>NC_068570.1:0-10000000 GCF_025698545.1 Gossypium raimondii | reverse complement strand
TAAAAGCACTGGCAATGAAATCATCTAGGAAGAACAGTCAAGTACAAAATTATAACAAAATGTGGTACTTGTTTGCACATGATAGAACCAAACCCGTCTTTAATAAGGATTTATGTACGACACAACAACATGTTGGATCGCCGGCACCCCTACGGCGCAGCGAAAAAATTAAAATCGGTGACCCTAACCATGGATCCATGTGTGAGGAACGAATCGGGGTGATCAATGTTACGAATTTACCTAATCTTTATTCAGAGTAGACAGCAACACCTCAACAACAAGTAGTCTGATCTGCTGTCGAACCAAAACCGTAATCTACCGTGATCCCGGTCTCTACGTAATCCACCCAGTTGACTACGAACGGAAGGAATCCCCAAAATAATTTTGAGAGTTATTTTTTCTTATGCGGCTGCTAGACTCAAACAAAGAAAAACGTGATTATTTATATCCTTTTGTTTTTTTAGGGTTTTTTAAGAATTAAATAAATATGATAATATTTTAAACCGAAAATTATAATTACATTAATTATAATATAAGTTCGGTAAACCATATATTTATTTGAATTCTTATGCTAACCAAATTCATGTCCTCACTATACGTACAACAACCTTGTACATAATGTGTTGGAAATTTGATTACCGAATTAAATTAATTCTATAATTAATTTAATTCAAGCGACCCCAAAAACAATACCAACTATGGTATATTCCGTTCATTTCAACTATAGGGTGTGACCCTGTAGGTTCTTGTAACGTTAGCAGTAACACTAGAACGATTCTAATGCTACGAACAATGAGTGGCATCTAGCAATGCATCATTGCTACCTAAGTCACAAGAGATCATGATTCGACATAACCTTTTTATGATTAACCTTTTATGCAATAATCCTTAAGTCCTTTATCTCTGGATTGGACACAAGTCATGGAATAGTCACACTTGCATTGTCCATTCCATGTTCCTTGATCTCTTAAGCAGACTAAGATATACAAATAAGTATGACATCTAATATCAACTTATTTGAGCATGGCCATGCTTTCTAGTCTAGCATGGCCATGCATTTCTAGTCTTACTTAATCAAGTGGCCTAAGATATTACTCCCATTATGTAGGAGGGACTTATCCTATATCGACCAACCATATCCCTCTACATAGATTGTGGTATATCCAACATCGGTCTTTATAGAACAACCGATTCTGATTGTACGTTTGATCGTATCAAAATATACAACTCACGATGTTGGGATTATGATGATCTCAAGTCCGAGGATCATATAAATATTAATCATTATGAGTAATGTCGTGACAATTACATAATAATCCAAGAAACATACTCATAACGGTCAGTCCAATATGTTGTTCTCTAACACACATATTCATGTAATGATTCGACATTCCATATCAATGACAACTCTTTATCATCAATCAACTACACGTTAGTCTTAATGCATTATCGTTGTCCTATCCAACAATAATACTTGACTAAGGAACTTTTAAGAATAATCATATTATTCTCGTGACATTATTATAAAACAATTTATTTATATACACAGAAAAGAAACTGAAATAATAATGGTAACGCCTTATATTAATAAACATGATAAATCAAGTATGTTATTACAACCATCTCATGATTGATCTTTGGGCATACTCTAACACAACAGTCATTAGAAGTATCATGTAAGACACGATGAAACTTATATGAAACACCCCCATGTCGATTAAATCATCGTCTTCAGTGTTGTTAGTTGAAGAATTTGGCATTGACAATGATGGTCCATTATCTGCACATTCTGGCAATGGTTCACCGCAACGAAAAGGATTTTCCTTGTAGCTGCTTTCATCAAAAGTTCCAAATTGTGCAATCCTTGGAGGCGTCTTTCCAGATAAGTTGTTGAATGAAACAATGAAATAGACTTGAAAATTTAGCCCTACAAGTTGATAAGGAATATTCCCACTCAAGTTGTTGTAAGAAAGATCTAAACTTTCAATTTGCATGAGGTTAACAAATGTTGGTAGGATCGGTCCTGCCAGACTATTGTGAGATAAGTTCAAAACAAGTAACTTGTAGAAGTTTCCAAATTCGTAAGGAATCTTAGCAACCAATTTGTTGCAAGAAAGGTCAATCCCAGAAATGTATGGTATGATTCTTCCCTTGTAAGAGTTGGACACATTCTTTATTGGAAACTCTATTGGTTCATTGAATGAGAATATGGAGAAACCACGAGCCATAAGACGACCAACATAATATTTTGATACATCCTGGAGGGTGGTAATTTTTAGGCATGGGGGAATACGACCAGAAAGATTATTGTGGGAAAGATTAATCAAACTTAAGTGACTCAATTTGCATAGCTCCATTGGGGTCTCCCCTTGGAAGTTGTTCTTACTTAAGAGAAGATAACTCAAATTCAAAAGTCCAATCCAACTTGGGATGCTACCACTTAAAAAGTTATCACTGATATCCAATTTCACCAAAGTGGAACTGTTACGAAGTACATCGGGTAAGGTTCCTCGTAACCTGTTTTTGGACAAATGAACTTGTCTTATCCGAGAAGGGTTGAAACAAGATAGTATACTCCCTGAGATAATATTGACTGAAAGGTCTAGAAGTTTAAGACCAAGTTGACAGAACACGACTGGGATTGTTCTCTCAAGATGATTATTGGACATGATAATTCTCTTCAAAAAAGACATATTTCCCATCCACCTTGGGATCCTACCAGAAAGTTGATTGTTGCTCACATCCAATGTTAAAAAAAAGGGCTCGTAGACAAGAAATCTGGGATCCCTCCTGAGAAGTTATTTCCATCCAATAGCAATTCCATTAAGTTTGGCAAGTAGGAATTTTCAGATAAAATTTTTCCCTCTAAATTGTTTTTGGATAAGTCCAAATATCTCAGTGAACTATTATCACCAAAAGTTGAAGGAATGCTACTAATGAAATGATTTTTGACATCTTTATAAACCTCAATGCTGGTAGTTGTGCTCCAATTTCAACTGGAATGTTGCCATTGAAGAAATTGCAGGAGATTTCTAAATGTGACAAACGCGTTTGCGAAGCAAATGGTAGCTGAAGCGGTCCCGATAGAGAGCTATTGGTGAGAACTAGCTTCTCCAGTAGTGTATTGTTTTCCAACAACCAATGTGGGAACTGACTTCCTTTGAAATAGATATTAGAGAGATCAAGATATTGCAAGTCATGTTGATGATAAAAAAACCTTGGAAATGATCCAACATCTCCACCAGGGATTCAAATAACGGAACGTTTTCAGAATAGCGGCCGTTATATAGCGGTAGTGCCGCCAACCGAAACCGCTATTGCTGAAAATAACGGAGGGAAGCGGATTCACACCGATAACGGTGGATAGCGGCCGCAATTTAACGGATAACGGACAATTGCGGCAATAACGGACCGCTATTCCCGTTATTCTCCGTTTCCGTAAATTAAAAAAAATCAAGTGCTGTAGATGGATGGTGATTCTGGTGAATGAAATATTGAAGTGAATAGTGAAAAGTGAGAAGAAAGACTGAATCAATGTACTTGATAATAAAACAAAAGGCAAGGAATATATTCCTTCCCAACCCGCAAAATCGGTCAACTTTCAAACTTTCAATCAAAACAAAGTAAAGTAAAGTAAAGTAAAAGACCGAAAGTCGATTAAAAATCAAAACTCACTCACAAATCACAATACAAGTCGAGAAGTCACAGACTCACAAACTCACATTTCACGAATCACAAGCAAACGAAAAGGCAAAATATATTTCTTCATTCTCCATATTTGGCAAGGCAAAAACATAGCCACGAGGCACAAAAGAAGCAAAGCAATAGATCAAGTAAGTAGAAAACTAACCCGATAAGTAAAGTACTTGCATGTCTTGAATCGCAACATAGAGTGATTTTTGAGATTTTTATCCCTAGATCTATATTCTACACAAAAAAGGGGTTTAAAATGTTTTCGGTGATTTCGACCACAGTGCACTGGCGCGCCGTCAGAGAATTGAGAGAAAAGGAAAAAATTATTTGAAGAATGGTGAAATGAAGATTCGAAAATTTTTTATTTAAATAGGCCTTCAAAGCGAGCCTGCTTTTGGCGAGCCACTCGGCACCAAAACGACGCTGCTTTACCTAACCCATGCCTTACCCGACCAGGTTTCCTAGGATCCGCGTGTTTTTAACGGAAGGGTTAATTACGCTTTTAGCCCTTCCTATTTTTTATTATTTACAATCAAGCTTATTTCTTTTTAATTTTGTCCTATAATTTATTTCAGTATTTCAATTTGGTCCACCTTGAAGTCGTATGCGTTTTGAAGGATGGGGATTATTTCCCATTTGATCCATTTTGTTATTTGTGCATTCAATTTGGTCCTTTTCTTTTATTTATTTGGATTTGCCGTAAATTTATGTTTTAAGTTCGATTTAGTTCCGTTTTTGTTATTTTTGCTATTTTATTATTAAATTAATTAATTTAATATTACTATTACTATTATTATTTTCCTTATTTTATTTTATTATTTAATTACTTGTTATTATTACCATATTATTAAAATTTAATTAGTTTTGCATTATTATTTCAATTATATTTCTTTTCATATTTATTTACCTAAATATTTTAAATACATTTATTTTATTATATCATTTTATTTATCTATATAGTATATCCTTTCATATAATTTTTAATTTTAAGATTTTTATTATTGTTATTATTATTATTATTATTATTATTATTATTAAATTGTTTTACACAATATTTATTTATTTATTTCTATAATATTAGGTCTTTACTTTAGCTTTAAATTTTGTTTACTTTTTTGGTATTATATTGTTGATAATATAAGTAATGAGTTGCTTATATTTCTAAATATAATTTTATGTTTCTTATATAAATAAAAATAAAGCATGCCACCACGTGAAGAGTTCCCGACTAAAGGATTGGAGGGTGCACCAAGTAATGATATAGGTTGGCACTTTGGAACTCCAGTGCCAAATGCGAGAGGAAGTATCGTCTGTAAACTTTGTGGTAAAGTTGTGAAAGGAGGAATAACACGATTTAAAGAGCACATTGCTCATAAAACCAGCAATGTTGCACCATGCCCTAATGTTACTGGTATGTGATACTTTATTATTATTATTAAATGTTATTGTAAATTTATCAATAAAGATTATATATAATTGATAATAATATAAAGTGTGAATTATTTTTATTTTATTAACAGGTGTCATTAGAGAAAGTATGATGAATGTACTAAAAGAAAGCAACACAAAGAAAATAGACAAAAAGAGGAGAAAAGATAAATTCTTATCTCAATTAACAGAAGAGGAGGATGAGCACGAGGGATTCATTGATGAGGTTTCTGCTATAAGGCAAGCAACTCGAGAAAGTATCCAATCACAACACGAGTGGCATAGAAGGGAAGAATTCAGACGAAGTACTGGTGGTTGGGATAACATTTATGAAGAAGGGCGATCTTCTCATGGATCAGTTAGAGAACATAATAGAGAAAGAACAAGTAAATCTATTCCAGGTGAGTCTGAGTTTACCTTAAGGGGAGTTATACCTAAATTGGTTAAAAGCAAAAGTTCAAAGCAACCAAAGGTCAATGACTCTTTTTTAAAGAGTTTTCGAAGGAAGATAGGTGAAGCGGTATCTAAATTTATAATATATGAAAGACTTCCTTTTCAATTAGCAAGCTCTCCATGGTTGTATAACTTAATTCAAGTGGCAACAGAAGTTGGACAAGGTATAAAGCTCCCAACACCTTATGAGGTTTCAGATGTGTATTTGGAGTCAGAGTATCAACGAGTTCATGATTGGGTAAATGTACTAAAGACTCATTGGAAAGAATTGGGTGCAATTCTAATGTGTGATGGTTGGACCAACAGTTTGAATCAAATGCACATCATTAATTTTCTTGTTTATTGCAGTAAAGGAACCATTTTTTGGAAATCGGTAGATGTCTCAAGTGTCCGTAGTAGAGATGTTGAATTCTACTACCGTTTGTTAGATTCAGTTGTAGAAGAAATTGGAGAAAATTACATTGTCCAAATAGTGACTGATAATGAGGCAGCAATGAAAGCTGCTGGAAAAAAATTAATGTTGAAAAGACAACATCTATATTGGACCTCATGTGCAACTCACTGTTTAGATTTATGCCTTGAAGATATTGGGAAAAAGCCTAGTGTAGCAAAAGTGTTAGATGAGGCAAAAAAAGTGACTTGCTTTATATACAATCACATTTGGACTGTTGATTTGATGAAGAAGTATACACAAGGGAAACAAATACTTCGACCCGCTCTTACTCGATTTGCAACTCATTTCATTCAACTTGAAGAGATAACAAGACAAAAGCAAGGTTTGAGAGAAATGTTTAATTCAAAGGTCAGTATTTTATAATTAGTTACTATAATTACTTAAATATAGTAACCTTTAGTGATTTTATTAGTTCCAAATAATTTAAATTATATTATTTTAAAATTTTTCTTATGAATATATAGGAATTTAAAGAATCAAATGGGGAAAGCAAAAGTCAGGGCCTGCTTATGAAGCCAAAAAAATTGTTTTGGGAAAAGATTTTTGAAAAAAAGCCAATGACCTCATAAAAGTTTATGAGCCCTTAGTAAGAGTATTGAGACTTGTGGATAGCGATGAAAAACCAACGATGGGCTTTATTTATGAGGTCATTGATAGGCTAAACGAGCAATTCAACAAAATTGTCGATATTTCACAGAGTATGAAAAGATTATTGACAATAGATGGAATTTTATGCATTCCGACTTGCATTCAGCTGGTAAGATAAAATGTTTCATATAATTAAGAACTATTTTTATATTTTATTATTTTAAGCTTTAGATTATTATTATTTGATGATATTCTTATAAATTATACTTAGGTTATTTTCTCAACCCTCAATTTCAATTTGGGGTGGAGCATTCTGAGAATGTACTAATAGAAACATTAGAAGGTACACGATCAGTAATTGAAAGATTAGAACCTTCTATGGATACTCAAGTCAGAATGGTTAATCAGGTTAGATTCAACTACTATTATTTGTAACTTAGTTAAATAATTTGAAATAGAATTTTTATTTTTATTTTTACTCTATCTTTTATTTATGCAGTTGTTACTATTTAGAGATAAACATGAGACATTCGGTACTCCACAAGCACAAAGAGCTTGGAAGCAAATGAATCCGGGTAAATAGTTAATTAAATTATTTAATTTAATTTATATTATTTAATTATATTGTACATTTTAAAGTTATTTTGAAATTTAAATAATATTATGCAGCTGAGTGGTGGATGATATACGACACATGTGTTCCCGAATTACAAAAATTAGCAATTAAAGTGCTTAGTCAAACAACTTCAGCATCAAATTGCGAACGAAATTGGAGCAAATTTAGTTATATTCACACCAAGGCAAGAAATAGGTTAAAGTATAAAAAACTTGAAAAACTAGTGTTTACCTATTATAATATGAGGCTTAAGATGAGGCATCAACAAAGAATGAGCACTGATGATATAAATGCTAGTTTTAATCCTATCAGCCTTGATTATATCTTTGAAGATGTTGATCCACTATCAGAATGGCTTCATGAGAAAGAGAATCCATTGTTAGATGGTGAAAATGCTTGTGTGTTGTCTGTGGATACCTCGATGATGAAATGGATGTTGATCAATCGCAACAACAAATTTTGTCTCATTCAAGTTCTAGTTCAACTCCAAGTCAGAGTGGCGATGGACCCGATGGTGGTGGTTTAAGTCCAATTGATGAGGATGACGGATATAGTGGTGATAGAGGTGAAATTAGGTCTTCTAGTCGAGATGGAGGAGAATATGGGGGTGGTACCACTGGTGGACATTTTCGTGACAGATCAGAGTTTGATGGAAATATGTTTCCTAAACCTAGGAGAGATAGAAGTGAACCTAGAGCTCCATCACAGGGAAAAGGCAAGAAGCATACTTCTATAGGCTCTTCATCTGGTAGTGGTAGGAGATCGAGTTCTAGTAACCTTGGGTATAGTGATTCATCTACTAGCACTCAAGGTTTTTATCCACCAGAACAACCTTCACATGGTTATCCACAACCATATGGTTATTATCCACCATTTCCTAATTATGGTGTGCCATACCAGCCTCAAATGTATCCTCCTCCACCAATGTATCACCCACCTCCACCTTTCATGTATCCTCCTCCTCAAATATATCCTCCATATCAATTGAATGAAAACCAAGGTGAAAATGTTTCTTTTTTTGGATATATTTTTGGACAAAGGCCAAGAGAATCAAGTCAAGAACGCTCTCAAAGTGAAGGTGAAGGATTTGATCTTCCTCGTCATTTCACTAATTGGTGAAAACTAAATCGTGCCACTATCATTATTTGTAAGGTATGTTTTTTTTAAAGAAATCTTTTGTTATTGTTCTTAATTTTGATGATATTAAAACATTTAAAATAATATATATCTTTAGATAAATGAATGAAGTATATTTTATGAAAAGATAATGAAGAATCGAAGCATGTTAAATTATATATGAAAGTAGAATGAGATGAGAATAAGTGGTAGGAAATAGGAATAATTAATGAGAATCTATTCATTAATTTATCTATTCCTTTTTCCTTTTGCACATATTTATATCTTCACTATCTTCAAAGTCGTCAAGAAATATTGAAGACATCTCTCATGTATGAATTCTCAATTCTTTTATGTATAAAAACTTTCAAACTTATTAAATATGATAAATGTTTAATATTTCCTTTTTTTTTACTTTGTTATTAGTTAATATAACATTCTTAGAAAATTCGTAAATAAATATAAGAATAATTAATGATTATAAAAGTTGTGTTCTCATGTCATATTAATAAAGGTTCATAAGTGTTAGAAAACACTCTAAAAATCATTCAAAGTGACTTTTTATAATTATAATTATAATTACTATGTTTTACAGTAAGTTGTGCGAATTTGAAAAAAATTCACGACCGCGATACCCGCAGTGACCGCAATAGCGTCCGTTATGTCCGCGACCGCGACAAACGCGACGCGACCGCAATTTAAATCTCTGATCTCCACAACATGATAAACTAAGATCTTTTAGTTGGAACAAGGGGCCAAAGAATGCATATGGGTTCCAGCATGTACAATATTGTTGTCAGCATATAGGCATTTGAGTTTTGAAAGGTTGAACAAAGGCCCCAATGAGATCGGGATTCGAAAGGCTCAAATCTTGGAGGGATGGTAGATTCTTAAGAGCTAAAATATTTCCAAAAAATTGGTTGGAAGAGAGAGAGAATCTTTCAAGAGATGTTATACTCTCAAGGGCAGATATATTTCTAGAGAAGTTATTGGAATACAGATGTATTGAAAGAAAGAGCTAATGTTTCAAGGGATTTTAAACTGTGAAGGGCTAATATATTGTAAGAAATTAGATCTAATTTACGTAAAGATGTGAGGTTGGAGAAGCAATTGGGCAAGCCACCCTTTAAATTACTGTTGGTGAAATCCAATTCTTGAAGATTTGTCATTCCGCAAAAGCCTGTTATATTAAATAATTACGTAAAGAGGTGCTTAAAGAAAGTAATCAAATCAATAAAATAGTAAAAACAAGCATATAACATCTTATTTACATTTTATTTATTTTATTAAAATATACTTTAGGTGTTTATAGCTTTCATACATTTGGACTTGAATTTTGTTGGCGTGTTAAAAAAATCATTGAAAATTTTCATTTTTTTGTCCATTTGATAATTTTATTATTTTTTAAGTTAATACAAAATGTTCAACAAAAAGAGTGTGAAATAAGAGTGTTAAATTTCAACCTTAAGTTGGTTTTATTTTAAAAATAAATCATCTCTTTTTATATATATTAAAAAATGAGATATCCAAATTGTACAAAATAAAATGCTATGTTAGTATTAATAAGATCAAATTCAATAATTTAAAATATTAATTTTATAATTATATTTAATATTTAATTTTATTGATATATCAAACAAATTTTAATATAAATTCAATACTTAATTTTTAGTATTCCGAACAACATCTTAGTCTAATTCAAATGGTTTAGAATATATTAAACTATTAATAAATTAATTATATATATATATTTGAAAGTATTACTTATATATTAATATTTTATATTCTCTAATTACATTTAAATAAATTAAATTGAATAGGCAGTTGTGAAATCCTATAGTTAGGTTTTACAAGTTTTGATTTAAGCCTTTTATATTTACAAATAAATAAATAAATTGATAAACATTCTTTAACTTATTTCTCCTTGCCCCTCTTTTGAGAACACTTAAAAAAGTCATTTTTAACGTTAAAAATCGTAAACAACAAGTTCGTGAATAAAATTAAAACATTTAATTAATATTCAATTCTGGGGAGACTTATAATTTTGGTTGCAACTTGTTATAAAAGAAATTGATAGATCCAAATTATATACCTTGAAGGGTTAGGCTTCCATTGATCTCACATTTATATAAAACCAAACGCTTGAGAGAAGTCAAATGTCCAAGAACCTTGCAAGAATAACTCTTCCAAATTTCTGAATCTATGTAAGTGAAGGCAGGACACACAAAATTGCTAAACATTAATTATAGGAATTAGGATAAAGGTTCCTTGAAAGCTAAATCTTGTGAAGACAAGAGTCTTTAACCATGGGAATAAATCTATCGATTATAGTGAAATCCGTATAGAAAACAAACACATTTATGTTTGCTTTTTTTTTTTTTTTGGTAATATATAATCAAATTAAGAAGAAATCTAAATTTATATATTTAAAGTTAATAATTAGAATCAAACATTATAAAATACAATCAAATTAGTAGCCGAAATCAAATAAGAATAGATTAAAAAAGAGGTATGTGCTTGATGACTTGAAACATCAAAGTTTCAATATCTCATTTTTTGCCAACACTACCAATTTTAAATCTACCCAAAAAGGTGCATAACAGGTTTTTTCCATCTTAGTTTATGAACTCAGTCACTTGGTATAAAATTTTCAATAGGAATAAAAAAAAAAGAATAAAAAGAGGAATAATATTAGGGGTGGCAGAAAGGAAAAAGGAGGATGCGAAAGCCCTGATACTTTAAAATGATTTTTTTAAGTCGCTTCAAAATTTATAAATTTATAAAATAACCTAATAGCATTTTATACTAAATTATCCTTAATGAAAAAAGAAGAAGAAAAAGACTAAATGTTAATTTTCTTGAATGATAATAATAAAATTAATTTTGTTTTAGCAATACCTGTAGGTGAAGAAAAATGAATAATCCCAATATACAGTGAGGATGAAGAATATAATTATTTAAATTGTTAAGAGAAAGTAATGTGGAATGGCTAATTTTACCTTTCAAATTCATTGGTTCATAGAATTTCGTGTCTCCAAAATATAAAGACTTATGATTTGAGAGCCTACCAAAAGATCTCAATATACTATTGTTAAAGAGATTGTGACTCGAATGAAACACTTTTAATTTCATCAACCTTATTTCTATTTCATCATCTGTAATCATCATTTATCTTTGGTTTAAAAACTATATTGGACCGACAATACAAAAGAAAATAAATAATAGATAAATACCTTGGGATGGAACAAAATCATTCATTTTGTTAAACCCATGTATAGCTTAAAGCATTTATGTCTCAAGAACCAACAAGGAAGAGTGGCAAATACAATTTATTAGTAATAAATCATATGAATCACATGGAATGTTTTGAGCATTTTTAACTTTTAATAGAGGAAAAACAAAGGCTTAAAAGAATTAGCATAAAAGGAAGTAGAAATACCTTTAATGTGTATAGCTCCTTCCAATCTATTAGATTTGATATTCAAAAACTTCAAATTTGAGAGTAAAGCAAGGAATGAGAGTATGGTGTTGTTGAAGAAATTTACACTTAAATCAAGCACCTCAAGCTTCATAGCCCGCAATTCTCCTTGTTTCTATAAAGAATAAGATGATTATGTTAAAATAATTGTAACTTAAATCAAACATTTCTAATTTATCTAATTTTGTTGACAGTTTCTCAAAACCTACAAAGATTAAAAATACAACAGTTAGTGAAAATATATAAGAGAAAAAAAAAAACACCTAACTTGTTGGACATGGGACATGTTATGAAAATATCTTTAGATACCCATAAGTCCATCAAAGTTTTGAAATACATTTCCAAAGATTAAATGAGTGCATTTTGCAAAACGGTCCAAAAAGGACCTGTGGGAGCTCAAAGGAAACAAATTTGATTTATACTCTCGCCGCATCAATTATGCTTCACTGGTTGTGACATTAAATAAGTTAATAATTAAAATAAATTGATGGTTGTAATTAGAGAAGAAGACAAAAGTGAAAATACCTTGACTGTTAACACACCCAGCTATTGAATTCCCACTCTTTAATTCTTGAAAAAGGAAGAAACAAAGAAACATTGAGATGCCATTGCTCCCTCTTTCCCCAATACTACTCTACACCGTTCCCCACATGATGAGTATTAAAGAAGCCATGTTGGTGTTCAATGGCTGTAAGGTTAAGGAAAAGTCGAATGATTCGACCAGTGAAAATATTACACTCAACCCTTTTCCATTTACAACAATCTCCCTCCACCCATTCATCTAAACCATGGTTGTGATAATTGAAGGAATGTTTAAGTTGCAAGAGAGCAGTTTTTTCGTGGTCCAAGCAGCCATCACAATGACACCACCCCCCTAAGAGGAAAATTGCCATAACCCCCCTCAACACTTTCCTCTCCATGGATCTCAATTTAATCCCAACACTCAGATCACTTGATATGATTTCACAGCGCTGCACCCTTGGGTTTTATATACTACTAGTAAAGGTAAAGGAGGCAACCCTTTCTCCATTAAGTTCATTAAATAGGTCCCACTCCCTAGAAAATTTAACAAAGGCCAACAGTGATGTAGCACTTTCTCCATTACATAGGTCCCACCCCCCAGAAGATTTTCTTTGTGGAAAATTTAACAGATTTTATTTCATTCTTTCATTTTCATTTAAGTTGAATTAAATGTTTATATTCATCTAGAACAATTTTCTATTCACATATCACTAGTAAGAGTATACCCTTACACGCAATTTCTGCAACTTGATCTCATGACATGGGTATGGCTTATCCTTTGACCAATAAGTCAAACTCCAAAGTTGAAATTTGATGTTGTTTTGAAGAATATATTTACTAATTAATCTGTATTTATATATTTAAAATAATTCATTCATATATTTATTTTCAAAGTTAATTTTTTTAGTCAAAGTCCGTTTGAAATATATGGGCCTGGAAGACCAAAAAATAAAGAAGTCCAAAAGTAATCCAACAAGCAAACAAAAGTAAAGTTCTAACAGCACAGTAACGAAAACAAAAAAAAAAGAAACACAACCCTCTCCAGAACCTTCTTCCAGTCCCTTCGCGTACCTGAAACACCAAACGGCCATAACCCCCAAAATTATGGTGAAAGATCGGCCAGACAAGGAGGCGAGTTGAGATTTACAGGAAGATTTTGACATTTCTCAACTCAAAAATCAACATCATAGTAGAGGAGGCTAGGGTGGATGACTGAATCGTCGATCTGAGTCTACCACTTCCAAAACTTTTGTTGAAGCATCTTCAACCCAGAATGAGTCCACTAGCGTTCGCAAACCTTCGACAGCCACTGCATGCGTTGCAGCGTTCCCTTCTCATGCAACAAATTGAAATCAACAAGAAATAAAGTTCCTTGCAAGAACCTTCGCATCCCAGGTGAGTGGTCTAGATTCCGAGTAATCTTCACTCATTTGTTGAATATTCTGGATAACCAGCTTCGAATCACTTTCCAGAATGGCATTTATGAAGCCCATATCTAATGCAAATTGGAGCCCATGAAGAACTGCTGTCACTTCGACTATCACCATTGATCTGACCAGGTTATGTACTTTGATCCCCGATCCCAAGGGTGAAGCCGAAACAATTTTTTAGGGAGCCGAATGATTTTAAGAGTTTAAAGTACAATTTTATATTTATTAATTTAAAATTATAAAAAATTTTAAATGGCCTGAATAATAATTTTTCATTTTATGGGGTCGGGCCCCTGCCCCCTAACTTCGCCTCTGCCCGAACCCATTATGAGACATTCTGCATTTCTAATGATAAAGTGCGATATTAAAACTTCTCTCCCGCCCATTAAAAGTAATCTTGAACTCCAACTAGAACCCTTTTAATTAGCTTCTCTTTAATCTCCTTAAATACTCTTTTCTTATTTCGCCCCACCATTGGAGGGAGATCAAGATATTTTTCCGGATTAATACTCGAATTCACTCCCAAAAGTCGACACACCTCCTCTCTATTATTCTGATGAACATTTAAGCTGAAAAATACCCCAGATTTATCAAAGTTTACCACTTGGCCCGAACTTTGAGCCTAAATCTCCAGCTTTTCTTTAAGAACCCTAGCCACATCAACTGTTGCATCAGCAAATATTAGACTATCATTTGCGAAAAATAAGTGAGTGACAAGAGGGGCATGCCTATTTATTAGAAAACCTTTGAGATCACCCCCTTATATCTGTCATTTGAATGAGAGCAGATAAACCTTTATCGCAAATAAGAAAAAGATTGGGACTTAGTGGGCCCCATTGACGCAGACCCCTCGACGGAAAGAATGAATTACCCACCTCCCCATTCAAGACCACTGAGTAAGAGATCGAAGCTACACATCGCACAACTTTGCAAATCCACTGATCCAAAAAACCTATCTTTCTAAGCATAACTTTTAAGCATGAAAGATAGAAAGTGTATGTCTTGGGCCTCTATCTTTTGACCAACACGTTGATGAGTGTAGGATCGAGTTTACAGCTCCTAAGCATACAAGACGGATGCAAGAATCTCGCGTCTTGCATGTAACGATGAATTTCAGTATTTGAGCTCTTTAATAGGTTATGTATGAATCCCTCCAAAACACGATCATCCGCCTATTTATGTCGAAATGTGTTTGTCGTCGAAACCAATCAAAGAGGTTGTCATTTGTGAAAATTTAATCGAAATGAATAATATACGAAATAATTAAATAAAAATATAATATTTTTAAATAAGCGTATCAGAAAATTTAGAACAGAACTTTAGAAAATTGAAAGAATTAAGAGAGTTGAGAATTTAGAAAGAATTGAGAGAATTTGATTTAAATGAGAAGAATGAAAAATGACCTAGTATTTATAGGAAGAAAATTACCATTGGGCCCTTCAAAAATTTTATCGTTGCAAATGTTAAAAAAAATGACCGTTGGTTGAAAGCATGTCCAGCTGGGCTCGCTTTCACACACTCTCTCCAAAAACGACATATTTCCTTAAATTTAAAAAAAATGCCTAAAAGGCTAAATAAAAAAATTGGGATATATGCCTTATTTAGCCTACATAAAAAGCCCTAAAAATTAGGAAATTTTTTTTAATATTAACTAAGTAAAAAACAAACAAATATATAATAATTACAAATAAAAATTAGAAAACATCACATATTTTTTGCCATACCATTTTAGTATATAATAATTTTCTTTATACTAGTTAAGTAAATAACAAACAAATAAATTATATTAAAAAAACACAACATGGAGCATTGGCAATGAAATCAGTAGTAAAGGAGTATGAAAATCTATCAGGTCAATTAGTGAATTTTGACAAATCATTAATCTATCAGGTCAGGCATCAAGTTGGAAAAGTATTGGGAGTTCGAACGTTAAACAACCCTGAGAAATATCTCGGGTTACTGGCAATGGTTGGAAGGAGAAGTAAGAGTGCTTTTGTGGACATCAAAGAAAAAATTATAAAAAGAATGAAAAGTTGGAGTGTGCACAACCTATCGGTAGGTGGGAAGGAAGCTTTTATTAAATTCATTTTACAAGCCATTCCAATTTATTCAATGCAATGTTTTAAGTTACTCGTGTCATTATGTTGAGAGTTAGAGAGTTTGATGTGCAAGTTCTGGTGGCGCAATTTAAAGATGAACAAAGGCATACATTGGTGAAATTGGAGCTCTATGTGCATCCCAAAAGTGCAATGGGGAATGGGATTTAGGGATTTATCATAGTTTAATTTAGCTCTGTTGGTAAAACAAGGATGAAATCTAATTGCCAATCCTAGCAGTTTATTTGTGCGTGTTATGAAAGCAAAATACTATCCTCGAGGAGAATTTATGAATGCAGGTTTAGGGTCTTACCCTTCTTTTACCTGGCATAGTATTTGGGGTGCCCGTAGTCTTTTAAAAAAAGGTCACAGGATGGAGAATCGACAATGGTAAATTGGTGAATATATGGAATGACGCATGGCTGCCAAGACCTGGAGATGGAAAAGTTGAATTTTAGAATATTGATATAAACTATTCATCAGTAGCAGATTTAATTGATAGTGAAACTTTTACCTGGAAAGAGGTTGTTAGAGAAAGGCTATTTAGTGAGGAGCAAGCTGAGAGGGTAATAGCCATTCCACTACAGAATGCTACGCAAACTGATGAAGAAGCCTGGAGGGGAGATAATTTGGGAGAATATATTGTAAAAGGAGGATGGAAGTGGATTGTTACACATGAACAAAACCCGCTGGGATACAACAATATAGACCAGAATGACGATGCAAAATAATTTTATACAACGATATGGAATCTTAAAATCCCCAGCCAGATTCGAATTAATTTTTGGAAAATTACAAACAATTATTTGCCTACGCTAATGAAAATAAAATGCAAAAAACTTCGAGAGGATGCTCTCTGTCCACTTTGCAAGGAGGATGACACAATAATCTCCCACCTCTTCTGAGACTGTGCGTTCACAAAACAGGTGCTGAATGAGATTGGAGTGATGCCCTTAAACATAAACACAAGTCAGGAGTGGAAACAATGGTTAATATAGATAGAATTAATAATATACAATTATGCACAAACTTAGTTATTTCATTCTGGGCTATATTGTATGTCATAACATTGCCTACATAAAGTTCGGGGGCTTAGTAAACAAAGCTAGACACAAATGGCCCAACTTAATGTAGAGTTGCCACTAACCAATTAGGACTAGGTTGGTTAGTCACGTATCGTCTAAAAGTCTAGAATTAATATTAAGGAAAAATCCTAAGAGTCTAGACTCGATCTCATCACTAAATTTCAGGTTCGAGAGTACGATTACGTGTGGGAAAGGTTATAGTGTGACACCCCAAACCTGACAGGGATGGATTGACCCGAATCCGAAGCGTTACATTAGCCACCTAAACGACTCTCTAGCTAACGACCACTCAAGACACACCTTGACCTTAGAACACCTTAATCTTATCTAGATATTAATTAATTATTAATGCGGAAGCAAATTATGAGCCAATTTTAAACTTTTCTAGGTAATTTAAACTAAGGGCATTTTTGTCATTTTACCACCTATGGTAAAACTAACTCGATTTTAGATCTAAATGTTTACCGACCTCCTTTTAGTCAAAATTATGCAAGCCTAAAATTTTCAACTTAAATTAAGTTTGTTTGCTATGTCTAATTCAAGTTTTACCATTAGGGACTAAATTGTAACAAATACAAACTATCAATACCTATTTTGAATTACAAATTAAGTGTGTTTCTATCTAATTTTACCCATTATGAGACTAATCCTAAAATTTTACCAAGTTTCCTTATCATCTAGGGCTCTAATTAGACTAATCCATTTCAGGACTAAATTGTAACTTAAACAAATTAGAATACCAATTTAAAAAAATAAAAATTTAAACCCCCCAAAACTCACACGGCTGTGTCCCCCAGGCCATGTGTCATTAAATGATCGTGTTTGTGTCATGAAAAACTTTTAGGTAGATCGCACACGCCCGTGTAGAAATCCCATATGTCCATGTGTGATAGTTCTAGTTTCCACACGCCAGTGTCACTTACCCACATGCCCGCGTGTGGACAGGCACACATCCGTGTGGACAGGCACACATACGTGTGAAAATCACTGCACCTATTTTTACGAAAAACTCATTTTAAAACTCGATTTTACATATTTTAATGACCAATTAAACCCGATTTAACTACGATTAATTAACATATATTTACATACACCTTCAATTGAATTTGTTCACATCAATTAAGCATCAAATAAAATAGAATTAGGCAATTAATTTCGTGCACATCAAACACTGAATAAATCAAACAATTGGCGTACCTTAGTGGCTAGTAAACCATTCCATGGAAGTTTCATTTAAACAATCGTTAGTAAAAATTTCATGCTTCACACACTGTGTTATCAAGCAACAATACACCGTAAATCATTCAATAATTAAACTCAAACGTGCCTCAAAATTATTATAAAACCATCCAAAATAAATGTCCAAAGTCGAATTACAACGAAAATCAAACTAATTCTTAGGAGTTCCATAATGCCCAATTGCAGTCTTTAAAATGTGTATTAAAGTCTCTACCAAGCCTATATCTCTTGGAACTTTTTTGCTCGGCTCCTCAGCTCCTCAAGCCCGACAATTATCTGCACGAATTGTGAGGGTGTGAGCTTAAAAAGCTTAGTGAACGTTAATAAAATGACGAGTAAATTAGCACCCAAATCATGTTTATATCGAAACCAATCAAATACAAATTTTCAGTCACAATATCAATCCATAATAGTTCAATATCATATGCTCAACCATGTATCAAAATCATAATTAATCATGGCGTATAATCATCAATTTAGCATATAACATTTCATACATTTATGTTGGTATATACAATCATGGCTTAATCGGGTGATCATACATCGGATAAAAGAATCTCTTTACTCCCAATCAAAATCAGAATTAGTCCCGAATTGAGCAGGCCGTGGCCATACGCTCTCTTATATCGCCTCAAATCAGTCCCGTTGAGTGGAGACACAAGCTCAACACTCCTTTATCTACTCCCAATCAATCCACCTAGAGCCCTATTTCTCACAAATAACATATCAATATGGTGAGTATTTCACAAATCCTATGGCATGCCAACTATATTCAATGGATCCACCATGCTATAATGCCAATATAATCAATCAATCATAACATAATTTCAATCAATAATTTGCTCAATTTAAAGTGCCAAAATGCATATGTGAATCATGTAACATAGCCATTTGAACATCAAATTAAATATACCATACCAATTACCTAATATCAATTTTTATTTATCAACTGAAATATCAATATACCGTGAACCAAAAACTCCAGCATACTTGCTTAGTTCACCATTATAATCAATCAAATCAAGCACATAAAATCACTAGATGCTCACTTACCAACACTTAACAAAAATTTCATTACTTAAACATATATCAATAATCTTGCAAAATTAACCACCCAAAACTTAATTAAATATTTGCAACCAGTAATTAATCATCCAATTAAGCATAAGTGAGGGTCAATTTACCAAATCACCCTTTAATAACACTCACCACACAAATAACTCAACCACAACCAAGTGATCAACCAAGCAAATCCATGTTTCAATTTCGATTGCTTGATCTTCTTTAAGATTTAGAGCTTCAACAGAGATAAAATAGATATTACTACCTTTCAAAAGATATAATAAACATAAAATTTCATCAACTAGGCTACACGGAATTCTCACTCAAAGTTATCTTACCGGATTTGTATCATCAAGTCGAAAACTCAATTCCTCACAAAATCGATCACTCCAACCCTTTTAATCACTTCCAAACATTAATACTAGACCAAATAAACATATACTAAGCATCAATTTCACATTTAAATCAATTTTACAAAAATCTGAAAAATCAGTTCATGAAGATGATGAAATTCAAATTTCTTCAAATTACCTCACAAATCATGTTTAATCTTGATAAATAAGACCAAAAACCTTTTAATAGATCCATTTTGAGTTGAAACATCCATTGATTTGTGAATTTCCTCTCAAAATTCAAGATCCTCCATTAAAGCACCTTAAGCTTTTCAAGAAGATGACATTAATAAAAAAATAAAGTAATTATCACTCAAATCATGTAAATATGCTTCTAATCATCATAAAAATAAGTTTAGAAATAATAATTACCTTTGATTCATTCTAAATCATTTGATTGAAAATCTTGATTCAAGAATCTTGAGAAATTTCGAATATTTTTGGCTACATTTGAGAATAATTTTGGGTGAATTGAGAGAGTATTTTAAGACGGAGAAGGAATAATAAATTTAAAATTAATGAAATAGGAAAATTAATTAAATTTGCTAAAATTAATGAAAAGTTAAAACTCTTTAAAAAAGGGAAATAATAAAAAAATGTGGAAGACAGAGGACTGATGTAGCAATTAATTTGCTTTTAATTTTAAAATTCTAGATTAAATCAAAGGTTTGAATAAACAAAAAGGTCATGGGTGTAAATAGGCCAGAGTATGCACTGCAAAAAATAGGGTATTTTTTTGTAAATTTAAAAAGTAAGGGGTTGAGAATAAATTATCCTTTTTGGCACCTATAAATAGGAGAAATCTACTCATTCTTTCATTTTTAACCTCATTTAAAAAAAAACTCTTCCTCCTTCTCTTTATCTTTCTATGTTGGCCATGGCTCCACCACTGGAGAGCCCAACGACTCTCTGACCTCCGGTGGTGGAGCCACCATATACGGTGGCCGTTTTTTTTATTACAAAATCAAAGTTTTCTTTAAAAAAATCACTACTTTTCTTAAAAATCAAAGTTTTATTTTGAAATAGTTAAAAAGATCAAAACTTTGTTTTAAAAATTTTAAACTTTTCCTTTAAAATGACTAAAAAATAAATTTTTATTTTAAAAATTTAAACTTTCTCTTTTTCTTTTTAATTTTAAAATCACCATTTTTCTTAAAAACCAAAGCTTTATTTCGAAATAGTTGAAAAAAAAATCAAAACTTTGTTTTAAAAATTTAAGCTTTTCCTTTATCATATTTTTATTTTAAAAATCTAAACTATTTTTTTTAAAAAGTCAAAACTTTTCCTATGATCAAGCTTTTTTTATTTAAAAAACCTTTATTTTTTAAAAAGGAAAAGGGAAAAAGACGGGATTTTTGGAGTTGTTATGGGCGGAGGATTGACGGTCCAGTGACAACCCCTTCATTGGAGCCCAAAACCTAATCCATCATGACATGTCTATGGCAAAAAGAAAAGAAAAGAAAATGAAAATGAAATAGCATGATTGAAAACAGAATATGAAAAGCCGCCTGCTTTTTTTTCTTTCATTTCATGTATATATATATTTTCATGTATATATATATTGTTTTTCAATCTTGTTTACTCGTAAAAAAATATGCTAATGATATTTAATAATAATAGTAGTAGTAATAATAATAATAATAATATGAGCTCTTGACAGGCTCAAAAGGGAAAGAAAAAGAAAAGAAAAACAAATACCTCCAATTGACCAAAATTAGATGGGCCTCAAACGGGCCGAAGAAAGAACAAAAATTTAAAGGAAACAAATGGGCCTCCAATTAGGCTCGGACAAAAATAGGTGTCTATAGCTACCCCTTTGTTCGTGGCTTGCATAGCAAGGAATGTACAAAGACATAGACACCTAACCACTATCAAATCCCATTCAACATTGCAGTGTAAGGAATAACAGATTTTACAATTACCAAAATTGAAACAAATCAACACATGTTATGTTATCCATAACTAGAAAAATAGATATCAAACCATCAAAGCATGAAGAGTTGAACAAGATAAATTCAGACCTCACAACCAAATCTTTGAAATGGGAATGCAAAAGAAATGTAAATAGATTTCACACCTATGCCTTCATATACAATGCAATGAAAAGTAGATGGACCTTCACACCTGGGCCTCTAAATGCAATGAAAAGTAAATAGACCTTCACACTTGGGCCTCTAAATGCAATGAATGCTTTTCTTTCTTCATTTCTTGAATTTTTTTTTATAAAATGTCATGTTTCTGAGAATCATTTTTTTAGGTTGAAAAGATCAAATCCTTATCCACACACAATAGATCATGAAAATTAAATTTCATGGGATATCACCTTAACAAATTTCAAAATAATTTTATGACCCGTAATTTAAATTCTTAGATGATAATTCACTTAACAAACTTGGTATTATGGATTTCATAAATCCACCATTGTAACATAAATTTCTTGCATTGAGAGTCAACTCGTTAATTCTTGTGAAGCCAAATTTTCTTTTCCTGACTTTGGACTATTTCGACTGTGAACCGTATACCATGCTCTTTTGCAAAATTGCATTTTTAAAGTAGATATTCTTCATTGTAGCTCCTTTCTCTTTCTCTTTCTATTTTTTTCTCTCTTTTTTTTTGGTTTTTTTTATTTTTTTATTTAGGCAAAATATTCTTTCTATAGACTCTTACATTTTCCAAGAAATTTAATTCCCTTATTTAAACTGGCCATGAGCAATCAAAGATGGACTTGTTCCAAGATTATAGTGTCAGCTCAATTTTGGGTGCCAAAGAAATGGCTAAAATAGGCTCAAATAGATGACTTCAGGGCTCGTATCGAAGGATCAATTTCATCTAAAAATCTTCATTATCCTCCAGGGCATCTCATATCTTTTTTTATAGAAATCTCTCTAGACTGCTCATTTCTGAGTTTTCATCCTAGATTTCATCTTCTTTTTATGCTCTTGAAGACGTCACAATTTCCCAAGGATTAACTTCTTGATTTGAACAAATATATTCGGTCAAAATGGTCTTTTAAGGGTTGTAACATGGCCTAAGGGTTAAGGGTGAATCAGAGAAAGGTTTTCCAGGCTAAAATATATATATTATGTGAAATAGTATAAAGACCATGATGAGTTATTTTAAATTTTTGATTGCTCCTTCCATCTCCCAATCACTTTTTTTCATTCTTACTCCTATTTCTTTTTTTTTCTTATTCACCTTCCCTATTTCTTATTTTTTTGTTTTTTGGAAATGAGATTAAGAATTTAGAATTTTGCTTTCATTCTTCATGATCTTTCTTGTTAATCTATAATGTTCAATGGATGACTTTAATTAGGGTTCATAAAGAAAATACATAAGGCTCAAAATGGTGTAGCAAGGGATATGATTTTCTCCAAGTGACGGGAAGAACAAAAGGATGCCATTTATCATTTCAAAATATGTTTAATCTCATCACAAAAGTCCTTGGGAATGCGCCCATCTTTTCAATTTGAATTGCGCACAATTTTATGTTTGCTTCACAATGTTGTAAAATCATCGATCCATACTCAAAACCTCACAATTTGTCTTCCAACGTGGAGGGTAATCCCTCAGTAAGGGTCAATTTTGAACAAACAAGATGGCCCAAAGAGGTTAACAGAGGATGACATTTTTTTCAAGTGAAGGATATTTCAAAAATGCCATTTGTCACTTTGAATATGACCAACTTATTAGTAATTAACCTTAAGGAGAATAAGATTCTAAAAAAAATAGAAAAAGACGATATTACTTAATGTGAATAACTCTTTAAGAACAATCAACCTTAGTTTTTAAGCAAACTATTTTTTCATTGCATCAAAATTTACAAGGTTCAACATCTTGTCTCTATCCATTTCAACGAGAATTAACGATCCACCAGAGAATGCTTTCTTTACCACATACGGTTCCTTCCATTTTGGTGTCCATTTTCCTCAATGATCATGAACATATGGCATAATCTTCTTCAATACTAGAACCCCTTCTCTGAACTGCCTTGGTCGCACTTTCTTGTTATGGGCCCTCATCATTCTTTGCCGATACAATTAGTCATGACATAAAGCTTCTAATCTATTTTCCTCAATTAAATTCAACTGTTCATATCTCTCTTGCACCCATTCAGCCTCCTCTAGTCGCACCTCCTTCAACACTCGTAGAGATGGGATTTGCACCTCGATAGGTAAAATGACCTCCATGCCATACACTAATGAAAATGAAATAGCTCTAGACGAAGTCCACACTGATGTACGGTATGCATGGAAAGCAAAAGAGAGTTTCTCATGCCAATCCCTATACGTTTCTGTTGTCTTGGAAATGATCTTGATATTCTTGTTTGCGGCCTCGACTGCCCCATTCATTTTTGGACGCTATGGCTCAGAATTGTGATGCTTGATCTTAAATTGTGTGTAGACCTCTTCTATTAAGGCGTTGTTCAAGTTCTTGGCATTGTCTGACATAATTCTTTCTGTAAAACGTATCGATAAATAACCTCTTTTTTCAGAAATTTGTAGATCACTGATCGAGTTACATTGGCATATGAAGAGACTTTGACCCATTTGGTGAGATAATCAATCACTACAAAGATGATACGATACCCGTTTGATGTTTTCGGTGTGATAGGACCAATAACATCAATGCCCCACATTGAGAACGACCGAGGAGGCACCAAGACATGAAGATTAGTAGGAGGAGCATTAATATTATCTGCATAAATCTGGCATTTATGACATTTTTTTAGCATAATTTAAACAATTTCGTTCTAACAAAACCAAAAGTATCCAACCATCATGATTTGCCTTGCCATCTTATGTCCGTTACTATGTGCTCCACATTCTTCATCATGGATTTCCTTCATTATCTGATTCGTCTCTTTTGTGTGGACACATCTCAACAGAGTTTTGTCACGCCCTCTTTTGTACAAAAAATCACCGTCCAAGAAGAAACTCATAGTCAGTCTCCTAATTATCCGTTTATCATTTTCTGAAGTAGAATCCGAGTATTGCTGGTATTACAAATATCGTGGTAAGCTTATGAGAGAAAATAAAGTTTCATAGCATATGCGTGTGGTATATTTGGCATGAAATGATGTCATGAGTGGCTCATGAATTAACTCATGTTGGTAAGTTGATGCATAATCATAGTATTCAAATATATACATATTTGTAATATTTTGCTATGTGATTCAGAAAAAGAATAAATAGCATACTGAAAATTCGGCCATGGTGCTAGTTTATGTTAAATGAGTGTTTTATGGCATATCTTAAGTAATGGAATGTTATGAATTTTGAAATTAATTTGATAGTCAAATAAATGACAAATGAATTGATTGCGTATTCGTAATTTTGACATATGCTTGGTATATGAAACGTAATAATATATGCTTGAATAAACTTTAAGTATTCGAATGACATGGATTTGATGGTGATAAGATTTGAATATTGAATTCATGAAGCACATGTGATGTATTATTGTTGTGTGATAGCTTGGTTCGAGAAATTGGTTAGGTAAATGGTAAGTGAAAGCATTTATGGATATAGAAGAAAATTTGGAGTCAATATGAAATTTAGCTCCATTAAATGATTTCATCAATTAAACATTGTGTATACCAGAATGTGTTAGTGAATTACATATTCGTAAATTGACATTCAAAGTTCGGTTAGTGATATATGAAAATAGCATGAAAAGATTTATGATTGTGATTAATATTGATTCTGACTTAAAGTGGAGTCTTCAATATTGGATTGATTTAACGGATATATTGAGTATATGAATGGGTATGTATTGGGCCTCGTAAACCCTAATTAGCGACTCGAAAATTATAATTTGAAAGTTTTTAATTTGGATGAAATTTTATAACTTGGTTTAATATGTTTATAAGTGTATTTATTCTGGTAATGGCTCATACCCTATTCGAGCATAGAATACGGGTAAGGGGTGCTACAATGTGACATCACCAGATTCGGCCCTAATATTTAGGCCGGGTTTAGGGTGTTACATTTAGTGGTATCAGAGCTATGGTTGAGTCGGTTCTCGAACTAACATAGCATATGTGAGTTTAGCTATATATGTCATATTATTACTCGTGATAGTGTAATGCCTTCTGGCTCTAAGGAAATTGTTCTGTTAAGACAGAGATAACTTCTAACCATGTTGCTTTCAATAATGCTGAAAATTTATATTGAGGTAATTGAAATGTGTTTATGAAGAAACGAAATTTAGAAAGGGATAAATAATGAAAGCATGAACTTAAAATTATATGATTGACTTTTTCCTCAAGTAAATTTGATTAAAGTTAATGAGTTCAATCAAAATATCTGTTTCCACTAATACGGTTGAAGGATATTTGGTTTGCATGGTAAAAGAATGTTGAAAGATTGTATGTTTGAGTTGTATCCTCAGCATGAAGAAAATAGTATCTTGATATGTGAGTGTTTGATAGTTGAAATCAATACAGTTGTTTTATTAAAGTGAATTGAATTATCGAGATGCGATTTGAGTTATATGTAACTAAGCATGTCCTTAGCTAAGAGAATAAATTCAGTGCACTTATGAGTATGAAGATAGATAGTCGAAATGAAAAAAAAATTCTATATTTCAGAAAGTATGAAAAGAGATGATCATAAGTTAAAAAAAGCTTATATTGTGATAAGCTCATCCAAATATGTTGGTGATTATATGATGCTATATACTCAACATATTTGATTAAGTGAATATGGTGCGAATTTACTTAAATAGATGGAATGTGTGTTTATGTATATCTGTTAGAATAAGTGAAATCAGTACGTGCATATGGTAGAATTTTATTTTTAATTGTTAAGTTAAAGATAATAAGATATTTTGTTTTATGTCTTTACTATTAAACCATGAATATTATAATAGTATGAAAATTGAATTGGAAGCTTAAATTGAGTAGAACGCAAGAATGAGTACTTTCGTTCAGTGATATGTGATGAATTAACGAAAAGGACCATGGTTGGACCATGGCAACATGTGATATGTGATTTCCGTATAAGACCATATCTGGGATATGACATCGGTGTGATATGTGCTACTGTGTAAGACCATAGCTGGGATATGGCATCAATATGTAAATATGTGTAAGACCATAGTTGGACTATGGCATAAAGAAAATAAAGTACTCAATTCTGTAAGACGTTCTCTAATTGAATAAATGTCGGTAAGTAAAATAGAAGCTAAGTATCAAAATTAAAATAGATATTAGTATTGAGCTCGAGTAAGTAAATTCATTGTGTGAAATTGTGGGTGACAGAAAATATTCATAATAAATAGATGTGTTAATTTGTTTGGAATGAACTACGTGGTTATGATGCTATTACATTGATGATGAATGCAAAGTCATATATATATGTGTATCTATGAGAGTAAGTTAAAAGCTTTATGTCCTCACCATCACCCCCTCATCAGTATTGTTTTATGACGAAAATTATCTTGATGAGACAAATATGTTTTTCAACTGAATTAATTCTGACAGTATAGAAGTAAACACTTAAATGTTTGAGTGAAAATGTATTGATTTTGAGTTAAAACTCATAAAGGCATGGACCAAAGAGTATAACATTTTGTTATTGATAAATGTTATAATTATATGAGTACATGAGTTGTGATATTTGGATTATGATGCTATATAGAAATTTCGATTGTGAATTAGTGATTTAAGTTGGCATATGAATTATGTGTTGAGAACAAAAGTGATTAAAAGAAAATGTTTATTAAATGGTTTGAGAATGTGAAATTAGTAATGAATTGGCTATTTGTGATAGTATGTGTTATGCGCATTTATGTGTAAGATAAATTTGAGGCTTTACTACACTCACCCCCCATATCAGTAAAATGTTACAATGAAATTTGTAAGATGTTGGTTGAATAAGCTTACGAGTGTAGTGTTACAAAAGTTTGTTTACGGAAGATTAATAATGTGGTCGGAAAAGTGAATGAATTAGCAAATGAAGACAATATAAAAAGAGAGATATTGGATAGTTCTGAAAACTACTCAAATTATGCAAAGTTACAGTCACAAAAGAAGTTAAATCCGATTAAATGATTTATTCAGGTATTTTATTTAAAGAAAGAATTAATCGAAAGTTTTTCTGGATCGATTTCTGTTAGTAAAGAGATAATGTGAAAATTCTGATGACAGAATTAGACAATTGAGTAATGTTTGTATTGTATTAATAACTGAGAACAGTAGCTATAATGGGGTAATTAATATGATTCTTTTTAGACATTCTCTGTGTACAAATTATCCTCAGAAGTATATGTGATTGTTTTGTTTCAAAAAGAATTCTTATCGTATGAGAACATTAGTTAAACATATTAATAGATGAAAGAATTATTGGTTTGTTTGGGTTATATTCGACATTGCCATTTTTTTTTGGTATTTATTCCCTTGTGTGAATATGAAAATCGACGGTAAAGTCTGAGTGAGGCTAATATTTTGTTTTTACTGGTTATTGTTCTATTGAATATACGTGAAGATCATATTGCTTCTGTTACTTTGGATTCCATTAATTATGAGTGACATTGATCTTTCTAGACATTTTCTTTTATCATAGGAATGGATATCATTCTATATGGATTGTAATTTTTCGATACTTTATATAGCTTCAGATGCTGAAATATCGCTATCCTGATTTTCTTATGAATTTATGTGATTATCTATAAAAGATATGAAAGTCCAAAATCATGTGTAAATTTGAAATGTAATGTGTGGAAGCAAATCATTAATCTATTATCTGGTAAGATTTTCGAGAACGAAAATTCCTAAATGGGGGAGAGTTGTAACAACCCAAATTTTGGGCTAGTCAGAATAGTAGTTTCGGGACCACAAGTTCGACGAGAAAAAAATTATCTTCATTATATTTTTATGGTCTAAGATTTCACAAAATGATTTCGTGAAAATTTCGTTCGAAAATTTTGACGTTTGGGCACTTAATTTAGTCAAAAGGACTAAATTGTAAAAGTGTAAATGTTGAATTTTACATGTTAGAAGTGTCCAATTGTTATGAAATTTTAAATTGGAGGTCCTTAAATGGTAATTAGACTATTTATTAACTTGTTGGACAAAAATGGACAAGAGATAAGTAAAAAAGAAAATTTTTAAGTTGGAGGCATTTTGGTAATTTAGTAATTAAAAGAATTAATAAGGCTAAAATAGCCAAAAATTGGTCCATCTTCGGAATCAGAAAGGGGGAAATCATATTTAGGGTTTTCAAGCTTCCAAGCTCCATATTAACTTGATTTAACTTATTCTAACAATAATTTAACATATGGTTTATATTTGAAAAACTACCCATAGGTGAAATGTATTTATTTTGATGTTTTATGGTAGAATAAGAAGCTAGAAATTATGTTAAACAACTTTTACTAAGCGATTTTAAGTGAAAACAAGTAAAACGACATAATCGGTAAAAATACCTAATGTTCATAAGTGTTAGAGTGGGAATTTGATGTTGCCAAAGAATGGAAAAATGTTCAGTATGTTATAAAACATAAGAATAAGGGATGAAGTTTAATTTCCGAACTTTGGGGCAAAAGTGTAAATATGCAAAAGTTTACGGACAAAATTATAATTTTGCTAAAGTTTGAGTCAAGGACTGTTTTGATAAATGTGAGTGTTAAATAAGTTAAACGTGTCATTATAAGTCAAGAAAGACAAAGAATTGATTTTGATTAGTGAAAAAGAAAAGTGAGAAAAAGAGAGAAATTCCGAGTTGAACCTTCGGAATAAACAATGATACAAATAAAGTGACAGAAATGATCACATGTGTGGCACAAACTGTGAGTAGGCCACTATGTGAAAGTGAAAGTGATGGTCACGTGTGTAGTACTATGTGCAGGCTACTACGTGTACCAAAATGATAGGTCGCATGTGTAGTATTATGTGCAGGCTACTATGCGTACCGGATAACTTCGATCACGTGTGTAGTACTATGTGCAGGCTACTACGTGTATCAGATAGTGATGGTCACATGTGTAGTACTATGTGTAGGATACTATGTGAACCGGTATCATTAATTATAAGGTGGTTGCTATGTGCTGATCCCACCAGATATCATTGATTACAAAGGGTGGTTGCTGTGTGCTGAATCCACCGTATATCTGTTATTATCCTGAAGTGTTCATCGAGAAATTGACTAAGTGAAAATACATGAGATCATGTAACGATTAAATGTGATTGAATGAAGAATATATGTGTGGAATTGAATTGAATAATGATTGAAAGTGAAAAAGTGAAATTATGAAAAAGTAAAATTAGCAACAAAACAGTTTTGGACTGTAACAATAGTGTGAATTTGAAAAGTCACCAAAAATGGTGGAAGTTGAATTAGAGAGTTAATAAGATATGAAATTAAAGCTTAATGAGTCTATTGTTACATAAAAGAAACAGAGAAAGCAAAAGAGTTATATATTTTGAGATATTTGAATTTTAGTGAGGCAGGTCCGATTGATTTCGGAATCCCCTGTTCTGACTTTGGAAAATAATTAAAAATTGTACAAAAATAATTATGAGTTATAATTTATATTCTTAAAATCCTTAATGAGTTTCTTTTTAAAGGAAATAAACGAAAATATCATCTAAATTCTGTACAATGAGATAATTCATTTTTAGTGAAGAGAGGTCAGAGATGTTGAGCAGTGAAACAGGGGTGACTTTAAAGAATAAACTGTACTAATTGGCTAAGCCAAAATTTCAGAAAATTTTGTGGTAAGAATATGCGAGTCTAGTTTCAGGAAAATTAATAGAACTTAATTTGGAGCTCTGTAGCTCCGGATAAAAATAATTTAGTCACTGTAACTCGACTAGACAACTTTGAATTTAAATATAAGTGAATAGTGAAATTATGTATAATGCTATTTAAGCATGTTATATACATAAAGGATGCGGGATGGAGAGGAGGAGGAGGACAATAAAGTATATGAATGAATTGGGTATAATTGGTTAAATGTCTGATAATAATCGATAAATGTTGAAATAGGAGTGATGCTTATATTGGTGCATTACTGGTCATGGTAAGCTCATGAGAGAAAATAAAGTTTCATAGCATATGCGTGTGGTATATTTGGCATGAAATGATGTCATGAGTGGCTCATGAATTAACTCATGTTGGTAAGTTGATGCATAATTATAGTATTCAAATATATACATATTTGTAATATTTTGCTATGTGATTCGGAAAAAGAGGAATAAATAACATACTGAAAATTAGACCATGGTGCTAATTTATGTTAAAGGAGTGTTTTATGGCATATCTTAAGTAATTGAATGTTATGAATTTTGAGATTAATTTGCTAGTCAAATAAATGACAAATGAATTGATTGCGTATTCGTAATTTTGACATATGCTTGGTATATGAAACGTAATAATATATGCTTGAATAAACTTTAAGTATTCGAATGACATGGATTTGATGGTGATAAGATTCGAATATTGAATTCATGAAGCACATGTGATTTATTATTGTTGTGTGATAGCTTGGTTCGAGAAATTGGTTAGGTAAATAGTAAGTGAAAGCATTTATGGATATAGAAGAAAATTTGGAGTCAATATGAAATTTAGCTCAATTAAATGATTTCATCAATTAAACATTGTGTATACCAGAATGTGTTAGTGAATTACATATTCGTAAATTGACATTCAAAGTTCGGTTAGTGATATATGAAAATAACATGAAAAGATTTATGAGATTGTGATTAATATTGATTCTGACTTAAAGTGGATTCTTCAATATCAGATTGATTTAACGGATATATTGAGCATATGAATGGGTATGTATTGGGCCTCGTAAACCCTAATTAGCGACTCGAAGATTATAATTTGAAAGTTTTTAATTTGGATGAAATTTTATAACTCGGTTTAATATGTTTATAAGTGTATTTATTCTGGTAATGGCTCGTACCCTATTCCAGCATAGAATACGGGTAAGGGGTGTTACAATGTGACATCACCAGATTCGGCCCTAATGTTTAGGCCGGGTTTGGAATGTTACACAGAGAGTGTGCTGCAAAAAACGGGATACTTTTTATAAATTTAAAAAGTAAGGGGGTGGGAATAAATTATCTGTTCTGGCACCTATAAATAGGAGAAATCTATTTATTCTTTTATTTTTAACATTATTTAAAAAACAATTCTTCCTCTTCCTCTTTCTCTTTTTATGTTGGTCGTGTATCTACCATCGGATAGTCCGATGGCTCTCCGGCCTCCGGTGGTGGAGCCGCCGTATATGGTGATCGAAATTTTAATTTTTTTTTTATAAAATCAATGTTTTCTTTAAAAAAATCACTACTTTTCTTAAAAATCAAAGCTTTATTTCGAAATAGTTCAAAAATATCAAAACTTTGTTTTAAAAATTTTAAACTTTTCCTTTAAAATGACTAAAAACATATTTTTATTTTAAAATCTAACATTTCTCTTTTTTTTAAAAAATCACTGTTTTCTTAAAAATCAAAACTTTATTTCAAAATAGTTGAAAAGATCAAAACTTTGTTTTAAAAATTTAAAATTTTCCTTTAATATGACTAAAATCATATTTTTATTTAAAAAAAAATCTAAACTTTCACTTTTTAAAAAAAAATCAAAATTTTTCCTAAGATCAAGCCTTTAAAAAAACCTTTATTTTAGAAAAGGGAAGGAAAAAAAAAGGATTTTTGGGGCTCCTAGGGGCTGAGGATCAACGGTCCGGTGATGTCCCATTCATCAGAGCCTAAAACCTGATCCATCATGACATGTCTATGGCAAAAAGAAAAGAAAAAGAAATAGAATGCTTTTTGTTGTTGTTTTTTCTTTTACCTTTTAAAAAAAAGAATATGAAAAGCCTTCTCCCTTTGTTTTCTTTCATTTCATATATATATTGTGCTTCAATCTTGTTTATTTGTAAAAGAAGATAAAAAAAATATTTAATAATAATAGTAGTAATAATAATAATTTGGGCCCTTAATAGGCCCAAAAGAGAAAGAAAAAGAAAAGAAAAAAAATACCTCTAATTGATCAAAATCGGGTGGGCTTTAAACAGGCCCAAAAGAAAACAAAAATTTAAAAGGAACAAATGGGCCTCTTATTGGGCTCGTACAAAAATAGGTGTCTACATGGTATGTCAGGAATAAACTATATCACGAAGGGATTAGGGAGAAAGTGTAGGATGTATTAGGTTTTATCAAGGCGTACGCGAAACACTGTCAGAAATTAGGACTAATAGAGGAGAAACCGTTTGGGAACCCCCTGAAGATGAACAGGTCAAGATAAACATTGATACTTCTTTCCAGTTGCAACATAGAGTATCAGGTGTAATAATCAGGAATAACGAAGGGTTAGTAATGGGGTCATGTGTTTACCTGTGGGAGAGGATTCGCGACCAGACCACTGCAGAAGCTAAAGCATGTTTACAATCGGTAATATTTGCAGAAGATCTGGGATTCAAAAGAGCCTGCGTTGAGGGAGATGCATTAACAGTGATAAAAAAGCTGAGAATGGAAGGAAATGATAGATCGTACATAGGTAACATAATCAATGAAATTAAGGACATGTTATCCAGATTCGAAACCTTAACTTTTAGGCATGTTCCTCGAACGGCAAATGAAGCGGAGCATGGATTGGTAGTGTGGAGACGATGATCTGACTCTCTGATTTATTGGGTGGAAGAAGTCCCTCCAGAAATTGAGTGCCTTACAACAGTAGACAAAAATAAATGCCATAGAAGTTAAGGAGTAATTGTGTTGCTGAGACCGGAGGAACTGGTAGGGGAGTGGACCTCCGAGGAAGCTTAGAGTTTTGAGAGGCTGGTATAAGACAAAAACGAAAGGAAGAGAAAATCTTGAAGGCAACCAGTCATCGAAGTTGGCCTCGATGCAGGGAAGGGGAAGAGTTATCACTGGGAAAGTTTAAAGGTTTAGGTGGATAGTTTAGGAATTTTGTCTGTTTGAACATTTCTTTTTCTTTTACTTGTTAATTTTGAAGCACATTTAGGTGGGTTTAGGCTTTTAATCTCCCATAAGGCACTGCCCAAATCAGTGGTGGCAATTGTGAGTTGTTAAGGGGTGTAGGGTTTAGGTATTGTAATTTCCTTAATCTTTTCCAGCATTTAATGCATCAGGCATTTATATTTTCAGAAAAAAAAAAAAACACAACATACCTATTACTTCCTTTCTTCCCATCACAAAATCTCTAAAACCCTAAACTATCAAACTCTTTATTTTTTCAACACAAGGGGCCATCTAATGGGGGCTTATATATATGCTTTAAGGGAAAATAAAAATGGGGAAATGGGCAGCTGTTTTGGGATGAGAAGCGGAAACATCCTGTGACCGTCCGGTCACACTCGCCGTAGGTGGTCAGACTGCCAGACAATAGTGCCACCTGACAAGAGCCCTCCTCCCCTTAGGTCTCGCCTGACAAAAGCCCTCCTCTCCTTAGGTGTGCCTGGATTTTTTTTTCAGCCTGTATACTAGTGCCACCGTATGCCTACCCTCCACCATTAAAATATGTTTTTTTAATCTAATTATGACCTAATAACAGGCGGCTGTTGGTGGGGAAAAAATGGTGATGTTGTCACCCCTCCAAGCACCACCTCTCGGTACTTTTCATTTCACCCCATTTTGATAAATAATGTCATGAGTTACTATTTTGGTATTTAATTAATTTTTTCATATTACCAAGAAAAAAAATGTGTGCCAATTTTTTTTATTTTTTTACAATAAAAGCAAATTCTACCAAAACCAACGTTCATTTTTTCTTTTTTTAACATCAGACCACCATGAGTTGTATTGAGGAACCGTCAAATCCCAAAAGTTTTTGCTTCTTTTATACAACTTATAATATTAATTGCCATGCAACAAGGAATTTTCCAATTAACCATCATCTTGTGTGGGAGTCGATGATGATTCTCAGGTCAGCTTCTTGCAAAACCCCGTGAAGAGGATTGCATTGTTATGCTGTCCATCTAATTGTTTCATGGTATGAATTCTTTATCTTTTCAACCCTATGCATGGAAATTTTTTTTTTGGTGGATTGGTTTTATTAGAAAACATGATTCAAAAACTAAAAATTGATCATTTTTTTTCTCGAAAAATATATTTACCCTTATGAAACGAGAGTTTTTAATCATACCACGTTTAAAACGAGTAATTCGAGAAGACGACTTCCACAAACAACGACGTCAAATAAATCAAAACATATCTTATTGAAAGAAACATAATTGATAGTATTTTATATAAAGTATAATATCTCATATGGTAATTAGGAGGATAGTGTGAATGGAAGGTCATTTAAGACAGCAAAAGCTGACCCCCCAGGGCATCAAATAATTATTATACTCCAGCCGCACCTGACAGCGTTTCCATGATAGATATGGTGATTTATCTTATATAAAGAGACGGAAGTTTGAATTTTAAAAATGAATTAGACATAAATAAAATCATAAAGTGTGAATTGGGTTAATAAATAGCACAGCAACATTTATGAATGAATTTTTGGGTGATGAAATTGTGAAAATCTTGATGATTAAGTTCTCTGTGTAAATATTATGGTGGGATATCTTTTAAACTTATTCTAAACTTAAGTTTGGTCATATTCAAATATATTTTATCTTTATTATAGTCATTTGAAAATATACATATATTTATATTTATAATTTTTTTTAAAATAAATAATAAATGAACAGCTGGAAATGTCGTCGTGTGGCTTATGCAGCACAGTGAGAATTCTGATGAAATCCAAACTGTGTTGTTACCTTTGAGAGTTGTAGTCAAATATAAACATGTGGTCAAATAAAATATCGTTCAACTTGAACGCATTTTGGCAGTTTTACTTTTTGCAGTCATTCACTTCAGTTCTCCAGAGAAATTGGACAAGCAGCATTACTACCATCTGCTTCCCCATTCTGATCTAAAAAACGGTGGAACTCGAAGAAACTATGGCAAAGGCAAAGGGTTCATTATATCTGAAGCCCCAAAGCACAAGTTTCAACAATAGGGTATGTTTCATTTCAACAAATATGCTCTCGCTGCCACCATTCTTGCCTCCACCAACTCAGTTCTACTTGGCTATGGTGAGCCCTGCTTCAACCAGTTTCAAGATGAAATCTGGAGAAACACTGATCATACCCAAGTTTTTTTTGTTGCTTGCAGATATTGGGGTAATGAGTGGAGCAGTGTTATATATCAAGGATGATCTCCAGATCTCATCAACCCAACAGCAGATCTTGGTGGGTAGCTTGAATGTATTTTCTCTAATCGGTTCGCTTGCCTCCGGTAAAACATCCGACACTATAGGCTGCCGTTATACAATCGTATTGGCCGCCGTCACGTTTTTTGTAGGAGCATTTTTAATGGGGCTGGCACCCTCTTTCCCTTTCCTCATGGCGGGGAGACTGGTGGCTGGGATCGGTGTTTTCTACTCTTTTATGATAGGTCCAGTCTACATTGCCGAGATCTCTCCGGCTATGACCCGAGGCTTCCTCTCTTCGCTCCCTGAAATATTCATTAATATTGGAATTCTACTAGGCTATATCTCCAACTTTGCACTCTCTGGCCTTCCTCAGCCATTAAACTGGAGACTAATGCTTGGACTAGCGGCGTTACCCGTCGGTGCTGTTGCATTAGGGGTTATAGCGATGCCGGAGTCCCCTCGATGGCTCGTCATGAAAGGCCGATTTGTGGAAGCGAAGCGTGTTTTGCTTAAGACATCAGATTCTGAAACGGAAGCTGATATGAGACTCGTTGAAATGGCGAAGGCTGCTGAAACTTTACAACCAGAACCATCTTCAGTTAGCTGGCATGGGCAAGGGGTTTGGAAGTAATTATTAAGGCCAACGAGACCTATTCGACGAATCCTCATTGCTTCCATTGGCATTAACTTCTTCATGCAAGCTTCTGGGAACGATGCAATCGTATATTACAGCCCAGAAGTGTTCAAAGACACTGGAATCCACGATAGGAGACAGCAATTCGGCGTTACAATCGTGATGGGAATTGTCAAAACATGCTTCGTTTTCATATCGGCTCTTTACTTGGACCATTTCGGGAGGCGGCCACTCTTGATGTTGGGCACAATAGGGATGGCTATTTCATTAGCAGGGTTAGGTGTGGGCTCCAATTACCTTGAGCAATCCTATGAGAAGCCAGTATGGGCTATTGCCTTGTGTATAGTGGCAGTGTGTGCTGATTTTTCCTTCTTCTCAATCGGGCATGGACCAATCACATGGGTGTATTCTTCAGAGATATTTCCAATGAGATTACGAGGCCAAGGTTCAAGCCTGGCCATATCAGTGAATAGGATAGTGGGATCGTGTCTATGACATTTCTAAGCATTTCCAACAAGATTACATTCGGAGGAATGTTTTTTGCACTTTCAGGAATCATGGCAGCGGCTGCTGTTTTCGTTTACTTCTTTTTGCCTGAAACCAAAGGCAAGAGCTTGGAGGAGATTGAAACTATTTTTGATTCCTGATGACAATAAAACAATGTTAATGTTAGTATACATTGAAACTAATTTCACATTCCTACGAAAAATTCATTGAAACTAATTTCACATTGCTCAAGAAAATCAATAATAAAGAACAAACATCTATCTTCATAGATTAGATAATTGAGCCAAGTGCTAAGAGTGCAGCTAAACTAGCACGGTGAACTATTAATTTTTATGTCAAAAATGGTTACTCAAGTTTGCTTGAGACAAGAGTTAGTGGTTCCAAAGCTGATAATATTATTGCAAAACTGGGTTTCCCTTATTCTCATCGCATTGAAGCGATTGGATACTCGGGGGGCATTTGGATTGGTTGGAAGGATTCTGTCCGTCTTGAGGTCATTAATAATCATTCTCAGTTCATTCTCGCTCGGGTTGGGTCTATGTCTTCCCCAATTCCAGTCTTTATCTCGTTTGTTTAGGGAGCCTGAATAGGCAGAAACGCAAGGATCTGTGGGAAATTTTGAAATCTTCGATTCCAATGGGAAATTACCCGTGGGTTGCAATTGGTGATTTCAACGCTATCCTTTCTTCCTCTGAGAAATCTGGTGGTATTTCTAAAGGTAGGAGATGCCCATTTTTTTTTGGAGATTTCATGGATAAGGTAGAGCTTCATTATTTAGACTACAGAGGTCCCCCCCTTCACTTGGCATAGGGGTATGCTTTTTAAGAGGCTTGATCGGGCTTTGGGAAATGAAGCTTGGGTTCAACATTTCCCTAACAGTTTGGCCACTCATCTCCCTAAAATTAAGTCTGATCATAGGCCTCTTCTCCTCTCCTTAACCCCAAACACTATTCTTCCTATAGGCAGGCCTTTTCGTTTTTTGGCCGGATGGGTTGAACATCTGATTTTGGAAAATTTGTGGAAGATAATTAGGGTTTCTCTGGTGATATGTCTGATACCTTAAGTACGTTCTCTAGCGATCTTAAGGATTGGAATAAGTCAGTCTATGGACATATCACTTCTTGTAAAAAATTTCTGGTTAAGGAGCTTACTAAAATTTAGAGGATTATGGATTTCTCAGGTTCTAATCACTTAGCTCAGGTGGAGTTAAAGGTTTGGCAGAAGCTGGAGAATGTTCTTCGTCATGAAGAACTTCTTTGGAAACAGAAGGCCTGTTGTGATTGGCTTCATCTTGGAGATCGCAATACTAAGTTCTTTCATGCTCGTACGCTGCATCAAAGGAAGAATAGCCACATTATCACGATCCGTAATGATTGTGGGGATTGGATTTATGATTCAGAATCTATTAAAGCCGAGGCTAATAAATTCTTCTAGAATCTGTATGGGGAACTTTCTAGCCCTATGGCAAGTTTACCTCCTAGTAGATTTCCCCACCTTGATCATGGTGATATTACTTTTTTGGGGAAGCAGGTCACTAATGAGGAAATTAAGGTGGCTCTCTTTAATATGGCTCCTCTCAAAGCTCCTAGTAGTGATAGCTTTCATGAGCTTTTTTCTAGAAGCAGTGGAATACTGTTGGGGAAGCGGTTTGCAATTGGGTTAGAAAGATTTTCAATAAGGTCACTATCGATGCTGAGTTGAATAACACCTTAATTGTACTTATTCCCAAGGTTGCTATTCCCGAGGATTTTGCCCAATATTGTTCGATTAGTCTCTGCTGTGTTTTATACAAGTTGGTATGAAGATAATCACGAATAGTTTTAAGCTTATTTTTCCTAAGATTATTGGACCAGAGCAGGCTGGGTTTATTGCAGGTAGGAATAACAATAATAATGTCATTATTGCTCAAGAGGTAATTCACTCAATGCGAAGTCATTCTAAAAGAAAGTGGATGACGATTAAGATAGATTTGGAGAAAGCCTACGAGAGAATGCGATGGGACTTTATCAACACTTCCCTTCAAGCAGCTAGTATCCTTACTTATCTCATAAATGCTATTATGTGCTCTATCTCTAACTCTACGATGCAGGTTTTGTGGAATGGAGTTCTTTTATCTAAGTTCAGGCCAGCTAGAGAAATTCAGCAAGGGTGCCCGCTCTCTCCTTATCTTTTCATTTTATGCATGGATTGGCTTGGCCATTCGATTCACTCGGCTATCTCGGATGGTAAATGGAACCCCATTCGCCTTTCTCGGTCTGGCCCTCCTATCTCTCATTTATTCTTTGCAGATGATTTGGTTATTTTTAGCAAAGCAGATTTGAAGCATAGTATGATCATTAAGGATATTTTGGGCAGTTTTTACAAATTTTCTGGGCATAAAATCAATGCTAGGAAAACGAACATATTTTTTTCTAAAGGAGTGGATGAGACGGTGGACTCGATTAGTTCTTTGTTTGGGTTCCAAAAAGTCTAGAATCTCAGCCATTATCTTGGAATTCCACTTTTTCATCAGAGGGTGACTAATAGTACTATGCATTTCGTTGTTGAAAAAGTTAAAGGAAAGCTCTAAAGTTGGGATGCCAAAAGGTTATCTATTTTCGGCCGTATTACTCTCGCCCAGTCAGTTCTCATGTCTATTCCTAGTTACTTTATGCAGTCTATGATGATCCCTAATAAAGTTTGCGATGAAATTGAAAGCCTAGTGAAGCATTTCATTTGAGGTTCTTCTGAGCTTAAAAATAAGATGTCTCTGGTTGGGTGGGATTCTATTTGTCAACCTAAATGTTATAGTGGACTTGGTTTACGGAAATTATGTGACCAGAATATCTCGTTTTTACTAAAGCTGGGGTATAATATTGTGACTAACAAAGAGGCCCTTTGGGTTCAGGTTATCGGGGCCAAATACCGTATGAATGATACTCTTCTTGATTCTATCAAACACGCCAGAAGCTTTTTTCTTCAGAGTTCTCTCACTAAAATTTCGTCGTTGCTTCGAGAAAACTTATGTTGGTCTATTGAGAATGGGTGTCAAATTCGATGTTGGGAAGATGTTTGGGTTCTTAGTGTAGGGCAACTGATTAGGTTTATTCCTATTAATGTCAATATTGACTCTGGATGTTGTCTTAATGATATGGTCACAGAGGATGGATCATGGAACCTAGATTTGTTCAGACTTTGGCTTCCGGAGGAGGTGATCGAGTTGATTATGGGTATTTCCCCTCCTCTCTCCTCTGAGAGGTCATATAAAATCACTTGGTGCCATACTTCTTCTGGAAATTTTTTGGTTAAAAGTGCTTATAAGATTTATAAGGGAGATGCTTGGAATTTGAAGGATGAAAAATAAAAGAGCGTTTGGAAGACCCCAAGACCACAAAAGTTCTTTTTTTTTTATTTGGTTGGTTCGTAAGCAGCGTCTCCTCAGTAATGTTGAAAGGGTTGAAAGAGGTTTAACTGTTGATACTTCATGTCTTATATGTAGTTTTCATTCAGAAGGCATTCTTCATATTCTTAGAGATTGTAATGCAGCTAAGGATGTTTAGAGCCAGGTCATAACAGGTAATCCGTTAACGGATTTTTTCTTTTTTAATTTACAAGACTGGATTCTTTTTAATGTGCAGGATGCTTCTATGGTCCCAGAGGGAGGAACTAGCTAGGCTTGTCTCTTTGGAATTCTTATTTGGCGTCTCTAGAAGAACCGTAATCTTTTTTTAATTTTCAATGTCATTCTTGGAGTTCAAGAGAGATTGTCAACAGCTCATACTATTGGGCTACCCAATGTTTTTCGCCCTCTAGAGTTGCTCCAAGTGGTGGTTTTGGTTTTTCCTTGGAAGAGCAAGCTTTTGGTTCTAAGATCTTCCTTAATACAGATGGAGCAATGCGATTGGATTTCAGAAATGCATCTGCTGGGGGGTTGCGAGAGATATGAATGGAGAGTGGCTCTTTGGTTTTAATCGATACCTTGGAAAGTGCTTGATTTTCGATGCTGAACTTTGGAGCATTTTTGAAGGGATTAAGCTTGTTCAACGAAGAGGTCATGATACTGTAATAATTCTTTCGGATAGTCTGGACCTTGTTCAAGCCATTCAAGGAAGTATTTCATCCACATTGAACTCTGCTTTGATTCGGTGAATTCAGAGCATTCCATCTTAAGAGAAATTATGGTTATTGCATTGAATTCCCAGGGAACAAAATGAATTTGCTGATTGCATGGCAAAAGAAGCTTTATCCTCTAGAGTTGATTTGCAATTTTTTGAATCTCCTCCTATTATGGTTCGGAATTTCTTAGATTTGGACCAGTCTAGGGGTTTTTTTCTCAAACCTTTCGGATGTAATTAATAAGTTATTCCTGTTTATTTTCACACACATAAAAAAGAGAGTTTAAATTGCAGTAATTCAAATATCTTGAAAGCATAAACTAAAATTTAATGTTGCATGAATTGGTTATTGAAATAGTCAAAGAAAACATCAAATAAGTTAATTTTTACCACTTCAATGTGCAAGTAAACGAATTGATTTCCATTTTAATTCTAATAAGTAAAGGGTGGATCAATTTATATATGATTAATTTTTAATGCTAATTGAGTTTTAGCTTAGTTGATATCGATATTGTTGTCAATGCAGAAGGATGTAGGTTCAAGTGTGCTTAGAGGGATGAATCCAATAATTTTTTTGTCAGGGGCCGAAATTTAATTATAATTTTTCCATAGATCAAAATATAAGTTTATTATGTAATAATTTATAATTTCATAATTTTTTAGGAGACTAAACATAATTTTTTCATTTGGGGGGGCTATAGTGCAATATTACTATATTAATTTATAGTTTTTATTTATAAAAGGACTGAATTGAAAATTTGCATTTTGAAGGGTCAAAGTGCAATTCTACTATATATTAATTTATAGTTTATCTATTTTATAAGAAGACTAAATTAAAAAATTTTATTTTTGGTCCCCTCCTGTCCCCCTCCCTTAATTTGTCTCTGCGTATTGAAACACGTTTATCCTCTTATTTAATAATTGGGGAGAGATTATGATAGTTCTAAATATTATATCCAAAAAAAAAACTTTTGATAAATCCATAAAATAACAAATGAATGGGTAAAATGCAATTTATTATTAAAGTAACTAACTTCAACCACATTAAATTGGATAACTTGATTTTAGACTTAATTTGACCTATGATTTGAGTTAAAATCTTATATTATCCTATTCAATGTGATAAAATATAAATTCTAATGGCACAAAAATTGATCGCATCGATTTTACTTTCAAAAATAATAATAGTATTTGCGGTGGAATTCTCTTAAATTTTTATTACAAGGAACTTCTTGTAATATCTATTACAATAAAGCATGTCAATCTTAGTATTTGTGTACGATTTTGTCCAATATCATAGGAAGGTAGTCAAATCGTAAGGACCTTACTATGGAGGTCCCTAAGTTTTTTTATCAATCCAATTGAAACTTTAATTGATTTTAGGTTTTATCAAATTATTTTTTTTATTTTTAAGTCACGAATACTTAGAATGTAAGCTCTAAATCAATTCACAAACACAAAATTAACTGAAACTCAAAAGGTGAAAATCGATACTCTCTTTAAAAATTAGTAATAATGATAACAAATTATTATTATTATTATTATTCCCAAATCAAAATAAAAACAGTAAATCAAAATTCTATTTATTTTATGCTCAAGAAAAATAGCACAAAATAATTTTTCATGATTTTTTATAAAGTTTCTCTATGGTGAATGACTATATATAATTTGTGAGGATGCCTTTTATATTTATAGATAGAAGAATAGTTTAATTTTATTTTATAGTTATATAAGTAATATAACACTAGAACCCCACTCCAAGTGGGATAGTGGCATACGAGTGATCAGTCAAGTGGTGCAAGTCAAAAGATCATCTAAAGGTGTTTCTCAAGTTGATTCTTGTGATACCACAAAGGGTAAAAGTATAACAAATTTAAAGTAATTAAATTAATTCTTAGATCATCTTTTTAAAATTGAGAATGTAATTACTTTGATAATTTATTTCTCATCCCAATTTATTCATTTGTTCACGATTTAACATGCATATCATTTCAAAGTTATGTTAAATTAATAAAAGAGTCGATTCAACATATATAATATAAAACTAAAACTTGTAATTAAATTCCAATGCCTTGTTTTTTAATTAGATTGTTATTAAACCATGTAGTCTTACCACGAAAATACCATTACTAAACTCCAAATATATATAATTACAAAAAAAAAACCTTTTTCTTTTCACTAAATCAAGACCGCCATCCTCAAATCCTCACCTATTGAAACAAACACTTAACCAAAACCCAACACAAACCAGCAAAATCAAGGAAATAGCACCAAGAAGAGTAGAGGTGGAAAATAGAACATAAAAGCAAAGGAGTAAGGGTTTTGATTCCCTTGAGTCATCCCAAAGATCAGGGTGTTTGCAAAAAATTTTGAATAGTCAATACGCCTATTGGGTTGAGAGAAAGCTTCAGACGAAGTGTAACACCATATACCTGACTCGGTTGTTAGGTCTGAGCTATGAGATGCTACAACCACTGTCGGAGCGATTACAGACAATTATACATCACCTGGTCGTTCAAACATGTGAATAACTAGCATTCACATACATAATATCTTACACGATCACTCTTGTAAAATTTAAAAAATTTTGGGCCGACGATGCGACCTCACACTCTCCACATCGTAATGTCGCCAACTCAGTAAGTCACAGCACGACTTCATACATACTAACGTCGTGACGTCACTCACTGTCGGCATCACGTTGCGGTGTTGAGAGTTGGTGTTCATGACAAGGACCTTGTTTCTGGCAAAACCACCATTTTTATTCCCATTCAACAATTAGCAACACCACCTAAATGATTTATACATGGTTATACCATTAAAATAACTCATATCTATAACATTTCAATGTCAACCAAAACACCTAACCATTCCAATTCGAACATGAGCTCAACTTAATCCCCCATTCAATATCAATAATCTAAATATTCAAACTTTTAGCACATGAAATTTCATATCAACCATACCATTTCAAAACATACCTTTTACCTATTCAATCATGTTTTATCTACCATTGACCGCATTCGCATGTGCACATAAAACACATGATTTTATAAAACAATTTTAAAGTGTGATTTTTTTTAACGCCTCAAAAATAGGTCTAGTAATTTTGAGTAAGTTTATCAAGTTTCGAGTGAAAATTGGTAATTAATCGAGTTAATTAGCGATTTATATTATTAATTAGTTAGCTTAATTTCATCTAAAATTAGTAAATAATATTCCGAAAATAAAAATATTTTTAGAAAAATTAATTTTATGGTTTTAAATAATTTTTGGGTAAAATAAATATTTTGGACTAAATTAGAATTTAAAAATAATTTAAAATGGGAGTTTAATTGGGTGATTTAAAATATTAATTAAATGAGACTAATTTGAAAAACAAGAGAATTGTGTAAGAGGTTTTATAGAAAAAAATAAATCATATTTTTGAAATTTTGGAGGGAAAGGAGCAAATTGTAAAATAAGGGAAAAGGGGGAGTAGCCTGATGGCAAATTCCCCAAATTTTGAAAATCAGGTGGGGTTTTCAATTTTAAAAACTCTGCAACTACATCACTTTTCACTCATTTTTCACCCGAATTGAGAGCTTTTTCTCTCTCTCTCTCTCTTTCTCTCTCTCTTTTTTGATTGTTTTCATAAACCAAATATTAGAGAATAGATCTAAACCTTTTTTCTCCCAAAATTCTCTCTAAAATCTCTCGAAATAATTTTCAAAGTTGGACAAAAAGTCATCCAAATTTCTTAAAGCATTTTGATTCGAACTTTCAAATCAATGATTTGAGTTCAATTTGTTAGAAAATATGGACATCATATATATAATAAAGATAATTACATGTTATTATTTACTATCATGATAGGTTAGCCCAAATTAAAAGTGATCTAATTTGGTTAGAATTTTATTGGGCTCTAATTATTAAATAAAGTATGGGTTAGAATATGTGTAGATACTCTAGTAATTGAGTTCTAATCAAATTCTAATTAATGATGGGCTAATTAAGAATTAGAGCTAATATGCCAAGATTATAAATATTAGAGTTATGGTCCCCAAATTATACACAAGATATCTTTTCTAATATCCCATCCTTAGGAAAGAGAGTAAATATTCTTTGAATTTTTTATGTGCTACTTTGGAAGATCAAATCCCCAAGATTGGGAAAAACTCCAAAAGGAATTCATGGATTCAGGTATGCTTCTGCTTTTAGTTTTATTCTTGATTATTTGACGTGATAGATCATGATTTATTAAGTTTTATTTTAGATTTATTTTACAAATCTAACAAGTGGCATCTGATCCTCGTCATATCGAATCATTGAGATTTAATTAAAGTTCTTCCTATGAATGATTGATTCATGAAATTGCATGGGTTTTATATTTTGAAAGTTTATATTAAAATTTTAGGGTTTTTATTTTTTAATTTGGGGTGATTTTCAAACTGATGGATTAAATTACGGAGTTTAAAATATTTGTGTAATTGCAAACCTTGCCATTGAATTTCTATTCAATCTTACTTTTAAATAAAGAATGTATACTTTACATGCTATGTTTCAATTTGGATTCCTACTGTTTGCGCATATGTAATTCAATTTTTTAATCATATAAGATATTTAATTTAGTTAATAAAAAATTGGAAAAGAAGTTCACAGTAGAAATTGATGTTTCGTATGTTTTATTTATATATATAAATATATAATATATGCATGCTTTGATTGGTTTAATGCATGTTGTTTTGGAAAATTATATAAATATATAATTATCTTTTAATTTGATTGAAAGACGAAATTAAGGTAAATATTTTGAAACAAATAAATTCAGATTTTGGTTTTAATTAAGGATGTCTAATATTTTAAATAAATTAGTTGAAACAAAATGCTGCCAAAGTGACCTCTTTTGTGTAGATTAGTTTATTTGAAATATTAAGATGATTATATATTTTTGTGATTCATGCGTTTATTGATTAACCCAAAGGTAAGTGTGTGACAATTAGAAGGTATTTTATGTGAGCAATAAGTTAGTCCAAAGGTTAATTAATTGTTTGACATACTTTATTGTCAATGTTTGATTGCTACAACAAGAGTATGGCTTACTGTTAGTATTACTGTCCAAAGACTTGATATTAATGTGGTGTTTGGTATCTTGAGATGGGATTAGCCATTATCTTAAATTTATTGTTTACTTATGAATATTGATTTAACATGTTTTTATATTTTCTATATTCAGCGAATTCATCTTCTGCTGCCACAATATCTGCTAATATAAATTCTATGCCCACGCTTAATGGGACTAATTTTAAGGAATGGAAAGGGCACTTACATATAATGCTTGGCTATATGGACATAGACCTTACACTAAGGGATGAACAACCTGCACCTCTCACTGCGAAAAGCACCCCTGATGTTAAAAGGGATTTTGAAAGGTGGGATCGTTCAAATCGCATGAGTTTAATGATCATGAAACACAACATTCTAGAAGCCTTTAGGGGCATAAAATCTGAAAAGATTACTCAGGCCAAGGGTTTCCTTGATGAAATTGAGAAACATTTTGCTAAAAACAATAAGGTTGAGATGCCATCACTTCTAACTTCTTTGATGTCTATGAAGTATAAGGTTCAAGGAAACGTAGGGGAGTACATTATGGAGATGTTTTATACTGCTTCAAGACTTAAGGCACTTAAGATCGAGCTTTCTGAGGAATTGCTTGTTCTTATGGTTTTGGTATCGCTTCCTGCACAGTTTAATCAATTTAAAATTAGTTACAACTGTCAAAAGGAGAAATAGACTCTAAATGAGCTCATTTCTCATTGTGTGCAAGAGGAAGAAAGGTTAAAGTGTGATAAGTCTGAAAGTGCTCATTTGGCTAATGTCCCTAAAGACAAGGGCAAGAAAAGAAAATATCAGAATGAAGCTGCTAAGAGACCAGCTCAAAAGAAACAACAATAAGCTACAGAGAGTTGTTTCTTTTGTAACAAGTCTAGACACATAAAAAAAGATTGTACCAAATATCATGCTTGACGTGCAAAGAAAGATATAATGCTTGACGTGTAAAGAAAGTTATATCATGCTTGACATGCAAAGAAAGATATAACAAGTCTGGAAACCTAGAAACACTTGGTGGATAGATTCTGGTGCTACTACTCACATAAGTGTTTCTATGCAGGGTTGTCTGAGTTACCGAAAGCTAAGTGATGGTGAAAGACACATCTTTGTGGGCGATGGAAAATCGGTAGAAGTAGAAGCAATTGAGCATTTTAGGTTGTTATTAGGAATTGGTTTTTATTTGGATTTAAAAGACACTTTTATTGTACCGTCATTTAGACAGAATTTAGTTTGCCTTTAAATTCAAATGTTATTGGAACTGGTTATTTAAATACTTATGACAACCTTTATTTGTTAGAAATAGTTGCATCCTATAATGAAACCTTGTATGTGGAATCACGTGGTATTAAATGCAAATTAAATAAGGAAAATTTAGCATAATTATGGCATAAGCGCTTAGGTCATATCTCAAAAGGTAGAGTTTAACGCCTTGTGTCTGATGGTATTTTAGAGTCCCTTGACTTCACAGACTTTGATGTCTATGTCAATTGTATTAAGGGAAAACAGACTAAAACCAAGAGATTGGGTGCCAATAGATCTTTAGACATCTTAGAATTAATTTATACAGATATTTGTGGGTCATTCCCTGTGGCATCTTGGAATGGTCAACAATATTTCATAACATTCATAGACGATTACTCACGTTATCGGTACCTATATCTCATTCATGAGAAATCTCAATCTTTGGACGTCTTCAAAGCTTATAAAGCTGAAGTTGAGAATCAACTCAACAAAAGGATTAAAAACATCAGATCTGATCGTGGTGGTGAGTACTACGGTAGATATGATGGCTCAGGTGAACAATGTCCAAGACCATTTGCAAAATTCCTAGAGGAATGCGATATTGTCCCACAGTACACCATGCCAGGATCACATAGTATGAATGGTGTAGCTGAAAGACGAAACAAAACTCTTAAGGATATGGTAAGGAGCATGATTGCTCATTCTACCTTACCTGAGTCCCTCTGGGGAAAAGCATTAAAGACAACAGCTTACATTCTAAATAGAGTACCCAATAAAGCAGTTGCAAAAACACCTTATGAGCTTTGGACAGGTCAAAAGCCTAGTCTAAAACACTTTCACATTTGGGGATGTCCAGCTAAGGCAAGGCCTTATAGGCTAAATGAAAAGAAATTGGACTCCAAAACAGTAAGCAGCTACTTTATTGGTTATTCTGAGCGATCTAGGGGCTATAAATTTTATGATCTCATAATAAAAAATATTTTTGAGACAGGAACTGCAACATTTTTTGAAGATGTTGAGTTTGGAGGGAGAAATAAGGTTAAAAACATTGCTTTTGAGAAGGAATTTGATTATAACTCAGTTCCTACTATCACTTTTGACGATGTTCAGGTTCTTATACCTATCATTGATCAAGAAGTGAATCCAGAACCTCTACAAGACAATGTTGAACAACTCCCCATTCAAAATGAGGTAATTGTTCCAGAAGAACAAACTCAACAACCTCAAGAACAAGTGCCATTAAGGAGGTCCACAAGAGAAAGGAGAAATGCTATTCTAGATGATTATGTTGTATTTCTCGAAGAACATAAGGATGATAATGGAATGGTGGAAGATGATCCAATCAACTTTCATCAGGCCATGAAAAGTTCTAATTCTCAAAAGTGGATTGATGCTATGAAAGGTGAGTATAAGTCTATGCAATACAATAAATTTTGGGAACTTGTCCCATTACTTGAAGGTGCAAAACCAATTGGTTGTAAATGGATATTTAAAACCAAAAAGGATGCAAATGGTAATACGGAGAGGTATAAGGCGCGCCTTGTAGCTAAAAGATATACTCAGAAAGAAGGTATTGATTTTATAGAGACTTTCTCTCCAGTTTCATCGAAAGACTCCTTCAGGATAATCATGACGCTTGTTGCTCATTTTGATCTTGAGTTATATCAGATGGATGTTAAAACTGCGTTTCTTAATAACAACATTGAAGAAACAATTTATATGGTGCAACAAGAAAATTTTGAGTCGAAAGACTCAAAGAATATGGTTTGCAAATTGATAAAATCCATCTATTGACTCAAACAAACTTCCCGTCAATGGTACCACAAGTTTCATCAAATAATTGTTTCATTCGGTTTGGAGATGAATATTGTTGATGATTGTGTGTATCACAAATTCAATAGGATTAAGTACATATTTTTGGTTCTATATGTTGATGACATTTTGCTTGTCACTAATGATATAGGCTTATTGCACGAAACCAAGAGGTTTTTATCTAAGTATTTTGAGATAAAAGATCTTGGGGATGTATATTTTATTTTAGGAATTCAAATACATCAAGATTGATCTCGAGTTATTCTTGGTTTATCACAAAAGAGCTATATTGATAAAGTACTCAAAAGGTTTGGTATGCAGAGTTGTAGGCCAGGTGACACCCCTGTCACTAAAGAAGACAAATTTAGTCTTACTCAATGCCCTAAAAGTAACCTTAAAATTCAGGAAATGCAAAAGATTTCCTATGCATTAGCTGTTGGGAGTTTAATGTATGCTCAAGTATGTACGCGTCCGGACATTGCGTACATTGTTGGGATGTTGGGCAAATATTTAAGCAACCCTGGTATAGACCATTGGATAGCAGCCAAAAGGGTTATGGGATATCTTCAGAGAATAAAAGATTACATGCTTACTTATAAGAGATCAGATCTTTTGGAGGTCGTAGGGTATTCTAATTCTGATTTCGCTGAGTGCCAAGATAGTAGGAAATCTACATCGGGCTATATTTACTTGTTAGCTGGATGAGCTATATCTTGGAAAAGTGTCAAACAGACACTTGTAGCTTCGTCCACTATGGCGGCAGAGTTTGTAGCATGCTATGAGGCATCAAACCATGGAATATAGTTGCTAAACTTTGTCACAGGGCTGTGCATTTTGGAGAATGTAGAAAGACCACTCAAATTATTTTGTGACAATAAGTCAACAGTGTTGTATTCCAATAGCAACAGGAGTTTATCTAAGTCAAAGCATGTTGACATAAAGTTCCTAGTTGTAAAAGAAAGAGTTAAAAATGGTCAAATATCCATAGAGCACATTGGGACAAACTCCATGATAGCAGATCCGCTCACAAAAGGTTTACCACCCAAGGTCTTTCATGAGCACACTGCTCACATGGGTGTTACATTGTTTAAGGATATCATGATTTAGTGGCAGTTTATATTTTATTTGTTCTATGTTTGTTTTCAAACATTTATGTATTTGGTTATTTTCTGATCAGAAATGAAGTATTCAGTTTATTCACTCTGTTTATTATTTTGATACTGACCTCACTCAAGTTTAAAGAGGACCAGTTGGAAATAGACATGTTTAGATCATATTGCATGTAATTTCCATGCTACATATCCATACTTGATCTATGTCATTTATTTGTGTTAATATACGTGATTAGGGATGGATTTAGTTACGATATATGTAACAAAAGTCGTCTTGGTTCTATGTTAGCATAATTAATGGACGAGATTGTTCAGAATATCTTTTGGATATGATAGTAAAATTTTGAGCTCATAAGGTTGTATGAGCTCATAAGGTTGTATACTGACATGTAATTATAAAGGAATTAGTATATATATGTGTGGTCTAAGTGGGAGATTGTTGGAAAATATGGACATCATATATATAATAAAGGTAATTACATGTTATTATTTACTATCATGATATGTTAGCCCAAATTAAAAGTGATCTAATTTGCTTAGAATTTTATTGGGCTTTAATTATTAAATAAAATATGGGTCAAATATGTGTAGGTACTCTAGTAATTGAGTTCTAATCAAATTTTAATTAATGATGGGCTAATTAAGAATTAGGACTAATATGCCAAGGTTATAAATATTAGGGTTATAGTCCCCAAATTATACACAAGATATCTTTTCTAATATGTCATCCTTATGAAATAGGGTAAATATTCTTTGAATTTCTTGTGTGCTAATTTGGAAGATCAAATCCCCAAGATTAGGAAAAACTCCAAAAGGAATTCATGGGTTCAGGTACACTTTCGCTTTTAGTTTTATTCTTGATTTATTCTTGATGATTTGACATGATAGATCCTAGTTTATTAAGTTTTATTTTAGATTTATTTTACAAATCAAACACAATTGAAGGTAATCCTCATCTCTAAACTTGTTTTTAAGTTGATTTCAATAATTATTTGTTAATTAAAATGATTATAATGAATTTTCTGTAACATCCCAATTTTCGACGGTGTCGAAAATAGTGGTTCGAGACCACTAAATCTGACGAGTGAGGTTGAAAATTTTATTAATTATTATTCACGAGTCAAATGTGATTTTAGAAATATTTTTGAATTGGTGATTCCTGTTTTAGAATGAGTTATTAGGTAAAATGGTTTCGAAAACAAGGTATCGAGATCTCAATTTCATAAATCAAGCCATAAATATTTTTATAAATATTTACGGAGTGTCATTAAGTTAGTATTAAAGTTTCGTTAGAAAATTTTAAAGTTATGATAGTTAATTAATTAAAAAGGACTAAATTGAAAAAGGTGTAAAATTTGTTAATTAAGAGAAATAGTGATTAAGTGGCTTAAATAGTAAATAGGGAGGACTTAATGAGTAATTGGGCTTAAGTGAAGAAGCTGAAACGGCATAAGCACAAAAAAATGACAAAATGATGTGATTAAAAAGGCAAAATTGGAAATAAGGAAAATTAAAATATCAAATAGAAAAATCTAAAGAGTTTCTAGCAATTTCTTCACAATTCCTAGCCAAAAACACCATAGAAGAGTCTCTAAAAGCTATTTTTTCATATTTTTACATCATGTGAGTTCAATTCTTGCTCTTTTTTAAAATTTTTGTGCTTTTAAGACTTTTACAATTAGGTCCAACTATCTATTTCATTAGTATTTGATTTTATGGGTAATTTTGAAAGTTACATTGATGGGTGCTGGATGTTTTGATGAAATAACATGGAATTGAAGCTTTAATTTTGTTATATAAAGATTTTATAAAGTAAATTTGATAGATATTGATTTTAGGACTAAATTATGAAAAGATTAAATATTAGGGTTTTGTATTAAATACTAAGTATCAAAACCTGTATAATAACTTATAATATTTAGATAAACTATCAATAGAGAAATTAGTTCATTTGATGGACTAATTAGAGAGGGACTAAATTGTAAAAGTAGTAAAAATTAGGGTAATTGTGTAATTTTGAAAGTTAAGGGGTATTAATTGTGAAGTGAATTGAAATTCAAATATATGCTAATAAATAAATAATTTTATATTTTCGATCAAGAGCCCGTAGATAATCGTGAAAAAGAGAAATTAGCAAAATAGTTCCTGAAGTACTACAAATTCCACAGTTTAACCCAAGTAAGTTCGTATGATTAAAATTTAATGATATATTTTAAATTGATGAATGGCATTATGTATTTATTCATATCATGCGTTGGAAATAAAATTATTGTTAAAGTTATAAAATTGAATTGAATGTTTAAAACGAACGGAATGCAGGATTAAGAACAGTTGTTCAGTGCAAAGGAGGAATTGACAGAAAATTGCCCAAGTAAATCGACGTTCAGCATTTGTTGCAAACTTTCGTGTTTACTTTCCATTTAGCTCTAATGAACTTCAGTTAACTCATATGAGTTTCCATTTAACCCTAATGGGTTTCCGTTCAGCTCTTTTGAGCTTCAGTTTAACCCTTATTGGGTTTCCGTTCAGCTCTTATGAGGTTCCGTTCAACCCTTACAAGTTTTCTTTTAGCACTTATGTGCTTCTGTATAGCTTTCGGGCTTCTGTATAGGATGTACTCATATCCATAAGACGTTCTCCGATTTGACAAGTTGGTAAGTGACATATGAAATTTAATGTTTGAAGACTTAAAGCTATTATTGATATTGATATGTTATTATTGATATTGATCTGAAATAAGTGAATTCATCAATTAAAGTTGTAATTGGAAGGAAATGTATTTTGAATGCTTTATTTAAATGAGTTGTTATAGTCTGTTCGGTAAGATTTATGTTTAAAGCCAGCGAACTTACTAAGCTTCAATAAGCTTACTTGTGTTGTTTAATGTTTTTTGTAGATTTTCGAGAAGTCGAGAGATCGGATCAACACATCGAGCCACACTATCCAACTTGTTTCGGTAGATTTTGTAATACATATTATGGTTTATATAACATGTATAGGAATTGAAGGCGTTATATAAATGTGTAACACCCCAAACCCGGCCTAGTTGTTATGGCCAAATCTGGTGCGTCACCTTGAAATGTTTCTCAAAATTAAACCCCGTTTCTTAAGTTTGAAAACCTCTTTATTATAGTTTAACTGACCATTATCCAAATGTTTGCCTTGTTAACTGCTAATGTTATGTTAAGTTGATTTAAAATGCGGAAGCATTTGAAAACTCTACGTTTAAAGTTCACGTCTTTGAAAATAATAATTGTTTTGAAAACTCGTTTTCTCCTAACTAGTAGTTTAAAATATAAAACAAAAGCCCACTTAAAAATTTAAACCAAATTAGAGGCCTTATTACAAAAAGAAAATCAGAACCCAACTTATTATTAAATTAAAATAATAGCAATAAGAAAAGCAGTGATGGTGTGGCCATCTCCGAGTCTCTCGCAGCACCGAATCGTCTATGGCTGAAGATTACCTGCACAGTTAAAGGAGAGGGTTGAGTTTGCGAAACTCAGTGTGTACTCCCCTTCTAAACAATCACTATGCAACATGCAGAATCAGTCTGGGCCTGAGCCCTATACAGTATCAGTATAGTGTGGGCCTTAGCCCATTACAGTAACAGTGTGGGCCTTAGCCCAATATAGTAATCAGTACAATGCAGTGATGCAACCTATCCCAATCCAGCCAACCCACCACTCCGTACCACCAACACACCATGTGGGGATAAAATTGACCCACCCAGCCAACACACCAATATCACAGCAAAGCTGCTAGTAACAGTAACGCATCAAAGCTGCGAGTAACAGTATATGTGGCATAACCACCAGTATAGTAGACTTCCCCTATATCAGAATCTCAACCCCATGTAGCATGTCATGTCATAAATCATACGTGTATGCAGTATGTCATACTCAGTAGCAGTTATATATATATATCATAGAACAAGTCGGTCATACACACATTTCAATTCCTGGGGGTACAACAGTCATTTTACCCTATAGGGGTATTTCGGTCATTTTACCTTTGGGGGTATTTCAGTCATTTTACCCTTCAAGGGTATTTCGGTCATTTTACCCATCGAGGGTATTTCGGTCATTTTACCCTTCGAGGGTATTTCGGTTATTTTACCCTTCCAGGGTATTTTGGTAATTTTACCCTTCAAAGGTATTTCGGCCATTTTACCTATTGAGGGTATTTCGATCATTTTACCCTTAGGGGTATTTCGGTCATTAACCCACAATTCACATGTTGGGCTTACCACTCGAGTGTTCGCACGCTCGTATGGACTCAAACGCCGTGTTATCAGCTTTTCACCGATTTACGGTTGCAGTAGGTGATTACACACTTGATTTGTGAAAACGAACAACGATCCACGAGCACCCAAAACCTACATTTGACCAAGAATCTTAGTTAAACGTCTACGCAGTTATACTATCAATTGATCCTAAGTTGTAACGCCCCAAAAATTCAAGTCTTTAATTTTTGCATGATTTGTCACAAATCATGCAAAAATTAAAGACTTGAATTTTTGGGGCGTTACAACTCTACCTCTTTAACGAAATTTCGGCCTCAAAATTTACCTGGTTAGAATAGGTGAGGGTATTGTTGTCTCATCGCCTCTTCGGGTTCCCACGTGGCTTCTTTTGAATTGTGATTACGCCAAAGCACTTTGACTAGTGGGATCGATTTCCTCCTCAGTACTTTAACCTCACGGTCTAAAATCTGCATTGGCTCTTCCTTGAAGGTCAAATCTGGTCTAACCTTGATTTCTTTAACTGGTACTATGTGCGTAGGATCAGAGCGATAACACCTTAGCATGGAGACGTAGAACACATCGTGAATATGGTCTAATTCTGGAGGCAACTCAAGTTGATAAGCGACCGGTCCCACACGCTTCAGTATACGGTAAGGCCCAATGAACCTAGGGCTAAGCTTACCCTTCCGTCCAAACCTCAGTATCTTTTTCCATGGAGAGACCTTGAGAAATACGAAATCCCCACAGAATACTCAACCTCACGACATTTAAGATCCGCGTAAGACTTCTGCCTATCAGATGCTTCCTTCATCCGATCTCGAATCAGTTTCACCTTCTCTTCGGTATCAGATACTAACTCTGGCCCCAGAACCCGCCGCTCAACCAACTCAGTCCAACAGGTCGTATGGTGCCATTTGAATACTGGAATGGTAGCTATTATTATACGCAAACTCTGCTAACGGCAAATAGTCTTCCCAACTGCCTCCAAAATTTGAATCACCCTCTGAGACTGACCATCTGTCTGGGGAAGAAACGCAGTACTAAAGTCCAGTCTAGAACCCAAAACCTCATGTAGTTTCTTCCAAAACCGACGATCTCTATCTGATATTATAGAAACCAGTACCCCATGAAGTCTTACGATCTCAGCCACACACGGCTTAGCCAACTTCTACAAAGAGTAATCAGTACTGACTAGTTTAAAATGGACAGATTTAGTCAATCGATCTACAATAACCCATACCGAATCTTTCTTGGTAGGCGTTAAGGGCAACCCACTCACAAAATCCATGGTTACTCTCTCCCACTACCAAAGTGAAATTTTAACTGGCTGAAGTAACCCTGCAGGTAACTGATGTTCAGCCTTCTCTTCCTGACAAATTAAACATTTACCCACAAAATTAGTTACTTCATGTTTCAGTCCTGGCCACCAATATAACTCACGAAGATCTCGATACATTTTATTCCTGCCCGGATGCATAGCATATGGACTAATATGCGCCTCTCCCAGTATAGACTGCCGCAAACCATTATCCCTTGGTACACAGACTCTCCCACGAAAGCACAATATTCCTTCACTATTCAACCTAAAATCCGAAGTTTCCCCATTCTCAACCTGTCGAAAATGAAGAACTAGTGACTCATCCAACAACTATTTACCCTTAATCAGTTCAGTCCACGTCGGTCTAACTTGTAGCTCAACCAACAAGCTACCATAATCAAACAAGCTGAGATGAGCAAACACCGCTCTCAAATCACATACAGCCCTACGGCTTAGTGCGTCAGCTACCACATTAGCCTTACCAGGATAGTATTCAATCGAGCAATCATAATCCTTAAGCAGCTCTATCCATCTTCGCTGCCTAAGATTCAACTCTTTCTGAGTGAGGACATACTTAAGACTCTTGTGATCTGTGTAGATAATACACTTCTCACCTTATAAATAGTGCCTCAAAATTTTCAGTGCAAATACTACCGCGGCTAACTCCAAGTCGTGAGTAGGGTAATTCGTTTCGTGAGGCTTAAGTTGACGAGATGCATAGGCAATCACCTTACCCTCCTGTATCAGCACACAGCCCAAACCAACGTGTGATGCATCACTGTAGACGGTGAATTCCTTCCTAAATCTGGTTGTATCAAGACAAGGGCCTCGGTCAGAACTTTCTTTAGTTTCTCAAAACTTTCTTGCTGCTTATCTGTCCAATTAAACAACACCTCTTTTCGTAGAAACCTTGTCAGAGGTGCAGCAATTAAGGAAAACCCCTCAAAAAATGCCTATAATACCCTGCTATACCCAAAAAACTTCGAACCTCAGATACAGTCTTAGGTGGTTTCCAATCCAATAAAGCTTCAATTTTTCGAGGATCAACCTTAATCCCCTCGGCAGATACCACGTGACCCAGAAATGTCACCTCGCGCAACCAGAATTCACACTTACTAAACTTAGCATATAATTATTTTTCCCTTAGAATCTGCAGAATAACTTGGAGATGTGTATCATGTTCATCCTCGGTTCTCGAATACACCAAGATATCGTCTATGAATACCACCACGAACCGATCCAAGTAGGGCTGGAATACTCAGTTCATTAAGTCTATGAAGGCAGCTGGTGCATTCGTTAGCCCAAACGGCATCATTAAGAGCTCGTAATGACCATAACGAGTCCTAAACGCAGTCTTATACACATTAGCCTCTTTAACTCTTAACTGATGGTACCCAGAATGAAGATCTATCTTAGAGAAAATCGAAGCTCCTTGTAACTGATCAAATAAATCATCTATCCTCGGCAAAGGATACTTGTTCTTGATGGTTAGCTATTCAGTTGCCGATATTCTATACACATGCGCATGGTCCCATCCTTTTTTTACGAACAACATTGGTGCTCCCCACGGAGACACATTAGGTCGAATAAATCCTCGATCCAATAGTTCTTGGATTTGAGCTTTTAGCTCTACCAGCTCCTTCAGTGCCATCCTATAATGGGCGATAGACACTGGAGCTGTTCCTAGCAAGAGCTCAATCCCAAATTCAACTTCGCGACTCGGTGGCAACCCAAGGAACTCATCTAGAAAAACATCAGAAAAATCCTTAACAGTTCTGATATCTCCAACAGAAATACCCTCAAAATCAGATACACCAACATAGGCTAAATGCCTCACAACCTTTGCGAACCAGTTTTTCGGCCCTTAATACAAATATCACATTAGATAGAAAGTACCTTCACTCCCCAATCACAGTCACCTCCTCATCCTCAATAGTCCTTAACACCATACGCTTAGCAGCACAATCCAAACTTGCACGATGTTTAACCAACCAATCTATCCCCAAGATTAGGTCGAATTCACCAAACGGTAGCTCCACTAAATCCGCTAGAAATATAACTCCTTGAACCTCTAGGGGTACATCTCTGAACAACTTGTCCACTCCTACTGATTGTCCCAGTGGACTTAAAACAGTCATCTCATTAGCGGAACTCTCACACATGATACCCAAGATGCCAGACACAGTGCATGCAATGTATGAATGTGTAGACCCTATATCAATTAAAGTAGTGAAAGGTACATTATGAATTAGGAACGTACCAGTTATAACATCTGGAGCATCACCAACCTCTCGGCGACGAGCAGCATAGACTAGTGCTGGGTGCCTCACCTCACTATTACTAACCCCTCTGCTATACGGTCCATGACCTCGTCCTATACCATTTCCACCTCTAACCTGCCCACGATCTCCCGGTGGCTGCTGACCACCTCTCACTGGCTGAACAAAACCTTGACCTGTAGCTTGCGTCTGAGTAGGCCTCTGAGTACAATCCTTAACTTGATGCTCCTTAGACCTACATATGAAACATGCCCCAATCTTCTTCCAACACTCACCCAGATGATGTCTCCCACAATCAGCACAAGACTATGGTCTTGCCACAGAAACCCCAGCCCGAACTGACCCATCAAACTTGGCATTCTTTTTAAGCCTTTCAGAAAGACTTCAAAGCTCTGAATCCCTCTTAAACCTATCCATATCTTTCTCACAGTTCTGGCACTCAGAGAGCTTCACATCTTCTGTGATTTTTTCATTTTCAACTAGGGCAGCAAAATCTCGCTCCCTCTACGGAGCTATCAAGACTCGCAACTCATCCCGAAGGCCGTCCTCAAATCCCACACAACCTTCATATTCAGTTACCACTACCCCACGAGCGTAGCGGTTCAGTCTCAAAAACTCTACCTCATACACTGTCACAGTTTTATTCCCCTGAATCAAACTCAAAAATTCCTTTCTTCGGGCGTCCACATAACTTGTGCCCACATACTTTCCTTAAAATGTCGACTTAAAGAAATCCCATGTTAACCGGTTGGCCTAAGTGCCTTCTCTCACAGTAAGCCACCACTAGTAGGCCTCGTCTCGTAGTAAAGACACTGCTCATTTTAGCTTTTGCTCAGAAGTGCAATCGAGGTCATCCATTATTCTCTCCGTGGCTTCCAACCAATATTCAGCCACATTAGGGGATACTCCAGAAATACCCCTAAAAATTTCTGCTCCATTCGACCAGAGTCGTTCTGAAATCGACCCATGGCCCACAACACTTGTACTAGTCCCTACGACCCTTTCTAGTATGTGGAGCATAGCTTGACATAGTGCGTCATCCCTAGCTGCTCGATCGTAAGATCCCGTCTCAGTCACTGGAGAAGCTGGTACTTCCCTAGCCTCAACATTAGGCATGTGACCTGATGCCGAAGACCCAGCCCTAGCACAACCTCGGCCTCTACGGCGGCCTCGTGTACCCCTTTCTTGAGCTCCCCTAGTGTTCATATCGAATAATGTATTATCTGTTTAAGAAGTTTTATGCATCAGTTTGTAGTTCCAGTAATTATTAATGTCTTATGAAAAGCAGTAATCATAGTTTTGTTTTTGCGGATCAAGGTCTCCCTACAGTTTCCAGTTCCTACAGTCTCACTTTGACTCTAAGTAAAGAGTTTCAGTACAGTCCGACTATCTATAGTAGTTTTTCAGTGCTTTGCATTTCAAGTAGTCTATAGTATAAAGAGAAACATATAGATTTGGTACTGGAGACTCGATATGCCACACTTGTAATCCCTCAAAAACACTTCAAAAGCAGTTTTCCAAGATTTCCAAAAATTTTCAAAACCCATTCCACAGTCAAGTTTTGCAACCTGGCTCTGATACCACTAAATGTAACACCCTAAACCCGGCCTAGACGTTATGGCTGAATCTGGTGTGTCACCTTGAAGCGTTTCTCAAAATTAAACCCTGTTTCTTAAGTTTGAAAACCTCTTTATTATAGTTTAACTGGCCATTATCCAAATGTTTGCCTTATTAACTGCTAATGTTATGTTAAGTTGATTTAAAACGCGGAAGCATTTGAACACTCTACGTTTAAAGTTTACGTCTTTGAAAGCAATAATTATTTTGAACACTCGTTTTCTCCTAACTAGCAGTTTAAAATATAAAACAAAAGCCTAATTAAAAATTTAAACCAAATTAGAGGCCTTGTTACAAAAAGAAAATCAGAGCCCAACTTATTATTAAATTAAAATAATAGCAATAAGAAAAGCAGTGATGGTGTGGCCATATCTGAGTCCCTCGCAGCACCGAATCGTCTATGGCTGAGGATTACCTGTACAGTTAAAGGAGAGGGTGAGTTTACGAAACTCAGTGTGTACTCCCCTTTTAAACAATCACTATGCAACATACAAAATCAGTGTGAGCCTTAGCCCAATACAGTAATCAGTACAATGCAGTGATGTAACCCATCCCAATCCAACCAACACACCACTCCGTACCCACAACACACCATGTGGGGATAAAATTGACCCACCCAGCCAACACACCAATATTGTAACAAAGCTGCCGGTAATAATAACGTTGCAAAGCTGCCAGTAACAGTAATGCATCAAAGCTGCGAGTAACAGTATATGTGGCATAGCCACCAGTATAGTATACTTCCCCTATATCATAATCCCAACCACATGCAGTATGTCATGTCATAAACCATATGTGTATGCAGTATGTCATACTCAGTAGCAGTTATATATATATATCATAGAACAAGTCGTCCATACACATATTTCAATTCCTAAGGGTATAACAGTCATTTTACCCTTTGGGGTATTTCGGTTATTTTACCCTTCAAGGGTATTTTGGTCATTTTACCCTTTGAGGGTATTTCGATCATTTTATCCATCGAGGGTATTTCGGTCACTTTACACATCAAGGATATTTCGGTTATCTTACCCTTTGAGGGTATTTCGGTTATTTTACCTATTGAGGGTATTTCGGCCATTTTACCCATGAGGGTATTTTGGTTATTTTACCATTGGGGGTATTTTAGTCATTAGCCTACAATTCACAGGTTGGGCTTACCACTCGAGCGTTCGCACGCTCATATGGACTCAAACGCAGTGTTATCGACTTTTCAGCTTTTCGCCGATCTACAATTGTAATAGGTGATTACACACTTGATTTGTGAAAATGCACCACGATCCACGAGCACCCAAAACCTACATTTGACCAAGAATCTTAGTTAAACGTCTACGCAGTTATACCATCAATTGATCATAAGTTGTGACGACTGCTAACTTACCTCAACTTGATCGAGCAAAAAGAAATGGTTTGCTTAACCAGAGTATTCACTAACCTTCGACCCTTTGAAAGGTTCCTAGGCACCAACTGAAAAAGGTAAGCACTTAAGTTAACCGGTAAAGGAAAACACCATTCTATTACACTTACCAATAATGCGCGAGAGAATGACTACCAAACGCAAGCCCAACGATCGGCCCCCAAGGGATGGGAGGATTCGGCAATCAGAGCAAAAAAAAGGGGAGAAACTGAAAAGATGAGGAGGAAAAGAAAAGAAGAGGTGGGAAGGAGAGATGTGGAATTCAGCTTAAGGAAAAAGAATAACGATTGGGGTTTGGAAAAGAAGAATGAGGAAGAAAATGACAAAGTGAAGAGGGGAAGAGAAATGGAGCTTTTGACAGAGAAGAGAAGAGAGGAGAAAAAGTTCAACCAACAAGAAGAAAAAGGGAAGAGAGATTCGGCCAAAAGTAAAAAGTGAAGAGAGAAGAGAAATAGAAACGAACCCAAAACTTGGCAATGTATGCACCAACCGTAAAAAGGTGAACCAAAATTGGCCAAAATTTCCAACTGAGAAAGAGGAAATGCACTTCAATACCGAAAGCCTCAGAATGACCAAGTCAGCACTAGCAATCCCCCTAGCCGAATTTCCTAGAGTGCTAGAGCCCAACTTCGGCATAACTCTTCCTCTCAACAACTCCTCGATTTTCTCCTCAAATCTCTTCCCTTATCACTCCACGAATTTCTACTCAACTCCCTCTATGACCAGTTCAAATTTCCTTCGGCAGCATTTCACTCCAACTCTGTCACTTACACGGCTCAAGCAGAAAAATAGATACCCCATTGCATAACCCAAGACTTGAATCTCAGACTTCACAGTACACAACACACCACATTGCCACTAGACCACAAGCTTTTTTTATGACATAAAACCAACACTAATATTTATAAAGCCTATAAACTAGTGTCCAGATTCATCTAAGAGCAAAAATAAAATTCTACAAAAGCCAAGACTTGAACCCAGGCTTCTCAAACACTCCCATACACACCCAAATCACTTAGCCACTAAAGCAAACAAGCAATTTGTGACAAATCATACAAAAATTAAAGACTTGAATTTTTGGGATGTTAAAAAATGTCAATAATTACATTTTGTTTATGTTTCAAGTTAACTTATATATGAATGGTTTATCATGTTTGGTATAGTATTAGTGTGGTTAATGGATAGATAGTTCCTAGGCTTAGTGGTGAATAAATTGTTAAAACATGTTGATATATGTTGTTGAATGTGTGAATTGTTTTATGTTCTAATTAGAATGTTAAAATATATGTGATAATATGACCATATTAAAGTTAGGAATTTGGTTTTTTTGGTGTCCTTGCTATGGCCTATATGTATGAAATTTGAAGTGTGTAGGTTGAAGTCAAGAATGGGTGAGAAAAAAACTCATAAAATGACCTATTTTTGTCCACACGGGCAGATACATGGGCGTGTGTCACAGTCGTGTGTGACACACGACCTGACAGATGGGCTTGTGGTCTGGCCGTGTATCCCCTGCATCTTAAACTTTTGAAATAGAATGCCCAGGTTTTTGCACATAGCCTAGCACACGAGCATGTGGTTGGCCGTGTGATCCAAGTCAGAGAGTTACACGGGTACAGACATAGGCTAGGACATGGCCGTGTGCCTCAGATCGAATGCCCACACGGCCTACGATAGGGGCGTGTCGGCTGGCCACACAAGCGTGTGTCCCCTGCTCCTAAGAAAATTTTTGAGATTTTATGAAAAATTCCCTAAGTATTCGGTTTAGTCCCGATTCACTTCTAAGGTGCATATTGGGCCTTAAGGGCTTATACAAGGGACAATATGAGTATTTTATGATTGGTTTCTGATATGTTTTATTAAATGTTATAAAATATTTGTATTTATTTTGTAAAGTTCGGTAATGCTTTATAACCCTGTTCCGGCGACGAATAATGGTTATGGGTGTTACATTTTCAACTTCTTCTTTCTTGAACTTGAGGATCAAAAATGGTGAATCTTTAAATTTGAGTTGGAATCCAAATATCAATGAATGTCTAAGATCAAAATAGGTCTAAGAGGTTTTTAATCTTAAACCAAAAGATCAAACACATTTTATGGATCAATTTTAAAAAATTCAAATTCGATTAAGAACATGGATGATTTTTCTGGAAAATTATGAAACGGATTAAATTGTAATAGCCCATTTTTTGGTGGTGTCAAAAATAATGATTTCGAGACCACAAATCCGATGATTAAGTTTGTATAATTGGCATTTAAATTATACGATTTAATAGTAATTTTATATTGAATTTTGATTTGATGATTTTAAACAATTGAATTAAAAGTTAGTGTAAGTGATTTGGTTCAAAAGTCAAGTGGTTATTGAAACCGAGGTATTAGGATCTTGTTTCCTTTATATAAAGCCGTAAATATTTTTATTAAATATTTACAGAGTCGTATATATGTGAATTGAAGTTGGGTCCAGTAATTTTGATGATTTATTGCTTAATTCGTAAAAGAATTAAATTGTAAAAGAGGTAAAAGTTAATTGCTATAAATTTAAAATAGTAAAAGGACCAAAATGATAATTAAACCATGGTCAAAAAATCCAAGCAGTGGTGGCATGATTAAAATCCACCAACTTTTTGGCTATTTTCTCTTTTAGTCCTAATTAGTTTATGATTAAATTGAAAATAAGCTTGTTTAGTTAAAATTTAAAATAATTGAAAGACCAATTGTGCAATTAAACCCTCATTAATTTGAAAATTATACCATTTGAGTAGATTAATGGACGGGTTTGGGTTTTTAATTGATGAATTTTAAATGAATTAATAAAGGATAAAATTGGAATTAAATAAATAATGGTTTTTAACTAACATCAAGTAAGAAAACATGAAAAAAGTCTTCATCTTTTTCATTTCTAAACCGAAAAGCCCTAGAATCCGTAAGAGAAGCTACGATTTGCTTTGAGTTTTGATTTGATCCTATACAAGCGGAAAATCGAAGAAAAGAAGAAATTACCAAATAGCCCCTATACTTTGCCGTTGATGCAGTTTAGTCTGGTAAGTTCGTACGGTTTAATTTTAGTACATCTTTAAATGTATTATAGGAACTTAATTGCATAATATTGGATTATATTGATGTGTGTAATTGGAAATGGAAATAAGGATTTGAAATGACGTTGATCCCTAATTGAGATACTATGAGTCGTTACTGCAAATCAATCCCGTGAATTCATGCATTTATTTATGATTTTAATAATCCTTATACTCCTTGTTAGTATACTGTTATTGAATGTTATATTATATACGGAATGAGTTCAGCGAGTGTTACCAACTAATATACTGATTGGTGCTCAAATGAGCGATACTTATTGAATCTACTGAAACATATGTGCTTTCGAGCCATACCTACTGAATCTACTAAAAAGAATGCTCTATCAAGCAAAAATCTATTGATGTATTGAATAAAGCACAAATAACATTATCCACTGATATACTGAAAGAATCTCAACCGAGCAAAATCTACGGAATACTGAACAAAGCTCAATCGAGTGAAATCTACTAATATACTGAGTAAAGCTCAAACGAGCATTATCCATAGAATATACTAAACTACTATACTGATTGTTAATTTATGATAGAGGTTGCGTTTTATGGAATTTCAACATTTAATTTTAATTAATTACTATGTTTAATTGGAAAGGTTTATCAATATATACAAACGAACTAAGTTTTATTCAAGCTTACCTGTATTTGTTTTATTTTGTAGATTACGTTTTTAAGGTTTAGAAGATCAGATCAACACAAGAAATCACACTATCCAAGAGATCTTTGGTAGACTTTTTTTTAGTTTGGTACATATGGCATGTACTAGGACCTTTTTGCATGTATGATGTTAAATCCTAGTTTGAGTAAGTTTACTTAAGTTTGTGTTATGTGTTGTAACAAATGATATTATGCATATTTCATCTAAGTTTAAGTGTTAAGCATGATGATAAAAGCTCTGAAAAATGTGAGATTATGGTATGAAATGAATTGATGTTTTGATGTGTAACTATATCTTGTATATGCAACCTTGAAGATGAAATGTTATGAAATGATTTGTGGTGTTAATGAGGGCACATTGGTTAGATATATAGGTTGAATTCATTGACATGTTTTGAATGTGTTTGAAGATGGTTTTTAGTCTATGAAAGTGTGTATTTGAATGTGTTTAAGCTCCTAAGCAAATGGGTGAAAATTTAGCTTGGAATTGGTCAATTTTTGGGCTTACACGGCCGTGTGAAGCACACGGACAACCCACACAGATGTTCGCCTAGAGTGTGTTTTAAACAGTATAGGTGTAGTTCTCACACGGGCAGACATACGGCCTGCAATACGGCCGTATGAGGGTATTTCGAATGTTACACGGGTTGGCACACGACCTACGACACGATCGTGTAATCCAAACCAGAAAGTTACACGGTCCATGCACACGGGTATGTGAGGTCTCACGTGGACATGTAAATTAACCACATGGCCATGTTTGGATCTATATGAGCTGGACCTTGTCACACGGCCTGGATACATGGCCGTGTGACCTCTAACTTGAAAATTTTCAATTTTTTCCTGAAAGTTTTGACTTGTTTTGATTTGGTCCTTGATTGTTCATAACTTTTTTTAGAGCTTTGAAAGCACAATTTAAGACTCGAAATCGAATGATCTCTTTTATATTGAATATTACTTATAATTATGGAATTGAATTGATTATTGAATGTAAATCGTATTAACTATTCCAACTTGACTAGTAACATCCGGTATTCTATTTTGGCAACGGAAACAGGATATGGGTGTTACATAAATGATGAAATTAACACTTAGAATACATGTTATTGGACTAGGAATGAAGATTAGAAGTGTTTTGAGGTGTTGAAAAGGGAGTTTAGTTGAGAAATTCCATATTTCGGCGTAGTTGTGCAACATCAGGAAGGTAGTTTAAAGTAATGATTTAGATTCATATACTTTATCAAATTTCATGTTTCTTGTTGCTATTGTTAGTTTGTAATGCATACTTTGTCTCTGTTAAAGCTCCACATCAAGAAGAAGAACGTGAAAATCAAAATTGAAGCTCAAACTTGCTTGTTTGAATACATTTTTGCTTAAAGAGCTAAGTGTGTAGGTGAATGATATTAAGGGCAATTTGGTAAATTGGACTGATTATGTGTTAAATTAAAGGTTTAATTGGTGTTATTAATGTCTTAATTGCATATTGGATGGTTGGATTTGCAAAAATAGCCTTTATTTTATAAAAGAGCAAAATGGCAATTGGTTTGGTAAGTTGTGTATTATGCTTTTAGCATGATTAAATTGTATGGAATAAATTGATATTTGGAGCATGAATTGCTAATTAATTGAACATTTGATAAAGGTGTTCTAATTGGTATATGAATATTAGGAAAATGATATTTTCTATGCTTAATTTTATTGATGTTAAGATTGCTTAGCAACATGCTTTTACTTGCATTTTAACATCCTAAATTAAGTGGTTAAACAACATATTTTATGCCTTGTATGTATGATTATATTGGCAATATTGCATGGTGGATCCATTGAATATAGTTGGCATGCCATAGGATTTGTTAATACTCACCATTATTTGTGATATTGTGAGCATATGGCTCTTGGTGGACTGATTTGTTTAGTGTAGATAAGGGAGTGTTGAGCTTGAGTCTCCACTCATCAGGTTATTTGAGGCGCTATAAGGGAGCGTGTGGCTTCATCTCGCTCAATTCGGAGGACTGTTTTTGATTTGTGAGAGTTCGGAGATCCATTTATCCAATGTATGATCACACGTTTAATTATTGTCATGGATGTATTATGCCAATATAATTGATTGATTGTGCCAATATAATTGAATGTTTCTGTGTTAAAAGATGATTTTACATGCCATGGAAAAATTGATTCTTAATTCTTGAAATCTCATGTGATGTTATGGTGAAATTTTAGCATGTTGTGACTAAAAATTTAATGCTTAATTTCTTTGATTTATGCATGATTAGGTGTAAATTACTTGATGTTTGTACTATCATTCACTGAGCTTTTTAAGCTCACACCCTCAAATTTCGTGCAGAGAATTTTCGAGTGTAAGAAGTTGAGAAGCGAGTGCAAGGGCAATCCAAGAATAAGGCTCGGTAGTGGCTTAAGAAATTTACTTTAGAGACTATATAGGGGCATTGTGATACTTTTGGGACTAGTGTTATTTTACTTGTAATGGACACTGGACATTAAATTTTGGACTTTAATTTTGGTGATTTTATAATTGCTTTAATACATGATTTTATGTCTAATTGATGTTTGATTTATGGTATGTCGATGAGTGTTCGTATGGTGGTTGATAACACAGTGTATGAAGCATGTATTTTATACTAACAATGTTTAATTAAAGCTTAACATGGAGTGGATTGCTTGCGACTAAGGTATGTAGCTTGTGTGAATTAATTGGTGTTTGCTAAGCGTATAATTTGGTGTTAAATTTCGATTAATTGTTGCATATTTGTTGTAAATAAATTAAATTGGAGATGTGTAGATGTTTATGGTAATTAATTGTAGCTATTTATAGTTTAATTGGTAAGTAAAATATATAAAATCAGGTAATTAAAACAAATTTTGACAAAATAGGTGTAGCAGTCTACACACGGTCGTGTGGATTTTTTTGGGGGGGGTTTGATTTTTTGTTTTTGTAATCTAGTATTCTAATTTGCTTAATTTATAATTTAGTCCTAAAACTTGATTAGGTTAACTAAAGCCTTTAATGATAGGGAAACTTGGTAATATTTTAGGATTAGACTTGTAACTATTAATATTTGGTAGAAACACTCTTAATTTTTAATTTGGAAAATGTACTAAAAGTTTGTAAAAGTTACGATTTAGTCCCTAATAATAAAACTTGAATTAGACATACTAAATGAACTCGAATTAAGCTAAATTTTTTTATGGCTTGCATAATTTGAATAAAAGAAGGTCGGTAACTATTTATAAATAAAATTGGGATAGTTTAACCTTAGGTGATAAAATGACCAAAATACCCTTAGGTTTAAATACTTAGAAAAAAGTTTAAAAATGGTTCACAAATTGCTTCTGTATTAATAAATGATAGTTAATTAGTCATAAATGAGGTGTTATAAGGTTGGGGTGTGCGTCGGGTGGTCGTTAGCTAAAGAGTCGCTTCGGTGGCTAATGTAATGCTTCGAATTCAGGTCGGTTCATCCCAGTCAGGTTTGGGGTGTCACAGTTTTACTGCAAGCGTACAACTCAATTGTAATGTTTGTTGTGTTACAATAGAACACTGGAGTATTCCAAGGATCGAACCGAAAGAGATGGCGATTGAGTGATAGATAGCATACACAATAGAGTTTAAGCGGCTACTGATATGATTTTATAGTTTGACAAATCATAACAAGAAATTAAATATGCTAGTCTAGGGACTAAATTGCAAACAATACAATGCTAAGAAATTAACCAACTAAATGACTAACGGTCGTTGGTTGACTTCAATATGGGTCGTCGATCCTCGAATGAGGGACTTAAATAGCTTAAATTACTAAGTGACTCTATTTTATCTTTCGATCTCAATTTTACTGACTTAGACGAATTAATCTGATTTATCTCTCGATCTCACCGATTAATTTGAGACTAATGAATGAGTGTGCAACAAGATTACCTCTCAGTCTCACTTGCCTAGATATCCCCTTAGGGGTGTCACTTCTTATGTTTTTAGATCTATTCGATTTAGTCCAATTTATTATGATTTAGTCATTTGTCCAAAAACCAGCTTACTCACATCTCTATCAATCAACCCCCTTTTATGTTTAGCTACTTATGTTGAAAATAAAGAAAATAAATATGAAAATGAAAAGTAAAGAAGCCATTAAATTAAAGCTTAAGAAGAATATAAAAGTTTGGATTTTATACCAAAAAACTTAAAGAACATGAAACTAAAGGCATTCAATAAGAAAATCTAAAATAATAAACATAAAAGGAACAAAATTTAGTTGATTTAAAGTAAAAGAAACTGAATACATTAAACTAAAGCTAGAAATAGGGACTGAAAGTGTAAATAAATCTAAGCTACAGTGATAAATAACTTAACTAACACTAAGAACATCAAGAATAAGACGTAAATGCAGAAAAATAAAGTCTAAAACTAATAAAGAAGAAAAGAAAATGAAAACCCTAGAAAAGTTGCAAAAAAAACTAAGAGAAAACCTAAAGAAAACTAAGGCTAAAATTAAGCTAATGCGTGTCTTACTCCTCTTCAGCCAAACTTGGTTGTTTTAGGCTGAATGTTGATGGACTTTTGTTGCAAAAATTACCCCTACACGGGTCTTGGGTGATTGATGGATCAGGTGGACAAGGATTACCCTTTTTGTCCAATTCTGTCCCCCTCACAATGTCGGTCTCGTTATACCTAGAAGAGGATATTACGATACCTCAGGCAGTTTCGAACCTTGAGGTCTTCTATAAAGGGTGGATATCGCGATACCACTGAAGGGTGGTCTCCAGTCTTCCATACTATTGGAGGTATCGCGATTCCAAGTTATGGATATCATGATACCCTTTCCTTTGGTATTATTCTCATTCGTTTTCAACCTCCAACACGTCTCTACACCACTCAACCACACATTAGGCCCCCCAATGACACTATTGTCCAAATTGGGTTACAAAATCAGTAAAAACGAGACAATCACACTTATTAACTTAGATTTTGAAAATTATAAAAAACTATGAAAAATACACTACTTTTCTCAAGATTAAGCTCCTTAATTATACCGGAAAAGTCTAATTCGCCATATCAAATTATGACAAATCAACCATTCTAAAAGTAAAGCAACGTCTTGGTCTTGGCTTGAACTAAACATATATACTCTAAGTTATGCATCATATTCTACATGTCGAAAAAAATCCGATTCGAAAACGGTTTTCTTGCACAGCAAAAAATTAAAATATTGAAAATTGAGCCTGTTTGTGATATTTATAGCAATAAATTTTTTTCAAAATCGCACTTTTGTTTTCGGCTAGACGGATCCTTGTCATTCTCAAATTTCAACCGAACGACCTTCTTCGTTATTCTTGTACCACAAATTGCTTCGAGTGTGGGTTCAAACAAATTCAAATAAATAAGAATTTATTTTATAAAATCTCTCTTTAATAGAAATCGATAAAATTGTAATTCCTAAAAAATAGAATTTATTCTAGAAAATAAATTTCCACTACTTTCTGGCAAAATAACAATATCTCAAAGTTTTGTGTAACTTATTGTGCTTTTAGTCCTACTGGTGTCATCAATTTATAGGAAGATGAAGTGAAACCCTAGTTGAATTAGTAGAAGCATTTAATGCCTATTTAATAGAAAAATAATCCCTAGTTGAACTAGGAGAGAGAAGGGCTATTAAGGTGTGCTTCTCCTCATATGTATCATGACGTGGATTCACGTCTCTCCTGTATTGAGTCCAATTATATGTGCTTCCTAAACTTTTAATTTAATATTTTATAATTTAATCTAACCTAGTAAATATTTTTCTATTTCTCAAAATAAACATTATTTATTAAATTATTTTAAATTAATTAGTTTTTCCAATTAAATAATTTTCTCAACCCGATTCTAATTTTGTTAAAATCATGGCAACTTTATTGTAAAAGAATCTATGATAAAATATATTTAATTTCTAAATTCAACAATTCATAATGACCAATTAATTTAATTCTATTTTCAAACTTCAATTAATTAATTAATTAATTAATAATTCGAAAAATCATAAATTAATTCTCAAGTCATTTCCATAGTGAGAAAATCACATTCATTTTCGAATATTTCTCATTTCTCTAACTTTACCATTTCCATCCATTTATGTTCATTTGATTCAATATGCAATTCATTTCTAGTTTCAACGAGCTAGCGGAGGGATCGATTGAACATATGTGATTAAGGCTCAAGAAATTTAAAATTAAGTTCTAGCTTTTCACATGTTTATTATAAACTCATTTAGTCACGAAGTCATTCTACTATAGTATCGTGGCCGAGCTCTTCCTAGTGACATACCATTACGAAGGCTACTTGATCGGTGCTCATCCAATGATCTTATCATAAATGTGTTACCCGTGTAAGATATCCTTAATCTCTTTGGAATAAATCCGCTCTCCCAATATGATCCTATTTTATCTCATGGTAACCATTACATCTTCCTTAATAAAAAGTCAACTACTATCAAATAGTAATTAAGCCATTCATCACAAAGGCAAACAACTCATGACCGCTTTTCATCTATCATGTAATACCAATAAGAGGATATCATTTATCCATGTCTTGATATATGAATTCCACTATTGTGAATGATGTTACATACTGCAGAAGTCGTATACCTAATGCACCAGTTTTTGGTTCCTTATCTATTTGAACTCAAGCTTTTACTTACATCAAAGTATATGAGTCGCGCATATATAATCCATCATCCACTCAGGATTAAGGTATGTCACACTATGAATGTTACAAATGAATAAATTCATATATGGATTTAGGATCTATTCTACTTGGGTCTTGTCCAATGTATTGTTAGTCCAGTCAGTTACATCTATGTCTCTATCTTTTGGGAGTCATCCACTTCGATACCCAAGAAAAAACATCTTCTCAATTGGACGTGATAAACGACATATTAGTATTTCAATAGGTTTGCTCATTTTCGATTAGACAAAGAACATGATTAAGTTTATCTACTAATATAAGTTGTCTTTTTGTATTACGATCTGACTACATAATACGACATAAAAACATATCTTGAAATATATAAGAGTTATTTAGTCATTTTCTTATAAAATTTTAAATAAAGCGAAAATTCATATTGAGAAATTTAAAAGCTTGTAACGTAAAAACATGATAGTTAATTAAAGAATTGTATAAAAATACAAGTTATAAGTTTGTCTTTTCCGCCATTGAAATATTTTTAGTGTTTGCAAGCAATCAAATTAATCTCATTTTGTTAAGCCGATTACGAAGTGCTGTAAGTTATGTGGCTTTGCCCACAAATTGAAGAATGATATTGAAATATCTTTGGATTTCATGGAGCTATAAAAAGTTTACAATACTATACACCCATTGTGCCCGTGGTTTATAATAACTATTTGGATACACCAATTTGTTTAAAAATAAAATAAATAATACAAAGACATCTCCTGATATTGTAAAGTTTTTAAATAAATTTAAATCAACTCACGGTATTAATTTAATTAATTTATAAATAACCTTAGCGAAAATGTTTGGCATACGGAACTGGAAGTGTCTTTTGTTTCTAAACATTTAATGGCAAGGAAAGAAAGGCTTAATACTAGAGACTCATGGTTTTCACCTTCATAACCACATAATCGACTTAACTTTTCAAATTATGCTTTTTTTTTACGATTAAGTTACTTTTAAGATCACTAAATTATTAATAAGTTTATGTTTTGATTATTTAATTTTAAAAAGTTATAAAATGATCATTGAATTATTTGAAAGTTTTTATTTAAATCACTGGGTCATTAAAATAATTACTATATGGCCTTCTCTGTTAGCACCGGTTATACCAATCGAAAGCTCTCTTTCTCCTTCTCTTCTAAGTTCAGTTTTTTTCATGAAACGATTTGAACGTCACAAATCTGCAAACCAAAATCAAAACAGTTTTCTTCTCTAATCTCTGATACTGACCGTTAAATCAACTTAGATCTAAGGTATGCTCTTTTACTCGTTGATGGGCATTGATCCACTATATCGATTGTCAAATCACCGCTTGAAGCTCACTAACCAGGCTTTTCTAAGAAAAAAAAATTAACAGCCCAGTGACTTAAATAAAAACTTTCGAATAGTTTAGTGATCATTTTGTAACTTTTTGAAGTTAAATGACTAAAACGTAATGTTACCAATAGTTTTGGGAGCTTTTTATGAAGTTACAAAAATATGAGAGCAGAAATGGTTGGCCCAAGCCAAGCCAAGGTGTGATTTCTGATTGAGTAAACTATTACTTGTCTTGTATGGAATATGGATAATAGATTTTTTGGTAATATTGTCCCACAATTTCATGTTTTATTTGAAGAAGCTAATTAGCTCGTGGTGGCTTCCTTTTCTAGTATAAAAGCAGAGTTATAATGCGATATTGCTCACCTTTTACTATCCTTGTTAAGATTTTGTTCTGTAGGGACTTGGGATATGAGTAGCTCTTTAATTGCCCATAAGAAAAAGATATCCGTAAGTGTAACATAATTGAATTGAAATGATACAATTTAGGTAAAAAATAAAATTTCAAAGTTTGGAAAAGAGTAAATTTATAATTTATGCATATTTGAATGGAAACCTGCAATTACCCATTGTAAGTTATAGTTTACTGTAAGAGAGGAAGTGTTTAATATTTGTAGGACAAAGAAAGACGAAATGGCAGGTGACGAAGCATGATATTTTAATATGATATCTCCAGCCCACTACTGCGAACCTTTCATTCCTAGCCCTACATATGCCAGTTCAGCTCCATTTGCAATTTTTCTGATTTCTCACGCAGTTTGAGTTCCATTGGGGGATCCAAACAAACTCCATTAACTCTACTTTCAACCAACTCCTCGTTTTATCCATCCAAAACCAACCTCCTCGTTTTAGCCTCCACACTTCCCACGCCTATTTCTCTTTCGTAAGTGCTTTAAGGTTAGAAAAAGCGCAGAGGTAGCTCAAATGGACGCCAATGAGATGGAATCCCAACAACAGAAGGCGGCTGGTGAAGATGATTTTCCCCTTACAAGCACCGCTGGTCTAAACAAGTTCACTCTTTTATGTGCTCTTTTGGCCTCCACAAACTCGATTCTCTTAGGCTATGGTGAGTCTCGCTTTCCATTTGTCTCTCTTCCAACTACTACGCTTTTTTTAACCCTAAAATTGTCAAAATCCCTCGATTTATTAATGCCTGTATCTTGTATTGGCTTCTTTTTTGGCCAAATCAGAGGACTTCTTTTTGAGGGCGAATTGCTCTGTTTATTTATTTCTTGTGCAGATATTGGTGTAATGAGTGGAGCAGTGCTGTTTATCAAAGAAAACCTCAAAATCACATCAGTTCAAGTAGAAATCTTGGTGGGTAGCTTGAATGTACTTTCACTTGTAGGCTCACTTGCATCTGGCAAAACATCAGATTACATAGGTAGACGTTACACAATTGTTCTAGCAGCAGCCACATTCCTTGTGGGTGCACTTTTAATGGGATTTGCACCTTCTTTTCCGTTGCTCCTAGCTGGCCGCATAGTTGCTGGCATTGGCGTTGGCTATTCCCTTATGATTGCACCTCTCTACACAGCTGAGATCTCTCCCGCTATGAAACGTGGGTTCCTTACTTCCCTCCCTGAGGTATTCATTGTGTCTGGCATCCTGCTAGGCTACATCGTTAACTTTTCCTTATCAGGTTTGCCCCAAAACCTAAACTGGAGACTGATGCTTGGCCTCGCAGCAGTACCCGCAATTGCCATTGGAATTGGTGTTACAGCAATGCCAGAATCACCTCGTTGGCTGGTGATGAAAGGTAGAACCCATGAAGCAAAAAGGGTATTGATCAAAGTCTCGGATACTGTTCAAGAAGCTGAATTTAGACTCAGTGAAATAACGAAAGCCGCTGCCATGGATTTAGGCGAAGCAACCTCATCAAACCACAGCGATTGGCGTGGCCAGGGGGTATGGAAGGAGCTTCTATTAAACCCATCAAAACCCGTTTGTAGAATTATCATTGCAGCCATTGGGATTAACTTTTTCATGCAAGCATCAGGCAATGATGCTGTTATATACTATTGTCCCGAAGTGTTCAAAGATGCTGGGATTCAAGATAAGAGACAGCTCTTCGGTGTGAATGTGATAATGGGAGTAGCCAAGGCTACTTTTGTGTTGATTTCAGCTGTTTATTTGGACAGATTCGGAAGACGGCCTTTGTTGTTGCTAGGGTCAATTGGGATGGCCGTATCATTGGCTGTTTTGGGCATGGGTTCCAAGTTTCTCCAACACTCAGAAACCAAACCATTGTGGGCAATCATTGTGTGCATCATTGCTGTTTGCGCCGATGTTTCCTTCTTCTCAATCGGGCTGGGTCCGATCACATGGGTTTATTCATCGGAAATATTCCCATTGAGGCTTCGGGCCCAGGGCACGGGCCTGGCTATATCGGTGAATAGGTTGGTGAGTGGGGTGATGTCGATGACGTTTCTGACAATATCCGAGAAAATAACATTCGGGGGAATGTTCTTTGTGCTGTCTGGAATCATGGTGGTGGCCACTCTCTTCTTTTATTTCTTTCTTCCCGAGACCAAAAACAAGAGCTTGGAAGAGGTATGGGCACTCTTTGAGGATAAAGACACAACTGATGATGATCAAAGGGGAATGCAAATGAGGGAGATGTAGTATGATGTTTTTCTTTTTATTTTAAATCATATATAATTTTAGGGTGAGAATTAGAAGAAGTGGAATCAAATTTAGCAAAATAATAATAATGGGTAAATTATCAAAATAGTCATTTTTGTTTATCTTATATTACATTTAGTCATTTATATTTAAAACATTATGTTTTAGTTACTTACGTTAACATGTTGTAACATTTTAGTCATTGACCCGTTAATTGCCGTTAACGGTGTAACGGGAAATTGACATGACACGTTAAATCATCATTTCAAACAAAAATTTTAGGTTAAATTATACAATTGGTTCTCATATCTTTTTTCATTTTAAGCAATTTAATTTTTTTCTTTTATGTTCTTTTAACTTTTTTTTTCTTTATTTTCTATTATCTTCTGCTTCTCTCTCTGTTTTGCTCCCTTCTTCATATCTTTTAACATAGTTTTTTATATTTTCTATTTGTTAAAATTTTTTTATGTTTATAAAAAAAGAAAAGGAGAAAGTTGAAACCAAAATAAAACTTGCTTCGCATATTCTCCCCCCACAATTAAAACTCTTATAATCCATCATCGCTTTAACGTATCAATTTGGATCTCTTAATGACCTAATCCACAAGCTCGCCTCACTTGAAGACCTCGCCAGTCATGACTTATGGCAGTCCACCCTCAACAAAGTTTCTCAAGCCTGTTCTCCTAACCTCCAACCCCCACGATCATCTTATCTTACCTATAACATTCTCGCCCTCTCGAAACTACATTATTTCACGGATTTTTCAAACAAGCTCTATACTATTAATGACTAAAACGACCACCATACGAAACTTATTCTCAACTTTACCCAAACTAGTTTGGTTCCATGCTCCCTTACTCTCTTCGGTTCATCTATGCTAGACTTCCAATCAAGCTTACTTGGGAATATTCAAGAAAGTTTAGATCAATTTTATTGTTTGCTTAATTTTATTCGTCAGAAAAGAAAAGAAAATGTAATCTACATGATTCTGTAAAAGTTTGGAATCAGAAATTTTTTTTTTGAATATAATTAATTCAATTCATGTTTAGATTTGATTAAGATATGGTTTTTTATAGTGATTAGTTAGATCCAATTTTAGTTTCAAAATTAAGTTATATTCAAATCGAGATTCAATTAAGAATGATTGATATTCGGTTTTGAGTGAAATTCAATTTAGGAATCATGTGAAAGAAACAAGGACTTGGTTTATTTGGTGGGAAAAATTATGTTTACGCAATGAAGAATATGAGAAGAGAGAAAATAAAGGGAAGAAGAAAAGGAAAATAAAGAAATAAAAAGAAAAAGATTAAATTGTTCAAAAATATAAAAATATAGGGACTAGTTTTAACAAATGAAAATATAAAAACTACGTTAAAAGAAATGAAGAAGGAAGAAAAAGCAGAGAGAGAAGGAGAGGAATGAAAAAAGAAGGAAAGTTCAAAAACATAAAAGGAAAAAATTAAATTGCTCAAAATAAAAATAAAATATAGAGACTAATTGTATAATTTAACCTAAGAGTTTCATTTGAATTGATGATTTAACATGCTACGTCACTTACCGTTAACGACAATTAATACTTAGTAACTAAAATATTACAACATGATAACATAAGTGGCTAAATTTTGTTTCTATCAACGAAACACTTAGAATTACGATTTGTGTTCTCTATTTTTAAAAATATCTTATAATTTTCTAAATTACTTGCTAATGTGAATATGCTATAATTGAATACTCTTGTTATTTATATTGTGTATTAAAAGTATGTATCTGTGGAGGTGAAATAAAATGAATATTATGTTTATTATTGGCTGTAGTAATCGTCGTAGAAAAACTATCTATACATAGTTGTCATGTCCTAGAGTAAAGAGTTTTTTAAAAATGTATTTATGTTGGTTGCTATAAGCACCCAGGAGTATCATATTGTTATGCTTTGCGCATTTGGTGTGTTGATTGATTAAGTCGTACCCTACATGCACTAGAGTATTGTTATTGTTTATAACGTATCGTTACGGGGTTCAAATAAATACTTGTGTATTCCACATGTTTATCCCACAAATGGTTACTTGGGTTAAATATATTTTTTCTATGATGTTGGATGTGTAACGATAAATTTATATGTTGCTTTATCTTATTAAAGTGAGACTACAATTTGATGCTTGATTCTTGACAATCATGTTTACATTTTAATAAAATGTTTTTAATTTTAAATTATGTCGTTACAAAGTTTGAGTACTTGTAATTTGGTTTAATTATGCGATATTTTTGTTAGACTTTAGTAAAACACCATTGAGATATAAAAAGTTTAATGTTGAAGTTTTTAATTGCATGCACAAGTAACAGATAGTTCGTGATTGAGCAACATCACAAAAGAGTCTCTGCAATCCGTACTTTGTAAAGACGCTTTTACTTAGTTAGCCTTGGCATGTACTTTGATCCATAAGTTTAGCTGGTCGTTTTTTATACCAATTAATTATTTGATTATTTGATTGGGTTGTGTTAATTGATTTTAATATATTTTTTAATATATATATTTATAAGTATGTATGTTTAAATTTACATTTTAATTTGTAGTTATTGAACAATTGATCGAGCGGTCACTTTGGCGACCACTATGACGTTCCAGATTTGACTGGACTTTTAGGTCGAGTTTGAAATATTACAGAAAGAGTCGTAAATCTAGTTGAACCAACTCCCATTCGAAACGTTACATTAAACCAAATCACTCAACTCCGAGATGGTATAGTTGAATCCAAGTTTAATTGGTCTCCTAGAACATCTCCAAGAAATACTTCGGAGATAAAAGAAATTTAATGCAACATTTCAACAATTAAATATAAAAGAAGAATTGAATACATGTATACAAAGAACGAATTTTAGAATAGCCAAAGTCTCTATCTCTTTAATACTAACCACATTTAAAGTCAATTTACAAGGGATACATAAGTACTTAAATTCTACCCAACCTATTTATCATAGGTAAGAAAGAGCCTCTCAAATTAACCCAATATGTCGCTAACCTATTGATAACACTCTAGAATAACGTATTTTTATGTATTAATTATGTATTTATCCTGAGTATGATCCTGCTAATTTGAGCTATTTATGATCTTTTATCTCACAGGGACTAAATTTGAGGCAAAAATAAAATTAAGGGTCAAAAGCGTGAATTTAGAGATAAAATGGGCAATGTGCGACATAAGGAAAAGTTGGTGCCAAAAGTGCTATCATGGAGGACACAAGGGTTGAAATGCAAAAATAAGAGATGTTATTCTATCAGACTCTATTTTAATTATATTAAGATAATTAATATTAAGATAATTATTAAGGATTATTTAATTTTAGGATTTAATTTTATTTATCTTTATTTATCTTCAATTAAATGAATTTATCTTTTGGGAGTTTAAGTAGGATTTAGACTATCTCCCCTAGCACTATAAATAGGGGGTGAAGTGACTCAAAAGGCATCCATCTTTTTCTGTAAACACTCTTTCCCCAAAAGTCTAGGCTTTTGTTCTCCTCATATTTTCTTTCAATAAAATCTCCATTTTTATTTATTTATTTTCTTTCCCACCACAACCATGAGCCACTAAACCCATCTAGCCGAAAGTTGTCGATATTCCTCAAAAAGAGTTCTTGAGGCTTAGAGTTCGTACTTAGCCTCCTCGTCGAGTATTCATCATTTCTCTGCACTACCGGGCTGACGCTTCCATCCATGTCCCTTAAGAAGTAAGCTTTTCAACGTATACAAAGGCGGGCGCTTTGTATGTTTTGGGAAGGTTGCATAGTCGGTTCGTTAGCTTACTACGTTAAAGGTTGGCGAGCCCAAGAGACAAAATGGCGTGGGATTCGCCATTAAGAAGCGTTGATCTAGCATAAGACGATCCCATAGAAGCGATTGTTGGCTAGAGTCAGGTTCCACTAAATAGTAAGTCTAAATCCTTGGAGCTGGTGGTCGTAGGCGTCCTCTTCCACTATAACTGGCTTATTCAGTTTGGGAAGGATCATCTAAAAGCCGAGGATTGAACCCAAGGCGGAACGAGACAACTGGAGGCTAGAACCTCCCATAAGAATTTCCTTTCTCTCAACTTTATTTTTAATTTCTCGAATTTTTGATTCAATATTCTTAATTCTGTTTTTATTTTATTTTTCATTTCCAGATCCAAACCTTTAATTATGTTATTTTCTTATTTTTTTTCCAGAAACGCAGGTTTTCTTGGGCAAGATTTTGCTTGGGATTTCACGGAACAAGACATTGTGCAAATCCAGTCCCTGAGGATTTGACCCTACTTCCCTTTTACTATTCTTTTTCATTATTTATTAGGGATAGGATATTTTTGGTGCTTTCAACGACCGCATCACCTATTCTAACAATGACTAATAAGGTGAGAATGAAAGGAAATCTAGAGATTTTCATACTATAAAAGCCTTTGAGATTAATAAGAATATGGTTTAGAGAATATTTTTTATTCCAAAAATAGTACACAAGAAAAATAGAGAATGTATGATGAGAAACAAGAAATTCTTCAAGAAGATTACAAATTTATGAATACTCATAAAGTCCTTTTAAAATTCTTTGAATGGTAATGGTTTGAAGATTATTACATGAAAACTATCAATACAATAAAAGTAATACAAAATGGCAAACAAATAGAGAGGAAGATGAATCTCAACATCCACCCTTTACAGAAATCCAATACATTCATAAATAAACTAGAATAGAAGAGCTAGAGAAAAACAATTATACAAATTTAAGTCTTCATACAATAGAAAAACAATTGGATTGTATTGAAAATCTGGTAGATGTAACCGGTTTTTAACGGTGTTGTAAAATTCGGTTTCGAACCGAATTAATTGAATTGAGTTAATAAATAATTAAAACAGAATACTTACAAGTCAAGTACAGATCAACAAGGGTTGAATGATTAGGTGTTATTAAATTAAATCGGTTAATAAAAATAGTGCAGTGACTAAATTAATTAGTGATTAAAGTGAAAAGAAATTGATGTTGAAATTTATTAGTGCCTTAAAAGGCAATTAAGCAAAGTTCATAATAGAAATTAAACCATTTGTAATTCATGATAATTAATTTTATATGGTATCATCATTTCCCACTAACAAAGGGGTTAAGCTTATTCAGTCATTAAACTAATGTTTGAATTAACTTAATTACATTGCTAATTGTAATATATATAGCCATGGGCCTCGTCTTCTGCATCGATTGCTTAAGGAAGAAAGAAACAAAATTTCCTTTCACTTTTCCATTCTCGTCCACAAACTTGCCTAAGGAAAGTGAGTTTTAGTTTGAATTTTTTATAGAAAATTGTTAAAGAATGTTAGAAATTACTAGCTCATGCTTTAGATTATGTAATTGGTGAGATTTAATTACTTTTTTATTGATTAAAATTAAATTAAAAGCAAGTTCATATAATTATTCACCATGAGTTTTCTATTCCTAAAATATTATTTAATTTAATTAATTAAAATTAAATTATTTTCTCAACTTAATTTTAATTACATCAAAGTCATGCCGACTTTATTGTATTAGAATATATAAGTAAATAAATTAATTGTTCTATTCAAGAAAACTATAATGACTAATTAATTTAATTTTTCATTTTGCACTCAACTATTTAATTACATTCAATTAATAATAATTCAAAGAAATTAAATTAATATCTATGTCATCTCTTGTACCTTTCAAAAAAATGCATTTACTATATATAGTAATCCACACAATCTATTTCTAATTCATTGTTTTCATCCATTTTCACAATGATTCTAATTTGCAATCCATACAAAATTGTATTGAGCTAACAAAGGGATCAGTCAGATATATATAATTAGAATTTAAATAATTTATAATTAAATTTCTACTCTTCATCTATTAATTACAACATTATTTAGTTATGAAGTAAATCCCTTAAAAGTATCATGACTGATCTCCCCATTATATACTATTATGAAAGCATTTTAGATTTATGTTTTTATCCAATGACAAGGACCGGAGCCAAAATTGTTGATAAAGGGGGCTCGGGATATTTATAAAAATACATGTTCAAAGTAGGCCCGATTCACATGGTTTAGGCCTATTTTCAACAAGGTATTTTTAAATTTGGGATAATCTTTATCACCATAATTTAAGAAAAACAAAATAAGTTGAATGCTCTGTTTGTATTAGAGATTATAATTATTTAAGTTTATTTTTACATAATTAATATTTAGATACTATTTATACTTAGATAGTACAAGTACTAAACTTTATTTTTATTTAGATACTACTTTGTATTAGTTTACCAAATTAAACTAAAATGTTACTAAATTTATCATTAAAAATATAAATACAATAAAAGAAATCAAATTAACAAAAAAAAACTTTGAAATCCTTTGGGGAACACAAAATTTTTTAAACACTAATTATAATACTGAAATAAAAAATTTCAAAACTCAAAGGGACTTAAAGGAAATTTTACAAAATTCAAGAGGGTTTGGGCCCTTGCTAACTCCCCTGAATGTCTCTACCAGTGACCTTATCATTAGTATATTACCCTAAATATCCTTAATCCTTTTGGCTTAAATTTGTTCGCCCAATATGATCCTATTTTATCTAATTGTCGCCATTTCATTTTCCATGATGAAAAAAATATTGTTACTAAAAAATAGTAATAACAAGCAATCGCCCCTAATAAATAACTCGTGACCATGTTCCTTTTTCATAATCCATGCAATGTTAATAAGAGAATACCGTTTACTCATTAAATGAGATATGATTTCCACTATTGTAAGTGAAGTCATACAATACATAAGTCATATACCCAATATGTCAACTTCCGGCTCTAATACTAAAGGAACACAAACTTTCAATATGTCAAAACATATGAGTTAGGTACATATGGTCAGTCACTTAGGATTGAGGTAAGTCACATAATGAATGTTACAAGTAAATAAATTCATAAATGGATCCAAGATAAATTCTACTTAGGTTTTGTCTAATGTACTATTAATCCAGACAACCACACCTATGTTTTTACTTTCTATGAGTTAACTGCTTTGATACCTAAAATATATATCTCTTCAAGATTTAATAGACCACATAGTAATCTAATGAATCAATTACTCATTTTGATTCCTCAAACGATAGACAATTTAAATTAACTACTAATATACTTTTTAAAAAAAAGTAAACAACTAATATAAGTTATCTTCCCACATCATAATATATTCTTATGATGTAACTTAAAATTAGTTAAACCTTAAGTAATTAATGAAATTAATATTTTCTTATTCGTTTTTCTTTTCATGAAAAAAAAATCATTGATGATAATTATACAAAACGATAATAATGTAACTATGAAACTTTATTTAATCAATCTATTTTTAAAATTACAAACATAATCACGAAATCAGGGCACAAAATCATAACTATCAATACATTCGTGATCCTTCAAACCTACTAACTTTCCTAATCGAGGGATTCCATTTCATCTCCCTACATCTAATAAAGTAAGCTCGTAGAATAGCCCACCCTTTGGGCAAGAATTGGTTTGGGTTTAAGCTGTAATGAATTAATATCCCACGGGAAATTGGGTTTAGAGGCAAATGAACAAAAACACAATCAATTATCATCCTTCTGAGAAACCTTACTGCACACTCTAGCCTCTAAACAAATCCCCAAGGATTTCATTTCAAACACTCAACCTTTAAAGCTATCAAACAATTTCTATATCGATATTCCAAGGGAATGAATCAACTACAGCTGATGGAGGACCCCCCTAGTGGTTCTTCTTCTAGTTACATTAGCCATGGACGGAACGAAAAGAATAAAGCAAGAACAGAAGATGAAGAAGAAAATATGAAGATACAAAGAGAAAAACTAACTTGGTATTAGAAGAAAAAACATAGAGGAAACTACAAGAGTCAAATAAAGAAGCACAATTTTAGCGAAACTACCTTTTAATTAGTTTCCCCTAAGAAATGCAGAGCTATGGTTTTGTATTGGAAGAAAAAATTAAGGCATACATGGAAACCACAAACTAAGGGCGAATTCAGAAATTTTTAGGGACGATCGAATAAAATTTTAATTTTTAATACTCTATATTTTTATAATTTTTAAAGGATTAAATCAAAATTTTATAATTTGAAAGGCCAAATTATAATTTTACCTTTACTAATTTAAAATTTTAAAATTTTTTAAAGAGTTAATAGCAATTTTTCATTTTAAGGGGACAGCCCTACTAACTCCTAGATTCGCCTCTGACCATGAGTTTATTACACTTGGCAACACCCTATTAGCACATGTAATCTCGTTACTCAACAAAATCAACGAAGTTGATATAGATTACCACTCTCATGATTACAACCTCTTTCCGAAAAATGACTACTACATACTCACATTAAGTGATAGAACTCACCTTTTCAATTTCTTTAATACAAAGCCTCTAGAACAAAGGCATCATTGCGATTCCACATGCCACTTTGAATCCTGTACGAGATCAGTGGGGATGAACGACTATTGCTAGACTACAACACAATGGGGTCAAGCCGAAATAAGTTATAGCTCAATAAAAAGCATGCGAACCCAAAATAAACTCATGCCTAAAAGGCAATTTGACCCGGACAAACTGGGATTAGGCTCAAAGCCTCACACGGGCTCTTAGCACTGCAAGCCCAAGTACTTGCACAAAGACTAACACTTGGCATCCTCCCAACTTCTCTCCATAAATGGAAGAAATTTCTACAAAGCATTAACACGAACAAATGCCAATGCGAGAGAAAACATATCAACCAATGAGAGATGGCAATTAGATCTAGGCATAGCTCGGGCAGCTCTAGGTAGCCTCACAATGACTTGTAAATATCAAAGTCACATGACTCACCAAGGTATGGCCATTTAGTTATTTCTACTGTTCTTCATTCTCGTTCTTTTGAAATATTTACCGACCTAATCACCTAAATATCGAATAATGCCTTGAAATATCAATTCGAGTACTCTTACTATTTTTTGCCCCATAGCTTATTTGTAGAACTAGACTCAATCCAATTTATATCACTCCATACACGTAGAGCTCAACAAAGCAAATTCTAGTATCACAAAAACTCGTGATTACATCTTTCGTTACGTTGTTGTCTTGTAAATTGTAATGGAGGATCGACAATCCTATGTATTCAAAATTCAATTAAAAAAAACAATTACCGAGATTTGATTTGTTTTGTCGAGTGTGAACTATAATGATAAGACTGGATTACGCTACTCAAATAATGAGGTCATCAGAGTAAACAGCTAAAATAGAAAAGACAACCCCACATGTATAATAAACCCAACAAAACCGATAACGTTTGTAAAAAGGTGATATCCACGTGGCCAAATACTACTACCCCTTCCTCTCAAATACACCTATTTAATTAGTATATTTATTGTGTAATAATTGTTTTCACAAATTGGGGTTTTGCTTCTGGTTTGAAAAGATGTAAGAGCCTTCCGTAAAGATGACAAATCTAGGCAATTGCCAATACAAAAAAAACGGGTCAAGGAAATCTAAGTGAATAGCGAAGGGTTTTGAAAAGCTGTGAATGAACTGAACTTGATACTAGAAAAAGCTGAACTCAACTACTGCAAACTGTCGGATAGCTCTTGTTGTGGCAATTCAATAGATAAAAACTAAGAACAATATGTTCTTTTGTTGTTGGAAGCTTCCCACAGGTTAGATGCTCTTTCTCATTGGCTCTCTTGAACGCTTCACCCTGTGTTTAATGCCTTTAATTTTGGGAAACAGGGATGTTGTATATATATATTTAGATTAGTCTCTAAGATTCAAATTCCCCGTGTAGCAAAAGCCTTAGACCTGTTTCTTTGACCTCTAAAGTACAAGTCCAGCCCTGCCGCTTAATATAGGCTTAATGCACCCTTTAGTCCATGAAGTATACCCTTTTTTTTTTTTTACTTTGGTCTTTAAAGTTTATTTTGGTTCACTTCAGTCCCTAAAGTCATCAGGTGTTTCAAATTCAATCCTTTGGACATTAAAAACTAACAACTGAGATATTCAATCAATCATATGCCACCACATGTCGTGATATAAAAGAACTTAAAAAATCTTTTTAAAATATGAAAAAAATAAAAAAAATACCAAAAAATATTTAAAAAATTAAAAAATTATTAAAAATATGAAAAATAGAAAAGAAAATCATAAAATTAAAAAATATATAAAAATTTGCTAAAAATATTAGAAATTTTAATATTTTAAAATTCTATAAATCACATTTACTAGCTTGAACATAGATCATTGTCTCTCGGAAGGATACCACCTACAAGAACAGTTTTATTGTAACACTCCTAACCTGTCTCCGTCACCGAATTAGGGTTACGAAGCATTATCGTACAAAGCAGAACGTTTAACTTCAATACAGAATAATAATTCAACTTACAAAGTAAATAACAATTACACAATTTAATCATGGAAATAATACTCATTTGGGCCTTAAACCGAGCATTCGGGGTCCTAATAATAAGTTTGAAGTAATCGAGGATCAACTTGAATAAATCAGAAAATTTTGAGAAAAAAATGAAAATTTGTGAAAACAGGGGTCACACGACCGTGTGGCCAGGCCGTGTGGTATAGCTTAGACCGTGTGACTCCAAACATGACCGTGTGGCTATCCACACGCTCGTGTGACTACTCAACACGTCCGTATAACTCTCTGTGACTATATGGCTTAAGGTCACACAGCCGTGTCGCCAGGCCGTGTAACTCTCTGTGCCCGTGTGGACCAACCTGCACCCAAATTTTTTAAGACACACGACCGTGTGACAGCTCGTGTCCTAGGCCGTGTGCTCCATAATTAGCTCATAAAACAAGTCATTTCAAAACCAAACCTTGCCCAACAAGCTACTCCATTTGTACATACATTCAATGGACCTAAACACACTTTAGATATTCATAAACATACCAATTCAATCAACCTAAATCTTATAACCAATATGCCATTCAAAGGCACCTCATTTTATACCATAACAAAATCAATTAAGAACAAAACTATAATGCTACATCTCAAACACAAAACATAGGTAAAATAGCTACCTAATGACAACAATTGTCAATCAATTTCACCATTCAAATTAAACATATCAAAAATGACCATATTCATATAGCTTTTAACATGTACAAGCCAACTATACCATATATGTATATAACCATTTACAAAAGTAACCAAAACACAATAAAAGTATAAATGACATTAAACCCTATACATGCCATTTATAACCATAGATCAAAATAACCCAAAACTACCAAAGTGATCGAAGGATAGTGTGATAGGACTCCGACAAAGTTTCAACCAATTGAGCTTCCGATGATCTACAAAACAAAGGAAAAATAACCACATAAGCATTTAATGCTTAGTAAGTTCGTAAAAGATAAACTTCAACTTATTGAACATCAATTAACAATCCGTACAACCATGCTCATTTCATCATTTAACATTAAACTTTCCTATGCACCATAATTCAAATGGTTAGTAGAAATCATGAAAACATAGCATCTCATATACTAGGAAATAAATTCCATACCTTTCTTTTTCATTACATTTCATAAATTCATACCTATTTTACCTTTTCAAATGAACATTAGCATTAATAGGTTATTATATATGCTTTTCCTTCATTCTTTTCTTACCCGTTAAACCATCTAGAATTACATCGGATACCCAGGAATACTCACACATAGTGTGCCTTTTCATGTAATCATAATATTTCATTTTCATTAGAGCTCACACAAGTTATAAAATGGGTCTACTCACACAAGTTGTGGGTCAGAATGTTTGCTACACAGTGCTGCTCACACGAGTTGTGATAATCTGCAAGAAATGCAGGACCATAGCTATCGGTAGGACATTCAAGACCAGCACCTGAAATTGTATAATCCTAATGACATGTCATTTGTATCCTAAAAATTCTTAAAATTCAAACAGGATTACTTAACCATCAATTGTTCAAAACATCGTGATATATCCGAGTCTAATTTATATTCAACATATTATAACAAATAATCAAATCAAGCTATAATTAATCAGATTATAATTCATAAGAGCTTACCTCGCTACCACGATCGTTTTAACAAAGTCAAAAACTAATCCAACACATTAATTTTGCCTCGATTAAAGTCCGGTTGTTGCGTATCTTGATCTAAATAATAATTTCATTCAATTAAGTACCTTAAATAACCTCAATTATTCAATTAAATCTATAATTCATATTATCATGAAATTATTAAATTACCCCACCTATTTTAACTTTTCACAACTTAGTCCTTAAACTTATAACTTAAAATTTAACCATTTTTAACCTAAACCCATGATAACCGATTCTTCCCTAAGCTTAAATAATCTACATTTTTCCATTATTTCATACAATATACATGAAAATTTTTAATTCAATAATTTAATCCCTAAACCTTACATTCATAAAAATCCATTTAACAATTTATAGTCATTTAACAACCAAATTTAATTATCTTACACCTATTATCACAAACACATCAATTTCGTTCATGGAAAAACCTCTAACCTTTAACAGTTTTACAAATTAATTCCCGGGCTAAGTAGATTAAGCTAAAACGAGTTCAAAAACATAAAAATTATTAAAAACGAGACTCAAACACATACCATGCAATGAAACAAGTCTAGTCGAAACTTCAAATCCCTTCTTCAATGGTATTTTTTGTTGAAACAAGCAAAAAGGAAGAAGATTAATATATCATTTTAGTGATTTATTTTAGGTTTATTTAATTAATTACAATTTTACCTTTAGCCAATAAACTTATAAAATAACCAAATCATGTCCATCATTGTCCACCACATTTATGAATGACATAATTACCATAAAACCCATTAATAAATACTCCTAAAGCCATTTAATCCATGTAATTAATAGAAACCATCTTTTGAATCTTTTTTAGTTTAGTCATTTTTAACTAATTAACCAATTAAACTTCAAAATTTCGTTAAGAAATTTTAGTACGACTCTAATTTAACCCCATAGACCTTAATAAATATTAAAATATTTACTCACTTGTTGGAATTGTGGTCTCGAAACTACAGTTTCCAACACCATCGACAACGGGTTGTTACATTTATAATTCAATCAACTGGAATTTATAATTAATAACTCTTATTAGGTGATAAATGTCACACCCCAAAATATATAAATGTCATGCCTCAAAATATAGGAGGTTAGTTGTAATAAATAAATAAATAAGAAATAAACTTTAGGCTTGATGGTTAAATAACTTATATATTTCTTAGAGGTCCAAGGTTTAAACCATACCTATTCCATTTTTCTCTTTTTATTTTCAGCAACCTAGGATGAAAATCAAATTAGAATAAATAATATTTAGAGTGAAAACATAACAAGACTGAGTAGTAGCTCAAATGGTGAAGTCTTTACACTTTCTCCTTTGCAAATTAGGTTCAAGTCATGCCAAACCCCTATTTCCATTTTATTTTTGACCAAAATTGGGTAATTTACCGTGCAACCCTTAAAATTTGAAAACCCTAAGTATTTAGTTCATCTTATCCTAATTACCCTAGGGTTTTGATATCTTTTCTAATTCATTTGAATTCTCTCTCTTTTCCTTTTAAATTTTCCTTTCTTTTCTCCCCCTTTTCTTTTCATCAAATTGGTTATTCTATTGCTAAAATTTTTACTCTCGATATCAAACCAATCCTCGATAAATCAATTCTCTACTGATTATTGAAATCATCGTTGATAGCCTCCGTAATTCTATCAAGTTTGGTAAGTACATCCCATTCTAAAATCTAGACCCCAAATTTGATAGAATTTCTATTCAATGTTAATCTTTCAAATCAATTAGTCAATCTATCACAATTCTTAACAAATCTTTTGATAATCTTGATTAATTTTGACGAATCTCGAAATCGATTGTTAACTTGTATATAAATGTCGTTTGAAGGACTCGATTTAGGTACTCTGGATCAGATTTGAACGTAAAGGACATCGCTCGAGACTCCGGTAATAGGTATGTGTTCTTTTACAAGCAAATCAGGGCAAACTATGCCCCAAAATAGGGTTGCACGGGTATGTGGGCCACCCATGTGGACCACATAACCCCCACACAATCATGTCCCCTTGAAACCCTAGGTTTTTCAATTCTCACACGATATAGGACCCTTCACACGGCCTATCACATGGCCGTGTGTCCCTTGTTTTTAAAATTTATGGTTTTGCCCTTATTTTTTAGATTTTAAAATTTTTCCCCTATTTTTTAGATTTTATAATTTTGTCCCCTACTTTACAAAATTTACAATTTTGACCTAAATTTTTTATGATTTATTTAGATTAGTCCCTGTTTGATGATTGAACCGTTTTAATGTTTAATTTGTGCAATTAAGCCTCTGATAACATAAAACATGTTAGAATACATGCCTTGCTTGATTAAATTAATAACATATATATACATGCATAAACTATGAATAGTATATATGACTGTTGTATCTATATACTTGCAATCATATGAATGACATGCCCTAGAGTAGTGTTAATTTGAATACATGAAAAGTATGATTTTGCTACTGATTTTCCATGTACATTAAATGCTACCATATATGATTTGTATTAAATATGTCGCATTGCATTGTATGGGATGGGATGATGTGATCGGAGGAAGTCTGGCAGTTTATCTACAATAATAAGTTTTGTTGTGCACCCACAGTCGAAGGCAAATTTCTTCTGCAAGTATTGCTGTGTATCCACAGCCAAAGGCATATTCCAACAGCAGGTTTATGCTGTAAAATCTATAGTCAAAAGCATATTTCATCTGTAGGGCTTTTTGCTGTAAGCCCACAGCCAGAAGCAGATTCTAACTGCAGGAACTTATTGTGTGTCCACATCCAAATGATAGTTATTATCTGCAAATCAATAGTGGTTTATCCACATCCCGGTGTATCAGAGAAGGGAGTTTAGGGGAACTCCCATTGTGGTGTGCAGTGGTGGGGTAGGATCTTTTCTGTTAAACCAAAATTGTATGGCATCTTCAAAATCATGTGCATACAACTTTGGAAATTCTGTTATGTTATAGTTATGCATGGATATCTATGTATAATGTGGGAAAATATGGAATTTGGTTATTCTGTTATCTGCTATTGTGAGTTCCGATATTTGTTAATGATGGTTGCATTGAAAAATCGATACTCTGAACTGTTGTTTAATTATGATTATATTATGCGATATTATTTAATGTGTCCTACAAGTTGTTTGCACTGATTTTCTTACGAATGGACTCACATTGAACTTCATAGCTCACCCTCATTTTATTTTCTTCCTTTTAGATAACCCACCAGGTTAGGATGTAAATGCGACATCCGGAGGGACTCAACTTAGTTTCGTTTTTCTTAATATTTTAGAGTTTCATTAATATTCTTCATTTTCTTTAAAAGATTGTATTATTTATTTTTGAACCGTAACATGAGACTTAGGAGTTAGGTTTTGGGTTTATTTAGCATGCATGACATTTAACTTAATTTAAGATCGATTTTTAATCAATACGCATGAGAAATAGATTTTTCTAAAATTAAGTACATATCATTTTCCGCTGCTAAATTATAAATTAATATTGAGTAGTAAATAAATCGAAAAATTAACTAAGTTTTCAATCTCATGTGTTATACTAAAGATATGCTAAGTTTTCTTTAAAAATAAACAAATATTTCAAATTGACCGTCTTATAAACTTTGACAACTCTGCTAGGCCATCTCGATGACCGATGTAATCTCCCGAATTAGAGTCTAACATCTAGGTTGGGTTGGGGAGGTTACAATAAGTTTGGATAAGTGTTTTTTTTTTCAAATTATTTAAATAAAATATTTAAATAATTTGAAAAAAAATACTTATACCAATTTATCACCTAAAAAGATCTACCAATTATAAATTCTGATTGGTTGAATTATAAAACAATTATCAATAGGTGATATCCTTTCAAGAGACAACGATCTCATGTTCAAATTCTAGTAAATGTGATTTATAAAATTTTAAAAATACTAAAATTTATAATATATTTTTTAAAAAGAATTAGTAAACTTTAGTAAAACATATATATACTTTATAATTTTATTCTATTTTTAATAATTTTAATACTTTTTCAATTTTCAAAATAATTTTTTTTTCTAATTTTTAAAGATTATTAATGTTTTTTTTTCAGGATGATGACATCATTGTATGACTTATGGCAGCATACGATTGGTTGGATATCTCAATAGATTTTTCTAATGTCCAAAAGACTAAATCGGGAACGTCTAATAACATTATGGACTAAATTAAGAATGTCTAATAATGTTAGAGCTTGAAATGAGACAAAAAAAAATTCAAAGACCAAAATGAAAAAAAAACGATATACTTTGAAATACGGGCGAAGCTAGAACAATTTTTTAGGGGGCCTAAATGAAATTTTAATTTTTTATAGTCTATATCTTTATAATCTTTAAAGGATTAAACCGAATTTTTATAATTTTAAGGGGACTAAAATATAATTTTACTTTTACTAATTTACAATTTTTAAAAATTTTTAAGCCGATAGATTCGCCACTGATTCGAAAACTAAATTGTGCATTAAACTAAAAATATATATTATACTGCGTTTCAACTTCCAAAAATGGAAATTTCCAAGGTGACAATACGTAGAAATGTAGTTTCTAGCCTTAAACATGGAAAAGAAGCTAATATTACACTTGCTTTTTTACAAAAATGTTATAAGATATACATTAGTTATTATGGAATGAACAGTGTTGACACCATTTTTTTTATGAAAAACGGGGTCGACTTGGGTTTTGAAAAAAATGAAAACAAAAATTGGAGTCGCCACCGATCCTTTTTTTTATGGGATGTGATCGGATCACCTCGTAAAAATGGTTGTTTTTAATAAAAAATTTAATTTTATTAAAACAACGAGTTTGGCCCACGAAATTCAAAAAATAGGTTCGGGAGTCGATTACATACGAGGAAGGATTAGCACCCTCGTAACGCCCAAAAATTGGTACATAGTTGATTAGTTAATGTCTTAATGTCGAAAATAAAAAAAATCAAAATACGATCCTTGTTGTAAAAAAAACTTGTATAAATTTAGGGAGAAAATCATATTTTCACGTTGTTCGAGAAAAAGAATCACATCCCATAAGTTAGGACACGATATCTAAAATTCTCGATACGAGAATAAATGCCAAAAAAAATTATTTTGAAAGAGTTTGATTATCCCGGGTTTTAATAAAAAGATTATGTCCCGTGAGTTAGGACACAAATTTTTTTGTTAATTCCCGGTGAGATTTAAAACTTTAATTGAAATGGTTCGTGTATTCAAATTTTCAAGAAAATCGAAACCCCGTAAGTTAGGGTACGATTTTCTTGAATTCCTAAATACAGAATGTTATTTTATTTTTTGAAAATTTTTCTTTTTGAATTTTGAGCCAAAAAAGAGTAGTATAATATTTAACGAGACATAAATTTAATTTATACAAATATCATGTGAAGGCAAACAATTATTTCATATAATGTAAAGTACGATAATAACATAAGATAACTATATTTATATAATATTGAAAGAGTAAATGATAAGTCATAACATACATCATCTTAAAATATACATACAAAATTAAAACTAACAAATATTAGTGACAATATATGAATAATAATAATGCAAGTAATAATGTCACAATAACAATAATGAAGTTACAATACTAATAAATCTAAATATTAAAAATGCGTGAAAATAACAAATAAATAATAGAATAAGATTGCAATAATAAACAGTCAAAATTAATAAAAGGATCAAATAAAAGGATGAATAAATAAATAAAATAAAACCTATGTAATGTTGGCCAAAAAGGAAAATAAAAAACGAAAGTAAGTAAATAATATTAAATGAAGTATTAAATAAAATTATTTTGTTTTCCCTTTTTAATAAAATAATAAATAAATAAATAGATTAAGGACCGAATTAAAAACGGACCGAAATTTAGGGGTCAGGATCGCAAATAAACAAAGGTGGCTCGGGGGCAAAATGAAACACGCTCAAAGGACGGGGGACCAACTGGGAAATATTCCCAACCCTCAATCACGGTGTTTCAGCTTGTACCAAAATGAAACTATTAGTAAATTCAATGGCCAAAATACAAAAAAGAAAGACCCAATTGCTACAAATTCGAAGGGAGGGGCTTGCGCAAATAACCCCTTTATGCAAACGCCGGATCCCCACAGGTGGGTCGGATCACGCTGGTCAAGGGGGTCAAACGGCTCCGTTTCAAAATGATGATTTAAACCAAATTTTTTATTCGCTTCATTTTCATTTCAACAAAATAAAAAAAACTCTTCTCTCCTCCCTCAAAGTTCCCAATGACGGACATGGCCCACGCGAAGAAGCGGCCATTCCGATGGCCGAGGCTCAAATCACACGGACGGTGGTCGGAGCGAGAAAAAGGGTTTTAACCCGTTCTCGACCTCCACCTTAAGGCCCGATCCTTGACCAAACAAGCCAAAAAGGAGGGACCTTTCGTACCCTTTTCGGTCCGAATCCAAAGACCTAAAGGGTTTTCACGACGGATTTTTGAAACCGTAGGTACTCTCCTTTCTCTTTTCGTTTTGCTCGCTTTTTTGTGTTTTAAAGAATAATAAAAGAAAAACAAACAATAGAGAATAAAAATACAAGAGAATATACAAAAGCAGAAAGAAAAATTTGGGAATCAACCTTTTGTTCCTTTTTTAATCTGCTTTTTGTATTACAAATGTTGTCCGAAAAAGTCTTTGGTACAAGAGGAGCGTTCGCTTTTTATAGCCGATTTGTGTTACTATTTTTCTACTATTGTTGTTGTCACTTCCTTGCTTGTTTGTAGGTACTTGAAGATGGACTACAGAGGCAGAGAGTAGGGGGCAGATGGGACGTGATGAATGGCGGTGGTAGGTGGCGGGGCCAGAAGGCCAAAGGTCTGAATACCCTAGGCGCGGCACTGTAGCGCTAGGGTTTGACTTGTTTGGTTTGATATTTTGGGCCATTAGGGTTTGGATATTAGGCCTCGGGTTGTTGGGCTTTTGGGTAGTTTTAGGTAGTTTGGTTTGAATGCTGGGTTAGGGCTTTATTGGGCTTAGGGATTTTTGTTTTTAAATCTGTTTATGTTTTGTGTTTGGTGTTTAAGGTCCGGGTAAAATTGGGCCTGTACAGCTGCCCCTCTTTGCTCGTTGTCGTGTAACGAGAACAGAGCAAAGACTTCAAAAGGGCCAATTTTGCCCGGTCTCGCCGAGTCTTGACTCATTCTGGTGCTTCTCTTTTCAAGTAGCTTTATTCCAATCCACTGTGTCTTATCGCTTCGATCCACTCCACTTCACTTCAGAGAGTTTTGACTTGTAGCTTCAATCTTTTTCGCTGCAACTTCAAGGGGACAAGATTCATTGTTTTGGTCTGCTCCACTCCAACACCAGGGAGATCAGATTGGATGCGATCTGCTCTACTGTAACTTCAGAGAGATAAGGTCTGTCATCTCCAATCAGTTCAACTGCAATGTCGGGGAAGTAAGATTCGCTGTTGTAGCTTCAATCTATTCCGCAATGTCAGGGAAGCAAGATTCGCCGTTGTAGTTTAAATCTGTTCCACTGCGCTGCTGGGGAAATATGATTCGCCGTTGTGGCCTCAATCTTTTTTATTGCAATGTTGGGGAAAGAAGATTCGCCGTTGTAGCTTCAATCTGTTCCACTGCATCACCGGAGAAGTAAGATTCGCCATTGTGGCTTCAATCTTTTTGATTGCAATGTTGGGGAAAGAAGATTCGCCGTTGCAACTTCAATCTGTTCCACTGCATCACCGGAGAAGTAAGATTCGCCGTTGTGGCTTCAATCTTTTTGATTGCAATGTTGGGGAAAGAAGATTCGCCGTTGTAGCTTCAATCTGTTCCACTGCATCGCCGGAGAAGTAAGATTCGTCATTGTGGCTTCAATCTTTTTAATTACAAACTCGGTGTCTTCGATCTGTTTCGCCATCGATGCAGAAGGCATGATCTGCTTCTTCGATCGCTCCCATTGTCGAGACAGGAGGTAAGGTGGTGTTTTGATCTCGCTTATTGCCAAGATATAGAGAGGCATGATCTGCTACCTTCAATGATCTGTTCTCTGAGGAACATGACCTGTATATTCTATTTTATGAATCTACTTGTGCCTAGTAATTAGGATGACATGATCAGAATGAATCAAATGCTCCTAGCTAGACACACATGAATGACATTTTAATGAATGCAGAATGTCATGAAGATGATTCCTTAATGTTTGAGTTGTTATCGCTCGTTCTTCATCAAGGCTTCATTAACAATACATTGGGATGCTATCTTGCTCGACAAGTAGCACTCATCTCTTATTTAACCGGATTACCCCCACTATAATCTTCAAACTTCAATCCGTTGTAATCTTCCAGGTTAAGTCCAAATTTGAACTATCTTCCTCCCACTGTAATTTAGGAGTATAAAATTCGGCTCTTTCTCAAATCTCTCCCACTGTAATTTGGGGATATAAGATCTGAATCTCTTTGGTCTTCTACACCATTCCCAGGGTGTCATACCAAATATTTATGCACAATTGTAGAACTTTCTCTTCCAAGAAACCTCTTTTTATCACTCGGTGATCATTGCTCGTTTGTTCATTGAAGCTTTGTCACCAACACGACATTTTATCGTTTCATTCAACCCATGTTTGAACAACAAAATCCGAAAGGATAGTCTTAATTTAAACTTTTCCTTCTTAGACATTTCACCCTTTAAACTTGGTGTTTCCTAAACAATAGTCCTGTTTCAGGCTCTTATATTATTTAGAAATTTCTAGAGTAATATGCAAAACTCCTTTTGCTTGAACATTCAGTCCATTAATCGTTATTTCAGATGTTTGAAAAAGATTATCAAACAAAATGTTATTGAGAACAAATCTCGAAATGAATAAGTTAATCAAGATAGCAAATTTTGCTAAGATAAAATGAATAAAAGACAATAATCAAAGATGGAATTTTATTGGGAGCAAAGTTTGAAACAAATACGTTAATCAAGTTAACAAATTTTTTGCCAAGATTCAAAATAAGTAAGATGACAACAGGTGCCCCAGATATCGCAGCACGAGTTTTCTTACATAAGCTTTCTAAAGACCATTCTGAATTTAACATGTATTCAGGGAATCTACAATACTTTGTTGATGCCCCAAGATGTCTTCTCCCCTTTCTTATTGATTCAGGTATAGTGAGACCACCATATGCCCCAGATCTTAATCAAAATTTGAGATGTTTCGTTTACTTCATGTCCCATCAAAATTTGAGCCGCCTTTTTAGGTTTTCTACTCAAATCTCCTTTGGTCTCAAAGCGCCCTTTACGGGTTTTCACCTTAGCCTTTCCCTTTTTTTTTTGAAACTTAAAGTGCCCTTTACAGGTTTTCACTTTGGCCCCAATTTGGCATCCATTTTCCTCTAATCTTTTTGTAGAGGAATAATCTTTTTCAACCAGGTCCCCCTCATGTAATTCTCTGGGACGAACTTTTTTGTTATAGGCTCGCATCATTCTTTTCTGGTACATCTGACCGTGACGAATAGCTTTTAACCTCTTTTCCTCTATCAAGTTTAGCTGATCATATCGAGATTGAATCCATTCGGCCTCATTTAACTTTAATGCAGCTAATACTCGGAGAGAAGGGATTTCAACTTCTATGGGTAAAACAGCCTCCATCCCATAAACTAAAGAAAATGGTGTTGCTCCAGTAGAAGTCCTAACAGAGGTACGATATGCCAAAAGAGCGAAAGGTAATTTCTCGTGCCAGTCTTTGTAGGTTTCAATCATTTTCCCTACAATTTTCTTGATATTTTTGTTAGCTGCTTCCACGGCACCATTCATTTTTGGGCGGTACGGTGACAAATTATGGTGTCTGATCTTGAACTGACTACAAACTTCCGCTATTAAGTTGTTGTTCAAGTTCAACGCATTGTCAGATATGATCCTTTCAGGCATCCTGTATCGAAATATAATCTCTTTTTTCAGAAACCTGCTGACTGCTGACTTCGTGACATTAGCATATGAAGCAGCCTCCACCCATTTAGTGAAGTAAACAATAACCACAAAGATAAAACGATGCCCATTAGAAGCCTTTGGAGATATTGGCCCGATAACATCCATTCCCTACATGGAGAACGAACATGGAGAAACCATAACGTGAAGGGGTGTAGGTGGTGCATGCATTTTGTCACCATAAATTTGACATTTATGGCATTTTTTGGCGTAACTAATGCAATCCCCTTCCATGGTGGACCAATAGTACCCAAATCTCATAATTAATATGTCCATCGTGAAACCGTTAGCATGCGTTCCACAGATACCTTCATACAGTTCTTCCAAAAATTTTTTTGCCTCGACAGCATCCACACATCTCAACAATACTTGATCCTTTCCCTTTGTATACAAAATCTCCCCATCTAGGACATAATCAATTGCTAATCTCCTTAATGTCCTCTTATCATTCTCTGTCGCATGGTCGGGGTACTCACGACACCTTACATATCGTAATATGTCATGATACCGGGGGTGATTATCCTTTTCCTTTTTATCGCCAATGTTGCAACAATAGGCTGGAGCCTCATGAATGCTGATCTGAATAGGCTTCACATCTTCTGTTTTGTTCACTTTGATCATAGAGGCTAGAGTGGCCAAAGCATCTGCCATCTGGTTTTCATCTCGTGGGAGATAACACAAGGTGGCACTATCAAACTCCTTAATCAATTCTAAAACCAATTTTCGATAGCGGACTAACTTCGGGTCTCTCGTTTCCCATTCCCCTTTGAGCTGGTAAATTACTAATGCAGAATCTCTGTATACCTCTAGCATCTTAGTTTTTCGCTCTAAAGCTACCCGGATGCCCATAATGCAAGCATCATACTCAACCATGTTATTGGTACAATCAAAATCCAATTTGCTAGTGAAAGGATAATGATCTCCACTAGGGGACACGAGGACTGCCCCAACTCCATTGCCTATAGCATTTGAAGCTCCGTCAAAGCTTAGCTTCCAAGGGTGATTTTCATGGGAATCCTCTTCATCGGTTGCAACATACATCAAATCTTCATTCGGGAAATCAAAATTCAGGGGTTCATAGTCTTCTAAAGCTCTGCTGGCCAAAAATTCTGCTATCGCACTTCCTTTAACAGCCTTCTGATTTACATAGACTATGTCAAATTCGGAGAGTAGAATCTGCCACCTAGCCATCCTCCCATTCAACGCAGTCGACTCCATCATATACTTTAAAGGGTCTAACTTTGAAATTAACCAAGTCATATGATAGAGCATGTATTGTCTCAATCTTCGCGTCGTCCAGACTAGAGCACAGCATAATTTTTCAATAAGCGAATACCTCACTTCACAGTCAGTAAATTTCTTACTAAGATAATAAATCGCCTTCTCTTTCCTTCCCGTCTCATCATGTTGACCAAGCACACATCCTATGGAATTGTCAAACATTGTTAGATACATGATCAATGGTTTATCTAGCCTTGGTGGCGACAATATTGGAGTATTGGACAAGTACTGTTTTATCTTATCAAAAGCCTCCTGGCATTCTTCATTCCATACATCTGGATTGTGCTTTTTCAAAAGATGAAATATGGGGTCGCATTTTTCAGTCAATTGTGAAATAAACCGAGCAATATAGTTCAGCCTTCCTAAGAAACCTCTAACTTCTTTCTGAGTACGTGGTGGAGGCAAATCTCGAATTGCCCTAACTTTGTCCGGGTCAATTTCAGTCCCTTTTTCACTGACTACAAACCCCAGAAGTTTCCCCGACCTAGCTCCAAAGATACATTTGGCCAGATTGAGTTTGAGTTGGAACTTTCTTAATCTTAAGAACAACTTTCTTAAGACCTGCACATGTTCTTTTTCAGTCTGGGATTTTGCGATCATGTCGTCAACATATACTTCAATATCCTCATGCATCATATCATGGAAAAGGGTCACCATAGCTCTTTGGTATGTGGCTCCCGCATTTTTCAATCCAAATGGCATCACTTTATAGCAAAAGGTTCCCCATAGGGTTATGAATGTTGTTTTCTTCATACCCTCAGGATGCATCTTAATTTGGTTATATCCAGAGAAACCATCCATGAAAGAAAACAGTGAATGCTCCGCTGTATTGTCTACCAAGGCGTCGATGTGCGGCAAGGGAACGTTATCTTTTGGGCTAGCCTTATTTAAATCTCTATAATCTACACACATTCGTACCTTCCCATCTTTCTTAGGGACAGGAACGATATTGGCTACCCACTCAAAGTATTTGACCACTTGCAGGAATCCAGCGTCGAATTGCTTTTGCACCTCCTCTTTTATTTTTAATACAACATCAGGCCTCATTTTTCGGAGTTTTTGCTGAACTGGTTTGCAATCTTCCTTTATAGGAAGTTGGTGAACTACAATGTCAGTACTTAACCCCGGCATATCTTGGTATGACCATGCGAAGACATCTTTGAACTCTCGAAGCAATTCAATGAGGTCTTGTTTTACTTTTTCAGCTATGCACGTGCCAATCTTTACCACCTTTCCCTCTTCCAGGATCACCGTCTCTATCGTCTCCTCATGAGGTAAGATTTGTTTCTCTTCCTGCTCTACCATCCTCAGTAAGTCCGGAGATAGGTTGCAATCTATGTTATCTTCAAAATCTTGAGATTCCTCTAAACACATATCTCGTTCGAAAGGATTTTCTGAGTCCATAGTAGAGTCACTCATGTCATTGATATCTTGGGACCTGTTATAAGTACCGAAGAATGTACAGGGAATGTATGAATTTAAGGATTCTTATTTAATATGGTCATGAATGAAATGAAAGAATGATTTGGAATAAAAGCATCCAAGATGACTATTCATACGAAAGAATGAAAAGAATTTTAAAAGAATATATACTCAAAATGCGAAAATATATTTCATTGAAATCACAATGTTCAAATATAAGCCTATTTCATTTCACAAAAAATTTCATTTTCTCTAGGCTTAGAACAATTAGTATGTTTTAAATATTACTCTGAAAAAGCTCTAAAAACTTCAGGCATTTCTTCTGTAGTCCAATTGTTTAAAACACTTCCAGGTTCAACGGGATAAATGCCTGACGTATTTCCTTCTTCAGATTTTTCTTCAAATATGGCATTGATGTTCAAGTTTCCTAGCATTTCCTCTGTGATCTTCCTTCTTGGAGTCCTCAATCCAGAATACATGGTTCCTCTCGATACAAAAGTCTTGGATATGTGGGGGAAGCCATCGGTTCCCAATCAACTTCTTTTCCGTTCAAACGCGCATTCTTCCTCTCTTGTCTTTTCTCTAACTCTTTTCTTCTTTGCTTAGAATTTGGTTTAAATTCTAAACCAAAACAGTCTCATTTGTCCTTCACCACCGGTGCCTCTATCCTTCCTTGAAGGCATCTTTCCAGTCTTCTTCCAGACACAGCTCATTTTCCAATTGTCATTTGTAGTCCCATCCTCGTGGCTCTAGATATGTTGGGCATCGAGATCTTCTTTCCCTCAATAATGAAGGTTGTATTTACGAACTCTAATAATCGAAAGGAACATTCGACCACCTCATCATCTGTTCCCAAATATGGTGCATCGCTGGTTACCGATACAATGATATCTTCCTCAGCGTCAATCGTAATTAATCGGCCTTCTGTTACCAATTTCAACTTCTGGTGCAATGATGAAGGCACCGCTCTTGCTGAATGAATCCAGAGTCTTCCCAACAAGCAGTTATACGAAGGCTTGATATCCATTACTAAGAAATCCACCTCATATGTATTTGGGCCAATCAAGAGGGGTATTTCTATTCTTCCCATCACCTTCCTTTCGGTACCATCAAATGCTCTCACTATGTTCTGACATGATTTCATGTGAGAGCTATCCACTGGTAACCTTTTTAAGGTAGACAGGGGTAAAACGTTTAAGGCTGATCCATTATCAATTAGCACTCCCGCTAACATACACTCCCCGCAGCGAGCAGTGATATGTAATGCTTTGATGGCTCCTCTTCCCCCCGGCGGTATTTCATCATCATTAAAGAAAATGAAATTGTCGGCACTGATATTGTTAACCAAGTGGTCCAACTTATTCACTGAGATATCGTTAGTGACATAAGTTTCATTTAGCACATTAATCAACGCATTACGATGTATCCCTGAACTTATAAGCAACTCAAACACAGAGATACGAGCCGATTGTTTATGTAATTGTTCTACCACACTGTACTCGCTATGTTTCAAGAATTTTAGAAATTCTCTAGCCTCATTTTCAGTTACCGGCCGACTGACATGCGATTCAATTTTGTCTGTTTTTGCTTTTCCCAACTCAGCTGCTAAGGCTTTTTCTTTTCCAGATTCCACTCTCGCATTTGCTGGATCATAGCGTTTTCCACTTTGTGTATAGAATCCTTCTTCCTCTTCTGAAGCATTTACCAAGCTCTCTTTTCCTGGAATTGTCACATTTGCAGTCATAATTCCAAGGAACCTTTTTGCTATCCTTGTAGGGAAAGGATACAGGTTTTTTGATTATGACCTTTGGCGCTGTTTGTATTCCAGATTCTTTGTTCATTGGCTTTGAAATAATCACCACTGGGTGATTAACCTCTTGAGCTCTCCCCGCAGATCCTTCCTGTAAAGCATAAACTTCTCCCTCTTCTAGTCCCTTGATCTCTTCATAAAACTCTAATTCTTTATTATCCATTAAGTTTTGCACCATGGTTCTGAATTCAGTGCATTTTTGGATGTCGTGGCTTCTTCTGCGTGGAACTCACAAAACCTCTTTGCTCCTTCAGGCCTTTCTATTGAATCTTGCTTGATGAGACCTCATTTCACCATTTGTTTCCAAACCCATTCAAGGGGGGTCCTTATCTCTGCTACGTTGGCTTTTACTCTCCTTCCTCCATTCTCAATTATCGCATTCACCCTTTTATTATCATGATTGGGCAACGGATTCTCTGCTACGTTTGGTCCTGATGAGTCACCTATCTTTACGATCCCCAAATTGATAAGTTTTTCAACTAACTTCTTGAATGCAGTGCAGTTTTCAATTGAATGGCCCTTAGTTCCCATGTGATACTCGCATTGGACGTTTGTGTCATACCACTTAGGGTGTGGAGGTTGCATGGGTTTCAGATAAAAAGGGAGACCACATGGGCATCAAATAGATTTTGGTACAGCTCCTTGTATGTTATCGGTATAGGTGTAAACTGAGGTCTTTCTGACTTCGAATTAGACTCCTGCCTCGGAGGGCCCTGATGATTGGTAGCTACTGTCTTTGGTGTGCCAACGGTGACAGACTTTGAATATCCTTTGTTGTATGTATTCACATTATTTATCTCACCTTCCTTCTTCCTTGAGCTCGGCCTTCTAGAATTTTCCCCCGCATCTATTTTACCACTTTTTACTGCATTTTTTACCATTTCACCAGTCATCACTATGTCTGAGAAACTTTTAGTGGCACTTCCTAACATATGATTGATGAATGGGGCCTTCAAAGTATTGATAAAGAGCATTGTGGTTTCTTTTTCCAGTAGAGGCGGCTGAACTTGAGTTGCCCCTCCCTCCACCTCTGGGCATACTGCCTGAAGCTTTCATTTTGTTTCTTCTCCATGTTTTTTAATGTGATTCTATCAGGCGTCATATCAGCTACATGGCTATACTGTCTCATAAAGGCTTGTGCCAAATCTTTCCAAGAACTAATTTGGGTACGACTCAGCTGATTGTACCATTTGGCAGCAGCTTCTATCAGACTGTCTTGGAAACAGTGAATTAATAATTGATCATTGTCAATATATCCCGTCATCCTCCGACAGAACATGGTGATATGGGCTTCGGGGCAACTAGTTCCATTGTACTTCTCGAATTTGGGCATTTTAAACTTACGCAGAAAAACTAAGTCAGGGACCAAACTCAAGTCATTGATCTTGCAACGGTAATCAGCAATTTTCATTGCTCTGAACTTTACTTCCAACCACCTACACCTATCTTCAAGTTGTTTCGGTAAATCTACTCTTGCCTTTTCTGCTTCCGCCACATCGTTCAGATTAGGTACGACAGGGTTAGCCAGATTATCCCCTGGGTTAGAACCCGAGCCTATCTGAAAATTTATTGGTGCCAAGGTGTCAACCTGGCATTGAGGTCTAATGTGAACACTCACTCCTTGTTGACACATATCCGATTATGCCTGAGTGCTCGTTCGGGAAAAACCGAGAGGATAAACAGGGTCCTCCTGATCAACTCCCGAACTAATGGCAGGGCCCTTTCCTTTATCAGCCAATAATTGTGCCAGTTGGCTCATAATTCTTTGGGATTCCAGCGCGTTTTGTTGGATTTTATCAACCTGTTCCTGCATCTTATCTTGCATTTCTTTTTTCATTTATTCTAGCTTTTCTAGCATCTGATCCATTACTTTTGTTTGACGACGAGTACCGTAGTGATATTTGATTGATGGGTTTTTGTCGGCTTCAAGGGTAATTGTCATATTTTAAATTATTAGAGTCATTTTATGAATTTGATGCATATGGTGTAATGTAAATACATGATATGTGTACATCCCAAATTTACCCATTTTGACCCTGGGCCCATTACAAATAAAAGACCCAATACCCAATTACAACCCACAAGCCCACATTACAATACCAGCCCACTACCAAACTGAAACCCTATGCCCAAAACTAAACATTTTCAGCCAAACAAAATGAAAGAAAAAACCCTAGGCGCCGTACCTAGGGCCTTCAAGTCTCTTCTAGCCTCTGCCGCCGCCCTACCCTGCTATGCCCACCTGCCACCGCGCCTCACACGCCTCCGTCACGTCACGTCGCCACCGACTCCACCTGCAAAGAGAGAAACAAACACGCAACAATAAGAAGCAAATAGAGTAAAAAATAGAAACAAAAAGGTTGTGTAAAAGGCTATATAAAGCCATTCAACTATCTGTAATAGGGGGGCTCTTTTTTTGGAAGAACATCAGAAATAAAAGGAAAAGGTTGCTGTTTTCATTTAGATTTATTTTTTTTTCTTTTTTTTTCCCCTTCGAAAACACATATATCTATACCTTTTTTTTTACTTTTTTCTAAAAAAAAATAGTTTATATATATAAATAAATTAGAAATATAAAAAAAAGAGAAAAATTTTTACCTCGAACTCCGGCCATCGTGTAGGGTGGCCGACGGCGATCCCTCCGCTGGATTCTGGGCAATGCCCGGAGAGGAGTTGAGAGAACTGAGACAGAGTTCTCTGTTTTTCTGAAAAATGAAGTGGGGAATGCCTTTTTCTTTTCTTTTTTTTGATATTTATATAGGCCGTAATACGGCGTCGTTTTGGGCAGCCTTCTCAGGCACCAAAACGGCGCCGTTTTGGCCAAACCTGATCCAGCCGACCCGACCCGCTAGCAGGTTCCGCGTGTTTTTGTGCGGGTGGGTTATTTACGTGCGCGGTCCTTCCGCTTTTGAAGCGCGTTGCAATTTGCCCCTTTTCGTTATTTTCTTTTATTTTTAATTTGGCCCCATAATTTAATTTTTGTTTCAATTTGGTCCACTACAATGCAGCGTTTTGGGGCTTTGGTTTATTTACCCTTTTGGTCCCCCTTCTTTCAGCGCGCTACACGATTTAGTCCCTTTTGCCTTTTCTTATTTCGATTTCGCCCAATACTTTCGTTTTTATTTCGATTTAGTTCATGTTTTAACAATTTTATCATTTTCTTTATTATTATTATTATTATTATTATTATTTATTAGTTTTATTTTCCTTATATCTATTCGTTACTGTTTTGTTAGTATGTTCACTAGTTTTATTATTATTCTAGCTTATTTTCATAGATACCTATATATATCTATACCTATTCTTTATATCTCAAAATCCTTTCCCTATATTTTATGATTTGTATATACATATTTTCTTTTATTTTACAATGTATACGCGCATATGTATCTATATATGTTTTTATTATTTTATTCTTGTAAATATATACATGTACACCTACTTTTTACATGTGTTTCATTATTTTCAAATTTCATAATTTTATATACCTACGTATATATGTACATATTTTATATATACATATTTATATGTTCTTTATATTTTAAAATATTATATATATATATTTTTTAATAAGCATACGTATTTTAATTGTTATCTATATACATATATATATCTTTTATATTTTTATAGTTTTATACATTTTCTTTGTTTATTTCTTTATTTACATTTTCATTATTTAGAATGAATGTTTTGATTTTATTGCTTATATGCTTGCGATTGTGTATTATATTAGTTTGTCTTTGTATTTATTTCGTAGTCTTCGTTCATATTATTTATGCTTATCATCGTATTCATTTTTATTCGCATATTGACACCGTGTTTTATTTCGTGTTAGATTAATTTTATTTGATGTATAAATTATGATTTTATTTGAATAAGCAAAATCTCGTGTTTTGCGAAAGTCGTACCCTAACTTACTGGGTTTCGATTTTCACAATAAATCTAAATACATGGTTTTTTTAAAACTCAAGTTTTAAACAATCTCAGGAATTAAGAAAAGATCGTGTCCTAACTTACTGGGCATGTTCCCTTTTCTAAACCCGAGATAATCAAACATCTTTCAAATAAATAAATTTCGACATTCATTCGCATATCGGGAATTCGAGACATTGTGTCCTAACTTACTGGATAGGATGCTTTCTTTCTATATTAACGTGGAACGTGCCCCTTTTCTCAAATTTTTCAACACTTTAATATAAGGATCGTATTTTTAATTTCTTTAAAGTTTTCATTTTTTCAACACTAAGACATTAAGTAATTAACTAGGTACCAATTTTGGGCGTATCGAGGGTGCTAATCCTTCCTCGTGCGTAACCGACTCCCGAACCTGTTTTTCTGAATTTCGTGGACCAAAACCGTTGTTTTAATAAAATCAAATCGTTTATTAAAAACTACTTTTCAAGGTGACCCGATCACACCTTATCAAAAAGGACTGGTGGCGACTCCCGTTTTCGTTTTCATTTTTCAAAACCCAAGTCGGCCCCGTTTTTATCAAAAAAATGGTGTCAACAATATGAATGCAAAAAAGAGGCACTGATTCTAATTCAACTTCATTAGAAAACTTTACTAGAGAAGAAGTTTCTTTACATAAAATAGATTACATATACGGCTTTGCTCTTATACTCAAAGCCTTAACCTTTCTAAGAAGCCAAGCTAATTCTCGGCCCCGGTCTAATTCTGACTCATACTTCAAACTTAATAGATCAGCCTGAACCACTAGGGTTTGCAGGTGATCAGCTACCTCGCGTACTTGAGCCACCGCCTCGCCCATAATATAATCTCTGTCTCTAATCTAATCTTGAGACCGATGGAATTGCCCTTGCCACTGCTCATTACTTCTTTCCAGAAGCTCTATTTGGAGTTCGCTGTTTTGCAATGCATCCTCGAGCTCTCCTACTTGTCCCTTTAATTCTTCAATTTTGACCAAACTTGCCTTTAATTCAACTGCAGAATTACGACTACGGTGTTGGTGAAGTGACCTTTCTAACTCAGTTACTCGGACCTTCAACTCCATCTTCTCGTTTTGGCAGACTAGTAGACTCTTTTCCAAAGCAACTTCTCGAGCTCGAGTATCCTGAAATTTCTTTTCCCATTGATTAGCTTTCGTCTTCTCCTGGATTTCCTGTCGCCATTGTTCTGACGTTTTACCTAAGCCAGCAGTTCTTATTGATCTACGCAACTTCTTGTAATCCGTCTTCAGGCTGTCTAAATCTTCTTCTGCCTTGTTATTTCCTTTTCTCAATTTGTCGGCCTCTAATCTTTGAATGTCCAGATCCAGTCCTAATTGCATTTTTCTTCTTCTAGTTGCTCTATTTTCTTCTCTAACTCCAAACTCCTCTTTTCAAATTCTTGTTTGATGATTTCTATCTCAAAGGGCAATACTTGTAGGTGTTCCTCTAAAGATCGAGCAGTTTCTGGATTTGACGTCGGGATATTGTCATTGACCTTTTGATCACGCCACTGACTGTACTCGGGGGTCATTGCCGGACCCACAGCTAATATCTTCATTCAACGAGTTTGGTTCCATGCATTAGACAATTCTTGAACATTTTTCTTGTAATTGTCCTCCTTATAGGAAAATTCACATTGGGTCAGCCCCTGCGTTGCTGGTATGAATTGTCGTGATCTAAATTGTCTTGATACGAGTAGAGGAGCATATCCGACAGCTCTCCATATTTCGAGCAGGAGAACCCAGTCAAAACCTCCGTACCGGTACAAAATCTCATCAGGAATCAACCAATGAGCCCTCCATTCAACATCTTCATCTTAGAGATCCTAGAGTATCGCCATCCATTTTTCTTCTAAAACGTCATCCCGCCTTGGCGTAGCTACCAATTCTTCTAGAGGGGAATAACTATCAGAGAATACCCGATAAGAGACTTTTTCCACTTTCCAGAAATGACTATGAAACCATGCCAATAAGAGCTGCGCGCATCCAATAAACCTTCCCTCACCTGTTGTCTGACACGCATTCAAGGATCTCAAAGTTTCAGCTAGTATTGCCGGAATGGGAGTAATCCCTTTACTAAGCCGATCAAATAAATCAGAAACGGCCTCACCTATGTGTCCTAATGCTTTGGGGAAGACCATCAGTCCATAGATACCTAAAGCGAAGACATCGACCCTTTTCTTTACATAGGGTGTACTAGCACCAAATCTCGCAAACTTTTCCAAAGAACGCACTTACTGTCGCCTTTCTGCTGGATTCGGGCAGCAACCCACTGCTCACTCATCCCAATGATGCTCATCAATTTCTTTAACAACGGAGGGACACAAGCAGCTCTAGAATAAGCCTTGTCGACTTGAATCTTTGGGCACCGAAGCAAGGTCGTATACTCCTCCACAGTAAGCGTCAAGTCCACTTTGCAAAAGTGAAACAACTGTAGGCAGGATTCCAAAATTGAACAAGGGCTCGAAATAAATACTTGTCCACTTTGACACTGAGCAGATAAGGCAGGTCACTGTAGTTACAAAAGAACAGCTGCTTGGTCTCGTTATCCCATTGATCCCAAATTTCCTTCATTTCTCGAAGATCATTTTGGATTACATTGATACGGGTGAAATCCCATAATTTTGACATGTGCCCCTCGATAAGGCTATCACCTTTCTCCCGTTGTGTCGTCTCAGCCCATATTCACACAGCCGCATTATTTTCTACTTTATCAAAAAACCCCTTTTTTATGATAAGCTTTCTATCTAGATACTGAAAGCAAATCGACACCTCTTTTAGAATGAAAATGCCATGCAATCACAAACAAAGCAAATTAGTATTAAACACAGAGCAAGATTTAAAGTAAATTACAATAAATACAGCATCCATTTGGGTAAGCACTAAGGTTTGGCGTAGTTCCATCTAGGTGGGTTCCTATGGCTCACTACATGTGGTTTGGTTCTAAAGTAAAGGTTCCTGAACCAGATTCTTCGATCCTCACCCATTATAGGCTCATATGGACCGAGTTCAGTTCAGGGGGATACATTTCCCTATGGCCATGCGGAGATGAAAATCTCATGAAGACATAGGTACAGATATATTCCGGAAACGATTCACTATCCCATGCGGAGGTGAAAACCTCACGAAAGCGTAGCTTCTCACTCCCACTTAAAAAGGGTGTGACCAACGGTCATGCAATGCACAGAAATATACATCTAAACTCAAAATAAAGCAGTAATTATAAACAAAATAATAAATGCCAAAATAAAGGCAAAATGAAATGCAGTAAAAGGATCGTGTCAAGTTTTCAATCTTCGACAAAAGACAAACATAATCAACACATGACTTAACTCTCTTATATTTTTAAAGTCCCCAGCAGAGTCGCCAAGCTGTTGACACCATTTTTTTATGAAAAACAGGGTCGACTTAGATTTTAAAAAAAATGAAAACAAAAATGAGAATCGCCATCGATGCTTTTTTTTATGGGGTGTGATCGAATCACCTCGTAAAAATGGTTATTTTTAATAAAAAATTTAATTTTATTAAAACAACAAGTTTAATCCACAAAATTCAAAAAACAAGATTGGGAATCGATTACGTACGAGCAAGGATTAGCACCCTCGTAACACCCAAAAATTATACCTAATTGATAAGTTAATGTCTTAATGTCAAAAATAAAAAAAATCAAAATACGATCTTTGTAAAAAAACTTGTATAAATTTAGGGAGAAAAACATATTTTCACGTTATTCGAGAAAAAAATCACATCCCATAAATTAGGACACGATATCTAAAATTCTCGATACAAAAATAAATGCCAAAAAAAAATTATTTTGAAAGAGTTTGATTATCCCGGGTTTTAATAAAAGATTATGTCCCATGAGTTAAAACACAAATTTTTTGTTAATTTCAATGAGATTTAAAACTTTAATTGAAATGGTTCATGTATTCAAATTTTCGAGAAAATTAAAACCCGTAAGTTAGGATACGATTTTCTTAAATTTCTAAATAAAAATATTATTTTATTTTTGAAAATTTTTCTTTTGAATTTTGAGCCAAAAAGAGTAGTATAATATTTAACGGGACATAAATTTAATTTATACAAATATCATGTGAAGACAAACAATTATTTCATATAATGTAAAGTACGATAATAACATAAGATAACTATATTTATAGAATATTGAAAGAGTAAATGATAAGTCATAACATACATCATCTTAAAATATACATACAAAATTAAAACTAACAAATATTAGTGCCAATATATGAATAATAATAATGCAAGTAATAATGTCACAATAACAATAATGAAGTAACAATACTAATAAATCTAAATATTAAAAATGCGTGAAAATAACAAATAAATAATAGAATAAGATTGCAATAATAAACGGTCAAAATTAATAGAAGGATCAAATAAAAGGATGAATAAATAAATAAAATAAAATAAAACCTATGTAATGTTGGCCAAAAAGGAAAATAAAAAACGAAAGTAAGTAAATAATATTAAATGAAGTATTAAATAAAATTATTTTATTTTCCCTTTTTAATAAAATAAAAAATAAATGAATAAATAGATTAAGGACCGAATTAAAAACAGACCGAAATTTAGGGGTCAGGATCGCAAATAAACAAAGAAGGTGGCTCGGGGGCAAAATGAAACACGCTCAAAGGATGGGGGACCAACTGGGAAATATTCCCAACCCTCAATCACGGTGTTTCAGGTTGTACCAAAATGAAACTATTAGTAAATTCAATGGCCAAAATATAAAAACAGTAAAGACCCAATTGCTACAGCTCGAAAGGGGAGGGGGCCTGCACGCAAATAACCCCCTTTATGCAAACGCGCGGATCCCCCTGGAGCGGGTCGGATCACGCGCGGGTCAAGGGGGGGTCAAACGGCGCCGTTTCAAAATGATGATTTAAACCAAAATATTTTTATTCTGCTTCATTTTTCATTTCAACAAAACATAAAAAAACTCTTCTCTCCCTCCCTCAAAGTTCCCAGTAGCCAGACATGGCCCACGCCGGCGAGCGGCCATTCCGATGGCCGAGGCTCTGTCACGGGCGGTGGTCGGAGCGAGAAAAAGAGGGGTTTTTAACCCCGTTCTCGACCTCCACCTTAAGGCCCGGTCCTTCAGACCAAACAAGCCAAAAAAGGAGGGACCTTTCCTACCCTTTTCGGTCCGAATCCAACACCGGAAAGGGTTTCCGGCGACGGGTTTCTGAAACCGGTAGGTACTCTCCCTTCTCTTTTTCGTTTTCGTTTTGCTTTTTTTTGTGTTTTAAAGAATAATAAAAAGAAAAACAAACAACAGAGAATGAAAATACAAGAGAATATACAAAAACAGAAAGAAAAAATTTGGGAATCAACCTTTTTGTTCCATTTTTTTAATCTGCTTTTTTTGTATTACAAATGTTGTCCAAAAAAGTGCTGGTACAAGAGGAGCGTTCGGCTTTTTATAGCCGATTTGTGTTACTATTTTTCTACTATTGTTGTTGTCACTTCCTTGCTTGTTTGTAGGTACTTGAAGACGGACTACAGAGGCAGAGAGTAGGGGGCAGATGGGACGTGATGAACGGCGGTGGTAGGTGGCGGCGCCAGAAGGCCGAAGGTCTGAATACCCTAGGCGTGGCACTGTAGCGCTAGGGTTTGACTTGTTTGGTTTGATATTTTGGGCCATTAGGGTTTGGATATTGGGCCTCGGGTTGTTGGGCTTTTGGGTAGTTTGGTTTCAATGCTGGGTTAGGGCTTTATTGGGCTTAGGGATTTTTGCTTTTAAATCTGTTTATGTTTTGTGTTTGGTGTTTAAGGCCCGGGTAAAATTGGGCCCGTACAAACAGTAATTTGAATCGGAACTGCTGGTGGCAATATGGCCTAAAATAGTATTTTGCACACCACCAATTGTGACTATTTGGGTGATTATGTTTTTTTTTTTTTTAAGTTGCATGAGTTATGACGGTATCAAAGAGACAGATTTTCCATCGCCTTCGAATATGGCAATTTGACAGACAATTTCTACCACATAACCTCGACATGACCGTGCATACCATTCCTTACCCATTAAATAAATACCACTAATTAAAAAAATTACTTTTTAGTAATAAATTTTTGAAGTGTAAAAAAATTTAAATTTTTATACAACTTTAAGTTTTTACTTCAAATTTATAAACAATAAACTCTTTTTTGAAGTTTTAAACACTAATAAAAATTTAAACAAATATTATTATACATTATTTTAATTTCTCACATTATGTTTTTAAATTATTTAAAATTGTATCTGTTTTAAAAAATAATTTTGTCGAAACCAAATTCAATATTTTGCTAGTATTTTATATTTTTAAAAGTTTTTTACCCGTGCAGAATGGATTGGTTGGGTGTATTTATTAATATGTAATATTTATTTGTCAATATTTTTAAAATTTTTCAATATTTCATAAAAATGATTTTGGAAAGTGAAAAAAACTCTAATAAGAAGTTTATATTTATATAAAAAAAGTAATTTATTTTGTAAACATTTGATAAGTAGACTTATCCATGCGTTGAGTTGAAGTTTAAATTTTAAAAAAAAATTCTAGGCTCAAGCTTGGGCTCGACTCGGCTCGGCTCGACCTGACCCGTCCAAATAATCCATATCACTATTTTAAAAATAATAAAATACTTCAATATTAATATTTGCATATTTTAAAATAAAAATAAAAACATTTAAAAATTATTTAATTTAGGTTCAAGGGCAAAAAATTTGCCCAAGGACAAAATGTTTATTTAATTTTGTCATGTATTATTTGGACAAAAATAGTTCATAGTAATCTATTATTGGTTGAAATATTTAAATTTATGCCTTGAAATTTTGTAGTATATTTTAATTTTAAAAGTATATTAGTTTATTTAATTTTTAGATTATCTATAATGAAAATTATAAATAATATTTTTAAAATTATATAAATTAAATAAAAGGAGATGCATCACTTGTGCATTTGTACCTTTATATATATATATGATATCATGCTAGTTATAATTTAGTTAGTTTAGTGGAAATAATTGTTCATGTTTTCTTGGTGATTAGGGTTGGAAGATTATTTGAAGAAGGCTGAGAAAAACATTGTAAGCAAAATTATCAGTTTTTGTTATTGGATTTAGATTTTATGAATATATCATTTAAGTAAGTTAAAAGCTTGTATATAACTTTTTGTTTATTTTTGCATGAGTTTGTACATTTGTTTGACGTGGATATGAAGTAAATTACAATTACTTAAACGGCATACATACATAGAAGATATGTTCATCGTAATTTTGGATATACTTCATGCACTATAAATGGCCTGGTGTTTTTGTACTCCAAGACAAATTAGAGATCAAGAGTAACTAGTCTTGTGGAGAAATTAAGAAATTATATAATCGACATTAACAATAATTGCGTTGTTGTCTGCATAACTGTTGTCAATTTCATAGTGTAAGATTTGATTTGGATGTGTTATCGTGATACTAGGTAAAATGTACAAAAATATTTTTTTTAATAAAAACACTTATTTATGTAGATGATCGAGTTAGGCTTCATAAGTTATGGAGACCAAATGTAAATAATATACCTAATGCCTTAGTCTAAATAATCAAAATAATATACCTACTGTCTTAGTCTAATACTTCTCCTAATCACTACTTTGATTCCCCAATTGGTTCTTTGGATGGATCCTACGTATGAGTACCAATGTACTGTCTTGCCCAACATATTGATACCTTAACGGTCTCCATTAAATTCCATGATAAACCTTGGAAGATAATAAGTTCATGTTCTTCCATAAACACCACGCTACCAGTTCAAAGGATTGCCCAGGGAGCCCTGACCCTTGGCAGACACTCATTAGTTCTTAAGTTCATTCCAACCCAATCTAGGATAGTTTTTGAAAAGAATTGGGATTGCCTGTTTATAGGTACCAGATTTAGCCAAAATTCTTTAGCTGTCGGACAATCTCTAAGAACACATAAAATATCTTCTGCATTATGATGACAGACAAGACAAGATCTATTTTGGCTAATCCCTCCTCTTACCCTCTCTAGGTTGGTGAGCAGCCGCTGCTTGCATACTAGCCATAAGAAAAACTGGACGCGATTTCCTTCCACCTAGTGTCTCGTGTGTTCCATGTTTTTTCTATTATCAGTTGATATGCACTTTTGACAGAGAATCTCACATTTCAAGCGTGTGTCCAGTGAACTTTATCAGGTCCTACTAAAGGATGCGGGGGAGGTATGTTCACTATATTTTGTATGATTTCTTATGGTAATTTTGCTCTAAATACTTCAAGGTTCTAAGCCCCTTCTTTCGTTACCATATCCCTAAGTTTACTGTTATCTATTTGGCTATTTGGAGTCGATACATGCTCTATTAATGGACCTACTTTGGGTATCCAACTATCCTCCCAACAATTGCTCTCCATATTGCTGAACAACTTCCTCTTGTAATACTTTCAGGAATTGTTTCTTTCATTCCATACGTTGAACGTAGCACAAGTACCTATAGAGCATTTTTATTTGAGATAGGATTAACACCTAGCTTTAACAAGAAATATGTGTTTTGATCTTGCAAATGCCTTTGGCCCAGGCCTCCACATACTTATATTTGACATATAGTCTCCCAATCAACTAGTGTCATCTTTTTTCCTCCAGTGGAGGACCCCCATATAAACTGTCTAGCTAGACATTCAATTTCTTTACATACACCCTTTGGGATTCATATGGATTGCATGAAATAATTAGGAATGGAGAGAAGAACTATGTTTGCAAGGGTGAAACATCCTGCCATGGAGAGTTGTTTCGCGTCCCAATTGTACAACTTTTCCCGAACCTTTTCAACCACAAAATGTACCATGGATGTGGTAATTCTGTTATGAAATAAGAGAACTCATAAATATTTCCCCAAATCTTAGACTTTTTGATACCCCAAGATCCTACTTATTCGACCACTTAGGTCCTCATCCACCCCTTTTGAAAAGAACATGTTGGTTTTCCTTGCATTAACACAATGACCTGAAATACTACAGAACTGGGTAAGATTATCTTTTAGCAACAAGCCACGCTTTATATCTGCTTTTGAGAAAATCACCAGGTCATCAGCGAAAAATAGATGTGATAATACTGGTCATGTTCGTGACATTTTGATAGGAGATTATTCGCCTGTAGTTATTGTTGTCTGAATGCTATGCCCTAGCCATTCCATGCATAACATAAACAAATAAGGCGACAAAGGGAAACCTTGTTTTACTCCTTTTACTAGTCTAAACTTTTCGGTGGGAACCTCATTCCATGAAACTTGCATAGTGGCTATTGAAAAGGCTAACATAATAACTTTTCGCAAGTAATTTGGAATTTCGACGGCTTGAATAGATTTTTCGATAAAATCCCATTTGACCCTATCATATACTTTTTCCAAGTCAATCTTTATTGCCATCCATTTTTTTATTTTTCCCTCACATTGAGTGGACGACCTCTTCAGCTATAATGATGTTATCTGAAATAATCCTGCCAGCGATGAATCCAGCCTGCTCTTAGGAAATAATTTTAGGGAATACTATTTTAAATCTGTTAGCTATGCTTTTCATAACAAGTTTGTATAAGGTTGTACAGAGGCTGATCGATCTGAATTGAGAAATTTCCTTAGGCTGTACGATTTTTGGAATTAGAACAATGAGTGTATTATTTAATCCTTGATCGATGAGCCGTCTATTAAACACCCCTTTGACCTATTCACAAATCTCTCCTCTAATACTATCCCATTGACTCTGGAAAAAGAACGCATGGTACCCATCACTTCCAGGTGCTTTTAGGGGAGCTATATCAAAAAGCGCCAATTTAATTTCATTATTCGTAACCTCCTTCCCAAGGAAGTTTGTGTCACTTTGCTCTAGCTAAGGAAAGCAACTAAGGGGTAACTCCCCTAGCCTGCTTGGCTTTTTCCCATTTAAGTTCTAGAAATAACTGATCGCTTCTAGTTGAATTTTATTTGGATCATATAACTAGTCCCCATTTTTGCTGCGAAGAGCATTAATACGGTTAATCTTCCTCCTATGCATTATGCTACTATGAAAGAACTTTGGATTTCTATCTCTTAATTTGAGCTAGCCTATATAGATTTTTGTTTCCACAACATTTCTTCATGATTAATCACTTCTTCAAGCTCCTCTTTGATGTCCATTTCTTTTTGGACTAAAAGGTACGAATGTGATTTTTCTAGCTCCCTTTGTACCCAACTTAAGGACTTTAGTAGTTTCTGCTTGCGACTCCCAATATGTCCGTAAACGTTTTTGTTCCAATCTTTGAGCCTCAAAGTAAGCTGTTCTAAAGTGTCGCACATATCTTTATTATATTTCCAGAAACACTTAACGGTATCGAAAAGTCTTGGTGTTGAGTCCAATCGGCCAAAAATCTGAAGGGATGTCCTTTTCGAAGATTAAATTCTTGATTAAGGTGTACAAGAAAAGGCCGATGATCTGACTTGATTTGTACTAGGTGTGTCACCATGCACTTAGGAAAAGTTTGGCACAAGCTTCATTACCCAACATTCGGTCTAGTCTTTCAAAGACCCCTCTTGTTTGCCAACTGAATGAAGGACTTTGAAAACCTAGATCTAGAAGGTTTGTGGACTTAATGAACTCTCTGAAATGAAGGCATCTTCTCCCTATAAAATCACCACCTTTTTTGTCAGCTTTAGAAAGGATAGCGTTAAAGTCCCCTACTGCTTTCTAAAGAGTTGCATCAGACAGTATAGTGTAACAACCCATTTTTCAATTGTGTTGGAGACAGTGGTTTCAGGACCAAAAATCCAACGAGTAAGTTTGTATAATTGGTATTAAAATTATACGAGTTAATAGTAATTTTTATATTGGATTTTGATTTGATGATTTTAAATAGTTGAAATAAAAGTTAGTGTAAGTGATTGGGTCCAAAAGTCAAGTGGTTGTTGAAAATGAGGTATTAGTACCTCATTTCTGTAATATGAAGCTGTAAATTTTTTTATTAAATATTTACAGAGTCATATTATATGTGAATTGAAGTTGGGTTCAGTAATTTTGATGATTTATTGCTTAATTGAGGTTAAAGGATTAAATTGTAAAAGAGGTAAAAGTTAATTGCTATAGATTTAAAATAGTAAAAGGACAAAAGTGGTAATTAAACCATGGTAAAAAAGTCCAAGTGGTGGTGGCATGATTAAATCCACTAACTTTTGGGCTATTTGCTCATTTAGTCCTAATTAGTTTAGGATTAAATTGAAAACAAGCTTGTTTAGTTAAAATTTAATATAATTGAATGACCAATTGTGTAGTTGGACCTTCCATAAATGGCTTAATAATAGGAATGATATGGAATTATCTAGATTTTGGTAAATTGCTTTTAGATCCTAATTAATTTAAAAGGGACTAAATCGTAAAGATTGGAAAAGATTGTTTTATTAGTTAAAAAGGGGAAATTAAAGGATTAGAATGGTAATTAAGACATTAATGGCTATAATGGACGGTTTTGGCTTTTTTTTTGTTTTTTACTTAAAAATCAAGTGAAATGAAAAGGGTAAAATTGTAATTATTTAAATAAGTTAAAATTAAATTAAAACAAGATGAATTCTATCATCTTCTACATTTATTTTTTTTCCTATTGCCAAAACCCTAGAGAAAAAAGGAAGAAAACCATTCGACTAGCTTTGTTCCATCAATAGGTAAGTGTTTGATGCCCGTTTTTAGTAATTTTTATGTTTTTGAGCTCGTGTTAGTTTAATCTAGCCAACCCGATGACTAATTTGTATAACTATCAAATTTTGAGGATTATGCCATTGATGGAATTAAGATGTTTATGAAATTTTATGTTAGATTATTAAGCTTGGTTGTTAGATAGAATTATTTTGTAAAGTGATTTTTGATGATTTTAACGTATAAGGATTAAGTTGTTAAAGTGGTAAAATAGCATGTACTTGAGGTGAAATAACTGCAAATATGGACTTTTGGGAGGTCATAGATGGTTTGGCTGAATTGGGTTTTAAGAAAAAAATAGTTAAATTGCATGTTTGGGGCTTAGGGACTAAATTGAATAAAAGTGAAATATTAGGGGCAATTTTGTAAAAATTGTAAAGAATAATTAATTGCATAAAATGAGTTAATTTTACTCTTGGAAATAGTTAATTAGATGAAATGTTATCTTAGATCAAGAGCAAATGGAAACCTGAGAAAAAGAGAAAATTATTGAATAGTCCCCGTACCTTTGTCATTGTTGCAATTTAGTTAGGTAAGTTCATTCGGTTTAATTTTAGTACATTTATATACATATTTTATGAACTTAATTGCATAATGTTGGATTATGTTGATATGTGTGATTGGAAATGGAAATAATGAATTGAAATGACATCGATCACTGATTGAGATATTATGAGTCGTTACTGCAAATCAATCCTATAAGTTGTGCATTTATTTAAGCTTCTAATAATCTTTATATTCCTTGTTAATATACTATTATTGAATGTTATATTATATACTGAATGAAGTTTAGCGAGCGATATCCACCGATATACTGAATGAAGCTCAAATGAGCATTACCTACTGAATCTACTGAAACGTATGCGCTATCGAGCCATACCTACTGAATCTACTGAAATGTATGCGCTATCAAGCCATACCTACTGAATCTACTGAAACGTATGTGCTATCGAGCCATACCTACTGATTCTACTGAAAGTTGCTCAAACGAGCATTACTCACTGAATATACTAAAATACTATAGAGATTGTTACTTTTCAGACGAAGGTTGCAATTTACGAAAATTTCATTACTTAATTTTAAATTGATTACTATGTTTGGTTGGAAAGGCTTACCGATTTATTAAATGATCTTACTAAGATTTATTCAAGCTTACCCATATTTGTTTCATTTTGTAAATTATGTTTTGAAGGCTCAGAAGATTGCATAAGAAATCACACTATCCGAGAAATCTTTGGTAGAATTTGATTTTAATTGGTATATATGGCATGTATTAGGACCCTTTTGTATGTATGAAATTGGTTCTTAGTTTTGAGCAAGTTTTACTTGAACTTGTGTTGTGTGATTGGAGAACAAATGGAATTAGACATGTTTTACTAAAATAAGCTTGTTGATCAAGAATGAAAATATTGACTTTATGATGAACTATGGTATGAAATGGAAATAGATGTTTTGATGTGTAAACTATAACTTGTATACGCAACTTGAAGGTGTAATGTCATGAAATAAATTGTGGTGTCAATGATGGCACATTGGTTAGGTACATAGGTTGAATTGCTTGACATATTTAGGTATTATTGAAGATGATTTTTGGCCTATAAAGTTGTATATTTGAATGTTGTTTAGGTACCTAAACAAATGGGTGAAAATTTAGCTTGAAATTGGTCATTTTTGGGCTCACACGGCCTGGGACATGGGATGTCACATGGCCGTGTGAAGCATACAGCCAATCCATATGGGCATGTGCCCCGAGCATGTTTAAAAACAATATAGGTGCAGCTTTCACATGGCTTGCGACACGACTGTGTGATCCAAAACAGAGAGCTACATGGTCCATTCACACGGGCGTGTGAGGTCGTACACGAGCGTGTAGATTAGCCACACGACCATGTTTGGAGCCACACGGGCTGGGCTCTGTCACAAGGCCTGGACACACGGTCGTGTGACCCTTGACTTGAAAATTTTTGGATTTTTTCCTAAAAGTTCTGATTTGTTCCGATTTGGTTCTTGAAAGTTCGTAACTTATTTTTAGAGCTTCAAAAGCTTGATTTAAGACCCAAAACTGAATGATCTCTTTTATATTGAATATTACTTGTAATTATGTAATTGAATTGATTATTGAATGTCAATCGTATTAACTGTTCCAGCTTGATTGGTAACATTCAGTATCCTATTCCAGTAATGGAAACAGGATATGGGTGTTACATATAGTTTCTCTTAAAGCTTCCCATAGCGCCTTTCTCTTTGTTCTATTTGGACTTCCATAAATAAAGGCAATAAGAATGGGTTGCATCTGCCCTCCACCATAGACCTTTATGAAGATGAACTAAGGATGGTTTTGGATTATTTCAAGGTAAACCATGTCCTTCCAACCAATCCAAATACCACCTGAATAATCATTTGCTTCAACCCGGCGAGAATGATGAAATCCCAATTTTGCAATTATTTCGTCTGCCTTGCCCCCACTAACTTTTGGTTCTGAAAGGCTGACAATATTAGGCTTGAAATCCATATTATACTCTCTAAAACTGCAAGGGAATTTGACACTCGCACATCCTTGGCAGTTCCAAACAAATACAAATAGAATGGAGTTCATCATAAAAATAGGAATATAGTACCTAAAATAATTTTACTGTCAGTGTAACAGCCCATTTTCTAGTGGTGTCAAAAACTATGGTTTTGGGACAACAATTTCGACGTGTTAGACCGTAAATATTAATTATTTAATATTTATGAGATTATCTAAGTGTCATATTAAATTTTGGTTTAGTAATTTTAATGTTTGATAAGTTAATTAAAGAAAAAGGATTAAATTGTAAAAGTTGGAAAAAAGATTGTTATTAATTTCTTTTATTTAAGTGGCCTAATTAATTATGGTTGAAGGACTTATATTACAAATGAGCCAAAATTTAATATAGTGGTCAGTTGATGCAATAATGGTTGTCAATTTTATAAGTTAAAGGTTATTACAATAATAATATTTAAAAGTAAAAAAAGAAAATAATAATAGGAAAAGATGATGGTTTCTTCTTCATTTTGACTTGGTTCTTCACCGAAACCCTATTTTTGAGAGTTAGAAGCTTCGGTCACTTATACCTGTTGCATGTAAGTGATATCTTGATGTTTTCTTCATGAATTTCATGTTTTTGTGTTAGTTGAGTTGAAATCTGACTTGTTTAGGGGTTAATTTGTAAGATTAGATAAGTTTAGAAAGTATACTCTAATGTTTTTGAAGCCTTTTACTTGAAAGAATTTTGTTTAGGTGCTTGAAGTTGATTTTATGTTATTTTATAGAGTAGTTTGGTATAAATTTGGAAATTAGGGATTTAATTATGTAATTTGTAATATGAGAAGGATTTAATTATAAAGTTAAGGATATTTGAGTTGTATATTAAGGGTTAAGTGTTTGGAAATATGTGGTTTATGTATTAATTATGGATTTTACTTGTTTAATATTAGGGATTAAATTGTATGGAATGTAAATGTTTGGGGCAAATGTGTAAATATTGTAATTAAGAAATTATATGTATTAAATTGAATGGAATATGGAATTGAGGCTAATAATTGAAATAAATTATATTATACATTAAGATCAAGTTGATAATCGGGGTAAAGGGAAGGTTGTTGATTAGCCCTGAACTTTCGTTGTTTTTGCAGTTTGGCCCTGGTAAGTTCGTATGATTAAATTTTAGTATAATTTAAATATTAAATTGCTTTTGGATTGAAAATTATTAATTGACTTGAAAATATTGAATTGTGGTATGTGAATTGATTTGGGAAAGAAATTGTATTGGATGTTGTTAAATAATAAATATGTGAGTTGATGAACATAGGATAGGATATGATTAGCATGCCAATAGGTTATATCGCACGCTGTATGGGATTGGTTGATGCCAATAGGTTAGTACAGTGTTTCAGGGGCGGATGTAAATCCTACGGGCTTGACACTTGGTGCCCAGGTGTGTTCTTGGTTGGTTAGCTCATTTGAGCAATTTGGTGTGTTTGGTTGATTAATCGTGTATCTGAATCCATTACAACATTCATCGGGTATAGTTAATGATATAATATATTTGATTGAATTAATTCACTCGTATACAAGTTTATGACTCACCTGTGATTTGATTATGAATGGCAGGACTATGATTTATGACATTTCTGTATTATGTATTGATTAAGTTTATTCGGTAAGTTAATTGTTTAATCTGTGGAACTTAGTAAGCTTAAGTAAGCTTACTTGTGTTCTTTTTATTGCTTTCTTGTAGATTTATTTTCGAGGCTTCGGGCGATTGGATCGACTTTAATATTCACACTATCTGAAAATTTATCGGTAGTTTTTGAATGCTCATATTAGGTTATATGGCATGTAATAGGTTAAATGAATTTATGAGGTTATTTTGTGAAGTTATTAAACTTGAATGATGCTCGTCTTTAGATATATTTTGGTACATGTGAATATGTTGTTGGTTTGGTATATATTTATGTTTGGTATATTTGGTATAAGTTTAATGAAAGTGTGTGAATATGGCAATTTGACTTATAGATTGAAAGGGGTGGTATTTTGGTACGAATCGATAATAAAGAAGTTTGAGTACTTTAAATGCAATTATTCTAGTTTAAAATGTTATTTTAGCTTGGATATTGAATTGTGGTGTCAATGAAGACACATTGGTTAGTCTTTTAGACGTTTGAATAGGTTATTTTATTTATCTATTGTAAGATAGGTGAATTTTGGCATGAGTTGAACTTTTAAATATGAGGTTTTACTATTCTAGAAATAAGTATCGATACTTTTGGCATTTGGTATCGATACTTGACCATATGAACAGTTTTTGAACAAACAAACTGCCAAAATGGTATCGATTTTTTTTAGAGTATCGATATTTTTTCATAATATATCGATACCATAAAATAAGTATCGATACCAACTACAGATTTTCGTTTTTAACTTTAAACTTTAAATTTCTTTTAAGTAAGTCCTATTCCGAGCTTGAATTTTATCACTAAGTAATTTTAGAAATTTTTTTATTTAAAATTTAATATGTTTGTTTATGCAGAATATCAATTACTTTTAAATATGTATTGTTTAATAATGTAATTGTTAATTGTTAAATATTAATATAGCATCCCTTTACTTGGATCCAGTGACCGGGACGGGTAAGGAGTGTTAAACTCGGGCTATGTCCTAGCTTCTTGTACTCAACCTTTTTCCCCGCTTACTTTTCTTAAAATCCCTTGCTTGAACTAATCCTGTAGTAGTTCATCCATATTGTTAACAAATTCGGTCAATGGGACTTTAGAGGAAGAGACTTTGAAAGGCCTTCTTTTTTCCCTAATTATTTTTTGAGCTTCTGCCCTTTAATGCTTCCATTTCCTTTCCCCCTGTTGATGCGCAAGTTAGAAGCAACCACTCGACGCCCCACTTCTTCTTTGGGCTTGGGCACACATCCCTCTCACCTTCGGGGTTAACGTTCTCTTTGAAATGAATGGATGAATGTTTGGTCGAATCTAAAACCTCGTCCGTTGGGATCACCGTGACCTCCACCAAACCTCCGGCATTGAGCTGTTGACTAACTTTGGGAGCGAGAATCGCGGGATGAGTCGTGCTGCGCCTTCCCTTCAAGGCTTCCTCCTATTGCACCATGAAGGCCCTTGTATCTGTTAAGACGTTCGTCACTGGAGTTTCTCCTACGTGCAAAGTCATCAGAGCAGTCGAATCCCGAGTCCCCCCTGAATTGTCGCCGCTAACTAGGTTAGAATTCCCCTTTCCGTAAACCCTAAAGACTGATTGCGACGAACCAAAACTTACTTGGCTATTGTTTGCTATTCGGGACCCAATTTGTTCTCCACATTGTGCGATGGGCCTTTTATTTTTGGCCTGTTACTGTTGATCCAAACCTAGTTTATTCTTAGCCCCCCGACCAGGCGGTTGCTGGCTTAGGCCTAAACAAGCTAGGCCTACTGCTATGCTAACCCCTTCACCCAAAGACTCCACTCCCTTTTGGCCCAAGAGAACCTCCGGATCTGGCCTAATCTCCTCATATCCTGTTTCACTATTTCAGGTTTCCAAAGGCTGAAATCTTGTGTTGCCCTGCGCCTTCTCCCTGGTCTTGCCGCCGCTGACCCTTCCTCCTTTTGTCTAATGGTGATTCCTTTTTCAACGAGAATCCATGGGCCATAAACGCTTGCCAAGGGTCTACCATTATCTAGTACAGGCTCCTTCCTTGTACTCCCATCCTCCATCGCGACCTCCCCTCCTACCTTGATCTGTTCGTTCTTTGATTTGGGGAAAATATCTTGTGTATGCCTGTAGTGCCCACAAGAAAAGCATACCATGGGAAGGTATTCATATTCAATTCATTGCAATACCTCATTGATTAAGACCTGAGAAACTAACGCCCTTCCAAGGTTGACATAAACCGCCATACGTACGAACTTCCCTCAAACACCATTGTCTGTGTTAAAATCTAGTTTTGCAACCCTACCTATCATTCCCCCTATTTCCCATAGGATCTTCTTTTTGTACATATGTCCCAACAGGCCGGGAAGAATCCATGTCATAACCACATTCCGGTAGGGTTGCGAGGGGTTGAAATCCATACCTTATGGTTGCACTGTAAGATATTGGCCATAAACAATCCATGGCCCCAAGCATAAAACCTTCTCAAAATGCTTAGGGTTTTGAAATTTAGCCAAAAATTAGCCATTCTCAATGTACATTAATCGAAATGTTTCGGATGGCAGCCATAACGTACAAATTTTCTTTTGCAATGCCGCATAGCCAATATTCCGTCCTAGAAGCTTGATTACCACCGTATGCTCCATATCTTTAATAAGTATTTGGTTTATCCGTTCAGAGAAATATATTGCCGGAATGCCATTAATCGAAAACCTCACAATATCCTTTTCAAGTAGATCAAAATATTCAACATCCTCAATCTTTCTGTTATTGTTACTTCCCTATCGGCTCGAAGACCTGTCCCAATAAGGCAATCCTTCTAAGATCGAGGCCTCCCTGGGGACAACACCACTTCCATGACAACATTCGCCACCCTTACTGGATTGCTAGAATTTCTAGAATTTGCCAATTGCCTATCACCACCTCTGCCTTCTCTATTCTCTCGTTTAATAGATTCCATTCAAAAACTTCTTTCCTAACTAATGATATTTTAAATACATAAAAATTTTAGGAAAAAAATAGTATATTTTATATATTTGGTTTAAATATGTTCAAAGCCTCTATACATTTTCAAAATTTAAAATTTAATCCATATACTTTAACTTTTAAATATTGAATCGTCGTATTTTTCTGGATTTGAAAATATTTGTCCAGCCACTAACTCTATTTATTTTTCAGTTGAGTTAGAATTTATAAATACTTTCAAACAAAAAAAATTCCATGGTGGAACATATTTACTATTTATTTAAACCTTTTAGAATAAATGGACTTTTTAAGGGGGAAAAAGCTCCCTTTTAAAATAACACGATACTCCACCCCAAGTTCTTTAAAAATTTGTTCTCTACAACCTCAATCCGTGTAATTTCCACTAAAACTCGAAGATATTAATAACTGAAGAAATCAAAAGTAACGTAGAAATTTGAAATGGTCATGAAGAAGCTAAAGAAATAGAAGAATGTTGGTAAAATTAATTATGGTTCTTTAATAATTTTCTTTTCAGATTAGTTATGACTCCTTTCATCTACTAGGTTTGGGATGGGTTTTCCAAGTACACTATTCAATTTTCTTCAATGATGCTAGAAATTGTTGAGTAATATTTTGCTTGCCCCTTATTGATATGAGTATCCAGGTATTTATACATGTTGTTACTGATACTATTACAGCGCACTATTTAGTACTAACTTTGCTGCTTCCAGTACTGACATTCTTTATCCCTAGTACTGACATTCTGTGAACTTTAGGTTTGCTGGGCACGTGTCTACGGAGCACGCGGTCCTTTCTAATCCTGGTGGCATTTTGGGTGAGCTCTGTACCTAGTGGACACGTGCCTGGGTAGCCTGCGGAGCACGTGGCACCTCTTGCTATTTCCTTGCATACATGCGAAGTGAGATTGCGACCTTACCTAGGTCCCCACGAACTGGGTCTATAACTTTATCTCGTGAACTGGTTCTGTGAGCTGTACCTGCGATCCTGCCCTATGAGCTCCGCCAGGTTCCTGCGAGCTGGGTCTATAGCCTTGCCTTACGATTTGGTTCGCCTTGTTGTCCTCTCATGGTCAGGTAATGGGTCGGAGGCTCGGATCTTTTCTCGGAATCGAGTCTCAGGTTATTGACGTATAACAAAAATCAATTTGAGTTTAAAGGTTTAGGATAATTGACTTTGAAGGAGATGAGTTTAGTAGTCTTAATTTCAATTTTGATTGGAAATGAATAAAAACCCAAATAATATTCTAATACTTTTAATTAATATTAATTTTGGTAAATAAACATTATATCCTTTTAGTTTAACCTCCGGTTAAGGAATGACAAGTGGAAATATAAATACACATATTCCAACCTATATATTTTGACGATTTTCGTAAGTTCAGATAATTAAATTACAAGAGTTTATTCATATCTTGTATAAATTCTATATATATTTGTTTCCAGAATTCGAAATTAGTAAGCTGAAAACAAACCTAAATTACCTTCTACCATATTGTAAAAATCAATCAAGTGCTTCGATTTCATTTAAAATTCTTTATAATAATATTAAGGGGCAATTTTTTTAAATGAAGGTAACATTATTTTTCACCATAAGATTGTCAAATATTATAGTGCAACAGAATTTCTCAATGCCATGCTCCATAAAATTGCTACATCATCAAAAGAATAACATGTGTGATTTTATCTCAACCGACTCAATGAGCTGTCATCAGCTCATTTCTTAACAACCTTTGTCAATGATTTGTTGACACGTATCATGGTTTCTCTCTACTATCTTCATGTATAAACCTATTACTGTTTGTAATGTTTGCGAAATAATTATTCACAAAAGAATCATAATTTTAGTCATCATCTTCTCTCTTTTCTCTCTGTTTTAGCTGATTTCAGTTGTTTTCATTATGTTATTCTATTGATTTCTTACTAAGATTGTGAATATAAAATTACTTAGCATATTACCGAGTGTGTTATTTCGATATCTAAACAACGAAATATAAAATTACGATAACTTATGAAGTTTATTTTGATCATGCCTTGATTCTAACATCTGGATTCAATTAAACAACCATTTAACCTCGTTTTTTCGAACAATTGAACCTAAATATGTTGGTTTATCAATTATTTGTTTTAGAGAATTCAAATGCTATTATTATGAGGGGGCATTTGCTTCAAGAAAAGAGATTACGTAGGATTATGAAAATGTAACACCAATGATACTATGTTATATTATCTTGTTTGGTTTATTTGATTGCAATGGAAGATTTAAGTATTTGGTTGATTGAAATGTAAGATTACCTAGCAACATTATTTATTAAATTCTCCTTATTATACAATATTTTTAACAAGTTTAGTTTTTTAATATTTTTAACCTCAATTTTCATAAAATTATGATAAATTATTACAATTTTTATTACAAATTATATACTTATTACAATGTTGAAATAAAATTTTAAATCATAATTATAATAATTCATGAAAAGTGAGTACAACAATAACCATAATTATATTATAACCATAATTAATATACAAATAAATAAATTATTAGAGTAAATATAATAATTATAATTTTAAAGCATGACATCTACTATTTCACTATTAAGAAACAAAAGATATTTTTTATTAGTCTTAAATTTTATTGAGAAAAAAACTTAAATTAATTAAAATAATAAACTTAAATTGATTAAAATAATAAAAACAAAAGGTAAATTAGTACAAAATTCAATATTACTCTTATAATCTAAGATAACCTAAAAATGGGTCGTAATGAAATTACGTCTTAGATTACATCTTAACAATATTTGAGAATGTTAAACTACGAGATGGTTGTAATGTTGAGAATCCAAACAACATAATCTTATTCCACAATGTAACATTATGGATCGTAATATAATATTCAGCCAACCAAATGCATCCTGAAACGGAAGTGAAACCAAAATTTTCCCAAAAATATTATGTTATATGAATAATTATATGATACATTAGCAGTGAAATATTAAAATAAATAAACAAATAAGAAATATGACAAAATTTCAATCCCATTTATGCAATAAAAGTTCCACACCAAATAATTACTGAATACCTATATTGTCCTGTAATAAATATTAATAAATTTTGAGTAGAATAGCATTAGATGAAAAAAAAAGGTTAGTTTTACTAATAACGCAAGAGACTCATGGTAAAATATGTATTTTATTTTTAATTAGACTAATATTTTATTTACTTAAAAATGTTAAATGGATTAAAACAATAAAATAAAATAAAATAAAATAATCCAAAATTTTATATTTTGATTGAAATGTAAGATTATTTAAAAGAAGATATGGTATTGAGATCGACACCTATATTTTAGAATTTTGACACTTTTAAAAATGCGAGATTATTATCTCAAAGGGATGTTTTAGAATTTCAAGCACATAATCACATTTCAAATCTTACACTATATTGAAAATGTAAGATTTCACAAACCAAATGTATAGTAAATCTTTAATATATGCAACCAAATTGAAAATGGTGAATAGAGATATATCTTTGAAAACATACTTCCCCATAAATTTGAATGTGCTTGTTTTAAAAGTAGAAATTATTTTAGTTTTTAATGAAAAAATAAAAAAATAAAAATAACGTTTGATAAAAATTTTAAAAATTATTTTTTAAAAATGAAAATGAAAATTGCAAGTATCGAAAGAATCATATATAAATTGGGAACTATCATGTTAGATCATTATGAACAAAACTATATACGGAAGTGTACCTAAATTCATTGTTGGAAATTGCCCAAAAGGTTTTTGATCTTCCAAGAAAATAGTTTTTCTCTTTGTATAACTGTTTGATTTGTATAACTGTTTGATGGGGATGGAAAAGAAATACGAGATATATCTATTTCTTGGGGACTACTACCTATTTTAAATAACTAATTATTAAATCAGTTTTGGGTATTTATAATTTGGCCCTCATTAAATTATAAATACAACTTATGGTATCTACACATTATTTCAATGACACTTTAATACCTATGACACTTATAACATAATTGGTCACTTAATTTTGTATCACACTTTATAATAGCATTATACATTATAAATTTGTTCCCATAATTGGGGATTTTAATCCAACAATCTCCCAATTGGGCAATATATGTTTCCTAATAAATGTACAACCTTATGAGCTCAAAATTTGCTATCATATAATAGGTATTCTATAACAATCTCGTCTATCAACTATATCCATATAGGATCAAAACAGTCTTTATCATATTCATAATGACTAAACTCATCAATAGTCACATGACATAGATCAATCATGGATGCGAAGCATGAAATTACATGCAATGTGAACCAAATATGCCTATTTCCAACTGGGCCTCCTTAAATTTAATTGAGGTCAGTATCAAAATAACAAAACAGAGTGAATAAACTGAATACTTCATTTCTGATAAGAAAATAATCAAATACATAAATGTCTGAAAACAAACATAAAGCAAATAAAATACAAACTCCCACTAAACCATAATGTCCTCAAATAATATAACACCTATATGAGCAGTGTGCTCATGAAAGACCTTGGGTGGTAAACCTTTTGTGAGCAAATCCACTATCATAGAGGTTGTCCCAATGTGCTATATGGATATTTGTCCACTTTGCACTCTCTCTTTCACAACTAGGAACTTTATTTCAATATGTTTTGTCTTAGTTGAGCTCCTGTTATTGTTGGAATACAACATCGCCGACTTATTGTCCCAGTATGCCACATTCCATGATTTGATGCCTCATAGCATAGTGGAAGAAGTTACAAGTGTCTGTATGACACTCTTCCAAGATATAGCTCCTTCAGCTAACATGTAAATATAACATGAAATAGATTTCCAGCTATCTTGGCACTCAATGAAATCAGAATTTGAATACCCTACGACCTCCAAATGATCTGATCTTTTATAAGTGAGCATGTAATCTTTTGTTCTCTAAAGATATCTCATAACCCTCTTGGTTGCTATCTAATGGTCCATACTAGAGTTGCTTAAGTATCTGCATAACATCCCAATAATGTATGTGACCGCCTCCGGACTTACCAACGTCTACAGTAGAAATCCTGCACAAAATATATGAAAAGGCGATAACCGCAAGTATATGGATCAGGTTGTAATAGAGTTACAATGGAGTAGATGAGTACTCCGAGGATTGTACCCAAGGTAGGCGAGCACTAAAGTAATTCTAACCTAAGCATAAATAGTTCTAATTAGTACTTTAAATGAATTATATTACGATGAAATAAAAAGAAATGTTTTGGTGATCTATACTAATAATAAAAGAAAGAAAATAAAAAAATCATGAGAAATCAAATAATAAAATATATCAAATCTGGGCATGGGTGATTAGCTCACTTCGGTAATCATAATCAACTGTCGCTTCAGGTTTTCTTGTTCAATCAACTATTCGATATCCCAGTAGGATCTTCCAATCTTCTAGTAGAATAAAGAGTTTGCAAGAACTATTTATCTCTCGATCTCACAGTCTAGACCGGTTTACGGTTAAGGTGTTCATGGATAGGCCATACCAAATTTGGGTTAATTCTAACCTTAATGACTTCCTAGGGTTGTCAGGCCTACGGTTTAAGTCCTTCCTTTCCTAAACAGCTGATCCGCTAAGAGAACCCTACAAAACAATTAATTAATCATACCTTCACTCACTAACCCCCCACAAGAGGATTAGTTCCTCATGAATCTTGTAAACAATATAAACTTGATAGAAAGAGTAAACATGAATAATAATTAAAGAGTATAAAGTATAGCAGAAGCCTGATTTGTATTAGAATTGAATGTAGAATCCTCACAGAGTTTGATTATGTTTCACAAATATAATTTCTTTCACAAAAGAAAATAACAAAAACTAAAATAAACCTAAGCGTAAGAAAAGAGAAAAACTAAACATTAAATCTAAGAAGAAAATTATACAATAAGAAACCTACCTACAACATGTGTTAGATGAGCTTATTTATAGACTTTAGAGTGGTTGTTGTGCTTAACCCTAGGTCAGCTGTCATCTTCGTGCTTAACATTTGATTGTGCAGACCAAAACACCCTGGCTCTTAATTATTTCCCCTAAAGAGGTGATGTTGCGACACACCAGGTCCTATCTCGTGACATCGAGGGCAGTATGCTTCATCTTTAGGGTGTCTTCAAGGGTGTGTCACAACACCAAAGGCAGTCTTGGAATTCTTCTATTCTGCTCCATATGTTACGAAATCTAGCTCCCTGTGTTGCAACAGAGCGACTAGTATCGAGTTAGCACACCTTCTTATGGTCTCCTGCATATTTACAAAGTATATTAGCTCACTCTCAGGCCTCATTCGGCTCCTAAGGTTAATAAAAGACTCAAATTCCAAACTTTATTAGATTTAACTAAACTTGCAATAACGTAATTAAAATTTAACCAAAATGCTTGTGTTCAAGCTGTTAAAATGAGAAAACTAGTTTAATCTGCTACACCGAATTATAGCAGATCAGTATGCAATATCTGGATGCGTACATACTTACGTATACATTAGACTTTCAACAGTTGATGCATAGGGAATCTTTTACATTTCCAAAATTTGAAAGGCATTGAGTAAGATTAAATTTGTCTCCTTTAGCAACAGGGGTGTCACATGGTTTACAATCTTGCATGTCAAATATTTTGAGTACTTTATCGATATAGTTATTTTGTGACAATCTAAGAATACCCCGATATCAGTCTCGATGTATTAGAATTCCTAAAACAAAAAAGGCGTCCCCAAGATCTTTCATCTCAAAATGCTTAGATAAAAACCTTTTGGTTTTGTGCAATAAGCCTATATTATTAGTGGCAAGTAAAATGTCATCGACATATAGAATCAAGATTATATACTTACTCACACTAAACTTGTGATACACGCAATCATCAACAATATTCATCTCAAAATCGAATGAGACAATTATTTGATGAAACTTGTGGTACAATTGACGGGAAGCTTTGTTGAGTCAATAAATGGATTTTTTAAAATTGTAGACCATAATTCTTTAGGCCTCCCAACTCAAAGTTTTTTTGTTGCACCATATAAATTGTTTCTCTAAATTCGCCATTTAGAAGTGCAGTCTTGACATCCTTATGATATAACTCAAAATCAAGATGAGCAACAAGTGTCATGATTGTCGTAAAAGAGTCTTTCGATGAAACTAGAGAGAAAGTCTCTGTAAAATCAATGTCTTCTTTATGAGTATATCTTTTAACTACAAGACGCGTCTTATACGTCTCCATATTACCATTTACATCCCTCTTAGTTTTAAATATCCATTTACATCTAATTCATTTTGCATCTTCAAGTAATGGGACAAGTTCATAAACTTTATTGTCTTACATAAACTTATGCTCTTCTTGCATGGCATTTTCCAATTTTGAGGATTAGAACTTTTCATGGCCTTTCAAAAGTTGATTGGATCGTCTTCCATCATTCCATTGTCATCGTCATATTCTTGGAGAAATACAACATAATCATCTTAAATAATATTTCTCTTCTCTCCCGTGAACCTTCTTAATGGCACTTTTTCTTGAGGTTGTTGAGTTTTTTCTTTTAGAACAATTACCTCATCTTGAATAGGGAGTTGTTCAACATTTTGAGATTCTGGATTCATTTCTTGATCAATGATAGGTGTGGGAACATGAAAATCGTCAAAAGTGATAGCAGGAAGTGAGTTAGAATCCAATTCCTCCTCAAAATCAATGTCTTTGACATTATTTCTCACTTCAAACTCAACATCCTCAAAAAATATTGCAATTCCCGTCTAAAAAGTATTCCTAATTGTGGGATCATAAAACTTATAGCCCATTGATGGCTTAGAATAACCAATAAAGTAGCTGATCACTATTTTGGATTCTAATTTCTTTTCATATGTCCTATAAGGCCTTGCCTCAGCTGGACATCCCAAATGTGAAAGTTCTTTAGACTAGACTTTCGACTTGTCCGAATGTCATAAGGTTTTTTTGCAATAGCTTTAGTGGGTACTTTATTCAGAATCTAAGTAGATGTTTTTAATACTTTTCCCCAGAGGGACTTGGGTAAGGTAGAATGAGTAATCATGCTCCTTACCATATCCTTAAGAGTCATATCTCATCTTTCAGCTACACCATTCATACTAGGTGATCCTAGCATGGTGTATTGTAAGACAATATTGCATCCCTCTTTGAATTTCGCAAATGGTTCTAGACATTGTTCACTTGAGCCATCATATCCACCGTAGTACTCACCACCATGATCAGATTTGACGTACTTAATTCTTTTGTTGAGTTGATTTTCAACTTCAGCTTTATAAGCTTTGAACATGTCTAGAGACTGAGATTTCTCATGAATGAGATATAGGTACCTATAATGTGAGTAGTCATTTATGAAAGTTATGAAGTATTATTGACCATTATATGATGCCGTAGTGAATGACCTACAAATATCAATATGAAGTAATTCTAAGACGTCTGAAGATCTATTGGCATCCAATATTTTGGTTTTGGTATGTTTTCCCTTAATGCAATCGACACGGACATCAAAGCCTATGAAGTCAAAGGACTCTAAAATGCCATCAAACACTAGGCACACAACTCTACCTTTTGAGATAAAACCTAAGCGCTTATGCCATAATGATGTCAAATTTTCCTTATTTAATTTATGTTTAATACCACGTGATTCCACATGCAAGGTTTCATTATAAGATTCAACTATTTCTAGCAAATGAATGTTGTCATAAGCACTTAAATAACCACTTCCAACAACATTTGAATTTAATGACAAAATGAAATGATTGTTTGCAAATGAACAACAATATCCAAATTTTTCCACCAAAGAAATAAAGATTTAATTTCATCTAAAAGTTGTATAACAAAAGTGACTTTTAAATCCAAATAAAAATCAGTTCCTAATGACAACCTAAAATACTCAATTGCTTCCATTTCCTCTGATTTTCCAACGCCCATGAATATATGTTTTTCACCGTCACTTGGCTTTCGGTATCTCATGCAACCTTGCATAGAAACACTTATGTGAGGAGCACTAGAATCTATCCACCAAGTGTTTCTAGGTACTGAAGCTCAACTAACCTCAGAACAAACCAATGTAAGAATTATACCTTTCTTTGTATGTCAGGCATGATACTGGACACATTCTTTCTTCCATGTGTCTAGACTTGTTACAAAAGAAACTACTCTTTGTAACCTGTTGTTGTTTCTTTTGACTTGGACCTTTAACAACTTCAGTATGATATTTTATTTTCTTACCCTTTTCTTTAGAGACACTGACCAAATGAGCACTTTCAGACTTATCATGCTTCAACCTTTCTTCCTCTTGTGCACAATGAGAAATGAGTTTATTTAAACTCCATTTCTCCTTTTGACAATTGTAACTAATTTTGAATTGATTAAATTGTGCATGAAGCGATACTAAAACCATAAGAACATGCAACTTCTCAAAAAGTTCGATCTTAAGTGTCTTAAGTCTTGAAGCAACATGGACCATCTGCATAATGAAATTCCTCACATTTCCTTGACCCTTATATTTCATATGTTGGAAAAACGGGTTTGGCAAACGCAACAAAAAATAAGTTTAAGGGAAAAACTAGAATTTTAATTTTTTTTACAAAATAAGAACTTGGTTGTGATATCTAAAATAATAAACACTTAATCAAATTTGTATCTTTTCAATTCATCTAAGATGAACGCTCAATCAAGTAGTCTTTTCCACTATCCTCAAGCTCAAGTTGCCAAGAGTGAGCTCGCCTCGAATAAAAAATATTTCACAAAATTATTAGTAGGGCAACTTAACCATTTTTCTAAACTTCTGTGTCAAATTGTAAATAAGAAAAATATCTCTAGAAATATTTTGAAACAATTTCTTCAGAGAATTTTCTCTCTACAACTTTCTCTTGATTTCAAGTTTGTGAAAAATAATGACTCAAGGCTCTCTTTATATAGGAATAGTCCAGGGAGTTCAACTAAGATTAAACTTAATCACTTTAATATTAAAGTTAATCTAATACTTATCAAGATAAATATTAAATTAAATTTAATATTAAATCTATTAAATTAATAGAATATTTATTGTAGCGGCCTAACTAATTTTTTTTTGTTTCTATAAATTCTGTTATAAATGAGTATTTGCTTCAGTGGCTAAGTGTTCTGATTGTATGTTTGAGGTTTTGGGTTCAAGTCTCACTTTCTGGAAAATTTTGTTATTTTTTATCCTAGCCTTATCATTGGTAGGTTGGGTTATATTTTATCTTTAGCAAACTTATATCAGAATGAGCCTGCTGGTTCGAGTGGTAAGGTGTTAGCTTGCTGAAGATCTCGTGTTTGAATTCTCGCGTGAGCGTGGATGTTAATTTTTGCTTCAATTGTGTGGTAGTGGTTCGGTGGAAGTAGACTTCTGAGGTAGTTGGATGTGGTTAGTGGGTAGGATTCTGGAGGAGTTAGGTATTAGTGGGAAGTTAGGATAATTTATTTTAATTTAATTTAATTTTTATTTTATTTTTCTTTTTCCTAAAAGTCTCTGGTTTCTGACGTTCTTCTCTTCCCTTTCTCTACATTTTCTTTTCTTTTCTTTTTTTGCTTTCTTCTTCTATTCTATTCATAATTTGTCGTCACATCTTTGCGTCTTGGATTTCCGATTTCTTTTGTTCATTTTGGGTATGGGGAGTTTTGGTTGTTTTGTTGCTTTCAATTTCTGTAAGGTCGGTTGGAGTTATACCTTTTGTTTTGGTGTGATAGTGTGTAGTTAGGGGATCTAATTTTTGTGAATGTGTGATGCGTAGGAGAAGATTGTGAAGCAACGAATTGCGCTCCAATGACCTGATTCGTGATAGAGGTTTTTTTTATCACCGGTAAGTTCATGTGCATTGTTCGGGTTATTGTTGTCGATTCGTAAGTTAAATTGCTAAAATGGTGTTTGGTATACTGTTTTAGGTTTTCAGAGGTCTCAGGATTATTTTCACATAAAAATGAACCAGGTGTGTAATGAAAACATGTAAAATAGAGGTTCGATAAAAGCCGAAAAAGTGGCCTATCGATGCCACATAGGTGTGTGCCCGGCCTTGTGTGACAGGTGAGTGTGTGGTTGTGTAGGTCACACGAGCTAGACCAATTTGGTGTGTGGGCCACACGGGCGTGTGAATTGTGAGCTAGGCTGTGTGGACCACACAGACTAGGCCAATTTGGGCATGAGGGCCCACACGGGCGAGCCCTACGGGCATATGGGCCCAAAATTCTAAAATTTTTCCTAGGGTCACTCGTGTCGTTCCGATTGACTGTGGGCCTTCCATAGGGTCAGAAAGGGCAAAACAAACCTTAATGCATGAGATCTGTTATTCTGATAGAGTGATCTGAGTTTAGGAGAAACTGATATGTATGACTGGTTGTCTTGTATAAGCATGTATGATATCTGTATATGAGCATGCGAGTCATGTTAAATCTATAAATTCTATATATCTGTATTGTATATTTGTATGTCGGGTGGGTTCTGTTTTTGGAGGAAGTGTTCCGTGAGGTCATAATTCTCCATTATTCTAGCAACTGTAAATTATTATGGTAAGTGTCATACAGACACTATGTGGTGTGTAGGGCTGGGTGGGTGTTTTATACCCCACGTGGTGTGTTGGGATGGTTAGAGATGATGTGTAGAGGTTGGAGGTAGGACTTTGCATATCTGTACGTTTCTGATAATATGATTCTGATAAGGACTTATGTCTGCTTCCGTATTAATATATTGAAATTCTGAATTTGATGCATGTATATTTCCATTGTGTTACACAATGAGTTTATGCAAACTCACCTCTATTTTTTTGTTCTATTCAAGTAATCCTCAGACATAGGCGGGTCGGTGCGATGGAGTCTCAATGGTGACCACTAGTTCGCGAATTGTTTTGATTAATGGTTTTTACCTAAAATCTGGATTATTTTTAAGAGTTTTTTAATTTTGGGACTCTAAGGACGGTTGGTTTTAATTATGGTTTTGGATGTGTTTTTCACTTTTATACTACGATGTTTGACAAAACCATAGTTTTACGCAAAAAATATTTTTCTAAAAACACAAACTCAGTTTTCAACTTTAACAATATCAGACTTCCGTTGCAAAATAAGTTTTCTGAAATAGCAAATTAACAATGTTTTCCTTAACGAAAATAATAATAGGTTTAATAAAATGTGGATTCTTTTTAGTAACAATTAAACGCGAGAAATTTAACATAATATGATTGATTTTCAAAATCCTTCTTCGTAACACTCTCCGATTCGGCCATAACGTCTAAGCCGGGTTTGGGGTGTTACATTTATCTACAAGATAAATATTAAATTAAATATAATATTAAGATAATCACTTTAATATTAAAATAACAAAATACTATCAATATAAGTATTAAATTAAATTTATTAAAATAATATTATTTTTAGAATATTTAATCTAAAATAAAATTATCCGGTAAAGTCTTAGTAGTAGTGTAATTCTTCCACTGCTGAACCATAAAAAAACCACTGCCGCCAACCATTCTTTGGCTACCGGAATGCCATCATTGCAACCGTTGGTACCACCGTGCTAGATGGTGTCATCATAGGCGTGTTATCCTTATGGAACCCCGAAGCCGGTCGATCCAGTCCAACAGTTGGATCGTCGGCCTGAATCCTCATACTAGGCTCAGTTTAACCAGTTTTGGGTCTCGGTCTCGATTTCTGGTTATCGGTTCCAATTTTCAATCTCAAGTCAAAATTTCAAGTTCAATTACCCATTGAGAAAATTGTCCAACTTGAAAATTAATTTTCAAAAATATTATTTTCTAATTAATTTAATTTTGCTTGATCAAAATTAATTTTCCCAAAAATCACTGAGATTTTCCAAAATTAATTTTTCAAGAAAACTCTTTAATCAAATTCTTTAGTTGAACAAGTCTCACGACCGCCTAATTTAATTCCACATCGAATAAGTCGACTCAATTAAATTATTTCCAAAGTCGTAGGATTTTATTCCGATTCAAATAGAGTTTGATAGAGCTTTTTTTGATCTAGCGGTGGGACCAATCAATCATATACAATTAGGCTCTAGTAATTGTCATTATGTCCAGAAGCATCATTCTGATAATTCGAAATTCATTTGATCATGGAGTTAGTCTACAAGAAGTACTATGATTGGGAACTCCTTATTGTATACTCTTTGAGAAAGCAATTCATCCAACTACTTTGTCCAATGACCTCTGTAACACCCTAAACCCAGCCTAGAGGATTCAACTCGAATTTGGCGAGCAACATTAGCCATCGAAGTGACTCTCTGTTGACTCCCAACCTAACCTCCAACATATAACTTAAGTCTTTAACATCTGTTATGCTAACTTAAAACTCAGTAGCAAAAACATAATGTAAACATGCGAGCTTCACAAACAAACATAAGCAAGTTCACATGTTTAACAATGTACTTAAGAGTTCACAACAGAACTTAGACTTTTCGAGCTACAACTTAGTTCACATGACAAGGAGCATATGAGTTTGCAGTTCAATTTAAAGCATAGGCTCACATACGTATCAGGCTTCGCATGAAATCATATAATGAATAGTTATATATTTCAATAGGGTTCAAATGTAATCATGGGTTTGCATGCATATATAGGTTCACACATCTTACTAGTGGTTCACATGTAATAAAGTAACCGCTACATGGGTACGCATGTAAATATGGCACACTAAATAACCACAATGAACTCATGCATGGATAACATCTATTTTATTTATGAAATAACAAGTACTTGAAACAGGGTTCGTAAATTAATGCACTATAACTTAATAATCTAAACTTCAAATAATATCGTCATATTCATAAAGTCATAATTATAGCATTTTATTCTAAACCCATAACAATGATCCCTTCACTTGTAGCCCAGGTTCATTAATATCTGCTCTGGAACGTCCTTGCCTAATCATTGACCTCGTCAATACTAATATGTGACCTAATTACCTGAGAAGAAGTAAGAGAGGAATGAGTGAGTTCATTGAGAACCCAGTGAATAATTAGAAACCATTAGGTTATGCTTAAAACAGAGTTTGAAAACTCATTAGCCTTTTCTTAAGATATTCTCGACAGGGCTCGCCCATTTATCAAAAACCTTCTAAAAAACGAGTTTGAGCTTGCCTTAAAATAATGAAACCAACTCACACTTTTTAGGAAAAACCTTTTCTTTGAACAAGGTTTGCCTTAGATCGCAAGACTGGCTCATCACCTTGTCTCGTTAGCTCACATAGAGCTGGGCTCACTGAAAAGCGTAATTACTTAAGCTTACCCGGGGATCTTTGTGACGCACAACTTATCACTAAGCTCACTAGGAGAGCTTCCCTGATACACAACTTATCACAAAGCTCACGAGGGGAGCTTCGCTGATACATAGCTTGTAAAACTGTTTCTGAAATAATTCTTTAAAACCTTAGCTCGCATAGGAGCTCGCACAAAACTGTGCTCTAAAAATCATATTTTCAAACTGTATTTGAAAATAGAGGTTTGGAGCTATAAAAAATATATTTTTAGAAAACTTACCTTTGAAACTTGTTTAAAAAAACTTAGTTCTTAAAGAAACATATCGGTATAAACTCAACAATATGGAGATTAACGTACTCCAAACACAAAGAAACTTAAAGAAGTTTAGCTTTGCCTCTATCCTTGCTGGTAGATGGTCTGGCTGGTTCGTAACAAACATACACACATATTACTTAAGTAGAACAAGACATACAAAATTCATGCAAACGAAAACTTGAAAATCACACCCAAGAAGATATAGGCTTACCCTGATAGCTACGAATTGAACATAGAACAGAGACTTTGACGGTAGAATATTCAATGAATAATTTCATAGAATTATGGGTCGTATTTATAGACCTAAGAGTCTTAATAATCTTTGGATACCCTACTTGGCTGAGGAAAGTTATTTCTTGCACGTACAGTATTTCCTAGATGCACTAAATTTTTATTTCCTAATTTGATTCTGACTATATACTTGACTCGTGAACCCCATCTCACAAAAAGACTGGCGAATCCCTATTCGCAACTTAACTAGCGAACAACAGCTCACCATCACATTAGTGAACCTACCTCACAGAGAAACTGACAAAACCAACTTCATAATGGATCTGGCAAACCCCTAACGACATTTTCAGACATATACTGCTACAGACAAACCCCATTGCTGATATTATTTTGGCGAACTCCCAATTCACCTAAACTTTGATGAACACCTATTTCGCCTAAACTTTCATGAACACCTATTTCGCCTAAACTTTGATGAACACCTATTTCACCTAAAACTTGGTGAACACCTTGTTCGTCGGAACACTGGTGAACCTTTCACTTGCGAGGCCAATTCTTCTAGGCCCATCTTCGGGATGTTATAATCTCCCTCAGTTAAGATATTTCATACTTGAAATGTTCTTATTCAAATAATCGAGGATATTGTAACAACCCAACAGTCAATGGTGTTGAAAAATATAGTTTGTGAACCCTATTTTCGTAAATCGGACTCGTAAATATTTTTATTAAATATTTATAGAGTTATATCAGAAATGAATTGATAATGTGTATATGTTATAAATAATTAACCAGTTAAGATAAATTTTTTTAAGCCTAAGCCTAATCCGTGTTTGACACGGCTTAGGCTTGATTTTTTAAGCTTAAATTGATTAGTGTAATTTAGTACTTTTCTGGTAACTTTTACGTTTTTAGATTCCCAATACTATGAGAGCTGACCCATGTCTTATTTTTCAATACTGCTTAAGATTTTAGATGTTACCATTGTTGATTAGTTAAAGCTTTAGGAATGAATTTGATAGATTTTTAAGTTAGAAGTGAAAAAGGACTAAATTATGAAGCCAAATGTTGATTTTGAGCAATAGGGACTAAATTGTGAAAAAATTTAAATTATGGGGTAGAATTGAGGAATAGAGAGATAAATTTGGCTTAGAGAGAAATTGGTATAAAAAATTGGGGTTAAATGTGGTAGCTAGATTAGTCCCGATTTTAAGGACTAAATTGAGTAAAGTGAAAAAGTGGTTTAAATTAGCAATTATATGAGAAATTGTTTGTGTATTGACTATATATATATATGGTTTATTTATTTCCATAGCTAACATCGACCCAAATTCCTCGCAAAAGAAGGGAAAAGACAAGGTCGTTGACAAATAGCTTGGAGTTTATGGTTTGTGTTTTTATAATCTGAACTAAATTATAAACCACTGCATATTTATTTGTTTCTTCATGTAAAGTAATTAAGGTGATATTTCTTGTTCTATTGGGCTACTTGAATTAATACATAGTTATGAGAATTTGATTGTAAATATTTGAAAAGTATATGCATTTTTTTAAGTGTGTGAATCGGCTAAATGTTTTGAAAAAATTGTGGTTGTGGTGAAGACATTTATTATTATGGAAATGTGAAATAGTTACCTTATTAACTATTCGGGCTAAGTCAAATATAGATGACATGCCGTAGGATAGGAAGAGTTCAGGGTTACTTCGACTACTAGTCGATGAGGCACTGGGTGCCAATTTGATTCGGTTTAACTGATGAGACACTAGGTGTCAACTTTTTATACCGCTAGACGTATTTATTTGTTTTGAATTTATCCGATGAGGGACAAGTTGCAAGCTAGTGTGTTGGTTGGACCCGTGTATCTGCCCGAGTCCGAGTCGTGGTAATAGGAAAAATAATTAGTAAACTTAAATGATTAATTTTGAAATGGAAAATATTATTGAAATAAAAATGCTATTGAAATAGTAAGTGATATGGAATGAAATGTATATTGAAAGCCAAAATGGAAAAATGGATACGTATGATTTAAAAATGCCATGTTTTAGTATTAGCATAAGATGTGATGCAAAATAAATGTATTTATGAAATTGCATATTTGAATTGAAATTAGCATAGTATTATTTAGTATTAATTTGAGCATTTAAATGTATTTATTTCTGTCTTAAATGTTCGGATTATAGAAATACCATTGAGTTATACTCAACGTACATTTATTTTCTTGTGCGCATGTTAGGTATCTAGTATATCTATCCTTGACTTAGTATCCAACGATGATCCCGAACTCAAATGTTGGTGACCAGTATTTTTGCTGGTTTTGGCATGTACCTAGGTTAAATATAATGGTTTGGGTTACTTAGTATTATGGTGGTCCTCTATGGTATGTAAATATTTATATATATTTGTGTTTAATTGAAATGGTAAATTTGTGGATAGTTTGAAAGTGTTTTGCTTTGGCTTATATGGCATGTAATAGGTGAAAATTTCTATATGTCTTGATTGTGTGTTTATATGTGATCTTGTTTTAGACCTTGGTGTATTGTAGTCTTGTTGTGCTAGTTGATCACTTGATATATACCTTATAAAGTGTTTGAGTTATGGTATAATTGAAAATGTTTTAAATGGTAAGAGGAATGGTAAGTTTTGATCTGATTCAATATGTGTTTCTTTGAGCTTAAATGAAAAACATTTGGTGTGTGCTTGTGACATGAGAACATATCCTTTGTTTTGGATTGATTAGGTATTTGAATTGAGGTGCCATTTGATGCACATCGGTTAGATATTTGGATGTTTACATACGTAAAATTATAGTCTTTTGCTTCATGGATGAACTTGGCATGAAATGAATTTGTTAAGGATGAGATTTTACCATTTTTGAAATAAGGTATCAGTATTTTGGCATTTGGTATCGATACCTAAGCATATTAACAGTTTTAAAACAAAAAAATGCTAAATTGGTATCAATTTTTATTTGAATATCAATACTTTTTCATATAGTATCAATACCACATAATAATTATCGATACCTAAGTTTTGAGATATTAAACATAATCATAAACTGGTATCGATTTTTCAGTACTTTACCGATACAATATCGATACCAACTTTTAAACTTTGAAATTTTACTCTTTAAACCCTTTTCATACCTAAGTTATTACAAATAGATTCTTATTATTTTCAAATTACTATGTTTGAAAGATATGTAAATTGGTGAATTACGTATAAACTTATTATCAGTGTGTTAATAGTAGTTTAAAATTAAATATTAAATTGTTTGTATTGAATAGTATTGATTCGTAACATTCTATTTCTCGGTTCCAGTGACCAGAACGGGTGAGGGGTGTTACAGATATTGTTTCCTTATTGCTTCCTCTGTTTCCCAGGTGGCTTCACTGGTTTTGTGATTTCGCCACAAAAATTTGACCAAAGGGATCCGTTTGTTTCACAAGACTTTCACCTTACGAGCCACCATCTTCACTAGCTCTTCCTCGTAAGTTAAATCAGGTCGCACTTCAATTTCATCTATTACTACTATATGAGATGGGTCTATGCGATACCTCCTTAGCTTAGTCACTTGGAAAACATCATGTATCTTCTCGAGTTCTCAGGGTAACTTGAATCGATAGGCTACAAGACCAACTTTTTCAACTACTTCATAAGGACCAATAAACCTGGGGCCTAGCTTGCCTTTACGCCCAAATCTTAAGATATTCTTTCATGGTGAGACATTCAGAAACACATACTCGCCCACTTGGAACTCAATGTCTTGCTGTTTCAAATCGACGTAAGATTATTTTTTGTCTAAAGCAGGATTAAGTTTTTCACAAATCAGTTTCACCTTGTCCTCTGTCTTGCAAACCAGTTCAGGTCCAACGATTTTCTTCTCGTATAACTCAGTCTAACATAGAGGTGTTCGAAACCTACTTCCATATAGTGCTTCAAAGTGTGCGATTTGAATGCTGGCCTGGTAACAGAATGTTATGTTTGAGATGATAAGTGATTTGGTGTCGACCCATTGATGGGTTTTTTAGTTGAGTTTTTGTGGCTTGTATGGTGTGCTTGAATTGTTATGTACGGTTGGGGACGTTGGTTCCATATTTACCTTCTAGTTCTGTATATCTTTGTAAGTACATTTCACTATTGAACTGCTATCCAGCATCCTATTCTACGATGCTGTTGTTAGTTTGGTTTCGGACTCACACTGAGCTCGTGTAGCTCACCCCTCTCAGTTTCCCTTTTTCAGGTATTTTCGTATGCTGTTGCTGGACTAGGCACGTCAGAGGTCTCGGACAGCCACGTTTAGTATCAACTTTAAAAGTATTTTCATAAATTCCACATTGATAAATAAATGGTTTGAACTGTAAGTTTTATTTTGAATATTATGGTATGAATTTTGGGGTTTTACGCATGTAAGTGACTTTTGGACTAAAATTTTTGTAATATTGAGATTTTATAATAGAGAGTTTTACGTAACTTGAATACCGTATGTTTTCTAGCTAGTTAAACTCAAAATTTACCTACGATCATTTCGGTGATCAATGTAACCTCTAAGATTCGGTCTAAACTTCTAGGTCGAGTTTTGGGGCTTTACAATGCCACCAATACAGTTCGTGGAAGTCATGATACATATTATTACTTCCTGGGTGTATCACATAAGGATTATTGTATGCCTCTTTAAGTATCATCTATTGAAGTTCTTCATCTCTAGGCACGCAAAGCTTTTCATGGAAAAAAAAGTACTCCATCATTAAGTGCAAATTCAACTTGGATAACTTGTTTCACTTGGCGAACCTTCTTCGCCAACTCCTCATCAGAAATTTGCTTCACCTTAATTTAATGTGACAGTGTGGGTCTTATTTTCGATTTTGCGAGCAGTCTCTCATCACTCATCATACTTAATTGTGTGAACATAGCTCGTAGCTCACTCAAGGACTTCTTGCTCAGAGCGTCGACTACCACATTTGCCTTTCTAAGGTGATACTCTATCTCATAGTCATAGTCCTTCAGCAGCTCGATCCACCTTCTTTTCCATAGATTTAATTCTTTCTATGGAAGTAAATACTTGAGAATTTTGTGATCAGTGTAGATGGTACACGTCTCATTATACATGTAGTGTCACCAAATTTTCAGTGTGAATATCATTGCTGGCAGCTCCAAGTCGTGGGTTAGGTAGTTACACTCGTGAACCTTCAATTATTTGGAAGTATAAGCTACCACTTTCTCTTTCTACATCAGTGCGCATCCAAGCCCTATGAGAGAGGCATCGGTGTAAACCAAAAACTCTTTTCCTGATTCTGGTATTGTGAACAGAGGTGCTTTGGTGAGATCTCTTTAAGCTTATCAAAGTTTTTCTTTCTTTCATCTATCCAAGCAAACTCCTCTTTCTTTTTTAGTAACTTTGTTAAGGGTTTTGTCATACTAGCGAACTCTTCAATAAACCTAAGATAGTACCCTACGAGCCCTAAAATGCTTCGCACTTCAGTTACACTCTCTTTCTTCACGTTTCTTAGGGCAATCATCCAAAGAAAGATGAGAATTGATGCAGCCAGTTGTGTACCTAGCTTTGCATCAGTTATTGGAAACTATTCTAGTATCTTATCGATGTATGAAGCTTGTGATAGAGCTATCATTTAATTCTTGCGATCCCTAAGGATTCGAATTCTAAGAATATAACTAGTTTCACCTAAGTCCTTTATGCTAAACTGTTGATTTAATCATAGTTTCACCGATGATAATTCCCTACACCATTTTTGATAAGTAGAATATCGTCGACATACAATATGAAAAAGACCACCTTTTTGTCCTTTATGCGCTTATAAACACAAGGTTCATCTGCATTTTTCTCAAACCCAAAAGTCTTGATTGTTTGATCAAATCTTTTATTCCATGAGTGGGATGCCTGCTTAAGTCCATAAATGGATCTTAGTAGTTTGCAAACTTTCTGCTCCTTTCCTTTGACAACATAGTTAATGGTTTGAGTGATGTAAATTGTCTCATCAAGATTTGACATCCATTTTTCAGGTCTCATAATCGAGAGCAACGAAAATGGATAAGAGTATTCTAATAGACTTGAGCATTGTTATCGGAGAGAATGTCTCATCATAATCAATACTTTCTTTCTATGTGTAGCCTTTCCCTACAAGTCTAGCTTTATGTGTTTCCACTTCCCCCTTTCGCATTTCTCTTCTTCTTGTAGATCTATTTACACCCTATGGGTTTAATACCAACCGGTAAGTGTACAAGTTCCCACAATGTATTGGATTTCATAGAATCCATCTTGACATCCATGGCATGTTTCTAGACCTTGGAATAAATGTCATGCATAGCCTTCTCGTAAGTGAGTGGATCATCATAGATGAAGAAGCTTGGTTTCTTAGAAACTCTCCCACTATAACGGATTCACTGTCACACCTGGAAACATTAAGCTTATATTGCAAAGGTAACTTTGGGTATTAATTTGAAAAACTTACAAATTGAATGGGCTCTAATGTAAATAAGAAGAATTTACGGATTGGTTAGGGAAAGGTTGGATTTCAACCTTTAGTTCTGTTACTCTTAAAATAAAGATCTTCTTAGTAGGAGACATGATGATTAGTGATATGTACAAATGGCTGATAAATTGGTTTCAGTGAAGGAAGTACGAGAGGATTATATAAGGGAGAGACATTATTCCCTGGTGTCATTCGTTCATTTTTTTTCTATTTTTTCTTCATCTTTTTCTTCTCTGGTCTGTTCTGAAAGAGTAAAGGATTAAGGAGTACTATACATGAGGGGAAGAGACTGAAGTTTGAGCCTAAGAAACTAGAAATTTCGTAAGCTGGTAAGGTTTCTAACCTTTCTGTATTAACGGATTTAAGAAAATGGAAAAATATAATGATTTCAGTTAATCCATTGGTTTTGTTCTGTATTGGATAAGGTTGTGGATAATCATTTAAATGGCCTCTTCATGTAAATAAATTATGGTTTTTATGATGATGAATTATTTTCGTTGGACATATGAAATGATTGTTATGTTTTGTTGACTAAGGAGGCTCAAGTAGTAAGGGAAAAGCTAAATAGATGGATTTGGTGTCAACTTTCAGTTGAGTTCGAGAACTAAAGTCTTAAATGGGTGTTCACTTATTTTCAGTATTGTGTACTGGATCTATTAACTTAGTGCTGTACAAATGATGAGTTATTCTGCAACTGAATGTTGATGTATCATGATGCATGTTGTGTGTTGATATACAAATGCATGTTTGGTTGTAAGTTTAACCATGTTATGTAGATCGAATGTTTAACATAATATGCATTTTGTAAAAAAAAATAGTATTGGCTGAGTGTGTGTACATGAAATACATGTATATGAATGGTATGTGGAGTAATGAACGTCTGTCGAAGTTTGTTTGTGATGGGTGAAGTAATGGAGAATATGAAATATTATACATTTTGCCTCCAGTAGGGCATGTGAATGCAAATTGAGAGTGGTGATTGACCTCGACCTTGGAGGGAACATGTATGTGCTCAAATTAACGAGTATTTATGGAGGTTCGTGTGGACTATATAGAAAATAAGTATTAATGGTATTTGGCTTTGCAGAGGTTCGGGCAGATTGTACGGAGAATATGTACACAAAGTTATCAAAGCCCTTTAAGGGTAGTATGAGACTCTACGGAGTTTAAGTCTTTAAGCCATATATGCGAAATGCAAGTCCATGGACATGGCATGATCCGGGGAGGTCCGTCAGACTCACCTATATAGCATAATCTAGAGAGGTCCGTTACATAATATGCGTATATAAATTTGCAACTTCCGTGAATCCATGTATATGTCTGTATCGATGTTTCCTCAAATATCGGATCCACTTTTATAAGTTGCCAAGAATGAGTCCATTTGCGTGAAATCTATTTCTATGCGCGAAGCCAAAGTTACGAGCTATCTGTTTATGCGAGTCATATGTAAGATATCACAGTCCGCTGAATTCATCTACATGATTGATATGAGTTTATTTTCTTTACTAATCTATAGTGGGTGATATAATTATTCAAACATGTACTTGTCAAAGACTCTATTTGGACTATATAATGTATATGCATTATGTTTCAGCGTAATCCGTAATGAATTATGCTGTTCGTCTATGAACCCATCTCCCGGTAGGGGTCTTCAATTCTAAATATGCCAACATGTTTTGCAAGTATGAATCTGCATACTTGGGTCTAGAAATGAGCATACCACGAATTTGAGTCCGTTAGGACAAGCTACTAATAGTAGTCTGCATCATACAATGTCTCGAGTTCGAGTTGAGCAAAGGAAGACATGTATTTCCTCAACTTAGTTTTTTTGGCCGGTGGAAAATACTGTAACAGAAACTTCTCAATCATCTGAGTCCAAGTAGTGATGGAACCCCGTAGAGGTGAACTTAACCATTGTTTCTGTAACACCACAAGTTTTGGGCCTAGAAGAAATAAGTTTTGAACAAGGGAACAGTTAGGAGACTGCACATAAATATTTAGTTGTGCAAGGAAGTGACATAAATTAATGTTTGCTTCAGTGGCTAAGTGATTTGGGTGTGTTTGGGAGTGCTTGAGAAGCCTGGGTTCAAGTCTTGGCTTTTGCAGAATTTTTTAGTTTTTCTCTTAAATGAATCCGGGCACTGGCATATAGGCTTTTTTTAATAATAGTGCTTGTTTTATGACACACAAAGAGCCTATTTGTCCAGTGGTAGGTGGCGTGTGAAGTATTCTTGAGGTCCGAGGTTCGAGTCCGGTGCTGCACTATGGAGTGTTTATTTTTATCACCTATTCTTTGAGGTGGTGGAGTTTGACTGAGATGCTATGGAATTTTAATGGGGGAGTGAATCATGAAGAGAATAGTGAGATTGTGATGTGGTAGAGTGATTTTAGGAGAAAATCATGGAAGTTGGGGTAATGAGAAGTGTTTGTGTCGAATTTTGTCACTAGGCACTAAGGTAATCGGTTTTGGGGTTTTTGGGGTTCTTTTCTCTCTGTCTGCTTCAGTTTCGATCAACATTCTTTTCACCTTTTTTTTGCTTTTGGTGTCGAATATTTGCTAAGACTTCAAGTACCTCTCGGGTTTGTTCGTTTTATTTCTGCTCTTCCCTTTAACTCCCATTTTGTTTTGGCCGAATAGTTTTTGGTTCTCTCCTCTGTCGAATCCTCTTTTCTCTTCCCCTCTTCTCTTTGTTGTTTTTTTCTCTCCTCTACTTTCCCAAACCTTGACCGAATAGTGTTGAAGTAGTCTGTGTTGCATCTTTTGTACGAATTGCTCTTCTTCCTTTACCTCTTTTTGGTCAACTGTTTGTTAAATATTGCCTTCTCTCCTTTTTATCTCTTCAAATTTTTTTCGGCTTGACAAAAATTCTCTGATGGTTTGAATTTCTCGAGAAGTGAAGGAGTATCACGTAATATTAAAGTTGTTGAAACCTTTCTCTCATCACTCGATCAAAGGTAAGTATGTAGACGAGCATTCTAAAGTATAGGCCGAGTGCTGTCTGTGGTTCCGTAAGTTATCATGTGTGGATTTAAATCACATGAATAAACAATCCTGTTTAATAAAATTCGTTTGTAATGCAGATATTCGTCAAAGAGATTGTAGTTAACTTTTTTCAGTGGTATAAGTGGGCCAAGCCGCATTTGACAATCGACACAAGTGTTAATTTTAGTTTTGGTTAATGGTGTAAAAAGGGGGAGATTAACCCTATTGATTAGCAACTAATGGAAAGCTTTGTATGAATGTAGGCTTTGGTGCTCGTGGATCTTGGTGCGTTTCCACAATCAAATGTGTAAACGCCCCTCTGTAACTGTAGAACGGCAAAAGCCGAAAAGCCGAAAATACGGCGTTTGAGATCACACGAGTATGGGATCGCTCGTGTGGTAAGCCAAACCCACGAACCATGGGCGATAGACTGTAGAGGCTTCCATGAGCATTTCATGGGCTTTGGCCGTAATGGGCCAAGTTGGGCCGAAATGGGCTGTGTGGGTTCAATAGGCTCGTCGGTCCCACACGAATAAAATCCACGATTTGTGGCAAATACTGGACTGGGCTATGTATATCTCATTGCCGTGGTGAAATCTGGGCTGAGCATGCCGCATGAGTGTGTGGGCCCACTTGGGCCGAGTAATGGGCCTTAGGCCCATTTACATTGTTATGACCATTTAGGGTACCTGAGTCACACGAGGCTACTGCAGACCTTTTGAGAGGTCGATATCTGCACCGAGACTCCAAAATAGGGTAAAATGACTGAAATACCCTAATAGGGTAAAATAACCTAAATACCAATATAAGGTAAAGAGACCGAAATACCCCCACAGGATAAAATGACCAAAATAACCCCATAAGGTAAAATGACCGAAATACCCTCACAGGGTAAAATGACCGAAATATTCGCATAGGGTAAAATGACTGAAATACCCCATAGAGTAGTATGAACGAAATACCCCATAGGGTAAAATAATTGTTATACCTCTAGGAGATGAAATAACTGTTATGGCCTTATGTTATGTATGACTGATTTGCTCTATGCTACGTATGACTATAATTGAGCATGACATTTTGCATACACGTATGATATTATGGCAGGATATATTGCATGGGGATGGGCTGTTATATTTGAAGGAAGTGTACCGTACTGATAAGGTTGCACGGGTCACCCAAGACGACTGTAGACCTACTGATGGCTATACACCGTTTATTTTACTAGCAGCTTTGTTGCAATACTTTTTAGTGCCGCAACCAGTGCTAATCTTGGTGTGTCTGGCTGGGTGGGTCGATTTTATCCCCACATGGTGTGTTTGGCGGGACGAAGTGGTGTGTAGAGGCTCGATTGGTAGGATTTCTAACTGCATATCTGCACTAATTAATGATTTTGTATTGTTACTACATCGATTAATGATATTACATACTGTTCACTGCATGACTGATATATGTTACTGTTATGGGCCAAGGCCCCACTGATACTATTACTGAAATTGGGCAAATGCCCTACTGATTATTGGCATTGTGATGGGCTCAAGCCCAATCATTTACTGTTACGGGAAAAGGCTTAGGCCCACACTGAACTACATTTATCCACCATTTAATTGACTGTTTTCCTGTTAGGGGATTACACATTGAGTTTTCGTAAACTCACCCCTCTGTCTAACTGTACAGGTAATCCCAAGTTGTAGGTGGATCGGTGTTGCGAGGGACTCGATGATGGCCACACAACAGCATCAGCTTTCGTTTTTAGCTTTTCATTTATAAATAACTGAATTTGGGAATTTTTATGTAAAAAAGCCTCTTCAAAGTTATAAAATTTAAATTGGGGTTTTTATTTATTTAGTTTGATATAAACTGCTAGTTGTAGAAAAAGACAGGTTCAGCCATAACGTCTAGGCCAGGTTTGGGTTTTTATTTAAATTGGGGTTTTTATTTATTTAGTTTGATACAAACGTTTTAAATATAGTAACAAACTAATATGATCAACACACTACCAAAGACAACTTGAGTTTTCAATAAACGTGAATTAGTATGGAACGAATTTTCAATGAAACTGTGTTTTTGAAAAACACTCCAATGTGATATTGCCAGATTCAGCCATAACGTCTAGGCCAGGTTTGGGGTGTTACATTTATCGGTACCAAAGTCGAATTGAAAAACTCGACTTTGAAATTGGTTCTGAAAATATTTGGAATTTCTGGAAAACTGTTCTTGAAATGTTTTGTAAAGGTTACAAGTGTGGCACACCGAGTCTCCAGCATCGAATCCGTAAGTTTTCTTTATACTGTTGACTGCTTGAATTGAAATATACTGAAAGACTACTATAGATAGTAGGACTGTACTGAAACTCATTAGTTAGAATAAACTGAGACTATAGGAAACTGGAAACTGGAGGGAGACCTTGATTTGCGAAAACAAAACTCTGATTACTGCTTTTCATAAGACATCTGTTAATAATTGTTGGAATTACAAATTGATACATAAAACTTCTTAATCAGATAATACGTTATTTGATATGAGCACAAGAGGTACACGGACGAGGTACAAGAGGCCATGGTAGAGGCCGTAGAGGTGCTCGAGCTGGGCTCTCGTCGTTTGGCCATATACCTAATTTCGAACTATAATGCGTAGGGGAAGTGTGGTGGTGGAGTCTGTGTTATGTGACTGATTTAATAATTTAAAATTTTGAGGGCGAAATTTCTTTAAGGATGGGTGAAGTGTAACACCTCAAATTTTTGGCCTAGAAGAAATAAGTTTTGAACAAGGGAACAGTTAGGAGACTGCACATAAATACTTAGTTGTGCAAGGAAGTGACACAAATGAATGTCTGCTTCAGTGGCTAAGTGATTTGGGTGTGTTTGAGAGTGTTTGAGAAGCATGGGTTCAAGTCTTGGCTTTTGCATAATTTTTTAGTTTTGCTCTTAAATGAATCCGGACACTGGCATATAGGCTTTTTTTAATAATAGTGCTTGTTTTATGACACACAAAGAGCCTATTGGTCCAGTGGTAGGTGGCGTGTGAAGTATTCTTGAGGTCTGAGGTTCGAGTCTGGTGCCGCACTACGGAGTATTTAATTTTATTACCTGTGTTGTGAGGTGGTGGAGTTTGACTGAAATGCTGTGGAATTTGAATGGGGGAGCGAACCTTGGAGAGAATAGTGGGATTGTGATGTGGTGGAGTGATTTTAGGAGAAAATCGTGGAAGTTGGGGTGATGAGTAGTGTTTGTGCCGAATTTGGTCACTAGGCACTATAATAACCAGTTTTGGGGTGTTTGGGGTTGTTTTCTCTCTGTCTTGTTTGGTTTCGGTCAGCATTCTTTTCAACTTTTTTTTGCTTTTGGTGTTGAATTTTTGCTAAGACTTCGCGTACTTCTCGGGTTTGTTTGTTTTCTTTTTTTGCTATTTGCTTTAACTCCCTTTTTGTTTTGGCCGAATAACTCTTTGGTTCTCTCCTCTATCGAATCCTCTTTTCTCTTCCCCTCTTCTCTTTGTTGTTTCTTTTATCTCCACTACTTTTCAAATCCTTGACCGAATAGTGTTGAAGTTTTTTGTGTTGCATCTTTTGTCCGAATTGCTCTTCTTCCTCTACCTCTTTTTGGTCAACTGTTTGTTGAATATTGCCTTCTCTCCTTTTTATCTCTTCAAGTTTGTTTTCAGCTTGACAACAATTCTCTGATGGTTCGAATTTCTCAAGGAATGAAGGAGTATCGTGTAATATTAAAGTTGTTGAAACCTTTCTCCCATCACTCGATCAAAGGTAAGTATGTAGTCGAGCATTCTAAAGTGTAGGCCGAGTGCTTTTTGTGGTTTCCTAAGTTATCATATGTGGATTTAAATCACATGAATAAACAATCCTGTTTAATAAAATTCGTTTGTAATGCAAATATCTGTCAAAGAGATTGTAGTAAACTTTCGTCAGTAGTATAAGTGGGCTAAGCCATATTTGACAATCGAGACAAGTGTTAATTTTAGTTTTGGTTAAGGGTGTAAAAAGGGGTAGATTAACCCTATTGTTCAGCAACTAATGGAATAATTTGTATGAATGTAGGCTTTGGTGCTCGTAGATCTTGGTGCGTTTCAACAATCAGGTGTGTAAACACCCCTCTATAATTGTAGAACGATAAAAGCCGAAAAACTGAAAATACGACGTTTGAGACCACATGAGTGTGCGATCGTTTGTGTGGTAAGCCAAACCCATGAACCGTGGGCAATAGACTGTAAAGGCTTCCATGAGCATTTTCATGGGCTTTGGCCGTAATGGGCCAAGTTGGGCTGAAATGGGCCGTGTACGGTGAATGGGCTCGTAGGCCCCACACGAATAAAATCTATGATTTGTGGCAAATACTGGACTGGGCTATGTAGATCTCATAGCCGTGGTGAAATTTGGGCTGAACGGGCTGCATGAGCGTGTGGACCCACTTGAGCCGAGTAATGGGCCTTGGGCCCATTTACACTGTTGTGACCATTTAGGGTACCTGAGTCGCACGAGGCAACTGCGGACCTTTCGAGAGGTCGATATCTGCACTGAGACCCCAAAATAGGGTAAAATAATCGAAATACCCTATTAGGGTAAAATGACCGAAATACCCCGAGAGGGTAAAATAACCGAAATACCCTCATAGGGTAAAATGATCGAAATACCCCCATAGGGTAAAATAACCGAAATACCCCCGCAGGGTAAAATAATCAAAATACCCCCACAGGGTAGAATGGTCGAAATACCCCAATAGGGTAGAATGGCCGAAATACCCCCATAGGGTAAAATGACCTAAATACCCTCATAGAGTAGTATGACTGAGATACCCCCATAGGGTAAAATGACTATTATACCCCTAGGAGTTGAAATGACTGTTATGGTCTTATGTTATGTATGACTTATTTGCTCTATGATATGTATGACTATGATTGAGCATGACATTTTGCATACACGTATGCTATTATGTCATGATATATTGCATGGGGATGGGTTGTTATATTTTGAGGAAGTGTACTGTAGTGGTAAGATTGCACGGGTCGCCCAAGACGACTATGGACCTATTGATGGCTATATGTCATTTATTTTACTAGCAGCTTTCCTCCAATACTGTTTAGTGCTGCAACCGGTGCTAATCTTGGTGTGTCTGGTTGGGTGGGTCGATTTTATCCCCACATGGTGTGTTTGGCGGGACGGAGTGGTGTGTAGAGGCTGGATTGGGTAGGATTTCTAACTGCATATCTGCACTGATTAATGATTTTGTACTGTTACTGCATCGATTAATGATATTACATACTATTCACTGTATGACTGATATCTGTTACTGTTATGGGCCACGGCCCCACTGATACTATTACTTAAATTGGGCAAAGGCCCTACTGATTACTGGTATTGTGATGGGCTCAAGCCCAATCGTTTACTATTATAGGAAAGGGCTTAGGCGCACACTGAACTAGACTGTTACTGTAACGGGCTCAGGCCCAAACTGTATTTATCTACTTTTTAATTAAGTATTTGCTTGTTAGGGGATTACACACTGAGTTTTCGTAAACCGACCCTTCTGTCTAACTGTACAGGTAATCCCTAGTTGTAGGCGGTTCGGTGCTGCGAGGGACTCGATGATGGCCACACAACCGCACCGGCTTTCATTTTTAGCTTTTGATTTATAAGTAACCGAATCTAGGTATTTTTATGTAAAAAGGCCTCTTTAAAGTTATAAACTTTAAATTTGGGTTTTTATTTATTTAGTTTGATATAAACTGCTAGTTGTAGAAAAAGACAGATTTTCAAAAGGTAACTGTTTTCAAAGACACCACGGTTTCGTAAAATACTGTAAAAGTTTCCGCATCAAACAAACATTTTAAATATAGTAACAATCTAATATGATCAACACACTGCTAAAGACAACTTGAGTTTTCAATAAATGTGAATTAGTATGGAACGGGTTTTCAATGAAACTGTGTTTTTGAAAAACACTCTAATGTGATATCGCCAGATTCGGCCATAATGTCTAGGCCGGGTTTGGGGTGTTACAGTTTTGCTTTACTCCTCAAAGAGAATGAGAACAACCATAAATGTATGACATCATCAGCAACGCCATTAATCTTTTATGTGTCGTATATCTCTAGAAAGTTAGTTAAATGAGCATTCAGGTCTTCATCTTGCAGCCCATCAAACTTAACATACTATTCACCATTTGAATTGTGTTCGGCTTAATCTCAAAATTGTTTGCAGCAATAGTAGGTTTGACGATACTGGATTCAACCCTGATCAGAGTGGGCCTAGCATAGTCATACATAGTACGAGAAGCAAGACGTGCAAAAGTTTGCTGATTAGTTTGATTATTATCCATCTCCATAGTAATATCCTTTTCCTCTTGATCATCTATTAAAACTTGTTGACCTTGCATTACTTCTTTAACCTCTCTACGATTTCTACAAGTAGTTCTTTAGATCTCACTGTAAAAAACTATTGGTTCTAACGAGTTCCCTCTAGTCATAAACTAAAAGAACCTATAAGCATCAAGCAAAAGAAAAATTAAAATATAAAAATTAAATTAAAAATAAAAATATTAAATAAAAATAAAAATGGCTAAATTAATAGACATAAATTTTCTTAATATTTTAGTCCTCGACAATGACGCCAAAAACTTGATGCGTCACAAAACTAACTAAAAATTTGACTAAGGAAAGTGCACCTATCAATAAATAGTATAGTTACAGTAAGGAAATTTATCGTTCCCATGAAGACTAAAAGTACTAGTAGTTACTGTCTTACTATTATTTAACTGATAAATTCGAGTGATGAATTAAAAACTAAAAATAACTAAATTAATTAATTAACGGACACGACAAAGAACAAAACACGGAAATAACCGATTAACAACCAAAAAGCGAAATAATACCCAGGAAAGAATTCAACCAGACTTCATCTGTCACTATCAATCTAAATTTCGCAATTTCTTTACTTAGTATCTTGATCCATAGAAATCCCTAAATTATACTAATATTTATTTTGAGAGTAAGAGCAACTAACTCTAGGTTGATTAATTTAAGCTTCTTTCTAATTAAAACCCCTATTATCGTATTAACTCGATTTATGGATTCCCCAATTAGATTTGACTCTAATATGGTATATTTATGTTATCCTATTTCTAGGATTGCATACAACTCCACTCAATCATGCAAGATCTACTCTTAAACAGTGTCTATTCTTCCTCTAATTTAAGCATATCAAACATGGATCAGTAATCTAGAAATATCAAACCAAGAATTAAGCACACATAACTAAGAACAAAATTTAAGTATTTATTGGATAAAATGAAAACCAAATGACAGAATCCACCATAGAGTCTATCTCTCTAGGTATATAGAAAATTAGTTCATGCTTGCAAATAAAAATATCCAAGCGACAATATAACTGAAAGAAACAAACAAACTCATGATAATCTCCTAAGAAATCAAATGCGAATCTTCAATCTTGAAGGAAATATGCTTCAGAACTGACTTTAATGGTGTTTTTCAAATTGTTTTCTTGAGTATTTTATGGCGGCTCACTCCTGTATTCCTTTTTTTGTCATATATACGTCTTAGAATGCCTGAAAAACCTAAAAAAATGATTTCCCACAGTTTAGGGTCCAAATTCGTGAAATCGACACAGCCTAGCACATGGCAGTGTGGCAAGCCATATGGAATGGTCCAGTCCATATGGTTCCTGTAGTTTGCTCTAAGTTTCCATTTTTTGCTCCTTTTGCTCCCTAGTGCTCTATTAAGCATAAAAACATGAATTTAAAGGATTATGACTATAAAATTAACAATTAACATCGAATAATCACCCAAAACACATTAAAAATGAGGTTAAAACATGTTACGTTTAGCACTTATCAATATGTTTATGGAATCCCACAAGTGGAAGTCGTATATGGGCAAGACCACGAATAGTCTGAATGTGTAATCTCCTCTTTTTGGGTCGTCTGTGATAGATCAAATGTAACGGCACGAAAGTCATTGGTGTCAGAAACAGTGTTTTGAAATTCCATTTTCTGACCATAAAGTCAGTAAATATTAGTTATTAATATTTACAAGGGTATTACAGTATTAAACTGAAGCTTCGTCTAACAATTTTTGTTATTTGGAAAGTTAGACAAGGTACAAGTGTATTGGTTCTAAAGTCAGTGGTTTTTGGAAATTGAGGTATCGGGACCTCATTTTCATAAACTGGACTTGTAAATATTTTTATCAAATATTTATGGAGTTATATTAGAATTGAATTGAACTTTGGTTAGGTAATTTCGTTGAATTAGTGCTTAATTTAAGAACATGGACTAAATCGCTTAAGGGTCAAAAGTTGAATTATAATTAAATCATAAAGTAAAACATAACTAAGGGACTCATAAGGAAATTAAACCACTGACTAAATGAAAGTGGGTAATAAATGATGTTATAAAAGAAAATGTAACAAGATTAATAAATAAAACAAAACATAAAGTTATAAAATAAAAAAATAAAATAAATGGTATAGCGGATTGAAAGAGAAGCATTATTCTCTTTCCATCCAAACCATTCAAATAAAACATAAAATGGAGAAAGAAGCACGACACTAAGGGCTTTAAAAGTTTCAAGCTTTAATTGCTAACGTCGACCCAGAATCCTCGAGAAAGAAAGGAAAAGACAAGGTCGTCAATGAATAGCTCAGAGTGTACGATTTGTATTTCAAGAACCCGAGCCTTTTCAATTGTTGCATTCACGAACTGCACTACATGGTAATAACATAAGATAAGTTGGAAATGATAGGTCAAGCGGAATTGAACCGATTTGAATTAGTTGTTTGTGATCATGACTAAATTGAATAGATTTGAAAATATAATATATTGTTATAATTGTGCAATTGAGTTCAATTAATGATGAATTATGCCATCACATATGTGATTTAATGATTGGTTGATGAAATTATATTATTGAACTAAGAAATTGAGTATAATTAAATCGAAACAAGAATGGATAGTGGATATTAGTTTATAAGCTCGAATTAAGGATTTGATATTGTACGATTTAATCAATTCGATTGTGATAGGGAAAAATGTATATGTTGCAACTATGATAGCTAGATTTAAGATATGTAAATAGATTGAATAATTAGGTGACGTAATAGGACTTGTAGATTGACATGTTAAAATGCATCATAACCTTTATAATATGTTTTAATGTTCGATTATAGAAATACCACTGAGTTATACCCAGTGTATGATTTTTTTTCTATGCATAGGTTAGTTACATTACAATTTGATCATTGACTAAGCATCCAGTGACAACTCTGAACTTAAACGTTGGTGATATGATCATTTTGGTCTTGCCATGTACCTAGGAAGTCTTTTGGTTATAATGTTCATTTTGTATCTTTATGGTCTTGCTTATTTTGTTTATAAGTTTATATTTGTACGTATAGATGAGAAGGTAATGGTGTTTGGTTGATGTCTTGTTATGCAATATGTTTTTGGTTGATGCTTAGATGTGGAAAGATGCATGATATGATTTAATATATGTCATGTTTGAAACATGAAGTTGATTTGAAGGTTAGTGGTGCTTGAGTAAGTGATAGTGAAAGTGTTATATAATGTTAATGAATTGGTATGTTTGAGCATATTCATTTTGGTTGTTTTGAATTGCAAATTGTGGTGCCTTTGTGGGCATATTGGTTAGGGACTTAGGTTGAATGGTATATGGTATGTTTTGACATGATTTGGTGTGTCTAGAAATGGGTATTTATAGATGTAATTGTTATGGATTGTTATCTAAGCAATGGTAGGTGAAATGGCTTGAATTTGAAGTTATTTTAGGTGCACACGACTAAGGACTTGATTTACCACATGGTCACCCCACACGGTTGAGTAGCCTATTTAATTTTGGTGTAGGTTTGTTCACACAGTTTCAAGGAGTTACACGGTCTAGCGACACGGCCATGTGACCCATCCACAAGGCCTCAACCCTTCCACACGGTTGTGTGTCCCATGTTTTTAGATTTTTCTTAACTTTTTTATTTTTGGTTAAAATTGATCCTTGTTTAATACCGAATTGTTCTTAAGCTTCTGTATACTCGGCATAAACATGAAATAGATTGACTAACATGATATACTTTCTCGAATGTGATAAATTGATATTTATTTGAGATTTTGGTAAATAAATTGCATGCAATTGTTTGATATTTGTTCATAACATTCTATTACTCAAGTCTGGCAACTGGACCAGGTAAGGAGTGTTACATTCAAGGAAATCAAGAAAGCCAAATTTTTCTTCAAGTTATACAATTAAATAAGTAATGGTGTCATCAATATAATGTATCAAGTATAAGTTTAGCCAATTTTTATGATGCCAAGACTACGCTAGTAAGATTGATGAATTGTCCTAGTACAGACAAAGCCAAACATGAATTCAGAATCATGAAGTACCGGCTTATTAACATTATGTTGATGCAAGGTATGGACAACTCACTAAGTTCATTTGAAATTACATATGTGTTATTATCTATTCCAGGTAAAAAGGGGAAATTCGAGGTTTTGGATAGGGACCAGGCCAAAATCTGTCGTACTCAGAAGGACATGTTTCTTAGTTGTAATATACGTATAGCGAGGCGACCTAAAGGAAGAGTCTCAGGGTTAGAGTTGAGTTATAATTATGTATGGTCACAAAATATATTCCTAGACTAAGTAAAACTATCCACATATTAAAACTAATTTTGTAAAAAAATTATACCTTAAATATAATTGTATTAAATTCATCTAATTTGGTAAAGCCAATTAGCTAACTGTGTTATAAATGATATTGACATTAATATAATTTGGTATGCAGAATGTTTTAAGGAATGTGTTAGTCAAATTTGGATCTGGAACGTAGTACCTTTTGGATTGTCGTTACGCCTTATGGTGCATCAAAAGAATTATTCCGGCGATCGTCAACCATGGATCCATGTACGAGGAACGAATCAGGTTGAAATAAGGGTAAAAAACATACATTTTTGAAACTGAAAGAGCGATGAATAATGTTGTTGATAGGATCCCTTTCGACAATGTTGATCCTAAGCCACAATAATAACATTTGGGCCTCTACGTAATCCATCCAATCAAAGAACGAAGAAAAAAATTCTCTTGAACTTTTCAGAGAATATTTTCAAGAACTGTTGCTAGACCTTTTGATTTGTGTGTTCTTGGTAACCCTAACACCAAATGTATTTGGGTTCTATCATGTGTTCAATATTTAACTATCAAATTAAATTAATTCAATAATTAATTTAATTCATGTGACAGCTAAATATAACACCAAATGTATTTGGTTTCTATTCGCTTCAATTATAAGGTGTGACCCTGCAAGTTCTTCTAATGTTAGTAATAATACTAGAACGTTTCTAATATTACAAATAATGAATGGAATCTAGCAATGCATCATTGCTACCCAAGTTACAAGAAGTCGTGATTTAACATAACCTTTTCGTGATAATCTTTCCATGTACTATATCCTTTTATCCTTAATATCTAGATCGGACACTAGTCAAGGAATAGTCACTCTTGTATAGCCCAATCTCATATTTCTTGATATTTTGAATAGACTAAAATAAACAAATAAGTGTGATATCTCATATCAACTTATTCGAGCATGGTCATACATTTCTAGTCTCACTCCATCAAGAGGCCTAAGATATTTCTCCCATTATGTAGGAGGGACAAATCTTATCTTAATCAACCATATCCCTTTAAATAGATTATGACATACCCAACATCAATCTTTATGGTATAACATGTTATGGTAGATGTTTGACTGTGTCAAAATATTCAACTCACTATATTGGGATAGTGATGATCTCAAGTCTAAGGATCATATACATAGTCATCACTATGAGTAATTTTGTGACTATTACATAATAATCCAAGAACCATACTTATAGCAGGTCAGTCCAGTATGTTGTTCTCTAACACATACTCATGTATCGATTTTGACATCCCTACGTCAATGACAACACTTTGTCATCAATCAACAACACATTAGTCTCAATACATTATCATTTTCCAAGCCACAATAATACTTGACTAAAGACCTTCTCAGAATAATCAAAATATTCTCAATACTTCATTATTAACTAGTTTATTTATAGACATAGAAAAAGAAACTGAAATAACAATGACAATGCATTATATTAACAAACACTGTAAAACAGGTATGTAATTACAATCTTCTCATGATTGGTCTTTGGGCATACTCTAACAGTACCTTGTAGTCCGGATCCAATGATCAGGTCGGGTATGGGGTGTTACAATTTTAGTGGTATTAGAGCTTTGATTTAGTTTATCCTCGAGAAATATGATTTGGAAGATAACTCATGCATGCATGTAACGTTATTCTGGCTCAGCCCTTCAATTTGATATTAAGTTGTATTATGTCTCATGGTTTATCTGTATTGGCGAACAGATTTTGAGGAATATAAGATAAGGGGGAGAACTCACATACTATTGACTAGAGTACGACTATTCAAGAATCATAAGGAAAATGTGAAATAAATTGTATCCATTAGTTTGAGTACAATAGAATAAGGAGGGAAAATACAATCTAAGTGAAGAAATTAATCTTCCCCCTTAGCGGGTTGGATAGTAGCAACTGCATTCTCATGGTTCCATTCTTTTTCCTCTTGGCTAGGTCATTCGGGAGGAAGTGGGCTTGTCACGTCGAGTTTTGGTGGAAGGAAGAGTTTGTGTGTTTGCGCAGGAAATTAAAATTTACTCGACTCATATCAAAAGTGCCCACAACAACTTGGGCGTGCATCATTAGATTCGACCTTAACATAGCTAGAATGTTCTTTATATTAGCTTTGTTTTATGCCTTACAGTTTTCTAAAGCCTCATGGCTTTCCCTTTAGAGCCACCCCAGGTCAACGAGGCATTGCTCCTCTAAAGTTTTCTTTTCAGCCTCTAGTTGGTGGACTTTGTCCTCCACCTCTTTCTTCTCGGTCTTTAAGGATTTGTACTTAGTTTCCTAGGTGGAGACAAAATTTGTGAGCTCTGGTTTTGGCGGATTGTGTTCCCATGAATTTGGCGGAGCTGGCTAAGTGATTCCTTAACTAAATCTAAGGATTTCTTGAATTCAACTCATTGGATTTGTTCTCATTGCAAAGTCTAGATAGGGCCTAACCAAAGCGTTCGCACTCTGCCACCATCAACTGGAAAGAACCTCCTAATTCTTTCAGTGAAGATTTCTATACAGTTGTTGAAGAAGAAAAAGGGTAGACACACTTTCCCAACTCTAGAGACAAGTTTCTCTCACATTTTTGTCTGATATCGTAGGGGTAGTAGGGATACTATCCTACCCTAATGTGATCTTTCCAGGGGAGGTAGGTATGTACCTCGCCAGATGGAGAAGTTAGTTGTAAAAAGTGGAAAGGAGAAACCTGTGGGAAGGAGTGGATGGTACCAAAAGTAGGCTCCGTAGGACAACCCAATATTCTAAAGTGATTTAGAGTGAGTTTCTTTCCATGTCATAATTCATAAGGTGTATTGTAAGGAGACTTGGTTGACAACATTATTTAGAATATAGCAAGTCGTTTGTATAATATGTCCCAGAAAGAAGTAGGGAGTTGTAAATAGCTAACATTGAGTGAACTATGTCAAGTAGGGTTCTATTCCTTTCTCAACTACAAGATTCTTCTGTGGAGTACCTAGTGCAGTCAACTGAGATAGAACCTCATTCTCTATGACGTATCCTAAGAACTCATCGAACAAGTATTCCCTATTTCAGTCATATAAAAGATTCTTTATAAATAAATCTAATTACTTTTTCACTTTCGTACGAAATTCTTAAAATTTAGCAAAGGTTTCACCTTACGGTGCATTATATACATATATCCATATCGAGAATAGTCATCGATGAAAGTCACGTAATAATTGTAACCTCCTCGGGCACTGATACTAATGGGACCACATACATCAGTTTGCACAAGTTCTAATAGTAGGTTGGTCCTTATACCTTTCGCGTTAAAAGACCTCTTAGTCATTTTACCCTCCAAGCAAGATTCACATTGTGGAAGACTAACTTCGTTAAGTATACTTCAGGAACCATTTTTCTCGAATCTAGTGATTTTTTCTTGGTTAATATGACCAAGTCTTAAGTGCCATAGGCACCTCTTGTTAGAGTGAGAAGTTTTAAGCTTCTTATTTAACATTTTAGTTTGAAGCATCGAGTAGTTATTCAATTTGACAAAATGGAGATTGTTTTCCATCCATCCTTTCAAATCAAAGAACAATTTCTGTTAATAGCAATCCCTTAATTGAATGTCACGGAGTAACCATCATTAAATAAACATGCTACAGAAATTAAGTTCCTTTTAAAATGAGGTACATAAAATACGTCTTTTAAAACAATCTTTCTAAAACTATTAAAATGTAAAATAATTTATCCCACTACTTCGACTGAAACATAGCTCTCATCTCCCATTCGCAATAAAAGGCTCCTCTCATGCAGACTTCTCATTTCGCTGAACCCCTATAAAGAAACATAAACATGGTTAGTGGCTCCAAAATCAATAACCTAGTTGTCAATTGATTCTTCTTCTAAGAAAGCTTCAACCACAAAGAGTTCCATACCTTTGCCCTTTTCAGCTAGGTAATCCAAATACTCATTGCAGTTTGACATGAAATGTCATTTCTTGCTGTAGAAGAAACATTTGATCTTTTTAAGATCCTCTGACTTCTTAATCTCCTTCCTATCTATACGAGGTGGAACCGAAGACTTAGTCGGTATCTTCTTTTGCTTAGCTTTTTGATTCCCCTTAGAGAATAAGAGGACTACAACTAAGTTTGCCTCAGGTTTCTCCTAAACCAACTTACCACTATTTAGCCTCAACTTATAGGATTGTAATTCCTTCATGAGTTGAATTAAGGTAAGCGTCTTGTTCCCCAACTTATAAGCAACCTTAAAGCCAACAAACTCATTGGTCAAGGATTTGAATACTATTTCCATTTGAGTGTTCACATCTAGTTCAACCCCATTGTCCTTCACTTTCACAAAGAATCCCATAAACTTAAGCATATTTTGTTTGACCGGAGTACCAGGTTTCTACAGGGATTTCATCAAATTTGTAATAACGGATTGATGGTCCAATATGACTTGGCCTCTGAGAAAATCCTCCAAAATTTTCAAGATCTCTTTAGCAGTACAGAAGTTCTTGTTTTGCTTTTGCAGCACACTACTGATGCTCGCTAACATATAACATCGAGTAGTGGAGCAAAATTTCTCCAATGATTTCTTACTTTGGTCTGAGCTTCAGGCAGGCACAGTTCGTCAAGGAAAAATTTGTGTTTCTCACAACAATGAACTATTAACAAGTTCCATTTTCATTCTCAAAAGTTATCCCAATTCAATTTATTCTCAATAAGAATGCTAAAAAGAGGAGTAGGAGACATATTTCAAATGAAAAAAAATAAAGATTCACTAATTACTATTTTTGTATTAAGTAAATATTTTCATTTTAGCAATATATTTAGAATGCAGTATGATGCACGCGTCTTGTATTAAAACCTTGAAAACATTTTTCCATTGTTGCAATCATTATCACACCTATCAATCATGTCACCTTAAGGTTCCATGATTAACTAGCAAGAACATAGATTACATCCAATCAGTTTGTGAATCTTTATTCTTAAGACTCCACACGAACCAACGATCATTTAACATTTGGCCATCATCTCTAGCTTAAATATCGTTTCTTGGGAAACTATTTAATACGAGACGATCTTGAATGTGTAACCATTGACTCAACACCCATCATGAACATGCTTTCATTTGTGAGTCATCTTGTGACAATCTCACTAAGAGTCATGCATGACTATTTGTATTTAAAAGGAAATCTCATCTAGTAAACCCACATGTAAAAATTTACCTTAGAGTGCAGCCAGGGTAGGAACCAGCTCAAAATTTTATGATGCTATCACTTAAGGACCATCAATGGAGGCCATAGGTCTTGTTCAAAGGTCTTCCCCCACTCAATATTTTAAGAACATGTAAGATTTCTATCCCAGATTTCAAGAATGATCATACAATAGTCCTAGTGACATTCTTACATAATATGTATGATACGCTTCTTATATATGCATGGAATGCTATGATAGTTTTATAATATTCACATTCATTCATTCGCAACAATCAATCAATCAATCAATCATAAAGACAAACAATTTTGATTCTCCATAGTTTTTCTTTTAAGGGAAAAATCGAAGAAGTGAATATGAACCATGCACGAGGTAGGGTCCCAAGAAAGGGAGGTAGGTCTTATTTAACAGCTTAAAAACCAAGTCTTTCCTTGTCAGAGTCAATCCTAAACATGCACCTTCTCATTACCATATTTCTCACAAAATTCGAATAACCTAAAGACGTGAATGGAACAATACAACACATGTATTTTGGCAGTATGTGGCGTATGCCCAAATATTTTGTTTCTGTTAATATTATTTGAGGAAGGATATGAGAATGTAGAAATGACTTCTATCATTACAGATAGAAAATATTTATCTTATTTGGTACTAAAACAAACAAATATTATTTCAATATTTAGTAATACAAAATTAGTTGAAAGCTCTAGAAGAGCTAATATATCAATATCTAAAAGCACAAAATTTGTGATGGTTAGTGCATTAGTTTTAAGACATAGTCATTATAATGGATACCATATTGAGATTGTGAATGAAGAAAAAATTATATTTCATCTGAGTCAAAAGAGAATTGGGTTATTGATTTATATTTATTAACCTTGTTATAAATTAAATTGATCGTGGCTATCTTTGTAATCTTCTTTTGTCATCATCCCAGTTAAGGGGTTGAAAGCGAAATATTTAACTGTGAAAGATCTACTTATGAACAATAGAACATTGTAAATCCATCTAAAGCTCGTTATGGTTGGATGCACCTGAAGTTGCTAGTTTTTTTAAACTGTGAGTATAACTCTACAATATTCAAAATAAGTTTTCAATTAAAATTACGTGGAAATATATTACTAATGAGAACCTTGCAAGAGAGAACTTATTCAACTTTTCATGATTCAAATGTGCTCCTACAGTAATAATATCATGAAAAAGATTTTACTTGTGATTGAACAAAAGTTTTTAACCACGAAACTTAACCATTCCCTGAAAGGAAATATAACAATATGTAATAAATTTGAAAGACATAATCTTTAACGTGAATGTAGTAACTTGGACTATAATAATAGTCATGGGGGATTGTCGTAATAAATTTTCTCACCACCAGAAGTCGAAAAATGAAGAAAGCAAGAGAAGAACAAGAATTTCCAATAAATTTTTAAGAAGAGAGAATTTATTTATGAAGAGTCATTGGTTATGTACCTATTGTACATTTGGAAAATAAGATCCACTCTCAAAGTTTGCTATTAATAGATTTTGATTGGATTCAAAGTCCACTACTAAAGTTTAATTTACTTACTTCTTATTGCCAAGACTCAACGTAGAACAAAAAAATTACATCTTTAAATATTAAACCAACTTGATATATGATTTAAATATTTTGAGATGATCCTCTTTTAAGTTTTAATTACATGTGTTACATATTGTTTTAAGCATCTCATTTGTTCATGAAAATGAATATTAACTGATTTATTTATGTCACTATAGTAGGTTTTATGATTAAATAATATATTTTATTAAAACTTATTTAGTATGCAAATTTATGTTAACAAACCAATGAATTTTATGGTTATTCAGATTTGATTTATTTCAAAGAATTGTTAAAGGTAGTAGTTCATACATTTTATATTATTCCATTTGTTAATTATTTAGAGAAACAACATTAGCAATTGTAAATGAAAACTTCTATGAGCTTGAATGTTTGGATTTTGAATTAAATTTCATGCATGTTTATGATGATGGTCATGAAAAAAATTGCTAGTTTTTCATTATGTCATATTTTTATATTTGAGATGTAACATTTATTGATATATTTAGTATAGGCTTGTTTTTATACATGACCTAGGCAGTTATTCTTGGTAGTTAACTGTATGCAAAACTCTTGTTAAAAGGGTTTTAAAAGCATTTTGAATCAAACCCGGGACTTTTCGCACCTGAAGCAAAAATCACATCACTAGACCAAATGCCTTGCATTTGAAGATTTTGACATATTCCCTTAAGTGAATATTGTATATAATTATTTGGAAATTATATTTATTGACTTAGTGGCATTATAGACTTTACATTGTTTTAGACATTTCCAGTAGTAAATGTCACAATAGTACTTATATGTGGATACAAAGTAAAAGGAATAATAGTAAAATTATCAATTTGTTACAATTTAGTACAATTGAAATGCATGTTAAAGTAAACCAGAAGTTTACTGATATAAATGCATTTACTACTTGGCGTGACCAGTTAGACCATCCTAGATCATATATGATGCGAAAATTAATTGAGAATTTATATGGACATTCATTAAAGAACCAGAAGATTCTTTAATTTAAAGAATTTTCATTTGTTGCTTGTTCTCAATGAAAATTGATTGTTAGAAACTCACTAGCTAAAGTTGAGATTTAATGTCTTGCATTTCTGAAATGAATATGTGTCCATTCATCCACCATATGGATGGTTATCAACTTGAAACCTATTGTTTGCAAGATTACTTGTTTAAATAATTAATTTTAGATCATGTAATATGACAATTTAACTTGCTAATCTTGATGAGTTTATATCTTAGTCTTTTATTCATTAGGTTTGAAAACTTTTGTAAAAGTTTTTATTAATGCACATAATGGTTTAGAGAAGTTACAATTGAATGCTAATGATTAATGTATAAACCATTACTTATGAGAACTAAACTTCATATTTTAACATGAGATTATTTTTATTTACGTGTTGTACGCATCAAGCAAATAAGTTATAAATACTCCCCATTACAATTGGTTTTTGATCAAGAGCTAAATATTTCTCATCTTTGAATTTTTGTATGTGCTTATATGTTCCAATTGCTCCACCACAACACACAAATAATAAATAATAGATTGATCAGTTCCAAAGATGAAAATTTTTCTAGATGGTCATATAGTGGAGGCGGGTGCTCTGGAAGAGACCCAAGACATAATTAATATGTAAAACACCATAAAATATTTAGGTACTTGAAACTGAAGATTAAAATAATTAAAATAAGAGATCTCAATAAGTTATGTCAATTCGAGAAAATGTGGAACCGAATAATAAAAGTGGTCGACAATGATTTTGCATGCAATATTATTATTGAAATAATGAAATAAAAGATGGATCTTGAATAAATCTATTGACAAATATAGATATGGAATAAATTGATCAAAATATAAAGATGCAACTCAAGTACAATTAAATTCGTGGAGTTTTTGGACCAGCAGTCCAAATATCTAAAGGTATAAAGCCAGTAAGGTGCAAATAAAGTAGTTTTGCAAAAGTGGAACAAAAATAAGAAGTTTTTAGCTAAGTCTTGGCATTGATTACGAAAAGATATAATATTCTTTTGTGGTAGATGCAATATATTATTTTAACAATTCATAAAATATTTAACTTGCGTCTAATGGTTGTTGTTACATCCTTTTATGAACCACTATATAGTGAAGTTTATATTAAAATCCTTGAAGGATTTAGAATGCTAGAAGCATATTGAAATTCTCGAAATTGTTCATTGATATGAATTGAAATAATTTGAACATATGTGGTAAATTGTAGTTGAAGGAGAATTCTAAAATGATCCAAAATACCTATTTGTGCTTTTATAGAAGAATCATGATTAAATTTTGCTATGATTATTGTTGAAACTCCTGAAGATATCAAAATATATTTCCCCAAAATTTTCCCTCACTCATGACTTTCAAAAGAATGGTGATATAAATACTTAGCAAATACATTCAAATAGTCATTTGAAATACTAGTATTCAAGATTGAATATGTAGAATACGAGAAAGTATGTGATGATTTCATGAGGGTGAGTAAATATGTGTTGTACTATTTTTCCCTTAGCTGAGGTTTTGTCCCATTGGGTTTTCCTGGTAAGGTTTTTAGTGAGGCAGCATATTATGCATATTATAGATATGTGTACTATTTTTCTTTCACTAGGATTTTTTTTCCCACAAGGTTTTTGTCTTAGTAAGGTTTTAACGTGACACATTATCTACCAATGGACATCCAAGGGGGAGTGTTATGAATATCTTATTAAGTGGATGTCCATCAAGATCAAGATAAGTTTTGATGTACTTTAAATTCTAATAGTCATTAGAAGTAGATCTCTACTTCATTTATACTTCTTATACATAAAAATAGAGACTTTGGAGAACCTTTAAAATATCCCCATTGATCAATAAAATACATTCTCTATTGCTTCTCATATTTTCTTTGTTCTTAACTATTTGTCTTTTTATTTTATAACACGAATCAAATTGAGTTTTATTTTTAAATTATTAGGCTAAACCTATTGCATTGTGAAATTTGACAGTATACTATCGATCTAATAATTTCAAAGTCCTACTTTAGTCCATTTCGTTGAAAAGTATGTGATTATTTATTAATTAGTTACTATTTATTTATTATACTCTTTTGTTCCATTCAAATTATCAGAGATGATTTTTTATGGTTAAAATTTTCAAACTTTGATTTGAGATTATTTTTCTTTGATTTTTCATATTTCTGAGTTTTTTTTTTTGGTGGGGAGAAGAGGAAGTCGACAGTAGCAAAGGAAAGCAAGTTTCTATGAAGAAGAAAAGTGGGGGAAGGAGGAGGCCAATTGATTTCTTTGTGAGTAGCAAGGATGGAATAGATGAAGCCCCTATTGGAATTTCACAGCCTTTAACTAGACAATTATCAGTATGAGTTCTCAATTCTAAGGGGGGAACATGTTGAGTGTCATGGTCCGACATTTCGTTTCAGGTTAAGGAATGAGAGTCCATGACATGGAGCACGGTGGTTATGTCAGATGAGTGGTGACTAGCTTTTTTTATGCCCATGTACATGTTCGAGGCATGGTTCCCTCTTCCCCTCCTCCCTTCGTAGAGGTGTTAAACTTTTAAGGAGTTGCATTGGGGAAATTAGCAGGGACCTCCTAGTGAGACTTGTGACGTATTTCATTGACTATTGTTTGCAGGGTGAACAACCATTAGTGGATGTGTTTAGGAAGAACTATATCGTGCTCCCTGCCCAGACCCATTCTTGACATTTTTGGGCCCCTAAAAGTTGGAGAAAATTGTTTTAGGTCCTTTAAAAGTTGGTAAAAAGAAATTTTGGGCTCTTAAAAGCTAAAAAACAATATTTTGGACCCCTTTTAGCCTTGGGCCCTGGGCAGCTGCACCTTTAGACGACCCCTAGGGTCAGGCCCATCCCTACCAAAAAAAGATTCCATAAGGGATTTTTGTTTTTTAAGGGTTGTAATGCAATGTTGGATAACCCTAAAAGCAACATGCACTTGGCAAGGGATAAATACATCTTGGTGCACCATCGTTTTTCTAGGAACTTTCTTTTTCCCATAAGATTGTTGCTTCCCTCCCGTTATCAATGCACGATGAACCCTATTTACTCTCAAGACATGCTCACCAATAGTAAAAGTGTCTTAGCAAAGGTTTTCCATTGAGGATTGAGTGGACAATCACTTTTCATAAAGTTTGTTATTATAGAAAAATCCGGTTCAAAAAATGAATTTCAGTCACAGCGGGAAATTATTTTTTTAAAAATCGAGCCAATTTTTTATATTTATAAAAATATTTTTTTCTAGAAAAGTACATGTCGTTTGATCGGGACGGAGTCAAATCATTCCCAACTTTCAGCTGAATGACCTTCTATGCTATCCTCGTACCCTGAATTGCGTCGGGTGTGGGCTCAAGTAACATGAACCAAACAAAGTACCAAAAACGATTTATTACTTGGAAAATAAAATTTATCCTTAGAAAATAAATTTTCACTACTTTCTGACATAATAACAATATATGAAACTTGTGTGTAAAACTTATGTTCATACCTCTACCAGTTTCATCTATTTATAATGAGAGATATGAAAATCCTAGTTGAATAAGGGTAACACAAATAATATTTATGTAATCGAAACACACCCTAGTAAATATTAGTAGGGTTGTTGGCCTATCATATTCATATGGGGTAGTATTAAACCTCTCATGTATTGGGTCCAATTATATATGTTTTTTGGATTTTGACCCAACACTTTATACTTTAATCCAACCAAATATTTGTTTTTTTCAATTTCTCAAAATAAATATCCATTAATTAAATTAGTTAAATTAATTTTCAAATTAAATAATTTTCTCAACTCAATCCTAATTCCATTAAATTCATGACAACTTTACCGTTAAAGAATCTATGAGAAAATATATTTAATTTTCATACTTCAATGCATTCATGATGATTAATTATTTTAATTTCATTTTCGAACTTCAATTATTTAATTATAATTAATTAAATAATAATTAAAAATATTAAATTAATTCTTAAGTCATTTTTATACTCAATGAGAGAACATATTCATTTTTGAATATGACTCATTTCAGTTTCAACGAGCTAGTGGAGAGACTGATTGAACATATATGATTAGGGCTCAAATAATTTATAATTAAGTTCCAAATTTTCACATATTAATTTTGAATTTATTTAATCATGAAATCATTCTAATATAGTAGTGTAACTGAATTCTCCCTAATTACATATCATTACGAAAGCTACTCAATCAGTGCTCATCCTATGATATTTTCGTAAGTGTGTTATCCTCATATGATATCCTTAATATTTTTGGAATAAATTTGTTCTCCCAATATGATCCTATTTTATCTCATAGTAACCATTACATCTTCTTTCATGAAAAGTCAATTACAACCAAATGTTAATTTAGTAATTTATCACAAACAAATGACTCGTGTTCACGTTTGCTTTTCATTTATCATGTAATGTCAATGGGTGGATATCATTACCTATTAGTTGGGCTATGCATTCTACTATTGTGAATGATGCTACATACTGCAGAAATTGTATACCCAATGCACCAGCTTTTGGTTCCTTATCTATTTGAACTCAAACTTTTATTTACATAAAAGTATATGAGTCACACATACATTGTCCATCATCTACTCAAGATTAAGGTATGTCATACTATGAATGTCACAAGTGAATAAATTCATAAACAGATCTAGGATCTATTCTACTTGGGTCCTGTCGGATGTACTATCAATCCAGTCAATCGCATTTGTGTCTTAATCTTTTGGAAGTCATCTTCTCCTATGCTCAAGATAAATCATCTCCCCAATTGGACTTGATAAATGACATATTAGTCTTTAATCAATTTGCTCATTTCCAATTAGACTAAGGACATGTTTAGGTTCATCTACTAATACAAGTTGTATTTTCATATTATGATTCGATCACGTAATATCGTTTAGTATTAATTAAATATTAGATAACCAATTTTGCTTTGTATGCAAAAACATGAAGGACAATATACAAAGGGTATTAATGTAATTGATAGATATTTTTATTAAACTATTTTTTCAAAAAATACAAGTGTACATAGACAAAAATATTACAGTTAGGGCACCATATCCAATAGTCTTGGTAAACAAATCTATAAGGTTTGTCCTCAGATACGATCTTTAAGTACATCTACTATTCCATCAATCACTATCGTCTCCCTTATGATATTTTCTATCAATGTATTTTGTCCACTTGTGGTTTCTTTGGTGTTTAGCAATTTTCACATAGTGTCATAGCATTTTTACTTACCACATATTCAACCTCTATACTAAAGTTAGCAGAGCAACCCCGCTTAATACTTATTCACACTATGGAACTGCTGGCTAAGATAAAGGCGCTGCCTGATGTCGATTTCCTTAAATCTTGACACATTTGGAAGTCGAAATTGATATAGTCGATAGGAGTAAGGTCTCCTCCAGAATACACAAACATATAATGCATTGTCCTCCTTAACTACTTGAGTATATGCTTAACTGTTTGCTAGTGTTTTGGACTGGGATTCGTCTGATATTGACTACCCTACTGAGAAATAGATATCTAAAAATGTGCATAACATAGCATATATGAGACTTCCTATTGCCGAAGCATAATTAACTTTTCTTATGTATTCTCTTTCTTCCATTGTCTTACGATAGTCCTCCAAAGAAAGATGAAAGCCCGATGTAAAGGGTTGATTTCCCTTCTTTGAATTAGTAATTGCACAACATTTCAATACATTTTCTATGTATGAAGCTTGTGATAATGCTATCACTTTGTTTTTTCGATCCCTTAGTATTCAAATACCTAGAATAAAGTTAGTTTCTCCCAATTATTTCATGCTAAACTATTAAGTTAACCACAATTTAATCGATGAAAATATCTCTACATCATTTCTAATGAGCAGAATGTCATCGATATATAGAATGAGAAATACCAGATTTTCATCCCCAATATGTTTATAAACACAAGGTTCATCTATGTTTTGCTTAAATTCAAAAGTATTGATTCCTTGAGTATGATGTTTTCTTAAGTCCAAATATGGATCTAAGCAACTTGCAAACTTTATGATCATCTCCTTTAGTTATATATCCAGTGGGTTGCATCATATAAATGCTCTCTTAAATATAGTCGTTTAAGAATATTGTCTTGACATCTATTTGCCAGATCTCATAGTCGAGAGTTGCCATAATATATTACAATATGTGGATTTACTTGAGCATGACAACCGGAGAGAATTTTTCTTCATAATTGTTACCTTCTTTCTAAATATATCTTTTTGTTACAAGTCAGACCTTATAAGTTTCCACTTTTTCATTTACATTTGTTTTCTTCTTGTAGATCCACTTACACTCTATGGGTTTTATCCCTTACAGTAAGTTTATAACTTTTCACACTAGGTTGGATTTCATAAAATCCATCTTAGCTTCAATAGTTATTTCCAGAGCTTGGAATCAGCACGTTGAATTGCTTCATCAAATGTGAGTGGATCATCTTTGTCTTGTTCGACAAACTCTATGTTTAAAGCTGTAACACCTATAACCCATCTTCGTCGACAGATTAAGGTTACGGAGTATTACAGTACAAATCTGAACATTCAGTATCAAATATCAAGTTCACAAATTAATTATCAACATTCATATATCATTTAAATTAAAGTAAAACATACACTTATAGGCCTTAAATCGAGTCTACGAGGCCTTAAAATAATTTAGCAACAATTAAGGACCAATTTAAAAAAAATCAGAAGATTTAGGGAAAATATAAAAATTTTCAAAACAAGGGTCACACGGTCGTGTGCCTAGGCCATGTGGCAGAGCCCAGATCGTGTGACTATTCCACACACTCATGTGGCTACTCCAAAAGCCCGTGTGCTTAGATCATGTAGCTCACTAACTTGGCTCACACACCTGTGTCCCAGAACGTGTGTCCGCCCATGTAACTCACTGACTTGGGTCACACGACCATGTCGTAGGCTATATGTCAGCCCATATGAACCTTGCACCAAACACGGTAGGGGTAACACACCTATGTCGGTTGATCGTGTGTGGCACGAAGCCGTGTGGCAACCCGTGTCCCAGGCCGTATGCACCCAAATTGCCTCAAAATAAGCCATTTTCAAACCCACTTACCTAAGTACCAAAATACACAAATACCACATGGTTATAATCCTTCAAAAAACATCCAAAAGTACCTAAAAACATTGCAATACAATCTATATCAAGTCATAAGTTCATACTCCACAATTCATTCACCTATCAAACCATTAACATAGCTAAACCTTCAAGTCATAAGTTCATACTCCCAACTAGCACCCATTAATCTATATCAAGCTTACCATTTCATACTCATTCAACTACATCCATTATGCTTTAACTTTGTACTAAGCGTGCATATCACAAATGGTTACTCAACACAACAACATCACATACACATCAAGCTATGCAATATGAGTACTTATGAACTATTATAGAACATATTCAAATTCTCCTATTACATGCCATATAAGCCAAAGTAGTATTCAAAATCTACCAAAGGTCCTCAGATAGTGTAATTTCTTCAGGTTAATCCAATCACCCGATTTTCCACAAAAAGTTATCTATAAGAAAATAATATAGATAACACGAGTAAGCTTTTATAAAGCTTAGTAAGTTCGATTATTAAAACGATAAAGCTTACCAACTTAAACATAATAATTTAATTAAAAAGATAATTCAACAAATTTTCCTGTCAACCACAGTTCACAACAGGTGAGTTGATACTCAACAAGAATGAAATCAGTCATTAGTCAATCATTATACTATCAAGAATGTAATTCAAGCTTTCCACATTCCAATAACATTCGTTATCACTAGAACATTGTCTAATGAATCATATACAAATATGACTACATGGTTAACCATCCGAAAATATACCAATCACTCATACGAGCTAATCCAACCGATAACACGCCTCAGCACTAAGTGCCTAGCTCGTAGCTAACATCTGCCCTCGGTAACACGCCAGAAAAACACTGTAATATAACACGATAGTCCGTAAAAAATACAAGACTTCGGTATATTTAGTGAAAAGGAGTAAATCAGGAATCAATATCTCATCTCAAGTCAAACCCGTATAGCGCGCAATATAACCTACGTTCATCCTGCACAAGAGATCACATTTCTATTCAATGTTGCATATAATTCATAACTTCAATTTTCATCACCTTAACATTGAATGCTTAATTAGACATTCAATAGAAATTTATAAGTCAAAACATTTCAGGTTAAAGAAAATTAAACCGAATGAACATACTAGGCTAAATTGCAGCAATGACATAAGTTTAGGGACTATTCAACAACTTTCTCTTTTCCTCGATTTTCAATTCGTTCTTGATCTAGAATAATAATTCCATTCAATTAACCAATTTCAACAAAAAAAGTTAACTCATTTCATGATAATAAGTCATTTTATACATTTTTACAAATTTACCCCAAACATTTTATCTTTTATGCAATTTAGTTCCTAACTCCAAAACTCGAAATTTAACCAATTTTAACTAGATCCCAGCTTAACCGAACCATCTAGGGCCTAAATACAATCCCTATTTACTATTAATTCACAACAAGTACAAGTAATTTTACTATTTTCACATTTTAGTCCTTTAACATTAAAATTATCAAAAGCTAATTTACAAAATAGTCATATTTAACAACCAAGCTTAATAATCTATTATAAAACTTCAAGAACACACAAAACTCATCAATGGCATAATCCATAACATTTGACAGTTTTACAAATTAGTCCTTAGGTTAGCTAGATCAAGCTAATACGAGCTCAAAAACATAAAACGAGCAAGATTTAACTACCCAATCGAAGAGACTTAGCTTGGTAAAAAATTTGTAATAGCCCATTTTTCAGTGGTGTCGAAAACAGTGGTTTCAAAACCACAAATTCGACAAGTAAATTGGTATAATTAGTATTTAAATTATACGAGTCAATAATAATTTTATATTTAATTCTAATTTGATGAATTTTAACTAATTGAATTAATGGTTAGTATGACTAGTTGTTTCGGAAGTCAAGTGGTTTTGGAAAATGAGGTATCAGGACCCCGTTTCTGTAAACCGAGCTCATGAATATTTTTATTAAATATTTAAAAAGTCATATTATAGGTGAATTGAAGTTTGGTCTAGTAATTTTGACGATTGGTTGCTTAATTAAGGTAAAAGGATTAAATTGTAAAAGAGGTAAAAGTTAATCACTATAAATTTAAAATATTAAAGGGACTAAAATGGTGATTAAACCATTTTCAAAAATTACCCGGTGGTGGATATGATTAATCCACTAGCTTTTGGGCTATTTGCTCATTTAGTCCTAATTAATTTAGGGTTAAATTGAAATAAATTTTAATTAACTAATAATTTAAAATAACTGAAGGACCAATTATGCAATTAAACCCTCCTTAGATGGTAATTAAACCATATAAGTATATTATGGACATATATGGACATGATTTGGTAATTTTATAAGTTGTAATAAAAAGGGTAATTTAGTAAATAGTTAAAATTAAAGAAATTAAATGATAATATGAACATTTTCTTTTCTTCTTCGTGGAAGAAAAGCTAAATAGCCATTTTTAGGTTTGGGAAAGCTTTGGTTAAGCTTTAATCTCCTTTTGGTAAGTGAAATTTCTCCCGTTTTTAGTAATTTTATGTTTTTGAGCTCGTATTAACTTAATCTAGCTAACTCGAGGACCAATTCATAAAAATTTCAAACGTTATAAATTTTTCCATTGAATATTTGAGTTGTTTCTTGAATTTTTGTGGAAGATTATTAAGCTTTGGTGTTAGATTGGACTATTTTGTAAAGTATTTTTTTATGATTTTAATGTTAAAGGACTAAATTGTTAAAGGTAATTAATTACAAGGATTTTTTGTGAATTAGCAGCAAATAGGAGATGTATAGAGGCCCTAAGAGATTCGGTCAAGGTGAGTTTGAAATAAAAATGGTTAATTTGCATGTTTAGGGCCTAGGGACTAAATGAATAAAAGTGAAATGTTGAGGGTAAATTTGTAAAATTTCAAAAAGGACATAATTGCATGAAAAGATTTAATTTTTCTGCTGATATAGTTAATTGAATGAAATTATTATTCTAGATTAAGAACGTGTTGAGTGCCACGGAAATAGTGGAATAGTCCCTATACCTTCGTTGTCACTGCAGATTAGTTCTATAAGTTTGCTCGGTTTAAATCTAATACTTTTAATTGCATTTTTTGATGAATTAATTTTTTTTGACTTGGATATTACTGTTATGTATGCATATAAGATTTGGATGATAAATCATTATAGCATTGAATATCATTAAAATCTCCTGAGCCGATGAACGTAAGATAGAGTACGATTGGTATGCCAATAGATTATTTTGCGTGTAGTACAAGATTGATATGAGATGTGATGATGAATCTATATATCTTTTTTTATTGAATATACCGAATTCTTGTATTTGTTGTGGACTATCGTGTTATATTTCAATGTTTTCTGGCGTGTTACCAAGGGCGGACGTTAGCCTACGAGCTAGGCACTCAGTGCTGAGGCGTGTTATTGGTTGGATTAGCTCATATGAGTGTTTGGCCTGTTCTTGGGTGGTTAACCGTGTACTCGTATCCATGTATCATTCATCAGGCATTAATTATTAATTCGTTTTAATGTTTGAGTATTTCTTACCTGTTGTGAACTGTGATTGACAGGAATACTGTTAGTAGTCTTATGACTGGAAGTTTATTCATTAATCTATTATTTAAATTATTTTGTTTAAATTTGGTAAGTTATATCATTTTATCGACGAACTTACTAAGCTTTACGTAAGTTTACTTGTGTTCCTGTTTTCTTTGTAGACTACGTTTTGTAGAACTGAGAGATCGGGTCAACTCGAGAAATCACACTATCCAGAAACTCTTTTGGTAGACTTCATAAACATCTTGGCTTATATGGCATATAATAGGAGTTTAAGTTGTGTGTAATGATGATTTAATGGCTTGTTTGTGTAGATAGCTTGCTTATACATGGTTGTAGTTTAAACTTTGATGCATGCTTTGATGGTGTCTATCTAAGTTCAAGTGATGGTTAAATGTATCAAATGGTAAGTGTTAACTTATGTGTGCTAAAAGTAGTCAAATGTAATGGTATGGAAGTAACTAAATAATAATTTGTTGATTGCTTGAGTTCAAATAAGTTGGAATTGGTTTGATTGTTAATGATTTGGTAATTAACTTGTGGTGTTAATAAGGACACATTGGTTAGATATTAAGTGTTTGAATGTGTGTTATTAATGTCTTTTATAGCAGGTGAGTTTGATGCGAATTGAATATTGATAAGGTGATACTTTACCATTTCTAAGAAAAGTATTGATACTATGAATTTGGTATCGATACTTGACCAAAAGAACAATTTTAAAAAATATGCCAAAATGGTATCGATTTTTACTTAAGTATCGATATTGTTTCATAAATATCGATACGATTAAATAATTATCGATACCCATTGTTTACAACAAAATAGAATTGAAATTTGGTATCGATTTCTAGATATGTATCAATTAGGTATTGATACGTACTATAGTTTTGAAAAATTTACAGTTTTCTCCCTGAATTCTTTGACTTTTTTAATTGGTCCCTGGTTGTTTCTAAAATAATTTTTAGAGCCTCGTAGGCTTGATTTAAGGTTTATAGATGCATAATTTATCGTAAACTTAATTATTTAGGAATCTATGTTATTTTTTTTACTGTAAATCATAATGCTATCAATAATTAAATGTTTTGAGTTGTATGGTAATACACTGTAACCCTAATTCGGTGATGGGTACGTGCTATGGGTGTTACAAAATTCCTCTCCTCTTTAATGTTTTATCGGTTTGGAAGGGTTGAAAGAAAAAGATGATAATGAATTTCCATTATGTTTTGTTTAGATTACACTTATTTACCTAATTACAGTTTTACCCTTCTAATTTACATCTAACATTCACAATTTCAAGCCCATTATAGTCCACTATAGTTAGTGATGGTTTAATTACCAGTAAAGTCCTTTAATTTACCTTTCTATAAATATTTGACAACCTTAACTAATAGCAATAAACTTTTTCAACTTTTATGATTTAGTCCTTTTTACTTAATTAACTTTCTAAACGATAAAATTTCTTAACCAAATTCTAATACAACACTAATGATCTCATAAATATTAAATAAATAATATTTACAGGCTGACATGTTGGAGTTGTGGTCCCGAAACCACTATTTCTAACACCATTGAAAATAGGTTGTTACAAAAGCACTTCTACCAAATAGGAAAAACTCAGGCCTATTAGAGACCATCCCACTACAATGAAGCTTCTTATGTTGCTGATCATTTGCACGTTTACAATTAGGAATTGGTTCGAAACTGTTATTGTAGGGTTTCGTGTATTTCCCAAAAGTTTCTCGTGTACTTCTTTACTTTGAGGTTTAAAGTCGTTCATGTAACTCTCTTCAAGGAACGTAGCATGAGTCAATATTATCTCATTCTCTACGAGGTAACCTAAGAATTCATCTAATAAGTATTCCTCACCTCGATCAGACCGAAGTGTTTTTATGGGTAAACCTAGTTATTTCTCCACTCCCGCACGAAACTCATTGAATTTATCAACGGTTCCACTTTTCTAGTGCATTATTTACACATACCCATATTTGGAATAATCATCTATAAAATTTGTGTAATAATCGTAACCACCTCACGCACTAACATTTATTAGGCCACGTACATCAATATGCACAAGTTCTGAGGGTTCACGACCCTCATCTATTTTGCATTGAAAGATCGCTTAGTCATCTTACCTTCCAAGTAAGATTCACATTATGGAAAATCAACTTCCTTCAAAAAATTTAAAGTTCCATCTTTCACAAGTCTAGTGATTATTTCTTGGTTAATATGACCAAGTCTTAAATGCCAAAGGTACGACTCGTTAGAGTAAGAAGTCTTAAGCCTTTTATTCGTTAATTCAATTTCGAGCAATACGTACATCTTTAGTTTGATAGAATAGAGATTATTTGACATCCATCTATATAGATAAGAGTTTGATTTCTATAAATTACAATATTATTAGTAAAAATCATGATCAAGCCATCTTTAAACAAACATGCAACAGAAATTAAGTTACTCTTGAAACTAGGTACATAGTAAACATCTTTCAAAATACTCTTCCTAAAATTATCAAAATAAATATGTCCATATCTTACTACTTTAGCTGCCACACTTGTCTCATCTTCGGTTTGTAACAATAAATTCTTATTTTTAAGATCTTTCGTTTCTTTGAACCTTTATAAAGACTAGATAATGACTAGATAATTCTTCCACTCTTTGCAATTGGCTTTGAAGTACACCTTCTTATTGCAGAAGGAACACTTAAACTTATATAAGTTTTTAGGCTTCTTAATTTTCTATTTTCCCACTTTTTATGGTCCAAAGGACTTAACCTTATAAATAATTAATAAATTTAGACCAAAATAAGTTATATTTGTTCGAATAATAAAATATTATGTTTAAATAAAATTTATGAAATTAATAATTTAAAATTATAAAAGATAATAACTTGAAAATATTTTTTATTTTTTTATTAAATTTGTATAAGTTTTTTTGAAAATTATTATAAAAGAAAAGAAAAACATTTATAATAAATTTCCCATAGGAAGCGGGGCAATTATACTAGTTGAAATTCAAAATGAGGATTCTTGGGGGACATCCTGGGGTGAGCAAAACTCGATTTGACTCGAAAAAAATGAAAAAAATTCGAATTTCGAGTTAAACGAATCGAGTTATTCGTGTTAATCAAGTTATTCGAATCAACTCGAATTTTTTTTCTAATTTCGAGTTCGAATCGAGTTGAGTTTTCGAATTCGAATAACTCGAATAATTCGAATAATTCGAATATCAAACTATAATATTTTACATTTTTACCCTAAACTCCCAAACTTTTTTACTTTTCCCTCAAAACTTTTACTCCTTCCCACTTTCCCCCAAAACTTTTACTCCCCTCCCCTCCCAACCCCCCAATCTACCCAAAATCCATTTCTCACCAAAATTTTACTCTTCCATTCATTTTTTCTCAAAATTTTACTCCTAAAAACCCTCAAAACCTTTTATTTTCTCCCAAAATTTTTACTCCCTCCCACTTTTCCCTTAAAACTTTTATTCTCTTCCCATCCCACCTCCCATCTACCCCAAATCCTCCCCCCTCCAATTTTTTTTTTAATATTTTCCCTCCAAAATTTTACTCCCCCTATTTACTTTCCCTCAAACTTTTATTCCTCAAAACTTTTTATTTTCCCCCTAAACTTTTAGTTCTCACCCTTTACTCTCAAATAAAAAATCAAAATTATCCAAAAAAAAAATCAATAAACATAAATAGTAATAATTTTATTTATATATACTATTTATATTATTAAATTAAATTTCACATTTTATATTATTTATATTATTGAATTGTTTAGTCATATTGAATATTTATATTAAAATTGAATTCTTAATTATGCCATAAAATATTCGTGTTAAAATTTTATATTGGTATCAATTTCATATTTTATTTTTAAAATAACTTTTATTAAAAATTATATTTTATATTTAATATATTTTTAATTCCAAAATATATAGTGACAAGAATCAAGATAATTGAAACAACTAAGCAAAGATAAGCTAACCAAGATATAAAAATTAATAAATAAATTATGAGGTGATGAAAGTTAATAAAAAATTTGATTAAGGTGGACAAGTTTTATTACGATGGGTGACAATTGTTATAAGGACCCAAAATTATTTTTTAAAATTTAACTCGAACAAATATATTCGATTCGAAATAAAGTTAAGATGATAAAATGAGATTCGAAAACTCGATTAACTCAAAAATTTTCGATTCGATTCGATTTGATCGAATACTCACCCTAGGGACATCTGATAAAATATTTTTTCAAAGTGAGTAACTGGAATTGCGACTTTAAAAATTAAAAGCCAATAAAAAAGGTTGGTGGGTGTGATTTTCAACTTACTTTATATCACTAATTACTAATTAAATTGTTGGCGGGCAGCCGCTGCGATTTTCAACCTTACTATATATCACTAATTATTAATTTAATTTGAAGTCAATGATGTTTTACCTTTAAACAAGACAAGACACTGGCGTAATGAAATTTAAACCAAAACTTTCACAATAAAGACAAAGAAATGGACGAAAAGAACAGCAGAAAGTTTCAATCATACAACTCAGTAAATTATTATAAAATCATTTATTTAAATAGGATTTCCTTGTTCATTTCATAGACTACTGCTCTCCCTCCAGAGAGATTGGGAAAAAAAACCATCTCTTCGTGGAGATGGAAAATCGATTCAGGCTACGAATCTCTCGCATGTTTCGATCCTCGTTTGGCTCCTGCCGGACCCGGACCGTCTCCGACGTTGCGGAAAAAGTTGTTTTCTCACTTGAAAACCACAACAGGTTCCGGTGCATGGAGCCATCGTCGACGTCGCCACCTAAGGTTCGACCCTTACCTTCCATTTGCAAACCCAGATACCCTGAATCTCATCAACCAACCCAAGGCACAAGGCGTAAAGTGTCTGCTTGTTACCCTCCTTTTCTTCTCTCTGCCACTGATTTTGATGGCCTCAAGTGTCCTCCCGCTTCCCCTATATCGCCTTTGAACCTCTTCTCAAACTGTGAAGACTTCGGTTTCTATGAGAAAAAGAAGAGCTTAGCCAGAAAGAAGAAGAATAACAAAAGGGTTCACGTTAAATGCAAGAATATGTCGTCCAATTCCACATTTTTCAGCTCATCTTCTCATGAAAGTGTTACTTACAGCAGCAATTATGGTGGATGTGGGTGGTGGTTTAGCAGTGAAGATGAAACCGAAACTCTTTTCTCTTCAAGAACTCTATCCTTGGATTCAACGGAATCAATCCGGCAACATTCTAATTACCGGAGAAAGTACAACACTCGTCGGAGAAGAGCTAAGAGCTGTAGCTGTAACATTGGGGTTTTACCTTTGGAAGGAAGGAATACAGTAAAAGACAGCTTTGCAGTGGTGAAAAGTTCCGATGATCCCTACAATGATTTCAAGGCATCAATGGTGGAGATGATCGTCGAGAGACAGATATTTGCAGATCAAGACCTGGAACAACTGTTGCAGTGTTTCTTGTCATTGAACTCTCATCACCATCATAGGATTATTATTGAGGTCTTTACAGAGATTTGTAAGACCTTGTTCTCTAACTGGTCTTAAAATGTAGAACAAGAAGCACAAGCAAACTGTTGTCTTTGTTTGCTCTTTATTTTACTGCATGTTCTTAGGAAAGTTAGCAGCAGTAGCAATAGTTTTCAATTCGATTTTAGAGTTCTAACCCTTAATTAACGTTGTTAATAAGATAAGCTTTCATCCATATATGCCATCCATAAATTTTGTTTTTTTTTTCCCCTCAATATCTTCTAACAGCGAATTTGATTGTTTCGATGAAACCCCGAAAGTACAGTTTTTGTCTTGAAATTAAAAAGGGAGTAGTGTTTGTTTGCCTTCCATTGACATATTACTGCAGGGGAGAAAAGAATTGCTACTGAAAAGATGGGCCAGGTAGGCAATGGAAATTTGAGAAATATATTTGTTTTTCTTCTGAAAGGACAGAATTGTCAGCTTACTGAGATATAAAGATTAGAATTTGTAGTTTGAATTCAACCCTTCTTTTCTAACAAGGGTAAATTACATTTCATCTCCAAACTATTACTAGATTTTTCGTTTTGATTACTTAATTATAGAATTCTAAAATGAGCCGAAGCTAGAAAGCTGACCCCACTCGATCCAAGCTGAGAAAGTTTATGCTTGTAAGCATCTGAATCAAAATAAAAAATAAAATAAAATAAAATCAAGTTTCTGGCAAAAAAACTAAACCTAAAAGGACTCGTAATAATAATAAAAAGTTTGACCCTAAGATCAATCCAATGTCACGGGTCATGCCTAGCCCCGTGACACTAGTTCGAGCTTCAAATAATTTTAATTTAAAACTTAAAAAAAACTCGAATTTATAATTGAACAAGCATTAATATAAGAGTAAACTATAAGAATAGTCACTCAATCATGTCTTTGGTTCTATTTTGGTCATTAAACTATTAATTTTTTCAATTTAGTCACTCAACTTTTCGAAATTAAATTTTTTAGTCACTCTCTTATTAGTTGCCATTAGATAAGTGACGAAAAGCTGACGTGGGTTTTTTTTATTGGCCAAATAATAAATTTATTCCTCCGATGTTTACATATTCTATTAATTTGATTCTAAATCTAAAAATTTAACAAATTTAGCCCTTCATCGTTTATAAAATTTATCATTTTAGTTCTAATTCTGAAAATTTTAATAAATATAATCCTTAACATTTACAATTTTTTCAATTTAGTCCTAATTCTATAAGTTTCAAAAATGAAAAATATTAAAAAATAATTTTGGATAAAAATATACAAATGATTTAAAATTTAAAATTTTTAAATAAATTATAAATAAAAAACCAAAAAATGTGTATTAAAATTTTAAAAATACATAAAAGGAAAAATATACCAAATAATTCAAAAAAGAAAAAAACATGAAATTGATTGATGGGTAATAGAGAGAGATGAAGTTGAACATCCCCAAGGGACATGAAATCGACAAGGTAATCTCCCTTAGTTTAGTTTAGCTTGTATTTTCAATTCATGGAATAGATTGCCTAGGACTTTGGTCGTTTGTGTAAAATAAAATGGTGAACTCAATAGAGAAATGCAACACAATGCAATCTGTATTTCTCATAACTTTGAAAGCAAACAACAGTGGCTTTAAATAGCCTTACAGAAATAGAAAAGCTAAAAAGAAGCTAACGTATCCCACTAACTCAAGAAACTAAAAAACTGAAACAAAGACTAATTCAAAAACAATAACAAACTAATATATGCTCCTAATAATTAGGAACTTATTCAACAAACATAAGACTTCTTCAAACCTAGCAATACCCTCCCCTAAACTAAACATACCAGCTATATGTTAGTTTATATAACTGCAACTTCGAATGCCAAGTGCTTCTCTGAGTTTTTCGAATTGATCGAGCTTCAAGGGTTTGGTCATAATACCAGCTACTTGCTCACCACCTCCGCAGTACTCCATGCTAATTGATCCATCAGATAGAAGATTTCTTAAAAAGTGAAACCTTACATCAATGTGTTTATTTCTTCCATGAAAGATTGGCTTTTTGCAAGCTTAATGGTAGAGGAGTTATCACAAAAAATTTTGACTGGTTTGCTTTGGGTACCTTTAATTTGCTTCCAAATTCGCTGCATCCATACACTTTGACAAGCACATGAGGCAGCAGCTACATACTCTGCTTCTGTAGTTGACAGAGTAACAACGGGTTGCTTCTTTGATGCCCAAGCTACTGCTCCTCCACTTAGCATAAAGACATAGCCTGAAGTACTCTTTCGATCACTCAAATCTCTAGCATAATCACTATTTGTGTACGCCATCAGTTCATGTGTGCAATTCCTCTTGTAAAGAATGCCAAAATCTGTGGTAGCTTGAACATAACTCAGAATTGTTTTAGCTGCCAGCATATGTACTTCCATTGGATTTGACATGAATCTACTAATCAGACATACACTATACATCAAATCAGGTCTTGTGACTATCATGTAAATCAAACTTCCCACGATTTGCTTGAATAAGGTTCCATCGACTTGTGCTCCTTCTTTTTCCTTTGACAATTTACTGCTAGGAACTATTGGATTCCTAACTCTATTGCAAGCCCCCATTCTGAATTTTTCAAGAATTTCATTGGCATATTTCTTTTGGTTGATGAAGATCCCATTAGTGCCTTAATATACTTTTATTCCCAGAAAGTACTTCATCTCACCCAGATCAGTCATTTCAAACTCATTTTTCATTGAGTTTTTGAAACCTTGCATCATTAACAAATCATTACTTGTAAAAATAAGATCATCAACGTAGAGAATTACAATTAGAATCTTGTTATCCTTACATTTCTTAACAAACAAAGTATGATCACAGCAACTTCGAAACCTTATTTGATAAAGTATCATTCAATTCTGCTGAACCATGCTCTCGAAGCTTGTTTTAAGTCGTACAGAGCCTTCTTCAATTTGTAAACTTTGTCCTCTTCCCCCTTCACTTTATAACCTTGTGGTTGAACGACGTATACATCTTCACTGAGCTTACTATGTAGAAAGGCACTTTTAACGTCGAACTGAAAGACTTTCCAGCCATTTCTTGCTGCAAGAGCTAATACCATTCAAATAGTATCCCATCGTGCTACAGGAGTAAACACCTCATTATAGTCTATCCCCTTCTTTTGAACATATACCTTGGCCACCAATCTCGCCTTGCACTTATCAATTTCTCCATTTTCGTTCAATTTTTTTCGATAGACCCATTTAACTCCAATCACTTTCACACTAGAGAGAGCTTTTACCAGCTTCCATGTATGATTCTTCTCTATTGCTTCAATTTCAAAATCCTTCACCTTCCTCCAATCTTTTGATTTTACTGCTTGTTCATAGGATAAAGGATCACCAGTAGATAAAAATAACACAAAGTTTTGTACCTCATCTTTTTAGATACCTTCTCCAATCGTGTAATCATTTAAATATGCTGGAGCCCTTCTTTCTCCAGTTTGAGAAGCTGTTGCTTCATTATTGGAGAGATCTGTTACGTCACTTGAGGTGAAGTTCTCATCACCTGAATCTTCATCGTTTAAATCTGATTCGTCTTCACCATTTTGATTGTATGCCTGTTCATAGGCTTCTCCCCAATCTAATACATCATTTTTGGTTTCTTCTTTTGTACTACTTCAAACCCAGCCTTCATTTTCTTCAAAAACCACGTCTCTGCTGATGGTGATTTTCTTTGTTAGTGGATCAATCATTTTGTAACCTTTGGATTCTTCACTGTAACCGATCAGAACTTGCTTTTGGCTTCTTACATCTAGCTTTTGTCTTTTTGACTCAGGTACATGAACATTTCCAATGCATCTAAACACCCGAAAGTATTCAACATTGGGTTTAAGGTTACTCCTATAACACCCTAACCCATATCCGTCGCCAGAACAAGGTTACAGAGTATTACAAGAATTTACAGATCAAATATAGATATTTTATAACAGTTAACATTCATGTAATATATTATACATAAACTCCCTTATATGATCCCTTGAGGCCCAAATATGCATTAGAAACAAGTCGGAACTAAACTGGGTACTCAGAGAATTTTTTGCAAAATCTCAAAAAAAATTTAAGGTGTAGGGGACACACGCCTGTGTGGTCAGGCCGTGTGAGCAGACACGCCCGTGTCTCAGGCCATGTGGGCATTCAAAATAGAGCACATGACGGTGTCCCATACCGTGTCCAAATTAGGGTGCTTACTGACTTGGATCACACGGCCAAGCCACACTCCTATGTGCTAGGCCGTGTGAGCATACTGACTTGTAAAATTAAGGTGCAGGGGTCACACGGCCAAGCCACACGCCCGTGTGCTAGGCCATGTGGATAATTTTGAACATTTTTTCTTAATTTTTAAGTTGCAGGGGACACATTGCCAAATCACACGCCCATGTGCTAGGCCGTGTGTCCAACAGGCTGAGACACACTCTGGTGTCTCTGCCCGTATAAACAAAATAAGACCATTTTTCAAGCCATATTTCTCACCTTTTTTAGCTTAAACCTAAACACATCAAATAGAACATATATAAGCCATAACCAAGCAACCAAAACAAGCTAAATACATGATTTAAACATATCATATTACCTTATACATCCAAGTATTCAATCTTACCAAATTGATCAATAATATATAACTTATTTGTATTAACTATACCAAGTCAAACCATACCTATTAGTTAACTATCATTTAAACATACCAAAACATATATCAATGGCTTCTTCCAACCATAAATTTACATGTCATCATTGGCCAATTTTAGCTTATACATGCCATTATAACCAAAAATTTAATTTACTATTTATACCGAAACAAGCTGTTGGATAGATTGATAGTGTGAGATATTTCCGCCAAGCTTCCAACCCAACGAGCTTTCGAAATACTATAAAACAGGAGAAATAAATCAGAGTAAGCATTTAATGCTTAGTAAGTTCGTATATCGGGAAATTAACTTACTATTCATTTATATTTAAAGTAAGCATGCAAAATTCATCCAAATAAAAATTTGGCAATTTTGCCTAAACACATATAATCTCAAGAAACATGTTAGTCATGTACTTTATGTGAATATCAAGAATCAATGATGAGCTCATCATGTAAAAATTTTCATATGCGTATGCTTTCCACATCATATATTCATATAACATGTACATTTCCATAATAATTCATCTCAAATTCAGATTATCCCATGTCGGAACTTTGACCATTAAATTTATTTGAAATATCGATGGACACTCGGGTAGTACACATGAAGTGTATTATTCTATAATCTGTAAATTCATATTCAGGAGTGCTCATTAGAGCACATAATTGGGAAACCGTCTCTCAAGCCTTATAACGGGAAGCTCATGTGAGCCATGAAACGGGAAGCTTACTCGGGCTATATAATAGGAAGCTCATAAGAGCCACATTTAGGAAGCTCATGCGAGCCAATAACGGGTAGCTCCGAAAAGCCATTAATCAGGAAGCTCCAAATAGCCATATATTCAGAAATTCAAGCGAGCCATATCAGGAAGCTTCGGAGAGTCATTAATCAGGAAGCTAACAAAGAGCCTTTAATCAGGAAGCTCACGAAGAGCCATATATCGGGACGCTCATAAGAGCTGTGGTATGTCTACAACACATGCAGAATCACAACCAAATCGGGATGCTCTGAATAACTATTAACGGTAGGCTCGAGAGGGTCAATAACGGGACACTCTTTTGAGCTATGGTGTGTCTACAACATATGTAGGACCACAACCAATTCGAGAACCCTGTATCCATCAAAATTTCATCTATTCAAATAGAACTTAACATTTATCAGGCTTTCTTGGATATGTAATCAATTTTATATAAATAGAAATTTCACAATTCACATATACATCATTCAATTCAAACATATAAATATACAAAATTTAGTTGATTCAGGTGATTCAGGTGATGCATTGGCTACTCTAGCTTCGTTGATTCAGGTGAACATATTTGAGGTAATGAGGCTTATTCAGATGAGTATCTATGAAACCCCAACTCATTGCTACAGTATTGAGGAGGAGGGAAAAGATTATCATCCTTGGTATCAGAGTATCCTACAGTATGTGAAGAATCGGGAGTACCCTAGTCAAGCAACAGAGAATGACAAGAGAACTTTGAGAAGAATAGCCATTGAATATGTCTTAGATAGGGAAGTGCCATAGAAAAGAAGGAAGGATCAAGTACTGTTAAGATGTGTGGATGCTGTGGAAGCCAAGAAAATTTTGGAGGAAGTCCATGAGGGTATCTGTGGGACGCACGCCAATGGTTTCACCATGGCCAGACAGATCATGAGATTTGGATACTATTGGTCCACTATGGAAGGAGATTGCATTAATTATGCCAAGAAATGTCATAAATGTCAGATTTATGGAGATAAGATGCATGCACCCCCTTCACCACTTCACGTCATGACCTGTTCATTGCCGTTTTCCATGTGGGGTATGGATGTTATTGGGCTGATATCACCAAGGCTTCTAATAAGCATCGTTTCATTTTCGTAGTCATTGATTACTTTACCAAGTGGGTAGAAGCTGCTTCATACGCAAATGTCACGAAGTCAGGAGTCAGCAAATTCTTGAAAAAGGAGATCATTTGTCGATATGGAATGCATGAGAAAATCATATCCGACAATACGTTGAATTTGAACACAATAGCTGAAGTTTGCAGTCAATTTAAGATCAAACATCATAACTCATCGTCGTATCATCCAAAAATGAATGGTGAAGTGGAGGCGACCAATAAGAACATTAAAAGAATTGTGGGGAAAATGACTGAAACGTACAAGGATTGGCATGAGAAGCTATCATTTGCTCTCCTTGCTTATCGAACATCTGTTAGAACTTCTACCGGGGCAACACCTTTTTATACAGTTTATGGAATAGAGGCAGTATTACCCATTGAAGTTGAGATCCCTTCTCTACAGGTGTTATCTGAACTACATTTGGACAAAGTCGAATGGGTCCAATCTCGGTATGATCTGTTGAACCTAATAGAGGAAAAGAGGTTAAAAGCTATTCACCATGGGCAAATGTACAGAAACGAATGATGCGAGCCTATAATAAAAAGGTTCGCCCCAGAGAATTTTGCGAAGGAGACTTGGTGCTAAAAAAGATTCTTCCTATGCAAAATGCCTTTAGAGGAAAATGGATGCCAAATTGGGAAGGTCCTTATGTTGTAAAGAAGGCCTTTTCCAGTTGAGCTTTGATCCTAAGTGAGATGGATGGTAAAAGTTTGCCAAACCCCGTAAACGCGGATTCCTTCAAGAAATACTTCACTTGAAAGAAAATGAGACCAAAGTGAAAACCCGCAAAGGGCGCTTTGCTTTCTAAAAAAAGGATTTGGAGAGGCCAAGGTGAAAACCCGCAAAGGGCGCCTTGAGACTAAAGGGGGTTTGAGTCGAAAACCTGAAAATGTCGACTCAAATATTGATCGGAATGGGGCATGAGGTGATTTGAGCTGCTCAAAATTTGAAAGGGGCATATGGTGATCTTGTTATACCTGAATCAACAAGAAAGGGCATGCAACATCTTGGAGCATTGACAGAGTACTGCAGATCTCCTAAACACATGTCAAACTCAAAATGGTCTTCAGAAAGTTTGTACAGAGAAATTCAAGCTACTATAATTGAGGCACCTAGTTCTTATTTTATTGAATGTGTTATTCTTAAAAATACCTTTTCCTTTCTGCTAAGATACACATTCTCAATCAACTTCTTTGTTATTCTTTTTTCGCTATCTTCGATATTTTATCTCTTGCGAGCTATGCTCAGAACCAACTTTTATCCATTGTTATGATCTTTCAGCAAACCTGTTGCATTGGAATAATGATTAATGGACTAATAAAATTTTCACAAAGGATGTTTTGCATATTACTCCGAAAAGTTTCTAAATAATGCGGTAACCTAAAATAGGACCATTATTTAGAACGAACCAGGATTAAAGGTCAGAAATCTAAAAAGGAAAAGTCTGAATTAAAACAATCCTTTTTGGAGTTTATTCAGAAAGCATAAATTGAACAATATGTCAGCAATAATCGTGAGTTGGTAAGAAGAGATCTCTCTGGAGGAAATTTCTTCGCGCACAAATATTTGATGTGGCACTTTGAGAATGGTATAAAAACCAAAGAATTACACGTTGGGTATCCTTCAAATTGCGATGGGAAAGGGTTGAAAAGCCAGATCTCCTCATTTTTGAGTCCCATCTTGAGAATGAAGATGCAACTTTTGCATCCCAGTGGATTAAACTTAGGAGTTTATGGTGGGGGCAATTTAATTAAGTGTTTCATTGAAAGCACCAGCCAGGAAGGAAGGTGTTAAAGCACGGTCATCACAAAAGCCTTAATAGATTTTGAGTAATACAGCAACATCTTGCATTCATGCAAACATCATTCACATGTCTAGTTAGGAGCATTTGATTCATTTTGATCATACCATCCTAATCCTTAGGCATAATTAAGTTTACCAAAAGGTTATGTTCCCTAGAGAACAAATTAACGAGTAAGCAGGTCTTATCCCCCTGAAGTTGCAGTGGGACAGATCGAAGATGGCAAATCTTATCTCCTTGAGGTTGCAATGGAGCAGATTGAAGCCGATAATATTATCTCCCTGAAGTTGTAGTGGAGCGAATTAAAGTAATAGATCCTATGTCCCTGAAGTTGCAGTGGAGCAGATCAAACTGATGGACCTCATCTCTCTGAAGTTGTAGTAGAGTAGATCACATCAGAATTATCTTTAAAGTTGCAGCAGAACAAGTTGAAGCTACAAGTCTTATCTCCCTGAAGTTGCAGTGGAGCAGACTAAGTATAGCAAATTTTGTTCTTTAAAAAACTACAAGTTACAAATCCTATCTCCCCGACGTTACGGTGGAGTGGATCGAAGCACCAATTCCAATACCTCTAAGGATGCAGTAGGATGAAATGAGGCAACTCGAAGAAGAAAGAGCACCAAGGTCCAAGCACGACCGGGCAAAATTGGTCCTCTAGAGTCTTTGCTCTGTTCCCGTTACACGACAACGAGCAAAGACGGGCAGTTGTAATAGGCCCAATTTGCCCGGCCGTAATAAAAATATAAACCAAATAAAATTAAAAGTCCAAAAGTCCAAAAATACAGAAACATTAAGCCCAAACCTAATCTAAACCCTAGCCCGATTACAGAGGCCCAACACCTAGCCTAATTGAGACTGAAACCCTAGGCAGCAACATTCAGCCTCCAAGCGCCGCAGCCAGCAGGGTTCCCTCACGTGCCCCACGAACCATGCCCCCGAGCCACTCCCCACGCACGTAGCAGCACTCACACGAGCCTCTTCCGCGCGTGCCAAGTGTCTACCCTTACGCGTGCGCCTGTGCCTCCCTACACGCCACGTTCCCAGCCCTGCTCTCTGTACCTGCAAGAGACGAACAAACGAGTAGCAAAAACAGACAACAAACGAAAAGAGGAGCAGAAATCGGCAGTAAAAAAAAGAAAAAGAAAATAAGAAAAACAGAAGGAAAAAATTTTGTATTCTTTTCTTATTTTTCTTTTCGGGTTATAAAAACCCCATGGATGTACCCTTTTTCGACAGATATTCAATATACGCAATCAAAATACAAAAAAATCACAATACCAAAAGGTGATTCCTATTTTGTCTTTCGCAGATTATTTTCTTTTGTTTTCTTTCATTTTACATCTATTGATAGTTTGTTGGGAGAAAAACAGTAAAAAAGGAAGAGGGATATACCTGGTGACCGCAACCACTCTCTCCATAGTCATCGGAGTCGAGTAGGGGTGGGAGGATCTGAGGAGTCGAGTCGTCTAGCAGTAGGAGGGTGGAGGCTAGGGTGTGTTTTCAACAAACTGTTTTTTTGGGTTATGGGGGGCCTTTTATAGCGCGTAAAACGGCACCGTTTAGGGCCTGTTTCAGTGGCCCTTAAACGGTGTCGTGATGGCCGATTAACCCTAGCAACCCGCGTAGTGACCCGATCCGGGGAAGGATCCGCGTGTTTTGGCCTCCGTTGGGCGATTTGCGCAAATGGTCCTTTCTATTTTTACAGCGCGTTTAAATCGATCCCTTTTATTTTTTTAATTTTGCTCTGGATTTTTGTCATTGTTGCATTTCGACCCAGCTTGCAACATCGCGTTTTGGGGAAGCGGGATATTTCCCAATCGGGCCCCCATGTAATAGCGTGCTGCAGCATGGTCCCCCACTCTTCTTTAATCTCAGTTGTTCCCTGTTAATTCGGTTTTGTTTGCGATTTAATCCTACTTGTTATTTAGTTTTTTTATTTTATTAGGAAATTTATTGTATTTTTCTTATCATACTTATTCTTATTATTGTATTTCTTTATATATTTGTTTTTTTATACATATAATTAACTTTATATTTTATAAAAATTTAATTTATATATTTTATATATGTATGAATAATATTTTTTTACTATACGTATGTATATATAATAATACATTATTAATTTCAAATGATATATTTATGTATGGAATCTTTATTCCTTTTAAATTTGTTGTTTTATTTTAACTTCTATATATTATTATTATGTACATACTATTATTTATACTAGATTTTATTTATATAAATCAAAATGTAGGCATTAATTTTAAAGTTATTCACTTTTATTTCATTTCATTTTTTTAATCTTTCATTAAAATTCATTCAAACCTTTTATTTGTTTTCTTAATTCTATTACCAAATTGTACCAAATATTTGTATTACTTATTGTTATTATTGTTTTTCTTTTGTTTTTCATTGATTATGAATTTAGGGTTGCTTAATTTTTAATAGGGATGTTTGTATAATATGATTAAAGTCGATGTTTGTATTTGCCTATTATTTGTTTAATTGTTTCTAGTTTAAGTTTAAATTGTTATTTATCTTCTACATTATGTGTATAGTCATTTAATCATGTTCCTTTGCAAGAGTCGAATTTTATTAAAGCTTCATATTTGTTTTATTTCACAATCTTTAAAAAGGGCTTGGCATTCATAGATTCTCGAGAAAATTGTGCCCTAACTTACTGGGCTTCGATTCTTCTCGATGAATTTAGATAACCAAGCGCCTATTTTATTAAAACCCTGCAATTATTAAATGAAGTTCTTCAGATTTCAAAATGTTTGATCCTAACTTACTGGATACGACATTTTGTTATCTCAATTTTAAAATAAAGGCAATATTTGGTGTTTAAGAATTTCGAGAAATTGGATCCTAACTTACTGGATTCTAATTTCTCGATTGACTTAAATAATCAAATACCCTTCTTAAAGTGCATGATTTTCTTTAAAAAAGAGGGGGACAAATTTATTTTCAAAGATTGAATTGTAGCACCCTAACTCACTGAGTGTGGCAATTTATTTCTGCGAAATGGGTGCACCTTATCATTCAATTTAATTTTTCAAGTTTTCTCATCAAGGAGCGTTTTTTAAAATCTTTTCAAGGTTTCGACATTAAGACATTAAGCAATCAATTCAGTACCAATTTTGGGCATTATGAGGATGCTAATCCTTCCTCGTACGTAACCGACTCCCGAACTTATTTTCTCAAAATTCGCAGACCAAAATCATCTTTAATGGTGAACCGGTCACACCTTAATAAAAAATCGATGGCGACTCCCATTTCCATTTTCAAAAGTCAATCCCCATTTTCTAACCAATTTAAAGAATGGTTTCGACACATATCTTAGGAAAAATTACCATTTTGCCCCTATACTTTTAATTAATTCCAATTTCGTCCCTAGGCTCGAAAAATGAAATTCATGCAATTTAACCCTTATTCCAAGCCTAACCGATTTTTACATATAACAATAACATTCATTGTATTTCATAAAATTAAAATTTTTCCATGAATTTTACATCTTTTCAATTTAGTCCCTAAATCATAATTTCATGAAAATTTCCTTTACAAAAGTTGTTTATCTATCAACAATCATTTATTTTCTACCATAAAGTCCATAATTCATGCATACTTATCCATGGCAAAACTTTAATACTTTAATAAATTTGCAAATTAATCCCTAGATAGCTAGATTAGGTTATTATGATCTCATAAATATAAAAATTACTAAAAGCGGGACAAGAATACTCACCTAATTTAGCCAAATAAGTTTGTCTTCTTCAAGCTTTTTAGCTAGGGTTTTCATGTATTTTTAATTTGGGAAGATGATGAAATAAGATAATATTGTATTTTATCATCTTTAATTATTTCTATTTCCAATTTAGTCTTTTCTTTATTTAATTTTCCATGGATGAATCATCATATTTATCTACTAACTCCTCTTAATGGTCTATTTGCCAGATAAGGACCTCCAATTTTGAATTCCATAGCTATTTGATACTTATAGCTACTAGAACTCAACTTTTGCATTTTATGCAATTCGGTCCTTTCTATCTAATTAAACATGTAATCGGTAAAATTTTCCTAACGAAATTTTAATACAACATTCCTATCATAAAGCAAACTATGTAATAATATTAAAATAATTTTTCTTCTGGACTCAGATTTGTTGTCCCGAAACCACTATTTCGATTTCACTGAAAACGGGCTATTACAACGCCAGCATTCTTCAGGGGTTTTATTCTTCAAGCAGGCAGTGGGACTTCTGTTTAACACATGCCACGTCCACTTTACAGTATCTGGCTAGAACATTTTGGGCATCTTTTTTCTTCAAGCATGCATCTCACCATGTTGAGAATGGTACGATTTTTACCCTCAACAACTCCATTTTGCTCAGGTGTATAAGCTGTTGTGAGTTGCCTTTTGATTCCTTGTACCTTGAAAAAATTTGAGAACTCCTCAAAGTTGAATTCTCATCCTCTGTCTGTTCTTAAACTGCACAATGATAAACCAGACTCTTTCTCCACCATTATTTTAAAATTTTTGAAAGCTATAAATGCCTCACTCTTCTCATTCAGAAAATGAACCCACAGCTTTCGACCAAAATCATCTATGAAAGTTAACATGTACCTCTTTTTGCTATATGATGCAGGTGAAATAGGGCCACAAATATCAAAGTGGATGAGTTGCAGTTGCTTTGCTGCTCTCCATTTACTCTTCTCTGGAATAGCTTCTCTATGTTATTTCCCTACCATGCAGCTAGTGCATCTATTTGTTGGTGTTCTAATTTTGGGAAGCCCTTCAACCATCTCCTTGTTATGCAAGAATACCAAATGTTTGTAACTTAGATGTCTATATCGTTTGTGCCAAATATCGCTGGAATCCTCATTATATGTGTTGAAGTAGGAGGCTGATGTCATGATAATATTTGTGCTGACCACAAACATTCTATTAGCAGTCATTGTAATTTCTATTCTAAGCCCACGAGTTGGATGGTATAGCTTGCAAGCTCCGTGTTTGATCAGAATAGTGATGCATCGATCTTGTAATTAACCTATACTAAGCAAATTATTGCATAAATCAGGTATAAAATACATATCACTTACTGTTTGGATTTTTTCTCCAAATTCCAGCTTGATGTCTCCTTTCCCTTTCACCATCAGTTTAGAGTCATTCCCAAGTCTTACCAAATGCTTGAATCCTTCATCAAGTCTTGTGAACCATTATTTGTTTCCAGACATGTGATTTGAACACCCGGAATCGAGAAACTATATTCCTTCACTTTTGTTTTGCTTTGGATCTACTTGTGCCATCAGTAGCATCTCGTCTTCATCTTCAACTTCTGCATGATGAGCTTTATTTTCCCAATTGGGACATTCATACTGATAATGCCCCAGATTGTGACACTTGTAGCATTCTATAGTTGCTTTATCTACACTCTGTCTGTCACGGCCTTTGCCTCTTCCACCTCGATCTTTATTTGTAACCTTCAAGACCTCCTCTTCCTCAATTGGGCCTGTCATTATTTGTTCATGAATCAACAGACTGCTTTAAATTTCATCTACCGTTAAAGTCTCAACATTGTTTGATTCCTCAATTGAGCATACAACATAATTAAATTTAGGAACTAAGGATCGCAGAATCTTCCTTGTAATATCAGCTTCTTTGACATTCTCTCCGCATGCTTTCATCTTCTTGGCAATTGAGAGAGTACTTCCGAAATAAGCATTGATAGTTTCTCCTTCCTTCATTCTCAATATTTCAAACTCAGTTTTTAGAGCTTGAAGTTGTGCTCTCTTGACCCTTTTTGATCTTTTAAACTTCTGCTTCATTGAATCCCATATTTGTTTGGATGTATCATCATTGAAAATGGTCTCCATGATTTCTCTACTTATTGCTTGGTAAAGATAATACTTCACTTTCTTGTCTTTCAATTGTTGTTCTTCAAACAGCTTTACCTCTTCTTCAGATGGTTCTCTCCTTGCTAGAATTTCATCTATTCCATCTTCTACTAGGCTCCAAAATTCCTTTACTTAAAGGAAATTCTCCATCAACTTTGCCTAGTGTTCATAGTACCCATCAAATTTGAGAACAGCAGGTTGCACAAACGGACCACTGTTGCAACTTCTTTCTGCCATTCTTCACACTCTTCTCTCGTGTTTCTCTCAAAAGAAAACTCTATTCTTTTCTTCAATCAAGCCTCTTGGACCAGGCTCTGATACCAAATGTAAAATAAAATGATGAACTCAACAGAGAAATGCAACACAATGCAATTTGTAATTCTTATAACTTTGAAAGCAAATAGCAGTGGCTTTAAATAGCCTTACAAAAATAGAAAAGCTAAAAGGAAGCTAACATATCCAACTAACTCAAGAAACTAAAAAACTAAAACAAAGACTAATTCAAAAACAATAACAAACTAAGATATGCTCCTAATAATTAGGAACTTAGTCAACAAACATAAAACTTCTTCAAACCTAGCAGTTTGATCAATGTACTTGCACTACCTAAGTTTGAAAGTTACTAATGACACGTCTAAGTAAAAAAAACCAAGGTGAAACTCTTTTTCTAGGTTTTCCATTTCAGGAAAGATTTCACATTGCTTTGTTTTCTCTACCTAAAAATTAGGTCTGTGTATATTTTAAAATAAAAAAAATAAAAAAATTGTTTTGTAATAGTTTAAAAAATTGTTAATTTTTAGAGGAATTTAATTAAATAATATGATATTAATCTAAAATATGACATTTAAATAGTTGGATTTAAGCCAACTTGATTTTTACTATATTTACGAAGGTGTCATTAGTTTAAAATGAGCACAATAAAAATAATGTTAAATGATTTTCTTGTTTTGGGGATTTTGGAGGCGTGTTAAAGGAATATTTTAAAATGAAGATTTTAAATATTTTTCTTTTTTTTTGAAATTTTAGAAATAGAAATAAATTGAAAATTTTAGTAAATGTTGGGAATAAATTTATGAATTTTTTAGAATTCAATTAAAATAATAAATTTTGTAAGTATTCATAGATAAATTTGTTAAATTTTTAAGGTTTGAGATCATATTAATAAAATATATAAACATTGAATGATTAAATTTATTATTAAATCAATAAAAATAATCTATATAAACTTCTCATCGCTTATCTAACAGTATGACATAGGTTTCCATACGTGAAGGACTATGACATTTGAACTTGGGTGTGCCCTTTTCGTTTTTTGCTGTTCTTTCTATTGGACTTGAAAGCCATGTGAGAATGTGCATAAGATGATGAGATTTATTTTTATAGAAAAGACTTTGGTAACTTTTGACATAATGTAAAAACCGAGAAGACACACATGATATAAAAATAATATAAAATTACTAACATATCAAAAGTTTATTAAATGTATAACATTTCTCTTTTCAAGTAAGTGGAGGAAGACAATATCTAAGGTTTTAATCCAGTATTAGATATTAAGTGTAAATTCTTTGTCCAGTGGTTTAGTTAACTAATGTCTATTAAGCCGAGAAGTAAAGAGTAAATTTTTTTATTTGAATGTTGTAGGTAAGACAACTTCTATTTACAATTTAATTAAGTTGAATGGGACTACTAAAATACTATAATATTAGTCAAAATTCACTACCTATAAGGGATATGCTAGAAGGAAAGGGATGGAACTGGGTTGCTTTCTTTCCTCCGTATAGGGCAAACGATTACATGAATAGGTAAATTAGTTGTTTTTTTTTCCAAGGGTAAATTACACCTAAATTCATTAAATCATTAGTAAATTTACATTTTAATCACTTAACCTTAAAAAGTTATAAAATGAGTAGTGAATTATTCGAAAATTTTCATTTAAATCACTAAACTATTTGAAAGTTTTTGTTTAAGTCATTGGGCTGTTAAGTTGTTTTTCTTTTAAATCCGACTAGCGAGCTCCAGGTAACGATTAATATAGTGGAACAATACCCATTGACAAGTAGAAGAACTTACCGTAGGTCCAATTCTATTTGATGGTCAATTTCGGAGATTAGAGAAGAAATTTGATTGTATTTTGATTCGCAGATTTGTGACGTTCAAAGCTATTTCATGAATAAAAAAACTAAACTATAGAGAAGAAAGGAAATGAGAGATTTTGACTTGTGCGGGCAATGTAAACAAAGAAGGCCATACAACAACAATTTTAGTAGTCCAATGATTTAAATGAAAAACTTTCAAATAATTTAGTGATCATTTTGTAACGTTTTGAAGTTGAATGATCAAAACATAAACTTACTAATAGTTTAATGACACTACAAAATTTAGTGGCTTTGGGGACAATAATAATCATCCCTAAAAGTTCAGAAATTGTCCTTAATAGATTCAAAGACGAATTAAGTCGTCCCTAACAATTGTCCTTTAAAATTGTATCTTTAAAAAATTTTGAGGATGAATATAAAAAATCATCCTCATAATTAAGGAAGAATTTCGTCCATAAATTTTCAGAGACAAATATCATCCCAAATTCCTAAAAACATATCAAAGTAACTAGAGATGACTTTTGTCCCTAAAGCTTACTACACCAAAATTGGGTTTTAGCGGCAGTTTTAGTGGCGTTTTTCGAATAAACGCCGGAAAAAATAGAGAATTAGCGGCGCTTAATAAGAAACGCCGGTAAAAACTGATCTTTAGCAGCGTTTTCAAGAGAACGCCGCAAAAAAATATGCAGTAGCGGCGTTTTCACATAAAACGCCGCAAAAAAAATGGTACGGCATCGTTTTTGTGGTCTTCGAAGGGCTTTAGTGGCGTTTCATTGTTAGCGCCGGTAATGCTGAGACCTTTAACGGCGTTTTTGAGTGTACGCCGCTAATGGTGGGTCTTTTAGTGGCGTTTGTGAGAAACCGCCAGTAATGTTACGATATTTATTGGCGTTTTCTACTGTAGCGTCGCGAATGCTCGTACCTTTATCGGCGTTTTTACATTTGCGCCGCTAATGGTGGAGGTTTTAGTGGCGTTTTTGGTCAATCGCCGCTAGTGTTAAGGTATTAGCAGCGTTTTTCTCTTAGCGCCACTATCGGTTGGTGGTGATAGTGGCGTTTTCTAGTAAATCGCCACTAATATTAAGGTATTTAGCGGCGTTTCTATCCTAGCGCCGCTAATGTTGGGAATTTTCCTGGCGTTTTTATGTATGCGCCGCTATTGGTTGGGGGTGATAGTGGCGTGTTTTGGTCAATCGCCACTAATGTTAAGGTATTTAGTGGCGTTTCTATCTTAGCGCCGCTATTGGTTGGGGGTGATAGTGGCGTGTTTTGGTCAATCGCCACTAATGTTAAGGTATTTAGCGGCGTTTGGTTTTAAAGCGCCGCTAAGGTTGGTTTTTTTGCGGTGTTTATTGGTAAGCGCCGGAAAATTAGTCTATTTAGTGGCGTTTGTTGAAAAGCGCCGGTAAAAAGCATTTTATCCTAAAATAGATAGTATGATTATAAATTTTAAAAATTGAATTACTTATTGATCAAGATTAGGTAATTTAGGGTTTTACGTTTAATCTAATTAATTATAATCATGTTGAATTATTATCATGATTACTAATTTAATGTATATAGAACTATTAATTTAAATTAAAATTGTTGTTATTGTGGATATGAATACCCAAAAAGGGTTACAATTTTAAAGATATGTTTTTATTAGGATTAAAAATTCGATGGATATATAATATTATTTAATTTAAATTCAAGGTTGCAATATAATTAGTAACTTAAATAGATTTGTGAATTTGAATTGAATTCATTCAAATTAAAATATATGCATGATACCTAACTCGCTATCATTCCTTTTGTTATCACTTCAATATTAAAAAAAAATCTCATACATATATATATATATAGTCGTTGTTCGTCCTTTGTGTTTTCATTTATCTATTTGATAAATTAAAAGTATAATAAAGTAGTTAAATAGAGAAATTTTTAATTAGAAATAAAAAATATATTAATGATTGGTAACTTTATATAAAAAATTTATAAAGATTAATATTGTGTATTGGTACTTTATACAAAATTATTAAATATTAATTATTGTTTAGTCGATTTTAAATATATTTTATGATTATTAAAGATTTAGGGAAAAAAATTTTGGATGGTCTCTTAAGGAGTACCGGGTATGGATTAGGGTTTGGGATTAAGGTTTAGGGTTTGGGGGTTAAGGTCTAGGGTTAAGGGTTAAGGATTTGGGATTTGGGGTTGGTGGTTTGGGGTTTGGGGTTTGTGATTTAGGGTTTGGGTTTTTGGGGTTTGGGATTAAGGTTTAGGGGTTAAGGACTTAAGGGTTATGTATTTAGGGTTTGAGGTCTGGGATTTAGGGGTTAGGTACTCAAGTTAGGGATGGTTGCTTATATTAATTAGTTTTGATAATTTATATTACAATAAATTAATTTAATATATTTAAATTATGAGTATATAATATTACGTCTTATCGCCCAGCTGCGCGGTTTTGTTTTCCTCCAATTTTTGGTCAAGATTTACAAAATCGGTTCACCTTCTTGGATGAGCAATGGGATTTGGATGCATAGTTTATATTATTTAATTAAGAGATAGGTGTATAGATAACTTTATATATATATATGCATGTATAATTGAATGGTTAAATTATATGTATACATGCATAAGACATAATATTATCTAAATGTATTAAACCTTAAACCATTTACTCTAAAATATTATAATTTAATTAGATATATATAAGTAAACTTTTAGTAGTGTACAAATGTTTTAATAATTAATAAATTTTTATTTTTATTGTATTGAAATTGTCAAAAGAATTGATAAACTTTAATTATACTTAGTAATTAAAATATACAATTAATTAAAGATAAAATAAAGAAATAAATAAATAAATAAAAGATGTGAGATTTAGCGGCGTTTTAAGCAAAAACGCCGCAAAAAGTTATTAATTAATCGGAGAAAACGGTGTAGTTTTGTTTTGGAATTGAATGGCTTTGGTGGCGTAAGTGTACAAACGCCACTAAAGGAAGGAATTAGCGGTGCTATATTGAAAATGCCGCAATGTTTCTTCACAGTTTTAATAAAACGGTGTCATTTTATCTGCTTCATTAACAGCTTTAGTGGCGCTAAGTTACAAACGCCACAATAGTTCATTTTGGTATATCAATTTTTTCCCAACACTTAGCCGAAATTCCCCCCAAATTATCCCCAAAATTCCCCCCGAATTTTCCCCCCAAAATCCCCCAATTCTAGAACCCTAGGCTGCCCCGAACCATTTCTGCTACATTGCTCACCGACCCTCCTGTTGTCGCCGTCGATCGTCGAATCAAATCATCATCTGTCTTGCCGCATCCTCTGCCGTCGCTAGGGTACAACAAAATATAAGGTTTTCCTCTTTCTCTCCTGCAGTAAAAAAGTTTGTTAAGGTTCCGTTTGTCTTGTATCCTGTGCTACATAGTTTTACACCTTCATTGAGGACTGAATTCGCAAATTGTTGATGGGTTTTAGACAATTTTTCAGTATCGTGTTTGGGACAGAAAAATTGGGAATTTGTTCTTACAATTTTATCTATACCCGTTGCATGATTTAGTTCATTATTGGTTTCTTTGCTGTTTGTATTTTAAAAAAAAAAGTTTGAAACATAATTTTGTTCATAATTTTGACTATCCTGTTGTATTATAGAAAATGATTTTGCAGGCTTGTAATGCTATTTGTTCATAATTTTGTTACTAATTTTGTTCATAAGTTTGAAACTGTTTGTATTACGAGATTTGCGTGCTTGTAGTCTTGGATTCACTTGAACTGCGTTTTATATGCATAGTTGTATTATATGCGTTTTATATGTTCATAAGTTTGAAATTTGTTTGTTCATCCCTTGGTGCCATGAACTGTTTGTAATAATTTTGTTCATAAGTTTGAAACTTTAAATTTAAATTCTAAAATTTAAAATTTGTAATTATAGTTACAATTAGTATAGTATGGAGTAGTTAATTAATTGAAATTGATGTAAGTGCCTATCATTTATGCTGTTGTTAAATTTGACTTGAGAGACCTAGAAGCGACGTTTTTAGTGAAGTCTTGACCGAAATTATTGGAAATTTGGTTTCTTGTTGTGATCACCAATAATATAGCATAATTAAAAATATATATATAGCTTAAATGAAATAAAATAAAAATAAATCTGGTCATGGTCCTCCTTCAGCTCTCCCTCCCTAAAACAGAGTTGAATATATATAGTTAGATGACAAAATTAATTGGTCATATGCAGTCAAATAATATAAAAATGCTTAATAGAGTGCATTACATTAAGGAAACATCTTGTTTGTTTATATCCTGTTTGTAGTTTACAGTACTGTGTTCATAATTCATGTTTGCGTTGTTGTGCTTAGCTTGCTGTGTTGGAAGGAGAACGCTATTCTTTGGTCTGAAAGGTCAATTTCTTCGGGCTAGATTGCTGCCTGTTTCGCTGCATAAGTTGTCTATTCTTTGGCGTGGAAGGTAAATGTTTCATTCTTCTGTTGTAATGTATCAACGTCAGTTATGCGTGGTGCTTTTCGAGGTACTGATATAGCCGTTGCGACATGTATTATGCAAATCCCCAAATGGTTTTAAGCAGGTGGACTATGTTTATGTGCTAATAGTTCCTTTTGCCAATGCAAATTTTATTAATTAATACTAGTTATTTTTAAAATGGATTTATAACATATGAATATTAAAAGGTACTCAAGTTAATATTTTTGAAACATAATGTCTTATTGGTCTCGAACTATTAAAAGGTACTCAAGTTAAATTAGAATTATTGTTGTTGATAGTAATATATATGATTTACAATTGTAATTACACTCGAAAATCAATGATTACTTATAAAATAAAGAAATGGTAGTAAACTTATAGAAATAAAATATAAAAGCATGCAACTTTAAATTGTCGAGGGTTTTATGCTTTTATATTAGAAAATCGACAAAGCATTCGTGGAAAATACGTAATAAATTTGGGACATAATTTGATAACTTAAATAAGTATTACTATATTTTAAATATTATACATATATTAATTTACGATATAAGCTATATTTAAATATTGTTAATAATAAATTTTATATTTTAAAACTAATTGTACATGTTATTTTTCTAAATATTAACATATATGTTTTCAATAATAAATTTTATATTTTAAAACTAATTGTACATGTTATTTTTCTAAATATTAACATATATATTTTCAATAATAAATTTTATAATTTTAGAAATAATTGTAAATGTTATTTTCTAAATATTAACATATATATTTTCAATAATAAATTTTATAATTTTAGAAATTATTGTAAATGTTATTTTCTAAATATTAACATCTATATTTTCAATAATAAATTTTATAATTTTAGAAATTATTGTAAATGTTATTTTCTAAATATTAACATCTATATTTTCAATAATAAATTTTATAATTTTAGAAAGAATTGTAAATGTTACATAATTCAAATATCAATCATAAGTTACATATATAATTCAAATTTTCTAAATATCAATGATATCATAAGTTACATAATTAAAATTATATAACAACTTATATATAAACTTACATAATACATAACTTATATATAAACTTACATAATACATAACTTATTACATAATAAGTTACGTAACTTATATTGAAACTTATATAACAACTTGCATAACTCACATAACTAAATCAATTTATATTATACATTAACTTGTCGACTTGCATAACTTATATAATACTTAACTTACATAATACATAACTTACATAATAACATAATAAGTTACATAATATTATACATAACTCACATAACTAAATGAATTAATATTATACATTAACTTGTCGGACTTGCATAACTTATATAATACTTAACTTACATAACTTACTTAACTTACATAATACATAACTTACATAATAACATAATAAGTTACATAATATTATACATAACTCACATAACTAAATGAATTAATATTATACATTAACTTGTCGGACTTGCATAACTTATATAATACTTAACTTTCATAACTTACATAACTTACATAATACGAAACTTACATAATAACATAATAAGTTACATAATATTATACATAACTCACATAACTAAATTAATTTATATTATACATTAACTTGTCGGACTTGCGTAACTTATATAATACTTAACTTACATAACTTACATAATACATAACTTACGTAATACATAACTTACATAACTCATATATACTTGTAACTGAACAACTTACCGTTGTAATTTATGGTGAAAAACAGACTTCAAGAATTTAGAAATGGACCGTTCTTGGATGCAATTGTCAAGGTTAAGCAACGGTTATCGAAATGGAGTACAATCTTTTCTTAATTTTGCATTTGAACATGCAAGCCAACAGAACATGATTCTTTGCCCGTGTAACAACTGTGTCAACACAAACAGGCATTATTGTGAAGTTGTGTACGAGCATCTAATTGTCGATGGGTTTGTTCGGGGTTATAAAAAATGGATTTTTCATGGAGAATGCTCGGCTACTACCTCCTCTTCAACGATGGATGTATCTTATCCTGGTACTGCTTACCATCAGTCTGTTGGAGGGGATGACATGGAATGTATGTTGCAGGATGCATTTAATATGAACAGTCAGCATCTGCCGTCGATCCCATCTGACTTTGTGCCATCTGATGATTGTAATCTTCATGGAAATACTTTTACCGAACCGGGAACAACTGTACCTCCTGAAGAGCCGAATGGTGAAGCAGTGAATTTCTACGTGCTACTTAATGACATGAACAAAGAACTGTATGAGGGATCAACATTTTCAAAAATGTCCTTCTGCGTTCGTCTTTTTCAATTAAAATGTTTGGGAGGGTGGACTGGAAACTCATTGACAATGCTGTTAGAGTTTTTGACAGAAATGTTTCCGTTTGCAAAAATCCCTCAATCATGCAAAGATATGAAGAAAATGATTAAAGATTTAGGCCTTAGGTACAACAAAATCCATAGTTACTCGAATGACTACATGTTGTACTGGGGAGATCGAAAAAACCAACAGTGTTGCCATGTATGCGGCGAATCCCGTTGGATAAATAGAAACACAGAAGATGGGAACGATGATGAAAATGATGCACAGTCAAGAAAGAAGCCAGTCAAGATTTTACGGTATTTTCCGTTGATACCAAGGCTTCAAAGGCTTTTTATGTCATCGAAAACAACGGAGTCAATGACGTGGCACCATGATGGACGAACCGATGATGGATTACTAAGACATCTAGCAGATTCTTTAGCGTGGAAATCATTTGACAATAAATTTCCAAGCTTTGCAAGCGATCCTAGGAGTGTGAGGCTTGGGCTAGCATCTGACGGCTTCAATCCTTACAAGATTATGAGCACTGCGTACAGTACTTGGACAGTGGTGCTTGTTCCTTACAATCTGCCTCCGTGGATGTGCATGAAGCAATCTTCCCTTATCTTATCTATGATTATCCCTGGAGAGAAAGGGCCCGAGAATGATATCGACATTTATTTACAGCCACTTATTGAAGAGTTAAATCAATTATGGGCCGGTGTTGAGACATACGATGTGCTAAGAAAGGAGAACTTTAATTTACGTGCAGCTTTGATGTGGACCATTAATGACTTCCCCGCTTATGCCAATTTATCCGGTTGGAGTACCAAGGGTCGTTATGCGTGTCCTTGTTGTGCTGCACAAACATGTTCGCAATGGTTGTATAATGGGAAGAAATTCTCTTACATGGGGCATCGTCGGTGGTTACCGAAAAATCATAGATTTAGATTTCAGAGTTCTGTATTTGACGGTACTGAAGAGTTCAGAGAAGCTCCTTTGTAGACCACTAGCTCTGAAATCTTGTTCATGTTGGAACATATGAATTTCACTTATGGGAAGACGAACGAACCGCCTAACACGCAAAGAAATAGAAGATCAAATGATCAAGCTGATGATGAGTCAGATGAAGAGGACGATCCTAATGAGGCGGAGTTGTGGAAAAAAAGAAGTATTTTTTTTGAATTGCCTTATTGGGAGCATCACATTCTACGACACAATCTTGATGTTATGCACATTGAGAAAAATGTCTGTGAGAACATTGTGAGTACAATTTTAAATGTCGACAGAAAATCAAAAGGCAATATTCAGAGTCGACTTGATTTAGTCCAAATCGGCATTCGGCCTGATCTTCATCCCAATCCACTTCTGAATGGGAAATATCAGTTGCCGCCTTCTATTTTTTCAATGTCGAAGAAGGAGAAAGAAGTGTTCCAGATGCGTATGCATCAAACATTTCTCAATGTGTTAGTGTAAAAGATCGAAGATTGTATTCGCTAAAATCACATGACTATCACTTCTTGATGCAAGATTTTCTGCCAGTTGCTCTACGACGTTGTATGTCGCAGAATGTGACGTCTTGTATAATTGAACTATCGAATATTATGAAAGCCATTTGTGGCAAAGTTTTGGATGTTGAAGAACTTCAGAAGGTACAAGATCGAGCTGCGTTGACTTTATGCAACTTGGAGAAAATTTTCCCACCTTCCTTCTTCACTATTATGGTTCACTTGATAATTCATCTCCCGCATGAAGCAATTCTTGGCGGACCCGTTTTCTATCGATGGATGTATCCCATAGAAAGGTCTTAAATAAAATGATTAAAATTTTCCTTCATTCACCTATATGCCTTCAGTTAAAATTTTTTGATAATGTTGTATATCGTGTTTAGGTTCCTTTCCAAATTGAAGTCTTACTGCCGCAACAAACGTTATCCAGAAGGATCGATTGCTGAAGGCTACTTGGCGGAGGAATGTATGACTTTTTGTTTAAGATATTTGGAAGGTGTTGAAACAAGGTTTAACAGACCAAATAGAAATGCTGGACTCACGGATCATCACTTCGCCGATACTTATTTGTTCCAAAGTTTTGGAGAACCACTCGGCAAAGTTGAAATTGCAGACTTAGATGATTTATTGTGGGTACAAGCACATCGATATGTTTTGTTTCACCACGAATCAATGGAACCTTTACGCAAGTAAGTTCTAGAAATTTTTCTAAATATTCATCAATCAAAAATTGTTTATCTTCTAATAAATTTCAAAAATATTTCTGACATAGTGAGTACAAACAAATATTGAGATCTCGTTCGCGCTCCCAAAGAACACAATATCGGGATATCAATAAGTTGTTCACAGAATCTTTCCATGAATGGTTAAGCCAAACGGTATGCAATTGGAGCTTTCATCAGCAAAATCCATAATGTTCGCTCATAACATTTTTAATAACTCAGTTTACTTTCTATTCAGTAGATTTGGAGTGGGAAGAACGTCACCGACGAAGTTAAATGGCTTTCTCAAGGTCCAAATCGGGTGGTTAAAAGATATACTGCGTTCCTCATCAACGGATTCAGATTTCATACAAAATATCGCGAGAGATTGAGGAGAACGCAAAATTGTGGAATAGTTGTTAATTCCTCAATTACAAGTTATGCTAGTACTAGGGACAATAATCCGGTCGAGGGAAATGTGGAATATTTCGGACTTCTTACTGACATAATTGAGTTGGATTACTACGGCAAATGTAAAGTTATCTTATTTTGAGGTGATTGGGCTGATGTTAATACTGCTCGTGGAATTAAGCAAGATCAATTTGGTTTCACAATAGTGAACCTCGCTCGATTAATTCACAGAGGACAACAGTTGATTGATGAGCCGTAGGTATTTTCTTCTCAAGTCAAACAAGTTTTTTACTCAAAAGATCCACCTGATGAGGGTTGGTACGTTGTACTCCGTAACATCCCTAGAGATTTGTTTGACATGGGCAGTGGAAGTAGAGATGGCATTGACGACAGAACACAAACTTTACCCTTTCCAGAACAAAACTTAGACGAAAACATCCCTAGTACTAGTACACAATTTCAATGGGTCCGCCAGGATACGGATGAAGATAATTACGAATTATAATGTAGTAAGCTTTTACGATTATTTAATTATATGTAATATCATAATATAAATATTAATCTTATTGTATATTTCAACTAAGTTTTCAAAGATTTCATTTGTATTGCAGATAAAATGCGGCGACGAAAAGTCGACAATAAGCACAGTTCAGTACTCCAAACTCTGCGAAACAAACAAAGACGATCAACAATCGCTATTGGGTCTTCGAATATTTCTATTACACCTGAGGAACCTACAGAAATTCAAAGTACTTTAACATTTAATTTAAATGCTTGTTGACTTCTTGTTTATTTATTTTTAAAATTCTTATAACAATATAAAATTTTTCAGTTGAAAATGGTGGGACGCGGAGAGTTCGAGGGCGTATGCTACTGAGGGATTTATACGAGCTAGATCCAGCCGAGCGTGTCAAAGTATGCAGTAATAGCTTTGGTCAGCCTGTTGGATCAGAAGCTCGTCTTTTAGCAGGATACTTGGGATTCTAGCACGGAATGCAAATATGTTGCCAATTAACTTCGAGACATGGCGACAAATGCCCGATAGTAACAAGAACCAAGCTCTTGATAACGTTAAGGTAACAAAACGTTAATGTCATTTATAATACTTGGGTTTAAGTTTCAATTATATTAACTTTCTTAGCTTCTGTTCTTTGTAGGCAAGATTTGCTCTAGAGGTCTCCGATGCTTATGTAAAAAGGCATTGGGAAAAAGATGGAGAGATCATAAGAGCACATTAAAGAAAGACTATTGTTGACACCATTTTTTGGATGAAAAATGGGGTCGACTTGGGTTTTGAAAAATGAAACGGGAGTCGCCACCAATCCTTTTTTTATGAGGTGTGAGTGGATCACCTCGAAAATTGGTTGTTTTTAATAAACGATTTGATTTTATTAAAGCAACGATTTTGGTCCACGAAACTTAGAAAAAAATAGGTTCGGGAGTCGGTTACGTATGAGGAAGGATTAGCACCCTCGTAACGCCCAAAATTGGTACCTAGTTGATTAGTTAATGTCTTAATGTCGAAAATTGAAATTTGAAGAATTTTAAAAATACGATCCTTGTATTAAAATGTTGAAAATGTTTGAGTAAAGGGGTATATTTCACGTTAATCGAGGAATAGAATCATATCCAGTAAGTTAGGACACAATGTCTCAAATTCCCGATATGCGAATAAATGCCAAAATTTTACTTATTTAAAAGATTATTTTATTATCTTGGGTTTAGAAAATGAATCATGCCCAGTAAGTTAGGACACGATCTTTTCTTAATTCCCTAGATCGTTTTAAAAACTTGAGTTTGAAAAAATACGTGTATTTAGATTTATTATGAAAATCGAAACCCACTAAGTTAAGGTACGATCCTTTCGAATCAAAACACGAAATATTATTTTTTAAAACAAATTTTGTTATATCGAGTAATATAAAACACGAAAATCGTAGTAAAATGTGAAAGTGAATTACATTGTTGTTATGCGTGGTAAAATCATAATACACACAAAAGTATAAAAATGATACGAGTAATAGCAACAATATAAAATAAAAGTCATGCTTACAATCATATAAAATAACGATGTATATAAACAAATAAATTAAAACATTCATTCAAAATGATAAAGAAAATGAAATAAATAGTAAATACAATTAAATGTAAAGAGATATATATGAACATAAATTAAAATATGTGTGCACATGTATATGTATTTACAAAGGTTAGAGTATACACATATCATAAGAAAGGTATGCATAAATATTACGAAACATAAAATATATGTATGTAGATAAAAATATATGTGCATTATAAAAATAAAATAAGATAATATATAATATACATATTTTAATACGTAAAAAAGGGGGGCATACATACATATATAAAAGAAACCATATAAAACATATAAATATGTATACATATATTCGCAAAAAGGGTTATATAGATACACATATAAAGAGGTATTTATATATATTAAATAAGTCTAAAAAGAAAATAATAATAACAATATTATACATGTATGTATATCAAAACTATCATATAATAGTAGTATGATAAGTAAAAATAAGATAAATAATAATATTATAAATAATAGTAATAATAAATGATAATACATTAAAATAATAAAGAAAATGATGAAAATGCTAAAAAGGGGGCTAAATCGAAGTAAAGTCTAAAATATGGGGCGGAATCAAAATAAAAAAACAAAAAGGGACTAAATTATGTAGTGCGCCGAAAGAGGGGGGACCAAAATGGTAAATACCCTGAATCCCCAAAACGCTGCGCTTAGATGTGGATTAAAATGAACCAAAAACAAAATTTTGTGGCCAAATCGTAAATATGCGGAAAACTTCCATGAAAGCGCTATAAAATTAGGACTGATTGCGCAAATATTCCATTTGAAGAAAACACGCGGATCCTCCCCTGGGTCGGGTCACTGCGTGGGTCAGGGGCCTCAAAATGGCGCCGTTTAATGAAATTTTAACCCCTCCCTAAAACCTAGTTTCATTCAACCGCAAAAATAAGAAAAAGAAAAGGATCCCCTCCCCTCCCTCATTTCGGTTACTTAAACCTAGGCCATCAGCCGCCTCCATGGCCAGTGGCCGGAGTCGCGTGAGAACGGCCTTTTGGCCTCCCTACCGTGGCGTCCCTGAAGGCTAAGCCTTCTCGACCGCGAGACCAAAAAAAGAAAAAGGATGAACCACCTCCTTTCTGCCCGACTCCGGTGACGGCCAAGGCAGGATCCGGCACCAGCTCGTCAAAGCGGTCAGGTATTTTCCTCTTTCTTTTTTTAATTTCCTTTTTGTTAAAAAGAGTACTGAAACAAGTAAAAAAATAAAAAGGAAAATAAAAAATAAAAAATGAATAGAAAAAGAATTGGAATCAGCCCATTTTCTTAGATTTTTAGATCTGCTTTTGTCCGATTATTCCCTTTTCTTTTCGTTTCTGCTTTTGCATGTAAATAATGAACACAAAAAAAATAAAAATAGATTAAAACGGAGTATAAATGGGTAAATCTAAACCTTTTTGATTTCTGTTTTCTTGTTCACCAAATATTCCAGAGGAAAAAAAACCTCCTTTGAATTACATTAGGTTCGGCTTTTATAGCCGATTACGTTGTTTTTCTTTTTTACTGTATTCTACTGTTCTTTTGTCCCTGCTTTCTTCTATCATTTTGTCATGTTTGCAGGTTTTGGGCAAGGTCAACGGGTGTTGGAAGGATAACCCAGACCATTTTGGTGCAAAACAGTCGTGCTTCGGGCGTCGAGTCTTGGCTAAGGCGAGGAGGAGATGTCTGGCGACCGAGGTCATTGGGTTGTGGTGCTGAATTGGGCTAGGGTTTTGCCATTTTGGGCCTCTGTTGTGTTTTTATTTGGGCCATGGATTTTGTTTTAATTTTGTTTATTATTTTGTGTTTTGAGTTCAAGGCTCGGGTAAAATTGAGCCCGTACAGCTGCCCCTCTTTGCTCGTTGTCGTGTAACGAGAACAGAGCAAAGACTTCAAAAGGGCCAATTTTGCCCGGTCTCACTGAGTCTTGACTTCTTTCGGTGCTTCTCTTTTTCAAATAACTTCATTCCAGTCCATTGCGTCTTGTTGCTTCAATCCACTCCACTGCACTGCAGAGAGTTCTAACGTGTAGCTTCAATCTTCTTTGCTGCAACTTCAGAGTGACGATGTTTATGGTCTTAGTCTGCACCATCGTAACTTCAGGGAGATAAGACTGGATGCGATCTGCTCTACTATTGCTTAGAGAGATAGGATCTACCATCTTTGACCTGCTCCACTACTGCTTAGGGAGATAGGGTCTACCATCTTCGACTTGCTCCACTACTCCTTAGGGAGATAAGACTGGTGGCTTAAATCTACTTCACTACTGCTTAGGGAGATAAGATCGGTTTCTTTCGTCTGCTCCACTACTGCTTAGAGAGATAAGACTTGATGTGATCTACTCTACTACTACTTAGGGAGATAAGATCGGTTTCTTTCGTCTGCTCCACTACTGCTTAGGGAGATAAGACTTGATGTGATCTACTCCACTACTGCTTAGGGAGATAAGATCGGTTTCTTTAAATCTGCTCCACTCACTGCTAGGGAGATAAGATCGGTTTCTTTAAATCTGCTCCACTCACCGCTAGAGAGATAAGACTTAATGTGATCTACTCCACTACTGCTTAGGGAGATAAGATCGGTTTCTTTCGTCTGCTCCACTACTGCTTAGGGAGATAAGACTTGATGTGATCTACTTCACTACTGTTTAGGGAGATAAGATCGGTTTCTTTTGTCTGCTCCACTACTGCTTAGGGAGATAAGACTTGGTGCGATCTGCTCCACTAGTGCTTAGGGCGATAGGATCTAACATCTTTGACCTGCTCCACTACTGCTTAGAGAGATAGGATCTAACATATTTGACCTGCTCCACTACTGCTTAGGGAGATAGGACTGGTGGCTTAAATCTGCTTCACTACTGCTTAGGAAGATGAGATTCGCCGTCTTCGATCTGCTCTCTGTGGAACATGACCTGTATAATAAACCTAATTATGTCTAATGATTAGGATGGTATGATCAAAATGAATCAGTTGCTCCTAACTAGACATGTGTGAATGGTGTTTGCATGAATGCATAATTTTTTTTCGAGAACGATCCCGCTTAGGATGTCATTATTCGGAGTTTATTAAGGCTTTGTGACTGACGTGCTACAACGTCTTCTCACTTGACCGACTTCTTCAAAGCATCACTTTAGTCAGATTGCCCCCACTGTGAAATCCACTAGGACACAAAATTTGTACCATCATTCTCCCACTGTAATCCAATCGTAGAAATATGTGGCCTTTCCTCAATCCTTCCTTATCACAATTCAAAAATACAGGATCCGAGTCGTTCTAGTTCCTTACACCATTCCCAAGGTGTCGTACCAGAGACTTATGCGCAAATGAAGGCTCTCTTCTCTGAGGTAACCTCTTCCTATTGCCTGATGATCATTGCTTGCTTGTTCATTAACCCGTCATCTTATCATTTTGTTCAACTAATGCGTTCGACAACGAAATTCAAAGAGAAAGTCTAAATTCAGACTTTTCCTTTTCAGATTTCCAACCTTTAAAATTGGTGTGTTCTAAACGATAGTCCTATTTCAGGCTCCTATATTATTTAGAAACTTTTCAGAGTAATATGCAAAACTTCCCTTGTGAAAGTTTTATTAGTCCATTAATCATTATTCCAATGCAACATGTTTGCAAAAAGGTCATAACAATGGATAAGAATAAAGTTGGTTCTGAGCATAGCTCGAAGGAACAAATTATCCAAAATAGTAAAGAAGGATGACAATTGGGAATGTATATCTTGGAAAAGAAAAAAAGGAATTCCAAGAACAAAAAAAAATATGAGAATTGGGTGCCCCAGATATCGCAGCTTGAACTTCTCTGTACAAACTTTCTGAAGACCATTTTGAGTTGGACATGTGTTTAGGAGATCTACAGTGCTCTGTCGATGCCTCAAGATGTTGCCTATCCTTTCCTGTTGATTCAGGCATAGCAAGATCACCACATGCCTAATTTGGTCAAGATTCGAGTTGCTTTGATTACCTCATGCCCCACTTTAATCAATATTTGAGCCGCTCTTTTCGGGTTTTCAACTCAAATCCCCTTTGGCCTAAGGTGCCATTTGCAGGTTTTCCCCTTAGCCTCAACATTTTTACTATTTCATCTTTCATTTTTCATTTTCGTTTTTCATCTCTTTTTTTGTTTTTTTTTTGTTTTTGACTCAAAGTGCCCTATGCAGGTTTTCACCTTGGTTCTTCCTTATTCTTTAAACGGAGTCTTTCTTAACTGGATCCGAGTTTATAGGATTAGCAATCTCACTCAAGATCAGTGCTCCTTTGAAAATGGTCTTCTTTACAACATAGGGACATTCCCGGTTTGGCATTCATTTCCCTTTAGAATCCATTCGTTAAGGAAGAATATTTTTCAACATCCAGCCCTCTTGTGGAATCCTCTGAGACGAGCCTGTTTATTATGGGCTCATATCATTTATTTCTGGTACATTCGGCCCCGATGAATAGCTTTTAACCCTTTTCCTATGGCCAACTGATCACATCGTGATTGGATCCCTCCAACAAGTAATGAGGGGATTTCAATAGGTAAAACTACCTCAATCCTGTAAACCAAAAAGAGAAGTGTTGCCCTAGTGCAGATGTTCGACAAGAAATGAGGGCAAATGGTAATTTCCTATGCAAATCTCAGTCATTTTTCTTCAATTTTCTTGATGTTCATCTCTAGGCACTTTGGTGACGAATTGTGGTGTCTGCTTCTGAATTGATTTCAGACCTCAGCTATCGTGCTATCATTTAAGTTCAATGCATTTTCCAATACCATCCTCTCTGAAATTCTGTACCGGTATAGGATGACTTGATCCATGAAGTAGCCTCTCAAAAAATGAAGCAATGCCCATTAGAAGTCTTCGGTAATGGTGATGTCCATGCCCCATTTTGCTCAAAATTTGAGTCGTCCTTTTCAGGTTTTCAACTCAGATCCACCTTTGGTCAAAGCGCCCTTTGCGGGTTTTCACCTTGACCCCTCTCCTTTTTCTCTTTCTTTTTCTTTTCTTCTTCTTTTTTTCTCCTATTTTTGACTTTGATTTTTTGATTTTTTTCTTCTTTTTTTTTGTCTAAACTCATGGGATCAGGTAAGTCCTGGTCATGCTTTTCGATCAGAATCAATGTTATTCTAAAGTTTTCCACGTAAGATCTTCCACTTTCATCTTGTATGTGAAAAGCCTTCTTGGGTACCAGATTTCTTTCATAGAGCCCTTTTGGAACACAACTACGACAGAAAACTTTGGATCTTCCTCTTTAATCAGGATAAAATCCAACAACATCTTGAAGGGATGGAAACTCGACTTCAAATGGGCGGAGCTATGCTGACTCAACGAGAGAGGCATTGCCCCGGCAAAGAATTACATCGTTCGCACTGTAAATTTTTGACATCGTGCTATTGTGCAGGTTTCATTATAGGAATCGAGGCATACCCTGGTATGATCATACAAAGAAATCTTTGAACTCTAGAGGTAACTCAACAAGGTCTTGCTTCGTCTTTGCAGTCAGGTCAGTTCTAATCTTCACCAAGCTCACAATTTCTAATGGTTCCTTGTGAAGTATGATCCGTCTATCCTCCTGCTCAACCCTCCTCAATAAGTCCAGAGATAAGCTACAATATATGTTATTTCCAAAACCATGAGATCCGTCTAAACACATGCCTCGCTCAAGTGGAAGATCTGAGTCTGTAGCAGTGTCACTCATGTCATTGATATCTGGGGACTCATTGTAAGTACAAAAGAATTTACAAAGAATATATGAAGTTGTACAATATGTTTATGAATGCAATAGTGATTTGGAAGAAAGAATAAAATAATAAAAATAATCGTTGATAAGAAATGAAAGAATATTGGTTTAAAAAGATTGCAAAGATGCATTCCATTAAAATAATGACGTTCAGACATGAGCCTATTTCACAAAAGAGTTCTTATTGCCTCTAGGCTAAAAGCAACAAGTGTGTTCTGAATATTACTCTAAGTAAGCTCTAAATACTACAGGGGTCTCTTCTGCAGTCTAATTATTCAAAACACTCTCAAGTTTAGAAGGGCGAACATCTAATAAGATCTCTTCTCCAGTTGTTTCTTCATATTTGGCACTGATGTGAACATTTCCCAAAATTTCTTCATTCATCGCATTCCCTTCATTATCCGTATGATTGAGCAGCGGGTTTTCTGTACTGATTGAATCCTCAAATTTAACAATGCCCATATTGATAAACCTTTCGACCAGCTTTTTAAAAGCAGTGCAATTTTCTATAGAATGCCCCATAATCCCCGCATGATAGTCACATTGCGCATTTGTGTCGTACCATTTGGGATACGGAGGTTGTAAAGGCTTCAAGTAGAAAGGGGAAACAACATGTGCGTAAAATAAACTATGATACAACTCCTGGTACGACATTGGGATTGGTGCAAATTGAGACTTCTCAGTACCTGGTTTCACTCCAGATTCTTGCTTTAAAGGGCTCTGGTGGCTGGTGGTCTCCGTCTTTGGCCTGCCCACAGTGATTGGTTTTGAGTGACCCTTGTTATATCCACCTACATTATCCCTTTTATTCCCCTTCTTCCTTGGGGCCTTTATAGTATCTGGGTACTCTACCCTCATCTTCTTTATTTCGGCTAGATTAGCAACAGGATTAGCTAAATCATTCCTCAAATTGGATCCTAAGCCTGTCAGGCAATTCACTGGTGTCGAAGTACCAGTCTGATAATATTGGGATCTGATAGTAAAGAGTGCTCCTTGTGGGTGCCCATCTGGTTGGACCTGGACACTTGTTAGAGTACAATCGAAGGAATAGACAAGATCCTCATTATCAACCCCAAAGTAAACCACCGGGTTTTTCACTTTTTTTGACTTTCCAGCTAGCAATCGGTTGAACTGGTTTATCATAGTTCTTCGTAATTCTAGCATCTAATCTCTCATCTCCTGTTGAAATTCAGTCAATTGCTCCTGCATCTGAATCTGCATTCGCTCTAATTTTTCCAACCTTCGTTCCATTTCTCTAGTCTTTGCTTGGATATCGTAAGGGTGTTTGGTTGGTTGGTTTTCCAGGTTAGCTGAAATAAATTTACTCGTTTAGACTCTTTCAATGGATTTTAATGCATGTAATGCAATGTAATGTAAATACATGAAATGAATGCCTAAAGAGACGTTGATTCTGATTCAATTACATTTAGGAAACTTTTCTAAAAAACAAATTCCCTTACATAAAACGGATACATGTACGGCCTCACCCTCATATTCCAAGAAACAACATCGGTCTTTTTCTTCATCCACATGTTTGAGGTAATCTCGCCAATAGATGCTATTGCTAGCTCCTTCTTTTGATCTTGGTCGCGATCCATCATCTGCCCATCTTCATAAGGCTCGTCAGCTTCTTGGAACGTCGAAGGCTGTTAGACAATCGCCTTGAATCCTCAGGCCACGAAGCAAGGTCACGAAATCTTCCATCGCCCTTCTTGCGTTCCTCAGAATATATTCGGGAAGTCGTATTATTTTCCACTCTATCAAGGAATTCGTATTCCATGACAAGCTTTCTAATTTAGTAATCGAACTTGAATCCATATCTCTTTCCTAAGATGCAAATGCAATGCAATGCAATCATAATCAAAACACAACAAGAGGCGTTAGTACAAAACATAAGTAAGCACAGAAAACAAAAAGTACCTAATCAGGTAGATTCTATGGATTTGGAGTGGCTCTACCTAGATTAAGTTCCTAAGTCCACTAGATGAGATTTGGTCCTAAAGATAAGGTACCCGAACCAGCAGATTCCTCGATCTTCACCCATTATAGGCTCATACAGACCGAGTTCGGTTCAGGGGAATACATTTCTCTATGGTTGCACGGAGATGAAAATCTCACGAAGACATAGGTACGGATGTATCCCGAAAGCGATCTACTATCCTGCACGGAGGTGAAAACCTCACAAAGGAGTAGCTTCTCACTCCCACCTAAAAGGGAATAATCGAGCGATTATGTAATGCAATATGCAGAAATATATCAAAATTCAAGCCAATAGAGCAATTACAAACCGAAGTAATGATAATCGTAACAAAAACGGACATACAACAAAATGACCGTAGATTTGAACCAAGCTTTTGGGTGACCTCTAGGCATTCGGTGTGGTTCTACCTAGGGTAGGCTCTTAAGGCTCATTATATGCGGTTCGGTTCTACAGTAAGGGTACCTGAACCAGCAGATTCCTCGATCCTCACCCATTATAGGCTCATACGGACCGAGTTCGGTTCAGGGGAATACATTTCCCTATGGCCAAGCGGAGATGAAAATCTCACGAAGACATAGGTACAGATGTATCCCGGAAGCGATTCACTGTCCCATGCGGAGGTGAAAACCTCACGAAGGCGTAGTTTCTCACTCCCACCTAAAAAGGCGTGACCAACGGTCATGCAATGCAATGCAGAGATATAAAAATTTAATATATAAAACAAGATAAAAACTATAACACAAAACAAATGAAATGCAATGAGGATCGTATATTTAAATCAAGTTTTCAAATTTTGACAAAAAGACAAAAAGTAAACAACTCGTGGCTTGACTCTCTTATTTAAAGTCCCCAGTGGAGTCGCCAAGCTGTTGACACCATTTTTTGGATGAAAAACGGGGTCGACTTGGGTTTTGAAAAATGAAACGGGAGTCGCCACCAATCCTTTTTTATGAGGTGTGATTGGATCACCTCGAAAATTGGTTGTTTTTAATAAACGATTTGATTTTATTAAAGCAACGATTTTGGTCAACGAAACTTAGAAAAAAATAGGTTCGGGAGTCTCTTAATGCCCAAAATTGTACCTAGTTGATTAGTTAATGTCTTAATGCCGAAAATTGAAATTTGAAGAATTTTAAAAATACGATCCTTGTATTAAAATGTTGAAAATGTTTGAGTAAAGGGGCATATTTCACGTTAATCGAGGAATAGAATCATATCCAGTAAGTTAGGACACAGTGTCTCAAATTCCCGATATATGAATAAATGCCAAAATTTTACTTATTTAAAATATTATTTTATTATCTCAGGTTTAGAAAACGAATCATGCCCAGTAAGTTAGGACACGATCTTTTCTTAATTCCCTAGATCATTTTAAAAACTTGAGTTTGAAAAAATCCGTGTATTTAGATTTATTATGAAAATCGAAACCCAGTAAGTTAGGGTACGATCCTTTCGAATCTAAACACGAAATATTATTTTTTAAAACAAATTTTGTTATATCGAGTAATATAAAACACGAAAATCGTAGTAAAATGTGAAAGTGAATTACATTGTTGTTATGCATGGTAAAATCATAATACACACAAAAGTATAAAAATGATACGAGTAATAGCAACAATATAAAATAAAAGTCATGCTTACAATCATATAAAATAACAATGTATATAAACAAATAAATTAAAACATTCATTCAAAATGATAAAGAAAATGAAATAAATAGTAAATACAATTAAATGTAAAGAGATATATATGAACATAAATTAAAATATGTGTGCATATGTATATGTATTTACAAAGGTTAGAGTATACACATATCATAAGAAAGGTATGCATAAATATTACGAAACATAAAATATATGTATGTAGATAAAAAATATATGTGCATTATAAAAATAAAATAAGATAATATATAATATACATATTTTAATACGTAAAAAGGGGGGCATACATACATATATAAAAGAAACCATATAAAAACATATAAATATGTATACATATATTACATAAAAAAGGGTTATATAGATACACATATAAAGAGGTATTTATATATATTAAATAAGTCTAAAAGGAAATAATAATAACAATATTATACATGTATGTATATCAAAACTATCATATAATAGTAGTATGATAAGTAAAAATAAGATAAATAATAATATTATAAATAATAGTAATAATAAATGATAATACATTAAAATAATAAAGAAAATGATGAAAATGCTAAAAAGGGGGCTAAATCGAAGTAAAGTCTAAAATATGGGGCGGAATCGAAATTAAAAAAAACAAAAAGGGACTAAATTATGTAGCGCGCCGAAAGAGGGGGGACCAAAATGGTAAATACCCCGAATCCCCAAAACGCTGCGCTTAGATGTGGATTACAATGAACCAAAAATAAAATTTTGTGGCCAAATCGTAAATATGCGGAAAACTTCCATGAAAGCGCTATAAAATCAGAAAGACTGATTGCGCAAATATTCCATTTGAAGAAAACACGCGGATCCTCCCCTGGGTCGGGTCACAGTGCGGGTCAGGGGCCTCAAAACGACGCCGTTTAATGAAATTTTAACCCCTCCCTAAAACCTAGTTTCATTCAGCCGCAAAAATAAGAAAAAGAAAAGGATCCCCTCCCTTCCCTTATTTCGGTTACTTAAACCTAGGCCATCATTGCCGCCTCCATGGCCAGTGGCCGGAGTCGCGTGAGAACGGCCTTTCGGCCTCCTCATCACAAGCGTCCTCAAGGCTAAGCCTTCTCGACCGCGAGACCAAAAAAAGAAAAAAGGATGAACCACCTACTTTCTGCCCGACTCCGGTGACGGCCAAGGTGGGATCCGGCACCAGCTCGTCGAAGCGGTCAGGTATTTTCCTCTTTCTTTTTTTAATTTCTTTTTTGTTAAAAAGAGTACTGAAACAAGTAAAAAAATAAAAAGGAAAATAAAAAATAAAAAACGAATAGAAAAAGAATTGGAATCAGCCCATTTTCTTAGATTTTTAGATCTGCTTTTGTCCGATTATTCCATTTTCTTTTCGTTTCTGCTTTTGCATGTAAATAATGAACACAAAAAAAATAAAAATAGATTAAAAAGGAGTATAAATGGGTAAATCTAAACCTTTTTGATTTCTGTTTTCTTGTTCACCAAATATTCCAGAGGAAAAAAAAACCTCCTTTGAATTACATTAGGTTCGGCTTTTATAGCCGATTACGTTGTTTTTCTTTTTCTTGTATTCTCTTGTTCTTTTGTCCTCGCTTTCTTCTATCATTTTGTCATGTTTGCAGGTTTTGGGCAAGGTCAACGGGTGTTGGAAGGATAACCTGACCATTTTGTGCAAAGCGATCGTGCTTGAAAAGGTCTTGGCTGAAGTCACGAGGAGATGTCTGACACTTCGAGGTTGCTTGGTTGTGGTCTTTGAATTGGGCTAGGGTTTTGCCATTTTGGGCCTCTGTTGTGTTTTTATTTGGGCCATGGATTTTGTTTTAATTTTGTTTATTATTTTGTGTTTTGAGTTCAAGGCCCGGGTAAAATTGAGCCCGTACAACTATTTTAAGACAAAAACAACCTTGGACGAGAGATTACAAAATGTCCCCCGGGAATGCTGAGGTATCAGTGGGAAGAGCTCGTTAGATTTTGGACTTCGAAGAAAGGAGAGGTATGTGTTACTAAAACAATCTTGTAATTATTTTGGTTTATATTATTTATTAATCAACGTACTAATAATTTCATAACGTAGGATCGTGAACGAGTTGGAAAATGTAGTAGGCAGAAACATAAATTCACTCACACAGCTGGGTCCAAAAGTTTTGCTTGTGTAGCTCACTCTGAGGTATTTTGAACTTTGTAATTCTGTCAGATTTTTATTACTTTCTATCAAATAATATTTTTACAACTGTATTATAGGAACTGTCGTCCGGTCAGAAAGTTGGACGCCTTCAACTTTTTGACATTACACATAGGAAGAAAGATGGGAACCCTATGACTCCTGAAGCTGCAGAAATTCTGGTACGTTTGCTTAATACAATTTGACTTGTTTTAATATTTTACAGTGTATATTTTCTAATGGTTTATTTCATTTCTTGTAATGAAAATTTTGTTAAGTTATGTTGCATTTTTTTAATATATATTGCGTTCCTAACTATGTGATTTATTGTTGTAGGATAAACTAAAGGATAAAAAAGCGGAGTACGAAGCGATTGCTTCCAGTGATAGTTCTGTTCATATTGAAGACATTGATAACCGTATTATCACTGATGTTTTGGGTCCTGAAAGGTACGGTCGGGTTCGATTTCAAGGATCTTTTGTTAGCCCAACCCAATATTTTGGATCCATCTCGCAACAATACATGCCTTGAGGAGGGCTCAAGTGAAGTCCAGAGGTTAAGAGACCAGATGGCTCAGATGCAAGCGACAACAGTTGAGCAAATTACACAACTTAAAGCGGAGGCAGCAGCGAGAGAAGCTGAGGTTCAACAAGTATGAAGAACTCGAGATCTGACTAAAAGCGAAGCGGAGAGAGAGGAAGCGAGCGGACTAGAAAGTACGATGAACTTCAAAGACTTGAGAATATGATGAAGATGCTTCAACATTCGCAACCACCGTCGTCTTAGACTATCGTGTAAATTTTTTTATCATTTTAACTTTATATTATCATTTTACCTTTTAACATATTTGTAAGAATAATATGAATTTTATTCTATTTATTGATATTTATTATATATTTTTCATTTAATTTTAAATATTATATAGATTTATTGCTTTCGGTTGGTTTAGATTTTAGTTTCTTCTGATTTGTTGTTACAGGAGGTCTAAAAATATAGAAAATATTCTTTTATAAATCTGCTCAATATAGTGGCATTTTTATGAAAAGCGTCGCTAAAAGTCAAGGTCTTTTTGCGGCGTTTTCAAGAAAATCGCCGCTAAAAGTCAGCGGCGTTTGTGATTGAAGCGCCGCTAAAGGTCAAGGTCTTTAGTGGCGTTTGTAAATCAAGCGCCGCTATAGGCTAATGTATTTTGCGGCGTTTGTAGTGGAAGCGCCGCTAAAAGTCAAGCTCTTTAGTGGCGTTTTATGGTAAAGCGCCGCTAAAGATAATAACCTTTAGCGGCGCTTAAGTCACAAACGCCGCTAAAGAGCTTGACTTTTAGCGGCGCTTAAGTCACAAACGTCGCTAAAGAGCTTAACTTTTAGTGACGCTTAAGTCACAAACGCCGCTAAAGAGCTTGACTTTTAGCGGCGCTCAAGTCACAAACGCCGCTAAATACCGTGACCTTTAGCGGCGTTTTTTGCTATAAACGCCGCTAAAGTTAACGACGCGATCAATAGCGGTGTTATTTGTGGCGCTTTTCAAAGCGCCACTAAAAGTTTTTGCAACGCTAAAAAGCGTCGCTAAAGGCCTAAAAAAGCGCCGCTAAATCCCTGTTTTGGTGTCGTAAAAGGGATGAATATCATTTCAAAAGTTTATAAAAAAATATTTAAAGACGTTTTTGTCTCTAAATGAATATTCTTTATAACACATTTCCTCTCAAAATATTAACCTTAATTATAAATTTAAATTTAATACCTACATTTAAAATAAAAGGTAATATACATAAAATAAAACCAATAAAATCGACAATACCAAATTTTATTGACATTTTAAATATCACAACAACTCAATTATACCTCATATTTTTAGTTTTTCTTCTCCTATTTAAATTTTGTTTTAGTTTCACTCAAACTCTAATTAGTATAAGTTATTTTAATATTAAATTTTCACTTAAACTCTTATTAGTGTAGGTTATTTTAATATTATTTGACTTACAAATTTAGCCTATAAATAGACCTTTTTCTACCCTTAGAAAAATAATCCATTACACATTTAGGTATTAGCTTTTACAAGCTTTTAGAGAATTTTATATTTGCGTTTTGAGGGTTATTAGTTAGGGTTTGGGTTTAATTTTATCTCTATTTTGTACTCTTCATTTTTTCTTTTTAGTGAAATTATCTTTGACTATGGTTTTTTATCTTCTTCGGAAGAATTTTTTCGTGCAAAATATTTATATTCGATCTTTTCAATTTCTTTATTATTTTACTTGTTTATTACTTAACCGGATTTATCCCAACAACAACTATTCATAAACGTGCTACGAAAACCTTAATTAAAACTTCCAACTAAAATAGGAACTGATTTTGGGCGGCCTTTAATTTAAGAGAAAAGTATATATTCCAAAAAATTAGACGAACTTGCCGACATCTATTGCATGTGGTACACTTAATTTCTTATTCACACAAAATAAACTTAAGGATGCAAGAGAACAATACACAATTCATTTCAAACAGAAGGCAAAACAAGAGAACAAAAGCTCGTTTTACCACAACATGAAATATTCTTCTAAATTATGATATTGATATAGATGGATGCAAAAATAGAATAGTAAGTTTGTCCAAGTTGAGAATTTAATTTATGATTCTAGACAATCGAAAATAAATTTGGATTTTGACACAATTTGAAACACAAATGAATCTAAGTTAAATATTTTTTTAAATAAAACAATTAAAATCAATAACTAAGATAAATAAAATAGAACAATAAATCAAATATTAGAGCAATGAAGAAGAATATTAGAGTTGTGTGACCCTAATTCATTCAAATAAAGTAAGAGATTGCTTGCAAGTCAAGTTAAACAAAATATATTTTCTTTCTAGAAGATTTAGTATTTATTAGTATAATATATTTAGTATTTATTAGAATAACTTATTTAAATTACAAGTTTAGCCTATAAATAGACTCTTTTACAACATTAGAAAAACACTTATTAAAATATTAGAACTCATAACACTTTTAGAGAATTTTGTGTTTACGTTCTGAGGGTTCTTTGTTTTCAGGTTTCGGGGTTTAGTTTTTATCTTCATCTTCTGTACTCTTCATTCTTTTTCTATTATAGTAAAATTATTTTTGCTTGTGGTTTTTTATCCTCTTTGGAGGGGTATTTCCACGTTAAACTTGTGTGTTCAATTTCTCATTTTCTTCTGCTATTTTTACTTGTTCGTTGCTTAATTAGGTCGATCCCCAACAAGTGGTATCAAGAGCTAGTTCAATTTTCGTAGATCAGCCCGTTCAGATATGGCAGCAACAATGTTTGACATTTAGAAGTTCGATGGTGTCACAAATTTCAATCTATGGCAAGTTCGGATGATGACAATTCTAGTTCAGATCGGTCTAAAAAAGGTCGTTATTAAGAAAAAACCTGATAATCTAGATCACACAAAATGGAAGAGCTTGATGAAAAGGCCCTGTTTGCAATCTAGTTGTGCCTCGTGAATAGGGTATTGCAGGAGGTATTGATGGAGAAAACCTCATCCCCATTGTGGAAAATTTAGAAACTTTTTATGATACTAAGTCTTTGGTTAATCGTTTAATGTTGAAACAATTGCTATTTACGTTTCACATGAACGAAGGTGAGCTTCTTAAATATCACCTTAGTCAATTTATTACTCTTTTGAATGATTTAAAGAATGTTGAGGTTAAGATTTATGATGAAGATTAGGCTATGCTATTATTGTGCTCTTTATCCGCTTCATACAAGTCTTTCAGGGAGACCATGATTTATGGCAGAGACAAACTCTCGTTCGAGGATGTGAAGGGTCATTTGTTGAGTAAAGACAAACTTGACAATGAGTTTGGTTCATATAGCAAGGCAGGTAGGCAAGTTTTCGTTCTGGTAGCATCAAAGAAGCTATACAAAAGGTGTTGCTATTGTAATAAGTTAGGTCACGTCAAAGCAATTTGTTATAAACTGTGAAATAAAATGGCTACTGATAGTAATAAGGAAGATGCAACTAGTGTTAATTTGGCCGACGAAAGCGGTGAGGATTTCTTGTTAGTGTTAACGAGCGATAGCTCTCAGCTTACGTCCAGATGGATCCTAGATTCGGGATGTTCTTCCATAATTTTTACTTATTCTTTGCTTAATTGGGTTGATCTTCAACAAAGAAAATAAAAAAGATAGATGGAACGTGGCGTGTAGTCCTAAGGAGCCTTGGAAACAAGAAGAATCCACAACCCCCTTCAAGCGGCTCTAATTTTCCCTCCACAAAAGAAAACTTGTCAAGAAAAAGCTTGAAGATGATCGCCACAATCTAAAAAGATTGTTAAAACTCTTCTAAAAGAAAACTCAAGAAAATTTCTTGAAAAGAAAAACTCAAAGAGAATTTATTAACTCAAAAGAGAAGTTGTTTAATAATAATGAATTTATTGAATTGTGTACAATGCAAAGGCCTTTATATAGGCTAGCTAAATAAATCTAAATAAAACTCTTTAAGTATACTAAAACTGTAATTAACCTAAACAAGAAGTAGTTTTAAACTAAATTTTCTTATTGACATAAAACTCCTAAATAACTTAAAATACTTAATAATTAGAAAAACAATTCATAATAAAACAATAATAAAACAATAAGATCTAATGACTATAATATTTGGCTCATATTTAATAAAAATTAAGCCTAAAACTCGAATCAATATGATTTAAACTTGAATTAAAAGCCCGAAACTCGTAATTTCTGTAATATCCTGTCCAGAAATTTTACTCGCATAGTCTTCACTAAAAGTTCATAACTTGAGTTCCCAAACTTGAAATCAAGTGATTCAAAGTGCATTTCGAAGATAAGAGATAGATATTTGAATTCTATGTAGACATCTTAATCCAGAAATACTTGGATCCCATCCACAAATTTGTCACAAGTTGACTAATCTTTTCAGCTTGAAAATTGACAGCTTGGTTGAATTGATTTTAATACATTTCACCCATTCCGTGCATGTATCATTCCTGGTTTCCTTGAAAAGATTCATCCTCATATACTGGTTTTTGTTGAATATTGGTTTGATTTTCTTGACCTTTGACATTGTTATTGGGCCTTGAGGTAATGTAAGTCCATCACATCCATGGCCCTAAAATTGGGTATTGATACTCGTATCAGTTATATTCAACTTAGTACAATTTTATCCCTAAAGCATCATATATTAGAAGTCCATGCAAAAGTAGGTGAGAAAAAAGAAAGGTAAAATAATATTAGGATTAATGGATGGACTTTGGCTCATTCAAAACTAGAGAAATTACTACATATATAACAAATTTGTAAAATCACCATTCAAGGTTTTCATATTAATCCTTAACATTTTTTGTTGTTGCAATGTCATCCAAATGTTGCATAAAATTTCAAATAAGATCAATTGATGATCAATATTTTCTTTGACGTGACATGACATCTCGATTATTGATTCATCTTATTATGACATGACACGTTACATGACTTTTTGAGTTAAAATTATAAAAACAATATATTACATAAGTTTTATAAAAATTTAAATTTATTTTTAATTTATAATAGTTATAAAAATGTAAAACAAAAATTACGATAAATCAATCTCTTCTTCTACATGAGACCTTCTGTTTCTCAAACCCTTCCATTCCTTAGAACAGAACGTCGTCGCAAACCACTATCTTCGGATCTAAATGGCTCCGTTCAACTCCTCTCTTTCTATTCTTTTCTGATTACCTCGTGATTTTCTTTGAAATTGACAAGAAACATGTTGACAAGAATATGGCAATCCCTTTCAATCTTATTGATAGACATCAAGAGTATACATAATATTTATACAACAGTAGTCACGTAGAAATAGGAAAGATATATAATGTATTCCTAAATATATGCCTAAAAGATATACAATAATATACAATATATTTATATATTCTTAAGAGATAATATCCCATAATAATATCTTAACCCCTTTCAAGTTGGACCATGCATGTAACAACCCGTTTTTTAGTGGTGTTAGAAATAGTGGTTTCGGGGCCACAAATTTGATGAGTAAGTTCGTAAATGTTATTATTTAATATTCACGAGTCAAATATGGTATTAAAATAAATTTTGAATTGACAATTAATTCTATTTGAAAGAATAATTAGGTTTAAGTGGTATGACCCTAAAGTCAAGTGATTTTAGAAAATGAGGTATTGAGACCTCGTTTCTATAAACTGAACTAAAAATATTTTATTAAATATTAGTGGAGTGTTATTAAGCTTTTATTAAAGTTTCGTTAAGAAATTTTAATGTTTAGATAGTTGATTAATTGAAAAGGACTAAATTGTGAAAGATGCAAAAGTTGAATTCTATTAATTAAAGGTGTCAATAGCTAAAGAAAGGTAATTAAATGGACTAAAATGGCAAATGAACCATACTATAACTTAGTGGGCGGTTGGTGACTAATTTTATTAGTTTAAATGGCATATTTTACTGTTAAAAAGGTAAATGATAAGTATTAAATAAGGAAAAAAAACATAATTTTCATATGTTCTTCTTCTTGACGGAAGAACTCCATTTATGGAGAAAGGAAGATTCTACCAATCTATTTTCAATGCATGTGGGAGATTTTGAGGTCTATTTTTAATAATTTTTATTTTTTGAAATAATTGCAACTAGGTTTAGCTAATCTGGGGATTAATTTGTTAAATTGTTAAATGTTTAGAATTTTATCATGAATGAAATTGTGGTGTTCTTAAAATTTTATGATAGATTATAAAGCTTGGTTGTTAAATATAAGTATTGTGTTAAGTAATTTTGGTAATTTTAATGTTTAAGGACTAAAATGTGAAATTAGTAAAAGTACATGGACTTGAGGTTAAATAACAGTAAATATGGGCTGTTATAAGATTGGGTCAAAATCAGTTTGCATGAATTTTATTTAGAAATGATGAAATTGCAAGTTTCGAGTTTAGGGACTAAATTGTATCAAAGTAAAATGTTGGGGAAATTTTGTAAAAATATTAAAAAGGACTTAATTGCATAAAATGAATTGATTTTTCTATTAGAATTAGTGAATTGAATGGAATTGTTATTTTAGATCAAGAACGAGTAGAAAAATCGAGGAGAAAAGAAAATTACCAAATAGCCCCTGTACTTAGTCATTTTTGCAATTTAGTCAGGTAAGTTCGTATGAACGATTATCATATTAATGTTATTTAATTGTATGTTAATATGTTATTTATAATGTTGATTGAGTGGTGTATAAACAAAGAGATGCTATGACAGTTATTGAAACTCGGTTGAACCTTAGGAATTCTTAGGATATAAATGACATGTCATTAGGGATTTCATGTTTCGGGTGCTGGTCTCGAATGTCTTACCGATGGATAAGGTCCTGCATTTGTTTCGTATTCTCCACAACTCATGTGAACAACATCGTGTAGCTTACATTTCGACCCACAGCTCGTGTGAGCAGACCCATTTCACAACTTATGTGAGCAATGATGTAAAGGAAAGGTTACGGTTATATGTAAAGGCACACTATGTATGAGCTTTCCCGAGTATCTGGTGTAATTTTATATGGTTCAATCAGTAAGGAAAGGGAATCAAATGGTAAGTTCAAAATTGAGATGTAACACGATGTTATAAAAAGATTGATGAATTAAATGATGTACTTATGTATGGAAATCTACTTATGTTATGGATGAACTCATTTATATTATGGACAAGTGCACTAACTTGTGATTTGATGATGTTGTTTAGGCTTATGCTAAGCATTTGGAAACGGTAAGTAAGCTAATGGAATGAAACATGATCATATGGTAACGATGATGAATTAAGTGTTGTGTTTATATATATATATGGTTGATTTCATATGTATCATGAACAAGTATGCTAACTTGTGAGTTTGATAGTGTTATATAGGCTTTATTAATCTTATGGCATTGGTAAAGGTTTATACTTATTTCATAAATTTCATTATTGAAATGGTATACTATGTTTAAAGTTTATAAAAGCTTACTAAGCATTCATTGCTTACGTTGTTATTTTCCTTTACTTTATAGATTATCAGAAGATCAATAGGTTGGAAGTTCGTCGGAGATCTATCACACTATCTAGTAGACAATTTGATAGTTTTTAAGTAATTTGGTTAAGGTTTATAATGGCATGTATAGGGTGCTTTTTGATGATATTATGGTGTATATGTTAATAGTGTTTTGGCATGTATAAGCTTTGGAAAGCTAGGTTAGTTTGGTACATTTTGATGCTCTACCAAGTTATGTGATTTTGCCGACTTTGATGTGCTTGTTTTTAGGGTTATCTTGGCACCTTGTTAATGACTTGAAATTGATTACTTGAAATATGGTTAAGTTCATTTATGAGCTAGGTTATCATGTATCGAAATGGAAATATTATCATGTATAGGCCTTTTGTATTGATGACTCATGGATGTACTAAATGGTTGGGTTATTATGCTTATGTCTTGAAGTTATGTTTATATGATGGACTTCTATGGCTTGATAAATAAGGTCATCTTGACCAATTATAGTGATTGAAAATCATGATTTTATAGCATGTTTTGAATGGTTGATGATGGTTAAATGTGGTATGTTTTAGTACCTATATGTATTAAGTTGATAAGTATGAAATGTAGCTTATGAATATGTTAGGTAATTGATGTGCATGGTCATATGGTATGATAATGATGGTTTTGAAATGGTCTTTTGTGATGTGATCTAGTTACATAATGAAGTTAGGTATTCATGCTTGAAATAAGGTAATATTGACATGTTAGATCGATGATGTTTGGATGCATATGTGGTGTATTTGAATGACACATTGGTTAGTTAACTTAGGACTTTGAAATGACATTGTAGTGTATGTGTTGGTAATGTTCAGGTTCCCTTGAAGTATGGTTAAATATGTTGAAAGGTCATGTATGATATGCACTGGAAATGGTTTAATTTTAGGTAGATTTGGGTCCACATGGCTTGGCAACATGGTCGTGTGTTATCTGATGATTTCTTTAGGGTGCAAGTCAGTGAGTTACATGGCCTGACACACGAGCGTGTGACACGGCCGTGTGACCCTACTCAGAGATTTACACGGGTGAGGACATAGGCAGGGACACGACTTGGCCACACGACCATGTGATCCCTATTTCCAAATTTTTATGACTTTTTCCTAGACTTTTCAAATGATTTCAAATTGGTCCTGAATTACTTCTATGGTGTTCTTTGGGCCTCGATGGCTCAATTTAAGGACGGTATGTATGTATATGATTTGATTATGTTATTGAATGATATTAAGTTTAAATGCTCCCGATTTTACGGTAATGCTCCGTAACCCTAATCTGGCAATAGATACGGGTTAGGGGTGTTCAATAGAGATCATAATTGCCCAACTTGTTGAAAAGGTATTCAAATTGCGGTTTACCAAGTGCCTTTGTAAAAATGTCAGCCAACTGAATGGAGGTCGGAACATAAGAAGGTACAATCAACCCATCCTAAATTGCATTACTAACAAAGTGACAATCCACTTCAATAAGTTTAGTATGCTTATGAAATATAGAATTCTGTGCAATATGCAATGCAGATTGACTATCACAAAATAAAGGAATAGCTTTAGTATGATGAACACCTAAGCTCAATAGCAAGGGCTTCAGCCACTTTAGCTCACAAGTGACGGAAGCCATAGACCTATACTCAGCCTTAGTGGAAGACTGAGACATAATATGTTGTTTATTAGTTTTCCAGGAAATAAGAGATTGTCCCAAAAAGACAAGCCAACCAGTAAGCGAATGTCGAGTTAACGAAACAAGCAAACCAATTCAAATCACACCACCTCTTTAAGGACAAATCACTATCATATCATACTTTGGTCAAGAGAGCCTTTCAAGTACCTGATAACACACAGAGTCACGTCCTAATGCTCCTGCCTCGGCTCATGCATAAAATGAGATAAGATATGAACCAAGTATGCTAAATCAGGTCTGGTCATTGCCAAAGAAATCAAACAACCCATTAACCGTCTGTACGACTCAGGATCATTCAAAATGCCCCTATAGCATACATTAAACTATGATGTTGCTCTATTAGCGATCCTGTGGGCTTTACTCCTAAAAGACTCGTCTTCGAAATAATATCAAGTGCGTATTTCCTTTGAAAAAAATATACCCAAAGAACTATGAGTTACCTTTATCCCCCAAAAATATTTCAAAACACCAAGATCCTTCATATGGAAATAAGAATTGAGATACCTCTTAAAAGTTTTCAAAGCAGCAAAATCATTCTTAGAAATAAGCAAATCATCAACATAAACTAGCACATTAATGTGCACAGATCCCTTAGAGTATGTAAAGAGAGAATAATCAAAATATGATTGAAGGAATCCATACCCTTTCAGTGCAATAACCAGCTTAGCAAACCAACACCGAGAAGCATGTTTTAACCCATACAAAGACTTGCGAACGACAAACCATTCTAGGCTTATCAAGGGAAAAACCTGGAGGAAACTTCATGTAAACCTCTTCATCAAGATCTCAATGTAGAAAGACATTATGTACATCTATTTTATGTAACTCTCAATTTTTCAAAGAAACAATATCTAAGAAAGCATGAACAATCACAATTTTCACCACAAGAGAAAAAGTTTCATTATAGTCAATATCTTCTCCCTAGTGACTACCAAAAACAACAAGATGAGCTTTAAGTCTCTCAATATTTCCATCAGAGTTTTATTTAATCTTGTACACCTACTTACTACCTAGAGCTTTCTTTCTAGGAGGAAGTGTCTCCATGGACCAAGTGTCATTATCCTCTAGAGCACGAACCTTCTTTTGCATAGCATCACGTTATCCTACATCCTTCACAGCCTCTTTAAAAGACTATGGCTCAACCCTTGCAGTAATAGCTGTAAGAAAATTTCAATGTTTCATAGTAAATTTGTCACAATCAACATAATGCGCTATAGAAAATGGAGTACTTGAGGAAGGCTCTGAAGCAAGTGAGGCGGGAGATGGAATTTTCTTTATGATGGTATGAATGACAAAATCCTGAAGCTTCACTGAGAGAAATTTCTCCATATGCCATCGTCCCAACTCAGGCGCATCATTACCCAAAACCCCTTGTACTATTGTGTCATCGAAGGAAGAAAACACCATAGGTGTCAAAGAATCCGCAGGTGACAAACTCACAGGCTGTGGAGTGATAAGTGGAGGAACTATCGTAGGCTGTGACACATTTAACTCACCAAATATGTATAAAAAATTACGTCTACACTCACATATGGTAAAGCAACATGGTCGAGCTCAATTGTCGTAGCACTCCCATCCAAATATGAAAAACAATATCCTAAAAAAACCTTACATCACGAGACAGAAAAAAATTCTTAGAATCCATATATATAAATACCAACCCTTTTTGCCAAAATGATACCCAACAAAAACACACTTCCGACTCCGACTAGCAAACTTGTCATCCTTAGAACGTTGATTATGAGCAAAACATAAGCAACCAAACACACGAAGATCATCAAACAAATGAGGTCTACCAAACAACATTTCATAAGGTGTCTTACCATGAAAAAGAGGTGAAAGAGTTTAATTGATAAGATGAGAAACAGCCAAAACACACTCCCCCTAAATAGGCAAATTTTCTTAGAAACGTAAAGCACAAGGCATATTTAAAATATGCTGATGTTTCCTCCCTACTCTCCCATTTTGTTGAGGAGTACCAATACAAGATGTTTGAGAAAGAATGTCCTTTGTAATAAAATAATCTTGGAGATAATTAAATTACATCTCATTATCACTTCTAAAAAACTTTATCTATTAAGAAAATTGACGATCAATCATAGTAATAAATGACATGAAAATATTGAAAACCTCCTTCTTATTAACCAGTAGATATACCTAAACAGCACGGGAGAAATCATCAACCATTGTCAAAAAATAATGAAATCCACAAAATGAAATAGTGTCATAAAAACCCTATAAATCACAATGAACTAACTAAAAAATACGAGTGGCTTTCTATTCACTAATTGAAAAGATATTTCTGGTTTGCTTAGCACGATGAAAAATTTTGCATGCTTTACTCAAATGATATCTAAAGTTACTAACATAATGAAGTAACTTCACTAGTTTCTCGGAAGGGTGATCCTATCTTCTATACTAAAGTTCAAAAGAGGATGAAGCTTTAATAAAAATCTCTTTGACTGTCGAAACTTGCTGGAGGTAGTAAAGTTTATCCCATCTCTCATTCGCTCCAATTAGCTCCCTCGATTGGAGGTCCTAAATAGCTCATAGGGAAGTAACTTCGGCACTTTCTCGGAAGGCTGACCCAATCTTCTACACCAAAGTTCCAAAGAGGATAAAGCTTCAATAGAAACCGCTTTGACTGTAGATACTTGCTGGAAGTAGTAAAGTTCATCTTGTCTCTCATCCACTCCAATCAGCTCCCTCAAGTAGAGGTCTTGAATAACACTTATGTTACTAGAAAATTGGACAAAATAGTTCATTTTATCATTCAATTGTGAAAAAAAAAATTAAATTGCGGTTTAATTTAGGAACGTAAAGAACATGTTTTAAGTGAATTTTGCTTGTCAATTCAACCATTCCTTCTTGGGTAGCCACCACTGTTTGGCCATTAAAGAGTCCTACGAAACACGCTACAACTTCTCTAACATTCGTCAAACAAATAAGATCATTGGTAACATGATTTGAACACCTCGTATCAATAATCCAATTATTCTTGGACTTATCATTCAACTGATTGGTAGTGGATTGTGTATTACCGAACACCGCCAGAAGAGACTATCATTGCTCAATGGTAAAACTAGGAAGTGTCGCCTCCCTGACGGTTGTGCTACCCCTGCTGTGTTCTGCGTTGGTGTTGGTGGCGATTGAAATGTAGAATCACCGCCAACCATTGAGAACAATGATTTTTTTTTTTGTGTGTGTGTGTTAAACACCAAGCTCAGATACCATCACAAGAATAAGGTAATCCCTTTTAATATTATTGATAGGCCTCAAGAGTATATATAATATTTATACAGCAGTAGTTATGTAGAAATAAAAAAGTAGAAAGAGGAAAGATATATAATACATTCATAAATATATGCCTAAAAGATATACAATAATATACAATATATTTAGATATTCCGAAAAGATAATATCTTATAATAATATCCTAACACATCTAGATCTAAGCTTGGAGTTCAAAACTAAAACTTCCAACCGGCCCAAATCTACTATCTAATTTGAATTGAAATAAAATGATGGCTTCCTCGCAACCCAAGCTAGCTCTTCACCATCCAAATTTGTTGCTTCACTTCGGCGTCTCTTGGAACATGGCCAGCAGCTTCTTTAGCCACAAAAATCTTTAAGTAAACCTTTCAATGTTTATATCAAGAATCACTTTATCTCTACTAGATTTCAAGAGAAAAAAAAAGTTGTTTGAGCTTGGCGTGTTTGGGCTAGATAAGGTCAAGGTATTAGTGGACCTGATACCCGCCAGTGAGGTCTGTTGAAGGCATGTAAGTACTGGTGAAAAGGTATTTTTTTTTCAATTTTGGTGATGTCAAAAAGAATAATGAAGCTCTTTCTGACGAGTAAAGATGTAACATTTGGGTTCAAAATGATGAAAGGCCCCAGTGTCATTATTAAAACTTGCAAACTTGGAGGTCATTCCATTTGTTCATCTTTTTTCCTAAAGCTAGAAATGTCTTCCATTTCAAAACCTAAAAACCCTTCGTTTAGTACCTTCCTTTTGACAAAAACCAAAATTATTATATGAAGAAAATTAAAAATGTTAAGAGTGTATAACCAACAAAAAAGATGGAAACCAAAGTATCATCTCTACTTGTTTATTGAATAGACTCTAAGAATCAATTATCTCTCTTTCAATTGTTCAATATATGTAATTACTAAGCTAGGATTCAATGACATTAACTAGACTCTTCTAGTATCTAGCTATGTCAATCCCCTTTCCCCATTAACTATACTTCTATGCTAGGCAACTTGAGTAAAGTCATTAAGAACAAACTTATTGGGTTGACCAAAGCATTAGATATATTTATATCCTAGTCTCAAATTAACTTGTTTGTCAGTACTATTAAAGTTAATCCCAATCTATTCAGTCTAGATTTCAACCCTAACTTTCTCATCTAATACAAATCAAGGTTATCTAATTAATACAACTTGGTGATCGACAATTAAGTTAAATAAGTACAAGACTAAATAAATAATTAACAATGATCAAAACAATTGAAGAAAAATAAATTAATTAACTAAAAAATAGGATCCATCATCGTTCCAAGAAAATAGAGTTTAGTTCATAATAAGTTGAGAAAACAACACAAAAAGATAGTCAAAACAAACTTGCATTGATAAAAAGTAAAAAGGAATAATCTAGAGAGAAAATAGTTAAAGAAATAATCTCATTTTCTTCTTGTCTTTGCAAGCTTGAAGTTTCTCTTGGTGTGAGAGTTTTTCTTTTGCCTCCAAGTGGTCTCCTTACTCTTTTCCTCCTTTTTCTTTCTTATAATTTGTCACCTCTATTTTTATGGTTTTTATCATCCTACTCCACCGAACATAGAATTTGCGATGGACCAGACTGCTTGCTGTCAAAATTTTGGAATTGCAGAACATGCTCCATCACATGAATTAAACCCAATGGAGTGAAAGACATTTCTTAACCACTTTTTACCCTATGCTCTAAATATTTCATTCTTAATTCGACACTTACAATGGAGAAAAAAATAGCAAGTAAACTTGAATTAACTCTAAAAATAATAATAATTGAACAAAATTATAATGAAATAGAATTAATCTGAAAACTATAATATGTAACAAAGACTAACCTAAATGTTAAAATTAACTTTTAAAATACAATAAAAACTATACTAAAATAAGTTTAAATATGAGAATTATCAAATAAATAGAATAGTCTTTTATTGTTTCATTTACTTAAATTCATTTTCTGCATTTTTATTTTTACTTGCTTTATTGACTTTTAACTTATATTAATAAAATAATTAGCTAGTGAATCGAGTCAATTAACTAAAGTCACCTGAACACATTCTTATGGGTTTGGTCTTCAAAATACTTTCTAAAAGATTTATTTTCGTTGTAATTAATAGTTGACAATAATGCTGCAAACTTGCAATTATCGGTGAGTAAAGGAAACTATTTTGAGGTTTTGTTGAATATTTATTTTTTAAATGAATTTTTATATGTTATTCGCCATCATCATAGTTAAATAACAATAAAGTCGGTCCACTAAGGATAAATAGCCCATATGCGCAATGGGCTGGCCACTGAGGCCTTGAGGGACTGCCTCTCACAACGATGACCTATGATCTCTCCTGCACAAGAATACCAATGCTATCTTAAGCATTCTCCTCCATCTTATTCGGGAGTTTCTACAGTCTCTCCATTCATCATGGTCAAAGAAGCACAAAATGTACAAAGAATCTAATAAACCTGAAAATGCGGGAGAGCCAATTAACAAGATGTTAGATTTGGGCGCCAGCTCGATCAACATAGGGCAGAGAGAAAAGGTCTATAAAAGAACGTGAGATTCATAGAGTTGAATATGTGAACCCCTCTACCTAATTTCATGCTTTCCAATTTCAAGCATCAAAGGGTGCTCCAGTGATCAAACTCCGATACTCTTTTGACTTTTTTTCTATTCTATTGTTAAACTTATTCAATCTATTTATAAGTGAGTAACCCAACTTACTACAAAAGATATCAATAAATATATCCTTAAGAAAATATATTAACTAAATTGCATTATTTGACATCTTGCTTTAAAGCATATGCTTTTGTTTGGAAAAAGGAGAAAAATAATCATTTTCAATTCTTAAAAGTTGATCCAATTAAGTTACATAATAAAATGCAAAAGCAATAACTAGGACACAAATATTCTAAAAGGACAAAAGACAAAAATATTGCAGACAGAAAGAAAGAATGAATTCAAATATAACAACAATAAGTTAGGGTGCATTTGATTGGCGGTAAAATGTTTTCCGGAAAATGATTTACGGAAAATGTTTTACTTTTCTCAAAATGATTTCTTGGAAAATATTTTACGGTGTTTGATTGAATCATGTAAAATGTTTTCTGCATTGTTTGATGATTTCTGAAAATATTTTCCGGAAAAGTTTTTTACATATATTAATATATATTAATAAATTTTATATTTTAAATTGTTTTTACATATATTGCAATGATTTATTTATAATAATACTCAATTATTAAGCTACAATATTAATCGTTATAAATTGAAAAAACTAATATCAAATAAATTATTTGTAATTGTGTTAAAAACAAGTATTGAATAATTATAAATTGCTTCGAACCACAATGAGTACTAGAAATAATATTATCCAAATACATAATTAGTAGTACACCGCATAGTAACAACATTATCCAAGTACATAATATTACACCACATAAAAGTATCAATATCTTCAACCCTGAGAAAATTTTTGAAGCCAAATTTTTCTATGCCTCTTACTTTTAACTAAAAAAGCTTTGGCCTCGGATTCATGACTCACTAGATAATCAAACATAGAACACAAGAAGTCATCATCAAATCCTTCTTCCTCCATCGACATCACTTGTTCGTAAAACTATGATGTCTTATCGGCAGTAAATTGTTCCAAAGCATTAGCAATTTTGCCAAGTTGTTCACCCACAAATTTAATTTGTTCATCAATGAGACTTTCTTGACCACTTTTTCTTTTACGTTTGGATGTGCCAGATGAAGATACATTTGTTCTTACCTCTTCAGTGTCTTCATTGTCGTAGTCTACAGGCATTGAATCTTCATTACCATCAATCTATGTTGGCAAATGTTCTGGCAAAACTCCCTGTTGCCATATCTTTGCCAACAACCAAAGCCATTTCATCATAATGATCAATGCTTTTATTGAAAAATGGTTCATACTTCTTGTGTGCCTGTTGGATATTATACACAATTAGAATAACAAGTAAAAAAAAATTGAAATATACTTAACATATATATACATATATTACCATCACTGCTGCGCTCATATGTCACTCTATCACATGTGATCATTTTCAGGTTATCATCCCATCCAAAAACACTTTCACCTCAAATTTTGCATATAATCTGCCACTGGTTTTTTACTGTCCTCAAATGATTTTCTACATGATTTGCATCGCATTGGACTTGGAATCTTTCAAAAATGGCGTCGACAACTCGATTAATAGAAATTGCTTTGAAAGTATTAGAAGACTTATTTCCTTTTCGAGCCTCCTCTGCTAGAATTTCAAGGAAAACATGTTCCATCAGTTTTGTCCACCTAAATTGCTTAGAGGTCCCTTCTTTGTTGCCCTTACCCATTCTACATTAAATAATTGTCATTGTCAATAATTTCAATATCCAACAAGCTTAAAACATAATAATAAATTCAATATCCAAAAAGGTTAAAACATAATCAATATCTAACAAATTCAAGACATATATCAAAATCCAACAATCTAAAATTTCAATATCATTATCGAACCAACATTTAACATTCAACATTCCTTTTCACCCACCATTTGTGGTGCATTTATTGAAGTGGATTATGAAGATGATCAGATTTGAAGGAATAAAGAGGATAGCTTCTCATAGGCCACATTATATGAGAAACCAAATTGGTACTCGTATCCTCCTTTTAAAGGAGCATCATATGTGTTCTTGGATAAAAGTTATCATATCTGACATTCAGAAAAAAAGAAGAAAAGAAATAAGAGTTATCCTATCCAGCGCCTACAATACACCAAATGCATCATTCATGCAGTATCTAAGGTTTTTTGTTTCTTTTTCTTTGTTGGCCACTTGTGTACTAAAGCTGAGTTTATTCTAAATGCAATATAGATACTTTTTAAGTATTCCCAAATCCTCCAAATCAGTTCTAAGATCAGGATAACTTCTGCCATTGCCTGACTGCTACATGGTGAGCAGCTTTGGAAAAAGGTTGAGGTCCTTTCTAATGTCAGCCAAGGTTACTATTAACGCTGAAGCGTATGGTTTGAAATGGTTAAACAAGTTGTTCCAGGCCTACATGATGATTGATCATGAGTTTTCTTCATTCCTAACCCCTCAACCCATAACCTTATTAACATGCCTCACAACACAATTATACTCAATTAAGACTTTTGGTCCCTTCATCCAAAGGAAGAATATTTAGGTTATTATGATTTTGGTCCCTCAAATATACTCATATTTGAGTTTTAATGTACTTTAATTTGACATAATTTATTTTTTCCTACCTTTATACTGTCATTAATTAATCCAAATAGGTAATACAGCTAAAAACACCCTTTCCAACAAAAAAAAAATCCATAGCAGCATAAAGTGTTAGCTATTTGGTAACTAATACCATAATCAAACTAGGAAGACTGAAATTTACATAGATGCTAAGCTTTCTGATAGCCCACAACACAATAATACATTTATTCAGGATGCAATAATGAATCAAATAAATCACTGATAAATCAAACATTTAGCAATGAAGCTAAACCAGCTAAACAGACAAGTGATGTTAAGCATGTAAAAATGGTCAAACCAATAAACCTGTAAATTGAATGGATCGGATTTGTTTTAGATTAGATCAACTCGAGTTTTAAAATTTTTGGATTATTTCTGCTCCAGGTCTTCATTTAAGGTTTGGGAGGCTGAGGTTTTTTTATACCAGGTCAATACAAGTTTGATCATTTTGGGTCCAAGCCGGTTTAAGGTTTCAGAGATAAATTCAAAGGTCTAGCTAACAACAACAACAAGAATAGGACTCTAAAACTTTTGAAAATAATCTAAGCCTAGACGGCTACAACTAATAAAGCAAATAATCCTGTTGTGATAACAAAGTATTCTAATTGTATGTGCATTCAGATTCTTTAGCAACAACATTCAAAGATATCTCAATCTTAAAATACAATCTCAATAATATTACTCATAGAGAACCAGTAGATCAATGCAATCAAGTTCCTAAATCACATTGAATAACTTAAAAACTATACTAAAATGTAACATTTTCCATTAATTTCTCACTTACTAAGCTGAAGCATTGTTAAAAGACTCACATTTTCAATTCATTTCCAACTTACCAAGCTTAAGCAAAACACCAAGACTTGCATTACGAAAAAATACAATATAAAGGACAAACAGAGGATAGAATTAAACATCATAGACATTACCTTATGCAAAATACAACACTAATACAACACACAACGAAAAACCATTCTCAGGGCATAGACATTACCTTGATTTTGGAATTGGGAAAAAAATGGAGGAGGGCACGATAGGCTTAGAGATTTGGAAGACTGTAGGGTAGTAAAGAAAAAGTTAAAATTAGCAACATTATTACCCAAAAAAACAAAATACAACGCAAACAAATTATGAACATCAACGAGTAAACAAACGGTTTACCTTAAATACGAATTTGTTGGCGATTCGGGAATAAACAAACCCTTAAATGCTTGATTCTGGAACTGGGTGAAGGACCGGAGGTGGACCGGTGGAGGTGGATCGGTGGAGGACGGAGGTAGCTTGATGCTTTGATTTTGGATTTGGGAAAAAAAATGGAGGAGGGGAGATAGGGTTAGGGAAGACTGTCGGCAGTAAAACAAAACACAAATGTTGTGGATACAGCTTAAAAATTAGCAACAATAGGAGAGAAGATGAGGCAGAGATGATGAGGAGCTGTGGAAATGGTTTCAAGGGTGAACAGATGAGCTGTGGAAAATGTCTTACCGATTTCTAAGGGGTAAGACATTTTCTGGAAATATGGGTTGATTTTCCCGTGTTGCGGAATTGATTTTCCAAAAGGAAAATATTTTCCTCCTATCAAACACTGGAAAATGGGGAAAACCAATTCCGGAAAATATTTTTCCCTATCAAACAGACCCTAAGATGAGAAATTATGATGCTATAATAAAACTTAAACTCTCGTGAGTACTGAGTACAGTGTAAATTTTTTTTCATTTCACTTAAACACATGAAACTAAGAGGATGAAAAACCCTTGCAAGACCACCTCTAAAAAGGTAAAAACTTTCCCTAGTTTTGAAAAATAATAGGTCATAACGATGTACTACAAAATGTATTAAAACATAATACTTCAATCAAACAAACATAAAATTATAACTTTCCTATCCCTAATCCTTCTTTGAATTGAACTTAATCATCAATAAATATGTCATCTGAGCTATAATGGTCTTTAAGCCCGTAGTACTTCTCAATGCTTAGCTAAATAAAATTTCAAGCGTTTTACCTATAAGCTAAGCCCATTAGGTTATGATATGTTTCTTTAGACTCGTGTCCTTTCTGTTTCACATTAACCATAATTCAAGCAAAACAATGTTGTAAATCTTTTTTTTTTTTTGATAAGCAAATTAATGAATATAATTACTTGGGTGGAATAATTAAATTCTCATGGTATAATCTCATGGGTCTCATCGAGCCAAGCTGAGGTCAGGTACTCAGGTTTTAAAATACCTTTCAAGTTTAATTTCGTTTTTGGGTCGGAAAAAATCTGTTTTATTATTTAAAAATTAATAAAATATTAAAATTATATTTTTTAGTTGTTATTTTATACCTTTTTATAATTAAATTTTAATTTTAAAATACTTTTTATTATTTAAATTGAATTTAGGCGGGCCGAACCAATGTGAAGTGAAAAAATTCTTGCTCAAACCTCACCCAAGTTGGGTTAGGCCTACCAGGCTAAGTAGGCCACCTGTTGTCTAATTCGCCCCGACTAGAACAAATTTAGACTCAAACTGTAAAATGAATGAGAACACTAATTAAAATGTAACCACTATGCTAACAGTCAGTCAATCTTTAGGCGAATAACCGACATCATTACCATATAATTTTTTACTGTAATTTTTATAAATTATTAATCTATACTATTTATTAAGCCTTTTACTAAGTTGGTGTCACTCACCAACTAGGTTCCAACTTAATTACGGAATTATAAAAAAACTATTTAATTTATAAAGTAAGTTATATAATTATGTGGGTATTTTTATCTTTTTTATAAATCAATAAAAAATTATCTATAATAATATTTGAACCAAGGACACTATGCATATAAAATATTTTCATATTTACCATTTGAACTAAAATAATTTTTAATTTTATATGAAATTTTAATACATATATTAGTTATACAAATTTTCATATATTTGTGTATATTAGTATATGCATGCATTAGATTCTATTTTTTATTTTAATATCATACATATTTCATCTGTTACTATTAATTAGTTCCAAATTATACTTCTCATCATTTATTATATGTTTTTTAAACACATTTTATATTCTAAATACGTGATTTCTACGGCGTATACGCATGTGATAAAATTTCTAGTATAATTTAAATAAATAATTATTTTTATAAATTAACCACACATGAAACTTGAAATTCTAATATTAATCTCTAAAATCCAAACCTCAAACCACCCAACACGAACTCTTAATCAAAACTCCAACTCTTAAACCCCAAACATTAAAAACTGTTTATAATAACTAGAATTAAATTTGGATTAATAATTTTAACTGCTCAACAAGATAATAAATAATTATTTAGGAGGAAGCTAAGAAAGAGGCAAAGATGGATTGGGTGGGAATAATGCAGTTTTAAAATTATTATCAATGCGTTTTGCAAGAGGATTCGTCCCATGTGTCATACCAGAAAAATTCTTGGAGATGAAAACTTGAAGCTTCATAGGCACTGCCATTCAGTTTAACTAGCATCTCTACTCTCAATTTGCTGGACTCCGAAATCTAGTATAGAACATCAAGAATGGCTACTAGAGTTCTCTCCAGTCCCGGGCTGTAGTAGTAGTTATCTAGATTCTAGTTTATTTCTACTGTTCTCTTCAACTTTTGTATATATCCTTTGATTAGCCTTTACTATTCCATAGGTATTGGTCTGTGTTTTTGTACTTGGAGCATTCATAAAAAAGACTTATTAGGCGTAATATTATTGGGAGGTTCATATCTTATGTGTTGGAATTCTATCTAATAATTTCTCTCTTTTTACTTTTTTTTTCATTTCATTTCATTTTCCTTTACTATTTTTAATTCAGTAGTTTTAAACTTTAAATTCTAACCCCAACCTAAAACTTAAAAACTTAACTAAATTTAAAATCCTAAATCTCAAATTCTAGATCATATACCTCAAAGTCTAACCATAAACCTTAAACCATAAAATCAAAAGCATTACGGTCCTTTTATACTTGCAACCTCATTAATATGCATATTAAATTAATATTATGGTGATACATACATGAATGGGGTGAATTTTTTTAAAATCAATTCAATTAAGCTGTTAATTTTTAAGTTTGGAAAATCAATCAACCTACGGCGATTTTTTGGATGGGATCCAAACATTTCTAGGTTGAATTGTCTTCATTTTGAATTACTCAATTTCAAGTTTAGGACCTTAAGTTACAACCGTTTTAGTAAAGAATGCACGAGCAGAATTTTTAGACAGGATTATTATAGGAAATTATGAGTTTCAGGTTTTAGTTCGATTTTAAATCATATTAGGTTCAATTTTTAGGCTTAATTTTTATTATATATTAGTTCAATATTGTATTTATTAGGTTTTATTATTTACTTATTCCAAATTTTAGGATATTTTTTAAGTATTTTAAGTTGTTTACGAGTTTTGTGTTTCTTAGTCAACAAGAAAATTTAGTTTAAAACTACTTCTTATTTAGATTAATTAGAGTTTTGTAACAAGGTGATCATGGGTTGGGCGGCCAGGTCCAGCCCGACGGCCCGCCAAAATATGAGAGGATTCGGATAAAAATATAGGCCCGAAATATGAGTTTGGGCAAAAAAGGGGCCGGGCCTCGGGTAAAATTTTTTTGGCCCGAGCTCGGCCCGGCCCGAATATAATTAATATATTTTTTATTTTTAAAATTTATTATTACATTAATACATTTCCCATTTCCCTTCCCCTCCCTATTTCCCATTTCCCCGACCCCGTGCATCTGATAAATCCCTAACCCCTTCCCTCCCTTTTTTCCCCCAAATAAAAAATCCACCTCCACTGATCCACCATTCCACCTCCGGTCCTCCACGACTCCACCTCCGCTCTAACGGTGCTTCTAGCCTTCTACGTCTTCTACCTTTGAATTTCAAAGGTTTGTTGTTAACCCTATTTCCTGTTAACCCAATTCATTAGGACAGTTGAAGAACCGGGATTTAGATACATGATGAGAATTGCTAGTCCTAATTTTAAGAATATAAGTAGACATACAACTGCTAGGGATGTCCTAATGTATTATGCAAAAAAGAGAGATTGTGTTAAAGAAGAGTTGACTAAAGCACCTGGTTTAATTTGTCTAACTTCTGATAATTGGAATTCGGAGCATACTAATGATGAATATATTTGTGTTACTGCTCATTGGGTTGACAAAGATTGGAAGCTACAAAAGAGAATCATAAGGTTTAGAGCTTTATTTCCTCCGCATGATGGTTTGAACATAGCGGATGAACTTTTTTTATGTTTATCTCAATGGGGTATAGATAAGAAAATTTTTAGCTTCACTTTGGATAATGCTTCTTATAATGATGTTATGGTTTCTTGTCTTAAAAATCGTTTTCGTGCAAACCGAGCTATTTTGTGTGATGGTGCATTTTTTTCAAGTTAGATGTTGTGCACATATATTGAATATTATAGTTAAAGCTGGTTTGGAACTTGCTGCTAATGTTGTTGGTATGATTTGAAATGGGATTAGGTACATAAAAAAGTCATGAATTTGTAGGAAAAGATTTTATGATGTGGCCGACAAAAGTTTTCATTAGAATGTGACCAAAAAGTTGCGTCAAGATGTGTGTGTGTGATGGAATTCTACTTATTTGATGCTTGAATCTTCTCTTTACTATAAAGATGTGCTAGATTATTGGGGCCGACGGGATAAAGATTATCAAATGTTTGCACTTTCTAACGAGGAGTGGAGAAATGTTGCTATTCTTTGCAAATTTTTGAAAGTCTTTTATGATGTGACTTGTGTTTTTTCTGGTTCTAATTATCCAACGGCTAATCTTTATTTTAGAGAGGTTTTGAAGGTTCACAAGGTCTTTCTTGATACAGTTAAAGGTCCTTATTCGTTTTTAACTCCAATGGTTAAGCAAATGCAGAAGAAATTTAATAAGTATTAGGCTGGGTATTCGTTGATATTGTCATGTGCTGCAATTTTAGATCCTCGTGACAAGTTGAATTATGTGCAGTATTGTTTTACTACAATCTATGGTATTCATGCTTTAGATTTTGTTGAGACCATTCTTAGCAATCTTAGACTCTTGTTTGATGAATATGTTAAGAAATCCAAATACACGTCTTCCTCTTTGGCTGGGAGTTCTAATGTTTCGGATAAAATTCCTGTTGATTCTGATTTTGATGAACACAATGATAATTGTAATAACAGATTTTTCCCGGGCCTAAAAGGGCCCAAATTACAATTCGCCTATATGGCCCAGACCCAAAACAAGACGGAGGCCCAGCGTTTCCAGCACAAGGGAAACCCTAGGCAATTTTCCACATTCGCGCCGCAGCCAAAGTCCCCGCACGAGCCACAGCCCTGGATCTTCACCTGCACAGAAAATAAACCACAAAATGGCAAGGAAATCAAAATTGCAAATCAAATAGATATCAACCAAGATATTAGAAGATTTCTTTACTTTTCTTATTTCATGTTTGCTATAAAAGTAAACTCAAAACACTGTAATAGGGGGACCGAAAGAAATACAAATACCAGTGGGAAATTTTCTTTTTTTCTTTTCTGTTTTACCTCATTGCCGATTATCGTTCTTTTATTTTTTTCATTTATACATATACATATTTGATTCTTTATAGTTTCTGGATTCTTTTTATTTATTTTTGTTTAAAATATAAAGAAGAGAGGAGGGATTTTACCTTTTTTCGTTGAAGTCGTCGAACGGTGGCCATCTCCGTCACGATCGGAGTATTGGCAGAGGCGAATGGCGACGTAAAAGGGGTTAAGGAAAAAACCCTAGCAGAGCATTTGTTTTTGGTTTTTTTTTTAAATGTGGGTGATTGATTTTTATATATTTTTTTAAAGAATTTTCGTTTAAATAACATTAGCAAAACGGCGCCGTTTTAGGGGAGCAAGATCCGCGCGTTGACCTGACCCGTAGGCAGGGTCCGCTCGTTCTGGCCTTGAATGGTGTATTTGTGCATTTAGTCCCTCCTCTTTGCGACGTGCTTCAATCAAACCCATTTTTCTTTTTTTTTTTAAATTTAGCCGCATATTTCATTTTTGTTTCAATCGGGTCCGTCGCTGCGCAGCGTTTTAGAAGGCGAGATTAATTTCCCTTTTGGTCCTCCATTGTTGCTTGCGCATTCAAGTTGGTCCCTTCTTTAAATTTATTGCGAATCTGCCCCATTTTTTCGCTTTTAGTTTAGTTAGGTCCATTTTTTAGCTATTTCATTATTTAGTTTTTTTTTTGTTATTATTATCATTATTATTATTTTATGTATTGTCATTATTACTATTATTATTTCTATATTCATTCACATGGTTTTTATGTGATATATATATATATATATATTTATATATATATATATATGCAGTTTTATATATAGTATGCACGCATTGTTTTTTATAATATATCTATATGCATTTTTATAGGATACGTCTACCTATATATATTTTATACACATGGTTTTTTATACATTCATTTTCTATAGTATATACAATTTTGTTATTTTACTTTTAAATTATTATAAGCATTTTTATTATTCTATATATTCCGTTATTTATATACATATTGTACATATATATAAGTGTTTAAATATATACTTATATTTTTAATACATATTTTATAATATTTATATATATTTGTATATTTTTCTTTATTTTCGTAAATGCATTATATATATTTTTATTAATTTCATAATCCATATTTGTATATATAAATCCATATGTATGTTTTTTTATTCTTCATAATTTCAATGTATATATTATATACGCACCTTATTCTTTATTTTTAATTTAGTTTATTTCCTTCACTCGTTTATTTATTTGTGTTTTTATTTATATTTTAAAAGAACGTTTTATTTTGCTCATCTATTTGATATTTTGTATGTCATTGATTATGTTACCTTATTTGTGTTAATTTCGTGTATTTATTGTTCATATTATTCCTATATCATTGTTGTATTCATTATTTGTTAAAGCGACATTTATTCATGCACCAAATGTAGCATTACACCGTTTTTTACTCGAATTTAAAAATAGAAATTTTTAAAATAAAGATAATACTCGTATTTAGGATTTTCAAGAAAGTTGAGCCCTAACGTATTGGGTTCCAATTTTCTTTGTAAAATCTAACAATCGAGGATTACTTTTTTAATCAAACAAAATAAAACTTGTCATCGGGAATTCAATATGTTGTGTCCTAACGTATTTGATATGACGTGTTGATTTCTCGAGATAAAGAATTTTTTTTAAAAATAATAAAGGAAATACTCAATGTTTGGGATTTTAGGAAATTGTGCCCTAACGTATTGGGCCGCGGTTTCGTTATAAATCTTAAACAATAGAATATTCTTTTAAATTTTATCACACAAATTTTTTAGACAAACTCATCTTGAAGAAATAAAATATCGTGCCCTAACGTATTGGGTGTGATGTTTTCTGCTTTAAAACGAGGGAGTCCTAATAAATAATTTAATTAAGGATCGTATTTTTTACTCTCGGCATTAAGACATTTATTAATCAACTTGGTACCGATTTTTGGGCGTACGGGGGTGCTAATCCTTCCTTGTACGTAACTGACTCCCGAACCTGTTTTTCTAAAATTCGTAGACCAAAGTCATTTTTTGGTGGTCCAATCACACCTTAATAAAAGATTGGTGGCGACTCCCAATTTTCATCGACAACTACATTTTTGTTTTTTTTCCAAAAATAAAAATGGTTTCGACAATAATAGTGTTGATTTTTGGGGATATTTTGATGAGAGTGATGATTATAAATGTTATTTAAATGAATCTAGCACTAGGAGTGAAAAGTCACAGTTGGACATTTATTTGGAAGAACTGGAGCTTGAGTTGAATAGTGAAATAGATGTTTTAGATTATTGGAGCAAAAGTTCAGTTCGATACAATGAGCTTTCATTATTGGCTCATGATCTTTTGGCAATTCCAATATCGATTGTAGCTTCCGAATCGGCTTTTAGCATGGGTAAGAAAGTTATCACACTTTTGAGGAGTTCACTTAAGCCAAAAACGATTCAAGCTGTTGTTTGCTTGGATGATTGGATGCGAGCTAAGGGATTTTCAGCAGGTAATTATTATTCTCGTTTTATAGTTCAAATTTTATACTATTTTTTCATCAATTTGGTTATCTAATTATTTATTCTTATTTCATGTTAGAAATTGGTTGCAAAAAAGACGATGACGACAATGACGACGACAACGACGATGAGGATGATGTTTCTTCGGTTGCTTTTTAAGATACTTTCTTTCTAAATGTTTAAAATTTAATTTATCTTACAATTTATATTTTGTTATAAAATTAAATATGTTGATGGATTAATGTATGAATATTATGGTTTGTTGCTTATTGCTATAAAATTAAATATGTTTAAATATTTTGTTATAAAATTTAGGTGACAGGATAGAATTTCAACTTTTTTTTTCTTTTTATTCTTAGCGTCGATGGCATTATTAGGATAATTAAAAAAATTCAAGTAAAGTTCTAGATTTTTTTATAATAAAAATAATAATTAAAAAATTCACAAAAATCGAAGATTAACCTTCAATGAAAATGGTGCTCTATCAGGTTTCAAGAATCAAAACCCTCGCACCAAAGAACATTTTGACTTGTGAGTATTTGGAAAATCAAAGGAAACCATGCAAAAAAAAAGGACATGAAGACTGTAATACCCGATTTTGGCCCGGGTAAAAAGGCCCAAATAAACAGTCCAATTACAAACGGGCCACAAGGCCCAAACCGAAATAAACTAAAATAAGGTGGCCCAAATACAAGTGGCCCAAAACAAATGAAGAAACCCTAGGGTTTCTATGGAGTTCATCAGCACCGCAAGCCAAGCCTCGCTCCAAATCTTCCCCGATCTTCACCTGCAAGGAAACAAAACAATAAGGAAAGAAATAAACAGCAAATCAAAGATTTGTAATCGAACAAGATTTGTTTCTTGATTCCTTTTATTTTCATTCGGCTATAAAAGCCATAAACACACTGTAAACGGGGGGAAATTTTGGGGGGGGGGAATCAGAAATAAAATAAACTACTAGTTTCACAACCAAAACAGAGTTCAAATAGGAAAGCAGAAATCGATTCAAATGTTGCTATTAACAGTTTATTATTCTCTTGTTAGATTATATGTTTTATTTTATTTACTTATTTGCATGCGTATAAACTGAGTAAAAAGAAAGAGACAACCTTTCTTCGATTCTGGAGCGTTTGAGGGAGCCACGCCGAGGATCGGTGGTTGGAAACCGAAGCGTTTCCTTGACTTCTTGGTGTTTTTCATTGATATTTTGAAAACTCCAAGCCCTAATTCGAGTTTAGAAAGGCTGAAGGAACTGAATGGGGAAATTTCCCCTTTTCCAGCCACCGCAAACGGCGGCGCCGGTGCGGTGGTTGGTGACCGTCCGATGACCGGCCAATGGCCAGAGGACAGATGGGTTGAGAGAGAGTTTTTAAAGTTTTTTTTGTTTTTTTTCATAAATGTTTTAAAATGAATTTTTTTTTAGGGAGGGAGGCTTATATACGGTACCAAAACGGTGCCATTTTGGAAAGCCTCCAGATGCACAAAAACGTCGTCGTTTTGAGTGCCCGACCCGATCCACTTTAGGGTCCGCGTGTTTTTATGCGGAGGGGCAAATTTCACTTTTGACCCCTCCGCCTTTTAACATATTTCCAATTTAGTATTTTTATTTTTTAATTCGGCCTTTAATTTATTTTAAATTCCAATTTAATCCTTTTGAACGGCGCCGTTTTAGAGGAGAAAGGAAAATTGCCCTTCCAGCCCCTCTATGTAATTCGAGCGTTCAATTAAGTCCTCTAGACTTTATTTATTTGCAAATTTACCCCAGATCTTTACTGGCGATCCAATTTAGTCCATTTTCATACTTTCTTTAAAAATCAATATTTTTGATAATGCAATTATATTCTTCTAATTTTTATTTTATAATTCTCATATGCAATTATTTTTTTTTATGCATGTATATATATATATATTTAAAAACAAATATTTCCCTATATTTTTTAATGAATATTTTCATATTCATATGTATATATTTACGTTTTTAAATGATTAAATACTCATTTTTTCTTTTTTAAATACACTTATTTTTTATTATTTTATATATGTACGTATAATTATATATTTTCTTTATTTTCATAAGTATATTATGTATTGTATTTATATATAAATTCTATAACTCAAAATTTTATTTGTAAATTATATGTATATTTTAATCTTCATAATTTCCATGTGTATATTATACGTCTTCGATCTTTATTTATTTTGTTTGCTTTCCCATTCATTGTATGATTGTGTTTACATTTAATATTTTGCATGTCATGGATTACTGTTTTTTAATTTCGTTTATTCATTTGTTTATATTATTTTATGTCACTGATGTATTTATTATTGTTGTTATTATTATAGCATTTGTACGTATAAAATAACGTTACTTTTTTTATTCAAATCTAAAATAGAATTTTTTAAAAATTGAGATAATGTTCGTATTTAGGATTTTCAAGGAAATTGAGCCCTAACGTATTTGGTTCTGATTTTCTTCGTTAAATCTAACAATCGAGCATTTCTCTTTAATCAAAAAATAAGAGTTCATTATTGGGAATTCAACACGTTGTGTCCTAACGTACTGGATGTGACGCATTGATTTTTCGAAATGAAGATTTTTTCTAAAAACAATAAAGGAAATATTCCGAGTTTGGGATTTTAAAGGAATTGTGCCCTAACGTATTGGGCCACGATTTCTTAAATCTTTGATAAATGGATATTCTTTTAATTTTTTTTTCATTATACAAGTATTCTGACCTAATTCATTTTGGAGGAAATTAGAATGTTGTGCCCTAATGCATTGGGTGTGGCATTTTTGCTTCTCTGAATTGAGAAGGGTCTTAATACGAAACGTTTTAAGTTTTTAAAGATTATATTTTTAAAATTTTCGACCTTAAGACACTAATTAATTAATTAGGTACCAATTTTGGGCGTTACGAGTGTGCTAATCCTTCCTCGTACGTAATTGACTCCCGAACCCGTTTTTTTTCTAAAATTCGTAGACCAAAATCATTTTAGGTGATCGAATCACACCTCAATAAAAGATTGGTGGCGACTCCCGAATTTTCATTTTTAAAAGTCAACAACCTAAAATTTTGTTTTTCAAAAAAACGGTTTCGACAGCTTGGCGACTCCACTGGGGACTTTTTTTAAAATAAGAGAGTCGAGCCACAAAGTTGATTAATTTTTTTCTTATGGTCGAGAAAATATTTTTTTTAAAAAAACTCATGACATCCTTTTGCATTCATTATCCTCGTGTTTAAATATTGTTTGCATTCTACATTTCATGAGTGGAACAATCTTACCCTTTTAAGTGGGAGTGAGAAGCTATGCCTTCGTGAGGTTTTCACCTCCGTATAGGATAGTGGATCGCTTTCGGGATACATCGGTACCTATGCCTTCGTGAGATTTTCATCTCCGTATAGTCATAGGGAAAATGTGTCCCCCTGAACCAAACTTGATGTATATGAGCCTATAATGGGTGAGGATCAAGGAATCTGCTGGTTCGGGTACCTTTACTTTAGAGCTAAACCGCATATAATGAGCCTTACAAGCTTGCCTTAAGTAGAGCTACACTAAACTCTAGTAGATGTCCTAATAGACGTTTTACTCTTCCTTGATTATATGCTTGTATTGGATACTGACTCTTGTGTTTTATTTTATTTGCATGACATGGCATTTCATTTCATCATAAAAGGCGTCAGTTCAGATTTGGTTGCTAGATAGAAAGCTTAACATGGAAAAAGGGTTTCTTGATAAAGTGGAGGACAATACGGCTGTCCGAACTTGGTCTGAAACAACGCAGCAAGAAAAGGGTGATAGCCTGGCCGAGGGGTATGTATCGGAATTATGGGATTTTACTCGCATCAGTGTGGCTCAAAACAATTTGCAGGAGCTAAAAGAAATTTGGGATCAGTGGAATAATGAAGTTAGAAAGTTATTTTATGACAATTATGGGGACTTGCCTTATTTTCTTGATGTGAAGGTAGACAAACATTTGTTTCGAGCCCTCGCCCAGTTTTGGAATCCTGCTTACAGTTGCTTCACGTTTGGGAATGTCGATTTGGTACCTACGATAGAGGAGTATGTGGCTTTACTCCGATGTTTAAAGTTTTAAGTGGATAGAGTCTACTCGAGAGCGGTAAATGTGTCAACCTTCTCAAAGAAGCTGATAGGTATAACAGGGATGAGTGAGAAGTGGGTCGCTGCACGAGTTAAGCAAAAAGGGGACAGCAAGTGCATTCCTTGGAGGAGCTTGAAGGATGCAACTCTCACCCACCCAGACGTAAGAAAGAGGTTAGATATCTTCGCTTTAAGTATATACGGCTTGGTTGTCTTCCTTAAAGCCTTGGGGCATGTGGACGAAGCAGTCACGATTTATTCGATCAGCTTAATAAGAAGGTTACACAAATTCCGGCAATTTTGGCAGAAACCTTCAGGTTATTGAGTGCATGCCGAAAGACGGGTGATGGTAGATTTATCGGATGTACGCAGCTTCTACTCGTATGGTTTCACAGTCACTTTTGGAAGGTGGATAAAGTTTCGTATCGGGTCTTTTCTGAAAATTATTCACCACTAAAAGAGATAGTTGCTACGCCGAGGAGGGATGACATTTCGGAGGAAAAATGGATGGCAATTCTTCAAAATCTTCAAGAGGAAGATGTTGAGTGGAGAGCTCCTTGGTTACTTCCAGATGAGATCCTATATAGGTGTGGTAATTTCGATTGTGTACCTTTATTGGGTATTTGGGGAGCTGTCGGATATGCTCCATTATTGGTGCTAAGGCAATATAGGTCAAAGCAGTTTATACCTGCGATCCAAGGGATAGCTGATTGTGAATTTTCATACAAAGATGATGGTTATAGAAACAAGATTCAAGAAATGTCCAATGTGTGGAAACAGACTCGCCGAATGAAGAGGTTAGCTGTGAGGCCGATGACAACTTTTGAGTATTATGGATGGTGGACTGGGAGGATTAATGATAACACACCTAAGTTAAATCATGAGGACGACTAGTCAATAGAAGAGCATTTGCGAGTCATCCCTTCGGAATTGGAAATTGTAAGACAAGATTTTGAGAGGAAGAACGCGATTTAGAGAAAAGGATAGAGCAAATGGAGGCGAAAAAGACGAACTTGAGGTTGGACATAGATGTTCAGAAGCTTGAGAATGAGAGGTTGAAGAAAGAGAAAAGTAAGGCTGATGAGGAACTGGGCAGTCTAAAGACGGATTATAAAAAGTTGCGTTTGTCAATAAAAACTGTTGGGCTGGGAAAGACGTCAGAACAGTGGCGAGCAGAAATCCAAGAAGAAAAGGACACGGCCAATAGATGGGAACAGATATTTCAAGAGATGCAAAGGTGAAATAAGGCTTTAGAAAAGAGTTTGTCAGAAAGCCAGAAGGAAAAGGGCGAGTTAAAGGATAGGGTGATTGTGTTGGAAAGATCTCTTCGTCAGTATCGAAGCCGAAACTCTACGATAGAGTTGAAAGTAAGCTTGAGCAAAATTGACGAAATGAAGAAAAGAATCGAAGAGCTAGAAACGGTGCTGGAAAATTGTGAGATCCAGATCAAGCACTTGAAAGCAAACGAAAGTCGTAATAATGAACAGCTTCACCACTTTCAGAGTCAAGTTAGAAGCAGAGATCATCTTATCAAGGAAGCTATGGTCCAGATTCGAGAAGTAGCTGATCATATACAGACTTTAGTAGTACAGGCTGACAATCTGAGTGTGAAGTATGAATTAGAATCGGATCGGGGGCAAGAATTAGCTTGGTTACTTAGGAAGATTAGAGTTCTGGGTACTAGGGCAAAGTCTTACTTGTAATTCGCTTTATGTAAAGAAATTTGCTTTCTAGTAAGGTTTTCTTATATGGAATTGAATCAAAATTGACGTCTTTTTGCATTCATGCATTGCATTACTTCATATGCATTTAAAACATTAAATGATTCTAATTAATTCAAATCACTCCTCAGTTAATCTGGAAACCAATCAACCTACCAAACACTGCTACGGTACTCGATCGAAAACTAGAGACATGGACCAAAGGCTAGAACAGTGTCAGAAGGAAATGCAAGAGCAAATGAATGAGCAACTTGAAAAGATTCAACAAAAGATGATGGATAAAATAATGGAATCTCAGGGGAGTATGATGGCTAAGTTGACTCAATTATTGACTGGAGGAGTTGACAAAGGGAAGGGTTAGGTGCTCAATATTGAAGAAGGAGACAACGAGGGACCTATTTATTCCTCAGGACTTACTTCTCAACGAGTGGGGATCTATCCGCGCAAATCCTCCGTCACTATCAAGGCTCAAGACAGGACTGAAACCCCAAACTTTCAAGCAAGATTAGGCTCCAACCCTAAAGACAATCTTGCTAATCCTATTATCCCTGACTTCGACGAGACAATCGAGAAAATGAATGGTGAATTGCTGAAACAGCTAGAGGAAAAGTATAAATGGCTGGAGGAAAAACTTAGAGCGATAGAAGGTACTGAGAGCTACCATGGAATTGATGCTAGAGAATTGAGCTTGGTTCCAGGTTTGGTACTTCCTCACAAGTTCAAAATGCCAGAGTTCGAGAAGTACAATGGGACTAGTAGCCCCGAAGCCCATATTACTATGTTCTACAGGAGGATGACTGGATATGTTAATAATGACCAGTTGCTGAAACATTGCTTCTAGGATAGCCTCACAGGGGCTGCATCCAAATGGTACAATCAACTGAGCCGTACCTAGATTAATTCATGGAGAGATCTAGCATAGGCATTCTTGAAACAGTACAGCCATGTGACTGACATGGTACCTGATAGAATTACTCTGCAAAACATGGAGAAGAAGCCTGATGAAAGTTTTAGGCAGTACGCACAGAGATGGAGGGAGGTTGCTGTCCAAGTTCAGCCATTTCTTCTAGAAAGGGAGATGACGATGCTTTTCGTCAACACATTGAAGGCACCATTTATTACACATATGTTAGGAAGCGCTACTAAAAGTTTTTCCGACATAGTTATAAATGGCGAGATGATAGAAAACGCTATCAGAAGTGGGAAAATAGATGCTGGAGAAAGTAGCAGAAGGGCGGCCTCGAAGAAGAAAGAGAACGAGGTCAACAACACAAGTTCATATTCAAGACGATTCGATGAATCGGTAGGAAAAGTGGTCATTAACCAAAGGATCATCAAAGCAGAGATCTGATACAAGACGAAATATAGAGAAAATTTAATTTACGCCAATTCCAATGACGTATAGGGAGCTATATCAGAATTTATTCAATGCACACGTGGTTGCCCCTTTCCACTTGAAACCTCTGCAACCTCCATACCCCAAGTGGTACGATGCAAATGCACGATGCGACTATCACGCGGGAATTGAGGGGCATTCTATAGAACATTGTACGGCGTTCAAAAAGTTGGTAGAAAGACTTATAAGCTTGGGCGTGGTTAAATTGGATGATTCACCCAATACAAAAAATTCGTTACCTGATCATAACGGAGTGAACATGATAGGTGGGAGCATGGGTAGAAAGACCAAGGAAGACATATCAGAGGTGAAAATTCCTTTGAGGTGGGTCTGGAAAAATATGGTAAAAAGGGGATTGATCATCCCGAGTTCGGAGAGAAGCTTCGAAAGGGTGGAAAATTACTGTGAGTTCCATCACGAGGAGAGACATAAAATCCAGGAATGTGTAGAATTCAGAGCCTTGGTTCAAGACCTGATGGATAACAAGGAGATGGAATTTTATGAAGAAGTTAAGGAGGAGGGGAGCATTTGCACATCAGAGTCTTCGAAGGTTCCAAGAGTAGTGCAGCCTGTGGTCATTATCTCGCGACCCAAGAAGGATGAGGCGAGAACACCAGCAATGCCAAGGATCATAATAAAGAAACCTGCAACCTTTCCTTACCAAGATAGCAAGAAGGTTCCATGGAGCTACGAGTACAACACAACTGTCCCAGGAAAAGAGATTGAAAAGAGCCAGTGTGTGAGGGCCAATCCAGAATCTATGAAAGAGGCCATAATAGGGGAGCAAAAAGGGAAAATAGCTGAGCCAATGAAGGAGGAAGAAGCTGTGGAATTCCTTAAATTTTTAAAGCATAGTGAGTATAATGTCGTTGAGCAATTGCATAAACAACCGGCCCGCATATCTGTACTGTCAGTACTCTTGAATTCAGAAGTACATCGAAATGCGTTGATGAAGATGCTAAATGAGACCTATGTGTCCAAAGATATTTCTATCAGTAAGCTAGATTGGTTGGTCAATAATATTAGTGCTGATAATTTCATATTTTTCAATGATGATGAGATACCTCCTGGGGCATGGGATCTACCAAAGCTTTGCATATTACTGCACGATGCAAGGGGCATATTTTGCCAGGAGTATTGATTGACAATGATCAGCTTTGAACGTACTGCCATTATTCACGCTCAACAGGCTACCCATAGACAGTTCATACATGAAAACGTGTCAAAATGTAGTGAGGGCATTTGATGGTTCAGAAAGGAAGGTCATGGGAAGAATTGAGATACCCCAACTGATTGGCCCAATAGTTTATGAGGTAGATTTTATTGTGATGGACATCAAACCTTCCTATAATTGTTTTAGGAAGGCCATGGATACATTCGGCGGGCGCAGTACCGTCATCATTGCATCAGATGTTGAAGTTAGTGTCAGATGGTCGGTTAGTGACAATAAAAGCCGAAGAGGATATAATAGCAGTTGTATCCAATGAAACGCCATACGTAAAAACCAATGACGAGTCAATAGAGTGCTCATTTCGATCTTTGGAGTTTGTAAATGCAGCATTGTTCCTGAAGAGAGCAAAATTTTGGTGCCAAAATTATCAAAAACTACAGAGATGGGTTTACAGTTGTTGGTGGGAAAAGGAGCTTTACCTGGAAGAGGGCTAGGGAGATATCTTCAAGGGAGAACTGAGGTTCCGTTGCTGAAAGAAAAGTAAGATAATTTTGGCTTAGGATACAGTCCAGATAGAGGACAGAGAAGGAAGGAGATAGAGAAAAGGCAAGAAAGAAGAATGGCGCATTTAAATGGGGAAGAAGCTAAGTGGGAGCCAATGATAATTCCCCACATATCCAAAACTTTCGTATCTGGAGGAATTATTCATCAAGAGAGAAAGAAATCGGTTGAGGAAAGCATCGAGGAGACGTTGGGAAATATGCACATTAATGCCATTCATGAGCTTGGGAATGAAGTGAGAAGTTGGCTAGACATTCGTCCTTATGAGCCTGGGAGTGTTCTAGACAATTGGACTGCGGAAGAAATACCTAAAGTCTTTAGAACTGTCTCAGAGTAATATTCAGAACAAACTTGTTGTTTTAGCCTAGAAATAACAAGAATTCTTTTGTGAAATAGGCTTATGTTTAAAAATTATTATTTTAATAAAATACATCTTTGAAATTGTTTCGAGTAAATATTCTTTCATTACGCCTAAATATATTATTTCATTACATAAATAATTGTACATAAATTCATACATTCTTTTGTAACCATAATAGGTCTCTGTGTATCAATGACGTGAATAACGCCGCTACAAGCTCAGAGTGCCTTTTTGAACGAAACGTGTGTTTAGAGGGATCGCATGAATTTGAAGGTGACGAAGATAGTGGTTTATCTTTGGACTTGTTGAGGATGGTAGAACAAGAGGAAAAGAAAATCCTACCTCACAAAGAATCAGTAGAAATTGTGAGCTTGGAAGAAGGAAAGGAGGTGAAAATTGGAACTGAGATTTCTGCAAAGACAAGACGAGGCCTCATTGAGTTACTCCAAGAATTCAAAGATGTCTTCGCATGGTCCTACCAAGATATGCTCGGATTGAGTGCTGACATTGTAGTGCATCGCCTACCTATAAAAGAGGATTGCAAACCAGTTCAACAGAAGCTCAGAAGGATGAGGCCTGATATTGTGCTCAAAATAAAAGAGGAGGTTAGGAAACAGTTTGATGCTGGGTTTTTACAAGAAGTCAAATATTCTGAATGGGTAGCCAACATCGTTCCAGACCCTAAAAAAGATGGAAAAGTACGAATGTGCATGGATTACAGGGATTTGAACAAGGCAAGTCCAAAGGATAATTTCCCATTGCCACATTTGATACTCTGGTGGATAATACGGCAGGATTTTCGCTGTTTTCTTTTATGGATGGGTTCTCAGGATATAATTAGATAAAGATGCATCCAGAAGATATGGGAAAGACTACGTTCATTACTCTATGGAGAACATTTTGCTATAAGGTGATGCCATTCGGATTAAAGAATACAGGAGCAACATATCAAAGAGCCATGGTAGCCTTGTTCCACGACATGATGCATAAAGAGATTGAGGTTTATGTTGATGATATGATTGCCAAATCCAGAACAGAGGAGGAACATGTGCAGGTCCTGAGAAAATTGTTCTTAAGATTAAGGAAGTTCCAACTCAAGCTTAACCCGACAAAATGCACTTTTGGAGCCAGGTCAGGAAAGTTGTTAGGCTTCGTAGTCAGCGAAAAGGGAATTGAAGTTGATCCAGATAAAGTCAAGGTAATATGAGATTTATCGCCACCACGTACATAGAAAGAAGTTCGAGGCTTCTTAGGAAGACTGAATTACATTGCTCGGTTCATTTCACAGTTAACCGAGAAATGTGATCCCATATTTCGCCTTTTGAAGAAACATAATCCTGATATGTGGAATGAAGAATTCCAGAGTGCCTTTGAGAAGATAAAATAATACTTAACCAATACTCCAGTTCTGTCACCACCCAGCCCAGATAGACCATTGATTTTGTATTTAACGGTGTTCAAAAACTCCATAGGATGCGTGCTGGGTCAACATGATGCGACTGAAAAGAAAGAAAAGGCGATTTATTATCTCAGCAAGAAATTCACTGATTGTGAGATGAGATATTCGCCTATCGAAAAATTGTGTTGCGCCCTGATTTGGACGACCAAGAGGTTGAGGCAATACTTACTCTATCATACGACTTGGCTAATTTCCAAATTAGACCCTTTGAAGTATATGATGGAGTCAACAGCATTGAATGGAAGAATGGCTAGATGGAAAATCTTGCTCTTTGAGTTTGATATCGTGTATGTAAGTCAGAAGGCCATTAAAGGGAGTGCGATAGCAGATTTCTTGGCTAGCAGAGCTCTAGAAGATTATGAGCCTCTAGACTTTGATTTCTCGAATGATGATTTGATGTATGTGGCAAATACTGAAGAGGATCCCCAAGAGAATCATTCTTGGAGATTAAACTTTGATGGAGCGTCGAATGCACTAGGCAATGGGATTAGGGCAGTCCTGGTGTCTCCGAATGGAGATTATCATCCTTTCACCAGTAAATTGGACTTCGATTGCACTAATAATATGGCTGAGTATGAAGCTTGCATCATGGGTATACGGGCAGCCATAGAGCGGAAAATCAAGACATTAGAGGTGTACGGAGACTCAGCATTGGTAATATACCAGCTAAGAGGGGAATGGGAGACAAGAGATCCTAAATTGATCCGTTATCGGAGATTGATTTTGGAATTGATTGAAGAATTTGACAACATTGCCTTCTGTTATCTCCCACGGGAAGAAAATCAGATGGCTGATGCTCTTGCTACTTTAGCTTCCATGATTAAAGTGAATCAGTTAAAGGACATGAAGCCCATTCAAATTAGTATTTATGAGATCCCAGCCCACTGTTACAGCATTGAAGAAGTGGAGAATGATAATAGTCCCTGGTACTAAGAATTTTGCTATATGTGAAGAATCGCGAATATCCTAATCAGGCAACGGAGAATGATAAGAGGACATTGAGGAGACTAGCTATTGACTATGTCTTAGATGGGGAGATCCTATACAAAAGGGGAAAGGATCGAGTACTGTTAAGATGTATGGACGCTGTAGAGGCTAAGGAAATTTTAGAAGAAGTTCATGAGGGTGTTTGTGGAACGCACGCTAATGGATTCACCATGGCTAGATAGATTATGAGATTCGGGTATTACTGGTCCACTATGGAAGGAGATTGCATCAATCATGCCAAGAAATGCCATAAATGCCAAATTTATGGGGATAAAATGCACGCGCCTCATTCTCCTCTTCATGTTATGACTTCTCCATGGCCTTTCTCCATGTGGGGTATGGACGTCATTGGACCAATATCACCGAAGGCTTCTAATGGACATCGTTTCATTTTTGTGGTTATTGACTACTTCACTAAGTGGGTAGAGACAGCCTCATATGCTAATGTCACGAAGTCGTGATCGAGAAGTTTTGAAGAAGGAGATCATATGTCGATATGGAATGCCTGAAAGAATCATATCTGGCAATGCGTTGAATCTGAATAACAGCACAATAGCGAAAGTCTGTGATCAGTTCAACATTAGACACCATAATTCATCACCGTATCGCCCGAAAATGAATGGTGCAATGGAAGCGGCGAATAAAATATCAAGAAAATCGTGGCGAAAATGGCTGAAACTTACAAAGATTGGCATGAGAAGTTACCTTTCACTCTTCTTGCTTACCGAACATCTATCAGGACTTCTACTGGGGCAACACCTTTCTCGTTGGTTTATAGAATGGAGGCAGTTTTACCCATTGAGGTTGAAATTCCTTCTCTCCTAGTTTTGGCCGAGTTAAAATTGAATGAGGCCGAATGGATCCAATCTCGGTATGATCAACTAAACCTGATTGAAGAGAAAAGATTAAAAGCCATTCGTCATGGCCAAATGTATCAGAAGCGAATGATGCAAGCTTATAATAAGAAGGTTCGTCCTAGAGAATTTCATGAAGGGGATTTGGTTCTGAAAAAGATCCTCCCTTTACAAAAGGATTTCAGAGGGAAATGGATGCCAAACTGGGAAGGACCTTATGTTGTGAAAAAGGCTTTTTTCTGGAGGCGCTTTGATTTTGAGTGAAATTGATGGAAAAAATCTTCCGAATCCTGTAAATTCAGACTCGGTTAAGAGATATTTCACTTGAAGAAAGGGAGGAATCAAAGTGAAAACCCGCAAAGGGCGCTCTGATTTCAAAAAAAAGGAGAGGCCAAGGTGAAAACCCGAAAAGGGCGCCTTGAGACCAAAAGGGGTTTGAGTTGAAAACCCGAAAAAGGCAGCTCAAACATTGTCAGATTGGGGCATATGGTGATCTTGCTTCACTTGAGTCAACAATAAAAGGATATACGACGTCTTGGGGCATCGACAAAGTACTGTAGATCCCCTAAACACATGTTAAATTCAGAATGGTTCTTGGCTCGTACGGAGAAGTTCAAGCGGCGATATCCAAAGCACCTACTCTTCATATTATTTGTACCAAGTTTGTTAGTTCTTGTAAATACTTCATTTATTGCTGTTCTTGAATATTTTTTCTTTTCAGAACGCTTACTATCAATAAATTCTTGAATTAATTCATATCTTACTCAGTATTTTTAATCTTTGCGAAAGCACGTCGTATTAGAATAATGATAGATGGACTAATAAACTTTCACAAAAGAAGTTTTGTATATTACTTTGGGAATTTCTAAATAATTTAGTAACCTGAAACAGGACTATTGTTCAGAATACCCCAAGTTCAAAAGTTAAAGAGCCTAAGAAGGAAAAGTCCAAATTAAGATTGATTTTTCAGAATTGGTTGTCAAAATAGCAAATAAGACAGCAAGAAGTCTTGATGGGGTAGGAAGTTCCCAAATGGAAAGAAAGCTCCTCATTTGGGCATGAGCATTTGATAGGACACCCTGAGAGTGGTGTAAACAAATTTCATAATCTGTATCCTTGAATTATGATAGGAGAAGATTGAGAAGAGTCAACTCTCCTACTCTTAAGTCACAGTGGAAGGAATATAGTACAGGTTATGTGTCCTAGTAGGTTGAGTTTTGAAGTTCACAATAGGGGGCAATTGGATTAAATGTTTCTTCAGAAAAGTCAGTCAAGCAAGAAGGCGTTGTAGCACGTCAGTCACAAAGCCTTAATAAACTTCGAGTAATGACAACCTAAGCGGGATCATTCTCGGAAAAATAAATTTTGCATTCATGCAAACACCATTCACACATGTTTAGTTAGGAACATGTGATGCATTTTGATCATGCCATCCTAATCATTAGGCATAATTAGGTTCATTATACATGTCATGTTCCCCAGAGAACATATTAGTGAAAATAGTAGATCTGGCCTTTCTGCATCGACAGCGGAGCAGATCGAAGACGACAAATCTTATCTTTCCAAGATAGTAGGAAGCAGATTTAAGCCACCAAGCCTTATCTCCCTGAGCAGCAGTGGAGTAGGTTGAAAATTACAGATCTTATCTCCCTAAGCAGTAGTGGAGCAGATCGAAGATGGCAAGTCTTATCTCCCTAAAGTTGCAGTGGAGCAGATTAAAGCCGATAGTCCTATCTCCCTGAAGTTGCAGTGGAGCGGATTAAAACCTCAGATTTTATCTCTCTGAAGTTGCAGAGAACAGATCGCATCTAGTCTTATCTCTCTAAAGTTGCAGTAGAGTAGACTAAGTAAGCAAGTCTTACCCTCCTGAAGTTGCAGTGGGGCAGACTGAAGATGGCAAGTCTTATCTCCCTGAAGTTGCAGTGGAGCAGATTAAAGTCGATAATCCTATCTCCCTGAAGTTGCAGTGGAGCGGATTAAAACCTTAGATCTTATCTCTCTAAAGTTGTAGAGAGCAGATCGCATCTAGTCTTATCTCCCTGAAGTTGCAGTGGAGCAGACTAAATAGGCAAGTCTTATCCTCCTGAAGTTGCAGTGAGGCAGACTGAAGATGGAAAATCTTATCTCCCTGAAGTTGCAGTGGAATAGATTGAAGCACTAGCCCCTATACTTCTGAAGATGCAGTAGGAAGGGACGAGGCTTTTTAAAGAAGAAAATACCAAGGTTCAGCATGTCTGGGAAAAATCGGGCATTTTTAAAATCTTTGCTTCGTTTCTGTTACACGACAACGAGCAAAGAGGGGTAGCTGTAATACCCGATTTTGGCCCGAGTAAAAAAGGCCCAAATAAACAGTCCAATTACAAATGGGCCACAAGGCCCAAACCGAAATAAACTAAAATACGGTGGCCCAAATACAAGTGGCCCAAAACAAATGAAGAAACCCTAGGGTTTCTATGGAGTTCATCAGCGCCGCAAGCCAAGCCTCACTCCAAATCTTTCCCGATCTTTACCTGCAAGGAAACAAAACAACAAGGAAAGAAATAAACAGCAAATCAAAGATTTGTAATCGAACAAGATTTGTTTCTTGATTCCTTTTATTTTCATTCGGCTATAAAAAGCCATAAACACACTGTAAACGGGGGGAAATTTTTTGGGGGGGAAATCAGAAATAAAATAAACTACTAGTTTCACAACCAAAACAGAGTTCAAATAGGAAAGCAGAAATCGATTCAAAGGTTGCTATTAACAGTTTATTATTCTCTTGTTAGATTATATGTTTTATTTTATTTACTTATTTGCATGCGAATAAACTGAGTAAAAAGAAAGAGACAACCTTTCTTTGATTCTGGAGCGTTTGAGGGAGCCACGCCGAGGATCGGTGGCTGGAAACCGAAGCGTTTCCTTGACTTCTTGGTGTTTTTCGTTGATATTTTGAAAACTCCAAGCCCTGATTCGAGTTTAGAAAGGCCGAAGGAACTGAATGGGGAAATTTCCCCTTTTCTGGCCACCGCAAACGGCAGCGCCGGAGATCGGCGGCCGGCGCTGTGGTTGGTGACCATCCGATGACCGGCCAATGGCCAGAGGACAGATAGGTTGAGAGAGAGTTTTTAAAGTTTTTTTTGTTTTTTTCGGAAATGTTTTAAAATGAATTTTTTTAGGGAGGGAGGCTTATATACGGTACCAAAACGGTGCCGTTTTGGAAAGCCTCCAGACACACAAAAACGTCGTCGTTTTGAGTGCCCGACACGAATCCGACCCGATCCACTTTAGGGTCCGCGTGTTATTATGCGGAGGGGCAAATTTCACTTTTGACCCCTCCGCCTTTTAACATATTTCCAATTCAGTATTTTTTTTAATTCGGCCTTTAATTTATTTTAAATTCCAATTTAATCCTTTTGAACGGCGCCGTTTTAGAGGATAAGGGAAAATTGCCCTTCCAACCCCTCTATGTAATTCGAGCGTTCAATTAAGTCCTCCAGACTTTATTTATTTGCAAATTTACCCCAGATCTTTACTGGCGATCCAATTTAGTCCATTTTCATACTTTCTTTAAAAATCAATATTTTTGATAATGCAATTGTATTCTTCTAATTTTTATTTTATAATTCTCATATGCAATTTTTTTTATGCATGTATATATATATATTTAAAACAAATATTTCCTATATTTTTTAATGAATATTTTCATATTCATATGTATATATTTACGTTTTTAAATGATTAAATACTCACTTTTTCTTTTTTAAATACACTTATTTTTTATTATTTTATATATGTACGTATAATTATATATTTTCTTTATTTTCATAAGTATATTATGTATTGTATTTATGTATAAATTCTATAACTCAAAATTTTATTTGTAAATTATATGTATATTTTAATCTTCATAATTTCCATGTGTATATTATCGTCTTGATCTTTATTTATTTTGTTTGCTTTCCCATTCATTGTATGATTGTGTTTACATTTAATATTTTGCATGTCATGGATTCTTGTTTTTTATTTCGTTTATTCATTTGTTTATATTATTTTTATGTCACCGATGTATTTATTATTGTTGTTATTATTATTATAGCATTTGTACGTATAAAATAACGTTACATTTTTTACTCAAATTTAAAAATAGAATTTTTTTTTAAAAAAATTGAGATAATGTTCGTATTTAGGATTTTCAAGGAAATTGAGCCCTAACGTATTGGGTTCCGATTTTCTTCGTTAAATCTAACAATCGAGTATTTCTCTTTAATCAAAAAATAAGAGTTCATTATTGGGAATTCAACACGTTGTGTCCTAACGTATTGGATGTGACGCATTGATTTCTCGAAATGAAGATTTTTTCTAAAAACAATAAAGGAAATATTCCGAGTTTGGGATTTTAAAGGAATTGTGCCCTAACGTATTGGGCCGCGATTTCTTAAATCTTGGATAAATGGATATTCTTTTAATTTTTTCATTATCTGAGTATTCGACCTAATTCATTTTGGAGGAAATTAGAATGTTGTGCCCTAACGCATTGGGTGTGGCATTTTGCTTCTCGAATTGAGAAGGGTCTTATCTGAAACGTTTTAAGTTTTTAAAGATTATATTTTAAAATTTTCGACCTTAAGACACTAATTAATTAATTAGGTACCAATTTTGGGCGTTACGAGGGTGCTAATCCTTCCTCGTACGTAACTGACTCCCGAACCCGTTTTTTTTCTAAAATTCGTAGACCAAAATCATTTTATGTGATCCAATCACACCTCAATAAAAGATTGGTGGCGACTCCTGAATTTTCATTTTTTAAAGTCGACAACCTAAAATTTTGTTTTTCAAAAAAACAGTTCCGACAAAGACTCTCTTTCATTTCTTCTTTCCATGAGAGTTGAGGGAATATGAAAGAAGTAGGAAGAGTTGGAACTTCCAACTTGGAAGATAGGGTTTTTTAAAAGTTTATTCTCGAGAAAACTAGTGTTTTAATCCTGTAAGAATAAACTCATAATTAATTAAATAGTTACTGAATTCTAATCTAATGGTGATTAATTAAATAGTTAGTGAATTTTAATCTAATAGAAAAAATAAGTAATCTTATTTTATTTTTTTTGTTCATTATATACAAAAAAAATATAATTTGATATAATTTTAATAATAATTAGTTTTAAGCCAAAAAAAAAAGGTCGGGCTGGGCCGTGCCCGAGCTTTGTATTTTTTTCCCGGGCCAGGCCTGGACAAAATCTCAGGCCCATATTTTGGGCCGGGCTGGGCCCGAGCCTAGGAACTGGGCTGAAATTTTTTTGGGCCCTGCCTGGCCCATAAGCACCTCTAGTTTATCAGATTAAAGTATCTTTTTTTTTTTTTGCTTTGAAAAAGTTTTCAAATATGTATGATTTTAAATTTATGTGCTTCAACGTGGAATTAAGTATACTGCAATAAGATTTTAATTTGATATGTCGAATTTTTTAATTTAATTTAAACAATTTCACTTGATTCGACTTGACTCAAATTTCATTTCACTTGACTTGATTCAAAAAAAATTCAAATAAAATTAGAATAATAAAATAAGACTCATTAACTCGATTAACTCAAAACTTTTTCACTCGATTTGATCCAGCTAACCTATAATAAAATTTGAGAAGTATTGTGTTGGAAAAGAGAGGTGGGTAGAAAAAGCCTAGTAGAATTTTAAGAGAGAAGTTTGAGAAAGAAGCATATTTGGCAAGTTTTAATAAAGAAGCAAAGAACTCGTCTCGAAATTAAAGAAGCCTTGCATAGACCCCATATGACAAAGACTGGTTCCAACCCTAAGGACGACTTGGCCGATTACAACTCAACTGCCTATTACATCTATTACATATTAGTCTTCTAGTTGGCTAGTTGGTCTGTTCAATAAGTCGTTCCCTGGTCCCTATCACCGCCGCTATGTCAAGTAAGCACTACTCCTTTTTAACCTTTAGGTTTTATTATTATTATTATTACAATATTAAAGGAAAAAAGGTGGTAGAATTTACATCCGTATCATCATATGTTAGACGAAAATTTTAATCACCGTTCAAAATTATAAATTTTGAATATAAATTATATAGTTATATATGCATTCGGCTTCCCAGTATTTTATATATATGTATTATAAACTGACCATCTGACAACTTTGATTAATGCTTGGGAAGCTTTAACTTTTACCTGCTTTGCTAGCTTGGGTTAGTTTGTAAAATGTGCCAAAAAAATTAATTCTTAGCTTATGTATGTATATATGGGACCATGAAAAAGGTAAAATGTTGGTGTCCAGAGACTGGCTGTCATATATATTTGGCAGATAAAAAATCACTTCAGTACTTAAGTCCCTTATGATTATTAGTTGAGTTATATGCTTTCCTTATCCTACATCATTCATTCAATAGAGTAGATATCTATCCTTTTTTCCTTATGTTTTCTACTATATAACTCTTAGATTTGTGTGGTTGTCTCATTTAATAGTAGCCTTGTATGATTCTACAATAACGAAATTATTTTTTAAAAGTTACATGTATAATTGCAATTATAATTATAAATATAATACATTTGAACAATTATAGTTATTAAAGTTTTTAAATTTTATAAGTAGTGTTAGAGGATTAATAGTGTCTTATAAATATATAGTAAAATATTATAACAATTTTTTAATAAACTTGTGGAATAAAAAATACACTCAGTCTATCACATACTAACCCATAATTATAACTAGAGTCATTTATTATAAAATAGACTTAAATATGCATTTGGCCTTCAATCTTTGCACCTTCTCCTGAATTGGTACTTGTGAGTTTTTTGTCTCAAGTTGATATCGTGATTTTCATTCTATCAATAGTTTTGGTATTTTTTTGTAACGGTGTTAAATTTGATACATATGGCACTTTTAGACAGTGACACGTGGTAATGATGACTTGATTTTAAAAAAATTAAAAAATCTAAAATATATAATTTTTAAAAATTTTAAATATATATAATTTTATAAATCATAAAAATTTTATAAATAAAAATGAAAGTATATTGGAAGTTTTTAAAATTTAAAAAAATTAAATCAAATTAAATTTGTTAAATATTTTATTTCAAATTATTTTTTGTAAAGTTTTTAAAATTTTAATATATTTTTTAATTTTCACAGCCATCTATCTCCACGGCCATCGTTATCACCCATCTTCAATCAGAGAAGTTCAAGGATGCAAACAGCTTCACCAATATATTACTTTTCTAGTAGGAGCTGTATCAGATCCAATGGCCGCATGAAACACAGAGGTTGGATGCAGGTCAACTTGGCTACAATAGAAGAGGTCAGAGTCTTAGATTTCTAACACTGATCCGCAAAACTAGGTTGTTTGTTATTTCAGTCGCAGATGATGGCCATGCAGATGCCCCTGTGCTAGAAGAAGAAGGCAATACGAACCATGCACCCACTTCGGAACCCGAAACATTCCTTAGCAAATGGTCTCCTCCAAAGTACTTATGGAGAGGATTATATGTTCTTGTCCTTGCCGTACAGGTTATCTTTCGGACTCTAAAGGGTAAAGACCAGAGGAATACCCTCCAATAACCGGAGAGAGTTGGACCTAAAGATGTTTATATTTATATACACACACTTTTTAAATAAAAAAATATATAATAATTTTTTTAAATTTACAGAAAATAAAATTCTAATATATTTTCATTTTAATTTATAATTTTTTTATGATTTTTAGAAAATTTTATATACTTCTTTAAAATTTTAAATACTTTTATATATTTTATATGTTTTAATTTAAAAATTGAATTATGATGTCATATACCAAAACCCTTGATGAAATAAAAATTGGGTATCAAATTGAAACAAAAAAACCTATAAGTACTAACTTGGAACTCCCAAATTGGAGGCAAATGCATATTTAAACCTATAAAATATAATTGGACTGATAATTGAAATATATTTGCATGTAAACCGGAATAAATCTAGACAATACCTATATATACATGGTGGACTTATATCATAATAAATCTAAAGAAAACTCCTAAATGATTTTTTCTCAATACTTACATATGATTTACACGAGAGACTCAAATTTATTATAACAAAATTCTTTAGACCTCAATCATATTAAATTAAAATCTTGTTTACAAAAGGTGCCCTTTTGTATCTTCCGTTCCCATAACTCAAAAACATTTTCAATACAATATAGTGTGAAAACTTTTAAGTTCACACAAGTTCTCGATAGCTTTATGTGAATTTCTAAAGTTTTTGTTTTGCAATATGACTTCATCGAGCGGGCTAAAAGCTTATGTTTTTCTTTAGTCATAAGTGTTCTCATTCATTTTATAATTTGAGAATAATATTGTTCGGCTCAAAGGTGATATTCAGATAAAATTCTCTCAACAATATCATCAATTCAAAGAGTTCAGTTATCTAATTCCTATTGTTGAGGCAAATTATCACCTATCCAACATTATACTATATTCTTCCTTTGCATGAGTTATCATAATCTAAAACAATTTTTTTAAATATGTCTCATTGAAAAATCACTTTCTAAAGTAAATAGAGGATCCGCTAAAAAAAGTAAAGAGAGGAAAAAGTACATATATAAATTCTTATGGTTATATCTATAAATATTGGTTAAAATTAGTAAATAAATTTTGGAAATAGTTTTCTCTTATCTAAAATATATTTATTGTGCTTTGTTAGAAAAGGAAAATAGATATTATACTTGCCTTTCCATTGCCTAACTCTTCACCTTTTGGCTAATATGTTATGACTCAATTTTGTCCGGTGTTAGAAAATATGATTTGAAGTTGAATTTCATATATCAAATTAATAAGAATATTTATCAAGGAATTTGTGTATCGAGTATGAAATTATAATATTGAATTATTGAATAATTAAATCGAGAAATTGTTAATTATAGTACAATGACTAAATTGCATAGTGTGATCATAAGTGAGATTTTATTAAAGAAATGGAGAAAGCCTTATGTAGCAAATAAATAAATGAACAAATTGCTACTTACCCACCCTTATTTCATGAGTAGTGGATTGGGATGACCCCGTCCATTCATTTCTGCTAAGTTTGATAACTATAAATCATGTCCATCCATGTTAAATTTATTAAGTTTAATTAAAATTTAATTACATGTATAAATAGTATTTTAGTGGGAGAGAGAAGGATGTGTTGAAACATCTTCTTCACCATCTTCTCCCAACCGAAATTGAGAAAGAAAGAAAAAAGGGTTTGGTTCTCCTTCATATTTAGTCATAATTCCACTAAGGTAAGCATACTTTTCTTTTGAAATTTTTTATGACTTCATGGTTTCTTAAGCTTAATTTAGTTAACCCGAGTGTTAGTTTTCCTATTGCTAAGTTTTATCCAAGTTGCCATGATTGAATACTTGGTGAAATGCAAGCTTAGAAATCATGGTATGATAAGAAATATGTTTAGATTAAGTTAAGATTTTGTTAGAATCATGGCAGGAGTTGTTGATACAAGCTTGAATTTGAGTTATACTATATGGTTAATTATGTGACATTAGGGACCAAATTGTAAAGAGTGAAAGATGCTGGAAGTAAATGCATTAAATTGAAAGTTTGAGGTCTCTAGTGAATAAATGTGAAGTCGAATTCTGATTTGATTGAGAAAATCAAAGTTATGAGAATTTTGGACATTAGGATTTTGAGGGACTTAAATGAATAGATTACATTTCATGTTTAATTGATAAGTTTCAATGTGTTATATGTGAAATTAATGTCATTTTCATAATCAGATATATCGTATGCAGCTAAAGACAACTCTGGGACATGGAGGGGAAAAGGAAAAGTGAAGGTTGTAGATGAGTGGTCCTATGTCAATTTGTGCTTTCATGATTTGTTAAGATGTGAAAATATATGTGATTGAACTCAAATTATGATTTGATGAAAATTATGAAAATTAAATGAATGTTATGTAAAAATGTGATTCCATGAAAATATGATATATGAATGCATGATAATGAAATGAAAAATATATGAAAATGTTATATATTTTAAATAAATGATATGAGAACTTGTGGATATTATCATTACGAATGCCCTATTGCACGGTCTTGGATAGAGTTCAGTATAGTTTCCATACCATAAGATTCGTTATACGAAGATGTCTTCGAGTCAGCCGCATTTTAATTTGATTATAACACATATTACTTTGGTTATGTAACACCCCATACCTGACCTGATCGCTAGGTCCGAGTTACAATGTGCCATATTCGTTATTGGAGCAACTATGATCAATTCACAGTTCAATTTATAACATAAAACATCCCAATATAAATTAAATAGGTATATAAAACGTTTCATGTTCATTTTCAGGTTTTATACAAGCTTACGAAAGGTCTACTGCTAACCTGAGATCAAATTAGGACAAAATTGTAACAATTTAAAAACTTTGAGTTGACGTCGTGACGTCAAAGAGTTCCTCGTCATGACGCAACATACTGTCTAGCCTCATCGTAGTGACCAAATTCCAGCATCGTATCATGACATGGTAATCAAGTCTCATTCCGGCGACCATCATTCGACATTGTGACGTGACATTCTGTTTTCAAAAGAATAAGTTTTGGTATCTATTTGTTAACACATAAGACCTTTCAAATTTACCTACACATGATTTTCTAGCAAAACCCCATACCTAGTCAGATTCCATTATGCCTAAAGAACATTTATACATGTATGTTATCATCATTTTACAATTTCATTTGATTATACAACCAATTCATTCAAGTTATTTATATAACTAGTTGACACTTATAAACATATGTATATGAACATAAAACTGATTAGACTATTATCATACCATGAAACATGCCTAATTATAAGTTATAACATTTCTAATTCCATGTATTTAGCATATAACCAAATTAAAATATCAATTTCGACTCAACTTAGGTACATGTCGTACAACTAATAAAAGAAATTATACAAATGTCGTTGAGTCGGGGATCTTTGTCTAGATGTTGAATTTGATGCTAAATACCTGTCACAAACCTAACCTACGCACGAAAGACAAAATCGTATGCTGAGCAATAAAGCTCAATGGTATTTCCATGATTAAAATAAATTTTATTCAAATTTTGAATCAAATGCATACAATAAATTTGTAATTCAATACCAACTAACTCACATATAACTCATGCCATTCTTCAATACATATAACACTATACATATCCTACAAGATACATTATTTATACTAAAAGAACCAATTAAACATACTACCTCAATTAACAAATAATTAACATGTCATACCAATATACTTAACATTCACATTACTTTTAATCTATTACATTCAATCAAGTCTGTATATCGATCCCAAATTGAAATCAAATCTACCAATATCATTCTGTATCAACCCTTAGGCTAATTCAACCGGTTCGTATGATCTTTCACATGGTAACAATAATTGTATATCACAAATACGTACTTGTAATACAATTTCATAATGTTGAATTTGTTTTCAAATATCAATGAACTAATTTCCAAATTATTTTCCCTATTAACATGACTCAGATTTCAAGACGAATACATAAATTAGTTAACCTGTATCTCAATCTGGCATCATAGTGCATCATCAAATATACCAAAGGAAAGATACTAGCACATATAGTGCATCATCGGGTAAGTCGAAATAATTATACTGGCACACGAGATCCATCATCAGATGAATCGAAGCAATTATACTAGCATGCATAGTGCATCATCGAATAAACATAAGCAACCATGTCGGCACGTAAGTGCATCATTTGATGTACTGAAGCAAATATACTGGCACGTAAGTGCATTATCAGATATATCAGAGCAATTACATTGGCATATAGGTGCATCATCAGATAAATCAAAGCAAATATATTGGCATGTGAGTGGATCATTGACTAAACTGAAGTATAAACCTGTACAGTTAATAAAGTAACCAATTTCTAATTTTATCACATCATTCAATTCACATCCCATTATTCTCAGTTCAACATCAATTCATCAATTCATCATATAATGTAACATAATTCAGCTCAATTTCATACCAATTTCTTATATCAGCTATGTCATACAACTTTCTATTCTATTCAATTTAGTCCCTGTCTCAATATTCAATTTCAACCGTAGCATTTCAACTCAATAATCATTAACAACTCACCTGAAAATTATAAAATGCATAATTTCATGAATATTCAATAATTAGATCGATCTCGGGTCATAGAGATACAAACTGAAAACTCACGCCACTCGTCAGCGGCTCTCGTCTTTTCTTTCCCTCTCGGTAGTCTTGTGTCGTATTTAGCTACTAATAATAATCCAACAATACACATTATCAAATTCTAGTTCAAATCACAATCAATTACAAAGTCACACATATTTTTTAATTTATTCAATTTAGTCCCTAAACCCAAGACAAGCATAACTTTTGATCTAGACCTTCGGATTAAAATCCAATTTCACATATTTTTATTAGGGACCTTTTACTTTCTATTCATACTGAAATTTCATAATATTTTTTCATTTTGTTCAATTTGGTCCCTAATGTACGAAACTTGCAATTATATTTTACAATTAAGTCTTTTCCTTAAACTAAGCTTAATTTCTATCAATTTAACACCTCAATTATTCAATTCTCAAAAATTTAAACTTTCTAAAACTTTAACAGTTCCACAGATTGGTACATGAGCTAGCTAAATCAAGCTTTTACGACCTCAAATCTATAAAAATTACAAGAAAATGACTAAATTTTCGTACCTAAATGTATGGCTGAAACTTGGTAAACCTTAAGCTTTATTTTCTGATTCTTTCTTTGTTTACTACTACTTGAAGATGAAGATGACAACATCTTCTCTTCCTTTCCATTATAATTAGTATTTATACTTAAATTAAAGTGTTTTAATCTTAATTAACTAATATTAACATTTAATTTCTTAATTTAATTAACACACACATCATGTCGTCCACTAATAAATATTTGAATATGGTTTAATTTCTATTTTAGACCGTTGGTTAATTGCAATTTAAGTCCCGAAGCCATTTAATAATTAAAAATTCACAGCAATTAGATTTTATAATTTAGTCCCTGGGCCTCTATTAAACATAATTTCGGCTAAATTAACTATCCAAATTTCAATATAACAACAATTTATACACATAAATATTAATATTTAATATTTATTGACTCAATTTATGGAAACAAGGTCCCAAAACCATAATTTTTTATACCACTAAATTTCAAGTTGTTACAGGTTACGTACTGATGATCTAGGGTGGATATCTATATACACACATATATTGTAGCACCGATTGTGTATTACTTTGGTTATATACTAATGAGTGTTGAACACGTATTACTTCAGTTACGTACCAATGATCTAGGGTGGACATATAGGTGTGTTGGTGGTTTAATCCATGTATTCGATCTTAAGTATGTGTATGGTTAATAGGGTCAAACATAAATACTACCAAGTTAGTTATACAAGTTGAAATGTGAATTGAATTACTTGAATAGCATATGCTTTAATTTAGCATTTAATCGTAATGTAAATGAGATGAATGATAACATGAGAAAGATAATGCGAATTGCATGATACGAGCCTTGGGGGCTGATGATGCTAAAGAATTAATAAAAGTATTCAAATTATGAAAATAAAACATGAATATGAGAATTCCATATGCTTATAAATGAGATTGAGATAGCTATAAGACAATGGTTTGGATCTAAATGTTGCTATTAGATATGGTAATGTTAAGCATTGAAGGCATATTGATATGATAATAAATGGGTCTTAAACAGAAGGAGGACTCATAAGAAAGCATTAAAGAATAGAACATGTGATAATGATTATTTATATAGGTTTGTTTATAAATGAATTTATAACTAGTTTACATAGTTGTTTTGCTTATGCATTATTTTCTAATTATGTTAGCATCACTAAGCTTCATTAGTCAGCATGCAGATTTGTTTATTTTCGTACGTAGTTGATGATTAGGTCTCATGGACTCAAGAAGATTGGCAGAATCCAGGACTCACTTTTCAGCTCAACAAAGTTTGTATAGCCTTTTGAATGTTATGTTTTGAGTTGGCATGTACCTATTGTCAATGTTAGATCTAGAGCCCTTTTTTTAATGAATTTGAGTTTATGGAATTAGTGGTGTGTAATCTAATTATGCATATATGTGTGTAATGGCATAAGTATATGGTTATGTTGATACGCTAAGGTCATTGCATGATGTTTATGTTGGATTTGGTGCCTTGTGTGTAGTATATTCATTTGTAAACTTGTAAATCTTTTCAAAAAAATTTGTTAATAAAACAAATTCATTGATTACATTACTTTGTATAATTTGTCTTCACATGGTTTTTGCATGCAAAGCAAAATGGAAGCAAATGTTGCTCATTGGTTGTCTAAATATTTAACTAATATTAAGCGGTATTACATTGTTGGATTGTACTACGAAAAGACAACTTGTATTAGTAGATGAACCTAAACATGTACTTAGTATAATCATAAATGAGAAAACTGATTAAAAGACTAATATATCGTCTATTATGTCCAATTGGGGAGATGCCTTATCTTGGGCATCGAGGTGGATGACTCCCAGAAGATAGAGACATAGATGTGACTGATTGGATTGACAGTACATCGGAAAGGACCCTAAGCAAAATAAATCCTAAATCCGTTTATGTATTTATTCACTAGTGACTTTCATACTATGGCATACCTAAATCCTGAGTGGATGACGGACTATGTATGCGTGACTCACACACTTTGATGTAAGTAAAAGCTTGAGTTCAAATAGATAAGGAACCGAAAGCTAGTGCATTGAGTGTACGACTTCTGTAGTATGTAACATCATTCACAACAGTGGAATTCATGGCCGAAAACAAGGGTAAATGATATCCTCTCATTGACATTACATGGTTGATGAAAAGTAAACGTGGCCACAGGTCATCCGTTTTTGTGATGGATGACTTGATCACTATTTGATAGTGATTGACTTTTCATGAAGGAAGATGTAATGGTTACCATGAGATAAAATAGGATCATATTAGGAGAATAGATATTATCCCAAAAAGATCAATAATATTCTGTGAGATAATACACTTATGACAAGGCCATTGGATGAGCACTAAGTAGTTGCTTTCGGTAAAGGTATGTCATTGAGGAAAGCTCAGTCATGATACTATAGTGGAATGACTTCGTGACTAAATTAGTTTATAATTAATAGGTAAAAATTTGGAACTTAATTATAAATCATTTGAGGCTCAACTACATATGTCCAATTGGTCCCTCCGCTAGCTCATTGAAACCAGAAATGAATTGCGTGTTTAAATAGAAAACAGAATGAATAGGAAAAGAGAAATGGAACACATTCAGGAATGATTGTGGTTTTCTCCGAAATGAAGAAATGGAATTTGAAAAATGATATATTCGCAACCCTATATGTATTACTTAAAAAATGGTATGAAGAATGAGTTAATGTTTTTGGACTCTTTTGAAGCCTAAAAATGAAAATAAAACATTCGGTCATAATGAATATATTGAGTTGTGAAATATTGGACATATTTTCTTAAAATTTTATTAGGGGTAAAATCGTCAAATTTTTTTTGGGGGTAAAATAGGGATGAGAAAAATATTTTATATATAAATGTTAAAGTTTACTTTGGAAAATAGAAAAACTGAATCGAGTTGGATCACATTACAAAGTACTAAGTCAAAAAGGCCTAAGAAGTACTCGTAATTTGACCTAATGTGAGAGAGGCCCAAAAACCTCTCATGGACATGAAAGGGGCGGTAACCCTAGTAGGAATACTAGGATGTATCGTCCACCCTAGTCCTATTCTAAGTAGAATGTTGTTTTTCTATTTGAAATAAACCACTACAACTCAACAAGGGTTCTACCTTCTCTTCTGATAAATAAATGATACTAGTAGAGCTATAAACACAACTTAGAAAGATTGTTATTCAACCAAAAAATAGAGAGAATTTATTCTCATCTATTAGATATATTTTTCTGGAATAACAATTCTATCGGTTTCTATTAAGAAGAGAGAATTTTTGTTTTCACCCCAAAAGGAGAGAAAACTTTTTCTAGTTCTGTGTTTGTCACACTCCAAAATTGGGCCTAGAAGTTTTGAAGGTAAATTAGGAATTTTGGCTCAGAATGGGTTCGAAAATTTTGAATTGTGGTAACCCAAAATTATTTTCGTTTATGGCTTTACAAAAATTAAATCAATTTTTGAAAATAATGATGAAAATACTTTTAATGTTAAAATAAGGACTATTTTGTAAAAGGGTTCAATTTAAGAGTAGTTAAAAAGTAATTTTACCAAAGTTTTAAAAATACATTATTTTTTCCCCTCCATCTTTAAAAAATCCACATTAGTTTCTTCTCTATATTTTTATTGACGTCCCTTGTTCTTCCCAAGCTTCTCCCTCTCAATTTTATTTTACAAACTTCATTATTTCAAATTCTATCATCACCCAAGCCATAAATTTCCATAGAATTTCAAGAAAAACACCCAAAACACCATTGATTTTTTTAGCTCTCAAGCTTGTGGGTTTTCAGAGTTTTCAAGAAAAAGCTTGTTTCTCTTCCATCGAAGGTAATAGTTCGATTTCTTATTAGTTCTTAATGTTATCTAGTCTTTTAAACTGAGTTTTTAGACATTAAATCGTATGTTTTGAATAAAAGTAAAAAATTGGGTCGTTAATGGTGGATTTCGGTATTTTCAGTAAAAACGTGATTTCAAAGTGTTTTTCAATTATTTTTGACATATTAGAAGGTTTCTAAACATTCCTTAAAATTTCGTTAAAAAATTCCAACGTTTTATTGAGTTTTTGTGAAAATTGTCATTGTATGTCGAAATTTCGGATCCATGAATCTGCATAGTTTTGAGTAGTTTTATGGTTGAAAATTATTCTTAGATGTATAATTAGATGATTGGAATCGATTATAGGCAATGGGAATGAGTGAATATTAAGATATTTGAGTTTCAAGTTTGTTAGTTGAAATTTCAATTTTATGAGGAATATAGCTTAGGCTTGCATTTTTTGTTAGTTTAGGTGAGTCTTTGACGGGTAATTGATTATATATATTGTGTGGTTATTATGTGTGAAGCATCAAAACCGTTGGATCCTTCTACGAGCGAGGCAAAAGGCTAGGAAAAGTTAGTTTAAGCTTTTGGCAATTAGGTGAAAGAGTGATCGGTGAGTGTTTGGAATCGCAACTTATAGACATGATTCATAGTGTTAATTGGGAGCTTAGGAATAGCCTAAACCCCTATCCTAAGTTTCGAGTGTAAGCTTTCTATTTTCCTTGCTTTATTTTGGTAAAATTATGTAATCATGTGAATAATTGTGGATTGATTATTATTGATGCAATATTGTGACATGAGACATGTGTGATGACTATTGTGAATTGTGTTGTGTTGTGGGCATGATATACATGCCAAATGACAATGATAATGATGTGCTAATAATGCAAATATGTAGCGAAAGTGAGCGAAATTTCAATAAGTATATATGTGTTGAATTATGGAATGTGATATTATTATGACAGGTAATATGTGAGAATACTTGTATGTGATATATGATGTGCTGATTTTAATGCACACATATGTGGTTGGATATGTAATGGATCAATAAGCATTACTGTGGCACTTAAAGTGTAATTAAATGTGAATTCGATAAGCATGCAATGTGTACAAGTTTGTGATGTAAATTGATGAATATGAATAGAGACGATGTGCATTAAATTAGAAATTAAAAGTGTGTAATTGTGGATATTTTGGACTTGTGATTTCTTGAAACCGTTGGATATAGTTGGCATACCATAAGATTGTGAGTACTCACCTTTGTGTTTTGTGATTTGGGAAATGAGACCCTGGGACAATTTGGAAAGATAAAAGAATGTGAGCTAAGCTCCATTTATTGGGATATGTTGGTGTGTTGGAGAGTGTTAGCTAAATGATACATTTTTGGGATATGTTTGACTCTACGAGTCATTTGGTGTTTTAGAGGTTTGTGTATCCGATGTGTGGTGGTAGAGCCCACTTTTAAGTTTCATAGCCTCAAGTGTCAAATTATCATTTAAATGTGATCTTATATATTGTGATAATATGACATGAGACGGATGCATAAACATGTGAATAATATGTTAAATGAGTTGATTTAAGTTTCATGAAAATGTTAGTATGTTCTCATGGTAAATTGTGTATGTAATTGTAGTTTGGGTCGTTTTCATTTAACTTGTGAATGCATGTGAATATATAAGTTAGACTTGTGAGTTATTAAAATGCGTATATGATGTTTAGTCTTGGTGAATTATTGAAAAATGAAAATTTTGTATATAAGTTAGTATAGTTGTACATGAGAGTATATGCTAGTTTTATGATTTAATAAAGTGTAAATAGGTTATTGTGACAAGAGCATACTACAACACGTTCACAACCATGTTCTAACCAAGTTACAATAACATATTTAGTGTTTGCGGTGTGAGCGGTGCGGGGATACCAAGGCAATGGTCCAAGTTAGGCTTTAGTATTTGCATAGGTGGTATTAATATTATTCTTTGAACTGTGGGGATAAGGCAATCTGATTGGACTTTGATCGGTTATTATTGTGGTCCACATGATACTTTATAGGTTTAGTTCTCTAGCAGTTTTGATGGATGTTATAGTTATTTCATTGATATTGTTTTGAGTTGAATATTTGTTATGTTGAAATGTCATGAATGGTATGTATGGTCAATGGATGTTGAATAATGTGGTAGAATTGTTGCATGGACTTTGCCATAATGTTTTGATTACTTTCATAGCTTATTTGTTCTTAGGATTTATGGATATTATTTTTGTTATATCGTTTACTTATTTAGACATGTTTTCGATGATTGAATCGATATTGTGGTCGTTTTGGTGATTACTTGATAAGGTAAAAGTTGCATGTTGAGTAATTATTATTTTAAATGGATTATATGTCTTAAATTGTTGAATTTATATGTTCTAGAGCAGAGGTGTTGCTATTCGTGTTTTAAAAATGATACTTCCATGATTTTTGAAAGTGCAAGAAGTCAGTAACATAATTTGATATCGATATCACAAATATCGATACTCAGGGTAAAATAATCAATACTTTATGAAAGGTACCGATAAAATCTGAGATTTTGATTTTAAGCGAGAAACATAATGTTGTTTTGGTATCGATTTTCCAAGCAGTATCCATATCATTTGAAAGAAAGATCAATACCTTTGATTCAGTATTAATACCTACGTGAATAATTCTAAATTTTTGTTTGGTGGTCTAAAAGCATGTTTAATTCTCGTTTTAAGTTCGTATGATGAATGTTGAGCATGTTTTAATGATGACTGGAATATGTGTGACTTGTAATTATTGAAAAGCTAAATTGGAATATGTCTGCTTAATGATGAGACCATTTATAAAGCTTATGATGTATGACGGTGGTGTGACATCCTAATTTTCGAGCTCAGCGATCAGGCTAGGTATATGGTGTTACATTTAATGGTATCAGAGCTTAGGTTCACTAATAGTTGGACCTAGGTGATTGTTTTAAGGACTGGGGTTACGAAACCCATGTGTCCAAAATTCTTTGATTTCTTGAGCTTGCTTGAAATATCTCTGATTGAATTGCTTGTGGGGTAGGAACGAAAACACATTGCCTTAATCCTAAAGTTTTCTTGTAGGGATGTAACTTGGATCATTTCCCCTGCCACTCACATCTTTGATTTTGTTTGTGTATGTTAGATTTGTTGGGAAATGTATCCATATTATAGTAAACATGTAACTATTTTCTATTTATTTGAACTAGAGCTGTTCATGGTCGGGTTCGGGATGGGGTCAACTAAAAATTTAGGCCCATATGCTAGGTCCAGACTAAAAAATGGGCTTAAAATTTTGCTCAAGCCCGACTAAGAAAAAATTGCTAAAACACGGGCTCGACCTAGCTTACCCGTATTAATTTTTTATATTTTAATATAATTTTTAAATATATAAAATACATCAAAAATACTAAAAACATCAAAATAAATATTTCCAAACAAATTGAAAATAAATTTTTTGATGTAACTTAATAAGTAAATGTCTCTAAAATAATAACAAAATTAACAAATGCCTTTAAAATAATAACAAAATTAACAATAAAATAAATTTTATACAATATCCAAACAATAACAACAAAATAGTAGCAAAATAGGGAGATAAAAATAAGAAAATAACATTAAAAAATAAAAAAGGAAGATTTTTTGTCCTTTAGTGAATTTGGGCTGGGCCCGAGCCAAAAATGCCTTACCCGAGGCCCGGCCCATTTTTTAAACTGACTTTATTTTTTTCGGGCAAGCCCATTTTTTAGGCCTATATTTTTGCCCAAACCCACCCACATTTTGGGCAGGCCTTCGGGCCGGGCCGAGTGGCCTAACCCATGAACAGGTCTAATTTGAACGATGAATAAATAAATAAAATTAATTTTACATTTCACTATTATGTCTTTTGTATTTATGTATTTTATATTTTGCATGCATAGCGAAATTGTGACAAGCAAATATTTGCTCATTGATTGTCTAAAGTTCAAACTGAAGATAAGTGACATTGTAAAGAACGTTTACATTGTGAGAAAGACAACTTACTTCAGTAGATAATCTAAATGATTCCGTAATCCCGTAAAAGAATCAAAGTGAGCATTTGATTCAAATACTGAGAAAGATAATTATGTTGTCTAGAATTCCAATTGAAGAGATGGCTAGTCTTGGTTATCGGAGTAGTTGACTCCACGAGTAGAGACATAGATGTATTCATTGGTAGAATGATACATTTGACTGGACCCAAGATGAATTAATTCTAAATCCGTTTGTGAATTAATTCACTTATGACGTTCAGGGTGTGATTTACCTAAATCCTAAGTTAGTCACTGACCATGCGTATGCAACTCATGTATTTTGATATAAGTGGAGGCTTATGCTTCAAAGATGATCGATGCCATAGTTGCTATGTTGGGTACATGACTTGTGTATGGCATGACTTTACTAGCAATAGTGGAATTCATAGCTCAATTAAAGAGTTAATGATATTCTCTCATTGGCATTCTGTGGATTAATAAATATGGAATGTGGTCGTGGGTTGCTTGTTCTCGAACGAGCGATTTATCACAGTCATTTGTTGACAATTATCATATTAATCATTAAAAAGACACAATGGTGACAATGAGATAAAATAGGATTTTATTGAGTGAATGGATTTAACTCCAAATAATCAAAGATATCATATAAGGGTAACACACACATGACGAGGTCATTGGAAAAAGTAGTTGGATGAATTGCTTTCGTAAAGAGTATACAATAAGGAGTTTTCAATCATAGTACTTCTTGTGGACTGACTCCATGATTAAGTAATTGTGAATTATCGAAATGATGCTTTTGGACATAATTACAATCACTAGTGCCTAATTGTATATGTCTGATTGGTCTTTTTGCTAGCTCAACAAAAGCTCGATTGGACTGCATTCGAGTAAAAATAAATTCTACGACTTTGGGAATAATTTAATTGAGTCGATTTATTCGATGTGGAATTAAATTAGGTGGTCGTGAGAATTGTTCAACTAGAGAATTTGATTAAAGAATTTTCTTGAAAAATTAATTTGGAAAATCAAAGTGATTTTTGAAAAAATTAATTTTGATCAAGTAAAATTAAATTAATCGAATCAATTAAACTTAATATGATATTTTTGGAAGTTAATTTTCAAGTTATACAATTGGCTAATGGGTAATTGAAATTGAAAATTGGACCTGAGATTGTAAATTCGGCCCAAGAACCAAAATCGAGACCAAAATCCAAAAACAAGTCGAACCAGGCCAACGGTCCAACCGGTGGCTAGACTAGATCGATCAGGTCGTATTTTACCCGGATCGAACTGGCAGTAGCCGAACAGACTCAGGGTGCCATAAGGGTGTCGCACTTGCATCACCGGACACGGCGGTGCCGGTGGCTGCGACGACGATGTCCTGGTGGCTGGTGGCAATTAGTCGTCGGTGGTTGAGCAGTGGAAGATTTACATTCCTACTAGGACTCTACCAGAGAATTTGATTTCAAATTAATTATTCCAAAAATAATATTATTTTAATAGTTTAATAATAAGTTAAATTTAATACATATCTTAATAGTATTTTATTAATTTAATATTAAAGTGATTATCTTAATATTAAATTAAATTTAATGTTTATATTTTAGATAAACATTTCATTTTTTAATAAGATTTAATATTAAAGTGATTAAATTTAATCATAGTTGAACTCTCTAAACTCTTCCTATATAAAGAGAGCATTGGGTCATTATTTACAGACACTTGAATTCAAGAGAAAATTGTAGAGAAAATTCTCTGAAAAAGATTATTCTAGAAAATTTCTAGAGATATTTTTCTAATTTACAACTTGACCCAAAAGTTTAGAGAAATTACATAATTACTAGTGTGGTAATTTTTGTGAAAAATGTTCAGATTCAAAGCAAGCCCACACTCGACAAAAGTGAGCTAGAGGATAGCAGAGAAGACTACTCAGTTGAAGCGCTCATCCTAGACGAATCGAAAAGGTACAATTTGGATTAAATTTTTATTACTTTAGATATCACAACCAATATCTTGTTGTGGAAAATTTTTTAAAACTTTGGTTTTTCCCTAAATTTAATTTTCGTTACATTTTCCAAGTCCATTTTTCCAACAAGATTAGATTCGATATGCCTCGTAAACGTGTTAATGTGAGTGCGAATGCATTAGTATGTTCTGAGTGCATTAGCTAGTAAGTTAGAAATTTCGATAAGAGTTCTTGTTGAAGGTTTCATTCGGGCTGAACGAGGCAGCAGAGCACTAGGTGGTTGCTTTGAGAGATTTATCAGAGTAGCGCAACTGAAGCATGGTGTAGATTTAGGTTCTATGCCTTCGTAAATTTTGAGTGACTTAACTAATAGGTAAAGAATCCTGATAGAGACTATTGAATTAGGAACATCAGTTACGAGTTCTTTACACGAAAGTGTCGTAGTAAATAGATGAAGCTGTTCGCAAAGTTATTGTAGAATAGTTTGTGGTAGTGAATAAGATCTTCAAGAAAAGCTATAGGAAGTAAAAGAAAATAGGAATTAGAGTGCACAGCGAAAGTGTGATGGTTGGTATAAAAGTAGAAATAGCATATTTTGTGATTAAGCAAGTGACGTGTTAGCAGGGAATTTCGAGGACAAAATTATTCGTTCAATTAACAAAAATCATTAAATCAAATTTAACAAAAAAATCATTAAACAAAAATAATTAAAAACCACTTGACTTTTAAGACATACCACTTGAACCTAATTATTCATTCAATTAACAAAAAAAATATTAAATCAAATTTAGATGTAATCCTATACTTGACTCGTAAATATTATTATTTAATATTTATGAACTCACTCGTCGGATTTATGGCTGCAAAACCACTGAAAAATGGGTTGTTACATGCACACATTCGTTGCATAATGTATGGTGCAAGAAATTTTCATTATGCATTCAAAACTCATATAATTTTATCGAGATTCTACGTTTCATAATGTGCGCAACAATTATTTGAATGGGTACTTTCAGCCTCGGGAATAGTAAATATTTTAGAGATAGATTGCCCAACTGGGGGGCTTTCCTGTTATATCAGTAAGAAAGCCCTCAATTGGGTGAGCTTTCTCTAACATATTTACTATTTTGGGGGCTGAAAATCCTGACGTTTTGAATAATTCGAACACTTTGAACACTTTAAAACGTTTAGAATATGTTCCAACACACTTTGAAGGTTTTCCTTTGCAAACAGACCCTTCCATGCGGCTATAAAATGACTCTCGCATACCAAGATTTATCATCCTTCACTCATATTATTTCTCTCCAATCCTTTTTATTTCTCTACTATAAACCATTTCCTAGTCTTCAAAATTCTGGTAGCTAAAAATTTTTGGTTTACATTCGAGGTATTCTTGAGTTTTCGGTGATGCAATATCGCTCCGAGTGTAACACCCCTAACCCATATCCGTCGCCGAATTAGGGTTACGAGGCATTACCGAACAAACACAACCATTTTAAAAAAAATAAACTGATCACAAACATAGAAATTAAACCATATTCGCATGGCTAATTATATTATACAATCCAAATCTAACCAAAATCATACTCAAACCTATACATGCCATAAGGTCAAGTTCAAACTGTTAACAAAATACCAAAAGAAGTCGATAGTATGATAGACTATGCTGATGATCCCCGAGCTCGTAACACGTCTCCAAAATCTATAAAACAAATAAACAAAAAAAAAACAATCAAAGTAAGCTTCTATAGCTCAGTAAGTTTATAGCATATCCAAAATACATATAAACGATCATATGTATTCTCATTATATACCTAAAAATCAAGTTATATACATACTCATTAATCGCATATATAAATTCCAAATATACTTATCATTGCATTTCATTGAATGCATGTTTATGATCTTTCATATACATATGTCAAAAGCAAATAATTATACTTATCAACCACATGTGCCGAATGCACATACATATATATATATACTTTAGTTCACATATGCCGAACGCATAGATATATATACCCACCAGACACCAAGATTCGAGCTTTTATATGCTCATCAAAAACATAGCAATAGATGTTCATATATTAATCCAATACAAATAACCAAATCATATACATATATACCCAATGTATACAACCACTTAATTAAAACAGATTCAACGACACTTAGCCTGCTAGAATTATAGCTTAATTCAGATCACCAGCACGTAGCCTGCTAGGTTTATAACTCGAGTCGATCACCAAGACGTAGCCTCGCTAGGTTTATAACTCGATTCGGATCACAACACGTAGCCTGCTAGACTTAAAGCTGAAAAATTCACCCAAGATTAAGCACGCTAGGCGCTTAGCCTGAAAATCTCAATTTCACAGATACAAGGATGATTTCTCGTATATTTCTTAATAGCAACACACGTTCATAACACTTATATATATTTCACAATCTCAACTCTATTCCAAGAAAATTTGTAGTCCATGTTCGAATCATACAAGCATTTAAAATTTATACTTTTAATTCAATGCAAATATTAAACATATATATATACATTCGACCATGTATATCAATATATAATTCCATACCTAATTTCAATACAAGAAATTGTACTGTACACACACACATATATATATACATAACTATATATTCGAACCTCACACATATGCATATATATAACATTCATACTCAACTAATTTTCAATACATATACTTTTAAATTTTAGCTCATCAATTATACAATAGATGTACATTTATATACATATATGTACATATTCGAACTTCATTTATGGATATATATATAACACTCATACTTAAAATCCATTACAAGAACATATACATATATGTAAGCATGCTTATTCAAATATAGCATATACATATAAATTACAATTCACATATACATATCTATTCAAACTTCTCATACAATCATGGTTTACATAACTTTAAACAAATCCAAGAGTTTATACATGTATATACCTATATATATATATATTCGCACCATATATATATATATATATATTATACATTCCTTTGATTAAAATCAAGAATTTATACCTATGCAACATTCATACTTTAACTAATTTCAATAACTTTTATATGTATATGTATATATATTCTAACATTATATATATACATATATATATACATGCTTATTCGAATATCAACTATACTCTTATACATTTCTTACCTTTATTTCAACCCATAAGTCTATACAAGATTATACTTGTATATTCGAACATGCTATATATGTAAATATCATCCATACTTCAAAATTTATTCAATCAATATATTTTTAATTATAGATCAACACAAAATACAATTAGTATGCATGTATAAATATTAACTTAATAGCTTTTAATTGCTAATAGACTTACCTCGGACGAAGGAAAATCGAAGTCGGACGATTATTCGACTAATTTGGCTTTTCCCCGATCTAACTCCGATTTCTTTGGTTCTCGATCTAAATATATTCAAAATAAGATAATTTATTTATTAACACATTAAATTTAGTCCAAAATCACATAATTTGGCAAATTACTATTTTGCCCCTTATATTTATACTTTTTGCAATTTACTCCTTATTGCATAAAACACAATTTACACAAAATTTTCCCATACCACACAAAGGCCGAATATTCATGGTTCTCATATGAGTCCACACATTGAATTTATTTCACATTTTAGTCCCCCAAAAATTTAATTTCACAAATTAGCCCTATTTACTCAATTTCACTAAAATTCCAATACAAAACATATTAATCTATCACATATCTTTCATTTTTCATCATCAACTATCACAAAGTCCAAGCATTCATCAATGGCACATTTCAAAATCATCAACAATTCACAAAATTAAAACATGGGTTTTGAAGAACACAAAGCAACGATTTCAAAAACATAAAAATTATCAAAATTGAACAAACAACTAACCTTAAATCAAGCTCATCAATGGCCGAACCTAGCTAAGTTTTCTTCTTTTTCTTTTGTTTACATTCGGCTAAGAAGAAGATGATAATGGCTTTATTTTTTTTATTTAACATATATTAGCATATATTTTTAGTTTATTTATAAATTTATATACCTTATAATACAAGGTCATTCTTGACCAATACCACCCACTTACTTAATAGTGGGCTAATAACCTATTAAGGACTCCATATTAAAAAGGCATTAGCAATTTAACACTTTACACATTAACTAGCCTTTTTATTTTTTTACGCGATCAAGTCCTTTTTCTTTAATTAAGCACTCAAACCATAATATTAATTCACGAAACTTCCACACATGCAAATTCACACATAGTAAACACCAAATAAAATACTAAAATATTTTTCAAACTCGGATGTGTGGTCCCGAAACCACTATTCCGATTAGAGTCAAAACCGGGTTGTTACACCGAGCCTCACACATTTCATAAATCATGTCAAGATGGGATCATTGCCTCCGAAGCCTATCCTAAGGAAGTCGGTTTAGGGTGATTTTGCTTTGTACAATCAGGGGTGGAAGTCAACGTAGAAGTCTCAATCGACGACCGTTATGTGATAATGGATCGGGGTATAAGGGGGGAGCCAATTGACGGTCGTTACGCGGTCATGAGCTCAATCTTTTCGAATACCTAAAAATGATGCCCTATAAATAACATACAGAAATTTGAGGGCATACTCATACGAAAAAACTTTGGGCTTCTAGTTATTATCGGTGTAACTTTTTTCTCCATTTTCAAGCAACCGGTACCTTTAACCTTCATTCTTGTTCGAAGGCCAGCACCATCGTGGATGCAAAAGGACTCTCAGGCGGGGAGTGGCTGTTACAGTGCAGTAAAGGTTATGCTCCTTTAGGAGCGACGACGGTTGTCGTTATTACACAACCCATTAATAACTACAACCACTACCGTGTCGACTTGAGTTTGACCTCTACCGTGTCGGGACATCCGCTATCTTCCTATGAGCCCTCTTGTGTCCACCTCGGTGTCGGCCTTCAGATAAGAATAAAAGGTTAGAGATATTGGCTGATTGGAAATAGAAAAAAAATACATTTATTACGCCTAAAGTCCTAGAGTTTTTCCGTATGGTTATGGCCTCAATCTTATGTATGATATATATAGGGCATTGTTTGTGGGTATCCAAAAAGCTTGAACTCCTAAACGTGTAACAACCATCACCTGACCCCCCGATTATACTTGAACCCGTGACCGCATCACGGTCGCCGACTGGGACTTTTACGTTGAATTCGACCCCTAATTGTATCAAGCATTATTACCCCAAAATCGGATTTCCCCAAGATGGGTTTCTAAGGTCATTGTCCTATCCCGCCATGACACATGAAATGTATGTATGCTGAGGCGCGTTATCACATCCCGACCCCTCAAAACTACCAAAAAATTTCTGTCGTTTCAATCGAAAACCCTGAACACTTTCAAAATACCCTAAACCCTAAAAACCCTAAACCAAAACCCTAACCTTAAGAGAGAGATCTAGAAAGCTTGTCCAGCTGGACGCGTTTTCAAATTAAATTGACCTATATCCCTAATTAATTTTAAAATCGACCTAAAAGCCTAAATAAAAACAAAAATTGGCTTATAGGCCTTATTTTGCCAAAAAATTGGTTAAGTGGCCATTTTTAAAGTTTTAAAAGTTGAGTGACTAAAACAAAAATTACAATATAGTTAAATGACCATCTTACCCTCTTATAAAACACTTAATAACACTTAATGGAAATGAAAAAAAACGAAACTGGATTTAGTTAGGAGACCATTTTAAAGTTTTAAAAGTTGGGTTACTAAAAAGAAACTTAAATATAATTGAATGATGAGCTATATGGTTTATCATTTTTCTAAAACCCTGTTGACTTTTAGAATAAATATATAATAAAGGAATAATTTAGATATAAAATGTGATAATAAGAAATTTAAATACCAATATAAAAATGAGTATAATTCAAGATAACATAAGCCAACTAACAATGAAACTATGAATGTAACTAGTAGCCATGAGCTTTGAGAAATTGGTATGCATGTGTTAGTTACTATATTTTTCAATTATTACTTTATCTTATATATATTATTTATAAAGTTTCTAACTAAGTGAAGTTGATATCACGAGTTAATTGAATATTAATTTAATTAAAATTAAAATTAAAATTTTAAAATAATAATTTTATTATAAGAATATTTGTGCTTATATATTTTCTAATTTTTAAATTAAATAAATTAAACTACAACCTTAAAAGAAATTTCAAAATAATTTTCTTGAAAACATAACTTTCAAAATGAATGAGCTATAAAAATAGGAAATTTAACATCCTTTGAGTGAAAGTTTGATTTTTATGTTAATATTGATTTCATATATTGATTTTCTTTGATTTATAAGGTGTTTCATATAATTTATATCTATACCTATATATTAAAATCATCCCATGAAAGGAGATGCAGACACCTGTGTTTTCTCTTCAAGTTTGTTGAAAATTATACATGTATATCAATTAAAACCATTTACATTATACTCATTGTAATAAATTAGTAGTAGTAGTAATAAGAGAGGAAAAACACTTTTATAGCATACCATTTAAAAGAATAGTATACTATAAAAATGGCATACCGTTAAATATAGTCCTATTAGATATGATACAGTTATATAAAATATGATATGAAAAATAATCGAAAGATGAAATAAAGTATGATATGATACAAATGAAAATACACACATATATAAAAATATCAAATTTTACAAAATATGCATATTTTAACTAAAACACAACATAAAACATCATACAATACAAAAATAACACAAAAATAATATAAAAATTGAAAGTCATAAAATTTATATAATATGAATTTTTAATGTGTTAATATATAATTATGACAAGAAAAATAAAATAATACACACCAACAAACAAATTTAAAACTATAATACATTTTTGGAGAATTAACATTTTAACCAATTGATTCTTAACTCGATTGACATAGATATTGTTGCTAATATAGGAGGATGTGAGTTAGAGTACGTTGAAGCGCATTATCCTCCTATTTATGGGTTAGGTAGGGTTATGGGTAATTCTAAGCATTATCTTAAAAAAAAAAAGAGCAGCATTTATAACTTATCATTATTATAATAAAAATATAATATATTTTTATAAAAAGCTTAAATAGTTGCAAAAAATCAATAAAATAAAATTTTAATACTTATTTTATTATAATAAAATTATGAATAAGGAAACACAAAATAAATGTAAAAAATAAATTTTAAAAATTCAATTATAAGTAAATTGAGATAAATATAAAATTATACATGAATTTTGATCTAATGTGAAATGTCATACATGAATATTGATTTTGTGCGCTTTATACATAAAATTTTGATTTGATTCAATTTTACGAATCACTAATAACATTATCAAATTAACATCATTTTATGTTGATATATTGCATCCATAAATAATTATATTAATATATCATGAAATAAATGTATCTATGTATTCATTTCTCCAAAGGTGTACAATTGAATCAAAATTAAAGGTTCATGTATACATATGGACCATAATTCAAGTTTTATCTGTATAATTGCACCAAATCAAAATTCATGTATCAAATTGCACATTAAACTAAAGTCCATATATAAATTTGACGTTTAACCCTAAGCATTCAAACTTTTTTGTTTTAGGGTAAACTACCAAAATAGCCACTTTTGTTTACCTCGGGTTACGTTTTAGTCACTTACGTTAACATGTTGTAATATTTTAGTCACTGAGTTGTTAATTGTCGTTAATGGTGTAAAGGTAAGCTGACTTGGCATGTTGAATCATCATTTCAAACAAAAATTTTAGGTTAAATTATACAATGATCCCCATATTTTTTCGTTTTTAGCAATTTAATTTTTTTCTTTTATGTTATTTTAACTTTCCTTTTTTTTTCTTTATTTTTCATTCTCTTCTACTTCTCCCTCTGTTTTTCTCCATTCTCCATCTCTTTTAATGTAGTTTTTCTATGTTTTCTATTTGTTAAAACTTTTTTTATGTTTATGAAAAAAACCAAATTAAAACTTGTTTCGCATATTCTCACCCCACAATTACAAACCCTCATCGTTCATCATCACTTTAATGAACCAATTTGGATCTCTCAATAACCTAGTTTACAAGCTTGCCTCACTCAAATATCACTCTAGTCGTGACTTATGGGTAGTTTACCCTCAATAAAGTTTCCCAAGCTTGTTCCTTTAACATCCTAACTAACCCCCATGACCATCTTATCTATCTTACCTACAACATTTTTACCCTCTCGAAACTACATTGTTTTACGGATTCTTCAAACGAGCTCTACACTCTCAATGACTAAAACAACCACTATACGAAACTTACCCTCAACTTTACCCAAACCAGTTTGGTTCCATGTTCCCTTTCTCTCTTTGGTTCATCCATGCTCGACTTTCAATCAAGCTTGCTTGGGAATATCCAAAAAGGTTTAGATCAATTTTATCGTTTGCTTAATTTTATTTGTCAGAAAATAAAAGAAAAGGAAATGAATAATCTACATGATTCTGTAAAAGTTTGGAAATAGAAAAAAATTATTTTGAATATAAATGATTCAATTTATGTTTGACATGGTTTTATATATATATATATATATAGATTAGTTAGATCCAATTTTAGTTTCAAAATTAGGTTATATTCAAATCGAGATTTGATTAAGAATGATTGATATTCGATTTTCGGTGAAATTCAATTTAGGAATCATGTGAAAGAAACAATGACTTGGTTTATTTGGTGGGCAAATATTATGTTTTTGTAGTGAAGAATATGAGAAGAGAGAAAATAAAGGGAAGAAGAAAAGGAAAGTAAAGAAATAAAAGAAAAGAATTAAATTGTTTAAAAATAAAAATATAGGACTAGTTTTAACAAATAGAGAATATAGAAAATTACGTTAAAAGAAATGAAAAAAGAGGAAAACAGAGGAGAATGAGAGGAGAATGGAAAATAAAGAAAAGAAAAGAAAAGGTCAAAGAACATAAAAGAAAAAAGTTAAATTGCTCAAAATGAAAAAAAAATAGGGATCAATTATATAATTTAATATAAGAATTTTCATTTGAAAGGATGATATAACGTGTCACACTGTTAACGGCAATTAACGCTTAGTGACTAAAATGTAACATTTGAAATATAAATGATTAAAATGTAACCCAAGACAAATAAAAGTGAATATTTTAATGGTTTAGGTATGTTTTATTATTTAAAAGCAATTTAATTAAAATTTTGTAATATTTAATTGCATCTTTAAATTTTTACTCCCTGGCGCTGGCGAAGCAGGGGTACATTGTCCCAACCAAAAGTCACACTTAAAATAAAGTCTAATTCATTAATTAAGTGGAGAACAGTGAGTCCCAACCAAAGGTCAAGCTTTTAAAAAGTTTAATTCATTAATTAAGTTGAATTATCGAAATATTGATGAAAAATTGTAAAGGAGAAGATTTAATTGATAATAAAGACGACAATTTTTTATGGAAAAAATAAAGACAAAATGATATATTATTTTTTTGTAGGACTACAATGTTAATACCTAATTTATCTCTTTTTCTTTTCTTTTTTTCAATTTAGTATTTGTGGAATCATTAGCTTGGGCAATTTACCCAAAAAAGCCTATTTTTTTTAAAATTACCGAAATGGGCCCGGTATTTTATTATTTACCGGAATGGGTCTTTTTCGGCAAATCGCGTCCACGTCAATAGCGATGTTAGGGGCGATGCCGAAAAGTCGGCCACGTCAACGTGCTTTGTTGACGTGGCAACAAATCGCGTCCTCGAGGGGGCGATTTGTTGCCACGTCAGCAAAGCGCGCTGACATGGCCGCGACTTACCCATCTAATGAAATTTCATGTATATAGTTGCACTAAATTATTTAAATTATTTATAATACCTAAATTATCCCTATTTATTTGTTATATTACATAAAATACTCCTTTGAAAATACAAAACATTATGATAGCTAATTTAAAATTTATTCTCCACAACTAATGAAAATCATTTAAAATGCTAAAACTAGATCTGTCTGAACAAACTATAAGAAAATCCCGAGGATGCTGTGATTTCTTCGTCTTCAACGAAAGATCTCGAGAAAGATCACGGTGAGGAAAGCTTGTGCTTAATGAGGAAGCAAATTTGGACACTCGGAATCATCTAACAATTATGCAGAACAGCAGCCGTCTTTCTTCACAGCTGAAACATCATCCCGAGAGCCGACATTGATGGTTTGTCTCTTGGGCATTGTTGTTTGATCATTCCTTTCTTCGAGCGCTTTTCGACTGATCACATGATGTATTTGAGTTAGTATTTCAGTGAATGCATGCTCAACATTTGTAGATTCAAGGGCAGATGTTTCCATAAAGAAGCGCGTACATGTGGGCGCGACTTATCTGTTTACTTTTTTCTCCAAAACCTTAAAAATCCTAAAAACCCTAAAACCCTAAACCCTAAAATCCAAAAACCTACAAGTCAGGAAATCGCGGCCATGTCAGCGCGCTTTGCTGACGTGGCAACAAATCGCGTCCACGACGTGGCCGCGATTTCCTGGAACGTCCCCTGACATTGCGCTGACGTGGATGCGATTTGCCGAAAAATGGTCCATTCCGGTAAATAATAAAATACCGGGCCCATTTCGGTAAATTTATAAAAAATTAAGCTTTTATTGGTAAATGACCCCATTAGCTTATCCTAAACCATCACAAAATGACGTGACATTTTATTGACACGTGGTATTATATTTTCTAAATTTCTTTTCACTTTTCTCTTTATTCCTTTCCTGTTCTTTAAAACATGAACCTCGAGGATCGGAGAACTCAGGCTTCCGTCAGAAAATTAAAGTCAAATTATGCTATTGTACCCTTTACTTTGTGTAAATTATGGATTTAGTACCTTTAATTTAATTTGGTCATTTTTAGTCTCTGTACTTTTAGAATTTGAAAATTTTAATTCTAACCAGATGATATCTATTAACTTTATTAAGTTCATTATTTTTAAAATTTGATATGTCAAACATAATATCACATGTGTAATGTTATGTCTGCTTGTTGTTTTCCCATATTACTCACAAAAAATTAGTTAATAGATTTAACGGCTTTCATTTGTGTTAAGACTAAAATTTTAAAATTCAAAAATATAGCCACTAAGAATAATCCAATTGATGAATTGGACTAAGTCTATAATTTTAGGCATAATATATGACTAATGGCAAAATTTAACCAAATGATTTAATGTTACCATTAGATAAGGCCAAAACATTAAAAATTTAAAATATAAAACTAAAATTAATTAAATTAAAGTAAGTGTACTAAATTTATAATTTACCTAAAGTATATAAAAATTTATCGAAATTTAGTTATATTTATTTTCACCATCATTCCCATATTCGAGTAAATTTGAAAAAATGTCGTTTTAAAAAATTAATTAGGGATTCAAGTTTAATTTTCCGATATTTAAGGAAATAGATTGATTTTGAAGAGAGAAAGAAAATGCGTCCTATATTTTTAATAACTTGATACATGAATTCTTTTAATATTAGTGGTTTTGTCCTTGGGTTCAATTTTCTCTTATTCATATTTGTTTTTTTATTTCATGTTGTTTTAATTTTCTAAGTTTTCTAATTTTAATTAATAAATATATTTTAATTAATAAATTTTTATTGTATTATAAATTATTTAAAGTTTAATTCAAAATTACACCTTAAAGTATGTTTATTTTTGTATATATATATATATATATATATATATATTGTGAATTTGAGTACTTGAACAATTCACCAGATAACGCAGTTAATCAAAAAACATTTCCTCAATCAGAACCTAACACGACATTGGCCAGCTGATATTTTTAATATTCAATTTTATTTTATAAAAACTGAAGAAATACAAATTTTAGCTAATTAAAAATATTAATATTAATATTAATATTAATATTAATTAAAAATAATATTAAAAATAAAAAAAAATATTTCCCTCCGCTATCCCCACTCCGTCCTCCCTGCTTCCCCAACTCGCCTCATTCTCATCACTATACTTCCCCATCTCTATTAAATCACCACCAAATTCCGACCTCTGCAACTCCACAAGTTTCTCTATCAACCCTCCATTAGGCATAGCATCAACAGTTCCTTTACGCCCAAGGTAACCAATTTCAAGAATGAAATCAAATACCACAACTTTCATACCCAAATTTTTGGATTGTAATAAAGTTAACATCTTGGGAGTTTCTTCTTTACAGAGTATTTCATCAGCAAAGGGAGATTTAATAAATGTAATGAACTCGCATAAAACTTTTAAGCTATGGGCTGATTTAATCTCCAGAAGAGCTTCAATTATTCACTTGACCTTCTAAGACATCTTTATTGACTCGAATCAAAGCGGTTACACCAAACGCAGCCTTTTCCCTGATATGTTTTGAACAATTCGGGTCGCAAAGCATCGTTTGCAAAACCAAAAAGCTTTCGATTTCAGGAAAGCGGTGGTGGGGGGAGGGGGAATTTTATATTACTTTTTTAATTTCTTCCAAATTTGTATAAAATAAAATAGAATACTAAAAATAACAGCCGGGTGGTGACGTGTCAAGTTTTGGCGGCGTTAGTTGATAGGGTGAAAATTTTATTGGTGCAAGATATTAACAATGGTGCTAGTCCAGCTGGCTCCGTGATTCACGGGTTTGTTTATATTATGAATTTATGATAGCTGGTTCATTTGTTTAAAGAAAAATGGTATATTTTTATTTTAAGTATCCACTCAATGTCCTAAATTTTACAGTCAACCCCTTTGACTCAAGTATGAAAATTAGTTAAATGTAAGAAACCTAGTTAAACTTTTTAAATAGCGAAAATTTTGAGAATAATTAAATTAAGCTACATTTTAGAACCCCATAAACTAGTAATTGTTAATATTTAACTTTAGAATTAAATATTGAAATGCTTATTTGCTCCCAGACCTATAGTATAAGTGTCCTTTAGATGATTAAATTAAACCAATTTTCAACCTAGGAATAAACATCATCGATTTAAGTGATTAAAAGTGAGAGACCAATATTTGATTGGAAAATTATGATAAAATCTAGATTTGGTATATGTGAAGAAACCGGCGGCCAAATTCAACAACCAGCGCAGGAAGAGCCGCTGTCCTTTCCTCCTCTAAAAGCGGCTACACACCACACCAACTCCACCATCAAAAGTAAAAGCCACGAAATGCTATCTTTATTTATAATATTAATGAGCAAGAAACCATCACCAAAGCTTCCATAAATTAAAAGCTTTGACATATGTTTGATGAACACTAGTGCTAGTGGGGACTCTTTTGGTGACCAAAGAACAAAACCCAATACAACAACAATAATAAGGAGCTTATGTGAAGACAACGAAAAACATAAAAGCAACCCCCAAAGTGAGAAAAACAGTACCCTTTCTCTTATTTCCGTTGTTCCAATCCAAGTTTTTCAAAACACCCTTTAATGGCTCCTCCTCTATTATTTGTATTCATCACCGTCACCAAGTAAGTGATTTCCCCTTTTGACTCTCTTTGTAATCCGTAACCAATGCTGCTTCGAAATTCCATTTCCAATACCAAAAGGTTCTTTCAGAAAACCTTACGAAGTTTCAAGTCTCTCTTCTCTGGTGCTGATGCTGAACCTTACCAAAGGCTACCCAAAGCCTCTCCGTACAATCCCTATTCATTCACCGCTGCAGGCGTTGCCGTGAATCCCAACGACAATGGCAACCCAAAGGAGAGAAATGACAACAGGAAAAAGATAAATTTTTCAACTCATAATATAGAAGCGCAAAGACAAGGAAACAATAAGGGAAATGTGAAGCAGTCTACAACACAAAGAAGAGATGATCATCAGGACATTAAGCAGCGTAAAACGAGGAGTGCCAAGGTGGGGAACAGACGAGAGGATTGTAATTCAGGCGAGAGAAGAAGAGAAGAAAGGAATTTATCGGTGCCACAAAAGCTGAAAGAGCTAGAGATGATGGATATGAGCAATGTGGAACATGTTCTTGACATTGAAGAGGTTCTTCACTACTATTCTCTACTCACTTGTCCTACCTATCTTGATATTGTCGACAAGTTTTTCATGGAAATGTATGCAGAAATTTTGGGACCCCCAGATTCTCCAAGAAGAGTCAACTCAAGGCCAAAATACCGATCAGTGAGATCGTGATTCATCCCTTCTCTCCCATGTTTTGCGTGAGAGGATTTTTGGACAGGTCCAGACTTGAAGTTGTCATAATTATTTCTGTAAATCTCTGCGTTTTTACTTTTGTTTTTTTTTTCTGATACAACCCTTCTCTCCCACTTTTTCTTTAATTTCCCTGATTGATGCCACTTAAGACATGGTTGTGAGACAGGATACGAAATTTAACTTTGAGAAATGATTACACTCTCTGCATTTCTATTCTTATTCATCTGCTATGGTGTAATTTTTTTTTTCTCAAATAAACATAATTTCATTCATCATATATTAATGGTATCCAACATAACTGCGATATCATCCTGCTCAAATAACATTTAATTTAGTCAATGAGTGTGCTACTTGTTTTGCTTGTCCTCGAAAAGGTGTGATCTCATCTTCGAACCCGTGTAGTCTTTGCCTTGCATCATTTATATGTGGTCCAATGACTAATAAATCTGTTTTCGCTGAACAAGACCACTTAATGTCCTGCAGTGAATCACCTTGTAACCATATACATTGATGTACCATTTGGTGAGTAAAGTCTATGGCCCTTAGTGCTACCATTGCTTTTGTCATGCACGGATTCGGATTCACCTCTTTTGGAAGGAGCAGTGCTCCCAGTATAAAACCATCCAGGTCACCGGATAGCCACCCCAATCCTTGCTCCAGGTGATGTTGCAAAAAAGGTGGCATCAAAATTTACTTTTACATGGCTTGCTGGAGGAGGCAGCCAACTTATACCAGGATGAGTAGCGGTGGTAGTCTTAGCTGATTGCGCAAGTTTGTAGTATTCCTATAGGAACACTTTAGCTTTACCAACAGCTGACGCTAGAGGTGAAACATTGTTATTAAACGGTCTAATTTCTTATGCCCCATATTTGCTTTAAAGCATGCAGATCATCCTCGTTAGTGGAATGGCATCTTGGACACATAAGGTCAATGACGTGAATTCTCCTTGCTATTTTCATCCGAAAGGTAGTATACCATAGCAAGCCTGCCACGAGAATGATTTAACTTTAGGAGGTAGCTCTAAGAAAGCAAAGCATGCAGATCATCCTCATTAGTGGAATGGCATCTTGGACACATAAGGTCAATGACGTGAATTCTCCTTGCTATTTTCATCCGAAAGGTAGTATACCATAGCAAGCCTGCCAAGAGAATCATTTAACCTTAGGAGGTAGCTCTAAGTTCCACAAAGACATCCAAATTCCTATACCATGTTTTGCTTTTAGAAGACACATATAGTCATATACCCACTCTTGACAGTGTACTCACCCGTTTTTCTATGATGCCACTCCAAAGTATCTTTGGGCCGTGATTCATATACAAGGATGCAACAAATTGCTTCTGCATCAGGTGCAGAAAATTCTCCATTTATGAGCTCTATTTTCCACTACCATCTATCCTTTTCAGTAAGTTGTCGACTCTTGCATCGTCTGAGTGTGATCTAGGAGTACCAATGATTTGAAATTCAGAAGCATCAGTAACCCCCATATCTTTGCAAATCTGTACGCGTCTCCCTTCTCCAGTCTGCCACTTCAAGTCTAAGTTCAGGACATCCTTGTCTTGCCAAATAATTAGAATCGATAAAAGCACAATTAGGGAAATATTTTCCCTTTAAGACCTTATAACTCGGTGAATTAGTATTATGAATGAGCCTCCACCCTTGCTTCGCTACCAAGTCCGGTTGAATAAGGAAACCAACCCACCTTCGGTCACTGCCTATAAATTAAGTCCCGATTCAATCAATGTATCCCCTTGGAGTCATGTTTGGCAGCCCACCAATAGTGTTTAATAAGGCCCGTTGTCTCATCGCAAAGAGATTTCAGAAATAAAAAACAGATCATAGCATGCATTGGAAGTGACTATAATACTATTTTAACGAATACCTCTCTAGTCTTTTCCTCCATAGGAAAGTAGTTTACTACTCTAACTACAAACCTTGATTGGATTTGGTTGAGAATTTCATTTAAGCCTCTTCTCTAAAGGATATTTATGCTAATAATAATTGAAAGATATTCTTTCATGTTTGTACGACTAGCTTATAATTTGTTCAAAGTACTAATAAGACGAAGCTCATATTACAAATAAGGCGTCGTAATGAAATTACAAACCGTTGGAGATCGACCTGATTAAGCAACGAATAAAAAAATAGTGAAATAAATTGAGAAATTAAACACATAAATTTAACGTGAAAAAACCTCTTCTAAGAGGATAAAAAACCACGGGCAAAGATAATTTTACTATAATAGCAAAAGAACGAAGAGTATAAAAGATGGGATAAAAACTAAACCCCAATACCCGAAAACAAAGAACCCTCAAAATGTAAACACAAAATTCTGCATAAGTGTTATGAGTTCTAAGATTTTAATGAGTGTGTTTTCTAAGGTTGTAAAAGAGTTATTTATAAGCTAAATTTGTAGGTCAAACAATAATAAAATAATCTAGACTAATCAGAGTTCGACTAAAACTAATGAACAGAATTTAACTAGAAGATTATCTCTCAAATTTGATTGAAATATGAGGCATACTCAACAAATCTCCACCTTGACTAGTATTTCCACAATGCCATCTTTGCCAAAGCCCGTCACGGGCTTATCTTGAACTATGCAGAGAATTAATTGAGTCGAATTTGTGCTTAGAAGCTAGAAGACTTCTAGCCTTCGACTTGTGCACTGCCAAAGCAAAACTAACCTAGGTTTGATTTTCATGAACACAATGTCCTAACTTTTCAAAACATGCATCCAAAAGAGACCCTCTCTTCAATTAAACGGTCATACCTTTTTCCCTCCTATGATCAAGTTGCCTCCACTCCAAACGAGTTAACTTCGAGTCCATAACGAACGAGGGACGTCCGGTTTCACCAGTCACTGTAATGCTCGGTTTGTGCAAGTGTACACAATTGTTATCAAGTAAGAAGTAAGTATAAGAGTTCTTGTCTCCACAGGGACTGCATATGTTAATCAATATTTTGCAAAATTAATACTAACAATTTGGTAAGAAAAACACAATAAATTTGATTGGTTGATGTTAAGTTAAATAATTATCTAGATGCAAAGTGATCCTTAATGCAAATTAAACTAAATGTGATGAATAATTAAAATGGATAAGGTGGATTTAGCAGCAGAATTCACAAGATTTCAACAACGATAACATGAATAGGCTAGAACAACTACATTATTTGACTTAGATCATTTTTATCATGTCACAATGTTCTGGAAAATCTTCCATGGCAACTCAATCTTTCATGAACTTTTTGAAACTAGTATTAAGTTATTTCAGAATCTTTTACTTAGAAAAACATGCATACTACCATGATCATTTTTAACTACGGGTTTCTTAGATTTTATGCGAAGTAATAGGGAAAGATTAGGTTTAAAACAATTTAATCACACAAATCTAAAAGTTATGCAAGGTAATAGAGCTCTTTCGAGTTATTACAAACCTTTAATTTAATTGGGATAGGACCTAAATTAAGCATGCACATTTCAGTTATTGCATCTATTAATCGTCATCTAGCTAGGATGGCTCAACTGATTCTAATGCCTTCAATCATATTTTAACGAATGAAATACATGCATGATTTTAATTGAAAGCATGATTGATTGAGCCACAGAGTATTATGAACATAACTTAATGAACTTTATTAAATAAATGTAATCATTCTAGTTAAAAAAAAAAGCTATCATCATTAATGATAAAACAACAAAGCATTTTGAAAATATAATGAATAATTAAGGAATAACAAAAGGAAGAAAAAAACTCTTTGATAGTGTGATCACTAATCGTAGAGGCTTCCTCCAATTCTCATGGCTACTCCTTCACAAATTGCTCCTCAATGTGGCCGGTTAAGAGAAAGTTTTCTCACTAGGAATTACGTACCTAAATAGAGAAATGAGATGGTTGAAAAAGGAAAGGAAAAGAATGAAAGTTAGAGAGAAATGAAAGGATGGATGAATGTGTGTTAAAGGATGAAATGATGAATGATTGAGAGATGATTGAATAGTGAAATGAGAGGGTCTATTTAAACTAGAAGGATGGCTAGTAAGTTTGCTAAAAATAACATTTTGAATCACATGATATGCTCTCATGCTTGGCCGACCTTATATTGTGGAAGAGAGTGGTTGTTGGTTGCTTGATTTATGCATGAAATCATACTTGAATCAAGCAAGGTAGTGGATGGTTTCAAGGGTCATTGTTGAGGGCTGATTTCTAAATTTTTTGCAAGTGTGAGGACCTCTGAATAAATATCTCAAAAGTGAATTTTGAGATGCTCAAATGTCCTTGCTGAATTGGGCTTCATTCTCCCTTATTTGGACGAGTTGATGACCCAAATGCTTACCAGACTTGTTCATCAATTGCACCAATTTTAATTGGATCAAATTAATTTCATCATGACCCAAATTTGCTTGATGTTGCTATCCATGTAGAGTGAAAAGTAAGCTCATGTCCATGTGGATTTAACAAATAAACCATTCATAATTCTTTGGTCCAACTACAAGAAATTAAATCAAAATTAATATGTTACATAAAATAATAAAATATTTAAATTATGCACATATTTAATGCAAAATAACAGAGAATTACATTCTTTATTAAATCATGCCCATTATCTTAAAATGAACAAAATTCACCCTTTTAACTATCAAATACTCGGGATTAATATTATTTTTAAGTAAAAAGATGCCATAAACTACTAAAAAAACTATATAATTTAGAGCTTACAATCATTGTAGAACCTTTCAGAATATAAAGACGGGTCCTTTTACCTTTTAACAAAACGAGAGACCCACGAGACACCTTAATGCCACTCGACTCGATGTTGATTCTGCAACCTTTTGAGTCTAAAATACTCAATGAGATGAAATTCCTTCATAAATCAGGTACATACCTGACATCTAAGAGTGTCCTAACTGTCCAATTGTGCATCCTAATTTTAACCGTACCAATACCGATTACCTTATTGGATGAATTTTTTCCCATGCGCACAACTCCACCTTCAATCAAATTGTATGTGGAGAACCATTTTCTATTAGGACACATGTGGAAAGAACATCCCGAATCTAGGATCCACTCGGACGTAAGCTCAGAGATATCCCTTGTTGACACTAACAAGAAATCATCACCGCCTTTGTCAGTTAAATTAGCACCAGCTACATTTTTCTCATTACTCTCAGCGATCCTTTTATTTCGTACTTTATAACACTCTATTTTGACATGACCTTACTTCTTACAATAGCGACACCTTTTGTCTCGCTTATTTGATGCTATCAAAACGGAAGCTTGCCTATCTTCCTTGCTATTCGAACCAAACTCATTGTCGAGTTTGTCTTTACTCAACAAATGACCCTTCACATCCTCGAATGAGAGTTTGTGTATACCATAAATCAGAGTTTCCCTAAAAGACTTGTATGAAAAGGGTAAAGAGCACAATAATAGCATAGCCTAATCTTCATCGTTAATCGTAACCTTAACATTCTTGAAATCATTTGAAAGAGTAATAAATTGACTAATATGATCACCTTTGTTCATGCGAAATGTAAATAGAAGCTCTTTCAACACTAAATGGTTAGCCAGAGACTTAGTCGCATAAAGAGTTTCTAACCTTTTTCACAAGGCGAATGAGGTTTTCTCCATCAATACCTTCTTTAATACCCTATTCGTGAGGCACAATTAGATTGCAGACAGGGCCTTTTCGTCAAGCTCTTCCCATTCTATTTGATTTAGATTCTCAGGCTTTGTCCTAGTAATGACCTTTTTCAGGCCGGTATTAACTAGAATTGCCATCATCTGAATTTGCCACAGATTAAAATTTGTGACACCATTGGACTTCTCAGTGTTAAACCTTGTTGCTGCCATCTCTGAACGGGCTAATCTACGAAAATTGAACTAGCTATTGATACCACTTTTTGGGGATTAACTCGATTAAGCAACAAACAAGTAAAAACTAGTGGAAGAAATTGATAAATTGAACACACAATTTTAATGTTGAAAAACCCCTCCAAAGAGAATAAAAAACCACGAGCAAATATAATTTTACTATAATGGAAAAATAACGAAGAGTACAAAAGATGGAGATAAAAACTAAACCCCAAAACCCGAAAACAAAGAATCCTCAAAACATAAATACAAAATTCTCTATAAGTGTTATAAGTTCTAATCTTTTAATGGGTGTATTTTCTAAGGTTGTAAAATAGCCTATTTATAGGCTGAATTCGTAGGTCCAATAATAATAAAATAATCTAGACTAATCAGAGTTCGATTAAAACAATAAACATAGTTTAATTGGAAGATTATCTCTCAAATTTGACTGTGAGCCATACTCAACACAAACAAGTTGTAATCATGAAATCCTCTGACGCATTGCCCAGATGGGGTATTGGTAATGCAATAGAAACTAACATATGTTAAGCTTTCATGTATAGGACGCGTGCAACCAACTCCTTAAGTTGAAGTACGCAAGACACTTGAGGATTACAATTGGTGCTTGTTTTGGAAACATGTTCATTGGATATGACCTATTAAGAGAAGTTTACTTGATAGAGTTATTTAAGTGTCTTGAAATAAGTTCTCACGTAGCCGTCTTGCAAATTAGTCGTGTGACTTGAGATATTAGTTCATCTTATACGAGGGAGGTTATGCTTTGATTAATTACGAAACAAGTTTGCTATTGATGGATGCTTCGGGTAGGAAATTTTGGGCTTAACACAAATCATATGAAGATGGATAAGTGATCTAGAGATGATCTATCACTCGAAGAGATATTAAAGACATATATCATTTGATCTTGACCATGGCTAATTGTTCAAAACTTTGACTATAGAACTATACATTCATAAAAATTGTTTTTCCAAGTGTAATAGTTAATTTTAAGTTGTAAGATTAATATGGCTTATTGCATAGATGGCACTACATGAGCTTAATGTGACAATTCGAGATATTTCGGTAGGATTATACTGTACTATGAGGCTGGTTATTGAAATGTTTTGTTAAGATCATCTTGATTTCACAACAATTTGGGTGTCATAATAGGTTACTAGATCCTACCTTTTAACATTAGGTATAGTTTACTTTTAACTGAGTAATCTTTTACCCATTGTAATTTTGTTAGGAACCTAATAATTCATACACATTAAGATGAGGTGTGTTGAACTTGGGATTCAATTAAGTAATTGATTGAAAGGTTTAATCCGAGGTTATGACTGATTGGTTCAATTGTGAAAAGTTAGGATAAATTCAAATTTTATTCGAATATGTTTCATTGTCACCCATGTTAAAGAGAAATGGGTTTTACGCCCCCTTGAGTGATTTATAGATGGAAACATTTCCTTCTCGACTTCAAAACTTTTGTAAGCATCGGTACACACCTATTACATAGGCTTGGTTCATTCTTTTTTATTATTTTTCATTTTGGTTTTATATTTGAGTCTTTTTTTTCATTTTAAAATTAAGGAATAAATAAATGAAATAAATAAAACAAGTAAATAAAAAATAAAAATAAAAAATAAAAAATAAAAATAAAGGTTAATGTAATATTTGGCTTTGGAATTTGGTAATTAGGTCCATTTTAATATTTGTGTTTTTTGGTCAATCTTACTATCTATAGTTGTTGTTTGCTTAATATAAAAATTGTTAATGGAACTGCTTGAATTTAGTGGTCACTACGGCTTGCATGGCTGAGAACTGTGCACATAAAAATAAAGAACACTAAGGATTTGTTTACGCAGTTTGATTTCACTATGATTACAGAGCCTAGCTCAGTAAGTAATCTACTATTTTTAATCACAAATAAAACAAGTGATTCACACTCTATCACTCCCTAAGTAAAGAGATCTCACCTTTGTACCTAAACTAGAACACTCACCTCCAAATCCTCCCCTTGAGAACTTGGGCAGTAATCACTCAATGTTTACAATTCAGTTTACATTATCTTATAACGCAGTTCCTTAATGAACAAATTCAAGTACTCTTAATAAGCTTTCATACATAACCTAGACAAGGATTAGGGCATATATCAATTCTAACTTGCTAACATAGAATCTAATTGAATACAAAGTAACTCCTTGAAAATACCAATTTCAACATATATTATTCAAAGCACTATTAGTCGAAGATATGCTCTCCAAAATCATCAATGTAGTCTCGATCAAATCTCCACATTCCAAGGATTGAATTGATTCATTTGAATCCAATCAAATCTTCAAAAGCCAAGGATTGGTTTCCATAAATTGACCTTAGGATCTTCAAAATAACTTCACATTAACAGGTTTAAAGATTTCTTTCATTAAATTGCCAATCCAAATAAGACAAGTAATTTAACTGCCTCAGTGGCAGTCTGTAGTGGGCACTGCCGAGTGCTACTCAACTCATTCAACACATCTTGTCTCAATACTCAACATTAGTTTTGGAACATGGCAACTTTTCCTAGCTTGATCTATGAACTTGGATTCCGTTATAGTATGATGATGTCTTGTTTTGAAATTGTACCATGCTATTTTTATTTTATTTTTAGGTGATGGCGTGATGCAATCTTAGAGTGGCATATTATCGCACCTTAATGAAATCCAAATTCGAAGATCAAATTGAGAAAAGTTGCCAAGTTCTAAGACTAATATGTACAAAAAAAATTAATATATCAAAATAGATCTAGTTGTGAATTTCAAAGTAAAAAAATAACATTCTCCAAAAATATATATCAATTGAACCAAAAACTTTATATTTAAGTTTTCAGTTGGTAAATATTATAATCAACCCTTCAACAATCTTTTCCCTTAAAAAGTTAAAAAAAAATGAAAATAGAGAACAATGATATAAGAAAAAGCCTGCCAAAATTTGGATTTCAGCTCATTTATTTTTCTTAAAGCCCAAAAAAACTCTAAACTAAAATTCAATCTAAAAAATTAACCAAAAGCCCCGAATATTGAGACCCAGTCAGCAATCATGGCCCGACCAATTTAAAATACCCAAAATAAAACAAAGTGCTAATATAAACTCTGATTGGATTGATGTAATAAAAGTTTAATTTTACACAATAAATTGAAATGAGATGTGATGTTATCTATAAAAATATTATAATTCAATTAAATGTTGGTTCTTCCAATCAAATAGGTTAAATATGGAATTTTAAAAGAACTGTGATGCTCCCTTATAAGGACTTGTTTGTCAGAATAAGTAAGCAACAACAATATTTCTTTTGTGTGTTTTAAAGCTGTAAACATCACATAGAAAAAAGAAGAAGAAGCTAGTACACTACCTTTTTCTATTTTCTTTTGTTGCTTTCATATAATTGAAATGAAAGAAGAGAATATGACTTTGAGAAGTTGAAGGAGAATTGTGATGGGAATTGAAATAATAGTTTTGTCCTTAGTAGCTACCATATATTTTTTAACATTTTGACTAAAGTAAGTGTTCTCCAAAGTTCTTTCCTTAGGTAACTGTAATTATCATTGAGGAAATTATCATAATAGGAACAGTTACCCCGAAAAATATATATACTTATAAGGGTGAAGTTAGAAAATTTTCTTTTGAGCGAAATTAATTGTAATTTTATGACAGTAAAAATGTAATTTCACCATTTTAATAGCCTCTATCTTTATAATTTTAAAGTATTAAATTAAAATTTTATCAATTTTAGGGGCCAAAGGATAATTTTACCTTTACTAATTTAAAATTTTAAAATTTCAAAAGCTTGAATTAAAATTTTTCCATTTTAAGGGGCAGCCCGCTGGTTTCATCCTGATATCTTTTCTATTTAAAATCAAATATATATTAGTTGCAAAGTATTTTATAAATCTATACTGGAATTATTAAATCTGTAGAGTTTTTAAATTTTATAACAAGTATTTTGTTTTTGTATATTTAATTTTTTAATTTATTTTACTATACCATGTAAGATACATGTTACAATTTTAACTCATTAATGAAATCTAAAAGCTCCGCAACTTGTGTATTAAATGACTTTACAATCTATATATTGTATTTGTTCAAAAGAAAAATCTATACATTGTCACTAAATTACATAATATCATTTTTTAGAAATATTGTTAAAAATAAATATAACCTTGTGTTTTATGTAATGTTTAGAACAATCTATAACTTCTTCCAAATTCTTAAAAGAAGGATAAACCCGTTTTAGCGTATTTGAACTCATATGTTCCTACACTAACAATAATGTTGATACCAATTGAATTATAACTCAGTCCACAAAATACTTTATTTTTAGTGATATAGTATTACGTATTTGCATATATGTTTATTCACTATAATATAACATAATGAACTCATAATATTATTGGAGTTCATAAAATGATACATTTCTAAACTACCCACAATTCTTCTCACCCTATGAACTAGTTTTTAAGTATGTTTTAATCTTCAACCTTTTGTATAAAAAAATTGAACTTTTAATTTTTTTTTTTTTGTAATACAACCGTATCAAGCCAACTAATATTAATCTCACTTCACTGAAAATAAATTTATAAGAAAAGTAAAAATGTTAGGAAATATAAAGAATCCTCTTTTGATCTTGCTCCTACTCATCCGTTAGGTGGATCCCATTCCCAACTTGAGACTTTCTCAGGGAAAAGGAAAATGAAAACCCCAAACTAAAGATGGAAATGAAAACCTTTAAGACATGGAATCGGAAATGCTACAAGGATTTTGCTCTTTATAATTTGCAGCTTTCTTTTTCCCTTCCTGCAAGAGGAGATTCGACTAGTATCCTATATGAGATTCCAACAATGAGGTAAGAAGGACAAGTTTGCACTAAAAAGATAAAAAAAAGGTGATGATAATGATGATCAAAGGGGATATAATGCTTTTCCTTTAAGCAATCAAATTAGTATATTAGCATATGGTCTCCCCCAGACACGTTCGTTTGCAATGGAAAGACAAGGATAAGGGAAACCATCATTTCTATCAATTGTCTCTCTCAAAGCACTTGCCGTTTGTATGTGTATGTGTGTTTGAGAGATGGGGAGGCAATTAGGGAAAATGGGGTTGAAATATTTTGTGGGAGATTCCACTCTTTCATAATCATACCCTATGTTGGCACATCATGCATGGTGTTTAACACTTGAATATATAATTATATTTTTATCATTCAATTCGAGTTTTAACTCAATTTTGTTTATATAATCATTAAACTACAATAATTTTAGTTAGGGTTTAAGTTCAAAAGTTATATATGGTGACAATTTAATGTCAATAAAGATTTAAACAATCTAAATCATTTATCACTGCACCAATAACTACTTAACAGTGACAAATTAATAGGTAAATTATGAATTCATTTTAACATTTATTTTATCTTGATCTTAAATATAAGTTGCTGGAACAACACTTTGAAACATTTAATCATTCATGATAATATATGATAATTAAGTTAAAAGTTGATATTAATATTAAAGCTAGTTCGGTTGGGTACTTGGCTATGCCTATATCCTATATGGGCACGAATAAGAACCGCAAGATCTCATGGGAGTAGAGAAAATTTAAAAGGGAGATTTTGCTAAGAGGAAAGTGCAGCCTATCACTTTGGTTCTTTTTGGAACCTCATATAACATGTGGAGTAGTGAGAGATGGTCTAATGATTGAAGAAGACAAGTTGCAAGAGGTGGTCCCTTTGGGAGTATATATAATATTTATATCATATTTGGTGATCGAATAGAGAGAAGGGGGGAAACGACTGAGAGTCGTCCATCACAAAATTCCTTCACCTTCTCAGGATACTAATCACATATACATATCAATCACCATACACTGACCTAATGCTTCTGACGAGTCATGATCTACTCTCATTCTTTGCCAGCAGCCTCGCGCGCCTGCATGTCTTGGCCCTTTCATCTACGTAATAAAGTGTATGCACCAGCAAAAGAGAACTATATATGTGTATGTACATGCACACACCAAAGTCATGTCAGCCTATCATATTAGTGTACAACATAATTGTACATATGTGAATATGCAGTTCGTCAGTCATTGAAAGATTTATCATTTAGCTTGTTGTAATGAACTCTAGCTTCTAAGACCTTTGTGTTTAAAAATGGTTATGTCATGTAACACAAATTGTCACATCATTTATCACCAAATTTAAGAATTTAAAAAAATCTTTTGAAGTAAAATATATTTAAACTTTAAATCATTAATTAATGTTTATGTGATATTTAATTTTAAGGGTCTTTTAAGTTTCAAATATTCTCATTTAATTGTAGTGTATAACCAAATGTAAATCCTACAAATATAGTATACAAATCCAATGTCCATATGTTACTAATCAATGGTATGGTATCAAAGCCCTAAGATATCATGTAAAATTCAAAATTTTCCCTACATTCTACGATTCTATTTATGGCGTCCTCAACCTCTAATAGTGTCACCATTGTTCCAGCATATCTATTGGAATCCCAATTTTCTCTTTCCGAACAAACAAGCTCTCCTTATCACCATTAATGCAAAATGCTACTTTCTCACTTACCCATTAAACCTAATTATTTTCACTAGACTAGAGAGATGGTGATGATTGATGAGTGAATAAAATATACATCACAAGTGAAATATTATTCGTGATTTCTTTTCTGGACATACCTTCTTAATTAATTCGCTGCTTGGCAAAAAGGCAAATCTAATGGTACAACAGCTCTGAGATTGTGCATTTAATCATAATAATTGAAAATGGTCCATTGGGATGGCGAAGAAAATTAGAAATAAGAGGGTTACTACTACTGCCATGCATAAATTATAGGACCACGAGCAATAAAAGCAGTTAAAATCCATCATTACAGTATTCAGTTTTAGATGGTCCAAATCCCACGGGCCTGCATGTGCACCATGTGTACTTAACGTTGGGCGTTGGGGCTTAGGGTCTGGTGAGTCGTTTCCGGTCGCTGCTTGTACGCCTTCGTATGTGGCTATCACATGCCCTCTGGACCATGCAAGCTGCTTATGCCATATCACGGCTATATAGCTGGAGATAAAACAAACTAATACTGAAGTCTACCCTTTAACTAGAAAAGTCTATCACTCCCCCAATCTTATATATCTTTCCTTTTCCGTTTTTTCTTCTTCCAAATTTGCATAATATTGAAATTTTTTCAAAAGCTTTAGATGCTCTACGTTATCCAAATTATAAACAAAATAGAAGAGTGTAGAAAAAGGGGAATAAGATGGAATTATATTAATGGAGAGGTTTAATTAAATTAAATGGGCCAGCATTTAATAATTCTTAGGCCAATATTGCCGGTCCTGAGCCGGATTCTACAAGTAGGAAGACTTTGGTGTTGATACTTGAATACTTCGACTCTTTGGGTTCAAATGTCTTTTTTTCGCAAAGCCAAATATTCGATTTGTAAGTCCTTTCGGTCGGAATAAAACTCACCAACAACATATCTTTAAGTCCTAACTAACACCTTCATGTTAACATTATCATCCTCCCAACTGGACTCTTTGATTTTACCAAAACCTACATTTTCTTATATAAAACTAATAATAAATACACATTCATCATGCATATCTGATTTGGTATCCGAGTTAGCTTTCTTTTGGTGGACTCTGAAACTAGCTTTGGTTTTAAGTTATGACAATTTCTTGTGATACACGATATACATACAAGCTTTGACATAATTACTAATACAATAATACAAATAAAGTAAACAAGAGAGAACATAAGAAAATCGGAAAAAAGTAGTTAAGTACACCATCTACCTCAACGAGACATTTTTCATAAAAAAAATCCGATATGAAACTCATAGTACAAGCAATGATTTAAGCCAATTTATCTTAACTCTTAGATAATTGCAATCCTCTTAGTACATTTAATATGAACCCTCTCCAATGAGTATTTTTCACTGAAAGCTCTTAATTCTCAATGAATTAAAAATTGTACGTGAACAATAAACACTCAAAGGTGTAAAAAAACAAATGCACCCACTAAAATCCCATGAAGTTCTCACAAAATAAAACTTCTCATAAATATGTGCTCTTTCTCATTCATCTTTTTCAACGAATTAAATCCTCTATATATAGGCTACAAAATCTCCCTTGACTAAGCTCAAAATATCTTAATTGTAAAGTGGGATAATAAGTTTATCAACTCTATTTAAATTCAAAAACTTTTGAAAAAAAAATTAACTTCAAGAATTATCTTCAAGTCTTTGAATATATTACCCCCAAGGTCTATCTTCCTTTTCAAGTCTCATGCTTGGGCTAGGATTCTTATATAGCTTACTGCCAGGTTACCTTATGAGATAAGGATAAGAACTCTTTAATAGTCATATTTGGAATAGAGCTCTTCAAGGTTGTCATGTCTCCTTATTTGATAAAGATAAGTTTCCATTTTTTTATAGATAAAATCTTACATTTTTGCTGCTTATAAAGATGATTACAAAGATAAGGTTAATAAAACTATCAATGAGTAAAACTAATGCATAGACGAGTTGTGGTTTGTCGTGTGGGAGCAACTTGTACAACAAGTTGTTGTGTACTTGTAACACTTTACACCCAACTCGAACAACAAATTCAAATACAAGATGCCACATTCGTTGCTGGAGCAACTTAAATAATCAAACAATCAAACATCAGATTTTTAGCATAACCGAACAAGTAATATAAATGTATGCAAACACGATCAATGGGGTAGACATATGGAAGTTCGGGGTCATAGGTACTTAAAAATGATGGCATGTTACGATTCTTGGGCTAAATTATCAAGTTGAGCAGCCATGTCTTGAGATCATGAAGCCATGTCTCGATACATGTCTCCATTGATAAAATAATTTAACTTTGAATTTTGGTGTCTCGAGACAAATTTTCAATTGTCTCGAGACAAATACCCCTATGTCTTTGGACATGGTCACATGTCTTGAGACCCTGGACCTATTTTCTCTTAACTTAGGTTCGATATTTTGTGACTTGAGACATAGGCCACAATGTCTCAAAATAAGCCACCTTATGTCTCGAGACAAGGATGATATGCCTCGAGACTCTTACCTAGAACTGCACCAAATGGTCAAAAATGTTCTTAATGTATCGAGACATGCTCTGGATGTCTCAAGACAATAGTGCATAAATGTAAAAATTTACAGTTTTAATGTATGCAAAAAATGCTCCAAAATGTATCTAAAGGCATTCAACATGCGCTCAAACCATCACATACATGTCACATAAACATTAAAGGACTCAAAACATGAGAATTCAAGATATGTAACTAATTATACCAAAATATCATATAGTAGGCAAAATTTCACTAATAATCATGTATACCTCAATATAAACTTTGAACCAAAATCAATAAAAAGTTTTACCATTAACCAAATAGGTAATAAAGTATTATCAAACACCATAAAATATACAAATACTCAAAAGCTATCGAGCACTAGACATAAAACATCTTAGACTTTTAAGTACATGTAATTTATTACTCTAACATAAAGAATCATTACTAAATTAAACGAAGTTGTGTTCTAAGATCTTCTTGGATGCTACGAACACTAGAATCTGTGACACCCCACATCTGATCTGGTCGCCGGATCCGAGTGTGTGAAATCACATTACATTGCTGAAGTAACTCAGAGTATATCAACATATTTGCACTAGGTTTAATTCACATTTATCGATAACATAATAAATAAATTGTTTTATAAAATCATTCATATTAATTTATAAGTTTTAAGATCTTCTTTCATCTAATTACGGGGTTAAGCTAAGTCAAAACTAGAGTTAAGACACTAATATAAACTCACTTATTAAAATTCAAGGTTATGTCTCGAGATAAAGGATCCCATGTCTAGAGACAGGCCATAAATTATTTAGGAAAATGTAGCTTCGATGTTAACTTTTCTCGAGACACTAAAAAATGTGTCTCGAGGCAAGATCCTTTATGTCTCAGGACTAGGTCTTGAGACTAACCTCCCCTATTTTCCTATTTTTACTTCAATGGTTGGATGTCTCGAGACAAGGGGTTCTTGTTTGAGACTTGGAGTAAGGCAAAATTTATTTAGCTTTGACATTTTGTTGTTTCAAGACAAAGACCACTTTATCTTGAGACCACATTGAGATTGTCTTGAGACTAACATGACAAGTCTCGAGACATTAAGTAATTTAATGTACAATTTGGTAAATTTTATTTTACAGGTCTCGAGACATGTTCTTGTTGTCTTGGGACTCAATGGTAAAATGACCCTAAATACACATTTTCAACCATTCAAGTCATACCAAAATGTACCTAAAACATAATCACACCTAGCACCAATGTAAAATACATACATAAACACATTCAATCACAAATAAAACATGACATCCATTTCATTTTGACATGAATAAATACATAAACTAAAGGTATCAAACATTAGCTTAACCACTAACCAAAATCAACATAGGTACATGCCTTATGACCCAAAACACATATATACAAACAAAGCGGTAACAAGTTGATTTTTGAGCTGAGCTTTTGAGTTGAATTCTTGGTGACCTTGAATCTATGCTAACTTTTGTCTGAGGCCTACACATGAACACAAGAATAACTGTATGCTAAGTAAAGTATACTCAGTGGTGCTAACATAACTCGAATTCAAATATAGCTTAACAAAAATCATATAAACAAGTAAATATCAAACATAAATACATTAATAAACAATAAATTTAATTCCAATATCACTAGCACGTATATAGCGTCAAACCAATGATTCATGATTGATCAAGTTTATTTACTTCATATAGATATTTGAGTACACAATATAATTTCTGATGCACCCTCAGGGTAATTGCATCTATTTTATCATATTCAAACCATGTATCATTCAAATTTTATGTCTCATTTTTAATTATACGTATATACACAATAAGAAAGATAACATATTAATCCTTATTATCAAATTCAAGTATCTTATTACATATCACGTTAAATTTTTTTTTGGCCTTTGTTAATTGAATCGATTAGATGATGAATACATAGATCAATAGCAAGATGTTTCGATCTTCCGCTAACTTAACGAGTCAGCAAGAACTACCTATCTTCCAACCTCACAGTCTAGACTGATTTGGGGTCAAGGTGTTCACGAATGGGAAATACCAATTTTGGTTAATTCCACCCTGATGACTTTCCAGGTTTGTCAGGCCTAGGGTTTGTTTCATGTTCTTCCTTTCCCAAATAATTGATTCGTTGAATAACCCTACAAAAAAGTTAATAGAACATGCTTCCACTCACTAATCCCCTATAGAAGGATTAGTTGCCCATGGCTTTCATAAACAACATGTAATAGATGGCAGAATTAATCATAGGGAATGGATTGAAAGAGAGTTTAAGAAAAACTTGATTGATAATGATAATAAGCGTAAATCCATAACAATTGATCTCCTTTATAAATCAGAGCTCTTGAAAGAAACAAAGAACAAATAAACTAAAACTATGAAAACTTAAAGAAAGCAAGAAAACAAAACTTAAACCTAAAGAGAGAATCTAAGCTAATGGGATTGTGTCTATAATGTGTGCCAAATGAGCCTATTTATAGCCTTCAAGTAGCCGTCATCCTTAACCCTAGGTTAGCTGACGTTCCTAAACTTTAAGTTCGATTGTGTAGGCTAAAACGTGACACAAAGTTGATGTTGCGACACACCAGGACCTATGTTGTGACACACCAGGACCTATGTCGCGACATAGCAACTAGTATGCTCATTTGCAGCCATCTTTAGGGGTATGTTGTGACACCCTTAGCCTATTTCACGAAATTGAAGGCAGTTTTTTACCTTCTCCATTTTGTTCTCTATGTTGCAACATTGGATCTCCCATGTTGCAACATAGCATCCAATATTGGTCCAAAATGCCTTCTCACAAAGTACGTTAGTTCTCCTTTAGGCGTCATTCAGCCCTTAAGGTCAATAAAAAATTCAATGTGCACATTTTAGTGGATGTAAGTAAAACTAAAGAAACTTACTTAAAACATAATAAAAATGCTTATATTCAAGCTCCTTAAATGTGAAAAATAGTTTAATCTACTAGACAGAATTATGGTAGATCACTCACACCACAAATTCCTTGAGTGGATGTGATTGCAAGTATTTTATAATGGGTTGGATGCAAATGCAAGGTCAGGACTAGTCAGAGCAGTAGGAGGAGCACTTATGAACAAAATGTATGAGTCTGTGTACGGAATATTGAAAATATGGCATTGAACTCCTGTCAGTGGCCTGTTGAACTATTTACATATGGCTAGAAAACCACTATGGTAAATGCTTTTCAAGAGGATGAAAAGTATCAACAGTTAGTTGATAGACTTAACCATATCGAATTTGCTAATAATACATAATCTATGTATTTATGAGACAAACCGCTCTTCCACTACATCAACAATCCTACCAAGGATATGAATTATATCAAAAATACGGGTAAATATCGTTAGTCAAATACCTACAATCTCGGTTGGAGAGATCACCCGAATTTGAGATGGGGAGGAAGCTAAAGAGGAGGTAATAGTTTGAATCAAGCTAAAAATACTAACTATCAACCTTCTTATCTGCAGAAACCGTAGGATAGAGCCAACCTAAGTGACCATACTGTATGTGGTCAACGTCTGGATAGAATTAAGCGATAGATGCAGTCAATGAGAACGGACGTAAAAAAGGTGCAGTCTGAGGGCACCAACTCAACAAGAACATTGCCTAAACTTGAAGATCAAATAAGCTAATTAATAAGTATAATGGGAGACATCAAAAGAAAAATTGGCACAAATATTCTCAACAATATAGAAAATAACCACTTTAGAAAAGGTAAGGAGCAAGTAAAAGCAATAACGCTCTGATCGGGCAAAGTACTGAGTACCTGGAAAATCCAACACAAGAGGCAAGTATAGAGAACACCGATACTCTACAAGAAAGACCCCTAGAGGCCAAAGATGAACTAGAGTTAGATGAGGGAATTGCTCTGATAGTTGTGCCAAAAAAGAAATAAATTCAGATTTTGCTGTTATCAAGATCCCATTCCCTTCAATAATAGAAGAAAAACAAAAGGGGGATGAAGACGAGTTTGTAAGTTTTCTTAACTTGTTCAAAACATTAAACGTTAACCTGCCTTTAATTGAGTTAATTGTGAAAGTTTCTAAGTACACCAAGTTTTTAAAGGAAATTATTACTAGGCGTAGAAAAATTAAATTAGGTGAACAAGTTAATTTAAGCAACTCTTGTAGTGTTATTATTTCAAGACAGGTTCCCCAAAAATTGAAAGACCCGAGTAGTTTTACTATTCCTATAGAGATAATGAGCATTCATTTTAATAGAGCTCTATGTGACTTAAGAGCTAGTATTAATTTAATGCCTCTCCATTTTTGAAAAACTCAAGTTAGGGGATCTATAAAATACTCAGATAACACTACAGTTGGCAGACAGATCTTCAGTACATCTGGAAAGAGTAATAAAAGATGTGTTAGTCAAAGTGTGCAACTTTATCATTCCAACAAATTTGTGGTTCTAGATTTTGAAGAAGATCAAGAAATACCCATCCTTCTAGGTAGACCTTCCTTAGATACTTATAGATCCACTATTGATTTAGAGAAAAATGAATTAACAATGAAAATCAATGGTGAGACTGAAATCTTTAAGTGTGGTCACCAATTAAGCGAGGAAAGTAGGAAGAAGTCAGGAGAACATTATAATAAATTATTTATTTCTAACAATCCTGAATCAAGGAATGCATTTCCTTTAATGTTGGCAGGTAGAAAAAATAGGTTGAAGGAGATTGACAAGCGGGCAAAGGTGGAATGGCACGATAGGCTATGGATTAATACTGATAGAACTGTAGAATCGTTCATCTGTGAATTAATGATACTGTCGGATGAATCCGACAGTAAGAATTAAATTGTTTGAATTGATGTTTAACTTTTGTACATTATTGTATATTTAACTAACTATTTAGTATAGATTTTAATTTTCATTAATTTTATGCTCTATAGAAACTGTAACGCTCTAGATATTGGAATCTTGGTCGAAAATAGAGCTGGTGTAGCAACACTGTAGCCCCGTGTCATAACACCAAAAGCATATTTAACAAAATTGAGAGAGTCACTTTGATGTCGCAATACGAGCTTTGTGTATTGCGACACCGAAGATAGTATACCCAGAAACCCAAAAGTCTAGAGAGCTTCACGACATCAAACATCTGATTTTACGACAACAGTAAATTGCTAGGGATGTTGTGACATGGAACCCTGTGTCATGACATCGCTTCAATTATCTACAAGGTTGACCTGACCCGATTCGCGTGACCTAGTGGCTTTTACCCATTCCTGCTGATTTTGAACCCTTTGATCTATTAAATTATACACCCAAAACATATTCCCCCTAATATAAACATATTTCAACCCTTAATCCCCTCAAATCTCTCAAATTTTCCAAAATCCCTAAAACCCTCATTTTTCACTTTCTCTTTTGATTTATTTGAAAAATCTCCATCTTTCGATCGTCTTTAGTGTGGCAAAGACTAGGAGCACTCAAGGGAATGATAAATCGTCGAATGAACAAGGAATTCAATGAATTCTTTGAGGTTAAGGGTTCTTAACTTAATTTTTTTGTTCCATTGATGTTTGCTTGCTATTTTTCTTTAGTTCTTAGTTTAATCGTAATGCCTCCTAGAAATGTTAGACAAACTAACGAGTCAGAGCCATTGGCTATTCCAAACCCTTCTAGTTTTTCAAATCTGAATGTTGACAAATATTTTAATGACCTTCAAGGGAAAGCATTCATTCAAGAGAGGGGCTTTGATTTGTCGATGATTATTGGTGAGGAGATATGGCCGATAGTTAGGTATCATATATGGGAACGTTTTTAGACTCTCCCAAAAGATGTTGTTGTGGTCTCAGTAGTTTAGGAATTTTACATATTTTTGCGGGACTACGAGTCTAGAAACACCAACGGCCATATATGTGATACTATATCAGTACGAGGGATAAATGTTAAAGTAAACCCTCGTATTATTTGTGATTTTTATAATGCTCCATACTATGAACACGACTTGATTGATGAACCATATTTAAAATATTTTTGGGACATAGATACAGAAAATATCATAAAATATTTAACGGAAGTAAGGGGCGAATGGGAATATCGCCCATGTAATAGTATCCGAACCTCTTTCAATCAAGCTATTATGTTCATAGAGGCTAAAATGTGGATCTAATTTGTATGTACACGAATCGTTCCTGCTTTAAACATCTCTAATGTTAATACTTTTCGAGCTGTTTTAATCTATGCTATTTTTCAGAAAAGGCACGTATGTATTGGAAAATGGATCCATTAAACATGAAAGGATGTATTAGTGGCTAGAAGGTGGGAGTTTTCTTTCCCCACTTAGTGACGGCCTTCTGTAAAAGGTTAGGTGTACCTATGACATCCACCAAGCAGACACTAAAACTATCCTGAAGTATTATCGGTGACACCTTGTTCCAACAGTATAGAGAGCTAAAAGCCTAACAAATAAAAGATTGGAACAAACGAAAACAAGAAGCAACAACTACACTAGCTTCATCACAGAGGTTGACACCAGCTTTGCAATAAGTTAGTGAGAGTAGTCATCTAAAGCTAGATTGGATGGTATAGTGGATGCAAGAGTCGGGGCCAATATTTCAAGAATTTGCTAGGCAAAACAACATCCGGGTCCCCAATTATACACTTGACATGTTTGGGCCTACGTCGATTTAGAAGGATGAAGGAGAGTTTGAAAAAGGTGATAGAAGAGAGGGGGAAGGAGGTGGTGAAATGGAGGAGGATGATTGAATTGTAATAGAATTTTTGAATGGTTTTAATTTGTTTTTAGGAATAGGGGTAAAATTAGATTTGTTTTTCTAGCTATTTTCTAGTTTGTTCAAGTTTTCTATGTAGGAACCCCACATTAAAGGGACACAACAATTTGAACTTTCAACTATTAAAAGGAGGAAGTACCCACCATTAGCCGATGGAACAAACACAATCAATTGGGTAACTTCTTTCCTCATCTTTTTATGGACTACACATTGAGGACAATGTGTAAACTAAAGTGTAGGATGTAACATAGAAAATTTGTTTTAAATTTTTATGATTTTCTTTCAACCTTTCTTGTCATTTGTGTGCTTGAGCTTGTAGAAATATAAGTGATTGAGTAGGATAATGCACGTAGGTTGCTTGTGTTTACAAGTAAATTTGGCATGATGATAGGTGATTTTAAATTTTTGATTATTAGAATACTAAGTTCTTTACGTTACACTGTAAATCGACATCAAGAAATCAAATGTACCATGTGATACAGAAAGTATGAAGAAACAAGCATGTTAATATGAATGATAGATAGTTGAATTTGAGTTTGTTTAATTGATTAAAGTGATGCATATTGAGATATTTAAGGGATGACTTAAGGCATTTTATAGAACATATCCTGACCAAAAAGCTGACCTATACTTATTCACCTTTAGTACCGATTTTTGAGCCTGTTAGCACTTTTTGATGAGTCTTATTACAAAACTCGGGCCTGAAACGTTCATTTGTATTTTCATTTTTCTTTGGTCCTGCACTGCATGACTATAGACGTTTGGCCATATGTATTGAAGTAGATACATCACGGTGGATTTTGTAAAAATCGAGTGAAATAAGAAAGATTGGTGTGATATAGGAACTATGTGTTAGCCTAAAAGTTCTGAGCAAAAAAATAAAAATCAAAAAGAAAATCAATACAAGTAGAAAGAGTTATTATATAACATTCCAATTCACTTATAATCAATATTACAATGCCATTCACATAATCAATTATTTAGTCCATTCAATATCAAATTCATATAATTTTTCAAATTGAATTGATTGATTCGTCACATTCTCATATCAGTCCTTTGTACTTGTATATCGAGTTTGCTTAATATTTCGTATACTATCAAAATTCATTTTAAATACCAATATAATTTTTTACATTTTAAATCCCAATTAACCTGACTTGGATTTAGACTCGAACTGATATGTGGATCCAACCAACACATCAAATTGGCATCCAGTGCCTCATCGAACAATTCTGAAGTAAATAGTTTGTGCCTAGCCCTTATCGTTATAATCAAAGTAAAAGTTGTGCCCAACATTCATCGGCATGTAGTCAAAGTAACCCATACTCAATCTATCCTATGGTATGCCTGTTGGGTCTGGTGCCTTGGGTGAAGTATATTCGTTTGTAAACTTGTAATTTTTTTGAACAAATTGGTTAATAAAATGAATTCATTTTTTACACTAATATAATTTGTATAATTTTCCTAATATGATTTTTGCACGGAAAGCAAAATGGAAGCAAATGTTGCTTATTGGTTGTGTAATGTTTAAACTAATACTAAATGGTATTATGTGGTCGGATCGTAATACAGAATGACAACTTATATTAGTAGATGAATCTAAACATGTCCTTAGTTTAATCGGGAATGATTAAATCGATTGAAAGACTAATATGCCATTTATCAAGTCCAATTGTGGAGATGCTTTGTCTTAGGCATCAGAGTGGATGACTCCTAGAAGATAGAGACATAGATGTGACTGACTGGACTGACAGTAAATGCGATAGGACCCAATAAGAATAGATCCTAAATTCGTTTATTGATTTATTCACTTGTGACATTCATAGTGTGGCATACCTAAATCCTAAGTGGATGACAGACAATGCATGCGTGAATCAAATACTTTGATGTAAGTAAACGTCTAAGTTTGAATATATAAGGAAGCAAAAGCTAGTGCGTTGGGTGTATGACTTATGCAGTATGTAGTGTCATTGTGATGAATGACTTGATTACTATTTGATAGTAATTGAATTTTCATGAAGGAAGATGTAATGGTTACCATGAGATAAAATAAGATCATATTAGGAGAATTGATATTATTCCAAAGAGATTAAGGATACCCTGTGAGGGTAACACACTTATGACAAGGTCATTGGACGAACACTAATCGAGTTGCTTTTGTAATGGCATGCCTTTGGAGAGATCTTAGTCAAGATATTATAGTGAAATAATTTTGTAACTAAATGAGTTTATAATTAATAGGGGAAAAGTTGGAACTTAATTATAAATAATTTGAGCCTTAGTTGCATATGTCCAATCGGTCCCTTCGCTTGCTTGTTAAAACAAAAAATGAATTGTATGTTGAATCAAATGAACAGAAATGGTGAAATGGAGAAATGGAGAAATATGAAACATTTGGAAATGGTTAAGATTTTCTCAAAATGAAAATGAAAATGGAGAAATGAAATTATTTGAAAATGAATGTGGTTTTCTCCAAAATGAAAATGAAAATGAAAATGAAAATGACTTGAAAAATGAATTTATGTTTTTCGAATTAAATGAAGTTCGAAAATGGAAATAAATCATTTGGTTATAGTGCACCGTTGAATGTAGAAATATTAAATACATTTTCTCATAGATTCTTTTACTATAAATTCGTCATGATTTTAACGGAATAAGAATTGTATTGAGAAAATTTATTTAATTGGAAATATATTGAAGTTTATTTTTTGGAAATAAAAAAAATATTGGGTTGGATCAAATTATAAAGTACTGGGTTAAAAGCTCAAAAAGTACTTGTAATTAGACCCGATATGGAAGAGGCCCAGAAGCCCCTTATGTAACAAAGGGGACGACAAACCCTAGTATCATTAACTAGGGTTGTCGCCCCCTACATCCTAGTTGAACTAGGATTTTATTTTTCTAGTTGAAATAAACTTCTACAATTCAACACAAGTTCTATCTTCTGTTCCTATAAATACATGACACCAGTAGAGCTACTAACACAACTTTCAAATATCATTATTCTGCCCAAAAATAGAGAGTCTTTATTATCTAAGAATTAAATATATTTTCTGGAATAATGATTCTATTGGTTTCTATTTGAGAAGATAATTTTATTTTTCACCCCAAAGAAAAGAAAGATATTTCTAGTTCTGTGTTTGATTCGAATAATTAGAGCCCACATTCAAAGAAATTCATGGTACGAGAATAATAGAGAAGATCGTTTAGTTGTAAGTCAGGAACGACAATGATCTGTCTATCTGAAAACATAGTCACGATTTTGGTCTAGGGTTTATTACTTTAAATATCACAAACTGGTTTGGTTTTCAAAATTTTTATTTTCCTCTATGCAAGAAAACCGTTTTTGAATTGGATTTTATCTAACAGTGCCAACTATATCTGAATCTACCCAAACAGGTAATAAGATACCTAATAATACAATTTCATTAAAAATTTCGATTCTCATTCTATTGATCTCAATGTTATCAATTCATCAATCAAGATATCATTTCATACCTTGAATAACATAAATCATCTTAATCCAAGCCAATTTCTTAATTTCACCAAATTATACTATTTTCAATTTTATTTAATTTAATCGTCTATCTCGATAATCAATCAAATCCATAACAATACGATTTGGTCAATCATAATCAACTATCAATTCATGAAATATCTCAAATTGCAATTCATTCAATCTATCATTCAATTTACCATTTCTTTACAATTTAGTCCATGTCTCACCTTTTGTACCAAGTTGCAAACAATTCAAATTACTATCAAATATATAAAATTATAATTCAAATATATAAAATTTAAACTCAATCATAACATATGAACTTCCTTACAAAATCAGCAATTAAGTTGAAACTTCAAGGACTATTCAACAATTCGTCCTTTCCTTGATTATTTTTATTTGGTCCAATTTCCAATCTATATAATTATTTAATTCAATTTATCAATTCCTAAAATCTTATACTATCCTATTATATGCATATATCAATTCAATTTTATTTTTGAATGCTCCTAAAGTTTTGCATTTTATTAAATTTAGTCTCTAAAACCAAAATTACCATAACTTTCAAATTTGAGCTTCGAGAAGATGAATAGGAAGAAATGGTTTTTTCAATTTATCTTATATACTTAATTAGTTTAGTAATTAATTATAATTAACTTAATTAATCTTTCAGTAATTAATCAATTTGGTGGGTTACAACTAGTCCTACCAATGTTTGGCTATAATAAAATAGTCCAATTACTCAACTTGTCCTTGAATTAATTAAAATTTCATTATGATTAAGTTTTACAACTTCTATAATTTAGTCATTGTACCTACATTAACTATCCAATTGAAAAAAAATTAAGGGACTAAAATTTAACTAACCTTTATACAAACCTTATAAATATTAAATAATAATATTTATGGAATTGAACATCGATAATAGGGTTTCTAATCTAACTAGTTCAAAGCCACTTTTTGGACCGATCCTTCAGTCGATTATTGATCCAACCGATCTAACCGACCAATCTGGTTTAGTTCAAACAACATTGGAATGTTGTTAGAAGGGTTCTTTTTCCCCTTGAGTCCCCTTGCTTCATTCCTTTAAATATACTTACAAGAAGTTCTATTGACATCTCGAGGAGCTAGGTGTGTCTCAAGGGTTTCACTAGGTGTCTCACCATTTAGGTCTCCCTAAATTTTTTGTAGGTAGGTGTATTATGTGACCTAATGGGACTAAATAAAATATGTGTGAATAATAGGTGACAATGATCATGTCAGCTAAGAAATCTTACTAAGAAATATATGTTGTTTAGCAAGGCATATTGATACATGTATGGATGGGGTGAAATTTATTAAATTCCATTCATCGAAGCTGCCAATGTTAAGGTCTGGAAAACAAGTCGAATTGTGATGAATTTTTGGATGGGATCTAGACATTTCTCGGTTGAGATGTCTGCATAGTATTTGAAGATCTATCTCTTAGCTTCGAAAAGCACTTTGAATTGCATGATTTCGAGTTTAGGAGCTCAAGCTATTATCATTTTAGTGAGGATTATTCGAGCAGAATTTCTAGATGAGATTATTACGAGAATTATGAGTTTTGGGCTTTTAATTCAAGTTTAAAACCTATTGGGTTCGATTTTAAGCTTAATGCTTATTATATATAATCTCAATATTGTATTCTTTAAGTTTTATTGTTTTATTATTTATTTATTCTAAATATTGGTTTTTAAGTATTTTAAGTTATTTAAGAGTTTTATATTTCTTAGTCAACAAGAAATTTAGTTTAAAACTATTTGTTTAGATTAATTAGATTTTTAATACACTTGAGAGTTTTACTTGGATGTACTTAGCTAGCCTCTATAAATGTCTCTTCATTGTTAATATAAAAGGAATTGTTTTTCATTAATAACATTTCCAACTTTGGGAGTTAGTTTCTTTGTGCAAGATTGCTTTCTTGTGACTTTTAAAACAATTTTCTTCTCAATTCTCTTCAAAGAGTTATGAGAATTCATTATTCATCATTGAATTTTGCAGGGATTATTCCTTACAGGATTGATTAGAGTTATTAATTGAGTTTGTTAGGGTTTATATCTCAAAGAGTTTAATTGGACAATTATCCATCTATCCATAATATCTATCGGTTTATTCGATCCATTCTCCACTTTTTATTCTATCTTTTGTTTATTTATTATTTTGAATATTTATTCTTTATTCTTAAATTTCTTATTTTAGTTTTTTTTTCTTGTTTTCCTAAATATTTTTTTTCTTTTCAGGTTAGATCCGAAACTTTCTTTCTAAAGTCGAACAACTGTAATATAATCTTGGTCCGCTGCTTCTTATCATTTGGCATTAAACTTGGGTGTTTATGAGTTGTTTCTTTGTGCTAAATAAAGTATTTCAACAATTTTACTTAAACGGACTCTAAAAAAAATCTAACAAGTAACAAAAATCGAAAAATATTTCATGGGTAAAGTTTTGTGCCGAAAATTTCTATATTAGCTTTTATTTATCATATAAAGATGTTCTAGTTTAATTTTCGTGATTTTAGCACACCAAGAACACCTTGAACGAAAAATTCAAGTTGTTTTCCATTGTTTCAAAATTTTTTTTTCTACTGGGTAATTTATTTTCTTTGATTCTAGCCTTAGGTCTTCTTTTGTTTTCAGTTTTTCTTATTCTATTATGAATTCTAACCCATTTTCGCTTATTGTGTTAATAGGTACAAAAAAACTTGCCTCTCTTTTCTTCTCCCAGCTTACTTCCTTTGTAGTCGAGTTTTTCTGTGGTTTCTGAGAGCCTTAGTTCAACTTTGTTAAAGAGTGATCCCACATATTTTAAATATTATTGAGTTTGATCACTCTTTAAAAGTTACAAGCGAAAAAATATTAACTTTTTTCTTTGCCGCTTAGAATTTTTTAATTTTATTACGAGTGTATAATGGTGAGATTTAAATTTCTTTGATCAAATTTTTGTTGTTTGAGTGTTTTTGGTTTCAGCCTCTAATAAGGGTACACACACATAGTATGAAGGAGGAGAATAATAAACCTTGAGCAAGGCATAAATGTCATATTTGTAACAAAGCCACACGGACATGTTATTTCCAATGTCGTTCGACCTTCTATTGTTTATGGACTTGTCAGGAAAGACGTTGTTATAGAAGACATAGTAAGTTTTGTGAGCTTAAACGACTTATGGTAGAGCAAAGAGAATGGCCTAGCAAGTGCATGTGGTGTGATGCAAAGGATCACAAGATGTGACGCCCTGATTTATTTTTGTTTGATTGTATGATTAAGCATAAAATGAGTTATTGGTCTAATGGTTAAGTGTTTGTGAAATTGTCCTTTAAACCAAAGTTTGAATCCCTTCCCTTGCATTTTTTATTATTTTTGGCACTCCATTGTTTTTAAACTTAATTGTTTCCCCTAGGGTTTAAATGCCCTAGTGTATAACATCTTTTTCTCCTTTTGCTTTTACATTGCCTGTAACAGCCCTTACCCAGTCTAGTAAATAGTAACAGGATGTTACAATAGTAAATAGTAACATTCATCTACATTTTCATCAATAATATTTAATAATTTTGTAAGTAAAAGTTAATATTATGTTTAACATTTAATTTCAAACAAATCCGAGTTTCAAACGAGCTTACAAGAGCTCTTAAACCACCTCAGAAAACAATTCAAGACCATTTTGAAACTTTTATGAAAAGATAGGTAAAAAGAAAAAATTGGGGTCACACGACCATTTGACTAGAACATGTGGCAAGCTGAAATCGTGTGATGATAGATCACACAGTCGTGCCTTTAAACTGTAAGGCTGATACCATGTGATACTGAGTCACACACCAGCTGTGTAACAAACTAATACCATGTTGGACCTAATTGTAAAATTTACCAACATTCACATGGCTGTGTATCCAGGCCGTGTAAGATACTATGATTGTGTGGATTTAACACCAACCTAAACAAACAAAGCACACAGCTGTGCCATTTACTAGTGTGTGACACACGGTTGTGTGGTAGACTGTATACAGCCAATTCCACCCTTTTTAAACAATGCTTATGCCATTCCTATAAGTGACCTAAAATGCCATCTTATACCATTCAAACCTATTCCGAAATATACTCGTTTCAAAGCCAAAACATTAATCCATATTACTATCAAAACATTCAACCAATATGCCCTAATTGGCACCAACATAAAATTAAACTCAAAACATTATGATTCTAACAAGATTACTTAACCATTCTATACTACAAGCTTAATGTTACCAAAACACACATTATCTTGCATTGGTTCATCCATTCTATCTACATGCCACAAATAACCAAATTTGATACATTAAAGGTTTACTGAATCAAGAAACGATATGTCTATTCTTCGTGCTGATCCGATCAACACTTTTTAGATGAACAAAATCTACAGGAAAGTAGTAACACGAGTAAGTATTTAAAATATGTAGTAAACTCATACAATATAAACGATTTCTTACCTCAATTACTAATCACACATTCAATTCATTATGCAAAATAATTATTCCTATCAAGAATTCAAACAACATCATTAAGAAATAAGGTTTTAAGCTCCAACACATATATAATCTCAATCGTTCACATTTTCATTTTCAAATAAACTTGCATCATATATCCATATGGTGAACATTCTTTTCACCATCAACAATCTCATTTTAGCACATTTCCATTTAATAAGTCTACCCGATGAAACATTGTAAAAGAACTTAGTACACGGGGAAAATATAGCGCTTGGTTACTCATTTGGGTTAAACCTACACGAGAAATATTAATAGTGCATGGTTACCCTTTCGAGTTAACCTACACGAGAAATTTAGTGTCTGATTACCCTTTTAGGTTAACCTACACAAGAAATATAGTGCTTTTTTACCCTTTTGGGTTAACCTACATGAAAAATATAGTGTCTAGTTACTCGTTCGAGTTAACCTACACAACAAAGAGCTTGGCCAAGGCTAATATACTTGTACTCTCGAGTTCACAACTTCAAATTTACGTACACCTTAATAGGATTTTTCGATCTTCCACTAGCACAGTGAGTCAACAAGAACTACTTATCTTCCGACCTCATAGTCTAGACTGGCTCGGGGTAAAGGTGTTCACGAATGGGCAGTACCAATTTTGGGTTGATTCCCACCTTGATGACTTTCCAGGTTTGTCAAACCTAGAGTTTGTTTCACGTTATTCCTTTCCCATACAGTTGATCCATGGAGTAACCCTACAAAATAGTTAAAAGATCATGCCTCAACTCACTAATCCCCCATAGAAGGATTAGGTCTTCATGGCTTTCATAAATATCATGGAATGAATGCAGTAATTAATCATAAGAAATGAATTGAAATAGAGAATTTAAGAAAAGCCTGATTGATATTGATAAATAGTGCGAATCCACAGAAGTTGATCTCCTTTACAATTAGATCTCTTAAAAGAAAACAAAGAACAAATAAACTAAAACTTTGAAAACCTAAGAAAGAAAGAAAAGAAAAAAACCTAAAAAAAGAATCTAAGCTACTTGAGTGCTGTCCATAATGTGTGCCAAAGGAGCCTATTTATAGCCTTCAAGTGGTTGTCTTCCTTAACCTTAAGTTAGCTGACGTTCCTGAGCTTTAAGTTTGATTGTGCAGACCAAAAAACCCTTGCTTCGTGTTTTTATTCTCATCACAGAGTCAACATCGCGACACTCTAGGACCTGTGTCGTGACATAGCAACCAATATGGTCTTCTACAACCATCTTCAGGGGTATGTCACGACACCCTCAGCTTGTGTTGCGACATTGAAGATAGTTTCTTACTTTCTCCATTCTATTCTCTATGTTGCAACATTAGATCTCTCATGTTGCGACATAGCATGCAATACTAGTCGAAAATTCCTTCTAATGGTCTCCTGTACACTCACAAAGTACGTTAGATCTCCTTTAGGCCTCATTCAACCCTTAAGGTCAAGAAAAGACTCAATGTGAGTAAAACTAAATAAACTTACTTAAAACATAATTAACATGCTTGTATTCAAGCTCCTTAAATGTGAAAACTAGTTTAATTTGCTACATCAAATTATGGCAGATCAGTAACACCTGCTAGAGCTTGGAACCTACAGGCACCGTAACCTCGTATACAAGACTTTTACTAATTTCATCGCGACTTATCTCACATTGTACCACAATTCATAGTCACAAAGAATAACAATTACCAAATCAAATATAACATATTAGTATTAATAATTTAGTTAAACTGTATGAACTTACTTGACAAAACAATAGCGGTTTCCTTTTCCTTATTGCGACAACCGTCTTTTTCTTCGAATTGCTTGAAGGATTTAACTCCTAAACTAGCTAAAATCATGAAATTTCAATTAGCATACTCCTCCCCAGTATCATTTCTCCTCCTAAGATCTAACTCCAACACTCTTTCTGGTTAAATTTAAAAACATATGTTAGCGTAATTGCAATAAAACCGACATTCTATCAATATGTCATTTTTGGATAGCCACCATATTTCCATAATTTAATCATTCATTAAAAATATAATTAATTTTCCAGAATTTGACAAACCAATAGTATCAAATAGGACATTAATTTCCTCCTAAAGGATTTAATATACTTCAATGCTAACAGTGCAAATATCAATTTCATGATCTATCACAATTCATTGTAGCAAATTAAACAAGTTTTCGTACTTAATGAGCTTGAATATAAGCAATTTTTTTATGTTTTACTTAGTTTTTCAATTTTTGTTCTCGATTAATAAAAAGTGTGATTTGAACCGTTTATATGACCTTAGGGGCCAAATTAAGCCTAAAGGAAGGCTAATGTGTTTGGTGAGTTTGTAGGACATCATTAGGAGACATGAAAACACGAGACTGGTTGACATCTTGCAACACAGAGGTTCGATGTCGCAACATAGTGAGCAGGATACCCAAAATAGTAAGACTACCTTAGGTGTCACGACATAGCCAAAGGATGTTGTGACACAGCCCTCCAAGTCCGGGCCAAGTAAATTGCCATCCGTGCCACAACATAAGGAAGAGGATGTCGTGACACTGTATTGTACATGAAGAATTAATGAGCTGAAGGCGTTTTGGCTTGCACAATAAACTTAATGTAAAAAGTCACCTGGACTAAGGCTAAGGACGACAACCAACCCTAAAGTTATAAATAGGCCTTAATAAGCACTTCAAAATAATATTTTTTACATCTTAGAACTCTTCTTTTAATTTAGGTTTCAGTTTTCAGTTTCTTTTATTATCAAGATTTCTTTTTAGTTTAATTTCACTTTTGTTCGACGCAGGATCTGATTTGTAAATTCATCAAACTCTTGTGGATTTCTGCGCTTTCAATTCAATAATACAATTTAGGATCTCTCTTAAACTCTTATTCTTAATTTATTCTTCACGTTTATTTCTTTTATTAAGTTTATGTTGTTTATGGGATCCATGAGAAACTAATCCTCTTATGTGAGATTAATGAATGAACGTAGGAGTAATTAATTTCTATGTAGGGTTTCTTAGCTAATCACCTGGTTGGGATAGTAAGAACTTAAACCCTAGGCCTAACAACCTTAGGAAGTAATTTAGGTGGGAATGAATCCAAAATTGGTATTGCCTATCCGTGAATCCCTTACCCCAATCCAGTCTAGACTGTGAGGTCGAGAGATAAGTAGTTCTTGTCGACTCATTAGTTTAGTGGAAGATCGAGAGATCTTACTATGTTCGTGACTAGTTGATTGAGTAGACCCCGAAATAGGAATTAGTTATGACCACCGAAGCAAGTTAGTCTCCCATGCTTAGATTTGATTGAGTCAACAATTTAGTTTTCCATTTTTACTCCTTTATGCACTTTGTTTATTTTTCTTATAAAATAATATTTGTTCACCTTATGTTCTATCGTAATATAATTTAATTAAAATGCTAATTAGATCTATTCACACCAAAGTTATTGTTAATTTAGTATTCACCTCCCTTGAGTACGATCCTCGGAATACTCACATACTTCATTGTAACTATATTACAACCTAACTCGTATACTTGCGGAAGTCGCCTAACTTTCATATTTGGTTCCATATAATATACTCTTGACGTTAGTACGTCTAGAGGCAGTCACTTCAGTGCAACAATTATTCAACATGAAGTACAAGATTTATGTCCTCATTTTGACAGTATAATTTCCCTCAAAACAAGCATAACTGTCACTCTTCAACAACATAACTAAGACTCACTAATATTTAATTAAACAAGTGAATAGCATTGACTGCCTCCCGCCGTACTAACAACAACAGTATGAATACAACTACTAAAAATATGGAATTGAGGCGGTGTCTGCAAGTATGCGAGTTAGGTATGAAATATAGTTTTTAAAACAAATTAGGTGAGTACTTTAGTGATTGTACTCAAGGGAGGGGAGTTCTAAATTAATATTAACTTAAACATAAGTAGATCTAATTAGTAATTTAAATAAATTATAGTACAATGATCATAAAGTGAAAAATATTTTATTTTTATAATAAAAGCAATAAACTTGCATAAAATAATAAAACTAGAGAACTAATATGTGACTCAATCAAATCTAAGCATGGGAGACTAACTCGCTTCGGTGGTCATAACTAATTCCTATTTCAGGTTCTGCTTAATCAACTAGCCACTAACCTAGCAGGATCACTCAATCTTCCACTAAACTAATGAGCTAGCAAGAACTACTTATCTCTCAACCTCACTGTCCAAACTAGATTGGGGTAAAGGGTTCACAGATAGACAATACCAATTTTTGGTTAATTTTCACCTAGATGACTTCCTAGGATTGTCAGGCCTAGGGTTTAAGTTCTTCCAATCCTAAAAAATTGATCCCTAAGAAACCCTACATAGAAATTAATTATTCCCAGATGCATTCACTAATCCCCCATAAGAGGATTAGTTTGATAAGTGTTAAAAGTAACATGTTTTAATCCCATTCTTAATGCGTTTTTAGGTGATTATTCAATGTTAATGGTGAATTTTATGCTCATAATCCTTTAAATTAATGTTTTTATACTTAGGAGAGCATCTGAGAGAAAAAAGAGTGAAAAATGAGCAAAAACTAGAAAATTGGAGCGAGTTACAAGAGCTACATGGGTTAGACCATTTGCGAAGGCCGTGTCGATTTCGTGAATTGCACTTCGAACAGTAGAAAAATACAATTTTTAGAGTTTTTTTGGGAATGATGAGACCGAGTGAACAGTCATAGAATACTCAAGAAAACAACTTGAAAAACACCATTAAATCAGATTTTGAAGCAGATTTCCATCAAGGTTGAATACTCCCTTTTGATTTCTTTGGGGATTATTATGAGTTTCTTATGGTTGAGGAACGCCATCTCTTCTTAGGCACAAATTTATTTGGAGACATTATATGATGCATGAGAGAGATTTAAGGATCTTTTGAAAAGGTGCCCTCATCCTGGGTTACCTTTGTAGTTACAAGTTCAAACCTTTTACAACAGTTTGAATCCCTCGACTAGGCAACTAATAAGACAACAGCTGGCGGAACATTGAATAATAAGACACCTGAGGCTTAAGAGTTTATGGGGGAGCTGACACTGAATAACTATTAGTGGCAAGTTATGAGAATGACACCAATTAAAGTAGCCGGTGTTTTTAATATTAATGCAATTTCTATGTTAGTAAATCAGGTTAAAGCTCTTGGTAAAAAAATAGATGGTTTGAATTTTTCTAAGCAAGTGAATTTGGGAGTGCAATGTGATGTGATGGGTTACAATTCTAGGCCTCAAAATAACCCGTATAGCAACTACTATAATCCAGGATAGAGGAATCATCAAAATTCCTCTTGGGGTGGTCAAGGTAATCGAAGGTCACAACCCCCACTAGGTTTTTAGTAACCTTATTAGCAAGAAAAGAAATCGAACCTTGAAGAGATGTTGGCTAAATTTATTTTAGTGTCTGAAACTCGATTTTAAAACATTGAGACAACTCTAAAAAATCAGCAAGCATTGATTCAAGGGCTTGAAAATCATATTGGATAGCTTGCTAAACTAGTTTACCTAGTAATAATGAAACTAACCCAAAGGAGTAAGTCCACACAATTACTGTTCGAAGCATGAAAGGGTTAGTTAAGCCTGAAAAGAAGGTAAATCTAGAAGCTGTTAAGAAAAATGATAGGGTTGAGGAAAGCAAGAAAGAGTATAAACTGATGGTTAGAGAATACAAACCATGAATTTCGTATCCGACAGCTTTGAAGCTAGACCGCATAGAAGAACAATATGGTAAATTTCTTGAGCTTTTTAAAAAATTGCATATTAACTTGCATTTTGTTGAAACTCTTTCGCAAATGCCCAAATACGCAAAATTTTTAAAGGAGTTGTTAACAGATAAAAGGAAGTTAGACAACTTGTCAACTGTGGAGCTCAATGAGGATTGCTCGACCATTCTACAAAACAAACTACCCAACAAGCTTAAAGATCCAGGCGTTTCACTATTCATTGTCTTATTGGTAGCTTAAATGTTGAAAAAGTTTTGACTGATTTAGGGGCTAGTATAAATCTTATGCCTTATAAAATGTTCAAACAACTTGGTCTCGGGGAACCAAAACCCACTATGATGAATATTCAATTAGATGATAGATCAATTATGTATCCTAGGAGTATTATTGAAGATGTACTTGTTAAAGTTGATAAATTTATATTCTCTGTTGATTTTTTTATATTGGATATGGATGAGGATATTAAGGTAACCATGATCTTAGGTCGACAATATTTAGCCAAGAACTACTATTGTTGTGGGTAATGGTGAACTTGTGGTGAGTGTAGATGATGAAAAGGTTACTCTGCAAGCATGTGATTTTGTTAGAGTTCCTGGGGAGTGAGAGGATACTTATTTTTCTGTTAATGTTAGTAATCATGTGGCTTGAGATTCTTTACAAGATTTTACTAATGAATACGTGTTCAAACTATATCCATCTCCAGGTGAAAAATATCAAAGGATGATTGGAAAATGAATGGTGTAGATCAATGAACTAGATGAATGGCGAACGAAGGCAGATGAGAAACCGAGAAAGCACAAGGAAGTAACAAAGAAACACCATGAGGTGCATGTAAAGAGACTAAACCAATTCAAAGTTGGGGACAAAGTGCTGCCAGACAAATTAGATCCACGAATGTTCCCTTCAGAGCTTAAGTCAAAAGGGTCGAACCCATTTATGGTACAAAATGTATTTCCATATGGAACCATTGAGGTAACACACCCTAATTATGTCACATTCAACGTAAACATTCTTAGTCTCAAACTTTATTTTGGTGGTAATACTGACAACGAGAGAGAGGACCTTCGACTCCAAGATCCGCCATAACTGTTAGCTTAAAAAGGGAAGTTTAGCCTAGACTTTAAATAAGCACTTTTTGGGAGGTAGCTTAAGTGTTTTTATTTTATTTATTTATTTTACTTTCATTATTTTTAAAAATTAATTGAAAATTTATAAAAAATATTGAAAAAAATTTGGATTGTTTTTTTTAAATAAAAATTGAAAAAATTGAAAAAAAAATAAAACAAAAGGTTCATATGGCCGAATGCATACTAGAGCTAATTTTTTCAATTTTATTTTAACCCACATGGGCACAAAGAGTTACACGAGCTAGAGACATGATCGTGTGACTCACATGGCCCTGTACATGGGTGTGGGAGAAGCGAACGATCATCATACACGACCGTGTGGGACTCACGGCCTGGACACACGGGCGTGTCCTAGGCCGTGTGGATAGTAAGCTTATTTGTACCTATTTTTTTATCACACATGGTCTAGGTGATTCTACAAGGCCTATTCTACACGGCCTATCCACACGACCGTGTGGCTCTAATGGCCTGGCCACATGGCCATGTGGCTCACATGGCAATGTACTTTTTTTTCCTCTTTAAAGCTAGTTTTTTTTCTTTTGTCTTTTTGTTCCTTTGCTCCTCCATACTCCAAGCCCTATTATTTATTTATTTATTCATTTTCTAAATTGATATCTTTTATATTATTTTATTTTATGATGCATTTTTTATGCTTTTTCAATTGTTTTTTTGTCATATCTTTATGTTATTTATTTTTGTCTATTTTCTTCTTAGTTTTCTCGGATAATGTACTTCATTAGAATCACCTACGATTCTGGTTTTCACTATTTTGGTGAAATCATCCAAAGTCAAGGCAGTTTGAGTTCTCTCCGTCCCTTTTGATAATGAGCTTATTCCATTTATATCTGTTTGTATATTGAGGACAATGTACATATTAAGTGTGGGGAGGTTTATAGTTTTATACGATAAAATCCTTGAATTATTGTTTGTGTTTGAGTAATTTTCTCACACTTATCATTGAAGTTAAATTTTTTTAATTTAGAGTTTGTATTAATTCTGTTTTGGGATTTATTTGTGGATTTTTTGTGAATTGTGCGATTTATATTTTAAAACACGAGAGAGTCAAGCATGATTAGTTGTTTTTTTTTAAAAAAAATTCTTTTAGGTTGTCTTGCTGAATTGAAATATTATTTTGAAATTTTAAATTTACAAGTTTGACATCCAAACCATAATTTTTTTTGAGCTTTTGAGCCTATAGAACATTTATTTATTTCGTGGTCATTTTATTTTTGGTTGTAAGTATGTCGACTTGATTTGTTATTCTAGAACTTGTTTCGGTTATACATGTTGAGACACTTGTTGTATTAGCCCTTAGTAAACCCCGTTGATCCTAACACATTTTTTTCTTATAACCCGTAACCCATATCTATGTTGTAAATTATACCTTTTGTTGACTCACTTTTCATTGAAATTTGATTTGGTTAGTTGCCTAACAATGCATAATTATTTGAATTGCTAAATTTTATTTTGTTCTAAAACAAATTAAAAGAAAAAAAATGAAAAAGAAAAAGGAATAATTGAGCTTGAATCATTAATTTCATATTCGTTGAAAAGCTCATTCCCCTATTTATTTCTTGTTGATGTGAATTCTTTTAACTCAACAACCGATTTTTTCTAATTTGATAACTTATCATAGTTTCTCATGGATCCCATAAAAATATAAACTTGATGAATAAAGTAAACATGAGAAATAAATCAAGAGTAAAAGTAAAGAGAAATATTTATTTGTATTCCAACAATTGAAGTACGAAATCCTTAAATAGTTTGTTGAATCCACAAGTTAGATTATTCAGTAAAAAAAAAAAAGCGAAAAGAAATCCTAAGTATAAAAGAAACTAAAAATTGAAAACTAAACTGAAAGGAAAATTCTAAGTTACAGAAAATTTGTGTTTCAAGTGTTTGACCAAGCCCATTGATAATATTAGGGTTGGTCGTCGTCCCTTGCCGTAGTTTTATTGACATTTTTACATTAAATTTCATTGTTGGGACCAAAACGACCTCAGCTTGTTAATACTTCATGTATACAGTCAGTGTCATGACATCCACTGCTTATGTCGTGACATCTAGAGGAAATTGTAGTTAGTCCCTAAACACAATCTATGGTTGTAAATAATATCTGTAGTAGATGTCCATTAGAAGTTCAAGGTGAGGTGTTTTTATCTGATGGAGTTACTTTCCAAAGAATTTGATTTAATTTTGGGGATGAATAGTTTGGTTGAACAACAAATCAATCTAGACTGCACTGCTAAGAGAGTGACTTTGAAGACGGCTGATAGTAAAGAGATTGTGATGGTTGGTGAACAAAGAGATTATCTATCCAATATGATCTTCACTATGGTAGAAGAGAAATTGGCATCATGTTCTTATAAGGTAGTTTTTTGACCTAAGCTTCATCTATCCTTGAATATTTCCCCATGGACATCTATTTAAATTTTGGTTAGTCTAGGGCAGCTCCTCCTCTTACCATAATCTTGAAGGACTTATTGGCATTCCAACTGTCAGGATAACTTATTGCTCGCTGCTACTCTAGCGAACCAAGGTCTGCTTAGTTTAATTAGTGGTTGAACTACTTATACGTAATCCACTTTAGGTGTATTACATTACCCTAAAACATGGCACACCCTCCTATTACGAGTCACTATAACCTATCATACTCAACCAACTATCACAGAGTGGTCATTGGGGTTCACGATTTATCTTTCATACTGCATCCGCACAAAACTAGCCCTTTGGCTAACACTTCATTAACGATTTTCCCTTAAACAGGAATAGTTTTGACTGAAATACTGGTGTCATCCCTTTTATTACTTTTCTATCCTGGGTCCCCAACTAACCCCTCTTATTCCAAGTCACTTTTGGCTAGAGTGCTTATGATCTTAACTCTAACCTACCAGTTTCACTAAGCATCTCCCAGTGGTTCTTAATAGTGTATCTTTACTGCGATCCTTTATTTACTTTCTCTTTAGCATACTTATACACCAAGCATTATTGGCGCGGCAATTCACATGACTAATTCCCATCGGGCTACCATCCTTATACCTTTCCGGCTTCTATGATTACTATTTCAGTATATTGTTTACCTTTCTACTTTCTTTTTTCCTTTTTCAATTGATTTCCCAATAGTCTTCTTGCTAACTATCATTTTCCATTACTTACCTTTTCTTCCAACCCTTTTTCCTTAGTTGTGGGATTTCCCACAATCATTGTCTTAATTTTCCACCCATGTTTATTGTCCTAATAGACTCATTATGCTGCTATAGCCGAGCCATGGTCTTACATATTCTTCCCCCATGTTTAATGTCTTGGAGGACTCCATTGGTTTCCATAGTCTAACTATTTTTCTACACCTTGGGATCCCTGTGTTTATTTCTCTCACGAACTATCTCATGTTTACTGTCCTAATGAACTTTCTTGTATTTAATGTCCCGGTAGACTGCCCCATTTTTAATATCCTAGCAAACTATCGATGATGCAATAGAGTTTGTCAGCTATGGTATTGCAGGATATAACCCCGTGTTTACTGTTCCAGTGGACTACTAAAGGATGCCATAGTGTCTTTCAGCTATGGTCGTAGTCCTATTTAGCCATTCTGGTGTGCTTTCACATGTTGCGATAGCGTCTTTCAACTATGGTCTTACTTAGTTTTGTCATGATGTCATAGCATCTTTCAACTATGGTTTTACTCACTTTTATCATGATGCCATAACATCTTTCAACTATTTTCTTACTCACTTTTATCATGATTCCATAACATCTTTCAACTTTGGTCTTACACACTCTTATGACAATGCCATAGCATCTTTTAGTTATGGTCTTACTCATTTTTGGCGCATAGTCTCTAGCTGGACCCATGGCCTAGCCATGATCTTTCCATTTACTTTTCTCGTTCATCCTATCCATACCTCCATTCACTGTCCTAACCTTGATGCTCAAACACCGTAGTGTCCCTTTCGTAAGGACCGGAGCTGCGCTCATCATAGGTGTACACAACAACACCTTATGACAATATCTTACAGAATCACCCGTTCTTGCCATCCTAACTTCATCTAATCCTAAAAAAGACCACTTTTCGTATTACATATGCAATATATACATTTATGAATAAACACTATAGAATGATACATATTGAACTAGGATGGTAGACACTTATAAACCGATGCAAACTTTCAACTTAACATTTCAGGGTGGTGTGTAGAAAATCACCTGACGCTTCTTCGCCTTATCTGCTTAGCTTTTCCGAATGCTATAGTTTCCATTCTCCTGGCATCTAAGCAAGACAACCAATTCATGGGTTAAACTCAGTGATCTACCGTAATTCGATATAGCAAATTAAACTAATATCCACACTTTCGGAGCTTGAAGTTAATAAAATGTGCAAATTGAGTCTTTTATTGACCTTAGGGGTCGGACGAGGCATAAGGGTGAGCTAATGAACTTTGTAAATGTGCAGGAGGATATTAATGGGCATAGTAAACTGATACTGGTCACTATGTCATAACATGAAATGATTAATGTCGCAACATAGGGAGCAGAATGGAGAAATCACAAAACTATTTTCCATGTTGTGACACGACCGAAGGGTGTCACGAAATACCCCTGAATATATCCCAAGAAGAGTATACTGACTCCTATTTCACGACATAGTTCCTAGTGTGTCGTGAAAAAAAATTTGGAATGGAATTAACACGAGTCAATGGGCATTTTGGTATGCACAATCAAACTTAAAGCTCAGGAACTTCAACTAAACTAGGATTAAGGACGACGGCTACCTAAAATTTATAAATTGGCCTAGTTGTCACATGTTAAACACACTAATTACTTATTTTAGAAGTTTTCTTTTAAATTCAGTTTAGTTTTTCTTTCTTCTTAGGTTTTAGATTTATTTTCAGTTGTTCTTTGTTCTATCTCAAGAGAACTGATTTGTAGAAACAATCAAATTTCTGAATTCATTTCATTCTTAATACATATTAGGCGTTTTCTTAAAATCTATACTTTGATTCATTCGTCATGTTCTATCTTTATATCGTTTCTATATTGTTTATGAAAAGCATGAGGTACTAATCCTTCTATGGGGGATTAGTGAGTGGAGGTATGATCTGTTAATTGTTTTATAGGGTTACTTAATGGATCAGCTATTTTGAAAAGGAAGAACCTAGAACCCTAGGCCTGACAACCCTAGGAAGTCATCGAGGTAGGAATTAAGCCAAAATTGGTATGGCCTATCCGTGAACACTTTTACCCCAATCCAGTTTGGACTGTGAGGTTGGAAGATAAGTAGTCCTCATTGACTTGTTATTTTAGTAGAAGATCGAAAGATCCTAATAGGATTGTGACTAGTTGATTGATGAGGAACCCGAAGCGACAGTTGATAGAGATTACCGAAGCGAGCTAATCACCCATAATCAGATTTGATTTGTTTTATCTTATGATCTCTTGATTTATTATTTCTTTCTTTCTTTTATTATTTCTCAAAAACTCTTTTTATTATGTTTTTGTACTATAACTGATTTAGAATACTAATTATATCTTTTAGTGTTTAGGTTAGAATCGATCTAGCACTAGCCTCCCTAGGGTACGATCATCGGGGCACTTAACTATTTTGTTGTAACTATATTACAACTGGACTGGTATGCTTGTGGATACCGCGTCATCGATATATCTTTTACTGCAATATTCACACTCTGGGCGTTAGTACATCCGGCGTTAGTCAAGCTATAGGTGCCGTTGTCGGGGAGGCAACGTCACTAGTTTGATTTTAATTTTTGCTATTCAAAAAGACTAAATAGGAAATTTTTAGCTTATAGATACAACCTTTAACTTATTCAACTAAATTCACTATTACTTATATATTTTTCTTTGGAAAACCTTAGTGCACATTCTGAATAAGGACTACAAGTGTAAGAACTAAATGAGACTGGTCAATAGGAGAATGGAAAATTTCGATTATATGTGGTTAGAAGAAGATTTAGATTATGGTGTTGATATTTACTTATAGTGGGTCTACGAGGACTGCAAAATACAGGAGAACCAACGATATTAATGCTTGAATTAAGTTAACTTCGAGGGGAGACCACAAATTTTCCCCAAGATGATAAAATAGAGTCGGATATTAGAATACGCTCAGAAAGGCATCAAGATGTGTCAAGTCCAAAACTGAGCGAGGGAGAGACTACCATTATAGATGCTTGCGTAGGAAGGTAACTCCTAGACTACTATCCATCTCAACAAACATAAGAATATCTAGATAAGTTAAACAAAGCAGCAACAAGAGGAGGTATAGATCTAGCAGAGGAAATGACTAGTGAACAGATGAAGGGTATAGGCATGAAACTCATCGTTTCAGAAATTTTGGGTTCTTCCGATAAGGCTAAAACAGAATAGTAGTATAACATAGACCCACCAATAAAGACAATGATATTTAGGGCTAAATTAGTGGAAGAATGTCTGTTGATTCAAGAATTCATAGTCCAAAATAAAGAAAAACTAGTAGTCCTAGATGATAAGCCTGAATTGACTATCCTTTGCATGTCCTTAGTTCTAAACCAGGCACCCCAGAAGTTTTATGATCTAGGAATTTTCCAGATGTTGGGAAAAATTGGAAAAAAAATTATATTACCGGGACTTATGACCACATAGCAGGCCTCACTCAAACTGGACAACTGATGACTATAGGCATCGAGCTGGGGGCCGTATGAAATATTTGATTCTTACAAGAACCATTCAAGAGAATTATCTGCAACTAGATGGACAAATTCAAAAGCCCAAAGAATCAGAATCCAAGTGGTGTAGTGAAAGATTCTTTGCAAATCATCACTTCAAAAAGTACTACTGAAAAGCCATTCTTGATTGGGGAGATAGATTGAAACATAATGAGCAGTAAGTATGAACCACCACTCTCAACCTTGTTGCAAAGCAAGAACACTAATGACAAACTAAAGTGGTTGCATGGTTTTGTGGTCCTACAAATAATTAATAGTTATGGTTTACGAAAAAAATTATCGGTGGTTAAAGCAGATTGAAAAGGCAAGTTCTGATCCACCACTCTCAACCTCACTACAAAGCGAGAACGCTAAGCACAAACTAAAATGGTTGCATGGTTATGTGGTTCTACAAATAATTAATAGTTATGATTTGTGAAATAAATTATCGGTGGTTAAAGGAGGCGTAATAGGCAAGTTTAGAGAGAGAGACAATCGTACACAAGTAGAATGGCACGATGGGTGTTGGACCAATACAGACAGAGAAAATTTACAGGGAGCACCTCAGTGTATATTGACTGAGTTGGCGGACGAATACTGGTTGTTATGTCGCAACACAGGTCCTGGTGTGTCACAAAATTGACTTTGGGATAGAAATTAAACACGAAGTAGGGGCATTTTGGTCCACACAATCAAACTTAAAGCTCAGGAATGTCAACTAACATAGGGTTAAGATGACGGCCACCTGAAGGCTATAAATAGGCTAGTTTGTCACATGGTAAAGGCACATTTTCATTAACTTAGTTTCTTGCTTTAGATTTAGTTTCGTTTTCTTTCCTAGGTTTCTAGAGTTTAGCTTCTTTTTTTTTGTTATTTTCTTTCAAAAGATTTGGATTGTGAAATCATTCAACTCTGCAGATTTATGCTTAATATCAATATAATCAGGCTCTTCCATTTACTCTATATTTTCAATTTAATTAGCATACTTTCTCTTTACATCAATTATATATTATTTAGGAATGCCATGAGGAACTTGATTTGTCATGATTCGGTGCAACAAATTAAACTAGTTTTCACATTTAAGGAGATTGAATACAGGCATTTTCATTATGTTTTAATTAAGTTTCTTTAGTTTTATCTTCATTTAATAAAATGTGCACATTAAGTCTTTTATGGTTGAATGAGGCATAAAGGAGAGCTAACGCATTTCACAAGCCTGCGAGAGACCATTAGAAGGCTTTTCGGGTCAATACTAGACGCTATGTCGCAACATGGGAGATTCTATGTCAGAACAGAATAGAGAAAGTGAGAAACTACCTTCAATGTTGCGACACAAGCTGAGGGTGTCACGACATACACCTGAAGACATCTACAGAGGAGTAGACTGGTTGCTATGTCGCGACGCAGGTCCTTGCGACATCAACTCTGTGACAAGAATAGAACACGACATCAACTCTGTGACAAGAATAGAACACAAAGAAGAGGTGTTTTGGTCAGCACAATCGAACTTAAAGCTTGAGAATTTCAGCTAACCTAGGGTTAAGGAGGATGACTACTTAAAGGCTACAAGTAGACTCCTTTGGCACACATTATGAACAAAACGTATTAACTTAGATTCTTTATTTAGGTTTTAGGTCTTGCTTCCTTTAGGTTTTCATGATTTTAGTTATTTTTTTTCTTCAAGAGATCTGATTATAAAGGAGGTCAACTCCCGTGGGTTCACATTATTCATCAATATCAATCAGACTTTCTTAAACTCTCTATTTCAATCCATTCCCTATGATTAATTCTTCCATTCTTTCCATGTTGTTTATGAAAGCCATGAGAAGCTAGTCCTTTTATAGGGGATTAATGAGTTGAGGCATGATCTCTTAACTGTTTTGTAGGGTTACTCCACGGATCAACGATTTGGAAAAGGGAGAACATGAAACAAACCTTAGGCCTAACAACCCTGGTGTAACAGCCCTTTTTCAGTGAAATAGAAACAGTGGTTTTGGGACCACAAATCTGATTAGCAAGTATTTATTTTTTTATTATTTTAATTTTTAGATATGTTAGTAATGTTGTATAAAATTTCGTTAAAAAAATTTGATGTTTGCATGCTTAATTAAACAAAAAGGACTAAATCGTAAAATGTGTAAAAGTAGAGTTCTATTAATTAAATGTGTCAAATTGCTATTGAACTTTAATGTGGAAAAACTTAAATGGTAATTAGACCATTTATAATATAAGTGGACTTTTATGGACATAAATTAGATGATTTTAAGTTATTAATTAAAGGTTAATAAGGTAAATTAATAAATAAGTAAGGTAAAATAGGTAAAAACAAAGCATCATCTTCTTGGTTAGTTTCTTCCACTGAAACTATGGGTAGAAAAACACCATTTTTGAAGGTTGACCATTTGGCTAGACTTCTCCACTTGCATGGTATGATTTTTGATGCTATTTTTAATGATTTATATGTTTTTGAAGTCATTGTACCTTAAACTAGCTAGCCCAGTGACTAATTTGCAAAATTTTTAAATGTTCAGGATTTTTTCGTGAACATGTTTGTATGATATTTGAATTTTAATAAAATATTATGAGTCCTTGTTGATAAATAGACAAATTTTGTAAAGTAATTTTGATGAAAATGTCAATTAAGGATTTATTTGTAAAAATAGTAAAATGCATGGTGGAATTGTGAAATAATGATTTGTATGAATTGATATGTGAACATAATAAATTCAGCTAGCATGGGTTAGAGATGAAATTGCATAAATTTCTATTTAAAAGCTTAAGGACTAAATTGTAAAGAAGTTAAAAATGTTTGGGGCAAAAATGTAAATTTGCAAAAGTATGAATTTTGGATTAAATTGGATAGTATGTGTATTAAATAGATTGAATTTACTTATTTAGATTAAGATAGACCTCGTATGGATTTAGATTAGGGTACAGCTAAAGCTTCGGATTAGTTGACTCCGTTTCTACGCCTTAATCGTTTAGGTAAGTTTGTATGATTAAATACCGCTTTAATGTTATTATAAATGGTAGGTTTATATGCTAAATGCTATGTAAATTGAATGGTGAAAATCCAACAATGCCATGATGTCTATCAAGTCCCGTTTGAACCGTAGGAATTCGTAGGATACAAATGACATCTTATTAGGATTCCATGTTTTGGGTGCTGGTCTTCAATGTCCTATCGATGGCTGAGGTCCTGAATTTTTTGTAGATACTCCATTTCTCGTGTGAGTAACATCATGTAGCTTACATTCCAACCCACAACTCGTGTGAGCAATGATGTAAAGAAAAGGAATGGTTATGATTATATGTTTAGTACACTTGGTGTAAGCTATCCCGTGTATCCAATGATATTCTAAATGGTTCAACGGGCATGAAAAGTAATGGTAATTTTCATTGCAAGTATACTATGTTAAGAAAATTGATGATTTCAAAAGAATTATGTTCATGTATAAGGGCTTATCTATGTTAAGTTCATGTGATTCACGTTGAATGTGCTAATATGTGTTGTTGTTGGTGCTTAGGCTTGTGTCAAGCTTATGGTTGGAATTTATAATGCTTATTCTTAATGTTTATTAATGAAATAGTAAGTTATGTTTTATGTTTTACGAACTTACTAGCTTTATGTGTTTACGTAGTTTTCTTTCCTAGAATATATAAATATTGGAAGCTTGTTCAGTTGGGAAGCTCGCCGGAGACTTATCACAGTATCCCGCAATTATTTTAGTAGATTTTGATGTTTTGGTCTAGGTTATACTGGCATGTATAGGTGAACTTTTGTTAATCTCTAGTTGATGTTGTGGCATGTAAATGTTGCTTTGAACTTGTGGTACTTTAAAAGCCTTGATGGTTGGTTTTCATATGGCTAAGTTGTTGTATGTTTTGAATGACCAATTTGGTTTTTGATGATGAAGTTTGATGTGTGTCAATTGTGGTAGGTTTTGGTATGGAAATAGGTTAGTTGTGGATGGTTAATGAATGGTTAAGTATGCATATGTTTAGTTATGTTTGATGCTTGATTATTTAGGTGCCTTATTGGCATATTGGTTGGATTGATTTTGGATCTTTGAATAGAACTTTTTTGCATGTTTTGAACATGTTTTCACGCCTTGATCATGTGTGCAAATGTACTTAGGTATATGCTTGATATGGGTGAATGAAATGACTTGTTTTTGGCTTATTTCTTGTCCACACGGCCTAAGACACGGCATGTGTCTCAGCCGTGTGTGACACATGGCCATGCGACATGACTGTGTGTCCCCTGTAGGTTTTTGGGGTTGCAATTCGAAAGTTACATGGCCTAGGACACGGCCTAAGACACGAGCGTGTGTCTCAGCTGTATGTGACACATGGCCATGCAACATGGCTGTGTGTCCCCTGTAGGTTTTTGGGGTTGCAATTCGAAAGTTACACGGCCTAGCACACGACCTGGCACACTGGCATGTGGCTTGGTGGTGTAACTCAAGTTAGAGAGTTACACAGGACAGACACAGGCTGGGACACGACCGTGTGTCCCTATTTCGATTGTTACATAGCCTAAGACATGGTGGTGTGTCTCAGCTGTGCGAGTCACACAGCTTGGCCACACGACTGTGTGACCCTTGCAGCTTGAATTTTCTAACTTTTTCCTTAATGTTTCAAATGTTTCTGAGGCCCTGAGGGCTCAAATAAGGGCCGATATGCATGTGTATGAATGGATTATGCTATGATTATGGTAATTTTTAGAAATGAATGTTTTAAGTTATGTTTTTATGGTAATGCTCTGTAACCCTATTCCAATGACGGATACGGGTTAGGGGTGATACACCTGAGAAGTCATCAAGGTGGGAACTAACTAAATATTGGTATTACCCATTCGTGAAGACCTTTACTCCAAGCCAGTCTGGACTATGAGGTCGGAAGATAAGTAGTTCTTGCTGACTCGTTATGTTAGTGGAAGAAAGGAAGATCCTACTAGGGTAATGACTAGTTGGTTGACGAGGAACCCAAGACGACAGTTGATTGGAATTACTGAAGCGAACTGATCACCCATCCTCAGATTTGATTTACTTTATTTTCCTTTATCTCTTGCAGTTTAATTTCTTTTTATTACATTTTATTTCATTATTTTATAAACAAAAAAAATACTTCTTATTTTACTCTCGTACTATAACTAACTTAAAGTATTAGTTAGATCTTTAATTGTTTAGGTTAAGATTGATTTAGTACTCGCCTCCCTTGGGTACAATCCTCAGAGTACTCACCTACTTCGTTGTAAAATATATATTACAACTTGACCCGTATACTTGTGGATACTGCCGCATAACTCTCTATTTTATAGCAGTATTCACCTCTGGACGTTAGTACGTCCGAAGGCGATAAAGTTGTTGGCGCTGTTACCGGGGAGGCATTGTTGTTAGGCTAATTTTAATTTTTATACTTTAAAGGAATAATTAAGAAATTTATAGGTTATAGATACAATTTTATTTCGTTTATTGCTACTAACCTCTTTTTTTTGGGTTTAGTTTATGACTCGCAATAGAGGCACACCTATTGTAGCAGCCATAAATCTTAAGAAAATAATCTGAAGGAATTGTCGTCAGGAGCAATAGCAGCAGTAGCAAATGCAAGAACAACCACCACCTGCTGCAAGTAACATTTGACGTGTCAGTCTATTGTTTGGCGACACTGACGATAACACCCTAGGAGACCCATCAGCACCACAACTACCCGCAAACATGCATATGGCTCAAAATGAGAGAACTCTAAGAGACTATGCCTTACCAAGTCTAGACATGGTTCAGAAAAGTATAGCGAGGCTAGCGATTACAACTAATAATTTTGAGTTCAAACCGGCGATGATACAAATGATCAAAAATAATCTGCAATTTAGGGGCACCATGACAGATGATCCACCATAACAGAGGATCCATCGAAAATAATGCCTTTTTTTGGTTAGACTTGCAGGCTCCAGGATCCATCATGACTTAGGATGAACTTGCTAAAATTTTTTTACAGAATTTTTTCCTGATTAGTAAAACTGTCCAATTAATAAGAGAGATTGTTGTCTTTAGACAAATGGAAGGAGAAAGCTTTTATGAAGTGTGGAAACACTTCAAAATGATGATTCAAAAATTCTCTCACCACGGATTTCTTAAGTGGATGAGATTACAGATATTTTATAATGGGTTGGATGCAAACGCAAGATCTGGATTAGACGGAGTAGCAAGAGGAGCGCTTATTAATAGGACGTACGAGGATGTGTAAGAAATTATTGAAAATATGGCATTAAACACCTATCAATGGCCAACTGAACAATTAACATATGGCTAAAAACCCGCTAAGGTCAAAGCTATTAAAGAGGATGATAAGTATTAGCAAATAGTAGATAGACTCAACAGTATCGAATCTGATTCTACACAGTCTATGCATGGAGGAGACAAACCACTCATTCATTTTATCAATAATCCTATTGAGGATATAAATTACATCAGAAACAGGGGTGGAAACCCTTATGCAAATACATACAATCTCGGCTGGAGAGATCACCAAAATTTGAGATAGGGAGGAAATTAAGGAGGTCGTAACAATCAAATCAAGTTAAAAAATACTAATTACCAACCTCCTTACTTGCAAAAACCTTAGGATAGAACCAACCCCAGTGGCGATACTGCTTGCAGTCAGAGTCTAGATAGAATTGAGGGAGAGATACAGTTAATGAAAATAGTTGTCAAATAGATGCAATCTAAGTGCACTAACTCAACAAGAACATTGACTAAGCTTGTAGATCAAAGGAGACAATTGATGAGCATGATGGGCGACATTAAAAGAAAAGTTGGCACAGGTATCCCTAGCAATACAAAGGATAATCCACGAAGGGAAGGTAAAGAGCATGTTAAAGCTATAGCACTCAGACAGGACAAGGTATTGAGTAGCCCAGAAATACCTACCTAGAGGAAACTGTGGATAATACTAATGAACCTCAAAACAATTCCCTAGAAGTGGAAGACGAGCCTGAACTAAGGGAGGAGAATGCGTCAATGGCTGAGATGAGGAAAGTGACACTTAAAGATGTAAAAATCACGAAAGTCCCATTTCCATCAAGATTACAAGAAATACGAAAGCAGGACGAGGATGAATTTGTAAATTTTTTAAATTTGTTTAAAACCTTAAATTTTAACCTACTTTTGATCAAGTTAATTGAGAAGGTTCCTAAGTACGCCAAGTTTTTTAATGAGATGATGACAAGGCGCAAGAAAATCAAGGTAAGAGAATAGGTTAATTTAAGTGCTTCCTGTAGTGTAATTATTTCTAGACAAGTGCAGTGATAATTAAAAGACCCAAATAGTTTTACTATTCCCATAGAAATAAGGAGTATTTACTTTAATAGAGCCTTGTGCGTTTTAGGAGCTAGTATTAATTTAATGCCCTTATCAATTTTTGAAAAAATCGAGTAAGGGAATCTTACAGCAACTCAAGTAACATTGCAATTGGCTGACAGGTCTTCAGTACATCTGAAGGGGGTACTAGAAGATGTGTTAGTCAAGGTGAAAAGCTTTATCAGTCCTACAGATTTTGTAGTACTTGACTTTGAGGAAGATCGTGACATACCAATCTTACTTGGAAGACCTTTCATTGTCACTACTAGATCCACCATTGATTTAAAGAAAAATGAGTTGACAATGAAAATTAATGGTGAGACTGAAACCTTCAGATGTGGCTATCAACTAAACAAGGAAAATAAGAGGAAATTAGGGGAGCATTGAACAAATTTATCTATTTCTGACGTTCCCAAATCATGGGAAATGCTTCCTTTTATGGATACAAAAAGAATAAACAGGTTCAAGGAACGGGACAAATGGGCAAGAGTAGAATGGCACGACGGATGATGGACGATTGCTAATAGAATAAGAAGATTGTCCACAAGTGAATTGGCAATACTGCTTGATAAATCTGGCTGTATAACTTAAAATATGTGAATTGTTGCATGATATTTGTAAATTATTTTATATCTAACTGACCACATAGTTCAGATTTTAACCTTTATTTGATGTAGGTTTATCCCTATATCGAAACATGCTTAAAATGGAGTTTTAGGCCGAAACAGAGTCGTTGTCGCGATATCACAACAAAAAATCATGATGTAGTAGACAGTCCCTGAAAATCTTCAAACTAACGGATGTGTCGCAACATGGAACCCTGTGTCATGACATTGCTATAAATTTCTGCAGGGCTGACCCGACCCATTGCACAACCCGACGGCTTAAAGACTAATTTTACGCAATTTTTAAACCTTTAAAACCCTATTTTATAACCTAAAATTATTTTTACTCCTAATTAAAACACTCTTTAAACCCTAACCCCTTAAATTCTCTCAAATCTGTTAACACTTTTTAAAACCTAAACCTCTAATTTTTTTTTTCAAATCTCCTTTCACGAATTTCTCAATTATACTCGACGCAACGAGGAACGAGAACATCGCAGGGAAGAAAAGAATTCAAACAAATTTTGACTATATACTTAAGGTAAGGGCTCCATTGAATTCTTTGCTTAAGGTAGAAATACAATGCCTCCTAGGAAAGTTAGGCAAACTATGGAAATGGAGCTGTCGATGGTTCAAATTCCTTTAATTTTCTAAATTCGAATTTTGAAAAGTATTTGAATGAAATTCAAGGGAAAACATTCATTTAGGAGAGGGGATTTGATCCATCGATGATTTTTTGTAAAGAAATGTTACCTTTGGTCAGATATCATCGATGGGAACGTTTTTAGACGATTGATAGTACTAGAAAGAACATATGTTTTCTCCTTACTTATTGGTTAATTTGTTCCCATTTAGTTATCTTTAGCACATATTTTAGCAATTTCAATTTCGTAAATTGCATTTTATAACTCAATGGATTTTAACCTATTTATCCTTAATTTTGTCATGTTTTGGTACTAATTTCTCTGCATGAGTATTTCTAGATTGCGCCCAGAATTGTCGTCACACCTGACAGCTGTCTTGATAAGGACAAAAAGGTGTGAGCTATCCAGTCTGGTACAACCAACTTGTACATACAAAGGCAGCATGATCCTGATGAAAAGACACTTTTTCTATTTGGATAAATATTAATATTCATGTGAAAAGGACTTCTTCAACCTATCTTTTGAAGCTTTTTGGCAATGGCAGCTTAAGCCTCCTATAGGTGAACCGACGTGAAAGGGATGCAGATTAGCTCTTGACGAGGATCCTTGAGTGAGAAACAAGAGGGAGTTGAGAGATGAAGTCGAGATTTTCTAGGAATAGTACTTTTTACTTGTTTCTGTTATATTTCTTTTCTAAATGCTGGTGATTACTTTCTATTTCATGTTTGTACAAAGGTATACATGAGTTTTGGGCTAAATGTGCTTTTATTCAATCTTGCTTCTACTGTTTAATCTTTGGGTTTGAATGTTTTTAGCATGGAAATGTTATTACAGTCACTAACACTAGAAAGTGCAGTGACAGTTCAAGATAACAAGCATGACAATAAAAGTTGCTTAAGGATTAGAGGAATTTAATCCACTTGTTCTTAATAGTGTTCCATTGCCATCATTGGAAGGTGTGGTTAATGTGCATGTTTAAGTCATCGATTAAATATAGAAGTTAAGCTTGGTAAGATATTCATTGCTACTTAATGCATCGACAATCACCTATCCTTTTATACCTTGTAAGCACTTAGTATTCTGTTGAATGTTCACATTGGGGATCCCAGTTTATCATTATCATATTTTATCTTATTGTTTTGAAGTTACTGCTTCGACAACTACTCTCACAATTTATCTTGTTTCTATCTATCTATTGCGTTAACATTGATAGACAAAAGATAACCATCCTCGTGGGATCGATATCCGATAGACTCATATTTGTCTACTATACTTGTATTGATAGTGTACGCTTGTACATTATTGCTGTTACGTTAAACAACCGATCAAGTTTTGGCATCATTTTCAGGGATGGCATTTGTTTGATGTTTGTTTTTGTTTCATAATATTTAGTTGTTACTAACTTTTTTTGTTTTTGTCACTATTTTCACATTTTATTTTAGGTGTTGTTTGACCTGAAGCAATTCAGAGTTTATTACCGATTTTGATCCAAAAATTGTAAGAATCATTCGGAGGAGACTTCAAGAACAATGGAATATAGCTTTACCATGAAACTATGAAGTCATACCCCCGATGCAGCACCAAAATGCTAATCACCCACTATTGTCGCAAAACGTTCAAATACAAAATAGGACTATACGAGATTTTGTAGTATCTGTGTTGGATGACTTACAACTAGGAGTTGTTAGGCCAGAAATCCAAGTTGGAAAATTTGAACTCAAGCTAGTAATGTTTCAAATGCTGAATTCTAATAGGCAATATGCTGGATTGCCACATGAAGATGCACGAGAACATCTTAAATCTTTTTTATTGATTTGTGCTTCCTTTAGTCAACAAGGCATTCTTGATGATGCTTTGAAGATGCAATTATTTCCTTATTCCTTGTAAGAAAGAGCTCGTACTTGGTTCCTTGGGCTACCTGCTGGATCAATTACTTCTTGGAATGCAATAGCAAAATAATTTGTTTTGCAATTTAACCCTCTGACAGTGAATGCTTGTCTCTAAATTGATATTATAGCTTATCATCAGTTCGATGATGAGAATCTTTACACCACATAGAAACGTTATAAATCTTTGCTTCGACATTCTTCCATGCATGGCATTCAACAGCAAACACAAATTGAGATTTTCTATAATAGGCTGAATTCACACACGAGCAATCTTATCGATGCATCAGCCAATGGTCCTTTGTTGGATTGTACTTATAATGATGCTATTAGAATTCTTGAGAGAATTGCTCACAATGATTATCAATATCCTATCTCTAGAGCAGCACAAGCAAAAATTTTTCTGGAGTTATTGAATTGGACACAATATCTACACTTAGTGTTCAAGTTTCTTCTCTTGCAAATATGAGAAAAAAATATGCAATGGAGTCGTGACGTTGCACCTATACAAGTCATTCAACAAGTTGATGTTCCTACCTTTTGTTGTGAGATTTACAGTGACAACCACAACATTAAGATTGTCCATAACATGCAGAAAATGCCTTTTATGTCAGTAACATCCATAATAATTGTGCATGCAATCATCAACTTTGGGAAACTCAGAATGCTGGACAAAATGCTGCGAGATTTCGATATGGGAATGTAATTATAATTCAAGACAAGGGAATTATAATCAACAATAGCAAAACTACAATCAGAACACTCAGAGGTATCCATAACAAAGCGAGGTGTATCCACTCCAGAATCAGACTCAACCATAACACTCTTCAATGCCAAATCAACATGTTCAAGAACATCGATGACAACAATACACGTAAACTTCTCCTTCTAACCCATTAGCAGCTCTTGAGGCTATAATGCGAGAGCATATGACTTGCACAGAAGCTATTGTGTAAGGGAATTCATCTTTTATTTGGGCGTTGGAAGTATAATTAGGACAACTTGCTTCGGTTTTGAATACTTGACCACCAGGCACAGTACATAGTGACATGGAAAATCCCAGTCCAAGGAGGAAAGAACACTGCAAGGCTATCACTTTCAAGAGTGGTAAAAAAACTGGTGAGCTGACTACAGACTTTATTGTAACACCTCAAGATACTGGTGAAGGGATCCCTGGTGAGAAGGTTGAATCTGAAGAGCTTGTCGATGTACCAGACAATGAAGTTCCATAAATTGTCACTCATATGCCTAATGTCGGACCCCCGAAACTGTCGACGCAATCAAAGGTGTTGGCGCAATCAGATGTATCACTACCTTTACCTTTTCCACAAAGATTTAGGGAGAATGAACAGGATAAGCAGTACCAAAAATTCCTGAACACTCTGAAGCAACTTCAGATCAATATTCCTTTAGTAGACGTTTTTGTGTAAATTCCAAATTATAAGAAATTTATGAAGGAGCTCTTGTCCAAGAAGAAGAAGCCTAGTGATATGGGAAATTTTCTCGGAGGTTGCCCGAAAGATTAGATAAAGAGTAGGCTTAGAACACTCGTCTGAGTCATACAACTGTGAGAGGGAGGCCACCCAGAAATAGTGGTAATACGAGTAACGGTTGAGGTGGAATGAAAGATTCTGCTGTTAGATCTGAGGAATGGGCACCAACTAGAATTTATGTGATTCGTGCTCAAGAGGAAGCTTTAGCACTTGATGTGATCACTGATACATTTTCTATCTTTGATACTAACGTTAATGTTTTGATTGACCCGGGGTCAACATATTCATATGTATGCACAATTTTAGTGTCAGATAAGAAAATACTTTTCGAGTTTACTAAGTTTGTAGTTAAATTAATGAATCCTTTAGGTCAATATGTATTAGTTGATAAAGTCTGTAAAAATTGTCCTTTGATGATTCAGGGTTGCAACGTTCCGACTGATCTGATGTTGTTACCTTTTGATGAGTTTAATGTGATTCTGGGTATGGACTAGCTAACTATGAATGATGCTGTTGTGAACTGTAGATGAAAACATATTATGTTGAAATGTCAGAATGATGAAAGGATTCGAATTGAATCAGATAGATTGGATGGTACATCTAATGTTATTTTAGCTATGATGGCTCAAAAATACATTAGAAAGGGCTTTGAAGCGTATCTAACTTACATATTTGATACTAGGGTTTTAGAGTTGAAATTAGAATCGGTTCTGATTGTATGTGATTTCACTGATGTACTCCCAAAAGAATTACCAGGGTTGCCTTCGGTCAGAGAGTTTGAGTTTGTGATTGAGTTATTACCGAGAACATCTCCAATATCGATAGCTCCGTACAGAATGGCACCTAAAGAGTTGAAAGAGTTGAAAGCATAGTTACAAGAGTTGACAAATAGGGGCTTTGCGCGGCAAAACTTTTCTCCTTAAGGTGCTCTTGTTTTGTCCGTTAAGAAAAATGACGTGTCTATGCGATTGTGTTTGATTAGCTGAAAGGTGCGACAGTGTTTTCAAAGATCGACCTCTATTCTAGATATTATCAATTGTGGGTTAAAGACTCGAATGTGCTGAAAACTGCAGTAAGAACCAAGTACGGACACTATGAATTTCTTGTTATGCCATTTGGTTTGACCAATGCACTGCTGTGTTTATGGATTTGATGAACAAAATATTCAAACCATACTTAGACAGATTTTTTTTCGTGTTCATTGATGACATACTGATCTATTCATGAGATGAGACAAACCATGCCCAGCATTTGAGAATTTTTTTTACAGACTTTACGTGAAAAATAGTTGTTTGTTAAGTTTAGAAAATGTGAGTTGTAGCTCCAAGAAGTTGGATTTTTGGGACATGTGGTATCAGTAAACTGTATTAGAGTTGACCCGAGTAAAATATTAGCTACAGTGGACTGGAAGACTCTAAGAAATGTTTCAGAAGTCAAAAGTTTTCTTGGTTTAGTCAGATATTATCAAAGATTTTTAAAATGGTTTTCAATGATTGCTACGCTATTGAAAAAACTATTTCAGAAAGACGTCAAGTTCGAATGGTCTAAAAAGTGTCAACAAAGTTTTGACCAGTTGAAAGCGTTGTTAACCGAGGTGTTTGTGTTGGTTCAGCCAAAGCATGGTAAGGAATTCGTAATTTATAGTGATGCTTCATTAAATGGTTTGGGTTGTGTGTTGATGCAAGAAGGTAAAGTGGTAACGTATGTTTCTCGATAGTTGAAATCGCACGTAAAGAATTATCTGACTCATGATTTAGAGCTTGTAGCTATTGTGTTTGCTTTAAAGATTTGGCTACACCACTTGTATGGAGAAAAATATCATATCTTCATTGATCACAAGAGCTTGAAGTATTTGATGTCACAGAAAAATCTAAACTTGAGACAACAAAGATGGCTTGAATTGCTGAAAGATTATGATTTGATCATCGACTATTATCCGGGAAAGGCTAATGTCGTTGCTGATGCTCTGAGTAGAAAATATTTGTTTTCTTTACGAGCTTTGAATACACGGTTGACATTGATTGATGATAATTCAATTTTAGTTTAATTAAAAGCAAGACCGATGATTTTGCAATAGATTTGTGACGCTTAGAAATGTGATGCTGATTTAATCTCTAAACGAAAACAGATTGAGTCGACACCTGACTCGGATTTTCATGTTTGTTCAGACGACAGTTTGTACTTCAGAAACATAATTTGTGTTCTGAGAAATTCTGATCTCATTCAAAAGATTTTACAGAAAGCTCACAGTAGTAGCTTATTGATACATCCTAGTAGCAATAAAATGTACAGCGATTTGAAACAGATGTACTGTGCCCAAGTATGAAACGAGAGATTTCAAAATTTGAATCAAAATGTTTGATCTGTCAACAAGTTAAAGCCAAGCATCAGGTAACTTATGGTTTCTTACAACTTGTGATGATTCCAGAGTGGAAATAAGAACTAGTTACAATGGACTTTGTATTGGGACTGCCTATATCACCAAGGAAGAAAGATGTTGTGTGGGTTATTGTAGATCATTTGAAAAAAATTGCGCATGTCACAATAATACATGACAGTTTGAAAGCGGCTTTTGATAATTAGAAATCTTACACGGATTTGAAAAAAAAAGATTTAGAGTTTCAAGTCGACAAAAAGCTATTTCTAAAAGTATCACACTGGAGAAAAGTTCTCTGATTTGGCCGAATAGGAAAGCTTAGTCTGCGATTCATCAGGCCGTGTGAGATCATTGAGAGGATTGGGCCAGTGGCTTATTGATTGGCTTTGTTGTCAGATTTAAAAAATATTCATAGCATATTTTATGTATCGATGTTACGATGGTATCGATCATATCCTTCACACGTGATTGCACCTGTAGATGAGATTTAGCTAGATATGTCATACAGTTAAGAACCGATCAAGATTTTAGCTCAAGAAGTTAAAGAATTGAGAAATAAAAATATAGCTTTAATTAAAGTTCTCTGGCAATGTCACGGAATTGAAGAAGCTACCTTGAAGCCAGAAGAATCTTTGAAAGTACAATACCTGAACCTATTTTTCTGGTATGATTTTCGGGGATGAAAATTCCTTTAAGAGGGAGAGTTGTAACAGCCCGTTTCTAGTGATATCGAAACAGTAGTTTAGGGACCACAAATCTGATAAGTAAATTATTATGTTATTATGATAATTACTTCGGGACTATTTTAAGGTTATATTAAAACTTTGTTAAAAAATTTTGATGTTTAAGTAGTTTATTAAGTGAAAAGGACTAAATTGTAAACTATGAAAAATTTGAGTTCTATTAGTTAAAAGGGTCTAATGGCTATGAAACCTTAAACTAAAGGACTTGAAGGATAAATAAACCATTTAATGAATTAGTGGATGTGCATGGCAAGGTATTATTGAAATTTTGTTAGTTTTTAAAGGGTAATATGATAAATAGGTAAATAAGCTTAAAGAAAAAAGAAAAGAAAAAGGTATCATCTTTTATTTTGGACCCTAACCGATTTTAAAGAAGCACTCCATGGATGAATGCTTCATTCGGCTATGTTCTTGATAGTGCATGGTATGTGTTTTTCATCCATGGATGAAACTGCATTTAGGGATTAATTTGTGAAAATAGTAAAACTTCATGTTAAATTTATGAAATGATGGCTTAATTGAGTTGGTATGAGTCCCTAAAGAGTTTGGTTAGCCTATAAGGGCGATTAAAATGGTTAAATTTAAAGTTTTGAGCTTAAGGACTAAATTCTGAAAAGTTAAAATATTAGTGGCAAATTAGTAATTTTGCATAAATGTGAATTATGGATTGAATTGAAATTTTGAGGTCAATTGAAGTATTTAATTGAATATAATTATCTATTTAGGTCAAGATAAACCATGTACAAACCTAGATCAAGGTAAAGTAAAAGCTTTGGATTAGTTCAACCTAACTACTACACCCATAGTCATCGAGGTAAGTTTCTATGAATGGTTATCATGTTTATGTTATTTATATTAAATTTTATTATGTTGTTTTTAATGTAAATGGATCGATATATATATAAGCATATCAATACTGTGATGAGTTGACAGATATTGAGTCCTGGTTGAACCTTAAGAATTCTTAAGATACAAATGACATGTCATTAGGGATTTCAAATTTTGTGTGCTAGTCTTGAATGTCCTACCGATGGTTGAGGTCCTGCATATGTTACAGATTCTCCACAGCTCATGTGAGCAGACCCACTTCAAAGCTCGTGTGAGGAATGATGTAAAGGAAATGTTACGGTTATATGTAAAGGCACACTTTGTGTGAGCTTTCTCAAATATCTGATGAAATTCTAGATGGTTCAACAGGCAAGAAAAAGAAAAAGGAAACGGTAAGTATGTAAATGCAAAGAATCATGACATTATGGAACATTGAAGGTGCAAAATGTTATGTTTATACATGATGATCCATATATCCTATGGATGATTTCATATATATATATATATGAGTAAGTGTACTAACTTGTGAATTTGATGACGTTGTTTAGGCTTATATCAAGCTTATAGTTAAGGTTGATTTTATGCTTATGCTTTATATTATGCAAATGACATGGTAAGTTAAGTTTGGTTTATACAAGCTTACTAAGCATTCATTGTTTACATAGTTTCTTTCCTTTGTATTATAGATTATCGGAAGCTCGATTTGGTTGGAAGGTCATCAGAGATCTATCACACTATCCAGAAGTCAATTCAATAGATTTTGTCCATTTTGGCCAAGGTTTATAATGATATGTATAGGATGAATTGTAATGGCATTTTAATGAATGTTTTGTGATGTTTTGGCATGTATAAGTTTTGAAAGTTAGGTTGGTTTGGTTCCATTTGGTGCTTTGTAAAATTGTGTCATTTTGGTTATCTTGCTATACATGTTTGTATAGTTCTTTATGGTATGTTTGGAATGGTATGATAATGGTCAAATTTGTTGCATGTTTTGGGTAATTATTGAACTAGGACATGATGCTTAAATTGTGGTACTATTGACATGTTTAGGTAGCTGTTGTTTTTATGTGTTTGAGGTGCCTTTGAATGACATATTGGTTAGTTGAATTTCAATCTTGAAATGGCATTTTGGTTTATGTTTTGGTGATGTTTAAGTTCCCTTAAAGTGTGATTAAATGGTTTGAAAAGTCATGCATGAATTGGTATTGGATATGGCTTGATTTTAGGTAAAATTTGAGTTCACACGGGTGTGTCACTTAGCCGTGTGAGGCAAACGGCCGTGTGTCATCTGATGATTTCTTTTGGGTGGAAGTCAATGAGTTACATGGCCTAACACATTGCCTAGCACACTGGCGTGTGAGGCAACTCAGAGAGTTACACGGTTTGGCACATGGACGTGTAACGCTACTCAGAGAGTTCACGGGTAAGGACATGGGCTGGGACACGGCAGTGTGTCCTTAGTTTGAAGGTTACACAGCCTGAGACACGGGCGTGTGTCTCAGCCGTGTGAGGTACACGGCCGTGTGACCCCTGTTTTACAAATTTTGCTTCTTTTTCCCAAATTTTTTGAATTGTTTCAAAATGGTCCCGAATTGCTTCTAAGTTATTTTTAGGGCCTCAAGGCCCGATTTAGGGACAATATGCATGTATATGAATTGTTTATGATGTGGTTAAGGTTTTTTAAATGATATAAGTTTAAATGTTTTTATTGTACGGTATTGCACCGTAACCCTAATCCGATGACGAAGACGAGTTCGAGTGTTACACCTAGGGATATTTTCATGGTCCCCTTTGTCCAATTGTTCTATGCATTTCTATGGGACCACGAGTCTAGAAATACTGAAGGTTGCATACAGTACTTGTGCGAGGGAAAGAGGTGCAAGTAACCCCTAGAATAATTTGTGAATTTTATCATGTTCCATACTATGAGAATAATTTCATTGATGAAACCAACTTAGAATATTTTAGAGACATAGTTATGAATAATATTATAAACTTTGTAACTAAAGGAAGGGGTAAATGGAAGTATCGAGTAGGTACAAATATCCTAGTATCTTTTCATCAAGCCATTATGTTTCTTGAAGCTAAGATGTGAATTCAATTCATTTGCATATGAATTGTACCTGCTTTAAATGTTTCTAACATTAATACTTTTGAAGCAGTTTCACTCTATGCTATTTTGTAGAAAAAAGCAGGTTTGTGTTGGCAAATAGATCCACTAGAACATGGGACAATGCATTAGTAGCCAGAAGGTGGGAGTATTCTTTCCCCATCTATTGATGGCTTTATGCAAAAAAATGGGTGTACCTATGACATCCACTAAGCAGTCATTGTAACCGTCCCCAAACATTATTGGGGATACCTTGTTCTAACAATACATTGACATGTGGGCCAAACAAATAAAAAAACTAGAAAGAGCGACAGAAAGAAATGACAGCTACACCCACTTCGTCAAAAAGTGAGAAACTGCCTTTAATGTAATGACACAGGATGAGGGTGTTGCGACATACCTCTGAAGATAGCTATAGAGGAGTAGATTGGCTACTATGTTGCGACACAGGTCCTGGTGTGTTGTAACATCGAATCTATGATGAGAATGAAACACAAAGCACAATCAAACCTAAAGCTTGGGAACATTACCTCATCTAGGGTTAAGGACGAAAACTACCTGAAGGCTATGGATATGCTCATTTGGCACATATTATGAACACACCTCATAGCTTAGATTCTCTCTTTAAGTTTTATGTTTTTTTTTCTTGCTTCCTTTAGGTTTTCATAGTTTTAGTTATTTGTTTTCTTCAAGAGGTCTGATTGTAAACGAGATCAACTCCAGTGGATTCACATTATTCATAAATATCAATCAGGCCTTCTTAAATCCTCTATTTCAATCCATTCTGTAATACCTCGAAAATTACTACAGTAAGAAAGTAGGTATCCTTGATATAGTAAAATAAGGAAATAAAGTGACAAAAAGGGAAATTTTGAGTTATGGCAACATTGGGAAGTATATTATGACATATTAATTCGAGAAAGGATTAAATCGCAAAAGTGAGAAAAGTTTTGTTGACCAAGAGTAAATACTCAAAATTTGAGGGGGTAAAGTGTAAATATGAAAAATTTGAAGGACCAATAGTACAAATATTTTAAGGGTGGAATAATCTAGAAATTAAGGAAAATGGATGAGTGAGGACCAAATTAAAAAGGTGAAGAATTTTGAGGGGCTAAATTGAAATTTTATCAAATTAAGTAATGGCTCAATGATAGAATTTTAAAAGATTATGAAGGGAAAAATAGTCAATTAGAGAGAGAGAACTCTAGAAAGTAATGATGATGTTGGTGATATTTTTAATTAATTAATTAATTAATTAAATGTTATTTAATTAATATTTTATTAAGATTTTTAGTATTATTTTATTATTAAATGATTAATATAAAAATGAGGAAAGATGAAAAGAAATCATCATCTTCCCATGCATCCAACGTGAGAAGAAGAGAGAAAGAAATAAAGTTTTGCTTTCTTTACAATTTGGTCCTTCCACAAAAAATTTACCATTTTCACCTAGAAATCAAAAGAATTTCCATAGCCATCAAGAGAGAAAGACAACATGGAGACTATGGGGAGCTAGAATATCAAGTTAGATTCAAGAAATAGAAGCTGGAGAAGAGAGAAAATCAAGTTAAAGATTGAAATCAATAGCACAAGATAAGAACATCAAGATTTCAATATCTTTTTGAGTGTTATATTATTGGCAAAGTAGGAAATTAATGTTAATGTAGAGTTTCATTATATAAGGTTATATATTCTTGTTATGTAAGTAAAGGAAATAAGTGAAAGTGATGGGAAATATTATAGAGGAAGGGAATAAGGGAGTTATAAACTTAGTAATCAACATCTTGTACTAAAACAGTTTTGGACAGCAGCAGTAGATTAACTTTGAAATATCACCATAAATCGCAGAAATCAAATTAGAGGATGAAAAAATATGAAATTAAAATTTATTGATTCTAGTTTCTTATAAAAGAAACGGTGTAAGTAATGGAATTGTAAATCATGAGACATAATTAATTTTGTGAGACAAGGTCAGAATGAATTCGGGTTCCCCTGTTCTGAATTTGGAAAATCATCAAAAATTGTACAAAAATAATTATGGGATAAAATTTATATGTTTAGAATCCTGAATGCGTATATTTTTAAAAGAAACAAATGAGAACATTATACGAATTCTGTACAATGAGAGAATTAATTTTTAGTGTAGAGTGGGCAGAACTGTTGAATAATGAATCAGGGGAGATTTTAATGAATAAACTGTACTATTTGGCTAACTAGAAAATTCTGAAAATTTTATGGTCATAAGATATGTGAGTCTAGTTTTGGAGAAAATTAACGGATATTAATTTGGAGTTTCGTAGCTCAATATATAAATAATTTAGTGACTCTGACTCAGACAGACAGCTTTGAATTTACATATGAGCAAATAGTGAAATTTTGGATAATTATAATTGAGTGTGTTATATATCAAGGATGTGGAATGGAATGGAGGAGGAAAATTTTATGTGAATATTCAGCTAATATGAGTTTATTTAAAAAAATAGCTAATTTACATGTTTTAGGTTACGAGACTAAATTGAATAAAAGTAAAATTTTTACGGTAATTTTATAAAAATTTCAAAAATGACCAAGTTATGTGAAATGAATTGTTTTAATTAATAAATTGAATGAAATATTAATTTAGAACTCATAAGGTTTGAATAAATGTTCTATAAAACATATCGGTGATGAATGTTACGTCATATGTATTATTAAAAGAAAAACATATTGCTACAAGAAATATTGTGCTAATGACTAAATTACAAAATATAAAAAGTTCTATGTGAAATACATGATAAGGATTATTAGTGAATCACGGATGAATAGTAAATTTTGAAATATATTACATGTATTAAAGGTAGAGAAGATATAAATATACGGATTATTAGTACAAGGATTAAATTGTAAAGTATGTAAAAGCATTGTGCAAAAAGTGTAAATGTGATATGCATGCATGATATAATTTGCCCAAGTAGATGAGATTAGAACTACTAGGATATTAGTGGCATGTCATTAAGGGAACCTAAGCGCGCTATCTGATTATTAGCACGGTAGTGCTCTCTGATTAATAGCATGCTAGTGCTATCTGATTATTAAAACATTTATGCTCTCTGTATAACACTTTAGTACTCTTTGTTTAATAGTGCATAATAATGTACCTCGGTATTAGTTCCGTATATCCTAAGTGTTCTGTTTAGTCAACTGGGCCTCTGCTAAAAAGAAGAATATTATTGAAAAGGAAGTACAAAATGATATAAGAACTAGAAATAATACTGATAGGAATGGACAGAAAAGAATAATTGAAAGAATATAGAAATGATGAAGTTCATGATCAAAACAAAACAAGGAAATTTTGAGGATGAAATTTATTTTAAGGGGGAGAGAAATGTAATACCCCGAAAATTACTACAGTAAGAAAGTAGGTATCCTTGATATAGTAAAATAAGGAAATAAAGTGACAAAAAGGGAAATTTTGAGTTATGGCAACATTGGGAAGTATATTATGACATATTAATTCAAGAAAGGATTAAATCGCAAAAGTGAGAAAAGTTTTGTTGACCAAGAGTAAATACTCAAAATTTGAGGGGGTAAAGTGTAAATATGAAAAAGTTGAAAGACCAATAGTGCAAATATTATAAGGGTGGAATAATCTAGAAATTAAGGAAAATTGATGAATTAGGACCAAATTGAAAAGGTGAAGAATTTTGAGGGAATAAATTGCAATTTTACCAAATTAAGAGATGATTCAATGATAGAATTTTAAAATATTATGAAGGGCAAAATGGTCAATTAGAGAGAGAGAACTCTAGAAGGTAATGATGATGTTGGTGATATTTTTAATTAATTAATTAATTAAATGTTATTTAATTAATATTTTATTAAGATTTTTAGTATTATTTTATTATTAAATGATTAATATAAAAAGTAGGAAAGATGAAAAGAAATCATCATCTTCTCATGCATCCAACGTGAGAAGAAAAGAGAAAGAAAGAAAGTTTTGCTTTCTTTACAATTTGGTCCTTCTACAAAAAAATTACCATTTTCACCTCGAAATCAAAAGAATTTCCATAGCCATCAAGAGAGAAAGACAACAAGAAGACTATGGGGAGCTAGAATATCAAGTTAGATTCAAGAAATAGAAGCTGGAGAAGAGAGAAAATCAAGTTAAAGATTGAAATCAATAGTACAAGGTAAGAACATCAAGATTTCAATATATTTTTGAGTTTGATATTATTGGCAAAGTAGGAAATTAATGTTAATGTAGAGTTTCATTATATAAGGTTCTATATTCTTGTTATGTTAGTAAAGGGAAATAAGTGAAAGTGATGGGAAATATTATAGAGGAAGGGAATAAGACAGTTATAAACTTAGTAATCAACATCTTGTACTAAAACAGTTTTGGACAGCAACAGTAGGTTAACTTTGAAAAATTACCACAAATCACGGAAATAAAATTAGAGGATAAAAAATATAGAATTAAATTTTATTGAGTCTAGTTTCTTATAAAAGAAATGGTGTAAGTAATGGAGTTGTAAATCATGAGACATAATAAATTTTGTGAGACAAGGTCAAAATGAATTCGGGTTCCCCTGTTTCGAATTTGGAAAATCATCAAACATTGTACAAAAATAATTATGGGCTGAAATTTATATTCTTAGAATCTTGAATGAATCTATTTTTAAAATAAACAAACCAGAACATTATACGAATTCTTTACAATGAGATAATTAGTTTTTAGGTAAGAATAGTTGGAACTGTTGGATAGTTAAATAGGGGGAGTTTAATGAATAAACTGTACTATTTGGCTAAATAAAAAATTATGAAAAATTTATGGTCATAAGATATGTGAGTCTAGTTTCAGGGAAAATTAACAGATATTAATTTGGAGTTTCGTAGCTTGACATATAAATAATTTAGTGACCCTGAGTCAGACAGACAACTTTGAATTTACATATGAGCAAATAGTGAAATTTTTGATAATGATAATTGAGTGTGTTATATATCAAGGATGTGGAATGGAGTGGAGGAGGAGGAAAAATATATGTGAATATCCAGCTAATATGAGTTTATTTAAAAAACTAATTTACATGTTTTAGGTTACGAGACTAAATTGAATAAAAGTAAAATTTTTAGGGTAATTTTGTAAAAAGTTAAAAATGACCAAGTTGCATGAAATTAATTTTTTAATTAATAAATTTAATGAAATATTAATTGAGATCAAGATTGGGTAGAAATTGAGTAAAAATAGAAAATTACCAAAATGTCCCTAAAATTTTGGTATTTCTACAATTTAGCCTAATAAGTTTGTCTCACTATAATTCAACCTTTATCATTATTATGTGTTAATTTACTAATTATGTGGTAAGTATTTTAGGTAAATGTTTAGTAAAATGAAAATTTATGATTGGGTATTGAAATTGAGATTGATCTTGAATCGCATCATGGAATACATAATATTTTTTTTGAGTGCAGAATTGAATTGTGAAGTTACTGAATATTGTTATGTGTATTGCATTGAACTGTGAAATTACTGAAGTAATGAATTATTGCAATACTATGAAATTGATTAAAATAAGGAATTATAATTGATAATGATTTAAGATGGAAATTGTATTGAAAAGTGAATTAAATACCCTATTAACTAGTCGGGCTGAGTCAGATATAGTTGGCATGCCATAGGATATGGAAGAGTACGGGTTTTTTCCGGGTTACTGATCAGGCATTTATATGCCGACTATTGTTACTGTACCGATTCGAAACTTTGTGTGTCGAATACTATTACCGTTACTGTTACAGATTCAACACTTTGTGTGTTGAATACTGTTACTGTTACTGCTACCGATACTGATTACTGATTACTGGTGTGTTTGGTTTGGATCCGTGTATCCGTCAAAGTCTGAGTCTGTTAATAGGGTTAATTAATTGAAAAGTTAAATTGAACGAAATGAATCAGTTGAGACATTGAAAAGAAACGTGATTGTGGAATATAATTTGAAAATGTGAATTGAATATGAAATTGTGAATAGAAAGCATGAACTAAATATTCATGAGATAAATAATGGCTCAATGTGATAATATATGATATTAACTAATGAAAGACCATGACAGGGCCATGGCAATGCATGTGTAAGACCATAGTTGGACTATGGCATAAAAAGAACGATGTACTCATATCCGTAAGTCGTTCTTCGATTTAGAAAGAAACAGTAAAAGGCTTATGTGATTGAATTGAAAGATTTATAGATTATTATTGGTATTGATCTGAAATAAATGTAACCTTTGATATTTAAATGATATAATCGGCAAATTTCTGAAGTGATATAACATGATTTTGAAATGAACTATTACCGGTATGTAAGCGAAATTCTTGAAAATGATGGTACATGAAATATCAAAATAATGAAATGAATGATATATACCTATGAAGAAACAACAAGAGAATGATATGTATCATGACATGTAAATGTATAATTATCTTTAATATGTTGATACAAGAAAAATTCTGTATGATGAGTTTATACGTAATGTGTGCAAGTACGCTAACCAATGTTGTTGCTTGATGCTTAGGCAAGTGCCAAGCTATTGGTTGAATGATTATTTATATAATGCATTGAATTGGTAAGTACTTAAGTGAAAATATACTAGTGCTCATGAAAGAGTGGTAGGGCTTAAATTATGCAATTTCTTATGAAATGTCTTATCATGTGATCAATTCGAAAAACGCTTTGGTTAAATGCACTAGCTTGTAACCATGGTTGAATGATATGTTTATGACTTGTGTGTCATGCATATGGAATAAGCGTGGAAAGTAAAGAAATGCAAATGCAAATGAAAGTAAAGAAATTATGAATAGTTAAAGTTATATAAAATCCTACTAAGCTTGGGATAATATGTATAAGTGATACTGTGGATTTATTCACCTTGTGAATTAATGAATATAACTTCATGAGTATTGTGATATCAATATTGGGTTATTATTGATATGTATAGATTTCATATTTTAAATGAAGTAATATGATTAAAGACTACAGGAGCTTACTAAGCATTCATTACTTACGTATTTGTTTTTATTTACCCTACAGATTATCAGAAACTCGATTGGGTTGGAAGCTTGTCGAAGATATATCACACTAACCATTGGTTCTATCAGTAATTTTGGATGATTTGATTCTGGTTATAATGGCATGTATAAGTTAATTTGGCCAACGTTGGCTCATTAATGTTTTAATTTTAATTGGTTTCAAATATGAATGCTAGAGGAAAAGAAATGTCTGATAATTAAATTGTAAGCTCCAGTAATGCTCCGTAACCCTGTTCCGGTGAGGAATTCAGGTTAGAGGTGTTACACATTCGCTATGCTTAATTCTTCCATTATTTCCATGTTGTTTATGAAAGATATGAGAAACTAATCCTTCTATCGGGGATTAGCGAATTGAAGCATGATCTCTTAACTATTTTGTAGGGTTACTCAACAGATCAACTAATTGGAAATGGATGAACATGAAACAAAACCTAGGCGTAACAACCCCGAGAAGTCATCAAGGTGGGAATTAACCCAAAATTGGTATTGCCCATTTGTGAACAGCTTTACCCCAAGCTAGTCTGGACTTTGAGGTCAGAAGGTACGTAGTTCTTGCTGACTTATTATGTTATTGGATGATTGGAAAATCCTGCTAGGGTAGCTTCTAGCTGGTTGACGAGGAACCCAAGACGACAGTTGATTGGAATTACTGAAGCGAGCTAATCACCTATCCTCAGATTTGATTTACTTTATTTATCTTTATCTCTTGCATTTTTAATTTATTTTTAATGATATTTTATTTCATTATTTTACGAACCATAAAAATACTTCTTATTTTACTCTCGTACTATAACTGACTTAAATATTAGTTAGAACTTTATTTGTTTATGTTAAGATTGATTTAGTACTCGTCTCCCTTGGGTACGATCCTCGGAGTACTCACCTATTTTGTTGTAAAATCTATATTACAACTAGAGTTTTATACTTGCGGATACCGCCTCATAACTCTCTATTTTATAGCAGTTATGTAATGACCTAATAGGCCACTCTGGGCCTAAGGATGATCTAACGGCTTTATCTAGTGTGTAGGAAATGAAAGAAGACTATAGCATGGCGAAACCGATGAGTGGTATCACAACAATAGACTTTGAAGCCAAAATATCAAGGAAATTAAGGCAGCGTCACGACAGTAGTCTTATTGTGTCGTGACACTGAACATCGATTAGGAAAATTAAACATGCGTATTTTTGTCCACATAATGTAACTTAATTAGATTTTGGGTTGTTTAGTAACCCTAATTAGGTTAGACCATAAACTCTATAAATAGGCATGTTTAGCCTCATTTAGGAGGCTTGGCCAAGTGAGCCACTAAGTTAGTTTTAAGGTTTAGTTTAGTCCTTTAAATAATTTTTGTTCTTGTTTAACTTGGATTCGATTTCGATCCAAGCCTTTAATTTAATAGGTTTTCATTATTTCTTTGTGGATTCCTATTGCAATCGAAGTTATCTTATTGACTATTAAAGGAGATTTCGCTTCCAAATACAAATCGACATTGAAACATATTTATTTCCATATTCCCTTATTTTATTTTATTTACTATTTTGTATGTTAAATATGCTTTTAGGGATTATTGCATCTAGGCCATAAGTAACTAGTTTCTTTAGGGAGATTAACAAACGGATGTGTGACTAATTAACGGATGAGTTAGGGTTTAAACCCAAGTTAGTTGGTTTATCCTAGTCAAGAATGCGAGGCCCAGAGGTAAGCGTGTATTGGTCGATTAGTTAATTAGTTAGAGGCCGAGAGGTAATAATTGGTTAATTAATAGCTAATTCGACAAAACCCAAGTTCTGAAGTTAATTAGGAGCACTGAAGTGAGTTAATCTCCTGCCTATTTTATTGGATTTAAATTTCGACTGTTAATTGGTTGATTTTATTTTCAGATAATTTTACGTTAGTATAATTAATTCATTTTAATATGAGTACTATCTAGCCCTATTAGTGTAGAGAGTTAACAGTGTAGAGAGTTAACTTAAGTTTACTTAAACCTCCCTTAGGTACGATCCTCGAAACACTTCCCAGAGTGTTTTATTGTAACATTCTTTACTATATTACAGTTTGACCCGTACACTTGCGGGCATCGCTGTTTAATTAGATATTTGTTTACTGCACTATTCCCAGTCCAAACTTTCACACATCTTGCAGCAGTCATCCATTTGGGATTCAAGTCATGCACATGTGGCTTGGACTTTTCGAATGTCTGTCTTCATCATTTTCATCTCCCCTTCTAGTTGGTCAAATCGTTGACCACATGCAATGTGGTCATTACCTACAAATCTTTGTTGTAATGGTGGAGGTTGGTAAGAAGGGTTTTATTGAGTTTGCGCTTGATTTGAACCTCATTGGTTGCCCCCCCCATTTGTGGTTCAGATGATCCCTCCAACCGAGGTTGTAGGTATTTGAATAGGGGTCTTGACCTTTATTACCTATGTAGCTTGCTTCTTTCAGTTGGTTTTTAGGATTTTGCTTCGCTCTGGTCGGCTTGATGGTTGTCTCCAAACAGTTAAACTTCTCTAGGATTTGCTAATATCGTTCATGTTCGTTCATAGCTTTTACTGTTGAAGGGTTTCATTTGTATGAGAATCTTACGTTAAGCCACATGTACGAATTCATAAGCATATCATCAATGATTTTGTAGGCTCGTCCGTACGTGTGGAACATGATAGATCCTTCGGTCACTTCGTCTAGGTTGGATCTGATGTTACCATCAACACCGTTATAGAAAATTTGAATTTGGAGCCGTGCTTGTAGTTCATAGTGTGGGCACTTTCGAAGCATCGTCCTGAAACGTCCTCATGCCTCGTAAAAAGATTCACCTTCATATTGTTCAAAATTGGTAATTTCTCACCTAATTTGAATGGTTCTACTAATCGAGAAATTTTTATGGAAAAATTTTTCCACTAAATCATCCCATGTGGTGGTGAAACCTGGTTCTAACGAATCTAGCCAATCAACTACATTATCGCATAAGGAAAACAGAAATAATGGGAGACGCACAGCATCATCGGATACTCATTTATATTTGAAGGTGAGTAAAGTTGTAGAAACCACATCAAGTGCTGGTTCGAGTCATCCACCATGTTTGCTTTAAACTATAACGTGTTCTGGATAATCTGAATAGTTGTTGCTTTATCTAGAAATTATTAGTGTTGATCGCCGACCTTTCTCTACTGTCGTACAATGCCTATAATGTAGGTAAGGCATTCTCGCACAACATCCTTTGATCCGTTGGGACTTCATCCTAGATATTTGCTTGTTGCTCTCATGGATCTTCAAATAATGGATTCTCCCAGGGTAAATTAATCATTGCGAGTCGATCGGTGTTCCTTAATTGACGATTGTGCCTGAGTAATTACTCTAAATTTGGATATTGTTAGATTAGGGTGTTAGAGCTTTGAGTCATAAACAACCTGAAAAATTAAAAAAAATAAAAAATAATAATTAAATAATTAAAAATTAAAAATATTGTATCTATAGTTTCTAATATTCCTATTTATCTTATTAATTGTAAAACTATTTTCTAGATTTAATGTTGAAACCTCGTCGACATCGACACCAACAACTTAACCACCTTTAAAAGTGTTATCGTTTATAGTATAAATATCACACCAAAAATATATAGGATTAAATCAGCAGTGTCCGTAAGTATACGAGTTAATTTGTAATTTAGTATTTCTGTTACAATGGAACATAGGGAAGTATTCCAAGGATCGTACCCAAGGGAGGATGGAATAAACCTATTGAAAATATGTTTACAATAATAAGTCTAAATATTAATAGTTAAATTCTATATTATGATATATCATAAAAGGGATTAATAATAAAAATTAAATAACAAAAATAAATGAACAATAAAATAAACAAACGAATAAACAGATTAAACCAATCAAAAAGGTTAACTCATTTTAGGGGGTTGTAATTTACTTTGAATTATGGTTTTAGGGTTGATTAGCTATCAATTAACCAATTATTACCTCCCAGACTTTAAAGAATTAATTAATCGGTTGATACTCGCTTATCTCCCAACCTCACTTTCCCAACCAAGGTAAATTACATTTTACTTAACAAAACTTATTTCCCGACCTCGTTTAACCTATGATTACTTCCTAGGGTTTTCAAGCCTAAGGTTTAAGAATGCATAACTTAACCTAACTAATCCTATAGGGAAACCCTTAATCCTCCGTTAATCACATCCCCATCCACTCGTTAATCTCCCTTAAGGGATTTAGCGACTCATTGTAACACCTATAACCCATCTCCATTGCCAAATTAGGGTTACGAAGCATTACCGTACAATAAAAAACATATAAATATTCAATAATTTAAATCATATCATAAATAATTCATACACATGCATATTGTCCCTAAATTGAGCCCTCGAGGCTTTAATAATAGCTTAGAAGCAAATCAGGACTAACTTGAAAAATTTTGGAAAGTTTAGGAAAATTTTGCAAAATTTGCAAAACAGGGGTGACACAGCCGTGTGACTAGGCCGTGTGCCTCACACGGTTGAGACACACACCCATGTCTCAGGCTATGTAACCTTTGAACTTGGGACACACGACCGTGTCCCAGCCTGTGTCCTCACCTGTGTAACTCTCTATGTAGGGTCACACGCCCGTGTTTCAGGCTGTGTAACTCACTGACTTGGAACCTCTAGAAATCCTCAAATGACACAGGGTCGTGTCGCCAGGCCGTATGCCTCACACGGTTGAGTCACACGCCCATGTCTCAAGCCATGTGAACCCAAATTTCACCTAAGTCAAGCCATTTCATAACCTAATCATGCATGAACATTCAACCCATTTTTGTACACTTAAAAGGAACTTAATCACCAACCAAACATACATCAAAATTCCATTTCAAGATCCTAGTTCAACTAACCAATATGTCATTCAAGTGCACCACAATTATAAGAATACAACATTTACCAAAACATGTAAACATTACCTAATTCCATCCATAAAGACTTCATTCTATTATGTGCCTAAAACATATCATAATTGACCATTTCCAAACCAACATATTGTACCAAAATGCCATACACATCACTTCTCCAAAAATGACCAAAAGTACTTACCTAAACAAGGATTATAAGTTCATCAACCATATATAAACATCAAGGTACAAACATAACAAATTACCATTTACATAATAATGTTATACATGTTAATATTGCCACTTCCATACATACTAATCTAGTTCAAATGTGAACTAAAACATGTTACAGATAACCATTTTCAAACCATCATTAACATGCCAAGAGAACTTCATAAACAAGCACTTTAAAGCTACGAAAACAACCTAACTTGGTAAGGCATAAAGTATACCAAATCAACACAGCTTTCCAAAGCTTATGCAAGCCAAAAAACCATTAACTCATACATTATAATACCAATAGAAATGAACCTATACATGTCATTATAAACCTTATCCAAATTACTCAAAAATTATCGAAGTGTCCACTAGATAGTGTGATAGATCTCTGACGAGCTTCCAATTGATCGAGCTTTTGATATTTTATAAAACAAAGGAAAAATAACTACGTAAGCAATAAATGCTTAGTAAGCTCGTATAAACTTAAAACGTAACTTACCATTTCAATAATGAAATTTATAGAATAAGTATAAACCTTTACCAATGCCATAAGCTTAATAAAAGCCTATATAACACCATCAAATTCACAAGTTAGCATACTTGTTCATGATACATATGAAATCAACCATCTATATAAACATAGCACTTAATTCATCATCGTTAACATACGATCATATTTCATTCCATTTGCTTACTTATCGTTTCCAATACTATGAGTTTAAAATAAGCCTATTCAAGCATCATCAAGCTCACATGTTAGTAGCTTCATTGGCAAATCATATAAACTCATTTATAACATAAATAGATTTCATAAGATACATTACATACGTGTCAAACCTTTCATAAAGTCATGAACCTTTCTATTGAGTCCCATTGAACCATCTAGAATTACATTGGATACTTGGGAAAGCTCACTCGAAGTGTGCCTTTACATATAACCATAACCTTTTCTTTACATCAATGCTCACATGAGCTGTGGGCTGGAACATTAGCTAGACGATGTTGCTCACACAAGCTGTGGAGAATCTACAAAAAATGCAAGACCTCAGCCATCGATAGGACATTCAAGACCAGCACCCGAAACATGAAATCTCTAATGACATGTCATTTGTATCCTAAGATTTCCTAAGGTTCAACCGAGACTCTATATCCGTCAATTCATCATAGCTTTGATACATTTATATTTTGATTCATTTACATCAAACATTATAAGACACATTCAATTTAACAACATTTAAGTGAATACAGCTCATATGAACTTACCTAACTAAATTGCAACAATGACTAAGTATAGAGTCTAATTGGTAATTTTCTCTTCTCCTCGATTTTCCACTCGTTCTTGATCTCAAATAATAATTCCATTCAATTCACTAGTTGTAACAAAAAAAATCAATACATTTTATGCAATTAAGCCATTTTAACATTACAAAATTGCCCTCAACATTTTACTTTTATACAATTTAGTCCTTAAGTACAAAACATGCAAATTAACCATTTTTATTCAATTAATCTCATTCTAGCATTTAAAATGATTAATTTAGCTTATAACCCATAATAATGAAAATTTATAAAATTACCTCAAAGTTTACCCTTTTGTAATTTAATCCTCAACCCTAAACTTGCAATTTTATCATTTTAATCATAAATCGTGATAGCCGATTTTTACCCAATCTTATATCAGCCCAAATTTATCCACAATTTACAAAATTTTCCTTGAATTTTACCATTTCATAAATAAGTCTCTAAACTTTTAAATCATCAAAATTACTTAACAAAATATGTTCATTTAACAATCAAGCTTAACAATCTATCATAAAACTTCAAAACAATATTAAATTCATAAATGGAAAATTTAGAAACTTTTAACAGTTTTGAAAATGGAGGTATGGATTAGCTGAATTTAGTTGCAACGATCTCAAAAACATAAAAATTATAGGAAACCGATAAAAGGTGACTTACCAATTAAAGCTTGAAGCTAGATGTGAGCTAGGTCTCCGTCTCCCCCTTTTTGTTTCGATTATAAGATAAAAAAGATGAAATTATCTTTTTCTTTTTCTTTTTCCTTTCTTTTTTTATTTATTTAACTATTATAACAAATAATATAATATTTTATATTTTAATAAACATTACTTTTTAACTAAATAACCCCACTAACCGTCCAACACTTATAAAATGGTATATTTACCATTCAAGTCCATTTAATTTCATTTACATATCCATTTGATCCCTTTCAGTAATAGAACTCAACTTTTACACTTTTTACGATTTAGTCCTTTTCATTTAACTAACCATTTAAACATCCAAATTTCTTAACGAAACTTTAATACAATTTTAATAACACTCCGTAAATTTTTAACAAAATATTTACGGCTCGATTTATAGAAACAAGGTCCCAATACCTATTTTCTAAAATAGCTTAACTTTAGGGTCATGTCACTTAAACCTAATTATTCATTCAAATAGCATAAATTTCTAATTTAAAATTTATTTTAATATAATATTTGACTCGTAAATTTTAAATGGTAAATATTTACGGACTCACACGTCAGATTTGTGGCCCCAAAACCACTATTTTTTACACCACTGATAAACAGGCTATTACACTCATGGTCTTCATAGTCTCAAACTCAATTGAATGAATTAGAATAGAAACAAGATTAGAATAATCCTTGATTAGTGTCGATTAAAGAATGGACTATCATATCTCTTGATTGGAATAACAGAAGTCATCGCTTGTGAAAGAGAAATAGCTGAAATACTTTGATTAAATAAAAGAACTTCTAGATCGAAACAGATTCCCAGAGAAAAAAACAAACAGTTTATGAAAAGCAAACGAAAACTTAATCTAATCCCACTCCTAAACTACTAGGGTTTTTGGATGTGCCTAAGACGACTTAGTTACATCAAACCACTAAGGTTTTATTTATAGGATTGTTGGCAGCTCGAATAAGGTCTTCAACACGTCTTAGGTCTTCGTATAAAGTTGATTGTGCAGACAAAAATAACCCCAGAATACTTGGGCACCACGTCGACCCTATGTTGCACCAGGCAACGCCTATGGCGTGACATGACATATGTTTTGTGCCTCTTTTCATTTGTTTTATGCTTTCACGACTCGGGAAGCTTGTGTATCACTCGTCCCTTGCTCCTATGTCCATTAGGCCTATAATTCCTCATCCTATACACTCAATTCAACACATTAGCGCTACTTAAGGCTCGTGTCGGTCTAATAGGTCACAACACTTAAAAAATGTGTTAAAAATACTTATTTTATTAACTGTTACTACTAACTACTAAATACCACAAATGCATTAATAAATACTAATAATTCTAGAAAACAAGCTCTTTAGGTGCGAAAATAGACTGAATTAACCACTATATTTGACGTCAAGTCAATCATTCCTCGATGTGCATGCACCAAGGTAGATAAATTTTGGTAAAATAAATTGGAATGCGGTGTACTACAAGTATACAAGTCAAATTGTGATATAGTTTTTATTAGAACGAAATACAGAAGTACTCCAAAGATAGTACCCAATGCAAGTATGAACTAAAATTGAATTAATCAGAAGGAAAAACATGCAATATGAAGTCTAAGCAACTACTTATCCATTCACTATAGTACAATAGTTCTAAAAATAATATAAAGAGGTTTACTGATTCTTTGGAATCAAAAGTCCATGGTTAGCCATGGCATGATCCAATGGTGAATAGGTAACTTTCTGGTAAAAATGGGGCTGCTAGGACAGTGAACATGGGAGCCTGTCAGGGAATAAAAAGGGAAATCACTATATGACTCGCTGACCTGCCCACAAATTTTATGGTAGTTTTTATAGATTTCAACATTTAAAAAGCTTGTTTTCTAGCACTTCTAGTATTAATTATCGTATTTTTAGTATTTAGTAGGTAAGAAGTATATTGATTAAATAAGCATTTTTACACACTTTTTAATATCTCAATGACCCATAAGGCCAACTTTGGCCTCAGGAGTGACTAATGGGCTACTTGAGTGTGTAAGGTGCCATTCAAGTCGAAGAATACAAGGAAAGGTTGCCAGGCCGCGATACAAGGAAGCCCATGTTGCAACACAAATCAACGATGCTACCAAGGCTCGAAAAGCAGTCTACATCATGATTAGGAATTTCCCCTTGTCATGACGACACGACGATTATGGGAAGCAATTTAAGGCGGTGACGTCTTGACGAAGAGTCTCCCCACGTTATGGCGACACAACAAAGGCAAGCTGAAATGAGTTGATTCCTTTGACGACACTCTTAGGATGCTTTCATATTTAGACCCTGGCAATTTAAGATTATATCATATTAATTAGTATCTAAATGTATCTTGGGTTGAGTGGGACCAAGTAACCCGTAGCCTATGTAAGTAACCTTAGGGTTACTGATATTTGGTGCAGGCTAAGACAAATATCTTTTCTTATTCAATTTTCTTTGTATTTTATTTTCATGTTCGTTTAGTCAGAATTATTCCTATTCTAATGTAAAGACATTTGTGAGCAAAGATTGCACCGGAATTGCAGTTCAATATATGTTCACGGGTATCTTATTTACTCTTTTATTTCAATCTTTTATTTATATTTCTTTAGTCTAATCAGAATAAATCTTGTGCTTTAATTATATCTTGCATGATTTGTTTGTTGAACTGATTAATTAATTAAGTCTATTAATTAACAAAATAATAATGGTTCACCATAGAATTATTTAGTATAATTTGTGTTCTTAAACCCTAGGCTTGACAACCCTAGAAAGTAGTCAAAGGTTAAACGAGGTCAACAAACAAGTTCTCGAGTAAACCATAGTTTATCTTGGTGGAGAAAGTAAGGTCGAGAGATAAGTGAGTATCTGTCGATTAATTAATTAGTAGAGTCTGAGAGGTAATACTAGTTAATTAATATATAATTCCTATTAAAACCCAATTTCTGAAATTAGCTAATCTTCTGTTTATTAATTAGGGATTTAATAGATCATAGGCTAGAGGCTTGCATTGTTAACACTAAGGATACAAAATTCCATTAATTTAATTTAGGTTAATTAATTAATTTAATTAATATTTTAATTTGGCTTAACACTACTAATTCATGACTCGGTTAGATTAGCATTATTTTCTGTAATTAAGTTAATAATAATTTCTCCAATCTACAATCCCTTGGGTACGATCCTTGAAATACTTACTGGTGCTTCGCTGTAACACTTCTATATTACAATTTGACCTGTACGCTTGTAGATACCATACTTAAATATTTATATTTTTATTTGCACGATTTATACTCTAAACGTTCTCAGAAGCGTCTAAAACTCAGACATACGTGAAATGAAGGGGTATTTCCTTCAAGGTATTTGTAAATAAGTATCTACCATTAAAGTACGTTAGAGTTGAGATATAAACCATCATCGGCTATAAGGTAATGGAACGGTTCTTCAGGTTTTAGATTCTATGTGGTTATTGATAAATAGGTTACCAGAAAAGTGGAAATTATGCCAAGGGCTATTGAACTGCCATAATTTTTACACAAATTAAGGTCTTTTTCACACTTAAAGAGCTAGTTTTCTAGTATTTTTATGTGTTTTTAATTTGTTTCCAGCTTTTAGTATCTTAAATTTAATTTATGCAAAATAAGCATTTTTACGCAATTTTGAGTTCTATCATGACTTAAAAGGCTTGACCAAGTGAATTGTTTAGTTATTTTAGGGTTTTACTCTAGTTTTTATTTTATTTTCAATTTAGTCCTTTAATTTCCTTTTGTTCTTGTCTAACTTCTATCCAATTTTGAAGGCTTTAATATAATAGTTTTTTGTTATTTCGTTGTGGATTCCAATTGCAATCAAAGTGATTTTTGCGACTGTTAAAGGATATTTCTATTCCGAGCACAAATCAATATCAAAACGAATTTATTTTCTTATTCTCTTATTTCATTTAATTGACTGCTTTGCATGTTAAATATAAGTTTAGGGATTATTACATTGAGATCCATGAGTAGTTATTTCCTTAAGGAGATTAACAAACGAATATGTGAATAATTAACGGATGAATAAGAATTGAAAAATGAGTTAGTTGGTTTAAATTATGTGCTATTAAACCCCAACAAGTGATGCTCCTAAAAAGTAATTTAGGATAAACGAGATCAAGAGATAATGTAACAGCCCTTACCTAGTCTGGTCGTCAAACCCGAGTAATAGAATGTTACAAACAATTAGGAAAACTCTGCATCAAATTTATAATTCAAAATCTCAATTAAGTATCAAACAATTCATAAACAATCAAGTTAACATGTGTTTCAATCAATTTCGGGTTAATATTGAGCTTATAAACCAAACCAGAAACATACAGGGATCAATTTTAAACTTAATAAAAAAGTTGGGAAAATTTGGGAAAAATATGAAAACAGAGGTCACACAACCGTGTCCCTTAACCCGTGTAGGGTGGGTCACAGAATCGTGTGCTGTTGGAGTCACACGATAATGTGAATAACCAATGTTCATTCATTCAAGTCGTGTGGATCAAAAGTGTAAATATTCATAAATATGTCACACGGTCATGTCACCAAGCCATGTAACAATCTATGGTCGTATGCACCAAAATCACCTAAAATTTTACATACCACATGGTCATGCCATATGCCAATGTATGGCACATATCCATGTGCCAAGTCGTGCCTCAGGCCGAGTATACCTGGAAATACCTTTCAATGCAATCTTAATAACTCTACTTCACTTATGTCACAAGCAACCATATATACCATACATCAACCAATTCAAAAACACCAAATTCATGCCAAAAACATCATTTAAACCAACCAACCTAAGTGCCTAACTAGTAGGCCATAGTTGGCACCTCAATCGACAATTCAAAACTAGTCAAATGACCATATTAATCCATACCACTATGCCATCAAAGCACCTCAACAAGTTCAAGTTTTCTAAGCACAACTAAAACAACATATAAATATCAATTCAATAAACTTTAAATGACACATTCAGTATCACCTACTGAAACATAAAATATCCATGCAAGCAATCCCATAATTTAAGCATCAAACTTACCAAAACATCTCCAAGACATAACCTAAGCATACCATCCATCATTTCATATCCAAGCATCAACCAAAAACTCATCACAGAGCATAATAGTTTCTCAACCATTAGAACATTAGGCATATTACCCAAGAAATCTAAAAAGACATGAACAACATGTTTATTACCATCATATACATATAAGCACACTTATATGCATAGTCTCAAAAATGCCAAAAAATAAAAAATGATCATTATAACGAAAAGACTTCCTAGGTACATCACCAACACTTGAGTTCGAAATTGCCACTTGATGCTGAGTCGATGATCAAATCACTAAGTAACTAACTTGCGCATAGAAAAACATAACTGTACATAAGTATAACTCAATGGTTTTTCTATAATCTGAACAGTAAAGCCTAACATAAATCATTAAGAATCATAAGTTAGAATAGAAATCTGATGCAATTTAGCAAGTCCAACATACCATTTCACATAATCATAGACCACAACCAGCTCATTTCACCAATTTTAATACATGGAAATCACATTTTTCAAGTCATTTAATAACACAACTCATATAATGGCACATTTGATGTAACACACCAAACCCGACCCTATGAGAGGATCTGAGTATGCTGTGTCACTACTTGAAATCAAACTAACTTCAAAACATTTTTGCGAAAGCTTTTAAAATTTTATAAATATAAATCATTTGATAGTTTTTGCTTTACTTAGATTAGATGGAATCATTAATAGTTTAAATAACATTCAAGTCATTTTGGCGTATAAGTACAAATATAATAATTCCATTAAATGAAATGTATTAATTTAAAACCACGTATTAATACTTAATACATATAAAACAGTCTTATCAAAACAAAAGTTATTTATACAAATCATTTCCAAAATACTCTTATACGCCACCCCCATGAGTCATGCATGACACAAACACAAAGTAGTTGGCTTACAATAAAATAGCACTCTGGCGTAATCCTTCTGACAAAGCCTTCCTTCAGTCAACAAGCCTGAGAAGGAAAAAGGGTAACAGAGTAAGTTCAAATTAAATTAGTGAGTTCCAAAGAGAAATCATACAGAACATTACCGATATTACATCTGAACCTTTCTGAAGGATTCACACACATTCACATAGTACACCCAATGGCGTAAAAAGGACATAGACAGACTCAGTACGCCAACTTGCTTATCACTTAGGCGTATATTGTACTCCAACTTAATATAACTAAGAAAAATCTATCTTCATGCTAGCCAAGTACCTAGAATTCAGAATCAGAAGCATATCATTCAGTCATATTCACATACATTTTCCCCTTTAACTCATCATATCAGTTTCAATTATAATAGCATGTTTTATTGTGATCTGCCAATTCGGTTTGCAATATAGTTGCCCTACTAGAGGCTACACAAACATATCTCCTCATCTCTATTACCACATATCATATCATATCATATCATACATATCAGAAGGAAATGGTAGTGGCTTAAGCATGAAGAATGGCACTTACTTTGTCTCACAGATAGACTACACTCAAACTGAAGACTTCAATTACCCACACAACACCACAACACATTTTTTAACCATTACAAAGGAGGATTACTTACGTTACATGAATTATAAAATAAAGAAAATTACAACAAATGGAAGTAAGAAGGTACTTACCAGAAACTTTAGCACAATCTACAAAGCAGGTCATTTGCCTTTATTGTTTGGACATTTGTTAGCTTCTTGAGCTAAAATGAAGATAATTAAACATATCAGATCATCAATCTATCACATCTGGTCATGCATGCAAGAACCAACAACATTTAGTTCAGGATTAAGAAGTTTCCTCCCTCCCACACTATACTAATATTTATGCACGCAGAACAAGAAACACGTATAATTACCAGTGATTACCAGTGAGCTAGTACTAACGTATAAGTTAGATGAATACTGTGAACCTTCACTCTAAAGAGGTTTTCTGAACTTAGGTTTTCAAAGAGATTCAGCGAAAATCAAGGAAGAAGAAAATGTAAAGGTGTTCAGAAAGACCACAACTATCCTTATATACTTAAGCACAGAGAAAAATATTAGTGGAAAAATCATACAATTCCACTAACACTCTTGATTCTCGTGATTAAGTGTAACGGTGAGCAAAACTCGATTCGACTCGAAAAAATCGAAAAAACATTTGAATTTCCAGTTAAACGAATCGAGTTATTCGAATCAACTCGAATTTTTTTTCGAATTTCGAGTTCGAATCGAGTTGAGTTTTCAAATTCGAATAACTCGAATAATTCAAATAATTCGAATATCAAACTATAATATTTTACATTTTTACCCTAGACTCCCAAACTTATTTACTTTTCCCTCAAAACTTTTACTCCTTCCCACTTTCCCCCCAAAACTTTTACTCCCCTCCCCTCCCAACCCCCCAATCTACCCAAAATTCATTTCCCACCAAAAATTTTACTCCCAAAACCCCTAAAAACCTTTTATTTTCCCCCAAAATTTTTACTCCCTCCCACTTTTCCCCTAAAACTTTTATTCTCTTCCCATCCCACCTCCCATCTACCCCAAACCCTCCCCTCTAATTTTTTTAATATTTTCCTCCAAAATTTTACTCCCCTATTTACTTTCCTCAAACTTTTATTCCCCAAAACTTTTATTTCCCCATAAACTTTTACTTCTCACCCTTTACTCTCAAATAAAAATCAAAATTATCCTAAAAATCACTAAACATAAATAGTAATAATTTTATTTATATATACTATTTATATTATTAAATTAAATTTCACATTTTATATTATTTATATTATTGAATTGTTTAGTCATATTGAATATTTATATTAAAATTGAATTATTAATTATGCCATAAAATATCCGTGTTAAAATTTTATATTGGTATCAATTTCACATTTTATTTTTAAAATAACTTTTATTAAAAATCATATTTTATATTTAATATATTTTTAATTCCAAAATACATAGTGACAAGAATCAAGATAATTGAAACAACTAAGCAAACAAATAAGCTAACCAATATATAAAAATTAATAAATAAATTATGAGGTGATGAAAGTTAATAAAAAATTTGATTAAGGTGAACAAATTTTATTACGATGGGTGACAAAGGTTACAAGGACCCAAAATTATTTTTTAAAATGTAACTCGAACAAATATATTCAATTCGATTCGATTCAAGTTCCATCTCACTCGACTCGATTCGAAAAAACTTCAAATAAAGTTAGGATGATAAAATGAGATTCGAAAACTCGATTAACTCAAAAATTTTCGATTCAATTCGATTCGATTCAATCGAATGCTTACCCATAATTAAGTGCACTTAACATAATTTAAGTCTTATCATCTATAGTAGTCTAGTTCCGTTCTAACTAAATCTCAATGTAACAGCCCGAATTTGGGGCTAGTCGGAATAGTGGTTTCGGGACCACAAATTCGACGAGAAAAAAATTTCTATTTTTATGCTCTATGATTTCACAAAATAATTTCTTGAAAATTTTGTTCAAAAATTTTGACGTTTGGGCACTCAATTTAGTCAAAAGGACTAAATTGTAAAAAGTGCAAAAGTTGAGTTCTATATGTTAGAAGTGTCCAATTGTTATGAAATTTTAAATTAGAGGTCTTTATATGGTAATTAGTCTATTGGTTAAGTTGGTAGACAAAAATGGGTATGGTTAGGCATGTTTCCAAAGTTTTTCATTAAGGGCATTTTGGTCATTTAGTTATTAAAATGAATTAAAAACAAAATTAAAAGCCAATTTTTGTCCATCTTCAACCCCTAGGCTGAAAATTGCATGGAGAAACCATGGCTAGGGTTTTTCAAGCTTCCAAGCTCGATTGTAAGTCCATTCTATCCTCGTTTTTAATGATTTTTACGTTTTTGAAATCCTCGTAACAAGATTTACCTATTTTTACAATTGTTTTGAACTAGGGTTTCTGTTTAAAAATTTACCCATGAATTATATGCATGTATTTTGATGTTTTATGGAAGAATGTGAATGTTTGGAGTGTGATAAACGATTTGTACTAAGTAATTTTCGATGAAAATGCCTAAAACGATTAATTTGTAAAAGTTATAAAATATGTCACAAGTGTGTGAATAAGTGAGTATTGTGGACTGCTATAGTTATGAAAATGGTTCAGCTAGGCCTAAAATGCAAGGAAATTGAATGAAAATTATTTTACGAGTCTAGGGGCAAAATTGTAATTTTGTGAAACTTTAGGGGCAAAAACATAATTTTGACAAAGTATGATTTTTGGACTGAAATAAATAGTGTGAAGGTTATATCAGTTAAATGTATTGTTATAAATAAAGAAAGATGAGAAATTGAAATTGATTGATAAAAGGAAAAGTGAGAAAAAGGGAAAATTTCTCGAATGAACCTTTGGAATAAAAAGGGGTACGAATGAAGTGACAAAAATGATCACATGTGTGGCATGGATTGTGTGTAGGCCACTATGTAAAAGTGAAAATGATGGTCACGTGTGTAGTACTATGTGCAGGCTACTACGTGCACCGGAATGATAGGTCGCATGTGTAGTACTATGTGCTGGCTGCTATGTGTACTGAATAGTTTCGATCACATGTGTGCTGGCTACTATGTGCTGAATTGAATTGTGATTGAAAGTGAAAAAGTGAAATTATGAAAGAGTACATTTAGCAATAAAACAGTTTAGACAGCAAGAGTTGTGTGACTTTTAAAAATCACCAAAAATGGTGGAGATTGAATTATAGGCTAAATAATTTATGAAATTGAATCTGAATGAGTCTATTTTCGTATAAAAGAAACAGAGCAAGCAAAAAAGTTAAATATTTTGAGATATTTGAAGTTTAGTTAGACAGAGTCAGAATGAGTTCGGAATCCTCTGTTCTGATTTTGGAAAATTATCAAAAATTGTACAAAAATAATTATGGGATAAAGTTTATAATTTTAGAATCCTCAATGAATTTATTTTCAAGAGAAAAAAAAACAATATCCAAACTCTATACAATGAGATACTTAATTTTTAGTGAAGAGAGGTCAGAATTGTCAAGTAGTGAAATAGGGGAACTTTAAAAAATAAACTGTACTATTTAGCTAAACCAAAAATTCTGAAAATTTTATGGTAAGAGGATATGTGAATTTAGTTTCGGGGAAAATTTACGGATCTTAATTTGGATTTCTGTAGTTCTGGGTAAAACTAATTTAGTGACTTTGACTTGAATAGAAAGCTTTGAATATACATGTGAGTGAATAGTGAAATTGTAGTTAATGTTGTTTAAGTGTGTTATACACATTAAGGATGTGGAATGGAGAGAAGGGGAGGAAAATTTGAAGAACATATGAATGATTTGTGTATAATTGGTCATATGCTCGATTATAATTGATAAACGATTAAAAAGAAATGATGTTTATAATTATGCATTATTAGTTATAGTTAAAGTTCATGTGAGAAAATAAAGTTTCATAGTATGTGTACGTGGTATACTTGGTATATGATTTAATATGTAGCAATGTCAGAAATGGTTTATGAATTAACTCATGTTGATAAGTTTGATACATAAATAAATGTGGTGCTTATCCATGCTTATAATGCTTATACTTTATGTTTATTTGGCTAGCATGTTTGGTGTGTATGCCTAAGCTTTGGCCAAGTTGTGGCTGGATTACGCCACATTAAATTTATAAAATTATGGATTGAGATGGTAAATGTCTAGATGAAAATATGCTTGTGATCATAAAAGGGTGGTAAGGTTTAAAGTTTGTAATCTTTATTAAAATTGTTTATCATGTGGTTAGTCTTCAAAAAGGCTAGTTTGCGACTACGATTTAGTGTAATGCTTATATCTTGTGTGATATGCATAGGAAACGAGAGTGGAAAGGAAATGAAATACTAGGTTCATGCTTGAAATGTAAAATGATTCAAAAAGGGGACGTTAAGTTAAACGATAAATATGTATTAGTATTGAACTTAATGAAATTGAATTGTACGTGAATTAAATGGAAATTACAAATGATATGATTTGAATTAAATGAATTATTATGTTATTGAAATGTATATTGGATTGAGAAATTGAATTGAATCGTGAAAATGAGAATTGTGAATTAAATGAAATGGAAATGAAGTATTGAATTGCATGAGTATGTATTGGGTCTCAGAAGCCCTAATTGTTAGAAATATAGTATTTTGAAGTTATAACGTGAAGATTTATAAAAGCATTTTAAAAATTTGAAGAGTTTAAATTTGAATGAAATTTTATAACTGGGTTTAACATGTTTATAAGTGTATGTGTTCTGGTAATGCCTCGTATCCTATTTCGGCGTCGAATATGTGTAAGGGGTGTTACAATGGACATCGCCAGATTCAGTCATAACGTTTAGACCGAATTTAGGGTGTTACAATTAGTGGTATCAGAGCTATGGTTTAGTCGGTTCTCGGGCTGAACGTAGCATATGTGAGTTCAACTATACATGCCATGTTATGACTCGTGATGGTGTGATATCTCCGAGCTCTAATGAAATTGTTTTGTTAAGACAGAGATGATTTTCAACCGAGCTATTTTCGAGAATGCTGAAAATGATATTGATATAAATGAAATATGCTCACGTTATGTTGGAATTTGGAAAGGTAAGAAGAAAAGTTCGTGATATGTATATGTTCATGTATGAAAAGAGATGATCATAAGTTTAAAAAAAAGAAGAAAAAAATGAAATGAAAGTTTATGTTGTGATAAGCTCATCCAAGTATGTTAGTGATTATATGATGCTATGTGCTCAACATATTTGATTCAGTGAATATGGTAAGCGAATTTACTTAAATAGATGGAATGTGTGTTTATGTATGTCTGCTTGAATAAGTGAAAACAGTACGTTCATATGATAGAACCTTATATTTAATTGTTAAATTAATGGTAATATGATGATTTTTTTATGTCTTTATTATTAAACCATGAATATTATAATAATATGAAAACTGAATTAGAAGATTAAATTGAGTAGAACGCAGGAATGATTACTTTCGTTCCGTGATATGTGATAAATTGACGAAAAAGACCATGGTTGGACCATGGCAACATGTGATATGTGATTTCCGTATAAGACCATATTCGGGATATGGCATCGGTGTGATATGTGCTATTGTGTAAGACCATAGCTGGGCTATGCCATCAATATGTAAATATGTGTAAGACCATAGTTGAACTATGGCATAGAGAAAACGAAATACTCAATTCCGTAAGACGTTCTCTAATTGAATAAATGTCGGTAAGTAAAATGGAAGCTAAGTATTAGGATTGAATTGATATTAATATTGAGCTCGAGTAAGTAAATTCATTGTGTGAAATTGTGGGTGATAGAAAACATTCATAATAAATAGATGTGTTAATTTGCTTAGAATGAACTACGTGATTATGATGGTATTACATTGATGATGAATGCAAAGTCATATATATATGTATCTATGAGAGCAAGTTAGAAGCTTTATGACCTCACCATCACCCCCTTATCAGTATTGTTTTATGACGAAAATTATCTAGATGAGACAAATATGTTTTTCAACTGAGTTAATTTTGATAGTTTAGAAGTAAACAGTTAAATGTTTGAGTGACAATGTATTGATTATGAGTTGAAACACATAAAGGTATGGATCAAAGAGTATAACATTTTGTTATTGATAAATGTTATAATTATATGAGCACATGACTTATGATATTTGGATTATGATGCTGTATAGAAATTTCGATTATGCATTAGTGATTTGAGTTGGCATATGAATTATGTGTTGAGAACAAAAGTGATTAAAAGAAAATGTTTATTAAATGCTTTGAGAATGTGGAATTAGTAATGAATTGACTATTTGTGATAGTATGTGTTTTGTGCATTTATGTGTAAGATAAATTTGAGGCTTTACTACACTCACCCCCATATCAGTAAAATGTTACAATGAAATTTGTAAGATTTTGGTTGAATAAGCTTACGAGTGTGGTGTTACAGAAGTTTGTGTACGGAAGATTAATAATGTGGTCGGAAAAGTGAATGAATTAGCAAATGAAGACAATATAAAAAGAGAGATATTGGATAGTTCTGAAAACTACTCAGATTATGCAAAGTTACTGTAACAAAAAAAGTTAAATTCGATTAAATTATTTATTCAGGTATGTTATTTAAAGAAAGAATTAACCGGAAGTTTTTTTGGATCGATTTCTGTTAGTAAAGATATAATGTGAAAATTCTGATGACAGAATTAGACAATTGAGTAATGTTTGTATTGTATTAATAGCTGAGTACAATAGCTATAATAGGGTAATTACTATGATTCCTTTTAGACATTCTGTGTGTATAATTATCCTCAGAGGTATATGTGACTGTTTAGTTTCAAAAAGAATTCTTATTGTATGAGAACATTAGCTAAACATATTAATATAGATGAAAGAATTATTGGTTTGTTTGGGTTATGTTCGACATTGCCATGTCTTTTTCTGGTATTTATTCCTTTGTGTGAATATGAAAATCGACGGTAAAGTCTGAGTGAGGCTAATATTTTGTTTCTACTGGTTATTGTTCTATTGAATATACGTGAAGATTATATTGCTTCTCTTACTTTGGATTCCATTAATTATGAGTGACATTTATCTTTCTAGGCATTTTTTTTATCATCGGAATGGATATCATTCTATATGGATTGTAATTTTTCAATACTTTGTGTAGCTTCAGATGCCGAAATATCGCTATCCTGATTTTCTTATGAATCTATGTGATTATCTATAAAAGATATGAGAGTCCGACATCATGTGTCAATTTGAAATGTACTGTGTGGAAGCAAATCATTAATCTACTATCTGCTAAGATTTTCGAGAACGAAAATCCCTGAAGGGGGTAGAGTTGTAACAGCCCGAATTTGGGGCTAGCCGGAATAGTGGTTTTGGGACCACAAATTTGATGAGAAAAAAAATTATTTTCATTATATTTTTATGGTCTACGATTTCACAAAATGATTTCATGAAAATTTTGTTCGAAAATTTTGACGTTTGAGCACTCAATTTAGTCAAAAGGACTAAATTATAAAAAGTACAAAAGTTGAGTTCTACATGTTAGAGATGTACAATTGTTATGAAATTTTAAATTGGAGGTCTTTATATGGTAATTATTCCATTGGTTAAGTTGGTGGACAAAAATGGGTATGGTTAGGTATGTTTCCAAGGTTTTTCATTAAGGGCATTTTGGTCATTTAGTTATTAAAATGAATTAAAAACAAAATTAAAAGCCAATTTTTGTCCATCTTCAACCCCTAGGCTGAAAATTGCATGGAGAAACCATGGCTTATATGGTAATTATTCCATTGGTTAAGTTGGTGGACAAAAATGGGTATGGTTAGGCATGTTTCCAAGGTTTTTCATTAAGGGCATTTTGGTCATTTAGTTATTAAAATGAATTAAAAACAAAATTAAAAGCCAATTTTTGTCCATCTTCAACCCGTAGGCTGAAAATTGCATGGAGAAACCATGGCTAGGGTTTTTCAAGCTTCCAAGCTCGATTGTAAGTCCGTTCTATCCCTGTTTTTAATGATTTTTACGTTTTTGAAATCCTCGTAACAAGATTTACCTATTTTTACAATTGTTTTGAACTAGGTTTTCTGTTTAAAATTTTACCCATGAATGATATGCATGTATTTTGATGTTTTATGGAAGAATATGAATGTTTGGAGTGTGATAAACGATTTGTACTAAGTAATTTTCAATGAAAATGCCTAAAAGGATTAATTTGGAAAAGTTATAAAATATGTCACAAGTGTGTGAATAAGTGAGTATTGTGGACTGTTATAGTTATGAAATGGTTCAGATAGGCCTAAAATGCAAGGAAATTGAATAAAAATTATTTTACGAGCCTAGGGGAAAAATTGTAATGTTGTGAAACTTTAGGGGCAAAAACATAATTTTGACAAAGTATGATTTTTGGACTGAAATGAATAGTGTGAAGGTTATATCAGTTAAATGTATTGTTATAAATAAAGAAAGACGAGAAATTGAAATTGATCGATAAAAAGAGAAGTGAGAAAAAGTGAAATATTCTCGAATGAACCTTTGGAATAAAAAGGGATACGAATGAAGTGACAGAAATGATCACATGTGTGGCACGGATTGTGTGTAGGCCACTATGTAAAGGTGAAAATGATGGTCACGTGTGTAGTACTATGTGCAGGCTACTACGTGTACCGGAATGGTAGGTCCCATGTGTAGTACTATGTGCAGGCTACTATGTGAACCGAACATCATTGATTAGTAAGGTGGTTGCTATGTGCTAATTCCACCGGACATCATTGATTAATAAGGTGGTTGATATGTGCTGAATCCACCGAGTATCTGTTATTATTCCGAGGTGTTCATCGGGAAATTGACTAATTGTAATTGAATAATGAATATAGGTGTGGAATTGAATTGAATATCGACTTAGAAATGGAAAATTGAATTTTTAATTGAATTGTGATTGAAAGTGAAAAAGTGAAATTATTAAAGAGTACATTTAGCAATAAAATAGTTTAGACAGCGACAGTTGTGTGACTTTGAAAAATCACCAAAAATGGTGGAGATTTAATTAGAGACTGAATAATATATGAAATTGAAGTTGAATGAGTCTATTTTCACATAAAAGAAACGGAGCAAGCAAAAGAGTTATATATTTTGAGATATTTGAAGTTTAGTTAGATAGAGTCAGAATGAGTTCAGAATCTCCTATTCTGATTTTGGAAAATTGTCAAAAATTGTACAAAAATAATTATGGGATAAAGTTTATATCTTTATAATCCTCAATGAATATATTTTCAGGAAAAATAAGGAAAAATAAACAGAAACAATATTCAAACTCTTTACAATGAGATAATTTATTTTTACTGAAGAGAGGTCAGAACTGTCGAGCAGTGAAATAGGGGAAACTTTAAAGAATAAACTGTACTATTTATCCAAACAAAAATTCTAAAAATTTTATGGTAAGAGGATATGTAAATCTAGTTTTGGGGAAAATTTATGGATCTTAATTTGGAGTTCTGTAGCTCTAAATAAAAATAATTTAGTGACTCTGACTGGAATAGATAGCTTTGAATATACATGTGAGTGTATATGAAAATTGTAGTTAATGTTGTTTAAGTGTGTTATACACATTAAGGATGTGGAATGGAGAGGAGGTGGAGGAAAATTGGAAGAACATATGAATGATTTGTGTATAATTGGTCGTATGCTCGATTATAATCGATAAATGATTAAAAAGAAATGATGTTTATAATTGTGCATTATTAGTTATAGTTAAAGTGCATGTGAGAAAATAAAGTTTCATAGTATGTGTATGTGGTATACTTGGTATATGATTTGGTATGTAGCAATGTCAGAAATTGTTTATGAATGAACTCATGTTGATAAGTTTGATACATAAATAAATGTGGTGCTTATCCATGCTTATAATGCTTATACTTTATGTTTATTTGGCTAGCATGTTTGGTGTGTATGCTTAGGCTTGGGCTAAGTTGTGGCTGGATTATGCCACATTAAATTTATAAAATTATGGATTGAGATGGTAAATTTCTAGATGAAAATATTCTTGTGATCACAAAAGGGTGGTAAGGTTTAAATTTTGTATTCTTTATTAAAATGGTTTATCATGTGGTTTGTCTTCAAAAAGGCTAGCTTGCGACTACGGTTTAGTGTACTGTTTATATCTTGTGTGATATGCATAGGAAACGAGTGTGGAAAGGAAATGAAATAATAGGTTCATGCTTGAAATGTAAAATGATTCAAAAAGGGGACGTTAAGTTAAACGATAAATATGTATTAGTATTGAACTTAATGAAATTGAATTGTACGTGAATTAAATGGAAATTGCAAATGATATGATTTGAATTGAATGAATTATTATGTTATTGAAATGTATATTGGATTGAGAAATTGAATTGAATCGTGAAAATGAGAATCGTGAATTAAATGAAATGGAAATGAAGTATTGAATTGCATGAGTATGTATTGGGTCTCAGAAGCCCTATTTGTTACAAATATAGTATTTTGAAGTTATAACGTGAAGATTTATAAAAGCATGTTAAAAAATTGAAGAGTTTAAATTTGAATGAAATTTTATAACTCAGTTTAACATGTTTATAAGTGTATGTGTTCTGGTAATGCCTCGTTCCCTATTCCGACGTCGAATATGGGTAAGGGGTGTTACAATGTGACATCGCCAGATTCGGTTATAATGTTTAGAGCGAATTTGGGGTGTTACACTCAACTTAACTATCCAAACCACCATTTTGAAATAATAAAAAAATCTAAACAACTGCAAACTTTATGAGTTTGCTCAAGCCATATGGGTTGGGTGAATACTTAACAAAAGATTTCGCCAAACCCCAGAACTTGCCAAGCCTAAGAGTTCGTCAAATGGTGCATACACAGAATTCTATACATAGCTAAGATAAACACTTTACTTACTTATCTATCCTTATTTTACCAACTGCAAGCCAAACAATAACCAATTACGAAGACTCCATCGAGCGGGTTGTTACATGCTTTAGTAATGGTATGTCGTTAGGGAGACCTAATTCATTATACAGTAGCGGAATGACTTCGTGACTAAATGAGTTTATATTTAATAGGAGAAAAGCCAAAACTTAATTATAAATCATTTGAGCCATAATTGCATATGTCCAATCGGTCCATCTGCTAGCTTGTTGAAACTAGAAATGAATTGCGTAATTCAATCGAAATGAACAGAATCAATAGAAATAAAGAAATGGGAAACTTTCAGGAATGATGATGGTTTTCTCCAAAATAGGGAAATAAAATAACTTTGAAATGAATGTCGGTTTCTCATAATGGAAATGGAAACGAAAATGAAAATGAAAATAAAAATGAGAAATGATACATTTGCAAATGTATATGGATTACTGAGAAATAATTGAAAGAATGAGTTTATGTTTTGAGCTATTTTAAAGCCCAAACATGAAAATAAATCATTTGGTCATAGTGAACATGTTGAGTGATGAAATATTAAACATATTTTCTTGTAAATTTTACTAGGGTAAAATTTTCATAATTTTACCGAGGGTAAAAGTGGGATGAGAAAATTATTTAATATAAATTATTGAAGTTAATTTTGGGAAATAGGAAAACAGAATTGGGTTGCATCAAATTACAAAGTACTAGGTCAAAAATCTGGGAAATACTCGTAATTGGACTAAATGTGAGAGTGGCCCAAAATCCACTCATAGAATATGAAGGGGCGGCAACCCTAGTAGGAATACTAGAGGATGCCATCCACCCTATTCCTACTCTAAGTAGGAAATTGTTTTCTATTTGAAATAAACCTATACAATTCAACAAGGGTTCTACCTTCTCTCTCTATAAATAGATGACACTGAAGGAGTTATTTACATAACTTGAAGATATTATTACTCTACCAAGAAATAAAGAGAATTTATTCTCAACTATTATATATATTTCCGGAATAACAATTCTGTCGGCTTCTATTTTCAAAAGAGAATTTTCGTTTTCACCTCAAAAGTAAAGAAAACTTTTTCTAGTTCTGTGTCTTGATTCAATTAATTCGAGCCCACACTTGAAGTAGTTCGTGGTACGAGAATATCGGAGAAGATCGTTTGGTTGAAATCTGGAAAACATCAAGGATCCGCCGATTCGAAAACACATGTATGATTTCAGCCTAGAGTTTTTTTGCTATAAATATCACAAACCAGGTCGGTTTTCAAAATTTTAATTTTCCGCTAAGCAAGAAAATTGATTTCAAACAAGATTTTTTTGAATAGTTTAGGCAAACTTGTTAAGCTAGTAGTTTATCATATTAAATTGTAAATTGAGGTAAGTTGTTGTTTAATGCATGTGAACTTACTAAGCATTCGATATGATTACCCTGTTATTTCCCTTTTCCCTATAGATCGCCAACTTGCGAAACGTGTCAAGCGAATCATCGAAAAGCTCACACTATCCCATTATTTATTTGGCAATCTTTCAAACGTTCTTGATGTGGCATGTACGTAGGAGTTCATATATGTGTTAACTTGGGAATGATAGTTTTGGTTTGAACCTTGGTTAATGCTTGTCTTTGGGAGAGCTAATGTTCATATGTATATATGTGTATGTTTTGTCAATGTGTTAAGTTATATATATGGCTTCTGAATGATAAATTTGGGTGTGATATCTAATCGCCTTCAAACGTACTAACGTCTAGAGTGTGAATACTACAATAGAATGCAAAATTACGAGGCAATATCCGCAAGAATACAGGTCAAGTTGTAATATAGATTTTACAACGAAGAGAGTAATCCGAGGATCGTACCCAAAGGAGGCGAGTACTAAATCAATCATAACCTAAACACTTAAAGATCTAATTAATACTTTTAAATCAATTATAGTACCATAGTAAAATAAGATATATATTTAGGGTTTTTAAATTAATAAAATAAAATAACAAAAAAGAATTGAAATTGCAAGAGATAGAGAGAAATAAAGTGAATCAAATCTGAAGATGGGTGATCAGCTTGTTTTGACAATTAACTTTCATCTCAGTTCTTCGACAACCAACTAGTTCCTACCCTAGCAGGATCTTCCAATCTTCCACTAACATAACGAGTCAACAAAAAATACTTATCTTACGACCTTATAGTCTATACTGGCTTAGGGTAAAGGTGCTCACGAATGGGTAATACCAATTTTGGGTTAATTCCAACCTTGATGACTTCCCACGGTTGTCAGGCCTAAGGTTTGTTTCACATTCTTCCTTTCCCAAATAGTTGATCCATAGAGTAACCCTACAAAATAGTTAAGACATCATGCCTCCACTCGCTAATCCCCCATAGAAGGATTAGTTTCTCATGGCTTTCATAAACAACATGGAATGAGTAGAAGAATTAATCATAAGGAATGAATTGAAATAGAGATTTTAAGAAAAGCCTGATTGATATTGATAAATATTGTGAATCCATAGAAGTTGATGTCCTTTATAATCAAACATCTTGAAAGAAAATAAAGAACATATAAACTAAAACTATGAAAACCTAATAAAGCAAGAAAACAAAACTAAACCTAAAGAAAGAATCTAAGTTACTCGAATGTTGTCCATAATGTGTGCCAATGGAGCCTATTTATAGCGTTTAGGTGGCCGTCGTCCTTAACCTAAGTTAGTTGATGTTCTTGAGCTTTAAGTTCAATTGTGCAGACAAAAATGCCCTTGCTTCGTGTTTTTATTCTCATCACAGGCTCGATGTCGTGACTCACCAGGACTTGTGTCACGAAAAAGCAACCAATATGCTCCTTTACAACCATCTTCAGGGGTATGTCATGATACCTTCAGCCTGTGTCATGACATTGAAGAAAGTTTCTTACTTTCTCCATTATGTTCTCTATGTTGCAACATCAGATCTCCCATATTGCGTCATAGCATCCAATATTGGTCCAAAATGTCTTCTAATGGTCTCCAGTACACTCACAAAGTACATTAGCTCTCCTTTAGGCCTCATTCAACTCTTAAGGTCAATAAAACACTCAATGTGCACATTTTATTGGATGTAAGTAAAATTAAAGAAACTTACTTAAAATGTAGTGAAAATGCTTATATTCAAGCTCCTTAAATGTGAAAACTAGTTTAATTTGCTACAACAAATTACGACAGATAAAACTTCTCCATACTTAAGTCATTGCTTGTCCTCAAGAAATCATAAGCAAATATGACAAATAAAAATGATGACCCTTGACCAAGTATGGTGCAAGTATTGATTTCAAAGCATATAACTTAAGCCTTTCATGCTTACTAACAATTTCAACATGATAAATAGTTGACTTACCACTTTTGATCACATACATCTAAGTTTAGTACATTACAAAATATACAAGTATTAAAGTTCTCAACTATAGGAATCCATCAACAAATCATTCAAGAACTTTTTCTACTCGTACTAGTTCCCTTTTTGGATTTTTCTTTTTCTTTCGCACATTAGGCTAAATTATAGCTCATATATCACACCAATCTTTCCTATTTCACTCTATTTTTACAAACTCCATCATGGTGTATCTACTTGAACCTCAATACGTATGGCCAGACGTCTATAATCGTGTGGTACAAGACCAAAGAAAAAACATATATACAAATTAACATTTTCAGGCTCAAGGTTTGTAATGTAGTTCTTCAAGAAGTGTCAAAAGGATCAAAATTGGTACTAAACGTGAAGTATAAATAGGGTAGCTTTTTGGCTCTAGATGTGTTCCAAATAATGTCTTAGGTTATCCCTAAATATCTCATCATGCACAAATTTAACCGACCAAATCAACACAAATTCAACCATTTATCATCCATACTAGCATGCTCGTTTCCTTGTATTTGCTATATCACTTGGTACAAATGATAGCTTAATACCTATTTATAGTGTAACATGTAGAACTTTAGTAGTCTAATAATAAAAAAATTTAAAATCACCTATCATGCCAAATTTATTCATAAACACAAGCAACCTATGTATGTGCTCCTAACCAATCACTTGTATTTCTACAAGCTCAAGCACAGCAAAAGACAGAAAAATTTAAAATTTAAAATTTAAAAACAACCTATGTTACCCCTCATACATTAGTTGACATATCGTCCTCAATGTGTAGCCCATCAAAAGATAAGGAAAGAAGTTACCTAATTTATCGTGTTTTAACTATTACTAGTGCGTGCTTCCTACTTTGATCGCGTAAAGTTCGAATATGTTTGTGTCTTCTTTGTGTTTGGTTCCTACATAAAAAATTTAAATAGAATGCAACATACTAAAATCCACTTATTAATCCTACTCATACGAAGTCTAAATTAAAATTATCCAAAAATTAATACAAGTCTTTTTAAAAAGTAAAAAAATCATTCAGTCATCCATTGAATCATTGAGGGGATGATAGCGTCTCTTCTCCACAAGGATTTTTCCCTTTCCCTTGGTGAGACCTCCCAGCCATTGAAGGCACCTGGTGAGTTGCGCTTCGTATGACAGGCCCTTTTGGTATAGAAAATTGAAGCTGAAATGTCGCTTCGTACTCGTCCTCTATTCTAATGTACTCTTGAGAAACACCTTCCTCTTCAAGATTGCCCCCTCATCTTGATGAGTCAAAGTCGACCTGAACATATCTGAGGGATAACTTGGAACGCATAACCCATTCATCTTTGCAAATTCTTGAAGCATCGGGCCTATTTTCTACATCCACTGGATCATCCCATCTAGTTTTGCTTCAATGGTTCTACTAGCTCCCTTTTTAACCTTCGTTGAATCTTTTTGTTTAACCGATGTTGGTACGTCAATCTTCTTCTTCCTCCTTTGATTCCAATCAGTAATTTGCTTCTGCTGAAGCTTGACATACTGTGTATATAATGTATCTCCAATGATACTCCTCATAGGTTTTATGAATTGCTCATTGTCGCTTATTGGAACTTTTTCCTCGTGGCATAGTGTCATTACAAGGTGGAGGCAAAAAAGTCCAACTTTTTGGCTCTATACACACCACTTCATTTTTCAAAAGATCCAACACACTACACATATTTGTTTACACTGTAGAATACCGTATAACAAAACTAATCGAAGTATATTAACGTTAGATACATTCAATGTGGGTGCAATTTTAGTGCTAATGAATTGCATCCACAGCTTAGCAACAGAAAACATAATGGCTTGATTAAAGTTCATGGGAAGCTCAGTATCTGGTCTGTAATTCCAACTAACCCTGCCTTGTGTTTGATATTTTATAACATCTTCCATGTCAATATTTTGAAATCTCTCTAGATCCATATTATCAATAAAATCTTTTTCATAAAATGGGGTGTTATAAAATTCACATATATCATTAGGGGAGACTGGAACGTCTTCCCCTCACACTTAAACATCAGTGATTACTGCATTATAGCCTTGCTTAATCATTTGGTCCTTAGGGGATGCATAGAATTCCTGAACTATAGGTATATTTGCATTATTCATTAGAGTAACGAAAAAATGCTCCCATTGATGATAACAAACCAAAGTCCAAATTTCTTTGCAATGGACAATCGACAGTTCGAACCCTCATTCCTGAATTAGAGGTTTCCTCTGGGACTCCAAAAAATATTTTTCCATATCAGTATTATGGTATCGAACGGGGTCAAAAACACGTGGAGTTTCTGGAACAAAAGTTCTCTTGTTCTTTCTAGGAGCCATATTATAATATTTCCAATAGAGATATAAAATTGTCTTCTATGTCGTTACACAGGTAAGTAATGTCGCAACATTAGGGCGATTTGTGAACTTCTTAATTACTGCCCTTGTTGTTGCGACACAGAGTTGTCTGTGCCACGATGTTGACCTTGTTTTCCATATTTCTGGTGCTTTGGCATGCTTCAAACGTCTGTTAGACCCATTTTTGACCTACCTATAACATGTTAACAATTTTGTTAGTAGAATATGTAGTTAGTACAAATAGTAATCATCAAGTAGAAGAAAAATTTAGGTTTTGCTGCCGAACTTGTCCATCAGCTCAGTCAATATGCACTGATGGGATCCTTACAACTTATTTCTATCTGTGTTTGTCCAAACCCATCATGCCATTCTACTCGTCTGCATCTGTCTCTTTCCCTGAATTTACCCTTCCGTCCTACTTTCACTGCTGACAATTCTTTTCGCAGCTCGTAATTAATGGTGACTGATGAAACTATATGCCCACACAACTATTTTACTCGATATTCAACATTTTTGTTTTGAAAGAATTTTGAAAATTGCATCTCACAATTGTTCCTATGAGGTCTCTATCTTTTTCATCGATCAATTATGACTTTTTAAAGGAATTGAGGAAAAATATGGAATTGTGCTACTGATGTTCTGTCTCTGTGGGTTTTTCAATTCATTTATTGGCTAGAAGATATTTCCCTTATTTGGATTTTGGAGGAATCATCTGCTCTTTAATGGCCGTAACTCGAGGTTTATACACATCAACTGTTTTATCTAATGGTAACCTGCTATATGATCGTAAGGTTTATACACTCGAGGAAATGCCCACGCCCGGACATCGGTGCCCCCCACCACCGGTTAGGTTCCCAGCGGTGCTCCGACGATCCATCTCGGCGAGGTATCTCGGAATATACTAAAACGATGAACCGAGTCCCCCCAATACCAAAGGTAGAATTCGAATATCATTACATGTTCAGTACCCAACAATGAATGAATCGTCCCGGTCCCTCCCCAATCCAAGGGTAGAATTCGGATAGCCAACAATGAATGAATCCTCTCGGTCCCTCCCCTTTTGCAACAAGAGCCTCCAGTACCTTGGTGGCTCGGATGTGTGGGAGCCTCGAACACCATTGGAACCTTGGTGGCTCGAATGTCTGGGAGCCTTGAGCACCATCGGCACCTTAGTGCTCGGATGTGCGAGAGCCTCGGCCACCATCGGCAACCTTGGTGCTTGGATGTGCGAAAGCCTCGAGCACCATCGGCACCTTTGTGCCTGTCTGTACGGGAGCCTCGAGCAGCATGGGCACCTTGGTGGCACGGATGTACGGAAGCCTCAGACGTCATCGGTAACCTTGATGCTTGGATGTGCGGGAGCCTCGAGCACCATCGGCACCTTGGTGCATGGATGTGCGGGAGCATCGACACCATCAGCAAACTAGGCCCTTGGTTGTGCGGGAGCCTCGGAGACCATCGGCACCTCGGTGCTATGATGTGCGGGAGCCTCGGACACTGTTGGCAACCTAGGCCCTTGGTCGTGAGGGAGCCTCGAGCACCACTGGCACCTTGGTGCATGGATGTGCGGGAGGATCGAGCACCGAAGCTAAAGTTGGGCCCCTGTTGGTGCGGGAGCGTCGGGTAAAAAAAGTGTCCCCATTTCAGACATCAACTGTTTTATCCCGACACTTTTTTTACCCGACGCTCCCGCACCAACAGGGGCCCAACTTTAGCTTCGGTGCTCGAGGCTCCTGCACATCCATGCACCAAGCTACCGATGGTGCACAAGGCTCCCGCACATCCAAGCACCAAGGTGCCGATGGTGCTTGAGGCTCCCGCACGACCAATGGCCTAGGTTGCCGACAGTGTCCGAGGCTCCCGCACATCATAGGACCGAGGTGCCGATGGTCTCTGAGGCTCCCGCACAACCAAGGGCCTAGGTTGCCGACAGTGTCTGAGGCTCCCGCACATCATAGCACCGAGGTGCCGATGGTCTCCGAGGCTCCCGCACAACTAAGGGCCTAGTTTGCTGATGGTGTCCGATGCTCCCGCACATCCATGCACCAAGGTGCCGATGGTGCTCGAGGCTCCCGCACATGCAAGCATCAAGGTTTCTGATGGTGTCTGAGGCTCCCGCACATCCGTGCCACCAAGGTGCCCATGTTGCTCGAGGCTCCTGTACAGACAGGCACCAAGATGCCGATGGTGCTCGAGGCTCCCGGACATCCGAGCCACCGAGGTTCCGATGGTGTTCGAGGCTCCCACACATCTGAGCCACCAAGGTGCTGGAGGCTCTTGTTGCAAAAGGGGAGGGACCGGGAGGATTCATTCATTGTTGGCTATCCGAATTCTACCATTGGATTGGGGAGGGACCGGGATGATTCATTCATTGTTGGGTACCGAACATGTAATGATATTCAAATTCTACCTTTGGTATTGGGGAGGGACTCGGTTCATTGTTTTCGTATATTCTGGGATACCTCACTGGGATGGATTGTCGGAGCACCGACGGGAACCTAACCGGTAGTGGGGGGCACCGACGTCCGGGCATGCGATGGGCGTGGGTATTTCCTCGAGTGTATAAACCTTACGATCATATAGCAGGTTACCATTAGATAAAATAGTTGATGTGTTAAACCTGCTATATGCGATGGGCGTGGGCTCCTTAATGGCCGGAATTGTTGGTTTCTTATCTTTTTTTCTTGTGAACTTCTGAATCGATAGACATTTTTCTATTAAGTAAGTCCAAACTATCACCGTCTCTATTGGTGGGTCCTAATTATATTGTTCTTGTGGTTCAGCTTTGTTAGTATCACTCGAGATTTCTAGGAGGATGTTTTCCTGATCTATTATATTATTCAATTCACTACTGTCCATTTCCTCTGGTAGCTTTATATCTCCTCTTTCTGAAGTTCTATTTAAGTCGTCTAAATATTTTTCTGTTGGCTGGAGGGGATAATAATCTAAAGATTCTAATTTTTCACAAGCACCTATGATGACATTATCCTCTTTGTGTAATTTTAGACTTAGCACCTCTTGGTATCTTTCTGATGGCATATTATTATGGTCATTATCATCTTGGGGACGAGCTGAGGTCTCTCCTCGGAGTTGTCTTAATTTGAGCATTAGTAATCATTGATTCTCTTGGATTTCCCAATCTTCATAGACTCCTTCATCATAAAAATCTCTGTCATATAATTAAACAAATGTTAGAAGTATTATTTAACAAAATAAATTGAAAGGCGTAACTATAACCTAAAAATTTCCTATTTATTCTTTAACATGCAAAAGTTAAAATCAATCTAGTGACGTTGCCTTGCCAGCAATGGCATGAACAACTTGACTGCCTCCAGATGTGCTAATGTCCAGAGTGTGAATACTGCAATAGAATGGTGAATTATGAGGAGGTATTTGCAAGTATACGAGCCGAGTTGCAATATAGATTTTACAGCGAAGTAAGTGAGTACTCCGAGGATCGTGCCCAAGGGAGGCAAGTACTAAATCAATCTTAACCTAAACACTTAAAGATCTAATTAATATTTTTAAATCAGTTATAGTACAATAGTAAAATAAGAGATATTTTTTAGGGTTTTTAAATTAATAACATAAAATAACATAAAAGAATTAAAATTGTGAGAGATAGAGAGAAATAAAGTGAATCAAATCTGAAGATGGGTGATCAGCTCATTTCGGCAATTTCAATTAACTATCGTATCGGGTTCCTCATCAACCAACTAGTCGCTACCTTAGTAGGATCTGTCGATTTTCCACTAACATAATGAGTAAGCAAAAACTACTTATCTTCTGACCTCAAAATCCAGATTGACTTGGGTAAAAGTGTTCATGAATGGGCAATACCAATTTTTGGTTAATTCCCACCTTGATGACTTCCCACGGTTGTGAGGCCTAGAGTTTGTTTCACGTTCTTCCTTTCCCAAATAGTTGATCCGTGGAGTAACCCTAGCAAACAGTTAAGAGATTATGCCTCCACTCGCCAATCCTTCATAGAAGGATTAGTTCCTCATGGCTTTCATAAACATCATGGAATGAATGGAAGAATTAATCATAATGAATGAATTGAAATAGAGAGTTTAAGAAATGCCTGATTTATATTTATAAATACTGTGAATCCACAGAAGTTGATCTCCTTTACAATCAGATCTCTTGAAAGAAAGCAAAGAACAAATAAACTAAAACTATAAAAACCTAAGAAAGCAAGAACAGAAAACTAAAGCTAATGAAAGGATCTAAGCTAATCGAATGTTGTCCATAATGCGTGGCAAATGAGCCTATTTATAGCCTTCATGTAACCATCATCCTTAACCCTCGGTTAGCTGACGTTTCCAAGCTTTAAGCTCGATTGTGCATACTAAAACGCCTTTGCTTCGTGTTTTTATTTGACCTTCACCCTTGTAGATCCCCCTATCTTGCCACTTGTATTTTATTTTTAACAGAAATTTGGGTCACACAACTCTAACAATCTCCACCTTGACTCGAATTCTCAACGAACAAGTTCTCTACCTCTTCCATGAAACCCTTTAAGGGTTTATCTTCAACAATGAACACCAACCAAGTCTTAGCAATGCTCAAACTTGGTTATAGAAAGTGACTTAGTCATCATATCTATAGGATTATCATGGCACTAATTTTTCTTACAACAATAACACCACGAGCAATAATATCACGAACAAAATGGTATCAAAAATCAACGTGGCCTTTTATCTCATGAAACATTTAATCTTTTGTAAGAAATATGACACTTTGACTATCACAAAATACTGTACTAATTTTAAGGTCTTCATTGAGTTCACTAAAGAGCCCCTTTAGCCAAATAGCTTCTTTACAAGCTTGAGTAATCGCCATATACTCAGCTTCAATGGTAGACAAAGTGGCAGTAGTTTGCAAAGTTGCTTTCCAACTGATTACACAACCCCCAATTGTAAATACATAACCTGTGAGAGATCTTCTTCTATTAAGGTCTCTAGCAAAATCAGCATCAACATACCCAATGACTCCATCTCTATTTCTTCAAAACTGTAAGCAAACATCAGTACTACCTTGTAAGTATCTCAAAATCCACTAAATTACTTTCCAGTGTTCTTTATCGCGATTCTCCATGTATCTACTAACTACACTTACTACATATGATAAATCTATATGTGAACAAGCCATGGCATACATAAGAGATCCTACTCCACTAGAATATGAAACATGTGACATGTAGTCAATCTCATCATCTAATTGTGGAGACAAAGCCGATGAAAGTCTGAAATGGGTTGCTAAAGGAGTACTAACAGGCTTAGCACTCTACATATTGAACCAACAAAGAACTTTCTCAATGTACCCTTTCTAACTTAGGTACAATTTTCTTGCTTTTCTATATTTGAGAATCTCCAAACCAAATATTTTCTTTGCTGCTTCCAAATTCTTCATCTCAAATTCTTCACTAAGTTGGGCTTTGACCTTTCTTATATATCTTTTATCTTTCGTTGCTATCAACATGTCAACAACATAGAGGAGTAGATACACAAAAGCACCATCGCCGCTTTTCTTAAAATAAACACAATTGTCAAAGCTACTTCTTTTGAAATCATAAGTAGTCATACAAGAATTAAACCTCTTATACCACCGCCTTGGTGACTATTTCAAGCCATAAAGGGACTTTTTTAGCAAGCAAACATAGTCCTCTTTTTGTGAGACTGAAAAGCCCTCTAGTTGTTGTGTGTAAATATCCTCCTCAAGTTCTACATGAAGAATATTGTTTTTACATCTAATTACTCGAACTCCAAATCATACATGGCCATACTACCAAGCAAGGCTCAAATCGAATTGTGCTTCACACCTGTAGAAAACACATCTGTAAAGTCCACACCTGGAATTTGTCTATAACCCTTTGCAATAAGTCTTACTTTATATTTGGGTTCTTCAATTCCTGGTGTCCCTTCTTTCCTCTTGAACACCTATTTACAAAGAACAACCTTCATACCTTTAGAAAGCTTTACAAGATCCCATATTCTATTCTTGTGGAGTGATTCCATCTCTTCTTGCATGACAAACATCCACTTTTCTAAGTTTTCACAGCTAACTGCCTTAGAATAAGTAGATGAATCTTGATTTGCATCTATATCTTTAGCCATATTTAAAGTATAAGCAACTAGATCAGCCTCGACATACCTCTTTGGAAGTTTAATTTCTCTTCTAGTTTTGTTTTTGGAAATAGAATATTGTGGTGAAGAAGCGACTCTATTCTAAATTTCTGTACTAACTTGAAAAGTTAATTGTGTTTTTAGATATTGGATCAATCTGAAGCTCCACTTGCTTTTGTTGTTCTTTATTTGAAGAGTCTTTAAGAGATAAGTTAGACAACATAGCAATTTCATCAAAAATAACATCTTTGCTAATCAAAACTTTTTTATTTTTAGGACACCATAACTTATATCCTTTTACACCAGCCTTACAACCATAAAAAACACATTTAATTGATCTCAGTACCAATTTGCCACTATCAACATGAGCATATACAGGAAACCCGTAAATATTTAAATTAGAATAATCAGTAGGATTACTAGACCATACCTCTTGTAGAGTCTTTTTGTCAATGGCAACGGATGGATATTAGTTCATCAAAAAAACATACAGTAGAGGCTACTTCAACCCAAAACGACATCAGTAAATTAGCATTTGACAACATTCATCAAACATTCCCCATGATCGTTCTGTTAATACATTCTGCAATGTCATTTTGTTGAGTCTAAAAAATAATCAAGTGTCTCACGATCCCTTCTGAATCGAATAATTCGTTAAACTCATCAGAATAAACTCCAAACCATTTATCAGTACGAATGTGTTTTATTTCTATTCTTGTCTGTTTCTAATAATATGTTAATTTGCATGACTTTTTGTGTTTAATTCAGTTAATTTTTGAATTTATCCCTGATAAATTAGTACTTTTATCTTTTAGTCGTGTCCAGGATGCAATTAGGACGCTAAGAGACAAAAACAAGCAGAAACGGACCAAATTGAAACATAATCAATGAAATGAGGCCGAATTAAAAATGTGGAGAAAGCCAAGGACTCATCAGATGTTTTTGACTTTGTAAAAGCCAAAAATAGAAAAAAATATTATTTTATTTTATTTTTTTAATTTTATGTTGAAGTTGTTAAAGCCAAAATTAGTAAACACCATGTGTATAAATAGGGCTTTAATGTTCTTAGGAAGGACACATTCTAATTTACATTTTAATTTCAATTTGGAATTAAAGAGCCATTATTCTTTTTCTTCCAAATTTGGGAGTGAGTAGTATTCTGTTACTTCCATTCTTATTTCTTTATTCTTTCAAAATTTGTTTAATTGCCTTCCAAGTCCTTTCCCATCCTAATTTCCTCCACTTTCATCAAATCACCTTTCAAAACCTATGAAGCATGATTAAATCCATGCTTCACTAAATTCCATCTTAGCTTAGGCCAGTGTTCTTTCCGGTCGAGAACCGTGAAATATGTATCCATACCAAAAATCCTTCCAATCGGTATTCACATTTTCCCTAAGTATCGGGATTAACAACTCATCCCTTAAAGTTAACTCGATTTCAAGTCAAAAAGTGCACGTTGGGTTTGAGTTGTGTTTGCTGACAATTGGAGAAACGAATCGGTTGTGTTGTATTCAGGTTCCCAAGAACAAATCAAGAAAGAATTGATTGGGTTTAAATGACCCACGCGGTTGAGGTCGTTAACTCTAGTTGGGTTCTTCAAAGCGTAAGGCTGTAAAAATCTTGAATCGGGAACACGTGTGTCTTGGTTAGATAATCGGTAAGGGTTGGTATGCAGGTTGTACCGGGACCAACTAAGAGAGGAAGAATTGGCAGTTAGGATGTTCTTAACTGCTATAACCAGCTTATTGTCTAGAGGAGAAAATTAATTTTTAAGGATCGATTCAAGAAAATAGAATCTAGAATCCACCGAGTCTTGGGCTAAGGCTTGTTATCTTTGATTACAATATCCAAATTTAATTTCTAATTTATTTAATTATTTATTTATGCTATTTCAATTATTTAGTTTCTAAACATTTCAAAACTCCCCTGATTTATTTGTTTATTTTTCAGCAGGTTTGTTTGGAGTCGTGGGCACGACTTTTGCCACGACTTTCGACACGAAAAAAATTCTAATCACAAGTTAAGCATATAAGATAATTATAACATCCAATCCCTGTACACTCAACCCTACTACCACTCTTTACTACGATTTAGAGTTATTTTGTAGGAATTACTTTTTGTGGTTTCAACGCCCATCAAATTTTGGCGCCATTACTGGGGATTGGAGATATTTTTTCTAATTTTTGTTTGGTTACATTATGACTAGATTAGAATCGAGAACTCTAGAGTTGAACCAGAAATTGAGGAATTGGCCTGACAACTGCGGAAAGAAGCCGTTCGATGCGGTAAATAGCCAAATCTCGAATTCGAAACCATATCTTACACTGAAAAAATTTTCTCGTTTGACGAACCAAACGAGATGGCCGAACAAATGATACGCCAACTCGCAGTGGCACCGGATGAACAAGAACCCTTATGTATAACCTATCCGGCAGGAGGAATACCATTCGAGTTAAAGTCGGGTTTGATTCATTTAGTACCCACCTTCCATGGATTACAGAATGAAAATTCGCACACCCACCTTAAGGAATTCCATATGGTGTGCACAAGCATGAAGCCTTAGGGAGTAACCGAAGACCAAATCAAACTTCATGCTTTTCCTTTCTCATTAGACGACTATACAAGAGAGTGGCTATTTTTTTTACTCCAGGGATCTGTCAACACATGGTCTGACATGTCTCATTTGTTTCTTAACAGGTTCTACCCTGCAGCTCGAGTGACCGAACTAAGGAGGGACATCGTAGGAATCCATCAAAAGGAGACTGAATCACTCTACGATTATTGGAAGCGATACAAAAAGTTGTGTGCAAGTTGGCCACAACATGGACTGACTGAACAGTCACTCGTGTAGTATTTCTATGAGGGTTTTCTCCTGATGGAAATGAAAATGATATAGAGGGGCACTACTTAATATGACTCTTCAGAGAGCACGAGAGTTGATTTCAACAATGGTTGCTAACTTTCAACAATTCCGACCAGCAACAGAACCCACAAGACAGGTTCATGGGTTAAGTTCTCTACCTCTAGAAGATAAAATTGATAAGGTAATTAACATTGTTCAAACTTTTCTTACAAATAAAACGAGCCCAGCACGGTTGTGAGCAATTTGCGCTAAGCTAGATCATCTGACTGACTCATGTCTAATTTTACATGAAGATTCGACAGAACAAGCAAATATTGTCGGGAACTTTTCAAGACCGCCCGAAAGGCAATATGACCCTACCCGAACTCGTATAATGTAGGGTGGAAAGATCACCTGAATCTAAGTTATGGGTCAAGTCCTTGGTTCAATCAATCGTACCTACAAAGGTCGTCTCAGAATCAACAGTTACCACCCCTAAAGTCATATTTGGAAGCCATAGTGGAAAGGCTAGCCAATAGTACTGAGAAATTTCAACAAAACACTGACATGCATTTGCAGGAGTTGGATAAGCAAGTGAGCAAGGTCGTGCTCACGGTTAGCCGTTTAGAGTCCTAAGGTAAGCTGCCATCCCAAACTGAGTCAAACCCTCGACACAATGTAAGTGCTATGACATTGAGGAGTGGGAAGGTTTTGGAGCCCGTACCTGGCATGAGTCGCGCCCAAGACTCTAGTCAAAATAAGAAGAACCTTGACATAGAGGCTACAGTAGAGTCAGCACCACAAAAATCATTGGCAGTACCACCTCCGCTTCCTAGAAGACTTGTCGAGTGCAAGGAGCGAGAAGAGAAAGAGATCTTCAACACCTTTCAAAAGGTAGAAATCAACATACCTCTTCTCGATGCGATTAAGCAGATTCCACGATACGCAAAATTCTTAACAGCATTATGCACGAGTAAAAGAAAACTCCTGAGCAATGAAAAGGTAAGTGTCGGAGAAAATGTCTCTACCATTCTGCAAAGGAAAATACCACCCAAATGTAAGGACCAAGGCATGTTTTTCATATGTTATAAAATAGGTAGCGTCAGTATTAAAAAAGCCATGTGTGACTTAGGCGCATCAATTAATATTATGTCTTTATCGATTTATAAACTACTTAATGCGAGTCTTTTGAAGGAAACAGGTATAATTATTCAGCTTGCAGACAGATCTGTAGTGCATCCGGAAGTAGTGTTGGAGGACGTTCTTATTAAGGTAAACGGATTGATATTTCTTGCAGACTTTTACATTATCAACATGGAGGATGAAAACTCGGCCAGTTCATCTGACATACTTTTTTGGAGACCATTCTTGAGTACTGCACGAATGAAAATTGATGTTTGGAGTGGAACACTCACCATGGAATTTGATGGTGACATGGTTAGGTTTAATGTTTATGAGGATATGGGACATCCCAATGATAAGTTACAAATCCTGCCTTGTAGGAATGTAGATCTTGATGTTAAGCAAGAGGAATTATCGATGATCCAAAAACCAATACGTGAAGCTGTTATGAAAGCCTCGAAATTAGAACTCAAACTGTTTCTCGAATGCTCAAGGATTCCAACAGAGAAAAATGCAAAGATGAACGGAAAAGCTCAAAGACACCTCAATCCACTAATGTTAGGGGAATCCTCAAAGGGCTTCAAGGATAGTGGGAAATGGTCAAAACCTTTCTACAAGAACATCCAAGTGCACAAGATGAAAATATTAATTCTCAATAAGCCAAACGTATAACATTTAAGGTCGTCGAGCTAACGACGTTAAACAAAAGTACTTTTTAGGAGGCAACCCAAATTTATTTTTAATTTATTAAATTTTTTTGAATTTCAATTTAATTTGGATTAAAAATAAAATGAATAAGAACCAGATTATTATTTAATAGGGTTAATATGTTCTTTTTCGGTACGTAATGGAGGTTGTCAATTTTCCCAAAATCAAATACTATGGTGGCGTGGACATGCCATGCTAAATGTTGACAATTATTCCCCAACGCCGACAACATCATTAGAAACACATGGGGAGTATTCTTAACCTTTCTCTTTGCTTGTTGTTTGAGTTATTAAACTTTATTGCATATAAAACATGGTTGAGGACAAGCATAAAGTAAGTACGGGGGATTGAAAATTGTAAGTTTGCATGCATGATTTTTGCTACATGTGTCTCTTTTGCATATGTTCAATCTTATGCTAGATTTTTTCGATAGTTTATTTCAACATTGAGCCTTTATTCTCATTGCTTAGTAACTTTGGACAATAGGGCAATTTTTGAATTAAAGTGTTCAAGTATCTAGATTAGTCGACATTTGTGTTTTAAGGTTGATATATGTAACTAGATTTTTTCATATAATTGATTGTTTGGAAAAAAATATTTGCTTGTACATAAATAAATAAATAAATAAATAAAGGCTCAAGTTATGAGTGAATTTTTAAAAAACGTGACCAAATTTAGTAACCGGGGTGAGGTGCTTGGGTTGTCATTTCATCTCACGTAAAAAGGTTCGAGTGACAAATCGAGAACTTACAAACACTCTACTAACCGAGCGTAAAAAAAAGAGACTGTTTGAACTGAGTAACCGGGATAGGGTGCTTGGGTTGTCATCCTAGTTTGAATAAAAAGGTTTGACCGTGTCTAAATTTTTTTTATTAATGTGTGATTAATTAATACCTTGCAAATTATTGGATTCAAACTAAATTTAGTGAAATGATTTAGTTTACATATTTCAGTTTTATGACACTTGTTGATGAAACTATATATTCTGAGCATTTATTTATTTTTGTCTATGTTGTTTGCATTGATTATGGATGCAGAAAAGAGGCTCGATTTTTAATAAATTGTAGAATAATTTCTAATGCTTGAGGACAAGCATGAGCTAAGAATGGGGGATTTGATAACATGTTAATTTGCATGACCTTTTGTGATTAATTCGGTTAATTTTTGAATTTATCCCTGTTGAATTGGTAGTTTTATGTTTTAATCTTGTTAGGAATGCAATTGGGATGCTAAGAGACAAAAACGAGCAGAAAAGGACCAAATTGAAACACAATCAATGAAATGAGGCCGAATTAAAAATGAGGAGAAAGCCAAGGATTCATCAGGTTTTGTCGACTTTGTAAAAGCCAAAAATTGAAACAAAAATCTTTTTTTTATTCTTTTTTTTAATTTTATGTTGAAGTGCTTAAAGCCAAAATTAGTAAACACCATGTGTATAAATAGGGCTTTAATGTTCATAGGAAAGACACATTCTAATTTTACATTTTAATTTCAATTTGGAATTTAAGAGCCATTATTCTTTTTCTTCCAAATTTGGGTGTAAGTAGTATTCTGTTATTTCCATTCTTATTTCTTTGTTCTTTCAAAATTTGTTTAATTGCCTTTTAAGTCCTTTCCCATCCCAATTTCCTTCACTTTCATCAAATCACTTTTCAAAACCTATGAAGCATGATTAAATCCATGCTTCACTAAATTTCATCTTAGCTTAGGCCAATGTTCTTTCTGGTCGGGACCGTGAGATACGTACCCATACCAAAATCCTTCCAATAGGTATTCACATTTTTCCTAAGTATCGGGATTGACAACTCATCTATTAAAGTTAACACAATTTCAAGTCAAAAAGTACACGTTGGGTTGGAGTCGTGTTTGCTGACAGTTGGAGAAACGAGTCGACTGTGTTGTATTCGAATCTCCGAGAACAAATCAAGGAAGCAGTGATCGGGTTTAAACAACCCACGTGGTTGAGGCCGTTAACTCGAGTTGGGTTCTTCAGAGCGCAAGGCTGCCAGAATCTTGAATCAAAAACACGTGTCGGTTAGATAATTGATAAGGGTTGATTTGCAAGTCGTACCGAGACTAGCTACGAGAGGAAGAATTGACAGTTAGGATGTTATTAACTGCTATAACCAGCTTATTGTCTGGGGGAGAAAATTAATTTTCAAGGATCGATTCAAAAAAAAAAGAATCCGGAATCCATCGAGTCTTGGGCTATTATCTTTGGTTACAAAATCAAAATTTAATTTTTAATTTATTTAATTATTTTTTATTTTATTTCAATTATTTAGTTTCTAAACATTTCAAAACTCCCCTGATATCTTTGTTTATTTTTCAGTAGGTCCGTTTGGAGTCGTGGGCACAACTTTTGCCACGACTTTCGACATGAAAAAAAATTTTGATCACAAGTTAAACACGAAAATTGATTATAACATCAAATCCCTATGGACTCGACCCTACTACCACTCTTTACTACTATTTAGAGTTATTTTGTAGGAATTATTTTTGGTGGTTTTGATGTCCATTAGTTTCTCAATCATAGTTTTCCAAGACATGAATGTGGAAATCATATCGCTTTTCTACATCAGGAAGAATGCCCATACTTTTCTGGAAAAATCATCAATAAGTGTTAGTATATAATTAGCTCCACCTCTCGAAGGCACTTTAGATGGTCCCCAATGATCAAAATGAATATAATCCAACATTCCCTTCATGTTATGGATTCCTCTGGTGAATCGAACTCTCTTTTGCTTCCCAAAAATGCAATGCTCGTAGAACTTCAGTTTCCAAATCTCTTACCCATCAAGAAGTCCTCTTTGGCTCAATTTTGTGATGTTGTTCTTACTCATATGCCCTAGATGCATATGCCAGAGTCTAGTAACATTATCTTTTGAAAAGGAAGAGAAAATGATGGGTCCATCACCAGCAATAGTAGAACCCTGTAGAACATATAACTTGGCAGTTTTTCTCTACCCTTTCATCAAAACAAGGGAACCTTTGGAAATCTTTAGAACCCCACTTTTAGCTGTGTAATTGTGTCCTTTTGAATCAAGAGTACTCAATGAAATCAAAATTCTCCTCAATTCTGGTACATTTTGCACACCAATAAGTGTTCTAATGACTCCATCGAACATCTTGATTTTGATTGTGCAAACACTTACGATTCTACATGAACCATTATTTCCCATCAAAAAAACACCTTCAGACACTATTTCATAAGTTGTACATCAATCTTGATTGGGACTCATGTGGAAGGTGCATCCAGAATCAAGAATCCACTCCTTGCTCACTTTAGAATTGTTGGTATAAGCAACTAGGACTTAACCATCGCTGTAGTCTTCTACAACATCAGCTTCATCGGATTTTTCTAATTATTTTCCCTTTTGATTTGCAGCCTCCCTTTTGATCTTGTTCTGCAACTTATAACACTCAGATTTAATATACCCTTTTCTTCTTGCAAAAGTTACAGGTTTTACCTCTGTTTGAAGATATCGATCTACCCTTAGATTTTTTTCGAGGATTTCGATAAATCGTCCTTCCACGATCATCATCGGTATTTCATTATTATCTCCCATGAATGGTGAGACCCTCTTATTGAGAGTTGGATCCAACCACAAGATGTTTCATCTTGTCATACGAGGTCAAATAAGCATAGATCTCATCCAATGTGAGAGATTTGGGGCTATACAAAATTGTGTCTCTAAAGGTTGAATAAGACTAGGGCAATGAAAAAAGTAGAATCAAACCTAAATCTTTTTTATCATACTGAACCTCCATGGGCCCCGAATTCGAGACAATTTTTTTAAATACAGTTAAGTGTTCATGCATAGACACACCTTCCTCCAAATGATGAACATAAAGATGTTGTTTTATATATAACTTACTAGTCAGGGTTTTTGACATGCGTAACTACTACAGTTTCGCCTATAATGCAGCAACAGTCTTCTCCTTCATCACATCTGGCAGAATTTCATTAGACAAATGCATATGTAATTATGTCAAAGCTTTTTGATCTTTACGCTTATTTTCTTCCTCTGTCAACGTCAAAGGCATCTTATCTATCCCTAGCAGGGTATCCTCAAAATCCATCTGCGTAAGAACTGCCTGCATCTTTATTTGCCACAACGCAAATCTGGTGTTGTGATCCAACAATGAAATTTTATTCTTTAGTGATGTCATTACCGTGATTGAGATAAGGAACACGAAAAGATCGGATACCAATTTGTGAAAAATTGAATGTCGATAATGGCAATGTATCGCAAAGATAAGAAAAAAATAGAACATATAGAATGTTACGTGGAAACCTTTTCGAGAAAAAACCACAAACAGAGAAGAAGAAAATTCACTATGTCGAATTCGAATGATACAAGTGGAGAGACGATTACATGTATTTATAGGTTTAAAACCTTGTTTTAATTAAAGTCAAATAGAAGTAATGCAATAAGGTTAAAACACCTTATTCTAATCAACATTAGATAGAGGAAGTAAACTTCTATTTAGCCTTCGCCCTCGTAGATCCCCCTATCTTGCCACTTGTATTTTACTTTTAACAGGAATTTGGGTCTCACAACTATAATAGTATATATATGAGTATATGTTTATAAATGGTGATATGAAATGATCAAGTATGGATGAAGTGAAATATATGGAAAATGGTTAGAATAGTTGCTAGAAAGTAAGATTTGAAATAACCAAATGATTTGATCACTAAGTCTATATTACAATTTGGTATACGAATTAGTTGAACAATAGACTTGAATTGATTTTTTGCATTTGAATAAAATTTATGTTATATTTATTTGAATTTCAGAAATACCATTGAGTTTTATCTCTCAACGTGCAGTTTATTTTTTCCCGCGCAAGTTAGCTTCCAAACGAGATCCTGAGCATTGATTTTAGCATATAGTCAATATCCCGGACTCAACAATGTTTGTATAAATGTCTTTTGTCAGTTATATGACATTTACCTAAGTTGAGTTAGATTTGGTATGTAAAGTTATGTGTATATGAACTTGTGGTTTAATGGTTAATGTTAGAATTTGTTTATATGTATATTGCTTGTAATGGAGTTAAAGGTAGCTTTGAAATGGTTGGAAATGTTTAAAATATATATTAACTTGTGGAATAGGTAAGTGTATAAATGATTTAAATGGCTTGCATTAGGTAAATGACTTGTAGGTGTTAAGGTATTGGCCTAGTATTTTATAAGGTATTGAGTTGCAGGAATTAATGTTATATAGTTGCAAATATTGGCTATTTAATGTTTGAATGTGTCTAGAACCATGGTTGGAAAATTGCAGGTTGACAGCCATTAGAAATTTGCATAACAGGTTGTCACGCCGTGGCGTCAAATGTATGTCGCCGGGACGAGATATGAATTCCAGGTCACAGCGTTACGAGGAACTCTGTCATCCCAATGAGGCTAAAATAGTATGTCACTGTAACACCCTATACCCGGCCTGGTCACCGGGCCCGAATATAAGTATGCCGCACCACCATCTCACTACTTGTACATTACATTATTCATTTTATTAAAGTCAACACATGTTATTCTTCGCATTTGCACAAGTTTTAATACATATATACATTAATCATGATCAAATAATGCTGGACATACATCAATTTAACTTACTGTGTTATGAATTCAAGCATTTAGACCACTTAACAAAATTTTCAAGACAATCACATAGGTATCGATAGTGACCCTAAGGTATCAATACCACCTAGGAAATTGATACCAAACTTGCATTATGTTTCTCGCACAAAAACCATACTGTTGAAAATTATCGTTACCTCTACCAAAGTATCAGTATTTCTACCCTGAATACCGTTACTCGTAAAAGGGTATCGATACCAAATTACATTATTGTCTCCCTGTACATTTCAAAATCACAGAAGTATATTACATTATTGTCTCCCTACACATTTCAAAATCAAAGAAGTATTATTTTTACATTACGAATATCGATACCTTTGTTCCAGAATAGAAAAATACAACATACTTGAGCATATAAATCATTCCAACATGTAGGAATCCATCATGCTAACATATCGTCATCAAATAAACATCAAAATGGCCGTAATACTAGTCTAAACAATCAAAAGTAAGTCCAAGCTATAATAAACATAATACAAAATGGATCTCATAAACTTGGGAGCATATAGTCTATGGAAGCATCCAAAACATCATGGAAAATATTAGTAAAAGTCTACCACATTGCCTTATTCCCAAAACGTAAACAATTAACAATAACACCTACGAAATAACAAAAAAGAACTTGCTTGGATCACCCATTGGAACCACTTATCTATAATTCATTTAACAATAATTCATCAAGACTAAGCGACGTATACATGCTTTAATAACCCAGAAGTCCAGCTGATATATTCACATGCTTTCACAAGTTAAATGGAAACAATCCAAACCACAATTACATATGCAATTTACTATGAGAACATACTAACATTTTCATGAAACTTAAGTAAACTCATTTAGCATATTATTCACATGTTTAAGTGTCCATCTCACGTCGTATTACCACAACAAATAAGATCACATTTAAATGATAATTTTCATAGCAATCACATACTCATTTAGGCATACGTCACATTACACATATATACATTTGAAGATAATTTGGCACTTGAGGCTATGAAACATAAAAGTGGGATCTATCACCACATATCGGATACACGGATCTCCAACACACCAAATGACTCATAGAGTCGAACATATCCCAAAAGTGAAGCATAAAGCTAACACTCTCGAATGCACCAAACATGTCCCGTTGAATAGAGTTTAGCTCACATTCCCTTATCTCTCCAACATGTCCCAGTGCCTCAACTCCTACATCACAAAACACATATAGGTGAGTACTGACAATCCTATGACATGTCAACTATATCCAACGTCTCATAAAAGTCACAAGTCTGAAATATCCACTATTACACAATTTTAATTACTGATTTAATGCACATCATCTCTGTTCATATTCATCAATTCACATCACAAACTTGTACACAATGCATTCTTATCAAATTCACATTTAATTGCACTTAAAGTGCCACAATAATGCTCATTGAGCCATCACATATCTAACCACATATGAGTGCATTAAAATCAGTTTATCACATACATAACTTGTTACATTAGCATTACATTCCATAATCCAACACAGACGTACTTACCGATTTTTGCACACTTTCACTACACGTTTATATTGCTAACACAATATCATCACTATTGTTCAGCATATTTAATATGCCTACAACACAATACAATTCACAATAGTCATTGCACATGTCTCATATCATAATATCACATCATAATAATCAATCCATAAATATTCTCATAATCACATAATTTACCAAAAATAAAATAAGGGAAATTGAAAACTTACACTCGGAACTTAAGATAGGGATTTAGGCTACTCCTAAGCTCCCAATTAACATTATGAATCCTGTCTACTAGCAGCGATTCCAAACACTCACTGATTACGCTTTTGCCGAAAAGTCAAAAGCTTAAACTAGCTTTTCCTTACCTTTATCTCTACTCATAGAAGGTCCTATCAATTTCAACGCTTCTACAAATTCAATCACACAACAACACAATCAACATTTAGCCAAAGACTCATATCAAACAATCCAAAAACACAAGCATAAGCTAGGTTCTCTTTTGATTGAAACCTTTAACATAGCAAACTTTAAATTCGAATATCTTAGTCTATACTTATTCTTTTCGCCTAAACCCAATTTCGTTCATCTTATAATTCACCTACGACTAATTCCCAACCTTTAAATGACACAAAACTACTCAATTCATGGTATCGATTTTTTTGACATGTTTTTGGCTATTTTCTGAAATTTCATTCAAACTCGAGAAATTTTTAACAATCCTTCAAAGTAAGTTTAGAAAGCTTCAGATCATGTTAAAACTAATTCAAAAATACTTTGAACCACGTTTTTACTCAAAATCCCAAAATTCACCATTAATAAGCCAATTTTCGACTTTTATTCAAAACATGTGATTTAATGGCTAAAAATTTAGTTATAAAGGCTAAACAACATTTAAAACTATTTAAGAGTTGAATCGTTACCTTAGATGACGAAAAACCAAGCGTTTGATCAAAAACTCAAAAAACTCACAAGCTTGACAATGAAGGAATCAATGGTAATTTTGGGTGTTTTTCTTGGTATTTAATGTAGGTTTAAGGCTTGAGTGTTGATGGAAATCAAGATATCATAATGTAGAAATGAAAAATCGATTGGAAGAGCAAGAGGAAGCAAGGGACGGCAACCACAAAGGATGAGAGAAATCTAATGTGGGTTTTATAAAAATGAAGTGGGAAAATAGGTTAATATTAAAACTTAAGTATTATTTCTTTATAACTACTCCTAATTTGAACACTTTTACAAAACAGTCCTTATTTCAAAATTGATAATCTTTTAAACACCTTTTTCAAAAATTGACTTGATTTTTCTAAAAACCATAGTCAAAAACATTATCGATATACCATGTCGCAAAAATCCCGAATACTCTAAGGCTAAAATTCCTAAAATACCCCTAAAACTCCTAAGCCCTATTTTGGGGTGTTACAGTCACGTCGTGACGAGGAGCTCCCTCATGTTACGACGTCGACTCTGTATTTTGAATTATTTACAATTTGACCATATTTCTATCTTGGGTTATCTTTAGAGCTTTCGTAGGCTCGTATAAGACTTGGAAATGATTATTTACCACATTATATGCTGATGATAATCGTATTTGTATATCTAATGGTATGAGAATGTATTTATTTTGATCGTAGTTGCTCCAGCAACAAATGTGACATGCTATAGCTCGGACCCAACAATCAAATTAAGTATAGAGTGTTACAATCAAACCGGCGAACCGATAATCTAACTAATTCCACCATCAATCCAATTTAAAAAACATGAGAACCTTAATTAAATATCATCCACCGTCCCAAAATATCCTAACGGCTCTTGGCTCATCAAATGAACTTTCAATGTCAAATTCGCTTCTTTCTATCAACAAATATATTAACTAATCCGCATAAATAATAAACATTTATAATTACATATCACTGAATTCCTATCGATAAAAATCATGTAAAACAACTATCATAACTAAAAAGTTCATGCAGGTGAACTTTCCTCCATGTTTCGTTTTCCCTTTTTTTCTTGACAAATCATTGTTATAAATACAGCAAAGACCCCAGGCTAAGCGTTGACATGGAACAAACTGCGGTGAAGATTGCATGGACTGTGCATAGATAAAGGGTGGTATATATATAACCTGTTCATTATGAAAATATACTATAATTCAATTTCAATAATTAGTTGTAAAACTAATGAAAGAGGGTTTATTATCAGATTAAAATACAACATTGGAACTTTTATTATCTTAAAAGGTAGTATTTTATTTGCTCATCACTTTTCCCTATGGTTATTCTGAATCACTTTAAATTTTAACTTTTGCAGCAAAATTATATTATATAAATATATCGTGGTCCCTTTTGAGATGCAAGTTCCAATAATCATTAAAGGATAACTATTCGTTATTCATTTAGTACAAATCATTTTGTGGTACCCAAAATTATGATCAGCGTACAATTTTTCTCTCGAAGCATAGAACTTTTATTAAAGGAAAATTCTTACACAACAAAGTTCATATTCAAGAAATTAGATAACACGTTATTGTTTCATATACATAAAAATATATATTAGCGAACATATAAAACAATGGTAGACCACCAACAACACCAACTCACAAAAAATAAAAATATAAAGAACTAGGAATTTACTTAGCTATGGAAAAATGGACATTTACAAGATATTCACAAAGTTGAGAATTAACATTTTTCCTTCTGAAAAAAGACCTTGGAAAAGCAAAAGCGAAAGCGAAAACAAAAGCAAAAGCCTAGCTAGCTAAGTAGTTCTATTTAGTTGACAAAGACCACTTAAAATGATAATGACGTTAAGTAGTTCATTAGTCTTTGATTATATATCAAACTAAGATCAGGCAATCAGTCCCTGAATATCATGAAAATTTCTGGCCTCATCAACTAAGCTTTCCACTGAAGCGCAATATCTTCAGCAATCCTTTTTGCATCGAGTGAAGAACCAAGCAAGCCACGCTTTGTAAACCCTACGGCATACAGTCCACATTCACCTTTCCAACCGTTAGGGAAAGGCTCCCGAGGCAAACCATCTTTCTCTGAAAACAAATCTCTATCCTATTCAGTGAAAAAAAAAGTCAAAGTTAACACATCTTCAATAACCCACACACACAGACACAAAATCTTTAAAGGGAAATAAGTTTAATATACTTTTAACCACTGTGGTACATTGCTTTTGTAACCAGTGGCGAGGATGACGGCATCAAAATTCTCCTTTGTTCCATCTACAAATTCCGCGGCATTGTATGTTATTCGCTTTATTCCTGGGTAGACCTATACATTGCAAAAAGAAGTTTAGCTTTAATTATAATTCTGGACAATGAATCTAATATGATTAAAATGCACGATTGTGTTGCTCGTGTTGAAGGGAAAATTGACGCATTAAACCTTAATGTTTCCACTCTTGATCTTGTCTAATGTCCCAACATCCAACACTGGTGTCTTGCCAGATCTGCTCTTGAGCTCAAGAGGACCGAGCTGGGGCCGATGGAGGCCGAATTTTCCAGTGTCTCCAATCGTAAAACGCGACAGCAGAAGTAATAAGCGATCCACGATGCGCACCGGAAACCACTTGAGCAACCACATGGACAATCCAAAAGTTGATCTGCCTAGCATCTCTTGAGGCAAGACGTGCACCTGCAGCGAAAGGTTGCTTAAAAGGCCTTTTAAAAAAATAAAAAATAAAAAATAAAAAGTGGTGCTAAAGAAGTAAAGATGAGACGATAAAATTAGCCCCCACGCTCTCACATATGAATTCGCCTCTTCTAAGGGCATTTCTCTCATGTCACTTATCCCATATATGTAATCTATATATGCCTTTTGGAATCTGGGTGGTCATAATTATGCTTTCACACAAGAGTTCATACAGGACAAAAGAAAGAAAGAAAGAAAGAAAAAGAACTGTACGACATAAAATTTTGGGCTACCGACTAATGTTGCGCATGCAAACAATTTCCAAGAAAGTGGGGAGAATAAAAGAGAAAAACTCACTCTTGTAACTGATCTAGTATGGTTTAATACCCGCTGTTAAGAGTAGTATCAAACAAACAAGGTCGCACACTTCCTAAATCTGAAGACAAATAATAATATTTCTGCATGTTAAAGATGGTGATCATGAATATATATATAGCAGTATTTCTTTTTTCTTTTTTTTTTTCCTGGCTTGGAAACGTTTTCTCAAGGAAGTGATCGAAGTCGATGGATCTGCTAATTATAGGACGTTGAGTATTGTAGCAGTAAAGTGAATCCTCGATTACTAAAAATGAAACCTAAGAAGAGACCAGAAAATAGGCTCTTTTTTTTAATGAAGAAATTGAAAGATTGATTTCCAGGTTATAATACGATGTAGGAATTACAAAAAGAATAGAAGCATGCTCACCGAAGCTCTAACGACCAGGGATGGACGAGCTTCACAGTTGCAGAGATCCAAACAGACCTCCATGCCTGAATTCCCACAGCCAACCACCAAAACATCTTTCCCTCGGAACAACCGGCCACTTTTGTATGAGCTTGTGTGAAGTATAGGGCCACTAAAATCATCCATTCCTTCAATTTTGGGCACCACTTCCTCAGCATTTTCCCCGGTAGCAACAATCAGCCATCGAGACACATACTCGGTTTCTTCATGTTTCAGCCCCAATGTCTTAATCCGCCAAAACCCACATCGATGATCGAATTCTGCACTCACAACGGTTTTGTTGAAAACTGGGTCTAAACCAAAATGGTTTTTGTAGGACTCTAAATACGACAAAAACTGTTTTTTCGTTGGATAAGTTGGGAAACTTTCCGGAAATGGCATGAAGGGTAGCTGACAGAAATGCTTTGGAAGATGAAGGCGAAGACGATCATAGGTTTTAAGCTTCCACAACGAAGCTATACAGTTTTCCCTTTCAAGGATCAAGCTAGAGATGCCTCTTTGTTTGAGACAAGCAGCTGTGGCTAGGCCCGAAGGGCCAGCACCAATTATAACAGGATATGGCACCCATACACACCTTGATAACGTAGTCATATTCTTGTTAAAAGGGTCATGGACTCCCTTCCCTTCAACTTCCTTGCAGTAGTCCATGAACAGCAAAAGGAACGATAAAGCAACAGTTTGAAAGAATCAAAGGCTATTTTCTGTTTGGGATGGGATATTCGATTAATGCTCTAAATTTCGAATTTAAAGGAAAAACTAAGGATAAGAGATGAGTGATTATCGGCTCTTAATACCAGTACTTATAACTTCACATACTTCCACATAGGCTTCGTCTCTCCCCTTCCCAGATTGAATCTAGGACTAAGGATTAGGCTGATGAGAGAAAAGATGACATGGTTTTATCTTATCTACAACGAGATATATTAGAGAGAGAAAATATTCAGCGAATTCTCCGATCCTGGATTTTCGGAAGTATGAATTGAAAGGGTCTTACCCACGTTATGGAATTAAGGCTTCTCTCGGTAGAATTCTGGTGAGATTGAGGGGGAGATTAGAAATATAGGCAAAACTCAACAACTATAACCTTAAATATTGTACTGCCATTGCCACTGTCAGCCAAAGGGTATATATATGATACATACATACATACATACATACATACATACATACATACATACACATATAGTTGACGATGGAATTAAAACAGGGCTCAATCCTTATATATACATATGAGTTGGTGAGTGAGATATGAATGTAAATAAAGAAATGAAAGTTTTCGATATTATAATAATAACTGACATCAAACAACAAAGAAGCTTACTCACCCACTCCCAAGTCCCAGCATAGAAAGAAAAAAACACCAGAGAGAAACATTAGCTACTAGAATAGGAAAATCCGTATTGATGGAACTACTCAATGTAGGAAGGTCAACCAGTGTTTAGAATGCCTGATATTTTCGAGTACTTTGGGGAAAGACAATGTGTGGGGGAGTGCTTTAATTTGAAGCTTGCTCTAAGATGGTCCTACAACACTTTGGTTCCTTTCGATGAGAATCTGTAGAGAGCCTAAAACATAACAGAAAGAAGGGAAACGCAACTGAAAGAACTTCCTAACCATTCGATCTTTTTTGTCAGACTCTGATCTCTCTGATTCATCTATAATTGTACTAATTTATGGTTAGTGATGGATGTTGAAAAGCAATCAACCTGATCAGCAAGGCTTTGAATTTAGTTAATGTCAAAACTGAGATGGGATTTATTATTATTATTTATTTTTCTTCATTTTGTATTTTTATAGCCATTAAAGAAATTAATTTCAGTTTTCCTTCTTCAACTTGATGATTTTGATCGTTTCATGTTTATCCTTATTACAAAAAGATTTTAGCATGCAGCAATATCATCAAACTGACTGCGCCAAACTGCCCAAATGGTCCAAAAAAAAAAGAAAGCCTCATTTTTCAACTGATAAAACATCAAGATAGAACAAGATAAATAGAAGTACCTCCAATAAAACAAATTTGAGCCGCAAATTTGATAACAAATATTTTCTATTTAATAAATATTGAATTCTCTTAGTTTAATTTCAACTCAACAGATTAAAGATTTTACTCATAATTCCAAGAATCCGTTCATAATCCTTATTCTTATAGGAAAAAGTTAATACAAACTACGAAGTGTCACATTTAGCAACATAGAATAGATTCCCTTTATTGCAAGAATTCTTACTTAAAAACTAAAGTTGTATACTTATTTCAATTATCAATTTTACAAAAAATCATTTTAATTTTTATTTAATTTTTCATTTTTAGTTAAATGAAAATGGATTGGAACTTTTGTAAAATGTGAATAAATAAATAAAATATTAAAATAACTTTTCTTTTTGTAAATTGGATCACCTATATAATTATTTTATGTAACATGCTAAATTTTTAGATTTCTTTTACGGTTAATTAGTCTGTTAACATTTGAATACATTAAAAATCTAAATTTATTTTGAAAAGATGGACATAATTTATTTTATATCTAAACCGTCTTAATTAATTAATTTTTATAAATAATTCAAATGATTTTAAAGATTTGTATTTGATAGATAAATCTGGTAGATTGTAAGTGAATCATAAAAGATATGATATTGTTAACAAATAAATAATTTAAAATTTATATCCAAATTTTCGTTCATCTGCTACTAAAGCGCAGTGTTTTTTGACACAAGCTGCTGTTAAATCAATGCGAATGATTTTTATAATTTTTATAATTATAGAATGGTTTTGGACAAATACATGTTTATATTTAAATGAATTTTATACCTATTTTTTTGTTCTAGACTTAAATTTTAAAATAATTCTTTATTTTAATTTTTTAATTATGATGATGTGGCACCATCGTATCAACAATTGGTGCCGGTTGAATCTCCACATCAACTCAAGCACATTAATAAATTCATTAAAATTAATGGTCAACGTTAATTAAAAGATTAATTTAGTAAATTTTATAAAGTTAATTTTATAAGGTTAGGGGTTTAATTAGGTGAAGAAATTAAAAAGCTTACTTCATTTTTTTTAGAATTTTTAGAAGGGCGTTTTATACCTTAAGCCATATTTATTTGCTTAGTATAAGCGGATATTTGTGCTATTATCTAGTTTATGCTATCTCACTGTTACTGGTTAGGTAATTAGGATATTTAAATTATCCATTTATTATTTGGTAAAAAAGAAAATCCAAAATTTTATCTCATCAACTCTTTCACCCTAAGATCTTACTCCATCATGATTGGAACAAAAATACTCCAACTTTCACTTGGTTCTCCTCACGTCAAGATCCATCACACTGCAATTAAGCACGGAAAACAAACTTTTAAAAGAACACAATAAATAAAATGAATAATTCAAAAAATTAATATTTAAATATGAAATTAAGTATTTAAAATTTTTTAAAAATAAAATATATATGATTTTTTTTTAAAATGTACTTCAATTTCTTCTTAAAATTTTCAAGATATGGAAAAATTCTTCAAAAATAAAGAGAGTACAAAGAATTAGAGAGATAGAGAAGGAGAATTGATAGTTAGGGAATGATTAGTTTATCAATGGCCGATCCTAAATGGTTGGAGTTGATTTGTCTAATTGAAGATGGATTGATGATGATTTGTTCTAGCCGATCACCTGAAACTTGTTCATGGGTTGAACAGAATCGTAGTTGTAATGGTTTTTTATTTATTAATCTAAACACTTTTTTCATTTGATCTAATTTGTCTTTTCAAATTAATTAATCATTTAATATTAAAAATTAAAGAATTATTAATATTTATATATTTTAATTTTAATTTTAATTTAATAAATAATAGTTCAAACTTAATCAAAACAACTTAGGATAAAGTTTTTTCTCTCCCAACTCAACCCATACGTACCTGCGATGACAGGAGACATCTTCAATGGTCCTCTTTTCTTGCTTACTTGAATGTAGGTTGGTGTGGATTGATCATTGTTATAGCGAGGTTCTTTTAATGATCAGTTGTTGGGCAATCACAGACCACATGTAGTATGGTCTCAGGTGCCACACCATACTGGTGCAAGAAGCATTCCAAGCTAGTCACCTTTGGCATCTCTTGTAATTAAACAATAACCTCTCTTTTACAAGAAGCCATAAAACCACTTCACACGTTGTGATCCTTGGTAACTCCATATCAAAAAATAGACCATATTTTTCGAATCCCATCTACCTGTTGGCTACAAACTTGTAAACATCATAAACCAAGAATTGATGGTTATGTGACCATTTTGAAATGCATTGGTAAAAGTACTCTGGAGGCCCTTATATTAGAAGCCGGATTGCATTTTGCCATCTCTACTCAGAAAATGGGCAAATTAGTCCCTAAGTGTTAGATCAAAAAGCAAATTGGTATTTCATGTTAATATTTTCATCTATTTGTACCGTTAAAAACTAGAGTAGTTGATGAAATAACCTGACTGTGACATGGGGCATGTCACGTGTACCTTATGCTGACATATAGGGACCGATTTGTAACAATAGAAACGAGTGTAATTTTTAATAGAATGATCAATTTTCTCTTTGATCTAACGTAGAAGGACTATTTTTACCATTTTTTAGTAGAGGGGGCAAAATGCAATTCGACTTCTAGTACAAGGGCCTGGAACGACCAAACTTCCAGTGGTGTCGGAAAGTGCAATTTTAGTACCTTATTTTCGTAAACCAAGTCTGTAAATATTAAATAGGGATATTTACGAAGTTAGTGTATAGATTAATTAAAATTTGGCTAAGTAATTTAGCCAAAATTATGATTAAGGTTAGAGACTAAATTCTAAAAGTTTAATCGCTATATATTTTTTATTAAAACAAGGCTTGGAGACTTAGATAACAATTATCCAAATGGCTAAAATAAAAAATAAACCTATTATAAATGGATGTTAGTAGGATTTGATGGTAAATGACATTATGGTTAGTTAATTGGGTAATTGAGGTATAAATAAGTGTGATTAAACTAATTAATTAAGATTAACAACAATTAATATTAATATGTAAAAAAATTAGTGGGAAATGATGACAAAAGTCATCATCTTTCCAAAGGATTCACTGGCCACCATTGAAGAAACTTAGAAAGCCTAGCTTGAACTTTCGATAAAAAATTCAAGTAAGTCCCTAGTAATTTTTCTATGATTTTTATAGATTTTTTTTATCATGCAAGCTTGATTAAGCTATCCCAATGATTAATTTGATCAATTGGTGAAGTTTTGATAAGATGTCAGTGTTGAGAATTGAATGATTTAGGTGTTAAATTGATAGAAATTAAGCTTAGTTTAGGAAAAGGACTAAATTATAAAGCTTAATAATGATTTTCGTACATTAGGGACCAAATTGAATAAAATTTAATTTTTATGAAATGTTGTTAGAAATAGAACGATATAAGGTTTCTAATGAATAAATGTGAAATCAAATTTTAATTCAAAGCTTGATATTGAAAGTTATGTTAGTCTTGATTTTATGGACTAAATTGAATGATTTATAAAATATGTGAAAATTGATATTTGGTTATGAATTGGATGGAATGTGATAATATTTTATGTTTTATGGCTATTCATAGCTAATGTCGACGTGAAACCTTTGAGAGGGAAAGAAAAAGTGAAAGTGGTCTACGAGTAGTCAAAAATTTTGGTTTGTACATTTATAATTTAATGTCGTATTAATTTATTACATTTGCATGTTATCTGCATATGAAAGTGTCAAGGTAATAGAGGTTGCAAAATATAAAATTGGTGAATGATATGAATATGTTACAATTTGATGCCATTGGGACAAATTTTGTTTAAATGCAAATGAAATGTTGAAATCATACAGGCGAGTATGCAAATCAAATGAAAAGGAAGCCTGGGGGCTGAAACAAATACGAATGAGTCAATAGACTCCAAAAATGAGTTGATTGATATGAATTCAATGTAAAAACGATGATTTTCCATAGTGCATGAATGTATAAGGTAAAGGTGCAAAAATGTATGCTTGATTCTTAATATGAATTAAATGATTGGTAATTGGGAATAAGTTGAAATTGAGCATTTATGTGTATTGAGGAAATAGTTGATTTATAATATTTTAGTATACTTACACATATAGGTTGATGATGGAAAAATGGTTGACACTTTGGAACATGAATTTGTTAGATATGGAATATGTATATACATGACTTTTCTTCATACATATTGTTAATGTTTATGTTATATGCATTTTGATTTATAAATGTACCACTGAGCCCTATTACTTAGCAAGCGGTTTGTTTGTTCGTTGCGCAAGTATAAGTATTCTTGAACCCCTGAGGAAGTAAATTCGACATCCAAACTATGATAATTGACTCGATCGAAGTTTGTATAGCCTTTTTGTAATTTTGGAAATAACATCTACCTAGGAGTATTGGTCAAAATGTTGAAAATGGTCTAAAACGACTTGTATATATGCATGTGTAATTAAGAGGTATGGTTATGATATGTTTTATATGTTAAACAATTGGTATAGGTGTATGTTTTTGCACATTCAAGTGTTGGGAATGATTGGCGTACGACCTTGTGGCCAAATATGGTTATTATACTTTTTAGAAATCATTAGAAACAAGTGATTTGGGTCTGCCCTCAATGTTGTGACATTGAAACATGAATGTTGCAACATTGCATTGCTCGTCACGACATCACTTGCTCGAATTTGCGATGTTGGTCTTGTATTATTTTGAAAACTTTAGAAAATGGTCCTCATGTTGAGAAGTTTGGCTATTGCCTTCAATTTCGCAACACCAAGCCCTGGAAGTCATGACATACACCTAAGGCATTTTGAAAACCTTATGTTTTGGTCCTTATTCAATCCCGATATGGCACTAAGCTTTCGTAAGCTCGTATTTAACTCGAAAATGATCATTGTTTTTATATAGAGAGCATGCCTTATGTGTAATTGAGTAGAAAATGTAGATAATTGATTATATTTTATAGTAGTTGTTCTGACAATGAATATGACATCCTATAGCTCAAACCTGACAATCGGGTTGAGTATGGGGTCTTATAGGGCCTCTATGATACTTTTACCCAAATGCATACGTATTTCCCAACTTGTTCATTGGAAAGTCATATAATTTCACTTTATGGGATAGTTGAGTGACTTAACCAAATAGCAATGTCAATCCATCTTCAGTTTCCATCATCATCCATGACATGTAGTCAAATGTAGTAGTCAATTCGGGTCAATTTCACACTTAAAGAGCTTGTTTTCTAGGAAATTTAGGATTTTATATTTCAGTTTCAGTAATAGATTGCCTCTGGGCATACCAATGTCCAAAGTAGAAATCCTGCACAAAAGATGTGAAAGCAGTATCCACAAGTATATGGGCCAAGTTGTAATATAGTTACAACAGAGTAGGTAAGTACTCCGAGGATCGTACCCAAGGGAGGAGAGCACTAAATTAATTCTAATCTAAACATAAATAGATCTAATTAGTATTTTAATTGGATTGTAGTACGAAGCATCAAAAGAAAGGTTTTTCATAAACTATCCTAAAAATAAGAAGAAAGGAAATAAAATAAAAGTAAATAAATGAGAAACGAGAAATCAAATAATTAAATATATATCAAATCTAGGCATGGGTGATTAGCTCGCTTTGGTAGTCATAATCAACTATTGTCTCGGGCATTCTTGTTTGATAAACTAGTCAATACCGTAGTAGGATCTTTCGATTTGTTCACTGAAATATTGAGTCGGCAAGAACTACTTATCTTCCAACCTCATAGTCCAGACCGGTTTAGGGTTAAGGTGTTCACGAATAGGCAATAACAAGTTTGGGTTAATTCCCACCTTGAGACTTCCTAGGGTTATCAGGCCTAGGGTTTAGATTCTTCCTTTCCTGAACAGCTAATCCGTTAAGAAATACCTACAAAATAATTAATTATTCATACATCCACTCACTAATCCCCCCACAGGAGGATTAGTTCCTCATGGATCTAATAAACAATATAAACTTGATGGAAAGAATGAACATTAAGAAAAATTCAAGAATAAAGTTTAAACGAAGCTTGATTTGTTATTGAAATTAATCGCAGAATCCTCACTAGGTTTAACAGTAATTCCAGAATCTGACTTCTACACAAAAGTACATAACAAGAACCAAAGTAAAATCTATAACCTAAGAAAAGAGAAAAATAAAGACAAAATCTAAAGAGAAAATTATACAATATGAAAGGTGTGTATAACATGTGATAAATGAGCCTATTTATACACTTTAGGATGGTCGTCGTCCTTAACCCTAGGCCAGCTGCCTTCCTTATGCTTAACATTTGTTTGTGCGAACCAAAGTGCCCCTAGCTCATAATTATTTCCCATATAGAGGAGATGTCGTGACACACCAGGTCTTGTGTCGCGACATCGAGGGTAGTATATACTCAGTTTCAGGGTGTCTTCAGGGGTATGTCGCGACATCCATAGGCAATGTCGCGACATTGAAGGTAGTCTTGGCATTTTCTATTTTGTTCCTTATGTTGCGCCATCCAATGCTCCATGTTGCAACCTAACGACTGGTATCGAGTTATTAAGCCTTCTAATGGTCTCCTGCATACTCACAAAATATATTAGCTCACCTTTAGGCCTCATTCGGCCCCTAAGATCAATAAAAGATTTAAATTACACATTTTATTAAACTTAACTGAACTTATGGAAATGTAATTAAAACAAAATTAAAATGCTTATTTCAAGCTCCTAAAGTGTGAAAACTAGTTTAATTTGCTACATTTGAATTACGACAGATCAGTAATTAAGACTTAGGATTAAAATTTAAAAAGAAAAGTTTTTTTACACATTTTATAGGTGTTTTGACCCAATAGGCCAATACTGTACCACCTTACACCTAGTCTAGTCGCCCGACCCAAGCTATAAGGTATTACAATTGTAAAACATTAACATTGTTAACTCACTAGTCATAAATAACAAAGTAAGTCATTTCATAATTAAAATACAATAATTTCTATGTTAATTGATCATATCCGGACATAAATCGAGCATACGAAGCATTTAAAACAAATCGGGAACAATTTTGGACTAAATTGAAACTTTTAAAAAAATTTAGGTAAAAAGTGAAAACAAGGGTCACATGGCCGTGTGGCCAGACCATGTGACAGAGCCTAGCCCGTGTGGCTCAAGAACATGGCCGTGTAGGAAAATCGTGTAACCAACTATGCCTGAGTAACTCAGGGTCACACGGTTATGTAACTAATTGTGACCGTGTAGACAAACCTGCAGCACAAATCAAAGAAACCACATGGTCGTGTCATGCAACCATGTGGGACACATGACCCTGTGCCAGATCGTGTCATAGGCCATGTGTGCCTAAGAACACCTCCAACCACAAGCCAAATCACAAAAAGTTTCTTAAGTTCCAAGCCATGCATTAACCAACATTAAAATGTATTCAAAATGTGTCAAAACATGCCAAAATATATCAACTCACAATCAACCTATGTGCCTAACCAATATGCCTTCAATGGCACCAAATTTCAAACATAGGGAACAATCAACTGAACTAAACATAATAAACATGTTAATCTCATTCAGCCATCAACTAAGTTCCAAATACCATACGTCAAAATCATCCTTTTATACCACTTTCAAATACAAAACATATTCCATCTTAATGTCGTAAGTTACCAAAACAAAATGGCCATTTCACGACAAATAATCAAGATAAACATAACAATCTAACATTCTATACTTATTCAACCATCAAATTTTTCATCATTTTATCATGTTCACATTCTTGAAACTAAGTTCACTAAATGATCAAAACCTATGAATTTGTGCTAATGTAACATAAACAACACCAAATAGATTTATGATATCACAACCATCAACCCGACCATTAAAGCTTACCACTTATACATTGGTTCATTTACCAAAAGGCTCAAAATATAACCAAAAATTTATAACATATATTTATACCAAAAACTTATCTACACGCCACTTATAACCGAGTCGAAATAAGTATATAGCTACCAAAAGTGTTGATGGATAGTGTGATCTCCAAAAGTAATCCAATTGACAGCTCAAATCCAAAGATTTATAAGAAAGAAAAACTAAAACGAGGTAAGCTTGCATAAAGCTTAGTAAGTTCGTATAATTAAACACAACATACCTGTCATTTAAATGCATACCAATTGAAATTAACATACAAACTAGAATTTCTTGCCATGTTCCATATTTCATACCATGCCAATGGTTAGTCATTATCATTTAATATCAACTAAGCTATTGCACAACATAACACATATGCCAACTTGCATTCAATGAATAAATAAAATTTCATGCCATGGTAATTCAATTCCTTTCAATTCATTAGCTGTTTTGCCCGAAGAACTATAGTAAATTGACTTTGAATACGTGGGAGGGTAATGCTAACATAAGCTAACAAACAAGACATTAACCAACACACGATGCTGCTCAGACAAGCTTTAGAGAATCTGTAACCCATGCAGGATCTCAATCCATTGATATGGTATCCATCAAAGGTACATAATACTTGATAAATATAACAATGGCTCAAAGTGCCTGATACTGTAACACCGGTACAAAGTACCTAAAACTGTAATCACCGACAATTAGTGCCTGAAACACCCTAAAGGCATGTCATTTATATCCTAGCTATTCAGTAAGCTCGCATGGCTTTTAACCTGTATACTATAATACTTTATTGATATTAACCATATACCAAAATCAGTTTAATACAAAAGCTATATTTTGTTATTCAAGTCTTTGATCACATTTGCGAACTTACCTTGATCAACCATGTTTATTATACACATATACACATACAAATATATACAACTATGATTTTAACATTAATAAGCATAAGAACATCTAATATGAACTTACCAAAACGCAGTAGTTACCAACACTTCGATAACGACTATTCAGCGGCTTTTCTTTTCCATCGATTATTAATCGATCGATTCGTTTCTTGATCTAAATATAATAATTTAATTTAATTTACCAAATCAAATATCGTAAAACACTTAAATTTACATATTTGACCCTTAATCAATGTTTTATACTTTTACCCTAAACTTTTATCTTTTATTCAATTTAGTTCCTAAACCCGAAACTTTCAAATCTATCACAATTTAACCAAATCAATGCTAGCCAAATTTTATTTAATCCCTATACAACCCATATTAATCAATTTTTCACAAGAATTCATGTAACTTTACTATTTTAACAATTTAGTCCTTAAACTTTAAAATCAACCAAAACCACTTTAAAAAATTATCCTATTTAACTATCAAGCTTATAAATCTATCATAAAACTTGAAAAACATCATAAATTCATTGTGACTCGTCTATGTTATAAGCCATAATAACCTGAACATAACTTGATATTCAACTTTGACCTGTTGGCATGCCAGACATCTCAATACAAACTCTGAAATTCCACGTTTCATTTCCAGCCACCAATAACCCTGTCTCAAGTCATTACACATTTTTCGTTGCCTGGTTTAAATCAAATAGATGCTGCTATGAACCTCGGGTAAGATGTCTCGTATAATCTCAGAATTTTTTGGCACACATATTCGATTTCGAAAATATAGACTATTATCATAATCTATACTGTAATTAGTGATCTAATCATTCTGAATCTATTCCCATTTTTCTCTGAAGAATTAACAGTTTAACTCTCAACTCTGTCATAATTGAACTAGCTTAATTCAAGGTCATCTGAGTTAAACATTACTATAAATAATGAATTCCTTCTTGGATTTAGGCTAATTCAGTACAAGAGCTTCTATAAATAAAGTTTTCAACTAGTCAAAACTCTGTTGTCACTTATCTAACCAAACTAATTCAACATTTTTCCTGTAATAGCTTCTTCATCGGAAATACAATTATCAAGAAATTCTTCATAAATTGTATGTGATACAAATTCTTAAATGTTTAGTACGCTCTGAATCAGTTTTATAACATATCAATATATAATTAATAAAAACAGCAATGAACCTGTCAAGATGTGGCTGAAAAACCTGATTCATCAAATTCATAAATGATGTGGGAGGATGAGTCAATTTGAAAGGTATAAATAGAAACTCATAATGTTTATAACATGTTTTGAATGTTGTTTTCAGCACATCAACATTTTTAACTCACAATTGATAATAACTAGATCGGAGATCTATCTTCAAGAACATTGTAGCACCTTTCAATTGATTGAATAAATTGTCAATACGAGGCAAAAAATATTTACTCTTTATCATGACTTTATTCAACTGTCGATAATATAAAATCAATCTCATCGACCCATCTTTCTTTTTCACAAACAAAACCGGTGGGCTCTAGAGTGATACACTTGATTGAATAAAACCTCTGTCGATTAATTCTTGCAATTGAGCTTTTAATTCTTTTAAATCTGTTGAGTCATTTTGTATAGAGAAATCGAGATTGGAGCAGTTCTTGACACAATTCTTTAGTAAACGCAACTTCTCGCTTTAGCAGAAAACCCAAAAATTCCTTGAGAAAAACATCTATAAACTTGCAAACTCTCAGTACTTGATCATCTTTTGTTTTTAATACTATAGAATCCAGGATATAAGTTAAAATGCATTATAGCCTTTTTGAATCAATTTTGTGCGGATATTGTTGAAATCATATTTGAAACACAATCAAACTTTATATATTCAACAAAAATTACTTCACCATTCTAATATCTCAAATCAGTTTGTTTCTGTTTGCAATCGAAAGCAATAGCATCAAGAGCTGAGGCCTCCTCGCACACACTGATCGCAAAAGCTCCCGCAGGAGCTTGAGCTTCAGATCAAACTACTATATCTTTGGTCCCACTTCTACTGACTCTAGCGATGCAACTATTTCTTGCTCATCTGCCTCTAGTAGAAGTAGCAATAGGATTTGCATTCTGACCTCTATTCAACTCAGCTATATTCAAGCAATCTTTTTTGAAATGATTAGGAGATACATAAAAAAAACAGGGTCTATCTTTCAATCTACACAGTCCAATGTGATTTCTACCACAATGGCTACATTCAAGTCTATTCGCATTTCGGACGCTACCCACACTAGATACTAAAGACATCGGTAATCTTATACTATTTTATTTCATTCTATCTATGCCAGAAAACCTTGATGGCACTGAAGAATGACTAGTCGATTCTTTCATTTTCTTTTATGGGGGATTAGAAAATTTTTTGGGTGTGCTACGTTTGCTGAAGTCACGAGCTTTCGTTTCATTCTATTTCTTATGGTTGTAAACTTTTTCAAATTTCTGAGCTCGGTCAGACAAAACTACAAACTCTCAAATTTCCATCGAACCAACTAATAGCTTGATCTCATCATTTAATCCATCTTCAAAGCGTAGCTTGATCTCGTCGTTTAATCCACCTTCAAAACAAATACAAATTTCTTCATCTATAGATACAATTTCATGGGTATATTTACGAAGATGAACAAAATTGCGCTCGTATTACGCAACTGATCTATTTCCCTATATGAACTCGAAGAATTCATTCTTCTTCTTATCAAGGTATCGCTTGCTGAAGTATTTATTTCAAAATTCAATTTTAAAGAATCCCAAATTAACTTGTTCTTTCGTTACAACCGCAATTAGAGTTGACCACCAATAAAAAGCCTCATCTTTTAATAGTGACACTGCACATCTAAAAAAATCTTCAAGAGGACACAACATTTCATCCAGAACTCTTTGTGTGTGCTCTAACCAGTACTGGACTCTAGTCGGATCATAAGTCACTTTATCGCAAAACTCTTTGTCCCCAAATTTTTGGACTTTATCAATAGAAATCCTATGAATATTCTATCGAATAGGGCTTTGAGGACGAGGGGGTGGAGGTTGTTGAGCCACGGGATTGACTTTTATGTACATGTTAAACATATCATTCATCGTACTGAAAAAGGTACTATGAGTCTCTTCTTTAGGCTCTTGAAACTCGGGTACATTATTAGCAACCCCTTAATTGGTGGCTGAACATAACTCTGTAATCCGTTAGAATCTGCTCAGTTAGATTCAATTGACATCTTTAATCTATAAAAAAAGAAGTCAAATTGATCAGGAGCCATTACATTATCACAAGTTATAAAAGTGACATGTATTTCTACACTCAATACATGCTATGATCAATCCTAGAATCAGCTAAACCATAGCTCTGATACTAATAAATATAACACCATATACCTAGTCCAGTCACTCGACCCGAGCTATAAGGTATTACAACTATAAAATATTAACACTGTTCGTTCACTAGTTATAAATAACTAAATAAATCATTTCATAATTAAATTACACTCATTTCCATGTTAATCATTCATATCCAATCCTAAATTGAGCATATGGAGAATTTAGAACAAACCGAAAAAAATTGGACTAAACAAACTTTTACAAAAAATTTAGGTAAAAAGTGAAAATAGGGGTCACACGACCATGTGACCAAACTGTGTGACAGAGCCTGTAAGGCCAAACCATGTAACAAACTGTGCCCGTGTAACTTAAGGTCACACGGCCATGTAACTAATTGTGATCGTGTGGGCAAACCTACACCAAATACTAAAAAGGCCACATGGTTGTGTCATGCAACCGTGTGAGACACATGGCCGTGTGGCAAACTGTGTTATAGGCAATGTGTATCGAAAAATACCTCCAACCACAAGCCAAATCACAAAAAATTCTTAGGTTCCAAGCCATGCATTAACCAACATTCAAACCTATCCAAAATGTTTAAAATCATGACAAAATATATCAACTCACAATCAACCTATATGCCTACCTAATATGCCTTCAATGGCACCACATTTCAAACATAATCAACATGTTAATCTCATTCAACCATCAACTAAGTTCCAAATACCATATGCCAAAATCATCCTTTTATACCACTTTTAAATACAATCCATCTTAATTTTATAAGTTATTAAAACAAAATGGCCATTTCACCACAACTGATCAAGATAAACATTACAATCTAACATTCTATACTTATTCAACCATAAAATTTATCATCATTTGATCATGTTCACATTCATCAAACTAAGTTAACTGAATGATCAAAACTTAAGCTCATTTCTTTGCCAAGGTAATATGAACAACACCAAATAGATTTCCACCATCATGACCATCAACACAACTATTAAAGCTTACCAGTTATACATTGGTTCATATACCAAAAGGCTCAAAACATATCCAAATACTTGTAACATATATTTATACCAAAATATTATCTACATGCCACTTATAACCGGGTCAAAATAAGTATATAGCTCCAAAAGTGTTGATGGATAATATGATCTACAAAAGTAATACAATCGACAGCTCAAATCTGATGATCTACAAGGAAGAAAAACCAAAAAGAGGTAAGCTTGTGTAAAGCTTAGTAAGTTCGTATAATTAAACACAACATACCTGTCATATAAAAGCATACCAGTTGAAATTAACATACAAACTAGAATTTCTTGCCATGTCCCATATTCTCTACCATGTCAAATGGTTAGTCATGATAATTTAATATTAACAAAGTTACATTACAATAACAAATATGCCAACTTTCATTCAATTAGTAAATAAAATTTCATGCCATGATAATTAAATTCCTTTCAATTCGTTAGCTGTGTTGCCTGAAGAACAATACTAAATTGACTTCCCATACCCGGGAAGGTAAGACTCACACAAGCTGACAAACAAGAGATTAACCAATACACGATGCTACTCATACAAGCTTCAAAGAATCCACTACACATGCGGGATCTCAAGCTATAACACCCCAAACCTAGCCTGGACGTTATGGCCGAATCTTGCGATGTCACATGATAATGTGTATGAAAATCGATGCTCGTGTTGAGAAATCGTAACTTTGCTTAAAACATTTTCCATTTAGATCTCGTCATTATCTTTTATTAGTCCTAAAATAGTGATTTTTATTTAGTCATTAGTTTGCAAAATATTATACGTTGCGGAAGCTTTTTAAAACAGTTTGTGTCCTTGTGGGTATTTTGATAAACACATGCATTTCTTTTAAAAACCCGTGTTTTATCTACCTCTAGAAAACATAAAACACTAAGCAGTATAAAATCCAAATTTTAAGCAACAACTCATAGCGTCCATTATTACAGAAAAATACCCCAAATAAAGCTTTAAAAAATAAACCTAATTAAATACGAAATAGTAAAAGGAGTCGTGTGGACACAGCTGAGTCCTCAGCCGCTCTGATCCAGCTAAATCTGGGGATTACCTGAATAGATGAATCAGAAGACTGAGTTTAGAAAACTCAATGTGTAATCCCCACATAAACAGGCAAACAGTATGCAATCATAGTCTGGGCCTAAGCCCATTTCGGTAATAGTTTCAGTTTCAGTTAGGGCCTTAGCCCATTACAATACAAAAGTAGTCATGCATTTGGGCCTTGGCCCATTACAGTATCAATGCCCAGTACACTAACATATATATAGTATCAAATCCTACCCAACCAGCCTCTACAGTCCAACTTCGTCCAACCCTATACTCCATCTGGGGATATAATCAACCCACCCATCCCTACACTCCAGAAAGTACCGAATGCGGCACTAGACAATAGTTTACAGTTGAGCTACCAGTAATTCAGGCTCGAAGCCTTTCAGTACACTTCCTCCGAACAATATAACCCCACCCTAATGCAATATATATATATGCATGCTAAAATATAATATCATGCATAAAATTAGGGCATACAGTATCAAACCAGTGGGACATCATCATGCGTAATAACATGCATAATCGTATCAGTCATACAGTCATTTCAGTCAATTAGGGGTCTAGGTAAGCTTACTAAACCTACAGTAGGTCCACAGTCGACTCGGGCGACCCATGCAACCTTAGCAGTAAACAATGAGAATGTGCCCACGACCCATGTTGTATTCCCCTGTGGGGCCACACGCCTGTGTGGCCCATACAGCCCAAAATGGCCTTGGCCGTGTGGATCTCACAGCCTGGCCCAATATTTCCACACGCCCGTGTGGTTCACCAGTGTGGGGCCCACGCGTCCGTGTGGCCCACACGACCCAATTCGGCCTGGCCCACGAATCGCACATGGCCAGTCTCGTCGATCACATGCCCATGTTCGATCACACGGCCTACCACACAGGCGGCAGCTCGCCTGTGTGGCGTTGACAATCACATTTTTTAGCTTTTCGCCGATTTTTGTTTTTAGAGTTGTGTTTACAAACCTGGTTACGGAAAATGAGCACACCATCCACGAGCACTCCAAAACCTATGTCCAACCATAAACACTCGATTAATCGCATACCAATCGAATTTAAAATGAACCCTATCCAAATAATTTATCCACTTGGTCGACAACCACTTACCTTGTTTGAGCAACCGAGGCCCTACACCTTCAAACTGTTCGAAAAGAATGATCACTAGCTCCTCTGTTAATACCTGCATTCCAGCCGAAACCCCTATCAATAGTTATTCACATAAACAGTTTGAACCAAATTGAATATCAAACTTATCGAAAGTGCAGAACCACGTAAAGGGGATGGGTCAATTGAAAAATAAAACCAAAAAGAAATGAGACCAAGGTAACCACAATTTGGAAGAGAGTAGAAATGCAAAGAACAGCAGCAACGAGGAAAGAAAGAGACACACAAAGAGGGAAGCAAAAGAAGAAAAAAAATCGGTAAAAGTGGAGGAAAAAATGTCTGTCGTGGGAAGGGACAAGGCCGAAGGAAACAAAAGATATAGCAAACGTACACCTAGCAAATGCGGTAAAGGATTTCGAGAAAAGAAAGAAACTAGGATGAGTAAATTATCAAAATAAAAATGTACCGATAGGGATGGAAAGTAGAAAATTGACAGCGAAAGTAAGGTATTTTGGGAAATAAACCAATTCAACAGAGAGAACAATGAGGGTGTGGCGGCAGCAAAATTGAAAAAAGAAATAAAAGAATTCTATCAAAAATTGAAATTGGAAAAGATGAGGGGAGGGACCCAAATTCTACATCCCACCAAATCGGGATAACTTCCCCAATCCCATAATTTTCTCCAAAAATCACTCCAACCTTCCCACCACTCAGACTTTTAATAAAACACAAATTCTAGCCATACATAATAGCAAAAATTTGACCCTTTTCTGCAAGCAGGAATTCGAACTCCAGTCCTCTTGCAACATTAACACTCTGTTTATCCACTAGACCAGTAGACCCATTCTGACATATTTTACCAAATATATTTATAAGCCTACTGATTAGATATAGAGGTTTATTCATTTAAAAACAAAAATTTGCCCAAGGTAAGGCTTGAACTTAGGACATCTCAGACACTCCCAGAACACATAACCACTAAAGCTGACAGATATTTGTATCACAAACATACAAAAGTAAATATATAAGAGATTTTTGGGGCATTACAACTCTACCCCCTAAAAGAAAATTTCAACCTCGAAATTTTACTTGATCAGAACAAATAAGGATACTGCTGTCGCATCACATCCTTAGGCTCCCATGTGACATCCTCAGAGCTATGATTACGCCAAAGAACCTTAACCAGTGGAATGGATTTTCTTTTTAGAACGTTTACGTCTCGCTCCAGTATCTGAACTGGCTCCTACTCAAAGGTCAGATCTGGCCTAACCTCAATCTCCTCAACAGGAACAATATGCGTGGGATCAGAGCGGTAGCGCCTCAACATAGAGATATGGAGCACTTTGTGAATCTGATCCAATTCTAGAGGTAACTCTACTCCAACTGGTAAGAAACTAGTCCTACATGCTTCAGGATATGATAAGGCCTAATAAACCTAGGGTTCAACTTGCCCTTTTGACAAAATCTCAGTACCTTCTTCCATGGTGAGACCTTAAGAAAAACGAAGTCCCCCACCGAATATTCAATCTCTCGACACTTCAGATCCGCATAGGACTTCTATCTATCTGATGCTGCCTTTAGTCAGTCCCGAATCAAGCTAACTTTATCCTCGGTATCAGAAACTAGCTCAGGGCCCAGAATACGTCGCTCGCCCAATTCAGTCCAACATGAAGGTGTGCGACACCTACTGCTATATAATGCCTCGTAGGGTGCAATCTGAATGCTAGACTGAGAGCTATTGTCATACGAAAATTCTGCTAGCGGGAAGTAATACTTCCAACTGCCTTGGAAGTCAATCACACAACTTCTCAACATATCCTCCAGTATCTGAATCACCCTCTCTGACAGACCGTCAGTTTGAGGATAGAACGCAGTACTAAAGTCCAATCTTGTACCCAGAGGTTCATGTAGATTCTTCCAGAACTGAGATGTAAAGCGAGGATCCCTATCAGATATAATTGAAACCGGTACCCCATGCAGTCTCACTATCTCAAACACATACAATTTAGCTAGCTTTTGCAAAAAGTAGTCAATACGAACCGGTATGAAGTGGGGATTCGGTATCCCCACTGTCAACCTGTCGGAAACAAAAACCCAACAACTCATCCTCTATCTGTTTACTCTTAATCTGCTCTATCCACGTCGGTTTAACTTGAAGTTCGGTCAACAGACTATCATGCTTAAATAAATTGAGGCGAGAAAACATCGCCCTTAGGTCAGTCATAGCTCTACGACTTAATGCGTCAGCCACCACATTAGCCTTACCAGGGTGGTATTCAATAGTACAGTCGTAGTCCTTAAGCAGCTCAATCCATCTACGCTGCCTAAGATTCAGCTCTTTCTAAGTGAAGAGGTACTTGAGGCTTTTGTGATCAGTGTAGATGATACAATTCTCACCATAGAAATAATTCTTCAAAATTTTCAGTGCGAACACCACTACGGCCAACTCCAAATCATACGTTGGATAATTCGCCTTATGAGTCTTAAGCTGATGAGACACGTACGATACCACTTTACCCTCTTACATCAATACACATCCCAAATTGACATGTGATGCATTGTTGTACATAGTAAACTCCTTTCTAGACTCTAGCTGAATTAGAACAGGGGCCTCAGTCAGTACAGTCTTGAGCTTGTCAAAGCTCTCTTGCTGTGAATCAGTCCAGCTAAACGACACACCCTTACGTAGCAACTTAGTCAAGTGTGCGGCAATCAGAGAAAACCCCTATACAAATCGTCGATAATACCCTACCGGTCCTAGAAAACTACGGATCTTAGGTACAATCTTAGGCTGCTTCCAATCCAAGAAAGCCTTAATCTTTTGAGGATCGACTCTAATCCCCTCAGCAGAAACCACATGTCCCAAAAATGTTACTTCATGTAACCAAAACTCATATTTACTAAACTTGGCGTACAGTTGTTTCTCTCGCAGAATCTATGGAACCACTCTGAGGTATTAATCATGTTCATCCTCAATTTTCGAATACACAAGTATATCATCAATAAATACCACTACGAACTGATCTAGATAAGGCTAGAACACTCGGTTCATCAGACCCATAAAAGCTGCGAGTTCATTCGTCGGTCCAAATGGCATCACTAGGAACTCGTAGTTACCATAGCGAGTCCTAAATGTAGTCATATGCATGTCAACCTCTTTAACTCTCAACTGGTGATACCCTGACCGTAGATCAATCTTAGAGAAAATCGAAGCCCCTCGAAACTGGTTAAACAGATTATCTATCCTTGGTAGAGGGTACTTATTCTTGATGGTCAGCTTGTTCAGTTGATGGTAGTCAATACACATATGTATGGGTCCATCCTTCTTTTTCACAAACAGTACTGGTGCTCTCCATGGAGACAAACTAGGACGGATGAACCCACGTTCCAGTAACTCTTGAATCTGGGCCTTAAGCTCCACAAGCTCTTTCGATGCCATTCTATAAGGGGCAAAGGACACCGGAGCTATACTAGGAAGGAGCTCAATCCCAAACTCTACTTCACGATTCGGAGGTAACCCAGGTAGCTCTTCAGGAAAAATGTCCAAAAATTCCTTAACCATCCTGATATCCTTAACCGAAGAATCCTTAGAATCTAAAACACTGATGTAAGCCAGATACGCCTCACATCCCTTACGAACCAACTTTTCAGCCCTCAATGCCGAAATCACATTCGATAAGTAGTTTCGATGCTCCTCAATTATGACTACAGGCTGTCTTCCGCAGTTCTCAGTACAAACCAGTCCATTCCCAGTTCCATCAGATCAGCCAAAAATATAGCTCATTGAACCTCTAGAGGAACATCTCTAAACAGTTTGTTAACCCTTATTGACTGCTCAACCAACATACCCAAGTTTTTAGATACGGTACAAGCTATATAGGAGTGAGTGGATCCTATATCTATTAGTGCAGTATATGGTACATTATAAATAAAGAACGTACCTGTAATAACGTTTAGAGCATCTCCATCCTCTCGGCGATGAGCAGCATAAATTAGAGTCGGCTGCCTCGCCTCAATATGTCTAGCACCTCTGCTCCGTGCTCTCTAACCACGGCTCAAACCATTACCACCTCTGGCCTGACCCTGGCCTCTCAGTGCCTGATGAACTACTCTTTGTGGTTGTGCAGTATTATTACCCAAAGCTTGCATCTGATCGGACCTCCGCGGACACTCTCTAACATGGTGCTCTAGAGAACTGCACCTCAAACATGCCCCAGTTCTTTTCCAACACTGCATACGATGGCGCCTACCATAGTCGATTACACAATGGTACATTCTCAAGAGCAGACTAAGAGCCCCAACTTTGATCGGCCCATCAACTCTAGCCTTTATCTTAGGCCTCTAAACGGAACTCGAGGGCTCTGAATCCCTCTTATTCTTTCCTCTCTCTCTGTCACGGTTCTGGCATTCAGTGCATTTCACTTCCTCGGTGATCTTCGCCTTATCAACCAATGCAGCAAAATCTTGCTCCCTTTGTGGAGCTATCAGAACCTTTAGATTATCCATGAGGCCATCCTTGAAGCGAACACATAGCTCGTACTTAGTCACCACCATACCATGTGCATAGTGACTCGGTCGTAAAAACTCGACCACATATTCGGCCTCTAATCTGTGCCATAGAGTCAGATTCAAAAACTCTCTCCTATGGGCATCCACATAGCTGGCCCCCACATATTTCCCTAGAAAGTGGTCTTGAAAAACTCCCAGGTTAGTCAATCGGACTGAGTGCCCTCTTTAACAGTGAGCCACCGCTGATAAGCCTTATCTCATAGCAGCGATACAACACCCTTTAATTTTTGTTCAGGGGTGCAGTCCAAGTCGTCCATAATTCTGTCTGTGGCCTCTATCCAGTACTCAGCCACATTAGGGGCAAATCTAGCAATACCCCTAAAATTCTTGGCTCTATTAGACCTGAGTCATTTTGTAATCGACCCGCGACCTCTAGCTCCAGTATTGGGCACAACGGCCCTCTCTAGAATCCTTAACTTGGCTTAGGGCAGTACGCCATCCCACCCGTACGATCATGAGACCCAGTCTTGGCCATAGGTGAAGTTGGTGTCTCACTAGTTTCCAAATTAGGTATGTGGCCAAATGACGAGGAGCCAGCTTGAGTACCTCTACGGCCTCTACCACGGCCTCTTGTACCTCATCCGCGAGTACCTCTTATGCTCATTATCTATTCGCGTTAATCTGTATTAACAGTTTTATGCATCAGTTTACAATTTCAGTATTTATTGACAAATATCTTATTAGAGGCAGTATCAGAAGTGTAAATTTTTTTCGCCCAATCCAGTGTCTATCAGTGTCTATCGTCTTTACTACAGTATTAGTATACACTAACTTGAGTGTTTTCCGTACAATCTACCTATAGTAGTCTCAGTTTGTACTATCTATAGTAGTTTCAATATCAAATTAGTTTCAGTTTAAAATACATAAAGGCTTTAGAGAACTTACAAGATTGGTGCCGTAGATTCGGTGTATCACACATTCAGTAAAAATGTTTCAAATCAATCAGAAATCAGTGCTTTAAAAACCAGATTTTAAAACCCAAATCCACAGTAGAGTTTTGTAACCTGGCTCTGATACCACTAAATGTAACACCCCAAAATTGGCCTGGACGTTATGGCCGAATCTGGCGATGTCACATGATAGTGTGTTTGAAAACCAATGCTCATGTTGAAAAATCGTAAATTTGCTTAAAAAATTTTCTGTTAAGATCTCCTCGTTATCTTTTATTAATCTTAAAATAGTGATTTTTATTCAGTCATTAGTTTGCAAAATATTATACGTTGCGGAAGCTTTTTAAAACTGTTTATGTCATTGTGGGTATTTTGTTAAAACTCATGCATTTCTTTTAAAAACTCGTGTTTTATCTACCTCTAGCAGATATAAAACATTAAGCGGTATAAAATCTCAATTTTAAGCAACAACTCATAGTGGCCATTATTACAGAACAATACCCCAAATAAAGCTTTAAAAAATAAACCTAATTAAATACGAAATAGTAAAAAGGAGTCGTGTGGCCACAGTTGAGTCTTCCGCCGCTCCAATCCAGCTATGTCTGGGGATTACCTGAACAAATGAATCAGAAGAGTGAGTTTATGAAAACTCAGTATGTAATCCCCACATAAACAAGCAAATAGTATGCAATCATAGTCTGGGCCTAAGCCCAATTCGGTAACAGTTTGTGTTTCAGTTAGGGCCTTAGCACATTATAATACAGAAGCAGTCATACATTTGGGGCTTGGCCCATTATAGTATCAATTCTTAGTACAATAACAAATATGCAGTATCAAATCCTACCCAACCAACCTCGACACTCCAACTCCGTCAAACCCTACACTCCATGTGGGGATATAATCAACCGACCCATCCCTATACTCCAAAAAGTACTGAATGCGGCACTAGACAGTAGTTTGTAGCTGAGCTGCCAGTAATTTAGGCTCGAGGACTTTCAGTACACTTCCTCCGAACAACATAACCCTACCCCAATGCAATGAAATATACATATATGACATGCTAAAACATAATATCATGCATAAAATCAGGGCATACAGTATCAAACAAGTGGGACATCATCATTCCTAATAACATGCATAATCGTATCAGTCATAAAGTTATTTCAGTCAATTAGAGGTCTAGGTAAGCTTACCGACCTTACAGTAGGTCCATAGTCGACTCGACTCGTGCAACCTTAGTAGTCAAACAGTGAGAATGGGCCCATGGCCTATGTTGCAAACCCATGTGGGCCCACAAGCCTGTGTGGCCCACACAGCCCAAAATGGGCTTGGCCATGTTGATCTCACGGCCTGGCCCAATATTCCCACACACTCATGTGAGGTCCACGCGCCCGTGTGGTCTACACGGCCTACCACACAGGCGGTCGCACGACCGTGTGGCATTGACAATCAATTTTTTCACCTTTTCGCTGATTTCTATTTTCAGAATTGTGTTTACACACCTGGTTACGAAAAACACGCACACCCTCCATTAGCACTCCAAAACCTATGTGTAACCATATACACTCGATTAATCGCATACCAATCGAATTTAAAACGAACCCTATCCAAATCACTTATCCACTTGGTCGACAACCACTTACCTTGTTTGAGCAACCGAGGCCTTACACCCTCAAACCATTGGAAAAGAATGATCACTAGCTCCTCGGTTAATACCTACATTCCAGCCGAAACCCCTATCAATAGTTATTCACATGAACAATTTGAACCAAATCGAATATCAAACTTATCGAAAGCGTAGAACCGCGTAAAGGGGATGGGTCAATTTAAAAATAAAACCAAAAAAAATAGACCAGGGCAATCACAATTTGGCAGAGAGCAGAAATGCAAAAAACAACAGCAACGAGGAAAGAAAAAGATGCACAAAGAGGGAAGTAGAAGAAGAAAAATAATCGATAAAAGAGGAGGAAAGAACGTCTGTCGTGTGAAGGGACAAGATCAAAGGAAACGCACACCTAAAAATATTGGGCAAAGGCTTTCGGGAAAAGAAAGAAACTGAGATGAGTAAATTAACAAAATAAAAATGAATCGATAGGGATGGAAAGTAGAAAATCGACAATAAAAGGAAGGTATTTTGGGAAACAAACCAATTCAACAGAGAGAACAAGGAGGGTGTGGTGGCAGCAAAATTGAAAAAAGAACTCTATCAAAAATCGAAATTGGAAAAGATGAGGGGAGGGATCCGAATTCTACATCCTACCAAATTGGGATAACTTCCCCAATCCCATAATTTTCTCCTAAAATCACTCCAACCTTCCCACCACTCAGACTTTTAATAAAACACAAACTCTATAATAGCAAAAATTTGACCCCTTTTTCGCAAGTAGGGATTTGAACTCCAATCCTCTTGCAACATTAACACTCCACTTAACCACTAGACCAGTAGGCCCATTCTGACGTATTTTACCAACATATATTTATAAGCCTACTGATTAGAGATAGAGGTTTATTCATTTAAAAACAAAATTTTGCCTAAGCTAAGGCTTGAACTTGGGACCTCTCAGACACTCCCAAAACACATAAACACTAAAGCTGACAGATATTTGTATCACAAACATACAAAAATAAATATATAAGGGATTTTTAGGGCGTTACACAAGCCATTGGTGTGATATCCATCACCGATATATAGTACCTGATAAATATAACACCGACACAAAGTGGCTAACACTGTAACTGTAACACCTTTTACCCGTTTCTGTTGTCAAATTAGGGTTACAGAGGATTACTATACAATCAGAACTATTTAAACAACATAACATTAAATAATTTAAAAATATCATAAATCATTCATTCTCATACATTTCATCCCTAAATCGAGCCTTCGAGGCCCTAGAAATAGCTTGGAAGTGATTCGAGACTAATTTGAAACAAAACAAAAAGTTAAGGAAAAAGTTGCAAAAATTGAAAAAAAGGGTGACAAGGCCGTGTGGCCAAACCGTGTGAAATCACTTTAGGCCTTGTAACTTTCGAACAAGGGACAAACGGCCGAGTCCTCACTTAGTAGGGTCACACGGCCATGTCACATGCTCGTGTGTTAGGCCGTGTAACTCACTGACTTTAACTCTAAGAAAATCCTTAGATGACACACGATCGTGTGATAGCCCGTGTCTCAGGCTGTGTGAATCCAAAATAAAACATATCAAAGCACCATTATAAAACATCATATACATGCCATTATTTACCTTGGAAAAATATGCAAAAGCTATCGAAAAGACTTCTAGATATTATGATAGATCTCTGATGAGTTTCCAAACCGATCGAGCTTCTGATAATCTATAAAACATAAGAAAGAAACTACGTAAGCAATGAGTGCTTAGTAAGATCGTATTAACCTTAAACATGCTTACCATTTCAATAATACAATACATAGATTAAACACATTTCAACACCAATCCCATAAGCTTAGCAAAGCCTAATCAACATCACCAACTCACAAGTTAGTATGTGTATCCATAACATAAATGAAATCAACCATAAGATATGTAAATTTCCATGTGTACAACATCATTTAGTCATGATTCAATCCATTTGCATACTTACCATTTTGTTCTCTTTTCTTGCCCGTTGAACCATCTAGAATTACATCGAATACACGAGAGAGCTCACACAAAGTGTGCCTTTACGTATAATCGTAAATTTTCTTTTACATCAATGCTTACACGAGCTGTGAAATGGGCTTGCTCACACGAGTTGTGGAGAATCCATAAAAAATGAAAGACCTCAGCCATCGGTAGGACATTCAAGACAAACACTCAAAACATGAAATCCTTAATGACATGTCATTTGTATCCTAAGAATTCCTAAGGTTCAACCAGGACTCGGTATCCGTCAATTCATCATAACATTGATACATTTGTATATTGATTCATTTATATCAAAACAAAATAATAAACATTCAATTTTAAATAGCGTTTAAGCAATTACAGTTCATATGAACTTACCTTGATAACTAGGGCGTAGTAGTTAGATCGAACTAATCCGAAGCTTTAGCTTTTCGTCCTTTTAAGTCCGAACATGGTTTATCTTCATCTAAATAGGTAATTTCAATCAATTAAATACTTCTAGTATTCAATTTAATCCACAGTTCATACTTATACAAAATTACCAATTTCCCCTGACATTTTAACTTTTCACAATTTAGTCATTAAGCTCATAACTTAAAATCTAACCATTTTAACCTGAATCCATGTTAATAAAAGATGAAAAGGACCTTGAAACAACTCATATTTACCATCATTTCACAACCTTAGAATTTATACCTTTAACAAATTAATCATTATTTCCAAAATTCATCAAAATCACGTAACATAACTTGTTTATTTTTCAACAAACATTCATAATCTATCAATTAACATAAAAAATAATTCAAAAAAAATCATGGTAAGTCCCTCAAATTTTAGCGATTTTACAAATTAACCCCTAGGCTAGCTAGATTAAGCTAAAACGGATTAAAAATGGTAAAAATCATTAAAAATGAGACTGAAATCACTTACCATGCAAGAAATTGAAGTGGTCGAACCTTAGAACCCTAAAATGGATATTATTTCTTTCAGATTTTGGTGGAGAAGAAAATGGAAGAAGATGAAGCCATTTTGGTTTTATTTAATTTAGGTTTTAATTGAATTTATTCAATTACCTTTTTAACCTTTAAAAACTTTCAAAATTTCATTAAAACCATGTCCATAAACATCCACTATCTCATTAATTGGTATAATTACCATTAAAGTCCTTTATTTTAAGATTTCATAGTCATTAGACCCTTTTAACAATTAGAACTCAACTTTTACACTTTTTACGATTTAGTCCTTTTTACCTAATTAACCATTTGAACATTAAAATTTCTTAACAAAATTTTAATATGACCTTAATATAATCTCGTAGACACTAAATAAATAATAAAATAATAGTATACTCGTAAAATTTATAGTCCCAAAACCACTATTTTCAACATCATTGAAAATGGATTATTACAGTAACATTGGTACAAATTACTTGAAATTGTAATCACCAACAACTAGTGCTTGAAACACCCTAATGGCATGTCATTTGTATTTTAGCTATTCATTAAGTTCACAAAGGACTTTAACCTATATACTATAATCCTTTCTTGATATTAACCATATAACAGGATCAGTTTAATCCCAACTTTCCATAGCATAACATGTTTCAATCAAACAAATACAAAAGCCATATTTTTCCATTCAAGTCTTGGATCACATTTGCAAACTTATCTTGATCAACCATGTTTATTATACACGTATACACACACACACATATATATATATAAAAAAAACTATGATTTTAATATTAATAAGCATAAGAACATCTAATACAAACTTACCAAAATGCAGTAGTTACCAAAACTTCAACAACGACTAGTCAATGACTTTTTCTTTCCTGCAATTCTCAACTGTCTGACCCGTTTCTTGATTTACATATAATAATTTAATTCAATTTACCAGATCAAATATCTTAAAACACTTAAATCCACATATTTGACCCTTAATCAATATTTTACACTTTTAACCCTACCTTTTATCTTTTATTCAATTTAGTCCCGAAACTTTCAAATCTATCACAATTTAACCAAACCAATGCTATCTGAATTTTATACAATCCATATATAGTCCATATTTATCAAAATTTCACAAGAATTCATGTAACTTTAACATTTTAACAATTTAGTCCTTAAACATTAAAATAAGCCAAATCCACTTTACAAGATAGTCCTATTTAATTATCAAGCTTATAAATCTATCATCAAACTTCAAAAACATCACAAATTTATCAATGGCATAAATGAAAATAGTTAAAAATTTTACGAATTAGTCCATGGGTTAGCTAGAGTAAGCTAAAACGATCTCAAATATATAAAAATTACTAAAAACGGGCATGAATTTCATGCCATGCAAGGAGATTTAAAGCTTGGTTGATTCTTCCCTCAAGCTTCATGGTGAATTCGGTTAAAGAAAAGAAATGAAGAAGATGATGAATATTTGCCTTTTGTTTTTAATCTTTTATTAATATTATGACATATAAATTTTTTAAATTAAAACATTTTAAACATATAATTATATATTTTCCACCCATTAATTGTCCACAGTAACTAAATAAGGTCTAATTTCATTTTAAAACCCTCATTGAATACTTTTATTACCATTTAATACAAAGAAACCTATAATGATGAACTTTTGTAGCTTTTACAATTTAGTCTTTTTACTTAATTAACTACATAAATGTTAAAATTTCTAGACCAAATTTCAATACACCTATATAATCACTCCATAAATATTTAATAAAAATATTTATGGGATCGATTATAGAAATGAGGTATCGATGCCTCATTTTCCAAAATCATTTGACTTTAGGGACAAACCACTTGTACTTAACTATTCATTCAATTAGTAAAAAATATCATATCAAAATTCATTACAATACTATATTTGAATCATAAATATTAAATAATAATATTTACGGACTCACTCATTGAATTTGTGGTCCCAAAACCACTATTTCTGACACCATTGAAAAATTGGCTGTTACAAATATGGGCCTAAAGATGAGGATATAAAGGCCCAATGACATAAAAGCAAGGGTCAAGTGATGCATAAGCTTCCCGAGACGTAAAGCAGAAAACAAACAACACAAGGCTAGAAATGGGTGTCATGTCATGCCATGCAAGGGTTGTGGCACGACACACGTCGATGTCCTACCCAAGTTTATCGAGGTTATTTTCATCCGTGCAATCAAAATTATACAGAGACCTAGGACGTGTCAAAGACCTAATTTGGGCTTCCAACATTTCTATAAAAAGGAAGTTAGGGGTTTGATGTATCTAAGTCGTCCTAGACGCCTTCAAAAACCCTAGGATTTTAAGAGTAGATTTAGATTATTTTATTTCGATTTTTCAATACTCTTTTGTTTTCCTCTTGAAATTAGTTTTGATTCAAGAGTTTATTTATATTATCATAGCATCCAGTTTATATTTTTTTTTGCAATCAATTTATTTCTTTATTCCAATCAAGATATTTACTACTCTGTTCCCCATTCGATATTACAGTTACGATGATTCAGTTCTCTTTTCTCTTCCAAGTCAATTGTGTTTTTCTCATGATTTATTCAATCGAGATAGAGATTATGAATAACATTAGTGGATAAATCCGTTAGGGGAGATTAATGAGTGGATGAGAATGTGATTAATAGAGGATTTAAGGTTTCTTGAAAATGATTAGTTGGTATGAATTATGTGTGCTTAAACCACTAGGTTGACAACCCTAGGAAGTTATCATAGCCTTGATGAGGTCCAGATATAAGTCAAATTGAGTAAATCGTAATTTCTCCTAGTTGAGAAAGTGATGTCAGAAGATAAGCAAGTATCAACCAGTCGATTAGTTAATTAGAGATCATGAGGTAATAATTGGTTAGTCGATTGCTAATCCAACCTAAAACCCTAATTTGAAGTTAGTTACAAACCCTATAGTGAGTTAATCTTCCTGATTGGTTTATTTATTTTTATTTCTTTAATTTATTTTATTTTTTATCGCAATATAGGAATTAATTAGTAATATTTAGACTTATTATTGTAAAAGCGTTTCCATAGTTTATTCCATCCTCCCTTGGGTACGATCCTCGGAATACTTCCAAGTATTTTGTTGTACTAAACTATATTAAAATTTGATCCATGCACTTGTGAACACCGCCGTTCTAATCTTCTATATTTTTGGTGTCATATTTTACTATAAACGATAACTCATTTATAGGCGGTTAAGTTGTTGGCTCTATTGTCAGGGAGGTTTCGGTAATAAATTGTGAAAATATTTTTTTTACAACTAATAAGATAAGTAGGAATATTAAAGCCTATAGATACGATTTTTTATTTTATTGTTAGTAAAATTACATGAGGAACATTATGGCAATTCTGATGGGTAGAACTATATTTGATATAAATTGGCTAAAGCCAAGTATTGCTCGATCAGTAATGAGTAAAATCCCAGTTGAGATTAATCCTTCATTATGAACATTGTTATCAACTAATATGTAGTTTAATGAAAATTCAACCATGGAACCAATGGCTTTTCTTAGATGATTTGAAAAAATATGTAGCACGGTGAGCTATGTTGGAGTTTCAGAAAAAGTAATCAAGCTAATACTGATCCTTTTTGCTCAGGGGGCCAAATCCATGAATGGTTAGACATGTTACATCCAGGGACTATTACAACATGGGAAGAGTTTGTGCAATGGTTTTTATAAAGGGTCATACCCATGCCTTTACGGTTAAAGACAAATGGGGAGCTGTTGCAATTCAAACAGATCCCTTTCGAAATACTTAGTCAAGCATGGGATAGATTCAAAAATAATTGTACGAAAGACATTAGGGGGTCGAATTAATATAGCTATTCAATTACAACATTATTATGCAGGGTTAGATAGTGGACTATTTTTGATATTAAATGAATTAATCCAATCTTATGCTAGCATAAATAAGATTGGATAAAGGAAAGAAGCTAGTGGTTGATGCCTTAATCCAACAATGAAAGTGGTGGTCAAGAAGGAGCTAATGAAGTGGTTAGATGCTGGAATTGTCTACCCTATCTCTGATAGTGTAATTCCAACGCAATGCGTCCCAAAGAAAGGAGAAATGACAATGGTGAAAAATGAGAAGAATGAGTTGCTCAGACAATTACAAGATGATGGGTATGTATTGACTACAGGAAATTAAATGATGCAACAAAAAAAGATCACTTCCCGCTACCATTTAAAGACAAAATGCTTGATCAGTTGGTTGGAAAGGAAAACTAATGTTTCCTTGTTGGATATTTGAGATATCATCAAATTTCTATCCACCCAGATTAGGAAAAAACTACGTTCACATGTCCATCTGGAACATATGCCTTTTAAAGGATACCGTTTGGATTATGCAACACTTCAACTACATTCATGCAGTGTATTACTGTAATCTTTGCTAACATACTAGAGGAAGGACTAGATAAATTCATGGATGATGTTTTTGTTTAAAGAGATTCATTCATGAAATGTTTAAACAACCTCAAATAGGTTTTAACAAGATGTGAAGAAACCAATTTGGTGCTCAACTGGGAAAATTTTCATTTCATGGTGAAAGAATGGATCATTATCGGGCATCAAATTTCAAAGAAAGGTCTAGAAGTTGAAAATGCCAATATTCAAATAATAGAGAAGCTATCACATCTAACAAATGTTCAAGGAGTGAGTAACTTCTTAGGACATGTCGACTTTTACAGACGACTCATAAAAGACTATGCAAAAGTCTCGAAACCATTAAGCCAATTGTTGCGAAAAGATGTTCCTTTCGAGTTCAATAAAAAATGCATCATGGCTTTCAATGTTCTTAAACAAAAATTAGCCTCAGAACCCATCATAGTCAACCTTGATTGGACAAAGCCTTTTGTGATTATGTGTGATGCGAGTGATCATACAGTTGGAGCAGTCTTGGGACAAGACAAAGACAAGGGTTTTCATTCCATTCTTTATGCAAGTAAGACACTTAATCGAGCTCAATGCAATTACACTACCATGGAGAAAAAAATGTTAGCAGTTGTATTTGTATGTGAGAAATCTAGACATATTTGATGGTGAACTAAGTTTATGTCCATACGGATGAGTCAACATTGAAGTATGTAATGAAGAAAAAAGAAAGAAAAGCAAGACTAATGAGATGAGTGTTGCTCCTCCAAGAGTTTGATTTATGGGTTCTGGATAGAAAAGGGACAAAATTTCAAGTTGCAGACCATATTTCACAATTGGAATTAGAAACTGAAAACAGAAGGAAATGAAAATAAATGATAACTTCGTTGATGAGTAGTTATTCGAACTCATAAAAAGCTCAAAAACACCTTGGTATATAGAAATTGTCAATTACTTATCCCAAGGTATTTTCCCAGTGGACGCAACATAGGCGCAGAAAAAGAAGGTTAAGTATGGCGCTAGAAAATATACATGGGAAAAACTGTTATAGTATTCCCAAAGACCAATCATGAGATGATTGTCATTACATAATTGTTTTCCTTATTTATTAATATAAGACATTGCCATTATTATTTTAGTTTCTTTTTTCTATGTATATAAATAAACAGAATTATAATAATGTCCTAATAAAAATATGATTATTCTTAAAACGTCTTTAGTCAAGTATTATTGTGCGCTTAGACAACAATAATGCATTAAGACTAATGTGTAGTTGATTGATGACAAAGTGTTGTCACTGACATAGGGCTGTCAAAATCAATACATGAGTATGTGTAAGAGAACAACATATTGGACTCACCCACTATGAGTATGTTTCTTAGATTATTATGTAATAGTCACAACATTACTCATAGTGATAACTATGTATACGATTCTTAGACTTGAGATCATCATTATCCCAACATCGTGAGTAGTATATTGTGATACAGTCAAATGTCTTCCATAATAGGTTGTACTAAAAAGACTGATGTTCGATATGCCACAATCTATGTAGAGGGATATGGTTGATCAATATAAGATTTATCCCTCCTACATAATGGGAGCAATATCTTAGGTCACTTGATTGAGTGAGACTAGAAATGCATGGCCATGCTCGAATACGTTTATATGAGATATCATACTTATTTGTTTATTCTAGTCTACTAGAGATATCAGGAAACATGAGATTGGATTATGCAAGTGTGACTGTTCTATGAATTGTGTCCAGTCCAGATATAAATGACAAAAAGATGTAATACATGAAAGGTTTGTCATAGAAAGTTTATGTCGAATTACAACTTCTTATAACTTAGGTATCAATGATGAATTACTAGAGGCTACTCATTGCTTGTATTATTAGAAATTTTCTAGTACTACTACTAACATTACAATAACCTATAGGGTCACACCCTATTGTTAAAACGAACAAAATCCAAACACAGATGGTATTGTGGTTAGTTGTCACATAAATTAAATTAATTATTAAATTAATTTAATTTGACAATTAAATATTAAATGAATTAAACATACAAGCTTGTTGTAAATAAATAGAGAACATTGTTAAAATTAATATATGAATTTGATTCATATAAAAGTTTAACATAATATTATTCTACCGAAATTATTATTATTATAATTATAATTTCGGTCAAACAATGAAGCATGGTAGTTATAATTCTTTTGGAAAAAAATATAACATTTTTAATACTTTCCATATGTTCTCTATAGGATCATTTCATTTTCAATATATAGATACCAAAAATATCAAATTAGGGTAAACGTGTTTTAAAAGAAAATAAGAAAAAGGTCTAGTAGCCGCTTTGGGGGATTTTTTCTGGAAAATTTCTAAGAGAGTTTTTGTAGTTTGTATTAATACCGGGTGGACTACGTAGAGGCCGAGATGTTTTCGTTATGGCTTGGAAATGACATAGAATCAACAACATCCTTTCATTGGTTCTTTCAGTTAAGAAGGTGTATCTTCAACCTTATTTCAACTCGTTTTGTTCCTCGTACATGGATCCATGGCAGAGAATAGCCAAAATATTTTTTCGCTGCCACGGGGCGTATCGATAGTCTTAACAAGAACCATATGTTTTCCAACAATGTCTCGATCAGTTAATTCGATGTTGTGTAGCTGAAGAAGAGGTTGAAGATATTCTAATGGGGTGCCATACATCTCCAAGTGGAGGCCATTCTGGAAGTAAGAGAATTACACAAAAGGTGTTACAATACGGATTCTATTGGCAGAATATAAACAAAGATGCTTGTTAATTTGTGCAAATATGTGGGAGATGTCAAAGAAAAGGGAACGTTTCAATAAGGGATGAGATGCCAAAAAAATGGGATTTTAGAAGAAAAGATATTCAACATCAGGGGCATAGACTTCATGAGACCATTTCCTAGTTCCTTTGGGAACTAATATATTTGACCGCTTCTGGACGCACTAATGTCCAGAGTGTGAATACTGCAATAAAAGATATATCGACGAGGTGGCATCCATAAGTATATGGGTCTAGTTGTAATATAGTTACAACAGAGTAGGTGATTACTCTTACGATTGTACCCAAAGGAGGCTAGTGCTAGATCGATTTTAACCTAAACACTAAAAGATCTAATTAGTACTCTAAATAAGTTATACTAGGAAAACATCGTAAAAAAGAGTTTTAAAGAAATAATAAAATATAATAATGAAAGAAATAAAAATCAAGAGATGGAAAAATAGAATAAATCAAATCTGATTATGGGTGATTAGCTCGCTTCGATAATCCCTATCAACTATCGTTTTGGGCTCCTCCTCAATCAATTAGTCACTATTATAGTAGGACCTTCCGATCTTCCACTCAAATAATGAGTCGGTAAGGGCTACTTATCTTCCAACCTCATAGTCTAGACCGATTTTGGATGAAGGTGTTCACGGATAGACCATACCAAACTTGGGTTAATTCCTAACTTGATGACTTCTTAGGGTTGTCAAGCTTAGGGATTTAGGTTCTTCCTTTCCCAAACAGCTGATCCATTAGGTAACCCAACAAAACAGTTAACAAATCATAGCTTCACTCACTAGTCCCCCATAGAAGAATTAGTTCCTCATGGTTTTCATAAGTAATATAGAATCAATATAAAGAGCAAACATGCTCAATGAATCGATAATATAGAGTTTAAGAAATTGCCTGATTTTTATTTAAGAATGAATGCAAATCCACAAGTTTGACTGTCTTCCACAAAAATAAATCTATCAAGATAAACAAAGAACAACTTGAAAATAAATCTAAAACCTAAGAAGAAAGGAAAGCTAAACTGGAATTTAACAACAGAATTCTAAACTAAGTAATTGGTGTCCACAATATGTGACAAATGAGCCTATTTATAGATTTTAGGTGCTCGTCATCCTGAACCTTAGGTTAGCTGACGTTCTCGAGCTTTAAGTTTGATTGTACAGACCAAAATGCCCTCTGAATCATGTTAATTCTCATCCAAAGTTGATGTTGCAACACACCAGGACCTGTGTTGCGACATAGGAGTCAATATACTTCTCTTAGGATATATTCAGGGGTATGTTGGGACACCCTTAGGTTGCTGGGACATCGAAGGCAATCTCGTGATTTCTCTGTTCTGATCCCTACGTTGTGACATTGATCATTCTGTGTTGCGATATGGTGGCCAATATTGATTTAGTGTTGCGTGTGAAATGATATGCGATTTTTTACAAGTATACACGTCGGTTCAAGTAATAAAGTGATGAGTGAGTATCGTTCCTACGAGGATCGAATTAAGGTACAAAAGTGGTCAACTTATTATAATAAAATGTGATTAATGCTATGGAAAAGTTAATGATAAATATTCAATGGAAATTAGTGGAATGATGAAGTATGCGATGGATGGAATTGACGAATAATTAGAAATGCTATGGCAAAAGTGACAGAAAAAATGTAATGGCAATAACAAGAGTGATTATACAGAGAGAATGCAAATAAAGAAATAAATAACTAAATATGATGTGACAAATATACTACGAAAAAGAATAAGGATAGAATGATGTTGATTAGGAGGGACGAGATTACCCAGAATTGACCCTTACTGTCAATAATGCCTTGACAAAATCATATCTATTTTATTGAACAGAAGAGTTCTAAAATGGCCTACCTCTCACGATAGCAACGCCTTAAGTTACCGTGCCTGTATCTATAGGCTTTTTAGATATCTTGCATGGGTTCTTTCTGTATGATCGTGACTCTATGTCTAGAACCAACTACAAGTGTTGATCAAATACTTGCTAATTTCATTTAATTTTAATCCAACCATCCAACCCTTTCGGAATTAGAATCAAGTTATGGCATGCGAACAACCTTCTATGTCTAGAGATGGTTGTATTTTAATTAAGAAATAAGAACAATCAAATGAAACAGTAAAGTAAATTAGATATATACAACATTCATAAAAATAGTTAAGGTTTGATCGAAACTAATCCCAACCATATGAGATTTAGTTTATGGGCTGGGAAATAAAATTTCAAACCAAAGTATTATCCGACATTTCGTTCGACTACTACAATTCAATCTTTCGAAGGAAATAAAGGAAGAACTTCAGGAAGTAGCCTTCGCTTGCCTAGTCCACCTTTGGCAGCACAACTTCTTGTGATGGCTAAGAAGGACTACCTTCGACTTGCACAGTTGAACTCATATTCACACCTAAGGATCTCTCTCACTTTTTTTTTGTTGTTTGTGAGTTCCCCTTCATCAGTTTTATAAATAGATTAGGCTAGGGTTGGCTAACAGCTCGTGATTATCTTCTCCACTTTTAGGAGGTTTATCTAGTACAAGTTTTAATTTGAATTTGAACTGTTGTGCGAAAAATGCTGACTTGGTCTTTCCGGCATTGCCTCGGCATCCATACTGGTAAACTCTATGCATTTTGCCTTGAAAAAACTTCACTCCTTTATTTCCTCATTCCAAAACCTATTCTTGCCACATTAGCACAAAAAACTCCACCACAAGCGATTAAAAGCACCTAATTCCACTACAATCCAAGTGCTAATGCAATATTAAAAATGCTAATTAAAATCTCCTAAAATGCAAAAAAATGTACTTAAGGACAAATAATTAACTAGGTCTAAAGGCATGAAATATAACTCTTTTCAAGAGTAATCACACCCCCAAACCTGAGTTATTATTTGTCCTCAAACAAAATACATCTAAATGCATGAATGCACCTATCTCGCCTTGGCAAAATATACTTCCTCATACTACCTAACTATTCGAAAAAACAATTTATACCTCTGTTCTCAGCAATCTTCTATTTTCCTAAAACTGATTCAATTGTCAAAGGTTTGTTCAACAAAGGCAGTGCAAAAATTTCTCCGTAAAAATAAAATTTCCTAAGTACCCATGCATTCTCTCTTTCGTCTTATAGCAAATATCTTTTTTATTTACTTAGTTCATTTGTTACCTAAACAAAAGTCACTTGCTTTAAGTCCATATCAAAATATGTTATTCACATTTTCATATATTTATTCTTTTTTTTAAAAGCAGTATTATTATTGTTTTTATTATTATTAGGGGATTTAGCATGTCACAAAATTCTTTGACTTGAAAATCACGATGGAGCATAAAACAGATTGTCGAAAACTCAATCATGTCACAATTTAAACCAAAAGTCACTCATGAAACTAAGGCTTGTAACTAAAAAGATGGATGGAGATACAACTACCTCCTTAGCTACCCAGTCCTTTGTTATAGTGGAATGCCCCTTATAGTTATACCATACATTCTTACTTAGGTCCTCCTTTCTAATCAATAGCACGATGGACCAAACAAAGTGATGCTGACCTATTTAGCAACTCTAAGCATTGGAGTGCATATTTATTTAAAAAAATGTCGTGGCAATTTGCTAATGTTTGGTTTCAACAATCCCTAAAGGCATTAAAAAAATACTTACTATATTTTGAAAAAACAAAAAACAAGGCATAGGACATCCCATTTTAAGAAATCAATTTCCAAGCAACTTAGCCTAAGCAAGCTTCACCCAATCCGTTGTTACCTGTTCTAGGTATATCGAAAAAAATTTTAAGCTCATTATCGAACATCATAAAGGAAAACTCTACTTTTTATAGATAAGACAGTATTTGAATAGTTATTATGTCATGAAAAAATATCCTATATACCAAAATGAACATACAAAATGCAACCTAGATGCACTATACACCCCCAAACCTAAGGGATGTATTGTCTTCAATGCATGTAAAATCATGAACAGTATTTAACAAGTATGAATATACACACGAAGAAGAGAAAAAAATATGCAATGCATGAGAGAAAAACAAAACTTAACCTCGTTGGACTAGAACGTTGGTACTTCATTCAATTCTTTCTTGTGGACTTGAGAAAATTGACTTTGTATCTCATCTTCATTTCCTTATGTCGACTTCCTCACCTTCTTTGTCGGCCTCTATTAGTTTATTGATCAGTTAACTGATTGCTTGATCATGTCCTTTCATGGAAATGAGTGAAGAAGTCGGTTTAGGAGTTTTACCCTTTTCAGTGGTAGTAGCTGGTGCAATGGTAGGGCCACTTGTTTCTTCCTTTCCTTCTTCTACTTCCTTCTCTTGGTTGGCAAAGGATGACTTTTCTAATTCCTTCTCAACAGCTTTTCCTTTATTTGCAGTGACTCCTTCATTCACGGTGTCAATTCTAGTAGTGGATGGAACTGGCTCTTTTTCGCACTCTGTAGACGAGAGAAAAATATTTGGGAAAGTAGGAATTTCTGGCATGGGTCTCAAAAAAAATTCTGAAGTGATCTTCTTAATGCCAAATCCCTATCTTTCACATACAACCAGTACCTAGCCTGGCGTTCATTGCTTTGTTCCAACTCTTCAATCATCTGGTATTACTGCACATCAAACAGAGACAACCTCTACTCTAATTGTTTTAAGGAAGTCAATAATTTTTTGTCATGAAAGGCGGGAGATGTTGTTATGGGAATACGTGTGGTTAGGGAAGCTTGACTGTGTTGGGATGCTACGGTAAACTCAGTTCCTAGTAGCTTGACAAAAATTGTTTTTATTATCCCAACCTTATTGGGGGTAACGTCCTCAGCATCACTTAAATGCAAATTTTTCAATTTACATAGGGAAGAAATAAGGGAAAGAAAATTCAAACTCTCATCATTCTTATTAGCACACCTAGGGACCTCTTGGAAGATAATCCTCCCTACATTTATCTGTCTCCCTTGTAGAATAAAATACAACAATAACATTCATTCGAAATAGTCATCTTATGAATAGACAGCATAAGACGAGTCCTTAAAAAGTGGTACCACACCTTCCCAATTAGTTTTCATGCAACTCTTTCAATAGTGTAACACTTCTGGCTTGAAATAATCCACTGCGTTCCTTCAACGCATAAATCTTCTAATACTTTATCCAACCTCTTTGATGTAATATTCCCGGCAAATTTAGAATGCTCATCTATAACCTCCTTAATGCCGAATGGGGCATTAATGTGGTCTTCATTGAATGACACAGATTTACCCCGCACATAAATAAAGGGACAGTCTGGGGAATTTACATGAGTGTAAAACTCTCTTACCACTTTACCCAAAATATCCCCTGGGTGTAGACTAAATCTTCTCCAGTTTTTCCTTTCTACAATCGATGATACCTATTCATAGTACCCCATGTTGGGTTCATCCTTCAGCAAAACTACCTATTCAAAAAAAAATGGCTGCTTTAGAATATTAGTGGAATACTCTATGGCTGTGGCAGCATTGAAGAATATCTTTGGTTGCTGGGAGCCAATGTGTGAAGTTTCTGCTGCTTTAGTAATACTCCTTATACTCGCTATGAAGAAAAGGTTAGGGAAACAGGAAAGGAAAAATAATGGAGTAAAAACAATAATAGCAGAAAGGTTGAAGACGAGAGAACTGTAAAAGTGTGAACTTTGTAAGAAGTGGGAAATGTGAACCAGTTGAAGAAAATAAAAAAAGATAATGATGATAATTTTTAGGGAATGGGAAACGTGTGGTAGAAGGTTTATGATGTGGAGGAAAAGTTAAAAACTGACAAGACTTTGGGGGGAAGGAAATGAAATAAGAGAGCCCTACATTGTGGGCCTCATACTTTGGGTTTCCCAATTTTCACTAAATGCACTGCCTAAAAATCTTTCCTTTGGAATTTTCTAACCGGTCAACTTTATTAACACCTCATCATTCAGATTGTCATGGCATAACGTTTCTTTGAAATCCCGCGGCAAACTGCTGCTCTATATACACTAAAAAATCTTGCATTTTCTATTCTACTCTTGTTCATAATAATAACAGAAATGAAATTGTATTAAAAATAAAGAGAATAATAATAATAATAATAGGATATAAAATGAAAAAAAAACTACTTATTAACGAAAACAAAAATTCAAACATCACGAAGGCTAACACTTTACTTAGCACGCTCTATAGGAGCACCCCAGTAATGCTTCAAGCATTGTCCATTAACCTTAAATGTAGCCCTTGTTTTTAGGTCTTTAACAACAACAGCACCATGCAGATACACTTGGAATTACTTCAAAGGTCTTGACCATTGAGATTTTAAGTTACCAAGAAATAATTTAAGCTTGGAATTAAACAATAATACCTGCTGCCTAGGTTCAAATTGCCTTGGTAAAATTCTAGCATCATGCCATCGCTTGGTCTTTTCCTTATACAAACTAGCTTTCTCATATTCTTGTGTTCGAAACTCCTCCATCTCATTCAATTCTAGTAATCTCTTGCCGCTAGCTGCAGCCCAATCCATGTTCAGCTTCTTAATCATCCAAAATGCTTTATGCTCAAGTTCAACAGGTAAAGGACATGGCTTACCGTAAACAAGTTTAAAAGGTAACATACCTAGTGGTGTTTGAAATGCAGTTTGGTATGCCCATAGAGCTTCATCTAATCTAGTAGACCAGTCCTTTCGAGATGGATTCACCACTTTTTTCAAAATTTGTTTAATTTCTCTATTAGAAATTTTAGCCATGCCATTTGTGTGAGGGTGATCTGTCGTGGCAATTTTATGTTTCACCTCATACCTACACAAGGCATTGGCCATCAGTTTGCAATCAAAATGGGATCCCTCGTCATTAATAATGGCTCTCAGTGTACCAAATTGTGTGAAAATTTTCTTATGCAAAAATTTCAATACCAACTTAGAATCATTAGAGGCTAGGGCTACTACTTCTACCCACATAGAAACATAGTCTACTGCGAAAATTATGTATAGCTTGCCTACGGATGGTGGAAACAGACCCATAAAGTCTATTCCCCATACATCAAACAATTCAATATCCAATATACTTTGCAACAACATTTCTTGTCTCCTAGACACATTTCCTATTATCTGACAACGATCATACGACTTATAGAATTCATGAGCATATTTAAATAAACTTGGCCAATACAATCCTGATTAGGGTACCTTGGTAGCTGTTTTCATCCATCCAAAATGTGCTCCATATAGGGTTCCGTGACAATGTTGTAAGACACTATGCATCTCATCCTTAGGGGCACACTTCTGAATTAGTTGACTTGCACAATACTTGAATAGGAATGGTTCATCCTAATAGTACTGTTTCGTATCGTGAAGAAATTTTTGTTTTTTTAGCATCGAAGTTAGGTGGCATTACACCACTTGCTAAAAAGTTTACTATGTTAGTGTACCAAGGTATTGCCTTGGCATTGAGCAACTGTTCATTTGGGAAATCTTCCTTAATATATTTCCTACTTTCATCTCCATTCTTTGATTCTATTCTTGACAAATGGCCAGCCACTTGATTCTCAGTTCCCTTCCGATCTCTAATTTCCAAATGAGACTCTTATAACAAAAGTATCCACCTAATCAATCTTGGATTGGCATCTTTTTTTTGTACCAAGTACTTGATATCGAGTGATCTGTGTAGATTGTGACCTTTGTTCCCACTAAATAAGAATGGAATTTGTCGAGTACAAAGACCACTGCCAGTAATTCCTTCTCCATAGTGGTATAATTAAGCTGAGTTTCTGTCAACGTCCTACTAGCATAGTATATTGGATGTAGTACCTTGTTTCTTCTTTGACCCAAAACTTCGCCCACAACTTTCTATCAACATAAGCACTGCTCCTACAAAAGTAACCACAATCGATACTACTACAAGTCGTTTCTTGAGTTCCTTGAAAGCCTGCAAACATTTATAATAAAAATTAAAAGTTTTATTCTATTCAGGAAAGTACACAAGCTTTAAGAGATTTTCAGAAAATCATGGATAAATCTTCTGTAAAATCCTCCACGTCCTAAAAAACTTATAATACCCTTAACACTATCGGGCAATGGCCATTTTTCGATCACTTCTATTTTTTCCTTGTCCACTTCAATTTCTCGCTGTGACACCCTATGTCCTTAGACAATGCCTTCACGGGCCATGAAATGGCATTTCTCCTAGTTTAATACTAGATTCGTTTCTTCACAATGACATAAAACCATCTCCAAATTTCTTAAACAATCTTCAAAATCATTTTCGAACATAGTGAAGTCATTTATAAAAACTTCAAGGAAATTTTCCACCATGTCAGAGAATATGGCCATCATGTAGCGCTGGAAAGTTTCTGAGGCATTGCATAACCTGAACGACATCCGCCTGAATGTGAAAGTGCCATATGGACACGTGAAAATTGTCTTCTCTTGATCTTCAGGTGCTATGGAAATATGATTATATCTTGAATAACCATCCAGGAAGCAATAAAAAGCCTTACTAGCTAAGCTGTCCAAGATCTTATCGATGAATGGTGAAGGGAAATGATCCTTCCTAGTTGCCTTGTTAAGCCTGCCGTAGTCCATACACACTCTTCATCCCATAATAGTACGAGTCGGTATGGGCCCATTGTTGTCATTACTTACTACTGTGACACCCTCTTTCTTAGGTACACATTGCACAGGGCTTACCCACGAGCTATTGGAAATTGGGTAAATGATGCCAGCATGAAGCCACTTGATAATTTCTTTCTTGACAAATTCCTTTATAACTGGATTTAACCATTTCTGCTTTCAATTGATTTGCTATGGCAATCTTCCAATAAAATTTTATGCATACAAAATGTAGGGCTGATTCCTTTTATATCACCAAGGGTCCAACCTAATGCTTTTTTAGATCGTTTTAAAACTTTTAAAAACCTGTCCTCTTGTTTAGGTGTTAGTTTAGCAACAATTAAAACTAGAAAATTACTTTTATTTACTAGATACGTGTATTTCAAATGTTATGGTAGAGGCTTTAACTCTAGAATGAGAGATTCCCCTCCAGATGCTTTAGGAGCCTTAGAATCTTGTTTTTTTCAAATTAAGGGATTCAAATTTATTCCCTAGCCTATCTATTATCTGTTGGGCTTCTATATATTCACCAAGATCTTCAAAACATGCTATGTCACCTTGCTCCATCAAATTTTCTTCACTGTCAGAATTGTCGTAGCAAAATTTTGCGAATTTGTCCACTGTTGATTCTATCAAGCCAATAGTGTAACATTCCTCATTCTCATCTATGCATTTTAATGCATTAAACACATTAAAATTAACCTACTGATCATTCAATCTCATGGTTAGCTCGCCTTTCTGTACAGCAATTAGGGTTTTGCCAGTAGCAAGAAACGGTCTTCCAAGAATAATTGGTACATCATGGTCAACTTCACATTCTAAAATAAGAAAATCTTCAGGAAAGATAAATTTATCCACCTTTACAAATACATCTTCAATCTTACCTTCTGGATGGGCGTAAGATCAGTCAGCCAATTGCAATGTTACTGTGGTAGGTATTGCTTTCCCAATTCCTAGCTTCCTAAAAATAGACATAGACATTAGATTTATACTTCTGCGTAAATCACATAATGCTTTTCCAACGTAATGATTTCCAATTGAACATGGGATAGTGAAACTACCTGGGTCCTTTAACTTTAGAGGTAGCTTATTCATCAACATTGTTGTGCACCCTTTAGTGAGAGCGATAGTCTTAAATTCCCTTAATTTGCACTTATTCGACAGTATATCCTTCATGAATTTGACGTAATTGGGCATTTGCTACAATTCTTTGAATAGAAGGATAATAATATGGAGTTGCTTTAAAACGTCCAAAACTCTTTTAAACTGAGCATCTTGTTTGGATTTATGGAATCGCTGTGGAAAAGGTAGAGGCGATCATCCTTCAGGTTGTTGATATTGTTTTGCTGTGGCATTTTTGTTGGCAACATGATCTGGTTCTACTACAACATTCTTCTGCTTATCATTTTCAAATGTCATATGCTTTTCAGATGGTTCTGGGATATTTACCTGATTTTTACTTGTATTATCCTCTTCTACCACGGCATCGTGAACAACATCACTCAACAGAGTTTGCTTCTAAGGGTGATTTCTCATTTCCTTGTGTTCTTGAATTTAGAGCATTCGTTATTTTCTCCACTTGATTTTCAAGCACTCAAAGAGATGTTGTCTGACTCTGAATTACAGCATCATTCTTGGCCACATATTCCTTTAACAAGTCTTCAATAGAATTAGAAAATGATACCTGACCTTGTTGAGCATTTTGCCTTGACATAGAATGATTATAACCAAGTGGTGCATTGTTGACATTCTCTCTTGTGGAATTGTTGAAATTTCCTGCACCTTAATTACCCCAACTAAAATTTAGATGCTGCTTCCTCATTGAATTGTAGGTGTTGGAATATGGATTGCTATTTCAATTGGAATTACCCATATAGTATATTGACACTGGGTTTGATGGGCATTCGTCAAACACATGATTTTTACCACAATAAATGCATGACAATTAGAGAAGATACCAGAGCTGTTAACGAAGTGATTGCATCAACCTCGATGGTACCAGTAGCTCTCTTACCCATCCCAATTCTCGTGGTCAGATACTAAGAATCATTGTTGGCAATCTTTTCCAAGATCTCGTATGCTTCATTATAAGTTTTATCCAATAACGTACCAGTGGCAGACGCATCAATTACCATCCTTGTGTGCGCATTCAACCCATTGTAAAACATCTCCATTTGAGTCCAGTGTTGGAATCCATGCATCAGACATTTCCAAATTAAGTCTTTAAATTCTTCCTAAGTTTCATATAGAGTTTCATTCTCCAATTGCTGAAAAGACGTAATGTCATTTCTCAACTTGGCATTCATGTTTGGGGAATTATACTGTAGCAAGAATCTATGGCAAAGATCATTCCATGATGCCACTGTTCCCAACAACAAAGCATTTAGCCATGCTCTCAGACGATCTCTTAAAGAATACAGGAATAGCTTAAGTCTTAAGGCATCTTCAGGAATACCCTGTTGTTTGAATGAATTACATACTTCTAGAAAATGTCTTAGATGTAATCTCAGATCTTCAGTAGGCAGTCCACTGAACTGTCCTACGATTTGTAGCATCTAAAACATTATCGGTTTCAGTTTTAATTGCTGAGCTTGTATTGTTGGTCTTACTATTCCTAGATACAAATCATCCAGCATTGGGATGACATGCTCTCTAATTCAAAAATCTCATTCATCCACCTCACGTTGAATAGGAGGATTTTCATTGCGATCATTTGGATTACCATTAAGATCATTCCTGCTTCCAACAATTTTTCTCAAGTCTTTTCTCTTTCTCCGCAAGGTTATGTCAATCTCGGGATTAAAAAGGTATTCTGTGTTAGATCGTGTGGACATGAAATTGGCCAAAATCAAGCCATTTCCATCACAAAGCCAGAAATTTACCCTCATGACCGAGGCATAAAAAACATACCAAAATATGCTTAATTTGACGAATTCAAATGACCAAATCCATTTAACCAATATGCCGTATAAGACACCTCAATTTCAATAAACCAAACTTGCCTAAACATATGCATTACCACATTTAAAACATACACAACTAATTCAATATCATCTTAAAGCATACCACAATTGAGATGACCAGTAACTGAACATAACATACCATTTTAATGTCCTAAAACAAAACCATCCTGTAACACCCCTAACCTGAATCCATTGCTGGAACAAGGGTACGAAGCATTAACGGAGTTTACAAATCAAGTAGATAAAAAATGCAAACATTCATATCATATAGCATTCATGAGAAAAACTAATCAAACTCATACATATTGTCCCTTATACGAGCCCTCGAGGCCCCAAATTACGCATTAGAAACAAATCGGGACTAAATTGGAAACTAAAAAATATATATACACTTACTATTGCATAGTACCAAATCACACCAAGTTATAAAACACACCTCATATGCATATTTAACTTCTATTTTACCTTTCATCATTCAACCACAAATCATTCCACACATCAACATTATAAGCCAAATTATGCACATACCAAAATACCAAAACACAATCCAAATAAGTGGCTAATATCAACAAAACACATATACGCCAACATTTAGCCAAAATAACCTATACATGCCATTATAACCAAAATCAAAACATCCAAAAGTACCGATAGAACCGATGGATAGTGTAATATAGCTCCGACAAGTTTCCAACCCCATCGAGCTTTTGATAGTCTATAAAGAAGGGATAAACAACTACGTAAGCACTGAATGCTTAGTAAGCTCGTACAAACTTTAAACTTAATATTCCAATTCAATAATAAAATTTATATGATAAATATAAAGCTATACCAATGCCTCAAGATTTATCAACTATATAACCACTAACTCATAAATGAGTAAGTCTATCAACATCGTATATCTGTTCATTCCTAGCATAATAAGATTTTATAAAACGTTTTACACCATCATTAACATTTTCATAAAACTACAAATAACTTCCTTTACTTACTTTCCATTCCATTTACTAAACATAAACTTAAATAACAACATCAATTAACTAGTTAATATATTTATTCATAACATAAGTAAGTTCAACCATAACATACATAATTTCTCATACATAAGTACATTATTCAACTCATCAATCCCTTTTCATCATATCACATTTAAATTATGAACTTACCATTTCATTTGTATAGTACTAGCATATACATCAATCGAATATCGACTTGGCATAAGCCTAATTACCATCATCAATACACAAGTTAGTGCATATATGTATATAATTCATCTTCATGTTTCAAATCACTATCCCATTTTCAATTCTCATACAATATCATTCAATATAAATCATAGTACTATTATATTTAATTACCCCTATTAACACGACTCGGACTCGAACAGATACACGGATCCAACCAACACACCAGTTTGGCACCCAGTGCCTCATCGGATAAATCCGAAGTAATAACTGTGCCCAGCACTATATAAATTTGACACTCAGTGTCTCATTGGTTAAACTGAAGTAAATTGGCACCCACTGACTCATCAACTCGAAGTAAAAAAAAATCTCTGAACACTTTGTATCTTATGGCATTCCATCTATATCCGACTAAGCCCGATACAATTAATATGGTTTAATTTCACTTCCAAATGCAACAAATATCCAATTATCATATTTGAACATATATATATTCCTGTCAATTCAAATAATCAAGACATTCATAATTTATATACTAATTCCATCCATTTCAATCAACTATCAAATGTCAACCTTTTTAATTCATACGTATTAGCACATCATTTCAACATCATTTCGTACTATACTCAAATTGCATATGCTAACATCTTTTATTTGATTAACAATGTCCCAATTCACACAATTGCTATATAAATAGTTATTCACATATCAAACCCCAATTGTTTATACATTGGCATTAGCCATTCAATACTCAATTCATGAGTACGTAACTAATGTATCTCATTTAGTCACAACATATCTCATTTTCATTTATGTTCGAGTAAATATTCAATAATTAACAAATCTTTCAAATTTATTAAACAATTTACCTTATCGAGATTTTCCATACAAAGAACAACTTAAGGATAATAGTACTGTTGGAACGCCGGTACCTCTACGGCGCATCGGAAAAAATATAACACCCGGCGATCCTAACCATTGATCCATGTGTGAGGAACGAATCGGGGTGAAAAGGGGTTCCGAAATTACAAAATGGTGATTCTGAGTAAACAGCGACGCCTCGACAATGAGTAATCTGATCTACTATCGACCCAAGCCGTAATCTTTGATGACTCTGACCTCTACGGAATCCATCTAGTTGACTATGAACGGAAGGAATCCCCAAACAGTTTTGGAGATGACTTTGCTTTGACGGCTGCTAGACTCACCAAGCAAAGAAAAATGGGATTTTATATCTTATTATTTTTTTAGGGTTTCTCAAAATAAATTAAATATAATAATGTTTAAAAAATCAAAAATTATAATTACATTAATTATAATAAAGATTTTGGTAAACTATATTTATTTATATATAAATAAAAATCATATTCTCATTATGTGTACAACAACATTGTACATATAATGTGTTCAATAATTGATTACCCAATTAAATTAATTCTATAATTAATTTAATTCATGCGACAACCAAACACAATACCAATTATATTTTATTCCGTTCATTTCAACTATAGGGTGTGACCCTATAGGTTCTTGTAACGTTAGCAGTAATGTTAGAACGATTCCAATGTTACAAACAAGAAATCATGATTCGACATAACATTTTTATGATTAATCTTTTCATGCACTAATGCTTAAGTCCTTTATCTCTGGACTCAACACAAGTCATGGAATAGTCACACTTGTATAGTCCATTTCATGTTCCTTGATATCTTAAGTAGACTATGATATACAAATAAGTATGACATCTTATATCAGCTTATTTGAGCATGGCCATGCATTTCTAGTCTCACTCAATCAAGTGGCCTAAGATATTACTCCCATTATGTAGGAGGGACTTATCCTATATCAATCAACCATATCCCTCTACATAGATTGTGGTATATCCAACATCAACCTTTATAGAAAAACCAGTTACGATGTACGTTTGACTGTATCAAAATATACAACTCACGATGTTGGGATTATGATGATCTCAAGTCTGAGGATCATATACATATTAATCACTATGAGTAATGTCGTGACAATTACATAGTAATCCAAGAAACATACTCATAACGGGTCAGTCCAATATGTTGTTCTCTAACACACATATTCATGCATCGATTCTAACACTCCATATCAATGACAACTCTTTATCATCAATCAACTACATGTTAGTCTTAATGCATTATCGTTGTCCTATCCAACAATAATACTTGATTAAGGACCTTTTAAGAATAATCATATTATTCTCAGGACATTAGTATAAAACAGTTTATTTATACACACAGAAAAGAAACTAAAATAATAATGGTAACGCCTTATATTAATAAACATGATAAATCAAGTATGTTAGTACAACCATCTCATGATTGATTTTTGGGCATACTCTAACAAGTACATCATCAACAGAAGCTCATACATCTGATCCACCAGAACACGTCAACAGAAGCTCATAAGAGCTAAATAAAAGCTCATGAGAGCCGAACAGAAGCTCGTGAGAGCTGAACAAAAGCTCATAAGAGCTGAACCACCCAAATCACTCCAAACAGAAAGTAAAACACGAAAGTTCGCAACAAATGTTAAATCACGGTTTACTTGGGTAATATGTCAATATCTCCCTCCAGTACCATCTCCACTTAAAACCCCCGTCATACACCAAATCATGAATGTACTCAATTCCCGCGTTTAATCCAAATTGAGTATTAAATTCGATAATATATTTCCAAAAATAATTTAATTCTAACAATAGAACATATATATAATACCAATCACCAATTTATAAAAATGTTAAATTTTAACCGTACGAACTTACCTGGCTAAATTGCAGAAATACCAAAGTTTAGAGGCATTTTGGTAAATTTTCTATTTTCCTCGATTTTCCACCCAATCTTGATCTAAATTAATAATTTCATTCAATATATTAATTTAAACAATAAAAATTCATTTCATGCAATTTGGTCATTTTGACATTTTACAAAATTAATCCTAAAGTTTTACTTTTATTCAATTTAGTCCACGAGTGTAAAACATGCAAATTAACCATTTTTAATACAAACCCAAGCTAGTCAAATGTTCATAGTATTCAAAACATCCCATTTGTACAACAATTTCACCTTAAATCCTTATACTTTTATTAATTTAACAAATTAGTCCCTAATCGAAAAATTCATCAAAATCACTTAACAAAATACTTTTATATATCAACCAACATCTCAAATTCATCATTTAATAACTAAAATCATATAGGTTCATCAATGGTAACATTTAAACTCTTTAATATTTTCAAAATCGAAGGTATGGGCTACCTAAACCTAGTTATAATGATCTCAAAAACATTAAAATTGCAAGAAATATGATCGATTGTACTCACATGTGAAGGAAATAAGACATAGCCGAAACCCCCTCCATAGCTATGGTGTTCGTTGGAGAGAAGAAGAAGAAATGAAATTAAAGTGTTTTAATTTCACTTTAATTTGTTTTAATTTCACTTTAATTACAAAATTGCCATTGAATTTATATTATTTAATTCATTTACAACCATTATGTCATCCCACTCATTATTTATGGCTTAATTATCACTTAAGCCCTTCCTCTTTTATTAATTAATCCATCTAATCACCTAAAACTATTAATTAACAAGTTTTGCAACTTTTTTAATTTGGTCCTTTTCTCTTAATTAACTATCGAAACATTAAAATTTCTTATCGAAAATTTAGTACTACCTTAATGACACTTCGTAAGTATTTATTAAAATATTTACGACTCAGTTTATGGAAACGAGATCCCGATGCCTCATTTTTTAGAACCACTTGACTTTAGGGTCTTACCACTTGAACTTAAGAAATCGCTTATAAAAAAAAATCACTATATCAAAACCTTTTCAAAGTCACAATTAACTCGTGAATATTAAATATAATATTTACGAACTTACTGGTTAGATTTGGTGGCCCCAAAACCACTGTTTCTGACACCACTCAAAAACGAGTTGTTACACAACCAATGTGCCCATCATAGACACCGCAATTATATCCAACATCAATAACTAAAACATGTAAACATTTATCCATTTCTAGCATAGCACTTAATTCACTCACAAGCCAAAACAAATCATAAGTGTTCAAATTCATACCATTCTAATTGTACCAATAAGATAACTATTTAAAATCTTAATACAGTACCTAAGAACTTAGTTTAGTATATTGTCATATTGTATCTAAACAAAATATATATAGCAACATATACATGCCACTACCCTAAGGGACACAAGAACTACCAACATTAATGGATAGTGTGAGCTGAAGGTTCGATCTGTCTAAAAGTCAGCAACAACGATCTACAAAACAATCCACAAAAACGAATAAGCTTATAGAGCTTAGTAAGAACATTGTATATCACTAAAGTTAACAAAAATTGAATACAACTCATATTTTACTCGATTCAAAGTTACCAGAGTGTAATCAAGGTCACGTATGTGCAATTCAGGAGTAGTGAAGTACAAACAAGGGCACGTATGTGGAATTCAGTGGTACCGAATTACAATCAGGGGCACGTATGTGCAATGCAGAGGTACCGAAGTATAATAAGGGGAACATCTGTGAAATTCAGGGGTACTGAAGTACAATCAGGGGCACGTATATGCAATTCAAGGGTACCAAAATACAAACAGGGGCACATATGTGTAATTCAAGGGTATCGAAGTACAAAAAGGGGCACATATGTGCAATTTATGGGATAATTACCTATCAACATTAAATTACAGAACTATAATGTAAAAATATACAAGTAGAATTTCAATTACATATTGAAATACTACGAACTTACATTGACAACTAGAGCGTAGACATACGATCGAGCTAATTTGTGATTTTTTTCCTTTCTAGATCTGGTTGAGATTTATCTGGACCTAAATAGATAATTATATTCAATTAAGTGTTTCAATCAATCTCAAACATTCAATTCAATCCATAATTTACATTTATGCATAATTACAATTCTACCCCTAATATTTTAACTTTTCACAATTTAGTCCTTAAGCTCATAATTTAAAATCTAAGCATTTTCATCATTATTTAATACTAGCCAAATTCTTTAGGGACCTATATCAACCCATATACACCATCATTTTACAAATTTACCTTGAATGTTACTACTTTTACAAATAAATCCCTAAATGACATTTTCATCAAAAATCACTCTACAAAACTTATTTATTTATCTATAAGGGCTCATAATCTTTCATTAAACTTCAAGAATAATGCAAAAAATTCATGGAAAAACTCTAAAACTTTAACAGATTTGCAATTTAATCATTGGACTAGCTAGATTAAGCTATAACAATCTCGAAAAAAATCATTAAAAATGGGACAGAATAACACTTATATGCTTAGGAAAATCTTGGCCAAATGAAGAACCCTAGTTATGGCTTTCTTCTTTCAAATTTTCAGTGGGAGAGATAGGAAGAAGATGAGTGGAATTTTTTTTTATTTTGTTTTACTTAACCTTATTTCCAAATTTAATTATTTAACTTTTATCATGAACTTAAAAATCACCTAATTGTGTCCATAAAAGTCTACTAACATTATATATGGTCTAATTACCATCTAAGTCCACTCACATTGAAATTCCGTATCCAATTGATACCTTTAACTAATAGACCTCTACTTTTGCACCTTTTTTCGATTTAGTCCTATTCACATAATTAAGCAGGCAAATGTCAAAATTTCTTAACAAAATTTTTATACGACCTTACTAACATTCCATAGACATTAAAATAATAAGAAAATACTAATTTACTCATCAGATTTGTGGTTCCAAAACCACTGTTCTAATTTTACTAAAAATGGGCAGTTACATTAATGTTATGACAAATTTAATGATAGATATGCAGTGGAGATTAGCGAAGTGATGAAATATGTGATAAAAGGAACTAACAAATAATTAGAAATGCTAGGGAAAAAGTGAAAGTAGAAATGTAATGGCACTAACGAGAGTGATTATCCAAATAGAATGTAAATAAAGAAATAAACAACTAAATATGATGTGTCAAAGATACTCTGAAAAAAGAAAAAGGATAGAGTGATGTTGATTTGAAAGGTCGAGATTACCCAGAATCGACCCTTACTGTCAATAAATCCTTGGCATAATCATATCTACTTTACTGCACAGAAGAGTTATAAAATGGCCTCAAGTTACGTTGACCGTGACTCTATGTCTAGAGTGGACTACAAGTTTTGATCGAATACTTGCTCATTTCATTTAATTTTAATCCAACCAATCTAACCCTTTTGGAATTAGAATCGGTTTATAACATGCGAACAACCTTTTATGTCTAGATATGGTTGCATTTTAATTAATAAATAAGAACAATCAAATGAAACAGTAAAGTAAATGAGATATGTACGACATTCATAAAAAATAATAAGGTTTCATCGAAAGTAATCCCAACCCTATGAGATTTAGCTCATGGGCTGGGAAATAAAATTTCAAACCAAAGTACTATCTGACATTGCGTTCGACTATTAGAATGCAATCTTTCGAAGGAAATAATGGAAGAAATTTGTGAAGTAGCTTTCGCTTGCCCAGTAACACTTCGACAGCACAGCATCCTATGATGGCTAAAAAGGGCTGCTTTTGACTTCTTGTCCTCTTCGTAGTCGAACCCGTATTCACGCCTAATGATCTCTCTCACTTTTTTTCGTCGTTTATGAGGTCCCCTTCATCGATTTTTTTAGATAGATTAGGCTAGCATCGGCTAAGAGCTCATGACTATCTTCTCCTCTTCTAGGTGGTTTATCTGGTATAAGTTTGAATTTGAAATTGAATTGCTGCACAAAAAATGTTGATTTGGTCTTCCCGAAATTGCCATAGCATCCGTGCTAGCGAACTATTTGCATTTTGCCTTAACAAAACTTCACTCCTTTATTTCCTCGTTCCAAAACTTGTTCCTGTCACATCAACACAAAAAACTCCATTACAAGTGATTAAAAGCACCTAATTCCACCACAGTCCAAGTCCTAAAGCAATATTAAAATTACAAACTAAAATGTCCTAAAATGCAACAAAATGTACTTAAGTACAATCAATTTGCTAGGTCTAAAGGCATGAAATATAAATCTTTTCAAGAGTTCTCATTTAATACATCTTCTAATGGTCTCCTGCACACTTACAAAGTTCATTAGCTCACCCTTAGGCCTCATTCGGCCCCTAAGGTCAATAAAAGACTCAATTTTCACATTTTATTAACTTTAAGAAAATTTACAAAAACATAATTCAAACTTAATGAAAATGCTTGCTTGCAAACTCCTAAAGTGTAAAAATTAGTTTAATCTGCTACACCAAATAACGACAAATCAAACTCCCCCACACTTAAGTCATTGATTGTCGTGAAGCAATACCAACAAAAATAAGAAATAGAAGAGACGAACCTTGAGCAGATATAATATAAGTATTCACTTTGGAGTACATGACTAGGATTTTCATACTCATGAATAATTTTGGCATGATGAATAATTAATTTACCACCCTCGACCTCAAACATCTAAGTTCAGTGCATTACAAAGTATACTAGCATTAAGGGTCTCACCTATAAGAATCCAACAATAAATCATACACGTAATTTGATTATCTTAGTAGAATAAAAATAGTAGTTTATGTGATAGTTTAATATAATATTCATTCACGTATAAGGATATTTAGGCTACATAGGACTTTTCGGCTTGTAACATTTCGAGGCTTAGGACAGGGATGACATTCAGAAACAGTTAAGCATTAAAAGGGTTACAAACATGAAAATAGTTTCCCACATTGTATTGATCCCTATTATTCCCCTTTAATGACACTTACACCCTCACTGCCTTATTTCTCCTTCTTTCACATTCCTTGTTTCTCCACATAGGAAATCATAGCATGAAATAGTAACTACAACTAGCCTACGAGTTTTTATGCCCTAATGAATGAGTTTTTCTTATTCTTGTGACTTTGTCACTTTCTTTTTCAATTCATCTTATTCATAAACACTCTTTTGATTTTCAAGAACTTTTTTTCAAGTCGTAATGATTTTTTTTGAAGTTTTCTTTTGTTCTACACTTTTAGGCTAACCTAAAGTTACTATATCACACCAATCATTCCTATTTCACTTTGTTTTTACAAAATCTATCGTGATGTATCTACTTAAGCCTCAATACGTATGACCAGATATAACAACCCTTTTTTGGGACCATGATTTTGACAAGTGAGTAAATATTTTAATATTTATTTAATGTCTCTGGGTTAAACTCGAGTTGTATTAAAATTTTTTAAGAAAGTTTGAAGTTTAATTGGTTAATTAGTTACAAAGGACTAAACTAATAAAGATGCAAAAGATTGTTTCTATTAATTACATGGATTAAATGGCTTTAGGAGTATTTATTAAAGGGTTTTGATGGTATATGCCATTTATAAATGTGGTGGACAATGATTGACATGATTTAGTCAATTTATAAGTTTATTAGCTAAGGTTAAACTTGTAATTAATTAAATAAACTTAAAATAAATAGCTAAAATGATATCATCTTCTTTCTTTTTGCTTGTTTCAACCGAAAATACCATTGAAGAATGGTATGTGTTTTAGTTTTTTTTCATGATTTTTATGTTTTTGAGGTCGTTTTAGCTTAATCTACTTAACCGAAGGATTAATTTGCAAAACTGGTAAATGTCAGAGGTTTCTTAATGAATGAAATTGATGTGTTTGTGATGATAGGTGTAAAATAATTAAATTTGGTTTTTAAATGACCATAATTTGTTAAATGAATTTTTATGAATTTAAGGTTTAAGGATTTAATTTTCTTAATTGAACATTTTCATGTATATTGTATGAAATAGTGGAAAATTGTAGATTATTTAAGCCTAGGGAAGAATCAGTTATCATGGGTTTAGGTTAAAAATGGTTAAATTTCAAGTTATGAGCTTAAGGACTAAGTTGTGAAAAGGTTAGAATAAGTGGGGTAATGTTAGAATTTCATGATAATATGAATTATCGATTGAATTGAACAATTGAAGTTATTTGATGTACTTAATTGAATGAAATTGTTATTTAGATCAAGATACACAACAACCGAACTTAAATTGAGGCAAAGCTAAGGTGTTAGATTAGTTTTTGACTCTGTTAAAACGATCGTGGTTTCGAGGTAAGTTCGTATGAATTATAATCTTATTAGTTATAGTTTGATTTGATTATCTGTTCTAATATGTTGAACATAAATTAATTTTTTGAACAATAAATGGTTAAGTAATCCCATTTGAACCTTAAGAATTCTTAGGATACAAATGACATGTCATTAGGGTTATATGGTTTCGGGTGCTGGTCTTGAACGTCCTACTGATGGCTGAGGTCCTGCATTTGTTGCGAATTCTCAACAGCTTTGTGAGCAGCATCGTGTAACTAACATTTTTACCCACAACTCATGTGAGCAGGACCGTTTTATATCTTGTGTGAGCACTATTGAGAAGAAAATGTCATGATTACATGAAAAGGGACACTATGTGTAGGCATTCCCGAGTATCTGATGTAACTCTAGATGGTTCAATGGGTAAGAAGAGGATGAAGGAAAAGCATGTAGAATAACCTATTAATGATAATATTCATTTGAAAAGGTAAAATGGGTATGAATTTATGAAATGTAATGAATGAAAAGTTGTTATGTAATGAAAACGACAGGTATAAAATTTGTTTCCTAGTATATGAGATTTTATGTTTTCATGATTTCTACTAACCATGTGAATTATGGTCCATAGGAAAGTTTAATGTTAAATGATTAAATAAGCATGGTTGTATAAATTCTTAATTGATGTTAAATAAGTTGAAGTTTATCTGGTACGAACTTACTAAGCATTAAATGCTTATGTGGTTGTTTTTCCTTTGTTTTGTAGATCATCGCAAGCTCAATCGGTTGGAACTTTATTGGAGTCCTATCACACTATCCCGCGATCGCTTTGGTAGTTTTGGGTTATTTTGATCTATGGTTATAAATGGCATTTATAAGATTTAATGTCATTTATGCTTTTTTTGTGTTCTGGTTACTTTTGTAAATGGTTATGCACATATATGATATAGTTGGCTTGTACATGTTAAAAGCTATATGAATATGGTCATTTTGATATGCTTAATTTGAATGATGAAATGGATTAACAATTGTTGTCATTAGGTATCTATTTCCCTTATGTTTTGTGTTTAAGATGTGGCATTATAGTTTTGTTCATAATTGATTTTGTTATGGTATAAAATAAGGTGCCTTTGGATGGCATATTGGTTATAAGATTTAGGTTGATTGAATTGGTATGTTTATGAATGTTTGACGTTTGTTTAGGTCCATTGAATGTATGTACAAATGGAGTAGCTTGTTGGACAAGGTTTGTATTGAAATGGCTTGTTTTAGGGGCTAATTATGGAGCACATGGCTTGGGACACAGGCTGTCACACGGCCATGTGTTTTTAAAATTTTGGATGTAGGTTGGTTCACACGGGCACAGAAAGTTACTTGGCATGACGACACAACCATGTGACCCTGAGCCATACGGTCGCAGAGAGTTACACGGTCTGCGTACACGGGTGTGTGGACAGCCATACAACCATGTCTAGAGTCACATGGTTTAGGCTATGTCACACGGCCTAACCACACGACTATGTGACTTCTATTTTCACAATTTTTCATGTTTTTCCAAAAATTTTCTGATTTATTCAAATTAACCCCCGATTACTTCAAACTTATTTTTAGGGCCTCGAATGCTCAGTTTAAGGCCCAAATGATTATTATTGCCATGATTAATTTGTATAATTATTATTTACTTTGTAAGCTGAATTATTATTCTGTATTGAAATTAAAAGTTCTACTTTGTACGGTAATGCTCCGTAACCCTAATCTGGCGGTAGAGACGGATTAGGGGTGTTACATTTAGTGGTGTCAGAGCTAAAGCTTAGTTTGTTCTGGGACTGAACGTAGTTGATATAGAGTATAGAATACATGCCATTTCATTACTTGTGATAGTATGATATCTCTTGACTTGAATTGAATTATGTTTTCATATAGATAAAATTTGTCATCCAACCAAGCTAATTCTGATGAAATCGAAAGTAATCGAAAGCTAGTAGTGGGCCCGTATCTAAGGGCTGAGGAAGTAAGGCGAAAGAAGCCTTCTTCTATATAATGTCCGAATGGTTTTTTGAGTTTGTTAGAATGAACCCAATGGCTCAACAACCTCCACCTCCTCTTGTACCCCAACCAATCCCCTCTATTCCTCAAGGTTTTGAACAGGTACGTGTAAATAAACCTCCAATTGACAAAATTTGTAAATATAAGGCAGAAGAGTTTTGTGGTATACAGATGATGATCCAGAGAAAGCTGAGTTCTAGTTAGACAATAGTATTAGAATTTTTGATGAACTATCCTGTTCTCCTACTAATAGTTTAAAATGTGCGATATCTCTTCTAAAACACTCAGCGTATCAGTGGTGGAATACTTTAATAGCAGTGGTACTAAAAGATTGTATGAATTGGGATTTGTTTCAAACTGAATTTAAAAAGAAATACATCAATCATAGATATCTTAAAAAGAAAAAGGAAAGAGTTCTTAGAATTGAAGCAAGGTCGTAAATCTGTAGCGAAATATGAAAGAGAATTCATGCAACTTAGCAAGTATGCTTGGGAATGTATACCAACAGAAGCTGTTATGTGTACCTAGTTTGAAGATGGTTTAAATAAAGACATCAAATTGTTGGTGGGGATAGTAGAATTGAAAGAATTTATGGTATTGGTGGATCAAACGCTTAAGGTTGAAGAGCTTAGTAAAGCTTAAACAAGGGCAAATTCTGAGGCTCGTGACACAGGTAAACGACCGATAGGAAAAATCATTTTCATTTCTATGAAAGAGATTGACAAAATTTCATAGTTGTACATCAATTCCATCCAGATTTTTTGGAAGAGATAAAGGGAAACAACAATCAAGTTCGAGACCCCAAGCTACCCTTGTAGGGAGTGTGGGGAGTGTTTGCAATAGTAAGCCTGAGTGTCAATAACGCAATAGAAGACATTTCGAAGAGTGCAGATTGAAAGATGGGTCGTTATTTAAATGCGGTTCATATGATCATTTTCTTCGAGATTGTCCTGAAAGGTCTGATAGAGGAAAAGCTCAGAACACACCATCGATTAACACAGTTGCGAGAGGGAGGCCATCCAAAAATAGTGGTAATGCAGGAAATAGTCGAACTCAAATGAAAGATTCTACAGTTAGATTGAGGCTTGGGCAGTAGCTAGGGCCTATACAATTTGAGCTCGTGAATAAGCTTCGACACCTGATGTGATTACCTATACATTTTCTATATTTGATGTTAATGTTAATGCTTTGATTGACCTGAGGTCAACTCACTCATATATATGTACAAAATTAGTGTCACATAAGAAAATACCTAATTTGTACAAATTTTGAGTCAACTGAATTTTTTTATCAAAGTAACTAATTTGTTAGGCTAGTTTCTATTAATTAATAAAGTTTGTAAGAATTGTCCCTTGAAAATTTGGGATTGTAACTTTCCGGCTAACTTAATGCTATTACCGTATGATGAATTTGATGTGATTCTCGGTACAGATTGATTAACTCTGCATGATGTTGTTCTGAATTGTAGATGAAAGCAAATTTAATTGAAATTTTAGAACGGTGATATATTCTGGGTTGAATCAGATAGAAGTGATAGTGCAGCTAATATCATTTTTGCTTTTTCAAATCAAAAATATGTCAGAAAAGGTTGCGAGGCATATCTAGCTTATATACATGTTACCAGGGCTTCCGTATTGCATTTGGAATTAGTTCCAACTATTTGTGAATTTGTAGATGTGTTTCTAGAAGATTTACTACGGTTATCGCCAGTCAGAGAGGTTGAATTTGCTATTGAGTTATTACTAGAAACTTTTTCGATATCGATAACTCTGTATAGAATGGCACCTGTAGAACTGAAAGAGTTAAAATCACAGTTGCAAGAATTAATAGACAGAGGATTTGTTCAGCCTAGTTTTTCTCCTTGGGGTGCACCTGTACTGTTTGTTAAGAAAAAGGATGGGTCTATGCGGTTATGTATTGATTATAGACAACTTAATAAAGTCATGGTAAAAAAATCCATTGTTGCTTATCGATGATTTGTTTGATCAACTAGAGGTGCAAATGTGTTTTTAGAGACTGATCTCCGTTTTGGATACTATCAGCTATGGGTTAAAGATTACGATGTGCTGAAGAATTCTTTCAGGACTAGGTACGGACATTATGAATATTTAGTTATGTCATTTGGTTTTACAAATGCACCTGATGTGTTTATGGATTTCATTAACAGAATATTCCTAACGTATTTAGACAAATTTGGGGTTATGTTCATTGATGATATTTTGATTTATTCCCATGATTAGACTGAACATGCTTACCATTTGAGGATAGTATTACGGACTTTGCACGAGAAGTAATTATTTGCAAAATTTAGCAAATGTGAATTCTGGTTACGAGAAGTCCAATTTTTGGGACATGTAGTATCAATTGACAGTATTAGAGTGGATCTGAGTAAAATATATGCTATTTTTTATTGGAAGCCTCCGAAAAATGTCACTGAGATAAGAAGTTTTCTAGGTTTGGCTGGATCTAACCGACGATTTGCAAAAGGGTTTTTGATGATTGCTTCATGATAACTCTTGAAAAGAGTTATATTTCATGCATTTAGACCTAGCTAATTGCATGTAATTAAGTACATTTAGTTGCACTTTAGGACATTTCATTAGTATATTTCCTTAATCATTGCATTAGGAGCTTGGACTGTGCTTAAATTTTATTTTCTACTTTTAATTACTTGTCGAAGGACTATGTTTGGTGGATTTGCATGTGTAGGATGAGGAACAAGAAATAAAAGAGTGAAGGTTTGCCAGGGCAAAACGGTGGACAGTTTGCCGACTTGTATATTGTGGCAATTCTCGATTCCAAGGAAGACTGATTCAACACTCAATGCATACCAGTTTTATCCCAACTGTATTTGTACCAGAAAAATCTACCTACAAAAGAGGAGACAAGAAATCATGAGCTGTTGGTTTTTATCCTAGAAAAAGAATTTAAGAAGAGGAAAAAGATCATGAGATAATGAGCAGATAACCACTTATCTTAAAGGAAGGGATTTTAAACCAAAAAGAAAATCTAAAAATGAGGAGAGGATAATCCTAGGTTGTTGGATTTACCATAGGGAAAATGCTTATAAATAGCTAAAGAAGGAAACTCTAAATAGCGAATAAGGGGGGAACGAACAAAAAAAAAGTGGGAGAGATCCTTCGGCGTGAATAAGGGTTCTACTGTGCAAAGGAAAGGAAGTTGAAGGTAGTTCGTCTTAACCATCACAGGACGATGTGCTACCAAAGCATGGACTGCACAAGAGAAAGTTGTTTCCCAAATTTCTTCCGTTATTTCCATTGGTGTTTCTTCGAATGATTGAATTGAAGTAGATGAACACAATGTCAGATGATATTTTGGTTTGGAATTTTATTTCCCAGCCTATGAGCTAAATCTCATAGGGTTGGGATTACTTTTAATGAAACCTTAAACTTTTTTTATGGATGAAGTATATCTCTAATTTACTTTACTATTTCATTTGATTGTTCTTATTTCTTCATTGAAATGTAAATGATCTCTAGACATAGAAGACTGTTCGCATACTTATAAACTGATTCCAATTTCGAAAAGGTTGGATTGGTTGGATTAAAATTAAATGAAATGAGCAAGTATTCGATAGAAACTTGTAGTCGACTCTAGACATAGAGTCACTATCATATAGAAGGAACCCATGCAAGATGTCTAAAAATCTTATAGACACGGGCAAGGTAACTTGAGGTTTTACTCTCGCGAGAAGCAAACCATTTCAGAACTCTTCTACGTAGTAAAGTAGATACAATTTTCCAAGGCATTATTGATAGTAAGGGTTGATTCTGGGTAATCCCGACCTTCTGAATCAACATCACTCTATCCTTATTCTCTGTTGTAGTAATTTTTGCACAACATATTTAGTTGTTTATTTCTTTGTTTACATTCTATTCAGATAATCGGTCTCATTATAGCCATTACATTTCTACTCTCACTGTTGACATAGCATTTCCAATTATTCATCAATTCCATCTGTTGAAACTGCACGAGAAAAATTCATCACTTAATGGTTTAGGTTGTGTTTTGATGTAAAAAGACAAAGTTGTAGCCTATGCTTCCTATCTATTGAAACTGCACGAGAAAAATTATCTGATGTGTGATTTAGAGTTAGCAGATATTATGTTCGCTTGAAACATTTGACGAAATTATTTATACAGGGAAAAATGTTACATTTTCACGGATCACAAAAGCCTAAAATGTTACATGTCTCGAAAATAATTAAATTTGCAACAACGTAGATGGTTGGAACTGCTTAAAGATTATGATTTGATCATCAATTATCATCTAGGAAAAGCTAATGTTGTTGTTGATGCTTTAAGCCAAAAATGCTTATTTTCTTTGCGAGCTGTGAATACCTGAGTGACATTGATTATTATGGTTCTATTTTAGCTGAATTGAAAGCTAAACCGATATGTTTGCAACAGATTTATGAATATCAAAAAAATGATCCCGAGTTGATTACTGAACGAGAGCAGATTGAAAAGGCATCTGATTCAAAATTCATATCAGTTTTGATGGTAGTTTATATTTCCGAAATAGAATCTATGTTCCGAGAAATTCTGAAATAAAATAGAACATTCTGATGGTCATTGTCGATCACTTAATTAAGTTCAGACATTTCATACTTGTATGTATAGATTATTCACTCAAAAAGCTGGCAGAGTTGTATGTTTTTGAAATTTGTAAAACTTCACGGAGTACTATTATCTATTATCTCTGATCGAGATCCATTATTTACTTCTAGATTTTGGGCTAAACTGCACAAAGCTTTAGGTACCCGATTGCATTTTAGTACCGCATTCAATCCCCAGACTGATGCTCAATCTGAACGAGTGATATAGGTACTCGAGGATAAGTTCCATTGTTGCATTTTGGAGTTCGAAGGTAGTTGGGAGAAATTTCTTCTGTTAGTTGAATTTACATACAACAATAGTTATCAATCTAGTATTAAAATAGCGTCGTACGAAGCCTTGTATGGTCGAAAATGTAGGACTCTATTATATTGGATTGAATTGAGTGAGACAAAACTTTTCTGTACTAATTTGATTTGGGAAACTAAAGAAAAGGTTAAATTAATATGAGATATTTTGAAAGCTACTTTCGATCATTAACAATCATACGCTAATTTGAAAATAAAATACATTGAATTTGGGGTCGATGATAGAGTGTTTTTAAAGGTATTGCCCTAGAAGAAAGTTCTACGTTTTGGCCGAAAAAGGAAGCTTAATCAACAATTCATCGGGTCATATGAGATTATTGAGAGAACTGGACCAATAGCTTACCGTTTAGCCTTACCGTTTGAATTGTAGAAAATTAACAACGTATTTCATGTATCAATGTTACGGCGGTATTGATCTGACCCTTCATATGTGGTTTCACCTGTTGATGTAGAAATTTAATGAGACATGTTGTACAATGAGGAATCGATCAGAATTTTAGCTCGGGAAGTTAAATAATTAAAAACTAAATGCATAGCTTCGCTTAAGGTACTTTGACACCGCCACGGGGTTGAGGAAGTTACCTGGGAATTGGAAGAAGCTAGGGAAGAGCAATACCAAAACCTATTTTCTGGTATGATTTTTGTTTGCAAAAATTGTGGTTTCATGACCACGATTCTAACATGTGAGTAAATATTTTAATATTTATTTAAGGTCTATGGAGTTAAATTAGAGTCGTATTAAAACTTCGTTAAGAAATTTTGAAGTTTAATTGGTTAATTAGTTAAAATGACTAAACTACAAAATATGATTTCTATTAATTACATGGATTAAATGGCTTTAGGAGTATTTATTAATGGGTTTTGATGGTAATTATGCCATTTATAAATGTGGTGGACAATGATGGACATGATTTAGTTATTTTATAAGTTTATTAGCTAATAGTAAAATTCTAATTAATTAAATAAACATAAAATAAATCACTAAAATGATATCATCTTTTTTATTTTTGCTTGTTTCAGCCAAAAATACCATTGAAGAAGGGGTTTGAAGTTTCGGCTAGACTTGTTTCAATGCATGGTATGTGTTTCAACTTCGTTTTTAATGATTTTTATGTTTTTGAGGTCGTTTTAGCTTAATCTACTTAACCTGATGATTAATTTGCAAAACTGGTAAAGGTTGGAGGTTTCTCAATGAATGAAATTGATGTGTTTGTAATGATAGGTGTAAATTGGTTTTTAAATGACCATAATTTGTTAAATGGATTTTTATGAATGTAAGGTTTAGGGATTTAATTTTCTTAATTGAACATTTTCATGTATATTGCATGAAATAATGGAAAATTGTAGATTATTTAAGCTTAGTGAAGAATCGCTTATCATGGGTTTAGGTTAAAATGGTTAAATTTCAAGTTATGAGCTTAAGGACTAAGTCATCAAAAAGTTAAAATAGGTGAGATAATTTTGTAATTTCATGATAATATGAATTATAGATTGAATTGAATAATTGAGGTTATTTGATGTACTTAATTGAATGAAATTATTATTTATATCAAGATACGCAACAACTACACTTAAATCGAGGCAAATCTAATGTGTTAGATTAGTTTTTGACTCTATTAAAATGATCATGGTATCGAGGTAAGTTCGTATGAATTATAATCATATTAATTATAGTTTGGTTTGATTATTTGTTATAGTATGTTGAACATAAATTAGACTCAGACATATCACAATGTTTTGAACAATATATGGTTAAGTACTCCCGTTTGAACCTGAAGAATTCTCAGGATACAAATGACATGTCATTAGGGTTATACGATTTTGGGTGCAGGTCTTGAATATCCTACCGATGGCTGAGGTCCTACATTTGTTACGAATTCTATATAGCTCGTGTGACTAACATCGTGTAGCTAACATTCCGACCAACAACTCGTGTGAGCACTATTGAAAAAGAAAGGTTACGATAACATGAAAAGACATACTATGTGTGAGCATTCCTGAGTATTCGATGTAATTCTAGATAGTTTAACGAGTAAGAAGTGGATGAAGGAAAAGCTTGTATAAGAACCTATTAATGCTAATTTTCATTTCAAAAGGTAAAATGGGTATGAATTTATGAAATGTAATGAATAAGAAGTTGTTATGTAATGAAAAAGAAATGTATAAAATTTATTTTCTAGTATATGAGATGTTATGTTTTCATGATTTCAACTAACCATGTGAATTATGGTGCATAGGAATGTTTAATGTTAAATGCTTATGTGGTTGTTTTTCCTTTGTTTAGTAAATCCTGGAAAGCTCAATTGGTTGGAACTTTGTTGGAGTCCTATCACACTATCCCATGATCACTTTGGTAGTTTTGGGTTATTTTGATCTATGGTTATAAATGACATGTATAGGGTTTAATGTCATTTATACTTTTGTTGTGTTCTGGTTAGTTTTGTAAATCGTTATGTCCATATATGCCATAGTTGGCTTAGATGTTAAACGCTATATGAATATGGTCATTTTGATATGCTTAATTTGAATGGTGAAATGGATTGACAATTGCTATCATTAGGTAGCTATTTTACCTATGTTTCGTGTCTGAGATGTGGCATTATAGTTTTGTTCTTCATTGATTTTGTTATGGTATGAAATGAGGTGCCTTTGAATGGCATATTGATTATAGGATTTAGGTTGATAGAAATGGTATGTTTATGAATGTTTGAAGTGTGTTTAGGTCCATTGAATGTATGTACAAATGGAGTAGCTTGTTGGAAAAGGTTTTGTGTTGAAATGGCTTGTTTTATGGGCTAATTATAGAGTGCACAACCTAGGACACGGGTTGTAACACAGTCGTGTGTCTTAAAAAATTTGGGTGTACGTTGGTTCACATGGGCACAAAGAGTTACACTGACTAGCGACACGATTGTGTGACCCTGAGCCACATGATCATAGAGAGTTACACGGTCTATACACACGGGCGTGTGAATAGCTACACGACCATGTCAAGTGTAACACCCCTAACCTTGTTCATCACCAAAAGACTGTAGAATCGACTCACTATTACTTGCTTCAGGATTCAAAGCTTCAACATTATTTTTAGCTTTGTTAACTAGAGCCCGGTTTGACTCAGCTGACATCTTGAATTAATAAGAAAATACAATGTTAGAGCGGATCAAAAGCATTACACTATCACAGGGTATATGTGGCATGTATATACTAAACTTTACTCTGTTATGTTAGTCCTAGAATCGACTAAACCAAAGCTCTGATACCACTAAATGTAACACCCAAACCCGTCTTTGTTGCTGGATTAAGGTGACAAAGCATTACCTTACAATCAAGAAAATCATTTGTTTATTTAACAGTAAAATAAATACATGACATTCCAAACATATCAGTCATAGAAATTTTATCCCTAAATCAAGCCTTCGAGACCCTAAAAATAGCTTTGAGGCAATTCGAGGCTCATTTGAAACAAAATGGTAAGTTTAGAAAAATGTCACAAATACTGGAAATAGGGGTCACATGGTTGTGTGGCCAGGTGGCTAGAAATCACCCCAAGCCATGTAACTTTCAAACAAAGGACACACGACCATGTGTCAGGTTGTTTGTTAGGTCGTGTAACTCTCTGAGTTGCCACACATGCCTGTGTTCTAGGCCGTGTAACTCATCACTTGAACACTACGAAATTCTCATATGGCACATGGTATTGTCACCAGGCCATGTGATAGACCGTGTTTCAGGCCATGTGAACCCAAAACTTTCCTAAAATGAAATCATTTCACAACCAATTCACACCTAAACAATCAAACCATTTGAGCATACATCCAAGGGCCTTAAACATCATTCACAACCACATAAACATGCCATTTTAGACACCCTAAATCAACTAACAAATGTGCCAGTCAAAGACACCACAATTATATCAAAACATCAACTATCAAAATATGTTAATATTGTCTAATTTCATGCATGATAACCTAGTTCAAATAAGTACAAAAACATACCACAACTAGTCATTTTCAAACCATTCTAATCACACCAAGAAGAACCCTATTTACAAGCATATTAAAATAACCAAATCACATAATTTGGAAAAGTATCAAAGTGTACCAAACCAGCATACTTATCTATATATACATGCCACTATCCTAGGAGATACAAAAACTACTAACTTAGATGGATAGTGTGAGCTAGTTAATTGATCCTTCCTAAATGTTAGCAACGATTATCTATAAAACAATCCATAAGAACTGATAATCTTACAAAACATTGTAAGGACATAGTATAATATTTAATCTAAATACAATTTGATATAGTTCACATACTATTTAATTCAGAGTTACCGGAGTATAAATAGGGGCACGTATGTGCATTCAGGGGTACTGAAGTACAAACAGGGGCATGTCTGTGCATTCATTCAATAATTATCTATAAAAATTTAATTAATGAAATTTAATATTAGAATACAACTAGAAATTCATTTAGTTATTGAAACACTATGAACTTACCTACTAATTAATGTCGACCAACAAGCAGGGACTAATCTATTATTTTCCTTTTTCCTCAGTTATTGCCTTTTTGATCCAAGTTTTGATCTATATAATAATTAAATACAATATATTAATCTCATACACATTTCACATTCCATTCAATGCATATGACCCTTAAGTTTTCATTAATTACATACTTTCCCTAAAATTTTATAGCTTTTTCAATTTAGTCCGGTTACCCAGAATTCATCAAATTTACCATTTCCTAGGAACCAAATTACCACCAAATATTCTAGGCCCTTTAACAGGACTACTATACATCGAATTCACTATCAAACCTTAAAATTTTGACATTTTAACAATTCAATCCTTAAATCAAAATCTAACAAAAATCACTTCACAAAACAACCAATTACCACAATCAATGTTTCAAACACATAGTTATCGTAAAAAAAATTCAATATTCATCAATGACAACTTCTAAAATTTTTAACAGATTCAAAAAAGAAGATACAAGCTAGCTGGACCTAGTTGCAACGGTCTCAAAAAAATAAAATCACAAGAAATAAGTTTTAAATGTTTTTAAATGTATTTTTCCAGATTTTAAAGGTTTCAAATCATTTCAAAATTCAGCCCCAATTTCGGCCACCATGGACAGTGGTACGTGTGTATATGTGTAGAATAGGGGGCTACTTTGTTTCTTGAATCTTGCCCAATTAATTCTAGCCTTAATTTGAGTTATTGAACCCTCCTAATCATATATTAAACCCATGTCAATTACGAAAAAAACTTTCTTGATCATTTGGGCATTCAAAACGCACAAATCAGGAAGCGTAAGTGCGGTTAAGTGTAAAATTAATTGTTGTTTTGACATAGTTGTAGGGTAAATGTTATGGATTGATTAAATGAAATAATTGAATAATTACTAGCTACTGATTTTCCAGTATATTATAGAATTAGGTGCTAAACCAAATGCCTTGAATCAACAGTAAAGCCGAAGAACGATCGTACGTAAGGTTCTCATTGATACAAGGTAAGGAATCAAACTAGTTGAATTCGTAAAATAGTTATTCATTCAACAATTGGTTTGAACCCATAAGTAGCTAATTGAGAGTTGGTTAAGTGGTAAATTGGTTTAATATATACTGAATTTAGGTTTAGGATCGTATAAATTTTTATTAAGGAAAGTTGGAAGATTCACTAGGGTGCTGCGAGAATGCGAAAAATAAGGTATGGGTCCTAAACTTGTAAAAATTGTTTGATAATGATAAATGTTATGTTATATTTGATAATTAGCTTGCTGATTGGTTTGGCATTGTAGCCAAAATATTATTTTTATGAGTGGCCGAACCAGGTACGTTTCGAGCCTTAAAAGATTGATGTGTTGGCAAAATTGCGAGTTTGACTGTATGAATGTGTAATTGAGATTGTTATGCATAGTTATATTATGTGATATGAGAATATTTGATGGAATGGTATGAAATGTTGACATATTAGTTTTATGCATGATTTAAATGCATGAAATATTTACTATGATATATAAACGTGAGGTTGCTATTGGTGCACAATGAAATTCATAAAGTATATGAATTGAACGATATCGATAGATGCCATCTTAATGGTAATTTGAAAATTGGAACACTGTTTCCTTTCTCTAAAAGTATGTGATTACTGAGGACATGTTGAGCATGTCGAATAAATGCGAAACGTATTGAAATGTGATTGTGTATGAATTTGTATGATATATTGCGTGTGAATTAGGATGGGATTTTATGGTCGACGGAGGAGTTCCGTGGAGCACCGGAAGCATATTAAGTCTGCATATATTTTTAGTCAGTGCACTGCATTTGGAGTGCCGAGGGGATTGGCAATTAAATCGCATTATTTATTTGGAAATTTCACTGTATTATTGATTATTGGTGGTTTTCCCACATCGAGCATTGCTTACATACGTTGGAGTTTGGCAAACGATTTTTGGAAAACTCGTGGTGTGTAGCAGATGGTATGGGTAGGATCTCACATGTGCATTTTTCACGATCATAGGCATTTGAAAATTATTATTGTTAATGTTTGATTGTGCTGTTGGTACCTCTATGAAATTGCCTGTATGAATGCTTTATACTCGTTTAGTCTCACACTGAGCTTATTAAGCTCACCCCATTATCTCAACTTCTCAAGTAATGAATCAAATTAGAATCGAAATTGGCATGCAGACGTACGAAGGACTTCAGACTTTACTTCGTCATATTATTTTAATTTAATTATATTTTTAGGTTATTTTATTATTCAGTTTTGGATTGTAAATTTTCTTTAAACTATGGTTTGGGACTGTTTGAGATTTTAGGGTTTTTCATGCATGCATGACACACATAATTGGTATAGATACATAATTTTTATAAATATGTTGAAATGGAATATGCATGATAAATGACTAAATTAATAATTTGACTAGTAATGGTACATTTCTGCTTCTAAGAAGATAACAAAATGATTTTTTAAAGGCAACACTGTCAGTAAGGTTTTACAAAACTCACCTAATTCACTAATTTTACCTAAGCATGGTTGGACTAAGTAAAGCGATGTTTTCCTAAGCTAACAATAGAAACCACGATTTTATAAAAAGAAGTACTTGAAGGTTTTTAACGATCATTAGGGTATGTTCGACACTAAGGTGTCCAATGTGGCCTTCCCGATTAGACCATAACATCTATGCCAGGTTTGGGAGGTTACAAAACGTAACCATTCACTTTCTTATTAGTTTTTAATGTTATTAGGCCTTTGAAACTAATTTTTTAACTGTTAAATCACATGTTTTAAATAAGAGCCGAGAATAGAGTTGTTAATGGTCAATTTCGAATTTTTGAGTAAAATTTAATTTCAAAGTGTTAATCAATAGGTTTTCATATGATTAAGAGGTTTCTAAACTTGTTTTTAAGTATTTTTAAGGATTTCTTAGGTTTTAATAAAATTTTGAAAAAATAGCCATAAACATGTCGAAAAAGTCGATACTATGAACTGAGTATGTTAGTGTAGTCTAAAGGTTGGGAATTAGTAATAAGTGAATTAAAAGATCAACGAAATTGGTTTTAGGCAAAAATATTAAGTATAGACTGAGATATTCAAATGTAAAGATTACTATGTTAAAAGTTTTAGTTATATGGGAACATAGCTTAAGCTTAATTTTTTTTATTGCTTGTGGTAAATTCTTAGCTGATTTTTGAATATATTTTTGTGTGAATTGTTGTGTTGAAGTTTTGGATTTGCTGGGACCATCTACGAGCTAGAAAAGGTTAGTTTCAACCTTCGGCATTTAGACGAAAGCATAGTGGTGAGTATTTAGATTAATTGTTTGTGGACACGATTCAATGTGTTATTTGGAATTTAATTGTAGCCTAATCCCCTACTCTAAATTTTGAGTGTAAGCTTTCTTATAACCATGTTTATCTTATAAGATATGTGCTTGCGTTAGTGTGAAATTGTGAACCGAAATGATATGCTATATATGTTTTATACGTTCATCATTACTATTGTGAAAGAGTATATGCGTAAGAATGTCATACATGCTTAGTGACAGTGTTAATATTGTGCAAATGGTACAAATGTGTAGAGAAAGTAATCAAAAGCTGGTAAGTAATATATGTGTTTAAATACGAATATTTTGGCTTTCTGATACTTGAGACCATTGGATATAGTTGGCACGCCATAGGATTGTGAGTACTCACCTATATGTTATATGTGATTTGGGCGTTAAGGCTCTAGACATGTTTGGAGAGATAAGGTAATGTGAGCTAAGCTCCATTCAACGAGACATGTTTGGTGTTATTGGAGAGTGTTAGCGTAATGCTTCACTTACGGGACATGTTTGACTCTATGAATCTATGTGGTGTATTGGAGATCCCTTTATCTGATTAATAGTGATAGTGCCCACTTTTAAATTTCATAGTTCAAGTGCGAAATTATCTATTAATGTGATTGTGTGTATTGTGATGTTTACATGAATATGTATGTATTGACTTTGTAAATAAAGAATCGAATATGCATGTGAAGTAAAATATGTCAACTAAGTTAAGGCTACTATAATTATGCTACATATACGTTTCACTAATGCTTGATGAACGGTTTGCATGGTAGTTTTTCTAGGCATTCACTAAGCTTGTTAAGCTCATCCACTCCCTTCTTAAACCATTACAGATTAGTCGTGTGTCGGTGTGAGCAGTGTGGTTTCCAAGGGGTGATTTCAAAACTCTAGTAGTTATTCATAGGTGATTATTTGCTCATTTATGTATTGGGAACTAAAGGCAATGTGGTGGACTCAATGCTAATTTTTGCTATGATTTTTAAGTTGTTTACATTGTTATTTTGCTTATGACTTATGGACTTTTAGTTTGAATTATTGGTTTCTTGCTCAATCATGATTATTATGTTTTAGACTGTTACTTCAGACATTTTAGTGACCATTTGATAAAGTGAATAATACATGATGGTTAGACATTAGTTGGAATAAGTTACATGCTTGTAATTGTTGTATCTTTTATGTTTAGAGTAGAGGTATCGATACTCAGGTTTTAATATCGATACCTCCATGTTTTTGAAAGTGCAGGAAGTTAGTAACGTAATTTGGTATCGATACCTTATCACGAGTATTGATAATCAAGGTAAAATAATCGATACTTTTCGAAAGGTACCGATAATTTTTGAGACTTTAGATTTTAGACGAGAAATAAAATCCTGATTTGGTACCGGTTTTCCCAATGATATTGATACCAGTTGAGAGGAATATCAATACCCATTTTATAGTATCAATACCTAAGTAGTCAGTTTTGAGATTTTTCTAAATGGACCTTAAGCATGTTAAACTATTATTATAAGACTATCTGATGCACGTTTAACATGTAATGATGGTAATTAAAGATTATGATTGAATTAAAATAGTACGATTGATAATATGAAATACGTTTCTTTTAGAATGAGCTTTTATTCTTTGTGTATGACATGAGACGATGATATTGAAATCCTGATATTCGTGCTGGTCGACCAGGCCAGATATAAGGTGTTATAGTAGCATTGTTTCTAGTTTGATTGAATGATTGACATTGGCATGAATGTTTGGTTAATTTAATGTATGAGTGGTTGTATGTATGGCATGTTTATAAATGAAAATAAGGCTTATGCATAATATATTCTTACAAGTTAATTGCTATGATATGTTCGAAAGACTACTATACATGCACAAAAAAATATGAAAGTATATGAAATTGTGTTTAGGGAATAATACCATCATAATATTAGTTTGAAAGTTGGATTATTGATTCCATGTTCTAAAATAATGTGATAATTGATGGCATGTATTGAAAATGCCAAACTAAATGTGAGAAATATTAATTTATGGGTATGTATGTGATAGTACGACATATTTCATATGCATGGGCGTGGATTATGTGGATAATGGACGAGTTCCGTGGAGTTCTGGTGGCATATAAAGTCCACATTTATATGTAGTCAGTGCACTGCACCTGGAGTACCAACGGCATTGGCTATTTATCGAATTATATGTTATTCGACAAATTGTTTGCATTTATGTTATACGGTGGTTTATACCATATCGAGCTTTGCTCGCATACATTGGACTTTGGAAGATGGTTTTTGGGGAACTCGTGGTGTGTAGCGGATGGTTTGGGTAAGAATTCTTATGTGCATTATGTCATGATCATGTTACATAAGAATCTTATTATTGATATTGGTTGTGTTATTCAGTTCCATGAGAAAATGCTTGATTGTTTAGTCTCACATTGAGCTTGTTAACCTCACCCCATTACTTCAACTTCTCAGGCAATGAACAAAATAGAATCAGATTCTGTATGCAGACGTACGGTGGACTTTGTACTCATTCTTGCGTAATTATTTTTATTTTATTTATATTTGAAATTTCCTAGGATTATTTGGGTTTCGGATTGTCAAATTTTTTGAACTGTAGTTTGGGACTAATTTCGTTTTAGGGACCTTATTTAGGATGGATATTCTAGATATATTGAAATCGGACTAAGCATGATATTTGGTTAAGTTAACAATTGGATTATTAAATTTGTTTCTACTACAAACAAGTTAAGTAAAGTATTTTTTCCTAACAGTGATGTGCAAAGAGGTTTTCTAAAACTTCGCTTGTTCAACTAATATGACTTAATAAAGATCGGTTTAAATTAAATGAACGATTTCCAAAATTAACAATGGTAACCGCTGTTTTATTAAAAGAGAGTGTTTTTGAGCTTTCAACTATCGATAGTGTAGGATCGACGCTTAGGTGTCCAATGTCACTTTCACGATTTGACCATAACGCCTCAGGTTATTGTAATAGCCCGTTTTCAGTGAAATCAGAATAGTGGTTTCGAGACCCCAAATATAACTTCAAAAAATTTATTTTATTATTTGAATGTCTGCAACATGATAGTAGCATCGTATAAAAATTTCGTGAAGAAATTTTATCGTTTGCATGCTTAATTTGATGAAAAAGACTAAATTCTATAAAGTGCAAAATTTGAGTTCTATAAGTAAAAGGTGTGAAATTGCTATGAAATTGGAATATGAGTCACCTTAACTGGTAATTAGACCATTAATATACTTAGTGTACAAAGATGGACATCATTTAAGTGATTTTTAAAGGTTTAATTAAAGGATATTTAAGTAATTTAATAAATTAAGTTAGTAACATAATGAAAACAAAGGCTATCAACTTTGTTTTCTTTCTTAGTCAATTTTTAACCTAAGAAAAACACCAATTTTGGGCATCCAAGCATTCAGCCAACTAGTTCTCTTGCATGTAAGTGTGTTTTTGTTTCGTTTTTAAAGATTTCTATGTTTCTGGAGTCTTTGTAGCTTAATCTAGCTAGCCCAAGGACTAGTTTGCAAAATTTTTAAAATTATTGGGTTTTTTCATGAATGTATATTGGTTGTTTTTTATGTTTGATGGAAGAAAATGAATTGCTACTGTTAGTTACACAAATTCTGTTAAGTGATTTTTGATGAATTTATCAAATGGGGATTAAATTGTGAAACGTGTAATATTCATGGTAAATAGTAAAATTAATGAAAAATATGAGCTACTAAGGACTTAAATGAAATTCAGCTATACTGGTTTGGCATTAAAATTTCATGAATTTCATTTTGTAACCTTAAGGACTAAATTGTATTGAATTCAAAATTTTGAGGCTTTTGCCAAATATTGATTTTTAGATTAAATTGAATAGAGTGAAAATTGAGTGAGTTAAATTTGATTATATAGATCAAGAAAAGCAATGTACGGATTTAGATCGGGGAAAAGAAAAAGTATTGGATTAATCGATCGTGTTTCTCCATTCGTGTTTGAGGTAAGTTCCTTAAGTTAAATAGCATTGAATTATGTACAATTTAAATGATTTTATGTTATATATATTGATATTAAGACTCTACGAAAATATCCAATGAAATTTCAGCGACTTTCGGATCCCGTTTGAACCTTAGAAATATGTAGGATACAAATGACATGTTAATAGGGGTTACCGTATTTTGGGTGCTGATCTTGTACGTCCAACCGGTGGCTGAGTTTTCGGCATGTGTTGCGGTTACTTGACAGCTTGTGTGAGTAGCATCGTACAGCTACGTCTTGACTGACAGCTTGTGTAAGCAGACCCATTTATAGCTCGAGAGAGAGCATGTATATGCGATATGAGATATTAGTGGTTTCAACCACATGTTGGCACATAGTATGCGAGATTCCCACGTATCCAATATTATTCTAGTGGTTCAACGGGTACACAAAAATGGAAGGTTTGGTATAAGCTTCGATTTGTAATGTCATCAAAGCATGAGAAAGGTATGAGATGATAGTGACTAAAGATTTTTAGTATGTTCATAATAGTATGAATGTTTATATTGAAAGCTTAAGGAAGCTCTTTGTTGTGTAATGAATTTGATCAAGTTATCTGCTAATCACTATTGAGAATTGTTGTTGGTGCTTAGGCTTGTGGCAAGCAATTTTGGATATGTTCATTGATTGCCTTTAAGCTTTTATAATGAAATGGTAAGTATTGTTTATGATTTACGAACTTACTAAGCATTATATGCTTACTTGTGTGGTTTTTCTCCTATGTTTATAGATAATCGAAGGATCGTGCGGGTTGGAATCTTGTCGGAGATCCATCACACTATCCTTCTGCTAAATCAATAGATTTTGATGATTTTGAGTCATGGTTATAATGGCATGTATAGGTGTCTTGTTTAATGAATTTAGACATTATGTGTGACTTGTATATATGTTATCTTGGTTCATGAACTAGTTGGTATGACATTAAGATTATATGGTATTTTTTGCGGTTGTTAATTTGATGTTTTATTAGTTAAGATGATTGTAAGGGAATGTGGATAGAAATGGTATGCTAGCAATGAATGGCTAGTGTGGAATGAATGTAGCATGATGTTGAAAATGGTCATTTTGTATTGGTTGTACATGAGTTTTGGTATATGATCATTATGGCAAATGTGATAGTGAATTTCTTCAATTGGTAGTTCTAATGATGAATGAATTGGATGGTTGTTTAGGTAAGTTTAAATGTGAAGTTGTTAAACCATTTTGGCCTATTGGTTGAATGAATAATTTTAGGTTGTTAAAGATTGAATTTGAATATGTTAAGTGAGTTTTAAATTCTTGTTTATATGTGTATTTGGCCAGTACAAGTGGTAGGAAATTGGGTGAGAAAAATGGCTTGATAATGGCCTATTTTTCATCCACACAAGTAGAGACATGGGCAAGTGACTCAGCCGTGTGTCGAAACGACTGTGTGTCCCCTGTAGCTTTAAAAGTGTTGCAAGTCAGGATGTTACACAGCCTAGCAGACGACCTGACACACAGGCATGTGGGGTTATTTCGAAAGGTACATGGCATGGCTCACGGGTGTGTGGTTTGGTCATGTGACCCAAGTCAGAGAGTTACACGGGTATGGACACGAGTTGGGATACGGCCGTTTGTCCCTATTTTGAAAACCCATACTGCCTAAGACAGAGGCATGTCTCTTGGCCGTGTGAGTCACATGGCTTTGCCACATAGCCAAGTGACCCCTACAGATTAAAAAGTTTTGCTTTTTTGAAAAATCTCATATGTTTTCAATTTAGCCCCAAATTGTTTCCAATGTCTTTTTAGGGCCTCGAGGGCTTGTATAAGGGACCGTGTGAATGTTTTGATTAATATTGCCATGATTTAACTTGTGATTTTTTATGGTAATAAATTTTTCATTGTATGACGTTATGCTTTGGTAATGCTCCGTAGCACTAATTCGGCGACAGATATGAGCTAGGGGTGTTACACTTATTGGTCTCAGAGTACGGTTTAGCTGATTCTTGGACTAAACGTAGCATATGTGAGTTTAGATATACATGCAATTATATAACATGTGATAGTGTGATAACTCCTGACACGTTTTGAAATATATTTTCATATAGTAATGGAATCCAACCGAGCCGACTCTAATGATGTAGAAAGTAACGCCCAAGCCTCCGTTCACAGAGTATCATCGTCTGGTTCGAGGCCCGTATCTGAGGGCCAGGGAAGAAAGGTTAAAGAATCCTTCTTCCAAATGATGAACAAGTGGTTCACAGAGTTTGTCTAAACAAATCTGGCTGCTCAACGACCTCCAACCCCACCGGTTCCCATAGTTCCTCAAGGTTTGGAACCTTTATGTGTGAGTAAGCTGCCTGTTGATAAAATCAGCAAATATGGGGCCGAAGAATTCAGGGCTACAGTAGATGATGATCCTGAGAGAGCTGAGTTTTGGTTAGAAAATACGATTCGAGTCTTTGAGGAGTTATCTTGTTCACCGACCGAGTGTGTTAAATGTATCGTATCATTATTGAAAGATTCAGCATATCAGTGGTGGAACACATTGATTTCTGTAGTACCAAGATAGCGGAGCAGATGGGAATTTTTCCAAATTGAGTTCAGGAAGTAATATATAAGTCAAAGGTTTCTTAATCAGAAGTGCAAAGAACTTCTTGAGCTTAAACAGGGTTGTATGATAGTATCTGAATATGAAAGAGAATTCGTCAGATTGAGCAAGTATGCCTGAGAATTCATTCAATTCGAAGTTTCTATGTGTAAACGGTTTGAGGATGGATTGAAGGAGGATATAAATATTTTAGTCAGAATTCTTGAGCTGAAAGAATTCATTGTTTTAGTTGATAGAGCACACAAAGCCAATGAGCTTAATAAAGAGAAAAGAAAAGTTGATTCCGAAGCTAGAGACTCAGGAAAGATATCAACAAGGAAATCGTATCATTCTTCGTCAAAGTGATCGAAAGATTACCATAATTGTTCGACGACTTCTATGGGACATCCTAATAGAGATCTTGGTAAGCAATACGCAAGTTCTAAAGCTCAAGCTAATCAGAGTGAAAGCCAACAAACCTGATTGTCAGCGATGCAAATGAAGACATTTTGGCAAGTGCCTGATGAAAGATAGAGCCTGTTTCAGATGTGGTTCGCAGGAGCATTTTATTTAGGACTGTCTTGAGTTACTAGAAAAAGACAAGATCCAGACTATTCGACCGAGTAATACAACTAATACATCTGCGAGAGGGAGACCACGGAGGAACCCTAGAAATGTGGATATTAGCCGAAGTGCAACTAAGGACGCAGCTGTGGGGTTCGAGGCACGACCACCAGCCAGAGCCTATGCGATCCATGTGCGAGAGCAAGCTTCTGCTCTAGATGTTATTACTGGTACTTTCTCTATCTTTGACACTAAATTTACTACTTTGATTGATCCTAGATCAACCCATTCGTATGTATGCACAAACCTAGTGTCAAGTAAAAGTTGACTTGTTGAGTCCACTGAATTTGTGGTTAAAGTATCGAACCCTCTACGTCAACATGTGTTAGTTGATAAAGTCTGCAAGGACTGTCATTTGATGACTCAGGGTCAAAGTTTTTCGACTAATTTGATGTTATTACCATTTCATGAGTTTGATGTGATTCTGGGTATGGATTGGCTGACTCTGCATGATGCTGTGGTGAATTGTAGATGGAAGCTTATTGTATTGAAATGTCAGAGTAGTGAGACACCTGAAATTGAATCAGAAGAGTCGAGCAAGTTACCTAATGTTATTTCAGCTATGTGAGCGTAGAAATACGTAAGAAAAGGTTGTGATGCATACCTTGCATATGTTATGGATTCTAAAGTGTCTGAATCAAAACTTGAATCAGTAATCAGTGCCTGTGCTTTGTGAATATCCTGATGTATTCCTAGAAGATTTACCTGGATTACCACCGGTCAAAGAGGTTGAATTTGCCATTGAGCTAGTACCGGGAACATCACCAATATCGATAGCTCTGTACAAAATGGCTTCTACAGAGTTGAAAGAATTGAAAGCTCAGTTGCAAGAGTTAACAGATACAGGTTTTGCTCGACCTAGATTCTCGCCTTGGGGTGCACCAGTTCTATTCGTTAAGTAAAAGGACAGATTGATGAGATTCTATATTAACTACCATCAGCTTACCGAGGTTACAATCAAGAAAAAAAATCCACTACCTCAAATTGATGATTTATTTTTTTAGTTGAAAGGTGCAATGGTATTTCCGAAGATTGATTTACGTTCTGGTTATTATCAGTTGTTGTTTAAAGATTCGGATGTGCCGAACACTACATTCAGGACCAGGTACAGACACTATGAATTTCTTGTGATGCCGTTTGGTTTAACTAACGCACCTGCAGTATTTATTAATTTGATGCATAGAATTTTTAGATCGTATTTAGACCGATTCGTCGTGGTTTTTATTGATGATATTCTTATCTATTCCTGAGACGAGACGGGGCATGTTGAACATTTGAAAGTTGTACTGTAAACTCTTTGTGATAAACAACTGTTTGCCAAATTTAACAAATTTATATTTTGGCTTAGAGAAGTCAGTTTTCAGGGACATAGAGTATCAGCTGAAGGTATCAAGGTTGATCTGAGTAAAATTTCAACAGTTGTTGACTGGAAACCTCCGAGAAACATATCAAAAGTTAGAAGTTTTATAGGATTAGTTGGTTATTACAGAATATTTGTCAAAGGATTATTGATGATAACTACTTCGGTGACGCATTTATTATAGAAATATGTAAAGTTTGAATGGTCTGAGAAATGTCAGCAAAGTTTTAATTAGTTTAAAGCACTATTGACAGAGGCACCAGCTTTAGTTCAGCTTGAATCGGGTAAAGAATTTGTAATTTCTAGTGATGCATCTTTGAATGGTTTAGGATTCGTTTTGATGCATGAAGATAAAGTAATAGCTTATGCTTCCAGACAGTTAAAGCCGCATGAAAAGAATTACCCGACACATGATTCAGATTTGCCAACAATTGTGTTTGCATTGAAGATTTGGCAACACCATCTATATGGTGAAAAATGTCACAATTATACCCACCATAAGATTTTGAAGTATTTAATGTCACCTAAAGAATTGAATTTGAAACTTCGTAGATGGCTCGAGTTGTTGAAAGACTATGATTTGTTTATTGATTATCATCTAGGTAAAGCAAATGTAGCGGTTAATGCTCTGAGTAGAAAATCTCTATTTGTTTTGCGAACGTTGAATATGCGATTGTCATTTTCTATTGATGGTTCGATTTTAGCTGAGATAAAAGCTAAACCATTGTTTTTACAACATATTAGTAAGGCTCAGAAAGGTGATGATGTATTGGTAGCTAAATAGAAATGGTGTGAGACGACTCCTGATTCAGATTTTCAGATTGGGTCTAATGATTGCTTACTTTTTAGAGGCAGAGTTTGTGTACTGAGGGATTTAGAGTTAATTCAAAAGATTTTGTGTGAAACTCATTGTGGTAGATTGTACGTTCATTTTGGTAGTACTAAAATGTACAATGATTTTAAACAGATGTATTGATGGCCAAGAATGAAGCGAGAGATTTCAAATTTTGTATCGAGATGTTTAGTATGTCAACAAGTAGAAGCGAAACATCAGGTAACTTCTGGTTTGTTGTAGCCAGTAATGATACCGGAGTGGGAATGGGAGCGAGTTACTATGGAATTCGTATTGGGTTTACCCCTATCTTCGTATTTGGGTTGTAGTTGATCATTTGACAAAGTCGGTACATTTGATTATGGTACTTACAGATTATTCCCTTGAAAGACTAGCTGAGTTATACATTTCTGAGATTATCAGATTGCACAGGGTGCCAGTTTCTATTATTTTAAATAGAGATCCTCGATTTACATCGCGATTTTGGAGTAAGTTGCAAGAAGCTCAAGGTACACGGTTACATTTTAATATGGCATTTCTTCCTCAGACAGATGGTCATTTCGAGCGTTTAATTTAGATACTCAAAGATATGCTTCATTGTTGTCTATTAGAATTCAGAGGCAACTGGGAGAAATACTTAGCATTGGTTGAGTTCGCGTACAATAACATTTATTAGTCAAGTATAAAAATGGCATCGTACGAAGCTTTGTATGGTCATAAACACCGAACTCCTTTGTGCTGGACCGACCTTAGTGAGAAACAGATACACGGGGTCGATTTGATTCTAGAGACTAAAGAAAAAGTGAAAGTAATCTGTGACAATTTTAAAGCAGGTTCAGACCGACAAAAATCGTATGTAGATTTAAAATGTAAAGATATTGAATTACAAATTGGTGACAAAGTATTTCTGAAAGTATCGCCTTGGAAGAGAGTTCTTCATTTCGGTCGCAAAGGGAAGCTTAGTCCGCGTTCTATTGGGCCGTATAAGATTATTGAAAGAATAGGGCCAGTGGCATATGGGCTAGCTTTACCGGCAGAGCTAGAAAAATTCATAATGTGTTTCATGTATCAATGTTACGACAGCACCGATCAGACCTTTCGCATATCATTTCACCAGCAGATGTTGAAATTCAGTTTGACATGTCGTACAAAGAACTGGTAAGAATTTTGGCACGAGAAGTTAAAGAGTTAAGAAATAAAAACATAGCTTTAGTAAAGGTTCTTTGGCAACATCACAAGATAGAGGAAGCCACCTGGGAGCCTGAGGAAGCTATGATAAAGCATTATCCGAATTCTATTTCCTGGTAAGATTTTATGGGACGAAAATTTTTTAGGGGTATAGTTGTAACAATCCATTTTTAGTGAAATCAAAATAGTGGTTTTTGGACCACAAATTCGACGTTGAAAATTTTTTTCTTATTATATTAATTTTTGCAGAATGATAGTAGCATCGTATAAAAAATTCATGAAATTTTATCGTTTCATGCTTAATTTGATGAAAAGGACTAAATTGTATAAAGTGCAAATTTTGAGTTCTATAAGTAAAAGGTGTCAAATTGCAATGAAATTGGAATATAAGTGGCCTTAGAAGGTAATTAGACCATTAATATACTTAGTGGACAAAGATGAACACCATTTAAGTGATACAAAGATGGACATCATTTAAGTGATTTTAAAGGTTTAATTAAAGGATATTTAAGTAATTCAATAAAGAAAGTTTGTAAAATAATGAAAACAGAGGCTATAATTTTTGTTTTCTTTCTTAGCCAATTTTTAACCAAATAAAAACACCATTTTTGGGCATCCAAGCATTTGACCAACTACTTCTCTTGCATGTAAGTGTATTTTGGTTCCTTTTTTAATAATTTATATGTTTTTGGAGTCGTTGTAGCATAATCTAGCTAGCCCAAGGACTAATTTGCAAAAAATTTAAAATTCTAAGGCTTTCCTTAAATGTATATTGGTTGTTTTTTTTATGTTTGATGGAAGAAAATGAATGGTTGTTGTTATTTACACAACTTTTGTTAAGTGGTTTTTGATGAATTTATAAAATGGGGATTAAGTTGTGAAATGTGTAATATTCATGGTAAATTGTGAAATTAACGAAAAAGAAGAGCTACTAAAGACTTAAATGAAACTCGAGTATAGTGGGTAGGCATTAAAATTTCATGGATTTCATTTTGTAAGCTTAGGGACTAAACTGTATTGAATTCAAAATTATAAGGGCAAAAGCATAATTTTGCCAATTTATGATTTTGGATTAAATTAAATAGAGTGAAAATTGAGTGAGCTAAATTTGATTATATAGATCAAGAAAAGCAACGTACAAATTTAGATCAGGGAAAAGGAAAAGTATTGGATTAATCGATCATATTTCTCCGTTCGTGTTTGAGGTAAGTTTGTTGATTTAAATAGCACTGAAATATGTATGATTTAAATGTTTTTATGCTACATATATTGATATTACGACTCTACGAAAATATCTAACAAAGTTTTGGTGACTTTCGGATCCCATTTGAACCTTAGGAATATATAGGATACAACTGACATGTAATTAGGGGTTACCGTGTTTTGGGTGCTGGTACTGTACGTCCCGATGGCTGAGTTTCCAGCTTGTGATGCAGTTACTTTACAAATTGTGTGAGCAGCACCGTGTAGCTATGTCTTGACTAATAGCTTGTACGAGTAGACCCATTTATCGCTCGAGAGAGAACATGTATATGCGGTATGAGATATTAGTGGTTTCGACCACATATTCCCGCGTATCCAATATTGTTCTAGTAGCTCAACGAGTATACAAAATAGGAATGTTCAGAATAAGCTTCAATTTATAATGTCATGAAAGCATGAGAACGATATGAGATGATAGTGATTAAAGATTTTAGTATGTTCATAATAGTTATGAGCTAATCACTATTGAAAATTTTTGTTAGTGCTTAGGCTTCTGCCAAACAATGTTGGATATGTTATTTAATTGCCTTTAAGCTTTTAAGATGAAATGGTAAATATTGTTTATGATTTACGAACTTACTAAGCAATATATGCTTACTTGTGTGATTTTTCTCCTATGTTTATAGATAATCAGAGGATCGTGCGGGTTGGAATCTTGTCGGAGATCCATCACATTGTCCTTCAGGTAAATCGATAGATTTTAATGATTTTGAGTCATGGTTATAATGGCATGTATAGGTGTCTTTTTTAATGAATTTAGTCATTATGTATGGCTTGTATATATGTTATCTTTGTTGATGAACTAGTTGGTATGACATTAAGATTATATGGTATTTTGTGTGGTTGTTAATTTGATGTTGTATTAGTTAAGATGACGGTAAGGGAATGTGGGTAGAAATGGTGTGGTAGAAATGAATGGTTGGTGTGGAATGAATGTAGCCTGATGTTGAAAATGGTAATTTTTTATTGGTTGTACATTAGTTTTGGTATATGATCATTATGGCAAATGTGATAATGAATTTCTTTAATTGGTAGTATAAATGTTGAATAAGTTGAATGGTTGTTTAGGTAAGTTTGAATGTGAAGTTGTGGTGCCAGTTTGGCCTATTGGTTGAATGAATAATTTTAGGTTGTTAAAGCTTGAATTAGAATATGTTAAGTGAGTTTTGAATGCTTGTTTATATGTGTATTTTGCTTGTACAAGTGGTTGGAAATTGGGTGAGAAAAATGGCTTGATAATGGCCTATTTTTCGTCTACACGGGCAAAGACATGGATGTGTGTCTCAGGCGTGTGTGACACATGGCTAAGCGACATGGCCGTGTGTATCCTGTAGCTTTAAAAGGGTTGCAAGTCAGGTTGTTACACGGCCTAGCACACGGCCTAGCACACGGGCAAGTGGGGTTATTTTGAAGGGTACACGGCCTAGCACATGGGTGTGTGGTTTGGCCGTGTGACCCAAGTTAGTAACAGGGGTATAGACACGAGCTGGGACATGCCCACGTGTCCCTATTTTGAATGCCAACACGACCATTTGACCCTTGTGTTTGAAAATTTTGCCTTTTTCTCAAAAATTTCATATGTTTTCGATTTAATCCCAAATCATTCCCAATGTCTTTTTAGGGCCTCAAGGGCTCGTATAAGGGACCGTATGAATGTTTTGATTGATGTTTCCATGATTTAACTTGTGATTTCTTTATGGTAATAAATTTTTCATTGTATGACGTTATGCTTTTGTAATGCTCCATAGCCCTAATCCAACGACAGATACGGGCTAGAGGTGTTATAGCAATCTTCTCCTGTAAGTCCTCCAAGGTAGTATTTTGAGAAATGGGCACTTCCTCATTAACTTGAAAAGCATTACTTTTCTTTCATTTCCCCTTGATTAATTTTGCTTCATCTAGATTCATCTCAAAGGTTTGTAGAGAACCGATGGGTTCATCTATGGCCAATTGTTCAAGGTTTTTGGCCTTGTCAATTGCAGTTGATCTGCAATGATTTACACTGTTATTTATATCCTATTTCATGTAATTTTAGCCTTTTTAATAGATAAATTAAGTCATTTTAGTATTTATTTATCTTGAAGTAGTAATTTATTCTTTCTAATAGTTTATGTGATATTTTGATACTTAAATAAGGTTATGTGCTAATGTTGGGTGAATTGGGATCTAAAGATGCAACTTCAGGCTAAAACAACTGTCGAATTCAGGACAACGAAGCATGGATGTCGTAACATCAAATATAAACTTGAAAATAGTCTCGAAAATGACATGAAAGTAAATATCGCGACATCGGGCTACCAAATTCGTGACACCGAATATTGAAATGAGGAAAATTGATAAATAGTATGTGACATCATGACGAGAAAGTACTCCACATCGCGACAATTAAGGATATGAATTACTACTTCAATATAAATAAATACTAAAATGACTTCGTACTTAGTAGCTTAGTTGAGAATTAGGGATTCAATCTTGAACTGTGTTTTAAAAGGGCAGTTAAAGGTCTTTTTCGGGTTTAAAGCCCTAATTGCTATATTAATTAGAGGGGAATCTTAGTACTTAGACCTGAGCCTATGTAACTTTGTAACCTAAATTATGAGGGATTCAGACTTTATTGGAGTGTTTAAGAAGCCTGGGTTAAAGTCTTGGCCTTGGCAGAATTTTTAGTTTTGCTCTTAAATGAATCTGGGCATAGGCATATAGGCCTTATAAATATTGGTGTTGGTTTTATGTCACAAAAAGAGCTTGTGGTCAAGTGGCAAGTTTGCGTGTTGTGTAATTGAGAGGTCTAATGTTCAAGTCCTGGGTTGTGCAATTTATTTTGCTGCTTGAGCTATGTAGGTAGTGGAGTTGGACTGAAACACAGCTAGGGGGAGTTTGAATGAAGTTTGAATGGAGTTGTTGGGGGAGTTGGAGGAGAAATTAGTGGAGTGATTCTAGGAGGGATAAGGGGAGAGATTTTAGGAGAAAATCAAGGAGTTGTTTGTGAGGAGAGTTGTGTCGTTTTGGGAAAACTCTAGTCAGAGGTTTCGGCTGGAGGTTTGCTTGTGCCAGATATGGTCAGTAGGCACTAAGGTAATCAATTTTTGAAGTTGTTTTCTTTCTGTCAATTTTGGTTTCGATCAGTTTCGCGTTCTTGTCTTTTCACTTTTGGGTGACGATTTTTGCTAAGGCTTGGTGTTTCTCTCCGGTGTGTTTGATATCTTTTTCTGCTCATCTCTTTTTCTTTTTGTGTGTTGGCCGAATAATTTTGGTTACTCTTTGTCGAATACACTTTCCTCTTCCCTCTTCTCTTGTTGCTGAATTTCCCTTCTCTTTGCTCCTCATCTCTTCTCTGTGGGCCGAATCTCTTTCTCTTCTCCTCTTCTTCCTTGACCAAATAACCTTCTCTTTCTGTCTTTGATTTCTACTTCCTATTATTTTCTTTTTGATCAAGAGCTATCCCCCTTTATTGTCTGTGGTTCAACTGCATATCACTCTTCTCTGTTGGTTCGAACTGCTCAAAGATTAAGGGAGTATCAAGTAATATCAAGTCGTCGAAACCTTTCTCTCTTCTCACGATCTATGGCAGGTATGTGGGCTAGCATTCTAGGGGTAGGCCGAATGCTGGTTGTATCTTTGTCAGTTTTCATGTAGTGGATTTAAACCACATGATTAAGCAATCTTGTTTAATAAATTCGTTTGCAATGTAGATATCCATCAAGATGATTCTAGTCAACCTTCGTCAGTGGTATAAGTGGGCTAAGCCACTTTTGACAAGTAAGGCAAGTATTAATTTAGTTTCGGTTAAAGGATGTACAAGAAGGAGTTTAACCCTATTGTTTAGCGACTACAATCAGGTGTGTAATCGCCCCACTGCAACAGTAGATCAGTGAAAAGCCAAAAAGTCGTAGATACGACATTTGAGACCACACGGGCGTGCGATCGCTTGAGTAGTAAGCCCAACTTGCAGTTTGTGGGAAAATGATTGAAATACCCTCCAAAGGTAAAATGACCGAAATACCCCCGATGGGTAAAATGACCGAAATACCCTTGAAGTATAAAATGACCAAAATACCCTCGAAATATAAAATGACCAAAATACCCTTGAAAGGTAAAGTGACCAAAATACCCTCGAAGGGTAAAATGATAGAAATACCATCTAAGGGTAAAATGACCGAAATACCTCCGAAGGGTAAAATGACCTAAACACCCCTAGAGGGTAAAATGAATGAAATACCCCCGAAGGGTATGATATATATGATTGATTTGTTCTATGATATATATATGACTGTTACTGAGTATGACGTTCTGCATTCACATACGATTTATGACATGACATACTGCATAGGGTTGGGATACTGATATGGGGGAAGTATATTGTACTGGTGGCTTTGCCACATATACTGCTACTGGCAGCTACGCTATGATTCTATTATTGGCAGCTTTACTACGATATTGGTGTGTTGTCTAGGTGGGTTGATTTTATCCCCACATGGTGTGTTGGTGGTACGGAGTGGTGTGTTGGCTAGATTGGGATGGGTTGCATTATTGCACTGTACTGGTTACTGTATTGGGCTAGGGCCTGCACTATTACTTTTTGGGCTAAGGCCCACATTGTACTGTTACTGTATAGGGCTTTGGCCCAGACTGATACTGCATGATTACTGATTGACTGTTAGGGGATTACACACTGAGTTTCGTGAACTCACCCTCTCCTTTTAACAGTGCAGGTAATCCTTAGCCTTAGACGATTCAGTGCTGTGAGATACTCGGAGGTGGCCATATGACTGCTGCTGTTCACGCTTGCTGTTATTTTCATTTAAATTATAAGTTGGGTTTTGTTTTTGTAATAAGGCCTTTGAGTTGGTTTAAATTTTTTAATTGGGCTTTTACTTACATATTTTAAACTGCTAGATAGGAGAAGACGACTTTTTAAAATAATTACTGATTTCAAAGACACGAGTTTTAAACAATAGAATTTAACAAGCTTCCACGAATTTAGACCAACTTATTAAAACAATATCAGATAAGAAGACAAACGTTTTGTCTAGTTGATTTGTTAATTAAATAATAAAGAGGTTTATCTTAAGCTTAGAAACAAACTTTTACCAACGAGGTAAATTTTCGACAGACACTTCAATGTGACATGTCAGATTCGACCATAATGTCTAGGCCTGGTTTGGGGTGTTACAAGTTAGTTTAAGTTAGTTTAATTTAATTAGTTTTATTTATATTTTAATTTTGATCCAGCACTACCAATTCATAACTTGATTAGATTAGTAATTATTTTCAATTAATTATTTTAGTGAATTTTCTGCAATATAATAATCCCTTAGGTACAATCCTCGGAATACTTTCTAAGTGTTTCGTTGTAAACTAACTATATTACAATTTGACTTGTATACTTGCAAATAGCGCAATTCATGTTCATATATTTAATTGCAAATTTACAAGCCCTGACGCACATACATCAGGGCACAGTCAAGTTGTTGGCTCTATTTTCAGGGATTGCGACGGTGTAACATTGCTATTGAATTGGTTTACTAGTCAAAAGATGAACAAGCTAGATAGTGTTCTAAGTTTTGAACATATTTATTTTTATAATTTCGTTATTCTTATTATTCTGTTTAGTTTCCTTGTGAACTATTTGATTTAACCATAGATGATGATGAATATAGGTAGTGTGATGAATGGTACATATACATAGGAGGATCAAATTGGTTCAATGGAGCCTCGACCAACAAATGGATTTACGATGACGAAGATGATAAGAACAAGTACTCGGACGAATCTCTACCTGAGCTATATGAGTATACATCTGAGATGGATAGAATCGATTGACGCTAAGATGCATTCAAGCAAATCCAAAACCAGTTGAAACAGATGATGAGTTGCTCCAATGTCAACCAGAGGTGCATACACCAATGGTAGAGGTTGTGCATGATGCTACCAACTCTAATAGTGAGGACCATTGTATTTTTGTCAACCATGTCGAGTTAGATGGAGAAGTTCAACAAGAGTTAGGGACTAGAGACTATGATGTATAATTGAATATGGCTGAAGTCATCTCTAGCCCAATTAACATAGTAGTAGGTATAAACGTAGAAGTAACTACTAACATGGAGCTTCAACCATTTTTGAGTGAAAGTGAAAAGGAGCCGATACACTTTCTGGCCATAATTGGGGAGATACCAACCGAAGAAGTCGATGAGTTCGTCCAGTTCTCATTCAATGATTGAGGCAAAGCTCACACAACTAGAGCCTCACACGATGTTGGGGTGAGGATATGCGAGGTACTAATACCCCAAAGTATATATGTTTTTTTTTGCTTGAATTTGGCAACAAATGGCTCGTAATGTGGATGTCTTAAAACACGAAAATTTACACATTTTTACATACCCTTTTTAACTTAAAATCATAAAGTTTCGATAAAATTCTTGTCGAAAAAATAATTAATTTTTACAAAATAATTAAAGTGCACTTAAAATATGAACATGTTTAATTTTATTTAATTTTATAATTAATTTTGATGAATTTTGGTTATTTTCGATAGATTTGCACAAAGGGCGAAAAATGGCTCGACAGACATTGCTAGAAGCACAAAACCGAGAAGCAATTAAAGTATCAAGGTGAACTAAATTTCAGCCTAAGATGGTCCAAAATTATATATATATTAATTTATAATATAATTAATTTTAATTTATATCCAATTTAATTTGGGTTAATAAATTATTATTAGTTAATTATGAAAATGTGGTCCAGTTGAACTGAACCGAGTGAACCGAACCGACCAAGAAATGGACAGCCCAAAAAAATTCCCAAGAGCTGACCCAAATCAGCTTATTATTTGATTATTTGAGCTTGCAAAGAGGCCCTTGAAGACTTGTTCAAGTTGCATTCAAACCCCTCCACAATTGGTGGCTTTATAGATTTGCCCCAAGCTTAAATTAGCAAAGTTGAAACTATCAACCTTGCCACATGTGTGGTCGACCAAGGAAGGGCTCTTTGGCTGATAATTTTAGCTATTTTTAGCAGCCCTCCTCAGCTATAAAACCCCCCTTAGGCTGGTCATTTTAGAAACACACTTCAAGCATTGACATCTTTCCTCTATTCTCTCCACTTTCTCTCTTTTTTTCCATTCCAAAATTCCCTTGCTCTCTTGCCGATTTCTCCTCTTGGGAAAGGGGCATTCATCAGCCATTTGGAGCAGAAATTAAGTGTTCATAGCAGCCTTGATCGATGAGGACAGCGGAGAAGGTAGAACGGAGCAACTAGTCAAGCCGCGGAAAAACACCGGATTTGATTCTTGTTCCCTATCTTTTTAATTTTTGTTGTCGTTATGCTGAACATATCTATGAATATTTATATTGTTGGAATGGTTAATTTAATCAATTTAGCTTGAATTTAATTCTTGTTAGGTTGATTGCATTTCGTTTGTTAAAATTATTAAAATTGTGTTATGTTGTTATAGGCCTCGGTAAGATGCTTGATTAAGTAAAATCATGACTAAGTTATTCTTGCATTACAATTTTTAGGTAACTAATGAATTAATTATTTAAATGGATTGAAATTGTAATTAATGGACATAGTACTTAATCAGTGCATGTTTAATCATCTAAGGTAGTGAGGGTTAGATTAGCAATGATTCGACGATACATTTGCCTTGCATAACTTGCAAGATTATTGTGATTAAACTGTTTCAAGGTAAGGATACTTTGTTACCTCACATGGTCTTTTATGTGCTTATTAAATCGAGTTAATTGTTTGAATTGACATAGGGATATGTATAAGAGATTATTTCGATTTAATAAGTATATATGTGCAATAACATATTTGCCTATTAAGATTTGTTTAATTGGTTGAATTGACATAGGTGAGTATGTTCATAAGTTAGCAAATTACCGAGTTATCGTGAACTTATTCGTAACAATATAAACATGAGTTTAATAATTCTAAGTTAAGAAATGTAATTAATCTAACACAATTATGTCATCTTGATTAAAATCGTATTTTAAAATCGTACATTTGAGATTTATTTATTTAGTTCACTTAGTTTAAAATCTTAGTTTTTAATCACCCTCTTCAAACAAAATATTTTTATTCACCAATTTTTTTTAAATAGCATTCATAAATAATTCTTTTCACAGTCCCTGTGGGTACGATAACTCAACATTTACTTGTCACTTTATTACTTGTTGCAATTGTGTACACTTGCACATTTCTATCGTTCCAATGTCACATAAGTCAAAAATAAGACATAATTAGTTGATTCGACTTAGGAGGGTAGTTTGCATTTATCGATGGAGGAACAAACAAAGGATCAAAGTGTTGAGAATCAGCTTGAAGTTCTTCAACGGTGGCAATACGGATCGTCCTGGTTCTGAAAAAAGGGTTTCTATGTTAAATTTAATTTGGGTTTAATTTTTATGTTTCATTTGTTTTTTTTATTACTTTTATTTTATGTCTTACATTAAACTTTTTATTTGTTTTGCATAGAGGTTGTTGAGCTCGTGAAGTAGAAGAATCAAAGAATCGAAGAACTTCAATTTTTGGGTACGGAGAGGGCAAAAATAGTAAGTCACAGAGTGACGAGATAGCCCAACGTCACAACATCGTCCCATGAAGTCACGACAAGCTGGCCCAAAGAATGCAAAATAGTAAGTAACATTCTGAAGCAAAAAGTCTGAACACCATGATGAGCACCATGATGTCGAGGTGATGCATGTTGACATCGCAACGAGCAGTGACATAACGTCCTTGGAATTTGGAATCTAGCCAAAACATCACAACAAGCATAATATTCCACGTCGCGATGAGCTGCCGATTATAAAAGCCCATCATCCCGACGTGCTAGGGTTCAGCAACCTCCAAATATAATTTTCTTCTTCTTCCACCGTTCTTTACCATCCAATGGCTGAAAGACATGAAAAGCGGTATTCGCATGTATACAGGTCAAGTAAGCACTCCGAAGATTGTACCCAAGGGAGGCAAGCACTAAATTAATTCTAATCTAAATAGAAATAGATCTAATTAGTACATTAATCGAATTATAGTACAAATATTTAAAAGAACGATTTTGATAAACTATACTAAAAATAATAAGAAAGGAAATAAAAATAAAGTAAATAAACAAAAATGGATAAGTAAAATAATCAAATATGTATCAAATCTGGGCATGGGTGATTAGCTCGCGTTGGTTATCATAATCAACTGTCGTATTAGGTTTTCTTGTTCAATAAACTAATCAATACCCCAAAAGGATCTTCCAATTCTTCCACTAAAATACTGAGTGGCAAGAACTACTTATCTTTTGATCTCACAGTCTTGATCAATTAAGGGTTAAGGTGTTAACGGATAGGCCATGCCAAATTTAGGTGAATTCTTACCTTGATGACTTCCTAGGGTTGTTAGGCCTAGGGTTTAGATTTTTTTTTCCTAAACAACTAATCCGTTAATAAATACCTACAAAATAGTTAATTATTCATACCTCCACTCGCTAATCCCCCACAGGAGGATTAGTTTCTTATAGATCTAACAAACGAGATAAACTTGATGGAAAGAATGAACATAGAAAACAATTCAATAATAAAGTTTAAAAGAAGCCTAATTTGTATTGAAATTAAGCGCATAATCATCACAGAGTTTGACAATAATTCCAACATATGATTTCTCCACAAAAGTAAATAACAAGAACAAAAATAAAATCTAAAACCTAAGAAAAGAGAAAAACAAAAGAATGAATCTAAAGAGAAAATTATACAATCTAAAAGGTCTATAACATGTGCTAAATAAGCCTATTTATAGACTTTAGGGTGGCCGTCGTCCTTAACCCTAGGTCAGGTTTCGTTCTTGTGCTTAACATTTGATTGCGCGAACCAAAATGCCTCTGGCTCATAATTATTTTCTATACAAAGGTGATGTCACGACACACCAGGCCCTGTGTCGCGACATTGAGGCCAGTATGCTCAAATTCAGGGGTATGTTGTGACATTGAAGGAAATCTTGAAATTCTTCTATTCTGCTCTCTATGTTGCGACATCAAATGCTTTGTGTTGCAACCTAACTACCAGCATCGATTTAATACACCTTCTAATGGTCTCCTGCACACTCACAAAGTATATTAACTAACCCTTAGGCCTCATTCGTCCCCTACAGTCAATAAAAGACTCAAATTGCGCATTTTATTAAACTTAACTAAACTTATGGGTATGTAATTAAAACTTTATTAAAATGCTTATGTTCAAGATCCTGAAGTGCGAAAACTAGTTTAATCTACTATGCCGAATTACAATAGATAAAACTCCCCCACACTTAAGTCACATCGTATCTTTAAGCAACATAAACAAAACGATAAATTAAAACACGACCCTTGAAAAAGTATGGTACAAATTGTTAGCTTTGGAGCACATGAAAGGCATTTCATATTCACACAGAATCTTGGCATGAGATATAACTCACTTACCACTTTTGATATCAAACACCTAAGTTTATTATATTACAAATCATACAAGCATTAAGGGTCTCAAATGTAAGAATCTGTCAATAACTTATACAAATAATTTGATTATCCTAGCATAATACAAATAGTCATAAATGCAATTGTTTAGTATGATTTCAAATTGTGAATAAGTCTACCTAGATTACATAGGGCTTTTCAGCTTGTAACGTTCTGAGGCTTAAGATAGGTATGGATTTCAAGAATAGTAAGCATCAAATATTTTTAAGTACAAAAATAGTTTGGCACATCATATTGTCCCTTATTCTACCCCTTAGTAACCCTTTTCCACTCATCATTTTATTTCTCTTTCTATCACCTTTCTTATTTCTCCAAGTAGAAAGTCACAGCATAATATAATAATTACGGTTAGCTGACGAGTTTTTATGCACTAATGAATGATATTTTCTACTTTTTTGACTTTGTCACATTTTTTCCTTTTTCAATACATCTCCCCCACAAATATTTTTACTTCTCAAGTACTTTTTCTACTCATTTTGATTTTTTTTGAAATTTTCTTTTGTTGCACATATTGGCTAACATATAATCACTATATCACACTAATCCTACCTATTTCACTTTATTTTTACAAAATTAGACATAATGTATATACTTAACCTTTAATACGTATGGCCAAACGTCTATAGTCGTGCCGTTTAGGATCAAAGAAAAAGGGTAAGTACAAATTGATATTTTGGCTCAAGTTTTGTATGGAGGTTCATCAAGAAGTGTTTTCTACCTCAAAAATAAGAAATAAAGATAAATAATAAGGTTAGCTTTTTGGCTCTAGGTGTATACCAAACAATGCCTTTGGTCATCCCTAGGTACCTTAATATTCACAACTATAGTCAACCAAACAACCACAAATTCAACAATTTATCATTCATACCAGCATGTTCGTGTCCTTGTATTCTCTATATCATTTGCTACACTCAATTGCTTTAATACCTATTTACAATTTAATATATAGAACTTAATAATAATAAAAAGTTCAAAATCACCTATCCCCATGCCAAATTTATTGTAAATATAATCAACCTATGTACATGCTCCTAACCAATCATTTGTATTTCTATAAGCTCAAGCACACAAATGCAAGAAAGATTTAAAGGAAAACATAAAAATTTAAAACAAATTTTCTATGTTACCCCCCATACTTTAGAAAACACATTGTCCTCAATGTGTACCCCTATAAAAGATATGAAAAGAAGTTACCCGATTGAATGTGATAGTGTCTTAGACTATTGGCGGGTGCCTCTTGCTTTGATCATTGTGCTATTGTTTTGCACGGGTATTTTATAAAAAATTTAAATCCATTAATTATAACGAATTATAATACCCTAAAATAATAAAAAAATCCTAAACAAACAGATTTAACTTCCCTAATATTATCTACTCCTAAAAAATCCTAATATACTAATTCGATATATCATACATCGTCCTCTTAAAATCTTGTTTTTCTCCTTTCCTCCTTTTGTTTTTTCTACAATATGACAAACTGTTTATATATGTCATCTCCTAGCAGTTTCTTTAGGGGATTTATCATTTTCTTCAGTCACTCAATAGGTACTCCTACTCTTTTGCATATTTCTGTTATCAAATAGGAAATTAATATTCCTTTTTCTAGATTTCTTGCGCATTCAACAATATTCATATATATCCATATTCCATATGCTACAATAGCGTGGATCGGGTTGATGTCGGACACGTTAGTTGTGGGCCAAATTTTTTAACATACAAACTTTATCCAAATTTTGGCTTTTGGTGTCACTAACGCTTAGTTTAAAGTATCGGCTATTTCTATCCCCCTTTGATATGTCCATATCTCTTTTCCTTCCATAAAGATTCTTAGGATCTCCTCTGTGTCTATGTTTTTAAACTCTTTGAGATCTATTTTGTAAAGATAATCATGAAAATAATACAATGCATCATAAAATTGAAAAATACGTTGTTTAGTTACCAGGACATTAACCCCTCTGACCTTGATACAAGATCGTATCTCATAGAACAGTCTTGTCGCTTCCCTCTCATTTAATGCTACATAGAATTCCTACACCAAAAGAATTATTATAGGTTCTTTAGGTGGCAAACAAAAATTGGTCCACTCCTTTTCTGTTGTAACCTCTCATATACCTTTACAATTCCTCATTAAGGGATCAAATCCTTGTTCTTGAATAAAGTATAAAGCTGCAGCTGTTGTAAGTATTTATCCATGTCACTTTCCTGAAATTCAATGGATGGGCTTGAAACACTTGCACAGAAACTTGCAATTCTTCAGACCTAACTTCTGTTGTAATATCTCATTCTGAAATTAATAAGCGTTCAACGGCAAAATTGTATTTCTTCTTAACGATTGCAGAGGATGAGTGACTAACCTCCTCTGAACGTACTAGCATCCAGAGTGTGAATACTGCAATAAAAGATGTATTAATGGGGCGATATCTATAAGTATATGGGTCTAGTTATAATATAGTTACAACAGAGTAGGTGAGTACTCTGATGATCATACCCAAGGGAGGCGAGTGCTAGATCAATTTTCACCTAAACATCGAAAGATCTAATTAGTACTTAAGTTAAGTTTATAGTACGAAGGTAAACTAAAAAGAGTTTTTAGGGTTTTTCTTATAAAAATAAAAAAAACACAAAGAAAACTAAATTCAAGAGATTGAAGGATAGAAATAATCAAATCTGATTATGGGTGATTAGCTTGCCTTGGTAATCCTCATCAACTATTGCTTTGGGTTTCTCGTCCATCAACTAGTCGCTATGTAACACCCCTAAGTCGTATTCGTCGTCGGAATAGGGTTACAGAGCATCATAGTAAAAATGTAACCTTAAAACACACATTTCAATCATCAACATAAACCTATCAGAAATCATTCATATACTTGCATATCGTCCCTTAATCAAGCCTTCGAGGCCTTAGAAACACTTTAGAAATGATCCGCGACTAAATTGGAATCAATTAGAAAGTTCATGAAAATTTGGGAAAAATTGAACTGCAGGGGTCACACGGCCATGTGGCCAGGCCGTGTGAAACACACAGCTGAGACACACGTCCGTGTCCCAGGCCGTGTAACATTTGAAATAAGGACATACGACCGTGTCCCAGCCCGTGTCTGTGCCCATGTAACTCTCTGAGTTGGGTCACACGACCTAGTCACATGCCCGTGTGCTAGGCCGTGTAACTGGCTGACTTGTATGCCTTAAAACCTATAGGGGCCACACGGTTGTGTAACATGTCCGTGTGTTACAAACGAATGAGACACACGTCCGTGTCTTAGACCGTGTGGACATGAAATTGGCCAAAATCAATCCATTTCCATCACCCACTTGATACGATTATTCCTAACACAATTTGTGCACAACTTCAAGGTATCAAAAACATACCAAAACATGCTTAAAATGACCAATTCAATAGACCATTATCATACAACCAATATGCCATGTAAGGCACCTCAATCACAATCAATCAAACATACCTAAACATATGCATAATTAACCTTGTTTCAATCATCTCAAAATATACCATAACTTGACCTATTCCATGTCAATCTAAACTTACCATTTGTACAATTTCTTTCATGCATCAAAAGCATATAAATGACACAATTCAACCATTACTAAAATGGTACCAAATAACCAACATATATACATACCAAAATTAACATTTAGCATTCAACTAAACATTAAACGTAAGTCCACCTATACATGCCATTATAACCTGGGTCGAAACATCAAAAACTATCCATATAATCGTTGGATAATGTGATGGGTCTCCGACGAGCATCCAAACCGATCGAGCTTCTGATTATCTATAAAACAGGGGAAAGAAAACCACGTAAGCATAAAATTCTTAGTAAGTTCGTAAAACATAAACATAACTTACCATTTCAATGCATAACATTAAAATTAAGCATGATATAATCCAACCGTAAGCTTGCGACAAGCCTAAGCACCATCAACAACACATGTTAGTGCATCAACTCATAATTCACTAGAACTATCATGAAATAAATCATTATATATGAACAATTTCATTTGAAATCATCAATTTCATGAACATACGTATACTTTCATTAAACACTTCCTTTTTATAAATTTGTGACATAATTCATTTGAATAATTACCATATCTTTTCTTTTCATGCCCGTTGAACCATTTAGAATAACATCGAATATGCAAGAAAGCTCACACAAAGTATGCTAAACATATAAGCTTTCATTTTCCTTTATACCATTGCTCATACGATTCGTGAAATAGTCTGCTCACACAAGCTGACGAATGGAATGTAAGCTATGCGATGTTGCTCACACGAGCTTTGAGTATTCGAAACAAATGTCGAACCTCAGCCATCGGTAAGACATTCAGGACCAGCACCCGAAACATGATAACCTTAATGACAAGTCATTTGTATCCTATATATTTCTAAGGTTCAAAAAAGGCTTAATAATCGTCGTAACATCGTTAGATTTTTGCATTTATTTACATGATAAAAAGTGGAATGAAATATGAATCAAGATAACATTAAATCGTTATTTAAACATACGAATTTATCTCAACAAACAAAATGCAAAAACGTAGTTGATCAATTCGAGGCTTTCGCTTTTCCCCTTTCTAAATTCGTATGAGATTTATATTGATCTAAATAAGCAAATTCAACCTATTTAATACTCATACTATTCAATTTAGTCTAAAATTCGTACTTTTACAAAATTACAATTTTGTCCCTAATATTTTAACTTCTTTACAATTGAGTCCTTAAGCTCGTAAATTGAAATTTAAGCAATCTCATCCACATTTCATGCTAGCTTAATGCACTAGGGACCTCTACTAATCCATAAAAATCATCATTTCAAGAATTACACATAAACTTCTATCATTTTTATAAATAGGTCCTTAAATATCAATTTCATCAAAATCCATTTACAGAACTTGTTTATTTAAGAATAAGAACTTAAAATATTCCATTAAACTTCAAATACCATACAAACATATTCATAGAAAAACCTTAAACCTTTAACATTTTTACAAATTAGTCCTAGGCTAGTTAGATTAAGCTGCAACGATCTCGAAAACATAAATATTATTAAAAACAGAATCAAATACCATGCAAGCAAAAATGAAATGGCCAAACCCTAGCTATGGTCCTTTGATAATTTTGGTTGAAGAAGGAAACAAATGGAAGATGATATCTCTTTTTCTTTCATTTTTCTTACTATTTTAACCCTTATTTACTTAATTGCCAAAATAACCTTTAAAACTTTAAAAAATTTCAATAAAACCTTGACACATAGTCCCACTAACTAATCTATTGGTCTAATTACTATCTAAGTCCTTTCACTTTAAAGTTCTACAGCAAATTGATACTTTTAACTTATAGAATTCTACCTCTATACCTTTTAAGATTTAGTACCTTTCACATAATTAAGCAAGCAAACGTCAAAAATTTCTTAACAGAATTTTTATACGACCATACTAACATTCTGTAGACATTAAAATAATAATAAAAATAAATTTTACTCATCAAATTTTTGGTCTTGAAACCAATATTCTAATTTCATTGAAAACGAGCTGTTACACACTATCTCAGCAGGATCTTTCGATCTTCTAATCGAATAATGAGTCAGCATGGACTACTTATCTTTTGACCTCACAGTCCATACCAGTTTGGGGTGAAGGTGTTCACAAATGGGCAATACCAATTTTGGGTTAATTCCCACCTTGATGACTTCCCAAGTTTGTGAGGCCTCTTCCTTTCCCAAATAGTTGATCCGTTGGTATCCCTTCAAAATAGTTAACAGATCATACCTCCACTCGTTAATCCCCTATAGAGGGATTAGTTCCTCATGGTCTCAATAGACAATATAAAATCGATATAAATAGAAAACATGCTAAATAAATTGATAATATAAAGTTTACGAAAGAGCCTGATTGTATTAAGATTGATCGCGAATCCACAAGGTTTGATTCTTCCACCACTCAGATGTCTCACAATAGAACAAGAACAAATGAAAAGAAACCTAACCTAAGAAAAGAGAAAACTGAATTGAAATTAAAAGACTAATTCTAAGCTAAGTGAATGATGTCTTTTACATGTGACAAAGGAGCCTATTTATAGATTTTAGCTGGTCGTCATCCTTAACCCTAGGTTAGTTGACGTTCTTAAGCTTTAATTTTGATTGTGTGAACCAAAACACCCCCTGGCTTATGTTAATTTCCATTCCAGAGTCGATGTCAGACACACTAGGACCTGTGTCGCGACATAATAGATAGTGTACTCCTCCTGGGATATCTTTAGGGGTATGTCGCGACACTCTTAGGCCGTGTCGCTACATCGAATGTAGGTTTTCGATTTCTCCATTCTGCTCCCTATGTTGCGACATTGTGGATTCCATGTTGCGGCATAGCAACCAATATCTGTCTATAAAAGACTCAATTTTCACATTTTATTCACTTTAATAAAACTTAAGAAAGCATAATTAAAACTTAATGATACTACTTGTTTTCAAGCTTTTAAAGTGCTAAAATTAGTTTAATATGCTACATTGAATTACGGAAAATCAAAATCCCCCACACTTAAGTCATTGCTTGTCCTCAAGCAACATAAACAGAAACAAGATATAAAAATGACAACCCTTGAGCCAATATGATACTCGCATTGACTTCAAAGCACATGACTTAGGCATTTCACATTCACTAACAACTTTAACATGATAAATAATTGAATTACCACTTTTGACCACAAACATCTAAGTTTAGTATGTTACAAAGTATACAAGCATTAAGGGTCTCACCTGTAAGGATCCATCAGTAAATCATACAAGTAATTTTATTGTACGAGCAAAATACAAATAGTCGTTTATGTGATTGTTCAATATAATGTCCATTCATGCATAAGGATACTTAGGCCACATAGGGCTTTTTGACTTGTAATGTTATGAGGCTTAGGACAGATATGGAATTCAAAGACATTAAGCATCAAAAAGTTTACAAACATGAAAATAGTTTCGTACATCGTATCGATCTCTATTCTTTCCCCTTAGTGACCCTTACTCGCTTACCGCCTTATTTCCCATTCTCTCACATTTCCTGTCTCTCCATATAGGAAATCATAGCATAACATATTAACTACGACTAGCCTACAAGTTTCTATGCACTAATGAATGAGTTTTTGTTTCTTTTGTAATGTTTTCATTTTCTTTTTTCAACTCATCTCACTCAAGAATGCTTTTTATTTTTTGAGAACTTTTTCTACTCGTATTACTTTTTCTTCTTTTTTTCACTTTCAAACTAACCTATAGTTCCCATATCACACCAATCTTTCCTATTTCACTTTACTTTTACAAATTTCACTGTGATATATCTACTTAACCCTCAGTACATATGACCAGATGTCTATAGTTGTGCAATGCAAGACCAAAGAAAAAGAGTAAATACAAATTAACGTTTTTAGCCTCAGGGTTCGTAATGAGGTTCATCAAGAAGTGTTTACAGGCCCAAAAATTGGGACTAAAGTTCATATAAATAGGCCAACTTTTTTGCTCTAGTTGTGTTTCAAACAATGCCTTAGGCCATCCCTGAATATCTCAATATGCACAAATTTAATCAACCAAACAAACTCAAATTCAACAATTTATCATTCATACTAGCATGCTCGTTTCATTGTATTTTCTATATCATTTGGTACAATTGATTGCTTAATGCTTATTTAAAATGTAACATATAGAACATAGTATTATAATAATCAAAATTTTCAACTCGCTTACCATCATGCCAAATTTATTTGTAAACACAAGCAACCTATGCCCATGATCCTAACCAATCACTTGTATTTATACAAGCTCAAGTACACCAAAGACAAGAAAAATTGAAGAAAAATGTAAAACTTTAAAAACAAATATTTTATATTACCCCCAAACACAATTTAGTTGACAGATTGTCCTCAATATGTGTAACGCGTAGGTTTGTGCAAATCTATACAGTCGTTATCAAGTAATAAGTAAGTATCGAGTTATCGTCTCCATAGGGATTGTATTTGTGCTAAGCCACTTAATTTGTAAAATTATATTAACAATTTGGTAAATAAAAACACAATATAGTTGAGAAGTGGTGATTAAAATATATTAAACTAAATGCAATGATCCCTAATGTAAATTATCCTAAGTATGCAAACTATATGAATGAAATAGATTTTAGTAAAATTAAACACAATTTGCAACAATTATAACATAAATAAACTAGGACAATTACTTTCACTAAACTCAATTTATTATCAACATGCTTAATAAAATTCAGAAAAAACATTGTATGGCAACTTAATCTTTCATGAGTTTGGAAACCATATTAGGTCCTTTCGGAATCCTTTACTTAGTAAATTTGCATTTTACTGATCCTTATTTACTAAGGGTTTCTTAGCATTCATGCAAAGTAACAGAGATGAGTTAGGTTTGAAACAATTTAATCACACAAATCTAAAAACTATGCAGATAACAGAGCTTGGTTAGAGTTGTTATGCAACCTACAATTTAATCGGGTTAGGATATAAATTGAGCATGTACATTTCAATTATGCGTCCATTAGCCGTCGTCTGGTTAGGATCGCTCACCTAATTCAGGTGCATTTCAATCACGTATGAACGAAATACAGACTTGATTTTAATTGAAAACATGATCGATTGAGGCACAAACATTATAAGCATGAATCAAATAAATATTATTTAATCAAAGGAATCATCCTAGCTTAAATAAAATTAAGCTAACATTTTTGTAAACAAGAACAAAGAACACATAGCAAACATCTTTCAATTAAATTAAAGAAAAGATGATTAAACCCAATTTAGAGTGGCTGTTACCTAAGACTTTGACTGACGAGATTCCTTCGTTCCTTGTCTTTGCTCCTTTGCTGATGGTTCTCCAAGGTGGCTAACCAAGGGTTCTTTAAGAGGCTTAATTAGTAAAATCTCTATGAAAAGATGATGCTAGACGTGGGAATGGAAAAGGCTAGGAGAGAATGATGCTTGAGAGATGATTGAAGAATGATTTTCGGATGCTTGAGGAATGAATGAGAAGGTCTTATTTATAGGTGAGAAGGAGTGAGGGATGATTGAAGAATGATTGTCGGATGCTTGAGGAATGAATGAATGAAAAGGCTAGGAGTTTTCATCCTTTGAATAATCTTTCATGGGTGGCCAGTCATAAATCAAGCAAATTAAGCTGATTTTTCCTTAATTTTTGGTCAATTTGAGTGCCACAACAACTCAAGACTAAGACTTGATCAAATGCAAATCTTCAGGTAAATCTCTAATTTCTTCAACTCTTCAAGGACCTGATGCAATTAAACCAAAGAGTGGTTTATGGACAGCCATGTGCAGCTGAATTTTAGGTTGACTTGGTCTCCAATTTGGACGGTTTCGTAATCCGAAAAAACCATCAAACTTGTCCAGAATAAATTAACAAGTTAGAAGACTAAAGAATAAAATTTATCCAATTTAATTAATTAATTAAAACCCAAATTTATTAATGAAATATTTAAAAATGAATTATTAAATATAATTTTATATTTTATTATTTAATTTAGTCTTACATGACCCACTTTATGTCTTAAAAATATAATATATTCAAATTATATAAAATAAGTCATTTATTGCAAGAAAATTATATAATAAAGCATAACATCACATTTTAATAGTTTCTATGTACTAATTTCATATTTTCACATATTTAATTAATTTATTAAACAATTACTTAGTTTTAGAAACAGATTTAAGTAAAAAGGTGATAATTTACATTGGAAAAATCCTATTTATTTTTCCGTTTACACAACCCCAAACTTAAATCATTGCTCGTCCCGAGTAACGTTTATACACAACAAAAGATCTTGGTAGGGAAAAATTGGTAATTGTGCAAGCAGCATCAATCTTTGCCCCATAATCATGCATTAATAAATTCATGCTTATATATCTTCTTAATTAACAAGTAATTCATATGAAAACATTCTTTAAGATTATACTAAGTTTCAAAATATGCCAATATGAATCATAGTTTGCATGTATGTCACAGCCATAGATAACATTCTTTATTCAACATAATTTCCTATCAATCAAGCAAACGATCACAAGGTTTATTTATGATCTTCATATGTTGAACTAAGGACTTTCTCTCCACTAATGTAGGTGACATAATCATCAAATCAACAGGTCTTTTATAAGGTTGTAATGGGGCTCGGTTAAAGGAAGGGATTTTAAGAGATGGGATATTTTGATTTAAAAATCTTAACCTATAACTTTGTCTTGGTTTTCTCATAATACAACCTTTTCCTTTTCCTTCAAGTGAACCTTTGGAACACCCCCAAACTTATTTTGAATTCAAGCTCATGCATTTTTCCTTTTTAGAGACTGAGCGGACTTTTCTTCACTCTTTTTTTTAAGCATAAGCACATACATCTTCATGAAAATTTCCTCAAATGTTGATTCCCAAGACAACTTAAGTTAAGATAGGTGCACAAGATTAAGATAATTTTAAAAAAACTGGTAACTGGCTTATAATGTAGGTTTATTGCAAAAACAGACATTTAAGCTCAAAATTACAGTTTCAAGGGTCTAATATCATAGGGTTGGCTCGAAAAGGCTCAAACCATCCAAAGAAATAGTGCATATATCATTTTAGATTTTTATGTCCCCTAAGATTTTGCCTCAAGAAAGTTACTAAGTCAATTCTAAAGATATAAACCTTCATGCATGTCTAATCTCCAAAGAAACTAAGTTTTCATGGCAAACATTTCTAATGCTAAGATCATACAAGCATTCCATTTTTCATGATAAAATATTTTCACTTAGATAAAATCATCATTCATACTTGCATACAAACTATCTCGATAACAAGAATATCTCTAAACATTCATTTATTAAAACATATTTATGAAAGAAATGATTGAAGCATACTTGGAAATAAATTTTAAAAGTTTGAGCAATTTATTTGCCTTACCTCCCCCTTAAAAAGAAGCAATGTTCTCATTGCAAGAACAAAGTAATGAATGAAAACTAAACACCAAGTAGGGTTGTAAAGAAAGAGAAGTGAGTCATTAAGACTTCTTAAATACCAAGTCTTCCTAATAACCCAATCCTAGACATGTTCATTCCCATTACCACATCACTTAGTCTTTATTCTTTCTAAAGAAGTGTTAAGTTGTTCATGCTTGCTATTTTTATTTTGCAGAAATTAAATCCTAATATCGAAAGAAATAAATTCCTAAAGACCTAAAAATAATTAAATAAATAACAGGGCAAGAATCTCCCATTTTATTTTTCTAACTCATTTCCCTTGTCTTCTTTAGCTCCATCTCCGCTTGCATTGTCAGTATTTTCTGTCTATGTCTCAAAGATAGCATCTGGGAACTCAGGAAAAAAAGTATTAGAGATATTCTTAAATATTTTTGCATATTTCCAGTAAGTTTGTTGTTGATTATGCATGAACTTGCACATATCCATCAAAATTGACAACTCCAATTTCCTTGAAGTACTTGCAAAAGTCGGCATAGGAGTTGTATATTCAAGTTCAACACTTGGCTTGACTGGTTCTTCTTCTGGCTCAACCCTTAGTTCAGGAATGTTCAGTTCCTTATTAGATTCTTCCTCTTCAGTGTCTGTGATTGAATTAGCTTCAGTTTCAGTTCCATCTATTGACTCTTCTGTATCCGGCTCAGTTGGCTCTTATTGCTCGCCTTGATTTAGCTCATGCACCCTCTCTACTAATCTTTCAAAATCATAATTTCTAATGCATCCTTAAACATATCACCGCTTCAAATTTGCTTGTGTTTTAACACGGGCCCTTAAGCAAAGTGAAGTGATTAATGATGGGAAATAAGCACTTCCTACCTTCTTTTTAGCATAATCGTGAATCTCCTTGAGAATAATTTTCCCAACATTAATGGACTTTTCTGCCAAAATTGCATATAACAAAAGCATCCGTTCCATCGAGATGGTGGAACTATGTGAGGTTGGCATGAAACTGTAGCAAAAAAACATAACCATACATTTGCTACTGGTTTTAAGTATTCTCTTCGACAAGAATGGCTCCCATACTTTCTTATAATCCATTGGGATCCCAAATTTGTCGCAACATCAAGCACTTGTTGAAGAAAATCCCAATTGATATTGTTCATCATTGGGTAGTGCTCATCTTCTTCAACATCAGGTAAACTAAACAAATCATTGATGGACTTAGAAGAAAGAGGTACCTTTTTCTTTCAAACGATGACTTCAATAGCATCTTGCATAGTCAAACTAGCATAGAATTCTCGAACTAGTTCATCATCGAGAAGTGAACGAGCATCACAAAATCGTTCCCACTTGAGAGCATTGATCTTCTTTCTAATCGGTATAAGAACAACCATCAAATCATTATTCTTCAAGTCAAAACCTTTTTCTGGCATCATAGGTTGATGCTTAAAGACTAAATCAACACTCTCTTTCACTTCTTCAACGATCAAAATTGGGTTTTCAGGAGTAGTCTTTGAAGATCTGGTTCTTTTGCGACACATGGTATCTTTTCCTGAAAATTTAGTAGAGTTTCTGCACAAGAGAGAAAAGAGAAATCGACAAAGTAGGTAGAACTTGCTAGGGCAAAAATCTTAGACAACAAGGATGGTGCGGCGGTGATCTCTTTGCGGTGACAATAGGGAATTTCGTCAAAAAGAAGAAAAGAACTAGGGTTTTTTTCAAGATTTGAGGTTAATGGTACAAAAGGGAGATTTAGGGATTTTTAAGGTGTAAGCAAATTACTTTGAGGGATATGAAAATTAGGAGAATGGAGAGGGGTTTATATAGGGAAAAATTAGGGCAACATGTAGCAAAAATTTAGCTACATTAAAGTTACTTAGGCGGCAAGTAATAGGTGTGACGGGAAGGCATAGATTTTTCCCTCCTTTTTGTTGTCTTGGGCCTCAAACTCAGGTTGTATCTTAAAAAAAAACTGATTAGTACTTGGGCCAAATTTGACCCCTTTATATAAAAATTTCAAATTTAAACTGAACAATTGAAACTTAAAAATTTTAATTAGACAATTTCCTCTTAACAAATTACATTAAATTAATTCCCAGGAAAGATTGGAAGGGTCACAGCGGTCCCGTTTAAGTTCCAATCTCCTTAGACATAATTAATTAAATGTAATAAATTAAGAAATAAGTTCTAATTATTTTTTTGTTTACACAATGAGTTAATGAAAAGTTAAGGGTCTGCTAATTTGGGCGAGGATTCAATTCGCTCAACTTCACCATCCTAGTAGTGTTTAAGACGTTAACCGTTAACTTTAAACGTACTTCCCTAATTGTCGTACAATTCAATAGCTCCAAAAGGATAAACTCGATAAACGGTATAAGGTCTTTTCCATCGAGATTTAAACTTCCCAGGAAATAACTTCAACCTTGAATTAAACAACAAAACTTTCTGACCTTCTTTAAACTCGCGAGGTCGCATATGACTATCATGCCATATCTTTGATCTTTCTTTACAAATTTTGGCATTATCATAGGAAAACAACATCAGCTCTTCCAACTCATTAAGTTTTAACATCCTTCTCTCACCAGCTTGCTTAAGATCAAAATTCAACTGCTTCGAAGCCCAGTGAGCTTTATTCTCCAACTCTAATGGAAAATGACATGCCTTTCCAAAGACTAAATGATAATGAGTCATTCCTAACAGAGTCTTAAATGCTGTTCGATAGACCAATAATACATCATCAAGCCTTCAAGACCAATCTTTTCTGCTAGGGCGTACTACCTTTTCAAGGATACCTTTGATTTCACGATTCACTCTTTCAACTTGTCCATTAGACTGCGGGTGATAGGCAATAGCAATCTTATGCTTCACATTATATTTGTCAAGCAACCACTTAAGCCATTTGTTCACAAAGTGAGAACCTTCATCACTAATAATAGCTCTTGGTGTCCCAAATCGTGTAAACACATGCTTATGTAGGAATCGCATGACTATCTTAGCATCATTTGTAGGGTATGTTTCAGCTTCAACCCACTTAGATACATAGTCCACAGCAACTAAGATGTATCTGTTCCCATACGAAGAAGGAAACGGGCCTAAGAAGTCAATGCCCCATACGTCAAACAATTCAATCTCCAAAATGTTTGTCAAGGGCATCTCATTCCTCCTTGATATATTTCCAGTCCTTTGGCATTTTTCACAATTCTTCACATAAGCATAAGTATTTTAAATAGTGTAGATCAAAAGAAACCTGCTTGCAAAATCTTTATTGCAGTATGTCAACCACCAAAGTGTCCCCCACTTGGACATGAATGGCAATGATACAAGATCTCAGCAATATCGCTTTTAGCTACACACTTTCGAATTATATTATCTGCACATTGTTTAAAAAAACGGATACTCCCAAATATAATACCGACTATCATGAAGGAATTTTTTCCTTTGTTGGTGTGTCATTTCTCGAGAAATTATTCCACATGCAAGATAATTGGCAAAATTAGCAAACCAGGGTATTTCATGAATTCTATTTACCTCAAGTTAGTGTTCATCTAAGAAATTCTCGTTGATAGGCACCCATGATTGAGTTACCTCATCTTGCTCCAACCTCGACAGATGATCAACTATTTAATTTTCGACACCTTTTCTGTCTTTGATCTCAAGGTCAAATTCTTAGAGTAAAACTATCCAACGAATTAGCATTGGTTTTGCATCTTTCTTCGTGAGCAAGTATTTAATGGCCGCATGGTCAGTAAATACTATAACTTTGGTCCCTATAAGATATGAACGAAATTTGTCGAAAGCAAAAACTATAGCGAAGAGTTCCTTTTCGGTTACCTTATAATTGCATTAGGCTCCCGTCAAAGTTCTACTTGCATAGTAAATAGGGTGAAACACTTTATTTCTTCTTTGACCCATCACAAATCCAACGACATAGTCACTTGCATTGCACATCAACTCAAAAGGTGAGTTCCAATCAGGTGTAACGATCATTGGGGCTGAGATTAACCACTTCTTTAGCTCTTCAAAAGCTTCCAAATACAATGGTTTAGAAATTTTCAAGAAATCTTTGATAAATCGTCGATAAAAACCGGTATGGCTTGAGAAACTTCTGACTTGTTTCATATTCATTGGGGCCGGTAATCTTTTAATTACGTCCACCTTTGCTTTATCAACTTTAATTCCTTTCTTTGAGAACTTATGACCTAAGACAATCCCTTCCTTGACCATAAAATGACATTTTTCCCATTTAATGACAAGATTCGTCTCTTCGCATCTCTTCAGTACCTTAGCAAAATTACTCAAACATATATCATAAGTGTTACCAAAAATAGAAAAATCATCCATGAAAACAATAACAACATTTTTGACCATATCAGTAAATATTGCCATCATGCATCGTTGAAAAGTTATAGGTGCATTGCATAAACAAAAAGGCATTCGCCTAAAAGCAAACGTACCATATGGACAAGTAAAGGTTGTTTTATGTTGGACCTCTAGGGCTACAACTATTTGGTTATATCCCGAATAGCCATCTAAAAACCAATAGAATTCATTACCTGCCAGTCGGTCGAATATCTGATCCATAAAAGGCAACGAAAAATGGTCCTTCCGAGTGGCTTTGTTCAACTTTTTGTAATCAATACAGATTCTCCAACAGGTAATAGTTCTCATTGGAATTAACTTGTTACGCTCGTTTTCTATGATTCCACCTTTCTTCACCACACACTACACCGGACTTACCCATGAACTATCTGAAATAGGATAGATGATTCCCGCATCTAACCATTTGATCACTTCTTTTCTCACAACTTCTTTCATAATAGGATGGAGCCTACTTTGTCCATCAATTCAAACTCTTTCACCTTCTTCTAAAATAATTTTATGCATGCAAAAAGAAGGGCTTATACCTCGAATATCAGCTATGGTCCAACCAATTACTTTCTTAAATTTCTTTAGAACAACAATTAGTTGCTCCTCTTGATCTTTTGTCAGTTCCGCTGAAATAATCACAGGAAAAATAGAGCAATCACCTAAATAAAAATATTTCAAATGGGAAGGAAGTACCTTTAGTTCGAGTTTAGGTGGTTCTTCAATTGACAACCTGGGTTGCACAAATTCTCTAACTTCCAACTCTAACGGTTCAAACCGTGTGGATTGAATAAAATTTCCCGGATTGGCTTACATCAAAGCCATGTTTTCATCACTTTCTTCATCCTCCTAATGGTCAAGATCTAAGGCTTTCTCCAATGGATCTTCTTCAAAATTATTTTCCATAGAAACCAAGGTTTCTATCTCTTCTATAACTGAACAATCCTCCGTCGGATCGGGAAATTTCATCGCTTTAAGAATGTTATAGGTTACGTGATCGTTTTGAACTCGCATGGTGAGTTCTCCTTTCTGCACATTAGTTAACGTTCTTCTCGTGGCTAAGAAAGGTCTCCTCAGGATGATTGGCACTTCCTTGTTTACTTCAAAATCTAAGACAATAAAATCAGCAGGAAAAATAAATTTATCAACTCTTACGAAAACATCCTCGATCTTTCCTTTGAGATATGCTAAAGATCGATCTGCTAGCTAAAGCGTCACAGTCGTAGGTCTTACTTCACCTATCCCTAACATCTTGAAAATAGACTTAGGCATCAAGTTGATACTCGCTCCTAAGTCACACAAAGTTTTACCACAGTAAGATTCACCAATGTTGCAGGGTATAGTAAAGCTTCTTGGGTCTTTCAATTTCACTAGCAGTTTGTTCTGCAGGAATGCATTGAACTCCTTTGTCAAGGCAACAGTCTCATACTCACTCATTCATTTCTTCTTAGACAGTATATCCTTCAAAAACTTCACATAATTCGACATCTATTCTAAAGCATCCACCAACAGAAAATTGATGTGTAACTGCTTTAGAACATCCAAAAACTTCTTGAATTGCACCTCATGTTCTGCTTGTGTTGTTGCAATCTTTGCAGATATGGAGGTAATGGAACTTTTTTTTGAATCGGACAACTTTTCTGAGTAGGTAAATCTACATCTAAAGAATATGTTAAAATATCTGAATTCACTAAGTCAGGGTTTACCTTGTTAGACTTTGCAGATTTCGATTCCTTTGGTGTAGGAACTTCAATAGCTAGTTGATTCTTCTTAACGGGCTTATCTTCGACATCAATCAATCGGGGTTCTAGAATTTTACCACTTCGCAATGCCACTGTCTTGATATGTTCTTTACCCAAATTTTTTAGATTCTCAGTACCACTCGGCAAGGTTCCTTGTGGTCTATTACGTAGCTCCGTAGCTAATTGACCCATTTGGTTTTCCAAATTTTTTAGTGTTGTTGCTTGGCTTTGGATCAAAGCGTCATTCTTTGCCGTGTACGCTTTCAACAAGTTCTCCAAACTGTTTGATGCCTCAGCTTGAGGCGGTTTTGGAGCTTACTGATTAAACCCTTGAGATTGGTTGGGTCTTTGCTGCAATAAGTTGTTATTTGGTCCATTTCCTTGGTTGCTCCAAGAAAATTTAGGATGATTACACCATGAAGGATTGTAGAAGTTGGACTGGGGTCCTTGTCCACTCCTATTTTGATATTGGTTCCCCACATAGTACACTGACTCAGGATTTGATAGACAATTATCAAAAGAATGACCTTCCCCACATTACACACAGGAAACTACTTCAAACGAACTTGGTGGCTGAGTTGCAAAATTATTAGTATTATTAACGGTTAACTATTTTAACATAGATGAAATAGACGATACCTGAACTGATAACGAAGTGAGAGAGTCAACCTCATGAACTCCGGCTACATGTCTTCCTGAAGCTATTCGATTTGTTGGCCATTAATAGTTATTACACGCAATCCTCACGATGATCTCATAAGCCTCATTATAAGGCTTAGACAAAATTGCACCATTTGTGGAACCATCTACCATCAATCTTGCATGAGCACTGAGACCATTATAGAATGTCTACAACTGGATACAATGAGGAATCCCATGATGAGGACACTTACGAAGTAACTCCTTAAATCGCTCTCAAGCCTCATACAAAGACTCATCATCTAATTGTTGGAAAGTTGTGATCTCGTTCCTTAACTTAGCATTTTTGCTAGGTGGGAAATACTTAACCAAAAATCTCTCTGATAATTCTTGCCATGTAGATATGGAAGTTGGTGGTAATGAATGGAGCTATGCTCGTGCTCGATCTCGCAATGAGTACGGAAACAACTTCAACCTCAGTTCGTCTTTAGTCACATCGACTATCTTGAATGAATCACTCACCTCCATAAATAATCGAAGGTGGAGAAGTGGATCTTCCGTGGGCATACCAATAAATTGGCCTACCGTTTTTAGCATTTGAAACATCACTGGTTTCAACTTAAACTAGGCTGCCTCAATATCTGGCCTTCTAATTCCTGGGTTTAACTCATTGAAAAGTGGCACAGCATATTGTCTGATGCATCGATCCCTATCATCAGCAATGAGGATTGGATTTCCTACATGGTCGACTTCATTACCTTGGTCTTGATACTGATTTCCAATGTCCATCTCGACTTGTCTTTCAGCTATTTGTTGACGTCTTCTTTGTCTGAAAGTTTACTTAATTTTAAGGTCTACAAGGAGTAAATCTATAATTCGACCTATGCTCATAAACACCTGAGAAGACAATCATAAAAATTAAAAAGAATAAGTTAGTAGTGTTAGAAATAAATCAAACTGGAAATAAGTAATTTCACGAAAAATAATTGTGACAATAGTTGACAATCCCTGGCAACGGCACCAAAAACTTGTAATGCGTAGCTTTGTGTAAGTGTACACAGTCGTTATCAAGTAATAAGTAAGTAACAAGTTATCGTCTCCATAGGGATTGTATTTGTGCTAAGTCACTTAATTTGTAAAATTATATTAACAATTTGGCAAATAAAAACACAATATAGTTGAGAAGTGGTGATTAAAATATATTAAACTAAATCCAATGATCCCTAATGCAAATTATCCTAAGTATGCAAACTATATGAATGAAATAGATTTTAGTAAATTAAAAACAATTTGCAACAATTATAACATAAATAAACTAGGACAATTACTTTAATTAAACTCAATTTATCATCAACATGCTTAATAACATTCGGAAAAACATTCCATTTCAACTCAATCTTTCTTGAATTTGGAAACCACATTGGTCCTTTCGGAATCCTTTACTTATTAAATACGCATTTTACTGATCCTTATTTACTAAGGGTTTTTTAGCATTCGTGTGAAGTAACAGGGACTTGTTAGGTTTGAAACAATTTAATCACACAAATCTAAAAACTATGCAGATAACAGAGCTTCGTTAGAGTTGTTATGCAACCTACAATTTAATCAAGTTAGGATCTAAATTGAGCATGTACATTTCAATTATGCGTCCATTAGCCATCGTCTGGTTAGGATCGCTCAGGTAATTTAGGTTCATTTCAATCACGTATGAACGAAATACAGACTTGATTTTAATTGAAAACATGATCGATTAAGGCACAAACATTATAAGCATGAATCAAATAAATATTATTTAATCAAAGCAATCATCCTAGCTTAAATAAAATTAAGCTAACATTGTTGTAAACAAGAGCAAAGAACACATAGCAAACATCTTTAAATTAAATTAAAGAAAAGAAATATTAAACCCAATCCAGAGTGGTTGTCACCCAAGACTCTGACTGACGAGATTCCTTCGTTCCTTTGCTTTGCTCCTTCGCTGATGGTTCTCCAAGGTGACCGACTAATGGTTCTTTAAGAGGCTTAATTGCTAAAATCTCTATGAGGTGATGATGCTAGGCGTTAGAATGGAAAAGGCTAGGAGAGAATGATGCTTGAGTGATGATTGAAGAATAATTGTGGGATGCTTGAGGAATGAATGAGAGGGTCTTATTTATAGGTGATGAGAGGGAGATAGTTTACTAAAAATAGGAGTTTTCATCCTTTGAAGAATCTTCCATTGGTGGTCGGCCATAAATCAAGCAAATTAAGCTGATTTTTTCTTCATTTTTGGTCAATTTGAGTGCCACAACAACTCAGGACTAAGACTCGGTCAAATGCAAATCTTCAGGTAAATCTCTAATTTCTTCAACTCTTCAAGGACCTTCTGCAATTAAACCAAAGAGTGGTTTATGGACAGCCATGAGCTAGCAAATTTTGGGTTGGCTTGGTCTCCAATTTGGACGGTTTCGTAATCCGGAAAAGCCATCAAACCGGTCGAGAATAAATCAACAAGTTAGAGGACCAAAGAATAAAATTTATCCAATTTAATTAATTAATTAAAACCCAAATTTATTAATGAAATATTAAAAATGAATTATTAAATATAATTTTATATTTTATTATTTAATTTTCATACATGGCCCACTTTATGTCTTAAAAAATTAATATATTCAAATTATATAAAATAAGCCATTTATTGCATGAAAACTATATAATAAAGCATAAAATCACATTTTAATCATTTCTATGTCTTAATTTCATATTTTCTCATATTTCATTAATTTATTAAACAATTACTTAGTTTTAACAATGAATTTAAGTAAAATGGTGATAATTTACGTAGGAAAACTCCTATATATTTTTCTATTTACAATATGTTGCCCGTAAAAAGATAAGGAAAGAAGTTACCCAATTGATCATTATCGCTCCTACTGCTAATGATGAGTGTTTCCACTTTTGATCGTGTTAAGCTTGAAATGTTTGTGCCTCCTTCGTGTCGAGTTCCTACATACAAAACTATAACAAAATGTCATATAACTAAAAATATACTATTTATCCTACTCATACACAGTCTAAATCAAAAGTATCCAAAAATTAGTACAAGTCTTATAAAAACAAAATTATAAAATGGTTTAATCTTCCTCCACACCATCCCAATGTGGTGCTCGTCTTGTTAAGTTCAATTTTTAGCTTAATTTACTGGACTAAATTATCTAACTTGTTGATTAATCTTTGATTAATTAAATTTTAAATCAACCTAAATTACATTAAGTACGTTCCATACCGTGATAATTTATTTTCATTCCAATTTGGCAATTTAACGTCAATCTTATGTCATGTACAGGTGAGGGACATTTGGACAACCACATGGGCTCAATTTAGAATTAAAATCGCATAAATTAAGCTGCTGGAAAAAGATGGTTAGATGTTGGTTTTAAAGAAATTAAGTTGACAATGAGACAAAGAAGAAAATCCCGTCCAATTGGATGTACAGCAGGCCGAATATGTGACAAAATCAGCAGGAGAATTATTTTTAAATCTCCAAATTTCCTTCTTGCTAGTGGTGGCCGACTCCAATTGAATCAAGGAATTAACTCAGCCTTGAAGAGTTTAATTCAAAATAGAACTCCAGTAGGCTGGAGCTAATTTTATGCGGCGGGTTCAGCTAGGAAAAGGGGGATAAGATCAAATTTAAATTTAAATTGTTGGAGGTTATTATCCCATAAATAGAGATAACCAGCAGCTGAAAAAGGGTGTGTGTAAAACAGAGAAAAAAGCAGAGAGAACAGAACAGAAAGGCGTGACTCAAGCAGGCAGAATTTCAAAAATTGGACCAACAAGCAGAATTTAAATTGTTGTTTAAATTGATTCTTGTTTTGCTTTACTTGCTATGAGCAGCTAATTTGCTTAAGCTTAGTTAGACACTTATGAAACCGAGCACAAGTGATTTGAAAATTTATTTTGTTCTAAAATCGAATTCGGCATTCTTGAGTTGTTTGTTTTTATCTCCCAAGGAATTTTTCTAAGTCAATTGAATTGATCACCTATTTAATTTGGGAATTTTTCTTATAATCATTTAAGTGCAAATTGAGAAATCGATTTTCTTCATTAAGCTTAGAATTAGTGATGATTAATTGGTCGCAGCTAATTAAGACAACTTCGGTTTTAATTTCAGAAGCCGCTGGTGGATTTTCTTTGGTTAATGCCAGGAAAACTCTAAAACTCTAAAAAACCTTTAATAAGTTGACACGGAGATAATTAAAGGTAGGTTTCAATTATGAACGTTCTCTAATTGAACAATTTACTAGGGATAAGAAGTCACTTCGTAAGTGATTTATTTTTAGCCTTGTTGCTGATTTGGCTTATTAGAATAATTTAAGGCTGCAAAGGGTTTGTGTTGGGTGGATTAAGGCGTGAATAACTAGGCATTTATTTTCCTTGATAATTTTTCAGTATTCCCAATTCAAGCTAAAGCTTATTTGCTACTTTAGATTATTTTTAGCAATCGTAAAACATAAATTCCCCCATTTTTCTCCTTCCTCGCATGCATTTTACATTACTTTAATTTTAAATCACTTCAAATAGATTTATTGCAAGCTTCTTCGTGGGACGATTCCCTATTTACCCTATATTACCAGTTAATGTTGGTTAAGTAAGCAGATTTAATTTAGCAGACGTAAATGGCAGCTACCAAATTTTGGCGCCGTTGCCGGGGAAGCGACGTAGTCAAATCTATTTGATTTTCAGAACTTATTTTGTTTTCTTGTTTCTTTCTATGCAAGTAGATTAGTCCCTATAGTATATGTTATTAAGGAGCGGACGCCGAACATCGAAAGACCCTGTTAACATTACCGATCAACAAGCCAAATATCCCAACCTCCACGTTGAGCATAACGTTTCAGAGGATATCAACATGGCCAACCAGACCTTGAAGCAATTGGCCGCACCTAACTTGGCTGCACAACCACCATCTATCACCTATCCCGCCCTTGATAGGCCATTAAAACTCAATTCGGGATTTCTGAATTTGTTGCCGAAATTCAATGGACTACCAGGTGAGGACCCTTACCGTCATATTAATGAATTTTTAATTCCTTGTTCGACTATGTAGCCAGATGGCATTGAAGAGGAACAAATCAAGCTCCGAGCTTTCCCTTTCTCGTTACTAAGTTTGGCGAAGGACTAGTTATATTACATGCCACCAGGTTCATTCACAACTTGGACAGGGTTACATAAGGCTTTCCTTGAGAAGTATTTTTCGGCATCAAGGATAGGGTCGATTAGGAAAGAAATTTGTGGAATTAAACAGCTGGTAGGTGAGTTACTATATGAGTACTGGGAAAGATTGAAACGGCTATGTGCGAGTTGTCCACAGCATCAGATTAGCGAGCAATTTTTAGTGTAATATTTTTATGAAGGTCTGACGCCACAAGATCGAGGAATGATTGATGCCACAAGTTGAGGTGCATTGGTTGATAAAACTCCTGAGCAAGCCCGAAATTTGATCGCTAATATGGCGCAAAATACACAACAATTCGGTCTCAGGAGGTCCGACTTGGGTAAACGAATGGATGAGGACCAATAGCGTATGATGGAGGCTCAATTAGCTAATTTAACGGCTAAACGAATGGATGAGGACCAATAGAGTATGATGGAGGCTCAATTAGCTAATTTAACGGCTATGGTAAGAATGTTGATGACTGGAGGTACTGCGAAAGCTTCACTATGTGGCATTTGTTGTTTAGAAGGACATACCACAGATATGTGTCCGACATTACAGGAAGGGGAAGCTAACGCCGTTTTTCCAAATCAAAGGAGGTATGATCCATACTCAACTGCTTATAATGAGGGATGGAGAGATCACCCTAATCTTAGATATCAAAACTGAGCTACGCCTCTAGGATTTGAGCAGCAAAATTCCCGACCATATAATATGTCACAACCAACCCATCAAAACCTGAGTGCCGAAGCCAAGTCCCATACCATGCTTTAACAAATGATGAAGGTGATGGCTGACCAGAAGAAGGAAACCGATGGAAGGTTTCAGTCTTTGGAATCGGCAGTGAAGCAGTTGCAAACCAGAGCCTCGTCGACCGACGTAAATCTTGGGAACTTGCAAGCACAGGTAAATAATCGGTTACCATCACAGCCCGTGGCAAATCCGAGGGATAATGTCAGTGATATAACCTTGCGAAGTGGGAAGGAGTTGAGATTGATACTAAAGAAGGTCCAAAACAGCGACAAGGAAGACGACACTGAGGTACAAAAGGTCCGATTTAGTGATATTGAAGAGGAAAATTTAGCCTTGCCAAAGGCTGATTTACAACCGTCACAAGCAGCACCAAAGGAAGTAGGGAAATCACGTTTACAACAGCCCACTGCTTCGCACGATGCAGCAAATTTTGAACAGGGAATGAGGGTTCCCGAGCTTTGAGCACAAGCAAGTCAGAACGCTAATAATCAACCTTGGTCTTATGTGTCGAAGTCGCCATTTCCACAGCGTTTGAGGAAGGAAAAGTCAGACGACGTCAATGCTGAAATTCTAGAGACTTTCTGCAAGGTACAAGTTAATATTCCATTGATTGATGCAATTAAACAAGTGCCTAGATATGCTAAGTTTTTGAAAGAATTATGCACATCTAAAAGGAAATTAATTGGAAATGAAAAAATTAGCTTAGGCGAAAATGTCTCTGCGGTATTTCAAAAGAAACTCCCAACTAAATGCAAAGATCCAGGAATGTTTTCGATACCTTGTAAGATAGGAGACCTTAAACTTGATAGAGCTATGCTTGATTTGGGAGCTTCTATAAATGTCATGCCTAGGAGTATCTACGATAGGGTTCAATTAGGTGCATTAAAAGACACAGGACTGATAATTCAACTTGCAGATAGGAGTAATGCCTACCCTGATGGTGTTTTAGAAGATGTTCTAGTGCAAGTAAATGAGTTAGTCTTTCCAGCTGATTTTTATGTTTTAGACATGGGACCTAATGATAATTCAATTGATGTGCCCTTACTCTTAGGAAGACCTTTTCTTAAGACAGCTAGAACGAAAATTGATGTGCATAAAAGGGAATTTAACTATGGAATTTGATGGTGAGATAATTAAATTTAATATATTAATTTCGTATTTACTCTTGATGCGATTGACAATTTTGTTAAATATGTCTATGAATTAGGGGATAAGGATTAGTTGAAAAGCGTTCTGGCTAAGAGCATTTTTGATATTGATGAGCAAGAATTTATCGTTTCTGATTCTTTAATTGACTCAGTTTGTGCATTAGACTCGCCCAAATTGACACGATTCAAGCCGATCCTCCCTGACCTTACGGCGACTGGTAAGCAAATTCCTTCATTGATTTCACCACCTAAATTGGAGTTAAAAGAGCTGCCCAAAAAGTTAAAGTACATTTATTTGGGGGAAAATCAAACTTTACCATTGATAGTGTTGAATGCTTTAACCGAGATGCAAGAATCCAAGCTGCTTAGAGTTCTTAGGGAGCATAAAAAAGCCTTCGGTTGGACAGTAGCCGATATTTGAGGCCTTAGTACGACTTTATGTTCTCACAAGATAGCCTTAGAACCAGATTCAATCCCCAAAAGAGACCCCCAACGCCGATTGAATCCACCAATGTTGGAGGTAGTTAAGACTGAAATTTTAAAATGGTTGGAAACTGATGTCATTTATCTTATAGCCGATTCAAAATGAGTAAGTCCAATTCATGTGGTACCTAAGAAGGGAGGAATCACAATAGTTACCAACGAAGAAGGGTTGGAAATTCCTACAAGGGTGCAGAACGGTTGGCGGGTTTGTATAGATTATAGGAAGCTGAATAAAACCACTAAAAAAGACCACTACCCCTCCCATTCATGGATCAAATGTTAGAAAGGTTAGTTGATCACTCACATTTTTGTTTTTTAGATGGCTATTCAGGTTATTTACAGGTACCCATGGCACCTGAGGATCAAGAGAAGACCACCGTCACTTGCCCGTTCGGAACTTACGCCTTCAAGAGAATGCCTTTCGGATTGTGCAATGCACCAGCCACTTTTCAAAGAGGTATAACGAGCATATTTTTGGATTTTATTTTACATTTAATAGAGGTGTTCATGGATGACTTTACTGTTTATGATGATTCATTTGATCAATGTTTGCATCATCTTGTGTTAGTTCTTAGACGTTGCATTGAGACTAATCTGATATTGAATTTTGAGAAATGCCATCTCATGGTTGAGAAAGGTGTAGTGTTAGGGCATGTCGTCTCAGCTAAAGGATTAGAAGTCGACCAAGCCAAAGTCGAGGTAATTAAAAATCTACCTTATCCAGTTACTGTGAAAGGAATTCGATCCTTCTTGGGACATGTAGGTTTTTACCGTCGGTTCATCAAGAATTTTTCGCAAATATCGTCATCTTTGTGTGCATTGCTGTGTAAGGATGCCGCATTTGAATTTAATGAGATGTCGCATTTGAATTTAATGAGAATTGCAAAAAATCTTTTGATGAATTGAAATTGAAATTAATCACGGCTCGTATCATTCAAGGACCGAATTATGCATTACCCTTCGAGATTTTATGTGATGCTAGTGATAGGGCTGTTGGTGCAGCACTTGGGCAAAGAAATGGTAGGGATTCTTATATTATTAGGTATGCTAGCGAGCTATTAAACCCAGCTCAATGCAATTACACCACGACCGAGAAAGAGCTCTATGCCATAGTTTTTGCCTTAGAAAAATTTAGAGCATATTTGTTAGGAGTCAAACTTGTTGTATTTTCTGAACATAGTGCTCTTAAATATTTGTTGCATAAAAAAGAAGCCAGTCCTAGATTGATTAGATGGATTTTGCTGCTGCAGGAATTTGACCTGGAAATTAAAGATAAGAAAGGTAAAGAGAACCTTGTGGCCGATCATTTGAGTAGGATAGAAACTGGAATTTTGAGGAATGAGTCGAGTGATTTATTTCTGGATGAGAGACTTTATAGTGTGTCTAGTGTTTTGCCATGGTATGCCGACATAGTGAACTACTTAGTGACTAAAGAGTTCCCTACGAATGCACCTAGACATTCAAGAGAAAAAATTAGAAGTCAAGCCCGATTTCAATTTGAGAGCATTATACTAGCCTAAACACAATGAGTGAGGAGTGTTAATAATTCTTTCCGGTGAGAATTGATCGAAGAAGCATGATTAAATTCCTCTTCCTCTCTTGAATAAACCAAAATCTAAATTGATTGATTTCAAAATTCATCCCAAGCATGGGCGGTGCAACAACTCTTGATTAGACTTGATATTTTTGAAATTCTTCTTGATTTTCTTCGACTTGATTGCTCAGGGACGATCAATAGTTTAAGTATGGGGGAGTTTGTTAAGTTCAATTTTTAGCTTAATTTACTCGACTAAATATCTAAATTGTTGATTAATCTTTGATTAATTAAATTTTAAATCAACCTAAATTACATTAAGTACGTTCCATACCGTGATAATTTATTTTCATTCCAATTTGGCAATTTAACGTCAATCTTATGTCATGTGCAGGTGAGGGACATTTGGACAACCACATGGGCTCAATTTAGAATTAAAATTGCATAAATTAAGTCTTTGGAAGAGGATGGTCGATCTTTGGTTTTAAAGAAATTAAATTGACAATGAGACAAAGAAGAAAATTTGGTCCAATTGGATGTACAGCAGGCCGAATATGCGACAAAATCAGCAAGAGAATTATTTTTAAATCTCCAAATTTCCTTCTTGCTAGCGGTGGTTGACTCCAATTGAATCAAGGAATTAACTCAGCCTTAAAGAGTTTAATTGAAAATAAAACTCCAGTAGGATGGAGCTAATTTTATGCGGCGGGTTTAGCTAGGAAAAGGAGGATAAGATCAAATTTAAATTTAAATTGTTGGAGGTTATTATCCCATAAATAGAGATGACCAGCAGCTGAAAAAGGGTGAGTGGAGAACAGAGAAAAAAACAGAGAGAACAGAGCAGAAAGGTGTGACTCAAGCAAGCAGAATTTCAAAAATTGGACCAGCAAAAACCTGATTAAGTAGCTGGAGTAGCAGCTAATAATTTCAGCTAATTAAGAGAAGGGAAACCCAACGACTTCCATTCCCAAGATTCAGTTTGTAATTCATGTTGTTTAAATTGATTCTTGTTTTGCTTTACTTGCTATGAGCGGCTAATCTGCCTAAGCTTAGTTAGACACTTATGAAACCGAGCACAAGTGATTTGAAATTTTAGTTTGTTCTAAAATCGAATTCAGCATTCTTGAGTTGTTTGTTTTTATCTGCCAAGGAATTTTTCTAAGTCAATTGGATTGAGCACCTATTTAATTTGGGAATTTTTCTTATAATCATTTAAGTGCAAATTGAGAAATCAATTTTCTTAATTAAGCTTAGAATTAGTGATGATTAATTGGCCGTAGCTAATTAAGACAACTTCGGATTTAATTTCAGAAGCTGCTGGTGGATTTTCTTTGGTTAATGCCAGGCGAAGGCTTTAAAACTCTAAAAAACCTTTAATAAGTTGACACGGAGGTAATTAAAGGTAGGTTTTAATTATGAACGCTCTCTAATTGAACAATTTACTAGGGATAGGAAGTCGCTTCGTAAGTGATTTGTTTTTAGCCTTGTTGCTGATTTGGCTTATTAGAATAATTTAAGGCTGCAAAGGGTTTGTGCTAGGTGGATTAAGGCGTGAATAATTAGGCATTTATTTTCCTTGATAATTTTTCAGCATTCTCAATTCAAGCTAAAGCTTATTTGATACTTTAGATTATTTTTAGCAATCGTAAAACATAAATTCCCCCTATTTTTCTCCTTCCTCGCATGCATTTTACATTACTTTAATTTTAAATCAGTTCAAATAAATTTATTGCAAGCTTCTTCGTGGGACGATTCCTTATTTACCCTATATTACCAGTTAATGTTCGTTAAGTAAGCGGATTTAATTTGGCAGACGTAAACGACAGCTACCACGTCTGATTCCCATCGATTCCTTTCCCTTTCAATTGACATATTTTAGGTGAGAACTCCCACCCGTTGAAAGCGCATGGTGGGTTGGGCTCCAGATAAGAAGCCACTTAGGTGTAGAAAATTCTGGCTAGAATGCCACTTCATATTTAGCTTCCATACCAGGATACTCGTAGGTGGCACCTTCCTCCCCAAGATTAGCCCCATCATACTTATGAGTTAGTTTTGGGCTAAACATGTCTTGGGGATAATTCAGAGTGCATAACCTATTCTTTTTTGTAAATTCTTGGAGTATTGGTTCTAATTCCTGCATCCACCGAATCATCCCATCAAGCTTCTCCTCCATACTCCTAATGGTTCCTCTTCTAACTGTTGTCTTCCCCTTTCTCCTAAGTGAGATTGGGTCATTCATCTTTTCCTTCCTTCTCTAATTCCAATCCATGATTTGTTTCCTTTGAAGCTCGACATATTAGGTGTACAACGAATATCCAATTATGCTCTTCGTTGGTTTCATGAATTATTCATTCTTACAAATTGGAACTCCTACATGTCAACACAATTCAACCACCAAGTGAGGAAAGAAGATTCATACTTTTTGGCTATGCATGCACTGCCTCAGTTCTCGGTAAATCCATTTGCCCCCACAAACCAACTTATGTTGCAAAATGCCATATAACAAAATATCTCAAAAAGTATTCACATTAGAAACATTTAAAGTGGGCACAATTCTAGTGCTGATGAACTTCATCCACATTTTCGTAACGGGGAACATTATTGCTTGATTGAAATTAGTGGGCAACTCCGTATCTGGCCTATAGTTCTATGTACCTCTACCTTGAGTCAAGTACTTAATAACATCTTCCATGTTTATATTCTCAAATTTATCTAAATCAGTGCTACTAAGGAAGTCTTTGTCATAGAAAGGCACATTGTAAAATTCACATATCTCCCTATGAGTGATTGGTACCTCCTCACCTCTCACTGTTACAGAGTCTCAACTTATTCTTTGTAACACTCCAAACCCGGCCTAGACGTTATGGTCGAATCTGGCGTGTCACATTTAAGTGCTGTTTCCAAATTTGTCTTATTGGAAAAAAAACATTTCTAAGCTTAAAACCTCTTTAGTATTATTTAACAATCATCTAGTTAAAACATTTGTCTTATTATCTGCTACTGTTATAATAGTTGTTTTTAAAACGCAGAAGCATTTGAAAACTCCAATCGTTTAAAGTTCGTGACTTTGAAAACAGTTATTATTTTGAAAATTCGTCATCCCTAAACTAGCAATTTAAAGTAAATAAGCAAAAGCCCAATTAAAAACTTAAGAAAACTTAAAAGGCCCTTATTACATGAACAAACCGAACACAAACTTTAAATTTAAATAAAAATTAGTAATAAACTGCTGCAGTAGTGTGGCAACCTCTGAGTCCCTCACAGCACCAAATCGCCTATGACAGAGGATTTCCTATAAGTAAATAAAAGAAAGGGTGAGTTTATTAAAACAACATGCAATGTGATGCAGGCTGAGCCCTATTTAGTGACAAGATGCAGATGGGCCTTAGCCCAATCTGATAGAATGTGGGCCTTAGCCCAATCTGATAAGATGTGGGCTTTAGCCCAATACAGAATTAGTGTGGGCCTTAGCCAAATACAGAATTAGTGTAGGCCTTAGCCCAATACAGAATCAGTGTGGGCCTTAGTCCAATACAGTGACAGTGTGGGCCTTAGCCCAATACAGAATCAGTGTAGGCGTTACTCAATACAGTAACAGTGCAATGCAATAATGCAACCCATCCCAATCCAGCCAACACACCACTCCGTACCACCAACACACCATGTAGAGATAAAATCAACCCACCCAACCAACACACCAATATTGCGGCAAAGCTGCCAGTAATAGCATTATAGCAGAGCTGGCAGTATCAATATCGCAGCAAAGCTGCCAGTAACAGTATATGTGGTAAAGCCACCAGTAGGTCCACAGTCGTCTTGGGCGACCCGTGCGACCTTAACAGTACAGTACACTTCCTCCAAATATACCCAACCCCATGCAACATGTCGTGACATAATATCATACGTGTATGCAAAATGTCATGCTCAATCATAGTCACACATATCATAGAGCAAACCAGTCATACATAACATAAGGCCATAACAGACATTTTACCCTATAAAGGTATTTCGATCATTTTACCCTATGAGGGTATTTCGGTCATTTTATCCTATGGGGGTATTTTGATCATTTTACCATATGGTGGTATTTCGATAATTTTACCCTATGGGGGTATTTCGGTCATTTTATCCTATGGGGGTATTTTAGTCATTTTCATCTATTTGGGGTAAAATAGTCATTTTACACTTTAGGGGTATTTTGGTAATTTTACCTATTTTGGGGCTTCAGTGTAGATATCGACCTCTCGGAAGGTCCGCAGTCACCTCGACTCGGCCTAAGGCCCATTACTCGACCTAAGCCTATGAGAATGCTCATGGCGGCCTCTACAATCAAGCACTATGTTTCGTGGGCTCGGATTACCCTACGAGCATTCGGACGCTTATGTGGCCTCGAACACCGTCATTTCTGACTTTTCAGTTTTTGTCGATTTGTAGTTAAGGGTGTATGATTATACACACTTCTTGGCATTTCACTGATATAGTTTATAGAGTGTTGTTACACACCTGATGCGGTTTGATGCCGAAACACTCCCAAAACCAGAAAAACCTAAATTTGATCAATTAAAACTCCAATCAGTCACTCAATTAACACCTATTAACAGCCCCAGCGAGAGGAGCAACCTTTAACAACAACAAAAGTCCTTACCTTCGACTAAACATTGGTGATTCCGCACACGACGACTCTGTTACGCAAGAACTTCAGTCACTTAATCTTCTCCTAACACAAGACAACTCCTTTAGTAACGATTACCAAAACCTAAATTTCAATCACGTTAACTAAACTTACCAGAACACACACCAAGAACACCAACAGTAATCGAGCCACACTGAACCAGAAATTGCCAAAGATGAAAAGGAGGAAAAGAGAAAGGAAAATCAGCAAAAAGAAAATCGGCAGGGGATTGGGAGAATTGAAATGTCTAAAATTTTGGAAAAGAACTGAAAAATAATTGAAAAGAAAATAAAAATCTCAATTGATAACCCCCAAATCCCTTAATTTTCTACTATTATCAGTCCACAACAACAACCTCTCCAAATCTCAAACCTCAAATCTCTCCGAATATCCCTCCTCAATTATCTCTATGGCCAGTTCAAACTTTATTTAGCAGTATCTCAATCCAACCCCACTACCTACACAGCTCAAGCAGCAAAATAAATACTCTATTGCACAATCCAGGACATGAACCTTAGACCTCACAGTTACACAACACTCCACCTTGCCACTAGACCACAAGTTATTTTTGTGACATATTTTAACCACAATAATTTAAGAACCTACTATCTAGATCCAAGGATTTTATTCACTTAAAATAAAAGTTTTGCATAAGCCAAGGCTTGAACCCCTAACTTCTCAGACACCTCCAAACACTCCTAAATCATTTAACCACTGAAGCAGACATTCCTTTATGTCACTTCCTTGCACAACTAAGTATTTATGCGCAGTTCCTTGAGAGTGATGCAGAATCTCTCCCAACTATGGTATCTAACCAAAGTCCAAATTTCATTACACAAAATCATTGAAAGTTCGAACCCTTGTTCCTAGATTAAAGGCCTACCCTATAACTCAAGAAAATACTTTTCTAAAAATAAAGTTTCTAGCAGAAATATGAACAGTAATCAATGGAATAGTAAAATAGAGTTGAGAATACTTTAACCTTAATCTTTTGAAGCCATATGTGCCTCCACTTTGGTTGGTTGATGATCTTCCTCTCCAATGTAACCTTTAGGATAGAGAATGAAGGATTAAAACCCTAGGTTTTTGGTAGAAAAGAGGGATTTGAAGATTAGAGGTTTTAGAGAGGTTTTGGAAGAGTTGGGGTATGAAAATTAGGTTAGGTTATGTTAATATGGTGTTTTATATTTAAAACTACTATTTTGGGGTAAAAATCCAAGTCTTTCAAGGGTTAAAATTTTGGGTTGCACAATTGTGTTGGGTTGACCCTACAAAAAATTGCAGCGATGTCACGACACAGGGGTTCTGTGTTGCAACATCCCTGGCAGTTTGCTCATGTTGCCATACACCCTGCAGTTTTGAAATTCTGAGACAATTTCTTCCATGTCGTGACATTGAGTTGATTTTTGAAATTTTGCATTACTGCCCACGATATTGTGGCACGATATGTCTGTGTCACGATGTTAACATCGTTTCCCAAAATTTCCTATGTTCAGAGTGCGTCAAGCAAGTTTAAATCCTACCTGCAATATTTTAATAGATTGGTTAGCAAAATAGACAATTTTTACAGTTCATAAAAGCCTTTATGTAAAAAAATGTTAGGTTTTGTTGTTGGATTCATCCGTTAGCTCAGTCAATGTACACTAAGGTGCTCCCTATAAACTGTTTCTATCCATATTAGTCCAACACTCATCATATCATTCTACTCGTCTGCGATTGTCTCTTTCCCTAAACTTGCATTTCCGGTCCGCCTGAACGACTGATAGTTTTTCTGTAAATCATAGCTATTAATTATTTGAGAAGCCATATAACCGCTTTAGCCTACGCTTAGCGTTCTCGTTTTGTAAAAAGGTTGAAAAGTGTGGTTCATACTTGTCATTTATTAGGTCTCTGCTCATCTCATCGATCCATAATAGCTTTTTAGGTGTACTTGAGGTAATGATTGTCACAGATGTTAATAAAGAGGTTAGCAAGGGATTTTGCACTAAGTCTCTCAGATTCCAACTCTGCAGACTTTTAAATTCGTCCATTTGTAGTCTTTGAATTCCTCTATTTGTTTAGAGATAGCTTTCTAACGTGGCTCCTGCAATATTCGAACATTCTGTAATGCCTGTAGCTCAAGGCTTATGCTCATCAGGTGTCCAGTTTGATCGAGCTTTGTTATAGGATCATTGGTCCTATCTATATATATATTTCCCAATTCTTTTTAACATCCAAAAAATTCCTAGGTCATCAAATCTCTGGGGTGTCTGGTTCAAGACTCAGGTCATGCAAAGGATAATCAATGCAAGTTCATCAACTGAGACTACTAGTATCTCTTTATTTTGCTCTAGGAATTCCTAAATCCACAGACACTCTTCCATTGGATCAGTTATATTATCATTATCTCTATTGGTTTTTCTTTGTTATACTACTCTTGTGTTTCGGCCATATTGGTAGAACCAAGATTTTTGGGACAATGAGTTCCATGTTGGTTTGATTCTTCGGTTCATTGGCCATTTACCCACTAGCTTTATATATTCTCTTTCTACAGTTGCGTTTAATTTGTTTAAATATTCTTCTCTCTGCTAAGATTGATAATAGCCTAAGAGTTCAACTTCACAAGCATCTATAGTGACATTCTCTTCTTTGCTTAACTCCATACTTATCACCTCTTGGTACCTTTATGATGGTATACTAATATGGTCATTATTGTCTTGGGAAAGAAAAGGGGTTTCTCCTCGGAGTTGACTTAATTCAAGCATTAGTAATCGTTGGTTCTCCTGTATTTCCTAGTCTTCATATACTCCTTCTTCATAAATATCAGCATCGTAATCTAATTCGTCGTCTAACCACATATAATCCACTCTCCTATTGACCGGCTTCCTTTCATTATGGCAGCTGTAGTTCTATTTCTAAATGTGCACTAGGGTCTTCCTATGAAAAATAGATAAGTAATAGTAAAGTTAGTTAGTTAAATAAATTAAAGACCGTATCTATAACCTAAAAATTTCCTAATCATTCTTTCAAAATGCAAAGATTAAAATAAACTAGTGGCGTTACCTTAGGACGTACCTATGTCCAGGGTGTGGATACTACAGTAAAATGTATATTAATGAGGTGATATCTACAAGTATATGAGTCTAGTTGTAATATAGTTACAACGGAGTAAGTGAGTACTCCGAGGATTGTACCCAAGGGAGGCGACTGTTAGATCAATTTTAACCTAAACACCAAAAGATCTAATTAGTACTTAAGTTAAGTTTATAGTACGAAGGTAAAGGAAAAAGAGTTTTTAGGGTTTTTCTTATAAAAATAAAATAACATAAAGAAACTAAATTCAAGAGATTGAATGATAGAAATAATCAAATCTGATTTTGGGTGATTAGCTCACTTTGATAATTGCTTTGGATTTCTCGTCAATCAACTATTCGCTATCCTAGCAGGATCTTCTGATCTTCCACTCGATTAACAAGTCGGCAAGGACTACTTATCTCTCGACCTCACAATCCAAACTGGTTTGGGGTAAAGGTGTTCAGCAATAGGCCTAGGGTTGTCAAGTTTAAGGTTTGTTTCACGTCTTTTCTTTCCTAAATAGTTGATCAGTTGAATATCCCTGCAAAATAGTTAACATATCATACCTCCATTCGCTAATCCCCTATAGAGGGATTACTTCCTCATGGTCTCCATAGACAATATAAAATTGATATAAAGAGAAAACATGCTAAATAAATCGACAATAGAGAGTTTATGAAAGAGCCTGATTGTATTAAGTTAATTGCGAATCCATAAGGTTTGATTGTTCCACCACTCAAATCCCTCAAAGTAGAACAAGAACAAATGAAAAGAAACCTAACCTAAGAAAAGAGAAAAATGAAATGAAATTAAAAGGCTAATTCTAAGCTAAGTGAATAATGTATTTTACATGTGACAAAGGAGCCTATTTATAAATTTTAGGTGGCTGTCATCCTTAACCCTAGGTTAGTTGACGTTCTCGAGTTTTAAGTTTGATTGCATAGACCAAAATGCCCCCTGGCTCATGTTAATTTCCATTCCAGAGTCGATGTCACGACACATCAGGATTTGTGTCATAACATAACAGGTAGTGTACTCCTCCGGGGACATCTTCAGGGGTGTCACGACATCGAAGTCAGTGTCTGCACATTTTTATCATTTTCAACCACTGTTAGCCCACCTTTCTTTGAAGCACACTGCATAGGACTAACCCATTCACTGTCAAAAATAACATACACAATTCATGCATCTAACCATTTAAGTAACTCTTTTTTTACCACTACCTTTATAACTGGATGAAGCTGGTGTTGTGCATCCACTATATGCTATTTTCCTATGTCTAATCTAATCTTATGTTGACATAACGCACAATTAATGCCCTTAATATTAGTGATTGTCCATCCTATAGCCCTTTTTGTTTGTTTCTAAAATTTTTAATAAAGCCTCTTCTTGTTCTGCACTTAGCCCGGTAGCTAAAATCACTAGTAATGTATTTTTCTCCCCTAAATATCTATATTTTAAGTGTTCCAGTAAAGGTTTTAGTTCTAATTCAAGTGGTTTAATAATGGACGGTGTTATTTTTGTTATGCTTAAAACAGTTTGTTCTGGTTGTCCTTTACTTTGACGCCACTGATCTAGCTGAAAAGTTGTCTAAGCATTTTCCTATTCAGTATCAACCCGTTTTTCTTCTTCTGTTTCATATTCATGATCAACTAAATATTCTTTAATGACCTCTAGTTTATTGCACTTTTGTTCCTCTGTTTTGCTTTCTTTCAATTCCCCTACTTTCAACTCTTGATGTATTCTCTAATCAAATTCATTTTCAATGAGTCTTTCTAATATTTTATTACCTCCTTCCAGGTTTTCTTCCAGATGCTCCCTCCAATCATGATGTCAAACCTTTGCCTATTCTAACTATTCAATCTGTCATAGAAATGTTGGACTTGAATTGTAAATTTAAGCCTTTGCCCAACACTAATCTGACAATGGTTTTAAATCTTTCCCAAGCTTTTCCCAACGTTTCAGTAATATATTTTTTGAATTAAAATAAATTTTCATAAAAACTGAGTACATGTTTCATAGGGAGGACCCAACGAAGAAATAACTGCACAAAATCAATCCAAGTAGTAATTGTTACATCCCATTTTTTTTTATTTTATGCACATGATTGAAAACAAGGGAATTAATGGCCTAGTGGTTTAGTGGTTACTTAGCTTTCATAGTGGTCCAAGGTTCAAGCCTCATTGTTCACACTCTTGCATTTATTTTTATTTTTACAATTTCTCTCATGCTTAATGAGCATTGTTGTCCACCTCTTGCACCATAATGAGGAGGATTTGTTTCCTTCATTTGAAGGTCAAACTTAACATAATTAGGGGGTCCATGATCCCCTTTTTACTCCAGTTCCCCCTCCATTGCCATAACCTCACCTCTTACCTTGTTGCGTGATACATTGAACCTAGCCATGGTTGACCTAGCTCTCCTCCCTTGCACAGACGTCCATACCACATTTGCCTCTCACTTTCTTTCATTGTTCATTTTCTTTTCTCACCATTTTCTCTCCTTTTTGCAAACAACCACCACCATCCTCGTAATCTTTTTCTTCCTCCATTGTGACCCAAACATCTTTCCACCGGTCACCACCTCTCGTGGCTGCCGCTCCTCCACCCTCTTCATCTCCCTCCTCTTATCATCGCCATGAGCACCGCCATGGTCAATGTCGTGCGACACCGTAAGTCCTCCTCCTCCACTTTTTTTTATTTAATTTTATTTCTCCCACTTCTTTCTTCCCTCTTTTTAGCTGAACCTTATGACTTTTCCACTGCCAGATCGCCACCATAGCCGCTGTCATCGCTACTACTGGTGACCAAAAAAATCTTCCTTTTCTTTTTATTTTCCTTTCCTTGTGCCGATTCCCAATTTGTTTTAATCAAACGTATTCTTTCATTTTAATAATCCTTTCTAGATTGCTCAATTTTTTGACATTGCTTCTTTCCAATTCATTGATCGATTCGAATTAATCAAGTCTAAAGAAATATTATTTTGGGTCGTAAAAACCCTTCTCCTAGTGATTCCTTAATATGGTCAAATGGTATACTGTCATGAATCATAGTGTTATTTTGTTATTGTTATTTATTTATGAATTATAGTACTAACACTTCATTGTATCGCTTTGAAGGATCGAACAATAATCGTAGAGGAGAACCCTAACTTCGCAAAGGAAATCCTCTTTTCCAGAGTCTTAGACTGTGGGGTAAGTGATGTTAAGACTATTAATGATTGATCTCTCAAGTGACAAAACATTTTCAAAGATCCACACTAATACATGTTACTTATGTGATAGATCAGTCTTGCGAGATAGATCGAGTGAAAAAGTAAATAAGGGTTGAGGCAATTCAGATCTACAATCTAAGGTGTGGATTGATACTATTTTTTTGTGACATCGGTATTTTATTATTAAGAAATTAATTATTTTGAAATATATGAATATACTAAATATTTATGAAGAGTTGTATAACTTATCAAGATGGATACCAAGTAAGTGTTCTAACCTAGTGGATCTATTATTTACATGACAATTGATATGCTTATGATTGAGGTTATGATATTTGTGTAGATCTCATGCTCATGATATATGATGTATGGCTCATGTGTTATATGTGATGATTTAAAAATGTGTGATTTATGTGTATGTATACAGACAAATCAAGATATATGATCTATTGTGAAAAGCATGTTAAACATGTTAAAAGTTATTATTATGTGATAAATTATTATGAGGGCATGTTTACATGCATAAGTGTATAAGTGATCTATATTTTTTATAAGTGAAATTGCCATTTCACATGCATGGGGTGGGATTTTGTGAAAGGTGGAAGCAGTGGCAGTATATCTACAATTCAGTGGTGGCTTGTCCACATCTGTGTTATCAATGACAATTTATATGTAAATCAGTGACAATTTATCTGCAAATCAGTGGTGGCTTGTCCACAAACGATGTTTTGGATGGATGAGTTATAGGGAACTCAATATTGGTATGTAGTGGAGATGGGTAGGAACTTTATAAAATGCGCATCGATATGTCCATGCATAAGCATCATTGTTATATTTCATGATCTTGATGAATTATGATTATGTTATTATTGATGTATTGTACTTTAATATGTATGCAAATATATATATTATGTGTTGATCTCACACTCTGTCTTTTAAGGCTCACCCATGTTACTTATGTGTTTTAGATAATCCTCATGGTTAGGACTCGGATTCAGCCATCGGAGAGCTCTCGAAAATAAACGATTTTTATGGTTATGGACTATTTTATATTTTTGGGACTTTTGTGGACTTTTAAATTTTTATTTTGGGACTTTAACTGATGTTTATCGTTTAACTGTGGCATGAATGTTTTATTTTAAAAAAGTTGTGGACAATTGGATATTTTGCATGGGTTTTAATATGGATGAATTATTTAAGTTTTTTCTTAATAAAATCCATTTCCCGCAAACTCTTGAATAAACTTGAATTTTTAAGATTGTCACAACGTTTTTCAAAAATAAGATTTCTTCTAAACTTATGTTTTAAGACAACCGTGTTCAAAGGAAATATTAAGCATGTATTTTCAAAAATTAGACCTGTTTATTTTAACTCATGTTTTAGCTATTTTCATGATCCATGTGCTTTTGCTTTTCCCTGCAATGCAAATGGGATTAGCAATAATTTGATAGTGCCTGATGGTACTACAGCGTAAGTGATCTGCCGTAATTCGGTGTAATAGATTAAACTAGTTTTCGCACTTTAAGAGCTTGAACATAAGAATTTTAGTTATGTTTTAATTACATTTTCAGCAAGTTTAGTTAAATGTAATTAACTGTGTTATTCGAATCTTTTATTGACCTTAAGGGTCGAATGAGGCTTAAGAATTAGCTAATATGTTTTGTGAGCAGGAGACCGTGCACAACAAAACATTTTCTGTAGTAGTCATATATCATGACTTGAAAGAGTAAGATCTGGACAAAATTTTCCCACCTATTTGAACAAAAATTTATATTAATAAAACAGTATAAATTAACGACTAAAGGTTGAACGCATCCCAATCATTTAAGAATCCTGCAAAAAAATTGTTTCCAATACATAGTGGGATGGTAAATGAGAATCAAAGTACACTATTTCAAGTATCGAGTCCCCATTTTCCTTATGACAACAGTCCACTATACATTGTCCTATCAAACACAGTGAGACCAGCCAATACCAAAGTAACTCTCTTCCACCAATTCCATATTAATGCCCCACAGTTTTGGAGAATCTATTTCCTTCCACACCTTTCTTTCATTCTTGTTTGGAGAATCTATTCAGTATCTTGGTGATACCAATTAGACTCCTTTCTCCAAAAGTTTTTCTGATGGAGCATGCAGTAAAAGAAAGTTGCCACGCTTTCCTTTTTTGCATGCTTTCCATATCATGCGCACAAGTTATGTACTCTATGATCCTTAATTAATTAAGTGAAGCCAACATGCATTTTAACCTTATAAGTTCCCACTGTGACCCCTTTTCGTTCTCTAAATTTTCTGAATACCTACAAAAAGAGAAGATGCTATATAATATTCCAGAGAGATCATTACGAGTAGACTACACTGTACTGTTTCTCGAATGGGCTTAAAGGGATATCAGCAGTTGACTCAATGATGAAATATTCTCTACCTACCTAGCTACATGAAATGATGTATGATGGGAATTGTCACACAGTCAACTTTGAGAAACCTCAGCTCATTTTTATCAGTTTATTGAGTTTTTTTTCCCCATAGTTTCCAATGATTCAGGGGTTGTTCCGTTGAGGAAGCTGATTTGAGACCATCGGTAGTGGACATTATCAGGAGCTGGCATGTTCCACCCATGTGTTGCACATATTGATTCAAAATCCAATCTCCACTTTCTATGTATATAACTCATATTTTCCAGATATAGATTGCCATGCCTTGATTCCAATACAGCTGGGAGGCTCTCGTTTTTTGCTTGATATATATGTATGCATATACATTATCTTCTGGGAATGATTCTTCGTTCTTCAAGTCATACTATTTTGGTGAATGGTCAGGGCGTGGAATAACATAAAATATAGCTTTCCAACAGCTAATGATTTGATGATAAGCAATAATTTTAATGCCTCCCTGATTCAAATGCACTTTGGGATTTCAGCAAACCGCAGAGAATAATTGGATTTCCAACCTTATCGCTATCATTTTATGAGACTAAATTCACTGATTATTCAATGGCTGAATGAAAACTGAAAAGCAATTGGTTGAAGAATACAACTGGAAACATAATTGACCTTTTTAAATATATTTTATTTTTTTCATTCAGAAAGGTACTAACTACAAAGGGTAACGAGACATATACTTGATTAACATGAAAAGCAGCCAATCTTTTGCAAGGAGAATATTAAAGGCAATAAAACATCCATGGCCGCACTTCTTAATTCAGATATTTCTTGAAAAAGTAAGTTCAACTGTTACTATTGCTCAATTTGCTTGCATTTTCCCAGTAAAAAAAAAAAGTATGGGCTAGCTAGATGGAATCCACTATAGCTAGGCCGTTTGATTCATTTTATAGCATATCTCTAGCCTTTATGACAAGCTTTAAGTGCTGTATTACTCTTCCTAAGTATTACTGGTATGATTCGAATTACATAATTATGATTACAATATATATATATATATTAAAAAGTTGAACTTGTTTGAAGTATTAAATACATGTTGGCCTCTCTTTACACTCAAGGGCATTGGGAGCTGAATGCCTCCCCTTAATCTGTTAGAAATTTATATGAATGAAACTGGCCATAGTTAAAAAGAAAGAGATGTATAACTAACAATTCTATAAACATTTCCTATGATAAGATGAATGGAAAAGTACAATAATTTCAAAAAAAAAATTCATTTACCTAATACTACATAGTTTTCTATATATATTTTTATATAATCCATCATGTTGATTAACAGCTTGCTGTGTGGTTTCAGATGTTGGCCACATGTCTTTTCACACCTAGACAATAGTCTGTGCCCTACTATGTCGGTTAACAGTTTTAGCATAGTGTAAATGGTTACAGTAAAATACGTTTAGCTTATATTTTGTCTCATGTTATAGTGTTATTATAATATTTAATTCCACCACCAATGTTATTTTTACACTAACCGCAAATAAACGCACCGTTCATCCAAACCCACCCTAAGACCTAACTAATGTGTGTTTTTATTTATTAAATTCATACTTTTTTTAAAATATATAATAAATTATTTTAATTTTAATTATTTATTATTTTTCTAATAATTTCAATTTACTTTTATCTCAAAATTAACCATTAAAATTGATGACATAAAACTATCATTTTGAAATAATTTCATGTCCCATATTTTTATTTTATTTTTATCACATAAAACTAATATTTTAAAAATAAATTGGGATAATTTTCATTTTAAAATAAACATGACAGGCAAAAAAAAGACATGACTTCAAATTAAAAAAATATTTACATAATAAAAAACATGCGATTACATGTGAAAAAAATCAAACTTTATTTCTCTCATATTTTTAAAAGATAGAAGATAATATAAAATTATAAATACATTATTTGAGATAAATATAAAATATTCAAATAAAAAACGTAATCTCTTCAAGATTTTAAATATAACATGTACCTAGGTTGAGTCAATTTTAATGTAATACTATGCCTATATACGTTTTGAATTAAAATTTTGAATTGGATGAAATATGTATATGAGTTCAAAATATGGTTTGAAATGTATTAAAGGCTACAATTATCTATGACATTCATGAACATATGGGTATGTTTAAAATTTAGAATAAAATATGTTTGATAGTTAACTTATAGATAATATGACATTGGTATATAGTTGAATAAGGTGTTATAGTTCATGAATTGATTCATGAGGATCGCATACTTTGACTGAAAGTATGGTATGAATGTGTATATTAGTTCATTGGAAGTTTCAGGTTGATTTTTCATTTAGCAATTTGCAGAAATAGTCGGTCACATCACGACATCAAGTGAGTGTTGTTGCAAAGAGATCCAGTTACCATGCCATGACACAACGTCGAGAGTTGGTTGTTTCAACGAGGCCAAGTTAGTATGTTGCATCATGATGAGGAATCCCTCACATCGTAACATCAAGTAGAAGTTTCGTAAACTTTACAATTTAGTCCTAATTCGATCTCAGGTTAGCATTAGAGCTTTTGTAAGATCGTATAAGACCCGAAAATGAAGATATGTCATTTTATATATCTAATTTGCTTGCATTTGAATGTTTGATTATGTGAATTGGATTATAAATTGTTCGTAGTTGTTACGGTAATGAATGTGACACATTATAGTTCAATCCTGCCGATCGGGTCGGGTATGGGGTGTTACATATTTAATTTCCATATTCAACGGTTTCATAATGACTAATTAATTTAATTTCATTTTCAAACTTTCATTATTTAATTATAATTAATTAAATAATAATTTTAAAACCTTAAATTAATTCTCAAGTCATTTTTATACATAGTGAGAAAATGCATTCATTTGTGAATGTGAACCATTTCTCTAACGTCATCATTTCCACTCATTTCTGATCATTTGGTTCTACATGCAATTCACTTCTAGTTTCAATGAACTAGCGTTGGGACCAATTTGGCATATATAATTAGGGTTCAAATAATTTATAATTAGGTTCCAACTTTTTTGTAACACCTCTTATCCGACTCGATCGTCGAATTCGAGCTACAGGATGCCACATCCATTACCTGAGCAACTTCAACTAAACAAACATCATTTTCTATAAATACAACATTTTTTTTAAATATACGATTATTGAATCCTTATATCATATCATTTTTCAAACCAGGTTTGTAGGAGCTTACAAAAGCTCTATTGATAACTCGGGGCCGTTGGAGGATTAAAATGTAATATTTTTAAAAGTTTTCAAGTTGATGTCACAACATCTATGGTTCAATGTCACGACTTCCAAGACACTATACAAGCTTCCCTATTTGAGGACCAAATTACAAAGTTTTCCAAACTATACTAGTTGGATGTCGCGACCTTAATATTCAACGTTATAACTTCAAAGGATGGCATTGCGACATTCAATGGGTGGTGTCACGACCTTGAAGGCAGTAGCAAACTTTCCAACCTAGGAACCAAACTATAAAACTTTCAAATGTTATAAATTTGACGTCACGACATCAAATAGCAGATGTCGCGACGAGATAGTTGGTGTTGCAACATTTAGGGTGTGAAGTCACAACATTCACAGTAGTCCATTAAGTTCCCATTTCCATACATTTTTAAGCTAACATAAGATTACAATGGTTGGCTATAAAGCCTCAACCAACATTATTTCACGCATGACCAATACTATTTCCATATAACCACAATCAAAATGTCAACATTCCACACCAACCTATACCAATTCAAGCTTTTGACATTTATACATTTGCAATTTGAGTATCATTCACTTGCATAACCTTGAAATGAATCAATAAAAAACATAAACTATCTATACTTCATGCCTAACATTCAAATACACCATTTCCAAACTATGCATCAATTCATCTTGTCTAATTATTTCAGTTTATAACTTTTAACATACCAAACTCAAGCAAGTTGAAAATCATCATTCATATAAGCATCAAACTTTACCAAACCAAGCATCAATTAGGTTATAAGCCATACTAAACATAAAAGTTTAACCATTACCACATTTACTACCTACCAACTTAAAATGACCATTTGCACAACAAGGTGCCCTTATATACATGCCACAATACTTGGACTCAAAATGATCATAATTTTACTAGCTTGTTGATAGTGCCTACCTCATTATGATTTGGCTCGGCAAGTTCCACAAAGTGATGATCTACAAGGGAAAGAAGCAACTAATGTAAGAATTTAGAATGCTTAATAAGTTCAAATGGAAAATATTGTGCTTATCTTGTTCTTACATGAGCATAATAGCTACCTTAGTTTGGCATAATATTGGTTAGAACATGGCACTTAAAACCTCATTAAGGTGAGCATGTATATATCCATGATCATTAGATTTTACAAGGAACTCAAACATACCAATTCATATTACTTTCGCATAACCTATCAGAATGACATATTTAATCAACAATCCATAAAATTGTACCAAGTATGCATAACTCATTTCAATAACATATTTTACTACCAATTCATAAGGATATACCATTTACTTATAAATCATTTTAATGACATAGTAGGTGAGTCATGTTTTGCATTCTTATTCCCTCTATATGTTTCTCAAAAATCCTAGTTAGCAAAGTCTTGGTAAACAAATCCATAGGCTTTGTCCTCAAATACTGTATTTGACTACATTAACTATTTTGTCAATCACTATTGTCCCTATATGATACTTTCTATCAATGTTTTTTTTCCTCATGAGGTTTCTTTGCTGTTTAGTTATTTTGACACTATTATAGTGTCATATCCTTTTACCTATCAAGTATTTGGCATCCATAGTGAAGCTAGTAGAACAACCTTGTTTAACACTTATTCACACTACGAATTCGCTGCGTAGGACAAAGACATAGCCCAATGTCTATTTTTCAAATCTCTACATGTTTGGAAGTCAGAATCGGTATAGTTGATAGGACCAGAATACACAAGCATATAGTCCCTCGTTTACCATAAATATTTGAGTATATGCTTAGCTACTTACCAGTTTTTTGATCGAGATTCACCTGATATCGAGTTACCAACCCTAGCGTGAAACAAATACCTGGACATGTGCATAACATAGCATATATGAGACTTCCTAATGCTAAAGCATAAAGAACCTTTCTCATGTATTCTCTTTCTTTCATTGCCTTAGGACAGTCTTCCAAAGAAAAATGAAAGCTAGTACAAAAGGTTGAGTTCCTTCTTTTGAATTAGGCATTGCATAACCTTTCAATATCTTGTTTATGTATGAAGGTTATGAATAATTCTATCACTTTGTTCTTTTGATCCCAGAGGATTTGAACAACTAGAACAAAGTTAGCTTTTTTCAAGTCCTTCATGCTAAACTATTAAGTTAACCATAATTTATTTTATGATAATGACCCTACATAATTTCCAATTAGTAGAATGTCATCAACGTATAGAATGAGAAAGACCACCTATAACACCCTATACCCGGTGCGGTCACCTAACCAGAGCTATAAGGTATTACAACTATTAAACATCCATATCAACCACTAATTCAACATAAACAGTCAACCACTCCATATTACAATATAAATACAATTATCTACTGATTTTTAATTAAACTAAAACTTTAATCGAGCTTATGAAGCTATTAAAATAACCTAGAAACAAATCAGGACTAATCTGAAAAATTTATAAAAAGACAGGAAAAATTGTAAACAGGGGTCACACGGTCGTGTGGCCAGGCCGTGTGGTCCTAATACATAGCCATGTAGCCCAACCATGTAACAAACTAATGGCATGTAATCTTTGGTCAAACAGTCATGTCGCTAGGCCGTGTAACAGACTGATGCCGTGTGAACCAACCTACACCTAAATTCAACAGACCACATGGTCGTACCTTAAAAATCGTGTATGGCACATGACCATGTGGTAGGTCATGACATAGACTGTGTGTACCTAAAATGCCTTCTAAATCAAGAAATCTCATCCTAGTTCACTTCTAGCACAAGCCATGCAATACTCCAACCATTAAATCTATTCAAATACATCAAAATCCTGTCAAAATGCACCATATAGCATACAACCTAAGTTCTTAACCAATATGCCATCATTGACACCACAACTCGTATATAAACATTTACCATTCAAGCATAAACAACTTAACATTTTATGTCCATTCAATCATCAAATATACTTCATTTTCTTATGACTCTATTCATCAACCAAAGTTCACCAACTAACCAAAACATAAGAATCATTTCATAAGTAAAGTAACATGATAGATACCAAATAGTCTATTACTAACTTAAGCCACCAAAATAACCAAGTAACCATTACATCTTACATCCAAATACATAATTCATATCCCAAATGGCACAAAACATAACCAAAATACTCATAAACATATATATACCAAAACCCTATTTACATGCCACTTATAATCAGGCCAAAATAAGTAAATAGCTACCAAAAGAGTTGACGAATAGTGTATCTCCAGAAATTATCCAATCGGTAGCTCTAATCGAACAATCTACAATGAAGAAAATAAAACGAGGTAAGCTTACTTAAAGCTTAGTAAGTTTGTAGAAATTAAACATCACATACCTGTCATCTTAAGCATATAATTTGAATTTAACATATAACTAGAATTCCATGCCCTGTTTCACATTTCTTAACATATCAAATGGTTAGGCATGTACATATAACATAGCAATATCCCAAGATACTTTTTTCACATGCCAATTCACAACCAATAAGTATATAACCATTCATGCCGGAGAACTATAGTAAATTAACTTCGGATACGTGGGAAATAATGTTCACACAAGCTGACAATTAGGATGTTAACCATTCATTAAACACTGTTGCTCACACAAGCTGATGAGAATCTATAAAAAATGCTATATTCCAACCATCAATATGGTATCCACCACCGGTACCTAGTACCTGGAAATATATCATAAGCACAAGGTGCCTAGAAACTATAACACTGGTACATAGTACCTAAAAATTATAATCACTGGCCCTAGTTCCTGAAACACCCTAATGACTTGTCATTTATATCCTAATCATTCCTTAAGCTCACACAGGCCTTAACTCATATTCCATAAAATTTTCATGTTTATAACCTTATTCCATGATCAACTTGATCACATACATTCCATAGCATAACATAATTCAATTTAAACATATACAATTGTCATACATTACAATTAAGTCTCTTATTTCTATTTTCAAGGCTTACCTCAATTAATCATGCTAACTATACACACATGAAATTTGAATTTAAGTCATTAATAAGAATAATACACCAAATGCAAACTTACCTAAATGAAGTAGCTACCAACACCACAACAATGACTAATCGACAACTTTTTTCCGTGATTATCGACCGATTTATCCGTTTCTTGATCTATATCCATGTATTTAACCATGTAATGACATTTTACAATATTACCCTAAACTTTTACCTCTTATTCAATTTAGTCCCTAAAATTGAAACTTACACATTTATCACAATTAAAACAAATCCATGTTAGCCGAATTCTTTCTTATTCATATACAACCCATAATCAAAGAAATTTTACAAAAAATTGATGCCAACTTTATTCTTTCATCATTTTAGTCCATCAACTTAAAATTAACTAACTTTACTTTACAAAATAGTCATAATTCAATTCCAAGCTTATAAACCTATCATTTAACTTCAAGAATCATCACAAATCATCAATGGTAAATTTCAAAACCTTTAATGATTTTACAAAATAGTCTCTAGGTTAGCTAGATTAAGCTACAACGATCTCAAAAACATAAAACTCATGAAAAACGGGCTAAAATATATTTACATGTAAGAGATTTTTCACTTGCCCGAAAGCTCCTATGTTGGCTATGGTGGTTTCGGTTGAAGGATAAAAATGGGGAAGATGATGACTAAATTTTCTTTTTGTTTTTCTATTGTTTTAATTATTATAACCTTTAACTTAACATAAATATCATGTTAAACATATCCACCAACGTCTCACCTTAAAAAATGGCATATTTACCAAATAAATTGTTAAAAAAACTTAAATCATGTGTTTTAGCTAATAATAATAAATAGTGATTAAGTTTTACACCTTTTACAATTTAGTCTTTTTTATTTAATTAACTAGCCAAACATTAACATTACTAGACCAAATTTTAATACGACACTCTAATAACCTTGTAAGTATTAAATAAATAATATTTACTAACTCATTGGTCGAAATTGTGGTCCTGAAACCACTGTTTTTGACTCCATTGAAAATGAGTTGTTACATCACCTTATCATCCCCAATACATTTACAAACACAGGGCTCATCTATGTTTTGGTCGAATCCAAAAGTCTTGATCGTTTGACCAAATATTTAATTTTTTGAGCAAGATGCTTGCTTATGTCCATATACAGATCTATGTAGTTTGCAAACTTTATGCTCGTTTCCTTGAGCTATATATTTGGTAGGTAATCATATAGTGTTCTCTTCAATATAGCTATTTAAAGACATATTCTTGATATCTATTTGCCAGATCTCGTAATCAAGAGTTGCTGCAATGGATAACAATATGCGGATTAACTTAATTATGGCAACCAGAGAAAAGGTTTCTTCATAATCAAATATATTCTTTCTAAGTATATCCTTTTGCTACAAGTATTGCCTATAAGTTTTCAATTTTCCATCCGCATTTCTTTCTTCTTGTAGATCCACTAACACCCAATGAGTTTTATCCCTTCCGATAAGTTTTCAAGTTCCCATAGTGAGTTGGATTTTGTATAATCCATTTTAGCTTTCATAGCTATTTCCCAAAGCTTGGAATCAGCACTTTGCATTGCTTCATCAAATATGAGTGGCTCATCATCTTCTTGATCAGCAAACTTAGTGTTTAAAACATTTTCGCCAGATTGGAAGGAATAAGGCCTACAAGAGAACCTCTCACTACAATGAAGCTCCTTATGATTTTGATCGTTTGTAGGTCTACTATTATGAGTTGGTTCTGGAATCTTTATTATAGGGTTTTATCTATTTTTTAAAAGTTTCTCGAGCACTTCTTTACTTCAAGGTTTAAAATCGTCCATATAACTCTCTTCAAAGAAGGTAGCATGAGTCAACACTAAGGATATCAAACAAATCACCCTTTGTTCCTTTAAGATATCCCACAAACATGTACAACTCTATGCATGAATCCAACTTCCTCGCATCTTTATCCAATACGCGGGCTGGGCATCCCCAAATCCTAAAATACTTTATGCTTGGCTTCCTACCATGCCATACTTTTTATGGAGTTTTAGGTGCGATCTTAGTTGATACATCATTCAGAATGTAGCATGTCGTTTGTAAAGCATATCCTCAAAAATATACTGGTAACTACGAATAACTTAACATCGATCGAACCATGTCTAACAAAGTTCAATTCCTTCCCACTACCACACCATTTTGTTGTCAAGTTCCCGACACGGTTAATTGGGATAATATCTCATTCTGTACCAGGTAACCTAAGAACTCATTTGCCACCTCGATCAGACCAAAGTGTCTTTATGGGTAAACCTTGTTGTTTCTTCACTTTTGCATGAAACTCTTTAAATTTGTCACAAGTTTCACCTTTGCGGTGCATTAAGTACACATACCCATATTTGGAATAATCATCTATAAAGGTTACGTAATAATCATAACCATCTTATGCACTAACATTCATGGGGACATACATCAATGTGCACAGGTTGTAATGGTTTCATGACCCTTGTTTCTTTTGGATTAAATTATTTCTTAGGGCCCCTTTGGATGGGCGGTGCATTTACCTACTGTTAGTGTAAAAATATCGGTGGCGGTGAGATTAGATTTTGTAGCAATACTAAAGTGTGACACAAAAAGGAAGCTAAATACATCGTATTTGAGGTAAACGCCCATTCAAAAGGGACCTTAGTCATCTTTCCTTCCAAGTAAGATTCACTTTGTGGAAGATCAACTTCCTAATTAAACTTAATGTGTCATATTTCACATGTCTAGTGATTCTTTCTTAGTTAATATAACCAAGTATCAAATGAAAAAGGTACGCCTCATTAGAGTGAGAAGTTCTAAGTGTAGTATTATTAAATCAATTTGTTCGAAAAATGCAAGTGTACATCCATATGATATAACATAATGAATCATAGATTTGCATACATAAGAATGATTGCACTTCTAAATTCATTTCACAATTCTTTTATAACCTCAAAATATGTAGTTTTATATAAATATAAGTGTATGCATTAAACCTTTAATTATATGGTTTACCTCACTACTATTAGATAAAACAATTAATATTTTAGTTTTTTAAGATTCCTTAATTGTACCAAATATTGTCAATTGGAAACAAAACTATGTTCCCAATCATTATATTTTCTTTATAAATGTGTGTTAATGCTACCAGTTGAAACTCATTTTGCAACAAGATAAAATGCAACTTGTCTATTCGCTAACATATTATTACTTTATTACTTGAATACTTTATGCATCTTTCTAAGGACTTGAAGTTGCAATTTTGATGAAGGTATTTAGTCAACCAAGACTATTTCAAAGATAACCTAATATGATTTACTTTCCTTATTTAAAGAGATTTGCAATCGGTAGAAGTTTAAAGAGATTTACTTTCCTTGTTTTTAGTGGTGTTGGAAATAGTGATTTTGAGACAATAATTCGACAAGAAAGTTAGCAAATATTATTAAGTTAATATCTATCAAGATTTATTAATGTCATATTAAAAATTTGTTAAGAAATTTTAATGTTTAAATAGCTAATTTAGTAAATAGGACCTATTTGTAAAAATTGAAAATGTTAGTTCCATTAGTTAAAACTACTAAATGGTTCGGAATTTTAAAATAGAGAACTTAATGAGTAAAAGTACCATACCTTTTATTAATGGACGGTCATGATTCGGTTTTGGTGATATTTGGATGACTTTTAAAGGTTAAACTTGTAATTAGATAAATTGTTAATTAAAATAAAAGATGATAAAACTATTATCATCATCTTCTCTTTTTTCTTTACTTGAAACTGTGAGAACCAAAGCCAAGCATGGGAAGCTTTCGGCCAAACTATTTTGTGTCCATGGTATGTAAATTTTTTTTCGTTTTTAATAATTTTTGTGTTTTTGAGTTTGTATTAGCTTCATTTAGCTCGCTCAGGGGTCAATTTATAAAAATTTTAAAAGTTTTAGGACTTTCCATGAATGAGTTTGAAGTACTTTTGAATTTAGTTGATAGATTATTAAGGGTGGTAGTTAAATATAAGTATTTTCTTAAGTGATTTTTGATAATTTTAATGTCTAGGGATCAATTTGTGAAAATAGTGAAATTCAATGAAAATAATGTAAAATGATGAAAGATTTGATTTGTTTAGAAGTCTTTTGAAATTCAGCTAGCTTGGTTAAATGGCTAAAATTTGTAATTTGGCAAGTTTCAAATTTAGAGATTAAGTTGTAAAAAAATTAAAAAGCTAGAGGTAATTTTATAAATTCACATTGAAATGGGTTATAAGCTTGGATTAATTATTTTAAACTATTTGAATTATTTAATTGAATGAAGTTACTATTTAGATCAACACATGACTCAAACAGACCCAAATCACGGTAAAGTCAAAGTAGCGGAGCAGTCGTCGGTTCGAATTAGGAATCATTTTGGTATGGGTAAGTTTGTATATTAGTTAATTTATTTCTTGTGGAATTATTTGTTGTTAAAGGATATTTATTTTAGGTAATTTTAATTTTTAATGTAAGTTAAATGTTAAATTGGATTACATTGTTTCATAGTCAATGGATGAAATTGTTAATGATGCGGATTATATGCATGTTGTATGAAATGTATAATGGAAACGAACATCAATGATAAAGATATGAAAAGTGTCCCATTTGAGCCTCGTGAACACTCAGGATATAAATGACATGTCATTAGGAATTATATGGTTTCGGGTGTCGGTCTTGGATGTCCTACCGATGGCTGAGGTCATGCATTTGTTGTGGATTCTCCACAGCTCGTGCGAGCAGCATCGTGTAGCTTAACATCCCAACCCACAGCTCTTGTGAGTAGGCCCAATTTATAGCTCGTGTGAGCATATAAGGTTAAATGTTACAGTCACAGCTCGTATGAGCATTTCCAGAGTATCTGACGATGTTTCATATGGTTCAATAGGTATTAAAGGTTTCATCTATGTTAATATGATATCATGGTAAGTTATATGATTGATGGACAAAATGAAAAATACTTGAATATGCTTTAAGTTGTATAAATGTCACATTTGAAAAGTGTTGAATGGCTTATAAGTTGATAAGTTTCAAATATGTGTTTCTTGGAATATTAGAATTTATTATATATGTAGAAGAAGTTCACTAACCATTTGAATTTGGTGGCTAGAAATAGAAATTGTTAAATATATGAGCATGCTAATGGAACATTTATGAATTATATAATTTGAGTTAAATTGGTAAGTTTATGTTTAAATTTTATACGAACTTACTAAGCACTAGTTGCTTATTTAGTTGTTTTCTTTTCTATAGATCGTCAAAAAGCTTGTTCAGTTGGAATTCTCGTCGGAACATCTTCACACTATCCATCCATCATTTTGGTAGTTTTTGTTTAATTTAGCAAATGGTTATAAATGGCATGTATAGGGCTAAAATGTTATCTTGGTCCTTTAGTTGTTTTGAGTTTGTGCTAAGCTTATTTGTGCTTAAATGCTCTAGTTGTTATTGGTTTGTAAATGATTGTGTAAATATGTGTGGGTTTGTACTTGTTTAAATTAAAGTAGTTAAATTATGGTTGTATGCTATGCTATTGAAATGGTTGTTTGGTGTGTATGATTTATGTTAAGTGAACTTGAGATGTTGAATTGGATAAAGGTTTGATATGTGAATTGTGGTACCTTTTGATGTTATAGTGGTTGGACATAGGATAGATGATTTGTGTCATGCCTTCGGTGTCCTTGAATGTGATTTTAACCATGTGAAATAACCTAGGTATGGTGTGTCTTGATGTGCAAGAATTGGTGCTTGATTTGGCTTACATTAGGGGTTAAATAGGGAGCACACGGCTATGCTCTACACACCACCACCCCGCACAGGTGTGTCATTTAAATTTTTAGGTACAGAATGAACTACACAATCTCAGAGAGTTACACTGCCTGGTGACACAGCTGTGTGACTCTATTTTGAATACCTACACATGCAGACAGACGGGCTGGGACATGACCGTGTGTCCTATACATCGAGAACTCACACGACCTGGACTATGTCACATGGCCTGGCCACATGACCTTGTGACCCCTTTTTCCAACATTTTTTAATTTTACCTAAACTTTTTCTTTTATTTCAGATTTATCCCTGAACATTCCCAAACTATTTTTAGGGCTTTGTAAGCTTAGTTTAAGGCTCATAAGTGTATTCTTACTTAAACAAAAATAAATTATTGAATGTTATTATTTAATCTACATAATTGTTTCTATTTGAAATTAAATGTTCTGATTTTTTCGGTAATCCTTTTTAACCCTACTCTGGTGATGGAAACGGGTTAGGGGTGTTACATTTAATGGTATCAGAGCTACCGGTTCTTGGACTAAACGTAGCATTTACAAAGTTTATAAATACATGTCATTTTATCACTTGTGATAGTGTGATGTCTCCTGACATAAATTGATTATGTTTTTCATTTTGATAAAAGGTGTCCAACCGAGTTGATTTCGATGAACCTGAAGCAATGCTCAAGCCTCCATTCAAAGGGCAGTTAATAGTGAGCCTGCTTCTGTGGGCTATGAAAGTAAGGCACAAGAGGTCTTCTTCCATATGATGTCTGAATGGTTTACTGATTTTATTAGAACAAATTCGATGGCTCAACGACCTCTGCTCCCTTCTGTACCCTAACCAATTCCCCCTAGACCTCAAGGTTCAGAGTAGTTACATGTAAATATGTCTCCAATTGATAATATTCATAAATACGGGGTTGAAAAATTCTTTGGGAAAGTAGAAGATGATCTAAAAATGGTTGAATTCTGGTTAGAAAGTACCATCAGAGTTTTTGATGACTTATCGCATTCTTCCAATGACTATTTGAAATATGAAATATCCTTGTTAAAAGACAAAGCATATTAGTGGGGGAATATGTTGATAACAGTGATACCAAAAGATCAAGTAAATTGAGACTTTTTCCATACTAAGTTCAAAAAGAAATACGTAAGTCAACAGTATCTCGATAAAAAAGTGGAAAGAGTTTTTGGAATTGAAGTAGGGTCGTAGAACTGTAACTAAATATGAAAGAGAATTTATACAGCTTAGTAAATATGCTCAAGATTGTATTTCATCAGAGGTTTTTATGTGTACACAGCTTGAAGAAGGTTTGAATGAAGATATCTGATTACTTGTAGGGATACTTGAGTTGAAAAAACTGTTATTTTAATGGATCGAGCACATAAAGCGGAAGAACTTACAAAAGCAAAAAGAAAGGCGGATTCTGAAGCCTGAGACATGAGTAAATGACTATTGGGAAAATATTTTTATTCTCCAGCCAAGAAAGTAAAAGAATTCCATAGAAGTATGTCAGCTCTATCTGGATTTTCCAAGAGAGAGAGGGAAATAACTTAGTTCAAGTCCCCAGGCTACCTCTATAGCTAGTGTTGGCAGTGTTCACAATGTAAATAGGCCTAAATGTCAATATTACAACAGAAGACATTTCGAGTACTGTCGACTTAAAGAGGGATCATGTTTTAAATGTGGTTCATTTGATCATTTCTTACGAGATTGCCCAGATAGAATTGATCAAGATAAAGCTCAAAATACATGATCAGGGAACACGCCTTTGAGAGGGAGGCCAACTAAGAACAGTGGAAATACGGGAATTAGTCGAAGTGGAACGAAACATTCTACAGTTCGGTCTGAGACACAGGCACTAACTAGGGCTTGTACAATTTGAGCTCCTGAATATGCTTCAACACCTGATGTAATTGTAGGTACATTTTCTCTCTTTGGTATTACTATTTATGCTTTGATTGACTTAAGGTCAACACACTTGTATATATGTACGACACCAGTAACAAATAAGAAAATACTAGTTGAGTCAACTGAATTTGTGGTAAAAGTAACTAATCCACTGGGTCAGTGTGTGTTAGTTGATAAAGTCTATAAAAATTACCCACTAAAAAATCAGGATTGCAACTTTTTAGCTAATTAGATGCTATTACCATTTGATGAATTTGATTTTATTCTCGGCATAGACTTGTTGACTTTACATGATGCAGTTGTGAATTGTAGATAGAAACATATTATTTTGAAATGTCAAAATGGTGAAATGGTCAGAGTTGAATCAGATAGACTTGACAATGCTACCAATATTATTTCTACTTTGTCAGCTCAAAAATATGTTCAAAAAGGGTGTGAGGCATATCTAGCATATACATATTAGATACCAGAGCTTCAGAACTGAAGTTGGAATTAATTTAAGCTATTTGTGATTTCACGGATGTATTTCCAGAAGAATTGTCAAGGTTACCTCTAGTTAGTGAGGTTGAATTTGCTATTTAGTTGGTACCGGGAACTTCTTCAATATCGATTGCTCCTTATAGAATGGCATCAGCGGAGTTAAAAGAGTTGAAAGATAGTGGTTTTGTTCAGCCTAGTATTTCTCTCTAGGGTGCACCTATATTATTTGTTAAGAAAAAAGACACATTGATGCAATTGTGTACTGATTAATAGCAACTTAATAAAGTCACAATTAAGAACAAGTATCTGTTGCCACATATTGATGATTTGATCAGTTGAAAGGTACGACGATATTTTCTAAAATCGACCTACGTTCTGGATATTACCAACTTCGGGTGAAAGATACAAATGTGCCGAAAACAATTTTCAGAACCAAGTACGGACACTATAATTTTTTGGTAATGTCCTTCAGTTTAACAAATGCCTCTGTTGTGTTTATGGATCTAATGAACAAAACATTCTAGACATATTTAGATAGATTTGTGATAATTTTCATTGATGATATATTGATCTATTCGAAAGATGAGAATGACCATGCCCAGCATCTCAGTATAATTTTGTAGAATTTGTGTGATAAATATTTATTTTCAAAATTTAGTAAATACGAGTTTTGGCTTCGAGAAGTCCGGTTTTTCAGTCATGTAGTGTCGAATGAAGGCATTAGAGTTTATCCGAGCAAAATATCAGCTATTTTGGATTGGAAGCCTTCAAGAAATGTCACTGAAATCAAAAGTTTTCTAGGTTTGGCCAAGTATTATAGACAATTTGTCAAATAGTTCTCGTTGATTACTTCACCGTTGATAAAGCTACTTCAGAAAGATGTAAAGTTTGTTTGGTTTCATAAATGCCAGTAGAGTTTCGATCAGTTGAAAGAAATGTTAATCGAATCCCCTGTATTAGTTTAGCCAGAGACCCGTAAAAAATTTGTGATTTATAGCGATGCTTCACTTAACGATTTGGGTTTTGTTTTGGTGGAGGAAGGCAAATTTGTAACTTATGCTTCTCGTTAGTTGAAACCTTAAGAGAAAAAATACCCGACACACGATTTGGAGCTTGCAGCTATTGTATTTGCTTTAAAATTTTTGGGACACTATTTATACGGAGAAAAATGACACATTTTCACCAACCATAAAAGCTTAAAATACTTGATGTCTCAAAAAGATCTGAATTTGCGACAGCGTAGATGGTTAAAGTTGTTAAAAGACTATGATATGATTTTTTACTATCACTCGGGAAAAGTTAATATTGTTGGGGATACTTTGAGTTGAAAGTCATTATTTGCTCTGAAGGCTTTGAATACTCGTTTGACGCTTGTTGATGATGGTTTTATTTTAGCTAAATTAAAAGCTAAACCGACATTTTTGCAACAGATTTGTAAGCTCGGAGACATGATTTGGAATTGATTGCTAAACAAAAACAGATTGAAAAGTCACTAGATTCAGATTTTCACATTAGTATAGATGATAGTTTATATTTCCGAAACAAATTATGTGTTCCAAGGAATTCTAATATGAAACAAGAGATTTTTTTGGAAGCTCATAACAACAATTATTCGATTCATCTTGGTAGTAACAAAATGTACGGTGATTTGAAACAAATGTACTGGTGGTCAGGTATGAAACGTGAGATCTTGGAATTTGTATCGAAGTGTTTGATTTTTCAGCAAGTTAATGCTAAACATTAGGTACCTTTAGGATTGCTACAACCTATTATGATTTCAAAGTGGAAATGGGACTGGGTTACCATGGAATTCGTGTCAATGTTACTATTATCTCTGAGGAAAAAGGATGTCATTTGGGTTGTAGTTGATCGTTTGACTAAATCTAAACACTTTATTCCTGTACGTACAGATTATTCACTAGAGAAATTGATAGAGTTATATGTTGTTGAGATTGTCAAACTACATGGTGTGCCAATGTCGATTATTTCTGATTAGGATCCACGATTTACTTCTAGATTCTGGAGTAGATTACATGAAGCTTTGGGCACCAAATTGCATTTTAGTACAGTGTTTCATCTGCAAACTAACGATCAGTCTAAACGAGTGATTTAAATACTCAAGGATATGCTCCATTGTCGTCTTCTTGAGTCCAAAGGCAGTAGGGAAAAATTTCTTCCGTTAGTTGAATTTGTGTACAATAATAGTTATTAGTCGATGATTAAAATTGCTCCGTACGAATCTTTGTATGGTTGAAAGTGTATAACACTGTTGTACTAGAATGAATTGAGTGATAAAAAGCTTTTAGGCACCGACTTAATTTGTGAAATTGAAGAGAAAGTGAAGGTGGTTAAATCCTATTTGAAAGCTGCATCCAATTGTCAGAAATCATACGTTAGTTTAAAGAGAAAGGACACTGAATTTCAGATTGGTGACAGGGTGTTTTTAAAAGTATCTCCTTGGAAGAAAGTTCTCCATTTTGGTCGAAAAGGAAAGCTTAGTCTGCATTTCATTGGGTCGTATGAGATTATTAGGAGAATTGGACCGGTAACTTACCATTTAGTTTTACCACCATAGTTAGAGAAAATTCATAATGTTTTTGATATATCAATGTTACAATGTTACAGATCTGATCCCTCACATCTGATTTTGTCAGCTGTTGTGGAATTACATTCTGATTCGTCATATAGTGAGGAACCGGTTAGAATTTTGGCTCGAAAAGTCCAAGAATTAAGAAATAAACGCATAGCTTTGTTTAAGGTTATTTGGAACCTTCATAGGATTGAGAAAGATACTTGGGAACTGAAAGAAGCTATGAAAGTACAATAACCAAACCTATTCTCTGGTAAGATTTTCGAGGACGAAAATTCCTTTAGGGGGAGAGTTATAACAACCTATTTTAAGTGGTACCACAATTTCGACAAGAGAGTCAGTAAATATTATTAATTTACTATCTACGAGTATTTATTAATGTTGTATTAAAAATTGGTTAGGAAATTTTAATGTTTCAATAGCTAATTTAGTAAATAGGACATATTTGAAAAAACTGCAAAAGTTAGTTACACTAGTTAAAAGTACTAAATGGCTGTAGAATTTTAAAACAGAGGACTTAATGAGTAAAAGTACCATACCTTTTATTAATGGACGGTCAGGGTTTGGTTTTGGTGATATTTGGATGACTTTTAGAGGTTAAACTTGTAATTAGATAAATTATTAATTAAAACAAAAAATAATAAAACTATTATCATCATCTTCTTGTTCTTTTCTTTATTTCTTTGAGACCATGAGAACCATAGCCAAGCATAGGACGCTTTCGGCCAAACTATTTTGTGTGCATGGTATGTAATTTTTTGTTCTTTTTAATAATTTTTATGTTTTTGAGTTCATGTTAGCTTCATTTAGCTAGCTCGAGGGTTAATTTGTAAAATTTTTAAAGTTTTAGGGACTCACCATGAATGAATTTGAAGTATTTTATAATTTAGTTGATATATTATTAAGGGTGGTAGTTAAATATAAGTATTTTGTTAAGTATTTTTGATGATTTTAATGGCTAGGGATCTATTTGTGAAAAATAGTGAAATAGAATGAAAATAATGTGAAATGATGAAAATATGGGTTGTTTAGAAATCCTTTGAAATTAAGCTAGCTTGGTTAAGTGGCTAAAATTTGTAATTTTTCAAGTTTGGATTTAAGGATTAAGTTGTAAAAATTAAAACGCTAGAGGTAATTTTGTAAATTCTTATTGAACATGATTATAGATTGAATCAATTATTTTAAGCTATTTGAATTATTTAATTTAATGAAATTACTATTTAGATCAACACATGACTCAAACAGACTCAAATCACGGAAAAGCCAAAGTAGTAGAGTAGTTGTCTATTCGTGTTAGGAATCGTTTTGGTATGGGTAAGTTTGTATTATAGTTAATTTATTTATTGTGGAATTATTTTTTGTTAAAGGATTTTTTTTAGGTAACTTTAATGTTTAATGTGAGCTATATGCTAAATTGGATTACATTGTTTCGTACTCAATGGATGAAAAATTTTATAATGTGGATTATATGTATGTGGGTATGAAATGTATAACAGAAACGAACATCAATGATAAAGATATGAGTAGTGTCCCGTTTGAGCCTCGTAAACACTTAGGTCATTAAGGATTATACGATTTCAGGTATTGATCCCGAATGTCCTATCGATGGCCGAGGTCTTGCATTTGTTACGAATTATCCACAGCTCATGTGAGCAGCATTGTGTAGCTTAACATCCCAACCCACATCTCGTTTGAGCAGGCCTAAATCACAGCTCATGTGAGCATATACGATCACAAGTTACAATCACAGTTGTGAGCATTTCTTGAGTATCCGACGATGTTTCATATGGTTCAACAGGTATTAAAGTTTCATCTATGTGAACATGATTTCATCGTAAGTTATATGATTGATAGACAAAATGAAAAAGATTTGAATATGCTTTAAGTTGTCTAAATGTTACATTTGAAAAATGTTGAATGGCTTATAAGTTGATAAGTTTCAAATATGTGTTTCTTGAACCGTTAGAATTTATTATATATGTACAAGTTCACTAACCATTTGAATTTGGTGGTTTGAAATAGGAGTTGTTAAATATATGAGCGTACTAATGGACCATTTATGAATTATAAAAATTGAGTTAAATTGGTAACTTTACGTTTAAATTTTATACGAACTTACTAAGCATTAGTTTCTTATTTATTTGTTTTCTTTTCTATAGATCGTTGAAAAGCTCGTTCGATTGGAATTCTCGTCGAAACATCATTACACTATCCATCCATCATTTTGTAGTTTTTGGTTAATTTAGCAAATTATTATAAATGGCATGTATAGGGCTAAAATGTTATCTTAGTCCTTTTATTATTTTGAGTTTGCGCTAAGCTTATTTGTGGTTAAATGCTTTAGTTGTTGTTGGTTTGTAAAAGATGATGTAAATAGGTGATGTTGGGTTTGTGTTTGTTTAATTTAAAGTAGTTACATTATGGTTGTATGCTATGCTATTGAAATGGTTATTTGGTATGTATGATTTATGTTAAGTAAGTGAACTTAAGATGTTGAATTGGATTAGGTTTGATATGTGAATTGTGGTGCCTTTTGATGGCATATTGGTTAGACATAGGATGAATGATTTTTGCCATGTTTTTAGCGTCTTTAAATGTGTTTTTAACCATGTGAGTTAAGCTAGGTATGGGGTGTCTTTATGTGCAAGAATTGGTGCTTGATTTGGCTTGCATTAGGGGTTAAATAGGGAGCATAAGACCTTGGACACGAGCTGCCACACGGTCGTGTGTAGTCGTGTGTCATTCAAAGTTTTAGGTGCAAGATGAACCACACGGCCTGATGACATGGCCATGTGACCTTATTTCGAATACCCACACAGATACACACACGAGCTGGGACATGGCTGTGTGTCCCATACACCGAATACTCACACGACCTGGGCTATGTTACACTGCTTGGGACCCCTTTTCCAACATTTCTCAATTCTTCCAAATTTTTTTGTTTTATTTTAGATTGATCCCCAAACATTCCCAAACTGTTTCTAGGGTCTCGTAGGCTCATTTTAAGGCCCATAAGTATATTCTTACTTAAATGAAAATGAATTACTAAATGTTATTATTTAATCTGCATAATTGTTTTTTTAAATTAAATGTTTCGATTTGTTCGATAATACTTCGTAACCCCTACTCCAGTGAGAGGGATGAGTTAGTGGTGTTACAAGATCTATTATTATCACTTATCATTTTTAAGAGTTTTAATTGGGTATGGTGATCATACTAGTTAGGATTCATAAATCTACAACTCTCTATATATTAAATACTTGTTTATTCTTTTATGTACAAGTTATAGCTATAATTAAACCATTCATTAGGGGAACTCATCTAAGAGCAAATTGTTTTGATTAGTTTACGACTAAGCTTTCTAGAGGAAAGTCTTAGTGGAAGACTGAATCTAAATAACTGTATAAAAGTGAGGCTACAACATGGTAAATAATTGAGATTAAATCATGTCTTGTACTATTGAATGTAGTGTATTACTCTCTAAGTAAGGCACCACAAATGTAGCAAAAGGTTTTTAACTGTGTAGCCAAATCACGTGTACATGGTTTTATATTTGCAATTTTAGTTGTATATTTAGTATCAACTAATAATACAATTGACCAGAAACTCAACAAGAATAGTGGATATCAAAGATAAACACCATATAAAATTGGCGAATATCTAGTTGTTGAATTACTAAAATGATGAATGAAGCTTGATTTCCAAGCCTCTTATGCTCTATGACTCCAACTACTCATACTGAAAAAATGCATGAAGGTGTTTATCAAATGCATAAATGAGAGGGCATAGTGAACAGTGCTTACTTGATGGGAACCACTAATGGTTGTAGTAAATAATGTTAGTACCTTAAAACTACCTTAAAACCAGAGACAACTTAGACCGCTGACGAGGATAAGGCTACAGACTATAACTCCAAAGTTCTAAATACTATTTAAATAGAGTGGATTTTTAGGAATTCAAGAGAACATCCAATTACACCACGAATTTAATATGCTAGGACCATACCTGAGAAAACAAATAAAGGATCCTTTACTATCAAGCAATCAAAATTTCATGTATTAACTTCCAAGTTTGAGAATCTCTGAATATTAGAAGATGAAGCATTGTCTAATTTCTATACAACATTATGTGACAACTTTAGCCAATTGTTTGTTTTTGGTGTGGAGTACTCAAAGGCTAAGTTGAGGCACAAAATTCTAAGGTCTCTACTAAAATGTTTTTCCATCAAGGTGACTAGCATAGAGAAAGATAAGGATATCAACAAATTAAGGATTCACAAGTTAACTAAGTCCCTACAAACATTCAAGATGAATTTGAAAGAAAACAAAAAGGGAAAAGTCAAAAAGAAAAAGACATTACTTTGTAAGTTGCTTCCTCAATTTTGAGGATAAAACTACTATTGAAAACCTAGAGAGGCAGTTATCCCTTCAAACTAAGAACTTTAATAGGGCATTCAATAAGCTACTAAGGAAGAACAAATTATTTGAAGAATTTCTAGCATCAATAAAGAAAAATAGAAACTTGCAACCATTAAAGAAGAAACCCCCAATAAAAAAAAGAAAGGCATCCATTTTCATAAATACTAGGGATATGGCAATATACAAGATGAGTATGTCAATACACAAAACAAAAAAATAAGTCATTGTGCATGTCATGTACTAATTATGACTCTACTAGTGAGTAAGATAAAGATGAATAGAATTTAAGAAATTATGTATCTTTCACATCCTATGTTGTAACTGAAGTTACAACCAACTTAAACAACTACAATGAAGGTGAAATTGAACCTACTAAAGTTTTCAGGGACACTGACAAGACTCTTGACAAGTGGGATGGTGTTTATAAGATCAATGTAAGCCTCACTAATGAGAATTCTATGCTAAACAAGAGAAACAAATAATTTTGAAGAAAATTTAAGAAAAAGCCTCCTTTTTTAATTAAAAGAGTGGCAAATGCAATGCAACAATGAAAAATATTATTGCAACTCAATCAATATTGAAAAATTTGGGTTCGAAGAGTGAGAAGTTGGACAGGATCCTATTGAAAAAATTCAGTTTAGAAAACGATTTTGATGCATACAGAAAAAAAAATATTTTTCTAAAATTGATCCTTTGTGTTATTTATAGAAATAAATTCTTCACCAAATTAGTACATGTGCTTTGGGTTAGGTGAACTTGATCATTTCTTGGATTTCTACCAACATATCTTTTCTGCTATTCTTGAACCCTCAGTTTTCTTAGAAAGTAAGCTCCAAATTCACCAACCGGTAAAAAAATGAAATTTTATTAATATTCCAATAGGGAAAATCAATTTCTCTCTACGAGCTAGCAACCTCATAAAAGTTCTCTTGAAAAATAGAATTTACTTTAAATAAAATCTTATTAAAAAAATTTGGTGGAAAAGAAATTACAACTCAAGTATCAAATATTAAGAAAACTCATCACATAATTCTTATCAACCAACCGCAACCCTGGTTCTCTGTCTCACCTAAGCTTGATTATCCTGTCTGCAATTTTATTCTCTTCTCTGGGAATATCTTGAAGATTCCAATGGCTAAAAAGCTTCAAAAACAAAAGTATTCTCCTAACTAAAGCATAATTAGAACCTTCACGAACTCCTTCATGAATGAGGTTAACAACTTCAAGATTCTCCGTCCAAATGATAACTTTCTAAAAGTCGCAATCATGAGCAATTTTCAGCCCATCTAAGATGCCCCATAATTCTGAATTAATAACTTCATAATTTCCCAATTACCTTGTAAAACCAACAATCCAATTCCCATTATGATCTCACAGAAGCCCTCCAGCTGCGGCAAACATATCCACAGATTTAACTGAACCATCTTTGTTTAAATAAACCCAACCATCCAGAGAAACAGGAATGAAATTCGATCTGGAAAATTTAGTGACATGCGAACTTAACACCGAGACATACTGCTTTGCCCAACATAAAGAGGCTTTGATAACCTCATCAACACTCCACAAAAGACCTTGAAATATGCGTAGGTTTCAATTCTTCCAAATGCGCCAAATGATAATCCCGAACAAACAAGTCCAATTGACTCCTCCCACTAGGTTTATGGCTTGCTGATTCTGCAGATTAAGCTCCATCCACTCGTAAAGAGACTATGCAAAAAAAATAGATTGTTTACCTGTAGGGATTAACTGCATCCATATTTCCCTTGCCATTGTGCAATCCCGTAGAACTTGAAGGACATTCTCATAATTATGGCCACATATACCATAAGCAGTATCTATTCCCAATCCTCTTCGTAACCTTTCTACATTGGTGAGCAAACGGTGTTTAATAGAAAGCCGAATGAACACTCTAGCCCTTTGTTATCAAGAATGTATATTTTGACCTAACCAATAGTCTCAATTTATAGAGAAAAACACGAGAGTCTCAGTTGAACAAGAGGTAACAAAATAATAATATTTTAATAGAAAACACATGCATTCCCAGTAAGACTACAAGGTGAGTAGCACACACACCCTTCCGAGAACCTTGTCTATTGGGCCTGTTTCATGTATTGTGCACAATTATATGTGTTAACTGGGCTTTTAACCAACTCTTATAATTTAGCCAAACCAATATTCAATTTTTGATTCCCAAAAATATTAATTAATTAATTAATTAATTTCTCAATTAATTTTTTTCAACTTAATTTTAATTCTGTTAAAGTCATGACGACTTTACTGTACTATTATCCATCAAGAATAAATTTAATTGTCTTTTCAATAAAAATACAATGATCGTTTAATTTAATTGTCACTTCAAACTTCAATTATTTAATTATAATCAATTAAATAAAAATTCAAAGAAATTAATTTAATTCTCTAAGTCATCTCTTGCTCATAGCGAGAAGGCACATTCACTGTAGATAATTCTATATGTGATCAATTTCTCTAATTTATCATTTTCATTTACTCAATGTATCGAGTCAAATACAATTTGTCAAGGGTTGTATTGAGTTAGCGATTAGACATATATAATTAGGGCTCAAATAATTTGTAATTAAGTTCTAACTCATCGTCTATTAATTACAACATTACTTAGTCATTGAGTCAACACACTAAAAGTACCATGACTGAACTCTCCCCCATTATATACAATTATGACAACAACTTATTTATGTTCGTCCAATGACCTTGTAATATGTGTGTTACCCTCATAGGATATCCTTAATCTCTTTGGGTTAAATTTGTTCACCTAATTTAATTAATTAATTTAATTTCTTTGAATTATTATTTAATTTGTAATTAAAGAATTGAAGTTCAAAGTGAAAATTTAATTAATGAAGTCATTGTAGTATCATGAGAACAACTTAATTAAATTAATTTGCTCATAAATTCTAATAAATTAAAGTCGTTATGATTTTAAAAGAATTAGAATTGAGTTAAAGAATTGATTTAATTAATTAATAAGTTAATTAAATGAATAAATAATATATTGGTCAAAGGAAACATATTAATTGGGATTGTATAAATTATATAAGTTGGTTCAAAGACCAAATAACATATATAATTGATCTGATATATAACGAGGCTCAATAGTCCTAGTTTAAAGGTAAAGGCGACAAACCCTAGCCCCAGAGATGGTTATTGTCACAACCCCTTGTAGCACACTCGATCTAAGAGTTGTGTTTCCTATCAAAATATTATTATTCGCCTATAACTTGTTCTACTGAGACTCTTGTTATTTTCTTTATAAATAGAGACTAAGGGTTAGGTTAAATATACATTTCATATATGTCGATATTCTATCAAAATATAGAAAATTTATTTTCAAACTAAATTCTACCTTTCGATGGAGTTCGTATTTTGGTTTCTAGCCTTTAGAGTTTCACTAAAATTTTTCATCGATTTGTGAATAAAGTCTACACTCTAGCAAACTGAGGTCGAGGATAGTGGAGAAGATCAAGTGGTTGAAAGATGGGAATGATTTAGTTCGCCTAATCCTAAACACAAGTACTGTTCAAATAAAAGGGTTTATTGATATAAATATCACAACAAATCGATTTTAAAGAAAAATTTTAAACATTTTGTTGTGCATAATTCTAATGTTTTTAAATCATTTTTTCCAAATATGGTGGTAGGGTGGAGCTTAATACAAACTTACAGAAGTCAATCACTAATCTTGATGATAGGCACTTCATGCAAGCCTATGTTCCTAGGCACTATTTTAAATTTAGTTTGGTCATCATCAACAACTACTTGAATCACATTGGAGAATATTAAGAATGCATTCTTGACTATGGCTACTTGGTAGAAACCTTGTCAAAAGGCTTGAAAAAGACATGGCTAGAGGGTCGAGACTTTAAATCTTTAAATTGAAGCCTACATATGTTACCTTGCAAGTAATTACAACAAGGAACAAGTTTCCCTCGAAGAGGATTGACCGCTTCTAGAAATACTAACATCCAGAGTGTGAATACTACAATAGAATGGAGAATTATGAGGCAGTATCCATAAGTATATAGGTCGAGTTGTAATATAGATTTTACAACGAAGGAAGTGAGTACTCTGAGGATCATACCCAAGGGAGGCGAGTATTAAATCAACCTTAATCTAAACACTTAAAGATCTAATTAATACTTTTAAATCAGTTATATTGCTATCGTAAAATAAGAGATATTTTTTTAGGGTTCTGAAATTCATAAAATAAAATAAAATAAACGAATTAAAATTACAAGAGATAAAAAGAAATAAAGTGAATCAAATCTGAAGATAGGTGATAAGCTCACTCCAACAATCTCAATCAACAGTCATCTCAAGTTCTTCGTCAGTCAACCAGTCGCTACCCTAGTAGGCTCTTCTGATCTTCCACTAATATAACGAGTCAACAAGAACTACTTAGCCTCTTATCTCTAAGTCCAAACTGGCTTGGGGTAAAGGTGTTCACAAATAGGCAATACCAATTTTGGGTTAATTCTCACCTTGATGACTTCCTAGTGTTGTCAAGCTTAGGGTTTATTTCACATTCTTTTTTTTTCTAAACAGTTTATCTATTGAATAACCCTACAAAATAGTTCAAAGATCATGCTTCCACTCGCTAATCCCCTATAGAAGGATTAGTTCCTTATGGATTTCATAAATAGCATGGAATAGATGGAAGAATTAGTCATAGGGAAAGGATTGAAATAGAGAGTTTAAGAAAATCCTAATTGATATTGATAATAAGCGCGAATCAAAAACAGTTGATATTCTTTATAACTCAAAACTCTTGAAAGAAACAAAGAACAAATAAACCAAAACTATGGAAACCTAAAAAAAGCAAGAAAACAAAACTTAAACCTAAAGAGAGAATCTAAGCTAATGGAATGTGTTTATAATGTGTGTCAAATGAGCCTAGTTATAGCCTTCAAGTAGTTGTCGTCCTTAACCCTAGGTTAGCTTACGTTCCTGAGATTTAAGTTCAATTGTACAGACCAAAATGCCACTGCTTCGTGTTTTATTCTCATCACAGAGTCGATGTCATGAAACTCCAAGACCTGTGTCACGACATAGTAACCAGTATGCTCCTCTACAGCCATCTTCAGGGGTATGTCGCGACACCCTCAGCCTGTGTCGTGACATTGAAGGCAGTTTCTTACTGTCTCTATTTTGTTCCTTATGTTGCGACATCAGATCTCCTATGTTGCGACATAGTGTTCACTATTGGTCCAAAATGCCTTCTAATGGTCTGTTGTACACTCACAAAGTACGTTAGCTCTCCTTTAGTACACTCACAACAACTTAACCGCCTTCGGACGTACTAATGTCCAGAGTGTGAATACTACAACAGAATAGAGAATTAGGCGGTATCCGCAAGTATATAGATCAAGTTGTAATATAGATTTTACAACAAAGTGAGCGAGTAATTCGAGGATCGTACCCAAGGGAGGCGAGTACTAAATCAATCTTAATCTAAACACTTAAAGATCTAATTAATACCTTTAAATCAGTTATAGTGCTATAGCAAAATAAGAGATTTTTTAGGGTTTTTAATTTAATAATATAAAATAATATAAAAGAATTAAAATTTCAAGAGATAGAAAGAAATAAAGTGAACCAAATTTTAAGATAAGTGATTAGCTCGCTTCAACAATCTCAATCAACTATCGTCTCAGATTCTTCGTCAATCAAATAGTTGCTACTCTAGCAGGATCTTTTAATATTTCCACTAACATAACGAGTCAGCAAGAACTACTTATCTTCCGACCTCACAGTTTAGACTGACTTAGGGTAAAGGTGTTCACGAATGGGTAATACTAATTTTAGGTTAATTCCCACCTTGATGACTTCTCATGGTTGTCTGACCTAGGGTTTGTTTCACGTTCTTCCTTTTTCAAATAGTTGATCTATTGAATAACCCTACAAAACAGTTAAAATATCATGCTTCCACTTGCTAATCCCTCATAGAAGGATTAGTTTCTCATGACTTTCATAAACAACATGGAATAGATGGAAGAATAAGTCATAGGGAATAGATTAAAATAGAGAGTTTAAGAAAATCCTGATTGATATTGATAATAAGCGTGAATCCACAACAGTTGATCTTTTTTATAACTCAAAACTCTTGAAAAAAATAAAGAATAATTAAAATAAAACTATGAAAACCTAAAGAAAGCAAGAAAACAAAACTTAAACCTAAAGAGAGAGTATGTTCATTATGTGTGCCAAAAGCCTATTTATAGCCTTCAGGTAGCTGTCGTCCTTAACCCTAGGTTAGCTTATGTTCTTGAGCTTTAAGTTTGATTGTGCAGACCAAAACTCCCCTACTTCGTGTTTTTTTCTCGCCACAGAGTTGATGTCCGACACACTAGGACTTGTGTCGGGACATAGCAACTAGTATGCTCCTCTACAATCATCTTCAAGGGTATGTTGTGACACCCTTAGCTTGTGTCGTGGCATTGATGACAATTTCTTACTTTCTCTATTTTGTTCCCTATCTTGCAATATCGGATCTCCCATGTTGCGACATAGCGTCCAGTATTGGTTAAAATGCCTTCTAATGGTCTCCTATACACTTACAAAGTACGTTAGCTCTCATTTAGGCCTCATTCGGCCCTTAAGGTTAATAAAAGACTCAATGTGCATATTTTATTAGATGTAAGTAAAACTAAAGAAACTTACTTAAAACATAATGAAAATACTTGTATTCAAGCTCCTTAAATGTGAAAACTAGTTTAATCTGCTACACCGAATTACAACAGATCAAGGATCATGTGCATCTACAAAAAGATGGCAATACTTATCCATAAGGTAGCCTTTTTCATTCATATTAATTAGGGGAAACTAATCTTTGATGAGATAGTGAAGCATGTAGAGACCAAAAACAAGAGACACATGTTTCCATTATCGTCTTTCTTCTTTATCAAATACCCATATTTATTTTTATTTGGTCCAATAAAAATATCACTCAAAATATAAATAGGTTAGATTTGTCAAGAAGTGCGAAATATTATGGATATTACCGTCATTATGCAACTTGATCAATTGGATGGTTTGTGGATTCCTATACAAAGCTTTTATGGATGTGTTTTCAAGAACAATTAGGCTTCTAAATTTCGTTGAGACAAAATAATATATTTTCTAAAGAAAGTATTCCTAAGCCTGGACAATTGAAACTAAAGATTTCCAGTAAATGAACAAAGAGAAAAAATTTTGTAATTGCTTTGGAAACTGATGAGGAAAATGAAAATTCAAAGTCCAATAAATTCCAAGCAACAGATGGATCTCTAGTTGCAATTACAAGTATAACTACTACTGAACAAGCCAAACTAGTAAAGCACGTGGATGTTGAGAATGCATGTATTGACTAGCAATTTGACTCATTAAATAAGTAAATATAGCTTCTTACAAGGCAAATGAGTCGTATAGTTTGCTACAAGGCATATATTCTTACCTGAGCATCATGAAACCCTTTTGATTTTTTGTCCAAAAACAAATGGGAGATAGAGCTGAGTTGTTGAGGGGAAACTGAGCTTAATTGGTGGTTTCTAATCTGGTTGTTATTGTTGCCATTGAATAATAATGATTGTTTTTTGTTTGAAAAATGATGATACAAACGTTTACTAGATTATGTTTGTACCTAATATAGTGGATGTTTGATATTGCTACTTTGACGAATTTATTTTACTATGACCATTACTTCTTTTATTAGGTTTCATAGGTTGTGATTTTAAGGGGTAGTTTTCATCTTGAAGCTTTTATATATTATGCTTAACTTGCTTAAAGAAATTGTTGCAAAAGTTTTTAGTAAAAATGCCAAAGGAGGAGAATTTTAGTGTTGTCAGTCTGTCATAATTGACTTTGTAATTGGATGAAATGCAACTTTCCTATTTTCTTGGCATCGGCTCAATTATTTTGACTATTTTTATTCTTCTTTTTAAGGATTTTGAGTAGTAGTTTTCATTATCCTAATTGATCAAAATATTTAGTAAAGCTAGGATTTTTCGAAGAAGTCCTAATATGATTTACTTTACTTTTTTAAAAGATATTTGCAATTGATAGAAGTTTAATTGGTTAACATGTCTTTTATCACATACCATATTGAAGAATTTTAATTAGAGCGTAATTTCCATTGGTGAAGATATCTTTTAATCACATACTATCTAGGATTCACAAGCCTACAACTTTCTATACATTGAAGACTTGTTTATTGTTTTATGTATGAGATAGAAAGAGCACTAATTCATTCATTAGAGGAACTTATTTGAGTGCAAATAGTATTGTAAACAAATTGTTTTGATCAATTTATGGCTAAGCTTTCAACGGGGAAATTCTTAGTGGAAGAGTGAATCTTAGATAATTGCATAGGATTGAGTCTATAACATAGTGAGTTAGTTGAGTTTAAATCATGTCATGTACTATTAAATTATAGTGATTACTCTCTAGGTAAGGTCCGAACAGCATAACCAATTTGTGTGAGTGCATTATTCGATTTTTTTCAATTTTAGTTGCATCTTTAATTACAACTTATAAAACAACTGACCAACAATTCAACACTAACCGAATGTTCAGGGATTCAACCTAAAACCTAATATTAACCAATACTTCAGTTTAACAACCTTGGTTGAAATTTCCATCTATTCTTGAGTATATATATATATATATATATATATATATATATATATATATTGCATCTTTTGTCCTGGGAGTGTGTTTGGATGAAGAATCCTAAAATATTTTAGATTTTTAAAATGCTAGCATTTTAGAAGTCATCAATTCAAAATGCTAGTATTTGTAATTGCTTTGTTGGGATAAATAATTGATTTAAAAATTAGGTTAATGGAATACAAATTATAAAGGACGAATAATTATATTAAAAATAAATAATATAAAAATTCAATATGAATATCATTACATTTGTAAAAATTATAAATAATTTTAATAAAATAAAATTTTAAAATATATATTATTATTAAATAAAAATTTTGAAATTTAAATTTTATCCCATAATATTAAATCAAATTAAATTATGAGGAATTTTGAAAAACCACTTAGGTAGAATTTGAGCTATTAAAAATCCTTTATGAAATTATTCACAAAATATGAAAATTTTCACAATATTTATCCACACAAATAAAATCATTTTTAAAATTTTAAAACTTTCATACAAATGAATTTTTTTATTTTATAAATTCATTACCTAAACACGCTGAGGGGAAGTTAACTACTATTTTGTAGGAATATTTGATCATGGCATATACTTTTCTTGCATTTCCATAACCGGACTACCCATTACATTATGGGTTTCGTATTAAATGACTTTTTTTTAATTATTCACTTTTAAAGGAATGTCAACAAAGCTACTTAACTAATTAAAAAAGTTAGACATAATTTTTTAGAGAATCATATGCCTTTTAACTCTTTTTCTTTTTCTATCCTCTAATTCTTTTGCAGTGCTACCACTAATAAAAAATTAATTAGTGATGGTGCTGAACTGAGGATAAGCATCTCGCTTTGATGTAAATTAAAAAAGCACTTAGTTAAGAGTTTAAAGCGTACATGCAGTGAACATAAAATTAAACTTAAAGATGAGCATTTACTGATAATATAAAGTTTTCAGCCGTAGAAATTTTCAACTATTCTAGTTTAATTCCCATTAGAAATTCTAGGGAACAATTGCATATTAGATGACCACCTTTAATTTCAATTAGTAATTAACATTCCGAATAGCATTTTTGAACTAATTTATCTGATAAAGTGATACCAATTAAGCATGACCTTTAACATCAATTGGGTTTTTAGAGTTAGCATACTTAATGAAGAACTGGCAGTCAATTTCCTAATTTAATTATGCACATGCACTATAACTTGGTGCAGAAATATCAGCCAATTAAACATATTCTTTGTGAAGATAAGAGAGCTATTTTGTACTATATGAGATGCAGATAAGAGCCTATAGCTCATCAATTACGTTCTCGGAACAATTTTCTTTTGTCCAACATTAGTTCTTAATTCATTTTCCTACTCCAAGGGGGAATTAGTGTTATGTATGAATAATGATCAGTTCTTTTTTTCTTATATTCTCTTCCATATTTTTGTTAAAAATGGAGAATCATTAGTTATAGAAATGGATACAGGTTTTAATAGAAAATGGAAGGAAAATGTAGCCACTGCCCACATGATTTCCTTGAGGTTTATCACATATTCCATTTTGGCATAAAGGTTCAAACTTTTCATCTAATGAAATATTGGAAGAGGCCAAGCCTTTCCCTTAACTATACACAATAATTATTTGAAAATAAAAAATCATCATCAGATTTAATCATTTTATTTTCAAAAAACAAAAAGAGGTATTTGCAATTTGACAACTGGGGGGCGAGGAATTACCTTTGCGACCATCTTTCTATTTTTATTACATTATAAAGCATCATTTTCTAGTATCCTTCATTATTAATTTCTTAAATATTGTACTATTGGTGTTTAATGTCAACAATGATGTATTCAACAGGGAATATTGTATACTGAATAGATATAAAAAAGGACGCATCTTCAAATTTAATCTCTGCATTGGTTAGGTAAATTAGAAGTTGTTATAGAATAAAATTCATTGGGTGGTAAACTATGTCCCTAGGGAAACAATCAGGATTGTCAAGATAATTTCAGCTAACGTGGAAGGAGTTAATGTGTTGACAGCAGCTCCAAAGGATGTTCTTGAATCCTTGATAGCAATAAGGCCAATGTTATATATATATTAAGCATAGTTTAAAGTTTTATAGTTATTTTCTCACAAAAAAATGTGTCAAGACCGTAACAGTTCCTATATTATACCTTAAATTGTAAATAAATTAATAAACTACTCCATGTTTCTTACATGAAGAAATAAAATAATCTCTCCTTAATTTGTGTTTTTAAAGGTTTATTTTGGTATTTTATATATAAGTTCATACAAATTAATCCATAATATTTATACTTTTATTTAATTTGGTCTCCATATTTGAAGTAAATTGTTTTAACCTTTTGTTGCTTATGTGACAATATCTAATATTATATATCACCTCCATGAATAATATAAAATTTATAAGAAAAATTCAAAAAATAAATTTCCAAAAAATCTTTAAAATTTTCCAAAAATCATGAAAAAATAAAAAATATATATATCTCTTTCATGTTTTTTTTAAAATTAAAAATAAACTTAAATTTATTTTTCGAAATTTCTCAAATTTATTTCCACTTTTATTTAGAAGTCTTCAAAATGTCGTCTTTAAGGAATGCCGACTCAGTCCCTCAATAATGGAAAGTATTGTCCCCTAGGAGGGTTTTGCCCCCCTCCATAGAGAGTTGTTTATTGTTCACAAAGAAAGGCATCTTGACTATACATGATGTACGGCCACCCACGAAGAAATAACGTGACCATATCTGTGAATTGTACACGACTCTCTATGAAGGAATGACAAAACCCTCTCAAAAAAATAATACATTCTATTGTTAAAGGACTGGATTAACATGTCATAGTACAATTCAACTTTAAATGCGTTGTTGCCACTCCTCTTCAAAATTTGAAAAACATCATCAACCTTTGGTTTGAGCTTGCCAAAACTTTCTAATGGAAATCGTTTCTTTGAATCCAACTGGTGACAACAATTAGAAGTTTCTCCAAAACCTTTTAAGAGAGTTTTCAAATATTACTTGTTTGCTAATATGATATTTTCAGGGTAAAAAGTCTAACAAGAAGGAACCGATTCAAAACTAATATTGAATCCCGCAAATTACGTAAGATGATTTTAAGGGATTAAGTCAAACGTAATATTATCATAATGATCATGATATATGTTTTGACTTATATTTCAATTAATTTTCCAAAGTCAAAGTGATTTTAAAAAATTAAGATTAAAGTGACAAAATAATAAGTATTATGAACTAAATGATGATTAATATTATTTTTATGATGTTATTTTTATTTTCATAATACTAAAGAATTAAGAATTACATATTTAATGATCGAATATGTATTTAATAATACTTATATATAAGTTTTTTATCATTGCACCTATAATTATTATTATTGAATAATTTTTTAAAAAATTCATAATATATTTTCTTATCTACATTATAAGTGACATAATCGAGCATAACTAATACTGATATTAACCTTCTGATTTGGTGAAAGACAATGACTGTCCCACAGAAAAATTACAGGTATCACCAAAAACTTGATCAAAAGTTAGATATTCAAAACAAAGGTTGGGAGGGATTCCCATGAAAATTAAAATTGATAAAATATTGGAAGGTGGGTTTTGGAAAACCAAACAAAGAAATTAAAGGTGATATAACCAAATCAGAGTTACTTTCCCAGAAATCTCCTTTCCTTCCAAATTCCCAATGGGTTGTAGGCCAAAACCGAAATAAGAGAAAATAGAGAACAAAAATGGGTATAAATAAGAAGACTTGAATCAGTATAAATAAAAAGACTAAAAAGTAAGATGAAAAAGATTACTAGAGTGAAAGAAAAATAGAAGAAAGAACAAGAGAGAAAGGTGAATCATTGAGTATTTTCATTCATGTCATTTACAAAAGAAATTTACCACTCAAGAAATAATCATAGATTATTAAATAAATCTAGGAATTTTATGAGAGTAAATGAAAATTTTCAATGTTAATTTAAAATTATTTGAAAGATGCAATAATGGTGGCACAATTTTCTGTTTTTATTAAATAGATTTCAAAAGTAAAATTAGGATTACATTAGGAAAAAAGTTAAATTAGAATATTATTGACACCGTCAAAAAAATAAGCTTATTGAGTAAATCTCATCTAAAATGTTTAAAAATTATTTTTAATGTAATTGGAATTATATCAACTTAATCTATCGGATCAGTTGAATTAAGAATCCATTAAGTATAAATGGTGATATTAAATCAAGTTTTGAGTAAAACGCTCAAAATCACCCTTGAACGCAGCATTGGAATTGATTGAACAGATAAAAACTAGTAGAACTGGTTTGCTATCTATTCTTACCGAAACCCATCAAAAGTCGGCCCAAATCTGTTAACCCAAAAATAAACTCTGGCCTACAATCCAAATTTTGGAGGAATAGTTGGACCTCTTTTTAAGTTTTTAATGGCAATGGAAATTCTTGTTAGAGCAAGAAACTTGTCTGAGATCTCAGGAGTGATTATCCGCCCAATCAATACCTGCAAATCTTAATAGTAAGGTATGGCAGCCACCATTTTAATGGCAATGGAAAGCCTTTGAAATTTAACTTACTTATACATCCTACTGCCTAAATATCCTTCTAATATAGAGCCGGAATATAATGAAGTTAATTGAGTTCAAGTTGAGTTAAAAATATAAGGATATAAATTAAGAACTTAATTAAATTTGACTTGAGTTTTAAGTGAGTTTTATATTTTTTCTAAAAAAAAATTGAATTTAATTGATTAGTTGAATTAAGCTCCTTTATTTAATGGAAAATAAGTTTCATTTCCATGCTTAAGTTTAAATTTTTAGCATTGTGCTTGAAATTTTTAATAGTAATTAAATGTAAAATTTGTATTAAGTGCTTTTATTGCTTAAAAACCAAATGATCAAACAAATATTATGTCTTTTATGAATACAAACTTTATTTGTGTTAAGTAAATGATGATTATACTAAATGTCAACTACTTTTGAAAAATAATTGAGAGAAAAATAACGTTTTAAATATAATGAAAATAAAAATTTAATTAGTATGTAAAACTATTAAAATAATATACAAATTTAGAATTATATAAGAAAGTAAATACAGAAAATATTTATATTAAATTAATGATCACATTTAGTAATAACGATTAAAAATAATTTTGAAATTTGAATTTCTTTTAAAAAATCCACAAAATATTTGTCACCTCCACCAAACAAATAATAGATAAATAAAAACATGAATTTAAGATTGTTTGCTTCACATAATATAAACAACTTACAAAAATTAATATCATAATATCATATTAATAATTTTATCTTAAAATTAGCAAAATTTTGTTTACATCAAACTTTTTAAAATTAATAAATGTAAATTAAATATAATTATTTTTTTTATAATCACACGTGTTTTCATCCGTTTTATAGCTTAGGATCAATCTAGTTCGGGCCAGAGTATTTCAGTAAAGCTCTCCCAATAGTGGCAAAGCCAGGGGGCTGGCAGAGGCCCTGCCCCCTCTAAAATGGAAAAATTTTTATTTGGGAACTTTATAATTTATAAAAATTTAAATTAATAATAGTAAAATTACATTTTAACCCCTAAAAATAATAAAAAATTGATTTAATCATTTAAAAATTATAAAAATAACTATTAAAATGGTGAAATTGCAGCTTTACTATCGTAAAAATATACAATGTAATTTCGACACCCTCAAAAAAATTTTTTGGCTCTGCCACTATCTCGCAACAACCACAACTCTAAGATTTGAACTTGGTTCAAATTATAATATTTTTAAAATTTTTTCAATTATTACAAAAATTTAATAATTATTATTTTAATGTTTAATTATCATAACTTCTATTAACTTTTTAGTTAATAATACTAAAATATATTTTATAATTATTTTAAATATTAATTTAATAATGTAATAAAAAATAAAATATTTTTATCCATTCAAATTTCTTTCCCAAATTTGTACTTTTATATAGATTATAAATATTAAACTTGATTAAAATGTTAAACTTAGTTTCATGATTGTTTATGTGAAAATGAATAGTCGAATACAGTATTACTTTTATATTATTAAACATTTTTCAATTGAATGATATTGTTAATGTTTTAATTGAATTTCGAATTGATGTTTATGTCATTATTGATATTTATTTGTGCTTTAAATTTTATAAAAGATTTTAATTCTCTTTTATTCTTTACGGATTTTTTCTATATTTTTCTATTTTAAATTTTTATTTTTTTAAATAGACGTTTAAATCTACCGTCTAACTGGTTGAACCAATTAAAATTAAGAGTCAATGGTCTAACTAATTTAACCATGATTCGATTATGAAAGCATTAATTGTTTTAGACCATAACTATAATTTTAGGCCTTATTTGATTAAACATGGAAAATTTTCAATGCATTATTTAAGGATATACAAGGCAATTATTTAAGCGTGTCGAATTCCGCTTTGGTCAGAAGAATTCATCAGTTATTAGCTAAAGTAGCGTAATGATCAATCTATCACATATAGAGTGTTAAGATAAATGTTGTTTGTTAATTCTATTGCAATTTAGCTACTAGCAGTTAATGGGTTAATGTTGTTATTATTGTTGACAGCAAGAATATCCTTTGTTGTATAAATACCCTTGCTCAAGTATTTTCAATAGATGAAAAAGTTTGAATTTAACATGGTATCAAACATCTTTAATTTATTGAAAATACTTGAGCAAGGGTATTTATACAACAAAGGATATTCTTGCTGTCAACAATAATTACAGCACTAACCCATTAACTCCTAGTAACTAAATTGCAACAGAATTAACAAACAACAATTATCTTAACATTCCCCTGGTATTTCAACTTTTGTTGAACTGATCTTCATTCGACAACACTCGCAATGCTTCTCTAAAGTTAGAAAATTATTTTAGTGTAATTGGTTTTGCAAGCACATCAACCACCTGTCTTTTTTATGGAACAAAATTTGACCTGTAGTATGCCAACAAGAACTTTTTCACGCACAAAATGATAATCAATTTCCACATGCTTCACCTCAACATGATGAATAGAGTTTGCAGCCATGGCCACTGTTGATGTGTTATCACACCATACAACTAGTGGTTGTTTAACAGTCATACCAATTTCAGTTAGAAGTTGCTTTATCCATAACAACTCAAACACATAGTTTGCTAGGTTGCGATACTCTGCTTCTGATAAGGATTGGGACACAACAACTTGTTTCTTAGAACACTATGCAATTGGATTGGAACCAAGATAAATGCAATAGCCTGTAGTTGATCTTCTATCTTCAAAAGTAGAGGCCCAATCAACATCAGAATAGCTAAGTAGGTCAAACTGTCCTTTTGTGAAATATAAACCATGATTCAAAGTGCCATTCAAATACCTTAACACTATCTTTACAGCCTTCCAGTGAGTATTACAAGGTGCATTCATGTATTGACCAAGCTTGTTGACATCGAATGCAATTTTTGGTCGTGTAATGAACACATACCATAGTTTGCAAATAATACTTCGACATTCATGAACAACAAGTGGGCTACCATCTGCAGCAGTCAACTTGGGAGGCTTACCATAGGAGTAGAAGTAGCCATAGCTGTAGTCATGTCTGCGCTAGAAAAAAAATTTGAAATATACTTCTTCTAAGAAAGAAACAAATCACTACAAGAGGTGCGATGGACCTCTATACCTAAAAAAAATGAAGCTCACCCATGTACTTGAGGGAGAACTTGTTGTGAAGTTGCTTAATGACTTGGCTGATTTCTTCAGAAGAGTTACCTGTTACAACTATATCATCTATATATACCACTAGAAAACTTTTTAAGACATCAGTTGTTCAAAAAAAAAACCAACGGATCAGCTTTAGAGGCTTGAAAACCAAGTTGCTCCACCAAATGTTGCCTCAATGTATGAAACCAGGATCGATGGGTCTGTTTTAAACCATACAGTGCCTTGTTCAGATTACACACAAGCTATTCTCCATTTGCTCCGTGCATCTCAAAACCTGGTGGCTGATCCATATATATTTCCTTGGTCAATGTGTCATTAAGGAAAGCATTATTCACATCAAGTTACCTTAGCACCTATCCATTATTAACAACGATTGCCAAAATAGTCTATTTTGTTATAGGTCAAACCACAAAGCTAAAAGTATAACAAAAATCAGAACTAGCATGTTGAAAGAATCCCTTAGCTACTAGTCTTTCTTTATACTTATCTACAAATCCATCGGGCTATTTTTTCTCTCAAAACAGCCACTTACAACCAATTGATCTCCTAGAAGGTGGAAGAGGGGAAAGACTCCAAGTATTATTCTTGAGAAGAGCTTGTAACTCACTATTCACTTCTTCTTTCTAGTATGATGAGCTCATTGCTTCATGAATGCCACTAGGTACAGTAACAAAGAAACTATCAATAGTCACAATATCAGATAAACTAGTTACCCTAGTGACATATACTTTTGGTTTAAAAGTTCCTACTTTACTATAAGTAATCATAGAATGAGAATTAACTGCATGCGATGGCTGACATTGAGTTGGTGGAGTTGATGGATGAGAAATAACTACCACATTATTAAAAGGTGAAGACGGTGACATACTAGGAGAAGCTGATACAGAAGTTGAATTCATTGTTGTGTTAGAGGACAGAGATCAATTTGTGGACTCGTGAGGTGACCCATCATTTGCAACTAAGGTAGAAGGAAATATAACTAATTTTGAACTAGATGGAACAGTTGAGGGGACTACTTGACAACTTGGATGTATGTATATTGTTTTTAAATAGAAAAACACTTTCATGAAACATGACATGACGAGACACAAACACCCTACCTGAAGGATCTCGACACCTATAACCTTTGTGTTGAGGAGAATAGCCTAAGAATGTACATGGAGCTGATCGAAATTGAAGTTTGTTAGTATTATAAGGTTGAAGGTTAGGGAAACATAAGCAACCAAGCACTCTAAGTGGCAGATAGTCAGGTTTAACACAAAAGAGCTTTTCATAATGAGAGATATTGCCTAGGGATAGAGAGGGTAATCTGTTTATCAGATAAACTGCACTACTAAAAGCTTTATACCAGTAAGTCAAGGGCATGTACGCATAAGGCAACATGGAAAGACCAGATTCTACAACTTGTCTATGTTTTCACTCAACAAGACCATTTTGCTTAGAGGTGTAAGGACACGTGAGCCTGTGAGAGATACCTTTTATGATAGATACGATTTCAGTGCTTGAAACTCACCCCCTCCATCCGTCTAAAGCAGTTTTAATTTGACCCCAAATATTCTTTTAGCTTGTTAATAAAACTGATGAAAAACTGTAGTAACATCTGACTTTTTCTTTAAAAACTAAAGCCATGTGTATCTAGTACAAACATCTGTAAAAGCCACATAATAAGAGGAACCATTTAAACATATTGGATTTGGCCCCCAAACATCTGTGCCACCATCTAAAGAGGAGCAGTATATTCAGTTGTAGAAGTAGAAAAAAGGTAACTTATGTGCTTTGCCAGATGACAAGCAACACAATCAACCAAATTTTTATTATCACACACAGGTACATTACAATGATTTAGAGCTTTCTTAAATGTAGCTAAATAGTCTAGCGTGCCATATAGCTAAAGGAATGGATTTTATAGTAGCAAGACACTGTGTTGAAATAGTAGGTTTAGTAGACTTGACAGTAATGTTTAGATGCAATTTGTAAAGACCACCATGAACCGAACCTTGAAGAAGAACATCTTGAGCATGCAAATCACATACTTAACATCTAGTAGGACGTCTCTCTCTATACAGATTTCTGAGCTCCTGTGGAATATTTATGGTTCATCACACTGCACCAGAAATGATTTCTGATTCAGTCTTTGATAGTCGCTTCTTCTCCACCAAAAGATTAATATCCTTCTTGATGACTCTAATTATGTGCTATGGCGTCAACAGGTATTTCTTGCAATCAAAACTTACAAGCTGCAACATTTTCTTGATCCTCAAACTGTTGTTCCTCCATTGCTGATCTCTGATGAAAATGGTGTGCTTTAAGAAATTCTTGCTTTTGTGTTGTATGAACAACAGGATAGTGCACTTGTGTCTTAGCTTCTTTCTTCTGTTAGCCAAAGTGTCTTACTCTAACTTATTGGTATGGATTCTAGTGCATAGATAGGAAATACACTTGCTACAATATATAGTAGTAAGATCACATCTAGGTTAATGTTCTATAGACGTTCTCTTCATTCTCAACACATGGAAGATTTGTCAATTAAGGATTTCTTAATAAAAGTTAACGGCTATTGTGATAGTCTTGCTAGTTGTGGTGAGGTATCAGTGAGCATGACCATGTTACTGCCATTCTCAATGTCTCTCTCCTGAGTATAAGTCAGCTATAATTGTCATAACTACAAGTCTACTACATTTTAGTGTTCAAAACATTACTACTATACTTCTAGATATTGAAGCACGAATGCAATCTACTGTATCTGAGATTCCTAGTTCAGCAAACATGGTTACTCATCAACAAAATGCTTCAGTGGTAAATAGTAATTCAACTCCTACTTATCGTCCTGCTTCAGGTTCCTCACGTGGTTGTGGACATGGTCGTATGTTTGCTTCTCGCATTCAGTGCCAGCTTTGTAAAAAAACAGGGCATCTTGTTGATCATTGCTATCATAGGTTTGATGCTACTTACAAGAGTACTGGTTATCAGCCTCCACAAGCAAATGTGTGTATGTTTGGTAATGGGTCATCAATGTCATCTTCGGTGCTTTCATTTGGTTTACCAATGTCTTCTTCAACAATGGCTCCATATGGAAATTGGGTTGTCTCACCTTTTCCAACTCCTGCAAATGCATGGTTCAACCCATTTTGTGCATCACTGCAGCCTGGAAGTGCTTCAACAACTACTCATGTCTTGAGTTCTAATCCTCAAGCTTATGTTGCTACACCTGACACTGGTGGAGATAATGCTTGGTATCCAGACTCTGGTGCCATACATCATCTCCCTTACTCTGTTTCAATAATGGAACAAAACACTTCATACAATAGCCCAGGTAAAGTGTATGTGGATAATGGATCTGCCTTACCTATTATTCATACTGGTCAGACATCTTTACTTACTCATTCTTGTTCGTTGTATATCAGACCTCTCTTGTTTGCACTTGGTATTACTAAAAATCTAAAGTTTGTGTCTAAATTTGCAAAGGACAACCAAGTGGTGTTTGAGTTTTTTCCTACTAGATGTCAAGTGCGTGATTTGCATAATAAAGATGTTCTTCTTCAAGGTTTAGTTCATGGTGGTCTCTATAAATTGCACCTAAACACTGCTATCAAGTCTACTAATCCTATTACTTCAACACAGTGTCTTACTGCTATAAAATCCATTCCTTTAGTTGTATGGCATGCTAGACCAGGGCATTCATGTTTAGTTACACTTAAAAAGCTTTGACTCATTGTAATGTACCTGTGTGATAATAAAAATTTGGTTGATTATGTTGCATGCCATCTGGGCAAAGCACATAAGCTACCTTTTTCTACTTCTACAACTGAATATACTGCTCCTCTTCAGATGGTGGCTGTAGATGTTTGGGGGCTAGATCCAATATGTTCAAATGGTTTCTATTATTATGTGGCCTTTAAAAGTGATTATACCAGATACACATGGCTTTATTTCTTAAAGAGAAAGTTAGATGTTGCTATAGTTTTTCCTCAGTTTAATCAACAAGCTAAAAGAATACTTGGGGGTCAAATTAAAATTGCTTCAAACGGATGAAGGGGGTGAGTTTCAAGTGCTGAAATGGTATCTATCAGAAAAATGTATCTCTCACAGGCTCACGTGTCCTTACACCTCTGAAAAAAATGGTCTTGTTGAGTGAAAACACAGATAAGTTGTGGAATCTAGTCTTTCTATGTTGGCTTATGCGTGCATGCCCTTAATTTACTGGTATGAAACTTTCAGTAGTGCAGTTTATCTGATAAATAGGTTACCCTCTCTATCCCTAGGCAATATCTGATACGGCCACGCCTCAAGTCCTGCCTAGCCCAAACAAGGAACCTTTGGAGCTTCCTCAAGGTCCTATCACCCGATCACAAGCTAAACAATTCAAGGAGGCTGTTTCGGCTTTGGTAGACAAAGTTTGGGGCGAGGTTTTAGTTGGGCACATCGAAGAAGCTTGGACTAATTCGAAGAGCATTCCTTGCATTCTATTTCGAGCTGAATTAACTTCCATTTCAGCTCAATGAGCTTGAACTAGATCAATTTCAGCTCAAACATTTTTCATTCAGCTCAAAGCAACTATACATTAATATAGTAGCTAAAATAATTATTTGAGTCAATTAATTTAGCTTATTACAGCTTATTAATATGTTTATGCATGTTTTTAATATGTCAAGTTTTATTACATGATTTAATTTCATTTTAATGCTGCCGAATTTAATGAGCTGATTTTAGTGATATAGTTGACCGAATTAATGTTTCATGGTTTTAATATTAATTTTGTTCAGCTAAATATCATATTAATTTTAATTCTTCTTATTTATATAAGTTGGCCGAATGTGTGGGATCATTTAACAAGGTTAGCCGAATTTGGAGATTCATTTTAGCAAGGTGCATGCATGTTAGATACATTGCACTTGGAGATACATGCATCAAATTGGTGAGCTGAATTCAACATTCCTAGGTGACTATTCGGCCAAGGGAGCTAATGTTTCCAACTCCAAAGCTGCCCATTAATTCCTTTCATATTTGCTGGATGCATCTTGGCTTTTTGGCTCCATGTGTTCACACTCCATGACTCTTCAATGTTGAGTTTTCACATTTGAATTGGCTGCTCACTACCCTTTTAATTGCTGGTCACTTTTAGCCAAAAGTTGCAACATAAATGAGCTAATTTATTCACATTGGCTGAACCTAGCAATCCATGCATCATCCAAGTTCTTTCAAGTTCATTGTTCCATCTAGAAGGTGACCATTGGAGCTCCATGTTCAGCCGAATTTAGCTAGTTCATTTAAGTGATTCATTTGCTTAATTTTTAAGGAAAGAAAGTGACCATTTAGCTAGCTTAGGTGATTATTATAAATAGCTAAATTTTCACTTTGTAAAGGACTTTTTGACATTTTTTTAACGAATTGCTACCAAATTTGTGAGGCATTTTCTCTCAAATTTCGTTCGAGACCCGTAAGACTTATCAAGCTTCTAGTGGCGTCTTTCCGAGTCTTTCTTTCGAACTTATCACTCCCTAAACCCGAGTGTGGCGTTCACCTTTGATAACTTTGGTTCATACTTTACTAAGTATCGGGTCAAGGTCCTTATCAACCATTTCCAACTCAATTTGGTCCTATAAGTTTCGGGTCAACACTCTTCTTTAGTGTTGGTTCACTCTTAACCTTTTTGAACCATTACCATTTCGTACCAAATCGTAATACCATTTCGAACCAAATCACATTACCATTTCGTAACAAACCTAAACTGAATTCGACCAAATCCAATCCATATCTTTCTAATTTAAGCTAAAACCATACCAACTTTGTTCAACCGATTTGGTTTCTTTGAATCTAATTCTCTTTACTTTCTCTTGAATCAATTTATTCAATATACTTCTTTGTTTTCGATCGGGAACTAAACGACTCGGATTTCAACTATTAAACCGAGATCGCATCAATATCTCTCCTTCAGAAATGTTATTTTGTGTTAAACCTAACTATTTGCCACTTAGAGTGCTTGGTTGCTTATGTTTCCCTAACCTTCGACCTTATAATACTAACAAACTTCAATTTTGATTAACTCTATGTACATTCTTAGGTTATTCTCCTCAACACAAAGGTTATAGGTGTTTAGATCCTTCAGGTAGGGTGTTTGTGTCTCATCATGTCACGTTTCATGAAAGTGTTTTTCCATTTAAAAATAGTATACATGCATCCAAGTTGTCAAGTAGTCCCTCAACCATTCCATCTAGTTCAAAATTAGTTATATTTCCTTCCACCTTGGTTGCAAATAATGGGTCACTTCACGAGTCCACAAATTTTTCTTTGTCCTCTAACATAATAATGAATTCAACTTCTGTATGAGCTATGTGTCACCGTCTCCACCTTCTAATAATGTGGTAGTTATTTCTCATCCACTAACTCTACCAACTCAAAATCAACCATCGTAGAGAGCTAATTCTCATCCTATGATGACTCATAGTAAAGTAGGAACTTTTAAACCAAAAGCATATGTCACCAAGGTAACTAGTTAATCTAATATTGTGACTACTGATAGTTTCTCTACTATTGTACCGACTGACATTCATGAAGCAATGAGCTCATCTTACTGGAAGAAGCAGCGAACAATGAGTTAAAATTTTTTCTCAGGAATAATACTTGAAGTCTTTGCCCTCTCCACCTTCTAGGAGATTAATTGGTTGTAAGAGTTTGTTCTGAGTGAAAAAGAAGCCTGATGGATCTGTAAACAGGTATAAAGCAAGACTAGTAGCTAAAGGTTCTCTGAACATGCTGGTTCTAACTTTTGTGATACTTTTAGCCCTGTGGTTTGAGCTGTAACAATACAGACTATTCAGGCAATTGTGTTAATAATGGATGGGTGTTAAGGTGTCGTGTGTGAATGTGTAATGCGAATGTGTAAGTATACACGTCAAATCAAGTAATAAAGTGACGAGAGAGTATTGTCTCCATAGAGATCAGAGTTGATTAAAATAATTGGTTATGTTATTACTTATGAAATTTACTAATTAAACTGTGCAAAAGAAATAGATGACAAATTGTTTAAGAGATTTAATGAATGGATTAATAAAATCAATTATGAATGAAAAAAAATGCTAGGGTCATTAAAAAGCAGTGGCAATTCTCAAAGAATAAGTAGGGAGAATTTGTACTGTTGAACGATAAATGTTGAAATTACTCAGATTTTATTCTTATCCCATAATAATGCCATAGCAAAATCTTGACCATTTTACTGCTAAGGGATTCACTACTACAATCCTCTTTCGAAAGCCAGACTTTGAGCTACCATTCTGAGATTTTTTTTATGTCTACAGAACTCAAGAATAATATGAAGACTGCTCCTCCTTTCCCTGTACAGATCACAACTTCTATGTCTAGAGTGCTGCAAATATTCTTTCGAATACTTGTCTGTATCAACCAATAATAATCCAATCTATTTAATCTTTTCAGAATTAAATCATATCTACTAACATACCATACAGTCATCTATGTTTAGAGCTTGCATGCATGCATTTAAAATAATCAAAAATCAAATGGAACAATAATCTACTCAAAATTATACCATGGGCATTAAAGATAATAAAAATTCACTCAAATAATTTCAACCCAATGAGATTTAACTCATGGATTGGGCATTGAAATCCAAAACAAAACCATTCAACATCATCATTTAAGTTCACGAATTACAAAGTTCAAATTAGAAAATAAAGGCAAAACTGCAGGAAGCTCTGGCCACTCTAGATTCCACTTTAATAATGAGATTTGATGCAAAACCGAGGGTAGATTTCTCTTCCCCTTTCTTTCGTCTATGACTTTTCTGCTATGTAAGCTGCTACCCTCTCCTCTCTTTTCTCTGAGATTTTTCATGAGAATCTGATGTAGAGAGAAAAACTGCTATCTAATTCCTCTCTCTTCAAGAAATCCTCCTCTCTTTTCTTTTCTCTTTCCTCCTTTATAGGGTAAGTCCCTCCCTCTTAGCACATACCTTTTGCTTCCTCCTTTTCAGGGTGGTTTATCTGGTACAACTATAGCTGGCTAATAGTGACATGGACTGAGTGCTGCGTCCTCTTCCTGGAAGTGCTATGGCATTCTTGTTGGCAATCTAACCAGCATTTTGCCATGGCAATATTTCACTTCATTCATTTTCATACTCTTTTCTTTCTTCTCTTCTTCATCATACACTTGCTGCCAGCTTCAACCAACACCTTTCTTCCCCAATAAGAAAAGTAACAAATAATAGTATTTATAGCACTATCCAAGCTTTGTTATGCAATGTTCTAAAAATATCCTAAATATAAAAACATATTTACTTAATTACAAATAATTAATTCACTCTAGAGGCTTGAAATATAACTCCTTTCAAGAGTTATGACACCCCCGAACCTGAATTATTGCTTATTATCAAGAAAAATATGTATGAATATACATGAATGCATGAATTTTCCAAAGCACATAGTTACCATATATATACTGCTAAACCATCTGCCATTTATTCTATACCTCCATCCTCAGCAGTCTTCTACTAAAAAAAATTGGTTCAAGTTTTGTAGGCTTGTTTAGCAAATGATGTGCAGCAAATGTTTTCTAAAAATAAAAGTTCCTAAGTAATTATGCAATTCTGACTATAGTAGACCTCTCTCAATGTATTTAGGTTATCTTTCCTCTAAATCCAGTTTCTCTATTCTCACTTATTCCGTCATTTCAAAACTTTAATTACAAATATTATTTATTTTTTTCTAGGGAATTCATCTTGTCACATGGTTTCTTTACTTGACAATCTCAATGGAGCATACACTAGATTTACAGGTAGTATATCATGCCGCAATTTGAATGTAGTTCACTCATGGAGCTAAGGTTTTTAACTTAGAAGATGGATGGAGCATACAACTACCTCCTTAGCTACTCAACCTAGAACTTCAGCGAAGTGTCCCTAAATCATTATTATTATTAGAAATAATTTGTTTTATTCACTCTTATTCGAACTTGTTTTCTTGTTCAATAATACAATGGAGCAAACAAAGCATTACTGACCTACTTAACAATTTCAAATATTGGAGTGTAAAACTATTGCCATGGTATTCCTTATTATTCATACCCAAATTATTTAATTTAGGTTCAAGAAAATGTAAATACATTAAAAGAACCCTACTATAGGTTAATTGCAATAATACTTAAGTTATTCTACTTTTAGGAATCAATTTTCAAATAACTATCCTAAGTTAAACATACTTAATCAACTATCACAATTTTCTAAACTAATCGAATAGTTATTATCCTCATCAAACATCACCGATAACAATATACTCAGCATAGTTTGGTAGTTATTTGGCATTTGTATATACTGGAAAAATGAATGACAAAATGCATGAATATTAAAACATAAATCTACTGCATACTATATTTACAACACAACACAACCCCAAACCTAAAGGATGCATTGTCCTCAATGCATGAACAATTAAACATGAGCAAATGCTATGACAACCAAATATGAATGCATGAAACATATGTTATAAAATGAAAAAAAAATTGAAAATGAAAACAAATGCTTGGAAGGAATTGGGTTACTCTAATTGGGTTGGGTTGATTTTTTAACTTAATGAGATCATTAATCAGTTGATGAGCTGCATGTTCTTGCTCTGTCATAAGTGCAGTGGATTTCGGTGTAGTGGTAGTGTCAGCAAGTGTAGCAATTTGAGTCACATCATCATCATCTTTATCAAATTCAATACATACAGGTTTAGTTTTTCTCCTCTTCTCCCTTTTTTTTGTGGTCTGTTTCTCTGTAGTGGCTTATTCTCTATCTTCATCATCATCGTCTGGTTCTAACAATAATTTTTTTAAGAAAAATAGGGAACGTAGGCATAGGTCGGGTAAAGTTCTTCTGAAGAGATGTCTTAATGGCCTTATCCCTTCGTTGGAAATATCCCCAAAATATAGCCATTTCCTCTTGAGCTCGGCCAAGATCAATGATTAGACATTAATGGGGTAGCATCAGAAGTCATAGGAGGAGAAGCTGTAGGTGTAGAGCCTGAATGCTGTGGCATTTCCTCCCCAAAAAATCTCAGGGCGAGTTGCTTGTCTTCATTCGCTTGAATAGGAACCTTCACCCTCTGAAAAAGTACTGTAATGAGCGACGAAAATTTTAATGTATCGGTATTATTTTGGGAGCAATGATGGACTTCTCTAATGATAATGCTTCCAACATTGATATTTCCTCCCATCATAATCGAATGCAATAATAACAAGCGTTCTTTTGAAATAGTTGAGTTGTGAGCAGAAGGGATGAGACAAGTTTTAAGGAAATGATACCAGACTCTACAGTGAGGCTTCAATGATACACGGTCAATGGTGTAGCAATTATTTCAAGAAACTATCCAGTTTGTCCCCTTTACACATAAATCTGTCAGAACTTGGTTTAGTCCTTCAGTTGTCACGGTCTTGACAAATTGGGCGTGTTCATTAGGGCTATCAAATAACCCATATTTTGCATTGTTTGTATCTTCATCGAACATCACCGAGACACCACGCACATATATAAAAACATTATTAAGAAAGGTGAGATGAGCATAAAATTCTTTCACTACCTTGGTGAGAACATCATCGAGGTGGAAACAAAATATTTGCCACCCATGCTTCTCCACGACCGAAGAGATCGCTTTAGAGTAACCCATAAATGGGGCATCTTGGAAAAGGAAATTTTTTTCCATGCAAAATGGCCTTTTTGATATGTTCTGGGTATATTTTTCTTCTATGATTTTGCTAAAAAATGTCCTTGGGTGCACAGAGGTAGAAGAAAATTGTGCTTGGCGAGCCATTTGAGAGAAAATAGTGACTGGAAAATGAAAAAGGTGAGACCTTTACAGTTTTATGGAGTAAAAGTAGATAAGTGTAAAGAAGATGAAATGGAAAAGAAGTTAGAAAAGAAGTGAATTGACTAGGGTAAGAAGTGAGAGAAAATATAGCAATGATGTGGGTGGTAAGATTAACCTAAGATTGTGCCTTGACACAAAAAAAAATAGAGCTTGAAAAAGAAAAATAATAGAAAAATTATTAAACCAAAAATTAACTAATATATTGAATAGGCTGATTTCTACAAAACTGGGCCATAATGTGCCTGTAACAAAAGAAAATAACAGTTAAGTAAACTTATTGAAGAAACTAAACAAATTAAAAACAAAATAAATGAATAAAACAGTACAGGAAAAAAATATTAAGCAGCTCGAAAAATGATGAAATTTTTTATCACGAATTATAGGAGCTCCAAAGTAATGCTTTAATCGTTGGCCATTGACTTTGAAAGTAGAACCAGTCTTGCTGTCTTTGACTACTACAGCTCCATAAGAATAGACTTGCACTATCTCAAATGAGCCATACCAACGAGGTTTTAATTTGCCAAGAAACAATTTAAACGTGGAATTAAATAACAAGACTTGTTGTCCAGGTGCAAATTATCGTGGAAAAATCTTGTTGTCATGCCATCATGTAGTCTTTTCTTTGTACATCTTGGCATTTTCATAAGCTTTTGCTCTAAATTCTTCCATCTCATTCAACTCTAATAAGCAATTAGTAGCAATAGCACTTCAATCTATATTCAATTTCTTAATTGCCCAATATGTCTTATGTTCAAGTTCAATGAGCAAATGACAGGGTTTCCCATAAACAAGTTGAAAAGACGACATCCCCAATAGTGTCTTGAACACAGTACGATTTGCCCACAAAGCTTTGTCCAATCTAGATGACCAATCTTTGTAGGTGGGATTGACTACCTTTTCCAAAATTTGTTTAATCTCTCTGTTAGAGACTTCTGCCTGTCCATTTGTCTGGGGATGGTATACCATGACAATTTTATTCTTAACACCATACCTGTTAGGAGTATTAGCAACTAATTTGCAGTCAAAGTGTGCACCTTCACCACTAATTAGAGCACGAGGGGTACCAAACCTAGTAAAAATATTTTTACATAGAAATTTTAGTCCTGATTTGGCATCATTCGTTGGTAAAGCAACAGCCTCTACCCACTTAGAGACATAAATAACAACTAAAAGTATGTATACTTTGCCCCAAAAAGGTGGGAATGGACCCATAAAATCAATTCCCCATACGTCAAATAGTTCCACTTCTAAAATAGTTTGCAAGGGCATTTCATACATTCTCGATAAATTTCCAGTTCTTTGACAGCAATCGCAAGCTATGTCTAGAGCTTGCATGTATATATTTAACCTTTTCAGAATTAAAAATACATCATGAACATAGCATACAATTAGCTATGTCTAGAGCTTGCATGTATGTATTTAAAATAGGCATAAATCGAATGAAGCAGTAATATAGGCAATCTCAAATCATGAACATTAAAGATAATAACCTCCACCCAAATAACTGAACCCAAAAAAGATTTAGTTCATGGGTGGAAAAGTAAACACCAATTTTAAATCATTCATCAACATTTAAAGAATTTTGAATAACAGAAATCAGGAAAACTAAAGGCAGAACTGCAGGATTTCTCATCACACTCCAGCTTTTCTTTTATCTTCCGATCGTACGTGAATCTAGGATAGATATCTTTTCTCCTTCTTCACGTCTGTATTCTACTTTCTATAGTTGCCACTCTTTCTTTCTCTGAAATTCTCTAATGGAGTTTTCTTTATGCAGAGAGGATTGTTGTCACCAGTCTCTTTCTCACACAAATTCTCCTCTCTTTTTCTTCTTCTCTCTCCTTCTTTTATTAGGTAGATCCGTCCCACCTTAGCACACTTCTTTTATCCTCTTATCAGGTTAGATTTTTTGGTACACGCACAGCTAGCTGAGATTGACGTGGATAGAGTGTTGAGTCATCTTCCTGGAATTGCCACGACAATGTTTCACTTCATTTATTTTCCCTCTTTATCTTCTTACTCTTCCTAAACATGTATTCACACAAAACCATACATTTCCTCCCCAAGTGATAAAAGCAACAAATAATGATCATTATATCACAATCCAAGCTTTGTTATGCAATGTTCTAAAAATATCCTAAAAATGAAAATGTATTCACTTAATTATAACCAATTAATTCTATTTAGAGGACTTAAATATAACTCTTTTAAAGAGTTATCAGTTGTACCCCGAATAACCATCTAGAAAACAATAGAAGGTTTTCCCCGCTAATCTATATAACATTTGGTCGATAAATGGCAAAGGAAAATGGTTCTTCCTTGTACCTTTGTTGAGTTTCTAATAGTCCATACAAACCCTCCATCTTGGGACAATATGAGTAGAAATGAGTTTGTTGTTATCATTGCTTACCATGGTGACACCCCCTTTCTTAGGTACACATTGAACGACGCTTACCCAAGAACTATAAAAAATTTTGTATATAATTCCTTCATAATGGGATTTAGACTTCTCTGCTACTTGATAGATTTTCCATGACAATCCTCTAATAATATCTTGTGATGCAGATTGCTGGACTGATTCCCTTGATATTTGCAATCGTCCACCCCAATGCATTCTTAGATTTATTTAAAACTTTCAACAATTAAGCCTCTTGATCTAATGTCAATGCCGCAGAAATAACTACAGGCAATGTGTTGTTATCTCCCAAGTAAGCATGCTTCAGATATACTGGCAAAGGCTTCAATTCAAATGTTGGAGGATCTTTTATAGATGGCTAAGGAGGTTTAAAAGAACAGTCTGATCAATTTAATAATTCAAAACTTCTCCTTGAACCATTATCAATTTGCTTAACTTCTATCAATTCACCAAGCTCTTTAATCATTTCTGCTTCAATTAACTCAAATGAGTCCACATCATCATTAAAATTGTTGTAATAAAATTTTGCAAAGTCTTCCTAAACTATTGAGTCAACAATCTCAACAGCGTGACATTCTTCATCTGTATTTGTACAATTTATAGCAATGAAAACATTAAAGGTTATTTATTGATCATTAACTCTCATAGTTAATTCATCTTTTTGTACATCAATTAATATTCTACCAGTTGCTAGAAAAGGTCTCCCAAGTATGATTGGAACCTCTTTATCAGCCTCACATTCTAGAATAATAAAATCTGCTAGAAAAATAAATTTGTCAACTTTAACCAACAATCTATTTTACCTTCTGGATGTGCATATGAACGATCAGCTAATTGCAATGTGACAGTTGTAGGTCTCGTCTTCCCTATTTCCAGCTTCCAAAAAATAAACATAGGCATTAGATTTATACTTGCACTTAAGCCGCATAATGCTTTGCCTACATAATGCTTTCCAATAAAGCAACGTATAGTAAAACTCCCTAGATCCTTTAGTTTTGGTGGCAATTTGTTTCTCAGCATTGTTGTGCACCCTTCAGTGAGAGCAACAGTCTCGAACTCCTCTAACCTTCTCTTCTTTGATAAGATATATTTCATGAATTTCACATAGTTGGGCATTTGTTCCAAATGCTTCCACCAACAATATGTTGATATGTAACTGCTTCAGGACATCCAAGAGTTTCTTGAATTGAAATTCTTACTTAGATTTTTGGAAACGCTGAGGAAAAGGTGGCGGTGGCTTTCTTTCCAATTGTTGAGGCTGTTTTACCGTGTCATTTTTATTGGCAATACAAGATGAATCTATTTCAACATTTTTCTGGTTACTCTTTTCTTTTGTAGCCTTTTCCACAATTGGTTCTGAATTCTTCGTATTTGTGAAATCCAAGCTATTTTCTTCAATAGTGGTGCCATTAACAACTTCTAGTAACTGCGTACCACTTCTGAGTGTAATGTCTTTGCACTGTCCATTCCCTTAAGATCGTGAATTTTTTGTATCACTCGGTAGTGCTCCTTGTTGTCTTGAGCTTAATGCTTTGGCAATTTGCCCTACTTGATTCTCTAAAGCTCTTAAAGATGCAACTTGACTTTGAATGGTAGCATCATTCTTTGCCATGTATTCCTTTAATAGATCTTCCATAGATGAAGAACTCTAAGCTGAATTTTGCTAAGCATTTTGCAATGGCATAGGTTGATTGTATACAAGTGGTGCACTTGCAACATTCTATCGAATAGCATTGCTGGAATTTCCCACCCCTTGATTACTCTAACTGAAATTAGGATGCTGCTTCCACCCCGAATTATATCTGTTGGAATATGTGTTGTTATTGCAATTAAAATTCCCCCATATAATAAATTGAGGCTGGACTCGATTGACATTCATGAAAAACATAATATTCTCCACAATAAACACATACTAACTCAACTGCTTTCATTTCCTACACTACAACTAGTCTTTTCAATGTTTTAATCATATTCGTTAAAGATGATACCTAAGCTATTAGGGAAGTAATTGCATCAAGTTCCATTGCTCCAACAACTCTTCTTCCAGTCCCTACTCTTGTAGTGGGGTATTGATAATCGTTTTTTGCTATCTTCTCTAGAATTTTATATGCCACATTGTATGATTTATCAAGCAAAGTCCCATTGGCAGACACATCAACCACCATCCTCGTATGTGCATTCAATCCATTGTAAAACATTTTCGTTTGCGTCCAATGTTGAAAACCATGCATTGGGCATTTTCTAATTAACTCCTTAAATCACTCTCATGCTTCATATAAAGTTTCATCCTCATATTGTCGAAAGGACGTAATATCATTCCTCAATTTGGCATTCATGTTTGGAGGATTATATCTTAGTAGAAACCTCTAACAAAGTTCATTTCAAGATGCCATTGTACTTGACGACAATGCATTTAACCATGCTCTGGCACGATCCTGTAATGAATAAGGGAATAACTTCGGCCTTAGAGAATCTTCAGGAATACTTTGTTGCTTGAATGAATCACTGACTTCTAAAAAGAGTCTTAAGTACAACTGTGGATCCTCAGTAGGTAATCTACTAAACTACCCTACAGTTTGTAACATTTGAAACATCATCGGCTTTAACTCGAAATGTTGAGCTTGAATATGCGGCCAAACAATCCCTGGATTTAGATCATCCAAGATCGGCACTACATGTTCTCTGATGGGTCTGTCTTTGTCATCTATTATTCGAGGAATATCAGCATCCCTTCCATCATGATGTAATGGCTCTTCTCTAACTTGATCATTTCTAATTCTTTCTATTTCTCGTAATTCTTTTTCTCCTTCTTCTCAAGATTCTCTCAATTTCTAGATCAAAAGAATACTTTTCAATTGCAGAAATATCTTTACTCATGCACCAACAAAAATCCTGAAAAATAAAAAAAATCAAAACAACTAATTAAGCTAACTAACAAAATTAAAGAGGTAATAACACAGCAAAATTTTCACCAATATTTTTTATCCCCAACAATGGCGCCAAAAACTTGTCGCGTGTGAATGTGTAATGTGAATGTGCAAGTATGCACATCGAATCAAGTAATAAATTGATGAATGAGTATTGTTTCCATAGGGACCAGAATTGATTAAAATAATTGATTATGCTATTACTTATGAAATTTACTAATTAAATTGTGTAAAAGAAATAGATGACAAATTGATTAAGAGATTTAATGAATGGATTAATAAAATCAATTATGAATGAAAAAATACTAGGGTAATTGAAAAGCTGTAGAAATTCTCAAAGAATAAGTAGGGAGGATTTGTACTGTTGAATGATAAAGGTTGGAATTACTCAGGCTTTATTCTTATACCATAATAATGCCATGGCAAAATCTTGACCATTCTACTGCTCAAGAATTCACAACAGCAATCTGCTTCTTTCGAAAATTTAAACTTTGAGCTACCATTCTGAGTATTTTTGTATGTCTACAAAACTCAAGAATGATATCAAGAATCCTCTTTTTTTCCTTGTACAGATCACAACTTCTATGTCTGGAGTGCTGCAAATATTCTTTCAAATACTTGTCTATATCAACCAATAATAATCCAATCTATTTAATCTTTTCAGAATTAAATCATATCTACTAACATACCATACAATCATCTATGTCTAGATCTTGCATGTATGCATTTAAAATAACCACAAATCGAGTGAAATAGTAATATACTCAAAATCATACCATGGCCATTAAAGATAATAAAAATTCATCCAAATAATTCCAACCCAATGAGATTTAGCTCATGGATTGGGCATTCAAATCCAAAACAAAACCATTCAACATCATCATTTAAGTTCACAAATCACAAAGTTCAAATCAGAAAACAAAGGCAGAACTAGAGGAAGCTGTCGCTACTCCAGCTTTCACTTTAATAATGAGATTTGATGTAAAACCCAGGGCAAATTTCTCTTCCCCTTCCTTGCGTCTATGAATTTTCTGTTTTGTAAGTTGCTACCCTATTCTCTCTTTTCTCTAAAATTTTTCACGAAAATCTGATGTAGAGAAAAAACTGCTCTCTAATTCCTCTCTCTCCAAAAAATCCTCCCCTCTTTTCTTTTCTCTTTCCTTTTTTATAGGGTAGGTCTCTCCCTCTCAGCACACACTTTTTTCTTCCTCATTTTCAGGGTGGTTTATCTGGTACATGTACAGCTGGTTGAGAGTGACGTGGACTGAATGTTGCGTCATCTTCTTGGAATTGCTATGGCATTCTTGTTGTGAAATACAATCAGAGTGCCATTCAAATTCCAACACCTTTCTTCCCCAATAATAAAAGTAACAAATAATAGCATTTATAGCATAATCCAAGCTTTTTTATGCAACATTCTACAAAAATCCTAAAAATGCAGACATATTTATTTAATTACAAATAATTAATTCACTCTAGAGGCTTGAAATATAACTTTTTTCAAGAGTTATCACAAGGCAAGTTGGTGTTAACAATGCTTTCCTTAATGGCACCTTGACTGAAGAAATTTATATAGATCAGCCACTAGGTTTTAATATGCATGGAGCAAATGGAGAACAGCTTGTGTGTAAACTGAACAAGGCGTTGTATGGTTTAAAATAAGCCCATCGAGCCTGGTTTCATACATTGAGGTAACATTTGGTGGAGCAACTTGGTTTTCAAGCCTCTAAAGCTGACCCGTCGCTATTTTTTCGAACAACTGATGTCTCAACAATTTTTATAATGGTATAAGTAGACAATATAGTTGCAATAGGTAGATCTTTTAAATAAATCAGTCAGGTCATCAAGCAGCTTCACAACAAGTTCTCTCTCAATGACATGGGTGAGCTTTATTTTTTTTGGGTATAGAGGTCCATCGCACCTCTTGTGGTGATTTGATTCTTTCTTAGAAGAAGTATATTTCATATTTGCTTTCTAGCAAATACATGATTACAACCACTACTACTCCTACTTCTATGGTAGGCACTCCCAAGTTGACTGTTGCAGATGGTAGTCCACTTGAATATAGGAGTATTATTGGCAAACTACAGTATGTGTGCATTATACGACCAGAAATTACATTATGTGTCAACAAGCTTAGTCAATACATGAATGCACCTTGTGATACTCACTGGAAGGCTATAAAGAGAGTGTTAAGGTATTTGAATGGCACTCTGAATCATGGTCTATATTTCACAAAATGACAGTTTGACCTAGTTGGCTACTCTGATGCTGATCGGGCCTCTACTGTTAAAGATAGAAGATCAACTACAGGCTATTGCATTTATCTTGGTTCCAGTCCATTTGCATGGTGCTCCAAGAAACAGGCTGTTGTGTCCCAATCCTCATTAGAAGCGGAGTATCGCAATCTAGCAAACTGTGTGTCTAAATTGTTATGGATAAAGCAACTTCTAACTAAGGTTGGTGTGACTGTTAAACAACCACCAGTTGTATGGTGTGATAACACAACAACAGTGGCCATGGCTACGAACTCTGCTCATCATGCTAAGGTGAAGCATGTGGAAATTGATTATCATTTTGTGCGTGAAAAAGTTCTTGCTGCCATACAAAACCAATTACACCAAACAATTTTCTAATTTTAGAGAAGCACTGTGAGTGTTGTTGAATGAAGACCAGTTCACTAAAAGTTAGAAAATCAAAGGGAATGTTAAGATAAATGTTGTTTGTTAATTCTGTTGCAATTTAGTTACTAGTAGTTAATGGGTTAGTGATGTTATTATTGACAGCAAGAATATCCTTTGTTGTATACATTCCCTTGCTCAAGTATTTTCAATAGATGAAAAAGTTTGAAAGAAAGCAAACTTTAACACAGATAAGACAATAAAGAGACAGACAAACTTACAAGAATAATTATTAATAAAAAAGAGATCTAAAATTATTTAGGATAATTATTAATAAGTTTATTGTAATGTTTTTATTAAAAAATATTTAAATTTTTCAACAAAAGCTTGGATCTTCATAAAATTATTATAAAAAAATTATTTTTTGAAATAAGTTTCAAATTTTCCAAAATGCGTGTTTTTGGTATATATATCCGGTTTTTAGATTTTTAATTTCTTACGAATTTTGTGCCCCTAACCGTCAAGAAATGTACTAATGAAGTATAGTTCTAGGATGGGTGCCGAGGTCCCTTTGTATTAGTTTTTGTTTTCTTTTCTTAAATTTACTTTAATTCGTTTAGACTTAAAAATTTATCCGACAACTATATCAAATATTAGAAGAAAAAAATGATTGACCAAGTTTTATTAGCATCACCTTCAAAGTACATTTTAAAAACAACAAATTAAAAATTATTTAAAATAGTATAATTTGCATCACATTACATGTTAAATATAACTAATTATAATAGTAGAGGTCAAAAAAATATTTAACCCTACAACTGCACAATTTTGGAGAAGTTTATATTTAAGGTAAGTATTAATGGTTAAAGATTAACTTTAAATATAAGATGTTTTGGGTTTAAATTTTTGTTAGAAGCATTTATTTTCTAATCTGTAGATTTGGATAAAATATTTGAGGATTTATCTCTTGCGGATTACTTTTAATAATTTCACTAAAATTAGTGATTAAATTTGACTAAATGCTCATATTGGGCCCAAGCCTTTTAAATAGTCATAGGCCTAACATTTATAAAAATAATCAAATGAGAATAAAACTTTTTAATATTGCTCGCATAAGAGTTTCTCAAATATTATATATTAGGTCTTAAATTATATTTTTCTTTTTCTTTTTAAGCAATATCTAACTTTTACTCAAATTGAGTTGAAATACTTGAAAAATCTTTATTAACACTTTTATAAAAGTTAAACTTTTTATAACCATTTTGAAATTTTTAACTTTTATATGAGCAATTCTAATAAATTATATGCAATTAAATTTTGTAAAGTAATTACATGGTAAAACAAAAACTGTTCTTTTAATATAAAAAACCCAAAAAATTTTGAAAAATGAAGTGATAAAAGGAATTACTATTTAATTATCAAATCATTTTAAAAATCATAAGCCATGGTGGGTAGAATCACATGACATGGGAAGAACATGGCATAGAAATGACACACCAAAAGCTGTTGGTCGGTTATATAAGGTGATTTGTTTTATAATTACATGAAACGTTTATTTTATTCGTAGGCAATCACTTGATGTTGGAAGCTTAAACATTAAGTTAAGCAGTACATATAGGTTTAGTTATTAATTAAAATTAATGAAAATAAACGTGGGATTTGTGTAACCACAAGCTTCAAACATAAAATACTATATGTATGAAACGACAATTAAACCTGAATGCATGGTCCTTATTTTACCCATCCAACCACACTCAGGCTTTCCCAAAATGCCAAGAAAATAGTTGTCATCCCCACACTCACTTCTCTACACGCGTCCAACCCATTCCTACTCAACCCAGCTTCTGACACGTGCCCCACCACATTGGAACCTTTGGAATATTTTAATAATAAATTATAAATAAACAAAACAGGGAAAAGTGTCTTGAGATGCCAATTGGACCCATTGCCTTTCCATTATTGACAAATACTGGGACCCACTTCCCCACCCCCAAAACTGAATTGGGTCCCACGTGATCCTGCCCTCACGTTATTCTGTCGTCATTCTCCTTCTCTTTTTCAAAATTTTACTATTTTCATTTGTTTATCAATTAATATAAATTTTTAAAAAGTTTAAAAACTCACTCAAATTTCTGGTTAAAATACAGAAAAATATCAATTTTTTTTAAAAATTTATCGGATTAGGCAATTTTTTTAAATTTATCAGATTAAGTCGAGAAAAAAAAAACGCATCCAACTAAACACGTTTTCATTGGATTGGCAAAAAAATGTTTGCATTTTCCATAACGACTACCCCGCACTCCAACGGTCAAAATCCCAACGGCTTCCCCCACTCACAACGACTATTTCAAAGGTCATGTAAACCCTAACTAACCCAACACACATATCAACATGATTAAACCATATATAAATAAGTTGATTTGGGAGTATAAACAAAATGTAATTCTTAACTTTTACACAAACCAACTCAACCCTATACATGCCATATAAAACAAAATGTACATTGTAAAAACTATTGGAAATAAGCTGGATAGTGTGACTTGATGTTTTGATTCGATCTCCCGACCTCTCGTTAATTTACAAAGACATTAAACACACAAGTAAGCTTGATGAAGCTTAGTAAGTTCGATAAGTAAACTTAAAACTTGCCAAACTTAATATAACAAATTATTTGAGTAATCATTCAATGTACATTTCCTATCAATCACAACTTCAATTGATGAATTCACTTATTTCACATCAATATCAAATAATAACAATAAGTCTTCCAATATTAATTTCATAGTTTCACTTTCCAATCCTTACCGAATCGGAGAACATCTTACGGATATGAGTACTTCATATTTAGAAGCCTGAAGGCTGTACAGAAGTAATAAGTGCTAAACAGAAACCCATAAGGGCTGAACAAAAGCACGTAGGAGTTGAATGGAAACCCATAAGGGTTAAACAAAAGCTCATAAGAGCTGAACTAAAACTCATTAGAGTTAAACGGAAACTAATATGAGTTAACAAAAGCTCGTGAGAGCTAAACAGAAAGTAAACTCGAGAATTCACAAAAAAATGTTGAACCTCAGTTTACTTGGGTAATTTTTCGTCAATTCTTCCTTTACCACATAACGATCGTCCTCAATCCCGCGTTCCACTTTAGTCGAATATTCATTTCAATTCATAATTTAATAATATTCCATGTTTCAACAATAGATATGAATAAATACATAGTACCATTCATCAGTTTAATATATAGATATTAAAGTTTAAACATACGAACTTACCTGGTTAAATTGCAAGATTTGTAGAAGTTCAGGGACTATTCTTCTAATTTCCTTTTTTCACGAGTATCTACGGTCTCGATCTAAAATATGAAATTACTCGTTCATTAGCATATATCTCAATTCCAATTCACTTCACAATTAATACCTCTTAATTTTCAAAATTACACAACTACCCCAATTTTAACAGTTTATTGCAATATAGTCTCATACTAATTAGTCCATCAAATGAGCTAATTCTTCTCAATTAACAATTTATCTAAATATTTTAAGTCATCCTACAGCCCTTGTTAAACAGAAATTTTAATACCAAACCCTAATATTTAACTTTTTCATAATTTGGTCCTAAAATCAATGTCTACCAAAATCATTTTATAAAATCATCATATAACAAAATTAAAACTCTAAATCCATGTTATTTCATCAAAATATCCAGTAATCACCAATGGTAGCTTTCAAAATTTCCAACCAAATTAAAAACTAATGAAATAGATAGTTGGACCTAATTGTAAAAGTTTCAAAAATATAAAAATATAAGAAAAAAAGGCAAAAATTAAACTCACATGAAGCAAAATAGATGACTAGCTTTTCAAGGGTTCTTAAATGGTGTTTTTAGGCTAAGATTTGGGGAAGAAATGTTTAGAAAATCTTCCAACCACTTATTTGTTTAATTTTCCTAATTTCACTATAATTACAATTTTACCCTTAGTTCACACTAACTTTTTATTTCTTCTGTGCTTATTCCGCCTCAACCATTCTCATGTGTCTCTTTACCCTTTAAGTCCTCATTTATTTATCAATTAAGTCATTAATCACTATTTCTTTAATTAGCAAGTTTTGCACCTTTTACAATTTAGTCCTTTTTAATCAATTAACTATCAAAACGTTAAAATTTTTTAACAAAACTTTACTACTACCTTAATGACATTTTGTAAATATTTATAAAAATATTTATGGCTCAGTTTATAAAATCAAGGTCTCGATACCTCGTTTTCGAAACCACTTTATCTAATAAATCCTTCTAAAACACAAATAACTAATTCAAAAATCTTTCTAAATTCACTCTTGACTCATAAACAATAAATAATAAAAAAACTTTGAACTCACTCGTCAGATTTAGTGGTCTCGAACCACTGTTTCCGACACCACTAAAAATTAGGTTGTTACAACTCTCTCCCTTTTTAGGAAATTTCGTCCTCGAAATTTGTTACCTGAGAATAGATTTGGATATTGTGATCTTATCGATTCTTCTATTTCCCAAGTAGCCTCCTTTGAACCATGACGATGCCACAATACTTTAACTAATGGTACTCGTTTATTTCGTAATTTTTTAACCTCTCGAGCCAAAATTCTTACCGGTTCTTCTAAATACGTCATATCTGGTTGCAGTTCAATTTCACTATGAGGAATCACGTGTGATGGATCAGATCTATACCATATCAGCATCGATACGTGAAACACATTATGAATCTTCTCAAGTTCAGGAGGCAAAGCTAATCTGTAAGCTACCGGGCCGATTCTTTCGATAATTTCATACGGTCCGATAAATCTTGGGCTTAACTTTATTTTCCTATCGAATCGTAACACCTTTTTCCATAGAGAGACTTTTAAGAACACTCGATCACCAACCGCAAATTTTATATCTCTTCTTTTCAAATCTGCATATGATTTTTTACGGTCAGAAGCAACTTTCAAACTGTCCCGAATGATTTTAACTTTATCTTCAGTTTCTCGGATCAAATCAACCCCCACTAGCTTAGATTCACTTAATTTAGGCCAATATAATGGTGTCTTACACTTCCTCCCATAAAGAGCTTCAAATGGTGTCATTTTTATACTAGATTGATAACTATTGTTATATGCAAATTCAGCTAAAGGTAAATACTTTTCCCAGCTACCTCAAAACTCAAGTATACAACACCTCAACATATCTTCTAGAATCTGAATCAATCTTTCTGATTGCCTGTCGGTCTGAGGATGAAACGTTGTGCTGAATTTTAATTTTGTACCCAGAGTCTCTTGAAATTTATTCCAAAATCTCGATGTAAACCTTTGATCCCGATCTGAAATAATAGATGTGGGAACCCCATGTAACCTCACAATCTCTGATATATACAATTCCACTAACTTCTCAAGCAAAAAGTCTGTTTTAACTAGAATAAAATGTGTCAACTTAGTTAATCTATGATCAATCACCTAATTGAATCTTTCTTCCTCAGAGTCACAGGTAATCCGGATACAAAATCCATCGTGACATGTTTGCATTTCCATTCAGGAATCATGACAGGTTGTAACAAACCCGTTGGTACCTGATGTTCTGTTTTCACTTGTTGACAAATCAAACACTTAGCTACGAACTCACATATTTCCCGTTTCATACCCGACCACCAATACATCCATTTCAAATCACAATACATCTTTGTACTACCCGGGTGAATGAAATACATACTACTGTGAGCTTAAAAAAGAATGTCATTTTTCAATTCTGAATTATTCGGAACACAGATTCTATTATGGTAACGTAACATACCGTTATCATTAATGCTGTATTTTGAAATCAGATTATCCCCAACCATCTTTCGTTTCAACATCAATTTCGGATCCTCATCTTGCAATTCCCGAAGCCGTTGAAGGAACACATGTAATACCCCAAAAATTTTTACAGTAAGATATTATTTTTGATATAGTAAGGAAATAAAGTGACAAAAAGGAGAACTTTGAGATATTACAACATTGGGAAGTATATTATGACATATTAATTCAAGAAAGGATTAAATTATAAAAGTGAGAAAAATTTGTTACCCAATAGTAAATACTCAAAATTTGAGGGGTTAAAATGTAAATATGAAAAGTTGAAGGATCAATAGTGTAAATATTTTAAGGGTGGAATAATCTAGAACCTAAGGAAAATGGATGAATTGGGACCAAATTGAATAGATGAATAATTATGAGGGACCAAATTGTAATTTTACCAAATTAAGTGATGACTAAAGGATGGAATTTTAGAAGATCTAAAGGAAAGATGGTCAATTAGAAGAGAGAGAAATCTAGAAAATAATGATGATGTTGGAGATATTTTAGATTAAATAAATAAATAAATAAATAAATAAATATTAGTTTATTATATTTTGTTTTGATTTTTTCTTAATGATATTTTATTATTTTATTTAGTGTATATATATATGTGGAAAGAAATATGGAAGCCATCATCCCACCATTTTTCCATGCATCAACGTGAGAAGAAGAGAGAAAGAAAGAAAGTTTTGCTTTCTTTACAATTTGGTCCTCACACTAAAAATTTACCATTTTCACTTAGAATTCAAAGAAATTTCCATAGCCACCAAGAGAGAAAATTGATAAGGAGAGTATGGGGAGCTAGAATATCAAGTTAGATTCAAGAAATAGAGGTTGGAGGAGAGAGAAAATCAAGTTAAAGATTGAAATCAATAGAGCAAGGTAAGAACATCAAGATTTCAATATATTTTTGAGTTTGATATTATTGAAAAAGTATGAAATTGATGTTAATGTAGGGTTTTATTATATAAGGTTCTATGTTCTTGGTATGTTAGTGAAGAAAAATAAGAGAAGGAATGGGAAATACTATAGAGAAAGGGAATAATGGTGTTATAAATTTAGTAATCAACATTTTCACTAAAACATTTTTGGACGAAACAGTGGGTTAACTTTTAAAAATCACCATAAATCATGGAAATTGAATTAGAGGATGAAAAAATATGATATTAAATATAATTGAGTTTAGTTTATCATAGAAGAAACGGTGTAATCAATGGAATTGTAAATTATGAGATATAATAAATTTTGTGAGACAAGGTCAGAATGAATTCGGGTTCCCCTGTTTTGACTTTGGAAAATCATTAAAAATTTTAAAAAACCTATTATGAGTTATAATTTATATGATTAGAATCATTAATAAGTCTATTTTAAAAATTAAAAACTATAATATCATCCGAATCCTGTACAAGGAGATAATTAATTTTTAGTGAAGAAGGGTCAAAACTCTCAAACAACAGAACAGGGATGACTTTAAAGAATAAAATGTACTTATGGTAAGAATATATACGAGTATAGTTTCATATAAAATTTACAGATCTCAATTCGAGTTCGTATCTTAAGATATAATGAATTTAGTGACTATAACTCAAGTGAACAACTTGTTATGAGTAAACAAGTAAATAGTGGTAATAAATATATCAAGGATGTGGAATGGAGTGGAGGAGGAAAAATAATATATGTGAATATTCAGCTAATATGAGTTTATTTTAAAATATCTAATTTACATGTTTTAGGTTCAGGGACTAAATTGAAGAATAGTAAAATTTTAAGGGTAATTTTGTAAAAATTTCAAAATGACCAAATTGCATGAAATGAATTGTTTTATCATTTAAATTAATAAATTTAACAAAATATTAATTTAGATCAAGATTAGGTGGAAATTGAGAAAAATGGAAAATTACCAAAATGTCCCTAAATTTTGATATTTCTACAATTTAGCCCGATAAGTTCGTGTAACTTGAATTATATTCTTAGATGCTTGAAATGTATGTTATTGATGAAAAATTCATATATTTGAAAAAAATAAAAAAATCACGGTTGAGTGGAAGGAAAAATTCGATGGATCTCTGAAAAGGAATTGACAGTAAAAAATATCTAGTCCGGACGGGTGATCCTATCTTGATATAGCCCTCCCGAAGAATATGTGTGAAAAAGATCTAGCCTAGAAAGGTGATCTTGATATAGCCCTCCCGAAGAATATGTGGAAAATGGATTTAGCTCGGACGGGTAATCCGAATTAGGGTTTGAATTTAGCCTGGACTGGTAATTCAGATCCAAGCTCATTAGAGTAATTGTCGTCGCAGAGGATTTAGCCTGGACTGTAATTCGACAATACTCTATGAGTTTATATTATGAGATTTAGCTCGACCGGTAATCCCATTAAGAAATGAGGTTCATGAGTGTTCTCTCGAATTGAAAAATGTGCGACATGAATATGAATTGACGGACCAATTTGTACACTAAAGTGTACCCTTGAAAATCCATCGAAATTTTGAGAAATTCAACGGGTTAAAAATAGAAAATGTTAAGTACATAAAATCATGAAATTAAACTTGAAATACATAGAAATGATAATTATTTGATATACTAAAATATGACATGGAAAATACATGTATGTGAAACTTGCACGATAATTATGCATATTCAAGATTATGAACTCTACGGAATAAATATACATTGAACTTATAAAAAATTATGGTACATGAAATATTGTCATAATGAATTGAATAATTTATATTTAAGAAGAAACAACATGAAAATGATATGTATCATGACATGTAAATATAAGACTATCTTTGATACGTTGATACAAGGAAGATTATGTGTACTAAGACGAGTAATAAATTTAAGTGAGACATGGTGAGAAAATAAGTTTGTCAATATTAAAGTACGCTAACCAATGTTGTTGCTTGAAGTTTAGGCAAGTGCCAAATTACTGTTGAATGGTAATATGTTTAATTATAAGGTGCATTGGAATGGTAAGTGCTTAGATGAAAATATAATTGAGCTTATGAAAGAGTGGAAATGTTTCAGTTATGCAATTTCTTATGTGATACGCCCGTATGAACCCTGCACCTAATTCAAAAATAAAAAAATTTAAAATCTCTATATTTATATATTTAGGATTCTGCGAAAAATTCCCTATGATTCTGATTTAATCCCAGTAGGTTCCTAATAAATGTTTTGGGCTTTGAGAGATTCCCTATGATTCTGATTTAATCCCAGTAGGCTCCTAATAAATGTTTTGGGCTTCGAGAGCCCAATAGAGGGACGTTATGATTATTTTCAGAATATGAATAATAAATGATTCAGAATTATTGAAAATGTTTAGTAAACTCCGGTAATGCCTCGTGCCCTATTCCGACAACGGATACGGGTAGGGGGTGTTACAATTATTGGTATCAGAGCTACAGTTTAGTCGGTTCTCGGACTAACGTAGTGTATGTGAGTCTAGCTATATATGCTGTATTACTTCCAATCGAGCTGTTTTAAAAAATGCTAAAAATTTTATATTGATGTGATTGAAATGTGTTTATAATGAAACGAAACTTAGAAAAGTATGAATAGAAGTTCATGATATGTATGTGTTAATGTATGAAATAAGATAACCATAAGTTGAGATGAGAAATGTGGAAACGTAGAATAAAATGAAAGTTTATATGGTGATAAGCCTATCCGTGTTTGCTTGGTGATAAAATGAAATCTATATATATATTTAGGATTCTGCGAAAAATTCCCTATGATTCCGATTTAATCCCAGTAGTTCCCAATAAATGTTTTGGGCTTCGAGAGCCCAATAGAGGCACGTTATGATTATTTTCAGAATATGAATAATAAATGATTCAGAATTATTGAAAATGTTCAGTAAACTCCGGTAATGCCTCGTGCCTTATTTCGATAATGGATACGGGTAGGGGGTGTTACAACACATGTATAGCTTTCAACTCTGCTAATACAGAACCATCCTCATTAAGAGATGAATGAGTGTTCATTGTTCGAAGTGCAAACAAAGACGACTTTCGACTAAGTGCATCAGTAACCAAGTAACCTTCCCCGAATTATAGTCAATAATCAAATCATAATCTTTAAGTAACTCAAGCCACCGTCTTTGTCTCAAATTTAGCTCTTTTCTAGTCATCAAATACTTCAAAATTTTGTGATCAGTGAACACGTAACACTTCTCACCATATAAATGATGTCTTCAAATCTTCAAAGCAAATAAAATTGCAGCCAATTCAAGATAATGTGTAGGATAATTTTTCTCGTGCGGCTTTAATTGTCGAGAAGCATAGAGCACTACTTTACCTGACTGCATCAATACACAACCCTATCCATTTAGAGACGCATCACTGTACACAACATATGGTACACTCGATTCTGGCTGAGTCAAGACCGGTGCTTCTGTTGGCATTTTCTTCAATTGATCAAAGTTCTGTTGATACTCATCAAACCAAGTAAATTTAACATTTTTTTTGCAATAATCGAGTCAATGGCGAAGCAATCATCGAAAAATCCTTGACAAAGCATCGATAATAACTTGCTAGACTTAGAAAACTTCGCACTTCTGAAATATTTTTCAAAATTTTTCAATTCACTATAGCAGATACTTTAATCGGATCAACTCGAATCCCATCGGCTGATATAATATGACCCAAAAATCTGACCTCATGAAGTCAGAATTCACATTTGCTAAACTTTGCATACAACTGTTTCTCTCTCAAAGTCTGTAGCACAATTCTCAAGTGTTGTGCATGTTCAGATTCTGTTTTTGAATAGATTAATATATCATCGATAAACACAACCACAAATCTATCCAAATAATGTTGAAAAATCTTATTCATTAAATCCATGAAAGCAGCAAGAACATTAGTCAAGCCAAATGGCATTACCAAAAACTCGTAATGGTCATACCGAGTTCTGAAGGCAGTCTTTGGCACATCACATTCTTTAACCGTACTTTTTTTTACAAATAATACAGGTGCACCCCAAGGAGACATACTCGGCCTGATGAACCATTTATCTAATAACTCTTGCAACTGTGTCTATAATTCCTTTAACTTAGCTGGTGCCATATAATATGGTGTTACCGATATTAGAGTTGTTCCCAAAATTACATCAATTACAAACTCAACTTCACGATCAGGTGGTAAACTCGACAATTCTTCAGGAAACACATCAACAAAATCATTAACAACTGGTAACTATTCTAGCTTTGATTCAAAATCTCGAGTATCAAGAATATAGGCCAAAAATGCCTCATTACCTTTACGCAACAATCTCTGAGCAGAAAAAGCTGAGATAATTCTAATAGTATCATTCAGATTCTCTGACTCAACTGAAATTACCTCCCCTAACTAGCATTTCAGATAAATCTGTTTCTCTACAATTCACTACAGCATCATGCTTCATTAACTAATCCATTCCCAAAATAACATCAAACTCCCGAAAGGGTAGCAACATCAAATCAGCAGAGAATTCACTACCTTTTACTTTCAATGGACAATTACGACACATTAAATTAACTAATACACTTTGGCCTAATGGATTAGTGACTTGTATATCGTAATCAATAGACTCAATAGACAATTTCTTTTCTGCCATTAATGTAGTACAAACATAAGAATGCGTGGACCCAGGGTCAATCAATGCATATACATCAACATCAAAAAGATAGAATGTACCAGCAATCACGTCTGGAGCCGTAGCTTCTTCATTCACTTGGATGGCATAAGTAAGTGCAGGTGCCCTAGCCTCTGACCGGGTAGTAGAATCTCTCTTACTCAAACGAGCAGTTCCAATAGCACTGTTTTGACTTGAACATTTACTTCTTTAGGAAGTAGCCAACTGTTTCTCTTTCTGCTCTTCCTTCTCCTTTTGTAATTAAGGACAATCTCGGATAAAATGGTCAATAGCTCCACATTTATAACAAGCTCCCACTTTGCCTCTACATTCACCAGGATGGTATTTTCCACAATATTTGCATTTGGGCCTAGGAGCATTCTGTATACTGCCCACACTCACAGTCGATCTAATAGATACCCGGTAATCTTTTTGGATCACCTTGTTCTTGTTAATCATTTCGGCATTGAGGTGGCTCGACTGAAATCATCTTTATACTTTTTCGCAGGTAGAGTTAAAATTGACTTAGAGGAACTTCTTTTGTAAGACTCTTTATTTCGTCTATCTCGCTACACTTTTCTGTTATATACCTGTTCTATCTTTTGTGCACGATCTGACAGAACAAAAACTTCTCGTATTTCAATACCCCCAATCATCATTCTGATTTTATCATTCAATCCTTCTTCAAACTGAATGCAAATTTCTTATTCAGTTGATATAATTTCTCGAGCATATCTGCTGAGGTATATAAATTCCCTCTCATACTAGGCTACTGATCAGTTTCCTTGGCGTAAGTTAAGAAATTCCCTTTTCTTTTTGTCTAAATACGTCTTGCCGACATATTTCTTTTTAAATTCACTCTGAAAGAACTCCTAAGTGATTTTCTCTTTCTGCACTACATCCACTATAGTCGACCACCAATTATAAGCTTCTTCTTTCAGTAGTGACACACCACATCTTAAATAATCTTTAGGAGAATAAGATATTTCTTCAAAAACTCTTATCCTTTTATGAAGCCAATATTTAGCTTTCACAGGATCATCATCCGATCTACCCTAAAATTCTTTGGCCCCACATTTTTTAAGTTTTTCGATCATAGTACGTTTACTAGATTTAGTCATCGGATGAGGTCGAAGTGTAACCGGAGGCACTTCGGACGGTGTAGTAGGAGGAGGGGGTTGTTGAGCCATATTTTCTCTTGCATGAACTCACTAAACCATTGATTCATAAACCCAAAGAACATATTTGTAATTTATTATTATTAAGCCAGAGGAATTAGGACGTTACTACTTGTCCCATGTTCAGATGTTTGTGCCCTATTATTAACTTCATCATTGTCAGCATGTTTAGATCTTTTGACATCTTTACAATCTATAAGAAAAAAAGGTTAGATCGGATCATACACATCACACTATCACAGAATTATATGTCATGTATTTTCTAGATAATATACACACAACGTTTATTCCGAGAATCAGCTAAACCGAAGCTCTAATACCACTAAATGTAACACCTTTAACCCTTATTCGTCACCAGAACAAGGTTACGAAGCATTACCAGAATTTACGAATTAAATACGAACATTTTACAACATTTAATATACATATCAAGAATCAATAATATAGCGCTCATACTGTCCATTATATGAGCTCTCGAGGCCCAAAATATGCGTTAGAATTAAATTGGGATAAAACTGGAAACTCAAAGAATTTTTCCCAAAATTCAAAAATTTTTTCTTAGTACAGGGGTCACACACCCAGGTCTTAGGCCGTGTGATAATTTGATGTGAGGCGGATGGTCGTGTCCCAGCTCGTGTCCCTCCCGTGTAACTTTCTGACTTAGGTCACGCGGCCAAGCCACACACCGTGTGCTAGGCTGTGTATAAGGTGCAGGGGTCACATGGCCAATCCACACGCCCATTTGCTAGGTCGTGTGCAAAAACCTGGGCATTCTGACTTAAAATTTTAAGATGTAAGAGACACACAACCAGTCCACACGCCCATGTACCAGGCCATGTGTCAAACACGGCTGAGACACATGCCCGTGTCTTTGTCCATGTGAACAAAAATAGCCATTTTATGGCCTCTTTCCTCACCTATTCTTGTCTTCAACTTAGACAACTCAAATTGCAAACATATAGGCCACAAAAAGGTCTTCAAAACAACCAATTCTTCACCTTAATATGATTATATTATCACATATATTCAACATTATAAACCAGAACATAAATTAATTCACTCATATACCTATGAGTTGTTCAACACCTAACTAACCCAACACACATATCAACATGATTAAACCATATATACATAAGTTGATTTAAAAGTATAAACAAAATGTAATTCTTAAATTTTACACAAACCAACTCAACCTTATACATGCCATATAAACCAAAATGTTCACTGTAAAAACTACTGAAAGTGAGCTGGATAGTGTGACTTGATGTGTTGATTCGATCTCCTGACCTCTCATTAATCTACAAATATATTAAACACACAAGTAAGCTTGATGAAGCTTAGTAAGTTCGATAAGTTAAACTTAAATCTTACCAAACTTAATATAACAAATTATTTGAGTAATCATTCAATGTACATTTCCTACCAATCACAACTTCAATTGATGAATTCACTTATTTCACATCAATATCAAATAATAACAATAAGTCTTCCAATACTAAATTCATAGTTTCACTTTCCAATCCTTACCGAATTGGAGAACATTTTACGGATATGAGTACTTCGTATTTAGAAGCCCGAAGGCTGCACAAAAGCAATAAGTGCTAAACAAAAACCCATAAAGGTTGAACAAAAGCGTAGGAGCTGAATGGAAACCCATAAGGGTTAAACAAAAGCTCATTAAAGCTGAACTGAAACCTATTAGGGTTAAACGGAAACTGATATGAGTTAACAGAAGCTCGTGAGAGTTAAACAGAAAGTAAACACGAGAATTCACAAAAAAAATGCTGAACCTCGGTTTACTTGGGTAATTTTTCGCCAATTCTTCCTTTACCACATAACGATCGTACTCAATCTCGCGTTCCACTTTAGTCGAATATTCATTTCAATTCATAATTTAATAATATTCCATGTTTCAACAATATATATGAATAAATACATATAATAATTTTAACCATACGAACTTACTTGGGTTAAATTGCAAGATTTGTAGAAGTTTAAGGACTATTTTGGTAATTTCCCTTTTTCAAGAGTATCTACGGTCTCTTGATCTAAAATATGAAATTACTCTTTCATTAGCATATATCTCAATTCCAATTCACTCCACAATTAATACCTCTTAATTTTCAAAATTACACAATTACCTCAATTTTGAAATTTTTTGCAATTTAGTCCCATACTAATTAGTCCATCAAATATTTTATGTCACCTACAACCCTTGTTAAACATAAATTTTAATATCAAATCCTAATATTTAACTTTTTCTTAATTTGGTCCTAAAATCAATATCTACCAAATCACTTTCTACAATCATCATATAAGAAAATTAAAATTCTAAATCCATGTTATTTCATAAAAAATATCCAGTAATCACCAATGGTAACTTTCAAAATTTCCAACCAAATCAAAAACTAATGAAATAGATAGTTGGACCTAATTGTAAAAGTCTCAAAAATATAAAAATTATAAGAAAAATGGAAAAAATTAAACTCACACGAAGCAATATAGATGACAAAATTTTCAAGGGTTCTTCAATGGTGTTTTTAGGCTGAGAATTGGGGAAGAAATGTCTAGAAAATCTTCCAACCACTTATTTGTTTTATTGTCCTAATTTCACTTTAATTACAATTTTACCCTTAGTTCACACTAACTTGTCATTTCTTCTCTGTTTATGCTGTCTCAACCATTTTCATATGCCTATTTATCCTTTAAGTCCTCCTTTATTTATTAATTAATTCATTTAATCATTATTTCTTTAATTAGCAAGTACAATTTAGTTCTTTTTAATCAATCAAAATGTTAAAATTTTCTAACGAAACTTTAATACTACCTTAATGATATTCTGTAAATATTTATAAAAATATTTATGGCTCCGTTTACAAAATCTAGGTCTCGATACCTTATTTTCAAAACCATTTTATCTAATAAATCCTTCTAAAACACAAATCACTAATTCAAAAATCTTTCTAAAATCACACTTGACTCGTAAATAATAAATAATAATAAATTTTTGAACTCACTCATCAGATTTAGTGGTCTTGAACCGCTATTTCTGACACCACTGAAAATTGGGCTGTTACAAGGTCGCACCACCCCTCGGTTAGTATGGCTCAACTTATTCTATTGCTTTCACTAACCCCATCATTTTTACATAAGAACCACATCTTATACCACCCCGTTGTGGCACACATTCTGCTCGACGATATGAATGATTTATTTATTTGTTCTTCTCAAGTAAATATTAATTGTTTAACTAAATTATAGTCGATAAGATTGTACCGATATTTGATATGAAATGTTTTTAAATAAATATTGTTTTTGAATCAAAATTGGTTTTCGTTTTCATTTTCTATTGTTAAACCAAGTTTAATACGACCATTTTCTAAGGATATATAGGGATCTAGTCTACACAAGAAAAATGAACAAAGTTGTATATTGTATTGTTCTCTATAGTATAATAGAAACTTACATTCACAAATTACAAAAAAAAATTGAGTATAAATGAAAAACTCAACAAATAGTTGTTAAAATATTAATAAGTCAGTTAATGAGGTGTTGTTCTTATCCTATTAGTGTGGACATGACGACATTGTATGCCTTGGGTTCCTACAAATCCCATATAACCTTGATTGGTTTGTCTTTTTCCGAGAATCCATGTTGTTGCGTATTTGAGTAGATTTCGATCGGCCAAGGTTCAAATCAAAACCACTAACTGATTGTCGTGTTGGGATCTAGTATTTTGGGTTACCTTCAAACCCTGCCTATTGGACATTATGCCTCCCACAGTTGAAATCTAGGGCTGAAACTGATGAGCGTCTTCCCATTGATGATTCTGGGATATCATAATCAGAACTTTCTAACAAAGTAGTGAACTCACCGCACAACTATGTCATTGGACTCTTAGCTTTTTCTTCTGTTTTGACCTCTCAAATTGAACATAGTCGACCTCCGACCACTTTCATCTGTGTTCGCCAACTCCGCATATAACTTGAGTATTGGTGATCCACTAGCAATATGCATCTGCACCATCACCTCTATCCCTCTTGCGCCTCTAATATTGAAAACGTCATATTTGACGAGGTCGACCGAAGAACAAAATTGATATTTCAATGACGATACACTAATCTGGGTGGATTCGACGATTTTTTGCCTAATTATTGCACATAGCTTTGACAATTGTATGTTCGGGTTGAAAGTCAACCGCGTTGTGTTCTCCGATTAAAAAAAACCCCATTATCAGTGCCATAGACTTCACTGTCGTAATAAACAACAAAATTAATTCGTCTACTCATTTCAATGAAATAAACTATTTCACATGTTGGAAAAAAACATTATGCAGAAAAATAGAGCTGTAATTATATATGAACAACAAAAATCGAACCTTACTTGATGCAATTACGTGTTTGATCCAAATTATGCCTTATGAAATGCCTTGCGAATTTCTTCTTCTTGCAATTCTTCGTGCAATTTAGTTTGCTCAAAATTGCCTTATGACACTCAATGTTGAAAGCCATCCTTTTATACAGTAGCGGTGAGTGGCAATTGATTCAGAAAATATTCCCGAGATATCTCAGGGGTGAGTGGGAAGTTTGTACGCGTTGAATTTGGTAGACAGAAAACGCTCCACGTAAGGCGTGATTTCAATGACATGTAAGAAAAATTCACTGAAAGCACGTCCAACTGAACGTGTTTTTCGTGCAATATCAAAAAGATGCACTGCAAGCGCGTCTAGCTGGATACGTTTTTAGCTTACATGGCATGAAAACGCGTTCAACTAGGTGCACTTTCAGTGCATCTTTTTGACATTTCACTGAAAAAGTGCCTACGTGGTGCATTTCTCCACTACGAAATTCAACTACAAAATTCCCACTAACCCATCAAATATCCCGAGATAATATTTTCTAAAAATTTTTGATCAACCTTAACCTATCGTAAACTACGGAAGATCAAAACTCAGTTTCATTCAAAAAAAATGAAAAAAATACAAACTAAGAGTTAAACGAATCTAGTAGTTCGAGTTTTGATTTCGAATTGAATTAAATTTTACAATTTGAATAATTTGAATATACGAATGGTGTAAATACAATTGTTGTAAATACCCTTTTGGTACCAAATTGTGCTCTAAATAATTTCAAAATTTTAAAATAATATTAATTTTATAACTCAAAAAATTATAAAAAGTTTCTAAAGAATATAATTTTTTTAAAAAAGTATAAAAAAACCCTAATCCATTATTTCATAAACCCTAAAACCCTTAACCTTACAAAACTCTAACCCTAAGCCCTTAACAAAAATTTAAAACCTAACCCTAAAACAATAAAAAGAACTAAAATAATAAATAACCATAGACTGTGGACAGAGAACAAAAATGCTTCCAGTTGAAAATGTTTTCAGTGGATGTGGTAGGAAAGCACGTCCACTTAGAAGCATTTTCTAGGCCTAATTTGATAATTTTTGGCCAATTCATTTTTTGGCCTAATTCGATAAATTTTGGAAAATTGACCTAATCCGATAATTTTTCCAAAGAAATCGGTATTTTTTTGTATTTTAGCCCAAATTTCTTCTGTTAATTAAAATGTAAAATTACAATTCTTGGATTAGGCATAAATCGATATTAAATCCAAAGTTGAAATATGATTTAAAAGTGAAATCATAATTTGACCCCCCAAAAATAAGGATATTTTAAAAATTGTAAAATATAAATGATTCATATTAGAATTGGAGAAATTAGGTATATATGTCGATTTTAAAAAATAATTAGAGAAATAAGTCATTTTTTGGGATAAAAACTGAAAGGAGCATTCTTTACTGATGTGGCAGGAGAGGGGAAGTGCAGCTTATGGGGTACGCTTTCCCCTTATCTCCTACCACATTAGCAAAAAAATGTTACTCCGAAATAAAATAGTCGTGGGTTAGAAGAAAAATTAATTATTGGATTGAAATTTGAAAATATTGAGAAAATTTTCATAATAATTTAAAAACTCGAGAATTTGGGGATAAAATTCACAGTTCATCTCATCTTTTCCACAGCAGGATTTTGTCACAAGAATACGAAACTTGAGAAAGAAAAACTTTTCAAAACAACACTTCTTGTTAGAAGAGTTTTTTTGATTTGTTAGTATGTCCTATCTTGTCTAGCATTTTGAAAATTGTTTCATATTCGTGGTAGAGTTTTGTAACACCCCCGACCCGGTCCGATCGTAAGACTAGAGCTACCAAATGCTATAGTTAATGTTGAAATAGAACACATTCAATGTAACACCCCAAACCTGGCTTAGACGTTATGGTCGAATCTAGCGTGTCACATTGAACTGTCTTTCGAAAATTGGACTTGTTGGTAAAAATTTGTTTCTAAGTTTTAAAAACCCCTTAATTACAATTTAACAAATCATCTAGCCAAAACATTTGCCTTGTTGTCTACTTTTGATATAATAAGTTGATCTAAAATCGCGGAAGCTTTTGAAACTCTGTTGTTTAAATCTCGTGTCTTTGAAAACAGTAATTATTTTTAAAATGCATCTTCTCCTAAACTAGTAGTTTAGAATAAGAAAGCAATAGCCCAATTAAAATTTTAAACAAACTTAAAGGCCTTATTACATAAACAAAACCCAACATAAACATTAAATTTCAATGAAAGCAAATTTAGAACTGTTGCAGTTGTGTGGCCACCTTCGAGTCCCTTGCAGCACCATATCGCCTAAGATTGAGGATTACCTGCACGGTTAAAAGGAAAGAGTAAGTTTATGAAACTCAGTGTGTAATCCCCTATCAGACAATTAGTATACAACGAGCAGTGACAGTCTAGGCCTGAGCCCTATTCAGTTACAGCATAGTGTGGGCCTTAGCCTAATATAATATCAGTACAGTGCAATAATGCAAACCTATCCTAATCCAGCCAACACACCACTCCGTACCACCAACACACCATGTGGGGATAAAATCGACCCACCCAGCCAACACACCAATATCACATCAAAGCTGCCAGTAATAGTATTGCAGCAATGCGCCAGAATGATGATCGCAAAGAAAGCTACCATAACGATGATCGCAAAAAAGTCGCCATGAATGATATACTTCCTCCATAACAGTATCCCGACCCCTTGCAGTATGTCATGTCATAAATCATATGTGTATGCAAAATGTCATACTCATTCATAGTCATACATATCATAGAGGAAATCAATTATACATAACATAAGACCATATCAGTCATTTCATCTCTTAGGGGTATAATAGTCATTTTACCTTATGGGGGTATTTTGATTATTTTACCCTATGGGAGTATTTTGGTCATTTTACCCTATGGGGGTAATTCGGTCATTTTACCCTATGAGGGTAATTCAGTTATTTTACCCTATAGGGATATTTCAATCATTTTACCTTATGGGGGTATTTCGGTCATTTTACCCTTTGAGGGTATTTTGGTCATTTTATCCTTCGAGGGTATTTCGGTCATTTTACCCTTCAAGGGTATTTTGGTCATTTTATCATTTGGGGGTATTTCGATCATTTTACCTTTTGAGGGTATTTCGGTTATTTTACCCTTCAAGTGTATTTCAATCATTTTAGGCCCATTACGGCCTAAGCGCATGAGCTTACCACACGAGCGTTCGTACACTCATATGGCCTCGAACGTCGTCATTTTCAGCTTTTTGACTTTTCCCGATTTATAGTAAAGGGGGGGTGTGATTACACACCTAGATTCTATTTGTTGAGAAAACCTCCCACGCCTATGAAACCTACACTTAACCAACAATCTCCAATTAATCACTTACGCAGTTAAACAATCGAATAAACACAAGTTACCACAATCGTTACTTACCACAAATTTTGATTGAGTGAAGAGGGAAGTTCACCAATCCAAAAGTAATCACAACCCTTCAACCCTTTGAAAAGTTCCTAGGCACCAACCAAAACTGGGTAAGCACTTAATCAACAGGTAATAAGGTAACACTAAACTATTACCCTTACCAATAACGTGAGAAAGGGAATCAAACTACGAAATGCGAGACACACAGTCGGCCCCTCAAAAGAAAGGAGAGATTCAGCAACTAGAAAATAAAAGGAAAAAATGAAAGAAGGGGAAAGCCAGAAAAGCAAAGCGGCAGCAGTGAAGGAGGACAAGGAACGGTAAAGAAGTTAGATTCAAAAGGACAAAAGGGGAGAAAGGTGTATTCGGCAATCAAAGAGGAGAGAAACCTAAAAGAAAGAAGAAAAAGAAAAAGATGAGGAAAGAGAGTATATTCAGCCAAAAAGAAAATAGGTGAAAAGGATAAGAGCAGTCAAAAGAAAACGAACCCGAGAGCTACCTCAAAACTTAGCAAAAATCGGCACCTACAAGTAGGGAGAGAGAAAACCACACAAAACTGGCATGAAAAGTAGAGCCAAAAATGAGCAGAATGCCCACTAGCCGAATTTTTGTGAGTAACAAGTCCAATTTTCGGCACCAGTCCCCTCTCCCCTCACTTCCCTTGATTTTCTCCTAAAATCTCTCCCCTTATCCCTCATTGAATCATTCCACCAATTTCTCCTCAACTCCCCCAACGACCCCATTCAAATTCCATTCAAACACCCCTTAGCTGTGTTTCAGTCCAACTCCACTTCCTACACAGCTCCAGTAGCAAAATAAATACTCCAATACGCAACCCAGGACTTGAACCTCAGACCTCACAGTCACACCACACACCACCTTGCCACTAGACCACAAGTTCTTTTTGTGTTATAAGACAGACACTAATATTTATGTGGCCTATATGCTAGTGTCCAGATTCATTTAAGAGCAAAACTAAAAATTCTGTAAAAGCCAACACTTGAACCCAGACTTCTCAAACACTCCCATACACACCCAAATCACTTAGCCACTGAAGCAAACATTCATTTATGTCACTTCCTTGCACAACTAAATATTTATGTACAGTCTCCTAACTGTTTTCTTGTTCAAAACCTATTTCTTCTAGGCCTAAAATTCGGGGTGTTACATTCAATTAACATCAATTATTTCAAATAAACAAGGAATTACTTTATAACTACACAATAAACATTCAAATTGAACATGAATCATACAATCATAATCAATTCAATGTAAAATCACCAAATATAATTTTTCTCGGGCTTTATACGAGCTTACGTATGCTTTAGTATCAACCTAGCATTTAACTAGGATTGATTTGCAACATTTTCAAAATTACAAATCAATTATATCATAAATCAATTATTAAAATAATCAATCATATCATAAACATTCAAATATTATAATATACAATTAAATTCGAGTCTTGATCAAGCTTACGAAAACTCTTAAATTAACTTGGGATCAAATAGGACTTAATTGAAAACTTAACAAAATGCATGGGAATTTTTGCAAACAGGGGTCACATGACTGTGTACCTAGGCCATGCGGTAGACTGTGTTCATTTAGAATTGGAGTTGCATAGTCATATAGCCAGGCCGTGTATCTCACTTAAGTCATGTGGACCTAAATGCAAAAATTTATTAAAAGTCATACGGCCGTGTACCTGGGCTGTGTAACAAGTTGAAACTGTGTGCAAACCTAGTGACCATATCTACAGTATTCACACAGGCGTGTGGCTAACCCGTGTAACATTCGGGAACTGTGTAAAACTAAAGTGTCCCTTTTTGTGCAAGCTACCAAAATCAATTCCTTAATTGGACCATACCTGCACCTATATCAACTTTTAGACATGTTTAAAAGAATGTATAATATCTACCATAGCATACCACAAATCAACATCCCTAATATCTAATCAATATGCCTCAATGGCACCACCACATAATATGAATCAATTCAAATATTTAATCTCATTTCATAACAATTTGGATTATAACCATATAGGTTCACTATAAGAAAATAAAGCTTCAAGTTACAATCACCCTTAAATGGTCATATTATCAAAACAAACCACATACAATTTTGGTACCAATTCCACATTTATATCACCTCAAACATACACCTAGAAACCTTATACAATCTACATAACAACATGCCATTCAATTCTACCATTAGACCATACCAAACAACCATTTATATACATACAAACCATAACCAAACTTGGCCATTATACACCCATTAGCTCAGGTAAATCACATTTCAAGTTGGCTATTCACTTGCCACATGCATATCTCATAATAATACCAAATCATCAAACATCATCAACATCATTAGACCAAAATCATAAACATCCAAGATAACTTAAACATAAATAAAATCCTATATACATGCCACATAACCAAATCTGGAACAAATAAAAGACTACCGAATCAGAGGTTAGATAGTGTAAGCTCCGAGTTGATCCGCCGACACATTCCATAAAGTAACCTATGGAAAGATAGAAAAGCAAACAAGATAAGCATTACAAATTCTTAGTAAGCTCATATGAAATTAACACAACATACCTTGATCTTAAGCCAACTTAAACTATTAAACCAATTTGGTAATTAATATGGCATCCTTGTCTTCCTTGCACTTTTGTATACATTTCCACAAAAACAACCAATAGGTTAGTTTCCTTATACTTCAAGAACTACTAATGTAATTCACATATATCTGTGCAATGATTTTATTATAAAAAGATATGATATCCAATTCATACCCAATTTATTAACGATATACTTAAGTTCTTATTCATATCAAATTCAACCATGCTTGTTTGGAAACATAATAATTTAACCCATTCCAATCCCTTGACATTCTCATAATGATTTAATTACAAGTTATCAACATACAATATAACATAAACAAATATTAATCCAAATAAGATCACACAAACTTACTTGAAAATTTATATACTCAAGAATTGAAACACAAATACCATACTCAACTCATGTACAACATTTAATACATCTTTTGTAACACCCCAAACCCGGCCTAAACATTAGGGCCAAATCTGGTGATGTCACATTGTAACACCCCTTACCCGTATTCTACGCTGGAATAGGGTACGAGGCATTACCAGAATAAATACACTTATAAACATATTAAACCGAGTTATAAAATTTTATCCAAATTAAAAACTTTCAAATTATTATCTTCGAGTCGCTAATTAGGGTTTACGAGGCCCAATACATACATATTCATATGCTCAATATATCTGTTAAATCAATCCAATATTGAAGAATCCACTTTAAGTCAGAATCAATATTAATCACAATCATAAATTTTTTCATGTTATTTTCATATATCACTAACTGAACTTTGAATGTCAATTTAGGAATATGTAATTCACTAACACATTCTGGTATACACAATGTTTAATTGATGAAATCATTTAATTGAGCTAAATTTCATATTCACTCCGAATTTTCTTCTATATCCATAAATGCTTTCACTTACCATTTACCTAACCAATTTCTCGAACCAAGCTATCACACAACAATAATACATCACTTGTGCTTCATGAATTCAAAGTTTGAATTTTATCTCCATCAAATCCATGTCATTCGAATACTTAAAGTTTATTCAAGCATATATTATTACGTTTCATATACCAAGCATATATCAAAATTACGAATACGTAATCAATTCATTTGTCATTTATTTGACTAGCAAATTAATCTCAAAATTCATAACATTCCATTACTTAAGATATGCCATAAAACACTCCTTTAACATAAACTAGCACCATGGCCAAATTTTTAGTATGCTATTTATTCGCCTTTTTCCGAATCACATAGCAAAATATTACAAATATGTATACATTTGAATACTATAATTATGCATCAACTTACCAACATGAGTTAATTCATGGGCCACTCATGACATCATTTCATACCAAATATACCACACGCATATGCTATGAAACTTTATTTTCTCTCATGAGCTTACCATGACCAGTAATGCACCAATATAAGTATCACTCCTATTTCAACATTTATCAATTATAATCAGACATTTAACCAATTATACACAATTCATTCATATACTTTATTCTTCCTCCTCCTCCTCTCCATCCCACATCCTTTATGTATATAACATGCTTAAATAGCATTATACATAATTTCACTATTCACTTATATCTAAATTCAAAGCTTTCTAATCGAGTTACAGTCACTAAATTATTTTTATCTGGAGATACAGAGCTTCAAATTAAGTTCCGTTAATTTTCCCCAAAACTAGACTCACATATCTTCTTACCATAAAATTTTCAGAATTTTTGGCTTAGCCAATTAGTACAGTTTATTCTTTAAAGTCACCCCTGTTTCACTGCTCAACATCTCTGACTTCTCTTCACTAAAAATGAATTATCTCATTGTACAGAATTCAGATGATATTTCCATTTATTTCATTTGAAAATAGACTCATTAAGGATTCTAATAATATAAATTATAACTCATAATTATTTTTGTACAATTTTTAATTATTTTCCAAATTCAGAACAGGGGATTCCGAGATCAATCCGACCCTGCCTCACTAAAATTCAAATATCTCATCATATATAACTCTTTTGCTTGCTCTGTTTCTTTTATGTAAAAATAGACTCATTAAGCTTTCATTTCATATCTTATTATTATTGTCCAAAACTATTTTGTTGCTAATTTTATTTTTTCATAATTTCACTTTTTCACTTTCAATCATTATTCAATTCAATTCCACACATATATTCATCAGTCAATCACACTTAATCGTTACATGATCTCATGTATTTTCACTTAGTCAATTTCTCGATGAACACTTTGGAATAATAACAAATACACGGTGGATTCAGCACACAGCAACCACCCTTTGTAATCAATGATATCCGGTGGGATCACCACATAGCAACCACATTATAATTAATGATACCGGTTCACATAGTAGCTTGCACATAGTACTACACATGTGACCATCACTATCCGATACACGTAGTAGCCTGCACATAGTACTACACACGTGATCGAAGCTATCCGGTACGCATAGTAGCCTGCACATAGTACTACACATGCGACCGATCATTCCGGTACACGTAGTAGCCTGTACATAGTACTACACATGCGACCTATCATTCCGGTACACGTAGTAGCCTGCACATAGTACTACACACGTGACCATCACTTTCACTTTCACTTTCACATAGTGGCCTACACACATTCCATTCCGCACATGTGATCATTTCTGTCACTTCATTCGTATCCCTTTTTATTCTGAATGTTCAATCGGGAAATTTCTCACTTTTTCTCATTTTTTCCTTTTTCACTAATCAAAGTCAATTCATTATCTTTCTTGACTTATAATAACACATTTAACTTATTTAACACTCGCATTATTCAATCCAGTCCAAAAATCACATTTTGGAAAAATTACATTTTTGCCCCTAAAGTTTCACAAAATTATGATTTTGCCTCTAGGCTCAGAAATTAAACTTTATTCCTTTTTCTTATGTTTTATGACATGCTGAACATTTTTCCCTTCTATGGCAACATAAAATTCTCACTCTAACACTTACAAACATTAAGTATTTTTACCGATTATGTCAATTTACTCGTTTTCACTTAAAATCGGCTAGCAAAAGTTATTTAACATAATTTCAAGCTTCATATTCTACCATAAAACATCAAAATAAACATATTTCATCTATGGGTATTTTTCCAAATATGAACCCTAGATTAAATTATTGCTAGAATGAGCTAAATCAAGTTACCAGGACTCCAAAAACGTAAAGAACATTAAAAACGGGGCTTGGAATAACTTACTATGGAGCTTGGAAGCTTGAAAACCCTAAATATGGCTTCCCCCTTGCTGATTTCGTTCACCATGGAGAAGATGAACAAATTTTTGGCTATTTTGGCCTTTTTAATTCTTTTAATTACAAAATGACCAAAATGCCCCCAACTTAAAAATTTCCTATTTCACTTATCTCTTGTCCATTTTTGTCCAAAAAGTTAAACAATGGTCTAATTACCATTTAAGGACCTCCAATTTAAAATTTCATAACAATTGGACACTTCAACATGTAGAACTTAACTTTTGCACTTTTTACAATTTAGTCCTTTTGACTAAATTGAGTGCCCAAACGTCAAAATTTTCGAACGAAATTTTCACAAAATTATTTTGTGAAATCGTAGACTATAAAAATATAATGAAAATAATTTTTTTTCTCGTCGAATTTGTGGTCCCGAACTACTATTCCGACTATCCCAAAATTCGGGCTGTTACATCTTTAAACCTTTATACCAATTTACTTTCACAACCTATTTATTGCCCAGAGAACTATAGTAAATATATTTCAGACACATGGAATAAGATTGCTCACACGAGCTATGAAAATGGGTTTGCTTACACGAGCTGTGGGTTGGGATAGTAACTTTACACGATGCTGCTCACACGAGCTATTAAGAATCCAGAAAAAATGTAGGACCTTAGCCATTAGTAAAACATCCAAGACCAACACCTGAAACTGTATAAACCCTAATGGCATGTCATTTGTATTGTAGTTATTCACTAAGTTCAAATGAACCTTATTCCTCGTATTCAATCCATTTTCAATCTCTGTAGTTGTATGCTCACTTTTCGTATTTCCAGTAATAATTCACGTACATTTACTGTGATTTATCACCATATACACATCATTTAATCACAACTGTGATCAGTCAATTCTACTCATCTATTCACTATTATCATTTAAATTTCTTATTTTACAATTTTTTATAGATTCCGTATTAATAAAAATTAAAATTGTATATATATAAAATTAATAGGTTTAAACACACAATTCAAACATAATAATAGAATACAATAAGTCCATATAAACTTACGGAAAACAACAACCAATAAGAAGTTAAGAACTAATCTATAATTTCTCGATTATCATCCGATTGATTCAAATCTCGATCTATAATAATTAATTTCAATTTATCAATTCTAAACATCTTTTAACGACTTATTACAAAATATATCAATTCTATTTCATTTTACAAAAGTTCTCTAAAGTTTCACATTTTATTCAATTTAGTCCTTAAATCGAAATAGATATATCTAAAAATTTTAAGCTTCGTTTTGAATCCGATTTCAATTTCATTCCTATACAACCCTCTAAATTCAAAAACTACAAAAACTTTATGTCAATTTTAAAATATTTTCATTGTAGTCCATAATTCAAAACTAACAAAATTCACTTTATAATTTATTCCATAATAAATCTAAGCTTATAACCAAGCTGTTTAACAACAAAAACATCAAAAACCATTAATGACAACATTTTAAAACTTTAAAAATTTTACAATTTAGTACCCGAGCTAGCTAGATTAAGCTACAACGATTTCAAAAACATAAAAATTACGAAAAACGAGTTTGATTTACTTGCCATGCAATAGGAAGAAACTTGATCAAAGCTTGGTTCTGTAGTTATGGAGAACTCGGTCATGGAAAGAAGATGGAAGGAAATTTTTCTCTTTCATTTCACTATCTTTCTTTTTATTTCATGTTTATTTCCTTTCTAATATATATATTTGTTATTATTCAAATTTTATAATAAAATTAATGTCATTATATGATTAAACCTTCCAAATAAATGCATTAAGGCTTAATTTCCATGCAAGTCCTTAAATGTTTCCCATTTAAGCCTTTTATCAAGTAAAAACCTATAACGATTAACTTTTACAATTTAGTACTTATACCTTAATTAATCACTAATTCTGTAAAGTTACATATTCAAAATTTAATTTACAATTTACAGAAACAAGGTCCCGAGACCTCAATTTCCAAAACCACTAACTTTTGAATCGATACACTTGTACCTTGACTAACTTTCCACATAATTAAAATTATTAGACCATAATTAAGTATAATACTGTAACAACCTCATAAATATTAATAAATAATATTTAATGACTCAATCATTAGAAAATGGAGTTCTAAAACTACCGTTTTTGGTACCGTTGAAAATCAGGCTGATACAAGTTTCCTATAAAATGAAGATTAATATGGAGAGGTTTTCACAGTTAAATTTTGAGTATAAGATTCGCATATTAAGGATAAGATTGTTGATATTAAAAATCGGAAGTTGGAAAATCAACCCAACAAAGTAAATTAGTTCAAGTAAATTTGGTGTCGGTGTTTGAATTTGGTTAATGAGTATTTATTTTTTTGTATAATGTTTTTGTTTTAATTTTATATTAAACATGTGAATTTTTTTTTTTTGGAAAAGATAAGTAAACGAATTAAAGTTGTTATTTATTACAACGGTCAAATTTGTGATATTAAAATTGGGACCGTTTTTGTATCAGTTGAATCTATGAAATTGGCTTTCAATTGAAGTATCAAACTGAATGAGCTTTTGTCAATCATTAGAAGGAAAGTCTTGACTTTCAGGCAGAGGAGAATTTCGAGCTTGGAATATAGATATCTAACATCAATGAACCTTATAAGATATGATACATTATCGACTTAATACCTGATACACATTGCTCAACTAGAAATGTTATACTAGATTTATATGCTTAGTTTTGCAATGTAGTGGAAGGTAGTCCGAGTTTGACAACAATTTTAGTTAATTTGTTTTAGGAACAGGAAGCAGAAAGTCCAGCCACACTATTGTGCAATCGTTTCATGGTGTTGTTGCATAACACATATCTGAGAATGTCTGAATCATCAATGGGAATGCATTCCTCATTTTCAGCCTTCAATTTAAAATTTGGCATGCAGTAGGGGTTAATTGGTAAATCAAACACAGAGACCTCGACACGGTATTATATGAGCACCTTTGATTTCAACTTCGAAAAGCTGATGTCTTATGCTGCAAACACTTATGCAAGTATGCCACCAAGTTACATAGGTGGGCAATCCGTAAGTAATATTGGTTTTAACGTAGGGTTGACGAGAACAAATAATGTTCTCCTGACAACCTGTACTGGCGAAGAGATATCCAATCTGGTACATGAAACCGCAACTGGGGTTGAGAATGAATGGGAAGTTGAAACTGATGATGATCTAATTTGGGAGTTCGAGCCTAATGGTTTGGAAATTGCATTATTTTCTAAGCCATACCGACCTAGACGTTATAGCTAGATTGTGAAGACTAAATTAGCCATCGAAATGACTAAGTAAACCTTCGTACCATAAAAACCTTAATTTAACTCATTTTGGAAAACTGTGGTCACACTTGAGTTAGTTTGAAAAATATTCATTTATTGAACCATCTATTCTGAAGTCTCATTTTTATTATTGATAGTGATGTTTATAGAAACCCGTTGTTTGTTGCTTTGTTTTGCAAAATTTTGTTTTCTTTCAAAATAGTGGAAAAATACTATTCATGTCAGATTTTAATTAGGTCGTGTAACATGCATTTTTCGATTAACATATATAATCAACAAGTTTGAATAATGCATGCATAAAACCCAAATCCAAAAACCCATACCACAGTCCAAAATTTTGGAAAACTATAGTTGCACTTGAGTTAGTTTGAAAAATATTCATTTATTGAGCCATCTATTCTTAAGCCTCATTTTTATTATTGATAGTGAGGTTTTTAGAAACCCGTTGTTTGTCGCTTAGTTTTATAAAATTTTGTTATCTTTCAAAGTAAGAGAAAAACACTATTCATGTCAGATTTTAATTAGGTCGAGTAACATGCATTTTCTGGTTAAAATATATAATCAATGTGTTTCAATAATACATGCATAAAACCCAAATCCAAAAACCCCAAACCACAGTCCAAAATGATATTTTACAATCCAAAAATCGAATAAATACTTATTAAAAATTAATAATAGTAAAAATAGTCCAAAGTCCATTATACGTTTGCATGTCGGGTCTGATCCTAATTTCGGTCATTACCTGAGAAGTTAAGACTAGAGCGTGAGCTTAAAATAGCTCAGTGTGAGTCAATATCAATATAATCAGTCAACAACCTCATTACAGTACGATATATGGCAGATTTCAATAAGCGTACGAATATGTCATGAGCATGATGTAATGTAAAAAGGTTCCTACCCATCCATTCGTTACACACCACAATAACCCACCCCAAGCATATGCAATATGACATACAATCATTGAGCAAAATCATGTTTTCAGTTGGGTTTTAGTACAATGGCATGTTTTACATGCGTATGGTAACATATTCAATTCAACAACTTGCTTAATATGCTTACAGTAACATATTTAGTTTAGTGGCGTGCTTAACATGCTTACGGCAACAATTCCAATACATGGATTGCAAGCTTTCAGTCAACTGATACAATGACATCGCAATCAAACATACTTAATATGCAATCAAACAATGACTCAATGAGTCGTGTGCTATAAAAACACTTAATAAACAATAAAAATCCATATAATGTCATTTCAAAGTATATCGATATCAAGCATGCAATCAATTAATCAAACATGTCAATTTTACATTCATGCAAATTTAATAAGGCTCATCACTCGGTCAATTGTAAATAGCGTACCTTGTTTGGCACCATTCAATACACTTATTTGGCCATTCTGTCTTGTCCGAACAACAAGCAATATTTACCAATTGAACATATATTTCAATGTATTGTAAACAATTATTTAAAGTTCCATACCTTAATTCGTAACTCGCAACACTACGCTGTAAAAATCCACACTTTTGCTCCTTAAAAGATCGTTGATCTAAAAACAACATTAAAATGTTAATTTTACACTTAAGAAGCCTTGAAACACCCCTAAGGGTTCGGCCAAAAAATATTTCAATAACGAATTTTCAAATTCGCTAAAATGATTAATCTTACACTAAAATAATGCCTAGCGATAGTGCAATTAGGTTTTGATTTTACTACTGGTTCAGGATGTTATGATCAGCACCTATGATCAATTTTATATAAAAAAATTCAATAATTAAACATTACCAAAAAGCATTCGAAATATCTGGCCAAAGCAATAACTTTAAGCAAAATTAATACGGCACTAGCTTTTGCTAAGTTTTGCACTTACGCTACCCATTAACATGTTCGCATCGTCGAACGAAGGGAAACGAGTTCACCTAAAAAATAACATGATTAAAAAACCAATTAGATGAGACGAGTGAAAATATTTTACTAGCTAGGAAAGGGCGACAAAAGTGATAAAATAACATCCCTCAAAGTGGTGTTTAAGGGGCGGTACACCACCATGGACGACACAAAAATGGGCTGCTTAGGGACGAAACAAAGAAGAGCTTAAGGGACTGTTTTAAGTTTGAAAATAAATGATAAGGGCCTAGAAAAAATATATTATATCAATATATTAAGGGCACAAATCGGTAGCCACTAAAGAGATTTTAAGGTACGAAAAACACCCCCAACGACGACGATTTAGGGGTTTACCTTGGGCAATCTTTAGGGAACTATAAGGCTGACATGAGGCTATTTTTGAACAACAAAATAACATCAAAATTCCAGAAATAAATCAGTAATAAACGGAAGTAAAAAGGAAGAGAACAAGAGAAAATAAACATCACCTACACAAAGAGGAGAGGGGGTGGCAATGACGATATTTTTGTGGCGGAAATGAGAGCTATTTTTGTGTGATAAAAATAGAAAAATTAAAGATGTAAAATGAATGGAAAAAAGTGAACAAGAAGGTGAAGAAAATGAACAACAAATCACCACCAATGGAGGAGAAATAGACAACAAAGAGGGTGCAAAAGACTAGGGTTTGGGCGGCTTAAGAGAGGAAAAGAAAAAGGAAAAAATGAATTGAAAGAGAAGGAAGATGATATGTTGGAGGAAAGGAGCAAAAAGAGAACAATGAAGTTGTACAAAAAATAAAAAAAATGATATTTAACCTTAGGGTTACTTAGTTGGACAACAATGCAATAGGAGTAAAGAGAAAATTTTGCATAAGATTCAATAATATGTAATAGTAAGGATTCAAACTCTGGTCTCGAAGATTATTGGACTCTTTCAATATTTTCTCTTAACCATTGAGCCACCAACTCATTCTTGTCATAATTTTACGAATCTAAAATTAAAAATTTGGGATGTTACAATAGGCCGTTCGTACTGAACCAAAGGGGAGTAATTCTGACAGTGAAGGTCAAAATAATGCTAAAGGAACCCAACCAAATTTTATGGCATATGAACCTCCACCCCAGATGATTAATGTCGAAATTGATATTCAAGATGGTTTTGTTATGAGAGTTCTTCTACAAATTTCATAACTTGTACTGTTAGAATTTTCATAACTTCCTCATAGAAGACTGAGTCATGAGAGTTCTTCTACAGATTTCAACGATTTTTAGAATAGAGTTTTCCTCCAAAGATGTTATTGCTACAATGAAATAGTATAGCGTAAAGTATGGGGTCAATTTTCATATTACAAATCACAAGCGGAAAAATATGAGAGGAAGTGTGCAATGCGTGGCAATAGATGTCCTTAGAAAATCATGACATTGATGAGAAAGAATACGAGATTCTAGACAATAAAGAAATATTACGCTCCACATGTGTTGTTGTAGGCAAGTCAAGGATCATTTGAAATTGAATTATGACCTTATCTCTAACATTAGCTTAACTATGGTGAAAATGAATCCTAATATTCCCTGCCAGTTTTGATTGCCAATATCCACACTGAGTATGATTAAATCGTGTCGTACTATAATGCATGGGTTGCAAAATAAAATACAATGGAAAAAAATGCATAACGGGTGGGATAAATCATACAATGATATGCCACAATGGTTGAAGGTACTGAATCAGTACATCCTAGGCACCCCCATCAATTTGCAAACAAAACCTATGTATCATGAAAATCGGATGGTCTAGGGCAAAAGAATTTTCCATCATATTTCTTGGACATCCAAGCCATACATTGAAACATTCCAATATTGTAAGCCACTAGTCCAAATTGATAGTACATTCGTGTAAGGGAGATATGAGCATCACTTCTTGTTGGTCATTGCACAGGACAATAATAAAAAAATCCTATCAATAGTTTTTGCGATTGTTGAACAAGAAACCGTGGATGCCTGGGACTTCTTCTTAACTAACTTGAGACGACATGTCATGCCACAATTCGGTATATACATTATTTCTGATAGGGAACCCAAAATATAGGTTGCAATTGATCGACATGGAAGCTTATAGGATCGTGCACACCATAGGTATTGTATACGTCATATCGGGGAAAATTACATAATCTAATTCCAAAAAGATGACGAACAACGATATGTTATTAACATGGGTACATAGTAAATATTATTTTCTATGATATACTATTTATTTTCCTCGGCAGGGTATGAATCTGTCTAACATCGATTCCATGAAATGTTGGAGAATTTGTTGGTAGTAAACAAATACAGTGCTAATTATCTGGATAGAATGGAAATTTTAGTAGTTAACAAATTGAATTAAAAAATTAATTAATTTAGCTATATTTTTACATTTTTAACAAAAGAATAACAAACAAAATCATTAATTATGTAATATATTCTAATATTATATTGACTAATTTTAAAATTAATGGATAATTCAAAATTGAATTAAACATACAATTTTTTTTTGATAAAGTGTAAATAAGTAGATTGATGATGTAAAAATACAATAAAAATATAAATGGAAGCATTACATGTATAATTTTTTTTAAAAATTAAAAGTTAACAAACTAAATGATGATGTACATGAAAAAAATTAATATGAAAAAATAATCTCCGTCGCTTGGCCGAATGTGTGCCACAACCCAGTGGGTGTTGGTTACGATGAAGATTTCCTCATGGTTGGGGTTCTGTCTCATCATCGTCATCTTCATTGTCCCCATCATCATCATCATCATCATCATCATCATCATCATTATCATTATCTTCATCTCCGTCTTTACCTCCAACATTATCTTCATCTCCATCTTCACCTCTAGCGTTATCTTCATCTTCATCTTGTTCTTTCGTGCTAGACTGCATTTCATCCTAGGTTGTGATCGTATATTGTCGGTTTTATTAGTAGATGGCTGTGAAGATGATCCATTTTTAAAGAATATTGATTTTGGTAATGCTTGTGACACTATCGATGAAGAAATATAGGGTGTTGAACTATCCAATTGTGCATAAAATGCTGGAATTGTAAGCAATCTTGGATACGATGGTGTTTTTGATGACAATGATGTATAATATGCTTCTGAAGATAAGATGGTGCAAACAATATTCATGGGGAAGGTGTTGATGCATGATATGATGGTGGAATGGATGATGGGGCATATATCGATGATGGTGCATAGTTTGGTACTTATGTGAAAAAAGTAGGGTTGTTAGTAAATGCACCAAAAATATATGAACCACACTGACCGAGAGGTGCACCTACTAGTATAAGATTTGTGGTTGGAGCTGATGATGATGAACTCGATGCATTTAGTCCCGATTGTGACCTCATATGGGGTCGTGTTGGCCTTCTACGACAAATTTGTCTACTCCTTTCCTGTTCCAACAATAGATATGACTTACCATTAAGTCTAAACCATGCCATGTAATCTGAAGATGTTGCTAAATCCATTCTGACAATTTGTTCGCGTATAGGTACAAAATCACACCTATATTCCCACAAGTTGATATGACAATTTTTTTGCATGGAATTTAGGCCAATCTTCATTGGTTCTCCCCCACAAGTTAATCTTGTGAAGTTCATCGAAGTTTTGAGGTGAGGACGAAATATTTTGCATAAAACCAAATTGACATATATTAATGACACTTTGACATGCCAAATATAATGATTTGTCAAAAATTCAGACATGATGCATTCTTCAATTCTCGGATCAAAGTATGACATCCATTCAAACAAAAATACAAAATTATAAAATTCATTATGTACCTAATTTTAAATTTTGAATCCTTACGTAATTATCATGTAATTGAAAACTTCAAAACTAATCTCGACTTCTGACATCTAACAATAATCGGATATCTTCAAGCTCATTCGGTATACCCATATAACTCACGTCATTGTTCCACATGTTCAAATAATATGTTATTCCAAAAAAAAATGAAAAAAGATAATATGATAACTATATTGTTAAGTGAATCTTGCCTTATTATTAGTGGGAATTGGTAAGGAAAGTTTACTTAGGACATAAAAATGGTAAGCGGTACCATGCCCAGGATTGAAGAAGGAATATACAACCATCGATTTAATTTTTTATGCTTCAATTGCTCGACACACTTCTCATTACAAAGTAGCCAAGACAACTGATCCCCAACAAAGTCGTCAAACTTCTTTTAGGTCGATTAGTTGTAGGAGCCACCTTAAATGTACCAGATTTTGAGATTTATCTAGCATTACAAGACCTCCAATCAACCTTAGTATGAATGCTTGAGCAAATTGTTGTCTTTCAACCATACTAGAAGAGTTGCCAAGATGTGAGAAATTATCTTCTAACACTAAACTTGTCATGCACCTTGCATAATAGCCAGTGGCAAATTGGCTTCCAATCCCCAATATGCATTACCCTCATAATGACTACCCATCAACTGGTAGACCAAGTTGTGGTTCTCCAGTGTAATCGCACACTCGCCGTACAAAAGATGAAATGTGTGTATTTCGGGTCTCCATCTTTCTAACAAAGCACTAATAAGTGTGGGTTTCTATTTAGTCTTGTCGAGCATACAGGACACATGTAAGAGTCCTACCTCTTTCAAGTACTTTTCAATAACATGTGGTTCTCTCGCACTTAAATTATGTATATATGTTTCAATAATTCAATCTTCGTCCTAATTATATAAACATAAAAAATTTTAAAATATATAATAGTATTAAAAATATAATAATATTAATTAAAATAAAAATATAATAATATTTTCTTACCATTTATAATTGGACAACGAATATATGCTTGCGATCTAAACCGAGTTAGAGGCATTGACATTTTAAAACATGTAACATTTATCAAATCAAATAAGATTAATTAATTTAGAAAAGAAAAAACTAAAAAATATAATATTATTAAATTACCACTAAAGTAACAATTTATTTAACGTAAAAATCGCTAAACCTATTAAAAGAATAAGTCACCTTATTTTACGAAATATTTGAGATGATGAAAATTGAATAAAATAAAGAAATTACTAACCGTTAAGAGAAGAAATTTGTTTACAGAAAATTAAGGTATTAAGATAAAAAAAATTAAGAGAAAAAGAGTTTGAAATTGAGGCAATTTACCAATAAAAGCCCATTTTTTAAAAAAATTACCGAAATGGGCCCATTATTTAATTATTTACCAGAATGGTCCATTTTCCACGAAATCGCGTCCACGTCAGCCCGATGTCAGGGTACGTGCCAAGAAATCGCGTCCACATCAGCGCGAGTTGCTGACATGGAAGGAAATCGCGTCCTTGAGGGAGCGATTTCCTTCCACGTCAGCAACTCGCGCTGACGTGGACGCGATTTCCACCCGCGCGTGAACAGTACCCAACGGTCAAAAATTTGACCGTTGCCCCCCCTAACGGTAAAAAAAAACTATAAATACCTCCACCCCTTTTTATTTTTTCAGAAACAAATCCTCTCTCATATTTCCTCTCAATTCCTCTCAATTTCCTTCCAAAATTCTCTCAATTTCCTTCCAAAATTCTCTCAAATCCATATTTAATTTCAATTTCCTCTCAATTTCCTTCCAAAATTCTCTCAAATCCATATTTAATTTCAATTTTCTCCAAATTTCCTTTTTTAAAATAATTTTAAAATTTTTTATAAATCGTAAAAATTTGTACGATTTCATCAATGGCCGGATCATTGACTCGTCTTGATAATATCATCACATATCGGTGGGATGAATAAAAATGGTAAGTGTTAAATTTAATTTTTAAATATAATTTAAGAATTTTTTATTTATGCACTTTTAGATAATTATTAATTTATTATTTGTTATAAAAGTCTGTAGATCGGGTATTGGAATGCAATATCCGAAATATGCATGCTCTTCCATCACCGTTGGTAGAGAATTACCTGCGGGAAGCGGGTTTTTGGTACGTGGCGACGGTAGGCCGGGGATACAAGTTGGACCTGAAACTGATCAATGCATTGATCGAGAGGTGGAGACCCGAGACGCACACATTCCATCTTCCATGTAGAGAGTGCACTATCACTCTAGAAGATGTCCATCTGCAATTGGGATTGCCAGTGGACGGGTACCCAGTTATCGGGTCTGCCCAATTTAGCAATTGGGAGGCAGTGTGCTACGAGCTTTGGGGCACTATTCCGGAGAAAATGGAGGGAGGTAAGGTCGAGATGGGCTGGTTACGTGACACATTCCCTGATCTGAATCAAGATTCAACCGAAATTGAAAGAATCCGATATGCTCGGGCATACATTCTACAAATAATTGGAGGTTATCTGATGCCCGACACGTCACGGAGCCGCGTACATCTAAGATGGCTGCTGAAACTCGTTGATTTTAGAGTAGCCGGTGAATTTAGTTGGGGGTCTGCTGTCTTGGCAACATTATATCAGGAGATGTGCAGGGCGACGCGACCGAGGAGAGCAAACGTCGGAGGTTGCCTATCACTATTGCAGTCGTGGGCACAGTTTCGCTTTCTATTTCTAGGTCCTCGGGTGAACCATCCATATACATTTCCGCTCATAACGTGGTAAATTTTATATTACATTTTACAATTATTAAGTAGATTTTTAAAAATAAAAGTATGCTAAAAATTTATTTACTTAGGTGGAACCATCCGGCAAGTTATGCTCGATTACCGTCCTCACTTGAAGATATACGGCTTCTATTGGACCAACGGTCGGAAGCAGAAGTAAGTATTATTGAAAATAGATATTTCCATACATTCGCTAGTCGATTGATATTTAGTATTTAGTATTTAGTATTTAGTATTATAAATATAACTAATATTTCTATCATGTTCATATAGTTTCAGTGGACACCATACGAGGATCCGGTAATTCGGGCAGTAATCCCGGAAGAGTTTTTACAAAATCCACAAGTTTGGCACGTGAAAGTCGTGTTGATCAACTACGCAACCGTGTAGTTGCACCAGACAGACAGAGTGCTATAGACAATTTGGATGTAGACAACCGATTCCGGTGGATCCTGAGGAGTTTGACGAGCAACACAAAGTCGACCTTCGGCAATTGAATATGGATTGGACGAGATACTGGTCTGTGTACATGGAAATGTAGGAAGATCGGTATGAATATCTACCTACTCGGGAACCAATCATCATTCCAGAGTTAGCGTGTGTTCCAGAATACATGCCATGGTTTAGGATCCATGGTAAGCCATATTTACTGACACCAGAGGAGAGGCAGCGGGAAAAACGTCGTGAAATGGAAATACACGGGCCTCTAAATCCAAGATGACAAGACAACGAAGGCAGCCCCACAACGAGGCCCAGACATTCACTCGGCTCATCATCAGCGGCCATGCAATCACCAGGCCCAACGAGACCACCGACGCAGTCACCCGACGCAGTAGTACAGCCAATGATACCCACACAACCACCTTTTCAGATGATGCCAGGTGTGTTTCCTAGCCCTTATATGCACCCTAACCCTTATATGTATCATTTTCCGAGTCTTATGGCAAGTTGTAGCCAAATGCCCGGTTCAGCTCCATTTCCTGTTATACCGAGCGGACCGCCGATGTATAGGCCAGTGGCGCACAAGGGATCGCAAGGGGGGTCGTCGGGGAGCTCTCCTTTTTACCAATCCCCACCAATGTATGGGTTTCAAACACCGTCCCCGCTCCTGATGCAAACACCTCCACATACACTATTCTTTGAAGGTGGATCATCGTCCCAAGTCCGACAACCAGATGCCGAACTGGAAAAACCAGAATTCCTACCGGAGGAACAACAACCGCCACCGGAAGCTAGAGAAAGGAGGAATCCAGCGCGTAACCGTCAACGGCCGCCATGTGGCACTGAATCCCTCGGGCATAGACATTGATTGCCGTATTTAAATTTATTTGTACAAATATTTTGAATATTTTGATATTATTTTATGTAAAAAAATAGAAATTGTTAGAGTTATTTTGATATTATTCGATGTAATAAAATAGAAGTTTATTTTATGTAATAAAATAGAATTTTATTTGATGTAGTAAAATAGAAATTTTTTCGAGTTATTTTGATATTATTTGATGTAATTAAAAACCCTACCCCTAACCTTATTTGATTAAAAACCCTAACCCTAACGTAATTTGATTAAAAACCCTAACCCTAACCCAATTTGATTAAAAATTAAAAACCCTAACCCTAACCTAATTTAATTAAAAACCCTAACCTAACCTAATTTGATTAAAAACTCTAACCCTAACCTAATTTGATTAAACCTAATTTAATTAAAACCCTAACCTAACCTAATTTGATTAAAAACCCTAACCCTAACCTAATTTGATTAAAAATCCTAACCCTAACCTAACCTAATTTGAATAAAAACCCTAACCTGACCTAATTTGACTAAAAACCCTAACCCTAACCTAATTTGATTAAAAACCCTAACCTAACCTAATTTGATTAAAAACCCTAACCCTAACATAATTTGATTAAAAACCCTAACCCTAACCTAATTTGATTAAAAACCCTAACCCTAACTTAATTTGATTAAAAACCCTAACCCTAACCTAATTTAATTAAAAACCCTAACCTAACCTAATTTGATTAAAAACCCTAACCCTAACCTAATTTGATTAAAAACCCTAACCCTAACCTAATTTAATTAAAAACTCTAACCTAACCTAATTTGATTAAAAACCCTAACCCACCTAATTTAATTAGATGGATATTGCCTGTAGTAGTTCGAAGCAACGTGTCTTAGGCAATATCTATGGTGTGTGCGCTGCCATAAGCTTCCCTCTCGATAAAATGCAGCTAGAATACCGGTGCCCTAATCTAAAATAACACAGATATCAGGTTGGGGGCATACATGCCTCCTTAACCTAGAGAGAAAGAAGTCCTAGTCATCAGACGACTCCCCCGGTGTTATTGCAAATGCAATTGGAAGAATTCTCCCACCGCCATCCTGTGCCACTGCAAGCAATAGCCGGTAAGTATACCTACCGAAAATGAAGGTACCGTCAATTTGTACCAACGGCTTGCAGTATGGAAATGCGTCTCGGCATTGCTTAAAGGTCCAAAACAGACATTTGAACACTTGGCATCCACGTAGCAATCGGCCGTTGTAGTACGCATGTTCCGTTTCAAGGTCTGTGATGGCACCTGAGACGTATCTCTCTAGCACCTGACACCACTGCCATATTTCATTATATGAGGCGTCCCACCCACTATGTATCTTCTCTAACGCCTTTTGCTTAGCTATCCAAGCCTTGCGGTAAGAGGACGTGTACCCCATTTGGCTATGGATATTGGCAATTAACACCGGCACTGAAGTCCTAGGATCTACTTTTATTGTGGGCAGTATCAAGCTAGCTAACATAGCTGAATCCATTTTGAGATGATCTTGTTAAACACCTATAAAGGAAGTACATTAAATAATGTAACATTGCATAATAAAAGTATTATTCAGATACCGTCAATACTATACCTGCAACACATGTATGTGGACCTTTGTACTTTTTTATCTCCCACAACCCTGTCCTTTTCCTTAACGAGGCGTAGATTTTCCATGAACATGTGTCGTCTTGCACTGCACACTTCGCCTCAAACTTATCAGATTTTGATTTAACGACGTGGTAGTTAACGCCGTTTTTGATGCTATGTTGTCTCAAAGCACCAATAAAACTATCCTTGTTGGTAAATTGATTACCAACTTCAAGTTCACCGAAATCTACCTTCGAACTTGTACGATCACGGAACCGGTGTGGTAGATCTAAAAACTCTAACGCGTCATCTGCAGACAGATCGACATTATGCATGTGGGCTGGAGGTGAGTATGCTCTGAATCGTGGATTTTCTTCCTCATCTGAACTCCTTTCAGCATTTTCAGCTTCTGTTGGAATAGGCTTTGGTTCAGAAAATAAACCAACTTCTGCACCATCTGGCCCGGGCTCTCGAGGTGGATCCACATCGAAGTCATCTTTTAACAGGTCCCCTTATCGGTTGATGTCGTAGGGAGTACGTCATCCCTTCTTCTGGGCATTTGATAACGTCCCCAATTGGATGTAGATTGCCGCCCACTAGAAATTGATGCCGTTCCCCAGTATGTATTTCCAGCATCAAACGTCGAGCCACCAATGTACATGTCCGATCCACCGATAGAGTGTCTCGCAGGGGATGTGCATTCGACACTGCTACCGAACATGGGCTGTTCCGTATTTTGTAACCCGCTAACTGAGTGTCGGCCAGAGGTCGTGTATACATCTCGAACACTGGTCGCAAGTACATCAGTTGGCGATGTAAATTGCACATATAACTCAATATAATGTGCTCCACTAGCAAGATGAGTCTGCACCATTGCCTCAAGCTACGAGCACCTTTTATGTCGAACGAGTCATATGTCACCGGATCAACAGAAGAACAAAATCGATACGTCATAGATAGAACTTTCATTGGCGTCGTTTCGAAAATTTTACGCCTAATTCTTTTACGAAGTTCTGTCAAATCTATGTTCTGGTTACAAACTAGTCGCACCGTATTCTCCGACAAAAAAATAACACCATTCTCTGTGTGGCAAACCTCACCATCGTAATAAATAACAGCACTAATACGTTCACTCATATTTGAAACAGCACTAATACCTTCTTAGCCTCTCTAAATTGTTTCTGTTGTGACTTATGCATTCTGAGAACATTTTATGCCTAATTTATAGCCTCAGCCCAAACATGCTACTGTAGCAAAAGCGCGTCCAGGAGGCCGCGATTTCACAAATTTTTCTCAAATAGCATCCTGCTAGAAGCGGTTTTATACTATTTGCCCAGAAAAGTCAAAAAAAATATTTCTTACATGACCTCCTGTAGCAAAAGCGCGTCCACGAGGCCGCGATTTCATAAATTCTTCTCAAATAGCATCCTGCTAGAAGCGATATTATACTATTTGCTCAGAAACGTCAAAAAATAATTATTTCTTCAGTGCCCTACTGTAGCAAAAGCGCATCCACGAGGCTGCGATTTTACAAATTTTTCTCAAATAGCATCCTGCTAGAAGCGATTTTATACTATTTTATTAGAAACATCAACTCGAAATTATTTCTTCCAGGACCTAAAAACCCTAAAAAGCTTGAACCCTAAACCTTAAAGCCAAAAAAACCTAACGTGGGAAAAACGGCGAAATCACGTCCACGTCAGCGCGTACCCTGACATCGCGCTGACGTGGATGCGATTTTGCGGAAAATGGACCATTCCGGTAAATAATTAAATAATGGGCCCATTTCAGTAATTTTTTTAAAAAATGGGCTTTTATTGGTAAATTTCCCTTGAAATTGAGAGGAATGATGGATGAAATTGAATGGAAAAAAAAAGATAAGTGGAGGAATTTATATAAAGTTAGAGTTTGAGAGTTGTTGGGTGTTTTCAATCTTTTTTTTCATCTTTCAGTTTCTTACTGTTAGTCCAATTTTCTAACAGTTGAGAATCGAACAATTCATCTTTATTATTTTAAAATTTTTCCAGTAAAGTGTACTTTTATCTACATTATAATTAAGCTTTACAAAATCTATCTATTCCTTAATTTGAAAATAAATAAATAAAACAAAATTGTTATCCCTTAAATTTTGTTTGAAATCTACACATTCCATAATTTTCTCCGTTAGAACTTGTATACATATAGAATATAATAATACGAATAGATAAATGGTTAATTATTTAATATTGACTATAGAGTGTTTTTACTCTGGAAGTAACAATAGTATATTTTAAAAATAATAATTCTAAATATATTATGAGATTTGAAGAAGGATTCTGTTTTCTATTGGTGGTTCAGTCTGAGTTTGAACAAATCAAAATGCTTATTTAATGTTAATAAATAAATTAGTTGACGCTCATATGTAGCATGTGATGAGTGGGGAAGGAGCAATTCCATCGCTCTAAGTTTGAAGCGACGCCCCTAGAGCGTGATATTATTATAATAAAGAAGGACAATTGTGATGGACATTTTGACATCATTACTCAGGTACAGGTGGGTAGAGCATGGACTGCACAAAAATTATGGGAATAATACTTTATTATTTTAATCTCTAGTATATATTAATTCTCTCACTGTTTGATGTTATTAAAAATATCAACTCAGTTGCTAAAAATATAAAAAATAAATTATTAAATTAATATTTAAAATATGAAAACTAGAATAAAATTTGAATACAAACTTTTATTCTGAGTAGTTTAGTTAAAATTAAATAATTATATTTAATAAATAATTTATTCTGATTATATGTATTAATTAAAATATACATTATTTTTAATTTAATATTTAAAAATTAAAAGAATTGATAACACATAGAAATAAAATTTAAAATAAGAACATAGAAAAGATCATTCAAAAGGGAAAAAATAGTTTTAACCCCTGAATTGATAATTAGGATCACTTGGGTATCTCAACTTGGTAACTAGGTTTATTTTGATTCTCAAACTTGAAAAATATAAAAATTTGGTAACATTATACTCTGAGATTGTATCACATCATCACTTAAAAATTTAAAAAAATTATATAAATTTTCAAATGATGACATGATACAATGTTAGAGTGTCTCATGTAATGTTCTAATAACCAAATCAGTTGATGAATCTATTAGACCATTGGCTCCTGATCCAGTCGGTTTGATCGGTTCAAATGCCAAAACAATAACAATTAATTAATTAAAAATTTATAAAATTATAAAACTGGTTCAACTTATTCAATTACTGGTTTTTGACCCAGTTTTTTTACCAGTTTTGAGCAATTTCTGATTCAATCAATTCAATCCCTTTCTTTTGACCAGTATACCGAATGATTCTCTATCCAATCAGTCCAACTGACCAATCTAGTTATGTTTCAAGAACATTGGTCACATCATTAAATCTTGATGGAATAAAAGTTCAAGAACCAAAGTGAATCTAGTTACCCAGTTCAGGTATCAAAGTGAAAAAAAGAAAAACTACAGGTACCAATGTAGTCCTACTTGTTAAAGAGTAAAAAATTATATTATCCCATTTAAAAATGAAAAAATTGAAATACTATTATTTAAAATAATTTTATATAATAGTTGTCAATATTTATATAGAATTTTTAGAATATTTAAGAATTAATAAATTTATATTTCTAGTTATTTTAATTTTAAATTTAAATTTAAATTAAATGATACATATTTTATGATAATTTTACATTTAATCAAATAATTAAAATAAAAATTTAAAAATTTAAATTATATTATAATGATAATTTTTAAAACTCTAATCATAAGAAATTTAAATATTAAGATAAATAATATTTATCTTTATGATAATTAAATAATAATTATATTTATGATAATTTTAATTTAATATTAAGGTAAATATTATTTATCTTTTGATATTTTGATATTATATTTATCTGAATTTTGGACATTAAACTATATTTTTAACAATAAATAAAAATTATTTAAATTAATTTTTAGCTAAATTTTCTATAAAATAACTATTATCTATTGAGTAATTAAATAATAATTTTAAAAATCTAAAGATAAAGAAATTTTAAGAAATTGATAAAAATTAAAAAAATAATGAGTTGTTTTATATATTTTAAAAAAGTAACGATTGAAAACGTTAATGAAAGGTAATTGATACTATGTATAAATAAAAATATGATATTAATAGTACTTAAATTCTCACTGTAAAACAAATTTACACATCCAAGCATTGACATTATAGAGTAAACTAATTAATACATGCATGTATAAGTGTCACGGGGCTAGATCTTTCGTCTCGCAATCCGTGCGGCCTTAGGCGATCCGTTCGTCCAAACTCGCCTAAGTCAGCCTTTACTCAAGTGAGGATTCCTTAAGAACTCCTCCAAGGCACCAAATTGAAGAGCAGAAGCGATTTATGCCAAAAGAAGAACAATAAAAGAACAAGAGAAGGCCACAGAAAAGAACACACAAGGTGTTTGAGTAAATGCTCTCTAAATTCTATTACTCTAAAGAATTCAACATACAATGGAATGAATACAAATGAGGGGGAGGCTCTCTATTTATAGTTGAGCTCCCCCAAAACTGGCGGTCAAGATTCATTTACATCGACGGACGAGATTAACCATATCCCTTTATTTTAGGGATTTACAAGATATATCATATCAAATCTAATCTAATCTTTGCAAGATATGATTACCTCAATCTTCTAAGATTAGTTACCAAATTAGCCTAAGTTTTCATATCTTAATTATCGGGCCAACCAGGCTTCAATCTGACAGGCTTCTCCAATAGTTCCTTGAATTGGGCTAGTTCTCGTGGGCTAAATGTTCTCCATCTAATCGATAGACCTCCATGGGGCGCATCTTGTGCCATGGTCACGGGCTTTGCACTTTGGCCCGTGACATAAGTTTGTACAAGATGTTTAATACTTTATAATTTTATACACTTTAACTTATACGATTTTAATATCATGATTGTAAATATAATATAACTGCATATATAAACTATTCATAAAGACTATTATATTTAATGTCACAATGTTATTTATTTATTTATTTATTTTACAATTAGATTATACAATTTACAATATTTATATTCTTTCTATAAAAGAAACTAAAAGCTCAGTTCTTTCAAAACCTAGCACTTCCTTAGTCTCACGCCACCACCTCCTTAGTCAAATCATCCAACAACGCTCTCCGACAAAGAAACATATTGGAGTGAGCTTATTTCCCTTGACCGAAATATCGCCTTTCTTTTGCCAAAATCTAACTCCAACTTTTCCAAATCTAAATTTAAAGCTATACAAAAATTATTTGGCAAATTAGAACAATTCTAAAAAACTTAGCCCAAAAAAGAAAATAGAAACAATCTGTAAGAGAAGAATCAACATTAAGAATGTTGATACCCGACAAATTGTTATGGTGTTCATCATTACCGACACGTTACTCGGTTATCCAACTGGGATCGAACAGATTTCCTTTACTCCAATAATGATAGCCTGCGTAGTTCGTTTACATGAGTTCGCATATGGTGGGTTTGCATCCTTACATGAGCTCGCACATGGTGGTTTCGCATCATCATGCAAGCGAACCCACACCTAAAGAACATGTGTTAATCTTAGGATAGGGTATGTGTTGGCATGTATGGAAGCCTCCTAGGATGTCAGATCTAGGAATCGTATCATATAAATAGAGAAATTAGTCTCCTTAAGATACAGGCACACAAAAATACTCAACAAAGAAGAAGAAGAAGAAGAGGAAGGACCCATTTTCGCGTCTCTTGGTTTGGATCGTAAAACAATAAGGATTTGTTTGAGAATCCAAATTGTAAGAAGGTAACCATCGATGAGGACATGAATATACTAGAATAGGTAACCACCTATAAGGACATGAACATACTAGAATCAAAGCTTGATCCAATAGTTGAAAAAAGTAGATCGGAGTAATTTGATTCGACCTTTCATTTGAAGATTCGTAGTGTTCACACTATTTCACAGATAATCAAGCCATAGGATGAGAAAGGGCATTGATTTTATGTTGAGATCAACCGGAGAAGGCTATGGATGACAATTTCAATTTTATGTTGAGAGCAATTTTCGATTAAAACCAACTAAACTAGTCCAATCAGCTTAGTCAATTTCAATTTGGACGGTTTGGTCGGTTTTTCAGTTATGGGTTCAATTTTTTTAATTATTTTGGTCAGTTATTGGTTTTTAAATTCTCAAACTGACCCGATAGGAAAAATGACTTAATTTAATATTTTTAATTACTTAAAATATTTATAATTTATATTCTATAAAATTAATGTAAATTATTTAAGCCTAATAACTTAGCCCAATAATTAAAGGTGGTTAACTGATTGAAATGGCCTATATTAAATCAGTTTGATAATGTCGATTTTTGAAATGTAACATCCCCAAACTGACCTAAACGTTAGACTCGAATTTAGAAGATTACATTGGCCACCAAAATGGCCCATCAAGCTATCTGAGTTTATAAAACGGTCATTTTAAAACATTAATTTATCTTAGAAGAAGACTTAGCCTATTTTTAGAAAAAACTCACAAGTTAACCAAAACCGAAGAAGCTTAATAGTTTCTTTGTAACAATGCCTACTATGAAAACTTAATTAGTTTCCAGTTTATTTATTACTCAAAATTTTACTCATGATCTAGCAGCGGAAAAGTGATATTCAACCTAGTTTTAATTAAGTGAAATCATAATTATTTTTATGCATAATTATTTCTAAATCCATGATTCAATATTCTAAATTCAAATTAAATTTCATGCATGCTAATAAACCTTAACTTAACTCTTATGCCACAGTTTAAATAAAATAATACAGTTCCAAAACAATGAGAATTATAAAAATATGCCTAAAATACTTATATATATATAAAAAGATTCTGAGCCCCTTAAATGTCGCACCGTGTCCTAACCTGGTAGGTTATCTGTAAAGATGGAAAATAAAGGAGGTGAGCTTAAGAAGCTCAGTGTGCGTCCAATCACAAGAAAATCAGTATGGAACAATAAGTATAGCATACAATATAACAATCTTTAGGATAAACACATTCGTAAAGCAATTCACAATTTCACAGTATCGGTTTATCAGAATAGCACATCACTATAATATTTCAGTATTCGCTATTTTGTATACACATGCTCATGAATGAAAATGTAATTTCATTTTATTAGAAAAGGTTCTACCCCACTAATGCACGCCACACTATGAGTTCCCAAAAACTTATCTATCCTTATAACTTTGGGTTGTGGATAAACCACTACTAATTTGTAGATAAACTACCACTTATTGTGGATACACAACATATTTGTAGATAAAAACTACCACTTGGTTCATTAACGAACTACACTATTTGTAGATTATTAAATTGCCAGTCTTCCTCCATACATATCATCCCACCTCATGCTATGCAATATGACATGCTTTGTAATAGAACGAATCATCACTAGCAGTAAACATGATTAACATGTATTTGATTCATCACTAGCAATTAACATGCTTAACGTGTATTCAGTTCAACACTAGCAGTAAACATGCTTTAACATGTATTCAAAAGGATGAAATTTCTTTTTAAAGGGGAGAGTTATCACGCCCCGAAATTGGGTCCGATAGTTTCAATATGAGCTCATATCTTAGGTTTAGAGATTGGGGGTTAGTCTCAGGAAAAATCGAGAATTTAAAATTAGACACAGTAACTCATAATTAAGTATCCAAAAAGTTAATTTTATTAAAATAGTATTCGAAAAGTTTAAAAAATTGAAAAAATTAAAATGAATTTTAAAAATTAAATTGAGATTAAAAATAATTAAGGAAATGAGTTTTAAATTAAGAGGAATGATTAATTTGTAAAAGGGATAAAATTGGGAGTGGCCCAATGGCAAATAGCACAAATTTAAAAAATTTGGGTTGTCTCCCTTGTCAATTTTAAAAGCCAACCGTCACTCCCTCCCATCCTCATTCTCATTTGAATTTTTTTTAAATCCTTCCAAATTCTCTCCACAAATATAAAATTCCTTCCTCCCAAACACCAAATCTTTCATCAACTTCAAAGAAAAACCTCTAAAAAATCTTCAATTTATTCATCTTTTCTTCAAGGCATTTCCAAAGAAACCTTAAATAAGCTCATTTTTCTTTCTTAAGCAAGGTGAGTTACTAATTCCAGGTTATATTTATGTTCAAAATTGCTTTACAAATCAAGCTTTAATCTTATTGAATGGGTTTTCTAAGATTTATTAACTTCAAGTCAAAATTAAGTTAGAAAATGGTAAAATTTGAAATCCTTGTGTTAAACCTTTGTTTCTAGGTGTTTTATAACTTATTTTGATTAGATAAAAAGGTTTTGAAACTCAAATTATCAGATCCTAACGAATTCTTAATGGATTTAATGAAATTTCAACTTCAAAGCTTAATAATGGTGATTTTTTTTGGAAAACTAAAAACTGAGTTCCTAGGTGTTCTAATTGGTTGTGATCATTCCTAAAAGGTATAATTAGATGTTTAGAAGCAATCTTGAGCATTAGGAATGAAACTGGATCAAGAAATTTGAATTTTGACTTAACTAGCTTGTTTTTTGGTTTGTGAAAAGTTAGTTCAGATTTGAGTATTTGATGTGTTTCTGAGATGTTTATTTCTATATGTGATGTGTTTGTATCATTTTTATCATGTATGTGAAGCTTTTTATTTCTTGGAGGCTTATACAAGCTAAGCAAAAAGTAAGGAGAATGTAATTTGAGCTTTTGGCCAAGCACACAAAAGCTTCAACTGTTAGGGTTTCGGAATTGTTGCTGGTAAGCATGATTCAAAATGTTAATTGAAGGCTTAGGAAGCTTAAAATTTAACCTAATTCCTATGAGCAAGCATTTCTAAGCTCTTGCTTAAAATTGTGCAAATTGTGTCTATGATTTGTGTAAGGTGTTGAGAGTGTGTTAAAATAGTGAAATGTGATGTAAACTATGTTTGTGATATGTAATCTACTGACTTCATGCACGTGTATATGATCTAAAGTGAATGTGGCTCTATGAGATCAATGTGATAGCACTTGAGAGTGCAAAATACATGCCTATGTTAAGCATGTTTAGTGTATGTGAAAAGTGAAATGTATGTGAAAAATGTTATACGAAAATGTGCATGAAACAGTAATGAAACATGTGTAAATGTGAATATATTGGCATTGTAATCTTTTGAAACTATTGGATCTAGTTGGCATGCTATAGGATTGTGAGCACTCACCCATTGTTGATATGTGATATGAGTACAGAGGCTCATGAATGTGTTGGAGAGATAAAGGAATGTTGAGTTAAGCTCCATTCAATGGGATGTGTTGGCGTGTTTGGAGAGTGTTTAGCTTGTGCTACACTTATGGGATGTGTTAGGCTCTATGAATTGAGGTGTGTTTGGAGATCCGTTAATGCAATGTGTATATTTATACATGTATGTTTCATAGTTTCAATGTGAAAATTTATCATAAATTGATGTATATATGATTGGTGTGCAACTATATGTGAGGATAAGACCATATTTGAGAGGCCTTTATAACATGGAAGTGTGTTTTTAACTTGTGGTTCATGAGTGTGCAAATGTACCTATAGTATGCTTTTGCTTAACTTTTGAAATTGTGTATGCTTACTAGTATTTTTGAACATTCACTAATCTTTTTTAAATTCACACTCTCCACTTTAAATGTGCATAAAAATAAGGGAAGCAAGGGGTGAGAGGTAAGCAATAAAGGTGATCCAAGGAAGGAAATACTTTTACGTAGGTGACTTTAGTTTTAAACGTGGTTTAAAGGCAATATGGGACTATACCTTGGGACTAGATTTTATAAACTGATTGTGGATTTTGGATTTGAATTGTGGTTTTAATTTGTTGTTTTGATTGCTTTGGAATGATGCAAAATATGTTTTAATGGTATGCATAAGTGTTAAAGACATGTTTAATGGCTAAAATGAGACTTTGAGGCCAAAGCAATATTCTGATGTTTGCAGCATGTTTCAATGAACCAAATGGTATATTTTGGACACGTAGGTTCTTTAGATATGCATGTTAGGCCAAATTTAACAAGTTGAGTAGTTGAATTCTAAGACTTAGTTAACGTGTATGCATGATGACACTACTTGATGAGTTAAATTTTGTTAATGCATCCAATTATGTGAATAAACATAATTTAACTGTTAATTAGGAGTATTAGAAAGTATTTGAATTATGTTTGAAAAATTTTACACTGCACCTTAGATGCTTAATTTCATATATTTACATTTAATTTTATGATTTAATTAATCTGATTTTTGACATCTTTATGATTTAGTTCCTGTGATTTACATTTTAAAATTAACCATGAATTAATAACCAAATTAAGTTGAAATTTTAGGAATGGTTTTAACTAGTCACTAGAACTAGATTATGTGATTAATTTTGTATATCATGCGTGATTACATGTTTTGAGTGAATTGACCATTTCACCTCTAAGTACCTATTGTATGTTTTATGTTAGAAATGCATGCAATTATGTTTTATTTGAATTTGTATGACTGAATATGATTAGAATGTATGCTAAATGTAGAAAAAAATACCTACGCTCGAATTCTATATGTGTTTATTTCTGGGTCACTTCAGTGACTAAGGTGCCATTCCGGATTTGGGTCAGACCATCCCGACTAGGTTTGGAATGACATAATTGAGGTTTTCCATTTTTTTTGTTTTGTTTCTTAAAAAAAAGCAATAACATTTTCCATCCTTTTGAGTTTAGATGAGTTGTCGGTCTCTTACCGACATTAACTTCATTTATGCAAAGTTCACAAAATATCAATGTCACTCATCATCCCAAACAACTTTTCTTGTCGCCTTGCAAAAATTCATGTTTTTACATCCATAATTTAAGTCCAATTTTATTTAAAAGACATGTCATTTGAAAATAAATTCCTCAATTGATTTTGTCAGTAAACCTTTGGAAAACTATGTTTCACCATTGCGCAACGAAAAAAGTGTTGCTTTTGGTGTTTGTTTAAAATCTCATATTTTAAATTGTATTAGGTCGGATATTTAATTTTTTCTGTTTCCATTCAAATATCTCACGCATACAAAAGTCCCAAATAAAAATCACCCATACCACAATCCATACTTAATAAAAATTATAGTCCCAAAATAAAACAAATAAATTAAGTAAAATTTTAAAATACTTTATTCTATGAAAATATGTGATGAGACCTTCGAATGTTGTGTCTGACCCTAGTCCTGAGGTTATCTGTAAAGAGAAAACTAAGAGTGAGCTTAAAAAGCTTAGTGTGAGTCTAAACATGGCAACAGTGAATAACTAGATTATCAATCAATTTAGCATTCAATCATTTTAGTAAAAATCTTATAATAAACATGGCATCGTAGCATTCAATTTTCCAATTTCATATATATGGCATTCTCATGCACCAATACAAAGTCCTACCTATTCATTCTCTACACACCACGAGTTCCCCAGAACTTGTCATCCAAACGCCAAGACAATAGGAGTCGAAACTTAGTGTGGTTGAACTACCAATATCAATCTTGCAGATATATTGCCAATTTGGTTTGCGAATAGTTCATGAATAACCATTTTACAGACGAGATGCCAATACACCATAATACTCCTGGGTGCAGTTTACTGACTAACCAATTTTACGAATAAACCACCTGTACTTTACGAAACTCCTCCGTCATCCAACAAACCCATCCCCATGTAATGCAATATGATATACTTTCAATGAAGCAAATCATGTTTTTCAATATCAATATATGCTTACATGCATTGAATTCAAAGTTAACGATGGCATATTTTTATGCTTTCAATACTAACAATCTCAATCAATGGCATGCTTTTACAAGAAAAAAAAGAAACAATGTCAATCAACAACATGCTTTAATATTACACATGAAACAACCCAAATATCACACAATCAGACACAACTTTAATCCCTAACATTTGGCCATTACCTCTTATTACTTACCAATCTCGATATACCTCTAAACTGTAATCGACTATTCGACCATCCCCAAAATCAGCATACAATATTTACCACATGCATATAATATATCATCTAGAATTACTAATACACACAAAGGACAAACCCACACCTGATTTACGCAAATCCAATGCACTAACATAAAATCACAACTTCTACAACTTAAATCTAGATAGATGTCGCTTAGATCTATACATAACATGAACAAAAGTGAGTTAGGACCAACCTAAAACAACCCTATAGGGTTCGGCCAGATTAGGAAAACATAGTGACCATTTAGATTTGGTATTCAGGATCCCTACTTACATTGTTTCAACTAACAATCTAACAATGGACATATGAATAGCCTTTTTTATCACTACTGATTTGGGATGTTCAGATTCATTCCTTCAATAAAAATAACACAAAAAATTAGCATAAAAGGATCGGCTATGGCATTAATCAACGTTAGATCTCATTAGAATCGACACTTACGCTTCACCCGTTTACTAGATCTGTGATGTATGGTTATCACAGAGTTGAAAAAACTCTAAGGAAGATCAATGAGGGTTTGACCAAAGTGTGTAAAAATTAATAGAAAAATTGAAAAAATGATATGGCAGCAATCAAGCTCCAATGGTGGCAATGAGAAGAGGGAAAACAACAAAAATGGAAAAAATAGCAACAAAAACGTCGAATAAAAGATAAAGTAAAGAAGAGGCAAAAGAGAAAAATAGTATCAATAATGGAAGAGGTAAGGGGTGACATAACAATGGAAGAAAAAAGAGTATAAGGTGAGGAAGAAGGGAGAAAAGAAGGGTGTCGGACAACAATAGGGAAAAAGAGAAAAAAAAAAGATGATAAACTCTACATAAAAATTAGTTTAATCTATTAAAAAAATTGATAACCTTTTTATAATTTAGATAAAGTCTTTGAATGTTCAAGTTAATTAGATTTTCCAGTGATTGAGGCAAGTTGAAATCTAACAATTTGCTAGGGGTGGACAGTATGTGCTTAAAAGAAAAAAGAATTTGCAAGTGAGGTGAATCGAACTCCAGTATCAAGGACAATTTCACTAACTCTTAACCATTAGGCCAATTACTTAATGTTGTTATAATTTTACAACATTTTCAAATAGAAATTTAGGATGTGACAACTCTCCCCCTTAAAAAAAATTTCGCCTCAAAATTTACCTAATTCAAGCAGATGAAAATACTGTTGACGAATTGAGTCCTCCGACTCCCAAGTGGCTTCCTTGGTGCCATGGTTCCGCCAAAGAACTTTAACCAGTGGGATATCTTTCCTTCTAAGAACCTTTACCTCTTTGTTCACAATATGTACAAACTTCTCCTCAAAAGACAACTTCGGTCTAACCTCAATCTCCTTAATCGAGATTATGTAAGAAGGGTCTGATTGGTATCGCCTCAACATTGATACATGGAACACATCATGAATATGGTGCAGCTTGGGGGGCAACTCAAGCTAATAAGCCACCAATCCAATTCTCTTAAGAATCTAGTAGGGTCAAATGAATCTAGGGCTCAACTTGCCCTTCCTCCAAAACATTAATACCTTTTTCCACGGAGATACTTTCAAGAAAACCCGATCACCAGTACTGAACTCAATTTCCCTCTTCTTTAGATCTTCATAAGTTTTCTACCTATCCGAAGCTGTTTTCAATTTATCCTGAATCAGTTTGACTATACTTTCAGTTTTTTAAACCAACTCCAGACCCAAAACCTTTCTCTCGCCCAACTCAGTCCAACACAAAGGAGTGTGACACTTACGACCATACAAAGCCTTGTAAGGTGCCATTTGTATATTGGATTAGAAACTATTATTGTAAGAAAAGTTAGCTAACAATAGATGCTCCTCCCAACTACCTCGGACCTCAATCAGACAACTTTTTAACATATAATCCAAAACTTGGATAACTTGTTCAAATCGTCTATCTTTCAGCGGATGGAATGTCGTATTGAAATCCAAATGAGTATCAGTGCCTCATAAAGTTTCTTTCAAAATTGAGATGTGAAACTTGGATATCGATCTGAGATAATTAACACAGACACCTAATACAGTCTTACTATTTTAGAGATGTAAAGCTTAGCTAGCTTCTGTAGAGAATAGTCACTGCGAATCAGTAGGAAGTGAGCCGACTTTGTTAATCTATCCACAATAACACATATCGAATCTTTCATAGTAGGTGTCAAGGGCAACCCACTAACAAACTCCATAGTGACTCTCTCCCATTTGCACTACAAAATCTCAATTGGCTACAAAACCCCAAAAGAGAATTGATGCTCGACCTTTACTTACTGGCAAGTCAAGTACTTGGATACGAAATCGATTACCTCTCGCTTCAGTCTCACTCATAAGGCCGGAGTCAACATTGAGGGTCATCGAAATGACAAAAATGTGTAAAAACACTTATTTTATTAATATTCCTAACCTACTGACCTGTTGTAGAATGTAGTAGTTAAGTAGGGTCAATTTCGCACTTAAGAAGCTTGTTTTCTATGCAATTTAAGATTTTATATTTCATTTTTGGTAATTAGGCCTAAGGACTAGAAGTGAATAAAAATAAGTGTTTTTAAAATATTTTGTAGGTGTTGTGACCCAATAGGCTGACACGGGCCTTAGGTTGTGTTAATATGTTTAATTAATTGTGTAGGATGAAGATATAAGGGCTCAATTGATGTGGAAGCAAGGGACGAATGATGCACAAGCTTTCTGAGCCATCAAGGCACCAAACAATAAAATAGGGCTGAAACTAGGTGTCGAGTCATACTATAGCCTTGGTGTGGCGTGACACACGTCGACGTCCTACCTAAGTAATCTGAGGTTATTTTCGTCCATGGAATCATACTTATACGAAGACCTAGGACTTGTTGAGGACCTAATTTGGGTTGCTAACACCTCTATAAATAAGACATTAGGGGTTGAATGTAATTAAGTCATCCTAGATGCCTTCAAAAAATCTTGTAGTTTAGAACTAGTTTTAGATTATTTTCTTTTCGGCTTTTAGATACTTTCTTATTTTTCTTCTTGAATTGGTTTTAATTCAAGGACTTGTTTATTTAATTAAAGTATTTAGATTATATTTTTCTTTGCACTTGTTTTATTTTATTTTTCTAATTGAGAGATTTGCTACTCTGTTCCTCATTCGATACTCAATCCACAATTATTCAATTCTCTTTTCTTTTCTGAACTAATCATGTTTTTTACATGGTTTATTCAATTGAAGTTAAGATTCTGAATAACATGAGTGGCTAAATCCCTTGGGGAGATTAATTGAAGTTATAGGGATGTGACTAATGGACGATTTGGGATTTCTTGAGGTAGTTTAGTTGGTATAAATTACGTGTTCTTAAACTGTTAGGCTTGACAACCTTAATAAGTTATCATAGGGTACACAAAATCAGAAGATGAAGTCGAACTGAGTAAATCGTAATTTATCCTGGTTGAGAAAGTGATGTCGGGAGATAAGCAAGTATCAACCAATTGATTCAGTCAGTTAGAGCTGGGAGGTAATAATTGTCTGAAGCAATGACAAATCTACTCTAGAACCCCAGTCCAAAGTTAGTTACAAACCTTGAAGCGAGTTAGGGTGGGTCTGGATGGGCGATTGGGTACGGTTCGGTGTGTTTAGTTTACTTTTTATCTCACGCTACAGTATCGCTGCAGTGCCTAATCTCACCGCCGCCGCTGTTTTTACACTAACTGCAGGTAAATGCACCGCCCATCCAAACTCACCCTTAATCTTCCTAATTGGTTTACTGGTTTAATCCATTTGTTTGTCTATCCTTATTTATTTTTGTTAGTTATTGCTTTTTAATCCTCTTAGTCTACTCTAGGATCCATCGTAATATAGGAACTAACTATTACTACTTAAACTTAGTATTGTAAAAAAGTATATTCATTATATGTTCCATCCTCCCTTGGATACGATACTCGAAATACTTCCAGTATTTCTTTGTACAATTATATTACAATTTGACTCATGCACTTGCGGACACCGCCATTCTTAATTCTTATACTTTTGGTGTTGTATTTATTCTATAAACGATAACTCATTTATAGGCGGTCACCTACTAATGCTGAAAATGCAATAATTAATTATAAACGTGTTAGAAAACAAGCTCATCAAGTACGAAAATGACCTAAAATAACTACTACATTTGATGTTAGGTCAAATACCCCCACACTTAAGTCTTTGCTTGCCCTCAAGCAAACTAAAAAAACGAAAAGAGGAATAAAAAACAAAAAAAATTGAAAGTAAGAAATAAACATGCAAAAGATAAAATGTACCCGAGATAGTATGATACACGAAATTGGACAGAAATTTATTAACAAGGTAATGTAAATAAAAATATAATTCTAGCATGATGCACAATTGACTCGTAATTTCTAAAAATAGACAAGTTAGTTCATTAAATTACAAATCAAACAAATAAAAGAATATTAAGTATAGAGTTCCAACAAAATAGATATACAAATAGACAATTATGTTCAAATGAATATAAGCGGTAAAAACATCAAAACTCGGCACAATTTCATCCATATAAGGTACTACCTAAGTCACATAGGACTTTTCGGCTTGTAATGATTTGCAGCTTAGGTTGGTTCGGAATTCAAAGAACAGGCTCGAAAAAATGACTAAGCACGAAAGTAGTTTGGCACACTGCATTTGTCCCCTATACTCCCCCAATATTCAAATAATCTCACCACCTTATATCCACCTCTCTCACCTTTCTTATTTATCCATTACTAAGGCATGGTATAGCATTAATGAGTACAATCATCCATGTAATATCCCGAAAATTTCTACAGTAAAGTAAGATAATATCTCTCATATAGTAAAATAAGGAAATAAAGTGCTAAAAAGGGGTAATTTTGAGTTATGGCAATATTGGGAAGTAAATTATAACATATTAATTCAAGAAAGGATTAAATCTCAAAACTGAGAAAAGTTTTGTTACCCAAGAGTAAATACTTAAAAGTTGAGGGGTTAAAGTGTAAATATGAAAAAGTTGAAGGACCAATGGTGTAAATATTTCAAGGGTGGAATAATCTAGAAACTAAGAAAAATGGATGGATTAGGACCAAATTGAAAAAGGTGAAGAAGTTTGAGGGACTAAATCACAATTTTACCAAATTAAGTGATGACTCAAGGATGGAATTTTAAAAGATCATAAAGGGCAAAATGGTCAATTAGAAGAGAGAGAAATCTAGAAGATAATGATGATGTTGGAGATATTTTAGATTAATAAATAAATAAATATTAGTTTATTTATATTTTAATTTGATTTTTTTAAATGATATTATTTTATTATTAATTTATTTAGTATATATATATGTGGAAAGAAGGATGAAAAGTAGCCATCCCCACCATTTTTGCATGCATTAACGTGAGAAGAAGAGGGGAAGAAAGAAAGCTTTGCTTTCTTTACAATTTGGTCCTTTCACCAAAAATCCACCATTTTTACTTAGAAATCAAAGAAATTTCCATTGCCACCAAGAGAGAAAATTGACAAAGAGACTATGGGGAGCTAGAATATCAAGTTAGATTCAAGAAATAGAGGCTGGAGGAGAGAGAAAATCAAGTTAAAGATTGAAGTCAATTGAGCAAGGTAAGAACATCATGATTTCAATATATTTTTGAGTTTGATATTATTGAAAAAGTGTGAGATTGATGTTCATGTAGGGTTTTATTATATAAAGTTAATGTTCTTGATATGTTAGTGAAGAGAAAATAAGAGAAAGTGTTGAGAAATAGTGTAAAAAAGAAAAGAGAATAAGAGTGTTATAGACTTAGTAATCAATATTCTGCACTAAAGCGGTTTTGGACAGCAGAAGATGAGGTTAACTTTGAAAAATCACCATAAATTGTGGAAATCGAATTATAGGATGAATAAAATATGAAATTAAATCTTATTTAGTCTAGTTTCACATAGAAGAAATAGTGTAAGCAATGAAATTATAAATTATGATATATAATAGGTTATGTGAGATAAGGTCAGAATGATTTCGAATTCCCCTGTTCTAACTTTGGAAAATCATTAAAAATTGTAAAAAATAATTATGGGATAAAATTTATATTCTTAGAATCTTTGATGAGTCTATTTTCAAAGAAAACAAATGGAAACATCATCCGAGTTCTTTACAATTAGATAATTCATTTTTAGTGAAGTGTGGTCGGAACTGTCAGACAGTGAAACAGGGGAAACTTTAAAGAATAAACTGTACCATTTGGATGAACCAAAAATTCTAAAATTTTATGACAAGAAGATATGTGAGTCTAGTTTCAGGTAAAATTAACGGATCTTAATTTGGATTTCTGTAGCTCAAGATACAAATAATTTAGTAACTATGACTCAAATGGACAGCTTTGAATAAATTTACAAGAAAATAGTGAAAATTATAGACAATATTACTTATAAGCATGTTATATAAATTAAGGATGTGGAATGGAGAGGAGGAGGAGGAAAATAAATGTATGAATATTATGCTATCATGGATTTGCATTACAAATGGTTAATTTGCATGATTTGGGTTCGAGGACTAAATTGAATAAAAGTAAAACTTTAGGGGCAATTTTGGAAAAATGTCAAAAATGACCAATTTGCATGAAATGAGTTGGTTTATTAAAATGAAAAATTAATTTAGATCAAGATCTGGTAGAAAATCGAGAAAATGGAAAATTACCAGAATGCTCTTGTATTTTAGTATTTTTACAATTTAGCCCGGTATGTTCGTGTAACTTGAATTATATGCTTAAATGCTTGAAATATATTTTTATCGATGTGAATATGATTTGGATGTTTATTGTATGATAATTGATGAAGTATTGATATTCTTGATGAAAAGAGAAAATAAATCCCGGTTGAATGAAAGGAAAATTCGATGGATCTCTGAAAAGGAATTGACGGTAAAAAGGATCTAGCCCGGACGGGTGATCCTATCCTGATATAGCCCTCCAGAAGAATATGTGTGAAAAAGATCTAGCCGGACGGGTGATCTTGATATAGCCCTCCGAAGAATATGTGGAAAATGGATTTAGCCCGGACGGTAATCCAATTAGGTCTCAATTTAGCCTGGATGGTAATTCAGATCAAGCTCATTAGAGTAATTGTCGTTGCGAGGATTTAGCCTGACCGGTAATCCCACAATACTCTATGAGTTTATATTACGAGATTTAGCTCGATGGTAATCCATTGTAAGGATGAGGTTCATGGAGTGTGCTATCTTGCATGGGATTTAGCTTTGGACTAGTAATCCCATTGTAAGGATGAGGTTCATGAGTGTGCTCTCTGAAATGGAAATGTCGCACATGAATATGAATTGACGGACCCGGAATTGTACACTAAAAGTGTACCTCTAAAATCCATCAATTTCTAAGAAATTCAACGGGATAAATATGGAAAATAATATGGGTATTAGAAAATATGGAATTGAATTATTATTGGTATTGATCTCAAATAAATGTAACCATTGATATTTAAATGATATAACGGTAAAATTTTGAAGTGAGATAACATGAATTTGAAATGAACTATTACTGGTATGTACAAAATTCATGAAAATGATGGTACATGAAATATCAAAATAATGAAATGGAAATGAAGCATTAAATTGCATGAGTATGTATCGGGTTTCGTAGGCCCTAATTATTATGATCATAATATTTTGAGGATATATTATGAAAAATTATAAAAGCATGTTAATAATTTTGAAATTTTTAATTTAGATGAAATTTGTAACTTGGTTAAATACGTTTACAAGCATATGGGTTCTGGTAATGCCTCGTACCCTATTTCGGTGTTGACTACGGGTAAGGGGTGTTACAATCCAAGCTCGTAAATTTTTATTTTTATTTTTTCAAACAAATGTGAGCATACTTTTTTTTTCCAACTCACTTTTCTTTTTCTTTTTTTTGAGATTTTCTTGATTTGGCATTTTGCCTTATTTTCTACAAGCTCAATTTTTTTTACTCACCATACCATACAATTTCTTAGTTCACTCATTTTTTCTCTTTTGAAACCACCGTGATGTATCTACCTAATCCCTCAATTGCAATGGTTGAACGTCTAAATTCGTGTAAGGACCAAGAAATAAAGGATCAAATAGAATATATAATAGGCTTAAGGTTTCATTTTTGGTTCATTAAGGAAATGGATTCATGCTCAAATTAGGTACTAGGGAAAATAATCACAGGATAACTTTTTGGCTCGAAAAATTTATCTAGCAAACAATGCCTTAGGTCATCCCTCGATAATTCAATACATGGATTAAATCAACCAAGTCTATTAAGTTTTACAACATATAATTCAATTAAACATGTATGCTATTTATATCCCTATTTATCATGTGGTATGCTTAACATCTGAAATCTATTCACAGTGTAATAAATTGAACTAAGTGGTCTAAATTAGAAAGTTTAAAATCAATTATTATCAAATTAAATTTACAATTTATTCAAAAATCCTATTGACATACTCCTAACCAATCACTTGTATTTCTACAAGCTTGAGCACAAAAAACACATAAAATAAAAATTTAAAATGACTAAAAACAAAACAAAATAACAAAAAAAATATATAAAAGTTTTCCTATGTCACCCCCATACTTTATTCGACACATTGTCCCTAGCGTGTACTAAAAGATAAAGGAAAAAGGTTACCCGATTAGCTTGATACATGCAAAAAAATTGGTGGGACTGACTCCTCCTTGAAATTTTGGCTCGAAATTGTAGTGCCCTAAAAAATATGGTTTTCCTACACAGAAAAAAAAAACAACAATTTTTTTCGATAAATTAAAAATAAATAAATAAAAGACACAAACTGAAAAAAATTCAATCTTATGTATTTCCCTCACACTTTAGAACAAATATTGTCCTCATATAAAAGAATTAAAGTATGAATAAGAAAACTTCCTTGAAAAGGTTAAATTATTGTTGTCTTGGAACTCTCGGGATTTGTGTGCTCTAAGTGAATGGGAAATAATTATGAATAAAATATAAACTTAAATAAATAAATAAATCACAAATATAGTCGTTGATTTTGTGAAGAGCAGAGAATGGCGGGAACCACATGGGTCAACTGGATAGTGATGCATTGGGACATTGGGTTCCCGTAGCGGTTGGCTTGTTGCAACGGAACCTCTACCCTGTCACAATGTTGCAATAAATTTTATGCTCCCCTAAGTCGTTTCATCAAGGTAAGTCAAGACACCCTGTAGTAGTGTCACGACTTTGATCAGTTTCGTTACGACTTGGAATCTCGGCTCATCACATTTAAATTCCAAGGCTGTTGTTCATCGGTTCATCGTAATTAAAGTACACAGCTCATCACAATCTCTACTTTAGCTTGTCACAACTCTAGATTACGGTTTAATCCTTTCACATTTGGAGGTGTTGTGGCTCATCATAATGTATGCATGGTGGTCATTGGGACGTGGGAGCTCATTAGGATGACTCATTCTCCCTCATCACGATGATGCAAGTTGTTGCTACTGTCGTTGGGCTCGCTTGTCATGGTGTGTCAGGCCATAAAGGGTGCATAGTGCGACATGACTTGAAAATCTCCCAACTCACTTCTTTTTCCTTTCGAAGCATACCGAACTCCTCGGTTTGTGCTTAATCGCCTTGATCCACCTCACAAACTCTACAACTACTATGAGAAGCAATTAACACAAATACTTCAAATACAATAAAAAGTAAGCAACGAAAAATAAAATTTAAAATTTAACAAAATTTCAAAGAGAAGTCCTTTTTTGGAGTTGGGATGACCTGTATCACCCCAAAAGAAGAAATTTCAACTGGTCCTCGACACTTTGATCCGTCATTTATTCCACCTCGATTAATCTGAACTAGTACTCTTGGTCAACTCTAATGATGTCGTCTTATCTTCGACCGACGCAACATCCACATCACAAGGCACTTGGTATCGAATTCGAGCCAACCCCAAATTATCTTTCGGGGTATTGTTAGCTCGAGCTTCCTTTTCTCCATGTTGCGAGAGGCTTTGGTTGCCTGAGCTTTATCTTCATCGTCAATTGAGAATGAGATAAACACATCGACTTCGTCGGCTGACACCTCCTCTATTATGGCAAGAAAGTGTATTGACTCGTCTACACTTTCATTCAGAATTGATTGAAGCTCCTCTACCTCTAAATCTACCACTACATCTACTACTACGTCTATGTCTATGTTATTTAGATTCGAGACAGCTTCAGTTATATTCAATTTGTTTCCGTTTTTGGATCTGATCTTTTGAAGATTTTCATGATTTAATTTCAAATATTTTTCGATAGCACATTGGTCCTTTTGATTGAAATTGGAGACATCATGTACGACCTCTTCCAATGGTGTACTCATTTGGGATTTTTTTCCCCAAAAAATTCCTCTAATTTATTTAACTATTGTTAGATTCTATTTGATTTGGCTTGGAATTCTCACTCATGGCTTTCCTGCTCCGACTTATGGTGATATGAATCATAAAGAGTTTCATCTAAATATTCAGATGTCCCTAATTATTGCTTGTTTATCTCTTCTAATGAAGTCATTATTTAATTTCTTCGTTGGTAAAGCTCTAGTGTATTCGATCTTTGGTTGTCCATAATCTCCCATTGTTCGTATGCTCCCACATTGTATACTTCGTCTTCATCCAATAGGTTCATCTAATCTCCATCTCTCTCATGCATATAATAGCTCGGCTTAGGTGAAAGTTCGTTCGAACACTTAGCCTGCTCGTATTTGTAATCACAACTCCATTGGTTTCTCAAATATCCATACATTCAACTCACTCTGGATTGTTCTTACCCCAACCTATAAAAATAAATATTCATAATTAAAAATGATACTAAAAAAGGTAAATAAAAAATAAAAAATAAAAAATAAAATATTTAATTAACAAAAAATTCAAAATAATAATAATAATCATAGTAATTATTTTTTCACACTCAAATAAAAATAAATAAATTAAACATCATTTGGAGGCATAAGAACATGAGACTAGGTACAATGTTGCAACACGGAGGAGTGGCATCGCAACATAGTGAGTAGAGTACCAAAAAAGCAAAGCTACCTTCAGTGTCGTGACATAGCTAGAATGTGTCACGACACAACCTTAAATTCGAGACTCAACTCTTAAACTGCTACCAGTGTCGCAACATAGGCCAGATGATGTCGCGACACCACCTTGATGTGGAGAATTCATGATCTAAGGGCGTTTTGGTCTACACAACTAACTTTAACATAAAAAATTCAGCCGAATTAGGTCAATGGACAATGACAAACCCTAAATCTATAAATAGGCTTTACTGAACACTTAATAATCTTCTTTTATTCTAGTTTTAGGTTACAACTTTCATTTAGTTTCAGTTTTCAGTTTCTTCAGTTTATTTTGTTCTTAGGTTATTTCTATTTGTAATTCAGTTCTAGTTTTATTCTTGTTCTTTGGGGAATTTGATTTCTTGCTCTAGGTTATTTCTGCACTTACAATCATCAATACAAAATAATCATTCTTCTTGAACCTTATTCTTGATTTATTATTTATGCTCATCCTTTTAATCAAGTTTATGTTATTTATGGGATCAATGAGGAACTAATCCCTTTATGGGAGATTAGCGAGTGGACATGGGATTTATTAATTTCTATTTAGGTGTAACACCCCAAACCCGACCTAGTTGTTATGGCCAAATTTGGAAAGCTACATTAGCCACCGGAATGGCTCAGAAAAACTTTCTTGTTTTCAAACATGCTTTTCTTTTAAAACCATTTGCGCAGTTCATTCAAAACTAGTAAAATCGAATGTTCAACTTTATTTTCAATTCCATTTAAAAAACAATTTTTCCACAAAAATGGCCGAAATAAAATTTCAGAAATTTGAAAAAATTATTTTAAAACTATTGGCTTATCAAATCAAAACAAATGAATTAAATCGTTTATTTTAATTTCATAAAACAATTCAAATTTCAGAATCGAAATAAATAATATATCAATTGTAAACATTCAATCATTTATTCAAAACTATTTTGGATTTTCAATCATACTTCTAAATAAATTGTCTTTTTATTCAAAATTGGAGAACTTGATTATTTGTTACTATTTCAAAAATAAAAACATATTAACTTCATAAATCAAGTGTATTTAGAAAACTCATTTGTAAAAATTAAAAATTTTGAAAACTAAGTCTAATTTTATTACAAACTCATTTTTCATAACTCTCCCCTCCTTAAAAAAAATTTCATCCTCGAAATTCCCATTGTCACACCAGTTAACTTATCCACAAAATTCATAGCTCTTCTTTCTAAACCAACCACCACACTTTCGCAGCGCAACTCTGATTCCAATGTAGTTCCAATACTTCACCTTAAATCTCCAATGGGTTTCCTATTTACTTACACGAATTGTCTTAAGGGATCGCTAACGATTTCCTCATTCTCAAATTTTTCACAAACACACTTTTAACAACAAACATTTAGGTAAAACCAAAATTTCAATCAATGCAAGGTACAATTAGAATGGATCGTAAAAGTACCTTCATTGACGCTAGATACATCTCGATCCTCTCGACGCTTGCATTTAAATAGGATGATGCCATGGATAATCCGTAACATAATGCTTTGCAGACCCATTTCTCAGCCATGTTCCTGACTTTATCCATCACTCGCTCGAATGGTGCTTATTACAATACTCACAAACGAATTTTCTCGTTGATCCAATAGAACTTCCTGTATTAAATTTTACAACACTCTGTTGTGGTTTATCCTCTCTAGCTCACTCCAAAGGTCGTGAATTTGAGCCAGTAGGACTAAACTTCCTCTTATTCTGTACTTTGTTCTTTTCCATTCCCTAATGTTTGAATCACTTACTTCCTTCTAATATTTTGTTCTTCTCAATCGTAGTCTCAAAAAATCCTTTCTAAAACTCCCTACATTGCTTAGGATATTGTATCATCCCTAGTCTCTTGACTTCTGCCTTAAGCGGTAGATGCTTTAACGATGCCATTTGTCTTAGGGTCAGACACAAGTCCATGAAAAGCTAACGAATAATCTTGAGCTACTCGACATTGTGCTCCTGGAAAATCACGTACCACTGGTTCGCATAGCTCAGGTTTTCATATCACTTTCTTGAGTCTAAAGTTTTATATTACTCTATAGTTCAAAGATAAAGTGTCTAACTATTTCCTTAGTGTTTACAGTCTAAGTTTTACAGTTTTAATATATAATTTTAAACAGTACAATCTTAATATTTGTCTACCGTTTAGCAGTGACAGTACTAACTTTGGAACGACATCAGAGTTCTCGAATTTTAACTTTTTGAAAATCTCATAAAAATTTTCTTGTGCATGGTTCTCAAAATACCCTTTTTAAAATATTCATGTAGATTCAAAAAAAATTCCACGATTCAAGTTTTAAAATGGGCTCTAATACCACTAAATGTAACACCCCTCATGCACTTACACTACTTAAAAATACTACGAGATCGTTGATAAGTCTTGACGAAGGAGCGAAAAGGTTTAACGATCTAAAAATATGTATGATTGATGAGTCTTGGTCACAAAATAAAGAAAATAGGATGATTGAATCTATAAAAGAGATGGGAGAGATAAAAAGAGAGAAAAAAGGGAAAAATAAAACCCAACAGAAAAAATGGCATCAGTGACGGCAGCGACGGTGCTGGTCAAATGAAGTGAGAAAAAATATAAAAAGTGTGGGAGGGTTTGGTCATAATACTGAGAGAAAAGAGAAAAGCAAATGAGTGGTGGAGGAAGGTTTTCCCGCGGTGGTTCAAGGCGGCTCATGGCGACGACAATGGCGGTGAATGGCACTGATCTAAAGAAAAGAGAAGGAGATAAGAACCTTGGACGGTGGTGTGGAGGTTGTAAAGCTATAGCTCACGATGTAGGAATTTTAGATAGTGGTTGAAGGTGGTGCCTGTTTGCAAAAATGGATAGAAAATGAAAAAGGAAGAAATGAAAAAAGAATAAGACTGTGAGAGCAAGTGAGTGGTATAGATGACAAGGAGGTGGGGTAAGCTTGGTCAACTGTGAAATGGTTTATTGAACCTCAAGAAAAGGCAAGATATGAAGTTTTGGAAAGGGACGGAGACATGGAGTGAAAAGGGGATCATGTTACCCCAACATATGGTATGTTTGACTCATAAAGAGGGAAATGAATCCTTCTAAACATGGTAAAAATGGGGTAGACATCAAGCACATTATGCATATGGAAATTATGTCAAAAACTTTAAATTAAAAGATGAGAAAAAGGGGACTTAAACTTATGACCTCTAGGAAAAGAATCACTTAACCACTTGACCACTCCAGTTCCTTGTTTTAATTCCTACAACATTTATTTAAAAACATGGTGTGTCCTTTGCTAAGGTTTGAGGCAAAATTGCACCACATAGAAAATAGTGTGAGGGAAGGGATTTGAGCACAAGTCATCATAGATAGTTTCACCACTACTCGACCAATATATTTGATATTTATTAATATAAAAATATTATCTAAAATAATAAATAAATAAATAAAATTTGGGCGACGAATCTCTCGGTTCATTAACCTAATTTTTATGAACTAGGTTTTTGGGATGAAAATTTTGGACCATTTCTTGATTTGTGCATGTCATCTTTGTGTTGGGGCCATGCTAATCTTCTCTATATTGTTCCAATTTTATCGGATGTTGGTTTAGTGGTAAGGTATTAGCTTACCCTAAGGTCATGTGTTCAAATCCCTGCGTGAGTGAATAGGTAATATATTTTTATAAATGTCATAGCCAACACCTAGCCCGGTAAGATATTGTCCAGTTTGGAAGCACATGACCCTCAAGTTTTATTCTTAGGAGCGCCTATACAACCCCAAAAGGCCTCTTTATCACTTAAGTGTTGCTAGCCCTTTATATAGCCTAGGTTTCTCCCATGCTTTGGCAATGTGGGATTCACCTAGGGTGTTAAACAGGGCCTTGCATAAAGGCTCTGTATATGTTGTTAACTGCTTTGTTTATATCATTTGAGATCGGGGGTTTAAGTACTCCTTTTCTAGAATTAAAATAAAGAGGTGGAGTGGTCAAGTGGTTAAGTGCTTCTAAGCTATCTTAGAGGTCTTAAGTTCAAGTCCCCTTGTTCTAATCTTTTTATTTAAATTTTTAACACAATTTCCATGTGCTTAATGTGCTTGCCGTCCACCCCATTGTTACCATGTTTAGGAAGATTCCTTTCTTCTTTATGAGTCAAACTTACCATATGTTGGGGTAACATGATCCCCTTTTCACTCTCTGTCTCCTTCCTTGCCAAAACTTCATATATTGCCTTTTGTCCTGGCTCAATGAACTTGGTCACAGTTGACCAAGCTTACCCCACCTCCTTGCCATCCATACCACTCATTTGCTCTTATATTTTCATTCTTTTTCATTTCTTCCTTTTTTCATTTTCTCTCATTTTCGACAGACAACCACCACCTAAAATTCCTCCACACCACCGTCCAACGTTCTCTTTTCCCCCTATTTTCTTTCGATCACTGCCCTTCACCACCACCGTTGCCATCGTGAACCGCTGTGAATCACTGTGAAAAGACCTTCCTCCACCACTCATTTTTTTCTCTTTTCTCTCAATATTATGACCGAACACTTCCATTATTTTTATATATTTTCTCACCTGATTGGACCATTGTCCTCGTCGCCATCGCCAGTGCTATTTTTTCCGCTGGGTTTTAATTTTTCCCTTTTTCTTTCTCTTTCAATCTATCCCATCTCTTCTAAGGATTCAATCATCCTATGTTATTTATTCTGTGACCAAGAATCATCAATCATATAATCCTTGTAGATCGTTAAACCTCCCCGCTCCTTCACCGAGATTCGTCATTGATTTCATTGTGTAATCGAGTAGTTTAAGTACATGAGAAGTATTGAGAATATTCTTTCCTCTCTATTATTTTTCCTCATAGTCGAATGGTGTTAAGAGACATTTTTTTTCTTGTGTTAACATTTTGTTCCTATATTCTTTGTCGGATCAAACAACGCCAATCTAAAAGATCCTTAGTGTGATAACGAAGGCATCGAATCTAAGTTTCAATTTAAGGGTAAATAATTGGTGAGAATTATTTCAATGATTAATCTTTAAGTAATAAGACACATCCGATAGATCTATAACTAAAATACGTGTTTGATGCGCTAGATTCATCTACCTGGTTTAGCTCTAAACGAAACCTCTTCTAATAGGATTGTGGCAGTCAAATCTTCGATATAAGGTGTGGGATCTAAATATTTAATTTAAGTATAATATGCTACTTTTATTTTTCATAAAATGCTATTAAATAATTATTTAAGAGTACACTAAGTACTCTAAAAAGAGTTAAAAAACTCATCATAAGGAAATTCCAAGTAAGTGTTCCTAAAATTATTAGCTCATAAAAACTATGATTTGTGATGTGTTGATGTATGTGATGATGATATATGTGTGCAAATATCATCTCTATGTTATGTGATACAATGATCGGATTAGGTATAAAAGTGGTCAAGTTATTATAACGAATTATAATTAATGTTATGGCAAATCCAAGTTAAGTACGTAGTGGTAAATTAAAGTAGTAACAATGTGTGTAAAATGTATATTGACTAGCATTGAAAAATGCTAAGGCAAAGCAAGAGTAAAAATGCAATGGAAATTATGAGAATAATAACGTAAATAATTTATGAGCAAATAAATAAATAACTAAGAATGTTATGGCGAAGATACTACGATAAAGGATTAAGGGTCTATGATGTTGATTTGGAAGGTTGGGATTACTAAGAATTTGCCCTTACTTTCAGTAATGCCTCAGCAAAATCGTTCTCAATATACTGCATAGAAGAGACCTAAAGTGATCTGCTTCTTTCGAGAGGTAGATCTCAAGTTACCGTGCCTGTGTCTATAGGCCTTAGCATGGTACCCTGCACTATTTTGTCTTCGTTCTATACAAACACTACACTATGTCTAAAGTTTGTTGCAAGTATTCGATCGAATACCTGCTTGTATCATTCAATTTCAGTCCAGCTAATCTAACCTTTTCAGAATTAGATTTAGTTTATGGGCATGCTACACAATCATCTATGTCTAGAGAATGTATGCATACAATTGGGAAATAAAAATAATTGAATGAAACAATATATTGAATCAAATATATGCTTCAACCATTAATGAAAGTAAAAGTTTCATCATGCAATCCCAACCTTATGAGATTTAACTCATAGGTTGACAATTAAAATTCAAGTACAAAATAACACCCAACATCATTTTGATCAAATAAATTCATAGGAGAACATATTAAGAAATAATAGAAGAACATAGAAAGATGGTTGTCACCAAGTCAATCCATAATCCAGCAGCACAATGTCCTACGGTGGCTGAGAGGGATTGTCTTTGATTTCCTCCTTTCATCTTTACTCAGTCGTTACCCTTTATTGTTGCCTTTAAATCTTCACACCCATTAGGGTTTCCTCCTTTGGCTTTTTATAAGCTTTTCTTCCTAGGGTAACTCCAACCACCCCTAATATCTTCTCCTCTTTTTTAGGTATATTTTTCTAGTACAAGTAGAGTGCGGCTAAAACTGGTATGCATTGAGTGTTAACTCGGTCATATTCTTGAAATTGCCACTGCATTCGTGTTGGCAACCTGTCCAACCTTTTACCCCGAAAAACCTTCACTCTTTTTCTTTCTTTCTTCACATCTTACATTTGCCAAACCACCAAACACAACCTTTCCACATATAATTAAAAGTACCTAACTTTTAAAAACAATCCAAGCTTTTAATGCAATGATAAAAATACCAATGAAATTTCCTAAAATGAAACTAAATGTACCAAGTATAAGTAATTAGCTAGGTCTAAAGGCATGAAATATAACTCTTTTTAAGAGTTATCACACTCCAAACCTGAGTTATTACTTGCCTTCAAGCAAAATATGCATGAGTACCTGAATGCAAAAATATTGCCAGTGCATATACCCATCTTGTACTGTCAATCTATTCGAAGATCAATATATACATTAGTTCTCAACAATCTTCTAAAAAACTGGTTCAAGTTTCAAAGGTTCAGTTTAAGGAAGGTAGTGTAGAAAATTGCTCCCTAAAACAAAATTTCCTAAATACCATGTGTTTTCTAGCCATAGCAAATATATCCTAATTTACTTAGTTCATTTGTTACCTAAACTCAAGTTACTCTTGCTCTACGCATACTTGAAATGTATAAACCATTTATATTTGTGTTCTTTTTGCATATTATTATATTAGGGGATTTAGCATGTCACAAAATTCTTTGACTTGATAATCGCAATGGAGCATACACCGAATTACCTAGTTCCCAATCATGTCACAATTTAAATAGAAATCACTCTTGAAGCTAAGGCTTTTGACTTAAAAGATGGATGGAGCAAACAACTACCTCATTAGCTACTCATCTCGTTACCATAGCGGAGTACCCCTAATTTATTTACTTCCTATTACATACTTTTAGTTAAACTCACCTTTCTACTCAAGAACACGATGAAGCAAACAAAGTGGTGTGACTTACTCAACAATTCTAAGCATTGGAGTTCCTATTATCCTTTATTTAATAATGACGAGGCAATATGACTGAATTTGGCTTCAAAAGTCCCTATGTTCATTAGAAGATACTCACTATAACCCGAAAAAAACTGTGTATAGGACATCTGATTTTTAGAAACTAATTTTCAAGCAACCAATCCTAAGCTAAATTCACCTAATCCATTGTTACATGTTCTAGGTGTATTGAAGAATCTAAACTCATCATTGAACATTATAAGTATAGATTGTACTACTCATTGGCAAACAATACTTCATAGTTACATTACAGTGGCAAAACTGATTTAGCTATACCAAAATGACTACACTAAAATGATCACACATACTAAATATAAAATGCAATCTAAATGCACAACACACCCCCAAACCTAAGGGATGCATTGTCCTTAATGCATGACTAGATATAAAATAGAACAATCAAAAGGGAATTTTGTACAAAAAATGCCATAACAAAAGAAATAAAATGCAAGATGCATGAAAGAAATAGAAAACTTAGCTGGCTTTAACTAGTATGTAGATACTTTAGTCTGCCCGATGAGTGGATTTTTAGGCACTAACTTTATACCGCCATTTCCCATTTTTGGGGTCCATTTCTTCCCCTTCCTTATCAGTTTCCATGAGCTTATCGATTAGATGATCAATGTCAATGTCTTGTACAGTTACAGAAGTTGGTGGAAAAGATGGAACAAGGTCCTTACCTTTAGTGGTGGCAGTGTGATCTTTTTCTTCATCTTCGTCCTTCTCAATATTTAGGGATGTCATCTATTCGGGCTCTTCAACAACAGGTTGAGTAGGCTTCACAACAATAGTTTGAGTAGGCTCCTCGGCAGCATCATAAGATTGGAGCAAAGTGGCGTGGAAGACAAGAAATTCTGGCCTTGGCTCTGTAAAATTCTTTTGCAGAGATCTTCTGAGAGCCAAATCCCTACTCCTCACATAGGCACAATATTAAGCTTGCTGCTGCTGGGCCTAAACAATCTCTCCAGCCAGGTGTATTGTACGTAGACGACATATTTTCTAGGCCTACCCCGTCTTCTGCTTCATCTGCTTTAAGGAGTGAAATATTTTCTGTTTGAGGGAGCTACAAGAAACTGAAGGTGTTACCGTGCGAGTTGCCCTAGCAGCATCAGTGCCTTGAATCTTGGCAAGGATGTTCATGGACAATCCACCCTTATTAGGGGCGATATCCTCATCTTCATTGATAAGGACTCGGACGGTTCAATATAGAGCAATAATAAGTGAGGGAAAGTTTAAGCTACCAATATTCTTCTCAGCACATAGGTGTACTTGAAAAATGACCCTATTGACATTAATTCTTCTCCCTTTTATGATGGAGTGCAGTAAAAACATTCTATCTTTTGAAATAGTTGTATTGTGTGTAGACGACATAAGTCGGTTCCTCCTAAAAGGCTTCAACAAAGTCCTCTCAATAATATAACAGTCTTGAATGGAAACAGTCCATCGTGTTCCTTCAATACATATATCTTTCAATACTTTGGCTAAACCCTCAACAATGATATTGTCAGCAAACAATGTGTGTTCATCTTGGACACCTACAACACCAAACTGTGCATTAATACGATCTTCATTAAAAGGAACGAAAGTTCCCCTTATGCAGATAAAAAGAGAATCTGGAGAATTGACATGGGCATAAAATTCCCGAATAATTTTCCCTAAAACATCTTTTGTATGCGAATAGAAAATATTACAGCCATGCTTTTCTACTACGGAGAACACAGATTCATCATATCCCATGTATGGTTCATGGCCACAACAGCCCTTAATGGTTCAAAAGTTTTGAAGGCAGTTTTAATACGAGCCATTGGAGAAGGCTGGAAAAAATATTGGAAGATGTACTGGAAGAAAAAGATAAGAAAGATTGTAGAGAAAGAGTAATAAAAATGAAAACTTTAGAAGAAAACTAAAAGACGTGAGCAGTTGAGAAGAGGAAAATAAGGGAGATAATGATGACAATTTACCAAAAATGAAACGTACTAAGGAAGCTGTGTGACGTGGAGGAGAAAAAAATGAATAAGGAAGATTTTGGGGGGAATGTAAAGTGCCCTAATCCTTAAGAAATTGTAACTTCTCTTCTAAGAGCGGGCCAAGTAACAAAATTGGCCTAGCTATAAAAACAAATCTCTCCCCTTGGACTTATCTGCCAAGTCATCCTCATGTTATCCATTTACCTAGGTTGTGGCAATGCTACGACAAACTTCTCTTCATATCACAACTGCTCAGTTCATATTCTGTCTCTGGAAATCATAGAAAACTATTCAAAAATAAGGAAACTAAAATGGAAACAATATTAAATGAGTACTAAAAGTAAAATTAAAGTAAAACAAGCAAGGAAAAGAGAGATAAAATAAATTATTATCTCGAACATCTCGAAGGTCAATGGAGTGCTTGTCTCGATCCACATAAGCACCCTAGTACTGTTTTAAGTGTTGTCCATTAACCTTAAATGTGACCCCCATTTTCAGGTCTTTGGTATTAACAGCTCCATGAGGATACACTTGAGCTACTTCAAAAGGACCTGACCAACGTAATTTTAATTTACCTGGGAATAAGAGTTGAATAAAAATACCTGTTGTCCTAGTTCAAATTGTCGCGGTATGATTCTTTTTTTGTGCCGAAGCTTGTTCTTTTCCTTGTACAACTTAGCATTCTCATATGCTTGTGCTTGGAAATCCTCCATTTTATTCAATTGTAACAACCTTTTGTAACCAGCAGTGACCCAATCCATGTTCAGCTTCTTAATAACCCAATTTTCTTTATGCTCAAGTTTAACAAGAAGGTGACATGGCTTGCCATAAACAAGCTTGAAAGGTGCCATCCTTAACGGTGTTTTGTACGCAGTACGACACACCCACAAAGCTTCATCCAATTTGGTAGACCAATCTCTATGGGTAGGATTCCTCACTATTTCTAATTTTTTTTAAATTTCTCTATTAGAAATATTAGCTTGTCCATTTGTTTGGGGGTGATATGCCGTGGCAATCTTATGTTTCACTCCATATCGATGCAAAGCATTAGCTTCCAACTTGCAAACAAAATGAGACCCCTCATACTAATAATGGCTTTGGGTATACCAAATCTTGTAAAAGTTTTCTTGTGTAAAAACTTTATTACTGACCTTGCATCATTAGTAGGAAGGACAACAAACCTTGACCTACTTAGAGACATAGTCCACCGCTAACAGTCTATACAATGTGCCTACTGATTGTCGAAATGAACCCCTAAAGTCTAATCCCCATACATCAAACAACTTAATCTCTAGTATACTTTGCAATGTCATTTCGTGTCTTCTAGATAGATTTCCTGTTCTCTGACAACTATCGCATGACTGATAGAATTCATGGGCATCCTTGAACAGACTTGGCCAAGAAAATCCTGACTGAAGTACTTTGGCAGCAGTTCTTATCCCTCCAAAATGTCCTGAGTATGAATCTGAATGAAAATGCTACAAAATGCTAAGAATTTTCTCATCAGGGTGGAAACACAAAAATATATAGACTTTTTCAGCACATTTTCATCCCTAATTCATGCAGTTTTGTAGTAATTTTTTTTCTAAATTCATACTTTAATTATAAAATCATTAATTTACACTTAAATTATAAACATATTAAATTGTAATTATTTTTATAGTAAAATTTCACAAATTTGGTTTATTTTCGACAGTTTTGCACAAAAGGTGAAAATTGACTCAGTAGACACCTCAAAAGGCTTGAACCGTTGGGTAAATTTTTGCATCAAGTAAACCAAGGGAAAGATTAAATATTTTTCCAGCCAATTTCGGTCCAAATGATGACCATTTTCTATAATTTATATTTAATTTTTATCCAAGTTAAATTGGGTTAAAAATTAATATAAATTCTTAAGGAGAATGTGACCCGGTGTGCCAAGCATTGAAGATTGATCCAATAAGAAAATTTGCAGCCCAAAATTGACCCAATAAGCTGACCCAATTAGTTTATTTAGCTGATTAAATTACTTGAAAAATAGCCCTCATGTTTCCTTAAAATCCTATTCAATCTCCTTCAATTTCTATGCCTTTGAAGATTTGCCCCAAGCTAAATTTAGCAAAGTTTGAAACATTCAAACTTTGCTCCTTGTGTGGTCGGCCAAGGGGAGTGTGTGGCTGATAATTATTTCTATTTTTAGCAGCCACACTTACCTATAAATATCCCCTTCACCTACTTATTCAACACACCTTCATTCCCACACACCTATCTCTCTTTCACTCACTTTCTCCTATTTGTTTTTCCTTTTTTCCTGTCCATTTCCCTTGTCGATTTCCCTCTTGAAAAGTCGTCTTCTACCTTGTAATAACATCATTCAATTTTTCGTAGTGGCCTCAATTCAACAGAACGAGTAGAGAAGAAGAGGAGCGCATTAGTCTGGCTTCATAAAAATCCTGGATTTGCTTCCTAGTTCCCTTCTCTTTAATTTTCTTGTTTATGTTGTAATCTTGAAAATAAATAATTTTTTTTGTTCTTGTTCTAATTAAAATGGATTAAATTAATTCATATTAGATTGATTGCATTATATTCACTTGAATTATTAAAATCATGGGTGTGTTGTTATAGGCATTGGTAAGTTACTCAATTAAATAAAACCATGCCTATGTTATACTTGCATTATAAAATGTAAGGAAACAAATGAATTAATTATTAAACGTCTGAAAATATAATTAACTAACACAATATTTGATTGGTGCATGTTTAATCTTCTAAGGTAGCTGAAGGTTAAATTAGCGACGGTATTAAACAATACATTAGCCTTGCATAACTTGGAGGATTATTGTGATTAAATTCTTTCAATATAGAAATATATTGTCACCTCACTTAATCTTTTATGTGCTTATGAAGATTTATAAATTGTTTGAATTGCCATTGAAAATGTTCAATAGATTAGTTAATTTAGTAAGTATGTATGAGCAGTAGTTAGCGAATTACCAAGTTGATGTGAAAATATTCGTAAGAACATGAACATAAGTTTAGTAGTTCTAAGTTAAGGAACGTAATTGGTCTAACACAATTTTTTCATATTGATTAAAACTCATCTTTTTGAAATCGTGCATTGGAATTTTTACTTTTTATTTCTATTACTTAGTTAATTTTTAGTTTTCAAATCACTTCTTCAAAACAAAATATTTTTTTCCATCACCAAATTATTTTATTTACATTTCATAAATATTTTTCTTCCACAGTCCCTGTAGGTACGATAACTCGACATTTACTTGTCACTTTATTGCTTGTTGTGATTGTGTAAACTTGCACATTTCTGTCGTTCCACAGGGACACATTTCCTAATTATTTGATCAGCACAATGTTTAAACAAGAAAGGTTCATCCCAACAATAGTGCTTGGAATCATGAAAAAATTTTTGTCTTCTTTGACTGTTGAGATCGGGTGGTAACACTCCACTCACTAAATAGTTCACTATGTCGACATACCAAGGCAATGTCTTGGTGACTAACAACTGTTCGTCTTGAAATTCTTCTTTAATAAGTGTGCCATGATCACCTTTACTTCCATATTCTAATATTGAAAAGTGACCGACCACTTGATTCTCAATCCCTTTCTAATCCCTAATTTCCAAATCAAATTCGTGGAGCAAAAGTATCAACCTAATTAACCTTGTCTTAACATCTTTCTTGCTCATTTGATACTTAATAGCATAATGATTTGTGTAGACTATGACCTTCATACCAGCTAGATAAGAACGAAATTTATCAAATGCGAACACCAAAGCCAGTAATTCCTTTTTCATGGTGGTGTAATTCAATTGTGCTTCTGATAAAGTTCTGCTAGCATAATATATTGCACATAGTATTTTGTCTTTCCTTTACCCTAACATTGCTCCCACAACATAATCGCTGGTGTCACACATGAGTTCAAAAGTTAGTGTCCATTCCAGAGCTACTATAATTGGTGTTGCTATAATTTTTTCTTTAACTCTTCAAAGGCTACCAAACAATGTTCATCAAAATTGAAAGGTCTATTTTGCTCCAACAAAGTGTAGAAAGGTTTAGATATCCTCAAGAATTCCTTTATGAACCTTTTATAAAATCCTGTGTGACCTAGAAAACTTCTAATACCCTTAACTCTGGTAAAAGGTGGCAATTTTTCTATCACATCAATTTTTCCTCTGTCCACTACAATTCCTCTATGTGATATCCTGTGCCCTAGGACAATTCCTTCATGAACCATGAAGTGGCATTTTTCCCAATTCAAAACAAGATTTGTTTCTTCAAAGCGGCATAAAACCAATTCTAGATTTTCCAAACAATCCACAAAATCATTCTTAAACATAGAAAAGTCGTCCATGAAGACTTCAAGAAAATTTTACACCATGTCAGAGAATATAACCATCATACAACATCTGAACACAAAAGTAGCTTATGGACATGTGAAAGTTGTCTTCTCTTGGTCATTGGGAGCTATGACAATCTGATTACATCCTGAATAAACATCCAAAAAATAGTAGAAAGCTTTCCCTACTAATTTATCCAACATTAGACCAATGAATGGTAAAGGAAAGTGATCCTGCCAAGTTGCCTTGTTAAGCTTACAGCAATCCATACATACTCTCCATCTCGTGACAGTGCGAGTTGGTATGAGCTCATTGTTATCATTACTTACTACTGTGACACCTCCTTTCTTAGGTACACATTGTACATGACTCACCCATGAGCTATCTGAAATCAAGTAAATATGCAAACATCAAGAAACTTAATAATCTCTTTCTTGACAACTTATTTCATGCTCAGATTCAATCTTCACTACTGTTCAATGTAATTGCTAGGACAATCCTTCAAAAAAATTTATGCATGTAAAATACAGGGCTAATTCCCTTTATATCAGCCAAGGTTCATCCCAATGCCTTTTTAAATCATCGAAGAACTTCTAACAACCTTGCCTCTTGCTCGGGTGTCAGTTCCACAAAAATTACTACCGGTAAGTTACTGTTGTCGAGCAAGTAAGCATATTTCAAATGTTACGGCAAAGATTTTAACTCCAGTGTAGGGGATTCCTCTATAGAAGATTTAGGAGGATTGAAAGGTTGATTTGATAAATCCAAGGATTCAAACTTCTTCCCTAGTCTATCTATTATATGCTTGGCTTCCATAAATTCACCGAATTTCCCAAAACGTACTGTATCACTCTGCTCGAGTGGGTCTTCATCACTATCGGGATTGCTATAGAAAAATCTGGTGAACTCCTCCACTGCTATTTTTATCAACCGATGGCATGACATTTCAAAGCATTAAATACATTGAAGGTAACCTGCTGATCATTTACCTCATGGTGAACTCACCGTTCTGCACATCAATTAACGTCCTTCCAGTAGCAAGAAAAGGTCTCCCAAGAATAATTGGCACATCTTGGTCCGCTTCACATGCTATAATAAGGAAATTCACAGGAAAGATAAATTTATCTACTTTTACTATCACATCTTCAATTTTACCTTACGGAGGCGTGTAGGATCGATCAACCAGTTGCAAAGTAACCGTAAAAGGTCTTGCTTTTCCAATTCTCAGTTTCATACAAACCGATATAGACATTAGATTTATACTCACTCCAAGATAACATAACACCTTACCAACATAATGATTTCCAATTGAACATGCCATAGTGAAACTCCCTAGGTCCTTCAGGTTCGGAGGTAATTTATTCGTCAACATTGTTGTGCACCCTTCAGTGAGAGGGATAGTCTCAAATTCTCCCAATCTACGCTTTTTTGACAATATATCTTTAATAAATTTCACGTACTTAGGCATTTGCTCCAAAGCTTTAACCAGTGGAATGTTGATGTGGAGTTGCTTCAATACATCCAAAAATCTTTTGAACTAAATATTTTGTTTAGAATTGTGAAAATGTTGAGGAAAAGGTAGAGGTGGTCATCCTTCAGGTTGCTGATATTATTTTATTTTCGCATTCTTATTGACAACATGATCTGATTTTGCCACAACATGTTGCTGCTTACCTTTTTTAGGTTTAGTATATTTTTCAAATGACTCTGGGATCTTTATATGGTGGTTATTCGATTTATCCTCTCCTGTCGTGGCATAATAAGCAATGTCAACAAGTTGAGTTCCACTTCTAAGAGTGATGCCTTAACTGTTCCTTCCCTTATGATCTCAAATTCTCGGTATCATTTGGTAATGCTCCTTGTGGTCTCGAATTCAAAGCATTTGTTATTTGGCCCACTCGATTCTCGAGAGCTCGGAGTGATGAACCCTAAATCTAAATTACAACATCATTCTTAGTCATATATTCCTTCAAAAAGGCTTCAATAGATGATGATGCTAAAGCCGATTCCTGACCGTGCTGGACATTTTGCCTCGACATAGTATGATTATAACTAGGCGGTGCATTGTTGGCATTCTGTTTTGCAGCATTATTAAAATTCCCCACACCTTGATTATTCTAACTAAAGTTCAGATGTTGCTTCCACCTTGGATTATATGTGTTGGAATAGGGGTTATTGTTCCAATCGAAATCACCTATGTAACACACGAATGCTGGGCTTGATGAGCATTAATCAAACACATGGTCTTCACTATAATAAACACACGAAAGCTTGGCTGATTTCATCTCCTGAACTATAGTGGGCTTCTTCATTGTTTTGATCATATTAGCCAAAGAAGATACCTAGTTTGTTAACAAAGTGATTGCATCTAGCTTCATGGTACTAGCAGCTCTTTTGTCTGTCCCAACTCTTGTGGTAGGATATTGATAATCATTGTTGGCAATCTTCTCCTGAATTTCGTATGCTTCATTATAAGATTTATCCAACAAAGTACCATTGGCAAAAGCATCAACTACTATCCTCGTCTGCGCATTTAGCCCATTATATAATATCTCCATCTGAGTCTAGTGCTGAAATCTATGCATTAGACATTTTTTAATTAATTCTTTAAATCGTTCCCAAGCTTCATATAGTGTTTCATCCTTCGATTGCCGACAATATGTGCTGTCATTTCTAAGCTTGCCATTCATATTTAGGGGATTATACCGTAGCAAAAATCTCTCACAAAGATCATTTCATGATGCCTCTATTCCTGATGGCAAAGTATTCAACCACGCTTTTGCATGTTCTCTTAAAGAATATGGGAACATTTTAAGTCGTAAAGCATATTCGAGAACACCTTGTTGTCTAAATGAGTCACAGATTTCTAGAAAAAGTCTGAAATATAGCTCAAACTGTCTTTGTATTTGTAACATCTGAAACATTACCAGTTTCAGCTCAAACTATTGCGCCTATATTTCTGGCTTAACTATCCCTGGATTCAGGTCATCAAAAATTTGCACATCATGCTCTCAGATTGGTTTGTCTCGATCATCTACCACCCTACGAACATGAGGATTAGCGTCCTGACCATTTAGATTATCATTCAGACTAGGTACCACCCTATGAACAATAGGATTAATATCTTAACCATTTAGATTATCATTTAGGCTAGGATCATTCCCTTTCCTAGCCATTTTTCGTAGTTCTCTCCACCTTTTTCGTAAAGTTCTTTCGATCTCTCGGTCAAAAGGATACTCTTTGTTAGCAGGAACGCCTCTTCTCATGCACTGATGGCAAACAAGTAGAAATTAAATTAAACTAAGTTAAATAAAAATAATGGAATTAAGTAAAATAACAAAACCAAATTTAACCAAATTGTCGATCCCCGGCAACAACGCTAAAACTTGTCGCGTGTGAAATGGTATGCGAATTGTGCAAGTATACATGTCGAATCAAGTAATAAAGTGATAAGTGAGATCATCTCCACTAGGATTGAATTAGGTATAAAAGTGGTCAAGTTATTATAAAGAATTATAATTAATGTTTTGGAAAAACCAAGTTAAGTACACTGTGGTAAATTAAAGTAGTAAGGATGTGTGCAAAATGTATATTGACTAACACTGAAAAATGATAAGGCAAAGCAAGAGTGAAAATGCAATGGCAATTATGAGAATAATGACGTAAACAATCTACAATCGAATAAATAAATAACTAAGAATGATATGGAAAACATACTACGACAAATGATTAAGGGTTTACGATGCTGATTTGGAAGGTTGGGATTACTAAGAATCTGCCCTTACTTTCAGTAATACCTCAGGAAAATTGAACTCAACCTACAGCTCAGAAGAGACCTAAAGTGATTTGCTTCTTTCGAGAGCTAGATCTCAAGTTACCTTGCCTGTGTCTATAGGCCTTAGCACTGTACCCTACACTGTTTTGTCTTTGATCTATACAAACGTTGCTCTATGTCTAGAGTCCACTACAAGTATTCTGTTGAATACCTGCTTGTATCATTCAATTCTAGTCCAACTAATCTAACCTTTTCATAATTCGATTTAGTTTATGGGCATGTTGGACAGTCATATACATCTAGAGAATGTATGCGTACAATTGGGAAATAAAAATAATTGAATGAAATAATAGATTAAATAAAATATATGCTTCAACCATTAACAAAAATAAAATTTTCATCATGTAATCCCATCCCTATGAGATTTAGCTCATGGGTTGGCAGTTCAAAATAACACCCAACATCATTTTGATCAAATCAATACATGGAAGAACTTAGAAAGACGGCTGCCGCCAAGTTAATCTACAATCCAGCAGCACAGTGTCTTGTGGTGACTAAGAGGGACTACCTTAATTTCCTCCTTTAGTCTCTACTCAGCTGTTACCCTCAATTGTTGCCTTCGAATCTTCACACCCTTTATGGTTTCCTCCTTTGGCTTTTTATAAGCTTTTCTTACTAGGGTAACTCCAACAGCCAACGATATCTTCTCCTCTTTTTAGGTAGATTTTTTAGGTACAAGTAGAGTTGGGCTAAAACTAGTATGCCTTGATTGTTGACTCGATCATCTTCCAAAAATTGCCACGGCATTTGTGTTGGAAAACTGTCCAAACTTTTAACTTGACAAACCTTCACTCTTTTATTTCTTTCTCCATATTTTGTATCTGTCAAACCACCAAACACAACCTTTTTACATGCAATTAAAAGTACCTAACATTTAAACATAGTCCAAACTCTTAAACATTGATAAAAATACCAATGAAATGTCCTCAAATGCAACTAAATGTATCAAGTACAAGTAATTATCCAGGTCTAAAGGCATGAAATATAACTCTTTTTGAGAGTTATCAATGACTACATGAGAAATGCGAAAATTGATTATATGTGTTATATTTGAAAAGTACCATATCACATGCATGGGTGGGTTTTGTGAAAGGTGGAAGTTATGTGGCATTTTATCTGTGATTATGTGGTCATTATTGGAATTATGAGGTGGCTTATGTCGTGTATGAATATGGTAATCGAATTGTGCAAGTTTACACGTCTGATCAAGTAATAAAGTGATAAGTGAGATCGTCTCCACAAGGATCGATTAGGTATAAAATGGTCAAGTTATTATATAAGAGTGTGTTTAATGCTATGGGAAAACAATAACATGAATGCGGAGATAATTAAGAAATATTGATGTGTGTAATATGTGAATTATATCAAATAAATGAAAACGCTATGGCAAGACAAAAGTAAGTTTGCAATGGGAATTATGATAATGGTTACGTGAATAATATGTAAACGAGTAACAACTATGGATGTGAAAATAGATATTGTACAACAAAGGCTAAATGATCTGCGATGTTGACTCTTAAGGCTAGGATTACAAAGAATCTACCCCCATTGTCCAATAATGCATGGGCAATTTCAGTCTTATTCTACTGCTCGGAGTAGTTCTATTGTGGTCTACTTCTTTCAAGAGCTGCGGCTTTAGGATTTGAGTTTGGTTCCTACTACTGTTCCTCTCATTTTTGTACAGAATGATGCTTTGTGTCTAGAGTCCACTACAAGTATTCTTTCGAGTACTCACTCATATCATTCAATTTCGATCTAACTAACCTAACCTTATCAGAATTAGATTAATTGTATAAACATTTTTCATATTCACCTATGTCTAGAGTTTTACATGCACGTTATTCATAAATACCATTGAATGAAACAAAAAATTAAAATTAATCTAAGTCATGGCCAATAATGGAAATAACAGTTTCATCAAGTAATCTCAACCATATGAGATTTAGCTCAGGGGTTGGTGAATCAAATACAAATTCAAAAGAGTAGTCAACATTGTTTCCTTAAATCACATTACATAATAGAAAATAAAGCATTAAAGGTAGAACTCAGAAAGATAGCTTTTGTCTATCCAGCCCACAACTTCAGCTACGAAATGTCTTCCGGTGAACACGATGGACTGCCTTCATCTTACCGTTTGTGTTTTCATCATTGTAGCATCCGCTACCCTCTATTTTTTCCTAAAGGATTTCTCTTTCCAAAACTGACTCCCTCACTGTCTACCCCATTTTTAGCTTTTAATTTTGGGCTTTATATCTCCTCCTTTAGGTAGACCCATCATCCCATCATCCCATGATCTTTTTTTCCTCTTTTTAGGCTAAATTTTTTGGTAGACGTACAACAGGACTGATAACGGTTAAGTGTTGACTTGGTCATTTCCTAACATTGCCACGACACTCGTATTGGCAAACTGTCCAGCCTTTTGCCACGATAAACCTTCAGTTATTTACTTCCTTTTCTCATTTTTCACATGCTACTTAACAAACAAACCCTTCCCGCAAACAATTAGAAGTAACATGTAATAGCATTTAAACATAGTCCAAATCTTTTAATACAATTTCCTAATAACACTAATGGAAAATCCTAAAATGTAACTCTTTTTAAGAGTTATCATACCCCAAAACCTAAGTTATTGCTTGTCCTCAAGCAAGATATGTATGAATGCATATATGCAAGAATTTTCCATCACACATAACCACATTGAACTGCCAGCCTACTCAAAGAACACCACATACATCAATTCTCAGTAATCTTCTTTTTACAAAAACTTGTTCAAGTGTTAGAGGTTTGCTCAACAATGGTAGTGCAAAAAATTTCATCTTAAAAACAAAATTTCCTAAGTGCTCATGTGTGCTTTATGGGCACAACAAGCATCTTCTAATTCACTTAGTTCATTTGTTACCTAAACTCAAGTTTCTTTAACCTACTCAAAGTAATGTAAGGGATTTAGCATGTCACAAAATTCTTTGACTCGATAATTATAATGGAGCAAGCACCGAATTACTGAGTACTCAATCATGTCACAATTTAAGTAGAAATCACTCTTAAAGCTAACACTTTTAACTTAGAAGATAGATTGAGCAAACAACTACCTCCTTAGCTACTCAGCTTGTTACTATAGTAGAGTGCCCCTTTTTTTATTTCAAATTCTTACTCAAACTCACATTTTTAGTCAACAGCACAATGGAGCAAACAAAGTATTGCTGACTTCCTTGGCAAATCTAAGCCTTAGAGTGCATACTATTCTTTATTTAAGTAATGTTTTGGCAATTTGATTGAGTTTCGCTTGAAAAGACCCAAAGTTCATTAAAAGGCACTCATTACAGTCTAAAACTAACTGAGGTTACGGCATGTCATGTTCAGGAGTTAATTTTCAAGCAACTCTCCTAAGCTAAATTCACGTAATCCACTATTACATGTTCTAGGTGTATTGAAGAATTTAAGCTCATCATTGAACATAGGCATTGGCATTGGCTAGGTGAAAGTCTTTTGAAGGGACCTTTTCAGAGCAGCGTCCCTCTTATCCACATAGGCCCAGTAGAGAGCTAATTTGTCCTGCACTTTTTCCAAATCCACAACAAGCTGAAGCTATTGAGTATCGAAAAGATTGTTTTGCTTCTGCAATGTTGCCAATGAATTGAGAACTTATTACTCAAATAAGTTGTTAGTCTCGGATGTTGTTGTAGTGGCAAATGTAGGCGTAGACGATGTTGATGTTGAGCCAAGAGGTTGTTACCGTGACAAATCCTCCCTAGAAATATTTGCAACAATCAATATTGTAATGGACCATTTATTTGGGATGACATCCTCATTGGTTTAGACTGAGACACTAACACGCTGGCAAAGCACGGTGATTAAAGAAAGAAAGTTAAGACTCTCGTCATTCTTTTGTGCGCACTGTTGTACTTCGTTAAATATAACCTTACCCACATTAATTTTCCTACCTTGCCTGATGGAATGGACTAGTAACTCCTTAGAAACTGTTGAGTTATAGGTGGAAGGGAGTAGGCGTGTCTTAAGGAAGTGTTACCAAACCCTGCACTTGGGCTGAAAATATGTCTTTTCCATGGTGTAACAATCTTGCCTCGACACCGTCCATTCAGTTCCCGCCACACATAGGTCTTGAAGAACCTGAGTTAACCCATCAGCAGTGACAGTTGCAGCAAACTCGGTATGCTAATCTTGGATATCAAAAAGACCATATTGAGCATTAATCATGTCCTCATCAAATAAGGCCGAGATTCCTCGCACATATATAAAAGCAGTATTTGGGGAGCTATGGTGAGCATAGAACTATCGAAAAATCTTGTTTAAAACATCCCCCGGATGCAAACAAAAAATTGTCCATCCATGTTGCTCAACGACAGAAGAAATGGAAGCATCATTTCCCATTAAAGGCTCATCTTTACAAAGAATGACTTTTTCCAAATAAAAGGGTCGCTTGGAGATGTTCTGGTACCGCTCTACTGCTGCAGTGTCAAAGAAAGTGTGGGGTCGCATAGCAGATGATTGAGGTTTAGATTGTCTAGCGATTGTGGAAAGTTAAGGTAAATGTGAATGTAGAAAAGAAAGGATTGAACTTGCAGTTTCTGAAGAAAGCACAAATAAGCGAGGAGAGAAAGAAAATTTAGGGTAACTGTAAAAAAATTGAAGAGGTTAAGGTAAAATAAAACGATGACAAAGTATGCATAAACTGTGTAAATGCCCTAGAGGGTGATTATATACTAATTAACTTAGGAAATAAATAGGACTTTGGGAGGAGCCTATGCCTTAATTAAATGGGTTTAATGAATTTTCATTTTGCCACGAACCATTCGTAATATTGTTTTTATGAATAATAATGAATTCATGTTAAAGTGAAATATTTTATTTTAGTCTATTCATGTTGTGTTATATTATTCCTTGTGTTCATTTCATGTGAGGCATATTGTTTTATTTTGTGGGTATTTGACAATTGATTACATTATTTACTTACAATTGCGACTTCTTTAATAATAATATTTTTTTATTTTGTTTAATGACAAATTAACTCAATAGTGTTTGTGGAGACAATACTTTTTTACTTACTACTTATTACTTGTACGATCGTGTACACTTGCACGTAATCACACAACGACAAGTTTTTGGCACCACTATTGGAGACTGTATTTGTCATTATTTGTGAAGATATTTATTTTTCAGTTTGGTTTATTTTTATTTTTATTTTTATTTTTATTTTAGATTATTTATTTTTTATGATTTTTCAGGGTTTATGAACATAGACCGAATTATCGATCTATTCCCAGTTCACCCAGAAATTTAACGTACCTTTAGGAAAAGAAGAAAAGTGTGATTAGCCCAAATTCAAGTCGAAGAAATGAATCAAAAGCCAAGATAAGACATAGCCTGTAATAATCAGAATCCAATCCTTATTGCTGATGATAGAGATCAAGTGATTAGGCAGTATGCTATGCCTTTGTTCAGTGAACTCAATCCAAGGATTGTAAGACTCGAGATTGAGGCCCCTCAGTTCGAGTTAAAACCAATGATGTTCTAAATGTTGCAAATAATGGGACATTTTAGTGGGATGCTTGCTGAAGATCCAAATTTGCAAGAGTATTTGAAGATGCCTTAAGATTTTTTTTCTCATATTCGTTGTAAGACTGTTCGCAAGCATTGTTGAATTCCTTAACACCCCGTTGTGTTTCCACATGGAAAGAATTGGCAAAACATTTTCTGATGAATTATTTTCCACCAAGTAAGAATTCTAAACTCATAAATGAAATTACTTCATTTCAGGGTGCTTTGGCAAGTGATACGGAGAATCCTAGAAACACAAGAAAAAAACAGTGTAAGATTGATACTTTGAGGAGTGGAAAGGTGTTGGAACCAATAGTTGTTGAATCGAAAGATGAGCCTATTTTCTACCAAAATTAAAAGGAAGTTCAACCAGAAGTTGAATCTCCCACAATGCAAAATCTTGTTCCTGTGATCCCTATTGAGGCACCATCGCAATAGATTAGTCTTGAAGAATCAACACCAAAGGTAGATGCAGAACCAGCACTACCTCCGAAAAGTTATCCAACTAAGGTAAAAACTCCACCACTTCTTTACCTGCAGAGATTCCAAAAGAAACAACAAGAGGTTCACTTTAAGAAATTTTTAGATGTACTTAAGTAGTTACATATCAACATTTCATTGGTAGAGGCTCTAGAATAGATGTCAGATTATTTTAAATTCATGAAAGTTATATTCTCTAAGAAGAGATGGTTGTGATACTTTGAGATAATGTCTTTGACTAAGAAGTGATATGTATTCCTATAAAATAGGTTTCCACCAAAGATGAAAGATCCTGAAAGCTTTACCATACCGTGTAACATCAGTAATTCCTATTATGGTATGGGCCTATGTGATTTGGGAGTGAGTATAAATCTGATGCCTATGTTTGTGTTTAGAAAATTGGGAATTGGTGAAGTTAGACCAACAATAGTGTCACTACAACTAGCAGATCGATCAATACAATATCCTGGAAGAAAGATTGAAGATATTTTAGTATGTGTTGATAAAATTCTTTTTCATGTTAACTTTCTTATTTTGTATTTTGAAGTAGATAAAGAAGTCCCTATCATTTTGGGAAGACCTTTCTTAGCAATCGGAAGAACACTAATTATTATTTAGAAAGGAGAACTTACCATGTGAGTCTAAGACAATAAGGTACCCTTTAATATTTTCAAACCTATGAGATGCTATGATGCAGGAGAAGAATGTTCTTTTATGGATCAGACAGACTCGTCATTTCCTATAGATGATTCGTTGGAACAACTCTTAGCACTAGAGATGCTAAGTGATGATGAAGAAGATGAAAATCATGCTGAATTGGAAGTCGAATTGAAGGGAATCATTTTGTAACCCCCATTTTGAGCCTTTGGAGTCAAATTCTCATGAGTATAAGCAATTGAAAGCTTCAACTGAAGAACTGCCTAAGTTATAGTTAAAGGTACTACATTCTCACATTAAATATGTTTTTCTAAGTAATTTTTCTACTCTATCTGTGATTATTTCAGTTGAATTAGCTGAGAATCAAGAAGAGAAGCTGATTAATTTCTTGAAGAAATTCACGAAGGCGATCGGTTGGATGATATCTAATATTAGAGGTATTAGCCCACTTTTTTGCATGAACAAAATCATCTTAGAAGATGGTGAAAAAGGCATTATTGATGGCCAAATAAGGTTAAATCACATCATGAAAGAGGTAGTCAAGAAGGAGATCATCAAGTTGTTAGATGTGAAAATCATTTAACCCATCTTAGATAGCTCTTAGGTGAGTCCAGTCCAATGTGTGTCAAAGAATGGTAACATCACAGTTGTAAAAAATGAAAATAATGAGTTGATTCCAACCAAAACAGTTACAATTTGGAGGATTTGTATTGATTACCGTAAGTGGAATAATGTAACTCAGAAAGATCATTTCCTATTATCATTTTTAGATCAAAGGCTAGACAGACTTGTAGGACACAATTACTATTGTTTCCTCAACAAATATTCAGGATACAATCAGATCCCTGTAGCCCCAGAAGATTAGCACAAGACAGCCTTCATATGTCCATATGGTACGTTTCCTTTCAAATGTAAGCCTTTTTGTTTATGTAATTCACTTGGAACTTTTCAGCGGCGTATGATGGTTATATTCACTAACATGGTTGAAAATTTTTTGGAAGTGTTTATGGATAACGTTTTTTTTGTTTAAAGACTCTTATGAAAATTATTTAGATAATTTGGCCAAAATGCTCAAATGATTGGAAGAGACGAACCTTGTTCTCAACTAGGAGAAATGTCATTTCATGGTGAAAGAAAGCATTGTTTTGGGACACAGAATTACAAGGCAAGGAATTGACAAGGAAAAGATAGATGTTATCGAGAAACTCCCACCTCTAATGTCTATAAAGAGCATTAGGAGTTTTCTAGGACATGTTGGATTTTATAGAAGATTCATTAAGGATTTCTCCAAAATCTCCAAATCACTTTGTAAACTATTAGAGAAAGATTCAGTATTCAATTTTGATGGTTATTGTTTAATAGCTTTTGAAGAGTCGAAGAAAATGTTAGTTTCAGCACCAATCATCATCACACCATATTGGAGTTTACAGTTTGAATTGATACGCAACGCAAGTAACTATATTGTAGGAGTTGTGTTAGGACAACAGAGGAATGAGATTTTCCATCCCATATACTATGCTAATCAAACCTTGACGAGAGCACAATTAAATTATACGGTAACAAAAAAAGAGCTACTTGTTGTTTTTTTTACTTTTGAAAATATTCATTCATATCTTGTAGGTACAAAAGTGACTGTTTATATTGATCACACAGCTATTAAATATCTAATGTTAAAGAGAGATGCAAAACCATGATTAATTAGTTGGATATTGTTACTCTAAGAGTTTCATTTGGTGATACAAGATAGGAAAGGAATAGAGAATTAAGTGGCAAACCATTTGTCTAGATTGGAGCAAAAATACGGAACCCACTCCACAGTTCCTATTAATGAGTATTTTCCAAACAAACTTATCTTTGAGGTAAGTCACTTCCATAAAGCTCAATAGTTTGCAAATTATGCTAACTTTTTAGCTAGTGGTTTAATGTCGCCCGATTTGACATATCAACAAATGAGGAAATTCCTTCATGATGTAAGATATTATTTTTTAGAGGAACCATTTCTGTTCAAGCAATGTGCAAATCAAATGATTAGAAGGTGTGTAGTCGAGAGCGAAGTAGCATATATTTTGTACCATTGTCATTCTTCCTTGAGTGGGGGACATTTTGGAGGATCACAAACTGCAACCAAAGTATTATAAGTCGATTTCTTTTGGCCAACCTTGTTTAAGGATGCACATGCCTACGTGAAAGAATGCGATCGATGCCAAAGAGTTGGAAATGTGACCAGAAGGAATGAGATGCCACTTACCAACATTCTCGAGGTAGAGTTATTTGAATTTTAAGGTATTAACTTTCTTGGTCTCTTTCCTTCTTCTTATGGTAACAGGTACATCTTGGAAGTCATTGATTATGTGTCCAAATGGGTGGAAGCCAAGGCATATCCGACTAATGATGCCAAGGTGGTGATACGATTTCTTCAAAAACACATATTTACGAGATTTTGGACTCCCAAAGCTATAATCAGCGATGAAGGTTCCCATTTTGGATTTTGTGAATAAATGACTAAAGTGGTTGTTAGACAAATATAATGTAAAGCAAAAAGTTGCTACAACTTACCATCCTTAGACGAATGGTCAAGTTGAGTTTGTAAATAAAAAAATAAAGGGCATACTTGATAAAATAGTGCGCCCAACTCCAAGAGATTGGTCCCGAAGACATGATAAAGCATTATGGGCCTACCAAATGGCATTTAAGACTCATTTAGGGATGTCTCCTTACAGGTTAGTCTATGGTAAGACATGTCATTTGCCATTAGAACTTGAGCATAAAGCGGGCTCTTAAACAGCTCAATTTAGACCTAAAATCTGCTGGGGACAAACGGATGTTAGAACTCAATGAGTTGGAAGAGATGAGATTATTCCTCTTACGAGAATGCCAAATCCATAAAGAAAATTTTAAAAAAAATATGGCATGATAAGCACATCCGTCACCGTATGTTTGAAGTTAGACAACAAGTCCTCCTCTTCAATTTGAGATTGAAGATTTTCCTATGTAAACTTAAATAATCAAGTTTTTTTCGTATGAAGTAGTTGAACTCTAAAACAATAAATGAGGTACATTTAAAGTTAATCGTCAACGACTAAAATATTATTGGATTGGTAAAATCGAGCAAGAAAACACTTTGCTCGTTTTAACCAATCCATGAAATTTTTTTTGTTAGAAAACTGTTACTTTTTAAATAAATAAATTTTATTTTTATTTTTATTTTTATTTTTATTTTTAGTTGTTAATAAAATAGATAAGTTTTGTATATAAATAAATGGGTAAATAGAAATAATAATATCAATAAAACTCTTAATTAAAATTAACTTAATTTTTTAAGTGCAATTAGGGGTTTTTTATTGTTTTTCTTCCCTACTTTTTTTCCTCTTTTGTGTTTTTCTTGTCACCACCTTCCTAACTTTCACTGTCTTTCATGCCACCGCCAACACCCCTCGGCATACCACTCACTAGCCCAGCCCGGTGCGGTCTAACGCCCAGCAGCACCAGTCAGCCCACACGCGCACACACCTTCTAGCAGCAAACTTTTTGTGCTACTCTTTCACACATCATCGCGCTCCATTAGATACTTGTGGCACTCATCAGCCTATGTTGGTCACTTGCAACAAATATCGCACACCATCAGGCCCTGACGTCTAAAATTGGGCACCGTCAAGTACTGACGATTGCAATCAAGTGCAATTGGTTACCATCGCTAGCAATCGAGTCCTGTCGAGCCTTGTGCTCCACTAGCCAATAGTAGGAGCATAGTTTTTTTAACAGTTTCTGTGGCAATTATGGCTGACCCCTCAACATTCAACAAACCTTATTTGCCACCCCTAACCCATGTTGAGGTATTTTTGGGTTTTAATTTTTTCTACTAAGTGGTTTTTATCTTGATTGTTTTTTAAAATGAATCAGAAAATGATGAATTTGGAGATTTAAGAGGAAGAGTTTCAACCTCATTTTCAAACCCTAGGAATAAGGGATAAATACATTAGAATATTTAAGAAGAAATCCCTATTTCCAGAAAAGAGTTTTCCACTGGATAGTAAGTATGATGTACCAACACTTATCTGGGAAATTATTGAAAAACGAGGGTGGAAATTTCTATGTGATATCTAGTCTTCTCCTTATGACAACATTTTCAGAGAGTTTTATGCTCACTTGAATTCGCCAACATTGACAACGCTCCAAGTGCGAAGGAAGGAATTATGTTTATCATCAACAATAAATAATGCCATATTCAATTTACTGGATATTAATAATGATGACTATTCTGCCATGGTAGCCAATGCTAGTGAAGAGACGATTTAAGACATTCTAAAAATCATCACGATTCAAAGAGCCAAATGGATGATATCGAGGCAAGCTACTCGTTATTTTCGTAGGAAATATCTAACCCAATAGGCAAAGGTATGGTTCTACTTTATTTGAACGAGTACTACTCCTACCTTTTTAAGTTGCATTGTTTCGATGACTCAAATGATTCTCCTATATTGTATATTGACTGGAAAGTCAATTAATATGGGTATAATAATACTTAACAAAATTTGAGAGTGTATAGAAAAAAAGACAGGTTATTACTATTTCCCATCACTCATCACTCTGATGTGTCACCAAATTAACATACTGATTCGAGACATTAAAGAACCTTACAACAGAGTTATGATTATTGCCTATGATATCTCAAGGGCAGTAGGTGACATCAAAAGAAAAGGAAAAATCATAAAGATTAATGAGGATGAGATGGTAGAACCAAAATTTGATTCTAGCAATACCAACCTACCCGATGACATCGCAGCAACCTAGGTAACAAAACGGGTTTAAAAATGACGTAGGCCAAATGAACATATGAGGATGTGTATGATCTAATAGAAAACATGGCAATGAATTGCTTCTAGTGGCCAAATGAGAAATTTATATATGGCCAGAGACCATTCGAGGTGAAAGTTGTTCACGAGGATGACAAATACCAACAGATATTGGACAGAATCAATTGGATAGAGTCAACATCTAGTGGATCTTTGATATAGGCGGAGATAGACCTATTGCTCAATATCTTGAAAATGTAGGTGAAAATGTGAATTGCATCGGGAATAGAGGAGCAAATCCCTATTCAAATAATTATAATCTCAGCTGGAGAGATCACCCGAATCTGAGATGGGACAGCAATCAGAGAGGAGGTAACAGTTCTAACCCTATCAAACAAAACATTACTTACCAACCTCCATATCTACAGAAACCTCGGGAAAGGGCCAATCCAAATGACCATACTATATGTGGTCAAAGACTTTATCTAATTGAGGGGGAGATACAGTCAATCCAAAATGAAGTGAAACAGATGCAGTTTGAGTTGGCATCCAACACACTTAAATAACCTATTAGTCACTTACGAGGCTTGAATCGACCTTACAGGTAATCAAAATGGCAGAAAATGTATAAAAATTATTGTTTTATTAATATTTAGTTCCTAACATACTAAAAATGAAAATAAAATAATTAATTATAAATGTGCTAGAAAACAAAATCATCAAATACGGAAATGACCTAAAAAAATTACTACACTTGACGTTAGGTCACTATCCATCCACTACACTCCACAGTAAGACTTCCCTAGAACTAGTCCAACCCTACACACCATAACAGTAGGAGCATAAGCTCGTCTGGATATACCTCCAGTAAATATGCGGACGAACCACCAGTAGATTTGCATATGAATTGCTAGTAGATTTGCGGATAAATCGACAATAGATTTGCAGATGAACTGCCAGTTGATTTACGAGTAAACCAACGATAGATTTGCAAATGAACTGCCAGTAGATATGCGACTAAACTGCCAGTAGCACTTTCTCCTTCAACAACTCAATCCCAATGAAATAGTATGACATGCTTTTATAACTCAGTAAATAGTAATGATAACAGTATTATCATGTAGTTATCATGCAAACAATAGCAATTGTAGTTTTAACAATAGTAGTGAATATACTTCAATAGCAATTTCATATATAACACATAGTCAAACAGATCAAAGATTTCAGAATAAATATAGAAATAGGGTTTCAATTGAGCTTACGAGAACTTTGAACAAGTTAGGGATTATACAGGGACTACTAAAACATTGCACAAAATTTAGGCAAAACTATAAAATAGAGGTCACACAACTGTGTGGCCAGGCCATTTGAAATGTTGATTCCGTGTGATACTAAGGTACACGACTGTGTGTTCAAGCAAGGTGATCAAAAAGCAAAAATCCCCAATGATAGTCACATGGCCTTGTAACTAGCTATGGCCATGTGACAATGAAAATACCCTAAAGTTACAGTAACACATTCGTGTCTTGACCAACCTTGTGGGGCACAGGCCCGTGTGGTAGACCGTGTGGCCTAAAGATTTCACATGGTTTGCCACATATTCCCATGGTAAGGACACACAAATTTAACCACAAGTTTGTTTGGAATTCCACACATTCAAATCTAATTCGATTCACCTAGATCCGGTCCTTCAAATGACAAACACACAACATATTAACATTCGGTAATAAGGATTTTAGCAAGACCCGAAACAAACCGGTTAAGAATAATGGAAGAAAGGGAAGTCTAGATCTTACACTCAATTGCGTATTACTATCGGATCTACACGAATAAAGAACTTACCAATCTATAGCAATAAGGAGTGGAAGTAATGAACAACAGATCTAACACTAATAAAAATCGATGAGTAATATGGTGATTCAACAATGACGGAAACCGACAACCAAGTGTCTGCCTCCGAACGTACCAACGTCTAGAGTAGAAATCCTACACAAAATATATGAAAGGTTGTATTCGCAACTATACAGGTCAAGTTGTAATATTGTTACAACAAAGTAGGTGAGTACTCCGAGGATTGTACCTAAGGGAGGTGAGTACTAAATTAATTAAAACCTAAACGTAAATAGATCTAATTAATACTATAGATGGATTATATTGCAATGAATAAAAAGAAAGGTTGTGGTAATCTATACTAATGATAAGAAGAAAAGAAAGAGAATAATGAAATAAATCTCGAGAAATCAAATAATAAAATATATCAAATCTGAGTATAGGTAATTAGCTTGCTTCAGTAATCATAATCAACTGTTTTTTCGGGATTTCTTTTTCAATCAAGTAGTCAATAACCAAACAGGACCTTCCAATCTATTACTAAAATACCTAGTTGGCAATAACTATTTATCTCTCAACCTCGCAGTCTATATTGGTTCAGGGTTAAGGTGCTCATGGATAAGTCATGTCAAATTTAGGTTAATTCCCACCTTAATGACTTCCTAAGGTTGTTGGGCCTAGGGTTTAGATTCTTCTTTTCTTGAGCAGCTGATATGTTAAGAAATCCCTCCAAAATAGTTATTTAAGCATACCTCCACTCGCTAATCCCCCATAAGATGATTAGTTCCTCATGGATTTCGTAAATAATACAATATTGATAGAAAGAATAGACATGAAGAATAATTCAAGAGTATAGAGTTTAGAAGAAGCCTGATTTGTATTAGAATTAAGCATAGAATCCTCACAAAGTTTGATTGTGTTTCACAAATCTGATTTTTCTCACAAAAGCAAATAACAAGAACTGAAACAAATCTGAAAACCTAAGAAGAGAAAAACTAAATACTAAAACTAGGAAGAAAGTTGTACAATATGAAAGTTGTGTACAACATGTGCTACATGAGCATATATATAGACTTTAGAGTGGTCATCATCCTTAACCCCAGGTCAGCTATCATCCTCGTGCTTAACATTTGATTTTGCAGACCAAAATGCCCCTATTTTGTAATTATTTCCCGTACAGAGGTGATGTTGCGACACACCAGATCTTGTGTCACAAGATTGAAGGCAGTATACTCATCTTCAAAAGTGTGTCGTGGCATCATCAGGCCGTGTCGTGACACCAAAAGCAGTCTTGGAATTCTTCTATGTTGTGACATCCAATTATTCGTGTTGCAACACAGCGACCAATATCGAGTTAGCACGTCTTCTAATGGTCTCCTACATGTTCATAAAGTATATTAGCTCACCTTTAGACCTAATTCGACCCCTAAGGTCAATAAAAGACTCAAATTACACACTTCATTGAATTGAACTAAACTTATGAAAACAAAATTAAAGCTTAACTAAAATGCCTATGTTCAAGCTCCTAAAGTGCGAAAACTAGTTTAATCTGCTACACCAAATTACGGCAGATCAAACTCCCCCACACTTAAGTCATTTCTTATCCTCAAGAAAAAAAACAAAAATAGTAAAAGAAAAGACGACCCTTGAGCAAGTATAGTACAAATGTTAGCTTTGGAGCATATGAATAATCATTTCATATTCGCACATACTCTTGGCATGATATATAACTGACTTACCACTTTTGATATCAACACCTAAGTTCAGTATATTACAAAGCATACAAGCATTAAGGGTCTTAAATGTAGGAAACCATCAATAAATTGTACAAGTAATATGATTATCCTAGTAGAATACAAATAGTCATAAATGCAATTATTTAGTATGGTTTCAAATTGTGAATAAGTCTACCTACATCACATAGGGCTTTTTAGGTTGTAACGTTCTGAGGCTTAGGATAGGCATGGGATTCAAGAATAGCAAGCATTAAATGGTTTCAAGCACGAAAATATTTTGGCACATCATATTGTCCCTTATTCTCCCCTAAGTGACCATTTCCACTCACCACTTTATTTCTCCTTCTGTCACCTTCCTTTCACCTCCTTATAGGAAATCTCAACATCATATAGTAACTACGGCTAACTCATGATTCTTTATTACAATGATGAATGAGTTTTTCTATTGTTGTGACTTTGTCACTTTTCTTCTTTTTCATAGTATCTCACTCAAAAATGCTTCCATTTTTCACATACTTTTTCTACTCTTGTAATTTCCCTTTTTGAATTTTCTTTTACACTTTTTAAACTAACCTATAATTGCTATACTCTACTGATCTTTCTTATCACTCTAATTTTACAAAACTACCTTAATATATCTACTTAACCCTTAATTGTATGGGCAAACGTCTATAATCATGTAGTTTGGGACCAAAGAAATGGGTAAGCACAAATCATCATTTTTAGTACGGGTTTTGTATAAAGGTTCATCAAAAACGGTTTTCTAGCTCAAAATAGGTACTAAATATGAATAAATAGCGTTAGATTTTTGGCTCTGGGTGTATACCAAATAATGCCTTAGGTCATCCTTAGGTATCTCGATATTCACAAGTTTAGTCAACCAAACAATCACAACTTCAACCATTTATCATTCATACTAGTATGATCGTTTCTTTGTATTTTCTATATCAGTTGGTACATTCAATTGCTTAATGCCTATTTACAGTATTTCAAATCACCTATGTACATGCTTCTAACCAATCACTTGTATTTCTACAAGCTCAAGCAGACAATTGACAACAAAAAACCAAAGAAAAGCATAAAAATTTCAAACAAATTTTCTATGTTACCCCCTACACACTTTAGATAAAACAATGTCCACAATGTGTAGCCCTGTAAAATATAAGAAAAGAAGTTACCCGATTGATCGTAATAGTTTCACAGAATATTGGTGGGTGCCTCCTCCTTTTATCAGTGAAAGCTTAAAATTGTTGTGTTTCTTCCATATGGGGTTCCTACACAGAAAATTTAAACACAAAACAACTATTAAAAGTTCAATCATCCAAAAATTACAAATCATCCAAAAATGAATACAATCTGTAACACCCCTTACCCGTATTCGATGCCGGAATAGGGTACGAGGTATTACCAGAACATATACACTTTTAACTGTAGTAAACCATGTTGTAAAATTTCATCTAAATTAAAACTTTCAAGTTGTTATTCTCGAGTCGTTAATTAGGGTTTTCTTGGCTAAATATACTCACAATCTTTCACTTCCTCGTCGTATGAATTTATAAATTTTCACTTACTTGTTGAATTCATCCCGAGTACCTGAATTTATCCGTATCTTTACATATTCTCATATCGTCAAAATTTCATTTTTAACTAATGTAATATATCAATTACTCACTATCTAGTAAGCTTATTGTCACAAATATATACATTATCCATTCATCTCCCACAAAGCTAACAAAATTAGCCACAAAGATAGTACAAATTTTCTCTATTCGATATAAACCAAAACACATTATTTCTTTTCCAATAAACCTTACTAAATATACACTTTATACTAACCTAAGTGTTTAACCATTCACCCATGACATAAATATATTTTATCCATTATTGCCGAATATAGATATGCTTCACAAATCATAATTCACCTCACATGGTAATCAATTATTTTTATCATTTGTCAAACAGATTACAAAATAAGTTATATAACAAAATATAGACACATTTTAAACCACATAAATAAACAAATTTTCATGGCATTACATTATCATCACATATCAAAGACAAATGTTCTTGACATTTCTATCACATAAACCGAATTAATCAATGCAACCTCAATGATATAATCATCCATATATCATTATTTTCACACATATAAATATCATGACTTAATTTCTTAAACATTTGATCAATTTCTTTTCAATACCGCAATAGTCCTTCAGTATCAATACATATTTACCATTCAATTTAACATTTACCGATTATAATTGGGCTTATGACCATTTATACACAATTCATTCATACATTTTATTATCCCCCTCCTCCTCTCCATTCCACATCCTTTATGTATAAAACATGCTTAATTAGCATTATACATAATTTCACTATTCACTTATACTTAAATTCAAAGCTGTCTATTTGAGTCAGAGTCACTAAATCATTTTTATCCGAAGCTAAAGAGATCAAAATTAAGTTCCGTTAACTTTCCCTAAAACTAGACTCATATTTCTTCTTACCATAAAATTTTCAGAATTTTTTACTTGGCCAATTAGTACAGTTTATTCTTTAAATATTCCCCTATTTCACTACTCAACATCTCTGACCTCTCTTCACTAAAAATGAATTATCTAATTGTACAGATTTCGGATGATATTTCTGTTTGTTTCCTTTGAAAATAGACTCATTTAGAATTCTAAGCATATAAATTATAACTCATAATTATTTTTGTACAATTTTTAATTATTTTCGAAATTTAGAACAGAGGATTCTGAAATCAATCCGACCCTGCCCCCACTAAAATTCAAATATCTCAAAAAGTGTAACTCTTTTGATTGTTCTATTTCTTTTATGTAAAAATAGATTCATTAATATTTAATTAAATATCTCACTCAACAACTAACTCAATTTCTATAATTTTTGGTGAGTTTTCAAACTAACGTCACTATCACTGTCCAAATCTGTTCTGTTTCAAATTCACTCATTCACATAACACTATAACAATTTATTTTGTAAGCACGGTACAAAACTTCATCACTCCAGTGAATCTTTTGCAACTCATCGCATTTCAATCACATATTCTTATTGGTTTGCAATTTCTCATATCCCGTTAAACATGTCGGTATAATAGCGAACATTCGGTGGTTTGCACATAGTACCACTCATTTAACTATTATCATTCGATACACGTAGTAGCCTTCACATAGTACTACACACGTGATCAAACTTTCTGGTTCACGTAGTAGCCTGCACATAGTACTACACACGTGATCGAAGCTATCTGGTACACATAGTAGCCTGCACATAGTACTACACATGCGACCTTTCATTCCGATACACGTAGTAGCCTACACATAGTACTACACACGTGACCATCACTTTCACTTTCACATAGTGACCTACACACAGTCCATGTCACACATGTGATCATTTCTGTTACTTCATTCGTTTCCCTTTTTATTCTGAATATTCAATCGGGAAATTTCTCACTTTTTCTCATTTTTTTCTTTTTCACTAATCAAAGTCAATTCCTTGTCTTTCTTGACTTATAATAACACATTTAACTTATTTTACACTCACATTATTCAATCCAGTCCAAAAATCACATTTTGGCAAAATTACATGTTTGCTCCTAAAGTTTCACAAAATTATGATTTTGCCCCTAGGCTCGAAAATTAAATTTTATTCCTTTTTCTTATGTTTTATGACATGCTGAACAATTTTTCCTTCTATAGCAACATCAAATTCTTGCTCTATAGTGCACTTATGAACAATAATAACTTTTAACAATTATACCGTTTCACTCGTTTTCGCTGAAAATTGTTTAGCAAAAATCGTTTAACATAATACTAAGCTTCATATTCTATCATGAAACACCAGAATTCACGCTTTTCATCTATGGGTAATTTTTCAAACATAATTTCTAGCTCGAATTAATGATAGAAATAGCTTAAGCAAGTTACTGGGATTCTAAAAATATAAAGAACAAGAAAAACGGGGCTAGAACGGACTTACCATGAAGCTTGAAAGAATGAAAAAACCCTAGTCATGGAGTCCACATGATATTCGGCCAGCACTCATGGAGAAGATGATGATTTTGGCCTTATTTTGTCTTTTTAATTTGTTTTAATTACCAAAATGCCCTTAACTTAAAAATATCATATTTCACCTATTTCATGTTCATTTTTGTCCATAACATAACCAATGGTCTAGTTACCATTTAAGGACTTCCAATTTAAAATTTCATAGCAATTTGACACCTCTAGCTTCTAGAACTCAACTTTTGCACTTTTTACAATTTAGCCCTTTTGACAAAATTGAGTGCTCAAACGTCGAAATTTTCGAAAGAAAGTTTCACGAAATCTTTTCGTGAAATTGTAGAATATAAAAATATAATAAGAAATAAATTTTTCCTCGTCGGATTTGTGGTCCCGAAACCACTGTTTCGACTAGGCTTAAAATCGGGCTATTACAACTCTCACCCCCTTTAGGGATTTTCGTCCCCGAAAATCTTATCAAGAGTAGATTAATGATTTGTTTCCACTCAATACATGTCAAATTCAGACATAACTTTAGATTTTTCACTGACGTTAAACATTTTAAACCCCTATAGTCATCAAATATGTCACATAACTCTTTTCCTTCAGCTTTAACTATAAGAAATCACAAAATACCTTTGTACACTCTTTCACTAGAACACTCTTCAAATAGTTCATTAACGTATGTTGATAATCAATAACTCTTTATTCAACTCAGGCTGAATCATAACAGATGTTTAAGTTGACAATATTTTCGTGCAAAACAAAGCTTCAACAATCAGATTTACTTTAATTTACCACAACATTTCTCAATTAGAATCATTACGATAGATATAATTTGTATCAAGTCCTCAAGAATACAAATTCTTCTTCCAGATTAAACCTCAATCTATATATATATACTCAAAGTTTATTTCAAATCCAGTAGATATATTCAAACTCATATAACCCAAACATATCATTATATAGAAGCCACTACCATTATATAAAATAATATCAATTTTGATGATATCCCAAAAGATGTCTAAAAAGATCAATATCTCTCATAGATATTAGAATTCAAAGTAACAGAAGCAATATAATCTTCACGTATATTCAACAGAACAATAGCCAGTATGAACAAAATATTAGCCTTATACAAACTTTACCGTCGATTTTCATATTCTCACAAGGAAATAAATACCAAAAAAAAGACATGACAACGTCGAACATATCCCAAACAGACCAATAATACCTTCATCTATTAATATGTTTAGCTAATATTCTCATACGATAAGAATTCTTTCTGAACTAAATAGTCACATATAATTCTGAGGATAATCGTACAGACAGAATATTCAAAAGAAATCATAGTAACTACCCAATTATAGCCACTGTACTCGGCTATCAATACCATACAAATATTATTCCACTATCCAATTCTGTCATTAAAAATTTTCACATTATCTCTTTACTGACAAAAATCGATCCAGACAAATTTCTGGTTAGTTCTTTCTTTAAATATCATACCTAAATAAATCATTTATTCGGATTTAACTTCTTTTGTGATAGTAACTTTGTATAATCTGAGTAGATTTCAAAACTATCCAATATCTCTCTCTCTCTCTTTTTATATTGTCTTCGTTTGCTAATTCATTCACTTTTCTGATCACATTATTAATCTTCTGTACACAAACTTCTGTAACACTGCACTCATAAGCTTATTCAATCAAAATCTTACAAATTTTATTGTAACATTTTACTGATATAGGGGTGAGTGTAATAAAGCCTCAAATTTATCCTACACATAAATACGCATAACACATACTATCACAAATAGCCAATTCATTTACTAATTTCACATTCTCAAAGCATTTAATGAACATTTGCTTTTAATCACTTTTGTTCTCAACACATAATTCATATTCCAACTCAAACCACTAATTCACAATCGAAATTTCTATATAGCATCATAATCCAAATATCACAACTCATGTGTCCATATAATTATAGCATTTATCAACAACAAAATGTTATACTCTTTGATCCATACTTTTATGAGTTTCAACTCATAATCAATACATTTCACTCAAACATTTTAGTGTTTACTTCTATCTTGTCGAAATTAATTCAATTGAAAACATATTTGTCTCATCAAGATAATTTTCTTCATAAAACAATACCGATAAAGGGGTGATGGTGAGGCCATAAAGCTTCTAACTTGCTCTCATAGATACATATATATATATATGACTTTGTATTTATTATCAATGTAACACCATCATAACTACGTAGTTCATTTCAAGCAAATTAACACATCTATCTATTATGAATATTTTCTGTCACTCATAATTTCACACAACGAATTTACTTACTTGAGCTCAATATTAATATCTAATTAAATTTCAATACTTAGCTTCTATTTTACTTACCGACATTTATTCAATTAGAGAACGTCTTACAGAATTGAGTTCTTCATTTTCTCTATGCCATAGTCCAGCTATGGTTTTACACAGTAGCACATATCACACCGATGCCATATCCCAGATATGGTCTTATACGGAAATCACATATCACTGAACAAAAGTACTCATTCTTGTGTTCTACTCGATTTAATCTTCCAATTCAATTTTTATACTATTATAATATTCATGATTTAATAGTAAAGACATAAAACAAAATACTTTGTTATTTTTAACTTAACAATTAAACATAAGATTCTACCATATGCACATATTGATTTCACTTATTCAAGCAGATATACATAAACACACATTCCATCTATTTAAGTAAATTCACTTACCATATTCACTTAATCAAATATGTTGAGCACATAGCATCATATAATCACCAACATTCTCGGATGAGCTTATCACAACATAATTTTTTTTATGATCATCTCTTTTCATGCATGAACACATACATAACACGAATTTTTTTTATTCTTACATTTCCAAATTCCAACATAACGTGAACATATTTCATTTATTTTAATATCATTTTCAACATTATTGAAAATAACTCAGTTGAAAATCATCTCTGTTTTAACAAAACAATTTCGTTAGAGCCCGGAGATATCACATCATCACGAGTAATAACATAGCATGTATAGCTAGACTCACATATGCTATGTTCAGTCCGAGAACCGACTAAACCGTAGCTCTGATACCACTAAATGTAACACCCCTTACCCGTATTCGATGCCGAAATAGGGTACGAGGTATTACCAGAACATATACACTTTTGACCGTAGTAAACCAAGTTGTAAAATTTCATCTAAATTAAAACTTTCAAGTTGTTATTCTCGAGTCGTTAATTAGGGTTTTCTTGGCTAAATATACTCACAATCTTTTACTTCCTCGTCGTATGAATTTCTAAATTTTCACTTACTTGTTGAATTCGTCCTGAGTACCTGAATTTATCCGTATCATTACATGTTCTCATATCGTCAAAATTTCCTTCTTAACTAATGTAATATATCAATTACTCACTATCTAGTAAGCTAATTGTCACATATATATACATTATCCATTCATCTCCCACAAAGCTAACAAAATTAGCCACAAAGATAGTACAAATTTTCTCTATTCGATATAAACCAAAACCTGTTATTTCTTTTCCAATAACCCTTACTAAATATACACTTTATACTAACCCAAGTGTTTAACCATTCACCCATGACATAAATATATTTTATCCATTATTGCCGAATATAGATATGCTTCACAAATCATAATTCACCTCACATAGTAACCGAATTAATTTTTATCATTTGTCAAATAGATTACAAAATAAGTTACATAACAAAATATAGATACATTTTAAACCACACAAATAAACAAATTTTCATGGCATTACATTATCATCACATATCAAAGACAAATGTTCTTGACATTTCTATCACATAAACCGAATTAATCAATGCAACCTCAATGATATAATCATCCATATATCATTATTTTCACACATATAAATATCATGACTAAATTTCTTAAACATCGATCAATTGCTTTTCAATACCGCAATAGTCCTTCAAGATCAATACATATTTACCATTCAATTTAACATTTACCGATTATAATCGGCATATGACCATTTATACACAATTCATTCATCCAATTTATTATCCTCCTCCTTCTCTCCATTCCACATCCTTTATGTATAAAACATGCTTAATTAGCATTATACATAATTTCACTATTCACTTATACTTAAATTCAAAGCTGTCTATTTGAGTCAGAGTCACTAAATCATTTTTATCCGAAGCTACAAAGCTCAAAATTAAGTTCCGTTAATTTTCCCAGAAACCAAACTCACATTTCTTCTTACCATAAAATTTTCAGAATTTTTTACTTGGCCAATTAGTACATTTTGTTCTTTGAAGTTTCCCTTGTTTCACTGCTCCACATCTCTGACCTCTCTTCCCTAAAAATAAATTATCTCATTGTACAGATTTCAAAATATACTTTTGTTTGTTTTCTTTGAAAATAGACTCATTAATGATTCTAAGAATATAAATTATAACTCATAATTATTTTTGTAAAATTTTTAATTATTTTCCAAAGTCAAAACAAGGGATTCCGAAATCAATCCAACCCTGCCCCACTAAAATTCAAATATCTCAAAATGTATAACTCTTTTGCTTGTTATGTTTCTTTTATGTAAAAATAGACTCGTTAATCTTTAATTTCATATCTCATTCAACCACTAAATCAATTTCTATAATTTTTGGTGATTTTTCAAACTAACGCCACTGTCACTATCCAAATATGTTCTGTTTCAAATTCACTCATTCACATAACACTATAACAATTTATTTTGTAAGCACGGTACAAAACTTCATCACTCCAGTGAATCTTTTGCAACTCATCGCATTTCAATCACATATTCTTATTGGTTTGCAATTTCTCATATCCCGTTAAATATGTCGGTATAATAGCGAACATTCGGTGGTTTGCACATAGTACCACTCATTTAACTATTATCATTCGATACACGTAGTAGCCTTCACATAGTATTACACACGTGATCAAACTTTCCAGTTCACGTAGTAGCCTGCACATAGTACTACACACGTGATCATTAATATCTGATACACGTAGTAGCCTGCACATAGTACTACACACGTGATTGAAGCTATCCGGTACGCATAGTAGCCTGCACATAGTACTACACATGTGACATTTCATTCCGGTACACGTAGTAGCCTACACATAGTACTACACACGTGACCATCACTTTCACTTTCACATAGTGACCTACACACAATCCATGTCACACATGTGATCATTTCTGTTACTTCATTCGTATCTCTTTTTATTCCGAATATTCAATCGGGAAATTTCTCACTTTTTCTTATTTTTTTTCTTTTTCACTAATCAAAGTCAATATCTTGTCTTTCTTGACTTATAATAGCACATTTAACTTATTTTACACTCACATTATTCAATCCAATCGAAAAATCACATTTTGGAAAAATTACATTTTTGTTCCTAAAGTTTCACAAAATTATGATTTTGCCCCTAGGCTCGAAAATTAAATTTTATTCCTTTTTCTTATGTTTTATGACATGCTGAACAATTTTTCCTTCTATAGCAACATCAAATTCTTGCTCTAAAGTGCACTTATGAACAATAATATTTTTTAACAATTACACCGTTTCACTCGTTTTCGCTGAAAATCGTTTAGCAAAAATCATTTGACATAATTCTAAGCTTCACATTCTATCATGAAACATCAAAATTCACACTTTTCATCTATGGATAATTTTTCAAACATAATTTCTAGCTCGAATTAATGAGAGGAATAGCTTAAGCAAGTTACCGGGATTCTAAAAATATAAAGAACAAGAAAAACGGGGCTAAAACGGACTTACCATGAAGCTTGAAAGAATGAACAAACCCTAGTCATGGAGTCCACATTATATTCAGCCAGCATTCATGGAGAAGATAATGATTTTGGCCTTATTTTGTCTTTTTAATTTATTTTAATTACCAAATTACCAAAATGCCCTTAACTTAAAAATATCCTATTTCACCTATTTCATGTCCATTTTTTTCATAACAAATGGTCTAATTACCATTTAAGGACCTCTAATTTAAAATTTCATAGCAATTTGACACCTCTAACTTCTAGAACTCAACTTTTGCACTTTTTACAATTTAGCCCTTTTGACTAAATTGTGTGCTCAAATGTTGAAATTTTCGAACAAAATTTTCATGAAATCTTTTCTTGAAATTGTAAACCATAAAAATATAATAAGAAATAAATTTTTCCTCATCGGATTTTTGGTCCTGAAACCACTGTTCTGACTTTGCTTAAAATCGGGATGTTACACAATCTTTCAAAAAAATTAAAAGTTCAATCATCCTCCTCAAAATCCATCTCATCATCTTCGTCCCTCTCCTTAGCTCTTTCTTCTTCACCCTCCTATTCCTCTTCTTCCTACTCTGGATGTGTCGATCCAAATATATTCGGCTTATAATTAGGCACCCTAATATTGTTTTGCAATACGAATTCCTAAAAAAATGGGTCCGACTCTTACATCCAGTGTATCATCCTGCCTAGCTTGAGATGACTGCTCTCGCCAATTTCTTATTGAGTGGTCGATTTTGCTTTCCCCCGCGATGAAGTCAGAGCGGCCATCATCTTCTGCTGCAGTTTATTCCACTCCTTAATTTGATTAGCATGAAGCTCAGTGTACTGTGTATACAGAGTGTCCCAATTATGCTTCAAGATGGCTTCATTGATTGCTCCGTAAATGCCATCGAAACGCCTACTTTTTTGCATAAGGTCATTACTAAGTGGGGAAAAAAGACTCTCACTCTCTGGCCACTAACGCATCGCTTCATATTTTGGTATATCCACGTTTTGATGCATACCTGTTTTTTTTTTAACAAAATAGCATAAAGAAACACCGCTCAAAAAGTATTGACGTTAGAAACATTCAAAGCAGGAGCTATTCTAGTTCATAGAAATTGAATCCATATCTTTGCTTCAAGAAACATTATTGTTTGATCAAAGAAGGTTAGAATATCAATACCTGAGCGACATTTCCATTCACCCCTCCCCTCTGTTAGGAAGTTTATAATGTTGTCCATATTTATATCTCTAAAATATTCCAAATTAGTTTCCGCTATAAAATATTTTTCATAAAATGAAGCATTATAAAATTCACAAATAACCCGTGAGGTAATTCGTACATCTTTCTCTAGCATAGGCATCGTTTTCCATGTATGACCTTCAACTTTTCTAGACTCTTGGTCCCATAAAGATGCATAAAATGCCTGAACTATAGGAACTACGGTAGAGTCTTTTGGGATCATACAAAAACATTCCCATCTATGATATCTAACTGAAGGCCATATCTCCTAATAGAGAACCATCGATGGTTCAAATCCTCTTTCTTGAATAAATGTTTTTTCCTGAAGTTCTAGAAAATATTTCTCAATGTTTGGATTCGAGAAATTAGAGGGATTTACAATCACCAAAGGTTCTGGTTCATTAGTTCTTCTAAATTTTCATGGAGGCATTTTAAATATTGTCTAAGTTAAATAAGTAACAAACTAACAAACAAAGTTTCCATTGGAACAGTAAAATAGGAGTTAGGAACCCTTAACCTCATATGGAGATTCGTTTGATTCCCTTGAGAATTCATGTTGTTCTGTCTCCAAATCCTTGCACTGAATGAGTTTATCCCTAAAACTAAGCTCTACAAAACAAATATTTGGAAATAAAAAGATATTTGGAGGTTTTCAGAATTTTAGGATTTTAGAAATCTAGACAATTTTGAGAGAATTAGAATTTAAAGAGGTTTTAGGTAATGGTTAAGAGTGTTTTGGGGTTTAAAAATAAATATCTTTTAGCTTAAAAATTGGGTATAATTAAGTTTAGTCATTTGGGTTGTGCAATTGGGTTGGGTTAACCCTACAGAAAATTGCATCAATGTCGCGACATAGGGGTTCTATGTCGCAACACACTCTGGAATTTTCGATTTCTGGGTATACTAGCTTCGGTGTCATGACACACAGATTCTATGTTGTGACATTGAGATAGTTTTCTCAATTTCATCAATTCTGGCCTTGGTGTTGCAACATAGGGTTGCCTTGGTGTTGCGACACAGGGTTGTCGTGTTGCGACACTAGCTCTATTTTTTTCCCACAATTCTAATTTCTTGAGTATCACAGTTTCTATAAAACATAAATTTGATAAAAATTCAAATCTAGACTAAACAGTTAGCTAAATATACAATAATTTACAAAGAGTTGAATATCAATTTTAAATAATCAAGTTTTACTGTTGGATTCATTCGACAGCACCATTAATTCATATAAGGACGATTCACTGGTTCTTTCAATATTAGTCCATTGCCCGTCATACCACTCCACCTTCTTCCATTTATCTCTTTCCCTAAACCTTTTATTTTGACCTTCATTAACTGTAGGAAGTATGTCCCTTGATTCGGGATTATTCGGGTTAAAAATAGATAATTCATTACAATGCTCCCCTAAGTCCCTTTTATTTTCCCCACTCTATTGGTGAACACATTTAAAAATTTCTTTTTCACTATTGATCTTCATTGTTAACTTGTTTTTTTTCCAAATCAATGGTGGATTTTGACGTTGCTAAATAGGGTCTTCCTAACAGGATAGGTATCTCACGGTCTTCCTCGAAATCTGTTGAGATAATGAAACTGTGTACTTTGACTAACACATCTTCCAATACTCGTTTTTTCTATACTGAAGATTTGTTAGTCAGTTGTAGTGTGATCTCAGTGTTTTTTAGGTCCCCTAATCCAAACTTTTCATAAATTGATAAAGGCATTAAATTGATGCTAGCTCCTAAGTCACATAGAGCTCTATTAAACTGAATACTCCCTATCTCTATCAAAATTGTAAAACTTCCTGGGTTTTTTAGCTTTTGAGGAACATTTCTAGAAATAATAGCACTACAGGAAGCTCTTATATTAACTTGTTCACCTACCTTAATTTTCCTACGCCTACACATAATTTCTTTTAAGAATTTGGCGTATTTAGGGACTTTATCAGTTAGTTCAATTAAATGCATGTTGACATTAATGTTTTGAACAATTTTAAAAAGCTTACAAACTCATCCTCATCTCATTTTATTTCTCTTCCAACCTTGAAGGGAATAGTATCTTTGCAATAGCAGATTCATTGGTTATTTCTCTTTCTAGCTTAGCTACTGATTCAAATACGTCTTCTGGTTCAGGTTATTTACCAGCTTCTGGGGACTCTTCTTAAAGATCTTCTACACTCTCTCTTATCTCCACTTTTGGAAAAGTTTCTAGGCTACTCAAGATTTTGCTCGAACAGAGCGCAATAGCTTTCACATGCTCATTTCCTTCCTCTTAAGATTATTCTCGGCATTGCTCGAAATGTCGGTGCCAATTTGTCTTTTAATATCTCCCATCATACTCATCAATGGTCTCACCTAATCTTCCAGATTAGTAAATGCAAACTCCTAAATAGAGGTAAGAAATGGACTAATATTATTTTAGGAAGATCTAAAGAGAAATGGAAACTCATCCTAAACATCATCAATGTAACAGCCCGTTTTCAGTGAAATCAAAACAGTAGTTTTGGAACCATAAACCTGAGGTCAAAATAATTATTTTATTATTATTGTATGGTCTACAGCATGATAGTGTTACCGTATAAAAATTTCGTTAAGAAATTTTACCATTTGCTTGCTCAATTTGATAAAAAGGACTAAATCACGTAAAGTGCAAAACTTTAGTTCTAATAGCTAGAGATATTAAATAGCTATAGGAATTTAAAATAGATGTGCTTATATGGTAATTATACCATTAATATGTTATTGGATGTTAATGGCTTGGCATTTTGTGTAATTATTAAATATTATAAAGGTTATATTAGTAAAAAGGTAAATTAAATAAAACAAAATTTTGTCATCTTCCATTATTATTTTCTTTTCAACAAAATGTTAAAGAACTAGAAGCCATTATTGAAGCTTCATTCGGCCAATCTTTAATCCTTCAATTAGGTATGTGTTTTTGTCTCGTTTTTAATGATTTCTATGTTTCCGGGATCGTTGTAGCTTAATCTAGCTAGCCCGGGGACTAATTTGTGAAACTGTTAAACTATTATGGTCTTACCATTGATGAACATGCTTGAGTTTTGAATTTTGATGATATAAAATGAATAGTTGTTGTTAGATAAATAATTTTTGTAAAGGAATTTTTGATGAAATTATTAATTAGGGGTTAAATTGAAAAATGGTAAATATTGTGGTAAAATTGTGAATTTGTAAAATATATAGGCTACTATTAGTATGTATAGAAATCGACTATGATTGGGTAAAGAAAAAATTGCATGAATTTTATTTTTCGAGTTTAGGGACTAAATTGCAAAGAAATTAAAAGTATAGGGGCCAAATGGTAATTTTGCCAAAAATATGTTTTAGATTAAATTGAATGAATTATATATTAAATTGAATTAAATTTATCCGTATAGATCCAGTTAGACCTCGTATGGAGTTAGATCGGGCAAAAAGAAAGTCTCGGATTAATCGCCTCTGTATCTACGAATACTTGTCGAGGTAAATTCGTGTAATTAAAATTGTACATTTATATGTTTTAAATTGAATTATATGTTTGTGAATTGTCTAATTGCCATGAATGAGTACCGATTGCATATTCGACAACATACGAAGAATTTCGAGTCCCGTTTGAACCTTAGGAATTCGTAGGATACAAATGACATGTCATTAGGGTTACCAATTCTCAGCTCGAGAGAGCTTACCGATATTCAGCTCGCATGAGTTTACTGTTATTCAGCTCAGAGTAGCTTACCGTTTACAACTCGTAAAAGCATACTGATCCAGAGCTCGTATGAGCATATATGTATAGGAATTGACGAATTACAGTTCAGTACACCTTGTGTGTGCTACCTGAGTATCCAACAATATTCTAAATGGTTCAACGGGCACAGTTCTGTTACAAGAATATATGAGTTCGATATGAACTACTACTGGTATTTATATGAAGTACATGGAAATGATGTTACATGATATATTGATATATGAAATGTATGATACATGTATATGAAATTTGATTAATGGTTGAGTTCATCCATGTGCATTGGATATTATATGTATTTTACATGGCTAACATGTTGGTGAATATGTGCTTAGGCATTTGGCCAAATTGAGTTGGGATATGCTATGTTTACTTACCTAAATTATAACTAAATGGTAAGTTAAATTCTATGTTATACGAACTTACTAAGCTTAATTGCTTACTATGTTTATTTTCTGTGTTTTATAGTGAATCGGAAGCTCGTTCGAGTTGGAAGCTTGTTGGAGCTATATCACATTATCCATCATCTCTTTTGGTACTTTCAGTTGTTTAATTTCGGTTATAATGGCATGTATAGGTTATTTTGGCTAATGATAGCCTATATGTTTTGTTATGTTTATAGCCATTTGAGTTGGCTTGTGATTTGATATATTTTGGTATGTCTATTTATGTGGCCTTAACATGGTTGATGATATGTTTGATATGGTTACATGATAAAAAGGTAAAATGATAGCTAGGTGTACATTTTGTACTTGTGTTTTGGTGATGTGATGAATTGGTATCTTGTTTTGGGAGGCATGTATTTCCAAATATGATAGTTTATGAAATGCATTTTAGTATCAAATGGTTGTGTTATGGTAAATCGATTATATGGTACGTTTTGATAGGTAAGAGATGTGGCATAAAATTATGCAAAATGGCTTGGTAAATTGTTGTCTTATTTGGTTAAATTGTATACATGAATATACATGTTTATATATTGTCATTTGAGGTGCCGAAGGGCATATTGGTTGTATGTGAAGATATTACATGTTTAAGGCTTGATTTTGGCTTGTTTAGGATGCCTATTTATGACTTGTGTATATGCAAAAATGTTGAGTTTATATTGGTGCCAAATTGGGTGAGAAATGTGGCTTGTAAAATAGCCTATTTTCGTCCACACGGACAGAGATACGGACGTGTGTCTTAGCCGTGTGTGACACACGGCCAGGTGACACAACCGTGTGTCCCCTGTAGCTTTATAAAGGTTTGCAAGTCAGGCTGTTACACGGCCTAGCACACGACCTGGCACACGGGCGTGTGAGGTTACTTCAAAAGGGTACACGGCCTGCTACATGGGCGTGTGGCTTGGCTGTGTGACCCAAGTCAGTGAGTTAAACGAGCACGGGCACTGGCTGAGACACGGTCGTGTGTCCCTATTTCGAATGCCCACATGGCCTAAGACACGGGTGTGTCTCTTGGCCGTGTGAGTCACATGGCCTAGCCACATGGTCGTGTGACCCCTGTAGTGTTGAAAATTTTAAATGTTTCCAAAAAATTTTCTAAGTTTTCGATTTAGTCCCGATTTGTTTCTAATGTGTATTTTGGGCCTCGAGGGCTCGTATAAGAGATAATATGCATGCTTTTGATTGATTTCTGACATGAATGCTATATGATATGAAATGTTTAAATTTTCTGTCCGTTTAAATTATAAACTCTGGTAATGCTCCGTAACCCTATTCCGACGACGAATTCGGGTTAGGGGTGTTACAATCAACATGAAGAATCTAAACATATGAAGATTGTTAAAGCAAGGGGAAGACTCAACCACAACTTGAAAGAGGTGAATGATGATTGGACATAGAAAACGACAAATATTAACATCTCGTTACTAAACCCTAATGTTTTTCTAACCTTGTTTAATCCTTTTATTTAATATAATATATAATAAAAACAATCATCTAATGTGAGATATCTCAATTCATGAAAACAAATTTTCTTATGAAAATATTATTTCAAGAAAATAATAAGTAATTGTTTTTATATTTTTTAATAATATTAAAAGGTGAAGATAACACGATTCAAACATTTGCTAAATATGAATGTCTTAAAAAATTAAACCATCAATCTATTCAAATTAATTGTTTTAGAGATTAAACATTATAAAATAAGATTTTTGTTAACCTTATAATTAAATCATTTTATTTACAAATGCCGATATATGAAATGAAATTTGCAAAATCTAAAACTTAAAAAAAAAAAAAAAAATCAGTAGTAAAGATAGAATCCAAGATATATCATGTGACGCAACCAACTAAAAGCCACCCTCTAATAGCGAAAATGGATAAGGCGGTCGTGGACGCGCCTCCATCCAAGGCGCCGCCATTTCTCCGAAATAACCCAGTTGCCCGCTCCTATCACCATACCCTGCTACACTAGTCGCCCCCGACGAAGACACCGCCACGCCGTTCCCAATCACCGACGGAGCCACCATCACCGCCGGTAATTGAGTTGTTACTGCGGCGCAGCCATAGTTCATGAGTTGCCCCTCATGTAGTCTATTTTGCCCCAACAATTCTTTTGAGTCTTGATCAGGCGACGGCGATGATTGATAACTTGAGCGATAAAAGTTGTTTTCCATATCGAATCCAGTTTCTGGGGACGAAATTACTCCTGGATGTCCATCTTCTTCCTCTTCGGACTTGACTGAATTATTAGAAACGGCCAGGCTTGAAGATGATGAGTTGGAGGGCATCATCGTCAACCGTCGCTTCTTGTCGGCGTTAAGTTGTCTTGTCCGTTCCTTTTCGAGCATCATACGAGGAAGGAGGTCAGGGTCTTCAACGACTTTGTAAAGAAACTCCATCATTTGTTGCGGGCGTCTCTCAGTGGCTTCTAAACGCTTGTTCATCCCTTGCAGCTCTTCTTCCAACGACTTTTGCTCCTCTTTTAGCCTCGCTATTTCCATCACTATTTCTTCGTCCTCTAAGTCCTCAGCTTTCAGTTGCATGAATGGATTTTTATTATGCTTTCTTCTCGCTATGTTCTTCAACAAATGCTTTTGCCCTCGCAGGAACCACTCATTCGCAAATTCCCACTTATCGGGATCCACCTTCTTGAAACCCTAAACACCAATACCAAGAATTATATGAATTATATAAAAAAAATTGAAGTAAGTCCAACTTAAAAGAATTGTATCCACTTACATAAGTATTAAGCTGGCGAACGAAGCTAGAAAAATTGCTATGCTTGAAGTAAACAGGCAAGATCCTTTGAGAGAAATCTAAAGGGTCGATGACTATGAAACTGTTATTAGCTTTACCCCATGTGATCAAAACGTCAGTCATGGGATCATTAACCATCTGGTAAGTTTTCGCAACGAATGGCGCAACTATTTTAGGATTACTGTCAGCCTCCATTTCATCAAAAAGATAGAAACTGACCCTTTGTTTCTCTGCCGGAGAAAAGGTTTCCTTCTTTCTGAGCTGAAAAAAGGAGAAGCAGGCAGAGAGGGAATATATGAGGGCAAATGGCTGAGCTGGGTTTGTTTTGCTGCCTTACCACTTTAGCTGTGTTTCTTTTTATCTTTTTTTCTAAACAAAGTTATGGGGTAGAACCGTAATATATAATGGATGCCTTTGACAATTTACAGTGACGGAGCGGGGGTGTCGTGGCTCGAATCAGGACGGCTTTGATATTTCCTTGGTTCATGAGATGGGGACCCACATGGCTCTGGTTCTATCTTCTTTTTGCTACACCTCATTGTCCCAATTGGTTTAGATATTTTTTTGCCAACAACTCTATCAGAGTGTCTTTCACGCGCGCGCGTTTTGGAGTGGGTTCAGTGCGCCAATGCTTTAGAACTAGTGACGTGGTCCCCCTGAGGGTGTAAACAATTCTAGCTTAAAGGACAAAGGGAACTATGGTTGGGATTAACAGCCACTTACCATAAAAGGGGAAGATTATCGAATAAATAAAAGGGTAAATTCTATAAGTAATCACTTAATTATCGATAAGTTTATTTTTTTATACTTTAATCATGAGTTAACATATATGAAGATATTTAAACTTTGCAATTTATGCTTATTTAGTGCTTATATTTTTTAACTTAAATTTATAAATTATAAATCAAGTTGGCATTTTTATCGGTATCAAACTGACCATATTATAATTTAAGCCGACAAACAATAAAATGTTGACTAGTGCTAAAAATAAAAATATATTTTAAAAATAAAAATTAATATTTTATTTTTATTTTTTATTTTTATTTTGCATGCAAAATGAACCTAGACAAAATGTTATCTAGATTCATTTAAACATAGACAACAATTTTCATTTTGAACATGTATTTCTCTAATAATTTTATACATTTTTATAATTTCAAAATAATAATATAAAAATATTTTAAATAAATTTCAAATTTAAAATAATTTTAAATTTTAGTAATTAAGTAATAAATCATTTTAAAATAAATTTAATTTTTATTTATATTTTTAAAAATAATAATGATTATAAATCATTCTAAAATAATTTTATTACTTAAGTAATAAATTTAAAATAAATTCCAAATTTTAAAATGATTATAAATTATATAAGTAATAAATTTGTAATTTATTTTAAAACATGGAGTTTATTTTTCAGATTATAAAATTATATAAAATTACTAGAGAAATAAACATTCAGAATGAACCTGGACAAGTGTTTGTCTAGACCTATTTGTATCTAGACATTGTGCACTTGAAATAAAAAATAAAATCCTAAAATACAAGAAAATTTTAAAATTATAAAATTATAAAATAAAGTGTTTTTTCAAAAAAATATAGTTATTTTAAATTATAAAAAATATAAAATTACTAAAAAACATTCAGAATGAACTTGGAAAAATGGTTGTTTAGGTTCAAAATAAAAAATAAATTTTCTATTATTCAATTCAGATTGACAAGTGCTAGCATTATATTGGTTGTCAGCCCAAAATCTTACAGTGTTAGTCAGATACCAATAAAAAGTATCAATTTGGCTTATGATTTCTTAGTTTAGGTACTAATTAGGTCCAAAAAATAGTTTAAGTACCAAGTAGGTGTGAGTTGCCAAGTTCAAGTACTTCTGTATATGTTACCCTTTGATTATAAAATGTTGATCAATTTTTAGTCCCTATACTTTTCAAAGTGAAATATTAGTCTTGACCCAATGGTAAAAGTTAAATCTGTTTGGTTAAATTATGTCATTAGTCCTGTATTATGCATAAAGTTATAGGTTTAGTCCACATTCACCAATTAGATCATTCTTAGTGACTGTATTTTTTTTAATTTTAAAATTTTAGTCTTAATGTAAATGACACTCATGAAATCTATTAACTTTTTTTAGTAATATGTGAAAATTAACAAACTAACAAAGCATTACACATGTTACAATATATTTGACACATCAAATTTTAAAATAATGAACTTAACTTAATAAATTTAATAGTTATCATTTAGTTAAGAATGAAATTTTCTAATTATAAAAATACAAAATCTAAGAATAACCAAATTAAAATAACTAAATCTACAACTTACATACAGTATAGAATATAATAGTAGAATTTGACCTATTCCCTTCCCCAATTTGTAACGGTACCAAAAAAGGTTAAAAATGTTGACCGGCTAGAAAGGATACGAAGATTGCAAAACGGTCACCAAGGGGCGGCACAAAGGGGCCAAGGCCACTTAAAATGGGAAACTATCATACTAGCCCCTTTTATTTTATAAAATAATAAATTAGTGAATGATTAAATTACACTTTGACCCCTTTCAAAAATGATAAAATTGTAATTTAATCCTTTAAAATTTATAAATATATAATCTAAAAAAATGATGAAATTACATTTTAGTTTTCATAAGAGTAAATCACTCACAAAATGATGAAAATTTAACCGAACATATCAAATTGTACAAATTAGTAACATAATCTGTAAGTAAATTCAAATATATCATAAGCTAATAATTATATGTTGTTTTTCCTCTTTTTCCCTTCCTCTCGCTGTATTTCCCTTAGAGATTGACTTGGAGAATTCAGCAACATTTTCTATTTAATTTTATTACAATTTGACTAAACAAAAATAAGAAGTTTAAAGGGGAAGAGATGGATTTGAAAAACGTAAAAGATTCTCCAATAAAGTTGACTGGCACCTTGAATTCATCCACAGAGATATGAAAGCTATATACCAAGATGCAACTTTTATATATTGAGATTTTATCTCCACCCTTCTGTATTGTGAGAGGATGTTTTAAACTTAAGTTTTAGAAATTGAAGAAAAAAATACTAATGATAAAATATAAATTTACGATAGGAGAGGGTTAGGTTTTCTTTTAAATATTATTATAGGTCTTCTCGTCTCAATTTGAAGATTAAGACGTATTCAAATAAAATTCTCTAAAGAAATAATAATTTTAAAATTCAAACTTGATTCAAATATTGAGAGAGAAAATTAGTAGATTGATTAGGTGTTTATTATCGATATGGTAAAGACACTAAAAAGTTTTCTTTTACAGGTTGAGAGAGTCTTTTTCCAAAATAACACCTTGAAATAACAACTTAATTTATACCAGCCATTTAACTAATTAACGTATTTCAATGAGGCAATTATAATATTTGACACTAGAATAAATTAATACAATTAATTTTTCAGATACATTTGAATTTAGACAACTATTTATCTATATATATTTTAAATATTTATTTAGTAATTTTATATTTTTAATTTTTATAAATTATCATATTTTATATTATTATTAAATTAAAGATATATAAAATTGATATTTTATAAAATCTGATGTTTTATACATTTCTGTATATTTTGCATATTTGGAAAATTATATTTTATAAATATATTATTTTATAAAATTAAAATTACATTAAACTACTCAAAAATATGTCCGGAATGAATCAAGACATAAAGTTGTCTAGATTTAGATGAACTAGACAATCATTTGTCTAGGTTCATTCCCTATGTGTAAAAAATATATTTTTATAAAATTTAAATATTTTTTATTTTTATTACGTGTCAAAATGTGAAGCTTCCATTTGTTACTATGCTATTTGTTAGTGATGTCGAAACCATTTTTTATTTTTGAAAAAAAAACAAAAATTAGTTGTCGACTTTAAAAAAAAATAAAAATTGGGAGTCGCCACCAATCTTTTATTAAGGTGTGATTGGATCATCTAAAAAATAGCTTTGGTCTACGAGTTTCAAAAAAACGGATTCGAGTCGATTACGTCATTTGAGGAATGATTAGCACCCTCGTAACGCCCAAAAATTGGTACCAAATTGATTAATTAATGTCTTAAAGTCGAGAGTTTAAAAAAATACTATCCTTAGTTAAATGAAATTATTTATTAAGATTTTCTCTTTTTGAAAATAAAAATATCACACCCAATGCGTTAGGGCACAACATTTTATTCTCTTCAAGATGAGTTGGTCCAAAAAACTCGTATAATAAAATTTAAGAAAATATTTAATTGTTTAAAATTTATGAAGAAATCGTAGCCCAATACGTTAGGGCATGATTTCTTAAAATCTCAAACATTCAATATTTCCTTTATATATTTTTTTTAAAAAAATCTTTATCTCGAGAAATCAACGTGTCACATCCAATACGTTAGGACACAACATATTGAATTCCCGATGACAAGTTTTGTTTGATTAAAGAACAATCCTCGATTGTTAGATTTTACGAAGAAAATCGGAACCCAATACGTTAGGGCTCAATTTTCTTGAAAATCCTAAAAACGAGTATTATCTTTACTTTGAAAATTTTCCATTTTAAATTCGAGTAAAAGATAATGTAATGTTATAATGTATGTATAAATATCGTGATAACAAATACAATAGTAATAAATACAACAATGGCATAGAAATAATATAAACAAATAAATAAATAAATAAAAATAAATCAATAACATGCAAAGCATCAAATAAATGAGCGAAATAAAAAGCATGCTTTTAAAATATAAATGAAAACATAAATTGATAAACAAAAGAAGGAAATAAACAAAAAATATAAAGAGAAAAAAGGGTACAAAATATATACATGTACATATATAAAAAATTATATACATATATATAGATTATAAAAAAGATAATTACACATATATATATAAACAAATAATAATTGCATATATTAAAATTAATTAATTTAGAAAAATATATATATAAAAAATTTATGAAGAGTAATATAAGAAAACATACGTATATACATATTTATCAAAGTAAAAAATATAAAAGTATATATATATGCATATAAAAGTTAGGAAATAAAAATGTATATGTATATAAAATGTAAATGTATATATATGTATATAAAAGTTATGCAAATAGAATAATATATATATATATATATAATATGTGCATGAGTCTATAAAATTTTTTAAACAAATGTATGTATATATATTATTGTAAAAAATATGCGTATGTGTATATATAGTAATAATAATGATGATGATAATAATAAAAATAATAATAACTTAATAACAAGAAAATCAAATTTAATAAAAATAAATAATAAATAATAAAAGACTAAATCGAGCTTTGACATAAATTCTGGGCCTAAATCCACAAATAAATGAAGTCGAAAGGACCCTATTGAACACGCCAAAGAAAATAAAAATGCAAGAGAAAGAGAAATTTGAGGGAATACTCTTAAGAATTATTATTACTCCCAACTTCCCCCCTCTTACAATGAAGGGAGAGGCCTCTATTTATAGTTGAGCCTCCCCAAATCCAACGGTACAGATCAATTACATCAACGGCTAAGATTAAAGGGTATCTACAAATTAAATCTCTAAGATTACAAAATCATATCTTCTAAGATTGCATATCATATATAAGATTGCATATATCATATCTAAGATCATATCTAAGATTGCATATCCTTGAAGATTATGTTTCCATAAGCTTGTAGATGGACCTTCAACCTTTTCAAGTAATGGGCCATTTCGATCGGGCCGAATGATATAATTTTGTACTGGGCTTAGACTTTGTTTTATTATTTTGGGTTTATTATTTTTTTGTGAGCCCGGGCTAAAATTGGGTATTACAGCTGCCCTTCTTTGCTCGTTGTCGTGTAACAGGAATGGAGCAAAGACTTTAGAAATAGCCAATTTTTGCCCGGTCACGCTGGATCTTGGTGCTCTTCTTCTTCAAGCAGCCACATTCCATCCTACTGCATCTTCAGAGGTATAGGAATTGGTGTCTCGATCCACTCCACCGCAACATCGGGGAGATAGGATTAGTGACTCGTAACTTTTAATCTGCTTAACAGTGATGTGGGGGAATTACGATTCGCTGTTGTAGCTTCAATCTTTTAAATTGCAATGTTGAGGAAACAAGATTCACAGTCGTAGCTTCAATCTATTCCATTACACCGCTAGGAGAGTAAGATTCGCCGTTGCGGCTTTAATCTGCTCCACTGTAATGCCAAAGAGATAGGATTCGCTGCCCACAGCTTCAATTCACTCCACTTCAGCTAATCCAAGCCTTAACGCCAAGAAGATAAGATTCGCCGTCGTGTCTTCAATCTACTCCACTATAACGCCAGGGAAATAAGATTCGCCGTTGTGGCTTCAATATTTTCCATTGCTACGTCAAGGCGATAAGACTTCTGTCTTCGATCTGCTTCACTGTCAGTACAGGAAGGCAAGATCTGCTATTTTCAACTTACTCCACTGCTGCTCAGGGAGATGGGATTCACAATCTTCAACCTATTCCACTACTGACCAGGGAGATAGGACCTACAATCTTCAATCTATTCCACTGCTGCCCAGGGAGATAGAATTCTCAATCTTCAACCTATTCCACTGTTGACCAGGGAGATAGGATTCACAATCTTTAACCTATTCCACTGCTGACCAGGGAGATAGGGCTGGGGTCATCGATCTGCTTCGCTGTCAGTGCAGGAAGGCAAGATCTGCTATTTTTAACTTGCTCCGCTGCAACCTAGGGAGGCAAGGCTGGTGTCTTCGATCTGCTTCGCTGTTGGTGCAAGAAGGCAAGATCTGCTATTTTTAGCCTGCTCCGCTGCAACCCAGGGAGGCAAGGCTAGTGTCTTCGATCTGCTTCGCTGTCAGTGCTGGAAGGCAAGATCTGCTATCTTCGATCTACTTCATGCCAATACATGAAGATAAGATCTGCTTTCTTCGATCTACTTCGCCACCAGTATAGGAAGACAATATCTGTATCTTCGATCCACTTCCTACCAATATAGGAAGACAGGACCTGCTATCTTCGATCTACTTCACGCCAATTCATGAAGACAAGATCTGCTTTCTTCGATCTACTTCGCCACCAATATGGGAACACAAGATTTGCATCTTCGATCCACTTCGCTACCAATATAGGAAGATAGGATCTGCTATCTTCGATCTACTTCACGCCAATACATAAAGACAAGATCTAATTTCTTCAATCTACTTCGCTACCAATATGGGAAGACAAGATCTACATCTTCGATCCACTTCCTACCAATACAGGAAGACAGGACCTACTATCTTCGATCTACTTCACGCTAATACATGAAGACAAGATCTGCTTTCTTCGATCTACTCCGCCACCAATATGGGAAGATAAGATCTGTATCTTCGATCCACTTCCTACCAATATAGGAAGACAAGACCTACTATCTTCACTGATTTGCTCTCTGGGGAACATGACCTGTATAATGAACCTAATTATGACTAATGATTAGGATGGAATAAAATGAATCAAATGCTCCTAACTAGTCACGTGTGAATGGTGTTTGCACGAATGCATAATTTTTTTTTTCCGAGAATGATCCCATTTAGGTTGTCATTACTCGAAGTTTATTAACACTTTAACACTGATGTGCTACAATGCCTTCTTGCTTGGCTATCTTTTCTGAAGAAACTTTTAGTCAGGTTGCCTCCCACTGTAAACCTCAAAGTTTAATCCATTGGGGCGCAAAATTTGTACCATCATTCTCCCACTGTAACCCAAAGGTAGGAATATATGGCTTTTTCTCGATCATCTCCTATCACAATTCAAGGATACAAGATCTAAATCTTTCTGGTCCCTTACACCATTCCCAAGGTATCGTACCAAAGGCTTATGCATAAATGAAGGCTTTCTTCTCCGAGGAAACCTCTTCCTACTATCTGGTGATCATTGCTTACTTGTTTATTTAAGCTTTGTCATTTTGTTCAATCAATGTTTTTAATAACAAAATCCAAAGAGAAAATCCTAATTTAGACTCTTCCTTTTCAGATTTCCAACCTTTAAACATGGTGCGTTCTAAACAATAGTCCTGTTTCAAGTTCCTGTATTATTTAGAAACTTCTAGAGTAATATGCCAAACTTTCCTTGTGAAAGTTTTATTAGTCCATTAATCATTATTCCAATACAACATGCTTGCAAAAAGGGTATAACAATAGATGAGAATACAATTGGTTCTGAGCATAGCTCGAAAGGAATAGATTATCACAAAATAGTAAATAAGGATAACAAAGAAATTGATTGGGAATGTGTATCTTGGGAAAGAATGAAGTATTCCAAGAACAACAAATTCAATATAAATAGTATGAAAATTGGGTGCCCCAGATATCGCAGCTTGAGCTTCTCTATACAAACTTTCTGAAGACCATTCTGAGTTTGACATGTGTTTAGGAGATCTACAGTACTTCGTCGATGTCACAAGATGTCGCCTACCCTTTCCTGTTGATTTAGGTATAGAAAGATCACAACATGCCTCAATCTGATCAAAATTTGAGCTGCTCTGATCACCTCATGTCCCATTCTGATCAAAATTTGAGCCGCCCTTTTTGGGTTTTCAACTCAAATCCTCTTTGGTCTCAAGACGTCCTTTGCGGATTTTCACCTTGGTCTCTTCTTTTTCTTTTCTTTTTTTTTTGAAATATTTTTTTGATTGAATCTGAACTCATAGGATTAGGCATATCCTTGTTATCCCTTCTGATAAAAATTGACGCTTTTCCAGATAAGGCTTTCTACATAAGGTCCTTCCCAACTTGGGATAAAGTTCTTTTTGTATGGGAATGATCTTCTTCAATACCAGGTCCCTCTCAAGGAATTCTCTAGGGCGAACCTTTTTTGTGAGCTCGCATCATTTGCTTTTGGCGCATTTGACCATGATGGATAACTTTGAACATTCCTCTTCAATCAGAATTGGATCCAAAAACTCAGAGAGAAAGAATCTTGTCTTCAATAGGCAAAACCGCGATGGGCCCAAGAGAAAGGCATTGCCCCGGTAGAGTTTTTTTTTGCGCCATCTTTTTTTTGGGCAATATGGCATTAATCGTGAACAGACTGCAAACTTTTGATATTGTGTTGTTGTTCAAATTTAATACATTGTCAGATATGATCCTTTTGGCGTTCCATACTGACATATGATTCTTCACGAATTTGCTAACTGTCGACTTTGTGACATTGGCATATGAAGCAGCTTCCACCCATTTAGTAAAGTAATTGACGACCACAAAAATGAATCGATGACCGTTAGATTCTTTTGGCGAGATCGACCAAATAACCTTCATGCCCCACATAAGGAGAAGTCATGTATCCCAATGATTCTTTATAGGGTAAGATCTGTTTCTCGACTTGTTTACCATCCTTAACAAGTCCGGAAATAGGCTACAATCTATGTCATCTTCAAAGTCATGAGATCCCTCTAAACACATGTCTCGCTCAAAAGGAGATTCTGAGTTTGTAGCAACGTCACTCATGTCGGTGATATCTAGGGACCTAATGTAGGTACAAAAGATTATATAAAGAATGTATGAATTTAAGAATCTATACAGTATGATTATGTATGAAAGATTTATTTGGATGATAATCCAATAGAATGAAAGAATAAAAAATAATTATTCGTAAAGAACGAAAGAATATTGGCTCAAAAATGATCGCAAAGATGCATTTCATTAAAATAATGAGTTCTTATTGCCTCTAGGCTATTTCACAAATGAGTTCTTATTGCCTCTAAGCTGAAAGCAACAAGTGTGTTCTGAATATTACTCTAAGTAAACTCTAAATACTACAGGGATTTCTTCTGCAGTCCGATTATTCAGAATACTCCCAAGTTTATAAGGGTAGATGTCTAACAAGGTCCCTTTTCAGTTGTCTTCATGTATGACATTGATGTGAACATTTCTTTTAGCTCCTTCATTTTTTATTGTCCATCATATTTTGTTGGACCTCAGCTAACGCTCTTGCAGCAGTAGTTGGTCCTACCTCTCCCTTTGGAGTTGTTCAGGTCTTTCCAATCTTTGGTCAATTACTTTGTTTTTTCCTCGTGTACCGATATTATAGGATAACTGACAAAATTTTAGAGTCATTTTGTGAGATTTAATGTATATGATGCAATGCAAAGCTAATGCAATGAATGCCATGAATGCAAAAGAAGAGAGGCGTTGATTCTGATTCAATTCTATTAGAATAACTTTTCTAGAAAACAAATCTCTTTACATAAAATGGATATTTATACGGCCTTGCCCTCATACTCCAGGTGAAGACATCAATCCTTTTTTTCATATCCGGATGTTAAAATCTCGTAAACTTTCCAAAAAAAGTGTCTCTTCTATCTCTTTTTTGATCCGGGCCGCATATTTGTTGCTCATTCATCCTCGTAATGCTCGTTGGCTTCTCTTTAAAAGGCCGGGAGGTTGATGACTCTCAAATAATCTTTATCAACTTGAATCCTCGGGCAACGAAGCAAAGTTGTGTAGTCCTCTCTTAGACCATCATCTTTCTCTCGTTACGTTTTCTCGGACTATATTTGGACGACTGTATTATCTCCCACTTTATCAAGAAATCTGTTTTCTTATGACAAGCTCTCTATTTAGATACTGAACGTGAATCAACACCTTTTTTCTATGATGAAAACGCAATGCAATCATAACCATAACAAAACGAAACAGGTTAGTGCAAAATAAAAGCAAGCAAGAAAGAAACAAATTGAGCATCTACTCGGGAAACCACTAGGATTTGGTGTAATTATTCCTAAGGTGGGCAACTAGGGTTCACTATATGTAGTTTGGCTCTAAGGTAAGGGTACCTGAACTAGCAGATTCCTCGATCCTCACCCATTATAGGCTCATACGAACCAAGTTCAATTCAGGGGAATGCATTTCCCTATGGCTGCACGGAGATGAAAATCTCATGAAGACATAGGTACGGATGTATCCCGAAAGTAATCCGCTATCCTGCACGAAGGTGAAGACCTCACGAAGGAAATAGCTTCTCACTCTCACTTAAAAGGATATAATCGGGTGGTTATGTAATGCAAAATGTAGAAACATCAAAATTCAAACCAATAAAGTAATTACAAACCGAAGTAATTATAATCGTAACAAAAATGGCAAAATATAACAAAATGATCGTAAATTTAAACCAAGTTTTCGGGTGACCTCTAGGCATTCGGTGTGATTCTACCTAGGGTAGGCTCCTAAGGCTCATTATATGCGGTTCGGTTCTAAAGTAAGGGTACCCGAACCAGCAAATTCCTCGATCTTCACCCATTATAGGCTCATATAGATCAAGTTCGGTTCAGGGGAACACATTTTCCCTACGACTATACGGAGATGATAATCTCACGAAGGTATAAGTACCGATGTATTCCGAAAGTGATCCACTATCCTATACGGAGGTGAAAACCTCACGAAGAAATAGTTTCTCACTCCCACTTAAAAGGGTAAAATCATTCAACTCATGTAATGTATAATGCAAAGATCAATTAAGCAAGCAAATAATGAATGCAAAAGGATCTCATGAATTTTAAAAAATATATATTTTCTCGACCATAAGACAAAAATTAATCAACTTTGTGGCTCGACTCTCTTATTTTTTTAAAAAGTCCCCAGTGGAGTCGCCAAGCTGTCGAAACCATTTTTTATTTTTGGAAAAAAACAAAAATTAGTTGTCGACTTTAAAAAAAAATTGGGAGTCGCCACCAATCTTTTATTAAAGTGTGATTAGATCACCTAAAAAATAGTTTTGGTCTACGAGTTTCAGAAAAACGGATTTGGGAGTCAGTTACGTACGAGGAAGGATTAGCACCCTCGTAACGCCCAAAAATTGGTACCAAATTGATTAATTAATGTCTTAAAGTCGAGAGTTTAAAAAAAATACTATCCTTAGTTAAATGAAATTATTTATTAAGACTTTCTCTTTTTGAAAATAAAAATATCACACCCAATGCGTTAGGGCACAACATTTTATTCTCTTCAAGATGAGTTGGTCCAAAAAACTCGTATAATAAAATTTAAGAAAATATTTAATTGTTTAAAATTTATGAAGAAATCGCAGCCCAATACGTTAGGGCACGATTTCTTAAAATCCCAAACATTCAATATTTCCTTTATATATATATATATATATATATATATATATTTAAAAATCTTTATCTCAAGAAATCAACGTGTCACATCCACTACGTTAGGACACAACACATTGAATTCCCGATGACAAGTTTTGTTTGATTAAAGAACAATCCTCGATTGTTAGATTTTACGAAGAAAATCGGAACCCAATACGTTAGGGCTCAATTTTCTTGAAAATCCTAAATACGAGTATTATCTTTATTTTGAAAATTTTCCATTTTTAAATTCGAGTAAAAGATAATGTAATGTTATAATGTATGTATAAATATCGTGATAACAAATACAATAGTAATAAATACAACAATGGCATAGAAATAATATAAACAAGCAAACAAATAAATAAATAAATAAAATCAATAACATGCAAAGCATCAAATAAATTAGCGAAATAAAAAAACATGCTTTTAAAATATAAATGAAAACATAAATTGGTAAACAAAAGAAGGAAATAAACAAAAAAAATATAAAGAGAAAAAGAGTACAAAATATATACATGTACATATATAAAAAATTATATACATATATATAGATTATAAAAAGATAATTACATATATATATAAACAAATAATAATAATTACATATATTAAAATTAATTAATTTAGAAAATATATGCATAAAAAAATTTATGAAGAATAATATAAGAAAACATGCGTATATACATATATATCAAAGTAAAAAAAATATATAAATAATAAATAAAAAAAGACTAAATCGAGCTTTGACATAAATTCTGGGCCTAAATCCACAAATAAATGAAGTCGAAAGGACCCTATTGAACACGCCAAAGAAAATAAAAATGCAAGAGAAAGAGAAATTTGAGGGAATACTCTTAAGAATTATTATTACTCCCAACTTCCCCCCTCTTACAATGAAGGGAGAGGCCTCTATTTATAGTTGAGTCTCCCCAAATTCAACGGTACAGATCAATTACATCGACGACTAAGATTAAAGGGTATCTACAAATTAAATCTCTAAGATTACAAAATCATATCTTCTAAGATTGCATATCATATCTAAGATTGCATATATCATATCTAAGATCATATCTAAGATTGCATATCCTTGAAGATTATATTTCCATAAGCTTGTAGATGGACCTTCAACCTTTTCAAGTAATGAGCCATTTCGATCGGGCCAAATGATATAATTTTATACTGGACTTAGACTTTGTTTTATTATTTTGGGTTTATTATTTTTTGTGAGCCCGGGCTAAAATTGGGTATTACAAGTGCCATGTTAATGTATTTTAACCGTGTTATTAAAGAGAAATGATTGTATGAATTAAACCCTTTCCAATAGTAGTTTTATGTCACATCAATAATTTTATCTTAGATTTCACGATTTTAATTTGATTTTAATTTTTTTTCAGAATGAAAATACTGCTGTGACATAAAACTATTGAAAAAGGGATACAAATGATGTGGGTCACTGTTTCATACAATCATTTCTCATTAGATACAATCATTTCTCATTAGATAGGTACCTAAAACAATACCAACTTTACTTATGATTTCCAACTTTTGATACCAATTGCATCCAAAAAAATTTAAAAAAACCAAATAAGTAAAAGTTACAAACTTCAAATGCCTCTACGTATAATATTACCATGTAATCTACAAACATGCTACGTAAGGCTTTAAGCTTCTTAACGCCATTTCTCTGGATGTATTCGAAGCATTGAGCTATATTTCATTATTTTCTTAATCCAATTAAAAAATAACAACGAGGTATTGATTTTATGGTAAAATTTAGATACTAATGACTTTGAGATTACATGTATGAGTTTTATCATATCAAAATTAAATATTTTATTCTAATTTAAATCTCATCATGTATAAGTTTGTCTTAGATAAAAAATTGCAATGTACTATTAATTGGGTAAATGTATCATGGAGGTTACTGTATTAGAAGTCAAATTGCATTTTCTCCTATTTAAAAATGGGTAGACTATTTCCTTACATTAGATTAAAAGAAAATTAATCATTTCTGTTAAAAAATTCATCTATTTGTATGTTAAACACTAACGAGACTAACAAAATAATTAATCAGTGAGATGTAACGTGCCATGTGAACCTCATGCTAACATATATAGAGACAAGCTTTTAACAATAAAATTGGATGAATTTTTTTTAACAGATGGACTAATTTATTCTTTGATTTAATGTACATAGACTAATTTACCTATTTTTGGAGTAAAATGACAAAATGTAATCCAACTCCTAATACAAAGACCTCCATGATTCTTCTACCCATTCATTGATCTTAAAATAATATAATCTTTAATAAAATCATTATTGCGTATAAAATGAGGAAAGTTATATTTATAAATGATAATTAAAAATATTTAATTAATAAAATAAATAGAACTCACCTTTTTTATACACCTCCTAAAATTAAGTATAATTTTTTCTTTCATTAAAGAAAAAATAATTACACTTCAACACATTTAAACTCAAGTTAATAATACGGATATTAACTGAGTTAAGACTCAAACAATAATGATACAACTCACCCTTAAAAAAATAAAAATTAAAATAATGAGACATTTTAACCCTAATCTCCTGTTCATAATATCTCGGTGGTTAAAATTTTCATTAAAAGAAAAATCTCGGTGGGTTACTTTAAAAAAATATCTCGGTAGTTTTCCAAACAAAGCACGTGCTAAGCATAAGCGAGTGGGATACACGCAAAGATTTACGGAATAGTAGGCAAGAGAGAGGGGACAGTGGCTTGTGTTGGATGGCTAAGGAAAGGAATCCGGTTTGCTTTCGGCTTTTCTTTCTATTGGACCATTTGACAAGAGTTCTCTGCTCTCGTGCGTTGGCCTAATACACTATTTTATTATGGAGTGCAGGTGTTGCTTTCCTATTGGCCCACGCTTAAGGCCTACCCGGTTTTTTATTACTTTTGGATTGCTGCTTGTCCACTGGGGAGCACATTTGAATACTCCCAAATCTATGCTTGTCTCCATCTTTTATATATTTATATATTAATATATGCTTTTCTTTGTGTTTGTCGGTTTCTCAAAATTTTTTAGTGTTTTACCCGTCTTTAGTTTTATTTATTCACAATCTACTTTTTTTATTACATTTTTCATATTTTTCACTTCTCAAATTATTTTATTATTATTTAGTTCAAGATTTAGTTGTAATAAATATAAATATTTTATTTATAATGGAAAACTAGATTATCTATAATCCTAAATTAGTAGTATTTGTTTTGATTCCATGGATAAAGATAGGATATAATTATGAGAAGATAGCTAGATTAAAAGTACAATCTTTCTATTATCTTGAAGATCTCAAGCATTATTCTTATAAGATTGTGCAACTGATTGGAAATTATAAATGAGAGTATTTAGAACAAAATCATCCAATTGGTATTAGAGCTTACTACCAAACATTTTCAATGTGATCATTCATTTATTTGATTATTTACTATAGAATTCTTGAAGAAAAGAAGGTTAGTTTTTCGACCACTATTGCTATTTCATGAGCTCTCATGAAAGTCATGGACCAAAAAGCTTAATAATTATGGGACAAGCTTTTCAAAGCATGAGCAGTCAAGGAAGATTGATGAAGACAAGCTTGCAAATTATAATCTAAAGCTCCCAAATGCAATATTTAATGAAGTAGATCCCAACAAATTCAAGCTTATTTCCACTTGTGTGTAACTTGAGAAGCTTGGTTTATCTTAGAAACTACTTATGAAAAACTTACAATAAGAAGATCAAAATTATAAATGTTTACTTCTATGTTTGAAAATATTAGAATGCTTAACAATGAGTATATTTTAAAATTTAATGCCAAATTTGTGATATATTAAACGAATATTTTGCTCTCGTCAAGAAATATTTTGAGGCCAAAATGATGAGGATAATTTTGAAATATTTTCTAGAAAGATTTACAATCAAAGTAGTTGCCATCGAGAAACCTTAAAATGTTAATGTTATGAGATTGGATGAGTTGATTGGAACTTTTCATACCTTTGAGATGAATTGGACGAGAATAAAAGGGATGAAGTGTAACACCCCTTACTTGGATCACAGACGATCTTGGATAAGTAGTGCTACATTTGATGCTTGAAAACATCATTGATCTCTCTAACCCATTAAACAAAACTCATTAAATGTATTCCAACTTTAATTAATCATTTTAAACATGAATACATCATATTACCAATCAATTTTGAACTTCAAACATCAAAATCATTCAAGTGGGGAGGTGGGCATAGATACCTTTTGATCATGTATTGGTACCTAAGTTGTGGTATCAATGTCACATTACTAGGTATCGATACAAGACCCCTCTAGAAACTTCATTTAGATATTTGCTTTGTAGGTGTTGATACCTCTATTTTGGATACATATAATTGGTTGCAAACAACTCTAAAATAACTCCTAAACACTTCCCGAGCAACCTAAACATCATCCATTCAACCTCAAACATTCTTAAGCACTCTCAATCCATTGGCTAACATAAGTTTCTATAATAAATACGTCATCCTTAACCATAATCTCTCATAATAGACCAACCATATATTCATTTTAAACGACATTACTGCATTTTAACCATATATACACATACCATACTATAACATGTATAAACTCATCTCAAGCATACCAGTTCACTAGGAACATGCCAACTATGTGCTTACCAATTAGAAATGTTTTCTGCCAGTATCATAAAGTGCTTTACTACACAATGCAAGTACATGCCAACTAGTCCAACATAGGTACATAACCATAATAGAACAAAACATAAAGTATATACATTGGCTTGGATGTGATTCTAGTATGTAGAGCTTAAAAACAATATTCTAATGTTAGTCCTTAACCTACACGTTGAAAACAAGTCCAATATGCTAAGCATACAATACGCTTAGTGGTGCTCATAATGAATTCCATTTTACCCTTCTTTTATTATTGTTTATCCAAGTCCATTAGATCATGTTGTAAGTCATGTAATATTAAGTCATCATTGTGTGCATTTTAGGCTCATTACCAAATATTATCTTCGTATGACTTATTGGTAGGGGTGAGCAAAACTCGATTCGACTCGAAAAAATCGAAAAAAATTCGAATTTTGAGTTAAACGAATCGAGTTATTCGAGTTAATCGAGTTATTCGAATCAACTCGAATTTTTTTTCGAATTTCGAGTTCTAATCGAGTTGAGTTTTCAAATTCAAATAACTCGAATAATTCGAATAATTCGAATATCAAACTATAATATTTTACATTTTTACCCCAAACTCCCAAACCTTTTTACTTTTCCCTCAAAACTTTTACTCATTCCCACTTTCCCCCCAAAACTTTTACTCCCCTCCCCTCCCCTCCCAACCCCCCATTCTACCCAAAATCCATTTTCCACCAAAATTTTACTCTCCCATTTATTTTTTTCTCAAAATTTTACTCCCAAAAACCCTCAAAACCTTTTATTTTCCCCCAAAATTTTTACTCCCTCCCACTTTTCTCCTAAAACTTTTATTCCCTTCCCATCTCACCTCTCATCTATCCCAAACCCTCCCCCCTCCAATTTTTTTTAATATTTTCCCTCCAAAATTTTACTCCCCCTATTTACTTTCCCTCAAACTTTTATTCCCAAAACTTTTTTATTTTTTCCCTAAACTTTTACTTCTCACCCTTTACTTTCAAATAAAAAATCAAAATTATCCAAAAAAATCACTAAACATAAATAGTAATAATTTTATTTATATCTACTATTTATATTATTAAATTAAATTTCACATTTTATATTATTTATATTATTGAATTGTTTAGTCATATTGAATATTTATATTAAAATTGAATTATTAATTATGCCATAAAATATTCGTGTTAAAATTTTATATTGGTATCAATTTCACATTTTATTTTTAAAATAAATTTTATTGAAAAATCATATTTTTACATTTAATATATTTTTAATTCTAAAATATATAGTGACAAGAATCAAGATAATTGAAACAACTAAGTAAGCAAAGAAGCTAACCAGTATATAAAAAATTAATAAATAAATTATGAAGTGATGAAAGTTAATAAAAATTTTGATTAAGGTGGACAAATTTTATTACGATGGGTGACAATGGTTACAAGGACCCAAAATTATTTTTTAAAATTTAACTCGAACAAATATATTCGATTCGATTCGAATTCCATTTCACTCGACTCGATTCGAGAAAACTTCAAATAAATTTAGGATGATAAAATGAGATTCGAAAACTCGATTAACTCGAAAATTTTTGATTCGATTCGATTCGATCGAATGCTCACCCCTACTTATTGGCACTTAATTCTTTTAGGATAATTTAAACATGTTTCTATTTTTAATCACAACTATTGGCTTAACACTTGTTTTATACTCTTCCTATGTTACCGGTTTCAATTTAAGTTACAACACCGTTTATACTATTACCAATCTCAAATTTATTGCCACATTTTTACCACAATATCACACTTGTATGTCAATTCAGTTTATAGGTCTTTCCATCTTAGAATTCATTGTTTTAATATAAGTGATTGCCTTTGTAAAATCTTATCATAGTCGACTCATTCCATATACAAAAAAAAAAAAAAAAACATGAACACACATTTTGCAACGAAAATAAATCATGTCAGTTTTTACTTAGTCCAAATATCATGCATTTACCAGTTATTAAGTCCGAACTATTCAAACATATGATGCATGTATAAAATACTCCCCAAAAATAAAAGTTGCCAAGCCATGGTCTAGTTTAATAAATTGCAGTCCAAAACCAGTAGAAAAAATTGTAAAAAGTAAATATTTGATGTAAAAACAATTTGATGTCCGAGAGTCATCTGAATGCCAAGTCCGATCCTAGTTTTGAGCGTTACCTGAGAAGTAGGAAACTAAGGGGTGAGCTTAAGAAATCTCAGTGTGAGTCTAAGCAAAAGTAGACATGCAAACCGTTAGAATAACAAAAGTCATAGTATACAATTCATACAGTTCATAATGCCATAACAATTTTTGTATATGACATGCTCAGTGAAACGATGAAATAATCCTACCCATCCAACCACTACACACCACGAGTTCCCCAAAACTCGTTTACCAAACTCCAAACAGTGCGAGCTAAAGCTCGAAATGGTTAAACCACCAATAACAGAAGTGCAGATTAATTTCCAGTATAAGTGCAAACAGTGTTGCCAATGCTGTGGTCAAGCCACCAGTAAAGTAGGATAATACACTTCTAATTGTTGTGAATACACAACAATTTTTGTAGATAAAAACTACTAGTAAATGTGAATTAATCACTCGATCTCCTCAGTAATTTGGTGCATTGCATTAAAAAAAATAATGCCAACTTAACTGTCGTCGATACTCCACAGAACTCATCCGTCAACCAACAAACCCAACCCCATGTAGTGAAATAATGGCATATCAATCATGTAGCATATCATGCTAAACAATACAATAACAGTAACAATATCATATCAATCATATAGCACAACATGCTAGCCAATACAAGATAAAGATAAAGATAAGATAATGATAATAATATCAATATCAATTGCATAGTCAACATGCTTCGATTTAACAATTTTAGGGATATGATTTTCAAGTGATCACTATTAACAATAGCAATCAATGCATGCTTACATACAAACAATTTCATACCAATCACGAACATATAATTAATTAATCAGTAATGTAGTCTTAAACATGCTTTTAGGGGCTTTAACATGTAGGGAATTACACAGGGACTAAAACAAAACATATCACAAAATAGTGGGAAAACAATGGAATAGGAGGCCATATGTCCGTGTGGGGAGGCTATGTTACTCACTATGACCATGTGTAAAACAACAACTTTTCCCAACAGTGGTCACATGGCCGTGTACTAGGTCGAGTAACCCTTTCTAGGTCGTATGGCCCTACTTTAACCCTAACAAAATAGTGGCACACAATCGTGCCAACTGTCCGTGTGCGGTACACGCTCGTGTGGTCCAAAATCCACACTCGATTTGCCATCTTTTGGCTAGAACACACCTGGAAAATCTGTAATCCAAAGCATTGATGCTATTCACCGCTCCAAAGCCCCAAATCTGAATAAAACTAACTTCGATCTAAACCTAACACTGAAATCAAATGTTTAGCAACAATCCTAGGATATCCTATCGAATTCAACTTAACAGTGGAACGAAAACCAACCAATTCACTTACACTACTTTCGATCACTTGAAAGATGCAAACGACCACCTTCTTTACTGACGATCCGAGGGATGTAGATTTGAACATTTGCCAAAAGTTAATTCACAACATCACATTCTGTTAGCATAGAGAAGAAAAGAATGAAGGGAAACAAAACGTAAAATTAGATCTACATTAGAAATATTACCCTTCCCGATTCAATTCTGTGACAATGAATTCATGAAGAATGCAGAAAACAGAATGTAGGGGTGGTGACAACAGAGATAGGTAAAAGGGAAGGAAGGAAAAAAAAAGGGAAATGGAGATGAACAGAGAGGGAGAAAGGGTTAGGCGGCAATGAGAAAGGAATAAAATGAAAAGGCTGATTTTTGAGCTAAAAATTGGTATTTAAACCTAGGGTTTTTATTAGTTATGGGTAGCACACCTAAGGAAGGGAACAAAAATTTATAAACAAAAAATAAATTTTGTGCAAGCAAGGAGAATCAAACTCGAGTTCTTATAGGAAGGAAGGAATCTTTTAACCATTGAGCTAAACTTATTACTTGACATAGTTCTACAAAGTTTAAACCAAAAACTCGGGATGTTACATATCCTCTACCACATCAATAGTGCATGCAATGCATCAATTAATCCCACGCCAATTCATACCATGTACTAACTCAATCTCGTATACTATTATATGCAACATTGCTATCATACATCGAGAACATTTCTTATAATGTGCCTCTTTAAGTTCGATATTCATTTTATAGTTTTATTTTTATTAAGATAATATTTTATATAGTTTTGTATAAAAGTTAAATATAACAATTTGAATATTTTCTTTCTTTTAACAAAAATAAAGAATAATTTATTTCAAATATAACTGTTTTTGAAAAATAAAACTACTTAGCATTTTCAACATTAAGTATTAAGTAGCTATCTATCAACTTATTCCATTCATATTTTTTTGGGTGAAAATTTTGGATTGAGTACAATTTTAATATGGTTATCGAATGTAATTTTTTTAAAATGTTTAAAATAATCTTTTTCAATGAAATAATTTTTCTATATTTTATCAAACACACCCTTTATTAAAATAATTTGTTAAAATTGAATCTATTTACTTCTTGAAAAATTGAAAAATATTTTGGTTTCTTTTGATGTTGTTTTTGTAGAGTAAAAATAAATTACATAACAAAAATAAATTATATTTCAAAAAAAGTTTATTTTAAATTAGCAATTCCATCCATTAATTAGGAATAAAAGATAAAACAAAATAAAGTTTATATACACTTTTTATATAATTAATATTTTAAGAGTTTGATAGTCATATTTTATATTCTATTAATATAGATTATGTTCGTCAAATTTTGATTAAATTTAAAATATTTAACTATTTGTTCTATGTAAAAAACCCTTAAAATACTAAATATATATTGATAAAATAGTAATATGAGATAAATTCTAAAAGTTACATACAAGATATTGATAAATTTAATAGTTGAACGGTTAAAATATTAATAATATAAAAACTATTAAAAAGAATTTCTTATATGAAAATATTAAAAAATAATTTCTTAACTTTGATTCCTTTAATGCAGTTATTATTTTGTGTAAACATATTATGATTAGTGAATTATTTTGGATTCCGACATTTACAATGCAATTTATATCTTAGATCATCTCAGACTTTTCACATACTACACTTGATAGAATATTACAATAAAAACTAGTTTTATTTTTATAACTATTTTAGATATATGAAGTTAACTTTTTCTAAAAAGAGAAAGGATATCTTAATGAATGCCCCAATTTAAGTTTTATATAATTTATGGTAGTTAGGGTGTTGAAATTACTAAAGGGTCGTCGGTATTAGGTGATCTTAAAAATCGAAGGCACGTTTTAATTACAACATAAAATATTATTTGCTACCTTCTTGTCGATAATTACGTAAAATGTGCATGTTAATTAGGTATGTGGAGTCGCAATATATCAAATTAATTGAAAGTTTAGAAAGTTTATATAATCCGTTCACTATGCAAAAAAAAAAAATCCTTTCACTTTTTCCTTTTCAACACTTGAAAAATCTTATTTTATAATATTTTATTAACAGATTAATAAGTATAATACTTATCTTTAGGATATATTAAAAAATTAAATATGATAATCTTGTAATTAAGTCGTAAAAAAACTCTACAAGAAATCAAGGATATAGCGACATTCTTTTTAATCTTTCGCGGCGTTTTTTTTTTAACCTTCGTCTGGTTTATTAGGTCAGTACGTTATGTTATTCCTTGCATTATCCTTAAGTTATATTTACCTTTGCTTTCCATATCCAGCTAAGTGTCAATGTGATTAAGTTGAATTGTGCATATTAACCACGAGGGTTAGGTGAGATGGTAAGGGTTTTTCCTACATTAATTAGTGGTCGAGGGTTCAATCATCATCCTTGGTATGATGGAACAGTTTTAAAATTTGTGACCAACATCTACTCATTAACGAGCCTACAGAATGTGAAAGATTAATCAAATTAATTTATTCCGGCATATGCTAATCATTACATTGCTTTTATATATTTTTCCTCTTTATGCAAGCAAAGGTCCCTCGCTTACCCAAATCAGGACTTAATGGGACCATGAATCAACTCCCTCACTTACCAAAATAAGAAATCAACTCCCTCACTTACCAAAATAAGAAATGACTAAACTATATAAATTAAACATGCATGCCTTGGAGTACAAGGAAAGGTTGTAAGATTGCAATTGTGGTTTTACATATTTTGAAAAAATTAGTGTATTACCATTATTATTCATGTTTCAAAATAAAGCAGCATTTACATATTTAAAAAATTTCAACCCTTAATTTTATCAAAGAACCAAAATTTGATTCATATTTCCATAAAACTCTATTTTATAAATAACAAGTGTGAACAAATTAATGAAAAGAAGCAAATCCACTGTCACAAAATTAGGTGTAATTAAGTATGTATATTATCATCGTTCTTAATAATGACGGAATCTTTTGTGAAAACCAAAGCTCATTTGATGTAAATGAATCTCTATTAATCAAGCAGGTTCTAGTTCATATTGATCCTATTAATTAAGATTAAGACATTTCTTGTCACCAGAAGAACCTTTGAACTAGTGGTGACGGCATAGTATAGTAGCTAAATGTTGTGATTGATTGGTATGAAGTAAATTCGAAAATCTTGATTCGGATTTTGCTTATTTTCTTAGGGTCTAAGTTTGATAAACAACTCAAAACAAATGCTCTACTTGCTAGACTAGTAATTAATTGTCCAACACTTTTTCATTTTTCCATTTTCTTTTCAATTAGATAGCCAATCTTATGTGATTTGATTTCATCATAGCCGACTTAGAAATAATAAATAATAAATAATAAATAATAAATAATAAATGTAGTAGGAGTGTCTCAATTGTCACTATCAAACACTCCTTCTATGGTGGGTAATTGTGATTTACTTAGATTTGTGGGCCAGAAATGAATATATACGTTCCTAAATTGAATTTTAATTTAAGCTGAAAGATGAACATACGGGTGCAGAAAACACAAACTGTTACTAAATCTTTGACAAAAGAAAGAAAATTGGTTAATATATCATTTTTAAAAATGTTTATTATATTGTGAATGAAATTTAAAAATTTCACAAGTAGGTTGCGATAATGACAAGTTTATAATAATTTTTAAAAAAAAATAATATATAACGGTTAGTATTATTTTTTTATTCCACAAGTAGCTTTAAAAAACTGTTATGCATCTTCTTTTTTAAATATTTTATTATACTTTTATGGGACACTTGTCAATCACCTCACCCTACTTGTGGAGTCTAAAAACTCCTATGGCGATATACCAAATATTATTCCAATATATAAAGAAAATAAGACACATGGCAAATTTATAACGCTACTTGTGGAGTTAAAAAATTACACTGACAATGTACCAAATATTCACCAAATATATTTTTTAGAAAAGATTCGTTGATTTGTTTTTCATTTTTGTGTTCAGTTGCAAATCTGTATTAATTTACAAATAGTTATAAATTGAGAGATGAAAACCAAAGTTTGGTTACATAATTTGAAAATTTTCAACGTTTGCAAAGTCTTATCAACAAGTATAAGACATGGTTTAAATCCAACTCACTAAAATTTTCCCTTAAAATTTAATTGTAAATTAAATAATAAGAACAATTTACTTGCAACAAAAATGCACTATTGTAAGTTCCTTGTTTAAATAGAATAAGTGCTTTATCTATCTTGTTAATAAAAGACATAATGACTTATTTAGCTTTTCAATTTTATTAAAAAATTATTTTAGCCCTTTTAGCCCTTAATTTGCACTGTTTGTCAAATCATCCCAAAATGAATTGAAAAGTTAACATTTGTTAACTTTATTGACGTGGTGTACACGTGAATGCCACGTTAGCAATTGATGAATTTTTTAAAATTTAAAATTATTAAAAAATATATTTATATATTTTTAATATTCTTAATTTTTAAAAAATTAATTAATTGCTAATGTGGCATACAGATGGATTGTCACGTGGATGCCACATCAACAAAGTTAACGTATGTTAACTTCTTCATCTATTTTGGGATGATTTGACAAACAACACAAGTTTAAGGGCTAAAAAAGACGTAAAATTAAATGGAGATTTAAAATAATATTTTTATAAAGTTAGAGGTCCATATGAGTCATTATGCCTTAATGAAACGATAACAAGTCTTCACGGGAGTTGAATCTTACTCATGTAACTAGAGCTAACACTTTTGAATTGTTTTATTTATAAAGTAAAAGGTAAACGTACCGAATGTCACTAAATTATTAGTAACTTTATATTTTAGTTAGTCAACTTTAAAAGTTATAAAATGGTATTTGAACTATTTGAAAGTTTTCATTTTAGTTATTGAACCGTTAAAATTATTGTTATATGACTCTCTATGTTTGCACCACTTACACTAATCGAAAACTCTCCTTCCTCCTCTTCTAAATATATATATATATATATATATGTATAAGCATTACTATGTAAAAATAAATCTAAAAAAGTTTACACATGATCAAACTTTAAAACTATAACACCAATATCGTTAAAGCTTTATATTAGTCATTTCAACTAATGCCTCGTTAGTTTTTTTACATAAATTTTCTATAAATATAGTTTTGCGTAAACAGTTTTCACATGCATGATGAATATTTTATAATTGAGTATAAGTTAAAAGGTTTGTATATTACTAGCTTATTAGAATATAAAATTAAATGATTAATTAATAAATATTAGGTGTAATAGTATAATACATTACATTTTCAAAAAGAAAATTCATATTCAATTTTAAAGACAAACATGTTACGAGGATAACCACAAACTTGAAAAATTTAGTATCCATAAATCGTGAAATGAAAATAAAAATTACCTTAATTAATTTAAGTACATCAAAAAATATAAAAAATTATTTAGATCAAATGATATAATTGAGACATTTTTGTTGGTAATATCAATCATCTTAATTTAACCGAATTATTAGCTATTTAAAAAAATAAATTATTTATATTTAATTTATAAATGATTGTTTTAAAATAATAAAATGGATTTTGTATCCTCGAATCTTCCCATTTATACCTCTAAGTTTCTTTTCCCGAATAGTTATACCTCTAGTTTTTAAATTTTTAAGCTTAAAAAAAAATGATGTGAAAAGTGTCCAAGGTTTTTTCTTGACCAAGACACTTTAAAATTTTAATTCCCAAAATAGGGTTCATTTAAGCTTTATTCTTAAAAGAAGGTATTTTAATCCAGTGAACTTCCTTGCCATCATTTTTCAAACAATTTTTTTTTCATGCCAGCATTATATATGTCATTATCTTCATTATCCCCTTTCCTTAAGCCATGGTTAAAAGCAATTTCAAACAAAACCATTTTCATTTCATTTGTGCTTTTCCAAGGAAAAATATTATGAAGAAATGAAACGATAATAATAAGAAAAAGCAAAATAATTCCCACGAGAAGCATAAGAGAAAGAGACATTACAACATCCTGTTAACAAAAGCGAAATATCATCATGAACAACAACATATTCCCACAGAGGTTTACAATATCCTTTTAAACACTTGATCACAGTTTGGTTGTTGGATTCAAGGATAGTGTTTCGCCATTGTTGAGTATTTGCCAACATCGATCCTAATCGAACAGCAAGAGCCTCAGCGACGAGCGGAGATCCCGCAAAGGTCAAGGCATTTGCACCTGTAATGAAAGAACTATCACTGCCTAGGGCAATTGCAGCGAGACTCGCAGTTTTGCTACGTCGATCAAATGCAACATCAACATTTATTTTAATGAAACCATGTGGGGGTGGGTTCCAAGAAGAGGCCAATGTTTGAGGGGTTGAATGGGACCGAGCATTCTCCTGAACATGCAGGAACTCTGAGAAATTCCTCCAAACATCGTTCCAAATTTTAATGGGATCAGAAATAATGCCTTCAAACATCCTTAAATTTCGGCTCCATATTTCCTAGCAAATCCAAGCTGCCAAACTTTTGGCTGAGAAAGACCCAAAATTTGGAAATTGTTCATTTATCTCAATCCACTAGTTAAAGAAACTAGAGAAACCGATATTTGAAGGATCATAGTGAAGAGTAGACGCTCGCCAAACCACTTTCGCAATCAGACAGAGAAGCAGAATATGCTCGAGAGATTCAACCTTGTTATCGCAGCTTTGACACTTGTTTGACAAAGCTAGATGACATCGGTACAAATTTTCATTAGAGGCAACAACACTATTACATGCTTTCCATAAGAAATTCTTTACTCTCGGGGTACCTTGTATTCCATATCGAGGTCCAATTTGAGCTTTGTCGAATATTCCTCAAGTGAGAGCTGTCGTCTTGATTTCTATGCTTCCACTCTCTCAGTAGATTATACCAGATTTAGAGTTGAGCAAAATAACATTCGATTCGAAAAAATAAAAAAAATATTAAATTTCAAGTTAACCGAATTGAGTTTCGAGTTTGAGTCGAGTTGAATTTTACAACTCGAATAGCTTGAATAATTCGAGTAACAGATTGGTGTAAATATCCCTTTGATCCTTGTCAATTTTGGAAATGAGCAAATTGGTCTCTCTCAACAAAAATTACAAAAAAAATTCTAAATAATTTTCAAAAATTTAAAATATTTATAAAAATTCCAAAATATATATATTTTTTAAAAATTATAAATTTTTTAAAGAATATGTAAAGAAAGTTAAAAATTTAATTTTTTTCTAAAATAATAATTCGGGGATCTAAATAAGTTAATTAATGATTCAAGTAGCATATTATTTTTGGGATCTTATTTAAGGAATCGAAGATGTGAGTATTACAGTTCTTGGAAAATACACAACCTTTAGGATCTTTGCCCAAGGTACATCTGGGTTTTCCAAGAGTTTCCAAGCTTGTTTAGTTAGAAGGGCAACATTAATATCGTAAAAATCCCAAAATCCCATACCTCCTAACTTTATTATGTTTAGCCAGACTACTCTAGGACATCTAGTGGATTTTCCTCTCTTCATTTTCCCTACCACCCCACTAGAATTTGCTAAAAAGGAGGTCTACATCATATTAGAAGTTGAAAGCAGTGCATTGAGTAAACAAGAATGGTAGAAGAAACAACCTTTATCTTCACCTCCTTCCCGGCTTAAGCTAACAATTTCCCTTTCCAATTTTGAACTTTCGGTTGCACTCATTTCATAAAAAAATTCAAGGGCTTCTATTTTACCTTTACCCCATGATGTCGACATCTCGAGATAATTATCACTTTTTTTTTCATGTCGACCATATTAAATCTCCCCAAAAATATTCTTTGTCAACTTCTTTGCTATTTAGAGAGAACATAATGGAAGATTTTTCAAAGTTTACTGATTGCTCGACTGCTTCATGAAACAAACAGAGAATTTTCTCAATAGCATCACAATCTTTTTTAGGCACATGTGCAAAAAGAAGACAATTGTTCACAAAAAAAAAGATGAGAGATAGTATGGTATCTTCGGTTTATTTTGAACCCTTCTAATTCTCCTTCTTAAACATCATTATCTAAAAGAGTTTGGAGAACATTTGCGGTAATAACGAAAAGGTAAGGCAATAGTGGATCGTCTTGCCGAAGCTCCCTTTTGATTTAATTGTCCCCTTTTGTTCGCAATTAAAATTTATGAATAGACTTGGTACTCGAACATAGGACAACACTCATTTAATCTATTATTCACAGAATCCAAACTGCACAAGTAATTTCTCCAAGAAAACCTAATCAACTTTTTCATATGCCATCGAAAGATCCAACTTCATATAAATGCATCCTTTGTTTCCCCCTTCCTTTTTTATGAAGGGCATGGAAATCTTCATGGGCAATAAAGAAGTTGTCTTGGATTTGTCTACCCATGAAAAAGGCGGATTGGGTTGTTGAAATAATGCTTGGAAGAATTGATTTGAGTCTTATAGTAAGGATTTGAGAAATAATTTTGTAGGCGAAATTGAAAAAACTAATCAGTCGGTATTGAGATACCATTTTAGGATTTCTTTTTCGGGATCAAAACCACATTTGTTTTGTTTATTTTTTTATCCATCTCTGCTGTAGATAAAAAGTCCCTAACCATTTTTCACACACACTATAACACCACACTCTCGACCTGATCGCCGGGTCCAAGATATGAGACGCCACTTTCATAAACGAAGTAACTACAATTTTATTTCGATAAAAAATGGGACAATTCATACAATATAGTTGATATTTAAAACTTCAAATGACATCATTTATTCAAATACAAGTCACAATGTAGCTTAAAAAAGCTGTCATGATACTCCAGTAACAATTAAGGATCCAAAACATAAAAACAATTAGAACATGAGGATGTTGTTGCGACACTAATGAGTAAGTGTCATGACATTGTAGACAAAAAATTTATGTCACGATTTCAAAAGGTTTGAGTCACGACTATGAAGATAGTAATTCGATGTCGCCACTCCAACAGGGGAAGCATTGCAACATCGCTGACAGAGGGTTTAGTATCATGACTTTAGCAAAGGTAAGTCGCGACATTAAAGGCAGTGGACTGAGGGTTGTGACTTTAAATAGGGGAATGCCGTGACCATAAGGACAGAGGCTTAATGTTACAAGACTAATAAAAGGATGTTGCAAATTTGAGGAAAGATCCCCTGAATCGACCCTTAGCATATCCACAAGGAAAAATCGAGGATGTATTGGTATGTGTAGACAAATTTATTTTTCCTATTGACTTTGTTATTATAGACTTTGCAGCAGATAAAGTGGTGCCAATCATTTTAGAAAGGCCTTTCCTAGCAACAAGAAGTACCCTTATTGATGTGCAGAAGGGCGAGCTTTCTATGCATGTTTAGGATGATCAGGTACCATTTAATGTTTTTAAGTCTATGCGATTTACTGACGCAGTTGATGATTGTTCTGTAGTATCCGAGTTAGAGGAATTAGTCATGGAAAAGGAACTCAACTATATTGAGGACCCATTGGAGCAAAATTTGACATTAGACCCTCCAAGTGATGAAAAGGGGAAAGAATACTTAGCTTTGCTAGAAGCTAATCAAAGGGGATTTAATCCACAATCCTGCTTTGAATCTCTAGAGTTAGAGAGTAGAGATTATGTCCAGCCAAAAGCATCAATTGAAGAGCCACCTAAATTAGAACTGAAGGTCCTTCCCTTACATTGAAAATATGTTTATTTAGGTAACACTTCCACTTCTCCTGTGATTGTTTCAGCAGAGTTGACCAAAGAGCATGAAGAGAAACTTATCCTAGTATTGAAACAATTCAAGAAGGCTATCGGATGGACCATAGCCAATATTTGTGGCATTAGTCTATCTATATGCATGCACAAGATCATCCTAGAAGATGGCGAGAAAGAGATGATTGATGGACAACGAAGACTGAACCCCATCATGAAGGACATGGTAAAGAAAGAGATCATAAAATAGTTAGATACGTGTATAATTTACCAAATATTAGATAGTTCGTAGGCAAGTCCGGTCTAGTGCGTGCCAAAGAAATGAGGTATTACAGTTGTTGAAAACGAGAATAACAAATTAATACTGACCAGAACTGTTACAGGATGGAGAATTTGCATCGATTACTAGAAGTTGAACAAGGTTACTAGGATAGATCATTTTCCCCTGCCGTTCTTGGACTAGATGCTGGATAGACTCGCGGGGCGAGACTATTACTATTTTCTCGATGGATACTCGGGGTATAATCAGATTACAGTGGCACCAGAGGTTCAACACAAAATAACATTCACATGCTCGTACGATACATTTGCATTTAGACGCACCCCATTTGGTTTATATAATACACTTGCTACATTTCAAAGATGTATGATGTCTATTTTTACTGAAATGGTTGAAAAAAGTTTGAAAGTATTTATGGATATTTTTTAGTGTTTGGAGATACCTATGATGATTGCTTAGCCAATCTAGCCAAGGTACTAAAGCGGTGCGAAGAAACAAACCTGGTACTAAACTAGGAAAAGTGTCATTTCATGGTACAAGAAGGTCTTGTTTTGGGGCACTGAATAACAAGACATGGAATCGTGGTAGATAAAGCAAAGATAGAATTTATCTAGAACTCCTACCTCCAACATCTGTAAAGGGTGTTAGGAGCTTTTTGGACCACGCCAGTTTTTATCAGAGATTTATCAAAGACTTATCCAAAATTGCTAAACCCTTATGCAAACTATTGGAGAATGATGCGATATTCAATTTTGATGAAGAATACTTGAAAGCGTTCAATGATTTGAAGAATCGGCTAGTTTTGGCACTAATCATCGTCACACCGGACTAAGATTTGCCATTTGAATTGATGTGTGACACAAGTGACTTCGCGATAGGAGTTGTGATGGGCCAGCGAAGGAACAAAGTTTTTCATCGTATCTCTTATGCAAGTCAGACTCAGATGGGAGCTTAATTGAATTATATGGTAACCGAAAAAGAGTTACTTCCTATTGTGTTTGCTTTTGACAAGTTTCGATCTTATCTTGTAGGTACAAAAGTGACTGTCTATACATATGACTTCGCAATTAAATATTTACTTGCCAAGAAAGATGCCAAGTCAAGATTGATCTGATAGGTACTTCTACTCCAAGAATTTGATCTAGAAATTCAAGATCGAAAAGGGGTAAAAAATCAAGCAGTAGATCACTTATCTAGATTGGAGCTGCAAGAAGGAAATTCTCCACTTCTACCTATTCAGGAGGCATTTATAGATGAGCACATACTTAAGGTAAATCATGTCCATAATACCCCTTGGTTTGTTGATTTTGCTAACTATTTAGCTTGTGGTTCGATGCTGATTGATAAGTCATATCAACAAAAGAAAAAGTTTCTTTACGATGTGAAGTACTATTTTTTGGAAGAACCATACTTGTTCAGAAAGTATGTAGATCAAATGATTAGGAGATGCGTGGTAGAAGATGAATTACATGAGATTTTATATCATTGCCACATAGCTCAGAGTGGGGGGACACTTTGGAGGTATACGTACTGTAGCTAAAGTATTGTAAGCGGTAGGGGCGAAGCCAGAACAAATTTTTAGGGAGGGCCAAATGAAATTTTAATTTTTTTTATAGTTTATATCTTTATAATTTTAAATGGATTAAATCAAATTTTTATAATTTTGTGGGGGCCAAAGTGCAATTTTACCTTTACTAATTTAAAATTTTTAAAAAAATTTAAGGGCCTAAATAAAAATTTTACATTTTAGTGGGGGTTAGGGTCCCTGCCCGCCCCCCTTAAATTTGCCTCTGGCAAGCGTGATTCTTTTGGCCAACTCTATTCAAAGATGCGTATGCTTACATAAAGAGTTGTGATCGATGCCAAAGGGTTGGAAACATCACCAACAGAAATGAGATCCCCCGAACAAACATCATTGAGGTAAAATTATTTGATGTTTGGGGTATTGACTTCCTTGGTCCTTTCCCTCTGTCTTTCAGTTACAAATATAAATTGATAGTAGTAGACTACGTGCCTAAGTGGGTTGAGGCCAAGGCATACCTGATAAACGATGCCAAGGTTGTGATGAAAATTTTGAAAAAACATGTGCCCACAAGGTTTGGAACTCGTAGGGCCATCATTAGTGATGAGGGGTCCCATTTTATGAATAAATGGTTGAAATAGTTACTCGAAAAGTTTGGAGTGAAGCACAAGGTTGCCACAACTTACCATCCGCAGACAAATGGGCAAGCTAATTTGGAAAACAAAGAGATAAAAGGCATATTCAAGAAGGTCGTTTGTCCAAACCGACAAGATTGGTCCAAAAGAATGGATGACACTTTATGGGCCTACAAGACATCATACAAGACACCTTTAGGGATGTCACACTATAGGTTGGCTTTTGGGAAAGCTTGTCCTTTGCCCTTGAAGTTAGAATATAAAACTTATTGGGCTCTCCAATTGTTCAACTTGAATATTAAGCATGCTAAAGAAAAACGGATGCTTCAACTCATTGAGTTAGAAGAGTTCTGAATGTTCTCATACGAAAATGCCAAGCTATTTAAGGAGAGATTAAAGAGATGGCATTGTAAGAACATCCGAGTTCGAGAATTTGAAGCAGGTTAGCAAGTTTTGTTGTTCAATTCTAGATTAAGGTTTTTTCCAGGTAAGTTGAAATCACAATCGTCTGGTCCATTTACGATTCACTAAGTTTTCCCATATAGAATAATACCAAATAATATTTTAATATACATTATATTATTTATTAATTTCTATTTGTTTTATATTATATTAGGACTTAGAATATTTTATTATTAAATTGTTCTAAAAATTCTAATTGAACAATTGTTCTAAAAATTCTAATTGAACTCTTACTCTCTATCACTTTAAATACCACCTCATTCATCCATTATTCAAACCATTCATCTAAACTTCCCCATATACCCATTCCACCGTCGGCCTTAGCATTTAAACTTACCTAGTGTCCTAGCTCCTAACCACTGCTAGCAACGCTGCTCAGCAACTCCCATTCGGCCAACAGCTGCACACACCCATCGCACTCACTTGGCACACCTGCCTAGCAACTCCCGCACCAGCTCTTGCGCGCTGCGACCTACCATATTTGTTGATCTAGTCGACGCACCTGTCTGTTGCCCGCGCACCTACTTGTGCACAAGCCCTGTTGCTCACTCGCGCCTTCCCTGCTCACGCCTTGCTTGCGCATCAGCTCTGCTCGCACCGTTGCTGCTTTCGTGTGATATTGTCGTCCCTTCAACCCATGCGCACCCTTACACAAACCGCAAGGCCCTTGTCACCCTTACACCATATCACCATTAAAAATTACCGCTACCATTATCACGATCACCTTCAACCAACCCTTATTCAAATTATTTTGCTCCTAATTTAATTTTTATTATTAGGTTTTTATTTTTCTTTACAAAAAGGTGGTAAGAAATTCTTTTTCTCTTAAATTTTAATTTAATTATTTTCCCTTTCAAATTTCATGAATTGTTAAAATTTTAAGTTAATTAAATTTTTGAGAAAATATTTGTTTCCATCTTATGTTCACATTAATCATGCTTCGCAAAAGAACTTGTGCTTATGTCCAAATTGAAGAATAACAAAACAAATTCCATTGTGAAGAAGCCAAAGTAAGATACGATAACACTTTCAAAAATCGACAAATGCTCCCTACAAAATGCTTTACACTGAAAGAAAGCAACTATATCGATTTCAACAAATTGCTGAAGCTCTCAATTAAGATTTGTTTTGTGAGAAAAGACCTAGTGCAGATGAAGAGCTAGTTCGTGAATATTATGCAAATTTGACCTCAAGCAAATTAATGAAAGTTTCTGTTCGAGGAATCAAGGTACCAATAAGTTTAAACGTTATTAATGAATTCTTTGAATTACCTAATTTTGAAGACGATAATTTTTCCTTGACGAGAAATATTGAGGCTGAAAATCTGCAAGAAATTCTCAAGGAACTTATAGTTCCGGGTTCTAAGTGGACTGTGTCAAAGCATGGAACTCACATTTGTCGAAGAGAATATTTGACACCACTAGCGAAGATATGGTTCTACTTCATTCGAGCCTTATGCCTATTTCACATAGAACAACAATTTTATTAGAGCTAATGGTCTTATTGTACTTGATTTTAATGGCAAAGACCATTGATGTGGGAAAAATCATTCTAAGAGAAATGCGAAATTGTGCTGCTAGACGTTTTGGCCCAACTTACTTCCCCTTTACGATAACAATTTTGTGTTTGAAAGCTAAAATTCTTGCAAACGTAAAGAAGACAGGTTATAGCCAGGGCACAATCACAAATTAGGACCTCTACCGAATAGCCAGAGATTTTGTTCTGCAACAACGAGTTGAAGAGAGAGAGGATCCTGAAGAAGAAGAAGATCCCATAGATCGAACCAATTCAGTTAGCTGAAATCCCTGATAAGGTAGAACCAATGGAACCAATAACCGAACTTGATATGGCAACCTCAACATTTAGAACTCACACCTCACCCAAATCTTCAAGATGAGCTGTCAAAGTTGATGGACATAATGCAACATATGTAGTGGCAGCAACAAGCTTACTAGAGATATTAAAAAATACATGATGACTCAATGAGAAGCGCTCTTACTAAAATGTTCAATGACCCTCTTATTTTTTTGCCTGAGTTTCCAAATTTTATGTTTGAACCATGGAGTCTAATATCAAAGAGGGAACAGAGTGATTCATGCAAAAACAAAGACGATGGAGCAAAAGATGATTCGAATTTTGAGGGATCTGCAAATAAATAAAAAGGGAGGATCTTTACTTTATTTTATTTTCACTTTTAGTTTATTTAATGTTTTAGGATTAGGTTCTATTAGGATTTTTATTTCTCGTATAATAAAATAAGAGATGGAAATCATAAATAAAAATGAACAAGTTGCAAAGTACAAAGTGTGACGATATATATGTACATGTCTAGGATTGGATCTAGAGAAATCTTGGTACTTAAGCAGTCAAATTGACTCACCTCCTCTTTTTTAGAGTCCTACATAGTGTAGAGTATCTATTCACTTCTAAAAATGAGGACATTGTTTATCTTAAGTAGGGGGGACCGAAAAATTTAAATCATTTCCTCTCAGAATAAAATTTTCTTTTAATTATGGTTAGGTTATATTTTGTTCAAAAATTCATAATTTTGTTAAGTATGCTAAACTTCAGTATGAATAAAGTTTTATTATTTCAATGATTGTTATGTTAGTTGAATTGTGACATAAATGTACTCTTAATAAAGTATGTAAATCATACCATAAAATTTTTAGTTCCTTAGGAAAGATAGGCATGCATGAAAGTTTAAGTCTCTAAAATTGACTTAGTAATTTCTCGAGGCAAAATCCTAGGAAGCATGAAATTTTGAAAATGATTTAGGCAAACTTTTATTTGGACCATTTGGGGCTTTTAAGCCAACCTTGATGAATTTTTATCCCTTGAAACCCAACTTTGAGACTATATGGCCTAATTTTATTTGAACCTTTGTAATTTTTAGCCATCACTTTTCTCTTAATTATCTTTAAATTGTCCCAAACACTAGACTCAGTACTATTTAGAATATTCTTTGAAAATAAGTTTGGGGGAGTTGAAAAGAAGTATCAAATGCTTGTAAAAGAAAAGAGCATATGTACTCGAAAGAAATAAAAGAGCATGTAAAAGAAAAATGAGTTGGTGTATACAAGGTAATTATTCTGAAGGTTTGGTACAAGCTGAGTCTAAGGTATTTAGCCTAAATTTATCCATCTTTTACCTGCCCCTAGCCTAGCCACGCTACAACCTATTTAAAAGACCTATTTATTCAAGTTTCTATGTTACCTAAATTAGTGGAGAGAAATTGCTGTGTTCAACATATGAAGGCATAAATTAAACTTGACGATTGCAGCTTAATACTAAACAAGAGAATAAAATCAAATTGGTATGAATTTGACATATATTTATTGAGAAATCATTTAGTATATTTTTTCTATCATAATAATAATTGAGATTAATTTGAACGATATGTATACTTAAGTAGCATAAGTCTCAAAATTTTGTTCTTGAGCATAAGTATACTAAAATCATAATTTTGGGAAGAATGTTTCGAAGGAATTTTTTAAAGGTGTTTCCAAGAAATTCTTTTCAACTTTTGCATTACTTGGGGATGAGCAATGAATTATGTTTGGGGGTATGGAAACACGAAAATATATAGACTTTTTAATGCCCCTTTTAACTCAAATTCATTTGTAGTAATTATTATCGAAAAATATAATATAATTATAAAATAATTAAATTGTACTTAAATTATTAAAATATTTAATTTTAATTAAATTTATAATAAATTTTCATAAATTTTGATTTATTTTCGAAAGATTTGCACAAAGGGTGAAAAATGGCTCGACAGACACCGCTAGAAACACAAAATCGTGAAGCAAATTTTAAAGTATCGAGGTGAATTAATTTTTCAGCCTAAGGTGGTCTAAATTATGAATATTAATATATAATATAATTAATTTTAATTTTTATCCAATTTATTTTGGGTTAAATAATAATTATTAATTATATTATGAAAGGAGGCCCAGTTGTGCTAATACGAGAGACTGATCCAACTGAGCAATCGGGCTGCCCAAAACAGTCCAACGTGCTGACCTAATCAGCTCAAAATACCTGATTTATTCACTTGCAAATCAGCCCTTGAAGTTTCCTTGAAATCGCATTCAAACCCCTCCATTTTCTGTGCTATTAAAGATTCACCTCAAGCTAAATTTAGCAAATTTGAAACATTCAAACTTGCCACATGTGTGGCCGGCTGGAGGGGTATATGACTGCTGATTTTTTGCTATTTTTAGCATCCAATCCCACCTATAAATACCCCATTCACCTATTCATTTCAACACATCTTTCATTCCACACATTTCTCTCTCTTTTACTCACTTTCTCCCTTCCAAAACCTCTATTTGTTTCCCATTTTTCCTTTCTATTTCCATTTCTGTTTTCCTCTTGGAAAAGATCCCTTCAACCACATTGGGTAGCAGCATTAAACTGCTTGTAGAAGCCTCGGTTCAACAGAACGAGCGGAGAAGGAGGAGTGGAGCGACTACTCAAGCTTCGAAGAAATAGCAGATTTGATTCTAGTTTCCTATCCTTTAAATTTTATTGTTGTTGTTATGAACATGTCTATGAATATTTGTTATGTTGTTATTCTAAATTTAATTAACATGAATTAAATTTAATTCGTGTTAGGTTGATTGCATTTCGTCTACTTAAGTTATTAAAATCATGTTTGTGTTGTTATAGGTCTTAGTAAATTGTTTGATTGAGTAAAACCATGATTATGTTATACTTGCATTAAAATTGTAAGGTAACTAATGAATTAATTATTAATTGTATTGAAATTGTAATTAATTGACACAATACTTAATCAGTGCATGTTTAATCTTCTAAGACAGCTGAGGGTTAAATTAGCGACGGTATTAAACGGTACATTAGCCTTGCATAACTTGCAAGATTATTGTGATTAAATTGTTTTAATGTAGGAATATATTATTACCTCACTTAATCTTTTACTTGCTTATTAAAATTGATTAATTGTTTGAATTGGCATAGCAATATGCTCAAGAGATTAGTTAATTCGTAAGTTTGTATGTGCTATAGTTAACAAATTGATCTAACATGAACATTGTTTTAGTAATATTCAGTTAAGAATTGTAATTGATCTAACAAATTATGTCATATTGATTAAACTTATTTTTAGAAATCGTGCTTTGAAAATTCTACCTTTTAATTTTAGTTAATTTACTTAGTTAAAATCTAGTTTTATTCAACCCTTTTTTCAAAACAAAAGATTTCCCTTCACCAAAATGTTTTTAATTGCATTTCATAAATATTTTCTTTGCATAGTCTTTGTGGGTACGATAACTCGACATTTACTTGTCACTTTATTACTTGTTGCGATTGTGTACACTTGCATTTTATTATGGTTGATGATAGTTGAATGTTAGTTAATGAGTTTGGCATGTTTGAATGGTCAAAGTGATATATGACGAATTGACCTCATCATGTTCAAGTTATGGTATGCTTTTGAAAGGTTTTGAACTAAATATGGCATGAATCTAATATGATGTGGTGATTATGTAGCAATTATGTTATATTTTGGCATTGAAATAAGTTAATTGATAATTGGATAAATATGCACATGTATAGGTGTTTTTGGTTGATGTTTTAGCCATTATGTTTTGGCTTGTAAATTTGGTATTTTGAATGATTGAAATGGTTGATATGTGGATATATGTATGTGGCCTTTTGATGGATGACTTTATAGTCTTTATGATGCTTAAATGATGGAAGTAGAACATTGTCATTTTGGTATTAAAAATGTTGTTGGTATTTATGGCTTATGATGCTAAATGTTAAATGGTAAATTAAGTACATATAAGTGTGGATTTGATATGCGTACAAAATGATAAGTTTTGGCTAAACTAAGCATTTAGTTATACATGTTTAATTATTGGGATTGAGGTGCCTTTTGGGCATATTGTTCGTATGAATATGTACTTATTTGGATAGCTTGTTGTTGTATGGTTTGGTGTACTTTGGGATGCTAGATCACATGTGGTAAATTGATTATAGGTGTGTGCATGAATGAGTGAGAAAAATGGCTTGGAAATGGCCTATTTTTTGTCCACACGGTCAGAGACATAGCCGTGTGTCTTAGTCGTGTGTGACATATGGTCAGGCGACACAGCCGTGTGTCCCTTGTAGTTTTTTAGAGGTTGCATTTCGAGAGTTAGACGGCTTGGCACACGAACATGTGGCTTGCCGTGTGACTGAAGTCAAAGAGTTACACGGACATGGACACGAGCTGAGACACAGCCGTGTGTCCCTACTTCGAATGTCACACGGCCTGAGAAACGAGCGTGTCTCTCAACCGTGTGAGTCACACAGCCTAGCCATACGACCGTGTGACCTCCTACAGTTTTGAAAATTTTCACTTTTTCTTAAAAGATCCTATATGTTTTTGATTTAGTCCTAACTTGTTTCTAATGTGTTTTTAGGGCCTTGAGGGCTCGTATATGAGACAATATGTATGTTATTGATTGATTTTTCTATGATTGATGTAGTGAATTGAAGGTTTAAAATTTTTGATAGTTTTGAAATGTAAACTCCAGTAATGCTCTGTAACCCTATTCTGGCGACAGATACAGGTTAAGGGTGTTAAAATTTTAGTAAACTATTAGACTGAAAACACTCAGGATTAATAACAAGAACCTTTTTCGAACTGTAGATAATACATAAAACTTAGACTCGCAATAACGAATGAACACCTGATGTGTACGAACCCATGGAATGCGAGCTTGATGAGTACAAGGTTGTGATGCCCAAATTGAATCATCTGCGTCTCAAGTGCATACTTAGGCCATGCTTAGGGTAGTCATCAGGAGCCTGCTGATGATGCTATATCTGTAATACCCCGAAAATTACTACAGTAAGAAAGTAGGTATCCTTGATAGTAAAATAAGGAAATAAAGTGACGAAAAGGGAATTTTTGAGTTATGGCAACATTGGGAATTATATTATGACATATTAATTCAAGAAAGGATTAAATCACAAAAGTGAGAGAAGTTTTGTTGCCCAAGAGTAAATACTCAAAACTTGAGGGATTAAAGTGTAAATATAAAAATTTGAAGGACCAATAGTGTAAATATTTTAGGGGTGAAATAATCTAGAAACTAAGGAAAATGGATGAATTAGGACCAAATTGAAAAGGTGAAGAATTTTGAGGGACTAAATCACAATTTTACCAAATTAAGTGATGACTCAATAATGGAATTTTTAAAGATTATAAAGGGTAAAATGGTAAATTAGAAGAGAGAAATCTAGAAGATAATAGTGATGTTGGAGACATTTTATATTAAATAAATAAATAAATATTAGTTTATTAATATTTTAATTTGATTTTTAAATAATATTTTATTATTTTATTAGTATTTTATTTAGTATATATAAGAAAAGGAAGATGAAGAATCATCCATTCCACCATATTTCCATGCAACTAACGTGAGAAGAGAGGAGAAGAAAGAAAGTTTTGCTTTCTTTAAAATTTGGTCCGTCCACCAAAAATTTACCATTTTCACCTAGAAATCAAAAGAATTTCCATAGCTTCCAAGAGAGAAGAATAAGAAGGAGACAATGGGAAGCTAGAATATCAAGTTAGATTCAAGAAATAGAAGCTGAAGGAGAGAGAAAATCAAGTTAAAGATTGAAATCAATAGCACAAGGTAAGAACATCAAGATTTCAATGTATTTTTAAGGTTGATATTATTGAAAAAGCATGGAAATAATGTTATATTAGAGTTTTCTTATATAAGGTCTTACGTTATTGATATATTAGTGAAGAGAAATAAGTGAAAGTGATGGGAAATATTATAGAGAAAGGGAATAAGGGAGTTATACACCTAGTAATCAACATTTTGCACTAAAACAGTTTTGGACAACAGTAGAAGGTTAAATTTGAAAAATCACCATAAATTGTGGAAATAGAATTAGAGTATGAATAAAATATGGAAATAAATATTACTGAGTCTAGGTTCTCATAGAAGAAACAGTGTAAGTAATGTAATTGTAAATCGTGAGATATAATAAATTTTGTGAGACGATGTCAGAATGAATTCGTGTTCCTCTGTTCTGACTTAGAAAAATCATTAAAATTGTAAAAAATAATTATGGGTTATAATTTATATGTTTAAAATCCTTAATGAGTATATTTTCAATAGAAACAAACGAGAACATCATCCAAATTTTGTACAAAGAGATAATTAATTTTTAGTGAAGAGGGGTTAGAACTGTCAAACAGTGAAACAGGGGAAATTTAAAGAAGAAACTATACTTATTGGATAAACCAAAAATTCTAAAAATTTTATGGTAAGAATATATGTGATTCTAGTTCCAGAGAAAATTTTCGGATCTCAATTCAAGTTCTGTAGCTTAAGATATAATTAATTTAGTGACTATGAGTCAAGTGAACAACTTGTTATAAGTAAACAAGTTAATAGTGGTATTATGTATATATCAAGGATGTGGAATGGAGTGGAGGAGGAGGAAAAATATATGTGAATATTCAGCTAATATGAATTTATTTTAAAATAGCTAATTTACATGTTTTAGGTTCGGGGACTAAATTGAATAAAAGTAAAATTTTAAGGGTAATTTTGTAAAAATGTCAAAAGTGACCAAATTGCATGAAATGAATTTTTTATTATTTAAATTAATAAATTGAAAGAAATATTACTTTATATCAAGATTGGGTGGAAATTCAAGGAACATAGAAAATTACCAAAATGTCCCTAAATTTTGGTATTTTTGCAATTTAGCCTGGTAAGTTCGTGTAACTTGAATTATATTATTAGATGATTGAAATATACATATTGGATTGAGAATTTGATTTGAATTGTGAACTTGAGAAATTGTGAATTGAATGAAATGGAAATGAAGCTTTGAATTAAATGAGTAAATATCGGGTCTCGTAGGCCCTATTTGTTATGAATATGATTTTTCGAGGATATGTTGTAAAGAATTATAAAAGCACGTTAAAAATTTTAAAGTTTTAATTCGGATGAAATTTTGTAACTCGATTTAATACGTATGCAAATGTATGTATTCTAGTAATGTCTCATATCCTATTCCGGCGTCAAATACGGGTAAGGGGTGTTACAATGTGACATTGCCAGATTCGGTCATAACGTTTAGATCGGGTTTGGGGTGTTATAATTATTGGTATCAGAGCTATGGTTTAGTCGATTCTCGGACTGACATAGCGTATGTGAGTTTAGCTATACATGCCATATTATTACTCGTGATAATGTAATATCTTCCGACTCCAATGAAATTGTTTTGTAAGACAGAGATGACTTCTAACCGAGTTGTTTCCAATAATGCTAAAAAAAAAATTGTGTTGAGGTGATTGAAATGTGTTTATGATGAAACGAAATTTAGAAAGGTATGAATAGAAAATTCATGATAAGTATGTGTTAACATATGAAATAAGACAACCATGAGTTGAGAAATATAGAAACGTAGAATAAAATGAAAGTTTATATGGTGATATGCTCATCCGCTTTTGCTTGGCACGTATATGATGTTTTGTGCTCAACATATTTGATTAAGTAAATATGGTAAGTAAATATACACAAATAGATGGAATGTATGTTTATGTACACTTGCTTGAATAAGTGTAATTAGTATGTTTATATGATAGAATCTTATGTTTAATTGTTAAATTAGAAATAATATGATGTTTGTTTTATGTCTTTGCTATTGAACCATGAATATTATAATAGTATGAAAATTGAATTGAAAGATCAAATTGAGTAGAACATAGGAATGAGTACTTTCGTTCAGTGATATGTGATGAATTGACGGAAAAGACCATGGTTGGACCATGGCAACATGTAATATGTGGTTTCCATATAAGACCATATCTGAGATATGGCATCGGCGTGCGATCTCGTATAAGACCATGTCTGGGACATGGCATCGACATCGATATGTGAGCCAGTGTAAGACCATGTCTGAGATATGGCATTGGCATCATTGAGATTAGGAGAGGTCCCATGTAAGACCATGTCTGGGACATGGCGTTGGCACCGAGATGAGAGGTCTCATGTAAGACCATGTCTGGGACATGGCGTTGGCACCGAGATGAGAGGTCCCCCGTAAGACCATGTCTGGGACATGGCATGGGCACCGATATGAGAACTCCCAAGTAAGACCATATCTGGGATATGGCGTTGGCAGTACAGAAAACATCCTATGTAAGACTATGTCTGGGACATAACTTTGGCATGTTATTATCAGAAAAGATACCCAAGTATCCTTAGTATTCCAAGTGATTCAACGGGCTAGTAAAGAAATTATGTTACATGAATGTTCAGGTAAAAGTACAATAAACAGATTCAAGTAAGTATAAGGATTAAGAATATTTCAGTTATGAGTTGAGAAAATAATTTCAGCAAGGAATGAATAAGTTATAATCATGAGTTGTTTATGCAAGCAAGTAAGTAAACAAGTAAGAGAGTAAATAAAGAAGAAGTCAAATTTGATGAGACAAAATATTGAGGTATGATACCTAAAAGAATGTATGTATTAACTGGAAGTTTTTTTTACTGAGTGGATTAAAGTGAGGTTCGTGATAATAGAATTATTCAGAGAAATGATAATTAAGTGGTAAAGATGTCTGTGTGTGAAGGTTACTGTCGAAATGAACATGATGATCTTTTTTGGATATTATATATATTCTTTTATCCTCAGAGATATGTATGTGTAATTGTTCAGTTCTGATAGAGTTCTTATGTTGTGAAAATGTTAGCTAATTATAATGTTAGACGAAAGCCCTGTTGGTCTGATTGGTTTATGACTGGTTATTGTTCTGTTTTGCATGCATACTTAGAAAGTGTATTGTTTTGCTAAAAGAAATATTGTGCTGATGATTAAATTGCAAAACATGTAAACATGATATGTGAAGTACATGATATGGATTATTAGTAAATTACGGATGAATAATGAATTTTGAAATATAATACATATATTAAAGATAGAGAAGATATAAATATACGGATTGTTGGTACAAGGATTAAATTGTAAAGGATGTAAAAGCATTATGCGAAAAGTGTAAAAGTGATATGCATGCATGATATAATTTGCCCAAGTTGATGAGATTAGAACTACTAGGATATCAATGGTATATCATTAAAGGACCCTAGCACACTCTCTGATTAATAGCACGCTAGTGCTCTCCGATTATTAGCACATTTATGTTCTCTATATAACACTTTAGTGCTTTCTATTTAATAATGCATAATAATGCACTTCCGTATCAGTTTCGTATATCCTAAGTGTTCTATCTAATCTACTGGGCCTCTGCTAAAAAAAAGATAAATAATTTTCGCTATAAGGTAAAGGTTTACCTCTGATTCATGTTTGAAATATTGAATTAAAAACAAATTGTGAAATGAAAGGATAGAGAATGAATACAAATACTAAGCTCGATAAATATGTGTAGAAGGGAACTATAGAATTATAGAGATGATTTTAAGAAAACTAAATGAAGAAAGGACTTCTGGTTAAGTGGAAAGAGAGGAAATAAGAGCTCAATTAAGTAAAAAGAAGAATATTATTAAAAAGGAAGTACAAAATGATATAAAAACTAGAAATGTTAGTGATAAGAATGGATAGAAAAGGATAATTGAAAGAATATAGAAATGATGAAGTTCATGTTCAAAACAAAACAAGAAAATTTCGAGGACGAAATTTATTTTAAGGGGGGAGAAATGTAATACCCCGAAAATTACTACAGTAAGAAAGTAGGTATCCTTGATAGTAAAATAAGGAAATAAAGTGAAAAAAAGGGAAATTTTGAGTTATGGCAACATTGGGAATTATATTATGACATATTAATTCAAGAAAGGATTAAATCGTAAAAGTGAGAAAAGTTTTGTTGCCCAAGAGTAAATACTCAAAATTTGAGAGAGTAAAGTGTAAATACAAAAAAGTTGAAGGACCAATAGGGTAAATATTTTAAGGGTGGAATAATCTAGAAACTAAGGAAAATGGATGAAGTAGGACCAAATTGAAAATGTGAAGAATTTTGAGGGACTAAATCACAATTTTACCAAATTAAGTGATGACTCAAGGATGGAATTTTTTAAGATTATAAAGGGCAAAATGGTAAATTAGAAGAGAGAGAAATCTAGAAGATAATGATGATGTTGGAGATATTTTATATTAATTAAATAAATAAATTTTGTAACTCGGTTTAATACGTATGCAAATTTATGTCTTCTAGTAATGCCTCGTACCCTATTCTGGCGTCGAATACGGGTAAGGGTTGTTACAATGTGACATCGCCAGATTCGGTCATAACGTTTAGACTGGGTTTTGGGTGTTATAATATCGCAAGCCATGCTTAGGGTGCTTCAATGAGTGGCTGAAGCCCAAACTGAATCCGGTAGTCGTGGGACGATTGCTGAGAGGCTTCGATCCAATAGAGCCGAGTTATTTAAGGGCGTTGTTGGGACAATCCTTACAGTGGTTGAGTATTGGGTGGAGGCTGTGGAAAGAATTCTGGATGACATGGATTGTACCCCCAAGCAAAAATTGAAGGGATAGTATTGTTGCTGAAGGACGAGGCTTACTAATGGTGGAAGTCCATCATGAGAGGTACGCAGGTGGAGAGACTGACTTGAGATTATTTTCAAGAAGCAATTTAGAAGAAACACATGGGCACTAGATATGTTGAGGCCCGAAGGCTTGAATTTATTAAGTTGAAGCAAGGATACATGTTTGTGGCTAAGTATGAGGCCAAATTCTTGAGGGTCAGTCAGTATGCTCAGGGGATGGTTGCGCTTGAGCATAATAAGTGTGCCAGATTTGAGAACGGGTTACGGTATGATTTGATAGTCCAAGCCCCCCATATCAAGAGAAAGTTTTCGAAACTTTGTTCGAGAAAACCAAGATCGTTGAGGAAGTTAAGCGTAAGAGGAGAGAAAAGGTTAAGGCACCTACTAAGAGGGATATTAGTCCCACTGTCATGGCTTCACGACCCATTAAGCCAGCCAGAGATGATAGACCTCAGCAGAACATTGTGGTAGTTGGTACTGGAGGCAAGACTCAGAATTGTACTTACTGTGGTAAGCAAAATCCAGGTGAGTGTTGGAGAGGGATTGGAGCCTATTTGAGATGTGGATCTATAGACCATAAGATTAAGGATTGTCCACGCCGTAATGATCAGATGCACGTTCGGTGCAGAACAAGGTTCAAAATCAGAGGTTTAGGCAACAACCTCAAAAGGGTCAGGGTTAGAATAGAGGAGGTAATACTAGACATGGATAATGAGCATCGGGTCAGGGTGCAAATCAGACTAATGCTAGACAACCTGCACTTGTCTATACAGCCAAACGTAAAGAGGATCGTGATGCAACTGACGTCATAGCAGGTACTTTTACAATTAATTTTGTCTAGTACTTTGCTTTGATAGATATTAAGTCTACACACTCGTATGTTTCCTTTTTGATGGCTGATAAATTAAGGTTGGGTAGAAGAAACTGTTAGTGACGTAACTATAGTTAGTCCCTTAGGACAGTCTGTTACTGCACGAGTTATATGGCTATTGGAAGTTTAAGGAGAAATATTTTAGGCAGATTTAATTGTGTTTTGTGAATTTGATCTAATTTTGGGTATGGGGTAGTTGGTGGAACACCAAGTCAGTTTAGACTGTGCTTCGAAGAGGGTCACTTTGAAAACATCAGTTGGTAAAGAGATCGTGATGGTGGGTAAGTGTAAAGATTACTTATCTAATGTGATCTCTACTTTAGTAGCTGAGAAGTTGGTTGTCACGCTTTAGATTTTATTTATTTATGTGCGCTAGTTTATGTCACAAGGGAATTAATGGTCTAGTGGTTAAGTGTGTTAGTTGTTTCCATAATGTCCCGAGTTCAAGTCTCCACAAGCACATCTTTGAATTAAATTTTTTGACAAGTTTAAGCTAGTGTGAACATTGTTGTTGTCCAACACATATTGCCATATAAGGGAAGATTCTTTCCTTGATTACAAGGTCAACCTTCCCAAAGTTCTCCCCTTTTTACTCCCATGATCCACTTTTGGTGCCATTGTCCCCTCAACTTGCCGAAACCTCTCCCTTACCTCACCTTGGCTGGCCATTGAATCTAGACACTCCCCATTTAATTTTTATTTTCTTCCTTTTTCTCTCATCCTCTCCTTTAGCCGCACCACCACTTTGCTCCTCTATTCTTCTCTCATTTTCTTGTTTTTTACCACCTTAGAAGTCCCTTTTTCCCTTATTTATCTTCCACTCCACCACCACACAAGGTCGTTGCGCCTCTACCACACCACCACCTCTCCCCTGTCATCGCCATCGCCTTTGCATCACCACTGTGCCGTCGCCGTCGACCACAACCAAAATTCTCCATTTTTCTTCTTTTCTTCTCCTCTTTTTGAAACTCATCTCTGTAATTCCTCAATTTGGATTTTTATTTAGTAAAAGATCACTTCTTATCCTATCTTTCTAACTTGTTATTTTGTATGTTTTAGTGCCGAATCTTCCTCTTTAGTTAGCTTTTTGGGAAATATTGTCGAGCCTTTTTCCTCCATTATTACGTAAGTATGAAAGATCCTCTGATTCATGACTTTCTTTCATACTATTATTTCGATTATTGTGTTATTAACACTTTGTTTACTGTACCTTCATGAAGTGCCATTCAAAAATCTTGAAATTGTATTCCATTTGTAGAAGTGTGCGATTTGTCGAACAATTGCGTAAGTTTCACCGAATCACAATCATTATTAATCAAGGGTTGTTTATTTATTTATTAAATCATTACTAATAGAAGTATTTGGTCGAAACTGTAGTGACTCAAGAATCGAACTCTCCTCTTTCGAAGTGGAATCGAGATTTGTGCAATCAAATTTACAAGGTGTGGGATTTACTTTGAATAATGATGGTTGATGATAATATTGATAAAATTAATTTAATAAGTATTAAAATATTATTATTAATATTATTCTTTGAATAATGAAATATTGGATGAACTTAAGGATTGATTTAAGATTCGATAAAAGAAGATAATGTTTATGTGATAATGATTGTGATTTGGCGATTTCTATAACATATGTATTATGTGATTTCTATTACTCATGACATGTGATGTCACAACCCCCAAAATAGGGCATAGAAGTTTTAGGGGTATTTTAGTAGTTTTGGCCTATATGAGTTCAGAATTTTGTAAGGTGGTACTCGATAATGTTTTCGACAATTGTTTTCGTAAAGTTAAGTTAATTTTTGGAAACGAGTTTTAAATGTCTTTAATTTTAGAAAATGGATTAATTTCTAAAAGGGTCGAAGCTGTGAGTCATTATGAAACAATTAAACCAATTTTTGAAAATCAACCTAATAAACCCTCATTCCTAGTTATTTTCACGAATGCTTTTTCCCACCTCCTTAGTGTTGTCGTTCCTTGCTATTCCTCACTCTTTCAATTGATTTTTGATTCCCAAACTATAATATTTTGAATTTATATCATTTCTAAGCATTAAACCTCACTATATCTTTAAGAAATTATCCAAAATCTCACCAATTTCATCATTTTCTCCACTTGTGGGTTTTCTAGATTTGCATCTAAAACTCATTATTCCTCTCATTAAAGGTAACCATTCGTATTCTCCTTAGTTTTTAATGTTATTGGGTCTTTGAAACTGAATTTTTAGCTGTTGAGTGGTATGTTTTGATTAAAAGTCAAAAATCGGGTCTTTAATGGTGAATTTTGAGTTTATGGGTAAACATTTGGTTTTAAAGTGTTTTTCAATTAGTTTTAACCTAATTAGAAGCTTTCTAAAGTAACTTTGAAGTTTCGTTAAGGATTTCTCAGGTTTTAATGTATTTTCGTTGTAAAGGCGAAAACTTGTCGAAAAATTTTGATACCTTAAAACATGTAGTTTTGTGTAGTTTAAAGGTTGGGAATCAGTCGTAGATGAATATGTAGATGAATGGAATTCGTTTCATGCGAAAAGATTAAGCGTAGACTGAGTTATTCGAATTTTAAGTTTTTTGTGCTAAAGGTTTTGGTTAGAAAAGAATGTAGCTTAGGCTTGTGTTTGTGGCTGTTTGAGGTGAGTTATTGACTGATTGTTGACTGACTATATGTATGGTTTGTCATGTTGAATTGTCGGAGTCGATAGGACCTTCAACGAATAGAGATATAGGCAAAGGGAAGCTTGTCTAAGCTTTCGGTTTTCGGTAAAAGTGAACATTTCGGTGAGAGTTTTAGAATCTATGCTCTTAGATGATTCGTTGTGTATTTTAGGAATTTAGAGGTAGCCTAAACCCTTCCTCTAAATTTTGAATTTAAGTGTTCTTTTACCTAAGCTAAATATGTGATAAATATGTTTGTGAATTGTGATAAAGAGAATTATGATGTGATGAAATAAGAACATGTTCTGATGACTGTTGTGACGGTAAATATGAGGGTATGTAATTCATGCCACGTGATAGTGTGTATAATGTGCTAATGATATGATTATGTGGTGAATACGTGCGGATAATCGGTAAGAAATATTTGATGACATTATGGATATTCTGGCCTTGTGACTTAATGAAACCATTGGATATAGTTGTCACGCCATTGGATTGTGAGTACTCACTTATTTGTGTTAAGATATATGGGACGTTGAGGCCCATGGACAGTTTTAGAGAGATAAGGGAATGTGAGCCAATCTCCATTCACAGGGATATGCATGTGTGGTGTGCTGAAGAGCGCTAGTTATATCTTAACACAAAAATGGATGTCATTTGAAAGACACAAGGAATGCATTGTGGTGAAAAACTATGTATTTTTTAGTTTTACATTTATTTTCTAAAAATAGAACCATGAAAACCTTGGCTGGAAATTTTATTTTAATTACCCATCTCCTTATATATTTGTTTAGTAAATGTTATACTTATAATTGTGATATATATGTTTGATATGATCCACTGTTGATCGATTAAAAATAAGAAGTGTGCTAATGAGAAAATACATGTGTTTTATTATTCCATTCGCTTCTTCATGTTATTCGATTACTGTGAGAAGTGTGATAGTGAAAAGATGCATGTCTATGATTGGCTCTAGCAAGGAAAGACTTGGTTTTTAAGTGGTCAATTATGACTCACCTCCCTTTCCAGGGACCTTACCTGGTGCACGGTTCACAATCACTTCTTCTATTTTTTCCTTAAAGAATTAAAATTTTTGATTTTAGGAATAAATGAATGTGAATATTATAAAATTCCCATAGCATGTTTGCAAAGATAAGATAAACATGCCATACAGTTTAGGAAAGAATGCCATATATACTTGTCATGCATATATTAATCATTCATGATTGAAATTAGAAATTAAAAACCTTACATGTTTTTAAAATATTGAGTGGGAGAAGGTCCCTAAAAAAGACATACGGCCTTCATCAATAGTCTCTTGTGATGACATGACAAGTGCATTACCCCATGATAGGATTGTTGTGTGGATTTCATTAAGGAGATTTCTTAAAAGAAAGAAGAATTCTCTTATGATCAAATGATAATTGGACTTACCATTGTGGTAGGCATTATCATGCGATAGTTCAAGAAATTTTACCTTAAAAAGAGGACAACTAATTAAAGCAGGCTACTCAATGAGATTGTTCACAATGACTCATTTGTGGTACATGATGTGATAGGTGTTGAGTTGATGGTTATACACTCAAGATATTCTAGTTAAATAACTCTTCATGGAGCTCTACTTAAGTTAGAATGATGGCTAAACGTTATATGATTATTAGTACGTGTGAATGCCTAAGGAATTAGTTTCATGTACTAATTGGATGAAAATCCATGTTCTTACTATTTGATCATGATCACCCTACGGTGGCTTGATTCAATGCGTGTGGGAATTATCGTTGCAATGACTTACAAATATTTTTCAAGGTTAATTGTAAGATGCATGCATCATCTTAATGTATGTTGTAATGTTGAAAATTTTTTCAAACATTTTCTTATATAAAGTTATTAATAGATGAATATTTTATTTTTAGTTTGAAAATGAAACCTACTCCCTTATTGAATATACTCACTGAAAACAAACTGAACAGAAATAACTATAAGGAATGGAAAAAGAAACTGACAATTGTCATAAGCTGTGAGAAACTTAAAATAGTTCTTAATACTAAGTGCCCACCTGCCACTAAAGCTGAGGGTAGAAAACATTGGGAAGAGTCTGATGAGATAGCTCATTGCTATATGATGTCAACCGTGAGCAACACTCTATATAAGCAACTGAAGAGCTGTAAGACTGCTAAGGCGGTTCTAGATAAACTAAAAAACATTTTGGAGGCTAACCTGCCTTGGCTCGACATTTTCCATAACTAGCTTGATGAATGCCTAGGAAAAGCCTAACACTCTGATTAAAGACCATATGATCACTCTTATGGGCTACTTTGTCGAGGACGCGGACAATGAGGCCAATATGGACCAAAACACCCAAATAGAAATGGTGTTCAAAAGTCTGTCCAAGGATTTTTCTAGTTTTTGGGCCGCTTATAACCTTGGGAACAAGAATCTGATGCTTACACAACTCATGAAGGAACTACAGTCCTATGAGTTGATCTTTAACGACAGTCAACCAATCCAAAGTGCAGAAGAAAATATAGTCATCGGTTATTCCTCAAAAAGGGAGGGGAAATTGTGTTAAAAAAGGTAAGGCTGAGGTCTTTGGGCCACCACAAGTGGAAAGGAAGAGAACTATGAAGCGTAAAAACTTATCTAAGTCCAAATGCTTCTTCTATAATAAAAAAGGGCACTTCAAGTCAAATTACAAAGAGTGGAAAGAATACCTAGCTACCAAAGGAAAATGTATGAAAATCTTTATGATAGAAGCTTGTTTAGTGGATGATTCAATAGACCACTGGGTCGTTAATTCGAGAGCCACTAATCATGTTTGTGTTTCTCTATTAGGGTTTGAAGAGACAAAATATCTTACTGATAAGAGCTTATCGTTGCAGATCAGGAACGAGACAAGTGTTCCATCTGAGGCAGTGGGAGATGTACATCTTTAATTTGATAATTTTAGGAAGATTATTGTAAGAGACGATTTCTATATACCAAGTTTCAAACAAAACTTAATTTCTATTACATGTTTATATAAAGAAGACTTGATCGTGACTTTTAATAATAGAATTCAAATATTTAGAAATCACAATCTTATTTGTAATGGATGGATGTCAAATAATCTCTATTTTATCAAACCAAAGATGTACACACTGCTTGAGACTGAAATATCGAATAAAAGACTTAAAACTTCTCACTCTAATTAGGTGTACCTTTGGCATTTGAGACTTGGTTATATTAACTGAGAAAAAGTCACCAGGCTTCTGAAAGACGACACCTTAAGTTCACTTCAAGAAGTTGATATTTCACAATGTGAATCTTTCTTCAAAGGTAAGATGACTAAGCGATGTTTTAATACAAAAGGAATGAGGTTCGGAAAAACCCTAGAACTTATGCACACTAACGTATTTGGCCCCATGAGCGTTAGTACAAGAGGTGGTTACGGGTATTATGTAACCTTTATTGATTACTATTCCAGATATGAGTATGTATACCTAATGCTCCGCAAGAGTGAAACCTTTGATAAATCCAAATATTTTTGTGCAAAAGTGGAGAAACAACTAGGTTTACCCATAAAGACACTTCAGTTTGATCGAGGTAGGGAATATTTAACTGATGAGTTTTGAGGGTACCTCATAGAGAATGAGATTCTATCCCAAGTAACTACGTTGGGCACTCCACAACAGAATGGCATGGTAGAGAGAAGAAATTGAACATTGTTAGACATGGTACGTTCGATGTTAAGTTATTCGAAGTTGTCAATCTCTTTTTGGGATATGATGTACAAACGACTTGCTATATTCTGAATTATGTGCCAACTAAGTTAGCATCGAAATCCCCATACGAATTATGGAATGGAAGGAAGCCGAATCTTAACCATTTTAGGATTTGGGGATGCCCAACCCATGTATTGGATAAAGATTCAAGGAAATTGGACTCACGGGTAGAATTGTGCATGTTTGAAGGTGTCACGTACACACTTTGGTTTGCATATTGCAAGCAAAAAAGTCTTCCCCTAACTTAAAATGTATTTTTTTATTTAAGTTTAAGTTTATTAAAAAAAGAAACTGACAAACTTATTACAAGCTCATGATATTTATATTGAATCTATGTAACCAGAATAGCAACTTAGTTTGTTGAATTTTTTTAACAAATCAAAAGAGAAAAATTAATTAAGAGTGGGTAAAACATGTATCCATATTCTTCGCTTTCCTTTCTTAGACTTTCGCTTTTTGATCGCCTGCCAAATAATTACGTATAGTGTCTGTAAGTGTGACAGGTCAATTGTAATATAAATTGTACAATGGGGTACAGGAGTGCTTCGAGGATCGAACCTACAAGAATCGATGATTAAGTGAATTTTAGCTATAAATATGCAAATAAATAGTCTAAACAACTACTCACTAGATACTATAGTACAACAAGCCATTCAAGAGTTCGATTTTATCAATTAAATAACTAAATTTGTAAATGACTAAATTGTAAGAAAAAAAAACTACACAACTATCAAATACGAACAAATACGATAATAGGGAGGGGTTGATTGATTTCTATATGGTTGGTTGAATTCCTAATTGGGGATCTAAATTGTTATTACTGCTAAATTTGCTCTATTTTACCTCTTGGCTTCAACTTTACTGATTTCAACAAATTAGTCTAGTTTACCTCTCGAATTCACCGACTAACCTGAGACTTATTAAATTGGTCCCCAATAAGATCTCCTCTCGGTCTTGCTTATCTTGATTTTCCCTTAGGGGTGTAACCCTATGTTTTGAAGCCTATTCGATTTAGCCTAATTTTGCACATTAGTCTCCGAACCCAAAAATCAATTACCCAACATTTCCATCAATCAACGCCTAAGTATTTAGTAACTCATGCTTGTATTAAAACCCATAATCATTAAGAAATTAAATGAAAATAACATTAACTTAAACCCTAAGAAAATAAATAAAAATCCAAACTTTCTTGTAAAAGCTTGGATAGAATAACAATGGTAGCAAGAAAAACAAACAAGAACACTAAAAGTAATTTTTAACAAAGGAAATGTAACAAAGTTAAATGGCATTCAATTAATGGATTAGATTATAACTACAAGAGAGTTTGAAGGACTAGATAAGTAAATAGATCATAACTATAGTAGTAACTAACTTAACTAACTACAAGAAACTAAGAAACACCAGAAAATAAGCAAGAAATGAAACCCTGGACTATGGAGAAGAAAACTAAACCCTAAAAGATGAAGAGAACAATCTTAAAAACCTAAAAATGTAAAGTGTGTCCTTTGTTTCAGCCAATTTGGATTATTTCAATAGAGTTCATGTACAAAAATATTGACCAAATTGACCCTAAATGTCTAGTTTTGTTTGAGAGACATGTTGGACAAGGACTGCCCCTGTGGTCATTTTTTGTCTCTCTCGACAGAGATCGTGATACCCAGAACTCAGTATCGCGATATCAACTCTAGTTTTGAAATAGGGGTCCTTCGGAGTCTTGGGTATCGGCCAATATCGCGATACCGGTGTTTGTGGCTCAAGCTTTCTTATTTTAAAACTGTCAGGGGTATCACGACGTCCATGCTTCGATATCGCGATACTCCATTCTCAATGATGTTCTTACTCTATTTGGGCTATCATGGCCTCCCTACATCATCCACCAACCTCGTTAGATGCCCGGATGCTAAATGGTCATCTCAGGTCTCAAAATAGCATAAAATACTTACTAATAACTTATTTGTGCAAAGAACTAAAACTAAGTAAAAGCATAATAAAAACATATAAATTGCTCGAAAACAAGCTCTTTAAGCATACTAGGGAGCCTAACTTGACACAACAAATTATGGCAGATCATTTTTTCCATGTTCTGAATATCTATGTAGGCAAGTTTCACCATTTTAAAATTTTGCATCATAACCAAAATATGACTCAGTGCAGGGCTAATTTTCCATTTAACTTCAATTTTCTTATAATGGTGTTGGTCCATTTCTTGTCTATGTTTCAAAGCCCACACTTTCCAATCCCTTGTTCACGCAATTGAGAAGGATGAGTTCGCAACTAAGAATTTTGGCATGTAAACATGATATTATTGTTCTTGTCCTTTCCCAATCTAGTGATTCTAAAGCTATTATTATCTCTCTTTTTATTGCCAATGCCAAAGTGTAACACTTATTCGAAATTTTCGTCTAAAATTTTGATGCGAGAATTACCATTAACTAAGAATTAGTAAAGTATAGAAATTAGTGGAGTTGTAAGTTATAATAATAATTCTCTCTAAGAGTTTTGGGATAAAATTTAATATAAAGGGTAAAACAATATTTTTGTTTTATGAGGGTACTTTGACATTTCACATATACATATGTTAAAATATTAAAATTTATAAATATATGTAAGAAATGAGATAATTTTTGAACCATCAAATTTCATGTTGATGAATCAATTTGTAACCACACAAATATTTAAAAAGTTGACCATTTGACTTTACTTTGCATTTTAAATTACAAAAAAGAAAGACAAAAGGGGGAATGAACCCCATTTTCTTCTTCTTTTTGATCGATCACCTTTTGTAAGAGAGAAGAACTATCCTTTTCAAAAAAAAAATTATCATTTTCCATATATTCCTATTTAAATTTCCACCACCCTTTTTCCATTCTTTTCAAACCCACCTTTAACAAACTTTATGAGCCATTCTCTTTATCATCATCACCCATAAACTAGGGTTTTGATTTTGTATAGTGAGAAAATTTGGATAGTGAAAAAAAGTGTCAAATAAGGTAAGATATTTAAGTTTTTATTACTCCATCATTTTTGTTTTTGCACATTTATGTTCATTTGGTAGTTAGAGCCATTAATATAACCATTTATGTTGAGATTTTTTTATGCAATTCCTAGAACTACCATTAACTCTTTTCCAACCCTTCAATAGGAGGATAAATACGCTTTAGCACACTCAAACCCACATCTTCCTACACTAGCAACAATTCAATGCCAATCAAGTTAAGACTCAATCAGTCATTTATGTTGAGATTTTGATGTGCATATATTGTATATTTAAGATAAAAGAATTGAGAAAGGAGCTACTAGCAAAGGTGTAGAGGGAAAATTTTTGGACCAACCTAAATTCATCATCAATCATTATTGTTTATCTCTAATTGAATTAAATTTAATTAATAAAGAGATAAATCAAGATATTAAATCATTTTAGAACTCTTTTATAAAGAAATCATGTTCTTTAAGGCTTATTTTTATCTCTAATTAATTAAATTAATAAGAGATAAATAATAGATAAAGGATTTTAACTCTTGTAGAACACTCAAATCAAGAAGCTAAAGAACTCTTTTTCACTTGATTGACGGGCACTACAAAAGGGGGTTAGCTCCAAGCCATTCAACACACATTCAAAAGTTCGAGAAGTTTAGAAATTCTCTTCAGAAATATTTGAAGAAACTAAGGAGCTTGAAGAAATTATGACGAACATCATACATGTACTAAAGAAAAGTCACTTTTTGATCTAGTCCAAACGAGAAGAGGAAGCCAAAAGTCATTTTTGAAGAAAGTCGCATTTCAATCCAATTCAAATTAAGATAGGGGGTCCAAACCCGTTTTCAAGATCGAGCCTCGACGACCCTTGAAGCAAACATCATTAATTCAAAATCAAGTCTAAAAGACCTTTGAATCCAATCAAATCAAATACGCAAGCAAACATCTCACAAAAATCAACTTCAAGATCAGGTCTCGATGACCCTTGAAGGAAACTACATTCTTCTAAAATCAAGTATAGGCGACCCTTAGATCGAAGGTCTACTAAAGAGAAGAATCAAGGAGTTCTTCTTTGTGATCAAGAAATATCTAGAGATTGTAACTTTTCTCAAAATTTATAAATAACAATTTGATTCCAAATTTTTCAAGTCAATATTTAGCTTAAAATTTGTGTGTAAAAAAGGCAAAGAGAAAATTGTTGATTGAAGAAGAAGAAGGGATGGAGCTCTCTTATTTTTTACTAGTTTTTTCGGGTAAGTTCTCATGGAACTTGCCATGTTACTTTGTTAAGTGTTAAATTGGTGGATATTACTAAAGAAAATTAGTTATAAATTTTTATGAAAATATGGCATGGTCAAAATTTAGAATATTGGTTGATTTGTTATTGAAAAATGAAATGTGAACTGTCTTTGTAACAACTCGATTTTGGGTCTAGTCGGAACAGTGGTTTCGGGACCACAAATCTGACGAGGAAAAATTTATTTTAAAATTATGACATGGGTTGCATTATGATAGGAAGGTTGCATGAAAATACTGATATGAAAATTTTATTGATTTAGTAATTAATTAAGGAAAGGACCAATTTGTATAAATGTAGAAATTGAATTCTAGAAGCTAGAAGAGTTAAATAGCTATGAAATTCAAAACTAGAGGTCCTTATATGCTAAATAGACTATCAATCAAAAGATGGTAGATTTTTATGGATGAATCATCCATGAAATTTGAGAAAAAGAAAAGGACTAAATTGGAATTTGGGGAAGTTAAAAGATGATAATTAATTACATGAACATATCATCTTTTTCTATCATCTTCTTCCCCAAAATTTACATGGAAACCCTAGGAGAGAGAAAAGAGACTTTCTTGCCATAAATTGGTAAGTAATCATGTCCCGTTTTTAATAATTTTTATATTTTTGAGATCGAGATAACATGTTCTCTTTATTTTGAGGATTTATTTGAAAAGTTATCAAGGTATGAAAATTGTGTCATGGATGAACATGCTGAAAATTGAAAATTTATGGTAGAAAATGAAAGGTTGTTAGTAAATAAACAACTTTTACAAAGTGATTTTGGGTAAAATTGAGATTTAGGGACTAAATGGTAAACTTGTGAAATTCAAAGGAAAATTTTGATTTTTGTGAAATCTATGGGCTGTTATAGATACATATCAATTTCGTTTAGGCTTGAAAAGGGGATTGAATTGCATGAATTTCATTTTTCGAGCCTAGGGACGAAATAGGAATTAATGAAAAGTTTAGGGGCGAAAATGTAATTTTTCCAAAGAGTGATTTTTGAACTAAATTGAATACTTTGAGTGTTAAATAAGTTAAATGTGTTGTTATAAATCAAGAAAGACGAGAAATTGACTTTGATCGATAAAAAAAGAAAAGTGAGAAAAAATAAAAAATTATGAAAGAGTACATTCAGCAACAAAACAGTTTAGACAATAACAGTTGTGTGATTTTGAAAAATCACTAAAAATGTTGTAAATTGAATTAGAGGCTGAATGATATATGAAATTAAAGCTTAATGAGTCTATTTTCACATAAAAGAAACGGTGTACATAAAATATTTTTATATTATGAGATATTTGAACTTGGGTGAGACAGGGTCAGAATGATTTCGGAATCCCCTATTTTTACTTGGAAAAATCATTAAAAATTGTACAAAAATAATATGGGTTATAATTTGTATGTTTAAAATCCTTAATGAGTCTATTTTCAGTATAAATAAACTAGGACATCATTCCAATTCTGTACAATGAGATAATTAATTTTTATTGAAGAGAGGTCAGAACTGTCGAACAGTGAAACAAGGGAAACTTTAAAGAATAAACTGTACTATTGGCTGAACCAAAAATTCTGAAAATTTAAAGGTAAGAAGATATGTGAGTCTAGTTTCAGGGAAAATTAACGAATCTTAATTTGGAGCTCTGTATCTCAAGATATAAATAAATTAGTGACTCTGACTTAGACAGACAACTTGAATTTACATACAGGAAAATAGTGATAGTATGGATAATGTTGTTTAAATGTGTTATACACATTAAGGATGTGAAATGGAGAGGAGAAGGAGGAAAATTGGGAAATATATGAATGATTTGTGTATAATTGGTCATATGCTTGATTATAATTGATAAACGATGAAATAGAATTGATGATTATATTTGTGCACTATTGGTCATGATCTAAGCTCGTGTGTGAAAATAAAGTTTCATAGTATGTGTGTATGGTATATTCGGTATATGATTTGGCATGAAGTAATGTCATGAATGGTTTATGAATTAACACACGTTGGTAAGTGTGATACATGAATAAATGTTGTGCTCATCCATGCTTATAATGTTTATGCTATATGTGTATTTGGCTAACATATTTGGTGTACATGCTTAGGCTTTGGCCAAGTAGTGGTTGGATTATGCCACGTTAAATTTATAAGTTATGCATTGAAATGGTAAGTGCCTAATTGGAAATATGCTTGTGATCATGAAAAGGGTGATAATGTTTAAATTATGTAAGCTCTAGTGAAATGGTTTATCATGTGGTTAGTTCCAAAAAGAGTTATGTTTAAATACACTAGCTTGCGACTATGGTTGAATGATATGTTTATATCTTGTGTGATGTGCATAGGAAATGAGTGTGGAAAGATAATGAAATAGTAAGTTCATATTGCTGAAATTTAATGATTACATGTTAATTTCATGAATTATATAATGTATGATGAGATATATTTGTTGATGAATTAAGAATAAAATAACAATGCGAAAACCAAATAAATGATCAAATTGAGCAGAACGTCGGATTTGAATACTTCTGATCAGTGACAAGTGTTAAGTGGTAGCTTTAGCTACATTTATCTGATCAGTGACAAGTGATAAGTGGTAACTTTAGCTACACTTATCTAATCAGTGACAAGTGACAAGTGATAAATGGTAGCTTTAGCTACACTTATCTGACCAGTGACAAGTGACAAGTGATAAATGTGATCCGTGTAAGACCATGGCAGGGCTATGGCTTCAGAAAGTGCTAAGTGATCATACGCAAGAACATAGTTATACTATGGCAAAGTGGAAGTGAAGTACTCAATTTTCCGTAACCGTTCACTAATTTGATTAAGGCTGATAAGTGACAAATGGGCCCAAAAGAATTATAGTAAATGGATAAAGTGGTAGTGAATTTATACCAAGATGATAAGTTGAATTGATGTTGTTATATAAGCTAAAGTGATATTTTCATTTCAAAATTGAGAATTTCATAAATGTGTTAATGAATGGTATAATCGATAAACTTTGAGTTAAATGATAAATACGTATTAGTATTGAACTTAATGATTTGAATTGTGAACATAAGAAATTTTTGAATTGAATGAAATGGAAATGAAGCATTGAATTATTAAGACTTGTGAATTGCATGAATATGTATCGGGTCTCGTAGGTCCTATTTATTATGAATATAATATTTTGAGGATATATTATGAAGAATTATAAAAGCATGTTAATAATTTGAAAGTTTTAATTTAGATAAAGTTTTATAACTCGGTTAAATACGTTTACAAGTGTATGTATTTTGGTAATGCCTCGTACCCTATTCCGGTGTCGAATACGGGTAAGAGGTGTTACAGTCTTTATGAAAATGGACTTAAGGATGTAACTAATTATTATGAAACTAAGACTTTTTATGAGTTTGAGAGAGTATATGGAGTGTCGTGTTGATATGTGTGTCTGCATATATTTATGGAATGTGGATTTATGCTAGAGCATGACATTAAATCCATAATGACAATATGAAATGCCTTGAGAACTGAGATGTTTACTATATGTGAAATTAGAGATCTTGAATGAATTTGATTATGTTATGTATTGGATTTGAGATATGAAAATTGAACATATGAGGAATGTATGCCTTTTGGATTTGAGAATGTGATACTCGGAAGAGTTCAATGATTAAGAATTTAATTTGCCTTTCTAAATGTGGTAGAAGGATTAAGATGCATTGAATTTTGGTTGTTATTTCATGTTGTGCCATCATGACATTGAATGAAGATACAATTTGGATATGATATTTTGGGTTAACCCAAATTATTGAAAGGTTAGAAGAAAAGTAGAGGAACCATAGAAAAAGAAGGTTTGCATATGACTATAAAGGTTGAAATATTGTGTGGTGTGCAAAGGGGATAAAGGTTAAAGGGACAAAAGGATAATGTCTTGGTGATGGTGTTTTAAGAAAAAGGATAAAGATTACTCCTATAGAGGTGGAAGCTCAGGCGATATAGTTTATTAAGCTAGAATATCATGGGACTTAACGTTGCAACTAAAAGTGTCAGCTACAATAGAAGCAACTAAGGCAGAAGGAATTGGTTCAAAGGTTGTCTCGACAGTCGTGCTCATAATTTTTTGTTTTGTTTCCCAGAACGGTGCCAAAATGTTAGTACATTTTCAAGATGGAAAAATATTTTTCGAAAAAAAATTGTCAAGGAATGGCTTGAACTAACTTTGCGAGAAAATCAACTAAGAAAGTCGAAGTGAGCACTTTGATCACTGTTTAATACTTAATCTAGAAATTAATGTTAGTACATTAAGAGCAATCTCTAAATAAATTGGGGGTTCATAACTCTCTTTAGATGTTGTTGCTTCGATTATATTTATTTCTTCTAGCATACTTAATGTTAGAAAAATAAAAAAATTGAAACAAGAAAAATAAAATATTGTTAGTGAATAAGATGGTTTTAATACGTGTATAATATTTTCCTTAAGACTTTAAAAATGTTTTTAAGATACAACAAAGCCCTCAGCATTCTAAGTAAAATAGTGAAAATGATTAATAGAAATTATTTTACATAGACATTAATAGGTGTATATTTCCATAAGATATTTTTCATGGGGTCATATCTTTTAATGAAATACTCTTTCATATGATCATATTATTATACAAAATAAATTTACATAAAATTATATCTTTATAAGACAATTTTACATGTAAAATTTAACTATTTATTAATAATTATAATTTATTAAAAATTATGTGTTGTCCTCTCGTTAATTGCCCCTATTGTTTGTTCTTATAGTAAACTCTTTTAGACTATTTTTTGTATGGGATTTATTTTTAAATTATTATCTTGGAATAACAATTGAGGGTTGGTATCAATTATATTACATTTATAGGAGGATTAAAGAACATACTCCCGACAAGTATGTGTCATCCTGAGAAACTGTTTTCTCGATAGTGAAATTGGAAATTTTATAATTTTTAAAGTTGAAATATATATAAGAGGAAAATGCTTTTTCGTTGTTTCTTTATTTGGATTTCATATGAAATAGAAATTCGTGAGAACGTATGGTATTGAAATCCATTCAAGGCATACACCTTCCAGGGCTGCACCCATTTTTAAAAGCAGTAACTTTGAGCTTTGGAAAATGAAACACGAAAACACTGAAAAAGTTCACGTAGTCATAATGAAAAAAAAAAAGGGGGGCCGGGGATGGAAATCTCAAAGTCCAAGCTGCTCATACTCGTCAAAAGAACAATAATCAATTTTTGTCAGGATGCTACTTTTTCTGAAAAAAACGTAAAAGTAGATAGTTTTTTTTAAGTGCAGGTAAAAGTAGATAGTTGTTATTATAAATTAAATTTTAATTGATATTTATTTATTTTAAAAATGTTATTTATCGTTTAACAAAATTAATATTTTGAAAGATTTTATGGTTTTATAAATAAATATTTTGTTTGGAGTTGAATTGAAATTAAAAAATTTCATATCATTTCTTAAACTGTAAATGCCATTATAATTTGATCTTATTTGATTATTTTAATACTAAAATTACTAAATTGATTTATTTAATAGTAATGAGACTAATTTTGTCAAATATTATATATGTAATCGATAAAAATACCATGGAGACCCTTGTATTAGGAATCGATTGTATTTTGTCTTATCTACTCAAAAAATGAGCAAATTAATTTCAATAAGTTAAATCAAGGAGCAAACTGATTTTTTATTAAAATTTTATCCATTTTGTTGTTAAAAACTAGTCATATACATGTGACACACCATGTTTTATTGTCTAATTATTCCATTAACTACATTAATTTTAATAATACAAATAAATAGAAATTTTAAAAGAAATAACTAATTTACTCTTTTATCTAATATATATGAATTAATTTACTCTACAATACTCTACAATCTTACTCGTAATACAAAACTTTCGCATGATATTTTTACCCAATATAATGCGACTTATTTATTGTAGTTTTATCTGTCACTGATATTTCTTTTTCATTTTCCGTTTGGTGGAGTGATACGTCGAATCATCAATACTAAAACACTAGAAAACTTGTGTACTGTCATGTTGGGGGTAACTCCAAGCAAATTTTGGATTGTTTTGAGTAACTAAATTAGGACAGGTGTTCCATCGCTGCTAATTTGCTTTACTTTTCTTGTTATGTCCAATTAATGTGGCAATAAACATTCATCATTCTTCTTTGGCTGGATTTGGACACATCATAAAAAAAAACTTGGAATTCCATCTGTCCCTGTTGGCTTTTGCCAGTTTGCTATGCTTGAACAGATAGATCCAAAGATGGTACTTTGCTGTAAGACACCAAAAACACTGAAAAGCAGCAAAGGGCAAAACGAAATACGACCACAAATATTTATATTGAATGAAAACCAGCCAAATAGGCAATGCATATCAAACTCACTCAAACCAACACTTATTAAAGTTAAAGAATATATAAAGAAAAAACCCTTGTCCGAGTACAAGAAGACTTTATATTTTAATCATCATGCTTTCATTTAATCAAATTTTATGAGTAATTTATACTTTAGGTCTCTTATTTAGCATCAACCTTTATGGTCTCGAGCAATCAATTTCATCAAATTATATCTCTCAACTTATATTATTAATAAATTAAGTCAACTATACTAACTTCGTTAAGTATTTCTCATGGAAATGTTGGTTTAAAATGCATACTTAACATAGAATCCCGAAGTTGATTTTGTTGAGAAAATAAGTCACATATACAAGCTAAAATAGTTTTTACATTAGAATTACTTAATAGGCTTAGTTTAAGTGATAAAAATTCTTTTGGAATTTGTGGCACATTAAACATTTAATAGTAAAAATTATGAATTGAATGAAACTTTATATTAAATTCAATGATTTAAAATGTAAAATATCTATTTTTTTTGTTAAATTCATGTAACCGCATGGTGGTTTGTTGAATGACTTATTTGTTTAAAATGTTTTACATAAATTTCACTTGGTTATTATTATTAGTTAAACATATGAATTAATAAAGAAATTTCTTGAAAAGTCTATATAAGGAGCTATCGGTGCAAGGGTTAGTTGGAGGGATATCTGTTTATCCAAACCTAAAGGAGGACTGCGAAATTAAAATGTCTTGAGGAATGGAACCAAGCTTGCATATTGCAACTAGTTCATTCCTGACTTGCTTCAGAAGGGTCTCTTTGGGTTGCTTGGGTTCAGAATTATGTTTTAAGAGGGAGTTATTTTTGGTTAGCTGAGCCAAATTCAGCCAACAAGTGGAATTGGAAAAGAATTTTAAGTTACTTGCAGCAGCCTTTGTTAGGAGTTTCCCTATAGGAACTAAGGTTCCATGGAATAGATGGTTGTGGTAACCCCCTCCATGTGCCAAAACATTTTTAACCATTCCCTGGATGGCTATTCTAAATAGATTGCCAACATGGGATAGGTTGCTCTCTCAAGGGGTTATTTCTAAAAGGAACTGTTTGCTATGCTCCTCTAGTCATGAATCTCGAAACCATATTTTCTTTGAATGGTAATATTCTTGCAAGCTTTGGCAGTAACACATCTTAAGGGTAAGTCTCGTATCTCATATCTTCTTAAGTTGGCTTGGAATGCTTCTGTACATTCCATCTGATGCGAAAGAAATGGTAAATTATTTGGTAGACCTACAATTTCTGTGGATCATTTGATAGCAAGAATTCGAGAAGTGGCCGGATGTTATCTTACTAGAAGGCTTATTAATTCTTTGGATCATTATAATAGACAACTTTATTTGAACTATAATTTACTGAATTGATATTTTATTTCTTTGATTCTTTAATTTGTTGTACAAAACATTACTGTTATAAATACTTATAAAAAAGAGTTGAGGAAAATTTGGACCCATTTAATTGGGTGTGGTGGACGTTGTCTTATTGTCCTTTTGATATTGGAATTATTTGGACCCAGTTAATAATGACCGCTTCTTCACAACTGTACTAAAAAGAAACCGGAGAAGCCAAATAAAGAAAGGAAATTGATGTTGATGTGATGATGCATGGGGGTTGGGGGTTGGAGTTCTTGGTTTTTCATTTTATGGGTGGATGCAATTGACCCATTAGAATGACACTTGGAGACATTGATAGCTAATGTGCATTCAAATGTGTCCATTTTATTAAAATAAAAAATAAAACCACAGTACTGCCATCATTCGCCTCTCTTTTCTTTTTGGTTAACAACGATGAGAAAGATCATTAGTACTTATTATGTAATAACCAACATAAAATGCATATCGCTATAGCTTTTTTTGTTTTATACAGAAAGCTACCAATAATATAAAGACATGAATTTTAAAGTATTAAAATACGAATCCAAATTTATTAAATATAATCTCTTAATGCTAATGGCGTGAACAAATTATACTAAATTACAGATTAGGATACTCTTAAATGACTTTTTACTTTTGTTCTATAGGGAATGGGATGTGGAGGAATAACCATTGAGAATAGTATTAGTTACAGTCAGAATGTAATTTACCTCCCTAACAATCCGCATCTGGTCCACAACTTGCCTCCAACGAGCAAATACAATAACTTCCTCTTCCTAGTGACAAGCAAGACATTTCATTTTACAATCAGATATATACATCTTGGTAGATGTTACTTTCATCAAGGCACTCAAATTATAGTCTGGCTAAGGATTTATATCATCAAAGGAGGAAGGATCCACTGCATCAAATTTTAGTTTACCCTCTGAAGATGGCATTTGGTAGGTTTGTTCTTTGATACATGATGGATGGAAAAAGACCAAACGATGTGGATGCCAAAGTTATTGTTTCAAAGCTTTTAAAGCTATGCAACATCAATAAATTTGTAATACATTTTTGGATGGGATCTTAACATATCGAGTTACAGTAGAGTTACCAACATACAACTCATAAGATTTATTCTAACTTTTCAACACATTTTAAAATGTGTCAATCCAATTTCGCAAACTCAAATTATAAACATTTTACTTAAGCATGGGTAGATAGAAAATTTTATACAATTTAACTCTAGAATGACGAGGTTTTGGGCTTTGGATCAGCTTTGGACAAGTTTTTATATAATTAAGATAGGTTTAGATCACTTTAAGACAAGATTTGTCTTTATTTTATCCTATAAAAATTATCTTTGGTCTATTTAGAAAGATATCTTGAATTTTAGATAAAGTTGTCGATATGGTTAACTTAGTTGGCACTATTGTCATTACAGCAATGAGAAAAACGTGGCCACTTGGATTCAAGCACACTTAAGTGCATATTATTTTCCATTTTAAGAGTTTGAAAAGAATTATGGGTAATATAAAACTCAATCGGTAAAAGGCATGGACATTGTTGTCAATGCATGAGGATATGGGTTCGAGTGCGCTGAAGTGTCTTATCCTCCTATTTATGGGTTGGAAAGGGGGGCTATGAGTAGTTTTAGGTATTGTGCCAAAAAGAGCAAATATGATCAAAATTTATAATGAGATTATTAAAAAAAAGATTTCTTTTGATGGGCTAGAAATAAATGTGACTCTTTTAGGATTTGCTAAGGGAAAATAAATAGTCAAAATTCAAAATTCATATAAATTAAATCTCCTTAGTTCTAAATTAGACTTATTCTTATATATATTTTTTTGTTTTTTTGTAAAAAGAAAAAAACAACAACTGGATCCTTAATAAAACCACTTATACATGTTGAATTCCTTATCAAGATTCAAATAACGGTATTCTTTTAGGGTTCTTTCTTTATTTTCTTAATAATTAATAGAATTTGGTAAGCATTCTTAATAAAAGTGTTAACGAGTAAGGTAAACAAAGAGAAAAAAATGTTGATTGACAACCTACGGACGTACTAACGTTCGGAGTGTGAATATTGCATTAAAATATAGAATTACGAGGCGGTATTCACAAGTATACGGGTCTAGTTGTAATATAATTTTACAATGGAGTGGGTGAGTACTCCAAGGATTGTACCCAAGGGATGCGAAGGCTAGATCAATTTTAACCTACACACTAAAATATCTAATTAACACTTTAATCAATTTATAGTATGGCACTGTAAATAAGAGATTTGTGGGGTTTTTATAGTACTAATAATAAAACAAAATAACATAAAAGAAAACTAAGCCTCAAGAGATAGAAAAAGTAGAAGGAATCAAATCTGATGATGAGTGATTAGCTTGCTTCGGCAATCCTAATCAACTATCGTTTCAGGTTTCTAGTCAACCAAATAGTTGCTACCCTAACAGGATCTTTCGATCTTCCACTAACATAACGAGTCAGCAAGGACTACTTATCTTCCAACCTCAAAGTCCAGACTAGCTTGGGGTGAAGGTGTTCACGGATAGGCAATACCAATTTTGGCTTAATTCCCACATTGATGACTTTCTGGGGTTGTTAGGCCTAGGGTTTGTTGCACTCTCTTCCTTTCCCAAACAGTTGATTCGTTCAGTAACCCTACAAAATAATTAATAGGTCATGCCTCCACTCACTAATCCCTCATAGAAGGATTAGTTCCTCATGGCTTTCATAAATAATATGGAATAGATGGAAGAATAAAGCATGGTGAAAGAATTGAAGTGTAGAGTTTAAGAACAACCTGATTTATATAAATAATAACACGAATCCCCAAAAGTTAATCGCTTTTACAAATTAGATCTCTTGAAGGAAAGCAACGAACAAATAAATTGAATTCTGAAAAACCTAAGAAAGAAAGAAAACGAAACTAAATCTAAAAAGAGAATCTAGGTTAATGGAATGGTGTCCATAACATGTGCAAAAGGAGCCTATTTATAGCCTTTAGGTTGTCGTCGTCTTTAACCCTAGGTCAGCTGACGTTCTTGAGCTTTAAGTTTGATTGTGCGGACCAAAACACCTCTGCTTCGTGTTTAATTTTTATCCTAAAGTCGATGTCGCGACACACCAAGACTTGCGTCACGACATAGAAGTCAGTATGCTGCTCATTGGGATGTCTTTTGGGGTATGTCGCAACTCCTTTAGTTAGTGTCGCAACATTGAAGACAGTTTCATCCTTTTTCCATTTTGCTCTTCATATTGTGACATCAGACCTCCCATGTTGCGACATAGCATCCAATATCGACCTAAAATATCTTTTAATGGTCTCCTGCACACTCACGAAGTATGTTAGATCTCCCTTACACCTCATTTGGTCCTTAAGGTCAATAAAAGACTCATTTCGCACAGTTTATTAGATAAAAGTAAAACTAAAGAAGCTTAACTAAAATGCAATGAAAATTCTTGTATTCAGGCTCCTTAAGTGTGAAAACTAGTTTAATCTACTACACCGAATTATGACAGATTATTGATCTGATGAAGAAGGAAATAGTTGAAGGCTAGAAGAAAATTTTGGTCCTATGGAGATAGTTTTGAGGTTCAGTTAGGGAAGTATGTGAGAATAAACCCACGTGAGTTGTTTACATGACCCTTTTATAGTGGGAAACAAACTTAACTACATTTCTTAAAATTATTAACATGAAAGTTTGATTTGATCCTCTTGTAGTGATGGTGATATGACATCCTAAGACAAGACATGTTAGGACAACAAGCAATCAATTACTCTGATCTCCATGTGATCTTTATATTGTCTTAGTAGAGGTGTACAATTCTAAAGTTCATTAGGCTGTGGTTTGCAAACTAATTACTGGTTTGCGAACTAGTTGTGGGTTTGCGGTATCATTAGTTCCATTGGAAGACACATGTCAAGCTCTTTATGGGTGTTCTATAAGGTTCACGAGGTTCCCTTCACAAGGTATAACAAATACCCCTTAGGCGAGTGAAGGTTATAAAGTGACATTCGCAAGCCTGGTGAAAAAGTAGCAATGTGGGTGTTTGTGATAGAAGCATCGTGAAGTTTATGGTGAAATGTTATACATTATATAGGGGTTCTTGTTTTAAGTTTGTTTCGTATATATATAAATTTGTGATTTAAATTTTGAAAAATTAAAAATTTTAAACTATTTAAATTTATAGCTTGAGAAATGAATGTTATATGCTCATTCATTTGAGTTGAATGATAAATTTGGAAAAATGTGCAATGTGTTATGGTGTGTTGGTTGGATTCTTAATGAAACCATTGTTATCTTTAATATTTAGATACATATGTCATGTGTTGATTGAATGAACCATTTGTTGTGCATGAGTAATGGTGCACGCTTGTGCGTGTGATAACTTACCTAAGAAGTTTCATAGTAGTTGAAGGGTTTCGTCTTGTTCATAAATAGGGATAACTTTTTTAGCCTCATTACCATCTACTTTCTAAGTTTTTTAGATTTATGCAATTCTTCTCTCGTTTATGTTCATGGTGAAGTTTAGTTTGGTAGGTTTTAATTACTTTAATTTCTTTATATTGTTCTTTCATTTTTGTTTTTATTGTTAGCAAAAAATGACTTCAGGATTGCTTAGTGGTCCTACTGAAAGTGAGGAATTTAAGTGTTCAACATCTATAGAGGAGAAGTGGAGATTGTTGGAGTGTAGGGAAATTACATGTTTTAATAGTTCCAGATATAGATTTGATATGAACAATCATAATAGAGAAAATTTTTGGTTTCTTTTCTCTTATATGTTTTTGAAGCAGGCTTTTATCTGACTCTGCATCCTTTTTTCGTAGAACTATTAAATTCATGTGGAGTGGCTCTTCAGCCATTGATGGGTTCCTTATGGTGGACGTTAATGGCATACTTCTTAGATTGCCATCTACATGGTGCAGAAGCTTTTGTAAATGTTTTCAGAAGAATATACATTATAACCCTTGCTAGTGAAAGTAACCAAAAGGGGTTTGTAATGTTAGCCACTTGAAGGGGAGGAAAAGTTGTTGTACATAACGCCATCAACAACCTACGTTTGACAAGGGATAAATATATTAAAATTGAGTAAACTTATGGAGAATTCCCTTTTCCTTTGTCATGGGTTAAACCTTGCACTGAAAGAAGCACTTAGGACCCTACTATCTAAATGCTGAAAAAAAGGCTCAACTGAAAAGACTGGAAACAAGTTCGCCAATTAGCTATAAGCAAGTTCACAGCTTGAAGAACGTTCGACATCTCTACTTAATAGAGGGAAGCCCAAATGGTTAAATTGATGGGATAAAGTCATGTAATGAGGCTTGGCCATATACAGATAACAATGAAACAACAAAGATTCTTTTGGAATTATGCGAAGAACCTAAAAATTGGTTATCTGAGTATGTATTTTGTACAGAAAGTAGATAGGACTATTGAAGCCAAAAAGAAGAAAGCAATGGTATTATTTTGAGGGTTCTAAAAGCTACAAAAGGGAGGAAAGTTATGCAGGTAACTGAAGTTTCGCGAGGTACTAAAACCATTCAAGGAGTTAAAATTTTTTATGTGACTCAACAACCATTTGAAGAGAGTGAAGGATCCAATTTGAAGGTTCGCACAAAGAAAGGAATAGATAATGTTCACATTCTCTTCGTTCTATTGGCGAAGGTCCCTTAAGCGAAGATGTGATGGATACTAAGTCTCACGTAGGCTCTGATACATAAGTACTTGAGGTATTACTTTGGATTTTCTAATTTGTTGCATTTATTTTTTTACAGGTTTTTGTATTTTCTAGACAAGAGGAGTATTGTAACCAAGTGAAGAAATTTCATTAAAGATGACTAACCATAGTAAGGAATCTGGAGCCTAGATTCATCCCTTGAGTGTTTTATTGATTTGTGAGATTCTTGATGAAGTTCTCATGGAAAGTTTTAATTGGTCTTCTAGTAGTAGTTTTGGTGTATGTGTGTGTGTGTGTGTGTTTCTTTTATTACTTATTTGTTTGGTAGAACGTAGTATTGAATGTTTGCTCGTTATGCAATGGACTTATATGGAGGTGGAAGTTCGTATGCAGAAAGTAATGAAGGTACCTCCATTAACCTTGAGGTCCTTGTACCTAATATATCTATTGTTCCCATCGTATCCATTGAACCTGCCTCAACCTCTTTACAATTCAAATGTTTGTTTCTCTTCCTGGTTGAAAGAGCTTTACTTTAACTATTATTGCCTTAACTGCTTCTGGGTCACCAATCTTGGCTACTTCAGACTCAAGCATTAAGGAATCAATTAATCGGAGTCTAAGTGCTATGAGAAGTGAACTCATAAATTAGATGTCTCCTATTCCTCCCAAGGATCAATACAAAAGAAGAAACAAAAGACTGTTGCTCGAAAGAAAATTGGCTTTTAGAGTTCAACCACACAGAATCAGACCTCTTCCATTGCTTCTTCAAGTAGCTCTAGCCAAATTACACCTTCTATTCCTTCTTTTCCATCTAGTTTATGCAACAATTTTGCTCCTTTGGCTGGCATATCTTCAAGTTCTAGAGGTTATTCAGTGGCTCTGTTTCCTCAAATATTTCTAGTAATAAGTCTATTATTATGCACTATTCATTTGATTATTCTACCCACTATTTTATTTAAAACTAACAGGTTACTTTGATTCTTTTCTCGTAGGTTCTATCCTTAGTATATTTATCATAATACATGTAACTTCAAGCTTATCTACTTTGTCAATTATTGTAACACTCTATACCCAGCCCAGTCGTCGAGCCCGAATATTAGGATGTCACACCACCGTTATGCATCATACACATTAAAAAATGTCACATTAATAGGAAATCATCCTTTTTATTAATGTTCTTACAAATTTTTATGTCAAGCATATATTAAACATGCATTAGAGCCACTTAGAAAAATTCCAAAACAAGTTACGCAAGTATCGATACTGGAACAAAGGTATCAATACTGGTTGGAACATCGATACCAAAATAGCATTTTGTTTCTCGTCTAACAATCAAATCCCAGAAAATACTAGTACACTTATTAAAGTATCGATTATGTTACCCTGAGTATCGATACCAAATTACAATACTGACTTCCTGAACAATGAAATATCATAGAGGTGTCATTTTTAAAACTCGTATATCGATACCTCTGCTTCAGACACCAAAAATACAACATAATAAGGCAAATAATCCATCCCAATCATAAAGCATTCAACATGTAACTAATAACTCTTCAAATAAACATCAAAATGACCATAATAACAGTTAAATCATCGGAAACATGTACGAGTAACCAAGCTACATAACAAGAACAATATCCATAAATCCTAAGAATTAATAAGCTATAAAATAACCAAAAAATCATGGAAACATTTATGCAATAGTTCTACCAAATTGTTCAACGTCCATTGATCATACATACAGTTCATGACACTTCAACATAGCAAATCTTCAAACCAAAACAATACCAATGAAATAATTATAACATCCATAAAAAATGCTAAACAACAAAACCCATAAAATATTATGAGGACCACAATAATAATTAATAAAAGTCTAACCACATTACCTTATCCCCACAGTTCAAAGAATAATATTAGTACCACCTACGCAAATACTAAAGCCTAACTTGGATCACTTCCTCGGTATGCACCGCTCACACCGCAAACGCTAAATATCTGTAATGGTTAGAGAGAATGGGTGAGCTTAAACAAGCCCAGTGAATGTCGAAGTAACCACAAAGTATACACAATAACAGAGGTTAAACAAGAGTATACTACAACACATTCACAACCATATTCTAACCAGGTCAAAATAACATATTTACGCTTCATTAAATTATAAAACTAGCATATACTCTTACGTATAACTACACTCAACTTATATACAAATAATTTATTTTACAATAATTCATTAAGTCTAATGTAAACTCGAAATTATATAGGGTTCTTCTATATATTTTACCACCTTTTACTCAATAAATATGTTAATCTTGAGTAATTGTTATTAAAATAAATGAATTTTACTTAATTATTAATATTGGAAATAAATTTATAAAGTATGTGAAATTGTTCTTAATTACATGATTTTTTGTACATATTTTATATTATTTCATGTTAATTTATTAATATATGATTTTTCACTATGTAGAAGGACCATTGAAGATGTAATTAATATGAATGAAACATGGACATGCACAAATCAATTCATGTGGACGGCAAAACTATGCAAACTAGGTCATGAGGTTGATAATTTGACTCACTAAAAGATGTACTAAAAGATGGACAGGTCTGATTAATTATTGGACTAGGAAATCATCCAACAAGGGGGAATTAAAGCCTAGTTTTGGCACAAGTAGATGGCTACTCGAAAGCAAGCTTTGGGGTATTTAATTGAAGGTCCTTACTGTAACAACCCATTTTTTAGTGATGTCAGAAATAGTGGTTTCGAGGCCACCAAATCTGACGAGTAAGTTTGTAAATATTATTATTTAATATTTACGAGTCAAATGTGGTTTTAAAAAGGTTTTTGATTCAATAATTTATGTTATATAAGCGATATATTAAGTTCAAGTGGTATGACCCTAAGGTCAAGTGGTTTTAGAAAATGAGGTATCGGGACCTCATTTATATAAACTGAGCCATAAATATTTACAGAGTGTCATTAAGGTAGTATTAAAGCTTCGTTAAAAATTTTTAACGTTTCGATAGTTAATTAATTACAAACGACTAAATCGTAAAAGATGTAAAATTTGATCACTATTTGATTTGAGTGATTAAATGGTTAATTGAATAAAGGAAAAGGGACTTCAATGGTAATTAGACCATTTAAGGAGTTAGTGGACAAATATGGACATGACTTTGGTGTTTTATTTAATTATAAACCAAGGTTAAAATGGTAATTTGATAAATTAATTAAAATAAAAATAAAAACATAAGTAAAATACGAATGGTTGTCATCTTCTTCCCCATTTTACAATCAAATTCTTCCATGAATGTTAAGCTAAGTTTTGGTCAATTTCAAAGTTTTGCATGGTAAGTAATTCTTACCCGTTTTTAGTATTTTTTTATGTTTTTGAGATTGTTGCAATTAGGTCCAACTAGTCCGTACCTTCGATTTTGAAATTGTCAAAGATTTTGAATGTTGTCATTGATGAAACTTGTGATTTTAGATGTTAAATGATGAATTTGAAATATTAGTTGTTATTTAAAAGTATTTTATTCAGTGATTTTTGATGAATTTATCGATTAGGGACTAATTGTTGAAATAGTAAAAATACAAGGATTTGATGTGAAATTGTTGTAATAATGGGCTGTTTTGGATTCCATAAGCATTTGGCTAGACTCAATATCAGGTAAAAATAGTTAATTTGCATGTTTTAGGCTCATGGACTAAATTGAATAAAAGTAATACCTTAGGGGAATTTTGTAAAAATTTCAAAAATGGCTAAAGTGCATAAAATATATTTTTACTGTCTAAATTAATAGATTGAATGGAATTATTAATTTAGATCAAGATCAAGTGGAAAATCAAGGAGAATAGAAAATTACTAAAATGCCCTTGTACTTTGTCATTTCTGCAATTTAGCCAAGTAAGTTAGTATGAACTGTATTATGTATAATGTTGATTAAATTAAATGTTAATATATTATTTTATTGGAAATGAATCAATATATATATATGTTATTATACAATTTATCATGTTATGAGACAACGTAAATCCAACGATGTACGATGATTATCGAGCCTCAGTTGAACCTTAGGAATTCGTAGGATACAAATGACATGTCATTAGGGTTTACATGTTTCGGGTGCTGGTCTTGAATGTCCTACAGATGGCTGAGGTCCGACATGTGTTGTGGATACTCCACAGCTCGTGTGAGCAGCATCGTGTAGCTTACATTTCGACCCACAACTCGTGTGAGTAGAAACATTTTACAGCTCGTGTGAGCATATATGTACAGGAAAGAATAGGCTACAATTATATGTTTAGCACACTTCGTGTGAGCTGTTCCGTGTATCCAACGCTATTCTATTCGATTCAACAGGCATGAAATTTACAAGGATATGGTAAGTGTTCTATATGAACCAAGACAAGACATGTATGTGTGAAAAGCTTTGAAATGGTGAGCTACATGGGAAAATATGTTATGTTAAAATGGATGAAAAATCCAAATGAATCATGTTTAAGCATAATGGCTATCCATATTTAATTGCCTATGAATTATGCTCAAGTATAATGGTTATCCATGTCAAATTCATATAAATCTTATTTAAATGAACTAACATGTGTTGTTGATGTACTTAGGCTTATGCCAAGCTTGTGGATATGATTGACGTTTATGATTATTCTTGTACTCTGCATATGAAATGGGTAAGAAAAGGGAATGATAAGGTAAGTACGTAGTTGGGATGTATTATGATGTTATAAAAAGGTTTAATGAGATAAATAATGTAGTCATATGTGAGTAAGTTTCTTATGCTTTCAATGAATCTATCTATGCCACGGATAAATACTCTGAATTTTGAATTAATAATATTGTTTAAGCTTATGATAAGTTTGGAAACGAAAATGAAAGTAATGTAAATTGAAAGGTGTATAATCTTATAGAAAGATTGATGGTTATACATTACGTCCCATAACATCCTTTTATGTTATGAATTATAAATATATGTGACATTAATGAATTTACTCATTTATGAGTTGATGATTATAGTTTGATAAATCTTAAGGCATTGGTATAGATTTATTTTTCACCTATAATTTCATTATTGAAATGTAATATTATGCTTAAATTTTATACGAGCTTACTAAGCATACATTGCTTATATAGTTATTTTCCTTTACCTTACAGATTATCGGAAGCTTGATTGAGTTGGAAGCTAGTCGGAGATCCATCACACTATCCATAGATTTTATTGATAGATTTTGATGATATGGTCATGGTTATAATGGCATGTATAGGTGGAATATGTCTATTATTTAGTTAATGTTAATGGCATGTAATGTTACTATGAACTTGTGAAACTTATGTTATTTTGATACCATGATGGTTGGTGTGATTTTGGCACTTTGATGTTTAATGGTTGGTGTGTATAAGATCAAATTGATGTATGGTTTTATAGCCAAAGTGGTAAGAGTTGGCATGTTTGCAAAGTGATCATTTAGGGCATGTTTTGATATGAAATTCAGTCAAGTATGTTTGTTTGAATTATGACCATTTGGACATAATTTGGTATGTATATATGTTGGTTGTTGGAACCATTTGGAAATGGCTAGAATGGTGACATTTAAATGGTTTTAATGCATGTGAGAAGTGGTCCCAATGGTAAGGTCATTTTGATATGATTGATATAAAAACAAGTTAATTGATAAATGGTTAAATATGCACATGTATAGGTATTTTATGATTGATGATATCTTGGCATTTTGGTGCTTTCATGGTTGATGCTAGAATGGTCAAGTTGATGTATGTTTTAGTGACCATTTTGGTATGTTTGTATATGACTTTGGCATGTGGTCATGGTGGTAAGTTTGGTAAGAAAATTAGATGAGAAATGTATGGTTGGTTAATGGCTAAAATTATGCAATGTGTAAGCATGTTTGGTGTATGTGATTGAGGTGCATTTGGGCATATTGGTTGTATGGATAGATACCATATTGATTTAGCTCCATTATGCATGTTTTAGGTACATTTTTGAGTGCTTGAAATAGGTACAAATGATTTGTATGTGTGAGCACGATTAGGGTGAAGGAAATGGCTTGACAATAACCTATTTCTCGTCTACACAGCCTAAGACACGGGCGTATGTCTCAGCCGTGTGTGACACACGGTCACGCGACACAGTCGTGTGTCCCCTGTAAGTTTTTATAGGTTGCATTTCGATAATTACACGACCTGGCAAACGGGCGTGTGGCTTGGCTGTGTGAACCAAGTCAGAGAGTTACACGGGTACAGACATGGGTTGGGACACGACCGTGTATCCCTACTTTGAATGCCTACACAGCCTAAGACACGGGCGTGTGTCTGAGCCGTGTGTATCCATATGGAGCTGTAGAATTGTACGATGACCATGGAGGTACGTTTAAAGTTAATGGTCAATGTCTCAAGCACTGTTAGGATGGTGAAGTTGAGCGAATTAAAACCTTGTTCAAATTAATAGACCCTTAATCTTTATGATCTTACTGTTTAATAAATAATTAGAAATTATTTTTCTTAAATTAGTACATTTAATTAATTTTGTCTAAGATTGGAAATTAAGCGGGACCGTTGTGACCCCTCCAATCTTTGCTTGGTATTAATTTAATGTAATCTTTTGAGAAGAAATTTTCTAATTAGTTTTAATATTTTTATTTTTCATTTTTATTTTTGTTTTTAATGTTAATTTTATTTGTTTCTGTTTAATAAGGGGGTCAAATTGGCCCAAGTACTAATTAGTTTATTTTACAAATACAATTTGGGCTTAAAAAAGCAAAGAGGAGAAAATTCACCCACATTATCGTCCTAAGGTTCCCTAAAAACCCTAATTTTGTTGTCACATCTTTCCCTCTATACTTGCCGCCCAAGTCACCTTTTGTAGCTAAATTTTTGCTACAAGTTTTCCCTAATTCATCACTATATAAACCCCTCTCTACCACCATATTTTTCACAACACTTTAAGCAACTACCCTAAACCCTAGCCATTCATTCTTTTTCCACTTAGCTGTCAGCCTTGAATCCCGAAAAATCTCTCCAAATTTCCTTCTTTTGTCGTAAAAATCTAGCCTATTGCTACCACAAGCCTTTTGTTGGAGCAACCCTACTGTTGCTACATTTCTATCATCGTCGCACCCTATCGTTGTCGCAAGCCATGTGCCACCGCAAACCTATAGCTGCCGCAAGTCTATTACTGCCACAAAATCCCTTGCTTCATCCATTGCCGAAATTTTGCCTATTTTTCAAAAAAATCACCATGTCTCCCAAAAGAACTAAATCTTCCAAGACCTCTGCTGAAAATCCAATTGTGATTCCAGATGAGGAAGCAAAAGAAAGGTTTGATTTCATCTTCAAAAATCAACCTATGTTGCCAGAAAAAGGTTTCAACTTGGAAAGCAATGATAAGATGGTTGGGCCCCTGTCAATTTGAAAGACAATTGATGCCCACAATTGGAACTATTTTTGCAATACACGATCATTACCCGAAGAGGAGTTCGTTCGAGAGTTCTATGCCAATTTAACTATGCTAGATGCTACTGAAAGTATTGTTCTCAAGAAGAAGGTATCCCTAACTTCTAAGTCCATTAATGATTTGTTTAACCTACCTGATGTTGAAGAAGATGAGTGCTTTGCCATGATGACAAATATAAATTGGGATTTTCTTCAACAAGTACTTAATGTTGTGACAAATGTAGGATCCCAATAGATTATAAGAAAGTATGGTAGTCATTATTGCTGAAGCGAATATCTAAAGCCGTTGGCTAAGGTATGGTTCTACTTTGTTAGATATAGTTTCATGCCTATCTCACATACTTCCACAATCTCAATGGAGTGAATACTTTTGTTGTATACAATTATGACAGAAAGGTCTATCAATGTTAGGAAGATCGTTCTCAAGAAAATCCATGATTGTGCTAGAAAGAAGACCTGAAGTGTTTACTTTCCATAATTGATAACTTCACTTTTCTTAAAGGCCCAAGTTAAAACAAAAGAAAACCTGAAAGGCCTGTATATTCAAGGTTGCATCACAACCCATGATCTTGAAAGGTTAGTGGAAAATGTCTAAGAATTAAACCCAACTAAACCGAGTGAACCAACAGAACCAGAAACTGATAAGTCATTGAATAAATCTGAAACTAATGTTAACTCAGTTAGTGAGATAGAAGAAGCAAAATCTAAAGAAGAACGAAACAATCTAGAACTGATAAAGGAACCAAAAATTTCTGAACCAAGAGAAGATACGAATGCTAATGAGCCCGTTGAACCAAGTATTGATCCTGAGTTGACCATTCCTAGGCCAATTTCTTCAAACATTGTAAACAAATCAAAATTGTAAACTATGACGGATATTGTAACACCACTAACCCGTATCAGTCACCAGAATAAGGTTATGGAGAATTACTAGAGCTTTCATTCTAAAATGAACAACAATTATAAACATTTCAATTTGTATCATTAATCATATTAAAACCAATCCATAACATGCATATCGTCCCTTATACAAGCCCTCGAGGCTCTAAAAACACATTAGAAACAAGTCGGGACTAAATCGAAAACATATAGAATTTTTCAAAAAATAATGAAAATTTTCAAAACTGCAGGGGTCATATGGCCATGTGGGCATTCGAAGTAGGGACACACGGTCGTGTCCCAGCCCATGTCTGTGCCTGTGTAACTCTCTGACTTGGTTTACACGGCCAAGCCACATGCCCGTGTGCCAGGCCATGTACCCTTCGAAATGACCTCACACACCCGTGCGCCAGGTCGTGTAACAACCTGACTTGAATCCCTTTGAAAGCTACAGGAGACACACGGCCGTGTCCCCTGGCCGTGTTTCACAAACGGCTGAGACACACACCCGTGTCTCTGCCCATGTGGATGAAAAATAGACCACTTCCAATCCATTTTTTCTCACCCAAACATGCATCCACCTACAACCAATTTTCCACATATAAACAAGCACTCAAAGTGCACCAAACCATGCCATAATAAGCTATACACATAAGGTAAATTTATGTACAACCAATATGTCCGAAGGGCACCTCCATCTCAACAACTACATTTATATAATCAAATACTCAATTTTTTCCAAAATATTCACTAACTTCAAACTAAGTTTACATAAAAAAAAACATACCATTTTATTTACCTATCAATAACACACCAAATGGTACTGATCGTCTGTTTAACGTCACAGCAATGATGTGCAACCGTACACTGTCAATACAAGTATAGTAGATAGGTATGAGTCCGTCGGATATCGATCCCACGAGGACGGTTGTCCTTTGTCTATCAATGTCAATGCAATAAATAGATAGAAACGAGATAAATTATGAGAGTAGTTGTCAAAGCAATAACTTGAAAATAATAAGATAAAATATGATAATAATAAACTGGGGTCCCTAACGTGAATATTCAACAGAATACTAAGTGCTCACAAGGTATAAAAGGATAGGTGATTGTCGATACATTAAATTGCAATAAATATCTTACCAAGCTTAACTTCTATATTTAATCTAAAACTTAAACATGCATATTAACCACACCTTCCGATGATGCCAATGGAACACTATTAAGAACAAGTGGATTAAATTCCTCTAATCCTCAAGCAACTTCCGTTGTCATGCTTGTCAACTTGAACTGTCGTTGCACTTTCTAGGGTAAGTGACCGCAATAACATTTCCTTGCTAAAAACATTCAAACCCAAAGATTAAACAATAGAAGAAAGATTGAATAAAATAACATTTAACCCAGTCATGTGTACTTCTGTGCAAACATGAAATAGAAAGTAACCACCATCGTTTAGAAAGGAAATATAAAAGAAACAAGTGGAGAATACTATTCCTAGACAATCTCGACTTGAATCTCTCCATTCCCTCCTGTGTCGCACTTACGGTTCATTGACAGGAGCTGATCTGCATCCCTTTCATGTCGGTTCACCCGTAGGATACTTAAACTGCCATAGCCGAAAAGCTTCAAAAGATAGGTTGAAGAAGATAATACACCCCCAAAAAGCCTCCATTTTTCTTCCTTTTCACGTGAATATTTATATTCTTCCCAATAGCATAGGTGTCCTTTCATCAGAATCATGTTGCATCTATACACACAAGTTGGTTATACCAGACTGGATAGCTCACACATTTTTGTTCTTATCTGGATAGCTGTCAGGTGCAGCGACAGTTTTGAGTGCAATCTGGAAATACTCATGCAGTGACATCGGTACCAAAACATGACAAAATTAAGGATAAATAGGCTAAGATCCATTGAGTTTTAAAATGCAATTTACTGAACTAAAAATGCTAAAATATGTGCTAAAGATAACTAAATAGGGAAAAATTAACCAATAAGTAGTGAGAAAACATATGTTCTTTCTAGTGTTATCACACACCCCTAAACTTGAATTTTTACTTGTCATTAAGTAAAACAGAAACTAACAAGGTTACACAAGAATTCACTAAGGAAAATGATAATTCTAGCAACTTGAATCTCCTAAAACCCCAATGAATGAGTCACATTCAGATGACAAATTATAACATCGACAATACATAAGTATGAATGAATAAGATTGCAACTTCATCAAAACCAGCATCATGTTTCAAATCCTAAATTCTATCTACCAATACAGTATTTATTGTACAATACTAAGTATCTATGAAGATCATAAATATATGTCTTTTTTTGTGAATAAGGGATATCGTTTCATCACTGTACCCTTGTTCCTGAGAAGTAACGATGGAGTACAACAAACCCCCAATGAGTATGTAATTGAGCCGACACACATTCATGCAGTGACAGCCTTTGGCCAGATTCATTTTTCTAACACTTGCATTGGAGTGTTCCCTCTTTAACATTTCACAATACACCCACTTTAGAGTGTCTCTTATTCATAACTATATATATAAGTAGCTGTAAAAGGCAAATTCTTTCAAGATTAAAGGGATGCTACTAGTCATCCATTACTGTTGCAACCTAAATCTTTCATCAAAGAATTAAAGATACAACATTCAGTCAAATTTATCCAACTCATTTATTGATAATTCACATGATTCATGATTAAGCATCAAATGTAAAAAAAATTTCAAACACATTTGTATTAACCACAAATAAACCTTGCATGCTTCATTAAACTCAATTTTCTTTTTTGAAATGTTGCTGTATTTCCAAACCCCATATGTATTCCCCCAAACTTTAAGTTTGCATTTTCCTCAATGCACTAAAATTAAAATGCAATGACAATAGAAATACAATGACAATGTGCCCTAAGAAAATAAAAATTTCAGCTACGTGCAATGCATGAACCCTACAACTAAATAAAACTGAAAATAAACTAACTCAATTTTCCTCAACCACAGATGTGGTTACACGATGTTTGTTTTTCCTCCTCTTTCTTGTGCTTTTTGTCTTTGGAGCACTTTCTCTTCTTTTTTTTGGGCATTGCACAGTCCTCGGATCATTCCTTAGGTTCTAACCCTACCTCAGCATCATCAGTTGCTTCCTCTCTAGCTTCTGCCGGTTACAATCGGCACAGTGGGGAGGGCATTTATAGCGAGTGAAAAAAAGATGGAAAGGCGTGACTTTTGTGAAGGGATATAAAGCTGGCAGGAATAAATATGTCCATGAGAATTGCGTCCGCTTAGGCAGATCAGAGGGCTAGGTCAATATTGATCAAACGGTGGGATCTGAAATTTTTGATATGCCCTCATTCTTGATGAGTCATAAGTGACAGTACAATAGTACGAACTGCGTTGACAATAAATCCCAAGTGCGTCGACAATGGTACCTAATTATTCTAAAAATAAAAAGAAGTAAAACAAACTTGAACAAAAATAAAATAAAATAAAATCACTAGGTTGATGCTAGCTCCTAAGTCGCATAAAGCCTTGCCCAAATAATGGTTGCCAATTGAACATGGGATAGTAAAGCTACAGCATTCTGGGGGCAACTTATTTGTCAAAAAAAAACTACAGCATTCTGTAAGTGCAATAGTTTCAATATCACTGAGCTTCTTCTTCTTGGACAAGAGCTCCTTCATAAATTTCCCATAATTCGGAATTTGCACAAGAGCGTCTACTAAAGGAATGCTGACCTGAAGTTGCTTCAGTGTGTTCAGGAACTGTTGGTACTACCTATCCTGCTCATTCTCCCTAAATCTTTGTGGAAAAGGTAAATGTAGAGATACATCTAATTGCACCAACACATTTGATTGTGTCGACAATTTTGAGGGTCGAACATTAGGCATATGAGTGACAATTTGTGGAACTTCTTTGTCTGCTACATCGACAAGCTCTTCAGATTCAACCTTCTCACCAGAGATCACTTCACCAGTATCTTGAGGTGCTATAGTAGATTTTGTAGTCAGATCGCTAGTTTGTTTGCCATTTCTAGGCTTGATAGTCTTGCAGTGTTCTTTCCCCATCGGACTGGGATTTTCTGTGTCACTAGGTAGTGTGCCCTCTGCTCGAGTATTCATATTGGAAGCAAGTTATCCTAATTGTGCCTCCAACGCCAGAATAGTAGATGAATTCCCTTGTACAATAGCTTCTATGCAAGTAATATGCTCCTACATTAAAGCCTCAAGAGCTGCTAACGGGTCAGAAGGAGAAGCTTGCACCTACTATTGTTGCCGATGTCCTTGAACATGTTGATTCGACATTGAAGAGTGTTGTGGCTACATCTAATTCTGGTGTGGATGCATCTGGCTTTGTTGTGGACGCATTTGAGTGTGCTGATTGTAGTTTTGCTGTTATTAATTGTAATTCCCCTGTCTTAGATTATAATTGCCTTGAGTAGATATATTCACATATTAGAATGTCGCAGCATTTTTTCCAGCAGTCTGAGTTTCCAAGGATTGTTGATTGTCTGCAGAATTATTATAAGAGTTCCCATAAGAATTGTTGCAGATGTTACTAACATAAAAGGCATTCTCTACATGTTGTGGACGATCTTCATAGCTATGGTTATCATAGTAAATCTCACAACAAAAGGTAGGAACATCAACTTGTTGAGTGACTTGTATAAGTACAACGTCACTACAACGTCACTAGTCCATTGCATATTTTTTATCATATTTGCAAGAGAAGAAACTTAAGCACTAAGTGCAGATATTGCGTCCAATTCAATAACTCACGAAGTAGTTTTTGCTTGTGTAGCTTTAGAGATAGGATATTGATAATCATTCTGAGCAATTCTCTGAAGAATTCCAACAACATACTTATAAGTACAATCCAGCAAAGGACCATTTATTGATGCGTCAACAAGATTCCTTGTGTGTGAATTCAGCCCATTATAGAAAATTTCAATTTGTGTTTCCTGTCGAATGTCATGCATGGGGCAACGTCAAAGTAAAGATTTATAACGTTCCCATGTAGTGTAAAGGTTCTCATCATCCAGCTGATGATAAGCTATAATATCATTTCGGAGATGAGCATTCATTGTCGGCAGGTTAAAGCGCAAAACAAACTGTGTTGCTAGTGCATTCCAAGAAGTAATTGATCCGACAGGTAGCCCAAGGAACCAAGTATGAGCTCTTCCCTGAAAGGAATAAGGAAATAATTGAATCTTCAAAGTGTCATCAGGAAAGCCTTGTTGACTAAAGGAAGCACAAATCAATAAAATGATTTAAGTTCTTGTGCATCTTCATGTGGCAGTCCAACATATTTCCCATTAGAATTTAACATTTGAAACATTACTGGCTTGAGTTCAAAATTCCGGCTTGGATTGCTGGCCTAAAAACTTTCGGTTGCAAGTCATCCAAGATAAGTACTACAAAGTCTCGTATAGTCCTATTTTGCATTTGAGCGTCTTGCGGCAACTGTGGGTCATTAGCATTTTGGTGCTGCACCTGGGATATGGCTTCATTGTTTCTTGGTAAAGCCATATTCCTTTGTTCTTGAAGTCTCCTCCAAACAGTTCTTTCAATTTCTGGATCAAAATCAACAATAAACTCCGAATTGCTTCGGGTCATCAAACACCTAAAATAAAATGTGAAAATAGCGACAAAAAGAAAACAAGTTAGTGACAACTAAAATATTATACAATAAAAAATGCAAAAACAAAAATAAATATCAAACAAACGCCATCCCTAGTAAAGGCAGCAAAACTTGATCGGCTGTTTAACGTCACAGCAATAATGTGCAAGCATACACTATCGATGCAAGTATAGTAGACAGATATGAGTTTGTTGGATATCGATCCCATGAGGATGATTATCTTTTGTCTATCAATGTTAGTTCAATAAATTGATAGAAACAAGATAAATTGTGAGAGTAGTTGTCGAAGCAATAACTTGAAAACAATAAGATAAAATATGATAATGATAAATTGGGGTCCCCAATGTGAATATTCAATAGAATACTAAGTGCTCAAAAGGTACAAAAGATAGGTGATTGTCGATGCATTAAATTGTAATGAATATCTTACCAAGGTTAACTTTTATATTTAATCTAAGATTTAAACATGCACATTAAACACACCTTCCGATGATGCCAATGGAACACTATTAAGAACAAGTGGATTAAATTCCTCTAATCCTCAAGAAACTTCCATCGTCATGCTTGTTAGCTTGAACTGTCGCTGCACTTTCCTGTGTCAATGACCGCAATAACACTTCCATGAAAACATTCAAACCCAAAGATTAAACAGTAGAAGCAAGATTGAATAAAAAAACATTTAACCCAGAATTCATGTGTACTTTTGTACAAATATGAAATTGAAAGTAATCACCATTGTTTAGAAAAGAAATATAAAAGAAATAAGTGGAGAATACTATTCCTAGACAATCTCCACTTGAACCTCTCCATTCCCTCTTGTGTCGCACTCAGGGCTCATCGTCAAGAGCTGATCTGCATCCCTTTCATGTCGGTTCACCCATAGGAGACTTAAACCACCATAGCCAAAAAGCTTCAAAAGATAGGTTGAAGAAGATAATACCCCCCCAAAAAAAAACCTCAATTTTTCTTCCTTTTCACATGAATATTTGTATTCTTCCCAATAGCATAGGTGTTCTTTCATCAGAATCATGCTACCTCTGTACGTACAAGTTGGTTATACCAGACCGGACAGCTCACACATTTTTTTTCTTAACTGGACAGCTGTCAGGTGCAGCGACAATTCTGGGCGCAATCTAGAAATACTCATGCAGCGACATCGTTACCAAAACATGATAAAATTAAGGATAAATAGGCTAATATCCATTGAGTTATAAAATGCAATTTACTGAATTGAAAATGCTAAAATATGTGCTATAGATAACTAAATGGGGACAAATTAACCAATAAGTAGAGAGAAAATATATGTTCTTTCTAGTACTATTAGGTACCAAATGTGCTATTCAACTATTAACACTAATAGCCATATATGTCATTTATAACAAATGTACCAAATCACCACATTCAAATATATCACAAGACATTTATAACATGCATTTTAACTACCATTCCATCTTAAATCATTCAAGCATCATGAGCCAAGATATCAACCTCTTTAAGGCTAAATATTTACATACCAAAACTAGTTCATATCATCCCCCAAAATACCATAAACACAGGCCAAAACAAATGGCTACTTTAACAACAAAAATACCTATACATTTCATTATAACCAAACTTAGAAACATCCAAAAGTACCGATATAACCGATGGATAGTGTGATACAACTCCGACAAGCTTCCAACCCGAACGAGCTTTTGATTCACTATTAAACACGGAAAATAACACATAGTAAGCACAAATGCTTAGTAAGTTCGTGTACTGTAAAACACAACTTACCATTTCAACACATAATAAGTAAGTTATACATGACATAATCCAACCACAACTTGGCCAAAACCTAAGCATGTACAACTAACATGTTAGCCATTTAATCATATAACATGGGAAATATAATCATGGATGAGTACAACATTTAATCATGTATCTTATGCATATATCATCCATTTCAACTCTCAATAAACCATGTATCACCATTTCAATTAAATTCACATTTGTCCATGTCTTAGTTCCTATCGAAATCTTACCACTTTCTTTCAGATCATGCCTGTTGAACCATTTAGAATACCGGTGGATAACCAGGATAGCTCACACATGCTGTGCTAACTCATATAACTGTAATCCGTCAATTTTTGTAAATGTTTGCTCACACGAGCTGAAATCAGAATGCTCAAACGAGCTATGAATCAGAATGCTCACACGAGCTGTGGGTCAGAACATAGCTACACGATGCTACTCACATGATTTGTAGAGCATCCAAAACACATGCCAGACCTCAGCCATTGGTAGGACGTTTTGGACCAGCACCCGAATCATGTAAACCCTAATGACATATCATTTGTATCCTACGAATTCCTAAGGTTCAAACAGGGCTCGATAGTCGACGTAACATCATTGGATATCTGATCGGTATATATATATGGCAATTCACAATACATTTATAATTAAATTAAATACATATAAGTAAAATTTAATTACACAAACTGACCTTGACGATTAAACATAGATACGGAGGGGACTAATCTGAAACTTTATCTTTCCCCCGATCTAAATCCGTATAAGGTTTATTTTGATCTAAACAGATAAATTCAGCTCAATTCAATAATTATTCTATTCAATTTAATCCAATTTCATAAGTTATAAAAATTACAATTTCCCCCTATACTTTTGATTTCTTTTCAATTTAGTCCCTAGCTCATGAAAATGGAAATTAATGCAATTTTCCCAAAACGTATTATAGCTGGATTTCATATAAGTCCCTGGAAATCCTTATATTTCATTTATTTCACAATCTCACCATGTATAATTTTCTATTTTTTAATTTAATCCCTAAGACAATTTCATCAAAAATCATTTAACAAAAGTTGTTTATCTATCAACAACTAACCATTTTCTTCCATAAACCATAAAAAATCATACACATTCATTCATGGAAAAACTTTGATAGTTTAAAATTTTCACAAATTAGTCCCCGGGCTAGCTAGATTAAGCTACAACGATCCCGAAAACATAAAAATCAATAAAAACGGGACAAAAATAGATACCATGCACTCAAAATAAGGTAGGCCAAATGTTCAAGCTTCCATGGATGCTTTTTAATTTTCATTTTCAGTTGAAGAAAGTGTTAAAGATGATAACTTAGTTTTTGTTTTATTTAATTTATCCTTTATTTACCAAATTACTATTATAACATTTAAAACATTCATAATTTCACATATACCAAGCCATCACATTCCAATAACATCATTTATGGTCTAATTACCACATAAGGACTCATACTTTAAGGTTCTATAGCTATTTAATACTTTTAGCTATTAGAACTCAATTTTTTCACTTTACGCGATTTAATCCTTTTTATTCAATTAAGCATGTAAACGGTAAAATTTCTTAACAAAATTTTTATATGGTATTACTATCATGCTTTAGAAAATAAAATAAGAATAAATAAATATTTTGATGTCAGATTTGTGGTCTCAAAACCACTATTCTAATTTTATTGAAAACGGGATGTTACATATATATTGAAATTTATGCATAACCAACAATAGGCTTTTTGGAAATATGCGAAGATTAGAGATGATTCTGTACGAAATAATTTCAAAAATATCTCTAACAATTTTTTTCCTGAGTTCCCAGATTATATCTTCGAGTCATGAAAGGAAGATGAGAATGAAAGCGAGGATAAAACATTAAAGGAGGAAGATGAGGAGGATAAGTCAAATAAATAAAATGGGGAATTTCTTGTCTTTAGTTTTTCTTTTTTTTAGGTGTTTATTTTTATTTCCTAGTTAGAATTTTGCTTTCGCATAATAAATAGGAAGCATGAATAAAATAAGCTCTATGCCTCTTCGTTAGGAAAAGCAAAGTGATGTAGTAATGGGAATGAACATGTCTAGGATTGGATTGTTGAGAAAGACTTGGTACGTAAGCAGTCTTTATGACTCACCTCTCTTTTCTTACAACCCTACATGGTGTTCAGTTTTCATTCATTACTTTGTTTTTGCAATGAAGACATTGCTTCTTTTTAAAGGGGGTAAGGTATTTTACATGAATTTTAAAATATGTTTCAATCTTTTTACATAAGTATGCTAAAATAAATGAATGTTCAGAGAGAATTTTTGTTCATTAATGTGTTCAAATGCAAGCATGATTCTGATTTTATCTAAGTTATTCTTGTTTTATCTTGAGTGATGGAATGCTTGTATGTTCTTTAGTCTTATATAGTATTTGCCATGAGAATTTGATTTCTTTAGAAATAGACATGTATAAAGGTTTAATTCTTTATAAATGGCTTAGTAACTTTCTTGAGGCGAAATCCTAAGAGGTATACGAATCTAATATGATATAGGCAAACTTTCTTTGGATCGTTTGAGCCTTTCAAGCCAACCTTATTAAATTAACCCTTAAAACTTTATTTTTGAGCTTAACGACCTGTTTATTGCAAATTACCTACAATATAAACCACATTACCATCTTTTTAATTTTATCCTATTTTGTGCACTTGTCTTAACTAAATTTGTCTTGGTGATCAAAGTTTAAGGAAAAATACAAAAAGATGTACATGCTCTTCTCATGTTTTAGAAAAAAAAAAGATGAAAGAACAAAGGTAAGTTTGTTCAAAAGAATAAAAAGCAAAGTTTGCTCAAAATCTGAAAAGTAAAGGTTGAACATGAGTTCGAAATAAGTTTAAGGGTGTTCCAATGACCCATTTGTATGAAGGTTGTGACGCAAAAGGATTCAAGACAAAGTTAGGGTTAAGATGATTGAACCTAAAAATTTACTTCTCTTTATCCCTACCTTTAGTCTAGCCCCATTACAACCTAATAAAAGACCAATTGATTTGATGATTATACCGACTACATTAATGGAGAGGAATTGCTAAGTTCAACTTATGAAGACCTCTAATTAAACCTTGTGATTGCTATGTTTAGCTTATAAGAAAATCATATTGATTGGTGAATATTATGTATGATTTGGAAATGCATGCATCCTATGACTCATGTTGACAGTATGTTGTCCTTAATGTAAAGTTTGGAAATAATATTTGCATTCAAGTTGTTTATTAATAAAAAGCATTTTTGACCGTGATTTTGTTTATGCATAATTATTTGCGAAGATAGATGTTACTTTATCATTTTGTAAAATTGCCTTAGCAAAAGTTGTGTTGCGTATGAACATTACTCGGAACGAGTAATGATTTAAGTTTGGGGGTGTGTAAACTCAAAATTATATAGGATTTTTCTATATATTTTTACCACCTTTTGACTTAGTAAATATGTTAATCTTGAGCAATTTGTATTGAATTAAGTGAATTTTACTTAAATATTAATGTTGGACATGAATTTATAAAGTATGTGAAATTATGTTTTACTACATGATTTTTTGTGCATAATTTATATTATTTCATGTTAATTATTAATATGTGAATTTTCACTATGTAGAAGGACTATAGAAGATCAGATTAATATAAATGTTGCATGGACATGCATACATCCACCTCATCTAGACAACAAGACCATGCAAAACTAGGTCATAAGGATGTTAATTTGACCCAGTAAAAGTGTTACTATATTATGGACATGTCTGATTAATTATTTGACTAAGAAATCGTCCAACAAGGAGGAATTAAAGCCCAATTTCAGCACAAGAAAATGGTTGTTCAAGAGTAAGCTTTGGGATATTTTGTTGAAGGTCTCTGTAGTTAGAAAGATGTTAGAAATCAGCACACAAGTTTACCCTTTGAAACCGTCCACCTTATGGCTATTTATAGAAAATTTTGAATTCAAAATGAAGCAACCAAGTCATCCCCTTTTCCACAATTTGTGGTCGACCAAGCATGAGTGAAGAAGGAGGAATTTCAAATTCTATTTTTAGTAAACTCCACCCTTAGCTTCACCTATAAATACCATACAAATCTCACTTCTCAAATCATCCCTCAATCCCTTAATTCATTCATTCACTAGGATTCTCTAATTTCCTCTCTTGTTCCCTTTTCCCCTTGCATAGTCGTTTCATCTCCCTTTCCATTCTTTAGCCAACAAAAGCTTTGTCAAGACCCTACCTTGGCCAGTCACATTAAGAAACCTTAGCAAAAGAGCAACGAGCAGAACGGAGGAACACATCAGTCAGAAAGATTCGAAAAGTTACTGAATTGAATTAGTGTTTACTCTTTCCTTCTTGTTATTTAATTTAATTATGTTTGTTATGTATTTATTGTTCTTGACATCAACAATGTTAGTTTAATTCCATTTTTTGGGATGATTATGTTAATTCAATAATATTCATTGATTCATGTTTAACATGTTTGTGCCTCAATCGATCATGTTTTCAATTAAAAGCAAGATGTATTTCATTTATACGTGATTGGATACATTTAGATTAGCCGAGTGATCTTAAACAGACGGTAGCTAGTAGACACATAATTGAAAAGTGCAATGCTCAATTTAGATCATTAAACCTGACTAAATTTGAGGTTTATAATATATTTAGTTAGCTCTATTATCTTAAATAGTTTTTTTGGTTTTTGTGATTAAATTGTTTCAAACATAAATGTCTCTGTTACCTCGGATAAATACTAAGAAACCCTTAGTTTAAATGATCAGTAAAATGCATATTTCACTAAGTAAAAGATCCGAGAGGACTTAATTTGGTTTCCAAACTCATGAAAGATCGAGTTAGCATGGAATGTTTTCTGAAGATTGTTAATCATGATGGAAATGATTTGATTTGATTAATATAATTATCCTAGCCTATTTTATATTGATTGTTTTTGTTGCTAAAGCCATTCATTCATGCATTTAGATCATTTGCATTTAGATTTAATTGCATTAGGGATCAATCTTTACATCTAGTTAAGTTCACTTAACTTAAACATCACCATTCAAATTATTATTTTTTATATCAAATTGTGAACTTATAATTTTACAAATAATCGATTAACATACACAGTCCCTGTGGATACAATAACTCATTTTACTTACTTATTACTTGAACGACTGTGTACACTTGCACAAACCACATTACAAGTACAATTCTTTAAAACGACTTTACCTTTTTAAGGTAACACACTTCTTTAAAGAGGATTTAGATTAAAGAGGATTTAGATAGCACACTTCTTTAAAGTGACTTTACCTCTTTAAGGTAACATGCTTCTTTGAAGCGGACATAGATAGCACACTTCTTAAAAGTGGCTTTACCTCTTTAAGGTAACACTGTTCATTAAAGCAAACTTAGATAGCACAGTTCTTTAAAATGGCTTTACCTCATTAAGGTAATAATAGAATATGTATATATATTGATGAGTCTATTTGAAAATTATTTGTAAAATTAAACATAATATTTCTTTAAATGTCTCGCATTCCTTGTGCGAGGTACAATTTTATCATTCATTTCAGCTAATCTATAAGCTTCAAAGCCTAGAACATCTATGACTTTGTATGGGCCCTCCCAATTTGGTGTCATCTTTCCTTTTTGAATAGCCAATTTGTTTGCTTCTAAATTACGCATCACCAATTCTATGATATGTCGCAATACATTGTAGCATATTGAACTAGTTTTCATACTTAATGAGCTTGTAGGAAAGGAATTTAGTTATGTTTTCATCTTTAGGATGTAGATAATAAAAAAAAAAAGAAATTTTAGTAATTTATATGACCTTGGGGGCCAAAGTAGGCCTAAAGATAGACTAACATGTTCGGTGAGTGTGCAGGACACCATTTGGGGGTTGGAACGATGAAAATGTGCAAGTGTACACAATCGTAATAAATAATAAAGTGATAAGTATATCGATTTATCATCTCCACAAGGACTTTAAACAATTCTTTGTGAAGAGTTAGAATTTATACAAAGCTTAAGTAAAATAATATGAGTTAAAAATATGGGTAAACAAATAAACATGAGTTAATTATTCTAAAATAATAAACGAAAGATTATCTAAGTATGAAATTAAATACAAAGTTAGGCAAGTCTTAAGAGTTTATCATAATAGCATATAAGTGTCGAATAATCATCTTTCCTAGTTTAGAATTATTCAATTTATTAAAAGATGTTACGAAAATTTCATGACTAAATCGAACATTTATTAATTGTAATCACATTTAGTAAAATATTTAACTTTATTAATTATTAAACCTATCTCACATATTTCTATGTTTAATAGATTTAAAATTTCATAAGTAAAACAATTTACGGGATATGTAAGGTACTAATAGTTTTGGTATTGTTACTGATTTAATCCCTACATGATTAAACATTACACCATATAAGTATTGTGTCGATTAATTAAAATCTTGTTTAGATTAATTAATTAATTCTTACATTCCTGCACATAAATCATGCAAAAAAACTTATTCGTGATTTTACTTGTATGAATAAATAGATCAAAAAGCATAGAACATCACTTAACAGAATTAAACAAAACAAAATAAGGAAATCATATCATTCCAACACAAATAAATTTAAGTAATCATGATATTATTGAAAATCAAATACTTAATTGAAATAATGCATTCCTTCCCTCGTTCTTCTAAGTTGCCACCCCAACTAAGCAAATTGCTCCCAGCAAAGACGACTAAGGCTGCTCCCAAGGATATGCAAAGGCTCTTTTTCAATAGAGGAAATGGAAAGGAAAAAGAAAAGGCTAGTGAGGAGAAGAGGGAATGAGAGTGAATTAGATGAATGCTTGATGAGTGAATGAGTCATTATGAAAGGCACTTGAGGGATCTATTTATACTAGTGGGTAAGGGCTAAAAATAGAAATTAGGAGCCTTAAAAATCTCCATCAAGTGGTCGGCCATGCTAAGGGAAAAGGAGGTTGGGATGACTTTCTTATTTTTTTGCTTGTGGCTAGAAATAGAAGGCATTAAAAGGGGAGGGGTTGGAATGACATTGAGAGAAAGGTTTAGGGGCTATTTTTAATTATTAAATTCAGCTTAAATAGCTAATTTGGGCAGCAAATTGGGTTGGCTTGGGCTGCTCTCTCACTTGTTGATCAGTCCCCTTTAAGTTAATTATTCTAGCCTATTTCTCTACATCAGACTAAGAATTAATCCAACTAATTTTTATAGGATCAAATCAAATTTTTATTGGGTGTCTGTGGCTTTTAAATAATCATCCATCCTCATGTGACAAATGCTTCAAAATATGTTTCAACAATTCGATCTTCTCAAGGTGCCTTTAAGACTAGGTTTTCTTCATTTGCGTAAAACTGCTGAAAATTGTCAGTAGTTTGAAAGTTTAGCATAAGAATACCTAAAAATATAAAATTGTTTCTAATTTTTCCAATTTATATATTTTGTAATAAAATTACAAAAATATGTTAAAAGGAGGTCGAAATTGGGAAAATTATTAGTCGAAAAGTGCTAAAAAAGTTTATAAAAGTTTGAGTTTCCACACCCCAAAATTAATTCATTACTCGTCCCGGGTAATGCTAACTTACAAGTAAACTTTAAGAAATCATTTTTGAGAAATTCCTTTCAGCGAATCAATTTATCTCATAGTTGTACATTTAGTGGAATTATGCTCAAAAATAGAAATTTGCTACTATGAAACTTAAGTATATATGTGTTGTCAAAACCACTTTTTGAAAACAAAAATGTCGACTTAAAAAATGAAAATTGGAGTCGCCACCAATCTTTTATTGAGGTGTGATCGGATCACCTTAAAAATGATTTTGGTCTACGAGTTTCAGAAAAACGGATTCGGGAGTCAGTTACGTACGAGGAAGGATTAGCACCCTCGTAACGCCCAAAATTGGTACCGAATTGATTAATTAATGTCTTAAAGTCGAATATCAAAAATGCGAAAAGATTAAAACGGTTCCCTTTTTATTAATACCGTATTTCAAAACAAAGCTTAGATAAATTTGAACGGGCGTAAAAAGGCTTTCTTGTCTCGAGGCAACAGAACGTCGTATCCCGTAAGTTAGAATGCAACATTTGAACTCTCAAGAATAAGCTAACCTTCAAAAACTTTATTGAAATTTAGCGATTTTTGCAAAATGAGAAATGTTTAGCCGTTTTAGATCAACGAGAAAATCGAAACCCCGTAAGTTAGGGTACGACCTTTTTGAATCAAATACGAAGTTTTATTTATTTTAAAGGAAAATTTTTTTATGCATAGGATAAAGAACCGTGATATGAATTAAAAATGGTAATGAAATAATGTAAGCTGATAATACAAGTAAAATATTAAAATGATAATTAATAATAAAATAAAATACTATAAAAAGCAAGGGATGACAATATTGATAATCAAATTGTAACAATAGAACGTAAAATAGAATAAAATGAAAATAAGGATTCGCACAAAGGAATGTAACATGAGGATCTAATAATTAAAAGAAATAATAAACCAATAAGGAAAACGAGCAAACTAATAATAAAAACCCAATATATGAATAAAAATCTATTTAAAAATTATTTTCAATATAAAAGGTTGAAAATATAATAATAAATAAACAGTTAATGAAAATAAATAGGTAAAAAGTAAATAAATAAAATAATGAATAAAAAATAAAGTATATGAAAACTTAAAATGAATCATAATAAAATAGTTTAAAATAAATAAGTAATAAAGAAGACATATAACGGTTTTTAAAGGAAAATAATATGAAGAAATTTAAATGATCATATGCATATAATAGTTTAAAATGGATAATATATGAAAAACTTAAAATAAATAATAATAGAAAATTTTAAAATAAATAATATAAAGTTTAAATAAATAAATAAATTGCAAAAATAAATTGAAATCTAATAGATTTTGGGACTAAATCAGGACAAAAAATGAAATTAAAGGGTAAAAACCATAATAAAATAAACAAAGAGGACTAAAATCAAAAGGCGTGCAAAGGTTGAGGACCAGATGGGTAATAAAACCCAAATCCAGACACGTGTCCGTTGTTTCAGCGCGTCAATAAGTCAGGGACAGGACTGAAAAATAAGCAAAATTCTGGGGCTAAATTTAAAGAAAAAGAACCAAATTGTAGATCATCGCCAAAACGTAGGGACCACAAGCGTAAATAATCCCTTTTTTAAAAAAACACGCGGATCCTAGCGATTTGGGTCGGGTCGGTCTGGATAGGCCCTAAACGGCGCCGTTTTGGCACGCCAATGGCCAAAGTGAAACGGCGTCGTTTCACACTGTTATAAAACCCAAAATTTTCCCAAAAACTTTCATTTTTAACTTCTTTCTCCAAAAAAATAACAAAAAAATCCTCTTCCTCTCTGGGCGTCGGCCTTGGTTCCGGTCGTAGGCCACCGTGTCGGCCACCTGCCACCAGCGACGGGGACGCCATCCACGTTGGCCAAAAAGTAAAGAAAAAGCCATTTTTTGGGTTTTTCGGCTCCCGAGCCTAAAAAATACTGATTTTCATCGGAATCGACACCTCACACACACAAAGGTACGTTTTGTCTTTTTATTTTATTTACTGTTTTTTATTTTTATTTTTATTTTTAAAAAAACAAAGAACAAAGGAAAAAAATAAAAATAAAAATATAAACTACCTTTGTAAATCACTGATTTGTATTGAATCTTTTTGCTATTCTCTTTGATTCATTCATGTCCCCCCAAAAATACATAAAATCGGGGCCTTTTTATAGCCCGAAATTTCCTAGTTTCCCTACTTTTACATTGTTTTTGTTGCTATTGGACTCTCTTAGTCCGTTTTGTAGGTACAATATGGCGGCACACGCGGAGAAGGCGGCACGCGTGGGCCTGCCGTTTGGCTACTATTGGGGGTGGTGGCTGCTGGGGTTTCTTGTTACTGTTTAGTTTTTAGGTTATTTTGGGTATTGGGCTATTAGGGTTTATTGGGTTTGAGTCTTAATTATTTGGGCTGATTTTTGGACTGGTGTAATGAGTATTTAGGTTGAGTGGTTTTTGGGTTTTTAGACAAATGTAAATGAACTTTATAAATATTGGACTTTTTTTATTTTTTATTTGGTTTAATTTTTTATGTGTATGCGGGCCCGGGCAAATTAGGCCTATTACATGTGTCATTCGATTATTTTCAATTATGAATATGCTAACAAAAAGATGAACTAAATGCCTTCTCTTAATTAATGTATATTTAAACTTTTTCAATCAATTCATTCCCCTTAATTTAGCTAAGTAGCAGTCCTTATGTCTAAATGATTCCTTTATATGTTGATTTCACCAATTTCTCTCCACTAATGTAGCATACATAGCAATTCAAATCATTAGATCTTTTGAAAGGTTATAATGGAGCTAGGTTTCGAGAAAGGAAATAGAGATAGACATTTTAGGCTAAAATACCTTAACACTTAACTTACCGTAGGCCTTCGAAACTACATAATCATCCCTTCGACTACCCCCTTCTTTGTTTCTAAATTTTGGAACCATATGCTTGTTTTGACCTTTTTCCACAATAACTAATGATTTTTTTTACAACATATAATAAGGGCATATATTTTTTCTGAGCATAACATTTGCTTTTTAGGTCCCCTAAGACTCCTTTTAAACTCCCCCAAACTTAAAGACAGAAAATATCCTAAAATAAACTGAGTATAAAGTTCGATGAGAAAAGTCAAGATGAGTAATTTCATAATTAATGGATGGTTTTTTTTAATGTAAGGATTAAAAAGAATAGGTCATCTGGCTCAAAAATAGGTTTCAAAGGATAAGTTTTCATAGGGTAGGCTCAAAAGGCTCAAACGATCCAAACAAAATAGGTTTCAAGGGATAAATAGGATTTCGCCTCAAGAAAGTTCTTAAATCAATTCTAAAAGTTTAAACCTTCATACATACCTAATTTAACTAACGGAAGAAAATTTCGTCGTTAATTTATACACATTTATTAAGATAAGTATTTTGTCAAAATTAAGCTATCATAAAATAATTTAAATAATGAAATTTTATATAAACAAAAGCTTACATAATTTAGTCAAAAATATAAAATTTTCGAGCAAAATTTACTTAATCACAACTTTGATGGAAAATTTAATTTCATCAAAATTCTCAAAAAAATTTGCAATTTTAGCAATCTCAGAAAAATAATATATTTTAATTTTTGGTCCCCCCCCATTTAGGTGAAACAATGTTCGCATTGTAAAAAAAACAAAAGGTAAAAGGAACGAAAATAAAGAAGTTAATGGATACTGTACACTAGGTAGGATCCCAGGAAAGGGAGGTAAGTCAAATTTGACTGCTTAAATACCAAGCCTTTGCTAGACAAATCCAATCCTAGACATGTACCTATTCATTGCCACACTTCTTATTTTTCAAGAATTTTAACAAATAAAGCGCAGTTTATTCAATTTAATTAATGATTCCAACTTAGTGTTTATTATGCGAGAAATAAAAATAAAAGTAAAAAATAACCTATAATAAACTTAAAACATCCTAAAAGAAAAGAAAAGTAAACACCTCCTTTTTATTTATTTGCAGACCTTTCAGTACCCGACTCATTTTTTGCTTCATCATTCTTATTCTTGCTTGAGTCATCTTGTTCCTTCCTTGACATTGGAGTCCATGGTTCAAATATAAAGTCTGGAAATTCATACACAAAAGCAAATAGATTATGAAATATTTTCTTAAATTCATCTCTGAATGAATCATCTCGTATTTTTTAGTATCTTCAAAAAGCTTGTTGTTGCCATTGTAAGTGTTGCAGAATGTCCATTATATTCAACTGTTCACATCATGGAATGGTACTTAATGAAGGAACTCTAAGTGTTGGAGTTTCCCCCTCTATTTCAAGAATCATTTCAATAGGTTTGGCCACGTCAGGAATTTCAATCGGCTCTCTTGGTTCTGGTTCTACAGGAATTTCCACGTTTTTAGTTTCACCAACTAGGTCATACTACTTTTGAAAGATAGCCTCTCCTGCTACTTTGGCAAGGTCCGAATCAGTAATTCTTCCTTAATTATACCTTACCATCTTTAGAGTTGGATGGACATGAGCTTTCATACATAGTTTCGTGATTATATAAGGGAAATATGTTGAGCCAGAACGTCTTACAACACAGTCTCAAACTTCATTTAGGATAATCTTTCTCACATTAATAGTTTTTTCTTTCATAATGGAATATAACAAAACCATTCATTCCACAGAAATTATGGTACCATGTGAGATAAGCACTAGACTAAAACGTACAAAATAAAATCACACTTTTGCTAACAGAGTCAAAATTTCACTATGACAAGTATTACTCCTATATCTCGACACAGTCCATTTAGACCCAATAAATGTAAGTGTTTGTAGAATTTCTTGCAACATCTCCTTTTTGACATTTTTCACTATAGAGGAGTAATCGTTGTCTTCAAAGTTCGGTAAGTCAAAGAGATCATTAATAGTCTTCTAATTAAAATGTACCTTAACTCCTTAGAAAATTACTTCTGTTGCAATAGATGATGTTAGATTTGCATAGAATTCTCAAACTAATTCAAGATCTGGGGTCGGTTTCTTGTCACAAAACACTTTCTAATTTAATGCTTCAGTAATTTTTCAAATGCTCGCCATGAAGTTAGTGGGATTACTTTCTCTCAAAGTAAATCCTCTTTTCAGAAGCATTTTTTGTTTCTTGAATATGATTTCATATCTTGCTTTTGCTCCTTCAGAATGGAACTTGTTTTGTGATTCTTCAATTTGGACAATGGTTCGAGTTCTTTTCCGAGACATGATACAATCCCAACTTGACATAAGATGGAAACAAGTGATAATTTCCCAAAATTTAATTAGAAATTAATATTAACAATTCGTATAATATTAAAAAGTTTAAAAAATAAAATTGAATTAAAAATTTAGGGAAAAAATTCTTACCACCTTTTTTATAACTGATGAGAACATGAAGAATAAATTGATGGTGAAACAAGTTAGTGTCAGGTTAGGGTTAGAGGGTGACTTACGGTGGCTTGAATGGTGGGGTTGGGAGATGCGACGACTGGTGGCGTTGGAAGGGTGGTAGATGTGTGAGGGTTTATGGCTTACGGAAGGGTGTTTGGGGTAGCGGTTTTGGAGTGGTTACAGGTAAGTGGCTAGTGGTTGAAAGAGAAGGTTTGAAGGGAGATGTGCAGCTACTATTCATTATGGTGGGAAACTACTACATCGTCTAGGTGGGAAGAGCTTCTTAGGTGAATGAAGGCTGCAATAGTGGACCAATTTCCTAGGGTGGCTGACGATGGAGAAGATACATGGGTGAAGGTGTTGTGGAGAAGAAGAAAAGTTTATGGTATTTAACAGGCTAGTAAGAGATGTGATGTGTCATAAACTAACTAAAAATTTGACTAGGTCAAGTGCACCTATCAATTAATAGTATAGCTACAATGAGCAAATATATCATTCTCACAAAGACTAAAAGTACTAGTAATTATTGTCTTTCTATCATTTAATCGGATAATTAGAGTGATTAATTAAAAATAAAATTAACTAAATTAATTAACTAACAAACATGATAAAGAAAAAAAAACATGAAAATAATCAAGTAGTAACCAAGAAGCAAAACAATACCCTGGAAAGAATTCACCTAGATTTCATTTGTCACTATCAATCTAAATTACGCAATTTCTTTACTTAGTATCCTGATCTGTAGAAATCCCTAAATTATGTAAATATCTATTTCAAGAGTAAGAGCAACTAACTCTAGGTTGATTATTTGAAATTTCTTTCTAATTAAAACCCCTCTTATCGCATTAACTCTATCTATGGATTCCCCTATTAGATTTGACTCTAATCCGGTAGATTTATGTTGTCCTATTTCTAGGATTACATGCAATAACACTCAATTACGCAAGATCTACTCTTAAATAGGGTCTATTCCTCCTCTGATTTAAGCACATCAAACATGAATCAATAGTCTATAAATATTAAACCAATAATTAAACATACATCATTGAGAACAAGAAACGAAGTGTTTATTGCGTAAAATAAAAATCAAATGGCAGAATCTATCATAGGGTTCATCTCCCTAGGTATTTAGAAAATTAGTTCATTGATGCGTCGTGAACTAACTCAAAATTTGACTAAGGCAAGTGCACCTATCAATTAATAGTATAACAACAGTGAGCACAGGTATCATTCCCACGAATACTAATAGTACCAGTAATTATTGTCTTTCTATTATTTAACCGATAAATTTGAGTGATTGATTAAAAATTAAAATTAACTAATTTAACTAACTAATGAACACGAAAAGTAACAAAACAAGAAAATAAACGATTAACAATCGAGAAGTGAAACAATACCCAGGAAAGAATCCACCTAGCTTTCATCTGTCACTATCAATCTAAATTACGCAAATCTTTTACTTAGCACCTTGATCCGCAGAAATCCCTAAATTATGCTAATATCTCTTTCAAGAGTAAGAGCTGACTCTAGGTTGATTAATTGAAAACTCTTTCTAATTAAAACCCCTAGTATCGCATTAACTCGATCTATGGATTCCTCTACTAGATTTGACCCTAATATGGTAGATTTATTTCATTCTATTTCTAGGATTGCATGCAACTCCACTCAATTATGCAATATTTACTCTTAAACAGGGTCTATTCCTTCTCAGATTTAAACACATCAAACATGGATCAATAGTCTAGAAATATTAAACCAAGAAATTAAGTGCACATAATTGAGAACAAGATCTAAGTATTTATTGCGTAAAATAAAAATCAAACGACAGAATCTATCATAGAATTCATCTGCCTAGGTATTTAGAAAATTAGTTCATGCTTGAAAATATAAATATCCAAGATAGAATATAACATAAAGAAATAAAGAAACTCATGATAATCTCCTAAGAAATCAATTGGGAATCTTCAATATTGACGAAAATCCGTTTCAAAGTAGGCTTCAATAGTGTTTTAAAAGTTGTTTTCTTGAGTATTCTATGATGGCTCCCTCCTATCTTCTTATTTTTGTCATATATAAGTCTTAGAATGCCAAAAAACCTAAAGCAACGTGATTTCCCACAATTTAGGGTGGAAATCTACAAAATCGACACGACCTGCCACATGGCCGCATGGTAGCCCATGTGGGTCACACGGTCGTGTAGAAGGGGTCAACCCGTGCAACTCCAATTTTTCTGTTTTCACTCATTTTTCACTCATTTTCTCTTAAAAGCTCTATTAATTATAAAAACATGAATTTAAAATATTAGAAGCATAAAATGCACAATTTATATTGAATAATAACCCAAAAATGCATTAAGAACGAGATTAAAATATGTTACTTTTAACATTTATCAATTATCCCCACACTTAAGCGTTTGTTTGTCCTCAAGCAAAATCTTCAACCCACATTCAAGTTAACCTCCCTTAATTTATTGTTCTCACCGATAATGTCTTAAGATAATTTACAGATAATCATGCATTGGAAACTCAAACTAAAATGACACTAAAGAATACAAGCAATCCAAGTAGGAATTTTTAAAGCACAAAAAAAAAACATAACCATCTCCCCTATCTCAATAATTACCTGAAATCTAAACTCAACAAGATTTAACACCTCACTAAGATTCACTGAAAGCACTCAAAGTGTTTAAGGTTCAAGTAATATGCACTCAACAGTGAAATGAGAAATGCTATTACCATAGGCTTGCTTGAAAATCAAATGTCCAACACTATAAAAAATGAAATGACACCAATCAATAGGTCTTCGCAAGGTTGTAATGGAGCTTAGGTTAAGGGTGTGGAAAAGGTCAGAAAAGTTGGATACAATCGAGAATCGAATTAATAAGTTCTCAAACTAGAAAAAAAAAATCTGTTGTTTAATTAAAAGAATTTATATCAACAAGAAATAAAGAGTGGATAAAGCTTTTCAAAAAAATATGAAACTAATGATTCAAGCTAAATCAACTTTTTCATTCATTTTTTTTCTTCTTTTTTTTTAATTTTTATGTTTTAGAGAAAATAAAATTCAGCAATAAAATAATGAAATATAGTCAGACAACTAACCAAATCTGATCTCAACAAAAAAAGGGAGTCAATAAGAAAATTGATTTACAACATTAATGTGGGTTACGGGTTAACATTAACGGGTTAAAAAATGTGTTAGGATCAATGAGGTTTACTAAGGGTTAATTTAATAGGTAAGTTGTATAAAGGTTAGGTGGGGTAAATCCTAAGTGCCTCTATCATCTCAATATATCAAATCAATAATGTGACCTCGATATGTATAACCAAAGCAAGTTCTAGAATAACAAATCAAGTTGTCATACTCACGATCAAAAATAAAATTAGCACAAAAAATATATGTCCTATAGGCTCAAAAACTCACAAAAAATTATGGTTTTGAAGTCAAACTTGCAAATAATAATTTTTCAATTCAGGGAGACAACCTAAAATAATAATTTTTGAAAAACAGTGTAACACCGCAAACTCGACCTAGACGTTACGATTGAATTCAGAAGTGTTACGAAGAAAAAGTTATCAATCTGACTTCCTTCGTTTGAAATCATCGTAAACCATTGTTACTTAGTAAGCCTGATATGTTTGGAAAGTGTGTTGTTGTACTTATTTAATTTAAAATTGTTGTTCGTTGTCTTTCAAATAAATCAAATATTTTGCAGTGAAGTTTCTTAAAACGTTATATTTTGGTAAATCAATTTGTTCCTTGAAAATAGTTATTTTCAGAAAAACTATCGTTTTCATAAAAAAACTGTTTTATCAATCGTCATGCTAGAAAACCAAAATAAAAATCTGAAACCAAAAATAGTCCCAAAATTCCAGAGAGTCCAAATTATACAAAACTCTCAGAATAGAAATTTAAGTAAGCCAAATTTAAGTAAATATAGTTTTACAGCAATATGGACACAACTGAGCTCCCGTCGCACCGGCCCGCCTAAGTCTGAGGGTTACCTGAAATTATCAAACAAATAGAGAATGAGTTTTATAACTCAGTGTGCAACTCATAGAAATAAAATCTCAAATTTAGTTACATGGCAGATTAGATACAAACTTATTTTATATTAGAATTAGAATTAAAGCAGAGTAATACAGAAACAGATATGTATATAAAATCCTAGCCCCATCCTCTACACACCAGCTCCAACCATCCCAACATACCACGTGGGGTATAAAACACCCACCCAGCCCTACACACCAGTTAGTGTCCATAAGACACTTTTCAAAATAATCGCAATTATGCTGCCAGTATAATTGCGAGATATAGCCTCACATAGAACACTTCCTCCACATAATAGATATCTCACCCCCTAATTAGACATAAACAGTGCATAACAGATTTTTGGATATACATAACATACATACTCCTAAAACAAAAACAGAACATGCTTGGTACATAACAGATCATACATGTTAGACATTATTTGCGTCATGTTTCACACTATTAAACTATCATATTTCATGCTCAATATCTTATTTACACATATATCGACTCCACGGAAGGCTCACAGCCAATCGGGATGACGTGTACGACCCTAGGGAAAAGTTTTAGATTTTGGGCTCATACGGCCTAAAATGGCTTGCCTGTGTGGGCCCACACACCCAAAATGGCCTAGCCCGTATAGCCCACATGGCCTGGCACCTAGCCGACACACGTCAGTGTAACCCACACAGCCTACCACATGGCCAACAACACGGCAGTGTGGCGTCGATAGGCCCCAATTTTGACTTTCGACAATCGCTATTTTTCAGGTTTCTCCTTACACACCTAGCCTAGATTTGATCCAAATGTCCCCACAACAAAACCAGTACCTAAAAACATCACAAATTTAACCAATTATTCCCTACAAAAGCTCCAATTTACGCACTAAAGTTCTTCAACTTCTAAAAGAAACAAAACTTCAATAACCGCAACCAAACTAAATTGATAAAATCACTTACTTACGAGGATTAATTCATCGAAGGAGCATTAAACTCTCGATCCTCACCTAAAACAACAAATCCACAACCGTTAATCTCTCGATACAAAACCTCTACCACAAATTCGTCACTCCCAAAACTCTTTAAACCAAGCGAACACACATTAACCCTACTTACCAAATCAAAAGGAGAACCAACAAAAGGAAGATTCAATCGAGCAATAGAAGGCCAGAATTTAAGAAAGAGGAAAAAGAAAAAAGACCCAAAAATGTCAACAAACACTTTGTAGGGAAACCAAAATGTGAGAAAACAAAAAAAAAATTTGGAAACAACTCAAAAATAAATTAAAATTCAAAAAAAAATTCTCTCACCTCCCCACTACCCTTATTACCAACCAAATCCCACAGAATTCGACCCATTAAACCTCATCCAACTACCATAGAATATCAATTCCATCCAACTTCTACTACACAAACGGCACACACACACACCGAAGCAAAAATTATTGCCAAACGCGAACTCGAGGATTCAAACATAGGATCCTGGGCAAGCTAACACTTACCACTTGAACCAACAGACTTATTCTGATATAAGTTGATCGAAAATATAATATAAGTCCCACAATTAAGAATAAGGCTAGGAACAAAAAATAGTAGAGTTTCCAAAAGTGAGACTTGAACCCAAGACCTTAGACACAAAATTAAGGCATTTAACTACTGATACAAATACTTAATTATGATAGAATTCATAAAAAATAATAATTTAATAAATCAAGGCATTACAAATAGCTTATCATGCTTGACTCTAAAACAATGCACAAAAATCCAAAAATTATTCCAAAACAGAATAAATAAAAACACTACATTAAAAAAATTAACTTTAATGATAGGTGTGAAAAAATTACTTAAACACAAACAATAATTCAGAAACTTCATCGCATAAGCGTATAAACATCCTCCTCACACTTAAGAGATACATTTCCATTAATGTACAAACAGATATAAATAGAATAAGCAAAATATAGTAAGGGAGGGAGAGAACTGAAAATGCCTTGAATTTGGCTGAATTCGCCGAAATAGTGAAACCCAAAATCATAAGCTATTCGAAATGAAGTACATGTTTCTGAGCAAACTAATAAGAAAATAAACAAAAATAAATACTATAAAGAGATTTAAAAAATAGAAAAGAAGCCGAAGAAAAAACAAAAAAAAAAGTGCATAATAAAATAAAATAAATCTAAATAAATAAAATAAAAAATAAATAAAGCATAAAACTAAACGAAATCACTTTGGTTGGGGTAGGAAGGAAACAAAAGAATAAAAACTAGGTTTAAAGGGGAAAAAAAGGGTACATCGTCATATGCTAGACCATGTCAGCCACACGGCCGTGTAGCCAAGCCATGTATCTCTCTGAGGCAATGTGGCCTATTAAAAACTTTTAAAAATTACTCCAGTGTTCACACGGCCTGTAACATGCCCGTGTATGTAGGTTATATGTCACACACTAGCATGTGACCAAGCCTTGTAGATCACCCCAGACCATGTGTTGTTGTTGTTCGCTTCTCCCACAGCCGTGTACATGGACGTGTGGGTCACACGGTGCATGACACACTTAAGGCCTTATGTCCCACACAGATATGTGGTCTACCCTAGACCATGTGGACCCTTTTTTTTTAAATTTCTTCAATTTTTTTAAATTTATTTTTTTACTTTTTTTTCAATTTTTTAAATTTTTTTCTAGTAATAATGAAAAATAAGTGTACTAAGCATTCAACATAATTAAAATAAAATAAAAAACACACTCGGGTTGTCTCTCAAAGAGCGCTTATTTAAAGTCTAAACTCGACTTCCCTTTCCCAGCTACAAATAAAACAAGGAATAGTAAAACTCCCTGGATCTTTAAGCTTGGTAGGTAGTTTGTTTTAGAGAATGGTCAAGTAATCCTTATTGAGCTCCACAGTTGAAAAATCGTCTAACTTCCTTTTATTTGTTAGCAACTTCTTTAAAATTTTTCTATACTTTGGCATCTCTGAAAGGGCTTCAACAAAAGGTAAGTTAATATGCAATTTTTTCAAAATTTCAAGAAATTTACCATATTGTTCGTTCATGCGGTTGACCGCCTCCGAATGCACTAAGGTCCAGAGTAGAAATCCTGCACAAAATTTATGAAAGATCGGTATCCGCAAGTATACGGGTCAGGTTGTAATATAGTTACAACAGAGTAGATGAGTACTCTGAGGATCGTACCCAAGGGAGGCGAGCACTAAATTAATTCTAACCTAAGCATAAATAGATTTGATTAGAACTTTAGATGAATTATATTACGATCAAATGTAAAGAAAGGTTTTAAATATTCTTAATAACAATAAAAAGAAAAAGAAAATAACTAAAGAAATAATAAGAAATCAAATAGTAAATTTATCAAATCTGAGTATAGGTGATTAGCTTACTTCGATACTCATAATCAACTGTCACTTTTGGGTTTTCTTATTCAATCAACTAGTCGCTATAGCAGGATCTTCCAATCTTCCACTAAAATAACGAGTCAGCAAGAACTACTTATCTCTTGACCTCACAGTCCAGACCGATTCAAGGTTAAGGTGTTAACGGATAGGCTATACCAAATTTGGGTTAATTCCCACCTTGATGACTTCTTAGGGTTTTCAAGCCTAGGATTTAGGTTCTACATTTCCTAAACAGTTGATCCGCTAAGAAAACCCTACAAAGAAGTTAATTAATCATACCTCCACTTGCTAATCCCCCACAAGAGGATTAGTTCCTCATGGATCTCATACACAATATAAACTTGATAGAAATAGTAGACATGAATAATAATTCAAGAGTATATAGTTCAGAATAAGGTTGATTTTATATTAGAATAAAATGTTGAATCCTCACAGAGTTTAACCACGTTTCACAAATTTGATTTCTTCCACAAAGCAAAGAACGAAAACTGAAATAAATCTAAAGCCTAAGAAAAGAGAAAAAATAAAGACTAAAACTAGAAAGAAAATTATACAAAAGCCATCTAACATGTGTTAAATGAGTCTATTTATAGACTTTAGAGTGGTCATCGTCCTTAATCCTAGGTTAGCTGACGTCCTCGTGCTTAATGTTTGATTGTGTGGACCAAAATGCCTCTTGCTCGTAATTATTTCTCGTACAAAGGTGATGTCTCAACACACTAGGTCCTATGTCGCGACATCGAGGGCAGTATGTTTCATCTTCAGGGTGTCTTCAGAGGTGTGTCGCCACATCCTCAGGCTATGTCGTAATACTGAAGGCAGTCTTGAAATTCTTCTATTCTACTCCCTATATTGCGACATCCAGCTTTCCATGTTGCAACACATCAACTAGCATCAAGTTAGCACGCCTTCTAATGGTCTTCTACAAGCTCATAAAGTATATAAGTTCACCCTCAGGCCTCATTCGGCCACTAAGGTCAATAAAAAACTCAAATTACACACTTTATTGGATTTAACTAAAATTGCGAAAACATAATTAAAACTTAACCAAAATGCTTTTGTTCAAGCTCCTAAAATACGAAAACTAGTTTAATTTGCTACACTGAATCACGGCATATCAGTGGTCTTGCTTCACTTTCACCAGATATGGATTTCGTGGTTTGTATTCTGACTGCCTCTAAATGTGCTAATGTCTAAAGTATGAATACTACAACAAAAAGATAAAGAATTGAGGCGGTGTCCGCAAGTATACGGGTCAGGTTATAATATATTTTTTACAACAAAATAGGTAAGTACACCGAGGATCGTACCTAAGGGAGGCGAGTACTAAATTAATGTTAACCTAAATGCAAATAAAATTAATTAGTAGTTTAAATAAATTATAGTAGAATGAAACATAAAGAAATTTTTTTTGGATTTTTATAAATGAAGAAATAAAATATGCATAAATAAAGTAGACTTCGGAAAACTTAATTTATAAATTTAATCAAATCTAGACATGGATGGTTAGCTCACTTTGGTGATTATAACTAATTCCTATTTCAAGTTTCTATTTAATCAACTAGTCATTACCCTAGCAAGATCTCTCAATATTCCACTAAACTAACAAGTCGGCAAGAACTATTGATCTCTCGACCTCACAGTCTAGACAGGTTAAGTGCTAAGGTGTTCACAGATAGGCCATACCAATTTTGGATTAATTCTCACTTAAATGACTTCCTAGGGTCGTCAAGCCTAGGGTTTAAGTCTTTCATTTCCCAAACAGTTGATCCACTAAGAAAACCCTACATAACGATTAGTTAATCACACCTCCACTCGTTAATCCCTCATAAAAGGATTAGTTCCTCATGGAATTTATAAACATCATAAAATTGACAATAAAGATAAGCATAAAGAATAAATCAATATTAGATTTTAGAGAATCTTGTTTGTATTCAATTGATGAAGTGCAATAATCCTCAAATGTTTGATTGCGTTTACAAAGCAAGTTATTTAAAGAACGCAAACCTGAACAAAACTAAAAACAAATCTAAACCCTAGAAGAAAGTAAAAAACTAAAAACTAAATTACAGGAAAAAATTGAGAGTATGAAAACCAGTCCCCCAATGAGTGTTTTAAGAGCCTATTTATAGATTAGGGTTGTCTTCGTCCTCAACCCTAGGTTAGCTAACGCTCTTGTGTTTAACTTTTGATTGTATAGACCAAAATGCCCTTAGCTCGTAAGTTCTTCCCGTACAAGACCAATGTCGCAACATCCTAGTGCCTGTGTCGTAACACCAAAGGCAGTCCCAGAATTCTTACATTATGCTCCCTATGTTGCGACATCAAATTCCCTGTGTTACAACACAACAACCATTATTAAGTTTTATGCCCTCAGATGGTCTCCTGCACACTCACTAAGTACATTAGCTCACCTTTAGACCTCATTCGGCCTCTAAGGTTAATAAAAGACTTAAATTACATTTTTTATTGAATTCAAACTAAACTACGAAAACATAACTATAACGTAATGAAAATGATTGTATTCAAGCTCACAAAGTGCAAAAACTAGTTTAATTTGCTACACTGAATTACGGCAGGTCAGTAGCTTAGGATTAAAAGTTAATAAAAATAAGTATTTTAACACAATCTTGAGTGTTGATGACCTATTAGGCCAACACGGGCCTTAGGTAGATTTAATTTGGGTATTTAAATGTGCATGAGACTTAATTTTAGGCCCAATTGATGTAGGAACTTGGGGTAAGTGATGCACAAGCTTCCCGATTCATGAAAGCATGAGAAAATGCCCAAAGCCACAAAATGCGTTGTGTAGGGGGCTAGCAGGGGCCTCGCCCCCCTAAAATGGAAAATTTTCCATTTAGGCCCCTTTAAAATTACACTTTGGTCCCCCTAAAATGATAAAATTTTGATTTAATCCTTTAAAAAATATAAAGATATAGATATTAAAATTGTGAAATTACATTTTCCTATCGTAAAAATATACAATTTAATTCTGACCCCCTAAAAAGTTTACTGGCTTCGCCCCTGCATGGTGCAACATGCAATGTGTGTGGCGCGACACACAATGTCTGTGTTGCAACAAGTAGCCTTGTGCTGAGCCACAGCAACCCTATGTTGAGCCGCATCAACCTATGTTGAGCCATAAAGGCTGAATGTGGGTTACAAGCAAGGATAACGTCGGTAACCATATTTTGGTAGATTCTCAAAGATTTTATTTCTTACTTGTACCCAAAGTATCGAGGGCATATTAGGCATAAAGTGTACATATTTTAGCCTATAAATAAGAGGCTTCTATACAAAAATGAGGGCATCAATCAACCCCTTCATCAAACACAACTTTTCTAGTATTCTTTTCTTGTATGTTTTAGTCAGAAGTTTTCTATTCCGATGTAAAGACAATAATGACCAGAGATTGCTTCGGCATCAAGCTTTAATAGTATTCATGAGCATTCTCCTATCTTTTTCTTTATTCTTTTATTTATGCTTCGTTAACTTGATTAATTAATTGTTGCATGAATATTAGAATCATTTATTGTGCTTTATTTATATTTCGCATGATTCGATTATTAAACTAATTTGTTAAGTAATTATTTATCTAAAATTGATTATTTATTCAAGGGTACTTAGTATATTAGGGAGTGATGCCCCTAATAAATTATCGAAGCAAGTGAGACCATAAGGATATCTGTATGCCTAGGAAGAGATCATAAGGGTGACTTATGTGGTAATCCTTAGTGAAGATGAACCGGGAGGGTAGTCTTAGCTAATGGTGATAAATAACTCAATCTAAGATAATTAATTATTTAATTAGATAATTATAGATTTAATCGATCATAGACTAGAGGCTCACATTATTGGCTACTAGGAATAGAAAAGTCTATTAGGTTAATTTAGGGTAGTTAAGCTAATTAGTTTATTTAAAATATTAATTTGGATTCGCACTACTAAACCGTGACTTGATTAGATTAGTAATTATTTTTTGTAATTAATTTAATATTAATTTCTCCAATCTACAATCCCTTGGGTACGATCCTTGGAATACTTACCGGTGTTCCGTTGTAACATATAATATATTACAATTTGATCCGCATGCTTGTGGACACCGTCGTTCTTAATTCTTATATTTTTGGTGTTACATTTATTCTATAAATTATAAGACGTTTATAGGCGGACAAGGTCTCAAAATTTCGTAATGCTCTATTTGACTTAAAATTTGTGTTAGAATCATTGTCAAAACATGATAGAATTGAAATTGATTATAAAAAGCCATTTGTTTCCTCATTGAATTTGTTGATAACCTCTATTTGCCTTTGATCGTTTCGAGAATCATTGAAATGATACCCTTGTTTCCCCTGCCAATTATGAATGCTGAGAATGATTTCTCCCAACTTTATCATGCAATGGGTGTCTGCCTCTAAGAGAATTATAGAAGTCTCTTAAGGTTCGTGCACTAGTTCGTTGCATTGCAGCTTCGCTTTTTCTTACTCATCATTTTCAACAAAAACATGAGCTTTCTCAAATAATTCTGACAAGTTAGAGAGGGGTTTATCAATTAAATTGTATTTCAAGAATTGGCGACTTGTTCTAGACATGAAAGCTTGACTAGCGAACTCTTCAGGTCATATTTTGTGATCATAGTTGTTACATCAAACTTTTACACAAAATCCTTTAAAGGCTCATCCTTACATTTTTTAATGAACATGAAGTAAGCAAGAGATTACCTTAAGGTTTTGTTTACCAAGAAGCTGCTCATAAACAGGCCTGCCAACTACTCAAAACTCGTAATGGAATGTTGTGGCAATTGCAAACACCATGCATGGGCTGAATCTTTTAATGCCATTGAAAATGCATTGCACTTAACTTCATCTAAAACCTCAAATAAATTCATATGATTTATATAATATGCTAAATATTCTTTAGGGTCTCCTCTACCATCATTTAACATTTTAGGAAAATTGAATGTGGGGGAAACATATTGTCGCAATATCTTTTTAGCTAGGGGATCATTTTTATACTTCTTCACTAATCTAGAGGATTCCATTTTTTGAAAATCCTGTAAATGTTTTTCTAACTTCTTTACTTTTTGTTCTAAAGTATTTTGACTAGCACCGCTATAACTATCATTATAATCCTTATCATAGCTATCATCTCTATCAAACATATCAACATCCTTATCTAATAAATTCTCATTACCTTTGCTTGCATCTTATCGATCCTGCCCAGAATGATTGGATTCTTTCTTTCTATGCCTGGGATTTTGATTCTGATTCATCATGTTTGCTCTAAGCTCCTCAATAAGCTTTTCATTTCTTTCATTTCTCTCATTCGCCTACCTTTGCCTTTCCATCTACTCCTAGATAAATTTGTGTTGTTCATTGTATTTCTTTTGTTGGGAAGACATTTGCTCCTCCATAATCCTTATTCTCTCTTGCATTTCCAAATATTGTTGACTACCGAACTGGTAATGTTGAGACCCTTGATTCGTCGGTGATGCTTTGGCATGGTGCTGGTTTTGGGATCATAATACCGTGGGGTATATTGATAAAACTATTGGTATGGATTTTGTTGGTAGGGATTTTGTTGATTTTGGCTTTGTAGGTCATTTTAATTTTGTGGGATTGTGTTTTGGTTGCCATGTAATGAGTCTGAATGTTGGGTTGTTATAGTTTGGCTAACATTTGCTTCTATGTTGTAACCGGTAGGATCAGTAACTTGGTTATTGGTAGGGTTAAACTCTGTAATAGGAGGAACATTGATACCTGAATTCGAAATGTCTATCCATGCTCCCCACACCAATTGTTAACCAATGATGTGAACAGAGGGAAGAAGATGTTAATCTGATGAAGAAGGAACGAGTTTGAAGGTTGAAAGAAAACTTTGGTCTTGTGGAGATAGTTTTGAGGTTCAATCAGGGAAGTATGTGAAAATAAACCTACGTGAGTTGTTTGCATGATCCTTTTATAGTTGGGAATAAACTTAGCTACATGTCCTAAGATTATTGATGTGGAAGTTTGATTTGATACCTTTTGTAGTGAAGGTGATGCGACGTCCTAGAATGAGACATGTTAGGACAAATAACAATCAATTACTCTAGTCTCCACGTAGTTCTCATATTTTGTTAGCATAGATGCATAGTTCTAAAGTTCATCAAACTATGGTTCACAAACTATCTATGGGTTCGCGATATCATTGGTTCCATTGAAAGACACGTGTCAAGCTCTTTATAGGTGTTCTGGGAGGTTTACTACATAAGGTATAACAAAAAGCTACTTCACATAACTGATATTTTAAAAGTTTTTTTAGATTAGGATTCAATTTTTAAAGTTTTAAACTTGCTTATTTAAGCAAGGACGACCTGTAGGATGTAAATATTCAAATTTTTCCTTTATTAATAAAATTTACTCATAGCAAGGTTTTTTAAGATGGCAGCAACCTCATTCATCCTAGGGAATTGGTTAGTGTCCAAAAATTACTTTATTAAGTTACAACGAACTCAATAAGAGAATATGAACAACATCAAATTTATATTGAATCCTTTCAATTCTATATTTGATCTTATTTAATTCTAATTTGATTGAATTTTCTCTTAATTCTTGATTTTACCATTGTTTAATTCGAAACAACTTTAAGAATACAAAGCCCTGAGCTTAATTCTCTTCTTCTTTTTTCCTTTGTTCCACCTCTAATATTTAATTATTATTTTCTTGGTTTATATTATGACTTTAAATTCTTCAATTTTCTAGATTTTGATCCTAAATCTTTGAAGAAGTCGTTCAAGCTCTTATCTTTTTTAGCTAATTTTTCCATTCACTAAATATGGTACTAAGGTTCAAGATTTCGTATCATTCCTTCTCGTAAAAATTTTGCTACATCTTTTGATTTCATCATATCCTCAAAGTAATCAAATCATCACTAGTTATTCAATTAAGACCATGTAACACCCCCACACCCATCGATGATTGGTTTCGGAGCACAACTCAAATGAACATCTTGAAAAATACTTAAATTTTAAACATTTTAAATAAATCAAATAAATTCATATGAATGGAATAAAATCATTTTAGAGGTTTCAAAATCAAGTTGAAATCATTTAGAAACAATTCGGTAGTTGGAGATGTCTGGGACTGAAACAGGCTTCAATAGGCCCAAAATACCCAAAACAATGTAGAGGCATTGCTTAAGGGTTGGGTATCGATACCCCAGCCCCATTTTTCGATACCCAAGGGCAAGGTATCGGTACCTGGGTGCCAAGTATCGACAAATGGACTCAAGTACTTTAGCTTTTTAACTACTATCAATAGGGGCAATATCAGTTCAATTCGGTCAGATTTTTTTGGATTTTTTGAACTGTCCATCATAATTCAATCCGGCTCTTGATTTTCCATATTTTTTTTTTTTTGTTTTCTTTAGACTTATTTTGACAAAATGAATGTTGCTTATGGATTTTGAATATTATTTGACAAATTTTGAAAGTATTTTTCATAAATATTTCTAAAAAATAATATTATTTTCAAGAAATTTTAAATTATTTTCACTATTATAAATATAAAATATTTATTTTTATATCATTAAAAATTAAAATTAATTATATATTAAATAAAAAATTTTGGTACAATTACTTGCATTCCATAAATTGTTCAAACACCTTGGTTCAGGTTGGTTTTTAGTATTTTGGTTTTTCTTGCTCAACCTTATTGTCAACCCGAGGTCCAATACTAAATAAGAGTGCCAGACCCTAGATCCGTAGGATCAACTTTTTGGCCATTGACTTACAATGTCGATACAAATAATATGGCTACCAAACCTTTGATGTAGGGAAACCGAAATTGCACTTAAAAAACTCCTCAAACACACTCCAAAACACCCCTAAACAACACCTACATAAAACCATCACAAAGATAAATTCAAGGTATAAAATATTAATCTCAAACACTTCTTAACATACACTAAGCAAAATCATCATGAAAACATTTAGCCATCTTTTAAAGGCTTCTAGAGTGAAAAACACACATCCAAAAATAGCCCAAATTAAAATAGTTGAATGAATGCATGCATGCTTGCGAAATATTTCATACATCTCAATCGTAAAGAATCATCAAAGGAATTCACAACTCAACAATTCAAATCTCAAATGTCTTAATGATAATGTGGAGATCCAAGAATTGAGCTAAGCTTCAAGAATTCAAAAGTGAAATCTACATGCAAAGAAGACAATGTATAAGCATAAAATGCTTAGTAATTTCAAATGGAAATCATTATGCTTACCTTGCGTTGATGTGAGCATACCAACATATATTTGTTGCAATAATAAATTAAACTAAAACAAAAAGGATGCTAAGGTTAAAGTATTCAAAAAAAGTATAAACATATCAAATTTCACATGGCTCTAATGCAGACAATGGTTATCAACACATTCATTCTCATTCCACATTTCAAGATTAAAACATAACTTTCCATCTAGTAAATCAAAAGCATAATTTCAACATTCATTAGGCCCACACATACTATAGTCACATTCTAAATTTAATTAGTTGGTCATTATCAAAATTAAGGATATTCACCCATTGTAACCTTAGTAAAATTGAACTTGGGCACACAGGTAACTGCTAGAACACCCCAAAGAGCTTGTAAGAACTTAATTCTCTAGAACATACTAGAGTGCACATAAGTGCAATACCCGAAGGCAACAAAGAGCGCACTTAAGTGCAAAACCTCCAATAATACCAATAAAGTCTCTAAAGAGATAGTGTTCACCCAATGGTCCTATAAAGTGCCCAACCATAAGGCCACATAGCAAAACTCCAAACACTCTAAACCCATACAGAAATGCGCATATGATCTTAATTGGCATGCCAACCGTATCCTAGTCTTCTACCAAGTTTACATGGGCACAAATGACAGAATGTTCTCTTTATCAAGATTACTTACTGAACAAAGTAGAGAATCATATTTTTTCTTATAAACAGTATTTTCAGAGCCAAACCAAAAATGAAATACAATTTCACGTTTTCATCAAAAAGGATCATACAACCTCTTAAAACTAAAAGAAAATCATATCTTATAATCATAGCCATAATTACACTTTCATGCCAATATTATAAAATAACATGTTAAATTTTCCATAACACTATTCAAGCTTGATTGAATAAGATCACATAAGTGTTTTTTGCCACATATTACTCAAATTCTCAAATAACAAATCATATAACTCCTTTAAACATGGTAACCCAACCTATCTTAAGTAACACACATGTGAAACCACATTCTAAATGAACCAAGTTCTTCTCACATTTATAAGCAAATATAACATATTTAGAATACATTAATTCATACATTTAACAAGGAAACCATAGTAAATTTCATGAGAACTTACATTTCAAAACAACACAAAGGAAACATCCTCCAAGGCCTTCATTCCACATTTTTCTCCTTTCTTTCCTAGAACTTTCTCTAACAACTTCTTTTTCTACAAAAATCACAACAAGCAAAATAAATATATATCAAGAGAACATGAGACTAACATGAAATAGCCATATGAATGGCTCAACAACCAAATAGAAGTATATAAACATGAAATGAGATGATAAAGTGTTAGGAAAAAATCAAGAACCCTTAACAAGACTACACTTTCTCACACTAGAGTTCAAATCCTAAATGAGTGGGTGATGAAGATGAGGAGAATGACTCAATAGAGGCTTTTATGGAGTCAATTTTGCAAGAAAGTGGCGAAAAGTTGAAGAGAAAATGAATAGAGAATGATAAGAAAATTAGATAAATGTTTTTCTACAGTATGGTCAACTGGTAAGGATATATAATGAAGGGCTTTACCCCTTTTCCTAACCTTTTTAACAATTTAAATTACCCCAAAAAATTAACTTAACAAGTCAAATTTCATAATATGTGGCCAAGATGTTTTTTAGTGTGAAAATTGGTTCATAATGTTCTAAAATTAATATTAAAATAAAAAGAAGAAGATTCGGAATGAAAATAAAAGTGGCCACAATCCATTAACCTAAATTCCAATCATTTTAAAATTAAATATTTTAATATAAGACGGTAATAATTTAGAGTTGAAAAATAACAATGAAATTGGGCTAAAATAAACCGAATACAAATAAAAATAAAAGGATATAAAGGTATAAGCCAGTCTTTGTTGAACACTAATTACTGTGTCTGTATATAATTTTCACCTTGTTTTTCCTTATTTTTACGAGGGAGATTTAAAAGGTTAAAACACAAAAAGAAAAAAATAAACACATTTGAAAATGTTTGGCCGCCCGCTCAAAAATCATAATCCCCCAATATTTCATTTTTAAAGCTCAGAAAACAAAAAAGGTCAAACCAGAAGAAGAAGCAAATGGCTCAAGAAGCAAGGCTAAAACTAAGAATGCAAAAGGAGCTGAAGCTCCTTCTTGTCGATCCTCCTCATGGCGCTTCCTTTCCTACCCTCTCTTCACAATCTGATATTACTGATCTCTCTTCCATCCACGCCCGTATGTTCATTCTCCCTCTCGCTTTTGCTTCACCCAAAAAAATTATTTAAAATAATTAATATACAAAATCTGGATGTTGTTTAACAGAAATAGAAGGTCCTGAAGAAACTGTTTACAGCAAAGGAATCTTCAAGATTAAGATTCAGATACCTGAAAGGTATATCTAAGTTGCACAATGAATTTCAATTTTTCTTTCGCATTTTCTTCTATTAAAAGGAGGAGGGTTTTTTTTTCGCCTTAAAGGTATCCGCTTCAGCCTCCGATTGTGACTTTTGCGACGCCAATTTATCACCCGAACATCGATAATGGAGGTCGAATTTGCCTTGACATTCTCAATCTTCCTCCCAAGGTTAGTTTTGTTTTTGTCCCCAAGAAAATTGTAGTGATACTAAGTATTTATCTTGCATAATTTCCTTTGTATGCTTTTATTATATTTGAAGAGACAGTGAAACGATTATTTCAAAAACTTTTCAACTGATGGTTGGAAGGACTCAATTGTTCCGTTTAAGTTTCTAACTTTAAAACTTTAGATTTATATTCACTCAAAGAATGTTGTTGACCGTATGTGCAATATAATGGATCCTTGATCTTCATCCGAGTGGAATCAAGTTTAAGGTTATTGAACTTTCAATTGTTTACAGGGACCATTAAACATGAAGAATAGACTGTCTGATGTGTAAGTTTAGTAGAGGACACTGAAAATTTTATGCTAAAAAACCATGTTTGCCTCGTTGATTTCTCTTCTATTTCACTTCTAAAATGGAAGTTTTGTTTCTTTAAAGTACCTGATATATGATATGTGACATGAAGAGTATGGTCCTCATCTAAACAGGGGGCATGGCAACCATCATTGAACATTTCAACAGTGCTTACAAGTATAAGGCTATTGCTCAGCGAACCAAATCCTGATGATGGCCTAATGTGTGAAGCAGTAAGTAGAATTTCTCTCAAGATAAATTGATTTTCTTTTCTTTTCTATGTTTTCCCTTTGCTTTTGATATGTTGATGAATCTACAGAGTAGGGAATACAAATATAATAGACAAGCTTTTGACCAAAAAGCACGATCAATGACTGAAAAATATGCCAAGGCTGGAGCTGGAGAAAGCAGTTGTAGCTATCAATGCACGGAAACTAAAGTTGATTCAACGATGGTATTAGCAGTTGATTTATTTGATTTTTATGTTGTTTGTTTTGGATTCGTTATTCTTCATACTTCTTTTGATTGCAGGTGGAAGTTCAAGGATTGGACCTAGCATCAAACCATGGTGCTCTGGAGCTTAGTCCTAGCAATAAAAGAACACATGGCATTAGCCAAAAGTTATCACTGGAATCTACAATCTTAAACAAGAAAAAAGATGCTGACCGGAAGGTGCCTAATCACAACTTATTTCTCTCGGCATCGGGAACTCAAATGGAATGTAAGCGAAAAAGAGAGAAGGAAAATGATGTGTTGAGCGGATACAACCTTAACCATGAAAAAGTTAATGGAAAGGGGCGGAAATCATCTTCGATAGTGTCTGGTCAGTGCAAGGACGATTTTGATAACAAGGAGAATGTGGACCCAAATTACCTATCATCACTCTACCAACATCAAGCTTCCTCTGAATCCTCATTTTCTCAGGCTAGCCACAATCAACAACTTGACCTGCATGAAGATGGTAATTCAGCAAACAGCAGCACAAAGAGCAGTTCAAAGCTATGCCAAAGCCAGAAAGATCCATTTGGGTCTATGGAACCAATGCAAACATTTGAAAAAGTGAAAATTCTTGGGACAGTTGAAGAGAGTCATGTTGACAGAGCCGAAAACATCTCTGCCAATAAAAAAACTGAGAAGCTTAGTTCAGTAGGTAAAAAGCTTTCACTGGGACTCAAAGGCTCATCACATAGACAACAGGTGAACAACAAAGAGAATGTGATGCCGGTTCAAAACTTGCCATATTCAAAGCCCCAAACTCTTGAAAAAAAGGGGCTTGGTCGTAAGCTATCTTTAATTCCTTCAACACAACAACTGCAACAGGGATGCAGGGGTGACCAGAAGCCGCAGTCTCATCAAGTTGTTCAAAGCATGCAAGCTGATGTGGAGGTAAAGGAGAAAGGAGCAGAAGAAATGGAACAAGAATCTTCAATATCTGAAAAGGTAGTAGTGCTAGATAGTGAAGACAGCGAGGGGGAAAATCAGACTGCCCCATTGAGGTGGAGAGTGCCACTAGCAGCTAGGAAGCGCCTTGGGAGGTGGAGAGTTTAAGGCTTGAATCAAATAGTTATAGCTTTCTCTAGTACTATTTGGGTTCTTTGGTGTATTTGCATGGATGCTTTATTGAATGAAACTTTTAAAAGTGTTAAAAGACTCTTTGGTATATAACATGGTCCATGGTTCTATGGACAATAGAATCTTAAAGTAGAGATTTTGCAATTTCATCAGAAAAACTGGTTTTGATTAAAATTAGTCTGTTGATGTAGAACGCCATTTGGTAATAACTCTCTAATGTAGAAATGAAAAAACTTATTACCTCCTATTGCATCCCGAAAACGAAAATACAGGAAAAATACAACCTGAAGATATTTAAATGAAGTAGAAAGAGTTCTGAAATTTTTTTAAAGTTAAATGACAAAAAAGTAAACTTATCAGTTAGTTTTTATTTAGGGGGTACACATAAAATCTGAAAGAGTGAGAGGGCTGAGCCACCAGAAATTAGAGTTATGGTCATTGTTTGAGAAACCCACTCTTGAGTAGCGCACGACTTGGAGAAAAGGCGGTCGGATTTGTATAAGACCCTTTCTTAACTCTGTTTCGCCCCAGCTTGGGAAGCAGTACACCCCACCAAATACCATGGCATCTTTCATTTGCATCTCCTTATCCCCTCCGTCCATAACCCTAGCGCCGCCCTCAACCACCTCCACCTCTTCTTCTTACACTTCCACGGGTGTCATTTGCAGATACCCCCTCGCCTTTAGAGTCTCTAATGGCCATCAACGGAGCAGGAGAAAGACACGTCATGTGGTTTGTATGGCTCCCGAGGAAGAGAAATTGACTCGCCGCAATCCCCTCGATTTCCCCATTGTAAGTCCTTTATACTCTGTAACTAGTTTTTTATTTCCTTGCTGATGGGTTTGGGAAATTTCAAGTTTTTCGCAGTCGGGGCAATCCCTAACTACATGATACGATACCTGTGGTCAGCTTTTGTGAACAAAAAAACATTATGCAGTAATAGTTAAGATGATGGTTTTTTTTTTTTTTGTTTGTTGCTGTAATACTCTGTTTTGTTGTGTTTGATTAATGGGTAGTGGCAGTTTGGCTTAGATAAATCAATCATTTGAGAAACATGTTTTCATTGTTTTTTTTTCCTTTGTTTAAATGGCAGGAGTGGGAGAGGCCTAAACCCGGGCGTAGACCTGATATATTTCCTCAATTTAGCCCTATGAAGACACCATTACCACCACCAATGCCATACGATCCTCCGGAAGAAGATGAAGAAGAGGAAGAAAAGAAAGAGGAAGAGGAGGAAGATCCTGAAAAGGAAGAAGAACCCGAGAATCCTGACAAACAATAGTTAGAATGTGCTTGGTTGTGAACCTGAAAATACTTGTCTGCCTCACTTTTTTTGTAGTAATGAGTTTCAATGGTGGTTCCAACTTGCTTATTTGCTTAGCATATTTGAGTGGATGCAAGAGTCATCCATTTTTGGAGTATCTTCCTCAGGCTAATATAGGCTAAGTTAGGTCGTCTAAGTTCCTATTTTCGGAGCATAATAAGTTACAAGTCTTTCCGAAATGGAATATACTAGTTTCTTTTGGCTACTCTGTTCTTAGCTGCTGTTTTCTTGTTCATTTGTTCTGAAAAATCCAGAGTGCAATATAAGGGTTAGGACTTCATGGTTTGATTGTTGGTTATCTTGATGAGAGGATGAGCGGATTTGGATTCTCATCGTGGAGCTACTTCTATTGCATCTATGACTTGAATCTTTGATATCCTCTTGTATTAGCTCTCCTTAACCCTCATCTTATGATTTAAGTCTTCTCTTGCAAGATCCACAAGAGGAATAAACAGAGATGATCTTTGCTCACAGCCCGATCCCCAGAACAGAATTGCTTCATAACTATTTATCAAACTTCCGGGTCCCCTTCTAAAGTTCATACATTTTGTTTTTTTAAAAGAACATTTTTTGTAGTTGGAATTTGATGAAAATGACAAGGATCATCACAGTGAGCAGCAGCATTTAGCTTCATCTTCTCTCAAAAGGCATCATGGATGGGGTGTCTGCGCTTCTGAACATATAATCACAATGAAGAAATACAATATGATTGGATTTTATGCTAAACATGCCCAAATTACATAACTATAGACATGATTAGCTAGAACTTTTAGAGGGAAAAAGGAACACATATCTCTAGTTAGCTTCTATCATGGATATATGGACGATATTTGCCGAAAGATTGCCTGATTCAGTATCAGGAAATGTTACCCTTGTTTCAGTTTTAGTAGCATATGCAGGTTCTTTTGGTTCTTGTAGAAATTTAGGCCCAAAATATAGTAAATGTTATGTCATAAACTTTTTCGTTTATATTACTATGTGCCAACTCACGCTGTTTGTATCATGGACTCGATTGTGACGAAATATTCTTGGCATTCCAAAATCTGATATTTAGGGTTCACATCATCATCATCAAGAAAAATATTACTAGTTTTCCAGTCTGTATATTACTCATAATCTAGAATATATATATATATATTGTAAACGTGAAATGTGGCAGTTAGTGGAAGAGAAAGAATCAATGAAATTAGATGGAAGGCTTGGAAAACAGGAAGAAAATCTACGTAGTAAAGGCATTTTCTCCTCTTCTTGCATTGTATTTAACAACCCAGAAATCTAACTTGGTTCATATTCAAATTTTCAATAGTTGACTGTTAGAGTTGATTGAGAATGGTACCCCGATAGCATTGAACAAGAAAATAATGTATAGTACTGAACCAAACTGTTAAACCCATGATTCCCAAATGGCCAGGGAGGGAGGAAGTCGCTTGTACTAATAGGCAATCAAAAGAATATATATTTCACAAGTACAGTAGAACGGTTTGACCCCTCGGTTTTCTCTAGCTACCAGTTCCCAATTTTTTTCATAGTTCCTGGTAACTACAAGGAAGGTTAGGTCTGAATGTCAGCTGGTTCCTAAGATTGGCAGTTAAAGAACCCAAACCCAATGGCCCAAACTTTCTTTGACTACCTGTTTCAAGTTCCCATTTCCGGCATTCTTTCAGGCTCTCCAAACTCCACAGTAACCCATGGTATATGCTTCTTTTCCTTGGCCATCTCTTCTTTCATCGTTCTTTATCATCATAACATCAATATTCATTCATACACATGTGTGTGTAGATAGATAAGGCTCACCCTATACTTGTATTTCCTTCTTTATTGCAGTCTCTGACGCCCCTTTTGTTTCGGTCTCTATTGCGGCTATTGATGTCGTTACTCACCGAGCCTGCAGCTTCTGTCGCAACCTTGCTATATTACAGTGATAATCTGCCTCAGAACATCATCTGGGAAAGACTGGTTCGACATGAAATGTTAGACCAAGAAAATTACTTGTTCCATTTCCTCATCAACTTCTTGAGATGTTTTTGCTAGACTATGATTACCACCACACCACTACTTCTCAAGCAGAAAGGCAAGATTTCAAGTGCCTCATCTCCGTTTCATGGATAGCTGTAATTGTTTGTTCATTTTGGTGATTGAGTAATTTTATTTTCTCTAAAAGAAAATATTGTATACTAATGAGTAATGACACCTTCGATTCAAGCATTTCGAAGCAATTTTGTATCAGGAAATAAAGTCTATAGAGATGTGTATGACTGAAACTTTTGATTAGGGACTGTGCAGGGCTTTGCTTTAGTAATTTTTGTTTTTGTTATTATATTCTTAAAAGTTTTACTTCCATCATGCATCCAACCAAAACATTAAATTTGTTTTCTGTAAATCTCTTATCACTTTTTAACATCCAGAAGATTAAAATCTAATGATTTAACTTTTGAATCCTACATTACTCGGCTGCAAAAATTTGGTGATGGACATTGAGATTCCAGCGTTGAACTCAACCACCCTTGGAGCGATTAGGGCTGCTAAGAAAGTATGGTGGAGGGAAGAAGTGTAACGACCCCAATTTGGTTCCTAATTTATTCAAATTGAATCCTAATTTTTAACTTGAAGGGATTAGGGTTGCTAAAATTTATTTATTCAATTTACATTAGGTCTTTTTCAAACAAGCTAGTTTTGAATCCTACATAATTTCATGATTATCAAGTTAGTTTGGCTTATTTGTTAACTTTACTACATTAGGGATCAAATTTAATAAATATAAAATTGCCATGAAATTATGTAAGAAATAGAAAGTATAAGGTCCCTAATGAGAATATATTAAATTGAATTTTAATCCAAGCTAGAATCGAAAATTATGTTTTTCCGAGTTCGGTGACTAAATTGAATAAAATGTCAAATATGAGGAAATTGAAAAATATAATTATATGAGATCATTCATATCATAACATTGTATAAAAGTGATTGGTATTGATTTGTTATATAAGATAATTGTATAGATCAAGATTTGGATGAAAGTGGATCTAATAAGGGAAAAACTAAAATTGCGGATTAATCCAAGAAGTATCCACTCTTTTCACATTTTGAACAGGTAAGTTAATATGAAACTTACTACCTTATTTTATGTTATGTGTAATTTTATGTTTGATTTCATATATATATATATATGTGTGTGTGTGTGTGTGTGTGTGTGTGTGTGTGTGTGTTTGAATATAATTAGAATACTAGTGAAATTGACATGCATGGCTAGTAATGGACTGAATTGAAATGTTATATGAGGGTTGGTTATTATATGGTCATGTACATGATACAATATGAATTATGGTTGATTACACAGATTGGTAATGATATATATAAGGAAATGATGTTTGTGTGAACTTAGTAAAAGGTTAGGATACGATTGACATGCCAATAGGGTTATACGCGCGCTTGTTAAGAGATTTTACATGTTATAACAAGATCTAGCATCTATTGCAGATTCTCGGGTGGGTAACCTAATGTAATTTCAACTTGTGTGAGCAACTTAGTTCACCCGTGTATCCGAGTCCATTTTACTCTAGTACCATATAGCGATATTTATCTTAATTGAAATGGAAAGGCTTGAAAATGTATTGATAAGAAATGATATATGTTTATAACTTGTTATGTGACATGAAATTACTTTTATATTAAGTGGTGTTATTCATTATATGCATGTGTGTCCAATCTATTTTAATGGTAATGTTGGCAAGTGACTAGTTAAGGCATTATGTGCCAAAGATAGTCAAATTGCATGCCAAAGTGATTGGTAGTTGTTATACTGATAAGTGATCAAGGTAAGCATAGTATTTCCATTTAAACTTACGAAGCATTCTCAATGTTTACTCTAGTTGTTTCCTTTACTTGTAGATTGTCGCCTTACGGAACTGGTCAATTCGGATCAGTGTGAAGCACACACTATTTGCGAGACTGTAGATATATATTCATTTTGAGTCTAGATATTGTGGCATGTACATAAGGACCTTTGTTGTGCAAATGATCAATTTGGAGTTAATGGTTATGTGGTAATGTGATAATGGTTGAACTTGTGTATTAAGTATGGTATGAGACCTAATTGATGCATGGTTTGGCCTTGTGTGATGCTAGCATGTGTAATGATCTTAATTGGTATGGTTTGGCATGTTAAAGATTACAAGTAAGATAGTTGGAATAGCCAAGTTGATAAATAGCTTGAGAAATGGTATAATTGAATGTTAAGTATGAGATGTGATTGAATATATGCTTTGTGTGATTTATGTTGGGGTCATTTAAGTGCCAAGCTTCTAATTTGTACAAACATGGTATGTTTGAATGGTAAATGCAATAATTTAGCATATCTACTTGCTAAATGAATGAAAAATATTTGTTTGATGCTAACTTGAATGCTTGATTTCACATGTTTATGAACTTGAATTAGCATGGTTTGATGTGAATTGATTGATTTTTGAATTGTAGAAGGTTACATGAATGGATATAAGGGTTGGATTGAAAGCATGAATTGATACCAAATGTGATTTTTACCAAAACAGGGGCAATGTCGCAACTACCTAACCCCAACGTCACAACATAGTTTGAAAGTGAGTGGCATCGAAACCATTGAAGTCGTGACGTAACTCACTAACTGATGATGTCACGAGGTGGGAACCATGATATTGTGACGTCGATCCAAGATTTTTAAAACTTTACAATTTGGTCCTAATTCAAGCTCAGGTTAGTAAAAGAGCTTTTGTAAGCTTGTGTAGGACCTTGAAATAGTTATGTAACATATTATGTATGTGAATTATACTTAAATATATATGTGAATGATTGAATAGTGTATAATTTTTTTGTAGTTGCTCTAGCAACTAGTGTAACTTTTTGTAGCTTGAACCTGACAATCGGGTCGAGTAAAGGGTGTTACAATAGGAGCCATCGGATAAAGGAGGAATGACGATGGACAATGCTTTATCACCTAGTCAAAATTCACTTATCTCTTTCAAGGATATGCTCATGAGAAATGACTCATGAGGGAATAAAGTCAACCATGAAAATTTAGATGAAGATGATTTGGTTACCGACATCATTGATGGCATTCCTTTGATCTACTTTTTTTATAAGATCCATGCTTTGGTGGAAAAAAGAATGGAGAACAAGGTTGTGGTAAAACTATTGGGTAGAAAGATGGGATTTAATATGTTGGTGCTTAGGGATAAAAAATAAACTTATGAGAAATTAACCAAAGTGTTGACTTAAGTTTTTGAAGTGGTTGTTTATGTGCCAATGGAAGTGGCCACTTCCACTATCACTGTGTTAGATACATAACTTGCCTTGTTTGTTGACATGTTTGACCAAAATATTATGATGATTTGCTTGCATCTTTTGAGGATCTTATGAAGCCAATCTGGTGTTTATCAGTGGAGAAGAGATTAAATCAAACAAGATTAGTTTTCTAGGATTCTTATACGGTCCATTTACCTTATATGTTGAGATATACAATCCATGAAGATATGAGCTAAGTTTATGATCTTTTGTATCCTTATATTAAGGACAATTGATTATATATTGAGATATGTAATCCATGAAGATATAAGTTGATTTTATGATCTTTTGTATTATTATATTAAGTATAATTGATTTGATGAGATTTGGGCAAATCAAGATGAATTAAAGTTTACCTTGTAAAGATAGATTCATGCTTCAAATATAAAAGGTTTGTTCAACCTTGATAGAGGTTTTATGTTAAGACAAGTGTCTTTTTAAGTGGTTATATATGTGTCAAAGGAATTGACCACTTCAACTAGCACATCAACAAACAATATAATTTGTCTTATTTAGAGTTGGAAATCTTTTACACTAAATTAGTTGGGCAATGACTTAAATAATTTTGTAGACGGTGTGTTAGCCCATATTTGAATATCTATTTTGTGGAGCAACAAATCTTTGAAGATTGGATCAAATTAGATCAAGTAATAATATTTTGTGAAACATAGAGATTGAATCAAGATTAATTTGAAGACTTACCTTAAAGATCTTTGATTTATTTTGGACCATATAAGGATATTTGTAAAGCCTTTTATGAGGTTATTTTAGTGGGATCTTGAGTGTAATTTATCTTTATCATGGTAAGCCTTAAACTCTTATATATTGGAGACTTTTGTAAGTTAGAACCAACCAGTGAAGCACTTATCAATTCATTAAGGAATGTTATTTGGGAGAGTGCATTTGTGTTAGTAAAACCTTTTGTTGTTGGTTCTACAAACTAAATTCTCAAAGGGAGAATTTGATGGTGAGAGGTCTAGTCTTTGTGATACAAGAGTGAGGATTCTTCACTAAAATGAGTTAGAACTAGGCTCATTGGTTGTATTTGTTTCAAAGATAGTGGAGTCATCTCACTGAGCTAAACCCTGTAAATGTAGGGAAACTAAATTACATAATCAATTTATTGTCCCTTATTTTATTGTGGATGTTGCAGTTTGATCAAAAGTGCCCACTTCAGCTGTCACTTTTTCTCATATTCTATTTCTTGCAATTATCAACTGATTCATGTCAAGACAAAGGCTTTAAGGCGTGTAACAATGACACTATCCTTAAGGTTCTATTTTCATCAGCTAAGCAAAAGAGTTACTGAAAAATGAACCTTGAGGATACAATGAAACCCAAAAACTGCTTGTGTTTTGCACTAATGAAAACAGTCCACTAAGCGTTGAGCGGAGCATAACAAGAGTATCAAATTCTATAACGAATTTCTGTAGCAATTCTTTATAGAATAATATTTGAACATTAGAAGATAGAGGAGAGTAAAAAAATAGTTTTTTTTGTGTGGTTTTGTATTTTTTTAGTATGTTATGCAAATGAAAATCCTCTCTTATTTATAGGAGTTCTCATGTCTCTTTATAAAAATAGAAGTATCCAATGGATGCCTATTTGGATAGTCACATCTATTAAGAATGAATACAATTATTCATTACATATTACTTGAATAATCATAACATTTTTGTTAATAATAAAGTAACATAAATTTTAGTAATAAGAGACATAATTCATCACTTTTGAATAGTGATAACTAGGGATGGCGATGAGGAAGGGCAAGGGTGGATATTACCAAATCCACTACCGCTTCACAATTTGCACATTCTACTCCACTACCCACCACGCTCTGCTATAGATGTATAATCTTGAAATCACTACCACCTCCATAGATGTTGGATGCATCCATCCCCGCCCTACCCCGTTCCACTTCAATTTAATTGTTGCTACTTATCTTTAATATTTTCAATATTTTTAAAGTCAAGTAAATATTTAAACATAATTCTTCAAAATATATGCAAACATGAAAATATGATTTTTTTTTTCTATATTACATTATTACATTTTTTTTTTACCTTTTTAATAGTTTATATATACAAAGATAAAATGATAATTTTATATAGTGGAATAGGTCAGAGCAGGGCAAGAAATTACTATAACCGCTCCATACCCACTATCCAAAAGAAAAAATTCCATCCTATTCCATCCCGCATCCACTTTTCAAAAAAAAAATCAGCTCTATTCAAAACAAATCGATTGAAAATCCATGGGACGGTTTGGGTTTTGTTATCCCTAATGATAACTCCTACTTAACAACCAAGTGTTATAACTTTTAGTTACTTATTGATGAAGCTTATGGACATTGAGAATGATTACTTCTTGGTTAAAATTAGATCCAGAGATGATTATATGAAGGTGTTAGTCGAAGGTCCCTGTATTACTTTTGATAAATATTTGACGTGGAGCCATAGGCACTAGATTTTACAACTTCACGACCTTTTCCATTGAGAGTGATAGCCTATATTAGACTGTTTGATCTTTCCGTAACACTTTATAAGAGAAGTATCCTTACAACCATAGGGGAAATGATTGGAGTTGCTATTAAGATTGATTTCAAGACAAATAGTGGTAGCCAAAGGCGTTTTACGAGGATGGGCTTAGTATTGATTTGAATAAGCAACAAATCATCATTAATTTGACAATTCAGATTGTTAAGTACGAATCCTTACGTACTACTTACTTGTTCATGTAGAAAGTATGACCATGTTAGAAACAATTTTTCTATGGCTATGAAAATAAATGAGCAAGAGAGTAGTTTATCGGTGAACAAATTGTTCGTAAAAAAAAAGGCTCCTTGTCAATGAGTCATGGTTAACAGAAGACTGAAGTTCAATACTAAAATAGGATTATGGTTGCCTTCTAAAAATTAAGGAAATCATATCGTGAAGTCAAAGTTTGATTAATTATTAATTTATTAAAGGAAAATTAAGAGGTTATGAGAAGGAGAATTAGGAGGTTTTGTGCTAGAGAAATCATTTAATTTGATGCAACAAATTACTGAAAAGAATCAACCTTTTAGTAATGGATAGACTGAGCCCAATCGAGATGATGCTAAATGTAACAGCCCGTTTTTCAGTGGTATCGGAAATAGTAGTTTTGGGGCCACCAAATTCGACGAGTAAGTTCGTAAATATTATTATCTAATATTTACAAGTCAAATATGGTTTTAAAAAGGTTTTTTACTTGATAAATTATGTTATAGAAGTTATTTATTAAGTTCAAGTGGTATGACCCTAAGATCAAGTGATTTTAGAAAATGAGGTACCGGGACCTCGTTTCTATAAACAGAGTCGTATATATTTTTATAAATATTTAAGAAGTGTCATTAAGGTGGCATTAGAGTTTCGTTGAAAAATTTTAACATTTTGATGGTTAATTAATTAAAAATGACTAAATTGTAAAAGATGAAAATTTTGATCACTATTTGATTTGAGTGATTAAATGGTTAATTGATTAAAGGAGAAGGGACTTAAATGGTAATTAGACCATTCAAGAGGTTAGTGGGCAAATATGGACATGACTTTGGTGTTTTATTTATTTATTAACCAAGGGTAAAATGGTAATTTGATAATTAATTAAATTAAAATAAAAACATAAGTAAAAGATATGGTTGTCATCTTCCATTCTATTTTTTTTTCAACCAAAATCCATGGTAATGGAAGCTAGGTTCGGCCATTCTTCATTTCTATGTTTTTGAGATCGTTGCAACTAGGTCCAGCTAGCCCGTACCTTCGATTTTGAATCTGTTAAAGATTTTGAATGTTTCTATTGATGAACCTTGTGATTTTAGATGTTAAATGATGAATTTGAGATATTAGTTGTTATTTAAAAGGATTTTATTAAGTGATTTTGATGAATTTTCTAATGAGGGACTAAATTGTTAAAATAGTAAAAGTACAAAGATTTGATGTGAAATTAATACAAATATGGGCTGATATGGGTGCCATGAATATTCATATATTATATTTTGGCATTAAAATGGTTAATTTGCAAGTTTTGGGATCATGGACTAAATTGAATAAATGTAAAACTTTTGGGGCATTTTTGTAAAAATATCAAAAATAACCAAATTACATTAAATACATTTTTTATATTCTAAATTGATAAATTGAATGAAATTATTAATTTAGATCAAGATCGGGTGGATAATCGAGGGAAATAAAAAAACCAAAATGCCCCTAAACTTTGGTATTTCTGCAATTTAACCAAGTAAGTGCGTATGAACTGTATTCTGTATAATTTTGATTAAATTGAATGTTAATATATGATTATATTGTGATTAAATCAACATATATGTTAGTATGCAATTTACCGAGTTATGAAACGACATAAATCCAATGACGTACGACGACTACCGAGCCCTATTTGAACCTTAGGAATTCGTAGAATACAAATGACATGTCATTAGGGTTTACATGATTCGGGTGCTGGTCTTGAACATCCTATTGATGGTTGAGGTCCGGCATATGTTGCGGATACTCCACAGCTCGTGTAAGCAGACCTATTTTCACAGCTCATGTGAGCATTCTGATTCACAACTCGTGTAAGCGTAAATGTACAGGAATTGACGGATTATAGTTATATGAGTTAGCACATTATGTGTGAGCTATCTGGGTATCCAACGGTGTTCTAAATGGTTCAACGAACATTATTTAGATAAGAAACGGTAATAGAATTATATATATTATTACATGTACATATATGAACATCTTTGATATGATGATACATGGAAATTATGTAAGTTGAAATGATTAAATAACTCAAGTGTTACATGTTGAGAATAAATGGTTATCAATATTGAATTTATATGAAATATGTTCATGTATGCTAACATGTGTCATTGTTTGATGCTTTGGCATGTGCCAAGCTATTGGTTGAATGATATTATGTTTACTTATAAGTTGCATTGAAATGGTAAGTGCTCAAATGGAAATATGTTTGTGTTCATGAAAGAGTGGTAAGGTTTAAATTATGCAATTTCTTATGAAATGGATTATCTTGTGATTAATTTGAAAAGAGTTATGTTTAAATGCACTAGCTTGTGGCTATGGTTGAATGATATGCTTATGTCTTCTGTGTTATGCATATGAAACGGGTGCGAAAAGGTAATGAAATAGTAACTTCATACTTGAAGTGTAAAATGATGAAAAAGGGAATGATGTGTTGAATTGTTTTTGTTATTTAAGTTAAAGAAAGTAGATACAATGGAAAGTAATGAAATGCAAATGAAAATAAGAAAATTTGAAAGGGTTTAAAGTTATTTTGTAACACCCCAAAAATTTAAGAGTTTAATTGTAAGAATCTGCAGTAATTAAATTTTGGTATCTCTGGTCTTGTTGTAACACCCCAAACCTGGCCCAAACATTAGGGCCGAATCTGGTGATGTCACATTGTAACACCTCTTACCCGTATCAACGCTGGAATAGGGTACGAGGCATTACCAGAATAAATACACTTATAGACTTATTAATCCAAGTTATTTAAATTTTATCCAAATTAAAACTTTCCAATTGTTACTCTTGGGTCGTTAATTAGGGTTTACTTGGCTAAATATACTCACAATCTTTCACTTCCTCGTCGTATGAATTTATAAATTTTCACTTACTTGTTGAATTCGTCTTGAGTACCTGAATTGATCCGTATCATTACATATTCTCATATCGTCAAATTTTCCTTTTTAACTATTGTAGTATATCAATAGTTCACTATCTGGTAAGCTAATTGTCACATACATACATTAACCATTCATCTCCCATACAGCTAACAAAATTAGCCACAAAGATAGAACAAATTTTCTCTATTCGATATAAACCAAAACCTGTTATATCTTTTCCAACAAACCTTACTAAATATACACTTTATACTAACCCAAGTGTTGAACCATTCACCCATAACATAAATGTATTTTATCCATTATTGCCGAATATAGATATGCTTCACAAATCATAATTCACCTCACATAGTAACCAAATTAATTTTTTTATCATTTGTCAAATAGATTACAAAATAAGTTATATAACAAAATATAGATACATTTTAAACCACACAATTAAACAAATTTACATGGCATTACATGATCATCACATATCAAAGAAAAATGTTCTTGACATTTCCATCACCTAAACTTAATTAATCAATGCAACTCAATAATATAATCATCCATACATAATTATTATCACACATATATATATATCATGACTAAATTTCTTAAACATTTGATCATTTGTTTTCAATACCGCAATAGCTCCTTCAGCACCAATACGTATTTACCATTCAATTTAACATTTTTCAATTATAATCGGGCATATGACCATTTATACACAATTCATTCATACATTTTATTGTCCTCCTCCTCCTCTCCATCCCACATCCTTTATGTATATAAAATGCTTAAATAGCATTATACATAATTTCACTATACACTTATATTTAAATTTAAAGCTATCTAGTCGAAGTTACAGTCACTAAATTATTTTTATCTAGAGCTACAGAGCTCCAAATTAAGTTATGTTAATTTTCCTGAAACTAAACTCACATATATTATTACCATAAAATTTTCATAATTTTATTTTAGCCAATTAGTACAGTTTATTCTTTAAATTTCCCTGCTTTCTTGCTTGACAGCTTTGACCTCTCTTGACTAAAATTTACTTAACTCTTTTTACAGAATTAAAAGATGTTCTTGTTTGTTTCTCTTGAAAATAGACTCATTAAGATTCAATTTCATATATTATTCAGCCTCTAATTCAATTTCCACAATTTATGATGATTTTTAAAAGTTGCACAACTGCTGTTATTCAAAACTGTTTTATTTCTAAATTTACTCTTTTATAGTTTTGATATTTCATACCATATTACACATGGGTCGATTAAGTATCAAACCCAATATTCCTCACATAATCATGTCCATTTCATATGTACATTCACTCTTCCAATTTCCCTGTTGAACATTCGGAATATTATCCATTACTCGGTGGATTCAGCACTTAGCAACCACCTTAAATTCAGTGATACGGGGAATCAGCACATAACAACCCCTTTCACAATCAAAGTTACGATGGAATCAGCACTTAGAAACCACCTTTATATTCAGTGATACGGGGAATCAGCACATAGCAACCCCTTTCACAATCAAATATACGGTGGAATCAGCACTTAGCAACCACCTTTATATTCAGTGATACGGGGAATCAGCACATAGCAACCCCTTTCACAATCAAATATACGGGAATCAACACATAGCAACCCCTTTCACAATCAAATATACGGTGGAATCAGCACTTAGCAACCACCTTTAGAATCAATAATTCAGGGAATCAGCACTTAGCAACTCCTCGGGGAATCTGCACTTAGAAACCCCTTTTTATCCAATGTATTCCGGTCTATTCCGAGTGTTCAATTGGAAATCTTGTTTTTTTAACATTTTACCACCTTTCTCAAACTTAACCACATTTTTTTATAATCTACGTCAAATATTTAATCTATATTCACTTAAATCTCAACAATATATTGAATAACATTAAAACAATGTATTAATTCACATACAAATTTACTTTGGTGCAACAATATAGAAATTTAGCAATTTAGTCTTTAATCTTTTCTTTTCTCCGATCAAGGTCGATTCCACTTCTTTCTTGAACTATAATAGCACATTTAACTTATTTAACATGCACATTCATCAAAACAGTCCTTAACTCAAACTTTGAAAAATTACAATTTTGCCCCTAAACTTTTGCATATTTACACTTTTGCCCCAAAGCTCGGAAATTAGACTTCATCTCTTATTCTTATGTTTTATGACATAATGAACATTTTTCCCTTCTATGGCAACATCAAATTCTCACTCTAACACTTACTTAAGAACATTAGGTATTTTTACCGATGATGTTGTTTTACTTGTTTTCACTTAAAATCGCTTAGCAAAAGTTGTTTAACATAATTTCTAGCTTTATAATCTACCATAAAACATCAAAATAAACACATTTCACCTATGGGTATTTTTCCAAATATAAACCCTAGGTTAAATTATTGCTAGAAATAGCTAAAACAAGTTATCGGGATTCCAAAAACGTAAAGAACATTAAAAATGGGGCTTAGAATCACTTACCATGGAGCTTGGAAGCTTGAAAACCCTAACTATGGCTTCTCCCCTTGCTAAATTCGGCCTTAGCTTGAAGATGGACAAATTTTTGTCTATTTTGGCCTTTTTAATTCTTTTAATTACTAAACGACCAAAATGTCCCCAACTTAAAAAAAAATCCTATTTCACTTATCTCTTGTCAATTTTTGTCCAACAAGTTAACCAATGGTCTAATTACCATTTAAGGACCTCCAATTTAAAATTTAATAGCAATTTAACACCTATAGCTTCTAGAACTCAACTTTTGCACTTTTTACAATTTAGTTCTTTTGGCTAAATTGAGTGCCCAAACGTTGAAATTTTTGAACGAAAATTTTACGAAATCATTCCATGAAATTTTAGACCATAAAAATATAATAAAAATAAATTTTTCGTAGTCGAATTTGTGGTCCCGAAACCACTGTTCCGACTAGATCTAAAATTGGGTTGTTACACTTATGCTCTGCTTCTGTGTTTAAGGTTTGGAGTTCGAGTTACGTTGCTAAAAGTTTTGTTATTTTTAGAACAACCCTTATCCGTGTGTTAGGTGGTTAAGTGCAATTCTGGGTAAATCGGTGTCAAGAATGAGCCTGTTGGTTCACTGGTTAAGCATCTGTCTGTATTATGTCTGGTTCCGAGTTTGAATCCCATCATAGACATTAGGAAATATATTTTTGCAAATTTCGGAAGGGGTGGCGGTTAATTTAAAACATTCTAAGAAAATGTTATCGTTCTTTTTCCTTTCTAAACTTTTAAGTTTTTTGTTTTTGTTGTTCTTCTTTTTATTTTTTCTTCCTTTCTGCGATTATATTTTTGTGAATTGGGAAGTCTTGTTGACTGTAAGGTCAATATTGTGTAAGTTCCATTGTGATTCTCTTTTGTTTGCGATTTTCGTTGTGTTAGTACTTTTCTATCGAAACAGGATTTTGCTCGTTTACTTGACGTTTTGTTAAGCACTCGATTGGTTACTTTGTTTAGGCAAGGATATTGCAAGAGATGTTAATCCACCGTGTTAGTCCGATTTCTCTTGTTTCTTGTGAGGTGAGTGTACGAACTGAGTTGGAATTGCATCGACTCTTTCGACATAATCTTAGCGGTGGGTTGATTTTGCTAAATATTGAAACTAATGGTGTGATTGGTTGAAGAATAATTAATTAGGTTCCAGGTAGTCTCCGTGTTGCTTCCATGTCAAAACAAAATCAGGTGCGTATTGAAAACTTTAATTTTGCAATTTTTGGATAGACGAAAATGGTGGCTGTCGACACCACACGGCCAGACACACAGGCGTGTGACTAGGCCGTGTGGGCCACACGGGTGTGTGGCAGGTCGTGTGAATGGCCCTGTAACTTACTGCTTACTGAATTGGGGCCACATGGGCATGTGTCTAGGTCGTGTGTGGCCATGCTAGTGCAGGGTTCACACGGGAAACGGACACGGGTGTGTGTCTGGACCGTGTAACCCACTATTTGTGGCACAAGAGCCATGCGGGCAGGGACATGGGCGTGTACCCATGCCATGTGAGTCACATAGGCAAGGACACAGGCGTGTAACTCATTTTTTATGATTAAAAACCACACGTCCAAGGAACATAAGCGTGTGCCCAAGCCGTGTGTCAGGTTATCGGGCCTGAAAATTATCTTTTAAGGCCAAAAATGTTACTTAACCTTGATATTGGTTTCCTCAACATATGAATAATCGAATTTAATTATATGAGAACTGTCTAATACATTGGGACTAATCCATGAGTAACAATATTATATGTGCACTGTGATATCTGCTCTGTTTTGGAACTATCTTTGTTAATTGTATAATGAGTTAGAATGATTGAACATATGTTACGGGTATTTGTGTTCTGCATTGGCATGTGGTGGGAGGTTGTGAAAAGGGAATGAGTCTGTACTGAAATCGTGGCTATGCCATAGTGAGTATTACTCTAATTTTGGCAATTGTCGTATATTAATCTAGCAGCTAAGCTGCGTTTCTATGAAAGTGGCAATGAACACTCTAAAGGTGTGCAGGGATGGATGGGCATTAAAAGTCCATAGTGGTGTGTTGAGATGGCCGAATGGTGTGTAGAGGAAAGAAATATGAATATTGCATCTGAATCGGACCTGAACCATGTTTGAACTAAAATTATATATATGTACATATATGTAACATTTCTGCTCTGAATCTAAATTGAACATGCTTCTATGTCAAACTGAATCTCTGAACTGGAATTTCTTTATAAGCAACCATTGTTGAATTACATTCCTTTTACGCACTGAGTTCATAACTCACCCTTTTATTGATTGGATTTCACGTGGTACCCAATCTCGATTAGGTCAGTGTCGCGGAAGCTTGGTCAAGCTTTTATCTTCCCTTTTAAGCATTACTATTAGGGATTTATGTTCTATGATGTTATGGAATTTATGAAGGTTATATGTTTTAAATTATTGTTGTGATGAATGTTACGTAATGAATGGTTCAATTTGACTATGTTATAATAGTATGAATTTTAGTACGGATGATGTAACTCTCCAAACCTGGTCCAAACGTCTAGGTCGGGTTTAGGGTGTTACATTTAGTGGTATCAAAGTCAAGTTTGTCAACACTCGGACTGTGTTTGGGCCCATAATGTGTGAGAAAAGTAACTTAGTTATAATTAGTATCTGAACTAATATAGAAACACTGAAACTCTAGTGAACGACCGAGCCTTCGACGATAACCCTGTAAGTATTTTTATTGTTATAAAGACTATAACCCTTAAATTGTTTTGGGTAAAATGTTATGATGTGAACGGTTGGAATCATCTTGCTGGATGTCTGAACTGATCTGTGTATTCTGATATTGTAGCTAGATTGCCAAAATAAGTTCATGTAACACCCCTTAACGCCAAACCGTCGCCGGAATAAGGTTACAAGGCATTACCGGATATCTCGAACAATTTACAAATAATTCTTAAATAAATAACAAACATATTATAAAATGACTATAAATTCATATAAATTTATGCTAATTGGCTTCATTCATTTTTAAAAAATTGACAGTATTTCTACTTATTTTTACATAAAACCCCGAAAACTTAAAACCAAAAACAAACCAATACCAATATTTCAATCAATGATTTTATACTTTAAAACGCTACTAAATCATGCTTAATAAATTGATTTACTACTTTAATTATAAAAGGTTAAAGTTAACATGTAAAAAACTAATTCATATCTTTCATTTCATCTCAAGATTTAATACTAAGTTTACTAATTTATAACTTTAAACTTTATTTATCATCCAAAAGATTATAACCATTTATTTACAACCAAGATCATTTAGCATATATATTTGCACATATATATATATATATATATACAACTCGTGTACAATCACCTAGTACATGCCACTTAAACAAAAGGAAGAAATACATCACCAAAATTTTCTTGATGGAGTCGGGATATTTCTGGATGCTGAACTGGACCTTGAACTCTAATGACCTATGCACAGAAACAACCGTACGCTGAGTATTTCATACTCAGTGGTATTACCATAATTCAAATTATAACATTAATAAACATGTAATGCGTAAATCATACATACAAATTTAAACTCAAATTTCATATTTCTACAATAACAATTCATCAATTAATATCATATATCCACAATTTGAATTTAGACACATTACGAACCTTAGGTTCATTCCTCAATCTCATTTCACATTTCAATTCACAATTCAACTTTTTCATCTCATTTGAGTATCTCAATTGATCAACTCATTCAGTTTATCATTTCGTTATTTACCCTATTAACAAAACTCGGACTTTGGTGAATACACGGATCCAACCAAACACTCCAGTATGGCACCCAGTGCCTCATCGGATAGTTCGAAGCAATAGTTGACACCCAGTGTCTCATCGGCAAAGCCGAAGAAAGTTGGTACCCAGTACCTCATCGAATCTATCCAAAGAAATATAGTGACACCCAGTGTCTCATCGATTCGAGGTCGAAGTATCTCTGAACTCTTCCAATCCTATGACATGCCAACTATATCCGACTCAGCCCGACTAGTTAATAGGGTCTCCAAATTCACATTTCAATTCAATTTCACTTTTTCACTTTCAATCACAATTCAATTCAAAATTCACTTTTCCATTTTTCAAGTCAATATTCAATTAAATTCCATACATATATTCAATTGAATTTCTTTCAACTTAATAATAATACTTACCATATATTTCACTTACCATACATATAAATTTAAATATAGCATTTAATAATAAATAATTTGAAATATAGTAATACAACCCGTAAATCTCCCGTTTTAGTCCTCGATAGCTTTCTCCTTTCCTTTCAATGTCGATGCCTCGAGTTCTTTGTTAGCTACGAAAATAATAATTATTTTCACTATTAATTACAACATTAAATTATAAAAATAATAATAATAACAATTAAATTTTATTCAATTCCTACTTATTCCCAATTTAATTCTACTAAGTTTACTTACTTTTCTAACTTAATTCATACTTCTTTTCTATTTAATTCTTTGCCATATTTAACTCAACTATTCAATATTCATAATAAAACCCTAATTTAAAACTTCTTACAACTTAATCCCAAATATGTAAAACTTATAAACTAGTTTACAATTTAATCCTTTTATCAATTCTAACTAGAAATTCTATCAACCAAACCCCTAATTTAACAATTTGTTCAACATGAATCATGTTCAAAAATCTAAGAACTTACAAAATTTTAGCTTAAATTCAACAAAACTTTGTTCTAAGACTTCTAAAACATCAAAATTAAAATAAAAGGACTTGATTGACTTACCTTTAAAGCTTTAAAACCTTAAACCCTAGTTTTTCCTTTCTTTCTCTTTTCTTTTCTTTTCTTTCTTTCTCCCTGTGCTTTTCTCTGTTTCATCCCTTGCCTATTATGTTTCTTTCTTTCTTTTATTTCATTTGCTTTTATTTACTTTATGTTATAATAATATAATATATTTTATTCTAAATATCTATTAAATATTTAATCATATATTCACATTTGTACACCATCAATACCATACAATTGTCACTACTTAATTTGTTTATCAAATATAAATCTCATAATATAATTATTTAATTACTAACTATCTTTTATTTAATTTTCAAGTAAATAAATAAATGTAATACACTTGTATTTTATTTTTACCATACACTTGTATTTTATTTTTACCATACACTTGGAAAAATCATAATTTATTATTAACCAAAAATCTTATACTAATTATTTAATTATTAAATACCTTTTAATTTAATAAAATTAATAATAAATATCTTATGCTTAATTAATAAGTAAATTAAGTCTATAAACTACAAATATATACATATTTTAATTACACATGTATTATTTTATCACCATCCATTTGTCAAAATCATAACTTATTTATCATATAAAAATCTTATAATATTGTTATTTTGAATTAATTTAATATAATTTATAACTAAAATAATATATTTATAATTTATAACTTAACAAAATCTTAGATTTTTGTTTTAATGTTTGCCACCTCATATTCCAAGTATGGCTTAATTGCCATTTTGATCCTTTATACTCTCTTTTAATCTGTAAGTAAACTTTTACTCTGTACTCTATTTAATCATTTTTCCTAATTATTCTTAATTAGACTAAATTCACCTAATTAATACCTAATTAAGCACTCAGCTAAACTCATAATTACTTCTAATAATTATTTATGACTCAGTTTATTAAGACGGAGGCCAGATAATGTACTTTTCCGATGCCCGTGAATTTTGGGTCATTACATTTCTTCCCCCTTTAATAAATTTCGTCCTCGAAATTTACCTGAGAAGAGATGCGGATATTATGTTCTCATCGTCTCTTCCGGTTCCCAAGTTGCTTCTTCCACACTATGACTTCTCCATAAATCCTTTACTAAGGGAACCCGTTTATTTCTTAATTCTTTCACTTCTCGAGCTAGTATTTGAACCAGCTCTTCTTCATAAGTCAAATCAGATCGAATTTCAATATCTTCAGTGGGAATAACATGAGAAGGATCTTATCTATATCTCCGAAGTATCGAAACATGAAAAACATTATGAATCTTTTGTAATTATGGAGGTAAAGCCAAACAATAAGAAACCGGTCTGATTCTTTGCACAATATCATACAGCCCAATAAAACGTGGACCCAGTTTTCCCTTCTGACCAAATCTCAAAATTTTCTTCCACGGCGATACTTTGAGGAATACTTTAGCACCAATGGAATATTCAATGTCTCGTCGTTTCAAGTCTGCATATGATTTCTGCCTATCAAAGGCTGCTTTTAATCTGTCTTTAATCTTCTTAACTATTTCTTTTGTTTCTTGAAACAGTTCTGGCCCAATCACTTTTCTTTTATTCAATTCTGTCCAACATACTGGTGATCGACACCTTCGACCATATAATGCTTCATATGGAGCCATCTGAATACTAGATTGGAAACTATTGTTATAAACAAATTTTGCTAGTGGCAAATATCGTTCCCAACCTGATTCAAAATCGATGATACAAGCCCAAAGCGTATCTTCTAGAATCTAAATTACCCGCTCGGATTGTCCGTCAGTTTGTGGATGAAATGCAGTACTAAAATTGAGCCGAGTTCCTAACGAATCATGTAATTGCTTCCAAAATCTTGATGTGAATCGAGGATCTCGATCTGAAATTATAGATACTGGAATACCATGTAATCTAACAATTTTTCGGATATAAACCTCGGCAAGCTGCTGTAGTGACTAGTCGGTTCTAACTGCTATAAAATGAGCTGACTTTGTGAGTCGATCGACAATCACCCAGATGACATTCTTTTTACTCACTGACAATGGCAATCCCGTAACAAAATCCATGGTAATGCAATCCCATTTCCACTCGGGAATAGTAATAAGATGCAACAAACCTGTTGGTACCTGATGTTCTACTTTTACTCGCTGACAAGTCAGACATTTACTGACATATTCAACTATATTTTTCTTCATTCCTGGCCACCAATACAGTTCTCGTAGATAACAATACATCTTCGTTCCACCAAGGTGCAAAGAAAAAGTACTATCATGTGCTTCTCGGAGAATCAGCTCTTTAATCTCAGAAGTAGCTGGGATACAAATCCGATTTCGAAACCATAAACAATCATGCTCATCAATACTAAAATTTTCCACCGTACCATGCTGTACCATTTCCCTTTTCTTCATTATCTTCTCATCTACCATCTGAGCTACTCTAATTTGATCAAACATCACTGGCTTCACTTTTATTTTAGGTAACAAACTTCCATCATCATTGATACTAAGCCAAGCAAACATTGTCTGTAATTCAATCGCTACTTTTCTGCTCAATGCGTCTGTTACTTAATTTGTTTATCAAATAAAAATCTCATGATATAATTATTTAATTACTAATTATCTTTTACTTAATTTTCAAGTAAATAAATAAATGTAATACACTTGTATTTTATTTTTACTATACACTTGGCAAAATCATAATTTATTATTAACCAAAAATCTTATACTAATTATTTAATTATTAAATATATTTTAATTTAATAATAACTAATAATAAATAATAAAGATATTATGCTTAATTAATAAGTAAATTAAATCTATAAACTACAAATATATACATATTTTAATTACACATATATTATTTTATCACCATCCATTTGTTAAAATCATAACTTATTTATCATATAAAAATCTTATAATATAGTTATTTTGAATTAATTTAATATAATTTATAACTAAAATAATATATTTATATATTTTTGTTCTAATGTTTGCCACCTCATATTCCAAGTATGGCTTAATTTCCATTATGATCCTTTATACTTTCTTTTAACTGTAAGTAAACTTTTACCCTTTACTCTTTTACCCTTTACTCTATTTAATTCTTTTTCCTAATTATTCTTAATTAGACTAAATTCACCTAATTAATACCTAATTAAGCACTTAGCTAAACTCATAATTACTTCTAATAATTATTTATGACTCAATTTATTAATACGGAGGCTTGATAATGTACTTTTTCAATGCCCGTGAATTTTGGGTCATTACAATTCACGCGGTAGTCGTGGACGTGGTATGTGGGGGCGTCGAGGACGCCAAGGAGGAGCTTGAGCTGAGTCATCCTCTATAGGTAGTATGCCCAATCTAGAGACCAACTTGGTACTCCCACTGCTAAGACAGAGTCCTAAACTCTGATGGTTGGGGATGACGCATTGTCTCAGGCCATGATTCGGGCACTAGAGAGGGTCGCTGTGATCTACTCGGGGTTAGCAGGCCAAGGGTCGATTACTGAACGACTCCGATCGAATGGTGCTAAACTGTTCAAGGGCGTTATAGGAGTCACTCTTACTATTGCTAAATATTGGCTCGAGGCTACCAAGCGTATTGTGATAGACCTTGATTGTACTCCTACTCAGAAATTGAGGGGTGTTATGTCTCTATTCTGACACGAAGCTTATCAATGGTTGTTAACCGTTGAGCAACGTGCTCAACCTGAACAAGTAAACTGGGACTATTTCAAGAACACCTTCCAGGGTAAATAAATGGGGGCTCGCCGATGCGAGTTTATGAGCCTAGTTCAGGACGATCGGTCCATGGCTGAGTATGAAGCCGAGTTTCTATGAGTGAGTAGGTATGCACGGACACTAGTAGCAATTGATTACAACAAGTGCGTGAGGTTCAAGGAAAGACTGAGATATGATCTGCGGGTTCTGATAGCTTCTCAGAGGGTCGAGTTTTTGCTGTTATAGTGGACAAGGAAAAAATAGCAGAAGATGTGAAGCGCACTGAACACGAGCGGTGTGACTGTGAGAAGGATCAGAATAAGGTTAAGATGGATTCGATAGGCCCTTGAGGGACGAGGTATCAGCTGTAGTGACTGAGATTCAGCTATGCAGTGATTGCAGGAAGCGCCACCCGGGCGAGTGCTGGAGGAAATTAGGAGTGTGCCTCTATTGCAGTTCAATGGAGCATCGAGTTAGGGATTGCCTTCGTCAACCTAATTCAGTGCCAGCTGCGGCATAGACTCCGGCTCTGAATTTTATTCAGCCTCTGAGAGAGGTTTAGCAACCAATTAGAGGTCCTGATACTAGTAGGGGTGGCAATGGATTAGGAAGAGGACAGAGAGCACCGGGTAAAGGTGCAGGTCAGACTGAGGCTCGTCAGCCGGCACTGGTTTATGCGGCTAGATGTCTTGAGGAGAGCAATGATGCTGATGTCATTGTAGATACCTTCTTTATTCATTTTGTTCTGTATTATGTTCTCATTGATAGTGACTCCACACACTCGTACATAGCTAGCTTTGCTTCTGCAAATCTGTGTTTAACCACTGAAGATACTGCTAGAGAGTTTTCCGTAATTAGTCCTTTAGGCCAATTAATTCGGGTTGATAGAGTATACAAGCCAATACCGCTAGAGCTCCAGGGTTTAGAATTTCCAGCTGATCTAATGGAATTACCTTTAATGAGTTTGATTTAATTCTGGGAATAGTTTGGCTCATGGAGTATCAGGTCAGTCTAGACTGTGCAACCAAGAGGGTTACTCTGAGATCGACGGAGAATGACGAGGTGGTTATGATTGGTGAGCATCGGGATTACCTTTCTAATGTAATCTCTACTCTTGTAGGAGATAAGTTAGTCTAAAAGGGGTGCAAGGCATACCTTGCTTACGTATCCGACACTGCTCCCGTACCATGAGGGAATTTCTAGACGTCTTTCTAGAGAAATTGCACGAAGTACCTTCGGATAGGAAGGTGGAGTTTGGAATTGATCTGTTACCTGGTACGACTCCAGTGTCCATTGCGCCCTATCGCATGGCACCGAAAAAGCTGACTGAATTAAAAGCGCAACTTCAGGAACTCCTTGATAGAGAATTTATTCGACCGAGTGTGTCTCCGTTGGGGTCACCGGTATTGTTTTTTAAGAATAAGGATAGGTCGATGAGAATGTGCATTGATTATAGGCAGTTGAACAAGTTGACAATCAAGAATAAGTATCTGTTACCGAAGATTGAGGACTTGTTCAACCAATTTCAAGGAGCGTCCGTCTAACTAAAATTGACCTACGCTCTGGTTACCTTCAGCTCAAGGTCAAAGAGACTGATGTGTACAAAACTACTTTCAAAACTCGTTATGAACATTACAAGTTTTTGGTAATGCCTTTCGAATTAATGAATGCCCCAACGACATTAATGGATTTAATGAATCGGGTATTTCAATCGTACTTGGATTAATTTGTAGTGGTTTTCATTGATGACATCTTGATCTACTCTAAAACTGAAACTAAACATGATGATCATCTTCGTATTGTACTTCAAATACTCTAAGAAAAATAGTTGTATGCCAAGTTCAGTAAGTATGAGTTTTTTTGCAGGAAGTCACCTTTCTGGGTCATGTGGTGACGGCGGAGGGGATCCATGTTGATCCCAAGAAAATCGAAGCTGTTGTTGAGTGGAAACTGGCAAAAAATGTATCTGAGCTTAATAGATTCCTAGGTTTAGTCGTGTACTACTGAAGGTTCGTTGAAGGGTTTTCCCTGATTACGTCACCTTTGACGAAGCTCTTACGTAAGAATTCTCCATTTGTGTGGTCTGAGGCACAACAGTCTACTATCAATAAACTCAAGTTCTTTTTGACACAAGTTCCCGTCTTAGTTCAACTAGAATTGGGTCGAGAGTTTGTCGTATACAATGATGTTTCAGATGTTAGGTTAGGATATGTGCTTATGCAAGACGGTAAGGTGGTCGCTTACGTGTCCCGACAGCTTCAGATACTGAAGGGTAACTACCTCACACACGATCTTGAGCTAGCTGGGGTTGTGTTTGTTTTAAAAATCTGGAGACACTATCTGTATGGTGAAAGGTTTATTATTTACACCGATCACAAGAATCTCAAATATTTGTTAACCCAGAAAGAGTTAAATCTTCGTCAGCGCTGATGGTTTGAGTCACTTAAAGATTATGACTGCACCATATAATACCATCCAGGGAAGGCTAATGTGGTAGTTGATACCCTTAGTCGTAGAGCGGTGGCAGATTTGAGAGCAATGTTAGCTCATCTGAGTTTGGTTAAGGATGGAAGGTTGTTGGCTGGATTATAGGTAAAACTGATTTGGGTAGTGCAGATTCGAGCTAAGCAATTGAGCAACGAGTCCTTAGTTCAGCGTATGTAGCATGTTGACTCGAATGAGAATTTTGATTTTAGCTTGAGCAGTGATTATGTGTTGTGCTTCAAAGGTCAGATTTGTGTACTCAATGACAAGTAATTAAGGCATTCGATCCTGCAAGAGGTACATAATAGCCCCTATGCTATGCATCCTGGTGGGAACAAGATGTATCGGGATCTCCTAGATTGAAACGAGAGGTAGTCACTTTTGTATCCCATTGTTTGACATGTCAAAGAGTTAAGGCCGAACATCAGTTGCCCTCCTGACTGCTTCAACCCTTCAAGATTCTACAGTGGAAGTGAAAGAGGGTAACAATGGATTTTGTTACAGGATTTCCTTTAACTCCTACTAAAAAGGATTCATTTTGGGTCATAGTTGATCGGTTGACCAAATTGGCTCATTTCATTCCTATCCTGACAGATTACTCTTTGCAGAAGTTAGCTAAACTATACATCACCAAAATTGTGAGGCTATACAAAACTCTGGTCTCGATTATCTCTAACAGAGATCCATGATTTACATCTCGGTTCTAGAAGAAACTCCATGAGGCCTTAGGCACCCTACTTAATTTCAGCACTGTGTATCACCCCTAGACTGATGGACAATCAGAGCGGGTTATTCAGATCCTAGAGGATATGCTCCGGGGTTGTATGATAGACTTCAGGGGCAGTTGGGAGGAGTATCTATCATTGCCAGAATTTGTATACAATAACAACTTTTAGTCTAGTATTCAAATGGCACATTACAAGGCCTTATATAGTCGTAAATGTCGTACTCCATTATGTTAGACTAAAATAAGTGAACGTTGAATATTGGGTCCTGAACTGGTTTCTGAAATAGAGAGCACTGTGAAAGTGATTTGTGATTGTCTGAAAGCAGCCTCTCATCGATAGAAGTCTTATGCGTATTTAAAAAGAAAGGATATTGAGTTTTCGGTAGGTGACAAAGTGTTTCTAAAAGTATTACCTTGGAAGAAGGTTCTCCAATTTGGGCGCAAAGGTAAGATGAGCCTGAGGTTCATTAAACTTTACCGTATTCTGAAGCGTGTCGAACCTGTTGTGTATCAGTTAGAGTTACCATCAGAATTAGAACGAATTCATGATGTATTTCATGTCCCGATGCTGAGATGGTATCGGTCAGATCCGTCACACATTATTACTGTCGACGAGATTGGATTGCGACCATATTTAACATTCGAAGAGGAACCTGTCCAGATCTTGGAACATGACGTTAAGATGTGAAGGAAGAAAATGATTCCTCTAGTGAAAGTCCTATGACAGAACCACGATACTGAGGAAGCCACGTAGGAATCGAAAGAATCAATCTGACGACTGTATTCGTATCTGTTTGACTCAGGTAAAATTTCAAGTCCGAAATTTTTTTAAGGGGAAAGAGTTGTAACGCCTCAAAAATTTAGGAGTTTAATTGTGAGAATCTGCAGTAATTAAATTTTGGTATCTCTTGTCTTGTGCCCTGCTTCTGTGTTTAAGGTCTGGAGTTCAAGTTGCGTTGCTAAAAGTTTTATTATTTTTAAAACAACCCTTATCCATGTGTTAGGTGGTTAAGTGCAATTCTAGGTAAATCAGTGTCAAGAATGAGCCTACTGGTTCACTGGTTAAGCATCTGTCTGTATTCTGTCTGGTTCCGAGTTTGGATCCCATCTTAGGCATTAGGAAATATATTTTTGCAAATGTCGGAAGGGGTGGTGGTTAATTTAAAATATTCTGAGGAAATGTTATCGTTCTTTTTCTTTTCTAAACTTTTAAGTTCTTTGTTTTTGTTGTTCTTTCTTCTTTTTGTTTTTTCTTCTTTTCTGCGATTGATTTTTTTTTTGAATTGGGACGTCTTGTTGCCTGTAAGGTTAATATTGTGTAAGTTTCATTGTGATTCTCTTTCGTTTACGATTTCCGTTGTGTTAGCCATTTTTCTGTCGAAATGGGATTTTGCTCGTTTACTTGACATTTTGTTAAACACTCGATAGGTTACTTTCTTTAGGAAAGGATATTGCAAGAGACGTTAATCCACCGTGTTAGTCTGATTTCTCCTTTTTCGTGCGATGTGAGTGTACGAATTAAATTGGAATTGCGTCAAATCTTTCGACATAATCTTAGCGATGGGTTGATTTTGCTAAATATTGAAATTGCTAGTGAAGGGTTCACACGGGCAATGGACACGGGTGTGTGTCTGGGCCGTGTAACCCACTATTTATGGCACAAGAGCTACACAGGCAGGGACACAAGCGTGTACCCAAGCCATTTGAGTCACACAGGTAAGGACACGGGCGAGTGTCCAAGCCGTGTAACTCACTGTTTATGCTTAAAAACCACACAGCCAAGGTACATGGGCATGTGCCCAAGCCGTGTGGCAGGTTATCGAGCCTAAAAACTATATTTTGAGGCCGAGAATGTTACTTAACCTTGATATTGGTTTTCTCAACATACGAATAATCGAATTTAATTATATGAGATTTGTCTAATACACTGGGATTGATTCGTGAGTAACAATATTATATGTGCACTGTGATATCTGCTCTGTTTTGGAACTATCTTTGTTAATTGTATAATGAGTTAGAATGATTGAACATATGTTACGGGTATTTGTGTTCTGCATTGGCATGTGTTGGGAGGTTGTGAAAAGGGAAGGAGTCTGTACTGAAATCGTGGCTATGCCATAGTGAGTATTACTCTGATTTTGGCACTTGTCTCATATTAATCTAGCAGCTAAGCTGCGTTTCTATGAAAGTGGCAATGAACACTCTAAAGGTGTGCAGGGATGGAGGGGCATTAAAAGTCCATAATAGTGTGTTGGGATGGTTGAAGATGGTGTGTAGAGGTCGAAAATAGGAATATTGCATCTGAATCGGATCTGAACCATGTTTGAACTAGAATTGTATATATGTACATATATGTCACATCTCTACTCTAAATCTAGATTGAACATGCTTCTATGTCAAATCAAATCTCTAAACCAGAATTTCTTTATAAGCAACCATTGTTGAATTACATTCCTTTTACACACTGAGTTCATAACTCACCCTTTTATTGATAGGATTTTAGGTCGTACCTAGTCTTGATCGGGCCAATCTCGCAGAAGCTCGGTGTAACTTTTATGTTCCCTTTTAAGCATTACTATTCGGGATTTATGTTCTATGATGTTATGGAATTTATGAAGGTTTTATGTTTTAAATTATTGTTGTGGTGAACGTTACATAATGAATGGTTCAATTCGACTATGTTATGATAGTATAAATTTTAGTATGGATGACGTTACGCTCCAAACTTGGTCTGGACGTCTAGGTCGGGTTTAGGGTGTTACATATTTAAAATCCTACCATGCTAAGGATGATATGTATATGTGATGTTGTGGATTTATTCACTTTATGAGTTACTGAATATGGTTTTATGAATCTTACAGTATCGGTATAGGATTATTCTTGATATGCATAAATTTAATATTTGAAATAGATTGATATGACTAAATTTTATACGAGCTTACTAAACATTCATTGCTTACATAGTTGTTTTCCTTACTTTTTAGATTATTAAAAGTTCAATCGGGTTGGAAGCCCGTCGGAGATCTATCACACTATCCAGCGATTATATCGGTAGATTTTGATGTCTTAGTTAAGGTTATAATGGCATGTATAGGTGGACTTATGGTTGATGATTGGTTGAATGTTAGTTGATGAGTTTGGCATGTATATATCATTTGGGGTGATATAGCCTTGGTAATTTGGTGCATTGTTGATATGTGTTAATTTGATAATGTGTCAAAGCATGTTTGAATGGCCAAAGTGATATATGATGAATTGACCTCAACATGGTCAAGATATGGTATGCTTTAGAAAGGTTTTGAATGGATTTGCATGATTGAAATATGGTTTGTATACATGTTAATTGTTGGAACCATCTGGATATGGTTAGATTTCTATCTTTAAATGGCAAAAGTGGTATGGTTATTATGTATCAATTATGTTATGTTTTGGCATGAAACCAAGTTAATTGATAATTGGATAAATATTCATATGTATAGGTGTTTTTGGTTGATGTTTTAACTATTATGTTTTGGCTTGTAAATTTGGTATTTTGAATGATTGGAATGGTTGATATGTGGATATATGTATATGGCCTTTTGATGGAAGACTTTACAGTATTTATAATGCTTAGATGATAAAAGTTGAACATGATCATTTTGGTAATAAAAATATAGTTGGTATTTATGGCTTATGATGCTAAATGTTAAATGGTAAATTAGGTACATGTGAGTATGGATTTGATGTGTACAAAATGGTAAGCTTTGGCTAAACTAATCATTTAGTTATACATGTTTAATTGTTGTGATTGAGGTTTCTTTTCGGCTTATTGGTTGTATAAATATGTACCTATTTGGATAACTTGTTGTTGTATGGTTTGGTGTACATTGGGATGCTTGATTACATGTGGTAAATTGGTTATAGGTGTGTGCATGAATGGGTGAGAAAAATGGCTTGGAAATGGCCTATTTTTCGTCCACACAGTCAGAGACATGGGCGTGTGTTTCAGTCGTGTGTGACACACGGCCAGGCGAAACAGCAGCGTGTCCCCTGTAGGTTTTTTTAAAAGGTTTCATTTTCAGAGTTACGCGGCCTGGCACACGGGAGTGTGGCTTGGCTGTGTGACCCAAGTCATAGAGTTGCACGGGATGGGACACGACCGTGTGTCCTTACTTCGAATGTCTACACAGCCTGAGACATGGAAGTGTCTCTCAGCCTTGTGAGTCACACGGCCGCGTGACTCCTGCAGTTTTGAAAATCTTCATATTTTCCCGAAAATTTATTTATGTTCCTGATTTAGTTCTGAATTGTTTCTAATATGTTTTTATGGCCTCAAGGGCTCATATAAGGGACAATATGTATGTTATTAATGGAGTTTGATATGATTTATGTTGTGAAATATATTATTTAAATTTTTTATTATTTTGAAATGTAATCTCCAGTAATGTTTCGTAACCCTGTTCTAACGACGGATACGGGTTAGGGGTGTTACACAAAAAAGGCTAAAGGGAAGGCTACGGTGGGCCTTGGTAATGCTATGGCAAGGAACTAGGTGAATGTCTAAAAATCTATCTTGTTAGGCTAGATTAGTAAGCCAATACTATTCAGCAAAAGTAGCATGCCCAGTCTAGTAGACCAGAGTAAAAGATCTTTTTTTCTTGACAAGTCTAAGGATCCCACCATGGAAACAGAGGAAAATTTTAACCTAAATATTCCAGATGGAGATTTGAGGTTTTTGGTGAAAAAAAAGATGTCCAGTCATAATATTTCAGAGATTGGTGTTGTTGGAAAAGGTGACGTCAAACAGACAAGGGGTCAACTAGGAAATTATATCCAGAGAGATAAAGGTTATTAAAAGTCTAATACTCATTTTCATCTAATTATTTTCACTATTGAATACCCATAATTATCTAAGATAACAAAACTTAAGATTCCATGAGTACTTACCTCTTAAGAAGAAAAAAGTGGTCCAAAATTCTCGTTTTCCTTTTTTAATCTAAAAATCTCTTCCTTCACTTAGTTTGAAATCCCTTTCTTCATTTCTTTCCCTTTTTTTATTTACATACACATACATACATGAACATAATCCTCATTAATATCATGTTTTCATACTTTTATGAATAAAACCTTAAATAAACAAGAAGGGATTATGAGAACTTGTTTCCTTACCTTCCTTTTTCACTTTCTATCTCAAGCTTCAACTTCTCTCTCTATCCACTCAAAACCTTAAGCTTTATGATGAAATTGATGGTGGGAATGAGCTTTAGAGAGTAGGGATGGCGAAACCTAAATCGTCTAATGGATTTCTAATTGATTCGCTCCAAATGGAGTGAATCTTTTTTTTTTTGAAAAGCGGATGCAAGGCAAGGTGAGGTGGATTTTTTTCTTTTCAATAATGGTTATGAAGCAGTTATGGTAATTGCTTGCTCTTCTAAAAAAGATTGAGTGGAAGAAATGGAAGTAGGACCAAATTCATATTGTCGAAACCATTTTTTTTAAAACAAAAACTTTTGGTTGTCGACTTTAAAAAATGAAAATTAGGAGTCGCCACCAATCTTTCATTCAAATGTGATTGGGTCACCTAAAAAATGACTTTGGTCTACGGATTTTAGAAAATCGGGTCCGTAAGTCAATTACGTATGAGGAAGGATTAGCACCCTCATTACGCCCAAAAATTGGTACCTAGTTAATTAATTAGTGTCTTAAGGTAGAGAATTTGGAAAAACGTAACCCTTAGCAAAACTTAAAAGGCTACGTATTAATACCCTTATTATTTCAGAGAAAGAAGATACCACACCCAATGCGTTAGGGCACAGCATTCTAATTTTCCCCAAAAAAATGAATTGGGCCAAAATACTAGTGCAATAAAATTTTAAAAGAACATCCACTTATCCAAGATTTAAGAAATCACACCCAATACGTTAGGGCACGATTCCTCTAAAATCCCAAACTCGGAATATTTCCTTTACTTTAAAAGAACATCCACTTATCCAAGATTTAAGAAATCACACCCAATACGTTAGGGCACGATTCCTCTAAAATCCCAAACTCAAAATATTTCCTTTACTTTAAAAGAATATCCACTTATCCAAGATTTAAGAAATCACACCCAATACGTTAGGGCACAATTCCTCCAAAATCCCAAACTCGGAATATTTCCTTTATTATTTTTAGAGAGAAAAAAAATCTTCATTTCGAGAAATCAATGCGTCACATTCAATACGTTAGGACACGACGTGTTGAATTCTCAATAATGAGTTCTTATTTTTTTAGTTGGTTTAAAGAGCAATCCTCGATTGTTAGATTTTCAAAAAAAGATCAGAACCCAATACGTTAGGGCTCAATTTCCTTGAGAAATCCTAAATACGAGTATTATCTCTATTTTGAAAAGTTTGATTTTAAAAAATTGAGTAAAAATGTAATGTTATGCCACTTTAAATATATAATGCAATAATAAATATTACGATAGCATAAAAATAATGAAAATATATAAACAAATAAATACAATAATGGCATGCAAAATATCAAATAAATGGGCAAGATAATAAAATATGTAAACCTAAATCAATAGACAAATGATCGAAATAAATAAAAAATGTATACATGTACACATAAAATATATAGGTTTAAAATAATTAAATAATATCTACATTATCGAAGTTAATTAATGAAATAAATATGTATACACATAAACATGAGAAAATATTAGTTGCAAAAAAAATAAATGTATACATAAAAAATATACATATATATAGGTTTTTTCGAAAGGTAATATAAGGAAAAAATATTATTAATTGATAATAAAAAAATAATGATGGAAAAAAAGACTAAATTGAATTGCAGTTTAAAAAAATGGGTAAAATCCGTAAATAGTAAAAATCAAATGACTAACTTGAACGCGCGAATTACATAGAGGGACTGGAAGGGAAATTTTCCCTTCTCCTCTAAAACGGTGCCGTTCCAGTAGGATTAAATTGAAATGGAAAATAAATTAAAGAACAAACTTAAAAAAAAAACCTAAATGAAAATTCATTAAAAGGCGGAGGGGTCAAAAATACAATTTGCCCCTCCGCATGAGAAACACGCGGATCCTGGGTCCGGGTCGGGTCGACACGCGGGTCATCCCCTCAAAACGGTGTCGTTTTCAATTGGCTATTTAAGCCAAAATTAAAACAAAAATTACATTTCAAAACATTTAAAAAAAAACCAAATCTTTCAAAACAAAAACTCTCTCAGCCCCTCAGTCCTCCGACCATCGGCTGGTCATCGGACAGTCACCGACCATCGCACCGGCCGCTGATTTTCAGTGCCAACGCTGCCGTTTGCGGTGGCCGAAAAAGGGAAAGTTCCCTTTTTAATATGTCCGACCCCTCTAGGCCCAACTCTGGGCTAAAAAACCCCAAAATCGACAAAAAAAACACTAGAAAAACCCTAGAAACTTTTTGGTTTCTAGTCGTCTGTCATCGGAGACGATCCTCGAAATACCCTATGGCGTTTCAGAAACCAAAAAAAAGGTAGTTTTCCTCTCTTTTATTATTTTTGTTTATACGTATGTAAAAGAAAAAGATACAAAAAATAAATATAACAACGAAAAAACAAGTATCAACCTTTTTTGATCGATTTATTCTGTATTGCAAAAGTACAAGCCTTTTTTTCTATTTTCGAAATCGGGATCCCCTTTACAATATGTTCAATGGCTTTTTATAGCCATAATAAAATAAAAACTAAAGAAACTAATCATTCCTGATTCGAAATCTTTGATTTCTTTCCATTTTTTGCTGTTTCTTGCTATGCAGGTGAAGCCATGGAGATTCGGCCTAGATTGGAGTTGCGGTGCTGTTGAAGAAACCCTAGGGTTTCTGGCGATTTTGGGCCACCGTATTTTGGGCCTATATTTTATTTTGGTTTGGGCCCCATTTTGTTGTAATTGGACTGGTATTTATTTAGGGCCCTTTTATTATTTGTACCCGGGCAAAATTTGTTATTACAGATGCCCCTCTTTGCTTGTTGTCGGGTAACGAGAGCAGAGCAAAGACCAAAACCAATTTTGTTCGGTCGTCCTGGACTTTGGTATTCCTTCCTACTGCATCTTCAGAGGTACAGGAACTAGTGCTTCAATCTACTTCACTGCAACTTCAGGGAGATAAGATTTGCTTCCTTAGTCTGCTCCACTGCAACTTCAGGAAAATAAGACTAGATACGATCTGCTCTCTGTAACTTCAGAGAGATAAGATCTGAGATTTTAATCCGCTCTACTGCAACTTTAGGGAGATAGGATTGTTGGCTTTAATCTGCTCCACTGCAACTTCAGGGAGATAAGATTTGCCATCTTCAGTCTGCCTCACTGCCACTTCAGGAGGATAAGACTTGCTTACTTAGTCTGCTCCACTGCAACTTCAGGGAGATAAGACTAGATGCAATCTGCTCTCTGCAACTTCAGAAAGATAAGATCTGAGATTTTAATCCACTCCACTACAACTTTAGGGAGATAGGATTGTCGGCTTTAATCTGCTCCACTGGAGATAAGACTTGCCATCTTCAGTCTGCCCCACTGCAACTTCAGGGAGGATAAGACTTGCTTACTTAGTCTGCTCCACTGCAACTTCAGGGAGATACGATTTGCCATCTTCAGTCTGCCTCACTGCAACTTCGGGAGGATAAGACTTGCTTACTTATTCTGCTCCACTGCAACTTCAGGGAGATAAGACTAGATGTGATATGTTCTCTGCAACTTCAGAGGGATAAGATCTGAGGTTTTAATCCGCCCACTACAACTTCAGTGAGATAGGATTGCCAGCCACTAATCTGTTCCCATGACCTGTAAAAATCTATGAACTTAATTATGCCTAGTGGTTAGGATGTTATGATCAAAATAAATTTGACGCTCCTATCTAGGCATGCATGAATGAATGCAGAATGTCATTTTTCAAGAATTATCATTTCTCAAAGTTTATTAAGGCTTTGTCACGGACGCCTTTTGCTTGGCTGATATCCCCGAAGAAATACTTAATCAAATTGCCCCCTATTGTGCACTTCAAAGCTCACTCCTATAAGACGCAGAATTTGTACCATATTCCTTCCACCACGAATTAAGAGTAGGAGAATTTTGACTCTTCTTAATCTTGTCCTATCGTAATTCACGGACACGAATTATGAAATATGTTCACACCACTCTCAGGGTGTCTTACCCAATATTCATGTCCAAATGAGGAACTTCCTTTCTATAGGGGACTTCTTCCAACCCCATCAAGACTTCTTGTTGTTTCATTCGACATTTAGACAACCAAATCTGAAAAAGCAGTCCTAATTCGGCCTTTTCCTTCTTAGGCTCTTTAATCTTTGAACTTCGGTGTTCTAAACAATAGCTCTGTTTCAGGTTACTAAATTATTTAGAAATTCCCAAAGTAATATACAAAACTTCTTTTGTGAAAGTTTATCAGTCCATCAATCATTATTCTAATGCGACATGCTTGCACAAAAATCAAAATACTAAGTAAGAAATGAATTAATTCAAGAATTTATCGATAGTAAGTGTCCTGAAAAGAAAAATATTCAAGAACAGCAAAGAATGAAGTTTTTATAAGAACCAACAAACTTGGTACAAATATTATGAAGGCTAGGTGCTTTGGATATCGCCGCTTGAACTTCTCCGTGCAAGCCAAGAACCATTCTGAATTTAACATGTGTTTAGGGGATCTACAGTACTTTGTCAATGCCCCCGAGACGTCGTACATCCTTTTATTGTTGACTTTAGCGAAGCAAGATCACCATATGCCCCAATCTGACAATGTTTGAGCCGCCCTTTTCAAGTTTTCAACTCAAACCCCCTTTGGTCTCAAGGCACCCTTTTTGGGTTTTCACCTTGGCCTCTCCTTCTTTTTTTTTTGAAATCAGAGCGCCCTTTGTGAGTTTTCACTTTGATTCCTCCCTTTCTTCAAGTGAAATATCTCTTAACCGAGTCTGAATTTACAAGATTCAGAAGATTTTTGCCATCTATTTCACTCAAAATCAAAACGCCTCCGGAAAAAGCCTTTTTCACAACATAAGGTCCTTCCCAGTTTGGCATTCATTTCCTTCTGAAATCCTTTTGTAAAGGGAGGATCTTTTTCAGAACCAAATCCCCTTCATGAAATTCTCTGGGATGAACCTTCTTATTATAAGCTCGCATCATTCGCTTCTGATACATTTGGCCATGACGAATGGCTTTTAATCTTTTCTCTTCAATCAGGTTTAGCTGATCATACCGAGATTGGATCCATTCGGCCTCATCCAATTTTAACTCGGCCAAAACTCAGAGAGAAGGAATTTCAACCTCAATGGGTAAAACTGCCTCCATTCCATAAACCAACGAGAAAGGTGTTGCCCTAGTAGAAGTTCTGATCTACATTCGGTAAGCCAAAAGAGCGAATGGTAACTTCTCATGCCAATCCTTATAAGTTTCAGCCATTTTCGCCACAATCTTCTTAATATTTTTGTTGGCCGCCTCTACTGCACCATTCATTTTTGGACGATACGGTGACGAATTATGGTGTCTAATATTGAACTGTTCACAGACTTCTGCTATTGTACTATTATTCAAATTCAGCACATTGTCAGATATGATCCTTTCAGGCATTCCATATCGACATATGATCTCTTTCTTTAAAAACTTACTTACTACTGACTTCGTGACGTTAGCATATGAGGCTGCCTCTACCCACTTAGTGAAGTAGTCAATAACTACAAAAATGAAACGATGTCCATTAGAAGCCTTCGGTGATATTGGTCCAATGACGTCCATACCCCACATGGAGAAAGGCCATGGAGAAGTCATAACATGAAGAGGAGAATGAGGCGCGTGCATTTTATCCCCATAAATTTGGCATTTATGGCATTTCTTGGCATGATTGATGCAATCTCCTTCCATGGTGGACCAGTAATACCCGAATCTCATAATCTGTCTAGCCATGGTGAATCCATTAGCATGCGTTCCACAAACACCCTCATGGACTTCGTCTAAAATTTCCTTAGCCTCTACAGCGTCCACACATCTCAACAGTACTCGATCCTTTCCCCTTTTGTATAGGACCTCCCCATCTAAGACATAGTCAATAGTTAGTCTCCTCAATGTCCTCTTATCATTCTTCGTTTCCTGATCAGGATATTCGCGATTCTTCACATATAGCAATATATCTTGGTACCAAGGACTATCGTCCTTTTCCACTTCTTCAATGCTGTAACAGTGGGCTGGGATCTCATAAATACTAATTTGAATGGGCTTCATGTCATCTAATTGATTCACTTTAATCATGGAAGTTAAAGTAGCAAGAGCATCCGCCATTTGATTTTCTTCTCGTGGGAGATAACAGAAGGTAATGTTGTCAAACTCTTCGATCAATTCTAAAACCAATCTCCGGTAACGGATCAATTTAGGGTCCCTTGTCTCCCATTCCCCTCTTAGCTGGTATATTACCAATGTTGAGTCTCCATACACCTCTAATGTCTTGATTTTCCAGTCTATGGTTGCCCGTATACCCATGATGCAAGCTTCATACTCAGCCATGTTATTAGTGCAATCAAAGTCTAATTTACTGGTGAAAGGATGATAATCTCCATTCGGAGACACCAGGACTGCCCCAATCCCATTGCCTAATGCATTCGATGCTCCGTCAAATTTTAATCTCCAAGAATGATTCTCTTGGGGATCCTCTTCAGCATTTGCCACATACATCAAATCTTCATTCGGGAAATCAAAGTCTAGAAGCTCATAATCTTCCAGAACCCTGCTAGCCAAGAAATCTACTATCGCACTTCCCTTGATGGCCTTCTGACTTACGTATACGATATCAAACTCAGAGAGCAAGATTTGTCATCTAGCCATTCTTCCATTTAGTGCTGTTGACTCCATCATATACTTCAAAAGGTCTAATTTTGAAATTAGCCAAGTCGTATGATAGAGTAAGTATTGCCTCATCCTCTTGGTTGTCCAAATCAAGGCACAACACAATTTTTCAATAGGCGAATCTCTCATCTCACAATCAGTGAATTTCTTGCTGAGATAGTAAATCACCTTTTCCTTCTTTCCATTCGCATCATGTTGACCCAGCACACATCCCATGGAGTTGTTGAACACCGTTAAATACAAAATCAAGGGTCTATCTGGGCTGGGTGGTGACAGAATTGGGGTATTGGATAAGTATTGCTTTATCTTTTCAAAGGCTTTCTGACATTCTTCATTCCAAACATCAGGATTATGTTTCTTCAAAAGGCGAAATATGGGATCACATTTCTCGGTCAACTGTGAAATGAACCGAGCAATGTAATTCAGTCTTCCTAAGAAACCTCGTACTTCTTTCTGGGTACGTGGTGGCGATAGATCTCGTATTGCCTTGACTTTGTCTGGATCAATCTCGATTCCTTTTTTACTAACTATAAAGCCCAACAATTTTCCTGACTTGGCTCCGAAAGTGCACTTTGTCGGATTAAGCTTGAGCTGAAACTTCCTTAATCTTAAGAACAATCTTCTCAGGACCTGCACATGTTCCTTCTCCGTTCTGGATTTGGCAATCATATCATCAACATACACCTCGATTTCTTTGTGCATCATGTCATAGAACAAGGCTAACATGGCTCTCTGATATGTTGCTTCCGCGTTCTTTAATCCAAATGGCATCACCTTATCGCAAAACGGTCCCCATAAAGTAATTAACGTAATCTTTCCCATATCTTCTGGATGCATCTTTATCTGATTATATCCTGAGAACCCATCCATAAAAGAAAACAGTGAAAATCCCGCCGTATTATCCACCAACGTATCAATATGTGGCAATGGGAAATTGTCCTTTGGACTCGCCTTGTTCAAATCCCTGTAATCCACGCACATTCGTACTTTTCCATCTTTTTTAGGGACTGGAACGATGTTGGCTACCCATTCAAAATATTTGATCTCCTGTAAAAACCCAGCATCAAACTGTTTCTTAACCTCCTCTTTTATTTTGAGCACAATATCCGGCCTCATCCTTCTAAGCTTCTGTTGAACTGGTTTGCAATCCTCTTTTACGGGTAGGTGATGCACTACAATGTCAGCACTCAATCTGGGCATGTCCTGGTATGACCATGCGAAGACATCTTTGAATTCTTGGAGTAATTCAATGAGGTCTCGTCTTGTCTTCTCGGAAATCTCAGTTCCAATTTTCACCTCTTTTCCTTCTTCCAAGCTCACGATTTCTACTGATTCTTTGTGAGGTAGGATTTACTTTTCCTCTTGTTCTACCATCCTCAACAAGTCAAAAGATAAACCACCCTTTTCATCACCTTCAAAGTCGCGCGATCCCTCTAAACACACGCTTAGCTTCGAAAGGGCACTCGAGCTCAGTGGCAAAGGTCATTCACGTCATTGATACACGAGACCTATTATGGTCACAAAAGAATGTATGAATTTATGTATAATTATTTATGTAATGAAAGAATATATTTAGGCGTATGGGAAGAATGAAAGAATATTTACTCGAAACAATTGCAAAGATGTATTTTATTAAAATAATGATTTTTAAACAAAAGCCTATTTCACAAAAGAATTCTTGTTATTTCTAGGCTAAAACAACAAGCTTGTTCTGAATATTACTCTGAAACAGTTCTAAAGACTTTAGGTATTTCTTCCGCAGTCCAATTGTCTAGAACACTCCCAGGCTCATAAGGATGAATGTCTAGCCAACTTCTCTCTTCATTCCTAAGCTCATGAATGGCATTAATGTGCATATTTCCCAACGTATCCTCGATGCTTTCCTCAACCAATTTCTTTCTCTCATGATGAATAATTCCTCCAGATACGAAAGTTTTGGATATGTGGGGAATTATCATTGGCTCCCACTTAGCTTCCTCCCCATTTAAACGCGCCCTTCTTCTTTCCTGCCTTTTCTCTATCTATTTCCTTCTCTGTCCTCATCTGGTTTGTATTCTAAGCCAAAATTATCTTGCTTTTGTTTCAGCATTGGAACCTCAGTTCTCCCCTGAAGATATCTCCCTAGCCCTATTCCGGGTAAATCTCATTTTCCCACCAACAACTGGAAACCCATCTCTGTAGTTTTGGATAATTTTGGCACCAAAATTTTGCTCCCTTCAGGAACAAATGCCGCATTTACAAACTCCAAAGATCGAAATGAGCACTCTATTGACTCATCATTGGTTTCTACGTATGGCGTCTCATTGGACACAGCTGCTATTATATCATCTTCGGATTTTATTGTCACTAGCCGACCATCTGACACTATCTTCAACATCTGACGCAATGATGACGGTACTGCCCCTACCGAATGTATCCATGGCCTTCCTAATAAACAATTATAGGAAGGTTTGATGTCCATCACAATAAAATCTACCTCATAGACGGTTGGGCCAATCAGTAGGGGTATCTCAATTCTTCCCATAATCTTCCTTTCTGCACCGTCAAACGCCCTCACTACATTTTGACACGTTTTCATGTGCGAACTGTCTATGGGTAGTCTGTTAAGTGTGAATAATGGCAGTACGTTCAAAGCTGATCCATTGTCAATCAATACTCTTGGCAAAATATGCCCCTTGCATCGTGCAGTAATATGCAAAGCTTTGGTAGATCCCATGCCCCCAGGAGGTATCTCATCATCATTGAAAAATATGAAATTATCAGCACTAATATTATTGACCAACCGATCTAGCTTGCTGACAGAAATATCTTTGGACACATAGGTTTCATTTAGCATCTTCATCAACGCATTTCGATGTACTTCTGAATTGAAGAGTAAGGACAGTACAGATATGCGAGCCGGTTGTTTATGCAACTGATCAACAACATTATACTCACTGTGCTTTAAAAATTTGAGGAATTCCACAGCTTCTTCCTCCTTCACTGGCTCAGCTATTTTCCGTTTTTGCTCCCCTATTATAGCCTCTTTCATAGACTTTGGATTGGCACTCACACACTAGCTCTTTGCAGTCTTTTTTCCTGAGACAGTCGTATTGCACTCGTAGTTCCATAGGACCTTCTTACTGTCTTGGTAAGGAAAGGTTGCAGGTTTCTTTATTATGATCCTTGGCATTGCTGGTGTTTTCACCTCATCCTTCTTGGGTCGCGAGATAACGACCACAGGCTGCACCACTCTTGGAACCTTCGAAGACTCTGATGTGCAAATGCTCCCCTCCTCCTTAACTTCTTCATAAAATTCCATCTCCTTATTATCCATCAAGTCTTGAACCAAGGCTCTGAAATCTGCGCATTCCTGGATTTCATGTCCCTCCTCGTGATGGAACTCACAGTAATTTTCCACCCTTTCGAAGCTTCTCTCTGAACTCGGGATGATCAATCCCCTTCTTACCATATTTTTCCAGACCCACCTCAAAGGAATTTTCACCTCTGATATGTCTTCCTTGATCTTTCTACCCATGCTCCCACCAACCATGTTCACTCTGTTATGATCAGGTAACGGATTTTCTATATTGGGTGAATCATCCAATTTAACCACGCCCAAGCTTATAAGTCTTTCCACCAACTTTTTGAACGTCATACAAAGTTCTATAGAATGCCCCTCAATTCCCGCGTGATAGTCGCACCGTGCATTTGCATCGTACCACTTGGGGTATGGAGGCTGCAGAGGTTTCAAGTGGAAAGGGGCAACCACGTGTGCATTGAATAAATTCTGATATAGCTCCCTATACGTCATTGGAATTGGTGTAAATTGAATTTTCTCTGTATTTTGTCTTGTATCAAATATTTTCTTTGATGATCCTTGCTGATTAATAGCAACTTTTCCCGACTGATTCACTGTAACTGTCTTCGAATATGAACTTGTGTTGTTGACCTCGTTCTCTTTCTTCTTCAAGGCCGCCCTTCTGCTACTTTCTCCAGCATCTATTTTCCCACTTCTGATAGCGTTTTTTATCATCTCGCCATTCATAACTATGTCGGAAAAATTTTTAGTAGCGCTTCCTAACATATGTGTAATAAATGGTGCCTTCAATGTGTTGACGAAAAGCATCGTCATCTCTTTTTCTAGAAGAGATGGCTGAACTTGGACAACAACCTCCTCCATCTCTGTATGCATCTTTGAAACTTTCACGTGCTTTTTCTCCATGTTCTGCAGAGTAATTCTATCAGTACCATATCACCACATGGTCAGACTGCTTAAGAATGCCTGTGCTAGATCTCTCCATGAATTAATGCAGTGCGGCTCGATTGATTGTACCATTTGGATTAGAGGTGCTCATGGGCGGGCCGGTCAGGGTTGGCCGGCCCAAAAAATTTTTTGGCTCGGGTCCTAGGTTCGCACGGCTCGGCCGAATATGGGCCTAGAATTTTGCCCAGCCTAGCCCGAGAAAATTCATAAGCAGAGCACACTACCTACCCTGCTTTTTAAATAAATACCAAAATTTATTTTAAAATTAAAACAAAATTAAAAAAGTATTTTAAAAATATTTTAAAATTAAAAAATTAAAAAGTATTTTAAAAATTTTAAAATTTAAAAAATTTTAAAAAAAGTATTTTAAAAGTATTTTAAAATAAATAATAAAAATATTTATTATATTCGGGCCGAGCCCGGGCCAAAAAAGTGGTGCCCGAGGCCCGGCCCGTTTTTTAATCGGGCCTCATTTTTTTGCCCAAGCCCATATTTCAGGCCTATATTTTTACCCAAACCCTCCCATATTTCGGGCGGGCCACCCGGCCCATGAGCACCTCTAATTTGGATGCAGCCCCTGCGAGGCTATCCTGGAAGTAATGTATCAGCAACTGGTCATTATTAACATATCCAGTCATCCTCCTACAGAACATAGTGATATGGGCTTCGGGGCTACTAGTCCCGTCGTACTTCTCGAATTCTCACATTTTGAACTTGTGAGGAAGTACCAGACCTGGAACCAGGCTCAATTCTCTAGCATCAATTCCATGGTAGCTTTCAGTACCTTCTATCGCTCTAAGTTTTTCCTCCAGCCATTTATACTTTTCCTCGAGCTGTTTCGGCAATTCACCATTCATTTCCTCGATTGTCTCGTCAAGTCGGGATAATAGATTAGCAAGATTGTCTCGTGGTTGGAGCCTAATCTAGCTTGAAAGTTTATTGGTGTTTCAGTACCGTCTTGAGGCTTGATAGTGACGGAGGATTTGCACGGATATATCCCTACTTGTTGAGAAGTAAGTCATGAGGAATAAACAGGTCCCTCGTTGTCTCCTTCTTCAATATTGAGTACCGAGCATTTCCCTTTGTCAACTCCTCCAGTCAATAACTGAGTCAACTTAGCCATCATACTCCCCTGAGATTCCATTATTTTATCCATCATCTTTTGTTGAATCTTCTCAAGTTGCTCGTTCATTTGCTCTTGCATTTCCTTCTGGAACTGTTCTAGCCTTTGGTCCATGTCTCTAGTTTTCGATCGAGTACCGTAGCAGTGTTTGGTAGGTTGATTGGTTTCCAGATTAACTGAGGAGTGATTTGAATTAATTAGAATCATTTAATGTTTTTAAATGCATATGAAATAATGCAATCTATGAATGCAAAAAAGACGTCAATTTTTATTCAATTCCATATAAGAAAACATTACTAGAAAGCAAATTTCTTTACATAAAGCGAATTACAAATAAGACTTTGCCCTAGTACCCAGAACTCTAATCTTCCTAAGTAACAAAGCTAATTCTTGCCCCCGATCCGATTCTAATTCATACTTCACACTCAGCGTGTCAGCCTGTACTGCTAAAGTCTGTATATGATCAACTACTTCTCGAATATGGACCACAGCTTCCTCGATAAGGTGATCTCTGCTTCTAACTTGACTCTAAAAGTGGTGAAGCTGTTCATTATTACGACTTTCGTTTGCTTTCAAGTGCTTGATCTGAATTTCACAATTTTGTAGCACCGTTTCTAGCTCTTTGATTCTTTTCTTCATTTCGTCAATCTTGCTCAAGCTTGCTTTCAACTCTATTGTAGAGTTTCAGCTTCGATACTCACGAAGAGATCTTTCCAACACAATCACCCTATCCTTTAACTCGCCCTTTTCCTTCTGGCTTTCTGACAAACTCTTTTCTAAAGCCTCATTTCCCATTTATCGGCCTTGTCCTTTTCTTCTTGAATTTCTGCTCGCCACTGTTCTGACGTCTTTCCCAGCCCAGTAGTTCTTATTGACAAACGTAACTTTTTATAATCTGTCTTTAGACTGCCCAGTTCCTCATCAGCCTTGTTTTTCTCTTTCTTCAGCCTCTCATTCTCAAGTTTTTGAACGTCTATGTCCAATCTCAAGTTCGTCTTTTCCGCCTCTATTTGCTCTATCATTTTCTCTAAATCCGTATTCTTCCTCTCAAAATCTTGTCTTACAATTTCCAATTCCGAAGGGATGACTCGCAAATGCTCTTCTATTGACTGGCCATCCTCATGATTTAGCTTAGGTGTGTTATCATTAATCCTCCTAGCCCACCATCCATAATACTCAGGAGTTGTCATTGGCCCCACAGCTAACCTCTTCATTCGGCGAGTCTGTTTCCACGCACTAGACATTTCTTGAATCTTCTTCCTATAACCATCATCCTTGTATGAAAATTCATAATCAGCCATCCCCTGGGTTGCAGGTATAAACTACCTTGACCTATATTGCCTTAGCACCAATAATGGGGCATATCCAACAGCTCCCCAAATACCCAATAAAGGAACCCAATCAAAATTACCACACCTATACAGGATCTCATCTGGAAGTAACCAAGGAGCTCTCCACTCAATGTCTTCCTCTTGAAGATTTTGAAGAATTGTCATCCATTTTTCCTCCAAAATGTCATCTCTCCTCGGTGTAGTAACTATCTCTTTTAGTGGTGAATAATTTTCAGAGAAGACCCGATACGAAACTTTATCCACCTTCCAAAAGTGACTGTGAAACTATGCGAGTAGAAGTTGTGCACATCCGATAAATCTACCTTCACCCGTCCTTCGGCATGCACTCAATGATCTAAAGGTTTCTGCCAAAATTGTCAGAATCGGTGTAACCTTCTTATCAAGCCGATCAAATAAATCGGTGACTGCTTCGTCCACATGCCCCAAGGCTTTAGGGAAGACAACCAAGCCGTATATACTTAAAGCAAAGATATCTAACCTCTTTCTTACGTCTGGGTGTGTGATAATTGCATCCTTCAAGTTCCTCTAAGGAATGCACTTGCTGTCCCCTTTTTGCTTAACTCGTGCAGCAATCCACTGATCACTCATCCCTGTTATACCTATCAGCTTCTTTGAGAAGGTTGGCACATTTACCGCTCTCGAGTAGACTCTATCCACTTAAAACTTTGAACATCGGAGTAAAGCCACATACTCCTCTATCGTAGGTACCAAATCGACATTCCCAAACGTGAAGCAACTATAAGCAGGATTCCAAAACTGGGCGAGGGCTCGAAACAAATGTTTCTCTACCTTCACATCAAGCAAATAAGGCAAGTCCCCATAATTTTTGTAAAATAACTGCCTAACCTCATTATTCCACTGATCCCAATTTTCTTTCAACTCTTGCAAATTGTTTTGAGCCACACTGATGCAAGTAAAATCCCATAATTCCGATACATACCCATCGGCCAGGCTATCACCTTTTTCTTGCTGCGTTGTTTCAGACCAAGTTCGGACAGCCGCATTGTCCTCCACTTTATCAAGAAACCCTTTTTCCATGTTAAGCTTTCTATCTAGCAACCGAATCTGAACTGGCGCCTTTTATGATGAAATGAAATACCATGTCATGCAAACAAAACAAAACACAATAGTCAGTATCCAATACAATCATATAATCAATGAAGAGTAAAACGTCTATTAGGACATCTACTAGAGTTTAGTGTAGTTCTACCTAAGGCAAGCTTCTAAGGCTCATTATATGCGGTTTGGCTCTAAAGTAAAGGTACCCGAACCAGCAGATTCCTTAATCCTCACCCATTATAGGCTCATAAAGATCAAGTTCGGTTTAGGGGGACACATTTTCCCTATGACTATACGGAGATGAAAACCTCACGAAGGCATAGGTACCGATGTATCCCGAAAGCGATCCACTATCCTATACGGAGGTGAAAGCCTCACGAAGGCATAGCTTCTCCCTCCCACTTAAAAGGGTAAAAATGTTCAACTCATGAAATGTAGAATGCAAACAATATTTAAACAAGAAGATAATGAATACAAAAGGATGTCATGAGTTTTTAAAAATATTTTCTCGACAATAAGACAAAAATTAATCAACTTTGTGGCTCGACTCTCCTATTTTAAAAAAAAGTCCCCAGCAGAGCCGCCAAGCTGTCGAAACCATTTTTTTAAAATAAAAATTTTTGGTTGTCGACTTTAAAAAATGAAAATTGGGAGTCGCCACCAATCTTTCATTGAGGTGTGATTGGGTCACCTAAAAACGACTTTGGTCTACGGATTTTAGAAAATCGGGTCCGTGAGTCAATTACGTATGAGGAAGGATTAGCACCCTCATTACGCCCAAAAATTGGTACCTAGTTAATTAATTAGTGTCTTAAGGTCGAGAATTTAGAAAAACGTAATCCTTAGCAAAACTTAAAAGGCTACATATTAAGACCCTTATTATTTCAGAGAAAGAAGATACCACACCCAATGCGTTAGGGCACAGCATTCTAATTTTCCCCAAAAAAATGAATTGGGCCAAAATACTAGTGCAATAAAATTTTAAAAGAACATCCACTTATCCAAGATTTAAGAAATCACACCCAATACGTTAGGGCACGATTCCACTAAAATCCCAAACTCGGAATATTTCCTTTACTTTAAAAGAACATCCACTTATCAAAGATTTAAGGAATCACACCCAATACGTTAGGGCACGATTCCTCTAAAATCCCAAACTCGAAATATTTCCTTTACTTTAAAAGAACATCCACCTATCCAAGATTTGAGAAATCACACCCAATACGTTAGGGCACAATTCCTCCAAAATCCCAAACTCGGAATATTTCCTTTATTATTTTTAGAGAGAAAAAAAAATCTTCATTTCGAGAAATCAATGCGTCACATCCAATACGTTAGGACACGACGTGTTGAATTCTCAATAATGAGTTCTTATTTTTTAATTGGTTTAAAGAGCAATCCTCGATTGTTAGATTTTCAAAAAAAATCGGAACCCAATACGTTAGGGCTCAATTTCCTTGAGAAATCCTAAATACGAGTATTATCTCTATTTTGAAAAGTTTGATTTTAAAAAATTGAGTAAAAAATGTAATGTTATGCCACTTTAAATATATAATGCAATAATAAATATTACGATAGCATAAAAATAATGCAAATATATAAACAAATAAATACAATAATGGCATGCAAAATATCAAATAAATGGGCAAGATAATAAAAATATGTAAACCTAAATCAATAGCCAAATGATCGAAATAAATAAAAAATGTATACATGTACACATAAAAATATATAGGTTTAAAATAATTAAATAATATCTACATTATCAAGTTAATTAATGAAATAAATATGTATACACATAAACATGAGAAAATATTAGTTACAAAAAAATAAATGTATACATAAAAATATACATATATATAGGTTTTTCAAAAAGTAATATAAGGAAAAAATATTATTAATTGATAATAAAAAAATAATGATGGAAAAAAAAGACTAAATTGAATTGCAGTTCAAAAAAATAGGTAAAATCCGCAAATAGTAAAAATCAAAGGACTAACTTGAACGCGCGAATTACATAGAGGAGCTGGAAGGGAAATTTTCCCTTCTCCTCTAAAACGGCGCCGTTCCAGTAGGATTAAATTGAAATGGAAAATAAATTAAAGAACAAACTTAAAAAAAACAAAAAAAAAACCTAATTGAAAATTCATTAAAAGGCGGAGGGGTCAAAAATGCAATTTGCCCCTCCGCATGAGAAACACGTGGATCCTGGGTCCGGGTCGGGTCGACACGCGGATCCGTCCCTCAAAACGGCGTCGTTTTCAATTGGCTATTTAAGCCAAAATTAGAACAAAAATTACATTTCAAAACATTTTAAAAAAAACCAAATCTTTCAAAAAAAACTCTCTCAGCCCCTCAGTCCTCCGACCATTGGCCGGTCATCGGACGATCACCAACCACCACGCCGGCCACTGATTTCCGACGCCGGCGCCGCCGTTTGCGGTGGCCGGAAAAGGGAAAGTTCCCTTTTTAATATGTCCGACCCCTCTAGGCCCAAATCTGGGCTAAAAATCCCCAAAATCGACAAAAAAAAACTAGAAAAACCCTAGAAACTTTTTGGTTTCTAGTCATTTGTCATCGGAGACGATCCTCGGAATACCCTACGGTGTTTCAGAAGCCAAAAAAAAGGTAGTTTTCCTCTCTTTTATTATTCTTGTTTATACGTATGTAAAATAAAAAGATACAAAAATAAATATAACAACGAAAAAACAAGTATCAACCTTTTTTGATCGATTTATTCTGTATTGCAAAAGTACAAGCCTTTTTTTCTATTTTTGAAATCGGGATCCCCTTTACAATATGTTCAATGGCTTTTTATAACCATAATAAAATAAAAACTAAAGAAACTAATCATTCCTGATTCGAAATCTTTGATTTCTTTCCATTTTCGCTGTTTCTTGCTATGCAGGTGCCTTTAAATTTAAAAGGTATTACAACAGCCTTATTGGAAGCCGAGGCTCGACACCAGGCTCATTTCTCTCAAGTTCCTATTTTTGTAAATCTTGTTGTAATTAAGAAAGACACTCCGTCACTTCCTACCTATAACAGTCAACCTCCATCACAATCTTTTCGTTCCAATCAAGTTTCTGGGTTTGCTCGTGGTAGCGGTCGAGGTCGTCCAGGTTGTACATCTCAACTACAGTGCCAAATCTGTGGCAATGTAACAACTTGTTTCCAGTGAAATCGGAATAGTGGTGTCGGGACCACAAATTTGAATTCTAAAAAATTTATTTTTATTATTATATGGTTTATAGTATAATAGAATTACTGTATAAAAATTTCGTTAAGAAATTTTACCGTTTACATGCTTAATTTGATAAAAATGACTAAATTGGTTAAGTGCAAAAGTTTAGTTCTAATAGCTAAAAGTATTAAATAGCTATAGAATTTTAAATTGGAGGTTCTTATATAGTAAATAGACCATTAAAGTGGTTAGTGCATAAGTACGAATAGTCATCATTGGAAATTTGATGAAATATTATGGTTAATTTTGGAAATTTGTGATTAAAATTTTAATAAATTAATAAAATAAACAAATATCATCTATTATCATCATCTACCACAAAAATAAAATAAAGAGAGAGAAAACCTAGCCATGGAAGCTTGAAATATTAGCAAGTTTATTTTGCTCATTTTGGTATGTATTTTTGTTCCGTTTTTAATAATTTCCATGTTTCTGAGATCATAGTAGCTTAATCTAGTTGGTTCGGGGATTAATTTGTAAAATCGTTAAAGTATTAGGGTTTTTCCATTGATGAGTATGCTTGAATTTTGAAGTTTTATGATAGAAAATGAAAGGTTGTTAGATAAACAACTTTTATAAAGAGAAATTTGATGAAATTATCAATTATGGATTAAATTGAAAAGATGATAAATTTATGGTGAAATTTGTGAATTTTATGAAATATATGGGCTGCTATTAATAGGGATAAAAATCGGCTAGGCTTGAGTAAGGATTAAATTGTGTGAATTTCATTTTTTGAGCCTAGGGACTAAATTGCAATGAATTAAAAGTATATGGGTAAAATTGTAATTTTTCCAAAAATGTGTGTTGGACTAAATTGAATATGAATTATATTGAATTGAGTTAAATTCATTCGTATAGATCCGGTTAAACCTAGTACGAAGTTAGATCGAGGCAAAGGAAAAATATCAGATTAGTCGCCTTCATATCTACGTAAACTTGTTAAGGTAAGTTCGTGTAATTAAATCGTACATTTATATGTGTTAAATTGAATTATTGTTTGTGAATTGTACAATTGCCATGAATAAATACCAGTTGTATATTTGGCAATTACCAAGCCCCGTTTGAACCTTAAGAATCCGTAAGAAAGAAATGACATGTCATTAGGGTCACTGATTTCAGCTTTTATGAGCTTCCCGTTATTCAGCTCGCATGAGGTTCCCGTTATTCAGCTTGAAAGAGCTTACTGTTTATAGCTCGTATGAGCATACATGTATATGAATTGATGGATTACAGTTCAGTACACCTCGTGTGTACTACCAGTGTATCCAACGATATTCTAAATGGTTCAACGGGCACAGTTCTGTTACGAGATTATATGAGTTCGATATGAACTATTATTGGTATTTATATGAAAAACATGAAATGTAATTATTTGATGAATTCAACCATGTGTGCTCGATCTTATATGTGATTTTCAAGGTTAATATGTTAGTGATCATGTGTTTAGGCTTTTGGCCAAATTGGTTGAGATATGTTATGTTTACTTACCTATTATATGGATATATGGTAAGTTAAATTTCAAGTTATACGAAGTTACTAAGCTTAAATGCTTACTCTGTGTTATTTTTCTATGTTTTATAGTAATTCAAAAGCTCATTCGGGTTGGAAGCTGGTCGTAGTTATTTCACACTATCCATTAGTCCTTTTGGTACATTCAGTAAATTAATCTCGGATATACTGGCATGTATAGGTTATTTTGGCCAATGATGGCATATAAATGTTTTGTTGAGGTTAACAATGTATATGGCTTGTTTTTGGTATATTTTGATCTGTATATAAGTGACCTTATCATGTTTGATGTGTGATTGATATGGTAGAATGAAAGAAAGTAACATGTGGCTTGAAAATGCATATATGAATTTGGCCATTTAGGTAAGTTAAGGTACTTAGTTGATATGCCTTTAAGTTGTCATTTGAGGTGCCTAAGGGCATATTGGTTGTATGTGATGATATTTCATGTTTAAAACTTGATTTTGGCTTGTTTTCAATGCCTTGTTATGGCTTGTTAATGTGCAAAAATGTTGGGTTAGGTTGATGTCAAATTGGGTGAGAAATGTGGCTTGGAATTTGAGCTATTTTCATCCACATGGGTAGAGACACGGACGTGTGTCTCAGCTGTGTGTCCCCTATATCTTTTAAATTCTGTAAGTCAATATACTTACACGGCCCAGTACACAGACGTGTGGTTTGGCCATGCGGCCCAATTCAAAGAGTTACATAGGCTCGAACACAGGCTAGGACATGGTCGTGTGTCCCTATTTCGAATACCCACACGGCCTGAGACACGGCCATGTCTCTTGGCCTTGTAAATCACACGTCGTGTAACCCCTGCAGCTTGAAAAATTTTAATGTTTTTCAAAAAATTATTTTTGCATCCGATTTAGTCCCGACTTGTTTCTGATGCGTATTTTGGGCTTCGAGGGCTCATATAAGGAACAATATGTTTGATCTCGATTAGTTTATGATATGAATATTATATTATGTGAAATGTTTGAAATTTCTGTCTATTTGTTCTATAAACTCCAATAATGCTCCATAACCTTGTTCCATCGATGGATACGGGTTAGGGGTGTTACATTTATTGGTATCAAAGCTACGTTTTAGTCGATTCTCGGACTAACGTAGCATACACTAGTCTAGCTATGTGTGCCATTATATAACCTATGATAGTGCCATATCTCCTGACCGTTTTAAAACATGTTTCTATATAGCAATAACATCAAACCGAGCTGATTTTGATGATGTAGAAAGTAACGCTCAAGCCTCCGTTCAAGGAGTAGCTTCGAGTGGTAGGAGGCCCGTATCTGAGGGTTAGGGAGAAGAAGCTAAAGAACCCTTCTTCCAAATGATGAATGAATGGTTCACAGAGTTTGTACCAACGAACCCAGTTGCTCAACAACCTCCACCCACTCCTGTTTCTCAACCAGTTCCCGTTATTCCTCAAAGTACCTATCAGAGTTGGTAAGCCTCCCGTTGATAAGAACCGTAAGTACAGTGCTGAAGAATTCTGAGCTACAGCTAAAGATGATCCCGAGAGAGTTGAGTTCTGGTTAGAAAATACCATCAGTGTCCTTGATGAATTATCTTGTTCACAGGCTGAATGTCTTAACTGTGCGATATATCTATTAAAAGATTCAACTCATCAGTGGTGGAATACGTTGATTTCTGTTGTTCCAAGAGAGCGGGTTACTTAGGAATTCTTTCAAACCAAGTTTCAAAAGAAATACATCAGTCAAAGGTTTCTCGACCAAAAACGTAAAGAATTTTTGAAGTCTAAACAGGGTTGTATGACAGTATCTTAATATGAACGAGAATTTGTTCAATTGAGCAAATATGCTCGAGAATGTATTCTGACTGAAACTGTAATGTGTAAACAGTTTGAAGATGGCTTCAACGAAGATATAAAACTATTACTCGGGATCCTCGAGTTGAAAGAATTTGTTGTATTGGTTGATCGAACATATAAAGCTAAAGAGCTGATTAAAGAGAAAAGACAAATTAAAATTGAAGCTAGAGATTCAAGTAAGAGATTGACGGGAAAGTCATACCAATCAGCATCGAAGAAATCAAAAAAATATCACGATCGTTCTACTCCTTTTGTGGGATACTCCGGTAGAGGCAGAGGTATCCGACACTCCAGCCCTAAATCTCAGGCTACATATGTAGCGAGTATAGGTAGTGTTAGAAACACCAGACCCAAGTGCAAGCACTGTAACAAGCTACATTTTGGTGAGTGTCGAATGAAGAGTGGACATTGTTTTAGATGTGTTTCCTTTGACCACTATCTTCGAGATTGCTCGAAGAAATCTAAAAAAGATAATATCCAAACTTCGAGGCTGAGCAACACAGCTGCGAGAGGTAGACCACCTCGTAATCCTGGAAATGTGAGTGGTAGCCATGGTGTGACGAAAGACTCTACTATAAGGTCTGAGGCACAAACACCAGCTAGGGCTTATGCTATTCGTGCGCGCGAAGATGCTTCTACGCCAGATGTTATTGCCGATACTTTCTCTCTTATTCATACTGATGTAATTGCTTTAATTGATCCCAGATCGACTCATTCATATGTTTGCATAAAATTAGTGTCTAGCACAAATTTACCTGCTGAGTCCACTGAATTCGTGCTTAAAGTATCGAACCCTCTAGGCCAGTATGTGTTAGTTGATAAAATTTGCAAGAACTATCCTTTAATGATTCAGAGTTACTTTTTTTAGCTAATTTGATGCTATTACCGTTCGATGAATTTGATGTGATATTGGGCATGGATTGGCTAACTTTGCATGATACTGTAGTAAATTGTAGATGAAAGCGTATCATATTGAAATGTCAGAATGGTGAGATGCTTAATATTGAATCAGATAAATTGAATGGGTTGTCTAATGTGATATCAACTATGTCAGCACAGAAATATGTGAGAAAATGTTGTAATGCTTACCTTGCTTATGTATTGGATACTAAACTGTCTGAATCGAAGATTGAGTCAGTGCCAGTGGTTTGCGAGTATCCTAATACATTTCTAGAGGAATTGCCTAGATTACTGTTTGTCAAAAAAGTTAAATTTTCTATAGAACTTGTACTGAGAACAACACCGATATCGATAGCACCATACAGAATGGCTCCTACTGAGTTAAAAGAGTTGAAAGCACAGTTGCCAAAGTTGACTGATAGGGGTTTTACTCGACCTAGTTTTTCACCTTGGGGTGCACCGGTTCTCTTTGTTAAGAAAAAGGACGGATCGATGAGATTATGCATTGACTACCGTCAACTCAACAAAGTTACAATCAAGAATAAATATCCACTACCTTACATTGATGATTTGTTTCATCAGTTGAAAGGTGCCACAGTGTTCTCAAAAATTGATCTTCGTTCTAGTTATTATCAGTTAGAAGTGAAAGATTCGGATGTATCGAAAATGGTATTCAGAACTAGGTACGGGCATTAGGAATTTCTTGTGATGCTATTTGGTTTAACTAGCACACCTGCAGTGTTTATGGATTTGATGAATAGAATTTTTAGACCATATTTAGATAGATTTTTCGTGGTATTTATTGATGATATTTTGATATATTCCCGAGATGAGACTGAACATACCGAGCATTTGAGAATTGTTCTACAAACCTTGCGAGATAAACAACTGTTTACTAAATTTAGCAAATGTGATTTTTGCCTTCGAAAAGTTAGTTTTCTGGGACACATAGTATCGACTGAAGGTATCAGGGTTGATCCGAATAAAATTTCAGCAATTCTTAACTAGAAACCAATAAGAAATGTATCTAAAGTCAGAAGTTTTTTGGGATTAGTTGGTTATTACGGAGATTTGTAAAAGGGTTTTCAATGATAGCTACGCCGATGACACGGTTGTTACAAAAAGATGTGAAGTTTGAATGGTCTGATAAATGTCAGCAAAGTTTTGACTAGTTGAAAGCATTGTTGACTGAAGCACCAGTGCTGGTTCAACCTGAATCAGGTAAGGAATTTGTGATTTTCAGTGATGTGACACTGAACTGTTTAGGCTGTGTTTTGATGCAAGAAGGAAAAGTAATAGGTTATGCTTCCAGACAGTTAAAGCCACATAAAAGGAACTATCTGACACATGACTTAGAGTTGGCAGCTATTGTTTTTGCGTTGTAAATTTGGTGACACCATTTGTTCGGTAAAAAATGTCATGTATTTACCGATCAGAAGAGCTTAAAGTATCTAATGTCGCTGAAAGATTTGAATCTGAGACAGCGTAGATGGCTCAAACTATTGAAAGATTATGAGTTAGTTATTGATTATCATCCGGGAAAAATAAACGTAGTGGTTGATGCTTTGAGTAGAAAATCCTTGTTTGTTCTACGGGCAATGAATACCCGATTGTCATTATCTGATGATGGCTCGATCTTAGCTGAGTTAAAAGCGAGACCGATATTTTTACAGCAGATTTTCGAAGCTCAAAAATGTGATAATGAGTTACGAGCTAAATAAGTACAGTGTGGGTCGACTTCTGATTCAGAATTTTAGATAGGACTCGATGATTGTTTGTTATTCAGAGGTAGAGTTTGTGTACCGAAGAATCCAGAGCTTATACAGAAAATTTTGCACGAAGCTCACAGTGGTAGCTTGTTTGTTCATCCAAAGAGTAATAAAATGTACAATGAGTTGAGACAGACGTACAGGTGGCCAGGAATAAAACATGATATTTCTGAGTTTGTATCTAGATGTTTGATATGTCAGCAAGTTAAAGCTAGACATCAGGTACCTTCAGGACTGTTACAGGCAGTGATGGTACCAGAGTGGAAATGGAATAGAGATACTATGGATTTTGTATCGAGATTACCCCTATCTCCGAAAAAGAAAGATGTCATTTGGGTTATCGTCAATCGTTTGACGAAGTCTGCACATTTTATTTCGGTACGTACAAATTTCTCACTTGACAAATTAGTAGAGTTATATGTTTCAGAGATTGTCAGGTTGCACAGAGTGCCAGTCTCCATTATTTCAAATAGAGATCCACGGTTCACATCACGATTTTGGAAAAAGTTACAGGAAGCACTGGGTACGCGATTACATTTTAGCACCGCATTTCACCCTCAAACTGAGGGTTAGCCCGAGCATGTAATTCAGATTCTTGAAGATATGCTTCGGTGTTGTGTTTTAGAGTTTGAAGACAATTGGGAGAAATATTTGTCGTTATTCTAATTCGCGTATAATAATAGTTTTCAGTCAAGCATAAAAATGGCACCGTATGAGGCTTTGTATGGTCGTAAATGCCAAACTCCATTGTATTGGACTGAGCTCAGTGAGAAAAAGATATATGGGGTTGATTTGATTCGCGAGACAGAGGAAAAAGTAAAAGCGGTTCGAGATAGCTTAAAAGCAGCTTCAGATCATTAAAAGTCTTATGCGGATCTTAAACGTAAAGATATAGAGTTTCAAGTTGGTGATAAAGTATTTTTGAAAGTTTCGCCCTGGAAGAAAGTTATTCGGTTCGGTCGTAAAGGAAAGTTGAATCCACAATTTACCGGGCCGTATGAGATTATTAAGAGAATCGGACTTGTTGCGTATCGATTAGCTTTACCGTTAGAACTAGAAAAGATTCACAATGTCTTTCATGTGTTTACGTTATGACGATACCAATCTGACCCTTCACATGTTATCTCCCCGACGGATGTTGAGATCCAACCTGACATGACATACAGTGAAAAACCGATTAGAATTCTGACACGAGAGGTGAAAGAATTGCGAAATAAAAATGTAACTTTAGTAAAAGTTCTTTCACAACGACATGGAATAGAATAAGCTACCTGGGAAACCGAGGAAATTATGAGAAAGCAATATCCGAACCTCTTTATTGGTAAGATTTTCGAGGACGAAAATTCCTTTAGGGGGAGAGTTGTAACAACCTGTTTTCAGTGAAATCGGAACAGTGATTTTGGGACCACAAATTCAAAGTCAGAAAAATTTATTTTTATTATTATATGGCTGACAGAAATACCGTATAAAAATTTCATTAAAAAATTTTACCGTTTACATGTTTAATTTGATAAAAAGGACTAAATTGCATTAAGTGCAAAAGTTGAGTTCTAATATCTAAAAGTATTAAAAAGCTATAGAATTTTAAATTAGAGGTCCTTATATAGTAAAGAGACCATTAAAGTCGTTAGTGGATAAGTACGAATAGTCATCATTGGAAATTTAATGAAATATTATGGTTAATTTTGGAAATTTGTGATTAAAATTTTAATAAATTAATAAAATAAATAAATATCATCTATTATCATCATCTACCACCAAAATAAAATAAAAAAGAGAAAACCTAGCCATAGAAGCTTGAAATATTAGCCAGCATATTTTGCTCATTTTGGTAAGTATTTTTGTCTCGTTTTTAATAATTTTTATGTTTAGAGATCGTAGTAGCTTAATCTAGCTCGGTTAGGGAATAATTTATAAAAATTTAAAGTATTAGGGTTTTTCATTCATGAGTATGCTTGAATTTTGAAGTTTTATGATAAAAATGAAAGGTAGTTGTTAGATAAACAACTTTTATAAGGAGAAATTTGATAAAATTATCAATTAGGGATTAAATTGAAAAGATGATAAATTTATGGTGAAATTTGTGAATTTTATGAAATATATGGGCTGCTACTAATAGGTATAAAAATCAACTAGGCTTGAGTAAAGATTAAATTGTGTGAATTACATTTTCGAGCTTAGGGACTAAATTGTAATGAATTAAAAGTATAAGGGAAAAATAGTAACTTTGCCAAAAATGTGTGTTGGACTAAATTGAATATGAATTATATTGAATTGAGTTAAATTCATTCGTATAGATCCGGTTAAACCTAGTACGGAATTAGATCGAGGCACAGGAAAAATATCGGATTAGTCACCTTCATAAATATGTAAACTCGTTAAGGTAAGTTCGTGTAATTAAATTGTACATTTATATGTGTTAAATTGAATTATTGTTTGTGAATTGTACAATTTCTATGAATAAATACCAGTTGCATATTCGGCAATTACCGAGCCCCGTTTGAACCTTAGGAATCCGTAGGAAACAAATGACATGTCATTAAGGTCACCGATTTCAGCTCTTATGAGCTTCCTGTTATTCAGCTCGCATGAGGTTCCCATTATTCAGCTCGAAAGAGCTTACTGTTTATAGCTCGTATGAGCATACATGTATATGAATTGACGGAGTACAGTTCAGTACACCTTGTGTGTACTACCCGTGTATCCAACGATATTCTAAATGGTTCAACGGGCACAGTTTTGTTACGATATTTTATGAGTTCGATATGAACTATTATTGGTATTTATAGGAAAAACATGAAATTTAATTATTTGATGAATTCAAACATGTGTGTTCGATCTTATATGTGATTTTCAAGGCTAATATGTTAGTGATCATGTGTTTAGGCTTTTGGCCAAATTGGTTGAGATATGTTATGTTTACTTACCTATGGTATGGATATATGGTAAGTTAAATTTCGTGTTATACGAACTTACTAAGCTTAAATGCTTACTCTGTGTTATTTTTCTATGTTTTATAGTACTTCGAAAGCTCGTTCGGGTTGGAAGTTGGTCGTAGTTATTTCACACTATCCATTAATCCTTTTGGTACTTTCAGTAAATTAATCTCGGATATAATGGCATGTATAGGTTATTTTGGCCAACGATGACATATAAATGTTTTGTTGAGGTTAACCATGTATATGGCTTGTTTTTGGTATATTTTGATATGTATAATAAGTGACCTTATCACGTTTGATGTGTGATTGATATGGTAGAATGAAAGAAAATAAAATGTGGCTTGAATATGCATATATGAATTTGGTCATTTAGGTAAGTTAAGATACTTGGTTGATATGCCTTTAAGTTGTCATTTGAGGTGCCTAAGGGCATATTGGTTGTATGTGATGATATTTCATGTTTAAAACTTGATTTTGGCTTGTTTGGAATGCCTTGTTATGGATTGTTGATGTGCAAAAATGTAGGGTTAGGTTGATGTCAAATTGGGTGAGAAATGTGGCTAGGAAATTGACCTATTTTCGTCCACACAGGCAGAGTCACGGGTGTGTGTCTTAGTCGTTTGCCAGGTGACATGACCGTGTGTCCCCTGTATATTTTAAATTGTTCAAGTCTGTATGCTTACACGGCCTAGCACACGGGCATGTGGTTTGGCCGTGTGGCCCAAGTCAGAGAGTTACAAGGGCACGAACACGGGCTAGGACACGGCCGTGTGTCCCTATTTCAAATGCCCACACGGCCTAAGACATGGGCATGTCTCTTGGTAGTGTAACCCTTGCAGCTTGAAAAATTTTAGTGTTTTTCAAAAAATTATTTTTGCATCCGATTTAGTCCCGACTTGTTTCTAATGCGTATTTTGGACCTCAATGGCTCATATAAGGGATAATATGTTTGATTTCGATAGTTTATGATATGAATATTATATGATGTGAAATGTTTGAAATTTCTATATATTTATTCTGTAAACTCCGGTAATGCTCCATAACCTTGTTCCGTAAATGGATACAGGTTAGGGGTGTTACAAGCAAAATTTGCCATATGGCTCGCTGGTGCTTTTATCGCTATGATGATTCTTATAAAGATTCTATTGGTGCTACTTCTCACTCTGGGATCTGGCTATATGGACCAATTTCTTCTGGTTCTATCACTCGCACAAGTTTTGGCCCTTGTTTAGCCCACGTGTGCTACATAGACAATGGTTTTGTTGGGCATTGTCATCTTGAAGCCGACTTTGTTCATACTAAATCTTACAAGCCCTCTTTCCACTCTACTGTTCAATCATGTGTAGGTGATTCTTCATCCACTGCTTCCAAGCCTACTACCATAAACGTTGTCACTGGTGTAACTTGGTATCCTGATAGTGGTGCCACCACTCATATGACTAATGATCCGTTCAAGTTTTCCTATTGCAACCCTTACATTGGCTCAGGTAAAGTGATTGTGGGGAATGGGAATTCTGCTTCTATTTTTCACATTGGTGAGTCGTATATTTCTTCTAGTTCCATTCACATACCTATCATTGATTTGCTATATGTTCATGCAATACACAAAAATCTTTTGTTAGTTTCTAAGTTTACAACATATAATAATGTGTTCTTTGAATTTCATCCCTCATGTTGCTATGTGAATGATCTAGTGACTTACAAGATCTTGCTTCAAGGCGTTGAGTCAAATGGGTTATATCAACTGCTACCCATACCTTCCACAAAATAATTCACTACTTTCAAAAACACTGTCTCTAGTTCCTCTGTCCATGACGCATCTACTAGCAAGTCTATGACTCTTGAAACCACAACTCAGCTCACTCGGTGGCATCAACATCATCCTTCCACTGAATTTTTAGCTAATGCGTCACAATAATGTAATATCATTGTTCCACGAATCAAATTTCCTTCACTTTGTAACACGTGTGCACTTGGCAAGAATCACAAATTGCCATTTAAATCTTCCACACCTGTCTATATTGCACCATGTAAACTAGTTGTTATGGATCAATGAGGCCCTGCTCATTGTTATTCTAATGGTTATAAATATTATATTTCATTTGTGGACTGTTTCTCTTAACATACATGGATATACTTTCTCCGAAACAAGTCAAATACCTTATAAGCATTTTTACTCTTTAAACAAAATGTTAAGTTGTAGTTAGGAACTAAGATCAAAAAAATCCAAAGTGATGGAGGTGGGGAATTTTGTAGTTTTGACCTTCATCTCCAACTTTTTGGCATTCAACATCGTGTTTCCTGTCGAAGTACCTCTAAACAAATGGACTGGTTGAAAGGCACCACCAATAGATAGTTGAAATTGGCTTAGCCCTTCTTGCTCAAGTATCGTTACCTCTATCATATCAGGTTGATGTTTTCACTTCTACTATCTATTTAATGAACTTACTGCCTACAAAAGCACTCCATGGTATATCCCCTACAGAGAAGTTGTTTAACCAAGAACCTGATTACAAATTCCTCAAGTATTTGGCTGTCTTTTCTACCCTTATCTAATACCATATAACAAACACAAGCTCCAGTTTTGATCCACTTCGTGCACATTCTTGTGGTATGCTCCAAGTTACAAAGGGTACAAGTGTGTCGACAAACATGGTAGGAGCTTCATTTTGCGACATGTATAGTTTGATGAGGGTGTGTTTCCTCATGTTGATCGTTCTGATTTATCTACAGCCTCTCCAGTTAATAGCTCCACCACTAATGATTCTACGTGTACACTACCACTTGTCCTTTCACCACCACGTGTTGTGGTCTCTTCTACTTTGCCTGAGTCTCCATTGCTTCTCTCTACTACTACTTATCATGAGAGCTCCCACACTTTGCTTCCATCAGTCTCATCTGATTTTGTTAACAACGCGTTATCTCCTGATTCTTCAACAAGTGCTACACAGCATGATCCTCATCCACCTCCTCCTCACAACACCCATTCTATGGTTACAAAGAGTAAGGATGGCATTTTCAAACCTAAAGCCTATGTTACGATTGCTAGTACAATGGAACCCTCCAACATTCATGAATCCATGTCTATCCCATTACGAAAAGATATTGTTCTTGATGAATTACAGGCTCTGACTACTAATGGCACATGGGGTTTGGTTCTCCCTCCTCCAAATCGCCCCCTTGTTGGGTGTAAGTGGTTGTTCAAAAATAAAAAGAATCGTGACAGCTCAGTTGTTCGAAACAAGGCACGCCTCGTAGCACAAGGCTTCTCTCAAGCTGCGGGTATGGATTATCATGAAACATTTAGTCCTGTTATTAAAAGTTAACACAGTGCACACTATGCTTTCTTTAGTTGTTTCTAACATGTAGAAGTTAAGACATGTGGATGTCAACAATGCATTCTTGAATGGGAGTTTGGCTGATGAGGTGTACATGAGACAACTACCAGGGTTCGAGGTTGCCGATGCTAATGGAAATCTGCTAGCTTGTAAACTTAACAAGGCTCTGTACAGGCTTAAACAGGCTCCTAGAGCTTAGTTTAAAAAACTTCATGATTTCTTAGTTTAGGACCTGCAATTTCAATCTTCCAAGACTGATTATTCATTGTTCTTCAAGAAGTACCTGGTAGTAATGTGTTTCTTCTTGTTTATGTCGATGATATCATAGTTACTGGTGACTTTAATTCTTCGATTGAATCAGTTATTCAATCTCTCTATAGTCAGTTTTCTTAGAAGAGCTTAGTTTTATTCTTGGACTTGATGTGGAATGCCAAGTTTGTTGCTACGCCAATGGTCAGGTCACCAATGTTGTCCTCTCTTGTTAGTTCACACTTCCAAGATGGGACCAAATATAGGCAGATTGTAGGGGGCCTTCAATACATCTGTTTAACTCAACCTAACATTACATTTGCAGTGAATAAAGTCTCACAGTATATGCACTTGCCATATGATGTGCATTGGACTGTAGTAAAAAGAATCTTAAGGTACGTTAGATCATGGTCTAGTTTTTCAACCCTCGGCAGTCCGTCTGACAGGGTTCCCTAATGCGGATTGGGCAAGCTCACTTGAAGACCACAAGTCAACATCTGGTTTTTGCATCTATCTTGGTGACAACTTGATTGGATGGTCGTCTACGAAATAAGGGGTTGTGTCTAGGTCCACATCTGAGGCTGAATACAAAAGCCTTGCAAATACTACTATAGAGATAATTTAGTTTCAGTCTCTTCTCAGTGAGATAGGAATCTTTTTACAACAGGCTCCAGTGGTGTGGTGTGATAATTCCAGCTCTGTAGCCTTGGCTGCAAACCCGGTCTTACATGCACGTGTCAAACATGTTGAGCTCATTTTGCATTTTATGTGTGACATGGTCTTACATGGCAAGCTTCAAGTGAACTATGTTCCTGGGCATGATCAAGTAGCAGGCGTTTTAACAAAGCCACTAACAGCAAGTGCATTTTCCAGATTTCGAGATCAATTGAATGTTACTGCACTTGAAGAATTTCAGCAAGGAAATGCAGAAGGAATATCAGAAGAAATGAATAACAAATAGAATGGCCAACTCAGCTCAATTCTCAACTGATTCACCATTCACCATTTGTTTGTTACTATTTGTTTGTTACAAAATATTTCCTTTATAGTAAAAATTATGGGACATTACTTGTATATATATTGAGGTCCTGACAATGAGAATATTTTTCCTTTTATCTATATTTTTTTGTAGTAAATACTTCTGATCATAGATGTAGAGATCGAAAATTAATTATAAATAGCTGAGATGATACCGTTGTTTGTAGCTGTCTAGTAGGACATTAGTGTAATTTGTACCAACATTTTGCCTTTCTTGGATGAATAAAATATGTACTTAACCTACAATGAGATTATAATATGAAAATTAATATGTGTTATAATATAATCTAATATCGCACACATATAATATATATATATAAAACACTTTCGACCCACTATAATAATACCCTTTATTATTAATTATTTTATTAAATTAACATTTATTTAGTATTATTATGTGATAAAATAAAATTAATATTAATTAATATGATAATATATTAATGTGAAATTAATTAATTTAATCATATCTTTTAAAAGTTCTATTTAAAAAACATAATATATTATTAATATTATAAATCTATAAAATCATAGAATATAATTGGGTAAATTAAAAATAATTAAAACCAATTTTTATAATTAAATAAATAAAATATATATGATTTTATTTTAAATATGATAATAATTAATAATATTAAAATCGATTCTATAAATAATGAAAATTAAATTTGTGATATTAACATTATATATAAAAAGATAATGTTAATATATTGGTAATCTAATCTATAATGTATAACTTTATTTATTTATTCTTAATTTATATATCAAAACTCAAAAGAAAATAAATATATCTTATAATTTAGTTAAATATTAAATTTTAATTAATAAAAATTAAATGTATAAGATTAACCTTATATATATATATAAAGATAATATCAATTTATTGGTAATCTAGTCTAAAAATATAATATGTTTATTCTTAATTAATATATCAAAACTCGAAAGAAAATAAATATATTCTATAATTTAATTAAATAATTTGTATAAATACTAATTGCATTTAATCAAATCGGATTCAACACAAGTCTCAACTCAACAAATAGTATGAATATATCTATTTGAGAAATTAAGATAAAAAAAATCAATCAAATAAGAATTAGTATTTTGTGTTATCTATGTTTCTCATATTTTAAATCTATAAAATCAATAATAAAATATAATACAAAAAATTATAATTATAATTATTATATTAATATTTTATTATGAATGTAATTTTATATTCAAGATTTAATAGAAACATTATTAATAAAATAGTTATAATTATAATTGTTTTATTAATATCACTTAAATAGGCTTTGGATTCATATTAAATTACATTTATTATTTTAGATTAATTATCATTTAATTAGTGTCGCAATTATATACCAATTAAGCTTAATATTTAGCACTATAAATATATGCATGAGCAATGTATTTTCATTCAAAATAACATCTAAAAATTACTAGAAAAATCATATTTTAAAATTATTTAATAGTTTTGTTTCCATCACAAAGAAAAAAAGTATGATTTTAATTATTATTTGAGATGTTTAGTTATTTTATTAGATATTTGATAATTTTACTATTATTTGATTTTAATAATGTTTACATAATTGTGAATGTTGTGAAATATTATGTTAAATTTAATAAAGTATTAAAGTAATAGTTCTTTGTAGATGAAAGTTAGACTCCTATTCAAAAGACAAATTATTTTATCTAATTATTTAATATTTTGCTATTAATTGTTTCTCACTTTTTATTTTTCACTACTTTTAAAATAAATATAATTTTATTATAAATTAGATTAATTCTCTTCTAATTAGTAAATATATTTTCTTTTAAATCATAAAATATATTATTTGATAAATTTAAAAATAAACATATAAAAGCACATGGGAACTAGTATAAGAAAAACAAAAAAAAAAAGCAATTGAACACGTTATTATTTAGTTGAAAAGATTTTATCATTTTTCTAGGCATATATACAAACCCAAGATTAATGAAATCTGAGGTACGTTTGGTTCACTTGTAATAGAATAAAATTGTAATTGAATAGAGCTGTAATAAATAATTTAATTGTTTAGTTGAATGGAATGGAATAGAACTGTAATAGTATTCTTATGTTGTAATAGTATAAGAAAAAACTAAAATGACTAGAATACCCTTAGCGAAATTTTTGTCTTTATTAATTATAATTTTTAATCAAATAATATAAGTAATATAAAACATTGTTTGAAGACCAAAATTAAATATAACATAAATTAAAGATATCAAAAATAATAATAGTTTAATAATATATGAAAAGATTAAAATAGTTTTAAATGAAACATATCAAAAATAAAAACATATCGAAAATTAAATATAACCAAAATGTTCTTGTTTAAAGTAAAAAGATCCAATCTGAATTGTAAATGTAGTTTAACATGTATATATTGTCTTTCCCATATTACTAGAAAAGAGTAATGGTATCATCATTGCAGTGAAGATATTTGTTTATGTCCGTTACCTGATACTTGTCTGTCCACCTGCATCAGTAAATAATAAAGATGTTATCAAGACAAGAAATTAACATCACTTGTGTTAAAATATTAAAGCTCCAAATGATAAAACATTAAATCATACATGGACAACATTAATATGACATTTTCGAGCACCTTAAAGACACATTTGGAAAATTTGGAGAACCATTCGAACAACCACATTCGAACATCTTAAAGACAACTAAATTTTGTCTTGTTTTGGACAACCTTATGGCTCAACAAGGCATATATTAAACTACGCCTAACATGTTTATTTCATCATGCTTTGAACAACAGTAAACAACCATTAGGCATTAAATTAAATCAACTCTTTAACACATTCGAACAACTTAAAATACATCATTCGAATATCATAAATCACAACTTTCAAACACCATAAATTGCAGCATTTAACACCTAAATTTTTAGCTTACTAACATCATAAATCATATCCATTTGGACATCATTAGTTAATATTTAACAATTTAGTTTCACATTGTTCAGACCATTTTAATTCCCTCATCATTTGGTTGATCTTTAATTTTTATTTGGACAACAATAAACAACCATCGATCAGACCACCTAAATTGGTAAGAAATTAGACAGCATGCATGCAAACTGCATGCTTCAGCAGCTCCCTTGACAGCTAGAAATTTCACTAAAAATTCTATCTTTTGGTCAGTTAAATTCCTCGACAGCATGCAAACTTTCTTTTCTATCTTTGCCTAAAAAATTGATAAAATATTTGTTTTTATTTATTGCACTCAAATCTCAAGTTTACCCAAGAGTTTAATTTCCCTCGAAAAACTCTTACATTACTGCTAGCATTAGCATAAATGCACAAGGGACTAGGATAGGATGTTCCCACCAGCATAGATATATATATGTTCCATGTGCCATAATCTTAGTACATTTGTCTCATAATGTAATCTTCTTTTCTTTTTGTAATTTATACTAACATGTTATGAAAATCCAAATTATTATTTCTCTAAGAAAAAGCATACTATTATTATTTCCTTGTCCTTATAAACCAACAAAAACTACCAAGCTCATCTCTTGTTCCAAGTATATTAGATATACACAAATTAGGGAGTGACTTGAGAAGAAATTGGCTGTTATGATCAGCCACGAAGATTAGTTATTGAGTTGCTAAATGAGTCTTTCTTATAAAACAAGTAAAAGTTAAATTGACCACAAGATGCAGGGGACAGTGCAATAATGTAATGTTGTAATGTAAGGCTCCTCGACAATTCATGTCGCAAAGGATGGCACTAAAACTGTTGTAATAACTTCCAATAAGTATAATGATAAGGGGAATAATATTACAAAAAAAAAGACCACAAGATGCAGGGGAAAAAGGAAAAGCTATCGCTAATGATATTAAAGGGTCTCCTAGAGTGTCTAATTTTTCCCCTCATTTCCCAAATATCTCAAGTATGACGTTTACATGGTGGGATTTCATATCCTCTAAGAAGAATCAATTTTTCCCCCATTTAATTCTATTACTTGTTTATGCAAGAATGAAATCGGACATTCCTTCAAGAAAATAATAATAATAATAAAATAAACTGGCCCTTGTGATTTAGTATCCATCCTCTAAACTCCATGCTTCATGGACGATTTGCAAAGCTAACTTTAATAAACGTAAATTGGATAATTTTTTCTTCTTTTCTTTAAAAAAAAATCCAGAGCACAATATAAACAGATCATTCAAGAAAAATATAGAAACCATTTCCAATTGAAAACTTCAACAACAGATTTACATGCAATTGCAAAGCCAGATAAAAGGAAATATGGAAATTTACGAGTTCCCGAACTCCAAGAACTAGAATCAACAGTTCAGAGATACTAACAAAACTCCCATCTTTTAATATAAGAATCACTGAGATCCACTTAATCCATCATTACTGGACAAGGGAAGAGTAATATGCAATGCTAACAAGGAGAGAATGCAGGTACATGAAATCAAAATTCCAATTACAGCAATATCTACTCATGCATGAAACTACATTTATGATAAAAATATATATTATGTTTTTTCTGTTTATGAACTAGTAGCCTGAACCATAATGATGAGAATCAACAGCCAAAAACAAGAAATTTTAGCCACTTAACTTCACAAAGTCATCATGCCGGGTAAACAGCAAAGAGATTGGCTGAATTTTTTCCTCTTATATCTGGAATATGAAAAGACTCACCTTGACAAAGGTCAACTACACAAGGAACTCTCTACTTCGGCAAGATGGAGAAAGAAAATGCAAGACCATAGACATGCATAAACTGTCTCAGCAAAGATCACATGCAAGAAAGGGTTTAAAACAAGAAGTAGAAGTAAAAGGGTACAAAGCATATTACCTCGAAAATTTTTTCTTTTTAGAAACCCTGAAAAAACAACAAAATCCAAGAAATGGGTTTTAAGCAAAGAGTTGAAAATTTCTAAACTAATAAAATGAAGAAAAGAAACACTGTCTAACATTTCCAGTAAATTTTTTTTGTCATCTTTTTCTCCATTTTCTTCGCCTTTGCTTCAGTTTCTAAAGTACAAAACAGAAACGTTAAAAAGAAGGAAAAAATAAAGTACCTGAAATATGGGAACAGAAGGAGAGAAAGTGAACAGAAGGAGAGAAAGTTACAGATCTGTGGGAGAAGATAAAGGGGAAGATCTGAAAAATGGCAAGAAAGTGAAGGAGAAGATGAAGGAGGGCAGAAATTGGAAAATTGGGAAAAGAGAGCCGGATGGAATAGCCAATCGGATATGTAGGCAATGAATGGCTATTACAGCCTTTTCATGTAATAGGGGCTGAATGGATTCAGGCTGTAATAGTATTACAGCCAACCAAACGTTGGTTTGGTGGTGGGCCCACCGAATTGGGGGAATACATTCCTATTCCCCAACCAAACATCATGTTATGGTAATCATCTAGTGAACGAAATGCTTCTCATTAAACTTCTTTTTAAGGTTAATTTTTTCAAAAAAAAATTAATTTTAAAATTAATGTGCTTTAACACACTTAAACTCACATCCTCTTGTATTGACAATAATATTCATACCAATCAAATTAAGACTCAATCCACATTTAAGTTTAAATTTTAGATTTATTGAATGTATTTTAAAAAAATAATCCTATGAATTATCTATTCTAACCTTCTAATAAAAATTAAAAATTCATGAAAGAGTGTAAAAAGAAAAAGCATCCGACAAACCCAAAATCATCTGCAAAAGCTTATGTATTCCCATGGAGTGAACTTCACTCTATTCTTGTTTCAATAATAATAATCTAGAAGATGGAGAATCATCCATCTTATTAAAGGAAAATGGGAAGCAGGTCAATTGTCACAACCAACCCTTTTTAAGCGGTGGCCTTTTTAAGTGAAATTCATCAAATTTATTTTCATGAAAAACTTTCACATGAATATTACTATCGAAAATTAATGTTTTTAATTAGGTAAAGTTTAATAAGAAGATCAATGATAGGTAAAATTTTACTAAGAGTATCGTTTATTAAAATTTTGTTTAGGTTGAAGTTTTGGTTTAATGATAAGGAAATGTTTTGGAAATTTTGAGATTTTAGTATTAGGTTTGAGAGTTTTTTTTTTTTTCCAAATTTAATCAGATTTAAGTTTAGAGCACAAGTTTGTAAAAAAATTTAAACTAATTAGTCCCTCCTCAACCCATTAATAAGAGGATAATGCGCTTTAACGCACTTGAACTCACGTCCTCCTATATTAGCAACAATGTCCATGTCAATCAAACTAAGACTCAATCGAAATTTTTCATCATATTACTAAATTGACATCTAAAATAATTATAATATTTAAATAATATTTATTAGTTAAAAAATTGATGTAAAATAGAAGTTGTGATAATTATACATTTAAAATAATTATAATTTAAAAAATTATGATAATTACACATTTAAAAATAATTATAATTTAGTTTACAGATGAATTTGATGTAAAAATATTTTACTAATTTTAAAATAGAATTATTACTTGAATAAAACTTTTTTGGTGAAACTTGAATAAAACTTTAAGCATAAAATGTAACAAAAAGTTGTGATAATTACAGTTATAATTTAATTTACAATTATTAGTTGAAAACAAATATACATTAATTTAAAATTATTATAAAAATATTTTTAAAATTTATGGTAATTTTATTTATATAAAATAGAGTTAAATTGAATAGATTTGTAAGCGTCTTAATTATCACATAATTAGTATTAGAGTTATATACTACTTAAAATTTGATTCTTCAATGGGGTAACATCGAATCATATTTGTTTTACAACAATAGCACCAGAGAGAGATAAAATATTATTTTAATTGATATTGAGATAATATATGATTACGATATTTTTTAATTTTTTCTAAGTTGATTATACTATGCGAAGTAAGTAATGTTAAATCATTATTTATTTGTTCATTATTTATTTGGTATAGGTGAAAAATATTTTACAAATTTGCTTTTAAAAAATTCAATTTCAACAATTATTTTTAACCGTTATTATTAAATGTGATCATTAATTAAATGCCTCATATAATTTCAAAGTTGTATATTATTTGGATAGTTTTATTTATTAATTCAATTTTTATTTTCATTATTTTTAAAGCATTATTTTATTTTTCAAAATTAATTGATCTTTAGTATAAATTAAATTAATCCTCACTTATTTAGGATAAATATATATTTGAAATTATAAAAATATTATTAATAAATTAAAATTGTATAAAATCATGCATGTGACATTAGAAATTAGCTCTGATTATAAGTGTAACTTCTTCAAAAATGAAAAATAAAATGATCATTTTTGCCTTAAAATCAATTATTTACGGAATGAGAAATTTTAAAATATAAATGAAGTTTGATATATGATTAGTAGAAAATTAAGTTATAAATTTTAGTGCATTTCGCAACTAAATTGGCTTATTTTAGAGTAAAAAGTACTAAACTCCATAGTATTTTTAGTATTCTTAGGATATTAGTCATTAGAATAAATTTATCAATTAATCACAAACTTTTGTGTGACGTTTAAAATAACATCACAAAATATATTATAAATGTGAAAAAAATAAGTAATCGTCACCTTTAATTATTTGATAGCATCTCTTATATGGCAAAAATAAATTATTAATTTAGGTTGTTATATGTTTGACACCAACATTTACTGTTAGAATTGTGTGACCCAAATTCTAAGAGATTGCTTGCAAGTCAAGGTAAACAAAAATATATTTTCTTTCTAGAAGATTTAATATTTATTAGTATAATATATTTAGCATTTATTAGTATAGTTTATTTGACTTACTAATTTAGCCTATAAATAGGCTCTTTACAATCTTAGAATTAAGAGACACCCATTAGATTAGAACTCATAACACATTCAGAGAATTTTGTGTTTACGTTTTGAGGGTTCTTTGTTTTTCGGGTTTTCGGGGTTTAGTTTTTATCTCCATCTTTTGTACTCTTCATTCTTTTGCCATTATAGTAAAATTATCTTTGCCCGTGGTTTTTTTATCCTCTTTTGAGGGGTTTTTCCACGTTAAATTTGTGTATTCATCTTCTCAATTTCTTCTACTATTTTTACTTGTTCGTTGCTTAATCGAGACGATCCTAACAAGTGGTATCAGAGCTAGTTTAACTTTCATAGATCAGCCCGTTCAGAGATGGCAGCAACAAGGTTTGAAATTGAGAAGTTCGATGGTGAGACAAATTTCAATCTGTGGCAAGTTCGGATGATGGCAATTCTAGTTCAAAATGGCTTGAAAAAGGTTGTTACAGGGAAAAAGCCTGAGAATCTAAATCAAACAGAATGGGAAGAGCTTGATGAAAAGGCATTATCTGCAATCCAGTTGTGCCTCGCGAATACAGTATTGCAGGAGGTATTGATGGAGAAGACCTCATTCGCCTTGTGGAAAAGGTTAGAAACTCTTTATGCGACTAAGTCTCTAGCTAACCGTTTAGTGTTGAAACAAAGTCTATTTACGTTTCGCATGAACGAAGGTGAGCTTCTTAAAGATCACATCAGTCAATTCATTACTCTTTTAAATGATTTAAAGAACGTTGAGGTTCATATTGACGATGAAGATCAAGCTATGCTATTATTGTGCTCTTTACCCTCTTCATACAAGTCTTTCAAGGAGACCCTGATTTATGGCAGAGACAAACTCTCGTTCGAAGATGTGAACGATTATTTGTTGAGTAGAGACAAACTCGACAATGAGTTTGGTTTGAATAGCAAAGCAGATAGGCAAGCTTCCGTTTTGGTAGCATCAAAGAAACGAGACAAAAGGTGTCGCTATTGTAAAAAGTTAGGTCACGTCAAAGCAGATTGTTATAAACTGTAAAATAAAAGAGCTGCTGAGAGTAACGAGGAAGATGTAGCTGGTGCTAATTTGGTCGATGAAGGTGATGATTTCTTGTTAGTGTCAATGAGCGATAATTCCAAGCTTACGTCTGAGTGGATTCTAGATTCAGGATGTTCTTTCCACATGTGTCCCAATAGAAAATGGTTCTCCACATACATTTCAGTTGAAGGTGGAGTTGTGCACATGGGAAACGATTCATCTAGTAAAATAATCGGTATTGGTACTGTTAAAATTAGGATACACAATGGGACGATTAGGACACTCTCAGATGTCAGGTATGTACCTGATTTACGAAAGAATCTCATCTCCTTGAGTATTTTAGACTTGAAAGGATGCAGAATCAACATCGAGTCGAGCGACATTAAAGTATCTCGTGGAGCTCTCGTTTTGTTAAAAGGTAAAAGAACCGGCAGTCTTTATATTCTGGAAGGTTCTACAGTGACCGGTGAAATCGGACGTCCCTCGTCCGTTACGGAGTCAAAGTCAACTCATTTGAAGCGGAGGCAACTTGGTCATAGGAGGGAAAAAGGTATGACCGTTTCGTTGAAGAAAGGTTCTCTTTTGGATGCAGGTTTTGAAAAGTTAGGGCACTGTATTCGTGAAAATCAGACCCGGGTTAGTTTTGATTTGGCAGTGCACAAGTCAAAGGCTAGAAGTCTTCCAGCTTCTAAGCATAGATTCGACTCAGTTAATTCCCTGCATAGTTCAAGATAGGCCCGTGGCGGGTTTTGGCAAAGATGGAAATTGAAAGAATTCGTGTCAAGGTGGAGATTGTTAGAATTGTGTGACCCAAATTCTAAGAGATTGCTTGCAAGTCAAGGTAAACAAAAATATATTTTCTTTCTAGAAGATTTAATATTTATTAGTATAATATATTTAGCATTTATTAGTATAGTTTATTTGACTTACTAATTTAGCCTATAAATAGGCTCTTTACAATCTTAGAATTAAGATACACCCATTAGATTAGAACTCATAACACATTCAGAGAATTTTGTGTTTACGTTTTGAGGGTTCTTTGTTTTTCGGGTTTTCGGGGTTTAGTTTTTATCTCCATCTTTTGTACTCTTCATTCTTTTGCCATTATAGTAAAATTATCTTTGCCCGTGGTTTTTTATCCTCTTTTGAGGGGTTTTTCCACGTTAAATTTGTGTGTTCATCTTCTCAATTTCTTCTACTATTTTTACTTGTTCGTTGCTTAATCGGGACGATCCTAACATTTACCTATCAAAAAGCTTGGTGGGAATTTATTTTTTTGATGTCTCGAAAAATTATGATACTTTTTCGTCACCAATGTAAATTCATTTTAATGGAATCACTATTAAAAAAATTTTAATTTCGGGTTGAATTTATTAAATCGAATCATTTTAAACAATTAAACTAATAAGTTTTGGGGTGAGAACGAAAATAAAGAGTAGAATTGTTGAGGACTTGTTAACAAAATTAGTAACATTATTAGAGAAATTAATATTTAGTGCATACTGATTAAATTGTAAATAACTAAACTAGGTGAGATTAAATGAGAGACTAAGTAAGTCATTACTATGTTATTGATATTAACAATTAGCTTAAGGGGAAACCTTAATCTACCCATTAATTCCCATCGGCCATTACAGAACCAAATCTCAACCATTAGGTATGCTATAATATTATTTTATAAATGAACATATGTTAAATAAAAGAAAAGATGATAGAGTTAGATTTTCTTCATCTTCATCAGATGGCACTAAAGAAAGAAGGAAAGAAAATTTGCATGCACATTTCTTCCATTTCCTCCTTTAGGATATTCAAAACCTTAGTGGCTTGAGTATAAGAAAAATGCATTTCATGTTTTGATTTTAATGATTTATATGTTGAATGTATGAATCTAATATTGTTTTTATGTTTGAATTATTGTATGTAACTAAAGATGAAGCCAAAACCTCGAAACCAAAAGAAAAGGAAAAAGCGATCGACCACTAACGACATTAATTTGTGCTAATATAAATTTTTTTACATGATTTTTTTAAGTAGCTAAGCTAAGGAATTAATAGTGGTGATTGTTGAGATAAATGGATCACCATGTTTTTATGACATTGAAATTTATTGGTATAATATTATTTATATGTATATGTGATATTGACTGGGATATCATGACGAAAGTGATAATGATGAAACTTGGATATGCCCTATTAAATGATGTTGAATATAGTTTTTGGTATAGTTGGTATGACATGGGATTCGTTTGTCTTGAAGGAAGCATTTTGACACTAATGTGCAATTTATTCCAGCACTTAAGTGCATATTGTGGAGTATTATGGGATATCAATGCATTTATGCCCCCATTAGCACTTATGTGCAATGTTAGGGGATTAATATGCAAATTCATGCTTGAGTCTACATTTTGTTAATAAAGGCTAAAAAATGACGATGGAATTTGGCAAAATGAAATGGTTCAATGGTGTAATGATTTGTGAATATGAATAGCATAATGACAAATAAGTTTTAATACATTAAAGACCATTCCTAATGCAAGTTTAAACACCCTTGAGGTGATATGATATAATGGTATGATTGTTTGAGTATGCTTAAAGACCAGTCATATGATGATTATAATAACATATTTTTATCTAGTTTATTAATAAAGGCATTGTCATTTTTGTTTTCAATCTTTATTCCTATGTTAAATAAGTTGTATAATGATAAATTCCTAAGAATAATCATACCATTCTTAAATGTTATAGTAAAGTATTATTGTGGGCTTGGACATTGAGACTAATATGTGCTTGATTGATGACAAATGTAACGACCCGATAGTTAGGAGTGACGAAAAGTGTAGTTTCGAGACTCTATTTCCATAAATCAGGCCCGTGAATATTTTCATAAAGTAGTTATGGAGTTATAATAGAGGCGAACTAAATTTTGGAAAAGTAATTTTCATGAAATTATGAGTTATTGAGGTACAGGGACTAAATCGCGTTAGAGTCAAAAGTTAGATTATAGATTAAAATAAATTAAAGGGACTAAAGTAGTAAATATACATTTATTTTATGTTGTAGTGGACGGTCATTAATGATGTATATTATATATATATGTTAACTTAATATATATGTTATAATAATAAATAAAAGGAAAACAAAATGAAAGAAATATAAAGGAAAGTGGGATGAAAGAGAATGTGAAACCGTAGGGAGAAGAAAGAAAGCTTGGATGGCCATAAGGGTTTTTAAGTATTCAAGCTTCAATTAGTTAGTCAATTTAGTCCATTTTCTTGTAACTTTTACGTTTTTGGAATCTCGGTACTTAGAGCTAGCCGACCCATGTTATAATTTTTAGTATTGTTCAAGATTGATGATGTTTCCATTGTTGAGTAGTTAAACATTAAGGGTTTATTTGATAGATTTTAAAGTTAGAAGTGAAAAAGGACTAAATAGTAAAATTAATTTTTGATTTTGAGCAATAGGGACTAAATTGTGAAAATTCCAAATTTAGGGGTAGAATTGAAAATAGGGAGCTAAATTTGGCTTAGAGTGAAATTAGTATAAAAGTTCGAGGTTAAATGCGAAGATTTAATTAGTCTCTGTTTAGGGACTAAATTAAAGATTAAGCAAAATGTGGTATAAAATTTAAAATTTGATGAGAATTGAGTTGTGTATTATTAATCTATTTTAATTATTGTATTTTGTAGCGAACGTCGTTCTGGAATCCTTGAGTAAAAAGGGGAAAAACAAAGTCGACGTCGAGTAGCTCGGAATATATGATTGTATTTTTATAATCCGAACTAAACTATAATTTGTTGTATATTAATATAATTTTCATGGTAAGCATTAAGGTGAGATTTGTGATTTGATTGGGTTATTAAAATCCATTGTTGCTTATGAAAGCAAATGATACATAATTGAAAAGTATGTGTATTTTTATATATGTGTGAGTTGGAAATATATATATATATGTGTATAATTATATATGGTATAAATGTGAATTTGATACATTGGCTGAAATTGAAGAGGAAATAAAAACCCTATTAACTTTTTCGGACCAAGTCAGATATAGATGGCATGCCTTAGGATAAGAAGAGTTCAGGGATTACTTCGTCTGCCTATCCGTCCGAGTCCGAGTCGTGTTAATAGGGAAATAAATATGAATTATGAAATTTAAATATGTGAAATGGAAATGTAATATGTGAAATGGATTGGAATGGAATGAAATTTTGGATTAAGCCATGAACATAGATTGACTATGTTCAAATGGAATATGGATCAATAATGTGGTTTGGATGGTGTCGTTTCATGATTAAATATCAAATGATTTATGAGAGGCTATTGATATAACAAAAGTTGAGAACTCAACTGCATACTAGAAACTAAAATGGAAATTGTGTAACTGTATAATTGAAAATGCCATGTGTTAATGTTGCAAAATGTGTAAAGTAAAGTAGTATTGCCATGAAAATTGCATGATTTAAATTCATAATGAATTTTAGTTTGAGCATTTCATGTATTTATATCTTGTTTTAATATCCGGATTATAGAAATACCATTGAGTTATATTCAGCATACGATTTTATTTTCCGTGCGCAGGTTAGGTACTTTTCAACTAATCGCCAATTCAACATCCATCAACGATCTCAAACCCAAGTGTGATGATGTTTTTTTTGTAATTGGATGTACCGAGGAGGTCTTTTGAATGATAGTTGTTATGTAATGTGATGATTTTAGGAGTCCTATGTGTAATGGTATTTATGTGTTTATAAAGTTGAGGCTTAATCTATGTTTTGGTATGTTAGTCAAGCTTAATGTTTTGCATGTGTTTTAGTTTTCAGCTTGGTAGCCTAAATAGCTAAAACATTAGTTCAATTATGGTCATTTGGTATAAATGAATGTTTGGATAGTTGATGCCTTATTGATATGTTTGGAAATATAAAAATGTGGTACCAATGAGGGTACATTGGTTAGACACTTAATATGGATGTTTTGGCATGTTTTAAGCATGTTTAATTCTGTTTTGAATAGGTTAAATGGTTGGGAATTGGGTTGCTTAGTGTCTAAGTAAGCATGATTTGGTAAACTTGAGTTTTAAGGTGCAGTTAGGTACACACGGTCTGTCACACGGCCGTGTGTCTTGTGAATTTTAGTGCAGGTTTCACACGGTCTAGCACACGACCTGCGACACAGCCGTGTGACCCAAGTTAATGAGTTACACGGGCAAAGACACGGGCTGGGACACGACCGTGTGTCTCAAGTCAATGAGTTATATGAGTAGAGACACAGGCTGGGACACAACCGTGTGACCCCTGTTTTTAAAATTTTTAAAATTTTCCCTAAACCCTTTTAAATTGTTTCAAATTAGCCTCTATTTATTTTCTGATTATTTTTAAGGTCCCATAAACTCATATTAAGGACTGTAAGAGTATTTTTACACAAATTTTAAATGAAGTAGCAAACCTTAATTGGGTGAAGTAGGTCATTCTACTAATATCATCGGATGTAGATAGTTAGAGTGTAATCCAATATTATGATGCTAATAATTGGAATAGTTTTATTAGGTATCCAACTTCTAGTTTTCAAGAGAGGATATAAATAGTGATCAAAATGTAAATTGTGGAAGACTAAGTTTAGCATTGCATAGCATATCTCATTACTCTATTGTAAAAGATAATAATAATATGAAAGTATTAGATTAGCATGTTCTACTCTCTGTATAATATGAATGTTAATAGTTAGCTTGCACCTTTGATTATGTTGAAATTAAATGTTCTGGTCGGTTAGTAATGCCCGTGACCCTAATTCGTCGACGGAGGTGGGTTCGGGGTGTTACAACAAGTGTTGTTATGTATATGTCAAGTTAGCACATAAGTATATGTTAAAGAACAATATATTAGATTGACCCACCATGAGAATGTTTCTCGGATTATTATGTAATAGTCACGACATTTCCTTATGGTGATAATTGTAAGTATGATCCTTAGACTTGAGATCATCATTGTTCCAACATCATGAGTCATATACTTTGACACAGTCAAATGTCTTTCATAAATGGTTGTACTATAAAGATTGATATGGGGTGTGCCATAATTTGTGTAGTGGGATGTGAATGATCAAGATAAGGTTTGTATCTTCTACATAATGGGAGTGATATCTCAAGCTTCTTGATTGCATGAGACTTGAAACACATGACCATGCTCTAATGAGTTGATATGAGATACCACACTAATTTGTTTATCTTAGTTTACTCTGGAAACCAAGAAACAATAGATTAAGATATATAAATGTAATTGTTTCATGACTTGTATTCAATCTAGATATCAAGGACAAAGAGATATACTACATGATGACATTATCACAGAAAGGTAATGTCGAACCACGACTTCTTGTAACTTGGGTAGCAATGATGCATTACTAGATGTCTCTCATTATTTGTAACATTAGAAATATTCTAATATTATTGCCAACATTGCAAGATCACACAGGATCACACATTATGGTTAAAACAATTGAAATATGTAGAAAGACGTGGTTATATTTAAATTGATTCTCGAATAATATTAATTATAGAAATGTTCACATAATTAATTTAATTCGATAAAGTCAAATATCAAAACACAATGAATGTGCATGCTTGATATACACACAGACACTCAATTTAATTAGTGTGAACTGGCTTAACATATTTTTAAATTGGGTAAATCATATTAACGAAATTGCTAATTAGATAATTAGGGATTTTCAGTTAAGGATTATTTTAAGGAATTCTAAAATATCGATACTTTTTAGAATGAATATAATTTTATGAAAATCTCTTAACAATTTTTATGTGTGATTATGTGCATTCAAAACACGTTTTTGGATAACAAGAAAGGATATCAATCATTTAATCCTGCATTCAAAACATTTTGAACAAAAACAGAAAGGATGTCAATCCTTAAGTCCGCCTTATTAGTTACCCGAATAGATACACAACTAGTAGTGTGTGATTTCGGTTTTTGAGCAAAAAACTCTTCAAAAGGGTTTTTGAGAGAATTTTCAATCATTTTGTTAGGTAGATCATGTAGAGGCCGAGACGTTTTCATTGCAACTAGGATTTGTAACATTGACAAAAGAATCAACCGCGTCACAAGGGTTGTGATTGCTGGAATTATTTTTCTACTACATCACAAGGTGTATAGGCATTCCAACAATGATACTATGTATCCTTTGTCGAATACTATAAAATTTAGTTTAATTATGCTTCTAATACTTTATATTATATACTTCTCCACTTAATACTTTTATTATGCATTGAAATCAAATTATGTTAGCATCCCTAAGCTTTCCATGCTCAACATACAGATGAATTTGTTTTCATACATATGTATCAAGTAGATTTTGATTAGATTATGAGACTCCAGCAGCATCCAAACCTTATACCTTTGCTCAACCCAATGTTTGTATTATTTCTTTTGTGTGGTTGATTTGTTAATAGCATGTACTTAGTGTAGGAAGCTTTATGAGTCTCGCATGATGATTTTAGTCGTTTGGTTGATTATAGTCGTGTAATTTAAATGATAATTTCTCGTGTTGACTAACAACAACCCACACGTCGCTTGTATCAAAATAATACCTATAAATTTAATTACATGTCACTAATACTATTTTTTGTTTGACATTATTTTATTTCACACAAATTTATATTTACTCAAAATGTTTGGATTTTAAATGCATTGCTAATAATTATATAATAACATTTTCTCGCATCTTTAGTTTCTAATTATATTTGTTTTTCGGACACAATGTCTAAAATTATTTATAGTCTTTTCTACCTTATAAATAGAAAAATAATACACTTCAATATACTCGAACCCACATATTCTTGTATTGAAAATAGTGTCTATGTCAATCGAACTAAAACTAAATCCACTTTTCAAAATTTATGTTTTATTTATGTAAAAGAAAAAAGATTTAGGGTGAGTTTGGATAGATGGTGCGTTTATCTGCGGTTAGTTTAAAAATAACAGTGACAATAAAATTAAATATTATAACGATACTGTAACGTGAGATAAAATTAAGCTAAACGCACTATATCGCATCCTACCACCCATCTAAACCCGCTCTCAATCTATTGATTTTCTTTTAATTTAGAAAAGAAAAATCATTGAAAATTAGAATCTAAATTCACTTTTTAACTTTCTTAGTTCCTTTACAATTATGATAATATTTGGGTGTCGTGTAAAGCTGTTGGTGATAGAATCTCTGACTTATTAACTAATCCCAACATGTTAAAGTCATTTTTAATAACATGGGCGCCTTTGACTAACCCCTCTTTTCACTCCTCTGAAAATCACAATCTAAAACTCACTTTTTAATATTTTATTTTTAAAAATATACCATGCTTGAGTTAATATATTATTTAATATTTAAATTTGAATAATTATAACAGAAAAATATTTAATTGAAAAATAAACATTAAAATTAAATTCAGGTTTTAAATTAGAGTAAAAATTGAAATCCAACCACCAAATATTATATTAACCATTTATTTTTATTTCATAAAAGAATTACATTTCTTTAAATAGTAATGGTATAAACCACTCGTTCAACTAATATCCATGAATTACAATTCTTAATCAATTCTCTATAAATAAATAAATAAATAAACAACATTTGGCAGGTTGATTGGTTGGGTAAGAAAATAATTAAATTAGTTGTAATAATATATCTACCCCATCATTATTGTCAATCACAGCGGATTTAAGCCGGCAACAAGCTAAAACTTCATTATATTTTTAAAATTTTATGATAATACAATAATAATCATGTTTACAAACATATTTTTATGAATCCAATTGATAAAGGTAGGTTAAAACCATGCTTTTACACATGGTGATAAAATATTTAATTTTATAAATCAGCACATATATTAATCTAACAATTAAAGTATTCACCATTCGAGTTGCGTTAATTGCGATACTATTAAAACTTTGCTTTTTTCTTTTTAATTCATAAAAAATGGTTAATAAGCAGGTATTGATATCTATTGAATTATAAAATACTTCCAGTTAAAACAGTTAATAACGTCCGTTTCATTCTCCTTGGACACAAACGAAGACCCCCGAAAATTTGTCCAAATGTCACTCGTCATCATAAAACATTAATTAATGAGTTTTAAGCATTTTATTAATAACCTTAATTATGCGATCCAGCTCATCCGATTCCCTCTAATCACGATTCCCCTAACCTAAGACAAAAAGATAACACTCCCATCACACCGTCCATTTTCGCCACCCACAGCCCTCATCTAACGCTCAAGATCAATCCTTGCCCACCGCTTTATCCGTACCAAATCAATAGCTTTTCTACTTTACTAAATTACCCTTCTAACGTTTAAATGATCGACCGGTTGAGAGTTCCATTCATTCGAAGGAAACAGTAAGGCTATGATCGTAAATCAACATGGTTCCCGTGTTTTTAGTTCACTGCTGGAAAATACCTGTAAATTAGTGCTTCTCAAGGAAAAAAATTAAAATTAAGGGTGTCCGAGAAACGGCAGTGAAGAAGCTTTAAGCAAAGAGCCTTTTCTCTTCTTCGTTAATGGCAGATCTTTCGTTTTCTTGATTTGCATTTTGAGTTTACGGCCTCGTTTGTGACTTAACTGAGTTTAATTGTTCTGCTGAGTTGAATTAGGAAGTCATCGGAGATGCTGGACGGAATCTTAGGCCGTGGTTTTGCCTCCAAATGGTTTATATTTTCTATTACAACAGATGCATTATTCTTGTTCTCTTTTTTCCTTTCTTTTATAAAAAAAAATAAATTGACGATAAATTTTTTCCTCTCGTTTTTCTTGCAGTAAGTCATTGATAAAACTGATAAAGAGTCGGATCGATGTAATAAGGAGGAAGAGGAGTGCGACGCTTAAGTTTTTGAAGAAAGACATAGCTGATCTGCTCGCTAATGGCCTTGATATTAATGCTTATGGCAGGGTAATTTCTTTTAAAAATTATTATTCCTATTTTTAATCCTTTTATTCGGTGTTGAAATTATAGGAAAAGAGGTCAAATTCAAAAAACCGACTTCAATGTATTTTTTTCCTTTAATTTTTAGAATGTTTAATAGCGGAAGACGAAGGTTTGAAATTTGTATATATATTGACTGGCTTGTTTGAATATCTCAAAATGTTAGTTTTTTTTTTAAATAAAATGAATATTTATGGACATGAAATTAAAATGAATTTTGTGTTAAATTTTTGCGAGGTGGTGCAACAGGTGGAAGGATATATAGCTGAATTGGTCCTTTCCTCTTGCTACGATTTTGTTGAGAAATGCTGCGAGTTCGTGTCGAAGCATGTTTCACTTATGCAAAAACTGAGGTATATGTGGCTGTATTATTTATTTCACTTTGGTAGACTTTATGTTTACATTGTCTCTGTAATGAATGAGGGTGAAATTGAAAAGGAAGTCTGAATAAGATTAGCATTCAACTACGCTGCGAAATACAGAAGAGTAGCAAGGAACTAGGTTTTATCATCTAATGGCTAAATTATAAAATTTTAAGTTTATGCTGGGGAAGACATATGAGCATATTAGCATATGCCAGATAGTATATTCTAACTATGCTTCAGCATTAAAGGTTTTTCAGCTTTCAGGGGACATAAGATGATGGGTTGTTGCAAGGAACTAGGTTTTTTAGGCAACGGTAAAATTATAAAATTTTAAGTTTATGCTGGGGAAGAGTAGAAGACATATGAGCATATTAGCACAGATAGCGGAGGGGCTGTGAACTTTTTTCCTTGAAATTATCATTAATAAGCAGATAAAAACAGTTGCTTATTCTTGTCAATCAATGCACAGTGACTGCCCCGAAGATTGCAGGGAAGCTGTTTCATCTCTGATGTTTGCAGCTGCAAGATTCTCTGATTTGCCAGAGTTACGCGATCTTAGGCAAATATTTCTTGAAAGATATGGAAATTCCCTGGAATTATTTGTCAATAAGCAGGTAATTTCTGATAATCTGCTATAAAAGAGATTAATCTATGGTCCCAGTACTGCTTTCTATGACCAACATTATAAAATTTGATGATAGCTTGTCGAGAATTCAGCTTCAAATTCTTTCACAATGGAGAAGAAAGTCAAGGTAATGCACGATATAGCATCAGAGTTTACCATAAAATGGGACTCTGAAGCTTTTCAGCGAAGAATGTCTAAACCTACCGTGGTTCCACAGGTATGCTTCATTTGTTTGATCTTTACTTTTTAAGTATTCTTCTTGAGGTTATCCATACCTTGTCCTCACAGTGGAACTCTTGTGATCTCTGTAATTGTTCCATAGGACCAACCTAAAAGTTATGGGTCTTCCCATGTCAATGGTCATAATCATAAATCAAAAGATGGAAGAAGTGCTGGTTCACAAGACGATAAAGTTAAAGTTTTGTCTAAAGAAAAACACGAAGTAGGTAAGGGTGAGCGTAGACGGGGCAACTGCAAGGAGGATAATGTCTCAAAAAGGGATGAGATCATCTTTCCACCTAAACAGGAATTTGCTGTTGAGGGGTACCAGCCACATCATGGCAGGGAGCAAGCTTCTGCAAGGAAGAATGATCTCAACATTCCATCATGGCAAAAACAGGAAGTCTCTGCTGGTAAGGTTGAATTTTGGAATGGGAAGGATGATGTTGCCTTCAAAACAGCAAGATTGAGCAGTTCTTCTCATGGAAAAATAATGGAAAGAGCTGATGGTGGAGCCAAACTACAAGATGGTAGGCAGAATGGTACGCCTAGAATATATAACCAAGATGTTCTACTTCAGAGAAAGCATGATCTAAGTCCTAGTTATGCAGCTTCATGGTCCAAGGGTGAGGAATTCGCTGCTGATAACTCTGGTCACCAGTATGGTTTTCCAAATGCTACAAGAAAAACTGATGAAGAAGATGAACCGAAGTGGAAGTCCCACTTTAAGAGTGGTATCCCTCCTCCTTATGTTAAACCAAGTACCAAACCAAAGGATCACAGGCATGATGCCAATGTGGGATCTTCACTTGCTGGTTTTGACAGCAATGGGGTGTCCGATGATCCTTCAACACATGACAGGGCATATGTGGTTAATAGGACAGATAAGTACAAGGAAGGGTTAGATCATCCTGGTAAAGAACAGCAGATAATTCCGCCTGTTAGAGTGAATAGTCATGATCGTGATCGTGAGAAAGATTATTACTATAATCATGATGCAAGTGATGCCCCTGTACCAAGACGAAGATCATCGAGAAGGCGACATTCGAAATCAACTTCTGGTCTTACTGAAGTTGATAATGCTGAAGATACTGAATCTGCAAGGAGAAAACACAGAAGCAGGAAAAGAGATGACTCAAAACGAGGTCTGCAAATTTTATTCGATGATGAGCAGCATAAAGACAATGAGGAGGAAAGGATAATTGACAAGCTGTTGATACATTACAGTAAGAAACCGCCATCTGGTGAAGAGGGAAAGATAAGAAGAAAGTCTAAAAGTCATCATGCACATCATATGGGAAGTGATGTGGGTGAAGCTCCTCAGAAATCTAGTAGGAATACATCCGATGATATGTCCGAGACCATTTCCCGTCCAGCCCGTTCAATATCTCTCCCTCCTGCACAAACAGCTGAATCAAAAGGAACCAAAGTTTATGCTCGTGCTAGCTCATTCGAGTCTGATAGGTCGAGTGCAGCCCAGCATGTGCATCCAAAGTTACCAGATTATGATGATTTGGCCGCTCACTTTGCAGCAATGAAAGGGAGATAAAGCTTTGGACCTTTCTGTGTCATTTTTTTCTCCAATCACTATTGCGTTGCTTCCATCTTAAAACTTCATTTATTTGCTTAGCTGAGTTGGCGCTGCTGCTGTCTTCTAGTACCCCTGCCTGCATATTGTTGGTCCATCGCTTGCCATTGCTATTGCTTGGTAGTTTGAGTATATTTTCTTATGTGCTTATAGCACTTTTATTACTACTTCTATGACCAACGGCTGTAACTAGCATTTATATACTTGCTGATTCTTTTTATTTTACATGATTAAGGTGGTAATTGTGGGCTCATGCTGCATGACTCGAGTTCCATTGAGGTTTACTTTTAAAGTGAGTACACGATTCTCGTTTTTAGGGATTTTTAGGTTCAATTACCTAAAAATCATGTCTTGCTTACCGAGTAAAAATTTAGCTCGATCGACACCTAAAGAATATACTTAAGAAAATGCAAAAATAAATAAATAAAATTTGCACTCAATTAAGTTATTGTCATTAATTAAAATAATCAATTAAGTTATTCTCTTTAACAGTTTTTATGATTAAACACATTAATTTTAAAATAAATTAACGGATCACTCTAATGGTAATAACTGATAAATTTTTATTTAATCTAATATTTTCATTAAAATTATAAAAAAATCATAAAAATTATAAAATATTAAATATTAAATATTAAATATTAAAATTGATATAAGCTTATTAAAATTATAAGAAATTATAAGTATTATAAAAATCTAAAAAAAGTTATTGATATATAATTAGTAAATCTTATTTAAAATTTTTTTAAAAAAACTTATTAGAGTTCTTTAAAATAATTAAAAAATTGTAAAAAGAATATTAAAATATTAAAATTTATATAAACTTATAAATTTTATTAAGAAATCTTAAAATTGTGAATAGGACCGATTGGCCCGAAATAGACAAAGGTATTGATATGGGGAAAGTCATCAGAACAGTTGACTTGGGAACTAGACAATTGAACTGATTTTTTTTATTTTTTTAATATTTTTATCAAACCAAAATTTCATTATCTAATTATTAGCATGTGTTAGAATGAAATATTCTAATCAATGTTTTCAGCACTGGATCGATAGGCAAATTGATCAGGCCATCGATTTGCATGTTTGACTAATTCATCCCGTTCAATTAAATAATACATAAAAAAATCGTTTGAACCCTCTGGTTCTTAGGTCAACCGATCTACTGTTTTTCTTTGGACCTATACCCTTATTGATTTCAATCTAATTAATCCAATTGATTAATCTGATCCAATTCAAGTCTTTATGTTTTTTTAATAATTTTTATAAATTTATATCAATTTTCATACTTTTAATATTTTTATAATTTTTATGATTTGTATAGTTTTTAAATAGGTTTTATAAAATTATAAATATGTTTTATTAATAATTTATTAGATTTTTTATATTTTATAATTTTATAATTTTTATAATTCTATATCAATTTTCATATTTTTTAAGATTTAATAATTTTTATATTTTTTAATTTTTAAAATTTTTCTAATTCCTTATAATTTTTAATATTTTTATGAAAAATATTAGATTAAACCATAAGTTGTCACGTGTTACCATCTGATTAAGTCGTTAATATGTTTTAACAAGTCAACGTAATTAATGATGGAAATCATTAACAGAGAAATTTAATTGATTATTTTAATTATTGACAATAACTCAATTGATTTTTAAAAGTTTTTTTTTTACATGTAAGTCTGCACTTAAAAACTTACTACCTGTTTGGTTAAGTGGTATGGGCTTGTCGTGTCATGGTAATCTGTGCGTTTGGTTTGTTAGATTGGCCATTTGACGAAGCCATCATTCAGTAGAGTGTTCTTATCTCTTAGAATTGGCTATTCTGTTACTCGGAAGAGAAAAAATAAAAAATTAACAAAATTATCCTTAACAAATAACGACGTTTGAAAGAAGAATTATTCCAATTGGAAACCCATGAACAACGGCAAACAAATCAATTAGGAGCCCTAGGATGAATTCTATTATTTGATTTCTTGTGTTATGCAATAAAATCTTAGTTTCTTTGTTTTCAATTATGAATGCTTAATTATTCTTAAGTTGATAATTCTAGAGTGTTAATCCACGTTTGATGTGCATAAGTCTGAGGTTGAATAGACCTTTCTTATGATTAGATCTTGCATAATTCAACGGAGTTGCATGCAATCCTAGAAATATGACGACATAAATCTACCAGATTAGAGTCAAATCTAATAGGGAGTTCATATAGTGAATTAATGCAATAATAGGAGTTTTAATTAGAAAGAAAATTCAATTAATCAACCTAGAGTTAGTTGCTCTTATGCTCGAAAGAGATATTAGTATAAATTAGGGATTTCTACAGATCAAAGAGCTAATAAAAAAAGAAATTGCATAAATTAGATTGAGAATTATAGATTAAATTTAGGTGGATTCTTATTTAGGTATTATTTTGTCACTTAGTTGATACTTGATTGTTTTTGTGTTTTATTCTCCGATGCATTCATTAGTTAATTGAGATAGTTTATTTTATTTTTAATCAATCCTTTGAATTATTAGGTTAAATAATAGAAATGTGATAATTACTAGTAATTGTAGTCCTCGAGGGAACGATATCTACGCTCTTCATAGTTATACTATTAATTGATAAGTGTACTTGCCTTAGTCAATTTATTAGTTAGTTTAGTGGACATCAAGTTTTTGGCGTCATTGCTGGGGGACATATTAGGAAAATCTTATTTATGTTAATTTAACCATTTTTATTTTATTTTTTGTTATTTTGTTTTTAATTTAATTTTAATATATTAATTCGCTTTCATTTGGCTTGTGAGAGGTTCTTTTAGTTTATGACTAGAGGCAACCCATTGGAACCAATAATTTTTTATAGTGTGATTGAAAGAACTACTTGCAAAAATCAAAGAAAGGTTAAAGAAGCAAGACAAGATCAACATCGGACTATTATAGACAATCAAGAGGAAGAAGACATTATTGAAGAAATGGTTGATCCTCTATTGACTGTGTATGACTACACCATGCCAACTCTGACTAAGGCTAAATCTAGTATCATTAGATCGAATATTGCTGCAAATAACTTTGAGATCAAACCGAATACAATTCAGATGGTGCAATAGTATGTTCAGTTTTATGGGTTTCAAGATGAAGATCCAAATGCCCATCTAGCAAATTTATTAAAGATGTGTGATACTTTCAAGATCAATGGTGCTTCTGATGATGCCATATGTCTAAGGTTGTTCCCATTTTCTTTAAGGAATAGAGAAAAGTAGTGGTTGAATTCACTTTCACGGGGTTCTATCACTACTTAGGCTCAAATGACAGAGAAGTTCTTGTTAAAGTATTTTCCACCAGCCAAGATAGCCAAGTTGATGAATGATATCTCTTCTTTTGCCCAATTTGATCTTGAGACACTTTATAACGTAGGAGAGATTTAAGGATCTTTTAAGAAGATGCCCTCATCATGGTTTACTTTTCTGGCTACAAGTTCAAACATTTTATAATTGTTTAAATCATAAATTAGGTAAATAATTGATGCAATAGCTAAGGGAACACTAAATAACAAAACACCTGAAGCATCTAAAGAGTTTATTGAGGAGATAGCACTAAATAATTATAAATGGAAAATCACAAGAGCAAAGCTTACCAAGGCAACCGGTGTTTATGATGTAGATTCAATTACCATGTTGGCAAGTCAGGTTGAAGCTCTTGGTAGAAAAATAGATTGTTTGAGTTTAGGGAAGCAGGTGACTCTTATGATGCAATATGATGTGACTGGAGCAGGTATGATTAGTCAAGAATGCTTACATTTGAAGTTTATGAGTAATAATTCCAAACCTTAGAATAACCCTTAAACAATACATATAACCCACTATGGAGAAATTATAACCCACTATGGAGAAATCATCCAACCTTTTCCTAGAGTGGTCAAGGGAATCAAATATCGCAATCCCCCCAAGCTTTTAGAAACCTCACCAGTAAAAGAAGAAGTTAGATCTTGGTTAAATTCATTTCAGTTTCTGAAACTAAATTCATAACACTGAAGCAACTTTGAGAAATCAGTAGGTATCTATTCAGGGTCTCGAGAATTAGATTGGTCAATTTGCTAAATTGGTTTCAGAGAGACTTCAATGTAGTTTACCTGGTAGCACTAAAACCAACCAAAAAGAGCAAGTCAATGTAGCTACTTTGAGAAGTGTAAAGGTGTTAACCGAGCTTAAAGAGAAGTTGTTGAGAAAGATAATGGGGTTGAGGATAGTAAGAAAGAGAAAAAACCAATTCTTAGAGAATACATACGACCAATCTCATACCCAGCAAAGTTGAAGAAAAACCGCATGGATGAACAATTTGGTCTTGAAATTTTAAACAATTGCATATTAGCTTACCTTTTGTTGAAGCTCTTTTGCATATGCTCAAGTATGCAAAACTCTTAAAGGATCTTTTGAGAAATAAAAGGAAGTTAGAGGAGTTGTCCACTATAAAGCTTAATGAGGAATGTTCAGTTATCCTCTAAAACAAACTACCTATCAAGCTTAAGGGTCTAGAGAGTTTTACTATCCCTTATTTTATTGGTAGTTTATCTGTTGAGAAAGCTTTAGTTGATTTAGGTGCTAGCATCAATTTAATGTCTTATAAACTGTTTAAGCAACTTGGTTTAGGGGAACCAAAACCTACTAGGATGAGTATTTAACTAGCTGACAGATCAATTAAGTATCCTAGGGGTATTATTGGGGATGTGATTATTAAAGTAGATAAATTTATATTCCCTATTGATTTTGTGATACTTGACATGTGACACCCTAAACTCAGCCTAGACATTATGGTCGTATCTGGCAATGTCACACGATAGTGTTTTTGAAACCTGGTTGTTACGTTGAAAACATTCCATGTTATTATCTTTAGTAAACCTTTGTTAGAACTTAGGAAGTCGTCTTTATTCATTTAAAACATTTGTTTTGAAACACCCCTCGTTGCGGAAGCTTTAATAAAACAGTCTAAGTGATCATGCGTTTAGAAACTACTTTAACTTTTTGAAAACTGAATTTCCTACGACCAGTAGGTATAAATCCATAAAGTAAAATAAATAAATAAATACTCAAAATTTAAAACCAAAGTCCTAGAGGGTTCTTAAATTACAACCAAAACAATCAATAATAATTAAATCATAAAACGTAAATTGAAAACCATGAAGTCCAAAAATTTCTGTGGTCACCGCTGAGTCCTCCATCGCACCGATCTGTCTAAGTCTGGGGATTACCTATGCACATTAAAAAAAAGTAAGTTTACGTAAACTCAGTGTGTAATCCCGCAGACACAAACAAACAATTAGTATTCACAGTGCACAGTTGAACAGTCTTGGGACTAAGCCCTTTTTAGTATTAGTGACAGTTTGGGCCTTAGCCCATCTCAGTATAGTGTCAAAAATGCAGTAGGGCCTTAGCCCATCATAATATCAGTAGCAGTAACAGTTATACAGTAGCAAAATCCTACCCATCCAGCCTCTATACACCATCTTCGTTCAACCCTACACTCTATGTGGGGATATAATCAACCCAACCATCCTTACACTCCAAGTAGTACCGAATGCGGCACAAAATAGTAGTTTGCAGCTGAGCTGCCAATAAATTAGGCTTAAAGCCTTTTAGTACACTTCCTCCGAATAACAACCCCCAACCCAATGCAATGCAACATACAATGGATGATATGCTATTATGCAATTTCAGTACATATATTCGGTTCAGATATTAACATGCTCAGTACAGATATCATTCAGTCAATTTCACACATTTAGGGGTTTAAGTAGCGCTTACCGACCTTACAGTAGGTTCACAGTCGACTTGGGCGACCCGTGCAACCTTAGAAACATTTCGGTAAAAATGGGCCCACACGTCTGTGTGTGCCCGTGTGGCCCACTCGACCCAAATTGGCCTTGGCCGTGTGATCTATTTTTAATGTAACTCATGCTAGCTAAATATTCATATATGTTTTCACTATTTACTTATATGTTCATTCAAAGCTGTCTACTTGAGTCATTATCACTAAATTATTTATATCTTAAGCTACAGAATTCCAAATTAAGATTCACTTGATGTTTTCGAAACTAGACTCAAGTAACTTTCTACCATAAAATTTTCAAATTTTATAGTTTATCAAATAAGTACAGTAAAATCTTCAAATCTACCTCGATTCTGTTGTTTGACAGCTTCAACCTTTCCTTACTAAAAATTATTTATCTCTTAGTACGAAATTCGAATGATGTTTCCATTTGTTTCTCTCAAAAATAGACTCGTTAAGGATTTAAACATATAAATTTAAGCCCTTAATTTTTTTTTACAATTTTTGATGATTTTTCCAAAGTCAAAATAGGGGAACCTGAACCTATTTTGACCTTGTCTCACAAAATTCATTATATCTTATAAATTACAATTTCATTTCTTACATTGTTTCTTCCATGAAAAACTAGACTCAATAAAATTTAATTTCGTATTTTATTCAACCTCTAACTCAATTTCCACTATTTTTGATGATTTTTCAAATTTAGACTACTGCTGCTATATAAACTATTTTAGTGCAGAATGTTGATTTCTAAGTTTATAACACCCTTATTTCCCTTCTTTATAATTTTTTTCGCATCATTTTCTCTTACTTCTTGACAGTAAGCAATTTTGGCTTTTCTCTAAATCCCATTTTCTGCGTTTCGGGTACACACCTGGTATCGTTTCTGATGCGTAAGCACTCCTAAGCCTTCAGAGCCTAAAAATCGACCAACAAATCTCCAAATTAATCACTTAATTCGTTTTTAATCAACCAATTTTGGAAGGAACTCGACTAAAAACCTAACAAAACCCTTACCTCGCTTGAGTAACCACGACTTCGCACAATCACAGCGTCGATTCAAAACTACCAGCCCCTTGATTAACTCTTAAACACCAAAAAGGAATCCCCCTTTCAGAGATTAACCAAGAACGATTAACAATAGACAAAACTGTTACTTACCGAACACACGTAACCAACGATGAACAATCAAAGTGTTACAAAGGGAAGTCGAGCTTTAGACTTTAAATAAGTGCTTCTCGGAAAGCAACCCAAGTGTTTATCATTTTTTATTTATTATTTTATTTTTTGCATATTTGAATTTTATGTTGATTATTTGTTTCTTCATTTTTAGTTCTTTGCTTTTGAAGTTCTAATTTAGTTAGTTTAATTAATTTAATTCAGGTCGTGAAAAAAATGATTTTACTTGAACCACACGAGCTGAATGCACGGTTGTGTGACCCACATAGGCTGAAGACACGACCATGTAAATACTGGGATATGATATTACATGGAACCACATGGTTCTCGAAAGGCATACGGACCAGAGACACGGTCATGTGACCCACACAGGCTAACGACACAGCCATGCGAATACTAGAGTATAACTTTATCTTAGAGAAAGGCACACGCGTCAGCAACATGGTCGTGTGTCCCACACGGGCTGAGGACACAATCATGTGCATACTGGAAGGTTATATACATTGAACCACATGGTTCCCGAAAGGCACACAGGCCAAAGACACGATCGTGTCCCCTATTTTCCAAAATGCACCGTTTTCACTTTCAAATATGCCAACACTTCCAAATTTCGCCACCAATTCGTACTGCTCTTCTCAAGTCTTTGGATCTTAATGTTCAGCGAGATGCTGATATTTGACTTTTTATTTTAGTTCTTTTTTTGTCTGGGTTTTTATATTTTTGATCTACTTCACTTTTACTTAGGTTACTTTTCCGCTAGTTCCTTTGTCTTTTTTTTGTCTTCTTTTTATTGTTGCAAGGATTACTGTACTTAACTTCGAATCTCCGATGCCTCAAGCTTTCACTATCTCTAGACATTCATCCTAATTCAGGGCTATTTTAGTTTTCACTATCTCTAGACATTCATCCTAATTCAGGGCTATTTTAGTTTTCTCCTCATTTTATTAATTTGTGTTGTTTATTATGTTTATCTTTGTTCGTACATTAAGGGCAATGTACATCTTAAGTGTAGGGAGGATTTTATACTTTCATTCAACTTAGTCCTTGAACTGTTGCATGTTTTCTTCAACAAATTTCTTAATTTTGGCATTATATTTTCTAAATCTAGAGTTTTTGTTTATTCTGATTTGTGATAATTTGTAGATTTTATGCATTTTTTATTTATACTTTAAAGCATGAGAGAGTCAAGCATGATAAGCTATTTCAGAAAATTTTATTGTAGGTTTTCTCCTTGAATTTAATAATTGTCTTGAATTATAACTTTACAAATTTTAACATCAAAATCATATTTTTGTAAGCTTTTGAGCCTTTAAAGAATCCATCTTTTCATGCTCATGTTGTTTTTGGTTTTGAGTGTGTCAACTAGACCTATTATTCTAAAACTTGCTTTTGTTATGCATGTTAAGACCACATTAATGATTTGATATGCTGAGATGATAGAGGCACTTTGGATTTAACCCACTTAGCCTTTAAATAGTCTACCCACTTTATTGCCCACTAGTAACCCCCTTTGAGCCTAGTCCATTTTTGTTCATTTATCACCCACTTATTTTAACCCTTTAAATCTCATTAATCTTTGAATTACTCTTTTATTTCTTTCCTTTAATCGAGATTAAATTTTGATAAGTTTCCTAACCATCATGTTCAATAATTCATATTGCTGAATTTTTCTTAGTTAAAAAAAACATGGAAAAATTTTGGGCTATCTCGTTCAATTGTGAGATCATTATTCATGTTATAGCCCCATTATATTGTTTGTTGAGCTTTGACTACCTATAAACACACTATCACTTATAAAATAAATATAATACCAAAATATAAGAAATTAAAAATGGCGGTGTCTGCAAGTGCACGAGTCAAATTGCAATATAGTTGTACAACGAAATACCGAAAGTATTCCGAGGATCGTATCCAATGGAGGATGGAATAAATGATAAAATTACTTATACAATAATAAGTCTAAATAGTAATAGTTAATTCTTATATTACAATAAATCATAAAATAGGTTGAGAGATAAAAGTAAATAAACAACGAAAAGAAAAAACAAACAAACGAAATAAATCGATAAACCAATTAGGAAGATTAATTCACTTCAGGGTTTGTAACTAACTTCATATTAGAGTTTTAGAGTGGATACTCACTTCAGGGTTTGTAACTAACTTCATATTAGAGTTTTAGAGTGGATTAGTAATTGATTAACTAATTATTACCTCTCGGCTTCTAATTAACTAATCGATTGGTTTATACTTGTTTATCTCCTGACATCACTTTCTCAACTCGGATAAATTACGATTTACTCATTTCAAATTATTTTTTGACCTCGTCTAGCCTATGATAACTTATTAGGTTTGTCAAGCCTAATAGTTTAAGAACACATAATTTATACCAACTAATTCTTCTCAAGAAACCCCAAATCCTCCATTAATCACATCTCCATCCACTCGTTAATCTTCCTTAAGGGATTTAGCCACTCATGTTATTCATAGTCTCAACTTCAATTGAACAAATCATGTAAAGAAACACTATTGATTTGGGGAAGAAAAAAGATTTGAATAATTGTGGATTGAGTATCGAATGAATAACGAAGTAGCAAATCTCTCGATTAGAATAAAGAAATAAAATGAATGCAAAGGAAAATATAAATTGAATACTTTAATTAAATAAACAAGTTCTTGAATCAAAACTAATTCAAGAAGAAAAACAAGAAAGTATTTAAAAAGCCAAAAAGAAAATGAACTAAAACTAATTCTAAACTGCGAGGGTTTTTAAAGGTGTTTAGGACAGCTTGATTACATTCAACCCCTAATGTTTTATTTATAGAGGTGTTAGGAGCTCAAATTAGGTCTTCTACACGTCCTAGGTCTTCGTATAAGTTTTATTACGAGAAAGAAAATAATCCCAAAATACTTGGGCAGCACGTCAGTCTTATGTCGCACCACACCCCATACATGGCATGACATGGCACCTAAATACTGCATTGTGTCATTCATTCTGTGCTATAATGTCCCAAGAAGCTTGTGCATCACTCGACCCTTACTTTCACGTGAATTGAGCCTTTATATCTCTATCCTACACACTTAATTAAACCAATTAGCACAACTTAAGGCTCGCTTTAGCCTATTGGGTCACAACACCTACAAAATGTGTTAAAAAACACTTATTTTATTAACTTTATATCCTAAGGCCTAATTACTGAAAATAAAATATAAAATTATAAATTGCCTAGAAAACAAGCTCCTTAAGTGCGGAATTGACCCGAATTGACCACTACATTTAATGGTAGGTCAAGCTTAAATAATCACTATTATATATTATATAAAGGCTCACTTCAATTAGTTATTAATTATTCATGTTAATTCATTACAATTCAGCATCTTATTCTTTTTGTCTAGTAACTCACCAGTTCAACTATTGACTGTAGTCACTATGTATACCCATACCATTAACCTAAGCCCCATTACAACCCTTGTAAAGACCTCTTTATCTTTGTGTCATCTCATATTTATAGTGGTGGAAATTTGATTATTAAGCAAGCTTATGGTAATAATATTCCTTGTTTTGTCTATTGAGTGCATTTTAATTAGCCTTTAAACACTTTGAGTGCTTTAAGAGAATCTTAGTGAGGACGTTAAACCTTGTTAAGTTTGAATTTCAAGTAATCATTAAGGTGAGGAAGACTCCTATGTTTTATGCAATAAAATCTTTGCTTGGATTGCTTATGCTCTTTATTATCATTTTAGTTTAAATTTCTAACGCATAATGATCTATAAAATATCCTAAGACATGATCAGTGAAAATAATGGGTGAAGGAAAGTTAATTTGAATGTGAGTTGAGGGCTTTGCTTGAGGAAAAAAAATACTTAAGTGAGGGGATATTTGATAAGTGTCAAAAGTAACATATTTTAGCCTCATTCTTAGTGCATTTTTGGGTGATTATGTGACATTAATTGTGAAATATATATTCCTAATCCTTTTATATTCATGTTTTGATGCTTAATATGGCATTTGGGAGAAATAAAAGTGAAAACGGGTGGAAATTAGAACATTGTAGCATTCTGGAAGCTGTACACATGCAACAAACTTTCACACGGGCAATCCATACAGGCATGTGTCCAATGCTTGTCAATCTCAGGAATCATATGTGCTAATAACTGAAAGTTATGATTTTTAGGTAATAACTGAAAGTTATGATTTTTAGGTTTTTTGGCACTTTAAGAAGGCATACATAAGGAAATAAATGATGGAATAAGCAGTTGTCAAGAGATAGCACAAAAATTACCCAAAGAACATCATTGAAGTCGATTTCCAAGCAATTGTCCATCAAGGTTCAAGAGTCCAAGCTGATTTCCAAGGGGGTTATCATGGATTTCTTTAATTTTAGTGGTTATATTGTATTTTTGGTGTTGATTCTTGTAACTTTGAACTAATTCTCTTAATACCTAGGGGAGATGAACCCTAGGATGGATTCTATTGTTTGATTTCTAGTTTTATGTAATAAAACTTTAGTTTCTTTGTTTTCAATTATGTATGTTTAATTATTCTTAGGTTGACAATTTTAAAGTGTTAGTCCATATTTGATATGCATAAATCTTGTAACATCCTAATTCCCGACCTGATTCACCGGATCCGGATCATAGGTGTTATCACTTATAATACTTAGTCAAACTCACAAAACTGTACCAGATAACCTCTTATTAAAATATACTATTTTTAATTACATTTAAAGACTAAATCTCAAGAAACAAATATGGTACTTAAGCATAAAATATTACAAAATTACAATAAATCTTTCTTAAAACAACAATCTGATAGTTACAGATTCATTAAAGTAAAATCCTACAATACGCCACCCCAATAGCTTTGTATGTATAATAACCCAATATGCCTCTTTCTTGGCGTAGTCCTGGCATTGTCCCTTCAAGCACAGTCTCTTAACATCAAATCCTAAAACATAAACACAACATAAATAAGTACAAGAGTACTTAATGGGTTTTATTCCTAAAATACCTTGACAGATACTTTATATTCTTGAAAGAACATCTTTGCATCAATCATCTGTCTGAATCACTTATACCGAGCAGATACCACTAAAGTTGCAATACATGCATATACTACAATTATATACTCTTCATATACACATTATTTCTTATTTAATTAACTAAATATTTCTACAGACGTTTCCTAATTCTCTCGTTCACATATACGTTTCTGAACAGAACATACCTTCAGAATCCAATTGATGTAACCATTCCTAATACTTGCACTTGACTCAAAACAACCACTCATTATCATTATTTACAAGGGGACACATACACATATAGCGAATACTTACATAGATCTAAATACCATCAAATTATTAAGCAAATCATACCCTGATTCAATGCCGTACGACCCATATACTGACGATGTACTTCATTGATCAATATGTTGACATTCACAACATTATTCCAGAACTCTAAATGTTTAAAATAATCAATATTCAGTTTTATAATATTACAGACGAAGTCATTATACAACTCAGATATGACAAATTCCAAATAACTTTGATTCAATCGTATCATTATGGCGACTACCTTATTAACATCCAAATACACAGTTCTTTTCAAAAGCATTCTTTAAACTTATTCATTTATTTCATAGATATTACTTAACCCTTAACCTTGAGTTTATAAATACCTGATCTTAGCCATACATAATACAAAACTAACAGAAGTTATCCATAACTTACAATAAGGACAGATATACAAATCTTACCAGGCATATACGAAAAAACACACCACAAGGGCCAGACAGAATATGCCATAAGGCTTCACACAAAATACACCACATAAGCATCATAAAGAGTCACGTGTTTACTGTTCTAATGGATTTTCACATAAATCCATGTATCGTGATCAGTCAATTCGATTTACATATTCCGAAAGCTATACCATGAATATTCAAACAGACATATCATGCCATGGGTCTTGATCACATGGTCTTACATACATTCATGTATCATGTTCTGTCAATTCAGTCTTCATCTCACTGAAGGCTACACCATGAAAGTTTCCAAATCATACCAAATTGCCATGGGCCTCTACTTCATAGTCTTACACTCAATTTCAATTTGTGATATGCCAATCTGGTTAGCAATATAACTGCCCTACCAAAAGCTTCACAATAGAATGTTAGCTCAACATTTACTTACCCAGATTATCACCTTCTTAGAAACTCATACTCATTGTATCCCAGACCTTTACCTGCATGCTTATCAAACATTATTCTTTTAACAGAACTTTATGCATATTATTACAGAACATCTATCATCTTCACTATACCCATACCCTTACCATTTTTCATAGACATCATCATTCCATCTACGAATGTGTATATATATACTTCTTATTTGAATAGTTCATAAAAAAATTCAGGGTAGAGACTCACCTCAACTCACCCACAATAGCTTGAAGCTTCAGACCCAAACATTCATCATCAAGCAGCAACAACCACTGCTTATAGAACATAGAAACACCATTAAAAACTTATTCATATACAACTTACCATCATTTCAAGCACTTTCAACCCACATGCAAAGTCTTATACTTACATCTTACTGTTCATACACTCCTTAAAAACTTACTCTTTCAGAATTTAACATGTAGAGTTGTAATACTTACCCAAAGGTGGAATAACCACTGGTTAACCAAGAATCTAAGTTTCCAGTACAAGAAAGAAGAAATGAAATCGGTTCCAAAAAAGAGTCATAAAGTAACATTTAGAATCCAAAAGAAACTTCCCCCGGAACCTTTATCTCATATATATATAATCCAATCTCCCTTACAGTCATTCAACAAGTGTCACATGTTTCAAAATTTGCCTTCTTAATGGTCTTTAGTTTCTGAGGGAAATATAGAAAATACCCTACATTCACAATTATCAGGCTAGGCTATCCAGTTGATTTCTAACCAGATTACTTATAATCTAACTAGCACGGTACTCTTGACAAAAAGGCGTATTAGACATTTGGCGCCAACTCATACCACACTTACTCTTTATCGCTTAACACAGACTTCTCCTTAATATAGTAGAATAGCATGAAACAAAATCATTACCTACAAATGTGGCAGTTATTATACGCCCCCATGCATACACCACAATAAGAAATTAAATGGATTACACTTCTCCAGGCAGACTATTTTACTACTATACGCCAAAGCCTTAGACCTGCCAGACTTGGGGTGTTACAAGTTGAGGTTGAATAGACCCTTCTTGTGATTAGATCTTGCATAATTGAATGGATTCACATGCAATCTTAGAAATAGGACGATATAAATCTACCAGATTAGATCAAATCTAATAAGGGGATCCATATAGTGAATTAATGCAATAATAGGAGTTTTAATTAGAAAGAAATTTCAATTAATCAATCTAGAGTTAGTTGCTCTTATGCTCAAAAGAGATATTAGCATTAGGGATTTCTACGGATCAAAGAGATAAGAAAAGAAATTGCATAAATTAGATTAGAATTATAGATGAAATTTAGATGAATTTTTACCTAGGTATTGTTTTGGCACTTGATTGATACCTAATTGTTTTTGTGTTTTATTCTTTGGTGCATTCATTAGTTAATTTAGATAGTTTATTTTATTTTTAATCAATCCTTTAAATTATTAGGTTAAATAATAGAAAGGTGATAATTACTGGTAATTGTAGTCCTCGAAGGAATGATATCTGTGATCATCATAACTATATTATTAATTGGTAGGTGCACTTGCCTTAGTTAATTTATTATTTAGTTTAGTGAACATCAAGATTAGTCACTGTTACCGACGATAAATGCCCTGATTTTGACCAAAAAAAAGTATTTTTCATTTTAGGTGTTAAAGGTATAAATCTAAGCATACAAGTTTGTAAGTGAAATATTAAATTAGGCTTAAAAGTTAAATCGGTTTAGCTCTAGAATGAATTGAATTTGAAAATTCTCAGGCAAAAATATTTCTTGAGTTCAATCTTGGAATGAGTCAAATTTGGAAAAATCAAACTAACAATGAGGTAAAATCGATTTAAAAAAAATATATGGTTTTCGGCAGACAAGTGTGTGCCTTGTAGGATGATTTTTTACAAAACACTCTTTTTATTAATAAAGTGTTTGGTTTGTTGGCTAAATATGTGGTATTCCAAGTTAAATATTTATTCAGTTTTTAATATATAAGGTTAAATATATTTTATTTTTAAAAATATTAACTAATTATTTTAATATATTATTTCTTGTTTTTTTTACTTTTAATTTATGTTTTTAATTAATAAATTTTTATTTACAAAGATAAAATAATAAATATGTAATTAGATAATGAAAATATGTTTTCTCAATATATATCATTACGATGAATATATTTTATTTTCTAAAACAATCATCTAATTATTTTGATGTATTTTTCCTTATAATACGATATTGAAAATTATATTTTCATCATATAATTACATATTTATTCTATGTAAATAAAAAGTTGTTAATTAAAACATGATTTAAAAAGTAAAGAAAAATATCAAAGTAGTTAGTTGATGATGTTTTTTAAAAAAATTAAAATATATTTAACATTATACATATAATTACATAATTAAAAGTAAAGACAAAACACGAATTAAAAATAAAAACACACATTTAGCTAATAAGTGAAGTTAAACAGTTTGTTGATAAAAAGCACGTTGTGTGTTCTACATGCACGCTTTTATCTCGTCACCACCATTGACTTCATTTATGGTTAATTTTGCTAAGGGAGGAGTTAACATTCAATTTTTTTGCTTATATGACAAACACCATTCTTAATTTGTTTTCTTATATAATATTTCAATCATCTACACAACGGCTGAAAACTGAGAAGGGACATTGCTATTGCCCATTGCCCATCATACTGTTTTTACTTTTTAGGCAGAGACCATCCCGAACCCTCTTGCTTAAACTACCACTGAAGGACCAAAATAGTTTTTTTATAACATATAATGGTAACCTCTACTCTCTGGGTCAAAAAATCTTAAATAACAATTTAAATAAAAATCAATTGAGTCTTTTAAAAATCGTAAAATTATAAACAAAATTTATCCAAAAAGAGTTATAAAATTTTAAAATTATAATTTTTTATTAAAAAATAACAATACTGATCTATTAAAATCTAATGGTTATAAGAATTTTTTAAATTTCACCCTTACTCTTTTATTAGGCCTGAATTGTTATTTTTAAGCACTTTTTAATACAATTTTGTTTATAATTTTAAATAAATTTAAATTTTAAAAGGGTTTAATTAATTTTAAAAAATTTGTTTCTAAGGTGTTTTTACCATTTAACCTTATTAGTTTTAAAAAATTAATTTACCTTTTATAAAAAAGTAAGGGTTGAATTGAATAGATGTGTAAAGGTTGAGTGTTAAATTTATCTTTATATTTTATATATAAATATCAAATTTTAATAGATGAGACCTACATCATCTAATTTGTTCATTTTTCATAAAATAAAATTCAAAATATGTGAGAGGGTTTTTGTGTAACTTTTACCACACCCCTCTAAAGCTTCCTCTACATTCCCAAGGTCCTGAGTCTCACAAAGATTCCCCCCCCCCCCCTCCCCCAATCCACTTTCCTTGTCTGAGTTAAAGGACTCTTCTGTTTCCCGCCAAAATAAGCTTTTCTTGTCCTCCCTTTAATTACTGTCCCTCTTTCCCTCCATCCAGACAGTGAGTGAAAAGTAATCAAACAATGAAGGGGGCATCCAAAGTAATCATGGGTGCAACACTAGTAATGGTGGTCACCCTTGCCTTTGTTTTAGCTCTTATCCTAGTGTTGCTAGCCGAGCTCTATTGCTCTCTCTTACTCCGCCGCCGCCGCCGTCACCTCAAACACTCCCCCACCTCTGGCTCCACCGTTACCGACACAACAACGGTTGCCACCACCCCCACCGTTACTACTTCTTCCTTCCCTGAATCAACCAGTCCCCTTAGTAGCTTCTATGCACAAGGAGTTCTTCATGCACCTAGGGACTTCCTCTTCTCATCAGCACTCCCTAACAAGGTTGAAAACGATAATCATGTCACTTTCCTCCATCATGTCGTTCAAATCCATTCCCGAGAATCAAACACAAGGGCTGACCAATTTGGAATATTGCCTCCCACATCTCCATCAACATCCTTTGCGGCCTCCCCTAACCCTGTTGAGGAAATCTCAGTTCAAGTGAGCCCCGAGAGTGCTACAATTTGTAAAGAGAATTTAGTTTATATTTCGAATCCCATTTACGACAACGATGCAGGCAGCAGGCCGGAGCCGGACACTCCGTTCGAGACGCCGGATACATCGCCTTCACGTTTAGAAAAAAGTGGTTCATCAGGGGATGATGAGAAGGGTCAGTTTAGAATTTACTCACCCCCAATGACACCTCCATTGAGTCCAATGAAGAAGCTCCCAGCACAGGCATGTTCTGTCTCTCTTAGAGATGTTGGGTCTTTAGCCACTTCGGCTAGCGAATCCAATTGTAATAATGGTCTTTCATCATCTTCATCAGGTTCTCCCTGCACTTCACCTTCATGGTGATACCCATACCAGCTAAGCAACAGTGAAACCTTTAGTATTTTAATCTTTATGCCCCCTTTTTTTCGTTTTAACTGTTGGTGAATATAATTTCCCAATGTTTTTCGTTTTAACTGTTGGTGAATATAATTTCCCAATGTTTCTAACAACGTATGTTTTGGCAAGCGTGGCAATGGCTCAGCCACCAAGGCCACGCCCCCCATTGCTAACTGGAATTCCTAGGTTTTTGTTTGTGTTTTTTGCTTTGCTGGATTCATTTGCTTGTTGTGACTGTGGTTTGATGTTTTTGCAACGTTGTTTGACAGCACAAAAGTAAAGTTTTCTGCTCTGGTTTTGGTTTTTCGGGGAAATTAAATAATGCATGTGATATTGGAAACAGACAAACAGTACAAAAAATGCAGTAGAAACTAAAAAGCCAAAAGAAGATAAAGAAAAAAGAAAAGAAAATCTCTATTTTTGAGTGGCCTCGAATGGTGATTTCAATGCATTAAAAGCCAAAACACAAAATCGTCATCTGCAAGGGTTTTTATCCACAATATTAAAAGAGAGGTGAACTTGATTTTAAATTTTTATGAGCTCCATGTATAGGGTAAGAAGCTTCAGTTGTCTGAACTGACTGACTGGATTTATTAATCATAGATTAGTGTGTAAGGCACTCTAGCCTTAAAATGAAAACGACAACAATCCTTATGTCTTACAAATTATACCAGTGAGCAGCAACATATCTATCTATATGTAAACCCATTTATTAGGCCAAAATATATAGCAGTCCAACCTTATATAATAAATGGAATGGGACCTACCAAGATGGAAATTTTAACCTAGGAGCCGCAACCATGCTTGAAATATACTAGTATGAATCAGTTAGTGGCAATGAGGATATCAATTAAACTTGGAAAGTGACAAGAATATTTGATTTAAAGTAGAGCAACAGGAGGGGTTCATTGCAGATTTTGGTGTGGAAGGGTGGGACATAAGTTGCATGATCCCCTTGGAAATGCAAAATCCAGATTTATTACCATTGCCCTCTCCTATGGATGTTAATTTTTGAATTTATATTTATTAGAAGCAAAATGATGGATGAAGGGAAAAAGGTTCCAAGGCCGACACTCGGGTAAATGTTCTTTCATGACTAGGATCTATCTTGCGTATCCACTCTAGATACGTGACAGACGAATCTGATAATGTTCAATATATGTTTCCACAAATCGACAAGCCTATGCGATGTGCTTTGTTGGAGTTTTGGAAGCACTAAACCCATTTCTGTATGAACATCCGAAATATATATTTCCAGGACAAATGGCTCCACTCCCAGCAATAATTATAAATGTTATACCTCCTAATTTTGCTTCTAACTTACCTTTGCTTTAACTTAATCCATTTTACTTGTAAATGGAATAATCTGATGTTACTGAGGTTTGGGCTTGAGTGTCTGATACATGCAAAGAATTTTAATAATGAAGGCAGAGAAGGTTCCTTGTATAAAACTTTTGATATATAGACTGCACTGCCGGCCTAACAATTCAGTAACCAAATTCGTATCTTTGCATTAACCCATTATTCATTTCGAGTTCCATGATCAGCTCTTCCATAAAAGGAATGCATTTGAAATTGACAATAAAAGCTTTTGTGTTTGAGCATTGAACATACAGCAGATATTCATCAATGTGAATTAGGCCAGGGTGCAGCTTAGTAATCAAAGGCAATTGCATAGATCTTAGTAATTAACTCAACATAACAGCCAGGTTTTATTCATATGAAAACCGAATGCTCAGTCTCAGAACACAGATGTCAATGACACAAATTACATACAAGTTATACAGCTAGCCTTGGATCAGGAGCAACAGAAGAATCTTCTTCCCGTTTCTTGCGGTCTGCTATGCAACTTCATTCCAGTATGCCGAGACGGAGCAGCTTTTGCCAACTTCTTCGCTGTGAGAATAACAAACAAGCTAATGCAGATTGAGGGAACTAATTTCTCAAAAAACAAGTTAAATTCATGTTCCAAACCATTTGGTCTTACGGTTTATGATTACTGGTCAAGTTATGAAAGAAACCGGCATATAGAATACAGTATTTTACCTATTTCATAGAAAAGCTCATTGACGTTGTGTGCAGTCTTTGCAGATGTTTCAAGGAAATTCAAGCCATTTTCTTTGGCATATAGCTCACCTTCCTGCATAAAACATTGAAACCGGCTTCAACATATACAAGGCTTATTCAACTTTTTCAATTTTACATGTTTCCCCTCTCACTGTTCTAGGCAATGGTGATTCAGCCGTCATACTAATTGAAAATGGAAAAACACATAATTGAATCAAATATCAGATTGCATGTACCTCATTTCCCACTTTTCTCTTTTCTTCCAAGTCAACCTTGTTTGCTACCAAGAACTTTATCAGATTTGGATTTCCTAACATTGATCAAACATCATTTTAAGAAATACTAAACATGCTTGAATTTATCAGTTCACAGCACCATTGCTAATCTTTTATGTTTTTGTCAATTACCTTGTCTTTGCAGTTCTTGAACCCATTTTTTGGCACGCTCAAATGACTCCTGAAAGACCAACCCTCATTTGATCATATTGACATCCAATATACAAAGCATAAATGAACGAACATGTCAAATAATTACCGAGCTAGTCAAATCATAGACCACAACAGCAGCGGCTGCGCCACGGTAGTACATAGGAGCCAAGCTGTGGTATCTCTCCTGACCTGCGGTGTCCCATATATCTAACTTTATGGTGGCTTCATTTAGTGACAATACCTGAGTGAAGAAGGCTGCTCCGATTGTCGATTCCTACATTATTTTTACACTTATGAATGACATTTACCTTGCTGATATTACAAAGCCTGAAAATAGAGAAAAAAGAAAGAAAGAAAAAGTAACCTGGAAATCGGAAAATTGGCCTCTGACAAATCTCGATACCAAGCTTGTTTTCCCAGCTCCCATATCCCCAAGAAATACCTGGGAAAATGGAAAACAAGAAACCAGTCACCAACCAAACCATTTTCTGAATCCAAAGCTTTACTATTTTAAACCCAACAAGCAATCATTAAATCAAAACCAAAAGAGAAAAGGGAAAGACATACCCACCAGCTTGGCTTGTATGTTCTTGTTTCTCGTCTTTGCCATCAACGCTTTGATTAGAATTCCTAGAAACAAACAGAAAACAGGGAGTTGCAGAGAAGTTCAGAAGAGAAATGGGGATTGAGACAAAGAAAGGAAATTTTAGTTTGAAAAGCAAAACGGAAGCAGAGAAAAAGCTTATTAGTTAGAAATAGTAACGATAAGAAAATGGCTAGCTCCAGGGAAATGTCAAACAGTGAGTGTAGGAAGATGGGAAGGCAAAAAAACGGGAGTGGAAATATCAGATGCTGTCTCCTAAGGAAGACCGCGCGGACTGGTAGTTTTGTCAGTTGACTAGTAAGTTGGTTTACAGTTGCTTTAGATTTAGCTTTGGGGCTCCGATTGTTTTTATTTTTTATTATTAGATTCCTTGTGAAAGTTTGATGAAACATTCATTAGCAGAGTAGGAAAAACTCCATTTCAATATGGGGATAACATGCTACCCGTTGAAGAAGGAAATATGAAAAAGACAATTACAATATGCATCAAAGTTATTATATTATCGATAAACACTGAATTGATAAAATAAAACATAAATGCCTATATTTATAGGCTTACAAAGAAACTATCTTAACACAAAAATAGCTAACAACTTATTCAATTAAACTGAAAATCTAGAACTAACAAAGATTCTACCGAGATACTTGGTCAACTAAACAACCCACTACTTTGAATTAATCCTCAACACTCTTCCTTAATTCAAAGTTTCAGACACCAAGTAGACTTTTAAAATAGCTGAACTTCAAGTGATCACCCCTGAACCTAAAGTGAAAACATTTGCTGATACACTTCTTCTATCTTCTAAAGAACTTGCCCAATCACTATCTGTGAACCCACACAATCTAAAATTTGAAGTTTTTGAGTACCAAATGCCATACTCCAAAGTTCTAGCAATTTACTGCAAGACCCATTTTGCTGCTCCATAAATGCACCTCTCACATAAATTAAGAGAGCCAATTTTTGGTAGTCCAAGAACCATACCTTTATCACTTAGCAATTTCAAGCCTTTAATATTGAGATGTCCATACCTCAAATGTCATAGCTTCTTGTCATCCTTTGCACTTGCAACAAGAACAAAGTTCTCCGTGTTTGAAACATCTTGTTTGGAGTCATGTGGACATGGACTTGTTTGCCTGACTTTTTGTTTTTGATGATACATGCATCATCATCAAATATGACAGAATATCCACCAGCCATTAGTTGTCCAACACTCAATAAATTGTATCCTAAATCAAGAACAAATTGAACATTGTCATAAATTTTTCCTTCTCTATGGCTAGTAAAAAATTTCACTATGCCTTTTCCTTCAACTTGCATCTCCCTTTTGTTCCCAAGTTGCACATTTATCTTTTGTGACTCATCAAGCACCTTGAACAAGGATTTGGTGCCTGTCATATGATTCGGACAGCCACTGTCCACAAACCACAAATCATTTAGCTTTTGGTTAGCACCAATACAAGCCATAAAAAGCTTGTTTTCCTCATCACTTTCTGCTGCAAAGTTAATTTTTTTTATCCTTATACCAGCAATCAGGTTTTATATGCCCATATCTGTTGCACTGATAACATTTTATGCCATATTTTTTGTTACCTTGTTCATTGTATTACCTCTGTCCATCATTCCTTCCTCTGCCTCTGTCATAACCACGGCTACGACCACCACGAAATCTTCCTCTTCCTCGATCATTGTTTGTTGAACGGTCATTGTTGCCTTGATTTGTGAATGTCTCCTCACTACAGCAAAAAAGACTTTTAGCGGCATTTTTTTAGGCTTTTAGCGGCGCTTTTAAGTGCCGCTAAAAGTATTAGCGGCGCTTTAACAAGCGCCAACGTCGCTAAAGATCGTGACCTTTAGCGGCGCTTCTCTCACAAACGCCGCTAAAGATTGTGACCTTTAGCGGCACTTCCCACACAATCGCCGCTAAAGATCGTGACCTTTAGCGGCGCTTCCCCCACAAACGCTGCTAAAGCTCGTGACCTTTAGCGACGCTTCTCCAACAAACGCCGCTAAAGATCTTGGCCTTTAGCGACGCTTCTACCACAAACACCACTAAAACTCATGACCCTTAGCGGCGCTTTTTCACAAATGCCACTAAAAACATGACTTTTAAAAAATATATTTTAATTAAATAATATTTATTTCTATTATACTTTATTTTTGAAATTTAAACTTTAAACTATATACTTCTAAGGATAAAAAATATTAATTAAATTAAATTTTCTATTAAAATTTTAACTTTAAAGCTAAATATAAAAATTAATGAATTTAAATTTAGAATTAAAATATTATGTTTAAATAAATGAGCAATCTACCTCACAGCTCATCTGATCTATATTAACTCAGCCAAATATAAAAGAAGCTACAAAACACGTAATAATTAACAATCATGGTTAAATAAGCTAGTACACAAGGTAGCTACAAAACCCTGTTTCAATAACACCAAATTCAAGTTCCGACTAAGATAAACGACCATGGAATACAACATTAAATAACACTCCACTTGAAGAAGTGCTAAGCCTTGGCTTTTCCAGCTTGAAGAGATTGAATCCTCTACTACACCTTCAATATCTAAAGGATGCAAAACCAAATGATCAGATAAACCAACAAACTTGGTAAACAACAAAGATGTTAAAAATGAAAAACATTATGACATAGCATCTTCTGTTTCCTTTTGATCTTGCTCAAATCGCATTAGGATCTATGAAATATTTAACAAACATCATTATCATAAAGACATACATATCGATGAAGAAAATAATCTTCAAACTGCTAAGAAAACTAGCAACTTCCAATTCATGATTCATGAAAACCAGAAACACAGGTTTTTTAGCAAGTTCTGGTAATGCATATTGACATTAAATTTCATGAAGAAGCCTAAGGTGCCAGGTAAAAGCAAGCAAAATGAGTTGCATGATAGGAATTGCATATTTTTATAATTATCTTTAAAAACAAGTCGGCAATTGACTGTAAATTTTGGCAAATGGAATAACATATTCCAGGAATTCCTGCTTAACCATCTACATCAATGCTATCTCCAGTTCATCAAATCTAATACAAGTGAGGAATTCAATGTCACATTTGTCAAGGGTTATTTCAGCTGAAGAAAAACAATTCTAAAATAAATAACAGATAAGTTCCTCCTTAAAATGCAAAGATTAAATAGTCACTTATATCCAATTTTTAAAACATTATGACATAGCAGAGGTAAAGAGCAACCTGTAACCAAGAAAATAAATTACATTTCCTCTACGGTCTATAGAGAACTGACAATCGAAGAACCAAAAGTAATAGACATAATATAAATTATTAACCTGAGAACAACTGATCTTTTCTCTTTTGTACCATGATTTGAAAAATATTAGAATAATAACGATGGTGATTTTATTTTCTTTAATGTTTTTTACATTCAAAATTATATTTATTTGATTAAAATAGTACAAAAAACTCAAAAAATATTAACCTATAAAATAAAAAAAGTTTTTTAAATAAAAAAGTTTTTCTTTACTCATGTGAGCCAGTCACCTAATAAAACACAATTTACTTTTTCATACCTACTTACTGCTTACAGCTACTACTTTCCTTTTTTATTCCTTTCAAATCTTACAGACAGCTACTAATTGAAGGTTGAATAATGCAACTAACGAACATAAATAATAATTAAATCGATTAATCAATTCCATGCTGTGGTGCAAGTCCAGTGGCCATATACTTGCATGAATTGTTTATATTTTTCATCAAGTACTTAATTTCTAGATATTTTTCACTTGGATGAAAATTTCACTTCAATTTTTGTAAGAACCATTTACCAAGTTCACACATATATTGCTTGAATGAACCAATAATGCAAGACACACAGTTAACAAAGTTCACGATTACCATTAAGCATTAAATTACATGTAATTTATAATAAAATGTTTGAATTTGAGAGTATATCATGTTGGTTTTCTCTATTTTTGCTTCTCCCAAAGAGCAGAGCTCAAATATTACCTTATTTCATTATGATGGTTCTGCTTCATACTTACCTTTTCGAAAGGAGCTGATGCATTTATGGAAGGACTTGAAGTCTTTGTGTCTTGTTGTATAATTCGACCATGTGAAATTTCACCTGAGTAAGATAAAATAAAGGAATTGTCTCATCTATAAATCAAACTTGAAATGATATTCACATCTGTCAGTAGATAACATAATTTCTTTCCCCTTCTTCAAACCACATGCCATAAGTTAGAAACATAACCATCGTAGTTACCTTTGGTACGTAACAGGTTCCTCTGTCAATCCAGTAGACTGCATTTCTAATATACAGACTTCAGGCTCCGTTTATCAATAAGTTCGAAGGATTATCAAAGAAATGCTAAAAGACAAAGAAGGCATGCAAAGATTTAATCACTTACAGCATACTGGTTAGTTAAATCCTGATGCTTATATTTATTGGACATCTCTTCAATTGGTTCATTGCCTTTGGACTGCTGTTGTTGTTTCCTTCATACACCTATTTCATAAGTGACACATTCAACATACATTTATATTAGCAGGGAAAAAGCACCAAGTCCCAACATTACCTCTCAATATCTTCGACCATGATCAAGATAACTGTAACCTTCATCTTTTTTTCTATGAAAACCAGCTTTAGTCAGCTCATCTTCATCACTTTCAACAGCTTTACTCAACTCATCTTCAGCTGAAGTTCTTCTTTCTCAAGTTCTTCCAACCTTGACATTATACTGCCATGCTCTGCCTTTTCCACAGCCGAAGGAAATATCAATTGTAGAATGCCCAATGCTGAGGAAGCTCCCACTAAACTCAGATACTGCAAAAGGACAAACGCTCATCATTTTAGAAGATGAGTAGTGACTAAAATGTTTGAGACTATTTTGCATAAAGCGCTCCATTTCCATGAAATAAAATAAGGAACTAGAATACAACACTAACCATGGTAAAAAATCAGAACAAGGCAGGCATACAACTACAGAGTAGCCATCACACATGGCAGATATGCTTAAAGGAGCAAGCTTTAAATCAAACATATTAATTATAAACACTAAAAGATGTAATTTTTTTCTTTTCCTTGGAACCAAAAACAAAATTCAAACATCATTTTTACTTACAAGAAGAAAACTGTAAAAATCCAAAATTCAAATTTATGAACTGCAAAGTTGCCCTAGAGAGTAACAACATACATAGAGGAACTTCTTAAGATCTCTTCCTGAAGTAATATCCCGCAAGACGGTAAAAGCCAGGTTAGTCTCAAACCTAAGTGCTTCGGCAAACTCTATAACTGGATCCTTAGGTATATGAAACTTTTAATAAATTGACAATCCCAAAATTTATTCGCTTCAATGAAGCAAAAAAGAAAGAAAGTAATCTTTACTAGAGATAATCACATCCATTTAGTTAAAATTCAGAGATTCAATTTTTTTTTCTCAAGCTAAAACAAATGTTAAGAGATTAAAAACCATGATTAAGCTCAAGCAGCACCAATTAATCAATACCGAAAACACAATATATGTTAATAGGCCAAATCTACTTCTTCAATGAACACCAAAAAATCAAAGAAATCAGGAATTAAACTCGTATTCATTACAAAAATTTATAAACTTAAAAGAAAACCCAGGCCTCTAAAAGCTAAAAAATAGTGTACAAATTTAAGAAATGAAGAAATGGGGTTTTGTTAACATACATTAGCCTCCACAAAAAACGTGGTGTACGGACCTTTCTCTCCCAAAGAGACGGAAAACTTTGGCCTTGATCGACGACTCTGATGGCTTATCGTTGTCGGAATCAGAGGAAGAATCATGGCCGTGAATATTCTCAGCTAGCTTCTCCATCAGTGATTCATCGTGCTTCTCTTCGTGCTCACCTATTTTTTTTCCCACCCAAATTCTAGAACCGATCTACTCGTTTCTAATGCTTTGAAAGTGTGAAGATCGAGACAAGAAAATTAGGGAGGGAGAGAAAGTGAGAGAGAGAGAGGCCGTGTTTGCAAAGTTAAAGGTTTTAGGGGGAGGAAATTAGGGGTTTCAGGGGGAAATTTGGGGATAAAATGGCGGGATTTTTTTTTATGTAAAATGATTCTTTGCGGGGTTTATGACAGAAGCGCCGCTAAAGGCTTGAGTATTAGTGGCGCTTTTCCAAAAACGTCGCTAAAACCCCGAAAACTTATAAAGCGATGTTATTGGGCTTAGGGTTTTTGCGGCGCTTTTTGGAAAACCCCGCTAATGCTCATTTTTAGCGGCATTTTCCAAAAAGCGCCGCTAATACTTGATCTTTAGCGGCGTTTTTTTAATAGCGTCGCTAATGCTTATTTTTAGCGGCGTTTTTTATCCAAACGCCACTAAAAACGCCGCTAAAAGCCTGTTTTGGTGTAGTGCCTTCACTTGAAATGTCTGTTCTTCACTCTTTTCTGCTGATCTGTTGATTCCCGCCTCATGAGATTGAAAAGACCCCATCAGTTCATCAACGAGGATAATTAACATATCTTTGGATTCTTCTATAGTAGCCACAACATGATCACATTTTATTGTCAAGCTTCACAAAACTTTCGCTACAATTATCTCGTCTGAAATTTGTTCGTTGTAAGAGCGTAATTGGCCGACTATTGTCCTTGTTCGTGACAAAAATATCAGCAATTGATTCACCATTCTTCATCATCAAGGTTTCAAAATCATGTCGTAGTGATTGCAATTTCACCACTATAACCTTTGAATCACCTTGATACTCTTTCTGCAAAATTGACCATGCTTCATTTGATGTGGTTGCTGCAGCAATTCGTGAGAAAATAGAGTCATAAACCGCTCTTGCTAGATAATGAACAATGCCTTAGCATCGTTTTTCTTGGTTTCTTTCAATCTCTTTTCTTTTTCTTTATCAGGTTCAAGTATGTTAGCAAACCCATACTCAACCAAGTCCCATAGCTCTTGTGATCTGAGCAATGTCTTCACCTTGATATTCCACCACTTATATTTCTCACCATTGAAAATGGGTATGAGTGGTTGAGAGGAAGAAAAACCAACTGATGCCAATCCAAGAACACACACTCTTTTCTCTCATGTTTCCCAAAAACCCAAAAAGGTGTTTCTCTCAAATACCTAGTGGACCAAACCTAACTTTCACTCAATTGCCTAAAAGATCAAACCTTGCTCTGATGCCAAATTTGTTGAAGAAGGAAACGTGAAAGAGACAATTACAATATGCATCAAAGTTTATTCTATTACTGATGAACATTGAATTGATAAAACAAAACATAAATGTCTATATTTATAGGCTTACAAAAAAACTACCTTAACACAAAAATAACTAACAACTTATTCAATTAAACTGAAAGTCTGAAACTAACAAAGATTCTACCGAGATACTTGGTCAACTAAAACCCACTACTTTGAATTAATCCTCAACACTACCAAATCTTTTCTATCATTTATTTAGCCAAAAACTTATATTATTACTCTTTTTTAATTATTACTATCCCCACCAATAAAACTTGTGTAATGTAATTTTAAAATATAAATATTATTATATACTCAATCATATTTAATATTTCTTTTAAAATTAAAAAATAAAAATATAGGCATAATGACTTATTTGACATTCTAACTTTAAAAATATTATTTCAGTCATTCATTTAATTTTTAAATTAACGTTTGCTTATTTTACTAATGTAATATAGACGTGGATTGCCACATGGATGACATATTAACATTTAATTAATTTTTTAAAATTTAAAAATAATTTTACATATTTTTTATTTTTTTAATGGTGACGGGAGAACCAAATCAATCTTCACGGAATTTTGTCTTGGATCGTTTTACCTCCTTATATTCTTGTTCAAGAACAGCAGACTGCTTGGTTGGAAAAGGTTTAACAAGGGGTTTTTTTGCTATTTGAAGTTTAAAATGGTTTACCAAGGAATTTTTTATTTTTATTTTTATTTTTTGCTATTTGAAGTAGTTCATTCAATTGGTTTTGTAGCAATAGGCTTAACATTAAGAGGTTTGGTTTGAAGTTTCTTCTGAAGAGAAGATGAAGCAGTATCAATGGAGGTTCTTTTAGCCATGGAATTGTGTTTTTTCTAGAGAAATGGTTTATGAAGTGAATGAAAATGGAAAGGTAAATAGAGTGGAGAGTGTTAAGGTAATTGGTTGTGATTGCTTTGGAATTTTGGGGGGCATTTAAAATGCCATTATTGGGAAGAGTAATGGACGTGTATTTGTTACAAAATCAGCATGAAAAACAGTAAGAGATAAATATGATTTAAGCAAAGATTGAAGATCTCATGAGATAGAAGAGATTTTAGAGAGAAAACATCAAACCTTCGACCTTTTTTAGCATATAAGGAAAGAATAAAATTGACTTTCTTTCTTCTTTTAATTTAATTGAGCTTTCTTTTTAGTTTCTTTTACTTCATGCATTATTTCTTCGTAAAGTAATAAGAAAGAAAAATAAAATACACTAATTTTACGTAAAAATTCTTTCGAGAAAAAATTACAGGCAGAAGAGAAAAAAAATTCACAACTTTTGAAAATCGAATAATATAACAAGGGATGCGACTACATCTATTTAAAGGTTGAAAAATCTTATTCTAATCAATGTCAAATAGATGAAGTGTAATTCTATACGGATTCTACTTGTGCCACATGGTCCCTCGGCCTTAAGCCCTTCATAGATCTCCTAGTTTTACCACTGTATTTTTTTTAAAACAAAATTTTGGGTCACACAATTCTAGCAAATATACTAGTTTATTACTTTCTTCATTAATGTTTTTCTGCTAGTGTCTTTTCAACTCAGACTTTGTCTGGAACACCTATTTTCATCTTTTCCAATATGAGTATTTGTTTCAAAAAACAAAAGAAATTTTTATTAATTTTTCGTCTCTTTCAGCCTCTAAACTTGCATTTTTGTCAAATCTCTCTAAAATTGATGAAAAAGTTAACGTTTGTTTACTTTGCTAATGCAGAGAATCAAATCCATCTTCGTGAGCTTTTGTCTTGGACCGTTTTGCTTTCTTGGGTTCTTATTCAAAAATAGCAGACCACTTGGTTGAAGAAGGTTTAACAGCGGGTTTTTGCTATTTGTAATAGCTCTATGCATTTAATTTTTTTTTTTGCTTCTTTTAATCTTTGAACTTGTATTTGTTTTCTAAATCACTCTAAAATGTATGAAAAAGTTAACGTCTGTTTACTTTGCTGATGCAGCATACACGTGAAATGTTTCATGGATGACATCTCAACATTTAATTATTTTTTAAAAATTTAAAGATATTAAAAATTATGGTGAAACACTTAATATAACCGTAGTTAATAATTGTCAAGTAAATGGCATACGTAAGAAATAATGGTAATAATAATTTCGGATATAATTAGTGTAGTGAAAAATGGCTAAAGCTTTTCGAACTCCGAGACAAATTAGGAATCAAGAAAAAAGAGGACTGATGGCTAGCCTTGAGGCACAATTAAGGAATTATAGAATAAATCCTAACAACACATGCATTGTTACAAACATAATTGCTATTAATCACATCATGCAAAAAACTGATTTAGCCTTAGGCTAGATATATAGAAATATATTTTTTAAGATAAAGTTTTATTTATGTAGAACATCGAGTTAGGTTAGATAGATTATGGCTATGGGTAAGAGGCATCATAAGGAGATAAATTGGTACAAAATGTTGATTAAATATCTTGTTAAGAGTATTGCACAAGATGGTGCAAGCGAACTGTCTAGCTTTTTACAGGCAACCACATCTACAAAACCATGAGGGAAATTTCAAGAATCCCTTGAACAAGAAATTTGGTCTTTAACGAATTCCAGAAGATTTTATAAAATCTATACCAATGTGCATGAAGCCCAAAAATCTTGTACAAACTTAGGGTTTTTTATTAGCATGCCATAATTGCAATATTATGATATGTAACATATGAAATTCAGAAATGTTAATTAAATATTTTGATTTAGCTTATTATTTATTTTATATTTATAAAGTTTTTTTAAATATTCATTCAAAATTGAAACTGAAATTTGATTGATTCAATATTGAACTTCAACTATTCATTCATTAACGTAAAACGATCAAAATTTATAGTTCGTGTATAACATAGAATTTGAGAATTACAAAATCCTAAAAAAAAACCAAATAATAACTAATTAATTAATTAATTATTGCTAATAAAAATAATATAACTATTTAATTAATTTTAACTAAATTAAGAGAGCTTATCTAAATTTCATACTTTTCTTTCAATCTAATTCAGAAAAAAAAATTAGAGGAATTTCGTATTTTTTAAGATTTTTTTGAGAATTTTCGGATTATTTTTGGGATTTTTTCGAAGAATTTTCGGAGTTTTTTTTTGGAGTGAGGAGTTGTGTAAGGGGGCAATTTACACAAAAAGCCCTTTTTTAAAAAAAATTACCGAAATGGGCCCATTATTTAATTATTTACCGGAATGGTCCATTTTCTGACAAATCGCGTCCACGTCAACGCGATGTTAGGGGACGCACCAGCAAGTCGCGGCCACGTCAAGCGCTTTGCTGACGTGGCAACAAATCACGCCCTCTAGGACGCGATTTGCTGCCACATCAGCAAAGCGCGCTGACGAGGCCGCGATTTCATGCCACGTAGCGCGTTCCGAGGGACGTGATTTTGTCGTTTTTCCCATGTTATGTTTTTTTGGCTTTTAGGGTTTAGGGTTCAAGCTTTTTAGGGTTTTTAGGTCTTGGAAGAAATAATTTCGAGTTGACGTTTGTGATCAAATAGTATAAAATCGCTTCTAGTAGGATGCTATTTGAGAAGAATTGTAAATAAATTATATTTATTTGTAATTGTAGCAGGATGCTATTTGTAGCCGTTGGTACAAATAGTTGAATGTAATTGTAAATAAATTATATTTTTTCAATTATTTATTGATAATTGTATTAATTGTTAGTAACATCAAAACATTTTTCAAATCTAACATTATGTGAATGTAAAAATATTAAGTGATAATTGTATTAATGGTTAGTAGAATTCTCAAATAATATTGAATAATATCAAAATAACTCAAGAAAATTTCTATTTTATTACATCAAATAAACTTCTATTTTATTACATCAAATAATATCAAAATAACTCAAAAAAATTTCTATTTTATTATATAAAATAATATCAAAATATTCAAAATATTTGTACAAATAAATTTAAATACTGCAATCAATGTCTATGCCCGAGGGATTCAGTACCACATGGCGGCCGTCGACGGTTATGCGCTGGATTCCTCCTTTCTCTAGCTTCTGGCGGCGGTTGTTGTTCCTCCGGCGGGGATTCTGGTTCTTCCGGTACGGCATCTGGTTGTCGGACTTGGGACGATGATCCACCTTCAAAGAATAGTGTATATGGAGGTGCTTGCATCACGAACGGCGACGGTGTTTGAAACTCATACGTTGGTGGGGATTGGTAAAAAGGAGAGCTCCCCGACAGCCCCTCTTGCGATCCCTCGTGCGCCGCTAGCCTATACATCGGCGGTCCACTCAGCATAACAAGAAATGGAGCTGAACCAGGCATTTAGCTCCAACCTGCCATAGGACTCGGAAAAGGATACATATAAGGGTTAGGATTTATATAAGGGCTAGGAAACGCACCTGGCATCATCTGAAAAGGCGGTTGCGTGGGTATCATTGGTTGAACTGCTGCGTCGGGTGACTGTGTCGGTGCTCTCGTTGGGCCTGGTGATTGCATGGCCGCTGATGATGAGCTGGGTGAATGTCTGGGCCTCGTTGAGGGCCTGCCTTCGTCGTCTTGTCGTCTTGGATTTAGAGGCCCGTGTCTTTCCCTTTCGACACGTATTTGCCACTGCCTCTCCTCTGGCGTCAGTAAATACGGCTTGCCATGGATCCTAAACCATGGCATGTATTCTGGAACGCACGCTAACTCCGGAACGATGATTGGTTCCCGAGTAGGTATATATTCATACCGATCTTCTTACATTTCCATGTACTCGGACAAGTATCTCGGCCAATCCGTATTCAATTGCCGAATGTCAACTTTGTGTTGATCATCAAACACCTCAGGATCCGCGGAAATTAGTTGTCTACATCCAAACTGTCGTAGCACTCTGTCTGACTGGTGCGGCTCCACGGTTGCGTAGTTGATCAACACGACTTTCACGTGCCAAGCTTGTGGATTTTGTAAGAACTCTCTGGAATTACTGCCCGAATTGTCGGATCCTCGTATGGTGTCCATTGAAACTATATGAACATGATAGAAATATTAGTTATATGCATAATTAATTGTATGGAAATATCTATTTTATTTAATACTTACTTGTGCTTCCGCCTGTTGGTCTAATAAAAGCCGAATATCTTCAAGAGAGGTAGGTAATCGAGCATGACTTGCCGGATGGTTCCACCTAATTAAATAAATTTTTAGCATACTTTTATTTTTAAAAATCTACATAATAATTGTAAAATCTAATATAAAATTTACCTCGTTATGGTGGGAATGTATATGGGTGGTCCACTCGAGGACGTAGAAATGGAAAGCGAAACCGTGCCCATGACTGCAGTAGTGCAACCTCTGATTTTTGCTCTCCTCGGTCTCGTCGCCCCGCACATCTCCCGATATAACGTTGCCAAAACGACAGATCCCCAACTCAATTTACCGGCTGCTCTAAAATCAACGAGTTTCAGCAGCCATCTTAGATGTACGCGGCTCTGTGACTTGTTGGGCATCAGATAACCTCCAATTAATTGAAGAATGTATGCCCGAGCATATCGGATTCTTTCAATTTCGGTTGAATCTTCATCCGGATCAGGGAATGTGTCACGTAACCAGCCCATCTCGATCTTACCTCCCTCCATTTTCTCTGGAATAACACCCAAAGCTCGTAGCACACCGCCCCCCAATCGCTAGATTGGGCAGACCCGGTGACTAGGTACCCGTCCACCGGCAATCCCAATTGCAGACTGACATCTTCTAGAGTGATAGTGCACTCTCCACATGGAAGATGGAATGTGTGCGTCTCGGGTCTCCACCTCTCGATCAACGCACTGATTAGTTTTGGGTCCACCTTGCATCCCCAGCCTACCGTCGCCACATGCCAAAAACCCGCTTCCCGCAGGTAGTCTCTACCAACGGTGATGGAGGACCATGCATATTCTGGATATTGCATTCCAATACCCGATCTACAGACTTTTATAACAAATAATAAATTAATAATTATCTAAAATGCATAAATAAAAAATTCTTAAATAATATTTAAAAATTAAATTTAATACTTACCATTTTCATTTGTTCCATCGATATGTGATGCTTATTAAGACGAGTCAATTCTCCGGACATTGCTGAAATCGTACAAATTTTTACGGTTTAAAAAAAATTTTAAAAATATTTTAAAAATTATTTAAAAAAAAGGAGTTAAGAGAAATTTAAGAGGAACTTGAGAGAAAATTGAAATTAAATATGGATTTGAGAGAATTTTGGAAGGAAATTGAGAGGAAATTTGAGTGAGGATTAGTTTGTGAAAAAAAAAGGTGGGGGTATTTATAGTTTTTTTTTTACCGTTGGGGGGGCAACGGTCAAATTTTTTACCGTTGCAGCACTATTCATGCGCGGGACAAATCACTGCCACGTCAGCGTGCTTTGCTGACGTGGCAGCAAATCGCGTCCTAGAAGGCGCGATTTGTTGCCATGTCAGCAAAGTGCGCTGACGTGGCCGCGACTTGCTGGCGCGTCCCCTGACATCGCGCTGACGTGGACGCGATTTGTCGGAAAATGAACCATTTCGATAAATACTTAAATAATGAGCCCATTTCGATAATTTTTAAAAAAAATGACTTTTTTGTGTAAATTACCCGTATAAGGGGTTTAGGGTTGGCGGTTTATATAGTGGTTTAGGATGGGGGTTATTAATTAGGGTTAGCTTGGGCTCCCCAGGGCCTATGCACCCCTGCTCCCTTATCCAGTGGCCCATCAACAATTTGTAGGCCTAAATTACCACCAACAAATCGGAATTGGGTCGTAAAAAAGTCCAACCCATATTATTTTAATAAAATGTAATGAAATGCTTATATTAGGGCCTTAAGGGATGGGATAGCCTCACGTTGTGCGTGACTCCTGTCTTAACCTTAGCCCAGCGAAAATCTTTTAGGTTCCCCAAAACCCAAAGAACACAATAAAGCTGCTTATTACAATCCAAATTCCAATGCAACGTCACCTCACATGCCGACAGTGTAACCACTGATTATTGTTATTATTTTATGATTCTAATCAGAAAAGGCAAGAGGAAACAAAGGAAAACACCAGATTCCATCAGCCTGTCTGTCGATGCCACTGCTCATTGATTTCAGCTACGTCCAAATCCCTATTATAGTAGTACCCAGTCATCAAAATTGTCCTGCTACACACTATCAACCAAACGCCCTCCCCACTGCCCGCTACATCGCTTTCAGGCTTCAACGTTGTAATTGGATAACAACTGCAGTGCCTGCCTCTTTTGGAAAACGCCCAAACTCTGTTTAGATTATGGTAACGCTCTCCAAGAGTAAAGAGATAAGATGAGATTTTTAGTCACTCTCAAGCCCATGCACTGCCTCATCCCCTTTGCCAATCCAAAAGGCTTATTTACGTGGGTTAGATTCCAGTCAAGACCTTCAACATCTCAAAGCTTCAACCTTGTTGAAAATTCTATGCTACTATCATTTTACCAATTGATATGTCCCTTTCGTATTTGGTTGTGAATATGGAATAACTGATCATAGATGTAACTAAACCCCAGATCTTTCCAGTACCATGGTTAAGAATAAAAAAAACAAACAAAGGTGAAATTACACAAAGGGGAACGACCCACTTGGTTTATCCATCCATTGGCTTCTTTGTACCCTATCCAAAGAGTGACAACATTTGAGTTTTGCCTTAAGTTACCCATCTTGTCCTATATAACCAAGGCCTCATCGCTTCTTCACGTTTGCCCCTTCAACCTGCTTTTTCTCCTTTATTATTATATTCTCTCTCATTTTGCAATGGCCTCCCATGGAAACATAACAGTAAGCACCTCCCCCAAAGGATCAGAAGCAGAAGTGGCACCCAATTCAGGCAAAGGAGGGCAATGTTTGTGCTCACCAACAACTCACCAGGGCTCCTTTCGATGCAGGTTTCATCGATCTAAGTCATCAGCCTGGATGATGAAACGGTCCAAATCTATGCCTGCCAATAATTCTTCCACCGCTTCTTTTTCTCCCAAGTCTGTTGAATCTACGTAATCCCTGAAAAATATCACCAAATCCTCACTCTCCCCTCTATATGTGAACTATATAATATGCACATATAGGTATGCTGGGGTCTCTGTATTTGCTTGGGATGTGATTATCTAAATATCTGCAACTACTTTAAATCAGACACCTTATCACCAAGAGCTTTCCTTCCCTTCATTTTTCTTTTTCTGGTAAAGCTCTTTCTGTTTCAGGCTACTGCGATTTTCGTACTATTAATTCAACACATGTCATATATATATATATGTGTGTAATCGATGTTCCAAGTTGAAACAAATTCAACAGTTTGTTGTTAACTCTGATTCGATGAAGAAAAGGCTCTCCTTTATCCAGAAACTGACATGTTAAAAATCAAATTAAAGGTGATATGATTACTGAGCTTTACCTACCCTTTCATGGTTTCCAGCTGTTTATTGCAAAATATCACTTCAGCTACAGATCAGGAACATTCTAAAGAAATTAAAATTATTTCATCAATATCTACTTTTTGACTCTTTCTTCTTCCCTTAAAAGATAAGTGATGATCTCGATCCACATAAAACTCTGTTATTTATTTCTTCTTTTCCCTGGACTGAAATGCAATGAGGTATTTTTATGAATAATAATAATAACTTAAAGCATATTAGATCATCTTAAAACTCATTCAATAATAATAATCTGATTCACAATGTGAATCCTATTTAAATTATTCAATCTAAAATTTGATTTGCTCATGAATATTAAATTTAATAATACTTTTACCTTCAAATAATAATCTGAATTTTAACCCAATCAATATTTTAATTCAATTACTTTTATAAAACTAAAAGATTTATTAATATCAAAATTTTCTTCCTTCTTTTTATTTTTAGAAAATTAAAGATAAAAATAAATATTTTAAGCCAGAAACACATGAAAATTTCTTAAAATATATAATAAAAATTACATATTCTAATCTGGTGTTTTTTTTTACTTGAGTGAATCAAGGCTGGAGTTGCCTCTTCACTTTATTGATATAGTTTTAATGTGCTATTGTTAATTCTACTTAACCATGGTTCGTGAGTGGGAGGATATTTTTGGTCCATTTTAGAGGTACTCATGGGCCGGGCCGGGCTCAAAAAAAATTTCGGCCTGGGTCCTAGGTCCGGATCCGGGCTCGGCCCGAAATATGGTCCTAGATTTTTGCCCAGGCCCGGTCCGGGAAAAAATTCATAAGCCCGGCCCGGCCCGTTTTTTAAATAAATACTAAAAACTTATTTTAAAAATTAAAACAAAAATTAAAAAAAGTATTTTAAAAATATTTTAAATTTTAAAAAGTATTTTAAAAAAAGTATTTTTAAAGTATTTTTAAATTAAAAAAATAAAAATATTTATTATATTCGGGCCGAGCCGGGCCGGGCCCGGGCCAAAAAGTTGTGCCTGAGGCCCGGCCCGTTTTTTAATCGGGCCTCTTTTTTTGCCCAAACCCATATTTCGGGCCTATATTTTTACCTAAACCCTCCCATATTTCGGCCGGGCCGGGCCGCCCGGCCCATGAGCAGCTCTAGTCCATTTCTTTTTTTACCAAAATTTTAATCTTCAAATCAAAATTATAGGGACCAACAAGCAAATAGAATAATTTTTAGCATTATCATAAATTTTAGCTAAATTTGAATTAAAACAGTGAAATTTTAAAAAAAATCTTGGACTAAAATTAGTATATGGTACATATGGATTATTAGGTGTTATGTTTAAAATGTAATCTTTTATTTAATATTTCTATTAAAAATTAACAATTCGACCATTTTAAAAGTTAATAATCAAATTTAACTCTTTTAAAAAGTCGATGGTCAAAATTAGCTCGAAAAAATATAAAAGTCAAATTAACAAAAAAAATATAAATGTTAAGGGCTAAATTTATCACAATGCTATTTTTGTTTATAAGATTGACAATTTTATGTTTAAATTTGACAATTTTGTATTCTCATAAATTTGAAATGTTGTTAAATTTAAATACAATTAAATGGTTGGAGTACTCACACATAAGAGAGGGACATACCTACACAGTATGTCAAAAGGATTTGCTTAAATAAAGACTTACCAATTGCTCCTTCAAAAGCTTGAATTTGAGTGGTTGTTAAAATTAATATGATTAACATATCAATCTAAACTCTTTGAAAAATATGACATGACTATTTTAAATAAAATCTTAAATGGCCTCAGTTTTTAACATCATTCTAATAAAAATAAGGCTAAATCACATTGGTAGCCACTCAATTATTAGTAAAAAAATATATTACTCAACTTTTTAATTTTGTCTTTTTTGTCACCATTTGATTAACAGTGACAACTTTTAAAATTGACATAATAGTAATTTTAACTTTTAAATTTTATAAATTATATCAATTTAGTCTTAATTCTAAAAAATTAACTCTCAACATTTATACATTGTGTAATTTGACTCTCTCTCCTTTTTTTTTTACAGTTTATAACTAATCAAAACTAAATTTAGTACTATAAAAGCAAAAGTGTAAAAAAAATTAAAACGATATGTAAATATTGAGGTTAGACTTTTAATATCAAGACTAAATTAACACAATGCATAAATATTAAAGATTAAAGCGGCTATCATGTGAGTTTTAAATATTAATTAACTAATAACTAAAAAATAAAATTATAACTTTTCAACGAAATAATAATAGTGAAAAATAAGTTTGATGCCAAAATGACAGTGGATGAGTATTTTCAACAATGGGAGCTTGATTGGAGGTTACATGCCTTATTTATTACTCTTCTATTTTATATTAGAAAAACTAAAGAATGTCATTTTATTGACAATTTATATGTTCGAATATTTTATAATATAGAAATATTTTCAAAATTAATTTTTTAATAATTTAATGCTTTTGTTCTTATCTATAATCTATCTATTTATAATATATATGAGTTTGAAATTGTTTTATTTTTCATCATATTATTAAACTTACATTTTAATATTTTAAAATTGAAATAAAATAAAAGTTGTAATAATTATATATTTAAAATAATTATAATTTAATAGAATTTATGATAATTATTACACATTTAAAAATTTAAAATAGAGTTATTACTTGAATAGAACTCTAAGCATAAAATATAGAGAAAAATAGTACTATTTAAGGCTCACTACAATTAAATAGGGTTGTAATAATAGTTTAGTTAGATGAATAAATATTATAATAGCATAAAAAAGAGTTTTAAAACTTTAAAGCCCAAAATCTAAAAAATTTACCTTTTAATATTTTTTATAAAATATAAAATAATAAAAATATTTATTTATTTATTTATTTATTTTTAATCTTAAATTTGTACAACTGCAATATATTTATTTTGAGGAAGTGATTACACCATGCGGCAATATGGTAAACCAAAAACGGGTCAACTCCTTACTTTTGCCCACTTCTAATTGACAACCACCGCCAAAGGCACCACCAAACCCACCGACGACGAGGACAACAAAAATGTCGAAACAGGATTTACGACACTCCTCCGCTCCCTACTCCCGTCTCTCTCCAAACCCTAACCATCAAAACGTCGTCGTTTTACCCGTCTATTACCCCCGCCATAACGATAACTACCGTTGCCTCCGCCACTGCCTCGCCTTCACCTCCGTCATCCTCCTCCTCTCCGCAGCCCTATTCTTGCTTTACCCTTCCGATCCAACTCTCGAACTTGCCCGACTCCAACTCAACCACGTAGGAGTCAACACGTCGCCCAAACTCACACTCGACCTCTCATTTTCTTTGACCATCAGGGTCCGTAACAGGGACTTTTTTTCTTTGGACTATGATAAGCTTGTCGTTTCGGTTGGGTATAGAGGGAGGGAACTGGGACTGGTGAGTTCGGAAGGTGGGCGCGTCCGAGCCAGAGGGAGCTCGTACGTGAACGCCACACTCGATTTGGATGGGTTTGAGGTTGTTCATGATGTGATTTATTTACTTTCGGATTGGGCTAAAGGGGTTATTCCCTTTGATACTAATACTAAGGTTGATGGAGATCTTGGTCTTTTTCTCTTCAAAATTCCCCTCAAGGTCATCCCTTTCTCTCTCTTTTTCTCCCTTGAATTTGATTCTGCAATCAATTCGATGGTTTATTTTGTTTGGAGCGTATATTTTGTAATTTCAACTTTTCTTACCATTTCTAGTGTTTTGGTTTTATTCTTCTTCATCAATTAGTCTATGAGTTTATTAGGTAATGATGCATTACTGTTTGAAAGAAACCCTGGGCAAATCCCTCAAAAAAAAACTAATGTTTCATGATTAGATTGAACATGATTGTTGTTTAATAACCTTATTTGTGGATCCACCAGCATCATAGGGCATATTGTTTCTTAGTTACAGGCATGTTCTGAATTCCGTCACATCTTACTAATGGATGTTTAGAGAAAAAGATAATGCGTGTTACTGCACTACACTTTGGATGGGGTTGAGTTTTCAACTTTGTTGTTCCATTTCTAATGACTTGGTTTTGATGCTGTTTCTTTGATTTGAATGGATATATGCTGTTTTGAGCCCAATAAAGTTGTTTCACTGTAACTAATATCTCTAGAAAAGAGCAGTAATTACTTTTTACAAGAAGCTGAAGCCAGGATTGCATAGGTGGATGGTAAAATAAGTAGGTACATGTAACCATCAAGAGAGAAAGTATCTTCCTATTGAATTTAGTTGGTCAGTAAAGATTAAAAGAATTGGATGGTTGTTGTAGTTGTTAGAGCTATGCCACTAGAGGTATAAGCATGATTATGGAGTGTATAAAATCTAGGTTATATAGATTGATGCTTGTTTGTGGTAAAAAAGAGTGAAGAGACCTCTGCAATTCCCATACTCGATTGAGTTTAAGCATAAATATATAAAGGCACTTATGTTTTGTTTAACAACAGAACAAGCAGAAATTCTGTGAAGTAAAAGCTTTTTCCTTCCTTTTAGTAGGAGGCAGTGGCTCCGTAGGTGGGTTATTGAGATGGCTTGTTGTAGACAGCTATGCTTAGCTGATGCATGATGGTATTGAAACTGATCGAGATGGGGAACTAAGTTCAATAATTTAATGACTATAAGTAGTTAAAATTTTGGGTGCGATAGAATCACTAAGCAAGCCTATTTTGGCCCACATTGCTAGGATATGGTGAACAAGTTGGTTGATAAATTGTCCAGAAGTAACACTAAAGATTAGCGCTTCCATGCTTCCGATTCTTCTTTATTATTGATGTCTATTCTATGACCCATTAGCATCAGTCTATAGATAAATTGATGTTTATAATATCACAATCCTGACTGGTACTCTTATCGGAAATCTTTTCATGAGTGTTATACATATAACTTTAGTATGCCTTGAGTATTGAGTTGCAAATACAAAGTTTGTAAGCATCCAAAAATGACTATTAGTAGTGAATGGAGGTGGTCCATAACCCCCCTTCTTTTTTTCCTTTTGCTGTTCTGAGGATTGCAGTTTGGCAGTTTTGCACGCGATAGTTAATGTTTGCTTATTTTTACAAATTCTTCAGTCTTGACTTTGCACAATGAATGCAGATGCTCAGTGCTTCAACCACGTTTGATTTTGAATGTATGATGTTTCAGGCAAAAGTGTCCTGTGAGGTGTACATGGATAGAAATAATCAGTCAATTGTTCGTCAAGACTGCTATGCTGAGGTGAGGAATCAACTTTTTGTTATTCCTTGTGCACTACAATTATGTCTCGTTTAGATACTAGTGTAATAACATGAGGAATAAGCTTATTTTATACAAATATATTACAATAATTAGACATACAATAAAGAATAGTCAGTACAATTTTAAGCTTGAATTTAGAAGGATGAATAAAAAATTTTGTAAAAAAAATAAGACATTCAAAATAAGCAAAAACATTTCTTCCTCTTTTCCAAAAACAAGTCATGTGAGTGACTAAAAATTGCCAATTGAAGTTAGTTTATTGCTAACTCATACATTAAAATATGGTGAAAAAATAATACTCCCACCAAAAGTAGCATTAATCTCCTAGAGGTGTAAACCAGAGTGCTAGGAGATAATAACTCGAAGGATATATGGTACTGCTTGATAAACTTGTATGCACTAAACTTGCAATAATGTACCGTGAGACATGTCATTGTTCTGATTTTGAAGTTCCCTGCTCTTTGACATTAAATGCCAACATAAACTATAATCTGTTGTCCTAATCAATATTGTCTTGATTAGCTGGATTAAGTTTTGCTGTTGTATCATTGGCTCAGCGATTAGCATTGTGCAGAAAGAGTTTCAAATCATTTTCCTTTTTTCTGTTTGCATAGAGGGGAAAAAGAGGTAGGGAACAGCGTTGATCCTTGGTTTTTAGTTTTTGTATGAAATAAAATTGTATAATATGGAATAACAAGGCTTCTTACCCTTCTTTTTCATATGTACCTTGCTAAGACTAGTTTTAGTTTGCTTGTGATCTATATGAAAAGTCTTCCTTCAATACCTGGATGCCTACTTTTTCTATGAAAGATACATTGACTGATAATCCTATGATGGCTTGTGGTTTGCAGTAATGTGGTGGGCAGTGCTCTAATAGATGTACTAGAAGTGGGAAACAGATTCGGATTCTGCTGTGATTTGGCTCCTCTTTGATGACACTGTACATGTAATGTAAATGAACATAGTTTAGTTCAGGCCACAAAGTACACTTATGTGCATTCCACTAGTAAGTACATATAACTAGCAGTTGTAAAAGCATGATTGGATGAAAATGGTATATTTAGCTAAGTTTTCTGCAGCTTACCTTATGATTATATAAATATTGAGATGCAATTGAATTTAGAATTTGGATTTGAGCTTTGCACGGATAGGCTAATACTATTCTGTAGTTGGTTTCCTCCATGCTGAATAAGAACATAATCGATGTCTTGCAGTTGTAGTTCTTTAAATATAAATTCTCATGTGAAGAGGCTTGGAGGGTATCAATTGTTTAATATTTTTGTTGAATTGGATAGACCAACAGCCAGAAGAAATTACTACGATGTTCAAAGATAAGGGTGATAATTGTTAGATCAAATCAGAAAAGTATTAGATTACAGAGATTTCTACAGTTTTCCTTCGTTTCATTGAATTCTTATATCAAGAAATGGGTTGGGAGTTGAAGCGCAGGTATCATGGGAAATAGCAATAGTGGGCCAAGAAACAGATTTCACGAGGAAAAAAAACAAGAAGAAATATCTAGGAAGGAGAAGCCGTATATGTGATGAAATAGTTGAAACCATTTGTTACATTATATACTACCAGTCACCCCTCTCCCACACAAGTTCTAGGAATAGTGGTGCAGTCATTTCTTGGTGATGAATCGACCACCCCACACATAATCTGCATGGTGGTGCCTACATCGAAAAGACCCCGGGTGTTTTGTAGGTGAACACATACACCACTTCATGGAACCAGTGGATCCACCAGTGTCTCTAGCCACCCTGGGTGAATGATGGTCGTTAGCGACCATAGATGCCTGCAAAAGGAACCAGCTGCGTTGCACCAGCAAGTCCGGCTTGCCACCACAAGGAATGTTTGCATGGCACATTTTTGTTTCCTTTCTCTCCCTTGAGCCTTTCACTCTGGGTATTATTATGATGATGTTGGTGTTGGTGTGTGAACAGAGGTTGTGAAGCAAAGTATGGGTGTGGGTGTGAGAGTTTTTTATATGAGGGAAACGATTAAGCAAAGGAAGGAATAAGGAGAGGTGGGGAAGTAAAGGCTGGGGCATAAAGCAGTGTTTTGATAGATTCCAGAAAGCTTTTGCTTTGACGTTGAAAGCTTCTTCGAGTGTTAGAGAGTGGTCCAAAAGCATCAGCTGACTCATATCATACGCCCACTTAACCTAATAAACGATACTTTCCCTACCATGATTCCACTTCATAATGAGGTGCTGCCACGTCCTTTTATGTTAAAGCCTATCAACATCTCTTTCATTCTGTTCCCAACAGGAAGGCTAGTGTAGATACGTATTTAGAAAATAAAGTTAGTTATTCTCGGATAAATATAATTGTTGACAAATAACTCTAAAATGGTGTCAATTTAGCAACCTTGTTAGTGGTGTGTAAGGAAATGTCACATTCTAATTGGATGTCATTCTTAAATATTTTTAAAAAATTAAATCTTTTGAAATGTGAACAACTATAGGCTTAAAATTATGAAAAAGTGTGTTTTGGTATTCGGGAACTATTTTAATTTGAAGTGATGAGTGAGTATATAGCTTATATTAGACGCTGTGTGAACATTGGCATGGGTTGGGAGATGAGGGAGCCTCCTCAACAATTGCCATCAATATTGCGCCTCTTTAGGTTTTTTATTACTGTTTTCAGTTTTTCTTTTTTGTCGTACCAGATTTATCCAAAACATAAGTAATTTGAATGTAAATGAGAATAAATTAGGTGAATTTTACACATTAACCCGAAATGCAATTTTAAAAATATAAACACTGTAACACCCAATTTTACCCGGGCCCAACTAAAACTAAAGCCCAGATTACATCAAACCCAAACCCATCGGCCCAAATACAATAATCCAACACTGGCCCAATACCTAGCCCTAACAATTTTCAACAGCAGCCCTAGGCAGCTTTTGTGCCTCAGCGCCGCAGCAACCGCAACTGCCCACGTTCTTCCCTCGCAACAATGCCCCACGCTGCAGCAACTGCCCATCACTCCCACGTCGCTTCACCCACGATCAGCAGCTTCGCACAACGCCGTTTCTACCTGCAATAAACCACAAACAGTGGGAGTGTCTAAAGGGGAGCAGATTGTAAAAAAGGAGTTGGCTATAAAAAGCCAATGGATTTCTGTAAAAAGGGGTTAGCAAATTTTTTATACCGAAATCAAAAAGAAAATAGACGGAAAGAAACATTTTTGAAGGTGGGATCTTGTTTTCTTTCTCTGTTCTTTTACTGTTTTTTTTTAATTTACCTTGTTCTTTTCTTTTGCTTCTTTTAAAAAAAAACACAACAAAAATAAACGAAGAGGGAGAGAAAGGGGGCTTACCTGGTGTCGCCGGAGCGTCGTCGGAGGCCAAGGGACGGCTCAGCGGCGGTGGATCTTTGATGGTGGCGACGTGTGGGGAGGGTGCTAAGAAAAAACCTAGCAGAGAACCCCCCCCTTTTCCCCTCTGTTCTTTAAAGAAAATGGAATAAAGATGTTTTTAAAGGAATTTTGTTTTCTTATTTTTTTTAATATTAACGAAAAGTGGTGCCGTTTAATGGCCATTGATTGTTTTTTATTCAAATGGTTTATTTTCGAAACTGGTCCTTTCTTTTTACAGTGCTTGTAAATTAAATTATTTATTTCTTATAAATTTGGCCACATGTTTTATAACTGTTTCAATCTGACCCGTATTGTTGTGCAGCGTTTTGGAGGGAGGGATTATTTTCCCTTTTGATCCTTCAAAGTTAATTGTGCATTCTAATTGGTCCATTTGCATTTTATTTTTTATAAATTTGCCCTAAATGTTTGTTTAAAGTCTAAATTAGAATATTTTTTTTCTTTCTTCTTTATTTCCATTAATATTACTGTATTATTATCAGTTTATTATTATTATCATATTATATAGTATTATTATGTTTATTTACATGTGTATAGGCATATTAATATATATATATATACATTTTAAAACGTTTTAAAATATACACTATATGTATATCATATATTTTATTATTACTTTATTTTTCTTAGTTTTATATACATATGCATATATATATTTATATTATATAATTTTCATATCATTTTTTTATTTTAAAGAAATTTGATCAATTATATATGTTCTTTTAAATATATATATGTATATACGTTATTCATAAGTATTTAAATATATTTTTGCATTTGTCTCGCATACATATATACACATTTTCATATTTTTATAAATATATTTTACTTATATTTTTTATATACCTATACATATTTTATACCTCACTTTCATAGTTTTTATATATACGTTTAACGTATGCATAGGCATTTATTTTAAGATATACTTATATGTCATAATTTATTTTGTAAATACACATATATGCATAATTTAAATTAAAATATTTGTTTCATATTGCATTAATATTTTAATATATTTTCAAAATATATATTGATTTTGTTAAAACATTTAAAACGGTTTTATGATCCAAAGGCTTTCAAAATAAAAACGATATTCAAGGTTAGGGATTTTCGAGGGAAATTGAGCCCTAACGTATTGGGTTCCGATTTTCTTTATCAATTCTAAATAACCGAGAATATTCGTTATTTAAAATGTATAAGTATAAAAATCATTTTCGGGAACTTAATTTGTGGTGTCCTAACGTATTGGGCATGACATATTATTTTCTCGAAATGAAGATTTTCTTTAAAAGCTAAAGGTGATATTCAAATTCGGGGATTTTGAGAAATTGTACCCTAACGTATTGGGTCTCAATTTCTTCGCATGACTTGAGTAATTGATTATCCTTTTCAGATTTCAACATTTGAGTTTAACAAAATCTCTTTAATTTTCGACTCCAAGACACTAAACAATCAATTTGGTACCGATTTTTGGGCGTTACGAGGGTGCTAATCCTTCCTCGTGCGTAACTGACTCCCGAACCCGTTTTTTCAAATTTCGCAGGCCAAATTTGTTTTTAAGGTGGGCCGATCACACCTCAATCAAGGATCAGTGGCGACTCCAGTTTTTGTTTTTTAAAGTCGACAACTAAATTTTTGTTTTCAAAAAAATGGTTTCGAGATACATGATGATGCTCCAAAAGTTCTTTTTCTTTTTGAAAAAAAAAGGTATCAGTTAGATTTGACAGCATTATTGGCTTAGGGTTTAGGAGTGCTTAAAAAAAGTATTTATGATTTTAAAAGTATTTTTGAAAGAAAATCTATGCTAAATAAGTTATTTTTGGCTGAAATTTTTTGTTTTTCCTCTCCCAAAAATACTTTTGGTACTTAATTACTTTTTACCCTCCAATAATATAGTACTTTCTCTTTTTTTCTTGGTGCTTAATTACAAATATGTTAAAATCATTAATTAAAAATAAAAAATATTTTTGTAAATACTAATTACAAATATTTAATGGTTATATTTAAATATTTAAAATATAGTTTATATATTTTAATTAAATTTTATAAATAATTAATATTTATTGCTTAAAATATTTTAAATTTATATTTCATATATTAAAATATTAACAACAAATTATAATAATTTTATATTCTTACTAAAATATAATAATATTAACTAATTTAAATATTATTTAAATCTATATTTGTTACTTGATAATAACATGTCTAAAATGAACATTTTATTTCTCAAAAGTACTTTTTAATAGTAATACTAAACATTTAAATTTTAAACCAAATTTTTCAGAAACACTCTTCAGAAGTATTTTTCCACTGCACTTTTACAAAAGTATTGCCAAACTAACTCTAAGAGTGTCTAAACCCCACTCACACGTTGGGTCATTTTCCAAAAAGAGAAGTTATGTATTAAGAATTAGATTATATTTTTTTTAATTAAAAAATAAGTAAATTAATTTTTACATGTTAGGCTTTATGTTAAAATTTTTATCTATTTGTAATGTTAAAAACTGACGTGGCTAATGAAATAACTAAATGATAATATGTGACGTGTCATATGTACCTTATATTGACATACATGGACTAATTTTAAACGGTAGATATGGATAGAATTTTTATCAAAAGATCAATTTATTTTTAATGTAACATATAATGACTAATTTACTCATTTTTAAGTAAAGAGTGCAAAATGCAATCACCTCTCAATTGTGTCCTTTGTTGTGGCTTGATCTGGGATTCACAATTATTGTAAAATTCATCACATGCATAAATATTTTGATTTTCTTAGAATTAGATTTTGTCACAATGAAAAATTAATATTAAAAATATATTTATAAAAATTATTTAACAATTGAATTATAAATAGCATAGTGAAATATATATAAATAAACTCTCATTAAATTTAAGTTCAATCCTTATATATTTATTTATTTTAGTTGTTTTAATTAAACATTTCATACAAACTAGTAAAAGAAAAATATTATTATATTTATATTTAATACTTTATTAAAATTAATTTTTAATAATTTTATTAATTGTCGAGTCTATACAGTATAAATAATAATAAAAATAATATTAATTAAATTTTAACTTAATAATATTAATTAAATTTTAACTCAATTAGTATCGTTATTATTGTAACCGTATGCATTAGAAAATGAATTGCAGTAAGAATTGGTTTAGAAAAACAATGAAAGAAATGTAAAGGGCAGGGTGATGGGGCTAGGCTTAGCCCAAAGACACATTTTTAGAAACATCAAAGGCAAGCCACCCTTGGAAGGTTAGTCAATCTTTTGTTCTTTAACGTAGCAGCAGCCAAGACCAAGCCAACCTGAGTCAAAATTTTCCGATGTCCACCATGCGTTCGCAGAAAGGTCACCATCAGTTTCAACTTTTTACGCCTCTCGCTTTCCAGGAAATTGCCGTCCCACCCACTATAAATACCATCAAATTCCTCAAAATTTCACCAACACGCCCACAAAACTCTCCCCTTGTTTTTGTATCTTTCAATTAAAAAACAAAAAAAAAAAAAACTTTATTTTAAAGATGGGTTCAATGAAGTTTCATGTTGTTCCAGCGGCCATCGGGTTCCTGTTATTTGCACTTGTGCAACTCAGTTACGGCCAAACCATGGGTTCTTCGCCTGCACCTGCACCTGCACCTGCCCCTTCCAGCGATGGTACTGCCATTGATCAAGGAATTGCTTACATTCTCCTTCTACTTGCCCTAGCTATTACCTACCTCATCCATTGATTTTTATTCTTCTTCTTTCACATTTAATTATTCTTTTTCCCCGGATTCCGCCACTGAAATTGCACCCCTTTTGTATATTTTTGTCTTTCCATCTATGTATTGTAAATCTTATCCTACAAATAAATTCAGCTCACATCTCACCCATTCCATAGGACAAATCCTTTCTACCTTTTTTTTTTTTTCTAGATCAAATTGTTAAAATGTAGGTAGAAATATCTATTGAAGTAATAAAAAGTAGAGAAAAAAATACTTTTTCAGGTCCGTTTACGGGTGATGGGCCAAAATCGTGGATTTCACAAGGCCCGCCTGTGGTAAATATCGATAACTCAAAGGCCTCATGAGTCATGATCACGTCTAAATCAGCCCCCCCTGGTTGCAACATCATGGTCACAAACTCCCTTCAAGATGGCAAACCCGTGGCCAGATTCATCTTCCTTATCCAGGGTTGTCTCATTTTGATTGAGTAGGACTATGACAAACTTTTGTTGTTAAAATTTGGGAATCAGCATTAAGTACTAGGTTTGTAATATTTTACACTCATACTAAGTTTCATATAAGATGCCATTAATTAGAATGCTTAATCGGTATTTGATTTGAATGGAGTGGGCATAGATATGAAAGCAAAAGTTGTTTTAATGGACTGGTATTACTATTATCTTTCTTTAGCATGTTTACCTTCAAATGTGCTCACTACAATAAAATGGTTAGTTTCAATGTTCAAAGTAGTTACTAAAGACTGTATTATTGTTGTTAAAATTATTGTAAACACCAAAAGTTATTTCAGGGTCGTTGCGTATACTTTCCATAATTATATGTATTACAATGAATTTTTCCATTTTCAAATATAATATTTTTAAGCAATGCTTTAATTTATTTGTGTAAAAATATTTAAGTTGCAATAAAATTATTTTAAATTATTACGCAACAGCAAAATAGAATTTCTAACAACATAAATTCAGATGTTAAATCTTTTACGTGATTATAATACGATGGTTGTCAAATATTAATTTGTAACAACATTTTAGTTGGTTGTGTATTACACTACATAGCGACTAAATGACATTTTCAAAAATTTGTTTTAACAGCTATAATATATGGTTGTCATATGGTTTACATAACAATAATACTATTAGCTAACAAATATTATTTGCAATTGTGTATTACATTACGCCATGACTATATGTCATTGTCAAATATTTATTTTAACAACTATAAAATGTGGTTGTGAAATACTTTATATTATAATAATATGGTTGTTAATACTTTTACATAGCCATATTTGTATAGCTTCGAAATATTAATTTGAAGCTATCGAAATCATTTTTTTGAAAACAAAAATTTAGTTATCGACTTTTAAAAACAAAAATTGGAGTCGCCACAGATTCTTTATTGAGGTGTGATCGGGTCACCTTAAAAATGATTTTGGTCTGCGAAATTTGAGAAAACAAGTTCGGGAGTCAGTTACGCACAAGGAAGGGTTAGCACCCTTGTAACGCCCAAAATAGGTATCAAATTGATTGTTTAATGTCTAGGTGTCGAAAATTTGACAAGATTTCAAAAGAAAACTTTTTATCTCATGAATGAATCAAAATAATAAAACATTCTTATCTCAAATAAATAAAACACCACACCCAGTAAGTTAGGGAACAATATTTTTAAATCTTCAAAATACCGAATATTGCCTTTTGTTTTAGAAATTTTTATTTCGACATGACAAAATGTCACGACCAGTAAGTTAGGACCCGACATTTTGAATTCCCGAGAATAAGCCTTTTGAAATTTGTGAATTTATTGCAAACTGAACACTTGGCTTTCTAAATTCGTCGAAAAATAATCGCAATCCAGTAAGTTAGGACACGATCTTTCTCGAGAATCATGAATGCCAAATATTTTGAAAATTTACAAAATATGATGATTTTAAATGCTTTGATGCATCCAAAATAAATATTTTCTAGAAAGTATGTTAAAAAGTTAATGTATAACATGAAACAAACACTTTAATTTAAAATGCATCTGTATATGTATTTACAAAATATAAGCACAAAATACAAGTAAATTTGTAAATATGTGTATGCATATATTTAACACACATATACAAGTAGGGGTGAGCAAATTCGATTCGACTCGAAAAAATCGAAAAAAAATTCGAATTTCGAGTTAAACGAATTGAGTTATTCGAGTTAATCGAGTTATTCGAATCAACTCGAATTTTTTTCAATTCGAGTTCGAATCGAGTTGAGTTTTCAATTGAATAACTCGAATAATTGAATAATTCAATATCAAACTATAATATTTTACAGTTTTACCCTAAACTCCCAAACTTTTTTACTTTTCCCTCAAAACTTTTACTCCTTCCCACTTTTCCCCAAAACTTTTACTCCTCCTCCCAACCCCCAATCTATCCAAAATCCATTTCCCACCAAAATTTTACTCTTCCATTTATTTTTTTTTCAAAATTTTACTCTCAAAACCCTCAAAACTTTTATTTTCCCCAAAATTTTTACTCCTCCCACTTTTCCCTAAAACTTTTATTCTCTTCCCATCCCACCTCCCATCTACCCCAAACCCTCCCCCTCCAATTTTTTTTAATATTTTCCTCCAAAATTTTACTCTCCTATTTACTTTCCTCAAAATTTTATTCCCCAAAACTTTTATTTTCCCCTAAACTTTTACTTCTCACCCTTTACTCTCAAATAAAAATCAAAATTATCCAAAAAATCACTAAACATAAATAGTAATAATTTTATTTATATCTACTATTTATATTATTAAATTAAATTTCACATTTTATATTATTTATATTATTGAATTGTTTAGTCATATTGAATATTTATATTAAAATTGAATTCTTAATTATGCCATAAAATATTCGTGTTAAAATTTTATATTGGTATCAATTTCAAATTTTATTTTTAAAATAAATTTTATTAAAAATCATATTTTTATATTTAATATATTTTAATTCCAAAATACATAGTGAAAAGAATCCAAGATAATTGAAACAACTAAGCAAACAAATAAGCTAACCAAGATATAAAAATTAATAAATAAATTATGAGGTGATGAAAGTTAATAAAAATTTGATTAAGGTGGACAAATTTTATTACGATGGGTGACATTGGTTACAAGGACCCAAAATTATTTTTTAAAATTTAACTCGAACAAATATATTCAATTCGATTCGATTCGAATTCCATCTCACTCGACTCGATTCGAGAAAACTTCAAATAAAGTTAGGATGATAAAATGAGATTCGAAAACTCGATTAACTCGAAAATTTTCGATTCGATTCGATTCTATTCGATTCGATCGAATGCTCACCCCTATATACAAGTATACAAAAAAAGAATGGAATACATCAAACAAAAAAAAACTAATAAAAATGCATGTATATATGTATATGAAAATCGTGAAAATAAAATAAAAGTATAAAAAGTATGCATATGTGTATATATTTACAAAAATAAAATGTATAAGTGTATTGGTAAATCATGAAAATTAGCATTCGTATATATTTAAATATGTATATATGTACAATATGTATATAAAATAATAGAATATGTAACTAATAAAAATATTTACAATGATTTTTAAAAACGTGTACATAAATATATTTAAAAAATGTATGTGTATTTTAAATTATAAAATGTGGAAAGTGTATATGTTATAAAACGTTTATGTATATAGATAAAATATAAAGTATATAAAAATTAGGAAGTAAAATAAAATATATATAAAAGAGTATGTATGTAAAAATATATGCATATTTATAAAGGCTTAAAAGTATATATTAAAGACATGCACATATATTGTATATGAAATATGCGTATGTATATGTATATGTATATGTATATGTATAGTAAATACAATAGTAATAATGATAGCAAATAATGTAATAATAATAATAATGGTATAATGATAATATCATAAAAAAAATAACTAAAAATGGACTAAATTGAATTAAAACGAAAAAAGGGGCAGATTTGAAATAAAATTGAAGATAGGACTAAATTGAATGCGCGCACAACAATGGAGAACCAAAAGGGAAATTATTCCCGCCTTCCAAAACGCTACGCAGCGAGGGACCAAATTGAAATAAAAATAAAATATGCGGCCCAATTTTAAAAAAAAAACAAAACGGGTTTGATTGAAACGCGTCACAAACAGGAGGGCCTAAATGCGCAATTTCCCCATTCAGGCTATAACGCGCGGATCCTCCCCTCGGGTCGAATAGCTTCTGGGTCATGCACAGGTAAAAGCAATGACGTTTTGCTCATTATTTAAAATGATTTCTTCCTCTAAAATCATTTGCAACCGAATGAAAGAAAAAGAATAAAAAATGCCCTCTTTTGCTCTGCTAGGGTTTCGTCCCTAGCATCCTTGCGCCCCCGTTCGCCTGTGCCAACGCTCCAATCGAGACGGAGTTGGCAACAATCCGGCGTCCTCGACGAAGAACGGTAAGATTCCCCTTCTCCCTTTTTTTTATATTTTAAATAAAATAAACTAAAAGAAAATATAAAAAATATATATGTAAACATAAACAATGCGCACTGCCAAGTAAAAAAAGAAAAGATCACATTTGAAAAAACAAATTTTATATTTCTATTTTCTCTGTATTCTCTCTGTTTTAGTATCTCTTTTTTTTCTTTTACAGATTCAAAGTGGCTTTTTATAGCCCAAAAAAGAAAAAAGAAAAAAAATGCTATTGCTTGCTGTTTTTTCTCCTTTGGACTCATTGAGTCCGTTTTTGCAGGCGTTCGTGGAGAGTTTGGCGCGCGAGGAGAAGTCGGCCCCTAGACGTGCGGCGCTTGGGGAGTCTGCTGGAGGCGGGGGCTTGCTGCGGCGCTACTTGCTGCTATTAGGGTTTTTTCTTAGAGTTTTTTTATTTAATTGTTTAGCCTGTAAATGGGTAATTAGGTTAGGTTAATTTTGGGCCTTAATGTTTTGCGGGCCCGGGCAGAGAAATTGGTATTACAAAAACATCATAATAGTTGGATACGTTTTATGTTACACAACATCATTTAGTCATTATGTAAAGTTAATTTTAACAACCATAATATTTGATTTCAAAAGTTTATGTTATTATGATTGTTTAATTTTATTTTGCAATAAAATATATTCCAATGGTAATAACAATAGGCAACAAAATTATTAAAGATTTATTTATTTAAAAACAATATTATTTAGTTGTAATTAAAATAAAATAAAAATCTAACAAAATTAAAGAAATTTATAATAAATATTGTAATAAAAATCATTTCACAACTAAAATTTAAATTACCCATAAAATTCAAACTTTGAAAATTATAAACTCATATAACGTTAATAAAATCATTACCAAGCAACGTATTAATAAAGACTGACGGCAAGAAAAATAAAGGTTTACATGACCTAAATAATAATTAAGTTGAAAATTTGAACCAATGCACATGCAAATAGCTTTATCCAGCCCTTGTAAACGAACGTTAGAGGTGAGTATTCGATCGAGTCGAGTCGAATCGAGTAAAAAAATTTCGAGTTAGTCAAGTTGACAAATCCTAGTTTAGCAACCAAATTCAATTTGAATTTTTTTTAATCGAATCGAATCGAGTCAAAAAATTTCAAGTCAAGTTAACGAATCCTATTATTTATACTCAATGTTGCGTTTACATGGACTGATTATTTAACTAGTAGACGAAGTACAAAATTATTTATCTACAAAAACAATATAATTGTTTTGCCTTTTAACTTAATGAGTAAACATGTATCAAAACAACGTAGTTTTTCCTTTTAACTTAATAGTTTTGTCTTTAACTTTAGAAAAGGTAAACAATTATCAAAACGACGTAGTTTTGCCTTTTCTTATTCAGATCTTCTGATAACTTGAATTGTGTAATTCATATTCGAGTTAAACTGAAAAACTTACTTTTTTATTCGAGTTGATCCAAATAACTTGATTAACTCAAATAACTCGAACTATTTAATTCAAAATTTGAACTTTTATCAAGTTTTTTTAACCGAATCGGATTTTGCTCACTCTTAACGAACGTCACATGGTCACAAGCACCTAGTCTTCGAATGTCTTCTCATTTTCAGGATATTCAAACCTACACTACTGTAAACATTTATCAAATCAATATTCATTGTTAGTATGTTAAACTTTTTAACAATAGGTACTTATCAAATTCAAATCTCATAATTCACATCAAAATCTTAATAAAAATCCTTGAATAGTAAAAATTATACTTTTCCCTTTTCTTGGCAAAATAAAAATTTACCATTTAATCTCGTACTTTCAAATATTTTTCAATATGATCCCAAAAGTGGTTTTCATCACACCAATACACATGACAATTTTATTCTCATGTAAAAAATCAATAATAAATTATATTTCTCTTTTTAGTCAAATTTACACTTTAATCCTCTAATTTTTCTGAGTTTACAATTTAATCTTTTTTTGCCACATTTCTCATCCAAAATACTTTTCATCGAATTTCATCTATAATATTAATTTTCCTTCTGTAAAAATTTTTTATCTAAATTTTCATTTTTTTTTCTCGAAATCTCATTGTTTTCGGTCCTAGAGTAATGTCTCCCAACAAGTTTGATGTCATGGTCCAATCCATCTCTTGCTGCCTCATTAACCCTACTAGATGTTAATGAACCATGGCACCATAGGAGCTGTCGTTCCCTCCTCAAAACTCCAGATTTGAGGGTGGTAAGGTTTCTGAAGTTCTTAGATTTCTCACTATCGGAGCAGCTCCTTAGATACATCAAATTACCCCAAAAAATGGCTAAGAATGTTATTAAACCGGAGGAGGGAAAGAGGAGAATTGAGATGATCTCAATGAGGAAGGAGGCCAAGTTGTCATCAGCAGGAGGTCAGTTGCTCGGGGAAAGCAAGATTAAGGAGTTAATAATGATGCTGGAAAGGTTTTGTTAAGATAGATGATAAAATTTTGTAGTATTTTATATTTAAAAATTATTGAAAAATATTATGTTTAAATTTATATAAACTTGATTTAGTGTCAATTTATTGATTAAAGTTAAAAGTTAAAAACCTTTGTTTACAGCTTTTTTTCTAATTTTGCAACACATTTTTAATGAAAATATTTTAAAAAATTCTCACATGTTTTATTTTGGCCAAATTTTAAGAATATATCAGTTTAAAAAAATTAGGGTTTTCGGCTAATTTCTACTATATTTAGATAAATAGGCCAATTCTGGAGAGAGAAACAAAAAATGCGCCCTACTGAACGTGTTTTCAGCCAAAAGCGTGTCATGTAGGACGCATTTTCAGAAAAACTTGCTTACAGAACGCGTTTTTCTACACGTAAACTCTTTTAGTTAAATGATTAAATGTTAGTGGTTTTATCCTTGAACCTCAAGTTCAATTCCTCTCCTACTTACATTTGTATTTTTTATTTTATGTTGTTTCAAGTTTTTGTTTTATTTTTAATTAATATTTTAACACATTAATTCTTTTAGTTAGATGGTTAAATAATAGTGATTTCATCTTAAGTCTCAATTTTAATTCTTCTTTTAAGATATTCAAACGGTTTGATAAAAAACTCACTTATTTGAATTTAAATACAAGGATGATTAATAGCTAAGTTAAAAATTGTAGAAGTCTTCCCGTACTGGTACGTTCTCTTTAAAATTTCGTCTACTAGTGAGGCATGTTTTAAGTAGGACTCTAATTTTTTTTACGGTTTTGGTGCTTGATTCTATTATGTTGATAGGTAGAAAAAGAGTAAATTGATCAAGAAATTACTTTTGTTGGCCGAAAGTTTTGGTTTGATTATGGAAGATGGTATAGTGGGCTTGAAAATCGATTATAGAGAGGAGAATGCGTGGGCGGTGGAAGAGGGATTGAAGGAGGAGGAATCGCGTCAGGCTTTTTGCTTGGTGGGGTGTTTTTTGACAGCAAGTATGGTGCACTTTTCAACCATGACGAATACCTCGGCTAATTTATAGCATCCTATTGGTGGAATGGTAATTACAATTCTAGGGGAGAAGGGGTTCATGTTCAAGTTCTATCATGAGGTGGATATCTATAGGGTGATTAATGATGCTCCACGGACTTTTAATAATCATATGTTGGTTTTTCGTAGGCCATTGGTAAATGAAGACCCAATGGAGGTACCTTTGATATATTCCTTTTTCTGGGTTCAGATTCATGATTTACCATCGGGTATGATGTCAGAAGCAGTTGCTAAACAATTTAGAGCATTTTTTGGGTCTTTTGTTGAATATGATGCGGAGCAAATTAGCAAGGGTTATCAAAACTATATGAGAGTGCGAGTTTTTGCGGATGTGAAGGTCCCATTAAAAAAAAGGAAAAAACTGATAACATTGACTGTTAAACAATTATATGCTAGGTTTCAGTATGAAAAATTGACTATCTTCTATTTTTTGTGTAGTCGTCTTGGACATGGAGATAGTTTTTACCTTTTGGCGGTGACGACTAAAGGTCAAGAAATTAAATTGGGTTGGGATTTGTCTTTGAGGGCGCCAGAGAAAAGGGCAATTACAACTACTAGTGTTTGGTTGAGGGAAGATGATGGGAGAGATCCTTTTGAGAACAGGATTTGTGGGAAGGATCAAAGTAGTGAAGTAAAGGATGAGGAGAAAAAATTTTCACAACCCCGAGAGGGGCAACAGGTGAGTCGTATTCTGGGATTTAATTTGGAAGGGAAATCAAAAGGGGTATGGGGGTAGATAAGGGCATTGGGACAAATCGATGCCAAGATTGCTTGAAAAAGGAGGAAGGTTCGAGAATATATTTTGACTGAGGAATAGTATCATCAATAGATGGGTCTTGGGGACTGCATTGGACGATAAATTATCTGAAGAAGAGGAAGGGGCTCGTCTTTTGGAGGGTGGGCATTGGGGATATCAAAATGGGGCCTGGTTGGGCTTTTAGGATGTTATTGCTTTCTTAGGCTAAGTATATGTAGGTGTCACGGGCCGCAGTTCAAAGCCCGTGACCATCGCACCAAATGCATCCAATAGAGGTCTATTGTTTAGATGGGGATCATTTAGCCCACGAGAACTGGCCCGATTCAAAGAGCTGTTGGAGAAGTCTGTCAAATTGAAGCTTGGTTGGCCAGATAATGAAGATATGGCAACTTAGGCTAATTTGGTAACTTAGAAGATTGAGAGAATCATATCTTGTAAAGATTATATTAGATTTGATATGGCATATCTTGTAAATCTCTAAAATAAAGGGATATGTTAATCTCAACAGTCGATGTAAATGTATCTTGACCGTCGATTTTGGGGGAGCTCAACTATAAATAGAGAGCCTCCCCCCTCATTTGTACTCATTTCATTCAATGTTTCATTATTCTTTGTGAATAAGAGAATTGAGAGCATTTACTTAGACACTTTGTGTGTGCTATTTTTGTTATTCTTTATGGTTCTTTTTTTGGCATAAATCACTTTCGCTCTTCAATTTAGTGCTTTGGAGGAGTTCCTAAGGAATCCCCACTTGAGTAAAGGTTGACATAGGCGTTTTTGTATAAAGAATCCGCCTAAGGCCGCACGGATCATGAGACGAAAGGTCTAGCCCCGTGACAAGTGGTATCCGAGCTGTTGGTTCAAACCAAGTGATATTTGAGTTATTGGTTCGAAGGCACCGTTGGGATGTCGAAAGAAGAGTTTGAATAAAGGTAGTTGAGAAAGCCTTTGAGGGAGATGTTGTCGGCTGTTGAGGAACGCGTGGGTAACTTGAGGAGTCCATGAAGGACGCAAAAGAGTTAGACAATGCGCTTGGGGAAAGCATTGAAGACTTGAGAGAGCAGTTCAGGGACTTTGTGACCATGTGTCTCACTTCCCAAATGGATAGCGTGCAAGAGTTGCTAGATTCCCAAAAGAAGAAGCTGACAAAGAGGAATGATACTCTCGAGGCCATGATGATGGCTTTAAAGGAAGAAACAATGGCCACGACGATGGCTATAAACACAAGAATAGAGGAGCTCAAGAGAGAGTTGGCCTTGTGTCGAGCAGTCGTAGGGAAAAGAGTGGCAAATGCAGTACTCTGTAACAAGGATGTCCTGAAGCCAAAAGAGATTATGGGGACAATGTCTGCATGCGATGTGGATAATTTCTTGTGGAGGATGAAAAACTACTTTTGTGCCAAAGGCATCGTGGATGATGCGGTTAAGGTAAACACTGCTTCAATGTTTCTTGTTGACACCATTTTTTTTCAAAACGGGGTCGACTTGTTTTTTGAAAACGAAAACGAAAACGGGAGTCGCCACCAATCTTTTTTGATGAGGTGTGATTGGGTCACCTCGAAAAGTGGTTGTTTTTAATAAACGATTTGATTTTATCAAAACAACGATTTTGGTCTACGAAATTTAGAAAACGGGTTCGAGAGTCAGTTACGCACGAGGAAGGGTTAGCACCCTCGATACGCCTAAAATTGGTACCTTAGTTGATTATTTAATGTCTTTATGTCAAAAGCTGAAAGTTTGAAAAGATTTAAAATATGATCCTCTTTTGTTAATGTTGATTTTAAAATGCTTTAATTAAATCAAAAATGGAAAATGTCTCCTTATCTCGAAGTAACAAGATGTCACACCCAGTAAGTTAGGACCCGACATCTCATATTTTGAGAGTAAGTTTGCATTTCACTTTTTATCCTCATTTATTTTAATTTTAAAAGGATATTCGGTTACTTAAAATCAACGAGAAAATTTGAAGCCCAGTAAGTTAGGGCACGATTTCTCGAATTTTCTAAATATAGAATATTAGCTTTATTTTTTGAAATTTCATGTGTTTGGAAATTTAAAAGGATATTTTGCTATTTGGGTTTAACGAGAAAATTGAGACCCAGTAAGTTAGGGTACAATTTCTCGAATTCCCAAAACGCGAAACATTGCTTTGTCTTGAAATGTGTTACGAACTTGAGTAAAAGAATAATGAAATAAAAAAACGTTTAATCCATTATGCTTTTAATAGCATCGTTTGACACACAAAAGGAATCATACATAGCTATACAACATGCATTTAAATAACCATGGCATAGTATGCATAAAAATACAAATACTTGGATATTTAAAAGTTCTAATGTCAACATGCATGAATAATGATACGAATAACCATATAACGACAACAATAATAACAATAATGATAAAGATAACACTAAAGAATCTAAAAGTTAAGAAAGTATTTGAAAGTTAGCATATAACTAGATAATGAAATGGTAGTAATAATGTAGATAACATACACAAACCGATGCATATATGTAAATAAATAAATAATAAATAAGATAAATAATAGTGTAAGTTTGATTAAAAATTGAAAATGAATAAATAAATATTAATGAAACTAATTTTTCTCTTCCTTTAAAAAATATAAAAAATTAATTAATTAAACATGCTAAGGACCGAATTGAAATCGGGCTAAAAATACAAGGCTCAAAATTGCAAATAAATGAAACAGGGTGCCAGGGGACTGAAACGAAGCGCGCTCAAAGCGCGAGGGACTTACAGGGTAATATTCCCCACGCCAAAGCACAGTGTTTAAGCGCTTACTAAATTGAAACATGCGGAAAATTTGCGGGGCCAAAATTAAAGAAACAAAAGACTGCATTGAATGTGCCACAGAATTGGAGGGACCAAAAGCGCAAATTACCCATTAGGGCAAAAGTGCGCAGGTTTCCCTTCCTTCAAACGGTGCCGTTTTATTAATTTATAAAAGCCTAAAAAAATTGCTTCCTCTGCAGTTTCATTTTTTTTGCAAAGAACACAAAAAATAAAAAAAAAAGAGGTTCCTTTTCTCTGCTAGGGTTCCAAGGCTAGGAACCCCACCACCGTCACGCGTCCCCACTGCTCGGTGGCCGGAGCCATGCGAGGGCGCCTTCTATCGGTGCTTTAAAGCGCGTTCAGAGGTCGAGGCCATGGAACAGGTAAACGAAGGGAAAGAGAAAAGCCTTGGCCCCTCCCTAAACCCACGTCCAGCGACGGTGGAGTGCCATTGACGGCGAGCCTAAGGGCCGATTCAGGTGGTTTCTTTTCCTTTATTTTCGTAGATAAAAAGAAATTAAAAAAATAAAACACTAGATCTCAAAAAAAATGAAATATCACATTGAAATATTACTTTTTTTTATTTCTCTTTTGTTTGTTTTTTACGAGGAAAATCAAAGAAGAATACAAGGGTGATATTCTAGGCTTTTATAACCGATCCACACAACTTCTTAATTTCTATTTTTTGTCTGTTTGTTATTTGTTTGCTCTGGGTTGCGTGTTGTTTTCTTCTGCAGGTGATAAAGGTGTCAGACTTGTGGACGAGGAGCGGCAGAGGCGCATGAGGCATGCGGCGGCCATGGGCAGACCTAGGTGCAGCGTACCTAGGGTTTCTCTTGGCTAAAATTTTTTTAAGTTTTTTGGGCTAGGGATTTTCTAATTTTTGGGCCTATTGGGTTTGGGCTTGTAACTGAACTATTTTTTTATTTTTTGTTTTGCTGGTATGGGCCCTGGCAAAAATGGGCTCTTACATTTCTTACTGATATTTGCGCTTTTATGGTGGCGAGGTAGGATCACAGATAAAAGGCAATGTGAGATTAGAACGTGGCAAGAGTTCCAATGTGAGTTGAAGGGATAGTTTTACCCAGAATTTACCGAGGAAGAAGCTCGGGCAAAGTTGTAAGGGATAACGCAATGGGGCACAGTGGGGGAGTATGTTTGAGAGTTCAAGAAACTCATGCTCCAAATTTCAAATGTGACCGACAAAGAAGCATTGCTTACTTTTTGAAATGAATTGAAGCATTGGGTTAGACAGGAGGTGGAACAAAGAGGTGTCCAAAAGCTGTCAGAAGCCATGACGGTAGTTGAGTTTGTGGTCAAGCTTGGTCTAGGGAAAGACAAGCTTGGGTATTCCAAGTCCGAGGAAAGGGGCATATGTGAAAAGGATCAGAAGGAATATGTTTTTTATGGCAATGGCAACAGCGACAATAATGGTAATGGAAAACCACGAGTTGAGAAGAAAAAACCCAAGAGGAAAAGGGACAAGCTGAAATGCTTTCTCTGCCACGGTTTACACATGTTGAAGAAATGTCCAAAGAAATCCGCGCTTAAGGAAAAACCAATGGGTAAGGCCTTGGTACTTGGTTCGAGCGCAAGAGGTATCGAAGCCAAGGAGGCCGAAAGAGAGAAGAAGCCAGTGGAGTGCTTCTTGTGTCATGGTCCGCATAGTTTACGGAAGTGTCCGAGGAAGTTTGTCATCGAAGGGAACGATAAAGTAGAAAATGAGCCCAAGAAGCTTGGTTTGAGTAAGGGAAAAGTCGAAACCAAGAGGTAAAGAGGAGCAAAAAGAAGCGAGTAAAGTTCTTGTGCCGTGGTCCGCATGAGTTGCGAAATTTTCCAAAGCAAGTTGGAGTCAAAGGAAATGCAACGTTTGAGTTTGGTGAGTCATCGGAGGGGCTTCCACCCAAGGAAGATGTGAGTTTTTCATCGGACTTAGAGGTAAAGGTTGCGACGAAAACAGTGAAGCTGGGACCAATGAGGCTCGAATTGAGTGAAATGTTTAAGTTGGCCAAGTCATCGACAATACTTCTACCTATGGGAGAGGTGGGTGGTGCATCGGACTTCAAGGAAAAAAAAGTGATGCATATGGGACAGTTGACCAGAGTAAATGCAAAGGTACATTCCAAACACTTTGATAGTGTGTTGCATTCTAACTTGTTAACTTGGCAAGAACGTAAGGGCCCTTTCGTAGTTCTTGAGCAAAGAGGCCGAGAGACTGTGGGCAAAGTGAAGCCAAGTGTTGTAAATCAAGAGGATTCTATTCGAGCCAAGTTAGAATGTGGGCAAGAAGGTGACGTAACTTCTTGTCATCGAGATGTACAAATGAGTAGGACAATTCGAGTTAAGAAGTGACGTAAGCCGAGCCAAAAGTCCCGGAGGAAGATAAAAGCTAAGGCGTCGAGACGAGATCGAGGCGAATCAAGTTAGTACCATTCAAAAGTCGCAACGAGGGCGTTACAAGAATGGGTGGGGGAGAATGTCACGGGCCGCAGTTCAAAGCCTGTGACCATCGCACCAAATGCATCCAATAGAGGTCTATTGTTTAGATGGGATCATTTAGCCCACGAGAACTGGCACGATTCAAAGAGCTGTTGGAGAAGCCTGTCAGATTGAAGCCTGGTTGGCCCGATAATGAAGATATGGCAACTTAGGCTAATTTGGTAACTAATCTTAGAAGATTGAGGGAATCATATATTGTAAATATTAGATTAGATTTTATATGGCATGTCTTGTAAATCTCTAAAATAAAGGGATATGTTAATCTCGTCCGTCGATGTAAATGTATCTTGACCGTCGGTTTTGGGGGAGCTCAACTATAAATAGAGAGCCTCCCCCTTCATTTGTACTCATTCTATTCATTATTTCTTTATTCTTTGTGAATAAGAGAATTGAGAGCATTTACTCAAACACTTTGTGTGCGCTCTTTTTGTTGTTCTTTATGGTTCTTCTTTTTTTGTTGTTCTTTATGGTTCTTCTTTTGGCATAAAATTTGGTGCCTTGGAGGAGTTCCTAAGGAATCCTCACTTAAGTAAAGACTGACTTAGGCGTTTTTGAGTAAAGAATCCGCCTAATGCCGCACGGATCGCGAGACGAAAGGTCTAGCCCCGTGACATAGGCTTCTGGTTTTTTTTTTGTTTGTTTTTAGAGTTTAGATTAGTTTGTTGCTCTTTTAAAGTTTTTGTACAACTCAACTGGTTTTGGCCCTAATTTTAATAAAAAGTCCCAAATTTTTTTTAAAAAATTCTTCTTTTAAGCACATTTGTATTTTTTATTCCATGTTTCAAATTTTTTTATTTTAAATTAATAACTTTTTATTTATAAAATCAAATAATAAATAAGTAATTATATAATAAAAATATATATTATATATATCATTATGTTAAAAATATTTGAAATTAATAATTCTTTTATTTATATTTATAAATTAGAAATTACATTATAAATATATATTTTATATTTATCATCATGTTAAATGTCTTTTATTTAAAAAAACATCAAAAAATTTTGTGATATATTTTTGTAATATTTATATGTCAAAATTTGTTTTCTTCACATATATTGTGGTTATGGTGGTTTCTAATTTTATAAAATCAAATAATTATTTCAAATATAATTATTATTTTTATATGTAAAATATTTCAAAATCATTATTTTCATCTATAATGTGGGTATGGTATTTCAAATATCATTATGTTTACATGTGAAATATTTCAAATACACATAAAAAATATATAACACTTATGATATGGATTGAAAATAAATATTACACATATAAAATTATATTTACCAAAAATAATGATATTTGAAATAATTATTTAATTTTATAAATAAAAGAGTTATTAATTAAAATATGAATTAAAAATAAAAACATGAAAACACTATATTTATTAATTAAAAACATGAAATAGAAAAATACAAATGTACTTAGAAGAGGAATCAAACATGGGATTTAAAGATGAAACCACTATCATTTAACCATCTAACCGGATGAGTTGATGTGTTAAAAACATGAAATAAAAATAAAATAAAAGCTTGAAACAACATGAAATAAAAAATATATAAATGTGAGAATGAGAGGATTTGAATTTAAGACTCAAGGGTTAAACCATTTAACTAAAGGAACTAATAAAGAGTGTTTGCAACTAAAAACGTGCCTAACAAGATACTTTTTTTATTTCTATTTTCAAAATAAAATTATTTCTTTAAATATTAAAGAAATCGACTCAAAACCTTAAATTTTTAAAAAACTAGCACGTTCTTATTATCATTTTGAAAACCACTTTTTAGTTTTTCAACTAAATTGATCACTATTGGTCAATCCATGTGTGCATTAATTCAACTATTCAATTTGCGCAAATAAGAAGTTTTTGAGTACCCCATCCCGCATTGACAAGTCTCCCTTTTTTTCTAAAAATAAAAAATGTTTGTACTGTTTAGCCAACAAAAATTTCTGGGAATGAGCACGTCCAGATCCAAGCTGCCATGACGTGGTGTGCTAGTTCATTTTAATGAGTTACGGTCTATTTTATTCTTTATAGTTGATATTCTTTTGGTAATCCACTAACATCATTCAATTTTATTTTCACATTTTGCCGACTAATTATCCAATAGTTGTCCAAATTCATTCTTTATTTTTATAACTTTTTTGTATTTTTATTTCCAGATAATGCTTGTGTGTGTACCAATTAAAATAAAATCCAATATTTTAAAATTAAAAAAATCTAAAAATCATATATTTATGAAATTCAACAATTAAAACATACGCTATCATAGTTGAAATTAGTAAACATTGAACATATTATTTGCAGTCACATTGGGAATTTAGGAAAAGGAAATAAGGATTACTTAGAAAAACAAAAAATTAAAAACTTAGTTTGTTAGGATAAGTTTTATCTCTCATTGATTTATGTTAAATGTTATGAGCATATTTGAGATTTTATGAATTTTATTATTTAAATGACACCCTAAACTAAAGAGAAAATAAAATTGGTCAAATTTGGAATAAGAGATTTTGAAGTTAGGAAATAGAAGCCAAGTTGGAATTCAGATCAGGAAATCTTTTCTTTTCTACAGATTGGTCATTTTAAAATAATTTTATTTCTCATGCTCTATTTTTTTTATCATTATAAATTTGAATCCTACTTATTACCAAAGGAGTTCAACGAGGCCGGACTAGCACCCTTGCAATCTTTTCACTTTTATTTATCTGTATAATAATTTTTTTACCCTTTAATTTTATAAACAGTTTATTTTAGTGTTTCATTTACAATAGATGGGAAAATTAACATCTGTTAACGTGGCATACATGTGGGTGCCAGATAGATGACACATCAATATTTAATTAATTTTTAAAAGTAATTTTTATAATTCTTTTTAATTTTTTAAAAAATGAATTAAATGTTGATGTGTCATTCACGTGTATGCAATGCCAACAAAGTAAAAAAAATTAGCTTTTCCATTCAATTTGGAATGATTCAACAAAAACGTAAATTCAAAAGTTAAAAAGTAAAAAATTAAACGAAATGGTAAAAAGACATTACGTGTATTTAATTTTATGTTAATAATGTATTTATGGCACATTGACTTTTCCTTTTGTTGAAGGGTTGAATATTGAAAAGGGATGTTGAGAAAATGACTTTAGGACTTAAATAATATGGTGCTGAAAATGTGAAACTATCATAATATTTTTCTTCCAAATAAAGTTGAATAATATTCATAGACCTTTAAAAATGCATTGTCCAATGACATAAGAATAAAATAAAATAAAACCTATACGGACGGCATACAAATATATTTAATTATTCCTAAGATAATAACTATAACGCCATTTTTTAAGCTAATTGGCATTAAATAAAGATGAAGGACCTTGGGCTTGGGGCAACTTGTAAGTATAAAAGGGGGCTTCTCTTCTTTTACGTAATAAACTAGAATAGCAGAGACAGAGAGAAACAGAGATAAGTTAGAAAATGGGCAGTCACTGCGAGTCTTCTGTCAAGATTCCACCGATAAAATTCACCAAGCTCTTTATCAATGGCAACTTTGTGGATTCTATTTCAGGTATCTTTCCATTTAACATGATGGGGAGGGGGGGGGGGGTGTTCTGTTTTGAGTCTCATGTTGTCTGGGATTATTGCTAATCGAGGAATGAATGAATAATTATGAACAGGGAAAACGTTTGATACAATTGATCCAAGAACAGGGGAGGTGATAACAAAAGTTTCGCTAGGCGATAGGGAGGATGTTGATTTGGCTGTTAAGGCTGCACGTCATGCTTTCGACTATGGCCCCTGGCCTCGCATGTCCGGCTCTGTATGTTCCTCTTTTCTTCCTACTCATATTCGATAATTACTTTATTTTAAATATTATCATCATTTATTTTTTCTGTTTATAAACTCAAACCCAATATTACTTAAAAATTAAAATATTTGCTAATAGAATTCAGTTTAAGTCCTTCATTGAATGAATATCATCCTTTCACTATTTTTTTTATGATTTTTAGAGAATTAAATCATATTTTTTTATTTTTTAAAGGACCAAAGTATAATTTTACCATTACTAATTTATAATTTTATAAATTATAAAAACCTAACTAAAATTTTATCCATTTTAAGCGTAAATATCATACAAAGCACTTTTCACGTTGTAAATTGACCACTCCTTCAAATATAAGAGAAAATACGACTATCAACTTTCTAAAAGATTTGTCAGCTCCCAACCACACTGTTTTTTTATTTCATGGAGTGGAGCTCCCTTAACAAAAGCCATAATATTTTTTTTTTAAATCTTTAAGCTGAAATTTAGTGTTCAATGAATATAGCTTGACGTTTTCAAAGTACGGGAAGTGGACAAACATACAGGGTGGTGTTGGTATTTCAAGAATTCACATGCTATTATCTGGCTCATATACCGACGCCACCTGTGGACAAAATTGCACTACCCCGAATAATTGAAGTCAGATGCAATTGTCTCCTTCATTTATTTACAAAATTCTACCTATATACCTAAACTTTTCAAGTTTTTATTAAAAATTCTCATTAAATTCTAAAAACTTTGGAAAATTTTACTCAAGACTAACTCTGGATTAAATATAAGGTCGTAAATATATGAAGCCAATTCTAATTCCATCAGAAACTTTTAACAATAAAGACGAATAGCTCTGTTTCCAAAATCGTAATTAACAAAGTGCAACAAATATAAAAGAAATATAATTTGGTACCGTAAAGAAACCGCGAATTTGGGACTATGTCAGTCTTCATTCATCCTTTTAAATATGATGTTAGGAGCGAGGAAGGATGATGATGAAGTTGGCAGACTTAATTGAAGAAAATGTAGAAGAAATAGCGGCATTAGATGCCGTAAACGGGGGCAAGCTATTTACTCTTTGCAAGGCCATCGACATCCCAGGAGCAGCAAGGACTCTGCGTTACTATGCGGGTGCAGCCGATAAAATTCATGGAACAGTGTTAAAAATGTCAAAGGGACTTCAAGGCTACACTCTCAGAGAACCTATTGGCGTTGTGGGAAGTATAATCCCTTGGAATTTCCCCACTACCATGTTCTTCATGAAGGCTGCCCCAGCATTAGCAGCTGGCTGCACCTTGGTCGTCAAGCCTGCTGAGCAGACTCCTCTGTCAGCCCTTTATTATGCTCATCTTGCTAAGCTGGCTGGTATCCCTGATGGAGTGCTCAATGTAGTGAATGGATTCGGAGAGACTGCTGGAGCTGCCATTAGTGCTCATATGGACATTGATAAAGTGACTTTCACAGGGTCTACGGAAGTTGGGCGTAAGATAATGGCAGCAGCGGCAGCAAGTAATCTAAAGCCAGTGTCACTGGAGTTGGGAGGCAAATCGCCTCTCTTAATATTTGATGATGCTGATATTGACCAGGCTGCAGATATTGCTTTCAGAGGCATGTTTTACAACAAAGTAGGTGGTTTTTTATTTTTGCTTTTTACAATTGAACAAATCTTACATGTACTCAACTGTTGTCTATCTTGTAAATTTGTAGGGAGAAATTTGTGTGGCGAGTTCTCGTGTTTATGTTCAAGAAGGTATTTATGAAAAACTTGTGAAGAAATTGGTAGAGAAGGCAAAAGCAACTGTTGTTGGGGACCCTTTCGACCCTCAAGTTAATCAAGGACCCCAAGTAAGCCAAGTCATAATTTTTATGTAGTTACCTTTGCTTGAAGCCTGGAATTTTATAATTTAACGGACTATGTTTGGTGTTTAGACTGATAAGAAGCAATTCGAGAAAATTCTATCTTATATTGAGCATGGAAAGAGAGAAGGAGCTACTTTGCTAACAGGGGGCAAGCATGTCGGCCAGAAAGGATACTACATCGAGCCTACCATATTTACTGATGTTAATGTAAGACAACCATAAAGCTAATCATGTCTTAATAGGTTTGGTTTAAGATATCTAAACCATAGTGATTTGTATTGTTGTAACAGGAAGACATGATCATAACAAAAGAAGAAATTTTTGGCCCGGTGATGTCGTTGATGAAATTCAAGTAAGTAGTTTCTAAACTTCAAAACTGTTGTTCTTTTTTTTTTTTTTTCCTTTCTCGATGAAGTATGGTCATTGAAACGGGGTTTTTCAGAACAATGGAAGAAGCAATCAAGAGAGCAAACAACACAACTTATGGCCTGGCATCTGGGATTATAACAAAGAACTTGAACGTGGCTAACACCGTATCGAGATCAATCCGTGCCGGCGTGGTTTGGATCAATTGTTACACTGCATTTGACGTGGATTGCCCCTACGGTGGATACAAGATGAGTGGATTCGGAAGGGATTTTGGACTGGATGCCCTTAATCAGTATCTTCAAATCAAGTCTGTCGTAACTCCCATTCATGATTCTCCGTGGCACTAAGCCATATTCATCTATTACCTGTAACCGGATCTTATCCGACAAAACATAGTTATTATAACAGCATAGTTGTCTTCAAATCTATATCCATTCGATTTCATAGTAATGTATTGTTTTCTCAATTTAAAGCTTAAATTTTTGGAACAGACAGTATCCTTGTTTATTGGAGTAAATTTGAGATTTTTTAACAGGGCTGCAACTTTGTAACACCATGAAAGCACAAATCAAAGTAGAATTTTTCGTTTTCATGATATCAAATCAGTACAATTCGGCTCCTTTCATGAGATCCAAACAACAACCACAAACACATATGTTCAACAACACTAAAAACATCAGCACCCTGTTTTACAATAACGGCGTTACGGGATCATTTCCCTGACTTGCCTCTCAATTTCACGCCGAGAACCCTTTCCATCTTGGCCAACACAGCTTGGTTAGGCACTGCCTTCCCGTTTTCGTACTCTTGAACCACCTTGAGCTGCTCGTTTATCAGCTTAGCTAGCTCAGCCTGACTCAACTTCTTCTCCAGCCGGGCCTTTTGTATGGTTTGCCTAACATCCGTAGGAACCCGGTCTAAAGCTGCCGGTTCCGTCCCTTCGTCAAGCTTCCTAGCGTTCACCACTGGTCCCGCCGTTTTCTTGTTCGATCCAGCATCGAATTTCTTGATGGTCTGAACCGGTGCACCCGACCGCAGCGCTCGGTTCACGGCCTTGGGATCGCGTAGGTCCTGAGCCTTGGGTTTAGACTTGTGAAGCACAACGGGCTCCCAGTCCTGAGTCACGGCTCCACCAAATCGGGTCGGCATTGTTGAAGACGAATGTAAATGAGAAGTAGAGCTTTGATCAAACAAACTAAAACAACCGGTGATGGTGAAGATATATGGGAGATTATATAGAAGCTCAAGGGTCGGGAAAGTTCCTGGGCTTCTTAATATCTGGAAGGTTCTTTGCAAGTTTTACGTATTTAACATGATGACATTGCAATCGTGGATGTTGCTGACTTGGAGAATGGAAACACCGTAATTAGCGTGATGCCCAAGCCAAAATCTAAAGAACTGGATTTTTCATTGGTATAATATATATTATATATGCCTACTGTTTCCACAATACTTATCTATAAAATATTTTAAAAATGTTAAATTTTTAACTATAATAACTCACATATAATTCATGTATATTTTAAGTTTTTTTAAATTTTTATAATATTTTTATAATTTTAAATTATTTGTAGATATGATGAGAAAATATAAATAGTGACATGTAAATATGAAATAAACATAAACTACCACGAGTTACTACACTATTGTCATTAAAATTAAAATTTTAATTAGCATTTTAGTTAAATAAGTAATTTGACTCTTTTGAATGACTAATAACTAATTTAGTTTGAAAAATAATAAAACCAATTTGATAAAAAATGTAAATATTGAGAGCTAAATTTACCATTATATTTGTATTTAAGCTTTTGAATTGAATTGACATGTCGATGGGCACTAAAACAATTAAAATTATGTGAAATAATATATATTATCAAGAAAGGATTTTTTACATAAAATTAATAAAATTCAAATATGATGAATTATATAAGTTTACCATTTTAACTGGTTTTTATATAAGTTTTAATAAATATAACTACTACATAATTATTTTTCACGATGTCATAATTTAATATTTTAAATGTTTTCATGTAGAATATATAAATATAAGTATACCTTTGCTTTTTTTACGAAATAATACAAAAAATAAATTATTTATCGAAATAATATGAGAGATGCATGAAACCTCAAGTCAGCAAAGCAATTGATGGTTTGGGTTGAAATCGATGTATTAGGTGTGTCAAAAATGGACAAGGCATCTTGGAAACCAATAATGAAAGTCGACATATCAATTTGATTTCTAATGGCTTGTCATGTTGGTGCAGGTGTAGTACAATTTTCCTATCGATTTAGACTTCCTAAAAACAAAATAATTAATTATAAAATAAATTATAATTAAAAAATAAAATATTTTAAAAAAAAACCTTTTTTAGGATTGTAAAAGTAAAATGGAATTTTTTGGGAATTGATTTAGGGTTTATAAAAGTAACTTAGGTTTAGGGTTTGAAGTACTTTGTGAGGAAGTGATTTCGATTTTTTATGACTATATTTGGAAAAGTGAGTTGGGTTGCTTTGAGCAAATTACTTTTCATCATGTTAAGAGATAAGTGAATAACACAGCTTATACCTTAGGCTTCAGTTTTAATTAAGTGAGAGAGATTTTGGGAGTATAGAGGAGCGTCTAGGGTATTTCACTAATTTTAGAACTTCAATTTTAGTCAAGTAGCCTAAAATGAACACCACCAAGTCATTCACTGTTTGCCTTGTACCCTAATGGATTAATTTGTTTCATGCAAATCAAATGGACCAAATAGATAGAGTCACCAGTTTTCTATTTCTGTCACCTGTTGTTTGAAAGGCCTCTACTAACCATGATTTATAATCTAGATGTTTTGACATAGGGGGCACATTAAGACGCAAAGAAACCAAAACTTGCCCCGTTACTGGGCGAAAGTGCAACAAATGGTCAACAAATTCCAAATCTGTATGACATAACGGGCAAAGAGCAAGAGTAGGAATATGTCGTTTGTTTAAATTTGCATATGTAGGCATAAAATCGTTGTACACTTTCCACATTATGATATTGATCTTCTCTTGAAGTTGTAATGCCCATAAGACCGAGAAAAATTTTTGTACAGAGGTAGACATAGGAGTAGATGAATCTGTTTGTATTTTTTGAATTTCGACGAGCAAGCAACTTGTCACCACTCTTCATAATATACATATTCGAGCCATCCAGCTTTCATATCCTAGAATCGGGTAGTTTTGTCCTGGCCAAAGGTATAGACAATATGACTTGCACTTGATCCCCATTAGCAATCTCACGAATGGTTGCGTTATTCCAGTACTACTTTATTGATTAAGTAATTATCATAATCGAATGCGTAAGGATCTTCCCGGAAAGCATCTTCCTCTTCATCAGTGAGACGCAGATTCGCTATCTCATCCTCTATGCTCCGGAAAACTGCTCAAAACCGAACTAGAACGGCAAGAAACTAAAGAAACAAACCTGTCAATGATGACAGACGAAAACCCATGCTAGAGAGTAGTAGACTTTTTTTTTTGAATAATATGACTGGGCTATTATAAATTAAAGAATCAAACCAAAATAATACCCAATATGTTTGAGCTTAGTTCCTACTGTCTACAAACATAAAACAAAAATTGGGCTACAAAGTTTGCCCAATAAAATTGATCCTAAAAAGCAAAATCGGAAAATGAAAAGACAAAGCCAGTAATTAATACCCAGTCAAATCTAACAGCTGGATGCAATTAAATTCCACCTTTTCATGCTGAATCGTCACATCTGTTCAGAGGATAACAGTTACCAAAAAAAATTTTCTTCAATCTGTTATCATTTTATCACGGGGCATACTTCCTTTCTTCTCAAAGCCATACATGATTTCATTGAAATCTCCACATACTAACCATGTATTATTCTCTCCATTATAGAGATTTTTCAAGACAGCCCATGAATCTTCCTTGTCTCGTGCGTACGAAGTTCCATAAAAGCCTGTAAATCGCCACATAACCTCCCTCTCATTATCATGTACTAGCACATCAATATGTCTTTTAGAGTAACTTTTCAAAGAAATATTGACGTCATTCCTCCAAGCCAAACATATCCCTCCTCTAGTTCCCTCTGGATCCACCTCTGTGCCATTCACAAAATCACATCTCCTTCGAACTCTTTCCATTTGAATTCTGCCAAGTTTCGTCTCCATAAAGAAGACCATGTGGGGGTCATTAGTCTTCAGCGAATGCCAAAGTCTTCTAAATGCCCGTGGACTCCCCAATCCACGGACATTCCAACTTATGACTTTCATAACGCCCGATCGGCTTGCCTCTTGGCAGCCGCCGATGTCAAGTGATTAAGGTCTATCAATCTCCTACTTCTTACCGGAGAGATAATCCCCTCATTCTTTAATGCATCATCATTCTACACTCTAGATCTTTTTTTACCTTCTTCTCCCGCTAAAGCCACATCCTCCAAATCATTATCCATTACATAATGGGCTTGATCCATCAATGAGCTAACCTACTTTGCACCATCACATAAGAAACCACCTTCCAAATTAAAGCCAAGAACTGGATCAATTGCCTTCCCATAACTCTTCATGTGCTCCATTATCTGTGGTCTCCTTGCAAATCCCCTGTTTCCCTCATGAATTCCACTTGTAACCCCCTCCCCATCTTCTCGTAGCCAGACACTATTCATAGTCAGAGCTCTTCGGAATTGTGCTCTTATTGATAAATCCCAACCCATTTCTGCGATTTTCACTCCAATCAACATCTTTGCCACACAAAAAGAATCATTATGACCCAATTTTCCACAATAGAAACAAAAAAGTGTCAATCTTTCATATTTAAAACAAACATATGACTTACTTCCCAAAATTTGATTAGCTTCTTTCTTTTCAAAGGACGTCTAATATCGACTTGGACCCTAATCCTTATAAAATTCCTGTTTTCTTTTCCTATATTTGACACATCATATTCCATAAAATTCCCTAGAAAATTCCCCAGATTAACTGCTAAGTTTTCAGAAAACAAACCAATAGGCACGTCATGTATCTGAACCCAGAACGGGGTTAACACTAAAGGGACCTACATAGGATCCTCCTCCCACCTCAGTTTATAAAGTATCAACAAATGATTATTAAATATCCATGGGGAGCCTTTCAAAACCCTCTCCAGATCCATATAATGAAAAAATTGAAATAAAAACCTTTTTTCCCCCATATCTTGGATTCTAACTCCTCGAACAGGGTGCCATACATTTGCCATAGTACATTTCATGGCTGGAAAATGAATTATACTTGCTGTAAGAAAACACCCCACCAATTGAAGAAACTCCTCTCTTCTTTTTGTTCCATGATTTTCTTGAATTTTAATAACAACATCTTCCTCTTCATTAATTGTTAATTGGGCTAATTCATTCTCCATAAATTTCCAGGGACAAAAACGCAAGAAATCAAGAAGAAAAAGACAGACAAAACAAGAAAACCTAAAAAAACTTGCCAGAGGCGGTAGACACAAATGTGCTAGGGTACCAGACTTTTCCCTGAATAGTAGTAGACTATTTTTAATTCATGTAATTTTGTTTAAAGTTATTTTAAAATTTTATTTATACGCATTTTACAACAACAAAAAAACATTATAACATTTGAATTTTATAGAAACATGACAGAGCAAGTTGAAAACAATTAGAATGCATTTAATACTATTTGCCATTCAACTCATAATTTAAATTAATTGATTTAATTTTAAAATTGTGCAATTCATGTGTTATGTTATTATTAGTTTTAAATCATATGTTTTATTATTTATATATATTTTGATTTTATATGAACTTGTTTGTTTTAAAATATAATTTCGCACATATACACGTGTGATAGGTATACTAATATTATATTTAAGTGACTTCTTGAGTTGATGTCACTCATGACGAAGTCTCAAATTTAGTTGTAAAATTACTAAAACCCTTTGTTTTTTAATAAACAATAGATATTATTTTAAGATTAATTTTATAAATCTAAAGAAAAACACTTACACATGGTGAAAGTCAAACTTAAAACATTGTAAAATTTTAACATTTAATATTAGGGTAAACTACTAAAATAGTCACTTTTGTTTGCCTTAGGTTACATTTTAGTCACTTATGTTTGAAATGTTACGTTTTAGTCACTTACGTTATCGTGTTGTAACATTTTAGTCACTGAGTCGTTAATTGTTGACAATGGTGTAACGGTAAGTTGATGTGGCATGTTAAATCATCATTTCAAACGAAAATTTTAGGTTAAATTCTACAATTGGTCCTTATATTTTTTCATTTTCAATGATTTAAAAATCTTCTAACTTTTTTTTTCCATTCTCTTATGCTTCTCCCTCTATTTTCCTCCATTCTTCATTTCTTTTAATATAGTTTTTCTATGCTTTCCATTTTTAACTAGTCCACAAGCTCGCCTCACTCAAAAAAATTAAATTGTTCAAAAAAATAAAACATAGAAAAACTAAGTTGAAAGAAATGGAGAAGGGAGGAAAACAAAGGGAGAAGCATAAGAGAATGGAAAAGAAAGAAAGTTTAAAAAACATAAAAGAAAAAAATTAAATTGCTCCAAACGAAAAAATATGGGGACCAATTGTATAAATTAACCTAGAATTTTGTTTGAAATGATGATTTAACGTGCCACATCGTTTCATCGTTACACCATTAATGTAAACTAACATTTCAATTGACTAAAATGTTACAACGTGATAACATAAGTGACTAAAACGTAACATTTCAAACATAAGTGACTAAAACGTAATATGAGCCAAACAAAAGTGACTATTTTAGTAGTTTACCCTTAATATTACTATTTTAATAGTTAATTGAATTTTAACTAAATTGACATGTGTATTATTATCAACGCGAAGGATATAGGTTCTACTACATTGAAATATATTATATCACTGAGTTAAAAAAAAATTATCATTTCAACAAAATCCAATTATAGTTGCGTGGTTGGTATTTTGGCCCAATACTGAAATATTGGCTTCGTCACCTGCTAATCGGGTATGGGTACAATACAAATCGTTAATAGCTAAAACACATCAAAATGGTACATAGCAAAGGTATTAAGGTCTCGGTTTAGATTATATTTCAGAAATCTGACGCTCTATATTTTTGCTAAAACACTGTAAAAGGAGGGGGGCAAAAGTTGGCGCCAAAATTTTGCTTCTTAAGGTGCTTTTTACCGCTATCGCAACGTCTTCTCTCTCTCCCTCCCACGTTCTGAAAATGCAGCGCCAAAAATCGATACTCTCGTTATTGCAAAAACCTTCGCCGGCGAGCCAAAACGGCGCTGTCGGTGAGGTAAAAGGTCAAGGAGCTTCTCTGTTTCCTTCTAAACAGAACCTGAATGGCGACGTTTGTGGCTCCTCTTTAGAAGTCACAGGCACTGATACTCCACCGGAGAAGGTGCCTCGTAAGGTTTTACCGGTAAACTTCGCATCGAATGCCGAGGCTAGGGGTTCCTCTTCTCTGTTTTCTAGTATCATGCACAAGTTTGTGAAGGCTGACGACAGAGAAAATGGAAGTCAGAGGTATTTTTTGGGTTAATTTTAGGCGTACAAATCAATTTGTTGTATTTCTAAAAACGATTTGGACTTACCTTTACGGTTTAAAGTTTGTTAGGGTTTAATAATCAGACACAGGATGGAATTTATCTCTTTTATTCCTCTACTTTTTTTTAGAAAACTTTACATAGTCTTTAACGAGTAAGGACAAAAGAAAATGGTAGTCCATTGAAATAAATTTCTTCAGAAAATTAAATTCAAATTTCTAACTATCAAGCATCGGAGTATAACCTTCGTCAATAATTTGTGTTTAATTTGCAGGAACCAGGCAGCTGACAAATCTTCTGATGTGGAGGAATTGCCTAGGGTTGAGCTAACTGCTAAACCATCTGAAAAGGTCAATGTTCTAAACGTCGAGAATGATGATGATCTCAGACCTGAAACACCTGCTACACGACCTGGTGTTTCCCGTTTCAAGCGAATTCAAGATTATTTCCCTACTTTTGGGGATAAGGACGATTCTTTATTAGACTCCAGTAAAAGAATAAAGCTTCTCCAGGAATCTATTGTTGGGAACAATAATCACAAGAATGATAGTGATGTTGCTAGCAAATTTGAGTGGCTTGATCCTTCTCGCATAAAGGATGCTAATGGAAGAAGGCCTAGTGACCCCCTTTACGACAAGAAGACTCTTTTTATACCTCCCGATGTTCTCAAGAATATGTCAGCATCTCAAAAACAATATTGGGGTGTCAAATGTCAATATATGGATATTGTTCTCTTCTTTAAAGTGGTTAGTTATTGTTGCGCCACATTCTAGTTTCATTTTGTCACTAGCTATTGCCAACATTGGATTATATGTTAGTCATATGAAATGAACCTTTAACTGGATAACTTATATGGGGGAGTGGAAAAGAGTATTTAATTTTGTGATGTAGATAATATCACTATTTAGATTTTTTATTCTTCAACCTAATGGTCTCTTATATTCTGTGAGACCTCCCTTCATCTATAAGTTGGATTTTAATTGAATGATGCATGTTATGAGTTTTGTATTTATTTTCCTTAGTCGTGGTTACCTAATTCAACCATATGATTTTCTCTAAAAGGGAAAATTCTATGAGCTTTATGAGATAGATGCTGAAATTGGCCACAAGGAGCTTGATTGGAAGATGACAGTAAGCGGAGTAGGCAAATGCCGCCAGGTAAATTGTCTAGTTTTCATTCTTTTATTGGTCTATTGGAATATTATCTCTATATATGGCCTTTACAGTGGTGGTGTGGATGCAATACCCATGGTATCTTTCTTTATGTACAGGTTGGTATACCAGAAAGTGGAATTGATGATGCTGTTCAAAAGCTAGTTGCTCGCGGGTAAGAATGATGAAGGGATTTGTGATTGCCTTCATCCTCATCTGTGTATACTATGTCTTAGAATCCTTTACAATAAGCTGTCAACAAGAATGTTGTTTTTTAATCATTCTGGAATGGGGAGAAAGACTAGGTTTGATGGTCGAAAGTGCAAAAGAGGGAATTATGATTTATGTCCTTGGTCATCTTTTTGAGAGTGCAATGTTGAATTCTAGATGGGGCATCTTTCTTTAATTTAGCATATTCTTATTCACATTTTCTGTTTTTTTCTGAAGATACAAAGTGGGACGTATGGAGCAGTTAGAGACATCTCAGCAAGCAAAAGCTAGGGGTGCAAATTCTGTAAGTTTTTAATTTTGCATGTTTGGAGATGCAATTTTGAATCTAATTTTTTTAAAAATATTATTGTTATATTATTGTTACTCTTTGGTATGCCATCCTTTATGTGCCTTGATATTGTATTTCTTTAAGGCTAACAAGCAAGAGTCATGTTTTGAAGAGAAATGTTTTAAAAATTTCCTACTTCAAAAATGCTTGATGTGTCTAAGACTACAATACTTTCTGGTTTCATCAAATTGGATTCTCCAACAAAGCTCCCTGTACATGCTTCTTGAATAAATATTCTGCTACTTATGTTGACTTTCTTTGGTGGTTTCATGTCTTTAATTTTACACCATGGCTGGGCTCAGTAGCTTGTCTAAATAGTTTGACTAACTACATTGGATTATTATCAGGTCATTCAAAGAAAGTTAGTTCAAGTGATCACCCCATCAACAGCAGTTGATGGTAACATTGGACCTGATGCTGTTCATCTACTTGCTATAAAGGAGGTTGGTTATGCTTATATATTTATACATTCCAATAATTAGTTCTTCAGTGTCTGCTGAATGAATATATCTAGTTCAACTGTAATATGAATTTCTCTGGCTCAAATTTTCGGATGCTTTCCTGAAACTTATCATACTGAATTTGGATGTATTTTACTATGTTGTTGACTCCTTGAGGCTTGAAGTAATCCCCCCTCTCTCTCTTTAAAATATTTTTGTTTATTTATTTAGATATGGGTTTGGAAGGTGTTATCTATCGGATGAACATATTGCTTATCTATCATACCATATTTTCGTGGTCGAATGTTTTGCTGTTTTCTTGAAGTTTATATATTACTTTGTTCTCATTTTTTTGAATTCTTGAAGTGATATATCTTTCTCCTTTTCTCTGTTCCTCTTTTCTTTTATTTTCCTTTTCTTTAACGGGTTAGGTAGGTGGGATTGTCAGGGTCTGGGTCAGGGTGTCAAGTATATGCATATTGTTGAAATATTTATGTAATCATGCATGCTTCCTTTTCCGCATGAGGTGATTTGATAGTTGTTTTCCTAGTGTTGCACCATTTATTTTGGATCTTCAAAGTTCTTAGGCATAAGTTATTGCAGTTTGTTTTTCCATTTTAAAGTGCATTACTTTTCTATTTGTAATTTGAATATTTATTGGAATATACATAATGTGATTACATACTGCTTTTTTACTTAGGGCAACTATGGAGTTGAGAATGGTTCAACTACATATGGGTTTGCTTTTGTTGATTGTGCTGCTCTAAAATTTTGGGTTGGTTCTATTAGTGATGATGCTACTTGTTCTGCTCTGGGAGCTTTATTGATGCAGGTAGGTTCTTGTATTTACGTATGATGGATTTTTATGTTTGGAAAATAAGCTCTAATGTATTGGTTGGAATCTGATGTAGGTGTCTCCTAAGGAAGTCATATATGAACATAGAGGTGAACTTTTCTTTCAATTTTTCTTCTTTTGAGTTCTAGTTTTATAAAAGTTTTGCCTCTTAATTTGAAGTATATGTTCAAGTATTTCAGGGCTGTCCAGAGAAGCTCATAAAGCACTAAAGAAGTACTCATTTAGTGGTGAGCATTTTATCAACTCTTTTATCTGCAGGTTGAACAATACCTCTCTCTATGTGTATGAATCTGTATGTCTAGCTTTATTTGAGTACTTTCTATCCCTAAGAGAAAGTATATTGTAAAGCTGAATTGAGATTCTTGTATTTGAAAACAGTTACATCTTCTGCTTTCCTATTGGGTTCTTAATTATGTTATGTAAGTCTTGTTTAAATTACGATAACAGTAATTCAATATGGTAAAGATGAATTTGTCCATGTGCATTTAAAGGTTAAAAAGCCTTCTTCTCTCTGGACAATCTGCACCTGTATAATTGAAAATTGTCATAAATCAGCCCTTCCTTTTTTGCAGTTTTAATTAGATTCTTTATCTTGAAGATTCATGTAGCTTTAAATGCTGAGAAACTATGTTAATCATGGTTAGTCAAACTGCATATTGATTTTCGTTTATCTTGCAGGAACTACAGCAGTTCAACTGAGTCCTGGATTCTCTACTGATTTTCTGGATGCTTCTGAAGTTAGAAATATGATTCAGTCAAAAGGGTACTTTAAGGGGTCGCCTAATTCATATTTTAATGCTTTTGATGGTGTGGTGCACCATGATGTTGCAGTGTGTGCTCTTGGTGGATTAGTCAGTCATATGTCACGATTGATGGTAAGCCTGCGGACTAGCATTTATATAAGCATGTCAGTATACACATTAGATATCTAATTAGTTCTATTTCATACAGCTGAAGGACATTTTACAGAGTGGAGATGTCTTACCCTACCATGTTTATCAAGGTTGCCTCAGAATTGATGGGCAGACAATAGTAAATCTTGAGATTTTCAGTAATAGTGCTGATGGTGGTTCTTCAGGCAAGTGGTGAATGTTGTTAGCTTAGCAATATTTTTTGCTGGCTGTTGCTTTTTTTAGCTTTTTAGTCCTTAAAATTATCTTATTTTCAGGTACATTGTATAAGTATCTTGATAACTGTGTGACATCATCTGGTAAGCGCCTCTTAAGGAACTGGATTTGTCATCCACTGAAAGATGTTGACAGCATTAATAAAAGGCTAGATGTGGTTGAAGAACTCATGTCACATTCAGAAATTATGTTAATCATTGGTCAATATCTTCGCAAACTTCCAGACTTAGAAAGGTTACTTGGACGTGTTAAGGCTAGCATACAATCATCAGCTTCTCTCGCTCTTCCCATGATAGGCAAAAAAGTACTCAAACAACTGGTAGGTCTCCTACATCTGTATCTTCACCCCCCCCCTCCCAATTTGGTACTCCTTTAGCTTTGTCTGGGTAAAATAACTTGGAAAGTAAATACTAAATGAATCATTGGTTGCATGTTTTGGAAACTAGTGTTTGGAAAGCATCTTGCTCGCTGTTAATATTTTTACAACTGCATGGTTGACCTAAAAATATTTATTCCTCAAATTTTTTGGCAACAACAATCCATGTTCTTTTATTTTGTTTCACTGATAGGTTCCATGTAAAAAAGGAAGATATTGGACTCATAAGTTAAACATGTTGCTTTTGTGGTCTTTTGGCCAGGGACACTTCCTTTCTAAACATCTTGATGTATAGCGTTTCCTATTGTGGGGCAGGTAAAGGCTTTTGGTACACTTGTCAAAGGTCTCTGGAGTGGAATGGATTTGTTAAGGCTATTACAAAAGGATGCAGATATGGTATCTCTATTATCAAAAGTTTTTAAGTTTCCAATTCTAAGTGGTGCTAATGGGCTTGATGAATTCCTCACTCAATTTGAAGCAGCCATAGAGAGCGACTTCCCAAATTACCAGGTCTGCTTTCTTATTATGTATCAATGGGAGTATTTTTTGTATTAAGCTTTCACAAATATCCTATTAGTTCTGATTTTTCCTGGATATTGCCTCTAAGCAGGCAATCCTTAGGCTGAGTATGTAGCTATGGATTTATGTTTTGATATTTTCTCGTAGAAATTATGCATTTTATATTCTAAATTCAAATTAGATCTAAGATATAATAGGGTTGATAATGGTGGAAAAGGCCCATCTTTAGCTTGTCATTTAGGCAGTGCTAGCTGACCAATTTCAATGTGGTATGCATGTTGATTGTCTAGAAACTGATTGCTTTCTAGTAACAGATTTGGTTTCAGCAGTGACTTAAGTTAGTTTTTTTGCTTTCTGGGTACCTAACTGACACGATATCTGCCAGAACCATGATTTAACAGATTCGGATGCTGAAACACTTTCCATACTGATCGAGTTATTTATTGAAAAAGCTTCTCAATGGTCTCAAGTTATTCATGCCCTAAACTGCATCGATGTACTAAGATCTTTTGCAGTAACTGCAAGTTTTTCATCTGGGACTATGGCAAGGCCTGTTGTATTGCCCCAATCAAAAACCATAACCTCTAATCAAGGAGGACCAATACTTAAAATTACAGGGCTTTGGCATCCATTTGCCCTTGGGGAGAATGGTGTACTGCCTGTCCCAAATGACATTTTCCTTGGTGAAGGTGTAAATGACTATACTCCTCGTGCTTTGCTATTGACTGGACCGAACATGGGTGGAAAGTCAACTCTCTTGCGTGCCACTTGTCTGGCTGTTATACTGGCCCAGGTTTGTTTCTCGTGGTCCCTAAGAGCTGCCATTAATTAAACACCTGCTTCCACAGGCTTCTGGTGATCAGCATGTTTTGTTATTAGTCTCACCTGTTGCTGCAGTGTTTCATACATTAATCTTTTTACATGCAGTTGGGAAGTTTTGTGCCCTGTGAGACATGTGTTATCTCACTTGTGGATACAATCTTTACAAGGCTTGGTGCTACTGACCGGATCATGACTGGCGAGAGTAAGTACAACAGTTTCCTAACATACTTTTCTCGTGGTCCAACACTATCTGTTCCAAATGAATATGCTTTGCTTTTCTGAATGTATTGTCAAATATATCCAAATTGAAGTGGGAGTTGCATCACCTGTGTACTTTTCTGATCCTTATACATAACTGTTGGAATTTTCAAAATTGCCTTTCCAGATTGTGCTTAATAAATAGTTCTATTGTTGAGTACCTCAATTAAGTCGACATGTTTTTCGGGGTTTTTTCAAACAGTTAAAAACATGTTTCCTCAATCTGTCTATAGCCTTTCATAAGGGTATGTGCTGCATGACTACTTTCACGTTTTCTGTTGCAAAGTCTGATTGTGCAACCTACTTTTGTAGGTACCTTCCTTGTGGAGTGCACTGAAACGGCATCAGTTCTTCAAAATGCCACCCAAGATTCTCTTGTTCTTCTCGATGAGCTGGGTCGAGGAACAAGCACTTTTGATGGATATGCTATTGCATATGCTGTGAGATTTCAAACTTCAATAATCTATTACAACTTTACGTATTCCCCCTAAAGTAGGAGAACCGATATGCTACATTGCTAGATATTGACCCTTAGTCTCTTTACAAAACAAAAACATATGGTATAATAAGGAAATTTTTATGTTTTATGTGCTCCAATTGATGATGAGAATAAATATTGCATTTCTTTTAGACTGAAAAAATCTAGTGCCACCATGAATCATGTTTGTGAAAGGCAGGCACAAATGGTTTCACCATTGTATTTATGATGCAAATCTTTGAGAAATGAAGTTTGCTTATGCTCATAGTATAGAGGAATATTACTTGATAGCTTCAGAGAAACATCTTAGCCAAATCTAACTGAGAATGATCTGGATTTCTCTGTTCTGTTCTGCACTTCTTAATTATTACGTATTCTAGAATTTGAATACTCATGCCCCTTTCAAACAACCTACTTTGATGTTTGTGTAGGTGTTCCGCCATCTTGTTGAAAAGGTTCATTGTCGGCTGTTATTTGCAACACATTACCATCCACTCACAAAGGAATTTGCATCTCATCCACATGTTATACTGCAACACATGGCTTGCTCTTTTAAGATGAAGTCTGAAGGTTATTCTAAAGGTGAGCAAGAGCCAAGTTTCCTATATCGGCTTACTAATGGAGCATGCCCGGAGAGTTATGGTTTGCAAGTTGCAATCATGGCTGGGATCCCAGAAAAGGTAGTTGAAGCTGCCTCAAAGGCTGGACAAGTAATGAAAATAAGTGTTGGGGAAAGTTTTAAGTCAAGTGAACGGAGGTCAGAGTTCTCAACTCTCCATGAAGAGTGGTTAAGGAGCCTAGTAAGTGTCTCACAGGTTGAAAATTGTAACTTCGATGATGGCGATTACGACACATTATTTTGCCTGTGGCATGAGCTAAAAAATTCATATGGGGCCAGCAACTAAATACAAGAATAGCATTTGGTTGTAAGATTGCATTGCAGAAACCATGTTTTCTAAGGGTCCTAGGTGCATATTCAGCTGCAGCCACAAAACTCCATTGTACAGTTTCTTTTCTTTGCTAAGAGTCGTACTAAACTCTTGTCTATATATTTTGTTGGTTTTTAGTTTTAATATTCATCATGTCAGCTATCCTTGATATGTATTCGGTTACTTTGAAGAAGAAACAATCATCTGCAATTTGCAGATGATTTTATAGCCGTACATTTCTGCTCTATTTTAATTCCTTCTTGGAGAGCAGACAGTATATTTTGACACGGGATAAAACGGTAAGGGGATAGCCAGATCACCTTGCCTCGGTCACTAGTTTGTCTGCCTCCAATTCAAGTGTTGGTAAACGCCCTAAAAGTTTGCTATATCTCCTTGATCTTCGATCCAACATAATTTTATTGTCTTTACATTTGGGGGTGGGATAAACACGTAGCCTCGAAACGGCAAGGTCTCTTTCTCTTGTTTTACAATTCTGTAATCAGAATGTACGATTGGAAGGGTTGCAACTGCTGCCTGTCGGTAGTTTTCTTTGGAGCCATGAACCATCTATCGAGGCAAATCCCCATATCACCTCTTCACCATCCCTACTACTAGTCCAAGTGAAGAAGTTGCCCTTAGTCCAGGCTCTGTTTTAGTTCCGCATTTTCTTTTACCTCACCAACATATAGGGGAAAACTTATCAAAAGCAAAAGGAATCTGGTTAAAATCCCCAAGCTGTATGCATGAAAAGAGCTAACACATGCATGATTGACATATGATCAGATTTGCATATCTAATACAAATTGGGATAGCTCTTCAGTGGCTAGTAACTTTTCATTTTTAACATTTTCCAACTTTTTGACATTAATCGTTTAGCTTTGGCATTGGGTCCTCAATTGGCCCCCACGCTCTCACATGTCTAATTTGCCTTTGCTTTCAAGTTAATCCCCCCCAAGTTGGTATTAAAATTTTCTCTCCCTTTTGCAATATTTCAGGCATCAGCTCCCTCCCACAATCATTACACAACCTCATTACAACAAGGCAAAATTATCACCTTAACCTTTCTCTTTGACCCCACAATTATCTTCTTTCTTGCTCTCGAACGAGCATACACATCTACTTAAGGCCAAACCAATGGTTTACTAGGCAACTACCAGCCATAACATACGCCCCCTTTAAGGCTCCAAAACAACAGCTATAGATTCAACTATCTATATATTGAGAAAATATCAAGATTCCAACACGTTACCTCTCATTCATATGATTAAAACCATTTAAAAAAAAACAACCAACTTTTACACGACCGACCTACAAACCTATTCAATCATGATGAATTTGCACGCAAGCAATCAGCAATCTGATCTTATTATACTCTCCTTGTCACTGGTTAACCCCTATACTAATTCTCACATTCACTCAGCTATCTATGTTTCTTTCTTGCTTCTAATATTATTACATAGAATATGGCAAGAAGAACAACACAAGTTCTTGACTCCATCTATCTGATGAACACTGTTGAGATTTTTAGAGAATCCATTAGGGTGATCCTTCTTCACCCTACTCATTTCCATTCCATCTCCGTTTTCCTCTTCTCGCCGCTCCCAGTTTCTCTTTTCTTATCGCATTTTCTCCTTCACCATTTCCCCCAAATACCTTCCTCAGCTATAACAATCACAGATAATTTATTCATACACGGGCTGCCAAATTTCCCGTCCAAAACACTAGTTCACATCATCGTATGCACCCCTTCTTCCATTACGTTCTCTCTTCTTGGAAGAGCAGCCACCATCCAAGCAGTTTCAGATAGTTACAATGGCATACACCTTGATGGAAGAAGGCTATTCATGAGAAGCGGTTTGGCTTGGATTAAGCTTCTCCACACAAGGTCTTGGGAGCTCCTCGTTATACTAGGCCTGTTTGGAGCAATGGTGGTTGGTTTAGCAGTGGCACCAAAGATGCTTTACACATTTGGAATCAGCTCAGTTGGAATGGGGTTTTGGGGTGTTGTGGGGTTGCTAGGGATACCTTTTTGCGTGATGTTCGCACATGTAATGGTGGTGGGGAACATGGCAAACGTGATAGCAGTATTGGAGAGTGAATGTGACGGACTTGGTTCACTATGGAAAGCTAAAAAGCTTATGGAAGGAAGACGACAAACAGGCTTAATGATGGCATTGTTGAGCAACATAGGGTTGAGGGTAGTTGAGTGTGTATTTGAGTTGAGAATATGCAGGGGAATCTGTATGTGGGAAATCCCTGTATTGATATCAATGTATTCTTCGGTTCTTGTTCTTGAAACAGTCATGAATGTTGTATTATATTACGCATGTAAATCTTGACAGAACAAAATCGAATATATATATATATATATATTTTAAGGGGCATTTGGTCGTTGCGTAGCTTCAATTTTAAATGAAGTTCAGCCTTCTCAATGAACACTGCAAAGGTTGCTTTCGACTCCTATCCTCTATGCTTTCCATCTTTAGTGTTTTCTGTTGAGAAGTTTTAAATTTTCAATGAGTAGGGTAAAACTTCAACGTGTTTCGGATTCGAGTCGCTGCCCACCATGTTTTAATGATTGTGGTTCAAATGTATACATGAAAATTTAATTTTAATTCAATTATACACATTTTAAAGAAATAAATACATCAATTTATTTTATATTTGATAAATATAATTATATATGTATGCAATATATAAACATAAAATGATGCTAAATCAATAATTGTGTTAATAATTTGTGAGAATTGTATCAAATCAAATTTTCATGTATAAAATTGCACAAAATCAAAGTCTATGTATAAAATTGCACATTAGACCAAAGTTCATGTATAATTTTGAGATTTATCCCTTTGTTTTTTAGTAAACTATACACTCATCCAAAGAATTTTTTATTTATTTATTTTAGTGACTCAAAATAAAAACTTACAATTTAAGCATCCACGGTACATAGTTCAATTAACGTAGCAGTTAAAAAATTGGTATAATAACAAATTTAACCCTCAACTTTTACGTATTATATTGATTTAGTCATAATTTTAAAAATTAACTCTCAAAAATTACAAATATTGTTGACTTAATCCTAATTTTAAAAAACTCAAGGAAATATATAAAATATATAAACAATTTCAAAAATATAAATGTCCTCTTTTTTATTTAGTATATTGGCGATGAAAAATTATTAAGAACGCAAACAAAATTGAGTTTTGTCATATGTCCTCTTTATTTATTATTTATTTTTAAAATATAACTTCTTTAGTCGACTCAACTATCTCTCTTAATTGAGAAAAGATAATTACTATGTTACAGCACCAAAAAGAAAGGCTTGAAAAAAAACCCTTTTTTACTTTGTTATATATAGATTATTATTTGTTTATATAGAGTATTATGACCAATTGACTAGGAAAAGCTCATTTCTAAAAAAAATTACGAAAAGAGACCGCTTTTTTAAAAAATAACAGGAATGGTCCGATTTTACTAAAACGTGTTGAGCTGGCATCGTTTTCAAGGAAAAGTCAGAAAAGCATGTTCAGCTCAACGCTTTTTTCCCCTCTGACCTGTAAAACGCATCTAGGTCAGCGCGTTTTGTTAAAGCGCTTCTAAGTCAGCACTTTTTTGCCCGTGTTCCAATGACTAAATTTCCTAAAAAGGTATTTTTTTTAAAATTGCAAAAATAGGTCAATTTTTTTGAAATTTTACAAGAATGAGCCTTTATATAGACACAAAGTGGCAACACTATTTTTCTCTTAAGTTTTTGGTGCCATCAATTAACGTGGAAATAAAACTTACAAAAACTTTATATAGATCATATGTCTCATTTCCTTTGTTTTCTTAAGCAATGTGAGATGTGAGATATGTGTATATATAAACTCATGAATAAGTTTGCAGCTTGTTCGTAGATAATGTGAGATTTCTTCTTCTTTTAACTAACAACATAAGATTAAACGTTACACCATATTTAATAATTTTTTTACAAAACAATTTCTATTTTTTTTTAATATTTTGTTAACTTTTTCTCATATTACAAAATTACCTTTTGAGATCTTTAATCGTGTTGCATTTTAGAATTGTTAGCATATACAAAACGACCATAATAAAAAAAGAAAAAGAATAACAAATTGCACATATGAAACTTGTACATGCACATATGAAACGCGCTGACCTGGACGCGTTATACAGGTCAAAAGGGAAAAAAAGCATGGAGCTGTACGCGTTTTTCTGACTTTCCCTTGAAAACGACGCCAGCTTAGTGCATTTTAGAAAAATTGGACCATTCTCGTTATTTTTGAAAAAAAGGCCCATTTCCGTATTTTTTTGGAAATGGACTTTTTTTGGACAATTGGTCGAGTATTACTAATCCATAATATATAGATTCTAAATATTATTATTATTATATAGATGTAGATATAGATATAGATTGATTATATAGATACATCCAACTTTTCTATAGAGATATAGAACCTTTATTAGTAATTTCATTTCATTTATATTATATTCTATATCATTTATATTTTTAAATAAAACAAAGGCGCTAAAGAAATATCTCAAATAAAAAAAGGGAAGAATATCACTTTGATTTCGCGCAAAAGGGGACTTTTCTATTTCCAATTTTCACAGAACGGCGGCCTGTTTAGTATCCGACTGGGCTCATTTTTTTATTTTCAACTCAAATAATTCATTTTTTCTATGATTCTGCGATCTAACTTGTTGTAACAAAAAAATCTTGTTATTGTATTGAATCAACAATGAAAAACAGAAGTCCTATTTCCGTTCCTATGATATAGAATCCAAATATTATTTCTATTCTTTTCTTTCTTCCTATATCTTTTATTTCCATGTAATTTATATTTTACTAGAATAACTAGAATAAATAAATAAAAAACTATGGATTTTGCACAATCCATTTTATGTTATTTATGTTATGACTAAGACCTTTTGTCGAATCTATAACACATGAAAAATCTTAATATTTCCACTGCATGTGTGTCAAATAATTATCCTTACCTAATTACATTTTAAAAATAAATGGTATCATCTTAGACCCACTTGTGGAATTTTTTTTTACTCCATTAACTAAGTATAAGATAATAATCCTTAAAAGATAGGACACATAACAATGTTTGGATATATACTATTGAGGGTTACCATTTTTTTACAAAGCAATAAATATTATTTTGATGATATTTATATATATTTTTATATTTTGGTAAATCTATAAAAATACATACACATAATTAAAGTAGTTATAAAAAAATTTAATGTAACGAATAAATTAGGTTTTGGTTAAAATGGTAAAGTTTAAATATTTAAGATTATGGTGTTTTAGGTTTAAATTTCATCATGTACATTTTTTTATATTTTATATAAAATATAAAATCAAAAATATTTGTTACTTTATAATAGGAATGATTTTTCGATAATCCGATTGATGGGTAATACCAACTCGATAACATTTTAAATAATAATATACAAGTATATATAAGTACTAATAATTTATCACACGCGTAAATATATGGATACCATGTATTTAAAAGACAAGAACATTGAATAAAAATAAAAGATATGGTTTGAAACCAATGTACCATATTAAAATAAAATAATTATTACGTTTTATTATTCATTGTATATTATTCTTAAACACAAATATATATTCTAAATATATGGTTTTTACGGGTATAAATGTTTAACCGAGTAAAAAGGTAAACAAGTTTCTACCCAATATTTTGTGGTCCGTAAGTGTGAAGAAAAGTTGCGGACCGTGAGAAAATATTTTCCATAAATTATATTATTGCAATGGTCCATTTGTCATTTTATATTTTTAATAAAACTAGATTTGAATTTTATGCCACCAACATATTTAAAAGATAATTTCCATTTCAATAAAAACTTTATTTTAATATTATTTATACATTTTAATATTATTACATAAACTGTTTTTACTCTCATTGTTTGTATATATATACTTACTGTTATTTAAATCATTAACTGATTTGGTGCCACGAGTCAACCGAACACTAACTCAATTGAAGAAATTACTAAAATGCACATATATAAAATAAGTTATATTATTACGATGGTATTTTTGTCTTTTTATATTTCAAATAAAACCAAAAACAAATTTACATATCGTGATATTTTAATTCATACCACCAACATTTTAATATTATTAAACAAACCATTTCACCCACATCGTTTGTATCTATACTAAGATTTTAACCACCTAACTGAGTTGGTGTTACAAGTCAATCAGATACCAACTCGGTTCGGTTATTATAATGTCCATTCATATTTAAAATAAGATATATTATTACAATGGTACTTTCATCTTTATATTAAATAAAACCCATAAAAATATTAGATATGACAAGATTTGAACCTATGCCACCAACATTTACAATACCTTAAATTTACCACTTCAACTAAAGCTTTATTTTAATAGTACAAGCTAGAAAACAATTGGAGTGTGTTTAATATTCTTAATTACATGTATTTACCTATTTAATTTTATAGTGTTGTCATCAATTATGAGTTAGTGTCGAGGTGACTTATGATATCAACTCAATTGGTAAAATCATCTATATACACAATTTGATGAGAGAAAATATTTTATGTTAAAATTATTTTCTTTAAAGTTTACTTAAGAATCATTATCGGTAGTGGTAAAAAAGTAATTATAAATTTATTAAACACAAGTTCAATCCTCTAGCTATGTTAATTTTAGTTCTTTTATTTAAAATCATTAAAAATATGAAAAACAAAACGTCACCAAAATAATAATAATAGTCATTTAATAAAATGGTATATTAATTATTTTCTAACCGAGTTAATACCCAATTAACTCGTAACACTAATTCAATCACTGGTTTTGTTAATAGCATATATTTACATTTATGAAATAAAGGTGAATAGAACCGAAATGGATGTAAGAGATTGCGGTAAATAGGAGAATAAACATCACAAATACATATTAGGCCATACAAAGGGAAATTCCAAGGGGAGTATAAACCCTATAGGGTTTGGATTTTTCGGGCGGAGGAGGAGATGAACCTGAATCGGACGATCATTGGAGGCTTTCAATTAAGTTTAGGAACAAAAGCTAATCAAGGACCGATTCTTTCTAAGTTGCTAAAGCTGCTTATTTTGTAATGTGAGCAGTCAAAATGAAGATGAATATTTGCATTGCATCTTCATTTATGGGGTTTCCCATTTAATTTAAAATCATGCATGCATGGTATGCCAACTTTTGGAGGTTGGGTAATGGGTAGAACGTGATTCTCGACAAATGGTGGCTTTGAATGCAAACACCAATATCAAATCACGTAAAAGTGGAACATTGTTTTAAAGCTAGCCAGCGGTAAAGCTTCCAAACTATGGTTATCATTTTTTAAAAAAATTTTGTAGAGAGAAGAAATAGCTTTATAAACATATGGTGAGCTCAGCTAGTATGGCCGTGAAAGAGGAGAGCGTTGCATTGCATTGAAATATGGGTTGGAATAAGTTAAGTTGGGTTGGGTTGTGGGTTTGTTTGATGGTAGTGGTGGGATATGAGAGTGTTGAGGGTAGGAAGGTAGAGGCGGAGAAGAAGAAGCCAGAATGGTTTTTTGATGGTAACCCCAGTTGGAGAATTGGCGGAGGTGGTTTTAGAGGGGGGAACAGCTTTGGTTTTGGACATTCCTTTAGCTTCGGCAAGGGTGTAGGCTTCACCTTTGGTTTTGGACGTCCTGGTTATGTTCAGAATGGTGGTGGTGGTGGTGGTGGAATTGGTGCCTTTGGAAAGCATTATAAGGAAAATGATAAAGGACACTACTATGGTGGGGGAGGAGGAGGAGGTGGTGGTGGAGGCGGGATAGGAGGAGGTTTTGGGAGCTGTGCTGGTTTCGGTGGAGGAGGATTTGGCGGCGGCGGCGGCGGCCGAGCAGGAAATGTAGGCAGCCAGGGCAACCGTGTAGAAGAGAAGAAAACATGAATTAATTACTTGTTCAATCCAATTCACACTTTTATTATTTCAATTTCCGACCACATTTGCTTCAAAAAATAAATTTTAGTTAGTTACTAATGTCCTTATTTTGCCTTCACTTTTAATAATATTTCCACACAACAACAAATGTTTAGTTGTAATTAAATTATGGGTTATTATTTGGTATATTTATAATGTATTTTTATTTTATTTTATAAGTGATTTTAAAATGGATAAATTGTTAAATTAGTCATTTTTGTTTGTCTCAGATTACATTTTAGTCACTTATATATGTTTGAAATGTTACGTTTTAGTCACTTACGTTATCGTGTTATAACATTTTAGTTATTGAGCTGTTCATTGCTGTCAACGATGTAATGGTAAACTAATGTGTCACGTTAAATCATCATTTCAAAAGAAAATTTAAGGTTAAATTCTACAATTGGTCCCTATATTTTTCATTTTGAGTAATTTAATTTTTTTCTTTATATTCTTTTAACTTTTTTTTCCCATTCTCTTTTGCTTCTCCCTCTGTTTTTCTACCTTTTTCATTTATTTTAACATAGTTTTTATACTTTCCATTTGCAAAAACTAGTCCACAAACTCACCTCACTCAAAAAATTAAATTGTTCAAAAATAAAAAGTATAGAGACTAGTTTTAACAAATGAAAACATAAAAAACTACGTTAAATAAAATGGAGAAGGAGGAAAATAAAGTAAGAAACAAAAGAGAATAGAAAATAAAAGAAAAAAAAAGAAAGTTAAAATATAAAAGAAAAAAATACTCAAAACGAAAAAATATAGCGATCGATTGTCTAAATTAACTTAAAATTTTTGTTTAAAATGATAACTTAACGTGCCATGTCAGCTTACGATTACACCGTTAACAACAATTAACGACTTAGTGACTAAAATATTACAACGGGATAACTTGACTAAAATATAACCGGAGGTAAACAAAAGTGATTATTTTGATAGTTTATCCTTTAAAAACTTAATGTGTTTTTATTAAATATTTACTTTTAATATCTTATTATATTTTTATTGAGTATTTTATCAATCCTCTAATCTTATTTGTGAAATCTAAAAACATCACTCACAGTATATAAAAGAAATTTCTTAAATTAATGATAGCAGCAAAATTAGGTCATAACTAAATTTGGATTTCGGAACGATAGATTTACAATACCTTTACGCCATGGATCACAATTCATATTACTGATAACAATACCTTTACACCATGGATCAAGTTTTGATTTAATATAACAAAGATTTTAAATTCAAAATATTGTATTTGTAATAAAGTTTAGATGTATTTTAATTTTTCAATTTACATTATTTATAATTTATACTTATAATTGTATATGGAAACTCAAAAATATTATTAGTTCTAGAAAAATTTTCTTATCATATAAAGCTTATGTAAAATTTATTTTTACTATATTTTTCCATAAATTATTAAATATGCAAAACTTTTGTATTACAAATTTTATTAAAATCCTCAATACAAAAATTATTAAAATTATAAATATTGTTTTCAACACAGGAGGGACATGAGTTTGAATACAATGTATGCTATGTTTGCAATTAAGTAGTCTTATAAAATTTTTAAAAATACTTTTCTAATTTTGTGAATTTTTAAACTTTAAAAATAATTAATTATTGACGTAACATCACTATGACAATATATCACATCAACAAAATTAACAAACACTAACTTTTCTAATATATTTTGAGAATAATTTGACAAACAACAGAAGTTTAAGTTTAAAGATTAAAAAACAAAATTAAATATTTTTAAAGTTGGAGGACAAATATTTATTACCTTTTTAAAGTTAAAAAAAAATAACTTTGTTGATGAGTCTAATGGTACGGTTGATGCAGAAGACAAAAATGCCGATTGCAAGTTCTTAAAAATATTATTATTACATTACAAAGTTACAAATAGCAACTGCAAAATCATACAACACCGAGGAGGGGGGTGGGGGCATAAAATTTGTAGGCAAACACACAGATCACTTTGATCGCAATTAGAATAAAACATCATATCTGCACAAAAGAATTTAAAAAAGTAAAATAGATCCCCACAAACTTAACTGCAGTACCATCGCTACATTTGAGCTTTGCACCTCGCTTTTCCGTTATGAGCTTCAAACTAACTATAAATTGCCAATACGGACATCAATTCCTTGAACCCCGAAATGAACAAGAGTGAAAAACTTATAGCAGCGCTTGGATGATTCCAACTAAAACCAAAACTTTCCATCAATTTTACAGGCAGCGAAAGGATGCTTAGCCAAACGGGTTACCCCCAACAGAAGAGAATGGCTGTGGGGCAGCTGGTGCTGCCAATCTACCAGCCACCTGTTGATCGGTATTCACAAAACCAAAACAGACTTCACTGCCGATACCGCCAATATGATGGCTGCAAAGCATAGAATATTTCATAGATTAGGAACATAAACCTATAATTAACTTTTAACAGGTGGTGCTCGGCAACTTGAGGCACAGCCAGTAACCCAGATTGAAGCCACAACATAAAACAGAACAATAGTTTAAACATAAAATGGCCATTGCGTGGGCTAGCACAGTAATGTCAGGAAACATTGGACAGCGTACATGCAGAAACACCGAACACGTGCAATGAAGAGATAAGGAATGAATTACCTGGAAGGTGGCAAGCTATTAGGTAACTGTGCCCCTGGGTAAGGCCCTATAAGTTTTTGAAAAATTCAGCTTGTCAAAAAGATCAAAATAAAAATAAGTAAAAAGAAGAAAGGGGGGCAGGGGTAAAAAGCTGTACGTTGTGCCACTGATGATGCATAAGGTAAAGACTGAGGTGACATCCATGCTGATGATGGAGTACCAAGGCTAGAAGTACGCACTGGGCCGGAAGGAGGTGGCATATTTGGTAGTGCACCTTGTAAGGAAGCCATTGATGGAAACTGCACCAGAAGCAACATTTACATAAAGAAGATTGTCAAACACCATACATGAGCAAGTCCTGGGTAAGTTCAAGGAGAGATAGCTAGCTTTGTGTTCAAATTTCAAAAAGTAAAAGTAGGTTGGGAAGTGATTATTGGATGAATCGTCATGCATAAAAGATTTAACAATCAAAATCGCACTATGCATAAAAGAAATAACCTTGCTTTCTCTCTCTCTCTCTCTGAAACAATGAGATTTAAATTCTAAAAATAATGCAGAAGAGAAGCATTCCGGCATTACAAGTATGTCATAAAGTTATTACAGCATCCTTAAACCAACAAAAAAATGTCGGTCATGGCCAGAAGCAGTGGAATAGTTCAAAAGATGTGAATAACATACTGTTTGAGTTTGAACTGGAGGTGCCTCACTGCCAAGATCAAATGGGTTCATTGACCTTGATGACTGTGGCAATGAAGACATTGGCTGTAACAACAAAAAGCATGTAGAAATATAAGTGATGCATCAAGTAATTGGACATTCAGTTGAGTATGAAAGAATGAACTCATGAACGAAATTGCTCTTATGATGTAGGAGTACCACTGCAGTATTATATTGCATCATCAAACCCATCCCACGTGGTGGGCCAGTTTGCCACCCTGGTGCAGCAGCAGTATAGGAAGGATAGTTTGAAGCAAATAGATCCTGCAAAAACCACGAGGCCAACACAATAAATAATCCTCAAAACCAAGAACTTGGATGTCCTTGGCCTAAAGAGATATTACCGCAGGTAGTTCCTTTCTTCCACTTTCTTTTGTTTCTGTAGGAGGCTTTGATGCAACTGTAGAAGTGGCATCTTGGGTAGGTTTTGAGACAGCTTGAGGTATTTGTGCAACTGATGCACTCAAAGGCCCCAGCATATGCTGTGAAGGAGCAAAATTCCATGGCTGCCATAAAAAGTGCAAAGTGAAGTTAGATGAACAAAGAGTTGATTATCTATAAAATACCACAATACTAGAAAATACTTCCCACCTGATTGGTTGAAGCTCCATCAACAGGTGGAATAAATTGTTGGGTAGTAGACTGACCACCAGCTGAAGAGAAAAAAGAAGTCTGTTGCTGCTGCATATTAGGCTGTTGTCCAGCATTATAACCACCAACCTGGGGACTACCACCGTTGACAGGCATTAATCCAGGGGCAGCTGCCAAAGCACCAGTAGAAGGCAGTGTTGAGAAATTGCTAACTGGTGCAGCTGCAGGAGCAGCAGTACCAAAGGGTGACATTTCGATCTGCCCTGTGAATGCAATACTGGAGTTGATGCCAAGAGGTGTTCCATTCACATTGGCCATAGGGGCAGGTATTTGTCCACCGACACTGCTATAAACTCCTGATTGATCACCGGGTACAGATGCTGGAACTGACAATTGAGAAAGAACAGAGTCCAGGGTGTTCACATTTGAACGAGCCTGAGAAACATTTTTCTGAGAAGCAAAATCAAAAGAGGCCCAGTTTTGGTCATTGCTAGAACTTATTGTCTGTACAAAAGATTCAGTCTCAGTTGTTTGTGGTGCCTGAGTAACTGTGGAAGCAACAGGAGGTTCAGGATCAGCATCAAAATCAATTAAGCTCCCAGTCATCTCCAGCTTAACTTCTGCTGGATTCCCGCCGGTAGATCCTAAGCTGCTAGAAGATGCAGTTCTCTGCAAAAGTAATATAATAGTGAGTCATACGGGTGTAAATGAGATCCTGCCGCTCGCAAGTTATTCGAGTTCGATTAAAAAAATGCTTGAATTCGTTTTGGTAATTATTAACCCGCTAAAGCTGAATTCGAGCAGCGTAATACTCGATTCGAATGGCTCCTGAGCCTCATTGAGCTTTTCATTTTAATATATGTTTATTTATGAAATTACATTTTTATGAGTACAAAAACTAATAAGCAAGCTTAATCGAGCTTGAGCTCTAGTAGCTCAATTATGTCTCGAGCCGAGCTCAAGTCAAGTATTGAGCCCCGAATTTCGAGTCGAGCTCGAGCTTGGCACTATTTGTGTTCGGCTCAACTTAGCTTGATTACACCTCTAAGTCCATTTCCTTTCTCTGTACCATCACAAAAGTTGAGCAGAAGTACAGAAAAACAGGCAACATTTTTTTCCCTTCATGCAATACTAGGAGGAAAAAAATCTTAAAAAATGCAAAAAGTTCACAATAATGATTTTTGAACAGCGATAAACATTCATTTACTGATTTTTCGACTGCAAACAACTTAATTTAACTTTGAGGTAGATATTATCATGACAAACATCATAAAAGTGATGATGCGGCAAAGAACCATGGTATCATAATCAAATTGACAATAATTCTGAATAACTTGGAAATTAATGAAAATCAGAGAGCATACATGGAATTCCAACAGGAAAAGAGCTACTAAGTCAAACTAAAAGTAGGACAAATACTCTAAATACACTTGCAGAAAGTGAGGAGAAAAAGTAAATTTCAAAGGAATAGAAACTGTGCCAAGTGGTTAATTGTGGTAAATGGCAGCAAACAGAAACTACATACTTTTGGAAAAAAAAATGCATCAGGCTAAGACAAATAAAATTGCTTTAAGAGGATGAAGAATGAAAAACTTATCTTTTTGCAGGATAGGAATGACAGAAAAAAACAAAGAAAAGTTTTGTGAACATTGCAAACTAAATCAAAACAAAACCTTGACTATAACATTAAACTAATATTACAAGCACCATCAGAAACTACCTGTGTTTGAGGGCCATCAATAATTCTGCTGCCATTTGCTTTTGGAGGCTCGCTTATACGAAGGGGGACTACATTTTCACCCAAAATTTCTCTAACAGGACGAGCCACTGGGGGACTGGATGACTCTAGATCTTTTGGTCGCTCAGGTGACCTACCTTCCAACTTTGGATCTCCATCAGATACTCTATGATCTTCAGGTTTCCTCCCATTAGCAAACCTATCTTCTCGGCGCCAGTCACTGACTACTTCATGGCGAGCAGGACTTCTGTAGTCACTATATTGTCGACTTTCTTGATCATATCCAGGGCTTCTCCTTTCATCATAACCATATCTAGAATTTCTGTCATCATTTCTTCCTCCTGGACTGGACCTTTCACTGAAACGGCGTTCATATGTATCTTCATATGGTGGACTTCTGGACCCTCCTTGATATCCATCTGTCCTCCTATTCTCATAAAAGTCTTCCTTGTCACCCTGCACAGTGCAAAATTCAAAAAACCATAACACTAATTGAAGATTCAACAGCATAAAAATTCCCTCCTCCAGAAGCAGGAACCTAACGTTTAAATTCAACGCCTATCATATCATATCCCAGACTTCATAACTGATTCACATTCAATTTAAAACAGGAACAGGGAAGGGCACCTTACCATCTTTCCTCTAGGAGGCTTGTCATAGTTTCTCCCACCACTATATCTTCTATCCACATAGACATGCTTAATGAAGTCACGGAGCCTCTCAACGTTGCTGATAACAAAACTTTGGCTTAGAAACATTGTAACTAATGAAGACAGAACCAAAAGATTGGATTTTTAAGTGATAACCTGCTGTCAGGGACAGAATTACTCTGTGGATCCCATTCTTTAAAATAGATTTCTTTTGCACGCTGCAAATAAGGAAAAAAAAAAAGAACAAGAATGAGAAAATGGATTAATAGAATGAAAAGAGAATTACATACATGAAAAATCTCTTCCTTTTACTCTTTATCAAGAGAGAGGGAGAGAGAAGGTTAATCTTTACCTGATTTCCCCCTTCTTGAAGAGCACTAACTTCTTGAGAAGTAAATTTAGCCATAGATACTGATTTAACTCTGTGTGTGAACTCCCGACTGTAAACAATTTAAACCAGTAGCCAGTTTTAGAAAACCTAGGATGTCTGACTATCATCACAGAGGTACTAGTGTCTCAGATAAAAGCTAATCAGCAGGCAATATGTTGAGAAAACTTAATGTGCCAAAATAATTTGAACACTTACTGTATTCCACTGCAGGTGATGCAAACAAATGTCCAGAAACTTGTGCAAACATATTGAGGCCCCTGCTCAGCTGACAAGTTAGCAAATAGCAACACTATGACAAAGTATAAGCACTTCCAAATTTACACATTATAAAGATATCACATTCAACTTAGCATAAGGAAAATGCTACAAAAACATATTTGAACTGCAAAAGCAACATTTCGGGAGGATATTCAAACAAATATTTATGGAACAATTAGAAGTTCCCAAAAGGTTCAAGAGTGAAGATTCCAGAAATCATCAAAACTTATATAAGGCTTTAAATCATCAAAGCTTATATCAGGCTTTCTGATGGTAACAAATCCATACAGTATTCAAACGTATATAGCTACTCTCACTAGACATAAGTAAGTACCAACCCCAGCAAACCCTGCATTTATTTTCCTTCAAAATTAATGGGTTAATTTTCCATTAATGCAGGGATATAAATATAGAAGTATCAATAATATACAATAAATCACAAACGGACCAGAAGCATTATTGATTTCATCAACATCACAGTTGCAAACGAGCAATCAATTCAAAGCCTATGTATACAAGCAAGTATATATCTGTAGCTAAATCGAAAGAGTTACTAGATGAACAACTCCTAGAGTTTTATTTCATCAATCTGTAAGAAAACAAGAAATCCATACCAAACTGTTGCAGTTAATACATCTACGATTCTCTGGTTGTTTGAGAAGAGCCCGAATTATTCGCTCATTTTTCTCATCTTCCTTTAGTCGACTCGCCATCACACTCTTCCTATATCAAATAAGTAAAGACAAAAATAGAAATTAAATGTACATATATATATATATATATATATATTAAGTCCGCATGAATTTTCTCCAAATCATAATTAATCACCAGCAGACGCACAAAAAAAAAATTCACTAGATTCTAACCCAGTTAACTCCAAAGTTCCTTTTTCTACATTATTTTCATTTTTGGCTGAATCCTTCTATCTACATTATTACCAATTCCATAGAACTGATTAAACATTAACTTCCCTACACTGCCAAGCAAAATCAAACAATCGAAACGACAAATCTCTTATTTTTCCTTACTAGACCAACATTTTGCTGGCAATATAAAAAAACCAAGAAAAAAGAATTCAACTAACCAAAACCAATGGATCTGAACAATCAAACCACCCTAAGAACAGAAAACAGCGCAAATATATAAATAGTGACGTGTTTGGAACTCTAGAAAATGAAAAAGAAAAGAAAGGACTGACCAGGAATCAAAGAGAAAAAGGAATTTTCTCAAGCTTTACGTGTGGTGGCTTCTTATTCAATAAATTCCGATCCAACTCCAAGAATATTATGTAAATAACGGAGCAATAAAAACCGGATTAAATATAAATATAAATATAATATAGAAACAAAGGAGAGAGAAAATATTGTAGATCTTCGAAAGAGGGTAGCTTTGCTAATTGCTACAGCTATGGCTGCTTTACCGCTTTATTATTTTTAAAGTTTTTTTCCTTAATAAAACACAGGTCAAATTCTCTATAAAATCCCTGTACTATGCATTTTGATGGATTTAGTCCCTCTATGCTCTATATGCTCATTTCTAATCCTCTCCTTTTCAAAATTTGTATTTTATAAAGTTAATTGGAGTCACATTTTAAAATAAAATAAAAATAAAAATAAAAATACAATGGACATGAATTTAATAAACAAACTTAATGGTGTTATCAACTCTTAAAATTTACATAATCATTTTAATCAAAATAAAATATTTGGGTTAACTAAAGGCATTGTAAAAGTTAAGGTACTCAGTTATAGTAAAAAGATTAAAACTTAAATTGAAGCGTAGTATAGTGACTAAAATTGACATCCAACCATAATTAGTAGAAAAATACGGTGCCATGGCACTTTGTCATGTTCATGCTCTCTCTTTGCCAAAGTGTTCATATATAATTGAAAAAAGAATCACTTTTGACCTTTCAACTTTAAATAACCTTTTTATCCTTGGATGCTTGTTAGCATACAAAGGATGTGATGGTAAAATATTAAGATAACTATCACTTACAATGATGTACATTCTTTAAACTAACTAATGTCATTATAAAAGTAAAGAATTAAATTATATTAAATTAAAAATAAAGACTAAATGTGAAATATGAGCATAGTAGTGAAATTGAAACTACAATTTTACCATTATTTTATAATGACTAAAAATGAAAAAAATCATGTCATTAGTCCAAATAATTAGCACCACTGTTAATAGTTTTGGTAGCTAATTTGGATTAAAAAATATATTCCAACTCATCATGCTAAAATGATATTTTAAAAAAATCGACATTAATAATTTAATTAGACTAAATATTATAAAAAAACAAGGACCAAATTATTGTAAAAATTAAATCTTAATTTTAGATATAGGAGACTGTAGATAAAAGGAAAAGTAAAAGAAAAGAAGGGTGAAAACACGTGTGAAGAAAGAAAGTTCACCTTCCATTTATATGTAGGTTATAGGATTTAGAAAGAGAAAATCCAGGGATTTTCTAAATTTTCTTTTCATTTTTTTCTTGCAGCCGTTTTTATTTTTTCAATGGATTTCGTTTTTTCCTTTTTCAGCCGTAGGAAAGATAGAAGTAGATTGCTTTGGATTTTAAACGATTCTTAGTTTTTAACTTCATCTTATCAAAATAACATTCATCTTTTATATTATTTTAAAGTGTTTTTTAAAAATATTTTTAACAATTTTATATATAATCCAATTCAAATAATTAATTTTTCAATATTTTGTCATAGAAAAAGAAGTAGACATATGTAACTAAAATTAAGGTGTCATTTTTAATTGGTAAAGATCGAGTCCTTAGATTTTGCCATAAGCTATTAGATGCGTAGGTTTTTAAGTCTTATCATTGTGTGAAAAATAAAAAAATGACGGGAAAATTACATTTCATTAATTTTATTTTCTTATTTTCAGCGCTGGACAATGGAGACTTTTTTTAATTGGATTTAACAAAGAAGACTTCTAGAATGTGAGATTGGTGGATTCCTTTTCATTTTTGGTTGGCACCAACGTGTTAAAAATGTTCACATGCAAAAACACACAACATTGTCTCAACTCCGATTAAAGGTTTTTGTTTGCTTACACCCAAAACTTTAATTTACAATTCTACAGGTAATGATTTGTAATTGTAAATCATTACCACCAAAATTACGAGTAAGAAACCGCTTGCATCAAGGGGGAAGGCAGAGTTTTTTTTGAAATGGACAAAATTAAGTTATATCGAACTAAAATTAATTTCACCATTATATCAATTTAAATCTTTAGTTTTTAGACAGATGAAATCAAAATTTTATCATTTTTAAGGGGACAGATTGTAACAATTCAATTCTTTTAATGTTGGAAAAGTCAATTTTGAACTGAAAATTTTAAGTTGAGTTATTCGGAAAGTTGAATAAAAAAATTGGAGTCTAATTTGGGATCAAGAAACAAACTTAGATAATAATTCAAGCAATTAAGCTAGTATAATTGGTATGAGGATTAAATTGCATAGTGATAAAAAGGAATAGAGAATTGGTTTTAATTTCATAAGTACTTGAAAATAAATTCCATAATTAATATGGTGGTAGTGAAATTCCATGGTTTTCTCCACTACTATTCATTAATTAACATTAAACACATTATTAGTGATAAGTAATTAATCTACCAATTATATATATAGCTATTTAGTGGGAGAGAGAAGATGAAAATATCTTTTCCTCATCTTTCCCAACCGAATCAATGAATAAGAAATTATAAAGGCTTTGAGTTTTCTTAATTAATCAATGCGAGAAATGTTTCCTTTAATAATTTTTATAGAATTTTAATTATATAAGCTTAACAATTCATGTCCATGTATTAGATTTTCTAATTGTTGAGTTTTAATCTGATTACCTTTAATGGATATTGATGAAATTAAGTTTGATTTTGGTGAGATTTTAAAGTATGAGTTTTGAGCATGTTAAAATAAGTTAAAAGGTATAAGAACTGTTGGAATTGATTAGAAATACATTTAAGTTATATAGTTGATTTATGACATTAGAGACTAAATTGAATAAATTGAAAGTTGTTAAGAAATTATGCTATAGATTAAAAGTATGAGGTCCATAGTGAATACATATAAAACCAAATTTTGATTCGATGCTAAATATTGAAAGATATGAGCATTTCAGATATAGGGACTAAAATGAATAAAATAAAAATTACGTTAAACAATTGTGTTTCTTATGTTTGTGTGAAACTAATATTATTTCTATTATCAAATTTATTGTATGTAGTTAAAGATGACGTCAGACTGTCTCAAGATAAAAGAAAGGCAAAGGCCATAGGCGAGTAGCCAATTCTAGTCTGTGCTTTCATGAATTTGAATTAAATATGTATGTGATTCGTTAAATATAGCTTAATTAAAGTAACATCGATACTTTTCTCATGATTTGGTAAATATTCATTTTATGATTAAATTGAAGATATGTGACGTGTTAAGTAATGTTATGTATTGATACGTAAATGGTTTGATTGATATGAACTTTCTATATGATGGTTGATATAATGTAATATATATATGTTGAGATAATGATTATCTTATTAACGGTCTCAGATAGAGTTGGGTATAGTTGACATGCAATAGGATTAGTGTATAGGGTTTTACTTCAATTTATATCGATGAGGTACATAACGCATATTATACTTTGGACGTACTGATGAGGCACTGAGTGCTAGATATTTTGGTGTGATAGTTAGATGATCCGTGTATTCGTCTTGATTCCGTGTTCTAGGGATTATAAAACATGTAATTTGCATATTGTCATTAAATGTTGATTGTTAAAGGTGAATTGTGAAATTGTTTATTAATGTTAAAGCAATGGAATATAACATGTGAAAGACCATGTGATCCAATTTTTATGAGCACAAAGGGTCGATATGGTTATAAAACGAGTAGATTCAAGAAAGTAACGAGAAAGTGAAATGGTTCTTGTGATATGTCGTAATTTACATATAATTGAGATATAATGATAGGTGAATCAAATATTGGTATATGACATGGTAATAAGTACAATGCATGATATTTAATACATGAGACAAGAAATGCAAACATGATTTAGATAGTAGTCGAATTTTATATTAAATATATTTGATTAAATTTCTTATAATTAATTATTGCTTTAAATCGTGTTAGCTGTAACAAACCAGTTTCTAGTGGTATTGGAAATTGCTGTTTCGAAATCTTGTTTTCACAAGCTGAGTTCGTCAATATTTAATATTTACTAATATATAGATTAATTGAAATTGGATGGTTAATTTAGTCGAAATTGTGATTAATTAAGGCCTAAGGACTAAATTATAAAGTTTAATTGCTATAGATTTTTAATTAGGAAATGATTTAGGGACTTAAATAACAATTATCTAAAAGATTAAAATGAAAAATTAACCATTTTAAAATAGCTGATAGTGGATGGTAATGATTATATGTGATTAAACTAATTAATTATAGTTAAAATTATAAGAAAATATTAATTAAAAGTTAATTAATATTAACTAAAGCTTAATTAAACATATATAAATGAAATTAGTGGAAGGAGAGATGATAATTCATCTCCTCCAACTGGCCATATGTAGAAAAGAAGAAGAACAAAAGGCCATTGCTAGGGTTTCAAGCTTTTGGTCTTTAATTCAAGTAAGTTTCTAGTCATTTTTCTTTGATTTTTATGGAAATTGAATCATGAGAGCTTGATTTAGCTAGCTCATGTACTAGTTTGTAAAACTGTTAAAGTTTTAGAAAGTTACCATTGTTGAGACTTTGATGAAATTGGTATGAATTTGTGAGAAATTAAGCTTAGATTAAGAAAATGATTAAATTGTAAGGCTTAAAAGGTTAGTTTTGTACATTAGGGAGAAAATTGAATAAAATGCAAAACTATTGTAAAATTTTGGTAGGAATAGCAAGTAGGAGTTCCCTAATGAAAATATGAGAAATTAGTTTTCAATCTGAAGCTTTAAATTGAAAGTTATGTTTGTCCCGAGTTTAGGGGATAAATTCAATAAATTATAAAATATGTTTGATATTGTGGGTGACTTTGATTAGAATGTAATTTGATAATATTATATGTTTTGTGATTTTATTTGACATGGAACCGTCGAGAGGCAAAGGAAAATCGAAAGTTATCGATGAGTAGCTCAAAAATTCAGTTTGTATTTCTATGATTCGAGACCAATTTAATTATTACACATTTATGTTATTTTGTATCATGTAGTATTGAGGTGAGTTTTTATTGGGTTTTTTAATTGAATTAATTCGGTTGAGATTGATTATCAAGACAATGACTAAATTGAATAAAATAGAAAATTGTTTGACATGATTGATATATGAGAATTGATATGAAATTGAGTTGAAGCATGTTGTGTTATATGATAAATTGTTGATTTGATGATACATTTAGAATGAAAAAAAAGTTAATTGAACTATATTTAATTAATCAAAAATTAGTCACCTTATTAGTTGTTCAGACTGAGTCAAATATAGTTGGCATGTCATAGGGTCAGATTATTTATTGAAAACAATTGTTTCCAGGTAAACCAAGGTGGTAGATTGTACACATTGAGTCATCATTTTCGGGCAACCCGAGGTGACTTATTAATCAGATTGAGAAAACCATTATTGTTGGGCAACTCGGGGTGGTAGTATGTATAAGAATAGTGTCATCGTTATCAGGCAACTTTGGGTGATGGAGTCTGTGGCTGGGTAATACGGTTATAAACATATTAATTGATTAAATGATTTGTGAAATGGCAAATGAAATTGAAATACAATATGCGTCAATATGCGAAATGAATCGAAAACGAGTCTTAGGGGCCGAATGAGTATGAAAATGCCAATAGGCTCAGAATTAGTTGAAATGCATATATGAAATTGAATATATATATGTAATTTTTTATGTTAATAGATGAATATGTTGGATCTGGTGCCCTAAGTGTAGTATTTTCGTCTATGTACACTTGTAATTTTTTGAACAGATTGATTAATAAAACAATTCATGAATTACATTAATATACTTTATATAATTGTCCTCATGTGGTTTTTGCATGCAAAGCAAAATAGAAGCAAGTATTGGCTTACTGATTATCTAATTTTTAAACTATTATTAAGCGGTATTACGTGGCTGTATCGTAATACAGAAAGACAACTTATATTAGTAGGAGAACCTAAACATGTCTTTAGTCTAATTGGAAATGAGTAAATTTATTGAAATACTAATATGCCATCTACCGAGTCCAATTAGGGAGATGTCTTGTCTTGGACATTGGAGTGGATAACTCCCAGAAGATAGATACATAGATGTGGCTGACTAGACTGACAATACATTAGATTGGACCTAAGAAGAATAGATCCTGAATCCGTTTATGGATTTATTCACTTGTGACGTTCAAAATGTGGGATACCTTAATCCTGAGTGAATAACGAACTATCTATGCGTGACTCGTATACTTTGGTGCATGTAAAAGTTTGAGTTCAAATGGATAAGAAATTGAAAGCTGGTACGTTGGGTATACAACTTCTGTAGTATGTAGCGTCATTCATAACAGTGGAATTCATAACCCGAGATCTGGGCAAATGATATACTCCCATTAGCAATGCATGGTTGATGAAAAGTAAACGTGGTCACTGGTCGTTTGTCTTTGTGATGAATGACTTGATTACTATTTGATAGTAATTGACTTTTCATAAAGGAAGATGTAATGGTTACCATGAGATAAAATATGATCATATTGGGAGAACAGATTTATCCCAAAGAGATTAAGGATATCCTATCAGTGTAACACACTTATGACAAGTTCATTGGATGAGCACTGATCGAGTTTCTTTCGTAATGGTATGCCGTTGGGGAGAGCTCAATCACAATGCTATAGTGGAATGACTTCATGACTAAATGAGATTATAATTAATAAACGAAAAGCTAGAATTTAATTATAAATAATTTGATCCCCAATCGGTCCTTCCACTAGCTTGTTGAAACAAAAAATGAATTGCATGAACAAAAATGGTAAAAATGGAGAAATAGGAAACATTTGGAAATGAATGTGGTTTTCTCTAAAATGAAAATGATAATGACTTGGAAATGAATTTATGGTTTTTGAATTAAATGAAGTTTGAAAATATAAATAAATCATTTGGTCATATTAAATCCGTTGAATGTAAAAATATTAAATATATTTTCTCATGGATTCTTTTACAAGAAAGTCGTGAATTAAAATTTGGTTGAGAAAATTATTTAATTGGAAAATTAATTTATTTAAGATGTTTATTTTGGGAAATAAAAAAACAAATATCGGGTTGAAATGAACTATAAAGTATTGGGTTAAAGGTTCAGGAAGTACTTGTAATTGGACCTGATACGGGAGAGGCCCAAAAGCCTTCATGTTTAAAGAGAGGGACGATAAACCCTAGTTTTTTTAAGATAAACCCTAGTTTGTTTAACTAGGGTTGCTACCCCTTATACTCCTAATTAGACCAGGAGTTCGTTTTTCTATTTGAAATAGACTTCTACAATTCAATTAGGTTTTCACCTCTTCTCCCTATAAACAGATGGCACTGGCAGGGCTAAAAATACACAACTTTCAGATATTGTCATTTTGCTCGAAAACAGTGAGAGTTTATTCTCGAAGTATTAATTCTTTTTTCGAGAATAATAATTCTGCTGAATTCTATTGAGAGAAGTTTTGCTTTCACATTGAAAGTGAAGAAAACTATTTTTGGTTCTGTGTTTAATTCGAATTGTTCGAGCCTAAACTAGAAGCAGTTCGTGGTACGAGAATAGCAGAAAAGGCTGTTAGGTTAAAATTTAGGAACAACAAGGATCCTTCTAGCTGAAAACACATATGTGATTTTGATAAAGGGTTTATTGCTATAAATATCACAAACTGGCTCAATTTTTAAAATTTTGTTTTTCCGCTGTGTCAGAAAGCTGTTTTCAAACCGAATTTCTCCAACAGAGTAACCATAAGTACATATAAATGACATTATGAATTGATTAGGTAGTATGTGAAATGAATGGTATTGGTAAGTTGATATGTATGCATATTGAGTTAGTATGTTAAAATGATGATTTGTATGTTTATAATGTATTGTAAGTTGTTGGCATAAACTTATTTAAGAATAGTCTATGAATTGAAATTGGATTGAATGTATGCATATGTTTTAAACTTGTATAATGTTGGCTTGAATCATAGAAATACCATTGAGTGTATTTGCTCAACGTACAATTTGTTTTCTCCGTGCACAAGTAAAGTAGATTCTAGTAGTTTGAGCAGTTGATCCAGCATCCAGGAAGCAACCTCCGACTCAGTAACATTTGTAAATCTCGTTTTGTTTTAAGCATGGTATATACCTAGGTTGAGTCAATTTTCGTGCAAAACTATGTCTATATACACTTTTGATTTAGAAGTTTAATGTATGAATTTGGTTAATTGAATACAATGTTTAAATGAATTCAAAATATGAGGTTGAATGGTATGAAATGTTGTATTGGTCTATGGCATTGATGAATAGGTATTTATGCTTGAAGTTAGGAATGATTTGTGTTAAATGGTTGAATTATAAAAAATGTGATATTGGTGTATCATAGAATAAGTGTTATAGTTCAAGAATTGGTTCATTTGAATATCATATTTTAGATGAAACTAGATTGTGTTTAAGTAAGTTGGTAGATTGAAACAATTTGTCACATTGTGACGTTGAGTGTAAATCGTCGCGACGAGATCAGGCCACCATGCCACAATGCGATGTCAAGCATGGGTTGTTTAGATGAGACCTAGTTAGTATGTTGTGTCACGACGAGGAGCCTCATAACTTCGCGACGTCAACCTAAAATTTTGTAAACATTACAGTTTGTCATATCGCGACGTCGATGTAGATCATCGCGACGAGATCAGGCCACTATGCCACGACACTATGTCAAGCATAGGTTGTTGAGATGAGACCTAGTTACTATATTGTGTCGCGACAAGGAACCCTATAACTTCGCGATGTCAACCTAGAATTTTATAAACATTACGGTTTAGTCCTAATTTGATCTTGAGTTAGCATTAAAGCCTTAGTAAGCTCGTTTAAGACCTAGAAATAGTTGTTTATTGTATTGTATGCATGTATTTACTGAAATTAATCATTCATTTTTTTTAGTTTAATCTTAGTTACTTCGACAATGAATGTGGCACCTTATAGCTCAGACTCAACGATTAGGTTAGGTTCCAGGTGTTACATTAGCACCACTGAGCCCTATTGCTCAGCATACGATTTGTTTGTTCCGTGTGTAGGTCATGAACGAGAGCTTTTGTAGACTCAAGTGCAAGCATCTAATTTCTCCAAACTCAAGTCAGAAGAAATCTCAATCCTTTTTCAATGTATATATGTGTTTTGAGTCGTGTGGCATGTACCTAAGTTTATTTGATACTTTTGACACTATAAGCTATAACGTTTCTAAAGGCTAAGTTTCATCACTTGAATTATGATTATTTATGTTTGTTTATATATGTCTGAATTTTTTATTTAGTATATTAAACCTTAATGCTTTGGATGCTATGATTTAATGATGTTTGATTGTGTTTACATGTGCTAAATTGGTGGTTTTTTATTGGTGAAATATTTGAGTATGTTTTTGGTGCAATTAGATAAGGTTTTTATGCTTAAAAAATGTGCATTTTAGGCTATTTGACCATTTAGTCTCGAGACAGAAAGAACATGTCTCAAGATCGTTAGAACAAGTTTCATTTAAATTTTACATTTAAAAGCACGAGGTCTCAAGACATAAATGTATAATCTTGAGACGATTGATCTTAGGTCTTGATAAGCTGTAAAAGTAACATATTTTAATCCCATTCTTAATGCATTTTTGGATGATTAATTATGTAAATTAGTGAAGTTGATGCTCCTAATGCTTTAAATTCATGTTTCTAGTTATGTAAATTAGTGAATTTTATGCTCCTAATCTTTTAAATTCATGTTTCTATACTTAGGAGAGCATTTGGGAGCGAAAGGAGCAAAAAATGAGCCAAAATCGGACAAATAGAACTGTTTCCAAGATCCACACGGGATGGCCACACGCTCGCGTGAGCCACACGGGCTGGCCACACGCCTATGTGCCATCCCGTGTTGATATCGCATCCTGCTTCCCAAATACACAAAAAAACCCAATTTTTAGGCTTTCTGAGCATTCTAAAGTCTATAAATATCAATTAGAAGAAGATCTAAAAGGGCACTCAGAGAAGATTGAAGAAATCACACGAAGAAAGCCATCGGAATCAACTCAGAAGTGGATTTCCTTCAAGATTAGAGGATATTAATTCATGTTTAATGTGCTTATTTCAGTGGATCAAAAGTCATTGTTTAAGAGTAGATCTAGCATAATTGAGTGGAGTTGCATGGAATCTTAAAAATAGGACGAAATAAATCTACCAAATTAGAGTCAAATCTAATAGGGGAATCCATGAATCTAGTTAATGCGACGATAGGGGTTTTAATTAGAAAGAGATTTCAATTAATCAACCTAGAGTCCGTTGTTCTTACTCTCGAAAGAGATTTAACATAATTTAGGATTTCTACGGATCAAGACACAAGTGAATAAATCGTTTAATTCAGATTCAAAATAATCGGTGAAGTCTAGGTGGATTCTTTCCTGGGTATTGTCTTTCTCTTTGGTTATCTTTGATTATTTTCCCATTTCATTCTCTGTTGCGTTCGTAGTTAGCTTAGATTAGCAGTTTTAGATTAAAAACAATCACTTCAATTTATCGGCTAAATAATAGAAAAACGGCAATTACTAGTACTTTTAGTCATCGTGGATACGATATTCCCTACTCACCATAGCTATACTATTGTTCGATAGGTGCGTTTGCCTTTGTCGTAATTATAGTTAGTTTAGTGACCATCAAGTTTTTGGCGCCGTTGCCAGGGACTAAAATATTAGGAACACTTGATTTTTATTAATTTAGCCATTTATTTTTATTGCATTTTCTTTTTGTTTTTAGTTTAATTTTTGTTTTCTAATTTTTCTTTTATTTGCTTCTGGCAGGTTCCTTTAGCTTATGACTAGAAGAAACCCGTCAGGACCATTATTATTTGACAGTGAGATTGAAAGTACAGTTTGCAGAAATTATAAAGAAGCAAGGCAAAGTTGACAGAGTATAGTAGACGAGCAAGATGACGTTATTATTATTATTGAAGAGATGAGTAATAACTAGAATAATCAGCTGCCTCCTGCAGTTGTTGCGAATCCTGCAAATCCAAATCCTGCTTCTCGCACTATGTACGATTATGCTAAGCCCACTCTAAATGGGGCTGAATCGAGTATTGTAAGACCCACCATTGCTGCAAGTAATTTCAAACTGAAGGCGAACACTATTCAGATGGTACAACAATTTGTTCAGTTTGATGGTTTGCAAGACGAAAATCCAAATACTAATTTGGCTAATTTTCTAGAAGTCTATGACACTTTCAAGATAAATGGCGTTTCTGATGATGCCATTCGCTTATGGTTGTTTCCCTTCTATTTGAGGAACAATGCTAAACAGTGGTTGAATTCTTTACCACAAGGTTCTATCACTACATGGGATCAAATGATCGAGAAATTCCTACTGAAGTACTTCCCACCGGCTAAAACAACTAAGCTGAGGAATGATATCTCTTCCTTCGTGAAGATTGACTTAGAGACCCTATATGATGCATGGGAGAGGTATAAGGATTTATTGAGAATGTGCCCTCACCATGGGTTACCTCTATGGCTACAGGTTCAAACCTTCTACAACGATTTGAACCCCTCAACTAGGTAGTTGATAGATGCAGCAGTAGGTGGTACTCTGAACAATAAAACACCTAAAGTGGCTTATGAGTTTATAGAGAGGAGATGACACAGAATAATTATCAGTGGCAAGTCATGAGGACAAAGCTGATGAAAGCAGTCAGTGTTTTTAACTTAGACGCAGCCACCATGTTATCGAATCAGATAGAACTTTTAAATAAAAAAATTGATGGTTTATATGTTTCTACGCAGGTACATCAGGTGATGCAATGTGATACGAATGGAGGAGGAATGAACAATTCAGAATATTTGCCCTATAGTCCTAGCACAAAGAACGAGCAAATCAACTATATGGGTAATAATTCTAGGCCTCAGAATAACCCTTATAGTAATACCTATAATGTAGGTTGGAGGAACCATCCCAATTTCTTTTGGGGTGGTCAAGGAAATCAGAGAGCACAACCCCCTCCAGGCTTGCAACAACAACCTTACAAGTAAGAGAAGCTCGCTTCCAAAACACTGAAACAACACTTAAAAACCAACAAGCGTCGATCCAAGGGCTCGAAAACCAAATAGGTCAACTCGCTAAATTAATCTCAAAATGACCACAAGGTAGCTTACCGAGTAATACTGAAACTAACCCAAGAGAGCAACTTCATGCAATTACTGTTCGAGATGAAGAAGGGTCAGTTGAATCTAAATCAGAACCAAGGTAAGAAAGTGTGGTAAGTAACGGTAAGGTTGAGGTAAGCTAAAATGAACAAAAATTGGTTGGTAAAGGGTATAAACCTCGAGTGCTATATCCTAACACGACAAAGAAAGACCACACGAACGAACAATTTAGTAAATTTCTTAAACTTCTGAAAAAAATTACACATTAACTTACCATTTATTGAAGCTCTTTCGCAGATGCCCAATTCGGTTAAATTTTTAAAGGAGCTTTTGGCAAATAAATAGAAGTTAGATGATTCGTTACATGTGGAGCTAAATGCAGTTTGCTCAGCCATTTTGCAGAATAAACTACCCAACAAATTGAAAGATCTAGGGAGTTTTACTATTCCTTGTTTAATTGGTAGTTTAAATATTAATAATGCTTTGGCTGATTTAGAGACTAGTATTAATGTCATGCCCTATAAAATGTTTAAGCAATTAGGTGTTGGGAAACCCAAACAAACTAGGATGAGTATTCAATTAGCTGAAAAAACCATTAGATTTCCTAGGGGTATTATTAAAGACGTACTTGTGAAAATTGATAAATTCATATTCCCAATTGATTTTTCTATTTTAGACATGGATGAGATTAGTGACGTACCTTTAATTTTAGGACTACCTTTTTTAGCAACTTCCAGAACTAGTATTGATGTTGGTACAGATGAATTAATACTTTGTGTAGGTGATGACACGATTACACTCCAAGCTCGTGATTCTGTTAAGACATCTAGTGATCGAGATGATTATACGAGTTCTGTTAATATGAGCAACCTTGTGGCTCAGACTTCTTTGTAGGAAACCCTTCAAAAAATGTGATAGAGCCACATTCCAGTCCATATGACAGAAACAGAACGACTCATGAAGAATGAATGCTACAGATCAATTAACTAGACGAATGGCGGCCACATGTCAAGGAGAAACTGAGAATACAAGATGCAGAACCAAAGCAACGCTATGGCGAACATATGGATGGAACGAACCAATTTTAGGTTGGGGACAAGGTACTGCTAGATAAAACAGATCCTCGAATTGGCACTTCAGAGCTTGATACAAACAGATCAAATCCCTTTACGGTACTGAATGTCTTCCCATACGGTACAATCAAGGTAACTCACTCTGAATTTGACACATTTAAGCTAAATAGTACTCGATTTAAGCCTTATGTTGATACTAGAATTGATAACGAGATAGAGGAGTTTCAACTCCGTGAACCACCGTGACTGTGCGGATGTGAGCTAAGTCGAGCTTAGACTTTAAATAAGCGCTTCTTGGACACACAAGCTTAGACTCCGCGAACCACTGCTAAATTTCTTAATTTTATTTCATGATATTTTTAAAATTAGTTAATTTTCAAAATTTTTTTAAAAAATATGTTTTTTGACCTATACGGCCTGGACACACGGGCGTGTCCCAGGCCTTGTGCACTAAAAGGGGTTCGACAGTAAGTTACACGACTTCGCGACATGTCACATGGCCAGGACACACGGGCTTGTTCTTGGCCGTATGGATCCTAAGACTTAGTTTTAAAATTTTAAGAAAATTGATAATGAGTTACATGGCACGACGAGACAACAGATGACCTATCTACTGCTGGCAGACGCAATGTAACCTACACCTACACGACCTGGACATACGGGCGTGTCCTTGGCCGTGTGAATCCTGGGGCTTCTATTTTTTTCTAAAATTTGACTGTTACATGGTCTAAAATAGTCCATACGACTGTGTGGACCACACGGCCTGAACATACGGGCGTGTCCTAGGCCGTGTGAAACCTGAAGCTAATTTTTTTCATTTTTAAATCAAGTTAGTGAGTTACACAGGCAAGGTACACGGCCGAGCTACGCGGGCATGTGGGAGTTCACACGGGCGTGGGAGAAGCAAAAACGGTTGCACACGGCTATGCGACATGACCGTGTGAAGACTGGATTTGTATTTTTTAAATCGCACACGGGCGTGTGACATGGCCGTGTGGCCTAACACGGGCCTTTACACGACTGTGTCACCCTTAAAAAAACCCTAGCCCATTTTCTTTTCATCTGTTTTATCTTCTTCCCCTACCATCCCAACATACTCTAGTCGTTACCACTTCTTTACCCTCTATAATCCGGCCACCCTCGTCGCCCCACTCTCTCCCTTCCTCCTACCTTTTCTCTTGCTCCTCAATCCTGACCCCCATAGCCATCACCTTTGCACATTGCCGGCCTCTTTCCGTCTCAATCGTCACACTTTTTCCCCTCACCCACCCCAACTGACTCCCCTTCTCCTTTCTCGGTCTCCCACCAAGTCGCACTACTCCCCCACCCTTTTTCCCCACTCCCATACCATCACACCGTCCCTTCTCCTCTCCCCTTTCCTTATCTCCCCTCTCCCCTTTCCTTATCTCCCCTCTCCCTTCGCTTTCTCTTTTTCTTTTTCCCGTCAGACCACCGCCCGCCCCACATTCTCTAGTCGACCAAACCTTTACCCCGTCGACCACCGCACCAGCCACCGTGTGTCCACCCCAATGCCCTGCCTTCTGTCCTCTTTTCTTCCCCTTGATTCTTTTCCTTTTCTTATTATTATTATTGTTATTTCTTTATTTCTATCTTTATTATTATTATTATTAGTTTTACTAATTTTATTTATTTCTTTAATTATTCTTGTTTATTTAGTTTCTTTACTGTTGATTTTGGGTTTATTCTTGATTTAGGTTTTGGACATTTCTAGTAGTTTATTTTTATTTTATTTTTCATTCAATGGTATTACACATTTATTTTGTTTTAGTTGATTTTATTTTTGATTTTATTCTTGCTAGTCTTGATTATTCATTTTATTGTTGATCATTATTAGTTTTATTAATTCTTATTGTGTTTTTGTTTGGTAGTAGCATTCTGCTTATTAGTTTTATTATGTTCAAAGTCAATTTCTCTATTAGTCTAATTTTTGAGATTCACTTAGATTTTTATTTCCTATTAGCGTGCATCTATTATGTTGGTTCGTCCGTTTCATTTATTTGCTTGCTTTATTGCAGATTCATTATGACGAACATACGAAGCAAGTCTAAGGTAGCCGTCCCTACTTTGAAAAAGTGGAAGACCCCTGGAACGACCTCCTCTTCGAGTGCCTCCGCCGAGGCCTGTCACCCTTTTCTCCGATTTTCAGAGGGTTCCGAGGAGGAATTATTTCAGCTACTCTGATTGCGGCCACTCGGCTTAGGTCGATGTATTGATTGGGTTGCTTTGGAGCAAGTCCAGCTAGCTGATCTTGTTCGCGCCTTTATTGCCACAGCCCCGTGGGATCGATTTTTCTCCATCATTGTGCCCACCTACATGGCACTGACTTTAGAGTTCTGCTTGACTTTCACTCTATAGCATGCTATGACGACTCATGATAAGCCATGCACCATCACTTTCAGACTTGGTGGCCGGGTGCACCATATGAGTGTCCCTAAGTTCGGCGCTTCTTTAGGACTACACGCTTAGGAGTTTATGAGTGTCGAGAACTTCCTCTGCCTACATCGGCACATCTACTACTCGCCATTTAGTTGTTGGGAAAATCGTATGGCAAGTATGACACCTTATGACGTGAGTCGCTCGAAGGCGACTACTCTCCCTCCGGCTTTACGGTATATTCATACTATTTTAGCTCATACTTTGACTGGTAGGAGAGAGAGCACTGGAGTCGTCAGTACTGCCGATGCCTATTTTCTATGGAGCATGTCCACCAGACATATTTTTGATTTAGCATACTTCATCGCCCTAGCCTTCCGCCATCAGACAGACCGCAACAGGAAGGGCCCTATCTATTTAGGTCTTTATGTGACTCGACTTGCTCGACACTTCGGTCTCCTTGGCACACCGGAGTAGTCCTTTACGCTTACACTCGCCGGCCAGATGTCCTCATAGAGAATGTCGAGTATGACCCATATGAGGATGATCGAACTACTTTGTAGTGTAGATCCTCCTCAGAACTGATTAGTTCATTCTGACTCTTAGAATGAACCCGATGACTTCACTGATGATGTCCCTTTACATCACGAGGATCCACCTCATCTTCCACTTTCGAGTCACCGTCCTCTTTCTTCTGCTACTACTTTAGCGGACCTCTCTGAATGGTTCACTCGTTTCGAGCAGCACTGCTTTCAGAGGTTCGACAGCATTGACGCGACATTAAGCAGATTTGTCAGCATCTCCATGTATTAGACTTATTTCATTTTTATCTTTTGAACTATATTTTTATTTTTATGGTTGTTTCTAATCTAGTTATAATCCCTTAATATTTTTCACTATTTGTGTTTATTTTCTTATTAGTTTGCTCGGAATCGTACTCTACACTTAGATTTGACTACAATTTCGCTTTTCACTATTCTAGGGATTTCATCCAATATTCAGGGCAGTTTCAGTTTTCTCCCTCGCTTATGATATTCTGTTTATACTGTGATTATATCTGTTTGTATATTGAGGACAATGTACATCTTAAGTGTGGGGAGATTATTTATATAATTATTAGAAAATCCCAGAATTATGTCTTGTGTTTAAATACTTTTCTCATACTTCTATTAGAATGAATTTTTATCAATTTGTTATTTTTGTTGATGTGTTTTTAGATTAATTTGCCGATAATTGTGTATTGGTTGATTTAAACTTTAAGACATGAGAGAATCAAGCATGATAAGTTTATTTTCAGAAAAAAATTTTTAGGTTGTTTCCCTGAACTGAGGTGTTACCTTGAAGTTTTAAATTTACAAGTTTGACATCAAAAACCATAATTTTTTGTGAGATTTTGAGCCTTTAAAGCATGCATTTTTCTCACTCATTTTATTATTGGTTATGAGTGTGTCAAATTGATTTGTTATTCTAGAACTTTCGTCGATTATACATATCGAGACCACTCCTTTGATTTGATATGCTGAGATGGTAAAGACACTTAGGTTTTAACCCACTTATCCCATAAAAAGCCTACCTACATAATTAACCCTTAGTGAACCCCATTGAGCCTAACACACCGTTTCTTGATTTACCTATTAATGTTAACCCATAACTCATTTTTTGCTCGTTGAGGATTTTTCTCATTTTATTGACTCTCTTGTTATCGAGATTTGATTTGATTAATTGCCTAATTAAGCCCTTTTGTTTAATTTGCTGAATTATTTCTTATTGTACAAAACATATAAAAAAATAAAAAAAATACACATATATTGATTATTATTTAGTTCTATGATAATTGAGCTTGAACAGTTAAATTCATATTTTTAAAAGAAGCTCGTGTTATTCTTGAACAGTTTTCGATTGATGTAATTGTTTTTAATTCAACATTTGTTTATTTTTCTAGTTTGGTAATTTATCAATTCGATCTCGATTTTAACTATCTTTTTCAGCCTTTCTCCACAACTTTAACCTAAGCCCCATTACACCTCTTAAAGACCTTTTGATTTGTGTATCATCTCATTTTATAGTGGTGGAGATTTGATTTTTATGCAAGCCTATGGTAATGACTTTTCATGTTTGACTACTGAGTGCTTATTCTTTAACCTTAAACACATTGAGTGATTTGAGTGAATCTTTAGTGAGGATGTCGATTCTTGTCGATTTTGAATTAAAGGTAATTACATAGATAACGGGAAATACCTATGTTTTCATGCGTTAAAAATGTTTGACTTGGATTGTTTGAATCCTTAGTGCTCTTTTAGTTGAATTATCCATGTATGATTATTTGTGAATTATGACGAAACATCATTGATGAGAATAATGAGTTGAGAAAGATTAATTTTAATTGTGAGTTGAGGATTTTGCTTAAGGACAAGAAAACGCTTAAGTGTGGGGGATATTTGATAAGCTGTAAAAGTAACATATTTTAATCCTATTCTTAATGCATTTTTGAATGATTAATTATGTAAATTAGTGAATTTGATGCTCCTAATCCTTTAAATTCATGTTTTTATACTTAGGAAAGCATTTGGGAGCGAAAGGAGCGAAAAACGAGCCAAAATCAGACAAATAGAGTTGTTTCCAGGATCCAATTGGCCTAGGCATTTCCACACAGGCTGGCCACACGCCCATGTGAGCCAGACAGGCTGGCCATACGCCCATGTTCCATCCCGTGTTGATATTGCGCCCTGCTTCCCAAATACGCGGAAAAATCCAATTTTTAGGCTTTGTGAGCATTCTAAAATCTATAAATATAAATTAGAAGATCTAAAAGGGAGCTTAGAGAAGATTGAAGAAATCACTCGAAGAACACCATCGGAATCAACTCAGAAGCAGATCTCTTTCAAGATTAAAGATCTCCATTTAATTTCCTTCGAAGTTTTATTGAGTTTCTTTATGTCTTGTTTTTATCCTAACTTTGAGATGTTTTCATCCCAAATTATGAACTAAATTCCCTAGATACCTAAGAGGAAACCTATGATGAATTTTGTTATTCGATTTTTGATTTACATGATAAATACTTGATTCTTGTTCTCAATTTTGTATGCTTATTTCGTGTTTTAATATTTTTGGGATATTAATTCATGTTTAATGTGCTTATTTCAGTGGAGCAAATGTCCCTGTTTAAAAGTAGATCTAGCATAATTGAGTGGAGTTGCATGAAATCTTAGCAATAGGATGACATAAATCTACCGGATTAGAGTCAAATCTAATAGGGGAATCCATAGATCAAGTTAATGCGACGATAGGGGTTTTAATTAGAAAGAGATTTCAATTAATCAACCTAGAGTCAGTTATTCTTACTCTCGAAAGCGATATTAACATAATTTAGGGATTTCTACGGATCAAGACACAAGTGAATAAATCATTTAATTCAGATTCAAAATAATAGGTGAAATCTAGGTGGATTCTTTCCTGGGTATTGTCTTTCTCTTTGGTTATCTTCGATTATTTTCCCATTTCATTCTCTGTTGCGTTCGTAGTTAAATTAAATTAGTAGTTTTATATTAAAAACAATCACTTCAATTTATCGGCTAAATTATAGAAAAACGGTAGTTACTAGTACTTTTAATCCTCATGGATACGATATTCCCTACTCTCCATAGTGATACTATTGTTCGATAGGTGTGCTTGCCTTTGTCGTAATTATAGATAGTTTAGTGACCATCAGGTCTCGAGATAGGAACCCCTTGTCTCGAGACATTCAAACATCAAAGCAAAAATAAGAAAATAGGGAAGGTTCATCTTGAGACAATTAGTAGTGTCTTGAGACATACTAACTTCGAATCTAAAAATCCCAAAATAATTTATGACTTGTCTCAATACAAGAATTTAAAATTTGACATTTGAGTTCGAATTCGACATTTGAACTTTCTTAACACCGGTTTACAATGATTTTGAGCCTTAATCATAATAAATGAATAATTGTAAGTATGATTAATGATTAAACTATTTAATTGATATATTATGTTTGAAATTTTATGATTATGAAATAGATTAGCTTGAGTTGCTTTGGCAATGTAATAAGACATCACATACTCGGATTTGAAAATCGGGTTGAGTATGGAGTGTTTCACAAACTATAATTTTATCATATATTATTTATAATTTTATAAATTTTGAAGAGACCTAAAAGCGAATTTTCAATTTTAGAGGGGTTTGACCCCCTTGCATGATTATAGATACATGTCCCTTCACATGTAAACCTCATTTGATCTTTATTGAAGTTGATCTAAGACTTATATAAAAGGTTCATCATGACCTAAAACCTATTTTTTTTCATATAACACTAGGAAGTTAAATAAAATCGAGACCAACTTATTTAAATACCTCTCATCAACCTATTCATTCTTTTATCATTTCTTTACCAAACTTCATTGAAGCTCTCTTTCCCATTCTTAAGATTCACTCGAAACCTCTGTCTATAGCTCTCGACTTCACAATGTAAACCCTCAATAGATTTCAAATCCTTTTTATATCAACAATAATAACAAATGGTGAAAACTTGCTTTGATTAAATACACAACATATCCTTCTTTAGTTGGTTATTTGTTTCCAGAACAATATCTATAACCTATAACTATATATAAAATTAAGAAATATTAAGGGTAAACTGCAAAATAGTCCCTTATGTTTGTTTAAATTTATGTTTTGGCCATTGAAGTTTCTATTGTTATTGTTTGGTCACTAACGTTATCGATTTATAACAACTTGGTCACTTTGTTGTTAATTGCCTTAGAGGTGTAATGAAAATCACATGTAGCTCGTTAAATGCTTACTTGGATGCCATGTGTTTAATTCTTTAAGTTTTTTTATTGTAGGCTCTACCACTTATTTCTGTTTTTTTCTTTATCATTTATTCTTTATTCTTTTTTTTCTCTCTCCCACGTTTCTTTCTTATTTCTTTCTCTTTTTTTTACACTCTCTTATTCTTTTCGCCGTAATTGTAGGCACTACAGGAATTTAAGGTTTTAGAAGCATTTAGAGTAGCGTTTGGAAGGAAAACGCCGCAAATATTATACATTAGTGGTGCTAACGTAAAAAACGCCTTAATAGGTAAATCAGTAGTGGCGTTTATGAGAAAAACGCTGCAAAAGGTCAAGCATTAACGGTGTTTATGAGAAAAACACCGCAAAAGGTCAAGCATTAGCGGCGCTAGAAGAAAAATGCCGCAAAGTATAATTTTATTTTAAACAAAACTGCGCCGTTTTTCTATGCTCAGTTTTATCCCCAACTCATCCCCGAAATCCCCTACTTTTCCCCAAAAATTTTTCACCAAATCTTTAATTCCCCAAATTAAAATCCCCAAATCTTCATCCAACCATCTGCTACATCACCGTCGATTGTCCCCTTTGTTGCATTACCGTCGACTGTCACCTCTGCCGCATCACTGTCGACATTCGTTTGCCTCATCACCCTAGACACTACTCTGTTGCATCGCCGTATAAGTATTCTTATGTATGTTCCAAAATGAAAATAACAATTGAGGTTTCTACATGCGTTTATTTTGGTTAAAATGGATACCTATTTGAATAAGATTGCTCTTCATTTGCTTAGAAATAGGTCCCTCGTTCTTTCATCTATTGTTCGGATTTAATTTTGGCATGCATCGGATTTTTGCATGCATCGGATTTAACTTGTAAAAGTACAGTAGTGAAGCCAGGCCTTGTAAATTTAGGGGTCTAGGGGTTTTTTCTGTTATGTTTTTTGTTTTTGCTTTTCGTCTCTGGTTCTTCTTTATAAGAGAGAAATAACTGTTGTCTTATTTCTGCTGCTAGTGGATGTTCATTAGTTCTTGATTTTGGTTTCCCCCTAATGTTTTATAGTTCATATTTAGTTCATTTGTGTCATTTTTATGGTTCTATGTTTTGTTGACCTAGTTTAGTAGATTGTTGTTTCAAACTTTTGTTATGTATATAAATGTCTAAATACCCTATATGGATTAAATTTGGATATCTTCACATTTGGTAATCTTTGTTGATGCTATTCTGCACTGAACCAATCTATCTCTAGGATTGGGAAATGATGAACACAAGTGTTGGTCTTCTTAGGAAATTTGTTTAAGGTTAAATACCTTTTTTTTAAAAAAAATTTAATATTTTTAGCAAATTTTGCTTAAAAATTGTTAAATATATTGTTTTTCAGAAAAAATTGCTTGATATATATCATATGTTTATTAAATTTATAATAATTTGCTTCTAAAATAGAGATGGTTGGGTATTTAAAATACTGTTTTCAAAATATCCACCTACTCGAAATTTTTTTCATAAATCCCCCTTAATATCTATTTATTAAGAAATTTTATGTGTATTGCATATAAAATGCCTAGAAGAAGATTGTGAGATCTCAGTATTATTCAAAATCCTCCAAATTTGGAAGAAACAAATAGTGAACAACAAACTGCTATTGGATCTTCGAATGTTCCGAATGCAGCTGACGAACCTGCAGAAATTCAAAGTCATGTTAACTTTAATTTACATGCATGTTTGACTTTTATTATTGATTTTTGTTTCAAATTCTTATATTATAATATACCATTTTTTTAGCTGAAAGTGGTGGGAGGCACAAAACTCGAGGACGTACGCTATTAAAAGATTTATACGAGTTAAATTTTGTCGAGCGTGTCAAAGTAGCTAGAAACGGTCTTGGTCTGTCTATTGGATTGTCCTTAAACATTCTAGAAACTACCAAATCTATGGTGGAGTCTTCTTCTTTTTCCTTTGATTCTCTTGATTTGTTATTTCTTTATGTTTTTTTAATTGTTGTTTGAGGATAATTGGTTGTTCGTATTGTTGAAAAATTGGTTTAGAAAATTGTGTTTTAGGCACAGAGGAAGTTTAAAATTTTCTTTAAAACTGAGTATTGTGATATTTAGAACAATAGACATTAATTGTAATTATACTTGTGCTTTATACGAGACTATTAAGTTGATCCCAACTTTCTACCTAATGTCTTTCTCTATTATTCTCGAATCACGAGTTGCTTTGAGTGTGGACTCTAGAATCAGGAACCAGTAGTACATAATGAATACTTTTTTAACTTTTAGTAGGAAAGTTATTTCTCTCTTCAACTGAAATTATGCATTTTTTTCTAGAAAATAGAATTTATTTTGTAAAATAAATTGCCACCATTTTTTGGCAGAATAATGATGTAAATAATGTGTGTTAATAGTTCAACACATAGTTCCTATTTATAGAGCATCAGTACAAGAGTTCTGTTCGAATAAAGTTTGATTAAATAATAATATTTTAATAGAAAATACAACTTCTACTCTAAGTAGAAGTAGTAGCGGTAGCGACATGCCTTATACAGTACTAAGGTTTGTCGCCCTTTGTGTTCCATAAAGCCTAGTTGGACCTTTCATGTATTGGGTCCAATTACATGTGTTATTGGACTTTAATCCAACTTATATTGTCTATTTGAAAATACTAATTAGTTAATTTATTAAATTAAACTAAATTAATTTTTGTATTAAATTATTTTCTCAATCCAGTTCTAATTCTGTTAAAGTTATGAAAATTTTACCATATTGAAATCTATAAGGAAAATATATTTAATTTCTTTATTTAACAAATCTGTGATGACTAATTAATTTAATTCTCACTTTAAACTTCAATTATGTAACACCCTCACCCGACCCAATTGCCAAATCCAGGTGTGGAGTGCCACAATAGGGTCGAGTTGAACTAATTTTACAAATTTTAAGCTTGATTTCTTATGGACAAATTTTATTTATTTAGAACCATTCGATTACAAAAAAATCACTAAGTTTTAAGTCAAGGGTTTACCATCTCTAAACTTGTTCCCTAAAGGATCTACGTAACTACAAAATGCTCCACCTTGAGGTGACGCCTCTAAGCGTACCTCTTTTCCCTACGTGCATGACATTATCCTTTAATCGCTCCTCAATATGCCCCTGTCTAACTGGGTCCCTCCCTAAGATCCTTTTTTATCTGACGAGTCTTGCATACATAAATCAGATTATGTAAGTTGACATGAACTTAGTGAGTTTCTTTGTTACACCAAAACATACCCCACTATGCAAGGATTCAAATAAATAATCCTATAATAAAAATAAACTCCCCGTTCGCTTGGAGAATTTTCTCTCGAGACAACCCGACGATTTCTGTTTTATTTGGATAAATCATTAGATCTCCCTTTTCGAAATCATTCTAGTTTAATGGTTCCCTGAATGACTCATCTAATTTGCAATCTCTGTCCTTCTTTTACTTATATCCTTTCTTTCAACCCTATTACAGGGTGGGTTTCTTTTCCCCCCATTTACTATAAATAGAGTTCTTCAGCCTACCCTCTAAACGACCTTTCAGGTTATATCCACCTTGGCGAATATTTCACATGATCACTTAATATTTGGTTATCACACTAATGCCTTACCGGCTTCCATGATCACTGTTCTAGGACTATCCCCCTTTTTCCATCACCTTTGCCTTGTCCTATAACACCCTTAACCCGTCTCCGTTCGCTAAATTAGGGTTACAGAACATTACTTTACAAATCAGGACATTTGCCATTAAACAGAAACAAAAATATAAAATAAATGATAACATTCAATAATTTATGATAATTACGGAACCCTAAAAATAGTTTGGAAATAATCCGGGACTAATTTGAATCAAAATAGAAAAATATGCAAAAAATTGAAAACTTTGGAAACAGGGGGTCACACGGTCGTGTGGCCAAGCCATGTGGAATAGCCTAGGCTGTGTGGTTTCACACACACCCATGTGGCTTCCCCACACGTTCGTGTGGCCAGACCGTGTGACTAACTGTGATCGTGTGAAAAATCCTGCACCTAAAAATTAATAAGACACATGGCCGTGTGGCAAAGCTCAGGCCGTGTGCACCTTAAAAAGATTCCAAAACTAGGCAAAAATTTCATCCAACACTTAGGTTCCAAGCCAAATCAAAATCAACCATTTCCATACTTCAAAAACACATTTAAACATGCCAAAACAATCAACGTAAGTGCCTAACTAATGTGTTCTCATTGACACCACAATTCAATTATCAACTTCAATTCACATGACACAACAACTAATTTGCATACAAATTCATGGGTTCATATATAAAACTCATGCCAGACTTATCATTTTTTCTTACTCATTCACATTCATTCATACCATGATTCAAACACTTAAATAATGTTTATATCACATGACCAAAACAACTTTATATGAACATATTCACACCAAGATTAAAGGCGATATGTCATCGTACACATATACCTACACAAGTAAGCTTATACCAAGCTTAAAACATAACATTTGTAATAAGTATCTAAAAGTATACAAAAAAACTATTACAAGCCATATAACCCAAAATAAACATATAAAAATCTACCAAAATATATTTGGATAATGTGATCCTCAAGTTGATCTGATCGCCCAACTTCACAAAACGTTATTTATAAGGGGATAAGATAAATAACACAAGTAAGCTTTTATAGAGCTTAGTAAGTTTGATGGTTAAAATGATAAAGTTTACCGAATTAAACATAGCAATACTAAAAGTCAAAATTTCCTGTCAACTACAATTCATAACAGGTGAGTACATATGTAACACCCCAAACCCGGCCTAGACGTTATGGCCGAATCCGGAGAAGTCACAAAGAAGGGTTTTGAAAACTGAGTCGTTTTGTTAAATCATTTAATTTTAATAACTCATATTCGTTTATAACAATTATCAAAAATTTTATTTCATTAATTTATTTACCAAAACATAATTTACAGTAGAAGTCATAGAAAACATTATATTTGAAAATTCAGTTCGCATTTTTGGAAAACCTTTGTTTTAGTAAAAATCATGTCTTTAGATAAACGTCGCAAGTAAAATGTTAAAACGAAAATCCAAATTCCAAAATTTAACCAAACAGTCCGGAGAGTCTAATTATTACAAAACTCCCAGAAATAATCCTTAATTAAAAAAAACCACAATCTTAAACAATTTACAAACTCGTGGTCATCGTGAGACTTCGTCACACAGATCCGCCTAAGTCTGTGGATTAACTGAACATAATAGACAACAGATGTGAGTTTTCTTAAACTCAACGTGTAGCCCAACAAAAATAGACATGCAATACATACAGAAATCTCATACGCAGTCAGATACAGATTCAGACTTATGTCCGCTTCAGATACAGATAACAGAATCAGTTAAACAGTACAAATAAGCAGAATCCTACCCCCATCCTCTACACACCGTCTCCGACCGTCCCATCACACCATGTTGGGTTAAAAAACTCACCCTTCCCTACACACCATATAGTGTCGATGCGACACATTACAGATAATATGCAGTCAAGCTACCAAAATATAGGCAAAGTGTCGCCGTACAGTTCACTTCCTCAACATATACAAAACCTATCTCAGTCACAGATACATAAATAGCAAATACAGTAATATCATGCATAACATGGTCATATACAGATTGCATATATATACTTAACAAAATAGATGTACATATTGGTATCCTACACAAGACAGACTATCAGAGTATTAGATCACATAGTTTAGGGTTTGGTTAGCCTTTTTTGACCCTACAGTAGGCTCACAGTCGATCAGAACGAACCGTCCGACCTTAGGAAAAATTTCAGATTTATTGGCCCACATGCCCGTAGGGGCCCACATGCCCGTATAGCCTACACACCCAGATTGGCCTTCCCCGTGTGGCCCACATGGCCTAACCCAAAACCCATATGCCCGTGTGGCCCATACGCCCAACTTGGCCTAGCCCGTGTAACCCACAAGACCATACCCACATTATCACACAACCGTGTCTTGTGTACGACCGCACCTTCATCAAACACATGGCCGTGTCTCGCACACGACCACCTACATGGCCAGGCACACGCCCGTGTGGCGTCGACAGTGGCCCTTTTTCGGCTTTCACCGATCTTTAATTTTTTATGTTTAGGATACTCACCTGCTAAGGTTTCGATGCGAAAACACTCCTGAACCACACTGCACATAAGATTGACCAATAAAACAACAAATTAGACGTTTAAATCCAAACTAAAACCGAAACCAAGTTGGTCCATTCATCCCATTAAACAACCAAACCCTTACCTTCTATCAAACAACGGTAATTCCCACGCAACTAAGTCACCGACGGACAATTCCGAGCCCCTTGATATTCCCTTAAATGGCATTAATAAAAACCATCAATAAAATAATACCAGCTACAAGCAAAAACTACTCCTACCCAAACTTACCGAATTAAATTGCAAACAAAATTTGGATAGAAAGAAGCAACAATTGCACTACAATGCCAATAAATCAACAAAAACACACGATTTAATTGAAAACGAAGTTTGAATGATGGAGAGAAAAACGTTAAACAGAGAGAATTTTTGGGAAACAGAAAAAAAAACCAATTTGATATTCCCAACTCCCCACTAACACCCCAATCTCAACTACCTCAGAATTTTAGCTCTACCGAACCTCTATTAGACAACGGAGTAAAAATCAACACCTACATTCACGCAGGGATTCGAACATAAGACCTCTAACACACCAACTCCATACCACTCAAACTAGCAGGCTCATTCTAATATGAATTGAGAGACAATTTTATAAAGCCCACTTAACTAGGGTAAGGCTTGGATCTAAAATAGAAAAATTATCAAATGTGGAACTTGAACCCAAGACCTCATACACACACCTAGAACATTTAACCATTGAAGAATATACACATTTGTGTCAAATTCCACAAAAATAGACTTAAATTAATCAGGGTGTTACAATATATACAAACGGGTATGAGATACCCATACGAGATCATTCATTAAAAGACCACAATGCTATCAAGAAATTCATGAATAACGATCCAACGAATTTAACAATAAGACATTTAACACAAGAAACTTTGCCCGATGAACAATATACGAATATGAGTACACAATTATCCATCCGAACCACGTTAAACGCTCAAATGAGCAAATCCAACCGATAACACGCCTCACCACCAAGTGTAACACCTCAAATCTTACCTAGATGTTATGGTCGATTTTGGAATGTTACGAAGAAGGGTTAAGAATCCAACCTTATCATGTTAAAACCTGGTGTACTTTGTTATTAGAAGAGTCCACTTATTTAAAAACATGTTAATATACTCATTAATAAAACCATCGATTGTTCACTCTTTCAGATAAAACAATAATTTGTAGCGGAAGTTCAAAAGTCATTTTATATTTTAAACTAAGTTTATTTTCTCAAAAATATTTGATTGTATAAAATAGTTGTTTTTGTAAATCATTTTATCGATCGTCACACGAAAATTTCAAAAAAAAATCCAAAATTAAAACCAAACAGTCCAGAAAGTCCAAAAATTACAAAACTCTCAAAATAAACCAAATATTTAAATAAAAATTTTATGAAAACGAAGTTTATGGATGTGCGGTCACCACTGAGCCTTCATCGCACCGACTCACCTAAGCCTGAGGATTACCTGAGCAGAACAGATAAACAGAGAATGAGTTTTTAAAAAAACTCAGTGCATAACTCAACGGAAATACAAATTCAGATTTTATAGCATAACAGAACAGATACAGACATAAATCATTTTCAGAATTAGATTTTAAACAGTTATACAGATACAGATATGTATAGTCATACCCCCATCCTCTACACACCAACTCCGACCATCCCATCACCACGTGGGGTATAAAACACCCACCCAACCCTACACCCCACATAGTGTCTATACGACACTTATCAGAATAATTGCAGCCGTGCTACAAGTATATTGGCAAGAAATCGCCTCAGAGAATACTTCCTCCACATATCACATATCCCGCCACACAGTCAAATACAACTGAATACTAGATAAAACATAATTATTAGATACCAAATACCAGAATTATTATATCAACATGCTTGTATAACAGATAACAAACATGCATATACATAGTAGATCACACATTTTGTACTACATTACATGCATTTAGGTACTGCTCATGCTAGATGCCATACATACAGTTTATCAAACCTTTTGCTTTAAGGCTTATCTAAGCCCATACCGACCATATGGAAGGTCCACAGTTGATCGAAATGATGTGTAAGATTTTAGGGAAAAATTCTAAAATTTGGGCCCACATGTTCGTATGGGCCCACACGCCCAATTTAGCCTAGGTCGTGTGACCCACACGACTATACACACACCTGACACACAGCCGTGTGTCGTATATGGCGTACCACATGGCTGGATAAACGTCCGTGTGGCGTCGACAGGCCAGATTTTTTGCTTCTGTCGACCGTCGTTTTCTCAAATTTTCGTTACACATCTGGTTCGATTCTGATGCAAAATCAACTAGGAGACCATCAAATCCTAAAAACGACATTCTAACGCCCAAGACCTCAAACACACAATCAGAACACTTAACAAGTGAAGCATATGCTTATTTATGATAGAAATCATAACAACAAAGTTAAATAAATTAGGGCGTTACAACTCTACCCCGTAAAAGAAATATTGACCTCGAAATTTACCTGATCCAAACAGATGAAGGCACTGTTGATGAATCAAGTCCTCAGGTTCCCATGTGGCTTCCCCGGTGCCATGAATCCATCACAAAACATTAACCAACAGAATAGATTTCCGCCTTAAGGTTTTAACGTCTCGATCCAGAATTTGAACCCGCTCTTCCTTAAATGTCAAATCTTGTCTAACCTCGATCTCCTCAACAGGAACAATATGAGATGGGTCAGACTGATACCGTCTCAACATAAAGACGTGAAATACGTCATGGATACGGTCTAACTTTGGTGGTAATTCTAATTGGTAAGCAACTGGTCCAACAAGCTTTAGAATCCAATATGACCTAATGAACCTAGGGCCCAATCTTCCTTTACGTCCAAACTGCATAACCTTCTTCCACGGAGACATCTTAAGGAATACAAAATCGCCCACAGAGTACTTAATATCATTCCTTTTCAAATCTGCATAGGACTTCTGTCTATCAGAAGATGCCTTAAGACGATCCTGAATCAATCTCACTTGATCTTCAGTCTCGAAAACCAACTCAAGACCCAGAACTCGACGTTCATCCAACTCAGTCCAACACAACAAAGTACGACACCTACAACCATACAGAGTCTCGTAAGGTGCCATCTGAATACCAGACTGAAAATTGTTATTGTAGGTGAATTCGGTCAATGGTAGAAAATCCTCCCAACTACCCCATAAATTAATTACACAACTCCGAATCATATCCTCTAATATTTGAATCACCCTCTTAGATTGACCATCGGTCTGAGAATGAATGTAGTACTGAAATCCAATATCAAACCCTGAACTTCATGAAGTTTCTTCCAAAATCGAGGATCTCTATCTGAAATTATCGAACCAGAACCCCATGAAGTCTCACAAGCTCAAAAATGTATAGCTTAGCCAACTTCTGAAGAGAATAATCTGTCCGAACAGGAATAAAGTACGCAAACTAGATGAACCGATCCACGATGACCTAAACAGAATTCTTCTAAGTAGGTGTTAAAGGCAACCCACTAACGAAGTCCATAGTCACATGCTTCAACTTCCATAAGAGAATCTTAATTGGTTGGAGCAAACCTGAAGGTAGCAGATGCTTAGCCTTAACTTGCTGACACGTTAGTCAACAAAAAATAAAATCTGTTACCTATTTCAAACTCGGCCACCTATACAGTTCACGAAGATCCCGATACATCTTATTTCCACCGGGATGCATAGTATAATGACTACTATATGCTTCCCTCAAAGTCGATTATCTTAAATCAGAGTCGTTCGGTACACAAACCTGTCCTCGAAAACATAGAACCCCTTTACTATCCAGCCCATAATCAAATGTACTACCACTCTCTACCTGACGAAAATGCAGAACTAAAGAATCATCCCCCAACTTTTTATCCCGAATCTAATCAATCCATGTCGACTTAACTTGTAACTTGGCTAGCAGGCTCCCATCATCAAACAGACTTAGGCGAGTAAACATTGCCCTCAGATCAAACATTGCTCTACGACTAAGAACGTCAGCCACCACATTGGCCTTGCCGGGATGATACTCTATAGTGCAGTCGTAATTCTTAAGCAGCTTAATCCATCTACGCTGCCTAAGGTTCAACTACTTTTGAGTAAGGTGGTACTTAAGGCTCATACACTTCTCACCATACAGATAGTGCATTCAAATCTTTAAGGCAAAAACCACATCAGCTAACTTGGGATTGTGCGTCGGATAGTTTCCCTCGTGTGACTTAAGCTGTGGGGACGCATAAGCCACAACCTTATCATCTTGCATCAGAACGCATCCCAAACCGACATGCGGCGCATCACTATATACTATGAAGTTCTTATCAGATTCAGGCTATATCAGAACAGGAGTCTGAGTCAAAATAGATTTGAGCTTTTCAAAGCTCGATTACTGCTCACCAGTCCAGACAAAAGGAGCGTTCTTCCGCAATAGCTTAGCCAGAAGAGTTGCAACTAACGATAAAACCTCGACAAACTTATGGTAGTAGTCCGTAAAACCTAGAAAATTGTGAATCCCAGAAACGTTCTTAGGTTGTTTCCAATCGAGCACAACCCCAATATTCTTAGGATCAACTCGAATCCCCTTAACAGAAACCACATGCCCAGAAAAGTTACTTCTCTTAACCAGAATTCACACCTGCTCAACTTAGCGTAGAGATGTTTCTCTCGAAGTATCTGAAGAACTACTCTAAGATGCTAATCATGGTCATCCTCGGTCTTAGATTATACCAAAATGTCGTCGATGAAGAATACGATAAAATGATCTAAATACGGCAGGAAAACTTGATTAATCAGATCCATGAATGTAATTGGAGCATTCGTCAAACCAAAGGGTATGACTAGGAACTCGTAGTGCCCATAACGAGTCCTAAAAGCTGTCTTATGAACATCAACTTTCTTAATCTTAAGCTGATGATACCTAGAACAGAGACCTATCTTAGAAAATATCGAAGCCCCACAAAATTAATCAAATAGGTCGTCGATCCTTAAAAGTGGGTACTTATTATTCACAGTCAACTTATTCAACTGTTGGCAGTCGATGCACATTCTCATGGTACTGTCATTTTTCTTCACGAACAAAACTGGTGCTCCAACAAAGACATACTAGGATGGATGAATCAACGATCCAAAAGCTCTTGAAGCTGAGCTTTCAGCTCTATAAGCTTCTTCGGTGCTATACGACAGGGAGCGATGGTCACCGGAACTATACCCGTAAAAGCTCGATACCGAACTCAACTTCCCAATTTAGAGGTAAACATGGTAAGCTCGATGCTTTACACCTTTTCCGAACTAGTTTTTCGGCCATAAGAGCGGAGATTACATTGGATAAGTAATCTCAACGCTCGCCGATCACGACCACTTCCACATCATTCTCAGATATCAGAACAACCCTCTTAATTGCACAATCCGAACTGACTTGATGCTCCACAAGCCAGTCCATACCTAAAATCAAATCAAATTGTCCGAACAGTAGCTCTATCAAATTTGCTGGAAACACAACCCCTTTTACTTCCAGTGGTACATTCCTATACAGTCTATTTACCCGAATAGATTGACCCAACGGACTCAGTACAGAAATCTCACAAGAAGTACTCTTAACAGAAATCCACAAGTTATTAGAAATAGAACTAGATATGTAGGACTGTGTTTACTCTATGTCTATCAGTGCAATATATGAAACATCATAAATAAAGAACGTATTCGTAATCACATCAAGGGTGTCACTGTCCTCACGACGTCGAGCAGCATAAACCAGTACAGGCTGTCTCACCTCAGTTTGATTAGTACCTCTGCCAGGTACTCTTTGTTCTCTACCCATACCATTACCACCCTTAGCCGGACCACAACCTTTAAGCAGCTATTGAACTGCCCTCTGAGGTTGAACAAAACTCGTAACTGGAGCTTGCATCTTATCGGAACCCTGTGGGTAATCTCTGATACGATGTTCCAATGACTCACGTCATAAACACGCTCGCAACCTCCTCCAACACTCATCCGGATGGCCCTACCACAGTCACTGCATAGCTGAGCCACAGTAGGAGCGACTGAAACTCCAACTTTATAAGGCCCATCAGGTCCGGCCCGTTTCTTAGACCTCTAAAAAGAATTAGAGGGCTCCGAATCCCTCTTATTCTTATCTCTCTCACGATCCTTATCCTAGTGCTCAATGCGCTTAACCTCTTCGGTGATCTTTTCCTTGTCCACCAAAATGGAAAACTCCCGCCCCTTTTGCGGAGCTATTAGAACTCTCAAACTATCTCTCAGGCTATCCTCAAAGTGAACACATTTTTCGTATTTAGGCGCTACCATCCATCGAGCATAACGGCTCAATCTTAGAAATTCGGCCTCATACTCGGCCACTGTATTATCCCCTGATTGAGGTTCATAAGCTCGAGCCTGTTAGCATCTATATAACTCGCCCCCACATATTTCCTTTGGAAGGCGGTCTTGAAATACTCCCAACTAATACATCTGGGTGAGTACCCTCCTCAACCGATGACCACCACTGATATGCCTCGTCGTGAAGCAGAGATAACGCACCCTTCAATTTCTGCTGAAGAGTGCAGTCAATGTCATTCATTAATCTCTTGGTGGCCTCTAACTAGTATTCGGCCACAGTCGGAGTGACTCTAGTGACACCGCTAAACAGCTCAGCACCATTAGAACAGAATCGTTCAGTTATCGACCCACGGCCCCCAAAACCAGAATGGGGTCCAGTGACCCTCTCCAACACTCTCAATATGGCTTAAGATAATGCGTCGTCCCCAGCCGAGCAACTTTGAGACTCAGTCTCAACAGTATGTGTAGCCGGTGTCTCGTTCGTATCCAAATTAGGCATACTGCCCATCGAGGAAGACTCAGCTCGAGTCCTTCTACAGCGCCCGCCACTCCCACAAGTACCACGGCCACGAATTCCATGAGCGTTCATCGTAATCATAGTTTTATCTACATTACAAATTTTTATGTATCAGTTTCAGTATTTATTAGTAAGTATTTTATGCTTCAAATATTTATCAGAAGTTTCAGGATTTTCAGAAGGTTTCAGTCTTAAACTAATTTAGTACAGTTTCAGTCATTTCAAAGTCTTCTAACTAAAGTTTTCTAAGTTAGAAGTACATACAGGATCGGCGCCAGAGACTCGGTGTACCACATACATACTTTTCAAATTGCAAAATAAATTTTGCTTGAAAACCAGTTTGTACAAAAATTTGAACCCAAAATTTCACAATCTGAGTTTTGTAACTTGACTCTGATACCACTAAATGTAACACCCCAAACCCGGCCTAAACATAATGGCCGAATCTAGAATATTACGAAGAAGGGTTAAGAATCCAACCTTATCATTTTAAAACCTCATATACTTTGTTATTAGAAGATTCTACTTATTTAAAAACATGTTATTATATTCATTAATCAAACCATTGATTGTTTACTCTTCCGGACAAAACAATAATTTGCAACAGAAGTTTAAAAGTTGTTATATTTTTGAAAACCGAGTTTATTTTCTCAAAAATGCTTGATCGTGAAAAATAGTTATTTTTGTAAACCATTTTGTCGAATGTTGCACGAAAATTTCAAAAAAATTCTAAAATTAAAACCAAACAGTCTAGAGAGTCCCAAAATTACAAAACTCTCAAAATAAACAAAAAAATTAAATAATTTTTTTATGAAAACGAAGTTTACGGACGTATGGTCACCACTGAGCCTCCATCGCACCAACACGCCTAAGCCTGAGGATTACCTGAACAGAACAGATAAACAGAGATTGGGTTTTTAAGAAAACTTAGTTTGTAACTCAACGGAAACATAAATTTAGATTTTATAGCATAACAGAACATATACAGACATAAATTGTTTTCAGAATTAGATTTTAAATAGAGTCATACAGATACAGATATGCATAGTCCTACCCTCATCCTCTACACACCAACTCCGACCATCCCATCACACTACGTGAGGTACAAAACACCCACCTAGCCCTACGCACCACATAGTGTCCATACAACACTTATCAGAATAATCGCAGCTGTGCTGCAAGTATATTGGCGAGTTAACGCCTCACAGAGTACTTCCTCCACATATCACATATCCCGCCCAACAGTCAAATATAATAGAATACCAGATAAAATAGAATGATCAGATACCAGATACTAGAATTATTATGTCAACATGCTTGTATAATAGATAACAGACATGCATATACATAGCAGATCACACATTTTGTAATACATTACATGCATTTAGGTATTGCTTATGCTAGATGCCATATATACAGTTTATCAAACCTCATGCTTTAAGGCTTATCTAAGCCTATACCGACCCCACAGAAAGCCCACAATTGATCAGAACGACGTGTATGACCCTAAGGAAAAATTTTAAAAGTTAGGCCCACATGCTTGTATGGCCCACACCCCAATTTAGCCTAGGTCGTGTGACCCACACGGCAGTGTGTCACATGCGGCCAACCACACGGCTGGGCAGACACCCTTGTGGCGTCGACATGCCAGATTTTTCGCTTTCGCTGGTCGTAGTTTTCTTGTGTTTTCGTTACACACCTGGTTCGATTCTGATGCAAAATCAACCCCGAGACCACAGAACCCTAAAAATAGAATTCCAATGCCCAATTTTAGTAAACATTTACGAAACTCAAACACAAATTATCCAAAAAAACAAAGCCTCACAACAACATACAACGCATTCGCACACTTACAGACAATGAATAGGAAACACTCAACGCTGAATTCGCTAGAGGAGCACAAATTGCTTCTTGCCTTTCCCCTAACCGAGAGTTAAACAAAAAACCCCATTAATCACTAGCCAAGAAAAAATAAAACCACACCTATACAAAACGTACAGAAATGAACGCAATTAGAAGTTACACAAAAGAAGATGATGAATTGAAATAGCGACGCCGATCTAAAAAGGTAACACACAATTTTGATTTGAAACTCAAAAAGAGAAGAAAAAGAAGAAAATTGTACAGAGAAGAGAAGAGAGAAAAGAAAAATGACCTAAAATCAAGAGGGGCTTTTTTGGGAAAAAAATTAAAATTAAAAAAATTAATTAATTAAAATAAAAAAAAAAACTAAAACTCCCTTACAGGATCCTACCCACTAACCTCATCCAACTACCAAAGATTTTAAATCCCACCGAACTTCTATTACACAACCGACACACATTCACAGAAGCAAAAATTAACATCCTTCGCTCACACGAGGGTTCAAACATAAGACTCTAAGGCAAGCTAACACCTTACCACTTGAACCAACAAGCTCATTCTAATATGAGTTGACCGAAAGTATTACATAAGCCAAACCACTAGAGATAAGGCTAGGATCCAAAATAGCTTATTTCCAAAAAATGGGACTTGAACCCAAGACCCCAAACACACAATCAGAACACTTAACCACTAAAGCAAATACTTATTTAAGACAAAATTCATAAAAATAAAGTTAAATAAATTAAGGTGTTACACCAATTGCCTAGCTCGTAGGCTATAATCCCTCTGAAACCACGCTTAAGCACTAAGTGCCAAGCCTGAAGGCTTTACATCCACCCCTGTAAAATGCTAGAATCACTGTAATATATCACGATAGTTCGCAACAAATGTTGGACTACGGTATATTAAGTGTAAAATCACAGGTCAAGAATCATCGTACTCTAACCTATTGGCTTTATATACGCATGCACCATAACCTATTAGCATGCCAATCATACTCTATCCTACGTTCATCGGCTCAAGCAATATTATCGCTAAAGAAAGTCCAACAGTTTATTATTCTCATTCATACTAATTTAACATTGAAATATTTAATTTAACAATAAAAAACTAAATTCTCATTCAATTCATATTGTAAAATATACCAAAATAAACTAAACAAACTTACCAGGGCTAAACTGCAGTAACGACAAAAGTTCAGGAACTACTCAGCAACCTTCCCTTTTCCTCGATTTTCAACTTGTTCTTGATCTATAATATAATTTATTTTAATTATTAATCTTAATTTCATATACTAATCAATTTTATGCATATACCTTCCTATTTACAATTTTGTACATTTGAGCCAAGCTTTTACACTTTATTCAATTTAATCCCTAGAACCAAATTAAGCTTAATTACACAATTTAATCCTCAACCCATAGAACCAAATTTTAACCACATCAAAGCAGTTCATATATGCTGAAATTTCGCAAGAAAACCATGCGTATTTTTGTTTATTTCCAATTAAATCCATAAACTTAAAAATTATATAAAATCTTTTAACAAAGTATTATTCACTAACACCCAGGTATTGAAATCCATTATTTAAATTCAAAAACACCCTAAACTCATAAATGACATCTTCCAAAACATTTGAAAATTTCAAAAACAGAGGTACGAGTTAGTTGGACCAAGTTGTAACGATCCCAAAAACGTAAAATTCATGAAAAACTCACTTATATGCAAGGGAGAATTAGCAAACCAAAGCTTTTTCTTCTCCCAACAATGGCATCCTATTTTTCAGCCAAAAATATAACCAAAATGATGACCAATGTCTTTTATTTCCTTTTGTTTTGATTTCAACTTAATTACAAAAATGTCATTCCTTATATTTTTAATTCATTTCCAATTACCTACCGTTCACTAACTATTGAAATGGATTATTTGCCATATTAACCCATCCTATTTTACTTAATCACCCAATTGGCACTAAAACTCTAATAGTAATTGTCTTTTGCACTTTTTACGATTTAGTCATTTTTCCTTAATTGACTATTCAAATGTCAAAATTTATAAACCAAATTTTAATACAATACTAATGATCTCATAAATATTAAATAATTAACATTTTTAGACTCACACATTAGAACTGTGGTCCCAAAATCACTATTTTTGACACCCTTGAAAAACGGGCTATTACACGTCCGACGGACTCTTCAGCTCATTCATCATTACGTACATTTTCCTTTTTAACCCTTTTTCCTTATTTGTGCATTTCCATGTTGTCGTCCTGGCGATCTACCATGTGCTCAAACGTCCTAGTGAACTTTGTTGTTTATTGTTTCCAAACTAGGGTTTTATCCTCTTTTACCTCGTGTTTCACGTCCTGATGAACAATCTTAGTTTAACGTCCTAATGGACTATCTATGATGCCGTAGCATTTTTCAGCTATGGTCTTACACAATATAGCCTGTATTTATTGTCTCGGTGGATTATCAAAAGACGCTATAGCGTCTTTTAACTATGATCTTACTCAATTTTGGCATATAGCCTCTGATTAGACCCATAACCTAGCCGTGATTTTACTCTTCCCATTGCATTCCATCCATTCCTCTGTCTAACCGTTCCTAACATTGATATTCGAACACTACAGTGTTCCTTTAGCAAGGCTTGAAGCTTCACCATCATAGTTTGTACACAGCAACACCGTATGGTGGTATCTAACAAAATTATCATTTTCCATTTCCTAACATCATCTAAACCTTTCAATGATTCCCTTTCATGCATCTCATGCAATGTATGTAATCTCATAAAATATCATGGAATTGTACATACTGAACTAGAACAACATATACTTCTATACTTATACTATTTGCTCATACTTAACATTCCAGGGTAGAGTGAAGAAACTCATCTGATGACTCGTGCATCCCATGCTCAGCCTTTCTAAACGCTAGAGCTTCCATCCTCCTGGCAACTTACCATGACAGCCAAAATCATGGGTTAAACTCAGAACATTTAACTTAAACTTTCTAGCAACATGTAGAACCCTTAAAATGGTTTTGGAGGCCTTTAACACTACTTCTTAAACTTACAGATGCCAAAGGTCTTCTCTAAATTTTTTATTTTTTCGACCCAAAACTCACGATCATCGCTTCATGCAAGGCTTTCCATAACCATCTATTCCTGGAGCTACCAGCTATTTATAACCATTTATGAGCAGTCTTCCACTGTATATCGACCACTCATCAATAATCATTTTGTCCCCACTGAGGAACCAGTCAGTTCTAATCCAACCGAACCTAAGTTTGGTTTCAGCCATATCGAATTCCGTTCCTAATTTTTCCTAATTTTCCAGTAGAGACCATTAGCTTCGGTCTCTTTCAATTGAGTCCTAGCTTTCGTATATTTCGGGTCAATTAATGAAAAATATCTGAGTGTTACAAATTAATTAAATAATCATTTAAATAACTTAAATTAAAATCTATGTCATCTTTTGTACTTAGCGAGAAAACGCATTCACTACGGATAGTAATATATGTGATCTATTTCTCTTGCTTCATCGTTTTCTTTCATTCCATATTATTGGTTTTACATGCAATTCGTTTATGGTTATCTCGAACTAGCAAATGAACTGATTGGACATATATAATAATATATATATTTTTAAAAGCGTATTGAAAAAGATGTTTATAAACACCGCTCAATATTATTAATATACTATTTAAAAATATATTTACATTTAATAATTATTTTCATTAAATTTAAGAAAAAACATTATTATACTTATTATACCTAACTAGAAATAGGGTGAAGCCAAAAAAAATTGGGAGGCGAAAATAAATTGTATATTTTATGAGAGTTAAAATACAATTTATCCATTTTAATAGTTTATATCTTTATATTTTTAAAAATAATTTTTTTCATGTTTTAGGAAGAGGAAAGTACAATTTTACTATATAAGTTATAATTTTATAAATGTAAAAGTCCAAAAGTTAAATTTCCTGTACATTGTCAGTCGTAGAGACCTCGTCGTACTAACTTCATCTTGCTAAGGAGCCATACTTCGCTCTATGTAATCGTTCAATATATCTTTTATTTATTTTTTTGGAAATTTTAATTAAGCTCTTAAATTTTTTTGAAAATACTCATTATTCTCGTAAAAATTTAATTAGACCCTATTTTTGAAAAATCAAATTCTTATTGAACTCCTAAGATCCACTATTGTCTTCGACTCATGGATTGAATATTTACCTAATCTTTTATAGGTTGTTTGATTCAAAGAACTTACCCAAGTAATTGAAAACAATAACTTTTTCATATCCAATAACTAGTTTGTTACCCAATGCCATGCATAAGTTTGTTGTATGTATATATATAATTATATTTATTAATTTAAAATAATTTAAAAATAAATTGATTAAAATAAAAATGATATAAATATAATGCTTGATTTTTTAGTCTTCATTTATAATATTATAATAATTGTAAAAATCATATATGATTTTTTAAACAAAAATAAAATTTATGTATTTTTAAGATTTTAATGTATTTCCATATATATTCATGTTTAAAATTATCATCATTATATAAATCTATAATTTAAAAATAATTTAATTAATTAATATATAAACCAATATAGAAAAATAAAAGAATATACTCATATATATTTATTTGATCTCACACTTTATATCACTTTTAAAAAAAATTAGTATTACCATATTTTCATTTGAAAACGTTTAAATTAACCAAAAAATACTATGTATTATAAATATCTTATTAGGTGGATGTCCATCAAAATCAAGATAAGTTTTGATATGCTTTAAATTCTAATAGTCATTACAAGTAGATCTCTACTTCATTTATACTTCTTATACCCTATAAATAGAGATTTTGGAGAATCTTATTATATATCCCCATTGATCAATAAAATATGCTTTCTCTTTTCTCTTCCATTCTCTTTGTTCTTTACTCTCTATCTATTTATTTTATAACACGTTGTCAACACGATTCTCTTTTAATTGTTTTTCTCCATAAGTCACAAATTTTTTTCTCTTTCACCAAGCCTTACCCCTTTCAAGCAACAACCAATGCAATAGTCGGTCACTCAAATTTGCTACTCAAGTTATTGTCGATTGTCTTCTAGACCTACTGTTATTTCAATCTTCAATTGAGGCCTGCGCATTATGGGTAATCATTATGCAAAGAAATTTATATAATCCTTATGTGATATGTTTTTTCTCCTTTGTTGATTGATTTTGGTAAAATTATTTTATGAAAAATATTATTACTTTAAGGTTTCTTTTAAACTAAGATTTTTTATATTAAATTATAGTATGTATGATATTTGGACGATTAAATTATTGTTATTAAATATGCTTGAAATTATTGTATTATATCTTTTAAATTGAATTTATAAATATTTGATTAGAGCACCATAAGATTTTATAACATATATGTGGTATTGAAATTTGGTACAATGTATTTGAATAACTTTCAAGCATCGTACAAGAAAATTTTGATTTTGTTTATTAAATGATTTTTTACTATTAGATTATAAATGTTATTACAAAAACAAAGTTGTTTTACTATTTGTAATAGTGCTTGTGATAATAGCCGTGGTATAACAATGATGTTAAAGAATCTCAAGTATATTTTACTATAATTTATTTATTATATCATATTTATTATCATTGGAGACTAATCATGACAACATGAACAGATAGATTTTGATTTGAAATCCACACATGTTTTGCGATGGTGATTATAAAATAAAGAATCAATGGAGACGTTTAGAAGTTTGTCCTACCAGATTTCTAGCATTTCCTGAAGTGAATGCAAATATAAAGAAAATAAAATATATAATTATGGACCACTAAAAGTGGGAATATAGTAATAAATAAGAGAACAATGAGAGTTCTCAATATAACCCTTCAAAGGGTAAAGGTAACTTATGTTATCAATGTGATAGGAAATATTATTGGCCACATATGTGACATATGCCCTAATATTTTGTTTCTATTAATATTCTTTGAGGAAAGAAATGAGAATGTAGTAATGATTTCTATCATTATAGATAGAAAATATTTATCTTATTTGGTACTGAAACAAATCAATATTATTCCAATATTTGGTAGTACAAAATTAGTTGAAAACTCTAGAAGAGCTAATATATTAATATCTTGTGATGGTTAACCCATTGATTTTAAAAGATATTATAATGGATCTCATATTGAGATTGTGAATAAGGAAAAGATTATATTTCATATGAATAAAAAATGGATTGGGTTATTGATTTATATTTATTACTATTGTTATAAGTTGAATTGATCGTGACTATCTTTGTGATCTTCTTTTGTCATCATCCCCGTTAAGAGGTTGAAAGCGAAATATTTGACTGTGAAAGATCTACTTATGAGCATTAGAATATGATAATTCTATCTAAAGCTCGTTATGGTTGGATGCACATGAAGTTGCAAGTTTTTTTTTAATTATGAGTATAACTCTACAGTATTCAGAATAAGTTCTAAACTAAAATTATGTGGAAAAATATTACTGATGAGAACTTGCAAGAGAGAAAACTTATGTATGAGAAGTCATTGGTTAGTCTACTACTAGAGTTTAATTTGCTTACTTATATTATATGATTTATATGATTGCAAGTTGGTAACACATACATGATTATTTTGTATATGCATCTACCAAAATCATATAATATCAAAATTACTCACATGATGGATGAATATAAACTCATCAAGATTAGCATATGATATTATATGATTTTGGTAGATGCATCTACAAAATAATCATGTATGTGTTACCAACTTGCAACCCGTCGTTTGCAAGATTGTTTGTTTAAATAATTAATTTCAGATAATGCAATTAAGACAATTCATCTTGCTAATCTTGATGAGTTTATATCTCGTCTTTTATTGATTGAGTTTGAAAAACTTTTGTAAAAGTTTGTTATTTATGCACATAATGGTTTAGAGAAATTATTGATTGAACCCCTCTAATTAATGTCTAAACCATTACTTATGAGAACTAAACTTTCTATTTCAACATGAGATCATGTTGATTTACGTGTTGTACGCATCAAGCCAATAAGTTATAAATACTCCCCATTACAATTGGTTTTTGATCAAGAGCTAAATATTTCCCATCTTTGAATACGTGCGTATATGTTTCAGTTGCTCCACTACAATGCACAAAGATGAGTAATTCCTCAAAGAAAGTTAAAAGTATATATTAATTACAATTCTCTTTGTATTATTGGATATTTTGAATGTATTGGAGATTCAATTATGACATGATTTGTGATTACCATTTTGAATCGATAGTTTTTTCGACATTAAGGGGAAAGAAATAAAAACTTGTAATGAGTTAGGGGGAGAGAAATTTGAACCAGAAGTTCAACAAGAATAACTCATTACAAGTTACCTGTTAGATGTATTTACAAACTTAATGAGAATAACCAAGTTAATATTTTAATTTGAATCAAAGTCTGAGTATGACAATTAGTTAGAATAAATAATAGATTGATCGGTTCCAAAGATAAAAATTCTTCTAGATAGTCATATAGTGGAGGCGGGTGCTCTAGAAGAGACCCAACACATAACTAACAAGTAAAACTCCAAAAGAGATTCAGGTACTTGAAACTGAATTTTAAAATAATGAAAATAAGAGATCTCGATAAGTTATGTCAATTCGAGAAAATGCAAAACCGAATAATGAAAGTGGTCGACAATGATTTTGCATGCAATATTATTATTGAAATAATGAAATAAAAGGAGAATCTTGAATAAATCTATTGAAAAATGTAGATTTGGAATAAATTGATCAAAATAGAAAGACTCAACTCAAGTACAATTAAATTCGTGGAGTTTTTGGACCAATAGTCCAAATATCTAAAGGTATAAAGCCAGTGAGGGTGCAAATGAAGTAGTTTTGCAAAAGCAAAATAAAAATATGAAATTTTTCGTTAAGTCCTGGTATTGATTATGAAAAGATATAATATTCTTTTGTAGTGTATGCAATAACCTTTAGATATATTATTAAACTGGCAGTTCGTAAAAGATTTAACTTGCGTCTAATCGTTGTTATTACAACCTTTTATGAATCACTATATAGTAAAGTTTATATTAAAATTCTTGAAGGATTTAGAATGTTAGAAGCATATTGGCATTTTCGAGAAATTGTTCATTTATATGAATTGAAATAATTTGAACATATGTGGTAAATTTGACTTAGTGAAAAGTAGTTGAAAGAGGATTATAAAATGATCCAAAATACTTATTTGTGTTTTATAAAAGAATCATTATTAAAGTTTGTTATGATTATTGTTGAATCTCTTGAAGAGATCAAAATATATTTTCCCCAAATTTTCTCTTACTTATGACTTTCAAAAGAATGATAGTATAAATTCTTAGCAAATACATTCAAATAGTCATTTGAAAGACTAGTATTCAAGATTGAATACGTAGAATATAAGAAAGTATGTGATCTTTTCATGGGGGGAATAAATACTCGTTGTACTCTTTTTCCCTTAACTGAGGCTTTGTCCCATCGGGTTTTCCTGTTAAGGTTTTTAATGAGGCAGCACATTATGCGTATTATAAATGTGTACTCTTTTTCCTTCACTAGGAATTTTTTTTCCACAAGGTTTTTATCTTAGTAAGGTTTTAACGAGGCACATTATCTACCAATGAACATGTAACAACCCGACTCGTGTCCGTCGCCGGATTAGAGTTACGAGGCATTACCGTTCAAAACCCAACTCGAATTTTTTTATACTAACTCAACCACAAAATTTCCTCCCATAAATATATATATATATATATTTATATATTTAAGCACATAATTAATTAAAATCAAACATGCATCATTAATCAAATTACATATACCATATCAATATCATTTACCTAATCAAAATTTGATATAATTCAAATTCTTAAAACATTTCCAAACCTATATTATTTATATCATAATTCAAGCATATATCCAAACATTTACTTGTACGCATTTATTTCATTTCATTTTACTAACTATACTACATATTATAATTTAGATAATCTACCTTGTTTGGACAGCTCTTATACATTAATTTGAATAGCAATTATATACCAAATTAAACAAGATTTATACACCAAAATTTGGACAGCTTATATACAACAAATGGGCAGCATATACATACCAAATTTAATAGCACTTTTACACCAAAATTTAACAGCATATATACAGCAAATAGACAACATATATATACCAAATTTAACAAAGACTTTACACCAAAATTTAACAAGATAGATATACAACAATTAGGCAACATATACATACCAAATTGAGCAGTATTTTTACACCAAGATTGAACAGTATATATATATAACAAATGGGCAACATATACACAATACATCATATACATATAATACACATATTATTTTCAAATAGGCTTAAATATAACTAATTTATACAACTATTAACAAATATACTAAACACATCACACTTCCATATATATAACCGAAATTTGCATAAGCTTAAACATCATATATATATATATATATATATATATATATATACCAAATAGATCAAAAACATAAACCAAGCTTAACCAAAATGAGTAAGCCATTTTCGCATGGCTCATATTCACATATGCCAAAATTAAATATATTAACTAGACTATACATGCCATAGGTTCGAATTTAAAATTTATAAAATACCAAAGACGGTCGATAGTGTGATAGACTATGTTGACGATCCCCGAGCTCGTAACGTGACTCTAAAATCTATAAAACAGAGGTAAACAAATATAAACACACAGTAAGCTATTAAAGCTTTATAAGTCATAAGCAAAAATTCATATATATATTAATACTTATTCCATCATTAAATTAAATAAAACAAATATCCTAATATTTTGTACCATATAACACTTGAATAAAGATCACATTGTATTTCCATATAAACAAACCTTATGGCCAAATACACATAAATATTTAGTAAAGCCAAATATTCAATAAATCATTATGCCAAAACATGCTTGTACTCAAATGGTTACCTCATACTCTATATTTCATTTGAAACTATTATCAACTTAAAATAATCAACTTACATTGTCACTAATTAAGCAAATGGCTATCACATACCTGAATAATTTAGCTTTCTTAACACATTTATTTGCTTTTACTATTGCTCTCATAAGATTTATAGAACATAGAGCATTGTATAAAACACCGGCATAAAGCCTGCTAGGCACAAAGCCTGATACATTTCACCGGCACAAAGCCTGCTAGACATAAGGTCTGATATAATTCACCGGCACTGAGCCTGCTAGGCATAAAGCCTAAACTTAAAAAATCGGTCTTTCACATAATTCACATCTAAATTAAATCATTCTCAGAATATAATCAATTCACAATATTGCATTCGGCCATAGCTTATAAGACTTCAAATAATTCATTTCAAAGCATAACAAATATATATATATATATATATATATAAATATATATATATCATAGTTAGTTCAACATTTAAATGTTTATTGACTTACCTCGGATATCGTCGATTGTTAAATCGGCTACTCAACCACTTTTGTCTTTCCCCGATCCAAATCTGATTTCTTTAATTCTTGATCTAAACATATTCAAATTAAGCTTATTTAAACACCATTCTATTCAATTTAGCCTAAAAACACATGAATGGGCAAATTAAAAATTTTCCCCTAACATTTCACACTTTTTACAATTTAATCATTTTTGCTCAAAACACAAAATACACAAAATTTGACTACACTCCTTAAGGGCCGAATATTCCTAGTGTCCATACAACTCCATCTTTTTCATTTATTTAGCATTTTAGTCCCTTAAAATTTTATTTTCATAATTTAACCCTAATTACTCAATTTCACCAAAAATTCAAAAACAAAACATGTTAATCTAACAAATATATTTCATATTTCACCTACTAACATCATAAAACTCAAACATTCATCAATGGCACATTCCAAAATCATCCACAATTCACAAAATTAAGACATGAGTTTTGAAGTATTCAAAGCAACGATCTCAAAAACATAAAAATTATCAAAAACCGAAACAATTTCATACCTTAATCAAGCTAGAAAAGTGCTGAATCCCTAGTAAGCTTTAATGGTTTTCTTCTTTGTTCATTTCGGCTATGAAAGATGATGAAATGACCATTTTTTTATGTTTTAACATAACATATATTATTTAGTTGTTATTTTACTTATTTAACATTTATTAATTAATTTAATAAACATATAATATAAGGGTAATGTTGACTATTGCCACCCACTATCTTATTTTTGGTCTTATTGCACCTTTAAACCTCTCATTTAAAAAGACAACAACAATTAGACACTTTCATATTTAACCACAAAATTTTCATTTTACGCGATTAAGCCCTTTTCTCAAATTAAGCACTGAAACAATAAAATTAATTCACGAAACTTTCACACATGTAAATTCACACATAATAAACACAGAATAAAAATATTAAAATATTTTTCAGACTTGGATGTGTGGTCCCAAAACCACTGTTCCGATTTGGGCCAAAATCGGACTATTACAGAACATCCAATGGGGAGTGTTCTAAATATCTTATTAAGTGGATGTTCATCAAGATCAATATAAGTTTCGATATACTTTAAATTTTAATAGTCATTAGAAGTAGATCTCTATTTCATTTATACTTCTTATGCCTATAAATAGAGATTTTAGATAAGCATGTTAAATATTCCTATTGAATAATAAAATATGCTCTCTCTCTTTGCTCTCCTATTCTTTTTGTTCTTCACTCTTTATCTATTTTAAGTTATTTTTAAAAATAAAAATGAAAATTTTATTTTCTTTGTTGATGTAAATGATTAGTGAGAAAATCAAACGATTTCATTCAAAGTATAAAATGGGTGTTGAATCAATTTGCGTATTTTTCTTTGTATAACATAAATTCTTTGAAGACTCGTCATATTTATTTTTCTCCCAATACTAACCAAGGAGTTAGAGATGAAGTTTGCGGTGTTCTTGGGGTTAGATTAGAATGGTGGAGTATTTGGGTGAGTACCTCTTTTTCACAAAAGGGTTTCTCTCTCTCAACCAGATTTATGTCTGGGCAGTTGTCGTGCCTAAGAAATTTGGGGGGATAAAATTTGAAACCTGAAATAAACAAGGGAAAAATGAGTAAAAAGTAAAAGCTGAAAACAATTAAATAATAAAAATAGTTAGGTAAATCTAAAGAAAAATCAATTAAACTTAGCTCAGCTTTAGGCACGAGTTTTTTCTCGTCTTTGAACCGATCCTCAAAATTAGATGAACTCCTCTTTTCCAATAAGCTAGTTATAGCTACCAAAGACACCTCGGACACCAACTCTTCCTTGTGTAAATTAGTTACGGAACGTCCAATAACTAACTCCTGTCAATCGAACAACCTACGAAACGTTCGTGATTTAGAACTCCGGCAGTTTTGCGTTCTAGAAGAGCCTAGCTCGAACTAATGCCCTCAACCACGTGGGACATTTAAATTCGGTTACTACTTCCCTTGACGGAAACAAACAACAATCCCCACTTGACACGCCAATGTGTTCACAGAAAACCTATTAGACAATCGATCCTTTCGGAATTCCAACTGTACGTCTAACCACACTAACTCAAACGACGTCTTTTTTGACTTTGTGTTGATTTGACTTTGTGAGTTAATGAACTCATACTCTTAATCGAGAGAAGTAATAAATACTAAAAATTAGGAATTGAATTGCTCGGGTTCGTAACTCGCGGGTCTTGACGAAGCTAACACTGACCTAAAGCTGAAATGGATTTAGTTGACTAAGGTTTGGGGCATGTTGGAGTTGGGCATATTTGGAGAACGTTGGATAAATGAAAAAGAAATGTAGGTGGGTGGGTGTGGGTGACGCAAGGTTTGGCTGCTAATGTTATATTTCCAAGGCTGGAAATTAATAAATGGGAAAATATTAAGAACTAATAACAGCAAATAAATTCGCAAGAAGGAAAGAAAGATTGTATTCAAAATATGAGAGCTTGATGAAAAACTTGATTAAAAACTTGATGATTAAATGAACATAGTAGCCCCCTATTTATACTAGCGGCTTTGAATAAATTTGCCAAATTAAAGGCCACTAGCCATAGAAAATCAAGGAAACAAAATATTCCCATGATATCAAAATCCCTACATAATCTCCCACTAAGTCAAAATAAAATTTCAGGTAATTACATCTTGAAAAAAATTCTGTTTTGGCCCGCCTTCTTTTCTCATTTATTCAATCTAGCCTAATTGTTTTCTTTTTCTTGTATTCAGCCCCAAATTGCACCCCTGTATAAAATTCAATATAAACATGGAAAAATCAGTGGTGCATTCTCATAAATTGACCAATTAAATTACATAAAATATGTACTTTTCGCATTTAATCAAATCCACCCTACGTAGTTCATGCTTGTCCTCGAGCATTTTGTATGTATCTGCAAAAGGAAAAATTTCCTCCATAATAGGACTTGACCCCCATGGTTTGCACAATTCAACAATTTAGTCCTTACATATTAACCTAGCCTAAGAAACAAAGAAGAGTGCCCCTCATTTTTATTTATTTTTGTACTTAGGACATTTTCGAATTTTTTGACGCGAGAGATGATGACAATCCAAGCACCATGTTCCGGTTACTCGATTCAGATGGCTCTGAGCGGGTTATTTCGCGCTACTCATGATAGATTGTTAGCGGAGTGAGTGCAGAGAAATTGGACAGCCATACGGACCTTTTTACGCGAGATGTGATGACAACCCAAGCACCACATTCCGGTTACTTGGCCCGGTGTACAACCCTAATTTTTACTCTTAACATTCGTATTAGAAAAGTATAATTATTATTTTATTCGTTTTTATGAAGAAGGCTATTGAAAAGTTTATATGTAAAGAACTAAATAGCTAGATAGGTCAAACTACAACTGTACCATCCCAATTTATCAAGGGAATTATTTACCTTTCACGAGAAACATGCAAAAACAGCGACAACAGATAAGCAAAGTAGAACCAATTTATGTTCCCTTCCCCCCTACTTATTTTACATTGTCCCAATATAATTTTAATTAAATTAAAGGATAAAAAGTAAAAGTAAGTAGGGAAAGGAAAAAGAAACTCCCAATGTATTTCAACATCGTGGAAGGTGGCCTCGTAGGTGTGTGAGAACGTCTGTTACTAAGGTGCGTAAAGAGTCGAGTCATTCCTCGATTCAGGTTAATCGAATTTCGACAGACGTGAGGGGCTTCAACTTTGTCTTAGAAGGTCTACCTGCAAAATAAAATAAAATAAAATAGAAGGAATAAAAATAAAATAAAATAAAATGTGTAATTTTTATTTCTCGAATTTATAGCTTAGCTAATGCTATGCTTAAATTATTAAAAACCAAGATTATGGGATTTAGTAAAATAGTCATGATAAATGCACTAGGTAAGTTCCCAGGAAAGAAAGGTGAGTCACAATAGACATTCTTAAGTACCAGGTCTTTCCTTAGACAGAACCGATCCTCGACATGCATTTTCACTTTCCGTTTTACCTTCTAAAAATTTTATTTGCATAAAGGGAAAAAATTTAGGTTGCCTCCCAACAGCGCTTTGTTTAACGTCGTTAGCTCGACGACCTGTTATTAAAATTCTGGGCTCTTCGAGAACAATCTCCTCAACTGTGTGCGTTTGAAAATTCTCGTAGAAGGGTTTCAGTCGTTGACCATTCACTTTAAAGCACTTCCGGGTTTCTTCGCTTTGAATTTCCACTGCACCATTTGAGAATAAACTAGTAATAGTAAATGGACCTATCCTTTTGGATCGAAGCTTACCAGCGAAAATTTTTAAAGTGGAGTCGTATAGAAGAACTTTTTGTCCTATTGAAAACTGTTTCCTCGTGATTAACTTATCATGAAACGCCTTCGTCTTTTCTTTATAAACTCGAGCTTTTTCATATACATCATTTCTATTTTCCTCGAGTTCCTGAATGTCCAACTTCTGAGTCCTTCCTGCAATATCCATCTCCATATTACATTGCTTAACTGCCCAAAATACCTTGTGCTCTAATTCAACCGAGAGATGGCACGATTTTCCAAAAATGATTTGGTAAGGTGACATGCTTATTGGTCCCTTGCAAGCTGTCCTATAAGCCCACAGTACGTTATTTAGTCTCAAACTCCAATCCTTTCTGTTAGATTTAACAGTTTTTTTTCCAAAATGGACTTGATTTCTCAATTCGACACTTCAGCTTGCCCGTTTGTTTGTGGATGGTAAGCAGTGGCAATTCGTTAAGTCACTCCATATTTCTCCACAAGTGCACTTACGAGCTTGTTGCAAAAATGAGTTCCTTTGTCACTGATTAATGCTCGTGGAGTTCCATACCTGGAAAAAATAGAACATTTAAGAAAGTAAACTACGGTCTTAGCATTATCATTGCGAGTGGCCTTCGCCTCTAGCCACTTAGAGACGTAATCAACAGCTAAGAGTATATAAAAATTACCGAAAAAAGAAACGAAAGGACCTATAAAATCGATGCCCCACACATCGAAAATTTCGCAAATATGAATAGGAGTAAGGGGCATCTCATTTCGACGACTAAGATTGCCAACTTTTTGGCACCTTTCACAGGTTTTACAGAATAAAAAGGCATCACAAAATATGTTTGGCCAAAATAGTCCACCTCCGAGAATTTTATGTGCGATGTGTTTAGGTCCAAAGTGTCCTCCACATGCATAAGAATGAAAAAAAGTTAAGATAGACTGTACCTTTATTTCTACTACACACCGTCGAATTACCTGATTAGAGTAATACTTCCAAAGGTAAGGATCGTCCCAAATGTAATACCGAGCATCTTTTTTATCTTATCTTTTTTAGAACTTGGTAATTTCGAAGGAACAGTACCTGTAACGAGATAATTTACTATGTCTGCGTACCAAGGATGAACCGCATTTGCTGAAAACAGGTTTTCATCTAGGAAGTTGTCTTTCAATGGTGTCTCATCTACTGGAATCAGTAATCGACTCAGATGGTCAGCTACTAAGTTTTCGCATCCCTTTTTTTCCCGGATTTCAAAATCAAACTCTTATAGGAGAAGAATCCACCTAATCAGTCGAGGTTTTGCCTCTTTCTTCCCTAGTAAATATTTCAAAGTTGCATGGTCAGAAAAGATAATCACTTTAGTTCCCAATAGGTAATATCTAAATTTGTCTAAAGCAAACACAACAGCTAATAATTCTTTCTCAGTGGTTGTGTAATTGCTTTGGGCAGCATCCAAAGTTTTCGAAGCATAATAGATAACATGAGGCTCTTTCCCTATTTTTTGGCCAAGAACAGCTCCCACACTTCGGTCATTTGCATCACACATGATTTCGAATAGAAAGTTCTAATTTGGTGGTTGCACTATGGGAGCGGACACCAATTTCTGCTTCAGCACGTCAAATGCGTCTTTACAAGTTTAGTCAAATTCAAATTCTTTATCCTTCTGTAACATACTACAAAGCAGTTGCACGATTTTCGAGAATTCTTTCATGAATTATCTGTAAAATCCTGCATGTCCAAGAAACGAACGAACATCCCTCATGGATGTGGGGTAAGGTAACGAGTTAATAATGTTCGTTTTTGCCTTATCAACCTCAATTCCTTCCGAGGAAACTGTATGACCCAGAATTAATCCTTTGTCAACCATGAAGTGGTATTTCTTACAATTTAAAATAAGATTAAATTCTAGGCATCTTTGTAATATCTTAGCAAGATTATCGAGACATTCGTTAAAAGAGTTACCGTATACCATGAAGTCATCCATAAAGACTTTAATGATTTTCTCGACATAATCGGAGAATATGCTCACCATGCATCTCTAGAAAGTGGCTAGAGCATTATAGAGTCCAAACGGCATTCGTCTATACGCAAACGTTTCGAATGGGCATGTGAAAGTTATTTTGTCTTGATCCTCTTGAGCCACCGAAATTTGGAAAAATCCCGAGTACCCATCGAGACAACAATAACGGTTCTTACCAGTTAATAGCTCGAGCATTTGATCGATGAAGGGAAGTGGAAAATGATCTTTCAGGGTAGCTACATTCAACTTTCAGTAATCGATGCAAACCCTCCATCCATTCTGGACTCGGGTAGGGACCAGCTCTCCTGACGAGTTTTTCACCACTATTACGACATGAATCGAGCTAACCTAATCACTGTCAGAGATCGGGTATATCATTCCAGCATCCAACAGTTTCTAGATCTCCTTCTTTACTGCCTCTATCATGGGTGGATTAAGGCGCCTGTGAGCATCTCTCTTTGGTTTTGTGTTATCTTCGATGGAAATTTTGTGCATACAAGTGGATGGACTTAGCCCTTTTTATGTCGGCTATTATCCAACCAATAGCTTCCTTATAATCTCTTAGAACTTGAACTAGACTTTTCTCCTCGTCTTTGGTTAGTTTGTTTGACACTATCACCGGTAAGGTGTCATTCTCTCCCAAAAAGACGTACTTAAGGTGGTCTAGTAATGCTTTAAGCTCCAAAGTTGGTGACTACAAAACCGAAGGTAACATTTTTGTTTGGGAAGGTAATAGTTAAAATTGGTTACCTTGGTTCGTCAACGATGGTTGCGTCTCCAAGTGATTGACAATTTCTCGCAACGGATCTCCTATAATTGCTAATTCCTCGAGATGATTTAAAACATCCATGTCAATGCTTCTGTAAAGGACAGTTTCCAACTCATCAAAGTCATGATATTCAAAATAAGATTGAGTTAAACAATCTATAATATCGATACTAGAAATATTTAATAGAGAGATAGGATGACCCATAGCTTCATAGACATTGAATTTCACAATTTCGCCATCAAACTCCATTGTTAGTGTTCCGTTCCGAACGTCAATTTTTGCGCTTGCGGTACTTAGGAACGACCTTCCAAGTAAAATGTCAGACGAATTAGTTGAGTTATCGTCCTTCATATTAATAATGTAGAAATCTGCAAGGAAAACTAATTCATTAATTTTAACAATGACGTCTTCAAGCAACCCTTCGGGATAGACGACTGACCTGTCCGCCAACTGGATTATTACTCCTGTCTCTTTTAAAGGACCCGCGTTAATCAACTTATAAATAGAATAAGGCATAACATTAATGGAAGCCCTTTAATCACATATGGCTTTCTTAATGCCTACATTACCTATCTCACAGGAAATAGCAAACATACCTTGATCCTTGTATTTGGGTGGAACTTTCTTTTGCAGTACTGCGGAGACATTTTCTCCTACATTTACTCTTTCGTTACATATTAACCTCCTCTTGCTAGTACACAATTCTTTGAGGAATTTTGCATAACGAGGGATTTGTTTGATAGCGTCGAACAAAGGGATATTTACCTCCACCTTCCTGAATGTTTTAAGAATTTCTTTTTCCTCCTTTTCTTTCTTATCATTTGCGAGCCTCCCTAGAAAAGGAGGTGGCATCATGACTGGTTTCTGAATTTCTAATTCTAGTGTGGCTGTTGGATCAAAGATCTTCTTTTCCCGTTCCTTGTCTTGCCCATGACTTTTGTCTGGAACTATTTCTAGAACCTTTTTGCCACGAAGAGTTATTGCACTTGTATTCTGTCGAGGATTCGGCTTTGTCTGAGAAGGTAATTTACCTTGAGATTCCAAACGATTTACTACCATCGAGAGTTTACTAACTTGATTAGTTAACTCTTGTATTGATGCGTTTGTCCTCTGTTGGTATTTTGCAGCATCGACGGCAAGTCTCTCCATAACAGCTTCTAGAGATGTGCTCGGCTTGGGTGGCGGTTGCGGAGGTCTTGGTTGGTATGATAGATTATATCGGGGATTAGCTCCGTAATTCAAGTTGGGATGATTCTTCCACCCGGGGTTATAGGTGTTGGAGAAAGGATCATAGCGCCTTTGCAGAGGTCCCGAAAAGCCTCCGACAGCATCAACATGTGCTGTTGAATTGTCGTTCAGGATTGGGCAAAAATCCGTCGGATGTTCAGACGTAGTACAAATTCCACAAAGTTGGGTCAGATTCTTCTTTTCTGTAAGCATAGATTGAATAATATTAGTAAGTTTATCCAATTTATCTTCTAAGGATGAAACGTTTACCCCATTAACCCATTTTGTGGGTTCTGAATTCGGCCGATATTGTTGAGAATTTGCCGCCATGGTGGATATAAGTTCTCTTGCCCTTTGAGGAGTTATATTTACAAGCGCCCCTCCACTAGCAACGTCAATCATCTTCATTTCCATAGGGAGTAAACCTTCGTAGAAATATTGAAGAAGTGATTGTCCGGTCAAACCATGTTGAGGACAACTTGCACACAGTTTTTTGTACCGCTCCCAATAATCGTAGAGTGATTCACTCTCCAATTAGCGAATTCCCACTATGTCTCTCCTAAGTTTAGCTGCTTGCGATTCTAGAAAGAATCTGTTAAGAAATACACGAGATAAGTCATCCCACGTTGTAATAAAACCAGGGGGTAAGTAAAATAACCATTCTCTTGTTGTATCAACTAAAGAAAAAGGAAATGTCCGAAGTTTAAATTCATCTTCGATTACTCCCTAAGGTTTCATGCTTGAGCAGACCATGTGGAATTCTCTCAAGTAAGTGTGTGGATTTTCGTTCTTCAAGCCTCGAAAAATGGGCAAAATGTGAATTAAGCCTAATTTCAACTCGAACGGGGTTTCTCCAGTTGGATAGTTGATGCACAATGGTGTTTGCTTGTTGTGAGCAGCGGCTAGATGACGAATTGTTCGATTTGCCATCCTTTTTGGTTCACCGAGGTTGTCTTTTGCTTCTTTCATTTCAGGAAGTTGTTCGGTCTCAAGTTCAACCACTTTAACTTGTTTCCCTCATCGATTTGCCTCTACACGAATTGCTTGGTTCAACTTTTCAAGGTCGGATTCTAGGATCCCTTGTCCTAGCTCAATTTCTGCTTTACTTGCACGTTTAAGAGCTTCTATCTCTTTTCGTCGTGCTCATGCCGATTTCTTGATCTCTGGGTCGTATTCGAGATCTCCAGATGAAGATCTAGTCATGAAGATAATTTAAACAATTGTAAGTGTTGCCAGTCCCCGGCAACGGCGCCAAAACTGATGGTTGTCAATTCCACCAATATAATCCTATACCCAATTTGCAAACTTGAGCAGTATAAGGAGTAGGGTTGATCCCTCAAAGACTGGATTTACTGAAAATTGTTTCTCTCTCTTGACCAGATTTATGTCTGGGCAATTGTCGTGTCCAAGAAATTTGGGGGGATAAAATTTGAAACTTGAAATAAACAAGGGAAAAAATGCGTAAAAAGTAAAAGCTGAAAACAATTAAATAATAAAAATAGTTAGGTAAATCTGAAGGAAAATCAGTTAAACTTAGCTCAGCTTTAGGCACGGGTTTTTTCTCGTCTTTGAATCGATCCTCAAAATTAGATGAACTCCTCTTTTCCAATAAGCTAGTTATAGCTACCAAAGACGCCTCAGACACCAACTCTTCCTTGTGTAAATTAGTTACGGAATGTCCAATAGCTAACCATTGCCGATCGAACAACCTACGAAACGTTCGTGATTTAGAACTCCGGCAGCTTTGCGTTCTAGAATAGCTTAGCTCGAACCAATGCCCTCAACCGCGTAGGACATTTAAATCCGGTTACTACTTCCCTTGATGGAACCAAACAGCAATCCCCACTTGGCATGCCAATGTGTTCACAGAAAATCAATTAGACAATTGATCCTTTCGGAATTCCAACTGTACGTCTAACCACACTAACTCAAACGACGTCTTTTTTGACTTAGTGTTGATTTGACTTTGTGAGTTGATGAACTCATACTCTTAATTCAGAGATGTAATAAATACTGAAAATTAGGAATTGAATTGCTTGGGTTCATAACTCACGGGTCTTGACAAAGCTAACACCGACCTAAAGCTGAAATGGATTTAGTTGACTAAGGTTTGGGGCATGTTGGAGGTGGGCATATTTGGAGAAGGTTGGATAAATGAAAAAGAAATGTAGGTGGGTGGGTATGGGTGACGCAAGATTTGACTGCTAGTGTTATATTTCCAAGGCTGGAAATTAATAAATGGGAAAATATTAAGAACTAATAACAACAAATAAATTTGCAAGAAGGAAAGAAATATTGTATTCAAAAGATGAGAGCTTGATGAAAAACTTGATTAAAAACTTGATGATTAAATGAACATAGTAGCCCCCTATTTATACTAGTGGCTTTGAACAAACTTGTCAAATTAAAGGCCACTAGCCATAGAAAATCAAGGAAACAAAATATTCCCATGATATCAAAATCCCTACATAATCTCCCACTAAGTCAAAATAAAATTTCAACTAATTACATATTGGAAAAATTCGGTTTTGGCCCGCCTTCTTTGCTCCTTTCTTCAATCTTGCCCAATTATTTCTTTTTTCTTCTATTTAGCCTCAAATTGCACCCCTGTATAAAATTCAATATAAACATGGAAAAATCAGTGGTGTGTTCTCATAAATTGACCAATTAAATTATAGAAAATATGTACTTTTTGCATTTAATCAAGATGTTAAAGATCTTTGTCGGATAATCCACTCTGCAGTTTGTGCAATTTGGAGACTGAATCTTGTTTACGTGATTGTCTCCCTATAGTAAATGCTCAATCAAGCTTCTTCTCTCATGGATTGAAGGAGTGGATAAGTGATAACCAATGTGGGGGACTTGCTCAAGTCAGAAAATGTATTAGAGAATCGTAGTATTAAACATATGTGCTGTCAGGATTGGATGGTTAACTTCCAAGCAGTGCAGATTTCTTGGCCTACTTTGGAAGCGTTAATGATTTACTGCTCCATATACAGGATACACCTCCGGAGGGCTTCAATTGTTTGCTGTCAAGGGACTATATGGCCTAAGCTGTTTTCTCTATTGTATTAGGCTTTGGCCTCTTTCTTTATCAAAAAAATCAATCAATTAGTACGCCCACCTCGTTCGTGGAAGAATTTTTATGCTCGTGAAGTTTATTGTAAAAGAAAAAAAACATATTTATTTTATATTTAATGCATTATTCTTATAAAATTGAAAAAACATATTTTATTAATAATTTCAATATATATATGTATTATCTTTTTCTTGATTAAATGCATTATCATTTTAACTCATATGCATTATAAATTACTGTAACTCAAAAAAACAAAAGAACCGTCTGAAATTGAATGAACTATGAAAATGCGAAAGTACTACGAAACTCTTTCTCCCATAATTCACATGGCAACATTGTCCTTAAGACGCTTTATTTAATCCATTAAAAATTAATATATTTTATAATTCATTCAATTACTATTATATTTACTAACATCATCGCATCGCATTGAAACATTCAAGGACATTATATCTAATAAGATTATCACGGTTAAGGAATTTGTGGTCGATATTGACAAGAAATTTGTTAAAAATGAAAAGGTTGAAATTAATACATTCTTAACAAATTTAATTTCAATTACGTATATAAAGAAAAATAACACGACACTACAAAAGAAATTAATTAAGGATGGTTGTTTCTCTTGTGGTACAACATGTGCGCTTCTTAATTTTATTTGTTATAAGGATAATTTGATTTCGACACTTAGATACACTTGGTGAATAGCTTCTGATGCAACAATTCACATCAGCGTGTCTATGCAAGGTTGTTAGAACTACCGAAAGTCAAATGATGGTGACTTTTTTTTATTAAGAACTTGATTTTATTTAGATTTGAATGTGACTTTTGTTGTGTTGTATTTTAGGTGGAACTTGATTTTTATTTTAGTATTAGACAAATTCGGTTATTCTTGTTCATTTGGAAATGGAAAAATTAGTCTTTTTCATGGTTGGTTTCGTTTCTTTATCAGGTTAGGATGAATTCTTGCATGTTACCGTAATAGGTAAGAAATGAAAATTAACCACCAAGAATTCAACTTGGTTATGGAACAAGAAGGTCATATCTCCAAAAGGAGAATTGAGAGAATTGTGTTCGACGATATCCTCAATTTCCTCAAGAGATTTGGTGCCAATAAAAATTTAGAAGTCTTAGAACTAAAATATAGAGATATTTGTGGACACATTCTCTGTGGCCTCTTGGAATGATTAACAATATTTCATAATGTTCATAGACGCTTTTTTGTGATATGATTACTTTTATCTTATTAATGAGAAATTGCAATCACTGAATATGTTAAAAATTTATAAGGATGAAGTTGAGAATCAACTCGACAAAAGAATTAGAAGTGTTAGGTCTAACTGTGGTTTTGAATATTCCGCCAAATATGATGGTTCAGATGAACAATATCTAGAACCATTTGCGAAATTCTTAGAAGAAAGCGGTATCGTCTTACAATACACTCTACCGGGTTCACCCACTATGAAGGGTGTTGCTGAAAGATGAAATAGAACATTTAAGGGCATGGTAAAGAGTATGATTAGTCATTCTACCTTGCTTAAATTACTTTGGGGAGAAGCTTTAATGATCCTTTATGGAAAGATAATATTTCTAGCTTAAAGCATTTGCCTACTTCGGGATGTCCAACTGAGGCTAGGTAAGCTCAAATAAACTTTATATTTGAAGTACAAAAGAATTTCAGACAAAAGATATGAAATCAATTTAAAAATAAAATGGTACTAAAATAGTAATTTACCCAAATTGTAAATAGAATGTTATGAGTAAAAAAAAAGTAATATGAACATGACTATTTTGTAATCTCATATGGCTATAGTGTTATTTTTTGAAGCTGAGTTGAATTTTTATGGGTATTGGGTATTGAATATTTATTTTTATTTGGGCCTGGATATGATATGTGTTTTGGGTTTAATAATTAATCTTATTCAAATCCATCGAATAAATTAATTAAACCTAACATTAATTTATTTTGTTTATTTAGATTTAAGAATTTTTTACTTAATTTAAAAAAGATTATTATATTTCCAAATAATTGTTGGAACATTGTGAAGGGCACTAGATTAGTTTCAACTAAATAGCAAACGTACTACACACATACACGTTTTCATTTTGGCTAATGAATTCCACAAACAAATAGGAGTGCTAAATGAAGTCCATAATCAAATTATATTTTACTTCTGTATCCTTGGCAAAGTCAATACATGATCAATCAAAATCCTTTTGTTAGACCTTTCCACCAAAGATTTGGACCTACCTAATATTTTCCTTTCTAGCAATCTAATTGATTGAAGCTACAAATTGTTACTTCAGAAGAAGAAGAAAAAGATAACACAATCTTAGAATAAAACTTAACAAATTAGGATCCATCATATAAAATCATTGAGGATAAAATTATATGCGGAAGAGTATCTGAATTTATTGTTGGAGATTGCCCACAAGGTTTTAATCTTCCAAGAAAATAGTTTTTCTCTTAGTAAAACTCTGATGGGGATAGAAAGGAAATACGAAATATATATTATTTATTGGGGACCACTGCTCCTTTTTAAATAATTTATTATTAAATCAATTTTGGGTATTTATAATTTGACCACTCATCAAATTATAAATACAACTTATGGTATCTACACATTATTTTCATTCATTATATATAGATTTTAATCCAACACCCAGGCTTCAAGTCCTTCTCTAATTTGTTTCATTATCTTTAGTCTTCCTTTTCTTGGACCAAAATGGTAAGTGGACTGGGAAGCAACACCTGCAATAGTGTGACATTCCATGTTTGTTTTGCAATGCGCGCATGGGCATGTTTTTTGTTAGAAATCTACAGTGTGATATGGTGAAGCTATTAGTAAACCTATAATCTTTCAAATAATGGAAAAAACCTGGGACAAAAAAGTCAAGCATGCTTAGTTCGAATAAATACACTTTCTGTTTTCAGCATAAGCGGATTGACTAGTAAAGATGAACTTGTATGATGCATGGCTTGAGCATTTCAGTTGAACAACGGCTTCCATTCACATTTAGAAAGTCATATTTTTCTCTCTTTAATTTTATGATTCTCTACCTTTCTTATTGCTCTTAGAGCTACCCATGAAAATGACAAGGAGCTGGATTGATTGTTGGTACAGTTGTTGTGTCATCTCATTATGCAAACATACATGGTTGGATGCTTGAGTAAAACTTCTTTCCATTCTCTTTGGGAACATTTTTTAATAAAGACAAGAGAAAATTTTGGCGTGGGTTGGTTGACTTGTCCAGAGAAACATTAACTGACATGGGTCGCGGTCGTAGATAAAAGAACATGGCACATAAAAGAAATGGAAAACACTTGAGCAAGAAGATTAGTGTGCAGCAATAAATAGCAGGCAGGCTTAATTCAATAGGTTTTTAGAGATAGTTAATTTGCTTTGGCATCAAAAGAGAGAGCAATAAATGAAAGATATGTAGGCAGATGTTGACTAGTTATCGGCATTAACAACGTTAGGAACCGTCTTTTAAATGAGCAGAACTACCCTCATCTCTTTGGGGATATCTAAACTACAGGAGCCGACCTTTTAATGACTTCCTCCCTCCACTTTATTTCTTTTCTTCCTTTTGGCTTTAAATAATAGTCTTTTTCCCCATAACCAATGCTCCCTCTTAATGACAGATCCATTGAATCCTGGGTTACCTCGATCCTCATTCTCTCTTCTTTGCCAGTTTGATAGCAGTATCTGAGGTGGTCTTTCTTTCATGCATTCTACATCATGAAAAGCGTGCCTCACTATTAGGGTTGATAGAGAAAACAAAACCAATTTGAATTTCTTCAATTACAATTTTTTTAATATTTAAAATAATAAAAAATAACTTTAATTTTTTATATAAAAATTTATTTTTCTAAAAAAATACAAGATTTATTATATAAAATATTTTTTATATACAAGTTTTTTTTAAATATATAAAAAATTTAAACTTTGCCACATAATATCAAAAGCCATAAAATAAAGGGAAAGAATTGTGTGAAATAGAGAAGCCACATCATCCTATATCTCTTACTAATTATTTAATGTCATTTCAACATTTTTTTTCATGTCCTTGACATATCATTTTGATAATTTTTTTAACCTGAACTCTCAACCCTAAACCCTGGACCCTAGGCTTTAAACCTTGGACATTGGGTTCAAGGTTCAGGGTTCAAAGTTTAAGGTTCAAAGTTTAGGATTTAGGATCTAAAGTTCAAGGTTTAGGTTAAAAAAGTTATCAAAATGAGGTATCAATGACATGAAAAAATTATGAGATGACATTAAATAATTGATAAGGGATACAGGATCATGTGGCGTCTCTATTTCATACAATCCTTTCCTTAAAATAAATCTCATTTTATCAAGATAAATCTAAAAATTCAAAACCTAAACTAATAAAAATAATATTATACCTGATTTTTAAAAATTAAATAAATAAAAGATTTATGTTTCTTACTAATTATGTTACAAGATAAAACAAAGGTTAAAAATTTTTAATTTCACTAGTGGATTGAAATTTTAGTATGTCTCCTTAAATTGTATTTAATTTAAAGAATAAAAATAAAGAGGATAGGTAGTAATATCTCACCTCTACTTGTATAGGTAACAATTTTAATGCCTATGTACGAATAATTACCCGTTATAATATTAAAAAATAAAATAATAATTTTCAACTATATAATTATTTTAAAAAAAGTCAAGTTTTGTAATTAGGTACATGGTTAGTTATCCTTTTTTTTTTTAAAAGGCATGGATGATTATTGTTTAAAAAGTGAGAAATTATTAGAAAGTTAGATAATAAAAAATTTTTGGTAGAAATAAAATTTAGTACTAGACTAAAATTCCAAAAAGATTAGGCTCCATCAGTCGCCACATGCATTGCACGTTGAATGTCCTCTTCTAACAAACTTCTCACGTATAACGGAGGATTAACAAGGACGATAAAATGATCAGTTTCACCCCCTACCTCCTTAGCGATATAGTTAACAACCTTTATTACTATTTATTAGTTCAAAATTTATTGATTTTTTTTCTTCATTGTATTGATGTTATTTGACTTGTGACATCAAATTTAGGTATACACTTTATTATTAATACAGATATAATAGAATATCATCCCACATTAGTTAAGACTAGACCATGTCACACTCTAATGAAAGTGAAATGTCACACTCTAATGAAAGTGAAAGAGAAATTTTGTATAAAAATATAATTATGGAAGATAGCTCATCAATAAATTTATTAATTTTAGGTCATTAGAATTTTACCTTATTTTCTGGTTTTATTTAAATAATTTATATAAAAATATCAAACATAAAAAAAACTAATATTTATACTTTCTTAAAAATGATTTTTGAGTAAATTTTCTGATTGAATTGGTAATAGACCTGAACATAGGTTAGGTAATTTGTTTAGCCCGAAAGGCTCAACTTGACTTGAATTAAGTTTAAACATGTATTTTTACAACTCAAGCCTGTTCAGTCTAAATTCTATTCGAAAAATAAAAACATTTTTAATTTAAATTTATTCATAAGAAAATATATAATATCAATTAAAAATATATTTTTAATATTTTATTAATTTTTAAACCTTAAAACTAAAACGCAGGAAACAAAATCAAAAGAAAAAGAGGGCGCAGAAAGACAACAGAATCATATAGATGTTTCCTTGTCGTAAAGGTAAATGGAACACCACAAAATTAAAACGTACCATAGAAACCATGGGTGGTGGGTAGCGACACATGGAAGTCATGCAGGAACCCCCCAAAAAAAAAAAAAAAAGGAAAGGTTGAGGTAATTCGACGACCTAACAAAGGATGAGCAGAACAGTGCAGAGCAAGGCTCTAACAGCTTACCTTGTCTCAAGGGATCCTTTTAAAAGGGACACTTCATGCTTCTTTCAGTTGTGGTCTTTGCTTGCCAATGCCCATCAAACTAGATATTAGGGTTGATTCTAGAGGTGATCATGGGTTAAGTCGAGTTTAAATCAGGCTCAAACAAAAAATTAGGTCCATTTGTTAGGTTCAGTCCAAATAATAATACTAAAATTCGAGCCTGGCCCACCCATATTAAAATTTTTTATATTAATTTTTTTACATAATTTTTAAATATATATAATACATCAAAATACTAAAAATATTAAAATAAATATTTTCGAACAAATTGAAAATAAATTTTAAAAATATGTATACTTAAATAATGCTAAGATAAATGTAACTTAACAATAAAATGTCTCTAAAATAATAACAAAATTAACAATAAAAAAATGTAATACAATATTCAAACAATAACAACAAAATAGTAGCAACATAATAGTGAAATGGTAGCAAAATATAGAGAAAACAACAAGAAAATATTATTAAAATGATAAAAAAAATAGTGAATTCGGGTCAGGCCGGGCTCGAGCAAAAAATGTTTTACTTGAGGCCTGACCCGTTTTAAAAATAGGTACTATTTTTTTGCCCAAACCCTCTCACTTTTCGGAGGTCTTCGGGTTGGGTCGAGTGGCCCGGCCCATGAACTCTAGTTGATTCACAACTTTTACCCATATTAGACATTACACCACCCACATCAAAAATATTTTAAAATAATTAATTAATTTATAATATGAAAAATTAGTGTGATTTGTTTTTTAGACTCTATAAACGACTTTAAGGTATGCCATGTGTCTTATAGAGTATAGTAAAAAAATAAAATAAATATATATAAGTGATATATTACTTAATTTAATAACATTAACTTTATTGATAAAAGTTAAAAAAAAACTAATTTTTAATAAATAAATGATATAACGAGTTTTGCATTTTATTTTCACTTTTGCATTTTAAATTCTTTATATTATACATATTTGAAAACGGAGGATCTACTTATAGTCTTTGTTAAATTGAAGTGGTTTTATATTTTTTCGTAATATTTATATGATTAATATTTTAACAATTCAATTGTTGAATTTATCAAGATATTTGTACTTGTCATGCATGTACATTTTTTAATCGGTCTCAGTATTTTTATCATATTAATCTAAAATGTTATCTGTATTAATATATAGAGTAAGCTACAAAAATAGACATTTTTGTTTGCCTTAGATTATATTTTAGTCACTTATGTTTGAAATATTACGTTTTAGTCACTTACGTTATTGTTTTGTTACGAAGTGGTCACTCTGTCGTTAACCTCCATTACCTCCCTAACGACAGTCCTACATGGCAGTCCAAATGAGTTTTAAATGTCAACTTAGATGTCTAACAGGGATGAGAAAATATAATACAAAATTTTGCCCTAAAATCCTTTTCTCCTGTTTAAAAAGAAGCAATAGCTGTGTTTTGGAAAATTACCATTAGAAAAGAGGAAAGAAAAGCACGACGAAGAAGTAGAAGAAGAAGAAGAAAGAAGTTGTGAAATTGTAGAATATATAAATTTCCTGCATTTAATCCATTTATTATTTATCAATATAATTTATTCTGTTTGTTATTTATCGTTTTTGAATTTGTGTTTTGTTTTCTTCTTCATCAACCAATGTAGTTTTCTTGATTTGTTATTTCTCAAACCTGCTGATGCTTAATTATTATAAGATTAATTAAGGGGATGCTACTGGGCATTGCCCTGATTTATCATAAATAATAAAATTCAAAATTGAATAGTTTTGAGTTAGATTTGAATATTAATGCTTGCGAGGATTTATGTCTTTCTTTTTCTTTCCTTCTCCCATATGATTAGAAGGAAATAATAAAATGGCGGCATTCTTCATTCTTGGGTATTCTATACTTGTATCAATGACAAAAACAGTGTTGATAAGAATTGGATTGGGGGAGTAATAGCAAATTTGGATTATCTTCCGATTGATCCTTGAACTAAAACCTATAATAAAAAAAATAATAAAGTTGGTGTCACCACAACAAATTAAGCTTTTAGCGGCGTTTTTAGCGGCGTTTAGATCGAAAACGCCGCAAAGGTTGAACTTTTAACGATGTTTGTATTGACAAACACCACAAATATATACCATTAATGGTGCTAACCGAAAAACGCCGCAATAAGTCATTCTATAGTGGCGTTTGTGGAGATAGCGCCGTAAATAGTACATATTTGACGGCGTTTTATGCTACGTACTGCAAAGGTACACTGAGTGGGAGCAGGGTTAGCGGCGTTTTTCCGATAAATGCTGTGAAAGGTAAAGAAATAGTGGCGTTTTTCCCTAAACGCCACTAAAGGTATAACAAAAATAGCGGCGTTTTTCCCATAAACACCGCAAAAGGTAAAGCAATAGTGGTGTTTTTGCATAAATGTCGCAAAAGGTTAAAAATGATAGCCGATGTTTTTCTTATAAATGCCGCTAAAGGTAATAGCGATGTTTTGCCCATAAACGCCGCGAATATTTTTTAATTTTTATTGAAACGGCGCCGTTTTGATAGCTAACCCCCAACCCTTATTCCCTCAAATCCCTAACTTAGTTTTTCCCCCCAAATCTTTAACTTAGTTTTTCTTTCCCATTCATTTGCTGCTGGTTGTTTGTCCGGTCATCCGTCTACTGCATCACCGTCGATAGTGTATTTGCCATTAATCTCCGTCTCCTTTGTCGATGCTGCTCCGTCCATCGCTGCTCAACAGTCCTCTGCTCATTTAACTCTTGTTTCAAAGCTTGACAGTCTTCTGCTCGATCCGTTCGGATTTCAACAAATCAGGTCAGTTCTTTTAACACCTTTTAATTTTAACTCTATAATTTAATTGAAAAATATTAGCAATCTCCATGTAACTTTGGTTTCTTGCTATGCTGGACGTCGGTTTAGCAGCTATTTTTCATATTTTTGGGACATTGTTTTAGTGTTGTTTGGAGTCGGTTGTGCTGTTGCTTTAGCGTTTGTTAGTAGTTGTTTTCTTTGTTGTTTTGGCATTGGTGTATGTTGTTGTTTTGTTGTATGACTGATTAGTGTTAGATATTTTAGACGCAAACATAACTTGGTTAGTTGGCATTTTATGTGGTGATTTTCTTTATAATTTATGTTTGAGATTTGGACTGTGATTTGCTGATTTTATTCTATTTGTTATTTAATCATAATTAGCATTTCCTTTGTGAGAGTTTTTATTTGATTAGCAAAGCTACCATGATTTTTGGATGAGATTCCCCTCGATAAAACCTGCATTTTTAACCTATAATGAGGATCTTTATTAGTGTTTCTAGTCCGTCTTAGTTTCATATAAAGATTGCGTCTGTATCTGGGAAAGAGACACAGAGGTAGAGACTTAAATACAAACCAGAGAGATTTTTATTTATTTTCATCACTATGATAGAGAATTAGATATATAGCTTGGGAAATAGACACTGAAATTGTAATACCCCGAAAATTACTACAGTAAGAAAGTAAGATAATATCATTGATATAGTAAAATAAGTAAATAAAGTGATAAAAAGGGTAATATTGAGTTATGTCAACATTGAGAAGTATATTATGACATATTAATTCAAGAAAGGATTAAATTGCAAAAGTGAGAAAAGTTTTGTTGCCCAAGAGTAAATACTTAAAATTTGAGGGGTTAAAGTGTAAATACGAAAAATTTGAAGGACCAATAGTGTAAATATTTAAGGGTGGAATAATCTAAAAACTAAGGAAAATGGATGAATTAGGACAAAATTGAAAAGGTGAAGAATTTTAAGGGACTAAATTGCAATTTTACCAAATTAAGTGATGACTCAAGGATGGAATTTAAAAAAATTATTAAGGGCAAAATGGTCAAATAGAGAGAGAGAATTCTAGAAGGTAATGATGATGTTTGTGATATTTTTAATTAATTAATTAGATAAATGTTTTTTAATTAATATTTTATTAAGATTTTTAATATTATTTTGTTTTTAAATGATTAATATGAAAGGGAGGAAAGATGATGAAAAATCATCATCTTTCCATGCAACCAACGTTAGAAGAGAAGAGAAGAAAGAAAATTTTGCTTTCTTTACAATTTGGTCATTTCACCAAAAATTCACTATTTTCACCTAGAAATCAACAGAATTTCCATAGCTTCCAAGAGAGAAAAATAATAAGGAGACAATGGGGAGCTAGAATGTCAAGTTAGATTCAAGAAATAGAAGCTGGAGGAGAGAGAAAATCAAGTTAAAGATTAAAATCAATAGCACAAGGTAAGAACATCAAGATTTCAATATATTTTTAAGTTTGTTATTGTTGAAAAAGCATGGAAATGATGTTATAGTAGAGTTTTCTTAAATAAAGTCTTATCTTCTTGATATATTAGTGAAGGAAATAAGTGAAAATGATGGGAAATATTAGAGAAAGGGAATAAGGGAGTTATAAATTTAGTAATCAACATCTTGCACTAAAACAGTTTTGAACAGCAGCAGTAGGTTAACTTCGAAAAATCACCTTAAATTGTGGAAATCGAATAATAGGATGAAAAAAATAAGGAATTAAATCTTATTAAGTCTAGTTTCTCATAGAAGAAATGGTATAAGTAATGGAATTTTAAATCATAAGATATAATAAAATTTGTGGTACAAGGTCAGAATGAATTCAGGTTCCCCTATTCTAACTTTGGAAAATCATAAAAATTGAATAAAAATAATTAGAGGCTTAAATTTATATTTTAAAATCCTGAATGAGTCTATTTTCAATAGAAACAAACGGAAACATTATCCAAATTCTGTACAAAGAGATAATTAATTTTAGTGAAGAGGGGTCGGAACTGTCAAACAGTGAAACAGGGGAAACTTTAAAGAATAAACTATAATTATTGGATAAGCCAAAAATTCTGAAAATCTTATGGTAATAATATATGTGAGTCTAATTTCATATGAATTTAGCGGATCTTAATTTGGAGTTTTTAGCTCAAGATATAAATAATTTAGTGACTATGACTCAAGTGGACAGCTTTGAATTAATATATAAATAAATAGTGGAATTATAGATAATGTTACATATAAGCATATTATACATTAAGGATGTGGAATGGAGAGGAGGAGGAGGAAAATAAATGATTATTCAACTAGCATGAGTTCTCATTAAAAATAACCAATTTGCATGTTTTAGGTTTAAGGACTAAATTGAATAAAATTAATATTTTAAGGGTAAATTGGTAAAATGTCAAAAAGTGACCAAATTGCATGAAATAAGTTGTTTTATTATTTAAATTAATAAATTGAATAAAATATTAATTTATATCAAGATTGAGTGGAAATTCGAGGAAAATAGAAAATTACCAAAATGTCCCTGAATTTTGGTATTTCTGCAATTTAGCCTGGTAAGTTCGTGTAACTTGAATTATATTCTTAGATGATTGAAATATATATATTGGATTGAGGAATTGATTTGAATTGTGAACATGAGAAATTGTGAATTGAATGAAATGGAAATGAAGCTTTGAATTACATGAGTAAATATCGAGTCTCGTAAGCCCTATTTGTTATGAATATAATATTTCGAGGATTTGTTGTAAAGAATTATAAAAGCACATTAATAATTTAAAAGTTTTAATTCGGATGAAATTTTGTAACTCGGTTTAATACGTATGCAAATGTATGTCTTCTAGTAATGCCTCGTACCCTATTCCGACGTCGAATACGGGTAAAGGGTGTTACAATGTGACATCGCCAGATTCGGTCAAAACGTTTAGACCGGGTTTAAAGTGTTACAGAAATTATATTTACAGCAAGGATGAATTGGAGAGAGAGAAAGAATCGAGAGGGGAGGAAGAAGAGGCCAAGATAAAAGAGCCCAGGCAAAAAGAACTGGAACAGATGCTGGTGCCTTTTTCTTTAATTACTTTTGTAATTTGCATATATACTTTTCAACTTTGTTGTTTTTGTTGTTGTTTGTGAATTTCAAGCACTTCAATTGGTTTTAGCTTCAGATAAATACACAGTGAGCTGAACTTGTGATGAGGTAGAGTTTGGTTTTTCTTGACCATCTTCCTAGATAGTCTGCTACACTAATTATGTACATTATTATTTTTTATTAAGGATGAAGAAAAGAACTGAAGTGAGGCACAACTGTTTGGGGTGGAAAGGCCAAAAAACATAGATTTTTTAAGATTCTTTTCTTACAAAAGAGTTAAGAGCTTTAAAGAAAAATGTAAACTAATGTGTCATTTCAACACCACTGGAACCAACCTATCTTTGGTCTCTGAAGTGCAAACTCAAAGCAAGCTAATTAATGCAAGCTTTTGATTTAAAGAAGGAAACAGAAAAGAATTATGATAAATCGAATTCTATATGAATCAATTAATGAGAAATTAAAAATAGTAGCATTGAATGCCAACTCTTTTCATAAGTTTTAATGCATTGCTTGAATATAATAAATACCATACAGGTTGGCTGCTCTTTTGCAAAATCTTTAAAAGGTCAATTTTGGGATTCAATCCATATATGTTAATTTCATATAAGTTGGTTCCTATCATTATTTAGTTCTAATAATTTTAGCTCATGTGTTGACCTTATCTGGAGGTTTAGAAATTGAAACCCGGTTATTAGATCTCTTCTTCTATCTAATTAGTTTCATGTTTTGATGATACATACTACTACAAATTAGCTTCTTGCAATTTAAATAACATGAATTAATATATATTAATGTTAATTTATCTTTTCATTTACTTATTATGTTTTTATTGAAATAATGAATTGGATCCTACAAAAGAAGTATTCGATAGGCTCATTTGAATTACCTAATCAAACAACTCCATTTTAAGCTCTCATTAATTGCATTTGTAAGTACCTCTTATTACGTACATGTTTTAATTTAATTGAATTAAAATTTGAAATTGCTTGTTTATTTGATTTGGTTGTGGTAAATTTATTACTTATATGTTTTAATTAGAAATAGAGAATTAGAAAACAACCGAATTAGGTACTTGATATATATTATCTATTTTAGTACAATAACATGATTTAAATCTATTTAGAACACTTAGGTAACTGTAATTTATTGTCAACTTTAGACTTTAAGAACTACGAAATGGATAAGAGTTGGATGGGTTTCTCAAGGGTGAGCAACGACTACCAAAATGGGGTACAAACTTTTCTAAAATTTGTATTTCAAAATGCAAGCCAGGAGAATATGATTCTTTTCCCGTGTAAGAAGTGTGGCAACATCAATTGACATATTCATGAAGTTGTCTATGAATATCTAATTGTTGATGGCTTTATTCGAGGGTATAAAAAATAGATTTTCCATGGAGAGTGTACACCTCGTAGAACCTCTTCAACGATTAATCCGACTTATCCTCATAATGCTCGCCATTAGTCTATTAGAGAAGATGACATAGAAGGTATGTTTCGGGATGCATTTAATATGCACAGTCATGGTTTGCAATCATTTCCACCTGAAATTATTGCATCCGATGATTGTGATATTGGTGGAAATGCTTTTACCAAAACGGGAAAAAGTGCACTTGATCAGAAACTTTGTCTTTTCCAGAATAAAACTTAAATGAAACTATCCCTAGTACTAGTACACAATTTCAATGGGTTCGCCAGGATGTGGATTAAGATATTTACGAATCATGATGCAGTAAGATTTTACATTTTTTTAATTATATGTAATACTATAATTTAAATCATGATCTTGTTAAATATATCCATTACATTAGTGACTAATATTTCAACTATTTTATGTGTATTGCAGATAATATGTTTAGAAGAAGATTGTGAGATCTAAATATTATTCAAATTCCTTCAAATTCGGAAGAAACAAATAGTGATCAACATACTGCTATTGGATCTTCGGATGTTCTGAATACAGTTGACGAACCTGTAGAAATTCAAAGTAATGTTAACTTTAATTTACATGCATGTTGACTTTTATTATTGATTTTTGTTTCAAATTCTTGTATTATCATATTCAATTTTTTTAGCTGAAAATAGTGTGAGGCGCAAAACTCGAGGACGTACGCTATTAAAGGATTTATACAATCTAAATTTTGTGGAGCATGTCAAACTATCTAGAAACAGTCATGGTCAGCCTATTGGATCAGAAGCGTAACACCCCTAACCCGTATCCGACACAAGAATAGGGTTACAGAGCATTACCGAACTTATAGATCAAACAATCATACATGTCATATTCATTTCTCATTTAAATCAACCATCATTCAAACTCATTCATATAGTCCCTAATACGAGCTCTTGAGGCCCCAAATAGACATTAAAAATAGTTCAGAACTAAACCGAGTACTGAAGTATTTTTTAGAAAAACATTGAAATTTTTCAAAATGCAGAGGGCATACACCCGTGTGGCCAGGCCATGTGTCTCACATGGCCAAGTGACACACCTGTGTCTCAGGCCGTGTAGGCATTCGAAATGGGAACACACGGCCGTGTCCCAACCCGTGTCCTACCCTGTGTAACTCACTGACTTGGGTCACACAGCCAAACCATATGCCCGTGTGCCAGGCCGTGTACCCTTCGAAATGGCCTCACACGCAAATGTGCTAGGCTGTGTGAAAATTGGAGGGTATACTGACTTGTACCGCGCGACCAAGCCACACACCTGTTACTAGGCCGTGTGAAGCAACTGACTTATTTTCTAAGGAAATTTCAGGGGACACACGGTCGTGTCACCTGGCTGTGTGTCACACAAAGCTGAGACACACGCCCATGTCTCTGCCCGTGTGGACAAAAAATAAGTCATTTTTCAAGCTATATTTTTCACCCAAATTGGTACCAACCTAAACACAACAATTTGAATATGACCATGACATAAATAGGCATGCAAAACCAACCAACATCAAGCTTATAACATGTAATATCCACACATAACAACATGATGCCCATAAGCACCCCAATTGACCACTTATAATCAAGCAAAGATGCCCATAGGCACCCCAATTGACCACTTATAATCAAGCAAACTATGCATCTCAAACATACCTAAATGGTCAAATACATATATGCCTCATTGTGCTTCAAGCTTAACATGTATGTCACTTATCAAAATCAACCACTTGATACTCAAAACACCAATTCACAAACAAGGCATTTACATGGCAACCATACACAACATATAATAAGGTCATTTACACATATATACATACATAATATACCTCAAATACAAGCCAAATCAAATGGCTACAAACATAACAAAACATGTAGGCTATCATTAGCCAAAATGACCTATACATGCCATTAAACCAAATATTTAGCCAAAAATACCAAAATAGTCGATAAATAGTGTAATGAGATCTTCGACAACTTCCATCCCGAACGAGCTTCCGATATCTAAGTACACAAGAAATTAACACAAAGTAAGCATGTAATGCTTAGTAAGTTCGTAATAAAAAAAATAAAGCTTACCACTTCAATTTATAAGCATAATCCATGTAAGTCAATCCAACATGTCTTGGGCTTAGCCTAACAACAATAATCTCTCAATTTTTATATCATAATAACTAGCAAATCATCTTAAAACATCATAACATAAGCACACACTACTTATGTGCATTCATATTTCAAGCATATGGCTAAACATATTTCAAACATCCAAAAACTCATACCTTTCCATACTTTCATAGCAATTCTAATTGAAGCATTTGTCGATCTTTCCTTCTTCTCATATCCGTTGAACCATAATTTAAGTGAGTAAAACATACTATATCACAACTCAATTTGGCCCAAAAGCCTAACACATAATCATCAACCAAGTTTACCATGTATTTATACATCATAAATATATATCATTTTTCACATACTTCGCGTACATACCTGTACTAGTTCGTATCAAACTCATATAGCCTCATAACTAAATTGTGTCCGTTGAGCCACTTAGAATAATATTGGATACGCGAGTATCTCGCACACTATGTACTAACACGTGGTCGAAACCACTACTATCTCATATCTCATATCGATGCTCTCTCTCGAGCCATAACTGTGTTTGCTCACACAAGCTGTCAGTCAAGACATAGCTACACGATGCTGCTCACACAAGCTGTAAAGTAATGGTAAAACATGCCAAAAACTCAGCCACCGGTAGGACGTACGAGACCAACACCCAAAATATGGTAACCCCTAATGACATGTCATTTGTATCCTCTATATTCCTAAGGTTCACAAGGGATTCGATAGTTTTTGAAACCTCGTTTGATTTTTCCGTAGTGTCGCAATAATAATATGACGCAGAAGCATTTAAATCAATTATATTTTAATGCTAATTAAATATACGAACTTACCTCAAACTTGTACGGAGAAAAACGATTGATTAAACCAACCCTTTATCTTTTCGTCGATCTAAATCCGTACGTTACTTTTCTTGATCTATATAATCAAATTTAACTAATTCAAACTTCATTCTAATCAATTTAGTCCAAAAATCATGTTTTGGTAAAATTACTATTTGCCCCTATACTTTTAATTTCTTTACAATTTAGTCCCTAGGCTCATAAAATGAAATTCATACAATTTCCTTCCTAACCAAGCCTAGCTGAATATCATATATATTCATAGCAGCCCATACATTTCATTAATTCACAATTTATACCATGATATTTACATTTTTCAATGTAGCCCCTAATTGACAATTTTAAGAAAAATCACTTTATCAAAGTTGTTTATCTAACAACAACCATTATTTTCCTACCATTAAACTTCAAAACCCTGACATATTCATCAATGGCAAAACTCAAATACATCAATAGTTTTACAAATTAGTCCTCGGGCTAGCTAGATTAAGCTACAACGATCCCGGAAACATAAAAATCATTAAAAACAGGAAAAACGATACTCACATGCAAGCAAAACGGGGTTGGCCGAAAGTTCAAGCTTTCATGGCTTCTTTCTCTTTGAATTTTTGGTTGAATAAAGGTTAAAGATGATAACTTTGCCTTTTTGTTTTATTTATTTTGTCATTTCTAACCAATTTACATAATTAACCTTTATACACATTATTTATTACACAAAATGCCAAGCCATCATATTCCACTATCTATTTAATGGGCTAAATACCAAATAAGGACTCCCACATTAAAGTTCTATAGCTATTTAATACCTTTAGCTAATAGAACACAACTTTTACACTTTGCGCGATTTAGTCATTTTTATCAAATTGAACATGTAAACGATAGAATTTCTTAACGAAATTTTTATAATATATTACTATTATGCTGTAGATCACAAAATAATATTAAAATAAATTTTTTGACCTCAAATTTGTGGTCTTAAAACTACTGTTCCAATTTCACTAAAAACGGGTTGTTACAAGAATCTCGAGTTTTAGCAGGATACTTGGGCATTATAGAACGAAATTTCAATTTGTTGCCAATCAACTATGAGTCATGGAATCATATGCCTGATGGTAACAAAAATCATGCTCTGGATAATATTAAGGTAATAATGTGAATGTAATTTATAATACTTTGATTTAATTTTCATTTATATTTACTTTTTAAATTTGTGCTATTTGCAGGAGAGATTTGTTTTAGGGGTCTCAGATAATTATGTGAAAAAATCATTAGCAAAGAAATGGAGAGACCATAAAAGTACTTTAAAAAATGAATATTTTAAGTAAAATATAAGCCTTTAAGAGAAATTGCGAAATGTCCTGTTGGGAATGCTGATGTACCAATGGGAAGATGCAGTTAGATTTTGGAATTCAAAGAAAGGAGAGGTATTACGTACATCTAAACTCTTATAATTATTTCAGTTTATAATATTTACTATATACGTAATAATAATTTCATAATTTAGGATTGTGAGTGAGTTGGAACTACAAGTAGGCAAAAACAAAATTTCACGCACACGGTTGGGTCGAAAACCTTTGCTTGTGTAGCTGATGACGAGGTATTTTGAATTTATTAATTGTGTGAAATATTAATTACTTTCTACTAAATGATATTTTTCCTACTATATTGTAGGAATTGTCGTTTGGTCAAAAAGTTGGACGTCTTTAGCTTTTTGACATTACACATAGAAAGAAAGATGAATCTTCTATGACTACTGAAGCTGCAGAAATTATGGTATATTTACTTAATAAAATTTGAATTATTTTAAATATTTATCATGTTTAACTATAATGGTTTAATTCATCGTTTATAATGCAAATAATACCACGTTATGTTACATTTGCTTGATTATATATTTCGTTTCTAACTCATTAATTGATTTATTAGGAAAAATTAAAGAATAAAAGGGTGGGGTATGAAGCTATGGCTTCAAGTGATAGTTCTATTAATTTGGACGACATTGATAACTGAGTTATTATTGAAGTTTTGGGTCCTGAAAGGTATGGTCGAGTTTAATTTCAAGGATCTTTCATTAGCCTAACCCAATATTTTGGATCCAGCTCATAGTAGTACATGTCTTCAGCGAATCAGGCTTAAGCTGAAGTTTAGAGGTTAAGAGACCAGATGGCTCAGATGTAAGCGAGCACAGTTGAGCAAATTGCTCAACTTAAAGCGGAGGCAGCATCGAAAGAAGTAGAGGCTAAAAGAAAATATGATGAACTCCAGCTACAACTTAAAGCAGAGGTAGCAGCGAGAGAAGTAGAGGCAGCAGCAAGGGCAGTTGAGGCAACAAGAAAATATGACAAACTCCAGCTACAACTTCAAAATATGATTAAGATGTTTCAACAGAACCAATCACAGAATCCGCCATCTTAGACTTTTGTTTTCTTATTGTGAGAATATCTTTACAATATAACTTTTGAATATATTTTGTTATTTCAATTATTAATTTAGATCATATACATATTTCTTTCGTGATAGTATCATTTCGATTTGAAGATTGTTGTTGGATTTGAAGTTACAAGAAAACATGTTGAAAATTCAGGTTCCATATGAAATAAAATAGGTTGGTAAAATCTGTTAATGCTAATGGCATTTTCCCACAAACGCCGCTATAAAACATGATCTTTAGCAGTGCTTTTACTACAAACGCCACAACATGCTCGACTCTCTTGCAGGATTTTTCCACATAAACGTCACAAATTTTAGCGGCACTATCTAAAGCGACGTTTTTTGCAGCACTTATAAGCTCCACTATAGGGCCAAAAAAACGTCACTAAAACCTGTTTTGCTGTAATGTGGTGTGCGTAATTGAAGCAAGTAACATACCGGCAATGCATTTAATGTCACACCCTGAAATAAATGGGGTTAGTAGATATGATTAAATAAAAAATAAATTAGGTTGAATGCACTTACCTAGGTTCAAGCTTCCTTCCTCCTATTTGTTTTTCCCAATTTCAGCAAGGCTTCGATAAATTTACCATTGTTTCCCTTAAGGTTTACTAACCCTAGATATTTAATCACTTTTTCCTTTTCCTAATTAGGCTTTCACATTACCCCCTTTTCCAATTCCTAATAGAATTTCCCCCCTTCTTCTTCTTCTTTTTCTTCTTCTTCTTCTTCTTCTTCTTCTTCTTCTTCTTCTTCTTCTTCTTCTTCTTCTTTCCTCTTTGTTACAACATATTTTCATCCTATTACTATTAATTATTTTTCTTTCCTATATCGAATCAGTCCCCGATCCTTCATTTTCTTAACGGTGTTAGAGTTATCATCAAATAACATCTGTTACCTTTGCCAATAATTGGTAAGTGCTTCCGTTTTAATGATTAAATCTCATATTTCTGTAAAATTAATGTCTGATGTTAATCTTTAGGTTCGATTAATCTTTTACGGTGTTGACTCAAGCTCGCATGTTGATTCAACCTAAGTCGAGAAAGGAGTATGTGGTGTATAGCGATGCATCTTACACTGGTCTTGGATGTGTATTGATACAATATGGAAAAGTAGTAGCCTATGCGTCAAGGCAGTTTAAATAGGATTAGTGCAACTAAACGAGTATTTTAGGTTGTTGAAAAACATAGACCTTGATTTAATTTTGCATGAAATCTGGTTTTAATTAAAGCTATGTTAAATATCATTTTTCCACTACATTATTATGTAAATGAGATATGAAAAACATATAAAACTCGTAATCAAATTTTGCAAAGTAATCATTAAAATCAACCGATTTTTGAGAGAAATTGTACATTTTGGAAACTCACTAAGTTTTTCTACTAAAATAAGCAAATATTTTAAAAAGACCATTTTATAAACTCCGATAGTTTTAGTAGGTCATTTCGGTGGCTAATGTAACCTTCATAATCTGATTGTAACGTCTAGGTCGGGTTTGGGGGGTTACATTTAAATGAATTCAGTGATCCATACATGAAGCTTCAAGTAGAAAAACAGAGGTGTGGGACCAAAGTGGTGAAGAAGACGTTGAATCCAAGTTGGGGGGTGAGAAATTCATTTTCAAAGTAGAGGATTTTAAGGCAGAGTTTCAAATCTCTATGTTGGATGAGGATAAGTTCTTCAATGATGATTTTGTGAGGATTGTTAAATTCCCAATTTCCTAGGTTTTTTATGCTCACTGAAAATCTCTCTGCACTGTTTGGTATCCCCTTCACCCCAAGAACAATTAGTCCAAGAACAAGGATTTGGGTATGTTTTTTTTTCTTTTTCCTATCTTCATTTTTCAGCATTTACAAAACTTTAGTTGCCTTTGTGCTAGAATTTTTATGTTTATAAGGGTCTCAATGTCCCTTTTTTAGTCTCAAACAGAGGTTAATTAAGTAGTTGGTATGGGCTAATGCTTTACTGATTACCAAGAATTATTATTCTCTTTCAACCTTGGGTACAGGTGAAGTACTTTTAAATATCTATTTTCAACAAAAGGGTTCTTCTATGGACATAAGTTGTAATTTTTCAAAGCCCAACTATTGCTTCTTTTTAAACAGGAAAAAAATTAGATTTTAGGGTAAACTTTTGTATTCTATTTTCATAAAAAAAATTAAAAATTATTCTCATCTCAGCTGGACATCCAAGTTGACATTTAAAACCCATTTGAACTGCCACGTACGAATGCCGTTAGAGAGGTAATGGAGCTTAACAACCACTCCATAACAAAACGATAATGTGAGCGACTAAAATGTAACATTTCAAACATAAGTGACTAAAATGTAATCTGAGGCAAACAAAAATGATTATTTTTGTAGTTTACCCTAATATATATTTAACAATTGAAAGTTTTTTTACATAAAATACATAAAAAAAATTTAATTTACACCAAGCTTAACATGCATGATCTATATGAATGGAGCATGAAATATGACAATTAAATTATTAAAATATTAATTATATAAATAATTACAAAAATATAAAACACGTAATTTTACATCATATAAATTAATCCTCTCTCTTAAAAATATTCTTTTGAATAACTACCTCGGCAAAACCTACCACTTAACCATTAAAAACCACTTACCTTTTATCCATAAAAAACTATCATCTAATTTCATCTTAAAGGCCAAAATAAAGTTCTATAAAATAATTAAAAAAACAATTAAGCACTTAATTTAAAATTGCAATTAATTCAGACTTTGTTTTATACTTTTTTGCAAAACTTATGGGTAATTAAGTAATGGTATGGCAACTACTGTGGAGAAAATATAGCGTAATCGGTGTGGCATTTAACATGAAAAATATTTAATTAATTTTAATTATTTTTCATGGATTTAATTGATTTTAAAATTATAAAAATAATATAGAATATATTAAAATTACAATTACTACTAAAATTTATAAAAGGAGTAGTGAATTTTAATTTTATAATATTTCTATAATTTTTATTTTTATAATTTTCTAAAAAACTTATAATATTGTTAGAATTTTTAAAAATATTTTAAAAAAAATATAGTACTGTTTTCGTCTTCCCTTTGACACTATCCTACATCATACATTGGTCCATCTGTATCAACTTTTCTTACATCACTTCACCTCAATCAAAATTATTATTTATCACTCATCTTAAGTCATCAAACGCTAAACTCATTATAACTCAAATCTTAACTTAAAACCTCATGTAAAGCCGATCATCATGGGACTTCAATCTCATCAATCCCTTATTGCTAAAACTACAGACTTCAAACCTTCAAAATGAAGAATATATATATATATATATATATATAGCGCATATTTGACGCAATTTTGGATAGTAATTTTTGGGCTAATTTTAAAATTTTTATCTATTTTCTTTAAACAGCGGTTTGTGTCTAAACGTGTTACAATGCAATTTGAAGCGTGAAATTTGCTGAGAAGAATTTGAAGTTGACGTGAAAAAAGAAGTGGCACAGCTTTCGGAAGTCTCTCGGATCAGTATTAAGACTTTTCTAGGAGATCAATAATTTGAATAATGAGAATTTATAATTTAAAACATTTAAAAATTACGACTAACAATATGCATTTCAAGCATTTATACTCTAAATTTTACATTTCGCACTTACATTATATAAATAATTACGAAAAATATAAAACACGTAATTAGAGTTTATTAGGTTGATTGAATATTGTTTTGAATAATGTTACTTTGCATTAATTATATAAAGTATGTTAAAAATACTTTAATTTTGATTTTAAAATTTTGTATTATAATATTTTAATAGATAAGTTCACATATTTTAATTATATGCAATAATTCAAATAAAAATTAATATTTTACGTTAATTACTGCAATTAAAAATATAATATTTAGAACTTCATTAAATATTAAACGTGTAAAATCACATGTAACACATGTAACATTAGAAGCTAGTTATATTATAATCATGAACATCTATGAGTATTTGGGATGATTATGACAAAAAATCTTAAAGTTATATTATAAATCCTAAAAAGATTAAAGTTATGGCCAAAAGTATGAACATAACTTATTTATGTGCCCATGATATATATTATAAAAATAATATACTTATTTATAGAAAATGTTAAAAAATTTAACCTAATTTACGTATTATAAAAGAGGTTATAATTTAGCATAAGTTGTTCTGCAACTTAAGTTTATATAAGTATTTTATAATCAAAACTATAGACTATTTGTACCATGAACCCAAATTATGCGTGGTAGATGCTAGTTATTCAAATACAAAAAGGTTTTCTTGTACCATTTGTGGGGTACGATACCACTTAAGAAAATGGAGTTGGATACAAACACTAGAGACACCTTGTGAATTCTTTAATTTGATACATTTAAGTTTCGAAATGTGGTTGAGAAGACTTTTATTGTTCTAAAAATAATTTCACATTTTAACAACATCACCTCAATACAACATAAAAATAAATAAAGTTAGATCGTACTAGCATGTTGCATACTTCATAGCTTCAATCGTAGGTAAACTTAGGATGATCCATACTTTGAAGAATACATGTAAGATCTTGATAGTTTTAGTGATATAGATTCGTATTCAAATTTAGGTGATGAATTCGATTAAGGGTCAACAAATGATGGTAAGGAATATATGTTAAATGTTAAAGAGAGAATAACCCAATTAATATGAAATGTTAGAGCAATTAGACAAAATTAAATGCATTTATATTTATTTTCTCGTTGTTTTTATTAGTAATTGTATTGTCAATTACTTTCTTGGGCTAATATATTACATATGGTGATCGATTTTAATTTTGTTGCTCATCTAGAAATATTTTTATCATACTAATAATTTTATAATAATTAATGTTTTAAAATATATATGAATTATGCAACTGTGTAATTATAATTTGTAATTATTGTTTGTACTACTAAATATGGCATAGGAAATTACAATGTAATTACACCCTGTCAACCAAATATGTTTAGAGACTGTTTGGATAGCACAAAGTGATAGAATTAAAATGTAATTACTTGGTAATTACCTGGGTAGTAATTACTTTTTCTTGTAAGTACAAAGAATTGTAATTCCCTAGACGTGTTTGGTCGACAAAGTGTAATTACATTGTAATTCTCTGTCATGTTTGGTAGTACAAATTGTAAGTACACAATTACATAATTTATATTTTAAAAATATTGATTACTATAAAAACTAATATGATGATAAAATAATTTCTAAACAAGTAACAAAAATTAAAATCAAATCATCATATGTATTGTTAATCTAAAAAGTAAATGATACTACGATTACAATTAAAAATAGCAAGAAAAATAAACATAATATACAATTTTATATAATTGTTCTAGTGAACATTTGTTGGGTCATTCCATCTTTAATATTTAAAATATGCTTCTTATCATCATCTGTTAGTATTTGACTAAGTTCATCAACATTTGTTAGTCTTTGATTAATATCTTCTTCTTCCATGTACTCCTCGAAGTATATGGATCTTCGCAATTCCACCTATGATTGAAGTTATAAAATATACAACACGCTAGTATAATCCACCTTGTTTTTTTATGCTATACTAAGGTGATGCTATTAATATGAGAGATATTCTTTTTAGAACGACAAATATCTTCTCAACTTTGAAGCCTTGAATGTTTCAAATTAAAAAATTTACAAGTTGTCTATGTTGCTTGTGTGATGAAGGATGAGAATGATGAATGCGAAAGCGGATCGTAAAGTTTGTTAAAGTCGTGGATTTGACTTTAGGCTCTAGACGTTCGAAAAAAAACTTAGATTTTGACACAACCTAAAATGAAATTGAATCCAAGTCAGATAACACAATTAAAATAAATAACTAAAATAAAATAATAAATCAAAGATTAAAGAAGCAAATAAAGAAGATAAATGGAAAGATAAAACGTGGCGTATAGAAGTTCTAAGAATCCTTGGAAACACGAAGAATCCACAACCCCCTTCAAGCGGCTCTAATTTTCCCTCCAAGATAGAAACCTTAGCAAGAAAAAATTTGAAGATGATCCCCACAATCTAAAAAGATTGTTAAAACTCTTCTAAAAGAAACTCAAGAAAAATTCTCAAAAAGAAAAACCCACAGAGAATTTATTAACTCAAAAAAGAAATAGAATAATAATAAATTATTTGAATTGTGTACAATGCAAAGGCCTATATATAGGCTAGGTAAATAAATCTAAATAAAACTCTTAAGTATACTAGAACTCTAATTTAATCTAAAGAAGAAGTAGTTTTAAACTAAACTTTCTTGTTAACATAAAACTCCTAAATAACTTAAAATACTTAATAATTATCAAAAATTCGAAATAAAATAATAAGAGATGATAAATACAATATTGGGCTCATATATAATAAAAATTAAGACTAAAACCCAAACCCAATATGATTTAAACTCAAATTAAAAGCCCGAAACTTGTAATTCCCGTCATAATCCCATTCAGAAATTCTGCTCGCGCAGTCTTCACTAAAACGGTCATAACTTGAGTTCCCAAACTCAAAATCGAGTGATTCAAAATGTGTTTCGAAGCTAACAGATAGATATTCAAATATCATGATATATCTCAACCTAGAAATGCCAGGATCCCATCCAAAAATTCGTCGCAAGTCTGCTGATTTCCCAAGCCTGAAAATTGGCAGTTTTGGTGATTGGAATCTAATAAATTTCACCACATTCGTGCATGTATCATTGTGTCTAATATTATTTTCTCAAATATTATCATACCCCACAATATTGTGTAAGAAAACATTTTCTATTTGCATAATTAGCATTGATCGTATAATATTTGGGTTCATAGTCTAAATAACATGTAACTTTAATTATAAAACTTAATTTAGAGACAAACTTATGTTAGGTTATGTCTTTTTTATAATATCGTAAATTAAGTAAAAAAATATAAAATTTATACTATTTGACATTCATATATTTTTTTATAAATTGTGAAAAACTTTTATAACACTTTTATAAATAATATAATTTTTTCTGTAACTTTTAAAAGTTTTTTTATAAATAAATTATGATAAAAAAAGTTATAACACTTTTTATGAATAAATATATTATTTTATAATAAATAGGAAACATGAATATGTCTATACTTGACCATAATTTTTATAAATAAATATATTATAAAATTTTTAAAACATGTAGATTTTTTATAATATACCTTTTTACGAACTTTAGAAATCTTTTAGGATTTTATAATTTTTTATAACTTTATAAAGTACAAAAATTATTTTATAATATAATATTTTAATATTTATAATATAAGAAAATATTTTTCAAAACCATCCTAAACACTCATACATTGATAACACTCTAGAATAACGTATTTTTATGTATTAATTATATATTTATTCTAAGTATGATCCTGCTAATTTGAGTTATTTATGATCTTTTATCTCATATGGACTAAATTTGAGGTAAAAGCAAAATTAAGGGCCAAAAGCGTGAATTTAGAGATAAAATGGGTCAATATCAATGTGCGACACAAGGAAAAGTTGGTGCCAAAAGTGCAAGTATGGAGGACACAAGGGTTGAAATGCAAAAAGAAGAGATTTTATTCTATCAGACTCTATTTTAATTATATTAGGATAATTAATATTAAGATAATTATTAAGGATTATTTAATTTTAGGATTTTATTTTATTTATCTTCAATTAAATGTATTTATCTTTTGGGAATTTAAGTAGGATTAGATTGTCTCCCCTAGCACTATAAATAGGGGGTGAAGTAACTCAAAAGAGATGAATCTTTTTCTGTAAATACTCTCTCCCCTAAAGTCTAAGTTTTTGTTCTTCTCATATTTCCTTTCAATAAAATCTCCATTTTTATTATATTTATTTTCTTTTCCACCACAATGAGCCACTAAACCCATCTAGCCGAAGGTTGTCGATATTTCCCAAAAAGGGTTCTTGAGGCTTAGAGTCCATACTTAACCTCCTCACCGAGTTTTCATCATTTCTCTGCATTACGAGGCTGACGCTTTCGTCCATGTCCCTTAAGAAGTAAGCTTTTCAACGTATGCAAAGGTGGCCGCTTTGTATGTTTTGGGAAGGTTGCACAGTCGGTCTGTTAGCTTACTGTGTCAGAAGTTGACGAGCCCAAGAGACAAAATGGCGTGGGATTCACCATTGAGAAGCGTTGATCTAGCCTAAAACGATCCCATAGAAGCAATTGTTGGCTAGAGTTAGGTTCCACTAAATCGTAAGTCTAAATCCTTGGAGCTGGTGGTTGTAAGCGTCCCCTTCCACTATAACTGGCTTATTCGGTTTGGGAAGGATCATCTAAAAGTCGAGGATTGAACCAAGGCGGAACGAGACAACTGGAGGCTGGAATCTCCCATAAGAATTTCCTTTCTCTCAACTCTATTTTTAATTTCTCAAATTTTCGATTCAATATTCTTAATTCTATTTTTATTTTATTTTTCATTTTTAGATCCAAACCTTTAATTCTGTTATTTTTATTTTTTTTCCAGGCACGCAGGTTTTCTTGGGCAAGATTCTATCGGGATTTCACGGAATAAGATATTGTGTAAATCCAGTCCCTGAGGATTTGACCCTACTTCCCTTTTACTATTCTTTTTCATTATTTATTAGGGATAGGATATTTTTGGTGCTTTCAACGACCGCATCACCTGTCATGTTTATAATATAATTTTATAATGTGTATAAAAAATATTTTTTTTAAAAATTTGGATTTTGGGTGTAACTATTGCATAATTACTGCAACTCTCACCCTCTCACCAATTACAATGGTTACCAAAACATGCTACCATTATGTAATTACAAGTAATTACATTCGAATCCAATTATTATTTGACTTTTCAAATAATTATATTTTTATAATTACAAGAGAGTGTTATAATTACACTCACATCTAATTACATTGTGTTACCTAAATAAAGCTTAAATACACAAGTATCTCAAAATATATAATATATAATATAAATTATTAGTGTATCAAAATTTGAAAAGATATAAATTATCTTATATATGAATTTAATATAATATTAGACAAACATGAAAGTGTGTGCATCAATTTTCACCTACACTTGTATGCTAATTTAATGAGATTTTTATGTAATTTTTTCTCAAAAGTTAAAACCAAAATCATAGCTAGTGGGGAGTAAAGGTAGATAGGGCTACGCCTCTTAAAATAGAAAATTTTTATTTAAACCATTTATAATTTATAAATTTTAAATAAATAATGGTAAGATTATACTCGACTCTAAAAAATAATAAAAATTAATTTAATTTTTAAAAATTATAAAGATATAGTCTATTAAGATAGTGAAATTACATTTTACTATTGTAAAATATACAAATTTTTGACTCAAATCGATCATAGGAAAAGAAAAAGAAAGTATATTAATTACAAATGAATAAAATAATAAATTTACGCTGAAGTTAATTGAAAACAAAAATTAAGAAAAGAGGAAAAATGAGATTTAATATTGAAAGTTGTTTTGCAACGTAAATATGATTCTAAAATTTTATACAATAACAAATTAATAATTGTAATATAGTTTGCCAATCTTCAACAACTTTTCATTCTTCTATTAAAATTTAGAAAAAAAATTATTTTAGCATTTCATTTAATATTTCGTTTTTTATTTTTAAATTTACATTATTTATCAAATCACTTTAAAAATATGAAAATATTAACATCACATCATGATGAATGTCAGGTTAGCAATTAATTAATTTTAAAAATTATAATTTTATACTTTTTAAATAATTTTTAAATTTTAATAAATTTATATTTTTTGAATTTTTATATTTTAAAATTAATTAATTACTAACGTGGCAACCCACGTATATGCCACGTTAGCAAATGTTAAAATTTCCATCTATATTGAGATAATTTAACAAATAACATAAATTTAAAGATTAAAAGAGAAAAATTAAATAAAAAGCTAAATGATTTTTAAAATTAAAAAAACTAAATAAATATTACACCTATTATTATTTATTTCCGAACATTAATTTAATTATAGAAAATATATAAAATTACCAAATTAAATTAAATTTAAAAATAAAATAAAATTCACCATTACTTTTAAATGAATCCACGTGAAAATATTCCTAATAAAAATAAGAACAAGGACAAGACTTGGTGAATTAAAACAAAGAGATAGTCCAAAGGTTCACTTTTATGAGGTTATATAAATTTAGTGTTATTGGGCCCTCCATTTTCAAGACGAGATACACAACACTAAAATAATCTATAAATCAAAGGAAAAAAGGAGGCTAAATTAGGTATAAATGGAGTAGGCTGGTTTTAAATGCCTTTTTCTCTCCCTCTATTTCAGTAAATATGATAAAAATCGACCTAATCACTTTATTAACTTTTAAAATTGATTTTTATATTTAAGGAAATATGTCTAATTAAATATTCTCTATATATTTAATTTTTGTGGGGTTTTGGGATGTCACAAATGCCCCTTACCCTTAATTTAGGGATTCTAATCTGTCTTGTATCTTATGTTTTCTTTCTTTGTCATTATTGCATCACCATGATGCAGATTATTATCAAAATTTTACCCTGCTCTCGTTAATTTATTTCAAAATTTTAAAAATATTAGAAATTAGTGTATAACATTTTGATACATATATTTTTAGCATACAGATTTTCCCCACAAAGCACAAATGTCTTTACCCTTTTCTTTAAAAACAAAAGCCTTTACCCTCAATTTATGGGATCTTTTTAGCAATAATTTATAGGATTCTAATCTACCTTTGTTGCTGGGGTGGAGTCAGAAAATTTTTTAAAGAAGGCCGGAATAAAATTATATATTTTTATGATAATAAAAGTGAAATTTTATCATTTTAATATTCTATATATTTATAGTTTTACCATATACTAATTTAATTTTTTTTTAATTATAAAAAGACTAAAGTGAAATTTTCTATTTTAGGGGAGTCGAGCCCCTACCAATCCCCTGACTCCGCCCTTGCTTTGTTGTATCTTTCTCTTATATAACCTTCTTTTTTTCTTTAGACTTTGCCGTATTATTGCATCACTATGATGTAGCTGTTATTGTAATTAAAATAGACACATCCTATATGACTTTTAAAATCTCTGCTATAATAAAATTTTAAATTTAATTTAATTCACTTATTAATCGAGTCTTATTTCAATTGAAAAATTAATTTTTATTTTATAAAGTTTTATTATTATAACTATGTTTTTATTTTTATTTTTTATAAATCAATAAAATATATATAATGAATCTAAATTAGAAATTTTAAGTCTTCAACATTATCATTTCATCCAAAACATCATTTAAATTTTATATAAGCTTTTAATAAGTATATTTATTACAAAACTTTTTATTCACGTCGTGATTATGTCATAATAATCTACTATTTATAAAAAGTTTTATGTTGATTTGATAGTGTTGGGGATCGATCTATATAAACAACAAGAAAAAAGGAATATAGAAAATTGAGCACATAAATTTACGTAGAAAAACTCCTCTAATCAAGATGATAAAAAACCATGGGAAAAAGAAACTTCACTAATGAGCAAACAAACGAAGAGTACAAAATTGAGAAATTCAAAACAAGCCCTAGCCCCATAAACAAAGCTCTCTCTGGCCAAAATCACAAAATTCCCTTAAAGCTCTCTTCAACTCTCTCTTGATTTCCTCTCTAATGTTATATTATTTTTCCTTATTTTAGGGTTGTTATGGCAATTTAAATAAGCTGAGATTAGAGTTCTAATATTACTTAAATGTCTCTGGAATAATTAGAGTTTAACTAGAAAAAGTAACCCTGTTAAGAGTCTAATACGTAGTTACTTTAAGTTTGGAATTCATCGCGTCATCGTGACGTCCTAGGCTCATCGTCACGACGTCGCCTTTGCTATGCCTCTGTTTCGAACGTTGTCGTGCTGTTGCGACATCTCGTGATTCCTCTCGCAACGTCGCCCCTTCTTTGACTAAAAATGTGAGATACACTCTACAAATCTCCACATTGACTCGTATTTTAACATGCCTCCTTTGTCGAGTCCCTTCACGGGCCTAGCTCAATCCTTGCAAGATATTAACCAAGTCTAAATGATGCTTGAACTTGGAAACTGGAAGACTCTTATTCAAAACGGTCGTACATTTCTTGCTCATATGACCAAGTCGTATATTCCACAAACAAGATGACTCTAACTTTGTAATAGACGAGGAAATTGCTGCTGCACCAGTCATCGTTGAACCTTGTAAAATATATAAACTGTCGATTTTCTGACCTTTTATCAAAACGAGAGTTCCACGAGATATCTTAATGTCGTTTGACTCGATGATAATTCTACAATTGTTCGAATCTAACATACCCAGGGAGATGAGGTTTTTATTTAAATCAGGCACATGCGTGACACTTGACAGTGTCATGATAATCTTGTTATGCATCTTGATATCAACGGTACCAATACCGATTATCTTACAATGTGAAGTATTCTCTATGAGTACAACTTCACCTTCAATTGGACTATACGTGGAAAACCAGTCCTTGTTGGGACACATATGCTAAGAACACCCCGAATCCAGGATCCACTTGGCCGTAAGCTTAGACCTTTCATTTGTAAAAACCATCAACCAATCATCCCTCTTATCCTCAGCCATACTAGCATCGACTACCTCAACCTTCTGCTTCCCTGATGTCTACGAAACTAACTAATAAATCGACTAAAGCAAGTGCATCTATCAATTAATAGTATAGCTATGGTGAGCACAAATAATGTTCCCTCGAGGATTACAATTACTAGTAATTATCGTCTTTCTATTATTTAACCTAATAATTCAAAGGATTAATTAAAACTAAAAATTAACAGGCTAAATTAACTACTAATACGTTAAAGAAACAAAACACGAAAATAATTAAATATCAACCGATTAACAAAATAATACCGGGAAGAATCCACTTAGAATTCATCTAAAATTCTCAATCCACTTTATGCAATTTATTTCCTTAGTTTCCTTGATCCGTAGAAATACTTAACTTATGCTAATATCTCTTTCGAGAATAAAAACAACTAACTCTAGGTTGATTAATTAAAATTTATTTCTAATTAAAACCCTTATTGTCGTATTAATTTGTTCTATGAATTCCCCTATTAGATTTGACTCTAATCCGGTAGATTTATATCCTTCTATTTCTAGGATTACATGCAACTCAATTTGACTACGCACGAACTAATCATAAGCAGGGTCTATTCAACCTCAAACTCATGCATATCAAACATGGATTAAAACCCAAGAAATAATAACCCAAGAACAATTCAGAATTCATAGTTTAAAAAAAACTAAGATTTTATTGCATAAAACTGAAAATCAAATAATAGAATTCATCCTAGGGCTCATCCCTCCTAGATATTTAGAAAACCAGTTCATCCTCATTAGAAGAAACACGAAAAATACAATATAACTGAAAAAAAAACTCATGATAACTTCTTAAGAAATCAATTAGGAATATTTAATCTTGATGGATAATTACTTCAGAATCAAATTCCAATGTGTTCTTTTGGGTAATTTTCGTGCTAAAACCATACGATTGTGTGTCTGCCTTTTTATTTCCTTATATATGCCATCTTAAAGTGCCAAAAACCTAAAAATCGAAAATCCCCACTGGTGTCATACATGGGCACAGGGAGTTACACACCCTGGCCACATGCTCGTTTAGGTCACACGGTCGTGTGGAATATTGTTGACCGTGTATAGCTTCTAAACTGCTCCAATGTTTCAATTTTCACTCCTATTGCTCCCAAGTGATCCATAAAGCTTCAAAATATGAATTTAAAGGATTAAAAGTTTATAGTTCACAATTAATACTACTTAATCACCCAAAAATGCACTAAGAATGAGGCTAAAATATATTACTTTTGACACTTATCAAATATCCCCATACTTAAGCATTTGCTTGTCCTCAAGTAAATTTCTCAATTCACATACAAATTAACTCTCCTTCACCCATCTTATTTAATGATCATTTCTTAGGATAATCTATAAATAATCATGCATTAGAATTTAAACTAAAATGACAATAAAGAGCATAAGCAATCCAAGAAAAAATTCTAATGAATTTAAGGGTTGATTACTATGCACTCAAAAGTCAAACGAGGAATGTTATTACCATAAGCTTGCTTAAGAATCAAGTCTCCACCACTACAATCATGAGATGACACAAAGATTAAGAGGTCTATATGAGGGTTGTAACGGGGCTTAGGTTAAGGGTATGGAAATATCTAAACAGTGAGTATAGTCGAGAGTTGAAATGATGAGCTACTAAACCAAAAGAGTAAGATGTTGAATCCAAAAATAATTAACATTAAAGAAAAATAAGGAATTGGAGTGAGCATTTATACAAGATATGATAATGATGATTTAAGCTCAACAACTAAGATGATGAGGTTCATAAAATTGATATTAACCTCTCAAATAAAAACGAAGTAAGCTAATTTTTTTCTTTTCCTTTTTCGTTTTTTTCTTTCATATTGAAAATTTTAGCAATATGAATGATCGAACATAGTTAGGCAACTTACCAACATCTAATCTCAACTAAATGGAAGCAATAAAAAGGTGATTCACAAAATTAATATGATGCTTAAGATTTTGATATGTTCATATGTGAATTTAAAATGAGAGGTATGCACCTTATTATATAAAGCAAATGGAATCAAGCCCTAGGGGATCGAAACAAATATGAATGAGTCGGTAAACTCCAGAAATGGGATGATTGGTAAGTGCAAGTTAAATAAAGGTATAGATCATGACAACTTGATTGAAGTAATGACATTGTTTGTTATGCATGAAGTTGATAGGTGAATAGAAAAGTATAGCTTTTATGATAATGTTAACATGTTAAACAATTTGGCTTACCTAATGGAACATGCACACTCTTATGTATATGTATGGTCTTATGAAAGTTACAAATCAAGTTCACATGTTCTATGCCATGCTTTTATATTAATGTGTAATCTCTTGAATCATAAAAGTACCATTGAGCCCTATTGCTCAGCATACGATTTGTTTTCTCCATACACATGTTTAAATACTTCTCGAAGCCCCGAGAATTGAAGGCAGCATCCAAACTACCATTTTCGACTCAACAAAGTTTGTAAAGTACCCTTTCAATTGTAAATGGCATGTACCTAGGATTTAAGCCAATTTTGTATCGAAAATGGTCAAATTTAGAACTTAATTAATTAATGTCACTTTGAAGTATCATTTTGGTATATTTTATCTCATATGTTTTTGAAATATTGTTGTTTTGGTTGTGAATGTGGTGTTATATGTTATTACAGGTCTTTAAACTTGTTTCAAACTGATCTTTTTTGAAAACAATGAGTCACTTCTCGACGGCGTACTCCCAAATCATTTCACAATGGCATTTATTTGAGGTCACGGTGAGTACAAAATAGAGAGTTGTGTCGCGACAAGGAACTCCTCCATGTAGTGACATCAATCTAAAATTTTGAAATCATTATAATTTGGTCCTATTTCGAATCGGGTTGGCAAAAGAGCTTTTGTAAGCTCATATAAGACCTGGAAATAATTATGTATCATTTTATACAATTTCTTTAATTACATTTGAATGTTTATCAATTTGTAAATGAATGTAATTTAACCGTAGTTGCTTTGTTAGTGAATGTGGCACATTGTAACTCAGACCCGACGATCGGGTCGAGTAGCAGAGTGTTATAGTTTTGGCACTTCGTGCGATTATTATTGTGAAGTGTTAGGGATTTAAATTTGTGTCTCCATTTTGAGCCCATATATGGTTAATAGGGGCCACAAACCATTTAATATGTGATTGATTATGTTTGTTTATATGGAAAAAAATGAATAAATCATGTTGATTCGATTAATTGAATGAAAATGTATATATGATGAACAATAGCTTATGAAAGATTATGTTGATTGAGTATTACAAGCCCTGAAAGTCGATAATGCTGTGAAACAAATTAATGGATTCCATTGGTAATATGAGATAAGATTTCAAATATGGAAATATCATATGTATTATGGAATTGAAATTGAGATTACATTAGTATTGTATTTGAATATTAAAATTGATAATTGAAAGATAATGAAAGCCTCGAAGGCATATTGAGATAGTGATTTAAGAATGTCATATGTTTATAAATGAATTTGGAGATAACATTGATGTTATAATTTGATTTCAAGTATAGATATTAACTATAAAATGTAAAGCCTTGTAGGCATAATGTTAAGTTGGCATATAAAACTTAGATTGAATGGTGAATCATATGAAAGCTTAAATGAAATAGATTAGAGGACAACAATAGATAGTATAAGCATATTCATAAATTATTTGATAACTAACTTATGTACTTGATTCAATTATGCATTTCTTTCAAATTATGTTAGCACCACCAAGCATCCTTGCTCAATTTGTGGATTTTTTTATTTTCGTGCGCAAGTATCGATTAGGTCTCAAGGATTCAATAAGGTTGGCAGCATCTAGGGCTCAATTCTTAACTAAGCAATATTTGTATTGTACATTGAATGTTAAGTTTATGTCAGCATATATATAGTGTTAAACTTAGCGTTGGAGTCCATTTTGATGATTTGGTACTTATAATACTAATGAATTGTAATCGAAATATGTTTGTATATGTGTTATGGTATTTATATGATGGTATGCATGATCTTTTATAGTGTTTGTGTTACTTGCTAAACTAATTTGATGATTCAGTTTGGAGATGTTGTATTCATGTTAGTATCAATGTATTGGAATGTGTTTAAATAAGCATGAATGAGGTTTAGAACTTGTATTTTGAGTCCTAGAAGTTTAGAAAATGATTTGGTATTATTTTGGGGTCAAAATAAGAGACTTTAGGGGTGATTGTTGGGTCCTGGCAAACTTGTTTTGGTACAAGTAGTCAAATGTATCGGAACAAATAATTCAGTAGCCAAAAATATACAGTAACAAGTACTTGTAATAGTGCAACTACCCATTTGTATCGATACAACTGAGTTAGATAGGGATCCTCCCCTTTTTGAGTTGTTTTGATCCTTAAGGACCCGTATTTAATCCCAACCACCCTCAAGCACCAAGAACCCATTTTAAAATATTTCTAAATTGTTTTAAATGACTTGTAAGTGGTTTTAATCAATATAAGTATATTGATTTGAATTAGTTAATGTTTGGCAAACTTATTGAATTTGAAGTAAAGGTTAATTTAAGTTGCTCCAGCAACGAATGTGATATCTCATATTCAGGCTTCGTGATCAGGTCGGATGTGGGATGTCATAGTGCATATGAATATTCAAATCTTCACAAAGATTGATTTTCCATTGCTCCTTTTCCCCATCATTGATACTCAAGCCTACTAATCCTCCATTATCTCACAGATTGAAGCTTATAAAAAAACATAAAAAAGAGAAAATTTTGAGTTAAAAAAGTGCTACAAGAGCAAACAAACGAGAGAGAAAACAATGTGCTACAGGTTATTTATTTTATTAATATGCTATTATTTATTTTGAATTCAAGATAATAATTTGAATATTTTAATTTTAAATAAAATGAGGATATAGTTTATTTCAAAAATAATATTTTTTAAAAATAAGATCAACTTAATATTTTCAACATTAAGTGATAAGTAATTATTCGCTCACTTATCTTATTAAATAAAAATTTAATATGATTATCAATTGAAAAATAAAGAATTTCAATGATATTTCAAATACACCATTAGCCTATTTTTTAAAAATAAATCGTTAATTGAGAAGAAGGAAAAAATTGTAGAGCAACCGGAAAAGCATGATGTAGAATAAAATGGTATGATGAAATATTTGTAATTTTGTATAATAGAGTGGTAGGTGTGCAAGAAAACTACTCCAAAAGACTTATATGCGATTTGTCTAATTTGAAAAATACCATCCTATGGTCAGCTTTGAAATTTCTTTTATTCTTTAAATTTCCACTACGATTAGGTTTTCATTTCACTAAACTTACTTTTGCCAACGCAATACCCTTTCAGTAAACATGTTAGATTCTTAATAGATTTCATGTTGACCAAATCTTCACAATCCATATTTTATACTTTTATTTATCATTCCACAACTTATATTTCAATTATCATTTTTTAAAAATAAAATGATTTTAATGATATAAAATACAAGTCAAAATATTTTGATAGCATGTTGCTGTCGTGTGTGATGGATCTAGTTATGTGATGATGCTTGTTTGATAATTTATTATAATATTTTTAGATTGATAAATGTAAATTTTAAATTATGTTTAAATAATTTCAAATAAAATTAAATTTTTGATGGGAAAATAAAATTAAATTTAAAAGTAATAAAATGGGATAAAAATCATTGAAAATACTTTACATTAGATGGTAAATCCAAAGTTTTTAAAAAATTAAATCGGTAATTGATTTTTAATTATTTCAACAAACAAGGGTTAGTGAGGGAAAGATTAGTAGTTTGGGAAGGTGTTTTTTTTTGCTAACTTAAGGTGCTAGTTGGTTAAGAGAGAACTTGCAATCTTTTAACTGAAGTAGCAAAATAAAACTAGAATAATTTTATGTTTGTCTTTGTAGTGATTTATTGTGCTATTAAATTACGATAGAGGGATATTCTGGCTAGGAAAGACTTGGTACTTAAGCGATCCTCGTGATTCACCTCTCTTTCCTGGGAATTGAACTTAGTGTGATTTTTTAGTACAATAATTTTACTCTTTTACACGCTTCCGCACAACAGTCTTGCTGAAAAGAAGATGGAGATGTCGCAAGGAAGAAATGGTAGTTAAGATGGGTATGTGGTAAGCTTATGGCAGAGTGCAGTGAGGCATTGTAGAAGCAGTAATGCATAGAAAGATTTTTTTTGAGAGATGGAAGGCTTGAGCTATAGCATGTTTCCGAAATGTTCCTAAGAATTTGAAATAAATGGACATTTTTCTGATGTGATTTTCCCTTTCAGGGAGATCCAACATCTCCCATTTGAGGGTTTCCCCACTTTAATTTCAAAATGCTACTCAGACTGTCTGACACTGTCGATGATGTGCTCTTATTTGTGTGGCTCGTCGGATGGAGGTTTTTGTTTTAAAATTGATTTTTCGACTCTATAAAGATTGCTTGGGCAAAAACAGTTGGCCAGGGTGACCTCATGAATGGAAGAAAGTCCAAGGTTGGAAGGATAGACTTTTATGTCAAAAAAGGGGGGCCCAAGACAAGTTGCAAAAAAAAACTTGCTTTCAGCACCATATTCAAGCTCCCTAACATCCTAAAACCTACTCCCAACAGAAAATGAGGGTTTGATAACAGTCAAAACTTGCTCTCTTATAGCATATTGAGGCTCCATAGCAGCCCAAAACATGCTCCGTACGCCACATTAAAGCTCCCTAGTATCCCAAAACCTTTTGAGCAGCAAATATAGGCATACAAATGCTTTAGAGCAACAAATACCAAACTTTCGACACATAATTTAAATGATTAAATGTGATATTAGAACATCCTCTAGAGGATACCACCAACTCGATCAGCTAATTAACACCCAGCATTACACTTGGTTAAGCACACATACATCCGGGGATACATCCAAATAAAACTACAAGATTCATACAAAAATAAAAGCTTCTATATTCCCCATGCATTCAAACTGCCTAATATGCAATGAGCTCTAGCTCACAACTTTATGTCCTCACCTATCCACTTGTTATACTAGCTTATAAGCAAAGTTAGTAGCTATCTAGGGTCAACAGCCTTGTGAGAAAAGACCCTAAGCAACCCAGGTTGCAAGACCAACAAACTATTCACTAAGTAGACTAGTAGCTAACATGGGCAGACAACCGGCTAATAACAGTCTGTGTGCAACCCCTCTGGTAGCCCAGAAACCAAGTACAACCCCTTTCTCTCACCATCTACGCTCGCAACTTTACTACTAGCTTTAGCTCTCATGCTTCCTTATCTCGTGGTACACATTTTACGATGAATTTGGATGGACGGTGTGTTTAACTGCGATTAGTATAAAAACAGCGGTAGCGGTGAGATTAGACATTGTAGCAATATTGTAGCGTGAGACAATAAGTAAACTAAATGCACCGCACCCAATCTCCCACCCTTAATAACTTAAATATCAGTGCGCGTTAAAAACACACGTCTAATTTTTCTACCTCAAAAACTGCCTTCTAACCTGATTCGCCATACAAAACATTAAATCAACAATGTATAAATATTTGATTTGACAAATAGCTTGAAAGATATTGAAATTGCTTTCACTTGGTGGAACCCATTTTTTAAATTATTTTATGAGTTTTAGATGAAATTATATTCATCTTATAACCACTGATTCCATTGTCATCAACACAATTAGTTGGATGGCCGTTATTCATTCAAGACAGATGAGATGAGAGACTATTCAAACAATTTTTGCGCTTACTTTCTGGACCAAATTAGTTGCATTAAGGGCAAAGCAAAAAAAAAAATTTTGGGGGGGTTAAAATTCATTGCAAAAACATAGCATAATGGAAATAGTAGGTAAAGGCAAGTAATTAATTAAGAAAAGCATTACTTTTGGAATGCGTGTACTATCACTCAAATTACTATTTTATTAAAAAAATATACAAATTTATTTTATCTCAATTTATTCTAAAAATAATATTCACAAGTATAGATATAAAATGAGACTCACACAATTCTATTAAACATCATACACTTTTTAACTAAAATAAACAAAATTAATAATTTTTATTGTAATCGAGTATCTATCGTTAATAACAGTAATTAATCTTTTTATCTCGGGTATTTTTCAAAAAAATAAACGGTTGACTATAAAATATATTTCATTTCCCGTAAACGAGAATCAAACCCCCAACAATATAGGTAAAAGATAAAGTGAATATCCATTATATCACACGTTATGGTTAACAAAAAAAATTTTAAATTCACATATTAAAAAATAAAAAAGAATAAGGTGGGAATTAAAAAGAGAGGGAGAACGTGGTGGGGGCGGAGGAAGTTTAATGGGAGAAAAAAGGTAGGGCTTGGACTTATCGCCAAACTCTTCCTCACTCGCTCACTCACGCCATCAACGAATATAATATTATCCAAATTCTAATGTCCAGACACACTACACGACAAACGGCTCCTTTTTAACCTAACTCCACTTCACCTGTCTTCTTCCTTTCCTATGTATGTGGTCCCCCCCCCCCACCAAGGCGGCAATTGCCCTCATCCCATTTTTTTTAATTTCATTATAATATCGTTTACGTAGTACGACTTATAAAATAACATACTCCATTAATTTTTTGTATTTCTAATAATAACCCTATCTTCTTCTTCTTCTTCTTCTTCCTCTTCTTCTTCATCATTTTCATCTTAACCTGTCAGAAACGGAAACCTCAATTTTTTGACCATTTTAGTTTATTTTATTTTATTTTCGCATGAGAAAAGCTTGGAAGAAATCTAATGCAAATTCCATGTTTTTCTTTTCCTTTGAATTTTTGAGGAATGTTTAGGACATAAAACAGCAACAAATTAGATATATGCAATAAAATCCACAAAACATGTCGGTGGATATGGCCTCCTTTTGGCGGCCGCAAACAAGAACAGAAAATGGTTCACAAACACAAGAATTAGATCACTAGAGTAGGTATATGTATATGAGGGAATGATATAAATAATACATAAATGCTATATATAGGTTCTTTTTAATGTTATTAATACTATGTTTAGACAGTACAACAAGACATGAGTTTAATTATTGGTGATATAATACAACATGAATTCTTTAGGAGTGGGTATATTATATTTTGGTTTTCATGAAGAAGCAAACCCTTCCTTCTCTCGTGTGACTGCAAGCAAGCATTTATCCCAGAAAGAAAGTCAAATGAACAAATTTAGTAAGTTTTTAAAGCCACCAATTGCTGAATTTTGAAGCTAAGCTGATGCCGAGATTGACTCCTCTTGGTTGAATTTCATACTCATTTTGTTTATCACCGCCATTACATTAAATAACACTACATCATTACCCTGCAGTAAAAAAGCTTGAACTTGTCATTTCATTAATTTAAATTGAATGCCCCCATACTTATTTAAAATAGAAAAAGGCTGAAGTTGGATTGAACCACCCCCTCAAAAAAACCAACCATTCATTTAATTATCTTGGTGGGGTTTTGATGATGGATTAAGACTTCAACTGCACCTCTCAGCTAAAGCAAATACGTTGTTTTCTCCTATATATAAAAAAATGGTCATAATCTATATAAAAATGTTAAAATACAATGCGACTATTCGAATAGAACCGAACCCGAAATGTATCCGAATTCGAAATAAATCCTGTGAGGCTGTGACTTTTCTATATAACCAAACCCGGACCAACAGGACGCACCACCAAAAAACAGCTTTAGCTCTCCTTCTCTCTCTCTTTTTGTTCTCTCGCTTAACCCTGTGGAAGATGGTGGCGTTAGAAAGGAGCCTAGAAGCAGCCATGAATGCGAGGATAATAGGGAGTGGGAGTGAGACGATGGTGCTAGCACATGGGTTTGGAGGAGACCAATCTGTGTGGGACAAAGTCCTCCCTTGCTTGACAAAGCATTACCAGGTTGTCCTTTTTGACTGGACTTTTTCAGGGGCTGTAAAAGATCCCAACCTCTTCGATCCTTTGAAATACTCTTCTTATGATGCCTTTGCTGATGACTTGATTGCTCTTTTGGATGAGCTTCACTTGGAATCCTCCCTCGTCTTTGTCGGTCACTCCATGTCTGGTATGATCGGATGCATTGCTTCCATTAAAAGACCTCAACTTTTTAACAGGCTTATACTTGTTGCTGCTTCTCCTAGGTATTTTTTTTTTTATTTCCTTTTCTTACTTGTGCTATATCTTTAATTTTATAGATTCAAACCCCAAACCCATACAATTATTAAATATATCTTTAATTATGGCACATACTTCTTCTAAATATTCTTTCAACCTGGAGTTTAGTTGATATTCAATCATTCGTCACTTCATATATGATTAAGTACAAATCTGTATACTTTGTATCAAAAAATAATCCTCCTTTTTCATCCAATTTGTAGACTTTTTTGGGTAATTTATAGAAGAATTGAATCTATTTACCAATTTAACCTATATGTGTATATGTATATATAAAGAAATTGGATAATGGGAGAGTAGATGTGAAAATTAAATCAACCTAACGGCAAAATATGTGGACAGGAGGATCTGGGTCGGTTATCATAGACAGTGCTGTGTTCTTTGTCTTGTACTTTATATTGTGTGGATGATTCAACTTTATATATATACTCAATTATTTCAGTATCTCTCTATTTCTATGCTCAATTATATTACTTTTTGATTAAATAACAAATCCAATCTTATCTTATTTTCTGCTTTCTTCTTCTTTGACATTTTCTTATTACAAGCCAAAACCAACTTTTTAGTTCTATATTTTTATTGTTATCTTTTAATTTCTATAGAAAAACATTATATATGACAATCTTGTTGTTGTCGGCCGAAAACATGAAATTTGGTTCGCTTGTTAGATGTTATATGTGAACAGTATATGTACTCATCTATATATTATTATAATCCAAAGTCCTAATTTAGTTATACTTTTTTAGGGTATTTATGCCTTTTCCATAAAGCTAAATTATATATATGTAATAAGACTTAAACCCAAGACTATATAATTTATAAAACATTAAATACTATTTTAAGGGTTTCTTTTTAAAATAATTTATTGAAATGATGACGAAAAACCTTAAAATGATCGAGTACATTCACTTTACAAAGCGAATTGGTGTTTCCGATATTTGCAATGTTTAATTTTGCAGGTACATGTATGGTTTCATGTAATTGTCTCATACTACCAAGTAATTTGCAGGTATATCAACATAGATGATTACGAAGGTGGATTCGACGATGCAACAATCGACGGCATCATATCGAGCATCGAATCCGACTACGAAAACTGGACATCAAATTTCGCACTACTCGTCGTCGACAATTCAGACCCGATATCGGTCAACAACCTTGCAAAATGCTTGAAGAGGATGAGGCATGAATTTGCAGTCCCTTTAGCCAAAACAGTGTTTCGCAGCGACAAAAGGGACATCCTAGACGAGGTAACCACACCATGCACCATTATCCAGACCACAAATGACATTGTCGTGCCGGGTTCAGTTGCCGACTACATGCACAAGAAGATCAAAGGGAAATCAACGGTTGAGATTGTCAACACCAATGGTCATTTCCCTCAGCTGACAGCACATCTTGAGTTCCTTGCTGTGCTTGCTGGAGTTTTAGGCTTTGAAATTTGAACCAAAAAATAAAAGATAACATCAGAAATAAATATATGGTCATTGGAATATATACATATTTATGGCTTTTAACATGTGTGTGTGTGGGGTTGGCCTTTGTAGAGTATATCTAGATTTTTTATTAGTAATATTTGTTTGGTCTTTATTTTAGTGTTATTGTTGTACTTTTCTTCTTCTTCTTCTTCTTTTGGCTAAGCAATATACTTGGGAAACAATTAATGGTGTTTTTGTTTTTTATTATTAGATTTTTGTTTTAAGGAAAAAAATTAAATATAAACATAAGAGAATGTTTTGGTACATTCAGCATTGGATCTCTTAAACTATTAAAAAGTTTTTAAACTTTATAGTTTTACTTAAGTTTTTATTATTTTTATTGTACTTAAAAAGATATTATATTTTAATTTGCATTCAAATAAGCATTTATATGAAATAAAATACTTGTTTAAATAAAATTTAAAGGTGAATGACTTTCATATAAAAAAATTAATGCCTATTTGCAAGGTTGAGGCCTTATATTCTTAAATATTCAAATTTGAGTCCTATTATAAGTAATTTTGTAATTTTATTTTAGATTTTATAGTTCATAAGACTTATTCGAATGTATTTCAGATTTCAGATTTTAAATATATCATTTGTGATTGTACTATTAAGTATAGTTGTAAAACTTCCTTAAAAATTAAAGATTAGCAGCTTTTTAAAGAGCAAATTTGAGTGTAACAAATATGTAGTGATTTAAACAAAATTTTAGGATTTTTTTCTATCATTTTAACATCAAATAAAACAAGGATTCAGTTGATATTAGCAAAAACAATTTACTAATTTATATGTTTTATGTGAAATATTGTGATTATTATTAGTTAAGAATATGTTGGGATGTAGAGGAGCCACTAAGAAATTGGACCTAAAATTTTTAATAAAAACCTTATAATAAGAATTCAAATCTATATAAAAAGAAAAGAAAACGGATAGGATAGGATAGCAATAATAGTGTAACCCTAAACCTTCTTTTATAGTAATCTAGTTTACAAAGATAAAGGTATAAGATAAATTTCTTTTGTTTTTTAATAGAAATACTCACTAAAATGTTAAAATTTTTTGAATTTTTAATTTTGAATAGTTTTATAAATTTTAAATTATTAGTCGACATGGCATATAAAATAAACAAAGTCATGTTAAGATTAAGTACACGTGAATTGCCATGTGAATTATCATGCCAACATCGTTGAAGAATTAATTTTTAGTCAATATTTTTATTAAAAAAGTAATTTAAATATTTCTAAAATATTAATGAACAAATGTAGATATTCACTAAGAAAAAAACATCAGAAATGGGGAGATGATTCAATTCTGAACTTGAATGGGCTCTGCAGCCGAAGTGATCCACTCAGCCAAAATGATAAAAGAATATGGCCCAAAATAATCCACCCACAATATCGAACTGGGAGGGGGGGTGGAAATATATAATATAATTATAGGAGGAAAAAAGGAATTTATAATTGATTGATACATCATACATGCGCTATGGAATTGGATAGTTAAACGGAGTTAAAAGGAAAAGTTTTAATCAATCAAAATGTGGTACATTACATATCAAATGTTGACCATTGATGTAACTGTTGATCAGTCAAAATTTTAAAATATATATAAAATTATTAAATATTATTTTAAAATTATAAAAAAACATAAAATTTATTTTTAAAATGTAAAAATATTTTAACATAATTATAAATTATAAATTTAGTTAAAAGCCAAATTTTTCGAGTTATTTCCACAAAAATCAAAGCTCTTCTTTTTGAAGGCAAAATGAAACAAAAAAAAACTAAAAGAATATATTAAACCCCATGGTTAGAAAATCTTCAATTTTATCCTTTTTGGAAGTAAAAAGTTCTTTTTTTTTTTGTAGTTTGCGAGGTTTTCTTGTTGCATAAGTCGACGGAACTTAGCCTGAGCCTCTTTCTCAGCATACTGTGGATAAAACTATTTTTTCAACTCCTTTTAGAACTCTTCCCGAGCTCTAATTGCGATCTCACCTTGTGTCTCATCTGTGGGCCTACAATGCCACCACAAAAGAACGACATCAGTAAAATAAATTGCAGTTGTATTTACCTTAGTGGCATCATCCTTAGTGCCAATTGTACGAAAGTATTGTTCCATCCCCTTATAGAAAGTTGTCCACGTCCCTCGCGGACATCATCCCCTTAAAGTCTTTCAACTTGGGGATATCCATTTTACGTTGCTTAGGGATCGAAACCAATATCCCTTTACCCACAACAGCTCTACACATAACGAGCTCACCCTCGAGGCCCTTAAAGTCTTTCAACTTGGGGATATCCATTTTATGTTGCTTAGGGATCGAAACCAATATCCCTTTACCCACAACAGCTCTACACATAACGAGCTCACCCTCGAGGCCCTCAATTTTCGACATCATGGCATCAATTTCCTCCTTCAAAGCCATAATCATAGCTTCGAGAGCATAATTCCTCTTAGTCATCTTCTTTGTCTGATTATCCATAGCAGTATTTAGGGCCCTTTTCATCACATTCAGATTGGAACTGAGAGCCTTTGCAACATATTCCTTGAGTTGCTCTTTCATTGAGTCCAACTCATCGGCGCATCCCTCAACAACCTCAAGTGTTTCCTTATACCACTCATGGATTCCTCCAAATTAGTCACTCGACCTTACAAAGTTGACAAAATATCCCTCGATCTGCTAGTTTTCCTGCCTCTCTCACAAGTCTCCCTAGGCTCAATCTACTTATCAACTCCTTTCTTTATCTCAACTGGTGCCTTCGAACCTTGACTCTAATACCAACTATCATGAGCTAGAACTTACGTCTGGCAAACCGAATGGCCTTAAGCGATTTCTTTACTTCAAATTCTCCTAAGTCGACTTATCTCTCAAAAGATGAGAATTCTCAAGGGAAATCCTCTAAGGCATTAAAATAAAGCGAAAGCAAACTCAAAAGACAAAGAAGCAACAAGCTAATATGTTTGAGTAAATGCTCTCAAATATATTCAATAACTATAAATGGGATGATTACAAATGAGAAATTTTTTATTTATAGTTGAGCTCTCATAGATCCAATGGTACAGTTTAAATTACATCGATGATCAAGATTAAAACTTATCTATAAGATGAGAGTCCTAAGAGATTTAAATTCTATACAATCTTATCCCTTAGGATTTACAATATTTAACATGGTAACTCTAGTTTTACTGAAGTGTTTTATAGGGCCACAAAGGCTTCAAGTAGATGAGTTTCTCCATGTGTTACACGAATCGAGCCAATTCAAGTGAGTTAAATGAGCCACATTTAATTAGTTGACCTCCATGAGACATTCTGTGTGCATTCGTCACAGGCTTTGAATTGCGGCCTGTGATAATTGGAGCAGGTTAGATTAATCATTATTTTTAAACAAACCTTTATTTGTAAAAATGCCCACATTTGTAAAATTTATTTGTATATAAAATTATGTGAACAATTTTCTCTCTTTTTAAATTATTGTTTATAAAGATACGTTGAAAATTTTATATCATAATTTTAATATGAAAACATATTTTGAATAATATGACCAACTCATGCATTGCATGGGTATGAAAACTACTATTAATATAGAGGCATAGCCAAAAAGAGGCCGACATGGGTCTTTCCCCCTTCCCCCTTCCTTTTTTTAGAGTAAAAGGCCATAAAGTTCATGCATTCATTCATTCATAACTTGAAGCATCATAAATCACAAGACCCTGAATAGAGGGCGGGTAATCCAGAACAAACGTGAGAGTAACCTCACACTCTAAGCCCACACCCCATTGGTTAAAGGGTATAACAACTTTTTTTAGTCTCTTTGAAAACTAATTATTCAATTTAATATTTTTTAGCTCTTTAATTATATGAAAAAAATTTGTTTTTGACCATTCTTAAAAATTAATAATTAATTTTCAACCATTTTGACACAAATAATTTTAGCTTTGGCCCTTCCAAAATTTTTTAATTTCATTTTGACCTTCAAATACAAAATTTTTAACTTAATATATTACAAAGGTTTTATGTTTTTAATGTTTTAACACCATACAAATTTGACATGTGGCAAGAAAAGAAAGAAAACATTTGTGGAGGAAAATTGCAACATAAACCCTTTGTATTTTTATATACTTTTTAATGACGTTTTGCAAGTTATATTTTCATAATAAGCCCTTAAATTTTGTTTGTATCCAATAATTAAATTTACAATTTTACATAATAAGTCACATTAAATTTTAAAATAGTTTTAAAAGATCTTTTAAGTTTTTAAGTTTATCATTATTTTACAAATTAAATACACTATTAAGATTGAAATAGATATTTAAAAATATAAATAATGTTACAATAAATTATTTAGTGTCCACAATATTTAAATTTAATTAATAATCTACATTCACTAATTAATAATTAAAATCAAGTTAGAAATTATATAAAATATAATTTCATACAATACATATACTATTATAATATTTATATTTTAAAATAATTTTAAATTATTATTTATTTAAATTTAGTTTAACATAAGTTATCGTGTTTTTAAACTTAAGTTTTATATTTTAATTTCGTAACCATACATTATTAATGAAACGATACAAAATTTAAGAAATAATTAAATGTAATTTAATTAATACATACAATCAACTCGTACATTGCACGGGTAAGTTGGTTAAGCCCAACGAACCTTGCACCATGGTATAGTGGTGAACCTGTATAGGGTATATAACCTTTGTTGAACGTAAGTGAGATGCACATAAAAGTTCAGAATCATTGATTACCCAACTATCCTAAAAGATCATATCTTAATACTTCACGTCATCGTCACTACAAAAGAACAAAGAATGATCTCATTGTCAGCAGTCTCTAAACACGTAGACAATCATGTCCCTTGGTATAAAAAAACCCATAGTAAAAGTTGAAGACACCAAATCTCATTCCATACTCCATCTCTATCACCCCAAAATAAAGGACACCACAACTGTCTTCAATGGCTCTCTGCCTTATCTGAAGGTGAACCATCGTACAAATCATCATTTCAGGCTCTTGTTAATCCCACTAGTTAACAAAAATCAATAATTTTTATATAAATATAAGATTATGCATATATAAATGTTCTTTATCATATCAATATTTTCGCTTGTTATTGAAATATGCATGGATATATTAAATACAATAAAAATATAAAATTAAAATTAATTATAATTCTATCCATAATTAAGTTAAACAAACTATAAACAAATTGTCACAAATATATGTTTAGTAAGTTTTAATTAGCTTAAAATATTTTTTAAATAAAGACACATTTTAATAACATTGATTAAATTAAATTTATATTTTTTTCAAATATCATTAATTTATTTCTCAAATCATTAATTAATTTAAACAAAAATAAAATTATAAAAATATTATAATATTAATACATAAATAATTCGTGCATCACACGAGAATTCAGACTAATTTTATATTTAAATGAATATTTATTTATTTTTAAAATTTTAATTACAATTTTAATAATTATTTAAAAATAAAATAATACATCAAACATATAATAGATAATTTTTTTTTTTTTTAAATTGATAACAAAAGCAGACTCAAGTCTTAAGGCTTAGAACTCAACGGAGGAGTAAGAAATGCAACAGTCTCGTCCTTCTCTAAAAGATCCAGAACTTGCATCCGTGGAGTGGAAAAAGAATAGTATGTTGAACATGAGGACTAACAAGTCATACTAAGCAATCTGCTATCAAATTCACCTCCTTGCTAATATGTTGGACCACCATAGTCCAATCCCTTAAACAAAGGCTCCTCATGTCAGCAACAATTGGAAGAAGAAAACCATCACTTGAGCCATGTAGAACCATATTCACCATATCAAGAGAGTCACTCTCTACCTGAACTTTCTTATATCCATGCTCCCATGCAATTCTAAGCCCGTTGTACGTTGCCCATGCTTCAGCTTGCACAACTGAACGTTCACCGAAGCATCGACCATACCCAAGGATCCAGGTCCCGTTTTCATCTCTTAATAGACCTCCTCCAGCTGCTTTTTCCACCATGCTCTGCACAGGACCATCACAATTAACTTTGATCCATCCAGGGTTTGGTAATGTCTAATGATTAACCCTTGGGCTAGACTTGCAACCATGACTCCTTGTATGAGAACCATAACACCTAGCCCGGGCCAAACTAGTGAGAATAATGTTATAGGCAGAACAGTTGGCAACTTGGCACCATTAAATATAAAGCCATTCCTGCTCTTCCACAACTTCCAGCACATCATGCCAAAAATTGAACTCCAAAGAGGAATATTAAACCGCCAATTCGCAGAGCTCCCAATATTAGAGACCAGCCAGGATCGAAGATGCTGATTGAAAAAAAAAAAAAGAAAAAGAATGAGCATTATGGGGAATAAGATTTAATCCAAACTGCCTTAGCGATGGAGCAATCCCTTATGATATGGATGCAATTCTCGGTCAAAGCACCACACAAGGAACAAGAGGGGTTGTCAGCCAATCCTCGCCTAACCCTCTACTCATTTGTTAATAACCGATTATCAAGAACTAGCCACAGGAAGTTCTGAACCCCATGAGGACCTTTAAGCTTCCAGATAAGTGATCAAGCTGAAGCGAAATTGTTGTAAGTATCAGAAATTGAAAACTTGCCAGTTTGTGACCAGCGCTAACCACAACAATCGTGTCCCGTAGATAACCTGCGAAGATAAGAGCTAGCAATATGAGAAAGCGTTTCTTGGGGAAGAAGATGAGCTGATAAGTTCCAAGCCTGGTTGTCGTTAGAATCAACCATATCCTTCACCTTACCCTCAATAATTGACTCCATACTTTGAACCACATGTGTAAACAAGGGCCAACTTTCGGGATCCAGTTGTCACTCCAAAACTTGACTATCTAACCATCACCAATGCACCAAAAAACACCATTACGAACATCATTCCACACCTCAGACAAAGCTCTCCAAACATGTCAGCATCTCGCGCAAGATTTATTTTCGGACAATCTTCCCTCACTTCGTATTTCCCTCAAAGGACACGCATCCAAATTTTCAACTGTTGAGAAACAATTTGGTATTTGAGTTTAAGGAGAAAGGATTTATTCCAAAAGCGCGCAGACTTAAGACCTAAACCCCCATTCCCAGTAGGCATTCACACTTACTCTCATATGATGAGAGGTAATTTCCCACACTCCAATGTAGAGCCCCAAATAAAATTCCGCGCTATCTTCTCATTTTGTAGACAAATACTCAGTGGAGTAGAGAAAGTTTGCATAAAGGAATTTGGTATAAAAAGTAACGCAGATTGCGTAAGAGCTACGTGCATTGGCAACCCAATTATTAAGCTTATTATGAACCTATAACGTTTCCTTCTTGACCCTCGAATGGAAAAGAGGCATTCCCAAATACCTTCCAAATCCAAAAATATATATATTCAAATTAACTGAAGTAAACCAAGCTAATCCAAACTCAACTTAAAATAATCATAAAAGGAATCCGATGAGAGCCCACCCAAACATGCGGTTTGCCAGCTCTATTTAGCGCTTTTTAAGATTAATAGTCAAATTTAAAAAAAAAAAAAAGGGTAAAAAATGTCAAGTATCAGGTATCAAATCAAAACGGCACTCGAAGTCTTTATTTTAAGATTATTATTCTCTTCCGTCCTGTTGCCAATTTTCGTTTGCTTTGCCTTCCATTTCAAATGCCTTCCCTTCTATATAAATCGCTTACTGATTACAACTCCCCCCTATTTCGCACTCAATTCCTCAACGTTTCCGCCGCTTCTCCTCCCTCTCCGCCACCACCCAATTGGAATCTGTCCTGCCGGATTACGTCTCAAAGCATGTCTTGCTCTTCCGAAACTCCTTTGCCAACTCTCCGTACAGTTACTATACCTTATTACGAGCTCAAGGTCAGTTCCTAATCACTTATGCCTTCTCCGAGTTGACTCGTTTGTGTTGGATCTCTGACAGAATTGACCGTGATCATGTGCTCTAAAATTCTTAGTTTCCTTGAATTTTCCTGCAGTTTCTTAGCAACCAAACCGAGTTAATGACGTGTTATTTTAAAATTTCTTGGATTTTGCCTATACGTATCTGCATGCTTCAGATTTTAGTATTATTAGTAGTATTGTTATTTTCCGTCTCGTTTATGGTAATGTATTGAAACAGGACAAGGATGCTGATCTGTCGTTGAAAATTGAAGAAGGGTTTGGACCGAATGGACTTGGAATTCTATCAATTACTGATGTATGTTTTTCTTTCTTTTCTTTTTTCTTTTAGAAATTAGTTTGTTTATGAGTTGATTTTCCTTTGCTGTTATTCCTTCACTGCGTAATCATTGTTAGTTTGTTACAGGTTCCAGAGTTTCCTTCACTGCGTCGAAATCTTCTATGCCTTTCATCTAGGTATGGTATGAATTTCAAAACAAAATTTTCTCATGATAAATGATCGAAGAAAATTGAAAAATATTTTATAAAATTCCTTCTTAACAGATTAGCTGCCCTGCCTGAAGATGTGAAGAAGGAACTTGAGGATCCTCAGAGTAGGTAATATTTTGTTTTTCTTTTTGCTATTATGTTTTTATCGTAATTCTTAAAAGGAAAGAAGCTATGATATCATGTTAGAAGAAAAAATTAAGAGTGAAGGTAACATAATAATAACACAAAGGACTACGTTGTTTGACTGTGGTGGTCTACATCCATAGGAAAATTTCCAAAGGGTTAATTTGTTGATATTATGAATTGTTGTGTTTGTATATATAAGAGTGCCTGCTTATATAGAAGATTCTCACCAATTTAGGAAGGAGTCAAGCAAGGAAATTGTATGGTTATCTCTTTTTTATTATATCAGAATTGCAACGCAATCTTAATAATCTAATTACATTTATCACTCTTAACAGTATTGTTCCTCTGTGAAATTTATTTCTTAACAATGCATATGACTATTGTTCTTAAATAGAGTTTCAAGGCATAATGTTGGATACTCTTGGCTTTGTGCCATGTTGTTCATAACTGTCTTTTACCTGTAGGTACAATTTTGGATGGAGTCATGGGAAAGAGCAGCTTGAATCTGGGAAACCTGGTAAATAGTTGCACACTTTGAGTTTTACAATTCAATATGATTAAATATGAGTCAATAGCTTGCAGTTTAATTGTTTTTCCTTGCATTTGTATGTAATACTAGAACAAAAAGAACCAAATAGCTGATATAAAGTAGACCTCACTGGCATACTAGTTTAACTCAACGCTAAAACATATTAACTGCTTATAAACGTCAACCTTGTATAAATGTCCTGTTTGTTTGTGGGAAAGTGTGTTTTCTTTTTCATCCTCAAATCCCAACATTTATGGCAGGGGAGACTATTTTCACTCTGCTTCCCATAATAGTGAAATCATGCTCCTAAATTACAGGCAGAGAAAAGGTTCTTGTTTGAGAGATATTGTTTTACTGGATTGAGGAAGGATCGAGTAAAATTTTGCTACAGATATGTTCAACTCTAAATTACATTTAGAGGAGAAAGGCCCTTTCAATTAGTTTGATTTCAGATCTGAAACAAAATTAAGAGACTTAAACGGACTGTACTTGTTGCAGGATTTTAGATCCGAGTGCTTTTTTTTCTGTACTTGAAATGGTGTGAATTTCCTTGAAAATGTCTATTTCCAATATAATTGATTTTGAGATATATATATATCTTAGGCTCAAATTGTGTTTCTTTTTCTTGTTGGGTTGTCTATTTTTTTTCCTTTCAATGAGTTAAACATTTTTCTCTTTAATGCCATGCAGATCTTCTGAAAGGTTCATTCTATGCAAATCCCCTAATTGATGTGCCTACCAATGACACATACTTGATTCAGAGGTAAATGTGGAAGAATGCAGCATAGATGAGTACCATATTTGCAATTTTCCTGTGTAGCATCGTCTTAGATTGGCTCAGAGAACAGTTCCTTTTTCTTTTACTTAATGTGTAGGTTCTTATATTACATAATACTTAGACTCTTCCATTTGTGATATATTTGCATCAATAGGTACCATACATAAAAGGAACATTAATGAGTACCATATTTGCATTGTCCTTATGTAGTATTCTCTTCATTTATCTCAGAGACCAGTTCCCTTATTATAATGTCTGCAGGCTCTTATATTACAAAACATTTGCATTATGTGGGTATGCCATAGGTGATTGTGCTTATGTTCAATTTCTCAATGATCACCCTTGCTCTGCCTTGTAGATATCCATCGTATTGTGGAGCAAATATTTGGCCTCTGGCTGCTTTGCCAGAACTTGAAGTGGGTATGTCCACTTTTCTGCTTAGGAAAATAATGGAATTTAAAAATGTCATGATCCTTTAGTAAGTTGATGAATTGCTGTGAGAAAATTGTCATCTTATATTTCTCTGACATAGGTTTCTTTGAATGTTGATTTGCCTCTGCTCTGTAGCTTTCAAAGCTCTGGGAAAGCTGATCTTTGATGTTGGGTTGATGGTGGCATATCACTGCGATCAATATGGTAAATTCCCCTTCAATTCCACTTTTTAAATGCAGATAATATGAAACTAGATAGTTGTTTTTCTAGACCTAAGTTATACATACCAGCTTCACCACCTAAGCACCATAGTCTTTTAATAGTTGAGATTATACCTTTGAAAATCCAAAGGGTGGCCACATTTCAATATTTTGAATTTCATATACATAGATCTGGCCCTACACCATGATGTATGAGCTTGATTGAGCCTAGTCCTTTATATGTAGTTCTTGATTATATAACCTGTTAAATTTATCTTAAACAAAGAACAAAGTCTTTTTGTTTACCATCTTTCTCACTTATCATAATACGGTCAGTATCTAGGGGGATGAAAATGCGAAAGGATGAAGGTCTTGAGCAAATTCTTCTTCGCTCTCGTTGTCATAAGGGACGTTTGCTTTATTATTTTCCTGCACAACTGAGGTTTTTTTTCCCCAGTTGCTTTTGGATACGTATCTTTTTTTTCCATAGTTGAACAGTTAACCTACTTTCTCTAGCTTCTAGAATGTATCAAGTAAAATATGATGTTACTTGCAGTAATCATGAAGAAAATGGTGACTCCATGTCATCTTGGTGTGGATGGCATACTGACCACGGCTCCTTGACAGGTGATAAGTCTTTCGTCTAAATCTTATTATTTTTCTCCCTTGAGCTTATCAGCTACCTCATTCATAACATGTTGCCTTACATCAATAAGAAGGTTTTATTAGTGAAGACCTTACTAATCCCTTTATGCCTGTTTAACACCATTAACATACCATCGTCTATCTTGGTCTGTCTATCATTCTTGCTAATAATTTAGGAAGTAAATTATATTTGCTTTCAAGGGATGTCAAGACTAATCCGCCCTATATAGGTGCAATGAACTGATCCATTTCATATATTGAAAATGAGGGTAAGCCTATTTCAGGCATTAAGAAACTTATGTGGGTTTTGAACTAGATGTTAACTCTTTTGAGGTTCGACATTATTTTTTGTCCACTTCTTTTTGTAGTCTTGCAAAAAGATTGATATGATAGTTGTGAGTTTTATGTTTATCCTTGATTTCTGCTTCAATTTAATTTGTAGGTCTGACATGCGCCATGTTTAAGAGGAACGATGTAGAAATATCTTGTCCTGATAGTGCTGCTGGCCTTTATATAAGAACACGGAGTGGTGAAATTGTCAAAGTATACATTCTTGGTCACAGAACTTTTACTTATCAATAATTGCATTACATGATCATTCAAATTGACTTGTTTACATCATAATTCCTTGCCTAGTGCTTGTAGCCTTTCATAACTAAAAAAAGGCTTCATGTTACCTGATGTGTTAATCTCCTCAAGTATGATGATCTTTGAGAAAAAATATTGGCAGATACTTCAAATAATGGGGATATTAAATAAACAAATGCTTGCAAATGGTAATATATATTATTGGTAATGCGGAGTAGCATAAAATTGATCATTACTGATAATATAAATTACTGATATTGGAGAGCACCACAAATTTATATTACTGTCAAGAAAGACTTTTTATTTTTAATAATTTCTCTATCAAATAAACAAAGTTTGGTTATGGATGGAATACAGAATGGCTTTGAAAAATGTTAAGTAAGCTAGAAATCGGTGCTGTACATTTTTACTGTTCTATATTTTGTGAAATCTTAAATATTCCCTAGTCTGTGTTGGGCTTGTAACTGGAGAAACCAGAAAAGGCTTGCGGAAGCAATAGTGTAGTTTTAACCAATTCCTTCAAGTAACAGCCAAAACGTTGACCTACTATTGCCATGATTTTATCAGAAGATATATTTATTCTGTTAACTTTGGTTTTTATTCTAGGCTACTTTTGGAGAAAATGAAATAGCATACCAAATTGGTGAAACCACTGAAATTCTTTCTCAAGGATATCTTTGCGCAACACCTCATGGTGTTCGGGTATTTTCTCCTCTCTCTCGGGAAAGATCAATGTTCGGTTTCCATTATACAATTATCCTGTCCTTCCTCTATAATTTATTCATGGATTCTCTTAGGCTCCAAAAGGAAAGGAGGCTTCCGGTGTTGATCGATCAACATTTGCATTATTTATGCAACCTGATTGGTATGTTAATCGTCGATGGTGTAATACCATGTTTATTGACTTGACATATTTGGGATTAGTTTTAATAGTAGAACAATGAGCTACGATGGTGTGTTTCTGTATTTTCAGCTTAGCAGTTGGTTATGTTTTCATATGCTATTCTCTGCTGTGTAGAAATGAGTTATTAGCATTTGGCTAGGGAAATCAGTTCCATTTAATGAATTTTTTTCCTTAAATTGTAGGGATGAAAAGCTCAATTTTCTTTTTAATTGTAGGGATGAAAAACTCAATTTTTCTGAGGACGTTTATATTCATAAAGAGGTATGTTCTCTATAATTCTACTATTTTTGAAAGTGAAATTCAACTGCACTGGTTATTGGATTTAGAAGAAACTTAGTTCTAAAAGTCAGCTTTAACTTTGAGAATTATTTGCATGACATATAACTATGATCTTAACTAGAACATTGAACTTTTATCAGCCATCTAAAACAGAGGTGTAAATGAGACACCTATGCTAGCAAGCTATTTGGATTCAACTTAAAAATAAATAAATAAATTGAATCCAATTGGTCATCGTCTAGTTGATCTTGAATAGCCCGAGTTATTGAGTGAGCCAAATTCAATTCAAGTACCATGATATTTTGACTTGAGAATGTTCTAAGCCTAATTGAGATTTTTGTTTTTTGTAGCTTTAATCAGCATTTAAGAATCTAAATTTGAGCTCAAAATAAAGCATAAATAATTGAGGTTTGAGTATAGGAATTGAGCTCATTGTTTATTAAGTAAAAACCTAATCGAGCAAGCTTTAACAGTTTGATATTTATCAATTGAGCTCAAAATTTTTACAGCTTGTGTTTGTTTTGATTGCATCCCTAAAGTCTAAACCTTTCTTTAGAACCAAAATAGAAAATTGTTAGTATTATTATTAATGTGTAAGGGGTCTAGTTAATGCTGAAGTTTTGTTGTTTCAGCTGATACCATCAAATGACAGTCTTACTTTTGGAGAGTATTCAGAGATGCTCCTTGACAAATATTACCACAAGAAAACATAAAGAACTGTAAATATTTTCCTCTTTTACCAACTTTAATCTTTATTTTATCCTATAACGCTATAGGTACACTATAAAATACAATAAGCAATAATATTGCTTTGTAAACTTCATGTTATTTTCATAAGGAAGCAAACAAATTTATAGCTGCTTGGGTGCAATTTGATTTTGATATATATATAGGTCAACCAATCTTCTATGATCATGAAAATCAAGTGGATATAGAAACTAAGACAAATGGTTATAATCATTCTTTTAATGGCCTATTTTATAATGAAAATGAAGAATTATTTCATACACTTCATAGCAGAATTGAAATGATAACACGTCTATGTATAGTGTAACAAGAAAAACATACGATATAAAAACTCCACTTATGAGCCGATTGAATCTTAGCTTAGTTGGTTTGGGTATTATTATCAGTGAAAAAATATAAATTTTAATGTGTTAGCGTTTATCCTCTTATTTAAAAAAAAATAAGTGTTAAAAGACTTTTGTATAAAAAATATGAAATAATTAAAACATTACTACTGATTTTTTTGCAAGGAAAGCAAACACTACTTTATATTATATGATGGTAGTGTAAATGAAAATGGAATGCACATCAGGGGCCCCACCCCTCGGCAAATGAGGTGAGACGCAATGTATTCTGGTACATAAACAGCCTAAAATTTCCAATCAAGCAAACAACGGCGGGCGGCGGCAGCCGATAATATGAAAATCTAATAAAAATGTACCAACTTTTATTGGATAAGGCTGGCCGGCTGACACCAAATATAACGTATATAATTAACAAAATAAACTTATTGAATGACGGACGAAAGACATGTAAAATATACTACGTACCAGTCAGCGTGCATAAAACAAGTTGTACCGTACCAAAGTAATACTAATAAGCCCCTCCTTTTACTACACGGTCACATCTATATGTGAGTGTGGCTGTTTAGGTGGGAATATGTAAATGAAAGAAGACAAATGCAAATATGTTGGTTGAATTAAGAATCCTAATTCGATTTAATGAGCTTTACTTCGTAAGAATCAAAACCTAAAAGGACCGAATTGAAACTTTACTCAGATTTTATTTAGTCAGATATTTAATAACAAGAAGTATCAACATAATGTGGTATCTTTGTTCTTTCTTTAATCGCATTCTCATTCTCAAACATAGTAGAATTCATTTTCTGTTGTCTAGAGAATCAATCCATTTTCACTTTGTGATGTAGATACTCAGCAGTGAAGAACTAATAACAAGAAAAGTTTGGGAAAAATGTTGCCGACGTGAAGGGTGGAGACGAGAATTGAAGGTTTTTTTCTATGGACCGGGGAAGTTGGAAAAAATTTTAGGGGGAGTTAAAATTAAATTATATATTTTTATGATAAAAATATAATTTTATCATTTTAATAGTTTATATTTTTATATTTTTTAAAAAATTAAATTGAATTTGTATCATTTTTTATAACTAAAAATGTACTTTTATCATTATTAATTTAAATTTTTATAAATTATAAAAAAATTTAAATAAAAATTTTTTATTTTAGAAAGAACTGGCCCTACCAAGTACCAGGCCCCTTGCTTCGCGACTTAAGGTGCACCTAGTTTTCCCCCTTCGCGACTTTGCTAGTATGGGGCCCTTGGTAAGCATACTAAAATCTATCTGAGTTGAAATGTTGTGTTTGATTTTACTTTAATTTTATTAAATTCCAATATTTAAGAGCATTGAATTGAGTTAAATTTTTATTTATTACTTTAGAAATTATGATTATCTATAGTAAAACAAATAAATATTTTATATTTAAAATAAATGAAAACATGTTAAAAATATTAAATGAAAATGATTTAATTTTCTTTTTTAAAGAAAACCGAATTATTTACAACAGTTGGATTTAAATTGATTTGATTTAATTTTTTAAAATCAAAATACTATATATTTTGGCCTTGTAAAAGCAACGGTGACTCCTATATTCTGTTTGTATATTTTAGAAAATTATCCCAACATCATTAAATTATTAATAAATTTATGATTTTAATTGTTAAATTTTAAAAACTATAAAATAATTATTCATTTTTTTTTGAAATTTTTCGTTTAAGTCAATAAGTTGTTAAAATTGCCTCATATGGCCTTCACTCGTACCATTGACAATAATCAAAAGCTCTCCTTCCCTCTTCTTCTATGGTTTAATTTTTTCAATAAATGACTTTAAACATAATGAATTTACAAAGTAAAATCCGAACAGCTTTCTTCTCCTCCAATCTTCGACGCTAACTGTTAGATCAGCTTGGATATGAGATATGTTCTTCTACTTATAGATGGATATCATTTTACCATACCGATCATCGAATCGTCTCTTGGAGCTTGTCGATTTGAATTTTTTTTAAACAAAAAACTTAACAACCTATTGACTTAAATGAAACCTTCCAAATGGTTTAATAACTATTTTGTAACCTTTTGAAATTGAATTATCAAAATATAATATTACTAATAGTTCAATGACCTTGATGTAGTTTGCCTTTCTTTTCTTTTTTTGGCAGAATGACTTATTTAGTTCTCTAACTTTACAAAAAAAAAGTTATTTTAGCTCTCCATTTAATCTTTCGTTTCTTTTAGCTCTTGAATTTGTATTGTTTGTCAAATCACCTCAAAATGGATGAAAAAATTAACATTTGTTAGCTTTGTAGACATGGCTTTCGCGTGGATTGCCATGTGCATGTTACCTCAACAATTAATTAATTTTTAAAATTTAAAATTTTCAAAAAGAAAATAAAAAAATATATTTTTAAAATTAAAATTATTATAAAATATAAAAATATTTTTAAAATTTTAAAACTAATTAATTGTTACTGTGACATACACATGGATGTATACCACGTCAGCGAAGTTAACAAACGTTAACTTTTTCATTCATTTTGGAGTGATTTGATAAATAATGCAAGTTTAAGGGCTAAAAGAGGCAAAAAAATAAATGAATAACTAAAATAACTTCTTTTTTTTTGGTAAGGTTTGATGGTAAAAAAAACTATTATGCTTCTTTTTTTTCATGTGTTTGATTCAATGCCACTATTGTTTTTAGCAAAATAAATGCTCCTCCGCTAATAAATTTATTATTGGATCTTGCCTTTTGTTTTAGAATCAGACAATAGTCATAGGCTAAAAAATTTATAGAAAAATTGTTTTTTTTAATGCAATCATTTTGGCTGATGAAGGGGTTAGTGCCATCGATGTGTCTGGCGGCACCGGCAAAAATTATAGGAAACGGATTATTCATATACATGATTTTTAAGTTGAGTAATTTTCATAATTAATCAAAAATTTAGGTTAATTTCGGGAAACCTAGTTTTAGAAAGCGGTGTTTGTTGATGGGAAAGCAGCAGAAAACTGAGTTTTATATTGTGGGACGTGTATCTCCATGCTTTTGTGTTCCCATCATCCTTCCATTAACATTCTTATTTCAATACTTAAAACTACTCATAGTCACTCCCCAGCCCATAAATAAGAAGGTAATGCACTTCAACATACTTGAACTCATGTCCTCCTACATTAACAATAATGCCCATATCAGTCGACCACTTAACTATTTGTTGAAATATTATTATGAATATATTTTTAATATAAAATATTTTTGCATACCTACATTATGGGAATAATAAAGTCTAATATTATGTGATTACATAAAATAAAATTACAGTTAGTAATTTGATTTTTTTAAATAAAAATTATTTAAAAATCATTAATCCACTCTTACTTAGGAACTATGTTTTGAAACCATAAAACAATTATTCACATTTCATTATTTCTTATATTTTTTCTATTAATTATTTATTTATACAAAATATTTATAATTTCAGGAATGAGTCTCCATCATACCAATAAAAAATAATATTATTTTACCGATTGAGCCTAAGCTCGATTGTTATCGATATTATTACCATTGCAGAAAGGTGTAGGTTCGAGTACGCTAAAGCGCATTATCCTCTTATTTAAGGGTTAGGGAGAGGATATGGGTAGTTCTAAGCATTATATTAAAAAAATAGATATAATAAAAATCTATAATAAGATTTATGTTAAAAAAATAAAACTATTTTTTCCATGCATTTCATATTAAGAAAATCATAAATATACAGAGTTAAAAGAATATTAAGAGAGTAATTGATTGATTAGATAAGGCCCAATTTCTTCTCCAAGTCTGCCATATTCGGCCTTTTAATTTTGCTAATGATTGGGTAAAATTCCACAATCAAAGGCCAACTCAACAAATTAAGCCCGCTCCACTTTGTTCAACTAAAACGACGTCATTTGAATCACTTTCGTCAACTTCCATGCACGCAAACCATAAACCCTAAAACGCTAAACTAAAAAAGTTAGTAGTTATAAGCACCAAAGTTGATCAACCTTACTCTCTTTTTTTTTCCCCCTTTTTTTTTGGAATTAACATCAATTATTTGGAATTGGGTTATTCATTGGAGTTCAAAATCAATAAACTTCCAATTCAAACAATGTTGGATGAAAGCAAGTTCGATGTGAATTTCAAATTGTTAGCACTTCGAATCCCTCGCGAACTCTGCAAAACCGCCACTCGTTTGCTCAATGGGTATGCCTAATTGTTTTTTGGTTTGTTTAATTCTTAATTTCAGTTGTTTTTTAAGCTTAAATTTTTGGTATTGTAGATACTTGCTGGACAAGCCTCGTGTTAAACCTATAACTGAAGATCCCACAAGTGAGAAGACCCGTTACATGATTTTGTCTGAGAAAGTTCAAAATCCTGGTAAGAAACATGTCAATGTAATTTCGTTTATATATATATATATATATATATATATATATATATATATATTTAGCTTTTTTTTCCTAACTAGAAAGAATTTATTTTTGGAATAGAACAGATTTATCTGATATTCCGAGTCAAAAACTTGATGAACTCAAGAAATTATGTGAAATTGAAGTTGTTCCATATTCATTGACACTCGGATATTCCTACTGGACTGCTGGTTGCCTTCTTCTCTTTAATTAAAATCCATTTCATTTGATTTATATATATATGTTCAGTTTTAATCTTGAGTTTAAAGGGTGTTTTATGAATTTGTAGATCATATATTGAAGCAAATTCTGCCACTTGGGGTGGAGGTACCTTCATCTTTCGAAACAATAGTTAAGTTTTTAATTAACCCTGCATTTCTTTCTTGTTGCTCTCAATACCTTTGTTACCCGAACTCAGGGGTGAATGCCAGATACGGTATTTATCCAATGTGGGTATGCTTAATTATTTTTTGTTAGTTCTTTCATATAATTGGTTGATTATATGGTCGTACTCATGTACGAATATATGTCCAGCACGGTTACTTGAGGGAAAATGATAAATCCAGATAACATGGTTCAATACCATTGACAGCTAGCATTTCGTCTGAACTCTGCAGGTCATGTAGCCCATCTGAATATACATGATGAATTACTTCGTTTCAAAGATGTGATTGCAAAAGTCATTTACGATGTGAGTTTTCATTTGTCTCTGACCTGAGCATTTCATCATTCTTCACTTGGATTGCCAGTAAATAAGGTGTTATAGCTTACTTTAATGTTGGGCTTGGACCCATTATTTGCTTTTGATTTCCTTTATCATTTTCATCATTTCATGCTAGCCCTTCACTTTGCTTCCTACCTGTTAAAACTATCTTTTGTGGCACGTAAATCTAAAAGTTTCCCTTGCTAGTAGTTCAAACCTTCTGTCTGCAGAGATTCCTGAATTAATATTAATACTACTGGGATCTGTTTCCCTGTTCTTTTATTTTGATCTTATCTTTGTGCTCTCCGTATAAAGCTGTCTTCTTATTCTCCATAGTTTTTTAACATTTAGTTACTGTTGTATTATGGTTTTTATTATTGCTTTGCTTCTAATTGTCCTTTTCTGGTACTGATTGCTGGAAACTTTATCCCTTGGCAGAAAAATTACCCAAGAATTAAAACAGTAGTCAATAAAGTTGGAACGATTACAAATGAGTTTCGAGTGCCAAAATTTGAAATTTTGGCAGGTGAAAGTGATATGGTTACCGAAGTGAAGCAATATGGGGCAACATTCAAGCTAGATTACAGCTTGGTTTATTGGAATTCAAGATTGGAACATGAACACATACGGCTTGTGTCCCAGTTCTGTCCAGGGGAGACAATTTGTGACATGTTTGCTGGTATTGGACCATTTGCTATTCCAGCAGCACAGAAAGGATGCTTAGTGTATGCAAATGATTTAAATCCAGACAGCATTCACTATTTGAAGATCAATGCCAAAATTAATAAGGTTGATGATTGTGTTGTTGCATACAATATGGATGCTAGGAAATTCATTTCCCATTTGATGGCAAAACCCATTTGTGCAATTGATTTAGAATCTGATAATTCCATGGTCAAAGCTCATGACACGTGCAGCACAAAAGCCATTGATGATGCAAAAGCAGAAGGCACAGAGTTTGGTGGTACCACGTTATTCTTTTATGCATCATCTTCCTTTGAGCCGTGCATAACTTCATCTGAATATTCCTTCCTTTTTCAGTTTGGGAGAAAGCAGTAGCTGGTAATGATGTCAAAAGTGAAGCAGAGGATGTGCAAAATTCTACTAGGACCATAGATGGTTCTGTAGTTGCAGGTAAAAGACCTCCAGATTGTTTCACAGAAGGTATGACAAGAATGGAAATCAGGCATTAGGTTATAACTGAAGAACTTGCAGTAATCACTTATTTGCATTTTTTTTTAATAGCACCAACCTGTGAAAGCTTGAATAGCAATATAGGAAGTTAGTTTTCACTTTCTTCTTAGAATTAAAAGAGAGATTTTTTGCCCTGATATTGCAGAGAGTGGAAATGCCCACAGTGGTACTAAGAAAAAAGGAAATGCACATAAGAGGATGAAAGGCTCTATTCTGCAAGCTAAGCCCTGGGAGCATGTTGATCATGTGATTATGAATCTTCCTGCTTCTGCTTTACAATTTTTAGGTACATATTCCGTTCTAGTGTGATATTTATGTATCAATATATGTGCAATTATGTCTTCATGTGTGTCTGCACATGTTCTTCAGACCACTGATCAAGCATTCCCTATTATGTTACGTTACTTTGGCTGATTGGGTGGACAGGTGTTGATTTTATGGTACCTCAACTCTATCGTCTAGGATTGTAATCGTTAATGCTCTATTTTCTTGAATATTGATTTTTTTTGCTATTATTGGGTGTATATTACTTGTCCTTTTCATACATTCTACCGGCTTATCATTTTTGCTGCATGATATCCTTCTGTCCTCTGCTTGAAGATTTAGTCAAAGAAGTTACATATATATATTTTTATCCCCAGATGCTTTTAGAGCTATTATCTCAAGGAAGAACTGGAGAGGGCCTCTTCCATTGGTTCACTGCTATTGCTTCATACGAGCAAATGAAACTCAAGAATTTATAACATCAGTAAGTCTGCTTTGCAATTATTTATATTTCTTTAATAACTTGTTTCAATAGCTTCATAGGTTTTCTGGCCAAGTTTTTGGATTTAGAAGTCTTGGGTCATTTCATTCTTTTACCTACTACGTGTTGTTGCTTTTCAGTCTGCTACATCAATGACATTCTCTCCCACCATTATCTTGACCTTTACATAAAGCCACTTTGAATTCAAGTCATTTGGCAAGGTCCATAGGTTGTGAAAACTTATCGTTAATCATTCATTGTTTTATTTATGCTGTTTAACCGCATTTGATTTCTCAAATCTTTGACAGGAGGCAGAGTCCGCCTTAAATGCCAAAATAAAGGACCCAGTGTTTCATAAGGTTAGGGACGTCGCTCCTAACAAGGTACAAACTACCAAGTCTTTTTTATCTGTTGTATTTTATACAATCCACGTCTCTTCCCATCAAAGCCCTCGTTGTCATCAAGGGTAGAGGAGGAGTTTGCTCGTATTTGCGATTGTGTTTATTGAACCATATACTTGATGGTGGTGCAGGCAATGTTTTGCTTAAGCTTTAGGCTGCCAGAAGCATGCTTTATTGAAGATGTCGCTAACTCGACCTGTCATAATACAGGTGGATTATGAGTTATGATCTCAAAAAGTATCCAATTTTCTTCTAGCTCTTCAACTCTTGTAACTTGTAAGAAGGCATGCAAAAATGAAATATTAGTATTAGCTTTAGCTTTACCACTAGGGGAGAAAACTCTTTCATGAAAATTTCACCATTTTCCCCCTAACAAAACAGGTTGCAGCTTAGGGATAAACAAAAGGTCTATGGATGTTAAAAGATTCAGATAAATATCATTGTTAGATGCCATTTGCATGAACCAACTGGATCCAAATCTCAGATCATGCCGCGAGTTTTAATATATTTATGGTTGGGAGACCCGTTTCATTGACTTTAAAAAAATAGTTAAGTCACCACAGGTATAACTTCTTTTTAAAAGTAAATATTGAAATTGAATATTAATAAACAAAATGTGGCATGATTTTAAACTTGTAATTTTTTCCCTTAAAATTACCATTAGTATATGCTTGTAATGTTTTTTTTTTGAATAATTTCTAATCATATATGTCCTTTTTGAGACAATGTCTAAAATTATTTATTTCTCTTCTTTAACTCAAAAACATGAGGATAAATGCGTTTTAACATATTTGAATTTACATCTTTTGTATTAGCAACGATGTTTATGTCAATCGAGTTAAGATTCAATCAGTTTTAATATTTAAAATTTTGAAAGGTGTTGGAAAGTGAAGTATCTCATTGTTAAGTTAGCATGTTCCATTTCGGGAACATGGCATTTTTCCTTGTGAAAAGGATCTACGCTGCCCCATTATCATTTTACAACATCACCAAAAAAAGCTACTTTTGATTAGAAGAAGAAAAAGACTAAATATGCATGTAACCTTACAACGTTTATTATTATTATTTTATCATTGGTGTGTTTAAATTTGAGCCTAGGGTAATTTTACTATTATGAATTTAAAATTTTATAAATTTAAGGAGTTTAAATGAAAATTTTTTAATTTTTAGGAAAGGAAAGTGGGGCCACCACCTCGTGGCTTCGTCACTTCTCTTTACTTTTATTCTATTAAAATTCTTCTATTAAATGATATTTTTTTTCATTTCAAAATGTAATACCAACAAATATAGTCGAGTTAATTTTAATAAATAAATATAAATTTTGAAATATAAAAAGTGAAGAAAATTTAAAGGGTTTCTTCAATTAACCTTCTGAGTCACCAAACTGTATAGATGAACTTAAGGTGGCCTTTAAATACCATCATCAAACACCAAGTCCCAAATTTGGGTGGAAACTTACAACATATTAGCATTAGAGGATTCTCTTTATATGTTGTTCAAAAGAGCAGTCAATGAGAATTCTTCCCCGCCCCCCCCCCCTTTTTTTTTTAATAAACTGAAGCTGTAAAGTGTCTTCTCCAACTTTTTGGATTTCCCCTTTACATTCTTTTAATTTCTTTTATTTTCACTGTGCCTTGACTCCTAAGTCAACAGCACCAACCTTAGGTTTTTTCTTAACAAACCACATTTGTAAATAATTTTTATATAATATTATAAACGAAGATAAAAGTAACACGGTTTAAATTGTACAAACGAGTATCGATATTATACATACAATATGTATTTATTATTCAAATATCAGGTGAAGATAAAATTATGGTTATATCAATCATATGTGGTTTAATTATATAAATATTATTATAACCCCACAGTTTTTGGTAGAATATGAAAACCAAATTGTTGTGTGGTACATAATTTCACTCTCTTATTTGCAACAAAGGAATATTAAATTAGTTTTACAAAACTTAGATCTTAAGCATATGACAAAATTAACATTTTGTTTTTGCTTAGACACTTTGGGACACGTATGAGTAAAATAGATTTTAACCAACTAACTGAATTAAGGAACGAATCTTAACGTTCTTTTTGTTTTTGTTTTCCCTTTTTCCTGCTTTAATTTGGTTTATTATTATAAAACCCAAATATTCAGCTTTCCCATGAATGATGAATTTATGTCATTTGTCATGTTTATAGTTCATATTGTATAGATTTTAAGATATTTTAATTGAATTTTTTTTATGAAAGTGTGAACATAGTGTATTCACACCATACATGACTGGTTTTCTCCTTTTTACAAGGGCTATAAAATCACGAATAAGCAGCAGAACCATTTCCCTTTCTCTCTCTCACTCTAATTTGCATGTCCCAATACCTTGACCTCCCAAAACCCAATCATCTTTTACTTCTTTCTTGATTCTTCCAAGAAAGATTATAATTTCAAGAGAACCCCATTAAAGGATGTCAGGCAGGCAGTTTTATAATCATCTTTTGGCACTGTTGTTGCTTGCCATAATGACACTGGTTCCAAATGGAAACGGTATTGGGGTGAACTGGGGAACCATGTCAACCCACCAACTGCCACCAGGTAAGGTGGTGAAAATGCTGAGAGATAATGGGGTTCATAAGTTGAAGCTTTTCGAGTACAATGAGGAGATTATGACGGCTCTAACTGGGACGGATATCGAGGTGATGGTGGGGATTCCTAATAGCATGTTGAAACTGATGAGCGTGGATCCAGCGGCTGCTGCTTCTTGGGTTTATAATAACGTTACTGGTTATTGCTATGATGGCGGAGTCAATATCAAGTAATGATGTTTCTTGCCAGCATTTCTTCATGCATGCACTGTTCAACTCTTTTTTTCATTCATTTTTGGCCCATTCTTAATATTCAATCAACTTCTTGATTTAGGTTTCTTTTCTTTGCTAGTGATGATATTAGTTTTTTGTTGGCCTGATTTCCCTATTTCTTGGAAATTATTCTTCCTCCTGGTTTATAAATGGTTGTTTTTGGCAGGCAACTTTTATGGTCATTTTTAGCCTTTTATTCTCTATTATGACTATGAGACTAAGATATATGTTACTCGAGTTTGGATGTGAGCGCCGGATTCGGATATGTATATACAGTTATAATTAAGTTTCTTTTTAAACTCTTTTTATATATTTGAAAGTCATTTATATGTATTGTGTTGAACATAAATATTGAACACAAATATTTAAAAAAAAATGAATAATCAATTCCTAAGCTTAGGGGATTTTAGGGAATGTTGGGACGGAATTTACTACTAAAAGAGGTGGTTGAACCATTTGGAAGGCTAAACCAAGATTCTGGGAATATGGAGTCCACTTTTTCCTTAAAGTGGATTTTCATGTTAGTGGTCCATCTCTTTAACTGTCATTCAATATTGGCAATTTGTGTGAGGTCCCCTCAAGCATTTGACAGCAACACACTCCACTTCTAAAAGTTTATACACATTTGCATAACCCCATGCATCCAGTCAAAAGGCAACCTCTACCCATGCAAATGAGCTGGAGGTGACTCATTTCACTTGGATGGCTGAGTTTATTTACATACATGGTTAAAAAGGAAAAGGGGGGTTGGAGGGTACATCTACTAGTATTTGTCTAGGATTTATAACAGTTTAGCTTAGTAAAACCTTTCATATAATCATTTCTGAGCATTAGAACAAGCTGCATGCATTTTGGATGTCCTATTAGTTATAGTACTGTCATTACATGTGAACTAAACCAAAACAAGTTTGGGTTTTGTGACATGAATTTACTTTGAATTGGTTTGGCAGGTATGTTGCAGTGGGGAATGAACCTTTCCTTCAAACATACAATGGCACCTATCTACAATACACATTACCAGCTCTCAAAAACATTCAGAGAGCCCTTGATGAATCCGGGGTTAAATGCCGGTACAAAACTACAGTCCCTTTCAATGCTGACATCTATGACTCCCCGGAATCCAATCCGGTTCCATCTGCTGGTGACTTTCGGCCCGAGGTCAAGGACCTTACAATTGAAATAGTCCAGTTTCTATATTTACATGATGCACCTTTCACTGTCAATATCTATCCTTACCTCAGCCTTTATGGGAATGATTATTTCCCTATAGAGTTTGCATTTTTTGATGGATTAAGCAAGCCTCTTAGAGATGGTAATAATGTTTACAAAAATGCATTTGATGCAAATCTTGACACTCTCATTTATGCTTTGAGTAAAGCTGGATTCCCTGACATGGAGGTCATAGTCGGAGAAGTCGGCTGGCCGACTGACGGTGACAAAAACGCCAACACCCGAAATGCAAAGAGGTTTAACCAAGGACTAATCAAGCATGCTTTGAGTGGAAATGGAACCCCAGCTCGGAAAGGAAACATTGAAGTTTATCTATTCAGCCTCATTGATGAAAATGCTAAAAGCATTGAACCTGGTGGGTTTGAGAGACATTGGGGAATTTTCGAGTTCGATGGAAAGCCGAAATATCAGCTCGACTTAACCGGTTTAGAACTCGAAAAAGGACTGGCTCCGGTGGAAGACGTGAAATACCAAACCAAAAGATGGTGTGTTCTGGATGCTACAGCAACTGATTTGGATGAGTTGCCTGAAAGTGTTAGCTATGCTTGCAGTTTATCAGATTGTACTGCTTTGGGCTATGGTTCCTCATGCAATCAACTAACTGCTAAAGGCAATGCTTCATATGCTTTCAACATGTACTACCAAGTGAACAACCAGCACGTTTGGGACTGTGATTTCTCTGGTTTGGCCATTGTCACCGACGATAATCCATCGGAGGAGGGTTGCCAGTTCCCTGTCATGATAGCTTTTGCTCATTCTTCATTGCTACTTCATAACAATGGTGGTCTTTTGGATGTTTTACTGAGAATTATTGGAGGATTTATTGTACTAATTTCATTTCTGATATAAAAGAATTTCCTTGAAAAAACAACACATCTAAAATTATTATGTTAAACAATCAATGTTACTTAAAAAATTATAGGCAGAGGATATCCCCCAGAAAATCTTAAAATTTTGTTCCATTATGATTCTCAATTACCCGAAAAAAAAATCATAATGAGGTTGTGGGAACATTGGTCATGCAATTAAATTAACCCATAATTCTCCTCCAAATTCATGGTGGGTTTTCTCCAACTAACAGTCTTTCTTAGATTCTCTACTCGAATGTTTCCTTTACAAGTGGCATTATATATGTATATATAATATATATGTATTGCAAAATGGAAAGGGGTTGTCTTCATTGACTTCATCATGAAACCTATGGACATTTGGTTTCAAATAAATATAGGGCCAGTATGCCACAATCTTGGATCCATTTCTGTAGAACATGAAGATATGACCATCAATTGTCTCACACAAATAGTGCTTGAAAATATCCTGATATAATGTAAGCATTCTTCAAGTCAATTGCATTACCTCTCCCATCTATGGCTTCTTGTGTTGAAGAACTTCATTTCTCTCACATACACATCCCTGTAACCATTGATCAAATGATTCCAGTCTTGCCGGCCGGTCCCATTCCTGCGGTCCATGGAAGCAGGTTGTACTTGTCAAACCTTGATAATATGATCGGAGCTCGAGTTTTCACACCAACTGTGTATTTTTACAAATCAAATTATATGAGTTCCAATAGAAAACCAGTCACAAAAACTCTGTGTGATGCACTATCCAGAGTTTTGGTTCCCTACTATCCTTTATCCGGTCGGCTCAGAGAGGCCTCGAATGGGAAACTCGAAGTGTTTTTGGGTCAAGAACAGGGTGCACTTATGGTGGAGGCACACTCTGATATGGGTTTAGCAGAACTAGGGGACCTTGCAGTGCCAAACCCTACATGGGCGCCATTAAACTACAGGTTCCCCAATGAAGAGCCATATAAAGTACTTGACATGCCCTTAATTATAGCTCAGGTAACCCTTTTTGCCTGCGGTGGCTTTAGCCTTGGTCTGAGACTTTGTCATTGCATATGTGATGGCATTGGTGCTATGCAGTTTCTTGCTGCATGGGCTGCTACTGCAAAAACAGGTACATTGGTGACAAACCCTGAGCCTTGTTGGGACAGGGAATTTTTCCAGCCCCGAAATCCACCGACGATAAAATACCGACATCCCGAATTCATGAGAATCGAAGAAGGTTCGAGCTTAACAATGAGCCTATGGAAATCCAAGCCTGTTCAAAAGTGTTACAAGGTTAGCCAACAGTTCCAAGCTCAACTAAAATCTCTAGCTCAACCTAATGACATGCTAGGGTGCTCCACCTTTGATGCAATGGCAGCTCATGTTTGGAGATCATGGGTGAAAGCACTGGATGTAAAACCAGTCGACTATGAACTTAGGCTTACATTCTCAGTCAATGCTCGTCCCAAACTGAAAAACCCACCATTGAAACAAGGTTTTTATGGCAATGTAGTTTGTGTGGCATGTGGAACAAGCCCTGTCAACAACCTTATCAAAGGGAGTCTCTCGGAGACGTCACGGTTGGTTCGTGAAGCCAGGCTCAGTATATCGGAGGAGTACGTAAGATCTACGGTTGACTATATGGAAATAGACAGGCCAAACAGGCTTGAATTTGGAGGGAAATTGAGTATAACACAATGGACTAGATTTTCATTGTATGAATCAGCTGATTTTGGATGGGGAAGACCAAGTTATGCTGGTCCCATAGACCTGACACCAACACCACAGGTTTGCGTATTCTTGCCGGACGGAAGCGCTGAATGTAGTGGAGCAACGGTAGTTTGTATCTGCTTGCCCGGCTCTGCCACCCATAAATTTACTGAGTTTTTTTTATGTTTGAAGGATTTGATTCCAAATGATGAAAGTGAATGAAAACTTCTCTAATAATATGTTTATGCCATAGTTTTCAATGTATTAGCTCTGCTTAATCACTACCATTAATAAATTCATCATGAAATTATACTACAGGCCCATATTAAACCACTTTGTACCATATTCAACCATTTTGTAAAATGTATATTTTTTAATATTAATGTCTAAAACTATTCATATACTCTCCAACTCTTAAATAGGAGCATGATACGTTTCAAAGACGCTCAATTTATATCCTCAAACTAAGACTCAATATTCGATAAAATAATATTTTTTTAAATCATTGGTTATAATAAATTAAATAAAATAAAAAATGAAATATTAGGTTTTTACATTTCTTTCCCTAAAAGAAAGAGTTATAGTCATACTATAGGCCATTTTTAACTTTACCATTTGATTTATGTTTGTCATTTTATTTCGAGAATATATATATGAACAAAATTGACATGTGGTTGAGTTTTATTTAATAATTAATAAAATTAAAACACAAAATTATTATTTAAGGAAAGAAAGATATGGAAAATATAAAATACCAAAAATATTTATACAATAATTATTTTAATTAATTTAACATTATTTATATTAAATTAAAATTTTAATAGAGTTTGATGTCACAATTAACAAAATATCAATTTAATTAAAAACATAAATAAAACAAAGTTATAAGAAGAAGAAGTAATACATGAACAAATTTAAATAATAATTTAATTTAAAAATATAAACCAAAAATATTCACACTCTGTTATAAAATTATAGAAATTAAAATAAGAATGTTTTTTTTTTTAAACACTAATCTCATTACATGTTCTTTATCATATCTGCTCTTTATGATACAAAGTCCAGAACTACTCATAGTCCCTCCCTAACCCTTAAATAAGAGAATAATGCGCTTTAGCGCACTCGAACATGTCATCCTACACTGACAACAATGCCGATATCAATCGAATTAGTAATCAATCGGCAAAAAAAAAATTTGTTATTGTATTTGAATCAAGATATTGTCTACTTTGTTTAATTTAAGATGTATTCAGATATTGAGCCTTTCAATTATAGTCTCTCCGTCCTTTATACCTCTTATCTTTTTCTATAAACATTTTCATATCATGTGACTCATTAAGTTACCAATAACTGCAAAACAACTCTCCTACGGGCAATTTATGCCATAAAATTCAAATTGTTATGAAATTAAGATAACCTCAACAAAAAGTCTCATCAATCGGTCTAACAATGCTTTACGATCCTTCTATCAAATATCATTGATAATCACATGAGATTGGTGCAATGTCACCTATATGATAAGACATGTTGGATCTAATAATCATGGTTAATTAACCATTTCTCTCAATCTGAAATGCTCTGGTTAAAGTATTGATGAAATTAACCATAGCGAATGAGATATGTTTATAGTATCAGTTTGAGTGATAGATCCTCTCTCTAGATTACCTATCCATCTTCAAATGGTTCATGTTATGAATCAAAGTATTGATCAAATTAATCATGGAAAATGAGATATGTTTATAGTATCACTTTGAGTGATAGATCTTCTCTCTAGATTACTTATCCATCTTTAAATGATTCATGTTATGCCCCAAAGTATTGATCAAATTAACCATGGCGAATGAGATATGTTTATAGTATCACTTTGAGTAATAGATCCTCTCTAGATTGCTTATCCATCTTCAAATGATTCATGTTATGCCCAAACATCTTACTTTAAATATATGTCATTGAGGATTTGTTTTGCTATGAATCAAAGCGTAACATTCCTCATATAAGATGACTTGTAAGTCTAAAAGTTAATTTACAAATCAGTCACATCAGAACATATTTCTTAGGCACTTAATGACTCTCATAGAGGGTCATTTTTTATTAACTTATTTCACTAAATAAAAACCAATTGTTATCCTCAAGTATCCTCTATATTCCAACCTATGGAACTAATTGCATGCATCCAATGCATGAAAGCTTAAAATGTAATACCCTTTATCCAAGTAAACTCAAGCAATGAGTGTTACATTTAACACTAAACATTCACTTACAAATTCAAATACTTTTAAATTGGACTTTAAAGAATGATTCAAGGGCCTTATTATGCTTTTAGGAACATAATTTGACTAATATTAAAAATTAATTTCATGTAAATTTTGCTTCGAGTCTTATATCACCTAATTAAAAATTTAGCCTTACAGGTCCGTATGTCTCGAGACCATGGCCTTCATGTCTTGAGACATTGCCATGGAACTATAGAAATTTGACTCTAAAGTTGCCCTATCTTGAGACAATAAGGTGTAGGTATTGAGGCAATAGGGTTTTTTTCTCGAGACAAAGTCCAATATGTCTCAATACATGACATTGTTACTGTCGATTTTAGGTTCGAAATTTTGATGTATTGAGACACATTTCACATGTCTTGAGACCTGAGACAGGGGATCTAAAATTTCTATTTTCAAACACTTCTAAACCAAACCAAATTTGCTCATAATCAATCCAAACATTAACCAAGGGTAATATATAATACAAGTATAACTAAACATCCCCTTTCTTATGCTATTGCTCACCTATGTGTATGCCATTAACCTAAACCAAAGTTTTGAAGATTCCATACTTCAAAATTACAAAAAATATTTAAAATTGCAAAATTTTAAAATTTGTAAAAATAGAAAAAAATTATAAAATTACAATAAACATTATAAAAATACTAAAATTTACAAAAAAATAAAAATATATATTAGAAATTTTAATATTTTTAAAATTTTATAAATCAAATTTACTAGAGCTTGAATAGGAGATCATTGTTTGTTGGAAGGATATCAATATCACCTATGACAGTTGTTTTATAATTTAACCAATCATAATTTATAATTGGTAGATCTTTTAGGTGATAAATTTAGATTGTTATAAAATAAATAGACAAAAAGTAAAGAACAAAGAAAATGAGAGAACAAGATAGAGCGTCTTTTATTGATCAATTGTAATATTTACAAAGTTTCTCCAAAGTATCTATTTATAGACATAAGAAGTATAAATGTAGAGATCTACTTCTAATGACTATAAGAATTTAAAGTACATCAAAATTTATCTTGATTTTGATGGACATCCACTTAATAACGTATCTGTACAAGCCCATTTTGCCCGGGGCCCAACTAACCCAATTACAACCAAAAACCCAATAGCTTAGATCAAAACCCGAAGCCCAACAGGCCCAATACCCAAACCTAGACCAACAGACCCATTCTCAGAAAAAAAAAAAGAAACATAAAACGGCGCACCTAGGGTCTTCTGCTATTGTCCCATCACCCCACTTGCCATCGCCTCTGACTAGCGCAGCACCTACTCCTCTGCCACCGCCTGCTACTGACGTTACCTGCAAAGCAAAAGAAACAAGCAACCAAGAACAGAAACAAACCACAAACAGGGGAAAGAGGGATTTATTCTTTTTTTTTCCTCTTCTCTCTTCGTCTTTCGACTATAAAGCCGATTATTGTAAAAACGAGAGGGGTTCCCCTTTCTTCTCTTTTTTCGGAGAGAAATAAAAAAAGAAAGAACATATTCAAAAAAGGGTTCTGAAGTTTTTTTTTTTAAAGTGATGGCTGAAATGGGTAAAAAAATTTTGTTGGCTTAAATACCCTAAATGAAACGACGTCGTTTTGATTTTAAGGGTCAAGTGCCAAAACGGCGTCGTTTTGGGCTTGACCCGAGATACGACCCAGATGCCCTCAGATTCACGTGTTTCCATGCTAATGGGATATTTGCTTGGCAAGTCCTTCCGCTTCTTTCGTGGTTTTCGATTCTGTCCTTTTTTTACTTTTCTATTTTACCACATAATTTTAATTCTTTTTCAATTTAGTCCTTCGTATGCTGACCTCCCCCAGTGAATGGCGCGTGTGCGGATTTGGATTTTATTGCCTATTTGGACCTTGTTAGTTGTCACGCATATCATTTTGGTCATTTTTCTCTTATCTTTTACTAATTTGCCCTAAGACTTTGTCTAGTTTCATTTTAGTCCTCTGTTTGTTATTTTAATTATTCTATTACTAAATTAATTGTTAATACTGTTATTATTATATAATATCACTAATATTGTATTATTATTATTATTATTATTATTATTATTATTATTATTATTATTATTATTATGTATATCTTTTAATTCCAAATTTCATTATATATATATATACATACATATGTTTCTTTTACATATTTTATGACTTCAAAAATATACATATATACACGCATACTTTTTATAATATATATATATATATATATATATGTACATATTTTAACTTTTGTAAATATATACATATACACCTACTTTTTTTTATATATTTTTATTATTTTCATATTTCATAATTTTATATACCTACATATTTTACTTCATGTACATACTTATATATTCTTTATATTTTAAAATATATTATATATATATATATTTTATATATATATATTTTATAATTCACATATACATACATATTTTTAATTTATATCTATATACATATATATCTCTTTACATTTTTATTGTTATTTACATGTTCATTATTATTTTGAAAGAATGTCTTAATTCTATTCGCTTATTTATTTGCAATTATATGATTGATTTGTCTCTTACATTTATTTATTTCATTTTGGATGATTGTTCATATTATTCATACTTACATCATCGTATTCATTATTGTTTTGTTACGAGTGTTAACATCATTTTTTTTCTACTATTTCGTGTTAGATTAATTTTATTCAATGCATAAATTATGATTTTTGAATAAGCAAAATCTCATGTTTAGATTCGAGAAGATCGTACCCTAACTTACTGGGTTTCGATTTTCACGATAAATCTAAATACACGAATCTTTTCAAACTCATGTTTTAAACGACCCCGGGAATTAAGAAGAAATCGTGTCCTAACTTACTGGGCATGATCCATTTTTTTCCCAAGTTTTAAACGATCTCGGGAATTAAGAAAAGATCGTGTCCTAACTTATTGGACATGACCCCTTTTCTAAACCCGAGATAATTAAATATATTTTTAAATAAGTAAATTTTTGGCATTCATTCGTGCATCGGGAGTTCAAGACATTGTGTCCTAACTTACTGGATATAATTTTTGGCATTCATTCGTGCATCGGGAGTTCAAGACATTGTGTCCTAACTTACTGGATATAATTTTCTTTTTCGATTAACGTGAAATATGTCATTTTCTCGAAAATTTTTAATATTTCAATAAAGGATCGTATTTTAAATCCCTTTAAAGTTTTAAATCTTCGACATTAAGCCATTAATTAATCAATTAGGTACCAATTTTGAGTGTTACGAGGGTGCTAATCCTTCCTCGTGGGTAACCGACTCCCGAACCTGTTTTTCTGAATTTCGTAGACCAAAATCGTTGTTTTAATAAAACTAAATCGTTTATTAAAAACAACCACTTTTCGAGGTGATTCGATCACACCTCATCAAAATGGATTGGTGGCGACTCTTATTTTCGTTTTCATTTTTAAAATCCAAGTCGACCCCGTTTTAACAAAAAAAATAGTGTCAACAGTATTCATAATATGAATAATTTTTTTCAAATTATTTAAATAATGAAAAATAATGTTATTTCAAATAAATAATCATTTAAATAATAAATAAAATTATTTTTCATTATTTAAATAATTTGAAAAAAAAAATCCAAAATTTATCACCTAAAAATATTAAAATTTCTAATATATTTTTTAAAAAGTTTTTAGTAATTTTTTATATTTTATATACTTTTAGTAATTTTATAATTTTTTCTCTATTTTTAATAATTTTGTAAATTTAAAAAATATATTTTAAAGATTTTTAATGATGATGACATCATCATGTAACGTGTCGAATATTCAACGTCCATAAAAATAATCGATAATACAATTACTGATGAAAGTAAAACTTTAGAATTGAGAAACGGTGGAGCAGTGAGTTGTGTGCACATGGAAATAAATTGGGCAGGAGTGCAAGAAGCCCCTATTGGGTAGAAAAAGAATGGTTTAATTAACTTAAAAACCTTTTAAAAAGTAATGCTCAAAAGAATGAATGAAAGAAGAGAAAGGAGGGGACACTTGGTGGTTGATTGGTTTGTTGGTAGCTCAAACTCAGTATAGTAAATTTTTTTTATTTTGGTTTATTAGACCTTTTTAGTTTAGTTTAGGGTTTTGAAGGGCTGAATGAAAGTTTAACTTTTTATACTCTATATCTTTATAATTTTTAAATGATTAAATTAATTTTTTATAATTTTAGTAAGGGTCAAAGTGCAATTTTACTTTATTAATTTAATTTTTTTTTAAATTTAAAGGCTTAAATAGTAATTTTACATTTTAGGGGAGGCGAGGCCCCTGCCAGCCTCCCTAGATTCGCCTCTGGTTTAGTCTTTTGGACATTAAAAGCTAACAATTGTACATGATGATGACATCGCCTTAAAAAATCTTTAAAAATGAAAAAAATTATAAAATTACAAAAAGTATATAAAATATAAAAATTTTACTAAATTTTTAAAAACATATTAGAAATTTTAATATTTTTAAAATTTTAGGTGATAAATTTTGGATAAGTTTTTCTTTTAAATTATTTAAATCATGAAAAATGGTATTTATTATTTAAATGATTATTATTTGAAATAATATTATTTTCATTATGTAAATAATTTGAAAAAATTATCCAAATTTATCACCTAAAAGATCTACCAATTATAAAACAACAATCGTAGGTGATACCGATATCCTTCCAACAAATAATGATCTTTTGTTCAAGCTCTAGTAAATTTGATTTATAAAATTTAAAAATATTAAACTTTCTAATATATATTGTAAAATTTTTAGTATTTTTTTAATGTTTATTGTAATTTTATAATTTTTTTTCCTATTTTAATAATTTTTTTTCCAATTTTTAAGGGTTTTTATGATGACATCATTGTATGACATGTGGCAGCATATGATTAGCTGGCTAATTCTTTTAGCGTCCAAAGGATTGAATTGAGAATGTCTGATAACATTAGGGACTAAATTGAGAATGTTTGATAACGTTATGGACTAAAGTGGGCAAACAAATTTAAGGACCAAAGTTTGAAAAGTGGTATACTTCAGGGACTAAAGTGTGAATTAAACCTATTTTTTTAAACAATGAATGGGACTATATAGGGAGAGGAGGAAGGAGGGCACCAAACGCTGATCATTGGGTTAAGCATCAGTGAGAGTTTGAGTGTTTGATTCTCTAATCTTTTGTAGCTATTTGGTTTCTAAATTGGTGTGCTCGATTTGAGAACAAGTAGGAATTTGTAAACCCCAGTTTTAAAAGTTGAAAGTTTTGGTTGAGATGTTTGAGAATTAAATTGATAAAATTTACAAATATGATTGATTAAATTTATTGAATTATTAAGAATTAGGATCAAATTGATAAAATATATATGTATTGATGACTAAATGTGTTATTATATTAGTTAGAAAAATGTCATATCATTATTTCCGTCATCAATTTAATGACGAGTAACCAAAACAGGAACAAATACAAACGTTAGTGTCTAAATTGAATATTTTAAAAGTTGAGTGGCCAAAACAGGAACACAGGTACAGTTGGGTGACCATTTGTATAAATTTTCTTAAATTTTTTTATTAGAATGAACTTGAACAACTTAGTGTCTAGGTTCAAACCTCGACAACCATCTATTAGTTCATTTCAAACTTCAATTTTTAAATTATAAAAATTAATCTTTAATTTTTATAAATTTTTAAAAAGTTATTAAAATTTATACGAATATTAAATAAAATTTAAAATGTTAAAAATATAAATTAATAGAAATAATTTAAAAGTTAAGTGCATAACGAATTATATAGTTATCTAAATTCATTCAACACAAATTTTCTAAATTATATAAAGTCTAAAAATGTTTTCATTTAAAAGTATTAGATGTGTATCAATATTTTAATTATATCGGTATCTTTTAGGCTATATAAAAATAAAAATATTTTAGAAAATAAATATATAAATAAAATTTTATTAATTGTATGTATAAAGTTTTTTAAAAGTGTGAATATATGCAATTATTTGAACCTTTTAAGCCTACACATGTAATAAAATAATTGATACATTTTTTAATTGGATATATTCACATTTTTAAAAAAATTATATGTACAATTAATAAAATCTAAAATAATTTTATCTATTTATTTTCTAAAATAATTTTTTTGTTGAGTCAAAATTGTATTTAAGGGTTGATACTAGCATGCTACAAATAATGCTTAAAAGCAATGCCAATTGCTTCACGTACTAGTAATGAAAAGTGCAGAAAAATAAAGAACACTAAGATGTTACACACTGCAGTTTCTCTACGTCTCTAGGCTCACAGAGAATATTTACTATCTTAGCACATCGTACAACTAGGGGTGAGCATTCGATCGAATCGAATCGAATCGAAAATTTTCGAGTTAATCGAGTTTTTAAATCTCATTTTATCATCCTAACTTTATTTGAAGTTTTCTCGAATCGAGTCGAGTGAGATGAAATTCGAATCGAATCGAATCGGATATATTTGTTCGAGTAAAATTTTAAAAAATAATTTTGGATCTTTGTAACTATTGTTACCCATCGTAATAAAATTTGTCCACCTTGATCAAATTTTTTATTAACTTTCATCACCTCATAATTTATTTATTAATTTTTTATATACTGATTAGCTTCTTTGCTTGGTTAGTTGTTTCAATTATCTTGATTTTTGTCACTATGTATTTTGGAATTAAAAATATATTAAATGTAAAAATATGATTTTTAATAAAAGTTATTTTAAAATAAAATGTGAAATTGATACCAATATAAAATTTTAACACGAATATTTTATGACATAATTAATAATTCAATTTTAATATAAATATTCAATACGACTAAACAATTCAATAATATAAATAATGTAAAATGTGAAATTTAATTTAATAATATAAATAGTAGATATAAATAAAATTATTACTATTTATGTTTAGTGATTTTTGGATAATTTTGATTTTTTATTTGAGAGTAAAGGGTGAGAAGTAAAAGTTGAGGGGGAAAATAAAAAGTTTTGGGGAATAAAAGTTTGAGGGAAAGTAAATATGGGGAGTAAAATTTTGGAGGGAAAATATTAAAAAAAATTTGTAGGGGGGAGGGTTTGGGGTAGATGGGAGGTGGGATGAGAAGAGAATAAAAGTTTTAGGGAATAAAAATTTTGGGAGAAAATAAAAGGTTTTGAGGGTTTTTTGGAGTAAAATTTTGAGAAAAAGTAAATGGGAGAGTAAAATTTTGGTGGGAAATGGATTTTGGGTAGATTGGGGGGTTGGGAGGGGAGAGGAGTAAAAGTTTTGGGGGAAAGTGGGAAGGAGTAAAAGTTTTGAGGGAAAAGTAAAAAGGTTTGGGAGTTTGGGGTAAAAATGTAAAATATTATAGTTTAATATTCGAATTATTCGAGTTATTCGAATTCGAAAACTCAACTCGATTCGAACTCAAAATTCGAAAAAAAAATTCGAGTTGATTCGAATAACTCGAATAACTCAATTCATTTAACTCGAAATTCGATTTTTTTTTCAATTTTTTCCAGTCGAATCGAGTTTTTTCTCACCCCTACGTACAACAAATGTTTTTAAGCTTTTAACACTCACCAATTTAGACTTCTCATTTTTGTACCTAAAATTTAAGTATCTCTTCGCTAAGTCCTCTCATTGAAAATTTAGAACTCTAACCAAGTCACTTACTTGGTATACAAGTCCCTAAACAAATTAAAGTGTTTTCTCTCCATATAAATCGTATACAAGTCCTCACCGTATATAAGTAAATGAGACTTGCTAACATACTAAAACTGTTACAATAAATTATCCATTCAAATTAGCAAGATAAAATACACAACATAATATCTTGTAAACAACATAAGATAAAGCCTGAATCAATTGGATATCCTTCCTTTTATAGCTTGATTTGATCCGATTCATAAGTTAAGGGATAATAATTGCTCCGATCCAATCCAAACAAATTTTCAAGATCTCTTGCTAAGTGAAGCATGGATATCCAGGATTGGCTCACATATATATCCCAAGTATCAAAAGAAATTACAATCTTAAGATATTTATTGCCAAAATTTGCCAACAAAAACATGACAGATTTTTGTGTAGCCAATGCTACTCCCAATTGGCATTGGTCTAAGCACTCGTAATGTCTCCACAAATTTTATATATATATCCTAAAAGGTACCAATATAATTGAAACATTGATACGCATCTCAAATTTAAAAAAATTAATATTTTTAAACATTATATAATTTTAAAAAATCATCTTTAATAAATCTGGACATATAGTTGTCTAGATTCATTATATCTAGATTCATTTTGGATTTAACTTTAAATGATTTTTATTAATTTTTATTTTTTTGAATGTTTTGAATTTTATTTAATATTTTAAAATTTTATAATTTTAAAAATTTAAGTTTGAAATGAACTTGGGCAATACCGTTTGTTCCAATAAAAATATTTAAATAAGTTTTTTAAATTTTTTTATTTTTTTTAAAAAAATATAAAATTTTATTTTAGCAACTATCGTTGACGTAGAGCACCACGTCAACGTTGTAATGATCAAAGATTGAAAACGTTGGTCAAATGATTTAATTAATATAATTTAAGAGTTTGAGAGCTTAATTGAGTGTGTTTTTGCGAAGGGGCTCGAATGATTTTTTCGATAAAGTTCAGGGGTTTATATACCCCTTTAGTCTAAAACTATTAATTAGGTTCAATAGTTAAATAAATATTAATTTTAAATGTAATCATAGAAAATTTAAAATGGTTATAATGAAAATTTTAAAAGTTAATTTAAAATATTAAAATTTTGCACCAACTAATATGTATTAGAATTGACAAAAACGGACCAAAACACACCAAAATTTTACTTGAAACAAAACATAAAATACTTAATACTAATTTAGAACCGAAACCATACGTCGATTTATACGGTCGACACAACTACCATGGTTAGTGGAACATTAGCTTGAGCTCAATACTCATAAATCTTGATGCTAGGGTTAATTTGTATTAGGTTTGTTAGAAATCTGAAAAAGAAAGAAAAAACTCTTACCTTGACACCAAATATAATATTTAATTTCTCAATAAAAATTCTAAAAAAGAAAGTGTGAGTTTTCTCTAAATTAAGCTAAAAACAATATTTAAGTACAAAATAGTGATTTAATTATGAACTTAATTCTTTTATTTTATGGAAAATGAAAATTTAAATTTTTATTTTAAATTGTCAAAATTTATTTCTCATACTTTTGAAAAGTAAGAAATTCGACCAGATTATTAATAGCTGACTTAAAACTAACAATTTAATTATTTATATGAAAATTTTAGTATTTAAAAGAAAACAATAAGTATACTATTACTTAAGTACCTAAATGGGTTGATGTTACTAATTAATCGACTATCAACTTAGTTAGAAAAATTATGAAAATATCATTCCGTAATTAAAATAAATTATATTATTTAAATATATTTTATTCTTTTATTTTAAAAATTTAATAAAAATTGTATGTGATTTAATTTGAACCATAATATGTATTATTATTAAAACATTAACTTACCACTTAACTAAAGATTTATTTTAATATAATATTTATATTTTAATTGTATTATACATATTTTATTATCTCTATCAATTTTATATGTTAATAATATTGTTAAATGAAATAATATCACAAATTAACTCGATACTAATTCAAGATTAATGATAACATGATAAATAATTACAATACATTTAATATTGTTAATGGGATATATTTAAATATTTAAATATTATTTTACTTAAAATTTAATTTATCTTTTATTTTAATGTCGTACATATTTTATTTTTATTATTAATTAGCTTTAAATGGTATGTGTTATTATATCTTATTTTTGAACTAGTGTAATTTAAGTATTAATCAAGTAGAGAAAAATCATGACGGGAAAGACAAATATAATATAAAAGAAAAAGCCGTGAGTCACCGAGCCGTAACTTTATGTGGGAACCGCAGTATTGTTGTTTCGATAGTGTTGAAGGTCGGTCAGAACAACAAAGCAAACAACTCCTCCGAGCTGTCCATTCTCTCTCTTCTCTCTTGGCTTGCTTCAATCCCATTTCTCTTGTATCTTCTCATTTTCCTTTGAATTTTAATCCTTAATTAGCAGTTTTTTTAATCCAGAAACATCTTTCAAGCTCATATCGCACACTCTGAGAGCCGGATCTCGTTTCTCCGATGCCAATTTAGGGTATAATTGATCGGAAAAGAAACAAGGAACTGGCCAGAGTGGCAGATTTGGTGAATACGGTTAGAAGCTGGGGGCTAATCAGTCACTGCCTCACCGTACCCACCCCGCTTCACGTGTGGGACTCTGGTACTTCCTCCGCCCTAACAATGCTTCTCCTCTCCACACTCTCCATTACCTAGACTCCGTGTCAACTCGGCCCTTGCCTACAACCCGATCCGATCCCCGGCCCACTTCTTCCATGGACCAACACCATCACTCAGCAAACCCTCCTCCCCAGGAAGAGCCTGAGTACCTTGCCCGTTACATCGTCATCAAGCACTCTTGGCGCGGCCGTTATAAGCGAATCCTTTGTATTTCTAATGTCGCGATTATCACGCTTGATCCCTCAACTTTGTCAGTAACGAACTCATACGATGTCTCTACTGATTTTGAAGCTGCCACGCCGATTATCGGCAGGGATGAGATTTCTACTGAGTTTAATTTGAGCGTCAGGACTGATGGAAAAGGGAAATATAAGGCTATAAAGTTTTCTTCGCAGTATCGGGCTAGTATTTTAACTGAATTGCACAGGATCAGGTGGAACCGGTTGGGTGCTGTGGCGGAGTTCCCAGTGTTGCATCTACGGAGACGCCGTGCCGAGTGGTCTCCTTTTGTAAGTTTTTGCTAGATTTAAGTTTTGCTCTTGCAGTTATTGATGTTAAAATTTCGATGAAATTAGTTACTAATTTGACTTAAATTGGCTCTTGTCTTTAGATGATACTTTAACAGCTTTATTAGTCTAAAGTGACTTAAATTGCTGCGAACTTTGATTTTGGAATTGTGAAACTGTCGCTTGTGCGATAAGGGGAGAATGATGCAAAGATAAATAGAAGCTGATCATAGAATTAAATTTTGTTAGGATTTTATTTGATTAATTAAATAGTATTTTTGGTTATATAGGTTTAGGGTTTAGCTTAGATTTGCTTATTTTGTTTTGATTTCTGGTAGCTTTGGAGTATTCGGAATCAGTGGGACTTGAGTTATTGATGTTTTGAATGTTCACATTGTTGATAATGGGAGATATTAAGACTCAAGATTTGACTATTGAGATTTTGGTCATAGAGATTAATTATCTTGTAATTAGCCAGAAAGTATCTTGTTTGAGGATCAATTGTATTTCTAAACGGAAGAGGTAGTTCTATAACTATCTATGGTATCTATTTACTACTGGTTACTTCAGTTTTTCGTTTTAAAATTTCATATTCAAGCTTTTAACTACTGATTGTCTGTATAGAAATTGAAGGTCACGTGTTGTGGGGTTGAACTTATAGACTTAACATCTGGAGATCCTCGCTGGTGCTTAGATTTTAGAGATATGTCTTCCCCAGCCATTGTTCTGTTGGCAGATGCTTATGGGAAGAAAAACGTTGATCATGGTAGTTTTGTTCTTTGCCCTCTGTATGGGAGGAAATCTAAAGCCTTTCAAGCTGCTCCAGGGACAACTAATTCTGCTATCATTTCAAATCTGGTATACTAACATCTTTAATTTACTTCTATTAATTCTTCTACCTTGGTTGCTTTTGGGAAGTTGAATTTGAAAGAAGTGATTTAGATTTCCAATCAGTACACATTAGGTGAAAGAGCACATAAAAACACTTTCTTGATTATATTCAAGTTCATGGATTTGCTAGGTCTCTCTTTATAGTGAATTTGGAATACCCTAATAATTCCAGAAATTTGAAATTCATCTAATATACTATTCCAAATACGTACGTGTATTTAGATTTAACTAGTTCTTCCCCCCTCTTTTTTAGACCTATAGTTTTAACTAGTTATTACTATTAGATAAGGGTAATTCTTTGGTACAAAGACAGTGGGATTAACTCCACAAGCGGAGTTGAGATTTTTCCACATGTCTTATTTATTTTTTAATTTTTAAATACAATTTAAGGACACATGTCAAAATCTCAACTATGCTTGTGGAGTCAAAATTTCCACCGCAAGTGTACCAAATAATTATCCATTAGATAATAGTTAACCGCTATCTTGTTCTACTTATAAAAGAAACCAAATCCAGATCCATTCTCCAAAATTCATATTTCCAAATGTAGCACTCATGTTTGCATTTCTCTTGAAATCTTCCAATTTAAATAAGTTGCTCCATATTGAATAGTTAAATATCCCTCTCAGTCATATCATTCTCTTTACATTTTACATCGATAATTAATTATTATTATTCTCTTTACATTTTCCATTGATAATTATTAAATATATTATGCAGACTAAAACTGCAAAATCAATGGTTGGAGTGGCACTTTCTGTAGACAATTCACAATCTCTCACTGTAACAGAGTATATAAACCAAAGAGGTACCTTACTAAAAAGAACATTATTCTGTTTCTTCCTCATCACCTCTTTTTTGCCTACTCTTTCTTGGATATAATTGTTTTAGTGTTTATTAATTAATATGGAAAAATATGTAATTCACAGCCAAAGAGGCCGTTGGAGCAGAAGAAACCCCTTGTGGAGGTTGGTCTGTGACAAGATTGCGTTCTGCTGCTCACGGAACTTTAAATATCCCTGGATTGAATTTCACTGTTGGCCCAAAAGGAGGACTTGGAGATCATGGTGATGCTGTATCTCGTCAACTTATCCTCACAAAAGCCTCCCTTGTTGAAAGACGGCCAGATAACTATGAAGTAAGCTAACGCGCTTCATCCATTGATAAAAAAATAGAATTAGTATATTACACTCATTGTGTAGATGCTGTATATTACCTGCATAACTTGCCTTACGAGTCTATTTGGGTTACACTTATTTGATTTCAACTATTTCTCTGGTTGGTTGTAGTTATAATTAGGAATTGCTTGATGTAGGACTAGCTGAATGCTAGACATGACCGTCTTTGCTAATATGTTAAGCGAAGACAGAGTGTGGTTGACCCCTGAATCATTGAACAATCATTCAGGTTCTTGAGAATGTTGCTGGTGAAGTAAGGCTTTTAAGAACTTCAAAATTGAGAAAGGCAATTCTCCATTTATGGTTCTAAAGGCATTACCAGATACTTCTTTGGATAATATAGGGTGCAGCAAAAATTAATTGCTATGTTGCATGACTGATAAAAGTGCCAAACTGATAGTTCAACATTTAGAGGGAAGTGTTACGTGTCACACAATGTATATGGCTAATGTTATGTGCTTTATCTTTTTTAAGAATTGTTTGAAGTAGGATTAATCACATGCTGAGAATATTCCTTAGATGTTTGCAGGCAGTTATTGTTCGTCCTTTATCTGCAGTGAGTTCACTTGTTCGATTTTCAGAGGAGCCCCAGATGTTTGCAATTGAATTCAATGATGGATGCTCTATCCATGTGAGAATAAAATCTCTATATTTGAAAGCTTAATATGTTAGAGCTTGCATCTTACCCGTATTTTATGGCTCACAGGTCTATGCAAGCACCTCGCGAGATAGCTTACTTGCAGCAATTTGTGATGTGTTGCAAACAGAAGTAGGTATACCTGTTCTGTATAGCATACGAACAGGGTTCTTTTCTCTAATCATCATGCTTTCTATTTTTGGTTCTATAATTCCTAGATAAATGGTTAATGTGGTTTGCTTGACCATATGCTTGTCCAGGGTCAGTGCCCAGTACCTATATTGCCAAGGCTGACAATGCCTGGTCATCGCATTAATCCACCTTGCGGGAGAGTTGCTTTGCAATTTGGAAAACAACGCACTTTTGCTGATGTGGAAAGTGCATCCATGCATTTGAAACACTTAGCTGCTGCTGCCAAAGATGCTGTTGCTGAAGGCGGTTCTATTCCTGGTTCAAGAGCTAAGCTATGGCGCAGAATTAGGGAGTTCAATGCATGCATTCCATATAGTGGGGTGCCTCCTAATATTGAAGTTCCTGAGGTGACTCTGATGGCCTTGATAACAATGCTTCCAGCAACACCAAATCTTCCTCCGGAGTCCCCTCCCTTGCCGCCTCCTTCTCCTAAAGCAGCTGCAACAGTGATGGGTTTTGTTTCATGTTTACGTAGATTGTTAGCTTCCAAAAATGCTGCTTCTCATGTTGTGTCTTTTCCTGCTGCTGTTGGAAGAATAATGGGCTTACTCAGGAATGGATCTGAGGGTGTAGCTGCTGAAGCAGCAAGGCTTGTTGCGGCACTCATTGGAGGTGGTCCTGGGGATACAAATGTGCTAACAGATTCTAAAGGAGAGCAACATGCCACAATTATGCATACTAAGTCCATACTGTTCTCTCAGCATGGTTATGTTATTATCCTTGTCAACAGATTAAAACCCATGTCTGTATCCCCATTATTGTCCATGGCTGTTGTTGAAGTTCTGGAGGCTATGATATGTGATCCACATGGTGAAACTACCCAATACACAGTTTTTGTTGAGCTGTTGCGCCAAGTAGCTGGTTTGAAGCGCCGTCTATTTGCCTTGTTTGCCCATCCTGCAGAGAGTGTTAGGGAAACGGTTGCAGTGCTAATGCGTACAATTGCGGAAGAAGATGCAATTGCAGCAGAGTCAATGCGTGATGCTGCTCTACGTGATGGTGCTCTGTTGAGGCATTTATTACATGCATTTTTCCTTCCTGCAGGTGAGCGCCGTGAGGTTAGTCGCCAACTTGTTGCCCTATGGGCAGATTCCTACCAACCAGCTCTAGACTTGTTGTCTAGAGTTTTGCCACCTGGACTTGTTGCATATTTGCACACACGATCTGATGGAGCAGCTGAAGAATCTATCCAGGAAGGATCATTGACCAGTAAAAGACACAAGCGTTTACTACAGCAAAGGAGAGGTCGTACAGGGCAGACGATTACATCGCAAGAGCAGTCCTTACCTTCTGTTAATAATTTTGAGGCAGGTGATGCAGTTAGGCAGATGAATTCTGGTTTTCATAGGGTGGCAGATAACTATCACAAATCAATTGCAGACCCTAACTCCAGTCAAGTTTTAAACCAATCTTCTGCTGCTCACACTGTCGAAAGTTCGACAACTGATGCATATTCCACTGGAATTTCTCAAAATGGGCATTCAGTTATATCAGCTTCCGCTGATGCTCCATCAACAAATGTGCATGGAGTATCAGAAACAAATCCTTCAAATTCAGTTGATTCTGGTGGCAATGCTGTTGGGTCACATAACACTGGTCTTCCAGCACCTGCTCAGGTTGTTGTGGAGAACACGCCTGTTGGTTCTGGTCGCCTACTTTGCAATTGGCCTGAATTTTGGCGTGCTTTTAGCCTTGACCATAACCGTGCGGATTTGATCTGGAATGAGCGTACTAGGCAAGAGTTGCGGGAAGCTCTGCAAGCTGAGGTTCATAAATTGGATGTTGAGAAGGAGCGCACTGAAGATATTGTTCCAGGAGATGCTACGGTAGAGAGTATGAGTGGCCAGGATAGTGTTCCTAGGATCTCTTGGAACTACTCTGAATTCTTTGTTAGTTATCCTAGTTTGTCCAAGGAAGTTTGTGTTGGTCAATACTATCTGCGTTTGTTGCTTGAGAGTGGCAGTAGTGGTAGGGCACAGGATTTTCCACTTCGTGATCCCGTTGCCTTCTTCAGAGCACTCTATCACCGGTTCCTATGTGATGCTGACATAGGCCTTACAGTAGATGGTGCTGTTCCAGATGAAATGGGTTCTTCTGATGATTGGTGTGATATGGGAAGATTAGATGGCTTTGGAGGAGGTGGAGGCTCTTCAGTTAGGGAGCTTTGTGCAAGGGCAATGGCAATTGTTTATGAACAACATTGCAATACAATTGGCCCTTTTGAAGGGACTGCACATATTACTGTTCTCTTGGACAGAACAGATGACAGAGCTTTGAGACACCGTCTACTACTACTTTTGAAGGTAACTTCCCTAATGAATTTTAGGTGCATTACATATTTCAAGCCTTAAGAGAATCTTTGTAAGATTTGTGATGGAGCAAGTGATGGAGAAGGCTTGATCTTAATTCCAAAATAGATTTTGATTTCTAGTCTTGATCATTTTGAAAGTAATAGCAACTGTGTATTTCTGTATGTGCAGGTTTTAATGAAGGTTTTAGCAAATGTGGAATCTTGTGTTTTGGTGGGAGGGTGTGTGCTAGCTGTTGATTTGCTAACTGTGGTTCATGAAGCTTCTGAGAGGACTGCTATCCCTTTACAATCAAATTTGATTGCTGCTACTGCTTTTATGGAGCCACTCAAGGAGTGGATGTATATTGACAAAGATGGTGTGCAAGTTGGACCTTTAGAGAAGGATGCTGTCAGAAGATTGTGGTCAAAAAAAGCTATTGATTGGACAACGAGGTGCTGGGCTTCAGGTATGCTGGACTGGAAGAGATTACGAGATATTCGTGAGCTTCGTTGGGCACTATCTGTTCGGGTTCCTGTCCTTACACCCACTCAGGTATTGTCTTTCAGATTATCTTGTCTGCATTCTTGCACAAGTACATTTGCATCATGGAAGTTGTTTGCAGTGTCTACTTAAATAGTGATAACTTTGGTCTATTAACTGGTTGCAATCTACTTATTATTCAACTTCTGCTTGTCAAATGCTTGAAAATCTACACCTTTTTCTTCTAATGATTGTGATCATCTGTTGAGTTTCTTTATTCCTTTTTATATTTCTTTTCTTTATGGCACTTTCAATTATGCTTGGATTTCTTCACTCTATTATATAGAATTTGGCTTTGGAGATGTTGTATGTACTAGACTCACTTAAAAAGCACTTTTAAGTGGGCATTGATGATGTGTTGCTTGTATTTTAGTTTCTTATGTGATGGTTCTTTGAGCCAATTTAATGTTTGGGGAAATTGAAATGGTATGATTGTACATGTTTATGATGCAGCTGCTGTATTAAGCACTAAATGGCTGATGTACATGTGTTGCTTTGACTGTTACTGTAGTAGTAGACTATCTTCGTAATGTTCGTATAACCTTGAATCATTTTCTTGATACCTTCTAATTGGTAATCCTGTTTGCAGGTAGGGGAGGCTGCATTGTCTGTTTTACATAGCATGGTTTCTGCACATTCAGACTTGGATGATGCTGGTGAGATAGTTACCCCAACTCCTAGGGTAAAACGGATTTTGTCAAGTCCACGTTGCCTTCCACATATTGCACAGGTATTGTTTTAGTTGATATTTAATCATGTTTCCAGATGTTGCAAATAAAAGGTTGCACTCTACTTCTTAGTTTTCAGGAAAGAATGATAGGATGTGTTCCCCTTATAAGAAGTATAATTTTTTGTCTTAAGTGTTCCACTCATACAGTTGCATGTATTTCTTTTTCCTTAAAAGGCTATGCTTTCTGGTGAGCCAAGTATTGTAGAAGCTGCTGCTGCATTGCTGAAGGCTATTGTTACCAGAAATCCCAAGGCCATGGTGCGTCTGTACAGCACAGGTGCATTTTTTTTTGCCCTGGCCTACCCTGGATCCAACCTCCTTTCGATTGCACAACTCTTCTCAGCAACTCATGTACATCAAGCTTTCCATGGTGGCGAAGAAGCTGCAGTTTCCTCTTCATTACCCCTTGCTAAACGTAGCGTATTGGGTGGGCTTCTCCCTGCATCTTTGCTGTATGTATTGGAGCGTAGTGGCCCACTTGCATTTGCTGCAGCAATGGTTTCTGAGTCTGATACTCCAGAGATCATTTGGACACATAAAATGCGAGCTGAAAATCTGATTCGTCAGGTGAATCATATTTTTAATTGTGCAATAGTATATTATCTCGATGTCTTTACTCTGCACTTCCACATGCAGAAATGATATATTGGCAGTATAGAAGTAGGATTTTCTGTAGGGACCCATCTGAAACATAAGAATAGTCCTATAGATTATAGTGTAATATAAAGTAGCTTGGAATAGTCAATGGTTTATGATATTGAAGAATTTACGCTCCCAAGTATATCATTTATTGACACATAAGCAATTGGTTTCCTGAAGTAAAATAGATAAACTAGTTTCTGTATAAAGTTAGAAACTGGAGCATGTAAATGACTAGGCGAGACAATGGAAATACTTATTTCTCTTTTCCCCAAATTCTTTCTGCCAGTCTATATGTGTGTGTGTGTGTGACAGATTCTTTTGTTCTCCTTTGCTTTTTCCACAAACAATTGTTCCACCTTCTTTCCCTTTTTCCCCCTCTCCTGAATGCAGAAACCAAATTATGTTTAGAAAATAGATGAGTGGAAACTGCTTGCTTAACCAAACTATGGCTAGAAGATATAATATCTTTCAAGGTCAATTATAAAGGATAAAGGTTACTGTTCTACTTACTACAATTATATGATACATTGTTTATTCCTTTCCAAAGGTTTTGCAGCATCTTGGTGATTTCCCCCAGAAATTGTCACAACACTGTCATTCTTTGTATGAGTATGCTCCTATGCCACCGGTGACTTATCCAGAGCTCCGAGATGAAATGTGGTGTCACCGTTATTACCTTCGAAATCTGTGCGACGAAATTCGGTTTCCAAATTGGCCGATTGTTGAGCATGTGGAGTTTCTACAGTCCTTGCTAGTAATGTGGCGAGAAGAGTTGACACGGAAACCAATGGATCTTTCTGAGGAGGAAGCTTGCAAAATATTAGAGATTTCCTTGGAAGATGTATCCAGTGATGATGCTGATCAGAAGTGTTCTCCCAATGAGACTGGAGATATATCTATCATATCCAAGCAAATTGAGAACATTGATGAAGAAAAGCTTAAACGACAATATAGGAAACTTGCTATGAAATATCATCCTGACAAAAATCCTGAAGGGAGGGAGAAATTTCTTGCTGTACAAAAGGCTTATGAACGACTTCAGGTAGATGCTTGCTCCTAAGAGAAATGCATACTGACGTTCTTGGAATTAAATTAATCATTCCTCTTTATGTAGGCTACGATGCAAGGTTTGCAAGGTCCTCAGCCTTGGAGGCTGTTGCTTCTGTTGAAAGGACAATGCATCTTGTATAGAAGATATGGAGATGTGTTGGAACCATTTAAATATGCAGGTTATCCCATGTTGCTCAATGCAGTAACTGTTGACAAGGAAGATAACAATTTTCTCTCCTCAGATAGAGCACCTCTTCTTGTTGCAGCGTCAGAGCTTGTTTGGCTTACGTAAATTCCTCTCCTACCAACATATACTCTTGTAAATCTTGTTTTACTAGTTAAATTGGGCTTGGAGATTTCATCTCTTTTTCTTTTCTTTTCCCCGTTTTACTGTTAGGTGTGCATCTTCCTCATTGAATGGTGAAGAACTTGTTAGAGATGGTGGGATGCAACTTCTTGCTACACTTCTCTCTCGTTGCATGTGTGTTGTTCAACCAACTACTCCTGCAAATGAACCTTCTGCTATCATTGTTACAAATGTGATGCGAACCTTTTCTGTTCTGAGTCAGTTTGAGACTGCCAGACTTGAGATCCTTGAGCTTTCTGGACTTGTTGATGACATAGTGCACTGCACTGAACTTGAGGTTGTGCCTGCAGCTGTTGATAGTGCCCTCCAGACTATTGCTCATGTTTCTGTGTCCCCTGATTTGCAAGAGGCCTTGATAAAGGCTGGAGTGTTATGGTAAAGTAGCTTATCTTTCAGTATTTGATCTATGTACCATGATTCAAATGCATGTTTGCACCACTGTCGATTAGTTTATCTATGGCCATATTTTCGTCTAGGTCCTCTGGGAAATACGTGATCTCTTCTTAGTCTTTTACAAAGTTACACTAATCAAAGTATTTACTTTGCATCTTCTATTTAGCCTTCCATTGCTAAATAAATATTAAGTTTATACAGAGCCGCCTTCTGGGACTATTTCTTTTCTACTTTTTTTTTTTTGGAGCCAGTTACTCTTTATAAATTCCCAGGGATCATCCTCTTCACTGTAGAATATAATAGATACTAAATTGTCTGCTATTTGTTTCTTGTGGCTGCACACTTCATGTTCAAGTCTTTTTGGTGGCATTACTTTCTCTATATTCTATTATTATAAATTTATTACAAATTTTTTGTTTGTACTATGCATGTAAAACCTCTCTATTGGATGTGCATGAAAATGGCACTGTAGACAAGAGACTAAGTGAGATAATTGTTCGTGCCATTATCAGTTTTGCTTTCTTGCTGCTGAAGATGTTATTCTTTATGTTTCTACTAGTTTGCTAACAGGTTTTAGATGTAATATCTTGATAAGATATTTGGCAATCTTATGAGTTAAATCCATAATCCTCTATTACTTAACTTGTTTCGTTTGGATAATATGGTTTGGCTAGGTACCTTTTGCCATTGTTACTTCAGTATGACTCAACTGCAGAGGAATCTGATACAGCAGAGTCCCATGGTGTTGGTGCTAGTGTTCAAATTGCGAAAAATATGCATGCTGTACGAGCAGCCCAGGCATTATCTAGGCTTAGTGGGTTATGCTGTGATGAAAATGGAACACCTTATAATGAATCTGTAGTCAATGTACTCAGAGCTTTGCTAACTCCAAAACTTGCCAGTATGTTGAGAGATCAAGTACCGAAAGACCTACTGTCGAAGTTGAATACAAACCTAGAGTCACCAGAGGTGGACAGTGTACTTTTTCTGTTGTTTCATTTCAATTACCTTGGTATTGGTTGAAGTCTAACTTCTTCTTTGTCATAGATAATCTGGAACTCTTCAACTCGAGCAGAATTGCTGAAATTTGTGGACCAGCAAAGATCTAGCCAAGGCCCAGATGGTTCGTATGACCTGAAAGATTCTCATATCTTTGCCTACGAAGCACTGTCAAAGGAACTTTTTGTTGGCAATGTTTATTTGAGGGTTTATAATGATCAACCTGACTTTGAGATCAGTGAACCAGAAGCATTCTGTGTGGCTTTAATTGACTTTATAGCTTCTCTGGTGCACAATCACTCTGTGGATTATGATGTTCAGGAAAAACTTAACATCAGCAACTCAACTCTCGAGTCTGAGCATCAAAGTGACGCAACTGGTGCATCAGTAGAAGAACAGCAAGTTCATGATGATTCTCTGGCTGCATCTGATAATAAAGTGAAAGATAAGGAAGAAAATGTCCTGATTAAAAACCTTCAATCTGGACTTACATCACTGCAGGTAACTTACTTTCTTGTGTCTACCATGTCATATAGAATTTAATACATGAGTTCTGACACTTCTCCTGTTGCAGAACTTGCTGACAACATATCCTAATTTGGCATCCATATTTTCCACTAAAGAGAGGCTATTACCACTTTTTGAATGCTTTTCCGTGCCTGTTGCATCAGAAAGCAACATTCCTCAGCTTTGCCTGAATGTTCTCTCTCTTTTGACTACATATGCACCTTGCTTGGAGGCCATGGTTGCAGATGGATCTAGTCTTCTTCTGCTGTTGCAAATGCTCCACTTTGCCCCAGCTTGCCGTGAAGGGGCACTTCATGTCCTCTATGCTTTGGCAAGCACACCTGAACTTGCTTGGGCAGCAGCCAAGCATGGTGGTGTTGTGTACATTCTCGAACTTCTCTTGCCTTTACAAGGTAATTTTGTATTCATGTATTTTTTTTACCTTTTCTAATAGAAAGACAATCATTTTTATGTTAGAAATGGCTGTGTGCAGAAGAAATTCCCTTGCAGCAAAGAGCGGCAGCAGCCTCTTTATTGGGTAAACTTGTTGCGCAGCCAATGCATGGGCCTAGAGTTGCTATAACATTAGCTAGGTTTCTTCCAGATGGCCTAGTATCAGTCATAAGGGATGGGCCTGGTGAAGCTGTTGTGTCTGCCCTTGAACAGAACACAGAAACACCAGAACTTGTATGGACTCCAGCCATGGCAGCATCACTGTCAGCACAAATTGCTACTATGGTATCAGACCTGTACCGTGAACAGGTGAAGGGCCGTATCGTTGACTGGGATGTACCTGAGCAAGCTTCTGCGCAGCAGGAAATGAGAGATGAGCCCCAGGTATTACTTGATATTATCTTGTCAAAATTTTCTATTGTTATTTGCTGGGGAACTAATGAGTTCATAATCATGCAGGTTGGTGGAATCTATGTCAGGCTATTCCTTAAAGATCCCAAATTTCCTCTTAGAAATCCCAAGAGATTCCTGGAAGGGCTACTAGATCAGTACTTGTCATCTATTGCTGCCACACATTATGAGTCGGAATCTGTTGACCCTGAACTTCCTTTGCTTCTTTCTGCTGCTTTGGTTTCATTATTGCGAGTGCACCCTGCACTTGCAGACCATGTGGGTTATCTCGGATATGTGCCCAAACTTGTTGCTGCCGTGGCTTACGAGGGAAGGCGAGAAGCAATGTCATCTGGGGACATGAAAGATGGCGGTAATATGGCAGACAGAAAGTATGAATCGGATGAGCAGCCTGCACAAACTCCACAAGAACGTGTGCGCCTTAGTTGTTTGCGGGTTCTGCATCAACTTGCTGCCAGCACTATATGTGCTGAAGCTATGGCAGCTACTAGTGTTGGAACAACACAGGTATGTGTTCTAATAACAGCCTTATTTGTTATTTTCTTACTGTTTGTTGCAACTCAACCCTTTTAGTTTTATCATTTAAGCATTCTTGATTGTAATAGGTTCTCATGGTACTTTGTTTTGTCCTTGTTCTTTAATCTTCTTTGAAATTTCCGTTAATAAGGAGATTGGGTTGTTTAGCTTGTCTATATACTTTTGGTCATTTTATTGAATCCGCCCTTGAACTTTTTATTCTCTTATTTACCCAAGAAAATATAATTGCAGGTTGTTCCCCTTTTAATGAAAGCTATAGGATGGCAAGGTGGAAGCATTCTAGCCCTAGAAACATTAAAGCGTGTTGTGGGTGCTGGAAATCGAGCTAGGGATGCACTTGTTGCCCAAGGACTTAAGTAAGCAGTAATTTTTAGGCATTAATTAATGTGAATAAATGGTAAACGAGTATGTGTACATGTATGGGTAATTTCTCTTGTAGTTGAAGAAATTGTTTCCCAGAATTATGGCATTTTACTTAGAAACTTTCGTGGTGAGTTCCATATTTGATTCGTCTACTAATAATTATGCATGCAATACTAACAGATTTGCTCGGGTTCAGAGTTGCATATTGTGTGTGTTATCATTGGATGGTTTTATGTTGTGTTAGCTCTGTTGTATAGTTTCTGATGTTGAAACAAAATCGGTAAATAATGCAGGGTTGGTCTGCTTGAAGTACTTCTGGGACTTCTTGATTGGAGAGCTGGGGGAAGGAACGGACTTTGCTCTCAGATGAAATGGAATGAATCAGAAGCATCCATTGGCAGAGTGCTTGCTATTGAGGTTAGATTGCTATCATTTTTGGCGAACTTTCATCTTTTGTCTGAGTATACCATCATTGTTATCCGACTGTCCTATGTTTTGTGCTTAGTTGTTTTATTTTGGCCATCTTTTGTGATTAATTGTTTAAAGTGTATAATTCTAGGAGGAGTTGATTAATTTTTTATCTACATTGGAATTCTTTCTTTTCTTTTCCTTTTGAAGCTGATTTTTTATTTTCATTTCTTTGAAGTGCTGGAGTTAATAATCTGAAATTACGTATTAAATTTTTTCGATCCAGGTTTTGCATGCATTTGCAGCGGAAGGGGCTCATTGTATTAAAGTGCGCGAAATATTGAATGCATCTGATGTAAGTCCTCACGCATGGTTTCCGTAGAATCTTTTTTTTTTGGGGGGGGGGTGAACCTCTAGAACGGACATTTTATTGACAGTTTGAATGTGTTTCTCGTATTGTTTTCATCTATTCATTCTGTGCATCTCATCTCTAGTGGTTATCATGTGTTCTGTAGGTTTGGAGTGCATATAAAGATCAGAAACATGACCTTTTCCTGCCTTCAAATGCCCAATCTGCGGCTGCCGGAGTTGCTGGTCTGATCGAGAGTTCCTCATCCAGACTGGTTTATGCCATCACAGCTCCGCCACAAACCACACAGTCAAGAATACCTGCATCAACAGTATCAGATTCAAATGGAAGCCAGGATCAGCTTTCTTAAGGCAGGGATTAAAGATAAATTCTTTTGAGAGGCATGAAAGAGTATATTCAGTGAAGAATTACACATTTGTATAGCTCAGTGTACAGTCTTTAATTTTTTTGTTTTTCTTTCTCTTTGATTCACTCCGTCAGCGAAGGTTTGATTGAAGCAGAGGTGGGTAGTTGGAATTTTTCCAGTGAGAAGAAGGATGCTTTATATTCTATATGTTAAAAAGGAGAAGAAAGGATTGAGTTTCCCTTTTGTAAAGAAGAAAAAAAGAATTGAAGATATGATTGTAAATTGAAACTGTTGTCTGTGTTGTCCAATAATATCATCAAATTAGTTGAGGTCATTTTTTGTTGAGTTTATTATAGCAATTTTTGCTTCGTTTGAAGAATAGGAACTGGGGCAATATCGTAATTTTAAGATTTAAAGTATTCCAATAAAATTATTATTATTTTTATCCTAGTTTTGAGTTGTTTTAGATTATTATTTTGTAATTATTTATCTTTACTTCTGTTAATAAATAGAGTGGAGTTATCTCATAAGCTTTTAGTACTTTAATGACATGGTTTTCAATTAGAGATAGTCAAGTGGACTCATGTCAATTTAGACCAATTTCTTTTTTAAGTTTGGATACTCAAGAATGGGAACCAATTTAAAAAAATATAATATACTAAAAATATTAAAATAAAGGGTAAACTATAAAAATAATTATTTTTGTTTGTCTTGTATTACATTTTAGTCGCTTATATTTGAAATGTTACGTTTTAGTCACGTTATCGTTTTCTTACGAAGTAGTCATTCTGCTGTTACCTCCCTAACAACAATCCTACGTGATAGTCTAAATAGGTTTTAAATGCCAACTTGGATGAGAATAGTTTTTTCAGCCAAAATAGAAAAGAAAATTAAAAGAAAAAAGAGACGAACGGTTTTTCTTTTCTAGTTCAATGTGTAATTAATTTAAAATTTTTAATTAATTAAATTTATTTAATTAAAAACCTCTTATCGTTTTAGTTGGACATTCAAGTTGCCATTTAAAACCCATTTGGACTGCCACGTAGGGTTGTCGTTAGGGAGGTAATGGAGCTTAACGGCAGAGTGACCACTTCGTAACAAAACGATAACGCAAGTGACTAAAACATAACATTTTAAAACTAAGATGTAATTTAAGGCAAACAAAAGTGGTTATTTTTTTAATTTACCCTGAAATAAATGTTATCTATCACATTAAAAATACATTAAAAAGTATTTATATTTAAAAAATACATAATAAATGTTTTATAGAATAATATTTGGTACACTGCCAATGCAGTTTTTCAACTCCACAAGTAGGGTCAAGGAGAGTGTCCTACAGGTGTAGTATGATATTAAAAATATAAATATTTAAAAGAAAAAAATATGACAGTATATTGCCTCTATACCAAATACTAACCAATGTTTTATTATATTAAAAAACACAAATAAATATAATAAAATTTTACTTTATTAAAAAATATTTTTTAAGCTTTATATTTTAAGTTAAGTTATTTAGTTGGGTAGGACTTTTTGAGTTTTGGATAATGAGTTTAATTGTTTTGGGTTAGTGATTCAATATAAATATATATAATTATTATTTAACATATATAATTAATATAATTAATTTTTATAATATAATATATTAAGGTCGAGCTCGGGGCAATAAATCTTGTTCAAGGTTGGGCCTATATAGAAATAGGTCATAAATTTTAATCAAGCCCATTTTTTGGGCATTGTATTTTTGTTCAAACCCTCTTATTTTTCTGGAGAATCTTCAGTCCTAGGCTAGTGGCCCGACCCATGAGCAGCTTTATTTTCGATATATACTTTTCTTTTACCTTTTCTCTCAAACGATCCTATTTTTGGATCTTCATATATTTCCAACTATTTATCTCTTGTTTTTCCAGATGAAGCAATGCTCTTATTCCTCAAAGCCAACAAATTGATTTTTTTTTATTACCAACCAACCATCGGCTTTTATCTATTAGTTCAAAGTGGTGAGGTTCGTGCCCAATCGGTTGAGGGACTTTGCCTAATGGATGTCAAATCACGTCTTAAATTAAGTTTTATGCTACCATAACTAACAATAAGAGTATGTCATTTGAAGTCCTCAGTTGGAAAATCTACTTTTATTTTTATCGTAATCGTCAGTCGAAGATCAATCTTGCAGGACATAATAATGTAATTTTAGGATTTCTTGTCATCATCTATCCAAGATTGTTGCTCTATCGACCATCATTCTTACGGGAGCATAATAACGTAATCTTAAAATTTAAAATATTCAAGTACAATTGTTATAATTTCATATCCTAATTTTGATCTATTTTATCGTATTTTTATTTTAATTGTCTATCTTTAACTTATAAATAAAATTTTCTTGTAATTAGCCAGAAGTTATAAAATGTTATTAATTATGCTCTGGCACTGGCACGGGACTGCTGAAAAAACAGAAAGCACCCGCATTTTGTAACTTGTACATTTGTTTCACATAAAATGAGTAGTGAAAAATATTTTCTGCACTTTTCTCAATGTTTTTGAAATCGGATGGAATTGGTTGGTTAAATCAGTTCTGACAGTCCGATCATCCTCATAGAACCAAAAATCAAACAAACAAGTTAAACCGAGTTAAAAATAGGTTAGACTGAGTGAAAAAACTTATATGATATAATATTGATTATATTCCTTTCACTAAAATCAGTTTGGTTCTTCTTCTTCAAGCATTAGACAATGTGACTCCTAAACCTTCGGTTGCATGATAAGAGAGATTTGAATAAAATAACACAAGATCAATAGAAAAGAAGTACTGAATATGTGAGAAGAAAAAGAAAGTGTTTTTGAGTTTATAGTACTTAGTAAACAAGAGGAGAAGAGGAAGAAACAAATAAAAAGGGCAAATGAAGGGTGAAATAGATGAGAACAAGAAGAGAAATGGAGAATAAAAAAAATTAGAGAGTTGCACTAATGAAATTAATTTATTAACATCAATTCCAACAAAAAGCCTTCATCCATATAATTAAGAGTCAAAAGAGATGGGTTGTCTATTAAAACAAGAGTTGTTCAGCATTTATTATCAATGTTTTTACTAGAATAAATAGAAAGTAGAAACAAATGAGAAATCGGGAAGCAGTGATCTGATCGGTTTGATCACGGGTTCGGTTTTAAAGACATTAAATTTTCTTTCTATTTGTTTCATGAGAATTAATTTATCAACAAAAAATGACTTACACGTCAACAAAAAATAAGTCTATTTTCTTGTAAATTAACTTATCATTTTAAAAAAGTATATGTCATTTTTTAAAAGATAACTCTTTTACGAGTAATTTTATTTTTATATAAAAATAACTTCAATCAACCTTAATAATATTATTAAAACTTTTAATATTTAAAATATTAAAATATTAATATCAAATATTATAATGTTCAACATTATTAAACATACATATTTAATTATTTATATTTAATAATAAAATTTAAAATAATAATTTTATATTTTAAATAATATTCTTAATATATTATTAAAATTATTTATATTAATATTCTAATAATAAATATATATTACAATTTGTAAATATTTAATAATAAATGTTGTATAGTAAAATATGAATATTTTAATTATATAAATATGAGTATTTGTTTAAATCATGCTTAGTTTCATTTATCCTAATGTGTCACTATTCACTCTCATATACGTAATATATAAGTTTTAATTAGACATTATTTGTTATTAAGTTTATATACAACATTAATTATTATAAAATATTATCTTGTTATAAAATAAATTTTGATGTCAAAAGGAAATACTTCTATAGGTTTTTTTTTTGGTAACAAATATATTAATGTTTGGTTTGTTTCATTAAAAACAACTTTTAAAAATAACAAATTTATTAAACAACGGAAAATATTTTACATAAAATCATTTAAAAAAGTAACAGTTTTTCTAAAAAGAAGTAATTCATTTTGAAAATTTGTTATTAAAAAGAATAACAGTATACTATGGTACCTTGTGAAAATGATGTAAACAACATTTAATGTGAACCATATATTTTCATTTATATAAAATTCAAATGAAATTTTAAAATGGTTAAATTAAAGTTTTTGAGATAATAGTATTTTAGAGTCAAATATTATTATAAAAATATTTTTATGTTAATTGTTAGTTTGTAAATATAATGGGTTTTAGTTAGTTTTCAATTGAAATGGTGTTTAATTAGTTAGTGACACTAATCCTAAGTAATAATATAGATTAAAGGCATAAAGGTATCATAAGCTCTCCAAGTATTTAAAAACTCTTCTCAACCTTTTAAATCCTCTTTAACCTATAAAATTGACCATTTAATCCTTTTCACCGTTCAATTTAATGATTGACAATCAAATTCTAATGGCCTTGCTAGCGTGATCGTTAATGGTTGGAGTTATTCGTGATTGTTGACATGACACCCTATATGCATCAATTTACCGGCATGTCATTATTGTCTTAAGCCATATCAATTACAAGTTAATAAAACTATTTTAAAAAGTCAAACAACCATAAAAAAATATTAATTAAAAATATATTTTTATTTATTTATTTATCTCATTAACACTATAGTTCTTTAATATATATTTTTTACTTTGATATTGTAGTCGTTTAATATTATATTAGGTATTTATAAAAGTTATTTCCTAGAATATGTTTTTAAGGGGTGCTTTGATATTTATGGGTATCGAATTCCTTTAATGTCCTTATGTCGTCCAGTTTATTTTTTAGAATACGCTTTTTTTTTTATCTCATCATAACCCGTAACGTTACATTCCAAAATAAGATTATTTGGATTTTAACATTCCGGTCATCTCATAATTTCACATTATGGTCATTTTATAATATAAGGTGTAACCTCATTCAGACCTCTTTCTTAGGTAATATGAGATTTCAAGACAAAATTACCACAAACTAAGTTTGCAAATTCAATGCCTGAATTGTTTGTCAAATTTTATGCAAACTCTGGGGAGATGCCTAAAATGGAGGATGGCATGTCTTCCAATTATTCAAATTTTATTTTATATTTCTGTTAATATATTTTTTTGGAAATTTAAATTAGATATATGCACAAACCTATTAGAAGGTGTGGTTTTTTCCTCCTCTTATTAGTACAAAATAATTCCAATTTCAAGAACAGTTCAATTATGGTACACTTGTTGGCTTTGGATTGCTTTCAGTAACAGTTGAAAGGGCTCCATCAAGAATAGTATCGCTACAGTATTTAATTTCACCGCCACCGCAGTTTTTACACTAACCGCACGTAAACGTACCGCTCATCCAAACTCACCCTAAATTTTGCACATCATTGGGTCATAATCTTACCAAATAAACACTTTCCGAGTTGTCATTGCATTTTGGTTGAATGCAAACAAAACATATTAATATTTATCAAACCACGTAGCAATTTTGATATTCATATAGCTAACTGGGTGTAAGCATAATATTAATATATTTTATGTTTGTCTAAATTCGGTCCGACTCGAAATCTAGACTTAAAGTTTTGCTCAAACCCGTCTATATTTACAAAAGACTAACCCAAACTTATTTTAGGCCGCCCATATTATTTTTAATTTTTTTAAAAAATATTTATATTGTATTATTTTAATATTTAATAATTTTATACGCTTTTTATTTATTAAATTTTTTTATATAGTCATCTTAACATTATTTTAATATTTATATTAGAGTTGTATTATATATTTAGTATAGGTTTATTTTTTTAATCTGTTCTAAATTATATAATATATAAAAACAGCATAATTCAAGTCAGGCCGGGCTTAGGCCTTGAATGTTTAAGCTCGAACTCAACCCATATTCAAATAAGCCTAATTTTTTTTGCCCAAGTCCATTTTTTAGACCTAATATTTTTACCCAAACCCTCTCAAATTTCAGTCGGGCCTTAGGCTTGAGCGGGTAGCCCGGCCCATGAACAAGTCTATATCTATATATATCTCAATATAATATAATATATATAATTTGCTTTTAGATAATTTTACATTCTTCAATTAAATGAACCAAACAAATAATATATTATTCCAGTTATAATCTTATATTACGGAATATAGATTAAGATTGGAAGAATCAATCGTTACATTGCATCGTCAAGTGTTCATCTTCGAATCAAAGTAATTATAATGGAGTGATTGAAGTACCTTGACACACATAAGTAGGTGTCACGTATTTGCATTTAATTTTGATCGGGAGTTAATCCCTAATGGAAGTTGAGATCCTTAGGAGTCTGACATCCTTTAAATTAATATAATTATCCTTTAAAAAACTTAATTTGGCTAAATGTTTAAACAATGGCCTAACCTTTTTAAGGTTGTTTGAATAAGGGGTAAATATTTCAAAATCATCATATAACGGTAAAATATTTTTGAATATTTAAAATACACAACCTATTTTTTTAATAGTTTCGAGATCACAAATCCAATCAGTAAGTTCGTAAAATTAATATTTAAATTATGCGATCAATAATAATTTTTATATTAAGTTTTGATTTGATGAAATTAAGTTAATTGGATTTATGGTTAGTATAAGGTTTAGTACCAATAAAGGTCCATTTCCGAAATTATTTACGAAAATGGGCTGTTTCTAAAACAATAACGGGCATGGAGCAAAAACCCAAAAACGCGCTGACGTGGACTCGTTTTCAAGAGATAACCCAAGGCTTCCACGTCAGCGCGCTTTTTCCTTGTGTCAAGGAAAAAAGCGTTGACGTGGGCGCGCTTTTGGCCGTGTAATCCCCAATAGGCAATTTACAAATTAGGATCTAGGTTTAGGGTTTTGGGGTTTGATTAGGGTTTAGGAAAATTTAAATTAGGGTATTAGGTTTTTAATTGATTAGGGTTTTAGGGTTTAATTTTTTTAATTGCTAAGTGTTGTTCTGGAAAAAATAATTTTGACAATATGGGTTCTAAAAAATAAATTTAACATAATGTGTTCTAAAAAATTATTTTGACGAGATGAAATTTTTTTGACATATTAGAGGAAATTTTCATAATTAGACACATGATTTGTTTTTATTCAGCCACACAACCAAAAATACTTGAAAATTTAGTTAATTATTTTTAAGCAATAATAAAATTATATTTTAACAAAATGCTTAAAATAACTTTATAAAAAAGCGATAGTAAACAACAACGATATCAACTAGGACTTACTAATAATATCATACCAAATTAAAAATATATATATTAAAATCTCTAATTTTGACATAATAAAAGGACTAAAACTATAATTTAACCTAATTCCATACACAAGGCTCCAAACCACAAAAATCCACTCATTTTATTGGGCATATTAGCTCACACAGCTCTAGGCAGATAAAAACTAAAAATGAAAAATAAAAGCTAAGTGCTCCTATAGAAAGAACAAAGGTATTCAATTTTCAATTCCCTTTTTCCTCTTTTACAACAATTTTATGGAAAATTTTAGATCCAAGTAGGGAAGGCTTGGCTCAACAAATACAGAGCAAGAATGGCATCAATGGCATGCAAGATCTAAGGTGTTACAGTGCTTCCAATGGTGGTTCAACAATGAACAATGGACAAACCCAAATCCCGTGTAACATCGATAAGTTCAAGAAAAGCAAATCCAGTGAGGATTACACAGCCAAAAGCGCGTCCATGTCAGCGTGCTTTTGCCTGACACAAGGAAAAAAGTGCTGACGTGGAAGCGTTTTTCTGGGTTATCCCCTGAAAAGGCATCCACGTCAGCGTGTTTTTGGGTTTTCGATCCACACCTGTTATTATTTTTAGAAACGACCCACTTTCGTAAATAATTTTGAAAATGAGCCTTTATTGGTACTAAACCCTAGTATAAACAGTTTAGTCCAAAAGTCAAGTGGTTGTTGAAAATGAGGTATTAGGACATTGTGTTCATAATTTTAAAGTCGTAAATATTTTATTAAATACTTACAGAGTCATATTATAGGTGAATTGAAGTTTGGTCCGATAATTTTTATGAGTAATTGCTTAATTAAGGTAAAATGATTAAATTGTAAAAGAGGTAAAAGTTAATTGCTATAGATTTAAAATACTAAAGGGACCAAAATGATGATTAAACCATGGTCAAAAAGTCCAAGCGGCGGTGGCGTGATTAAATCCACTAACTTTTTCACTATTTGCTCATTTAATCCTAATTAGTTTAAGGTTAAATTGAAATTAAGCTTGTTTAGTTGGAATTTAATATAATTGAAGAGCTAATTGTGCAATTAAACCTTCCTTGGATGGTAATTATACCATATTTATATGTTATGGACATTTATGTACATAAGATAGTAATTTTATAAGTGAAAATTAAAAGGTTAAAATTGTAAATAGTTAAATGGTAAGTTAAATTTAATGAATTAAAGGTAAATATCATCATTTTTCTTTCTTCTTCGAGTGAAAAGAACCAAATAACCATTGTTAGGGCTTGAAAAACTTCGGTCAAGCTTTGGTTTCATATTAGATCAAGAAATAAATCGATTAGGCTCTAATCGCGAAAAGGCTAAAGTAACGAATTGATCATTGTCTCGTTGTCTCGATTTCAACTTTGTTTTTTGTATCATGTAAGTTCATTTAATATGAACTCAATTATATTTCTCATTGTTTATGAATGTTAGACCTTAAATGATATAAAATTACTAGTATGAAATTGATTTGTTGATAGAATTGGAATTATAAAAAGTTACGAAAATGATAATTCCTGATATCAATGGAGGCAAGCTGCATTCGTACTTAAGTCCATAGCGAGGCTATGGAAACTATTCAGACTTAAGACCATGGTTGGACTATGGCAGTGTATATATGTAAGACCATAGCTGGGTTATGGCGTCCTGATGATAAGACCATAACCGGGTTATGTCACTATGAAAGTAAGACCATGGTAAGGTCATGACAATGCACATGTAATACCATAGTTGGACTATGGCACAATATGAAACATGTAACTGGATTTCAATCGTCTTTCCAATATGCGTTGGATGGAAATACATGAGGATCTAAATGCGAGGTGCGAAACAGTAAGCAGTTCGTAATAGCATATATGTGTAAAGGTGGTAAATGTTGTATTATCTTTATATGTTAAAGACATTATGCATTATGATAGTGAGAAATGTGAATGTATTGAAATGTGGAAAATTGATTTGAGCTAATGTTTAAAATTACTCACCTGTTGTGAGCTGTGGTTGATGGGAATTCTGATAATAACCTTATTGACAGGAACTCTGTTCATTTATCTTGTTATTTGAATTATTATATTTAATTAAGTTTTATTGTTTAACTGAAGAACTTACTAAGCTTTATGAAAGCTTACTTGTGTTTTTGTCTTTTCCTTGTAGATCACATTTTGTGAAAATCGGATCAACTTGAAGAATTCACACTATTTGAGGATCTTTTGGTAGATTTTGAATTCTTATTGGTTTATAGGGTATGTAATAGGGGAATTTGGTTATGGTCTGTAATAGTTCCTAAATACTTATATTATATAGTTGTGTGCATATGATGTTGTGGTTTGAATAACTTTGTTAGGTATGCATGCTTAATTCTAAGCTTGAGCATAATGGATGAATGTGATATAATAAGATTAGCTTGAGTTAAGTATGACATTTTGAGATTCATTATAGGTCATTAGAAGCATGTTTGTAGTTTCTATATGTAGTTAAGGAAATGAATTAGGTAAGTGTTGCATCGTGGTGCCATTGATGATACATTGGTTAGGTTTTAGGTTGATTGTCTTAACATGCTTTGAGTGTCATTAAAATGCATTTTTCAGGTCTTATACTCATTTGTTGAAAGTTGGTTTAGGTACCAAAGCATTTGGATATGAAATGAACAAGTTTTGGTCATTTTTGGGCACACATGGCCTGGGACATAGGTTGTTAGACAGCCATGTGTCACACACGAGCAACCCACACGGGCGTGTGCCCTGAACGTATTAAGTGCATATTTCACATGGGCTGACACACGGCCTGCGACACGATCATGTGACCCAACATCGAATTGAACATGGTCTACCACATGGCCTACAATACGACCGTGTGAGGGTATTTCGAATGCTACACGGCTTGAGTTATGTCACACGGCCTGACCACATGGCCGCGTGACCCCTATTTTGAAAATTTTTAGTTTTTTCTCTAAACTTTTTGATTTGCTTCGAATTGGTCCCTGATTGTTCTTAAAATATTTTTAGGGCCTCGAAGGCTCGATTTAAGACCTATAAGAGTATGTTTTACTTCAATCTTAATTATTTATGAAATTTTGTTAATTAATTTGGTAAACTTGATTCTATCTATTATTGATTGTTCTGAATTGTACAATAATACTCTGTAACCTTAATCTAGTGACGGAAGCAGTTATGGGTGTTGCACGCCTTTAAAAAATTGAAATTGAATGGTGTGGAAGCTGACAACTCATATATTAATTGAAAAGGAACTCGACATCCATAAATCTAACCCTAATAAATGCTTCCAATGGAGCTTGACACCAATATGTGTTGAATTTGATCTTAATTGAATTTTCATCATTTATTGTAAGTCTAACCTTAATAAATGCCTTCAATGAAGCTTGATACCCATGGATGTCAAGTTTAGTTTTATTTAATTTTTTATTGTAACAGCCCGATTTTGATCCTAATCGGAACGGTGGTTTCGGGACCACGAATCTGAGTAAAAAAAATATAATAATATTTTAAAATTATTTTTGGTGTTTATAATGTGTGAATTAGTATGTGCTAAAATTTCGTTTAAAAATTTTATCGTTTAGATGTCCGATTTAATAAAAGGGCTTAATCGCGTAAAATGAAAATTTGGTGGTTTAATGTGCAAGGGCCGAATTGCATTTGTCTTTTTAACATGGAGTGTTTAAGTTGAAAATTAGCCATAATTTAAGTTAGTGGACGGTTTTGACTTATTTATATAAAGGTTTTATATTTATTATTAAAGGTTAATTAAGTAAATGATTTAATATATTATATGTTATAATATAATAAAATGAAAGTGGTCATTCATTTTGTCCATTAACTAGCCGAAAATACTAAGAAAAAAATAAGAAGAAGAGGTTCATACATTCGGCCATTGTTGGAGCTAATTCAAGGTTAGTTTTGTTTCGCTTTTGATAATTTTACGTTTTGAGATCGTTGCTTGAATACTACGACCCATGCTTCAATTTCTAATTTTGATGAATATTTTGAGTTATGCCATTGATGAATAATTGTGTTTTGTGATGTTTGATGATGAATTATTGAAGATATGTTTTGGGTTAGTATGTTTTGTATTGGAAATTTTGATGAATTTGAGTAATTAGGGCTAAATTACAAAAATAATAAATTGAGGGACTAAAATGTGAAATAAATGAATTTTGTGGGCTTGTATGGGCATAATGAATATTCGGCCAAAGCTTGGTATGTGTAAATTTTGTATGTTTTGTGTTTTATGCAAATTGGACTAAATTGTAAAAAGTATAAAATGTCAGGGGTAAAATAGTAATTTGATTATTTATGTGTTTTTGGATTAAATTGAATGAAATTGTGTTTAAATGAGCTTAATTTGAAATTGTATAGATCAAGAACAAAAGAAATCAAACTTGGATCGGGGAAAAAAATAGTAGTTGAATAGTCGTTCTATATACCCGTCGATATCCGAGGTAAGTCTATAAGCAAACATATATTGTTTATTTTAATTAAATATGAATTTTATATGCTGAAAGGAAATATGTGAAATTATACATGTGTTAACCAAATGAAAATAAGCTTGGAAGCTATGTTTATGAATTCGTTTCGACTGAGTTACGACGTCCGAAAGCCCCGTACGAACCTTAGAAATAGCTAGGATACATATGTCATGACATAGGATTTTCGATATGTGTTCTCGTGTAAGACCACGTCTGGGACAATGGCATCGATATATGTGATTACGTGTAAGACCATGTCTAGGACATTGGCATCGTATTTGATTCGTGTAAGACCTTGTCCGGGACAGTGGCATCGATATGAGATAGCATGTAAGACCACGTCTGGGACGTTGGCATTGTTCGATATATGTGATTATCCGAGTATCCTATTAAATTCTGAATGGTTCAACGGGCAATGATAAGTTGTGATCGAAGGTGTAAAACGAGCTAAAATGATCAGGTATGAGTTACTTGACTACCTATTTAAAAATAAGGTAAGTTGGCCAGTTGGTTTGTGATACAAATTATATAAGTTACTGATGTGAACATATGTACATTGGTTAAGCATATTCGGCCATGTGTTATGTATTTGCATATGATGTTATATTTTGATTCAAAATTATATGTATATGTATGTAAATATATATTCGGATATATAATGATATTATGTCTTTGAATTGAATGACACTTTGAATATATATATATATATATATATACATTCGGTTAAGATAAGATTTACTTAAGAAAACACATGTTTTATATGAAACGTTAAGCTTGAGGTTAAATGTGATTATGCTAGTATAATTTAATTTGGTTAAAAATGAGTTGATAATGTAGTTTATATTCGGTCAAAATTGATATGTAATAATGAGGTTAAAATGAGAACGCACATGTGAATGATATTATATATATATATTCGCCAAATGTTAAACTTATGTGTATTCGGTTAAATATGGATTTGATGTATAGTATGTGTTTGATAAATGTATTTTTCGATTATGGAAATGGATATGAATATTGAAAACATTATTTGATTTTGTTGTAACTAATTAAATGTTGTTAAGTTATTTAATTGCTCATGACTTACTAAGCTGTAATAGCTTACTCTGTGTGTTTTTCCTATATTTTTAGAGCTCCAAATACTTGCTCGAGTTGGAAGTCGTTGGAGTTGCCATCACACTATCCGGTTATCGCTTTGGTAAATTATAACTTTGAGTTTTTGGTTATGTGGCATGTATAGGCTAGTTTTAATTTAGTTGTTGTATATATATTCAGCCATGCGAAAATGACTTGATCTAATGCTAATGATCCAAGGTTTAAGTAATTTTGGTCATAGTAAAGGCGTGGGGTATGCTTGGTATATGAATTTGGTAAGACGTAATGATATATATATATATATATATATATATATGGTTTATAATTATTTTATTTTGGTAAGCTTGATATGGATGAGGGATGTGTTATGGTTGTGGTTTGTTAATGATGCTAATGATAATGATTTTCATCATGTATTAGCTTAATTTGTAAGTATGAATTATGGTCTAATTTGTGTGATGGAATGGTATTGAGATTTGACTTGATTAAATAGGTAAAATACGATATATATTGAAGATGAAATAATGGTTATTTATATTTATGTGATGTAAATATAGGTGATGGTCATAATCTAGTTTGTGATTCGGCATTGGTGATCAAATCATGTAGTTAAGTACTTAGTTATATGTTAATTTTGAATTTGGTTGTATTCATTATGTGTGGACTATGTTATGCTATGAATATTTGGTAAATTGAAATGGTTAATTTGAGTAAATTTGTAATGGCATGAGTACATGAGTAAACAAATGTATATATGTCTTTGATAAGCTATTTGATAATTCGGTATGTAAAGGACTAATGGTTTTAATGTTTGAATTAAAAAAAAAAGGTGCCTATTTGATAAGGTTAAATGCATTTGTGGCTAAGATGTTTATATGCTAAACTTGACTATTTGGTGAAATTGATTATGCTGCATTTTCTAATGGACAATAAGCCGAGCGATATAGATTGTTTGGTTTTATGCACATGAATAGAAGTATGAATTAATATGTTTGATATTTAGCTTAAGAAGTAAAAAAAATGCTTGGATGTCTTAATGTATGCGCATGGAATTTGTAATGTGATGAGTCATCTTATAATTTGATTTTTGAATTATAGGAGTAAGAAGTATATATGTTTCGAATGGTGGGATTTTAAAGCATGTGTAATATGTCTATTTTGAGCCGTGTTTTATATGGTAATGCCTTGTAACCCTATTACGACAATGGATACGGGTTATGGGTGTTACATTTATCATTTACCATAAATCTAATCCTCATAAATGTATTTATTTAATATCGATGCCTATAGGTGTTGACTTCTGCAATAAATTTCTTTTTACTATGTCTATATGATAACTCAATGTAACACCTCACACTTGACCTGACCACCGAATCCGAATGTACGATGTCACATTACATTGCCGAAACAATTCAAGCTAACTTACTTCTTTCATCACATCATTTAGAGCACAATCATTCATATCAAAGCGATCATTCATTTCAATCACAAACTTACATTCATAGAGTGCAATAATCTAAATCATCGAATTATGAGGTGATACTAAGTCAATTTAAGAGTGGGGATTTGAATCCAAACTCAATTATCAAGTTTCAATATTATGTCCCAAGATAAGAGGTTTCGTGTCTCGAGCCTGTCTTCAATTTATTTTAGGTATTTCTATTTCGAAGTTAGATTATCTCGAGACATTAAAAATTGTGTCTCGTGTAATACCCAAAAATTTTTACAGTAAAATATTATCTTTGATATAATAAAATAAGGAAATAAAGCGACAAAAAGGGGAAATTTTGGAGTTATGTCAACATTGGGAAGTATATTATGACATATTAGTTCAAGAAAGGATTAAATCGCAAAAGTGAGAAAAGTTTTGTTGCCCAATAGTAAATACTAAAAAATTGAGGGGTTAAAGTGTAAATATGAAAAATTTGAAGGACCAGTGGTGTAAAAATTTTAAGGTGAAGAATGGATGGATTATGACCAAATTGAAAAAAGTGAAGAATTTTGAGGGACTAAATCGTAATTTTACCAAATTAAGTGATGACTCAAGGATGAAATTTTACAAGATCATAAAGGGAAAAATGGTCAATTATAAGAGAGAGAAATCTAAAGATAATGATGATGTTGGAGATATTTTATATTAATTAAATAAATAAATATTAGTTTATTAGTATTTTAATTTGATTTTTAAATGATATTTTATTATTTTATTATTATTTTATTTAGTATATATATAAGAAAAGGAAGATGAAGATGCATGCAACCCACCATTTTTCCATGAACCAACGTGAGAAAAAGAGAGAAAGAAAGAAAGTTTTACTTTCTTTACAATTTGGTCCTTCCACCAAAAATTCACCATTTTCATCTAGAAATCAAAAGAATTTCCATAGCCACCAAGAGAGAAAATTGATAAGGAGACTATTGGGAGCTAGAATATCAAGTTAGATTCAAGAAATAAAGGCTGGAGGAGAGAGAAAAACAAGTTAAAGATTGAAATCAATAGAGCAAGGTAAGAACATTAAGATTTCAATATATTTTTGAGTTTGATATTATTGAAAAAGTAGGGAATTGATGTTAATGTAGGGATTTATTATATAAGGTTCTATGTTCTTGATATGTTAGTGAAGGGAAACAAGAGGAATTGATAGAAAATATTGTAGAGAAAGGAAAGGAGGGTGTTATAAATTTGATTATCAACATCTTGCACTAAAACAGTTTTGGACAGCTGCAGTAGGTTAACTTTGAAAAATCACCATAAATTGTGAAATTTGAATTAGAGAGTGAATAAGACATGAAATGAAATTTTAATAAGTCTATTTTTACATAAAAGAAACAGACCAAGTAAAAGAGTTATATATTTTGATATATTTGAATTTTAGTGAGGCAGGGTCGTATTGATTTTGGAATCCCCTGTTCTAAATTTGATAAATCATTATAAAATTGTAAAAAAATAATTGTAACTTTTAATTTATATGATTAAATTACTTAATGAGTCTAGTTTCAAGAGAAATAAACGACACTACCATCAAAATTTTGTACTAAGAGATATTTGATTTTTAGTGAAGAGAGGTCAGAAACGGCAAACAGTAAAACAGAGGAATCTTTAAAGAATAAACTGGACCAATTGGCTAAAATAAAAATTCTTAAAATTTCATGGTAAAAATATATATAAGTCTAGTTTTAGGGAAAATTAACGGTGCATAATTTGGAGTTCTGTAGCTCTAGATAAAAATAATTTGGTGATACTGACTCGGATAGACAACTTTGAATATACTTAAGGGTGAATAATGAAACTTTAGAAAATGTTATTTCTAAGAGTGTTAACTATATTAAGGATGTGGAATGGAGTGGAGGAGGAGGAAAATATATGTGAATATTCTGATAATATGAGTTTATTTTAAAAATAGCTAATTTACATGTTTTAGGTTCAGGGGACTAAATTGAATAAAAGTAAAATTTTTAGGGTAATTTTGTAAAATGGAAAAAATGACGAAATTTCAAGAATTGAATAGTTTTATTGTCTAAATTAATAAATTGAATGAAATTATTAATTTAGATCAAGATCACGTGGAAAGTCGAGGGAAATGGAAAATTTCCAAAATGCCCCTGTATCATGGTATTTCTACAATTTAGCCTAGTAAGTTTGTATTACTGTAATTCAAATCTAATTATTATTAATTATTGTGTTTTAATTGAAATACATGGTAATTAAATGGAAATTGCTAGTGATATGATTTGAATTGTGAGCATGAGAAATTGTGAACTGAATGAAATGGAAATGAAGCATTGAATTGCATGGGTATGTATCGGGTCTTGTAGGCCCTATTTATTATGAATATAATATTTTTAAGGATATATTGTGAAGAATTATAAAAGCATGTTAAAAAAATTGGAAAGTTTTAATTTAGATGAAATTTTATAACTCGGTTAAATACGTTTACAAGAGTATGTGTTCTAGTAATGTCTCATGCCCTATTCCGGCGTCGAATACGGATAAATGGTGTTACATCTCGAGCCATGATCTCTTATGTCTCGAGATTGGGTCTCGAGATCAACCTCCTCTATTTTTTTAACTTAGCTTCGATGTTTGAATGTCTCGAGACAAGTGGTTTTTGTCTCGAAACTAATTTAATTTCAAAATTCCTCCCACTGTTATCGACTTCTTAAGCCAAAAATCACCTCAATCATTTTTTTTAACTAAAATCAATTTTTAAAGGCTACTATTAAGGTTTTTAGGAAGAGAATCATGTTGCTCTAGTAGCCATTGATATGATAATTTTTATTAACTTATTAAAGTAGCAATTATTTATTTGTTATTAATATTTAATTTTAATATTAAATTATTGTATAATTCAATATAAAATAGTGATTTATTTTTGTTTTCATTTTCTTAGTAGGTTAATGTTTAGAATATTATAATGGGATATTATTTTTAATTATTTGATTCTTAATGGGATGTTATAGGATATTGTTATGGGATATTATTTTTAGCAACTTGATTCCTACGTAACTACTATTGTATAGATATATATACACCATTGAGGTTTATCAATAAAATTTAAGAGATTACCCTATTCTTATCAGTTAAAGAATGAAATCTTCATATCGATAAAAATGTAAATTATGTTTTTAATTGTTATGTTTCCCAGTTGTAATAAGATAAATTGTATTTGGAAAAGACAATTCCAAAAGTTTTAAATATAGAAGTAGATATAGTTTATTGAAATTAATTAGGTAATTTCATCATCTTCCTTTGGCTGCTTTCTTTTCTACAATAAAATTAATACTACAAAATTAGAGTAAGAGATTTACAATTTAAATAATGTTAATATCTAGCAAATATTGTAAATACTTATAAATTCGAGCTCTTTTAATTGAATTGGATATATATTATTTTTAAGGGTAAATTATATCAACAGTCACTCAACTTTAGGGTATCTAACAAAACAGTCACCTAGGTTTCATTTCAATCACTCAACTTTTGGAAAATAAAAAAACAGTCACTAACGTTATAAAAAAAGTGACAAAACAATCATTGAATAACAATTTTCGTTAGTGTCTTAACAGGACCACTGATGTGGCAAGTTAATTGCTGATGTGGCCAGTTAACTTGCCACGTTAGATGTCCACAGTGGAAACCCACCCAATTTAAGAAGAAATTGAAAAAAAAAACCCTAAAACCCTCTTAATAACAGAGAAGAAGAAGAAGAAGAAAATTCTATAAAAAAAAGTCTTCTTTGCCTAATTTGGTGGGGTCTGATTCTTTGCCATTGAAACACCATGTATTTGCTCTTCTTCTTCTTCTTAGCTCTCTTCCTCTGTAACCTTCCACCATTGAAACACCATGTATTTCCAAGATGTTATGCAACCACCAAATAGATAAATCTCAGCTTCACTAAAACACCCAAAAACAAAGATAGATAAAATTTTTTTTAGACCCGAATCAATAAAAAAGAAAAAAAATTGACCCATCAATTTGAATCAGTAAGGGAGTTGAATAAATTTGGAAAAAAACCCAGAAAAGAAAATCTTGCAAAAAGTGGGTCATTTCTTCAAAATTTGAAGATTTGAACATTACCTGCCATGATCAAAAGTGAGGAGAAGCTTGGGTAAATTGCCTTCCCCTTGTGTTACTGTGACCCCCAAAGCAACAACATTCTGATTTGAAGCTGCAACAGCCATGCCTAAGTAACTCCAGAAGAATATGAAGCAATTGGGTTAAAGCTTTGGCCCTAGATCGTTACCTTTGAAGTTTGGAGGAATCACTTGCAGAGATACAATATGAGATTGATTTGAAAACTGGAGGCATCTCCATTTTTTCTCTTCTCTTTCTTCTTCTTCTTCTCTTCTTAAACCCTAAATTGGTACTAATAAGGCTGTTAAATTGGTGGTAACCGGCCAACAGGAGGGTTTTTTGACACCAAGCATGCCGTCATTTGTCATGTCACTTTACCGTGACGTCTGTAACGGAAAACGACAAAAAAAACTGTTTTGTCACTTTTTCAAAGTTGAGTGATTGAAGTAAAACCAATGTGACTGTTTTGTGAGCTACCCCAAAGAAGTGACTGTTGGTGTAATTTACCCTATTTTTAAAATTAAAAATTATTTAATAAATTATTTTTAAATTGAAATTGAAAAAAATAAAATTATTTTAAAATTAAAAATGATTTAAAACTTAATTTTTAAATTTATCTATATCATATATACATTAAGATTCCAAGCCATTAATTATATTTATTATTAACAATTTTATTTTATTTTTCTCGTATAAATTATATTCATAAATTATAAATATTTATATTTAAAAAACTTAAATATATTTATATATTTTAAATATTATTTTGTCAATTATTTTAATGAAAATATTATTATTTAAATAATAAAAATTTATAAAATATACTAGTGTAATAGAAAATTAGTTTTAAAATATATTATCAGTGCTGTAATAAAATAAAAAGACAGAAACTACAGAACAAAAAATGGAAGAGTAGAGAAGAGAGTGTATTTTATAATTAATGAAAATATTTATAATGCTTTTCTAAAATTTATATTTATAGACATAAAAAATATAAATAAAATAGAATTGTACTCCTAATTATTATTAAAATTTAAAAAATTTAACAAAATGTCATTATTAATAACAGAAGCAAACGAAGATTCTAGATATTGGCAAGAGAGTAAATAAGAGAAAATAAAGGTGATAAAATTGGAAAATAAGTGAGAGGCAGTAGGGACAGGTGTACCAAAAAGAAAAAAGTAGTCACCGCTGGCCCTAAATTCCACAATCTCTTTGTGCAAACCAAAAGAATTTCTTTTCACTATTTTATTATCATACTAAACTCGGAACGAGGTTTCAAAATTATAAATTTCTTTTAAAAAAGCCAGAACAAAAGAGGGAGAGACGCAGCGAAGAAGAGATGAAGGAAAAGTAATGGTAGATCGCAAGCGCTAGAAGTTACCGAGAAGAGTCTATAGATCCCTATGTAACGCACTACTTTCTCCATTTTGCGTTTTTTCTCCACTACATTTCCCTTTTTTATTTTGGTTGAGGTATACTTGTGAATTTTTAGTTTACTGTTTTCATTTAAACTTAATTTTAATTTCTCCTATTTTCTGTCTGATCTGCGCATTCTCGTTGAAATGTTGCCGAGAAAGGAAAGGAAATGAAAAGTGCCTTTTTTTTTTCGTTATAGTTAAAAGGAAAAGATTTTGTGTGTTGCATCCAGTGATGGTGGTGGAAATAGGAGATCTATTTTTTTTTTTCACATTTCTCAGTAACCAAATGTAGCTAAAAATCAATTCTTCTTTTTTCGTTTATCTATTTTCTCATCGCCATTTCCATATTATGTTTTTTGGTTGTAATTTTCTTATGAAATGGAGGGCGAAATGAGAAATGAAAAAGAAGACGATGTTCCGTGCTACATTGTAATGGATAGGAAATCGTATACGCATTTATGAATTGTCTGCTACTTTCTCTGTCTTTTCCTCAAAAAATTTTTGGCCTTTTCTTGTTTAAACCTTTTTACGTCTGAGATCTGCTTTGGTGTTTTTTGTTTCATAGCGATTCCGCTTACATTTTGCAATATATTTTCGTCGTCGTTGGTTAGGAATCTTTGTGGCATAGTTACCGTGACGCCACTGTTAAATTCCAGGTTTATTTTTATTATTTAAATTAGAAGAGAATTGTTCCTTTTGAGTATCTGGTAAATCCTTTATCTTCCTTCTTTTTTCACTAGGTTTTCAGAAATGAAGAATTTCTTAGATTGATAATATTTATTTTGGTTAGATTATGTAGAACTTTAATAGGATGCTTTTTTCTTTTTAAATGAAGAAGAAAGAATCCTTTACCATTTTAGAATTTCCTTCCTTTTCATGGAAAGAATTGAAGTTTTGAATGTGCCTTCATTATAGCCAAAATTTAAGGATTTTGTGATTATCCAAGTTTTTTAGTTCATCTTTTTGAAATAATCTGATTCTTACTATATGTGATACATTGCAGTATCGGAAAGAGGGGATTTCAGCGGATAACTGAAGTTCATTTTAATTTATAAAATCATGGTTGCCACTGCTGCTACATCCTCATTCTTTCCAATCACTTCTTCCCCGGACTCCATTGACTCAAAAAACAAGAAGCTTGGAAATGGATCTACTAACCTTGGAGGTATAAAGTTGAAACCATCTGCTTCTTCTGGAAGTTTGCAAGTTAAGGCAAATGCACAAGCCCCCCCAAAGATAAATGGTACCACAGTTGTGATGACTCCAGTAGAAGGTTTCACGAGCGAAGATGCTGCAAGTTCCCTACCTCCCAGGACGTTTATCAATCAGTTACCTGATTGGAGCATGCTTCTTGCTGCTATCACAACCATTTTCCTGGCTGCTGAGAAGCAGTGGATGATGCTTGATTGGAAGCCAAGGCGGCCTGACATGCTCATTGACCCATTTGGGATAGGGAGGATTGTTCAGGATGGTCTTGTTTTTCGTCAGAACTTCTCAATTAGGTCTTATGAGATAGGTGCTGATCGTACAGCATCCATAGAGACGCTAATGAACCATTTACAGGTGTGCTATAGTTATTGGCTAGAATGTTTGAGCAATGAATCAGGAACTAAAATTTGCAGGTTCACATATAGCTTTTTGCTTAGTATCACTTGTACCCTAAGCTTGATTTTTGACTAATACATCTTTTCTGCAGGAAACAGCGATTAATCATTGTAAAAGTGCTGGACTGCTAGGAGATGGTTTTGGTGCTACCCCTGGGATGTGCAAGAAAAACCTAATATGGGTAGTCACCCGGATGCAAGTTGTGGTTGATCGTTATCCAACTTGGTAAATTATACTTTCGTGTTCTTGGTTTGCTTCTTTAGCGACAAGATATACACATGATAAGCCACCTTTGTTTTATCTGTGTGGTTGTAGTTTTATATGTGTATCATCAAGAAAGCATGCTGATACAGTGCATTATGTGATGTCATTGAGGCATGTAATTTGGCTTGAATTTTACCAATTTGATACTAATGAACATTCTACCTATGTATATGTCTTCTAGGGGTGATGTTGTTCAAGTAGACACTTGGGTCAGTGCATCAGGAAAGAATGGCATGCGAAGGGATTGGCTTGTCAGCAATAGTAAAACTGGTGAAATTTTAACTAGAGCCTCAAGGTAGGGCATTGTTTATGAAGTCGCTTCTTGTGGTTATGGTTATTATTTTTTGGCTTATCTTTATTCAAATGATGAGATGATCTTCTGACACCAGTATGAAAGGATCTCATTCAGTTGAACTATCTCATGATATAGCATGATGTTCTGCCATGATTTTGTTCTTATAAGAAAATTTGGAATAGCCCAAAATCCCAAGAAAAAATATTTGTTTCCAAGCTGTGGGTCTTTGAAGGTGTTTGAGTGTTAAATTAATTTCATTTTATATATCTTAATATAGATAAAATACTGATTAAGGTAAGGATTCAAATTTGTGTATAATATATTTTAAATCGATCCTAGCCCTTGAATTTTGAATTTGATAATGAGCCTTATTTTACTTTTTGGACTTTGAATTTGATTTTAGGCCCAATTATTGGTTTTGGGCAGTGATCTGATTTGGGCCATATCCATTCCATTTTTATATTCATTATTTTGTTTCTTTTTCTTATTTACTTTATTTTCATTTTATTCATTTTTCTTTTTTTTTTCCTTTAATCAGAAAAATTAAAAATCATAAAAGAAAGAAAAATCTGAAATAGAGACTTCAGTCTATGACCAATGCCTTTTGGTGAGTCAATATTTTGGTTTTCCAGGAAACAAAGTTACTGTTCTTGTTATGTTATGTGTGCTTGTACTTTATTGAATGGTGTTTCGGGAGTGATTTATCCTGGTTCTCTGTTTGATTTTTGGTTTTGCCGACCTGCAGTGTGTGGGTGATGATGAATAAACTGACCAGAAGGTTATCTAAAATTCCAGAAGAGGTCCGAGGAGAAATAGAACCTCATTTTATGAATTCAGATCCAGTGGTGGCTGAGGATAACCGGAAATTAGTGAAACTTGACGACAACACAGCCCAATATGTGCGCAAGGGTTTAACTGTAACCACTGGTTGCCCCATCTCTTTCTTCAGTATAGTTGTAGCTGTGTCCATTTGTAAACTTCCTATCTAATCAATTGTTGCATTTCTTAATTTTTTATTTGCAGCCTCGATGGAGCGACCTGGATGTGAATCAGCATGTCAACAATGTGAAGTACGTTGGTTGGATCCTTGAGGTAAGGCTCACTCTAGTAACACTTAATGATTGTACATACTTCGTTCTGTTTCTTCGCCCATGATAAACATTTGAATAAAATAAATAACCAGTTTATTTCAGATACCTTAATTCATTAATCTTACCTGTGATCTTATCTGCTTATGATTTAATGGTCTAGGAATCTGATATGCGATTTTGAGTTCTGTTTTATGTTGCATGCATTGTGATTGCAGAGTACACCATTGGGAATTGTGGAGAGTCATGAGCTTTGTTCCATGACACTGGAGTATAGGAGGGAGTGTGGGAGGGACAGCGTGCTGCAGTCACTAACTGCGGTGTCTGGTGTGGGCAACCTCGGGAATATGGGGGAAATTGAGTGCCAGCACTTGCTCCAACTTGAAGAGGGGTCTGAGATTGTGAGAGGGAGGACACAGTGGAGGCCAAAGAATGCCAAGAGTTTTGGTAAAATGGATCAAGTTCCCGCACAAAGTGCATAGATCCGAAGTCTCTTTGCTGCGTGTCAAAACTAGCAGTCAATGCATTGTGTAGAATCTTTCTTTTGTTCTTTGAATCCATAATATATATATATATATATATATATATATATGATATTAGCTTGTAAGCTTTCAAAGCTTGCTGTAATTAGCTCTTGTTTCATTCTTTATTTTATTTTATTTTTCAATTTAAGAGGCTACTTTTAGGTTTATCAATCTTATTTTGCAATTTGAGAGTATATGAATATTTTGGTAGCCAACATCTTTTTCTTAGCTTTATTTTTGTATTTCATTCATTGGATTTCTCACCTCTTTGATATTCTTGGAATTAGTTAATATGGAGTCAACACAATTCATAACCGCAAATTTGGTCTGGTTAAATAAGACATTAATTTTAAAATTACTTAATTTAATATGTAATTGTCTGCATAAATTTTAATTTGGTATATTTATACATATGAAATTTTAATTGTGGTTTAAATATATTTTATATTAGATAAATATCATTATTTATGTGTAATATATAAATATAAAATGATATATCAATAATTGTGTTAATGATTTACAAGAATTGGATTAAATTAAAATTTTATTGTATAAAATTATATAAAATTAAAATTCATTTATGCTATTGCACATTAAATTAATCATAATTTATATATAATTTTGAAATTTATCTTTTAAAATAATATAATGATGTAAAATATTAATTTAAATTTAAGAATAAATAATTGAGTGCCATACAAATAAGTTTTAGGGAGTACATTGAATTAGTTTGGTTTTTCTCAATAATCGAGTGTAAACGAGTTTTGGTTATTAACATGCAAACAAGTTTCGCGGGGCAAATTCAATTAGCTTGAACAAACTCAAATTATAAAATTATAATCCAATCGAGTTGTTTAAGATCAGTTTGACTTCATCGCCTTAACCAAATGAATAGACTTTGGGAAAGAATAAAATAAAAAGGATTTTGATTATGTATATGTATAGTTTAGCATAAATCACAAAATTTAACTCTAAAAAACTTTCAACAATTAAATATATATTCATATAAACAACATTTTAGATCAATGTGATAGAAATAGTAAATCAATTTAAAAATTACATGCATGATAAATACAATTATCTTAATAAATTTAATTGTTAGATTGTTAAAATATTAAAACTATAAAAAGTTACGGAATGGTATAAAACCACTTAAGTTTTACATCAATGTAAGTGAATCTCTTATATATATATATATATAGAGAGAGAGAGAGAAGATTTAATTATGCTCCAGTCTTTATATTCTCTGTACATTTGAAATTTAGTTTATTTATTTTGATCGTAAGAATTTAATCGCTCTACTCTTATGATTTAATAATTGTAGTCTAATTAATAACATCATCGAAAGACTTCTATTAAATTGGATTATGTGGCATTTTCAACGTAAAAAAATGTACATGTGAGCAATATTACACTTGGGGAAGGCCGAATAAGCAAATATACAATGTTGGATATGGGGTTGTAAAGTTTATGATTCTAAATCATGGGTTATAATGTTCTTCGTGATACAAATGACCCAACCTAATTCAAGGCCCATGGTAAGGATGAGCTCGGTTTCGGTTTCCCTCAAAGCCTAATAACTAGATCCAAATCCAAATAGTTGAAGTCAAAACTCAACTTATTCAGCCAAAACTTTATCACAAAGAAATTTTGTGAAGAAAAGTTGAAGCTTCAAGATGATAGACTTTGGAGTTCAATATGGATCGATGATGAATTAAAAGGGTCCAAGTTTATTTCTGGGCTTAAAATCTCAATCCATGATGACAAGCACATGTGGAAGATGTTAACAAGCTTATACATTACACTTCAAGGAGCCCAATTAAGCCCACATGCATCTCATCTTTCTCAATACACCTCTTTTTTCTCAATCTCGAAATTCAACACTACCTTTGTATCAATAACCTTCACCGAAGTCTCATCATCTCTTTCTCCATGACTTAATTCTTCTAATTTATAGACAAGTTTTCCTTGATACCTTCCCTACTAAGTCTAATTTGTTGAGCCCAATTTTCCAAACCTCTTTTAAGGGTTTCCAGCTTGCTCAATAAATCGCTTGAACCAAATAATCTTTACCTCCTTAAGGAAAGATTCCTCTAGCACCCACTATGACTTGAAACGAAATTTGTTGCTTATACGCCTATTTCTAGATTGAGTCGTATGAATAAGGAGTGGACAATGATCAAAAAAGGAGTTAGGGAGATGCTTAACCAACACATTAGGGAACATAGACATCCAATTAGCATTCGCCGCTCATTTATCAAGCCGTTCTCGAATATTAGTTTCTGGTAAATTCCCTTTTTCCCATATGAACCAAACCCCAGAATAACCCACATCTAATAGTTGACATTCCTCCCAAGCACCTCTAAAAGCCTCCATCCTCTTTTCATCTCTCGGCAACCCTTTAATTTCTTAAAAGCATACAATATCTAATTAAAATCACTGCATACTAACCATGAGAGATCTTGAACGCACCCCAAATCTTTCAGCAACCTTCACGAATCAGTTTTGTTTTGCGCATACAGTAAACCATAAAAATTGGTAAGCCTCTAATGATTTTTCACCCTATCAGTAACAACTTCCATGTCAATATGGCTAGAGGGGAAAGTTTAGAGATTAATTGTAATATCACCCTTCCAAACCAAACAAAGACCTCCTTTTGAACCAACAACAAAGACATCAATACCATTCCAAAAATCATAACTTCTTCTCACACGTTCCATCTGTATTTTACAGAGCTTGGTCTCTATAAAGAAGACTATTTGGGGATTATGCTTCTTCAGCATGTGCCGAAGTCTTCTTACAGTCCGTGGACTCCCCAACCCACGAACATTTCAGCTTATAATTTTCATTACGACCGGTAGGCTTGCCCCTTAGCAACCGCCGATATAAAATGGTTATTTCTCAACACCTACCTATTCCTAACTATCGAAGAACCCTTTCTATCCCTATCAGTAGATTTATCGCCCTCCCATTTAGGTCTCTTCTTCCCATCCCCCCTTCAATCACACATCTTCCCATTGTTGATTATCCTTGCTTTTTTAAAGACCCCCATCCCCTTCTAGATTTACACCCAATATAGGATCAATGCTCATGTCAAATGATTATCTCCAAAAGTAGTACCCAATTTCACCCCTTCCCTATCTTCTTGTAACCACACACTACTCATTGCAAGAGCTCTATGAGTTTAAGCTTTTAAATACATGTCCCGATCCATCTCAACTATTTCAAACCCCAATGTCATTTTAGCCTAACAGAAAGAGTCATTGTGCCTAACCGTCCACAGAAGAAACAAAATAGAGTGAAACGTTCATACTTAAAATTGACATAAGAACATGCTTCAGCGAAAAAAATCATTTTTTTCTTTCTTTTAAGAGGTTGTCTAACATCTAACTGTACCCTTATTCGCAAATAATTACCAAAACCCTTTTCTCAAATTAGAACCATTAAACTCCAAAAAAAGTCTCAAGAAAACCCCCTAATTGATGCGCCAATGCCTCAGTGAAAAAACCTTGGGGAACTCCATGAATTTGAACCCAAAAAACCACAAGAATTAGTGGCACTCTTAATGGATCTTCTCCCTCGCTAAGAAGATATAGCATCAAGAGGTGATTGTTAAAGGTCCATGGAGAACTTTTTATGACTCTCTCCAAACCCATTCTATGAAAAAACTTGAACATAAATCTTTTCTCCCCTAGATCTGAAATCTGGACCCCTATGCCATAAATTTGTCATCGTGCTTTTCATTGCCGAAAAGTGAATAACACTTGCTGCCAAAAAATACCCAATCAAACACAAATTAGCAGCCTTAAGGTACAGAATCAGGAACGAACTGTGCCTTATGTTATGACCTCCTCCGTTCAATCTTAAGGGTTTTTAAGGAGCTTGTTGAAATTATCCTTCAACCAGTTCATCGATATCCAACCACCTTCGAACTTGTTCGAGTCCTTTCCCAATAGTGATTGGTAGAGGCTCGCAACGATCACTAATCCCACGATAACTAACCCATCCACTGGCAGACCGAGTTGTAGCGTTACGTCTTTGAGTGTGATTTTACACTCACCGCATGGAAAGTGGAAAGTGTTTGTTTCGTGTAACACCCCCTAACCCTTATCCGTCACCGGAATAGGGTTACAGAGCATCACCAGACTTTTCAGATCAAATATGAACATTATATAATCATCTAGCATACACATCATAATTTAATCATATTGTCCCTTTTATGAGCCCTCAAGGACCAAAATATGTGTTAGAAACAAATCGAGACTAAATCGAGTACTCTAAGAATTTTTTGCAAAATTTCAAAAACTTTCCTAGGTGCAAGGGACACATGCCCATCTGTTAGCCATGTGGACTCAAAATGAACCTTAAACATCAAATTTACCTTTTCCTGCAACCTTGAACACCAAGAAACTCAAAAACCAATCGTTCAATCACTTTAAAACACAATTTAATACCTTTAAAACATGTCAAAACAATCATCCTAGTTTCCTAACTAATGTACCCTCATAGACACTTCACTTATATTATCAAAGCAATCAAATAAAATACCATTTAAGCCAATTCTAAATTCATACCAATTTCAACCCAAATTTGCCTATATCATTCTCACTTATGCATCAACTTAAACGTTCCATATTAAACCTCAACTTAACACGTATAATCAAGTATATAAGTAACCAATATCATCTTATAACATCATTTACATTTACTTCCCAAAATGACAAGCATAAGACATCCTAGGTACATGCCAACAACAAAAGAAATATACATCACGACGTTTTGAGTTCAAGATTGTTGATGGATGCTGAATCGGTAATCTGACTGTAACACCCTTAACCTTTATCCGTTACCGGAACAGGGTTTCAGAGCATTACCAAACTTTACGAATTAAATACAAACATTTCCCAACTTTTGTTACACATATTAAGAATCAATTATATAACACTCATATTGTCCCTTAGATGGGCCTTCGAGGCCCAATATTCACCTTAGAAGTGAATCGCGACTAAACCGGGTACTCAGGGAATTTTTTCCAAAATTTTAAAAATTTCTTAGAAGCAGGGACACATGCTCGTGTTTCTGCCCATGTGAACGAAAATAGGTCATTTTAAGGCCACTTTTCTCACCCATTTTGACATTAACCTGTACTCAACATTCACATACACCAATATATCCTAACCAAGCAATCAATACAAGCTAAGACATGTTCTCAACATGACATAACATCACAAATATATCATTTACTTATACCTACCTATTTAACTCATTTCATTGATTTATCAAATTCTACTACTAATTACATGCATAAAAACATTTAATATTCACGACTATAATTCAAACTATTTCATTGTCAAACCAACCCTATACATGCCATATAAACCAAAATTTACATTGCAAAAACTACCGGAATAAACTGGATAGTGTAGCTTGATGTGTTGATCCGATCTTCCGACTACACGTTAATCTACAAGAACATTAAATAACATGACTAAGCTTAATAAAGCTTAGTAATTTCAATAGGTTAAACATTGATCTTACCAAACTTAATATTATATAATAAATTAAATTTTAAATAAATCATACATTTTTCCCTGTCAAATACAATATAATCAATAAACACACTTCCTTCAGATAAATATCAATAATAATCTATAAATCTTTCAATTCAATTACATAAGTCTCTTACCATTTCTTACTGAATTGAAGAACGGCTTACGGATATGAGTACATTGTTCTTTTTGTGCCATAGTCCAACTATGGTCTTACACATGCATTGCCATGGCCCTGCCATAGTCTTACATTTATAATGCCAAAACCCGGTTATGGTCTTATCATCAGAATGCCATAGCCCAGCTATGGTCTTACACATGCATTGCCATGGCCCTGTCATGGTCTTACATTTATAGTGTCATAACCCAGTTACGGTCTTATCATCAGAATGCCATAGCCCAACTATGGTCTTACATTTAAACATTACCATGATTCAACCATGGTCTTATCCGTCAATTCATTCTTTTCCACGAAACAATCGTACTAAATCTTGCGTTCTACTCGTTTTAAACATTCAATTCAATTTTCATACTTTTACAATAATCTTAATTTCACCAACAAAATATGAATAAACATATTATATCATTCCTAAATTAAAAAATAATCATGAAAGTTTTACCATATGAACTTACCTTGGTTGGATTGTAAAATTGGTATTAGTTTAGAGACTACTCGGCTAATTTTCTTTTTTTCTCGTTGATCTACGAGCTCTTGATCTAGAATGTAATTTTTTCATTCATTATCATATATTTTAATTTCAGTCCACTTCACAATTTATACCCCTTAATTTCGAAATTACACAATTATCTCAACTTTTACAGTTTTTGCAATTTAGTCCCTCACCAATTAACCCATCAAATGAGATTATTTTTCTCAATTAACACTTTATCTAAATATTATAAGCTATTACACAGACCTTAATAAACATAATTTAATACCAAACCCTAAGATTTAATCTTTTTACAATTTGGTCCTAAAATCAATTTATATTGAAATTACTTGATAAAATCTTCATATAACAAAATTAAAACTTAAAATACATGTTAATTCATTATAAACATCCAGAACTCATCAATGGTAACTTTCAAAATTACCCATAGAATCAAAAACTAATGAATTAGATAGTTGGACCTAATTGTAAAAGTCTCAAAACATAAAAATTTCAAGAGAAAAGTAAGAATTAAACTTACATGAACTAAAAATATAAAAATCAGCTTAAAAATCTCTCTAATGGCTGTTTTTTGCTGAGAATTGAAGAAGAATTGCCTAGAAATCTTTTGATTTCTTTTTATTTAAGCTTAATTTTACCAAATTTACAATTTTGCCCCTAAATCACCTAATTCCAAGATTTTTTTTCTTCTTATGCCGCCTCAGCCATTCCTTGGGTGTCTAATTTTCCTTTTAGTCCTCCATTATTTACCACTTATGCTATTTAATCACTTTATTAAGTTTTGCATAATTTTCAATTTAGTCCTTTTTAATTAATTAACTATCGAAACGATAAAATTTTCTAACGAAACTTTAATACTACCTTAATGATACTCCGTAAATATTTATAAAAATATTTACAGCTCGGTTTATAAAATTGAAGTCTCGATACTTCGTTTTCAAAACCAATTAATCTAACAAATATTTCTAAAGCATAATTCAATAATTCATAAGCCTTCCTAAATTCACAATCAACTCATAAACACTATATAATAAAATTTACGAGCTCACTTGTCAGATTTAGTGGTCTCGAACCACTATTTTCGACACCACTAAAAATTGGGTTGTTACACTGACTTTAACCTAACCTGCGCACGGAAAACAAATCGTACACTGAGTATAAACTTAATGGTATTTCTATAATCCGAATGCTTAAAAGTAAACTATTATAACATACAATAACTATATTCATATAATTATTCAATTCATAAATAAGGTATTTATAGCACATTCAATTTTTATCATTTACTATCCCAGATAACTTTTCACAATATGAACACAAATCATTTGAACAACAATATTGTTCATTCATATTCAATTCATAAATACACAAATCATGTGTCTTTAACCATATTTCAAATCACCACTCAATATCAATCATAACACTATTTTATTCAATAACCCCTATTAACATGACATGGACTTAGACGGATACACGGATCCAACCAAAACACACCAGTTTGGCACCCATTGCCTCATCGGATAATTTGAAGCAATAAGTTGACACCCAGTGTCTCATCGGCCATGCAAAAGTAAATTGGTACCTAGTACCTCATCGAATTTATCCGAAGTAATAATTTGACACCTAGTATCTCATCGACTCGAAGTCGAAGTATCCCTGAACTCTTCTCATCCTATGGCATGCCATCTATATCCGACTCAGCCCGATACAATTAATAGGGTTTCAATTCACTTTTCTAATGCCACAATTATCCAATACTCAATTATCACATAAATCACAATTTCACATACATTCAATTCAATATAAAAAAAATGCTAACACTTACCTTATTTACTTACTATAAACATTTAAATCAAAATACAACAATTAATAATTAAATTCGGATTACAGAAATACAAATCAGAATTTCTGAGCTACTCCTCGTCAACTTTATCTTTTCCTTTCTTAGTCGAAGTTTTCGGTACAGCGTTAGCTACAAAAATTAAAGCAATTAAAATTCATCAATACAATACAATTTCACATTGAATATTTCAATTTTTATTTAACTTTTGTCTAAATTCCAATTTAGTCCCTAAATCGAGACTAACTTTATTTCTTCAAAACTAATTCCATATTTTCATTCAATTTTCACTTTAGACTAAATTCAACTCTCTAATTTCACTCAAATCCCTAAATTTTGAAATTTTTACAATTTAGTCCATAATACTCAAAACTTATAATTTATTTTACAATTCAATCCCTTTTCATTTCTAACTTAAAATTCTATCAATTTAATCACAAATACTTAAATTATTCAACATGAACAACATCTAAAAATTTAATATTTTCTAAAATTTCAACATAGGTTAAGTAGTATTTAATACTAGGATTCTAAAAACATAAAATTACAAGAAAAATGACTAAATTAACTTACCAATTAAGCTTTGAACCCTTGAAAACCCTAATTTTTTTCTCCTTTTCTTTCTCTCTTTTCTTCTCTGCTTTGTTTACTTTGTTCTTCATTTTCTTTCATTTATTTTATATTTTAATTATTATAACAATATAATATAATAATATAATAATATTTACTTAAATAATAAGTAATAATTATTATAAATGTATATATTTAAATGTTACACATGTTATTACCAAATACCAATACCACACACTTATTAATTTGAGGTTTAATTGCTTATTTAGTCCATTCACTTTTCTCTAATCTATAATTTAACTTTCTTCCTATACGGAATCTAGTCCTTACACCTAATTACTCTTAAATTAAGCAAATTCACCTAATCAAAATCTAATTAACCACACAACTAACTTCGTAAATATTTTTAATATTTACGAATCCGTTTTTCGAAAACAGAGACTCGAAAATACACTTTTCGATACCCGTAACTATCGGGTCGTTATATTTCGAGCCTTCTTCTTTCCACCAACGCGCTGATTAGTGCCAAATCAAGTTTGTAGCCCTTGGACATTCGAGACGCATGTAATATTCCAACCGCTTGCAAGTGGCCACGAATTTCAAGGATCACAGGCTTTTCCATATTATGAATGAAGCCTTCTAGAACACGATTAGCCTATTTATATAATAAAAACAATTTAAAATTTAAAAAAAATTAACATTATTAAAATTAACAAAATTTAAATTTCCGACTTACCATTGCTAATTGAGTGGCAAAAATATGTTTGTCATCGAAGTGGATTAGAAATGCAGTCATTCGTGAGAAATCGATTTAAACGACTAAAAACGAGATAATTAAAAAATAATATTTTTAAATTAAAATATCGAAAATTTTGAAACGAGAGAGTTGAGAGATGGATGTGAATGAAAAGAAAATGAAATTTTGGGAGTATTTATAGGGTAAAAAAAATTAACCATTGGAAGTACTTTTTTTTTACTGTTGGCGCGATAAAATTCAAAAAGCCGTTAGTTTTTTTAAATCAGTCTATTTCCCTAATTAATTTTAAAACTGACCTAAATGTCTAGAAAAAAAACCCTTTTTACTAACATTAACTATAATATCAAAATAAAAAAAAATTAAAATCGTTTAAAGGAAATGTCACAGCCCCTGCCATCTCGTAAATTGGCCTCTGTTGTGAAAGTTGGTGTTGATTGAAGAGAAAAAAGAAAGTGAAAGATCAAAGGAAAAGTTTCTAGGTTTCTCCGGTTAAATAAAATCTAAGAGGAAGAAAAAGTGAAGGCAAAAGATTGATGTGATTTTGATTATGAAGATGAGAACAAGATTTGGTTTTCCTTAAAAGAGAAAGGAAAGCTTTCACGATTTCATTGAAAAAGAATCTATATTTAGATTTTATTTTATTTAAATTATTTGATTTTATGCTATTTTAGAACTGTATTTTTTTATATATTTTAAAATTCTTAATATTTATATTTAAACACTGTTTAACAGTACAAAGTGTAGTTAATTGTAATAATAATTTCATCTTTGAAATGGAAATCACATGTCCCATGTGGAGGGTGATTACTGGCAGTGCCTTCAATTTTCTCAGAAAATGCCTCACCAATCATTCTCTTCAACTCAGGAACCCAAATTGTTCATCTTTCATGTTGTCTTTATATAAAATCTAAACTCCAAAGCAATTTCGGGACTTTAAAAACTTCCTTTTTGGTCTTCCATCTCCCAAGCTTATCCTTTGACAGCTCAACCGATTCAGGTTTTCCCCCCTCCTTTTGGCCTAACTACATGATTCGTTCATTTATTGGTGCTTTTGGGCCAATTATTTAGCTAAATTTATTATGCTTGATGATGACATTTTGTGTTAGTTAAAAAGTTGCTATATTAATGTTTTATTCTGAGTAAGATCTGGGTTCTTTTTTCCATATGTCATATGATCGTGAATTGGCACTAGATCGTTGGTGGATTTACTCTCTTTTTTCGCTTTATTTTATCGGATCTGAAGGTTTTCTTATGGCTGTTCTGTATTGAAACAAAAATTCTATCTGTTATTTTATAATTCATCAAAATAGTGCCGTTGTTATGCCCCTTATTTGTTTATTCCTAAAAGTGTATGATTTTCTTTCTGGGAAACTTAGTTTTTTGAAGTGAGTGCTTTACCATGATTTGTTTTGCTATCTCTAAACAATAATGATGGTGGCAGTTGTGACACTGTGATTTGGGGGTGATATCAATCGCTTTACTGAATTTGTTATTTGCTGCATTGAGTATTGTGTTTTGTTGGTATTTCCTTTGAAAATATACTTGTCAATCAGAATTATAACTTGTTAAGAACCTTAGCATCATTTCTCTTTCCAGCTGCTGAATCAAATATCAATGCCATCCCTATTTCCACTTACAATTTGCAATTGTATACTTTCATCGAATCACTATTAGTCTGTAACTATTGTAATTCGATTTCGGCAGTCTGTGTTGCTGGAAGTTGCTTTGCTACAATGCTCAAACAAATTTTAATCAAACTCCCGCGGAAGTTACAAAAATCTGACCTATTAGATTCATCTGGAAGTGATTCTGGAAACCATACTTCTAACTCAGGGAATGGAGTTCAATGTACAAATATCGGGAATAGTATATCAAGTCGTCTAAGTGTTGTTAAACGGGTGTCCTCAGCTGTTTTTCCTGCTAGCATCATGGTTGGTGTGGAGGCAGTAGAACCCTATTTATCTTTCACAGATGTTTCAATTCTGCAGAAACAGAGCCTCTTTATTAGTAAATTGAATCTGTGCTGCGAGGTTTCTGATTTCAGTGATCCTGATAAAACTAGCGCCGAGCAAGATCTTAAACATCAAACACTGATAGAACTAGTCGATTTTGTTTCTACGGGGTCTGCAAAGTTCAATGAACCGGCAATTGCCGCAATGTGTAAAATGTGCGCCGTTAACCTGTTCAGAGTTTTTCCACCTAAATATCGGTCTAATAGCATTAGTGGTGAAGTGGAAGATGAAGAGCCAATGTTTGATCCTTCATGGTCAAATTTGCAACTCGTATATGATCTACTTCTTGGGTTTATTACGTATAGTTCTCTTGATGCAAAGGTGGCAAAGAAGTACGTAGATCATTCTTTTATTTCGAGGTTACTTGACCTCTTTGATTCTGAGGACCCCCGGGAAAGGGACTGTTTGAAAACAATTCTGCACAGAATTTACGCGAAACTCATGGTGCACAGGCCCTTTGTACGAAAAGCTGTTAGCAATATCATGTATCGTTTTGTTTTTGAAACTGAAAGGCATAATGGTATTGCTGAACTCCTCGAGATATTCGGAAGTATTATTAGTGGTTTTGCTGTACCATTGAAAGAGGAACACAAGATGTTTTTGTGGAAATCCCTTATTCCTTTACACAAACTGAAACTGGTGGGTGTTTATCATCAGCAATTAACATTTTGTGTTGTACAGTTTATAGATAAGGATCCGAACTTAGCCGATAGCGTGATTAAGGGACTGTTAAAGTATTGGCCAGTTACAAATAGCCAGAAGGAGTTAATGTTTATTAGTGAGTTGGAAGAGGTTTTGGAGATGACTAGCATGGCCGAGTTCCTAAAGATCATGGTTCCACTGTTTCGGCGTATTGCATTTTGCTTAAACAGCTCCCATTACCAGGTATATTTTCCTTTTTCTAGTCACTCTGAGAAAAATGTTTAACTTGGACTGTATCTTTATCGATTATGAGTGTTGCTTTTGTTTTTGGTTGACTGAAATCATTATGTCACGCGGCAACAGGGCAATATGAAACTGTTTTCGACTTTTCTCTTTCCACTGTTTTCAGGTGGCTGAACGAACTCACTTGCTATGGAACAATGAGCACATCCTTAATCTTGTAACACATAACCGTCAGGTGATATTTCCTCTTATCTTCCCTGCCCTCGAGCGAAATTCTGAGAACCATTGGAACCAAGCAGTGCTTAACCTGACACAAAGCATAAAGAAGATGTTGTGCGAGATGGATGAAGAACTTGTGCTTGCTTGCCGGCAGAAGATGGAGGAGGAAAACTCCCAGTCGAGTGAGGCAACTGAGAAGAGGAAACTAATATGGGAACGCCTGGAAACTGCTGCCAACGTGATTCCTCCCGCTGCATGCCCGGTTGCCTGTTGAACACTCAAGTAATCATGTTGGGAAAAGAAAAGAAAATATACGTAAATATATTTGTAGCTGCCCTGATTGTTGGATGTTGTTTGGCGAGTCAATAGGATTTGTATGTCATCACCATCAAAAGATTTAGACGCATTGGGTTTCAAGCATATGTATCTGCTACACCTCTTGTATCCATTATATTTTTCTTTTGTCTATACATTCAAAGCCATACAAATTACAGGCAATGAAACTTCATATGAACAGCAATGCCTCCTTTAGTAAAACCCTGCCAACTTATGCTTAAATGTTGAAGGGGCAAACCTCATCTTCCTCCAACTAAACTCCATGTCTAAAATTTGCTGAAAATTCTTGATCTTCTTCATCCTGTCTGTGATGGCATTCTCTTATGCTAGTGGATCGCGAGCCCAACAAGAAAGTTGGGTCATGTACTTCAATACTGCATTGCATGTTGTTCTTGTCAAATAATAATTGTAAGCCCTTTCACTTCTTGATTTCCACCAAGTGAGTAAAAGTGGCATACAATTTTATCAATTTTAGTTGAGTCAATTTTATCGATTGCTTATCTATTATTGAAATACATAATTAAACCCAACTTAACCCACTTAATACATATATATATATATATATATATATTATGTCTATATTCCATAAAAGTTTGTAAAATCCAGTACAACTTATATAAACTATAAACTAGTTTACCTTTCCTTTTCTTTTTATTTATAGTCTATAATATATAACAATACGAGTTTGAAAAAAAATTAAATTGACGAGAATATTTTTATTTTTATCATATCACTAAATAATTATAATTCAATTTAAAATATTAATTAAAATAGTTATATTAATTTTAAAATAAAGTTATTACTTGAAAAGAACACTAAGCATAAAATATAGAAAAAATTGTAATAATTAGAATTTAATTTATAATTTATAGTTTTTTAAAATTGTTTTTAATTATGTAAAATAAAATTATTATGATATTAATTTTTTAAAATTTTTAAATTATTTTCAAATCATATTCGAACAACAATGGCGTCAAGAGTAATTGAAAATCATATTCATTGGTTATGATATTATGATATTAATTTTTTAAAACTTTTCTATAAGTTTATACTAGCAAGAGCTCTTAATTTTTATTTATTTATTTATATGTTATTTATTTAGTACAAAGTGAAAAATGTTCTGTGAATTTAATTTGAAAAAGAAAATCAAATTTCAACAATTTTCTTTAATCACTATTAAGTTAGTTTAAACATCTTTTCTATTTATCACAAACTATTTAATTAGAAGCTAGTTATAACAAATCTATATCTTCTTCAGTTCACACCTGTATACGAATATTCTGAAAATTTTCAAAAATGAGATTCCAATCCCCAACAAAACTATGTACCATGTGGCAAGCTATGTTTCATAATAATATACTTTCACATGTTCATTGAAGGAAAAGATATTGGGTAGTGTAGCCTTTATGATCAAAGCATTTCATTGTCATGTAATGTTTCTCTCTGTTTTCCCTTAAAATTGGGTTGTATTGAGAAATTAAAACATTGAGAAGCATAGCACAAAAAGAAGTTGCAAAAGATCATTCCACCATAAGAACAACTCGCCTCTCAATTTATTCTAACCTAGCCAGTGGACCAACATGGTAATCTTTATTTCCAGGCACAAATGGTAAACCGTTTCCCCTTATGTTGATTACACATCACATACGAAGTTTTTTATGGGAATTGGATCCTTTTCTGAGATTTTTTTCGACTTTATCAAAACATACACTGTCTAAACTGTTTGAAGAGTATTAAGGAATCAGAAAATGTACACACAGGCAAATGAAGTCAGCAGTGTGGTCAGTAGTATCGAGACGAGGTTCACCGCATTGTTGTCAAGAAAGTTAAGACCTGAAATCCTCTTCACTGTTGGTCCAGGTTTTCCAACAACCTGCAAAGAGATCAAACAAAAAATATTCACGATGCGGGCAGCATTGAACGGTTCGTTTATCATGGCATGATAGGAGCTTGTTTTCAATTTTGAAGGCCTAAAAATCTTCAGCATTGTGTTCAACAAACCTTATTTCGGACAGAGCAGAACCCACTGAATTGAAGGGTTGCTCCCAACAGAGAATCTATGATACTTCCTAAAAGTCCAGCCACTGCAGAAAGGGGTATTACCAACAGCTGCTTCATGGCCATTTCATTTGAACATCTTGTAGTGAGAAATCCAACCAGAACAAATGTTAAACCAATGACACTCCCTGCTGCCAAAGCTGCTAAAAGTCCTGTTTTTGTCACACCTCCATTGGTGCCCCTTCGAACAGACTGATAATCATTTACAGTAATATTAGTAAATACACGCACAAAAAAAAGAAGCAAAGTCTTTACCCGCTATATCAGGTTGGTTATATGGGTAAGATAAATGCATTAAGACCGTATCTAAGTGATCAAGAAAGCTAATCCTTTCTAATAGTTCCTTGAAAAAAACAAATCAACTTCATGAATAACATGAAAATAAAAGTTACAAACATCATAACTATCAACTATGTGGTTTGCATAGCAACCATAAAAGCCTAGAGTAGAATGCAAGCTGGATAGTTGCTTTGATTTATGAGGAAAGATCTAAGCAGCTGAGTTGATCTTCAGAGAAACAGGATATTATCGGAAAGTTGTCGCTAAGTTTGAACAGGATGTGATGACATTGTAGTGTGACTAGATATATAACCATCCAAAACAATATGTTGTTAAATCAAATTAGGGAAAAGAATATCAACCTTAAAAGTTGTGATCAGCCGTGGCTGGTCATCACTAAGAACTCCGATCTCTGACGACCAAGTGTCACCGTTGCAGCAAGAATAGTGACCAATAATACCACCAATTAAGGAAGTGATAAGAACCGAATCATTCGAGTCTAGGCACTTGTCCTCCCATCCAGTCAGGTTCCCAATAAGAACAGACAAAACTGCTGCAATACCACTATTATATAAAACTTGTATCCTGAAATGAATAAATTGGGAATTACCCTGTCAAATAAAGAATCTACAATCCAATATAACCTTGCTACTCTACACATATCGCAAGTTCTTACTTCTATTCATCAACAGATTGAAGTCCAAATCATTGTCCCTGAATATTTCCTCTTATTTGTCCCATCAAAAGTTTCATCCCTTACCCACCAAAATTAGTTCATTTGATTTTTGCCAAATTCTTTTGAGCATCAGAATTTCAACATTCTATACCCTTTTAAATCCCAGAAAAGGGGGGGGGGAGAAAGAAAGAAAAAACTCCAACCATAGCATTCAAAGAAGATTTCCACTTCTATCCATTAACAACACTGACTTGTTCCCACTTGTCTTTCACAACCAATCAAGAAAACTCTAATTTTTTTTTCATTTGAACTAAATTAGTTAGTTCATCAATCTTCAAATATAAATTAAGATGTATATTGGTTTATTTGAAGAGAGAATTATAAAAAAAAAATACCAGTTTCTTTGTCCACCTTCCTTAAAATCAGCATCAACTCGCCGCTTCTTGTCTTCTCCAACTTTGGTAAGCATCGATGAAGTGAAGAAAAAGACAAGTAACATTGCCCCGAACCTAAAATTCCCATAAATTAATAACATTCTTGGCATGCCAAACAAAGAAACACCATATAAATGTAAAAAGAAAAGAAAAGGACCTGTATCCAGCAACGAAATGAATAGTCATGACGAGAAATCCGGCAAGAGCTCCAGATAAATCGAGAGACTTCCTTCTGTAGGATCGAATGGCGACAAAGGAAGAGATTACAACAGCGGTTAATGAGTGGGTTAGAGTTCTCTCCATCTTCTTGTTCTTCTTGACTGGGGAGAATAGAATCGGAGAGAATCGAACTGAACAGGGATGTATATACTGTACCCGATGTTTTTCAAAGTCAAAATTACACCACTTCTAACAAAGTGTGCGTTGATATATATATATAATATTATAGGATAAACTACAGTAGTGGTAATAGAGTAGCCAGTTAATTAACTATAGTTAGCAGTCGGTTAATGTGGAGTTGGGAAAGTGTGTATAAATAAATTATCACATTGCATTATTTTGATTTCAAGTGTAATTTAATTATCGTTTTTCAGTGCATTTCTCTTCCCATGTGTTTTGTCTCCAACATATTTTTTCATTTATATTTAAGTAGTTATTAAATTATTAGTAATTTTTGTGATTTAATGATTAAAAGTTATAAAATAATTATTTAATTTTTTAATTTTTATTTCTTTTTAGTTTTCAACTGCCAAATGATTAATGGTGATAGTTTTAATTTGACATAATATCAATTTTAGCCTTCAATGTTTATATATTGTGTCTATGGGTGAGTAAAACTTAATTTGACTCAAAAAATCAAATGATTTTTCATTTTCGAGTTAATCAAATTGAGTTATTTGATTTTTTCGAGTCAAATCAAATACATAATTTGAGTTTCAAGTGCAAGTTGAGTTGAATTTTATAATTTGAATAATTCAAATAACATATTAGTGTAAATGCCCTTTGATTCCTATTAATGTTCGAAATGAGTAAATTGGTCTCTCTTACTAAAATTACAAAAAATACAAAATAATTTTCAAAGATTAGAAATGAATTTTTAAATTCTGTCGAAACCATTTTTTTAAAAACAAAAAATTTAGGTTGTCGACTTTAAAAAATAAAAATTGGGAGTCGCCACCAATCTTTTATTAAGGTGTGATTGGATCACCTAAAAAAAGGGCTTTGGTCTACGAGTTTTAGAAAAACGGATCCGGGAGTCAGTTACGTACGAGGAAGGATTAGCACCCTCGTAACGCCCAAAATTGGTACCTAGTTAATTAATTAGTGTCTTAATGTCGAAAATTTGAAAAATATAATCTTTAGCAAAAACTTAAAAACGTTACTTATTAAGACCCTTATCAGTTCGAAGAAAGAAAATGTCACACCCAATGCGTTAGGGCACAACATTTTAATTTCCTAAAAAATGAATTAGCCTAAAACTCGTGTAATAAAAATTTAAAAGAATATTCATTTGTTTAAGATTTAAGAAATCGCGGCCCAATACGTTAGGGCACAATTTCTCAAAATCCCAAACTTGAAATATTTCCTTTATTATTATTTTTTCAAAACATCTTTGTCTCGAGAAATCAATACGTCACATCCAATACGTTAGGATACAACATATTTAACTCCCCAACAACAAGCTTTTTATTTTATATATTTTTTATTAATTAGCAACCCTCGATCGTTGGATTTAACGAAGAAAATCGGAACCCAATACGTTAGGGCTCAATTTCCTTGAAAATCCTAAATATGAGTGTTATCTCAATTTTGAAAATTTTAAAATCGAAAAAAAATGATGTGATGCTACATTAAATATAAAATGTAATAATAAATACAACAATGGAATAGAAATAAACGAAATTAATGAACACAAACAACGACATGTAAAATATCAAATGAATATAAATGAAAATATAAATCAATAAGCAAATGAAGGAAATAAATAAAAAAATATAAAGAGAAAAGGTACAAAATATATTGAAATTATGAAGAATAAAAGACATAAAGATAATTTACTCATAAAATTTTGGGTTATAAAACTTATACATATATAAAATACATAATGCATTTATGAAAACAAGGAAAATATAAATATACACATATAAAATATAAAATATATTCATGCATTTACAAAAAATGAAATATATAAGTATAATATAAAACGTGGAAAATATTTATAATAAGCTTTGAATGGAGTATAAATATATGTGTATATATTACAAAAATGTATAAACATATAAAAATCATAGAATATGGGCAAACGTATAAATATTATGAAATATAAATGTGTATATATATATATATATGTATAAAAACTATGAAAATAAAATAATAAAAAGTATGTATATAATATGTATATATATCAAAACGTTTAAAATATATATGTATATATATTAACATGCATATGCGCACATATATGTAGGTATAATAATAATATATAATATAATAATAAAAATAATAATAACAAAATTAATAAAATAGACTAAAAACCTAAAATGAAAGATTAAGGATTAAATTGAAAATCAACATAATTTAAAAAAAATGAAGGGCCCCAATTAAAAGGCGCGAATAACTCATAGGGCTCGAATGAGAAAATATCTCCATCCTTTGAAACGCGTCACTTTATTAGGGCTAAATAAAATAAATAAACAAAATTCGCAGTGGTATCACCTTCTCCCTTTTTTAAAATCGTAAATAAGTAAAAAATAATCGAAATAGAAAAAAAAATAGTAAGCCACCTTTAAAAAATTGTCAATCGTTCTCCCTTTTTTATTGATTCTTTTTTTTTCTAGACAATGAAGGGAGAGGCCTCTATTTATAGCTGTGCCTCCCCAAATCTAACGGTACAGATCAATTACATCAACGGCTTAGATTAAAGGGTATCTACAAATTAAATCTCTAATATTACAAAATCATATCTTCTAATATTGTATATATCATATCTAAGATTGCATATATCATATCTAAGATTGCATATCATATCTAAGATTGTATATCCTCGAAAATTATGTTTCCATATGTGAGCCCGGGCTAAAATTGGGTATTACAGCTGCCCCTCTTTGCTCGTTGTCGTGTAACAGGAACGAAGCAAAGACTTTAGAAATGGCCAATTTTTGCCCGGTCACGCTGGATCTTGGTGCTCTTCTTCTTCAAGCAGCCACATCCATCCTATTGCATCTTCAGAGGTGTAAGAATTAGTGTCTCGATCCACTCCACCGCAACATCGGAGAGATAGGATTGGTGACTCGTAACTTTTAATCTGCTTAACTGTAATTTCAGAGAGATAAAATCCATCACTCTAATCCACTCCACTACAACTTAGGGAGACAGGATTTGTTTATTTAGTCTGTCTCACTGCAACTTCAGGAGGATAAGACTTGTTTACTTAGTCTGCTCTACTGCAACTTCAGAGAGATAAGACTAGACGCGATCTGCTCTCTGCAACTTTAGAGAGATAAGATCCAAGGTTTTGATCCGCTCCACTGCAACTTCAGGGAGATAGGATTATCGGCTCTAATCTGCTCCACTGCAACTTCAGGGAGATAAGATTTGCCATCTTCAGTCTACCTCACTGCAACTTCAGGAGGATAAGACTTGCTTGCTGAGTCTGCTCTACTGCAACTTCAGAGAGATAAGACTAGATGCGATCTGCTCTCTGCAACTTCAGAGAGATAAGATCCAAGGTTTTAATCCGCTCCACTGCAACTTCAAGGAGATAGGATTATCGGCTTTAATCTGCTCCACTGCAACTTCAGGGAGATAAGATTTGCCATCTTCAACCTACTCCGCTGCTGCTCAGGGAGATAAGGTTTGGTAGCTTAAATCTGCTTCCCACTATCTTGGAAAGATAATATTTGCCGTCTTTGATTTGCTCCACTACTGCTTAGGGAGATAAGATCTACAATCTTTAACCTTCTCCGCTGCTGCTCAGGGAGACAAGGCTTGGTGGCTTAAATCTGCTTTCCACTATCTTGGAAAGATAAGATTTACCTTCTTCGATCTGCTCCACTACTGCTTAGGGAGATAGGATCTACAGCCTACTTCGCTGCTGCTCAGAGAGACAAGGCTTTGTGGCTTAAATCTGCTTCTCACTATCTTGAAAAGATAAGATTTACCATCTTTGATCTGCTCCACTACTGCTTAGGGAGATAAGATCTACAATCTTCAACTTACTCCGCTGCTGCTTAGAGAGACAAGGCTTGGTGGCTTGAATCTGCTTAGAGAGACAAGGCTTGGTGTTTAACCGGTTTGTTCTCTGGGGAACATGACCTGTATAATTCATTTTATGAACCTAATCATGCCTAGTGATTAGGCTGTCATGATCAGAATGAGTCAAATGCTCCTAACTAGGTATGTATGAATGATGTTTGCATGAATCCGAAATGTCATTTTTTTACAGCGATCCTTCTTTATCATTGCTCGACATTTATTAAGGTTTTATCACTGACGCGCCGTAACGCTTTCGCTCAGCTGGCATTTCTATTTAGTCAGATTGCCCCTACTGTAAACTTCAAAGTTCAATCCACTAGGACGCAAAATTTGTACCATTATTCTCCTACTGCAACCCGAGGGTAGACATATACAGCTTTTTCTCAATTCACTCCTATCACAATTCAAGGCTACAAAATATGAATTTCTTTGGTCCTTTACACTATGCCTATGGTGTTGTACCAAAGGCTTATGCTCAAATGAAGGCTTTCTTCTCCGAGGGAACCTCTTCCTATTGCCTGGCGATCATTGTTTATTTAAGCCTTATCACCGACACGACATCTTGTTATTTTGCTCAATCGATGCTTTTTGACAATAAAATCTGAAGAGAAAGTCCTTGTTTAGGCTCTTCCTTCTCAAATTTCCAACCTTTAAACTTGGTGCATTCTAAACAATAGTCATGTTTCAGGTTCCTGTATTATTTAGAAACTTCTAAAATAATATGCAAAACTTCCCTTGTAAAATTTTTATTAGTCCATAATCATTATTCCAATGCAACATGCTTGCAAAAAGGTCATAACAATGGATAATAATAAAGTTAATTTTGAGCATAGCTCGAAAGGAATAGATTATAAAAAATAGTAAACAAAGAAATTGATTGGGAATATGTGTCTTTGGAAAAGAATGAAGTATTCCAAGAACAAAAAATTTAATATAAATAGTATAAAAATTGGGTGCCCCAGATATCGCAGCTTGAGCTTCTCTGTACAAACTTTCTGAAAATCATTCTGAGTTTGGCATGTGTTTAGGAGATCTACAGTGCTTTATCGATGCCCCAATATGTCGCCTACCCTTTCCTGTTAATTCAGGTATAGCAAGATAATCATATGCCCCAATCAAAATCTGAACTGCTTTGATTACCTCATGCCCCATTCTGATCAAATATTTGAGCCGCCCTTTTCGGGTTTTCAACTCAAATCCTCTTTGGTCTCAAGGCGTCCTTTGCGGATTTTCACCTTGGCCTCTCCTTTTGCTTTTCTTTTCCTTTTTCTTTCTTTTTCTTTTCTTTCTTTTTCTTTTTTTTTTGAAAAATTTGAACCTGAACTCATAGGATTTGGCATGTCCCTGTTATCCCTTCTGATCAAAATCGACGCTTTTCAGATAAGGTCTTCCACATAAGATATTTTCCAGCTTGGGATGAAGTTCTTCTTTGTATGGGAAGGATCTTCTTCAGTACCAGGTCCCTCTCAAAGATTTTTATAGGGCGGACCTTTTTTGTGAGCTCGTATCATTTGCTTTTGGCATATTTGACCATGATGAATAACTTTAAACATTCCTCTTCAATCGGAATTAATCCAAAAACTCAGAGAGAAAGAATCCTATCTTCAATAAGCAATACCGCAATGGACCCAGGAGAAAGGCATTGCCCCGGCGGAGTTTTTTTTTTGCGATATGGCATTAATCGCGAACAGACTGCAAACCTTTGATATTGTGCTATTGTTCAAATTTAGTACATTGTCAGATATGATCTTTTTGGGGTTCCATACTGACATAGGATTCTTCAAGAATTTGCTGACTGTCGACTTTATGAAATTGGCATACGATGCAACTTCTACCCATTTAGTAAAGTAATTGACGACCACAAAGACGAATTGATGACCGTCAGACTCTTTTGGCGAGATCGACCAAATGACCTTCATGCCTCACATAAGGAGAAATCATGTATCCCAATGATTTTTTTGTAGGGTAAGATCCGTTTCTCGACTTGTTCTACCATCCTTAACAGGTCCAGAAATAAGCTACGATCTATGTCATCATCAAAGTCATGAGATCCCTTTAAACACATGTCTCACTCAGAAAGAGATTCTGAGTCAGTAGCAGCGTCACTCATGTCATTGATATCTGGGGACCCATAGTAAGCGCAAAAGAATATACAAAAGAATGTGTGAATTTACGAATAATTATTTGTATAATATAATTATGAATGAAAGAATGATTCAAAAGAATGAAAGAATAATTATTCACATGAAAAGAATGGAAGAATATTTGCTCAAAATGTAAAGATGTTTTTCGTTAAAATAATAACATTCAGACATTACCCTATTTCACAAAAAGTTCTCATTGCTTCTAGGCTAAAAGCAACAAGTGTTCTGAGTATTACTCTAAATAAGCTTTAAAAACTATAGGGATTTCTTTCGCAGTCCAATTATTTAGAACACTTCCAAGTTGATGAGGGTGAATATCTAACAAGGACCCCTTTCAGTTGTCTTCATGCACGGCATTGATGTGAACGCTTCCTAACACTTCTTCATACATTGCATTCACCCCATCATCGATGTGATTGGGTAGCAGATTTTCTGCACTGGACGAACCATCAAATTTGACAACGCCTATATTGATGAGTCTTTCAACTAACTTTTTGAAGGCAATGCAATTCTCTACTGAGTGCCCCGTAATTCCCGCATGATAATCACATTGCGTGTTTGTATCATACCATTTAGAGTGCAGAGGTTGTGGGGGTTTTGAGTAGAAAGGTGCAACAACGTGCGCATTAAATAAGCTTTGATACAGCTCCTTATACGCCATCGGAATTGGTGTGAACTGGAGCTTCTCAGTATCTGGTTTCCCACCAGATTCATGCTTTAAAGAACTCTGATGTCTAGTGGTTTCTGTCTTTAGCCGGCCCACAATGATTGGTTTTGAGTGGCCTTTGTTATATCGGCCTGCATTATCCCCCTTATTCCCATTTCTCTTTGAGGCCTTTATAGTATCTGAGTATTCTACCCTCGCCTGTTTTTATTTTTGCTGGATTATCAAGAGCAATAGGATTGACTAAATTGTTCTTCAGATTGGATCTTGAGCCTATCGGGCGATTCATTGGTGTTAAGGTATTGGTTTGATATTGTTGGGATTTGATAGTAAGGGATGCCTCTTGTGGGTGCATATCTGGTTGGACACTTATCAGGATAAAATTTGAGGGATAATTAGGGTCTTCTCTATCCTCCCAAAGTGGACCACTTGGCTTTCCTCTCTTTCTAACCCTCTAGCCAATAACTGGGTTAACTGGTTTATCACATTGCTTTGGAATTCTAGCATCTGATCCTTTATATTTTGTTGAAATTTGGTCAATTACTCTTGCATCTGTATTTGCGTTTGCTCTATTCTTTCCAATCTTTGGTCCATGCCTCCTAACTTTGCTCGGGTACTATAACGGTGTTTGGCAGGTTGGTTAGTTTCCAAATTAGCTGAAGAATGATTTTAATCGATTAGGCTCTTTTAGTGGATTTTAATGCGTATGATGTCATGTAACGCGAATGCATACAATGAATGCATAAAGAGATGTTGATTCTGATTCAATTCCATTTAGAAAACTTTACTAGAAAATAAATCTCTTTACATAAAGTGGATATTTATATGGCCTTACCCTCATAGGCGAAGATATTCGATCCTCTTCTTCATTCGAGCGTTAAGATAAATCTCACGAACTCTTCAAAAAAACGTCTCTTCTATCTCATTTTTGCTCTATCTAGGCCGTAACTTGTTGTTCACTCATCCTCGTGATGCTCGTTGGCTTCTCTTTAAGAAGGTTCAGCAGCTCTCGAATAATCTTTGTCATCTTGAATCCCTGGGAAACGGAGCCATAGTCGTGTAGTCCTCCATTAAATTATCATCTTTCTCTTATCACATGTTCTTGGACCATATTCGGACAACCATATTGTCATCCCAAGAAACCCATTTCCTTATGACAAGCTCTCTATTTAGCAACTGAACATGAATCAATACCTCTTTTTAAGATGCAAATGCAATGCAATCATAATAAAAACAACATAAAAAACAAGTTAGTACAAAGTAAAAGCAAATGAATAAAGTACCTACTTGGGAAACCACTAGGGTTTGGTGTAATTATTCCTAAGGTGGGCAACTAGGGTTCACTATATATAGTTTGACTCTAAGGTAAGGGTACCTGAACTAGCAGATTCCTCGATCCTCACCCATTATAGGCTCATACGGACCAAGTTCAATTCAGGGGAATACATTTCCCTATGGCTGCATGGAGATGAAAATCTCACGAAGACATAGGTACGGATGTATCCCGAAAGCAATCCGCTATCCTGCACGGAGATGAAGACCTCACGAAGGAAATAGCTTCTCACTCCAACTTAAAAGGATATAATCGAGTGGTTATGTAATGCAATATGCAGAAACATCAAAATTCAAACCAATAAAGTAATTACAAACCGAATCAATTATAATCGTAACAAAAATAGACAAAATACAACAAAATGATCATAAATTTAAACCAAGTTTTCGGGTGACCTCTAGGCATTCGGTGTGATTCTACCTAGGGTAGGCTCCTAAGGCTCATTATATGCGTTCGGCTCTAAAGTAAGGGTACCCGAACCAGCAGATTCCTCGATCTTCACCCATTATAGGCTCATATAGATCAAGTTCGGTTCAGGAGAACACATTTTCCCTATGACTATACGGAGACGATAATCTCACGAAGGCATAGGTACCAATGTATTCCGAAAGCGATCCACTATCCTATACAGAGGTGAAAACCTCACGAATGAATAGTTTTTCACTCCTACTTAGAAGGGTAAAATCACTCAACTCATGTAATGAATAATGCAAAGATCAATTAAGCAAGAAAATGAATGGATGCACAATGATCTCATGATTTTTTTAAAAATTTATTTTCTCGACAATAAAACAGAAATTAATCAACTTTGTGGCTCGACTCTCGTATGTGTCCCCAGTGGAGTCGCCAAGCTGTCGAAACCATTTTTTAAAAACAAAAAATTTAGATTGTCGACTTTAAAAAATGAAAATTGGGAGTCGCCACTAATCTTTTATTAAGGTGTGATTGGATCACCTAAAAAACGGCTTTGGTCTACGAGTTTTAGAAAAACGGATCCGGGAGTCAGTTACGTACGAGGAAGGATTAGCACCCTCGTAACGCCCAAAATTGGTACCTAGTTAATTAATTAGTGTCTTAATGTCAAAAATTTGAAAAATATAATCCTTAGCAAAAACTTAAAAACGTTACTTATTAAGACCCTTATCATTTCGAAGAAAGAAAATGTCACACCCAATGCGTTAGGGCACAACATTCTAATTTCCTAAAAAATGAATTAGCCTAAAACTCGTGTAATAAAAATTTAAAAGAATATTCATTTGTTTAAGATTTAAGAAATCGCGGCCCAATACGTTAGGGCACAATTTCTCAAAATCCCAAACTTGAAATATTTCCTTTATTATTATTTTTTCAAAAAATCTTTGTCTCGAGAAATCAATACGTCACATCCAATACGTTAGGATACAACATATTTAACTCCCCAACAACAAGCTTTTTATTTTATATATTTTTATTAATGAGCAACCTCGATCGTTGATTTAACGAAGAAAATCGGAACCCAATACGTTAGGGCTCAATTTCCTTGAAAATCCTAAATACGAGTGTTATCTCAATTTTGAAAATTTTAAAATCGAAAAAAAATGATGTGATGCTACATTAAATATAAAATGTAATAACAAATACAACAATGGAATAGAAATAAACGAAATTAATGAACACAAACAACGACATGTAAAATATCAAATGAATATAAATGAAAATATAAATCAATAAGCAAATGAAGGAAAGAAACAAAAAAATATAAAGAGAAAAAGGTACAAAATATATATACATTTGAAATTATGAAGAATAAAATACATAAAGATAATTTACTCATAAAATTTTGGGTTATAAAACTTATACATATATAAAATACATAATGCATTTATGAAAACAAGGAAAATATAAATATACACATATAAAATATATTCATGCATTTACAAAAAATGAAATATATAAGTATAATATAAAACGTGGAAAATATTTATAATAAGCTTTGAATGGAGTATAAATATATGTGTATATATTACAAAAATGTATAAACATATAAAAATCATAGAATATGGGCAAACGATAAATATTATGAAATATAAATGTGTATATATATATATGTATAAAAAACTATGAAAATAAAATAATAAAAAGTATGTATAAAATATGTATATATATTAAAACGTTTAAAATATATATGTATATATATTAACATGCATATGCGCACATATATGTAGGTATAATAATAATAATATATAATATAATAATAAAAATAATAATAACAAAATTAATAAAATAGACTAAAAACCTAAAATGAAAGATTAAGGATTAAATTGAAAATCAACATAGTTTTAAAAAAAAATGAAGGGCCCCAATTAAAAGGCGCGAATAACTCATAGGGCTCGAATGGGAAAATATCTCCATCCTTTGAAACGCGTCACTTTATTAGGGCTAAATAAAATAAATAAACAAAATTTGCAGTGGTATCACTTTCTCCCTTTTTTAAAATCGTAAATAAGTAAAAAATAATCGAAATAGAAAAAAAACAGTAAGCCACCTTTAAAAAATTGCCAATCGTTCTCCCTTTTTTATTGATTCTTTTTTTTTCTGGACAATGAAGGGAGAGGCCTCTATTTATAGCTGAGCCTCCCCAAATCTAACGGTACAGATCAATTACATCAACGGCTTAGATTAAAGGGTATCTACAAATTACATATCTAATATTACAAAATCATATCTTCTAAGATTGTATATATCATATCTAAGATTGCATATCATATCTAAGATTGTATATCCTCGAAAATTATATTTCCATATGTGAGCCCAGGCTAAAATTGGGTATTACATTCAATATATTTATAAAAATTCCAACATGTATATTTTAAAAATTATAAAAACATTCTAAACGATTATAAAGAATGTATGAAAATTTTAAAATTTTCTCAAAATAATAATTTATGGGACCTAAATACGTAAATTAACTAAAGTTTATCATACTAAAGTATTTTTTCTCTCTTATTTTGCTTTGAAAGAGTTCGAAATATTGTAATAAGATTTTTATTTGACATGTTTAATTTTCTTAATTTAACTCGAATAATTTCACTCAATTCAATTTGACTCCATTGAATTTGAAAAATTTTAAATTGAATTAGGATAATAAAATAGAATTCGCTCACGATTAACTCAAAAAAACTTCACTTGATTTGATTGAAAATATACAAAAATAAAAATAAAACGCCTAAAAATCCTATATAATAATTTTCGTTTTTCTTATTATTTTAAAATTAACCTTCAATATTAAGAGAAAAAACCAAAACTAGAAAAAAGATCAAACTACAATGTTAAGGATTAAAGTTGCTAATCGCTAATTTTAAAACTATCACTATTAACTCATTGGAGATAAAATTGAATAATTGGGAGACCAAAAATAATTTACTAATAATTTGCGGACTTAGTTTATCATATATATATATATATTTATAGGAGAATGTTTTTGACTTAGATGCAAGCGTTTTTCTTCTTAAACTATCGTACGCATGCATCTAAGTATTCAATTCGCAACCGTTTTAGATTCGGTTCTGAACAATTTCTCTCGCTTTTAATTGGAGAAATAGTATTGTAGAGATATACCAATCCAAAATATTATTTTTGGGTAGCAAGATCTACCTCATCAATAACAAATTTGCAATAAAATTGAATAATTGAGAGACTAAAAATAATTTACTAATAATTTGCGGACTTAGTTTATCATATATATATATATATATATATATTTACAAGAGAATGTTTTTGAATTAGATGCAAGCGTTTTTCTTTTTAAACTATCGCACTCTTGCATCTAAGTATTCAATTCGCAACCGTTTTAGATTCGGTTCTGAACAATTTCTCTCGCTTTTAATTGCAAAAACAGTATTGTAAAGATATACCAATCCAAAATATTATTTCCGGGTAGCAACATCTACCTCATCAATAACAAATTTGCAAATATTAATCTTGAAAATTTTAAGTCTACATCAAATTAACATATAAATATATATCTGAAAAAAGAAGTATTTTTAAAAAAAAAATATTTTAAGAAAATAATCACATCAATTAAACTACGGACGCAAATTTATGTACTTTTAATCCATTTTTAATATTAAAAGGAAATACACTGCAAGTGTATAAAAATAGATTATTAAAGAAATCAAGCATGAAGACAACACCATAAAAACCAGTCATAAATTAGTACACTCACTGCCGGTTGTGAAGAGCTGTGGCTTTTGACCCTGGTCTCTTATTCTGGGTTCTATGTTTATTCTGTAAGGTCTAATAAATTTATATTTATCCAAAAAACAAAACAGCTTAGAAATACAAACAGTTCCTAACTTGTAAATTATAAGCATGGCAATTCCAAAATTTTCTCAGCTGTACAAATATAGGATTCAAGAAATGAAAATAATCCCATCTGTCAACAAATTCTTAAAATATTGAAAGCTTGCCTAATAATATGCCATGACAGCAAAGACACCATAATGAAGCAGTCAGAAGGGGAAAAACTTCAACCGTGCCAAAATGATAATTCACGCCACCCTAAATCCCTGATGATGTACAAAGACGGAAGTTGTGTGAGGCATGAGCACTTCTTTCTCTTTGATGCTTATTTTTTCAATGAACGCATTAAATTATGCGTAGGAATTTTCTTTACTGAAAAGATCCAACTATGCATGACAGTGTTCTACTTCAGAAAATATCAAAAAAGAAATTACAACTATATTGCCCAAGTTGCAAGCTTGAATCAACCCATATCTTTTACATGCATATAAGAAAAAATACGAGGCAAAAAAAAGGGATAAAGAAAGAGGTTACCCTTGTACATTAAGAGTGCACGCATAGTATAAGGGTGGAAAAAAGTGTTAGCCGAACCTCCCCCTCCCTCTCCCTCTCCCCCTTCCTCTCCCTCTCCCCCGTCCTCTCCCTCCACGTCCCTCTTGTTGATCTCTACCATCTTCTCTTTCATATTTGAACATACTTCTTTTAATGTTCTCTGCCTCAGTGTCATGCATGCTTTGTGTCTGAACAAGAAAATAATTTTATTAAGCATTACAAGGTGACAAATACAAAAATCACTGGCAACTGGAACAACCAAGTTGCAAGAACACTTACATGATAATCTTCCAAGTCAAGTTGAGCCTGAAGCTGCCTAGCAAGGTCTTCATCACAACTAGTTTCAGGATATTCAATTCTCGTCTGAGGTTTTGTGCCAACTTTCCTCTTTTCCCACTCATCCAAAGTAAAAACCATAGGCTCTTCTTGTTTCCCCTTTCCCCTGTATTTTCGACCTCTAGCATGTCGACTATCCAGGTTAGAATTGCTCATTTTCTGCAAGAGCTTCTGAGATGCAGCTTGATTTTGAAGAGGGGCAGACTCAGCTACTGGTAATTGAAGATATATAGATTAGCATAACAATACATGATCTAAACTGAAGTTGATAATTAACAAACTACTTCTGTTTTATCCTATCAATCAATGAAAGTGGGTTTACACATCCAATTTACTCATAAAAGTCCATTTAAGATTTTAAAAAACGATAGCCTTTGCCATAAGTCTTCCGTCTATGTTCATACAGTAGAAGCTAATGGCACAACTTTTTAGCAAGGTAGAAGGTAGTTTGTACAGATTCACCTTATTTCCTCATAAAGGAAGTCCACCTGTGCTTATGATACGGGCAATCTCCTAGAGCTATGAAACTGAATTTAAAGATGGTAGCTGGGTCTGCCATTATTGTATATATTAAGTACAAATATAAAATAATATAAAGATAAAACCGCACCTTCTTTTGGTCTTGCTTCCGAGCTACTTGGATTTTCTTCAGTTTTTTCTGCTATGAAAGCTGTCTTAAGACCACTATCCACATTATCTGGTTTTACTTCAACATCCTGGTTCCTTCTGCTCCACCTGCTTTCAGTTTTTCCAACTGAACTTGCCATAGCAGGTCCAGCGCTATTCAGTGTTGATTCAGAGTAATCTACACATTATCACCATTAGACAATGAGCAACATATATACCCAATGCATGCATCAAACAAGTATAATGAATAATCACAATTTCAGAGTCATCAAAAGCTTGCATTATAAATAGAACAGATCATACAGGAAAAAATTAAAGGAACAACTTTTGAGGAACCTTCCTGAAAAGCTTTCTCAAGCTTAGCCTTTCATGTTCTGCAAAATTACGAAGTAAACTTTCTTTTCTGATGACCAAATATTTCATAATTAATATATATACCTTAGCAATTCAAATTTTACAACTTTAAAGAAAAGAAAATTAAATAATCAATAAAAATGCTGGATAATCTCCTGAAATCATAAAACAATAGCAACATAAAGTATTCTCCAAATCTTGTTCCAAAAATTAATTAAAGCAGCAAAGTCAGAGACAAGGTGCAGCCAAAATAAATTATAGGCCAACCGCCACTAATTAACTACCAACAATAGATCGGTAGTTGTTATTCATTATGGAAGACAAGATGCAGGGAGGGGAGGGGGAATATTTGTTTATATTTGTGAGTTTCTCATCATTCAAGAGTACAGCTCAGGCGTCATGTAATTGTGAACTTGTTTAGAGGTTCCTAAGTATCTGAAGTCCTTTTTTTACTAAATACCAAGTAATCCAGTTCCAAGTTTCCTTCCCTTGTAATCTCTGAATAATTGTTCCCCAGAAAAATGGAAGAAAGTTGAAGTACATTTATCAAAGAAATAGGAATCCCTCAAAGGCTGTCAATGAAAGTGTCTGCGGCACATTTTAAATCTGTCCAGTATGAAAAAGTAGTCAAGAGCAAAAGGGTATGGTGAAAATTTTCTACGATAACTTGAGCCATCATCTTAAATAGACAACAGATTTTATCCTAACAAGAGTTTGCAGCTTGATTATTGTAGCCAACAAAGTTCATTCCAGCTGTGCATCCTCCATCTATCACTTTGTTTCTCTAAGGCTAGATGTCAAGCTTATGTATTTACCAAAGCAATTAAAGATTGCTGGAACTAACTCAAAATGCAAAACAATTAAGCGGTATGAAAAGGACAAGCATGTGAGAGGGAAACAAGATCTAATTCAAAACATGTAAAAAGAAAAAGAGTACTCACTATATGATCGGCCAGGATGAGCAGACCTACTGCTAGAAGGTGCCTGAATTTGCAACTTCTCAAATGGGGGAGGGCCACCAGTGCCATTTTCCTGGGATGAACTTAATGATGAACGGGAGACACCTGAATATTTTATATTCATCTCCCATTCTTCATAGAGTGATTGAACAACACCTCCTAACAAAGTTACCACTTTAGGGTTCAAACATAAAATGCCACCCTTTATCATGGCTTTATTTTCCACACGAATCTGCCAACCACAGTCCATAATTTGAAAATAATAAGAAATACAATAAAAATTTTCCAGGTTTGGTGAATAATGCATCATGAAGAATTTCTAGAGAGAATGAACAAATTGCAGGAAACTATTATCCCACATTAGCATCAAGAATTTGCATTGCTTCGCAAATACATATGTTTGCCACACGTTCTATTATCTTTAATTAAAGAAGTCTGCCAATTTACTGTGCATGCAATCATAAAACTAGCTTTTGAGTTTCAAAATCGACAATGAAAATAGAAACAAATAGAGCAAAACTAAGTTAAGCATTACAAGCAATAATACCTTGGTACCAGGAACCACATTGTCTGGAATTGCTGGAACATGAGAGTACTCTATGGCAGTCATCTCACTATGACCATCAGTCAGACCCAATCTCAGCAAACGCGAACTACTCGAATTCCCCGAAAACTCCGCTATGGTGCTTCTAGATATATCCCTAACCGACGAAATCTAAAGAAAAAGAAAATCAATTCAAAATTATGCCAAAACAAAAGCCAAAAGGAAGAGGAAGGACTTTACCTGGAGCACTTTGGGACCTAGAATATGAGAAGATTTCCGGAGGTTGATTTCGGGTAAGGATTTCCCACTGATGGATCTAAGGTCCATGTTAACGAGCTCTGATTCAACCTTAGCAGCGATCGAACACGCGTCGACATCATCGGATAAAGCTGTGTATAATACAATGAGAGCATTGACTTGGTCCAAATCGCCTAAACACCAGCCTCTATTCCTTAGGATTTCTACTACGGCTTCGTTAGGAGCAGTAGCCGCGACCTCCTCCATTGTTGTTTCTTTAGCGCCTTAGATTTTGAGTCAAACTAATTAAAAGGGGCGTGTACGAGTCGATTCGAATACGATCGGATCGGATATTCATACAAATTGGGCCTGAAATCGAGTCAAACTAATCTTGGACTCTGTTTTTATCCTATTGGGTCTAAGGTTTCTAGCTTTTTCTAGTGTGGGGAAATATTGGTGATGGACCATTTGTTTTATTTATTTAGTATTTATATTTTAAAATATCAATTAAAGATACTTCGTGGTTATTTATAAAATTAAAAAATTGCCATAACTAATGTATCAAATATTTAATAAAATATTTAAAATTTGTATGATTACGGTAAGCAATCACTATTAAAAATAAATAAATTTCTTTAAAATTTAATGTAAATAAATAATATTATAAATATGTTAAATAATATTATTATTTCGAGTTCTAAAATAAATACTCTTATTTATATGCATTATACTTCTAATATCCAAAAATAAATAAATACTCAAGCCAGAGCCACCATGCATGTATCAAGGTTACCTATGAGTCAACTCGTTCGCATTAAGGCTTGTCCAATCCAACTCAAGCTCAATGCTCACAAGCATGTTACTTGGATCATCATCCCGCCTCAAGTATGTGATGAAAATATCTCTAATACCACGTGTCATGGATTGTTTAATCCTTGAGTCGAAACAACATGATCTCATGCGACACGATGACTTCTTTTAGCCATGGTCAACTTTTCTTATGTCCTTTTTTGAGGACTATCTCAGTTCCCATCGATGCCTTATCCCAAAGGCCTCTCACTTGGTTCGGTCTTATTAGGCCATTTGCATCCAATTGTTTAGCTCAAGGAAGGACACCCACTCCCATTGCACATTTGGCAGTCATCCTTACAAGAGTACTTAAGCATCATCTTCATCGATGGTCTTGAGCACATGCTATCACGATCTAGGTTACAAGGTATCTTGGCTTAAGGCTTGGTGGAACCTAACATCAAGTTCATGCTTACTTGACGCATCTCATGTGTCGGAACCTAAAGGCACTACACGGTCGTTGGGAACTACCAACTGAGGGTCGCTTCTAGCCTGTCTTATTACTCATAAGGACCACTCCAAGGGCCAAGCTTGTTTGCGCCGCTCAAGGTTAGTCCCAAGCATGATGGACACCCAACATCATCATTTGACGCAAGGCTTATCTTAGTGCATTGTCCCAACTTTGAGACATTAGGCTCAATCGCTATCTCTATGTTCCCATAAGACTAGTAGTCCGTATACCATCACATCTCGATGCCCCTCCTATAAAGCATTGTCTCATTATCCCAATGGTAGCCCTATGTACTTTAGGTGGAGGATCCTGTGGGGCTTAGAGAAATCTAAGATCCAATCTTAACATTTTGACCACAACGTGATACGACCTCCCTAGGTTTCTTCCTGATGAGACATTGATCATCCACTTGTCCGATGACTGTGTACCATAGCATTTCGTTTGCCATGGAGTAACCGCTTGCACCAAAAAAATCCCACCAATTAGCCAAAGTGGGGGGAGGTGGAGAGTTGACACCTATCACTACCTGCTAAAGAGCTTAATAGCTTTTAAAGCTATGCTCCTATGGAACATTAAAATGATTGAAACAATGACATTTTTCTTACCTAGCACTCTAGGGTCATCTCAAGACATTCTCCAAGCACACTTCCACTACACATGGGCTCCTTGTTGCCTCGCAGGGATCACCATCCCCCTCTTGGCCTCATCCGCTTATAACTCACCGCTATGTTGCTTGCTCGATATTCTCACATGACGCTTGTTCCCGGGATCTACCATCAAGGAACTCTCGCCCAAGGCTTTGGCCTCGCTCGATCCACCAAGTGGGAAGTCATGGCAGCATCGTACCACACAATTCCGGACCATGACAAAATGCTTGTTTTAGTAGAAAAATTCTCTCAAAATAAGAAAGTGAAAATTTAAAATGGATAGGGAGAAAAGCATGTAGAAAAACGTAAAGGAAATCGTTTATAAATACTCGGTACAATGGGTTTCCTTTCTCCAGCAATATGTTTGAATTCGATAAATACTTGTTTTTATTATATTATTAATAGTCCATTAATTTCTTTTAATATTAATAAGATTAACATAATTATAAATAAAATTTTAATTCTGTTAAAACACTTTGATTAAATAATTTAGGCTTAATGACAAATTTGGCCACTAACGTTTGCATATTTTGTCAAATGACCCAAATTCTATTTTTAGTTTTTTGACCATCAACCTTTGTTATTTTTTCAATCTGCTTTTCTAATAGATTTAATGATATGGAATATTTTTAATGAGATGTAATTTATTAATAGATAACCCAATAAGATAATTACATGTAGAAATAAAAAATACATTAAATTAAAAAATAACTCTTAATTTAAAGAAAATAAAAGTAATTATCTAAAAATTAACTCAGTAGAAAATTTATTAGTAAATAAATATATAAAAGATTAAAACTTTTGAAAGAAAAGAAAGATTGAAATCTTAAATTTATTCATTAAATCATTAGAAAATGCAGTTTGAAAAAAATTAAAGGTTGATGGTCAAAAAGACTAAAAATACAATTAGAGCCATTTTAACAAAACATATAAACATTAGTAGCCAAATTTATCATTAAGCTAAATAATTTATTTCATAATAAGAAATTTCATCCATTTATAAACAAAATTATAATTCCATAAAAAATTATTAAATAAATTTATTTAATAATAAATATACTTATTTATATTATATTATATTATTCTTAAGATTTATCTCATTTATGATTTTCCATTATAATTATTTATAATATAAATTATAAATAATACTAATTTTTTCTTAAAAAGGAAAATTGAGTTTTCAATTCTATTCGAGAAATTAAAACTGTAAATGTGCTTAAAACATATTTAAAATAATTTTATAAAATACACAAAGAGGTCAACTGGAATTTTTTTTTTTTTACCTGTGGAGTTAAAAAAATAAAACTAAAAAAATTATTTCAAAAATGGTTTTGAATTAACAATGTTAATCAAATTTATTATTTAAAAAGATTCCCGTAATAATTAGTATAAGAATCCCATCAAAGTCAGACTCGGCCAAATAAATTGCACCAAGTCACCATCATATACCTTCGTACAGTCCTTGACCTAATCGTTATCGATATCAACAACACAATTCATCCCTTGCTTACAACGCCACCGCCTATGGCAGCTTTATATACATCCATGTGTGTTACTTCTCTCCCTTGTCTAAATTTGCATGTTATTCAATCTCACGATGAAGCTTCAAACTAATATTTACGCCTTCAATTGTGCTCTGCTCTTATCATTCATCTTCAGCAGCTCGGAAGCGTTCATTTCAAACCTACAACCAGGTCACTAAACCAAAACAACCTTTGAATATGTCCCCTGTCCCTGTTTGCTCACAACCATGGTTTTGTTTTCGTACAGATGCAGTTAACGCTTGCGCCATTGTGAATTGTGGAAAAGGGAGTTGCCAAGACACCGATAATTCATCCTTTGGGTTTCAATGCAACTGTTATTCTGGGTGGAACCAATTCCAAGTCGGTTCCCTCATCTTTCCACCCTGCATTGTTCCCAATTGTGAGCCTTTTTTTTGCTTTTCAAGTCTTTTTCGGCATTGAATTTCTTTTTACTTTTGTAAACTGAACCCAACATCACTAAATCAATAGTAAATTTCTGTTTTGGTCACTTAATTTTAAAAGATTACAAAATGGTCATTAAATTATTTAAAAATTTTCATTTAAAACACTACACTATTCAAAAATTTCTATTTAAGTCATTGAGTTATTAAGTTTTTCTGTTGAAGTTTGGTTAGCAAGCTCCAAACAATGCTTCGACAAATGGTACAATAGATCAATACCCATCAATGAATATAATAACATACTTTAGATCTAAGTCAATTTGACTGATCGTCAAAAATCGGAAAAAAAAGTTGTTTGAATTTTGATTCATAAATTCGTGATGTTCAAAATTTTTTAATAAAAAAATTAAAATGTAGAAAAGAAATAAAAAGAACTTTCAACTTGTGTAGACAATACAAACAGAGAATGCCATATAATAACAATTTTAATAACTTAATAACTTAAATAGAAACTTTTTTTAATAATTCAAAACTTACTACTTTTTCTTTTATCTCATTAGATTCCATTTATTTATTTATTTTTATTTTTGTAAACTATATGTAGGCACACTCAACTTCGATTGCGCAGGAGGGAATCCTTCACCGCCAACGCCACCAGAACCAGTGTTTAATTTGTCCGACCGTACGCTTCTTGAGCATTTAAATTAAAAAAAATTCAACTTAATTCTTTCTATTTCTTATGGTTTATCGTCATTATGTGTATGTAGCTTGTAGCTATACTTGGTGCGGTGATGGCAGCTGTAAGACAAAGGGGAGTAGCTACCAATGCGATTGCAATGCAGGCTCCTATAATTTGCGCAATACCACAACCTTACCCTGTTTCAACCCATGTAAGTTTTTTAACACTGGGATTCGAATCTTGCTCCAATTTGCTTCAGATCCTGACTGCTACAGTGCTGTGCATTGGTTCAGGTTCTCTAGGAGCAGATTGCCATGATCTTGGGGTTGGCACACCACCACTCGATCACTCATCATCTCCCCCAGGTAATTTTAGGTATATATTTGCTTATAATATATGATAATTAATACATGCTTACAAGCATATATTTGTTGCCTTTCACTGTAGGATTGAGAGAGATAAGAAAGGTTTCCCCGATTAAAGACGGTTGGACACTGTTAATTTTAGGTGCTGTATTTCTTCCATTGCTATAAGGAAGTTCCAAATGGAGGTCATGTATGTCACTCATTTTTCCCAATTGTGATGTGAGAAAATAATTATCATTTTAGTCTAAAGTTTTTATTTTTTAACAAAAATTATTTTTCATTTCAATCAATTAATTATAATTTGGATAATTGAATATGGGAGTACCCAGCTTGGGAGGAACTGCACACGACGAAGCAGCACATTTCTTTTATAGTTTCAAGTGGTATTTTTTATACTTACTAAAAATAAAATTACATATATAAATGCAATTAAATATGCAAGTAAACTTGAGTTAAATATTAAAATACTCAAATTCAGTACATCCAATAATTGGAAAATAATTTTGAGTACAAAATTAAATTGAATTTATTTACTTACTGTTTCTTTTTCCAAACTGAACTTAAATATCTCTTCTTCTTTACCCTATTTATTTTAGTCAATGTATTTAGAATTAGATCGGTATTCGAATTGGTTAGATTATCAGTTCGTCAATTCGATCAGTCTAATTAAAAAATTATTTCTTACAAGATTCGGTTCAATTAATTTTTAGTTAGTTCAACTATCAGTTTAATCAATTTTTTAATCGGTTCAATCAATTTTCGATCTAACCGGTTTAAAGTCACTCTTTAAATTGATTTCTAATTGATTCTTAATTGTTTCGGTGTGACCGATTGTTTCGGTGTGATTCAAACAACACACCTAAATCGAAACAGAAGGGTGTCTAATTTGAGAGTAGCTAATAGGCATTCATGCATCAAATATGGTAGCCCATTTTCAGTAGTTTTGTGTTTACATGAGAATGGTTTCTAATTTTGACCCAAGTCAAATAAAAATCAAAGAGTCGGGAATAAGTCATTTAAAACTCATGAAAATAGTTAAAGAGCTTGAGGCATTATAGGCTCTTACCAATAAAAAATGGCACTTAATTTTAGTTCCAAAAGATGAGTAATATACCCATGTTTATTGAATTTGTGGTAAAAAAATTGCGCTTTTTTTTTAAGTTTTAGGTTTAAATCTTATAATTTAAATAATTTTGTTTTTTATTTAAAATTAGGTTTATCTCAATTCAAAATTTAATCAAAGTTTAATGTAATTATTGAAAAATTTAAGATAAAAAATGAATAATAGTAATACGAGGACATAAATGAAGTTTGCAACTACACGCATGTTTATTTATGTATCCGAATATTTCAAGGTTTCAAAGTACAGTCTCCACTCTCTAATATTGTTGTGTGGGATCGCTATGAAATGTCACAATTAATGGTGCTAACTATGATGGTCGGCTCCACACCAGTTTCAATTGTATTGTTTGGTGTATATCATTTTAGTGCTAAAGTTTGATAAGCAATATATTTTCCCTATCGGTAAAATTTTAGTTTGTATCAATCGCACCAACTTGTTTCGTTCACTTCTGATCACAGTGGCTTGAACATATTATATTGGTTGGTGCATGAATAATATAAAAAAATTAACTATTTACTATTATGATATGTACTGACCAATAAAAAAACTACACTAAAAATTAAAGTTCAAAATTTTAAACCCCAATTGATGGTCTAATGGTTAAGGGTGTTCACCATCTCAAGTACAGCCTAGGTTTGAGTTGCGCTAATTGCGTTGATTGTTCGGGCTTTCCCTTATTATTGTAATTCATAAAAAAAAGTTTAATAATTTAAATTTTACAAGTTCTTTTTTTTTCTAGGATATACTTTCACTTTTAAAATATAATTTAAAAAAAAATTAACTCGCCCAATTATCAAAGAAAAAAAATCTCCCACTCACCCTTCAACTTCTTTTCTCTTGTTAATTTTAGATTTATTAAATGATTAATTTTTATTTGTGATTTTATTGATGGATTTTATTGAATCCACCTTTCTGATACCACTGGAAATTAAGTCGTTATTAATGCAGTGCGACTCTGATACAATACAAGGTTATTACGCCTAGTGGTCCCTTGACGGTCCCCCTATAGAGGTGTGTGTGTTCCCACTAAAAGCGGGTGGCCTAGTAGATAAAGTGTCCAGGTGGCTGGTCACCAAGTAGATTGGTTCAATTCAAACCCAAATATGGTGGGAAATAGATCAAAATAAATATGGATTAAGACCCCACACATGATTTATATATAGAGAGATTCAAACATGAGATCTTAAAATTCTCAAAGCCTTAACCTTGCTTAGGGAAGACAATGGAGTGGGATGGGGGCGAATAATGCTAAATCCACTATTGCTCCACAAATGGCATAATCTGGTCCGCCACTCCCCTCTCTTTACTATGGATATACAATCTTGAAAACCACTACCACCTCCATGTATATTGAATGCATCCATCCTAGCCTTACCCTGCTTTGCTTCAATTTAATTTTTACTATTTATCTTCATTTTTTTCAATCTTTTTAAAGTCAAGTAAATATTTAAATATAATTCTTCAAAAAAATTTATTTAAACATAAAATATATTATTTTTTTCTATTTTATTTATTATATTTTTACCCTTTTAATAGTTTAAATATACAAAGATAAAATAGTAAATTTATATAGTGGAGCGGTTGGGACAGCACAAGTGATTACCATAACCGCTCTATACTCAATATTCAAAAGAAAAAATCCACCACGCCCCATCTCACATCCACTTTTCAAACGAAAAATCCACTCCATTCAAAGTAGATGGGTTCAATCCAATAAGGCGATTTGGGTTTTGTCATCCATAACTTTACCTATTAAGTTAAAACTTCATTAGTTGTAAGATTATTTTAAAAAATTGTTCTCAATGAAATATTTTGTTTTGTCTTTCTTTTTTATCTTTTGTTTCTTTTTTTAATATTTTTATGCAATTACATGTTAACTATTTAAATTTTAATTATATATTAATGTTAAGATTATTTTTCCTTTTTCCTTTTATGTTTTAATCAATTTTTTCCTTAGAACTTTTTAAATAATGGTAACTAATTAAATTCCATATTATTAATATAAATTAAAATACTTAATTTTAATTGAAGTCAAATATAAATTATTTTATAAACGATCAAATATAATTTTGCAATTAAAACTAAAAATAGACAAAATAAAAAGCACATAAATAAATAATAACAATGTTATAATTGTCTTTTTATATAAAAGTTTCTTAGCAAATAAATCTTAGGTAGGTTTATCGATTTTCTTCAAACTTACACGGGTAAATGGATAATCTTGAAACCATAGGGGTAAGTGTATGTACACTAAACCTTGGGGGGTAAGTGTCTTTTACCCTCAAAAATCGATTCCAAATTGAGTTAATTTAATTCTTGGTCAGTAAATTTGGTAATTGGGTCTATTTTGGCATCAAATTTGGTAACTTTTCATACTATGATCCATAAACTTGGATTTCTGGTCGGGCCAGGCTTGGGCAAGCATAAAGTATGTTGATATCATGCTTAGACTCGGCCCGACCCGACCTGACCCATGAACACCTCTACTTCCAACCACATCATTCATGGTCATTTTTTAATTATTTAATGACATTTCAGCAAATTTTTTTCATGTCTTTGACATATAATTTTGATTTTTTTATCTTGAATCCCGAACCTAGAACCTCAATCTAGAACCTTAAACCCCAAACATTAAATCTTGAATCTCGAACCCTGAATCAAAACCCCAAGTTCAGGATTTAGGATTTAAGGTTCGATATTCAAGATAAAAAAAATGTATCAATGACATGAAAAAAATTACTAAATGTCATTAAATAATTGGAAAGGGACTATGGATGATATGATGAGAATGATCCATAAAATAATTTATCCCTTTATAATTATAATTTGAACGGAAAATTTTAATTATTTAAAATTCTATTTGAAATCTCTTATAAATTTTAAAAATTCTATTATATCTGTTCGCTAGAATTAGTTTTATTTGATCTAAATTATTATTTAACGAGTAAATAGATTATATTTTTAAGTAAAATAGATATTAATTATTTTTAATATTAAGGAAATAATAAATTCGGGCATAAAGATGAAGTTTAAAAGGAAAAGTATTCAAACCCTAATAAAAAAATCCACGTACAAAAAATTCTCACTTATTCCGAAGTTTCATAAAAATCTACTAACTTTTAAAGTTATTTATTAAATGAATTTTAAATAAAAAGAAAAGCTCACTATTTATATTCAATAATTTTAATTAAATATAATAAAATCTAATTAATTATAAAAACATTTTAATTATTATTAAACTAAATTATAAAATTGCTTTTTACTCTAATATAATCATATTTTTAACGTAATGTATTTTTAATTAATATATATAATCTTTTTGAAGTTACAAATACAGTCACATTGTAATTACGAAGAACATATCTGAATAACTATAACCATAATTTATCACTATAAAGCTTAATTAGGCTAACAATCAAAATGTATCTAGACGTGAATAACTTGAAGGGCAAATGAACAATCTTGAAATCAGAAGGGTAAGCGTATTTACAATAAACTTGAGGCTAAGTGTCTTTTACCCTCAGAAAATCAATTCCTAATTGAGTTAATTTAATTATTGGCCCGTAAACTTAGCAATTAGATCTATTTTGGCATCGAGCTTGATAGCTTTTCCTATTATAGTCCTTGAACTTGGATTTTGTAAAAGTATGATGATGTTTCACTTTGAGATTATGTCACGTCATAACTAGAAACTTAAAAATATATATATTTATATATATAATCTGAAAAACAAAAATAAAGACTGGATCTAAATATTATACTTGTAGGTCAGTAGGTAGTTGAAGCTTGTTTTCACCTGCTGAGAAAAAAATAAAATTAAATATTGGGCTAAAATATTTACAAGCCTAGAAAAGCCCAATCAATCCAAAAATTTTATATTATGCCCCAACCTTAATAGATTTAGATTTATATTCCCCTACGTACAAGGAAAAGCATTAAATAAGTCATCCAATAATTATTAAGTTGGTTTATAATTTAACAACAAATTACATTAACCCTCCCTAGTTAAAATCTAACCTACCCCATCCACAAGGAAAGTTGTGTTCCCAATTTTTTATTGGCAAATAATTTTCCCATTTAGCGTTAATTATGTTGATCGAATTTCCCCAATTATTTTGTGGAAATGCGTCTACCAAATCTTTCCAGGACTAAGCCACCAAAATCAAGAAATCGTTCAAGTTACAGAAGAGAGAATATAATAATAATAAAAGTCATAACCTGTTATACCTAACAAAGAGAAATCATTTTATGTATGTAATCTGATTTCTTCTTACACCAGTCATAGTACGAGGATCAAAACATGAATTTTAGGATCTCTATTCTCTTAACCTTAACTAATTATAAGAATTAATTTAATTGATTATGCTCTAAATTCTTATTCTAATTATTAATTTTAATATTTCCATTAAGCCAATGCCTTCGTATACTTTACTATTATTTTAAAATATCTCATAATAGTTTCATAAAATAATCTATTTTATACTAATGCCCAAAGTTTTTAAAAAAAAAGATTAAAGGATTACCTTATCTCCATTTATAATTATAATCAACCATTAAAAATACAAATAAAATGATAATCGAAAAATATTTTGGATGAACTTTATATATTAGATAAAATTTGAAGAGAATTCAGGCATGGCTTAAATATAATAAGAGACTCAAACTTCAATCTTACCATGCGTTTTTATGCACGATTTAGAACTTTTATTACTTCTACTATTAATAATACTACTAATGAAAATAATATTCCAATATAAGAATGTGAACAAGAAGAAGAACAGAATAAAGTAGAGTATATGTGAAGTTATAAAAGGGAAGTTGAAACAAGATTCCATGAAATTCTTTGGTAGGTTTGATGAGTAATTAAAGAAAAAGAAGAATAATAAACCCAGAAAACAAAAACATGGGACTTAATTTTCCCCCAAAATCAAAATAGCGAGTCAACATGCACGACCTGTGTACGTCATTTATTTGCATCGAGAAATAAATAAATAAAAAGTAGGTAAACAAGCAATTCATATTTTTTTTTCTTTGATTTGGTCATGAAAATTGCATTAGGTGGAACTAAATTTGTCTCTAAAATTTAATGGATCTTTACCCAATCCTTTCAATCTTACGCTGAAAATTAGTAATCTTTTTTATGTTAAAATTTATATAATTTTTGATAAGTAAATCATTTGTATTGAAAGTTTTCAGAAATATATTATATTATTTTTGTTATTTTTTCTCATCATATTTTAAATTATTGGAATAATTTTTTTTGGAGGGTTGAAATTAAATTAATTTTTTCATTGTAAGCTTAAAATTTTATAATTTTTAGAAAGACTAAATCATGATCTTACTATTTTAGGGGAGTCAAATGCAATTTTATCGTGTTTTAATTTATAAAATTTGAATTTTGGAGGGACTAAATCACAAATTTTCTAGGGGGACAAGGTCTCTACCTGCCCCTTGGTGATCATGAGATTAAAAATAGCGGTAAAGATAAGATTAACTACTCCAGTAATGAAATTAAGTATTATAGCGATGAGATTAAAATAATTAATTTTATGTTTTCGGATTTAATTACAACAATGAATTAATTAGTTATTGTATTTTTTTTTTACCTTAGCATTAAAATAATAAAATATAGTAACTTGATATAATCTATTCATAATACAAAATTAGAATTTTCTAATTCATGAATAATGATATTTTAAATATAACTATGATATGATAAAATGCATAAATAAAAAATATATAAATCCTCATGTCTAACTAAATAGTAGTTTGTAATTTTTTTTAATAGTCTCATTGTAGGTTCTGATCATATCTGAAACTATTCATAACCCCTCCCTAATCCATAAATAAGAGGATAATGCGCTTTAGCGCACTCAAACTCACATCCTCTTACATTATCAACAATTATCAACAATACCCATACCAGTCGAACTAAGACTCAATTGGCCACCTAGATTTCATTTTAAAAGTGATATCAATAAGATACTAAAAAACCAGGTAAGTGCAATACTCATAATATATTTTTTAAAATTTATAAATTTGAAATAAATACTGAGAATTTAAAAGGTATGCTTTTTATAACTTTCAATAGTATATAAATATTATAAGTATTTCAATCTCATTAATTTATATAGAAAAGTAAATCTATACTATAATTTTTTAAATGACTTCAATAATGTTTGAATATTTAACAAAGGGAGGGATTTACTGAGTAATATTTTATTATTCTGCTTAATTTAATTCATGTCAAGTATTGAATAATTAAAATGTTTAGTTTTTAGTTTCATGAAAAATCATGATAATATTTTAAATCAATATAATAAAAATATTAGATTATTTTAAAAATTACATACATAAAAAATATAATTATATTAATAAATATAATTATTAAAATTTTAATATATTAATCCTACAAAAGCTTTAAAATTTATTTTTATATAATACGAAAAAGAGGAGGAAATGGGAATTAGTGTTATTGAAATAAAAACTTTAATCACAACTCTAAATAAAATATTTAAAAATAAAAAAAATTAATAAAGTGAGATCTATAAAATCATGCGTTTTAATTAAATATGGAATATTAAAAAAGAAAGAAAGTGATAGTTATGTTGGAAATAAACCGGCAAAATACCATTAAAAGCCTTTTTTTAAAAATTTATCGAAATGGGCCCGGTATTTTATTATTTACCGAAATGACCCTTTTTCCCGAAAGCGCGTCCACGTCAGCGTGATGTCAGGGGACATGGCAGGAAATCGCGTCCCTGAAGGCGCGCTTTGCTTACGTGGACGGAAATCGCTCCCTCAAGGGCGCGTTTTGTTACCACGTAAGCGCTCCCTTGGGGATGCATTTTTCCCGTTTCTCCCTACGTTAGGTTTTGGATTTTTAGGGTTAGGGTTAGGGTTTAGGGTTTTTAGGATTTTTAGGGTTTTGGAGAAAAAATTAAACAAATAAGGGATTAGGGTTTAGGGTTTTTTAATTAAATTAATTATAATTTTTTCAAAATTGGATTAGGTTTCGTGTTTATGGGTTTTTAAGAAAAAATTAATTAAATTAGGGTTGAGGGTTACGTGAGTAATTAAATTAAAAATTTATTAAGGAAATCGCTCCCACGTGGACGCGTTTTTGCTACAGTAGGTTCTGAAAAAATAATTTTGAGTTGACGTTTCTGAGCAAATAGTATAAAAAACGCTTCAAGCAAGATGCTTTATCAGAAGAATTTCTGAAATCGCTTCCACAAGGACACGCTTTTGCTACAGTAGGTCCTGAAAAAATAATTTTGAGTTAACGTTTCTGAGCAAATAGTATAAAAAACACTTAAAGCAGGATGCTTTATCAGAAGAATTTTTGAATTTTTTGCTACAGTAGTTCCTGAAAAAATAATTTTGAGTTGACGTTTCAAAGCAAATAGTATAAAAATGCTTCAAGCAGGATACTTTATCAGAAGAATTTCTGAAATCGCTCCCACGTGGACGCGTTTTTGCTACAGTAGCATGTTTAGGCTGAGGCTATAAATGAGGCAAAAAATGTTCTCAGATTGCATAAGTTACAGCAAAAACAATTTAGAGAGGCTAAGAAGGTTAGAAATTAGAGATGAGTAAACGTATTAGTGTTGTTATTTACTATGATGGTGAGGTTTGCCACACGGAGAACAGTGTTTTTTATCAGAGAATACAGTGCGACTGGTTTTTAACCAGAACATAGATTTGACAGAACTTCGTAAAAGAATTAGCGTAAAATTTTCAGAACGACGCCAATGAAAGTTTTGTCTATTACGTATCGATTTTGTTCTTCTGTTGATCCGGTGACATATGACTCGTTCGACATAAAAGGTGCTCGTAGCTTGGAGGCAATCGTGCAGACTCATCTTGCTAGTGGAGCACCTTATATTAAGTTATATGTACAATTTACATCGCAAAATGATGTACTTGCGACTGGTGTTCAAAAGGTATACACGACCCCTAGCCGACACTCGGTTAGCGGGTTACAAAACACGGAACAACCCATGTTTGGTAGCGGTGTGGAATGCACATCCCCTGCAAGACACTATGTCGGTGGATGGGACATGTACGTCAGTGGGTCGATGTTTGATGCTAGATTCGGGTGAATTTGAAGTTGGTAATCAGTTTTCCAACAAGGATAGTTTTATTGGTGTTTTGAAACAACATAGCATCAATAACGGCGTTAACTACCACGTGGTTAAATCCAAATCTGATAAGTTTGAGGTGAAGTGTGCCGTGCAAAACGACACATGTTCATGAAAAATCTACGCTCGTTGAGGAAAATGACAGGGTTGTGGGAGATAAAAAAGTACAAAGGTCCACATACATGTGCTGCAGGTACAGTATTGACAGTTTCTAAATAATATTGTTATTATGTAATGTTGCATTATTTAATGTACTCCGTTTATAGGTGTTTCCCAAGATCATCCTAAGATGGATTCAGCTATATTAGCTAGCTTGATACTACCCACGGTGAAAGCAGATCCCAAGACTTTAGTGCAGGTCTTAATTGCCAATATTCATAGCCAAATGGGGTACATGCCCTCTTACATCAAGGCTTGGATAGCTAAGCAGAAGGCGTTGGAGAAGATGCATAGTGGGTGGGATGCTTCATATAATGAAATATGACAGTGGTGTCAAGTGCTAGAGAGATACGTCCTAGGTTGCATCACAGATCTTGAAACGGAACATGCGTACTACAACGGTCGATTGCTACGTGGATTCCAAGTGTTCAAACGCCTGTTTTAGACCTTTAAGCAATACCGAGACACATTTCCATATTGCAAGCCATTGGTACAAATTGACGGTAACTTTATGTTTGGTAAGTATGCTCATCGGCTATTGTTTGCAGTGGCACATGATGACAGTGGGATAATTCTTCCAATTGCGTTTGCAATAACACAGAGGAAGTCATCTGATGACTGTGATTTCTTTCTATCTAGGTTAAGGAGGCATGTGTGCCCCTAACATGATATTTGTGTTATTTCAAATCGGGACACCGATATACTAACTGCATTTGATCAACAAGGAAGCTTATGACAGCGCACACACTATCGATATTGCCTAAGGCACGTTGCTTCCAACTACTACAAGAAATATTCATCTAAGAGCGAACGACGACAAGTGACCAACATGAGTATTTAGTCTCTATCTGTGTTATTTCATTTGTCATTTTGAATTTATTGTAAATGAAAAAGTGGTATGTGATATTTGTTATGAACTTATATTGGCAGGGTATGAAATAAATAAAGACCGTTTTCACGAGATGTTGGTAGTTTTGTGTTTAATTAACGGCGAAGGCACGGACTACCTTTGTAACATACATTTCGAACAGTGGGCACAAGCATACGACAGCGGCCTACGATATGGTCATATGACCTCAAACCTGGCTGAATGCATAAATTCTATTCTAAAAGGAAATCGCTATCTACCAATAACATCGATTGTGCGAGAGGCATATTTTCGTTTGGCGGCACTATTTCCAAAGTGAGCAGCGAGTTATACAGGTCAGATGCAGAGATGCCATGTATGGTGCAGTAAGGTAGTGAAAAAAATTAACAAGGCCAAGGCACGAGCGAACACCATGCACACAGTGTGTCACGATCGAGACAACTTATGGTTTCGCGTGACAGAGTTTGACAGACCGCACCAAGGTGTTTTGGCGGGCAATATCGTGTACACTTGCGAAATAGGACTTGTGACTGTGGGATGTTTGATGCACTTCGTTATCCATGCGCTCATGTAATTGCAGCTTGTCAGAATCTCCGTCTGGATCCGATGAGCTATGTCGACGAAGTGTACAAATTAGAAAACATGTACAACGTCTGGAGACACATTTTCCCACCGGTCCCAGATGAACGTAAGTGGTCGCCCGTATCGCTTGCTCCTTTTAAGCTGTTACCGGATAGAGAATTGCGTTTCAAACCAAAAGGTCGACCTTGATCGACTAGAATACGTAACAATATGGATATCCGAGAAACAGCCAGTCAAAAGAAGTTGTGCGGATGGTGTAGGAATCCAGGCCATACAAGCCGATCATGCCCAAATCGCAATAGTTGAACGTCATTGTAAACAACTTTGTATTATTTATATTTTTTTGAAATCAAAAATTGGTACAAATATTCAAAATATTTACTTATTTTATTTTAAATCTATTTCATTAAAAGTATTAAAGTAAATTACAATCACTTTATTCAAAACTATTTTGTATTTTATTAAATGAAATAGTATGCCAAGTGTTCAACATATTGCCTTATTTAAAAGAATTTCTATTATTAAGAATATTAACTATTTTGTATTTTATTAAATGGAATAATATCAAAATATTCAAAATAAACTATTTTGTATTTTATTATATCAAATAATATCAAATTATTCAAAATAAACTATTTTGTATTTTATTACATCAAATAATATCAAAATATTCAAAATAAACTATTTTGTATTTTATTACATCAAATAATATCAAAATATTCAAAATAAACTATTTTGTATTTTATTACATCAAATAATATCAAAATATTCAAAATAAACTATTTTGTATTTTATTACATTAATATAAACTATTTGTACAAATATATTAAAATAAAAATCAATCTTCGTGCTCGCTGGATTCAGTGCCACATGGCCGTCGTCGACAGTTAGTGCTAGATTCCTTCTTTGTCCAGCTTCCGGAGGGGGTTATGGTTGCTCCGGCTGGGATTCTGGTTCATCCAGTAGGGGATCTGGTTGTCGGTGTTGGGACGATGAGCCACCTTGATAAAATAGTAAATGTGGAGGTGTTTGCATCATTAACGGCGAAGGTGTTTGAAACCCATACGGTGATGGGGTTGGGTAAAAAGAAGAGCTCCCCGACGGCCCCTCTTGTGATCCCTCCTGCGACAATGGCCTATACATCGGCGGTCTACTCGGCGTAATCGGAAATGGAGATAAACCGGGCTATTGACTCCAACCTGCCATGAGACTAGAAAAATGAAACATATAAGGGTTAGGATACATAAAAGGGCTAGGATACTGCATCATCTGAAAAGGTTGTGCCGTAGGTATCGTTGGTTGAACTGCTGGGTCGGGTGACTGTGTCGGTGCTGTTGCTGGGCCTGATGAAGTTATGGGCGCTGATGATGGCCGGGTGAATTTTTGGGCCTCGTTGATGGGCCTGCGTCGTCGTCCATTCTTCTTGGATTTAAAGGGCCACGCCGTTCCCTTTGGACACGCAATTGCCGCTGCCTCTCCTCTGGCGAGAGTAAATAAGGCTTCCCATGGATCCTAAACCATGGCATGTATTCCGGCATGCACGCTAACTCTGGAATAATGATCGGTTCCCGAGTAGGTATATAGTCATACCAATCTTCCCACATTTGGATGTAGTATGGCCAGAATCTCGGCCAATCCGTATGCAATTACCGTATGTCGATTTTGTGATGATCATCCAACACCTCAGGTGCCACGGGAATCGATTGTCGGAATCCAAATTGTCGTAATACTCTATCCGACTGGTGCATATCCACAGTCGCAAAGTTGACCAATGAGACTTTCACATGCCAACCGTTTCAATTTTGGAAGTACTCATCCGGAATTACTGCCTAAATTGCTGGATCCTCGTACGGTGTCCATTCAAACTATATGACCATGATGGAAATATTAGTTATGTACTAAATACTAAATACCAATCGGCTATCTCATTATGGAAATATCTATTTTATTTAATACTACGGTGTCCATTCAAACTATATGACCATGATGGAAATATTAGTTATGTACTAAATACTAAATACCAATCGGCTATCTCATTATGGAAATATCTATTTTATTTAATACTTGTGCTTCCGACCTTTGGTCCAATAGAAGCCTTATATCTTCAAAAGAGGTAGGTAATCGAGCATAACTTGCCGGATGGTTCCACCTAATTAAATAAATTTTTAGCATTCGATTATATTTTAAATCCACGTAATAATTGTAAAATCTAATATAAAATTTACCTCGTTATAGTGGGAATGTATACGGCTAGTCCACTTGAGGACGTAAAAATGGAAAGTAAAATTGTGCCCATGACTGCAGTAGTGACAAGCAACCTCCGATTTTCACTTTATTCGGTCGCGTCGCCCGGCACATCTCCCGGGATAATGTTGCCAACACGGCAGACCCCCAGCTAAATTCACCAGCTGCTCGAAAATCAACGAGTTTCAACAGCCATCTTAGATGTACGAGGTTCCGTGACAAGTCTGGCATCAGATAACCTCCAATATTTGAAGAATGTATGCCCAAGCATATCAGATTCTTTCTATTTCGGTTGAATAATCATCCGGATCCGGGAATGTGTTTCATAACCAGCCCATCTCGATTCGACCTCCGTTAATATTCTCCAGAATAGCGCCCAACAGCTCGTAGCATACCGCTCCCCAATCACTAGATTGAATGCACCTTGGATCACAGCATGCGCCCACCGGCAATCCCAATTGCAAATTGACATCTTCTAAAGTGATAGTGCACTTTCCACATGGAAGATGAAATGTGTGCGTCTCGGGTCTCCACCTCTCGATCAACGCACTGATTAGTTTTGGGGCCCACTTACATCCCCGGCCTACTGTCACCACGTGCCAAAAACCCGCCTCCTGCAGGTAATTCTCTACCAACGGTGATGGAGGATCATGCATATTGCGGATATAACATTGCAATATCCAATCTACAGACTTTTATAACAAATAATAAAATAATAATTATTTAAAATTGCATAAATAAAAGAAATCTTAAATAATATTTAAAAATTAAATTTAACACTTACCATTTTCATTTGTTCCACGGATATATGCTTATCATCAAGACGAATCAATTCCCTGGCCATTGCTAAATTGGTACAAATTTTTATGATTTAAAAAAATTTAAAAAATAAAATTTAAAACTATTTTAAAAATAATTAAAAATTTGAAGCTCTTTTAAATAGAAATTTGAGAGGAATTTGAGAGGAATTTGAGAGAATATTAGAGAGAAATTGAGAGAAATGATTTAGTTGTGAAAAAAATGAAAGTGGGGGAGTTTTATAATTTTTTTTTTACCGTTGGGGGGTCACCAACGGTCAAAAAAGTAGCCGTTACTACTATTCACGCATGGGCAAAACGTGTCCCCAAGGGAGCGCACACGTGGCAACAAAACGCGCATTTGAGGGAGCGATTTCCCTCCAAGTAAGCAAAGCGCGCTTTCTGGGACGCGATTTTCTGCCACGTCCCTTGACATCGCGCTGACGTGGATACGCTTTCGGGGAAAAAGAGCCATTCCGATAAATAATAAAATACTGAGCCTCGACAAATTAAAAAAAAAAAGACTTTTTATGGTATTTTGTCAAAAATAAACAAAGACGAAAATTCTCCCTTTTTTCCCAACCGTTTTAATTTGAAAGCAGCAGGCATTAATTCCCAGCCGCACTCGCAGGTCTACCCATCTAATATCAGTCTCCATCCACCACATGCATAATCCCCCGGCCATGTTGATCAATGATTTTTTATATTTAAACTTGTCACAATCCTAGAGCGAGTACGCACTTACGTACGCGAGAGGTGGTGTGGCCATTAATATTTTCTCTTTCCCGCGGGCCTTCCCTGCACAACTCTAACGTATCCAAAAACGAATTCAGTAGAGGAAATAAACAACCAAGTAAACTACAATTAAGTTGAGCCGAAAACAGATTCAGTACAAAAAGATTAAGAAAATGCAGGAAAATAGAGAGAGAAAATAAAAACGAAGCCGCCATAAATGCAAAGCTCAACTACCCATCTATAAAGACCATACAAGCTCTTTTTCTTTCACTTACATAAAAGCTCCGCCACATTTCCAAATCTGACATTCAACTCCCGTTTTTCTTTTCTTTTCTATTTCTTTGGTGTTTTAGATCTTTGATCGGAGGTAATGTGGAACTCGGCGGAGAACGTGTTCTCCAGGTCGGCTTCGTTCAGGGAGGAGGAGGATGATGAGGAGGCGTTAAGATGGGCGGCGCTGGAGAGGCTGCCGACGTACTCGAGAGTTCGAAGGGGAATATTCAAGGACATAGTTGGTGACTCCAAAGAAGTGGATGTTAGCGAGCTGGAGTCTACCGACCAAAGGCTTTTGCTCGAACGCCTCGTTAACTCTGTTGATGACGATCCTGAACGCTTCTTTGATCGTATGAGGAAACGATTCGACGCGTAATGCTCGTCTGCTTTTTCTTATATTAATTGTTATATGCTATTTAAGTTTTTTTTAAGCTTAAAATGAAAGAACAAAGAGAATTTATGCTTTGTTTTGATATAGTAGAATATTGACAAGAATAGACAATGAAGATTTCTGGAATTTTGCGCTTTCTAAAAAAAAAACTCTGACGTCAGTTACCGTATAGTTTAATTGGGCTACGTTAAGTTAATCTATGAAAATATCTTTTAACAGACAAATGATTGACTTATAATGACAACTGTTTGCGGTAATTAGATTCAAGAGGTTGTTTTCTTTATTCAATTTATTCAAATTTGACATCAGTCATCATGTTTTATTGAACTCTCTGACAATTGTTACTATATATTTTTACATTCTGCTATTCTACCGTGGGATCATTTGCATTAGTAAAGTGAGCTTTATCATGTTTGTATCGGAAAAAGAAACCTTTTTTTTTAGAAATGTATAATGATTTATTGAATGCGAACAGGTTTTTGGTTCTTATAAAATAAAAATTAAATGATTTAAACTTTCTTTTAATTAGAAGCTAGAATTCGCATTTCTCGTGGGAATAATTTCAACATTTTACTTTGACGTCTTTGATTGAGTTTGCTTTTATTAATTTTTACCCCTAGAGTGGTCATCATTGTTGATTAATATTTCTCTGGTTTGTGGTTTTACAGAGTGGATTTGGAATTCCCGAAAATTGAGGTTCGGTTTCAGAATCTAACTGTTGAATCTTTTGTCCATGTTGGGAGCAGAGCATTGCCAACCATTCCAAATTTTATTTTTAACATGGTTGAGGTAAAATCTGAAAGAATTAACCCCTTTCTATAAGCATATATAATGCTATCTTCTTAATGGCCATGCTAATATTAATTATAACATTAAAATGTTGTTTTCAGGCATTTTTGAGACGGTTGCGTATATATCAAGGAAGGAGAAGCAAGTTGACTATATTAGATGGATGTAGTGGGATTATAAGGCCTTCACGGTGAGTCCAAATAAGTTTCCATTTACTAATTTACGGAATGGTTATAATTATGTTTAACCGCTACATAATTTATTACTACTATAATTTGTAGATTAACGTTATTATTGGGCCCTCCAAGCTCTGGAAAGACGACGTTTTTGTTGGCCTTGGCTGGACGCCTTGGATCTCATTTGCAGGTATTTTGATACTTGGGAGATTCTATGGTAACTGTGGTAACAACCAATTATTTTGGCCAATATCGGAATCATAGACCTGAAAGTTTGTGAAAATGAAAGCAAAAAGCCAAAGTCTATTTGCATTTTCTACCGTTTACATAGTTAAGAATTGATAGGATGGTAGTTTGGTAGCGTGTGAAACGCCCATGGAGATCGGTTTTAATGATTCTATGTCATTAAATGGGCTCAGAATATGCCAGTGGAACTAAAAGTCCATTCAACTAGACATAATTGGTAATCTAATTAAAGCATATTTACTCACCATGAACAACTAAGAAACTTAGTTATCTACTAATATTTCATTCCTTTCTTGTTAGTCATTATATTTTATTACTTTGTAGATGTCGGGGAAAATTACGTATAATGGACATGGACTAAAGGAATTTGTTCCTCCGAGGACATCTGCTTATGTCAGTCAACAGGACTGGCATGTAGCTGAAATGACTGTGAGGGAAACACTTGAATTTGCAGGAAGGTGTCAAGGTGTTGGAGTTAAGTATGGTAAGCATTGAGAAATAATCTTTATGTCCATAATTCGTAATTCCTCGCTGCTTACTTATGCATACCTGCAAAAGATATGCTTTTGGAGCTTGCAAGAAGGGAAAAGAATGCTGGGATAAAACCCGATGAAGATCTCGATATCTTTATGAAGGTAAGTGTCATGGGTTGCCAACCTTACTTGGGTTGTAATCATTTTATTAATTGACAACAATTCTAAGAGCTATTGATGACGTAACTTCTTGTTCCTAGTCACTAGCTTTGGGGGGGAAAGAGACGAGCCTCGTGGTAGAATACATCATGAAGGTATTCTCTAGATGCTGATCACTCTCTGATTCATTTCCCATTCTGTGTTTTTAATACCTCAAGTGATTCATTTCTCTTGCAATTAGCAATTTAGCAATCTTGATGTAGTCTGAAGCATTAAAATTCATCTGACAGATTTTAGGGTTGGACATATGTTCTGACACGTTGGTGGGAGATGAAATGCTTAAAGGTATTTCAGGGGGGCAGAAAAAGCGGCTTACAACAGGTTTAAGCTTTGTACTTTTCTTCTTCCTTACCAAGCAGCTATCTGCTTTTCATTCATGCTGATTCGTCATAACTCTTATTTCAGGTGAATTATTAGTTGGCCCAGCTAGAGTGTTGTTCATGGATGAAATATCAAATGGGCTTGATAGTTCTACTACTTACCAAATTGTTAAATATATGAGACACTCTACTCGTGCACTGGATGGGACCACTGTAATTTCTCTGCTTCAGCCTGCTCCGGAAACTTACGAGTTGTTTGATGATGTTATACTTTTATGTGAGGGCCAGATTTTATACCAAGGTCCTCGTGATGCAGCCCTTGATTTCTTTGCTTTTATGGGATTTAGATGTCCAGAAAGAAAGAATGTGGCAGACTTCTTGCAAGAGGTATGAGGCTAGAGCTTGCATTGTGAACGTATAATAGATGGTATTGTATTTGCTCAAGTTTTCTGCACACAGGTTTTGTCGAAAAAGGATCAAGAGCAGTATTGGTCTCTTCCTTTCCACCCTTATCGTTACATCCCTCCAGGAAAATTTGCCGAGGCTTTCCGATCCTATCAAATTGGGAAGAATTTGCATGAGGAACTAAACATTCCATTTGATAGTCGCTACAACCATCCTTTAGCACTTTCAACTTCTCGCTATGGCGTGAAGAAGAGTGAACTTCTTAAGACCAGCTTTGACTGGCAAATGCTACTGATGAAACGGAATTCATTTATCTATATTTTCAAATTTATTCAGGTAAGTGCTGAAACTTTATCTGGGAACATACTAGTAATTTCTAGTGGAAGTTTAGTGTTGAGTGTAGGGGTGTTGATCTATTAGATTAGTTTGTGTTCTCTTTTATCTTCCTGTCATATAGCTAAAATTCCTCTGAGATTTAATCTGATATATTAACTGTCTTTTCTTCCCCAGCTTTTTATTGTTGCCTTAATTACTATGAGCGTTTTTATGCGGACGGCACTGCACCATAATACAATTGATGATGGAGGATTGTATCTAGGGGCACTATACTTTTCCATGGTTATTATTCTTTTTAATGGATTTACGGAGGTTTCAATGTTGGTGGCCAAACTTCCTGTTCTTTACAAGCATAGGGATTTGCATTTCTATCCAAGCTGGGCTTATACGCTACCTTCTTGGCTGCTAAGTATTCCAACTTCTCTCTATGAGTCTGGTTTTTGGGTGGCAATTTCATACTATGTTATTGGTTATGATCCTGATATCACCAGGTAAATTTGCTTTCATATGAATTTTGGCATGTATTCTGGCATTTTAGAGAGAATCGTCATTTTAATTCTAAACAATGCAGATTTCTTCGGCAGTTCTTGTTGTATTTCTGTCTGCACCAGATGTCCATAGCTCTTTTCCGTGTAATAGGATCCTTGGGAAGAAATATGATAGTTGCCAACACTTTTGGGTCTTTTGCTATGTTGGTGGTCATGGCTCTAGGAGGCTATATTATTTCAAGAGGTAATTAGACAGGCATGTTTTCCAAGTACATGTATATACATATATATATTTAATTGCTGATGCTATATGATTATTTACTCTTCTTCAATCTGACAGATCGTATACCTAGCTGGTGGATCTGGGGTTATTGGGTTTCTCCTTTGATGTATGCTCAAAATGCAGCTTCTGTCAATGAATTCCTTGGAAATTCCTGGCATAAGGTAACATCAAAAATAATTATTATTGCATTTTCTAATTTAATAATTTAAGTGGCTGAGGAATCTTCTGTTCATCTATCATTAAATGTGGTAAAAGCAATGATGTCGGGAGAAGAATAAAATCAGCAGCAATAACTGTTTAACAGTTCTTGATAGTCTATAGTTTGCATTAGCATGCTGAGTCTGAACTTCTATTATTGATTAATGAATGAGTTAGGGGCGTGCTTTCCATTTGTTCTTCAACATTATGGTGTTATGGTGATGTCATGACCATGCATGCCTGAGCTCGTCAAAATGGTCTCCGAGCAGTCCATCTATTTATTTAGCTAATTTAAGCTATCTTGAAATTTCTGTTTCACTCTTAATCTCACCCTTATTGCTCTCTAATTGTGAGATGATTCAAGTTGGAATTTGGGTTGAATTTGTATAAAAGTAGACCAACTTCGGATATGAGCAACAAAAAGTTGTTTCTTAATTGAGTTACAGTTGCAGCATTCTTGGTTTTAGGGCAAAATTTGAAACCTACTGTACTAAATTTCCTTGCTTGTAGAGAGCTGGAAACTACACTAACTTCTCATTGGGTGAGGCATTATTGAGAGCACGAAGTTATTTTCCAGAGAGCTACTGGTATTGGATAGGTGTTGGTGCCTTGCTGGGATACACAGTTTTGTTGAATCTCCTGTTCACATTCTTTCTTGCTAACCTTAACTGTAAGCTATCTTGTTCTATTCAAAGTTTATCAATCCTGAACTACCTTTCTTAGCAAAACATTTTAAATATCTGGTCTAAACATAATTAATTTCATACCTTTTTGTTATTTAGCTCTGGGGAAGCAACAGGCTGTTTTCTCCAAGGAAGAACTGCAAGAGAGAGACAGGAGAAGGAAGGGTGAAAATGTTGTTACTGAGCTGAGACATTATTTGCAGAACTCAGGCTCATTTAATGGTAAATAATACACATTTTAGATCTTTTTTTATTGTGTGCGCGTGCGTGCGCGCCTTTGTCTGTGTATGTCAGTATGTAGTCAAATAATTATGCTTTCTGTTCTACTGCTGGGCAGGAAAATATTTCAAGCAGAGAGGCATGGTTCTCCCATTTCAACCACTTTCGATGTCTTTCAGCAATATAAATTACTTTGTAGATATCCCTGTGGTACAGTATATTGACCTTCTTTCCTTTTCTTTTTGTTCTTTTGGAAATATGTTGATCAATTACCTTCTTTTCTATGTATCTTTTCAGGAATTGAAGCAACAAGGGATAACGGAAGATAGATTGCAGTTGTTGGTCAATGTTACTGGAGCATTTAGACCGGGTGTGCTTACGGCTTTGGTCGGTGTCAGTGGTGCTGGTAAAACTACACTCATGGATGTTTTAGCTGGTCGAAAAACCGGAGGGCTCATAGAAGGGAGCATACATATATCGGGTTATCCCAAAAGGCAAGAAACTTTTGCAAGAATTTCAGGTTACTGTGAGCAGAATGATATCCATTCTCCCTGTTTGACTGTTCTGGAATCTCTTTTATTCTCTGCTTGGCTTCGGTTACCATCCGATGTTGGCTTGGAGACACAGAGGGTAATCATAAAAGACCTTTCATTTGCTTTTTTTTTTTTTTTTACTTATATTTGGCAGCTTAGTGCATCATATCGACTTATTTAGGGTGGACTTTCAGGCGTTTGTCGAGGAGGTGATGGAACTCGTGGAGCTTACTCCATTAAGTGGGGCATTGATTGGTCTGCCAGGAGTTGATGGCTTGTCCACTGAACAACGGAAAAGGCTAACTATTGCTGTTGAACTGGTTGCCAACCCTTCTATAGTCTTCATGGATGAGCCTACGTCAGGATTGGATGCTAGATCTGCTGCCATTGTAATGAGAACTGTCAGAAACATTGTCAATACTGGACGAACAATTGTGTGCACCATCCATCAGCCCAGCATAGACATTTTTGAATCCTTTGATGAGGTCTCTTTCTCTTGGTGGATAGATGATCTGTTTTTATGTACACGCACATGTATACACAAATATAGAAATGATCATGAATAGGCAATATCATTGTGTCACATAGGCAAGTCCAGGGACAAGTTATTTTGTACTTCACCATTACATAACCATTTTAATCCACTTCTCATTCAGCTTCTGGTTTAATCTATTATTGCAGCTTTTATTCATGAAGCGTGGAGGAGAGCTCATATATGCTGGTCCACTTGGCCCCAAGTCTTGCGAACTCATTAAGTATTTTGAGGTTGGGTTGTGCTTGTTTATACCTAAAATTTTAACTCATTGTTTATCAAACGATGAATTTGGCCGCCACCTTCCCCCCCCCCCCCCACCCCCCCAGGTCCTCATTCTTGCTTACTCTACATTTTTGTTTTCCAGGCAGTTGAAGGAGTGCCAAAGATCAGACCTGGCTATAATCCTGCTGCTTGGATGCTTGAGGTTACTTCAACAGCTGAAGAAAATCGTCTAGATGTGGACTTTGCAGAAATTTATCGTAGATCAAATCTATTTCAGTAAGGGATACTTATTTTGGAGTTTAAGCTGTTTTGCTTTGGCTTATTCCATTATTGTTTATTTAGTTCTAATATTTTCAGAAACTTCTTTAAAAAATTTCATCGTACTGCTTTATTTCAGGCGCAACAGGGAGTTAGTTGAAAACTTAAGCAAGCCAAGTGGCAACTCGAAAGAACTGAACTTTCCATCCAAGTATTCCCAATCATTTTTTGAACAGTTTTTAGCATGTCTTTGGAAGCAAAATCTATCTTATTGGCGAAACCCCCAATATACAGCAGTTAAATTCTTCTACACTGTTGTCATCTCGCTGATGCTTGGAACTATATGCTGGAAATTCGGTTCAAAAAGGTTTTTCTACTTGGCATCTTTCTTAATGTTATTTACGGCACAGTATGTTAAGTTGTTCTGTGTTTATCTTTATTTGTTACCATAACATGAATAGAATGATGCGAACTGTGGGAATATCCAATTTTCCTTCAAAAATGGCGAATGAATCACTTCTGTTCTGGGATTCTCTTTTGTGTGCTAATGTCATCTTCCATTTTAGTCAGCTCATCTTTGCTTATAGAGTCTATTGTCTCAATTTGGTTCACTTACAGGGAGAGCCAGCAAGATCTATTCAATGCCATGGGGTCCATGTATGCTGCAGTCCTCTTCATTGGAATCACAAATGCAACCGCCGTTCAACCTGTTGTTTCTATTGAGAGATTTGTTTCATACCGAGAAAGAGCCGCCGGAATGTATTCAGGCCTAGCCTTTGCATTTGCTCAGGTTGACCTTCGATTTTCAGCCGTTGCACATGAGCAAAACTGTGTCCCCTTTTAATTTTTCTAGAAATTAGCTTTGAGTCCTTCCATATTTTTTCTTTCCAGGTTGCCATTGAGCTCCCATACGTGTTTGCACAATCAGTAATATACTGTTCGATTTTCTACTCCATGGCATCATTTGAGTGGACTGCTTTGAAATTTATATGGTACACATACTTCATGTACTCAACATTGCTATATTTCACCTTTTACGGAATGATGACGACCGCGGTCACACCAAATCATAACGTGGCCGCTATCATCGCTGCTCCGTTTTATATGCTTTGGAACCTTTTCTGCGGCTTTATGATTCCCCACAAGGTAATGAATAAATCAGCTGTGTTTTCTCGGTTTCTTCACTGCCATGCATGGTTTTACTTATGAGCAAATAACGGTGTCGTGTAATTTTCCAGAGAATTCCTATATGGTGGAGATGGTATTACTGGGCAAACCCCATAGCCTGGAGTTTGTATGGCCTCGTGATTTCGCAGTATGGCGATGACGACAAGCTCGTCGCGCTATCGAATGGAGCAGACTCGATGCCTACGCGAGTGTTGCTCAAGGAAGTGTTTGGGTATAGGCATGATTTCTTGTGCGTAACTGCTGTTATGGTAGGGTTTTTTGTCATCTTTTTCGCAGTAATCTTTGGTTTTGCTATAAAAGCCTTCAATTTCCAGAGGAGATGATGACAAGGGAGAGTATGCATACGCTGTTGTCTCTCACAAACACGATTCTGTATAGGAATGTTATGTTTTGGGTTTATAGTGAAATTGTTTATTTTGTTTTAACAATTTTTTTCCTTTTAATATAAAAAGTCGCAATCTAGAATAAGGAAAAGTAAATTACTCATGTAATTAGGATTATATGAACCGATCGGATTAAATTGAGTTTTTTCTTTTCTTTTCTTTTTTAAAATTTTTGTTAATATGTTGAACAATAATAGCTACTATGTTTTTCAGCATAGTTATATTCATATAGTCATACGATTTCGTTAAATTCCAAATTTGCATCTTAGCTTTTCTTACTCTCTTATCTGAATTTAAAGTTTAGAAAATGCAGGGACTTATGGGATACTTTAACGTACATTTTAATTTATTTTAGATTTTTACTATTTAGTCCCTTCTCCCTTTTACTGTTTTTTCCATCAATTCATATTTCTACAACTAAATTAATAATAATCTTTAAATTCAAAAGAATCGCAAATTCCTTTCTTTTCTTTTTTCAAAATATTTTTTCTTTTAAAATCTAATATGTAATTTTTTTACACTTTCCAAAGTTACGTACATTTATATTTTTTGGGTAAGAAAGACATAATTATACATGAATTTTAATTTAATGTACATTAGTATATATGAACTTTGATTTTGTATGATTTTTATAAAATTTTAATTTTATTCAATTTCCACAAATTGCTAACAGCATCATTTTACGTTGATATATTACATATACAAACAATTATATAAATCCAATATGAAAAAAATGCATGTATTCATTTCTTTAAATGTGCACAATTGAATCAAAAATCAAAATTTCATGTATAGATATGAACCACAATTCAAGTTTCATGTGTATAATTACACCAAATCAAAGTTCATGTATCAAATTGCACATTGAATCAAAGTTAATGTATAAATTTGATATTTACCTAGCAATTAAAAACTAGAAAAACTCTATGTGGCAGCTTTAACCGCATCGCTTGTTAGCATCCATCCCTCTAATAGCTTCGAGTGGATCCTTGAAATGTCTAATTCCGGGCCTCTCAAGCACCATCAAAGCATCCTCACAATCCCTCCAATGCCGATTCTACAGCAACTTAATGAGCATCATATGATCACATCCTCCTATATCTCAAATCCCATGTTGTGTTTAAGCCATCAGCTTACAGAATTGAACAATAACCAATGCTTCTACTAAAGCCTAAAATCCATATTCCCTCATCATCATGAAGTACACCGTCTGTAGCTACTCTGTCATGCATGTCTTTAACTGAACCATAAGAATTTTTAATATGATCCAACCCTGTATCAGTTTCTTTCATCTGCATTGCCGAAACATTGTTGGCAATATTCCTTGCCCAAGCTAAGCTTTCAGTCACAATGTTCCTAATGCCAACGTGACCATTATTGAAGACAAACTTGTTCCTCATCTTCCACTTGCTTCCTTCTGTTAGAGTATTATAAGGAAGTTAGTCAATTGTCAAGTCAGTAGTTATTAAGCAGTTAGTTAGTTAAGGAAGTTGCAGTTATCACTGCTGTATAAATACATGTACTGAGAACCCTTCTAAAAGACAATACTGATAATATTCATCAGTTAATACTTGTTAAGTATAATTCAACATGGTATCAGAGGTTAGATTTTTCCTGGGTTAAGGTTGTAGTGCGTCTGTTGTTCGCATGGATCCTTTGTTGAGTCCTTCTGCTGCTCACTCTGCTATTCCCACGATGGCCTCTCAACCGTCTGCTGGTGTTGTTGATAGTAAGTTTTTCTTAACCAAGAAGGTTAGTGTGCTTCTTGATGATTCTAACTATCTTTTGTAGCGTCAGCAAATTCTTTTGGCAGTAAAAGCTTATAAACTGCAAAGGTTTCTTGATTTACATACTGTTCCGCCTCCCTCGACGGTTCTTGATGATAATGGGGTGTCTCAAGAAAATGTTGATTTTGAAAGGTTTGAACAGCAAGATAGTGCGCTTGCTTCTTGGCTCTTGTCTTCAGTTAGTACAACAGTTTTACCTCATCTCATTGGACTAGATACAAGTGCGCAGATCTGGAACGCTATTGTGTCCTTGTATGGAAGTAAGTCTACTTCACGGCTAATGTTCTATCGCCATGCTTTGCATTCACAGTGCAAAGGTGATCTCTCTATGCGAGAGTTTTTAATGAAGATTAAGTGTTTTTGTGATAACTTGGCTAGTTGTGGGGAAATCATTAGCGAACATGAACATATCACAGCAATCTTAAATGGGCTACCAGCTGAGTATGAGCTAATTGTTTCTATCATTGTAGCCAGCCCAACGCTGTACAGTCTTCAAAGTGTTATGACTATGCTGATTGATGCTGAGTCTCGACAGCAAGTGTTAATGGCTGAGGTCCCTAGCTCTGCGAACCTTGTGTCTCAACAGTCTGCTGGTTCTGCTACAGATAGTTCAACACAGACTTATCGAGCATCTAACTCTCGTGGTCGCGGACGTGGTCGTTCTTTTAGCATGCGATTTCAATGCTAATTGTGTGGTAAAATCAGGCATCTTGTGGACCGTTGCTACTACCGGTTTGATTCGTCCTACAAGAGCACCAACTATAGGCCTCCTCCATAAGCTAATGTTTGTATGATTGCTCCTTTTATGGTTCCATCCTCTAACTGGTCATATCAGGTACCTTCTCCCTCTAGCTGGCCAAACTCCTTTGTTAGTAACTCAGTGCAACAGGGTCCATCTGTGGCTGTACCTGCTCCACCACCACATGCAATGGTTGCTACTCCAGATATGGTTGGAGATTCTGCCTAGTACCCTGATTCTAGGGCAACACATCATCTTACTCACTCGGTGGAGTCCCTTGGTGATACCATATCTCGTCATGGACCAGGTAGGGTGTATGTGGGCAATGGTAATTCTCAACCTGTGTTATGTTCTGGTCAGTCAACACTTATTACTAAGACACGACCGCTTTACATGAAGTCCTTGCTATATACTCCTGGTATAACTAAGAATTTGCTTTCTGTGACTAAGTTCACCAGAGACAATCAAGTGATGTTTAAATTTTTTCCTTCACAATGTCAAGTTCGAGACTTAAAGACCAAGGAGGTGCTTCTTCAAGGTTTAGTTCATCATGGTCTGTATAAGCTTTGTCTCAAAAAAAGTCGTACGAATAATCAACCTAGTCAGCCAGCTAGTTGTTTTCAAACTCATGCTTCAATTCCTCTAAGTCTATGGCATGCTAGGCTAGGTCATCCCTGCAGAAATGTACTGATTAAAGCATTACAAAGTTGTAATATGGTTTTTGATGACAATAAAAATTCTTTTGCATGTGTGGTGTGTCGTTTAGGTAAAGAGCATAAACAACATTTGCACTCCTCCGAGATTCAATATACTACACCTTTGCAGCTTGTTGTAGTAAATGCCTGGGGTCCAGCACCAGTAACGTCCAATGGGTTTTGATACTATGTAGCGTTTACAGATGCCTTTACAATATTTACATGGTTATACTTCTTGCAAAAGAAGTCGGACGTTGTTACTGTTTTTCCTCTCTTTCATAAGCAGGTTGAGAGAACACTTGGTATGAAGCTTAGATCACTACAAACAGATGGTGGGGGTGAGTTCCAAGCTCTTCGACCCTATCTTACTCAGCATGGAATCCTGCAAAGGCTCACCTGTCCCTACACGTCAGCCCAAAATGGCTTGGTTGAATGCAAGCATCGCCAGATAGTTGAAACTGGGCTTTCTATGCTCGCTCATGCAGCAATGCCAGTGTCATATTGGAATGATGCCTTTAGCAATGCTGCCTACCTCATTAACAGGTTACCGTCTGCACCTTTAGGATATGTCTCACCTTATGAGAAGCTTTTCCAAACCAAGCCCAACTATTCCTTCCTTAAAACATTTGGATGTTTGTGTTTTCCAAACCTTAGACCATATAACAAAAACAAGCTCCAGTTTAGGTCTATTCCTTACATTTTTCTTGGCTATTCTAATAGTCATAAAGGATATAGGTGTTAAGATAGCAATGGTCAGATTTTCATAGCTAGACATGTCACATTTCATGAAAACCAGTCTGGGTTCCAAGCCGCTTATTTCAAACCAACTTCAGTCACTACACCCCCTCACACTAGTTCCAGGCTAATGGTCCTAGCTCCTAGTTTACATTCTCATGTACAGTCATCTCAGTGTCCTAGTCAACCTAGTTTGGCGTTACCTTCATATCTACCTAATTCACCAGTCTGTTCATAGCATGGTCCCTCTATCTCTCCCATATCAACTACTCTCTCAAATGCATCAGTCTCTCAGTCACAGTCAGTTTCAGTCTCTGTCCCATCTCCCATTCCTGCTCCACAAAACACCCATGCTATGGTCACCCGCAGCAAAGCTGGCATTTTTAAACCAAAGGTTTACATGAGTGGTGTTGACTTGTCATCTGAGGTTTCTACGGATATTCATGCTGCTATGGCTCATCCTCTCTGGAAAGAAGTAGTTCTTGTTGAGTTGAATGCGCTTGGTCGAAATAACACCTGGACACTGTGTAATCTTCCTTCTCAACGTCAAACTGTTGGTTGTAAATGGCTATTCAAGGTGAAAAAGAAAGCAGATGGTACTATAGAAAGGTACAAAGCTCGGTTAGTAGCTAAAGGCTTCTCTCAACATACTGGGACTGATTTTCGAGACATGTTCAGCCCAATAGTTCGAGCTGTTACCATACGAATGGTTCTTACTATTGCAATCATGAACGGATGGTCATTACGACAGGTGGACGTGAATAATGCGTTCCTCAATGGACACCTTGATGAAGAAGTCTTTATGGATCAGCCACCAGGCTTTGAGGTACGTGGCTCGGATGGTCAGAAATTGGTGTGTAAGTTAAATAATGCCTTGTATGGATTGCGTCAGGCGCCTCGTGCCTGGTTTCACACACTTCAACAGTTTGTGGTAAATAAGCTGGGGTTTTGCGCATCCAAGACAGACCCTTCATTGTTCATTCAGAGGTCTAGCACCAGTCAGTTATTTCTCATGGCATATGTTGATGACATTATTCTTACTGGTAACTCCACCCAAGCTGTTGATGATGTGGTATGTCAGTTGCAGAAACAATTTACTCTTAAAGATTTGGGTGCTCTTAATTTTTTTCTTGGCATTGAGGTGCAGCACATGCCTCACGGTCTGCTTCTCACCCAGCGAAAGTATGTTCAGGACATTCTCCAGAAGACAGGGATGGAGGGTGCTGCTAACACACCTACTCCTATGATCAGTTATCCTAAGCTGGTAGCCTCGGATGGTAGTCAGATAGTTGATGAACATCTTTATCGTAGCACTATAGGGATACTGCAATACCTGTGTGTTACAAGACCTGATCTCTCCTTCTGTGTTAATAAGCTAAGTCAATACATGAACTCACCCAGTGAAGCTCACTGGAAAGCTGTTAAGCGGGTCCTTCGATACTTAGCTGGTACAATGGATCATGAGTTATTCTTTTCCAGTGGACAGTTCAAGTTGGTTTGCTACTCAGATGCAGACTGGGCCTCTTCTGTTGAAGATAGGCGCTCTACCACAAGTTATGTTATCTTTCTCGGACCAAATCCAATAGCATGGTGCTCGAAAAAACAACATGTTGTGTCCAGGTCTTCTATAGAGGCTGAATATCGCAGCCTGGCCAGTTGTGTTTTTGAGATATTATAGAGTCGACAGTTGCTAAATGAGATAAAAATTTGCATGGCTCATGCACCAACAGTCTGGTATGACAATATGTCTACAGTGTCCATGCCAGCCAATCCAACGCATCATGCAAGAGTAAAACATATTGAGATTGACCATCACTTTGTTCGAGAAAAGGTTGTTGATGGGTCACTTCAGGTTAATTTCGTTCCGTCTGCTAATCAGATTGTTGATGTGCTTACTAAGCCTCTAGCTCCCAAGCAGTTTGCAGGTCTTCGCAGTGCTCTTCGAGTAACAACAAAAGATGAGACAATTGGTTTAAGAAAAAGAGAAGATCAGGAGAATGTTAGAGTATTATAAGGAAGTTAGTCAATTGTCAAGTCAGTAGTTAGTAAGTACTTAGTTAGTTAAGGAAGTTGCAGTTATCACTGTTGTATAAATACATGTACTGATAACCCTTCTAAAAGACAATACTGATAATATTCATCAGTTAATACTTGTTAAGTATAATTCAACACCTTCAACTTGTATCACATCAGTATTTCGCAAATTAGTAGTCCAATGGAAGATAAGAAATTTATATAAACTATAGTCTGGAATGAGACTTCGAAAAAACAACAGTCACGGATGGAATAGACGTTTGATTCAGTGTCGTATCCGTAGCATGGTATTAAATTGCAGCCACAACACAGTGTAGTGGCCACATCGTAATGGTTTTGAAGGTCTCCGCAACGCAATATTAGCGCAACACGATGAGGGAATCGCATCATAACTTTTGCGGTCTGAAGCCGTTGCGTAATGCCACAACATGCAATATATTGCGCCGCAACACCGCAACAAACTTTCAAATTATCCGAAATATGAAATCACATAAATGAAACACTCGAAAATTTTTAGACTTGCCAAAAAAGAAAAAAAATGATGTTAAATAATAACAAATATTTAACTTATGAAACATCCTTGTATGATCCTTGGAACATTATGAAAATTGTTTGATCATTGGAACATTTAATTTAACAGACTTCCAACATTATACTTACATTAAATCAACAAAATGCATATCTATTATCACTTTTTTCTTAGCAGTGATTATTGGGTAAACCTTTATTTGTAATTACTTTAGGATTTGAATGGCATACACATACTTTTCTTTTACACATACTTTTCTTTTACATTTAAGGTTTGTGTTACAACTTACAATTTTATAGCTTTATTTATGCCTACTTAAGGATTTTAATGGTAGAATCTGTTAATGGCGTTGTGTTGTTTGGTTATTGTCTTGATTTTGGACTTTCTGTACTGCTATTTCTGCAGTTGCTTTTTTCAATAAGAAAATCAATATTTATTGAGCAAAAAAAAAGAATTTGTAAATAGAAGTTGTTTTGAAGTGTTTGAAAAACTATGGTAGAATCTTTTGGTACAATCATTCAACAAATAAAGGGAAAAAATTGAGTATGAAATGAATAAGTATATATATTATTTCATGTACTTTTTCTCTTAAAAATAGTTAACAAATTTAAAAGAAAAATTAAAATGTGTCAAAAAAAGAAGAAGAAGAAGTTTACACCACTGCATAAACAATTAACTGGTGGAAGAGGCAAATAGAAACTTTGAGTTCCAAATTTCACTTATCCTTCTCCACCATTTCAAGAGTTCACTTCTTCCTTTTCTTCCCATTTCAAGACTTGTTCTTAACTCTATTGTTATTACAACATGTATGATATGAAATTATTATTATTTTATTAATTGCGGTTTATTAGTATAGGCAACTAATTTAGGGTTTATTACTTAGTTTAAAAATCTATTTATCTTAGTTTATTACATGAAAGTTGAAAGAACTAAATAAAAGATACAATAGATTTGAGGCATTTAGTTACAAAGCTATTTATAGGGTTTTTTTTGAATCACTTTGTGGTGTTAGTTATAAGAATTATGATTTATGTTTCATTTTTTGAATTTTTTTATTATTAATTTTAAATTTTATAATTATTATTTTATTTTTGAATATTTTACTATCTGGTTTGACCTCATGTAATGAATAATAATGATTTATGCGCAGCTATAAAAAATGCCACGTTCGAGAAGTAAAGAAGGTGAAGCTCCTAGTGATGATTACGGTTGGAGGTGGGGAGAACCTGTTGAAGGTGGTTGTAATAATGTCAAATGCAAATTTTGTGAAAGAGTCATCAAAGGAGGAATAACACGGTTGAAAGAGCATTTGGCAGCAAAAAAATAGAATGTAGCACCTTGTCCAAATGTCTTAGCAGAAGTTAGAAAAACATTGCTCACCAGCTCAATGAATATCATAATGAAAAATTTGTGAAGCAGAGGAGGAAAGAAGAATTGGAGGAAAGAATAAGATTAGGAGATCATGGAGATTATGGTGATAGTGATGTTGATGATGAGGAGTAATGATGGTCCCTAAACTAACTATAAATACGACTAAGGCAAGCGCACCTATCGAACAATAGTATAGTTATGGTGAGTAGGGAATATCGTATCCACGAGGACTAAAAGTACTAGTAATTACCTTTTTTTATTATTTAGCCGACAAATTGGAGCGATTGTTTTTAATCTAAAATTACTAAACTAATTTAAATAAAAACGCAATAGAGAATAAAATAGGAAAATAATCGAAGATACCAATGAGATAGACAATACCCAGGAAAGAATCTACCTAGACTTCACTTATTATTATGAATAGGAATTTAATCGATTTATTCACTTGTGTCTTGATCCGTAGAAATCCCTTAATTATTTTAATATATCTTTCCAGAGTAAGAATAACTGACTCTAGGTTGATTAATTGAAATCTCTTTCTAATTAAAACCCCTATTGTCGCATTAACCCGATCTATGGATTCCCCTATTAGATTTGACTCTAATTCGGTGGATTTATGTCGTCCTATTTTAGGATTGCATACAACTCCACTCAATTATGCTAGATCTACTTTTAAATAGGGACTTTTACTCCACTGAAATAAGTACATTAAACATTAATTAATATCCTAAAAATATTAAAACACGAAATAAGCATACATAATTGAGAACAAGAATCAAGTATTTACCATGCAAATCAGAAATCAAATAATATGATTCATTATAGGTTTCATCTTCCCTAGATATCTAGGGAATTTAGTTCATAATCCTAAATACAAACATCTCAAAATTAAGATAACAACAAGACATAAAGAAACTCAATAAAACTTCTAAAGAAATTAAATAGAGATCTTTAATCTTGAAGGAGATCCGCTTCCGAGTTGATTCCGATGGCATTTTTCGAGTCTTTTCTTCAATCTTCTCTGTGTGTCCCCTTAAGTCCTCTTCTAATTTTTATTTATAGACTTTAGAATACTCAAAAAGCCTAAAAATTGGGGTTTTCCACGTATTTGGGAAGCAGGGTCCGTTATCGACACAGGCTGGCACATGGTATGTGGCTCACATGGGCGTGTGGCTAGGCCGTGTGGATCCTGAAAACAGCTCTATTTATCCAATTTTGGCTCGTTTTCACTTCTTTTACTCCCAAGTGCTCTCCTAAGTATAAAAACATGAATTTAAAGGAATTGGAGCATCAAATTCACTAATTTACATAATTAATCATCTAAAAACGCATTAAGAATGGGATTAAAATATGTTACTTTTACATTTTATCAGTTAACTATTGCAAGACATGAGAGTATAATATCCAAAATTGCATGGAAAGAAAGACAACGTCGAAGATCAAGAACTGGCAAGATTCAGTTTATGAAACTGGGGGAGGTAGTAGTTCTGAAACTCGAGTATTTAGCAGATCATTCAATATCCATAATTCTAAAAGAAGTGGGAGGGAACATCAGTGGACTAATTTTAACTCCCCTGGAGCTAGATTAGCAAATATGGATCATGTTTTTGAAAGATCAAAAAGTTCGAAGCAACCAAAACTCACTACAAGCTTATTGAAAAATGCAAAAGCAAAGCTGGGGATAGCAATTTCAAAGTTATTATTGCATGAAGCTTTACCTGCAAGAATTGCAGAGTCACCATTTCTACAGCCTGTACTTCAAGTTGCAGCTAAAGTTGAAAAATCAATTAGGGGTCCTTCAGCTTATGAGGTGACATGAGTGTATTGGGAAGAAGAGTATAATGAAATACAAGAATGGGTGAATGCCTTTAAGCCTATTTGGGAAAAAAGAAGTGTGACCATTATGTGTGATGATGGAAATGGACTAGAAATCTACATATAATCAATTTCTTGATTAATAGTCCTAGAGGTACTATTTTTAAAAAGTCAATTGATGCTAGCAGTGTTACCTCTTGTACTGTTGTGTATTATTTTAATATAATGGATAAACTGGTAGTTGAAATTGGTGAAGAATTTATTGTTCAATTTGTTACAGATAATGAAGCAACGATCAAAGCCGGTGGTAAAATGTTGATGCAAAAGAGAAGGCACTTGTATCGGTCAGCATGTTCTGCTCATTGCTTGGATCTTATTTTGGAAGAAATTGGTAACAGAAAAAGTGTGAGAAGAATCCTAGATGACGCAAAAAAGATAATTTCTTTCATATACAATCATACATGGACGATTGATTATATGAAAAGATATACCCAGGGAAGAGAACTCTTACTACCTGGGATTACTAGATTTGCTACCAATTTCATTACTTTGGAGAGTATTGTTAGAAGCAAACAATCACTAAAAGAAATGGTGACTTTTTCAAAATGGAGAAGGTCCACATATGCAAGAAAACCAGCTGGATTAGACATGATGGAAGTCATTAACTCCAGCCAGTTTTGGAAAAAGGCTGTTGATGTCCTAAAGATCCAAGAACTGTTGGTTAAAGTATTAAGGATGTGTGATGGTGATGAAAAACCAACTATGGATTTTATTTATGAAGCTATGGATAGAGAAAAGTTGGCAATTCAAAGAGATTGTCTCTATTACAATAAATATTGGGAAATAATTGATAGGAGATGGAGTAATCAACTTCATAGTGATTTGCATTCTACTGGTATGTCATAAAACTTTTAACTTTTTAGATTGTGAAGCATTTTTTTTAGATATTTATTATATTATTTTTTATATAGGATATTTCTTAAATTTGTAATTTCTATATGGAGGCAATTCCACAAATGATGTGCTTAATGAAACCATTAATGGGGTTAGAAATGTTATACAAAGAATAGAGCCTAACATGAATGATCAAGTTTTGGCAATGAACCGGGTATGTATTTATGTTACAAATTATCATGTTGTAACTACTAATTCATTTATTTTTAGTTGTTGCTATATCGAGATAAAATAGATTCTTTTGGAACACCGTTAGCCCAAGCTGCAATTCTGAAGACTAATCCTGGTAAAAAAGAATTTCACCTCTATAGTTTTGTAGATAATAAAGATATATTTATGAATACTTTATGAATTGTATCATATTATTTATGTTTTTTGAAGCTGAATGGTGGATTTATTATGTAAGTTGTGCACCTCAACTTCAACGTATTGCTATCAAAGTTTTGAGTCAAACAACTTCATCTTCATATTGTGAGCGTAATTGGAGTACTTTTAGTTTGATCCATACAAAGAAGAGAAATAGGCTTAAGCATAGAAAGCTTCAAAAATTAGTTTATGTGCATTATAATATGATGTTGAAGCTAAGACACATGCGAAGAAAAAGTGCCCAAGAGTTGGAAATGAGTTTTAATCCGATCAATCTTGATAATATTTTTGAAGAGGAAAGAGAAGATGCTATGCTTGATGGTGAACAAAATTTCTCATGGTTGCCTGAACAGTTACTTAATGAAACTAATGAAGAAACTCAAGGTGAAGATATGAATGACATTTCACCTATTCCATCTAATGAAGAAAGTGTTCAACAATTGACGTCAAGAGGTGATGATGGTGATGATCCCGGTGGCAATAATGAAGGTGCATACCGAACAACACATGGCCACATTTATTCTAGTAATTTTCATGGAGACCAAGGTGTGACCAGATATCCTTATGCTGTTGATCCAGGTTTGTATGAAAATGCATCAATTAGTTTACAAAATAGAAGAGATGGGGGTGATAGAACTCATAGAAGGATGAGAGAACACTTTCATGATTCATTTGCAGGTTCATCATCACATAATTTAGCTACAAATGATAATGAAATGAATGAATCATCTTAGGGTTTTCATTCTTACCAACCAAATGCAAATTATCCACCTCACTTGAACAAAATCCAAGCTATGGATTTATTGGTTACCATTTACCATACCACATGTTTCCTATGAGTGATGCACCTTATGGTGCACACAATGTGATGTCTTTTTCACATGGAATGGGAATGGATCAAAACCAAGGCAGTGCTGAAAATGGAGATGCTTTAGATCCTCCACGCCATTCAGTTTGGTGGTGAATTGTAAGAAATGAAGTTTTCATATTTGTATTTATGTATTTTTCAAGTTATGTAAAATGAAGTTTTTCATGTTAAAATGTGAGAATATTTATATGCTTTTTCTAATATTAGACTATTTATATGTTACTCATTGAAATTATGGTTGTTATTATCAATTATTTAGCATGATAATATTTGTATAGTCCATAATTATTTTCAATGAATTTTTATCTATAAAATTATATTTTTATTTTTAAAATAAAACATATAAAAGAGTATATTAATATTAGAATATTAAAATATTGTTGCAAAATATGTAAATATAATATTTTAAAAATACTGTGATTTTTGAAAAACAAATCACATCCGCGACAGCCGTTACACGTTACATAACGTCCGTATCATCCGCAACCGCAATTTAATTCTATGATCCGTAGAGCTTACATATCGTCTGATGAGTATAAATAGGCTGCTATATAGATTTTTTTTTTTTACAGATTTATAATACTGCTTATATATTCATGTTCATGCAATTTTTTTTATTTTGTCATGTTCTACTTATTTCTTATGTTTTCTTTTTCTTCATCTTTAATTTACTCCAATTTAACACCAAAATAAAAAAAATGTTTAAATAATTTGCCATAGTAACAATTTTATACAATAATTTATTTATTATTTATTTTTAAAATAATTTAATTAAATTGATTTATCCATACTTCACACGTGAATCCAAATTAATTTAAAATAATGTTAGTCCAGTTATGAAAAAGTTTGTCATAATCATTCAATTAAGAAAATAATTTATATTTGTATATTGATTTACTCACATTTGTATAATTGATCGGTGAAATGACTTTTCAATCTTTCTCAATTTTGAAAGTGAGTAAATTAGTTCCTGTAAAAAGAATTGGAACAATTTAGTCTCTATCAATTTCGAAATTAAGCAATTAAGGGTCAAAGACTAATTTACTCATTTTCGAAATTGAGAAGGACTGGAGAAGTCATTTCACCTAATTTGTCATGATTGAATTTGAAGGAAAAAAGATGCGATTTTTTCACTTTGATAATTCGACTTGTTTTGTCACACTTTGGTATTCAAACTATAATTTGGGGGTGAAATTGGAGGAAAATGATAATTTAAATATCAAAAAATAAAAATATATATACATCTAATGTGAAAATGTGAAAAAAACAAGTATAGTTCTAAGACCAAATCATGAAAAAAGGCAACTATTTTTCATGTAATTTTTGTCACATCTCAATTCATCACGCATTTTGCATAATTTGTCACAGTGAATCAAATTTAGCTTTACTTATTTAAGAAATAGATGAAGTTGAATGTCATTTTATATTATTACTTTATGTTGTGTTATGATTTTATATCATTCATGTTGTATCTATATTGTCTCTTAATTCATAAGATATTGTACATAATTTGTATTTGTGATTCGATCTAAAGAAAATTATTTGCTTGTGGTCATGTTTTCATTTTTTTTTGTTAGTGCGTTAAGTCCTATAAATTTATATAACTTTTTACACATTAATAATTCAATTTATATAAATTTAACACATTCATATGTTTTAATATTTTAATATTTTCTTCTGTCATATTTCAATTCATTCCATTATTTATCAAACTACTTCTGTTTTATTCATTTATTTTAAATATTATGTTTAATTAAACTTTTAATCTATGCAAAGTGGGACCAACGGACATATTCCACTAATAGCATATTTTAAGCCCCCAAAAAAAATCAAAAAGACCCTTCCAATATAAGTCGAATTCAAATCCTGCCTATTACAGTTTTCAACATCCATCAAATTTTCAACAATATTTCAGTATATGTTAAAAGAAAATTCTCTCTAATTTCTAATGTTTATATATATATATATATGAGTGCTACACATCCTTAAACCTTGTTTCTTCTTTATCCAACCAACATAAATTGCCTTAACAAAAGAGATAATATCTCAAAGCTGACCGGTTAGGCCTAAGGTTTGACATTTTTCTTCTTTGGTGGACAAATCTAACCCCCCCAACCACCACCACGATTTTTTTTTTGCTGCTTCAAAATAGTTGGGATGAACTAAGTACAAAAAAATCTGTCAGAAAACCTTGTTATATATTTAGTGCAAGGAACTATACCATTTTAACAGTAGAGTGGATAAAATGCAGGGAGTCAAATCATTTCCAGAGCTTCACACACTTGTCGTGGCTAGCTGAGGCTACCATGCGAGTGCTATTTGATGCTGCCAAAGCCGACACTAGATTCTCGTGTGCATGTCGTGTCATTATTTTGTTCTCAAGCATGTTCCAAAGCTCCAGTGTCTAGTTGCCACAATAATTAGTGGATTGAGTTAGGAAAATGGGGAAAGAAACTAAACGAAGGCGGTCCAGCCCAAAGTAACAAGGATAGCTTAAAAACATGATATTGAAGGCACGCAATACTCACCTCATAACAGCCAATGACCAACAGGGAAGAGTAAGAAGGATGGAAAACACAAGTGTTAAATTTGTTGCCAGTACGGTTCAGTTCATGAACACATTCTCCTTTGCCACTGGATCCAACCGTCCACACTCTCACCAAGTCATCACTTACAGATGCCAAAAACTCACCGGTAGCATCCCAGCACACAGAATGAATAACACTTTTATGGCCCTGCAATGACAGTTGATGAGATGAAAATAATAGTCAACAGAATTGAAGCAAAAGAGACATGATAGAAATATTTGACAGAAAAAAAACTACAAGATTTTTATTTTTCCATAGTCAAAGTAAAAAGATTTAGGGCAAAAAGTCTGCTTTGTTTGGAGGGTTTGTTAGTTAAAAAAGAACCAAATGGATTAGCAGCATTGATGGAAAAACGACAGGATGCCAAATCATTCAAACCAAACCTCCAATTAGAAAAGTTATGAGCCATGGAGGTATAAGTTTTAGAACATGTAGACTCCTATTCCTAGAAAGCACTCCCACAAACAACATATACAACCATCCGATACTCAAAACACTACATGCATTCTTGTCAAGACCTTTTCAAAGGCCTTGCATCTGCCAACAGATACACAAAGAAACTATGACCGTGTAACATCATGATCACAGAGTTTTCTCACTCTATATGCAACAAAGCTGGAGTGTAAGAGCATCCCATTAACAATTACCAAAACCCATTTGCTTGTAGGTTACAAGATCCAAAATCAAATTAAATAATAACTATAGCAAACTCCCAACTGACCTGTAATTTGGCTCTGCAAACTTGGGCTTCTACATCGAGTAAGGATACAGAATTATCAGTTGCAGCAGCAAGAAACCTTCCAACACGGGGCTGAAATCTTATCTGGGTTGCACCACCCTGATTAAAGGCAAAAAAAGAGAAAGGCACTAATGGTAAAAATAGGATTTGCAAAAGAAAAACAGAGATAAGCATTGTACAAAACCATTTCTTGAGAATGAATCGTAAGGCTATATACCTTCAAGACTCCAGCACAACTACCATTCTTAATACTCCAATATCGAATCTCACTATTATTATCACATGAGCAGATAAGGTCATCTTTGGTAGGGTGGAAGTCAAGTGATGTAACAGTTGTAGAATGTCCCACAAAAGTACGGAGCGAGTAAGCAGGCTGCAAAATAGAACCATGCATCCATAAATCATGAAATTTAAAGAGAACTTCACTGGTATAATTCCCATGAGTAAATGCTTCACGTGACAAAACTTAATATCCATAAAAAATATTACTTTCAGAGTCTTCTAGTAACCAATTTTCAACATGACTCAACTAACAAACCCTTCACTGAGTAGGGCTTGATTACAGAAATCTCATTAAGCCATCTACAGCTGCAACAGTGGACTTCCTTTCTTATGTTCTTAATGCCTAGCAGTCAATACTGTTTGGTGGTGGTTCTGACAAGTAGGTCATATAGCAACTGCATACTGAAGCAGTTTCCAAAAGCAACAAACCAGAAAATGCACAGCAGAATCGGTCATTGCGAAGCGGATTAAAAATATTATCTATTAAAGACCCAGCTATAATGTGATTGGAACTGTGATCAGATGAGACATTCCATGATAAAAAGATGTATGCTTACTAACATTATCAGCATCCCAAACCCTGACTGTTTCGTCAGCTGAAGAGGTAGCGAGCCTTGACATGCTTGAACTGAAGCGAACATCAGTTATCCATTGAGAATGTTCTTCAAGAGTAGACTTTAATGCAAATGACTCTGTGCACCAAAGCACAGCCTGCGTAATGATATCATCAAGCAAACATGTTAAAACTGGTTTCCTCTAGAAAAATAAAAAACTTCAGCTACAATAGCACTGAAGCTTGCCTATCAGCCAGAATAAAAGTTTTACATAGTTTAATACCACAGAAGGAAAAAAATAGTATGAAATTAAATCAAATCACACTGTACCTTTTTATCATGGCCACCAGTAGCAAGCAACTTCCCATCTGCTGAGAAGTGACAACATTCTACTTTACTTGTACTAGCTGGGATAAGCTGGACTTCCATAAATGTTAAGCCTGAGATTACAATATTATTAAATCTTTAAGCATTTCAGCCATTGTAAGAAATTGCAGGTAATTTCTGTGGGGAAACACATGCAATTAATAATTAAAAAATTAACATTAATTATACCTTTGCTGACATCACTGCACCGACCAACTCTATCTCTAGGTTCTGGATCATCATGAGACAAGAATGACTCCACATTATCATCTAGAGACCCATCATCCACAAAACGGTCTATATCAGCCTGTGATTTACTATGTCAAGTTACCCCACAGCAGAATGGAATATCAAGAAAAATAACTAGCAGCAGTGTGTAAATTCTTCCAATTGATGTGTCTAATGATAAAACCCAATCTTTTATGTAGCTCAGTATTAACTAAGACTGCAAACATGTAGATTGTCGGTTTTTAATGATTTCACTTCTGATAGCATCTCTTTTGAAATCAAGTTAGCATTGATTCTTAAAGTTAAAGAGCCTATCTAAAACAATTATCACTTTACTACATTGTCTATTTTATATACTTCTTCACCACTTAGAAGATTCTAAATTATATTTCCGGCTTCCTCTCAGGTGATACCTAAATCAGATAAGCATATGATAGCTTCCCAACATTTGCTTCAGGAACTTTCTAGAAGATAAAGGGCCAAAATGTAAATTTCATTACCACAAGAAAATAAGAACTTAAAAAAAAAAAATACTGAAGCAAGACTAATCAAAAGATGGATAGGAGCTTTACCAATTGATTAGAAGCTGATGTAAGGGAACCCAAGCCATCAGAGCCAAACATGAGCAAAGACTTAGAGGAACCACTATTATGAGGCAATGTGGGCATTGAAATGGCATCTCCAGGTGTGTGAGTAGAAGGTGAGGAAGGTGAACTTGGAGCAGGTCCAGTGGTGTTCGCAGTTCCCGAGCTATTGACTGGACCTGATGACGACCCTGGCTGCTTCCTCTTTCGGCCGACTTGATTTTTTGAAGCCTTAAGCAAAGATGTAGTACTGAGTTAGAAATTTTGGGCCAAATTATGTACAAATGAGGTTGTTACAGTATTCCAATTCCAGGCCATGGGATAGATCAGAAAGAATCCAAATGTACTATAACATACATTTTAAAAAAAAAAAATTGGATTTTGGGGAACGAACAAACTACAAACAATAAAACAGAGAGAAAATAGTGTACAGATAGCATGATTAACAGCCCAATCCCAGCAAATGTTAAACCTGGTCATTTCCATTAAAGGTGTTTGATATGCTACTATCAGGCATCATACTGCAGGCACCAACCATTTTATCTTGCTGCTGGAGTTGGTGATTTGAATTCTGAGACTGCTGACTTGAAAGTGGATTCTGTCCAATTTGCTGTGATTGTTGATTATTTTGATGCAGTTGTTGCTGCTGTGAATAAAAAACATGAAACACCACAGTGAGCAAACTACAACAGCTTCAAATCTAATGAAAGCATCAGGAATAATAACAATTGTCAATTGATGTGCAGTACAGATAAATATACCTTAACTGAGATATCGGAGTCTCCACGAGGCAGCACAGGACAACCAATTTGCATAGGTGATCCAACTTTGGGAACCACATCGCCGAGGGAATTTAGTGGGACATCCTTCCCAAGACCCATAATCTGATTGTTCAGAAGCATTCGCATTTTTCTACTTTCAAAATCATTTGCTGATGGAGATGACAAGTTTTGTTGTGCTTGAAGAAGAAGTTGTTGGTGTAGCTGAAGCTGACTGAAGGGCTGAGAGGTCTGAATCAAAGTTTTCTGCTGCTGGAGAAGCCCAGATCGAAGTTGGTCCAGTCCCTGCAGTTGGTAAGATAATATTAGACAAGGAAACCGTATATCAACCTTGCATGCCTTATTACTTTTACTATAAAATATAAATAAAATTTGAACAAAAAACCCACAAATCAAATCTGATACACATTTTATGCAGCACTGTCAACAATCATTATCAGATTTCAACCATAGATAAAAGATTAAGTTATCTTGGTTGTTCTACTCCACTTTACTTTTCATAAGAACAATTTAGAAAGAACAGGAATTATTTCAGTTGTGTCATTATTCTACATACAAATTAGTCCTCTTCCTGTATCCATTAGACAAAGTTATTTCAGCAGTTATCCATGAGCCACAATATCAAGGGTTTGCCCATGTACCCATAAAAACCCTTCAACCAAGACAGCAAACTTTTTTTAAGCAGAGTAGTGAAAATTTTGTTATCCAATGCACTAGAAATTAGTTGCAGGAAATCAGAAATGCAGCATAAACATCTGTTTCATTCAGGGCAAGATATGTACGTGCTATTAACAAATGATTTATTCAACAGATATCCCTAACATAGCATAACACATGCCATGAGTATTTTAAATTTAGTAAACACACTAATTGTCTTCACAACCTAGCAGTAAATGGCTCCTAACATTTGTAATAAACGTCAAAAATTGAACCCAATATTGTTCATTTGCAGTGAGAAAGTGAAACTGTAAATGGGGAGGAAATAGCAACTTGATATCAACTGTAAGTCAAGAGACTCACCGTTAAAGGCCATCCTTTCAATGTCAAATTGCCACCAGCTTGATTTGATCCTTAAGAACAACATAAGTTAATAAAAGCAATCAGTTTTACCTTAAAATCATATTGAAAGCGATGTTAGCAAAAAAATAAAAGAATATATGCAATTCATTGAACTTAAAAGAGTTTTAAGCAATTCACATGCGACTATGCAACTATAGCAATGAGATAACCAGGTAGTAATTTATATTGATTTACCAATCTAAAAGGTCAGAGGAAGCTAGTGTACATCCTGCTGAAACAAGGTCCTATGACAAGTGATTGAGACTGTCAAACAAAGTTAAAAAGTATAATCCAAAATCTTCAATCCTTTTTTTTTTAAAAAAAAGGTCGTTCATTTCAGTGGTAATAAATTTCTAGCAATATATTCAAAGGGGTCAATAACTAAGGTTACTTCTTCTCATCTAAGCCAAATGCACTCTGTATCAATGACTCAAAGATTGGTTTCACATCCAATAACTTCTATTGCTTAAAAGGTTTGCTGTAATTACAACCTTCCAAGAGGTACACGCTCTCACCAATGCCACATTGTGTTACAAGGATCATTTCAAGTAGAACAATTGGTTCAGTTTACTAAGAGTAAAGGAATATTCAGCGCACCTAAAGTGCAATAAATGTTGGATATTTTATTATTTTAAGGTAGTTGTTTCACAATTAAATAATAGTACAAAAGTCTAAATAAAGAAACAGCTTTCTGGAGGTCAAAACTTTACCATGAACTCCTATTAATGATCCATCAGTACCAGCAGCTCTAGGAGTCAACATTGGATTGATCTCACTCCTTGAATCCTGTATCAGGATATGGTATAAAAAACAACCAAAATTACTAAATGGAAAAGGGGGGGAGGGGGTTTAAAACCTGCAGTTGAAGTTAAAAACTTTAAAATATATACAAAAAAGGATAAAATGACAATGAACTACCTGGGTGGGCACTGAAATCTGCTGACCTCGATTTTGCATTGGCTGAAGACTACCTGATATATTTCCAGGTGTGCCATGCAGTGTTTGCCTGTAAGGAGTAGAGTTTAGTCACTAATAGTTTTAACATAACAAAGACATGACAAAGCAAATAAAGGAAATAATACATGACTTTTTAAAAAAAAAAAGACACATGAAAATTGAAAAGTACCCAGGAGGCTGGCCAACCACTGAGGCTGCTTTCATCATTGTGGCTTGATTAGGATCCAGAAGCTGGCCTAAATTATCACCTAATTGCTGCAAACCTATCTGATGTCAGAAACTGTGAGAATGAGAGAAAAAGGGTTGGATCATTCCTATCAAGTTAATGTACCTTAGCAGCTGCATCATCCAGGGAATCCCTTTGGCGTGGAAACCTAAAAGTCTCGTCATACATCTTTCTTGTGGCAGCAATTGCACTTGCACTGCTCTCCTTCATGAGAGGTTCACCAACAAGCCCACTGGCAGCATCATTTATCAACTGAGTCCCTTCTCTTTGCTGCTGCTGCTGCTGGTGTTGTGGCTGTTGCTGTTGCTGTCGCTGTTGCTGTTGTTGTTGCTGCTGATGCTGCTGTTGCTGAGCATGCCTCTGCAATAAGAGCTGTTGCATCTGCGTCTGCTGAGGCTTTTGATAGTGTTGCTGCTGCTGCAGCTCTCGAGCCTTGACCATTTGAGTCTGCCATTTTTAAACAATTTAACTACACAGCAAACTTGCTCAACTAACTCATCGAAACAGCAATTGTAAAATGACTAATAACATAAATGAAAATTTTTCACACAAAAATTGAAATGATATATTCCAATCCACATTATACAAAATTTTTGTTTAGTATGGAAGTCAAATTCATTCCTCACAACCTTTAGTAGATTCAGTGCCCAAGGACACCAATAATTCCAGGGACAAAATAAAAAAGCCACTGTTTGTTCCTTAAAAATGACCATCGTCGCATTTCACTCATACTCATTTGAACTTCCCATCCCCAAAAAAAGAAACGTAAGACAAGTAAATTGATGGGAGCAAATACCAGGAAGCAGATATAACAGTATCAATTAAAAATCCAACTCCAAATTTTTTAGCATGCAGTGAAATTTATTTTCCAGAAACAACTTTAGTAATCTATATATGCTAGACAACAGAGAGAGCTAAACCAAGAAAAATAGGGCAACACATACAACTTGAAAACCAAATATAAAGGCAACATTACATGCTAGTAAGCATCCACAAACACACCTCAATATAAGATGCAGCAGCTTCTGAATGCTTCTCATTTGTCCTCGCAATGAAGATATCCCAAAATACAGACCACCATTCAAATAAAAATCCACCAGGTGCATCAATAGCTGGAAAACACATTAAAAAATCAGTTTCATTAAGTTTAAAAAAGAAAATTAAATTCTAACCATCTAGAAGCTATCTTTCTTCGCAAGATTTATTTATTTTTGGCATATCATACCTACTGGGTCAGTCGATACTTTCCCTTCAGCTTGAAATGCCTTTGCAGTAGCATTTAACTTTCTCTTCATCAGATAATCATATATATACACATCCAACCTGTTCTCAAAAAGGATAAAAAAAATTCAGTTATCAGATTATTACAAAAGTAGACAACTTAAATGCAGAACATTAAACCTTAATTCATAGGAAAACCTTCATTAGCCAAAAAAAAAAATGTATCACCATATAATGCTAGAAATTTCCACAAGCCATGACTTGAATTCAGAAGCATTTTCAAAAAAACAGAATGCTGTGTTCCATTGCTACGTTATAAATTTTGCATTATTTCATCCAAAAGAGTCTTAGATGATAATTTTATCAAGATATTCTTCATAATAATGTGGAAAAACATAACGGTGGGAGCATTAAAAAAGAAGAAAAAACCATTTATGTTGGTCTCCAACAAAACCCTAAATCAGTATGAGGTACTAAATCCATGGACAACCCCAAAAAATGAATTTAAAAAGGAAAAAAAAAAAGAAGTCAATGAACAAAATGGAAACTTCATTAATAGTCCTGAAGTTAAAACACAAAAACCTTAGACTAAATTAGTAAAAAAAATGAAATAAAAGAACCCTTGGAAACAAAAAACACAGCATAAACAGAACCTACATTTTATCAGCTTCCCAGTTAGTCTGCGACATGGTTGTAGGTTTTTTTAAGATTAAAAAACCAAAAAAGGAAAAAGGCTTTAAAATCAGTAAACCACTAATGGATGCAAGGAAAATTGGTTATCTTAAATTCTGAAGAAACAGCTTTTCAATCCAACGAAAATATTTTATACTCATAAGAATAATCCAGCGTCTTTTCCCTTTTTTCTTTTATAAATACATGAATTATTATTTAGTAACAGTTGAGGTTTTCTTGTTTAGCTGTCTCGCATTGGGAATTTTTGGTCAAATTATGTTATTAATCCTTGTATTATACATAAATTTTGGATTAATTTTTATATATTAATTTGATTCATTTTAGTCCCTATATTTTTAAATCTTGAAATTTCAAGACTAATACAAATGATAGAAGCTGAATTCATTAGGTCAAATTTTATTATTAGCGTTGTATTATGCATAACTTTTAGATTTAATCTTGATTTGTCAATTTGATCATTTTAGTCTCATTTTCTTTTTAAATTTAAAATTTCAACCTTGATTCAAATAGTAATTCTTAAATATATTAACTAAAATGACGTAGTTTTTGTAAGTATTACATGAAAATAACAAGTTGGCATGTTATTATATATGTGATAATATATTTTTGTGTAAAATTTTAGAATAACAAATTTTAATTTAATGAAATTAATGGTTATCATTTGATATGATTGAAAATTTCAAAATTCAAAAAGATAAAAAGATTAAAATAATTAAATTAGAGTATAAAATCAAATTCATAATTTATACATAATATAGTGATCAATAATGCAATTTGACTAATTTTTAATCTATCTAGCACTCAATTAAATACTAGTTTTTAAACGGCATTAAACATTTTTTAAATATATATTTAACCATTAAAAGGTCTTTTAAACAAAACATAATCTAAGATACTGAAATAAACCAAAATAAAATAAATATAGACAGGAAACACTTAATAGGTTTCTACAAAATGAGATTAAATTTGTAATGACCTGAATTTTCAAGTGGTGTTAGAACGGTGATTCGAGATCACTAAATCTGACAAGTGAGTAGAAAATATTATTAATTTAGTGTGTATAAGTTAAATGTGAAGTTAGGAAAATTTTTGAAATAGTGAATAGTGTACAAGAAATAAATATTAAAATAATTACAATTGAAAACGAGGTATCGAGACCTCAGAGATTTTAAACCGAGCTATAAATATTTTTATAAATATTTATGGAGTGTCAAAATGTTAGTAGTAAATTTTCGTCAAGAAATTTTAAAGTTTCGATAGTTAATTGAACAAAAAGGTCTAAATTGTAACAAATGCAAAATTATGGAAATAATTAAATAGCTTAAATGATAAAAGAAATAGGGCTTAAAAGGCAAATAGGCCCAAGGTCTATTTGGGCTGGACGGCAAAGGCATGAAATCAATAAGAAAATAAGGAGAATTAAGGGTAAAATTGGAATATTGCAAATTTTACTTGATAAAGCTAGGATTAAAGTTGAATTATCTAGATTTCTCTTTATTTTTCTGCATTCTCATCAGGAAAAGCACCATAGAAAGGTTTTCTTAAGCTGATTTTTCATATTTTTACTGCAAATCGAGAACCCGAAGCAAGTCAAAGAAAAGAAAAAGTAGTTGATTAGTCCCTGAACTTTCACAAATTCTGCAAATCAACCCAGGTAAGTTCATATGGCTGAAATTTAATGATTAAATCTTAATTTCATGAATTATATAATGTATGATGAGATATATTTGTTGATGACTTGAGAATAAAATAACAATGTGAAAACCAAATAAATGATCAAATTGAGTGGAACGTCAGATTTGAGTACTTCTGATCAGTAACAAGTGATAAATGGTAGCTTTAGCTACAGTTATCTGATCAGTGACAAGTGACAAGTGATAGCTTTAACTACACTTATCTGATCAGTGACAAGTGATAAGTGGTAGCTTTAGCTACACTTATCTGATCAGTGACAAGTGATAAATGTGATCTGTGCAAGACCGTGACAGGGCTATGGCTTCGGAAAGTGATAAGTGATCATACGCAAGACCATAGTTATACTATGGCAAAGTGGAAGTGAAGTACTCAATTTTCCGTAACCATTCCCTAATTTGATTAAGGATGGTAAGTGACAAATGGGCTCAAAAGAATTATAGTAAATTGATAAGTGGTAGTGAGTTTATACTAAGGGACTCACTAATGATTGTGGTTGACAGGTAAACTTAGTAATGGTGTATAATGTATAAATGTATGAATGTTTGGTAAGATTTATGTTTTATACCAATGAACTTACTAAGTTTCTATAAGCTTACTTGAGTGTATTCAATGTCTCTTGTAGATTGACGTGAAAATATACGGAGGATCGGATCAACACTGAGGATCACACTATCCAGATTATCTCCGGTAGCTTTTGTAAATTTCCTTTTTGATTTATATGGCATGTATATGGTTTGATGGTTTGATGATTATATAAATGCCAAAACTTGTCTAATGAATATGTATTAAAGAGTGATAAATATGCTAAATGGTATAATTATAATAGAAGTATGATTTGGTATCAAATTGATTGAATTGGATTGGTTGGTTTGGATTGGTCTCGGTCTTAAAATTGCAGGGAATGTTGGATATTTATAAAGGGATTATATTGAGTTCACAAAAAAAATTTGGGATTTTGCAAAAAATTCCCTATAATTTCGATTTAATCCTGGTTTGATCCCGAAGTATGTTTTGGGCTTTGGAGACCCCTCTAAAGGACGTCATGATATGTTTAGGTAAATGAATAGTAAGTAACTCGTAATAACGAAAAATTAATTTGATAAACTCTGATAATGCCTCGTACCCTATTCCGGCGACGAATACGGGTAGGGGGTGTTACAAAATTTAGGATGAAAGATGTTTTTAATCGACTGGTCAATTGGATTGAGAATCGATTAGAATATTGGTCCAAAAAAATTATTAGACTGATTGATTTAAGAATTGATACAGATCGGTTGAACAAGCTTTTTTAATTTTTTTAATGATTAATTTAATCGAATTGAATAGACTAATTAAACTAATAAACCAGTACCCTAACTAGTTCGACTACCAATCCGATTATGAAAATGATATTAAAATTCCATTACTATTAAGTTAAGGTTTTTCTGGTTGTAAATTTATTTATTTATTAATAAATTATTGTCTATAAAAATTATGTTTTATTTTTATCTATTTTTTTAACAAACTTTTTAAATAATTTTTATGCAAATACATGTTAAATATTTAAAATTTAATTTAATTTTAAGATAAATTATTTTTATTTATGTTTCACTTTTATATTTTAAATTATTTTTCATTACAACTTTCTTCATAATGGTAATTAACTTAGTTTTCATAAAAGTAATTTAATAAAATATTTAATGTAACAACCCAATTTTCAGTGGTGTCGGAAACAGTGGTTCGAGACCACTAAATCCGATGAGTGACTTTGAAAATTTTATTATTTATTATTTTTGAGTCAAGTGTGATTTTAGAAGATATTTTAATTAGTAATTTGTGTTTTAGAAAGATTTATTAGGTAAGTGGTTTCGAAACGAGGTATTGAGACCTCGATTGTAATAGTCTGATTTAGGGCCTAATCGAAACAGTGGTTTTGGAACCACAAATCTGTAGTAAGAAAAATTTATTCTGATTAAGTTTTAATTTTTATTGTGTGATTGAACGACTATGTAGAATTTTCGTTACGAAATTTTATTGTTTGGGTATCCGAATTAATATTTAGGACTAAATTGAAATAGATGAAAAATGTGTGTTTTAGTTTATAAAGGTACTTGAGTGGAATGGGTTTTTAAATTAGAGGTCATTAAATGGTAATTAGACCACTGGTTAAATTGTTGGACAAAAATGGACATGAGATAAGTGAAATTGGATATTTTTAAGTTAGGGGCATTTTGGTCATTTAGTAATTAAAAGAATTAAAAAGCCAAAATCAAAGCAAAATTGTGTCCATCTTCAAGCTATGGCCGAATTTTGCATGAAGAAACCATGGCTAGGGTTTTTCAAGCTTCCAAGCTCGATTGTAAGTCCGTTCTAACCCTGTTTTTAATATGTTTACGTTTTTTAAATCCTCGTAACACGATCTCTCTATTTCTACCATTTATTTGAGCTAGGGTTGATGTTTGAAAATTTTCCCATATGAGAAATGCTTGTGTTTTATGTTTAATGGTAAAATATGAATGTTCGGTGTGTAGTAAACGACTTTTACTAAGTGATTTTTGATGAAGTTGTCAAAAAAGACTAATTTGTAAAAAAGAATGTAAAATGTGTGTAAGTGTGTGAATAAATGGAAATTATGGACTGCTATAGTTACGGAAATGGTTCGGCTAGGCTTAAAATACAAGTAAATTGAATAAAAATCATTTTACGAGCCTAGGGGGGAAAATGTAAATATGATAAAATTTAGGGGCAAAAATGTAAATTTTGCCAAAATGTGAATTTAGGCTAATTAAAGTAGTAGGATGAATAAATGAGTTAAATGTGTTGTTATAGATCAAGGAAAATGAGATTCGGACTTAGAACGGGGGAAAAACAAAGAATATGACGAATAAGTCATTTTCACCGATTGTGCTACCGAGGTAAGTTCGTATGTAAATAATATATCATTTTTACTTATGTTATAATATTTTGTTATATTACATGAGATGTGGTTGTATATTGAATGATCATTTGATGTAAATTATGAACTGAGATTGACTATGGATGAAATTGACAAAGTGAGAATAAGTGAGAAATTTCCCGGTTGAACTTTCGGAATAGAAAAGGATATGAAAGGCGTCATGAGAACTCATGTGTAGTACTATGTGTAGGCTACTATGAGTATAAGATAGTTATGGTCACATGTGTAGTACTAAGTGCAGGCTACTATGTGTACCGGAAGCTTTGGTCACGTGTGTAGTATTATGTGCAGGCTACTACGTGTACCGAATGATATTGGTCACATGTGTAGTACTAAGTGTAGGCTACTATGTGTACCGGATAACATTGACCATAATGGTGGTGCTATGTACGGAACCACCGTGTATCTGTTATTATTCTAAAATGTTCATCAGGAAAATCGACTAAGTGAAATTATGTGTGACTATGTGGTGATAAGTGCAGGTATATGTATGTCTATACTCATGAGCAATGTGTTCGGTATGTGATCGAAATGTGGTAAAGTTGCAAAGGAGTAAGTGAAGAGATAAAGTCTTGTATCATGCATGCAAGTTGAATTATGTTATTGAATGTTGAGCATATTGTTATGATGTTTCATGAAAGAGTGAAATTTGAAATAAAACAGTTTTGGACAGCAACAATTGTGTGATTTTGAAAAATCACCAAAAATGGTGGAAACTGAATTAGAAGTTGAATAAGGATGGAATTAAATCTTATTGAGTCTATTTTTATATAAAAGAAACGATGTAAACAAAAGAATTTCATATTATGAGATATTTGAATTTTAGTGAGACAGGGTCAGAATGATTTCGGAATCCCCTATCCTGAATTTGGAAAATTATTAAAAATTGTAAAAAAATAGTTATGGGTTAGAATTTATATGTTAAAAATCTTGAATGAGTCTATTTTCAAAAGAAACAAATGGGAACAGTATCTGAATTCTGTACGAGAAGATAATTAATTTTTAGTGCAGAAAGGTCGAAACTGTCAGACAGCAGAACAAGGGAAAATTTAAAGAATAAACTATAATTATTGGCTAAACCAAAAATTCTGAAAATTTTATGGTAAGAATATATATGAGGCTAGTTTTATAGAAAATTTTCAAAACTTAATTTGGAGTTCTGTAACTCAAGATATAAATAATTTAGTGACTTTGACTCGGGTAAATAACTTGAGATGAACATGAATAAATAGTGGAACTATGTGCAATTATGATTGAATTATCTTGAGAATATATTGTGGAAATTTATAAAAGCCTGTTAATAAATTGTTTATTATTTACATACCTACTTACTAAGCTATAATGCTTACTCCGCCTTTCCTTTCCTTTTTCCTATAGTGTCACAGATGCTAGCTCGAGTTGGAGGTCGTCGGAGATTCTATCATACTAACAAGTTATTGATTGGTATTGTACCAATGATCTTCAAGTATTTTTAAGTCTATGGCATGTATAGGGATTTGATTATGTGTGTATATGTCATTATGAGTTGGCCTAAAATGTTGGCCTATAATATTTGATAGTTCATTTTGTATAAGGCCATTGAGGTTGGCTAATATTAGTTAAGTTATATGTTTATGATGTATTTTGTGGATGTGCAAACTTGCATGACTTGGTTGAATGAGTATGTATTAGGCCTCGTAGGCCCTATTTAGGGACTCAAAGATAAAAATTTGAAAAGTTTTAATTTGGATGAAATTTTATGACTCAGTTTAATACGTTTACAAGTGTGTGTTCTGGTAATGCCTCGAACCTTATTCCGGCGTTGAATACGGGTAAGGGGTGTTACATCAATTTTATAAACTGAGCCTAAATATTTTTAAAAATATTTACGGAGTGTCATTAAGGTATTATTAAAGTTTCGTCAGAAAATTTTAACGTTTTGATAGTTAATTAAGTAAAAATGACTAAATTGAAAAAGGTGCAAAACTTGCTAATTAAAGAAATAGTGATTAAATAGCTTAAGTGGTAGATAAGGGAGGGCCAAAAAGACAATTAGACACCCATTAGAAGGCTGAGGCGGCATAAGCAGAGAAAAATCTTGAAATTGGGTGATTTAGGGGTAAAATGGTCATTTAGGAAATTAAATTAAAAATAAAACAAATGACTAAATTGAATTCTAGACATTTCTTCATCAATCTTCGGCCAAAAATAGCCATAAGAGAGCTCCCAAAGCTGATTTTTTTATATTTTTACATCATGTGAGTTCAATTCTTGCTCTTTTCTTAAAATTTTTGTGTTTTTAAGACTTTTACAATTAGGTCAAACTATCTATTTCATTAGTTTTTTATTTTATGGGTAATTTTAAAGTTATCATTGATGAGTGTTGGATGTTTTTGATGAATTAACATGGATTTTGAGATTTAATTTTGTTATATGATGATTTTATCAAGTAATTTTGATAGATATTGATTTTAGGACCAAATTGTGAAAAAGATCAATATTAGGGTTTGGTATTAAATTCTAATTATCAAGTGCTGTGTGATAGCCTAGAATATTTAGATAAATTGTTAATTGAGAAAAATTAGCTCATTTGATAGACTAATTGGGGAAGGACTAAATTGCAAAAATTATAAAAGCTTGGGTAATTGTGTAATTTCAAAAATTGAAGGGTAATGTGAAGTGAATTGAAACTGAAATATATGCTAATGAATGAATAATTTTACATTTTAGATCAAGAGCTCGTAGACAAACGTGAAAAAGAGAAAATAGCAGAATAGTCCTGAATTACTGCAAATCTTACAATTTAACTCAGGTAAGTTCTTATGGTTCAACTTTAATGTTTATTTACTAACTTATGAATATTATTATGTATTTATTCATATCTATTTTTGAAAATAAAATTATTGTTAAATTATGAAATTGAATTAAATGTTCAAAACGAGTGGAACGCGGGATTAAGTACAATCGTTCTGTGGCAAATGATGAATTGACGGTAAATGCAAAGGATGAATTGATGGTAAATGCAAAGGATGAATTGACGGTATATGCAAAGGATGAATTGACGGCAAATTACCCAAGTAAACTGAGGTTCAGCATTTGTTGCGAACTTTCGAGTTTGGTTTCCGTTTAGCTCTCACAAGCTTCTGTTTAACTTATATGAGTTTCTGTTTAACCCTTATGGGTTTCAGTTCAGCTCCTATGAGTTTCCATTCAACCCTTATGGGTTTCAATTTAGCACTTATGCAGCATTCGGGCTTCTGAATATGATGTACTCATATCCGTAAGTCGTTCTTTGATTTGGTAAAATTTGATGAAAGACTTATGTGATTGGATTTGAAAGATTTATAGTTTATTATTGATATTGATTTGAAAGAAGTGTGTTCATCGATTTATGTTGTGTTTGACAAAGAGATTGAATGATTAATTTACTATTTAATTTATTATATTAAGTTCGGTAAGATCTATGTTTAACATATCGAACTTACTAAGCTTCATTAACCTTACTTGTGCTGTTTAATGTTCTTGCAGATTAACGTGAGATCGAGAGATCGAATCAATACATCAAGCCACACTATCCAACTAGTTCCGATAGTTTTTGCAACACATATTATGATTTATATGGCATGTATAGGATTAGATTGATTTGTGTAAATGTTAAGAATTACATTTTGTTTATGTTCCCAATCAACTTATCTATGTATTGTTTAATTGTGTTTGGTATATGTGTTTGGAGAAACATAATGCTCAGGTTTTTGCACATGGCTTAGCACATGGGTGTGTGGCTTGGCCGTGTGACTCAAGTCAGAGAGTTACACGGGTATAGACACGGGCTGGGACACGGGCGTGTGTCCACTACACCTAGGAAAAATTTTAGAATTTTGGGAAAAAATTCTCTAAGTTTCCGGTTTGGTCCTAATTTATTTTTAACGCGTATTTTGGGCCTGGAGGACCCATATAAGGGACAATGTAAGTGTTTTATGAATGGTTCTTGATATGTATATTAAATGTTGTGAAATGTTCGTATTTAATCCGTAAAGTCCTGTAATGCTTTGTAACCCTATTCCGGCAACGGATAAGGGTTAGGAGTGTTACATTTAATTTTAGTTGAAGTCAAAATAGTTTTTAACATTAATTCTATAGTACTTTAATATGTAAGTATATTTTCATTATTTTATAATTAGAAAACGATTAAACTAAAAAAATACATAGAAAAAATAATAATAAACACAATTGTCTTTTGATTAAAATTTGCTATAAAATAGGGCATTCTTAAAATAATAAGAATAAATGCATCTTAGGATAATAAAATTAAGAAGGATGAATAACTTTTACCCAAAAAATCAATGGATTGATTTTAAATTAATATTAAAAAATTCAAATTAAAAACATATAATCTATTTTAAATTCAAAATACATAGTACTTTCTCTAAAAAAATACTTTTAATGTATATTAAAACCCAGAACTGAAAATTATTAATTTACCTAATTATTCACTCTTAACATATTGTATACTAGACATGCAAATTAAAAATGTAACTTAATTATTCTTAAAACTTAACACATATCTATAATGCAAAAATGTTTTTCAAAGAGATATATGCAAATACTTTCATTATAATTCTGACTTCCCCAAAAATTTCATTACAGTTAAACAAAAAAATTAATTACATTTTTTCTCATAATATAGGTAATAACATGAAAGACTGAAGAATGTTTCTTGATTACAAAAATAATAAATAATAATTTTTCTTTCTAAAATTACCTTCAATTGTTTAACGTATTAACTCAATTTTACCTCAAATTTAGAACCATTAAATTATTGTTATTCTTTTCACTTGAATTTTTATTGTTTAAAATGAAATATTTATTTTCAAATATTTTAATCAGTTAAACTATTAAAAATTGGTTTTATTACAGTAAGTGTTTTAAAACTTTAATACATATTAAAAATATTTATAAAATATTAAATCTCAACATTAATGTAAATTCCAAAGCCTTATCAATACATTAAAATTATAATTGTCCAGTAAACAAAAAAAAAAATCCTTTTTTGCATTTTAAATCATGAATAATATAACATATTGCATATCCCTTTTAACTTTGAAAAAATTATTACCATGTTTTTTATTTTTAAATTAACTTAAATAATGTAAGATGTTTCTTTAATTTGCCTAATTATTTGATATTCTGATTATTTAAATTAATTAATTAATTATTGATCAACATTTAATATATATTTAAACATTTTGATTCAGTGTTTAAAAATTATATATTTATGAAAACAAATATTGATTATATATCCAAATCTAGATAAATTTTTACTTTTTACGATATTTATTATAATGCAAACTATAAGAGAGCAAGAGTGTTGATATTAACTACTTCTTAACAATAGGGACGGCTAGAGTTCATGGGACGGGTCGGACCTATACATGATATTAACACTCTTTATGTTTGTCCAAACTCGATCCGAAATATGGACCTAAAATTTTACTTAAGTGCGTCTATATTTGTAAATGGCTAATCCGAATCCGTTTTAGGCCCATCCATATTATTTTTAATTTAATATATTGTTTATTTTACTTTCACCTTTGGTCTCTGTAATTCCCTAAAATTTTAATTTTGGGTATTGTGAATGCATGACACAAATATCTGTTTGCTTTAGTGGTTATGTGTTTTGGGTATGTTTGGGAGGTCCCAAGTTTAAGCTAGGACTTGGGCAAATTTTGGTATTTTTATGAATAAGCCCTATCTTTGGTCATTAGGCTTTTAAGTAAAAGTTGACAAATAATTAACAGAACGGGCTTGTTGGTTTGGTGGATAAGTGGAGTGTTGGTGTGAGGGAGGTCATGGATTTGAATTTTTGGGATGACAAAAGTTGTATTTTTGCTCCTAATTTCGGCAAGAGTTGTGCTGAACTGAATTTTTGAGTGGTGGATGTGTAGTGGAAAGTGAGGGAGTGATTTTAGGAGGGGATTATGGGGAAAAATATCCAAAATCTGATCACCTTTTCCTTTTTAAAAAAAACAGTGTCGTTTTTCTCTCCATCTTTCTGACGTTTTCTCTCCCCCATCTCTACCGAATGTTTTTCTTCTTTGCTTCTTACTCGATTACCTTTTCTTGTCTTTCCTCTACTGCTGAAATTTCCTTGTTTCCCCTAAACCATTCTTTCTTCTTGATTTCGTAGCGTTAAGCAGCAATTGTGCAAATTCAGTAAGTTGTTGGGTATCATTTTAAGAGATTATTTTGTGTTCAATAGTCTAATTCCAGGGTGTTGGCAGCAGCATTTCGCGAGGATTAAGGCTTGCATCGTGATTTCCGTAAACGTACCGATTTGAATTTTTTGCGGCTTTGGAGTGCTCGGGGATTGTTTTAGCATCAAACAAAACTAGGTGTGTACCCGAACACAAAAATAAGGGATTCGGAGAAAAGCTGAAATTGCTTGCTGTTTGGACAACAGTAGTAGGATAAGTTTGAAAAATCACCATAAATTGTGGAAATCGAATTAGAGAATGAAAAAAATATGGGATTAAAGATATTTGAGCCTAGTTTCTCATAGAAGAAACAAAGTAAGCAAAATAATCTCATATTATGAGATATTTGAATTTTAGTGACATAGGGTCAGAATGATTTCGGAATCCTTGTCCCGACTTTGGAAAATTATAAAAATTGGAGAAAATAATTATGGGTTATAATTTATATGTTTAAAATCCTGAATGAGTCTATTTTCAAGATAAATAAACGAGAATATCATCCAAATTCTGTACAAGAAGATAATTAATTTTTAGTTTAGAAATGTCGAAACTATTAGACAACAAAAAAGGGGAAACTTTAAAGAATAAACTGTACTTATTGAGTAAACCAAAAATTATGAAAATTTTATGGTAAGAAGATATGTGAGTCTAGTTTCAGGGAAAATTTGTGGATCTTAATTCAGAATTCTGTAGCTTAAGATACAAATAATTTAGTAACAGCGACTCAAGTAGACAGCTTTGAAGGATCATATAAGTAAATAGTGGAAACACATATGAATAATTAACTAGCACGGGTTACATTAAAATGGAGCACGAGGCCAAGGCCAATTTGGGTCATGTGGGCCACACGGGTGAACATCATGGGCTTGTAGGCTCATTTTCACTGTTTGACGGATAAGGTTGCACGGGTCGCCCAAGTCGACTGTGAACCTACTGTAGGGTTGGTAAGTTTACCTAGACCCCTAATTGACTGAAATGATTGTATGACTGTTATGATTAAGCCTGATGATGTCCTACTGATTTGATACTGTATGCCCTGTTTACATGCATGATATTATGTTATAGCATGTCATATCTGTATATTGCATTGCATTGGGTTGGGGGATTATTATATTTGGAGGAAGTGTACTGAAAGGCTCTTAAGCCTAACATACTGGCAGCTCAGCTGCAAATTACTGTTTTGTGTCACTTCCGGTACTACCTTGGAGTGTAGGGATGGGTGGGTTGATTATATCCCCACATGGAGTGTAGGGTTGGACGGAGATGGTGTGTAAAGGCTGGATGGGTAGGATTTTTGTGACTGCATATCTGTTATTGCTACTGATACTGTGATGGGATAAGGCCCTACTGCATGACTGTTTTTGTACTGAGATGGGCTAAGGCCCAAACTGGACTGATACTGATACTGAAAAGGGCTTAAGCTTAGACTGTGATTATCTGTTTACTATATGTTCATTTGTATGGGGATTACACACTAAGTTTACGTAAACTCACCCATTCTGTTTAATCTGTACAGATAATCTCTAGATATCAGCGGATCAGTGCGGCGGAGGACTCATTGGTGGCCACACGACTTCATTTACACTATTTATTACCTATTTATGATTTTACTTTTATTTGGGAGTATTTTGTTGTAATTATGGTCTTTACGGATTTTGGTTTAAATTTGGTTTTTATACGGTTTTATGATTTAAATCTGCTAGTGTTAGGTAAAACTCGGGTTTTCAAATGAAATTAATGTTTTATCAAAAATACCACGAATACCCAAACTGTTTAAAAACTTCCGCAATAAAAAAAATGTTTTGAAATTGAATAACAATTTGTAAATGAATAATTTTTTGGAAACGAACGACACGATTTGAAATTAACATAAGGTGATGAAAAAAATGGTTAAATAGAAAAAGGAATTTAGCGACAACATATTTTTCGAAAAGCACTACCCTATGACATCGTCAGATTCGACCATAACGTCTAGGCCAGGTTTGGGGTGTTTCAGTCTCGCTGCTTTCTTGTTCGATTCACTATTGATTTTCTTCATCCTTTGAATCGGTGCACCCGATCACAACACTTAGGGCCTATTCTGCAGTGCTTAAAAAAATACTTTTGGCTCCAAAAACACTTTTGGAAGAAAAGTTGTGCCAAACAAGCTGCTTTTGGCTGAAATTTTTAGTTTTTCAGAAGTGTTTTTCAAAAGCACTTCTGAAAAGGAGAAACTAAAATTTTTAGCTTTTCCTCTCCCAAAAGCACTTCTAGTGCTTAATTACTTTTTCACCCCTCCAATAACATAGTAGTTTCCATTTTTTTTCTTGGTACTTAATTACAAATGTGTTAAAATCATTAATTAAAAATAAAAAGATATTTTTTAAAATACTAATTACAAATATTTAATGGTTATATTTAAATATTTAAAATATAGTGTATATATTCTAATTAAATTTTATAAATAATTAATATTTATTGCTTAAAATATTTAAAATTTATATTTCATATTGTCGAAACCATTTTTATTTAAATGGGGTCGACTTTTATTTAAAAACGACAATGGAGTAACCACCAATCTATTTTTATGAGGTGTGATTGGGTCACCTGGAAAAGTAGTTGTTTTTAATAAACGATTTGATTTTATTAAAAATAACGATTTTGGTCCACGAAATTCAAAAAATGGGTTTGGGAGTCGGTTACGTACGAGGAAGGATTAGCACCCTCGTAACGCCCAAAATTGATACCTAGTTGATTAATTAATGTCTTAATGTCGAATATTGAAAATTTGAAGAGATCAAAACAATTCCCCTCTTAAAATCCTTATTGAAATTTATTATTTTGAAAGCTAAATAAAATTTGGCCATCTTACTTTAATGAAGAAATCGAAACCCCGTAAGTTAGGGTATAATTCTTTGAAGTTCCGATGATAACACACAAAATTGTTTTTATTAAAAATCTCATCTTGAGATAACAAAACGCCGTATCCAGTGAGTTAGGATATAACATTTTGAATTCTCGAGAATAAGCTTTTATTTGAAATTTGTATGATTTTATTGAAAAAAGGGATACTCGGCTATTTTGAATTTAACGAGAAAATTGAAGGCCAGTAAGTTAGGGCATAATCTTCTCGAAAATCTTAAATATCGAGTCTTGTTTTATAAACTTTTGAATAAAATGTAATTTGATTAAATGATAACATACGACACAAAAGGATAATTTGTAAATGAATCATACACTAATGAATAACAAATAATTAATAAACAAATATAAACATGCATAGCAACAATAATTTCAATCATACATTATACAAATACCAATATCAATATTTTGAAATTAAATGAATTAATAGTCAATTTTAAAAGATACACTAAAGAAATCAATGGCAAAAGGAGAAATTATAATCAATAAATTATACGTTCAAAATTTTAAAATAATCAATGTATATGAGTTTGTGATAGATTCAAAATAAAGTTAATAAAATAAACACTACATAAATAATAGTATTTAAATGCAATTTTTAAGTAAGTATTATAAGAAGAAAATCAAAATTCACAATATAATGTACACATATTAATTTAAATAAGTAATAGATATGGAGTGAAAAACTTAATATAAATAATATATACACAATAATATATGTAAAAAATTTGAAATAAATAAAATATATAATAAAATAGGGTTTAAAAGAAATAAATTATATATATAAATGAATTGAAAGAAAATACATAAACATATTTAAAAGAGAATTTAAGAGTAATAATGGAATAATATGAAATCAATAGCATAGGATAAAAATAATTTAGTATAAATTGTGTATATATTTATATAAAATTATATTGTCTAAGAATATTGTTCTATAAATCTTTAAATCATAAAAATATATAAAAGTGAATTTTAAAAGAATAAAGTATAAAATAAGCCATAAAAATAATTTATATTGAATTTACATAGAAAATATATAAAATAATAAACGATAAATGTAAATAATATATGTGATAAACTTAAAGTATTAATGAATAATTTAAAATAATAAAACAAAAATAAATTAAATATTGGACTAGATTGAAAACATAATACAAGTTGAGGGAAAATCGTAATGAATTCTAAAATAAAACGAATTGGGACCAAATTGAATGTGCGCTAAAGAGAGGAGGGCCGAATGGCAAAATAAACCAACTTCTGGACACGTGTCCACTTCCTAGCACCAGGGACTAAATTGCAACGCGCAAAAATTAAGCAAGCCAATTTAAAAAAATAAAAAAAATGAAAATAGGACTGAATTAAAACAACCAAAAATGAGGAAGGACTGTTCACGCAAATAACTCAAATGGAAAAAACGCGCGAATCCTCGCTGGGTCGGGTCATAGCGCGGGTCAAGGGCCGCTAAACAACGTCGTTTTGGCACTGGGAACCCTAACTCAAAACGGCGTCGTATTGTATTATAATATAAACAACATTTTCTAAAAAAAAATCATTAGCAGCCCAGTTTTAAAAAAAACAAAACTGTTGCCCCCTCTTTGGCTCTGCTAGGGTTTCGACCCTAGCATCCATGCTGCCGCTGCTATGCTCGCCGTGGAGCCGCCGCGAACGGTGCCCGAAGCCAGGTGAGTCGCTCCCTTTTTTTTATTTTATCTTTTATAAAAAAATGAAAATCAAGCAAAAGAAAAACCGAAAAGAAACGAAGTAGAAACCACAAATCACCTTCTCTATTCACTTTCTCTATGTTTTATTTTTTGTAAAATCAGTATCTTCCATTTATAGATTTTTTGATGGCTTTTTATAGCCAAATAAAAGGAAAATAACATAAAAAAGTATTCTACTTTCCTATTATGTTTTCATTATTTGCTATCATTGTTGCTGATATTCCGTTTTTTGCTGCTTGTTTCTTTTTTTGTGTTGTTTGCAAGTCAATCAGTGGAGACTTCGGTGGCGTCGGCGCAGGTGTGCGTGAGGAGCGCGAGGCGGCCATGCGGCGCCCCCTAGGGTTCCTTCTTTTCTATTCACTGAACTTTGTTGGGCTAGGGTTTGATTTGGGTTAGGACTTTGGGCTTGCTGTTTTGTTTTGGGTTTGGGCCACATAGGCCTGCTGTAATTTGGGCTCTTTTATTGTAATGGACTGTTTTTATTTTTTTTGTTTGGTTTGGTTCATTTGGTGCGGGCTCGGGCTAATTGGGCTTATTACACATATATTAAAATATTAACAACAAGTTATAATAAGTTTTTTTTATATTTTTACTAAAATATAATTATATTAACTAATTTAAATATTATTTAAATGCATATTTGTTACTTGATAATAACATGTCTAAAATAGACATTTTATTTCTTAAAAGCACTTTTTGACAGCAATGCTAAACACTCAAATTTTAAACCAAACTTTTCAAAAGCACTTATCAAAAGTACTTCTCAAAAGCACATTTCCACAACACTTTTGAAAAGCACTTTTCAAAAGCATTGCCAAACTAACCCTTAGTTAATGATATTTGGATCATGTAGCTTTTGAGCACTTTTGTAAGAGTCACAATGCTACCAAATCAGCTCTGCATTGTTAAAGGCAAGTGAAACTAGAAATTTCTTTTATCAAACATTTAAATCAATTGAGATTTGATTTTTATTTGAATATAGTGAAAGTTATAGTACTAAAAATGAAAATCTCGTATTTAATTCGTTGTTTTTATTTTATTTGTAATTAATTTGTAATTTAGTTAATCTATGTTTAAAATGTATTGTAATTTAGGAAAGGCATTACTTAAGCCTTTGACTTCCTTTTTTTGTTTTTGATGTAGTCATTTGACACCCTTAATTTATTGTGTACAAATCAACTATATTTTAAAAATAAATATTTTTTAGTTTAAATGCACCGACCATATTGGTCAAAATGTTTGCTCTCTACAGCACGTTTCTGTCTACCTTCGTAGTACGTTTGTATCTTTTGTGTTTTTTAGTTCGTGTGTTTAAGCTTTGTAAGCATTTTTAATTTTTTTTTTTGGTTTTTGAGTATGTTTTGATATTTGATCTTGAGAAGGGTAATCTACTGTGTATTGGCAAGTCCCAAATATAGAGAAGAAGATGGCGGGACTGAATATCGAAGACGAGAAAGATGAGGCGATGCTTTTACCAATAGATTCAAAGCTATAGAAATCAGTGTACGAGTACTGTTTAGTAGGATGTTTCTTGACGACCAGTGTGGTCCATTTTTCGGCAATGAGGAATACAATGGCGAATTTGTGGCATCCTTTCAGATCTCGGATTTGGGAGAGAGGAGATACTTGTTCAAATTTTTTCATGAGATGGATATTAAACGGGTGGTTGACAGGGCTCCCTAAACTTTTAACAATCATTTATTGATTATCCATCGGTTAGAAAATAATAAAGATTCGGTGCAAGTTACTTTGGTTTTCTCGTCTTTTTGGGTTTAAGTATATGATTTGCCACTAAGTTTCTGGGTTTAAGTGTATGCTTGTCTTCATCTATTAACGGTGGCTGCCAGGGGGAAAGTCGACCAGGTGCCATAAAAATATTGTTTTGGAATGTCTGCAGATTGGGGAGCACGTGGGCTATTTGAAAGTTTCGGCATACACTGAAGACTTATAATCCTTAAATTGTCTTCTTAATGGAGACAAAATTGAATGAAGTTCATATGGAAAAACTTTAAAAGAGATGTGGGTTTAATAATGGGATTAACGTTCAAGCTAATGGAATAAGGGGAGGACTCAGTTTAGCATGGAATGGTAATGATATGGTTTAACTACGAATCTACTCAAAGAATCATTACGATGTGGAAATTCAGATGGATGAAGGTGGAAGAAAATGGAGGCTAACGGGATTTTATGGAGCTCCGGAGGCTTGACATAGGGAAGAGTGTTGGGTATTACTTCGTTGTTTAGGAAGAAATCAAGAATTGCCATGGATTGTATGTGGAGACTTTAATGAAATATTGTATTCTTTTGAGAAGATCGGTGGTGTGCCACGAGAGGAGAGACGAATGGAGAATTTTCGAATGGTGTTAGAGGACTGTCAGTTAGTGGATGCGGGCTATTCAAGACCTTGATTCACTTGGGAAAGAGGGAATTTACCTGAAACAAATATTTGTGAAAGATTGGATAGGGGAGTGGTTAATGTCGATTGGATGAACATGTTCCCTTATTTTTCAATTAGTCATTTACCACACTCTTTTTCTGATCATTGTCCCATTCTTATCCAAACTAATCAGGTGGATAAAAGTAGCGAACAGAGAGAATTTTAGTTTGAAGTATGGTGGGTTTTAGAGAAATCTTGTGAGGAGGAAGTTAGACGATTTTGGTAATCAAGTTCAGGCACTCTCATGGACAAGTTAGAAACCCTCATATCTGGTTTGAATAAATGGGAAAAAGGGTATAAAAGAAAAGTGAACTGAGGTTTCAAAAAGATTGAATAAAAGATTGGAATATTTGTCTAATTTAGAAAGGGATGACAAGACATTGGTAGAAATAATAAATGTGAAGGTACACCTAACTCTGGAAATTGAGAAATAAGAAGCATATTGAGAACAAAAGGCTCGGGCAAATTGGTTGCGATTGAGAGATAGAAATACAAAGTTTTTTCATAATCTTGCATCCTAAAGAAGATGCATGAACTGAATTAGAGGTCTGCTAAATGAGGTTGGAAATGTGGTCAAGAATGGAAATGAAGTGGAGGAAATTGCCCAGAATTATTTTATTGATATTTTTGCTACAAAAGGAATTGGCAATTTGGAGCATATCTTGTTTTGGGTGAAAAGCTGTATAACAGATAAAATGAACCAATTGCTGACAACTAAGTATACGGGTGAGGAGGTGTTTGCTGTGTTGAAAGGAATGAGACCAACGAAAGCAGCAAGTTCTGATGGTTATCCAACAATATTTTTTTCAAAAATTTTGGCATATTATTGGACGTGAAGTGAGTAATTTCTACATTGAAATTTTGAATGGAGGTATGTCATTGAAACCTTTCATTGTTACAAATATTGTGCTTATACCGAAAACTGCTCATCTTTTGAATTTGACAAATTTTAGGCCTATAAGCCTTTACACGGTATTATATAAAATTATTTCTAAAATAGTTGCTAATCGATTTCAACAAGTTTTAGATTGTTGCATTGATGAGGCTCAAAGTGCTTTTGTTCCACGTCGTTTGATCACAGATAATATTTGATCACAAATATTGGGGAATGGTTCGTTGGCGCTAAAATTGGATATGAGCTTTGCAAACTTGTAGGTGGAGTTTATCATGCCCTGTATCAGCTTTATTTTGTACTGAATTGTGATCATCGAAAATGAGGTACAAGTGTTTCTACCTACTAGAGGCTTAAGGCAAAAGGGATTGATGGATTATCTTTTGATATGTAGCGAAGGATTATCTTCTGTAATGAGATTGGCTAGGCAAGAGGGATTGATGGAAGGAGCTAGAATAAGTCAAATAGGTCTAAAAATCTCCCATTTAATGTTTGCTGATGATTGTATTTTATTTGATGAGGCTTCATAAAGGGGGCATATGTTCTAAAGGGTATCCTCAAGGAGTGTGAGGAAGTTTAGGGACAATGTGTGAATATAAGTCAACTACGTTCTACAATTCAAATACTTCCGATCAGGTTAGAGGGTTAGTGCCTAGATTTTAAATGTTCAAAATTCTACAAATCCTGAAAAAATCTAGGTCTTCCTAATATGGTTGGTCGGGGGAAGAAAGTGGCTTTTTTATAACACCCTTAACCCGTCTCCATCGTCGGATTAGGGTTACGAAGCATTACCATACAATTGAAAAACATTTATCATCATAATCTTAAATAAATTAATACTTATTATAAACCAATCAATCATATGCATTTTGTCCCTAAATCGAGCCTTCGAGACCCTAAAAATAACTTAGAAGTGATTCGAGACTAAATCAAATCAAAATAGAAGTTTTAAGAAAAAGATGTAAAAAATGCAAAAATAGGGGTTACACGGCCATGTGGTCAGATCGTGTGACATGCCGTGTAACTCTCTGAGTTGCCACACACGCAATATGCTAGACTGTGTAACTCACTGACTTGAAACATTAAAATTTTACAAATAACACACAGTCGTGTCGTCAGGCCTTGTGTGTTACATGGCCATGTGATAGCCCGTGTCCCTGGCCGTGTGAACCAAAAAACTTACCTAAAATCAAGCCTTTTCAAGTCCAATTCATACCTAACCATTCAAACCATTTGGGCACACATTCAAGGGATTCAAACATTGTTCAAACACACATAAACATGCCATTCCAAACATCCTAAATCACCTAACTAATATGTCATTCAAAGGCACCACAATTGTATCAAAACATCACTTACCAAAAACAAGTCAATATTGCATATTCCCAAACATAATAACCTATTTCAATTGACTACCATAGATGACCATTTTCAAACCATCAAAACATACCAAAAGAACCTTATTTACAAGCACTTAAAAGTGACCAATATGACATGTTTTGGTAAGGCATTAAAGTGCACCAAACCAACATAACCTCAAAAGCTTAAACATGCCAAAACATACATTACAAAGATCCTACACATGTCATTATTAACATTGGCCAAAATACACAAAATCTACCAATATGGTTGTTGGATATTGTAATAGATCTCCGACGAGTTTCCAACAATATATAAAACAAAGGAAAGTAACTACGTAAGCAACGAGTGCTTAGTAAGCTCGTACAAACTTAAACATAACTTACCATTCCATTAGCACAATTCATAGTTTAAGCATAAAATCATTACCAATACCATAACCTTAGTATAAGCCTATAAAACATCACCAAATTCACAAGTTAGTACACTTGTTCATGATACAAATGAATTCAACCATAATATAAGTAGGTTTCCATATGTAAATACATCATTTAGCTCATAAATCTTTTCATAAGATCAAGATTTATTCCATTTGAATACTTACCATTTCATTTCCTTTTCTTACCCGTTGAACCATCTAAAATTACATAGGATACTTTGGAAGTCTCACACATAGCGTGCCTTTACATATAATTGTAACATTTCCTTTACATCAATGCTCACACGAGCTGTGGGTCAGAATGTAGGTTACACGATACTACTCACACGAGCTATGGAGAATCCGTAAAAAATGTAGGACTTCATCCATCAATAGGACATTCAAGACCAACACCCGAAACATGAAGTCCCTAATGACATGTCATTTGTATCCTAAGAATTCTTAATGTTCAAACGAGACTCGTTATCTGTCAATTCATCATAGCATTGATACATGTATGTTCAAATCCATTTATAACTAATACAATTTAATAGATAGTCAATTTAACTAACTTTATCCTAATTACAATTCATGCAACTTACATCGATAATAAAGTCATAGAAGTGGAATTCAAGCTAATCCGAAGCTTTAGATTTTCCTCAATTTAAGTCCGATTGTGGTTTATCTTGATCTAAATAAATAATTTTATTTAATTAAATACTTCTAGTATTAAATTTAATCCATAGTTCATATTTATGCAAAATTATAAAATTACCCTAATACTTTAACTTTTCATAATTTAGTCCTTAAACTCATAACTTACATATTACTTAGTTTAGCCTAAATCCAAATTAACCAATGTTACAAGGGACCTTGAAACACCCGAAAGTTACCAATAATTCACAACAAAACCCATGGATTTATACATTTAACAAATTAATCCCTATATCCAAAATTCAACAAAAATCACTTAACAAAAATACTTATTTTACAACAAAGATTAATAATCTATCAAATAACATTAAAAAACATCCAAAAAATCCATGGCAATTCCCTCAAACTTTAACATTTTTACAATTTAACCCTCGAGCTAGCTAGATTAAGCTAAAATGAACTCAAAAACATGAAAATCACTAAAAACGAGACTTGAATTGATTTACATGCAAGGTAGAGACTTGATCAAAAGCTCAAACCTATTCTAATAATGCTTTTCTCTTCAATTTTTGGTGGAGAAGGAAATTAGAGAAGATGAAACAATTTTTTTTATTTACTTTAAGTTTTAATTATTCAATTACAATTTTAACCTTTAAAAACTATCAAAATTTTATTAAAACCTATCCATGTACATCCACTAACATATAACATGGTATAATTACCTTATAAATCCATTAGCTTTCCTTTCCATAGCCATTTAGCCCTTTTAACTAATAGAATTCATATTTTACACCTTTTACGATTTAGTCCTTTTACCTAATTAACCAATTAAACATTAAAATTTCTCAACAAAACTTTAATACAACCTTAATATAATCTTGTAGACATTAAATAAATATTAAAATAATAACTCACTAGTCAAAATTGTGGTCCCAAAATCACTATTTTTGACACCACTGAAAATGAGCTGTTACATTTTCAATTGCTTAAAGATCTAATGAAGAGAAAAATAGACAGTTGGAGTACAAAACACTCATCACAATGAGGTAAAGATATTTTTATAAAATCTATTTTATAGGCAAATTCGATGTATATGATGACCTATTTTTTACCGAAATCATTTTGTCAAGATATGAATAATATAATTGTGAATTTATTGTGGCAAAAAGGTCAAGGAAAGCGAGGTATTCATTGGTGCAAGTGGAGAAAGTTATGTGAACTAAAAGAGAATGAAAGTCTTAGATTTTAATGTTTAACAAAAATTAATCTATCATTACTTGCAAAACAAGGTTGGAGGGTAATTAATTGTCTAAATTCTTTGCTTGCTCTTACGTTAAAAGCTAAATATTATTCAAAGATAGATTTTTTAAGTGTAGGTTTAGGGAATATACCTTCCTATACCTAGAAGAGTGTATAGGCGACTAAGGGAATCCTCCAAGATAGGCCATGCTGGCAAGTTGGAATTGGAACAAAAATTTCAATAAAAGAGACCGCGTGGGTGCCTGGATCTGTGGATTACAAAATTCAAAGTGGTGAGAATGTTCCAGATACTATGATGGTGGCAGACCTAATTGACAAGGATTTAAGGAAATGGAAAGAAGAATTTATCAAGAATATCTTCTATGAGAATGATGTTAGAAGAATTTTGAGCATTCCTGTAACAACCTAATTTCCAATGGTATCGGAAACGGTGGTTTCGAAAGCACAATTCTGACATGTTAGCCCGTAAATATTAATTATTTAATATTTACGATGAAATTATTGTCGTATTAAAATTTGGTTTAGAAATTTTGACTTTTGGTTAGTTAATTAAAGAAAAAAGATTAAATCATAAAAGTTGAAAAAGTTGCTTGCTATTGATTTTTCGTAGTTTGGTCTAAATGGTTAATGTTGGAGGATTTATGTTGTAATTAGACCATAAGTTTTATAGTGGACGATCATGGTGGGTTATTAAGAAAATTTTAATTAAAACAAAAGGGTAAAATGGTAATTAACAATTTAAAACATAAACTAAAACAAAACTAAAGATATCATCTTCCTTATTTCTTTGGTGTTCAACTGAAGTCACCATTTTTGGAGGAAAAAGAATCGACCAAGCTAGATTACCTTACATGTGAGTGATTTATTTGCTTGTTTTTAGTGATTTTTATATTTTTAGCATCGTTGTAGCTTAATCTAGATAACCCGAAGACTAATTCGTAAAAGTGTTAAATGTTTAGAATGTTACCATGGATGAATTTGAGATGGTCTTCATTTTTATGATAAATTATTAAGTTTGATAGTTATATAGTACCATTTTGTAAAGTGGTTTTGTTTATTTTAAGTTTAGAGATTTAATTGAAAATAATGAAAAGATGACATGTTTTTCTTATGAAATTTTAGTATGTAAGGATTGATTTGGGATGGTCACAAATTAGTTCAATGGGTATAGGATTTAATTGTGAAAATAATTATTTTTGGTCTTAAGGATCAATTTGAATAAAATGTAAAAGTTTAGGAAAATGTGAAAATTTTAAATAAGAAGCCATGTGTATTAAATTGAATATTACATAAAATTCAGGCTAATAAATTGAAATAAACTATTATATAGATCAAGAACAAGTAGATAATCATGGAAAAAGGAACTGACTAGTTCCTGAAACTTTTGCTATCTCTACAGTTTAGCCCTGGTAAGTTCGTTCGGTTTAGTTTAGTATAATTTAATATGTTATATTGATTGTAAATTGTGGTTGTTGAATTTTTTGGTATATTTAAATTGTTATAAACTGATGTGAATTGAGAAAGTTATTGACTTGAACATTATTAAAATGATGATATGATTTGAGCTCGGATGAACGTAAGACTGGGTACAATTGGCATGCCAATACGTTATATTGCGCGCTGTATAGGATTGACTTGTGATGAGATGATGATTCCTGACTTGATATTATCCACTAAATATACCAGAATTCAACATTTGTTGCAGACTTTTGAGTTAAATTTACAGTGATTCTGACATGTTACTGGGGGTGGATGTAAAGCCTTCAGGCTTGACACTTGGTGCCCAGGTGTGTTTTCGGAGGGATGCTAGCCTACGGGCTAGGCACTTGGTGCCAATGCGTGTTCTCAGTTGGTTTGGCTTGTTTGAGCTTTCTAGCATATTTCGGGTAGATAACCGCGTATCTGTATCTGTTCTATTTCTTTGTAGATAACGTTTTGTGGAATCGGGCAATCGGATCAACCTGAAGATCAGATTATCCATATATCTATCGGTAGATTTGACATGTTTACCTTTGAGTTATATGACATGTAATAGGTGTCTTGTATGTGTTTTGGATACTTATTACTTATGATACATATTATACTTGAATGATGTTATGTAAACTTGATTTTGGCTCACTTGTATATATGTCTTTGGCTTTTGGCTTATAAAGGTCCATATTTATATGTTTTGGTCATTTTGGTCTAAGTTACTTGTGAATGAATATGTTATGGTAGAAGTACATATGAGTGGTATGGATGAATTGTAAGTTTGGTATGAGTTTAAAGCAATTACTTGTGAACTTTGAATGTGAATTAATTGAAGTATGAAATGTAGTGCCATTGAGGACATATTGATTAGGCACTTAGGTTGAATGTTTTGACATGTTTTAATATTGTTTGAATGTGTTTTGAAAGCATGTAAATGTTTGAATTTGGTTTGGTTTGGCTTGGCACCTAAGAAATGGGTAGTGTTTTGGCTTGTTTTAGAAGTCATTTTACGTGTACACGGCCTGAGACACGGGCTGTCACACAACTGTATGCCATACACGGTCTCCTCACACTATCATGTGTCATTTTGATTTTTAAGTGTAGGATTTTTCACATGGCATCATACTGTTACACGATTTGCAACACAACCGTGTGACCTTATTTCGATTTGCACACGGGCGGGCACACAGTATATGACATAGCCATGTGACCTAAATTTCGAATTGTACACAGTTTGGCCATACAACCATATTCTTGGGCCACACGGCCTGGCCACATGACCGTGTGATACATTTTTCTAAAATATTTAAAATTTTCCATGCTTTTCTATTTTAATTCAAATTAGTCTCAGATTATTTTTAAACTATTTTTAAGGTCCCATAAGCTCCATTTAATACCTATATGTATGCTATGCTCAATGTGTGGAGTGAATATATATATATTTAAATTAATATTTGAATGGTTTTGCGATGTCATTTGATTGAATGTGTGCCATAATACTCCATAACCTTAATCTAGTAACGGAGATGGGTTAAGGGTGTTACAATCCCTTTGGCGAGGGTTTCGCATGAGGATTATCAGGTCTGGAAAGGAAAGGCTTCAGGTGATTATTCAGTTCGAAGTGCTTACAAGTCTTTAATGCAACAATATAGGGAGCCTAATAAACTATACAACTAGACAACTCATGTGAATTTTTATAATAAATTATGGGGATTAAATTTGCTCTCAAAATTGAAGATTACAGTATGGCGGTGTTCTATGAATTTCCTACTTACCCTATGTAATCTATAGTACAAACGATTAACAACAAACGCAATATGTCCAAAATGTGCAGGAGCGATGGAATCCAGAGAACATGTGTTTCGCGACTTGTAACATCCCGGTTTTAACTAAATCAGAACAGTGGTTTCGGAACCATAAATCTGAGGTTGTAAAATTATTTTAATATTATTTTTAGTATTTACAGTATGTTATTTAATATGGGTGAAAATTTCGTGATTTAATTTTACCGATTGGTTAGTTAATTTGATAAAAGGACTTAATCGCGTAAATTAAAAGTTGCATACTATTTGTTTAAAGTGCTTAATTGCTATGATTAATTAAATTAAAAGTCCTTATGATGATATTACACCATTGGTAGTGTTAATGGACATTAATTGACATGCATTATAAATTTTTATGTTTATTCATTAAGGGTAAATTAGTAAATAGTATATTAATATGTATTAAATAAAACAAAACATAAAAATTCATGCATGTTCATCTTATTTTGGCAGAAACTCAAAGAAAAAGGAAAAAAAATTGAAGCTTTAGGGTTCGACACTTTGAAGTCTTGATTGAGGTATGTTTTGAGCTCAGTTTTTGATAATTTTTACGTTTTTGAGATTGTTGTTTTGTATTCTAGCTAGCCCATGCTTTAATTTTTGAATTTGATGGTGATTTTTTGAAATGCCATTGATGAATATTCAAGATTTTTGTTGTTTGATGATGGAAAATAAATATTTGATGTTAGATTATCATGTTTTATTAAGTGATTTTTGATAAAAATGCTTATTAAGAATTAAATTGTGAAATTTGTAAATTGAGAGGTTAAAATGTGAAATAAATGGAATTAATGGGCTGTTAGGGACCTAGGGAAAATTCGGCCTAACATGAACGTGATGAAATTTTGAGTATTTTGTATTGTTTTGAATTAGGGACTAAATTGTAAAAATATGAAATGTTAGGGGCTAAAGTGAAAATTTCTCATTTATGTGTTTTTGGATGAAATTGAATGAATATGTGATTAAATAAGTTAAATTTGAATTGATTTAGATCAAGAAAGAAAGAAATCAAAGTTAGATCGGGGAAAGTCGAAAGTTGTCGAATAGTCGTTTTGATCCGTTTGTTTCTGTATGAGGTAAGCTCATAAATAATTAAATGTTTTTAAATTCAAATGTATATATATTATATTTAGCCGAACTGAATTGTATGTATTGTTATATATATAATGCCGAATTAATTTGAGCATTGAATGATTGATTTCGAGCATGAATTGATTTAATCACGAAGTCGAAAGCCCCGAACGAACCTTAGGAAATGTATAGGATACTGATGTCATGACATAAGGATTTCTGAGATGTGATTTCATGTAAGACCATGTCTGGGACATTGGAATCGAAGTGAGATAACGTGTAAGACCATGTCTGGGACATTAATATCGTATATGAGTCGTATAAGACCCTGTCTGGGACAATGACATCGAAATATGCTAACATGTAAGACCATATCCGGGATATGGAATTGTACGAGCTTTATATGATTTCTGTGTATCCTTAACAATTTTGAATGGTTCATCGGCCATTGACAAAATGAGATCAAATATGAAATTGAGCTAAATGGTTCAGGTATGTGAGAAGTTTATATATTAATGAAAATCAAGGTAAGTGTAATATTTAATGTGGTAATATGTAATTATATAAGTAAGATGATTTTATATGTGAATGAGATTGATTAAATTTGACCTATTTGAATTGAACTATTAACGTTCTTGTGATAATTTAATTGATTATGACTTACTAAGCTTATTTTGTGTGTTCTTTCATTGTTTTATAGATTTTGAAAGCTAGTTTTGAGTTCAGGGATGGTCAAGGATCATCATCACACTATCGATCGCTATTTCGGCACTTTAAAAGTTTGTACTTTCGACTTATGACATGTATAGGCTAGTTTCGATATGGTTCATTTTGATCTGTATATTTGTAGCCATGCGAAAATGGTTTGATAATGATGCTAATGTTTGTATATATCCAGTCATGGTAAAAGTTCATTTTGGAAAGTATGTTTCATGGTTATATGTTTTGGTTTGAGTAATGAGGTACATGATGAATATATATATTGATTGAGCATCGGTTATTTAGGTACGATTTTATATGGTAAATAAAGTATATGAATCAGGTATGTTTAATCATTTATATGGATGCTTATAAAGTGACATTTTGATGTTTGTGTTTGGCTATGAAATGGTATAATTAGCTTTGATTTAAGTTGTGAAATTGGTTTGATTTTTTTGGAGGTTGTATTGTTGATCGAATAGATGAAGTTAAATGGCTTGGTATAGGTAGCTTGGATTGGTTATTGAGCATGCGATTTGGATATACTATAAATTGTATTTTGCGTCTGAAAATGGTTAATGAAATTATGGTAAATTGCACATGAATTGAGTGTGAATATGTAAAGTTTGACTTGGTGCTTAGCAAATGAAAATGGTATGTTTAATATCTAGTTAAAGGTAGGAAATTGTACTAAAGGATGTCTTAATGTATGCTTGGTATATGAGATAAATTATGTTTTATTATGATTTAGGTATTCGAATGCCATGTAATTGTTGGAAGTACTTTGACTATTTAAATTAGCTTATTTTGTGCATTGTTAAATAATAGATAATGTCTATAATTTATCTTGTGATTTGGAAAATTGGATATATTTATGTGGTTAGTTGTTTGGTTAAATGTTAATATTGATATGTGTTTGTATTTGTTACGTGATGACTATGCTATGCCATGTGAATTTGGATATTTGGTGTGACTTATTAATGACCTATGTTTTGATGTATAAATCGCCTTGTAAGTTGTTTTGTAATTGATGAAAATTGCTTTGATCATTAGATGAGATAATTATGATATACATATATATATGATGCATATTTATATTCGCTATGGTATTTGATTCATTTTGATAAGCATGAGATTTTGATATTTGGTAATGTATAAAGGTTATATTTAACCATTTATTAATATTTGCTAATGAATCATATTTGAATAACTAATAAATGGTATAATATAATTTGTTTTAACTTGTTATGTGAAAGTGCATAGGTATATAAAATGGTTCGTATAATAATTAGTCATTGAAATAGATGTATACTAAAGAATATTGAGGTGATATATGTGATTGATATATGAAATAAAATATGTTTGGTTTAAATTAGGTAGTCAAATACCAAGAATGTGATGTTCATATGGTTCGAAAATTTTGATTGAATGGAGTATATTGAGTTGATGGAATTTGAAGCATGGTTCGTATTTGTGATATGATTAATAAGACATGTTTGAATTAATTAGTTATGTGCCTTTTATATATATATATATGAATTTGACATATATGAATGAGTGAATAATTGCTATTTGAATTTGATAACTATTGTAAAGAAGTCATTATAATAATGTTGTGCATGAATTGTAATAAATGTTCGTGATGAACTATGTTTTGTTCGATAATGCCTTGTAACCCTAATCCGGCGCCGAATACGGGTTAGGGGTGTTACACGACCCTGTGAGAAGGGAGATATGGAAACAATTGAACTCTCTGTGGCCTAATTCAGTAGCAAATTTGGAATTTATGGATTGACTTACCTGGTGTTTTTTTTTAAAACAGTTCCGTAAATCAGTGCCGAATGTTTGTGTGTGCTCTATGGGCAATTTGGACGGAAAGAAACAAATGGATACATAAGAGGCAAAGGTAAACTGGGTTAAAAATTGCAGATTTTGTCAAATACTATATCCGTGAACTGGATGGGTTGAGAAATGCAATACCTGCCAAAATGATGGAGAGGGAGAGATGGAAGCCACCGGAGAATCCGTTTGTGAAAATCAACTTTGATGCAGCATATAAAAAGGATGATAACAGATCCTGCTCAGGGATTGTCATTAATGATTCGGATGGAAGGGTTTTAGGATCGAGGATTGTTTTAAATGAAAATGTACTTTTGGTATTTGCAGCAGATGCCCTTGCATGTGTCAAGGGGCTTTAATTGGGGTTAGATTCAGGAGTCATGGCTGTTGAGGTTGAAGGAGATGCTTTGTCAGTTATTAAAAACTTACAAAAGGGAGGAGATGACAGTCGGAAATTTGTGCTTTCATTAGAGACTGTCAATGGTTAAGTAAAAATTTCTAGAAATGTAATTTCAGGCATGGACAACGACCGATGAACGAAGTCCCCCATTTGCTAGCTACAGAAGGATTGAGGGAAGGGGAACAAAGTGATATGAGCAGTGGGGAACTTGGATATGCTGAGGAGAAGGTGGAAAGAAATCAATAGAGGATCACAACAGTCTGATGTTGGTTGTTTCGATATGCAATCTGAGAGAGTTGGAAGAGTTTTAGAAAAGATAAGAGTTTATTAATGGAGTTACAGTTGTTTTCTCAAGAGTTGTGCCGATTGCTTTTGTTGTTGATGACTTGGATGGTTTTAGAGCAAGCTCCTTTTTTTTTGTAGGGTTTGGGCCGTTTGAATTGACTCATTAATAATTGAATTGGAGGTATGTTTTTGAGCTTTATTTTTGAAGATTTTAATAAAATTCAGCTGAATTATCAAAAAGAAAAATACAATTGAAAATTAATTTCCCAACTTTCACCTAGTATTCTCTAAATGAAAAAGAAAAGTTGATATGTCCATGTTCAAAATTCACCTGAGAGTAAAAATATATTATATTAAATCCACGCAACAAGGGGCTTCCCCTTGAAATCAAAAGTAAAAGAAAAGTTGCCTAAAAATGAGATTGGAAAAACACTCATTCCATGAAATCATCCTTATCATCCACGGGAATTGGTCGGTTCCTCCAAAACACAGCAAGGCCACTCCCTCCCAGCTACATGAAACCATGAGAATGTCAATTGAATTTGAAGGTAATGCAGGAAGAAAATGAAGATGAATGTGGAAAGTTTCATACCGCCATGCAAACAACACTAACTGCAGAAGGAACAGCTACTAAGGGATTGGTGAAATGTTTCTGGGCAAGCAAGAAACCAAGTGCTGAACTCTGCATTTGCAAAAATAAGAACAGCATCATTCACTGAAAGCATACTAGTAGTTCAGGTGAATAACATGGAGTTTAAGCATGACGATACCTGCATTCCACATTCTATGGATATGGTACGAGAAGTGGATTCCCCAAACGATAATTTTGAAACCCAGTAACCAAGGGCAAATGCAGCAGCATGTAGGAGAGCTACAGGCAATATTAGCTGAGCTCCTTGGGCTTTCAAGACGTCAGACACTTGGCCAATCTTAGTATCAAAGGACATCAATGTGAGTTCTTTATGTGTGGAAAGAGGCTTTGAAAAGAAGTAGCAAAATTTATATGAAAGTGTAATGATAACTTACAGGGCTTGCACAAAGTAAGGTAGTGAGAATAACTCCAATTAATGGAGTCACTGAGATAATCTTTGAAGTGAATTTGGGAAAGAATTCATTGGACAAGACTGCCACAAAGATGACATTAGAATCTTATCATTGTATGTCAAATTTCTTTAGACTTCATGATAATTGAAATGCAATAAATAAAAACAGATAAGAACAGTAATCCTTTGTTACCTCCAACAACTGTAGGTACTAACACAACCTGAAAAGTGCTTATAGCAAGACCCTGAAAAGATTTTTGGGTAAACATTTTTACATTAGTGGAATCACCATAAGTGAAGGGTTACATGCTTTATATTTTTATAGATGAAACTTTGAGATCTTATAACTTCCATCTCATTTAGGTTCTATCACCAGTTTAAAGTGTAATTATATTTTAAATTTCTAATGGATCCACCTGATGTAAAATTTGGAAGAGAAACCAAAGAGGCAGGTTCCATTATTGTAATGTTTTCACTAGGATAAAGCTAGTGAATGTAAGTCGGCTCATGCTTTATGTATTTGCCTATTATCTGTAAAGGCAACCTTCAAATAAGAATAAACATACCGCAGCATCAACAGGAACAAGCTGACCAGCAAGAAGCTTTGTAAGGAGTGGTGTCATAACTATTGCTCCAATAGTTGAACACCTACAATATTCCAGAGGAAATTGGAGATTACTTAATTTCCAGTTTCAGAAATGCTGAAAATGGCTTAAATACAAAAGTAATGCATATTTGAAGTTATGAACATTTCAGAAAATTTTCTCATAGCTAATAATCTTATACTTTCATTAGCATGATATGCATAAATCCTGAATTATCAACATGTTACAGGTATTTGGTTTTTCCTTTCCCTTAAGCATGTTGTCCAGCCTCAGTAAACTGTGAAGAGTGAAATGTCTAAGTGGATTTGTGAAACAAACACTGAAACAAAGAACTCTAGCGAGTTTGGTGCCAGTTTTACTTCCTCTACCTTGGAAACGTAAATGAATAAACAATCCTACAGACAAATGAGTTTTTGTAGAACATCTGCCAAAGACTTCCATGGTCAGAACTGATAAGGTAGTTTTTACATCTTCCTCTAAGGACTTTAAGAGATAGCTCCGAAAGAAGAATTTTCAGGCAAGGTTGAACTTCCAGGATATCAAATCAAATGCAAGTAAAAGATCCCAAGGCTACTCTATCCAACAAAAGCATTGATCTTACGTAGTCATGAGAACGGAAAGTGCTACATTCCCCTTAGATATATAGGTTGCAACATTTGATGCCTGACCGCCAGGGCAACATGAGACCAAGATAAGACCAGTTGCAAGTGGAGCAGACAGTTTCAAAGTCTGAAAATCACATAGATGTTGTTCAGCATTCATGGAAGCCTACTAGACAGCATTATAGAGCTGAGAAATCACTTTACACATAATGCAATCTACATTACATTGGCTTTCATTTGAAAACCCAAATTTGGATACCGTATATCTTATTTCTGCAGTCTTCAACCAACCTCTTTATCAGATGATTTCTCAGTATATGAATTGAATAAAAGTTTTCAACAGTATTCTATTAAGCAAATCAAATAGTATTAAACTAGCCTAAAATAAGGTATTGACACAAAAGAAAATTTCGAATTACCATTGCAATGACAAATCCTAGAAAAGGCTTGATTAGGTACTGAGCAAGAAATCCTACACCTACCTGCAAAATTGAAAATTAATACTCTTAACCATTTGACACTAAAATAGGATCAGTTCTGTTCTATAAGCAGTCTACTAACTAAAATCATATGTGAATACGTTGCCTTACAGTCCAGGGGTTCCGTAGACAGCGTCTGAAATCCTCAAAAGTTAATGTCAAACCCATTGAAAGCATGAGGAAACCTAGTCCAACAGTGAAAAGATCTGTCTCCAACCATGTTACCTTCAAGAGGGAATAAATGGTTAGGTAGCTAAGCAACATTTGAATAATCATTCACTAAAAGAAGCAGAGAATTGAATATTACCGCAGCTGGCTTGTATATGCCGATAATAGTTCCCAAAATAACCTGTTCAGTAAATTAAAGTTATAATGTAAAGCTAAAGATGAAAAATCAGGTAGAGTTTTGTCAGACACACTAACAGAATAAAACACGCACCCACACAGGGAAAAGAGTTGTCAAAGTTTCAATTATTCTCTCATACTTGCTCATCCCACTTGGTGTAGGAATATCTCCGGATACATTGGCAGCAGCATTGCAGATAACTTGGGGATCCCTGGATATAGAGATTCGATCATTCTTAAGTGCTAAAAAAGGAGTGCACAAATTGGAAGCTAACTTTGATAACGTCGCCTAGGGTACAAGGACCTAAGCAAAATCCTAAAAATCAAATCATGCAGCTAAGTTGGTTGTCTAAACTGATTTCATTTCATTTTTCCTATCATTTTCAGAAAATATATTTTTTTTCTATTTTCTCCTTTCTGTTTCGTCCCTCAGCAGTCTCTACTCAGTTGTTTTTCCGGCCAAGCTCCGCCGTCGGAGAATTCTCCAGCCTCCGGCGGTGGAGCAACTGTCAGCTGCGGCCGTATGGTTCAAAAACCTCCCTTTTCGAAAAAAAGCAAAAAAAATTGAAATCTTTTTATTTCTTTCTTGGGTTTTTCAGATTAAAAAAAAGAAGAAGATAATAGGAAGGGCTAACGAAAACAAGCTAGCCACCTTGCAAGGATCTTGAAGGCAACCTATTTTTACTAGTCTTACTTCCTTCGTTGCCAAAAGGCATAAAATGGCACTTAGCACTAAACCTCTTTTTCTATATATACATATATAAATCAGTCCCATAATTTATAATTATTAAATCAGCTAGCTTTGCGTCATTGGCATGCAGGTCCCAAGTTTTTATTAATGAATATAACACTGAAACATGCACTCTCCCGACTTGGAAACCACCTTGAAGCAGGAGTTATCGAGGCAGGAGCTGCAAGAGAAACAAGGGGACCACTTGGCTTACGTTGAATTGCAAAACCTTTTCCATTCTCAGGCAAAGAAATGCCAGCTCTAACATCTGCAGATTCATATAAAACGATGTGATAAACAAGCAACTAAAGACAACCCAGAAAGCAATCATCAAAGACAATACCCAGATGAGCTCTCCGTAGCGTTCTGGAAGGAACCAAAGACGATGATGTTCTACACACGGCATGATGTTTATGAAAATTGCAATCTTTGACAACAAACCTAGACAAAGTAGCCATCTTGAATTGAAACACAAAGAAAATATAAATGTTTGGCCAAAACAGGGGTTTACGCAGGGTTTAAGAGTTTGATGAACTCGATTTGATCCGGGGGGAGTGAAGGGGGGTTATTGTGAGTGAGGTGTTTAGGGCCACTCGTTGCTCATCCGGAATAGCAGGGACAAACATAATAACGGATATCGATGTAACAAAGGAAGCTGACGTGTAAACCGAGGAGCCACATGTGATGATCACCAAATTGAGTGCATCCAAATGGTGCTGGTTAAGGGCGTCAATCAACTTGTTGCTGCTGACTTCTGATTTGTCTCTTGACGTGTTTATCGCCTGTTGTCGTTTACGTTAAATTCTAAACCTCTCCGCTTCTCGTCTGCTATAATATAACCGAAATATAGTGTGCCATACAACTTCCTCTTGAAGTCTGAAGACATGTTTTCCTGGTGAAATTCGTCACAAAGTTAAATGAATATCAACTACATCTGACCAATGGTCGGCCGTTTCGCTTAAGTTTGAAAATTCACTTGAAAAGTGAATAAATTTAAGTAAAAATATAAACTTTAAAAATAAATTTAAACAAATATAAGACTTATTTTCTAAATATACCAGAACTTGAATAGGATTTTTTGGTTTGAACTCAACCCAACTCGAATTACATGCTGATATATTTCTTTTTCCTTTGTTGCCTACCTTTTGAAACTAACATCTGCAGGTTTCTATCTTATGGATCCAAGGAAGGTAAATTTGAAGAATTTAATCCATTTTTTCGAGGAAGAGAAATTGAAATAAATAGAGTCAGCAAAATATATAGAAATGATATTCATAACTTTGTATTGTAAAATGATTAGACAAGAAGCTCATGGAAATTAACTTTAAATGCTAATAAATTCAGCTTCAATAAAATTAAGGTATGTTTATAAGAAAACCCCAGTCTATAACGAAGGATGCAAACCGAGTTTTGATTTATTCTTTTATGTATTATATTTTTTAAATTCGTTTTTATATAAAAATAATATAAAAATTTTAATACGAGCGGGGAGATTAGGTTCGAGTTTAATATTTTTAATTTGACTTAGGCTTGATTAGAATTTTAGGCCTATTTTTGGGGTAAGCTCGAGCCTAAAAAATGGGTCTAAATTCTACACCTACTCGATCCAACCAATGATTAGGTTTGATATCAACTCAATTTAAAAGAAATATCAAAAAAATAATTATTTTAGATAATAATGTAACTAAATGCAAATAAGATACGGAAATTCTTAAAAAAAAGATAAATATTAAAATTAGTCATGAACTATTATTTAGTGTGAATTTAACATTTGAAATTTGATTTTGTGTGGTTATAAACATTAAACTTTGATTTTGGTTCAAATTTACTGAATAATTTTTTTATTTTGATTCAATTGTATATATTTAAAAGAAATAAATACCTCAAATTATTTTTATATTTGATAAGTATAATTATTTATGTACATAATATAATATGTTAACATAAAATGATGTCATATTAATAATGATGTTACTTGTTTATGCAAATTGAACCAAACACACATAAAATTATATAAAATCAAAATTTATATATTTACACAATAAATCAAAATTCATATATAATTTTGAAATTTATATATAAAAAACACAATCGTTCAATTTTCACAAACTTTTGCAATTGCCCCCTTTTTTTTTTTTAATCTCTTCCAAATATATTTTTCCTCTTAGTAAGTCCAAACTTTTAATTTTCAATAACTATTTTGTCTCCTCGTAAACAAGGATTTTTTGTCCTTTTCACACTATATGAGTACTACTACATAAGTATTAATTTAATTCTCTTCTATTTATCAAAATTACAAACCTACTAAAAATATAAAAAAAACTTATGATATTCCAACTTAAAAATATCAAATTTATAAAATAAAAGAATAAAATATTATATATATGATATTTAGATTTTTTATCATTTTAATTAAAAATATATTTATTATAATTTTAATTACCAAATAATTCTTTACCTATCATACATATTTTTAATACTAAATTTCCAATCACGTGTGTTGTAAGTGAATATCCGCATTATTTAATATTTAATTAATATAAATAATCGTTAATAAAAGAAATTAAAGTATATATAACATATTTAAATCATAATTAAGGCAATTGTATAATTTAAAAAGTTATATTTGAAATTTTTTAAATGAATAATTTTAAATAATAAGATTTTCCTTATTAATAAATTTGATTAGTTTATTACAAATATTGATAATATTTCATAAAAATATTCAACTATAAAGTTGTTGAATTATTTATTTAAGATAAAATTTTATTTGAATAAAAATCTTTTAATTTATTTATTTTAATGTTGTAAGTCGGCTCAATAACTGAATTTTCTTTTTAGGTCACATTATATCCAAGTGACTTTTAACATATTGTTTTAATTATCATTAGTTTTCAATATCACATATATTGCATGCGAATACATGTGTTTATATTTTATTATTTAATGAAATATTTCTATTTCATATAAATGAAGATAGATTACTTGACACTTAGTATGAGTTTGAATAAAAGTAAAAGAAGATTATCATAATATATATTTTCAAATTTATAATAGTTTATTTTCATAAATGAAGCAACAATTGAAACTAAATAATTTAATTGTATTATAAAAATAATATGAAATAAATTAAAGAAAATATATACTTCAAACTTCTTAAAAAATTAAAATTAAAGTATATTTAATCAAATAAAATCCAACTTCCTAAAAATTAAAATTATTTTTAATTAAAATAATTTCATTTCTTGGGAACAATCAAAATAATTTTTTATTATTATAGACGTACTACCAAAAATTCAATGCGTAATCTTAACATTCAATGTGTATTCTTGAATAATCTCATTATTCAATTATTCAAGTCAACATTTATATGTTTTGATGCAACAACAATATGTTATTTGTAACAAGTAATTTTGTTGGTTGGTTAATTGGTCATACTTTATTGATGAAATGGATTGGTATTAGTCTGGAAACAACAAGATAATTTTATTAAGTCTAATGTACTTATTTGATCTAATAAGTATCTTGTATCAGAGTTTAAAAATTCTATGACTGGAAACTTTAGTATTTTGTTATTTATTAGATGTGTTTACTATTTAGGCAAAATATCGTCACCCATTCTAGTCAAGAAACTGAAGGAATTTCCAAAACGAAAGAAGTGGGGGAAAGTGAGAAGAAAGAAACATAGAAATAGAAACTATTTTCGAAAGGGGATAGGCTAAATAACAACAGGGGTATCTTAATGTTTCATTATCTTTTAGATACGTCTAAAATATCAATGCCAATATTATTTTTTTTTGGGGGGGAGGGGGAGGGGCATTGCTATGGAAATAGCTAATAATAATCAGATTCGACTAAATCACAATGTACCTCAAGTTCATGATGTGAAGTATAGAATCAAAAGTGCAAACAAATATTGTCACTATAATCTTGGATTGTATATAGATATAAAACGAGTTGAGACAACAAAACCTATATATGGAGTTCCATGAATAATGTTGATATTTTTAGATGTTATTGTTTGAAAATTTTTAAATGTTGAATGCTATTTATAGTGGTAAAAATTAATTTTAATTGATATTGTTGAGGCAAGTTGTGTGATTTTGTGTTGAGTGGCACTTGGCAGTGTCCATTACAAACTGTTACTGAGGTAGTGAAGATACTTGCCACATTTGTGTTGGCAATTTTATGCAACAAAATCTTTGGACTAGTTATTGTGAAAATATTTTGAAGATACTAGAGCCAATCTATGGAAACCAATCTGTGGATAGTAAATATTAGATTGGATTTGAATGAATCAATACAACCCTTGTTTTGTGGAGATTTAATCGGGATTGCAACGTTGAGCTTAGAAGGCCATATCTTTATTAGATTAACAATTTTATTGTTTGATTGCAATTGCTATTTTCAAGGAGTTGCTTTGTATTTATTTAGATTCTATGTTAGCAAGACGAAGATTGATATATGCTACGAGGCTTGTCTAGGTGATGTCTGAGAGCATATTGAGAGCACTTCTATTCATTCTTTGAGGAACTATTTTTGTGAGAGTGTAAACTGATTTGTAAACCTTGTGTGTTTACTGCCCAAGTTCTCAGGGGGAGGAATTGGAGGTAAGTGTCCTAGTTTTTATGTATAAAGGTAAGATCTCTATACTTAGGGAGTAATAGAGTGTGATTCACTTTTTGTATTGTGGGATAAAGATAGTGGAATTCTCACTAAGCTAGACTTCGCAAACATAGGGAAACCGAACTACGTAAACTGTAACACCCATTGCCCGACCCGATCACCGGGTCTAAGCTACAGGATGCCACATACATTGTTGGAGCAATACCATCAATCATATAGTAAATATCATACAAACATGTATGTAAGCATTAAACACATTTAGATTATGTTAAATAATCAATCTGAGCTTACAAAAGCTATTTTGTTAACCCGAGTATGAAATAGGACCAAATTGTAAAGTTTTAAAAATTCAAGACCGACATTATGACGTCACCTCCTCCATGTCGTGATGTCACCAAACAGTCAGTCATGTCGTGCCTTTAGTCCACTCGACGTTTCAATGTGACTTACTGTCGACTGAAGTTGCGATGAGAAAGGTTGCTCGTCAGGACATGGACTTTGTTTTTGGTAAAAATAAACCATTTGATACCTACTTCATACTTCCAAACCGAACCTAACCAACATGTACACCAAAAGCCATTCAAGATTCACAACATTACATACAAACACAAGTCATTTGCCATTTCAAAACAAAACCAATTCAATATGAGCTCAACCTATTATAAGTTAATCCATTTTATTCAATTCAACCATATGCCATATTTGTCAATCATCCAACTATTCAAATATCAAACTTACCTTTGCTAATCTATCTTTGAACATGCCATTTCATATGCATTTTGCAACATTATACCATTAGCATAAAACTCATGCAAGTTCATTACCATATGTAATCCAAATACCATTTCAAACAAACTAGACAAAGATTAAAGTAAACTTACCACAACTATACATATTCATTTATCATAATATACACTTACTAAAACCTATATACATGCCACAACTTAGCTTCAAAATGACCAAATAACTACCAAATTGAGTGATAGGATAGTGTGAGCTTCGATCAATCCACTTGATGTGTTCTGCAAAGTAACGATCTACAGGGAAAGGGAAAATAATTGGGTAAACATATATAATGCTTTGTAAATCCATATGAAATTTATTTAACTTACCTTGACATACAACAAACTAAACATTTAAACACTTTGGCATTCAATATGGCATCCCTTAGCATACTTTATAGTATCATATGCATATCAACAAATACAACCGATAGGTTAGTCCACTTATATATCAAGAACTTATAACACAAGTAATATATATACAACAATTCAATTAGTAACAAGTACCAACCAATTCGTATCCGATTTGAAAGTATATGTAATTCAATTCATATTCAAACCATTTCAACAATTTCATTTCCATTATGTTATTGATTTCACCTGAAAGAACCTTAGTAAATCAAACTCGAATACACGGGACTATAGTGCTCACACAAGCTGACATCGTATCGAGGTTACTAGTCTAGGCTAAACCAACGATACATATAAGCCAAGAATCCGCAACAATGATGGATCTCATATAACCATGTAAATCCCTAATCAGTTTCCATATTTGACCTTAATGGCATGCCATACGTATCCTAATCCTTTACTAAGTTCACACGGGTATTATTACTGTAATCGTATCATTTCAAATCCTTAACAGTATATAGATGTCCTACTAATCTTCTAAACATCTCATTTCCATTTTGGTACCTTGTACTTATTCATAAATACCATATATTTCTTACTTTGCAATTTAGTCTAATTAATGCCAAAAATCACCAAATTCACATTTATATAAACTAATAAGAAAAATAAACACAATTCAATCATAACATGAAATAAAATAGTAAGTTCCATATGAACTTAGTTGACAAAACAACAAACGAACAAGTCTTCAAGGATTAATCAAAAATTTGCCTTTTCTTCGATTATATTTGGGTTGGTTCAATTCCTAATCTATACAATAATTTAGTTTAATTTATCAATTCTTAAAATTTTATAACATCTTCTTATATGTATGAATCCATCCAATTTTATTTTTAAATGCCCTAAAATTTTGCATTTTATTCAATTTAGTTTATAAAACCTGAAATAACAATATCTTTCAATTTTGAGCTTTGATTTGAAATCGATCTCAATAACATCCTTCTATGACCCTCTATTATCTATTATTACAAAAATTATTGAATAATAATCAGATTTGACTAAATCAAAATGTACCTTAAGTTCATGATGCGAAGTATAAAATCAAAAGTGCAAACAAATATTGTCACTATAATCTTACATTGTACATGGATATAAAAGAGTTGAGAAAACAAAACCTATATATGGAGTTGCATGAATAATGTTGATTTTTTGTAGATGCTATTGTTTGAAAATTATTAAATGTTGAATGTTATTTATAGTGGTAAAAATTAATTTTAATTAATATTGTTGAGGCAAGTTTTGTGATTTTATGTTGAGTGGCATTTGGCAGTGTTCACTACAAACTACCACTGAGGTAGTAAAGATACTTTCCGTAATTGTGTTGGCAATTTTATGCAACAAAATCTTTGGACTAGTTATTGTGCAAATATTTTGAAGATACTAGAGTCCATCTATAGAAATCAATCTGTGGCTAGTAAAGATTGGATTGTATTCGAATGAATCAATATAACCCTTATTTTGTGGAGATTTGATCGGTATTGCAATGCTGAGTTTGGAAGGCCATATCTTCATTAGGTTAATGATTTTATTGTTTGATTGCAATTTCTATTTTCAAGGAGTTGCTTTGTATTCATTTAGATTCTATGTTAGTAAGCCGAAGATTGATATATGCTACGAGGCTTGTTTAGGTGATGTCTGAGAGCATATTGAGATCACTTTTATTGATTCTTTGAGGATATATTTTTGTGAGAGGGCAAACTGATTTGTAAACCTTGTGCGTTTATTACCCAAGTTCTCAGGAGGAGGATTTGAAGGTGAGTGTCCTAGCATTTAGGTACAAAGGCAAGATCTCTATACTTGGAGAGTGATAGAGTATGATTCACTTGTTGTATTGTGGGATAAAGATAGTGGAATTACTCACTAAGTTAGACTCCGCAAAGATAGGGAAATTACGTAAATTGTAACACCTCTTGCCCAACCCAATCGCTGGGTTTGAGCTATAAGATGCCACATTTATTGATGGAACAACTACCGTCAATCATACAATAAATATCTACTTGGACATTGAAAACAGGGTTCTGAAACTGCCGTTTTTGATACCACTAAAGATCAAGCTATTACATAAACAAATATTAGTGTTTTTTGTGTTTTTGTTTGCATAGTTTGTGCAAAGCCATAATGGCCACTGTAGTTAAACACTTTCATTAATTGTTTTGTTATTCAGTAAACATCAACTGTAGGTAGAAATAATTAGTATCAGAGCTTAACACTTAATGTATCTAATGGTGATTACCGGTGTTTTTGTTTGCTAACAATAGAAAGATCTTTAGTTATTTATCCCCTTATGCTTAAGAGTGGTGATTATCCCTACTAGAAGGCTAGGATGAAGGCTTATATCAAGTTTGTTGATGAGAGGGCATGACGTTCTGTTCTCACTGGTTGGAAAGCTCATATTCTTAAACCTGAAGTTTAGTGGACAACTGAGGAAGAGAGAGTTGCCAATGCAAATTCAAAAGCCTTGTATGTCATTTTTTTGGTATTGATATGCAATAATTCAAACATATTTTCAAGTGCATTATTGAAAGGGAAACATGGGAAATCCTTCAAGTTGCTTGCGAGGGAACAAATACTATCAAGCAATCTAAGATACAAATGGTAACCACTAAGTTTGAAACTCTAAGAATGTAGGGTTATAAAGCTATTGGTGAATTTTATGCTAAATTGTGTGATCTGTCTAACCAAGCATTAACCCTTGGAGAAGAATATTCAAACTCTAAGCTTGTGAGAAAGCTTCTAAGGTCTCTACCTGAAAGGTTACTGCAATAGAGGAGGCAAAATGTCTAGAAAGTTTAAAAATTGATAATTTAATTGGTTCCTTACAAACTTTTGAGATGAACCTAGATGGATTAAAGAAGAATAGATCTAAGGGAGAAACATGCATTGCTTTCTAAGTGTCTGATAATGTGCCTATTCTCAATAGCATTGCCATACAAGAACTTCAAGAGTAGATTATTTTGTTTATTCATAATTTTAATAAGGCCTTTAAGAAGTAAGTTAGGAGGTTCAAGAAGTTTGAGGCATCAAAGAACACTCCTAAGACCAAGAACTAAAGGTGTTGCTATTAAGGAAGATATTGATAAAGAAAAGAAGAAGGACATCCAGTGTCATGAATGCCTTGTTTATGGTCATATTCAGGCTAAGTGTGTCGACCCTCTTAAGAAGAAAAAGAAGATTTTATGTGCTACGTAGAGTGATGAAGACACTTCTAACAATTATGAGTTTGATGAGAACCAGGTGAACAATTATGTTACTTTTACTTTTAGTGTGGTATCTAATTTAAAGGTTGAAACTGATGATGACCAAGATAGTGATGATGAGAAGGAGTTTCTAAAGACCTATAAGACTATGCTAGGAAAATGAGAATAAGTATGTGACTTGAATTCAAAATTAACTAAAGAGAATCTTTAACTCAAGGAGTTTCTAGGAAAACTCATTCAAATTTTACATAGCTTTTGAAGATTTGTTGAAGATGGTGCTTTGAAGAAATGGTTTTTTTTTAAGTAGTAAAACATACTTAAAAGTCTAGAAGCAATAAGCGATTGAGGAGGGGTTTTTAAAGGGTTTTTCTCTAAACCTTTTGGCAAATCTAGAAGAAAACCATATAATCGAAGAAAACTTTAAATACCAAATCATTACTAAAAATACTTTAACCACCAGGCTTTATTTGGATTCAAACTCACTCATGGTGATATAGAATGTAAGGACTATATACTTTTTTTTGCTTTTGCACGAGCATAAAAATGACATTTGGGAAACAACTGCAATTTCACTGCACCATCAATTTCTCATTGCCATTCAAAGCTCTAGTGGCTTGAATAGTTCTCTGGTGAAAAGCCAATTTTCTTTAAACTTTCTCCTAATTGACTGCATTATTACTAACCTAAAAATAATTTAAATATTATTTAAATGTTTTTCATAATATATTTTAAATAAATTTTAATATAAATATACTTCTAACATTATAAATTATTGTTTAACCTTTTTTATTTAATATAAATATAAATATAAATATAAATAAATTATTTTTAATATATGCATATTTTAATTTAATATCATTAATAAATTTTTTATTTTATCACCACAATTACATTTACATCCAAACACATATCTTATCACTTAGGGTCCGTTTGTTTAGGGTGAAAATGCTTTTCGAAAAATATTTTCTAGATTTTACGGTGTTTGTTTGCTGGAAAATGGATTCCTATAGGAAAACATTCTCCAAAACACGGGTAAATCATCTCCCAATTTTCGAAAAACGTCTTACCGATTTCTAAGCCGTAAAACATTTTCCATTCTCTTCTCTTTACTCTCATCCTCTCCCTTCCTTTCTGTCCATCAGCCTCCACCTCTCTTCCTCATCTCTGTTCGTTGGCCTCACCTCATCATCTCTACCTCGTCATCTCTGTCGGTCGACCGTCGCCAAGTTTGTATTTTGAAGAAACCCTAAAAAATTAGCAGCCACAATCCTATTAAGGTATATCACTATCTTTTTTCTTATTTATGCTCATGCTGGTTCTCTTCTAATGGCAGATTTGTAATGTATGCTGGTTCACCTCTTCTCGTTAGGTTGCTAAAAAATTATAGCCTCCTTCGTCACCTCTTCTCGCGATTCATCAAAGGTAGATTTCTACTCACCTTCTTGATTGCAAGCTTTAGGATTTAATTGTTAGGGGTTTCTGCATATTTGTATTAGTATTTTATTTTTTATTTTGTTCAATTGTTGAGGTTCGACGAATGAAGTAGGATTGAGATGTAAACTTGAGGAATTAGAGGAAAATTGGTAATTTTTGAGCTTAAACTGGCTTTACTGTGTTAAATGGAGCATTTCATTTGATGAAACTGGATTTTGTTGATTAGTCAAAAAATGAAGAAATATTGAGGAATTTACTGAGATAATATTTTGTCTCGCTTTTTTCTCGTCTTATTCAATCTTGGCTTGGATTTAAACTGGGGAATATTTTGAAAGTTACTACAGATGAGATGGATGAGAATAAAGAAAGACCTTATTTAATTTTTATGGAGGGACCAAAATTGAGTTATAAAATTTTGCAATCATTATAATATAATTTTATTATTGTACTACTTTTATAGCTTTCAAATTTTTATAAATTAAAGAATATTTATTTTTCTCTATTTGTGAGGGAGGCAAAAATACTTGAGAGCATCTATCGCCACCTCTGCTTTTTATGTATCTAACTTTTAATAAAAATATACTTTATAATCAGTTCCATTGGGTTCCATTTTGATAGCTAAGTACCCAAGAATATGCAATCTTTAATTAAAAATATTTTAATTACGTGATACCGAAAATAATTAAAATAATATATTTAAAACTAATATTGATATGATTAATATTTTAACGAACTAACCATTGAATTCATCAATATACTTGTACTTGTCATGCATGTAAAATTTAAGTCAATCTAAAATATTGTATATATTAATATTTATTGAAGTATTGATACAAAGAAAGTAGCTTAATTTCTCAAAAATTATTAAAATAAAGTAGCTTAATTTCTCAAAAATTATTAGAATTACAAAGAAAGTAGCTTAATTTATCAAAAAATTATTAATGCAATTATAATTAGCTTGATATGTATGTATGCACTTTAGTCATGGTAACTGTTAGTCTTCTTATAAAAATCTTGCATCTTTTTTGTAGTGATCAAATATTTGTGTGGCATTATTTTGTGTAGATGGATCGTAATCAAGATCAAAATGCAATTGTTGGAGTCGTGGCTTCAGTTTTAGCTTTTGGGGCTCTTTGGATTAAAAAAATTAAAAACTAGGAAGGAAATTGCTTCTCACCCTTGTGTGAATCGAGATTATGAAAGAGAAAATTATATTAATAGTATTTTATATAGTGGTGACTAGCATTGTATTGATGTGATAAAGATGAGACCGATTGCCTTTTTTAATTTGTGTGATATTATTAGTAGGAATAATTTGTTACAATCAACTAAATCTGTGAATATTAGGGAGCAAGTAGTTATATTTTTACATATAACTGGTCATAATGTAAGGTTTCGAGTGATTGGATCTAGATATTATAGATCAACTGAGACAGTTCATTGTTACTTTAGGGTTGTATTGAGAGCTATTTTGAAATTGTATAAACTAGTTATTAGATTACCTGATGAGTCAACTTCTAGTGAAATCAGAAACAATCCAAGGTTTTATCCTTATTTTAAAGATTGTATTGGAGCATTAGATGGAACTCATTTTCATCCGTTCCACTTAGCATTCAAGAAAGATTTCGTAGCCGTAAAGGGGGGACGACACAAAATGTATTGGCTGCCATTACATTTGATTTGAAATTTTCCTATGTTCTAGCTGGTTGGGAAGGTAGTGCACATGATTCTCGTATTTTAAGTGATGCAGTTTCACACCCAAGAGGATTAAGAATTCCGAAAGGTAATAATTATCATTAAATACTAAATAGTTCTAGTAAGCTCATAATTTATTAGTATTAATTATGTTTTGTAAAATTGTAGGTAAATATTATCTTGCTGATGCTGGATATGGCATCCGAAATGGATATATTACCCCATATCATGGTGTCCGATATCATTTAAAAGAGTTTAGTGCTCAGGGGCCTGAAAATGCAAAGGAACTCTTTAATCTTCGTCATTCATCATTACAGATCACTATTAAACGTGTTTTTGGGATTTTGAAGAAACGGTTTCTTGTATTAGATGCTGAACCATTTTGGAATTTTCAAACTCAAGTAGATATAGTTTTGGCTTGTTGTATCATTCATAATCATGTAATGGGAGTTGATCCTAGTGATTTACTTAATCAAGGATTATACGAGGAGCTTGAGTCTGATTTGATAATACCAACTCTTACGAAGCGAGAAGAAATAGAAGAAGCAAAAGAATGGTCTGCTAAGAAAGACGAAATTGCACAAACTATGTGGACTAATTATATGGTTAGAAATATTAGGTAGGTTTAAGGCTTAGGGTTATTGTTTCTATGTTATGTATGTTATGTATGTGGACTAATTATATGGTTAGAAATATTAGGTAGGTTTTAGGCTTAGGGTTATTGTTTCTATGTTATGTATGTTTTAGTTTAAAATTGTTTTTTTTTTGTTAATGTTGGTGGGATAATGATATTGAAATTTTAGTTTGTTGGATTTTGAAATTATTATGTCTTGAATTTGTTAGATATTGATTATGTTTTAAGCTTGTTAGATATTGAATTTATTATGTTTTAAGCTTGTTAGATATTGAATTTATTATGTTTTAAGCTTGTTGGATATTGAAATGATTGACAATGACAATTATTTATGTAGAATGGGTAAGGGCAACAAAGAAGGGACCTCCAAGCAATTCAGGTGGACAAAACCGATGGAACATCTTTTTTCTTGAAATTCTAGTAGAAGAGGCCTAGAGAGGAAATAAGCCTTCTAATACTTTCAAAGCAGTTTCTATTAATCAAGTTACCGAAGTTATTTCTGAAAGATTTCAAGTCTAATGCGATGCGAAGCATGTGGAAAATCATTTGAGGATTGTAAAAAACCAGTGGCAAATTATATGCATAATTCGGGGTGAAAGTGGTTTTGGATGGGATGATAACATGAAAATGATCACATGTGATAGAGCGACATATGATGCAGCAGTGATGGTAATATATGTATATATACGTTAAGTATATTTCAATTGTTTTTTACTTGTTATTCTAATTGTGTATAATATCCAACAGGCACACAAGAAGTATGAACCATTTTTGAATAAAAGCATTGATCATTATGATGAAGGGCCAGTTCTTCATTGCTTTTGAGAAGTGCTTTTGAGAAGTGCTGTGGAAAAGTGCTTTTGAGAAGTGCTTTTGAGAAGTGCTTTTGAAAAATTTGAGTGTTTGGCATTGCTGTGAAAAAGTGCTTTTGAAAAATAAAATGTCCATTTTGGACATGGTATAATAAAGTAACAAATATGTATTTAAATAATATTCAAATTAGTTAATATTATGATATTTTAACAAAAATATAAAAAATAATTTATTATAACTTATTGTTAACATTTTAATATATAATATTAATTTTAAATATTTCTAAGTAATTAATATTAATTATTTATTAAATTTAATTAGAATATACAAATTATATTTAAATATAAAAATTAAATATTTGTAATTAGATATTGACACAATTATATTATTATAAAAATTATTTTTATTTTTAATTAATGCTTTTAACACATTTGTATTATTTTACTTTAAAATGTATTTGAATATATAATTCATATTATATATTAACATAACATAGAAAATATAAACCTAACAAATTAAAATATTACATATATTTAGATTAAAGTTTTAAAAAGGGATCAATTTTTTTTTGAAACTAAATTAAAAAAATTACCAAATTTAAGGATTAAGGCTAAAATGGCAATAACTTCTCAACCTTAGGTTTGTATATTTGTAATTAAACGTTGAAATAAATTTCTTCTTCATTAAAACCTTGGAATATCAACAAAAAGAAAGTGAAATTGGAGTGTTATTTGAACCAAAAGGTAGCTTCTTCTCCACTGTATGACTTTCATCACTTAAGCATGTCTTTTGGGAAGAAAATAAAGTATGCATAAGCATGTCTTTCGGGAAAGAAAAAAATGTGCTGATATACCATCTCGACTTGAAAGTAACTTTTGGTTTGACTCTTCTACTACTCAAGCCCTTCAACCCCCACACCACAAAACCAAATTCTTTCAAGCATCTGTCATAGCCATTTCATTTTCATGAATAGAAGTATAAAAAAGTTCATCCATCTAAACTATCTCAATGACACGATGAGACTTCGAAAAAAAAATACTTATTATTAAGTCAAAATACAATACAATGAATTTATCTTATAATAAATAATAATAGTAATTATCACCAAGAGAGAATGCTGCATATGTATGTTTGTAAGTAAGAAGAATCTTCCAACTATATTAGAGGTTTTTGGCTAAAATAATTGGCTCGTTTCATTCCAGTACCGTTAAAGGGCGACATACTAGGGCTCATAGTCGGGCTCATTCTCGGACTCTCTTCCCTTAATGTACCATTTAGTAAAGCCAACTCCCTAAGCTGTTGTTTCTTGTTATCCAAAGATTCATCCTGAAGAATGGTAGAGATCGAGGAGCTGAAACATATACAAAAAAAAAAGGAAAGACTAACTTTAAAAACAACAATAAAATTTTGCTTTTGTTCATACCACAGGTTTCAGAAGATTTTCTAGTATGGCAACAACGTAGTCCAAACGAGAATTTATCACATCTTTGGGAAGTTCAGCCTCCACCAACACATGCAATGGCTCATTAAGGTGTTCGAATCCAGGTTTATCTTTTAGTTTCTCTTCCTACATGTTAAAAATGGGTAAGCAGTCAATGAATAACAAGTGAAGCAACATCAAAGGAGAACTCAGTCTTCTTATATTCAAGAAAAAACGCACAAAAGAAGCCAACTCTCGTCTTTAATTAGGTCAGACCTTGATTTTGCATAACTGTTTTTTCACAAGGTACTTTTCTTAGTAAAAGTGATCATTTCATTGATCATAATACTGAAAGTTCTTCATAAAGCATGTGAAATGCAAATGGAGATGCATATGATCAGAGTATATATAAGATTAGCCGAGCAATTTTCACATCACCTGCAGTCCAATATGGCCTTGTATTGGGAGGAGAGATGAAAAAATGAATATCATAAAAGAATTTACAGTTGACTTTACCTTAACAGAATCCTTGACAGAACCTTTGCCTCTTATGTACACCCTACACTCAGTCAAGAATTACTCGATAATCAATTGAACCCTTACTAGTTTAAATCATTAGTGTTTCATACTTGTATACATGTGATTGAATCTTTATATTGCAGGATAAAGAAAAGGAAAACAGAAGATTCAATAACCTTGATTAAAAAGCCCGGTGCACTGAGGAAGAACTTGTGTGAAAGGTCCCAGCTTCTCTTTCTCTGTTAATAATTCAGCTAAGTATCTGCTATTGTTTACTTGATTTTAAAACAATCATTAAACATATATAATATATGAAACCAGCAAAACCTACAAAGAAAACAAAAAACCCATCAATAAAAACATGGTATTGGATTGATTAAAGTGATAAAAATTTGACCTTTCAAGATCTGTAGGAATAGATGAAGGTCTATGAGGAGAAACAGAAGGAAAACCAGGTGGAGGGTATTGAAAATAACTCCCTGGTAAGATTCTTTCTCCCATCATATTCAACAGCTTCACTGATTCTTCAACCTTCATTCATTCAACAAAGAACCAGAGACTTCTTCAGTGGAGGAGAGGAACAAAGAACCGGCAGAGGAAAAAGAAAATATTAAACAGAAGAGGAACTAATTAAACAAAAGAAGAAGTATAAAAGAAACTCTAACCTACTGCGGAAGAGGAACAAATAACAGAAAATAGAGCTTTGAAAGCCGAAAATGAGGAAAAGAAATTGGGTATAAAGCTCCGGCTCACCAGCAGAGGGGAAAGAGAACCAGCAGAGGGGAAAAACGTTTGGGGGAGAATATAGGTTAATTTGGTCAATTTTCATCAAAAAGCAGTTCAGCAGAAGGAAAAGGAGATTTTTTTAGCTTCTCCATCTAAAGAGAAGCACTTTTCTGATGGAAAAATTTGAAGAGAAAAGGAGGCTGTTCTTTGCTCCTTTTAAGAGAAACGGCCGTTTGGGTGAAAAAGTGATTCTGAAACGGGGAAAAGAACGGGCCCGAAATGGCTTTGGTTGTTGGCAAAGATATGGCAACAGGGAGTTTTGCAGAACCTTTGCTGACATAGATTTGGATGATGGTAACCAAGATTCAGTGTCTATAGGCTGCGACAATGAAGAGACTAGAGAGGTAAGAACAAAAGCATCTTTATCTGGCATATCCAAACGTAAAAGAAAAAATGTTTAAGAAAGTGTTGTGATGAACAAATTAAATTTGTGGGTGAACAACTTGGCAAAATTGCTAATGCTTTGGAATAATTTTCTGCGAATAAGACACCACATCTTTACGAAGAAGTGATGTCGAAGGAGGAAGAAGGATTTGATGATGACTTCCTGTGTCCTGTGTTTGATTATCTAGTGAATCATAAATTCAAGGCAAAAGCTTTTTTAGTTAAAAGTAAGAAGCATAAAAAAATTATGCATTTGAATAATATTATGAATTTCTAGTATTACTTGTGGTTTGAAAGCTAATTTATAATTATTCAATCCTTGTTTTTTTATTTTTTTATAACACGATTACAAATAATTTATTTGACTTTGGTTGTTTTCAGTTTATGACGGTTAATATTCTAGCTTAATAATTGAATATTATTATATATTTAATTTAATTTATTTATTTATAAATAAATCATTGCAATATATGTAAAAAATTTAAAATATAAATTTATTAATATAAGTAAAACAATTTTTCTAGAAAATATTTTCGGAAATTTGCCAAACAACAGAAAATATTTTACACAGATTCATCCAAACACCAGAAAAGTAAATCATTTCCAAAAAAGTAAATTATTTTCCAGAAATCATTTTACAGAAAATATTTTACTGGCAAACAAATGAAGCCTTATTTTAATCTCATTAAAGTTAATCTCACCACCTATCCAAATGATAAAAAAAAAAGGGCAAAATTAAATATTACGCCTAAAATAGTGATAAATAATTACAAATACAAATAATACATGAGTTGTCAAAGCTCAACAGCCAGGCCTTAACTTTTATTGTTTGGTTTGGACCATGCTTTCAGATCAATAAAGCCGAAAACTAACACAGTGGAGAGCTCAGGTTAACTGATAAGACTAGACAACTTAAGGGTAAGTGAAGAGAGCAAGAAAGAAAAAAGGATAGATATGGGCAAATACCATTCTGGCTTTAACTCTACAAATATTTATGGTTGTTTGCAGATTCATGTCAAGTTGCCCAAATAGTTTCTGGGTTTTGATTAGTCCCAGGGCCCATGCAGCGATGCTGATAACAAGAACAAACCTCCTATTGCCATGCATTCCCACACGGTACTTGTGCTGGTTACCATCCCTTTTGGAAGAAATGAATTTTTGGCCTCCTTGTGCTAGGAGTCATCCTCTTCCATTGCTTGCTCTGGCTCTGCTGCATTATCAATTCATGGCAGGCTTTGAAGGACATAAAACAGTGGAGGCCTGGCTTTTCAATTATTCATTTGTCTTTCCATTGAGTAAGCATTTTCGATTTCTGACTTCCATGGCCTTCTTTCTCCTTTTTTGTAATTATACCTTTTTTTCTAAAAAACAAAACAAGAGGCTTTTTCTTGTGTTTTCGCTTTCTTCTTTTGGTCTCAGGAGGGCTTTCTCTTCTGTTCCAGCGTGTGGATCACAGCGATGCACTCTCCAACAGATAATGGTTACAAGCAAGATTTAAATTATGACAAATATTGATAATGCGACTCAATGTGCTAATCCCTATATTTTCTTTGATAGAAAAAACATTACAAAACGATTACATTCTTAAAGTACTAATGACACAGACAAACAATATTATGCTCAGCTATCAATATATTCCATACTAAATCTGAGGGCTCCCCAAATAATTGTATTGTATTCAATTCACTTAAAACTATTTTGATCATATGATTGATAATCTTATTTTGAGCTCTCGAAACGTGACGAAATATAACAATGATGTTAGATCTGTCAAAGGCCAAATTTTTTTGTTTGCTAAAGATTTATATTTTTCAAATTTAACAATCAAAATGAACTTAATTACTAAATTCAAGTATTAAAGTGAATAAAAAACAAAAAAACATAATTATCAATTTAAGGGTAAAAAAAAATTACATTAACCCTTAAGAAGGTTGGAATTTTTTATGGGAATTGAAAAATTATAGCACATGAATTAATCCTGCAACCATTTCAATTGATTGAGGAATTGAAAGATAATATTTGCAAGAAATAATTGGGGTGACATTGACGTACAAAAGGATATAATAATCTCAATCAACTTAGAATGTCACCAAAATCCCCATCAACCGTCCTTAATAAGTATCAGCCATTTGAAAATTAAAAAAAATTAAGGATCGAAATTAAATTGTCTATATATTTATAATTTTTAGATGATTAAATCACATTTTTATTATTTTAGGTCAAAATATAATTTTACCTTTACTAATTTAAAATTTTCAAAAATTCAAAAGGTTAAATTGAAAATTTTACCATTTTAAGGGAAGTTGGGCCCCTACCAACCCCCCTAAATCCACCTCTGATCTGTATGATATTGATATATTATTCCGTGGATAGTTCAATATTATGAAATGTAGGGTGTGTCTCATATTTTTTGAACACTTTGCATTTATTGTTGTCTGTCCATGTTGCAATGCTGAAGACAGATGCAACCTTTTGAAAAATAGAAGCGATGTCGTGACGATGAAGCATGTGACGCCGCAACAATGCAACGTATTTCTCAAATAACGTAGCCGCATTTTGACAGTCAAGCAGGATTTTTTCTTCTAGACGAACTCTAATTACTTTAAGAATATTTTAGTCATATTAACCTTCTAATCTTTGCCTATTTAAAGGGCCATTATAACCCTAATAGAGGTGGTGAAAAAAGAAGAAGAGAACTTTATATATGAGAGAGGGTTTTGTTTTCGAGATTAGAGATTTGTACATTTAGGTCAATTTCTTCTTTATCTTATATTCTTGTTTGTTTTGTTCATTAATGAAAAGTTGAAACATATTTTACCCGTGATTTTTTTTTCTTCTTAATCATATCAATCAGAAAAAAAAATCATATAAATTTGTGTGGTTAATCTTCTCTATTTTTTTCATTGTTTATTCAAATTAATTCCCAACATGAAAGCAACAAAGTCAGGTTTTGATGCTTCATAAGTAAAACTTCATTATGGTGTTCATGTAATTAGAAGCAAGGAGGAGGATATAAGAAGAGTTAGGTTGGTACCCCACGTGTTTAGTGGGAAAATAAAATAAGCGGGATATGCAAGATTCGGCTGGGTATAAAGTGAACATGGATGGTCAGGAGATCCAAGATGATCATCCATTTGGGGCCATTTGGGTATCAACATTTATCTACACATTCTTCAATCTTGGGTTTCATCTGAGTTGTTTTATTTAAATAGTTTATATAAAAAAATAAAAAAATATTACTAAATAATGACATACTCGTGATACGTGTATAAAAATATTTATATAATAAAATTATAAAAAATAATATGTAAATTAAATATAATTTTAATTGAGATGATAAAATTAAACTAATGTACATATATTTTTCTAGATTTATCAAAATATTAAAAAAAAATTACTACTTTCGTGTGCTTATAGAATACAACTTTAATGTTTTTAAACTATGTTTTACCATGAAATCATAAAAAAAGGTAAGATGAATACATGTGAATATAAGATTTAAAAAATTAAGAAGGTGGTCCGACCGTCCACTTTTAGGCACTTTACATCTGTACATGTTATCCCTGTTACATAAATCACTCAAAATCTTGCTGATTAATCCAATCATGAAAACAAGCCTATACCTTTTTATACCATAGATGTCAGTTGGTCATCTTTAGGTGATAGGTATACTTTGTGTTGAAGACTAGTAGACTTAATTCAAACCAATTTGAAGAGAGTAGTGAAATAATTTCTCTATTAAAAATGCCACACATGTTACTATAATGTAATCCTTCCCTTTTCTGCTAACTATAACTTCATCTTTGATAAGATTAATTTAAGGGTTAAACATATCCTTTTAAAGTCAAATAATATTTTAACCCTTATTTATAATTTAATGTTTTTTATAATTTTATATTGGGTATATAATTATTCCCACGTTGAAATTTATCACATTGTATATTTAAGTTTGTAATGGTTGTATTTTAATATTTAAAATATAATTTATGTATATTCAAATTAATTTTACAGATAATTAATATTAATTACTTTTAAAGATTTAAAATATATATTATATATAAAAATATTAATAATGAGTTAAAATAAATTATTTTTATTGAAATATCATAGTATTAATGAATTTAAACATTATTTAAATGCATATACTTTACATTACAAATCATGTTTGAAATGAACATTTTATTTTTAAAGTTATTTTTCACGCCAGTACTAAAAACTTAAATTTTAAATTTAATTTTTCGAAATTTTTTTCAAATGACTTTTTAAAACCATGCTAAAACCAACCACACTCTTGGTAAGATAATAAAATAAAATCTATATTACTATATATAAAACGAAGGCCTATCTTGAAAGACACCTGTCGTCTGTCGATTCCTTTTTTACATGTTAAAATAATGGTTAAATTTTAGTTTTAACCCTTCTATTTTTAGAATTATATAAGAATGGTTAAATTTTAATTTTAATTCTTATATTTCACTCAAATTTGATATTTAATTTCTATACTTGTCCATTCTTTTTCTTTTCTTTTGACATAAAAAATAGTGGCTAAATTTTAGTTCTAATCCTCTACTTTTTTAAGATTATATAAGTATGGTTAAATTTTAATTTTGATCTCTGTATTTTGCTCAAATTTAAGATTTAATCTCTATACTTTAATTTTGACATAATTTAGACACATGGCCATTCTTTTTTTCCTTTTCTTTTGACATAGAAAATTATGGCTAAATTTCAATTCTAATCCATCAAATTTTTAAAGATGATATAAGAATGGCTAAATTTCATTTTGCTCCTATATTTAGCTTAAATTTGAGATTTAATCTCTATACTTTAATTTTGACATAATTTAGACACATATCCATTCTTTTTTCTTTTCTATTGTCATAGAAAACTATGGCTAAATTTCAGTTCTAATCCATCAACTTTTTAAAGATTATATAAGAATAGCTAAATTTTAGTTTTGCTCCCCATATTTCGCACAAATTTGAGATTTAATCTCTATACTTTAATTTTGACATAATTTGATGCCTCAACTTTTATAGTGTCATTAGTTAGTCTAAATATTTTGTTTTGATTAAAATGTCGAGCTGATTTTTTAAGAATTGTTAACATCATTAAAATTCCTATTAAATTTGGTTTCATGGATACCAGAGGAGTATTTTTTTAATTTCAAAATATCACACTAACAAAATTAAGGAATCACTCAATAGCATGACATAATATATATAATATTTCTTCTTCTTCTTCTTCTTTCGACTAGATATCAATCAAACTTTTTCTAAACTAGTCTATAAAAATTTTAATGGTGTTAACAAATAGACTTAAATTTTAAAATTTAAAAGTAATTTTCTGAAATTAAAAGTATAAAAATTAAATCTCAGAATACAATAACTTCGAGCATATTATGACTTTAAAATTTTTATTTTATAATTTAATAATAAATAAGTAATGCGAAGTGTGGCAGCAACCGTACTAGTAAGAAATAAAAAATGGTGGGCTATGATTCTTTGGCCATGCCACATGCCAACCAGTGAACCAAATTCTTTTATGGGAAATGGTCACCGGAAAAATGTTGTCCTACAAAATTTTTTGCCCTTTAAAAGAATGAGAAAGAAAAAAGTTGTAGCACATGCTGAAGGAGAGAAGCCTCTGCTTTAGGATCCCACAATTGAAAGGATAATTTATGAATTGCAATATTTTTGTGTTATGATTATGTTTGAAGCATTATATTTATATAAATTTTAACATAATATAAAGTTACAAATAATAAATTGATATCCCACAATTTTAAAAAGGTAATGAAAATTTAAATTAATGCTCTCAATTCTATCTTCCTTGTATGGATTTGTAGTTCGAATAAACTACCAAGCTATGCATAATGAACAAGTTTTTGACATTAGTTGTACCCAAAGAAAGAAAGAAAGAAAGCTTTTTCACTTTTACTTGATAAAAGATTTACAAATTGATAAAATATTTATAAACCAGTGCTTTGTTTATACATGTATAAAAGAAGATCGTGGGCATTCCAATATGTTCTTTTAATTGAAATATCATGTTGGAATGACCATATCTTCTAGTAATCAGTGAAATCCAAAGAACTCTAAAGTTGCACCTAAAAAGCAAGACATCGAGTAATTACAATTTATTTATTACTTTGTCAAGATAAATGAGTGATACATGAAAAAAAAGAAAAAGAAACAATAACTATCGCTGAAATTACATCTGACAATATTGTCACACCTTTTCTTTATGGATGATGTGGTTTTGTTTGTGAAAGTTGTTAGAAAGTCTATGAATGCCATCAAAGAGACTTGGGAAATGAACAACCGGGGTAAAGTATCATCTTTTAGAAATCAAGGGTTATGTTCTCTCCTAGAATTGAAGGTGCTCCAAAATCTTGGGGATGGATGCTCTCTATATTAAAGAAATCACCGATTTGAGTAGATATCTTGGGTTACTTATCCACTCAAAACGACTTCAAGCAAAGATTACGAGTTTATCATCAGTAGAATATGAGGTAAGCTAAGCTCATGGAAGGTTGATATTCTCTCTCCCACCAAAAGACTTGTTCTTATCCAAGGAACGATCATTGCTATCTTGACTTTATGTAGTGTCGCCTCCTCCTAGGAGCATCTGAGACCAATTGGACCGAATCCATTGAAACTTTCTTTGAGGGGGAAAGTGAGGAAGCTAGAAAGATTCATCGTATAAGCTAGGATAAAATCACCCAAGCAAAGTGTAATGGAGGGCTAGGTCTAAGAGTTATGAAATACCATAACCAAGCTCAAATCATGAAACTAGCTTGGAGACTTATACATGAAAAGGACAAATTATAGGCAAATGTACTATTCTCCAAGTACCTGTTAGGTAGGCATGTAGTCTTTTCGAACCTAAGGTGGCTATGAAAATTTATAAGATAGTGAGTTATGTTCCATGTGTCAAATAAATTCAATTATTCTGTTTGTTGAGTTCTTACAATAAGGACTAAATTGAACTAAATTCAAAATATAAAAATTCTATTCCGAAATGTGAAAATGAAGTTGATTCTAATATAATTGCCCAAGTAAACATGATGAGAACTAGTGGGATATAGATGACATGCTATTAGAAAATACTTAGCATGCTCTTTGTTCTGACATTGCACTTCAGTGCCACTTTGTTTTGATCAAGCACTTCGGTGATATTCTATTCTAACATGGCACTCCAGTGCTATTCTGTTCTGTTATAGCACTTCGGTGCATCCATGTACTATTTCTGTATATCCTACGTGTTCTGTTAAGCCTACGTTGGGCCTTCGTTGAATAATAAAAGAAAAAAAAAAGCTAAGAATAATATGACAAGATTATGTGTTAGTGATGGAATGATAATGAAAGGAATTATAATGATTGAGTTATAGTATGCAAATTCTAATACTAAATTATTATATACTTATTTGTTACAATGCTATTGAACTGTGTTTTCATTTATTTAATAAAAGGTACGTTTAATTCTCGTTGTACTTACTAAGCTTTCATAAGCTTAACGCATTATTTCTAAGCCGTAGGTAAAAACATGAAGTGAGGATTTGTTGAGGGTCAGTCTCATCGCATCTTATCACATCCTATGAGATTGGAGAAGAGTATGTTATCTCCACTATTTTGTTTTAAGCACTATTTTATTTTAAGTATATGACATGTACTTAGGTGAATGTTTATACAAGTAAATTGGGAACTAATTGATTCCCACCCTTGTGTTTGATGTGTTTTGGTAAGTAAATATCAAATATTATTTGGTGTGAGTTATGGTTTGTGTTTGGAATGATTATGAATGATTTTGGTATGGTTTGGATGTGTTTGTAAATAGAATTTTTAGGTCCCCTATCCCAGGTCTCGAGACATGTGAAGTGTGTCTCGAGACATACAAACTTTGAACCTAAAAATCTAAAGTAACTAAGCCATGTCTCGAGACATAAAGGACTTTGTCTCAAGATAGGGCAACAACGAAGCTAAACTTCTACAGTGCCATGGCAATGTCTCGAGATATGTAAGCCTTGGTCTTGAGACATATTGACCTGCGACTGAAATTTTTTATTCGAATTAAATAATACCTGAAACAAAATTTATATGCAATTTAAGCTTGATTAATAGCCTAATTAAGTTCCTAAAAATGTAATAAGTTATTGAAATTATTATTAAAAGTGTTTAAAATCATAAATGCATATTCAGTGTTAAATGTAACATTTGTTGCTTGAGTTCACGCAGGTAAGGGGTGTTACAACTGTAGTCTTATGATGCTCTAATAAATAATACAATTTAAAATTTAAAACCCAATCATTCAACAATAGCAGGTTAATGAGACCCAATTAGATCCTATCAAATTTCCCTTTAATCAACAATAGTAGGTTAACAACACTCTTTATCACAATTTTAATCAAAATTCAAACATATTTAATAAAAATAATTTAATAATAAAATCTTTAATCATCGAAATATCATGCATAATACAACTAAAAAAACTAGTTTAAAAGAAACCTCAAAAACATAGGGGTTTTTTATTTATTTATTCTTTCACAAGATTACCAAAACTCAAGGGGAGAAAACATATGGGATGGAATAAACAAGCTATACATTTCATGGCGTGTGATAGTAGAAATATATGAGTAGCCTTAACGAATATTGAACTTAAGGCGTGAGCTCAAATGCTTAAGTTTTTACGTCAAGTGAGCGGGTAATGAAGAATCCTAAAGGATTAGAGGCACAAATTTGAATCCTCTCCCATGTTGTTCCTTTTTCTTTATCTTTGGGCTATCTGCTTCTTAGTCCAAAGAACCAACCAACGAACTAAGATTGAAGTTAATTAAAATAATTATGATTAATCTCAAATTAACTAACAAAAAAATATTCTAAATATGAAACATTAAATAAATAAATAAAATCCCTGAAAATTGTGCATCATGTCATCTTAAATATTTACAATATTTCTCTAAAGTCTATTTATAGAAATAATAAGTATAAATGATATTAAAGGGTAAATTTAATCTTTTTAAATTGATGGTAAATTTTAATTTAAAAATCAAAGTTGGTGGTAAAGTTTAATTTTAAAAATTCAAATTTTAATGGCAAAGTTCAATCACATAAAAAGTTGAGTGGTAATTTATTTATATTCTTAAAGTATAATGATAAATATAAATCAAAATAAAATATAGTGACAAATATCAATATTCACTTCAATAATGTGGCAAATTTACATTATAACCCATTTTTTATTCATGCTTGTTGCTCGTCATAATTGAAGTTGGCATGTGACATTGTATTATTCGTTGTCAATGTCACGCCATCTCATTATAACGGTGTTATAAAGAAGATATTAAAGCATGTGACATGTTCTAAGTTTAGGTACTCAATTAAGTACAAACGACCAAATTTGTGAGACAAAATTTAAATGGGTTAATATATAGGCTTAAATGCCAAAAAATCCATCCGAAAATAATTAAAAAAATCATTTGAGCCCCTCAACGAAAAAAGTGCATCCAATTGAGCCCCTTGAAACTAATTTTCCGTCCAAGCCTTTTATGGGTCGTTAACTTGACGTTGACTCAACAAAGTCGGACACGTGTTGCGTTATGAATGATACACGTGTTATTTTATTAAAGTAAAATTTTAATAACATGAAAATTGAATAAAAGAATTTTAATGGCATGGAAAATAAAAAAAATGAATTGTATTTATTAAGTTAGAAAAAACATTAATTAATAAAAGAAAATCTAATTTGAAACAAAATCTTCGGTATGGAACGAACTTATAATCATGGAATCGACTCGATAATCAGATTATAGATTATAAGTTCATAACCTCAGCCCATTCCCATTTTGGGCGGAACAGATCTACTAATTCTTTGATTCCAGTTAGTAAAGAGGGACCTTGAACTAAGAAATAGATTCTAGAAGCTAACTAGAAGCTAAACTAAAAAAGGGTAACCTGAGCAATTGCAATAATCGGGTTCATTGGTATTCCTGGTATAGTAGAAGCTATCACACATACAATCATACTCAATTCGATGGAATTGTTTGATCTTAAAGGGGATCTTCTATAATTTCGCACGTGAGGGGTTATTTCTTGGTTTCGTCCAATCATTAATAACTTGATTATTTTTAGATAAAAGTAGATAGAAACAACGCTCGTAAAGAGTCCTATTGAAACCAAGAAATGTAGGCCTGCCTGCCATCCACACTAGAATAAATGGAGTTTTCTGAAAAAACCTGCTAGTGGAGGAAGAGGATTGAGAGCTTTATATTCTTCAAAAAATCAAAATCAAAATCTTGAGAGCAAAAGTAAAAACTCCTAAGAATCCTAATTGTCAATACATATGAATTTCTTAAGCTAACACTCAAAACTCATTATTTTTGAAACCCTAAATCAAGTATTGATTCAAAACCCACCCAAAGTCTCTTCAATCGAAACTTAAGATTCTGGTATCGAAGCAAAGTAGTTGCCTTAGTTTAATCGAACCCTAAAATACTTCAAATGAACACTGAAATTGAATTAGCCCCGATCTTGAATTGAGAGGAATTGTTAATCATATCGAATCCTAACATTGAGTCATTCACTTCAATTGTGGTTTAGGATTGATATATGCTTGTTGCTGAGAAAGGATTAGCAGGTATTAGAGGTGCTCATGGGCCGGGCGGCCCGACCCGGCCCGGCCCGATGGCTTGCCTGAAATATGGGAGGGTTTGGGTAAAAATATAGGCCCGAAATATGGGCTTGAGCAAAAAAACGAGGCCCGTTTAGAAAACGGGCAGACCTCGAGCACAACTTTTTGGCCGAGCTCGGCCCGATATAATAAATATATTTATTTTTTAAAATTTTTTAATTTTAAAATATTTTTAAAATACTTTTTTTAATTTTAAAATATTTTAAAAATATTTTTAAAATACTTTTTTTAATTTTAAAATAATTTTAAAATACTTTTTTTTTAATTTTTAAAAATAAATTTTTGGTATTTTAATAAAAAATGGGCCAGGCCGGGCCCGGGCTTATGATTTTTTTCTCGGGTCGGGCCTGGGCAAAATTACAGGCCCATATTTCGGGCCGGGCCCGGGCCAAAATTTTTTATAGGCCTGGCCCGGCCCATGAGCACCTCTAGCAGGTATATGAGTTTTGGGTTCATTATTGTGATGATTTATTTCTCTTTAGTTTGAGGGAGATTTATGCATGATGGTTTGATTTTTTTTATGCTTATAGAGGTTAATAGCACAAGTGTTGTCTACTTTATTCGTTTCTGATTGAAAATGTGTTGCCTTTGTCTTGTTTTGCGCTTCTTTATTAGATTAGGGATTTGATGAGGTTGGTGACCCCTAAACCCAAAATTTTAACCCTTAAATCATGGTTCTTCTTCTTAAATCCACGTGTCAAAAATGCTCTTTCCACTTGTTCAAATTATTTCCACGTCATAATAACACATGTACTATTCATAACTCGACATGTGTCCAACTTTGCTGAGTCAACGCCAAGTTAATGGCTCGTCAAAGGCTTGGACAAAAAAATAACTTCAAAGGGCTTAATTTGGTGCACTTTCGGTTAGGGGGCTCAATAGATTTTTTAAAAATCATTTTTGAAGGACTTTTTTGACATTTAAGCCTAAGATATATTGTGGCCCCTAAACTTGGCAAATTGCACTTATTTAGTACCAAAACTTTTTTGTGAACTTATCTAGTGCCTACACTTCGAAACCCTTAACCATGTTGGTACATTTTATTGATACCCGACTAACACAGTTAGATTTTGTCCTCATAGTCAATAGAATGCTGTCACATGTCTCAAAATTTAATAAAATTTTGTTCTTAAAAATATTAAGATATTAAGAATCTTTTTAATTGATACACAAACAACTGTCTAGACTCATTTGAATTTGGACAACATTTTGTCTAAGTTTATTATGAACATGTATTTACGGTAATTTTATATTTTTTATAATTTCAAATAATAATATATAATTTATTTTAAAATAAATTCTAGGTGTTTTAGAAAATTTTAGTTTTTGAATTTTTGTTGAATTTTAGCAATTTTTTATTTCACATGTACAATAAACTTTAGCAAATGGTTATTCAAGTTCATTCTATACATATATTTCTAGCAATTATATATATATTTATAATTTCAAATAATAATATAAAAATATTTTCTAAAGTTAATTCGAGGTTTTAAAATAAAATTTTATAGTCATTTTAAATATTTAAATATTTAACGGTACAAAAATTTAAAATGCAATTTTATATATTTAACCAAAATACCAAATAGTTTATACTTGAATTTTAATTATGCTCGAGAAAGTTTTATTAATTCTCTAATTAATCAAAATTTTGTTTAATTATCAATTTAAGAACATTTTAGATTGTGTTAATATGACTTTTATCTCCCACTCGAATTTATTTAAAAACATGGAATTTATATTATAAAAACTTGGAATTTAAAAAATATTATTATTTTAAATTATTAATTTTAAATTTTTAAAAATAAATTTACTTTTTTCCTTTCTTTTAAAAAGAATTGTTATTATTATTAAGACACATGCCAATATTCAATTCGCTACTACCTTAAATCTAAAGGTGTTGAGTGAAATATCAGGAAAAAGTATCAACTTAGTTAATGCGCATATTAAATTTATAATATTTTTATAATATTAATTTTTGTTTAAAATTTATAATGAATTTCTTCAAACAATCATTAATAAATTGAAAAACTAATGTAACTATAAAATATATTTGATTAATTTAAAATAAGTTATATTAATGTTATTTAATATTAAAATAATATAAAAATTCATTATAGCTTGATTATTTATTTTATATAAAAATTATTAAAATTTGATTTTTTTTATAATTTTATAAATTTTAATAAAATTATATTTCAAGGAGGAGCGGGAATGGGTGGGGCAATATATGGAAAGTAAAAATAAAAGGCTGCCGATCCAACTCCAGACTCTCTCTCTCTCCCCTTCAGTTTTAACTCGGGTTTATTTCTGTTTCAACCTTATAAACTCGTGATCCCCTACTCTGTCTCATTTCTCTTTCTTTTATGGCTTCTCACCGGAAATTATTTCCGCTTCTTGCAAGCAGCCGACCAAAACGAACGGCTTAGTACAGCAGCATTTCCCCCTCATTTTTCAATTCAAATCCCAAAATGGTAATGAATTTTGTCTGTGTTTTTTTACTTTCAGTCCTGGTGCTAAGTTTGGGAGTAAGCTCGGAACCAGTTGAAGACAAGCAAGCTCTCCTTGCTTTCCTTTCACAGACCAAACACGAGAATCGGGTTCAATGGAACTCATCCACCTCAGCCTGCGACTGGGTCGGTGTCGAATGCGATGCCAACCGCTCTTTCGTCTACACTCTTCGTCTCCCAGGTGTGGGCCTCGTCGGTTCTATTCCTCCCAACACAGTCGGTAGGTTAAACCAACTCCGAGTTTTAAGTCTACGAGCCAACCGTTTATCTGGTCCCATCCCTGCCGACTTCTCCAACCTCACTCTCCTCCGTAGCCTTTATTTGCAATATAATGAGTTCACCGGCCCCTTCCCTCCTAGTCTGACTCGTTTGACTCGTTTGATACGGCTCGATATTTCTTCTAACAATTTCACCGGTCCAATCCCTTTCGCCGTCAACAATTTAACACAATTGACCCGGCTCTTCTTGCAAAACAACAAGTTTTCCGGTTCTCTCCCGACCATCAACACCGACGGTTTAGATGATTTCAATGTTTCTAATAACAACCTTAACGGTTCAATTCCCGGCTCGTTTTCTAAATTCCGTGAATCATCATTTGCCGGGAACCTCGGTCTTTGTGGAGGCCCACTACCTCCTTGTAACCCATTTTCCCCTTCTCCGGCTCCATCTCCGTCCGAGCCCATTCCCCCTACAACTTCCAGTAGGAAGTCCAGGGAGCTTTCCACCGGCGCCATTATTGGCATTGCCGTGGGGTCTGCAATTGTAGCACTATTGTTATTATTAGTCCTCATTCTTTGCCTCTGTAAACGGACACGACGGCCTCCGAAGCAGCAGAAGCCTTTTACGCCGATGACAACACGAGATGTTCCGTCAGCGGAGGCGGGAACTTCGTCTTCAAAAGATGAAATAATCGGAGGGTCGTCCACAGAAGGGGAAAGAAACAAGTTGGTGTTCTTTGAAGGCGGGATTTACAGTTTCGATTTGGAGGATTTGTTGAGGGCATCGGCGGAAGTGTTGGGAAAAGGCAGCGTGGGAACGTCGTACAAGGCGGTGCTAGAAGAAGGGACGACGGTGGTAGTTAAACGGTTAAAAGACGTGGCGGTTAGTAAAAGGGAGTTCGAAATGCAGATGGAAATGGTGGGTAAAATCACACATGAAAATCTGGTTCCATTGAGAGCGTTCTATTACGCCATAGACGAGAAATTGCTGGTTTACGACTTCATGCATGATGGTAGCTTATCTGCCCTGCTTCACGGTAAGCTTCTCTGTTTCATTTCATCTCTTTCATGCAAATGCTTAAAAAATCAAATCATATTGAGGATTAATTTTTTTTTTTAGATAATTTGATTTTTCTTTCAATGCAACGTGCATTTCATAATTCATTCTTCTCTGATTACATTTACATATAGTGTTGAGGGTTCCAAATGAGTGAAATTGATGGGGACATGGGTGTTGGTGAAATGATGACTCCTTTTGCAGTGTAATCAAAAAACACTTGTGGGTTCCTTTTAAGGCTTTCTTCATCACTAGCTTACTTCCCTTTCATTTCAAGAAACCAGTGGGAAAAACACTTTTAAGTTTGCTTTTCCAATTCAAAATTTTAGTATAATGAAGGTATAAAAATAATATTTAATGTTTTTTATATTTATAAAAACTTTTAATACCTTACTTTATATTTAAATTTTTGAGTCCACCGAACAGTAATTCAGTTTAAAGATGATTAAATTATCTTTTTTATATATACAAAAGAGATTATTTTTATGATCGTATTTTTTTTTTATATTTTTATAAAATTCAATAATTACCGTGACAATGAATTTTATAAACTTTTAATAAATATATTTATTAGGCATGATGTAATTTAGTATTAGTAGATTTAATTACATTTTGGTTAATAAAGAAAATTGCACCCTCCACTCCAGTTGGCAAATTACAACAGTTGTGTTTTAGTAGTTTGGTAATGAATTAAACCGCGTCATTATGTGATAAATGTTACAGGCAGCAGAGGCTCAGGCCGAACACCGCTGGACTGGGACAACCGAATGAAGATAGCATTAAGCACGGCTAGGGGCTTAGAACACCTCCATGTTTCAGCAAAACTGGTACATGGCAACATTAAATCCTCCAACATTCTTTTACGATCAGACCACAAAGCTTGTATCTCCGACTTTGGTCTCAATCCACTCTTTGGCAACACCACTCCTCCTAGCCGTGTTGCAGGCTATCGAGCACCTGAAATACTTGAAACCTGCAAAGTTACGTTCGAGTCCGATGTTTACAGCTTTGGAGTGTTATTACTAGAATTATTAACAGGCAAAGCACCTAATCAAGCATCTTTAGGGGAAGAGGGGATCGATCTCCCTCGTTGGGTCCAATCTGTGGTTCGAGAGGAATGGACTGCAGAGGTTTTTGATGTGGAGTTAATGAGATATCATAGCATTGAAGAGGAAATGGTGCAGCTGTTACAAATTGCGATGACTTGCGTATCAACTGTGCCCGATCAAAGACCCGCCATGCAAGAAGTGGTACGAATGATTGAAGATATGAATCGAGGTGAAACTGACGATGGATTACGACAATCGTCTGATGATCGGTCAAAAGGATCCGACGGTCATACTCCGACGGAATCTAGAACCCCACCTAGATCCTCCACACCGTAGCATAATGTGCACAAAATGGTCATTTGCTCCAAATTGTGATATTTTTTCTTCTTCTATTTTTTTGGGGTTTTAGTTCTTCTCTTAATTGTCCTTTGAAATTATTTTTTAAGTAGATTAGGGGGGATTCGAGTTGTTTTTGGAGGTTGGATAGTTCCATCAACTGATTGGAAAACGCATTTTAGTTTTATTTAATTCTTTCCATTGTAATCTGTAACTCCTGTGTCTTGTCCCATTAAACAAATGTTGGGGGTGTAAAATCTTGTATTTGCAATTTTATTTAATAATTTTGTTTTTATTGCAAAGGGGAGTGGGGAGTCGAAATTTTCATCTAAAAATTCCAACCTCGTGCTTGGAATGCCAAATGCATCCACTTTTATATTTTTCGGTAATTTGGAGTTGAGAAAGGTCAGCTCAAAACACAAACCAGACTTCCATTTCTTGCTTTTACCTTAGATTGAGAATATCAAAATTGTAATTTTTTAAGGTAAATATATATTTTGCTTTGAATTTGTTGATTTATATTTAGTTAGAATTTTTTCTTTTTGGGATTTTGTTGGTATATTCATACTAATATCGTTAGTTTATATTAATGTCACATTGATAGTCAATGTGATAATGCTACATGAAAATATAAACAAAAGTTAAAAATATTAAAATATATAAATTAATAAAAGTATGATTCATTTTAGATGTATTTTTTAGTAAGTTTATATATTTTTAAATTTTTATAAAATAACAGGTTATTTTATTATTATTCTAAAATTAAAAGTATATAAATTTTAAAAATTAAAATATATAAATTAATAAAAATATAAAAAATTTACATAATGTACACAAATGATTGTCATTTGGACAACCATAACCATTCTTTTATAGATTTATATATACTTTATAATTTTTAATTCTTTTAAATATTTATATATTTCCCATAAATTCGTAATTTTTAATTTTTATAAATTATAAATTATATATTTTCAAAATTTTATAGGTTTTTATATATTTTTAATTGTATATATTTTCATAAATTTATAATTTTATATTATATATATTTTCAAAATAAAAATAACCTAAGAAATTGATATTTTACAAAAAAATTAAAAATATATAAAATTACTGAAAACACATCTAAAAAGAATTTGAATGTATCTAGACAACCATTTATTCAAGTTAATTCTTGATGTAAAAGAATTATAATTTTTATTAATTTATATATTTTTAACTATTTTTTATTTTTTTATAATTTATATTTGCCACCTGACATATTTAGAGGTTGCCATGTGTCACCGTCAGATTAATTATCAAAGTCACATCAACAAAAACAAACAATGTTAGTGCAAATGTACCAACCTAGGTGACAAAATACAAGTTCGAGCATTAACAAGATGAAAAAAATTAGGTACCAACTAGATAGAAATGGACAAATTCAATAACTAATTTTTTACATGTACATTTTGCTCTCTAACTCTCTCTTAAGAAACCTCAAGAAATCATTGTTTCTTGTTCTAGCTCTCAGCACAATCTATTGTGTGTTAGTTGTCATCCGGTCTCTTTTTCTCTTCTCTTTCTTTTTTTGCTTCTCTTTTGGCATAGTAAGCATCCGAACCTTGCCTTTGCCCTTTTTCTTCTCCATTGTTCACTTGGCCTCTTTTTCCCTTCTTTATCTTTTTCACTTGTTTTCCTTCTCTCTTGGAATAGTAAGCATTAGAATCTTGCCCCTCTCCTTCTTTCTCATTTGGGTTGATGTTAGTGAGAGGTTCTCTTTGATCACCTTTGTGGGTTTAGTTATTTTTCTTTCACTGGCAAACCTGATTATTGGTTTGGTTGGCGCCATCGTTACTATAACAACCCGTTTTTAGTAGTGTTGAAAATAAGGATTTTGGAATCTTAATTTTGATGAGTGGGTCCGTAAATATTTTACTATTTAATATTTACGAGTCAATATTAGCGTTATATTGAAATTTTGATATGATAAATTTGGTAATTTGACAGTTAATTAAATTACAAGTGATTCGACCCTAAAGTTAGTGGTTTGGAAACTGAGGTATCAGGACCTCATTTTCGTAAACCAAACCTGTAAATGATTTTATTAAATATTTACAGAGTTGTTATATAGGTGGATTGAATTTTGGTCTTAAAATTTTAGTGATTGGATGGTTAATTAAGGTATAAAGACTAAATTGTAAAAAAACATAAAAGTTAATCCCTATTGAATTTTATTAGTTAAAAAGGTTTAAATGGTTTTGTTTGAGAATTTGTGTGGAAATTAGTCACTTTTAAATAAGTGGGACAGTTGTTGCATAAATTTTTAATGAATTATGTGTGAAAAATTTAACTTAAATTAGTAATAAGAGATGTTAAAGTAAAATAAAAACATAAAACAAAAGTTAGAAAGCCATTCATCATCTTTTTTCTCTCCAAGGCCGAACCGCCATTGTTAAATCTTAGAAATTTTTGCCAGGTTTCCATCCTTGCATGGTAAGTGATTCTAAAAAACTTTATATTTTTGAGATCGTTGTAACTTAATCTAGCTAAGCTGAGTATTAAATCATAAAATTGTTAAAGTTTTAAAATGTTGTCATTGATGGTTTTTTTTTTTATGTTAAATAGCTTGGTTGTAAGCTTAGATTTGATTATGGACTAAAATGTAAAATGAAATTGTTTTAGTTTTGAGTTTGGGGTCTAAAATGAAAATATTTCAAATTTGACATAAAATTTTTGAAATTAGTGGGCTTTAGAATGATTTATTTGAAATTAGATTGTAAATCGGAGTTTAAATGTGAAAGATATGATAGTTTCGATTTTAAGGGCTAATTTGAATAAAATACAAAACTATAATAAAATTGTGTAAAATGAAATTAAGTTGTTTTATGCCTTGAATAAGATGTTATAAGGTAAATGGAACTAATAATTTAAAAAGAATTACTGTATAGATCGAGAATCGGATCAACCGTTAGATAAACAAGGAAAAGAAAAATTTGAGAATTAGTCCCTTGCACTTCACTTGTTGCCATTTTAGTCTAGTAAGTTCATACGGTATAGTTAAGTATATTCATGTAATGGTTGTAGTTGAATTGTGAAATTACAATATTTAAATATATTTTAAATTGTTTGCAAATTGGTACAAAATGTGAGAAAAAGACTAAATTGTAAAGAGTTATTTTGATATGTGTACTGAGCCCAAATGAACATATGATAGGATACAATTGGCAAATAGAGTTATCCCGGTGCTGTACAAGATTTATACGAGATGAAATATAGATGTACGGGACATTCACTAATTGTACCAGAATCCAACATTTGTTGTGGATTACCAAGTTTATCTTTAAGAAGATTTCGGTGTGTTTTTTGAGGGATGTGTAGCCTATGGGCTTGGCACTCAGTGCCCAGGTGTGTATATGGGTAGTATAGCTCGTTTAAGCAATCAGGTGTATTTTGGATGGTTACCCGTGCATTCGTATCTCTAAAAAGTAAGTTAGTTTCTTTTCTATTCTATATTTTTTTTATCAATTTGACAGTTTTTTCTCGGAATTGTCAGGGATGTGCTATTCTGAAATTTCCTCGCATATTCCGTGAATACAATAGAGAGCATAAACCCAATATTGTTAGTTTATTGGAGACAAGGGTAAGTGATTTCAAAGTTGACAAAATTATTTCTAGTTTGAGTTTTCAGTTTTCTCACTGGGTTGAGACTATTAGATTCTCTAGAGGCCTTTGGGTGGGTTGGAAAACTCGATTTATGTTGAGATACTGTGTAGGAATCCCCAATTCATTTGCATTCGTGTTCTTAGGTCTAATTTTGTTTTGCTTGTTCATATTGCTTTTGTTTATGGAAGCTTAGATAGGCAAAAGAGAAGAATGCTTTGAGTAGACCTTTTATTCTGTCGAAACCTTTTTGGAAATCGACTTTTTATTTCAAAAAACGAAGATGGAGTCGCCACCAATTATTTTTATTAGGTGTGATTGGATCACCTCAAAATTTGATCATTTTAATAAAATGTTAGATTTACTAAAATGATGATTTTCGGTCTACAAAATCCAGGAAATGGGTTCGGGAGTCGGTTACGTATGAGGAAGGGTTAGCACCCTTATAACGCCCAAAATTGGTACCTAGTTGATTACTTGATGTCTTAGTGTCAAGAATTGAGAATTCAAAAAAAATAAATAAGATACGATTCCCTTCTTGCATGATTTGATTAATTTATCGCTAAATAAATTAAATTTTATGAAAATGACCTTCTTATTTCGAGTTAATCGAGAAAAAAGATCATGTCCCGTAAGTTAGGACACGATATCTCGAATCCTCGGAAACAAGAATACTCGTCATTTGATTATTACTTAAGTCCTATGTGTCTTGAATTTTAAATATTGGTTATTTTGGTTCTAGGAATAGGCCATACTCCATAAGTTAGGAGCATGACTCCTCGAATCCCGAAAATAACGAACATTGCCTCGATTATTATTATTTTTTATACGCTTAGCCAAATAATAGATGAGTGTATGTAGCAATATTTACAATGTACAATTATGGCAAAGTTATGGTATTAACAAAATAACAACATAAATAATGAAATAAAATGACAATGCTATAGTGAATACAATAATAAGAAATAATGATAACAATAATAATAAAAATATTCAATTAATAATACTATATGATAATAATGATAATGAAAACATGTTAATTTGCATGACTTTTTGTGTTTAATTCAGTTAATTTTTGAATTGATCCCTGTTGAATTACTGATTTTATGTTTTAATCTTGTCAAGGATGCAATTGGGATACTACGAGTCAAAAACAAGCAGAAAAGGACCAAATTGTAACATAGTTAATAAAGTGAGGCCGAATAAAAAATGTGGAAAAGCCAAGGACTCATCAGATTCTTTTGACTTTGTAAAAGCCAAAATTAGAAAAAAAATTTGATTTTATTTTTTATTAAATTTTAATTATGAGTTGAGTGGTTAAAGCCAAATTTAGTAAATGTTATGTATATAAATAGGGCTTTAAGGTGGCTTGCGAAAGACACATTACATTTTACACTTGATTTTCATTTGGAATTAAATAGAAATTATTTGGTGCATGATTAACATACTGTTACTTCCAATTTCATTTGTTTGTTCTTCCAAAATTTGTTTAATTGCCTTTCAAGTTCTTTCATTTCCCAATTTCCATCATCTTCATTCAAATCCAATCCATAGCCAACCAAAGCATGATTAAATCCATGCTTCGCTAAATTCCATCTTAGCTTTAGGTTGGTGTTCTTTTCAGTCGGGAATCGTGAGATACGTATCCATACTAAAAATCCTTCCAATCAGTATTCACATTTTTCCTAAGTATCGAAATTGACAACTCATCCTTTAAAGTTAACTCAATTTCAAGTCAAAAAGCGCGTTGGATTGGAGTTGTGTTTGCGGACAGTTGGAGAAACAAGACGGTCGTACTGTATTCGGATCTTCGAGAACAAATCAAAGGAGAAGTGATCGAGTTTAAACGACCCACGCGGTTGAGGCCGTCAATCCGAGTTGGGTTCTTCAGAGTGCAAGGTTGCTGGAATCTTGAATCAGGAACGCGTGTATCTCGATTAGATAATCGGTAAAGGTTGGTTTGCAGGTCGTACAGGGACTAGCTATGAGAGGAAGAATTGGCGGTTAGGACGTTCTTAACTGCTATAACCAACTTATTGTTTGGAGGAGAAAATCAATTTTCGAGGATCGATTCTAAATCTAGAATCGACCAAGTCTAGGGCTAAGGCTTATTATCTCTGATTACAAAAACTGAATTTAATTTTCAATTTAATTTAATTTCCAATTTGTTTAATTATTTATTTATGTTGTTTCAATTATTTAATTTCTAAACATTTCAAAACTCCCCTGATTTGTATGTTTATTTTTTAGCAGTTCCGTTTGGAGTCGTGGGCATGACTATTGACATGACACGATAGAAATTATAATCAAAAGTTAAACATGAAAGTTGATTATAATACCAATCCCTGTAGACTCGACCCTACTATCACTCTTTACTACTATTTAGAGTTATTTTTGTAGGAATTATTTTTGGTAGTTTCGACGCCCATTAGATAATAATAATGAAATGATTTAAAAAAGTCTGATAATACTATAATTATATAAAATATTGATATTTGGGAAAATTTTAACAAAAATAATATTAGCAACGATAATCACTTGATAATATCAATAGTATCAATAATTAAAATGAATGACCAATATAAAATAATCGGAAATTCATAGGAAAATGTAAATAGCATAAATTGTAAATGCTCAAAATTTAAAAAGGAAATAAAGGGCTAACTTTAATGAATAAAGGATTGAATTAAAATTTAAATGTAATTTAAAGCGTGAATTGCAAAAAAAAAATAAAGAAAAGGAAATAAAGGACTAAATTAAAAATATAACAAAATTAAAAGCCTAAATTATAAGGAACCAAAAAATAAAGGATTAAATGAGATAGAAAAGTACAGGGACTTAGAAGGCAATTATCCCAACCACATTTACACGTGTCACTCCCTCAGTGGGTCCATAGTGGGTCAAGAGACTAAATTGCACAAGAATAAAATAAAAGGCATAAAAATAAAGCAAATAAAAATGAAATAGGACGAAATTAAAAAGGAGCAAAAATACAGAGGGACCAATCTTAGGGGGGTTGGGTGGGATATTCGGGTCAGGCTTGAAACGACGACGTTTTGGGTGTCTAAAACCAAGCCCAAAACGATGCCGTTTTGAGGAGTCTATATAAGTTAAAATGTTTTTAAAAAAATCATTTTTATCAATTAAAAAAAAACTATTCCATTTCTTTTTTTTTCTCTCAAATCCCCTTTACCCCTCTAGCCACAAGGCTGCCACACACCGCCACGACCACTGATCATCGGCGCCAGTGACCACCGCCTTTGGTGGTTAGAAAATAAAAAAAAATCTTTTTTTTAAAATCTTTTCGAAATCCTAGAGTTAGATCTAGGGATAAAACACTCAAAAAAGGCCGAGATCGATGAAAAAATAAAAATGAAGAAGAAACTATTCAATTTTTTCCCTCTTGTTCGAGGCCATCAACGGAACCCTTAGTGGTTCCGAGGCTTCTCAAATCAAAGGTGGTTCTCGACGACGGCTCTTAACAAGTAAAAATTGAAACTTTGTTTTTAACTTTTTTGTTTTTAACTTCATTGTTTTTTTTTTTTGTATTCAATTTCTTTTTTTGTTTACAACAAGTTTGTTGGCTTTTATAGCCAAAGCGATTACAATATTCTATTTTGTTTTCTCTATTTTATTTTTGTATCTGCTTTCTGTTCTTGTGCCTTTTCTTGTCTTTTTTTTACAAGTGTTCGTGGCAAGGTTAACGATATTGAGGAGTCGCGCTTTGCCATTTCGGTGAAAGGAGGGGGGAGACCTCGGGTGGCACGCCTATTAACATGGTGAGGCTGCGGCGCGAATGGAATTTAGGGTTCTAAGGTTTTTTTTGTTTAGGTTTTGGGTTATTGGGCTTCGGGTGTTTGGGCTTTTAGGGTTAGGTTAGATGGGTTAACAGATCGGGTTTGTGTGGGTCATTTGGCTTTGTAAATGGACTTTTAGTTAATGGACTTTGTTGTTTTGTTGGGCCGGACAAAATTGGGCCTATACAGTTGCCCCTCTTTGCTCATTGTCGTGTAATGAGAAGGGAGCAAAGACTTTAAAATAGGACTAATTTTATCTAGTCCTATTGCATCTCTACTTCTCTGGTGCTTCTCTTTTTTAAGTAACTCACTTTTCAATTCATTGGTTACTCTACTCCAATATATCCACTTCGCTACAACTTTAGGAAGACAGGCTTTAGTGTCACAGTTTCAACTTTCTCCATTGCAACTTCAAGTAGATAAGATTTGCTGTTGTAGTTTATTCTGACCCACTGCAACTTTAGGGGTATAGGATTTGTAGCTTCATCTTACTCCACTGCAACTTCAGGAGATAAGATTCACCATTATCCAAACCACATTTACATGTGTCATTCCCTTAGTGGGTCCACAGTGGGTCAAGGGACTAAATTGCACAAGAATAAAATAAAAAGGGTAAAAATAAAGAAAATAAAAATAAAATATGACAAAACTAAAAAGGAGCAAAAAAGCGGAAGGACCAAAATAGAAATTAGCCCTTCCATAAGAAAACACGAGGATCCTAGGGGGTCAGGTCGGATATTTGGGTCAGGCTTGAAACTACATCATTTTGGGGTCTGAAGCCAAGCCCAAACTGATATCATTTTGAGGGGTTTATATAAGTTAAAATGTTAAAAAAATATTTTTATTATTTAAAAAAAAGGCTATTTCGTTTCCTTTTTTTCTCTCAAATCCCCTCTCCTTCTTCAGCCACAAGGTTGCCGCACGCTGCTACAACCACCGGTTATCTGCACCGATGACCACCGCCTCCAGTGGTCAAAAAATGATAAAGACGTTTTTTAAAAATCTTTTCGAAACCCTAGAGTTAGATCTAGGGATAAAACATCCAAAAAAGGTCGAGATCAGTGAAAAAAGAAGAAGAAACCATTTGATTTCTTCCCTCTCCAACGAGGCCTTCAACGGAACTCAGAAGGGTTCCGAGGCTTCTCAAATCGGAGGTGGTTCTCGACGACGGCTCTTAAAAGGTAAAAATTTAAAATTTGTTTTTATTCTTATTTTTTGAAATAAAAAAAGTAAATAAAATAAACTATCTTTTTTTTAACTTCGTTGTTTTTTATATTCGATTTCTTTTTTTTTTGTTTACAGCGAGTCTGTTTGGCTTTTATAGCCAAAATGATTACAGCATTCTATTTTGTTTTCTCTTTTTTATTTTTGTCTCAGCTATATGTTCTTTTACCTTTTCTTGTCTTTTTTCTTTTTTTTTGCAGGTGTTCGTGGCAAGGTAAACGGCGATGAGGAGCCATGATTTGCAATTTCGGTGAAAGGAAGGGGGCAGACCTCGGATGACACACCTGCTGATGTGGCGAGGCTGCAATGTGAATGGAGTTTAGGGTTCTAGGATTTTCTTTTTTTTGTTTAGGTTTTGGGCTATTGGGCTATTGGGCTTTGGGTGTTTGGACTTTAAGGGTTAGGTTAGATAGGTTAACAAATTGGGTTTGTGTGGGTCATTGGGGTTTGTAAATGAACTTTTAGTTAATGGACTTTGTTTTTTGTTAAGCCAGACAAAATTGAGCCTCTACATATTCGTTATCTCGACCGGCAACATTCATTGGATGGCTATTGGCAATTTTAATACACTACTTTCTTTTAATGATAAGAAAGGAGGGCGTTCAGTTAGGAAAGGTTGTTCTCTTTTTAATGATTTCCTTGAGACGTCTAACTTGCAGGATTTGGGTTTTAGGGGGCCCCTTTTTACATGGCATCGAGGTGGGCTTTTTGAAAAACTTGATAGGGCAATTGGTAATGATGCTTGGATGTGATCATTCTCAAGTTGCTCCGTCACTCACCCCCCGATAATTAAGTCGGATCATAGACTTTTGCTACTATCTCTTAAGCTGGAAGTTTACTTGCCTAAAGGCCGCCCTTTTAGGTTCCTAGCTGGTTGGGTTGATCATCCTAAATTTTTGACTTTTGTTAAGGAGAAATGGTACTTTAAAGGTAATATGGCTGAATCTTTGAAATTTTTTACGGATGACATTAAAGTTTGGAATCATTCTGTGTATGGTTTTATTGGGGTTGGTAAGAGGAATTTGAAGCAGAGATTATCTAATGTTCAAAGAGTTTTAGAAAGATCTGATTCTGTGCATTTAAGTAATATGGAGAACCAGATACGAGAGAAATTAGAGTGTGTTCTACATCATGAAGAGCTGTTTTGGAAGCAAAAAGCTAGGTGTGATTGGTTGTAATTTGGAGATCAAAACACTAAATTTTCTCATACCCGCACGATTCAGAGAAGAAATCACAACAAAATTTTAGCTTTGAAAAATAAAGAGGGTGAATGCATTTTTGAGGATGAGCAACTCCTGTCTGAGGCAGTCAGGTTTTTTCAAAAATTCTATGGTGAGCTTCCGAAATCCACGGCACCTCTACCAGCTAGTTCTTTTCCAAAGCAATTTCTAATGAAGAGATAAAGGTTGCCATGTGTAACATAGCTACTTTGAAAATGCAAGGCAGTGATGGGTATCATGCACTCTTTTTTTAGAGTCAATGAAAGTTGATTATGGGTGCTATTTGTGAATGGGTCAAGAAAATCTTTGATAGGCAGGTTATTGATAGGAAGCTTAATAATACCTTACTTGTGCTTATACCTAAGGTTCGTAATTCTGAAAGCTTTACACAGTTTCGCCCAATAAGTTTATGTTTAGTTCTCTAGAAATTAATCATGAAGATTATTGCAAATAGATTTAAGGTGGTTTTACCCAGAATTATAGAGCCAGAGCAAGCAGTTTTATTGCTGAAGGAGCATCACAGACAACATTATAGTGGCCCAAGAAGTTATCCACTCAATGCGAAGCAAACACAAAAAAAATAGATAGCTATTAAGATTGATTTGGAGAAATCCTATAACTGGGTCAGTTGGAAATTTATAGATGCCTCCCTCCAAGTGGCAAACATTTCTGATGTCCTTAGAAATGTCATTATGTCAGCCATCACAAGCTCAACTATGCAAATTCTTTGAAATAGGACGCCTACTCAAAAATTTTAATCCAGCTAGGGGCATTCGTAAGGGGTGTCCTTTGTCTCCATATCTTTTTGTTCTTTGCATGGAATGGTTGGGTCAGAGTATTAATTCATCTAGAAGTTCTGGTCTCTGGTCTCTCATTCGATTATCCATGTTAGGATCGTCACTCTCTCGCTTATTTTTTGCTGAAGATCTTGTTATCTTTAGGAAAACTAATGTGAACTGAGCTAATTTAATTAAAGATCTGTTAGGTTCATTCTATGGTTTTTCTAGACACTGGGTGAATGCTCATAAGATGAACATTTTCTTTTCTAAATGAGTGGAGGACGATTTGGCAGGTCACTTGTGTGACCTGCTTGGATTTCGTACAGTCCATAATTTGGGTTCGTATTTGAGAGTTCCCCTTTTTCATGAAAGGGTGACCATTAGTTCTTTGAAGTTCGTGATGGAAAAAGTTAAATCAAGTTACAAAGGTGAGATGCTAGGCAACTATCTTTAGCTGGCAGAGTTACTTTAGCACAATTGGTCCTCATAATTCCTAGCTATTTCATGCAGTCCTTAAGGATATTGCAAGAAATATATGACGAAATTGAGAGTATTGTTAGACAGCTTATATGAGGATCGACCGAAGGGAGTAAAAAAATGGCTCTTGTTAGTTGGGACTCGATTTGTCAACCAAAGACTTGTGGAGAGCTTGGGATTCGATAGCTGAAAGATGGTTTACCCTTCAGTATCTCTCGTAGTAATTGTTTATTCCTTTGGAGAGCTCTATCTAAGGTATGACTTTTGCTTAGAGAAAATATATTTTGATCTGTTGGAGATGGTAACATCATTAGGTGTTGGAGGGATAGCTGGATTCCGAAGATTAGACCACTAATTAGTCTTATCCCAACAAGTGCCAATATTATCACGGATTGTTGCCTAAAAGTGATGACTACAGATGAGGGAATGTGGAATTTGGAACTTTTTCAGGTTTAATTATCAGAATAATTAGTTAGACGCATTACTAGCATTCTACCTCCACACCTTTTAGTAGGGCCTGACAGATTAGCTTGGTTGGGAACCTCATCAGGCTGCTTCTCCACTAAAAGTGCTTATCGTAAGATTAAGGAGAGTTCATGGAATCCTAGGAAGGAAGCTTAGAAGTTTCCATGGAAGGTTAAGGGTCCTCAAAAGGTTCAGGTTTTTCTCTGGCTGGTTCTCAAATAGCGGTTGCTTACTCAAGTAAAGCAACTAAGGTGTGGCGTGGACAGCGACGCAAGATGTCTTATCTATGGCCATGAAACGAATGATGTTTTACATGCTATAAGGGATTGTGTTGCAACGAAGAATGTATGGTCCTGGATCATCCCACCCCATAAGGTATCTTTTTTCTTTTTAGGTAATTTGTGGGAGTGACTTGAATCTAACTTAGAAAATCGACTCTATATAACCTAGAGGAATGTCGAGTGGTCTTACTTCTTTGGCCTTGTTGCTTGGCGGATATGGAAGAATCGAAATATTTGCACCTTTCAAGAGGAGCCGTGGAGTGCAGGGAAATTGTCAAAGGTGCGCATAGTTGGGCTAACCAATACTTTTTTGTTTGCAAGGGAGGGAGTTCTATGAGACTTATCTCAAGAGTGGAGATGGTGGATCAAAAAGGTGGATTTACATAAGATCCGATAGATCTATCAAAATCGATACAGGTTGCGTTGCTGTTGGTGGAGTATTTAGAGATCATAATGGTGAATGGATACTTGGCTTCAACCGCACATTGGTACAAGGAAGACAACAAGATAGAGTTATGATGCAGACTGATAATTTGGATGTTATTGGAGCTATCAAAGAGTCTTTGTTGAATGAGTCTGATTCTACGTTAATTAGGCGTATTTTACAAATTTTGCAAAATGAGGAAGATTGGTCAATTGAATATGTTCCTAGAAAAGAAAACATGGAAGCTGATAGTATCACTAAACTGGCCTTTGGTAGGGAGGAGGGCTTATAGTTATATGAAATTTCTCTTGTTTTTTTTTTTTTTAGTATTTTGTAATGTTTTACTTTATTTTCACCAAAAGAAATTTAAATTTCTAGTATACAAACAAACTTTTTTTGTTTGGTTAAATGTATACCAACAAACTTAATCGAGTGGTTTAATGAATAAATAAATATTTATTTTAAATTTAAAAATACAGTGGAATAAATTTAAATAAAAATTGGAAAGCGTAGTCTCCTGCAGCGGGCAAAAGGTGAAAAATGGATACGGGGTTTGGCTGGTTTGGGTTTGAAAAATGAAAGTGATTGGTATTTTGCTTTCCACTATGTTTGGCTTTTGGTGTATGTCTTCATATAGATGTTTGCATGCATCCGTCACGTTTTATACAGCCTCGTGTAACATACCATCTTATTCAATGGTGCACATCACGCGCAACCTCTTGCACTTGCCTATTCGCCATCTCCAAATACTATTTGATTTCGATATTTATTTTGTGTTTATATATATATATTTTTCAAATTAGTATTTATATTTGATTTTTACATAAAATTGTGCATGAATTAATTCGTGTTAATAATGGTATCATTGTAATGTTATCATCTGAAAAATAAAATATAAAAATATAAAATATTCTAAAAAATATTTTCTGCAAAAGTTATAATTTAATGTAAAAATTATACAAAATTTTACATCACTGAACGAATTATTTCATGAATTTGATTTTTATTCAAAGTTTTATTTTTTATAATTTTTATATAAAATATATTTTTATAAATTATATGAAAATATATAAAATGGAATTTTTTATTTTTATGAAACATTATAAAAGTATTATTTTAAATTTTAATTGTATGTTTTTATTTTTAATTTTTTTTATAATTTTCAGATGATAACATTATTATGACAACATCGTCACCGCGTGTCAAATATTAATTGGATAACATGAAAAAAGTTAACACCATGTATCATTTTTGTGATACATTTGCAAGAAATAAGATTAGAGTCAAGAGAAGCTAATAAAGACTTTGAAAGAACAAGTTGTTTATTGTTTAATCTCTTTTCTGAATTGCCAATTGCATGTGACCTATTGTTGGATGGAAATCGAGTGGAGGAGATGATGAATGTCTTCAATTGGTGGTTGGAGCTTCCATCCTGCAATGGGGAGAGAGGATCCCCCTATCGTAGTCCTCTGACTAGATTAAAACATTCAGTGAAAGAATCATTGATAAGGATTTGGTAAGAAACTGTGGACACACACTAGTGGAATAAGTTAATCAATTGTTAGTTGAAGCCCGTAACTTCAAGAACAATTTTAAGGGAATTCTAATTTCCTATTAAGTGCTTTACTCGTGTCAATTTTAAAGGCCGTAAGAAATCCTTTACCATTTGTGTTCCTTTTGGTAGTGTGAAGAATTTCACTAGCCATGATAATATTATTTGAGATGAGGCAACTAGGAACAGGCACATTTTGGTAGCAAGAGATGAGGCTGGGAAGAACTTTTTTGAGATGATTAATGAGGACCTTTGATATGATCTAGTACAAAGGTACCAATTTGAACAAGGGTAATTTGATGTACAACTTCTTGAGTTTTTTGTACTCCACAAATGTGTTAAGGGTGTGACAAGTTTCACCTTATAGAACACATGCTACACCCTGATTGAGTCAACTGGGCATCAACTTGATTAGGGAAATGACAAAAATATCTTTTCATATTTAAAATTATTTATACAATTTGATGGTATTTTAGTTTTTTTTTTAAAAAATGAATATTGTGGGATTTGAACTCACCCTAATTGCATATTAAAACATTAAATTTACTATCTAACCAAAACTTTAATTTAATTTTTTATTTAATTTAATTTTTATACATTTTAATTTTATTATGCACACAAATTTGTATTCTAAATACATGATTTCTACACGTATCACGTATGTGATAGAGTTTTTAGTAGATACTAAATCGTCTTTAGTTGAGATGGTAAAATTGAGAAAATAAAATTTATGATGTTTTGGATTCAAATCTCATAATGTATATATATTTTCTAACTTTTATATAAAAATATAAAAAATAAAAATACCTTCAAAATAGCATTTTCTTTTTAAAAAAATTAAAACTCGACTTAATTAAAACTTTACATATTAGTATATACATATTTTGATGAACGTAAAAGACATGGCGAAAATAGTGAAAATGCCAAGTAGTGCGGGATACCTAAATTAAAGAGGAGAAGCACTTGCGATTTTGTGGGAAGCAAGTTTTGGAATTGGGTGCACCGAAAATGGTCGGACCGACTCAAAATAGACTCTTTGGTAACCCACAAGCATATTAATCTGGTTTTAACGTTTGACCTAACCTCTGTTTAGTCTTCTAATTTTGACCCTAAACCAGGCTGCTTTCTTTATTTCATTTCAAGCCAAACTGGAAAATTTTTTAATACCCTGACCCTGTCATGTGGGTCATCACTCATGAGTGTTTTTAAGTTTTAAATAGGTTTGAAGGATCAATGGAAAACAACATGATTAAGATAATAATGATATTTTAGAGCAACAACCGTACACAAGAAAATAAATTGAATTTGGATACCTACAAAATCATTAGAAAGAAAGGAGCCTTAACCCCTTCGGCCATTGGCAGCTTGCATAAATTATTTTGAGGTCCCTGCCCTGTGTTCTCAAAGTCGTCCCATTAATGGAGTTTTAACCGATAGAGAGTAATTTATTCCACTAGATCTCACCTAATATTTTACAGGCCATGGCTAGCTTTATGTTACCATGATGAATATCCAGTTGACCTAAATACAGTTCACCTAAACTTTGCTTCTATTCATGATGACACTTTATGTATTTTAAGGTGGTTAAGTCGACAGGTCTTGGTCTCAGTCTCACTCCAATGATAATCAATTCAATATGAGTGTTCTTAGTGCGCTAAGAAAGATACTGCCGAACTGTCTTCACTTTAATATACTGAGTCCTCGTTGCTCATCACCCAAAAGGTGAAAATAGCTGATATAATGTATATTTAATGATTATCTTAAAGCTCAAGCCAAGAAGTTTCTTGCCTTCTAAGTCCTACATTTGCCCACATTTGCAGTAGAAAGTAGTCCTGGAAAGGGAAAATATAAGTCATAAGGGCAAATTAAAAGCTAGTCTTAGAATATGGAAGTGGCTAACCATTTAACTTGTATGGCATTCCAAGTTCCAACCATAATCATCTCCAATCGAACAACTTAGATCCCAAAACTCCATCTTGTTGTTGATTGGATCAGCCAAGATGACTTTTAACTTTCAAGTTTCCTTTAAATAGACAACCATCACTCGTTTATTTCTCACCAACCTCAGCGGCATCATAGATTGGGTGTAATTAAATCACATTAAAAGTAAAAGATTGATTCAACAATCTTTCTTATAACAAGAAGTTAATATTACTTATAATCTCAAAATACATCTAATTAATGATTGTTAAGTTGTTTTTGATCATTATTAGCTCCATCTAATGATATATTTGTCATATGTGTTATCCTCACAAGGCACTCTAGATCTTTTTATGTTATTCATTCATCACGTTTGATTACTTTTTGGAACATAATTAGCTCCAATTTTTTTCTTTCTACTTGAGGCGCATTGATTATTAATACATTAAAGTATACAAGTTATTCATATATAGTTTATTCACTTACTCAAGATTAAAGTAAGCACATAATGAATGCCTTAAGAGATTTAATCTATATATGGATTTAAGATTAATTTATCTTTGGTTGAGTCTAATGTGCTTTCAGGCTGGACTAACACATCTATATATTTACTTAGCTCACTTCAGTAGCCAACACAAACTATCTCCTTGTGGGGATTTTAGACAATATAATAGTTTTCGCATGAGTTATTTGCTCCTTGTAACCCCTTGAACTATGAAAATTGTCTTCCAAATTCAAAATAATATTTGTGATGCAACTTCTTATTAGTTTATCGTAGGTAATTAATTAATCATATTTTCTTATACATGTAACAATTGAGGACATATCGGCATTGAATGATATTTGTATATTTCTACAAATAATCAATTTTATCATTTTATTAATTCATCAAATATGATGAAATTATTACACTTGGACACAATCATTGTATTATTGTTATATAAAATATTTGAAAACCATATTTTATGATTATTAAAAGAAATTTTAAGTAATAATATTTAGTAGTTGCATAATTTAATGCACAAACAATTAAAGGATTTGATGTTTAAATTATAACGTTTGATTGGTTTTCAACCAATACTTGTCGTTACGTAATGGTTTTGGCTTGTATTAAATGTTTTGTAACAAAATTTGTAGTTATTAAAACGATTAAATTAATTCATTAATAAAATAACTATATTTGGTAATTTATATAATTAAAAACAAATTTTGTATTGTGAAAGACATTTTGGGATAGAACTTGATGCAAGGATAAGTTTTTTTGTAGTTGTAATAAGTTTTGGCATTGCTAAATACATATAGAAATAAGCGATGAGAAAGTAATGTTACATTTGGTGGCATATTCTCTCAAACAGTATCACAATCCAAGGCTTTTATCACTTTGTCCAGCATCCACTTAAGCAACCAATTGAGTATTCCGTAATATGAGATCCTTTTGTAATTGGCAGCTGCAATTAATGTTGCATGATAGATGAACATACTGAAATCTTATGTTTCTTTATCACACATTGCACAGTACTAGAGATGATCGATTTCTATGTCAAGACAAGTGTCCTATTCAAACTAGCTATGCATCCTTAGAACTGAAGTTTATAGAACCACCCAAAATGTCATCCAATTCTAATCCACCTAAGACAGCAATCACATGGCCCTGCTTTCCCCCTCATCTCTTGCATTTAAATTAGCCTAAGCTAGTAAAACTGCTTGATATGGATACTTGAGTTGGTTCACAACCAATTGCTTGCTCATTTTCTTGCATTTCAATCCAATAATTGCAGCCCAAAGCAAACGCAATCTTTACGTTCAATCAACTCAAATAACTTATCATACATATTTTGCTCTTGGAAGGCAGCAATAAAGCGTTTGTAGTCCAACGGTTAGGATAATTGCCTTCCAAGCAATAGACCCGGGTTCGACTCCCGGCAAACACATTTCAGAGAAGTTTCTTTTTTATTCGACCCCGGCAATATAAAATGAGCCCAAATTGATAAATTGAAACAAAGTGAATGGTTGGGTTTGCATTTGGTTGAGCAGAGTCACTTAAATGGGCTATTACACCAAAATCTACTATGGTTTTCTTTAGACTATTGGGTTCCTTCTATTACAGAGAAGCAGGCTAAACAAGAAATCAACCTCTGCTACACTAAAATGTTTGCCATTTTAGTACAATTTTAAAATGTATTAAAATAATAATTTTGATCCGTGAAATCAGAATTCAAGTAAAATAGTACCATCCTTGATTTAAAATAATCAATTAAAATTTGATATTTAAAAGAATTTCCCTATTTAGAATAAAATTGCAATGAACCTAACACAGCAATGGCATGGGCCTCTTTATCCTCTTCTATTGCATTTCAATTAGCCTAAGCCACTAAAACTGCTGGTTATGTATACTTGGGTTGGTTTACAACCGTACACTCTCAAATCACACAACATACCAATTGCTTCCACATTTTCTTGCGTTTCAGGGGAACCTTTAAAGTCTCTTCATTTAACAAAAATCTATATTTTAATCTGTAAAACAAATAATATAAAATGTTATAATCTAGTATATATTAAAATCTTGATTGAAATGGTGTCATGAATCAATCTGTGACACCAACTTAGTTGAAGAATAATAACAAAATACCATTGTTTACAAAGTAAATTATATTATTTTAAAAGTGTTTTTTTACATCTTTTACGTTAAAAATAGAAGAATATACACATAATAAGATTTGAACTTAGGACGCTATAATTTTGAATATCTTTACCAATTTAACCAAAGTCTCATTTATTTTTATATTAATTTTTATAAATATATTTGTTACATCATTCTATTTTCACCCACATCTTGAGCATATCATATCTAGTATTAACTATGATGTGACACTTCATTAATTTTATGAATAATCTCTTTTAATTTTTTTATGGGTAAATTCAACTTTGATGTAGCTGACAAAACAATCACTCACCTTTCGAAAAATAATAAATCAGTCACTAACATTACCGAAAAGTGACAAATCGGTTACTCATTAACATTTTCCCTCACAGGCTTAATGGGATCGCTGACGTGGCCAATTAACTAGTTGATGTGACTAGTAAAATTTCAAAATGGGCCAGTAAACTAAAAGATCCTTTTAGTTTAATATGAAATTTTACTGTCCATCCCAATTAACAGCAATTAGTCCTACTGACCAGTAGGATGTCACGTCACTTTTTCGTTACGTCTGTAATGAAAAATAGTTAAAATAATTAATTTATTATTTTTCGAAAGTTGAGTGACTAAATTGAAATCAGAGTGACTATTTTGTTAACTGCCCATATACTAAATATATTAATTCAAGTTATATACTTATATTTAGTCTATATTAATATAAAAGGTTGACAAAGTTTAGTAATTAATTGGGTATTATTTTAATTAGTGAAATTTTATAAAGAAAAGTAAATAAAACAACATATAATTATAAAGATTTTTAGTTTTTTTCTTTTTACTATTTTAAATTAAAATAATATTTAAAGTTAAAATAACTATAGATATTTTAAACACCAATATTTTTAACAGTCAACAACTTCTAATTTTCATTAAAAAATTTTGGTGAAAGTAATTGAGAAGTCTTCTTTTATAAGAACCGAATTTAATTACTTTTATTATTAAATGGATTAATTTAATCTTTTATTATTAAAAAGAATCAAATAATGTCATACTAGAACTTACCTAAACATTTACTATTTAAAAATGACAAGAAAGATATTTTTTGGTCTTTTACAAAATGTTATAAAAATAAAATTTACCAAAATACTACAAGTTTTTTATTTACCAAAATATATAAACTTTTTTATTTACCAAAATATATCAAAAAAACCAAAATTAAAAAAAAACCCTGACAAAAAAAATCAGACTGAAGTGACATCTCACTGGTCACGCCAATGGTATTGGCGGCACCAAAGGTGCCAAAACCATTGGCGGCACCAATGGTGCCAATGCCATTAGCGGCACCACTCGTATTATAAATCGACCTCTACCAAGTGAAAAGAAAAATCAACAAAAAAAAGAGTTGGTGCGGAGAAGAAGAGAAAAGAGAAAGTGAGCGAGAAAAGGATGTATTTTTTAAAAAATAATTGATTATATTGTTGTTATTATTTTGTATATGTTGTAATATTTTTGTTTTAGTTTAGTTATTAAGATTAATAGAACTCAAAATAAAAGTATTAGTTAGTATTATTATTATTATTATTATTATTATTATTGTTGTTGTTGTTGTTGTTGTTGTTGTTGTTGTTGTTGTTGTTGTTGTTGTTGTTGTTGTTGTTGTTGTTGTTGTTAGTATGAAGATGTTATTAATGTATTAAGATGTGACTTAGTAATATTATTGTTAGCGAAAACTAGTATTATTATTATGGTTACTTATTATTTTATTTACGAAAATAAACTAGTTAGTAAAAACTAGTATTATTATTATAGTTAGTTATTATTTTTAGTAAAATTAATAATTTTAGTGTGTATTATTTTGAGTATAAAATTAATAATATTATTCGTAGTATAAAATTAATAATTTTAGTGTGTATTATTTTATTTATTATTTTGAGTATAAATTTTTTAAGTAATTCGATTACTGTTCGAGATATTTTATGAGATTTTGTTTTTTTTACTGATTAAATATTGAAGATGGATGCTAAGTTTCTTGTATGCGTTTATTTCGATGGAGTCATATTGACAACAAGTGTTGGATGCGTATTTGAATGTCGGCAACAAATAGCAATGAGATTTAATAGAAATGTATTGTTCGATGAAATGAAGGCAAGGATTAATACAAAAATCCATAGACGTTGTGGGAGAAGGATATCAAAAATTTTCTACAAGTTTCCAATTTCGACAAATCCGGTCAAATTAATGAAATGGAACTTGTAGAACGACGAAGACGTGGAGACAATGATCGATCTCTCTGTGGGAATGGGATGAGAAGAATGCACCGATTCACTTATTTCTTTGAGTTAGTCGGTATGGAGCAAAATGCATCGATGAAGAAGGCGGGTGAAGAACCGCGGATGGTGGCTCCAATATCATACGTTGATAGTGAATCAACTATGGGTGGGATTGGTATCGACCTGAATATTACACCCGATGTTGACATGGTTGGTGGTGAAGAAGAAGATGCCGGCGAAGAAGGTGGTGGCGATTATTGGGATGAAGAGGTCGATAGTGACGCTGATCCCGATGTGGACGATGTACCTGATGATATTGACGCTGAAGATGTCAACAATGATGAAGGCATTAACGCTTCTTCGGTCGGGGAGCAGATATTCTGATCCACAATAATCCTGGGCCACACATGTCGCTCATAGACCCCGACGCAGCGTATATATCTGAGTTTCCGGAGTACCTTGAAATAGTTCATTCTCACGGGCTGGCCGTGACATCTTCTGATGATGAGTTATTCATAGGTCAAATATTCAGCTGTAAAGAAAAGTGCGTATATACCATTAAACGGTACAGCATAAAGATATCGGTGGATTATAAAGTCTTCGTGTCTACTCCGACAATATATGTTGGGGAGTGTTGGAAGGCGTGGAAGGTCGCAAATGGCGAATCTGTTGCATTCATTAGAAGTTCTCAGATGTGGGAGATACGAAAATTTGTTGGTCCTCATACATGCACATCAACACGTATGATAGAAGATCATGGAAAACTTGATTCGAAAACCATTTGTACTTGTATCATGCCAATGGTGAAGGATATGCCGACCATTAGAGTTTCGGTACTCATTGCGAAAATGCAAGCACGATTCCAGTATCGGGTCTCGTATCGGAAGGCATGGGTAGCTAAACAGATGGCGATGGAGTAACTGTATGGGGATTACGATTCGTCATATAACGAACTTCAAGGTTGGATAGCTGCTATGCGGAGTATGCGTCGGGGGGCGTGATTGAGTTGCGAACAATTCCATCTTACGGGCGGATGGCGATTCTGATAGGCAAAAAGGATTTTCCATCGGATGTTCTGGACGTTCGAACCATGTGTGCGGGCATTCCCCCACTGCAAGCCACTTGTGCAGGTGGATGGGACCTGGCTGTATGGAAAATATACACAGATATTGCTTCTTGCAGTGGCTCAAGACGGTAACAGAAACGTGCTCCCGATAGCATTTGCTATTGTAGATAAAGAGAACATGGAGTCTTGGGAATTCTTCTTCACAAATCTGCGGAGGTATGTTATTACGAACGATAACATTTGCATCATCTCCGATAGAGGGAAGGGTTTAATTGCAGCTATTAGGCGTTCCGGTGTGCCGTGGAGATCCGTTTACTGCATTCGTCACATTGCATCAAACTTCCATAAAGATTATAAGAATGCAGACTGGAAGAGACAAGTCGTGGCAATGGGTAAATGATAACCTTATCTTTTCAATATAAGCTGTAATGTTTGATGTTATCGACTTACTTTAACTTATTTTTCGTTAATCGTGTCGCGCGTCTGAGTTAGAGCCACATATTTTTCGGCAAAGAATGACCCGACTTGAGAGTGATATGGAGGGGCAGACAAACACATCTTTCCGACAATGGTTGCGCACAATTGAGCCATGGCAGTGGGCTCAAAGTGCTGACGAGGGCTTTCGTTATGGCCACATGACCACAAACTTAGTCGAGGGGATCAACGCAGTCTTGTTGAAAACACGTCATCTTCCGATAGCATCGGTATTTTCTGCTACTTTCTACAGGCTGGCCACTTTGATGCCAAGAATGGGTCGGCAGCAAGTCGACCAGATTCAGGCGGGACATGTGTTTGTCAAACATGTGAGGGATACAATGGTCGTAAACCGTCGGTTGGCGAGGTCAATGAACATGGAAATATATTCACGCCGACTGGAAACGTTTCGAGTTACCGAGATCATCGGTCGTCGACCTAGGTCCTACGGAGTTGATCTCCGAATGAGGGCGGTCGCGAGTGCAGGAAGTTCGAAACACTTCATTACCCCTGTGCGCATGTCGTGACGGCGTGTGCTAAAGTCAATGTTGATGCGGAACAATATGTCGATGATGTGTACACGCTGAAGCGCACATTGCGTGTCTGGGAGAATGAGTTCCCCGTCCTGCCGGACCTATCTACGTGGGAGGTGCCGCCGATGACTTTCGAGCTTCTCCCAGACACAGGGCTACGGAGGAATCCAAGGGGTCGTCCGCAGTCAAGCAGAATCCGTAATGAGATGGACATTAGGGAGAAATCTGACGGAAAGCACTGTGGAATATGTAGGCTAACTGGTCATAGCCGGAATAAATGCCCTAACCGAAACTTTCATGTTGGACAGTCATCGGGATCGGGGCGGATACGTGTCATGTTGGCCGGGCATGCCGTACTGCGGCCGGGGGGATCCAAACAGTTCAAAATCGAACGCATATTCGCCCTCTGCATAGCTCGGATAATATTCACCGCCAAACTGATCCGGACGATAGCCAAGTGATTCCTCACTTGAACCTGACTGTTCGGGCTCTGTCGGTTGTGAAGGACAATATGCCGTCGGATCCGGATCCATCGAGCTGTCTGCTTCCGATCCCCTAACTTGCTGAACGTACGGGGGGATTATCGTCGATTGCGCTCCAAGTAAATACGGCTTCCCGCGACTATGGTACCATTCTATATACTGTGCGGATGGCTGCAGGTCGGTAGCCATAACCATCTGAGGAATTCGGCGCAATCGATCGTACCACGGTCGGCGTATTTCGGTGATATATTCCCATCAATTGAACTCTTCCTCTCTTTGTCAAGCCGTGATCATCCCCAACCGCACGGCGGATCCGGATATGTTGGATGCGATAGCTAACTGAAGCACCCGATCGCCGTTATACCACTCGACGACGTTGAAATTTATTATTGGTGTGTTTGTGCACCATGTGTGGGAATCAACGAGTGCGGACGGGGGTACAACATTTGCAATTTCTGGCCTCCGGTACGGCATCCATATAAACTGCATGAGTAATAACATTGTAACGAGTTAGACGGATAACATGTGAGAAACATGTAGAAATACCATGTATGTCATGAATATTACAATAGAAACTTACCCCTTCCCGGGCATGCTGTTCAATCCTCATGCGGTATATCGAGACATCACACGACTTCCCGATGCCGGGACGGGTCGTCCACCTACCAAAAAAAGTATATGGTTTAGGGTTGGTAACATTACTCAATATATTATGACTACAAATAATGACAATTTTTATTTTCTCACCTGAGTGGCAGTGGATATAGATAGGGTTGGTGACTAACGCGTGCCAAAAAGCGGCATCCGATAAAGTGCCCATGATCGCGACAATATGAGGCAACCGCCGATGTCTTTACATTCTTGGTGCATGCCCGACAAAGCTCCTTGTACAGACATTGCTAGAACGATGAACCCCAATGCGACCTAGGCGTGGACAAATCGACAGCGAGGCAAGTCGACAAATGCACACTGTCGCCGTTTGCATCGGGCATGAGTAGTGCCCCTATCAAATGCATGATGTACGCTCGAGCAGTGCACATCAACTCACCTTCACTGGCGGTCGCTGATAGTCGACAAATTTTGGCTCTTAGCCATGTAAATTTTATTGTGGAAAAATATTTATCACCGTCCTTTGGTGACTCTCCTAGGAGTTGATAGCAAACCGCAAGGATCGGTTAATGAATATAGTCCGTAACGGATTCCGTCAGCCGGAATCAAGCCGCCTTTAACGTCCTCTAACGTCACCGTGCACTCCCCTCACGGAAAATGGAAAGTATGGGTCTCCGGACGCCACCGCTCCACTAGCGCGGATAATAGATCAAATCGCAAGTCGGAGGACCGGATCAATGCGACTGACCCAAATCCGGCTAGCTCCAGGTACGGCATAAATCGTGCATCTGGAGCTATCTTTAAAACACTCACGCGACCCCTTAATACTCGATACGAGTCCTGATAGTGTTAAGTAACAGAAAAAAATATTACGATTGCATAATTTATTTCTATATACTGCGTATATCCTATTTAAATAAATAGAACTCTTAATAAAAAATAATAAATAATACATCGTTATTAGCCGCATTAGATATGTGTCTAATATCGCTTCGAATCAATTCAGCCATTGCAATGCCTGCAAGTTGAAAAAAAAGTTAGTAAAAAAATCGTATTTCGGCCATTTATTCGTATTTTTTTCTGCGCATTTTATTCCTTTAAAAATATCATAATTCCTAATTTTATATTTTTACATTCTTTCACTGCATAATGTTTGAAATTTATTAATCGAGTTTGTTATTTAAATTAATTTGTTGTAAAAACTTAACCCTTACCCCTGCCATTTGTTCGTATAATTTTCTCAATCTTTATTACTTTAAATAAAAATATATTATTCTCCTATTTTATTGTTTTAAATTATTTCAGACATTTTCTTTGAAATATTTTGTATTAATTGTTTCGAATTTTAAAAAGTGAGTAATACACTCTTACTTACGCCATATGTTCGTATTTTTTTCTCCGCATTTTATTACTTTAAAAATATCATTAACTTAGTCTTTTATAATTTTACATTATTTCAATGCATAATATTTGAAATTTATTAATAAATAATGAGGGATTAAAAGTAATTACCCACATATTGGTACCGCCTTTTATTCCCTCCATAACCATTTTTTCCTCTATTCTTTTGGTAAATAAAATAAAACTTTATAATATTTTTGTATTTTTTGTAATATTTTGGTAAATAACCCGAAATAAACCACATCCCCCCCTTTGGTCGTATTATTATTTTTTCGATTTTATTACTTTCAATAAAACTATATTCTTTTGTATTTTATTATTTTATATTATTTCACTACATTTTTTTCCAGTTAATTCTATAAATTATTTCTGAATTTTTAATAACATTTACTAGTACAGTCTTTCTTGACCATTTATTCGTATTTTTTAATCCACATACTATTATTTTAAAAAACGTAATTTTTATTTTATAATTTTACATTATTTTCAATTTATTATGTTTTACATTTATTTCATGTACATTTTTCGCATTTATTTATTTTCAATAAATATACAATTCTCGTTTTTCTTTTCGTATTTTGTGTTTTCTAAAACATACTTCTTTGTCATTTTCTTTTAATGCTATTTTCCTAAAATTTTATTTTCAAATTCATAACTAAATTTCATAAAAAATTCCTAATCAACATATAATGTACTTTAACTTATTTTTTCATTCTAAATATATTTAATAAAATATATATGCTAAATAAAATAATAAAATAACTATAATTACATTACATAAATTTTAAGCACATAAATATTACAAAAAATTCAAATTTATTAATAAAATTACCTTTTTTTTCCTTTTTTCCTTTCTTCCCTCTTCTTCTTCTTCTTCTTTTTTCTCTTCTCCTTTCCCTTTCTTTCCTTCCTTCTTTCTTTTTTCTTCTTCTTTCTTTCCTTTTTTCTCTTCTCCTTTCCTTTTCTTTCTTTCCTCCCCTTTCTTTCTTTCTTTCTTTCCTCTCATTTCTTTCTTTCTTTCTCTCCTTCCTTCCACCACCCCCCCCCCAAATAACACCAACTGGTGCCGCCAATGGCATTGGCACCTTTGGTGCCGCCAATACCATTGGCGTGACCAGTGAGATGTCACTTCAGTCTGATTTTTTTTTGTCAGGTTTTTTTTTTAATTTTGGTTTTTATATATTTTGGTAAATAAAAAATTTATATATTTTAGTAAATAAAAAACTTGTAGTATTTTAGTAAATTTTATTTTTTATAATATTTTTGTAAAAGACCCTATTTTTCATTTAAAATTCAATTCCAAACAAAACATTTCATGTGCAAAATCATAAGAATCGTTCAATATATACTTCTATTAAACAGTAAGTGTCATTTTAAAACCATAAATGTTAGCTCTATTGAAATGCTACTTTATTTGATTCTTTTAATAATACATGGATTAAATTAATCTATGTAATAATAGAGTGATTAATTTGATTCAATCCCTATAATAGAGGGACTTGAAAGGTACATTGGGCATACATGTTTCATTTATCAATATTGTTCTTTTTATTTTTCATTTCATCTTTCTTTAAACTTTTACAAGTTGTTGGATGTAATGTTACATAAATGAATAAAATGTCCATTAATAGGAATGGATGAAAGGAGAGTAAATTAAGAACCCAATTTCAAACCAAAAGGACTTACTGGAATTCTCCACATATTCTCATACTGTGGATTGGTCATTTCATATCTATAAATGTCATACCAACTGCCAAGGTAACCATTTACTATATCTCTACCTGCCCATGATAACATTTTATCTCTATCAAATTAAATAAAGTTCGAATTGTCCAATGATTTTTGAAATAATTTGTTCCAAATGGAGAGATTATTTTTCGAACGTTGCAGTCTGGGAAGTGAGGGCTTTTTTTTTTTCTTTTTCTTTTTAAGTTACGTATGGTAGGGGTGAGCATTTCATCGAATAGAGTGAAAATTTTTCGAGTTAATCAAGTTGATGAGTCCTATTTTATCATCCTAATTCGATTTGAAATTGTTTCGAATCGATTCGAGTAAAAAAATTTGTGTCGAGTCGAGTCAGAATCAAGTGAAATTGTTCGAGTTAAAGTAAAAAATTAAACATGCCAAATTAAAATATTGTTACAGTATAACTGGTTCCATGTTAGAGCACATAAATTTGAAACCATATATATTTGAAAATTTTTTCAAAGCAAAATGATAATAATAAATAAGATACTTTAGTATAATAAATTTGAATTATTAATCAACTTATTTAGATCCCAAATTTATTATTTTAGAAAATTTTTAAATTTCTAACTTACTTTATATAAATTTTGGAATTTTTTTAAATATTTTGAACTTTAAAAATTATTTTGATTTTTTTGTTGAATTTTTGATTTTTTTTTTGTAATTTTTGTTGAGAGTGACTGATTTGCTCATTTTCAAAATTGATAGCAACCAAAGGGGTATTTACACCAATCTGTTATTCAAATTATTCGAAGTGTAAAATTCAACTCGACTCAAACTCGAACTCGAAACTCGAATTACTTATTTGAGCTTACTCGAATAACTCGATTTGGATGACTCGATTTGATTAACTCGAAATTAATTTTTTTTCGATTTTTTCAAATCAAATTGAGTTTTGCTCACCCATATATAGAGTATTCTTGGTATTTACTTGCCTCACTTTGTCCTATTATGACATTTTGAAGTATATTTAATTTTAGAAGGATAAAAATATAATTACACATTATACAATAAACACCAAAATTACTTAGATGAACTTTCAAAAAAAAACACATGAAATATTCATATATTATTTTTATTTTATATGTAAAATATATTAAAATTATTAGAAATAAATAATCAATATATATAAAATGATGGTGAGATAAGAGGAGACGGAATTAGGATAAATACATTCAAGTGATATGGGTAAAAGTATCGTAGAGATATTTGTATTAGGAGTTAAATTGCACTTTCTCTCCTCTACAAAAAAAAAAAAGAATATAAATTACCTCCTGTACGTCAAATCAAAAAGCAAATTAGTCCTTCTGTTAAAAATTTTATTCATTCCCACTGTTAAAAATTGATCCCTGTAGATCAACATGAGATAAAAGTGGCACACCACGTGTCACTGTCTAGTTATTCCGTTAGTCACACTAGTTTTTAACCATACAAATGAATGTAATTTCTAATGGAAAGGACCAACTTGCTTTTTGATCTAATGTACAAGGACTAATTTACCTATTTTCCAAGTAAATGAGGCAAAAAGAACCTCTATAATATTTTACTATTCAAACTTTAAACGAGGTAAGAGTGGGGTGAATTTGACAATATTCACGGGTTCTACTTCATGTAGTACTACTCAAAGGCAACATCCAATAGATTGACTGTTTGAGTTTCAGTAACTCTTTTACCCTCAAACTACGATTTACATATATATATGAAAATGTAGTGACTGAAGAGAATCTTCTTACCTTATCACCCACTTCATTAAAGGTGATTAGTAGTCTTAAGTTCCATTATTATTCTTGGGATTTTCAGCTTTAAGCCATAGCTGTGTTCCCTTAATTTAGAGTCGTAGAATTGGAATTAAGATATTCTTTCCTTAGAGCCAAATATTATATTCTTTTGTGATGAATGTTTCATCTTTAAGATTAGATATTCTCTTTTGAATTGCACTAAAGTTTAGGCCATATTTCCAACTTTTGTAACCATACACAAAGTTGCATTGGTGGATTCATATTAAAAACCTTCTCATCTCGCTCTCTCTCTTTACCCCAATATGGCGGGTGAAAAAAATAAAATTCTTCAGTGGTACATGCTTCTATGAAACCTTTTTAAATGAACTAATAACGTAAGATTTACTATTTTTTTAGGTTTATTTATGTTAAATATATCATGTTAGTGTCACTTGTACGTCCCATAATGCAACCTCAGTTGCAAAGTGAATTTTTGCGACTGTACTATTGTGCAACTTGTCGTATTTATTGTTATTACATCACTTTGAGAATTTCAAACAATAATTTATTAAATTGGATCACATTAAATATTAGTTTAGTAAGTATTTTTTTTTGAAGATTTTTGTTGAGATAAAATATCCTTAACTAAAGAGATTTTGTTTTAAAAGTAGTTTATTCTTATAAAGCTTTTTATATTTGATTCTTTATTGAAGACCTACTCGAACATAATTTCAGGAGATTGATTTTCACAATGATTATTGTATTACAAGCTTATAATGCTTATATAAAGGAGGCTTGTTTATTTTATCACGCTACACAAGAGAGTGTACTTATCTATTTATCGTGAGGAACTTGTTTAGTGTAAAAATCATTGTAAACAAATTGTTCTTCATATTTAGATGGTAACTAGGCTTTCCAAGGGAAAGTATTAGGGGGGAGAGTGATCTAATTGATTTATAAGAATGAGGTTGCAATTTGGTTAGTGAGTTGAACTTAAATTACATATTGTATTGCAAATTGATAGTAGATTACTCTCTAGAGAAGGCCTTACAAAAGTAGGAATGTCTTTTGAATTGCATAATCCATTTCTATATTCATCTCTAATTTTACTCTTCCAATTGTTAGACCAATTGCAACTAAACCTGTATTTGATAAGCAAATTCAATCAACTTTCACATTAATTCGGAACTTCAATCATATTTTTTTGAAGTTCGATCATTTTATTATATTAAGTGAAAATACCATTAAACAGTATAAAAAATTTAAAAATATTTTAAATATGTTCATTAGTGAAATATTTTATAGATTAGCTATAATTGTTAACATGTTTTTTTTTATTATATATTTCTAATTGCACAAGTGTCCAATAATTTCTTGTTGGAATGATAATGTATAATTGGATGTGGTATATAATCATGGAAAATTTGCTCACTGCTTGGTGAAATGTCATGGTGTCCAAACAACTTTATCTAATTGTAGTTTATGAAAATCCCCAAAGAGCTAAATGGAATGTGATGTGTTATGGGAGGCTATGAGTTAATCGTGAACAGAATAGTTGACTCATGGATCTTAACTGGTGATTTCAATGCATTATTGAAGGGGAAGAGAGAAAAAAGAGACATTTCATAAGGTAATTACTTAAAAGACTTGTTGGTGTGTGGGGATAAAATAAACTTATGAGAAATTAACGAAGGCTTCAAGGCGTGTATCAATGCCACTTTCTTTGAGGTTTTATTCGTCCCACCTATATTATGGTGTGAAAAAAAAGTTATTGGAAAATAAACCTCGAGGATACAATGAAGCCTGATGATTGCCTACATATTTTGCACTGATGAAAACAATCCACTAAGCACTAAACGTAGCATAACAAGGATATCAATTTCTATAAAGGAATTTTTGTAGCAATTCTTTCTAATACAATCTAGGAATATAAAAGATGATGGGAGAATAGAAAAAAAAAACTTTGTTTCTATGTTTTTGGGTGTGTCATACAAATGAAATCCCACTCCTATTTATAGGAGGTCTCATGCCCCTTTATAGGAACATAACTACCCAAATGGATAGTCATGTCTTTAGCAATGAACATAATTATTCAATAGATATCTACTTGAATAATTATGACTATTTGTTAATAATCAAGTAACATAACTTTTGAATTTAGGAGACATAACTCATCAATATAAATAGTGACAACTTTTGGTTAATAACCAAGTGGCACAACTTTTGGTTACTTATAACTTTTCATTTGCAACTATTAGAACACTATATATATTTTGAAAATGTTCCAACAAGACATGAGTTTTAAAGGACCTGCATTTATTTGTAACCCATGACCACAGTTTTGAGAGATTAGATTGAGCCATTTTTAAAATTGAATGGGATGTGAACATGCCCAAGACAACGATTTATTACCTACCAAAACTCAAATCCAATCATTAGCCTATGATTGTGGAGATAAGGAAGAAAAATTATGGCCAAGGAGGCCAACCTTTTCATTTCTTTTCTGGATGGTTATCCTAAGATACTTTTAAGAGCTTGGTTCTAGAAAAACGGATTGAGCAATATAGCTTGGCGAATTCAATTGAAATTTTTATTAAGCTTACCAGAACATGGAATTAAACTATCTTCGGTAGAATTGAAGCTAGGAAAAGGAATGTGATTACGAGGCTTAAATAAGTGCAATATTCAATGGAAACCCAACATACTAGAAACTTATTTAAGTTAGAGATGCATTTGAGAGCAAAACTTGAAGAAATACTAGAGTAAGAAGAATTGTTGTGGACAAAAAAATCTAAAGCTGAATGACTTGGTTAGGGGGATCACAACATGAAGTATTTTCATAATGCAACATGGGTTTTCGAAGAAAGGACAAAATTGAGCCTTTAAAGCTAAATGGGAAGGGATGATGCTATGAAAAGGAAAATTTAAAAGCAACAACAATCCAATTTTTTTTTAATTTATTTACAGTGAAGGAGTGGTAATGAGAAGGTTTCCTTTGCAAGGATACTTTCCATCAATACACGAGAATGATATTAAGATACTAATTTCTAATATCTTAAATGAAGAAATCAGGTTGACTTTGTTTGATATGGCACCACTTAAGGAGTTGGGAGTTGATGGGTTGCATGCATTATTTCTCCGAAGATAGTGGGATTTTGTTAAAGAATAAATATGTTCGATGATTAAAAGAGTGTTTTAAGGGGAGGTACTTGATTCAAAGTTGAACAAGATGATGTTAGTCTTAATCCAAAAGGTTTACAATCTCGAGGTATTAACTAATTTTTGGCCTATAAGTTTATGCTTGATGCTTTACAAAAGTATTACTAAAGTTGTTGTGAATAGACTCAAGTGAGTGTTCCCTTATTCGATGATGCCTAACCAAGTTAGTTTTGAAGTAGGCAAACACATAATAGATAAATCTTGATTTTGCAAGAAGTCATTCACATTATGTTAACTTGTAAGAACAAGAAGGAGTAGATGGCTATAAAGGTGGACTTGGAAAAAGCTTATGATTGATTTAGGTGGCACTTTTTGGAGGATTCTTTACAAGTTGTTAGCAAAGCATTTGGTTCATCTAATCATGTAATATTTTACTACAACATCAATACAATTTTTTTGGAATGGTAGACCCTCTAATGAGTTTAGGTCAACTCATGGCATTGAATAGGGTGATCCTTTAACACCCTAGTTATTCATCATTGTTAGAGAAACTTTACTACATTTCATTAATAAAGCTATAGGTGATAAAATTTGGGACCTTTTTACTTTATTAAAAAATTCCCCTTGTCTCTCACTTATTTCTTTGTAGACGATCTGGTCCTTTTTTTGTATAAAGTGGATTTTGAAATAATATAATTTTCAGTGGTGTCAAAAAATACGGTTCTAGAATCCTATTTTCGTAAACCGAGTCTGTAAGAAGGAAATATAAATATTAATAAAGTTAGCATGAAAATATATTGAAGATCGGTTAAGTAATTTAACCGAGAAAATAGTTAATTAAAGCTCAGGGACTAAATTATAAAAGTCCAATCACTATTGAGTTTTAATTTAGAAAATGATTGAGGACCTAGATAGAAATATTCCAAAGGGCCAAAATGGTTATTTAACTAATATTTAGCATGAGTTAGTGGATGATGACGATGGTTGTTTCCACTTAATTAACCTTATAATTAAATTAATATAATAAAACCTTAATTAATCTAATTTAAAAGATTAACTAAGCACTAACCATAGTTATATATATTATCATAGTGGAAGGAAAGATGATATTCATCATCATCTTCCACCATCCTAAAGAGAAAAAGAAAGGTGAAAAATCCATTTTTAAGCCTCATTCAACTTGAACAAAATTACAAGGTAACAAAGCTAAATTCATGAAATTTATACAGATTTATGATCATGGGAGCTTGATGTAGCTAGCCCATGTATCAATTGGTTCAATTATTAAGTTTTTAGCAAGTTTCCATTATAGATAACTTGATGATTTAGGCTTGAATTTAATAGTTAATAAGCTTAGATCATGATAATAACTAAATTGAAAATTAAATTAAGCAGTTTAGATAACTTTGTCACATTAGGAACTAAATTGAATAAATTAGAAATTATCATGAGGTTATGTTGTTGATGAAAAGCATAAGGTCCCTAATGAAAAAATGTGAAATCGAATTTAATACGGTGTTGAATACGGAAAGAAATGTGTATCTCAAGGATAGGGACCAAACTGCATAAAATAAAAATATGTTCGACTATGTATTTGGTTGTTAATTGAATGTAAGTAGATATTGTGTTATCGAACATAGTGGTGTGTCGTTGAAAGCACCAAAAATAACCTATCCCTATCAAATAACGAAAAGAATAGTGTAAGGGAAGTAGGGTTAAATCATCAAGGATTGGATCGCTACAACTTCATGTTCCTCGAAATCCTGGGAACAGTCGTGCCCAAGAAAAATGGCCTACCTAGAAAAAATAGAATTAAAAATATGGCCGAGTTGAAATTGTATAAATTGAAATTGAAATTGAAATTGTAAAAAGAAACAGAATTGAGGAAAGGGATTCTTCGATTTGAGGGATTCCAACCTCCGATTATCTTGATCCTCCTTGGGTTCAATCTTAGGCTCTCAGGTGATCCTTCTCATGACAGAATAAGCCAATTATAGTGGAAGAGGATGCTTATGACCACCAGCTCCACTTAGGTTTTAGCCTTACGATTTAGAGGAACCTGACTCTAGCTAACTGTCACTTTTGTGGGACCGTCTTACACTAGATCATCACTTCTCAATGGCGAATGCCAGGTCATTTTGTCTCTTGAGCTTGACAACCTCTGGTGCAATAAGTTAACGAACTGACTGTGCAACCTTCCCAAAACATACAAAGCGGTCGTTCCTTGCACAAGATGAAAAGATCACTTTTGGAAGGATATGGATGGAAGCGTCAATCTCGTAATGCGGATAAACGATGAATACTCGTTGAGAAGGCTAAGTGCAAGTTTTAAGCCTCATGAACCTTTTCTTTGAGGAATCTCGATAACCTTTGGCCAGATGAGTTTAGTGGCTCATGCTTTCGAGAAAAGAAACACAAGTGTAGTGGAATAAAATTTTATTGAAAGGGAAAAGAAACAAAAAGGCTAGAGCCTTAGGGGAAGGAGTTTTTCTACAGAAAATGATGAGTGAATATTCATGTCACTGCATCCCCTATTTATAGTACATAGAAAACCTAGTTTGTTTCTATTTAAACTCTAAAAGATAAATAAAGATATAATCTGAAATTAAATCTAAATAATATTATAGTAATCCTAACAATAATCCTAAAAATAAAATTTAAATTTAAATAAAGTATTATGTTTAGAAATCTCTTCTTTGAATTTTTGCCCCAAGTCTTTCACACTTTGTATTTTCGACACCACTTCTTCTCTATTTAGCATGCTGACATGTTTCGTCTTTAAATTCATGCCTTTTGCCCCCAAATTTCCTTTTTTCTTCAATTTAATCCCTACAAGATAAAGGACCATAAAAATCCCAAATTAGTAGGATCATACTCAAAATATATATGTAATTAGCATATAAAAGTATGACATTTTAGAGTATTATCGAACATAGCTAAAGACAACGTTAGATTGTCATGAGAGAAGGAAAAGTCAAGAGTTGTAGATGAGTAGCGGCCAATTTTTATTCATAATTTTATGATTCGAGATCATTATAATTATTTGCATATATATGTTGATTGCATGGTTAGCTATCGAGGTAAGCTATTCCTTTCAAATGAATTGATTCGTATTGGAAAATAATGTGTTAAGAATTGAATTGAAATGTCAATTTCACAAATGAGCATGATAAGAATTTGATAATGGCATGTTATGTGATTTGATGATGAAATAAAACTAGATTATGATATATGAATTAGTTATAATATGTTATTGAATCATTAGTACCCTATTAACTATTCGGGCAGAGTTAGATATAGTGGGCATGCCTTAGGATTAGATTAAGTACATGTTATACTTCGGTTATATGTCAATGAGTGTTGGGCACATTATACTTCGGACGTTTCGATGAATGCTAGGTACACTTTTTTACTTCGATTATATCGATGAGCACTGGGCGCAATGTATACTTTAGACATTCCGATGAGGCACTGAGTGCCAAATTGGTGTGATGGTCAGATGATCCATGTACCCTTCCCGAGTCTGACTTTGGTTAATAGGGGTTATAAAGTATGAACTCGATAAATGGTGATATGAGTGGGAAAGATGATATGAATTGGTACATCATGACCATATATAAATAAATATGTCAAATGACAGTATGTGAAAGATCATGCAAATCGATTAAAAACTAGTATTAGGGGCCGATTTGAATATGAATGAGATAGTAAACCCTAGAAAGATTGAGATAGCAAAATTAATACTCAAATTTGATAAGTACATGTAAGTGAATTAGACTTCACCAATTGAGAACATTATGTTGATGGTTTACATGGATTTTCAAATGGTATTGAACATCAAATTTGTAGCGCCCCAAAATTTAAGTTCTTTTATTAAGTTGTATCAAAGAATATGTCTGCTTCTGTGGTTGTGTTTTATGTTTGCTCACTTAAGATCTGAGGGTCGAGTCGCATATGTAGAAGCCCAAATTTGCCCGGACCCGCAACAAATGAACCAAACCATACAAAAAATAAAAATAGTCCATTTAGCCCAATTAAAAACCCAAACACTACAACCCAAATCAATTAACAATCAAACCCAATTCAGCCCAAAATAAACCTAGACCATAACCTAAACTAGTGACAGAAACCCTAACCTACCCTAGCCACCAACTGTTCTGCCACCACCATTCGTCTTGTCCCATCTGCCGCCACAACTCCACCATCAGTCCCTGCAACAAAGAAGCAAACACGCAAGCAGCAATAGCAGAAAAAAATAGAAGCAAAATCGGCTATAAAGAGGCCGAATATCATCTTTGTAGCTCTCTCTTCTGATTTTTGTAAAAAAAAAACACAACTGAAGAAAAAGAAGAAAAAATTGAAAAGGTTGATGCCAGTTCTTTTCTGTTCTTGCGCACCTTTTTTTTCTTTACTTTTAATTTTTTTATTTTTTGTTGTTGTCTGTTATACCTTTTTTTTAAAAACAAAAAAACAAAACAAAGGAAAAAGGTACCTGTTCGTTTCAAAGGCCGGCGTCGGTGCCCGTCTTCGCCATCGTCGGAGTCAAACGTGGAGGGGGGCATCTTCTTCTTTTTTTCTCTTCTCGATCTCGCGGTGGAGAAGGCCAAGCCTTCGAGGAAATCGAAAGGGGAGGGCTGAAAAGCCTATTTCACGCAACTCCGGCCACTGGCCATGGAGGCGGAGATGGTGGCCTAAGCTTAAGGGCCGAAACAGGGAGAGAAAGGAAAACAGAGGGTTTCTCTGTTCTTTTTTTTTTTAAAATGAATGATCTAAATCTTTTTTTTCTTTTCACGGTTACTATTTTTTATAGGACCCGAAAACTCGACCCGAATGGAGCCAGGATCCGTGTGTTCTGGCTCGGAGGGACTATTTGCGCATCCAGTCCCTCCGTTTAGGCAATAGGGCGCAATCTGGCCCCATTCAAAATTTTAAATCTGGCCATTTGTTTTTTTTATGTGTTTCATTGTAGTCATGTGCGAAACACTGTGCATAAGGTTGGGGATAATTGCCCAATCGGTCCCCCTCCCTCTGTGCGTACCTCATATTGATCTTTGGCTTTTTTTTGTTTTTGATTTCTCCCCTGGGATTTTGCTTTGTTTTCATTTTAGTCCCGTTTCTTTTATTGTTTCATTTTTATTTTTTTATTTTTTTAAAATCAATTAGTTTTATCATCATTATTGCTTTTATTTTTATTATTTGCCTTATTGTTTACCCATTTATACTGTTTTTAGATTATGTTATATATGTACATACCTATATATACATACTTACACTTTAATACATTTTATAATTTATATATATACATTCGTATTTTTATAGTATGTGTACTCATATAACTTTCCAAGTTTACTTGCATATGTATATCTACTTAGATATATATTATTTATGCTTTATACTTTAATATACTGAATACACATACTTTATTTTTATGAATATATATATACATACTTATCTTTTATTATTTTATGTATATAGTGCATGTCTATATATATATTTTTTAATTTTCATAAATACATACTTATATACCTTATATCTTATTTATTTATATATCCTTGTATACATATACTTTTATATACTTTATAATGCATACATGCACATAATATATATATACGTTTTATTTTATAAAAACATATACATATACCTACCTTTATATTTTGTATATTTCATAACTTTATACATATACATAAATGTACAAATACATATTTACATATATTTTTACGTACATAGACTTTTCACATTTTCATAATTTTATGCACACACACATATATCTTTTACTTTTTATATTCTTATTCATTTATTTATTTATTTCACATTCATTATTGATTTGAATGAATGCTTTAATTTTATTTGCTTGTATACTTTGCTATTTCGTATGTTATTGATTTGTACCTTGTATTTATCTTATTTTTGTTGCAATTGCTCGTATTATTTTTGCACTATTGTATTCAATATCGTCTTGTTACGAGTATTAACATCGTGTTTTATTATTTCATGTTAGATTAATTTATTTCAACGCATAAATTACGATTTTTGAATAAGTAAAATCTTGTGTGTAGATTTGAGAATGTCGTACCCTAACTTACTGGGTCTCGATTTTCACAATAAATCTAAATACACGAATCTTTTCAAACTCAAGTTTTAAATGGTCTCTGGATTTGGAAAAAGAACCGCGTCCTAACTTACTGGTTGTGATCTCATTTTCAAATCCGAGATAGCTAAAATACTTTTTAAATAAGCATTTTTTTTGTGTATTGGGAATTCGAGATATTGTGTCCTAACTTACTGGATACGATTCTCTTTCTCGATTAACGTAAAATATGCTTCTTTTCCCAAAATTTTTAATGTTTAATACAAGGATCGTATCTTTAAAAATTTTCAAAGTTTTCAATTCTCGACATCAAGACATTAACTAATCAACTAGGTACCAACTTTTTGGCGTTACGAGGGTGCTAATTCTTCCTCGTACGTAACCGAATCCCGAACTCATTTTTCTAAATTTCGTAGACCAAAACCGTTGTTTTTATAAAATTAAGTTATTTATTAAAAACAACCACTTTTCGAGGTGATCCAATCACACCTCATTAAAAAGGATTGGTGGCGACTCTCGTTTTCGCTTTTGTTTTTCAAAACCCAAGTTGAACCCGTTTTTCATCCAAAAAATTGGTGTCAACAGCTTGGCGACTCCGCTGGGGAATTTAAATAAGAGAGTCAAGCCACGAGTTGATTATTTCTTGTCTTTTTATCGAAAATTGAAAATTTGATTTAAATATACGTTCCTCTCATTGCATTTCATTTGTTTTGAGTTATATTGTTCATCATGTTCTATATTTTATTTTTATATCTCTGCACATTACATTGCATGACCGTTTGTCACACCCTTTTAAGTGGGAGTGAGAAACTACACCTTTGTGAGGTTTTTACATCCGCATGGGATAGTGAATCTCTTTTAGAATACATCCGTACCTATGTCTTCGTGAGATTTTCATCTCCGCATGGCCATAGGGAAATGTATTCCCCTGAACTGAACTTAGTCCGTATGAGCCTATAATGGGTGAGGATCGAGGAATCTGTCGGTTCAGGTACCCTTACTTCAGAACCAAACCGCATATAATGAGCCTTAAGAGCTTACCCTAGGTAGAACCACACCGAATGCCTAGAGGTCACCCGAAAGCTTGGTTCAAATCTACGGTCATTTTGTTGTATGTTTGTCCGTTTTTGTTACGATTATCATTACTTCGATTTGTAATTGCTCTATTGGTTTGGATTTTGATATATTTCTGCATATGGCATTACATAATCGCTCGATTATTCCCTTTTAAGTGGGAGTGAGAAACTAGTCCTTCGTGAGGTTTTCACCTCTGTGCAGGATAGTGGATCGCTTTCGGGATACATCCGTACATATGTCTTCGTAAGATTTTCATCTTCGTGTAGCCATAGGGAAATGTATTCCCCTGAATCGAACTCGGTCTGTATGAGCCTATAATGGGTGAGGATCAAGGAATCTGGTGGTTCGGGTACCCTTCCTTTAGAGCCAAACCTCATGTAGTGAACCTTAGGAGCCCATTCTAGGTAGAACCACTTCGAACCCCTAGTAGTTACCCGACTAGGTACTTTTGTTTGCTTCTGTTTGTATTAACCCATCTTGTTTTGTTTTGATTATGATTGCATTGCATTTGCATATTAGGAAAGAGATATTGACTCAAATCCAATTACTAAATTAGAAAGCTTGTCATGGAATATGAATTCCTTGATAAAGTGGAAGACAATACGACTGCTTGAATATATTCTGAGAAACACAAGAAGGACGATGGAAGAGTTCGTGACCTTGTTTCGTGGCCTGAGGATTCAAGGTAATTGTCTAAGAGCCTTCGACGCTCTAACTCCCTTAAAGAAGCTGGCGAGCCTTATGAAGATGGGTAGATGATGGATCACGACCAAGATTAAGAAAAAGAGCTAGCAGTGGCATCTATGGAAAATTGGTGAGATTATCACAAATATGCGAATAAAGAAAAAGATCGATGTTGTCTCTTGGAATATAAGGGCGAAGCCGTACATGCATATGCTTTATGTAAAGGAATTTGCTTTCTAGAAAAGTTTCCTAAATGTAATTAAATCAAAATCAATGTCTCTCCAGGCATTCATTTTATGCATCTACATTACATGCATTAAAATCCATTGAAAGAGTCTAATTGAGTCAATTTATTTCAGCTAATTTGGAAAACCAACCAACCAAATACCCTTACAGCATCCAAGCGAAGACTAGAAAAATGGAACGAATGTTGAAAAAATTAGAGCGAATGCAGATACAGATGCAGGAGCAATTGACCGAATTTCAACAGGAGATGAGAGATCAAGTGCTAGAATTACAGAGAACTATGATGAGCCAGTTCAACCGATTGCTAACTGGAGAGTTAGAAAAAAGGAAGGACCTGATAGACCACTCTGGGGTTGATAATGAGGATTTTGCGTATTTCCTAGATTGTACTCCGACAAGTGTCCAGGTCAAGCCAGATGGGCACCTACAAGGGGCACTCTTTACCATAAGATCTCAACAATATCGGTGGTACTACTGACACCAAAGGAGTGGCTTGATGACCCAAGATCCAATTTGGGGAACAATTTTCTTGTTGCACGTGATGATCCAGTAAAAATGAAGCAGGTGAGGGCAGAGTACCCAGATACTATAGAGGCCCCAAGGAAGAAGGGGAATAGGAGGGATAATGCAAACATGTGTAACAAGGGCCACTCAAAACCAATCACTGTGGGCCGGCCAAAGATAGAAACCACCAGACATCGGAGTCCTTTAAAACAAGAATCTGGAGTGAAACCAGGTACCGAGAAGCTCCAGTTCACACCAATTCTGACGTTATATAAGGAGCTGTATCAAATCTTGTTCGACGCACATGTTGTTTCCCCTTTCTACTTGAAGCCTTTACAACCTCCATACCCTAAATGGTACGACACAAATGCGCAATGTGACTATCATGCTGGAATTACGGGGCATTCAATAGAAAATTGCGTCGCCTTTAAAAAGGTGGTTGAAAGGCTCATCAGTATAGGCATTGTCAAGTTCGATACAGAAAATATGCTGTCCAATCATATTGATAATCGGGGTGAATGCGATGAATGAGAAAATATTGGGAAACGTTCACATCAACACCGTGCAAAGAAACAATTGAAGAAGGGACCTTGTTAGATATTTAACCTTACATACTTGAGGGTGTTTTGAACAATGGGACTGTGGAAGATATCCCTGTACTTTTTAGAACTAATTCGGAGTAATGTCCAAAACATGCTTATTGCTCTAAGCCTAGGGGCAATAAGAGTCTTTTTGTGAGATAGGCTTATGTCCAACATCTTTATTTCAATAAAATGCATTTTTTTCTCACTTCGAGTAAACATTCTTTTATTGTTTCCATTTCATTCATAATCATACTATACAGATAAATATTCATAGATTCTTTTATTCTTTGGATCTACTTTCGTCCCTATAACAGGTATCCAGATATCAATGATATGAGCGACACTGCTATTGACTCAGAACCTTCTTTTGAGCAAGATATGTGTCTAGATTAAACTTCAAGACTTTGGAGATAACTGAGACTGTAGCTTATCTCCTGATTTGTTAAAGACGGGAGAACAAGATTCTACCTTACACAGAATCAATGGAAGCCATGGCCTTTCGCTATGTGGAGCACTGATGTCATAGGGCCGATCTCACTGAAGGTTTTTGACGATTATCTTTATGGTCATCAATTACCTCACTAAGTAGGCAGAAGCTGCTTCATATGCCAATGTCGCAAAGTCAACAGACTGTGAATTCTTGAAAAATTATGTCAGTATGAAATGCCAAAAAAGGAGTATGTCTGACAATGCACTAAATTGAACAATGGCACGATGTCAGAAATTTGCAGTCTATTCAAGGTTAACACATTTCACCCCAAAATACACGGCGCAGTGGGAGCAAAAAAAAAAGGAGAGGAAAAACCACTACCGGGGCAACACATTGGCTCATTGCAGTTTCACTCATTGAGGTCAAGATTCCTTCTCTCCGAGTGTTGGATCAGATCCCGATTGAAGAGAAATGTGCAAAGTTATCTGTCTCGGTCAAATACACCAAAAATAAAAGACGTGAGCTCACCAAAGAAGGTTCGCCTTAGAGAGTTCTATAAATGGGACCTAACATCGAAGAAAATCCTCTCTATACAAAAAGGACTTTAGAAGAAAGAAGATATCAAACTGAAAAGAACCTTATGTGGAAGGCTTTATCTGGAGAAGTGTTGATTTCGACCAGAAATGATAGCAATGACTTACTTGATCCTGCGAGTGCGAATTCAATCAAAGAATGTTTTTTTTTTAAAACAGAAAAAAATAAAGAAAAATAAAGAGAAAGAAAAAAAAATAAGAAAAAGAAAAAGGAGAGGCCAAGGTGAAAACCCACAAAGGGCGCCTTGAGACCAAATGGGTTTTGAATTGAAAACCCAGGAATGGGTAGTTTAAATTTTGATCAAAGGTGGGGCATGCAGTGGCCTTTTCCTCTCTGAATTAATAAGAAGGAGAGACACTACAACTTGGGGCATCAACAAAGTCTTTTAGGACTTCTAGACACATATCAAGTTCAAAAGAGTCCTCAAGAAGCTTATGCAGAGAGCCTTATGCTGCGATATCTAGGGCACTTGTTTCCATTTTATTCATTCTTATTTTGGCAAAATATACCATCTTGATTAATTTATTCTCATTTCGTAATTAGTAAATTTACTATCTTGATTAATTTATTCATTTCGAGCTTTGTTCTCAATAAAATTCCATATTGTCCATTGTGATAGTCTTTTTATCTTATTCAATTTGTATCTTAGCAAAATGTGTTATCTTGATTTATTCATTTTGAGCTTTGTTCTCAATAAAATTCCATCTTATCCATTGTCATAATACTTTTCATCTTATTCAGGTTCATACCTTAGCAAAATTTACTATCTTGATTAATTTATTCATTTTGAGCCTTATTCTCAATAAAATTTCATTTTGTCCATTTTGATAATCTTTTTCAAGCATTTTTCATTGAAATAATGATTAATGGACTGATGATATTCAAGCAAAAGGAGTTTTGCATATTACTCTGAAAGTTTCTAAATAATACAGGAACCTAAAACATGACTATTGTTTAGAGCACACCAAGTTTAAAGGGTGAAGTGTCTAAGAAGGAAATGTCTAAATTAAGACTATCCTTTCAGATTTTGTGGTCCAAGCATGGATTGAACAAAACGACAAAATGTCGAGTTGGTGACAAAGCTTCAATGAACAAACGAGCAATGATCACCGAGTGATAAAAAGAGGTTTCTTGGAAGAGAAAGTTCTACAATTGTGCATAAATATTTGGTATGACACACTGGGAATGGTGTTGGAGACCAAAGAGATTCAGATCCTGTATACTTGAATTACAGTGGGAGAGAATTGAGAGAGAGCCAAGTCGTATACTCAGTGGGAGAAAGATGGCTCAAATTTTATGACCCCAAAATTACTGTGGACTTAACCTTGAAGATTACAACGGATTGAACTCTGAAGATTACAATAGGGGGCAATCTGGCTAAGTAAGAGATGAGTGTTACCAACCGAGCAAGATAGCATTCTGACATGTTGGTGATAAAATCTTATTGAATAACGAGCAATGACAACCCTAACATTAAAAAGGGATCATTCTCATGACATTCTGCATTCATGCAATAATACTTCATACACACCTAGTTAGGAGCATTTGATTCGTTCTGATCATAACATCCTAATCATTAGGCATAAATAGGTTCATAAAATGGACTTTACAGGTCATGTTCCTAGAGAACATATCAATGAAGTTACCCATACCCCTGAAGTTGCAGTGGGATGAATTGAAGTCGTCATATCAAGTTCTATCTCTTAGAAATTACAGAGGAGTAGACTAGAAGCAGCAGATCTTGTCTTCCTGTATTTGGCAGCGGAGTAGATCGAAGATAGCAGATCTTATCTTCCTGTATTTAGCAGCGGAGTAAATCGAAGATAGCAGATCTTATCTTCCTATATTTGGCAGCGGAGGAGATCGAAGATAGCAGATCTTATCTTCCTATATTTGGCAGCGGAGGAGATCGAAGATAACAGATCTTATCTTCCTGTATTTGGCAGGGGAGGAGATCGAAGATAGCAGATCTTATCTTCCTGTATTTGGCAGCGGAGGAGATCAAAGATAGCAGATCTTATCTTCCTGTATTTGACAGCGGAGGAGATCGAAGATAGCAGATCTTATCTTCCTGTATTTGGCAGCGGAGAAGATAGAAGATAGCAGATTTTATCTTCCTATATTTGGCAGCGGAGGAGATCGAAGATAGCAGATCTTGTCTTCCTGTATTTGGCAGCGGAAGAGATCGAAGATAGCAGATCTTATCTTCCTGTATTTGGCAGCGGAGGAGATCGAAGATAGCAGATCTTGTCTTCCTGTATTTGGCAGTAGAGTGGATCGAAGATAGCAGATCTTGTCTTCCTGTATTTGGCAGCGGAGGAGATTGAAGATAGCAGATCTTATCTTCTTGTATTTCGCAGTGGAGGAGATCAAAGATAGCAGATCTTATCTTCCTGTATTTGGTAGCGGAGGAGATCGAAGATAGCAGATCTTGTCTTCCTGTATTTGGCAGCGGAGGAGATCGAAGATAGCATATCTTATCTTCCTGTATTTCGCAGTGGAGGATATCAAAGATAGCAGATCTTATCTTCCTGTATTTGGCAGTGGAGGAGATCGAAGATAGCAGATCTTGTCTTTCTGTATTTGGTAGCGGAGGAGATCGAAGATAGCAGATCTTATCTTCCTGTATTTTGCACTGGAGGAGATCAAAGATAGCAGATCTTATCTTCCTATATTTGGCAGTGGAGGAGATCGAAGATAGCAGATCTTGTCTTCCTGTATTTGGCAGTGGAGTGGATCGAAGATAGCAGATCTTATCTTCCTGTATTTGGTAGCGGAGGAGATCGAAGATAGAAGATCTTGTCTTCCTGTATTTGGCAGTGAAGTAGATCGAAGATTGCAGATCCTGTCTCCCTAGGCAGTAGTGGAATAGGATGAAGATTGCAGATCTTATCTCCCTAAGCAGTAGTTGAGCAAATAGAAGATGGCGAATCTTATCTTCCTAAGGTAGTAGGGAAGTAGATTTAAGCCACAAGTCTTATCTCCCTGACGTTGCAGTGGAGTAAACTAAAATCACATCCAACCTTTCCTCCATGAGGTCTCAGTGGATCAGGTTGAGACAACAAGTCTTATCTCCCTAACATTGCAGTGGAGCAGACTAAAACCACAAAACATCGTCCCCCTGAAGTTGCTACGAAGAAGATTGAAGCTACAAGTTAGATCTTTCTGAAGTGCAGTGGAGTGGATTTAAGCAATAAGATATAGTGGATTGGAAGGAAGCTACCTGAAGAAAAGAAGCGTCAAGAGAAGTCAAGACTCGGTAAGACTGGGCAAATTTGGTCTTTCTTAGTCTTTGCTCTGTTCTCGTTACACGACAACGAGCAAAGAGGGGTAGCTGTAGAAGCCCAAATTTGCCCAGGCCCGCAACAAATGAACCAAACCATACAAAAAATAAAAATAGTCCATTTAGCCTAATTACAAAACCCAAACACTACAACCCAAATCAATTAACAATCAAACCCAATTCAGCCCAAAATAAACCTAGACCATAACCTAAACTAGTGACAGAAACCCTAACCTACCCTAGCCACCAACTATTTTGCCACCACCATTCGTCTTGTCCCATCTGCCGCCACCAACTCCACCATCAGTCCCTTCAACAAAGAAGCAAACACGCAAGCAGTAATAGTAGAAAAAATAGAAGCAAAAACGGCTATAAAGAGGCCGAATATCATCTTTGTAGCTCTCTCTTCCGATTTTTGTAAAAAAAAAACACAACTGAATAAAAAGAAGAAAAAATTGAAAAGGTTGATGCCAGTTCTTTTTCTGTTCTTGCGCACCCTTTTTTTCTTTACTTTTACTTCTTTTATATTTTTGTTGTTGTCTGTTATACATTTTTTTTTAAAAACGAAAAAACTAAACAAAGGAAAAAGGTACCTGTTCGTTTCAAAGGCCGGCGTCGGTGCCCATCTTCGCCGTCGTCGGAGTCGAACGTGGAGGGGGGCCTCTTTTTTTTCTCTTCTCGATCTCGCGGTGGAGAAGGCCAAGCCTTCGAGAAAACCGAAAGGGGAGGGCTGAAAAGCCTATTTCACACAACTCCGGCCACTGGCCATGGAGGCGGAGATGGTGGCCTAAGCTTAAGGGCTGAAACAGGGAGAGAAAGGAAAACAGAAGGTTTCTCTGTTCTTTTTTTTTAAATGAATGATCTAAATCTTTTTTTCTTTTCACGGTTACTATTTTTTATAGGACCCGAAAACCCGACCCGAATGGAGCCAGGATCCGCGTGTTCTGGATCGGAGGGACTATTTGCGCATCCAGTCCCTCCGTTTAGGCAATATGGCGCAATCTGGCCCCATTCAAAATTTTAAATCTGGCCATTTATTTTTTTATGTGTTTCATTGTAGTCTGTCATGAAACATTGCATAAGGTTGGGGATAATTGCCCAATCGGTCCCCCTCCCTCTGTGCGTACCTCATATTGATCTTTGGCTTTTTTTTGTTTTTGATTTCTCCCCTGGGATTTTGCTTTGTTTTCATTTTAGTCCCATTTCTTTTATTGTTTCATTTTTAATTTTTTTATTTTTTTAAAATCAATTAGTTTTATCATCATTATTGCTTTTATTTTTATTATTTGCCTTATTGTTTACCCATTTATACTGTTTTTAGATTATGTTATATATGTACATACCTATATATACATACTTACACTTTAATACATTTTATAATTTATATATATACATTCGTATTTTTATAGTATGTGTACTCATATAACTTTCCATGTTTACTTACATATGTATATCTACTTAGATATATATTATTTATGCTTTATACTTTAATATATGAATACACATACTTTATTTTTATGAATATATATATACATACTTATCTTTTATTATTTTATGTATATAGTGCATGTCTATATATATATTTTTAATTTTCATAAATACATACTTATATACCTTATATCTTATTTATTTATATATCCTTGTACACATATACTTTTATATACTTTATAATGCATACATGCACATAATATATATGTACGTTTTATTTTTATAAAAACATATACATATACCTACCTTTATATTTTGTATATTTCATAACTTTATACATATACATAAATGTACAAATACATATTTACATATATTTTTACGTACATAGACTTTTCACATTTTCATAATTTTATGCACACACACATATATCTTTTACTTTTTATATTCTTATTCATTTATTTATTTATTTCACATTCATTATTGTTTTGAATGAATGCTTTAATTTTATTTGCTTGTATACTTTGCTATTTCGTATGTTATTGATTTGTACCTTGTATTTATCTTATTTTTGTTGCAATTGCTCGTATTATTTTTGCACTATTGTATTCAATATCGTCTTGTTACGAGTATTAACATCGTGTTTTATTATTTCATGTTAGATTAATTTATTTCAACGCATAAATTACGATTTTTGAATAAGTAAATCTTGTGTGTAGATTTGAGAATGTCGTACCCTAACTTACTGGGTCTCGATTTTCACAATAAATCTAAATACACGAATCTTTTCAAACTCAAGTTTTAAATGATCTCTGGATTTGAAAAAAGAATCGCGTCCTAACTTACTGGTTGTGATCTCATTTTCAAATCCGAGATAGCTAAAATACTTTTTAAATAAGCATTTTTTTGTGTATTGGGAATTCGAGATATTGTGTCCTAACTTACTGGATACGATTCTCTCTCTCGATTAACGTAAAATATGCTTCTTTTCCCAAAATTTTTAATGTTTAATACAAGGATCGTATCTTCAAAAATTTTCAAAGTTTTCAATTCTCGACATCAAGACATTAACTAATCAACTAGGTTCCAACTTTTGGGCGTTACGAGGGTGCTAATCCTTCCTCGTACGTAACCGACTCCCGAACTCATTTTTCTATATTTCGCAGACCAAAACCGTTTTTTTATAAAATTAAGTTATTTATTAAAAACAACCACTTTTCGAGGTGATCCAATCACACTTCATTAAAAAGGATTGGTGGCGACTCCCGTTTTCGCTTTTGTTTTTCAAAACCCAAGTTGACCCCGTTTTTCATCCAAAAAATTGGTGTCAACAGCATAAATTTCAAAATTTTTTTTAATTTCTTTATTTGAAACCTTAGCTTAGGGTTTCTTGCCTAAGTTTAATTCTATGTGTTTTGTGTCAAAAATGAGCCTGTTGGTTCAATGGTTAAGCATTTGTCTGTGTTCGGGGTCCTATGTTCAAATCTCTGTGTGTGCACTGAGGAATATTATTTTTGCACTTCTCCATAAATATTGATTTTAGGAATTTAAATTAGTTCTTACGTTAACTTCTTCTTCCTCTCTGTTTTTTTTATTTGAACTTTGTTCTCTCTTGGGGGATCATTCCTAAATTTTTTTTCGTATAACGTTCGGTTGGGTTAATTATTGTATTGTGTTATACGTTGATTTTTACTGTACTTGAAGTAAGATTTAAATGTATTTTTGGTCGTTATGCATGAACTGCGAACTTCTTGCAATCCCAAAGTGAGGGTGTTGATTGTTTTGTTTGTTCGTGGTTATGAAAGTGTAAGGGAAGGTTAAGAGATGTCTAACTCTTTTCTCATTGTCTAGAACTTAAGTGTGCACTGTTAAACTCCCGGTAAGTAAGTTGTTTGCTTTAAGTTTTTGTGTCAAAGGTTTCGACGATAATTGATTGTCGTTACTGCGTGTTTTTCCAATGTTTTGTTGAATTGGATGTTTGAAACTTACTTTAGGTTTGGAATTTGCAATTGGGTGCTCCTAAAGCATCGTGTAACAGGTGGGTATTGAAACCCTTTCTTTTTCATATTTTTCTTTGTCAGAAACAGACTGTCGACAACACACGACCGTGAGGGAGGCCATGTGGTGGATCATGTAACTCCCTGACTTCAATTTAGGTCACACAAGCAGGCTACACGGGCGTTTGTTAAACTGTGTGTGGGAAAAATAAGATACAACGGTCAAACGGGCTGACACACTGGTGTGTGGCTAAGCCGTGTAACTGACTGACTTTGGGTTTGGATCACACAGGCTAACACACAATCGTGTGTCCAAGCTGTGTAAGTCACTGACTTCGGATCTGAGACACATGGGTTAAAACATGAGTGTGTGTCCAGGCTGTGTGGAGCCAGACGGGCGTGTGAGCCTGCGAACTGAAATTCTGTTAAAGTTGTAGTTGATGTGCGAGGCGAATGTACGTCATTCGTAGGATGTGTATCAATTGAATTGATCTATGTTATCATGAATATTACTTGATTCTGAATTTTAGTATGAGCTAGATATTAATGATATCGACACTCTGTTATACTATAAGTGTGTAATCGTATCTACATTTGAATTATATATCTATCATCTGTTCTGTATTTGAAAAAGGGGGTGGAAGTTATAAATTGAAGGAAGTGTTCTGTACTGACTCGGTGGTCAAACCACCCATAATTATATTCGATTTGGCTATGAAACTGTAAACACTAAAATGTGCCATACCAACACTATGAGGTGTGCAGGGATGGATGGGCATTGAATACCTATTGGTGTGTAGGGTGGATAGAGATGGTGTGTAGCGATTGGAGTAGGAAACTGCATCTATATTTGTGTCCCTATTACATCTGAATCTGTTATTGTAATTGTATTACACTTGCATCTGTAACTGATCTACTACGTATCAGGATGTTCTGTGTTTGAAACTGTTGTGAGTTATTAATTTGACTAATAAGATTGAGTTTTCTATTTGAATGCTCAATAATATCTGAGCTATTACACGTAGGCTAGTTAGTTTTTTCCTTATTCTAAGCTACACCACACTAACTATTTTGAATGAATTTTTAAGGAACTCCTAGAACTAAGTGGCCGACAGATGAGGGACTCGACCATCTATTAGACTTATTATGTATATATGTGTGAATTTAAGTATTTGATTTCGTGTTTAAACTCCCAAGTTTTAACTATGTTTTTAGATAATGAATGATTTCATGATTTAATTATGGATTGAAAAACTCGTTATAAGTATGTCTGTATTCTGGCAAGTTAACGTAATGTTCTAAACTTGGCCTTTCTGTCTAGGTTGGGTTTAGGATGTTACATTTAGTGGTATTAGTACCAGGTTTATAACACTCTAACTATTTAATTGGGCCACTATTTTGAAAAAAAAAGTGTTTTAAATAATGTATTTTATATCATGAGCTAAATAACTGGTTTAATAAATGATCGAGTCTCCGACACCGCACCTATAAGTATCTCTTCTGATATGTTGTGTGTATATTGTACAACGATAACTGATTTTTGTTGGTTAATTGTGCAACCTGAAATTAATTGATATGGGAATTCTGATGGGAATATTGAATTGATCTGTGCGCTTCTGACATTGTAGACACTGAAAAGTATGAGTTCACGAGAAAGTTGTGAATGAGGGTCATGTGGGCACCGAAGGCATCGTAGGGGAGCTCTAGTTGAGTCATCCTCTTTGGGCAGTATACCGATTTTGGAGACCTGCGAGACCGTTGGTACTCATACTCAGACTACGCTAGTTGGGGATGATCTTGTGTCCTAGGTGATGGTACGATTACTAGAGAGGGTCGCTAGGACCCATATTGAACTTGGATTTTGGGGGTCGATTATTGAATGACACCGAATTGTTTAGAGGTGTTACTAGAGTCATTCTTATCATAGCTGAGTACTGGCTCGAAGCTACAGAGCACATCATGAACGACATCGACTTTACACCTGCACAAAAACTAAGAGGTGCGGTATCTCTTCTCCTAGACATGGCTTATTAGTGGTGGCTGACAGTCGAGCAAGGTACCCAATCTAAACCGATTTCTTGGGATTACTTTAAGAGCGCCTTCCAGGGTAAGTACGTGGGGTCAGTTACATTAAGGCTCGTAGACGTAAGTTTATGAATCTGGTTTAATGGGAGAGGTCCATAGCTGAGTACGAAGCTGAGTTTCTAAGATTATGCAGGTATGCTCGAGCACTGTTCACTATTGAAGATGATAAATACGTGCGGTTTGAGGACATAATGCATTATGACCTGCATGGTCTGTTAGCTCCTCAAGGGGAGTGAGTGTTTGTGCTCTTAGTTGATAAGGCCAAAATAGTGGAGGAAGTCAAGCGTACTGAACGTGAAAGGAAAGACTGAGAGAGAGCACAGAGTAAGACTGAGAGAGAGCACAGAGCACATAGTAAGGTGAGGAAAAACTGAACGTGGAGGAAGTGTTTGTGCTCTTGTTCTATTCAGTACCCTAAGAAACGGGCTAGAGTTGACGGACCTCCTAAGAACGAGGCGTAGATCGCTTCTAATGTGATTTCGCACTATGCTGATTGTAAGAGACGTCATCCGGATGAATGTTGGAGGAAATCTACAGCTTATCTCTGTTGTGGCTTGATGGAGCACCGGGTTTGATTGACCTTGCTGACTTGACCAGGTGCAAACTCCGGCACCAGTTACTATTGCGAGTACTGTTCAGCCTAGAGGTTGGGGTACTGGTAGGGGTGGTAACAGCTCTGGTAGCGGTCAACGAGCATCGGACAGATTTGTGACTCAAACTGAGACATGTCAACCTGCACTTGTGTATGCGACTAGGCGCCGAGAGGACAAGGAGAACGCCAATATTATTACAGGTACGTTCTTTATTTACTCCGTACCCTATTTTGCCTTAATTGATATAGGTTCTTCTTATTCTTACATAGCTAGTATTGTATCTGAAGACTAAATATCTCTGCTGAGTATACTACTAGTAAGGTTTTTGTGGTTAGTCCTATAAGTTAGTCCGTCTAGGCTGACAGGGTTTATCGACCAGTACCGTTAGAGGTTCAGGGGGTTGTATTTCTAGTTGATTTGATGGAACTACCTTTCATGGAGTTTGACCTGATTTTGGGAATGGATTGGCTTTTCGAACATCGAGTCAATCTCGATTGTGCTCCTAAAAGGGTTACTTTGAAAATGGAAGAGAATTGTGAAACAGTAAAGTTAAGGCAACGGTGAGATTATCTTCCCAATGTAATATCTGCCCTTGTAGTCGAGAAATTAGTCCAAAAAGGCTGTGAAGCCTACCTTACCTTCATCTTTGACTCTACTTCACTTAAGGTATCTGTTAACAACATTCGAACAGTTCAAGATTTTCCAAATGTCTTTCCCGATGATTTACCAGGTGTACCACTAAGCCGAAAAGTTTAGTTTGGTATCGATTTGATACATGGACTAGCTCCAATGTCGATTGCACCCTATGGCATGGCATCAAAAGAGCTTGTTTAGCTGAAAGCTCAACTCTAGAAGCTTCTCGATCGAGGTTTTATTAGACTGAGTGTGTCTCTATAAGGAGCATCGGTCCTATTTTTCAAAACGAAAGACGGTACGATGAGAATGTATATGGATTATCATCAACTGAATAAGTTAACAGTCAAGAAAAAATATTCGCTTTCGAGAATCGATGATTTATTCGATCAGCTCCGTGGAGCTTCTGTGTTTTCCAAGATCAGTCATCGTTATAGTTAACATCAAATCAATGGTAAGGAGACAAATGTGTTCAAGACTACCTTCAGGACTCGTTCCAGAATTTACGAGTTCCTGGCTATGCATTCCAGTTTAAAGAATACTCCGACTGCATTGATGGACCTGATGAATATTCTGATCTACTTAAAGACTGAAACTGAGCACGACGAGCATCTTCGTATCGTATTGCAGACGTTTTGTGAAAAATAGTTGTATGCTAAGTTTAGTAAATACGAGTTATGATTGTCTGAGGTTGCCTTTCTAAGGCATTTTGTGACCGTCGGGTGAATACGAGTCGACCCCAAGAAATTTGAGGCTGCCGTTGAGTGGACATAGCCGAAAAATGTATCCAAACTTCGAAGCTTCCTCGGGTTAGCGGGTTACTATCAGAGATTTATGGAAGGATTCTCCCTAATTGCATCTTCTCTGACTAAATTATTGCGTAAGAATGTCCTGTCCAGGTGGTCTGAGGGGCAACAGTTGAGCTTTGAGAAGCACAAGTCCGTTCTGACATAAGCTCCTATTCTAATTCAACCTGAGCCGAGTAAAGATTTTGTAGTCTATAGTGATGCGTCACACGTCGACTTAGGGTGTGTTCTGATGTAAGATGGTAAGGTAGTAGCTTATGCGTCCCGCTGGCTGAAGTCGTTTGAGGGTAACTATCCTATTCACGATCTCGAGCTGGTTGCGGGCGTGTTTGCTTTAAAGATCTAGAGACATTATTTGTATGATGAGAGGTGTGTCATCTACATTAGTCGTAAAAGTCTTAAGTACCTTTTAAATCAGAAAGAGTTACACCTTAGAAAGTGTAGATGGGTTGAACTACTTAAACGCTAAGGCTATACAATAGAGTATCATCCTGGTAAGGCTAATGTGGTGGCCGACACTCTTAGTTTTCGAGCGATGTCTGACTTACGGGTGATGTTCACTCGACTAAGTTTATTTGATGATGGAAGTCTGTTAGTGGAGTTGCAAATTAGAATAACTTTGGTTGAGCATATCCGAGCTAAATAGTTAAATGATGAGTCGTTCATTGAGCTTTTATGTCAAGTTGAGTATGATAAAGCTTCTGAATTCGGTTTGAATAGTGATGAGGTACTGTACTTTCGAGGTCGGATTTGTGTGCCTAAGGATTGTGAATTGTGACAGTCGATCTTGTTGGGAATAAATTGTACCGTGATCTTCAAGAATTGTACTAGTGGCTTGGTTTGAAACGGGAAGTGACTACTTTTATTTCTCACTATTTGACGTGCCAGAAGGTCAAGGTTGAACATTAGTTACCTTCAAGGTTGCTTCAGCCAGTTAAGATTCCACTGTGGAAATGGGTGTGTGTGATAATGGATTTTGTTAGCGGGTTACCTCTGACACCCACTAAGAAAGATTCGGTGTAGGTTATCCTTGATAAATTGACCAAGTCTTCCCATTTCCTTCCAGTTAGAACTGATTACTCACTACAGAAGTTAGCTAAACTATACATATTTGAGATTGTGAGGTTACATAGTGTCCCAATTTTGATTATCTCAGATAGGGATTCACGTTTCACCTCCTGGTTCTGGAAGAAATTACATGAGGCTTTAGGTACTCGACTGGATTTTAGTACTGCATATCATCCTCAGTCCGAAGGATAGTTTGAGTGAGTTATTCAGATTTTAAGGATATGCTTAGGAGTTGTGTGATTGACTTCAAGGGTAGTTGACAGGATCCCCTGCCATTAGCTGAGTTTGCATATAACAACAGTTATCAGTCTAGCATTCAGATGGCATCTTAGAGGCTCTGTAGGGCCGTAAGTGTCGTACCCCTCTATGTTGGACCGAGTTAGGTGGATGACAAGTTTTGGCTTCTCAGTTAGTATATGAAACTAAAAAAACAGTTAAACTGATCTGGGATCGTTTGAAAGCTGTTTCGGACCGACAGAATTCATATGTTGACTTAAAAAGAAAGGGTATATAGTATCCTGTAGGCGATCAGATGTTTCTAAAAGTATAGTTGTGGTAAAAGGTCCTCTGGTTTGGACGATAGGGCAAATTAAGTCTGAGATTTATTAGACCTTTTCGCATTCTAAATTGGGTGTGATCGGTTGCTTATTAACTTTTGTTGCCACCTGAACTTGATTGGATCCACAATTTGTTTCATGTCTCGATGTTGTGGAAATATCGATCCGACTCTTTCCACATTGTGCCTATAGAAAAAATTGAGGTGAGACCTGATTTGACCTTTGACGAGGAACCGGTTCAGATTCTAGAGTCGGACATTAAAGTCTTGTGAAGGAAGGCTGTACCTGTGGTTAAGGTTCTGTGATGGAATCACAGTACCAAAGAAGCCACCTAGTAACCTAAAGATTCGATACACCAACAATATTTGCATATGTTTGAATCAGGTAAAATTTCGAGGTCGAAAATTTCTTTTAGGGGGAGAGAGTTGTAACGCCCTAAAATTTGAGTTCTTTTATTAAGTTGTGTCAAATAATATGTGTTTGCTTCTGTGGTTGTGTGTTCTATTTGCTCACTTGAGATCTGAGGTTCGAGTCACATAAATATTAGAATTTTTTTAATTTTTTTATTTGAAACCTTACCTTAGAATTTCTTGCCTAAGTTTAATTCTATGCATTTTGTGTCAAGAAAGAGCCTGTTGGTTCAATGTTTAAGCATTTGTCTGTGTTAGGGGTCCTATGTTCAAATCTCTGAGTGTGCACTGAAGAATATTATTTTTGCACTTCTCCATGAATATCGATTTTAGGATTTTAAATGAGTTTTTACGTTAACTTTTTCTTCCTCTTTGTTTCTCTTTTCTTTATTTGAATTTTTTTCTCTCTTGGGGCATCAATCCTAAATTTATCTTCGTATAACATTCAATTAGGTTAATTATTGTATCGTGTCATACTGTTTATTGTTGCGGTGCTTAAAGGTAAGATTTAATTGTAGTTTTGGTCGTTATGCCTGAATTGTGAACTTCTTGAAATCCCAAAGTGAAGGTGTTGATTGTTTTGTTTGGTCGTGGTTACGAAAGTGTAGGGGAAGGTTAAGAGACGCTTAACATTTCCATCATTGGCTAGAAATCGAGTGTGTACTATTGAACTCCCGATAAGTAAGTTGTTCATTTCGGGTTTTTACGTCGAAGGTTCGTCGATAATTGATTGTCGTTACTGCATGTTTTGAGAATGTTTTGTTGAATTGGACGTTTGGAACTTGTTTTAGGCTTGGAATTTACAATTGGGTGCTTCTACAGCGTTGTGTAATAGGTGGGTATTGAAACCCCCTTTTTTCTGCATTTTTCTTTGTACGAAACGGGACTGTCAACGCCATACGCCCATGAGGGAGGCTGTGTGGTAGACCGTGTAACTCCGTAACTTCAGATTTGGTTTACACAGGTAAGCCACACCGGGGTTTTTTAGATCGTGTGAGGGAAAATAAGGTATAGGAGTTACACAGGCTGACACACGGGCGTGTATCTAGGCCATGTAACTCACTGACTTTGGATTTGGATTACACGGGCTAACACACGGGTGTGTGTCCAGGCCGTGTAAATCACTGACTTTGGATATGAAACACACGGGCTAACACACGAGCGTATGTCCAAGCCGTGTAACTTACTGACTACAGATCTGAGACACACGGGCTGACACATGGGTGTGTGTCCAGGCCGTGTGGAGCCACACGGGCGTGTGAGCCTGAGAATTGAACTTCTGTTAAAGTTGTAGTTGATGTGCGAGGCGAATGTACACCGTCCGTAGAATGTGTATGAACTGAATTGAATTGTATAGTCTATTTTATCATGAATATTAGTTGATTCTAGATTTCGGTATGAGCTAGATATTCACGATATCGACACTCTGTTATACTAAAAGTGTGTGATCGTATCTACATTTGAATTGTATTTATTGATCATCTATTCTGCATCTGAAAAAGGGGGTAGAAGTTATGAATTGAAGAAAGTGTTCTGTACTGAATCGGTGGTCAAACCACCCATAATTTTATTTGATTTAGCAGTGAAACTATAAACACTGCAATGTGTCATACTGACACTATGAGGTGTGTAGGGATGGATGAGTATTGTATACCTATTTGTGTGTAGGGTGGATGGAGATGGTGTGTAGCGATTGGGGTAAGAAACTACATCTGTATTTGTATCTTACATCTGCATCTGTTATTGTAATTGTATTACACTTGCATCTGTAACTGATCTACTACGTATCAGGACTGTTCTATGTTTGAAATTATTGTGAGTTATTAATCTGACTAATAAGACTGAGTTTTCTATTTGAACACTCAATAATATCTTAGTTATTACACGTAGGCTAGTTTGTTTTTCCCTTATTCTAAGCTACACCACACTAACTATTTTGAATAAATTTTTAGAAAACTCCCAGAACTAAGTGTCCGATGGATGAGGGACTCGACCATCTATTAGACTTATTATATATATGTGTGTGTGAATTTATGTATTTGATTTTGTGTTTAAACTTTCAAGTTTTAATTGTGTTTTCAGATAATGAATGATTTCATGATTTAATTATTGATTGAAAAACTAGTTATAAGTATGTTTGTATTCTGGCAAGTTAACGTAACATTCTAAACTTGGCCTTTCCATCTAGGCTGGGTTTAGGGTGTTACAAAGTTGGTATGTATATAAAGTAATACATGATAGGTTGATATGAACTTAGTCATTTGGATTAATGTATATGCTTGATACATGTGTTATAATTGATTGAAATTTGACTAGGCATTGCTAGTTTCTTAACATGTTAATATTTAAGTAATTTTGAGTTGAATCATGATAGCACCATTGAGCTTTATCGCTCAACGTATGGTTTGTTTGTTTCGTGTGCAGGAATCAGTGGAACTCAAAATTTCGAAAGGTGAAGCAGCATCTGGATCGGTTAACATACGGTTTGTTTATTCTGTGTATAGTTTTTTTCATTTTTTTAAATGGCATGTACTTAGGATTATATCGGTTTTTGGTTTTAAATAGTCAACTTAGTGTTTTTGAGCAGTATACATTTAATAATAAAATGGTTTATGAATGGTTAAAGTTTTCATAGCTTGAGATAATTAACCGAACATATATATATTGAGTTGGTTACCATTTGGGGACTTAAGTACAATTATATTTTGAAATATGAAAGGTTGAATCAAAAGATGTATGAGTTAAAGGAATTTGCCTTCAATGTCGTGTCGCCACCTTATGGATGTCGCGCCATCAGCTTTCCTCATCGTGATGTCTCCTGTTTGAAGTCACGATCTTAACCTACAATTTTTGAACTCATGACACTACACTTCTGAAGTTGCAATTCCAAGCCTATGTTTTTGATGTCGCAATGTGAGTCATTCATGATCGCAACGCCAACTCTAAAAACTTTGCATTTAGGTCTTTCATTGGTCTTGGGTCATCATAAGATCTTTCATAAGCTCATATAAACCCCGATAAGATTATATTATATTTTATATTGATGTAATAACTTGTATAAATGTGTTGAATTGATTTTATTTGTATTCATAGTTACTCCAACAACGAATGTTCATCCCTTAGCTCAGACCCGATGGCAGGGTCGAGTTTGGGGTGTTACAGATTTGGATCAAGTTGGGGTGGTAAATAGTGTCTTATCATAGTTTAGCTATTATCCAAGGCATAAAATTAATGCAAGTAAGAAAAATATTCTTTTTACCTAAAACTAATGATCCGTTGGTTATGTTTGTGGCAAGTAGGCTTAGATTTTGAAGATTGGATGATTTGGAAAAGTATTTCGAGATTCCTCTTTTCCGTGAAAGAGCTACGAAAAACACTTAGCAATTTTTTTTGGACAAGGTTAAGCATAGGCTGATTAGGTGAAAGGCCAAATTCCTCTTTATCACTGGTAGAGCCATTTCAATAAAGTTAGTCCTCATAGTTATTCCTAACTACTATATGCAAACTTGTTACATGCTACTGTCTATTATGACATTCGAAAGTTAGTAAGACGATTTGTGTAGGGGAATTCATAAGTGGGAAGGAAACCTACCCTTGTTGATTGGGAGTTTTGTTGTTTGTTGCAACATTTTCAAAATATATAATGTTCCAATAACTACAAATCAACTGGTGTAAGTAATCAAAAGTTATAACTTTTAGTTATTAATGAAGAGTTATGACTATTCATAATAATGAGTTATGTATCTCAAGTATGAAAAGTTATATCACTTGGTTTTTAATAAAGAATTATAAATAGTACTTGAATAGTTATGTCTATTTAAAAGAAGTTACTTGAATAATTATGTCTATTTAAGAGATGTGATTATTCGTAAAAGCCACTATTGAAAAGTTATGTCTTTATGAAGAGACTTGATAATTCCCATAAATAGAAGTGTATTTTCATTTTGTGATATACAAAATGGTTTTGAAAAAGTTCTTTCTATTCCTCCTTCATCTTCTACTATTCTTAAATTATTCAAAAAGACGCCTTTTATAGAATTTGATACTTTTACTATCCTTCACTTAATGCTCAATAGACTACTTTTGTTAGTGCAAAATGTAAACAACCATTAGGTTTCATTGTATCCTTAACGTTCATTTTCTAGTAACTCTTTTACAAATCAGAATACCAATAAGGGTGAATAGAACATTAAAGATAGTGACATGGTTATCAATCTTGAAGTCTTCAATTAATTTGTCATAAATTTAATTCTACGCTCAAACACTTTCAGCTGCTTGATAATAGAGGCATTGGTATTCATCAGTTTCTAAATTAAAACCAAGCATTCAAGATTAAAACGGGCTCTAACATATTGTCCAATGTTGATGCATTTTAGGTTAAAATCCTATTAAACAAGTATAATATGGGAGTAAGTTGTCCCATATCGATCAAGGGGGCAAATTATTTTTACATTTTAAGGTATTTATTGGAAGTGGGGACAAAATTTTAAAGTTCTAGTTGATCCATTAACGATGACTTCAAGAACTTGGACCCTTGATAATAAAAAAAAATCAAGCTATTGATGTAGATGTGACACTTTATGTTAAGGATATGGTGCAAATGGTGAATGGTAATAGACTAAATTTGTTCACTATTTAAGTCATTTTGCACTCTTATTTATTGTGGTTACCATAACATTATTAGCAAATGTTGAACCAGATTTATGTGTTTGGAGGTGGGAAGACAATGATAAATTCTTAATGGTTGGGGCATACAAGTTTTTTATTCAAGACAGTTGGAAAACCAAATAAAGTACTTAGTTGAGTGTTTGGAAATTTTTGAGTATTCATTGGATTCAACAAATTATTTGGCTAGTCTTGAAAGAAAGATTGTTGACTAGAGTTAAATGCTGCAAGAAGGGATTAGTGGACAATGCTTCTTGTTACACTTGCAAGATTATCCATGAGTACATTTTGCAAGCTGCCAATTAGCTTGAGGGTACAAATTGTTCCTAATGACTCCCAAAACATGTTTTTCGCTTTACCTTTAGGTCGTGCTTGGTTAGGTTGAAAATTGGAGGAATAGAAGGAGTGAATGAAAAAGTGGAAAGAAAATAAATAGGGGAGAAAAGTGATAAGGAAGAAAATTGGAGAGATTATCATTTTCCATCTTAATGCATAAATAAGCAAATAATTTCAAAATAGGATGATATGAGGAGAGAAAATAAGACAAGGATGCATGCTAGTTCAAAATATACATTTTTCAAAATTTTCATTTAAAACATACTTTTTCTTTCATTGTTTCAAAATTTCCTATCAAGCATACCTATGGAAAGAAAATATTATATAATCTATCATTCTATTTTTTTTATTCTTTTAATTTTTCATCTTAGGTACCACCCAACAAAAGATTCATTAATTTTGTTGATAAAGGAAGGGTGATAAATAGGATCATAAGTTTGTCCAAGTTGTGAATTTTTCCTAGGGCTTTAAACGAAAGAAAGAGAACTCGGGGTTTGACACAATCTGAAAAGCAAACAAATCCAAGTGAGATTTAAGAATTAAAAATGTATCAATTAAAACAAATAATTAAAATAGAAAAACAAAAAGGAATCCAGATAAAAAATTAGAAACAATTAATCAAGAACAAAATAGAATAAAAAAAACGAAACAAGATAGATGTAAAAGATGGAAAGTGGCGTGTAAAAGTCCTAACGAGCCTTGGAAGCCGCATGAATCCACAACACCTTCAAATGACTCTAATTTTCCCTCCAAAAAAGAAAGCTTGTCAAGAAAAAGCTTGAAGATGATCCCCACAATCTAAAAAGATTGTTAAAACTCTTCTAAAAGAAAACTCAAGAGAAATTCTTCAAGAGAAAAACTTGAAGAGAATTTTATTAATTCAAAAGGAAAAAAAGTTGTTAAATGAATTATGAATTATGTAAAATGAAGAGGCCTCTATATAGTCTAGTTTTACATTCCAATAAACTCTTAAGTAAACTAAAACTCTAATTAACCTAAACAATAAGTAGTTTTAAACTAATCTGTAACGCCCCAAAATTTTAAATTTTGAATTGTTAGGAATTTACAAGTTATTTGATCTAATTCAGCAGTTAGGTGTGTGTGCCTATGTGTGATAGGTTTTGGGTTCGAATCCTTTCACTTGAATTTTGTTGATTTTTGACTCAATTCCTATATTTGAACATCTGACTCTAATTTAATTTTCGCACTAATTTTGGTCAGAATGAGCCTTTTGGTTTAGTGGTAAGGCTTCAGCTTATCTCTTAGTCTTATGTTCGAATCCTTACGTATGTAAAGTGAAAATATATTTTTGGTCCCATGCATTTTTAATTTTTAATTTTCCAAAAACAAAATTTTTTTTGTCTCACATTCCCTTCACCCTCATTTGCTTTCTCTATTTCATGTTTTTTTCCCTTTTGGCTTTTTCTGTTGGTTTTTCCTTCTATCGTCCTCTCCTTTCTATTTGGTTTCTTTCTTGGTTTTTCCACCTTAATTCCTATTATCTTCTACTTTATCGCCCTTTTTGCCAATTAATTTGTGACGCCTGTGCGTGGTGAGGAACATGAAGTATCGGATAATCTAGTGAATTAAATTTTTGTTGGCTGCTATTTTCGCAAGGGTACTGGAATTCTCACAGTTGTGTTTGCATCAGAAAATACCAAGTGTATAACTCAATCTCGTAAAAACAGCAAATGACGGAAAGTCAAAAACCTTACTGTCGACATTACGCGGCCGCGTGCTAGGTTGTGTGTCAGATTGTCTAGGCTATTTGGGTCGTGTGGACCACACTGGTTAGGCCAGTTTGGTCGTGTGGGCCACACGGGTGTGTAGGCCCATTTTTTGAAAATTTTGCTTAATTTTGAATTGTTGTGTAATTGGTATTTAGCTACTCCGTAGGGTCCATACTAAAAAAAAAAAAGACTCGAAAATATGACATTTGATAGTATATTACTGTAAATAATATGGACTTGGTATATGATAGGGTACATGTATGATCTGTGTTCTCATAATTCTGAAAGCTTGACTATATTTGAAAAGCATGCATGACATATGTATATAGAATATCTATTTGTATGTACATGTGCATTAGGTTGGGATATGATATGATGGAGGAAATGTTAGTAGTGTAATTATCTGCCTTATTTGGTGGTTTAAAACCACAGATATCTGTTCTAGTGGCTCAGCCACATAAATATTTATCTGGCGGGTTACCGCATATTATTATCTGGCAGTTTGTCTGCACTACTTATGAAAAGTGACATACGCTCACTTATTGGTGTGTGGGGTTGGATGGGTACTTGATACCCTATGTGGTGTGCAAGGATGGACGGAGATGGTGTGTAGTGGATGGGGGTAGGATCTGTTTGTGCATCTGTTTATGAAATGCATCTGAATTTTGTATCTGAGCATATATCTGGAATACCATCTGTTAATTCATTGGTATGTGATTTGTTGATTAAAATATGTTACACACTGAGCTCTTAAGCCCATTTTCTGTTCGTTATCCTCTCAGATAATCAACAAACTTAGGATGGATCGGTGTGGTAGGAGCTCAGTTTAAATTGTTGATTCATACTTTTTGATTAACTTTATGCATTGATTTTAATTAGACTATTTTTGAACTTTTGGGACTGATTTATGTTTTGGATTTTATTTATCGTTTTGAACTACCTTAACATTTTAGATTATTTTAATTCGAACAATATGTTGAATTTCAAAACCAAATTTCAAATTTTCAAAATTATGTTTAACTGAAGATTTTCGCTAAAAATTAAGTAATCTTGTAAGTGCTTTCTTCTGAAATTTAAATGAATTAACCAAGCATGGAATTTTTCTTCCTTAAACCTGGAAATATCATTATCAAGTATCGGTTTTCCAAAAGTTTTCAAATTGTAAGATTCTGGTCTCCAAACAAACGTATATAGTTCCTTAAGATTCAACCGTAATGTCTAGGCCGGGTATGGGGTATTACATAATCTTTCTTATTGAATAAAACTCCTAAACAACTTAAAACACTTAAAAGAATCCAAAATTCGGAATAAATAAATAATGGAATAATAAGACCTAATAAATAAAATAGTGGGTTTCTATATAAGAAAATTAAGCCTAAAAATCAAACTCAATATGATTTAAACTCGAACTAAAAGCCTGAAACTCGTAATTTTCGTAATAATCCCATCCAGAAATTCTGCTTGCGCAGTCTTCACTAAAACGGTCATAATTTGACCTCCTGCTCTTGAAATCGAGTGATTGAAAGTGCACTTCGAAGATAAGAGATAAATATTAAAATTCTTTGATACATCTAAACCTAAAAATGTCTGGATCCCAGCCAAAAAGTCATCACAAGTCGATTAATTGTCCAAACTTGAAAATTTGCATCTTTAGTGATTGAAATCCAATAAATTTCACCCCATTAGTCATGTATCATTCCCTTTTTCCTCGAAAAGATTCATCTATGAATCTTGTCTTCGGTTGAATAAGAAAGAATATTTATCATAGGTGGGTTAAATGAGTTCCTCTCAAAGGATAAAAAAATTTCCTGAAAGAAAGAAATAAGTCCACTAGACAAATTCAAGTTAAGGTTAGTGAAAACATAATCATTTCTCACTCTTGCATGAGTATTTTCTTGCTTTTCATATTTTTTTCCCACTTGAAAACTCTCTAAATTTACCTTGTATGTATTTTCACTCACCAAAAGTGGACTGTTAAGTAGACTTTTATCACTCAGTGTCTCTTTTCTCTTTGTCTTTTCACATGATTTTTCCTCTCTTCCCATATCCCCCTCACAAGTATTATGAATATTAAATTCAATACAATACATCTCAGTAGGAGAACATGATGTTTCTATCTCATCTAACTTCATAGATTCGAGAAAAATATTCTCTCTATCATCTTTTTTGGTTTACAAAGTTTGCCATCGCAAATCTCTTTTCCATTAGAGTAAGAGTCAACAAAAGAAAAAGTCATACTTACTTTCTTATCTAGTCGAATATTGAATTGGACATCGAAAACCCTTATGATCTGTTGAACTACACCAATAACATTTCACAACTGGTGAAAGACTAATCGTAGTCCTCTTTTCATGTGGTTATCTCCTCTTGAATTGACATACTAATTTATACCGATCTTTCCTATCACAATATGCCTCTGGCTCATTCTTTCCACGAAATTGCAAAATAAAGAATTTTGGTTTAGCCAAAGAAGGCAACCCATGGTCATTATTTACCAAAGTCTCATTACTAGCATGAGGCAAACGTCTAGCATTATTTTCACGATCACGAGGCTATTCAACCTCAACACCATCATCATTGCCCCATTTATGAGTCAAATACTCAATTTGGGTACTTAGACGAGCCAAATTTTTACTAATTGTGTCTAGAATAGTGTCTTGTTGCTGATTTCAAGGATTTCGAGCATATTGATCCCTTTGCAACTTTTTGATCATAGTATTGAATTTATTCATTGCAAAATCAGCAAGGCTTTTTATGGTAACCTGTGGCTTTCCACTGCTATTATCACTCCCTTTGCAATTACGAAGATCACGAGCCATTGTGAAAGCTCGAAAAGAACACAACACTCAATAAGAAAAATTTAAGCAAAACTCATTGTTACGCACTCAGAAATAAAAAAAATTCTCAATGGGGTTAGAATTAATCTTGTGAGACTTTTAAAAAGTGTTTACATCAACCAATCAAAATGTGTAAGAATCTAACTAGTAAAGCAAACCTAATGGCATTAGAAGTCCAAAAGTAGCTAGACACCAAGAATTGTGTTGTATGGAGGAAGGAATGTGCAACGTGCTTTAACCTACTAACAAAAGAAATAATAATGTATTAAAATGCGTAAAAGAACAATAAAAAGAAAAAGCAAATGAAAACCTAAGACTAAAAGTCAATGAAAATAACTGAAAACTTGAAAATTTTGGAGCAACTTGACAAACTTTGTTTGAGGTGTTACTGATTTCCAAAATTACAAAATTTACATTAGAACCTCCTCAAATAATGTATATCTGATTTGGAAAGTTTTGGCAAACAATTCAACCCATAGAATTTTCTTTACTTTTCATATTTTTCTATTTTTTCTCTTTTTCAATCACCTTTTTTTTTGTGGGAAATGTTTTTTAAAATTATAAGAGAGTGTCAAAAAGTAGTATGTAAAATTTTATATTGTTTGAAAAATGTGTACCCACAAAAGATTTTTTTTTTCGAAAAATTTCTAGACAAAAACTATTTTTTGAGTCTATTTTGCTAGAAATCAATTTATAAAAATACAAACACCCAAAACGCTTAAGAAATTGACAACAAATGATAAGGACACAAGCAAAACAGGATTGCAAGTTTGTCCAAGTCGACGGATTTGGCCTAGGGCTTTAGATGAATGAAGGAGAACCCGGCGTTTGATACAACCTAAAAGGCAAACAAATCCAAGTGAGATTTAAGAAGTAAAAATTTATCAAATAAAACAAAAAATTAAGATAGAAAAACAACAAGGAATCCAAATCAAAGATTAGAAACAATTAAACAAGAACAAAATAGAATAACAAAAAATCGAAACAAGATAGATGGAAAAGATGAAAAGTGGCATGTAGAAGTCCTAAGGAGCCTCGAAAACCAGATGAATCTACAACCCCTTCAAACGACTCTAATTTGCCCTCCAAGAAAGAAAACTTGAAAAGAAAAAGCTTGAAGATGATCCCCACAATAAATATTGTTAAAAATATTCTAAAAGAAAACTCAAGAAAAATTCTTAAAAAGAAAAACTTAAAGAGAATTTTATAAACTCAAAAGAGAATAGTTGTTGAATGAATTATGAATTGTGTACAATGAAGAGGCCTTTATATAGCTAGCTAAGTAAAGCCAAATAAAAATATCAAGTATACTTGAAACTTTGATTAACCTAAATAATAAGTAGTTTCAAACTAAACTTTTTATTGACATAAAACTTCTAGATAACTTAAAATAATTTAAAAATACAAAGTTAAAATAAATAAATAATGAAATAATAAGACCTAATAAATACAATATTGGGTTCGTATATAATAAAAAGTAAGCCTAGAAATCGGACTCAATATGATTTAAACTTGAATTAAAAGTCTAAAACTCGTAATTTTCATTATAATCTCGTCTAGAAATTTTGCTCGTGCAGTCTTTACTAAAACGGTCATAACTTGAGCTCTCAAACTTGAAATCGAGTCACTCAAAATGCATTTCAAAGTTAAAAGATAGATCTTCAAATTTTATGCAGACATCTCAACCTAGAAATTCCTGAATCTCATCCAAAATGTCGTTGCAAGTCAATTGATTTTTCGAACTTGAAAATTGACAGCTTCAGTTAATAGAATTTGATAAATTTCACTCATCCATGTATCACCAACATATACGAATTTAGAAATAACATCAACATCAAACTATTAAAATTGGATTTTTCTTGGAAAGAGGATTGTAATTTAATAATCTAAGAAAGGATTCTAAATATTAGAATTTAAATAAATATTAATTGAGTTAAATTCAGAAAAAACAAGGAAATTGATAATTAAAAAATCCACAACTAAAGTAAAAAAAAAAAACATTCTTTTGAAAGTAGCCGAAGAATCAAATGTTAATAGCATCCAAGTTCCCATCATTCAAAAGTACCAAAGAAATGGGAAAAAGAAAAGAAAAGAAAAAGAGTAAAAATAGTAATAAGAGGAATCATCTTTTTATAAAACAAAGAAATATTAATAGCACATGACCAGTGCAATTGTAAGACCTTGATTCCATTCTCTCTATGTTTCTTTGCTTAAAGCTTTTTCAGCCATTGTTCTTTGCAAGAATTTACCATCCCCTCTCACTTTATGCCCTTAATGAGCTTTATCTTTTCTTTAATCTCTCATACACTAAAACCCTTACTTTATTGATTCCCCTTATTGAAGTCACCTTTAAAAGAGATGATCCAGTCTTCAAATCCTTCTTGTATTCACAACACAACCTTTCCCTATCTTTCTTTGTCTCCTTCTCTCTTTCAACTCCATCTCTCGTTTGTTTGTTTGTTGCTACTATAGCATGTCCAATATTGTTCCAAAAAATAACTTTTTCTGAGAACAAAAGATATGTTATAAAGTTTCTTGCTATATTTTCTTACACCCAGCTTTTTTTAAAAAAAAGAAAAGAAAAGAAAATAATGGCATCATCACCTTATGAACTAACCCTTGATTGCAAACCACTCACTAGTTATTCTATGATATTGAAGTCTTTTGGAGATCAACAAATGAATGATCAAACACAGAAGCTTGAACATGTCCTTTCTCGTCTCGAAGAAGAACGCCTTAAGATCGATGCTTTCAAGCGTGAGCTTCCCCTTTGCATGCAACTTCTTACCAATGGTACGTTGTATCATCATTTCTTTTTTCTTTTTATGGGATATGTGTCTGTGTTCATCTTTGATAAATATATAAAGGTTTTGTATAAATAATACACATGCCATGATTAGTTTTACCTTTAATTCTATTGTTTTTATAATAGAATCATCACCAACTTAAGATCCAAATCACAAAAAAGAAATTATATATATAATTTTCAAACTACTAGGTGGATATTTGTGTTCTTTTTGAAGCATTTATGTATAAACTTTGTTTTTCCTCAGTTATGGAGGCTTCAAGACAACAACTACATGCATACCGAGCAAATCAAGGATCAAAAGCAATTTTTGAAGAATTTATACCCCTCAATAACTCACACTCTGAGAACACTAAGAGATTAGAAAATATATCTGAGAAAGCTAACTTGATGACAACTGAACAACTATGGAGACAAACAGGAACCTAAATGAAATCACGATCTTCAATTGCATCTCCGACAAAAGCTGAGATCGATTCCAATGTTGGTCCCAAGTTAGATTTAGATACCAAGGTGAGAAATGGAGGAGCTTTCCTTCCGTTCTCCTAAGACCGAAACTCATCATCATCTTGCGCTAGTCCGGCTTTACAACCCCTCCCTGATTTAACATTTGCCTCTATCAGTAAAGATATGGAAGAAAATAAATGCTCAAAGGCTGAAAATGATAACTCAGGCAAAGCTGGTAATGGCGGCCTTCTAATTGAGCAAGGCAAAGGGAGCAGTAACACAATTGATGGGCAAACAACAATTAGTCAACCTCATAGGAAGGCTAGGCGTTGTTGGTCACCTGATTTGCATAAGAGATTTGTCAATGCTCTCCAGATGCTTGGTGGTCATCAAGGTATATACAAATCACACCTTTATTATTGGCTTGTACAAGTAGATTTGATTTGTCAAGCTATCATTATTGATATGATAACATTTTAATGATGATGATAGTTTCCACAACGAAACAAATAAGGGAGTTGATGAAGGTTGAAGGTTTGACCAACGATGAAGTGAAAAGCCATCTGCAGGTACTTAACTTTTGTACTATACCTGGCACAGTTCAAGACAGAACTGCAGAGTGTAATGATTTTTCCTTTCATCCTTTTTAACAGAAATATAGGCTCCATACAAGAAGGCCAAGTCTAAGTCCACAACCAGCTGGACCCCAACGTCCCAGCTTGTAGTCCTAGGTGGTATATGGGTTCCATCAGAATAGCCACTGCTGTAGCAAACACCAACAGCGCGGCTCTCACCCTGTATGGTGCTCATCACCACCCAGCAGCTCCCCATTTCCCACCTCACTTCTGTGCATCACCGGTACCCCAAGAATTCTACACCGCGACAACTATTGCAACGCCGGCTCTTTCACAGCGGCTGCTCCACCACCAACTCCATTTAGGGGTGAGCATTCGATCGAATCGAATCGAATCGAAAATTTTCGAGTTAATCGAGTTTTCGAATCTCATTTTATGATCCTAACTTTATTTGAAGTTTTCTCGAATCGAGTCGAATGAGATGGAATTCGAATCGAATCGAATCGAATATATTTGTTCGAGTTAAATTTTAAAAAACAATTTTGGGTCCTTGTAACCATTGTCACCTATCGTAATAAAATTTGTCCACCTTAATCAAATTTTTTATTAACTTTCATCACCTCATAATTTATTTATTAATTTTTTATATACTGGTTAGCTTATTTGTTTGCTTAGTTGTTTCAATTATCTTGATTCTTGTCACTATGTATTTTGGAATTAAAAATATATTAAATATAAAAATATGATTTTTAATAAAAGTTATTTTAAAAATAAAATGTAAAATTGATACCAATATAAAATTTTAACACGAATATTTTATGGCATAATTAAGAATTCAATTTTAATATAAATATTCAATATGACTAAACAATTCAATAATATGAATAATACAAAATGTGAAATTTAATTTAATAATATAAATAGTAGATATAAATAAAATTATTACTATTTATGTTTAGTGATTTTTTTTGAATAATTTTGATTTTTCATTTAAGAGTAAAGGGTGAGAAGTAAAAGTTTAGAGGGAAAATAAAAAGTTTTGAGGAATAAAAGTTTGAGGGAAAGTAAATAGGGAGAGTAAAATTTTGGAGGGAAAATATTAAAAAAAAATTGGAGGGGGGAGGGTTTGGGGTAGATGGGATGTGGGATGGGAAGAGAATAAAAGTTTTAGGGGAAAGTGGGAGGGAGTAAAAATTTTGGGGGAAAATAAAAGGTTTTGAGGGTTTTTGAAAGTAAAATTTTGAGAAAAAAGTAAATGGAAAAGTAAAATTTTGGTGGGAAATGGATTTTGGGTAGATTAGGGGGTTGGGAGGGGAGGGGAGTAAAAGTTTTGAGGAAAAAGTAAAAAAGTTTGAGAGTTTAGGGTAAAAATGTAAAATGTTATAGTTTGATATTCGAATTATTCGAATTCGAAAACTCAACTCGATTCGAACTCGAAATTCGAAAAAAATATTCGAGTTGATTCGAATAACTCAATTGACTCTAATAACTCGATTCGTTTAACTCGAAATTCGAATTTTTTTTCGATTTTTTCGAGTCGACTCGAATTTTGCTCACCCCTAACTCCATTACAAAGCCAATTCACAACCATAGCTCACCGGAATCTGATATCAACGGGGCTGGAAACCACTCCGAAAGCATTGAAGATAACAAGTCTGAGAGCGGCAGCTGGAAAGGTGAGAGCGGCGACAACGGTAGCGACAGAGATCAGAGGAAAGGTTTAGCTGCATTGACATTTGGAGAAGGTGAAGAAAGCAATGGATGTGATATCACTCTCAAATTTTGAGAGTTTTTACGTTGAGTGCTTAGAGATACTCCATGTATTTTTCTACATAATCATATGATATTATTTTCAAAAAGGAAAAAAATCCAAATTTTTTTTATGTTAAACATGAAGAAAGGTCTATAAGGGCATAAAAGGAAAGTGAGTCTTTGTTATGTACTGTTCTCAATTGTTCTTCTTCGGTGCTTTAAATTTCAATTCGACACGGGACTAAACATTGGATTATTTATTTTTGGTGTTTTCTGTAACTTGTTGTTTTGTTTCTCATCCACTATAATTTTGCCTTTTTTATAAACTAACATCTAGTCCTTCAATTTGCTAACTTCTCCCATCTTAGTCCCTAAATATTTTTGTAATTTAATAGCTTTTCTTAATTTGATTTGTAATACTCCTCGCTCGTCCCAACGTACGGCACAAATAAGAGATGTTACTGAAGTTTATGTAAAATAAAATCTTAGAGTTAAAATTTTGAGCTTTAAACATTTTTATAAAATCATAAAAATTTATTTATAGACAGTTTGAAAGCTTTAGAAATAATTTAAAATGGTTTGAGGAAACCTAAAACAAAATGATACAAAAATGTTGGAACAGCGGGCAAGGTCATAACGTGGAACATTTACCCTTGCGATGTCGCAAGCGGAAATCATGATGTTGCAAAGCCGAGGTCGTGACATCGCCCTCTTAATAACCTAAAAACATTTCACAATACATATAACATCCTTAAAAAAATCACCTAAATACATATAAAAGCCATCCCCGACACAAGTTCAACCATACATTATAACATGAAATCATTAATGAAAGCAGAAACACATTAAAGTAACCTGAACTCATTTAAAACAAGTTTAATCTATTCAAATAAGCCTCCAACTCAAAATATCATATGAAAAGAGTATATTTACACATGTTAACACCCTAAGTACATGCCACAAGATATAAATATGCTAATTTCATACTCTTGATGATAGTGTGGTGTCCCGGAATGAGCAGGGTTTTAAGAATTTAAAAGTCGAATATCTACGTGCAAAACAATAGATTAACACCCATTATAAACTTAGTAAAATAGGACCCGAACACTGTAGGAAATCTACGTAAGTGCAATGCCCAAAAGCAACAGAACTCCAAGTATAACATGAGATCCTCCAAAGAGGTAGTGTATGCCTAATGATCCGCATAACATGCCAGACTAAGAGGTAACACATCAAACTTCAAGTATCAAATAGATAACTTGAACCCTATATAACATCAATACAAAACTCTAGTAAAGATCACATATAAAACCTTAATTTGCTTGTCAACCATATCCTAATATTTCTACCAAGCTTACATGGGCTTATATGTAACATAAGAAATAATTATGACTTTTCCCATAGCAATCCAATGAATTGTCATAAGCATAATTCATGTAAAAAAATGGGTCACAGGACATCATGTAAACAATTTATTTCTATTTGATCTCGTCACATTTTCCTCACTCCATATACAAATTTCACATTTTTGTTAATGTTTCATACATAACTTATCACATCCAAAATTCCATCTTCTAATTCTCATAATAATTATACTTACCAAATTTAATATTAACATCAACCAATTTTCAAAGCATACATATAACATCGCATTTGTCATATAAGGTGTTGAGCATATTAACACATTTAATATACTTAACACACATAAGCAAAGAAGTATAGTAAGTTCCACGAGAGCTTACATTTCCAAACAACAAAATGGAATAGTGGCTCCTCCAATGGCCTTCACTCCAAAATCTTTTCTTTTCCTTTGGTAGAGCCTTCTCTAACAATTTCTTTCTCTTCACAACCATACAAATATACTATATATGCAAATTCAAAATCATAATATCCACATTAATGGCCACTTTAATGGCTCAACAACAAAGTAAAAATATTAAATCATGCAATAAAATGAAAAAGAGTCGTAAACATCAAGAACTCTTACCTAGCACTGTTGGGAGTGTAATAGTTTCGTTTATAAGCATTTGTATTTTTCGAACAAATTAGTTTAATACAATATCCATCAGTACCCATAGTGAAGTGTTTTCTTGTTAAGTACAAAAGATGACTTGAGAATTAATTTAGGTTCTTCAAATTCTTAATTAATTAATTAATTAATTAAAGTTTGAAGATGGAATTAAATTAATTGAATCATTATGGATTTGTTGAATAAGTAAATTAAATATATTTTCTTATAGATTCTATTACGGTAAAGCTACTACGACCTTAACGAAATTAGAATTAGATTGAAAAATTATTTAATTGAGAAATTAATTTATTAAATAAATAACTATTTGGGTAATAGAAAATAAATATTGGGTTGGATAAATTATAAGTGTTAAACAAAAATCGAAGAAACACATATAATTGAACCCAATACATGAAATGCCCAATAAGGGCATGTGACATATATAGGGACGACAACCCTAGGGTATTATACAAGGGTGTCGCCACCCCTAGCACTTCTACTTAGATTAGAAGTTGTATTTTCTATTAAAATATTATTATCTAATCAAGTCTTATTCGAACAAACTCTTGTTTCATTTCTTTATAAATAGGAACTCTGCAATAAACAATTCACATCACTTTTCATGCATCGTTATTCTGTCAGAAAATAGTGGTCATTTATTTTAGAGAATAAATTTATTTTTTTGAGGAAAACATATAGATTCCTATTATAGAAAGAATTTACTAAATTAACAGTTTCCTAAAATAACAGTTTCCTAACTGATTTTTTCAACAAACACTTCACCTTCTCTCACTAACTCAACATTCTCACACTTGAACTCAAGCCCTAGATGAAAAAGTGATGGAGATGATAATGAGAAATGGTTCAGATATGGTTTTTATACAGTCTTTTATAAGAAAATGTAAGAAAATGGTGAAAGATTGGAGATAAATCGAGTAGGAAATAAGAAAGGTTGAAAATGGAAGCTTCTTCCCCAAATGGGGTTATTTTCATCTTTTATTTATACAAAAATAATATAATAATGAGTTAAAAATCAAATATGGTAATATGGCTAAAAATTCATTTAAAGAAAAAAGTCATTTTAAATTAATCCAAAAACCATCTCATCACCACTCGTCACTATAAACTCGAATATTCAAGCATATTTAGGTCCCAAATAACTAAAATATTCCTCGATGGAAAAATGACCATTTTCCCCATTTATTGAATTTTTATCTAGCTAAGCTTGAAACTCTAAAAATTACTTAATATGTTTTCTAAGGGCTTCTTAACATCCCAAAAATAAATACATCTATCGGGGTCAAATTTTCTTATCGAATGTACGGATAAAGTTCCTAGAAAAGTCTCATACGGAGAATTAGAAAATTTTGGGGTGTTACAACTCTCCCCTCCTAATAAAAATTTTGTCCCAAAATTACCTGAATGAAAAAGTTGAAGATATTGTTGTCTCATTACATCTTCACTTTCCCAAACGGCATCCTCAACTTTTTGGTTACACCAGAGCACCTTTATCAAAGGTATTCTCTTGTTCCCAATTTCTTTGATTTCCCATACTAAAATCTTTACAGGCTCTTCTTCATATGTGGAATCGGGTTGTAGTTCAATGCGCTATGATGTGAAATAGACCAGATTGATATCTTTTAAGAATTGAAACATGAAAGAGATTATGGATCTTTTCTAACTCTAGAGGTAGAGCTAATCGGTATGCCACTAGTCCAATACGCCCGAGTATTTCGTAAGGTCCAATGAATCTCAAACTAAGCTTTCCTTTCCTACCAAAACATAAAACTTCATTTCAATGGGACACTTTCAGGAAGACTTTGTCACTGACACTAAACTGGATATTCTTTCTTTTCAAATCATCATAGGATTAATGTCTGTCAGAGGTGGCTTTCAATTCATCTTGGAGAATTCGTACTTTGTCCTCAGTCTTTTGTACTCAATCGGGTTCAATCAACTTGCTCTCACTCAACTCTATCCAACACAAAGGAGCTCTACACTTACGTCCATACAAACCCCTATAAGGCACCATCTTAATGCTCGACTGGTAATTATTATTGTAGGTGAACTCCACAAAAAGTAAGAACCTTTCTCAACCACCCCCAATTCAATCACACAACTCTGAAACATATCCTCAAGAATCTAGATCACACATTCGGATTGGCCATCTGTTTGAGGGTGAAAAGCTATGCTGAAATACAAAGGCTCATGTAATCTTTATCTAATTTGGGATAAATGAAGGCACACCATGTAATCTTTCAATTTCACAAATGTATAGTTCAATGAGCTTTTATAAAGAGTAGTTAACTCTAACTAAAATAAAATGAGCAGACTTGATCATGTTGTTAATGATGACCCAAATCGAATCTTTCTTCTTCGAAGTTAATAGTAATCCAACTACAAAATTCATGGAAATTCACTCTCACTTCCACTCGAGTATTGTAATAGGCTACAAATATTCTTAGGGAACTTAGTTTTCCTCTTTCACTTGTTGACACATAAGGCACTTGATTACAAGCTTGGTTATGTTCATTTTCCTGCCTAACCACCAATAAAATGGTTTCAAATCATTGTACATCTTGGTGCTACCGGGATGCATTGCATAAGTATCACAACCCAAAATATAGGAGGTTAATAGTAATGGATAAACAAGAAACATGCTTCAGGCTAACGGTTAAAAGTTTGCTTCCATCCCTAGAGACCCAAGTTCTAGCTCTCTACCTCCCATTTCATCTTCTTTTATTTTTAACAACATAGGGCAAAAGTTACATTCGAAATATATACAATCAGAAATTAAGATTCAACAATAAATGGGAAATAGCCTAAATGGTTAAGAGTTAGTCCCCTATCCTAGAGGTCTTACCCTCGAATCACTCTTTCCCCAAATGCATTCCCCTTTATTTTTTTTTAGCTGAAATTTTGGGTAAATTGCCCATGCCACCCCTAAGGAACCCTAGGTATTTAATTAACTTATTTCCTAATTGGACTTCACTTTCCTCATTTTTCAATTCCTATTAGAATTTGGTCTTTTTATTTCTATTTTTTCTAACTTTCTCTTCTTTGCATCTTCTTTTCTCTTATAATTGTAGCATTTTTCATCATAATCCTTGATTAATTATTTTGCTATCCCAAATTACATCATCTTCTATTCAATTATTTCATATCGATTTTTAATTATAATAGCATCCCTAGCATTGCTAAAAAATGATAAGTAAACCTCGTTTCCAATTATTAGATCTCTTATTTCCGTAACCAAAGTTAATATTTCGATTAATCCAACAATCTTTTTTAGTTCATGCCAAATCTTTCGACAATCTTCATAAAACTTGAAATCAACCATTAATTCTTGTGTAAATGTTGTTTGAAGGCTTAATTCTTGTGTAAATGTGTTCTTTACCAAGTAAATCGGAGCAAACCATGTGTAGGTTTAGGACCACACGCCTCCTGCACAGGCGTGTGAACAACACGGGTGGACCACACGGCCACAACCCTCTCACACAACCTCGTGTGACCCCTGTTTTACAGTTTTACCTAAAATTTTGTGAATTATTCAATTTAGTCTCTGTATAATCCCTGAATTATTTTTAGAATTTTATACACTTGATTGAGTCCCTGATGTTATGAAAATGCTAAAATCTAAGAGTTGATGATTGAATTGTGACTATTATAATGATGATATGTGAATGTTGCATGTCTATTGTCACTATATTTCTAATGAACTGTTATTGTTATTCTCACCACTTGTTATTGATTGCATTTTCAACATGTCTACTGTTATTTTTGAACTGGATACATGTTAAGCACGTCTACTACTACTATGAAATTGAACACATGTTAAACAAGTTCATTGTTGTTGTTATGATCTATTATAAGCATGATAATTGCTACTGTATCAACTTGTTATAAGTATGTTTTTGCTACCACATTGATTTGTTATAAGCATGTCATGTTGCATTACATGGGGTGGGACCATATGAACGGAGGAAGAGTCAGCAGTTTATCTGGAACGACTAGTGGTTCATCCACAACGTATTTTAGTCGGCACTTTATCTACAATGACTAGTGGTTCATCCATAATGTATTTCAGTCGGCAATTTATCTACAACGACCAGTGTTTCATCCACAACATATTTCAGTTGGCAGTTTATCTACAACAACCAGTGGTTCATCCAAAACGTACTAGCAGCTTTTATCTTCACCAATGGATGGTTCATCCACCAGTATTTTTATTGTTAGCAATTCATCTACAACAATTAGTAATTCATCCACAATATACTAACAACTTTTATCTACACCGATAGATGGTTCATCAACCAATATTTTTATCGTCGATAGTTTATGTACAATGATCAATGGTTTATTCGCAACGTGGTGTAAAGGTAGAGGAGTTTTAGGGAACTCCTACTATGGTGTGTAGCGGAGTTGGGTAGGATCTCTTTTGATAAATTGAAATTACGTCACCATTCATGAGCATGAGCATACATAAACTGTGAATTCTGAAATATTATGAAATTGATGTGTTGATCTAAAGAATTAATACTCTGAATTTCTATATAAGTGTAATTGTTCTGAGAATTGTTATTTTATATGAGTCATCTACTGTTTGCACTAATTTACTTATAATAGGACTCACATTGAGCTTTATAAGCTCACCCCATTCATTTCCATCTTTACAGATAACCCATTAGGTTAGGGCGTGGACACGACATCCGGAGGGTCTCGGCTTGAAATTGTTCTTTTATATTAAAGTATTTTAAATTTATTATTTGAAATTCTCGTTATTTAAATACTGTACTATTTTATTTTTTAACTGTGGCATGGAACTTAGGTTTTGGGATTTATATAGCATGCATGACATTTAATTTAATTAAAAGATGTTGAAATATGGATAGTATTTATCTATGCATGAAAAATGGTTTTTATTAAAACTGTGATTAGATATCACTTTTCCGCTGCATGACTAAGAAAATGAGGTTTTGAAAAATATATTCTTTTATAATACTAGAATACAAATTCTTGCAAAACAATCATTAAAGATCAACCGACTTCCAAAATTAAAGCAAATGTTTTAAATAACTACTTTTAAACTCTGATAGTTCTACTAGGTCATTTTGAAGGCCAATGTAACCTTCCAAATTTGGGCTTAATGTCTAGATTGGGTTGGGAAGGTTACAATAAGAATTATGACGAGTTTCCTAGAGAATATCTTGTCTCAATTCTCATCTTTTTTCTTGGGTAAACTCATCAACTTTGACCATTTTCAATCAATTTCCACTTTGTCTCTAGTTGATCATCACTTCATTGCAGATCTCAAATTAAAAGCATGTTGATAAACAATAACATATATAATTTCGACATGAATTAACATGTTTGATAAGTCATTTTTTAGCATCATTTCATTACGCAAACATATCATAGCCATAAATCACCAACAACTTCTACAAGGCATTTTCATACTTAAACTTATCTTATAAAATAAACGTATAGTAATCTAATTTACCAAATTTCTTTATCAATTTTCATTACAAATTAATTTGCAGATTTTTGCCCCAATTCTAGAAAATACATACAAATACGTAAATATCCATCCACTTCTAAGGAAATGAATAAATACACAAAACACAACAAATATAATACACACAACTAATCTCCAGTGTGTGTAAAACACGACTTAACCAACCTATACATCATGAGTTCACAAAGTGTCATAAACAAATCTCTTGGGCTCACAAAGCTTCACCCATATAAGATAATCTTTTAAGCTATATACACCATTGCATGCCAACAATACCCAAAAACTTTTCAAAATCATTTAATAATGTTGTTTTGATATTAGAACATAGATTTTCAGCATAATTAATTTCCTTACATAGTAATTAGAAACATAGCAGTAACATTTTACATCACATAACACATTAAGCATCCAGTCACATCATACTATAAGCAACGCACATTGTGATGTTTCTAGCAATCATCTCATCATCATTAATGAATTTAATAATCTAAATTAGAAAAAACTCTAAACAATCAATTTAGCCAATCATATAAAGTACATCAGAAATATAGAGAGCACAAACTAAAACCAATTACTTCTCAATCACTTTAGCTTTCCCTAGGCTTTTGAACTCTTAGTCACTTCTTTTTTGCTTCACAAACACAATCAAATCAACAAAACAAGTTATAATAACAAGAATTTACTAAAATAATCCTAAATCAACTAAAATAATGAAATCAATAAAACAAAGCTAAATTTTACTTTCCTAAAACTCAACTAAGAAACTCTCAAGAACATATTCCAGTTTTTCTAAATCTAAAATCAAATGATTTATTAGTGATCTGTAACTTATAAACACTAAATTTGTCACTTAAAACCAACCAAGGAATTAAAAAAACTAATCTTTCACCTTCAAGCTTACGATTAACGTTAAGTGAAAATTAGAAAGAAAATGATGAAAACTTGATTTTAAAGATTGAAATGCTCATGATTGAAGAAGAATTGAATTGGAATCATATTTACCTCACTTGAATTGGTGAAATTTGATCAAAGGTTGAGAGAAAATGGAACAGAGAATATGAGAAAATTATTTCGATAGATTTTCTCAAAGGTGTGAAATAAAAGATAAATAATCGTTGCCCTCTTTTAAATTTAACTAATGGGCATTTTTCTATCATTCCCTTGGGTTATTAACCACATAAGACCTCTCATATTCTCTAATTATAAGATCCACACTAAAGTCATTTGACTTCCTAAATTTGATTTTTTTTAAATGGTCCATACCTCAAATTGCTAACTCTTTAATATTAACTAATTTAAAACTAATTACCAATAAAATTCTCTTATATTGGATTATAAAATAACCCAATATTCATTCTAAAAATCCTCTCGGTCTCAATTATCATAACAATGTGAATTTTCAATTTTCAACACTTTAAGAATTTTTCAACAACATAAATTTTTGGGGCATTACATATTTCTTCTTTTTTAAGATAGGGAATAATATATAGCGAAGAATCATTTGTGATTATTGTGAGATGGTAGGGAATACCAAACCTGATTGACACAAAATGATAAGTGATTATGGTTGGAGAAAGTTTATAGGTGTCAAGCACTATGTTGCAATAGCTAGTTCAACAAGCAGAATTCACCAAAAGTGTATTTAGGTGAGAAAATGTCAACCACATTTTAATAATAAAGATCAACAAAATATTGATATTTAAGTGAAACACGATATAGGAACTCATGTAGATCATATTAATGATATATCAAACATAATAACTACTCCAGCTTTTCCTTATCGTTCCATGAACTACAACTCCTATTCACTATACCAAAACAGGCTTTTAGCGGCATCTTTTGTGGCGTTTGGATGAAAAACGCCGCTAAAAATCGAGCATTAGCGGCGAAAAGAATAAAACACCGCTAAAGATCTAGTATTAGCGGCGCTCCTTACAAAACGCCACAAAAAGTCAGACATACAGTGGCATTTTCTGAATAAACGCCGTAAAAGAACATCATTAGCGGTGTTTACCATCAAGCGCCGCAAAAAATCTTAACGAAAACGCATCGTCCTCTAAAGCAAGTATTAGCGGCGCTTTGTGAAAAGCGCCGCAAAATATATTAACCAAAACGCAGCAAAATATATTAATCAAAACGCAGAGTTTGGTCTTGAGGTATATTAGAATTAGTGGCGTTTATGGGAAAACGTCGCTAACGCATAGTATTAGCGGTGCTTCGTGAAAAGCGCCGCAAAATATCTTAACCAAAGCGCAGTGTTTTGGTCTTGATGCATACTAGAATTAGTGGCGCTTACGAAAAAACACCGCTAAAGCAACTATTAGCGGCGCTTTGTGAAAAGCGCCGCAAAATATCTCAACCAAAACGCAGAGTTTGGTCTTGAGGTATATTAGAATTAGTGGCACTTATGGGAAAACGCCGCTAACGCATAGTATTAAGTGCCGCAAAAATATCTTAACCCAAACGCAGCGTTTTGGTCTTGATGTATACTAGAATTAGTGGCGCTTACGGGAAAACGCAGCTAAAGCATAGTATTAGCGGCCGCAAAATATCTTAACCAAAACGCAGAGTTTGGTCTTGAGCTGTATTAGAATTAGTGGCGCTTATGGGAAAACGCCGCTAACGCATAGTATTAGCGGCGCTTTGTGAGAAGTGCCGCAAAATATCTTAACCAAAACGCAGAGTTTGGTCTTGAGGTATATTAGAATTAGTGGCGCTTATGGGAAAACACCGCTAATGCATAGTATTAGCGGCGCTTTGTGAGAAGTGCTGCAAAATATCTTAACCAAAATGCAGCGTTTTGGTCTTGATGTATACTAGAATTAGTGGCGCTTACTGGAAAACGCCGCTAAAGCATAGAATTAGCGGCACTTTGTGAGAAGCGCCGCAAAATATCTTAACCAAAACACATCGTTTTGGTCTTAACCATGCATTATATAATGTAGGTTATTATATATTTAGTTTATCATATTTGGTTTAGGTTTAGGGTATTAGGGTTCATTATATAATGTTTATTATTTTTGGATTATAGTTTAGGGTTTAAGGTTTACGGTGTAGGTTTAGTGTTTTTGATTTAGGGTTTAAGAGTTTGGTGATTAAGGTTCAGTGATTATTATAAGTTAAAAAGTTTATCGTATATAGTTTAGGGTTTTAGGGTTAATCATTATATAATGTTTATTATTTTGTGAATATTAGAGTTTGAGTTTAGGGTTTATGATGTAGGTTTTGGTGTTTTGGGTTTAGGGTTTAAGAGTTTAGGGTTTAAGGTTTGGGTTTGGGGTTTAGGCCGCTTTAGTCATGTTAAGAGGTTAATTAGTGTTTTAGGGCTTGATGCTTGTGGTTAACGGTTTGCAGTTTATAATTTAAGGTTTACAATGCATGGTTTTGGGGTTTGGGCGATTTAAAGTTTAATGACTTTTTTGGTACCAATTTCAAAAAAATGACAAATACGTATTGTTTTTTTAATTATTATTATGATACTAGGGTTCTAAGTGACACAAATGATTAGTTTACTAATTAATGATGAATGGCATATTTATATGTTATATATGATGAAACAAATTATTTAATTGTGTTATTTACATATATATATTAATCATTTATATATTCACTTAAAAATAGAGTATATATAATTTTAAAATTATAATACATTATTTGAATACTATAAAAATTAATAATTTTGAATATTGATCATATTTAAATTATACACTCTCTAAGATTTATAAAATTTATAAAATTTTAACAATTGAAAATAATAAATCTGTATAAAATTTTTAAATAATATTATTAATAATATTAATAATGTCATAATTTTAATGTATCAATTAAAAATAATGTCTAGAACAATGTATAAAATAAATTAAAAAAACCTAAATATTAGCGGCGTTTGTTCAGAAAACGCCGCAAAAAATATATAAAAAATGAAGCAATACGGCACCGTTTCGTTGACGAGTTGAAGGTTAGTGGCCTTTTTTGTCAAAACGTCGCAGAAGTTGTGAAAGTAGTGGCGTTTTCACGTAAGCGCCACAAATATTATAATATAAAACGAGGTCATTTTAATAGTAATAAAAATTTGATAGTGGCGTTTTTAGGGGAAACGCCGCAATGATTGATTAACTTTTCGAATGCGGCGCCGTTTCAGTGTTGGAAAAAATTTTATAGTGGCGTTTTTAAGGAAAACGCCGCAATGATTAATTAAATTTCCCTATGCGGCGCCGTTTCTGTACTAGAAAATAATTTAATAGTGGCGTTCTTTAAGAAAACGCCGCAATTATTTATATATAAACTTCCCCAATGCGGCACCGTTTGTGAGCTTCATAAAATCTAATAGTGGTGTTTATTATAAAAATACCGGAAAACTCAATTAACGTTTCTCAAAACGTCGCCATTTCGCTTAATGAAAACAATTTTGGATTCATCGGCCCCAAATCCCTAATTCGCCTTTTTTCTGAGAATTTCTTGCGTCCAATTTCTTGAAGAATTTCTCATACATCTTCTTGCAGAATTTCTGGAAATCCCAAATCCCTAATTCGCCTCCTTCCTCCTTCCAGAGAAGACGAACGTCGCACAATAGGCCTCGAAAATCTTCAAAGCTCCAAAGGTTCAATTTTGTTCCGATTCTGCGTATGTAATCTTTGGGTTTTCTTGTCTTTCTTAATTTTATTTTGTTTGTTATTCGTTGATGTTCCTTACTTTAAAAATTTTCTCTTCTCTCTGTATAGGGTTTTCGTTCGTTTCAGTTCATCGTCCTACAGGTACTGTAATTGTTTGTTTTTACTTCTATTTGGAATGGTTTCATTATTGGGTATGCAACTGATGTTATGTTGTTTCAGTATAGGGTTTAGGGTTTATTTCATTTCACCGTTGAAAGGGTTTTCTTCATCGTCCTGCAGGTACACTGGTTTTCTTCATTGTTGAAATTGTTTTTCTTAAATGGTTTCAGTGGGTGTCTTAATTTCATTTCATTTAACTGATTTTAGACAACGTTTCACAGACAATTGTTTTAGTGGATATGTTTGTGCATTGTATTGGTTACTGCTCTGTTACTGTTTTTTCCTCCATGTGTAAACTCTAGAAATCTTAAAGTTTTGAAGTCTGAAGTATCTAGCAACAGAGCCTCGATTTAATCTATTTTATTTTTATTAAATTATTACATGTACTTAGGTTAAATAATACTTTTAGTATAATGTGTGATCAGTTACAGAAATTGAAGCTAAAATTGGTAATTTAGAATTGCCGAAATGAACAGATCATGAAATTGAGTATGTCATAAGATTTGCATCGCTTGAAAATGTTGTCATGTTAAGATTTGTTTGAGTATTTACATATGCTAAATGTTGTGAATGGATTACTATGAAATGAGCCTATGTATTGAATGGTAATGATGTATGGTATTTGTACAATTATGAATAAAGTAGTATTGCTTACAATTGAATTTGTTAAGAACACATTTGGCCAGAAATGTGGTATAAAAATGTGAATGCGCTGATTATGTATTTGCAGGTTGGTATCGAATTAGGCATTTTAGAATGAAAGATTTCCGTTGCGATGTCAACTCGAGAATTTAAAATCACATCGATTTAGTCTTAATCTGATAACGAATGTAACATGCTGTAGGTCAAATCTTATGACATACATCAGATATAAAATGTTTCATTTTTATAAAATTCTTTGTTTTCTGGATATAAAATGTTCGAATTAGTCTTAATTTGGGTAACTTAACGTATTGATATCTATAATTTAACGTATTAATATATTAAAATTTAATTTAACGTAGTAATAGATATATTTTTAATATATAAGCTATTTAATATATTAGTCTTAATTTCGGTAGTTACTTAACGTATAAATATATATAATTTAACGTATTAATATATTAAAATTTAATTTAACGTATTAGTATATATATTTTAATATATATTTTAATATATAAGCTATTTAATATATTAGTCTTAATTTCGTAGTTACTTAACGTATTAATATATATAATTTAACGTATTAATATATTAAAATTTAATTTAACGTATCAATATATATATTTATAACATATAATTTTAATATATAAGCTATTTAATATATTAGTCTTAATTTCGGTAGTTACTTAACGTATTAATATATATAATTTAACGTATTAATATATTAAAATTTAATTTAACATATTAATATATATATATATTTAACATATAATTTTAATATATAAGCTATTTAATCTATATTATTTTTCCAAAAAGACGGTTTTAATAAATGATCGATTTTAATAAATGATCGATTATTCTATATTACTTTTCCAAACATCCTAGTATAATTTCATAATGTTTTCATTCTTCTTTATATTTCATAACTTAAATAACTTAAATAACTTACATAATACATAAATTTCATAACTTACATTATACACAATGACATAACTTACATACATAACTTAAATTAAATTTATATACAAACTTACACAATGATAACTTACATACATAACTTAAATTAAATTTATATACAAACTTACACAACAGTTAACTTACATAATAACTTACATAACTTATATATAAATTTATATATAACTTTCATAACTTACTTATAATAACTTACATAAGACATAGCCTACATGACTTACATAATAACTTACATAGCTTATATAACTTACATAACTTATATAACTTACATAATACATAACTTACATAATTGACTTAATACATAATCAACATATATTATATCTTAACTTACATAATAACTTACATAGCTTATATAACTTACATAATACATAACCTACATAACTTATATAACTTACATAATACATAACTTACATATCTTTTATAATATATACATAACTTACATAATTTACTTAATACATAACTTACAAGTTGTTCCAAAGTTTTGGAAAATCAATCGGCAAAGTTAAAATTGCAGAATTAGATCATTTATCGTGGGTACAAGCACATCGATATGTTCTGTTTCACCACGAATCAATGGAACCTTTACGGAAGTAAGTTCTACAAATTTGATAAATATTTATCAAATTAAAATTGTTTATCTTCTAACAAAGTGAACATTTTTTTAACATAGTGAGTACAAACAAATATTGAGATCTCGTTCGCGCTCCCGAAGAACACAACACCAAGATATCTATAAGTTGTTTACAGAATCTTTTCATGAATGGTTAAGCCAAACGGTATGCAATTGGAGCTTCCGCTTACAAATAATAATGTTTTCTCATAACATTTTTAATTACTCAGTTTACTTTCCATTCAATAGGTTTGGAGTGGGAAGAACGTAAACGACGAAGTTAAATGGCTCTCCCAAGGTTCAAATCGAGTGGTTAAAAGATATAGTGCGTTCCTCATCAACAGATTCAGATTTCATACAAAATATCGCGAGAGGTTGAGGAGAATGCAAAATTGTGGAATAGTTGTTAATTCCTCAATTACAAGTTATGCTAGTGCTAGGGACAATAATCCTGTCGAGGGAAATGTGGAATATCTCAGACTTCTTACTGACATAATTGAGTTGGATTACTACGGCAAATGGAAAGTTGTATTATTTCGAGGTGATTAGGCCGATGTTAATACTGCTTGTGGAATTAAGCAAGATCAATTTAGTTTTACAATGGTGAACTTCGCTCGATTGATTCACACAGGACAATAACTGATAGATGAGCCGTATGTATTCTCATCTCAAGTCAAACAAGTTTTTTACTCAAAAGATCCAACTAATGAGGGTTGGTACGTTGTACTCCGTAACATCCCTAGAGACTTGTTTGACATGGGCAGTGGAAGTAGAGATAACATCGACGACAGATCAGAAACTGTGCCCTTTCCAGAAAAAAACTTAAACGATAATATCCCTAGTACTAGTACACAATTTTAATGGGTTCGTCAGGATACGAATGAAGATAATTACGAATAATGATGTAGTATGATTTTACAATTGTTTAATTATATGTAATATCATAATTTAAATCTTGGTCTTATTATATATTTCAACTATTTTATAAGTGTTGTTATTGGTGTAATTAGTTATTAAGTTTTCAACTATTTTATGTGTATTGCAGATAAAATGCCTAGAAGAAAAATTCCAAGGGGAAGCATTGTTCAAAATGATCCAAACTCGACAGAAACAAATACTATTGAACAACAGACAGTAATTGGATCTTCGAATGTTCCGATTACACCTGAGGATCCTACAGAAGTTCAAAGTAATTTTACATTTAATTTACATGCGTGTTGACTTATAATTGATTTATTTTTCAAATTCTTATATTATAATATACCATTTGCAGCTAAAAATGGTGGGACGCGCAGAGGTCGAGGACGTACACGAGTTAGATCCAGTCGAGCATGTCAAGGTATGCAGAAACAATTTTGGTCAGCCTGTTGGATCAGAAGCTCGACTTTTAGCAGGATACATGGGTATTTTAGCACGAAATGCGAATATGTTGCCTATCAACTACGAGTCATGGCATCAAATGCCCGATAGCAACAAAAACCAAGCTCTAGATAATATTAAGGTAACAAAATGTTAATGTCATCTGTAATGCTTGGGAAATAGTTTCATTTATATTTACTTTATTAACTTGTGTTTCTTGTAGGCGAGGTTTGCTTTAGAGGTCTCGGATGCTTATGTAAAGAAGGCATTGGGAAAAAGATGGAGAGACCATGAAAGTACTTTGAAGAAATATTATTATAAGAAAAAAACAACCCTCGATGAGAAATTGCAAAATGTCTCGCCAGGTATGCTGAGGTACCAATGGGAAGATGCGGTTAGATTTTGGCATTCGAAGAAAGGCGAGGTATGACGTACTTCCAAACTATTGTAATTATTTTGGTTTATAGTATTTACTATTTACGTACTAAAAATTTCATAACGTAGGATCGTGAACGAGTTGGAAAAAGCAGCAAGTAGAAACAAAAATTCACTCACACAGCCGGGTCGAGAAGTTTTGCATGTGTAGCTGAGGCGGAGGTATTTTTAATTTTTTAATATTGTCCAATATGTATAACTTTCCATTAAATAATATTTTTACTACTATATTGTAGGAACTGTCGTCCGGTCAAAAAGTTGGACGCCTTCAACTTTTTGAAATAACACATAGGAAGAAAGATGGATCTGCTATGACTCCTGAAGCTGGTGAAATTATGGTACGTTTACTTAATCGACTTGACTTGTTTTAGTTATTTATAGTGTTTATTTTCTGATGGTTTAACTCATTGCTTGTAATGCGACTATTGTTATGTTGCATTTGTTTTTTTAATATATATTGCGTTCCTAACTATGTGATTTTTTATTAGGAAAAACTAAAGGATAAAAAGCGAGTCTGGGCGATTGCTTCTAGTGATAGTTTCGTTCATCCTGAAGACATTGATAACCGGATTATTACTGAAGTTTTGGGTCCCGAAAGGTATGGTCGGGTTCGATTTCAAGGATCTTTTGTTAGCCCAACCCAATATTTTGGATCCAGCTCGTAGCAATACATGGCTTCGGGGAGTCAAGCTAAAGCTGAAGTTCAGAGGTTAAAAGACCAGATGGCTCAGATGCAAGCGACCACAGTTGAGGTTCAAAGGAAATATGAAGAACTCCAGCTACAACTTAAAGCAGAGGCGGCAGTAAGGAAGCAGAGGCTGCAGCGAGAGAAGCAGAGGCTGCAGCAAGAGAAGCAGAGGTTCAAAAGAAATATGAAGAACTCCAGCTACTACTTAAAGCAGATGCGGCATCGAGAGAAGCAGAGCAGAGCAAAAAGTACGACGAACTCTAACAACAGCTTCAGAGTATGATGAATATGTTTCAGCAGTCGCAACTTCCGCTGTCATAGTGTATTGCATAAAGATTTTTATCATTTTAACTTTTAACATTTTGTAAAAATAATATAAATTCACTTTTATTTATTGATATTAAAATTATTTTATTCGTTTAATTTGAAATATTATATAAATTTATTGCTTTTGGCTGGTTTAGATCTGGTTGCTTTTGATTGATTGCTACAGGAGAGCTGAAAAAAATGGAAAATTTTATTTTACAAAATTCCCAAAATTAGTGGCATTTTTTATAAAAGCGCCGCTAAAAGTCATGTTCTATAGCGGCATTTGTAAAGAAAGCGTCGTTAAAAGTCATGTTCTATAGCGGCGTTTTTTATCAAGTGCCGCTAAAGAACATGATCTTTTGCGGCGTTTTTCTTCGAGCGTCGCTAAAGAACATGATCTTTAGCGGCATCTTTTTTTTAAGCGCCGCTAAAGAACATGATCTTTAGCGGCGTTTTTTTCTAATCGCCGCTAAAGATCATGTTCTTTAGCGGCATTTTTTTCTAAGCCCCGCTAAAGAACATGATCTTTAGCGGCATTTTTTTCTAAACGCCGCTAAAGAACATGACCTTTAGCGGCATTTATTTTCGTAAACGCTGCAAACGTTAGTGACGTTGTCATTAGCGGCATTTTTTGCGGCGCTTGTGGAAGCGCCGCAAACACCTTTAGTTGCGCTAAAAAGCGCCGCTACAGGCCTAAAAAAACACCGCTAAAAACCTATTTTGGTGTAGTGATTATTGATGATTTAGCATTTTATCTCATCCTTTCTAAATAATTTGATGCAATTAGAATAAAGGGGAGAAATATTGTTGAATTGATGTTGATTTTGGTGCTAACAGTTACTTATACTATGGTTTATATATATGTTAACTATGATTGATTTATTTATGGTTTTGAGATGATAAGATTAGACATAGTTGTTGAATTTGTTTGGGAAGCCTTTATCAAATTTGGTTTATAGCAAGACCTTTGAATTTGAGATGATAAACTTTACCACTTTCTTAAATGGTGCATTTGCTAAGTTAATTTGATAGGCAAAATTTACCAAATTCCAAACTAAAAATATCAATGAAAGATAATCAATGATTATTAATCAAATGCATTCCCTCATTTCCCACTAACTTAATCAACGGTTATTAATTAATCACTTAAGTTTAACTTTGGTGGAATTTAACAACCTTGATGGAGCTTCTCTAACATAAATAACTATGGTCAAATTGCTACTCAAGTCGCTTAGAAAGTCTTCTACTTTTCACCCTAATGTCAATTGATTATCTCACATATATCCCTTCAACTTTGAGCCCTTTACAAATAAGTCTATATCTCACTTTAACGTTTCACAATTAGACTCAATTAATGATATTTCTCAATTTTCGAATTAACCCGAAAATATTGTGCGAATATTACATGCTCGCTCCCGGGAATTTAATTTTTATATCCAAGAACTGCATGAATTACAACACAAAAAATTTGAGGCATTACAAAAAGTCAAATTGGAAGCCCACGTTTGGTGAGAAAATTCCAGATTGTGCTAAAAAAGAAGACAAGCATGAAAAGATTATGTTTTCACTAATCATATCATTTAGTGTTATTTCTTGGTTTTTGTTTATGAGGATCTAATGGGAGGAGAATCCACACATGATATAAGTTTTCATTTGCTAGAACAGTGGGAAATCTTGAAAAAGTAAAAAGTGAGCAAGGTAAGAAGATTGAATATTTACATAGATTATCTGCGAATTTTGAGTGTATCTTCCTATTTTAAGGGTTGGGATAGATTATGGGTAGTTCCAAGCATCATATCACCTTAAAAACTCTAAGATATTTTCACAATTGAATTAAATTTTAACAAATAAATAAACTTAATTTATTGTTGGACTCCTTAGCGATTTTTCTCAAGTTAATACTTCTTTTTTTTACCACATCGCTATCTAAAGTTGAAAAAAGTTGCATATATTAGTACCTAAAGTTATTCAATTTTCAAAATTCTGGCAATGCGGTCCAATCCTGATACACCATGTGTCATATATTTATCCTTACATTTAAAAATATATAAAAACAATTTTATATTTTAATTTTTTAAAAAATTGAAATTCAAAATATATTTATAAAAAATATATTAACTTAAAATAGTTAAATTCATTAAATTAAATCTAGTCAACGTCAGCAAATACTAATCAAAGCCAAACAATTTCATGAATAAGTATAAGTCAAGTGATATTTTAGAATTGGACCACATTGCTAGTATTTTAAAAGTTAAATTATTTTGGAGTAAGCTAGTGAGAATTCACGACGAAATAGATGGATGGACCCGTGTGAATGTGTTTGAGTTAAGTGAGGACATTTTTAAAAAAATGGTTAATTGCCTTTATAAGCCCTTTATAATTATTGTGATTTTATAAATAAAAGAGTTACTAATTAAAATAAAAAACTTGAAACAATATGAAATAAAATATATATAAATGTGCTTAGAAGAGAAATTGAACCTAGAACTCAAAGATAAGATCATTATTATTTAACCATCTAACCAAAGGAGATAATGTGTTAAAAATATTAATTAAAAATATAAAATAAAATAAAAAGCTTCAAACAAAATGAAATAAAAAATACAAATGTGAGTTGAAAATCAATCAAATCCAAGACTTAAGGACAAAATCACTAATATTTAACCATCTTACCGAAGGAGCTGATATATCAAAAAAGTCAAAAAGCGTGTCCTATTGGACACATTTTCGTCTTATATCTTCAAAATCGGCCTATTTCCCTTAATATCACAAAAACTGACCCATTTCCTTAATTTTTCTTTAAAATTGGCATGTTTCTCTAATATATTAGATTTATAAGTGTATTTTAATTACCCAGTTTTAAACCATATTAATTAATAATTGATAACCAGTTTCAGACTAAATTAAATTTGATGATCGACTGAGTAACCGAACTAATTTAATTTGATTAACCTAAAACAACAATATGGCTTCCCATATATTTTTGTGAATGTGAAAGGCATACAAAATTAAGGGTTGAAAAAGTGGGTCAAAAGTTTGAATGTTACAAACTCTTGTCATTTGCATGTCTGAATCAAAGGACATAGGTCGCTGTCTTTCTAATCTTTGCCTTTGATGCAATCACGTTGTGTGATTGACTTCCCACCATTTCCCATCCATCCATTACTCTTATTAATTAAATTAATTAATAGTTAAGTTCCATTTAATTATATATATATATTTCACTCTGTTACTTAAAAAAAATTTATTTCATTTTATTACTTAAATTGTTGTTTTGTTATAGTTTTTATCAAAAATTAATGGTATTAAAAATAGATAAATAACCCAACCAATAGAACACTCCCAGTAGTATTCCTTTACACAAAGCAATTAATGATTTAACATTTCTTAAATAGTTAAACTTAAATAATAATAATAATAATAATAAGTATATATAAATTATTTTTTTAAATTAAAAATTTTATGTTTATTTCACAGAAAATATTTTTAGCGTTTTCATAAGATTATTTTATATGAAATAGTTTAATCAAGAAAAGGTTTCATCAGATTATTTTATATAAAATAGTTTAATCAACAAAAGGTTACTTAACGGCGAATAAAATATAAGCTTTTTGTTTGAAATTAGTTTCCTTTTGCATAAGTCATTTTTGTGAAAAATACCTTGTTATAAATAATTTGATTTATAAATAAAAATTAAGTCAAATATTAATAATAAATTTTTATTTTTAATTTTTAAAAATAATAAAATATTGATTTCAAATGTTATAATGTTTAATAATATTAAACATATATATTTGACCAATAATTAATTGTATGCTCAAGAACATGGTAACAGATGAAGGAACATGGAATCTAGAAACATTTAGAGATAATTTACCAGAAGAAATAGTACAAAAAAATTGTGGACATACCTCCACCACACCCTTTAGCTGGGTCTGATAAAGTTTGTTGGGCTCATGCCTCAAATAGGAATTTTTCGATCAAAATTGCAAATCAAATGTTAACATAAAACACATGGAGTACACGAGACATTAGGTGAAAGGAAGTCTGGAAGTACCAAGGCCCACATTGCATCCAAATTTTCTTGTGGTTGGTTTGCAAGTAACGGTTGCTCACAAACTCTGAGCAACTAAGTAGAGGGATAGGCCAAAACACATCATGTTCAGTCTGTCACCTTACCATAGAAGATATTTTACATGTGCTTAGAAACTGTCCAGCAACTAAACAAGTGTGGCCAAATCTCATACCTACAAGTTGGAGATCCCAATTCTTTTCAAGTAGAAATCTTAGGCTAGGTGGAGACAAAATAAAAAACTAGTGCATGGTTGCCAAGAGCTAAGGCTCCTTAGACTACTCTTTTTGGTTTGATAGCATGTTGCTTATGGAAGAATAGGAACTTATTCGTTTTTTAAGGTTTAACATGGAGCATAACGGAAACCATTAAGATATCATTATGCTGGGCTAGCCAGTGCATCGCTATCCAAGCGTGGAATCCGTCTAAAAATTCTAATGAGGAGTCAAGACAATTATTAGGAGAAGTTTTAGGGAAATAGGTAGATATAAGTAGGACTAGGATTATTTAATGTAATTAGTTTTTTCACCAAAAAAATATATACATATTTATATTTGATAATATAATTACTACAAATTATTTTTAATAAAATTATTTAATTTTAGAATTTTTTAATAATAAGTGTAATAGGGCCCAATCGGCCCAAGCCCAATCTAAAACCCATTTCACGTTATAACACTCAGGCCCAAGCTAATGAACAAGACCCAATACACTACCCAACCTAAACCCTAGCCCAAGACACCTAAAAAAAGAGGCAAGCAGCGGCCATGCACCTCCCCACCTTCAAAGACCTCTCCAAGCGCCGCACGTCTCGGGGCTGACCTCTCCACGCGCGCCATTTGATCCACTCTCGCCTGCAAACACGGACTCAGAGAGTCCATCCGCGAAAATATAATGTAAAATAAAAAGCAACAAATAGTTTTGGGGCTATATAAAGCCACTGTTATTTTGTAAAAGGATAACAGATGGTGGATACAGGGAAATACAAAAGAAAAATATTGAAAATACAAAGTTTTTAAAAAGGTGAATCAGGTTCCATTCTGTTGTTTTTATATTTCTCTTTTCTTTTTGCGTTTTTTTAGAAATAAAAGCAAGGGAAAGGATCTTACCCCATTCGTTGAGAATGCCGGATCGATGGCCACCTCCGTCGCGATTGGAGCGCTGGCCAGGCGAGCGGCGGTGCGAGGACGCTAGGGGTGAAACCCTAGCAGAGCAAAAAGGGGAGGGATTTATTTATTTATTTATTTTTCTTCTTTCATTTTGTTAAAATGGTTTTAGAAAGAAAAATATGTTTTAAATAACAGATCAAAACGGCGTCGTTTTGAATGGCCAGACCCGCGCGGTGACCCGACCTGGAGGGGAGGATCTGAGCGTTCTGACGTCATATGGGATATTTCGCGTCCGGTCCTTCCTCTTTTATTTTGATTTTAAATGTAGTATTTCGCACGTTTGCAATTTTGCCACAAAATTTCACGCCTGTTTCAATTTGGTCCATCAACCAGGACTGCAGATTGCGTCGAAACGGTGCCGTGGGATCAATGGGCATATTGCCTTTTTGGTCCTCCACTGTTACGCGCGCATTCAAGTGGCCCCTTTTTTAAAATTTTATTTTAAATTCGGCCCTTAAGATTCTTTTTGATTTAATCCTTCATTTGTCATTTTTAATTTTTTTTTAGTTTTTCTATTATTCTTATACATTTACACACGTTTATATAATATATATATATATATATATATATATATATATATTGGTTTTCTATACATGCGCATTTTATATATATATATAATTTTCTTTTTTTCTTTCATATTTTTTACAAAACATATATTTTGTGAATTTCATTTTCAAAAATGTTTTTCGTAAAATACATACACATGCGCATTTATTTTATATAATATATACATGCATATATTTGTACATACGTTTTCCTTATATCCTTATTTTATTTTCTTATTTTTATGTATTTTATATTATATATATTTTCCTTGATTCTAAAAATATATACATATGCATTTTCTTTTATACTTTTATTTTATTTTTATACATGTTTTTGTTTGTTTTATTGGATATATTTCATTCCTTCTATTTGCATGTATACTTGTATATGTGTGTTAGATATATGTGTGTTAGATATGCTTGCAACTTTTGTTATATTGTATTTATATATATATATATATATGCAAATATTTATTCAGTATATGTTGTAAATTAAAATATCTGTACCATATTGTACATTAACTTTTAACATACCCTTTTAAAAATATTTTTGGTTTTAACCATTCATCAAGGTTATTTTCTTGATTCAAAGGTTTTTTGAATAAAAGCATTATTGGAAGTTTGAGATTTTCGAGGGAAATTGAGCCCTAACATATTGAGTTCTGATTTTCTTTGTCAATCTTAAATGACCGAGAATATTCTTTATTCAAAATGCATGAGCATAAAAATCATTTTTGGGAACTTAACTTGTCGTGCCCTAACGTATTGGGTGTGGCCTGTTATTTTCTCGAAATGAAGATTTTCGCATAAAATAAAAGTGATATTCAAAGTTCGGGGATTATGAGGAATTGTACCCTAACGTATTGGGACTCGATTTCTTTACATGACTTGAACAGTTGATTATCCTTTTTCAAATTTCATCACTTGAGTCGATTTTAAAATCTTTTTAACCTTAGACACTAAGACATTAAATGATCAATTTGGTACTGATTTTTGGCGTTACGAGGGTGCTAACCCTTCCTCGTGCGTAACTGACTTCCGAACTCATTTTCTCAAAATTCGTAGACCAACATAATTTTTAAGGTGAGCCGATCACACTTTAATAAAGGATCGGTGGCGACTCCAGTTTTATTTTTAAAAGTCGACAACTAAATTTTTGTTTTCAAAAAACGGTTTCGACAGCTTGGCGACTCCGCTGGGGACTTTGAGAGTCGAGCCATAAACTGATTGTATTTGTCTTTGTGTCGAAAATCAAAAGTTTTTAGAAAATTTCATGAGTCCCTTTCGCATTCATTGATTTTTTTTCATCTTGGTATGTTGGTAACTTTGCATTTGCATTTTGCATTGTACCCTTTAAGTGGGAAAGAGAAACTAGTCCTTCGTAAGGTTTTCACCTCCGTGCAGGGTATTGGACCGCTTCCGGGATACATCCGTACCTATGTCTTCGTGAGATTTTCATCTCCATGCAGCCATAGGGAAATGTATCCCCCTGAACTGAACTCGATCTATATGAGCCTATAGTGGGTGAGGATCGAGGAATCTGCTGGTTCGGGTACCCTTACTCTAGAAACTAAACCTCATATAGTGAGCTTTAGGAACTTGACCTAGGTAGAACTATCCCAAAACCCTAGTGGATTCCAGATTAATTGTTTCTTGATATTTCATGTTTGTATTGGATTATATCTCTATATGTGATACTGACTTGGGTTTCTTTTGTTTTGATTGCATGACATCATGATTGCATAACATTTCATCCTAAAAGGACGTTAGTTCATATTCGGTTGCTAAATAGAAAGCTTATCATGGAAAAAGGGTTTCTTGATAAGGTGGAAGATAATGCGTTTGTCAAACTTGATGCGAGACAACACAAGAGAGAAAGGTGATAGTTTGGCCGAGGGATATGTGTCAGAGTTGTGGGACTTCACTCGTGTTAGTGTGACTCAGAATAGCCTACATGAACTAAAGAAAATTTGGGAAAGGTGGAATGATGAGGTTAAACAGCTCTTCTACTCTAGCTATGGAGACCTACCTTACTTGCTCGACTTAAAGGTGGATAAGCACTTATTTCGTGCCTTAGCCCAATTTTGGAATCCTGCTTATAGTTGCTTTACCTTTGGAAAAGTTGACTTAGTGCCTACGGTGGAGGAATATACGGCCTTGCTTCGTTGTTCGAAGATCCAAGTAGATAAAGCCTACTCGAGAGCTGCTAATGTTCCAACCTTTTTGAAGAAATTGATGAATATTATGGGGATGAGTGAGCAATGGGTCGCAGCACGAATCAAACAAAAGGGAGATAGTAAATGCATTCCTTGGAAGAGCCTGAAGGATTTAATTCTAGCACACCCGGATACGAGGAAGAGGGTTGATGTCTTTGCCTTGGGTATTTACGGTTTAGTCATCTTTCCCAAAGTCTTGGGACATGTTGATGAAGCAGTCACTGATCTTTTCGATCGACTTGGTAAAGGAGTCACACCGGTTCCAGCAATTTTAGCAGAAACTTTCAAGTCACTGAACGAATGCCGAAGAGTAGGTGAAGGAAGATTCATTGGATGTGCGCAGCTTCTCTTGGCATGGTTTCACAGTCACTTTTGGAAGGCTGATAAATTTTCCTATCGAGTTTTTTCTGAAACTTATTCGCCTTTGAAAGAAATAGTGGCGATACCGAGGCAAGATGGTGTTTTAGAAGAAAGATGGATTGTAATTCTTCAAAATCTTCAAGAGGAGAACATCGAGTGGAGAGCTCATTGGATGCTGCCAGATGAGATCTTGTATAGGTGTGGAGATTTCGATTGGGTCCCTCTATTTGGGATCTGGGGAGCTATTGGCTATGCACCGTTACTGGTATTGAGATAGTATAGATCGAGGCAGTTCGTACCTACAACCCAAGGATTAGCTCAAAGTGAATTCTCGAATAAGTATGATGGTTACAAGAAGAAGATTCGAGAAATGACAAATGCTTGGAGGCAGACTCGACGAATGAAGAGATTGGCAGTAGGTCCATCGACGACTCTGAATATATCAAGTGGCTAGGTAGGAGGGTCAATGATAATATACCGCACTAGGTCAAGGAGACAATCAATTAGTAGAAAAGCATGTACATGTGGTCCCTTCTGAGCTAGAAATTATAAAGCAGGATTTTGAAAGAAGAAACTCAGAGCTCGAAAGGAAGATAGAGCAAATAGAAGAGGAGAAGATAAATTTAAAGTTGGACATAGATATTCAGAAGCTGGAGACCAAAGGCCTGAGAAAAGAAAAGCGCAAAGCCGATGAAGATTTGAATAGCTTGAAGACGGATTATAAGAGACTACGTATGTCAGTGAGAACTGCTGGGTTGGGAAAAACCTCAGAGCAGTGGCGTCAAGAAGTTCAAGAAAAAAAGGTCAAGGCTGATAGGTGGGAAAAGAGATTTCAGGAGGCTCAAAAGCAAAATAAGTCCTTTGAGAGGAGTTTGTCAGAAAGCCAGAATGAAAAGGATGAATTAAAAGCTAGGGTGGCTGAGCTGGAGGAAACTATTCATCAATATCGAAATCGCAATGTTGTGATGGAGTTGCAAGCAAGCTTGAGCAGGATTGAGCAGATGAAGAGAACAGTAGAAGGATTAGAGATGGCATTACAGAACTGTGAAGCCAGGATTGAACATCTAGAAGCAAATGAAGATCATCAAAGTGAATAGTTTCACTATCTCTAGGATCAAGTTGCAAGAAGGGATCACATTATGGGAGAAGTTGTGGTACAGATTCAAGGGGTAGCTGAGCACCTGCAGACTTTAGCAATACAAGCTGATATACTAAGTGTGAAGTACGAATCAGAATCAGATCAGGGGTAGAAGTTGGCATCATTACTTAGGGAGATTAAAGTTCTAAGTGTTAGGGCAAAGCCCTATTTATAGCCATTTTATGTAAAGAAATTTTTTCTCTAGTAAAGTTTTCTGAATGGAATTAAATTATAAATAACGCATTTTTGGCATTCATCTCATGCATCGCATCATATGCATTAGCACCGCATTATATGCATTAAAGATCTTTATTTAATCCTAATAAGTCAAAATCACTACTCAGTTAACCTGGAAACCAACCAACCAACCCAACACCGATACGGCACTCGAGCAAAGACAAAAGATATGGATCAGAGATTGGAAAAACTTGAACAGTGTCAGAAGGAGATGCAAGACTGACTTCAGCTACAGGTGCATGAGCGGTTAGATAAGATGAAACAAGAGATGTCTAAAAAGATGCGAGAATCCCAAGAAGATATAGTGGCAAAGTTAACCCAACTGATAACTAGGGGAAGCGATAAAGGAAAGGGCCCCATGGCAAATGTCGATGAGGGAAATGATGATGAACCTCTCTATCCTCTAGATTTCACCCCTCCACATGTGCGAACTCAAGCTAAATACCCGTGCAAATCTACTGTCACCATTATGTCGCAGCAGTTTTGAGCTGGTGTTTCGAGCTTTCAAGCTGGAGCCGGGATCTAACCCTGAAAATAATCCTATTAACTCTGTCATTCCTGACTTTGATGAAGTGGTTGAGAAGGAAAGAGTGAAGGAGGAGTTATAGAAAAAGTTAGAGGAAAGATGCAAGTGGCTCGAGGAGAAGTTCAAGGCAATGGAGGTTACTGAAAGTTATCGAGGCACTGATGCCAAAGAGCTGAGCTTAGTTTCGGACTTGGTACTCCCTCATAAGTTTAAGATGCCGGTGTTCGAAAAGTACAATGGGACAAGTTGCTCAGAGGCTCATATCACCATGTTCTGCAGACGAATGGCGGGATATGTTAACAACGTCCAACTCTTGATACATTGTTTCCAAGACATCCTTGCAGGGGCAGCATCCAAATGGTACAATCAGTTGAGTCGTGCCACGATTGGTTCATGGAGGGACTTGGCACAATCGTTCATGAAACAATATAGTCATGTGACAGACATGGCTCCTGATAGAATCACCCTTCAAAACATGGAGAAGAAGCCGAGTGAAAGCTTCAGGCAGTACGCACAGAGATGGAGGGAGGTCGCGGTCCAAGTTCAGCCACCGCTCCTGGAAAAGAAAATGACCATGTTGTTCATTAACACCCTGAAGGCACCGTTAATTACACATATGTTAGGAAGTGCCACAAAAAGCTTTCCTGACATAGTCATGAATGGCGAGATGATTGAGAATGCCATCAGGAGTGGGAAGATCGATGTGGGAGAGAGTAACAGAAGATCGACCTCGAAGAGGAAGGAAAACGAGGTGAACAACGTGAGCATATACAGCAAGGGTTACCCAAAATCAGTAACAGTGAGTCGCCAGGAAAGGTGGCTGCCAATCAGCAAAGCTCGTCAAGACAGGAGGTCGGTACAATGCGAAATACTGAGAGGCCCCAATTCACGCCAATTCCTATGTCGTATAGGGAACTATATCGAAATTTATTTGACACACACGTAGTTTCCCCTTTCTATCTGAAGCTCTTGCAACCCCCGTATCCCAAATGGTACGATGCGAATGCACAGTGCGACTATCATGCGGGAACAACAGGGCATTCCATAGAAAACTGTACGGCCTTTAAGAGGCTGGTTGAAAGGCTCATTGGTATGGGTGTCGTTAAATTTGATGACTCGACCAAGGCAGAAAACCCATTACCAAACCACACTGATGGTGGGGTAAATATGATGGGCGAAGATAGAAGAATCAATGTAGACATTGCGGATGTGAAAACTTCTTTGAGATGGATCTGGAAGGAGATGGTGAAAAGGGGACTAATCGTCTCGGAAGAAAGTTGTGAAAAGAGGGGGAACTACTGTGAGTTCCACCATGAAGTGGGGCATGAAATCCAAGAGTGTACGGAGTTCAGAGCCATGATACAAGGTATGATGGATAATAGGGAGATGGAATTCTGTGAATGAGTTCAAGAGGAGAATCATGTATGCACGTCAGAGTTGGCATTGGGAGTTCCGAAGGCTAACCATCTTGTGGTCATCATTTCGCGACCTCAGAATAGTGAGGTTGGGGCACGTATAACACCAAAAGTAATCATTCAAAAATCTACTGTGTTTGCATTTAAGGATAACAGGAGGGTTCCTTGGAATTACGATTGTAATGTGACAATCCCGGGGAAGAAGGATATAATCAGTAAAGAGGATCAGGATGAAGGAAGGCACTACGAACAGATGAAAGCTCGAGAAGGGCCAATAAGAGAAGAAGCTTCGGTTGGAAAGAGGAAGAATGCGGTCGAACCTGAATTATTGGTCAATGAACCAATCAAAGAGGAGGAAGCTAAAGAGTTCTTGAAGTTCCTAAAGCATAGCGAGTACAGCGTTGTGGAACAACTGCACCAAAAACCAGCTCGCATATCTGTGCTAGCTTTACTCCTAAACTGGAAGGGACATCGAAATGCACTACTGAAGGTGCTAAATGAAACTTATGTGGCCGACAATATCTCTATTAACAAGTTGGATCGACTGGTCGGCAATATAAGCGCTGATAACTTCATCTCCTTTAGCGATTATGAAATACCACCTGGGGGTATGAGATCTACTAGAGCTTTACACATCACTGCAATGTGTAAATGGTGCATATTACCAGGAGTTCTGGTAGACATCGGATCGGCACTGAATGTATTGCCTCTATCCACGCTCAACAGGCTACCTGTGGATAGTTCACATATGAAGTCGTGCCAGAATGTGGTGAGAGCATTTGATGGCACCGAGAGAAAAGTCATGGGAAGAATCGACATACCCTTATTAATTGCCCAACTATCTATGAGGTAGACTTCTTGATTATGGACATCAAGCCTTCTTACAGTTGCCTATTAGGAATGCCATGGATTCATTCAGCAGGAGCGGTACCGTCATCGTTACATCAAAAACTGAAACTGGTGTCAGAAGGTCGGCTAGTGACGATAAATGCTGAAGAAGATATCATTGCATCTGTGACCAACGATGCGCCTTATTTGGAAACAAGTGATGATGCAATCGAGTGCCCTTTCCATTCCTTGGAGTTCGTAAATGCAACATTCATCCTTGAGGGAAACAAGATCCCGATGCCGAGAATATCAAAGACCACAAAGATGGGTTTGCAATTGACAGTTGGAAAGGGAGCTTTACCAAGAAAAGGATTGGGGAAATATCTTCAGGGCCGAGTTGAGGCTCCAGTGTTGAAAGACAAGCAGGACCGTTTTGGCTTAGGATACAAGCCAGATGCTAGGCAGAAGAGGATAGAGCAAGAAAAGAATCGAGAGAGAAGAAGGGCTCGTTTGACCTGTGATGAAGTCAAATGGGAGCCCATGACCTTTCCTCACCTATCCAAGACTTTTGTATCGGGAGGATTCATCTATCAAGGAATGCTAGGAGTCGGAAGTATTAACACGAAGTTAGAAAGTATTCATGCCGTGTATGAAGAAGCGACGGGAGGAGGAACATTGCAGGATATTCAACCTTACGAACGGGGAAGTGTGCTAAACAATTGGACTGTAGAAGAAATACCTGTAGTTTTTAGGATTTCCTCAGAGTAATGTCCAGAACACCCTTATTGCTTTTAGCCTAGAAGTGATAAGGATTCCTTTGTGAAATAGGCTCATGTCCAAAAAATCGTTATTTTAATAAAGTTCATTCTTGCAGTCATTTTTGGAGCAAATCTTTCTTTCCATAAGAGCAGTTATTTTGAATTTCTCTCAAACTACACTTGCATTTCATTCATGACCATATTGCACCAAACAAATTCCTGAATCCATATTGTTTTTCATAACAGGTCCTACGATATCAATGATACGAATGATTTTGAAGATGACGAAGACTGTGGTTTGCCTCTTGACTTATTGAAGATGGTAGAAAGGGCCGAGAAACAAATCCTACCTCACAGGGAATCAATAAAAGTTGTGAGCTTGGAGGAAGGAAAAGAGGTGAAGATCGGATCTGATATTTCTGTAAAGACAAGACAAGACCTCATTAGACTACTCCAGGAATTCAATGATGTCTTTGCATGGTTATACCAAGATATGCCTGGGTTAAATACTGACATTGTAGTCCATCGCCTTCCTATAAAAGAAGATTGCAAGCCAGTGCAGCAAAAGCTCAGAAGAATGAGACCTGATATCGGGTTGAAGATAAAAGAAGAGGTCCAAAAGCAGTTTGATACCGGATTTCTGCAAGAAGTCAAGTATTCTGAGTGGGTGGCCAACATCGTACCAGTTCCAAAGAAATATGGGAAAGTACGAATGTGTGTGGATTACAGGGATTTGAACAAGGCCAGTCCAAAAGACAATTTCCCATTGCCTCACATCGACACATTGGTAGACAATACGGCGGGCTTTTTATTGTTTTCCTTCATGGATGGTTTTTCTGGGTATAATCAGATAAAGATGCATCCCGAGGACAGGAGAAAGACTACGTTCATTACGTTATGGGGGACGTTTTGTTATAAAGTGATGCCGTTTGGATTAAAGAATGCGGGAGCGACATACCAAAGAGCCATGGTAGCCTTGTTCCATGATATGATGCACAGGGAGATCGAGGTTTATGTTGACGATATGATCGTGAAATCTAGAACAGAGGAGGAACATGTACAGGTCATGAGAAAATTATTCTTAAGATTGAAGAAGTTCCAGCTCAAGCTTAATCCAGCGAAGTTGACTTTTAGGGTCAGGTCAGGAAAATTGCTAGGCTTCATAGTCAGTGAAAAAGGAATCGAGATTGACCCAGACAAAGTCAAGGCAATACGAGACTTACCTCCACCTCGCACTCAGAAAGAAGTTCGAGGTTTCCTCGGAAGACTGAATTACATCGCTAGGTTCATTTCACAACTAACTGAGAAATGTGACCCTATATTTCGTCTTCTGAAGAAACATAATCCTGGTACTTGGGATGAAGAATGCGAAGAAGCTTTTAACAAGGTGAAGCAGTATTTGTCTAATACTCCAGTGCTGTCACCACCTAGCCCGGATAGGCCGCTGATATTGTATCTGACAGTATTTGATAATTCCATGGGGTGTGTGCTAGGCCAACATGATGAAACGGGGAGAAAAGAAAGGGCGATATATTATCTCAGCAAGAAATTCACTGACTGTGAAATGAGATATTCGCCTATTGAGAAGTTATGTTGTGCCTTGATTTGGACAACCCGAAGATTAAGGCAATACATGTTATACCATACGACTTGGCTAATTTCAAAGTTAGACCCGTTAAAGTATATGATGGAGTCAACTGTTTTGAATGGGAGAATAGCCCGATGGCAGATTTTACTGTCCGAATTCGATATAGTCTAATTGAGTCAAAAGGTTGTAAAAGGGAGCGCAATAGCTAACTTTCTGGCTAGCAGGGCTTTGGAAGATTACGAACCGTTAAGTTTTGATTTTCCGAATGAGGACTTGTTGTATGTAGCCGCTATTGAAGAAAATCCCCAAGAAGGTCACAGTTGGAAGCTAAACTTTGATGGAGCCTCGAATTCTGTGGGCAATAGAATTGGGGCAGTCCTAGTGTCCCCGAATGGTGATCATTATCCTTTCACTTGCAAATTGGATTTTGATTGTACAAACAACATGGCAGAATACGAAGCATGCATCATGGGTATTCGTGCAGCTATAGAGCGAAGAATCAAAATGCTAGAAATCTATGGAGATTCAGCATTGGTGATATATCAGCTCAAGCGTGAATGGGAAACGAGATCCCAAATTAATCAGTTATCGAAAGTTGGTCCTCGAATTGATTAAGGAGTTTAAGGACATCACTTTTTGCTATCTCCCACGAGATGAGAACTTGGCCGATGCACTAGCTACTTTAGCCTCCATGATCAAGGTGAACAGACATGAGGATATGAAGCCTAGCCAAATGAGTATCTATGAAGACCCGGCCCATTGTTACAATATCGAAGAAAAAGAAATCAATGATATTCCCTGGTATCAAGATATACTACGATATGTAATAAACCGTGAGTATCCTGGCCAGGCAACGGAGAATGAAAAGAGAACTCTGAGAAGGCTAGTCATTGATTACGTCTTAGATGGGGAGATCTTATACAAGAGGGGAAAAGATCAGGTACTGCTAAGATGTGTGGACGCCATAGAAGTAAAGAAAATCATTGAAGAAGTCCATGAGGGCATTTGTGGAACGCATGCCAGTGGTTTCACAATGGCCAGACAGATTATGAGATTCGGGTATTACTGGGCCACCATGGAAGGGGATTGCATCAGTTATTCCAAAAAGTGCCATAAATGTCAAATCTATGGTGATAAAATGCATGCACCTCCTTCGCCTCTTCATGTCATGACTTCTCCATGGCCTTTCTCCATGTGGGGTATGGATGTCATCGGGCCAATATCGCCGAAGGCTTCAAATGGGCATCGTTTCATATTTGTGGTTATTGACTACTTCACCAAATGGGTAGAAGCTGCTTCGTATGCCAACGTTACAAAGTCATCAGTCAGTAAGTTCTTGAAAAGGGAGATCATATGTCGATATGGAATGCCTGAAAGAATCATATCCGATAATGCGTTGAACTTGAACAACAGCTCAATAGCAGAAGTCTGCAGTCAATTCAAGATCAGACATTACAATTCATTGCCGTATCATCCAAAAATGAATGGTGCAGTGGAAGCGGCTAATAAAAATATAAAAAGATTGTAGGGAAGATGACTAAGACTTATAGGGACTGGCACGAGAAATTACCATTTGCCCTTTTTGCTTATCGAACGTCAATCAGGACCTCCACCGGGGCAACGCCTTTCTCCTTAGTTTATGGCATGGAGGCAGTCTTGCCCATCGAAGTTGAAATCCCTTCTCTCCGGGTTTTAACTGAGCTACAATTGGATGAAGCATAATGGGTTCAATCTCTATACAATCAGTTGAACTTGATAGAGGGAAAAAGGCTAAAGGCTATTTAGCATGGTCAGATGTACCAGAAAAGAATGATGCAAGCCTACAACAAAAAGGTCCAACCCAGAAAATTTCACGAGGGGGACCTGGTATTGAGAAAAATTCTTCCTCTACAAAAATATTTTAGGGGGAAATGGATGCTGAATTGGGAAGGTCCTTATGTTGTAAAAAATGTATTTTCTGGAGGAGCCCTGATCTTTGCTGAAGTGGATGGAAGAAACTTGCCCAATCCAGTGAATTCAGATTCGGTCAAGAGATACTTCACCTAAGAAGGGGAAGGAACCAAGGTGAAAACCCACAAAGGGCGCTTTGATTCCAAAAAAAAATGGAGAGGTTAGGGTGAAAACCCGTAAAGGGCACCTTAAGACCAAAGGGGCTTGAGTTGAAAACCTGACAACGACGGCTCAAAGTCTAATTGAAGCATGTGGTAGTCTTGTTGTACCTAAATCGGCAGAAAGGAATAGACGATATCTTGGGGCATCAACAAAATACTGTGAATCTCCTAAACAAGTGTTAAATTCGGAAGGGTCTTTAGAAAGTTGTATAGAGCAATTCAAGCAAAGATATCTGGGGCACTTGTCTATAATTTGTTGTTTCTAAAACACTTCATTTTTCTTTCAATATAAGTGTTTTAGTCAATTCCTCTTTTAGACTTGTTTTCATTGATAATTTATTGCAAGTTATGATCTCAAGTAAATTTCGTTTTATCCATCGTTATGATCTTTTCGAAAGCATGTTGCATTAGAATAACGATTAATGGACTAATAAAACTTTCACAATGGGATTTTTTCATATTACTCTAGAAATTTCTAAATAATACAAGAACCTTGAGCAGGACTATTGTTTAGACTTCACCGGGTTAAAAGGATGGAGATATCTAGGAGTAAAAAGCCAAGATTAAATTTTTCGAGTTTTGTCGAAGCGTTGTTGTCACAAAGGAAGCCATAATGAGCAATAACGACTTTAACATTTAATATTCATTTTTCATGACATAACATTTAGATGTCATTCATACACGCCTAGTTAGGAGCATGTGATTCATTCCAATCATGATATCCTAATCACTAGGCATAATTAGGTTCATCATACAGGTCATGTTCCACAGAGAACAGGTCGATGGAATCATAAAGCCTTATCTCCTTGAGCAGCAGTGGAGCAGGTTGAAAGATAACAGATCTTGTCTTCATGTACTGACGTGAAGTAGATCAGAGATACCAGATCTTGCCTTCCCATACTGGTGGCGAAGCAGATCAAAAAAAGCAGATCTTGTCTTCATGTACTGGCGTGAAGTAGATCAGAGATAACAGATCTTGCCTTCCCATACTGGTGGCGAAGCAGATCGAAGAAAATAGATCTTGTCTTCATGTACTGGCGTGAAGTAGATCAAAGATAACAGATCTTGTCTTTCCATACTGGTGGCGAAACAGATCGAAGAAAGTAGATCTTATCTTCATGTACTGGCGTGAAGTAGATCAAAGATAACAGATTCTGACTTCCCGTACTGGTGGCGAAACAGATCGAAGAAAGCAGATCTTGTCTTCATGTACTAGCGTGAAGTAGACCAAAGGTAACAGATCTTGACTTCCCATACTGGTGGCGAAGTAGATCGAAGGAAAAAGCAGATCTTGTCTTCATGTATTGGCGTGAAGTAGATCAAAGACAACAGATCTTGTCTCCCCATACTGGTGGTGGAGTAGATCGAAGAGAACAGACCTTGTTTTCATCGGCGTGAAGTAGATCAAGCGCAGCAGATCCCATTACTCTGAAGTCGCAGAGAGCAAATTATATCTGGTCTTATCTCCCTGAAATTGCAGTGGGGCAGACAGAAGTAACAAATCCGATCTCCTTAAAGTTGCAATGGAGTGGATTAAAACCACAGATCACATCTCTCTGAAGTTGCAGTAGAGCAGATCGCGCTAAGATTTATCTTTAAGTTGTAGTAGAACAAATTGAAGCTACAAGTCTTATCTCCCTGAAGTTGCAGTGGAGCAGATTAAAGATAGCAAATTTTGTCCTTTTAAGAAGCTACAGCATACGAATCCTATCTCCCCGACATTGCAGTGGAGTAGATTGGAGCACCAGTGCCTATACCCCTAAAGATGTAGCGGAAAGGAATGTGGCTACCTAAAGAAGAGAAGCATTGAAGAAGTTGAGGCTCCGCAATACCAGGCACAATTGGGTATTGTAGTCTTTGCTCTATTCCCGTTACACGACAATGAGCAAAGAGGGGCAGCTGTAATAGGGCCCAATCGGCCCAGGCCCAATCTAAAACCCATTTCACGTTATAACACTCAGGCCCAAGCTAATGAACAAGACCCAATACACTACCCAACCTAAACCCTAGCCCAATACACCTAAAAGCAGTGGCAACAAGCGGCGTCATGACCTCCCCGCCTCAAGACCTCCCCGCCTTGGCCTACCTCTCCAGCGCCGCACGTCTCGAGGCTGACCTCTCCACGCGCGCCATTTGATCCACTCTACTTTGCAAACACGGACTCAGAGAGTCCATCCGCGAAAATATAGTGTAAAATAAAAAGCAACAAATAGTTTTGGGGCTATATAAAGCCACTGTTATTTTGTAAAAGGATAACAGAGGGTGGATACAGGGAAATACAAAAGAAAAATATTGAAAATACAAAGTTTTTAAAAAGGTGAATCGGGTTCCATTCTGTTGTTTTTATATTTCTCTTTTCTTTTTGCGTTTTTTTAGAAATAAAAGCAAGAGAAAGGATCTTACCCCATTCGTTGAGAATGCCGGATCGGTGGCCACCTCCGTCGCGACCGGAGCGCTGGCCAGGCGAGCGGCGGCGTGAGGACGCTAGGGGTGAAACCCTAGCAGAGCAAAAAGGGGAGGGATTTATTTATTTATTTATTTTTCTTCTTTCATTCTGTTAAAATGGTTTTAGAAAGAAAAATATGTTTTAAATAACAGATCAAAACGGCGCCGTTTTGAATGGCCAGACCCGCGCGGTGACCCGACCCGGAGGGGAGGATCCGCGCGTTCTGATGTCATATGGGATATTTCGCGTCCGGTCCTTCCTCTTTTATTTTGATTTTAAATGCAGTATTTCGCATGTTTGCAATTTTGCCACAAAATTTCACGCCTGTTTCAATTTGGTCCATCAACCAGGACTGCAGATTGCGTCGAAACGGTGCCGTGGGATCAATGGGCATATTGCCTTTTTGGTCCTCCACTGTTACGCGCGCATTCAAGTGGCCCCTTTTTTAAAATTTTATTTTAAATTCGGCCCTTAAGATTCTTTTTGATTTAATCCTTCATTTGTCATTTTAATTTTTTTAGTTTTTCTATTATTCTTATACATTTACACGTTTATATAATATATATATATATATATATATATATATTGTTTTCTATACATGCGCATTTTATATATATATATAATTTTCTTTTTTTCTTTCATATTTTTACAAAACATATATTTTGTGAATTTCATTTTCAAAAATGTTTTTCGTAAAATACATACACATGCGCATTTATTTTATATAATATATACATGCATATATTTGTACATACGTTTTTCCTTATATCCTTATTTTATTTTCTTATTTTTATGTATTTTATATTATATATATTTTCCTTTATTCTGAAAATATATACATATGCATTTTCTTTTATACTTTTATTTTATTTTTATACATGTTTTTTGTTTGTTTTATTGGATATATTTCATTCCTTCTATTTGCATGTATACTTGTATATGTGTGTTAGATATATGTGTGTTAGATATGCTTGCAACTTTATGTTATATTGTATTTATATATATATATATATATGCAAATATTTATTCGTATATGTTGTAAATTAAAATATCTGTACCATATTGTACATTAACTTTTTAACATACCCTTTTAAAAATATTTTTTGGTTTTAACCATTCATCAAGGTTATTTTCTTGATTCAAAGGTTTTTTTTGAATAAAAGCATTATTGGAAGTTTGAGATTTTCGAGGGAAATTGAGCCCTAACATATTGAGTTCTGATTTTCTTTGTCAATCTTAAATGACCGAGAATATTCTTTATTCAAAATGCATGAGCATAAAAATCATTTTTGGGAACTTAACTTGTCGTGCCCTAACGTATTGGGTGTGGCCTGTTATTTTCTCGAAATGAAGATTTTCGCATAAAATAAAAGTGATATTCAAAGTTCGGGGATTATGAGGAATTGTACCCTAACGTATTGGGACTCGATTTCTTTACATGACTTGAACAGTTGATTATCCTTTTTCAAATTTCATCACTTGAGTCGATTTTAAAATCTTTTTAACCTTAGACACTAAGACATTAAATGATCAATTTGGTACTGATTTTTGGCGTTACGAGGGTGCTAACCCTTCCTCGTATGTGAATCGACTTCGAACTCATTTTCTCAAAATTAAGTGACCAACATAATTTTTAAGGTGAGCCGATCACACTTTAATAAAGGATCGGTGGCGACTCCAGTTTTATTTTTAAAAGTCGACAACTAAATTTTTGTTTTCAAAAAACGGTTTCGACAGCTTGGCGACTCCGCTGGGGACTTTGAGAGTCGAGCCATAAACTGATTGTATTTGTCTTTGTGTCGAAAATCAAAAGTTTTTAGAAAATTTCATGAGTCCCTTTCGCATTCATTGATTTTTTTTCATCTTGGTATGTTGGTAACTTTGCATTTGCATTTTGCATTGTACCCTTTAAGTGGGAGAGAGAAACTAGTCCTTCGTGAGGTTTTCACCTCCGTGCAGGGTAGTGGACCGCTTCCGGGATACATCCGTACCTATGTCTTCGTGAGATTTTCATCTCCGTGCAGCCATAGGGAAATGTATCCCCCTGAACTGAACTCGATCTATATGAGCCTATAGTGGGTGAGGATCGAGGAATGCTTTGTAACCCTGGTAATGCTTTGTAACCCTGTTCCGGATACGGATTCGGGTTAGGAGTGTTACAATACTAATAATTTAATAATAAATATATTTATTAAAATTTATAAAGTTTTAGTTATAAATGTTTTATAATATAAAATATGAACATTTTAATAATATAAATATAAGTACTTATTTAAATCTTGCTTACCTTCATGTTTCACCTTCAATGTGTCACTGTCTACTCTCATATTTGCAATATAAATAACTTAGGATTAAATTTTAATTAGTCGTTATTATTAAATCTATATAAGATATTAGTTATAATAAAATACTATATTATTATAAAATAAATTTCAATTATTAAAGGAAAATGCTTCTATAATATTTTCTAACAAATATAATTTATGTTGGGTTTGTTTTCCAAAAATATTAATCAAACAATGAGAAAATATTTTACCTAAAATCATCCAACCACCAAACAAAATAAGTTTTATTCCTAGAAAATCAATACTTTTTCCAAAAATCATTTTCTCTAAGTTGTTTTGAATTAAACAAATACAACCTTAAATTCAAAAATTTTATAATATGTAAGTTATGTAAAATTATCTAAAATATAACAAATTTTAATATATATAAATTGAAAACATATTTAAAATATATAAAATATTTAGTTAAAATTTTCAAAAAAAGTATAATATATCAATTATATAAGATAAAACATTATGTGTAAGTTATACACATGGCATGTTGTCATTGATTGGGTGTACTACCTATTTATTTAACACCTTAAAGTTTTGGATTGAAAACTATAACTAATGTATAATTTAGGTAAATAAAAAATTAAATAACAAAGTGATAAAATATGTATAATTTGATGGCTAAATCGTAATACAAACCTTTTCTTAATAGAATGTAAAGAACTAAGGATTGTTGAATCCGAGATAGGTATCAACTAAAAGCTACATACTTCTTTTAATTATCCTTCTCAAATTGACTTTTATTTTAAATAGATTGTATATACATTTAAATGCGGAAATATTAATTTAAAGGAAAAATATTTGGTATCTGGCTGGAGTTTTAGATTTTACAAATAAAGTTAACAATCGATAAGTACCTTATAAGGATATAATATAAATTTAAAAAAAGACATATGATAAGAAATAAAAATATATATTATCACTATATTAAATATTCACCCTAATTTTTTTTAAATAGACAAGATCCTAATACTTGAATAAGAGCTCAATTTTATTATTATATTTAACTTTTGAAATAAATTTTATCATCCTATTTTAAATATTTTTAAAATTTGCAATAAAATCATGTTAAAAGCAGTTTTATAATTTAAAATTTTAAAAATATTTAGGGCAAAAAAGTCAAACAATTGAAAAGGGAAAAAAAATAACGCGATGCTCGAAACAACAAACACCGAATTTTAGCTTGTCGCTATCATTTTGAAATGGGTTAATATACTATTTACCCCTAAAGTTACATCCATTATTATTTTGGTACCTAAAGAATTTTTTTATCAATTTAATACCTGAAATTTTTAATCCATTGTCAATTTGCTCCAACCGTTAACGCCATTAAAAAAAGTTACGTGGAAAATAGTATATTAACCCTTTTCAAAATTACTTTTGAAGAATTAGCGTTTCTAATTTTTGTAAAATTGTTCAAAACAATGTTATTGATTTTTTAATTGTTCTAAAAATTTAAGGGCAAACTACATAATTAGTCATCTAATTTTCATAAATTTTTATTTTGGACATAAAAAAGTTTACTATATAGGCACTATCGTTACATATTTTTATCATTTGTCATCCGATATTAATTTTACCTTACATACTCTCATTTTAGTCATCCAACTTTAGTAAGTTTTTATTCTTGGTCCCTCATTTTCTTTTCTAGAATTAATTTATTTATTTTTCTAAAGAACCCGATTTACAAGTAATTATCTGTAAAGCCCTAGTTTTCCTTTTATTGAAAATTTAAAATTCACAAGAGTCTAAAGTACTTGCCGACGCAAAAAAAGTTAAATTTGAGATAGCATGGGTGGCTTGAGTTACTTAAATATTATGATTTAATCATTGGCTATCATCTCGGAAAAGCCAATGTCGTGGTTGATGCTCTAAGTCGAAAATCCCTATTCGCTTTGAAAGCAATGAATACATGTTTGCCTTTAGACGAGACGACTCTATTTTGGCTGAGTTGAGAGCTAAACTTGTATTTCTTCAAAGAATTCGGGAGTTGCAAAAAGATGACAATTAGTTGGAAACTAAGTGGAAACTTGTTGAAAACAATCAAACCAATGAATTTAGCATAGGTGACGACGGGAATTGGTACTTTCGTAACCGTTTGTGTGTGCCAAAGAATTCATAATTGAAGCGAGATATTCTTCATAGAGCTCACAACAGTACCTATACGATGCATCCATGTGGCAACAAGATCTCTAATGACATGAAACTGTGGTATTGGTGGTTGGGAAATAATTGAATACATAGCTAAGTGTTTGGTATGTCAACAGGTATGTTGGAAAAACGGGTTTGGAAAACGCAACGGAAAATAAATTTAGGGAAAAATTAAAGTTTTAAAAATTTTCCAAAACAAGATTTTGGTTGTGATATCTAAAATAATAAACACTTAATCAAAATTGTATATTTTTTATTAGTCTAGGATGAACGCTTTGACCGAATAATATTCTCTGCTATCTTCAAGATCATGTCTACTGATTGTGGGCTCGCTTCAAATCAAAAAAAATTTCACAAAAATTATCAGTAGAGTAATTTTGTAATTTCTCTAAACTTCTGGGTCAAGTTGTAAATCAAAAAAAATATTTCTAGAAATTTTCTAGAATAATCTCTTTAGAGAATTTTCTATTTATAACTTTCTCTTGAATTCAAGTGTGTATAAATAGTGACCCAAGACTCTCTTTATATAGGGAGAGTTTAGAGAGTTCAACTATGATTAAACTTAATCACTTTAATAATAAATTAATATAAATAAATATTAGATTAAATTTAATATTAAATTTTATTAAAATAATAAAATGTTTATCTACAAGATAAACATTAAATTTAATTTAATATTAAGATAATTATTTTAATATTAAATTAATAAAATACTATTAAGATAAGTATTAAATTAATATTAATATTAAACTATTAAAATAATATTATTTTTGGAATAATTAATTTGCAATCAAATTCGTTGTTAGAGTCCTAGTAGGAGTGTAACTCTTCCACTACTCAACCACCAATGACCAACCATTGCTGGCCATCGGGACGTCATAAATCATGATCACTAGCATCGCTGTGTCCGTGATGCAAGTGCAACACCTCTGACATCTGAGCCGATTCATTTGTTGTCAATTTGGTCCAAGTCAATGATGACCTGACTGGTCCGGTCAAGCCACCGGTTGGGCCGTCAGCCCGATTTCTCATACCGGAATCGATTCAACCAATTTTTGGGTCTTGGTCTTGATTTTGGGCTCCTAGGCCCAATTTACATCTCAGGTCCAATTTTTAAGTTCAATTACCCATTGAGCCAATTGTCTAATTTGAAAATTAACTTTCAAAAATATAATATTAATTTTAATTAATTTGATTAACTTAATTTTTCTTGACCAAAATTAATTTTTCCAAAAATCACTTAGATTTTCCAAATTAAATTTTCAAGAAAATTCTTTAATCAAATTATCTAGTTGAACAATTCTCATAACCACCTAGTTTAATTTCAAATCGAATAAATCGACTCAATTAAATTATTCCCAAAGTTGTAGAATTTTCTTTTGATTCAAATGCAATCTGATCGAGCTTTTGTTGAGTTAGCAGAGGGACCAACCAGACATATACAATTAGGCTCTAGTGATTTTAATTATGTCCAAAAGCATCGTTCCGATAATTCACCATTACTTAATCATGGAGTCAGTCCACAAGAAGTATCATGATTGAAAACTCCTTATTGTATACTCTTTACAAGAGCAAATCATCCAAATGCTTTGTCCAATGACCTCGTCATGTGCGTGTCACCCTCATATGATATCCTTGATTCCTTTGAGTTAAATTCGTTCACTCAATACAATCCTATTTTATCTCATTATCACCATTGTGTCTTCTTAATGATTAATATGATCATTGCCAACAAATGACTGTAATAAATTACACATCCGAGAACAAACAACCCGTGGCCACATTTCATATTTATCAATCCACACAATGCCAATGAAAAGATATCATTAACTCTTTAATTGAGCTATGAATTCCACTGTTGCTAGTAAAGCCATGCCATACAGAAGTCATTTACCCAACATACCGACTATGGGCTCGATCATCTTTAGAGCATAAGCTCCATTTATATCGAAACACATGAGCTGCATACGCATGGTCAGTGACTAACTCAGGATTTAGGTAAATCACACCATGAACATCACAAGTGAATTAATTTGCAAACGGATTCAGAATTAATTCATCTTGGGTCCAGTCCAATGCATCATTATATCAATGAATACATCTATGTCTCTACTTTTGAAGTCAACTGCTCCGATAGCCAAGACTAGCCATTCCCTAAATTGAAATTGTAGACGACATAATAATCATTCTCGGTATTTGAATCAAATGCTCACTTTGATTCTTTTATGAGATTACGGACTCATTTAGATTATCTATTGAAGTAAGTTGTCTTTCTCGCAGTGTAAATGTTATTTACAATTCCACTTATCTTCAGTTTGAACTTTAAACAATCAATGAGCTAATATTTGCTTGTCACAATTTTGCTATGCATGCAAAATATAAAAGACATAATAGTGAAATGTGAAATTAAATTTACTTATTTATTCATCGTTCAAATAAATAGAAAACAATTACATGTTTACTACAATATCGCACATTTCCCAACAAAGTAAAGGTTGAACACCAAGTAGGGGTGTGCAAAATTAGGGTAAAACTGAAAAAATTTGGTTAACCGACCGAATTCGGTTAATCGGTCGGTTAACCGAATTTTTTTGGTCGAGGGTCGGTTAATTATTTTTTGATTTTTCGGTTAACGATTAATTCGATTTGAAACTGGTCGGTTAACCAAATTTTTTTGATTTAACCGAAAAAATTAATAAATAAAATTATAATATATTAATAAGCTCACTATTCACCTAAACCCAATCCAAACCCAAGTATCCAACCCAACCTAATTACCAAACCCAACCCAATCATAAAAATTACAAATAATTTAATAAATAAAAATAAAATTTCAATTATGTGTTAATTTCAAGACTTATGTAAATGTTAGTGATTCAAAGACTTATGTAATGTTTTTAATTATGTAGTGATTCAATTCGGTTAATCCGGGTAATTCGGGTAATTCGGTTAATTTTTAACCAAAAATAAAAAACATATAATTTTTGGTTAATTCGGTTAACCGACCGAATTAACCGAAAAAATTCGGTTCGGTTAATTTTTTTGAAAAAATTCCAGTTTGGTTAACGGTTAAAATTTTTGAAAGGTCGTTAATTCGGTTAATGTTATTTCGGGTCAGTTAACCGACTGAACACCCCTAGCACCAAGTCCCTTTAGGGTTTCTACAACCTGTAATGATTCCTAAATGGAAATGAAGGCAAATCACTATGGACTTTGTATTGGGATTGCCTTTAACTTTGAAAAAGAAATGTAACGCCCCAAAACCCGACCTAGAAGTTTAGACTGAATCCCAGAGGTTATATTGATCACCGAAGTGATCTAAAAGCAATTTACAAAACGACTTGTTGAAATTTCATTTTAGCGCAGTTTGCTTGACTAATACTAAATCATGAAACCGTTTAGTAAAAAAATTTAAGTTGCGTTATAAACTTTCAGAAATAGAGTTCCGCCATTTCTAAATTTCAATCCAAAATAAATTTACAAAAAACCAAAATTAAGTTTTACCACAATCTCTCTAGATATTTACTTACAGTCCAAAGTAGTTTAGAAAAACTAAAAATTTAACCAAAACCCTTATTATAGCTAATTTGAAACTTATCCGTCTGAGACCTCCAATCGTCGAGTCCAAGCTACAGAAACGTGAGTACCTGAAAGGGAGAAAACTAAGAGGGTGAGCTACACGAGCTCAGTGTAAGTTCGAAATATAACAAACGACAAAGTTACAAAATAGAATTTCAGATAGCAATTCATTAGCGAAACGTACTTACAAAGCTATTACAAATCTAGAATGTAAACATGGAACTAAGTAAACACGGAACTAACGTCCTAACCATACGTAACAACTAAAGCACATCATACCATTGTAAACATATCTTTCAAACAGACAGATGTTCGCACGACCAGATGTATTTATGGATGCAAAATGGATTGAAAACAAACCCGACCCACCAACTGTACACCATTTCGATCTTTGTTCACACCACGAATGAACTATAAGAAGCCCAACCAACTATGCCCACCACATAGGACCTCAAAAGGCCCATCTAACCCTACACATCACAAAAGTGGAACTAAGCCACGTAAACAACAATATGCAATTGAGCTGCCATATGTATCGTACAGTGCGATAAACTGCTATACAGACGCATTGCGATTGAAACTGCCAAATCAGATCAAACTTCCTTCTCTTCACAACCAAAACCTCAATTTTATGCTCATGAATGAAGGCACATCAAACACTATCAGTCACACAGACACAGAAGCTCATATTCACTTGATCATTTACAGAATTCCCATGCAATTGCAGAATGCACACTACATACAAACATTCACACGAAAATTGAAACTCACAAGCTTAATCGATCACATTCAGAATCAATCATATAACACTTAATCAAACTATTAAATTGACACTCTAGTTACATATAGATGCACAAACATGAGCTAATCAAAGTCTTTACCAACCTTACTAAAGCCTAATTTAGGGTCAGAACACGTAGAAACTCAACCGTCTCAAAAATTGACACAAAATGAAAAGTGGCAAAACATGGCCACACAGCCGTGTACCTCGACTGTGTGGAAGTACTGAGGCTATGTGGGGTCAACACGCCCATGTGAAGAAGCACACACCCGTGTGATCTAGGAACATGGCCGAGTGGACAACTCATGTAACTCTCTGTCCATTTGTGCTTAAAAAGGTACAGGGCAGACACGACCGTGTGAAAGTCTCACACGCCCATGTACCCACGGGACACGATTGTGTGGCACCAAAATTGGCCCTAACACCCTAACTCCCAACTGCACACGGCCGTCTAAACCACCCATATGGGGCACACACCTGTGTGGTCACAAAACCACTTCAAAAACTAGCTGAAACGTGAATTTTCTTCAACACTAATCCCTAACCTTTTAATGGTTCAGAAAACACACCATAATATACTGATTTTCGTGCAATTTGAAAACCAAACAATACTTCGATTAACTAATTTCAGAAGCACACATAAATTATCGAATTTCACAATAACAAACAAATAATTCGTTATCAAAATTACAAGGTTCCCGAACACACACCTGATACGCAATTTAAGAGTGCCCAAAATGATCGACTCCTCAAATACCAATTCTAAAAACTCAAAAGCTGACACACTAAATTATAAGCAATAATAAAATTGACTAAAACCAAACCTAAAACCTAGAAGGAAGTAATTTCTCCATCAAAGCTAAAGACACTTCTTACCTGATTTCGAAACCCAATTGAGCGGAACACAAGTTTGACCGTTCTAAAAATCACTAAGACAAAAATGAAAAGAGGAACGAATGAAAAGAAAAAGGGGAAATGTGGAGGGAGAGGAACAAAAAGAATGTGCATAGAAGATGGGGAAAGAATGTGAAACTGTTGAGACTTAAAAATAAAAACTAATTAAAAATAATCATTTTTAAAACTTAAAACAAATTAAGACTTAAAATGCAATTCCCTAAAACACTCACATGAGGATTCGAACATGTGATCTAGAGATAAACTAACACACAACCAACCACCAGACCTGCAGACCCATTCTGACATCAAAACTCGAAAACAAACACAATTGCTCAACCTCCAGATTGACCCTAAACACATACCCCATAACTTTTAACCCTAAATTTTAGGGTGTTACGGGAAAGATACAATGTGGGAGGTAGTTGATAAGTTGATGAAATCGGCTCATTTTAATATGGTGAAAATTAACTATTCGCGTGAGAATTTGGTTGAATTATATATCTCTGATATTGTAAAATTGCATGGTGTGCCACTATCTATTATTTTGGATCAAGATCCGAGGTTCACCTCCAGATTTTGGGGTAAACTATATGAAACTTTGGGCACTAAGTTAAATTTTAGTACAACATTTCACCTTTAGACTGATAAACAACCACAGTGAGTAATCCAAATACTTGAAGATATGTTGCGTTGTTATGTAATTGAATTTGAAGGAAGCTGGGAAAGATTCTTAGTATTAGCTGAATTTTCCTATAACAATAGCTATCAATCAAGCATCAACATGACACCTTATGAAGCTTTATATGACCGTAAATGTCGAACTCCTCTATACTAGTCAGAGTTAAGTGAAATAAAGATAAAAGGAACATATTTGATGTGAAAAATCGAAGATAAAGTCAAGGTTATTTGAGATTTCTTAGAAGCTGTTTCTGACAGACAAAAGTACGATGCCTATTTGAAAATAAAAAAAATTAACAGTACGTTTGGTTCGCTGTAATGGAATAGAGGTGTAATGGAATAGATGTATAATAGTAATTCAATTGTTTGGTTGAATGGAATGGAATAGAACTGTAATAGTATTCTTGTGTTTGGTTGAATGGAATGATGTTGTAATAGCATAAGGAAAAAAACTAAAATGACTAGAATACCCTTAGCAGAATTTTTTTTAGGTAGATGATTATTGTTAATTTAGATTAAATTTTAATAAGATTATTAATATAAATAATAAATAATTTAATCATATTTTAACATAATTGTTATTAAATATAATTTAATTAAAATATATAATTTAATAAAATTCTTAATATTAAATATTCTTATATGAATTTACTAAAATCATAATATATAATACTATAAAATATAATTTAAAATAATTATTATTAAATATAATTTAATAAAATATATAATTTAATAAAATTCAATATAATTATTCTTATATGAATTTACTAAAATCATAATATATAATACTATAAAATATAATTTAAAATAATTAATATTAAATATAATTTAATAAAATATATAATTTAATAAAATTTAATATAATTATTCTTATATGAATTTACTAAAATCATAATATATAATACTATAAAATAATATATAATCTACTTTATTATTTTTAAACGCAAACATATTTAATGTGCTAAAATATCATTAGTGAAACAAATAATTTAATTATTCTTCAATAAAAATATTAGCGTAATAAATAACTTGAGAATTATATTTTGCATAAAAACATAATATTCATATACTAAAAAAAGGTTACATGAAATTCATGAAATTCTATGTCATAATCCATATGTTATACAGTTTTACAACATCAAAAAGTTAGAACATTGTAATGACATACCAACCCAAATATTACAAATAGAAAAAGTTACGAAAATATCATCAACAGAATCGTGATTTTTAATAGTTAGCAAGAAATCTTCTGACCCATTCCAATCGCACATCAGAAGGTAAACTAAAGAAAACGAGCATTTGAGTTGGATGATCTGGAATATTGCTCAATGCTCGATAGCGCTCATCCACAGTTAAACCTTCTATTTCACAAAAGGTTGGATATAAATTTGTAGCTTTTTCTTGGATGATCTGGAATTCTTCTTACTTTTGTTGAACTACCACATCAGAGGCAATACTCCTACTGATTTGTTCGCCAATGGCCCGCATGTTTTCCGCCAATAAAGTGGCAGCATCATGAAATGAAGAAGAAATATGATCATTTGCATCAGAATTCTTTTTTTTCTTCTTTGAAGATGTGGAACCCCCTTGGTTTCTATCTGTTTGCGGTTCTGTAGCAGAAACATCCATGTCATCCAAAGAGACATCAGCTTCGCAGTCATAGAATTCGTTTCTTTCTTCATTAATATTTGTAGTAGGTACATCCTGAACATTTATTTCTTCAATAACATCAGCGGCTGTTTGAGCATCTTTCCCAGTCACTCGATCTCTTGCGTAGATAGCAGTAAGTTGGTTGTAGTAAGGGAAACTACGATGTCTGAATTGACCGGCTTCTTTATGACTCTATAAAAATGAGGAAATCATATTAGTTATAAGTTTGGTAAAAATAAGATAATAAAGACTTGAAATAATTCTTACATTTAAATAAGAGTTCCAAACCGCATCTTCAACAACAACGAGCTGCCTATGCTCATCCCAACCAAAACTGCTATTGTTTTGGACATTAAGCATGTCATACACGATTGACCAATCCCTTTTTAGTAACCTAATCATCGATTCAATATTAGGTCTAGCCTTCAACATTGCATTGGGTAAAGCCTTTTCTAACATTTTTTCCAACTCGTTTAGATAACCGGCTTTGAACCCCGTATCAGCAATAAAGGTTCCAACATTGTGCAAGTCCACCATGCAGGAAACCAATGCTGCATCTTCTTCTGGAACCCATTTCCTTTTGGTTCCTCGAGAAGCTTGGGAAGAAACATTTGATTCTGAAACACCTGACATAATTATCTTAAGAAAAAAACAAATTAAAATTAAGTTTAATATCATGAATCAAAAGGTGAACACTTTATAAAATTAAAATTAAGTTCAATATCATGAATCAAAAGCTCAACACTTTATAAAATTAAGTTTAATATCATGAATCAAAAAGTGAACACTTTATAAAATTAAAATTAAGTTCAATATAATGAATCATAAGCTCAACACTTTATAAAATTATAACACATGATGAATGAAAAGAAATTAAATTATACTTCAACAAGTTTAGTACAATACAAAAAACAATTCAAACACCACCAAAGTTTCACAAACTAGATACATAAAATAACATAAACAAATTAACTCAAACTCATTCTATCCCTAAACCTAACTAATTTCTAGATGCTTGTCATTCATCGAACATTTGGTTGGCTAGTTCCATCCTCCAAGTAGCCCATGCATCCGATGGATAAATATTTACGATATTCGGTTCATCGTCATCTACCACATTCCTATTTAATCCTTCTCCCACCTCCGCTTCAATAGGATCAATACTCATATGGGTTCGAATAAAATTATGGAACAAACAACATGCAATAATGATTCTATTATGCACCCTTACAGGATAAAATGATGGACTCCTAAGTATTCCCCATCTAAGTTTTAATAACCCAAAGCATCTTTCAATAACATTACGTACTGAGGCATGTTTCATATTAAAAAAAATTCTTGCGGAGTACTTGGCTGATAACCCTGACGCCACTCATTCAAATGATGTCATTGTCCTCTAAAAGGTGCAAGAAATCCCTCACAATTTGTGTATCCAGCATCAACTAGATAATAACAACCTATAAAAAAATTTTAAAATGATTAATTCCCCAAAAAAAGTTTGATCTTAATGAATAATTCAAAGTCCTCTAACTATCCACTTTACCATGAGGAACTTTTAGTCCATGTCTCCTACTAATGGCATCTCGAAGAACTCGTCCATCAGCAACAGAACCTTTCCAACCAGGAAGAACATAAACAAATTGCATATCAGGTGTACAAACACCTAGCATATTTGTTGCTATGTCACCTTTTCGCGTTCGATATCTAGGTTTATCTACTGTTGGAACCCTAATCTTGATGTGGGTTCCATCAAGAGCACCTAAGCAATTCTATATCACATGTTATAAAACCTTGAGTTAGGATACTAAATTTAAATCTAAATCAACTAAATTATGTACAAGCTATATATAAAACTCAGTCCAATACCTTAAACCATTTCCACCTTGTGTCTGAAGTATTAACTGTAATTGGCTCTGCCTTTTTAAATAACACATCTTGTAAGCGTATGACAGCATTTAAAACACTATGAAATGATCTGCTGACAGTTTCCCCGGACCTATTAAAGTGATGCTTGATAACTCGATTTTTAAGGTGATGGGAAATGATATGTAAAAACATTGTCACTTGCTCATCAACAAGTATGTTCCTTGACGAATTCAATCCCCCTAACGTTTGTAACATCTCACATAGTTTAAAAAAGGAAAATCTATTCATCCTAACTTGTTCAATACAGGTCTCATCACTAGCATATATAAGCCTTTTCACATAATCCCGTTTTGCATAAAAATCTAAAATATAGGACCTAATCCTTGGTCTATAAGTATGTAGGCTATGAATGGCACCCAATGTAAGTAAGAACCAACCCGCAATTCTACAGATTTGCAACCATATTGTCAATGCAAGACCAATTCTTTTACGCCTCACACTTTGTCCTATTAAAGGTAGACGAGCCATTACTGCAAGATATTAAAGTATTATATAACTTCAAATCGTAGTAAAAGGGTCACATTTCTCCAATTCTAATTTCAATAACAGTAAAATAAAATTAAAGAGTTTGATTGCCAAAGAACTTACAGTGATTTAGTGAATACAAGACGTTCAACTGTGGGTGGAGGAAGCAATCAAATAAGCCAAAGAATTCAAGTTGCAATAAAACATTATCAAAGAAAAATGAACAATACAAATTTAGAATCTTTACAAAGCAAAAAATAGAAATTAAAATTATCTTTGCAACTTGAAATTCATTTCTTTATCAAATTAGTTGTAATGATATAAAAGTACCTTAGGCATCGATAATACAATCACAAATGGCATGCCTAGTCTATTAACCAAAAATAGACTATCCTTGTGAGGTGAACAAATTTTGAAAATAGTCTACAACAATTTGCATAAATTCTTCGTCTTCAAAATCTTTGATCATGTTATTATGTTGATGCTTTGTAGGTATATGTATAATTTAATAAAATATATAATTTAAAATATAATTTAATAAAATATATAATTTAATAAAATAATTATTATTAAAATTTTAATGTTTTAGTTAATATTTTCATTAAAAACAATAATTCAATTTTATTAAAAATATTGATGGTCAAATTAAATTATTCTTAAAATATTGAGTGCCGCTTTAATTAAAAATAAAAATAAATTAACAAAAGATATAAATATTGAATTATAAATTTAATATGTGAAAATTTAATACCATTAACAAGTTAAACTAATCCCCGACTAATAAGAGCTCAAGAATCATCAACTAAGTAAAAGTAAAGATATTAAATTCTAAATTTAATGATATTATATTTATAACTCATTAAAATTTAAATTTAAAATCTAATCTTTATCAAATATATAACTAATTCCTTACTCTAACAAACATTTGAGGGTTGGAAACAACCAAACTAAAGGAAAATATTTTAAATTTCAACAAAAATATAACAACTAAAATCAAAATTTGACCAATAAGTTGATATATATATATGAATAAACTATATCATTAGTCATTGAATATATATTTGTTTTAGTTACTTAATTAAAATAATTATTATTAAATATAAATTGAAAAACAAATGCATAAAACCAATCCATTACAATAGAATTAAAACTTGAATAACAATTGAAAATAATAGTTAAAATTAAAAATTAAAAAAATCTGTTTTGCACTAACTATTACAATAGTCACTCAAAAAATCTGTATTTTATGTGTATAACCATGATTCATGCTAATAGAATTCAAGCTCATCTTCCAGAGGTTGTTAACAAGAACCAAAATGGTTTTTCATCCCTAACATACAGGTGAACAGCCATGTGAATAGCCATATGGAGGTAGGATCTTCCAAATATATAGGAAAGTAATAGAAAAAAATTTAGCATGCCTGTGCTGGAAATACAAGTGATGACAGAAATAGTAAAAAAAAAAGTGATATTGAGATCGAGATTCTTTATGCAATTCAGATTAACATTTGACTTTTGCAAAGTTTTGTTTAATGAATGAATGACAATTTCGTTGATGTACAATTACTTACATTTATTGTTCTCAAATATCTTTACAAGTGATGATGCCTCTAATAAATATTTAAATATTATGGAACAAAATATTACCAAAATGAATGAAATAAAGCCCTTAAAAATAGTTACAAACTATGTATACAAGCAGCCTTATATAAGCATTAAAAATCGACATTTAACACAAGGATAAGCCAATGATAGTCACTCCATCAGCTTGTATTTCGAGCATGATTAGTCCTGGGTTAATTGGTTGATAAATCACATTTTGAATGCCAATTAGATTACTCTTTATCTTTAGCCACAAGATTCCTACAAAAAACAAACACTTCCCATGCAAGTCTCTTCAAATGTATAGACTCCTCACATATGTTATTGATCGTAATTCTCTTTTGTTGGTTGAGTCTTAACTCGATTAGCATCAACATTGTATTATCTTTTTATTTAAGGGTTGAGGATCCTATAAGTATGCATCTTCAATCATAGTGATAAATAATAATGCGTTCTCAAAGAACTAATAAGGAGTATATAGAAGTGTCCAATAGACTTATTACAAGCCATGAATAGGTTCCCAAACTAATAAGGAAAAAATAAGGAAGAAGTTCAAAGTTTTTAACCATCTAAATCATCTAACCCAAACAACACCAACATGACACATAGTTGTTGTACTAATTTCCATTTGCTACTGCCAACTTGTTCTCCCCTTTTTTGGAAAGATGCTAAAGAACTTCCCTTCACAAAGTAGACTTCCCTAAGTCATAAAGTAGGCTTTGCAACCTTATCTTCTTTTGTACTAATTTTTGAATATCTACATTAATGGAGTCTATTTTAACTTTAAAATATCAATTACCTTTTCTTTTTAGGCAGCCAAGGGCTGAGTACGGGGTGTCCAATTTGTTGTTCCAACATCAGTTTCAACAAGTATATGTTCAATAATTCAGATGAAAAAATATATAAAGTTCTTTTCCTCTCTTAGAGTATTGCATTATTAAAAATCAACACATCGCAACAATCACTGTAAATCAACCAAATCATAAGCAAAAAGAAAAATGGTAGCATCATAACCACAATACCAATATTCAGTGATAATCCCCTCTATGTAGAACGTGTACTTTGGTAAAAGCCACGCCAGGCTTGTAATCCCTGGTCCAAATCTTTTCTATTGATAGTTGTATTTCTAGCATGTGAGCAATCGGTATGCCTTTTACATCTTTAGGTTACTTTTCGTGCCAAAATTGGAAGGGAAAGTCGGCTCTCAAACAGTGGGTTGTATCCAGATAAGTTAGGAGTGGTAATTACTCTCTTTAGTCTCTATCTGTTTGTATGCTTCGATTACTATCTAAGGGGTATTACTAGTATTTCATGATTGTGGAAATGAATAGATTAATCCAGGACACAAAAACAAAGAAATCTGATCTTTTTTTATTAGGCAAGGGGTTAACAAGGAAATCAAACAAGAAAATTTTTCATCTTTTCAATCGAACATGCAATAGAAAAGATTTGGACCAGAAAATGGAAATCATAAGAAGCAGAAATCATAAGAAGAAGCAAAAATCGATGGAAGGGAAATGGAAATTACCTTTGGAAGGGAAACGTCGGAGAATCGATGGAACGAAAGGTAGATAAGGGTAGAGAATGGAATAGAAAATAGGAAACAAGGGCGGAATCCCTAATCACTGCTTCACGAGGGGAATGGCTATTACAGCCAATGGAGGTAATAGCCCCGTAACTGAATCGGGCCGTAATAGCATTACGGGTAACCAAACGCCCGTTTGGTGGTGGGCCCGCAGAATAGGGGGAATGCATGCCTATTCCCCCCAACCAAACGCCCCATAAGTTTGAGATTGGCGATAAAGTCTTCCTAAAAGTTTGGAAAAATGTTCTATGATTCGGCAGAAAAGGGAAGCTTAGTCTGAGGTTTATGGAACTATGAAATTCTTGAGAGAATTAAACTTGTAGCTTATCGACTACCTCTACCTCCAGAATGGGATAAGATCCATAATTTTTTTCATATATCGATACTAATAAGATATAGATTTGACCCTTTGATGTCTTAACTCCCGACGAAATCGAGTTGCAACCTAATTTGACGTATAGTGAAAACTCGGTTAAAATCTTAGTTTGGGAAGTGAAAGAGTTAAGGAATAAGCACATGGCATTGGTGAAAGTAATGTGGCATCGTCACAACATAGAAGAGGCTACTTGGGAGCCGGAAGAAACCATGAAATCTCAATACTCTCATCTTTTCTCAAGTAAATTTCGAGGACGAAATAAAATAAAATAAACAACTAACTTATCATAGTTCATACATTGCCTCGATGACTCCTCATACTCCTTAAGAATCTATTTCAAAGTCATAGCTCTCTCTACTGTATCCCCTCCAGAAAATATATAATAATCAACAAATAGAAGATAGGAAACCTTCAGACCCCTTTGGCATATTCTTGCACCCTTAACCTGTAACGACCTGATAGTCAAGAGTGACAAAAAGTACTGTTTTGAGACTCCATTGCTATAAATTGGGTCCGTGAATATTTTCATAAAATATTTACCGAGCTATAATAGAGGCGAATTAATTTTGGATAAGTAATTTTCATGGATTAGGAGTTATTAAGGTATAAGGACTAAATCTTGTACGGGTTAAAAGTTGAATTATAGATTGAAATTAATTAAAGGGACTAAAGTAGTAATTATACTATTGTTTCTTTTAAGTGGAAGTTGGTCGAGGCTTATTATGCATTAATGTTATAAGTTAAAATTAATAAATAGTTTATAATAATAATGATAACAATAGTAGTAATAATGAAACAAAATTTAAAGAAAGAGAAAACTTTTATTCTCTTTTACATGCAAAATTAATTGTAAGGGGAGAAGAACTCCAACGGAAACTAGGGATTTTCAAGCATTCAAACTTCAATTGGTTAGTTAATTTAATCCTTTTCTTGTAATTTTTATGTTTTTGAAATCCGATACCTAGAGCTAGCCGACCCATGTTACAATTTTTAGTATTGTTCAAGATTGAAGATGTTACCATTGTTGGTTAATTAGAGTTTTTGGGATTAAATTGAAAAATTTTAAAGTTAGAAGTGCAAAAGGATTAAATAGTGAAGATAATTGTTGATTTTGAATAGTAGGGACGAAATTGTCAAAAAAAATAAAATTTAAGCGTAGAATTGAAAATAGAGAGCTAAATTTAGCTTAGAGTGAAATTAGTATAAAAATTTGAGGTTAAGTATAGAGATTAAAATTAGTCTCGGTTTAGGGACTAAATTGAAGATAAGCAAAATGTGGTATAAAATTTGAAATTTAATAAAAGTTGAGTTGTGTATTATTAATCTATTTAATTATTTATTCTGTAGCAAACGTCATTCCAGAATCCTTGAGTAAGAAAGGGAAGACAAGGTCGACGTTGAGTAGCTCAGAATATATGGTTTGTGTTTCTATAATCTGAACTAAATTATAAATTATTACAAATTGAGTTGTTTGTGTATGGTAAGTAATTGAGGTGAGAACTCTTGTACTTTTTGGTTGAATTGAATCACTTGATGATTAAAATGACTCGATTATGAATAGCAAGAACTGTGGTGTTTTGATGATTGTTGAATTGAATACATGTATTGAGAAAATGTGGTTATCATCAAATTGAATACATGCTTATATATGATAATATACATTCATGAAATTGAGGCATTGGTTGTATTAAAAAGTAAAATGAAACCCTATTAATTATTTTGGGCTAAGTCAGATATAGATGGCATGCCATAAGATAGGAAGAGCACAGGGATTACTTCGACTTCGATTCGATGAGACACTTGGTGCCAATTTGCTTCGATTTAATTGATGAGACACTGGGTGTCAACTTATTATAGTGTTGAGCACAATTACTTGCTTCAAATTTATTTGATGAGACACTAGGTGCCAAACTGGTGTGTTGGTTGAATCCGTGTATCCGTCCAAGTCCAAGTCATGTTAATAGGGGGAAATAAATTATAAAAATCGATGTGCTTGATATTTGAAATGGAAAAGGATGAGAAATGGAAATGAGATGTGAAATGAAATATGAAATGATGGATTTTGTTGTGAATATTGATGAATTATGAGTATGAACTCATGGGTTGGAGATGGAAATGAATAATGCCTTTGTATGAGATGGTTTATTAGATGCCTTATGAAATGCTATTGCCATATATTAAAATGTGCAATATTTGTTGGATGTGAACAAGAATGAATAAATTAGCATAATGAACTTGATATTCTATATATCATTTCTTAATTACATCTTACATTTTAATTATTTACACCAAGTTTTAATTGTTTGGATTATAGAAATACCACTGAGTGATACTCAACGTACAATTTGTTTTCCTTGCACAGGTTAGGTACTTTTCAGCTTACTATCGACTCAGCATCCAACAATAATCCTGGACTCAAGCGTGGTGATTTTTTATTTTATAATGGCATGTACCTAAAAGGTCTTTTGGTTGATATTATTTTGAGTTCCATGTGTAATGGTATTTATGAGTTCATATGGTTGCGGTTAAATCTATGTTTTGGTATGTTAGCCAAGCTAATGTTTTGCATGTGTTTTAGTTTTAAGCTTGGTAGCCTAAATAGTTAATACATTAGGTCAATTATGGCAATTTAATATAAATGAGAGTTTGGATGATTGATGCCTTACTAATGTGTTTGTAATTATAAAATGTGGTACCAATAAGGGTACATTGGTTAGGCGCTTAAGATGAATGTTTTGGCATGTTTTAAGCATGTCTAATTGTGTTTTGAGTAGGTTAAATGGTTGGTAAATGAGTTGCTTCGTGTTCAAGTAAGCATGATTTGGTAAACTTGAGTTTTAAGGTACATTTAGGCACACAGGACTTGAGACATGAACTATCACACGTAATGTTTTGGCCGAGTGACGCAAGTCAGTGAGTTGCACGGGCAGAAACACGGCTGAGACACGACCATGTGTCCCAACTTCAAAAGTCATACGGCCTTGGGCATATCACACGGCCTGGCCATACGGTCGTATGACCCATGTTTCTAAGTTTTTTTGAAATTTTCTCTAAACTTTCAGAATTATTTCAAATTAGCCCCTGTCTGTTTTTAGACTATTTTTAGGATCCCGTAAACTTGTGTTAAGGATTGTGAAAGTATTTTTACTTTGATTTTTAATGAAATAGCGAACCTAAATTAGGTGACATAGGTCATTCTACTAATATCATCGAAGGTAGTAGTCGGAGTATAGTTCAATACTTTGATGCTAATAATTGGAATAGTCTTGTTATGTATCCAACTTCTAGCTTTCAAGAGAGGATAAATAGTGATAAGAGTGTAGATAGTGGAAGACCAAGTTTAGCATTGCATGGCATATCTCATCACTCAGTTGTTCAAGATAATTATATGGAAATATTAAATTAGCATGTACTGCTTCCTATATAATATGATGTTAATGGTCAGTTTGCACATTTGCTTATGTTGTAATTAAATGTTCTGATTTGTTAGTAATGCCCGTAACCCTAATCTAACGACGGAGGCAGATTAAGGGTGTTACATAACCAATCCATCTTGGCTTGACCTGCGTATTAGAGAAGACAACCCTTCACTACATATTAAGAACAAATACGGGCTAAGATGATCCCTTCGCCGAAAACCCCTTCCTAGAGAAAAAGTCCTCCCCACTTTACCATTAAGAATAATAGCGTACAAGACTATACTCACACATTGAATAATAAAATCCACCCAAACTGTCGAAAAGCCCATCTTCAACATCATCTTTTTTATAAACTCCCACTCCACCCTGTCATATGTCTTGCTCATGTCAAGTTTAAGAGCAAGATGCCCCTTCTTTCCAAACCTTTTCCACTTATACACCTCTAGAATTTCATATGCAATGAGGATATTATATGTTATTAACCTTCAAGGAACAAAAGCGCTCTACGCGTCATTGACTCAACAATTTAATACTTTTTGGAATTCGTTTACCACTATTTTGGAGATAATCTTATACAACACCGTACAAAGACTAATAGGGCGGAAATGCTTCATACTAGTAAGATTAGCCATTTTTGGAATTAGAACAATATGGGTATTATTTATTTCCGCTAAAGACGTGCCTCCATTGAGAACATCAAGACAATAAAACCTAACATCCTGACTAACAATATGCCAGTACGTCTGGAAAAATAATATTATTGAATGTGTGTTTGATATTTAAATTTGTAATTTGTATTTTTTTTTGTTTAGAGATTATATAAAAGTATGAAAAGACAAAAGCGTAATTATAATACTATTAAGGCATAATGTCAAATTTAGCCCTTAACGTTTACATCTTTTGTCAAATTGGCAATTATTCTTTTTTAAGCTAAATTTGGCTTTCAACCTTTCAAAAAAGAGTCAAATCATTTTTTTCAAACATTAACTTTTTAACGGTATTGGTGTGGCAACCCGCATGGCAGTCCACGTGCACATTCATGATGACACGACACTATTTGTCTTACATGACATGTTAATAAATAATTTTTAAAAATATAAAATTTTTTAAAATTATAAAAAGTTCATAAAAAAAAGTAGCATGAAGTACATATGGATTGTCATTCGAGCTATGATGTTTAAAAATTAACATTTTAGTAAATATTTTCGTTAAAAAGACATCAACTTAACATTTTTGAAAGGTTGATAATCAAATTCAATTTTTTTAAAGATCGGGGTCAAATTTAGCTAAAAAAGAATATGGGTCAAATTGACAAAAATATAAACATGAAGAGTTAAATTTTAAATTATGATAAATATTAATTATAATTTTTTTTAAAATTATAATTTTACAACGGATAATATCAAATCAATAAAATGGTTAAATATAAGTATTAAAATAAAATAAAATGAAAAGATGAAAATGTTAAAAGTATGAGAGAAGTTATCTAAAATGTTTTTGGAACGCTCGGCTCCACTCTCTTCAAATGTGGACAAAATCAAACATTTCTTAAAACAAACGTCTTTTCACTTTCTCTTAATGTCAACCTTAATTTCAAATATCTAAATTCAAAATTAAATTAATGAGGAAAAGAAAAGTGGGATATGCAAATTAAAGGTGTTTTTAGAGAGTCGTGCCTCCATTTTAATTACTTTTTACCTCTAATTAATTCATCTTGCAATATAAAATATTAAAATATAATTTTATACTAATATTTATAATTAAATTAAAAATATTTTAAAGCTTAAATAATTTTTGGAGTTAAAAAAGTAAATATTTAATACATTGATAATATATTTTTTTATTTCACAAGTATTCATAAAATTGTCACCTATCTTTTCTTTAAATATTTATTTTCTTAATATTTTACTAGTACTCTTATAAAACACTTGTTAACCTTTTAATTATATTTGTGAAGTCTAAAAATTTTATTAACAGTGTACCAAATATTAAAAAAACAGTCTTAACTCGAGTCTAAAGAGTTAAATTTACTAGTCCAACTACTCTGATCTGTTAACAAGCCTACATCAAAACCAAATCCTCAACATTTCTTTTTTCAAACAGATTGTAAGTTATTTATTCGCAATAATATAATGAAGCAGTAATTAAGGTATTTATCGGCATTCCGATAACTAAGGTTGAAATCTTGTTCGAGCTATTTCTTCATTTCTTTTGAAAAGTACAGTAGATAATATCTTTTTTAAAAGTTTGTTTTGAGATTTTAAGTGTTTAATATTATTGTCAAAAAATATTTTTAAAATAAAAATATAAAAGTAATATTATTAACATTTAATATATGAAATTTAAATTTTAAATATTTTAAAGAAATTAATATAAATTGTTTATAAAATTTAATTTGAATATATAAATTATATTTTAGATATTAAAATTCAAATATATAATATTAGATATCAAAATAAATTTTAATAAAAAATAATTATATACCCAATATAAATATTATAAATAAGAGTTAAACCGTTTTGATTTCTTCAAAAGCAGAAGAGGGATTTAGGGGGGTTGACAAGGACCCGGCCCCTTAAAATAAAAATTTACCATTTTGGCCTTTTAAATTAGTAAAAGTAAAAATAGACTTTACCCCCTAAAAATGATAAAAATTTTATTTAATTCTTTAAAAATTATAAAAATATAATTAATTTAATTCCTATCACCTAAATTTTTTCCTAAATTCGTCACTGAAAAGCACTATATTTTTTTATTGATTATGACAAATTGGCATTCTTATAATTTCCTCTTTATGCGGGACCCCAATTTCATCATGAAATCTTTAATTTAGTTTGAAGTGTCAAATTATTGCATGAAAAATAACTAATATATAAAATAATAATAACGCATCAATTAAATCTTTTGACTAACTATTTCCTTCATTCATCGTGTTTTAATAGTCACTCACTAGCAAAATAAAATAAAACTAAAAACTATAAATATATAAATATATAAAAAATTAAAATTTTAAAATGATTAGAAGTTTGAAAATGTAAAAAAAATTAACAATTAAAATAAATGAAATTATAAAACTTTAAAACTCATAAATTTTGGAAAAATATTTTTATAAAAATTATTAGAACTCATTATAATTACAGAATAATATAATTACTATCCTAATAATTTAGTTATTATGTAATGTTCCTTAAAGTTTTTCATAATTGTTAATATCTTTTAATATATTTTTATAATTTTTTCCATTTTATTTTTAAATAATTCTTAATATCCTTTTTGAAAAAATTACCATTTTCTTACCATTTATTTTTTGAATATTTTCAAGTTTTTAAATTTTTGGTAATATAGATGATGACGTTAATATCGGAACATTTAATTAAGCACCTACATTAATGGTCAATAAGCAAAAAGCTTAATTGATGCATTTTAATGATTGATGGGTTAATTATGTATATTTTAAAACCGTATCATTCATATTGCATAATTGATTAACATATACAAATTATCCCCAATTATAATAAAGAAATATACACATATATATTGACAATTTGACCAAAATCTTAACTTCCTTTTGGTCCATAATCATTTAAAAAGTCTTTTTTTTATATTTCATTTTCTTTATTTATTTACGTTTTTTCTATTCCTATTTCTTTCCTCTCCTTTATTTCTTCTTTTCCCGTAAACAACCTATTATATTTTGTACCCTTCATCTCCACAATTTTCTCTTGGAACCAACCTCTCAAATACATTTTTTCTCAGAGAAAAGAAAGGATAATAGAAAAAGAGAGAAGAAAATGATTTGTCAACTTGTTATTGGTTAAGAAAAGTTTTTTTAATGGAATTAACATTTTGGGATAAAGCAGGTAACAGAATAATAGTTTAGATGAAAAAAAATGTTTAAGTACCGAATTATAAATTAAACCAAAAAATAATAATAAATTGACCAATTTAATGCCTCTCACGAAGTCGCAAGTGATGGCGTAAATAGAAGGAAGAAATGGAAGAGGGAAAATAATGTGACAAAGGTCGTTGTCGACACGTGGGAAGAAATTGACACGTGAAGATGTTGCATTATGAGGACCCACCTTACTTTTTTTCTTTTTTCTTTTTTTTTTTAAATTTAAAAAATTTGGCCCACTTTGATTTGCGAAGATCGGAATGCTTATATTAACCCGTGAATGATGAATGGAATCCTTACATTCCATCAACTGGGATGCCTCTTTGATAATTGCGTACTTAGTGTAAATAAAAGAAGTTATTAAATTAGGTTTTATAAAAGGTGTTAGTTTTGCTGATAGCATAGGGATGACCAGAACGGTGAAATTATATTAGTAAAGGGAAATTATAGTGAGTTGAGTGAAGGGAACGGGACATTACAGTTTGCAGGTGGGGAAAGGGAAGAGAAAGGACAGGTCAGGCATGTGAGTAGTCAACTCACTCATCCTCTCATTGCCACCTATTTTTATAATATGTCTGCCCTCTGTGGTTGCTGCCTGTGTTTCATTATTTGGGTGAAGGGGGTCCCCCGTTCCCCCTTAATTTCATAGCCTTTTTGCTTTCATTTGCTTCACGAAAAGTGAAACCCACATGCATGCATATATCATCAATCATCTTCCTCTCTTTCTATGCTTTCTTTAAATACCTAAGCCAAGAAAATAATTATAATGAAGCAAGAATCAAACCCCATATCCCTATGGACCCCCTCCCCCCTCTCCCCGCTTCTACCAAACACATACAAGGCATAGCATTCACGTGTGACTATCACTGCCACTGCCACTGCCACTGCCACTGCCATATATTCAACTACTTAACTTACATTAGGTTTTTTTCAACTTTCTATTTAGATACTGAATTGTTTTTAACTGTGTGGGTGTGACCAAATAACAGCTGCGATTTGTTCTTTACTTTGCAGAAGGATTTGGGTGTTTAATTGCCTATCCAATGACCCGTTCAATTATTTAGAAACTGAATGTGAGGTACCCCTCACCCTTTCGCAACAGCATACATAAATTCACAATCATACACTTGCATGCCAGTTCCACACACATTATGAATTCCAACACCCAAACATCACTTAACATATACGTAATTTGATTACACAAGAAAAAAATTTTATTTATTACTTATGTATTATAATAATTAGAATAAAATAAAAATAATTAATAAAAATTTAAATTTGAAACTAAAAAGATAAAAATAAAATCTCTAGTAAAATATAAGACATTTTTTCAAATAAGAAAGAAAATCTCTTTCTTTCTCAAAACAAGTCATGCAGTAACTAAAAAGACCAATTGAAATTAATTTATTATACTAAAACATGATTACCAAATGTAGTATTAACACCTGAAAACAAAATCACCTCTCCTTTGGATTTTTTATCCTCTAATAAAGTAAAAGTATTAGTTTTTTTTACAAGTATATACTAAATTAAATCATTTTCTTTTCATCCAAGGAAATGATGATGGAGAGATGTTGCTAAGTTTATTATTGCTTTATAGTTGGTATGTTTTGCATCAGTATTTGCTCCACATGTAAATTTTGAAAATCTTTATCACTTTTATGAATGTTGAATGTATGTATCTCAACTTTGTTTTAATTTAATTTTTCTAGTTATTTATAATATTTTCAATATTTTAAAGGTAATTAAATATTTAAATATAAAACATATGTTTATTTATAATACATTTTTACTCTTTTATAAGTTACAATTAAGGGTAAAATGATAATTTTATATAATAAGTGAGGCAACACGTGCAATTATTATAATGTATTTATACTTATTGTCCCCGAAAAATTCACCCTACTCTTCTCCGCATCCAATTTTTTTCAAAAATTTAATTTAATCAAAATAGATTAGTTTAAAACCCATCTAACAGTTTAAATTTTGTTATTTGCATTCAAAGCATAATCAAAGGTAGGCCTTAGGCCTATGGCATTACTATATTTTTAATCCCTTTTAAATGTTAGTAGTTTAATTTTATTTTTAACCCTTGTTTTAAATGAAAATATAGTTTAATCCTCTTTAAAGCCAACAAAATAAATAATTCAATCCATTTCAATATAAAATCTTAGCTTAATTAAGTTTTATTTTTTAAAAAATCTTGATACCTTATAACACAATTTCTACTTATGGTAATTAGTATAACATAAGTGGACACATTATTATTTAACTGAAATTGGTACATACTGGAACCAGTTTGTTTCAATGTGTCATTTTAGATTTGTCAATGTTTTTAAAAATATTTAATATATTAAATATTTAAATATATTAAATAAATTAAATAATTTTAAATATAAAAATATTAATTAATTATATAAAATATTCATCAATAAACTTCACAAATAAAATTTTATCATTTAACAAGTGTAAATTAAACAAGCAAAAAAATCCACAAATTAAACAAAAAAATTGCCCACAAAATTATTTTTAAAAAATCTATAATAAGATCATTCTATATTAAATATATAAAATGAAAATTTAATAATAAAAATACACATAAAGTTGTGTTAACAAAATTTTAGTAAATTAAATTTTAATTATTTTATATAAATTCTTTACTTTTTCATTATTTATTAATTTTCTACTATAAATTTTAAAGTTGTTTTATTAAATTCGATTAATAAAAAATTTATAGATAAAAATTAAATTAATCCATTATATCAACCGATGTAATCGATATGGATCAAAATTTACATCGGAAAAATAATTATTCTGATTTATTACTAAAATAATGCAACCGAAAACCGAATACATTGCTACTACTTGCATTACCCAATTTAAAGATAGATCGAGAAAATGATTCCTAAATAGCTACGAACAGATTCTCCTGAAATAAAATTTTATAGAAAATGGTTTGGTGAAATGCATTGAAAGGTAAAAAAGATAAAAATTTCAAAAGATAACCAAATTACTCTGGATTTACAGCAAGATCTTAGTTACTATTACCCTGCCCCTACTATGAAGATGACATATGATTATCCCACGCTGGCACGGCTTGCCAAGCCGAAGCCGCGATGAGAGGGCTGCTATGCCAACCAAGACTCAAGCACCCTTCATTTTCTTCCACTGAATACCCTTCCGCCGAGAACAATGTGAGTAACATGCTAGCCTGTTTAAACGCGTTGGACCCCAAGCGCAATGCCCTAAACCCGGCTCCACTCAGCCGTCTCCTCCATTTAGCCAATGGCTCGTGCCTTTCCACTCGAGCCGACCCTTCACAGCTCACTACGTTCCCTATTTCCCTCTGAATGTATATCTCGGCTAAAGCTTTTTCCGGCTGAATCCTGCAAGCTTCTAAAGAATCGAACATCGTTGAATAATAATAAAGAGCTTCCGTGAACCGGTCCAGAAAACCGGGCTGATTGTGGTTTGCTTCTTGTTCCACCACTGTCATAATTTTCGGGTTTAAGCCCCGGATCCAGCTCAACACGGTGTCGATAGGAGAATCCCGGGTCTGTTCGCATCCGAGTAAACGGTGAAGCTGCATGATGGAGTTAACTGCCACCGCTTCTTTTGGATTCACCTGAAGCATCCAAGGCTTAACGTCTTCCAGCCTGGAAGCCGCGACTCCACGGAAGGCAAAGCGAACGTTGACGGACCGAGCCAACTCAGCGAGTCGTAAACCGATCTCGCGAAGTGAGTCACGGCCATCTGGTGACGGCGGTCCAATGCCAGTCAAACGGAGCAAAGGAGGTCCGCCAGGACGTAAAGCCAGGGCTTGTATCAAAGCTGGCCATTGTAGGCCGTGCATCAAATTGAAATCCACCACGTGTACGCAATCGTGACCGTCGAAAGCTTCGAGGATCGCCTGATTGGCCGTGAAGTGAGCAAATTTCAAGTATGGACAAGCTTCGTAAAAATGATGATACAAAATCTCGTTCTCAAAAGCCGAACCACCGTTGACAGAGCCACCGCCCATTCCTTGGAAAATACGTCGGCTTAAAGCGTCGATAAAATGTCCGGCAACTTTACCGATACCGCAAACGGTGTTGACATGAGTCAGTAACCCTTGCATGTCGTCGATCAATGAAGTAGCCAATGAGAGATCTCCACTTTGGACGCACTCAGCACAAGTCATCAACATGTGGACCAGCCTTATACCCGAATCTTCTTCCATGGCCGTGACAACCGTCAACTGATTATCCAAACTCTGTTGCTCGTCGTAAGTAATATTCTGGTGCACCTGCGGTGTATGAGGTTCGGCGGCGGTCCACGCGCTGTTTACCACCGTTTGATTGTTTACAGGATCCACGATGAAGTCGGAGGAGCAAGTGGGAGGAGGCTCAGCGAACTCAGTTAGCAGCGAGTCGACCCAGCAGGCCAGATCAGAAGGGTTATAGAGTATAGCATCGGAGGCAAGTTGAGAGAAATCTGCAGGCGAATTACCCATGGCGGTTTCGAGTCGTTCCAGTCGCTGAGCTACTTGTCGTAGCTCCGACGACCGGACTTTATAACCAGCACCGGCGAGCAGTCCATCAATATCTTGCTGCGGTGGCTTGGAGGAGGAGGAGGAGGATGATAAGCTGCCACTGCTACTTCCCGCTGATGACGAGGTGGAGTCGTACCGCAACATGATTCAAATTAAAATTAGCTTCTTGGTTTTCAAATATTGAAAGAAGGGGCAGATCTAGCATGGCCCAAAGTTGGGGGGGACAGAGTGAGTAGGAAATGGATGAAAAAGAGAAAGTGAGAGAGTAGACGAAATGAGCAGTGTATCCATCTTTTTAGATACTTTCTCTTTCCTCATTTTTCATTAAAATAGAAATTTAGTGAGTAAAAGTTTTCAAATAAATAAAATTAAATTGCAGAAACTTGGTCGAATCGTTTATATTTGTAGATGCTAAAAACATGGAGAGGAGAACTTTTTTATCCCAATCTCATTTTAGACTTACACCAATTGCGTTACTCATCTTGCACATATCTTTTACACACCTAAACTGACTTTACAGTTCCAGGAGAGTGCAACAACAACATAAATTACGCAAAATAGAGTTAAAATGTTTGTACCGTCTCGGTACTTCTCTTGGTTATTGTTCATTTTTATTCATTCTGTTTAGAGTTGTAGAGAAATCAAAATCAAAAGCTAGAAATTGGAAATGAACTTTGAAGAAACCAGAACTTAAATAGTAGGAAAAAGCAAAATTTGAAAATAACTTCCTATCAATGCCAGATACATTGGGATTAAAAGCCAACTTATTAAAAATTAAAAGGAAAAAGGAAGGAGTTAAGCGAGAGAGATGACAAAATCGGGGGGGTTGAGTTCTGATCATCTACCGCTAACAGCAAGAATTGCAGACACTAGTTAGGACCATCTTTTGTTGAAGAAGAAAGAGTAAAAATATTCATCACAAAAATTATTTAATAATGGTAATGCTTAGATCACAATCACTTTTAACTCTAAATTTCTTCTTGTTTTCTGCCCTAAACCACACCAATAAATTAAAAACAAAATTGCAACTCTTCAGCTTTAATATAGGAATTAGGAAGAACAATATCCAAACCAAAGATAACTTCAAAACTCTTCCCATTTCTAGGTCCATAAAAAACTACTTTCAAAAATAAACAGAAAACAAGAGATTTGAACCTGTTCTAAATCTAAATCTAAAGCAGACTACTTTGAGAAAAGGAGAGTCGCCATTCGACTCCAAATATAAAGAAATACTTGGCATTTAGCAAGATGTTAACAAAGATGTCATAATATTTCAGATGAGAAGTTAAAAGAGTGCATTATACTATACTTACTTTGAAAAATCAATCCTCTTGAGGACGCAACATCGTGCTAGTTTCTTCGACACTTTTCACGAGTTCTACCAACAACTCCTTCCATTCATCAATGGAGGAACAATACATCTTAATCTTTTGAAACCATTTCAGCTTCTTATTATTTCTTACACGGTAGACCTTGTGATGGTGGATGAGTTCTCAAAGTTGAAAATCAAATTCACCGGTGCTCACTTTGTGTGTCTTCTCTTCATGGTGGAGATGATAGAAAAAATTCAAAGCTTCCACCATCCGCATCCTTCTTATCTCTAGTTCATATAGCTTTGATTTTGTCTTACCAAACTCGATTTCTAGTGCAACAATCTCATGTTTCAGTTCTTCTAACACCCTAGGCCCGACCCGATCACTAGGTCCGAGTACCAGATGATACAAAGACCCGAATGACTTGATGATATTTCTAAAACAAATCTTTTTACTTTCTCAAACATTTCATTTACACCTTAAACTATATTGTCCTACACAACATCTAAAAGATACTGTCTTACAATCTTATTTAAAACATTGAATTTAAATCTATTTTTTTAATGACTTCGACTAAACCCCCAAGGCGTGGCCTTTAAATGAGAGCCCCTCTATATCCTAAACGACATCCATGCCCTTCCCATGACTAGCAGTGTCTGCTTGGTCCCTCCACTCCATTTTCGAGTCAAAACCCTTTACCCTGTGAAAACGTATAATTTCATAAGTTCAAATTAACATAGTGAGATTCTGTGAAGCAGTACAATAGCAATATTTCATAGTTTTCAAGAAACAAAATGTAAAGCAGAGTCATCAACTCCCTGTTTAATCATCTGTTTATCGCAATTTGTACCAGCATAATCTCTGTCTTGCCCTCTTTTTCTCAACTGACCCATGGCGGACTTATTCTCTATCTCAAGTGTGAGCTTGTTCTTTACGATAGTAGTCTCACATTTACCCATCCTCTTGAACGAGAAATTCATTACCCATTACTGACTTTCCTTACGATCCCCTAGATTTCGGATTCTGACTCTGATCTGTCACACAACTTCATCAACCTGTAGTTCTATATATATTGGATGCCGACTGCGCAGGTGCCTTATCGTCCTAGCAGACTTATACCTTTCGTCTAGCCTTAAGCTACTAGTTTGCCCTGTTTCAGTCTTTTGTGATCTTCAAACCATAATCCCCTCTACTTCTGGGCGGGTCGTTCTCCAAAGGCAGCCCTTGTGGACTTATTCATTTTCGATAAACCTTTATCTGTGGGCCCATAGACTTAGGTTCCACTTACTCGTTTCACTATCACTCGCAATTTCGGTGTACTCACTAAAATTTCACGGGCTCAAACTTCAATCAGTTAGTCAATTTAGTTTCTATTTTTGTAATTTTTATGTTTTTAGAATTTCTTAGAGCTACTCGACTTATATTGCAATTTTGAGTACTGCTTAATATTTTAGATGTTACCATTGTTGAGTAGTTAAAGTTTTAGGAATTAATTTGATAGATTTTTAAGTTAGATGTGAAAATGACTAAATTGTGAAGTCAAATGTTAATTTTGAGCAATAAAGACTAAATTGTGAAATTTTAAAATTATGGGGTAGATTGAAAATAGAGAGCTAATTTTAGCTTAGAGTGAAATTAGTATAAAAATTTGAGGTTAAATATGGATATTAAAATTTGTCTCGGTTTAGGGATTAAATTGAAGTTTAAGCAATTATAGTGTAAAAGTTAAAAATTCAATGTGAAATTGGATTGTGTAATATTAATGTATTTTAATTGTCTTATTCCGTAGCTAACGTCGTACCAGAATACTCGAGTAAAAAGGGGAAGGATAAAATCGATGTCAAATAGCTCGGAATTCACAATTTGTATTTCTATAATTCGAACTAAGTTCTAAATTATTGCATTTTGAATTGTTGCATATGGTAAGCATTTGAGGTAAGTACTTTTGTACTTTGAGATTGAATTGAATTCATAGTTGATTGAAATGGATTGATTTGGTATATTATGAATGTATTGATTATATGAAGATTGAATTGAATATATGTTTAAATGTGATAATGTGCATATATGAGAATTGGACATTGGATGTACTTGTAATGAAATGGAACCCTATTAACTGTTTTGGGCTAAGTCGGATATAGATGGCATGCCATAGGATAGGAAGATTTTAGGAATTTCTTCGACCTCGAGTCAATGAGGCACTAGGTGCCAATTTGCTTCGGTTTAACCGATGAGACACTGAGTGTCAACTTATATAGCACTAGGTGCAGATATTACTTCGGATTTATTCGATGAAGAACTGGGTGCCAAACTGGTGTGTTGGTTGGATCCGTGTATCTGTCCGAGTCTAAGTCGTGTTAATAGGGGAAATTGAATAATTAAATTTATGTGTTTGATATTGATATGGTAAAGATGAGAAATGAAATATGAAATGATGAAATGAGATGTGAATTTGGAAATGAAATCAAATATTGATTAAAGAGTTGAATCATGCTATTGCATGAGTTAAGATTAACAAATGCTACATGAAATGCCGTTGATATGTGATTGAACATGTGGAATTTTAGTAGATGTGAATAAGGAATGAGCAAATTTATATTATTAATTTGAAACACATGTACATATCTTTACTTGTTGCATTTTTACATTTTAATTACTTATATCAAATTTATATTGTTCGGATTATAGAAATACCACTATGTTATACTCAACGTAGGGTTTTGTTTTCTGTGCGCAGGTTAGGTACTTTTCAACTTCTCGTCAACTCAGCATCCAACAACAAATCTCGGGCTCAAATGTTGTGATGTTTAATTTTGCAATGGCATATGTTTAGGAAGTCTTTGGTTGATAGTTGGTTTGTAAATGTAAGGTTATTTTGGCTTAAAGTGAAATGGTGACTACTTGTATATATATATAGTTCTAGTTGAGGTAATGTTGGTAAGATAGGTTAGCCTAATGTTTGATATATGCTTAGCTTCAAATTGGTAACTTAAGTGAAAAGTTAGTTAAATTATGACAAATATGGTATGAATAGAAGTTTGAATGGTTTATTGCTTTGCTTGTGTGTTTGATGATATATAATGTGGTACCAATGATGGTACATTGGTTAGGCACTTAGGATGGTTGTTTTGGCTTGTTTTGAGCATGCTTAATCGTGTTTTGAATAGGTTAAATTGCTGGTGAAATGATTGCTTAGGGTCCAAGTAATCACAATTTGGTAAACTTGAGTTTTAAGGTACATTTAGGTGCACATGGCCTGAGACACGGTCTGTCACACGGCCGTGTGAGACACACGGCATTCACACGAGTGGGTGCCCTGAGCATGTTGAAAAAATAGTATAGGTGTAGTTTCCACACGGGTTGACACACGGCCTGCAACACGGCCATGTGTCTCAAGTCAGTGAGTTACATCGGCTGGGACATGGCCGTGTGTCCCAACGTCGGGAGCTACATGGTCTAGGGCATTTCACATGGTTGTGTGCCCCCTGTTTTTAGGTATTTTTAAAATGGACCTAAACTTTCTGAATTGTTTCAAATTAGCCCATGTTTGTTCTTAGGTTATTTCTAGAGTACCGAAAACTCGTGTTTAAAACGTGAATTTTATTGTGATTTTGAATGAAATAGAATAGATCGTTATTAAATTATATAGGATATGATTATGGAATTAAATGTTTAGAATTGGTTAGTAATACGTGTGACCCTAATCTGGCGATAGAAAGAGATTAGGGGTGTTACAACCAAACTCAATTTCTAGTACAACAATCTCATGTCTCAATTCTTCAATTTCTCTATTGTGTCTTATCTTTAAGCTTTCGAGTTTCAGACGACTTTGCGTCTTAAAACTTGCATGCTTAATGTACAAGCCCATTTTTGCCTGGCCCAAAACCCAAATTTTTACAGCCCTAATTTACTAGCCTAACCCAAACAACACAATCCAAGCCCAACCAGGCCCAATACCCAAATCAGACCCAAATTTTAAACTAGGGTTTCAGAAAATTGAAACCCTAGCCTAGCCTAGTGCCGCAGACTTCTTTGGTCTCGCCTGTTAAATCCTTTGCACTTCCTCCGCCACGCCACCAACTCCTTCACCCTCCTCGACTCTCTGCAAGATGAAAGAACACGCAAAGTAGAGACAAAAACAGTGCAAGCAGTAGAGAAAAAAATTTTGTAACATTGGCTATAAAAAAAAAGAAGCCGAATCAAAGGAGGGGGAACTTTTGTTTTTTTTGAAATCGGTATACAAACCGATTGAAACCTTTGTAATGGGGGTTGTTTTTTTCTCTTCCGATTTTGTAAGGAAAAACACATTAGCAAGGAAATAAAACAAAAAAAAAAGATTCAAGAAACCTTTTGGTACAAGTTCTATTTTCCTTTTTATTTTTACTTTTCTTTTATTTTTTTCTTTTTTTCAGAATCGTTCAGTATTTCTTTATTTTATTTTTCTTTTATATTTAAAACTATATATATAACGTAAAAAAGCAAAAAAATACCTTCTTTTGATTTGTTGGCATGGCGACGTGGAGGCCCTGTCACGGCTTTACGGCTCTGGCCTGGAGGAAGGAGAGAGACTTGAGAGAAATTTTTTGGTTTTTTTCTGGAGAAGAAGGGAAGAATGAAAATTTTGAAAAAATTAGTTTAAATAGGCTTCCAAACGACGTCGTTTTGGGGCGCCTTCTCGAGCACCAAAAGCAGCTGCTTTTGACTGACCCGATTGGTCGACCCGACCCGCTCCGGGGATCCACAGTTTTTGACGGAAGGGCTAATTGCACGTTTAGCCCTTCCTCTTTTAATGCTTTTAAAATTAGGTTCTTTTAATCTTTTGAATTTTACCCGAAATTTTTATGCTTTTCAATTTAATCCTTACCGAACTACGTCATTTTAATGGAAGGAAATTTCCTTCTTGGTCCCTCCATGTTTTATGAATGTTCGAGTAGTCCCCGCTTTTGTTTATTTGCGTTTGAGCCACGAATCTTGTTTTAATGTTTAATTTAGTCTTTTGCTATTTTGTTTATTTTCCTAACAAATTTCATATTATTATTATTATCATTATTATTATTATTATTATTATTATTATTATTATACTCTTTTAATTTTAAAATTCTTGTTATATATTTACATATACAAACGCATACTTTTTATAATATATATGTGTACATATTTTATTTATTTATTTTTGTGTGTGAATATATACACTTTCCTAATTCATATACACATACATTTTAAAGTTATTATAAATATATTTTTATATTTCATTTTTCATACTTACACATACCTATATCTATTTCTACGTATTTTATTACACATAGATATACGTATACATATTTTTAAATATTTTCTATGTTTTCATAATTCTAAAATATATATATATATACATGTATTTATATTTTTTTTCTTTTATGGTTTCGTTATTTAGCGTGGTGTTTACTTTTTTTTTATTTATTTATGCCCACTTTCATTCGAATAGTTTATTTGCTTATTCTTTTGCATGTTTAATTCGTTTTTATTTATTTATCTTTTATTTGTTGTTACTCGTACTTACATTATCGAATTCATTATTGTTTTGTTACTTAGCATTAACATCGTGTTTTATTTCTACTATTACGCGTTAAATTATTTTTCATTCAATGTATAAATTATGATTTTTGAATAAACAAAATTTCATGTTTAGACTCGAGAAGGTCGTACCCTAACTTACTGGGTTTCGATTTTCACAATAAATCTAAATACGCGAGTTTTTTTTAACCAAAGTTTTAAATGATCTCGAAAATTAAGAAAAGATCGAGTCCTAACTTACTGGACTTGATCCTCTTTTTAAATTCGAGATAGTTAAACATCTTTTAAATAAGTATTTTTTACATTCATTCGCAGATCGAGAATTAGAGACATTGTGTCCTAACTTATCGGATATGATGCTTTCTTTCTCGATTAACGTGGAATGTACCATCTTTCCCAAAATTTTCAACATTTTAATACAAGGATCGTATTTTAAATTTCTTTAAAGTTTTCAGTTTTTGACACTAAGACATTAAGTAATCAACTAGGTACCAATTTTGGGCGATCGAGGTGCTAATCCTTCCTCGTATGTAATCGACTCCGAACCCATTTTTTGAATTTCGTGGACCAAAATCGTTGTTTTAATAAAATTAAATTGTTTATTAAAAACAACCACTTTTCAAGGTGATCCGATCACACCTTATCAAAAAAGGATTGGTGGCGACTCCCGTTTTTGTTTTCATTTTTCAAACCCAAGTCGACCTCGTTTTCCATCAAAAAAATGGTGTCAACAGCTTGGCGACTCCACTGGGGATTTAAATAAGAGAGTCAAGCCACGAGTTGATTATTTCTTGTCTTTTTGTCGAAAGTTAAAAATTTGGTTTAAATATACGATCCTCTCATTGCATTTCATTTGTTTTACTATATTATGTTTTGTATTTTAAATTTTTATATATCTCTGCACATTGCATTGCATGACCGTTGGTCACACCTTTTAAGTGGGAGCGAGAAGCTACTCCTTCGTGAGGTTTTCACCTCCGTGCAGGATAGTGGATCGCTTTCAGGATACATCCGTACCTATGTCTTCGTGAGATTTTCATCTCCGTGCAGCCATAGGGAAATGTATTCCCCTGAACCGAACTCGGTCCGTATGAGCCTATAATGGGTGAGGATTGAGGAATCTGCTGGTTCCGGTACCCTTACTCTAGAACCAAACCTCATGTAGTGAACCTTAGGAGCCCACCCTAGGTAGAACCACTTCGAACCCCTAATATTCACCCGAATAGGGGTTCTATTTATTCTTGTTTGCTTTTGCTTTGTACTAACCTATTTTCCTTTTTTGATGATTGCATTGCATTTTTATCATAAAGAGGTGTTGATTCAGGTTCGGTTGTTAAATAAAGAGCTTGTCATAAGGAAATGGGTCTTTTGATAAAGTGGAAAATAATACGGTTGCCCGAATATGTTCCGAGAAAACACAACAAGAGAAAGATGATAGAGGACAACACAACTATTGCTCCGTTGCCCGAGGATTCAAGGTGATAAAGATTATTCGAGAGTCGCCGAACTTTCTTAAAGAAAAGCCAATGAGCATCACGAGGATAAGTGAGCAACGAGTTTTGGCCCGGATCAAGCAAAATAGAGATAGAAGAGAAGTCCCTTTTGAAGAGTTCGTGAGATTCATCTAACGCGCGAATGAAGAAAAGGATCGTTGTCTTGGAATATAAGGGCAAGGTCGTACGTATATCCGCTTTATGTAAAGAGATTTGTTTTCTAGAAAAGTTGTTCTAAAAATAATTGAACCAAGAATCAACGTCTCTTTTTGCATTCATTGCATGCATTTGCATTACATTGCATCATATGGATTAGATTTTCCCGAAGTGACCTTAATTAGGAAAAATTATTTCAGTTAACCTGGAAACCGAAAAAAGTCTATCGACTTAGCATCGTTATGGTACCTGAATAAAAAAAAGCATGGACCAAAGATTAAAAAACTTGAACGATTCCGAAAGGGGAAGCAAGACCAACTACAACTGCAAATACAAGAGCGGTAAGCTAAGGTCTAGCAAGATAGAGTTTTGTGAAGGGGTTAAAAAATGTTCATATCAATGTCATACATGAAGACAACTGAAAATGGACCTTATTATATATTCACCCTTATAAACTTAGGAGTGTTCTAAATAATCGGACTGCAGAAAAAATCTTTGTAGCCTACCTAGAGTAATATTCAGAACACACTTGTTGCTTTCAGCCTAGAGGCAACAAGAACTCTTTTGTGAAATAGGCTCATGTCTGAACATCATTATTTCGATCTTTTTTTTAGCCAATATTCTTTTATTCTTTACAAATAAATATCTTTGATTCTTTGATTCTTTTCGATTTTCTTCCAAATTTTATTCTTTTAGATTTTCTTCCAAATCAATTTTGCATTCATAATCATATTGTACATAACTTCATATATTCTTTGTATATTCTTTTGTACCTACAATAGGTCCTTGGATATCAACGACATGAATGACACTGCTACAGACTTAAAATCTCCTTTTGAGCGAGACATGTGTTTGAGGGATCTCACGACTTTGAAGATGACATAGATTGTAGCATATCCCCAGACTTGTTGAGGATGGTAGAACAAAAGGATAAACAGATCCTACCTCTTAAGGAATCATTAGAAATTGTGAGCTTGGTGAAGACTAGAATTGACCTGACCACAGAGGCGAAGCAAGACCTTGTTGAGTTACCTCTAGAGTTCAAAGATGTCTTTGTATGATCATACCAGGGTATGCCTCGATTCTTGTAATAAAACCTGCACAACAGCACAATATCAGAAATTTACAGTGCGAACGATGCAATTCTTTGCCGGGGCAATGCCTCTCTCGTTGAGTCAGCATAGCTTTGCCCATTTGAAGTCGAGTTTTCATCCCTTCAGGATGTTGTTGGATTTTGACCGGATTAAAGAGGAAGATCCAAAGTTTTCTGTCGTAGTTGCGTCCCAAAAGGGCTCTATGAAAGAAATTTGGTACCAAAGAAGATTTTTCACATACAAGATGAAAGTGGAAGACTTTAGAATAACATTGATTCTGGTCGAAAAACATGACCAGGACTTGCCTGATCTCATGAGTTCAGACTCAAAAAAAAAATTCAAAAAAAAAATCATCAAAAAAAAATCAAAGTCAAAAATAGGAGAAAAAGAAAAAAAGAAAAAGGAGAGGTCAGGGCGAAAACCCGCAAAGGGCGCCTTGACCAAAGGTGGATTTGAGTTGAAAACCAAAAAATGGCGACTCAAATTTTGAGCAAAATGGGGCATGGACATCACCATTATCGAAGACTTCTAATGGACATTGCTTCATTTTTTTGAGAGGCTACTTCATGAGCCAAAGTCATCGTATACTGATACAGAATTTCAGAGAAGAGGGTATTGGAGAATGCATTGAGCTTAAACAATAGCACAATAGCTGAGGTCTCAAATTAACTCAAAAGTGGACACCACGATTCGTCACTAAAGTTCCTAGAGTTGAACATCGAAAATTGAAGGAAAATGACTGAGACTTACAATGATTGACGTGAGAAATTACCATTTGCCCTCATTGTTTGTCGAACATCGGTACTGGGGCAACAACTCTCTTTTTTGGTTTACATGATTGAGGTAGTTCTACCTATTAAAATCCCCTCATTGCTTGTTGGAGGGATCCAATCGCGATCAGTTGGCCCTAAGAAAAGGGTTAAAAGGCTATTCATCAGGGTCGGATATACCATAAATAAATAATATGAGCCCATAATAAATAGGCTCGTCTCAGAGAATTCCACGAGAGGGCCGGATGTTGAAAAAGATTCTTCCTTAACGAAAGGATTCTAAAGGGAAATGAGTGACAAACCAAGAATGTCCCTATGTTGTAAAGAAGACCATTTTCAGAGGAGCACTGATCCTGAGTGAGATTGCCAATCCTATAAACTCGGATCCAGAAGAAAGAAGGACCAAGGTGAAAACCTGCAAAGGGCACTTTGAGTCAAAAAAAATAAAATAAAAAAATGAAAAAATGAAAAAGTAAAAATGGAGAAGCTAAGGGGAAAACCCGCAAAGGGCACCTTAGGCCAAAGGGGATTTGAGTTGAAAACCCGAAAGACGGCTCAAATATTGATCAAAATGGGGCATGAAGTGATCAGATTAGGGGCATGTGGTGATCTTGCTATACCTGAAAGGGTAATGCGATATCTTGGGGCATCGACAGAGTCCTGTAGATCTCCTAAACACATATCAAACTCAGGAAACTCAGGAAAGTCTTCAGAAAGTTTGTACAGAGAAGTTCAAGTCATGATATCCGAGGCACCTAACCTTCATACTATTTATATATTGAATTTGTTGTTGTTCTTGGAATACTTCATTCTTTTTCAAGATGCGTGTTCCAATCAATTCCTCTTTTATTCTTGCTACCCTTGATAATTCATTCATTTCGAGCTATGCTCTCAAATCAATTCTATTTTATCTATCGTTATGTTCTCTTTGCAAGCATGTTGCATTAGAATAATGATTAATGGACTAATAACACTTTCACAATGGAAGTTTTGCATATTACTCTAGAAGTTTCTAAATAATATAGGAACCTGAAACAGGACTATTATTTAGAAAACACCAAGTTTAAAGGGTGAAATATCTAATAAGGAAGACTATCCTTTCAGATTTTGTTGTCCAAACATTGATTGAACAAAATGACAAGATGTCGTGTTGGTGACAAAACTTCAATGAACAAACAAGCAAGGATCACCGAGTGATAAGGAAAGGTTTTCTCGGAGAAGAAAATTTTGCAATTGTGCATGAGCATTTGGTATGACACCTTGCGAATGGGGTAAAGGACCAAAGAGCTTCACATTCTGTATCCTTAAATTACGATAGGAGAAGATTGAAAAAAGTCGTATCTTTCTACCCTTGGGTTACAGTGGGAGATTGATAGTGCAAATTTTATGTCCCAGTGGATTGAACTTTGATGTTCACAGTGGGGGGCAATCAAATTAAGTGTTTCTTTGGATATGCTCGCCGAGCAAAAAGGCGGTGTAGCACGTTAGTGATAAAGCCTTAATAAGCTTTTGTGTGATGGTAACCTAAGCATTAAGGAATCATTTTCATGACATTTTGCATGTCATTCATACACATCTAGTTAGGAGCATTTGATTCGTTTTGATCATGTCATCCTAATCACTAGGCACAATTAGGTTCATAAAATAGAACATACAGGTCATGTTCCCCAGAGAACAGATCAATGAAGACATCAGATCTTGCCTTCCTGCGTTAACAGTGAAGCAGATCGAAAACAAATCCTTGCCTCCATCGGTTACAGTGGAGCTGGTTGAAGATAGCAGATCTTGCCTTCCTGCGTTAACAGCGAAGCAGATCGAAAACAAAGCCTTGCCTTCATTGGTTACAGTGGAGCTGGTTAAAGAAGCAGATCTTGCCTTCCTGCGTTAACAGCGAAGCAGATCGAAAACAAAGCCTTGCCTTCATTGGTTGCAGTGGAGCTGGTTAAAGAAGCAGATCTTGCCTTCCTGTGTTAACAGCGAAGCAGATCGAAAACAAAGCCTTGCCTTCATTGGTTGCAGTGGAGCTGGTTGAAGACAAAAGATCTTGCCTTCTTGCATTGACAGCGAAGCAGGTCGAAGACACAAACCTTGCCTCCCTCATTTGTGATGGAGCTGGTTGAAGACAACAGATCTTGCCTTCTTGCATTGACAGCGAAGCAGGTCGAAGACGAACCTTACCTCTCTCGGTTGTAGTGGAGCTGGCTGAAGAATTTCAGATCTTATCTCCCTGAGATTACAGCGGAGTAGATTGAAGTTAGTAATCCTATCTCCCTGAGATTATAGTGGAACGGTTTAAAATAAAGGATCTTATCTCTCTGAAGTTACAGTAGAGCAGATCGCACCAGGTCTTATCTCCCTGAGGTTACAGTGGAGTAGACCGAAGACTTTCAGATCTTATCTCCCTGAGGTTACAATGAGCGATCAAGATAGGATCTTATCTCTCTAAAGTTACTGATGAAGCGGATCGCACTGTGTCTTATCTCCCCGAGGTTACAGAGAGTAGATCAAGACTTTCGATCTTATCTCCCGAGGTTACAGCTGAGTAGATCGAAGAGGATCTTATCTCTCCGAAGTTACAGAGAGTAGATCGCATCAGTCTTATCTCCCGAGGTTACAATGGAGTAGACCAAGACTTTCGATCTTATCTCCCCGAGGTTACAGTGAGCGATTGAAGACATAATCTTATCTCCCGAGTTACAAAGGAGCGGATTAAAATAAAGGATCTTATCTCTCGGGTTACTGAGAGAGCAGATCGCACCAGGTCTTATCTCCCTGAGGTTACAGTGGAGTAGACCGAAGACTTTCAGATCTTATCTCCCTGAGGTTACAGCGGAGCAGATCGAAGACAGGATCTTATCTCTCTGAAGTTACAGTAGAGCAGATCGCACCAGGTCTTATCTCCCTGAGGTTACAGTGGAGTAGACCGAAGACTTTCAGATCTTATCTCCCTGAGGTTACAGCGGAGCAGATTGAAGACATAATCCTATCTCCCTGAAGTTACAGTGGAACGGTTTAAAATAAAGGATCTTATCTCTCTGAAGTTACAGTAGAGCAGATCGCACCAGGTCTTATCTCCCTGAGGTTACAGTAGAGTAGACCGAAGAATTTCAGATCTTATCCCCCTGAGGTTACAGCGGAGCAGATCGAAGACACTATCCTATCTCCCTGAAGTTACAGCGGAGCGGATTAAAACCACAGATCGCATCAAGTATTATCTCCCTAAGCAGTAGTGGAGCAGACAAAAGAAACCAGATCTTATCTCCCTAAGCAGTAGTGGAGCAGATCGCATCAAGTCTTATTTCCCTAAAGCGCAGTGTAGTGGATCGAAGCAACAGGACACAGTGGATTGGAAGGAGGCTATTTGAAGAAAAGAAGCACTAGAAGAAGTCAAGACTCGGCGAGACCAGGCAAAATTGGGCTTTCTTAGTCTTTGCTATGTTATCGTTACACGACAACGAGCAAAGAGGGGCAGCTGTACAAGCCCATTTTTGCCTGGCCCAAAACCCAAATTTTTACAGCCCTAATTTACTAGCCTAACCCAAACAACACAATCCAAGCCCAACCAGGCCCAATACCCAAATCAGACCCAAATTTTAAACTAGGGTTTCAGAAAATTGAAACCCTAGCCTAGCCTAGTGCCGCAGCTTGCTGGTCTCGCCGTTCGTCACGCTTGCACTTCCTCTGCCACGTCACCAACTCCTTCACCTGCCCTCTGACTCTCTACAAGATGAAAGAACACGCAAAGTAGAGACAAAAACAGTGCAAGCAGTAGAGAAAAAAATTTTGTAACATTGGCTATAAAAAAAAAAAGCCGAATCAAAGGAGGGGGAACTTTTGTTTTTTTTTTTGAAATCGGTATACAAACCGATTGAAACCTTTGTAACAAGGGGGTTGTTTTTTTTCTCTTCCGATTTTTGTAAGGAAAAAACACATTAGCAAGGGAAATAAAAACAAAAAAAAAAACAGATTCAAGAAACCTTTTTGGTACAAGTTCTATTTTCCTTTTTTATTTTTACTTTTCTCTTTATTTTTTTTTTTTTCGTAACTGTTCGTATTTCTTTATTTTTATTTTTCTTTTATATTTAAAAACTATATATATAACGTAAAAAAAAGCAAAAAAAATACCTTCTTTTGATTTTTTTCTACCACCGTGTCTGGTGGCCATGCAACAACGACGTGGCGCCTGCTCACGGCTTTCTGGCTCTGGTCGGAGGAAGGGAGAGAGACTTGAGAGAAATTTTTTGGTTTTTTTCTGGAGAAGAAGGGAAGAATGAAAATTTTGAAAAAAAATTAGTTTAAATAGGCTTCCAAAACGACGTCGTTTTGGGGCAGCCTTCTCAGGCACCAAAACGGCGCCGTTTTGACCTGACCCGTTGGCCGACCCGACCCGCTCCAGGGGGATCCGCGTGTTTTTGACGGAAGGGCTAATTGCACGTTTAGCCCTTCCTCTTTTTAATGCTTTTAAAATTAGGTTCTTTTAATCTTTTGAATTTTACCCGGAAATTTTTTACGTTTTCAATTTAATCCTTACCCGAACTACGTCATTTTAATGGAAGGGAAATTTCCTTTACTGGTCCCTCCATGTTTTATGAATGTTCAGAGTAGTCCCCCCGCTTTTGTTTATTTGCGTTTTGAGCCCTGAATCTTGTTTTAATGTTTAATTTAGTCTTTTTGCTATTTTGTTTATTTTCCTAACAAATTTCATATTATTATTATTATTATTATTATACTCTTTTAATTTTAAAATTCTTGTTATATATTTACATATACAAACGCATACTTTTTATAATATATATGTGTACATATTTTATTTATTTATTTTTTGTGTGTGAATATATACACTTTCCTAATTCATATACACATACATTTTAAAGTTATTATAAATATATTTTTATATTTCATTTTCATACTTACACATACCTATATCTATTTCTACGTATTTTATTACACATAGATATACGTATACATATTTTTAAATATTTTCTATGTTTTCATAATTCTAAAATATATATATACATGTATTTATATATTTTTTTCTTTTATGGTTTCGTTATTTCGCGTGGTGTTTACTTTTTTTTATTTATTTATGCCCACTTTCATTCGAATAGTTTATTTGCTTATTCTTTTGCATGTTTAATTCGTTTTTTATTTATTTATCTTTTATTTGTTGTTACTCGTACTTACATTATCGAATTCATTATTGTTTTGTTACGAGCATTAACATCGTGTTTTATTTCTACTATTACGCGTTAAATTATTTTTCATTCAATGTATAAATTATGATTTTTGAATAAACAAAATTTCATGTTTAGACTCGAGAAGGTCGTACCCTAACTTACTGGGTTTCGATTTTCACGATAAATCTAAATGCGCGAGTTTTTTTAACCAAAATTTTAAATGATCTCGGAAATTAAGAAAAGATCGAGTCCTAACTTACTGGACTTGATCCCCTTTTTTTAAATTCGAGATAGTTAAACATCTTTTAAATAAGTAATTTTTTTACATTCATTCGCGTACGAGAATTAGAGACATTGTGTCCTAACTTATCGGATATGATGCTTTCTTTCTCGATTAACGTGGAATGTACCATCTTTTCCCAAAATTTTCAACATTTTAATACAAGGATCGTATTTTAAATTTCTTTAAAGTTTTCAGTTTTTGACACTAAGACATTAAGTAATCAACTAGGTACCAATTTTGGGCGATCGAGGGTGCTAATCCTTCCTCGTATGTAATCGACTCGAACCCATTTTTTTGAATTTCGTGGACCAAAATCGTTGTTTTAATAAAATTAAATCGTTTATTAAAAACAACCACTTTTCAAGGTGATCCGATCACACCTTATCAAAAAAGGATTGGTGGCGACTCCCGTTTTTGTTTTCATTTTTCAAACCCAAGTCGACCCCGTTTTCCATCAAAAGAATGGTGTCAACACTTAAAAAATAGAAGACCTCTAACTACTTCTGCATGTAGCGTCTGCTCTAAGGTAGCTCTACGTGATGGATCCTCCTCCAATCAAATAGTTGAGTCTGAAAATGTTTAGATCAAAACAGCTTCTACCTTTAAATTTCTTGTTATTTTTTTGCCTTAAACCACAACAATATCTCAAAATAAAAATTGAAGCATTCACATTCAACAATTCAAATAGGAAAAAGAAAAAATCAAGTATATTCAAATCCATAACTCTTCAGCTTCAATGCAGAAAGGACAATGTGGAAACAAAAGATAATTGCAAAAATCTTCCCATTTCAAGGTCCATAAAAAAGGACTTTAAAAAAATAAACAAAAAGAAGGAGGAGATTTGAACCTGTTCTAAATCTAAATCTAAATCTAAAGCAGAAGCAACTTCAACTACTTTAAGAAAAGGAGAGGCGTCTTTCGACTTTCTTTTCTTTAAGTTTTTTTGCTAAACTCGTCTCTACTAATTTGGTGAAGCAATGAAATAAAAATGCGTTAAGAAAAACTATTTGAATTTCAAATTAATCAAATCCCTATTAAGTCCTTTATAGTTTCAAAATTAGTAACTCAGTCTCTCTAAATATAATTTTTCCCAAAATTTTATAAAAATAATTATATATATGTAAATTCAAAAAAATAAAAATGATATAAAATTATTTAAAAACCTTGAAATTATATAAAAAATGTTAATATATATATATATATATATATGTTTTTTTTAAAAGTTCAAAACAAAAAAATTTGGGGCTTTAAACAAGTAATTTATCAAATTAAGTTTATCCTACTATTTATTTTTCGATAAATTATTTTTAAAAAAAAAACTTTAGCTCGAATAAATTTATTCTACTCGATTTAATTTCACTCGACTTGATTCAAAAAGATTTTAAATCGAGTTACTATCAACTCAACCAATTCAAAAAATTTCACTTGATGGCTAAATGGTGAGTTCCACCAGAGTCTCAAGCAATGTCCTCATACTTTGGTTAGTCTAGATTTTAATGACCCTGCATATATTAATGTTGCACTAATTCCTAATAATTAAAACCAATATAGTTTGCAAGTTCAGTTCCTCCCTTTGATATTTTTAGGCCCGTTATGGGAACATAATAGCCCCTAATTATGATATTCCTTGAAAGATTTGAGAATTCTTATGTGGCAATTTAAGAAAATATTATTTACACGTTTCTTAGAAAAAAAACATTTGTGGAAATAGTTATATTTATTTTGGTCAATCATGGTAAGTTATTTTTTCAAAAATACAGGAAGAGTAAACCTTACAATCAAAATTTACAAAATCATAAATAATTGCAAATATATATTTTCAATGATACCAACTTTTAGTTTTAAGAAATTGTAGAAGTAACAGTATATATATGTTACAAATATTTTTAATAAATATTTCTAATATTAAAAATAATTTAATGATTTAGAATCAATTAACTTAATAATTCAAAAACATCATAATAGTATTCAACAACTTAACCGTGCATTAATTATCGCATTAACATATCATTTTATAATGCTATAATTTTGCTATAATATCTGTATATAATTTTATTATATAAAATGATATATTTGATATAAGAAAAATCTAAATCTAAATCTAAATCTGAAATTAAATTAATTTTTTATTACTTAATATCTTAAATAGAAACTATATCAATTTTAGAGTTATTATTTAAGCAAGCATTTTATAATATATTGTTAAAATAAAATATTCATTATTTAAACCTTTAAAAATAAAATATGATATTATAATTTTATAACACATTGTAATTTTGACCATTATATAAAAATAAAAGATTTATTATTAAAACCTTTAAAATAAAATATTCATTATATAAAATATTTGTAATTAGAAATGGAAACTCGTCATGTACGAGTTAATGATACAAATTTTTTTTCCGTGAGAAAAAGGAAACATTACAAATAACTATAAAGAAATTAAAGGAGAAACTACATATAACTGTTAGTCTTCCTCTTTATCAAAAGCTAACTTGGTGATTTGATCAGCTTCCATGTTATCTTCTCTAGGAACATAATCTATGGAGTAGTTCTTCTCTTTCTGTAAGAGTTGTATAATGTGCCTGATTAACGCAGAATTTGACCCCTTCAATAAGGACTCCTTGATAGCCCTAATAACTTCCATATTATTGGTCTATATCCAGATTTTATCATGAAGACTTCCTTGTGCCAATATCGCACCATCAAGAATGCCCCACAATTCAGCTTAAAAAACATAACATATCCCCAGTTTGCAATTGAAACCAAGGATCCATTCACTATTTTGGTCTCTCAAAACTCCACCTGCCGAAGCAGAACTTGTGTTGATTTTAAAAATTCCATTAGACCGTATACGAATCCACCTTTCTGTTTCCACCATTTCCTCCCTCGATGCATGTTTCAAAGATCTCCCTCCCTTGCGAGTAGAAATGTATTGTTTAGCCCAACGATATGCACCTTTGAAAATCTCCTCTATACTCTACGACATTCTTTGAAAAGAGCATATATTTCAGTTTTTCCAAAATTCGCCAAGCAACAATGCCAAAGAAACACGGCCAATCAACATTCCTCCAGTCGATATTAAGACGGCTTTCCAAATTGGACTCAAGCCACTCCTGCAAATTACCTGAAAAGAAAGTAGTTAGTTTATGAGGTGGAATGATTCGGTACCATACCTTCTTCGCAGCATCACAATCCCTTATAGCATGAAGAACATCCTCTATTCCATGGCCACAGATTGAACATCTTGCGTCACTACTCACACCATGCCTTAGCCACTCTTCTCGAGTAAGCAACCTCTGTTTAAGAGTCGGCCAGAGGAAAATTCGAACCCTTTGAGGACCCCTAACCTTCTATGGCAATTTTTAAGCATCCTCTCTAGGATTCCATGACCTCTCTTTAATTTTACGATAAGCACTTTTAATAGAGAAACATTCTGATGAGGTTCCCATCCAAGCAAATCTGTCAAGGCCTGCTAAAAGATGAGAAAGTGGGATGCTAGTAATACATCCAATTAAATCTTCTGGTAATCAAACCCAAAATAAATAGAGATTCCAAATTCCCTCTTCTATAATCATCTCCTTAAGACAGCAATCCATAGCAGTGTTAGAATTAGCAGGGATTAAACTAATCAAGGGTCCAACCTCCGAAATCCAATTATCCCTCCAACATCTAATGGTATTACCATCTCCCGTTGACCCAAAAATGTTTTCTCTAAGCAAAGGCCATATTTTAGAAAGAGCTCTCTAGAGAAAAAAAGCAATTGGTGCGAGAGATAATGAGGGGTAGGCCATCCTTAATTCCATACTTCACACACAAAACCCGCACCCACAAAGCCTCTGGGTTTGTCAAAAAACTAAGGCCCAACTTCAATTGTAACACCCTTAACTTGAATCCGTTGCCGAAACAGGATTATGGAGCATTATCAGAGTTTACGAATTAATTATCTGACATTTCAATTCATCTTGTATTCATATTAGAAACTAATTAAAATCATATATATTGTCACTTAAACGAGCCTTCGAAACCCAAATTATGCATTAGAAACAAATAGGGACTAAGTCGAAAACTCAAAAAATTTTCGAAAATATTTTAAAATTTTCAACATTGTAGGGTCACATGGTTTGGAGGCACGCCCGTGTCTTAGTCCGTGTGAGTCTTCGAAATAGGAACACACGGTCGTGTCTCAGCCCGTGTCTGTGCTCGTGTAAGTATACTGACTTGGATCACACGGCCAAGTCACAAGCCTGTGTGCTAGGTCGTGTGAGCATTCTGTTTAGAGCAAATATAAGATACATAGGACACACGGCCGTGTGTCATACACGGTTGAGACACATGCCCGTGTCTCTACTGTGTGGACGAAAATAAGTCATTTTACAAACCATATTTCTCACCCAATTCTATGTCAATCTATACATGCCATTATAACCAAAATCAAAACATCCGAAAGTACCGATAGATTCAATAGATAGTGTGATACAACTCTGACAAGCTTCCAACCCAATCGAGCTTCTGATAATCTGAAAAGTAAAGGAAAACAAATACATAAGCAATGAATGCTTAATAAGCTCGTATAAACTTTAATCATAATACTTCTTTTCAAATATGAAATTTATACATATCAAGAATAATCTAATATTGATACCATAATACTCATGAAGTTATATTTAACAACTCACCAAATGAACAAATCTACAGTATCACTTATACATATTATTCCTAGCATGGTAGGATTTTAAACAACTTTAACCCTTCCAAAATTTATTTATTTTCATTTGCGTTTCTTTACTTCACACACTCATTCCATATACATAACACACCAGTCATAAGCATATCATTCAACATAGCTACAAGCTTGTGTATTTAAACATAAACCTTTTTCGAATTAATCATAGTATAACTTATTTTATAAGAAATTGCATAACTTAAAACTTACCACTCTTTCCTGAGCACAAGTATATTTTCATTTGAGCACTTACCCTTTCAACGCATCATATAAATAAACATATTACCATTTAACCAGTAGCTTGGCACTTGTATAAGCATCAACAACAACGTTTGTTAGCATACTTGAACATATTTCATATAAATTCAACATTGGTAAACTTATTTTATCAACAAATCACACATGAGTTTATTACTCATCACGACTTCAATCGATGAATACACTTATTTCAGATCAACATCAATAATAACCTTAAGTTTTCAAAAATTAATTTCATATGTCACTTATCAGATCTTACCAAATCGGGGAACGACTTACGAATATGATTACATCATATTCAGAAGCCCGAAGGCTACACAGAAGCACATAAGTGCTAAACAGAAACCCATAAGGGTTGAGCGGAAGCTCGTAAGAGCTGAATGGAAACCCATAAGGGTTAAACTGAAGCTCAAAAGAGCTAAACGAAAACCCATTAGGGTTAAACTGAAGCTCAAAAGAGCTGAACGGAAATCCATAAGGGTTAAACTGAAACTCATATGAGTTAACAGAAGCTCGTGAAAGCTAAACGGAAAGTAAACACAAAAGTTCATAACAAATGATGAACCTCGGTTTACTTGCGTAATTTGCCGTCAATTCATCCTTTGCCATAGAATGATTGTACTCAATCCCGCGTTCCACTTTAACCAGTTATTCATTTCAATTTATAATTTAACAATATTTAATTTTTTTAACAATATGCTAAATACATAATAATTTAACAATATTCCATTTTCAACAATATATTAAATATGTAACATCATTCGTAAATTCAATATAATTATTAAACTTTAACCATACGAACTTACCTAAATTGAATTGTAATAATTACAGGAGTTCAAGGACTATTCTGCTATTTTTCCTTTTTCACAAGTATCTACGAAATCTTGATCTAAAATATATAATTACTCATTCATTAGCATATATTTCAGTTCCAATTAATTTCACAATTTATACCTTTCAATTTTTAATTTACACAATTACCCTAACTTTTACAACTTTTACAATTTAGTCCCTTAACTAGTTAATCTATCAAATCAACAAAATTTTCTCAATTAATAATTTATCAAAATATTCTAGGCTATCATACAACACTTAATAAAACAAAATTTAATACCAAACCATAATATTTTAACCATTTTCACAATTTGATCCTAACATTAATATTTAATAAAATCACTTTATAATATCATCATACAACAAAATTAATGCTCTAAACCCACTTGATATTAATGATTTCTTTCAATATATTAATTTAGACAATAAAAAATTCATTTCATGCAATTTTGTCATTTTGACATTTTACTAAATTGCCTCTAAAATTTTACTTTTATTCAATTTAGTCCCTAAGCCTAAAACATGCAAATTAGTCATTTTAATGAAAACCCACGCTAGTTGAATAATCATATATATATTTTCTTCCTCCTCTCCATTCCACATCCTTAATGTATATAACATGCATATATGTAATATTATCTATAATTCCACTATTTACTTATATGTTCATATCAAATCAGTCCACTTGAGTCATAGTCACTAAATTATTTATATCTTGAGCTAAAGAATTCTAAATTAAGATCTGATTGATGTTTTTGAAACTAGACTCAAATATCTTTCTACCATAAAATTTTTAGAATTTATAGTTTAGCCAATAAGTACAGTAAAATCTTCAAATTTATCCCTATTCTGCTGTTTGACAATTTTGACCTTTCCTTACTAAAAATTAATTATCTCTTAGTACGGGATTTGGATGATGTTTCCGTTTGTTTCACTTGAAAATAGACTCATTATGAATTTAAAAATATAAATTTAAACCCCTAATTATTTTTTTTTTGCAATTTTTGATGATTTTCCAAAGTCAGAACAGGGGAACCCAAAATCAATCTGACCCTATCTCACAAAAATTCATATATCTTATAATATGAAATTCTTTTGATTACAACGTTTCTTCTATGTAAAACTAGACTCAATATTATTTAATTTAATACTTTAATTAACCTCTAATTCAATTTATACAATTTTGGTGAATTTTCAAAATGAAACTACTGCTGCTGTCCAAAACTATTTTAGTGTAGAATGTTGATAACAAAATTTATAACACCTTCCTTTCATTTCTCTATAATATTTCCCATCACTTCCTCTTATTTCCTTCACTAACATATCAAGAACATAGAACCTTATATAATAAAACTCTACTTTAACATCATTTTCATACTTTTTCAATAATATCAAACTCAAAAATATATTGAAATCTTGATGTTCTTACCTTGTCCTATTGATTTCAATATTTAACTTGATTTTGTCTCTCTTCAAGCTTCTATTTCTTGAATCTAACTTGTTATTTTAGCTCCCCATAATCTCCTTATTATTTTTCTCTCTTGGTAGCTATGAAAATTCTTTTGATTTCTAAGTGAAAATGGTGAATTTTTGGTAAAGGACCAAATTATAAAGAAAGAAAAATTTCTTTCTTCTTTTCTCTTCTCACGTGGATGCATGGAAAGATGATGAAAATTCTTCATCTTTCTTTCCTTATATACTAAATAAAATAATAAAATATCTCATTAAAATATTAATTAAATAATATTTATCTAATTAAATAATTATAAAATATCATCAAAATATCTCTAATATCATCATTGCCTTCTAGAGTTCTCTCTCTTCTAATTGACCATTTTTCCTTTATGATCTTTTAAAATTCCATCATTGAGTCATCCTTAATTTGGTAAAATTATGATTTGGTCCCTCATAATTCTTCACCTATTCAATTTGGTCCTAATTCATTCATTTTCTTTAGTTTCTAGATCATTCCTTTCTTAAAATAATTGCACTATTGGTCCTTCAAAATTTTCATATTTACACTTTAACCCATCAAATTTTGAGTATTTACTCTTGGACAACAAAATTTTTTTCACTTTTGCGATTTAATCCTTTCTTGAATTAATATGTCATAATATACTTCCCAATGTTGACATAACTCAAAATTTCCCTTTTTGTCACTTTATTTCCTTATTTTACTATATTAAGGATAATATCTTACTTTCTTACTGTAGTAATTTTCGGGGTATTACATCAATAAAAAAGAAGGTGTTCTGATCTTTCAGCTATTGAAACCCAAGCCCACCACAAACCTTCAACTAACAAACTGAGGTCCAACTAACAAGGGCCATTTTTTTACTCCCTCAAGTTGATCCCCATATAAACTTTCTCACAATTCTCTCAATTTTATCACAAATTCATTACGAGATCTTCAAGGATTTCATGTAATAGATAGGGATTGTAAGAAGAACCGATTCAGCTAAAGTAACTTTGTCAGCTAGAGACAATTGCCTTACATCCCACTTTTGCAGCCTCGACTTGACTTTTTCCACCACAAATTTCAAGGAATTGATGATAGCCCTATCGTGAAAGAGGGGATACAAACCCAAATTATGGACCTTACGAAAACCAAGCGTATCACAAAGATGCCCCACCATATTTTCATCCACTCCTTTGGAGAAGAAAGTGTTCATCTTTTGAACGTTCACCCGATGTCCAGAATAACCACAAAAGGTATCTAGCAAATCCTTAACTAGCCTAGCCTGTCTCACATCAGCTTTCCAAAGATAATAAGATCATCAGCAAAAAACAAATGAGAGAGAATATGACCTGACCTGGATAAACGAATGGGAGACAAAAGGCCTGATCTAATAGATGAACTGATGCTTTGACCCAACCAATCCATGCAAAGAACAAAAAGATAAGGAGGAAGGGGACACCCCTGTCGGATGCCTCAACTAGACTGAACTTCAGTGTAGGAACCCCATTCTAATTACAAATGTTTTAAATTACTTTTATTGTATACCAAAATATAATGGTTTCAACTGAGTTAAACTTTTTTAATCAAGTTAAAACTATTTTAAAACAAGTCAGTATTGCTTTAGGCCAAAAAGTATTGATAATTTTCAAAATATTGATACCCATTCTCAAATCAATTCCAAATTGACATTTTGTTTTCAATCAATTACAAAAAGTACCGATACCTTTTCAAAAAGTATCGATACCTTTTACTAGGTATCGATAAATTGTCTTTGGTATCATTGTAAACTAACTTTAACGGTTACTGAATCAGACATTAAATGCTAATAGTATTGATACTCATACAAAAAGTATCAATTCCTTTTGTTGTAGGTGAATTTAATGATCTAACAGTTTCATCCCCAATGACTCTATTCATGTTTCCAACAACCACAATGGTTGGAAATGAATTAGAGGGTATAAATGCCATCTTCCAAAGGTCCTACAACAACTAAAGAGATCATCTAGCCAAAAGATCAATCAATATAACATTAGTGCTTAATTCTTTCATACTTTTCTTGTATACACTAGTGAGCCTTCATTGTTATTCTTAGCTCAAGTGTATTCTTGTTTATTTGTGCTTAATTGGCAAACATTCTAATCTTGTAAGGATTACTTATTAGTTTGCTATTTGTATTTACTCTTTGAGAGGGTTGAGTCTTAAAGTTTGGTAGAAACCTCAAGGGAGTTACAATCTTTAGATTTTGGGTGGAAATCTTAAGGGAGATTGTAAGGTTAAACCTTGTCCTCAAAGGATATCAAATTAGTAAATTTGAGAAAATCCTTAATGATGGAAAGCTAAGGTAGTGGAGTGGGCAATTGGGGCCAAACCACTATAAATTAAAGTGATCATTGTCTTATCCTTTTCTTAGCAACAACAAACTTTTAAGAGGCCAGCTCACCCCTCCCTCTTGATGATTTCGAGTTGAATTATTGTGCTAATAATAAATCATCAAATGCATGCAATGGATCTAAAAATAAGTAAACATAAAAAATTTAGAAATATTTTCCTATTAAAAAAGTAGCCAATTTCAAACAACAAAAGTAAAATATTTTTATTGAGAGAAAATATTCCAAATATCGAGTCCTGATGAGATTTTCTTCCATTAGGTTCTAGAAACCAAATAAATTCAAAATATTCTGTTTTGAAGAGATTATTTTAAATACCATTTTTTATTTATAAATTTTCGGAGAAAACTCCCACTTGTATATTTTTATTGTAGAAAACCAAAATAAATTGAAGTATAGTGCTTTGGTGAAGGATTTCTTAAAATTTTAATACAATGAGAGCATAAAGAAGATTTGAATATTTGGGTCAAACCTAAATATTTAAACACGTTCTTCATTTACGGTGTTATTTTAAAAGGAATGTAAAGAAGAAGATGGGAGAAGAGAAGGCAAACTATGGAGAAAAAAATTATAATATATTTTTTATTTTTTGTGTATTTTCATAAGAGGTCCCTCAAGTTGTATTGAGCTTATAATTTAGTTATAATTCGTTCTAAATTGTTTTAATTCAATACTAAATTAACTCTAATAGAATGCATTTTAATTCTTATTCATTTAATTTATGGTTGAAGTTAAAGTTATATTTTTCTTTTCTAGGAATTTTGAATTATTATTGCTATATTTAACATGATTGGTTTGGTTTTATGAATTTTAATGTATTATTTGTATTCATCGTTTAGGGATTTTATGATAACCATAACAAAATATTTGATTTTATATGCCGAATAAAATATAATAGATGAGTTAATGTCATTTCTATATCTCTCAATATTTCGATTTAGTCATTATTTGCATAATTCTGTTTCAGATTAGTTTTGACATAATTTTACTCTTCTACTTTACTTTTACAATGTTATCATTTATTCCAAATAGCTAACACTTTTAATTAAAAAACCTACATGTATCTTTTCTTAATTTATCAATTTAAAACAATGTAAATTATTATAACATGTTTTGTTAAATAGACATGTATGCAAACTAATTTATCCTATATTTTATTTTTAAATACAAAAATTTGGAAAGAAATTATCCAACAATGATGATTGATAATTATTTGATTTAACTTATTTATTATTATGTTTGAATTTCATAATCATATTACTACATACCATAAATCGTTTCAATTGCATGGGCAAATTATTAAATTCTGAAACATTAATATCAAATTATGATCACAATTTTAATATTTTTATAGTTTGGACATGCCAACTTATTAAAATCAATTTATTTTTACAAATAACAATTTAATAATATATACAAACTAATTTATGATTATAATATAAATTACAAATAATATATATTTGATTAATTAAAATAGAAACAAAGCACAATGCATTTAAGATCCAATAATTAAAACATAAAATAGATTGAATCAAGGAAAGAACTCATTCCGAGTATTTAGGACTTAAATGTAGAGAATCAAAATATGCAGACTTTAACATTATGAAGATGTCATTAACAAAATTGTAGACTTTTTAGCTATTTATTCACAACAATGCATTTGCCAAAAGCAATTTTTTTTTTACTGTAAAAGCATTGTGGAATATCAAGAGCAACCCTAAACATTTGAAAGTACTAATCAAATTATATTAAATCTTTTTGAAGTTAAAAGGGTATAGAACAAAAGTTTCCTCATTTCAGGAACTTGAAAATCTTACAGAACCAAAGAAAACAAAAATCTTTCAAGTCTAATACATATAATGAGATCATGTCAAAGAAAGGCCTGAGGAGAATGTGATTCCAGCCAAGTTAGCCCCTTTCATCTTGCAATCAGGCAACAACACCCAATTCCATACGCCGCTCTGTTGATGGTAAGTCAGCCAAATAATGTCCCATGAGCCCTCGTAATTCGACATCAACACCACCCGAATTCTCCCATTTCTCGCCTCTAAACACCCTATCATCACCCCGTAAGGTTTCCCTATTTGCTCCACTATCTCACTCGGAACATTTGACACATACTCCCAATTCCCACTCCTTAGGCTTATCCCCCACACTTCTATGCTGCACAACACCTTTGCCCTCCTTTGATCCCGCGATCTCATTATCATCACGTGTCCGTCACCATACACGTGTCTCCGGTCACTTACGTTCACCCAGCTTGCCTGCTGCTCTCTGTTTCCGAATCTTGGTCGTAGGATCAGTGGTGGGATGTATTCAGATCCAATCGCAACCACCAAACTCTCCTGAGGTGCATTATGTGCATTGAGAAACATACAATCATTCCCTGCGAAGTTCCCCTTCCCCTCTCTTGCTTCTCTGCACTGCCATTTTTCGGTCTCTGAATTGTATTCGAACACAACCGGACTGTTCCCCACTAGTTCGACGAACAAAAACCGGAAATGACCCGAATCCGATGATTCGGGTACTAGCTTCATCCCGGATCTCCTCCAGGAAGAGGTACCACGTGGACCTAATGGACATGGAGGGATCTTTTTAACTGCCTTACTAACCAAATTAACGGCAATAACTGCCTTTTGAGAATTGGAAGCAAACAGAAAAATATTCCCACTTGCTGTCAATAAATATATATCTTCATCCGGATAAAAAACAACTTGCTTAATCAAATCTTCGATACAAATCTTGAACCAACGGTTGGATTGATCCGAAAACCCGTGGAGTATGGCGTCGCGACGCCAGCGTTTCTTGTAGACAAACAACCAAGTGGCTGACCTTGATCGTAGGTTGCACTGCCGGATAAAATCTTGGTCGGATATAAGATAAGAAAGGAACTTGTTGACTAATTTCATGCGAAGGATTTCCGGCAAAGCCAGAGAGAAGAGGATGCTTTGTATGAGTTCGGAAGGAAGAAGACAGAAGCCAAGGGCGTTGGTGTCTGAACTGTGATATTCATCCATGGTTTCAGCACAATAATTTGGGCTTTCAAAGTGTTACAAATTTATATGTACAAAGAGTACTCTGTTTCAGGCATGATGATGGTGAGTGTATAGATTAATACATAAAAGACAAACAGTCCTGCAATGATTCCCATGCGGATAGCGTCATGGTGGGACAAATGGACGGTGGGGGGAGGGTTGAAAAAACTTTGAATAATTGTTTTGGAAGTCGACGTATTTGATTGTCGTGAGTGTATAAAATAATGAGGAACTAAGCTTCAATGTGGGGCAGTAAGTATACGTCTAAGTGAAGAAGGGCAGCACTTAATAGCGTACTTATTTGGGAGAGGTGAGTCATGCTGCCGATGTGGTGAAAGGGAGGCGTGCGTGGCTGCCAGCCCCAGCCTGATGCGACTCTTTTTTTATTTTTTTAATCTAGTTTTGAATGTGAAATTTATGACTCTAGTGGGTCGGCCAAGTTTATTAAAATTAGGAAAGACAATAACGAAGAGTAAAATAGATGGGGGCTTGATTTCGACCTGAGCAGCAAAACTGTCCCTTACTGATGTTTACAGCAGGTGTGTTTCATGTTTGAGTTAAACCTAGGATATATAGGGTGGGTTGTTAACCTAATCAGGTGAGGTGCACATCAGAGTGTTAAAAGTCAAAGGGGGCAGAGTCGTATGATGCTTAGCCGATTGCTTTCTAGCAAAAACATTCAGGGGAAGGTTTTAGGGATATGGCAGCCTTGCGTTTAGTGAATATACTTGGTGAAAGAATATAGATGGTGCTTTAAAGAGTGGGTTCGAGGTTAACCTGAGCAGGAGAAGCCATGATGAAGGAAGTTCACACTAAACTTACACGCTCAAAATAGCCTTTAGCCATTGCGTGACACATGAAAAATTAATTAATTTTTAAAACTAAAAATACTTTTAAAAATATCTTTCTATAATTTTAAAATTTTAAAATTTTAAAATTTTAAAATTAAAAAATTAATTAATTTCTGACGTGATATTTACGTGGCAATCCATGTGTATGCCACATCAATAAAGTTAATAGAGGTTAATTTTCCATCCATTTTAGGATAATTTGACAAATAATGCAAGTTTAAGGGCTAAAAGAGAGAAAAATTAAATGGAGGGCTAAAATAATATTTTTGTAAAGTTGGAGGACCAAATAAGTTATTATGCCAATTTTTTGGCTTAACCTAAAAATTGATATCTAAACTATATCTTTTTCCTATTTTGGTACTTAATTTTTTTAATTGGTATCTAAACTACTTTTTTCTCAAGTTGATATATTTGTTAATTCAACTGTTAAGTCTATTTAAAAATAATAACCAATTAAAAAGAAGAAGAAGACAAAACATACTATTTTCTTTTTTATATGTATATTTTGATTATTTATTATTTATTTCTTCCTCTCATTTTGGATTTCTTATTCAAGTATGATCATTTTACACTTCATGGTTTTAATCAAGATTTTTAAAATTTGATTAGTGATTGAATTAGTCAGGCCATTGATTCCTAGTTCGACTGATTCGATCAAATAAATTATTTCATAAAATCAATACAAATTTGTTAAAAATAGAGAAAATCAATTTAACATCCAATTCAACTGATTTTTTTAGCTCAGTTAAATCAATCCATACCAATTCGCAGGTTAACTGATTCAACCCCTCTATTAGGACCACTACGCGAACTTATTCGATCATGTCAAGTCAAGCAAGCAGGTGGAGAAGTTCGAAAACAAAATTAATCATCGACGTCTCGGTCTTAAGAGGGTAGATTTCAAGCATTATTGGCAGTACCATACATTATAAAGGAAGAAGAAAGAAAAAAAAAAGGCACGAGAGAGAGAGAATGTAAAAGAAAAAAGGAAAATGAAAGAATTAAAAAAGTACATTTTAAAATTTATATGATGTGGCAATATATTATTTGTTAGAATTTTTTTGATGATACCAACTTGGGAGAGAGAGAAATAATTTAAAGAACAAAAAAAGAAAATGCATGAATTAAAAAATTTAAAAAGTTTAGGTGCCAACTTCGGGAAAAAATGATTTAGGTTGTGACAAAAAAAATAGGTACCAAGATGGAAAAAAGAGTATAGTTTGGGTAACAATTCGTGAGTTAATCTTTCTTTTTTTATCTTTCATGTTTGTTTTACTATCCATATTCGATACTCTTCCCAACCGTGTTATCTTCAAAGTTTGAAAATGTATTTTCCCTTAAGAATACAATATACTTACCCGTGCATTAAAAAAAAAGAGGGAATTATTATATTAGTTCCAAATTAATTTTAAGCATTTTATATATTTTATATAATTAAAATTTTAATAGGATGATAATTAAATTTAGTATAGTGAAAAAAATGGTATGTATCGAATATCTTTACCATATCCATTTTATATTATATATTTAATGATTGAAATTTTAATTGACTCAAAATTGAAAAGGTTTGATCTATCATAATAGAATGTGAAACATGATAGTATGATAGTAGAATTAAATATGTTAGGCTCAAAACTATTGAGAGAAAGTGGTTTGGGAATTTTAAAATTCTTTGGAACATGAAGTTAGAATTAAATATGTTAGGGTTAAAAGTACCAAGTGAATTAAATTTTTCTCAATTTAATACTATAAATTGTTACATTTCAAAGAAAAAGTAAATCTTTACAACTCTCTGTCTCTTACAAAGGCTAAGAGAAAACATTATCTACTTTTCCAAGCACAATTAAAACCTCTCTATTTTTGTGTGTGGTTAAACTAATAAACTCTAATACCTATATGTTTGTAAAATTAAACTTTCAAGAAATGAAAAAGATTTTGCAATGCAAAAATCAGCAGCCATTATGTAACACCCCTATACTCGGTCCAATCGTACGAACCCGGTATAAGACTATTACATTTTGTGCCAAAACAATTTTGGCTAGATACTGTTTAATTTAAACATTTATACATAATAGTTTAATTTACCAAACCACATTTGCAAACATACTTATAGTTTCACTAATTCATTTCATATAGACCAAAATACTTCAAGTAACTCAAAATAGATAGAATTTCAAGAGTTTGCATTTTAGTCCCTAACATATGGGAACACATTTGGTCTACCTATGTACATGCCATTTTAATTCAAAATATGGTACCTACTCTTGAAGCTCTTGAGGATGTGATGAGATGAGAGATCTCCTAACCCGACTTTACCTCTTCGAGTCTAATTGTACCTACGCATTAAAAATAAATGCATTAAGCCGGTGAAGGCTTAGTAAGCACTACAAGAATTAAATAGATAAATGAAACATAACATAATATTTTAAACTTATTCAACTAATACATATTTACACACATACAAGTTTCTTCAACTATACCTTACTTTAATGAAACTTAACTTACCTTTTGTAAGTTATCAAACTTACCTCAACACATTGATAATTCACGTTTGTTCACAACTCATATTCTCAGTCCAAAGTAGACTTTATAGAACACATCAGATATACGGAACAAATACAGAGGTGCATTATTATGCACTATTAAACAGAGAGCACTAAAGTGCTATACAGAGAGCACGAATGTGCTAAACGAAGAGCACTAATGTGCTAATAATCGAAGAGCGCGCTAGGGTCCTTAATGACATGCCACTAATATCCTAGTAGTTCTAAATCCTGTCTACTTGGGCATTAAAGTTGAATTTCGTACATTTAAATACTTTACATAAATATTTCTCATTTCTCCATAATCTACAATTTAGTCCCCATTTCACAAATCACAAATATCACACCTTTTTCACACATATACTCTTACCACAACATCATTGCTTAGTGTTCAAACAATATACCATTTCATATTCTCCACCTATAATTTTCTTTACAAATTTCATGATTTCATAATCTAATTTTTTTATCTATTTACAAATGTAAATATATATTTTACATTTCTATTCTAAGTAATTTCATGCTACAATATAAGTATTTAAATAAAATAATTTAAAATCTTGTAATACTTACAACAAAAAGATTGAGATGATGTATTTTATTCTTCCTTCAATCCTTTCTTTCTTTCTATTCAATTTCATATAAAACATATAACATTTATATGTTAAAAAAGAACAACAATCAAGTGACTTTCCTATACTATTTAATAAAAATAAACATGTATGGTGTGATAATTTCATCATTTCTTACCTTAGCTCTTTGATTTTTACTAAGGAAATTTTAAAGAAAAATGAAAGTTTGAAGCTTGGATGGTTCAAGTATGATGGAAGGACATGTAGGGAAATAAAAGAAAAGTTTGGGGGAGGAGAAGAAGTAGTCTTTTCTCCACTTTTCTACACCATTCCACTAAAATATCTCACCTTTTTAATTAAAATGGTCAAATTGCTACTAAGTCCTTAAGCCATCCATCTTTTTACTTTTACCCATCATCATTACACCTAATAAATATACACTTGGCTAATTACCACTTTGTCCTTCCTCATCTTTCATATTTCCTAGTATGACTCATACAACACTTTGGTTAAATTTCTTTTTAATCCTTCCTTCCTTTCCTCTACTATTATATATCTCCTAACTTAATATTTTTCCTACTTTGGCCACAACAATTTCTTTATTCTTTCAACTAAATCAATGTACCTATTTTAAAATTTCTTATCTAAAGATTTTTTTTTCTAATTTCTTATTTGATCTATATACTTCCTAATTTAATCTCAAAATTCCTATTTATTATATTTCAAAATAAAATTTTATACTAATTCTTGACTCGATCCATCACTGTACCTAACCCCGAGCTAAAACGCAAATGTTACACATTAACTCCCCCATGGTCAGCCACACATATGGCAAGTTTGAAGCTTTCAAACTTGCTAAATTTAGCTAGGGGAAAAGCTACAAAAGTTTGATAAGTGGAGGGGTTTGAATGCAATTTCAAGGGAACTTCAAAGGTTGTTTTGCAAGCCAAATAACCAGCTAAATAAGCTGATTGGGTAGCATGTGGGATGGTTTTGGGCAGCTCATTTGCCCGGTTGGATTAGTCTCTCGGTTTAGCACAATTGAGCATCCTTTCATAATTTAATTAATAATAATTATTTAACCCAAAGTAAATTAGATTAAATTTAAAATTAATTATATCATGAATTAATATTCATAACTTGGACCGTCCTAGGCTGAAAAATTAATTCGCCTCAATGCTTCAAAAATTACTTCTCGGTTTTGTGCTTCTAGTAGTGTTTGCCGAGCCAATCTTCGCCTTTTGTGATAATTTTTCAATAATAAATAAAAATTAATCAAAATTTATTATAAAATTAATTAAAATTCAATATGTTAATAGTTTAAGTACAATTTAATTATTTTATAATTGTTATATGTTTTTCGACAAGAATTACACCGAAATTGCATGAATTTGAGTTAAAAATGGCATGAAAAAGTCTATATATTTTTATGTTTCCAGTCATCCACCTAAGTTACATGATTGTTGGATTTAATAAGAGAAAAATCCAATCTGTGGGCATTAAAGTGTAATAGTTTAGGCTTCCCATTAGCTAAAATAATCCCCTCCATAGATCTTTGTCTTATTTGTTGAAATTGCACTAATTTTAGGCTAGGTAGTAGGCCTGTTCACAATACTTGACCAATTGCTTCATAAGCAAAATTGTCGCTACCCTTCAATTCATTGTTCGTCGTTATAGAAATTCCATTATTCACTCATTCATCTACAATATCCTTTAGTAAATATGCTATAATGTGAAATCTTGATTTCTCATAATTAGTGTCAGTATCAACTACCTTTCCATTGTTATCTTTTTCGTTTAGCCTCCATGGGCATCGTTACACTAACATCCAAGGGTCGTGGGTCTTATTTTGAACTTGGAAATCAGTGTTATCCATTGACTCCTTTGCCACTATCGATTCATCAAACCCTTTCTCCCTTGAAACCAAAGAGAGGTATCTCTCATTTATATGAATATAATGCCTACATTGAAAGTAAACGTTTAGTAAAGCTTTGTATTTAACTATCTGAATATTTTCATCAATTTTGATTTTTTTTAGATTAGAGGAACTCTAATATAAATGTAGAAAACCATCCAAGAGAAACAACCTCTAAAGCTATTACTTATATTATAGTTTCTCCCCCTTTAGCAATTTTTTTAACAAAACTAAATAACAGGGAAACAATAACAAAAATACAATAATTGGTCCCCCTTAATACGCCCCACTAATCAGTCAAACTTAACTCATAACATAACCAAGAAAATAAACCATTAATGCCTTCTGAAATTGTGCATCAATAATCAAAATACCATAATTGTATTAAAATAAGGAGATTGATAGGAGTTTGTACAACCAAAACTCCCAAAAACTATAAATAATTCATAAAATAACTATCGAACAAACCAAATAAGAAGTTTGTAAAGGAACAAAAACAATAACATAAGGAAAACAAAATATAAGACCATTCAGCACCAACCACCTTATTACACCATTCTCCTCTTTTTGATAAAAAAAAAGTTATGAAGCAAATCAAGGATGGAATTTGGATTAAAGATACCTGAGTGTCATTGCTCGATCCTTAATCTACCTAGTCATTCTATTTTGAGCTCTAAGTCATACAATCACATTGTCTTCGTTATCAATTTAACCTCAAAATGTTGGATTATACCTTGATTGAAACCAGGAGAAATGCTCATAGTGGCAACCTTATTACACATTGGGTCTGGTACTTTTACAGCATCAAAATGTTCTTCATCGAGAGAGCTAATAGAGTCACTTAAGGTATTCTTCTTTTCTAGCCGCCTTTGAGGAAACTTTAACTCAGGTGGAGCTTTCTCATACTTCTTTATGGCTCAAATAATTTTGGGATTTTGAGAGAAGATAATTTCAAAAATAAAAGAAGGAAAAGGCAACAAATATCTAGGGTGACTTGCCTTTGCATACTTAAGGATCGTTTGGAAAATCAATATTTTCTAGATCAAATTGAATCACCTTTACAATATTTCTCAATAGTGTAGCCATTTTCTTTAAACGATATACCTCTAACTATTTGGGATCCAATTTCTAGTAGCAATTCCAAAAAGTGCAACATATGGTGTGTGAAGGGATGATGAATGAATCTCACCTTTGATTAGACAGGTTGGGTGACCACCATTAGTATTGGTGTTGGCCATAACATCATTAGATTAACTAGTTACTCATCTAAAACATGGTGGAAGTTGAGGACTTTTCTAATTTTCTTGGGGCCAAAAGTGTAACACCCCAAAATTTCTAATTTTATTATTGTGAAAATATGACACAAATATCTTTTAGCTTTAGTGGTTATGTGTTCTGGGATTGTTTGGGAGGTCCCAAGTTCAAGCCTTGGGCAAATTTTGGTATTTTGAATGAATTAAGCCTTACTTTTGTTTAGTAGGCTTTTATTTGATTGTTAGGCAAATTACATCAGAATAGGCCTGCTGGTCTAGTGGTTAAATGGTGTGTTATTATGGTGGAGATCTTTGTCCGAATCCCTATGTAGGCAAGGGTATTATTTCTTTTATTCAGATTTCGAGATAGAGTTGTGTAATAGGGGGTTCTGAGTAATGGAGGTGTAGTGGGAATTAGGGGAGAAGATTAAGGGATTTTTGGGGTTATCGGGATTTTATTTTATTTTTTCCCATAACCGAATTTTGACTTTCTTTTCCAAAAAAAATTCTACCATATATTCTTCTCCCTCTCCTCTTGTCGAAATTCTTTGAGTTTTTCCGTATTTCTCTTCTTTTTCTTCTTCTTGATTTTTCCCTAATCCATTTATTTTCCTTCGTTTTCATATGCGGTTAGTGCTCGCTTAGTTTCGGTAAATGTTTCTCTTCGTTTCTATCATGAATCTCTTAACGACTGAAGTGGTAATGTTTTTTCTCTACGATTTGGGCGTAGAGGGAGGCTCGGACTGGTGAATTCAGTGTTCTCGTCTTAACAATAGTTAAACGGAGGGTTATTGGTGGTGGTAACTTGGGTTTTTGTTCGTTCTTGGTTGTCAATTCGCTTGTAAATCCGTTAAATTGATGTTGAGTGTCTTGATTATAGGCTTTGAAGTGCTCGGGGACTGTTTTAGCATCAAACAAAACCAAATGTGTACTCGAAACGTAAAAAAATAAAGGGATTCGATGAAAAGCTGAAATTACTTGCTGTTTGGACAGCAGCAGTAGGCTAATTTTGAAAAATCACCATAAATTGTGGAAATAAAATTGGAGGATGGACAAAATATGAAATTAAAGCTTATTGAGCCTAGTTTCTCATAAAAGAAACAGTGTAAGCAATGGAATTGTAAATCGTGAGGTATAATAAACTTTGTGAGACAATGTCAGATTGAATTCTGGTTCCCCTATTCTGACTTTGGAAAATCATCAAAAATTGGAGAAAAATAATTAGGGGTTAAAATTTACATGTTTAAATTATTAATGAGGCTATTTTCAATAGAAATAAATGGAAACATCATCCAAATTTTTTACTAAGATATAATTAATTTTTAGCAAAGAAGGGACGAAGCTGTCAGACAGCAGAACAAGGGTAACTTTGAAGATTTTACTGTACTTATTGGTTGAACCAAAAATTTTGAAAATTTTATGGTAAAAAGGTATTTGAGTTTAGTTTTAAAAAAATCAAGCAAATCTTAATTAAAAATTCTGTAGCTCAAGATATAAATAATTTAGTAACAGTGACTCAAGTAGATAGCTTTGAAAGAACATATAAGTAAATAGTGAAAAACATATATGAATAATTAACTAGCACGGGTTACATTAAAAATAAATCACGTGGCCAAGACCAATTTGGGCCGAGTGGGCCACATGGGCATGTGAGCCCATTTTTCTAAAAAGTTCTGTAAGGTTGCACGGGTCGACCAAGTCGACTGTGGACCTACTGTAGGGTCGGTAAGCATTACTTAGACCCCTATATGTGTGATCTATCAGTCTAATTTCTATACCGAGCATGACTTATGATATTTGTATGTATGTACTATTAATTGCATAATGGCATGACATATTTTGTATGTTGCATTACATCGGGGTGGGTTGATGATATTTGGAGGAAGTGTCTGAAAGGCTATTAAGCCTGTTATCTGGTAGCTCAGCTGCAACCTTCTGACTATGTGCCGCATTTCGGTACAGTATGGTGTGTAGGGATGGGTGGGTTGATTTAATCCCCACATGGAGTGTAGGGTTGGACGGAGATGGTGTGTAGAGGCTGGTGGGTAGAATTCTGATTTATTGTATCTGCATTCTGTATCTGATATGGGCAAAGGCCCTAATGTATTTTCTAAGACTGTATTTGAATGGGCTAAGGCCCAAAGTGATTCTGTGATGGGCACAAGCCCCAGACTGTATCTAACTGAATTCTGTTGATTATCTGTATGCATGTTTTCTGTGGGGATTACACACTGAGTTTGCGAAAACTCACCCTTTCTCTATTTAATCTGTACAGGTAATCTCCAAACATGACCGGTCAGTGAAGAAGAGGACTCGACAGTGGCCGCACGTAAAATTTTAGACTGTTTTCTGTTAATGCCTAGAATTTATTACTTATTTGGGGTTTTTGATGTATCTTCTGGACTATGGACTGGTTGGCTTTAAATTTGGGACTTTATACTGTTTTGATGGATTTTTTTTTCTAAAACTGCAACTTCACAAAACACGGTTTTTTTTCTAAAAACTAAGGTTTTTTGTAAATAGAAACGATTTTCCCTAAATTAATTAGTTACAGAAGCTTCCGCTAAGAGACAAGTTTTAAAGCAAATCAACTAGTTTTTTTAATTAAATAAAAGCTAACTTACTGTAACGGTTTTTAAACTCGACAATCTTGTCTTCAAATCCCTTTCCATGTGACATCACCAGATTCGACCATAACGTCTAGGCCGGGTTTGGGGTGTTACAAAAAATATACCACGATCCCTCTTAAGAAAACCTTATGAAAAAACTTACTTTATGGAATGTTAACGCTTCTAAAAAGATTTACATAAACCTCCTATAAAATCTTAAACACATAAGGCTTGACAAAACAGATAGTCCCCACAAGATCATTGTTTTCTAATAGAACATCAATTATATGATTTTCAAAGCTTCTTTCATCTATATTTTGTCCTTCGATAAACCATTTTTTAGAGAAGGCTAAATACTTGTTGGAACAATAATGAGTAACAAATGTTTGTTTCTTCAGTTTGAGAAGAGCAACTTCTTCCTCTCTTACTTTGGTAATGGCTTCATCAAGCACTGAAAGTACCCCAACCTCTTGTAATTGTTTATTCCTTTACTTGGAAGAGAGATGAATATTGGGCCTTTTTCTTTTCTAGCCATTCCAAAAAAAAAAAACTAGCCATTTGAGTAGAACATTTTCATACCAACTTTTATTAGACTTAAAAGCAAAGGAATCTAAATATGTTTCCCAACTAGTTCGTAATCTTGTAAGGCACGTGGAACAACAAGGGTTTTACCTATATTAGGAGGCTTCTATGCAACTTTGATCTAAGACCCCTTGATAGTTGCATGTTGCTATTCAATTTCCTTGGTCAAAGAGGAAATAGTTCTCCTATGCACCATTGGAGTAGTGGCCTCTACAGTGGTCACTATTATTATCACTAGATCTTCTTCTTTATTTTTATTAGGTGTAGTAGACTCACCAACATTGACAAGCTCAGAAATAAGGTTTTCAGAAACATCAAGTGCATGCTCAATAATGTTAGTAACAAACTTAAATGCATCATTAGCAAGAGTCACAAATATGGTAGTTTTAGTTGTAACAACATTAATAATAAAATCATGAATTAAAGCATTGGTAGTACCTTGATGGGTAATGATATTAATCAAAGCCTCTATTTTGTCTGTGGCATGGGAGTATGTTTCAAAATGGTAGATTATCCAACAATCAATCGATCTCTTCTATGACTTGTATTGTCCTAGCAGATAGTTATACTTTCATCACCTCTACATTTATAGCCCTAGATGTAACTTCTTCCCCTTTCTTAAGTCATTTTTTAAGTTTATTAAGTTCTTCAACAAACTTTTGAGCATCTTCATCATTGTTAGGAGTAGTGGCCATTATGTTCGAAACTGCATTTGACACTCTTTCATCTTCTTCTTTAGCAACAAGTTCAGTAACACCATCATTGATTGTAATATTAAAAGACTCTATTATCTTCTGAGTCAAGTCTTGTAGACTTTGAAAGCTTTGTTATTATTTGAGTATCCCATCCCTCTTCATACTTTGCATCGAACTTGCATTGGTATAATCAATCTTTGAGAATTAACGGATGCTTCTAAATACATAAAATTACTTGACACATGGCTTCCTTCCTTTCTACATCTTGTAAGGTTTCATATGAGTCTTTAGCCTTAGAAGAACCCTTTTGATAGCATAAAATGTTGCATTCACAGCCTCAGCCCAAAATCTATGAGCAATCCTTTTGTTGTTCAACATGGCTTGAGCCATCTCCTGTGTGGTTTGATTCTTACTTTCGACCACTCCCTTTTACTATAAAGTTTAAGTGAAAATAATTCATGCCTAATTCCTTACTACGTCTCGGTGTGCGTGCACTAGGGTTGAAAAATATGCAATTGAATCTAGAATTATAGTGCGATACCTGCAAGTGAATAGGGAAAATTTTAATATAGTTTTACAACGAAATACTTCGAAAGTATTCCAAAGATCGTACCCAAGGGAGGTTTGTTTAAACTAAATTAACAGTAAAGATGAATCACACTAACCTAGGTCTAAATAGCTACTGATTTACTCATCATATTACAGTTAACGCTAAATTTGAGAAATTACATACGAAGAACTAAATTGCATAAAATACGAAAGACCAAATTAACAATCAGATTAAGCAGACAGAAGAGTGATTAACTTTCGTGTTCATGATTAACTTAGATTCAGGGGTTTTTTTCTAATTAATTAAAAACTAACCTAGTTAATATCTTTCCGCCTATAACTAAATTAATTAATCGACTTAATTCACTTATCTTTCAACCTAATAAATTAAATCGAGCTAAGTTGAACTGGTGCTAAGTAGAATACCCTTTCAGTCATCTACCTAAATTACTTTCTAAAGTCGTCAATTCTAGGGTTTGATCACATTCAACCTAATTCAACTAACCAATGTACGAACGCTAAACCCAAGCTAACCACTCCCACTTTGATCAATCAACCTTTCTAACATTTTAGTTACCATCATTCTAGCTGCAGAAATTCCTACCCAATTACAACACATTAAATTAAATGTAAAATTAAAAGAGAAGGCAAAGATTTGCTCAAGAATCAGAAGATACGAGAGTTGCGATTTGATGAATGGTGGTTGAACCCACGAACGATGTTTTGATTGTCAATTAGAGTGAAAGCATAAATAGTAAATAAAATAAACGAAACAACAAATTAAACTAGAAAGAAACTTGAATTGAAAATAACAAAGTGTTGAACAAATAAAGAAATCTAGAAATCTAGTCTTAAAACCCTAAACAATCTTGTAAAAGAACTAGCAATGAACTAAAAATGACCTCCTAATCTGTTCTTTTAAGCTAATATTTATAGTTTTAATGTATTATGACCTAATTAGGTAAATTACAAGTTGTTTGATAGGTCAATTGAGGTTGTGCAGACGAAACACCCTTGCAAAATTATTGGGTCTGTTGAGCTGGTGTCATGACATCTTATAGTTAGTGTTGCGACTTTGTTGGTAGGATGCTTGGCCTTTGGGACCCAGGATGAATGTCGCAACTTCGTCTCCAGTAGCTTGCCTCATGGGTTTGGGTTGGAAAATTGGCTAAGTGTTAAGGCTTGCTTCAATATCGCGACTTCCTCCTTGAATGTTGCATCATCCATGGTAGTCCACTGACTCCTCAGCTTAGGTTATTGTCTTGCACACTCAATCAACTTATTAGTTATTCCTTAGGCCCGAATCGACTTAAAATGTTATAAAACAATACAAAAGCTCAATTTATTCAACGTAAACTTAAAACTAAATAACTATAAAAATAGAAATAAAAGATATAAAATGACTTGAATACAAGCTCCTTAAGTAGTGAAAAAAGCTTAATTTGCCATAATAAAATTATGGCAGATCAATTCCTTCTTCACAAAATTTTAAAAAATCTTCATTCTTGAACTCACAACCATGATCCAACATAGTCAATTTGGATTACCTTTCTAGTAATATCAATAACTGTCTTAAGTATGCAAGTATGCTTTCTTGAACATAGCTCTCGATAAACCTGACAAACAAATCCAAGCTAATGCGAATATGGTTGAGACATAATAGAGCCTATGGTTGCATTGTTAAATATTTGACCAAAGATCATTCCAAGGTCATTTGAAAGCACTTTCATATAATCTTCTTTCAATCAAAACTTTGCTAAGTAATATTTGTTCTCTAAATCCATTAACTGGAAGTGTTGGATTAGCTTCCATAAGGTATAGCATTTGATCAATGAGGCATTGAGACTGATTTTTCTCCACAAGAGTTTGATAATGTTTGTTTGAGACATACTCTTCTTTATTAACCATGGACCCTATTTAAGAACTTTATGGATGAGATTCCATCCTCAATTCCAATTATCACATCCCATCCTTTAGTTTGAAGTTGTAACAGCCCGATTTTGGCCCTAATCGGAATAGTGGTTTCGAGACCACAAATCCGAGTCTGAAAAATATTTTTAATATTATTTTCTCTGTTAATCATGTGTGAATTTACATGTGTGAAAGTTTCGTGAATTAATTTTATTGTTTGTGTGTTTAATTTAATAAAAGAACTTAATCGCGTAAAATGTGAAATTAGCTAATTAATATGTAAAGTGCTACCTTGCTAATGTCTTTATAATGTGAAGTCCTTAATAGGAAATTTGGCCATTTATTTAGATAGTGGACGACATTATGTTATAATATGTATAGTTTTTATATTATTTATAAAGCTTATAATATATATTATATTATATTATATTATAAAGTTATTATGATAATGATAATAAAAAAAGAAGACAAAAATTAAAGAGGCCATTATCACCTATTCTTGGCCGAAACTAAAAGAGAAAGAAACTAAGAAACAAGCTAGGTATTCGACACTTTCAAGTCTTGATTAAGGTATGTATTTTGTTGGGTTTTTAATAATTTTTATATTTTTGAGATCGTTGCTTTGAATACTTCAAAACTCATGTCTTAATTTTGTGAATTATGGATGATTTTGAAATGTGCCATTGATGAATGTTTGAGTTTCATGATGTTAGTTGATAAAATATGAAATATAAGTGTTAGATTAACATGTTTTGTCTTTGAATTTTTGGTGAATTTGAGTAATTAGGGCTAAATTGAGAAAATAATTTTTTGACGGACTAAAATGCTAAATAAATGGAATGCATGAACTTGTATGAATACAAGGAAGATTCGGCCTAACTATGTTGTTGTGAAATTTTGTGTATTTTGTGTTTTATGCAATAAGGACTAAATTGTAAAAAGTGTAAAATGTCAGGGGCAAAATGGTAGTTTTTGGATTAAATTGAGTGAATTGTGTGTTAAATTAGTTAATTTTGAACTTATTTAGATCAAGAACTGAAGAAAACAGAATTAGATCGAGGGAAGTCGAAAGTAGTCGAGTAGTTGATTTCGTCCGTCGATATTCGAGGTAAGTCTATAAGCACATAAATGTTGTTAAATTTGCAAATGTATAAATGTTATTTGTTGAATTGAATTTTGTGGATATATATGTGTATTGGCCGAATGTGTGATAAGCAAGGAAATTTTATTTCGTGTTCGATTCGATCGAGATATGTTGTCCGAAAGCCCCGTACGAACCCTAGGAATAGTTAGGATACATATGTCATGACATAGGATTCCGATATGTGTTTTCGTGTAAGACCACGTCTGGGACGTTGGCATTGTACGAGCTTTCTAATTATTCGTGTATCCTTTTTAATTCCGAACGGTTCAACGGGCAATGTTAAGTGAAGACCGAAAGTGCAATCGAAATAATAATAGTGTTCAGGTATGTATTTATATCATGCTATGGAATTAAGGTAAATTGTATATTGAATTGATGATACAAAGGTATTTGATATATGAACAATATGTGAGCATGTTCGTGCTTATAAGTGATTCGGTAGTATAAGGATATTTGGCCTATTATTATAGTTTTTGAATTATAAATCGTTAAGTATACAAGTATTTGAGTATTTGTGCAATAAGCTTATAAAGTTAAATGTTTACTTTTATTTGATTTGGTTGGCTGGGTAAAGTGGTTTGATATTAATGTTAAAATGAATAATGTTTGTTTACGACTTACTAAGCTGCAAAAGCTTACTGTGCATGTGTTCTTGTTTACCTTTGTTTTATAGATTTAGAAGTCACGATACGAGCTCGGGGATTGTCAGCAAAGTCTATCACACTATCGACATCTTTTGGGTATTTTGATAAAAAAAAATTTTGAACTTGATATTATGGCATGTATAGGCTTGCTTATGTTAGTTTTGGAACATGTATATAAATGACCAAGCGAAAATGGCTCATCTTCTTTTGACCAAATTTGGTGTTTATGTATATGGTCTTTATGGTCATTGAAGTGAAGTTTATAATTATGCATATTTGATTATGGTATAAGCTTGTGATATGCAAATAAATGTGATATATATATAGTTTGGACATATTAAATTTGGTTAAATGATTAGTACATGTATACTTGTTATGCATTGGACGATAGATTGATTGGTTATGAGTTGAACTAAATTACCGAATGTATATATATTGTTGCTAAATGAAATATATGTGTGGATAGATACTAGCAAGTATATTATACTTGTATGGTGTAATTTGCTTTTGGTATTATATAGATTCGGTTATGATTTATAAGTACAGAGCTATGTTTAATCCATAAACCTTTGATAATTAGTTTGAAATGATATTGTTAATTATGTATATTCGACTATGGTATGAGTTTTTATATATGTGCATATTGAATTCAATTTAAGAATTTAGCCTTAGCTTGTTATACATGTAATAAAATTACCGTGATTATGTTTGTGTGTATACATTTTGGTTAAGTAAGTTTATGTTTAACTTGTTATTATGTTTTGATAGTGGGTAATGAATTAAGTTACTGAGTATAGTAAGTATAAATCTTACATGGAAATGTGAAAGTGTCAAGCCATTAGCTGAATTATTTGATTTGTAATGGATGGTATATTATATGTATATGTATATAATAGCTAAGCTTCATTAGGTTAAGTTTAAGGTTGAATATATTTATATATATATTTGGCCTCATAGGTATTTGCCAAATTCGCTATTATGTGCTTGTATATTTGGTTAAGTGAGCTATTAACTAATTAAATTTATAACTTGGTTATGTAGCATATTCGGTTATGGTATTTGATTAAAATAAGTTCGGTTATATTTTTTATAATGTGCTAAGGATTAAATAATTTATATGCAATGACCTAATATGCTTATGTTGACTATATGGGGATTGTGAAATATGGATGGTGAATATGTCTAGGTTATTTGAGTTAGGTTGAAATGGTAAAATGTGCACTTTTAATTTGCTTGAATGATTAGTATATGTACTTGAATTAATTATTAAGCATGCAAATTTGTTATACTTGATTTGTTTCATTTTGTTTATGCTTTATAAAACATATTTTATATATAGTGCATTATTCAGTTGTGTATAAAAAAAATTCATAAGTTAACTAAAATTTAAAATAAGCTTTGTGTCCGGTAATGCCTCGTAACCCTAATCCGGCGATGGACACGGGTTAGGGGTGTTACAGAAGCATTCACAATATAGACTATGGTATTGTTGAAAAATTGAGCAATTTTTTCCTTGAAAGACATTTTAGAACGGTTAGATGCCTCCCTTGATATAGTGTTTTTTCTTTTAACTCACCCCACCCTCCACATTCAAGTAGCAATAGTGAAAAGAGCATTTTAATAAAACCTATGGTGAAGAGAGCCATTAGTTGTTGCATGGATGAAAAGCTTGCCTTCAAAATATGATTACAACCATGTCTCAATGCGGGTTCCACTTGGTAACTATGTCACCAAAACCTTATGGAAAGTGCCATCTAAAAAAACAAACAAAGCCAATTTGGCACGGGGTAACATGCAATTCGTATGGCCCTTGGTTTTTATTTATGGAACTCTTTTCTTGTGATTATTTTTTGCTCAAAACAAACTACACTCATCATTAAACAAATTATTAAGATAGGTATATTTCAAATTAATAACTTAAAAAATTAGATAAAAATTCATCTAAAAATTTATACAAGTTTTGATTGATTTAATTTCACTTTGGGCTTGATCTTAACTCAATTATGAATTTACTAAAATTTCTTTTTTTTATAGAGAAGTAAATATTATTTTAAAGATTTCTATATAAAATCTAAAAATGTATACATGTAATGAGATTTGAATCCAAAATATCGTAAAATTTATTCTCTCAACTAAAAATATAGTTAATATTTATATCAACTGATTACTTTCACGGTGTATCGTATGATATGATTGAAGTTCAATTATATCAAAGTAAATATATATATATATAAATTATTATTATAAACCCAATCATTTTTTAAAGGTTAAAATTATTAAAATAAAAGTGTAAGAAATAAATTTGAAATGAATTATTTTAAAAATATTTAAATTTCTTAAACCAAGCACAGCTTAATACCGGTACTTTATATAGTCGTTTTTATATTTATCATTTCTCTTTCTCTCTCTCTCTCTCTCTCTCCGAGGCCGTTCCTGTATAGATTTGAGTGACCTTGGTTGGGTTTTGGGGATTAAGGTCAGCTTTCTTGATCTGGGTTCTTTCGATTAACTTCCTTTAATAGTTGTTTTTTTTTTTTAATGTTGTTTCAATGTGCATTTCGTTTTCTTTTTTGCTGTACTTTTTTTTATATTTCCCCATTGTCATTTGTCTCTGTTCAATTTTAAGAATTTGATGTGAAATTCTGATCTGGGTTTGCAGAACTCGTAGTTGGATTTGATGTGAAATTCTTTTGATATGGTAATGCATGCACTTTATCGTACTGAACATAGAATTTTAAGCTTTTTAGGGTGTAAAGTTCCGGGTTAAGGATCCGCCATTATTTTTCTATCCATTACTTTCCCAGATAATTTTAATGTCATTCATAAATATGATTTCCGCAGTTCATAAGCGAATAATTATTATATAAGCATAATGCTGATAAAACCCAGTTAATCTCTTGGAAGGGTTAAAATCGTTGGCCAAAATAAGGGATAAAATCAATAACTATTTAGGAAAAGGAAAGGAGAGAGACCATGTAAAAAGTTTTGGTTCGACTTTACCTTCTATATTATTTTTTGTAATCTTTCATGCCGTTTTATGGTCTATGTTTGGTGTTTGTGGCCGTCCCTCCTAATAATATGTCTCTAAGTTTTGAACCTGTGTTCTCTCCTCGGAGTGTATTGTGCTTTTACCATTACACCCAACATTTGTTGGTTAATTTTACCTTCTATTTGTTTTGCCGGCTGTCTTTCTTGTTGGTTTTGAATTGTCTTTTCCTTTTGATTCCCATTTTTGTGTTTGATGTAATACAGTGAGTTCAGTGTTTAACAGGTAAAATATGACTGATTCAAAACCAGAGCAACCATTGATCCCATCATCGTCTCGGAAGCTACCTGATTTTAAGAAATCGGTTAAGCTAAAATATGTGAAGCTTGGGTACCATTACTTGATCACCCATGGAATGTATCTCTTCCTTTCCCCTCTTGTAGTTGTAATCACTGCACAACTCTCAACATTTTCTATCCTGGATCTTTATGATCTTTGGGAGCATCTTCAATACAATCTCATATCTGTCATCATCTGCTCGACTCTTCTTGTTTTCTTGTCAACCCTCTACTTTCTCACTCGTCCTCGTCCTGTTTACCTTGTCAACTTTGCTTGCTATAAACCGGATGAATCTCGGAAATGCCCCAAAAGGATCTTCATGGATCGGTCTCAATTGGCTGGTACCTTCACAGAGGAAAATCTTCAGTTTCAGCGTAAGATTCTTGAAAGGTCCGGGCTTGGCGAGGAGACATATCTTCCAGAGGCTGTCCTCAATGTTCCACCTAACCCATCAATGACAGAAGCCAGAAAAGAAGCTGAGATTGTTATGTTTGGTGCTATTGATGAACTTTTGGCTAAGACCTCCGTAAAACCCAAAGACATTGGAATTTTGGTTGTGAACTGCAGCTTGTTTAATCCAACGCCATCTTTGTCTGCCATGGTTATCAACCATTACAAGCTTCGAGGGAATATTCAAAGCTACAATTTGGGAGGAATGGGCTGTAGTGCTGGTTTGCTCTCAATAGATCTTGCAAAGAATCTACTTCAAGTCCATCCGAACTCCTATGCACTGGTTATCAGCATGGAGAACATCACCTTGAACTGGTACTTCGGAAATGATCGCTCAAAACTTGTTTCAAACTGCTTATTCAGGATGGGAGGGGCGGCAATACTGCTCTCTAACAAACGCTCTGACAGAAGAAGATCCAAATACCAATTGGTTCACACTGTTCGCACTCACAAGGGTGCGGATGATAAGTGCTTTGCTTGTGTTACACAGGAAGAAGACTCTGCAGGAAAGATTGGTGTTACATTGTCAAAGGATCTCATGGCAGTTGCTGGTGATGCTCTAAAGACCAACATCACCACATTGGGGCCTCTGGTTCTTCCGATGTCTGAGCAGCTGCTTTTCTTTGCTACATTGGTTGGAAAGAAGCTTTTCAAAATGAAGATCAAGCCTTACATTCCAGATTTCAAGCTAGCTTTTGAACATTTCTGCATTCACGCTGGAGGAAGAGCTGTTTTGGATGAACTGGAGAAGAATTTGCAGCTCTCCGAATGGCATATGGAACCATCAAGAATGACTCTCTTCCGATTTGGCAACACCTCAAGCAGTTCTCTGTGGTATGAATTGGCATATTCGGAAGCTAAGGGTAGGATTAGGAAAGGGGACAGAACATGGCAAATAGCATTTGGTTCTGGATTCAAATGCAACAGTGCTGTATGGAAAGCTTTGAGGACCGTAAATCCAGCAAAGGAGAAAAACCCATGGATGGATGAGATCCAGAATTTCCCAGTTGATGTTCCAAAGGTATCATCCATCTAATTTCGAGACTTGCTGCTGTTGTGGTAAAATTTTCATAACATAATGAGTGGTAGTTTCAGCATTGACTAAGTAAATCTTGCATTTAGATATCTGGTTTCAAGTATAGCTTGAGTGGGATTACTAATGTGTAACAAATTAGGGATGCATTGATTTGAGGGTGTTATGGAAAAACCATCAGAGCTTTTTTTTTTTTACCAATATCACTGCATGAGAGGCCTGGGATATGTATCAAGATTTCATCGTATGATCCAGAGATTGAATTGGAATGAGAAATAACTCAAATTTGGTTGATCTTCAATTCAATTTATTTATGTAGCCAACGCTTTGATTATTAACTGTGGTTGATTAAGTTAGCTTATGCACCCACACTTAGCCTCCACATGCCTTGGAACGATAATCATCTCTAAAATTTGATCTTTGGACTCATCAGGGGCTGCGGCCAACCGACCGTGGAACATGCAATTTTATCATAAAACGTTCCCTGAGCTAATAATAAATCCATTGCTTTCTGATAGAGACTTGGCAAGCAGTAAGACATTATAGTGTAGTCCTTGGATGACTTGTGGATGTGAGTGATCACACCAACACCATAAATTTAAAGTATAGATGTCATTACTACTTTTTACAAAACATTAGTCCAAGTTTACATATATATCATCAAATTCAAAACTAGAATTTATACAAAAATAGAAAAGAAAGTCTGATATGAAAAACTATGTTGAAGATGTTGGCTGAATGCAATTATGCCTGCAGACTGCTCGATATTATCACCCTCTTGTTTACTCTTTCTCCTTGGTCTTGCCCTCTTCTGCAATATGGAAGCCCCCAATCTTCCGCGAAACTTCTTCCACTGATACCTTCACCTTTCCAACTGATCCGTTTGCTGCATGTGATTTGGTTTCTTCATGATCAGTCAAAGGGCCTGTCTGCCATATTCTGATAGTTCCATCCTCGGATCCTGAGGCATATGATTCCCCTCCTGGTGAGAAACGTACACAATGTACAGGACCGTGATGACCCTTGTTGCATGCTGCACACCCCCGATGTCAATCAGTCATGGGGAAAAAATGGAAACTAAAAACATGAGATCACATATGACATGTGGATTCAAGCACCAAATCTATTGTGCAAAGCCACATATTACGTTTGAGAACATACCTGTCTCATCTCCGGTGTGGAAATCAAAAACACGAACCCACATATCTTCTCCTCCGGCAATGAATTTATTTCCATATTTTGGTTCCAATGAAGCCGATTCAACCGTGCAAGGCATGTTGTAGCTCTTTACCAACCCAAAGCTGAGTAAAGGCATAATGCAAAGATCAATTAAGAGTAGATATTCTAGCACAACAATCAGACCAATCTCAGTTGAAGTTGGAACTTACTGGTCTGCATCCCAGAACTTAACTGTAGCTCCATCTGCAGTTGTAATATATCGGCCATCTTGACTCACTTCAGCACTGGTCACAGGTGACTTGGTCTCTAGTGTTTGAACTATTTTACCACTCCTTACATCCCATAATCTGTACAGCCAGTAAGAAATTCAGAAATAGGAGAGGGCAAAGAAGCCATAACCATGACAAACATTACACTAGGTTAATAACAACATATGAGATAAATTTGACACAGTTATATACCCTGTAAAAATGCTTTAAATTAACTAAAAATTTACTGAATCAACAAGCAGGCATCTGGACTGCAACTACTTATATGTCGTGTGCTATTCTGCTTTCTCCCTCCCTCTGAAATAAGCTTACATACAAAAGTTAAAACTGTTGTCCACTGAAATTCATGCATCTACAGATTTGGTCTCAAACCCTCCAACTAAAGTGTCATGGTATCCAAGCAGGTAATAGGAATCGATACTAAATAACAACAAAAGCAAGCAAAATGCTTTCTTTTAAAGAACAATGAACTACATATGCTACAGAAGTTACATGAAAGAAACTCCATACGAGGGAGATGGATACCTGACACCCCCCATATCAGTGCAAGAACTTAATAACGTCTGATCACTATGCATCCATGAAACCGTTCTGACTGATCCAGGAGATTTGTCTACTTCTCTCAGAGGTGCTTCTGGATGATTCAAATCATAAATACGGAGGACTTTCTCTATTCCTCCAGTCAAAAGAAGGCGTGTATCCTGATTCAAAATCAGAAACCCTTGAATGAGGTGAATAACAAGCAAGAAGTAAAACAGGCAATAACAATTAGAGTTCTTGGCCAAAATTTAATATTGGGTACAAAGAAATCAACAATTCCACAACAGAACTTAACTAATGATGAGCAAAAGGCCTTTAAGAAAAACTGAAAACTAGTGCTATTTTCAGATAAGATAGAACAATGCACTATCTTTTTAATAATCCCAACATTCACCATGACTCCTATGAGTATGACTTCATATATGGACAAATTTACGCAAGTCAATTCAGAATGTCTTTATTTACGATTTTCCATGTTAATATGATAGTATCAACAATTACGGCTTTAATAGTGGAGAAATGGTCCACCTATATCTGTAATAGCAGAGAAGGTAGAGGTTCCTTCGTATTCTAATAAATTCCTTACAAGAATAACAAAATGAACAAAAATATTATGATAATTGTGACAAAAATTCATTGCATGTTGACCAGGCCTTCAGAAGTCAAAACATAGTTTAAATTTCCTTGTCAAGGCAACCAAATAAACTAAAGATCAAGAGAAGCCATTAAGTGTTGCACTACTAGCTTGCATTTAGAAACAATCAGTACTATTCACAAGAACCACAGAGGTTATCTGTAAGCAATTAAAATTACTTTCACATAGTAATAATGACAAAAAGGGTAACCTAGAAAGCTGTTCAACAACCTGCCTAATATATCGTATAAATATCCTTTTATCAAAAGAACGATGATTCACAAACCCACATAAGCTGTTCACATTTCTAACACCATATCTTTCTTTAATTTGCCCTACCATATTCCACCATGTATCAACTAGACTAGTTCATCCAAGTGAAAGCTTAAACGAAATGAAAAGCACCGAATTTACCTCAGAAAAAGCACAAGCTCGAACTATATGCTTATGCTCAAATGAGTGCAATATGTCACCTGTTAGTGCATTCCACACTTTCCTGCACAAAAGAAATGGCATTTCACAAGATCTATCAACCTTTTATCAATGAACAACCCCATAAAGAAACAGCAGTTGAAACAACATATACTGTCCAAGATTCCAAGTTAAAATATCTCAATTCAAACTATAGCAGCAGGAGATTGAAGCACGAGCAGTTATGTAGGGTAAGCAAACCATTATTAAAAGTATTGTCCACTTTTAAGTGATAGTACATTTTTTGAGAATCAATAAGCAACAGCAGATAGAAAATCGTATAGAGCAGGCACAAGAAAAGCAACAATACAAATTGGCAATTTATAGTGAGATGTTCAAAGACCTCCCGTATTATATACACAATCTGCATATATATGCAATCACAAACAATAAACAAACAAACAAACAACTTTTAGAGTACAAAAACATATAGCAAATAACAGCGATCAAGAATGAATAACTACGCAGTAAAGTCGGCAGAACCAGAAGCAGCCCGTAAAGCGTTTGTATCCAAGCAAACACTCCACACTGCTCCCTTGTGTCCTTCAAACGTTCCTATCCAATCTCCAGTTTCACCATTCCTCAGCATGGGACTGGAATCTGAACCAGGCAAATAAAACATCATTTTTATGAGCATGAGATCAATATCAATTTATCCCTCTAAAGAACTACATATCTTTCATTGTTCTATGGAAAATTAAGGTCTTAACATTATAATGTACTAATAGCCACCACTTATATTCATATAATGATTTATATAATCAAATCAATCAAATATACACTACAAATAAGCCTAGAAAGGGATTAAAAAGTGGATTTAAGACAATCAATTACTTGTATATAAACCCCTTTCCAGAGACAATAAATAAACAACAAAATCATAATGCATTTTACAGAAGAACAAAAATCAGAGACCAAGTAAATACTAAATAGTAATTACCTTTGCTGGCACTAATGAGAAAAAAGCCATCTAGAGTGACAGGACTATAAAAGAGATCCACAACAGGACGTGAATGGCCATGACATACAAGTGGGACCGCAATCTTTTTCTTGTCCATTTTCCTTCTTCTTTTTTTACTTCTTACAAACCAAACACCAATGGAGAAAAAACAAAAGAAAAGAAAACCCTTTTTTGATCACAAAACAAAACAAGAGAACAACCTTACAATCCTTAACAAATCTACACAAACCCAAAGAATAAAAAAAGACAAGTTGGGTTTTTTTTCCCTTTCTTTTGGGGATCAAAATGTAAAGGAATGGCGGTAGTTTAATACAGGTGAGAAGAGTCTATGATTAATGAATCCCGGGCTCTGATGCGAAAACGTTAAGAGGGAAAAATGAAACAAATGGGATACAGGCACAGAGCAATGAATATGAAAGGGGCGTGGCTAAGGCGCAAGGGGGAACGTGCTATGGATGTCATCTTATAGGCTGGCTTTCCAGTTTACTTAATCCACTTTTTCCAACTTTCTATTTTTAAGGTAGAAAAGAGATGGTATATACTTTATCCGGACTGAGCGGAAGGTTGCTGAAAGTTCCACTTCGCCCCCATTGTTTTGAAAAAAATCTCCCACTTATCATTGTATCTGTTCTTCATTTTAGAAGTTTATAGGAATCAGAATTAGAATAAATTTAATATGAATGACTATGAGTTGAAAATAGAAATATATCCTAAATTTGGATTTAAATAAAATTAAACATAGAATAATGTAAAAAAAAATCCAAATATGTCAAAGCCTCATTAACATGTTGTTATCAATTATTCAAATATAAGCATTAAATTTTACTAAATCAAAATTGTTTTATTTTGTTATCTTCTTTGAAGGAAATTTCAAAACATACAATATTTTATATATATATTTTAGATATATAAATATTTATATTTTTAAATAGACAAGGCTTTCATTATTTTTTGTAAATAATTCTCTAAAGTGTTTAATTATTTCTATAATTTTAAGATTATATATATCATTTTAACACATATAAATGACCCACGTCATGTTCTAAGCCCAAGTAAAAATTTTAAAATCTTTGAAGGCTTTAGTGAGAATTTTCATAAATTTTGGTAAGTCTAGTAAAACTTTCAAAATTTTTTGAGGTTTTTTGAAAATTTTAATCAAAAAAATGTTTGAAGAGCCTAATAGAAATTTTTAAAATTTTTCAAAGGTTTAATAATAATTTTAAAAATTTTAGGAGGTTAATTAAAATTTGCTAAAAAATTTAAGGGTATAACTAAAATTTTCAAAAACTTTGGGGTACTTTAATGAGAATCCGCCTCTGTTCTAATTGGCTGCGTCATGTGATATGTTGTCAAAGTTGCAACAAGTCTGCTGTTGTTTTTTTTTAATGCCAAAATAAAATTTTAAGTATAGAAATGGACAAAAGTGATATAATTTAGTGGTCCTTCTTTGGCATGGCGAAGAATCTGGTCGTCCCGTGGATTGTTGGAATCGGGTCTTCGTTGTCAGGTTGGTACTGGGCATCCTATAAATATTTATGATGATAAATGGCTCCCTCACCCATCTACCTGCAAAGTGCAAAGAGTTCAACATGACCCCTCTGTTTCTTTGGTCTCTGGTTTGGAAAGTGGATTTGTTGCCTTACCTATTTGATGCTAGTGAGGCAAACCTTATTATAGGCATGGATGATTTTCTGGTCTGGCAGCATGATAGCTCGGGGGTCTATAGTGTTGGTTCAGGTTACAAGGTGCTTCTGGATTTGAGTTGTAATACATTGCAGGATCGTATGGATCAACATTTCTATAACAGGTTATGGAATTTAGAACTCCCTAAGAAGATTCTGCTTACAGTTTGTAGATTCTATAAGGGCTTTGTACCTGTTAAAGTTGCGCTGTCTGCTAGGCGGATTATTTCGGGTAGCTTGTGTCAATTCGCTTCTGAGACAGTTCCCCATATCTGCTTTGGATGCCCTCATACTTGCGCGGTTTGCCTATTGTTTGCAAGAATGGTGGTTTTCAGATACTTGCTTGAAGATTTCAGTTACTATTCGGTGTCTTTAGTAAGCTCGTAATTTGTATGTCCACGAGGGTAAAAGGTTTTCACTTATTGAGATTGTTAAGTTGATATTGTCTCACCTTCAGGATCATTCCTTTGTTGGCACTGCTCCCTCTGTTGGACTCCCCCACCTTCTGGCATCTACAAGGTGAATTTTGACGTGACTTTCTGTGCCCCTTCGGGTATGGCTGAGATGACTCTAGTTCGTGTATGGGATGTGCATTCCCCTTTCGCGGCTGAGGCTATGTTTGCCATCCGTTCTATGATTTTCACTTATGACCAAGATGTCATATTAGAAGGTGGTAGTTTAACGGTCATTAAAAAGCTTTCTTCTACGGCCTGAGATTGATGGGTTTGTGTCTTTTGCCATGTTTGTGATGGAGCAAATCAGGCGGCTCACATTCTCTCAAAGTAAGATGTCTCAGCTGATGATGATCTTGTTTGGACCGAAGAGATTCGAGTGTGCATTGCTGGCCAGGTTCATCGAGACGGGATGGGTGTGTGCCTTTCTGAGGATCGAGCCTTGGGTTAATGGTCTTGATATTTGCTTTTGTCTACAGATTTTCATATGGGGAGCTCTATGCAGACTGGTTTCGTTTATTGTTATGTACCTATTTAAAATTTATAGTTTAAATTAGTTAATTATTATACAAATCATGATTTTTCATAGCATTTTTCTATCACACTTTTCAAAACTATTTTTGTTAAAAAGTATTTTTCAATTGTATTAATAATAGAGAATTAGTCATTGAGGGTATAATAAGTGGATCTATTTAAAAAAAAGGACTTATTTAATAAATAATAATAATATGAATGCACCTGATTTTTTTTAGTTTTTATTTTTAAATTCAAACAGCAATGATAAAACTACGAAAACGATCTTAAAAAAAAATTTAAAAATAAAAAATCAGGTGCCGAGTCTTTAGTAATAGAAAAAATTGACAAGGCCCAACTACCGCGAAACCCATTAATATTTCACCCAAAACTGAGGCAAGACTTTGTAAATTGCATATATAACCCCAAACAAAAACACCATTTTAATTCCAATTCCAAATCAAAACTTGTTGTCAAAGAAAAATCCCCTTGTACCAAGTATCTGAGTGCCATTGTAGTTTCCAAAATCAAGAACCTAGAAGTAAACTCAAATGGCGACGGTCGCTATCGAGAGGAAGCAACAGGCATCTGCGGAAGAGATGTGCACCGCCAAGAGCGGTGCCAAGCAAGGGGAGGGCCTCCGACAATACTATCTTCAACACATCCACGAGCTCCAGCTCAATCTCCGCCAAAAAACCCACAATTTGAACCGACTCGAAGCCCAACGCAACGAGCTCAATTCTCGTGGTACTTTAATACTAATATTTCTTGGTTTGCCTCCATTTATTTTCTTAGTTTCTTTTTTTGTTTTTTTTTTAAAGAATAACAAATTGGCTTGTTTGAGATTGTCGATATGTGATTAGGGTTTTGTTTATTTTTATGGGATGTTGTTATCTTGGTGGTTTAATATGTGAGAAAACGGTGATATATGGTTGAATTAAGGTTAGTAAGGGAAGATGAATGTTATTGATTTGGTAAATTGTAGAAATTAAAGCGGTGATTCTATCTGCTTGCTACTTTGGGAGTTGTGTTGTCTTATTTGATAAATTTAAAAAGCAGCGGAACAAAGGATTATATAGGACTTGGAGGTTGTTTAATTCTGTTCTAGTCTAGATGTAAGAGTAATTATTGGTTATTTCAATGAAATATATATTCTGATTCAGCACATTTTTAAAATTGTTAACTAGAATTGATAGTAGATTATGCAAAATTTTTGTTGAAATTTGAAGGCCTCGATTTTTGCAAGTAAAAACTGCAAGAAAAAGGCGTCATTTTATCTTGTCAATAAAATATACATCATAAATCCAATTTTCTTTTTCTCTAGGGTTGGAAACTATGTGTGGTTTGAAATAGAAAGCTCATACCAGTGCTCGTTATTTGTCATTGATGTGTAATGATCTATATATATGTTGCCACATGCTTTGTTGTTTACTAGATTAGTATACTTATGATTGGAAAGGGTGTGCGTATTTGACTATCATTGCATTTTTAATTGACGGTGCATCTTATACATCTGGAATTATTGTGCTGGTGGTTATGTGGCCTTCTTTTTAGCCTCTTCTTTATTATAGCATCAACTTGGAAACACACATTTGTAGAGCCTTGATATTCAGGGGTGGAACTTTTAAGATAATTTTTTCTTAAATTTGCTTCTTATGGTCTATTTGTTATATAAGTACTTAAAATGTTTGCACATTGGACAGTTAGAATGCTTAGAGAGGAACTGCAGCTGCTTCAGGAGCCTGGATCCTATGTTGGTGAGGTTGTGAAAGTTATGGGTAAAAACAAGGTTTTAGTCAAGGTATGTTATCCTTTTATCCTTCCTAGTTTTAGCTCTCTTTGACTTAATTAATGGGAACAATATCTTGTTATAGGCAGAAAACTTGATGTTTCAGTATTTAATCCTGGAACTAATTATTTTCTCATTCAGCAATCTATGGTGTGATTTAGAGTGTCATCAATCTTACTGGGCAATATTTTGAATTTGTTCTCTAGGTCCATCCGGAAGGAAAATATGTTGTCGATATTGACAAGAATATTGATATCACAAAAATCACACCATCAACAAGAGTTGCTCTGCGTAATGACAGCTATGTTCTCCATCTGATCTTACCTAGCAAAGTAGACCCTTTGGTTAACCTTATGAAAGTTGAAAAAGTTCCAGATTCTACATATGATATGATTGGTGGTCTTGATCAACAAATTAAAGAGATAAAAGAGGTTTGCTTTTGAACTTGCTTGATTTGTTCATTTATGGATTATCACTTTCTGTTTTTTTTTTCTTTTTAGTGTTATGGTTCATTATTAATCCCATATGCAGATGTGGGTTGGTTTAATTTTTTACACCTACTTTCTGGTATAATTTGTAGGTTATTGAACTTCCAATTAAACATCCTGAATTGTTTGAAAGCCTTGGAATAGCCCAGCCAAAGGTACTATTATTCTGCCAAGTGATATCTTTATGTTGATTTGCTTCTCATATGATTTCACTGTAAAACTAAATCTTGCTCCCTGTCATAAATTATAGGGTGTCCTGCTTTATGGACCTCCTGGTACAGGAAAAACACTATTGGCTAGAGCTGTGGCCCATCATACTGATTGTACCTTTATCAGGGTTTCTGGTTCTGAATTAGTTCAGAAATATATCGGGGAGGGTTCTCGAATGGTTAGAGAACTATTTGTTATGGCCAGGTAAGTTCTTCCTTGTTTGGTGTCCTTAATTTTAAACAAATAAATATGCGGATCATGTTATAGATACTAGCAAGGCAAAACTTATTATCTGGAATTATGCTTTAGCAAATAGCCAAATATTTTGTAGCATGAAACACAAAGTAGGGTTGCTTCTGTCTGATTATCTATCAAACTGTCATAGTTTTGCTTTGTATTTATTTAAGTGATTCCTTCTCATTTTCTCCCAGAGAGCATGCTCCATCAATTATATTTATGGATGAGATAGACAGTATTGGATCTGCTCGAATGGAATCTGGAAGTGGAAATGGTGATAGCGAGGTGCAGCGTACCATGTTGGAGCTTCTCAACCAGCTTGATGGATTTGAAGCATCTAACAAGATCAAGGTAGTGTATTAGTTACTTCACTGAAGTACTAATGTAATGAATTAGGGAGACCATTTTGTAGTTTGCATACTGACATTTTTTTTACTTCCTAACTTACTCTAATGAACAGGTTCTGATGGCCACAAATCGGATAGATATCTTGGACCAAGCTCTTCTTAGGCCAGGACGGATTGACAGGAAGATTGAATTTCCAAATCCCAATGAGGAGGTACTTAACATTGCCTTTGCTGTTCATTGTTATGTGCCTGTGAGCATTTTAGTGCCATTAATCTTTTTTAGGTTAGGCCCATAGAAAGGCCACTCCCTCATTGCTACCTTGTTCTTACATATGTTTTAAAGAATAAAAGGTATGCTCGTGTTGTATTTGAACTGAAAATATTGCACTCTGATGAGTTCATTTCTCAATTATTGCATTATTGTGTTATGTGTCAAGTTTTGCATTAGATCTACTAAAGTTACTGTCTAGCAACTTCCTCTGTCATGTTCTGGCAGTTGGTGATTCCTTACGTGAATGATTTTTTAATCTCTTATTGTGTTGTTGCTCATGTAATGCTCTGCCACTGACCAAATAGAAGATTCTTGACATTTTAGACTTTGTCTATACAGGCAAAAGTGTCAGTGAGGTAGTTGTTAAGGTTCTTTTGTCATTGTGATCAATCTTTTCTCGGTATCCTGAAGAATCTGCTGGGAATAAGAGCAATCATATAATGGCAGTGGTTTGCTGCCTATTGTTGTACTTGAATTTCTCTGTTCTTAGAGAGCTTGCAGCGCTATTGGTACTTATGTTTTGTGTCCAATTATATGCAGTCTCGACTGGACATCTTAAAAATACATTCTAGAAGAATGAACTTGATGCGAGGGATTGATCTAAAGAAGATTGCAGAGAAGATGAATGGTGCTTCTGGTGCAGAGCTTAAGGTATGTTTACAGATACTCGGTTAATTAAATGGTGCCTGGTTTTACTGGATAAACAGAAACTATAATCTTTTGGTTTGAATATTGTGGCAAGCTGGGAATAGCATCTTTCCTTCTAGGTCCCTAACCTCTTAAGCAAAGAGAGAGATCATTCAATCTTCAGTTTGAAGATTTTTATGTTTCAAGCGATGTCATTATGAAATATAATCTCATATGTTTTGATGTTATGCTAGAAGCCTTTGATGGAACTTTTGTAATTATGATGAATTGGTCTTGTTTATTTTGGCAGGCGGTATGCACAGAAGCAGGGATGTTTGCATTGAGGGAAAGGAGAGTCCATGTAACACAAGAAGATTTTGAGATGGCAGTGGCGAAGGTGATGAAGAAGGAGACCGAGAAAAACATGTCCTTACGGAAGCTTTGGAAGTGATTACGTTTTTTTGTTTTGGGGAAAGATGGAACATGTGAAAACCTCATCCCAATACTCAAAACACAATGTATGGACTATTTAGTACACAATTTGCCGTTATGCTTGGTACCATGCATCTGTTTTCTTGACAAGGCTGTCTTTCAGAGTTGCTAGGAGAGGATTATTATTATTATTTTTAAATGAACAACTTGGTTTGACTTGCAGAGTTGTGGATAATACATACAGCGCTTGGTTTACAATGGAGGCAGGCAACTGACTCCGTTAAAGTAGTAACATAAGATTCTAGGGTGAGCAAAACTCAATTCGACTCGAAAAATTTCGAGTTAAATCGAGTTATTCGAATCAACTTAAATTTTTTTTCAAATTTCGAGTTCGAATCGAGTTGAATTTTCGAATTCGAATAACTTGAATAATTCAAATATCAAATTATAATATTTTATATTTTTACTCTAAACTCTCAAACTTTGTTACTTTTCCCTCAAAACTTTTACTCCCTCCCACTTTCCCTCCAAAACTTTTACTCCCCTCCCAACCTCCCAATCTACTCAAAATCTATTTCTCACTAAAATTTTACTCTCCTAATTATTTTTTCTCAAAATTTTACTCTTAAAAACCCTCAAAACTTTTTATTTTCTCTTAAAATTTTTACTCCCTCCCACTTTTTTCTTAAAACTTTTATTCTCTTTCCATCCCACCTCTCATCTACCTCAAACTCTCCCCCTCCAATTTTTTTTAATATTTTCTCTCTAAAATTTTACTCTCCTATTTATTTTCCCTCAAACTTTTATTCCCAAAACTTTTTATTTTTTTGTAAACTTTTACTTCTCACCTTTTACTCTAAAATAAAAACTCAAAATTATCCAAAAAATCACTAAATATAAATAGTAATAATTTTATTTATATCTACTATTTATATTATTAAATTAAATTTCACATTTTATATTATTTATATTATTGAATTGTTTAGTCATATTTAATATTTATATTAAAATTGAATTATTAATTATGCCATAAAATATTTGTGTTAAAATTTTATATTGGTATCAATTTCACATTTTATTTTTAAAATAACTTTTATTAAAAATTATATTTTACATTTCAAAATACATAGTGACAAGAATATGAAGATAATTGAAATAACTAAGCAAGCAAAGAAACTAACCAATATATAAAAATTAATAAATAAATTATGAGGTGATGAAAATTAATAAAAAATTTGATTAAAGTGGACAAATTTTATTACGACGGGTGACAGTGGTTACAAGGATCTAAACTTATTTTTTAAAATTTAACTCGAACAAATATATTCGATTCGAATTCCATCTCACTCGACTCGATTCAAGAAAATTTTAAATTAAATTAGGATGATAAAATATGATTTGTTAACTCGATTAACTCGAAATTTTTTTATTTTATCTGATTCGATTCGATCGAATGTTCATCTCTGTAATTATAAGATTCTATAGATGGTCTTAAAATAGAATCTTATTTTAAGTATTGAGAAGAGCACCAAATTGTGACATGTGAAACTTATACTGGGGGTAGTTGAACAGCCAGTGACATTCAACAATGTGGTCAAAAGTTGCTAACCACAGGTTCAGTTCATCATAATTTGAAGCATGAAAATTGCAAGTGAACTGAGCTTCTAGCGTACGATCTCACTCACAAAGTCACAATAAATAAGAAGGTAATTTAATTATGGATGGGTCAATGGTCAAAACCCACCATCCACGTCTATATTAAAAATAAATAAATAAACAATAGAATTCCGCGTCATGAGTTGGCAGTGATTGACAATTCATATATATGAGTCAAGCCATGACATCCTTTTTACTTGCTTTCTTTCCGTTTCGAAGATGGATATTAAGAAACGATTACTCCTTCCATTTGTATGCTATTTTCTTTCAGTTTCCCAGTTTTTCCACGTCTGCCATGGTGATGTTGGGACTGCTGCCCAGTACAGCCCTCCATATTTACGTGAGTACCAACCCAACCCAAGCATGAAAAATAAGATCTACACAAATCATAGTGTGTGCTAGTTTCTGTTTGTAATTTTAATTAAATGATGATGGGGATGCAGCTACGGCGTGCTTTGGGGAAGATCAAACCCAGTTCCCATCAAGCAATCTGTTCGCAGCAGCAGGAGATGGGATATGGGACAATGGAGCATCATGCGGAAGGCAATACCTGGTGAGATGCATAAGTGCTTCCCAGCCAGGGACTTGTGTCCCCGACCAGACTATCCAGGTCAAGATCGTTGATTATGCTCCTACCGCTCTCTCCCCACCTTCCGCTCAATCCACCACCATTGTCCTTTCCGAAACTGCTTTTGGCGGAATTACCAATATACCCATGGACTCCATCAACATTGAATTCCAACAGTCAGTAGTACTCCCCCCCCCCTCCCCCCAATCTTCTTCCTTTATAAATTAATTACTCTTTCATTTCAGATATTGCAACTTCATAACTTCCTTTTTATCGCTTCTTGCAGAGTTTAGTTTAGCATGGTGCTTGCAAGTCTCTGATATATGGATACTCAGTTCAAGGCAATGGCAAGGAAGCAAGCAACATATAAATCTGGAAATTCAGTAATATTGTACCTGGACGGAGTTTATACACGGGCAAAACGTATTGATGATTGATGTTATGAGATTCTTTTCATTGGTAAATATTAATTAATTTCCTTGTACATCAACGTTTGTTTGTTTGTGTTTATTATTTTTTTAATTTAAAAAAAAAAAAAAAGGGAGGTGTCTGGTTTCTCTTTCGCGTGTGCTTCCTGCCATTTGGAAGCTTCCGCCACGCAACACGACACTATTTTGGCCATTACTTTACCAAAAGAAAAGAGCTTCTTCCCCTTGACGTAAAGCAATGCAAATGCTCTCTTATTGAAAGACTTCCATAGACGTTGCCATCAAGGTGATACAGTTTTATATCATGGTTGTTTTCTAAAATAAGATTAATTAAAAATTAATCATTCCCTGGTACCAATCATAATTTAATGACTTTTATAGCTAGTATTAATTCAGTAAACACCTTTTTGTTATAGTTTTTTTAGGGGAGAGGAATGAGATTTAGAATCCAATTTAAACTGTCATTTTTACAATATAATATTTTTGCCATTGAATCAAGAGGTTATAGCAATTGAGTACTTGTGGGTTTAAATTGCATAATATCCTCTAAATTAAAATTTTAAAAAGTTTATGGATAATTTAAAATTATTTAAGAAATTTAATAACATAAATTACTGATATTCCTTGGTTTCCTCCAATATAAAATTGTGGCTGAAAAATAATTTTGGTTAGGACTTAAACTCCAATGTGACTAAACTACTAGAAAATTTATGTTTTGATTACTCAAATTTTAAAAGTTACTAAATGGTTATTAAACTATTTCAAAGTTATCATTTAAGTCATTGGGTTGATAATAACACTATTGTTTGGCTTTCTCTATTTCCACTGCTTTCACCAATTGAAAGCTCTCATGTATCTTCTATTTTATAGTTCAACTTTTTTTTCATGACATAGTTTTGAACGTCACAAATCTACGAACCAAATCCAAATAGTAGTCTTCTCTGATCTCCGACATTAACTATCAGATCAACTAGGATCTAAGGTATATTTTTTTATTCGTCGATATATATTAATCCACTGTACCAATCATCAATCGTCACTTAAAGCTAACTAACTAAACTTTAAAAAAAAACTTAACATTCTAGTGACTCAAATAAAAACTTTCGAAAAGTTTAATAATCATTTTATAACTTTTTTGAAGTGGAATTGTAACAGCCCAACTCTGGGCCTAGTCGGAACAGTGGTTTCGGGACCACAAATCTGACGAGAGAAAATATGGTTATTATTATATTTTCATGCTCTACAATTTCACGGAAAATTTTCGTAAAAATTTCGTTCGAAAATTTCGACGTTTGGGCACTCAATTTAGTCAAAAAGACTAAATTGTAAAAAGTGCAAAAGTTGAGTTCTACATCTTAGAGGTATCTAATTGTTATGAAATTTTAAATTGGAGGTCTTTGTGTGGTAATTAGACCATTAGTTAGTTGATGGACAAAAATGGGCATAGAATTAGTGAAATAGATTTTTTTAAGTAAGGGCATTTTAGTCATTTGGTAATTAAATAGAATTAAATGGGAAAAAGATGGCAAAATATGCTCATCTTCTTCATGGTGAACGAAATCAGCAAGGGGGAAGCCATAGTTAGGGTTTTCAAGCTTCCAAGCTCCATAGTAAGTGATCCCAAGCCCCGTTTTTAATGTTCTTTACGTTTTTGGAGTCCCGGTAACTTAATTTAGCTTATTCTATCAATAATTAGTGTTAGGGTTCATATTTGGAAAAATACTCATAGGTGAAATGTGTTTATTTTTCTGTTTTATGGTGGAATATGAAGCTAGAAATTATGTTAAACAACTTTTGCTAAGCAATTTTAAACGAAAATGGGTAAATAGACATAATCGGTAAAAATACCTAATGTTCAAAAGTGTGTGTTAGAGTGAGAATTTGATGTTGTCATAGAAGAGAAAAATGTTCAGCATGTCATAAAACATAATAATAAGAGATGAAGTTTAATTTCCGAGCTTAGGGATGAAAATGTAAATATGCAAAAGTTTGGGAGCAAAATTGTAATTTTTCAAAAAGTTGGGTGGAGGATTATTTTAATAAATGTGAACATTAAATGAGTTAAATTTGTTATTATAGATCAAGAAAGACGAGAAGAATACATCAAACGGGGAAAAGAGAAAGTTGTGGAGTAAATTGCAAAATTACGATATTTTGCACCGAGGTAAGTAAACATGTGACTTAGGGTCTGTTTGTTTGCCAGTAAAATGTTTTCCGGAAAATGATTTCTGGAAAATGATTTACATTTCTGGAAAATGATTTACTGAAAATATTTTCTGGTGTTTGGATGAATCTGTGTAAAATATTTTCTGTTGTTTGGTAGTTCCTGAAAATATTTTTCGGAAAAGTTGTTTTTACATATATTAATAAAATTATATACATATTAATAATTTTTTATATTTTAAATTTTTTTCATATATTGCAATAATTTATTTATAAATAAATAAATCAAATTAAATATATCAATCAAATGGTTTAATTGTTCAAGATTGACAATAATCCTATAAGATTCATTCACATCACATGTAAATGGTAAAAACTAATCAACATATTTGTAGTTTAATAACTAAGTAGCAGCAGCTCGTCTAGTAATGTATTGAAGCCGAACAATATATAGAACATATAGAAAAATATCTAATCTGAAATGAAAATGCACTTTCATCCACAAAAGTGGATCATATCTGATTGTATCTAATGAAAAATCCCAATACAAAATGAAAGATAAGGTTGGTGTTTGCAGTGTTAACCATATCCTTAGGCATTCCAGTGCCATTCCAACAAATGCCAAAAAGTTAAAAGTTTAGTACATGAGCCGCTCCTTTCAGAACAAAGATTTAAGGATCAAACAATACCTACTAAAGGAATCATACAAAGATAGCTCTACCCGCAAATGACAAACGCTTATCTCTATCCTCATTGCTCATCATTTCACTTTCCCTTTTTCTTGCCCTTTTCAAATAACAAAATTGTTACAATGGCAGAAAGGAACTGGAGAAAAAAATTCATGATGTAACGAGATTAGGTGTTTCAGCCTCAATTGATAACCAAGCATATTATGTACTTTTCCCGTCCAATTATCCAACCAGTCACGCAATCTATTGATCTGTGGAATTCCCAAAACTCGTGGCTGCACCAAGAGACATGAATTGTTCCCTCAACTTGATCAATTATTCCCTCAATCAGACGAACCTGCAGTCATTATTCGCAAAAAGGTTATACAAGTTATCTTTAGAATTTTGAACCCGCTGAAGTATAGCTAGTTGCTACATGCAGGCCATGGATCAAATGTATACAATGGTGCATCGTCCATATGAAAAATTGAGATTTGGACTTCTACAAATGTTCACTATTCATAATAATTTGGATCTATAGGAACAACACTCAACTTTACAACCTCATAAAGCAACTTACGGGCGACAGTTTTTACAGACTTTTTTTTTAGAACAGATTCATTTACCATTGAACCATTCACGTAATCAAAACCATAGGCCACTAGGACATGCATAACATCAATAGTTCACGCCTCATCCTCTTTGTTCGTCAGAAGGTATCCTCTCTCGCAAGAATTCCTCAAACTGTAGGAACTACAAACTTGATTCACAAAACAATTTATCACTATCGAAAAGAGAAGAAAGAATGGCAATCTTACGCATAAAAAACCGCAAAATTGAAATATGAAGAACACCAAAAGAAAGCAACATTATATATTAGTAAACAAAAAAGGAGTAAAAGAATCAATACTTACATCTCCTTCATCAAGGTGGACACATTTCCTCAAGAGTTTTGCAGAGAAAACCACCTTCTTGTCAGCATTCGGGCATCCAAAACCAACCAAAATTTGAATATCCTGTCTCGACAATGACCTGAAATCAACTTTCTATTTCAGAGCCAGGCAAACTAACACTAATCAAAACAAGTAATTCAAAATAAGTCCTTCCATAAACAATTTTTTCATAAATTGAACATATTAATTCAACCAAAGAAGCAGAAGACTGCTAAAGAGGGACCAACATTGATACAAGCAGTTTGCACAGTCTTGTAGTCCTTAAAATCAATTCCAGCATCATCCTTGACTTCCTCAACAACATTAGTCATATAAATCCCAAGTCTTCCACCATCTTCTCATCATCTCTTCTTTTATGATCAAAATAATTTTGCTGCACTAATCTCTCCATCAATTCTATCCACTCAGGCCATGGGTGCACCATCTCCACCTCCACCTTCTGCCCCTTATTCTGCACTTCTGACTCGCCCAACTTAGTCACTGAATCAGTACTCAAAACACCAACTTCAGCCTCACTTTTAGCATCCTCAGCACTTTCCTTATTCTCCTCATTTAACTCAGGTGAATCAGACAAAGCGACATCGTTTTTGGCACTACCAGAATCAGAATTTGTCACCTGTAAGACTCTTTATCTGTAAATGATTCCAACAGTCATCATCTCAAACATAACAAAATAAAAACATCAAAGCAAAGAAATTCAGAAGGGAAAAAAGAAAAAGAAAAAGAAAAAGAAAAAAACTACAACAATGGAAGTTTCAACAAACAATTTGGATTTTCTGGAATCAAATCAGTGAAAATTAAACAGAAAAAATGTTTTCTGGAATATTCAACAATGGAAGTTTCAACAAACAATTTGGATTTTTAAAAGAATTAAACAGAAAAAATACCTGTTGATGACAGAGAGAGAACCACTACTTCTGGGTCTTCTTTTCTTGACTGTGGCTGCTAATTTTTTAAGGTTTCTTTAAAATACAAGTAAGGCCGACGGTTGACGGAGATGACGGACGGAGATGGTGAGGTGAGGTGACGAACGGAGATGAGGAGGCAGAGGATGTGGAAGAAAATTTGCTTAGAAGAGAAAGGAGAAAGGGAAAATGTCTTACGGATTAGAAATCGATAAGACAATTTCCAAAATTTTGCTTTGGATTTTACCCGTGTTTGTAAAATGTTTTCCTATGGAAATCATTTTACACAAAACAAACACCGGAAATTAATGAAAATGTTTTCTGGAAAACATTTTCCACCAAACAAACACACCCTTAATGTATTATTTTGATATTATTTGATATGTGTTGAGATTTATTTGAATATAAAATAAATGTTTGGCAAGATTCCAAAAATGTTGTTAAATTGGGAAAGGTGGTAAGGGGTTGCAAAACACGGTTTTTGGTTGAACACTCGGAATGGGCCGGAGCATATTGCATATAAAGGGGTTGCTAAGTGCTGATTCCCCCGAGGGGTTGCTAAGTGCTGATTCCCCTACCTATTGGTGGTTGCTAAGTGCTGATCCCACCGTATTTTAAATGTGAAAGAGGGTTGCTAAGTGCTGATTCCCCCGAGGGGTTGCTAAGTGCTAATTCCCCTATTCATTGGTGGTTGCTAAGTGCTGATTCCACCATATCTTTGAAATGTGAAGGGGGTTGCTAAGTGCTGATTCCCCCAAGGGGTTGCTGTGTGCTGATTCCCCGATTCATTGGTGGTTGCTAAGTGCGGAATCCACCGATAACGGTTAACATTCCGAGTGTTCAACGAGTAAATTGGGAAGGTGAATATTCATATATGTGGTGGACAAGTTTATGGGAGGAATATTGGGTTTGATACTTAATCAACCCATGTATAAGATGGGAGGAAAATCAAAAATACAAAAAGAGACAATTTGAATGCAAAACTGTTTTGAATGGCAGCAGTTGGGCAACTATGAAAAATCACCATAAATGGTGGAAAATGAATTAGAGGTTAAATAATATATGAAATTGAATCTGATTGAGTCTATTTTCATATGAAAGAAATAGAGCAAGCAAAAGAGTTGTATTTTTGGAGATATTTGAATTTTACTGAGACAGGGCTGGATTGATTTCGAAATCCCCTGTTCCAACTTTGGAAGATCACAAAAAATTATAAAAAAATAATTATGGCTTGAAATATATATGCCTGGATTCCTTTTTTAGTCTATTTTTAATAGAAACAAACTAGAACATTGTTTGAAAGTTGTACAGAGAGTTATGTGAATTTTTGTAAGGGGAGGTCAGGATTGTTGGATAGTGAAACAGGGGAAGATTTAAAGAATAAACTGTACTAATTGACTCGACCAAAAATTCTGAAAATTTTATGATAGAAAGATATATGGGTCTAGTTTCAGGGAAAATTTACGGAATTCAATTTGAAGACCTGTAGCTCCGGATAAAAATAAATTAGTGGTCATGATGCAGAAAACCAGCTTGCTGGAAATTACACAAACAATGAAATTTATTTGTGAATAAATTTATACTATGGTGTAGTCATGTGAGAAATTTATTTATTTGTCCTATGTTTACTTACTAAGCTATATGCTTACTCGTTTTTATTTTTCCCTTGATTATAGTGATTTCCATCAACTCGAATTGGGACGAGTCGACAATCATCTACACTATCATCCACGTTTGGGTATTTTGCTACTAGTATTCGGAAATTATGGCATGTATAGACGACTTATGTAATGGGGCGTCACCATGTAAATATATGTTATGGTTCGATTTAAAATGTAGTGTTTATTAATGGTTAAATTGTGTATTTTTATACAACTGAACTTGGTTGGAATATTGAATTGTGTTTGAAAACTTGTAGGAGGTTTAAGCAAAAATAAGCAGAAATGCTGTCGAAATTTTTTTTAAAAATTTAGTAATACCTCATACTCTGTTCCGATCAGGAATGCGGGTAAGGGGTGTTACAGGAATGACCAAAACATAAACTTACTAATAATTTAATGACCTTGGGTGCAATTTTCTAAAATTAAATTAAGAAGAAAATAGAAAAAAGAAGTCCAATGATTATTTTATAAAAATAACCTGATTTTTTTATTAATTATAAAAATGACCCCTTTTTTATTATATACGTAAATGACCTGAAATGAATAGTGAAAGTTGGTGGAGCCAAAGAGATTGGCGCCACCCACTTGTCACATCAGCCAATCATTGGCTGACAAAAAATAAATAATAGTGGTGAGCCAAATAAATTGGTGCTGCCATTTTTTAAAGTGATTTTTATTTATTTTAAAACTAAATTTATTATTTTATGGTGGAGTTATAGAGAATGGTGTGACCACCAAGTTGCCATTATTTTTTTTGAAGTTTTTTAAATTAGTTTTTAATTAAAAAATAAATTTTTATTTTAGTGGAGTCATTCTCTTTGGCTTGACGACTTTTGTGGTGCTATATATACAAATTTTTTTGACACTCTTGTAACAGTTGAACTAGATAAGAAGAAAAGAGAGAAACTGTTATGTTTAGTAGGAGAGCTCAGAAATTATGGTGAAGATGAATAACTCATTATTTTTGGTGTACATTCTTTTTTATGGAGAAATTGTAGAAGGTGATGTTGGTTGTGTATTTTAATGTCGACAGAGAGTAAGGTTGTGATTCAATAAAACTGTGAAGCTGGAACAAATAAAAAGAAAGATCAGTGCAAAAATAGCTATTTGTTGTGGAAGGGCGATGTCCAAATTATTTTACAAGTTTCTAATCTCTACAGACCCGTGGAAATTTAAGGAGATGCAACTGTTAGATGATGATGATTTGGTCACTATGATGAAAATATGGTTGTCGACTAGGAATTAGAACCCCTCCCAACCAGTTGAGTTATCCAATTTCGAGCTTGCTGAGAATGTCAGCCCAATAAGTCAACATCGCAGGTTTGACTTTGATCTTAATGTTAGATGGACAAATCAGTCAGACTATGGAGGAACATCGCAAATGTCTGAAAGTCCAAATTATGGTGGGAGTTCATATAACAACCATGTCCCCGAATCCCCATCTACAAATGCATCCGGAGGTGATAGGCACCAATGTAGACGTCGAAGAAGGGTCCAACAATGATGAAGATTTCAGTGACCCTGATCTTGATAAGGTTTCGGACGATATCGATGACGAAGACCCATAGGAGGTTGAAGATATTCACGACTTATTTCAAAAACCCGAGTCGTGACATTGTTTTACGAAATGACCCTGGGGCCCACATGTTGAGCATAAATCCAGATGCAGCGCATGCACCCGAGTTCCCTCAATACGCTGATATAGTTCTTGCTCATAGATTAGCATCAAATTATTAGTTGGAAGAGTTGTTAGTTGGGAAACGATTTGAGAACAAGGTGGACTGCATTTTTGCCATAAAAAATACAGTATGAATGTGTCAATTGATTACAAGGTCGTAAAGTCTACACCGACATTATACGTGGGGAAATGTTGGAGGACTGACAAAGGGTGCGGTTAGCAAGTTAGATCTACATTTATACAGAGGACTTAATAGTGGAAAATATGAAAATAAAAGGCGCCATACATGCACCGTCGTACGTATGATGCAAGACCACCAAAAACTGGATGCCAAAAGCACCTGACAACTGCATCAAGCCGCTAATGAAAGATATGTCAATCATTCATGTATCGGTCTTGATTGTGGACATGCAAGCTCAATTCTATTACAGAGTGTCGTACAAGAAAGCATGGTGGGCGAAACAAATGGTCATGGAGCAGTTGTACGACAGTTAGGATGAGTCATACAATGAACTTCAATGGTGGATTTCAGTGATGCTGGAGTACGTGTGGAGGTATGTTGTCAAGGAAGATAATATTTTCATTGTCTCTAATAGATACAAGGGTCTTCTTGCTGTGATTTGGCATTTCGAGGTTCCGTAGTGGTCTGTCTATTACATTCGTCACATCGCTGTCAACTTCCACAAGGAGTACAAGAACAAAGACTGACGTAAACAAATCGTGAACATGGGTAAAAATATTGTATTTGAAATTGTATTTGTAAATGTTTTGAGTCCATTAACTAAAAAGAATGGTAACATGTTTTATCGGAATACATATGCAGGATACGAGCTGGAACCACACCGATTCAGGCATAGGCTGGCCAGGTTGGAGACTAATATAGTGGGGGTCGATCATTCTCTCTGAAAATGGTTGGGTAGCATAGAGTCGTGGCAATACGTTCAATGTTTTAATGATGGGTACCGATATGGTCATATGACGACCAACCTTGTTGAGGCGGTTAACTCTGTTATGAAGCATACATGTTACTTGCCAATTTTATTAGTTTTCTCAGCTACGTTTTACAGGCTGGTAATCTTCATACCGAAATTGGAGTTGAGACAAGCAAAACAGTTGGCGGTCGGACACGTGTACATTAAAGATTTCAGGAATACCATGGAAGACAACACTCAGAAGGCGAAGTCGATGAATGTAGAACTATATTCTCAGAACTTGGAAACTTTTCAAGTGACAGAGTGCATCGACTGTCGCGTAGGGATCCAAACACTTCGGTACCCGTGTGCGCAAGTGGTTGCAGTGTGTGCAACATTCAATATGAATATCGAGCAATATATCGATAATGTGTACATGCTTCAACATACATTACGTATTTGGAGTAATGAGTTCCCCGTACTACGGGATGTATTGGCATAGAAAATACCTCCATCTACGTTCAAGATGTTGCCAGACAACTCACTGCACAGGAAACTCAAAGGTTGACTGGAGACGACAAGGATTCGTGGTGACATGGATGTTAGAAAAGAGTTCAAACTAAAGCGTTACACCATATGCAGAACAGGTAGCCACAATTGGAGCAATTGTCCTCATCGAAACATCCGTACTGGCCAATCTTCACAGTTAAAAGGAAATTGAATGTTGTACCCGATTTTTTTATGGTCTTGTGGAAATGAAATTTGTAATCATGCTTGATACTTTGAAAATGAACTGTTTTCTTTAAGTTTAATTCAAAACTATTAGTGTTTAATGTTAGTTAAAGTCTTTAATGTTAAGTTTTTATTTAAAATTGTCTTATATTTTTAAATAATTGTAAACACATATACAACTTTTAATATTTCAAAAGGATATTATAAGTTATACAAAAAAATCAATAAGTTGAATGAATGTGGAATTGTAAATCAATTCAACAAATATGATATAACACTTGAAATTTACAGGTATCAAAATTGGAATGAACCAGGAGTGGTATCATCATTCGGGGTGTAGCGATTTACGGGCCTCCATTGGCGGCGTGGTTGTTGGGGTGTATTGAACACATCAAGAAGATCAAGTGTCGAATCAAATGTGGCCGGAGGCGGGGTGGACTACATAGTATCATCGACAAGTTTCAATCCAAACATATCAAACATCATTGGTGATTGTGATTGTTGGTAATTTGAACTGCAACCTCTCATCTCCGAGTGATATGCGTTGCTGTAGGACCCCTCCCCAAAAGCGTCAACCCATTGATTCGATAAAGTGTGTGGGTTCAGAGGTTGGACCTTCAGATCGGGCTTCGCTACAGGTTGATTCCCTCATCTGTACCCGTGATCTGGTACTACCATCAATTCCCCCACCATATAAAAAAGGGCTCCCTTTGGCTATGTACCAACGTATGTACTCCTCTGAGAGACTAAAGTCAAACATACAAAAGTGCATCTGAGGTCGCCTCTTGAATCGAGTGTTCCATAGTACTATATATAGTTGATGTTCCACAGCCCAATCCGCTTTGTCTTTTCCCATATTAGTCTTACCGTGGACATCATCAAATCACGGTGGAATGTCCGGCACAAATTGTATTTCTTAACTACTTTTAATATAATACATGCACATCAAAATATATAATTTACATACCTTAATCGTATTTATTAATTTCGAATTTCAAATAACACCAACTAAAACAAACACAACAAATTTAAATTAGAACTAATAAAAAATTTAACCCGCCTTTCATCTTCTCTTCTATTTGAAATTTTAGTTCTAAAATATGGGGAACCAAACCAAAGGCCCACCCCCCTTTTATATATAATAAGAAGCCAATGGAGGGAGGCAGCCTTAAGTCAGGTAACTGCGTTTTTTTTTAACATTAAAAGCCAAGTTGACCTTTAGACTTGCCACATCACTGATGTTGCTGACGCGGCTAATGTGATGTAACCAGTTAGACAACTTTCTCTATTTTTTATTTTTTGGTCCTCTCTTTTTTTATTTTTTTTAAAATGTCCCAATTTTTTTTATTTTATGCGTAAATACTCTTTTTCATTCTTTTTTTTCAGCCAACTCCCATTCCCACTTTCTTTTTTTTTTCTTTCTCATTTTTTCCCAAACTTCTTTTTCTTTATCCTTTTTAGTTCCGCCCCCCTTATATTTCAGTTTTTTTAGTTACACCCCTTATCAAACAGTTAATTCACATTGCAAAAATAATTTAAATGAAAATTATTTTCCATTGCCAACATTTCAATTAACTATTAATATACATAATTCAGAAATTATATGTAACACCCCAAACCCAGCCTAGGAGTTAAGACCGAATCTAGAGGAGTTACATCAACACATCGAAAACTGATTCAGTAATTATCCAGAAAACATTCAAAACTTTACTTAATTTGTGGCGGAAAATATTTTTGGAGTTTAACGCTGAAAACCAAAATCCATTTTGTTGACTTGAGTGATTTTGCAGTTGCGTGTTAAAAATTATTAGCAAAAACTAAGATAAGCTCAGAAGCAGATTTCCAACCCAAAAGATCAAGAAAATTTTTACATTATTGCAAAACAATCCGAGCTCCTACATGCCATCCGATCCTAAGTCAAGGACTTACCTAAAGACACAAAGATAAACCAAAGGTGAGCTATAAAGCCTAGTATATAACCAACATCAATTACAATTAACAAAACGTAATACATAAATCAGAATAACACGAAGAATATAATAATGAGTATAAGAACAGAATGGAACAGACCAGGTATCCTAGAGATTTCCATAATGCTAATGTAATAGAACAATACAAACCAACTAGAACAGGATAGAGCATAACTGAACAAAACTACGCAGAGGATGTATGTTCATGCAGATGCGGTATTTTTCAAATAGATCAGAATGCAAATTTATCAGAAAACATCTTACCTAACTCCGTTTCACACCAAAATAGAGTTCCCCTAGAACTCGCCTAGCCAAATCACACCAACAGATAATTGTGGACAGTGTCACCAGAATATTTGTAGTTAAAACTGTCATATCAAATATATATGGTCAAGCCACTATACTGCAGCCAAACTGCCAGAACAGAATCGTGGATAAACCACCAGATAATGTAGACCATTAAGTTGTCAGAGACTTCCTTCCTTCACAACATCCCAAGTCCCATGCAATGTGTCATGGCATGCATATATATAAGCAGAAAGATGAGCATGTAAGTCATGCTATCGTACAGTAATAGAGTCAATAGGCGTGGGAGTCCATGCGTTATAAACAAATTTTCAAACTTAACAAAATATCAGATTTGTCATAAAGTCACATGCATGGTTATAAATCAGAATCAGTACCAACAACTTAACAAAATACAGATCATACCTGGATAACTCGCATATATTATACAATAGCACTTTATGTTCTGACAGATCCTACGTACTTAGGTTCAACATAACAGACATACGTACGGTTCAGAAGTTGTTCATCGTCAGATCATCAGATATCAAGTTATATAGTCTAATTCAGATCGTACGGACCCTACAGTAGGTCTACATTTGTCTCAAACAATGCTTGTGGCCCGAGAGTAAAATTTTAATAGTGGTCTACACGCCCGTGTGCTTGCCTGTGTGTGTCACACGGCCTAACACACGCTCGTGTCACTTGCCCGTGTGGTCCTAATTCGCAAACAGTAAGTTACACGGCCTGAACACACACCCCTGTGCCTTCAATTTTTGTGAACAATGAGTTACACAGCTTGACACACGAGTGGCTCACACGGCCTACTACACAGCCTGGCACACGGCCATGTGACGTCAACAGTTTATTTTCTAGTGACTAAACTTGAAACAAAAGTTGGGTTTTCAGTACCCACCTGATACGGATTCAAAGCAGAAGCAACAAGGATGAGTTCTCGTCCCTAAACAACAAGCAATTGTCCAACAAACGATTAATTTGCAATCAAATCACTAAAAACTAACATTCGACACCAAAATCGAAATCGAACTTACCGACCAACGAACTAAACTAGAAGGAGAAGTCAAACCCCGTACAAAATCAGTTCAGCATAACATAGTAAGGTAGTTTGAAGAGAAGAACCAAAACGAAGAAAAATAAAGAAAGAACGAAGGAATGACAAAAAATAGAAATAAAAAGTAAAAAGAAAACAAAATAATGTCATCAACCCATGAGGTTTAATTAACCACCAGAAACAAACTACCACACAAAGAAATTCAAAAACAAAACATTCCTTATTACTTCCACAGGGATTCGAACACCAAACCACAGAGTACACAAAAGCTTAATCATCAAACCAGCAAGCTCATTCTTGTCATCAATTGACTAAATTGAACTTATAACTCACATGTCCAAAGATAGGGATTTAATCAAAAGTAGAAAATTTTCAAGAGGTAGGATTTGAACCCAAAACCTCACACACATAACCAGAACACTTAACCACTGAACCAGATCAATTCACTTGTTAAAAATTTTCCAAAATCTAAACTCAAAATTGTGGGATGACCACTCTTGGTTTCAAACTCAATTTCTTATAACCCGGTTTCTAGGATGTTACATTATATTTTACAAAATATAATTTTACATCGGCAACATTCCAGAATAATTTCATATAACTTACTTTGTACATGATTTAAATTTTCCTACATTTTTTAAAAAAAAGTTGAATTTTGAAGCATAAAAATTGCGAAGGAACATAAACGACCAATTTTAACGACAACATGAGCAACTTTCTTAATACTAATAAAACATAAGTAAATGATGATTTCAATTTTGTTTAAGACCAACAGCATTGTGTTTTACAAATTGAAAAATGCCATGTTTAACCGCAACACAAGCAAGTCGACTAAGCAAGTTTTTCGATGCTAATATTTTGCAGCTCGGATGCTACTGATATTGATAATCTCACCCGTTGGTTGTATAACCAATTTGAACCCGTTATCTTTCTACCACTGCCAACGAAAAGACTTACATAACAATTTGAACTCCTTACTGAATAAATCACTGGCAACCGAGACCCCTATTTTTACTTGAAATTGTCACCGCATGTGAAATTAAGGAATCAATTCTACACTTCCGAAAAGGATCATTAAATTTGTAGGTGTTGGAGCTTCTCTAGATTATCGTTAAATAAAACATGCATTCAAATTATAAAATTTTCTAAACAAACAAAAACACAAAAACATAAAAAAAAAACAGTCTTGATCTCCCTCCCATTCATTCTCTAACTTAATAAAATTTTTAAAAAAATTCTTCACCATAACTGAACTGCACTAGGGTATATATAGCCATTTGGTTAATCTAAAAAAGGACGGCTCGACCAAAATAAAAAAAAATCATTTTTTATTAATTTTAAAACAAAACTCAAAAAAAAATAATGGCAGCACGGTGGTCACACCATCTATGGCTCCACCAAATAAATTAATAATTTTAGCTTTAAAATAAAAATAAAAAATCACTTTAAAAATTTTTTCTAACATAATAAAGTTGTTGGTGCCACCTTATTATCTATTTAGCTCCACCACTATTATTTATTTTTTGGCCTTCGAAATATTAAAAAATACTGGTATTGGAGTGGTATTTATATAGGTCACGCCAAATAGATTGGCTCCACCCAAAAAATTGATTTTTTTTAATTCTAGCAGCCAATAATTGGCTGACGTGGCAAGTGAGTGGCACCAATCACTTTGGCTCTACCTACTTTCACTATTCATTTCAAGTTATTTACATACATAATAAAAAAAGTGGATCATTTGTATAATTAATAAAAAATTCGGGTTGTTTTTATAAAAAAATCCAAGTCCAGTTCTCTTTGATAGTTTCATACTACTGATATGAATGTATGATTCTCTCATTGAATTGTGATTCATTAATTTTTTTAGAGGCTAGTGGAATAATTTTTTTATATGCGAGATATTTTACGTGTATTTATAAAAAAATTTTATGCATGATAATATCTTAAAGTTACTTGTAATTTTTTATTTCATTAGTAATTTATAAAATAATTATCGTATTATTAAAATTATTAAAATTAGTAATATTAATTTAATCTCAATATTATGTTTTAACTAATCATATATTATTTCAGTAATGTGTTTTTTCTTTTATAATTTTATCTCATCTCTAAGGTACATTCATCTTAAACTGTAACAAAATAATAATAATAACAACTTGTTATACCATTTTCTCACATCCCCTACACGTGTCCTTAACAAGTGATCTACATACCATGCATATGTCTCCATTAGACGAACCTTATGTCCAGTGAACCTTAGGTATCAGTCAACTTCGTGGCAAACCTTTCCTAAACCACCTTTGCAGGGTGCACGTGGGGTCTCAAGTTCATTAATTACCCAGCTGTCCTAAGATGTCATATCCTCGACCTAAAATATCATATCATCGCCATCACAATGAGACAAGATATAAATCTATTGTCAGCAAGTCCAAAACACGTGGACTCCCTTGTCTCTCATATATAAATCCAACCATAAAACTTGATAGAAGACTGAGAAGAAAACAGTTAGAACCTTCTTCCCCCTACCAACCTAAACCAATCCCTCTAATTATTTTCTAATTCACCAAGAACAATGACTCTCAGCCCTAATCCAGGGTGAACCACCTCCATCATAGCCTTCTCCTCCACCTTATTGGTTCTACATATCAACAATTTGGTGTTATAACACCCCATACTCGACCAGATCGTCGGGTCTGAGCTATGGGATGCTACATTTGTTGTTAGAACAACTACGATTGAATTTAAAAAAAATTCATCATCAACCATTTAGTTACAAGTATTACCAACTTAAAACACAATATATAATCATTCCCGGTTCATATACGAGCTTATGAAAGCTTAATACCAACCCGAGATTGAATTAGAACTAAATTGAAAAGTTTCCAAAGTATTTTAAGTGGGTGTTGTGACTTTCAGGACTTAGTGTCGCGACATTGAAAATAGTAGTCAAACCTCCCAACTTAAGGACCAAATTATAGAGTTTTCAAAATAAAACAAGGCCAAAATTGTGAATTCAAGCTAAGGACATCGTGACATGATGGCTTGATGTCGCGACATTCAAGGTGTGAAGTCGCAACATCTATGGCAAACTGCTAATCCTCTATTTTTCAAAGTTTTCCACCTAACAAGTTTAATAAAATTTGGCCTTAATACCCCAATTCTTCCAATCAACATAATAGACATGCATAAAATACCATTTCAAGTCATTAATATCAATTCCATACATGACCAAAACCATTATAGATATATTCAGAACTTAGGTACATTTAGGTGACCATCTCAAAAGTTAGACCAAGAACTTCCTAGGTACATGTCATTGATATAATAAAAAGGTTATACAAACCTAGGTTGAGTTGATTGTGGCAATCTAGATGCTGAATTTACTTTCCTGAGGCTTCAAGAATACATGTACTTACGCATGGAATAAACAAATCGTACGTTGAGCAATAAGGCTCAGTGGTACATTCATGATTCAAGATATGTATAACAAAAGCATTAACAATGTGGTTCATGATAAAATATGCATATATGCATCTAATATCCAACCAATTCATGTTCCAGAGTGTCAAGCCTTTTCAATCATCAATTTGTATATGTCGCATACTTATATCAATACCAAAAAGAACCTATTCAACATTGTAACATATATAACCAACTCCATCTTGTTTAACAATTAACAATCATTCAATACATATGAATTCCATATCAATCGAAAATCAAGCATTCACTTATGCATCTTTACAATATGTCTTTAACTTCAAATCATTCATGTTCTATGAAACTTATCTCTTTTACTTTGATTTCATACCGTTCAACTCATTTCTAGAGCCTATCGAATCATTCGTATTCACTTCGGTCCCCAGGGCTCATTTTCAATTGATTTGCTTAATCAACAGTATAATTTTAGTATTTAAATCACATTTATACATGATTCAGTCCAATAGCATCAATTGATATTACATTTACATTGTTTACCAATTGTACATTTTGCAAACCCTATTTAACTCGGATGGATACTCGAATTATCCAACCGACACATCAAACTGCACCAAAGTGCATCATCAGATAAATCAAAGTAGGGTAACTGGCACGTATTGTGCATATTGGCGCACAAAGTGCATACTAGCACACGAAGTGCATTCTTGGCACAGAATGTGCATCTTGGTGCACAAAGCACATATTGGTACATGAAGTGCATCCTAGTGCATAAGCGCATAACCCATACACAAATCAATCCTATAGCATTCTAACTATATCTGACTCAACCCGACTAGTTAATAGGGTACTAATGTTCACTTCCATTTATAATCTAGTACATATATCATTTCTCAATCAAATTCACTATCATCAGTCCAATTTATTAACATGTCACATATATCTCATATCATTCAATACATTTCCACCTCCATAACACATATCATATTTCAAGCAATTCATGTTACTTTACATTTTATTCATTTTAATCCTCTATCTTGGCAATTCACATTCAATCTCAATCCAATAGTTCAATTTATCACTGTATACGCACCTTAACATTCCCATATGCAAATAACATGAAAATGCAATCAAATTGATATGACTCATATCTGTCGAGTGTAGGCTCGCTTCGAATTAGAAAATTTTCCACAAAATTACCAGTGGGGCAATTTCACAAATTCTCTATATTTCTAGGTCAAGTTGTAAATAAGAAAAAAAATCTTTAGAGATCTTCTAAAATGATTTCTTCAAAGAATTTTGTCTCTACAACTTTCTTTTGAATTCAAGTGTGTGAAAAATACTGACTCATGGCTCTCTTTATATAGGAAGAGTTTAGAGAGTTCAACTATAATTAAACTTAATCAATTTAATATTAAATTTAATTTAATATTAAGATAATCACTTTAATTTTTAATTAATAAGATCCTATTAGAATAAGTATTAAATTAAATTTAATATTAAAATTATTAAAATAATATTATTTTGGAATAGTTAATCTATAGTTAAATTATCCAATAAAGTCTCAGTAAGAGTGTAATTCTTCCACTGCTCAACTGCCGAAGAACCACCTGTTGGCCATCGAAATGCCGTCATCGTTCCTGCCAACATCGTCGTGTCTGATGGTGCCATTGCAGGTGCGACACTTTCACGACACCACAAGCCGATTCATTCCGGGCTAGTAACGGCTCGACTAGTCCAGTCTAGCCATCGATTGGATCGTCGATCCAATTTCACATACAAAGCCCAGTTCAATCAGTGTTTAGGTCTTGATCTCGATTTTGGGTTCATAGGCCCAATTTTTGTTCTCAAGTTCAATTTTCAAGTTTAATTACCCATTATACCAATTGTCTGACTTGAAAATTAATTTTCAAAAATATCATATTTATTTAAATTAATTTGATTAATTTAATTTTACTTGATCAAAATTAATTTTCATCACTAAGATTTTCCAAATTAATTTTTTAATAAAATTCTTTAATCAAATTTTCTAGTCAAACAATTCTCACGACTACTTAATTTAATTCCACATCAAATAAATCGACTTAATTAAATTATTTCCAAAGTCATAGATTTTTCTTCTAATTCAAATACAGTCCAATCGAAATTTTGTTAAGCTAGCGGAGGGACCAATCGAACATATACAATTAGGCTTTAGTAATTACAATTATGTCCAAAAGCATCGTTCCGATAATTCGCAATTTACTTAATTATGGAGTCAGTCCACAAGAAGTATCATGATTGAAAACTCCTTATTGTATACTCTTTACGAAAGCAATTCATCCAACTGCTTTGTCCAATAACCTCGTCATGTGTGTTTTACCCTCATATGATATCCTTGATTCCTTTGAGTTAAATTCGTTTACTCAATACAATCATATTTTATCTCGTGGTCACCATTTTTTCTTCTTAATGATTAATATGATCATTATCAACAAATGACTGTGATAAATTGTTTGTTCGGGAACAAGCAACCTGTAACAGCCCAATTTTCAGTAGTGTCAGAATAGTGATTTGAGATCACTAAATCTGATGAAAACGTTAGAAAATTTTATTAATTAATAATTATAAGTTAAGCATGATTTTAGAAATATTTTTGAATTAGCGAATTTTGTGATTTAAAAGAAATTATTAGGAAAATTGGGTCGAAAACAAGGTATCGAGACCTCGATATTATAAACTGAGCCTTAAATATTTTTATAAATATTTACGGAGTGTCATTAGGGTAGTATTAAAGTTTCGTTAAGAAATTTTAATGTTCCGATGGTTAATTGATTAAAAGGACTAAATTGCAACAAGGGTAAAAGTTTAATTATAGATTAAAGAAAAGTTAAAAGGACTAAATAGGTAAATATTCCAAGTCCCATAAATGAGGCGGCATATGCATGATAAAATCTGAGATTTTTTTGAAGTATATTATTATTTTATTATATTGTAAATTATATTATATTATTATATTATTATATTTTAAATAAACAAAATTGTTGACAAATGTATGGTGTATATGATGACATGTGGAAAAATAAAATACATATATTAGTAATTATTACACATTTACTTATTATTTAAGTAAATAATTTTATATTATTATTTTATTGTTATTATATTAAACTAATGAAATAAAAGATTGAAAAGAGAATAGAAACAGAATAGCATGGACGAAACAGAGAAGGAAAGAAGGAAAGAAAGAACAGAGAAAATTGAGGTTTTGAGGTTCCAAGCTCATTTGGTAAGTCAATTTAATCCATTTTCTCTTAGTTTTGATGTTTTTGGAATCCTAGAGATAAATACTACTTTATTTATGTTGATATTTTGAAAGTTAGTAGATTATTAGATGATGTTCATGTTGAATAAATTGAAGTGTTAGGGGTTAAATTGATTGAATTTCAAGTTAGAAGTTAGTAAAGGATTTAATTGTAAAATAAAGTGTAAGTTTTGAACAGAGGGACTAAATTGAGAGAATTTCGAAATTAGGGATTTATGGTGAAATTGAAGAGTTAAAATGAGTTTATAGTGAGAATTAAGAGAGAATATGGAGTTAGATTAGGAAAAATAAAATTAGTATTGATAAGGGATTAAATTAGAGTTTATGTAAAGTTTAGGTATAAATGGAAATATTTTAATGAAATTGTGTATTAATGATTTTTAATTGTTTAACTACGTAGCTAATGTCATGCAAGAGTCATTGTCCAAGAAAGGGAAGAAGAAGGTGGATAAGGATTGACTCGAGAAAAATTTCGGTTAGTATTACCATAATTCGAATTTAATTATTAATTGTTATATTTTAATTAAAATGCATGCAGATAAGTAAAATTAGGTAAGCAATAGAAATGATAATAGTGATTTGGATTGAATGAAATTGAATTGAATGAAGAAAATACGTGAGTATTTGAAATGCATATTGATTGAAAAATAATTAGTGATTTGAATTTGATTGGAAAATGAATTAAAATATAAATTGAATAAGAGTGAATTAAATTATGATTATGTGTGAATATGTGAATTGTGAATTGATATGTGAATTGGAAATTGAGATATGAGATTTGAAGATATGTGAATATGTGAATTGTGTATTGATTGAAAAGTGGTTTGAATTGAATCGAAGTATGATTGTATGTGAATATTTGAAATATGCATTGGTATTGAAATGTATATTGATTTGAAAGTGGGAAGTGAATCTGAGTTGAATTGTGATTGAATCGAATGTGAATTTGAAATAGAAAAATGATTTGAATACCCTATTAACTAGTCGGGCTGAGTCGGATATAGTTGGCATGCCATAGGATTGGAAGTGTTCAGGGATACTTCAACCTTGAGTCGATGAGACACTGGGTGTCATACTGTTACTTCGGATAGATTCGATGAGGTAGTGGGTACCAACTTACTTCGGCTTGGCCAATGAGACACTGGGTGTCACTATATTGCTTCGAACTATCCGATGAGGCACTGGGTGCCATTCTGGTGTGTTTGGTTGGATCCGTGTATCCGCCAAAGTCCGAGTCAAGTTAATAGGGGTAAATGAATAATTTTGATAATATAAATTTTATTGAATGATCTTGAATATGAATCGAAATGAGATATTAAATTGAGATATGGAAATGAAATGTATGAACCAAGGGTTCAAGAAATAGTTAACGATATAGTTCATGAAATGATTTTGGTAGTATGAGATGATGTAAAAATATAAGTAAAGAAAAGTAAATTGAAATAGCTATTGCTGAGAAATGAGAAGTGAAAGTAAAATGATTCAAATAGTGGAATTATATGTGAATTTAATTGAATACAAGTTATTGAAATTTATTTATGGATTTAATATATTAAATGTTTATTAAATGATTAAAAGTATAAATTGAATATAAATAGAAATGATAATGAATGAGTTGATAAATTGATTGAATTTGTATGAATTGAAATGAGTTATTAGAATGAGATGTTGAAAATCCAATAGAATTGAGATAGTGAAATAAGGTATGAATACAATTAAATACAAGATTGAAATATTGCTTTTTGTTATTAATTATCAAGTTGTTTTAAAGTACGAGATAATTAACGAATAATTATAGACATAAATTAAATGTATATAATTTATCGATTAATGTTATTAATTTGAATTGTGGTAATACCACTGAGTATTCCCATGCTCAGCGTACGGTTGTTTCCGTGCGCAGGTTAGTAGAAAATCAGTGTCGCTCCAGCATCCAAAGTAATCCCGACTTCAGAGAAATTTTAGTGATATACATTTCTTTTAATAACGTGGCATGTACCTAAGTAATATATATACCTAAGTGATGTACAGCGATTAGTCAATTTGAATGTTTGTATCTATGATATTGCTAAAAGAAGATGTGTGAGTATGTGATAATGTTTGGCTTTTAAAATGGTTAAGTACGAATATGTTTGGTAATATGTATGTTTAGATGATAAATCATGCATGGAAATCATGAAAGAGTAAAAATTTGCAAAGAAACAGATTTTAAGCAGCTACAGTGATGTGACTTTGAAAAATCACCTAGGATAGTATAAAATGAATTAGAGAGTGAATGATATATGAAATTAAATCTTGTTGAGTCTATTTTCATGGAAAAATATTGGTTTAACAAAAGGAGTTTTATATTTTAAGATATTTGAATTTTCGTGACACAGGGTCAGAACAGTTTTTGGTGTCCCCTGTTTTGAGTTTAGGAAATCATTAAAATTTGTACAAAAATATTTATGAGTTGTATTTTACATGATTAGATTCCTTATTGAGTCTATTTTCTGTAGAAACAAGTAATAACTTCATATGAAAATCCTACAATGAGAAAATTTATTTTTAGTGGCAAGAGGTCAGGATAATCAAGTGGTGAAACAGGGGAGACTTTAACTAATAAACTGTACTAATTGGCTGAACTAAAAATTATAAAAATTTTATGGTAGAAAGATATATGAGTCTAGTTTCAAGGAAAATTTACGGAATTAAATTCCGAGTCCCGTAGCTCGAGTTATAATTAATTTAGTAACTGCTGCACAATTGGACAGATTTGCTATAAATAGTGAAATAAATTTTCAAACAAGTTTTTATACTCCGAATTAGTAAGATAAGTTAAGTAACGCCTCGTGCTCGACTCCGAAAACGGTCTCGGGTAAGGGGTGTTACACAACCCATGTTTGTCGCGTGTGAAATGATATGCGAATTGTGTAAGTATACACATCGAATCAAGTAATAAAGTGATAAGTAAGATCGTCTCCACATGGATTGGTTAGGTATAAAATGGATGAGTTATTATAATGAAGTATGTTTAATGTTATGACAGAAATAGTGATAAGAATGTAGCGGTAATTTGAAGGAATAATGATGTGTGTAATATGAATAACTGATAAATAATGGAAATGTTATGACAAAACAAGAAAAAGAATGCAATGGCAAATTCGAGAATAATCACGTGAATAATACGTAAGAGAACAAGTAAACAACTAAAAATGTTATAGCGAAGATACTACGACAAAGGATAGAGGGTTTTTGATGTTGATTAGAAGGTCGGGATTACTAAGAATATGCCCTTACTAACAATAATGCCTCGGCAAAATCATACTCAATCTACTTCCCAGAAGAGTTCTAAAATGGTCTGCTTCTTTCAAGAACAAGACCTCAAGTTACTTTGCTTTAAGCTATATATATCTATAGGCCTTTAGCACGGTACCTTCAATTGCATTATTTTCTTTTCGTATGAACGTTGCTCTATGTCTAGAGGCTTCTACAAGTATTCAGTCGAACACTCGCTCCTATCATTCAATTTCAATCTCATTAACCTAACCTTGTCAGAATTAGATTAATGTAATGAACTTGTTGTACATCCATCTATGTCTAGAGTTTGCAAACATGCAATTCTATAAAGAACCATTGAATGAAATAGTGTATTAAAGTAGATCTAGGCTTCAGTCATTAAAGAAAATAAGAGTTTCATCAAGTAATTCCAACCCTATAAGATTTAGCTCATGGGTTGGCAATTAAAATCCAAATCCAAAATATCATTCAACATCGTTTTCATCAAATTAATTTATGAAGAGTAATCTAGAAATAACGGAAGAACGTTAGGAAGATAGCTTCCTCTTATCCTGCCCACACTCCAACAATGCAGTGTCCTTTGGTGGCTAAGGGGATTACCTTCGTCTTCCTCTTCTCGTCTCTACTCAGCCACTACCCTTTATTTTTCTGCTTCAGGATCTTCCTTTTGTTTTTTCGCCTCCTTTAGGTTTTCCTCCTTTGGCTTTTATAATTGTTTTCCCTAGGTAAATCCAACAGTTCCTGATTTTCTTCCTTCTTTTTCAGATAGTTATATTTGGTACAAGTTCAACTGGGCCTAAGATTGATTCACTTTGAATACTGATTGGACATCTTCCTAACATTGTCGTGGCATTCATGTTGACAAACTGTCCAACATTTTGCCCCGGTAACTTTCACTCCTTTATTTCTTGCTCCTCATCCTGCACCTACCAATCCACCACCACACACAATCCTTCCACAAGTAATTAAAAAGAACTAATATTTAAGTACAATCCAAGCTCCTAATGTAATGTTAAAACAAGAACAATACTAATGAACTGTCCTAAAATGCAATTAAATGTACCTAACTATAGGCAATTAGCTAGATCTAAAGGCATGAAATATAGCTCTTTTCAAGAGTTATCAGTGTCCACGTTCTATGTTATCAATCCACTCAATGCCAATGAGAGGATATTGTTAACTTTTTAATCGAGCTATGAATTCCATTGTTTTTAATAAAGCCATGCCATACACAAATCATGTACCCAACATACCGTGTAACACCCTAAACTCGGCCGAGTAAGTTTGATCTAAATCTAGCGTGCCACATTAGCCACCAGAGTGACTCTCCGTTAACTCCCAACCTAACCTCCAACACACCACGAATTCACAACATAAAAGTTGTGCTAAGTTTCACACATTGCAACGGCATGTCATAACATCATGCATATAACATAAATCATGCGAGCTTATTAAACAAATAAAGGAAGGGTTCACATGTTAACCTACAACATCTTAAGGGTTCGCAAACATCACTCAGTCATAAGTTCGCATAGTAACTTTCAACGTAAGTTCACATCACACAGAAAGTATGAGTTCGCACATCAACCTAAGTTCGCATACAGTAATATAAGTTTGTTAAGTACACAAACTTTGCAATAAAGGAATCGTCCATGCATGGGTTATCATACTATAATAGGGTTCACATAAACATATAGGTTAGCACAATTTACCTGGGTTCGCTAAATAGTAAAGCTATCGCTAATAGGGGTACGCATGTAATTTTTTTCAAGGTTGCAAACATACAAGGGTCATAGAAAACAATACTTAGCAATAAATCTAACTCGCATATTTTGATAAGAGTTATGGTAATACAACATAACGCTTATGCATGAAAAACATCAACTTTATTCATAATGAAAAGATAATTAAATAATTTAAGACATGGTTCGCAAAAGCAAAATAAACTTAAAGAATTTAAAGAAATTGTTCCATTAATTGAATTAAATCATAATAAGTCTAAACTCATATAAATAAAACCCCATCGCCTATTTTCTGGGGTTCGTCGATATCTATTTAGGTATGAGTCTCACCAAGTCATCTACCTCGCCATTGCCATCCGCGACCTACTTACTTACAAAATAAGAGAGGAGTGAGTAAGTTCATTGCGAACTCAGTGAATAATTAGGAATCAGTAGAGTATGCTTAAAACACAGAGTTTAAAATAGAAAGAGGACTTAGTCTGAAAATCATGTCACAAGCTGGGTTCGCTGTAAAGTTGCGAGACCCAGTTTGCCATTTTGCCTGCTTGTTAGAAAAACATATAAGTCTGTGAAAATAGTTTCATTTGTGCTTGTAGAAAATCATACTTGAAAACATAGCTTGTTTGAAAAGTAATCTTGTATAGCATGAAATATGCTCACATACTTGTCTTATCAGAATGACAGAGGAACATAAGATATGTCATTGCCTACACTTATCTTATCAGAATCTGTTAGATAATTTGGATCTTCTTATAACACCTCAAAATGACTCAAAAAGTTTTTAACATGTCTCATAAGTGTAGCATCAGCTAAACACTCTCCTGTACGCCAACATGTCTCATTGAATGGAGCATAGCTCGACATTCCTTTATCTATTCACAAGTCCTAGGGTCTCAATGCCCAAATCATAGAAAACTTATGGTGAGTACTCTCAATCCTATGGCATGCCATTATATCCAACATAAGGGCTTGAAAAGGAGCACGCACAAAATCTTATCACATAGAGCTCGCATAGGGAGCTTGCTTGAAAACACTTGCTCATAGAGCTCGCACCAAATTGAGTAAAAACACAATTTATAAAACTACACGTTAAAAATACATCTTAAAACATACGCTCTTATAGGAGCACACGTAAAACTTTTTTGTAAAACATAGCTTTAAAAATATGACTTGAAAACATATTTTGAAAACAAAGTGTCAGAACTTAAAAACAAAGTTTCAGAAAAACTTGTTCTTGGAGCTTAGTTTAGAAACCTTAAAATTTTCAAAAAAATATAATAGTTTGCACACACATGGTAATTCTAAACCACTCAGTGAAAAAAAAAGCTTGAGAATTTAAACGAGTTTAGCTTTGCCTTTATTATTGCTGACTGATGGTTTGACTGGTTCGCAACACACATAAACACACAAATACTTAAACAGGCAAAGCTTACAGAATTCACATATGCAGGTGAGCCTAGTTTTCTAGACAATCAACCCTAACAGAACAAAGGCTTACCTTGGTTGCTACGAACTTGATTCGAAACAGAGACTTGACAAAATAATATCAATGAGAGAATTATCATGGAATAAGGGTCGTATTTATAGGCATTAAGTCTCTTAGAAATCTTAAGATGCCCTACTTGACTTGGGAAAGGTGTTACTTGCACGAAAAGTATTCCTAGATACACCATATCTTTATTTCCTAATTTGATTCTAACTTCAACTTTGACTAGCGAACCCTCAGTTCGCAACTTACTTGGCGAACCCTAGTTCGCCAAACAAACTAGCAAACTCTAGCTCGCCAAACAAACTAGCGAATATGATTTCAATGAATTTGGAAAAACCCCCTTATCGTATCTTTTAGCATATATTGCTTACTGATCCTTATTAAAAATCTTTTGGAAAACTTCTTACTGATCCTTCTGACAGGCATCAGTTCACCAAAACACTGGCAAACTTTTTGTTGGTATTCGTTTGGTGAACTCTTAGTTCGTCGAAACACTAGCGAACTCTTACTAGTGAGGCCAAAACTTCCAGGCCCTATCTCGGGATGTTACATACCGGCTATGGCCTCAATCATCTTTAAAGCATAAGCTTCCACTTATATCAAAGCACATGAGTTACATACACATGATCAGTGACTAATTCAGGATTCAGGTAAATCACACTATGAACTTCACAAGTGAATTAATTTACAAATGGATTCAGAATTAATTCATCTTAGGTCTAGTCCAATGTATCATTCTTCTAATGAATACATCTATGTCTCTACCCGTGGAGTCAACTACTCCGCTAACCAAGATTAGTCATATCCCCAATTAGAACTATAGACAACATAATAATCTTTCTACGTATTTGAATCAAATGTTCACTTTGATTCTTTTACGGCATTACAGACTCATTTAGATTATCTACTGAAATAAGTTGTCTTTCTCGTAATGTAAACGTTCTTACAGTGCCACTTATCATAAGTTTGAATTTAGACAATCAATGAGCTAATATTTGTTTGTCACAATTTTGCTATGCATGCAAAACATGAAAGACAGAAATACAAAAGACATAATAGTGAAATGTGAAATTAACTTTATCTATTCATTCATCGTTCAAATATATAGAAAATAATTAAACGTTTACTACAATACAGGCACATTTCCAAATATTATCCCCCCAGAATTCTTATAATAGTTCTCTCTTCAATGCTTGCATTTGCTCTTCCAAAGGAGTGCCATTATCACAGAAACCTCTGCCTTAGGAACCTGTCAGGCAAACATTGTCATCAGAGGGTCATCGAGTTACCTTTGACCCTGTTGTCTGTAGAGAATGAATTAGGTAGTTTCTTCCTCTTAAGGTTGGTTGTCATGTCTGGATGGGTCCCTACCTACATTAAACTCTTTAATTAGCTGCCCATTCTAAGCATTTTTCAAGTCCAATAGGTGTTGACGCTCCTGTTATTCTTGATATAGGCATTGCTACTCAAATAGATAAGCCTCAGGGCACTACTTCTCCTCTTGCATCTTAGTGAACTGTTGTTGAGAATTGAAGTTAGGGTGTTGAGAGGTTTGGTCCACAGAAGTGGTGGTGGAATTGCCTTAAAGAGGTTGAGTGTACCACCAAAGTGAAAAAGGAAACTGGTTAGTAGGGTGGATAACAGTAAATATCTCTAGGGAGAGTGGAGGGGGTTCTTGGTAAAGGTTGAGAGTGGTGTTGGGCATTTAGTTAGGGTTGAAAGGTGGTTGTTGGGTGATTTGCGTAGGTGGTTGAGCTTGCGCTTGGAATGAAAGAAGCTCTGGGTTAAGGTTTTTTAGACTAACAAGTGTATTAGCTGAAGAATGAGCCATGGTTTTCGGTCCATGTTTATCGTACCAATTGTATATAAAGTGAATTATAAGTGGAACAATGAGGAGAAAATGGAGGTTGTAATGAGGTTGGTTCACTTCTGACAAGCAAAGAGCCAGAGGAGAGAACTAAGAAGGGAGGAGGATGAGAAAGGAGAAAGGAGTGGGGAAGATTGAAGAACACTGAGTTATTAGGTGGGAATGCTTGGATGAAGATCCTTGATATCTTGTGTGTAGGGGTGTATATAAGGGGTCCCCTTGTCTAGTAGTGACATGTCACCGACAATACAAATGATAGGTTACTTGTGTGATCGACTAGGTGGCAGGTCCATTACATGTCAGTTGTCGTCAAGGGTAGTACTATATGGTCCCGTTTTGACATTCTTCTTGTTATAGTAGTACGAGATTGTTATGTATTGGTGGTCCTTCAATGGTCCCTTTGAAGGATAAAAGCGACTTATTGGAGACCAAAAGTGAGTCGCTATTCATGTATGACCAATCGGCCAGTCATCACCGAGGGCCAACTGGATGGTCACTACTAAAGATACAAGGTGATGGGTCATTCTTCATGTTGCCATGTATCCAAGCTAGAGCACGGATATAACAAAGTGAAAGTTGTGAGAGACATTTGAACCTTTTAAATAATTCAGTGTACAAGGAAAATATATATAAAAAGCTTCTGGATTAGCATTAGCATTAGCATCCAAGAAGGTACAACCTGAAAATGTAATATAATTGTTCAAATAATGTAATGGAGGCTGAACCAAGCTACACATCTTTACATAGCATGGATATGTTCACAAATTAAAAAACCTTATCCAATGCACGCACCAAGGATAAGCTCAGATTCTTCAGATTCTAAATTTGAAAAATGTAAAATGTTTATAAATATTATTGCAAAGTAGCGCTCAAGCTCCGCCCAGTGGAACCCCATGTTTCCTGAATTTTTCATTTTTTCCCCCCAAGTATTTGTATCCCTCACTTGGATTATTTTATACATGTTAGGACATGGTTGAGAGGATAATCCTTTGAATATATGAAAAGAACATGCAAAATTTTGAATATACCTCTGTTGGACAAATCTATGTCCGGTACTCAAACCCAACCAGGATAATATAAGATGGAATTTGGAAGAAGAAAGTGCAGCTATGGTCTATGAAAACGCATCGTATTAGGAGCTTTGGTTGTTGGTCTCTTGTAGCATTTCACCATCACTAACAAAAACAAGATGATCACCATCTGTAATCACCTCAACATCATCAATTTCAGCTCCATAGCACATAATTTTAGCACCAAAGATCCCAAATTTCTTAGCACCAATGTCAAGTAGCTCCTGAAAGCTCCCCGGAAGTAGAATGAGTTTTCCGGTGGTTTCTCCCTTTTCCGGGCAACTAATTACCACTCTAGCAGAGTTAACAACAGAATGCTTCACAGCCTTGGGTTGATTAACTGACAGCAGTAAATCACTCTCCACGTTGCGTGCAGATGACATTACCCCAAACAGAGAGTTGTGGAAGTTACTAGTCCTACGCCTCGGACGGGATTGGCTCCAGGATCCATCTGTTTCCGTGGTTTCTGCAGGCAGAATGACCGGCTCGCTAGTAAACCTCCCAAGATAACGTGTTTGCTGCTTCTCTGGAACCGGCATGACAGATTGGGGTTTCTTTTCTTTACTTGATTCAAATATCATCTTTATTTCTTCATGTCCTTGTTGCTCAGCTAAATCCCTTGGGGTCCAATGATGAACATCAGGTTGGTCGATGTCAGCACCTTGTTCCAAAAGGAACTTGACTATTTCAATGTTGTCTTCACAAACAGCAACATGAAGAGCTGTGTAACCATTGTTCCTCGGGCATGTGACGTCGCCCCCATAACGAACAATTTCCTTGAGCAAGTATAAGTTATTCTGCTCGGCAGCAGTGCACGCAAAGTGGCCTACATCTCCAGCATTGATGTTCCCCCCGTTATCCTTCAGCAGTTGGGCCACTTTATCATGGCCAGCTAACATTGCTTCCCATAGTGGGACACTTCCTTCCGAATCTGCATAAAAATCAAACAAATCAGTGGAATCATAAAGTAAAACTCAAAGCATTTCCTATTGCTCGAAGAAACGGTTGACGGAGTATCTTGAAAGGTTCAAACCAAATAAGTATTTTGGCTGTTCTATCTAATGGCGAGTGCAAATTTATAGCATGAAGTAACAAACATGAATTCCTACACCCATAGATTCATAAACAGTGACATGTTATAAAACAGAAAAGTCAACTATAAAAACACTTGACAAGATAATCTTGTTTGACATTTTTGGGCTCTTTGTTTATATATATATATATATATATATATATATATATATATATATATATATATATGACTTCATGTTAGGACAATAACTGACTTAAAAAAATGAGGATGACATCAAACAGTTGTTGGGCAATATTAAAACCTAAAGAGCAGAATTCGGAGCTTAGCTCAATTGGTTTATAGAATTGTCTTTGAAAGGTGACATCCAACAGGTTTGGGGTTCAAATCCCAACATCTGCAAGTGCAGCTCTTCCCCTATCTCAAGTTGCAGTTCCATTTGTACAAAAGAAGAAGAAAAAACCCAAAAGGTATTTGTACCAGACATTATAAAGCAAAGTAAAACATTTCTTTTAACTCCTTAGTTATTTTAGGAAACCGGCTTCAAAGTAGAAGAGCTTTTCAGTTTTGGAGGTGTAATGTGGGTTAATAAATCAACATATGGGGTTTGTTTTTTTATTTGGATAGGTAATATGATTATTTTCCCCATAGCATGTGCAGAAGTCAACACATAACACCATTATTCATCTAAATTATACAAATAAATAAATGTTAAAATGAATTGACAAGTAACTGATGTGCATGCAATGATTTAATATTTGTTAAGAATTTCCACATTAGCTATCAAGGGTACCTGTGAGAGTAATGAACTAAGAACCGCAAGAATTGCCTTAGAGGAAAACAAAATTCAACAAGACAGACTGGAGAGTACCTTTGCTGTTAGGATCTGCACCATAATCCAGCAAAAGAAGAACACAGTTCTCACTTCCTTTCGATGCTGCTATATGCTAATTTTATAGAAAATAAAATAAGATTAGCGCTGCTGCAGTACTAAAGAATTGAGGAGATGACCAAATCAATAGCTGAAGAGTGTAACAAACCAGAGCTGTTCTTCCGCTGTTGTCTGACTCATTAGGGTCAAGCCCCCTTTTCAATAGCTGATGCAACAACAGATCATCTCCCCGGAGTGCCGCGAAGCAAAGATTGAGAGGTAGATCCATTCTCCCACGAGCTAGCATGTTTTCCGTTTCAATTAAGACTCCTTGCATAATTGGATCATTCATGTCTTTCAAATGCTGCCCAAAAAAGAATTTCAATAGTTCAGAACATGTAAAAAGCTTTTTCTTCATGGGGCCTTCCCCATTCCATCATAATGGAACAATCTTTGATAATTTACTGCTTACATTGTTCAATGACATTAAGGTTAAAGCAATTTATTGGATAATTTTAGTCAGGTTATGTCATTAAGTACATGAGGTATACCTGAAGGAGATTATTCATGATTATGGTCCCATCTCCAACATTGGCCTGAATGATATTAAGGAATGTAGTACGGTTTAGACGTAGTAGTTGGCACAATCGTTTTGTGCGTATCGTGAAGAGCTGCGGTCTATAACAAAGTACACCTATCTCACCACAGATATCACCTGTATTTGCCTCTCCAACAACCTGAAACCAATTGGCATTTGATTCAGTTGGCATCCATTAATCGATTACTGATCGATAAGGCTAATGTTTGAGCAATGCAACTTGCCTGTTCTACTCCATTTTTTAGAATCACTAGATCCTGGGGAGCAATACAAAACATCAGTGACTACTTTGAGAAACAAAATTAAGTTTCAATACGATATCATAAATCCTAAAACGGAATAACCAGAAATTTGAACAAGAAACAAGGCTTTTTACCACAGCACCGGTGACAAGGATGTAGAAATCTGTAGGTGCTTCATTCTGCAGGATAATGTCTTCTTTTGGAGGAAAATATTCAGCTTTCATCTCTGATACCTTAAGACATTTATTCATAAAGATGGATAAAGATGTTGAAAAGAAGAAAACTAAAGAAGAGAATTTCAGTACAAAAGCATAAGCATTGTTTCCACTGTATTACCAGCTGAAAAAGTAAGTCATTAGAAACGCCACGAAACAAGTACACCTTATCCATAAGAGAGTAGAAAAGATAATGTGAAATGCTTGATCGGATGGCTTTGGGAAGGGCGTCGAGAGTCTCTTGCTGCTGCAGCCCCTCCGAATCTGTCCTGAACTTCAGACATAAATGTGCAAGCATCTGATCTTGTAGGCGGGGAGGCAATTGATTTCTTTGAGCAAAACTTGTGGCAGCTTGAATGGTATCCCTCTGAGAGCCAAAAACACAAACAAGACTATCGAAGAAAATCCAGTATCGGCGAGAACAAAATAGCAGAATTAAGGTAACTCAAAAGTTAACACACCCACATCGAAAAGAAAAAATAACTCGAAGCTAGTTGATTAGCTAGATAAACTATAAAGATGTCACTCACAAATCTTCTAGTTCGACTGGTTCCATGGACAACCAAGTTTGTCATGTTACCAATCAAATATGCTGTCAATCCGAGGTTGAAAAGCATGTAGAAAATGTCAAATATCATCTCCCTAGTATTCACAGGATGCAAATCCCCATAGCCAACAGTAGTCAGTGTAGTGATGGACCAGTACATCGATGTCACATATCGAATAGACAAGCTCTGTTCGTGGAAATTTTCTCCCAGAGATGCTCCAATCCATGTTCTTTCCGGATCATGATACTGTGCAGCTATAAGATAATAGAAGCATCCGGCACAATGAACGGCAAAAAGTGTAACCTGCAAAAGAACCATCCAGAGCCTCATGAATGCTGCAGTAATAGAAATAAAATTCAGGGTTAATTGTCTCGTATCTTTTTTGTTGTACTCACACAAACAAGTTTAGCACATCGAACCCAAAAGTAGTTGTAGTTCTTGTCCTTCTCCAATCTATTGAAAAAGCAGCAATAAGACATGCCACAATCAAACAAGTGGAGAACAATAAACAGAACTCTCACAATTATTGAAGTTAGAGAGTTAGGTGATACCTGGAAAACAAGGCACTAACTCTACGGAGACGCCAAAGGCGAAGCATATTAAATAAGCCATAAGAGTGCAGTCGCCTAGGGAAGAACTTTTGAGCTAATTCAGATGGTATTGTGGATATAATATCAAAAGCCAACCAGGAACTAGCATATTTCCAAGCAATCTTCTTTGGATCATCAATGAGTAGATAGGTAGCTTTATCAAGGTATGCAACAAAGAAGGTAAGGACAATATCCAAGGCAAAGAATCCATTAACAACGTTATCAATAATGGAGAGTGGTGCTTCTGGTTTTCTAATGAATCCAAATTCAAAGGGTGATACCCAAGCTGTGTAGACTACCAGAATAATCAAAAAAGTCTCCCATACCCTGCAAGAGTCAATATAATTATATAAATTCCAGTCATCATTTAATCCTTTTTATGGACTTTGAATTTGCTTATTACCTTTCAAACCAAAGAAACAAATTAACATAACAAAGTAGTATCAGTAATATGTTCAATCATTTAACCACAGCACCATTAGAGATTCTGATGTCAGACTAGTCCTTTTTCATATATACCCCCCAACAACAAGTATAATAAAACCATAATAGTACTAATAACAACAACAAAATAAAATAAAATAAACGATATCAAGGATAAGAATAAGGAAGAAAACAGATGGCAAACAAGAAAACAAAAGGCAAAAAAGTCAAGGACCGAAAGAAAAATAAATAAAAAGGAACAAACTTTTGTAAGCCGAGATTCCAAAGAATGGCGTTAATGTAAAAATCAGCCTCATAGTCGCATGGAATATTGTGAACAGAATACTCTCTTTGCTTTTCTCGCAAAGAACAAGTGTAAGCAAGACGTAAATAACATTGAACAACTCAGCAAATAAGATGGATTTGTTTTACTTTGTATTTTCCAAAACAAGTTTTACGAGATTCAATGCCGTGATTTTCCCGAAAACAAAAAAGGAATTTATTATACGCATGATGATCGTAATCCCCCCATAACAGACCCCTTAAGTCAACATTAAGAGATTTTTTTTTTTTTAAAAAGAAGAACCCAGAGTTCTAAAACTTTTAGAGAAGGTGATTAGCTCATCAATCAAAAAAAGAAAAAAAAACCCAGAATTACAAACAACAGAAGAAAAAAACGAAGGTTTTGTTATATGGACCTGTAACGGCGATCATAAGGAGAAACGATGGAACTCCTGAGCTTGACCCTACGGTTACTTCGGGCACCAAGCGAAGGAAGTATGCCGGTGGATAGACTGTAATGGCTACTCTCTCTAGAGAGATGTTCAACCTCATCTTGTCCACACACTGACACCCGAAATACGCCTTTGTTCCTAATCAGACTATCCATAGTTGAAGTCTTCTCTCTCTCTCACCCCCACCTTCTTCTCCTTCAAAGACGCACTCACTTGTGGCCCTTTCCTATAATGTTTTAAATCTCTAGATTATTTATAAGCCTTGTTTTCTGACTCAGTTTGGTATTATTATCAAATCATATCTACTTACTATTTATAATGAATAATCAATTCAAAGGATTCAGTTTCACGATTCAACAGTATTGAATTAATAAAACTAGACTACAGCAGTGTGTGACTCTTTTAAATCCAAACCAATTGTAATGATTCTTGAAAAACCTGTCAGTGGAATAATAATTTAAAAACTTATGCGAGAAACTTTTTTTTATCACTGTTGTTTCCATATATGGTAAGTGTTAGGAACTGATATGTAATTTGTCACCTCCCTTTTAGACAAATTTTTAGAATTTAGAATATATTCACTTGGCATTTCTTGAAATTATTAATAATATTAAGGTCAAGCGTGGCTATATGACTCATGCCCTCTCAAGCTGTCCAATTTTCTAAGTCGAAAGGCCAAAAAAGAGTTGACTATTTCCTTCCTGAAAAGGAATTTCACAAAATATTACAAGTAACATGTAGATGTGAATTCATGACATGTAAACACATTAGTGGACTAATGTATTATTCATTCATTTATACTTTACGAATACAAAGAAGGCCCCTTTTTTTCCCTATATTAAGAAGGTCGGCTGGTGTGATCATTACATGGTAATTTTTCTTCTCATTCTATATATATAATAATTTTAAAATATTATTTTTTAAGTATTTGATTGAATTTATATAACTCGTCAATAAAAACTATTCTTTTTATGAATTATGAATATTTTATATATATAAAATCTAAAAAAATACAGCTATTGGATTTCAATTTCTAGATCGTTTTAATGCCAACCGGATTTCAATTTCTCCTCGTAACTGCAATCACTTGTGGTCTTCTTTATGGGAAGCTAAGCTCCCCCTCAATTTGAAGTTTTAACCAAGCTCTCCCAACGAAACAGTTCATTGCTCAGCGTGGTGTGCCCTCCTTGCGAATGTGCCCTGGAGAGTATTCAACGTCTCCTCCAAGACTGCCAACGCTCAAAGCAATTATGAGATTCTGTTTTTGCTCACTTTAATTTCACCCTTCTTTGTTTTGATACTTGGGATGACTGGATTCGATCTAATATCTCCTCCAATAACTAGGTTTGAAGCCCCCAAGTCCCTTGGCCCATTGTATTAACCTTTTCCTTATGGAAAATTTGGCTATGTCGAAATGCTCTAGTTTTTGGTCAATCTGGACTCTTTAAAGGATTTGTTCAGAGAGTTGTTGCGAGTGTTGGTGAATTCATTGCACTATCTTCTCCAATCAAAATCCAAGGCCCTTGATGTAGGAAACCAACTATAAATCTGACTAAGGTAAATGCACCTACCAATTAATAGTATAGCTATAACGAGCACAGATATTACTCCCATGAAGACTAAAATTACTAGTAATTACCGTCTTTCTATTATTTAACCGACAAATTGGAGTGTTTGATTAAAACTAAAATTAACTAAATTAATTAACTAAAGAACACGACAAATAACAAATCGAGAAAATAATCGATTAACAACCAAAAAGCAAGACAATACCTAGGAAAGAATCCACCTAGACTTCATCTGTCATTATCAATCTATATTACAGAATTTCTTATCTTAGTATCTTGATCCGTAGAAATCCCTAAATTATGCTAATATCTCTCTTCAAGACTAAGAGCAACTGACTCTAATTTGATTAATTGAAATTTCTTTATAATTAAAACCCCTATTTTCGCATTAACTCAATCTATGGATCCCCCTAATATATTTGAATCTAATCCGGTAGATTTATATCGTCATATTTCTAAGATTGCATGCAACTCCACTCAATTACGCTAGATCTACTCTTAAACAGGGTTTATCCTCCTCTGATTTAAGCACATCAAACATGGATTAATAGCCTAGAAATATTAAACCAAGAATTAAGCACGCATAATTGGAGACAAGATCCAAGTATTTATTGTGTAAAAATAAAAATCAAATAACAGAATTCATCAAAGGATTCATCTCCCCTAGATATTTAGAAAATTAGTTCAGGCTAGCAAATAAAAACATCCAAAACACAGTATAACCACAAGAAATAAAGAAACTCATGATAATCTCCAAAGAAATCAAAAGAGAATATTCTATGACGGATCCCTCATATCTTCTTATTTTTTTCATAAATAGGTCTTAAAATGCTCGAAAAACCTAAAAATGCACTTTCCCGCAAGTTTGGAGTGCGATTCACGATTTTCACGTGGTCTGGCACATGGTCGTGTGACAACCTGTGTATCCAGTATGTGTGGAATGGTCCAACCCGTGTGGCTCCTGTAACTCACTCCAATTTTTCGATTTTCACTTGTTTTTTGCTCCTTTTGCTCCCAAATGCTCTCTTAAGTATAAAAACATGAATTTAAAGGATTTGGAGCATAAAATTCACAATTTACATCGAATAATCACCCAGAAACGTATTAAGAACAAGATTAAAACATATTACTTTTAGCACTTATCATCCCTCCTAAGCTTTTCCCTGTTTCTTGGAAACCTTTAGTTGACGACTAGTTTAAATTGAACACGAATGGCTCATCCCTTGGTACTCCAAGGAGGGCCGGAGTAGGGACCCTCATTCATGACCTTCTTAGGAATTGGATTTTCGGATCCTATCTTTTTATCTCGAGAGCAACCAGTGTTGAAGTGAAATTATGAACCATTCGAGATGGTCTTTAATTACTGATAGAAGTGGATGCTACCACAGATATACACTTTATGAAAAGTAGCTTTGTTACTAATATTTTGTTTTCTCCTCTGATAACTCGTTGCAGGATGTCCTCCATTCTATGAGTTCTAACTCATTAATGCATGTCTTTCGTGAAGGGAACAAATGTGCAGATGCACTTGCTTGTTTGTGGAGTAATTTTCAACCTTCCTCTCACTACACCAAAACAGGATTTTAGCGGCGTTTCTAGCGGCGTTTGAATAACAAATGCCGCTCCAGATCAATCATTAGCGGCGCTTAACGTAAAACGCCGCTGAAGAAAAAGCATTAGCGGCGATTTATATAAAACGCCGCAAAACCTCGGCACAACGACTTCGTTTTCCAGGCATTCGGGGATTTAGCGGCGTTTTTGATAAATCGCCGCAAAAAAACCTAAGACCAACGACGCCGTTTTCTGAGCATTCGGTAACCTAGCGGCGTTTCTACTAAAGCGCCGCAAATAAATATAAGCCGAACGACATGGTTCTCTGAGTATTCGGGGTTTTAGCAGCGTTTTGTGTAAGCGCCGCCAATAACATAAGCCCAACGCGGTCGTTTTCCTTAGTATTTGGGTGATTTAGCGGCGTTTATTGATAAGCGCCGCAGAATAATTATTTTTCTATTTGTTATTTAATTGATTTATTTATATTAATTATAATTAGAAGTTTTCATTTAAGTTACCATTAAGCTGTTAAAATCGATGCCGGCCATATTGCTTTCTCAAAACCCTTAAACTCTAAAAATATAATCTTTAAAATCCTAAACCCCTAAAAAATTCATGTGGATATTGATGTACATGTATATACACATATAGATATATATTAATGTAAAAGGTCATATATGTTTATAAAGAATTATGGAAGCGATAATTAATATTGATTAAAAATTTTGGGGTTTAGGGTTTAAGAGGGTTTAAGGGCTATAGTTTAAGGGGTTTAGGGTTTAAGGTTTAATGTTTAGTACTATATTAATATATTGTAGGTTAAGGTTTAGGTCGGCATGTTATATTGGGTTTGGGATATTTAGTGTTTTAAAGTTTATTGTTTGGAGTTTAGTTTTTATAGTCAGAGTCTTAGTGTTTAATTATGGTTTAAGGGTTAGGTTATTGGTATTAGGGTTTAAGTAGGGTTAGGGATTTTGATAAAAAATATAAAGAAAAGTTATTTTTTAGGGTTTAAACAAGCAATATACGATTCTTTTTAATTACTTTTAATTGTAACTTATAATATATATTTATGGTTTAAATTAAGTTTAGGGTGTTATAGGGTATATTACAGTTTAGGGTTTAGTGTTGCCCCGTCAGTGGTTAATGTTTTTTATTTAGATTTCGGGTTTACGGTTTAGGTTTTAGTTTTTTATAGTTAATGTCTTACTGTTTATGGTTCTAAGGGTTTAAGGTTAATAAAAAAGGATAGAAATTAAATTTATTTTAGTGTTTATGCATTAGTGGCGTTTTAGTAAAAAATGCCACAAATATGGATTAGTATGAAAAACGATGCCGTTTTACTCTGTTTTCATGGTGGCGTTTATATAAAAACGCCGCAACTTTGTTTCAGAAATGGCAAAACGTTGCGTTTTGATCAGTGTCCTCAGTGGCGTTTTCAACCGCACGCCGCAAAATGTTAGAAATTAGTGGCGTTTTCTAAAACGCGCCGCAAAATTTGTGCCTGATACTGCAGAACGTTACGTTTTATATGTTTTATTTTAGTGGCGTTTGTTTGGAAATGCCACAAGTTTGCGTTAAATGTTGGGGAAACGATATCGTTTTATCTTATATTTAGTGGCGCTTTACATTAAACACTGCAAAATTGTATTTATGTTTAACGAAATGTTGTCGTTTTGTCAATGGTATTAGTGGCGTTTGTTTGGAAACGCCACAAGCTTGAGTTAAATTTTGGGGAAACGACATCGTTTGATCTTATATTTAGTGGCGCTTTACATGAAACGCCGCAAAATTGTATTTATGTTTACCGAAGTGTTGTCGTTTTGTCAATGGTATTAGTGGCGTTTGTTTGGAAACGCCACAAGATTGAGTTAAATGTTGGGGAAACGACATCGTTTGATCTTATATTTAGTGGCGCTTTGCTTAAAACGCCGCAACATTATTCTAACATTTATAAAAACGCTGTCGTTTTTTAAATGTTATTAGTGGCGATTTTTTTTAACGCCACGAGTTTGAGGTAAGTATTGATGAAGTGACTGTGTTTTGATTTATATTTAGTGGCGCTTTATTTAAAACGCCACAAAAATGTTTTAACATTTATCGATACGAGGTCGTTTCGCTATATTATTAGTGGCGTTTATTCAAAAACGCCACAGGTGTGCGCTATTTGTTGATGAAACGACTGCGTTTCGACTTATAGTTAGTGGCGCTTAATATAAACGCCGCAAATGGTTAATTTTTTAGATGAAAACGGCGTCGTTTTTTTCCATCATTCTGACCAAAATTGGAACCCGATCGTTTTTTTTCATCTGTTATCCCAAAATTCTTTCTCCCCCAGATTTCCCCCAAAATTCTTTCTCCCCCCAAATCCCTAAAATCTCCCCTAATCCCTAACAGCTCCCCAAACCCGACCACCTGCTACTCTGCCGTCTCCTGTGCTGCATCACATTCTCCGTCCGTCTCCGGTGCCGCAACCATCGGTAAGTTCGTCCTTTTAAGCAACTAACTGTTTTTATTTTTATTTTTCCCTTTCCTCTCGTCCCGCTTCCAGTGAAGGCTAAAGCGGCTCCTTTCTTTCAGCTACCGACGATTTGAAGCTTCAACCTTCCCAGAAGCTTTTCGGACTCCATCTTCAGTTTTGGCCGATACACTTTCCAAGGTATAAAGCTACTGTTTTGAATCCACTTATTTGGTCCGGTGACTGTCAGTGATTTAATACTTGTTTGGTTGAGTTGAAGCCAATCCATTGTTTATACAGTAGACATGAAAATGGTGATTGCCAATCCATTGTTTGGTTCAGTTCTCGTCCCGCATGTTAAATTGCAAAATAAATTTTTAATATCTTTTTAATATTTTTTAATTTAACGTTGAGGAAATAGTTTTTAAACATTCTTTTTATAGTACTATATAATGTATTTCAAGTAATAACAATAATAACAAGTTTATTTAAATATTAAATTTTATTAATAAATATCAATATCTAATCCAATAACCATTCTGCTCAATTTCAATTTATCATCTACCTAAATATTATAATACAAATTTAGATATGTTTACGTAATAATTTTTTAAATTTGTAGATGGTAAAATATGAAAATGTAAGAATGTTTGCAATAATAAATTTTAGTTATAAAGCAATATCTCTACCAATAGGAATGGTAAAATATGAAAATGTAAGAATCTTTGTAGATATCGGTAAAATATGAAAATGTAAGAATCTTTGCGATGGATGGAACCCAATATTTTCTAAGTATTTGAATTTTTTTTAAAATTGGTAAAGTTTTAAGCTGCCATTTAATGTTTCCAAGTAATATTTGGTTGTGATATCGATAAACTTTTACATATTTGATAGCTAAAATGAAAAAATATTTGCTGCTAACTGATCATGGTTCATCTATTGTAGGCAGAATTAATATTTGGTGCAACTTAATACATATCTGACCATTGACATCTGGTTTGCTGCCTGTGTTTTGGCTAAACTATTGTTTGGGTAGGTACATGTTAAAATTTGACAGTTTTTCCCTTATTTATATGCATTCTCCCAAATCAGTTAACAAAATAAATAATTCTCACTGCAGTCTCTATTTGCTGGTGAGAGTGAAGTAGACAAAGTTGAGTGAAATATTAAGGTATGTTTTAGTTCATAACTTAAATCAGATGTTTAGGGAAAAATGTTTCTTTTGGGGCTCTTGTTTTGTATATATGTAATTGGTTTTGGATGTTTTCCTTTAGCTTATGTTTCATTTTACTTATTTTACTTTTGCCATGTACTTTTCTGACTTATGTTTTCTGTTATCATCCATCAACGATTGCTATATATGTTGAGCAATTAAGGAACAATTTAATAAATTGTATTGGGAATTGGATTAAATTTGTTTATTTTAAAATTATTCAAATTTCTTAACTATACGTTACATTAAAAACAAATTAATCCACTTTCTTTTCACATTTAAGTTTCATTGATATCAAATATGCTTATTTGTTGTATACATATTATTCCATATCGCAACTAAATTATTTGAAAATGAAGGTTATTTATGTCTAAATAATATAAACATTTGGTTAAAAGCTTGTATATAGTTTGCAAATATTTATATGTTTTCCTCCAAAATTTTGGTTTTTCCTTTAGTTGTTATTTTAATCACGGAAATTTACTTTGTTTTGTTTTCTTTTATTTAATTTGAATCATGGAAAAAATTTTCAAACTTTCAAATTTTTTAAGTTTAATTTTAGATAACTTACAAAAATTTAGTTAAAACTAACATAACATATATAAGTTAATTCAAAGTTATTTTTATTTGTTTTGAAGTTAAAATTCACATAACATACATAAATTAAAGTTAAAATTCAAATTTATTATATTTTAATATATTTTACAATTTCATTTAACTTATTACTAATATATATATTAAATTTATTACTCAAATATGTTACTTAAATACATTACTTACATAACTTACATAAGTAAGTTTACTTATATGTAAAATTTAAGTATGTTACTTAAATACATTACTTACTAAAAATTAAGTAAGTTTACTTATATGTAAAATTTAAGTAAGTTTACTTATCTGTAAAATTTAAGTATGTTACTTAAAATTATTACTTACTAAATTTTAAGTAAGTTTACTTATATGTAAAATTTAAGTATGTTACTTAAAATTATTACTTACTAAATTTTAAGTAAGTTTACTTATATGTAAAATTTAAGTAAGTTTACTTATATGTAAAATTTAAGTATGTTACTTAAAATTATTACTTACTAAATTTTAAGTAAGTTTACTTATATGAAAAATTTAAGTAAGTTTACTTATATGTAAAATTTAAGTATGTTACTTAAAATTATTACTTACTAAAATTTAAGCAAGTTTACATATATGTAAACTTACATAATACATTACTTTTATGATGAAGATAATACATAACTCATAAAAATTTTAATATAAACTTACTTAATACATAACTTATAATTTTTTTATATAAACTTACATAACTTACATAACTTACATAACTTATAGAATACATAACCTTCCTCACTTACATTATTGTTTAATACATAACTTAGTACATAACTTACATAACTCATTTATAGTTATAACTGGCGTTTTGACTAACCCGTGCAAATTTACGTCAACGTCAGACTTCAAGAATTAAGAAATGGACCGGTCTTGGATGAATTTGTCAAGGGTTAGCAACGGTTATCGAAATGGGGTGCAGAGTTTTCTAAATTTTGCATTTCAATATGCAAGCCAAGAGAACATGATTCTTTGCCCATGTAAGAAGTGTGGCAACATAAACTGGCATTATCGTGAGGTTGTATACGAGCATCTAATTGTTGATGGGTTTGTTAAGGGTTATAAGCAATGGCTTTTTCATGGAGAATGCCCTAGAAGTACTTCCTCTTCAACGATGGAGGTATCTTATCCTGCATCGCTTACCATCGATCGATAGAGGAGATAACATGGAAGGTATGTTGCGGGATGCATTTAATATGCACAATCATGGTGTGCAATCGTTCCCAGTGGATTTTATGGCATCTGATGATTGTAATATTGGTGGAACTGCTTCTACCGAACCGGAAGTAGTGTACCTCATGAAGAGCCAAATGGAGAAGCGGCAAAGTTCTACGCTCTACTTAATGACATGAACGAAGAACGTATGAGGATCAAAATTTTTAAAATGGCCTTCGTGTTCGTCTTTTTCGTTAAAATGTTTGGGAGGTGGACCGAAACTCGTTGACAATGCTATTAGAGTTTTTGAGAGAGATGTTTCCGTTGCAAAAATCCTCACCATGCAAGGATATGAAGAAAATGATAAAAGATTTAGGCCTTGGGTACAACAAAATCCATAGCTGCCCAAATGACTGCATGTTGTATTGGGGCGATCGGAAAAACCAACAGTGATGTCATGTATGCGGCCAATCCCGTTGGATAAATAGAAACACAGAAGACGGGAATGACGATGAAAATGATGCACAGTCGAGGAAGAAGCCAGTTAAGATTTTGCGGTATTTTCCGTTGATACCAAGGCTTCAAAGGCTTTTCATGTCATCGAAGACAGCGGAGTCAATGACGTGGCACCATGATGGACGAACCGATGATGGATTACTAAGGCATCCGGCAGATTCTTTAGCTTGGAAAGCATTTGACAATAAATTTCCAAACTTTGCAAGCGATCCTAGGAGTGTGAGGCTTGGGCTAGCATCTGATGGATTTAATCCTTTCAAGATCATGAGCACTGCCTACAGTACTTGGCCAGTAGTGCTTGTTCCTTACAATCTGCCTCCGTGGATTTGCATGAAACAATCTTCCCTTATCTTATCTATGATTATCCCTGGAGAGAAAGGGCCCGGGAATGATATCGACATTTATTTACAGCCACTTATTGAAGAGTTAAAACAATTATGGGCTGGTGTCGAGACATACGATGTGCTGAGAAATGAGAACTTTAATTTACGTACAGCGTTGATGTGGACCATAAATGACTTTCCCGCTTATGCCAATTTATCCGGTTGGAGTACTAAGGGTCGTTATGCGTGTCCTTGTTGTGCTGCACAAACATGCTCGCAATGATTGTACAATGGGAAGAAGTTCTGTTACATGGGGCATCGTCGGTGGTTACCGGAAAATCATAGATTTAGATTTCAGAGTTCTGTATTTGACGGCACTGAAGAGTTCAGAGAAGCTCCTTCCCAGACCAGTGGATCTGAAATCTTGTTCATGTTGGAAGATATGAATTTTATTTATGGGAAGATGAACCAACCGCCAAACACGCAGAGAAACAGAAGATCAAATGATGAAGCCGATGAAAGCTCCAACGAAGAGGACGATCCTAATGAGGCGGACTTGTGGAAAAAAAGAAGTATTTTTTTTAGTTGCCTTATTGGGAGCATCACCTTTTACGACACATTCTTGATGTTATGCACATTGAGAAAAATGTCTGCGAGAACATTGTGAGTACAATTTTGAACGTCGACGGAAAATCAAAAGACAATCTTCAGAGTCGACTTGATTTAGTCCAAATGGGAATTCGGCCTGATCTTCATCCCAATCCACTTCCGAATGGGAAATATCTGTTGCCGCCTTCTATTTTCTCAATGTCAAAAACGGAGAAAGAACTGTTTTGCATGGTGTTGAAGGGTATAAAGGTTCCGGATGCATATGCATCAAATATATCTCGATGTGTTAGTGTTAAAGATCGAAGATTATATTCGCTAAAATCACATGACTATCACATCTTGATGCAAGATTTAATGCCAGTTGCTCTACGATGTTGTATGTCTAAGAAAGTGACGTCTTGTATCATTGAACTATCCAACATAATGAAAGCCATTTGTGGCAAAGTTTTGGATGTTCAAGAACTTCAGAAGGTACAGGATCGAGCCGCTTTGACTTTATGCAACATGGAGAAAATCTTCTCACCTTCCTTCTTCACCATTATGGTTCACTTGATAATTCATCTCCCGTACGAAGTAATTCTTGGCGGACCCATTTTCTATCGATGGATGTATCCCATAGTAAGGTCTTAAAGAATTATTTTAAAAATTTTCCTTCATTCACCTCAATGCCTTTAGTTACAACTTTTGATAATGTTGTATATTGTGTTTAGGTTCCTATCCAAATTAAAGTCTTACTGCCGCAACAAGCGATATCCGAAGGATCGATTCTTTGAAGGCTACTTAGCGAGGAATGTATGACCTTCGCTCGAGATATTTGGAAGATGTCGAAACAAGGTTGAATGACCAAATAGGAATCTTGGACTCACGGACTATGACTTAGCCGATACTTATTTGTTCCAAAGTTTTGGACAACCAATCGGTAAAGTTGAAATTGCGAATTAGATAATTTATCGTGGGTACAAGCACATCGATATGTTATGTTTCACCACGAATCATTGGAACCTTTACTAAGTAAGTTCTACAAATTTTATAAATATTTATCAAACTAAAATTGTTTATCTTCTAACAAAGATCACATTTTTTTAACATAGTGAGTACAAACAAATATTGAGATCTCGTGCGCGCTCCTGAAGAACACAACATCGAGATATCAATAAGTTGTTTACAGAATCTTTTTATGAATGGTTAAGCCAAACGGTATGTGGTTGGAGCTTTCGCTTACAAATTATAATGCTTTCTCATAACATTTTTAATTGCTTAGTTTACTTTCCATTCAATAGGTTTGGAATGGGAAGAGCGTAAACGACGAAGTTAAATGGCTCTCCCAAGGTCCAAATCGAGTGGTTAAAAGATATAGTGCGTTCCTCATCAACGGATTCTGATTTCATACAAAATATCGCGAGAGGTTGAGGAGAACGCAAAATTGTGGAATAGTTGTTAATTCTGCAATTACAAGTTATGCTAGCGCTAGGGACAATAATCACATCGAGGAAATGTGGAATATTTGGACGACTTCTTCGACATAATTGAGTTGGATTACTACGGCAAATGGAAACTTGTCTTATTTCGAGCTGATTGGGCCGATGTTAATACAGCTCGTGGAATCAAGCAAGATTAATTTGGTTTTACAATGGTGAACTTTGACCGATTGATTCACACAGGACAACAACTGATAGATGAGCCGTATGTATTCTCAAGTCAAGTCAAACAAGTTTTTTACTCAAAAGATCCAACTAATGGGGGTTGGTATGTTGTCCTCCGTAACATCCCTAGAGACTTGTTTGACATGGGCAGTGGAAGTAGAGATAACATCGACGACAGATCAGAAACTTTGCCATTTTCAGAACAAAACTTAAACGATAATATCCCTAGTACTAGTGCACAATTTCAATGGGTTCGTCAGGATACGGATGAAGATATTTACGAATAATGATGTAGGAAGATTTTACAATTGTTTAATTATATGTAACTTACATTAGTATTAAATCTTGGTCTTATTATATAACTCAACTATTTTATATGTGCTGTTATTGTTGTAATTAGTTATTAAGTTTAATTACATTTTATGTGTATTGCGATAAAATGCCTAGAAGAAAAATTATAAGGAAAGCATTGTTCAAAATGATCCAAAATCGATGAAACAAATAGTCTTGAACAACGAGATGAAATTGGATCTTGAATGTTCCGATTACACACGAGGATCCTACTAAGTTCAAAGTAACTTACATTAATTCCATGCATGTTGACTTATAATTGATTTATTTTTCAAATTCTTATATTATAATATACCATTTGTAGCTGAAAATGGTGGGACGCGTAGAGGTCGAGGACGTCGATACTTAGAGAGTTATACGAGTTAGATCCAATCGAGCGTGTCAAGGTATGCGTAAACAGCTTTTGGTCACTGTTGGATCGAAGCTCGACTTTTAGCGAGGATACATGGGCATTTTAGCACGAAATCCGAATATGTTGCCTATCAACTACGAGTCATGGCGTCAAATGCCCGATAGCAACAAAAACCAAGCCCTCGATAATATTAAGGTAACAAAATGTTAATGTCATAAACAATTATGGGAAATAGTTTCATTTATATTTAGTTTATTAACTTGTGTTTTTGTAGGCGAGGTTTGCTTTAGAAGTCTCCGATGCTTATGTAAAGAAGGCATTGGGAAAAGATGGAGAGACAATAAAAGTACTTTGAAGAAAAATTATTATAAGACAAAACCACCTCGATGAGAAATTGCAAAATGTCCCACGGGTATGTTGAGGTACCAATGGGAAGATGCGGTTAGATTTTGGCATTCTCAGAAAGGCGAGGTACGACGTACTTCCAAACTATTGTAATTATTTTGGTTTATAGTATTTACTATTTACTATTTACGTACTAAAAATTTTATAATGTAGGATCGTGAACGAGTTGGAAAAAGCATTACGTGACAACAAAAATTCACTCACACAGCCGGGTCGAGAAGTTTTGCATGTGTAGCTGAGGCGGAGGTATTTTTACTTTTTTAATATTTTCAAATATGTATAACTTTCTATTAAATAATATTTTTACTACTATATTATAGGAACGGTCGTCCGGTCAAAAAGTTGGACGCCTACAACTTTTTGAAATTACACATAAGAAGAAAGATGGATCTGCTATGACTCCTGAAGCTGGTGAAATTATGGTACGTTTACTTAATACGATTTCACTTGTTTTAGTTATTTATAGTGTTTTTATCTAATGGTTTAATTCATTGCATGTAATGCGACTATTGTTATATTGCATTTGTTTTTTTTACTATATATTGCGTTCCTAACTATGTGATTTATTTATTAGGAAAACTAAAGGAAAAAAATTGAGTCTGGCGATTGCTTCTAGTGATAGTTCTGTTCATCTTGAAGACATCGATAACCGAATTATTCTTGAAGTTTTGGGTCCCGAAAAGTATGGTCGGGTTCGATTTCAAGGATCTTTATCATTAACCCAATATTTTGGATCCATTTCGCACCAATACATGGCTTCGGGAGTCAATCTCAAGTGAAGTTCGAGGTTAAAAGACCAGATGGCTCGGATGCAAGCGACCACATTTGAGGTTCAAAGGAAATATGAAGAACTTCAGCAGCAACTTAAAGCAGAGGCTACAGCGAGAGAAGCAGATGTCGCAGCGAGAGAAGCAGCGAGAGAAGCAGAGGTTCAAAAGAAATATGAAGAACTACAGCTACGACTTCAAAAGATGCGGCATCGAGAGAAGCGAGAAGAGAGCAAAAAGTACTGACGAACTTCAACAAAGCAGACTTGATTATGATGAAGATGTTTCAAAGATCATAACTTCCGCCATCATAGTGTATGTTGCATAAATACTTTTAACGCTTTTGTAAAGAAAAGTATGAATTCACTTTTATTTATCAATTAATATTATTTTAGTCATTTAATTTGAAATATTATATAAATTTATTGTTTTGGTTAGTTTAGATTTGGTTGCTTTTGATTTGTTTGTTGCGAAAGGGTGAAAAAATAAAAATTTAATTTTAAAAAATCCCAAAATTAGTGGCGTTTTTAAAAAGCGCGCTAAAAGTCATATCAAAACAATGGCGTTTGTGAAATAAGCGCCGCTAAAGAACACCACTTTTAGCGGCATTTTTGAAGAAGCGCTATAGAACATTACTTTTAGAGGCGTTTTCTTCCAAAGCGCCGCAAAAGAACATGAGCTTTAGTGGCGTTTTTTTAAGCGCCGCTAAAGAACATGATCTTTAGTGGCGTTTTTTAAAAAAGCGCCGCTAAAAGTCATATCAAAACAGTGGCGTTTGTGAAATAAGCGCCGCTAAAGAACACCACTTTTAGCGGCGTTTTTGAAGAAGCGCCGCTATAGAACATTACTTTTAAAGGCGTTTTCTTCCAAAGCGCCGCAAAAGAACATGAGCTTTAGTGGCGTTTTTTTTAAGCGCCGCTGAAGAACATGATCTTTAGCGGCGTTTGTCTTCTAAGAGCCGCTAAAGAACATGATCTTTAGGGGCGTTTTTTTTCTAAACGCCGCTAAAGAACATGATCTTTAGCGGCGTTTTTTTCTAAGCGCCGCTAAAGAACATGATCTTCAGCGGCTTTTTTTCTAAGCGTCGCTAAAGAACATGATCTTTAACGGCGTTTCTTTATGTAAGCGCCGCAAAAGTTAGCGACGTTGTCGTTAGCGGCATTTTTTGTGGCGCTCGTAGAAGCGTCGGAGATGGAGTTAGTGGCGTTAAAAAGCGCCGCTAAAGACCTAATAAAACGCCGCTAAAAACCTGTTCTGCTGTAGTGTCTCCCTCGGATATTCTTGTTGTGAATGACTATTTTTGTTTGTGTTCTACCTCACTCGTTTGTTTAGCCCATTTACTTATAGATGATGCTCAAGGGTACCTATGTATCAAACTCTTATTTAGTTTAATTTAATTATCGTTCCCTTTCTCAACAAAAAAAAAACTTAAAAAATTATAAATTCGAACATATTTAAATACATAATGTCTTTTAATTTTAAAAGTTTAAAAGATTATATGTCTTTCGATTTTAAAAGTTGGGTCTTTTAACTTGAATGAAATGGTGATTAAATATCTCTTGAGACATTTGTTTGATACGTATTCAAACTGTATTATCCCATTTTTAGCCCTAACATTATATAAAAGAAAAAGTTGAAAAGGATTAGAGTAAATTAAATTTATATAAAAGAAAACAAAGACGACATGAACCAACATATTGGAAACGTTTGGAAAACATGTGTTTTCCTTGATAGATTCTTCTCCACCAATCCAATATTAAGACAGGGAAGCCAAATCGTGCGAAATTGCCTGCTCCACAATTGCATGAATTTGTCTGATTCAGTGAATGTTAAAATTGGCTTACCAATTTCTGTTTTTTAAGTTACATGACGTCTTGTCTCAAAGTTTAAATTTTATTAAATGTAGGATGAATATAACACTTCCCACTCGATTTAAACCCTAAATTTAAATGTGAAACCTCATATTTTACTATTACCATTCATTGTCATTAAAAATTAAATTGACAAGTGTAATATAATTCATACCAAAAGTCAAATATGCCCATACGTAATGACTTGTGGTCAAATTAGAAATAAATACAAAGTCTGAATAATTATTAAAATTAAAGTGTCGTCTTTTGTGTCGAATTAGACAATATGTTTCGAGCTTGACCTCATAAAATTCATTAAATGTGAGTTTAGTCATTAATAAACAATGTTTTAAGTCACCTAATTTAATTCATGTTTTTCACATTAAAAGAGAAAGCAATGCCACATGCTATAATGAACTGTCAATTTCATGATTTTATGTGTAGAGTTTAAAAGCTTCATTGATAATAAACTAAATATTTTCTCTTTATTATTTTATTATAAATGACCTATTTAATGTTATTTGTAGTATTTTAAATTTCATCCCCAATGTAACTGAGACACTGAATTTGGGTTAAGATGTGAATTATTAGTTTTCACAAAGCATTTATTATTGGCTTATCACATGGGTTTAGAGGCATGTATATTTTGTGGAAGCAAATAATGCGTTTGTAGTTATTTTAAGTGTTACGGATTAATTGGATATTATTTTAGATATGGATTTATTAAAATATTTTTTATATATTAAGTTATATTTTATGATTTTTATATAATAAATTAATCAAAATTTGAACTCAAACACCATGAACGATAAATAATGGCGTAATAATAATTTTAGCCCTCATTGTTTGCATTTTTTAGTCTGGTCCTTATTCTTTTTTGAGATAAATTTGATCATTAATCTTTTAAATCACATTTTTAAAGAAATGTTGACAAAATATTAATTTTTTAACAATGTTGATATGGCATGTGCACTTCATGTTGGCATGACACTATTTGTTTTATATGTCACGTCAACAAGTAATTTAAAAAAATATAAAAATTCAAAATTCAAAAAAATTATAATGTGTTCATAATTTTTAAAAAATAATAATAATAACATGAAGTACATGTGGATTGCCATGCAGGCTGCCATGTTTAAAAATTTAATGCTTTAGTCAGTAATTCCGTTAAAAAACAACAATTCAACCTTTTGTGGAAGGTAAATGGTTTAATTCGACTCTCTTTGGAAAGTGGAGGGCTAAATTTAGCTCAAAATAAGAAGGGCTCAATTGACAATATGTAAACATTGAGAGTTAAATTTGACATTATGCCATAAATAATTAACTTTATTGTTGTAGCTAAAGCATGAATTGATTTTTATGTGAGTTTTTAAAAAAAATATTTGTTAAAAAAATTCACTCATACCATGAATATACTATTAATCTAGTTTCTATATTACACATTAAAAGGGTGATTGATATGGTGTCATCTATCAAATGGGTCCTAACTCAATCAGGAAATTACTAAAAGCCTATTTCTTTTACAAAACAAAAAATATTATTTTGAGGGAATCGGCTTTTATATTTTGATAAACTTAAAAAATTAAAGTATTTGAACCCAAAACATAATATTCTTCGTTAATTTAACTTTACCATTTAAATAAAAACCACCTTTAATTTTTTATAATTTTATTATATAAATATTTTCATCTAGTCGTAATGTATCATAATTTAATATATAAATAATAGGTGTTGGGCCGAAGCCCAGAAATCGCCATAATCATTTGGGCCAAAACATGATTTCAGCACATTGCCATCAGAACTTATGTAAAGATCCCTTGGCAGGGTGGTAATAGATGCTATACTCCTAAGCCTACCTATTAGAGGATCTTCGTAATTCAACAGGTAGCTTCCCATCAGTCCAACAGTGTTGTACCCTCCAACCGTGTCCTATCTCAACACACTTCCCATTATATTACCCACATATTCTCCCTACGTGCACTGTATCACCTGCCAAACTCCCTAATGTTCTAGATATCATCGCAATCGCAGTGGGTATCCTAATATATAATTTATTTTTAATCAAAATAGAAACTAAAATTTAGATGTATATATAATTTATCAAGAAATTAAAATTTATATTATAAATATGTATATGCGAAAAATATTTAAAGATATCAATAAATCTAAAACGGTATACCAAAACATGCAGATACTGGTACGTACTAGTGTCACGGGGCTAGACCTTTCGTCTCGCAAACCGTGCGGCCTTAAGCGATCCGTTTGCTCCAAACTCGCCTAAGTCAGCCTTTACACCCAAAGTGAGTACAAATGAGGGGGAGGCTCTCTATTTATAGTTGAGCTCCCCCAAAACCGACGGTCAAGATACAATTACATCGACGGTTGAGATTTAACCATATCCCTTAATTTTAGGGATTTACAAGATAAGCCTTATCAAATCTAATCTAATCTTTACAAGATATGATTCCCTCTATCTTCTAAGATTAGTTACCATATTAGCCTAAGTTGCTATCTCTTCGCTATCGGCCAACCAGCTTTAATCGACAGCTTCTCAATATCTCTTTGAATCGGGCCAGTTCTTGTGGGCCAAATGATCCCCATCTGAGCAACAGACCTCCATTGGATGCATTTGGTGCGCTGGTCACGGGCTTTGAACTGCGGCCCGTGACACTAGTACCAAAACAAAAACAATATACTCACCAGTACGGTACTTATTACCTTGCTTAACAAAAACAAAAACAATGGCATATTAGTTTTTTTCTTTATTTCTTGGCTATTCTTTGGGTATGGTGAGGAATGCTTATTATGGGAGAAATTGTTAAAAAAAGATAAATGATGATTCCGTAGAATGAATGATTTGGTGAACCAAACGGAGGAATCACTATTTATCACTGAATTGATCAGTAATGGAATGACTATTACAGCCAACCAAACATGATGTTAGTTCCTAAGCTTCAATCAAGCCGTTCACCTCTCAGTTCGTTACCCGAGACTTCCTGTACTTGTCAAATCAGAAGCCCATCACAATCTCTAGGAGAACTGCAGTTCCGTTCATCCCTCATCGCAACCCCCACTCGACGAATCAAGCGATTGGATTTTTAAATTATTTTTATACAATATTTATTAAAGGTGAGATGGGATAACACAATTTAAACCCGTGTCAAAAGAATGTACGATAAAAGTTTTAATTAAAATTTTAAATTTATTTGGTCTCTCCTTGGCCTAATTATCTAATGCTTCCTTCACACTCATAAATTCGCTAAGGTAAAGCAGACAATGTAAAGGAAAATGAAGTAATCTAGTGTATATTCTAAACTTAAGATATCTCACAAGACATGTTTGATGTTGAATAGAATAGGCTAAACCATAACCCATAAACAGCGGATGAGCGGTGCAAGCTGGTCAAAAGTGGTCCAAAGTCACTATTGAAGTCTTCTATATTTTTTTTTAGAAAAAAAATCTTATGCAAACTAATTAAATAAAGAAAAGAAAAAAAATGCTAAATAAATAAATGGTAATCTTATTCCTATATCAAAAAATGGGAAACAAAGAGGGTAAAATAGTCAACGCAATCATATAACATCCGAGGACCTCCGCCATCTTTTTTGTATATAACATCTTCATTCTCATGTTTCACTTTTCACTCTCTTCCAATTTCTCGCTATTCCCATTAGCCCCCGCTTGTTGATGGCTACCCATCTTTTCACTTTCCGTCCCGCCAGAATCCACGCCTCTGCTATTCCTGCTCACCTTAAGCCGGACTCCGACCGCCGGAGGACTACTACGTTATCTACCCCGACCAACTGGTGGGCACCGCTGTTTGGATTACCGTCCGACCCCGACTACATTGATTCCGATAACAAAACTGAGCTGAAGCAAAGACGCCAAGGCGAATCGCTAACGGACGTGGGACAAAAATGGGCCAGAACAAAGTTTTCCCCGGCTCGCTTCACGGAAGATAAGGCCAGGCAGCTCCGTATGATGACTACCACCACCTCCTCATTTCACGACATTATGTACCATTCAGCCATCGCTTCTCGACTCGCTTCCGATTTCAAGGATCGCTAGGCTCTATGACACTCTTCCGCCATTCACCGCTAAAATTTGTACCTATTATTTATTTTCTTCTTTACGGTTGTATGTCCATTTTTCATTATTCTTATCAAAGGACGGAAATTTTTTTGTTAGATAATGAATATTCCAGGATGATGATGTGTAATTACTGAATATCTGATATGAATAGTTTGTAAATTGTGAATTTGATTCATATATGTCACGACCTAATCTGCAGATTTCAATTGCTCTTAAACAGCGAAGAAATGAAGGATTCAAAATGGTGTTAAGATGTTGCATTGCTTTATTGTTGTTCGGGAATCGGGATCCCAGACCCACGGTAGTTGTCGATAAGCCGTCAAAGATTCTCCAAATACGCTAACTAAGACCCATTCAAGTATCAAAAATAGGTATATGCTTCGTACCCAAAAAGAAAATAGGAATATGCTAAGTTCTCTTTCAATTGTTCCCATTATATTTGGCTGCCTCGTAGGGATGGGATAAAAACAAGAGGAGAGCGGAAAAATATCATCTCAAAATCCAACATGTCAAATAACATATGATTCATCATGTAATTATAAAGTCGCTTTCGTTTTTCACGTTAAATTCAAAGGCAAATAATGCATCTCTTTCTTTGTCCATTCGAAGTTTTTATGGTTAAGCTTTGCCTTTAAGCACCAGAGGTAAAAAAAAAACAAAAAGGGTTGTCAAAGAACACCCCTTTGGCATCGTCAAGGGTTTCTCTTTAAAAGATCCACGTACTACTTGCAAATTTCCCAAGCATGAAAATTGCGTGACAATGAAAGCAAGAATCACGCCAAGGCCACTTTTAACACTGCACCACCACACAACTACCCACCCACTTGTTTTCCCTTTCCTCTTCAAACCCAACCTACACACCCAAAAGTTAGATGCAAAGCAATTCATGTATATGATACCACATAACTACTTGCTTGATAATGACGCATATCAGCAATGAATAATGTATGGATGGTAGTTTGTTTGTTTTTTCCTCTTTAAAAACGTTAAAACCTAACGATTTCACCTTGTAATACCAGGCAGAGTTCACAGCATTGTAGTTCTGGCTTCTAATGCATAGACGTGACCTGCACATCTATCACATTCGATAAAGAAATTACAGTTTAACAAAAAAGCAACTCACTCAATCTTATTTCTCTTTAAAATTGAAACTAATTCCGTAATATGAAGCTTTAAATCTTACGCCTAACTTAATTATAACTGTGAGATACAAATTATCATCCCACAATGAAAGGAATGAGAAGAATACAATTCAAACTTGTTCTAAGGCATAATAGAAGAATAATTATTAGAGGGGTAATCAGTTCCTCAAGCCAGACTCTGCAATGTTCACTTGCTCTCAGCATCATATAGATCCGAACTGCAAATTTATTAAGGAAAAGAAACCAGAAGAGGAAAAGCAGAGAACAAGGAGCATAACTAAATGACAAAGTTAACTAATGCAGATGTATTTAATGGAACAATACAGAACTCAATTATAAACTGACTCCAGATTTCCTAGCTTGTTGTAAAACCATGAATTATTATATGAGTGTCATGTTTTTAAAAGGCATATCATAGATTTCCCGATTGCCTCCTCCCACCACCCAATCCCCAACAGAAGGAAAAAAAGAAAGATGACTGGTAAATTTTCCATCTCATGTAGCATGTAAGTATGCAATTTTATTAGGAGGCAGAGTGAACAAGTTCTATATGAGAAAATGTTCAGCATACAATTAATATTAAGCAAAACAAGGCTGTAAGTTAAATGTCAAATAAATTGAACAATTAAGAGAGTCAATATTGTAATTCTCAATGCATGTCTCTCTCTTGCACAGTTCTCACACAACTATATTGAAATGCATTTTACGTTTCTTGTTTGTTGTTCAAGTGAAAAGGAAGAGAAACATTCCCTTGAAACACATTTTAATAAGTAAGACGAGGATAACACCGTACAATTAAACCTTTTCCTTCTCTTGGAGAGATGCCTCACCACTAAATAATCGGGAACACAAAGGCATTGCTTTTACAAATGTGATTATTATAAGTTTGCACCTTAAAGTGACGTGAGATAGGTTGTAGCATGACTTTTAAAAATAGAATGCACTGCTTCCCAAGGACAGAACATCAATGAAGGCATATTAGATTCATAAGATAGAAATCAATCATCGTCTGCTTGGTTATACAGCATTATTTTAGCTGACAGCATAAGCATAAGGTATAAATTTTAACATTTAGATTACTTGTGGCTATTTTCATTACTACTGGTGAGAAAATATGATCTTTTAATATTTCTTGGCTCTTGCACCACACATCTACCCCCTTATAAAAAATTCTTTAAAAAAATCCCTATATAACCAGAAGCAATGGCACTCTTAACAATCAATGAAACGAATTGGAGTTCACGGGAATAAATTTTCAGTTTAAAACATTTGAGAAACCAATATACTGATGATTTAATGCTTTTCCTTATTTTTCCTCACCAAACAAATTCTTCAAAGGCATAAAGAATCCAAATAGAAAGCCCAATCTTGCTTATATGCATCCCCATTCTTTACAATCCAATGAATTAATCTCTCAAAGGCAACACCTGCATGATGCATTGTAGAGACACATGTATTGTTGAAAACAAATGACCTCCTATTGATAATAAGTCACATGTAGACATCATTGCAAGATATGTGGAAAGCCAACTTTTTAAAGCTGGAATATACATGCACCTATCATTCAGCCAAATACCCAGGTCCGTGATTTATCAATACATTAACGTTGAACCAATTTTATTAGACAACACACATGCCATTGAACCAATTTTATTAGACAACACACATGCCATCATTGAACTCAATACTTGTAAACAGTCAAAACTGGGAATACTGATGTAAGTGTAGAGCATACAGCGTTCAGATCATAGAAAATGGAACAAGATTCTCCAATTTACATAAAGACTAGGAGCACATAAAAGAATATGCAGTAGCAGCCACTCAACAATTTAAGCACGAATGATTAAGAGGAAGGGGGAGAAACAGAGAACCAACAATCAGGTACAGTAATTAAAGCAAAATAAGGTAAAAATAATAAGGATACACCAAATAAGAACCATGAATAAAAGCCCCAGCCAACACAATAGTAAACAGTCGGTCCCTTAAAACTGGGTTCTTCCTCAAAGAAAGTCGAACTGACAAAGGCAAAAAGAATTAAGAACCCATAAAAGACTAATATCTGAAAAACAAAAGCGAGGTATCAAAATCACCCAAAAAGGGGAGAACAAGAGAGATTGTAGACTTACTTAAAGGGAGAACAGGGGCATAGACTAAAGGGACTAGGAACTTGAAAGGGGGTCCTTTGTTCTGCCTCCTATAAACAACTTCCCTATGAATAGATATTGAAAAAGTAATATTAAAACGTAGTGGCGAGAATCAGAAAAGAAGAAAACGAAAGATGGTTAACAAACATATGGGGGGAAATTTAAGAAAAATGGAGAATTTTCGAAAAGACTTACGAATTAGAGTGATCGGAAGGGGAGGCCATGGAGGGGTTTGAATAAAAGTAAATTTTAAGAGGTTTGGGAGGAGATTTAGTTCTGCGGGAACTGAAGATGGCGGGTTTGGCGATGATCTGATCTGGATGAAAGAAATTAGAGTAGCGTATCGTATCGTAAGTCTTGCTTATGACTTTTTCTTGTTTGGAGTCGCCCACCGTTTTAGGAGGCTGTTTTAGGTTTTTTTTACTTTTGTGTGGTTTAAGAGAAGGGCTTGTACGATATTGAAATTCCATGTCATTTTTATTTATTTTTAATAGAAAAATGATAAATTAAATTTTTTCTTTTAATTTTTGAAAATTAAGAAAAAATCTAATTTGTTATTCTTTTATTGGAAAGGTATATGGATAGAAACAACGTAGAATCACAATCTTTTCTTGTAAATTAATATATACAGAGTTAACATATACTTTGTAACTATTTTTTCTTTCTAACCTAAATCATATCTAACCTTACTTAGAAATTCTTAACTCATTTGGTTATTTTTTGTTGATAAAATATTTATATAGTGCTGAAATAGTATTATCGACCAATAGTACATATTTTAATAATATTAGTTAGGTACTTAAAAATATATAAATTAACTTGTAATTTTTAAGTTTAAAGATTAATCAGATAAAAAAGTTTAATTACTAAATAGATACAAGTTCAGATATCTCTATATGTACTAACCCTTTGTCTAATCATCTATGTTATATAGATAGACACAATTGCATAAATGATTAAAATCAATGTAAGTAAAGAAAAAACAATAAAAAAATCTCAGTTCATCTCTTACGAAGAAAATGTATACAATTGAACTTTCAATGATTAAAACAAATTATTTTGCCCTTTCTATCATTTGATAGATTTAATCGTAACCTGACTCAAAAAAGCCACACATAAACTACTCCAGACTTTCCTTCTCTAGAACCAACAACAATGACTGAAACAACTACGCCATCAATTTGAAATTAACTCATCAGCATGCCAAGCTTTGTGTCCATTACTCCAATGCCTACTTTCATGCTCATCAAGACTATGGGAAAATAACCTCTTTTTGGTGGCTTTCAAGGCAAAAGAAAATTGGATTTTTTGGGGTTTTGAAAGAAAAGCAGATTTGAGGGAGAAATGAGGATACTTCTTGCAACAAGGGCCTAAGGAAGTGATAAAGAAGCAATTGGCAACAATCCTTCGCTTATATGGAAGAGTATTCTTGCTGCCAAGAATTTGCTTGTGAAAGGAATCGGATGGAGATTGGAGAACGGTACTGATATCCAAGTATATAACGATCCATGGTTGCCTGATGATGCTAAATTTTTCATGGAACCGGCTCCTTTAATGGGTATGGAATTTATTATAGTTAGTGAGCTCTTTTCAAGAGGATAGCCCGACTTAGGATAAATCTTTAATTGAAGGAATAATGGCGTCGTGTGATGGTCAACGAATATTTAAAATTCTGGTATGACATTTCAGTAAAAAAGGGTTACTCTAGCTTTGCAAACGACTACTAATACTTTGAAACATATTATCGAATGTCCTTGGTAGCAAATCTAGAATTTAAAGCTACCTCCGGAAGTGAAAGATTTTGTGTGGCGATGTTTATGCCAATTTGTTCCATGTAAAAGTTGATTAATGGACAAGGGTTGTAATATCGATCCTAGTTATACGAGATGTGGTGCAATAGAGAGTCTCGATCGTGTTATTCTCTAGTGTCCTAAAGCTGTCCAAGTGTGGAATATTGCTGGCATAAATTTTTCGTTTACATCTAGTGCAGACGCTAATTGCAGAGATTGAGTACTGGTTATTGCATAGAGCTTACGGTTCCATAGGAACCTCCTGTCCTGGAAATTCATACAAGTTTTATCTTCTAAAATAATATCGTTTGCTGAACAATTTCCGCAAGATTGGAAAGCCACTCGGGAATTTTCAGCGGGTGCAGTATTCGTGTACAATGCACATAGCAGCTCTTGTGGTCTGGGAGAAACTGTCTGCGGAGAGGGTAAACTGCAATGTCGATGGAGCAATCATTAGAGACAATACTGGTAGCTTTGTGAAAGGTTACACTAGGTTTCTATCATACTGTTCTGGATCCCCATCTGATGGAAGTTATGGCTATGATCTTTGAATGTTGACTATGAGGTTATAAATGCATTGATTATGCTTAGGTGGAACACTTTCGAGTTTGATATTTTAATCCAAGATTGCTTGTGGTTGAAATCACAATTTTAATATTTGTCTTGTGGTTAATTATCTAGTTGGAGCCACTTTATCTCATGCAACTTGTTTTTAATGGGATTATCCCCCTTTTTTATCTCTTCATGCAATTTTAAATTTTGATGTTTCTTCTACTACTTCCGATGAATGTCCCCCAATCTCATTGGTAAGGCTTTTTGTTCTTTGGTTTTCATCAAGTTTTATTTTAAAAAAGATTTTAGATTGGGTTATGAGTGAATTTTTAGAAAGGCTCTTGTTTAACTTGAATTTTATTTACAAAAATTATATTATAGTAACAATTAATAGATTTTTGTATGTATATCATGGGAATGAAGTTTATTTCAGAGTTAACCGTTTACTTTTTAAGGAAAATTGTAGAGGAGTAGCGGAGAAACTAAAAAATAAATTTAGAAGGACTGAAATTAAATTATAATTTTATGATAGTAAAATATAATTTCACCATTTTAATAGCCTATATCTTTATAATTTTAAAAGATTGAATCAAAATTTTATCAATTTTAAAGGGTTAAAATATAATTTTACCTCTACTAATTTAAAATTTTAAAAACTTTAAAAGGATTAAATGAAAAAAATTATTTTAGTGAAACCAAGAGCCCTACCAATCTCCCTAACTACACCCCATGGATATTAAAATCTTAGTTGGAATATTATTATTTGGAAAGATGTTTTAGATTTAGGTTTTAGTTTTAAAAATATATATATTTTAGAAAATGAAAATAAAATGGTGTGATTTATTATATTTTTCACTAAAATGTTTTTTAAAACTAAAAGATTTGTCCTTTTTATATATTTTAATGTCCATTTTGTTCATTTTAAAAATTGGTAATTTAACTTTAAAATCGTAAATTTAAATATGGATTTGAAAATTTAATATATCTTGCCATTATCTAAAACATTTTGTTGATGAGAGTGTAATACTCTGAAATGGGAAAATTGAAAAAAGAAAAAGAAAAGAAGGTTTGAATTTGCTTTGAAATTAAGATATAAAAAGGAAAAAGAAATTAAAAAAGAAAACCCTTGCTTTCTTTCCTATGGTATTTACCAAATTACCATCCACTCCCTCAAAAACCGGAAAAAGGCAGTAGCGCGGCATAATTGAAGTGGACCCCAAGCGAAACATGATTGGACGGTAGATACGAGATGAGGAAAGGTGGGGAAGTAATCCAATCCAACGGCAAAGAGAGTTGCGTCAATTTAAAGCCGGGGGGTCTAAGAGTAAAGACCTTAGACTCTCAAAAGCCCTCGCTCTTATAAACCCTTTGGCTATCGCCGTCTCCCAAATCACTTTACTCCGATTTGCTCTGCTTTCGCCAAACAAACGCGAGATTTGTAGATTTATTTCCCTTGTCTATCTGCCTCCGAATCAATGGTGAGCCCCTTGCTCATTCTCTTCTTTTTTTTTTGTTGTTGTTCTCGATTTCTTAACTATATTCTAGGGTTTTAGTATCGAGATGGATCTTTATTTTTTTCCTTGATTCGTGGTGCAGGCTTTGCCGAACCAGCAAACTGTTGATTATCCGAGCTTCAAGCTCGTTATCGTCGGTGATGGAGGAACTGGTAATTTCCATTTTCTTTACTCGTAGATTCGACTTGTAAGGTTTTAATTCAATACGTTTGATTTTGATTGTTTATGAAATTGTCGGAAATTCGAATTTTTGTTTTATTTTCTCTTCAAATCGTTATTATTTGACGCTGATAACTTCATATTTTGAATTTTATAAAAATAAAGTAAAAAAGAGTATTTAATACGCTTTCATTTCCGAGGTTTGTGATCTGAATATGTATGTGATCTCTTAGATGTATATTTTTTAACCTTCTGTTTTTGTTTTAGTTATAAAAAATAGGTTATTTTGTTTCAAGTGAGCGCATTGTTTTGGACTTTGCTTGAACTTTCTGTTATGGTTGCAGGAAAAACTACCTTCGTGAAGAGGCATCTAACTGGAGAGTTTGAAAAGAAATACGAGCGTAAGTGTTTTAACAAGCACTGTTCTGGCGTTAGTCCTGTTTGAAGCAAGAGGTATTTGATTAAGTGGTTACGTAAGTGATTTTATCTTTTTGAATGTACAGCAACCATTGGTGTGGAGGTTCATCCCTTGGACTTCTTCACTAACTGTGGCAAAATCCGTTTCTACTGCTGGGATACTGCTGGACAGGAGAAGTTTGGTGGTCTCAGAGATGGTTACTAGTAAGTGATGCTATTACTTGTACTTTTTTCTATAAATTGTTGAATTATCTATAGTCATTGATGAGTAATGCTGATGAATGTTTTTTTTAAATTATCGTTATATTGACATGGTGAAGTAATTCTTTTTACTTGTGCCACAGCTTTTTCATGACCTTTTCTTTTATGAACCTAAGATGTTATACCTATTTATTATTGCTTATCGTTTTATATCTGTCAGGCAACCCAGAAACCAAGTTATTGCTTTGTTGAGTGTTTTTCTGACGTTTTTAATGTTTATGCGTTGCAGCATCCATGGGCAATGCGCCATAATTATGTTTGATGTTACTGCCCGGTTGACATACAAGAATGTTCCAACTTGGCATCGGGATCTTTGCAGGTGTGTTAGAAATGACAGTCTTTACCCATTGATGATTTTGTGTAACAGCTTTGTGTAACAATGTTGTTTTGGTAATGCAGAGTGTGTGAGAATATTCCTATTGTTCTATGTGGGAACAAGGTTGATGTAAAGAACAGGCAGGTTAAGGCAAAACAAGTCACATTCCACAGGAAGAAGAATCTGCAATACTATGAAATTTCTGCCAAGAGCAACTACAATTTTGAGAAGCCTTTCTTGTACCTTGCCAGGAAGCTTGCGGGGTAATATAGAACATTGCTTTTGTTGTGCAATTGATGATTTAATGCCGATGCTTTGATCAATGTCTAAAATTGGTGTTGTTTTGATGATTCTAGTGATCCTAATCTTCACTTCGTGGAGTCTCCTGCACTTGCTCCTCCTGAAGTACACATTGACTTGGCTGCACAGCAACAGTAAGATAACCCACTGCAAACTGATTTTGTATCCATCATTTATTCTCACCCGCATTCTATTGAAAAACTGATTGGTTTGTTGTTAGGCATGAGGCTGAGCTTGCGGCAGCAGCCAGTCAGCCCCTTCCAGATGACGATGATGATGCATTTGAATAGAGAGGGGTTTGAGTTGCCAGAGAGCCATCAACAATTTCTGCTGCTTTTTCATTTTCACTCCCGTCTGAATGTGTGCTCTCTCATTTTCGTATTTAAATTGCAAGTAGGGAGGAGTGACGGAGGATGAATTTGTAGTGTAGGATTTTACGAATATAATTGTTGTTATGGTGGATCTTTGGTCGTGTTTTCGACTTTTGCTTTTTGTTGTTATGGATTTTGCTGCCTTAAGTGAAATCCTTATGTGATAGTTACTCTATATGTTTTTGAATATGAAATTCTTGAGGAGAATATTGGAATTCCCCTTTGCTCTCATTTTCATTCGGTTCTTCATCTTCCCATTTCCGTTCCTATAATCTATTGTCTCATTACTAATTGAAGCAATATTTGATGTTGATTGGTAATAGGCAATCAATTAGATTGAGGCAGGTTCGATCTTCGACTTCTCTGTATTTCGACTAGAACATCCAGTTAAGCAATTCTCCGTAGTTTCTCGAAAATTGTTGAAGTATCAGGCTTGAACTTCTTTACCATGAATTCACGTATGGCGTTTTCGTCTTTATTTTTCTTCTCTGCTACTTAAATGTCGATATTAAAATAATAAGTTATCATTTATACTATTTATTAAGTATTTTACTAATCCGGTGTGATGCTCAATGGACCACTTGTATTATTTAAGAGTATTTTAATTTATTTTAAAATAAATTTAATTAAAATATGCATATGTTAATTGGATTAGTAAAATTTTAAATTATTACCCATTTACAATTTTATTTTAAAATGTTTTGTACATTTTTTTAATTTTAATATGCACAAGGTATTATATCTATTAGTTGTTCGTTTTACTCACAATTTAATCTATTTTATTTTAAATATTATATATATTTCATGTGTTATTATAATTAATTAGTTTTAAATCATACGTTTTATTATTTATTATATCTTTTTAAATATATATTTATATTCTAAATTTGTGGTTTCCATATACTTACGCGTGTAATAACATTTCTAGTATTAATAATGTATTTGATTGAGTTGGCGTCACAAATTAATTCGACATTAACTCAAGATTGATGACAATACCATAATAAATAGTCTAATCTAATTCTTTTCATTTGACATAATAATTTTTTGCCCTTTAACTTTACAAAGAATTCATTTTAGCCTTCTATTTACTTTTTTTTGTCTTTTCTAGCCATTAAACTTGCTTTTTATTATCAATTCACCCTAAAATAAATGAAAAATTAATATTTTTTAACTTTACTGACATTGCATACACGTGGATGACACATCGACATTTAATTAATTAGATTATAAGAACTATTTTTAAAATTAAAATCATTAAAATTATTATAAAATATTATATAAAAATATTTTTAATATTATAAAATATTATTGTCATCTACTTGGCAATTTGTGGTTATGACACATCAACAAAGTTAACATTCGTAATTTATTGTATGTTATTTTAAATACACATTTGTATTTTAAATTTGTGGTTTCTACACGGATATGTGTATAATAGGATCTCTTTTAAATATTGAATTTTAATATTGAATTTTTTCACTAACTTGATAATTTTTGATGTACTATAGAAAAAGACAATATCATGATAAACAATTAGAGTACATTTAATATTATTAATATGATGTATTTACCTACTCCAATTTTCTTTTCTTGACAAGTTAAATTATTTTTATTTTTAATTTCATAAATCATGTGATAAGATTTCTAGTAGTATATTAATTTTTTAATTGAAAATTTAACAAAATAAAATTAACTTAATTTAAACTACTTTGGTATATGTATTTTTTAGTCTATTTTGAGCTTAAAATTAGGTTCATTTTGATCACTGAATTTGAAAAAATTAAAAGTTTGATGATGTGACGTTTTGAGATTATGCTACATCATCACTTGAAAAATAAAATAAAGAACTTTTAGATGTTGATGTGGTACAATCTCAAAATGTCATATTTAGTGTTTTAATAACTTAACCAATGGTTGAATATATTAGATAACCAATTCTCTATTCAACCATCGAATCAATAAAATTAAATAAATAATTAAATATTCATAAAAATCTAAAAAGTCAAGTAAAATCGGTTTTATCTTTCTATTTACTTTTTTTTTAGATTTTTAAGAATTTTTAATTATTGCTGGTTTGATGGTCAAACCGATCGAACTAGTTGAATTGAAAATTGATGGTCTAACCTATTCAACCATGGTTCGATTATTAAAACACCGAATATGACACTCTAAGATTGTACCACATCATTATTAAAAAAAATTTATTTTTCAAACTTAGAGTGTCACATCATCAAACTTTTAAAATTTTCAAGTTAAGGGATCAAAATGTATCCAAAAAAAGGTACAAGTACTAAAGTAAACCTAATTGTCAATTTTAGAGGTAAAAATTACATTATCCTTTTTTTTTCATGGTCATTAACAAACTGGGCTTAAATGATTAATGGTTTTCAAGTTCAATGATCAAAGTGGATAAAAATAAGCTAAAGGGTCAATGTCAACTTGCTTGCCAAGTTCAAGGGCTAAAAATTACATTATCCATTCTTTTCATCTTCTACCTTCCACCACTGGAATTGAGAAACAGTAAAAGAAAATTATTTGAACTCTTACCCATCGCCATTGTAAGTTTTCTCCTTTGATTTTTGTTTAAACTATGCTATAAGGATGTTGAATTTAGCTAGCCCAAGTGTTAAAATTGTTGATTAAGAAGCTTTGATTTAGTTTCCATTGTTGGAAGCTTGAAAAACTTAAAGATTTAAATATTATAAGAACTTTGAAGAGCTTCAAAATATAGTAAATTATTTGAAGAAAGATTTTAAGATGAAAGATCTTGGAAAAACAAAGTTTTGTCTCATCCTACAAATCAAACATATTAAAGATTAAATTCATGTCCATCAATCAACTTATATGGAAAAGATTTTAAAGAAATTTTACATTGATAAAGCACATCCATTGAGTACCCCGATTGTTGTACGACCATTAGATGTGAATAATCCTCTTCGCGAGAATGATGAAGAGTTTCTTAGTCCTGAAGTACCATATCTAATTGCCATAGGGGCATTGATATATCTTACAAACTACACAAGACCTAATATAGCTTTCGTTGTAAACTTGCTAGCAAGATTTAGTTCTTCTCTAACACGTAGACATTGTAATGAAATTAAACATGTATTTAGTTATTTTAGACGGATCATTGATATGAAGTTATTTTATTCAAATGGTTCAAAATCTCTATTAGTCGGCTATACTTATGTTGATATTTATCGGATCCACATAAAGATTGACCTCAAATGAGATATTTATTTACATGTGAAAGTATTGTCATATCATGACGTTCAACAAAGTAGACATTAGCTGCCATTTCTTCAAATCATGCAAAAATAACTGCAATGCATGAGGCAAGTCGAGAGTGTGCTTGGCTAAGGTTATTAACCCAACATATCCAAAAGATATGTAATTTGCCTTTGTAGAAAAATATGTCAACTATTTTATACGAAGATAATGCCACATGTATAGCTCAATTAAAGGGTGGTAATATCAAAGGTGACAGAACGAAACATATTTCACCAAAATTACTCTTCACTCATGATCTTGAGAAGAAAGATGATACAGAAGTTCAACAAATTCGTTCTAGTGATAATTTAGCATATCCTTTTATCAAAGCATTGCTAACTTCAATATTTGAAAGACTACTACACAAGATTGAAATGCATCAACTCAAAGATGTAATGTGATGTTACCAGTAGGGGGAGTCAAAAAACACGTTACACTCTTTTCCTTTAATTAAAGTTTTGTCCCATTGAATTTTCTTGGTAAAGATTTTTAACGAGATAACTTGTAATAATAGATTATGTACTCTTTTTCCTTCATTAGGTTTTTATTCTATAGAGTTTTTCCTAATAAGGTTTTTAACGAAATAACTTTTAATAATAGATTATGGACATCTAAGGGGGAGTATTGTAAATCCATTGATAAATGGATGTCCATACCCCCCAAATTATCATATTGTAGCTCCTAAAGAATGAATATTCATAACTCCTAAATTCATTATCTTGTAACCCTTAAATCATTTATAGGATATCTTAATGTTGGTCCTTAATGCTTTGTAACTTATGGTACTTGAAGCCCTATAAATAGGATGTCCATACCCCCCAAATTTATCATATTGTAACTACTAAAGAATGAGTATTCATAACCTCTAAATTCATTATTTTGTAACCTCTAAATAATTTATATGGTACCTTAATGTGGTCCACTCGAAGCACTATAAATAAAAGGTATGTACAAACTTACTATGTCCAAAAGAAGAAGGTGAAAATTGAACATTCTTTCTTTATTTTTTTTATTCTTCTCTTGTTCAATTTATAATTCTCTTAGTTCATAACAAATTGTTTACTTTTTACAATAAGGTATGGAGATTTGAAAAAAAAAAAAACTACCGCTATGCTCGCAATGTTTGCGATAGTCTGTAGTGTGTCCGTAATCGCAATAAACGTGATTTGACTGAAAATGCGACCGTAATCATAATTTAAATCCCTATTGTCAACACAATCAAAGATCAGTTATGTGGGAAAGACCAGCGGTGAGACGGTGCAAGGTGAATACTGGTAGAGCAGTCCCGAATTGAGGATAACATGCAGCGGCTGGAGGGGTAATTCGTGACTGTCTTGGCCGATGGGTGATAGGCTTCTCGAGCAGTACCGGGATGTGTTGGGTTGTGGAGGCAGAACTATGGCGTGTGTATGATGGCTTAGCGCTTGCATTGGAGTTGGGTGCTACACGGGTGATCTTGGAGCGTCATAATGTTACTGTAGGCATTTGTTGAATGGCCATGGTAAAGCATTGCATCATAATGCTGTTCATCCATTGCTGGCGACTTTACTCAAACGAGGCCGGGAGGTGAAGATTCAACATATATATAGTATAGAGAAGGTATCTGTGTCGCTGATGATGGTATGGAAGCAATGTTTAAAGGACGTGAAATTGGGTTACAAGTATTTCCCTCGCCGGCTACTGCATGGAGATGAAGCTGGGTGTCCTTTAGAGGGCACTGCTACGTAATTTGTTTTTGTTTTCTTCTCAACCAAAAAAAAGAAAACTACATGATATTTACCAAATTACCATCCACTCCCTCAAAAACCGGAAAAGGGCATTAACGCGGCATACTAGAAATGGACCCCAAGGGAAACATGATCCGACGGTCGATACGAGATGAGGAAAGATGGGTAAGTAATCGAATCCAACGGCAGAGAGAGTTGCGTCATTTTAAAGCCGAGCTTAGACTCCCAAAAGCCCTCGCTCTTATAAACCCTTTGGCTATCGCCGTCTCCCAAATCACGCTTCTCCGATTCGCTCTACTTTCGCCAAACAAACGCAAGATTTGTAGTTTCATTTCTATTGTATCTCCGTCTCCGAATCAATGGTGAGCCCCTCGCTCTTTCTCTTCTTTTTTTTTTGGTTGTTTTCTATATCTTAACTATAATCTAGGGTTTTAGTGTCAAGATAGATCTTTATTTTTTCCCCTTGATTCGTGGTGCAGGCTTTGCCGAACCAGCAAACAGTTGATTATCCGAGCTTCAAGCTCGTTATCGTCGGCGATGGTGGAACTGGTAGTTTCCATTTTCTTTTCTCGTAGATTCGATTTGTAAGATTTTAATTCAATACGTTTGATTTTGATTGTTTATGAAATTGTCGGAAGTTCGAACTTTATGTTCTCTTCAAATCGTTATTATTTGACGCTGATAATTTCATAATTTGAATTTTATAAAAATAAAGTAAAAAAGGAGTATTTAATACGTTTTCATTTCTGAGGTTTGTGATCTCTTAGATGTATATGTTTTGGCCTTTTGCTTTTGTTTTAGTTATAAAAAAAATTATTTTGTTTGAGTGAGCACATTGTTTTGTACTTTGCTTGAACTTTCTGTGACGGTTGCAGGCAAAACTACCTTCGTGAAGAGGCATCTAACTGGAGAGTTTGAAAAGAAATACGAGCGTAAGTGTTTTAACAAGTACTGTTTTCTGGCGCTAGTCCTGTTTGATGCATGAGGTGCTTGATTGAGTGGTTACTTTAAGTGTTTTTATCTTTGTACAGCAACCATTGGTGTGGAGGTTCATCCCTTGGACTTCTTCACTAACTGTGGCAAAATCCGTTTCTACTGCTGGGATACTGCTGGACAGGAGAAGTTCGGTGGTCTCAGAGATGGTTACTAGTGAGTGATTCTTTTACTTGCACCTTTTTCTATAAACATGGTGAAGTAATTCATTTTAGCTAAGGCTTTGGGTTGCATTTTCGATTCTTTGTACCCAGTGGCTTATACCTCAACTTTTTCATGTCCTTTTCTTTTATGAACCTAAGATGTTGTAGCTGTGTATTCTTGTTTGTGTTAGTATTTGGTGCACTTGCAGTGTATTTTTTTTATTCCACAAGCATTCTTAAAAATTTGCTGTGTCTTTTTTAATATTTTACTATATTCTTGTAAGACGCTTGTGAACCCTTTGATCTTGCTTCTGTAGTTTAAAAAATCTACTGCAGTGTACCAAATATTATTCATATTTTTCCTTCTTGTTTATTGTTTTATTTTTGACAGGTATCGCGGAAACAACATATTAAGTTTTTGCTTTACTTATTGTTTTTCTGACTTTTTAATATTTATGTGTTGCAGTATCCATGGGCAATGTGCCATAATTATGTTTGATGTAACTGCCCGGTTGACATACAAGAATGTTCCTACATGGCATCGGGATCTTTGCAGGTGTGTTAAAAATGACGGTCTTTACCTATTATTGATGTTTTTGTGTAACAGCTTTGTGTAACAATGTTGTTTTGGTAATGCAGAGTGTGTGAGAATATTCCTATTGTTTTATGTGGAAACAAGGTTGATGTAAAGAACAGGCAGGTTAAGGCAAAGCAAGTCACATTCCACAGGAAGAAGAATCTGCAATACTATGAAATTTCGGCCAAGAGTAACTACAATTTTGAGAAACCTTTCTTGTACCTTGCCAGGAAGCTTGCAGGGTAATATATAACATTGCATTTGTTGTGCAATTAATGTTTTAATGCTCTGATGCATCGATCAATGTCTAAAATTGGTGTTGTTTTGATGATTCTAGTGATCCTAATCTCCACTTCGTGGAGTCTCCTGCACTTGCTCCTCCGGAAGTACACATTGACTTGGCTGCACAGCAACAGTAAGATAATCCTCACAGCAAACTGATTTTGCATTTATCTTATAATTGCACCCTCATTCTATTGAAAAACTGATTGGTTTGTTGTTAGGCATGAGGCTGAGCTTGCAGCGGCAGCCAGTCAGCCCCTTCCAGATGATGACGATGATGCATTTGAATAGAGGGGTTTCCCTTGCCAGAGAGCTATCAACAATTTCTGCTGCTGCTTCATTTTCACTCCCATTTGGATCTGTGCTATCATCTTTAAAAAAATTTTCGTATTTAAATAGCAAGTAGGGAGGAGTGACAGAGGATGAATTTGTAGTGTAGGAATTTTCGAATATAATTGTTGTTATGGTGGATCTTTGGTGGTGTTTTCGACTTTTGCTTATTGATGTCTATGGATTTTGCTGCCTTTAGTAAAATCCTTGTGTGATAGTTAATTCTATATGTTTTTGAATATGAAATTCTTGACAAGAATATTGGATTTCCCCTTTGCTCTCATTTTCATTCGGTTCTCATATTGAAGGCTCCCTTATTTAAAATTCGTAGGTAAGTTACATAGAAATGCTGTGAGAGGCCTAAGATGGGGTTTTCTATTATTTTTGATTCATGACTTTACAAGTACAAGGGTTGAACACCTTATACATGTGCAGTAGTATTCTTTAAAACTTCACTAGCAATGTTTTTTTGTAATATTTGCATTTTTCAGGATTTACGAACTTTATTTGTAGGGTTCGAATTTGTTTTATGTAAAAAATATTTAACAGTAGAATATATTAATATATTTAAATACGTATGAGAAAAATATATTAGTTTCCTAATTTTTATTTGTAATTTTAGCAGTATAAATTTAAATCTATGTTTGGATAAATATAATTAAAGAAAAAGAAAAGAAAGTAGGGTTTAGGGTAAAAAGAAAGGACGGATATATTTCTTGTTTGGAGAGAATCTAACCTCTCTTGTTTAATTAAATTATGTGGAAAGAAAATGAAATTAATTATTTTACATGTATTTTCTAATTTTAATCTTTACATAAATAAATTATAATAAAAATAAGATTAAATTAAAAGTTATAAAAAAATACCAATATCCTACATAAAATCATAATTAAAGTCTTAACCAATAACATATCATATCTTTGTTTAAAACAAGCTTATTTCACCGAGTTAAAAAAATGTTCTTATACTCCTAGTAATGTAACAAAATAAAAAATAAAATAAGGTTACTACAAATTTAAAAAATAAACAAATAACAATCTAATAATATAGTAATATCTAATACTTAAAAAATTTATCAAACAAATTTAAAATTAAATACTCCTAGTAATCTAAAAATAGAAATTAAAAATAAGATTATTAGAAATCAAAAGAAATAAAGTGATAAAAATCTAAAATATAATGATATAGCAAAAAAATAAAGATTGATAATTTTTTTATTTTCAAAATTTAAATAATTAACAACTTAAAGCAATAAAGAGTTAAATTGTAAAATACTTGAATGACAAAAATGGTATTTTAAATAATTTGTGGTGTGTGCAAATCTTTTTGGCTCAAGCAGCGGTGTAGGTCGGGCGACTAAAAAAGTTCGTACAAGATCGGATTTTTCGCCAGATACGTATGATCCAACAACGGACAAGAATAGACAGAAAGTTCAAAATTCGGATAATACTAAGGTATCGTATAAATCAATGTTAACAGGGGCCTTATTGACTCCGTCAAAGAATTTTTTCATGGAGGAGGAATTTGCACAATTGGACGGGGATGTGGTTACGGAGGTAGTTGATGGTGTTTCGTCGATAACGTTCTCAAATAGGGTTCAAGAGTATATTGTTCATAAAATGGTGAGGAAAATCATTGTGAAGCTATTGGGCAGAAGAATAGGGTTTAACGCATTATTGAATAAGATTTCTCTACTGTGGATTCTGGAATCCTAAATATCCGATCCAAATGATGGATCTGGAAAATGACTTCTTTCTGATCAAATTCTAAGATGAGGAAGATTTTAATAGGGTTTTAGTTGGGGGGCCGTGGGTAATTTATGGACATTACCTAGTTGTTCGTCCATGGTCATCGAATTTCTCAACAGCTCAAAATGAAACTGATTATCAAGTCGTTTGGAATTAGGCTTTCGGGTTTACCTAAAGGGTATTATTCAGATTGTCATCTTTGAGCAATTGGGTAGTCGATTAGAATAGTGGTCAAATTGGATGCCCACATTGTCAGTGCTCGTCGGGGACGGTTCGCGTGGCTAGCAGTGAGTGTAGATCTGAGGAAGCCTATGGTGTCAAAAGTGCGAATCAATGGAAGGTTACAACCTGTGGAATATGAATCTCTATAGAACATTTGCTTCAAGTGTGGCCGTTTCGAACATAGTTTGAATGCTTGTACGGGGACTGAAGCACTGGTGACAGAAAAAGAAGTAGACCATCCTAAACCAGTACAAAAAAATTAGGGCTTTATCGGAAGATTGAAGACGAGCCGTTCGAGCTATAGATGCTTGTGGAGAGGAGGCAAAAAGGGAAAGGACAATTTTCGGGGACGGGAAAGAACGACGTTTCAGGCGAAAATGGTGGGGGTTCTAGATTTTCAAAATTAGTGGAGATTGAGAGAAAGGATTCAGCCAAAATTGGTGGAAACAATGGAGGAGAATATGGAGTTCAGATAAATGGTAACGTTAAGTTGATAAGGGCTGCTGGTATGTTAGATTCTAAAAGGCCATTAGGGTTAATTAATATGGGAAAGGCTAATCAACGGGCTAAGGGTAAAAAAGTGATTTTGGAAAGTGGGCTGAAAAAAAGGTTTAGGCCTTTAAGACCATCAGACAATGACAAAGGTTTTAGGCCCATGTCTAGTAATGGAATCTCTGATGATGGGGACAATATGGGGCTTAAACTAGCAGTCAACAATTTGGAGAATTTTGTTATTCAATCCATAAATGTCTCGGTTAAAATGGACAAGAGGAAACACAAGATGGTTAGAATAGTTGAAAATCAAAGTTCAGACTCACTTGACAGGGAAGAGAATGGAATTTTTAATTTTGAGGTATCAAGCAAGGCTAATTCGAATATGTTTCTGGAGGTTAATAATGTAGGGGGTAGGTCACGAGATACCACCAGATGATGGATTTGGTGGCTTTTTTCAGGATGTGGTGGAACTGTCAACGGCAATGGAGGACTTAGTTCGTAATTTAGAACAAAGAGCCAACAGAGGGTGACAAACTGTCAGGAGAGGAGGTTATAGAAGACGAGAGCGACTGTTATGACAAGGTCAACAGTTGAGTTAGTTGCTTGTTTGTAGGGTTTGTTCTATTACCATTTTTATTGATTTTATGGATGCAAAGATTTTTTGTTGGAACTATTAAGAAGTCGAACATCCTCGTTTCCATAGTGTAGTGAATAAATATAGAAAGGACTTTTCTCCTGATATAGCTTGATTGTTTGAAACCCGCATTAGTAGAGCTAGAGCGGATGGTATTATTTCTAAAATTGGGTATCCTAATTCGTTTCAGGTTGAAGCTAATGGGTTTGCTGGTGGTATTTGGATTTGTTGGAATGATAATTTTCTTGTCGACATGTTGGATATTCACTCACAGGTTATACATCTGAAGGTCAATAGTAAACAAGGTTCAGATAATATCTTTTGTTCAGCTGTGTATGCTAGTCTACAACCAACAAAGCGACGAAAACTTTGGCAACTTTTAGAGTCTTTGGAATTTTTGTTGCTTAGTCCTTGGATTTTAGCTAGGGATTTTAATTCGATCATTGATAGTTCCGAAAGAACAAGTGGTGCTACTCTATTAAGGGTTGGATGTAAGGTTCCATGAATTTTTGTTTGATAATGGGTTGCGAAATTTAGGTGCCATCGGATATCAATTTACTTGGTGTTGAGGAAATTTATCTCAGAGGTTGGATAGAGCTATTTGTAATGAAGAGTGGTTTTCCTTTGCACCTGATTATTTTGTTTGAAACCTCCATAGACAAAAATTTGATCACAGGCCAATTCTAGTCTCCTTATTACTGTCATTCAACAAAAGTCATAGGCCATTTCGTTGTCTTGCCAGTTGGTTGTTACATGCTAATTTTAGACATCTGGTAAGGGATAGTTGGAGTAATGAGGGGATATTAGTACAAATTTGGAGCATTTTCAGAACGTAGTTCAGGAGTGGAATAAACAAGTATATGGAAATATTTTTGTGCATAAGCGAAAGCTGATTTTTGAGTTAAGTCGGGTACAAAGAATTTTGGATTGGAGAAGTTCTTTTGGACTCCGTTGTCGAGAATTGGCACTTCGTTAAAAAATAGAGGAAGTTATAAAGCACAATGAGTTATTGTGGTTTCAGAAATCTCGGTCGATCTGGCTTATGAATGGTGACAAAAATACGAGCTATTTTCATAGTCAAACATTGACTAGGTGGAGAAAAAATAGAATCGAGGGTCTTATGATTGAAAATGATTGGTGTTTCGATTACGAGGTGTTGAAGAATCATGTTGTTGATTTTTTTAAAGATCTTTACACTATAGACTCTTAGGTTATTGGTGTCTTTCCATGTCGTGGTAAATTTCCCCAAATCTCTTCTATTGAGTTGGATAATTTATTATTGACGGTTTCTGATGATGAAGTAAGAAGGGCGGTTTTTGGTATGGCTCTGTTAAAATCCCTTGAGGTGGATGATTTTCAGGCAAAATTTTTTTAGTCCCAATGAGATGTTGTTGGGCCCTCAGTTTGTTATCTTGTTAAGTAGGTGTTGGCATGGCAAGATATGGATCCTAAACTTAACAGGACTTTGCTAATTTTGTTACCCAAGTCTCAAAGTCCTGAAAGGATTTCTCAGTTTAGACCAATAAGCTTATGCACGATGATGTATAAAATTATTACGAAGACTTTAGTTAACAGGTTGAGGTCTCTAATGGTGAAACTGTCTAGTCAGAATCAAGCAAGCTTTATTCTGGGCAGATATATAACTGGTAATATAGTGGTTGCGCAAGAAGCAGTGCACTCAATGAAAGGCTTTCGAGGTACTAAGTATGGGATGATGCTGAAAATTGATCTTGAGAAGGCATATGATAGAATCAGGTGGGACTTTTTCCCTATTGGAGGTCGATTTTCCTTCATTACTAGTCACTGTGATTTTGAATAATGTGTTTACATCGATATTTCATGTTCTTTGGAATGGTGCTATTATAGATTCTTTTCAGCCTTCTCGTGGATTAAGACAAAGCAATTTGTTATCTCCTTATCTTTTCGTTATTTGCATGGAAAGACATGGGCATATAATTGGAGAGTCAGTTGAACAGGGTGTTTGGAAACTACTTTTTCTATCAAGGAGAGGCTTGACATTATCTCACTTATTTTTTGCAAATGGTCTTATTTTGTTCTGTGAGGCTAGTAGAGTTCAGGTGGGTGTTGTTAATAGTATTTTGGACACCTTTTGTTACTTCCCGAGTCAAAAGGTGAACAAAAGTAAATCACAAGTTTTTTTTCCTCTTCTAATATGCTTAGAGATCTTGCTGAGGCTATTTGTAATTATGTGGGGTTTTTCTGTGTAGATGATCTAGGTATCTATCTTGGAATGCCATTGTTCCATAATAGAGTTACGACAAGGACTTTTGTTTTTGTACTAGATAAAGTGAGAAAAAAGTTGTCAGGATGGGAGGCGAAGAGGCTTTCATTGGCAAGCTGTTTAACATTGGTAAGAGCAGATCTTTTGGCTATTTCTAACTACTTAATGTATACGGTTTGTATTCCTGTTTCTGTATGCAGGGAGATCGAGCAGATTGCCAGAAAATTCCTTTGGGGATTTGGTTCTGATTCTAGAAAACCTACTTTAGCATCTTGGGATAATTGTTATCATCCTATTGATGTTGGAGGATTTGGATTAAGGAGTTTAGCTGACTAGAAATAAAATTTTCCTTTTGAAGTTTGGTTTTCAGCTCCTATCTAAAACTGATGCTTTGTGGGTTAAAGTGTTGAGAAACAAATATAGTGTACAAGGACTACTGCCAAATTCTAATTCCAAAAGCAATTGTTTGTTCATTTGGATATCGTTGATGAAGGTTTGGCCTGAAGTTATAGCTAATGTTTACTGGTCTATTAGGAATGGTTGTTTTACGAACTTTTGAAATGATGTGTGGATTCGACAAGTAGGGCCACTTTGAATGTTTTATAAAAGTTCTGGACAACCGGATGATACCTTACGAGTATGTGAATTGGTTACAGAGAATGGAAGTTGGGATTGGTGTCGTCTGAGATGTCTTGTACCGAATCACATTATCACACAAATTGCATCTATCTTGCCTCATTCTTCTAATGCAAGTTAGGGTTGTTTGACATGGAAATGGATGAGGAAAGATGTATTTTCCACAGCTGAAACTTATAGGAATATGTTTCACTTCGACAATAGGGGTGGTTCTGATGTGTGGAAGATGATTTGGAAAGCGAAGACACCTAAGAGGATATAGTTTCTTTTATGGCTTTTGTGGCATGATAAACTATTAACTAATGGGGAACGAGTGAGGAGACACATGACAAACGAAGGCAGTTGTCCTAGATGTAGTTGTGTTATGGAAACAAGTTTACTTGTGATTTGGGATTGCACATTCTCTAAACCAATATGGTTATCATCGGTAGTTACAAGGCGAGTGTAGGGTATTTTTTTCAATATTTCTTTCAAGGAGTGGTTCTTATGGAACATGAAAAATTTAGGAAACTATGGCAACAACGACACAGTTTGGCAAACTCTATTCTTAATAATTTGCTGGTTGATTTGGAAGGACCGTAATCTCTTTGTTTTTTCTAAAAGCCATAGTTGTGTTCAAGCCATTAAGGATACAAGTTATTCTTGGGCGAGGAGTTATGCTAAGCCAGCATTGAAATTGGTTCAACCCAGTCCCATGCGTACATTGTTGCACTGGTCTCGACCGGAGAGGGGATGGATAAATGGTGTGGTTTCAACCACTAGTTCTATTGCATCTATTGGAGGTGTACTTAGAGACTCGAATGCTAATTGGCATTGTGGATTTTCAATGATGTTTGATAAGGAGTTTATTTTTAAAGTAGAGGAAAAAGTGGTTCTGGAAGGCCTTCTTATCGCTTGCGGAAAAGGATTTAGACATGTCGAGGTTGAACGTGATATTGCTTACTAGTGGATTCACTTCTATTTGGTGGGGGAGATAGTAGCGGTTTGGTCGAATTACATTTTATGCATCAACTCCTAAGAAGAAAGCTGAAAGTAAGAATCTACCATATATCGAGGACTTGTAATAGAGTTGTTGATCAAATGGCTAAATACGTTGTAAGAGGAAGTTCAAGTCTGCAGATATTTGAAGATCCCCCGACTGCGGTTCAAAGCTTATTAATAGTTTATCGTGTTGTGTCGATGTTGGGCTATGCTTTAATTGATTATTGTTTTCGCTTTATGTTGTACTTTTCTATCGAAAAAAAATAGAGTAAAACTAAGGAAAGTGAGGGAGTACTTTTCATTTCTTAATAAAAATAACTTATCCAAACAAAGGGAATCCAGTTTCTCTCACTTTACTTAGCTTTCCCTAATTCTTTTTTCTAGTCCAAACATGTTGTAAACTATTAATTGTTTAGGAATATTTACTTATAAGTATTTTGATATTATTTTATTTTGCCTAGGATAATATAAAATATAGTTTTAAAAAACATTTCATGTGTATAATGAATCTAGACAAATGAATATTTAGATTTATATGAATATTGACGTCTGTTTGTCTAAGTTCATTATAGTTGTGAATTTTAGTAATTTTGTATTTTATAATTTCGTATAGATAGACAGATACATACATACATACACAGATAATAACTTGATATTTTTCTTTCGAAAAGATGTCATGTTCAAATTGAACTTAGGCAAATAGATGTGTAAATTTAGATGAATCTAGATATCCATTTGACTAAGACGTGCATTTATTTTAATAATTTTATTATTTTTAAAATTTCAAAAAATAATAATATAGAAAAACTAATATATTTTATTGCTTGTGCATAATGAATCTGGACAACTGGATGTCCAAATTTAGATTAATGTAGACATTTGTTTATTTAATTTCAATCTGACATGCATTTTTAGTAATTTTATATTTTATAATATCAAAAAGTAATAATATAAGAAACTTATTTTTTTAATTTCACTTGCAAAACAAATCTAGACAAAAGATGTCCAAACTCAAATGAATATGAACGTCAATTTATCTAAATTCATTCGGATATATAGTTTTTAATAATTTTGAAAATAATAATATAAAACATGATATTTTTAGAAAAACTTTCAAAATTTTTAAACATTTTTAGAATTTCAAGAGTATGATACATTTATTGTTAAATAATAGATAAACAAATGATAACTATTGTGTTGTCCCCAACAACATGCCAGATTGATATCTAAAGAGGACCAATGGTGAGTGTTGAGTGACAGCATGAGCTTGCTTGTAAAGTGCAACATCACCACTTCTTCTCTTTAGAATTTTATGATTTCTTTTAAATTAGTATAATTTTAATTTCAAAAAATATTTTATATTTTAGAAAATAAATTATGAATTTTAAGATTTTTTTGATATTTAATTTATTGTTAAGAAAAACTATAAGTGTCAAAATGATATTTTCGTTATAGTTCAGGGGTCAAATTAGTTATTAACCCATTGACGTAACATGTCATGTCATCATTTCATTAAGGAGGTAATGAAAGTTAATGGACAAGTGAACAAAATGTAACAACCTGATAATGTTAATGCCTATTAGTCAGCTTTTTAAAGTTGGATGATCAAAACGTAATTTTAATCGATGGTTAGTGACTAATTATGTAATTTACACTTCTACAAAAAGCATCTTAATATATACTATATCTTATAGCATACCCACAATGTGGGTGAAAAATTATGTAACAAATTTATTTAAAATTGATAAAAATCAAATGTGGATTTGGTTGGAATGGTAAAATTGAGATCCTCAAAATTAGTTTATATTTCCGTGCAATGTATGGGTTGGTTATGTATATTAAATTTATAATATTTTTATAATATTAGATTTTGTTTAAAATTTTAATGAATTTCTTCAAAATGTTGTTAATAAATTGAAAAAAATAATGTAATTACAAAATATTTTTAAAGATATTTAACTAATTTAGAATAAGTTATTATGTTATTTAATTTTAAAATATTTAATATTTAAATAATACCCAAATTCATCATATTTTGAATATTAATATTAATTATTTCTTATAGGCTATTTGTTTTATATATTTTATTAAATTAATTTATTTTAATGTTAAAATTGTTAAAATTTAATTTTTTATTTTATATTTATTTTTGTTCTACTTTAATAAATGAATGTAATTAACTCATATTTTAAAAATAATATAAATTTAATTTGGTAAATTTTATTAATATGTGTCTTTTTTAAACTATATTTTAAACTTAACAAATTAATATTAATTAATTTTAATATTATAACATTAAAAGTCAATTCAATTAAGTAAAATCTTGAAACAAAGAGATAATTTATTTAAAATCAAATTTGTATTTAACATATAAAAATTATAAAGAAACATTTTACACAAAAGGCATGGAATAACTTTAAAAAAAAAGATAAGGAGTGCATGAGTAATTTACCCAAATTGTAAATAAGTGCTTCATGTGTCAAAATTTGTAATGTGAACATGACTATTTTTTTTGGTAGCCTCGTATTACTACAGTGTGTGTATATATATATATTATGTCTTGAGTTGAAATGTTATGATTTTCATTTATATGCATGTATTTTTCTAGACTTATCAAAATATAAAAGATATAAATACCTTCAAAATAATATTTGTTATTTTATAAAATGGAGTATTTTAGATTTCCTAATTGAGTTGACATCAACTCAATTAACTCTTTAATATACAAAATAGTAAATTAATAGGGTTCTTTAAATAAAAATAAATAAATTTAAATAAACAATAAATGATAAAATATAAATTTAGATTACGAAAATCTCGAAACCTAAATTTCATCAACATTTTATATATAAATATAATTTTATATAAAATTCCTTTCACCCATGTGAGTTTAGTTTAGTTATTCATTTTCAATTTAATATAGACTTTATCATAATGTCAATTTGGTGATTATCTTGCATAAATTTTTTATTTTTTATTTAATAATTGTTAAACTAGAATCTACTAATATGACCAGCTCGATTTAAGTCTTGCAAGTTTATTTTCAGAGAATTAAATTAATTAGAATATGATTTCAATATTTTGTATGTTAAATTTAGAATCTTTTCCTTGAAAATTAATTTCCTATCAACACAACAAAAAGTGATGGAGAGCGCCCTTTTTAGTATGTTGCATCATAGGTTGTATGAACATAGGATTTTAAAACTTATTAACAACAAAAATACTTTTTAGTACAAAATAAAGTATATAGATAATAAATCAATCCAAGGTTAGGTTTAGCCTAATTGCATGCAATACACCTAGCACAAATACATTCAACATCTTTTCCCATGTGACCAAAAGAAAGGTTCATGAGAAACATCCAAAGTTTTAGTGACACTGAGGTGTCCCATCAATCCACCGCTATGTGCCTTACAAGTAAGTAATTACGCAAGTGAACATTTAGGCAAACATGGTCTATTATTGCTAAACAAAAATTCATCAACGATATAATAGTTGTCAATGGCGCCATTCCCACATGTATTATAGATCGAATCAAAATCAGCATAATTAACATGCAATTCTTTGATATGCCCGAATCCTAAAATTCTAGCATTTAAGATTGTAATCGAAGTGTATCTCCTAAAAACATTATCTTTCTATCTTTCTATGGGAATGTTTCAAATAAATCAACTCAATTAATGATGAATATAAATCACAAATTCCTTAGGAAATAAATAGTGTTGTCATACCTCCACAGCATGAACTAAAGCTAAAAACTTTTTGTCGTAAGTTGAACAATTCAATTGTGCACCATTTAAGCATCAATTCCAACAGCTGAAGCATCGCACTCAAGTTCAAAAATGTTACAAAATCTAGCCATTTCAATATAGGTGCTTAGCATGGTAGGCTTGGAAAGCCCACTTAAATCCAAAATTGACTTTGAACCAACAATCCGAAAATTCAAGGTCTAAATAAATGGAGAACACTCCTCACAACAAAATCAAGTTGGCAAGAAACTTAGGGAGAAATCAAAATTCTGACTTAAAGAAAGAATCATTCAAAGAAACAAAATTAAAATCAGTATAGCAATGAATAAAGAGGAATTAAAAGAAGAAGAATGGGTAAAGAGATTGAAGCAATTGGCAAATAGGAGGAGTCCTAGTTCGAATGGATTTTGCGTTTCTTGGAGTCTAAGAAGGCTGTTGATGTTGGCTATGAGACAAATTCTGAAAATTCAACGATAATCAAGAAAATTTAGAATTTGAAGAAAACAAAATAAGATGAATAATGGAATGGAAGGTGGATCCAATTCAACACTATTTCTTCAATAAACTCTACTAAAGCTTTTCGTCAAAGGTTGTAGGCAAATTGAAGTTTTACAAATTAATAATTGGGCAAACTGTTCGGATAGTCGCTTAAGTATTAGTTTGCTCCTTTTTTAGGTACTTAAATTTTTTTTTAATTTCATTATTCCCATTAAATAAATTTTAAATTCTAGTTACTTCACCATTAAAATATGTTTGGTCACATAATGAAATGTTGATGTGGCTCTTTGTTATTGGTATAACAAAAAGCATCCCTCAAGGTTTACCTATTTTGTTAATTTAGTTCTGATTTTAAAAACAAATCAACAAATTAAACCCTTAATATTTACATGTTTTATCAATATGATCATGATTCTAAAAATTCAAAACATTTAAAATATAAAAAATATCCAAATATATATATTTGCAAAAGTATCTGAATTGAATTTTTCCCCATTTACTAAAAAAGAGCAAATTGATTACTTTTGTTAAAAATTTATCCATTTGTACAATATCTTTAAATGTAGTAAATACTATTTCTTAAATTTGGGCATTTTAAGTTGCAAGCTTTGATTTTTTATTAAATCGAAGTTATCAACGAGAGAACTGATTGAAACTGTTGATCTATGTCCTTTTGATGTATACCATCAAGTAAATAAAAAAACCTCCTTTTATTTCGAGTCTTATTTTCACCATTTTTATGACTTAAAATACTCATTTCATTTAAAAGAAATATTAAAATTAATTAGAAACACGGACCTAATAAAATAACCGAGCCTTATATCTCTACTTTAAAAGCAAAATATAGTTATTGGACTATAGAACTTAATTTACATCAATATTTAGAACAATTAATATTAACGTTTTGAATTTAGGAATTAAAAAAATGACAATCCAAAATCCGAAACCAAATGAGACAAATAATTAAAAAGTAAGGGGCAAATAAAGAATATAATAAAAATTTACACAAAAAAAGTAATCACCAAAAATAATAGCACACTCTGCATTGCAAGTTTCTGATATTCATAAACATTAAAAGCGGCACGGAATACGCGCTATGCTAATGACTGTTTCTGGCCCCACGTCCCAAACCACGAACGAAGCTCCTTTTCTTCAGTTTGAGAGTAAAACCCTAGTAGTAGGTCCCCAAGTGACGGACAAATGGAATTTGTCCCACTAATAATAGGCCTAAATGCAAGCACAATTGTTGGTGTCTGGCTGGCATGAGGCATCCATTTCAGTCCAACCAAAGCTGGTCTCTCGCCAACATGTTTACACAATGTGGGGTGGGCTCCCAATTTTCAGGGGCTCATTACCCCTAGCCCTTGGGTTCATTCTAGCTTCAAGTCGGTGGGTGGTCGGATTTTGGCTTTGGGCTACTACCGCCAAGTGAACACCAGGCCCAGGCTTCTTCTATATCTTTTCCAAAGTCATCTTACACCCATGGTCACTTTTGTTTACTTCAGGTTACGTTTTAGTCACTTATGTTTAAAATGTTACGTTTTAGTCACTTATGTTATCGTGTTGTAACATTTTACTCATTGAGCCATTAATTGTTGTTAACGGTATAACGGTAAGCTAATGTGGCGCATTAAAGCATCATTTCAAACAAAAAAATTAAGTTAAATTATAAAATTGGTCCCTATATTTTTTCCATTTTGAGCAATTTAATTTTTTCTTTTATGTTCTTTTAACTTTCTTTCTTTTTTCATTATTTTCCATTCTCTTCTGCTTCTCCCTCTATTTTCCTACCTTCTCCATTTCTTTCAACATATCAGGAAGTCGAATTGGCAGTGAAGAAAAAAGCATGGTATGGATTTATGGGTTTTGGTTATAGGCAATGATAGTTTTCGACTTCCTACTTATTTCTTCACTGCCAATTCGACTTCTTGATATGTTAAAAGAAATGGAGAAGGTAAGAAAATAGAGGGAGAAACATAAGATAGTGGAAAATAAAGAAAAAAAATTAAAGAACATAAAAAAAATTAAATTGCTCAAAATAAAAACTACGGGGATCGATTGTATAATTTATCCTAAAATTTTTGTTTGAAATGATGATTTAACGTGCCACGTCAACTTACCGTTACACAATTAGCGACAATTAATAGCTCAGTGACTAAAATGTTACAACACGATAACATAAGTGACAAAAACGTAACATTTCAAACATAAGTGAGTAAAATGTAACCTAAGGTAAACAAAAGTGACCATGAATGTAGTTTACCCTTTTTTAAATGCAAGATAGATTCAAATTACATTAGACTTGACATTAATCTTTATTAATAGGAGTATTTAATTTGGAAAAAAAAATTAAGAGTACTTAAATTAAAGTTTTTCCAATAAATACATATTAATTTTAACTTATACTATTATTCTTATAAGACCAACCACCAACTTATGAATGACTCTCTTAATCATTTTACTTTTCTTTCATGCTAACTATTCCTTCTTTTCCTTTTATTTTCTTTTATTCATTTTATTTTTAAAATAGCCATATATATTATTGTTTCCATGTCTTTGAAATTCGTTATCTATAGTCACACCTTTGCCCCTGGGTAATCGATCATCAATATATCTTTTCTTATATATATATATAATATCATTTATTACAGATGACGACACTTCATCTTAGATCCACCATATTGAGATATACGAAATTCAATTCATATTTATCATATTGGGTCAAAAGCAAAGTTCGTTTATTTGAAATTTAGTCTCCCTATTTTTACCTTCAAAAATTTAGTTCTTTTACATTTTAGATTTCAAAATTCTGGTCCATTGGTTAACCTCATAATAGTTTGAAATAAACAAATACTTACTTTGATAGCCATGCAATAAGAAATATGATATTGTAATGAATTTGAATTTAATAGAAGAAACTTAACGATGTTAACAATTAGATTTGTATTTTAAATTTGAAAAGTAGAGAGACTAAATTCCTTGAAATAAAAGTATGAAGGACTAAATTCTAATTGATTGAAGAGTATTTTAACCAAAACAAAAAGAGTTTATCATTATTGCAAGGTTTAATTATGCCAAAGCTCCTATACTTTTATGAAATTTAAAATTTGGTCTCTATATTATAATTTGAGACATTGGGTCTTTATAACTTTTTTTAATTTAAAATCTTGGTTCCTTCGTCAATTTTACCGTTAGAATTGCTGATATGGTAGTTGGAAAAAATAAAATAACTTTTTAAACCTCAACATTTATTGTTTTTTTTCAATTTGGTCGTTTCTCTTAGTACATAAACATTAACAAATTATTTTTTCAGATTTTCAATAAAATTGTGAAAAATAAAAAAATAAAATGTTTTCTAAAAGTATAAAAATTTCTATTTTAAATCAAATTAATTATATATAAAATATTTTATGTAAATTTAATTATAAAATATATAAAATTTTAGCATAAATTAATTTTAAAAATGATACAGACTCTTAACCGGTTAAGATTAAATTTAATATAATTTTTTTTCAAAATACTCTATATTGAAAGAATTTTATATAAAAAAGGACCCATTTTGACAAAAAAAGTAATAAATTAAGTCTTGAATTTTTATAAAGTATATTTTGGAAAAAAATTACATAGTATATTTAAATTTAATTTGAATGGATTTAAAGTTTGTATCATTATTTAAAATTATTTTACACTAATATTTTTATACTTGATAATTTGTAATGAAATTTAACTAAAAGATATTTGATATATAAATGCTTTGAATTAAATTTAAAAAATATTTTTTCAAATATGATTAAATATGTAGGAAATGAATTGTTTAAACTTTGGAGAAGCCTTATTACCATTAGAAGTGTTCATGGGCAAGGTCAGGTTGAGGCCCAATTTCAAAAAAAAAAAAATAGCTTCGAGTTCATTTTACCCAAATGCATTTCACTATTTAAAAATAATAAAAAATTATTTTATTTTTAAATTTAATTATAAAATTAATATCAATATATATTTATATATATTTATTATTTTAAACTAAAAATGGGCCAAATCGGTCCAGCCCAAGATTAAAATATAATTTATATTTTAAATGATTTTTTAATTTTTTAATTTTAAAGAGTTTTTCATGATTTTTGAATTTTAAAAACAATAATAAGTTTTAAATTTTTATGTTTTGGTTTAAAATATGATTTTTTTAAAAAATTATGCAATTTTAAAGGAAAAATTAAATTAACAAAATTGTAAATATTGAGAGATAAAAAAATTAATTGTCATGTCAATAACATTAACGTCAAGTTAGACGAAAGGATCAAGATTTTTTAAAAAATTTAAAAGGCTCAATATCTCAAAATTAAAATATAATAACTAAATTTTACATTTTAAAAGAATATAGGATCTTTAACACATTTAAACCTTAAACAAGGGAAAAGAGATGGGAGAAGATGAGTAGGCCCAAAATTCATGTAAACATGAGAACATGGCTTGTACTTGAAAATGGAAAAAAAATATGATAAATGTTATTTTCCAAATTTATTCAATATCAATTTGAAAGCTTAACATGTTTTTTTTTTTAAATTTTTGATTAAAGTTTTATTGACTAATTAGGGGCAAGTGTTACGAGACTAGAATTTTAGTTTGACAAATTGTGTGGCTTTAGGTGATTCCTTTGCTTCAAATTCGCCTAAGTTAGCTTAACTCTTGAAAGATTAAAATTCACAAACGAACTTCTTTAAGGCACCGAAATAAAGCAAAAGCAGACTCAAAGTGAACAGAAAAGCCGCAAGAAAACTAAGCATACAAAGTGTTTGAGTAAATGCTCTCAAAGTGTTTCTATTACTTTGAAATATTACAACTGAGTGATTACAAATGAGGAGGAAGGCCTCTATTTATAGTTGAGCTCCCCCAAATCGAACGATACAGTTTATGTAACCCCCCACCCGGTCTAGATGTTACGATCGAATTTGGAAGATTACATTGGTCATTGAGATGACCTAGCAGAACTATCATATTTTATAAAATAGTTGTTTTAAACATTTGCTTATTTTTGAATGAAAACTTTGTGTGTTATCTTCTTTTCACTAAAATATAAAATTTTCCAAAAAGGTTGGGTTTTAAAGTTTACTTAGCAAAAGTTGATTTTCAATTTATTTACTTTTCAAAATCTCATTTGCATGATATCGCAGTGGAAAAGTGATATTCGACATAGTTTTAATTCAAAACCATATTTCATGTATCATAAATTTATTATCTTAGTTTCAAAAATCTAAACAACTACAATGTCATGCATGCCAAAATAAACCCCAAACCAAAGTCTTATGAAAAAGTTCAAAATAAAGCAATACAATTCCCAAATAAGAGAAATTATAAATAATGTGTCTAAAATACTTTTATAAAATAAACTATTCAAGCCGAGCCCTCTAGATGGTGAATCTACATCCTAACCATGTGGGTAATCTGTAAAGATGGAAATTAAAATGGGGTGAGCTTAAGAAGCTTAGTGTGAGTCTAATCACAAGAAAATCAATGCAAACAGTAGGCAAGCAAACAAAATAACAATTCTTAGAATGATCATAATCGTGTAGCAATTCAGAGTAATGATTTTACAGATCAACACATCAGTATAATATTTCAAAATTCACAGTTTTGCATGAATTTACTTATGAATGGCAATGCAATTATAGTTTATAAAAAAAGGTTCTACCCAACTCCATTACACATCACAGTAAGGTTTCCCAGAACTCAGCCATCCATACACATCGGGTTGTGGATAAACCATCACTAATTTGTAGAAAAACTGCTAGTAGACATGCTCAACATGTATTCAGTTCAACAGTAGCAGTAGACATGCTTAACATGTACTCAGCAGGGCGATAGTAGCATTAACACTCGCAGTTTATCAATATCATAGTGACAGTAGGCATGTAACATTCACATCTTATGCAATATAGCAATAGTATTTCAGTCATTAAATCACTGATTCTAGAATAAACACAATATCAGAGACTCAATTGAGCTAAAAAAACCCTAAAAACATTTCAAGGAATATACAAGGACTAAACTGTACATATCATAAATTTTTAGGCAAAATTGTAAAGCAAGGGTCACATGGCCGTGTAAGGGTCTCGTGGCCGTGCGGAAAGGTTACACAACTGTGTGGCTAGGTCGTGTAACAGTTTGATGATGTGTGAAAAATGATAAATTACCCAACTCTTTCTTGATATTTTGGTAGACAAGAATACAAGGATCATCATCCTCATGCCTAGTAGTAGAGGCCCCATCCTCTCACAATTGTGCTATTGAGGGGAGGGGCTGATGCTCAGCTTCACTTGTGAATATGAAAACAAATATTTAACATATTTCAAATCATAATTAATAAAAAAACACAAAGAATAAAGAATATACATTCATCAATGATAATAATAAGTATCTACTAAACTCTTCCCTCGATGGACCACTCGACACGATTGAACCACAGCGATGGTTCGAGGGGTAGTTCTAAAGGACACCTCACTAGTTATAGTAGAGAAGTGAGCACTAAATGCCCTCCGGACACATCTTTTGTTAAGGTCATAGGCTCACTCTTTGAAGGTGCAGTTATCGAGGGATGAAGGGGAACACTTTCAATGGTAGTTACGTCTTGGACATAGGCAGATGCAACCTTAACCCAAGCTTCCTTTTGCCTTGAACTTGTAGAAGTGCCAACATATTTTTGTTTCACCCTTTTTTTGGAGCTACCCAACATTAAGTGTATGAAACTAACATTCATGGCTCTTGGCATGTTACTTGAAGTCCTTATACATGTGAAAGAAATGTTTAGATTCCACATGATACCTTAAAATAAATAAGTACTGACAAATATTCATGGAGAGATATTGAATCAATAACTACGGAGTGAGGTATTCATTAGATAAGCCTTCCTAAGATTCTCAAGCCACTCCCTTTGCAAGAAAAAATGTTTCCGAAGGGCTTGTGCATCCATAGCTACATCCAAAGGAAGGACATTTCCTTTCTAAAGATAGTTTGATGATAGAAACTAATTGACTGCTTGCCATTTTCACCTATGGGAATGGAGGAGATAATCTCTGTGGACAATTATATAAGCTCTATATCAAGATTAACAACCGTGTTAGTATTCTTGTAGTCAGCATCCTTAAAGGATTTAGAATTTTTCCTGACTTCCTCTTCGGAATCCTCATTGATCTTCACCATTCCTTTAGCACCTCATAGACTCTCCCCTACCCCTCTAGGTTGTATCGGCTCAGCTTCCTCCAAACCTCCTACTTATGATATGAGAATAGCTTATAAAGAACTATGTATATCCAGGGATTAAAGGCCAAACCTATCAAAATTTGAGCTAATTCGTCATTATAACTGCGAGGCCACACTTGAATATAGTAAACCTTCTCATTGTTATTGATGAAATCCCTCATGAAGTCACTTTTTTGGTACCCATCTAGACTCACCCCAACAAGTAATGTTAGCACACCTTCTAGAGGGGAATCATACAAAAAACAACCAATAGATTCCTCTTACAAACAGCATTAAACTGTACCAATAACTCATCACTGTCCAAATATGGTTTAAAATTATAAATCTTGTTTGGAGGAATGTTCTATACAATGGGAAAGCCAAAATTAGTTCTAAACTTGAGTTCCACAATGATGTACTTGTGTTGATCAGAACTCAAGTTGCTAACTTTTCTATACAACTGATTATCCACGACTCCTCTTGATGTTTTGAGAAGCATAACAACTCGAGGTTTTGTGTCTAGTTTAGTTTTGTCAAGTTATGTAAATACTCAAAAAACCCTTAGCAGTGGCACCTTAGCACGTTCGCTACACAAGATTAAGAACCCTGCTATTATCTACCATGAAGACCTCGTAAGTATAAAAATGGCTACCTATAGAAGTTTAATTCCTCGCAAATAAAGCGGTAAGGAGGTAGATGAAACTGGACCTCCAGAATATACAACAATAGGTAGAAATCAAGCTTTTCTCCATCTTGGTTAGGCTTGCTCACTGAACTCAGTGGATACTTGTTGCAAGGGATGCTAAACTCACATTGGTAGTTTTTTTGGCTATAACCCTCAACACAATAGCAACTTTTGCATTTCATTCCCACTTATTCTACACTCAAGCACTGTGTCATTGACCCGCACGCGGTTGTGCGTGGAAAAACAAATAAATTTTTGAAACAATTTAAAAGTGCGGTTTTAACTGTAAGCGTATAGTGTCAATTGTAATATTTGTAGTGTTAATGAGGCACTCGAGTATCCCAAGGATTGAACCCAAAGGATTTTCATATAGGTAAATGTGTTTATCAAATTAATTACAAGTTAAGCAATTACTAACCTTATCGAGTCAAAAATTATTAATGCAAGTCCAAATAAATTTTTTTTATAAACTAAAGTTAAACTATTAATTAAACTAACTAAGCTAAACTTTCTTTCTAATGTTTTAGATAACTTAAATGATTAAATGATGGTCAATTGATTAGTTGAGTGCTGATTAAACTAATGAACCTATACCAATTATATTGGTTGCCACTCTTAGTTAAGAATCTTATCCTAGTCTCATCCTAGACTAAAAGATACCACCTAAGATTATCTCTCTGTCTCATCTAGGCATATAGATTACCTCTCGATCTCACTACTCAGTACGATTATATTAAACTATCTAAGGATAAACTCTCCTCTCGGTCTCGTTTATATAGGTTTTTAGCTAGAGGTATCAATTCTAATGTATTTAGCATTTCGATATAATCAAACAACCAATCAATCAAGAATATACATTAACTTAAGCTAACAAACAACCAATCAACCAACCATCGAATAATTTAGCACATAATAAAGCTTAACATCCAAATAAACATTTCATCAAACAGTTAATAAGCACAATATAGAGATAATGATAAAAAATGTTCATTTAAATGTGGAAACAATGGAACCCAAAAGCTTCATCAATATTCATTTACTAAGTCTTTTACAAGAAAGAAGAAAGAAAACTACAATAATAAAATCTAATCTAAAAAGGAAAGAGAAAACCTAAACTAAAAATGAAAAGAAAAAAAAAAAGAAAAACCCTAACCTAAACTAAAGAAAAGATGATATAAAACAAAGCAAAATGAGTTTCTCTCTTTATTCAGCCAAAAACGACTTTTAAATACTGATTACAACCCTATTTTTAAGACCAAAATACCTATGGGCGTTTAATTGTTGATTGGTGCTTCTGATAGATAAAAACTACCCTTGATGTCATTTTTTGTGCCTATACAACAAGGGTATCGTGATACTCAGGGGAGGGTACTGCAATACCCATGGGAGGGTATCGTGATATCCTTATCAGTCTACTCAAGGGGTGCCATTGGGGGTGGATATCGCGATACCCAAGGGTGGGTATCGCGATACCACTATAGATGGCTTTTTTTTCTTTTTCTTCATTTCAGATTTGAAGAAGGTGTTGCGATATCCAAGCTCTGATGTCGCGATACCTTTACATATAGCATGGTTTCTACTCAATTTTGGGCTACCAACATGATTCTACAACACTAAATCACTCATTAAGGTCCAAATGACACACTTGACCAATTTGGGTCTTAAAATAACACAAAATAAGCATAAAATGCATGAAGAGCTTATTAAAGTTAAAGAATAAAAATTACATGAAAACTACTAAAAAGACATGAAAATTACTCAAGAATAAGCTCATTAAGTATATTGAGGAGCCCAATTTGACATATCAAATTATGACAGATTAGTCGTCAACTATCTTTATATCTAAGTATGATGCTTTCTTTTCCTTTTGACCACCCTCGCCACCAGTGCTACTACTGACCTCTCCTCTCCAATTGCCACCATCCATTAAAAATACAAAAAAAGAAACATAAATAAAATACAACAACTTTCACTTATCCTCTATTATCACACCACCAACACCCATGCAACCCTTTGACCGGTGAATGAATAAAGAAAATGAATGAAAAAGAGCAACAAAGGATGGCAAAAATAATTTTTATAAAAAAAAAGTGTAAAAAATTTTAAATTTTCGAAAACAACATGTGAAAATTAAGGCTCAAATTTGGGGGCATCTAAAGCTCCCTTGACCAAATGAGGTATTTAAAATAGTTGTAAACACAATGCTTCATGAACCACTCAACCTTCAACACATGGCACATAAAAAGACCTAACCGTATAGTTAATTACTAGATTTGTTTCCCAAAGATGCCTTGTAACACATGGCAATTAATGCGCTCGTCCAAAATGTTCAAAACGTGATACCTTTTCTTCTTAGCATTACTCTCACATGCAAGAAACTACCTCTTCAACTTCAAAACATGCCACAAATAATTGGAGCACTAAACCTCCTTGAAACCCCTCCGCGAGCCCTCACGAGTGTAATTTTAGCTCCGGCAAATTGCACATCCTTTTACCCTTTGGAAGATCTTGGGGTATGTCACTTTATAACCTTCACCTCAATTAAGATGACAAATGTTATGCCCTAATAGAGAGAGATATGTGGTGGAAGGACTCGCAAGCACTTTACATAAAACCTCTCGAAATGACCCCTCGCTTAAGCCAACTTACTTGTGACCTCTCGCCCAATGACGAGAAGGCTTACGTGTCATCTAATGCTCCAAGGGATATGTATGTGAAAACACGACAACCTCCGACACAAGAAAGACCACACAAAACCTACCATAAAGATAACTGACCTATAATAGTAGTGCCCGTTTGACATTTGAGGTCTAACCATTGACCTTTGACTTGCCTACACAACCATAGGGCTCGCCATGTGGCACTATAAGACAAAAAACAAACTCCTTATATAATCCCCAAAACATGAGAGAATGGGGATCCTCTCCAAGCCATTCTCTCATTCTTCCTCACCTTCTTTTTTCTTTCCCATTCCTAGCTCTTTACCTTATATGACCAGACCTTATCCCCTTCACCTTCTCCTTATTGTTGGTACCTAGTATTGACAACAATATATATTATATATATATTTACGAATCTCACTTAATCTAGGTATGAGGTGGGTTAATGATATTTATATTAATTTTTCTTCATGTTATAACAATAATAAAGAAATAAATAAAATATTTGCATGATATATTATGAAAAAACGAAAAGAAGAAAATAAAAAGGCTAATGTTTTAATTTTGAAGGGCAGAAAGCCCCAAAATTTATTGGGTGTATTAGGACAAAAGTGAAGGAGCCTCTTCGTGGGGTAGTCCAATGTTGGGTCAAATGAAGCATATATAGGATGATTACTTTTATACGTTTTTACAAGCAAATTTAATTTTCTTGTTGTTGTCTACTTTTTTTGTTAATTTTTAATTTTTTTATTTCAATGATTATATGCATATGCATATGTATATGTATATTTAATTTCTAATTGTTAAAACGATATAAATAATCTATAAGAATTAGATTGCGTCTCAATGTCTCGCCCATAAAAATCTTTAGGTGTTTATGAATCATGATTTGAGAATTTTTAAATATTTTCTCCGAACTCATTCAACTTAGATTCAAAATACTTATTTTCTACTTAAAATGGTAACATATTAAAACCATTTATAAGATTAAATTAAAACAAAAATTTAAATTTATTGTTAAAGTTCTTGATCCGAATTTAAAAATGACTTTTTATTTTGGGTTTTTTTACATAGATAATACAAAAAAAAATTAATTACGAAAATGGGACATGTTGTAGATTATTTATGTAAATGGTATGTTTTCTACAATAAATTTAAGTGTCACCAATATGTCAAGCAGCACGAACCCTAAAGGCAACCCATCATCACCAAACCATTTCATGTGAAATAAAAAACTAATTTATAAGTGGTGCTATCACATTGTCAGGCAACACGAAAAAAATACAGGTTTTAATTAAATACTGAACAAATATTGTAAGAATAAAAAAAAAGAAAAAATTAAAATGGTTTCGTTTGACACTGGTCTGCTGCAATTCATTGTAGGAAAGCAATTTAGTTATGTTTTCATTTAGTTTTTGATTTTAGTTCAGAGTTAATAAAAAGAGCAATTTGAGATATTTATATGACCTTGGGGGCTAAAGTATGCCTAAAGGTAGACTAATATATTGGGTGAGTGTGCAGGACGCTATTAGGAGGCATAAGAACACGAGACTGCTTGCAATGTCGCAACATGGGGTTTTGATGTTGCAACACAGGACAGAGTATTCAAAAGGAGCAGCCTGCCTTCGATGTTGCGACATTGCTAGAGGGTGTTGTGACACAGCCTTAAAATCAAGCCCTAGCTCGTAAATTGCCATCAGTTTTGCGACACAAGCCAAAGGGTGTCGTGAGGAATTAATGAGCCAAGGGTGTTTTTGTCTGTACAATTAACTTTAATGCAAAAACGTCAACTGAATTAGGTCAATGATCGACAGCCAACCTAGGCCTATAAATATAAGGATCTAAACATTTTATGAATAATTGTTTTTCGGTTTAGTTTTTATTAAGTTTGTTTTTAGTTCAGTTGTAATTTAGATTTTTCTTTAGTTTAGTTTTCCTTTTATTTCGTTCTTCATAGGGATTAGATTGTAGATCGCAATACTCTTCAACGGATTATTGTTCGCGCATCTATTATTATATTATCAAGTTTTTTCTCACCTCTGCTCTTGATTTCTTTTATAATGTTTATCATTATTATCTATTACTTTGTATGTATTAAATCTATACGGAACTAATCTGGTAAGAGAGATTAACGAGTGGATGTGGGATTGATTAACTTCGATGTAGGGATTCTTAGCGGATCAGCTGGTTGGGATAGGAATAACTTAAAACCCTAGGTTTGACGATCCTAGGAAGTTATATAGGTGGGAATGAACCCGAAATCAATATTACCTATCTGTGAAAACCTTACCCCAATCCGGTCTAAACTGTGACATCGAAAGATAAGTAGTTTTTGTCAACTCATTAGGCTAGTGGAAGGCCGAGAGGCCCTACTAGGTTAATGGCTAGTTGATTGGATAGAACCCGAAATAGGAGTTAATTATGAACATTGAAACAAGTTAGTCTTCCATCATTAAATCTGATAGAATTTGCAATCTGTTTCCACCATAGTTTTTATTATTTTTATATATAATAGTTTTTCTCATCATCCTATGATTAATCGTAATATAGTTTAATTAAATTACTAATTAGACCCATTAGCTTAAAAATTAATATTAGTTTAGTCTCACCTCCCTAGGGTACGATCCTTAGAATACTTCCATACTTCATTGTAAACTATATTACAACCTGACTCGTATACCTGTGGACACCACCTTAATTCCTATTCTTAGTAGCAATATTCACACTTTTGACGTTAGTATGTTAGGAGACGGTCAAGTTGTTGGTGCCATTGCTGGGGAGGCAACGCCACTGAGTTGATTTTAATTTTTTGCATTTAATATGATATTTGGAAAATTTTAAATTATAGATACTATTTGTACTTTTATTTTTATTCATTTAATTTGCTAACTTCTTTCTTTTTCTTTGTGGATTTCAGTGTATGACTCAAAGTAGGGGCACACCTATAGAGTCAACCACTGATCCAAAAAGACTAATACGCAAAAATCGTCGATAGCAGCAATAACAGTTATTGATAGAGCTGACATGTCATCTACGTAGTAATCCACGTGTATGCCACATCGGTAAAGTAAACGTTTGTTAACTTTTCCATACATTTTGGGATAATTTGACAACAAATATAAAGTTTAAAGATTAAAGATTAAAAGAAACGAAAATTTAAATAAAAAACTAAAATAACTCGTTTTATAAAATTGAAAGAAAAAAAAATCATCATACCTAATAAATATAAATGATAAAAAAAACCTAATTCAACAAAGCAATCATAACATTACATTAGGTTATTCTTTTAAATCCAACTTTTTTAATACTTGTTTCATTACTATTTGTATATGCATTTTCTTATCTAATAAAAATATATAGTCAAATTAATCATGAGATGTGGTGTGGTGTGTTAATTGCTCACCTCATCTCATAATTATGATATTAGGAATATGATTCTCAAACGCATTTCATGACTAATCATTTATCAATTGATCATATATTGTTGCCTAATATGAGTTAGAAACAAAATTTTAGATTTATAACCTTTGAGATTGAAAAGTAAAAGTAATATAATATATATTGAAAAAGCAAAATTGCATTTAATGAGAATCGTAAAAAGTTCATACATTAAATATTCATGTGCCACTTGTCAAATATTAAATCCTATCACTTAAGCTTTTTTTCTTCTCTAAAACATCACTTTAATCAATAGGTTTCATCTGATTTTTAATGATTAAATAAGTAGACTTTGGTTTCGTTCATCCAATGGATTCCAATACCTAAATTAAAATTTAGTAAAATTTGCTTAATTAAAATTCTAAAATTCAAAAAAACCACTTCACTCATCACATTCCTAAAACCTATCGAGAATGCAAAGACCCAACTGAAGTATCCGAAAAACTGAACATACGAGGGCCGGGACTCACCACCCTGCTTCACATCCCCAAGTCCGGGCCTCTTGAACGTACGTACGAGTAACATGTGGAAGTTTTCTAATCTATCTCCTCAAACATAAGTAATTGGATACCAATATAAATAAAGAATTTTTCGGATCAATTATAAATTATTTATCTCTTAATTAATTTAAAACATCATAATGTTATATTTATTTTTCTCTAATTAATTTAAAATTATATATCACTAATTAAAAATAAAATAATTAAGTGGTCATATTAAATTATTTTAATTCTAGTTAATTAAATTAATAATAGATAAATAATAAATAAAAGAGTTTAATTCTTGTAGAGTACATAAATGAATAAGTTAAATTCTACAAAAACTCTCTTTACTCAAGTGACTGATATTATAAAATGGGTCATCTCCAAATCATTTTACACATTCATAAGTTCAAGAAATCTAGAAATTTTCTAAAGAACTTGAAGAAATTTCAGTTCTGAAGAAAAGTCGTTTTCCAATCTAGTTCTATTTAGGAGAGGAAGCCAAAAGATATTTCTGAAGAAAGTCTCCTTTTGATCTGGTTCAACAGAAGAAAAGAGGTCCAAACTCATTTTAAGAGTAAATCACCACGACACTTGAAACAACCAACATTAAGTCTAAACAACCATTGGACCGAAACCAAATCAGAAAGTATATATTCATTGTAAAAAATTTATTCAGAAAATATACTTTTTCAAAGTTTACATATAAAATTTGATTTCAAATTTTTCAAGACTCGAAATTTGTGTGTAAAATTAGAGTCATTTGATGCAAACCATGAACGGTTGTCATTTACTCACAATAAAAAAGTGCAAGGACTACTTGCTCTTTTTTTAAGGGACAAATTTGCTTGTACAGGGACCTACGGACAATTTTTAATATTTGAAAAAAAGAAAAATAGGTAGAAGATCCTACGTTTTGGCATATATAAACACACAAGATACACCTATGGGCATGGACTTTTATATGATATAAATCCAGCTAGAAATGTTTAAATTAAAAATCATTTTAAAATTAGAGGAAAAATGGTGTACATAATCAAGCATTGGGAATAGCACCCTTTATTTAAAATTTTAATTATTAATAATAAGGGACATTCTTATATAAAAGAAAAGAATGTATATATGTGATTTATTATTTCGAACATTTTACTTTGATTGATATTTATCCTCGTTTTGTGAATTAAAATAAATTTATCAAATTTTGTGACTTTACATTTTACTACTACAATTAAAATCTTTTTGTTGAAGCTTTCTATTCTATTTTATGCCAAATTTAATAAAAACATTTTGTCTATATTTTACTTTAATATTTAACAGTAACAAGTTAGTTAATATAATATTAAAATTAAATAAATTTTATTTTGCAAAAAGAAACTTATTTTTTTCTTTTAAGATATTTGTATTTTTATTTTCTAAGTCTTTACTTTATTAAATAGAAATTCTAATTTAATTTATTAAAATTTAATATTTATAAGTTAAATTATTATTAACTTAAAAGAAGAAAAATTTGAAGATTTTTCTTATTAAATTATGTTTTGAAATTATCAAATTTAATATTGATGGGAAATTTTAATTAAAAAACCAATGTTGGTGACAAAATTAAATAAAATTAAAGTTTAGTAGTAAAATTCAATCACATAAGAATTAAATGACAAATTTACCTATATTTTCAAAATATCATGGAAAATATGAATAAAAGCAAAATATATTGACATATTTCGATATTCACCTATAGTATGAGGTCAAATTTGCACTTTAACCCCAAAAATTCTGCTCTATGTCTTTAAGTAAACTCTACATCAAACTATACTAAACTTCAATCAAAATATATTGTCAAGCCTTATACTTTGATGAAATGTGAGATTTAGTTCTTATATGACAAGAATATGATAATCTATTGAATTTTATTGATAGACCTCAAAGGTATATATATATATCTATACAGATGTAGTTACGTAGGAACTAAATTACTAAAAGATAATATCTCATAATAATATCCTATAATATCCCATTACAAATCAAATTGTTAAGAAATAATATCCCATAATAATATCCTATAATATCCCATTAGGAATCAAATTGCTAAAAGATAATATCCCATAATAATATCCTAACAACACCCTCAAGTTGGAGCATGTAGATCATAAATGCCCAACTTGTTGAGAAGATATCCAAATTGCAGTTTACCAAGCACTTATGTAAAAATGACAGCCAACTAAATGGAGGTCGGAACATAAGAAGGTGCAATCAACCCATCCTTGCATCCCTAACAAAGTGACAATCCACTTCAATATGTTTAGTGCGCTCGTGAAATATAGGATTCTGTGCAATATGCAACGTAGATTGACTATCACAAAATAAATGAATTGTTTTCGGATGATGAACATCTAAGTTCAATAGCAAGGCCTTCAACCACTTGAGCTCACAAGTGACGGAAGCCATAAACCTATTCAGCCTCAGTAGAAGAACGAGAAATAGTATGTTGTTTCTTAGTTTTCTAGGAAATAAGAGTGTCCTAGTAAGACAAGCCAGTTAGTAAGCGAACGCTAAGTTAACAGATAGGTAGCCCAATTTGAATCACACCACCATTTCAAGGATAAATCACTATCAGATCTCAAAAGAATCCTTTAGTCAGGAGAGCCTTCCAAGTACTAGACAACACGCAGAGCCGCGTCTTGATGCTCTTGCCTTGACTCATGTATAAACTGGGATAATACATGAAATGAGTAAGTCAAATCAGGTTTGGTCACTGCCAAATAAATCAAACGACCAATTAACCATTTGTACGGCTCAGGATTAGACAAATTTGTCCCTGTAGCATGTGTTAATTTATGATTTTGCTTTATTGGCGATCTTGCGGGTTTTGATCCTAAGAGGCTCGTCTTTAAAATGATATCAAGTGCATATTTCCTTTGATAAAAAAATAACTCCAAAGAGCTACGAGCTATCTCTATCCCCAAAAAATATTTCAAAACACCAAGATCCTTCATATGAAAGCAAGAATTAAGATACCCCTTAAAAGTTTTCAAAACAGCAGAATCATTCTTAAAAATATGCAAATCATCAACATAAACTAGCACATTAATGCGTACAAATCCCTTAGTGTATGTAAAGAGATAATAATCAGAATATGATTGAAGAAATCCATACCCTTTCAGTGCAGTAACAAGCTAGACCACCATGTAGTAAGGCATTATAGACATCCATCTGATGTTACTCCCAATTTTTTGAAACTGCAATAACTAAGAAAGCCCAAACAATCACGATTTTCTCCATAGGTAAGAAAGTTTCATTACAGTCAATACCTTCTACCTGGTTGTAATAACCTAATATGCCCGGGCCCAAACACAAAAAATAAACCAAAATAAATACAAAGTCCAATTTATTTTAAACAGTCCATTATAAATCACCAGCCCAATTACAAACCCAAATTACCAAACCCTAACCCAAATAACAAACCCAAATGGCCCAAATCATTAACCTAGCCTAGCAAAAATACACAGCAGTAAAAAACCCTAGGCAGAAATAACAACCAGCCGCCGCCGCCTCCAGACGTCAGTCACGTGTGCCGCCACGTCACCATCGTACGACTTTGTACTTGCAAAATGAACTAGAAGAATCTAAGAGCAAAAAAAATATGGTATTTTGGCTATAAAAAGCCACCAAAAACTGATTGTAAGGGGATTTTTTTACGAAATAGAAAAAAAAAGAGAGAAAGATCGAATTAAAAAATTTCCAAACACTCAGAGGTAGTTTTTGTTCTTCTTGTGCCTATTTTTTTATTTTTTTTCGGTTTCATTACATTCAAAAAAAGAGTAAATAAAATAAAATAAAAAATGTACCTTTTTTTTGCGAATGAGGTGCCGATTTCAATGAAAATCGGTGTTTTTTGAGTCGGTGGGTCGAAAAAACCCGAAAAAATGATTTTTTTATTTTTCGGCCACCGCAGACGGTGGCCCATTTGGCCCTCCTTTCTTCACGCGGGTTTCATTTTAATCTTATTTTGATTTTATCTTTAAATTTATTACGAATTTTGCTTCAAATTTTATTTTGATTTCAGTATAGTCCTTTAATCAATTTATTTTATTATTTGATTATTCATCTATCTAATATTCTTCATTTTTTAAAGTTAATATTATTTTTATTTCTATATTATATTCATTATTATTATTTATATTAGTATAACCCTAATTTCACCCATTTTAATAGTCCTTTTAATATTTCTTAGATTAATTTCCTCAATGCTATTTTGTGTATTTATTTATTAATTCCTTTTTTAATTTTGATATTGTCTTTCCATTATGTGTATTATATTTCTTAATTTGTATTTATTGATTATTTGTCGTTCATTAGTGTACATTTTGTTTTTGAGATGTCACTTTGCGTTGTACAGTATCATTCCATCGCATTTTATTCGCTTAAAAAGCTACGTTTAATATAATTTAAGTTTTGAAATCATTTTATTCAAAAGCTTTCAAGATAACGCAATACTCGGTATTTGGGGTCTTCGAAAAGATTGTGCCCTAACTTACTGGGTTCTAATTTTTCTCGTTGAATTTAAGTAATCGAGTATCCTTTTTTAATCAAAACGTATAAATAAAAAACTCATTCTCGGGAATTCGATACGTTGTGTCCTAACTCATTGGATATGACATGTTGTTCTCTCGAGACGAGAATTTTTTTTAAATAAAGGCAATATTCTATGTTTGGAATTTTGAGAAATTGTGCCCTAACTTACTGGGCTTCGATTTTTCATTTGACTTAAACAATTGAATATCATTTTTAAACTTCACTGCGTGAGTTTTAAAAATCAAAAGACAAGCTCATTTTTGAGTATGTGAAACATTACATCCTAACTCATTGGGGTGTGACATTCTATCTCCCGAAATAAGAGGGTATTAACATGCAATTTGATTTATACAAGTGTCCTATTGTAACAAAGGATCGTATTTTAAATCTCTTTAAAGTTTTTAATTTTCGACATTAAGACATTAATTAATCAATTAGGTACCAATTTTGGGCATGACGAGAGTGCTAATCCTTCCTCGTGTGTAACCGACTCTCGAACCCGTTTTTCTTGAAGTTTATAGACCAAAATCGTTATTTTAGTAAAATCGAAACGTTTCATTAAAACGATTAAATTGCAAGGTGATCCGATCACACCTCATAAAAAAATATCGGTGGCGTCTCCCATTTTTTTATTTTCATTTTCAAAATAAAAGTTGACTCATTTTTCAAAAAATGGTTTCAATAGCTTGACGACTCCACCGGGGATAAAAAAATAAGAGAGCCAGGCCACAAATTGATTGTTTCTTGTCTTTTTGTCAAAAATTGAAAATTCAATTTAAATTTATGATCTTTTCATTGCATTTTTACGGTCTGCACCATTTTTGATATGTTTGTTTTATTGGTTCGAGTCTTTTAATCTTCGCATATTGTATTGCGTAACCGTTCGGTTATACCCTTTTAAATGGGAGTGAGAAACTATTCCTTCGTGAGGTCTTCACCTCCGTGTAGGATAGTGGATCACTTTCGGGATACATCCGTACCTATGTCTTTGTGAGATTTTCATTTTCGTGCAGCCATAGGAAAATGTATTCCCCTGAACTGAACTCGATCCGTATGAGCCTATAATGGGTGAGGATCGAGGGATCTTCTAGTTCAGGTGCCCTCTCTTTAGAACCGAACCGCATGTAGTGAGCCCTAAGAGCCTACTCTAGGTAGAACCACTCCAAACCCCTAGTGGTTACCCAAATAGGTGCTCTATTTTTTTTTCTTGCTTAGTACTAACCTATTTTGTTTTAGTTATGATTGCATTGCATTTTTATCATAAAAAGAGGCGTTGATTCATATTCAGTTGCTAAATAGAGAGCTTGTCATGGAAAACGGATTGTTTGATAAAGTGGAAGACAATGCGGCCATCCGAATATGGAAGGGTGATAGTCTAATGGAGGAGTTCACAACTTTGCTTCGTTGCCCGAGGATTCAAGTTGATAAAGATTATTCGAGAGTCGTCAACGTCCTGACCTTTTTAAAAAAAAGCTAATGAGCATAATGAGGATGAGCAAATAATGAGTTGCGGCTCAGATTAAGCAAAAAAAGATAGAGGAGGCACCCCTTTTGAAGGGTTCGCAAGATTTATCTTAACATCCGGATGAAGAAAGAGTTCGATGTCTTCGCCTGAACTATGAGGGCAAAGCCTTATATATATCCGCTTTGTGTAAAGAGATTTGTTTTCTAGTAAAGTTGTTCTAATAGAAATGAATCAGAATCAACGTCTCTTTTTGCATTCATTCCATTCAAATGCATTACATTTTATTGCATTAAATTTCACTAAAGGACCCTAATTAATCAGAATTATTTCAGTTAATCTGCAAACCAATAAGAGTCAACCAACTGAACATTGCTACAGTACCCGCCGCAAAACTAAAAAAATGGATCAAAGATTAGAACTATTAGAACAAATACAAAAAGATATGCAAGATCAGTTGCAAGCGCAACTATAAGAACAGTTAGCGAAAGTAAAACAGGAGATGAGGGATCAGATATTGGAATCCCAAACAAGCATGATGAGCCAATTAATGCAGTTACTAGCCGGAAGGCTTGAAAAGGGGAAAAGCCTGGTGGTCAACTCTGCTGATGATAACGAATACCCTACCTATCCCCTAGGTTTTACCCTGATAAGTGTGCAAGCCTAACCAGACGCACGTCCTCAAGGGGCACCCATTAATATCAGACCCCAACAATATCAAACTGATACCTCGGAACCAATAAACTACCTGACGGGATCAGGTTCCAGTTCGGGGAACAATCCAACCAATCCTGTCGTTCCTGACTTAGATGAAATGGCAGAAATAGAAAAAGCAAATATGGAACTGCAAAAAAAACTCGAAAATCGATACAGGTGGTTAGAAGAAAAAATCAGAGCAATAAAAAATGCTCATTACCGTTACGGGGTTGACGCCAAGGATCTGAGTTTGGTCTCAGATCTAGTACTTTCGCTGAAATTCAAGACTCCAGAATTTGAAAAGTATAATGGGACTAGTTGTCCTGAAGCCCACATCACGATGTTCTGCCGAAAAATGACAAGATACGTTAATAACAATCAACTGCTAATTTATTGCTTCCAAGATAGTCTGATTGGGTCAGCTGCCAAATGGTATAACCAATTGAGTCGTGTCGACATCCACTCATGGAAGGACTTGACACAAGCTTTCATGAAGTAATACAGCCATGTAACAGACATGACACCTGACGGAATTACTTTGTAGAATATGGAAAAGAAGCAAAGCGAGAGCTTTAGGCAGTATGCCCAAAGATGGAGAGAGGTAGCAACATAAGTCCAACCACCTCTTCTGGAGAAAGAAACTACGATGCTTTTCATCAACACTCTAAAATCCTCATTCATTAATCATATGTCTGGTAAGATGATTGAAAATGCGATAAGAAGTGGGAAGATAGACGCGGGAGAAAGCGCTAAATGATCAACCTCGAAAAATAAAAATAAAATAAATAATGTGAGCAGAGGTTATTGCAAATCAATCACTGTAGGTCAACCGAGGGCCGTGACCACTAGCTATCAAGGCCCTTCAAGGCAAGAATCTAACTCAAAGCCAAACACAGAAAGACTCCAGTTCACACCCATCCCAATGACATATAGAGAGCTATATTCGAATCTATTTGATGCGCATGTGGTATCTCCGTTCTACTTGGAACCCGTAAAATCTCTATTTCCAAAATGGTATGATGCAAGTGCCCAATGTGAATACCATGCGAGAATAACAAGACACTCAATTGAAAACTGAACTACATTTAAAAAGTTAGTTAAAAGGTTCATCAAGATGGGCATCGTGAAGTTTGACGATCCATCAGGACCTAATGTGGCAGGAAATCCGTTGCCCAGTCATATAGATCCAGGGGTAAACGCGATAATTAAGAATAGAGGAAAGTGAACCAAAACCAATGTTGCAGAAGCAAAAACCCCACTGAAATAGGTTTTGAAACAAATGATAAACATGAGATTAATCATTCAAAATTCGGAGGAGATACCAAAAGGGATGAGGAGCTATTGTGAGTTTCATGCTGAAAAAGGTCATGAAATCCAAGAGTGTGCTAAATTCAAAGCTTTGGTGCAAAGTCTAATGGATAATAAAGAGTTGGAATTCCTTGAAGAGGTCAAAGGCCCGGAAGAAATGTTGGGGAATTCGAACATTAGCGCCGTATCCTAAGAAGGACCTAGGGAAGAGAATTTATCAGACATTTTCCCTTACACACTTGGGAGTGTTTTGAACAATGAGACTGTGGAGGGATCCTTGTATTTTTTAGAGCTAATTCGGAGTAATGTCCAAAACACACTTATTACTCTAAGCCTAGGGGCAATAAGAATCCTTTTGTGAGATAGGCTTATGTCCTACATCTTTATTTCAATAAAAATGTATCTTTGTCTCTCATTCTGAGCAAATATTCTTTTATTCTTTTTCATTTCATTCATAACTAAAATAGTCTTTTATTATTTCATTTCTAGCCAAAATATTCTTTTATTTCATTCTTTATTTCTTTCCATTACATTCATAATCATACTATACAGAAAAACATTATTCGATTATTTTGTTCTTTGGATCTTTCTTTGTCCCTATAACGGGTCTCCAGATATCAATGATATGAGTGATACCACTACCGACTCAGAGCCTTCTTTTGAGCAATATTTAGGTCTGGAGGATTCTCAGGATTTTAAAGGTGATCAAGACTGTAACCTATCTCCTAATTTGTTAAGGATGGTAGAATAAGATGAGAAACAGATCCTACCTTACAAAGAATCAATGGAATCCATGACCTTTCTTTATGTGGGGCATGGGTGTCATTGGGCCGATTTCACCAAAAGCTTCTGGTGGTCATCGATTCATCTTCGTGGTCATTGATTACTTTACTAAGTAGATGGAAGCTGCTTTATATGCCAACGTCATGAAGTCGACAGTTAGTAAATTCTTGAAGAAGGAGATCATATGTCGATATGGAATGCTAGAAAGAATCATATCTGACAATGCGCTGAATTTGAACAACAGTATAATAGCGGAAGTCTACAGTCAATTCAAGATCAGACGCCATAACTTGTTGCCAATATTACCTTAAAATGAACGATAGTAGAGAACAAAAAAACAAAATAAAAAAACAAAAACCTCTACTGGGGCAACGCTATTCTCTTTGGCTTATCACAGTTTTTCCATTGAAGTCGAGACTCATTGTCTCCGAGTTTTTTTGGATCCAATCTCGATTGAAGAAAAATGTTCAAAGTTATCAGGCATGGTCAAATGCATCAAAAATGAATAATGCGAGCTTATGACAAAAAGGTTTGTCCTAGAGAATTCCGTGATGGGGACCTGATATTGAAAAAGATCCTTCCCCTACAAAAGGATTTTAGAGGGAAATGGATACCAAATTGGGAAGAACCTTATGTGTTAAAGAAGGCATTTTCTAGAGGAATGCTGATTTTGGCCGTGATGGATGGTAAAAACTTGCCTAATCTTGTAAATTTAGATTCAGTCAAGAAGTACTTTACGTAAAGAATAGGGAGAGGCCAAGGCGAAAACCCGTAAAGGGCACTTTGAGTCTCAAAAAAGAAAATGAGAGGCAAGGTGAAAACCCGCAAAGGGCGTCTTGAGACCAAAGGGGTTTTGAGTTGAAAACCCGAAAAGGGCAGCTCAAATTTTGATCAAAGTACTCTTGTCTTCCCTAAATTAACAAGAAGGAGGGATGTTACATCTTGGGGCATCAACAAAGCGTTTGAATCTTCGAAACACATATCGAGTTCAAAAGGGTCCTCAAGAAGTTAGTGCGGAGAAACTCATGGTACGATATCTAGGACACCTATTTTCATCTTATTCGTTTCGTATCTTAGCGAAATTTGCTATCTTGATTAATTTATTTATTTTGAGCTTTGCTCTCAATAAAATTTCATCTTGTCCATTGTGATAATCTTTTTCAAGTATTTTTCATTGAAATAATGATTAATGGATTGATAATATTCGAAGAAAATGAGTTCTGCATATTACTTCGAAAGTTTCCAAATAGTACGATGACCTAAAACATGACTATTATTTAGAACTAACCAAACTTAAGGGTTGGAAGCATTTGAGAAATGATAGTCTAAATTGGGACTATTTCTTTGGGTTTTCTGTTGAAGATACCAGCCGAACAAGAAGGCAGATTAATGTGCCAGTGATAGAACTTTGATGAACAAAAAGTAATGACAACTTAAGCATTAACATGGGATCATTCTCGAAAAATGATATTCTGTACAAATTCAGTTAGGAGTATTTGACTCATTCTGATCATGACATCCTAATCACTTGGCACAAATAGGTCTAGGTAATGGACTCTATAGGTCATGTTCCCCAGCGAACAGACCAGTGAAACCACAAATCCTATACTGCCGAAGTTGCGGTGGGATGGATTAAAGTCATTATGGCAAATCTTATCTCCCTGAAATCGCAGTGGAGCAGATTAAAGCCACGAATTTTATCCCTCTGAAGTTGCAGTGGGGCAGATTGAAGCTACAAGTCTTATCTCTCTAAAGTTGCAGTGGAGCAGACTGAAGATAGCGAATCTTATTTGCCTGAAGTTGCAGTGGAATAGATTGAAGCTATAAATTGCAGATCTTATCTCTCTGAAGGTGTAGTAGAGAAGATCATATCAAAACTTATCTCCTTGAAGTTGCAGTGGAGCAGGTTGAAGATACCAATCTTATCTCCCTAAAGTTGCAGTGGAGCAGATTGAAGCTACTAATCCTATCTCCCTGAAGTTGCAGTGGAGCGAATTAAAACGACAAATCCTATACCTCTGAAGTTGCATTAGGTCGGATCAAATTCACCAAAGCCAAATCTTATCCCCCTGAAGTTGCAATGGGGTAGATTGAAGCTACAAGTCTTATCTCCCTGAAGTTGCAGTGGAGTAGACTGAGGATAGCAAATCTCATTTCCTTGAAGTTGGAGTGGAATAGATTGAAGTTATAAATTATAGATCTTATCTCTCTGAAGTTGCAGTAGAGTAGATCATAGCAAATCTTATTTCCTTGAAGTTGCAGTGGAGAGGATTAAAATGATGAATCTTGTACCTCTGAAGTTGCAGTAGGTCGGATTAAATCTACCATAACAAGTCTTATCTCCTTGAAGTTGTAGTGGAGTGGACTAAAACCGCAATTCTATACCCTTGAAGAGGTTGTGAGGTGGAATGAGGCTACTTGAAGAAGAGAAGCACCAAGAAGTAAAGATTTAGTGAGACCGGACAAAATTGGTCATTCTTAAAAGTCTTTGCTCCATTCTCGTTACACGACAACGAGCAAAGAGGGGCAGCTATAATAACCCAATTTGCCAAGGGCCCAAACACAAAAAATAAACCAAAATAAATACAAAGTCCAATTTTTTTTAAACAGTCCATTATAAATCACTAGCCCAATTACAAACCCAAATTACCAAACCCTAACCCAAATAACAAACCCAAATAGCCTAAATCATTAACTTAGCCTAGCAAAAATACACAATAGTAAAAAACCCTAGGCATAAATAACAAACAGCTGCCGTTGCCTCCAGCCGTTAGCCACGTGTGTCGCCATATCACCATCGTACGGCTTTGTACCTGCAAAATGAATTAGAAGAATCTAAGAGCTAAAAAAATCATGGTATTTTGGCTATAAAAAGCCACCAAAAACCGATTGTAAGGGGCTTTTTTTTACGGAATAGAAATAAAAAAAATGAAACATCAAATTAAAAAATTTCCAAATACTCGGAGGTAGTTTTTGTTCTTCTTGTGCCTATTTTTTATTTTTTTCGATTTCATTTAATCCAAAAATAAAAAAACAGCAAATAAAATAAAATAAAAAACGTACCTTTTTTGCTAAAGAGGTGCCAATTTCGATGAAAATCAGTGTTTTTTGAGTCGGGGAGTCGAAAAAACCCCAAAAAATAGATTTTTATTTTTTGGCCACTGTGCACGACAGTGCCGTTGCCTACGATCAATGGTCGCCGTGATGGTCAGGCGACCGGAGCTTCGTCGGAGTTGGCTGATTCTGAAAATCTTTTAAGGGGAGAAAAGAGTTTTTTTTTGTTTTTCTGGTTTTTTTAAAAAAAGGGAAGGAATGAAATTTTTAAATTTTTTTTTTGGTTTTATAAGCTAATGAAACGACGCCATTTAGGACTGGTCTCTATAGCCCTAAAACGACGCCGTTTTGATCCTTATACTCCCCTAACCCGCGCGTCGACCCGACCAGAAGGGAGGATCCACATGTTTTGCTTCAACGGGATATTTGTGTTTTAGGTCCTTCCGCATTTTTGGTCTGTTTCAATTTAGTCTTTTTCGCACTTTTTCCTTTATTCTTAAGTTGGACCTAACATTTTTTTTGCTATGCAATTTAGTCCCTGGCGCGCTAATCCCCTGGGGAAGTGATGCGTGTCCAGGAATTGGGTTTATTTCCCATTTGTCCGTCCTTTCTTCACGCGGGTTTCATTTTAATCCTATTTTGACTTTATCTTTAAATTTATTACGAATTTTGCTTCAAATTTTATTCTGATTTCAATATAGTCCTTTAATCAATTTATTTTATTATTTGATTGTTCATCTGTCTAATATTCTTCATTTTTTTAAGTTAATATTATTTTTATTTCTATATTATATTCATTATTATTATTATTATTATCATTATTATTATTTTATTACTATAACCCTTATTTCACCTATTTTAATAGTCCTTTTAATATTTCTTAGATTAATTTCCTCAATGCTATTTATTATATTTATTTATTAATTTTTTTAATTTTTATATTGTATTGCCATTATGTGTATTATATTTCTTGATTTGTATTTATTGATTATTTGTCGTTCATTAGTGTACATTTTGTTTTTGAGATGTCACTTTGCGTTGTACAGTATCATTCCATCGCGTTTTATTCGCTTAAAAAGTTACGTTTAATATCATTTAAGTTTTGAAATAATTTTATTCAAAAGCTTTCAAGATAACGCAATACTCAGTATTTGGGGTCTTCAAAAAGATTATGCTCTAACTTACTGGGTTCTAATTTTTCTTGTTGAATTTAAATAATCGAGTATCCTTTTTTAATCAAAACGTATAAATAAAAAACTCATTCTCAGGAATTCGATACGTTGTGTCCTAACTCATTGGATATGACATGTTGTTCTCTCGAGACGAGAATTTTTTTAAAATAAAGGCAATATTCTATGTTTGGAATTTTGAGAAATTGTGCCCTAACTTACTGGGCTTCGATTTTTCATTTGACTTAAACAATTGAATATCCTTTTTAAACTTCACTGCATGAGTTTTAAAAATCAAAAGATAAGCTCATTTTCAAGGATGTGAAACATTACATCCTAACTCATTAGGGTGTGACATTCTATCTCCCGAAATGATAGGGTCTTAACATGCAATTTGATTTATACAAGTGTCCTATTGTAACAAAGGATCGTATTTTAAATCTCTTCAAAGTTTTCAATTTTCGACATTAAGACATTAATTAATCAATTAGGTACCAATTTTGGGCATGACGAGTGTGCTAATCCTTCCTCGCATGTAACCGACTCCCGAACCCTTTTTTTGAATTTCGTATACCAAAATCATTGTTTTAGTAAAACCGAAATGTTTCATTAAAACAATTAAATTACAAGGTAATCCGATCATAAAAAAGTCGATGGCGACTCCCTTTTTATTTTTATTTTCAAAATAAAAGTCGACCCGTTTTTCAAAAAAATGGTCAATACCTTCTACTTGGTGATTACCAAAAACAACAAGACGATAATGCATTTATAGGAGGTCAGGTATATATTCCGATCTTTTGTTATCTCTCTAGGTTTCGACGTTCGTGCGTCGCGCTCTGAGGGAGGTGGTCAACTTTATGACTAAAATCATCAATAAAGTTGAGTAAATACTTTTTCCCACTTGTTGAAATTAGTGTGATCATTCCAAAATGTCAGAATGAACCACTTACAACTTCTTTAACGCTCTCCATGAACTATTCTTTGAGATTTCCTACTTATGTTGCTTTCCAACCAGATAGTGAGTACAAACTTTGTTTGGTGTGGTGATTGCTGGTAAGCCATCAACCAACTTTTGAAACTGCATTGTTCGTAAACTTTTGTAGTTCAAATGATTGAACCTGCAATACCATAGGTGAAACATCTTCTGTGGTAGCTTGAAAGCATGATGGAATGAGCAGCTTCGAGTATGTGTTTGGTAAAATAGTAGCTACAAACACAAACATCGAATTGGTGGTCATTCTTATTGTTACAATTAGCCCTCTTTGTGAATGATATAACTTGCACTCTTCTCCCTGAATCAGAATATCAATCCCTTTCTCCTAGAGTTGTCCCATGCTAAGCAAATTATTCTTCAATTCTGGAATAAAATAAACTTTAGAAATCACCTATTTGACTCCTCCAATCTCCAACTTTACACTTTCTTTCCTCACGACTATTATTTTTGTATCATTCCCAAGCTTGACAGTATGCCAAAAGCTTTGGTCAAGATGTGAAAACCATTTCTTGTTTCTACACATATGATTCAAACATCTCGAATCAAGAAACCACACATCATCTTGTTTTGAATCTTGCATCTCCACAAAAGACATTAGGAGTAGCTCTTCCTCTTCATCCAGTTCCACAAAGTTGGCTTTGTTATCCTATCTTGGGCATTCATACTGGAAATGCCCCAATTTGTAGCATTTATAACACTCCACCACAGTTTTGTCAAATGATCTTCCTCTACCTCTTACACGTCCTTTGTATGCACCACGTTCTTTACCTCAAAGCCTTTTATCACCAACAACAATTATTAAAACATGATCTTCTTCTCTATCCATCCTCTTAAACTTCTATTCGTGCACAGACGAAGAGTTCTGCAACTCATCAATCAACATGGTACGTGTATCTTTTACTTTTTCAATAGACACCACTACATAGGTGAAACATTCTGTCAAAGTCCTTAGAATTTTCTCCATAACTACAGAGTCAAGCATTGCCTCTCCATTACTTCGCACCTGATTTGCTATTAACAAAATACTCATTGATCTTCTCTCATTTCTTCATTTCCAACACCTCAAATTCCCTTCTCAAGGTGTTGAGAAAGGACCTCTTCACTTTCTCATTTTCATCAAATTTGCTCTTAAGGAATCCTAGAAAATTTTGGAGGTTCGTTTATCCAAAATTTATTCAAAAGTCACACGATCTGTAGCTTGATATAGATAGTGCTTGACTCTGTGATCTTTCATCCTTGCATCATCTAGCTATACCTGCTGTATGTTGGTCAACAAAGGCGGTAGTCTTCTTTGGATATCAACAGATTCTTCATCAACTCACTCTAATGGTCGTAGTGAAGACCACCAAAATGGGGAATCTTTGTGAGACTACCCTCACTCTTTTCTTCACTCATGTTCATTGTTTTCTCTTAACCTTGTAACTTTCTTTATTCTCTATTATCAGGCTCAACGGATGGCTCTGATACCATACTGTAAGGAACAAACTCAAGTTTATAGAGTAAATGAAACTCACATGCGTTTATTGGAAACAAAGTATTATTTTATATATAACCTTACAAATGAAATTAAAACAAGGATAAGATCCACGTCTAACAACCTTATCACTACTAATTTAAAATTCAAAGCAGTAACTTAGTCCCATAGACTAGGTCTTATTGTAATAGAATCAAAACAACCTAAAACAAACATTGACTAATTCAAACACAATGGACACTTGTCCATTTTTTTCTTTTATTTATTTTTTACTGAGAACAGTTTGGATAAATTTCAATTCCAACCCTCTAATTTTTAAGATTATAAGAATGGTTAAATTTTAATTTGATCCTTATCTTTCACTCAAGTTTTAGACTTAATCTATATACTTTAAATTTGTCATAATTTGGCGCATTAACTTTTATAATGTCATTAGTTAATCTAAATATTTTATTCTAATTAAAATGATTATTTGAATTTTTAAGAATTATTAACACCGTTAAAATTCTTTATTAAATTCAGTTCGTTACAATGGTACTTTTTGTTACATGGATACCAAGAGAGTATTTTTTTATTTCAAAATGTCCCACCAATAAATTTAACAAAAGAATTTTAATAGTGTTAATAGATGAACCTAATTTTTAAAATTGAAAAATAGAAGGATTAAATTTTGAAAATTAAAATATGGAGATTAAATTCCAAATATCGATAAGTACAATAACTTTGAACAAATTATAACCTTTAAATTATTTACTTTATAATTTAATCAAAAGATAAATATTTAACTCAACCTGAAGGCGTGAGTAGAAACCATACTAATAACTCTATGTAAAAGGAAGATGCAAATGGCCTTTCTTCATTGACACTTGGATGCACCTAGATGGTGCTTTTTGTTCTTTGCATTATAAAATGATTAAATTTTTAATTTTAGTCCCCTATTATAATTAAATTTAAAATTTAATCCTTATATTTAAATTTTAATATAATTTGGTCTTTATATTTTTATAATATTATCGATTAGTAAAATAGTTAATATCATTAATTTTTTATTAAATTGTTGAGTTATTAAATATAATTTGAGAGCAAATTTTAAATTCAAAAATAGAAAAGGTTAATTTTTAAAAGAAAAGTAAGTGATTAAATTCCAAATGTAAGAAGTATATAGTATATTTTAATTTTAAATTTTATTCTATAATTTAACACAAACAAAAAATCAACCCAAGCCTTACCAGTTATATACTTATTTATAAGATGGATATAACAGTACTAAATGAAAAAGAGAAGGATTGTCCCAAAAATAATTGAAAAACATTTTATTGTTGACCCTTAGAATTCCAATTGCGGCCCCTACGCAGTTGGCCTTGGCTCGCCTATGGTCTCTCTTTACATATTATATATAATGTCTAGTTTGTAGTACTATTAAAAGGGCCGCCAACAAAGGGTGGCAAGTAAACCAACATAAGCTAAACAAGATAAGAAGCAAACACACAAAAAGGCTGCTCCACACTGGGGAGGAAAACTGTGAGTAAAGCCACAAGCCAAAGCAAATTAAGCTCTTTCTCTTTCTTTCTTTTTTTTTTTTGTTTAATTTCTTGAAGAATTATGGAGGAGGTTTGGCAGTGGTTGAAGCTGGTTGGCATATGTCTGATGTTGTTAATGATGGTGTTAAAAATGGTAGTGTTGCTTTGGTGGAGGCCTAGGAAGATTGAAGAGCATTTCTCAAGGCAAGGGATCAGAGGACCCCCTTACCATTTCTTCATTGGAAATGTTAAGGAGCTTGTGGGCATGATGTTAAAGGCTTCTTCTCAACCCATGCCTTTCTCTCACAATATTCTCCCCAGAGTTCTCTCTTTCTACCATCATTGGAAGAAAATCTATGGTACTATCATGTATTACACCCTCTATCTTTCATCTTTCAAGTGTTTTGAATGTGTTAAACTGTGCGTTCTTCTTGAGCTGTTTTTGGGATAATCATTGAAGTTGAGGGGATGGCCTTGGCTTAGAGTTGATCCTTCAAAAATTGTAAATCTTTTTTGAAGGAAAACAGGCTTATTTTTCTGAGTTCAGGTGCTTCTTTTTAAAACTATACAGCTTTTTCTGAGCTTGGATGCTTGATGTTCAAGTTGAGATTTTTTGGATGGTTCCACTTCTGTTTTCATCTTTTTCCTTCTTTTCTTGAAAAAAGAAAAAAAAAACTATATTTTGATAATCCCATTTTTGTCTTTGTCTCCCAGCAACACAATAAATATTTATTTTCTCATTTTTGTAATATTTGCCCCATTCCCACTGTGCTGTGTAATTGCAGTTCCTTGGTAATGGAGTTAATTATCATTTACGACATATTAATGTGATGATGATTGTAAATTTTGTTTAAAAACTGAAACACAGGTGCAACATTTATAGTTTGGTTTGGTCCAACGGTTCGGCTGACGGTGTCGGACCCAGATATCATACGGGAAATCTTCACATCCAAGTCAGAACTGTACGAAAAAAATGAAGCCCACCCTCTGATTAAACAGCTTGAAGGTGATGGACTCCTTAGTCTCAAAGGTGAAAAATGGGCTCATCATAGAAAAATCATTTCTCCCACTTTCCATATGGAGAATCTCAAAGTAAGCCTTCCCTCCTTCATTCATTAAAACAAAAACATTGAAGATGATTCAATAACTTGTTTTATTATTAAAATAGTTGCTGGTGCCGGTGGTGGCACAAAGTGTGATTGAAATGGTGGAGAAATGGTCAGCATTAATAAAGAGAAGCAAATCCGGCGAGATTGAAATCGAAGTATGCGAGTGGTTTCAGAGCCTAACCGAAGATGTCATCACGCGTACGGCATTTGGGAGCAGCTATGAAGATGGAAAGGCCATTTTCGGTCTTCAAGCCCAACAAATGGTGCTTGTTGCCGAGGCTTTTCAAAAAGTTTTCATCCCTGGCTATAGGTACCTTTTTTTTTTTTTTGTCATTAGCATATGATCATCCATCTGTTTTAAAAATCGGATTGAAGATCATTGTTGGTTCAATTAAACATAAGTTAAATGTTACATAAGTAATTTTAATACTAAAAATATTATCATGTGTTTTTAAAACTTAGCCATATATGGTAGCATTTTAATTTTGCTTATAAATTTTTTAAATCTATTAGTGATGGTAGAAATTTTAATATAAAATGCAAGAGTTTAAAGGTTGAGACCTCATTCTATACAGTATTAAAAAAAATTAGAAGTAGGATTTTTTTAATTGGTTTTTAGCCTATTTAATACTAGCCTGGTATCAAATAGGAAAAGGTACTGATATGCATTTAAATTTCAGATTTTTACCGACGAAGAGGAACATAAGTTGTTGGAAATTGGACAGAGGGATCAAGAAGTCGTTGAAGAAGCTAATCGAACGGCGGAGAAGCAATTGTGGGAACAAAATGCAAGGAAACGGAGCCAAAGACTTGCTGGGATTATTGATGGAAGCCTCCAATGACATAAGTGTGAATGACATAATCGAAGAGTGCAAGAGCTTCTTCTTTGCCGGTAAACAGACCACTTCCAATTTGCTCACTTGGACCGCCGTTCTTCTTGCAATGCACCCACAGTGGCAGGTGCAAGCACGTGAGGAGGTTCTTAGGGTGTGTGGATTACGTGACATACCCAACAAAGATGATTTCGTAAAGCTTAAGACGGTAACATCCTTGTCTTGTCTCCTGGTCATCTGTTACTTGCTTTTGTCTGATTTTGGGTTGACATCTGCAGCTGAGTATGATATTGAATGAATCGCTGCGATTGTATCCACCAACCGTAGCTACAATAAGACGCACCAAAGTTGATGCAGAGTTAGGAGGTTACATGATCCCACATGGGACCGAGCTTTTGATACCAATCTTAGCCGTTCATCATGATAAAGCCATATGGGGCAACGATGCAAATGAGTTCAACCCTGCGCGGTTTTCCGGGGGCGTGGCACGTGCGGCCAAACATCCTATTGGGTTCATCCCATTCGGCCTTGGGGTCCGTACCTGCATTGGCCAAAACCTAGCCATTTTGCAAGCAAAATTAGCTCTTTCTATCATACTCCAACGCTTCTCTTTTAAGTTGGCCCCAACTTATCAACATGCGCCGACGGTTCTGATGTTACTTTACCCACAATATGGAGCCCCAATCATCTTCCAACCTTTGTCTCAGATATGAAGGAAGGGTCCTGATTTTATCCCATATCGTGTAAGTACCTATCTCTTGTGTGAGTGCGGGTATGCTATCATAGAAAATATAAAGAGATATTTAGCATGGAAGCTCTGCATAACCAAGTAGATAGGTTTCTTCTCCCCTATATGTATGTAATGTATATTTGTAACACAGTTTTGTAATATTATGCAATTCATGAAATTAGTTGTTAATTCTATAATTAAAAATCTTATTGCTGTCGTTGTAGTATATGAAATCAGCAGCTGCAGCTTAATTTGATGGAAGATGAATTTTATTGTTGAAAATTTGAACTGATTTTGGTTATTGGGTAGCAGTTAAGACTGCGAAATCCAACATATATATACTTAATTAATATACTGCTTATTGTTGATGAATGAAAAATATATTAACAATTATAATTTCAAGAACCCTAACCCTAAACAGTCTTTACATTAAAGGGAGACATATTCATGGAAATTGCAAGGGTTTACCCAAGCATGGTGCAAACACCAAGGGTGAAATTTCCTTTCCTTGCAATTTTTCTAAGAGAGAGTGAGAAGAAATTAAATTAAATTAAAAGGGCACTCAACCAAATAAGTGATGTTTGTGTTGTGTTACTTAAAAAAGATTAAAAAAAAGCAAGGACAAATGCAGTTCTCCAAGGCATGAATCCAGCATGCAAAATGTAAATTCAGTTTTAGATATTATTCAAAAAAATAAAAGAATTGTAGAGGTCCTTATACTATAAGTTAAGTTGATTTTTTTTTTCTCTATTCAAAATAATAAGTAATTTAATCCCTGTACATTAGATAAAAGAGCAAATTGATCCTTATGTTAAAAATTCTATCTATTTTTATTATTAAAAATTGGTCATTGTATGTCAGAATGAGATATACGTGGCACGCCACATATTTTGCCAGCAATGCCAACTTTTAACTATAGAAATAGATGAAATTTGCTCTTTGGTCTAATGTATAGGAACTAATTTACCTATTTTTTGAGTAAAAGGAAAAAAATACTATTATTATTTTATTTCTCCTTATAAGGTTCATGGCATGTAGTGAGTAGTGTATAAGAGGTATATGATTTTGCATTGCTTTATGGGATCTCCTCAATCTTCATGCATGATCCCTTTGAGAGGGTAGAAAAGAAAGGTGCTGGTCCCCAAGATTTCCTTTTCTCTCTTCCATTTTTCTTTTAGTTTTTGTTGAATGGAATCAACTATGAAGCATGTGATCTTATCTTATCATATTACATTAAATGCTAACACTTATCTTTAATTTCTCTAATTAAATGTATATATAAATATTGGACATACAATTGTAGATTGATCTTCCTTATCACGTTGCTAATCATCTTGGTTATCGATTTTATCCTACTTATTATTATTAATGAGTGATTTGGACATGTCTTAGAATCTTGGTAATGTTTGTTTTCAACTTCATTGATGATTAAATAAATAAAATTTAGACCGTGAGATTTTCCGATTTTCGGGTTAAACCACTAATTTAATTAAAATATATTAAATATTAAATATAAGCTTTTTTATATTTAATTATTTATATTAAATAGCTCTTAACTATAACAATTTGTTAACAAAATTATATATTTAAGTTGTTGAAAAATTAATTTAATTTAATAATACACATTTGATAATTTTTACTAAAACCATCTTATAATTTTTCTAATAAAAAGTGCAAAAATAATATAATTAGGTAAGAAATTACTTATCATTAAAATGGACAACATTTTCAATTTATTTTATTTTATTCCTTTTAACATTAAATTTGGATGTTTAAATTTTTATTTGATTAAATCAATAAAATGTTTTTAAAATAAAAAATTATAATTTAAATTTTACATTTATCAAACCGTCTACAAATATCAAACTCAATTTCTAACCTAAATCTAGTACTTAATTTTTTTAACACTTAACTGTTGTTTTATAAACTGAAAAATAAGCGTTGAAAGATTAAGGTGTTGTTTGATCAATTGAAAAATTAAGTGTTGAAAATTTAAATACTAAACTTAAGTTATAAAATTTGACTGATATATTACTTAAAATTAAGTAAAAATATATAATTAGATTGTTTGATAAATATAAATTTTAAATTATAAAAAATTATTCTACATTTTATTCTTAATTTTAAACATTTCACCTTATTCTAACTTATTCTAAACAAAATATTAAATATTAAACATAAAATTTTTATATGATAATATAATGTTAAATTAAATTAAATTAACTAAAAATACTCTTCGTTAAGTGATAAGTAGTTATTATTTACTTATCATTTTCACACTTTTGTAGGAAAATTTTATTGGATTATTTTATTTTTAGTTACCAAACGTATGCAAAAAAAAATCATTAAAAATATTAATTTTCAATTAATTCAATATTTTAACAGTTTATCAAACAAGGGTCTAAGTGTTGCAAATTTAAGCACTAAAAAGTTAAGTACTGAATTTAAATTATAAAATTTATTTGGTATATTACTTAAAATTAAGTATAGAATACATAGATTATTTGATAAATGTAAATTTTAAATTATAATTTTTATTTGATATGTTTATAATTATTTTTAAAAATATTTCACTTTAATTTAAACAAATTCAAAATTTTAAATGTAAAGTTTTTAAAGGATAATATAATTTTAAAATAAAATAAAATAAAATAAATTTAAAGAACAATATAAAGTTAAATTAAAATAAAAATAATTGAAAAATTCTATATTAAATGATAAGGAGCTTCTTATTATCACTTTTCATATATTTTTTATAGTTCTATCCTTTATTTTTTTTATATATTATCAAATAAGTTTAAAACATTAAATAACTTTAAATATTAATTTCGGCTATTTAATTTTTTAAGAAAATTATTATCAAATAAGGCCTTGACTTTTTTATATTATTTTATTTTATTTTATCAAATAGCAATAAACTTAAATAAAGTTAAATGTGGTTTGGATCACAATATTTACATTTTCAATAGAAAATAAATTAAAAGGAATTTATCAATTGAACCAATTTTCCATGAATTCACTTAATTTTATTTTTAAATATGCATTAAATTGAATAAAGTTCATACTTGTCATTGAACCCTACTGATGAATCCAATTCTTTTAACACTATAATTATACTTATTGGGATGGATAAAGGTAGAACAGCCAATGTTTTTTTTCACATGTAGTGTATGTGCTTTTTATCTCATATAGTATTTGCTAAAATTTATATATTTTAATATTAGAAAATAATTTAATTTGAGTTTTAGGGTCTGTTTGTTTACATATAAAATGTCTATAGAAAATATTTTCTACATTTTTCTATATTTGTTTCACATAAAATAACTTGGTTAATGAAAATGACTTACAAGTAAAATAAATCATTTTTCTTGTAAAATAAGTTACTCTTTTGAAAAGCGTAAGTCATTTTTTGAAAAAGAACTATTAATTCTTTATCTTTAATCATATGATAAATTATTTAATATTTTAATTTTATTTTAATAATAAATTTTAAAAATAAATTTAAATAATATTCTTCACATATTATTGAAAATATTCAATATTAATATTTTAATAATAAATATTTATTAAAATTATAAATATATTAATAATAAATGTTTTTTAGTATAAAGGTTAAAATATGTCATAAGTCTATGTACTCTTCACAAATTTACAATTTAGTCTCTGTACTTTTATTTTCAATAATTTAGTCCCTAGACTTTTAGATTTGAAAATCAATTCCAATGGTTGACATTCTTAAATTTTTTTGTCAATTTTGTTGATGTCACATTTTAAATAAAAAATACTCACTTGGTAGTCATGTAACTAAAAATGACGTTGTAATGAACCTGAATTTAACAAAATATTTTTAATATATGCAAAAATAATGTAAAATATAAACTTATAGATATAAAATAAACTCAATTAAACAATAAAAAGATAAGAAAATCTCAATTGTATGTTTGTTTCATTGAAAGTAACTTTTATGAAATATTTTAAAGAAATCTATTGAACAATAGAAAATATTTTACAAGATTTATCCAAACACCGAAAATATTAACTTTTATTTGTTAATAAAATAGATTTAGTATTGAAACAAATAGACCCTTAGGGTTGACTCGATGAAAACATATTATCAATTTAAATTTTTATTTGTTAATAAAATAGATTTAATATTAATTATGATTTTTTTAAAATTATTTTTAATTTGTTAAATACAATCTTATGGTTGTGATTTTTTTTTAACATTTAGGATTAATTTGATGAAAGTTTATTACGGAAGACCCGACTATTGTCAAAGTTAATTATAGTATTATTAGTTAATTATGAATTTTTGTTAAATTAATTCTAAAATTGAACTAACTAACACGATTACTTTTGAATGCCAAAATGTATAACTTTTTATCAAATATTAAAAAAACACATAAAATATATATATCAAATTTAAATACTAAATAGGAAAATAAAATATAAAGTCTTACATACTCATTTCCCATGATTTAATCATAGGCTTAAAATTGAATACCATGTGGACCCATCACATTCACTATACGTTAAAAACTATATTATAATACATTTCCATTTCTGCTCCACCAAAATAAATAAATTATAGTTTGAAATGAAATGGATGATATTGATTACCAAAAAGGGGATGATACATATGGCATTCAATCTACATTAATATCGTGCATGACATGCTACTTTCTCTTAATACAATTAATTATGGAGTTAAGTACTCAAAAGTGGAAACCCTTTAGCACCATTTCACTTTCACTCTTCACCCATGTTTCCAATTCCATTTCTTAGTTTATGTGACCCAAACCCTAATTTTTTTTTTTTTTAAAAAACACCTTCAATAGTAAAATGGTACCTAATTGTAATTTTTTTATTAAAAGTGGTACTTAAACTTTATCCCATTATTTAAAGTGGTATTTAAATTATACATTTTTTTTAAGTTAGTACTTCAAATTTTTCGGTCTCAACTAATACGTAAATTATATTTTGTTACCTAAAGTGGTACTTAAACTCTACTCCATTACCCAAGTTACCCCAACCGTTAATTTAATTTAAACTTTTCATTTTTTTACACTCTCTCTTCGAGAAATTCTAAGGTGAGATCCATTAAAAAACTTATCTATATTTCTAAGACTTTACTCAAATATTTAAAGATTTTGATAAATCCTTAAAAATATTGGTAAGTTCATAAAAGTGTTGATAAATCTTTAAATATTCTAGTAAAAGTTCTTTCTAAGCTTCAACTCAAGGTAGAAGTGTCGCTCCTCCCACATATTTTTTCTTTTAATGCACTTTTTTTAACTATTAGATAACTTATCTTGGCAATCTTTTCTTCTTCTTCTTAGTATTTGAATTCCTTGCTTTATCATATTGTTTTTTATAATAGAAATTCATTCCAAAGTAAATATAAAAGAATGAAGAAAATTATTATTATTATTTTAAAAATAATACATGAAAAATAACAAGAATTGTGAGAATTTTCTCTGTTTTATTCCTCCCAAAATCAAGAACATATATACACAAAAAATACAAAGATAGAAACCAAAATATTATCTCTTAAACTTAGCATCTAATCTCCTAATTAAAACAAAATATTATCTCCTAAACTTTAGCATCTAATCTCCTAATTAAAAGAAAATAGATATACACAAAAACTACCATACATATTTACATAATTAATTCCAATACCCCCCTCAAGTTGGAGCATGAAGATCACGGATGCCCAACTTGCAAAGGACAGAACGAAAAGATGTCTGACCAAGAGCCTTGGTAAATATATCCGCAAGTTGTGACGTTGTTGGAACATAGGTAGGTTTCACATTGCCGTGGAGAATTTCATCCCGAACAAAATGACAATCCACCTCGATATGTTTGGTACGCTCATGGAAGACCGGATTGTGAGATATATGAAGAGCAGCTTGACTATCACAAGCAAGCGTTATTGAGTGCGGATAAGAGACTCCAAGACTACCTAATAATCCCTTTAACCATTTGAGCTCACATGTGGTCACAGCCATGGATCGATATTCGGCTTCTACGGAGGATCGAGACACCGTGTGTTGTTTCTTTGTCTTCCAAGATACCGGAGAAGTACCCAAGAAAATCAACCATCCTGTGAGTGATCGTCTTGTCAACGGACAACCGGCCCAATCCGCATCGCACCAACCGTGCAACCGCAGATCACTTTTGCTACTCAAAAACACTCCTTGACCCGGAGTTCCTTTCAAGAAACGAACAACTCGTTACCGCATTCCAATGATCAATGCGTGGTTGTTGCATGAATTGAGTTAAAATATGAACACTGTATGCAAGCTCCGGTCTTGTGAAGCATAAATAAATAAGTCGTCCAACCAAACGACGATACGGTTCTGGATCATTTAAAAAACTGTAGCAAGAGCTAACTTATGATTCTGCTCAATAGGAATACTTGATGGTTTGGCTCCTAAAAGTCCAACTTCCGAGATGATGTCAAGAATGTATTTACGTTGATTCAAAACAATCCCTCCGAGAACGCGCAACTTCCACCCCAAGAAAATATTTTAAGGGTCCTAAATCCTTCATATGAAAACAATCACCGAGATAAGATTTAAAAGACTCAATAGCTTCATGATTATTACCGAGATAATCAAATCATCAACATAGACGAGAACATTGACTTGAGATGTATCTCTTTGCAAGGTAAAAAGTGAGTAATCCGAATGCGATTGTTTGAATCCATAATCTTTTAAAATTTGTCGAAAGCTTGGCAAACCAAAGATCTTGGCGCTTGCTTGAGCCCATAGAGATTTCAAGCTTACACACTTTTCCGGTTGTGTTACTCGATATCCGAGTGGTATCGTCATATAAACTTCCTCCGAAGATCCCCATGTAGAAAAGCATTATGCACATCCATTTGATGTAATTCCCATTGCTTGGTCACTGCAATAGCAAGAAAAACCCGAACAAGAACCATCTTTGCAACCGGTGCAAATGTGTCGGTGTAGTCAATTCCACCACTTGATGATTACCAAGAATCACAAGACGAGCTTTGAATCGTTCAACGAGCCATCGAGTGATATTTTATTTTATACACCCATTTGCATCCGAAAGTGCCTTTTTCCTTTCGGAAGATCCTCAATCTCCCAAGTTCTTTGCTTTTCTAAAGCCTCGATTTCACTAGACATGGCATCACGCCATTCTTTGCTTCTAGCACTTGAATAAGATTTCGGCTCTTGTTCTGCGGTAATGGTCGCAAGAAAATTCGATGTTGCATGAAAATTTATCACGTTCACATAATGCGCTATAGGATAGGACTTACCTTGCGAATGCCGTGGAGGGAGAATTTCGGGATGGACTTTTCCTCCGAATGGTGTGTATGACAAAGTCCATGAATTAACCGAGGATCGCTTTAAACGCCGTCCACGTCCCAACTCTTCTTCACCACTTCGAGTATCAATTTCGCTACTTTCATTTTCAGCCTGCTGCTCATCTACATCAGTAGCTTGACTATCATTTGAAACCACTACCTCATTCCATGCCTCGTCAAGTCATTCACTTTGAGGGAGTGCAATTGTGTCGATCATGGACTGACTTGCAAAAGCTGTAGCAAAAGGAAATTGATCTTCAAAGAAAACAACATCTCTAGAGACAAAGAATTCTAGTTTTTCTAAGTCATATAAACGCCAACCTTTCTTCCCATAAGGATAACCCATGAACACACATTTTCTACTTTGGCTGGCAAACTTATCCTTAGTCTTACAGTGAGCGTAACACAAAGATCCAAAAATTCTTAGGTGACCAAAATCTGGTTGTCGACCATAGAGAGCCTCATATGGCGTCTTTCCATTTAAACCCGAACAAGGAGTTCGATTAATTAGGTAACCTGCAGTCAAAATGCACTCACCCCAGAACTTGATAGGAAGCGATCCTTGAAATCTAAGAGCACGCGCAACATTTAAGATGTGCCTATGCTTTCTTCGACTCTCCCATTTTGTTGTGGAGTGCTTGGTACATGAAGATTGGAAAATAATACCATGTTCCACAAAATAATTCTTCATGCAAGTAAATTCTTTCCCGTTGTCACTACGTACCATCTTTACTTGTTTATCAAATTGTCGTTTGATCATAGTGAAGAAATTTTTAAACATTGAAGGTACTTCAGATTTATTGTTGATCAAGAAAATCCACACACTCCTTGAAAAATCATCAACTATTGTCAGAAAATATGATGCTCCACAAGTAGACAAAGTATTATAAGGACCCCATAAATCACAATGTATTAATTCAAAAATATCAACTGCACGATGTTCACTTAAAGAAAAAACTTCTCTAGTTTGTTTTGCTCGAAGGCACACATCACAACATTTATTCAAAATCTCATCCCTACTATCTCTATCTACCTTCGAAACAAGTTTCGTCATCTGCATAGATGGATGACCTAACCGCTTGTGCCACATTTCTAACGAGTTACCGGCAGTCACCCTCATTGCCTTGATTCTTGGAATTTCCCGAAAGTAGTAGAGTCCATCCCTTTGTTCACCCGCTCCAATCAGCATCCTCGAGGTACGGTCCTGTATAACACATAATTTTTTAGTGAACTGGATAAAGCAAGAAGCATTTTCCATAAGTTGTGACACAGAGATAAGATTGCATGTCAAATTCGGCACAAATAGAACATTTCGCAACAATAAATCTCCTCCAAGAGCAACAGATCCTTTCAAAGTAGCCACAGATTCACTCCCATCCGGTAACCCGACGGGACAATTAGGAATTTTATGAATATTATGTAAAAATTTTAGATTACCCGTCATATGATTTGACGCTCCTATGTCAATAATCCAAGATTATTTCTTACCCATCATCTTCTCAGTCGTAGTTGATCTCATACCCTTTAAGGTTTGGAGCAAAACTTGCCACTGTTCGTTGCTAAGCTCAGGCAAAGTGTTTGCTTCAAGATCATCGATGTTAGCATTTGAAGACGATACTCCCCCAGTGGGTCCGGACAGCATTAGCTCATTGCCCCCTCGTCCTCGATCGCTTGATTGACGTTGGCCTAAATTCTTGCCACGGCTTCCACCCTTCATAGTTCCTCGGGGTCGATCTCCCCACCATTCAGGATAACCAATAATAGCAAAACAATTATCAATATCATGTCCGAGTTGTTTGCAATGGGAACAAACCCCCCCTTTCTCCTTACTTTCTCCACGGCCTCGACTTTGCACCGCCATAGCCATCACATCGGAGCGATCTTCCATCTCACGAGATATGGTCTTCACTCGTTCTTCCTGAATAACCATCGAATAAGCCTTGCTCAAGGATGGCAATGGATCGTTAGCCAAGATGTTGGATCTAACCGTGCTATATGTCCCATCCAATCCCATCAGGAAGTGGTGAACTTTTTCCTCTTCTCGTCGCTTTTCCAACTCGGCTGATAGTTGACAAGTACAATTCCCGCATTTACAAGTCGGCAATTGATCAAAAATCGCCAATTCATCCCATATCAGTTTCAATTTTCCAAAATAATTGACAATAGTCAAACCTTTTTGCTTGCATTCTACAAGATCAGACCTGAGTTGTTGGATTCTTGGACCATTGGCCATTGAAAATCTTTCTCGAATATCATCCCATAAATCCTTAGCCACCTCGACATGAGATATGGTGGATCGAAGAGTTGGTTCAATGGTATTCCGAATCCACGAAACTAACAACGAGTTAATGGTCCACCAATCTTCAATGTCGCCTGATGTATCATCTGGTTTTTTAATCGATCCGTCAATAAATCCAAACTTCTTCCTAGCACGCAACGCCGTTCGGAAAGAACGAGCCCATGCTTCATAGTTTTCCCCTTTCAATTGTACTTGAGTGATTGCAAGTCCAGGATTATCAAGCGAGGTTATATCGTACGGAGAAATCGTTTTTCGCACAACCGCCCCTTCGCCGAATTTGTGACCAGAATCACCTTTCCCACCAGCCATTAGCAAAACTTTACACGTTCAAAACCTGCTCATGATACCATGAAAAAATAACAAGAATTGTGGGAATTTTCTCTGTGTTTTATTCCTCCCAAAATCAAGAGCATATATACACAGTAAAATACAAAGATAGAAACCAAAATATTATCTCTTAAACTTAGCATCTAATCTCCTAATTAAAACAAAATATTATCTCCTAAACTTTAGCATCTAATCTCCTAATTAAAAGAAAATAGATATACACAAAAACTACCATACATATTTACATAATTAATTCCAATAATACATAAATTTTAAATCAATGTGAGAGAGGAACCGAAATCAAGGTTTAAAAATAAAAAGAAACTCATCAAAATTTAGGTTTTGTTGTACGAAACATGGATTGGTTTAGTTTTTCAATGAGTTGTTGAATTTTTCATCACTAAATTTTTGGATGATGAATACATTTATAACTTTAAAAAAAGTTAAGAAAATAATATTTAACATTTGGGGTTTAGTTAAAATTCTCATGAATCACAAAATGATTAGCTAATAGATTTTTTAACGACAAGGGTAATATAGGTAACTAAGTATAATTTATATACCACTGGGTATCATTCATGATAAAATAAAGTTTAGATATCAAAATGATAGAATTTAGATACCACTTTAGATAATGGATATAGTTATACAAGTTGTAACAAAATTGTTTTTCTTAAGTACCTACTTAATATATATATATAACTTACATAGAATTTTTTTATTTAAGCCTTAAAAAAATAAAAAAATACAGCTGGAACATATAAACTTTTATATGAATTCTTAGGTCTAGCTAGCTAACTAGTAATTGCAAAGGGAAAAGGATTATGACATCCATAATATAATAACTAAATTTTGTTATAGTTAAAGATGAAATGATAAAGTGCTTATAAATAAATATTTCTTTATTCAAGGGGTGGGTGGGATATTTACATAAGATATTTTTAAAAAAGTAAAATATGTTAAATATATATTACATTTATTTTATTAAATTAATATTTAAATTCTGCAATTACTTAACCTTATATTTTACCAAATTAAACTAACACAAATTTATTATAAAATCTAGAAATTCTATAAAAGAATGAAGCTAAAAATATATTTGAAAATTTTAGGCCAAACACAAATAATAAATATTTCAAAGATAAAATAAAATAAAAATTTCAAAGAGGCTAAAATAAATATTTATAAAATTTAGGTGAGGTTGATCCCCGATACGCCTAAATTCGCCCATTATCATATTTTTTTATATTAATTATAAGGATAAAATAAATATTTACAAAATTTGTCCATGTTATTAAATCTTGTATTTTGGTATCTTCATATCTATTTTATGGTTTATGTTCATAGTTCATGGGAATTTTTTCTCTTTGAACTTTAGAAGTATAATGTGCCTTATCACTACACGCAATACTTGTTGATCTTGAACATTGCATTTTTAATTATTTAATTTAAACATTTCATATAAAAATAGTAGAAAAACGAAATTCAATTCTTTAAAAAGAGACTTTCAAGTAATTTTATCATCAAGTTAATGTCAATAACTTGGTGAAAAACATAATAATAAAACCATGTCTTAGTTTAATCCCAAATGTCCGAAAACTTTTGGACTTATCCCATTATTATTGAGCTCGCTTATTTTATATGCCTTCCCTAACCCTTGATTATTGCCCATTTGTCTGCTCTCTCTTAGACAGAAGACAAGTCCCTCCCTTCTCGGGATGATTGCCCTAATTTTATATTGATATACATGTTGAGTGAGGTATTTTCTTCATTCTAATAGACTGTTGAATTAGCCTCCACCACATTGTGTCTTCATTCTTGTTTATTTATGAAACAATAATGTATGATTCATATATCCCAGTTTTTAATTATTAGTTGTACAGTATTTTCGGGGTATGCTCTACCATTTGATGAGCATTGATGAAAGGTATGTAGTGTGAACCCAAGGGTCGATGCACTCACTAGAGATGACAACATTAGGTTTAGCCGGTTGTTGTATGGATCTATATTTATTATCTTATGATATGACTGACAATTCATTAATATTCTTATCTAGGTTTAATTGCAACTGAAATTATTAATAAGATATGGATATTTATGCAGTGTATAAATATTTTTTTTTGAGATGCTTTGGCCAAAAAGTGATCCACTATAAATTTCTTTGTGCCATATATGATTTAAGTTCAATGCACTCACCAAATTGTAATTTCACTCCTATACATAATCTAGACTGCTCTCTCCAATAACACTTTTACCTTGAAAACTTAGTTACAAACTAAATTGTTAAATCAAGCTTTATTTGATAATATGTTTTGATATAATAAATTAAATAAAAGTTTAAGTTGAACATAATTGGAGAATTGATAAAATCTAATTAAAATGGTTTCAATTGAGTTAAACATTTCAATCATGTTAAAACTATTTTTAAACATTTTCAGTATCGATAATTTTTGGCCAAGTATCGATAGTTTTCAAGATATCGAAACCCATTCTAAAATCGATACCAAATTAACATTTTGTTTTCAACCAACACAAAAAGTATTGATATCTTTTACCAGGTATCGATAATTTACCTTTGGTACCGTTGTAAACTAACTTCAACGGTCACTGAATCAGACATTAAATGCTAATAGTATCATACTAGTAGAAAAAGTATCAATACCTTTTGCTGTAGGTGAATTTAATAATCTGGTATTTTCATCCCCAACGACTCTATTAACTTTCACAACAACCCTAACGGTTGGAAATGTATTAGAGGGTATAACTACCATGTTCCAAAAGTCCTACAACAAGGAGAGAGATTATCAAGCTTAAAGATGAACTTAATTCTTTCATATTCTTCTTGTAAACACTTGTGAGCTTTCATTGTATTCATTCAGTTCAAGTGTTATTCTTTGTATTTGTGCTTAATTGACAAACACATCAATCTTGTAAGGATTACTTCTTAGTTTGCTATTTGTTATTCTCTTTGAGATGGTTAAGGTTTAGATAGAAACATTAAGGGAGTTGTAATCTTAAGATTTTGAGTAGAAATCTTAAGGGAAATTGTAAGGTTAAACATTGTCCTCAAAGATTGTCAAATTGGTGAATTTAGGAAAATCTTTAGTTGTGGAAAGCTAAGGTAGTGAAGTAGGCAATTGGGGTCGAACCACCCTAAATGGTTGTGTTCATTGTTCTATCTTTTCTTTCTAGCTTTCCTAATTTTCTAAAAGTCAACTCACCCCTCTTAAAGATTTCGGCTTGATCTTTCAAGCTAACATAAATAATTCAAGCAATTTGTTTACAATAATTTATACTAAAATAAGTTTCTTGCCTGAACAAATGCTCTCAATCTCGCATGTAAAAGTAAAACAAGTCTTCTCCTAAATAAACATATAATGGTTCGCTTAAATACAATCAATGTGAATCTGCGTCTCCTTGAATTCGGCTGATCAATTAGGTCTTCAATATGCAATAAAGTAACAAAGATATTCTAGGAATGAATGTTTTTGGAAATCAAATCTCTTTAAATAAAGAAACTCAATCACATTGAAAGTCTTCATAGAATCTTTGTTTAACTTGATCTTTTACACGTCTTAACTCAATAAAGTGTTGTAAAAAACCCTCCAAGTAAATATTAAAAAGACCAAATTTTTCCATCAAACGGTGCCAGTCAAATATGACAAATTACATTTCTTGCCAGATGCAAACTGAGTTGCAAATATAGTTGCATCTAGGAAGTGTAATTGGAACTCTTTAATACAAATCAAATCAAATTCTCAAACAAATAATTTTTCAAATCCATCTAAAATTATCTAAACAACTCTTAAATAAGAAGTCTACTAAAAAAATTTAAAAAATTTATTTAAAAATTGTAATTCATAATTTCGTAAATAAAATTTCATTGATTATTTTATTTTTGAATCTTATTTCAATTCGAAATATGTGTTGAAGAATATAGATTCTACTTTATTGGGAAAAAAATAAGGGGAAAAGCTCTTTAGGTAGACCTCAAATGAGACACTAGTAGTGGATTTGATGGTGCTCCATTAATGCCCAACTCATTCAAGCCACTCTTCTTTTAAAACAGTCTCCAACCAGAAAAATAAAAATAAAAGACACTCAAATTAATGTTTAATCTTCTGAAATTGCTGTATATATTGACCACAGGAATGACACCTCTGAACTTTGCTGCTCATTTATGTGACAACTCCCTCTCCCTTCTTTTTTTAATTATTATTTTACTTTTTAAATGTTTAATTATTTTATAATTTTTAATATAAATTTAAAGTAATTTTATTAATTTTCGCATATTTTTGCATAGTTTATTTTTGTATTTTTATACAATTAATATTTTAATTATCTAATCGTAATATTTCATATTCTATTTATATAAATTATGCATGATAAATTTGATGTGAATTAAAATTTCTTAACTAATTTTATGTAGAAAAAACATTCCAATTGTTTAATAATATACAACATTTTGGTAAAAAAGTATCATGGAGGTCCTGTACTAGGAGTCAATTTGTTTATTGCCCCTCCTACTAAAAAATAGTCAAATTAGTTTATGTACATTAGATCAAAAAGTAAATTGGTTTTTATTGTTAAAATTTCATCCATTTGCACTATTAAATCTGGCATGATTGACGAAATAACCAAACAATGATACATGGTGTGCCACGTGTACCTCATGTTGACGTAAGAGACCAATTTTTAACAGTAAAAATGGATAAAATTTTTAATAGAATGACCACTTTGCTCTTTGATTTAACATACCTAGTCTAATTTATTCATATTTTTAGTAAAGTGGGCAGGCCTCCTTAATAATTTTATCCGACATTTTAGATGAATGTGATAAAGATATTGGATAGGTTAAAAGACATATACAATTATATTAATAAATTCAACTATTAAATTATTAAAATATCAATTATAGAAAATAAAAAATAAAAAATTATTTAATTTTACACCGGTTTAAATACATATTAATACTTTTTTACATTAATCCAATAGTACCCTACGAGATGACTGAAAAGGACAAACAAATAAGAGTTAACATGCACCGACTCAATTTTTTGCTGACAAGTTTGCTTTAGGCCCATCAACTACTCAGCTCTATTGCATGGATTTCGAACATATCTATTTTTTTTTTCTAAAATTTTCATGTATTTGTAAAGTTTCTATAAGATTATATCTCGATACTAATATTAAATATGTTTGAATATAGAATGACAAAGGGTAATATTATGAATTTTAGCATCTGTGCATTGAGTTACAATTATATTTCGAGTAAAAACATTTGAAACCATTAAAACACCAAAATTTTTAAGTGCAAACAGATAGATAGAGAGGGTGTCAAAGTAGGATTAACAAAGCAAGTTAAAGTAAGGATAAAGCTTGAATGATCAAGAAATGTCGATAGTGCAATAACCTAAAAGAGAAATATGATAATATTGACAATTAATTATTTCTTAATTTTAAATCACTTGAAACCTCAATAGTGAAGGTGGCAAAATGACAAATAAAACTCTCCAAATTCATCTTATTTTAGATTTAATTATTTTAGGCTCGAGCTCATTTTATTAAATTTAGACTTTTTTAAATTTGGGTCCTATCATATTTGAAAGTTTTTTGGCTTGGATTGGTTCGAGTCAGATTGGCTCAAACACATCAAAATTATTTTCAAATTTTATAAGTATTTTTATTTTGCATTACATTATTGTAATATAATCCAAATTCTAGTCATAAAATACTATAATATAGTACAATATAACTAGTAAATAGAAGGACACGATTATAACACGAAAAGAAATATAACACAACACTTAAAATATGAACTGCCTGGTCTAGTATGGACATTTAGCATGTTGATAGGTCTGCCGTGACAAATGGGAAGTGTTTTTCCAATGCAATGCAACAGAAGAGAAGCATACTGCGAATGTAGGAATATCAATACTTCCACCTTCAAACTACCAACCCTTGTCAATTGCATCTTTACCAAAGTCTGGCAATTGCATTTGTTTCTAACATAAGCCTCTTTGTTGAGCTTCGTTCGCAGGCAAAATAATCAAATTCTAAAGCAAGCACAAGATTGTAATAACTTCAGTAGGTTAGCTGAGTGACCCAACCAAATAGCCTGAAACAAAATCTCGAGTAAGAGAGAGTGAGGAAAGGAGTGCAAAGAGACACCTTTGCATCTTTGGCACGTTTGTCACTACAACAAAACAGCACAACGGGGATCGACCTATCCTCGAGAAGGGGACATGAAATTCTGAGAGTAGACAACAAAAAAACAAACCTATACTCATCAGCCCTAAGAGTAAAAGTTCAAGCTTAAAAGCATCATATGCTTATTGCATCCCATGTAAAGAAATGATAGGAATTTTTAAAGGGAAAGTTGACATAAGAACAAAATTTGTAGTCACTAAAAAGAATGTTCCAATATGTTTTAATAAAGCAGAAGGAACCCTTTCATTTTTGGATGATTTGAGTTCCATTTCAACATCCGAAGTAAGCAGAAACCCTTCCATTACAAAGTTTATGAAGGAAACACCAAAAATTAGCAACTAGTTTGGTCGGTATTTTCCAAAATATGCATGCGGTCAATGCAAGTCCAAGTAAAAAGTAGACTGGATGACTTCCCTTTTAAAGTACTGATCACCCAGCTAAGCTCATCTAAACAAATACCAGGTGTTCTTGCAGTAGCATCTGGTAGATGGGCTTTGAATTAACTACAAGAGAAAAATGGGTGATCACTACATTCGCATGATGGAAAGGCTGGAAAGGCTGCTCAAATGTCCAAGTTTGCTAACCAGGTTATCAAAGAAAATTTTAGCACACACTTGGGGAACAAATCAACTTATTCCAAAGGCAACTTTGGTAATTTGTTCCTCTACCCGTTCTAAGTATCAGCAGGTTAAAAAATTCCCAGAGCTTTGCTACATAACTCCATCTGCAGCAGTATCTTGAATCAGTTTCTAGCAATCTGCCCCATTTTCAAGATTTTCTTCCAACTCCAACTACATAGTAAGAGTCTTAACCTGCCAAAATCCAAGCAATGCAAATGGATCCGGAAATACAGAAAAGTGTCCATATATGTTTCAAGATACAAGCAATGTACAAAACTTTAACGTTCTTCTGCCCCAAACCCAAGCCAAGGATACCAGCTCACTTCCACACCTTTCACATCGCCTCTCTTCCTTTTTCCATGGAAAAGAACGCATTTGATTCAGCTTATGAATAACCCTTCCTAGCAAGATGAAATTTGGATACTAAATACACCACAGATCATATCAATTCTGATTAGTGTCATTAGTGCAAGACAATATCATTACTGTAAGCAAACATGACTTGTGATGAGAAATACATTGTAAACATCTTCCAGGGTAAACGGAATAATCCAGCAGTGATGCATTTCCCTGAGGAAGCAATAGCCAATGGTACTGGAAATGCGATTATGTTTAGTCCAATTTTCCTCGTGCATGTAAATGAACAGACAACATGCTTAGTTGGATTGTGAAGCAAATTACTCAAGAATCTGGAGCGGTTGCTTACCTAAAAATCTAGTTCCAGTTGTCTATGTATTTTAAGTAATGAATAGTTAGCATTTATTATTACTCAGCCAATTAGGACAACTGCTACTGTCTCATGTGAAGCTAGGACGCAGCATCTTAATAAAAAATACAGATTTATTTTTACGCCGGACAAAGATAGATCTTATTGGATCAAAGGTAAAACGATAGAATCGTTAAAACTGTCTCCAGAAATTCAAAAACAAGGATTAATAGACTTGGACAGGAAGCATAGTAAAACACAGAAAATGAAGTGTGAAACTAGGATAACCTTCTAAGCATTACTAAAAAGGTTTATCAAGTTGTCAACTAGAAAAAAGCTGCCCTTAAGGAGCACCTTCACAGCTTAGCCAATAACAGTTTTATTTTACAGCCATTCAAGTGGCTTAAACAAAGATATCCCATGTGAGGATGGTTTATGCAATACTTCTCCAAATTCACAAAAAACATGTCTTTCCAGTTTTTATCTTATGCTTGCTCTTTGCAAGATTATTATTACAATCCTCTTCAAAAATTTCGCTTCATCAATTATTAACAAGCACGAAGATCAATTTATGAAATGATAATACAGAAAACATGAAAAGTAAAGATCTCAGCATGATTACTTTGCAACAAGCAAAGTGAAACACGCATGGCCCAGCAAAATGTCACACATGGATAAGCTTATATTGAGGTCCAAAAGAAAACCTTTTGGAGAATTCCAGATATTAGGTCAATCCCATGGCAGCCACAAGATTCAGGTAGGAACACAGATATCTAGGGCTCGCATGAGACCTGAAATAGAAGAATCCAGCAAGCCAAACTAAAGAAATTAGTGCCTCAAAAAATCTTCCCCTACAAATTGCCTCACTGTTGAAAAGCAAGAGAAAGGTGCCAAACCCAAAAATCATCTTCAGAGTTCAGACACTTGGAAGAAAGGTGTCTAAGCCTCCTTCTTCAACCCTGGAAAATACAGGGGGATGCATCAATAATTTCCTCAATCTGAGAATGAATATGCTTCAAACATATTACTATACCCCGAGAACATTCACACCAAATTGAAAGCTTGAAACATCTTTGCTTAGTACTAATCAAATATCAAGAAAAACATAAAAACAAACACTTAATCAGAAACAACCAGAGGGATTTTATCACATGACAATCTTGTTTTCAATAACTAAGCATTAAAATGTCACCAGAAGATTAGTCAAATATCAATTGCGCATCTAACAGATGCAAGAAATATACAGAAGAGAATGATTCAGAAAAATGCATTCTTGATTTCTGCTCAATTGTTAGCAAATTCCCGGTATGCTATTTCTCAAAGATTTGGTTCGCTAAAATAAACATACAAAATAGGGAGACAAGAAGGGATGGAATAACTGATACACAATGCTTAGCTCAGAAACATTTAATGGTCTTCAGTTTCTGTTGCGTTACATTCATTTCAAAATATATCACTATATGCTCTATACCTAAATGAGGAAAATTGATAGCATATTTCATCAAGCTTCATACAATTGAGGGAGTCACCAGTGTAATTATTTATCCAAGTCTATTCCTAAGGGAAAAAAATAAAGAAAAAAAAAAAAACCAGAGAGACTCCTGGTTATCTTATAGGAATGTTACTATCAGAGGAAATTAAGTTTCTTAGCTCCATCAAATGTTCATCATTAGATATATGAAGTGAAAGACGAAGATTTGTCACCAAAGCTTCTTGTTCCCAACTTAAAGGCCCTGATGCGTGCAAGGCCTCCAAAGTGCATCGGTATGCATGTAACTTTATCTTATGAATCAAGGCAGCCAGTTCCTCTTTCGTAGGAAGGAGACAATTTCCTCCCTCGTCTCCCCTTGGACAGAAAGATTCAGCATCACTACATTGACCATCAACAACTTCAATAGGACCTGTGGAAACGCAATGAGGCAACCTACAGAAATTGTTACTACTTACGCTACAACTACCAACAGAGCATGTAACACTATCAGCATCATTGGTTTCTGCAAAATAACATCCAACAGCACCATTTGGTTTTCTCCAGTCTCCATGCACTTCAGACAAGCCAGTTTTGTCATTAAGAGAAGAATGTACGTATTTTTCACCCAACATATCTCTTGGGAAAGCAACGGCATCTACCTGTTCAAGAACCGATGGATTTGCAGCAACCAGTCGATACAATCTTTCATTTCTCTCAACTGCTCTAAGCTTCTGTCCAGCGGCAGCATGAGCTTCAACCTGAGAGTAGCATCCTCTCTTTAGAGTCTTTGAGGAAGCAATAACAGAATCTCGGTAATTAACCTTTGTGTTAACAGGACCACATTCATCCCTGACATGCCTATTTGTCCTTCTAATGGTATTTTGAAATTGGGAGCTAGAATTTTGCTTGCATCTAAGAGTGGAATTTTCACCATGTTTAACATCTACACAACTACCAGAACCCTGCAAGTAGACATAATACAAATGAATATCTTGCTTGCAGAATGAGAACCAAACATATGACATCACATTTATCATAACTTAATGGAAATGATTGATACTACTTAGATCAAGTAGGGTTACTGTCTGAATGAAGGGATTTCATTTAGATTAGACAGATGAAAATATTCAACTTCAACTTACAAAAAGATATTAAATGCATATGGTAACGAACAAAGATAGACATGAATATAAATGAACTTTGTATAACATAAAATCGCTTAACTGGAGAAAGTAAATGCTGAAATGGCTTTGAAAACTTAAAATTTTCAAATGCACGAGGAACATAGATTAGGAAGTACCTTTCCAATCACAACCCACTCATTGTCTTGCCATGATTGTCTCACACGGATGTCAAATTTACTGACCCTAAACTCCAGAGACGATCCAAGCAACCTAACCAAAACATACTTTTTCTCCAAAATCGCTAAAATTGTTGCCATCTTCCAAGAAAAATTGTCAAAAACCTCAACAACATCACCAGGAACCCAATTATCTGAAACTACTAATGCAGGAGGACAAGGTCTAACAGCTTTCCTAGATACCATCTCCACAATTGTCTTATCAACAGCATTGGAATAGGCTTCATATCTAACCTTATAGTTGTGGCCATTGCCACTGATTATTTCAGCACAATGCCAGGAGCCTGATGGCACCTCCTTTTTGCTCAAGACTTCTACTTTGGTCCCTTTCTTGAATCTCATGATCCCTATTAACAGCAAAAGACGTAGACAAAGGAGATGATTAATTCATAAAACAAACGAAAACATAAAACTCAAAAAACACCTAATAAAACATACGAATACAGTTAGAATATCCTAGCATCCTCCAGAAAAAAATTAAAACAAGGGAACAGTGGAGGAAAAACAAGATCAAAATTTTGAATTAGGATTACAAAATTAAATTAAAAACAAATTTTAATTACAAAATGTAACAAATAAAAATTTATGTTCAAAAGAACAACAAAAAGATCTAATGCAAGCGTTATTCATTCTTGTAAATTAGTTTAAAGTAAATAAACTAAACAAAACAAAACAGTCAGGAGTCTGTTTGGTACGCAAGAAAATGCAGGAAAAAAAAAAGAAATCAGGATTTTAAGGAAAATTTTAAAGTGATCTACTAAGTTCAAACTCTTTCTACCTTAATAATCAAAATTTTAAAAAAAGTTAATAAACAGAAATTTAATCGCCTTTCTTCCTTTCTGTCTATGTCTCCACCATTTTCTCAGTAGCCAAACAGAAGAAAAAAAAAAAACAACAATTAACAAAAATGAAAAAAAAAGACAGAGAGAGTCGTAAAGCAAACAAAAATTAAAGTTGCTCATAATCTAAACAATCATAAATATATCATAAAAAAGGATAAATACTTATAATCATAAAATTGATGAAGAGTTCAACTAACCTTCGATGGAGGATTGAATAGAGAAAAAAACAGAGATTTTTTTTGTTGTTGTTGTTTGTTTCTCAATGCTTTGAGAATTTAATTTGTTGTTATGAATTTTTGTTATTGATTATTGGGGAGAAAGATTTTTTAATTTTAATTTTAATTTTTCTTTATTAATGAAAGAAGAAGAAGAAAGAATAAGGGAAATTTGAGTATAATAAACAAGGAATAATATGGTAAGCTTTCTATGCCAAGTTGCCAACTGCCTAAGAATAGCTTGTTGTGGTTGCGATTAACTGTTCCAATCTTATTGTGTTCATTGTGCATTCTCTCTCTCTTATTTTCTTTTAATTTCAATGTGAAAAAAATATTAAAATTTAAATAAAGTAATAATAAAAAAAGACATTCAGATGAACAATAGATATACTCAGACCGAAACCCGACCTACCAATTCATTTCTATTTTATATTAATTATTTTTATAAAGTTAAGATTTCTTTTTATTATTTAAATTGTGTTGAGATGGACCGAATTTATCTAGGATAATTTCTCCTTGCTCAAACCCTTATCAAGTCAAATCCAGTCGTGGATAGATATAATTCATATGAATAATTATAACTTTTTAAATATATATAATAAATTAAGTTTTTCTCAAAAAAAAAGTAATTAAGTTTTTTTATTGAATTTAAGTTTTTATCCGATTGAGTCTTGACTCGATTACTATAGGTATTATTGTTAATGCAAAAGAACATTGGTTTAAGTGCGTTGAAAGGCTAGAGGCTATAGATAATTCTATCTATTGTGTCAAAAAGAGAAAATCGAACCTATAATGAGATTTTTTTTAAAATTATCTTACCTTTTTTTTATTTTTATTATGGTTGATAAATTATTAAAATTTTTATTTCATTGAAAATGAACATTTTCAACCTTTAATTTTTTTAATTGTGTTTGATAACAATATTAATTTTTAAGTAATATAAAATTTTAAACAAAAAAAGTGTTGAATATGATAAGTAAATTAATAGTTGCATCACTTAATGTGAAAAATATTAAGTTGATTTTATTTTTAATAATTTGTTAAAATATTAAAATTTTAATTTTATCTAAAACTATTCACAATAAAATAAATAATACAATATTAATTGACTAAAATTATAAAATAACGAGTTTTCAAAAAACAAATTTTTTTTACATTTTATGATATAAATTTAGTTCTTATAAATTTCAATCATTAATTTTTTGACACTTAATTTTTCAATTTTATCAAACATTGTCTAATTTTTTTATCAATTCTTCAATTGAATAAGTGTGACTTGATTCTTGATATATCATCACTTAGGATTTTTTTGATTACCAATTAAAAATTTAAATCAATTGAAAATATTCTTAATATTTTAAGTATTTGATAATTCATAATAAAAGTTATAAAAAATGTGAAAATGATAAGCAGATAAAGAGTTATTTATCATTTATGTAGATTTTTCTTCATTCTTTTAAAGTTATTTTACTTATTACTTTTAATATTATCTTTTAAATATTTTACCTTTAAATTTTAAAATTACATTCATCAAACAATTTTATCATATTTCATACTTAACACCAAACAGTTGTTATAAATTAAATTTAGCACTTCATTTATCAATTTATATTTTAATTCTATTATAGTCATAGTTTCTGTTTTTACAATATGGATATTTTTCTTAAATTTCCTTGTGTGTGAGCTTGTCTAGATTTATTTTAGTTTAAATTTAGATATATTCCGATTTTCAAATTTTTATACTTTACATTAAATTAATTTCAGTTATAGTTATCCAAACATGATTATATTGTAGATACTGTACTTATAAATTTATAAAAAAATTATAACAAATATGACCTTTTTAGATGTTATTTTAAGAAATTAAATCAATCATGCAATGATTAAAATTCTGAATTAGGTTGAAACTCACAATAAAAAAAAAAGTGAATGGATTACATATATATATTTTTAGGGTGGATTATATAATTAATTTTAGTAATTCAAATACGTGAAAATAATGACATGAAATCAGAAACTTCCAAGTTGTGAGTTTTGATCTCCTTAAGTACCCAAGTTGTAACTACATAATAAAGAAAAAAAGGGTGATATTTGTAATGTGTTCATGGCATTCAGTAGAGCAAGGAGTTCTGTGATTGTAGAAACATACCCAAATTATTTGAATGCAATCTTTGGTTTCTTTTAAAATCAACCCATCTTCTACTCTTAGAAAGGATCAATTTCGACTGTTTAAACTCTATTTTGTTTTACTTTTATTCTTTGTTTACGCTGAATCTATAAATTTAGATGAATAATAGAGCCAAGTGGTTCAAAAGAAAAAGGCTTATTTCTGTGTGCCACCATTTTCTTATTTCATTTTATCAACTCTATTCTTTAAACAAAGTTTAGGTGTTTAGGTTTGCAGCAAGCTAACTAATTGCGTGGATTGCACAGTTCATCATCATTTTTATATATATTTCTAGCGGAAGCTATTCGCCAACAGGGAATTAGGTGACAAAAAGGATTTTGTATACTTAATATATATATATATATATATGAGTCACTTTTTTCACCTCTTTTTTATTTTAGTTATTTTTTAGAATTAGATAAAGTAAATAAGAAAGATAGAATGAAAAAAAAAAGTAAATTTAACTTCAACAAAATTCGGGTTCAAGCTCCAATTAAATTATTAGTAGAGCAAAAAGAAAAATGCAGCTGGAATAACAGTTTCTTACAAGATACTTAAAGAAAATATAATCTGCAGTTTGATTCTAAATAAAGTTAGAAATCATTGTGTTACTTATTGAGTCGGAGTTGGCAAGTGTTTTATCTACAAGAGTATAATAAAATATTTAAAATAAAAAGAGAGAAATAAAAAATACATTGCTAATTTATCAAATAATAAAGATGACAAATTCATTATTTAGTGAAGCAGCCCAAAGGAAATTGCTTTCCTTTTCTATTTAAACTACTTTATAATTAAAAGAATTAAACTCATAAATAAATAAAATTGATTAATAGAAATATGAACCATGCCGGTATTAACAAACTTGTTCCTATCACCCTCTTTGGTTGTTGCTTGCTTTTTATTTTAGCCCACGGAATCACCAATGCCTTGTATCATCAACCATCTATTCTTCATTTTTTTTTATATGACATTGCCGAATATAACCTTAAATTGGAATCTGTGTTTGCATGTATATATAAATGAGAAAATTAGATTGCAAGTGGCACACCATGGAATCTGTAACCATTTCCATATATACATACCGACAATGGACCGCCGGTTTCATTTCGGATTTCAATTTTCTTTTTTATTATAAAAACTTACATATTAATTTATAATAGAATTAGATACATGTGTTATAATTATTTCATAATTTCAAATTTGGAACAGTTACTTTTTTTAAAAAAATAAATAAATTTTATTTATTTTTCCTCTCTTAAAACTGTGCACGTTATTTCCGTTTCATTAATAGAAATATCATCTTTCATTTTCACGTTTAGCGAATAACAGAGTCTTATATTTAGAATATTTAATTATTATAAATTATTTATGATAATCACTGAACAAAAAATTTATTCTGTCATATTCCTTTTATTTTTAAAATTATATTTATTTTTTCTTATATAATGCGTGCAATTCATAAATAAGAGGATAATGCACTTTAGTGCACTCGAACCCACGCCCTCCTATATTGATAATAATATTCATCTGAATCGAATATTTTAATAAAACCCATTTAATTGAATTTTAAAAATAAATATACCGACTTATCTATACTTAATTAAAATATATAATAAAAAAACAAAAACAATGTCTCCATCACATGGGCTTATTATTTAGGCTTTGGGCCAGTCTACCTTGGCCCTAGGCGATGTTATAAATTTTTAAAAAGTTTTGCAATTAATCATCCGATGCTTAAAGAATTGCTAATAAACCATAAAATCTTAAACTTTAAAATAAAAAATTAATGAATAATAAAAGAAGTAAAGATTTTATATAACAAACAATCAAGAGGAAGAAAAAAAAACTAAAAGCTTCACGAACATGGCTTCATATGTATGTTTTTAATAAAGATTTTAAGTAAAGATTTTTTTTTAAAAAAAACGGGGATAGACTTAAAAATGGAAATGGGAGTCGCCACCGATCCTTTATTGGGGTGTGATAGGCTCACCTTAAAACGATTTTGGTCTACGAGATTTGAGAAAACAGGTTCAGGAGTCGGTTACGCACGAGGAAGAATTAGCACCCTCGTAACGCCCAAAATTGGTACCGAATCGATTGTTTAATGTCTTAATGTCGAAATTTTGAAAAGATTTAAAATAAGATCCTTTGAAAAGAAATTTGAATAAAATGGATTGGAAGATGAGACTCACTTATAAATTGTCACACTCAGTAAGTTAGAGTGCAACATTTTAAATCAAAATTAAGTTTATCTTTTGACATTTAAAACCTATGCATTTTAAAAAGGATATCTGATTATTTGGGTCAAATGAGAAAATCAAAACCCAGTAAGTTAGGGTTCGATTCCACAGAATTCCTAAATATCGAATATTGCCTTTATTTGTTTTTGTCAAAAGAATCCTCGTCTCGAGGAAAGGATATGTCATATCGAATAAGTTAGGACACAACATATCGACTTCCCGAGAATGAATTTATTATTTACGTTTTGAAAAGGATATCGAATTTCTTAGATGCAACGAGGAAGATTGGAATCCAGTAAGTTAGGACACAATCTTTTCGAGGATCCAAATTTCGAATGTCGCGTGGCTTTGAAAGTTTTTGAATAAATTGGTTTTGATACTTAAGTAATGTTAGACACAACTTTGAATGAGTAAAAGCGCAATGGAATGATAGTGTTCGACGCGATGTGAAAATTCGTAAACCACAATACATGTTAACAAGCATAAATAAAACAATAAATACCAATAGACGAATACCATACATAAAGATAATAATCTCATGCCATGCACCATTTAAATACTAATATGAACGATTAGCAATGAATTGATTGTATAATACAAAATAAATTAAAATGAAATAATCGTAAAATAAATTTCAAGGTAGTAACCAAACGTTTTAAAAATAAATAGGATTTAAGATAAGATACGTAAAACAAGTTGAATAAATGGTAATAAAAATTTAAATATATAGCACACGAAAACAAAATAAAATAAAAGACTAGTACAAATCGATTTAAAGCTAGTGTTATGGAATAAATTTAAAATTTTAAGTATAAAGCAACTAAAAATAAAACCACATAAAATAACTTAAAATAAATCATTTGCAAAGTAGGTTAAAGTAACACCTAATAAATTAAATATGATATATAAAAGAGGATTTTAAAATAAATAGATTTAAGGATGATCAAACTTTAAAATAGCATGTAAAACACTTCAAACTAAATAATATATATACGTACATATATTAAAAATAGGTGTTATATACAATAGTTTAAAATATGTAAATAAAGTAATTAAAGAAGGAAATGAAATCGTTTGAAATGTAAAATATATCAAAACAATTTAAACAAAGGTTAAAATCGAATTGGAACTACCACAAAATACGGGGTATAAATAATAAATAAAGAAAAGAGGTCAGGGACCATATTAACATATGCATGAAGATAACAAGGATCTAAATAGAAAATATCCCAATAACCTCTATGCGCAGTGCTACGTTGGACTAGAACGCTATAAAAATAAAATAAAATAAGGTGAAATAGATAAAATGATTTAGAGATAAATTATAAAACCAAGGGGACCGTATGCGCAAATAGACCAAACGACCAAAGTGCGCGGATCTTTCCCTGGATCGGGTCACCACGCGGGTCGATAGCCAACAAAACGGTGCCGCTTGGATGAATGATATAAATAAATAAATAAACCCTAAACAAGGTTCATTCAGTCAGAAAAAAAACAACAACAACAAGGGAATAAACCCTAAACGATGCCCCTCCCTTCTCCGCCGCCTTGAAAGCCTGGGCTCTCCTCTCTCATTCCGATTCGGACAGAGTAGAAGATGGCTCCAACGGCGAGCAAAGGTAAAATTCCTCTCAAACTCGCAGAAGAACGGAGAGCACAGCCTCTAGCTTCCCTTTTTCTGCCGCTTCACCTTTACCTCTGCCCGTAAACTCCGTTTTGCTCGGAGGGAGGGCTTCATTGGTGCCCCCCGATGGTAAGTTTTCCTTCTCCTCTCTTATTCCTCCCCCTTTTTTTTTTCCATAATTGCTGAATAAATAAATAGAAAAGAATAAACCAGAGACAAAAAGGAACACTGCAATCACCTTTGGTTTTTTGCTTTTTTTGCTTCTCTGAAACTTTTTTGCTTTCTCTATTCAATTTTTTTTAAAAAAAAAGATCCCCCTTTCAGTGTTACAATTGGCTTTTTATAGCCAAAAATAAAAGAATAACAATAAAAAATAAATGTAACACCCAAATTTTGCCCGGCCCGAGCCCAAAATTAAAACCCAAATAAAATATAAAAATAAACAATAATAAATGTCTAGTTTTTTTACAAATCCAAACCAAAACAAAATCATTTTAACCCAATTACAATGGTAACTTAACCCACTAAGCCTAATCATTTTCTACCCAAGCCCAATACGAACCTAACCCACTAAACCTAATTAGCTAACCCTGGCCCAACCTAGCCCAAAGCATTCCCCAGAACCGAAACCCTAGCTTTCAGCAACTAGTGACGCCGCCGTCGAACCCAGGGCCTCTTCCGCGCGTGCTGCACCTCCATGCGCGTGCTTCGCCCCAGCTGGCCTCCGTATGTGCCACGTCCTTGACGCCGTACCCCGTACTTGCACAAGCAGACAAACAAAACGAACAAGCAGAAAACAACAGTAAAATAAAAGAGAAAAAAAGGATATTTTGTTGCAATTCTTCGTTTTCTTTCTATTTTCTGGCTATATAAAAGCCAAATACGCATTGTAAACTTTTTTTTGACACACAGATACAGATTAAAAGATTCGAAATAGAAAATCAGAGGAAATTTTCAGAATATAGGAGGTGATTCAAATTTTTAATTTTGGCTTTTCTTTTCTGTTAATCCCTTTTTGTGTTGGTGTGATTGACGGTTCGAAAGGAAATAAAAGAAAGAGATTAGAGGGTAAAGAGCGTACCTGGTGGTCGATCCTTTGTGAGGAACCGGAGCCTCCAAACGCTGGTTGGCAGAGCGGCGCGCAAAGGGCGATCTGCTTAGGGTTCGCAGATCCATCAAGATGGCTTAGTGCCTTGTCCCTTATTTATTTATTTTTTATTTTTGTGCATACTATAGAACGGCGCCGTTTGAAGTCGTTCTCATGGCTCCAAAACGGTGCCGTATTGGGCCATTAAACCGAGGACCCGACCCAGTTGCGCGCGTTTTGGTGGGGAGGGATATTTGCGTGCCACATCCTTCCCGTTTCGCGATGTGTTTCAATTTGGTCCTGTTAATTTATTTCATTTTGGGCAGTACAATTTGTTGTTGTTTTCAATTTGGCCCAGGTTGTGCACCGCGTTTTGGAGGGACGGGAATTATTTCCCATCTAGTCCCCCATGTTATTCGCGTGTCCCCTTTTGGCCCCCCAAATGTGCTTTATTTTCATTTTCTTCCTTCTCATTTAGAATTTAACACAATTTCACCCAAAAATCTAACTTTCTTTCTTACCTAAGTTTCTTAAGTTTATTATCAACACTATTCCGATATTAATATATTATTATTTTGAATCTAACGTTAATATTATATAAACTTATCATATTTTATTATTCAAAATTTGTTATGTATCATTGTTTAAATCTTCACATTTTATACGTGTTCTCTTGTAAACTCAATGTTTCATATACATTTTAAATATTTTATTCTATATTATATTTCCTTAAAACTCACTAATTACGTATTTTTAGATTTGTAAATATTCTTTATAAAGTTATTATATAATAATACTATATGTGTACATACTTCCTATTAAATTATTTTCACTATCCATGCACATAATTTAATATCAACTTCTTATTATTATATACATATTTTATCTCTTTTAATATTTTAACCTTTTTAATTTATCTCAATGTTGTTAATCTATTCAAATTTATTTTAACCTTTAATTTATCCATGTTATACTTACTTCTTAAATTATGTTTAAATTTGCATATTTCATGAGTCTTATTTTCTTGCTTGATTTTCAATTAGTTCCCCTTATTGGTTACATAATGAAATTGTTATTGTTTGCTCGTTTAAATTTATTTATTGATTGTTTGTATTCATTATTGTATATTTAAATTTATGATTGATCAATTCATGTTGTATATCATCATTCAATCGCATTTTATTTATTAAAAAATTACATTTCATGTTACTTAAAATCCTTTACACAAAAGCCTTTCAAAGTAACACATATACTCGATATTTAGAATCCTCGAGAGAATTGAGCCCTAATGTATTGGGTTCCAATTCTTCTCGTTGAATCTAAATGATCAAAAGTTTTCTTTAACCAAAATACGTAAAACCCACTCTCGGGAATTTGATAAGTCGTGTCCTAATGTATTGGATGTGATACGTCGTTTTCTCGAAATGAGGATTTATAAAATAATAAGGTCAATATTCAATGCTCGGAGCTTTGAGAAATCGTGCCCTAACGTATTGGGTTTCAATTTTTCATCGGGCTTAAAGCAATTGAATATCCTTTTTGAATTTCACCACACAAGTTTCGAAAATCAAAAGACAAACTTATTCTCGAGCACTAAAAATGTAGTGCCCTAATGTATTGGGTGTGTCATTTTATTACTCTAGGATAAGGAGGCTTTTGGAATCTGCATCGATTTATCCAAATATTTTTAATAAGATAAATGGATTGTATTTTAAAATCTTTTTAAAATTTCGGCATTAAGACGATAAACAATAAATTTGGTACCAATTTTGGGCGTTACGAGGGTGCTAACCCTTCCTCGTACGTAACCGACTCCCGAACCTGTTTTCTCAAAATTCGCAGACCTAAAGTTATTTTCGAGGTGATCCGATCACACCATAATAAAAGATAGGTGGTGACTCCTAATTTTTGTTTTCTTTTAAGTCGATAACCAAATTTTTGTTTTCATAAAAATGGTTTCGACAATAAAAATACAGAGAAATCCCTCAAATTTTCTCTTTTCTGCTGTGTTTTCTGTTATTGTTTGTTGCTATGTGTTTGCTGCGAGTTGTTGCAGGTGCGAGGCCAGGAAAAGACGCGCGTGGAGGAGTTGGATATTGTGGCACACGCACGAACGAACCCAGCTTCCTCGTGCGGCGGCTGGAGCCGAAAGCTGTTGAAGGCTAGGGTTTCCTGATTGAGGTTAGATTCGACATTGGGCTGATTAGGTTGAGCATTAGGGAATTCGGGTTTGCGCTATTTTGTAGTTGAGTTTTGTAATTAGGTGGTGTATTGGTATTGTATTGGGTTTAGAATCGGGTTTACATTTGGGCAAGGTTAATGGACATAAAAATTTATTTTTATTTTTATTTTGATTTGATATATATTTTTATTAAAGGCTGGGCAAATATTGGGCCTTACAGCTTCATATGTATGTTTTTAATTAAATTTTGATATTATATTTTTAGTATAATATGATTTTATTGTGCATAAGCTTGATGTTTAATATATTATATTTATTTTGGATTTCTTTGAATGATGAATTTTTATTTGTGAAATTTATTTACTGAATATTTTATATAATTAATGTATTTTTAATCTTGAAATTATTTTAATTTTATTTATTTGATATTTGTAAATATTTTTAAATATTTTAAAAAACATTGATAAATCTAAAATAATATATCAAAAGTAGTTTCAATAGAAAAATAGTGCATTTATTGGTGCAATATTGACTACATTGTTCGAAACTCATTTTCAATATAAAGGGTTTTAGGCTTATATATTTGAGTTTGGATTGCTCAATAAGTGTTTAGGGATGACAATAGAGCGGGGCATGACAAATGTTGTCTAATCTACCACTTTACAGTTGTGACTTTGCCCGCCATCTACTCTGGTCTAATAAGGATGTGTAATCTTAAAAATCGCAACCACTTTCATAGATGTTGATCATGAATACATCCATCCCCATCTTATCTTAGCTCAATTTAATTTTAAAATTTTCAAGCTAAATTATAAAGGAAGAAAATATTTAAACATACTTCAACAAAGTTGTAATATTCTGATTTTGGACATTAGTTTTTGAAAATATGGTTAAGGGGAAAAAGTAAAAGAATTTACGGTTTTATCTATAACATATTTTTATTTTTTTAATAGTTATATACAAAGATAAAATTGTAATTTTATATAGTGGGATGGGGCAAGCAATTATTGCAACCGCTCCACAACTACTATAAATTTTTTTCCCCTACCACGCATCCACTTTTAAAAAGAAATCACTGCATTTGAAATAGATTGGTTTAGAATCCTTAAGATAGTTCAAAATTTATCATCCCTATAAATATTACCCACGTGCTTCATTAGTCTGTCCGACTAAGGGCTCCTTTGGATGCCCAGTTACTATCAGTGAAGCACGTTTACCATTGATTTTGGTGCAATCGCACCACATATACCTGTTTGGATAGCATCCAAATTTGGCCAGTGAAAAGCCTCCAATGCACTGGTGAGGAAATTTTGGACTGGAGGGTCAAGCACCAGTAAATAAAAAGAAACATCAGTGGGTAATATTTTTACCACTTTATTTTTCATATGGGTGTAAAAATAAGACAATTAAGTTGTTTTAATGTTATAACTATCATTTAAATAAATACAAATATGTTAATTTATAGGATAATAAATAGATTATTAAAAGATACATTTTAATATTTTATTAAATGAATTTATAAATTCACATATTTTAATAATTTTATAAAAGTAAAATAATTTTAAAAACTTTTGATATATATCAATTATAATCTAATGTCCTTAAAAGTCATTTTCTATTCGCACCTCACCGCTACAATTATGTTTGAATCCAAGCACACACTCCACCGCTGTTTCTAATCTCACCGTTACAGTATCCAATCTCACTACTACAATAACTAATCTCACAGCCACCGCTGTTTTTAACCTCACCGGAGCTAAACACACCGCCCATCCAAACTAAGCCTAAATAATTGGCTCTCTCAAGAAAACAATTGTGATAATTGTTTGCCAATTAGTTTTGTACGACGGGTAAAAAATAAATACGTGATTTCAATTCATTCAATTTTTATAGACTAATAACTGAATAAACTGATTAAATCATTAAATTAAAATAAATAAAACTTCTTAGGTTCACTTGAAATAATTTTTTGTTGTTTTGATTTTTTTTTAAGATTTACTTATTTAAAAAATAAAAGAGAAAAAGTACCATGGTAAACTATTTAAATAAAATTTTTAAGAGAAAAAGTACCATGGATTTATAAAAATCGATATAATCTGAATCAGTGTGTTGGCCTAATGATTAAGATATTTACTAGAGGTGTCCATGGGTCGGGCGGCCCGGCCTGGCCCGACGGTCCACCTGAAATATGGGAGGGTTCGAGTAAAAATATAGGCTCGAAATATGGGTTTGGACAAAAAAATGAGGCCTGTTTAGAAAATAGGCCCGGGCCTCAGGCACCACTTTTTTGGCCCGGGCCCGGACCGAATATAATAAATATATTTTTTATTTTAAAATATTTTTAAAATACTTTTTTTATTTTTTATTTTTAAAATAAATTTTTTGGTATTAAAAATGGGTCGGGCTGGGCCGGGCTCGAGTTTAGGAATTGTTTCCCCGGCCGGGTCTGGACAAAATTTCAGGCCCATATTTTAGGTCGGGCCGGGCCCTAGCCTAGGTCGAGGGCCAAAATTTTTTTGGGCCCAACCCAAACCCGGCCTGGCCCGGCCCGGCCCATGGACACCTCTAATATTTACTATCTCAATTATAATTTGATTTTAGGTCGCGCTAATCGCGTTGTTGTTAGGGTTTTACCCTCCTTTATAATTCAAAAAAAAAAAAAAAGAGATAATCTCTATGAATCCTTTCATAGGTTTTTTGTTTTGATTAAAAAGAAAACCAAAAGCTATCGATAATGGGAAAAAAGTTAATATGTTATTTATCTATATTGTATAACCAAATATTGTTATATTATCATTACATATAAAATAAAAGACCATCATGTAATAAATTTAATCACTTGCTATAGAGAAAATAGTTTTATTAAATTAATGGTGTTTAATATAATAATTTATTTGACCTTTCATTTAAATTTTTTGTCTCATTTTAACTCTTAAATTTCTATTCTTTATCAAATCATTTCAAAATGGATAGAAAAGTTAACATATGTTAACTTTGTTAACATGACGTCCACATGTATACCACGTTAATCGTTAATTAATTTTTAAAATATAAAAAAATTATAATTTTACACTTTTAAAATTTTTAAAAATAATTTTTAAATTTTTTAAAAATTAATTAATTATTAACGTGACGATCCACGTGTATGACATATCAACAAAATTATTAAACGTTAACTTTTTCATCTATTTTGGAATGATTTGACAAATAATACATATTTAAGATTAAAAATTAAATAAAAAACTAATTTTTTTTTAAAATTAGAAGGCCTAAGCGATTATGCTTTTTCTTCTCACATAACATGGGATGGTAATGGTGAGCAAAATCCAATTCGATTTGAAAAATTCGATAAAAAATTTAAATTTTGAATTAAATAATTCGAGTTATTTGAGTTAATCAAGTTATTCGGATAAACTCGAATAAAAAAATTTATTTTTTCGGTTTACTCGAATATGAATTAGACAATTCGAGTTATCCGAAAATCCGAATAAGAAAAGACAAAACTACGTCGTTTTGATAAATGTTTACCCATTAAGTTAAAAGGCAAAATCATTATATTATTCATGTAGTTAAATAATATTGTACTTCGTCTACTAGTTAAATAATTGGTCCATCTAAACGCAACATTAAGTATAAATAATAGGATTCGTTAACTTGGCTCGATTTGACTCGAAATTTTTTGACTTGATTCGAAAAATAATTCAAATTGAGTTCAGTTGCTAAAATAGTATATATCAACTCGACTAACTTAAAAATTTTTTACTCAAAACTCAACTCGATTGAATACTCACCTTTATGGGATGGTAAGCAACCGTTAAGTTGTCTGAGCCAGCTAAATGTTTCTAAATGATTTTCAACAACAACAATTACCATCTCTTTTGTTTTCATCAAGTCAAATTCAATGGTAAGCCACGTTGTTGGTTTGCTTTACATGTTGACAATTTCCATTTTTTAAATTTTATATAAAATAAAATTGTGATTTGTCAAATTTGGGTAAGTTAATTTAATCCAGTTAATTAATTTTGGGTATTTAATTTTGGTTATTTTATAAAATAAACTTTTAATTAGTCGAAATTAATTCATTAATCATGTATTTTATATTTAGATATATTTGGGTAATTAATTGGTTAATTTAATTGGATTGGGTTATTTTATATTCGAGTATTATATAATTTTTGGGTTGGGTTTTCATTTTGAGTTTAGTTGAGTTGGTTTATATAGATATTGTGCGTAATTTTCGTATTTAGAGTTATTTTAGTATAGTTTTTATAGTATTTTAGGAGTTAATTTTAGCATTTAGGTTAGTTACATTTTATAAATTTCAGATTAATTATATTTTATTTAAATTTCGCTTGCTTTTTATTCTTTTAGAGTTAGTTCGAGTTTTTTGTTATTTTTTTTATATTGTAGGTCTCAGATCAAGGATGAAAGACTTGAAGTATAGAGCAAAAAGTGGTAAAGAGAAGTCTTTCACTCCATCAAATTTAATTCAGTGCGTTGGAGCATGTTTTTAAATTTGGAAACTTTGATAGCAAGCAGTCTGCTCTACACAAGAAGGAACCCTAAAAACAAGGGTAACAAAATTTAAGAAGAAAAACAGGAGGAGAAGAGCAAGAAATCAAGTTGGAGGCTAAAGAAATACTCTCTCACATGAAAGGAAATTTCAAGCTTGTAAAGACAAGAAGAAAAAGAGATTTGAAGGCTTGACATAAATTATTTAACTATTTTCTCTCTATATTATTTATTGGGTGAGTATTTGGTACATTGACACTGTATTTTTTTATTTTATATGCAACCTTAAAAATTTGGCATGTCTTTTTTTTAAAAATATATTTTTTAATATTTTACTATACCCTTATAGGACACTTATCAACCCCCGAACCTGCTTGTGGAGTCTAAAAATTCCATTAGTAATGTACCAAATAATTTCCCTTTTTTTTTTTTTATCTTTTATTGATGCATGTTTGTTGTGAATATCTTTTGTGTTGTTTTCTCTACTCATTATGAACTAAACTTTATTTTTTGGAACAATATGGTAAATCTTATTTATTAGTTAATTAGTTTATTTCCTCTTCAATTGTTTCAATCATTGTCAATTGTTTATCCAGTCCCGTACTTATTTAATCTGCTTACCTGATCACTAAATTGTATTAGTTTGATAATCTTGATTTGTCTTAGAAAAGAGAATTTAAGGTTAAGATCTAGATTGAATAGATTAGAATTAACTTTAGTAGCACTGATGAAAGAGTTAATTTGCGGCTAGGATAGGAATATATTTGATTCCCTAATCAACCCAATAAGTTTGTTCTTCATGACTTCGCCTTACTTGTCTAGCATAGGAATACAGTTAGTGGGGAAGGTGGATTAACTTAGCTAGATAGTAGAAGGGTCTAGTTGATGTAACACCCCTTACTTGAGCAAAAAATGTCATATTTTTGAGTCAATCACCTCACCAAAGTTCAAATTATTCATTTATGTTCCACTTTATCATTTAGACATATTTAAGGTTATTTAAATGTTCTTTGACCATTTCTAAACTTTCCTTATGACTTGGTTTTGGATGGAGGTCATTCAGTGTCCTTTCCAAAGTAAAATGAGAAAATTTCTAGTCACGATATGTATGACTCAAGACAAGAATCTACATGTCTCAAGACATTACTCTAGTATTGTAGCAATTTTTGTCACATCCAAAAAATTAAGGGTTAGTAGAATCGGGCTTGTGAATCGAGAGAGAGTGGTCATGCCCTAATTTTTGAGATTATTTGTGCATTTTTACTAAATAAATGAGTTACTAATTTGTTGGTTAAGTGCTAGTGAAACTATCATTGAAACCCAAGTTCAAATCCCTTCTCTTATACCATTTTTATTATTTTGCAAAATTTGCATCAAACCTTAGTATAGGACACGTCTTGTTTTTAAAATAAATATTGTAAGGTTATGTAAAGAATAAGGAAATAGCCTAGTGGTTAAAAGAAAAATGAGAAAGCATGAAAATTAAATTAAGGTAAAAAGTTCTATTCCTTTCCTTGCAAAATGGCTTAATTTTTGCTAAAATTTCTCCTTTTGCTTATTTTGTGCCACCCAAAATTTCCCTACCCTAGCTGTTCATCCTCTTCCTCTCCTTTTTTCTCTTCAATTTTCTTTCTTTCTTCCCTTGTGTGTCATCACCTAAGCCACCAAGATTCACTATCAATTTCTCTTCTTTTTGCAATGGGTTCTTGCACCATTATTTTCCCTCATTCTTGCTTTCATTATCCCTTATTTTTCCAGCCATAAATCTAAAATTCTGACCTCCAAGAACAATCTCCATTGCTTCCTAAGAAGCTCCATTGCGGCCCTTTTCATCTAGCTAGTTTAAGTGTCTATTTTCTTTGATTTTTTTTATGAATCTTTCAAGGGAATACCCAAATTTCCAGATCTGGAATTGGGAGAAATTTTAATGATTTTATGGGTATTTTTCTAGCCTTTAGAAGTGTTTTTAATTGGCTTTTTAAATCAACCTCGATTTGCCATCGTTGGTGGTGGTGCGCCGCACCTAGAGCCACCAATAGGGGTTACCATTTTCTTTAATCTTTCCCATTTAATTCCAAAAATATTTTGGTTCACCCTTCCTAATCAGCCTTTAATCATATGTTCCTTAGGGAAATTCAATCTTGATCATTCGATGATTCAGATCTATTAATTCAGGAAGCGTAAGTATGGTAATTTGTTGACTAGTGCATAGTTTCAACTTAATTGTTGGGGGAATTGGTAATTGAGTGTGGTAGTTTGTCGGTTAGTGCATAGTTTTGATTTAATTATTTGGGGAATTGGTAATTGATTGGATTAAAGAATTTTGTGATTATATAGATACTTATTTTTTAGTATTTAATGGTGTTAGGTGTCGATCCTAATGCCCCAAACCAACAGTGAAGTCGTTAGACGTTCGTGAGTATGTTTTACATCAAACTAGTGTAAGAAACCTAGCTAATTTAGATCTGAAAAATTATTATAGTTATGTTATTTGGATTGAACCCTTAAGAGGGTGTTTTAGGGCTATTTAAGTGGTATATTAATTTGATAAAATATTGATTTTTAATTTAGGCTTGATTTAAGGCCTTAAGGAGAAATTGCGGGTTTTGCTAGTGTGCTATAGTAGTGCGAAAAATAAGGTGTGGGTCCTAACTTGTTAAACTTGAATGATTTGATAATATTTTATATGATCTAAATGTTGATTAAACTTGCTGGTTGGGCTTAGTTAATTGTTTAATATTGATATGAAAGGTTTGTTGATATGATCTGTGATTGATTGTATCGATACTTTTTAGAAAGGTATCAATACTTGCGTAAGTTTCGATACAATTTTTAACATTTTGACAGATCAAGCCCATACAGAAGCCCAGTTGCACACTCAAACATAAATTTAAAATAAAATCAACAGTTACAGATATAACTTGAAAATTTTAACCCACATTTCGGGACGTGACAGAAGTCATTAACCAATTTTTAGCTCTGTGGTTCCTTTGTATTGTTACAAATGACCCATGTATCAGTACAACTCATACTTGTATCAGAACTTGACAAATTAGTAGCTAAAATGTTATAGTAATTTGGACAATATTGATGAAGGGTATCAACAACGGATGAGACAAGGAGGAGAAGGTGGTGATGTAAAGGAGGCTGGTTCACCTAAATAGGCAGAGAGCCAGAGAAAGACAAGAGGATGATGGTTACTATGAAGGCAAAGGAGATTAAGTGTAGGGAGTGGTTGCTTAAGGTTACTATGAAGGCAAAAGATCCTATTTTTTGGTAGTGGTGACGTGGCAAGGTTGTTACAAATTTGTTATCATTATGGAGTGCATGGAGGTGTGTTTGGAGGGACTCATTCTATTATTCCTTTTGAGCTGGTACAAGGTTGTTATGCTTAGGTGGACCCTAGTAGTCTCTAAAAGGAGTGTTCACACTGAAAAATGGGTGACTTAACCATAGTAGAGGGTGGCATGATATTGGAGATGTTCCTACTACTAGAGGATGGTCCCATGAGAGGTGATTCGCCTCGGAGGTTGAGCAGTTAATGACAATTCAGAGGATGAGAGGTGGAGAACCATCCACAGGTGTCTTTCTAATGCTCTCTCGGAGTGCCAAATGTCCGGTCTAAATGGGGGTATAACAGACAAGTACTAATACATCTGAATCATGTATGGATACAACCTCCCTTACTTCTACAAAAACATTGTTTTGATTGTTTTAAGTCCTTAAATGTTTGTTTGATGTTTCTAAACCCCCTTCAAACACCGTTGTAATGATATGTAATTATTTAAAATTATTTTCAAATATTTTCATTTAACTCAAACTCAAATTTTGAACTTATTTATTGATTTTAAAGTTGTTGTTTTTAATGTCAAGTTGCAAATGTAAGTCTTGTGTCATGGTAGTGTTACCTATTCTTATTGAAGTGTTACATCACATTCACGCTACCTCCTTAATAACCATTCTTTCATTACTTCCTTGAAAAGGCTATAAATAAAATTTTTGAATGTTTTTTTTAAAAGTTAAACACCCTAAAATCTCATCTCTCTACAATTACTACAAGCCTATAATTAGAGTTGGTAATGGGTCGGGTCGGGTCAAGTCAAAATTTTAGGCCATCTTTCTAGGCCCGACTTGAAAAATGAATTTAAAATTTTGCCCAAGCTCGACCCAATCCACCCATATTAAAAATTTTATATTTTTTTATATAAAAATAAATTTAAAAAATATAATACATTAAATATACTAAAATCATTAAAATAAATGTTTCCTAACAAATGAAGAAAATTTTAAAAAATTACACTTAAATAACACTAAGATATACAATATCCAAATAATAACAACAATATAATAGCAATATAATTAGCAAATGATAGCAAAACTAATAATAAAATAAGACTTATACAACGTCCAAACAATAACAATAAAATAGTAGTTATATAATAGTAAAAGGATAGCAAAATAATGACAAAATAGTGGCAAAATAGTAAAAAAAAATAGTAGTTTTTTTGCAAATTCAGGTTGGACCCAAGTCAAAAAAATTTTACTCAAGGCCTTTTCTTTTTGCAAATTTAGGTTGCAAAATTTTTTTTTGCAAAACGAACCTTAATTTTTTGAGACTATATTTTTATTCAAACCTTTCTACTTTTCAAAAGCCTTTTGAGTGGTCCGACCCATAATCAAGCTTAACTACAAGCATGATAACTTTTCAAACTATTTACTTGCATAACCACTCTCTAGAGCCATTTCGATTCTCTACTAATTTGTAATGTTTTCTCACTTGAAAATAAACCTCAACAGATATACAAGTCATGCTATCAGTGTTGACTGATATGAATATGAAATTTAATGAAGCAGGACTTGGTCTTTACTTTAAACAAGAAGCAAACTCATCGTTCAGATCTGCAACAACTCAAAATTGATTTTTTTTTTTATGTAACTCATATACATATTCGTCTTGACTTAGTTCGCTGATGTAAGGATTTATGAATGGTTCAAATTTTACAGTCATGTACTTTTAATTAATCTGTATTGAAATGGACAAAAGACTAGAAGACAATTAATACACAAATCACCTGCTTAATTTGACAAAGCCAAAAAAGGGGAAAACAATATTAGTGGTGGAAGGACTGCATTACTTGTGTCACCAATATGAACCAAACATTTGACCATAAAAAAATGTTTAAAAGAAAACTCACAATGAAACTTCAAATATTCAAACCCCCCCTGATATAAATTAACATTTTTTATCCATCTTTAGAATTGAATATTATAATGAATGCTCACTACAGCTAATGGAAGTTATAAGAACAATGAATACATGATTTCACTTCTCAACATAAAGAACAAATGAAAGCTAGAAAGTCAAGAAGACGATGATGAGGTTCTAATGGAGGACAAGAAAGCAAATATAACAGCAGTTCTAATAATCATAGGCCTCATCATTTTCATCATCGTTGCTCGTTTATCATTGAAACTTTCCAAGGCTTTCTTCCTTATTGTAGGGGCAGATATCGCAGTAATCCTTGCGGTATTTGTATGCCTTGTGATTAGAGGGCGTTATAATCACAGACGGAAATTGTTAGAGAAAAAACTGGTATCTGAAGGTCGAGAGCTTCGAATTGAGTACAGTTTTCTTCGAAAAGTTGCTGGTGTTCCAATCAAGTTTAGGCTTAAAGAGCTTGAGGATGCAACAGATAATTTTCAGGCACTGCTAGGCCAAGGTGCGTCGGCTTCGGTATTCAAAGGTATCCTTAGTGACGGCACCGCTGTTGCAGTGAAGCGAATCAATGGGGAGGAGCACGGGGAAAAGGAGTTTAGATCGGAAGTTGCAGCTATTGCTAGTGTGCAACATGTGAACCTTGTGCGTCTTCTAGGGTATTGTTGTCTTCCTAGAGGGCCTAGGTTCCTTGTTTATGAGTTCATCCCAAATGGTTCATTGAATCATTGGATCTTCCCCGGAAAGGGAACGAAAAACCGACCCGAAGGTTGCTTGTCATGGGATTTAAGATATAAGGTTGCCATTGATGTGGCTAAGGCACTTTCTTACCTACATCATGATTGCCGGTCAAGAATATTACACCTCGATCTCAAGCCAGAAAATATACTTCTCGACGAGAATTATAGGGCGATCGTAGCGGATTTCGGTCTTTCGAAGTTGATGGGAAAAGATGAGAGCCGGGTTATTACCACAATCAGGGGTACTAAAGGTTATTTGGCCCCGGAATGGCTCTTGGAACATGGTGTTTCGGAGAAATGTGATATTTATAGCTATGGGATGGTTCTTCTGGAGATGATTGGAGGCCAAAGGAATGTAACTCTGATTGAAAATGGCAGTGATAAATCTCAAAGGAAATGGCAGTATTTTCCTAAGATTGCAAGGGACAAACTTGGAGAAGGGAAGGTAATAGAAGTTGTTGATCATAGGCTAGTTGAAGTGGGAGCCATTGATGAGAGGCAAGTGAAAAGAGTGGTTCACGTAGCACTGTGGTGCATACAAGAGCGTGCAAAACTGAGGCCAACCATGGCACAAGTGGTTGAGATGCTTGAAGGGCGTGTGCCGGTAGAGGAACCACCGGATCCGCAAATGATCATGGTCAATTTTTTATCGATGGACGAAGAGGAGTCCGATTGTCATTTCAGGCCAAAAATTGCTGCAATGGGATCAAATGTTAACGGCTGCAACATTCCTTGCTCATCTTCATCCTCATTTGCAATGTCCATGCTATCGGGACGGTAGTTACTTCTTCCTATTACAGGGATTCGAGGTTCAACGCAATATATATAAAAATTTTCATATATTTAGAGTATCATAACTTACCTCTGAATAATTACTTCAAATAGAATTCTCCAAAGAAACAATATCAGTAGTGCTATTTGATTTAACATAACATTCCTTTGCATTCTGATTTTGGTTTTTATTTTATTTTATTTATTTTCCATTCGAAACATGTTCTTCTCTGAATAATGTAAAAATAGTATGTTTACTTGGTCACTTCCTTCAGCTAAGAAGAAACTAATATATGAAAATATTATTATATAATTAAAATAATTATAAATGGTAACTTCAATAAATGTAAAATAAATAGATAAAACGATTGTCCCGATCCAATTTCTTTCATATATATATATATTTGAAATTTCGTAACTGATAAGTGACTTTGTGTAAAGTTCTATCTGATTGTTAATCTATTAATTGGATTATAACATTGAAATTAAAAAAAAAAAGACATGCTAAAAATGAGACCTGAATTTTGTTTGTTTTCTCTTTCATAGATACTTATGATTTAAGTTAAAAGTCAGCTAGCTAAACTAATAATTATTAAAGAAGATAACATTGACTTTATTATAATAATTATATAATATGTTGAAGTTAACGACAGTAATAATTTACACTTTAAATAGTAAAATGTCATACGCCACATTGCAAAGGCTAATGAGCCTAAAATATGTAATTGAAATTTGAGTCACCTTTCAAAATGAAAGTAATAATAATTTTACTGAGCTCTATCCGCATAAAGAAAGAGTGGTGTCAGTAGTGAGAGATCCTACAATGTCCCATAATTGCTGGTAGAAAAAGCAAGGTTTACCATCAATCTTTGGGGCTTTCACAGCGCCGTCGCTTTGGCTTCCCCTTTCGTGAAAGCTGATGAAGAAGTTAAGACAGGCAAGGGATGCTAAGGTCCCTTAAAACCTCTATTGTTTTACCAACATTAGAAAGATCCAGCTTGTAGTAAATATCCTCAAAATGGTAAAAGATTTATCATATTAGGGTCGTCAATTCACAAGTTGCTTAAGTTATTATCCCTTTTATTCTATTCCTCTTGTTCTTCAAGGAGTCGAAGTTGATCCCTGATTTCTTTTTCAAGGGACCAAAAGCATGGAGAGTTACTACAAGACTGTGCATCTAGTAATAGATTTTCCAGTTCAATGAGATCACCGAAGACTTGTTTGTTCCATTTTCTTAGAGAAAAACTTGTAGTTTTAAGTTTACAAATCAAATTATAAGTTGAGGTATTCCAAGCTGTTTCAGTTACTTCCCTACATTGCGGGTGCAAGGCCCACTCCACATAGGCTCAAACCAATAAGCTCTTGGTTGGTAGGGGAGCTTTCTATTAGTTGAAACTACCATAGGTTCATGACCAGAATGGATGATAGGTAGGTTAAGACCAATCTAGTCTTTGGCAATTTTTCTTTCATGTAGTTTTGGTCGGCCATAATGCAAGTAAGCCAGGTTTTGAAAGAGTGCTCCTCCAAGTAGAAAAACATCAAATTCTTTTAACTGGTAATTACGCTGCATTTAACAATTGTCCGCCACATAATCAGGGTACCACCATTACAATTGGTGATGATTGATGAGCTCCAAACCTTTTTTTATTTAATTCCAATTTTCATGGATTTATTTAAACACTAAAAATAACATGAAAACATGTTATAATCCTTCAGTAATATTTCATCTAACAAATTTTAGACACAGAAAGTTTTGGCATATATTGCTAATTTGGCCACAAATTTATGGGAGCAAAAGAAAATTGCCTTTCGGTTTGGAGATAAAAAAAGTTATCATTATTATTTTCCGTGGGTGTCTAAAGCGAATGCCTCTTTTTTTTTTTATATCATATTTTCCCCTGTTTCTCCCTTTTCTATTTTTCTTTATGTAGAAATTTTTAGAGTTCAATTTGCTGCTTTATTCAACCTGTTAATTCTCAAAAACAGTTGACTTTTAAAAGTTTCTTTCTTGTTTCAGCTTGGGCTTTTCATTTTATTTTTAATCTTAGTTTCATATGAATTTTCATCTAATATATTCTACTTTAATATTTGTGTGTGTGCAATGGATATCATCATTTATTTCGAGTTCAAATCCCATTTTCGTCAAGGGTTTTGAAATATATGTAATTTGGATTAGATAGAAAAGTCTTCTCTCCTATGAATTTGTTGCAATGTACCTATTTCTGGACAAGCTTTTATGTAGATTTTGATAATATATATATGAATTTAGTGAAAATTAATCATTTTGCTAAATTAACTTTTGATGTGAAATAAATATCAGTCTTTTCTTTCTTAATTCTAGGATCAGTGCTCCTTCTAGTGCAATAGGTGGGTTTGGCCACTGCTGCTTTTCGGTGGGATACAATGAGCTTCACAGGTCCTTCTATTGGTTCTGGTTAGTTAATCTGCTTTGCTCCATCTTCCTCATAGGGGTAATGTCTATAATGATTTAGCAAGTTTGCATAATTTTTTTGATTGTTCTTGAGGCAATTGAATCAATCGGTTCTTCATTGTATGCATGGTGGATTGGTATATATATTGACTGAGTTAGATTTTTACAAATTCACAAGCATGTTTTTCCTCCTTGTGTTAGATTTTAACGGTTAATACTTGAACTGTGCTATGACAAATATCAGGTGGTAGAAGGGAGGCACATGAATTTGGAAGAACTCATGTGGTTAGGCCCAAAGGTAGGCACCAAGCAACTGTAGTTTGGTTACATGACCTTGGTGATAATGGTTCAAGGTATTGCTTTTTAAAATTCTTACTTTTATTTTTTGGGAAATAAATTTAACTTTATTTTCTCAGCATCAGTAATTTAACTTATTTTCTCTTAGGAAAATAAAACAATTTAATTTTCAAATTTCGCATTTTCTCCTAAAGTGTCAACTATAAAAGGAAGAAATATTATGTATATTCTATTTGGTAGGTGTATGCATGTCTAGCTCTTCCCTTCCCTGAGCAGATTTAGCTTGCCTTTGATTCTTTTTTTTTTCTCTGATATTGTTAGTTAAAGTTCTTTCACCTTTTCTTTTCCCCTTTCGTATCTGGATGATTACATCCATTAAGTATAGTCCCAAGAGTTTAAGATGTTCTTAGCATTTTTGTGTCATGTTCTTCATTATTTTTGGGTGCAGCAACAAGCAAGACCATTTAGGCCCATGAGGCCATGGTTCTATTTATATGAATTATTATTTCACAGTGAAGAAGTAAATACCTTTGAGATGTTATATTAGTCTTCCTTTCAGAAATTTTGAGGTATTTCCTTTCTCTTAGTTTAGTAGTCCTGCATATCAATGATATGGATGTTGTCAGTACATGAACTAAGCAAAAAGCTCCCTTTCTCTATGCAATTTTCGTTCTTGTAGTATAGTACTGTTACTATGATGCTTAAATAAGTTGTAGGGAATTCATCATTGCATGCGTAAGAACCTCGTTCATCCATATTTGTTTTATGCCTTTTATCTTATAAACTACGAATTAAACTGATAATAAATTAATTCATGTTTATTTTTCAAGTGGTTTAGTCTTCAAAAAGCAAGTCATTAATTCACTTCATATTTCAATGTTGCATGTCTTCAATACGTTTTATGTTTCATGTTTGGCAAGTCTTTTCATCCAATCTATTATATTGGTGCCTCTTGGAATTTGAATTATCATGTAGTTATTTTGTCATCTGAGGCTCCCCATCTTGTAATCTATGATCTAATGTAAGTACTTGGTATCTTTTGCAATATCTACTCATCCTCATTTACCTTTTTGTTTTATTCATCAGCTGGTCCCAGCTTCTGGAGACCCTCCCTCTTCCGAATGTAAGGATATGATTATTCTAGCCAAATATATTTAGGAGAATATATTCTAAGAATTAATTAATAGTTTTAGCATTTCTTGATAACATCATAAATTTCCATGCATGTGACCCTATCGTGTAGATTAAATGGATATGCCCAACTGCCCCTACTCGACCAATAACTTTATTTGGTGGCTTTCCAGCAACTGCTTGTAAGTATATTCATAGAACTCTGTATTGAACTATTGATTCAATCTCATATGATGCAAACAAGAATAAAATTTCACTCTCTTCAACCTTTTTATTTGATGATGGTGCTTTAAAATATAACATACATCAGGGTTCGATGTGGGAGAACTTTCAGAAGATGCTCCTGATGATGTAGAGGGTTTGGAGGCTGCTGCTGCACATGTTGCAAATTTGTTGTCAATAGAGCCTGCTGACAGTATGTTTCCTCACAACTTTTTTTATAATGTTTTTATTATGCTATTTTTTCCATTTTCTTTTACTTTGGGTCTTCGATTTTTCTTCTGATTTAGGTACTATTGCATTGTAGACACCTGTGTTTTCTTCTATAAGGAGAGTTCATAAGGAACGATGTTTTATATCATACAATTGCCATTTATCAGTCTTACTTTCTACAAGATTATTAAGTTCTCATGATTTTGGCTATCAAATGTGAACAATATTCTTTTCCTTTTAGAAGATAGAACACTGATTTTGGAACTCATTAGATTTACTGTGAGTTTTAGTTTTAGTTTCATTTTCTAATTCTTGAATGTTAGCTGGCAGGACAATTATATGTACTATTTTTTGCTGATTATGTTAGATCAAACACGCGCTAATTGCTTTGAAAAATAGATTGCTTGAATGGAAGTGATGGCTGCAATGGCCATTTCAGATTCCACTGTGATGAGCACAACAGAAAGCATAATGCACAAGATTGTTTGCGCAATTCGATTTCCTTACGTCTGCAACTAATTCAGAGAGAAAAATCCACTATTTTACTCCCAGTACAACAAGTTATTTAAGTCCTATCACGCCCAAATATAACAACCTCACTTTTATATCTAAATACCTAGTTCTCTCATTTTTAAGTTCTCCTCTTAAGACCTTAGCCGGTAAACAAAATGTGTTTACAAAGTACATTCCACTATGAACAGATAAGTGCTCTCAATACTCTATAAAAAAAACTTATACATGTCTCTCAAATATATAATAGTTTCTAAACTTCCTAACATACTAGAGATAAATTACAATCTAATATCCTATTAATCAGTAGCTAAAATAGCAAAATACAATGTAATGATAAAGACCAATGTAAAGGGGGTTGTTAGAGATATGTTTTCAATACTATTCCGATCGAATATCCACAATTCAAGGTGTAATACCCCTATACCTGTCTCGATCGCCAGGTCAAAATATCGGAATGTTACATTTGTTGCCGAAGCAACGTCAATTAATTTCACGAAGAAACTTATAATTCTTATCTTGATCACTTGTAATAAAATCCTAATTCTTATTTCTCTCTCTTCCTAGACAACTATTGATACTCTTTTCATGAAGTTAAGGTGACTAATAAGCTTCTTTATTGATTTCACTAATGATTGATGAAAGAGATTGGAGGAATTATGCTTGAAACGCTTGAAAATGGTGGAAAAGGATTTATTTGTAATAAAAGCAAAAGTTGAGAGGATGGAGAATTGGAGGTGGCGTGATTTGTAACGGAAATATGAATGGTTTCATCTTTCTCAACTTTTCTAATAAAAATATTTAATTAATTTAATAATTAAAATGATAATTATCAAATTAGTCCACTAATCATACTTTGACACATTTTAGTCCTTAATCTTTTTATTTTCCATAATTGTCTTATTTGAGTAATTACCATTCAATCCTCTAACATTCTCTATAATACCATCCATGAATCATACTTTATTTTGGTAAAATTTATTTTCTATTCCTTCCTATTTCCTTCAATTCAAAGCAATCATTTCAATTTTTTATTTTTCTTACTTTTGCCCCACTACTTTTCATTCTCTTACAATTAAGTTAATATTCCGAATTTATTTTTCCCATCTCAAAAGTAATTTTAATTTTCTATCACTACACCAAAACAGGCTTTTAGCGGCACTTTTAGCGGCGTTTGGACAAAAAACGCCGCTAAAAATGGAACATTAGCGGCGCTTTATGAAAATCGCCACTAAAGATTGAGCAATAGCGGCGTTTTTAAAAAACGCCGCTAAAAATGAGCATTAGCGGCGTTTTTCGAAAAACGCCGCAAAAAACCTAAGCCCAACGGCGTCGTTTTTGGACCTTTCGTGGTCTTTAGCGGCGTTTTTGGAAAAGCGCCGCTAATGCTCTAGTCTTTAGCAGCGTTTTTATAAAAGCGCCGCTAATGCTATGGTCTTTAGCGGCGTTTTTGGAAAAGCGTCGCTAATGCTCTGGCCTTTAGTGGCGTTTTTAAAAAAGCGCCGCTAATGCTCTTGCCTTTAGTGGTTTTTTTGGAAAAGCGCCGCTAATGCTCTGTTCTTTAGCGGCGTTTTTGCAAAAGCGCCGCTAATGCAAAATACTATTATTTAAAATAATTTTAAAGTTTTTTGGGTATATGATTACTGATTTTTTTTAATTTATATATTAAAATTTTTTATATAATTAATTATATAAAATAGTATTAATTTTAAAATATTAAATTAATTATCACTATAGTTTAGGGTTTTGTGTTTTTGGTTTAGGGTATCTGATTAATTTAAGATTTAAGGCCGGTTTAGGAGTTACTATTTTAAGGTTTAGGGAGTATGAATTTAAGGATTATGGATTATGGATTATGGTTTAAGGGTTGGAATTTAAGGTTTAGGGGTTAGGGGTTAAGGGTTTAAGGGTTAGAGGTTATGGGGTTAAGAGTTAGGGATTCAGGGGTCGAGTTAGGTTTTTGGGTGTAGATTAATTAGTCTTTTTAATTTATATTTTAAATATGTTCTTATATATATATAATTGTAAAAGAAATAATAATAAATTTATTGAGGGTTTTTAGTTTAAGGTATATGATTAATTTAAGATTTAAGGCCGATTTAGGAGTTACTATTTTAAGGTTTAGGGGGTATAGATTTAGGGATTATGGGTTGGGATTTAAGGTTTAGTGGTTGGGATTTAAGGTTTAGGGGTTTAGGGGCTAGATGTTTTGAGGTTAATAGTTAGGGATTTAGGGTTTAGGCCTCAGGGGCCGGGTTGGGGTTTTGGGTTTAGATTAATTAGTTTTTTAATTTATATTTTAAATATGTTCTTATATAATTGTAAAAGAGATAATAATAAATTTAATATATTGAAATTATGAGTATAGTTTAAATTATTTAAGAGATATATAATAGATAGACTTTATATGTATTGAATGGTTAATTTTAGGGTTTAAGGTTAATGTTTACTTGAGATTTGTTAAATGATAAAATTTTATACAATTAATTAATGCTTTTATATTTAAAAATTTTAATCTAAATCATTTGATATATTTAAATATTAGTTTAAATAGAATTAATAAATAAGTTAAAAAAGTAATAGATTGATATGGATATTTAGGTATAATTATTTATTTTGGAGAGGACCAAATTATAAGAAATAAAATTAAAATACAAAAATAAAAATGAAATAAAATAAATAAAATTATAATTTTATCTAATTCTTATAAATATTACTTAAAAATTTTAGAATTATTTATTTAAAACTTTTATCAAAACGTCACCGTTTAACTTTAATAAGCGTTTTTACAAAAATGCCAGAATTATAAATTAAAATTTAATAAAACGGTAATTTTACAAAAAAAAATCATTTTACTTTAAAGAAAATCGCGTAAACATAGTTAAAAAGCTCTCATTTTTCAACCAAATCCAATCCCTAAACTGCGCCTCTCCCAATTTCTTCTTGGTACTCTTTGTTAGTTCGTCACATGATAGGCTCTTTTGTCTCGGTTTACTTACGATGGTAGATTATGAGATGATTCCAAGTTTAGGGTTCATTGAACAAAGACAGCGGCGGTGGTTTATGGTTTTAGCAGAGCAAAAAAAAAAAAAGGAGGAAGTAGGTAGGCATGGTGAAGCTCACGGCCGACTTGATTTGGAAGTGTCCTCACTTCTTCAATGCCCTCAAGGAGCGAGAATTGGATCTTCGAGGTGCTGCTTCGCCCTTCTTCCGCTTTAACCCTAACCCTCATCATAATAATGTTCTCAAAATTCCCTTTCTTTCCTTTTTCCCCTTTCAGGTAACAAAATTGCTGTAATCGAAAACTTGGGTGCTACCGAGGTGTGTATTACTTTGTTTGTGCCAGTTTTTAGTGCATTCGTAGCTTTAATTTACTGGTGGGTTTTTTTTTTTGTTACATTTGCTAAATTGATAGGACCAATTCGATACCATAGGTGTGTATTACTTTGTTTGTGCCAGTTTTTAGTGCATTCGTAGCTTTAATTTACTGGTGGGTTCTTTTTTTTTTTTGGTTACATTTGCTAAATTGATAGGACCAATTTGATACCATAAATATTTATCTAACAATGAGATTGTAAAGCTGGACAACTTCCCTTATCTTAAACGCTTGGGTACTTTACTTATAAACAACAACCGAGTTACTCGTATCAATCCCAATATTGGGGGTAAGCTTTGAATCAACACTTCAATTTCCCTTGTACTTTAGCATGTGCCCTTTGCCTTTTGGTGTTGTCTCGTGGTAGGAAGGCTCTTATGCTGTTCACATTTCCCTTTCTTGCAGAGTTCTTGCCAAGTTTACATACGTTGGTTCTCACAGATAACCGACTGGTGAACTTAGTGAAGATTGACCCTCTTTCAGCACTCCCTAAGCTGTAATTCCTTAGCCTGTTGGATAACAATATTACAAAAAAACCTAATTATAGGTTATATGTGATTCACAAACTCAAATCACTCCGTGTTCTAGATTTCAAGAAAGTCAAAGCTAAGGTGATTGGATATGCTAAACTATTATTTTGTCCTTTTATACGGTTTTAATCTGTTATGTTATGCATTTGTTGTTGCCTATATGAAATTGTTGTGTTTAATTGAGAAACTTCTGGCGGCATACCTGTATTTATTCTCCTGATAGTATTTGCATGACTGAGCCTTTAGCTTTGTAAATCTGAACTTCCTTTTTGACATTGTTTAATAACTTCATGGTTTGGTTTGAATATATATTTTGCAGCAGCAACTATAGGTTCACGTAATGCTGTTATGTGGTGACTGATTGAGATTACAGTTGCATTTATGTACTACACTTTCTAGTTATTCAATTTTAAGTTCCTAATACAGTTCCAGGTTGCATAATTGAACTTGTTTAGCTTTCTTGTTTTGCTGGATAAAATGCATTATCTTGATTTCTTACATAAAGCCATGCTGCCATCTTTTTATAATTGACTTTTATTCAAGGTTGGAGATGATTGGCGACAAGATGTTCTTGCTCTTCAAGTGATAGCTCTTCTAAGAGACATATTTACAGCTGTTGGGCTTAATCTCTATTTATTTCCCTATGGTGTTCTCCCAACTGGTCCAGAGAGAGGTATTATTGAGGTGAGCATATCTTCTAATCTGTTAAGCTCTTGTTTTGCGTCTACATTAATTCTGTTACACTAGTGAAGGAACCATTGAATTGTGTAATTCTTTTTGACATAACTAATCTATAACAGCTAAATTTACAAGGAAAAAGACCTTTGAGGAAATATAAATCTCCCACTGCTGAGTTGTTTTTGGTTTTGGTGTGTCTTATTGTTGTCATTCTTGCAATTGTCTGTCCTAACTCTTAGGTCTTTCACCATCACAACAGAGAATGACTTTCTAAAAAGGTTTTGTTAAGTGAATTTAGGGAATACCACTGCTATTTTCACCTTGCTCCCCCAATGTGTACTATACAATCGAATATGATGATGTGGTTTGATTTACTAGTGAAGTTACTTGTGCATGTGTCTTGTTACAGGATAATCATTCCTAGGCACTGTAATGAATATTTTACTTAATAAGTTCCCTCTTTTTCTTATATATAAAAAATACAAATTTAACTATTTAATAATAGAATAACAAAAAAAATCAAATTTTGAAAACATCTAAAAATTTTATAATTGAATGAGTATCCTTATAGTATATATATTTTTTAAAAAAGTACATATTATATTTTTAATTGATATTTGAATAAATATTTAAAAAAATAAAGAAAGAGTTAGAAGAAAGGTGAGAGGCATGTGAAGATATCTAAAAGGGAATAACAAGTTGGGGACGTGAAATGCAGTCACTGAACAGATTTAAGAAATGGAATATTATAAGAATAGGTATTAATTAATTAGTATATTAGCTGGAGTAGAAGCCACCAGTATCTTGCGTTTCAAGTACAAGTACCTTTTATTATTATTATTTTCTAAAATATACACAATCATGGGACACGTAACCAAATAATTATGCCTCCCTTCACTATTATATTAGGGTAAAATATAAGAAGAGTGACTTAATTATATAATTTATTCTATTTTAGTCGCTTAATTATTCATTTTATTTAATTATTTAATTTTTGAAATTAAATATTTAATATATTCTTTCATTAGTTGTAGATGAGTGATTGAAAAGTTGTTGTGAGTTTTTTATTAGTCTAATAACAAATTTAATCCTCTAATATTTATATGTTATATTAATTTAATTCTAAATTTAAAAATTCAACGATCCTTAATTCTCATATATATATATTGTGTTTATATTTTTGTTTTATAATTATATATTTTGATATGTTAATATAAATTAGCATCTGATATATTGTGAGTATTAAATTTTAATTCCACAAGTGGAATTAAAACGTTATCAGATGTTTTATTTTTATAATACTGATTTTCTTTTTATACTACAATCTAATAACTTATATCACATTATGCAAAAGACACTCTAATAGCCCTTCTTTCAGATCATTGAGTCCCTTTCAGCTGTTCCATCCCCTGAACTTGCATTAAGGTTGTACCTGCAATGTGCTGAGGTAATCTTGAGACTTGACTTAAACCAACTCTGCATAACAGTCATTGGTTAAATAGTGAATTGAACCCTGAAAATTATTTTAGATGATAACAAATTTTATTGAACTTCAAGAGATGCCATTTTTCTAATTGATAGTTGGGAAAAGGCATACTGAGATAAATAATGTTGCTCACGAGGGTGCAAGGTTTCTGATGGAACAGGTGCTTACAAGAATAAATAGCTTTATTTGTGACATTCTTAGGGCTGTTACCAATGTTCCATTAATTTATTATGTTGATTCTAGGCATTAGGGATCAATAATTTTATTTTAAGATGATGCGAAGGGTGTGCTATCATCATAAATCTCCCATCATTATGACTTTTAAGTTTAATGAATGGCATATTATCATTATGATATTAGCAATATATGCATAGTGAACAGTATTGCAAGCTTTGTCTTTGGTTATATTCCTTTTTGATGAAGAGAGGCTTGAATTTTATGTTTAACTTTTTAACCTGTATTTTGTCCTTGTTCTGTTTCCTGACTATCAGGCAGCTAATGGCTGTGATATTGAGCATGTTGCGTATGAATTTTTCACACAAACGTTTGTATTATATGAAGAAGAAATTGCGGTAATTGTACTACTCAGATCAGCTATTGTTGAAGTCTGTTATGCCTTTCTAATTTGTGTAGAGTTTCATGAATGTTTATTGATCATAGGACTCTAAAGCCCAAGTGACTGCAATTCATCTGATAATTGGGACTCTCTAGAGGATGAATGTATTTGGTGTTGAGAACAAAGATACTTTGACACACAAAGCCACAGGAGTAATATTGCTTCCTCTTCTCTGATTCATTGTACTTCATTGAACTGTTTATACAAAACTTAAATATGTGTTACTTTGGTCAGTATTCAGCTCGGCTATTGAAGAAGGCTGATCAGTGCAGAGCTGTTTACGCATGTTCCCATCTATTTTGGGTTGATGATCAGGATGGCATAAAGGACGGGGAGAGGTCTGGACTCAAAACTTGTCCCTTGGTTTAGATTTTTTTTCATGTAAACATTAAATTCGATTCCGTTAAACTGTAAATTGTTGTGTCATGTAAAGAAGTAATGCATGGCAGTTAGAGATGTAAATAGGTGTTTATTCTGGATTTGGATTTCATACTTGCTTGATTATATCTTTTATTAAACTGTAAATTATTGAGTCATGTAAATTGTATTATATCTTTTATTACCAAGATTTACTTGATTAAGAAAATGCATTGTATTTTTATTACCTTGCAATGTCTATAATCATAGGCTTATTCAACTAGTTAGTCTGTTTCTCATATGTATATTTAAAGTTCAAATTTAAAAAAATAAAATAAAATATTTGTCATAAAAATAAATATTATTTGATTAAAATATATATTTTTAAAGGTTATGTTTTTAGCGGCGTTTTTGCAATAAGCGTCGCTAAAGGTTTATTCTTTAGTGGCGTTTGTGAGAAAAAGCGTCGCTAAAGGTCAAGGTCTTTAGCAGCGTTTGTGGGAAAAGCGTCGCTAAAGGTCAAGGTCTTTAGCGGCGTTTGTGGGAAAAGCGCAGCTAAAGAACATGGTCTTTAGCGGCGTTTTTAAAAATAAACGCCGCAAATGTGAGCGGCGTTGTCAATAGCGGCAATTTTAGCGGCATTTTGCGGCGCTAAAAAGCGCCGCTAAAGGCCTAAAAAAGCGCCGATAAAAACCTGTTTTGGTGTAGTGTATCGGGTCTAACTACTTTCTATACTAACATTAAACAAATTCTTATTATATATTTCTAAAGTTCTCAAGTATATCTAACTCGACTTGTTAAGTTAGGGATATCATACAAGGGATCTGATTCAATTGATTTGATCCAATCCAAACTTCAAATTAAGTTTCTCCAAATGAACTGAGCTTCACAATTAAGCTTTCATACTTCCACAATATCAGCATAATCCAAAGCCCAAAGATTTTGTTCAAAAATTTGTCAACTTCAAATATGAAAAGTAATAGGGTTTGTCATTGTGTTAGTTGTAGTGACCACTACCATTGACACTTCGACAGCCATTTCAAAATACTCGCGTCAACAATCTCTACCTTTGGCAATTTTTTGAACAAAACCAATCAAGTGAGGAGACTTATCAACAATAATTGCTCCCTTTAAGTACAATTCTCTTTGTCCATCAATCTTATATTAAAACATGATTAGGCAATTTCAACCATTAATGCCTTATGAGTAATTGCATCAACAATTAAAATACTATAATTTTATGCAAGTAAGATAAGGATAAAAGCATGTGAAACAATGTAAAACCAACCAATCACCCATAAAATTTCCAATGTTCATCAGTTACAAAACTTGTAATAAAAAGTATGTAACAAAAAAGTAAACAAAACAAAATAACTCTCATCAAGAGTTACAAGAACAAACTAGCAACACCATCATCTTCCATAAGCATTTGGACAAGCTTCCAGCTACTTCAGCTCAACTACTCCATCTTTTTATTCAAAAGAGTTGCCAATGCATCACTATTTGGGGTGAGTAAATCATTACACAAAGCAACCTTGTTATATCTAATCTGTTGAATGGCCTATAACTCTAAGCGACTATTGATCTACTTAATTTGATATGTCAAATTAGGTCCTCTCGAATACTTAATGAGTTTGTACTCAAGTAGTTTTTTAATTTTGTTTACCGATTATTAGATTTTAGTGTTAATGATTTTTTTTACATTTTACTTTTCTTGAAATCCAAATTGACAATTATGCCACTGAGTGTGTAATAATCAATTTAAGCTTGTGTAGGGAGATGACTAAGGTCGAACATTGAGAAGGACTTTAGTTGTTATGTATGTTGCGACACTGACTCTCCATCACCTTAAAGAAGTGAACTTCAATGAAAACTCAACTTGGAGTAACCTATCGTTGAAGTCACGACACTAAGTATGTGGTGTCGCGACATTGAGCCTTCGAGTATTAACTACAAGCCTTGATGTTGTGACGCCAAGTCAATGGTTGAAGTGGGGAGACCCAGTGCCATTATCGTCGATGTTGCGGCACCAACAAGGTTGTGTCGCGACACCAAGAACCCTCAAGCCAAACTCGTGCCCACTACTATGGATGACGCGACACCAAAGCTTGGGTGTTGTGACATTGAATTCTAACGGTTGCAAAAAATTGTAGGGGAAATTTTGTTTCCAAACTCAACTCAAGTCATATCATTTTCTTGAAGGGTGTTTTTGTCAATGTTAAGGTTAAAGAATTAGATGTATTTAAGTTATCTTTATGTCACAACTAAAAGGTGAGATCCTTTATCTTTTTGTCAACATCTTTTATTCCCTCACAATTTTTAGCTTTTTAGATTTTTTTTTCTTTTTTAGCTTAGTAGTTATTTTCTATTGTTTTCTTCTTAGTTTTTCTGCACTTTTAGTTTTCTTTCAAATAGTTACAAGATTCTTCAATATTATTTTGGGTTTTTCTTTAAAGCATTCAATACTTACATGTTGTGAGTTATCAAAAGTGTAAATATATTAACTTGGGCTATGGATTTATCAACATTATTGATGTCATCTGCATTAAAGGCTCCTTCAAGAGTCACTAAGTATTTCTAAACCCTTGTCTCTTTTGTGGTTAATTGATGAATCATTTAAGCATGAAATTGGCTAGACTTTGTATTTGATGATGAGTAGAAACTAAGTTTTAGAGTGGTTGGTTGATTGAAATGTTGCATGATTAATTTTAGGGTCAGAGATTAAATTTCAAAAATTGGACTAAATTTAATAGACTTCAAAACCTAAGGCTGACTACCTTAGGTGAACATTTAGATAAGTGAGACCGAGATAAGATCTTATTGTGAACTAATTTGATTGTCTCGATTTAGTTTAGTGAGGTCAGGAGATTAATCAAATTAAATTATCTAATTGGATAAAATGATGATCGTGAGGTAAAATTAGACCAATTAGAAGTTTGAGCAATTTAGGTCTCTAATCCAAGAATTATTTGGTAACATGGAAATCAATCGATCACTTTATCTCATTAAATTGATATTTTTCATACTTTTGACTGTTATTCAATTTAGTCCTCTAAGCATAGTTTAGCTTAATTAACTTTGAATTATAAATTTCGTAATATAGTACTTAGTCATTAGCTAACTAGATTTCTTAATTGCATACTTGATCTTTGTTATTCATCTTATCGTTCGTTCTCCCTTGAGTTTGATTCTTGGAATATTTGGAGTGTTTCATTAGAACACTTGGAGTGTTTCATTGGAACACTTATAAATATTAAAATTGTCCTATTACACTTGTAGTAAAAGTCTTCCATCCTTATATTTTGAGCTATTCCTTTGCTCAGTGTCCGTATGCTGTGGGGTGTTCAAGTTGTCGGCGCCATTGTCGGAGAGATGTGTGTGTGATAAGTTGAACCGCATTGGTTTTTGCATGCTTTGTTAGGGAGATAATTAGTGAAAGTTAGGTTTATAGATACGACGCTTTATTTTTTTAATAGTTTTCTTAATTTTTTTCTTATTGATAATTGATTATTAGTCATGTTTAATAATAACTATAAGTGGCCAGAAGATTAATTTGTGTTTGATGTGAATGGTATTTTAATGCCTAGCTTGAGGTATGATGATGATTATGAGAGTCAAAGATATGAGTCTCCTTAGGATTTTCATGGCTATACAAATGAAATGGATAGTTACAATCAATGATGATTAGGTAGTAACTCAACATGTCATCTATATTCCTCGTATTATTATCAGGATGAGGGTATGTATTATGAAGAATCTAGTTAAAATCGTTATTTAAACCCTCGAGTTGGCATACTTGATGATGATATGTCTATGTGCCAAGACACTATGAAAAGCATGCAAAATCAGTTAGAGTTATTGTTAGAAGTCATCTGACATTTGAGTTGGGGAGCATGTTCCTGTGGTTGTGTAGAGTCAAATAATTCTGAACTTGATGAGTAGGTCTCCTATACGATTGTTGGCTATTCTTAGAGGTTGATTTTCAACAAGAGATAGAGATCGGAAAATTAAGTGAAGTGCTAGGTATTATTGATGAAGTCTTCGATCCTATTAATATAGATGTAGAGATGGGAGTAGAAGTATTTTTAGAAGAGATTACTGTGCTTGAAAAGTTTGTAAGTGAAAATTTGGAGCCAACACATTTTTCAAACATTTTAGAAGGAATCTCACGATAAAAATCGACCAAAGATATGTTCAAACAGAGGTGGGAGATAAGCTTCAACTACTTCATTTTTTGAAAGAAATTGAGTTTGTGGTTCCTGATTTGATTATTCCGCGAAAAGTGTTATGGAATGGGCTCGTTTTTGGTAAGAAATTACTCATAATGTGCATGTCAAAATTGTTTTAAGTAAGCAAAACAATTTGTTCTTGAAGGGCTTCAATCGTAGTGGAGTCAATAGGGCACTTTATTTGTCACATATAAAGAAATACTTCTTGCACCTTTGGCTTTTCTATGTGATACGAGCCAAGGAGGTGACACTCAAGGGGTTGTTTTTCCTAGTGGTCCAATCACTCGAAGCAAGGCACGACAATTAAAATCAAAGATGAATGCTTTTGTCCAAGACTTTGTTGCTACAAATTTAATTCATCATGTTCGTGACATTGACAAATACGGGAATGCAATTCATTGGACCAATCTTGGAATAGTGAAAGCCCATAAATTGGTGGATTAATCTTTTATGTATATTATTATTATTATTTACTTAATTCTCATTGGTTGGGACACATCATTTATGAGTTAAGTAATTTTATTGGTTAGGTTATTATTTATTTATTTTCTTAGATAATTTTAAAGAGTTTTATTAGGATTCAATTACTCTTTAAAGAGTTTTTATTAGGATTCAATTACTCTTGTAATTTGCCTATAAATAGGCTTGTTTTCTACACATTGGGAGGATAGAAAAAGAAGAGTATTTGTTTTCTTTCAAATTTGTGTGAGGCAAATTTTTGGGAGTAGAGTGATTCTTCTCTTGCTATTTAGTTTGGAGTTTGTTACTTTTGAGGGTATTTCGGAGTTGCAAATATTCAAATTTCTTTCCCGTTCATCGGTGTTTCTAGAGGTTCTTCTTCTAGGGGTTTCGTTGGGAGCCGCTCAATCATTGGCGTTTTTGGTTACAAGTTAACCAAGGGTTCTATAGCCCAAATCTATCCTTTATAATTATTATTATTTAACTAATTTTATTTATTCTCGTTTTTTTATTTCTAATTTGTGTTTCTCTTGTGTCTAGATTCGAGATTCTGCATCAGTTGGTATCAGTTTCAGGCCAGTTGGTGTTATTTTTGAAGCTAAAATCAAATCCGAAACGAGTCAAAATACCAAAAACACTTTTCATCGGTTTCATCGATTCTTTTTTTTTGAAGTTTGTGTTTATTCTCCTCTTATTCTTTAAAAAAACAGCAAAAAGAAAAAGAAAAAAAGAAGAAGCAAAAAGCGCAAAAAAACCGCAAAAAAACCGCAAAAAAAAGTTGCCTACCTTTCATACGTAGGTTTCTTCTTTTCCAATTATTGTTATTATTTTTTATTTTTCCGAAAATTGAATTTCTTTTCCTTCATCTTTTCTTGACTCAAGTATAATTAAAGCTTCAATTTTTTTTTTGAAAATCTTAAGACACCGAACGTTTCTGATTTTTTTTTAAAAATTGGGTAGAGTTTTCTTAAGTTTTCTTCTTATTAAAGCTTTTCTTTGACTCTAGAGTTAGGGATCGTTGCAGGTCTAGGTTTTTTTTGTTTCTCTTACGCTTTCTAACACTTTGTTTCTTCTTGTGTTAGCAGATATTAAAGGCACGCACAATTCCTTCATCCGTGTAGCCTCCATTACAAATTGCCTCGTCAAGTTTATTGGCCTCTTAAAGTAATTAGGATATTCATTGTTTCTTTGAAGTTTGCACCTCCGTTATTTGATCTTGATTAGTAACCCTCTCCAAACATATTTACAAGTTTTGAATCATTCAGAGAGTTATTCTTTTGAGAGCTAACGAGTGAGGTTATTATTATTTTTTCTTTCTTTTTCTTGTTTGTGTGATTTTTTCACAGATACCATGCCGATCACTAGATCCCAAACTAGTAAAAATGAAGAGGATGAGCAAAAAAGAGAGAACGATCCTTTGGTTGAGTTGTTACACAAAGAGATGAAAAAGTTGCAAACTCAATTCGAACATCGCATGACCCAGATGTTACAAGAGCAAAGGGAGTATCTTGATACAAAACTTACAACTCAAGAGAGATACATTGCCGATAATTAAAAGAAGTTGAACGAAGCCTTTATAAGCCGATCAAATTCACGAGATCGAACTTTTAAATGAAGGGAGGACCATGTTTTTGATGATGATTTTGAGTTCGAGTATGTATCTAGAGAAAGATTTGAGCGAAACAATGACACCCCAAACCAAAATTTCCTTCTTTTTCAGGGACGAATGATCCTGATGCTTACCTTGATTGAGAGGAAAAGATGGAAGCAGTCTTTGCTTGTTACAATTACTCTGATGAGAAAAAGGTAACATACGATGTAGCTGAGTTCATTGATTATGCACTAACATGGTGGAATCAATTATGTAAAAGCAGGATTCTTTATAGAGAGCAACCTATTACTACTTGGGTTGAAATGAAGCGCATCTTGTGAAAACAGTTTGTTCCACCATACTATTATCGAGAACTCCATCAAAGACTCCAACATCTTGTTCAAGGAGATAGATCTGTGGATGACTACTACAAAGAGATGGAGACTATTCAGATTAGAGCTAATCTTGTTGAAGAGGCTGAGGTGACTATGGCTAGATTCCTTGCCGGCCTAAAGCTTGAGATTGCAAATCGAGTTGAGTTACAACACTACATGGATGTTGAAGAAATGCTTCAAACCGCACTCACCATTGAAAAGCAATTACGAAAGAAAGGGACACCGAGGGGTGCTAGTTCAGTTTCTAATCCTGCTTGGAGAGGAAATTGGCAAAAACAAGATAATAGATTGTGGAATGGGAGAGATGCACGGTTCAAGCCAAATGAGCCTAGAACTTACTTCAAAGATAAAGGTATGCCTAATTCATTTAAAGGTTCTACTTCTACTAATCGAGCTCCATCTTCTTCTTCTACTTCTCCTAGTGTCATTAAGCAGCCAAAAGATATTACCTGCTTCAAATGCCAAGTAAGGGGTCACTATGCTCGAGAATGCCCTAATAAAAAGTCATTGGTGATTCGAGAAGATGGCGAGGTTGATTTTGAGTCTGATAACGAAGATAAGATGCCTCCTTTGGAAGATGCTGATGATGTGCGTACTCATGATGAGTATGAAGAATACTTGGAGTATGGTGAGAAAGCACTTGTTGCTCGAAGGGCTTTAAATGTCCAGTTTAAAGAGGAAGGGCGCGAACAAAGAGATAACATTTTCCACACGAGATGTTTGATTGGTGGACAACCTAGTTCATTGATCATCGATAGTGGAAGTTGCACCAATGTGGTAAGTTCTTCCCTTGTTGAGAAACTTGGCCTACCTTGTGTGAAGCATCCATGGCCATACCGCTTGCAATGGCTGAATGATAGTAGGGAGGTAAAAGTATCTAAACAATGCTTAGTTTCATTTTCCATTGGTAGATACTCTGATAAAGTTTTGTGTGATGTTGTTCCAATGCAAGCTGGGCACATATTACTTGGACAGCCATGACAGTTTGATCGACGAGTAAATCATGATGGTTTCCTTAACCAATATACCTTTGTGTTCCTTGGAAAGAAGTTTACTTTGGCTCCACTTCCTCCTCAAGAAGTCTACAATGATCAACTCAAACTTGCTAGTGAGATGGGTAAGGGAAGTGAGGTAAAATCATTGAAAAAGGCTAAGAGTAAAGAGGCCCTTAGTGTTAAAAGCCAACTTAAAGGCCCAACATTGGTGAGTGATTGCACACACAAGTCACGAGATGAGAAAGTGAGTTTATTCGCTAGGTTTCGAGATATCAAATTTGCTTTTTGTACAAAACAAACATTTGTAATTATTAGGTTTAGGGAAAGCTTTGTTTTGACTAACCCTAATACACATTTGCCTAGTTGTTTTGTTGATCTTTTGCAGGATTTTGAGGATATATTTCCTTCTGAAATGCCTAAGAGATTACCTCCTTTACGAGGGATTGAACATCAAATTGACTTTGTGCCTGGTTCAAGTATTCTGAATAGACTAGTCTATCGAAGCAATCCTAAAGAAACTAAGGAGTTGCAAAGGCAAGTAGAAGATCTCTTAGAGAAAGGGTTGATTCGTGAGAGTCTAAGCCCTTGTGCGGTTCCTGTACTTCTCGTCCCAAAAAAAGATGGTTCTTAGAGAATGTGTGTTGATTGTCGTGCTGTCAACAAGATTACGGTAAAGTATCGATATCCAATTCCTCGATTAGATGATATGTTGGATGAGCTTAACGGTGCATGCATTTTCTCTAAAATTGACTTAAAAAGTGGTTACCATCAAATAAGAATGAAACAAGGTGATGAATGGAAAACTGCTTTTAAGGCTAAGTATGGCCTGTATGAGTGGTTAGTCATGCCATTTGGCTTAACTAATGCTCCTAGCACATTCATGAGATTAATGAACCACATACTTAGACCTTTTTTAGGAAAATTTGTCGTTATGTATTTTGATGACATACTGATTTATAGCAAAACTTTGAATGATCATGTTGGGCATGTTAAATTAGTATTGGATGTGTTAAGGCATGAACGACTCTTTGCTAATCTTGGAAAATGCACCTTTTGTATGGATAAGCTTGTTTTTTTGGGTTTTGTGATAAGTTCTACAGGAATCCATGTGGATGAGGAGAAGGTAAAGGCAATTAAAGAATGGCCTATCCCTAAAACTGTTTCTGAGGTAAGGTCTTTCCTTGGGTTAGCCGGTTTCTACCGTAGGTTTGTTCGTAACTTTTCCACCCCTTTGACTGCACTTATTGAAAAGAATATATCTTTTCATTGGACAGATAAGCAAGAATTAACATTTAATGAACTTAAAGATAAATTGTGTAATGCTCCTATTCTTGTTTTACCTAATTTTAAAAAGGCCTTTGAGATTGAATGTGATGCTTCTGGTGTAGGTATAGGTGCCGTCCTTATGCAAGATAGTAAACCACTAGCCTACTTTAGTGAGAAACTTGGTGGAGCACATTTGAACTATTCGACCTATGATAAAGAGTTATATGCCTTGGTAAGGGCATTAGAAGTTTGGCAACATTACCTTTTACCAAAGGAGTTTGTGATTCACACTGACCATGAATCACTTAAGCACTTAAAGGGACAAGGTAAGTTGAACAAGCGACATGCGAGATGGGTTGAATTCATTGAATCTTTCCCTTATGTTATAAGGTATAAGAAAGGTAAAGATAATATTGTGGCTGATGCTCTATCAAGGAGGTACACTTTACTTAGTACTTTGCATACTAAGTTATTAGGTTTTGAGTATCTCAAAGATTTATATGCCACTGATTTTGATTTTGAAAGCATTTATGACGCATGTGAACATGGTGCATTTCACAAATTTTATAAGCATGATGGCTATCTTTTTCGAAATAATAGACTATGCTTACCAAAGTGTTCAATGCGAGAATTGTTGGTTCGAGAGGCTCATAGTGGTGGTCTTATGGGTCATTTTGGAGTCACTAAGACTTATGATGTTTTACATGAGCATTTTTATTGGCCTAATATACGAAAACTTGTTGAGAAAATTTTCTCTACTTGCATTAGTTGTAAACAAGCTAAATCCACTGTGATGCCTCATGGTCTATATACTCCTCTTCCTATTCCTACTTCATATTGGACTGACATTTCAATGGATTTTGTAATAGGTTTACCAAGGACAAAGCGTGGACGAGATAGCATCTTTGTGGTTGTGGATCAATTTTCTAAAATGGCTCATTTCATTCCATGCCATAAGACTGATGATGCAACCCATGTTGCCGATCTATTTTTCCGTGAAGTTGTGAGATTACATGGAATCCGAAGGACTATCATTTCTGATAGAGATGAAAAATTTCTTAGTCACTTTTGGAAGGATTTATGGGGTAAGTTAGGTACTAAACTACTTTACTCTACTACATGCCACCCTCAAACTGATGGTCAAACCGATGTGGTAAATCGAGTTTTGGGATCTTTGCTTAGAGCCATAATAGGTAAGAATGTTAAATCTTGGGAAGAATGGATACCCTATGTTGAGTTTGCTTATAATCGTTCTGTTCATTCTTCCACAGGTTTTACTCATTTTGAGATTGTATATGGCTTTAATCCACTTACTGTTTTAGATTTGCTTCCTTTACCTTTGAATGAGATTGCTAATTTAGATGGTGAAAGGAAAGCTGATTTAGTGAAAGAGATCCATGAGAAGGCTCGTAAAGCCATTGAGAAAAAGAATGAGTCCAATGCATATCGAGCTAATAAAGGGCGAAAGCAAGTCTTGTTTGAACCTGGAGATGGGTATGGGTGCATATGAGGAAAGAATGATTTCCTTCTAAGAGAAAGAATAAACTTGATGCAGGAGGAGATGGACCATTCCAAGTACTCGAGAAAATAAATGATAATGCTTATCGCATTGATATTCCTGGTGAGTATAGTGTTAGTGCTACTTTCAATGTTTCTGATCTTTCTCCTTTTGAATTTGATGTAGGCTTAGATTCGAGGATGAATCTTCTTGAAGAGGGGGAGAATGATACGAGCCAAGGAGGTGACACTCAAGGGGTTGTTTTTCCTAGTGGTCCAATCACTCGAAGCAAGGCACGACAATTAAAATCAAAGATGAATGCTTTTGTCCAAGACTTTGTTGCTACAAATTTAATTCATCATGTTCGTGACATTGACAAATACGGGAATGCAATTCACTGGACCAATCTTGGAATAGTGAAAGCCCATAAATTGGTGGATTACTCTTTTATGTATCTTATTATTATTTACTTAATTCTCATTGGTTAGGACACATCATTTATGAGTTAAGTAATTTTATTGGTTAGGTTATTATTTATTTTCTTAGATAATTTTAAAGAGTTTTATTAGGATTCAATTACTCTTGTAATTTGCCTATAAATAGGCTTGTTTTCTACACATTGGGAGGATAGAAAAAGAAGAGTATTTGTTTTCTTTCAAATTTGTGTGAGGCAAATTTTTAGGAGTAGAGTGATTCTTCTCTTGCTATTTAGTTTGGAGTTTGTTACTTTCGAGGGTATTTCAGAGTTGCAAATATTCAAATTTCTTTCCCGTTCATCGGTGTTTCTAGAGGTTCTTCTTCTAGGGGTTTCGTTGGGAGCCGCTCAATCATTGGCGTTTTTGGTTACAAGTTAACCAAGGGTTCTATAGGGTAAATCTATCCTTTTTATTATTATTATTTAACTAATTTTATTTATTCTCATTTTTTTATTTCTAATTTGTGTTTCTCTTGTGTCTAGATCCGGGATTCCGCATCACTATGTTTGGCTTTATCCAATTTTATTTCAAGGTTTGTATCTACCTAAATTAGTTCATCAGTCCTCAGACTATCTAGACTTTTGCCTCATCAATGGTAGTGACTTTAAATCAAACCTATCAAGTAATAATCTCAATACCTTCTTGACCAACTTGGAATTGGAATATTCTTTTCCAAGAGTAAACGCTAGATTTAGATAGATTACAAAGTTTTAAATAGAATTCACCAATAGTTTTTGAACCCTACATTTTCAAGGCCTTGAACTTGGTGGATAACATCTATATGTTAGAATGCTTTACTATGATGGTTTATTCATGTGCAATTTCAAAGATGTCTCATGCCTCTTTAGCAATTATACCCTTTGAGATCCTCTAAAATTTTTGTTCATTGACACTGCAGAAGATAGCATAAAGAGCTTTCAAATTGGCATTCACAAGACGTTCTTCATTATTGGTCCAAGCTAACTTAGACTTAGGAGTTCTTCCTACTTCTGTATCAACCATAGGTGGTTGCCACCCTGTGAGAAAAGAACATTATGCTTTCTCATTGGTGGACTTAATGAAAGGTTTCATTCTTGCCTTTCAATAAGTATAGTTAGAACCTTCCAACATAAAAGGATGTGCAATTGAAGATCCTTCCATATCTAGCAATTAACAACACCATAAAACACTACTTGCTACGTTAAGTGGGAGGATCTGATATCAATTTTTGAAATAGAAAATTTTTAATTACTTAGAAAAAAAGTGCTTGAATAGAGCTGATAGCCATAGTGGCCACTTCAGATGTCACTACGATGAGCACAATAGAAAAATATAACACAAAAGATTGTTTATGCAGTTTAATTTCCCCACGTCTGCGGAGCCTAATTTAGTGAAAAAAACTCATCTTTAATCCCAATACAACAAGTGATTTAATTCCTATTACACCCCGATAAAGCAACCTCATTTATGTATCTAAAGACCTAGATCTCTCAATACTCTATACAAAACCTATACAAGTTTCTAAAAGATATAAGAGTTTTGAGACTTACTTATATACTAGAGATAAATTACAATCCAAACCCCTTGGAAAAACAATTAAAATAGCAAAGTACAATATAATAATAAAGACTAATCTAAAATGGATTGTTGGAGATATGTCTTCAATGCCATCCTGATCTAATCTCCATAATCCAAGAGATCCGATAGCTTGATCTGATCCAATCTTTAGGATAAGTTGCTTCAAATGGATTGAACTTCATAGTTGGGCTTGCGTACTTCTATTATATTGGCATCATTCAAACCCCAAAGATTTAGTTTTTAAAATTAAGTTCAAATATGACAATTAATAAGAAATTTCGCAATGTTAGCCGTAGTGACTACTACCTTGGTACTTTCGCAACCACTTCAAAACACTAGCCTTAACATATTATTTCTAGATGTTAATACACATTGATGGATTTCATTGATTTAGCTGGAAATCCTTCCAATACAAACTCGATTAATGTAAATTCGCCTAAGAAGTTTTTTTTTTAAAAAGATTGACAACAATGCACCTCTACCTCCTAACTTTGAAATGGTGTAAGAGCTCTTACAGATTTCACCTCTTATTTATGTTTCTCTTTATCTTGACCAAAATGGCCTTTTTTTTATAACAATCCCTTTTATTTAATGGCATTCCAATAAATTCCTATAAACAACGATTATTGTTTTAAGATTGGTTTATATTTAAGTAATTTGTTGCTTGACTAGTTTTGCTTACAGCCGATGCAATGTTGTATTCATCTTACTTTTCAATTTTAGCCATGAAAGTTTTGTTTATTGTAACTAATTTGGCATTATTCTAACAGTAGCTTCTTCTTTTTTTATTACAGTTAAACTTGGTATTGGAGGGTTCAGTATGGGTGCAGCAACCTCTCTATACTGTGCAACCTGTTTTATTCATGGAAAATATGAAAATGGCGATTTATATCCTACCAATTTGAGTGCAGTTGTAGGTCTTAGTGGATGGCTTCCATGTTCAAAGTTGGTTTCCTACGTCTGCACCTTCGCATATAACCTTAGTGCTCCCCCTCCACCCCAACTATATTTGGTTTATAAATTGTTTTCTTTTCTAGGAATTTGAAAGCCAAAATAGAAAGACATGATGAGGTTGCTAGACGCGTTGCATCCTTACCCATTTTGCTATGCCATGGAAAAGGTATTTTTAGTAACATTGTTTATGGGAACTATCATATGGATTTAAGTATGGTCATTGTGTTTCTTTTCTAGCTTTATCTTACTCCTCTGTTACAATAGTGGCACTGTTAAAATTAACATCATTTGTTTTTATTATGAAATAGTGGGATATAACAAGATGGTACCTAGACTAGAATATATTTTACTCGAGGGATTTAACCAGACAAATATGTTTAGTGTCAACTTTTCAAAATTAGGAAAGCAAACTTGATTTCTCAAGTTTAGTGATTTAACCAGCCAAATGCATTGACATAAAACCTAAAATTACTATTGTTAGCATATTGTTGTATACATTCAATGTTATATGAGGGCCTTATCTATTTGTAATCTATTTCACATTGAAAAGGAAAAAACTGATTGAAACTATTCTATGCATCCTCTATGGGCAACCATTAAATAGTTGTTATTAAAGTAGACATTTCTTTTGGTGCTTGCATATAATTAGTCATTTCAAAGAATTATAAAGTCAGCTTCCCAAACTTTCAAGTAAATATTGTCATTATTGAAACCTAAGGTAATATTTTTAAACATTTAGTAATTAACTTGGTGGCTGCTATCAGGTTAACAAATTCAATTTATAGCTCATATTTTTTTACTTGTTTCCTTATTATTGGCATCATCAATGGCTATTGTAAATATTCCTTCGGAAGTATGTAATTGTATATAATGAACTTGAGTTGCAGGAGATGATGTGGTTCCATATAAGCTTGGTGAAAAATCTGCATTGGCACTGAGTTCAAATGGATTTGAGAACATGACTTTCAAATCCTACAATGGGTACGGATCTTTAGGATCTAAATAAAAAACTTTCATGATTTCTCATACGTTCAACAATTTATCGAAATACTTTGATAAACAATATATAGACTTGGTCACTATACAATCCCAGAGGAGATGGAAGATGTCTGCACTTGGTTAACATCAAAACTGGGGCTTGACAGTCGATGAGCTTAAGGATAGATGTGTTGCATTTTTTAGACGAAATCGTGGTGGTTATGGGTGTAGAAAATAATTTGCATTACATGGCTTGTAGTTCAATATTTTGTTTAATTATTGGTCATGGACAGAACAAGACAACATTATTAGCTCCTTTGCTCATCAACTTTTGTAGTTTGGAATTTATTATTAATCAGAATGTTATCTATAACATAAATATATTTGTAAAAATTATATTAGAATTTTAAAAAATATATATTAATAACTATTAAGTGGTATGTCAAAATATCTTTGATATAATACCTATCAGTAGTGATTTTATAACATTTGAATCTATAATGAATTTGGTTTTGCATTTCTTTTCGTGGATTGACTGAATTTTTCCCATCTTTTCATAACGAATATTTTTTAAGCTAATGGCAACATCAGGCTTCTTAACTCAACCATTAACATCTATATATCAATAATTGAAAGTAGAAAGTATAGTAGTCATAAAGAAACAAAAGGAAACTACCGTTGAAAAAAAAAAGGATTTACTTGTTGATTGATACATTAAAGTTTAGTTTCACTCGTTTGATCCTATGGCCAACAACTTAAGCAAATTTGGTTTACGTTCTGCGGAATAAATACAAATACAGATACTCAAGCAATGGACTTATAGTTCTCTTCCTGTCTTACCTGAAACACAAAAAAATTAGAGTCAGTTGAACTTGTCAACCGTACTATGAGGAAAGCATACAGGTACAAGATGTACATTAATAAGTTTAAACACTTGCATACTGAAACGAAACGAAATACCTTAAAGATAGAATCACTTGATCACACTTTTTGTTAATTGTCAGGAGTTTTCTGTTTCCTTACACAATGTCTCCAAAGAAATGATCCATTGTTTGAAGACTCATTGCCCTCATCTCTGGTAGATCCACTTTACTCATTATAGCTCCCAAAAAAAAATTTATGGTAGATCTCCTCTTAATACTCAATTCAACTCTCACCTTTAATGTGTCAAACCAGCCGCTGCTCTTATGACTAAACCTTCATTTAAACATTCAAATAAGGAAAACGATAGTGAGCCAACTTCTATCATCACTAGATAAAATTCTATCATTAGCCCTCTTTCCCAAATGAAGATTGTGTTGGAAAAATTGTTTATGAATGCATAGCAAAATTTCAAAATTTTTTATTATTTTTGTTGTGTTATCCATAGCAATAAATTTTTCCAAATTTAGTATCTATGTTTCCGAGATTGAGGTGTTTTATCGAATCTTGGTTTTTGACCGAATGATCTTCTTCACTATTCTCGAACACTCGGATGCTTAAAAAGCGAACTCTTATCGCAAACTGAACACAAAACGAAAATTGTAACTTTCTAACGAGGAAAGTTCACTTTTTTTTATAGGAAACCAGAATTGAAATTTGCAATCATAAATACTCACAAAAAATAGAATTTATTCGTAGCTAAATAAATTTTTCATAAATTTTAGTGGAGTATCTACATATCAATTGTGTTTATTTTCAACTACCTATAAACCCTATTTATAGGAAAAAATCACAAAAGTTTTACTAGAATAGGAGAGAGAAAATAATATTTTATTAGAAAACCTAGAGTCTTTCTGAGACTCAATATGGTGGGTGACACATTGGAAAGCACACACCGGGTTCATAGTGTGTCACCCACCCTTTATACTAAATAAGCTCATTAGGCCTTTTTCATGTTTTGGGTACAATTATATGTACAATCCAATTTTAGAATAAGCTCATATAATTATTTAACCTAATAACCAATTTTCTATTGGAAACTAGACCTAATAATGATTTAATCCAAGCACTAATAAGCTAATACAAATCCCTAGCTACAACCTTCAAACTTCACCGATGATGCAATCCTCCCAAAATACATTCTCAAGGCTTCTGGAAAAGCTTTCCAACTATGCATTTAAATAACTAATGAGTTAAGCTCAAAGAGTTTAGTAAGTACTTTTAGATTTCCTATCTTGTTCGTATTAGTGGTCAATCTTTTACAAAATTATAGTTGAGTTTTAATTCTACCAATTCTATGTTAATTTCGCATTAGGTTTCAACTCTAAAGTATGATTCTTTACACATTCTTCATGTCACTTATTAAAGTGACTTGCATAGTTAGCACTTATGGTTTAGTTAATGAGCATTCAAATTATACCATATCAATCTTAATTTCGTTTCCAATTTTATACCTTTCCATCAATGTATTCATATTTATACACAATTCACAAAGCTTACCATACCAAAAATTAATTATTTTTCTCATTGTGCCAATAACACATTAATATCAAATTCTTACTCATTGATCTGTTGTAATTTGATATGTCAAATTAGGCACTTTTAGGTACTTAATGAGCTTTTTTTCAAGTAGTTTACGATTCTTTTAATGTTTTCTTTATCAATTCTTAGATTTTAGTTTTAATGCTAGCTTTTATTATATTTTATCACTTTTAATACCCAAATAGACAAAACTATGTCATTGGGAGTCTAATGGTTGATTTGAGCTTGTGTAGGGAGATGATTAGGGCCAAACATCACCAAAACTCAACTTGGAAGTAGCTTGTTGTGGAGGCCATAACACAGAGTATGGGTGTCGCGACGCTAAGTTTCGAAGTTGCGATTCAAAGCCCTTGAGGTTGCGACTCTAAGCCCAAAAGATGAAGTTGTTGAAACTAGTGGCTTGTCATCCCGGTCGCGACACCAGTAAGGGTGTGTCACAACAGTGAGAGCCTCTCATGCACCCTTCATGCCAACTGCCATTGGTGTTGCAACATCGAAGTTTGATGGGTGAAAAAATTGTAAGGGTAATTTTGTGTCCAAACAAGCTTAAGTCATCACATTTTTTAAAGGGTATTTTTGTTAATAGCAGCATTTAAGAAATCAAAATATTTAAAGCCTCTTTATAGCACAAAAAACTAGACATTCATTTTCTATCATCTTTTCATTCCTTCAATCATTTAGGTTCCTGGGTTTTTCCTTTTTTAGCTTAGTCTTTATTTTGTTATTCCTTTTACTTTGTTGTACTTTTCTCTTTTAGTTCAAAAGAAACAATAACTTATTATGTAATTTTGAGTTTTTTCCAAGTATTCAATAGATTTAAATGATTAGTTACTAAAAGTTGCAAAGTACTTAATTAGGTTGTAGATTTGTGGAATATTCTTGCTTGTCATAATTTCCATCAAAAGCCTCTTCAAGATTTACTAAACATTTCTTAACCCTTACCTCTTTTTTAATTATTTGATGATTCATTTAAGCATGAAATTGGTTGAGATTTGTGTTTTTATGATGGGTAGGAACTAAACTTCATAGTGGTTGATTGATTGAAATGTTATATGATTAATTTTATAATTAGGGACTAAATCCTAAAAACTAGATTAAATCAAATAAACTTCAAAACCTAGAACTTATGACTGTAGGGGAACATTTAGATAGGTGAAATCGAGAGGAGATCCTATTGCGAACAAATTTGATTTTCCCAATTTAGTCTAGTGGGGTCGAGAGATAAATTGGATTGAATCATCCAATTGAGTAAAATTGTGACCTAGAGGTAAAATTGGACCAATTAGGAGTTTAAGAAATTTAGATCCCTAATTTGGGAGTTAATTAATCACAAGTAAGAAAAGCTTCTTCAAGCACAAATGATGGAATAAGGTATTGGTTTAGCATTTGATACCATTTGGTACTTTTTTTGCAAAAACAATATGTCACGTCGAGACATCAAGCGATTGCGTCATTACGAGGAACCCCTTCACATCGCAAAGTCAACTCAAGATTTTTGAAATCTTTGCATATTGATCATTGTTTGATTTTGGGTTAACATTAGAGATTTCATAAGCTCGTGTAGGACTCAGAAATGGTTGTTTATTGTATTAAATCTACGTAGTATCTTAATTTAATCATACAATGATATATAATTGAATGTGTTTGACTGTAGTTGCTCCAGCAATGACTGTGGTATCTCGTAACTCGAACACGATGGCCAGGTCGGGTGCCGGGGTGTTACAATTTTTTTATTACAACTCATGTGCGAGTAATTTAATATTCTAGCCTTTCAAAACAGGGTTGTTTTGTCGTACAATAGTTACTAAATCACTTATATCTTTCCCTACGAAATTCAAAATTAAGATCTGTTTGTCATTTTTGAAACTAGACTAAATAACCTTATTACCATAAAAAAAAATTCAAAATTTAAATCCTTTTACATTAACAACATTACATTTTTAAAGTTGCTCAAATGTTGTTGCTAGATAGCTCGACCTTTCTTCACTTAAAATTATTATTTTTCCTCATGTTGGGTGCATCTACAATTTGTTTCATTGGAAACTAGACTAAAAAATATTTTCAGACATATATAGTTCTCCTAATTCAATTTCTACAATTTTTTTTTTTGCAAATTTAACTCCTTGTACATTAATACTAAATTTAACCCATATCCATTTCCTTCATATCTTGATTAAGTATGATTGGAAAAAAATCATCTCCATCGCCTAGACATCCACATGGGAAACAAAAAATGGTTAATCTTTCATACCAAAATTGCACATAGGTAAATTTCGATTGAGAGATCATACTTTTCTTTCTTCGCTTCAAAGGCCTTTGGACATCTATCTGCACTTGGATTTGAAGAAAATTCTTCATTCCCCGATTCAACTATTTCGTATCATATTTAATGAATTTTCCAATAAAATCACCAAATTGTTTCGCAATGTTTTCTAAAAAGAAACCAGGTGGGAGATTGTGAACTTGAATCCAAAATGATGAAAAAATAAGAACCATGAAAAATCAATAAATGGTTATTAAAAGCTCATGAAGCCCCATTTATCACCCGCTCAATGTCCAACTCATAAAAAATTTGAACAAGTAGTGTTTTTCTCCCAAATCTGATATCTGAACTCCTCCCAAAGGGAGCCAGAGCTTAGCCATTGTGTTTCTCATCGCTGGGAAAAGCACCACACTCGCCGTTAGAAAACAACCTACCAAACAAAGCTCATAAATCGATTTCTGCGATTCAACATCAATAGGAAGAAACCATGCCTCTTCTTCTCCATCCTCTATGCTAAGACCCGCCATCTCTTTTTCCATGTCGAAAACAAAAGACTAGTGAAGAACACCTGTGAAAACAGAGAAACTAGAAACAATAAAATAAACATAAATCACAAAAACGTGCTACAAAGAGCAGACTTGTATCGATATAATAATTAGTAATATGATATTACTAATAGTGTTAAGATTTGGTAATATTTTCAATATCACTTACTTTTTAGGCTTAACTCATAAATTACTACATAAACTATACATTTTTTCCATCTTAGTACTGAACTTTTTTTTGTTATAAGTAGTACCTAAACTACTTTTTCCCCAAGTTGGTACCTTTGTTAGTCCAACCATTACTCAAACCAATCTTATTTTAAAAAAAAAACTTAACCCACAAATTTGTATCCAAACTATGACCTTTTTACTATTTTGATACCTAAACATTTTTTTCTATCACAAGTGGCACCTAAACTACTTTTTTTCCAAGTCGATACCTCTATTAATTCAATTGTTAGTCAAACTATTAAGTCTATTTTAAAAAGGTAACTAATTAAAAATTGCCATGTGACAAAAAAGGATAAAAAAGCATTATTTTCTCTTTATACATAATTTTTTTTACTTTATATTGTTTCATTCTTCCTCTCATCTTTGGCTTCTTTTACTAGTGTGAGCATTTGGGCTTCATGGTTTTTATCAAGGTTTTTAGAACTAGACTAATGATCGAATCAATCAGGCCACCAATTTTTAATTTGATCGGTTTGTCTAGTTCAATTAAATAAATTATTAAAAGATTCATAAAAAAATTTAAAATAGAGTAAATTGGTTCAACCATTTTGTATTGATTCGCGAGTCAATTCAACCCTTATCTCTGGACGGTACCCCAACCGGTTCTTGGTCCAATCAGTCTGACTAGATGATCCAATCCATTTTTGGAAACACTAGTTATGATGGATGAAAGAATTTTTTTATCCCGTTAGGTCGAGCAAGCAGATGGTGAAGTTTGAAAACATAATTAATTGCCAATATCTTGACCTCGAGAGGTTGAACTTTGAGCATTGCTGACATTACCTACATTATAAAGGAAAAAGAAAGAAAGAAGGAAAAATTTAAAAAAATAAAGAGAAAGAAATAATGTAAAAGGAAAATAAAAGAATTTAAAAAATGGGGAGGGATCCACTAACACTATGTAAAACTAATATGGCTTAACAACCTTTCATAACTTTTTCTACCGTTGACATTTTAACAATCAAGTCATTGAATTTATTAATATAATTGCACTTGTCATACATGTAAAATTTTATATCAATCCAATATTTCTATTATATCGATCTACTATATTAATATATATTTAATAGTTGAAAGTTTTTTACAGAAAATAAATAGTTGAAAAATTGATACTTGAACTTAACATGGATAATCTACAGAATTGAACATGAAATTCAACAACTGAATTGTTAAAATATCAACAGTTTAAAAGTTATGAAAGGATGTAAAACCATATTAGTTTTTTGTATAAGTGGATCTCTCCTCATAACATTTTTTTTAAGTTTATATAACGTGACAGTTTATTATTGGTTGGAATTTTTAACGAATATAACATTTTTGAGTAAAATGAGCTCAAAAGAATAATTTAGATACTAACTTGGGAAAAAGGGTTTAGTTTAGGTATTAATTTATAGGTTATTTAAAAAAATAGGCTTAATAGTTGGATAACGAAGGTACCAACATAGAAATAAAAACTAATGTAAGTACCAAAATGAGAAAAAGAGTACAGTTTAAGTATCGATTTGTTAGTTAAATTTATTTTTAAGTAATTTTACGTTACTTTGCTAAAGTGTGATTTATGACAATTTCACTACATGTATCGACTTCGATCCGTTTTGATTAAACTAAAACAAACCAGAAAGTACGTGAACATACGAACACCTTGAGTTTTAATTTGAGATATTCTTTGAGTTCCAAAATATTTTTTAATTATATTTAAAGTGACTCTTGCTTTTTAAATGAAGTTTTAAATATGATTTTCTTGCCATTAATAATAATAAATTAAATTAAATGCATATTTCACTTAAAATCATCAAATTAAAATCAATATTCATAATACATATATATAGAAACCAGTTTTGAAGTATACCATCAATTTTATATTTAAATAAAATTAATAACTTTCAAATATCCTTTATGCCGTATTTAATAAAATAATTAAATATTTTTATTTAATACACATAATTAAATTTATGCGTCTCATGAATATACAAAGTAGTAAATAAATATTAATGATATATTTTCTTAAGTCAGATTTCAACCATATTTATTTATTTATTTAAGCATTTATTTACTATAACTTAATTTTATTATTATTTTCATTATTATTAGTTGATAAAACTTTGCATTTGTCTGTTATATTATATTTTTTCAATTACATTACCTTACTTTTTTTATTAATTATTGTGAGTGTGTTTTTAATTATCAATTATTTATTTTAACATATTGTATGTTATTATGAGTCTCTATGTTTTCATAAATAAATTTGATTTTCAGATTAATAACTTTTTCATCATTAAATGAGTAAAATATGATAATTACATTTCGTGAATAAAACAACAAAGTCTTATATTTGAATTAAATAAATTAAACAAGATAATGCGCGTCGACGCTCTTTGTTTCCTTCACCATTTTACACCATCAAATAATTGTTCACTGTTGCTAACATTGCCATTGCCATTCCAACTCAAACTCAGATTCATCATTTGTAGTAAAATTAGTTCTTCTTAGGGTGGTTTCAATTACTTGCGTTTGCCATACCTTTGCACTATCTCAATAACTTGTTTTTTATTGCTTCAATTACCACAAATGTTTTATTAATTAATTTCCAATCTTTGAATGTCAACCTTTCTTCAATATTTATTTACCTTTATTTTAACCTAATTCCATTTTGACCTTTTTTTTTTTGTTAATTGTTTATTATTTTCGGCCTATTAAACCAATAAAACAGGAAAAAGGGATTTTAAAAAGTGAAATCCGCAAAGCCAAGATATGAGAAATCTTTGCAAAGTTTGAAAATTAAAATCAGTGAAACATTAGGGTGTTGAATATTTGGAAATACTTGAAAGTTAAGAAAATAATCTAGGAAAATCAGAAAAAAAAAAAAGAAGGCATTGATGACAAATTCGATCTTCTCCTTTCTTGACCTATAAATTCCTGCACAAATTTTAAAAAAGAAAACCCACAGAGAACACAAACACAACACAGCCATGGCATCAAGCTCTAGCTGTAGCAGTAACGATGTGGAAGCATCATTCAGGAAAATAGTTACGGATTTTGAAGTTCACAACAAGATATTACGTTTGGACAAGCACCACATTGATAGATTCATCAAGCCTAATTTGTCACCGGGTCAAATTAACATCCTTGCTAGCGGTAGAGATTGTTCAGGAATTCCGACTGTGGATGTGAAAACTGGTGATTTCTTCTTGGTGACCCTATCAAGCAATGAGTACTGCTATGTTATGACTGGAATCTCAAGCATGATTACCAAAAACATATTTGCTGCTGATCATGAGGTTGCTTTCAGTTGGTACCATGGGGCTTTGCATGTTCATCGTTACTAATTAACCTTCTTGTTTTTCTTTTTTTCTTTTTATAATTATAGTTATTAAGATATGAGAATAAATGAATTTTATTCTTCAAGATGAATGAATAAGTAATATTTATAGTTTTCCTATTGGTATATTGAATGGTGCATGCGCCATCTTTTGATTTTATGTTTCATGCTACTTACATTAATATAATATTGTAAGTGATTTTTTTTTTGTTTAGTAATATTTTAACTCGAGTCTTATATCTAATGTCAAGTTTACAAAAAGAAGTAAAGCGATTTCATTAATTATTACTTTTCTTTCAAGATAAGTGGTAGTGTAATATATCTGCTATATGAGATGAGATTAAAGATTGAATTAATAGATTCGGATAAAAAAATCAATTAAATTAGAGTTTTTAAAAAAAGTTTTAAAATTTTATTTAATCGTTGGATCCATTGGTAGTTGTAAAAACATTGGATGAGATCCAATTTTTTTAATAAAATCACCTAAAGGCTTAAAACTAAAAAGGTAACGCACCCATGGTTTTGTGCAAATTCTCCATTAAGATTAAAAATTAGGTGGGCTCAAACATCTTTTTCTTAAGGAAATAGATCCAGTCTTGAAAATATATTTTTCTGTATTAGAAACATGAATCTACATCATGATTTAAGAGAACTGATTATTTTTATTATTTAACAAATATTTAAATATATGTATATATATCACATGAGCCAGAGCTAAAGAAGTAAAACCGACACTAGAAGAAATGAAATAGAAAACAAGCGTCTCCGACACTAGAATTCAAGCCAAACCCACCAATTCTAAACCCACTTCAATTCCAATATTTTGCTTATAAATATGCACCATTCCAAACAATTTCTTCACTCAAAGCTTAGCTTAATTATACTCAATTCATACCATCTTTTTTCTGAGACTTGGTTTCATTGGAAAATCATCTTATAACATGGCTACAAGCGTGGCTCAATCTTCTTCTACCTTGGCTTCACTTGACCAAAAGGTGGACCTTGCCAAGCGCTGCTCTCATGGTAAGCTTTTTAACTTCACACACCACTTTCAACATCTAACATTCAAGAATGCTGGGTTTCCTCAGTGATTTTGTTTTGAACCAACCAGAGGGCGTAGTTGCTGGAGCTAAGGCAGCCATTGCTGCTAGAATTGCCACTGCCATTCCAACTGTAAGAACGCTTCAATATCTGTAGTAAACCTTTTCTAAGGGAGGATTGAGTCCAAAATTTTAATAACTTGGTGTTTGACATGCATTTGCAGATGGCTAGTGTGAGAATGCTGCCATGGGCAAGAGCAAATCTTAATCACACTGCACAAGCTCTCATTATCACCACAGGTTATTCATCATCATTATCATCTTCAACTTTTAATTACCAAGTATCTGTAGAAGGTATTTTTAAGTATAAATTCCATTTTTGTTAATGAAGTTTTCGATTGGATTGCAGTGGCAGGAGCTGCTTATTTTATAGTTGCAGACAAAACTGTTTTAGCTATAGCACGCAAGAACTCATTCAAACATGTCCCTAACATGAAACCGTGAATTCTAGTTGGTCTACACCATAATCGCTACTCTTTTGATCACTCGGCTAAGAAGAGGGGGTGCATAGAAGGGGTTGGGGAGGTGAATTTGGTATTCTAGGAAGCCATTTGTTCCACTCACTGTGTGATTCATCGCCTGTTCAATACATAAAATAAAGATGGGTTTTCTTTACTAGGATCAGAGCTTTGTGCACAAGGTAAATTCACTTCCATCTATAAGTAAACCTGGATGGCATGTATCCATAAGTCAAATGTAACAAAACTCATAAGACTTGGATTTGGATGTTACCTTTGATTCATTCCAAAAATAACGGCAACTGCATAAACTTTCACCACCAGAAACCATAGTTGAAATGATGAGAATGCATGTCTTATATCAAGCTCCGACTGGGCATTGTCCAGTTGGCTAGTTTGCTCATACATACTAAAAAGGAAAGTATAAACAAATGCTTCAAGTCAAGCCCAAGCTTCAAAACTTGTCCATGAATCTATCTCCCCTCATGATTTTAAAATGAAAGGAAAATAATATAGAATTCTAAGGAGAGTCCAGGGGGTGAACTCAAAGAAAGTCCTCTAATCAATTTAACATAGTATGATGACTATTTGCATTATTTGATGCAACAGCTTCCTACAAAGGTTATATCTATTTAGGCAAAGCTAGATTAACCCGAGATGTATTGATTCTCAATACAGAAACTCAATTACAATAACATCTCATGTATCCCTAACAACAATACCCATGAACCTTGAATTGCTTAACTTCACATTTCGCACAATAAGCTATTCAGTTCAACTAACTTTCCGGCATAAAAAAGTTAAAATAGCACTTTTGTAAATTAAAATCTAAACAATTTTCTTTTACGATCTTCGACATTGATCATCGGGTCGACTTGGATTTAAAGTATATTCTTTGATAAGTTTATTTTGGCAAATTTTTGCGGTTTAAACTTTCAATACAGCGCCATTTTAATATTTTGGTCATAACTTGAGCTATAGGCATTCGTTTTGAGCTCGTAATGTACCGATTCGAAGAGAATTGAAACATCTATTTAAATTTATTTCATGGATGAAGCCCAAAAACGTCAATAAGACATCCAAAAATGGTCTGAAAGCTTGACACGAAAATAGTCGAAAAACCTAAAGAACTCTGTTTTATTTAATTAAGGGTAATTTTGTATTTTGTCCATTATATTATTATTTTTAATATAAATAGACATGATTAGTTAAGATTAGGTGGACTCACACCTAGCCGTTTTTAGTTTTATTTTGTTTTCTCTTCTTTTCTAGTTGAAGTAATATTCAAGTTTGATTCTACAAATTAATTACTTTTAATCTTTCCTTACTCTTTAGTATTTGCATGTCTTCCGGTTTAATTACAATTGTTCAAGTTTATTAAATATTCAGCTGATATTTGATACCTTACAATAATTGTTTTGTCAATTAGATAATTAGTTGATCTATTAATTTATAATATTTGTGACGATTGCATGATTATTTGTATAATGTGAGCATGCGATCTAACTTAAATAAACCCTAATAGTGTGTTTGTCAGTTAAAATTGAGTGTTTTTTGTTATAAAATAAATTAAATTACTAAGCGAACGTTATAAAGTTGTATGTCAATAAGGAAAATTTTTAATCACGATTGTCTTAATTATCGAGAAGGTAAAAAGAGATTAAAGACTAGTGTCACGGACTTAGATTTTTCCCACGCGATCCGTGCGGCCTTAGGCATATTCTTTACTCAAAAACGCCTAAGTCAGCCTTTACTTGCAACAATTGAGGATTCAACAGAATTCCTCTAAGGCACCAACGAAAAACAGTAGATGAACGAAATAAGAATGAACCTTGAAAGATGAACAAAAGCCACAGAAAAGCAAGAACACTTGAGAGAAAAGTTTGAGTGAATGCTCCTCAAAATTCTATTCACAACTCCATCTTATACAATGAGCAGAGAGTCCTTTATTTATAGCTGAGGCTCGCCAAAATCAACGGTCTAAATCAAAGTACATCAATGGCTACAATTAAAAGCTATCTAAATATCAAATCTCTAAGATTAGATAACCGTATCTTCTAAATATTACATTTAATATCTAGGATCATATATCTCTAAAGATCATCTTCCATATTTGCCAAACATATCTTTGGAAGATCACTTTCCTTATTTGCCAAGCTCCGGAGATGGGCTTTTAGGAGATGGGCTTTTAATTTCTCCAGGCAACGAACCAGTCCAATTGGGCCACATGACCTCCCTTGAATGTGATGGATCGTACGAGTTCGTCATGGTTGCCGGCTCCCATGCGCAACCCATGGCACTAGAAGCTCGTTGTGACTATAACCAATTTATTAAAGAACATTAAAATTTAAACCCTTGAATCAAACGGATAATTTACTTTAACTAGAGTTTTTTCTCATTGATTTTTTAATATTTTATTTTCTTCTTCTTTTTTTTACTTTGTTTTACTTTTAATATTTTACATTCTTCTACTTGTCAATGAAAACTAATCCATTGTACTGATTGTTGACTTGTTGTTTGAGGTCACTAGCCAAACTTTAAAAAAAACAAAAAAATTAGCAACATTTAAATAAAAAATTTTAAATAATTCAATAATTAAGGTTTAGTTTAGCAATAATTCTTTTGAAGCGGTTGTTTGAATTCCTTATTATATGCAACTGAAATAAGTTCTTGCTAATGGCAAGAAAGGGGCTTTGAATACGGTGTTGTTCTTAATTTACCAGAGGGGTTTGAGTTAGCCCCGCCTAATCGTATTTCGCCCAAGATGAAAAAAAAGTGTTTTTAGAAAAAAAATAGGGAGAAGTTAAATTTTTTTACTTTTCAAAAAAAGTATTTTTGGTTAGAGAGAAATATTTCTACTCTAGGAATACTTTTATCTCAAAAATATTTTTTATCCTAAAAGTAGTTCTAAAAAATAATACTAAACGCACCCTAAAATGAAAACTTTCAAAATTGAGTTGCTTAATTTTGGTTCAAATTTAATATGCGTTTGGAAAGATTCAACCGTTGAAGTGTTGTAAGGCAAAATCAGATCAAGATTAACTAGGTTAGGATAAAAGGAAATCGCAAACCTCAAAAGCTGGAAAAGAAATGTAAAGGAGGAACATTCAAGATTAAACTTTAACTATTTATTAGATTAGAGTTTTTCAGAAAAATTAATTGACGGGTTTTGAATCGGAAGGTGAAAAAGATAAAAATCGGGGTTTAAAAAGGGAAAATAGTATCGTCGGAATTTGGAATTTGTAGCTGAAATCTGAAAAGATATGAACTTTCCGGCAAAAACATGAGTTTTCCGGTCACCGGCGTTCTTGTTTCGAAGAGCAAAGAAGAAAAATAAAAGAAACAAAGGAAGAGAAAAGGAACAAGTTTATTTAAAAAGAAATAAAAGAAAAATGAAATACTTGTATATATTGACACATGGCAGTTGCAGATTGGTTCATTACTCCCATAATAGATATTGGGGCAAACTGATTAATGACGTAATTGTTCAGCTACATCATTCTCAAGTATAACATAATGGAGTGTTGGTTTTAGTGACAGCCGATCTAATTTATACCAAAGAGATTGTCCTGTATGTTTGGGGAGCCTGTTCGATATTTGCAACAAACGGCTGCTCTTGCCATATGTCCTTCTCTCTGCACCACAGTACTCCACAAGGAAGGTAAGCAGATCTCTTATAGCAATCGTATTTAGAGCTTCTCTGACCAATATTAAGTTGGGTCAGCCTTCTGTCCTCCCCATTACAACTTTGATTGTACAGTATTAGTGCAGATACTTAGCTACCACTGCTCCCATCCCTTCATTAAAGGCCTTCCCCCACCATTCTACCATATTTTCCGCCTTATGAATAGGTAACTGCATTATCCACTCTCAACGCTCACAATTCACCAACAGATCTCGGCCTGTCTATTACACAGGCCACCTGGAGGATCGAAACACGGGGTCCTTTTTGCATCTCTTAGAGGACTTCTCTCAAACAACCACCGGGCATTAGCCAATTCACTACTAATAAGGGAAGTATGAGCAAAAGCATCAAGTCAAGCCAATGCTTCAAAACTTATCCGTGATGATTACCACCCATTTTCACTAAGATTTTAAAACGAAAGGGAAAAATAAAAGAAAAAAAAATCATTTTAACATAGAATTCTAAGGCAATGAAAGCCCTCTAGCCATTGTGTTCCAAATAACTTGATTTTAGGTTCACCAATGGATTCAATTAGTATGATGACTAAATTTGCATTATCTAAGGCAATAAGCTTCCTACAAAGACATTAACTGGAGTGAAACCATCACTCCAATATAAATATATATATACACACACAAGAGTTTGCTTTGCAACAAGGGAATGTTAAAATCTATGCCACATTTTGGCCTGGTTGATATTCTGCAAGTGTTAGAATATAACTGCAATGGTTACAATACAATACGTTACCAATTGATCTAATTCCTCTTAAAAATCGAAATTTAGATCAGTTTATTGGAACGATAACAGCACATGCATTGACAAAGACTAGCTAAATGGGGTACAATAATTGATGCCAACTCGGGGAGATGCGGGGTTACAAGTCATTTTCTCACTTGGAAAGTTGAAACTTTTGCATGGATAATATCAATCATCTCTTTGGAAGGGTCAACAATCAATGATAGATGCTCAAATCGATTTCGAAAAACATGAAACAACTTTACTTAATATTTAGCCCCCTCATGTTTCCAGCCAAATTTAAGGTTTCATTAATGTTAAGCTGAAAATCTTGGAATCACGTGGCAATGGGGAATATCCGAAATTTAAAAGCAACGGCTAATCCATGAGGATTCTCTCAAGTATTATTGAAGGGAGATGGACCTCTTCTGAAAAGAAGATGTATGTGTATACAGTTATGAGGTTTTGTATACATGAGGAATATTCACCATGTCTGGTAAGAAATGGTGATTAAAGATTCCGATTCCTCCTTATCAGTCCTGTAATTGCTAAACGATCAAGCATTTATGCATATGTTGCCATTATAAGCAATGAAGACCCCACAAATACCATAATAAGTGAGGGTTTTGCCTTGCAATTTGGCTCATAAGAAACCTGTAACTCAGTATATTCTATTAACCTTGAGTGAGGGGCATGAACGTCAACTAAAGCAAAGACCATGTTCATGACGAATGAGACTAATTAAGCTGGGAGACTGGAGAGGAATGAATAGATTAGAAATGGATAGTGTTTTCTTAAAAGAGAACACAAAGATACCAAGCAGACTTGTCTAGTTTGGCCAGACTGTTTTTATTTTTATAATTAAATTTAACTAAGTGAAGCTGATGAATAAAGCCAATAGTGGTTAGGAAATTAGGATGGTGAATTTTTATCAACTGGACAAGCCTCTTGGCACGCCTGTCATTGGCGTGCTGCATGGCATGGCATGCAAAAAGACATGGTTTTAGGAATCTTGGGCAATGACAATATTGGAACCCTTTATGCAGGTCAAACTAATGCAGCTCACCACATTGCATGCCTTGGAATTTTTTCAGGTGCAATGGAGCCCAAACTCCAATCTCCAAATGCTCTACTTTTCTCTCTTTCTGCTCCGAATAATTTCAAGATGAGTGTGGCATAAGAATATGTTTAACTTTTATATATATATATATATATATATATATATATATATATTTAAATATATGAAACATAAATGTTAAACGCGAAAGAAAATGAAAGTTTGGAGTTACATGATATATATATATATATATATAGCTATAACCCACCACTCCACCAGCGTCGGATCGCCGCAAACCATATTCTGAGTTAAACATTCAGCAGAACATTCCCTTTTTTTTTTTTAGATGTAACCATCCATACATGTTTGTTTTCCACACGTGTCAGGGTATGAGATTGAAATACATCAACTTCTTTATTATTTTTTAAAATTAATAAATATATAGTATTGGACACATACTTGTATCTACTACTGAGGAGGCCGTTAATGTGAATCTACAGAAACTTTTGAATTATTGCAAGAAAGGGAATCGAAACATGAAACAAAAAGGAAGCTTGCAATGGATATGCATTATAAAGAAAAAATTCCAAATGCCAATAAAAGAAAAAAGTAAATTTTTTCTCTTATTTTTCTTAATTTTTTCTCTTATTTTTCTTAACCCTTTCTTATTGTCCCACCTGCACCGGCACTGCTTAAGCCTACTCCTGGAAGGTGTATCTGGCTACTTGGGTCATGACTCATGAGCCCCCACAACTATTCTGCCATTTGATGACGTGTCCATCCACATCAGCTTTGGATATTGCAGGAGCCAGCATGACGTGTCTTTCCTCGTGTACAAACACGTCAGCTTTGCATGTGGGAGGAGCAATTTTGGCGACTTGTGACGTTTGAGTAAAATGAAGCTATGGCGGTGTCATGGTCAGTGCCATGTTGGGGTGGACAAACAGGGTGGAATGAACCACCTTTGACTAGGTTTTTGAACTGTTTCTTTGGACTCATTGAAAGAGCTAACATTTAAAACAATCAACAAGTTCCGATTTTTGGTTCTTATACACTTTTGTTAGTTTAACTTTAGTTTATGTCGTTTAGCAATAATCCAAGGACTAAAAAGGCTTATTTGATGATGACAAGGTATTTGAACTACTTCCTTTTGTTTAAGATGTGAATAAAGGAAACTTCTATATGGGCATTTCAACATTGATTCATCCAAACCAAGGGTTAAAAAGGGTTAAATTCCTTAATACTTTAAAAAATATTATAAAAAAAAAAGAAAAGAAATTCGGACTTTTTCTCAATTGATTATTGTAATAACTTTCAAAAACAATGTGAATTAGCAGTATCCAAATAACATCGTCCCCTCATAACACCTAGTTGCTAGTAGCAATGTGGATGAGAAGAGAATAATATTTCACATTGTTTTTCAGCAATAATGATAGGGAATCAAATAAAGAGCTTTGGGGAGGGGGGGCATGTCTAGTTATTCTATTTAGAAAGTATGTATGAAACTATGGAATATGAATACATACACTCCTAAGCTATCTTCCTTTGTATAGTTAAATGTATAGCAGAACTATGGGGAGTCAGCTAGATTTTATCTAAACATCTGAGAAGAAAGAAAAAAAAAAAAAACGAAGCTGACAAAGCAACATCCATGTCCCCACAAATCAAAGGCTTAACTAGTATATATATAGCCCTTCCACCCCAAACACCAAAATCACCAATTGCACTAAGAAATTATTAATTCAGCTACTACTAAGTACAAACATTTGCGGGCTCTCTTTATTTTGCAAGGAGGTAAGCTTCGTTTCCTGCCTTTCAAATGTTTGTGTTTCTTATGTAGGATTAAAATCTGGGCTGATTTAACGTATTCTGGTAAGTAAAATACAGTTAATCAATATAAAAAAAAAAATGAGCTGGTCTGGAGGAGATTGGATGTGTGCAGCATGCCAACACCAGAACTTTAAAAAGAGAGAAGCATGCCAACGCTGCGGGTACCCCAAGTACGGTGGCCCTGATGTATCGACTTACTTATACAACCGGACCGAAGTTATGGCCGGTGACTGGTATTGCACTGCCATCAGCTGTGGAGCTCACAACTACGCTAGCAGAACAAACTGTTATCGATGCGGTACCGTGAAAAACGATTATGGTGGTTATAGTATGATGGGTTCTGAGACCAGTGTTCCCCCTGGTTGGAAAACTGGCGATTGGATGTGCACTAGGTGAGCTTGCATAATGTTGTTCATGAGCATAAAATCCCACAAATAAGCTGCATTGTCTCTGTTAATGAGTTTGTTAATATTGCATTCCTATAATCTTTATGCTTTATCTGACATGACTGCAATTTTGATTGCACAGATATGGGTGTGGAGTTCACAACTATGCTAGCAGGCTGGAGTGCTTCAAGTGCAAGACACCAAGGGATTTTGGTAAGAACTCATTGCAGCATTGATCTTCTCCAACATAACCCATTGAAAAGCTATTCAATCAAGTTCCTGACATTATCTTTTTTCTTTGTTTTTTTTCTTCAACTTTTTAGGGGATGCCTAGGAGGAATTTATGAAAAGAACATTGCCTGCAGTTTTTGTTCAACTTGGAGTGGAATAACGTTTAGGGTGAGCAAAGGGTGAAGGTTTTTTTTTCCAAGCATAGCCATGTAACTCAACATTAATCACTCAGAAGAAGCTTCGAAATATCTTCCATTAACTCTTTTTTTCTTCTTCTTCTTCTTTTTGTTCATGAAAATTTGAATGGAAATACTTTGTTTCAAGTGCATGTCAAAATCCCTGTGGGCGAAAACATCCATAATTGAATGCCACTTTTGGGGGAGTGGTCCAAGGAATTAAGGCAATGGGCAATGGTAAATTCAAGCAAATATTAATATAAAAAGTAAAACTAATTCAAAGTTGAGGTAGCTTAATTCCAGAAATAAGATTCAAGGAATCTCTTTGAGCAGTTCATCTCAAAAGGGAGGCATTTTTTTCTTTCTTTCTCAGAGCAATAATTTAAGATCCCTTTAAGCAACAAGTGTATATATATATAATAATGAAGATAAGAACCAGATGCTGTTTGCTTTTAAATGCATAGATGCAATTGGCGACTGCCAAGTTTAAAGCAAAGTCAAATCCCATCATCTTCTTTCTTTTGCCCTTCATTTTAATGCCTTAGCTCACCATTTTCACTCATTATCGCATCGTGTTGAAGCATGATTGGTTCCTTTGGCATACTAGTTATACCCTTTGCTAAATATGGGAATTAAAATGTACTAAAGTTTCAACCCATTAATTGTTAAAAGAAACTTTGATTTGGACATAAAAATGTGTCTAAAATGTACGATGAAAATAAAAATGTGCTTTACAAACTTTTAATAATAATTTAAAGACGTAATGCATTTTCTCTCCAGTTTTGAAACTGGATTTTTCAGTTATCAAATCATTATTTTAAATTTTTATTTAATATATTATAATTTCCGGTTCAATTAGATTTTAGATTTCTGAATGGAATTTAGGAAAATGTAACATCTTTTCTTTTGAGTCATTACATTTTAGTTCTCTCTTTTGGGTTCTTATGTTATATATTCCATCTCCTTCTTTTATAAAATAATTTTAAAAATATTATCAAGATATCATTTTATAATAGTACATGCTAAACATTCAACAAACCCTAACTATAGATCAAGAAAACAGTTAACAGCAAAAGAAGCTGTAGAAGAGAATTCACAAAACCATGCGCATCCTTCTCTTCTTTCTACACATTTATAGCATGCTTGTAACTACTTCTTACCTATTTAATTATTTAACTACTTCAACAGTTCAATCACTCAACTATTCAGCTCAGTTGTTTAACAACAGAAAAATCACTCTCGTAATTTTAGCTCCGACCAATTCAGTTCAACCTTCATTTACTTATATATTTGAGATTTATGACTGTTATTTTTAATATTTAAATTTATATACCAACATTTCTTCTAGTTTGACATGGACAGATTGGTCTTTTTCAACCTTAAAAAAGGCCCCCAAGACAATTCAATTAGTTTTTAAGGTTAATTTTTGTTGTAGACAACTTTTTAGGATTTTGTGTTTGTGCTTTCCATCAACATGTGTTCTAGTCAAAGATTTAATTTTTCAAGTTTGTGGGATTTAAATGATTATCATTCTTTGTATTTACATATACTCAATTTTATTAAATATAATTTTGATTTAAATTTTGGTTGTTAATAAAATTTCCCGGTTTGTTTTTCAACAACTCTTAAAGATCAAATGTGGAAATATTTCCACCCTCTCATGGATTTGTTAAAACATCTCTGGGAAAATATGCTACGGTAACTATAGTACATTTAAAAAAATTAAAATCTCCATTTATTGTGATATTTAAAATAATAAATATTTATGTAGCTAATCTTTTAGGAATAGTCTAAATTGTGATATCCTTTGGGAAGTTGCTCGAACTTTTCAATTAATCGAACTCAAGTTTGAAGTTTTCAAACTTTCAACCATTTGATATTCTCTATTATTTTGGAACTCACAATTACTTCAAAAGTAGACTTTAACTCAAAGAATCGAACATAAAACCAAATCAAAATTCTCCTTAAAAAGAGTCTTTACATAAATCTCTTTAACCCGAAACTAAAATTTTCAACTTCTAGTAGAATTTAAACTCAAGAAAAATAGAATTTATTTATGTATAAAAAATTAATTTAATAAAATACCGCTAATTTTTGTAGAGTTTTCCCTTAGCATTGTTGATGCAAGTTTATTTCTTATTTGGAGTTCCAAATTAGTTAAAAAAAAATGGAGTTTGAGTTCCATTAGAACTCCAGGGAGACATAGCCCGTGGCATCCCATAGGAGGGGACTCTCATTGCCACGACTGCTTCACCTTTAATCGGTTGGTACGGCCAGCAAATGTCTGGTTCAATTTTCCAAATTTACCTCTCTAGATTTAAATAGAAAACCAAGCCTAATTAAATAGTACTTTATATTAATTTAGTTAATTTAATTTTCATTTTATCGTATTAATATTCATGTATAAACTTATTTAATTAACCTAACCAAATGAAATTAAATTATAGTGATAATTTTAAACTAAAGAAGCTTTGATACATGAGTAAGAATGTCAGTGAAATGAAAAATAAAATATAATATAATTTTGATGTCGTACGAGCATTATATAAAATGGATTTCCACACTTATCACCTTCCAATAGAGGAAATCCTTAGAAAATGGAATTTGCTTCTCTATTCGATTATTGTTTGTCTTTCAACCAAAGTAATAAAACTTTCTCTAATTTCATATTTTATTATTACAGTGTATTAACTTTTTTTTTTATGTTATTTTTCTAGGTTACATGAAAAATTCATCTGTAATGGGCCTTGACCCTGCCCCTATGCCAAGCACGAGCAGCAATGAAGATCCACCTGGCAAACCGTTAGGAAGTAACAGACCCCAACGGGAGAAAAGGACACCTGTGGTCCTGCGTGGATATGTGGTGGGCTAGCCACAATTTAGGAACCATTCGGATGAAGGGCATTGGGTACTGTTGTATAAATAAGGGTAGGTATTACCAGGTGAGGCATGATATCATTTTAGCAATAGCTGCTACCTCCTCTCCTCTCTCAGATGTACTGAGTTTTCTATTCCCTTCTTAATCCCTCATATCTGTCTCAACCTTGTAATTCATCCTCAATGTACTCAATGAATCAGAAATAGCAGAAAAGTTTCCTTTAAAAACTATAATCGCTTGAATCCTTGATTAAGTCCTCACATTTTGGTGCTTTCATTAAGCTCACTCCACCTCCCTATGGCAGACAACACTCATTTGGCTCGCCTTGACACAATCGTACCCTCCTTACAACACGACCTTTCCGCCCAAGCCACCGTCCTCAACAACCAATCCACTGCCCTGAGCTCTCTTCAATCCATCGTTACTACCCAACAAAACACCATGGAAGATATAAACCGACAGCTACAAAACTTAAATCAAATCCTTACTGAAAAACAACCCTTCCCTGACCGCCACCCAAAACCCGATGGGTTCACCACTGAATCTTCCGCTACAGGTAATCGTCGGTGCCCAGTCAATGATGATGAATATAACCGCGAAGATTTTCCATTCAAACCCAAACCAGCCCGTGTTGAGCTCTCGAAATTTGATGGTTCCGATCCCGAATCATGGATTTTCAATGCCAACGAATTCTTTGATTTCTACGATACATATGATACTGTTCAGATAACAATGGCAGCCTTTCATTTTGAAGGCAAAGCTAGGCGCTGGTATAGATGGATGAAAACTAACAAGTAGCTCTCGTGTTGGGACCATTTCACGCGAGCAATGCTTGACCGTTTTAAATTTACAACTCTCGAAGAACCCCAAGGTTTGCTGTCAAAACTTCAACAAACAACCACTGTCGAGGAGTACCAAAGCCGATTTGAATCTCTTTCCAATCTAACGATCGATTTGCCCCCCTCCTTTTTTGTGGATTGTTTTATATCTGGACTCCGAGCCGACATAAAAAACGATGTCTTATCTTTTCGACCCACTACACTTAACCATGCCATTAGTTTGGCCCGCCTACAAGAGGCTAAACTATCCGAAACCCGGAAACTTTTATTAAAACAAATACCTTACTCCAAGTCTTTCACTCCTGGGCTGCTACCAAACCCATCCTCAACCACACTTAAGCCTACTCCAGACCAATCTAAATTGCCAATTCCTCTAGCTGCTCGTCGTTTAACACAGGCCGAGGCACAGCATCGGAGAGAATTAAATTTGTGCTTCTATTGTGATGAAAAATATGTGAGCGGGCATAAATGCAATAAACCCCAATTATTCCTCTTAGATGATAGCTACCCTAGTGACGACGACAAACAATCATCGCAACCCCTTGAGCCTCCAACCGATCCTTTAAACTCCACCGACACACCTATCGAAACCCCAGCTCCTAATCCCACCCTCACATATTCGACAACCACTACAATGATTTCTTATAATGCCATGTCTGGTTGCCTTTCTCCAGTGACCTTGCGATTCATGGGTTCGATACAAGGACATTCGGTTCAGATACTTTTGGATGGAGGAAACACACATCAATTTATTCAGAGTCGTGTTGCTCAGTTTTTAGGCCTTGATATTGATCCATCGGTGTCTTTTCCAGTATTAGTGGGCAATGGGGAGAGTATCCACAGTGAAGGGCGAGTAAAGAACGTGAACTTACATATATAAGGTACTAATATAGTTGTTGATTTTTATGTCTTACCTCTTCATGGATCGGATGTAGTCTTAGGAGTGGCTTGGCTGGCAACTCTTGGCCCCGTCATAACCGACTATGCTTCTTTAACCTTTCAATTCGGTACCGGGTCGTTGCAAGTTACTTGGCAAGAACTACATGGTTCGAGTCCTAAACAGATTCAGCTAAACTCATTGCGGCGTACCCATAAAGTAGGAGTTGTTGCAGCATTCTATAGCCTACAGATATCGTTTGACCCGTCCCATACCAAGCCTCACACACCTACAGCTTTTTCCCCTTTACTTAACCAGTTTCGAGACGTCTTCACTCGGACACCCAGCCTACCCCCGACACGCCCGACGGATCACTCCATACACCTTCAACCTAACTCCGCACCGATCAATATATTCCCCTACCGATATCCCCATTTCCAAAAACAGGAAATTGAGCGAAAAGCATCAGCAATGTTGAAGGAGGGGATCATTCGACCGAGTCCAGCCCCTTTTCCTCACCAGTGTTGCTAGTTAAGAAGAAGGACGGCACTTAAAGATTCTGTGTCAATTATCGGGCCTTAAATGCAGTGACAATCTGTGATTGTTTTCCAATTCCGATGGCGGATGAGCTCTTCGATGAACTATTCGGGGCTACAATCTTTTCGAAGTTAGACTTGCTTGCCGGGTTCTATCAAATTTTGATTAAAATAGAGGACATTCCGAAGATAGCTTTTCGCACTCATGAGGGCCATTACGAATTCCTCGTCATGCCCTTCGACCTTACAAATGCTCCCTCTACCTTCCAAGCCACGATGAATGGTATCTTTAAACTTTTCCTCCGTCAATTTGTCCTCATTTTTTATGACATTTTGGTTTACAGTAAAACACAGGACGAACACTTGAACCATTTGCGCATCGTATTTGAAACTTTGCGAGCTCATCACTTGGTCGTAAAAGAAAGTAAGTGTATTTTCGGGTAGTCGCAAATCGAGTACTTGGGACATATCGTCAACGGCAACGGTCTTCAAGTCGATCCCTCTAAAATCACGGTAATTCGTGAATGGATAATTCCGGTTACTGTTAAGGGTGTCCGCAGATTTTTAGGCCTGGCAGGGTACTATAGACGATTTATTAAAGGATTCGCAAAGATCACAGCACCACTCTCTGACCTTCTAAAAATCAACAATTTCAATTGGACCCCCGAGGCACAATCGACATTCATCCAGTTGAAAGAAGCCTTGAGCAGTGCACCTCTCTTGGCCCTGCCAGACTTTTCAAACCCCATTTACAATCGAAACCGATGCATCCGGGACGGGAATTGGCACCGTATTGGTTCAAAGAGGAAAGTCTATTGCCTACTATAGCCAACAGTTATCCACTAGAATGCAAGGCGCACCAGCATACCATCGTGAGATGTTTGCCATTACCCAAGCAGTGGGCAAATGGAGACAATACTTGTTGGGGAGACGATTTTCCATCATCACGAACCAAAAAGCCTTAAAAAATCTCACCACACAAACAATACAAACACCAGAACAGCAGCATTGGCTCTATAAATTGATCGGTTTCGACTTCGAAGTATTATACAGACCCGATAAGTTAAATACAGTGGCCGACGCCTTATCTCGCTACCCGACAGGTTGTCTTCTTACCTTATCAGTTCAAGAATTTACTCGACTTGCGGAGTTTTGGAAACTAAATAGCTCTCACCCCGATCTATTACACATTCATACTCAGTTGGCTGCTTGTAACTCTGAATTTCATGACGGATTATTACTCTTTAAAAACAGATTGGTAGTGCCCACGGACGCCACCTTGTATAAAGCTCTACTCGAAGAATTCCACTGCTCAGTCATCGGTGGACATGCCGAAATATCACGCACTCTTCATCGACTAGCAGCGAATTTTTACTGACCCTCCATGCGCAAAGATATATAGTAATTCGTCCGTGAATATGTTGTTTGTCAAACAATGAAGGTAACTCAATTGACCCCCGCCGGTCTACTTCAATCCTTACCCTTGCCAACACAAGTTTTCGAGGAACTCACTATGGATTTCATCACGGGTCTCCTTCTATCTTTTGGTAAAACGGTCATCTTTGTCGTTGTGGATCGATTATCCAAATATGCTCACTTCTTTGCACTGCCCAGTACCTTTACTAGTATGAAATTAGCTGAGGTGTTTTTGAATGGGGTGGTTAAATTACATGGAATTCTAACAAAAATAATTAGTGATCGGGATCCGTTATTCCTGAGTGCTTTTTGGGATGAGCTCATTAAATTACAGGGCATTACACGAGCATTGAGCTCTGCTTATCATCCAGAGACAGATGGGTAAACCGAGGCTGTCAACAAAGTTTTGGAAATATACCTACGGTGCTTTGTTGCTGACATTCCCAACTCTTGGGTTAAATTTCTGCCATGGGCCGAATATTGGTACAATACTTCATATCATACCTCAGCCGGAATGTCCCCATTTAAAGCTCTATATGGCCACGAACCACCAACAATTATTCGATATATTCCAGGCACGGCTAAACTTTCAGCCCTCGACCACGACCTATCCAATCGTGACATTATACTCCAACAGCTTAAAACCAATCTACTTACAGCCCAGAATCGTCCTGACAAACATCGTCGAGACATCTCTTATGCCGTTGGTGATTGGCTTTTCGTTAAACTTCAGCCCTATCGACAACTTTCCCTTCGCCTGCACAGAAATCAAAAACTAAGCCAACGATACTTTGGTCCTTTTAAAGTCCTAAAACGCATTGGCACCGTGGCTTATAAGCTTGATTTACCGTCATCCTCTCGCATACACCCGGTCTTTCGTGTTTCAGTTCTGAAGAAATACATCGGCAACACTGAAAGCCAAAGCATTCCTTTACCCCTTATCGACCCTCATCCTTCGAACCTTGCGGACAAGGTTCATCTTGTAGATGCAAGTAATGTAATGGGCCTTGACCCTGCCCCTATGCCAAGTACGAGCAGCAATGAAGATCCACCTGACAAACCGTTAGGAAGTAACAGACCTCAACGGGAGAAAAGGACACCTGTGGTTCTGCGTGGATATGTGGTGGGCTAGCCACAATTTAGGAACCATTCAGATGAAGGGCATTGGGTACTGTTGTATAAATAAGGGTAGGTATTACCAGGTGAGGCATGATATCATTTTAGCAATAGCTGCTACCTCCTCCCCTCTCTCAGCTGTACTGAGTTTTCTATTCCCTTCTTAATCCCTCATTTCTGTCTCAACCTTGTAATTCATCCTCAATGTACTCAATGAATCAGAAATAGCAGAAAAGTTTCCTTTAAAAACTATAATCGCTTGAATCCTTGATTAAGTCCTCACATCATCACTAGTCAGTAACTCACTTATTCGTGATGATCAATATATAAAGGCGATTAAGAAAAATCTGCTATAATGTAATTTGACTCTTTGGATTAGGCCGAAAACTTTTATAAAACCTTTGCTAGAGAACAAGGTTTTGGCATCCACATTTGGTCAAGCAGAACATCCCTTCGAAGTGATGCAATTGTAAGTCAAATTTATGTTTTTTTTGTAATGAAGAGCAGCATAAGAAAAAATTATGAAGATTAATGGCATTCACATTTATGCCCTTAACTTGACCCGTCTGCCAGATTTGAGTATGGGTGTCACAAAAAGACTAGGTTCTATCCTTAATTTTTTGCCAACTTAACTACTATAAAACAGACTAAAAATAAAATTAATAATAATTCTTACAACAAGGGCCTTAAGCTATAGAATATTTAGTCCTTCAAATTTCTGCCTTTAATCAAACTATTTGTTTACAATGAAACCTTAAAATTTTTAATTTAGGGTTAACTAATTCAGAATCTAGACCCTAAGGACGTCATCTGATTACACCATGATTGATTCTGAAGCGAAGCCTCCAATGGTACTCCCTTTCCATGTGCATGGCTCAGCTTCTTACAGTCTCCTATCTCATTGCTGTTTGGCTGGGTCCCTCCTCTGAGTCATCGGTCAACCTTGCAAATCCTACTAACATCGGACAAACTCTTGTAAGTTCAAACGAACTTAGTGAGTTCCTCACTACACCATAATTAAACCTTATTACACGAGGGTAACAAATGTAAAATAAACTCCTTGCACGCTCAAAGCGAGTGTTCTTTATCAGGGCAACAGGCTCCTCCTGATCCTCTGAACCACTCGACTCACTATAAGGCCTTCTTCCGGTCGAACTCTCCACTCAACTATTTCCTAGATGCTTCACTATATCAGCGAAACTTATCTTTACCTCTCGTCTTTCTTCCCTTACACTTGCCCCTTACACGGGATGTTTGTTGACCTTAAACTAACTTGGTTGTAAACCAACTTCCTATTGTGAACCTTTATGATAACTTTTTCGTCTTCCCGCCCAAGGATTCTTAGAACATACCTTCATTGGTAGACTTGATTAGACTAGTCCTTGGCAGACTCCTCACTTTTCCTACCGTAATCTCGAAGGACTCGTTAACATCCCATCATTTGGGTTTGCTCACTTCAACCTCACCATCTTGGTGAACCTACCCTAATTTCAGCATATTCTAGGTCATACGTGGTTAGATTACTTTCTCATAAATTGCCTTATGCAACTAAACTTTAGGCTTTTCGTTATAAACTCAAACTAACTTTTAGTTTGAGAATCTTGAGATTGAATTGGATACAATTGTTGTCATTATCTTAGTTACTGAAAATAAGATTTTAATTATTTACTTTCCATTCTCATTGATGATGGCAAGGTGGTCCTATCAAAGTTTGATCTAAATACCATCAAACACAACTTTAGAGAGGGCAACAAGTGTGTCGACACACTAGGTCGTCTTAAGAGTAAATTTTCTTATCCCTCTCCCTTGAAACTACTATGTTTTAATGACTTGCTTTGTATTTATAATGTTCATTTTGCTAGTTTGTCCCCTTTTGTTGTTAGTTGAGGCTGCTAAGGATCTTTTGTATCGAATGGTTTGTTAAGTTTCGATTGAGGAGGGACTGGCTTCTTCGGGAGAAGTCTAGATAAGTGGGCTATAAGCCTTAGGTTGGTGGTCCAAGTCGCTCTATACTCAAGTAATTCCATTATTATTCACAAGCCTCATGCTACCTTTCTCGAGTCTTGCAGGTATCACAAATAGAGGCACCCGTTCTAGAAATCTTACATTGCTCTTCGCGAAGGCTAAGGATAAAACTCCAATATCAAGATAATACCTTCGATTATTTGGTGATTGGATCGGTTGCCTGATGGATAGTACTTCAAAAATTTCTCCTAAAAGAGCCATATCCCTCAACAGTTTCTATGTTACTTGTGTTTTTAAAAAATATATATTTTAAATACTTTTAAGCGTATGTAAAAAGGTTTACTTGATAATTTAATACTTATGCCATAATTTTGAAAGTATCTAATTTCATTTTATTTTAAATTTGAAGATTATTTAATTAAAATTATTGTGTAAATTAAAATGAATTATTCCTTTAAAATTTCGAGAAAAAAAACTAATTTTTCCTCGTTAAATAACTTTGTGACTAAAAGAAAAGGAACACCCTTGAGTTTTTGGGCTTTTATGAAACTAGTTTGAAAGCCCATGATGGAAGAAACGTGGCTGGAAATAATTAATGAACTCACCGTAAAGAACCAACTACGGCAGGCACCGTACCACTACTTCTTCCTGCAAACTGGACGTTAGTCGAAGCACTCCACACACACTATATAAAAGTCTAAAACCCTCCCCCTAAAAAGATTCAGCGTTTTGTTCTTTACTTGCAGCGTTGAAAAGATTGAAAATGGCTGCTACCTTCTTTAGGAGACTCTCCAAAGCCACTCCAGCTACCTTCAACAATGCATTTCGAGGTCAACCCAAGTCTGGTTTTGCTGGATTTCGCTTCGCTACCATCGCCACCGTTGCCGGTGGAATCTCTACTTACTACTGCTTCTCCGACTCAAATTTGGTGAGTTTTTACACAAATTCCAATCTGGGTTTTGTTTCTCTTTGATCTTTGTTGCATTTTGGGATGCTTGGAAATTGAAGGGATTGTGTTTATTGTAATGGGGTTTACATATATTTGCATTTTACTTTTTAAATGGTGAAATGTATAGGTAGGACTTTCTTTTGATTTGATTTCTTATTTTATAAAATGAATTGTTTCATATGGAGGTTTTTGATATTGAAATGAATGTTGGATGTTGATACTTATCATGAGTTTTGAATTTCAATTAGGAAAGGTTACATCTGGGTGGTTCTAGTGGATTTGGTATTCTTGATGAAATTTGATGATTAAAAACTAAGCTATTTGGATGCGGCCTACGTACATGAGCTCTTTTAAGTTTTAACCATTGTTTTGTTAGCACTTCTCGGTGTATTGTGTACATTCCAAATTCTGTAATTGTATTATTATGCTTTCTGAATACAGGTTCATCTAGATCAAGTCAATGAAGAGACTGGTCGAAAAGTTGGTGAGCACAAATTTACTAGTATTCCTCATTATTAGATGACTGAATAGCTAAGTTTAGTTGAACCATCTAGGTCATGATCCCCTTGCCTTAACAAGCAGATGATATTTGCCATAACTAAACTTCACAATTCAGTCATCTAGGTCAGATGATGTTTAAAGTTTCAGCTATTTCATCAAGTTTAGTTGAAAGTGGTTGCATAAAAGATAAATTATCTGAGTTAGTTTCTTTTGATCCTTTTTATATTGTGCTTAACTCAGAAGATTTTCCTGTATATTCGCAGCTCTGAAATCTGATAAGTGGCTTGAATTTAAGTTGCAAGATACTGCAAGAGTTAGTCACAACACTCACTTGTTCAGGTATATAACTTCTAATCAATCATTTTCATATGTTGTACTGGTTTAATCTATTTTAGTAACTTAGTTATTTGCCTGAACCTTTTTTATGGACATTCAAGGCTCATAGGATAAAGTGAATATATCAGATTTACTTCTTAATCCTTGGTTTGCAGTTAAATATCTTTTTGATCTCTCTCATTTAATTTGTGCCCACATTGAGAAGACTGCTATTTCTTGGATTCTGAACTTTCAAATAGGAATTAAAGTGGGAAAAGAAATCAGTCCTTGCTGATTGAGAGCAAAAGGAAAATATGACTCAGAACAGAAGTTGTTCTTCCAAATTTGAAATCAACATCTCAACTTATGCTTTTGCATTGTCAAATTCTTCCTCTAGCTGTCCTAGAACGTGTAAATTTGTTACTAAGTTTCTTCAAAATTGACAGGTTTTCATTTGATCCCTCTGCTAAGTTGGGATTGGATGTCGCTTCATGCATCCTTACTAGGTATGTTCTCTTAATATAAGCGGAGATACTTATTAGAAACCTTATTGTTTTTGTGAGAGAATTTGAAAGTTGCATGTAAAAGGGCATATTAAATGAGATTTAGTAGTAGTATGCCACTACATTCACTATTTTGATGCTTTATTGTTGCTGCAGGGCTCCATTAGGACAAGATGCTGAAGGAAAAACCAAATATGTTATAAGACCGTAAGCCTACAAACTGAACTCATTAGTGGTTTGACTTGGACTTCCCTTTTCATGATCATTATTCCAAGTTGGTGATTCATTAGTCATTTAAAGCTTTTAGGTTATTTTAGTTGTACATGGTGTAACTGCATTTCCACGAATTTCCATTTTATTCTTTTGTTATTGTGGCAAGTATCATCTGCTTGTGAGGAAAAAATTCTGAAGCTTTGGTTTATCCATACCTCTAAAGTAAGGTCTTTAATGTGCCTTGCTTCTTGAAGACTGAAATAGATGAGAGCTTCCAATCTATAATAGTCTATAGAAGTTTTCAAAATAAGAAAGGATTATATGCATCTGTTTTCTTTAACTGAATTTACATTAGAGATTGCTTATTTAGAACTATTCATATAATGGATATCATGACTTATCTGGAGTTCTATTAAAATAATCCTTTTGAATAATAAATGAAATAGCTGAAACTTTTAAAATCAGGTAATTGGAGAAGCTTAGGTGGAGTGCGAGTTGGACGTGATTTAAAATTGGAATCTCTTATGCCTATTCTAAACCAAACTAAACTTAGTATGCCTGTTTCTTAACCAAAAGCAGAAATCAAAAGATTAAGTTGATATTTTGTATACAAAATGATGTTTCAGCCTAATTGTTTCATAATTAACGGATATTAGTTGTTAATATAATTGTAATGAAATAATTTCAATTATCAGGTATACTCCTATATCAGATCCAGATGCTAAGGGATACTTTGACTTATTAATCAAGGTATGAAGTGATGAATGTTGTCACCTCTTTGTCCTCTTTTTTCTCCCACTTTTGGGGATGTTCTTGCCTCACATATGAATAGGCACACATTGAATTATGTTGTCCATAAAATAAATTTTGCAGGTGTATCCAGAAGGAAAAATGAGTCAGCATTTTGCTAGCTTGAAACCAGGCGATGTAGTTGAGGTGAAAGGGTAGGTATCCCTATATGCTAGGTTCCACAGAGATTTTGCTGAAAACCATATTAAACTAATACGTTATCACTTGCAGGCCCATTGAAAAGCTCAGATACTCACCCAATATGAAGAAACACATTGGCATGGTTAGAGCTGGTTTTGTACTTTCCTGTTTATATTTTTCTCCAAAAGAAGCAAAACACATATGGAAATTGTACGCTTTATGCTGAAGGATTCAATGTTTCGAACAGATTCTATATATTATACTTCATTTTCAAATTGATACTAACTGTATAGCTAATGGTATATTTTGTGTTCTTTACCCTTAATATCTAAAATTCATCCAATGCTAGTTTTATATTCTCTACAATTCACACTTGTGGACACATGGTTTCTGCATGTTTAATCGAATTATCTGCCAAGTAATCCGAATAGTTATCATCAAAACTGTATTATGTTTTCCAAGATTATTGAAAAAGTATGATCTCCATTTACACTCAATTATGGGCTGTTGTTCCAGATTGCAGGTGGGACAGGCATAACTCCAATGCTTCAGGTTATTGAGGCTATACTAAAGAACCCTGATGACAAGACTCAGGTAGGCATATCTGATTGGTAGATATGCAACCTTAACTTTCTGCTTATTGTTGAATGTCACCTGTTTAGTGCTTATTTTAGATCAAATATGAGCCTAGTTTGAACTTTATTCTATTAGGTGTCACTGCTTTATGCCAATGTCTCCCCTGATGATATATTGCTCAAGCAGAAGCTTGATATACTTGCTGCTAGTCATCCGAATCTTAAGGTACGAATTCTTTCATGATGAAATAGTTGCTGTAACGGTAGACGTGTTATTCAAATAGTAACTTGCTTGTTTACTTTTACTTTCTCATTTCCTTTCAATTTTTCATTTTTCATCTTTCATTTCCCCCAGGTATATTACACTGTAGACAATCCAACTAAAACTTGGAAAGGAGGTGCTGGATTCATTTCAAAGGATATGGTCACAAAAGGCTTACCTGGTCCTGCTGAAGATACTCTTATCCTTGTAAGTCACTTTCTTAATTATCAACCATTCTTCTTTTATTCTGTTTGCCAAGGCATGGAGTAAGTTTTATCTGAAGTGGAGCCACCTTTTTCTTTAAAATCGTTTCAACTTCAGGAAGTCATGAATACATTTTTATTCCCATTCTTTGTTGTTTCTTGGTCACTCATGGTGAAGAACTGACATCAATGTTCAACAAAGAGGAACCTTTTTACTACATTTGTAAAGATAAGAAAAAATTAAAAAACTTGCAAACATGCGCTCAAGCTTTTTATTTATCTGTTGCTTTCTTGAACTAGAGGTATTGTCAGATTAAAACCTACCTGAGGTTGCTATTTAAGCGGATTAAGAAGCAGCCTGCAAATAGGATTTTTCCATAAGCATACATCACGCTTTTGCTTGATCTCTTGGTGCATTACTGCAACTCTTTTCAGGGCTAGTCTGAATGAACCTTTGTTGTTCATATGGTCATGTTTCTTGAATTTTAGAGTTCGAGTTGTGCTGGACATTCTTAAACTATGTTAAAGACCAAGTTATGGCTTTGGAAAATGGCCATAATCCTACGATTTCATTTTGCAAGTCTCAAGCACCCCCTTAAACAATCCACCTGATCAATATTCAATAGATCCACTCACTCTCCCGTGTTTGTTCAGGTATGCGGTCCACCTGGTATGATGGAACACATATCAGGTGGTAAGGCTAAAGACTATTCACAAGGAGAGGTAATAAAACACATTTTCTGTTTTTTTTTTTTCTCATCTTTCTAATTGTTATCTTAATTTGGGTATCTAAATTTAACCATCCTTGACATGCAGCTAACCGGCATACTCAAAGAACTCGGATACACTGAGCAAATGGTTTACAAATTTTGAGTATAGAGGAATTCAAGGATTTGAAGAGACGACACTCTCATAGGGTTTCAACATAAATTTTGTGTAATAAAGCTTCCTGAAAGAACAATGAATTGGGCAGAATTTAAATCCCAGGGTATCGAATAATATTTGTAGTGAAACATACAATGTAAATTAGTACATTTTCACAGGCTTGTACTAGAGAAATCGTGACACAGAGCTTTTTATGAGACCCTGCAATCAGGTGTTGGGTGGGTATACTGTCCGAATCAGATTGGTTACAATTTGAGCAGTTGGTCATTTTAAGCAATGATTGAATAGACCAGACTGGCTGGTCGTAGACCAGTTGAACGTGTTTTTTTTTTTTTTTTATGAACCTTTGAATGGTTTATTTAATCAAACTTGATGAACTAATTGGGTAAATGATTGATGGTTTGATTGGTTTAACTATTGGTTTGGACTGCATTCGTTTTGAAAACTTTTACTCACCTCCTTACTTTTCCTGGTTTCTGAAAATCAAATGGCCTCCCTTTAGGAAAATGGAAAAATAGATTTTTCTTTGGTTTTTTCCCTTTTTGGAGAAAATATCTTTCATAATTTTGGTGGATCTATTTTTAATAATTACCCTCAATCATTTCACAGTGCATCTATACTTTAATTATAATTGATTCATATATCTTTGACCAAAATATATATATGTTGTATCAAATGGTATGAGTTCTAGTTTCAGCATTTAATTAAAGTTGTAAGGTTGTGGCTTATTTTATTGAAACATACACTATACTCTTAATTTTGAATACTACTATAATTAAAAATAATAAAATATAAATTTATTAATTTTGAGTTTTTTTATAAGTTTTAATTAGGCATTTCAGAGGAAGAATATAACCAAAAAAAAAAAAGGCTTTAACTTATAGATTTTTACATGTTTGGTTGATAAGAAAGTAAATATAAATTATATAATTTTTAAAAAGTAGATATAAATTTTTAAAGGTTTTTAATCATTTTTAGAATTAGAGCTAAAATGAACTTTTTAAATATTGAGGGTAAATTTTGTTGAATTTTTAGATTTAGGGTCAAATTGAGAGAATGTATAAACATTTGACGGCTTAATTTGTTATTAGGCTAATAAAAAAGCCCAAATTAGACTTCCATTACTAAATTAACGACAAAAGTGACTAAATATTTAATTTCGAAGAGTTGAGTGGCTAAATCGAAAAAATTAATAGTTGAGTGACAAAAATTGAATGAACTAAATAGTTGGGTGACTATTTTTGTGCTTTACCTGTTATTATTATTAGTTTCAAATTTTATGTGTTATTATTTGTTGTATGTTATTTTTAAATATATATTTATACTTTAAATACATGATTTCCACGCATATGTTATAAAATTTCTAGTTATTATTATTTAACCATTAATGAAAGCTAGGTGTGCACTCTCTCTCGAAAAAAAAATAGAAATGGATTCTCCCTGCTCGCTACTCGCTAACGTTGTCTCTTTCATTTTTTCGGTTTTCCCTCCACCATGCAACCCCAACTTTCTCCTTTCACTCTTTTTCTAGTAAAAGTACTATGGAGGCCCTTGTACTATGAGTTAGATTGTATTTTACCTTTTGTACTAAAAAAAATAGGAAAATTAGCTAACATACATTATATCAAAGAGCAAACTGGTCTTTTTGTTAAAAATTTAATTTATTTCTGGTGTTAAAAATGAGTTCATGTACGTCAACATGAGATATATGTGGCACATCATATGTCACTATTTGGTTATTCTGTCAACCACACTAGTTTTTAATAGTACAAATAGATGAAATATTTAATAGAAATGATCAATTTGCTCTTTTATCTAATATAAAAGAACCAGTTTGCCCATTTTTAATAAGGGAGCAGAATACAATCCGACTCCAAATACAAGAGCTTCTATAGTACTTTTACCTAGTATTCCTCTTTCTGTCATTCTTATGTTTTGAAAAGAAGGAAATTATAAAAAGAGTTCTATTTGCCACATTCTCATGCACAACAACAATAAATTATAATACATAAGAACCGTGGTGAAGTCAAGGGGGCTGGCAGGGGCCTTGGCACCCTAAAATGAATTTTTTTCATTTAAGTCCCTTTATAATTTATACAATTTTAAATTAGTAATAGTAAAATTGCATTCCCCCCCAAAAGATAAAATTTTAATTTAATCATTTAAAAATTATAAAGATATAGGCTACTAAAATGATGAAATTGCATTTTTATTATCGTAAAAATATACAATTTAATTTTGACCTCCCCTCAAAACAATTTTTTGACTTCGCCCCTACATAAGAAGGAAATGGAGGGAGGATTGTGGAAACGTAGCACAATTATGTTTATTTATTAGCCTCTCTTCTCTAGGGGTAAACGTTCGATCAAATCGAGTTGAATCTAATGAAAAAATTTCGAGTTAATCGAGTTCACGAGTCCTATTTTATCATCCTAACTCAATTTGAAATTTTTTTTGAATCGAGTCAAGTGAAATGAAATTTAGGTTGAGTTAAATCAAGTGAAATTGTTCAATTAAATTAAAAAAATAAAAATAAAATACTTGAGTATGATAAATATGAATAATTAATTAGGTCCCCAAAATTATTATTTTAGAAAAATTTTAAAATCATAAGTTTTTTTATATTTTTAGAATTTTAAAATTTAAAATTAAAATTTTTATAAAAATATTTTAAATTTTAAAATGATTTTAATTTTTTTTGTAATTTTTGTTGAGAGAGATCAATTTGTTTATTTTCATAGTTGACAAGAGACTGTCCATGGGCCGGCCGGCCGCCTGGCCTCGGCCCGACGCCCCGCTGAAATATGGGAGGTTCGGGTAAAAATATAGGCCCAAATATGGGCTTGGGAAAAAACGAGACCTGTTTAAAAATGGGCCAGCTCGGGCTCAACTTTTTGGCCGGGCCCACCAATATAATAAATATATATTTTTATTTTAAAATACTTTAAATTTTTTATTTTTAAAATATTTTTGTGTTTATTAAAAACCGGGCCGGGCCGGGCCTGGGCAAAATTTCAGGCCCATATTTTGGTAGGCCGCCTAAGAGTCGGGCCAAAATTTTTTTCTGGGCCCGGCCCGGCCCATGGACAGGTCTAGTTGACAGTGACCAAAATGATATTTTGCATCAATCTGTTATTTAAAATATTCAAGTTATTCGAATTGTAAAATTCAACTCGACTAGAACTCGAAGCTCGAATAGAGTTATTTGAGTTGACTTGAATAATTTGAATAACTCGATTCGATTATCTCAAAATTCAAAATTTTTTTCAAATCAAATCGAATTTTACTCACCCGTACTCCTATCACTTGCAAGAAGGTTCTCTATTCAACCCTAACCTTTATTCACTCTATCATTTTTGTTTTTATTTAATGTTGTTTGCAACTCAGCCATCTCTCTCTCTATATATCACATTTTTCAATTTTCACCGAGCATTTAGCTATCGCCTTTTCCTTTTTAAGGATATGGAGATTTTAGGGTTATTTATTTACCAAAACTATTTTAATTTTTCTTTCTGCTTTTCTAATGAATTTAGATATTTCTTTTATGTTTCTTTACTTGTAAATTTTGATGCATCTTTCTTGATTTGTTTCAAAGAGTTTTGTGATTTTTTAGATAATGTTTATCATTTCATTTTGGCTTAATTCACAAATTAATATTTAAATTATATTTTTTTCATCTTAGTATTTAAATTTTTTTCTCAATTGATACTTAAACTATTTTTCTTCCCAAAATTGGTACTTCTAATACCCTAAACAGGTTAGCACCAAATACTTTAACCCTAAGTTGGTACTTAAACTTTTTTGTTCACGAGTGGTACCTAAACTATTCTTCATTACTCATTTTACATCAAACAATTATATCTTTAATATTTTTACATTCAACAGATTTCACAATGACCAATTAATATAAATTTATTTTCGAACTTGATTAATTAATTAATTAATAATTGAAAACCATAAATTAATTCTCAAGTCTTTTTCATACTAAGTGAGAAAACCACATTCAATTCTTAATGTATCACATTTCTCTAACTTTATTATTTCTATCAATATCTGTTCATTTGATTCATCATGCAATTCGTTTATGGTTTCAACGAGTTAGCGGAGGGACCAATTGGATATATGTAATTAGGGCTCAAATGATTTATAATTAAGTTCCGCTTTTTCGCCTATTAATTATAAATTCATTTAGTCATGAAGTCATTCCACTATAGTATTGTGACTGAACTTTCCCTAACGACATGCCATTACAAAAGTAACTACTCAGTTCTCGTCCAATGACCTTGTTATAAGTGTGTTACTCTCACAGGATACCCTTAATCTCTTTGAGATAATATTCATTCTTCCAATATGATCCTATTTTATCTCGTGATAACCATTACATCTTTCTTCATGAAAGGTCAATTACTATCAAATAGTAATTAAGTCATTCATTACAAAGACAAACGACCCACTGTCATGTTTACTTTTCATCAAACATGTAATACTAATAAGAGGATATCATTTACCCATGTCTCAATTTATGAATTCACTGTTGTGAATGATGCTACATACTGTAGAAGTCGTACAGCAAACGCACCAGCTTTCGGTTCCTTATCTATTCAAACTCAGACTTTTACTTACAGCAAAGTGTACGAGTCATGCATACATAGTCCATCATCCACTCAGAATTTAGGTATGCCACACTGTGAACGTCACAAGTGAATAAATCCATAAACGGTTTTAGAATTTATTCTGCTTGAGTCCAATCCGATGTATTGTCAGTCTAGTTAGTTACATCTATGTCTCTATATTCTGGGAGTCAATCGCCCCAATGTCCAAGACAAGGCATCTCCCCAATTGGACTTGATAAACGACATACTAGTGTTTCAATCAATTTGCTCATTTCTGATTAGACTAATGACATGTTTAGGTTCGTCTACTAATATAAGTTGTTTTTCTATATTACAATCTGACCACGTAATAACACTTAGTATTAGTTAAACATTAGACAACCACTGAACAATATTTGCTTCCATTTTCTTTGCTTGCAAAAAACATATGAGGACAATTTATACAAAGTATATTAATGTAATTGAACACATGCGCGTGTACACAGAAAACAAATAATTTTTATGAAAATAATTTAAAAATAAGGTTTTATCAAGTTAATTACAAGTTAAACAATTACTAATTTAATGGATTTGGAAATTATTAGTGTAAAATCAAATATAAATTGTTTATAAACTAAAATTAACCTATCACTTAAACAACTAAGCTAAACTTTCTTCCTATTGTTTTAGATAATGTTAATGATAAAAGGATGACCAATTGATTAGTTAATCGCCAATTAAGCTAATAAACCTACATTGATTATATTTATTGCCACTTTTAGGTAGGAATCTCCTCTCGGTGTCATCCTCCACTAAAAGATACCACCTAAGCTCTCATCTCGGTCTCATCTAGGCATATAGATCTCCTCTCGGTCTCACTATTAGACACTATTATATCTAACTATCTAAGGATAAACTCTCATCTCTGTCTCGTTTATCTGTATTTTCCACTAGAGGCATCAATTCTAGCTTATTAAGCATTTCGATATAATCAAACAATAAATTAATCAAGCATAAACATTAACTTAAACTAAAAAATAACCAATCCACCAACCATAAAACAATTTAGCACATAATAAAGCTTAACAACCAAATTGACATTTCATCGAACAATTAGTATGTACAATATAAAGATAAGGGTAAGAAATGCTCATTTAAAGCTTGATCCATCTTCATTTACAAGAGTTTTTAACAAGAAAGAAAACAACAAAAATAAAATAAAATAAAATCTAATCTAATCTAAAAAGAAAAGAAAAGAAAGAGAAAACTTAATCTAAAATGAAAAGAAAAGAAAAAGAAAGGAAAACCTAACCTAAAACTATGAAAACCCTAGAAGAAATGTTCAACCAACAAAATCTGAAATGAAAGGCTTATAAAATTGTATTTATAGTCTACTAACATTTAACATAACATTGACCATTATACCCATAAGTGAAAAATAGACTTAAGCTTGTTGAACATAAAATTGCTCCTGTAGTTTTTTCATGCGTCAAGCAACGGTATCGTGATACCCATGACAGTCTTGAAATTGGGTGTCCGTGGATGTCTTGGTATCGTGATACCCATGGCTGGTATCACGATACCATTGTAGATTACCTCAATCCTTTTCGTTTCAACACTATCAAGGGTATCACGACTTTCATACTTCGATATCATGATATCCCCCTTCTAGATGATGTTTTCTTGGCCCACCATTGACTCCCTAAAACACTCAATCAACCTGTTAGGTTCCCCATGACATGTTTGGCCAATTTGGGTCTTAAAAATGGTATAAAACTAACAAATAATAATTTATTAATGATAAAATTAAAAATCAACAAAAGTAACAAAAAGACATCTAAATTGCTCAAGAATAAGCTCCTTAAGTGTAATGGAAAACTTAATTTGACGTATTAAATTACGAAAAATCAATAATTAATGGATTTATTTTATTAACCAATCTGCTAGAAAAATTACAAGTTTAAAACAAATATACTACACTCAAGACACCAAATCCAACAGTTTTTGAGTAAATTTATAAGTCTTTGAAATGCTTTGAAATTGTTTAACAAAATTTTCAATAATTATTTTCACCAAATGACTTAGGAAATATAAATAAAAATTTATCTTAATGTTGTTATATCAAAAGCTTGGAACATCAAAGCTAACAGGAGAAACAATACCATAATTTGAGAAAAAAAAAACAATAATAAGATTTTTTGCCTCTGAAATTGATAATTAGGCCCACTTTAGTATTTGTACATTTTTTGTCCATTTCTGTCTCTGAACTTAGATTTTTTTTAAGATTTGATGATATGACCGATGTTACTAGAATAGGATTGGACAAACCGAGAATTGGTCGATATAATAGTTCCAATAAAATGATTGAATTGATTGACTCGAAAACTGCTTGAAATTGGTAAAAATAAAAAAAAATAGGGCCAAAAATAGACAATTGAAACTGCTCGAAAACTACTTGAATAGAATAATAAACTTTTTTATTTTTATTTTTTATAGTTTTATGAATTTTTAATTAATTATTTACTTATTATTGGTCAACGGTTGAACCGGTCAAACTGATAGAATTAAGAATTGGTGGTCTAACTTGTTCAAGCACTGGTCCAATTATTAAAGCACTGAATGTGACACTTTGAGATTATATAAAACCATCACCTGAACATTTATATAGTTTTTTTTAATTTTCAAGTGATGATATGGTACTCTGAGATTGTGTCACATCATCAAACTTTTATATTTTTCAAGTTCAGAGATTAAAATGGACATAATTGTGAAATTCAACCATTAAAATGAAGAAAAAAGTGCAAATCTTAAAGTGAAAAGTTGCCTTAATAATAATAATTGCAAAACAATATTGAAATAAAACCACGTCTTCCCAATATTCCATGTAATTTTAGGAATTTTAAAAGTAACTTTGAAATCTAATTAATTAGATATATAATACTATGTATAACTAACACCTTGTTTTTTTTTTTTGTGCACAAAGGAGAAAAAGAAATGTAATTTTGTCATGTTGGTGTTTTTAACATATTTATAGATTTTGATAAGTTTATAATTATGATTATGGTTTTTCTCTTTTGGTATTATATTCATGTTGTATTTAAAAATATGATGAACGCTATTAAAGTAATTCTCAATTTGTCATGTCAATAATTTTTATGTAGATTTTGAAAAATTATATTTATTTATCGTGGTGTTTATGTTTTTATCATTAGTGCTTATGCTTATGCGATGCATGTAATCGTAAATATAATATAATAGATAAAATTTTAGTTATTAATTAGATACGTAATGCAAATTTACACTATACAATTTTAAAGAAGAGAAAGTAAATGTAATTTTGGCATAAATAAAATTACTTTTTACCTAAGTAATAGTAATATTATAATTTACCAAAATATTGTGATTTGTAAACTCATAATTTTCATATAAAAGGCATTTAAAAGCTATATTAATATGGTAAGATGTTTAAGAGTTAAATAATGAATTGCGACTTTTGAGGATGAACTTTAAATGCTAAAATTGGGGTTATACTATTTTTAATAATGATAAGTATAAAACTACGAATGCTGGTATGGATGACAAATGAGTTTAATTTTGCTTTATATACGGCTTATAATTATTTATAATTTACGTCTTTCTACATTGATTTGGACATAAACATAAGAGTTAATTTTAATGAAAATGGGAACGGTGAGGCGGCAATGCCAAAATAAGGTCTTGGGCATTTACCTTGTGATACCAGTAACATGAAATGCCAAAATAGAATCAGATCTAAACAATGGTTGAAGACATTGGTGAATTTAGGTTTGCAATATAATGTAGAGGAGGTTCTTTAATTGCTGCATTTAAATTGTATGTTCAGTCGATATGAGTACACACATATTTACACTAATTTGGCTTTATGTGAATATTTAATATCATGTGCAACATATTGGAATATGTGACAATTTACCAAATAATTAGAATTTTTTTGATTCCTCCCTAAGAGCAATATTCGCCAAAAGACTGTTTTACTTTATATATATGATTTCTCATGTTCTGGATTTAGTATTATTTGATGTAGGCTTAATTTTGTCATATACATTTTTTACTTAATTTGCTTCTTTTCTAAATTTACTACAAAATATCATTTCATATCGCAGCAAGGTGCGGGCATATATCTAGTTATTGAAAATAGTAAGCATCCGTTGTTTTATCCTCTCATTCCATGGACCTACACCGCATAACTCAACCTTCCAATTAATAACTCTACTCAACAACATGATTCCCAAAAAACTTAATCCATAAAAACAACAGGATTTGAGGAAAGGAAACAAGAGATCATCATGGAGATGAAGTTGCAGAGGTCCACGACGTCGTTTAGGAGGCAAGGCTCGTCAGGGATGATATGGAACGACAAGTTTTTATCGGGGGATTTGAACCTAATGAAAAAGCTTAACACCAATCAAGGAAACCGAGGATCGGATGCTTTGATGACGCGCAGCGGATCCGAAGGACACAATGGACGTATGTCGGTAACTGCGGCATCCCCTACCATCGATCCTCCTTCTCCTAAGATCTCAGGATGTGGCTTTTGTGGGGTTCTTGGTAAACCTACCAAGAAAATTGTCTCAAACAAACGTAAGTCATGATTTTATATAACGGAATCTTCTTTTGCATGTCTATAATATGCCACTCGGCATTCCAATTCCATTTATGTATGATTTTCTTCTTCTTTTCTTTCTATTGAGGAAAAAAAAGGAAACAAGAACGATGCAAGGGAGGGAGCACAAGCAACAAACTTAAATGTTTCATGAATTCTGTAATAAAAACGGGTTTTTCTTCCAGAGCTTTGTATCGAGTTGTTTTCTTTGACTCCTTTGTGTGTGTATATACATCTATTAATTCCTTCCTGTAGTTTTCTTGTTAAAGTTTTCAATATTTCTTAAAATTTTGACACGATTTATAATCTATAATACAACGGAAATGAGAAGATTACAATCTAAATGTAAACATCTATACATAAATTATTATAAAATCTAAATGTACCAGAAGAAAAATAGAGTAAACAGATTACGGATTGCGAACGAGACAATTGATTACATGAAGAAGTGAGGTTTGAAGGGAGTCATGTTCAAAGTGAATTTGAGGAAGGCTCATGATGCAGTAGACTGGAGCTTTCTTGATTCTTTTTTTTTTTTTTTTGTTTGTTTAAGATGGGGTTTGGGGAGTGGATGATATTGTGGATCCAAACCTGCATTTCCCGAGTGTCAAATTTTATCCAAGTGAACGGCTTCTCGACAAGGAGATTTTTCATCAATAGGGGACTTAGATAGGGTTGTTTCTTCTCCCTACTTCTCTTTAACCTGAAGGTTGAGTCGCTGACTGCTATGATATCGAAGGTTGTTTCGATTGGTTTGTTTAGAGATCTCTTGATGGGGTCGAAAAATCTACTGGTTTCTCACCTTCAATTTGTGGATGCAAACCGCTAATTTGGAACGTTAGAATGAGAATTCAATGTCACGGGTCACGGATCAAAGCTTGTGACCATTACGCACAGAATGTGTCATAAAAGTCAACTTATTAAATGAGACTTATTTGACCCGCTTGAATTGATTCGATTCGTGAAACATATGCAGAAGTCCATCTACTTAAAGTCTTGGTTAGAGTTATCAAAGTAATTAATGTAAATCCTGAGGGATAAAAATGTATAGAGTTTAAATCCTTTAAAACTCTCATTTTATAGATAGACACAAATCTTAACCATTGATGTAACTCAACCTGTACCGTTGGATTTGAGGAAGCTCAACTATAAATAGAGATCTTCCCCTTATTTGTATTCATTCAGTTGTAAACCTTCAAAGTAATAAAATACTTTTGAGAGCATTTACTCAAACACTTGGTGTAACAAGCTCAATTTGTTCGGGCCCACTACCCAAAAATTTCAAGCCCAATAATACAAAAATTACAAGCCTAAAACCAAACCCAACCAAGTCCAATGGCCCAATAACCTAAAGCTATCAGAAAACCCTTATCCCCCCTAACCCTAGATGCGCCGCTCCCTAAGGCCTGTCACCATCACTTGCGCCGCACGCCTCCTCTACCACTTCCACTGTTTCGCCCACCTGCTCCACCTGCAAAAACAAAAGAGAACACGCAACAGTAGAAAGTAGAAAAATAGAGCAAAAATAGAAACAAAAGTGTTGTGTAAATCGGCTATAAAAGCCTAAACAAGATGCATGTAAGGGGGAACCCTTTTTTTACGAACATTAGAAATAAAAGAAAAAGGTTGTTGTTTCTTTTCTATTTATTATTATTTTTTTATATATCCTTTTTTGTCACTTCTTTTTAAATCTGTTTTTCTTAAAAAAAACTATTAATAAAATAAAAGAGGGGAAGTTTTACATGAATCGGTTTGCGCTGTCGAAGAACCCTTGTCGGCGTCGAAATCCGGACTTGGGGGAGGATTCGAAACACCATTTTTTTTGTGGCCCATTGGTTAAAAAAGGCTTCGCCTTCGTGCGCGTCGAAAACCAGGGTTTGAAACTCCCTTTTTGCGCAGCGCCGGCCACCGGCCAAGGTGGCGCTACAGCGGCGACAACGGCCAGAACCCTAGGCCGAGGGGGGTGGGGGTTTGAGAGATGAGAGGCCTTGAGAGGATTTCTGCAGTTTTTTTTAATGAGAGAGAAAGAAATGAAAAAAAAAAGGGGGCTTAAATAGAAGAGACGAAACAACAGCGTTTTGGGCAATTTCTCCAAGCGCAAAACGACGCCGTTTTGACTTAGACCTGCGCGCGACCCGACCCGCTCCAGGAAGGATCCGCACGTTTTCGCGGAATGGGTTATTTGCAACCCTGGTCCTGCAGCGTTTGTGCTTTTTTTAATTTACTCCCCTTTGCTTTTTTTAATCTTTTTAAATTTGTACCCTAGAATTTGTCACGTTTACAGTTTAGCCCTTATTTGAACGGCGTTGTTTTGGAAGAGAAGAGAAAATTTCCCTTCCAGTCCCTCCATGTTATTCGTGCGTTCAAATAAGTCCTTCCTTTACATTTATTTCAAATCCGCCCCATTTTTTTGTTTTAGTTCAATTTAGTCCATGTTTTTAGCGATTTTATTATTTAATTAATTATTTTAATGTTATTATCATTATTATATTATACCATTAATCTTGTGTTATTATTATTATTATTATTTATTCATTTATACCTTTTAAATTTTAAATTTTGTTATATATATATACATGCATACATTTTATAATATATATACGTACATATTTCTTAATTTTTATAAATATATATATACACATACTTTTATATATTTTCTATGCTTCATAATTTTATATACATACTTATATATTTTTTTACATTTTAAAATATGTATATTTTTATATATTTTTATTTCTTTTATTCACATACATATATATATTTCTTATATGTACATATATATATTTTTATATTTTATAATTTTATCTATTCTCTTTGTTGTTATAATTGCTTCACTTGGTGTTTATTTATTTATTTATATGTCCATTATCATTTTAAAAATAAACATTTTAGTTTTATTTGTCTATTTACTTGTTATTTTATATGCAATCGATTTGTCCTTTTTTTTCTTTATTTATTAATTTTATTGTGGTTGCTCGAGTTATCTATGCTCACATCGTCGTATTCATTATTGTCATTTATTAATGCGGCATTTATTCATATATCAAATTTAACATTACATCAATTTTTACCCAAATTCGTAAAAAAGAGGAAATTTTGAAAATAAAGGCAATACTCGGTATTTGGGATCTTCGAGAGGATTGAGCCCTAACGTATTGGGTTCCAATTTTATTCGTTGAATCTAAATGATCGAGAATGCTATTTAATTAAAAAACATAAATAAAAAGCTCATTATCGGGAATTCAATACGTTGTGTCCTAACGCATTGAATATGACATGTTGTTTTCTCGAGATGAGGATTTTTCTAAAAAATAATAAAGGCAATATTCGATGTTTAGAATTTTGAGAAATTGTGTCCTAACGTATTGGGCTACGATTTCTTCATCTGACTTAAACAATTGAATATCATTTTAAATTTTATTGCACGAGTTTTTTGGACAAGCTTATTTTTGAGGAGGTGAAATATCATGCTCTAACTCATTGGAAGTGACATTTTCTCTCTCCGAAATGAGAGGGTCTTAACGGATGATTTGATTTATACAAGTTTTTTAATACAAGGATCGTATTTTAAAATCTTTGCACATTTTTTATATTAAGACACTAATTAATCAACAAGGTACCAATTTTGGGCGTGTCGAGGGTGCTAACCCTTGCTTATGCGTAACCGACTCCTGAACCCGTTTTCTGGATTTTATAAGACCAAAAATTATCATTTTAGTATATTTAAATTTTTATTAAAATGATTTAATTATGAGGTGATCCGATCACACCTTATCAAAAAGGATTGGTGGCGACTCCCATTTTTGTTTTCATTTTCAAAATCCAAGTCGACCCCGTTTTACAAAAAAATGGTGTCAACAGCTTGGTGACTCCAGTGGGGACTTAAAATAAGAGAGTCAAGCCATGAGTTGATTAATTTTTGTCTTTTTGTCGAAAATTGAAAATTTGGTTTAGATGTATGATCCTTTCGTTGCATTTTGTCCGTCATTTTTGTGGTCTTTAATATGTTTACTTTTTTGGTTCAAGCCTTTTGATATTTCTGCACATTCAATTGCATGACCGTGGGTCACACACTTTTAAATGGGAGTGAGAAACTAGTTCTTCGTGAGGTTTTCACCTCTGTGCAGGATAGTGGATCGCTTTCGGGATACATCCGTACCTATGTCTTCGTGAGATTTTCATCTCCGTGCAGCCATAGGGAAATGTATTCCCCTGAACTGAACTCAGTCCATATGAACCTGTAATGGGTGAGGATCGAGGAATCTGCTGGTTCGGGTACCTTTGCCCTAGAAGTCAAACCACATATAGTGAACCTTAAGAACCTACCCTAGGTAAAGCTACGCCAAACCCTAGTGGTCACCCAGATAGGTGTTCTATTCTATTGTTTATTTTTTCTGTACTGACGTATTTTGTTTTATTTTGTTTATGATGCTTTGCATTTTCATCATAGAAAAGAGGTGTTAATTCAAATTTGATTGCTAAATAGAAAAGGTTGTCATGGAAAACGAATTTCTTGCTAAAGTGCAATATAATGCGACTGCCCAAATATGGTCTGATCAAACACAACGAGAAAAGACTGGAAGTTCGTGGAGGAATATACGACTATGCTTCGCTGCCTGAGTATTCAAACAAACAAAGATTATTCGAAAGCTGTCACATCTCAAAGGAAACTAAAGAGCATCGCGGGGTGAGCAATGGGTCGTGGTTCGAATCAAACAAAAAGGAGATAGTAGAGATAGATTATGGAAAATTCACAAGATTCAATCCTAGCATCCGGATATGAAGAAAAAGATCGATGTCTTCGCCTAGAATATGAGGGCAGAACCGCATATGTAATTCGTTTTATGTAAAGAAATTTGTTTTCTAAAAAAGTTGTTCTAATGGAATTGAATTCAAAATCACTACCTCTCTTTCTTTTTGCATTCATTCCATGCATTTGCATTACATGACATCATATCATTAAGGACCATTAAAAGACCCTAATTAGGTAAAATTATTTCAGCTAATTTGGAAAACCAACACCATTACGGTACTTGCACCGAAACCAAAGTAATGAACCAAAGATTGGAAAGGCTAGAAAAACTCCAAAAAGAGATGCAAGACTAGATGCAAGAACGATTGACTAAAATTTAGTAAGATATAAGGGAACAAATGGAAGAATCCCAAAGAAGTATGATAAGTCAATTAACGCAACTAATGGCAGGAGGGCTTGATAAAGGGAAGGGCCCTGTAGTCAATCTTAGAGATGATCATGAAGACCCTACCTATCCACCGGGTTTCACCCCGACTAATACCCAGGCATAACTGGAGGCATATCCACAAGGGGCACCCGTTACTATTAGACCCCAACAATATCAAGTCGGCGCCTCGGCTCCGGTGAATTACCAAACTTACTCAGGTTCCAATCGGAAGGACAATCCAACCAATCCTGTAGTTCCTGATCTAGATGAAATGGTAGAAATAGAAAAAGTAAGAGTGGTGATGCCAAAACAGCTCGAAGATCGATACAAGTGGTTGGAGGAAAAACTCCGAGCAATAGAAAATGCTAATTACCATCACGGGGTTGACACTAGGGATCTGAGTTTGGTCCCAAATTTAATGCTCTCGCCAAAATTCAAGACTTCAGAATTTAAAAAGTATAATGGGACTAGTTGTCCTGAAGCTCACATCACGATGTTCTGCCGAAGAATGATAGGATACATTAATAATGATCAATTTTTAATTCATTACTTCCAAGATAGTCTGATCGGGTCGGCTGCCAAATGGTACAACCAGTTGAGCCGTGCCAACATCCACTCATGGAAGGACTTAAAACAGGATTTTATGGAGCAATATGGCCACGTGAAAGACATGATACCTGACAAAATTACACTGTAAAATATGGAAAAGAAACAAAGGGAGAGGTTCAAGCAATACGCCCAAAGATGGAGGGAGGTAGCAGTACAAGTCCAGCCACCTCTTTTGGAGAAAGAAACCACAATGCTTTTCATCAACACTCTGAAAGCCCCATTCATTAACCATATGTTGGGAAGCGCTACCATGAGCTTCTCAGATATAGTAATGTCTGGCGAGATGATCAAAAATGTAATAAGAAGTGGGAAGATGGATATGAGTGAAAGCGTCAAAAGATTAACCCTAAAGAACAAAGAAAATGAAGTGAATAACCTGAGTATGCATAGTAAAAGGTATTCTAAATCGATCACTGTAGGCCAGCCGAGGGTCGTAACCACTAGCTATCAAAGTGCCTGAAGGCAAGAATCCAACTCGAGGCCAAACACAGAAAAACTCCAGTTCACACCCATCCTGGTGACATATAGAGAATTGTATCAAAATCTGTTTGATACACATGTGGTATCCCCATTCTATGTGGACCCCGTACAACCTCTGTTCCCAAAATGGTATGATACGAATGCCCAATACGAATACCACGCGGGAATAATAGGATACTTAATTGAAAACTGCACTACATTTAAAAAGTTAGTTGAAAAGTTCATCAAGATGGGCATCGTGAGTTTGACGACCCATCAAGACTTAATGTGGCAGGAAATCCATTACCCAGTTACCCTGACTTAAGGGTAAATGCAATAATTGAGAGTGGAGGAAAAAAAATCAAAACCAGTGTTGCAGAAGTAAAAACCCCACTGAAATGGGTTTTGAAACAAATGATAGACATGAGATTAATCATTCAGGATTCGGAGAAGAGACCAAAAGGGATGAGGAGCTACTGTGAGTTTCACGCTGAAGAAGGTCATGAAATCCAGGAGTGCGTTGAATTCAAAGTTTTAGTGCAAAGCCCAATATATAATAAAGAGTTGGAATTCTTTGAAGAAGTCAAAGGCCCGGTAGGAATGTTGGGAAATTTGAACGTTAACGCCGTATCCGAAGAGGGAGCCGGGGAAAAGAATTTTTCAGGCATTTGCCTTTACACACATGTGAGTGTTTTGAACAATGAGACTGTGGAAGAGATCCCTCAATTTTTTAGACCTAATTTAGAGTAATGTCTAAAACACGCTTATTGCTCTAAGCCTAGGAACAATAAGAATCCTTTTGTAAAATTGACTTATGTCCAGCATCCTTATTTCAATAAAAATGCATCTTTGTTTCTCACTTCAAGCAAATATTCTTTCATTGTTTCCATTTCATTCATAATCATACTGTACAGATAAATATTCTTAGATTCTTTTATTCTTTAGATCTGCCTTCGTCCCTATAACAGGTATCCAAATATCAATGATATGAGCGACACTTCTATTGACTCTAAGCCTCCTTTTGAGTAAGATATATGTCTAAAGCAACCTCAGAACTTTGAAGATGACCAAGACTGTAACTTATCTCCAGATTTGTTAAAGACAGTAGGACAAGATGAGAAACAGATCCTACCTTACAAAGAATCAATGTAATCCATGACTTCTCCCTATGTGGGGCATGAAGGTCATTGGGTCGATCTCGCCAAAATATTCTGACGGTCATCGATTTATCTTCGTGGGTAGAAGTCGCTTCATATGCCAATGTCATAAAGTTGACAGTCAGTAAATTTTTGGAAAAATCATACGTCGGTATGGAATGCCAAAAAGGATCATATCTGACAATGCACTAAATTTGAACAATAGCACACTATTAAAAATTTGTAATCTGTTTAAGATTAACATCATGTCACCTCAATGTGAACAATGCAGTAAAAAAACTCTACCGGGGCAATGCTTTTCTCTTGAGTTTATCGTGGTTTTTCCTATTGAGGACAAGATTCCTTCTCTCTGAGTTTTTTGAATCCAATCTCGATTGAAAAGAAAGTTTCAAAGTTATCCGTCATGGTTAAATGCACAAAAAATAAATGATGCGAGCTCACAAAAAAAAGTTCACCCTAGAGAATTCCATGAGAGAGACCTGGTATTGAAGAAGATCATTCCCATATAGAAAGAGCTTCATGCCAAACTGGGAAGGACCTTATGTGGAAGGCCTTATCTGGAAAAACGTTGATTTTGATCGGAAGGGATAACAAGGACATGCCTAACCCTATGAGTTTAGATTCAATAAAAAATATTTCAAAAAAAAAAGAAGAAGAAGAAAAAGAAAAGAAAAGAAAAAGAGAAACAAGAAAAAGAAAAGAAAAAATGAGAGGCCAAGGTGAAAACTCGCAAAGGGCGCATTGAGACCAAAGGGGATTTGAGTTGAAAACCCGAAAAGGGCAATTCAAATTTTGATCAGAATGGGATATGAAGTGATCAGAGCAGCTCAAATTTGGATCAAATTGAGGCATGTGGTGATCTTATTTTACCTAAATCAACAGGAAATGATAGACGACATCTTGAGGCATCGACAAAGTACTATACATCTCCTAAACACATATCAAACTAAGAATGGTCTTCAGAGAGTTCGTACAGAGAAGCTCAGGCTACGATATCTGAGGCACCTAGTTTTTCATCTTACCCATTTTTGAATTTGCTATATTTGATTACCTTATTCTTAGATATGCCCCAATCAATTTCTTTTTATTGCCTTGGCTACTATGCTCCTAATTAATTTTATTTTTATCCATTGTTATGATCTTTTTGTAAGCATGTTGCATTGGAATATGGACTAGTAATACTTTCACGAAGGAAGTTTTGCATATTACTCTAGAAGTTTTTAAATAATACAGGAACTTGAAACGGGACTATCATTTAGAACGCACCAAGTTTAAAGATTGAAATGTCTAAGAAGGAAGAGTCTAAGTTAAGACTATCCTTTTGGATTTTGTTGTCCAAACATTGGTTAACAAAATGACAAGGTGTTGTGTTGGTGACAATGCTTCAATGAACAAACAAGCATTGATCACTGAGTAATAAGAAGAGGTTTCTCGAAAGAGAAAGTTCTACAATTGTGCATAAACATTTGGTACGATACCCTGGGAATGATGTAGGACCAAAGAGTTTCACATTCTATATCCTTGAATTGTGATAGCAGAGGATTGAGAAAAGGCCAGATCTTTCTACCATTGGGTTACAGCGGGAAGAAGATGGTACAAATTTTTCATCCAGTGGATTGAACTTGGAGGTTTACAGTGGGGGCAATATGACTAAGTGTTTCTTTAGCAAAGCCAGCTAAGCAAGGCATTGTAGCACGTCAGTGATAAAGTCTTAATAAACTTCGAGCAACGACAACCTAAGCGATAAAGAAAGATCATTCTCAAAAAAATTACCTTTTTCTTTCATACAAATATCATTCATACCCGTCTAGTTAAGAGTATTTGATTCATTTTGATCATGGTTTCCTAATTGCTAGGCATAAATAGGTCCATAAAATGAATTCTACAGGTCATATTCCCTAGAAAACAGATCAATGAAGTTACCCATATCCCTGAGGTTGCAGTGGGATGAATTGAAGTTATCACAGTGAATCTTACTTCCTTGGCAGTGCAATGGAACAGATTGAAGCTACAATAGCGACTCTTGCTTCCCCGACATTGCAGTTAAATAGATTGAAGCTACAACAGCGAAACTCACTTCCCTGGCGGTGCAGTGAAACAGATTGAAGCTACAACAGTGAATCTTACTTTCTCGACATTGCAGTTAAAAAGATTGAAGCTACAACCGCGAATCTTACTTTCCTGGCGGTGTAGTGGAATAGATTGAAGCTACAACAGCGAATCTTGCTTCCCCGACCTTGCAGTTAAAAAGATTGAAGCTACAACAGCGAATCTTACTTCCCTGGCGGTGTAGTGGAATAGATTGAAGCTACAACAGCGAATCTTACTTCCCCGACATTGCAGTTAAATAGATTGAAGCTACAACAGCGAATCTTACTTCTCTAGCAGTGCAGTGGAACATATTAAAGCTATAAATTACCGATCTTATCTATTTGAAGTTGCAGTAGAGTAGATCATACCAAACCTTATCTCTCTGAAGTTGCAATAGAGTAGGTTGAAATAACAAACCTTATCTCCCTGAAGTTGCAGCGGAATAGGTTGAAGATACTCAATCTTATCTCTCTGAAGTTATAGTGGAGCAGATTGAAGCTACTAATCCTATCTCCCTGAAGTTGCAGTAGAGCGGGTTAAAATGATGAATCCTATACCTCTGAAGTTGCAATAGGTCGGATTAAATCTACCATAACAAGTCTTATCTCCCTGAAGTTGCAGTGGAGCAGACTAAAATCACGAATCTTATTTCTCTAAAGTTACGACAAAGTAGATTGAAGCTACAAGTCGTATCTCTTTGAAGTTGCAGTGGAGTGGATCGAAGAAACAAGACGCAATGGACTGGAAGGGGACTACTTGAATAAGAGAAGAACCCAAAAAAGTCAAGACTCAGTGAGACCGGGCAAAATTGGTCATTCTTAGTCTTTGCCCTGTTCTTGTTACACGACGACGAGCAAAGAGGGGCAGTTGTAACAAGCCTAATTTGTCCAGGCCCACTACCCAAAAATTTCAAACCCAATAATACAAAAATTACAAGCCTAAAACCAAATCCAACCAAGTCCAATGGTCCAATAACCTAAAGCTATCAGAAAACCCTAATCCCCTAACCCTAAATGCGCTGCTCCCTAAGGTCTGTCACCATCACTTGTGCCGCACGCCTCCTTTGCCACCGCCACTGTTTCACCCACCTGCTTCACCTGCAAAAATAAAAGAGAACACACAACAACAGAAAGTAGAAAAATAGAGCAAAAATAGAAACAACAGTGTTATGTAAATCGGTTATAAAAGCCTAAACCAGATGCATGTAAAGGGGGACCCTTTTTTTACGAACATCAAAAATTAAAGAAAAAGGTTGCTGTTTCTTTTCTATTTATTATTTTATTTTTTTATATATCATTTTTTTCTCTTCTTTTTAAATCTATTTTTCTTAAAAAAAACTATTAATAAAATAAAATAGGGGAAGTTTTACCTGAATCAGTTTACGCCGTCGGAGACCCCTTGTCGGCGTCAAATTTAGACTCGGAGGAGGATTCGAAACACCCTTTTTTTTGCGGCTCATCGGTTAAAAAAGGCCTCGCCTTTGTGCGCGTCGAAAACCAGGGTTTGAAATGCCTTTCTTGCGCAGCGCTGGCCACCGGCCACGGTGGCGCTACGACGGCAGTAATGGCTGGAACCCTAGGTCGAGTGGGGTGGGGGTTTGAGAGATGAGAGGCCTTGAGAGGATTTTTGCAGTTTTTTTTAAATGAGGGAGAGAAATGAAAAAAATATTAAAAAAATGAGGCTTCAATAGAAGAGACGAAACCACAGCGTTTTGGGCGACTTCTCCAGGTGCAAAACGATGCTGTTTTGCCTTAGACCCGCGCGCGAACCGACCCGTTCCAGGGAGGATCCGCGTGTTTTCGCAGAATGGGTTATTTGCAACCCTGGTCCTGCAGCATTTGTGTTTCTTTTAATTTACTCCCTTTTTCTTTTTTTAATCTTTTTAAATTTGTACCCCAAAATTTGTTACGTTTACAGTTTAGCCCTTATTTGAACGGCATTGTTTTGGAAGAGAAGGGAAAATTGCCCTTCCAGTCCCTCCATGTTATTCGTGCGTTCAAATAAGTCATTCCTTTACATTTATTTCAAATTCGCCCCATTTTTTGTTTTAGTTCAATTTAGTCCATGTTTTTAGCGATTTTATTATTTAATTAATTATTTTAATGTTATTATCATTATTATATTATACCATTAATATTGTGTTATTATTATTTATTCATTTATACCTTTCAAATTTTAAATTTTGTTATATATATATATATACATGCATACATTTTATAATATATATATACGTACATATTTCTTAATATTTATAAATATATATATGCACATAATTTTATATATTTTCTATGCTTCATAATTTTATATACATACTTATATATTTTTTACATTTTAAAATATGTATATTTTATATATTTTTATTTCTTTTATTCACGTACATATATATTTTTCTTATATGTACATATATATATTTTATATTTTATAATTTTATCTATTCTCTTTGTTGTTATAATTGCTTCACTTGGTGTTTATTTATTTATTTATTTATATGTCCATTATCATTTTAAAAATAAATATTTTAGTTTTATTTGTCTATTTACTTGTTATTTTATATGCAATCGATTTGTCCTTTTTTTTCTTTATTTATTAATGTTATTGTGGTTGCTCGAGTTATCTATGCTCACATCGTCGTATTCATTATTGTCATTTATTAATGCGGCATTTATTCATATATCAAATTTAACATTACATCAATTTTTATCCAAATTCGTAAAAAAGAGAAAATTTTGAAAATAAAGGCAATACTCGGTATTTGGGATCTTCGAGAGGATTGAGCCCTAACGTATTGGGTTCCAATTTTTTTCGTTGAATCTAAATAATCGAGAATGCTATTTAATTAAAAAACATAAATAAAAAGCTCATTATCGGGAATTCAATACGTTGCGTCCTAACGCATTGGATATGACATGTTGTTTTCTCGAGATGAGAATTTTTCTAAAAAATAATAAAGACAATATTCAATGTTTAGAATTTTGAGAAATTGTGCCCTAACGTATTGGGCTGCGATTTCTTCATCTGACTTAAACAATTGAATATCTTTTTAAATTTTATTGCACGAGTTTTTGAGACAAGCTCATTTGTGAGGAGGTGAAATATCATACCCTAACTCATTGGATTTGATATTTTTTCTCTTCGAAATGAGAGGGTCTTAAGGGGTGATTTGATTTATACAAGTTTTTTAATACAAGGATAGGATTTTAAAATCTTTGCACATTTATAATATTAAGACACTAATTAATAAACAATGTATCAATTTTGGGCGTGTCGAGGGTGCTAACCCTTCCTCGTGCGTAACCTACTCCCGAACCCGTTTTCTAGATTTTATAAGACCAAAAATTATCGTTTTAGTAAATTTAAATTTTTATTAAAATGATTTAATTATGAAGTGATCCGATCACACCTTATCAAAAAGGATTGGTGGCGACTCCCATTTTCGTTTTCATTTTCAAAATCCAAGTCGACCCCGTTTTACAAAAAAATGGTGTCAACACTTGGTGTGCACTATTTTTCTGTGGCTTTTCTTGTTCATTCATAACTATTTTCTCTTTCAAGTTTGTTTCTGTTTTGCTTCGGTGCCTTAGAGAATGTAACAACCCGTTTTTTAATAGTAAGAGAATGTAACAACCCGTTTTTTAATAGTATCAGAAACAATGATTTTCGGACCACAACTCTGACGAGTGAGTCAATAGATATATTTAATTAATATTTACGAGTTAAATATAGTATAATAGTGAATCGTGATATAATAAATTTTATTAAATGGTTAGCTAGTTAAGATACAAGTGGTACGTACCGAAAGTCAAATGGTTTTGGAAAATGAAGTTTCAGGACCTCATTTCTATAAAACGAGTCCGTAAATCATATTAATGAATATTTACAGAGTTATTATTTTTAGTGAATTGAAGTTTGGTCCGAAAATTTTAGAGTTCAGATGGCTAATTAAAGAAAAAAAATTAAATTATAAAAACCGTAAAACTTAATTTAAATGAGAAAAAAAATAATTGCAAAGGCGAAAATGAGAATTAGACCATGTGGACGGTCATGCTTAGTAATTAACAATTTATTTGTTAATCTTGAAGGTTTAAAAATATAAAATATTAGTTAAAAGTATATTAAAATATAACAAAAGATGGAAGTGGCCATTATCATCTTTTCGTTCTTCCTTCACCACCGATTTTTCATGGGAGAGGAAGACCAACTTTCGGTTGAGCTTTGTTTTGATGCATGTAAGTCAAAATCAATCTTTCATTTTTTGTAATTTTTATGTTTTTGAGAACGGTATAATTGGGATCAACTAACCCATATCAATGTTTTTTTAAAAATGTTAAAGATTTTTAAAATTTTTATTGATGTTAATTGAAGGGATTTTGTTAGTTTTGAAGCTTTGATGGAAAATAAGGACTAAATTATTAATATCTTGAAATTGGATCTAATTTTTGTAATTTTTTATAATAGGGGCTGTAATTGGATATATTTGAATTTGGTTTAAAATTGGAGTCCAAATTTATAAGTTATGATAAATTTGATTTTAGGGACTAAATTGAAAAAACATAAAACTTAAAGAAATGACCAAAAGAATGAAATTGAGATTACATATATTTGTAATAGGCTGATATATGATATTTGAGTGATTAAATTGAAATAAATTTATATTATAGATCAAGATTTGAATAAGACGGTTGATAATCGAGGAAAAAAGAAATTTACAAACTAGTTTCTGACGCTTCTGCTTTTGTTGTTAGCCCCTAGTAATTTCATACAGTATAATTAAATTGTTAATACTAATATGTTATATTTGATTTGGTAATGATGAGTGTTGGTGACTATGAATTGTGATATAATGTGAGATAAATCTCGATGAAATTAGTAAAAGTCTCATATACGAGGTTATGGGTTATTTGTCAGTAGGTTCTGAGCTCCAACATGTGTTGTGGACTTGAGAATACAAGTTTATTAAGCCCTGGGCAGACTATATGTTGTATAGGTTCAACCCTAACGGGTGACCAGACATTATTATCTAATTCGTGTAGGTTCAATCCTAATAACTAACCAGGCACTATTATCCAATTCATGTAGGTTCAACTCTAACCGGTGACCGAGCACTATTATTCGATTCGTGTAGATTTAACCCAAACAGGTAACCTAGAATTACTACTTTCACATGTGTATGGAGTGCTTTTACGAAGTTTCATCGGGCAACATTGTGAATGAAAATGTGATGGTATTCCATTGGATGTTGGCAAAGTAATATGCATGGTTTAAGCTCAAAGCCTTATGTATTCAATGTTGTTGCATTGTGTCTTGATAGGGATACTTATTTTGCATAATGAATTGAATGTGTGACAAGTAATTGAGGTAAGTAATCGTTTATATCGTACGAGCTTACTAAGTTTTTTTAAATACTTACCCATGTTATTAATTTTCTGTAGATTTTGGACATCCAAAACGTGTCAACCGAATCCGCGAGAAGCACACACCTTTCGACTCTCAATTCGATAGACTTTTGATGTTTCGAATTTGGTTATTTATGGCATGTACATAGGATGGTTAAACTTGTATAAGTGGATGAATGCGTTTTGGTATGGTTATGCTTGTATGAAATTTATGTGGTAACTTGTTATGTGATGAATGGTTTGATACCAAGTTTGGTATTTAGAAGGTTAATAGTAATGACAAAGTTTAGATGTTGGTATGAATATGAAATAAAATCTGGTATGAAATGGTTAAAGGCTTTGGTTTGAATTATAATGACTTGAGTCTAATGTTGTGTTGGTGCCAATAAGGGTATATTGGTTGTATGTTTTGGAAAGAGTTTATGCTATGATATATCATGAATTGATCAAGTTTTGGGACAATTTTTACATTGGATATTGATTGCATTATAGGTCATTTTGGTAAGGTTGGTTTGTGCTATGCTTTAGGTGGTCTATAATGATATATACGGTCTAACACAAGGTCGTGTGTGACAAACAGGCAAGTGACACGATCATGTGCTCTGTATAATTAGGTTGGTTTTCAGTACACACGAGCACAATCTCTCAAACGGCCTAGCTACCCAACTGTGTGAATGTTTGCAAAGTTTTACAATTAGGTCCACACGGCCACAGTTTGTTACACGACCTATCGACATGGTCGTGTGGCCCTGTTTTATACGACCTCAGTTTGTAACACGGTTTGGGGCACGGTTGTGTGTTACAACCCTACACGGCCTCAGCCTATCGCACGGCTTGACCACACAGCTGGGTGACCCCTGTTTTCTATTTTTGCCATATTTTTAAAAAATGTTTCAAATTAGTCCATGTTTTATTCTGAATTATTTTTAAAGCTTTAGTAAGCTCGATTTAACCCCAATATTGTATGAATAACCTGTTTTTGACTTTATGATTGATTATTAATAATCGTTTAGAGAAATTTGAATTGATATAGCATGATTCTGTTCTATTATTTACTGTAGCATCCCGTAACCTTAATCCGATGACGGAGACGGGTGAGGGGTGTTACATTAAATTTCTGTGAGAATTCTCATTTTTCAAGAGTAAGGCTGACTTAGGCAGATTTGAACCCAAGAAATTGTCTAAGGTCACACGATTTGTCATACTATAATTCTAGCCCCATGGCATTTCAATGTGGTTAATTAAAATAAATAAAAAACTAAATTAAACAAAAAAATATAATTAATATTTCTTCATTTTGTTCCATTCAATCGAAAGGGATTCTTTTTTATTGGATGAGTTTTTTTTTTTATCTTGATAAATTGTGGAATAAAAAAGTCCATTTTATCAACTATTTGATAAGTATTAATCACAGTCTTAATTTTTTTTTTTACTCTTGGTACTGGTATGGACCTAAGACTCAATATCAACCTTATTTCAAAGACAAAAAATGAAGAATTCTCCAATTAAAAAACTTTCAATGCGAAAAATTCTCCACGGCATCTAAGATATCACCTTCTCCTAGATAATTATGGATAGGGATATCGCTCAGTGTATAAAAAAATACATATGATTAATAAAAGGAATAAATATAAGCAAAAACCTCATTTTCTCCATTAAAGTAAATGGTCATCTTCTCCAAAGAGTTTCACATTTGAAATATTATTTTAATTTATTTTGAATTATATTTTTTATTATCCATGAAGGTACATGTATTTTTATTTAATTTTAGTATTTACTTTTTTATTAACCATATCTTTAGTCATTTTTAATTCTTTTATTTAGTTTTTCACATAATGTTATATTATTCATGCAGACTTGATGATTTGGAAAAAAAGTAATTCTATATGTTAAATTTTCATTGACTAATTTAGCAATTCACTAACATTGCTAACACCAGAGAACATAATAAAACACATATTGATAGTTCAAATATCGCATTAGACATTTTTAAAATACAGTACCATATTGAACATTTTATGAAAATAAATATATCATAATAAAACACGTATTGATAATTCATGCACCATATTAGATATTTTTAAAATATAAATAACATATTAAATATTTTATGAAAATACAGATAACAAATATTAAGAGATTTGAGAGAGAACAATGAAATATATATAGCCATAAGTATAATCAAATTAATGCTAATAATATCTCAAAGGCAGAAACAGAAACTGAAATCCTGAGTAATGTTAGCTGCAATTCATTTCAATATTATATCATTTATCATATATTTTTGGAAATATTTTTGACTTTTTTAGATTTTGGAGGAATTTTAGCAATCATGTTGAATTTAAATCAAAATATTACAAATTAATTAAATATTAATGCATTGAAAAAATACAAATAAATCAAAATTGTAAACCAAAAGAAATAATAAGTAAGTTGTTTTTATAAGTAATTTAGATTTTTGAAAAATAAAATCATTCTCCAAAATTATGGTAAGATTTGAACCTATACCTCATTAATAAAAGTTTTAATTCACGATTTGATTATTAAAGTATACTCATTTTCTCACTTTGACACCTAATTTTTTTTGTCTAATTTCATACTTTAAGTATTACTACCTTATAGTTTATGGTACAATTTTTAACAGATATTAAAAAATTGGTGGCCAATCAAATAGCATCACATGACAGTCTTTTGTAAAATATACATTTCCTTTTATCAAATATATGTGAACTTTTAAAATTATAAAATTAATATTTAAAAATCATAAAATATATAATCTAAAAATATAAAAATTATAAATAATGGAAATAATTTTTTATGTATTACAAGTTTTAAATTGCTGTAAAATATTTGTAAAAGTCATATAAAATCATGCATAATATTAATTGTGGATAAACCAATGTATTTAGTTAAATATAATATTATTACAAAACTATTAAAAGAGTAACTTAAAAATATACATCAAATAAATTTGAATGATACATACTTTATTTTTATAATTATTCATGATGCTTTTTGATATGTTAAAACCGTTAAATTATCTTTTCATTGTTAATGTTGTTAAAAATATCTTTCTCAAGTTATGTAATCATATAATTATTCATTCATTGATCTCCAATTCACTTCCTCAAACGATTCTTTCACAGATCTTATTGCAAAAAATATTGTTTCCACCCCTGTTGTAGCAACTAGCAAAATCAACGCAAGTCAACATTTAGAAAATACTCGGCTTCACTATTAAACGTTCTTTTAAAATATTTTCCATTCTTGTTAAGTATTTATAACAAAAAAATATAAACTTTAAACTTAAAAGTTGTTACGAAGCCAACATAGGACTTCTAACTTTCTTTCACAAAAATTAAAATCATTAATATCATAAGAATGCAATATGTCAATTTTCAAATACAAGATTCACAATAATCACACTAACAACAACTATTTCAGATAAAATGTTAAATTTCTAATTAATATTCAAGAAATTCAGATTATAAATACAATCAAGATGATAGGTATCTCATACAAAATAAAAACTAAATCTTGCATGAAAAATCCTAATCTATGACAAGAAAAACCACAATTCTAATTTGTTGGGGTTAATCATAATCTTAATTTTCTAGAGATTAATTAATAAAGCTTGAAAATGAAAGAAGAGTTATTACTATATTAGCGAGACCCACTTAAGAGAAATTTGAGAAAAAAGTAATGAATGTTGAAGGAAAATAAAAGACTAGGGATTTATTAGTTTTAATAGTAGAAAGAGATTTATTTATTTATTTTATAAAATAACTTGTTTCAAAAATTTTGGTAGATATTTTTGAAGTTTGTGTAAAATAAATTTTCTGGATTATTTTCAGAAAGAAATTATGAGTACTTTTGTAATATTTCTTTTTGGGTCAATGCCCACAGGAACATTTACCTTCCTCATTCATCAAACAATTTATTCTTAAGCTTTTAAAGAACAAGAAACTCACAACAGTATCAAGAACAACGATTATGGAATATATTGGAAAATTTATGCACGAGGTAAGTTCTTTACAAGTGGCAATAGACACTTTTAAGTATAAAATTTTTCCTTAACTAAAATTATTTTTAAATATGCACTTATTGATAATATGTCCAATTTACATATTTATTGTGTTTAAGTTTGATATATTTTAAATTAGCTTTATTATTTGAATTTTGATTAAGTGTAAAACAAATCTAAAAAAATATTAAAAAAGTCGAAGAAGCGAGCTGTTGTAAAACTTTTAGGCCAAAGAATAAAGTTGATGAATAATTATCTATTTTGAAAATTTATTTGTAAAAATGATATTTTTAATTTTTTAGTATTTTATCTTTTAGTTATTTTTAAATAACTCTTTAATATTAGATTAGATTAGAGATAAGTAGGATTAAGCTTTTATATTTTTAATATATATTTATAAATATGCGTAGCAGGGGGGACGTTTTGAACCCCTGTACGTGGGACTAAAAGCAATTGCAAATTTCAATTATGTTTCTTTCTTTTGACTCGCGCAACATTGCGCAATTTTTTTTATTTTTTTATATTTTGTTTTTTTATAGTTTTAGACTAATAAATAATCTAGTAAAGAGTTGTGAGTTTCGAACCTACCCTCATTCTGATACTTGTTGTTTCTCCAGTTTAGGAGATAGACACTGTCATCTTATAAAGTAATATTGACATCTAATTAAAAAGAGTTCATTGATTCGGTGTTGGTAGGCGTACAGTTGGAAGTACCGAGTTGATCGTCTTTCATTTTTAGTCTACCAAAGAATACACTGATGTGTCCGATTAAGTAGTTGCTTGGATCCTGTTAAGAGAAATAGCAATCGGATCTAAACGACCCGCGCGGTTGAGACTGTTGATTCGAGTTTGGTCTTTCTAGTTCGTAAGGCTATCGGAAAGCTAAATTGTGGACACGTATTTTGTGGTTTTTTGTTCGGTAAGGGTTAGTTGCGAGAATATTAGTGGGAGTGGGGGCTACTAAGGTTTGTTGTTCTCAGTTGAACTTGGAGTAGACAAAGAGCCCTTGAAATGTCTTGACAACCAGTCTTTGCAAGGTTCATCCCTTCACTGGTAAGTTGGGTATTTTCTTTTTGTTGACACATTTTTTTGATTGAAAACGGGGTCGACTTGGGTTTTAAAAAACGAATACGGGAGTCGCCACCAATCCTTTTTTGTGAGGTGTGATCGGGCCACCTCGTAAAAGGGGTTGTTTTTAATAAACAATTTAATTTTATTAAAACAACGGTTTTGGTCTACGAAATTCAGAAAAATGGGTTCGGGAGTCGGTTACGTACGAGGAATGATTAGCACCCTCGTAACGCCCAAAATTGGTACCTAGTTGATTACTTAATGTCTTGAAGTCGAAAATTGAAAACTTTAAAGAGATTTAAAAATACAATACTTTATTGAAATGTTAAAATTTTTTGGGAAAATAGGCATATTTCACGTTAATCGAGAAAAAAGAATCATATCCAGTAAGTTAGGACACAATGTCTCGAATTCTCGATACGAGAATAAATGCCGAAAATTTATTAGAAAAGATATTTAATTATCTCGGGTTTAGAAAAGGGATCATGCCCAGTAAGTTAGGACACGATCTTTTTTAATGCCGGAGATCATCTAGAACTTGAGTTTGAAAAGATTCGTATATTTAGATTTATTGTGAAAATCGAGACCCAGTAAGTTAGGGTACGATATTCTCAAATCCAAACACAAGATTTTGCTGATTCAAAAATTGTAGTTTATGCATTGAAATAAATTAATCTAATAAAACACGATGTTAATACTCGTAACAAGGCGATATTGGATACAATAGTGCAAAAATAATACGAGCAATTGCAACAAAAATAAGATAAATAAAAGTACAAATCAATAATGTATACAAGCAAGTAAAATTAAGGCATTCATTCGAATCAATAATGAAAATGAAATAAATAAATAAATGAATAAGATTATAAAAGGTAAAAGATATATGCGTAAGCATAAAATTATGAGAGTGTGAAAAATCTATATACGTAAATATATATGTAAATATGTATGTGTATACTAATGTATATATATAAAGCTATGAAATATATAAAATATAAAGGTAGGTATATATATATATATAAACTAAAAAACATATATGCGCACATACTATAAAAATATGTATGTATACATGTATATAGATTAACGTATATATAAAAATGTAAGTATATACATATATGAAAATTAGAAATATGTATGTATATAAGTATGTACACATATATATATGTATATAACAAATCTAAAAACAGTATAAATAAGTAAATGATAATAATAATAATAATAATAATAATAATAATAATAATAATAATAATAATAACTAATTAGTTAAATAATAATAATAAAAGGGACTAAATTGAAAACAAAACAAAATCACAGGGAAAAATAAAAAAATGAAATGAAGTAAAGGATTAATCCGTGACGCGCTTGAAAGAAGAGGGACCGAGGTGAAAAATATCCCAATCCACCAAAACGTAGAACTTTGAGGGACTTAAATGAAATCAGAACAAGATTTTCGGGTAAAATTAAAAATAAAATAAACCTAGCAGAAAGGGACTAAATTATAAAATGGGAGAAATAAGGAGGGGCTAAAAGGGTAAATATACCCTTAGCCTCAAAAACGCGCGGATCCTGGTCGGACGGGTCGGGTCGCCCGCGGGTAGCGCAAAACGGCGTCGTTTTGAGGCCGAATGAAACAGGCCAAAACGGCGCCGTTTCATTTGGGTATTTAAACCAAATTTCTGTTAAAAAATTTCATTAAGCCCCCATTCCTAAAAAAAATCAAAACTCTTCCTCTTTTCTCTCAAAAACCTCCCTCCTCCAGCCATGGCGCCAAGTTATCGACCACCGGCGACAGCGCCATTGTCCATGATGGTAAAAAAAAACCAAAACGGCCTTTGTTTGCTCCTCTTTTCGCGTAGAGCTCGATTTTGAGGCTTTTACACCCCGGAGGCCCGCCGATGAAGGTAAAAATCCTTCCTTTTTGTTCTTTTCTTTTTATTTTTCGTATTTTTTGATAAAAATGAAAATAAGTGAAAATAAATAGAGTGAAAAAATATAAAAAGAAATATTTTAGATCGAAATCAGTAAATACCCTTTTTTATTTCTTTTTCTCCTGAATCTCGTAGAAAAAAAATACAAAATAGAGACGCCCAAAATCTCGTAAAAAAACCAAAAATCCCCCCTCAAGAAACCGTTCGGCTTCCGGCCACCTATCATCGGAGGTGGCTCCCTCAGCCGTACTCGGTGGTACAGGCTCGAAGAACCGGTCAGTTTTCTCTTTTTTCTTTACTTATTTATCTTTGTATGCAGAATAATAATAATAATAGTAATAATAATAATATAGAAACAGTATAACAGCGAAAACAAAAACTAAAAATATCAACCTTGAACTGATTTTTCTTTGTATTAGATTCTCTATGAAATCTCCCTTCGTAAAAAGACATGGTTGGTGCGGCCTTTTATAGCCGATTTACATGTCGTTTTTTTGTTTTCTTTTTTTCTTGCTTCTATGTCTGTCTTCCTTGTTTCTTGTTTGCAGATTTTGGTGAGGTCAACGGGTATTGGAAGAATAAACCTAGCCTTTTTGGTACAAAACTGGTCGTGCTTCGGGCGTCGAGTGCGCTGCGAAGGCACGAGGAGACGTACGGCGCACTGAGGCTGCTGGTTGTGAGCTGAATTGGGCTAGGGTTTTGCCATCTTGGGCCTCTGTTGTGTTATGGATTTTGTTTTAATTTTGTTTATTATTTTGTGTTTTGTGGTTAAGGCCAGGGTAAAATTGGGCCCGTACAGCTGCCCCTCTTTGCTCGTTATCGTGTAACGAGAACAGAGCAAAGACTTCAAAAGGGCCAATTTTGCCCGGTCTCACCGAGTGTTGACTTCTTCTGGTACTTCTCTTCTTCAAATAACTTCGTTCCAGTCCATTGTGTCTTGTTGCTTCAATCCACTCCACTGCATTTCAAAAGGATCTGACTTGTAGCTTTAATTTTCTCCGCCGCAACTTCTGGGGGACGATGTTTGTGGTTTTAGTCTGCTCCACTGTAACTTCAGGGAGATAAGACTAGATGAGATCTGCTCTACTACATCTTCAGAGAGATAAGATCTTTTGTTTTAATCCGCTTCATTGTAACTTCAGGGAGATAGGATAGTATCTTCGATCTGCTCCGCTGTAATCTCAGGGAGATAAGATCTCTTGCTTCAATCTGCACCACTGTAACCTCAGGGAGATGAGATCTGAAATTCTTCGGTCTACTCCACTGTAACCCCAGGGAGATAAGACATGATGCGATCTACTCTGCTGTAACTTCAGAGAGATAAGATCCTTTATTTTGATCCACTCTACTGTAACTTCAGGGAGATAGGATAGTGTCTTCGATCTGCTCCGCTGTAATCTCAGGGAGATAAGATCTGAAATTCTTCAGTCTACTCCACTGTAACCTCAGGGAGATAAGACCTGATGCGATCTACTCTGCTGTAACTTCAGAGAGATAAGATCCTTTATTTTAATCCACTCCATCGTAACTTCGGGAGATAGGATAGTGTCTTCGATCTGCTCATTGTAATCTCGGGAGATAGGATCTCTAATATTCATTATTCAGTTATCTGGGGAGCATGACTTGTATAATGAACCTAATTATGCCTAATGATTAGGATGACATGATCAAAATGAATCAAATGCTCCTAACTAGACATGTGTGAATGGTGTTTGCAGAAATGCAGAATTTTATTATTATTATTATTATTATTATTATTATTTTGAGAATGATCCCGCTTAGGTTTTCATTTCTCGAAGTTCATTAAAGCTTTGCGACTGACGTGCTACAACGCCTTCTCGCCTGACTGGCTTTTCTGAAGAAACAATTAGCCAGGTTGCCTCCCATTGTAAACCTTAAAGTTTCATCCACTGGGGCACAAGAATTTATACCATCATTCTTCCAACGTAATCCAAGGGTAAAAATATGTGGCTTTTCCTCAATCTTCTCATTCACTATTCGAGGATACATGATGTGAAATTCTTTGGTCCTTTATACCATTCTAATGATGTCATGCCAAATGCTCATAAAAAAAATTCTTCTCCAAGGAAACTTCTTCCTATTGCTTGGTGATCATTGCTTGCTTGTTTATTTAAGCTTTTTGTTAACGCTACACCTTGTCATTTTGTTCAATCAATGCACTTGACAACATAATCCAAGGAGAAAGTCTAAATTTAGACTCTTCCTTTTCAAATTTTCAACTCCTAAATTTGGTGTTCTAAACAATTGTCTTGTCCCGGGTTCCTATATTATTTAGAAACTTTTCAGAGTAATATGCAAAACTTCTTTCGTGAAAGTTTTATTAGTCCATTAATCATTATTCCAATGCAACATGTTTGCAAAAGATCATAACAATGGACAAGAATAAAGCTGGCTCTGATCATAACTCAAAAGAAATAAAACATCGAAGATAGTGAAAGAAGGATAACAAAGAAGTGGATCGAGAATGTGTATCTTAGCGAAAAGAAGAAACAAAAGAAAGAAAAAAAATGTATTTTCAAGAATACACATATAAATAGAATAAGAACTAGGTGCCCCAGTTATCGCAGCTTGAATTTCTCTGTACAAACTTTCTGAAGACCATTCTGAGTTTGACATGTGTTTAGGAGATCTGCAATACTCTGTCAATGCTCCAAGACGCCGCATATCCTTTCTTGTTGGTTCAGGTAAAGCAAAACCATCATATACCCCTGATCAAAATTTGATCCACTCAAATCACCTCATGGCCCAATCCGATCAATATTTGAGCCGCCCCTTCCAGGTTTTCGACTCAAGCCCCCTTTGGTCTCAAGGTGCCTTTTGCGGGTTTTATCCTTGGCCTCTCCAAAGTTTTTTTTTTGGAAAGCAAAGCGCCCTTTGCGGGTTTTCACTTTGGTTCTTTTTTCTTTCAAGTGAAATATTTCTTGACGGAGTCTGCGTTTACAGGGTTTGGCAAACTTTTGCCATCCATCTCACATATGATTAAAGCCCCACCGGAAAAGGCCTTCTTTACAACATAGGGACCTTCCCAATTTGGCATCCATTTTCCTCTCGAATCCTTTTGCATGGGGAGAATCTTTTTTAGCACCAAGTCTCCTTCACGAAACTCTCTGGGGCAGACCTTTTTATTATAGGCTCTCATCATTCGTTTCTGGTACATTTGCCCATGACGAATAGCTCTAAGCCTTTTTTCCTCTATTAGGTTCAACTGATCGTACCGAGATTGGACCCAATCGGCTTCGTCCAACTGTAGTTCAGATAGTACCTGTAGAGAGGGGATTTCAACTTCAATGGGTAATACCGCCTCCATTCCATATACCAGAGAAAAATGTGTTGCTCCGGTAGAAGTTCTAACAGATGTTCGATAGGCAAGGAGAGCAAATGATAACTTCTCATGCCAATCCTTGTAAGTTTCAGTCATTTTCCCCAGATCCTTTTGATGTTCTTATTAGCCGCCTCCACTGCGCCATTCATTTTTGGACGATACGGTGATGAGTTATGATGTTTGATTTTAAATTGGCTGCAAACCTCAGCTATTGTGCTATTATTCAAATTTAACGCATTGTCGGATATAATTTTCTCAGGCATTCCATATCGACAAATAATCTCCTTCTTCAAGAATTTGCTAACTGCTGACTTCGTGACATTTGTGTATGAAGCAGCCTCTACCCACTTGGTAAAGTAATCAATGACCACAAAGATAAAGCGATGCCCATTAGAAGCCTTTGGTGATATTGGCCCAATAACATCCATACCCCCATATGGAAAACGGCCAAGGAGAGGTCATAACGTGAAGATGTGAAGGAGGCGCATGTATTTTGTCTCCGTAAATTTGGCATTTGTGGCATTTCTTGGCATAATCTATGCAATCTCCTTCCAGGGTGGGCCAATAGTACCCAAATCTCATGATTTGTCTGGCCATCATAAAACCATTGGTGTGCGTCCCACAAATACCCTCATGTACTTCCTCCAATATTTTCTTGGCTTCCACGGCATCCACACATCTTAACAATACTTGATCCTTCCTTCTTTTGTATAACACTTCCCCATCTAGGACATATCCGATGGCTATTCTTCTCAGAGTTCTTTTGTCATTCTCTGTCGCTTGATTAGGGTACTCCCGATCCTTCACGTACCGTAGGATATTCTGATACCAAGGACAATCATCTTTTCCCTCCTCTTCAATATTGCAGCAATGAGCTGGGTCTCATAGATACTCATCTGAATAGGCCTCATTGCCTCAAGTCTATTCACCTAAATCATCGAAGCTAGAGTAGCTAATGCGTCAGCCATCTGGTTTTCCTCTCGTGGGAGATAACAGAAGGTGATATCATCAAACTCACCAGCCAATTCGAGAACTAGTTTTCTATAATCAATTAGCTTAGGGTCCCTAGTTTCCCATTCCCCTTTGAGTTGGTATATCACCAATGCAGAATCCCCATATACTCTTAGCACTTTAATGTTTCGTTCAATGGCTGCACGAATGCCCATAATACATGCTTCATATTCTGCCATATTATTAGTACAATCGAAGTCCAACTTGCTAGCAACAGGATAATGATCTCCATTTGGGGATACCAAGATTGCCCCAATTCCATTACCCGTAGCATTCGAAGCTCCATCAAAATTTAACCTCCATACGCTATCCATTTGAGGATTCTCTTCAGTGTTCGCCACATACTTCAAGTCCTCATTTGGAAAATCGAAGTTCAAAGACTCATAGTCTTCCAAGGCTCTACTAGCTAAGAAGTCAGCTATCGCACTTCCCTTTATGGCCTTCTGACTTACATATACTATGTCAAATTTCGAGAGCAGGATCTGCCATCTAGCCATTCTCCCGTTTAAAGCAGTAGATTCCATCATATACTTTAAAGGATCCAACTTTGAAATCAACCAAGTCGTATGACACAACATATACTGCCTTAGTCTTCGGGTTGCCCAGATTAAAGTGCAACAAAACTTCTCAATTGATGAGTATCTCATTTCGTAATCAGTAAATTTCTTGCTGAGATAGTATATTGCCTTTTCTTTCTTTCTCGTCTCATCATGTTGGCCTAATACGCATCCCATGGAATTCTCCAACACTGTTAGATATAATATCAATGGCCTATCTGGACTTGGTGGCCATAAGACTGGAGTATTAACCAAGTACTGCTTTATCTTATCGAAAGCTCTCTGGCATTCTTCATCCCATTCACCCGGATTATGCTTCTTTAAGAGACGGAATACCGGATCATATTTCTCCGTCAGTTGTGAGATGAATTGAGCAATGTAATTCAATCTCCCTAGGAAACCTCGAACTTCCTTCTGAGTGCGCGGGGGAGGTAAATCTCGTATTACTTTTACTTTGTCTGGGTCAACCTCAATCCCTTTTTTGCTAACTATGAAGCCTAATAACTTCCCTGATCTGGCTCCAAATGTGCATTTTGCCGGGTTAAGCTTGAGCTGAAATTTTCTCAATCTCAAAAATAACTTTTTCAAGACTTGAACATGCTCTTCTTCCGTTCTAGACTTCTCAATCATATCATCCACATAGACTTCGATCTCCTTGTGCATCATGTCGTGAAACAAAGTCACCATAGCTCTTTGATATGTTGCTCCCGCATTTTTCAATCCGAAGGGCATTACCTTGTAACAAAATGTTCCCCATAAGGTAATGAATGTGGTTTTCCTCATGTCTTCAGGATGCATCTTTATTTGATTGTACCCAGAGAAGCCATCCATGAAAGAAAATAATGAATAGCCCGCCGTGTTATCTACCAAGGTATCAATGTGAGGCAGTGGAAAATTATCTTTTGGACTCGCCTTGTTCAAATCCCTATAATCCACACACATTCGTACCTTTTCATCTTTTTTTGGGAACAGGGACGATGTTGGCTACCCAATCCGAATACTTGACCTCTTGTAAGAATCCGGCGTCGAATTACCTTTTGACTTCTTCTTTTATTTTCAACACAATATCAGGTCTCATTCTCCTGAGCTTCTACTGAACGGGTTTACAATCCTCTTTTATGGGCAGACGATGCACCACAATGTTAGTGCTTAGCCCGGGCATATCTTGGTACGACCACGCGAAAACATCTTTGAACTTTCGGAGCAAATTAATGAGGTCTTGTTTTGTCTTTGCAGTGATTTCAGTACCAATTTTCACCTCTTTTCCATCCTCTAGGCTCACGATTTCTAATAATTCCCTATGAGGTAGGATCTGTTTATCCTCTTGTTCCACCATTCTTAACAAGTCCGGAGACACACCATAATCTTCGTCATTTTCAAGGTCGTGAGATCCTTCCAAACACATTTCTTGCTCAAAAATGGGCTCCGTGTTTGAAGAAGCATCACTCATGTCGTTGATATCTGAAGACCTATGAAGGCGTATCAAAGAATATACCAAGAATATATAAATTTATGAATAAATATTTGTGCAAAAGAGTTACAAATGAAAGAATTATTTGTAAGACAATTAATCAAATGGAAAATATTTATTTGTATGTAAAGGAAAAAAGTGACTGATCGAGATGAATGTAGATATGTATTTCATTAAATGATGATATTTAGGCCCAAAGCCTATTTCACAAAAGATTCCATATCGTTCCTAGGCCAAAACAACAGGAATGTTTTGAGCATTACTCTGAATAAGCCCTAAAGACTACAGGGATTTCTTCAGCAGTCCAATTGTTTAGCTCGCTCTCCGGCTCATAAGGGCAGATCTCCAACAAGGCCCTTTTTTTCGCTGCTTCCACAGTGTTGATATGAACATTTTCCAGCATTCCTTCAATGCCTTTGCTACCGGACACTCCGCACTCAGAATGAATAAATTCTCCCGACACAAAGGATGTAGATATGTGGGGAAAGGTTAAAGGCTCCCACTTAGCTTCATATCCGCTCAAACGTGCCATTCTTTTCTCTTGTCTCTTCTCTATTTCTTTCTTTTTCTGCCTCATGTCTGGCTTGTATCCTAAGCCAAAACTATCGAACTTTTCCTTCAGCATTGGAGCTTCAATCCTTCCTTGAAGATATTTTCCCAGTCCTTTCCCTGGTGAGGCTCCTCTTCCTACCATCAATCGCAACCCCATTTCGGTGGTCCTGGATATTTTCGGTATTGGAATTCTGCTTCCTTCTGCAATAAATATCGCGTTCACAAATTCTAACGACCGAAAAGAACATTCCAGTGCCTCATCGTTGATGTCCACATAAGGTGCATCACTGGTCATCATTGCGATAATATCTTCCTCTGCATCTATTGTTACCAACCGACCCTCCGATACCAATTTCACCTTCTGATGTAATGATGAAGGTACTGCCCCTGATGAGTGTATCCACGGTCTTCCCAATAGACAGTTGTAGGAAGGCTTAATATCCATTACCAAGAAGTCCACCTCATAAGTGATTGGGCCAATCCTTAACGGTACTTCAATTCTCCCCATAACCTTCTTTTCTGTTCCATCAAATGCCCTTACTAACTCTGGCATGCTTTCATGTGCGAACTGTCCACCGGTAATCGACCAAGAGTGGATAGAGGCAATACATTCAGTGCAGATCCATTATCAACCAGGGCCCCTGGGAGTGTGTATCCTTTGCATCGACGATGCGTGCGGGGCTTTAGTAGAACCCCTTCCTCCGGATGGTATTTCGTCATCATTGAAGAAGATAAAATTGTCAGCGCCTATGTTGTTGATCAACCGATCTAGCTTGTTTACCGATATATCGTCGGCCACATATGTTTCGTTTAGTACCTTCAGAAGCGCATTCCGATGTATTTCTAAGCTTAGAAGTAAAGCTAATACAGAAATGCGGGCTGGCTGTTTGTGCAGTTGCTCCACAACACTGTATTTACTGTGTTTCAAAAACTTCAAAAACTCTTTTGCCTCCTCTTCTTTTATTGGTTCATTAATCAATGGCTCAACTTCTGCTGCTTTTCCTTTCCTCTGTTCTTTCTTCTAATTCTCTTCCCTGGACGACTCTGCTTGAGTGTTGTATCGTTTCCTATTGCGTGTGTAAGAACCTATTTCCTGGCTTTCTTCTGTTTCTTTTCCCAAGATGGTCACATTGCACCCATAATTCCACGGCACCATTTTGCTATCCTTATACAAGAAATTTGATGGTTTTTGAATTACAACTTTTGGTGTTACCTGAGCCCTAGTTTCATTACCCTTAGGGCGTGAGATAACGACCACAAGATGATTTATTTTCGGGGTTCCTGTTCTTGACTCTGTCGCGCATATGCTCCTCCTTTCTTCCGCCTCTTCATAAAACGTCATCTCCTTGTTATCCATCATGCTTTGAACCAAGGCCTTGAATCCTTCACATTCTTGGATTTCGTGCCCTGTTTTATGGTGGAATTCACAATAATTTCCCAGCTCGTACCCTTCCTCAAAATTTGAAATAACTAACCCTCTCTTTGCCATCTCTCTCCAGACCCGTTTCAACGGAGTTTTTACTTCAGCAATATCAGACTTGACTTCTCCTCTCGTACCTTCGCTCACCATATTCACCCCCTTATCAGCGTGATTAGGTAACAGATTTTCTGCGTTAGGTGAGTCGTCAAGTTTAACAACACCTAATTTGATAAGTCATTCCACTACCTTCTTGAAAGCTGTACAATTTTCTATTGAGTATCCTGAAATTCCCGCGTGATAATCACATTGTGCATTCGTGTCATACCATTTTGGATACGGGGGTTGTAGAGGACTCAAGTAACGAGGGGCAACAACATGTGCATTGAATAAAGTCTGATACAACTCCTTGTATGACATTGGGATTGGCGTGAATTGGGGCTTTTCAGTAGTTTGCCTAGCTCTCGATTCTTGTCTTGACGATCCCGGTTGATTAGCAACCACTTTCTTTGGTTGATTCACAGTAATTGACCTACCGTAGGCATTCACATTATTCACTTCATTTTCTCTTTTCCTCGGGGCTGTCCTTCTATTATTCTCCCCTCCATCTATTCTTCTACTTTTAATGGCATGCTCAATCATTTCACCATTCATGATTATATCTGAGAAATTTTTTGAAGCGCTTCCCAACATGTGAGTAATGAATGGGGCCTTCAATGTATTAATAAAAAGCGTCGTCATCTCTTTTTCTAAAAGAGGTGGTTGTACCTGAACCGCCACCTCTCTCCACCTCTGCGCGTACTGTCTGAAGCTTTCGTTCGATTTTTTTTCTAAATTCTGCAGAGTTATCCTGTCAGGCATCATTTTCGAGACATGATCGTATTGTCTGATGAAAGCCTGTGCCAAATCCTTCCAAGTAGCAATTTTGTTCGCTTTCATTGATTATACCACTTTGACACCGCTCTGTAAGACTTTCCTGAAAGCAATGTATTAATAATTGATCATTATTAATATACCCTGTCATTCTTCTGCAAAACATAGTAATATGGGCTTCTGGGCAACTGGTCCCATTATATTTCTCAAATTCCGGCATTTTAAATTTGTAAGGTAGCACCAAGTCCGGAACCAAGCTCAGGACTTTTGCGTCTATCCCATGATAGCTTTCAATGCTTTCTATTACCCTAAACTTCTCTTCTATCCATTTCCATTTCTCCTCAAGTTTTTTGGAAGTTCCTCCTTCGCCTTGTCCTTTTCAGCCATCTCATCAAGATCTGGGATAGTAATATTATTCAGGCTATCTCCAGGATTAGAGCCCACTCCAGGTTGAAAATTCATTGGTATTGAAGCATCGCCTTGGAACTGCTGAGGCCTAACCGACACAGAGGGTCTTCGTAGATGCAGCTCAGTCTGAACCTGCGCGTGCGGAGGCGTGAAACCTGGAGGATAAAGTGGTTCGCTATTGTTTTCTTCCTCATTAATAATCACAGGTCCTTTCCCCTTATCTACTCCCTTCAATAATTGTGTCATTTTAGTTATCAGATCATTTTGAGACTCCTGCATCTTTTGTTCTATGTCATGCTGAATCTTTTCTATCTGCTCCTTCATTTGCGCCTGCAACTGGTCTTGCATTTCCTTTTGAAGTCGCTCTAGCTTTTCCAGCCTTTGGTCCATAATTTTTGACTTAGCTCGAGTGCCGTAACTTTGTCGGTTTTCTAGGTTAACTGAAATAATTTTATTCGATTAGGGTTCTTTAATGGTCATTAATGCATATGATGTGATGCAATGCATGAAAAGAATGCAAAAAGAGGCACTGATTCTAATTCAAGTTCATTAGAAAACTTTACTAGAAAAGAAGTTTCTTTACATAAAACAGATTACATATATGGCTTTGCTCTTACACTCAAAGCCTTAACCTTTCTAAGAAGCCAAGCTAATTCACGGCCCCGGTCTGACTCCGACTCGTACTTCAAACTTAATAAATCAGCCTGAACTGCTAGGGTCTGCAAATGATCAGCTACTTCGCGTACTTGAGCCACCGCCTCACCCATAATATAATCTCTTTCTCTGATCTGATCTTGAGATCGATGGAATTGCCCTTGCCACTGCTCATTACTTTTTTCCAGAAGCTCTATTCGGAGTTCACTATTTTGCAATGCATCCTCGAGCTCTCCTACTTGTCCTTTTAATCCTTCAATTTTGTCTAAGCTTGCCTTTAATTCAACCGTAGAATTACGACTACGGTATTGGTAAAGCGATCTTTCTAGTTCTGTTACTCGGACCTTTAACTCCGTCTTCTCATTTTGGCAGACTAGTAGACTCTCTCCCAAAGTAACTTCTCGAGCTCGAGTATCCTGAAATTTCTTTTCCCACTGATTAGCTTTCATTTTTTCCTCCTGAATTTCCTGTCGCCATTGTTCTGGCGTTTTACCCAAGCCAGCAGTTCTTATAGACCTACGCAGCTTCTTGTAGTCCGTCTTCAGGCTGTCTAAATCTTCTTCTGCCTTGTTCTTTCCTTTTCTCAATTTGTCGGCCTCCAGTCTTTGAATGTCCTCATCCAGTCCTAACTGTAGTTTTTCTTCCTCTAGTTGCTCTATCTTCTTCCCTAACTCCAAACTCCTCTTTTCAAATTCTTGTTTGATGATTTCTATCTCTGAGGGCAATATTTGTAGGTGCTCCTCTAAAGATCGAGCAGTTTCTGGATTTGATGCTGGGATATTATCGTTGACCCTTTGATCACGCCACTGACTATACTCGGGGGTCATCACCGGTCCCACAGCTAGGATTTTCATTCGGCGAGTCTGGTTCCAGGCATTAGACATTTCTCGAACCCTTTTCTTGTAATTGTCCTCCTTATAGGAAAATTCACAATGGGCCAACCCTTGTGTTGCTGGTATGAATTGTCGTGATCTAAACTGTCTTGATACGAGTAGAGGAGCATATCCGATAGCTCCCTATATTCCGAGTAGAGGAACCCAGTCAAAATATCCACACCTGTATAAAATCTCATCAAGAATTAGCCAATGAGCCCTCCACTCAACATCTTCATCTCGGAGATTCTGGAGTATCGCCATCCACTTTTCTTCTGAAACGTCATCCCGTCTTGGCGTGGTTACCAATTCTTCTAGAGGAGAGTAGCTATCAGAGAATACCCGATAAGAGATCTTTTCTATTTTCCAGAAGTGGCTATGAAACCATGCTAGTAAGAGCTGAGCACATCCAATGAACCTTCCCTCTCCAGCTCTCCGGCATGCGTTCAAAGATCTGAAAGTTTCAGCCAGTATTGCCGGAACGGGAGTAACCCCTTTACCAAGCCGATCAAACAGATCAGAAATGGCCTCGTCTATATGTCCTAATGCTTTGGGGAAGACCACTAATCCGTAGATACCTAAAGCGAAGACATCGACCCTTTTCTTTACATCAGGATGTACCAGTACCAAATTTCGTAAGCTTTTCCAAGGAACGCATTTACTATCGCCTTTCTGCTGGATTCGGGCAGCATTCCACTGCTCACTCATCCCAGTAATGTTCATTAATTTCTTTAATAATGGAAGGGCCCCAGCAGCTCTAGAATAAGCCTTGTCGACTTGAATCTTTGGGCACCAAAGCAAGGTCGTATACTCCTCCACAGTAGGCGTCAAGTCCACTTTTCTAAAAGTGAAACAACCATAGGCGGGATTCTAAAATTGAGTAAGGGCTCGAAATAAATACTTGTCCACTTTGACACTGAGCAGATAAGGTAGGTCACCGTAGTTGCAATAGAACAGCTGCTTGGTCTCGACATCCCATTGATCCCAGACTTCTTTCATTTCTCGAAGGTCATTCTGGATTACACCGTCTGAAAGCGAAATCCCACAATTCTGACATGTGTCCCTTGGTAAGACTATCGCCTTTCTCTCGTTGTGTCGTCTCAGCCCATATTCGCACAGCCGCATTATCTTCTACTTTATCAAGAAACCCCTTTTCCATGATAAGCTTTCTATCTAGATACTGAACGTGAATCGACACCTCTTTTAGAATGAAAATGCCATGCAATCACAAACAAACAAATCAGTATTAAACACAGAACAAGATCTAGAGTAAATGATGATAAATAAAGCATCCATTTGGGTAAGAACTAAGGTTTGGCGGAGTTCCATCTAGGTGGGTTCCTATGGCTCACTACATGTGGTTCGGTTCTAAAGTAAGGGTACCTGAACCAGTAGATTCCTCGATCCTCACCCATTATAGGCTCATATGGGCCGAGTTCAATTCAGGGGAATACATTTCCCTATGGCCATGCGGAGATGAAAATCTCACGAAGACATAGGTACGGATGTATCCCAGAAGCGATTCACTATCCCATGCGGAGGTGAAAACCTCACGAAGGCGTAGTTTCTCACTCCCACTTAAAAGGTGTGACCAACGGTCATGCAATGCGATGTGCAGAGACATAAAAGTTTAAAATACAAAACATGATAAAAACTATAACTCAAAACAAATGAAATGCAATGAGAGGATCGTATATTTAAACCAAATTTTTAACTTTCGACAAAAAGACAAGAAATAATCAACTCGTGGCTTGACTCTCTTATTTAAGTCCCCAGCGGAGTCGCCAAGCTGTTGACACCATTTTTTTGATTGAAAACGGGGTCGACTTGGGTTTTAAAAAACGAATACGGGAGTCGCCACCAATCCTTTTTTGTGAGGTGTGATCGGGCCACCTCGTAAAAGGGGTTGTTTTTAATAAACAATTTAATTTTCTTAAAACAACGGTTTTGGTCTACGAAATTCAGAAAAATGAGTTCGGGAGTCGGTTACGTATGAGGAAGGATTAGCACCCTCGTAACGCCCAAAATTGGTACCTAGTTGATTACTTAATGTCTTGAAGTCGAAAATTGAAAACTTTAAAGAGATTTAAAAATACAATACTTTATTGAAATGTTAAAATTTTTTGGGAAAATAGGCATATTTCACGTTAATCGAGAAAAAGAATCATATCCAGTAAGTTAGGACACAATGTCTCGAATTCTCGATACGAGAATAAATGTCGAAAATTTATTAGAAAAGATATTTAATTATCTCGGGTTTAGAAAAGGGATCATGCCCAGTAAGTTAGGACACGATCTTTTTTAATGCCGGAGATCATCTAGAACTTGAGTTTGAAAAGATTCGTGTATTTAGATTTATTGTGAAAATCGAGACCCAGTAAGTTAGGGTACGATATTCTCAAATCCAAACACAAGATTTTGCTTATTCAAAAATTGTAGTTTATGCATTGAAATAAATTAATCTAATAAAACACGATGTTAATACTCGTAACAAGGCGATATTGGATACAATAGTGCAAAAATAATACGAGCACTTGCAACAAAAATAAGATAAATAAAAAGTACAAATCAATAATGTATACAAGCAAGTAAAATTAAGGCATTCATTCGAATCAATAATGAAAATGAAATAAATAAATAAATGAATAAGATTATAAAAGGTAAAAGATATATGCGTAAGCATAAAATTATGAAAGTGTGAAAAATCTATATACGTAAATATATATGTAAATATGTATGTGTATACTAATGTATATATATAAAGTTATGAAATATATAAAATATAAAGGTAGGTATATATATATATAAACTAAAAAACATATATGCTGCACATACTATAAAAATATGTATGTATACATGTATATAGATTAACGTATATATAAAAATGTAAGTATATACATATATGAAAATTAGAAATATGTAAGTATGTATATAAGTATGTACACATATATATATATGTATATAACAAATCTAAAAGCAGTATAAATAAGTAAATGATAATAATAATAATAATAATAATAATAATAATAATAACTAATTAGTTACATAATAATAATAATAAGGGACTAAATTGAAAACAAAACAAAATCACAGGGAAAAATAAAAAAATGAAATGAAGTAAAGGATTAATCCGTGACGCGCTTGAAAGAAGAGGGACCGAGGTGAAAAATATCCCAATCCACCAAAACGTAGAACTTCGAGGGACTTAAATGAAATCAGAACAAGATTTTAGGGTAAAATTAAAAATAAAATAAACCTAACATAAAGGGACTAAATTATAAAATGGGAGAAATAAGGAGGGGCTAAAAGGGTAAATATACCCTTAGCCTTAAAAACGCGCGGATCCTGGTCGGACGGGTCGAATTAGCCATGAGTAGCAAAAAGCAGCGTCGTTTGAGGCCGAATGAAACAGCCAAAAGCAGTATTGTTTCATTTGGGTATTAAACCAAATTTCTATTAAAAAATTTCATTAAACCCCCATTCCTAAAAAAAATCAAAACTCTTCCTCTTTTCTCTCAAAACCTCCTCCTCCACCATGGCGCCGGTTATCGACCACCGGCAGCACGCCCGCCGTCATGATGGTAGAAAAAAAACCAAAACGGCCTTTGTTTGCTCCTCTTTTTGAATAGAGCTCGATTTTGAGGCTTTTACACCCCGGAGGCCCGCCGATGAAGGAAAAATCCTTCCTTTCTCTTCTTTTCTTTTTATTTTTCGTATTTTTTGATAAAAATGAAAATAAGTGAAAATAAATAGAGTGAAAAAATATAAAAAGAAATATTTTAGATCGAAATCAGTAAATACCCTTTTTTATTTCTTTTTCTCCTGAATCTCGTAGAAAAAAAATACAAAATAGAGACGCCCAAAATCTCGTAAAAAAACCAAAAATCCCCCCACAAGAAACCGTTCGGCTTCCGACCACCTATCATCGGAGGTGGCTCCCTCAGCCGTACTCGGCGGTACAGGCTCGAAGAACCGGTCAGTTTTCTCTTTTTTCTTTACTTATTTATCTTTGTATGCAGAATAATAATAATAATAATAGTAATAATAATAATATAGAAACAGTATAACAGCGAAAACAAAAACTAAAAATATCAACCTTGAACTGATTTTTCTTTGTATTAGATTTTCTATGAAATCTCCCTCTGTAAAAATACATGGTTGGTGCGGCCTTTTATAGCCGATTTACATGTCATTTTTTTGTTTTCTTTTTTTCTTGCTTCTATGTTTGTCTTCCTTGTTTCTTGTTTGCAGATTTTGGTGAGGTCAACGGGTATTGGAAGAATAAACCTAGCCCTTTTGGTGCAAAACTGGTCGTGCTTCGGGCGTCGAGTGCGCTGCGAAGGCACGAGGAGACGTACGGCGCACTGAGGCTGCTGGTTGTGAGCTGAATTGGGCTAGGGTTTTGCCATCTTGGGCCTCTGTTGTGTTATGGATTTTGTTTTAATTTTGTTTATTATTTTGTGTTTTGTGGTTAAGGCCAGGGTAAAATTTGGCCCGTACACCTTTCTTTTGGTGAGGTTCTTCCCTCGCCTCGAAAGCCTTCTCTTTATTCGACTGAGAACCATTTTGTCCTGGTTGAAGAGACATCCTTGCAAATACAAACCTGACCAATAGTTGTGTTTTGTTTCTTCAATGGAGGATTTTCTTCTCTATTAGGCCTAGTACTTTTAGACATTTTCTTCCTTAAGATATCTTTAACCATAGCTAAGATATCCATAGTTTCTTTTAGAGGATTTCTTATAAAAGAAAAACTTAAACTTTTTAAAAATGATAAAATATATACAAGGTTAATTCAAGAAAAAGAAGCCTGTGATTTACTGATTTTTTGCACACACCAGAGCTATAAGTGTAAACTACATGGTATACCTTAGTTTTGCCAAAATAAGTACTCAAAGGAGTTATGTTCAAAACATCACCATCATTATCACTCGAGGTAGTTAAATTAATCACAAGAATGTAGGATTGGCTCTCCATAATGTTAGAGAAAGAATCTCACTGTTAGCAATTTCGACCATGGTGTTGCTAGCTCCAGTAATCCTAGCACTAGCAACAACATCTTTATTAGGATCATCAGAGCTTGTTGATACATCTTCATGGTTACTAGCGTTTATGACACTTACAATAATTGTAAAAGAAATCTTCGGGTTCTTTAATTTTCCCTAACATAATCAACCTTATCTATTCATTAGCACCACATAGCCAAGCTTCCTTACATGATACTAATCCATCAACATTTATTCTTTGACTAAGTTCACTTTAAAGTTGTTGGGACTTTTCTCTTCTAAGTAATAATTCCAAACTTTTTCTATGGTTACCAACTCTTCTATCTTCAATGGGTAACTTTTCTCTTCTGTTTGAAAGATGAAAAACAGAAGCAAAAATGGATGTTGGTTGAGAGAAAAGAGTTGACAATTCTAATTACTTCAATAAGCAACATTACATGTACAAAAGTAGTTCTATTACATTGGAAGAAAACAAACATAACTTGTGCTAGTATCGAAGCTGTAAAATCAACCTAATGATAGCCTAAAAAGCTACTAAATCAGCTAAGTACTTGACTAATCCTTAGCAAAACGAAAAAGTTACAATCAAACTAACAAAAGTCACATGTTACAAAAGTTTTTCAACAACTAAAATACGCAATGGATATTTGCTTGCTGCTGCATTGTTGACAACTTTTAACAGTAACCCCATCTGTAACGAGCATACTAAGTTTGCTTGTATACATTTTCAAGTTTGAAATCTTGGTGCAACATTCGCTGCTTAGGGTGAACCATCAAATAGAAAAATCAAACAACTCTTTACTGTTCTATTTGATGAAAAATTATTTTTGCTTGTCAAGATGAAGATTAATGATCACTGTATGGCTTATTATCTTCCAGTTTTCTCTATGAGGTGTGAAACACACCATACCTTTCAAGCACACGGTGCTGGATATGGTAAGTCTGTAAATCATACAAAATACATTTAGCATTGGAAAGTTACTTCTTTTATGACAATTAGTAAGGAAACACACGAGGATCTACCAAGAGAAGTTCGTCAGTTGATCAGGGGTTATGCCATACTCCTTCAGTGCCTTGCAAAAGAAAAGATGCAAAGGTAGGTGGACCCTAACTTCGAAGATGAACAATGATAGAAAGAAGCCTCTAGTTACATCGTTCAAATAGTTCACCCAATCATGAATTGAAAATTCAAAAGTAGAGTTGGGAAACCTAATTCCTCTAATCTTCAACTTTTTCTTTATCTCATTGTCGAAACCGTTTTTTGAAAACAAAAAATTTTGTTGTCGACTTTTAAAAATAAAACTGGAGTCGCCACCGATCCTTTTATTGAGGTGTGATCGGCCCACCTTAAAAAAATATTTTGGCCTACGAATTTTGAGAAAACGAGTCCGGGAGCCAGTTACGCACGAGGAAGGGTTAGCACCCTCGTAACGCCCAAAATCGGTACCAAATTGATTATTTGATGTCTTAGTGTCGAAAGTTAAAAAAGAATTTAAAATAAGCTTGAATGATGAAATTTGCAAAAGGATAACCAATTGTTCAAGTCATGTAAAGAAATCGAGTCCCAATACGTTAGGGTACGATTCCTCATAATCCCCGAACTTTGAATATCACTTTTATTTTATGCGAAAATCTTCATTTCGAGAAAGTAACAGGCCACACCCAATACGTTAGGGCACAACAAGTTAAGTTCCCAAAAATGATTTTTATGCTCATGCATTTTGAATAAAGAATATTCTTAGTCATTTAAGATTAACAAAGAAAATCAGAACCTAATACGTTAGGGCTCAATTTCCCTCGAAAATCCCAAACCTCAAATAATGCTTTTATTCAAAAACACCTTTAAATCAAGAAAAAAATGATTTTGGTATATCGAAAAAAACCAAGATTTATTTTCCAAAGGGTATGTTAAAATTAATGTACAATATGAAACAACTATTTTAATTTAAAATATATATATATACATGTACTTACAAAATATGTAAACACAAGCACAATATACAAGTAAATTTGAAAAATGTGTATGCATATATTCAACATACATATACAAGTGTATGCATGTAAAAAAATGTACAATGAACTTATAATAATCTCCAACAATATGCATGTAGATTTCAAAGAAAGTACGTATATGTACAAAAATAAGGAAAATACATATGTATTGTAAAATATAAGTGTACATACATATATACTTATTTATAAAGGCTATGAAAACAAAAAAAAAAAGGAAAATATATATGTATATATATGTATGCGAAATTTATGAAAATAAGGTAAAAATATAAAATATGTACATGTGTATATATTTACAAAATAAAAGAAATGTATAAGTATATATATATATATATATATATATATATATATATAAAGTATAAAAATTAAAAAATAATAAAAAGAACATATATAAAACGTATGTATATAGGCATATATATATATATATATAAATGTAAAGATTATGGAAATAAAATAATATATATAAAACAGAAGCATGCATATATAAAATCCTAAAATATATATATATATATATATATATATATATATATATATATATAAGTATGCATAGATATGATATATAAAATATGCGAATGTATATGTACAGAAAATATAATAATAATAATGATAGTAAATAATGTAATAATAATAGCAATGGAAATAATAAATAAAAGCGAAATTAAAAACAATTTGTAAAAAAACAATAAATGTAATTAAAAGCGAAATGAAGGACTATATTACGTCGCATTATATGAGGGGGTCAAAATGGAAATAATCGCCTCCCTAAAATGTTATGCAACAATGGGGACTGACTTGAAACAAAAATAAAACATGTGGCCAAAATTAAAAGAAATAAAAAAATGATTTTAACATGCTCCTAAAAATCAAGGGACTAAATGCTCAAATTAACCATTTGGCTAGAACGCGCGGATCCTCCCCTCGGGTCATCACTGTGCAGTGCAGCCATTAAAACAACGCCGTTTCATGTCTTTGCATAAATAAAAGCAATTGAAAGAAAAAAAACATTTGGTTCCTTTTTAAAAAAAAACAAAGTGTGGCTCTGCTAGGGTTCTTTTAACCCATTCCTCGCCGTCGCCCATCTGCGCCTTCACCAAAGCTCCGATGACGGCGGAGATGGTGGTGGCACGGCGACCTCGACGAATGGTAAGTGTTTTTCCTTCTTTTCTTTGTTTTTTAGGTAAAATAAATAAAAATAAAGAAAATAAAAGAAATATATAAACAAAAAGAATGTGAATACTACAAAATAAAAACCTTTGAAAAAACAAATTTCCTTTGTATTTCTCTGTATTTTTCCTTCTATTCTCGTATCCCTTTTCACTGAAAATCCCCCTCTTGAGTACATGAAATAGGGCTTTTATAGCCCGAAAATTGTTTGCTATTTTACATGTTTTCTTCTATTGGACTCTTTAATCCGTGTTTGCAGGTGAAAGTGGATATTTCAAATGCAGCAGAGGTGGTCGACTTGGATCTTGCGGTACCGGAGAAGTTCTTTGTTGGGATTTGCGACTAATCGCTTAGGGTTTCTATTTTGGGGTTTGGGCAGTTAATTGGGCCTGTTTTGAGTGGGTCTGGGCATTATTGGGCTTGTACAGCTGCCCCTCTTTGCTCATTGTCGTGTAACGGGAATAGAGCAAAGACTAAAAGCCCAATTGTGCCCAGTCTTACTAAGCCTCGCCTTCTTCAATGCTTTTCTTCTTCAAGTAACCACATTCCCTCCTACTGCATCTTCAGAGGTATAGGAACTGGTGCTTCGATCTACCCCATTGCAATCGGGGAGATAAGATTCATATGTTGTAACTTCAACTTGTTCTGCTACGATTTAAAGATAAATCGGATGCGATCTGCTCTACTGTAATTTCACAGAAATGAGATCTGTGATTTTAATCCACTCCATTGCAACTCCAAAGAGATAGGACCGGTTATTTCTGTCTGCTCCACTACAACTTCGGGGAGACAAGACTTGTATCTTCGATCTACTTCGCCACCAGTATGGGAAGACAAGATCTGATCTCTTTGATCTACTTCATGCCAATACATGAAGACAAAATATGCTTTCTTCGATCGATTCTACTGCCGACCAGGGAGTTAGAATTACTGGCTTCAATATACTCCACCGTAACCTCAGAGAGGTAAAATCTACCATCTTCGATCTACTCCACTATTGTCTAGGGAGATAAGATCTGTAGCTTCAATTTGCTCTGCTACAACTTAAGGATAAATCTGACGCGATCTGCTCTACTGCAACTTCAGAGAAATGAGATCTGCTATTTTAATCCACTCCATTGAAACTTCAAGGAGATAGGATTGGTATACTTCTGTTTGCTCCACTGCAACTTCAGGGAGATAAGACTGGGGTCTTGATCCGCTCCACTCTTGCTAGGAGATAAAATACTAGCTTCAATGTACTCCACTGTAACCACAGGGAGGTAAAATTCACCGTCTTTGATCTGCTCCACTACTGCTTAGGGAGACAAGATCTGAAATCTTCAATCTATTCCACTGCTGCCCAGGGAAGTAGAATTATTGGCTTCAATGTACTCTACTATAACCACGGGGAGGTAAAATCCGTCATCTTTGACCTGCTCCACTACTGCTTAGGGAGGCAAGATCTGAAATCTTTAATCTATTCCACTGCTGCCCAGGGAAGTAGAATTATTGGCTTCAATGTACTCCACTGTAACCACAGGGAGGTAAAATTCACCATCTTTGATCTGCTCCACTACTGCTTGGGGAGACAAGATCTGAAATCTTTAATCTATTCCACTGCTGCCCAGGGAAGTAGAATTACTGGCTTCAATGTACTCCACTGTAACCACAATGAGGTAAAATCCGCCGTCTTTGATCTGCTCAACTACTGCCTAGGGAGGTAATATCTGTAATCTTCAATCTATTCCACTGCTGCCCAGGGAGATAGAATTACTGGCCTCAATGTACTCCACTGTAACCTCAGGGAGGTAAAATCCGCCATATTTGATCTGCTCCACTACTGCCTAGGGAGACAAGATCTAAAATCCTCAATCTATTCCATCACGCCTGTGGAAGTAGAAATTCTGGCTTCAATGTACTCCACTGCAACCTCAGGGAGGTAAAATCTGCCATCTTTGATCTGCTCCACTACCGCTTAGGGAGACAAGATCTAAAATCTTCAATCTATTCCACTGCTGACCAGGGAAGTAGAATTACTGGCTTCAATGTACTCCACTGTAACCTCAGGGAGGTAAAATTTGCCATCTTCGATCTGTTTTGCTGTCTATGTAGGAAGGCAAGACCTGCTATCTTCAAACTATTCCACTGCTGCCCAGAGAAGTAGAATTACCGGCTTCAATGTACTCCACTGTAACCACGATGAGGTAAAATTCACCATCTTCGATCTGATTCGTTGTCCATGCAGGAAGGCAAGATCTGAAATCTTCAATCTATTCCACTGCTGCCCAGGGAAGTAGAATTACTGGCTTCAATGTACTCCACTGTAACCACGAGGAGGTAAAATCTGCCATCTTCGACCTGCTTTGCTGTCTATGCAGGAAGGCAAGATCTGAAATCTTCAAACTATTCCACTGCTGCCTAGGGAAGTAGAATTACCGGCTTCAATGTACTCCACTGTAACCACGAGGAGGTAAAATCTGCCATCTTCGATCTGCTTCACTGTCTATGCAAGAAGGCAAGATCTGCTATCTTCAACCTGCTCCGCTGTCTCCGAGGGAGGCGAGGTTGGTGTATTCGATCTGCTTCACTTTCGATGCAGGAAGACAATATCTGTTATCATTACTGATCTGTTCTCTGGGGAACATGACCTGTATAATGAACCTAATTATGCCTAATGATTAGGATGACATGATCAAAATGAATCAAATGCTCCTAACTAGACAGATGTGAATGGTGTTTGTATGAATGCAAAATGTCATGAAAATGATATTTTAACGTTTGAGTTATTATTACTCCAAGTTTATTAAGGTTTCCTCACTAATGAGCTATAACACATTCTTGCTCAGCTAGCATCTCCAAAAAACACTTAACCAGATTGCCCCCACTGTAAACCTCCAAGTTTGATCCACTGGGATGTAAAATATGTACCATCTTTCTCCTGTTGTAACCCAAGAGTAAAAAGATTCGGCATTTTCTCAATCCTCTGCTATCACAATTCAAGGATACATGATGTGAAACTTTTTGGTCTCTTACACCATTCCCAGGGTGTTGTACCAAATGCTCATGCACAAATGAAGAAATCTTCTCCAAGAATAACTTCTTCATATTACTCGGTGATTATTGCTTGCTTGTTCATTGAAGCTTTGTCACCAACACGACATTCTGCCATTTTGTTCAATTAATACTTTAAACAAGAAAAAACTCAAAGGGATAGTCTGAATTTAGACTTTTCCTTATCAAATTTCCAACCTGGTGTGTTCTAAACAATAGTCCTGTTTCAGGTTCCTGTATTATTTAGAAACTTCTAGAGTAATATGCAAAACTTCCCTTGTGAAAGTTTTATTAGTCTATTAATCATTATTCCAATGCAACACGCTTGCAAGAGATCATAACAATGGGTAGGAATAGAATTGATTTAGAGCATGGCTCTAAAATGAATAGATTCTCAAAGATAATAAAGATGGATAACAAAGAAAATGATTTAGGAATGCATATCTTGGCAATGAATGAAGTGTTCCAAGAATAACAAAAATGGTATAAGGATTAGGTGCCCCAGATATCGCAGTTTGAACTTCTCTGTACAGACTCTCTGAAGACCATTCTGAGTTTAACATGTGTTTAAGAGTACTTTGTCGATGCCCCAAGATGTCGCTACCCTTTCCTCTTGATTTAGGTATAGCAAGACCACTGCATGCCCCCATTCTGACCAGTATTTGAGCTGCTCTGATAATCTCATGCCCCATTCTGATCAATATTTGAGCCGCCCTTTTTGGGTTTTCAACTCAAATCCCCTTTGGTCTAAGGCGCCCTTTGCGGGTTTTCACCTTAGCCTCTCCATTTTTACTTTTTCATTTTTCAGTTTTCATTTTCACTTTTTCACATCACCTCTTTTTCTTTTTTTTTTAAGACTCAAACTGCCATTTGTGGGTTTTTATCTTGGTCCTCTCCTTCTTTAAGCGGAGTATTTCTTGACTAAATCTGAGTTTACAGGACTTCGCAAGTTTATCATCCATCTCGCTCAAAATCAAAGCTCCTTTGGAAAAAAAACCTTCTCTACAATCATAAGGTTCATTCCAATTTGGCATCCGCTTCCCTCCAAAACACATTTTTTTTGTAGAAGGAAGATCTTCAACATTTGGTCACCCTCGTGGAATTCTCTGGGATGAACCTTTTGTTATAGGCTCGCATCATTCATTTCTGGTACATCTGACCATGACGAATAGCTTTTAGTCTTCTTCCTTCTATCAAGTTCAATTGATCACATTGCGATTGGATCCGTTCTGCTTCATCCAACTTGCTCAGCCAATACCCGGAGAGAAAGAATTTCAGCTTCAATGATGAACTTAAAGAGAGAGGCACTACTCCGAAAGAGTTTTCACTGCATTATTCTTGAACATACTGCAAATTTCTGATATCGGGCTGTTGTTCAGATTGCAATGACAGCGCATAAACTGGTACATCCTGGTATGACCATGCGAAGGTATCTTTAAATGCTTGAAGTAACTCAGCAACGTCTTGCTTTATTTTTCGGTCATGCCTGTTCTCTCAAGATCGCAGTCTCTACTATCTCACTTGTTTCTCTTATTGCTTTACCATCCTCAACAAGTCAGGAGATAAGCTACAATCTATGACATCTTCAAAGTCATGAGATCCCTCTAAACACATGTCTCACTCAAAAGACGATTTTAAGTCTGTAGCAGCGTCACTCATGTCATTAATATTTGGGGACCCATGGTGGGTACTGAAGAATATACAAAAGAATGTATGAGTAATATGAATAAATGAATGAATAATTTGGCAGAAAAAATCTGAAAAAATGAAAAAAACATAAAGAATGAAAGAACATTTGCTCAAAGATGATTGAAATAATGTATTCATTAATATAATAATATTCAGACGTGAGCCTATTTCACAAAGAAATTCTTATTGCTTCTAGGCTGAAAGCAACAAGTGTGTTCTGAACATTACTCTAACAGACTCTAAATACTTTAGGGGTTTCCTCTACAGTCCCATTATTTAGAACACCTCTAAGGCGAAATCTAACAATGATCCATTTAAATGTGTCTGCATATATGGCATCGATGTGCAAATTTCTCACCACTTCTTTATACATTGTAGTCCCTCCATCCTCAATCATGATTGGGTAACGAATTTTCTGCACTTGATGAGTCACCCAACTTGACAACACCCATGTTGATGAGTTTTTCAACTAGCTTTTTGAAAGTAATGCAATTCTCGATTGAGTGCCCTGTAATTCCCGCATGGTAGTCACACTGTGTGTTCGCATCATACCACTTGGGATACGGAGGTTGTGGGGGTTTTAAGTAGGAAGGGGAAACAACGTGCGCATCAAATAAGCTTTGGTACAGCTCCTTATACGACATCGGAATTGGCGTGAACTGGAGCTTCTCAGTACCTGGTTTCACTCCAGATTCCTGTCTCATTGAACTTTGTTGACTAGCAACCCCCTTTCCTGGATGACTTACAGCAACTGATTTAGAATAACCTGTGTTGTTCACCTCATTTTCTCTTCTCCTTGAGGCTGACCGCTTGTTACTCTCTTCCACCTCAATTTTCCCGCTTCTTATAGCATTTTCGATCATTTCACCATTCATAATTATGTCAGAAAAGCTTTTTGTAGCATTTCCTAACATATGCGTAATGAATGGGGCTTTCAGTGTGTTAATGAACAGCATGGTCGTTTCTTTTTCTAAGAGCGGTGGCTAAACTTGGACTGCGACTTCCCTCCATCTCTGTGCATACTGCCTAAAGCTTTCACTCGGCTTCTTCTCCATGTTTTGAAGGGTGATTCTATCAAGAGCCGTGTCCGTCACATAACTATACTGTTTCATGAATGCTTGGGCCAAATCCCTCCATGAACCAATCGTGGCACGACTCAATTGATTGTACCATTTGGATGCTGCCCCTGTAAGGCTGTCTTGGAAACAATGTATCAAGAGTTGGTCGTTGTTAACATATCCCGCCATTCGCCTGCAGAACATGGTGATGTGAGCTTCTGGGCAGCTTGTCCCATTGTACTTTTCAAATTCAGGCATCTTAAACTTATGAGGAAGTACTAAATCTGGTACTAAACTCAGCTCTTTTGCGTCAATGCCTCGATAACTCTTAGTAACCTCCATCGCCTTGAACTTTTCTTCGAGCCACCTGCATCTTTCTTCTAACTGTTTCGGTAACTCTTCCTTCGTTCTTTCCTTCTCAACCACTTCATCAAAGTCAGGAATGGAAGAGTTAATAGGATTATTTTTAAGATTAGATCCGGTCCGACTGGAAGCTCAAACACCATTTCAAACTAACTGCGGCATGATGGTGACGATGATTTCTTGCCGGTATTCACTTTGAGTTCGCACATGTGGAGGGGTGAAACCCGGAGGATGGAAAGGTTCATCATCATTTCCCTCATCGACATTTGCCATGGGGCCCTTTCCTTTATCACGTCCCTTAGTTATCAGGTGGGTTAACTTTGCCACTATATCTTCTTGGGATTCTCGCATATTCTCAGACATCTCTTATTTCATCTTGTCTAACCGCTCCTGCACCTGTAGCTGAAGTCGGTCCTGCATCTCCTTTTGACACTATTCGAGTTTTTCCAACCTCTGATCTATATCTTTCGTCTTTGCCCGAGTGTCGTATCGGTGTTGGGTTGGTTGGTTGGTTTCCAGGTTAACTGAGCAATGATTTTAGTTAATTAGGATCAATTAAACAGTATCCAATGCATATGATGTAATGAAATGCAAATGCATGAAATGAATGAAAAAAGAGACATTAATTCTGATTCAATTCCATTTAGAAAACTTTACTAGAGGACAAATTTCTTTACATAAAGCGGATATATATACGGCTTTGCCCTCATACTCCAAGCAAAGACATCTACTCCTTCTTCATCCGGATGTTAAGATAAACCTCGTTAACTTCCAAAGGATGTCATTGCTAGCTCCTTCTGCTTGATTCTGGTCGCAATCCGTTGTCTGCCTATCCTCGTAATGCTCATTAGCTTCTTTAAGAAATTTGGAATGTTGAAAGCTCTTAGACAATCATCTTGAATCCTCGGGCCCCAAAGTAAAGTCGCGAATTCTTCCATCGCCCTTCTTGTATTTCTTGGAATATATTCAGGCTGCCGTACTATTTTCCATTTTATCAAGAAACTCGTTTTCTTATGATAAGCTTTCTAAATTAGTAATCAAACTTGAATCAACATCTCTTTTCTACAATGCAAATGCAATGCAATCATAACCAAAACAAAACAAAACGGGTTAGTATCGGGTATAAACATTAAATCCAATACAATCAAGAAATAATAAAAACTCCTAGTCAGGTATCTACTAAGGTTTAGAGTAATTCTACCTAGGGTAAGTTCCTAAGGTTCACTATATGCGGTTTGGCTTCTAAGGTAAAGGTACCCGAACCAGCAGATTCCTCGATCTTCACCCATTATAGGCTCATATGGATCGAGTTTAGTTCAGGGGAATACATTTCCCTATGGTTGCACGGAGATGAAAATCTTACGAAGACATAGGTACGAATGTATCCCGGAAGCGGTCCACTACCCTGCACGGAGGTGAAAACCTCACGAAGGACTAGTTTCTCGCTCCCACTTAAAGGGTAAAACTGACCATGTAATATAAATGCAAATGCAAAGTAGCCAACATTCCATGGTAAAAAAAAAGGTATGAAGGGAAATCATGATTTTAAAACCCAAATTTGATTTTCGATCACAAGACAAACAAATAACCAATTTATGGCTCGACTTCTAGTGTCCCCAGTAGAGTCGCCAAGCTGTCGAAACCGTTTTTTGAAAACAAAAAATTTTGTTGTCGACTTTTAAAAATAAAACTGGAGTCGCCACCGATCCTTTTATTAAGGTGTGATCGGCCCACCTTAAAAAATATTTTGGCCTACGAATTTTGAGAAAACGAGTCCGGGAGTCAGTTACACACGAGGAAGGGTTAGCACCCTCGTAACGCCCAAAATCGGTACCAAATTAATTATTTGATGTCTTAGTGTAGAAAGTTAAAAAAGATTTTAAAATAAGCTTGAATGATGAAATTTGCAAAAGGATAACCAATTGTTCAAGTCATGTAAAGAAATCGAGTCCCAATACGTTAGGGTACGATTCCTCATAATCCCCGAACTTTGAATATCACTTTTATTTTATGCGAAAATCTTCATTTCGAGAAAGTAACAGGCCACACCCAATACGTTAGGGCACAACAAGTTAAGTTCCCAAAAATGATTTTTATGCTCATGCATTTTGAATAAAGAATATTCTCGGTCATTTAAGATTAACAAAGAAAATCAGAACCCAATACGTTAGGGCTCCATTTCCCTCGAAAATCCCAAACCTCAAATAATGCTTTTATTCAAAAACACCTTTAAATCAAGAAAAAAATGATTTTGGTATATCGAAAAAAAACCAAGATTTATTTTCCAAAGGGTATGTTAAAAATTAATGTACAATATGAAACAAATATTTTAATTTAAAATATATATATACATGTACTTACAAAATATGTAAACACAAGCACAATATACAAGTAAATTTGAAAAATGTGTATGCATATATTCAACATACATATACAAGTGTATGCATGTAAAAAAAACATGTACAATGAACTTATAATAATCTCCAACAATATGCATGTAGATTTCAAAGAAAGTACGTATATGTACAAAAATAAGGAAAATACATATGTATTGTAAAATATAAGTGTACATACATATATACTTATTTATAAAGGCTATGAAAACAAAAAAGGGAAAATATATATGTATATATATGTATGCGAAATTTATGAAAATAAGGTAAAAATATAAAAATATGTACATGTGTATATATTTACAAAATAAAAGAAATGTATAAGTATATATATATATAATATAAAGTATAAAAATTAAAAAATAATAAAAGGAACATATATAAAAACGTATGTATATAGGCATATATATATATATATAAATGTAAAGATTATGGAAATAAAATAATATATATGAAAACAGAAGCATGCATATATAAAATCCTAAAATATATATATATATATATAAATATATTAAGTATGCATAGATATGATATATAAAATATGCGAATGTATATGTACAGAAAATATAATAATAATAATGATAGTAAATAATGTAATAATAATAGCAATGGAAATAATAATTAAAAACGAAATTAAAAACGAATTTGTAAAAAAAAACAATAAATGTAATTAAAACGAAATGAAGGACTATATTGCGATGCGCATTATATGAGGGGGGTCAAAATGGAAATAATCCGCCTCCCTAAAATGTTGCGCAGCAATGGGGACTGACTTGAAACAAAAATAAAACATGTGGCCAAAATTAAAAGAAATAAAAAAATGATTTTAACATGCTCCTAAAAATCAAGGGACTAAATGCGCAAATTAACCATTTGGCTAGAACGCGCGGATCCTCCCCTCCGAGTCGGGTCACCGCGCGGGTCTGGCCATTAAAACGGCGCCGTTTCATGTGCTGCATAAATAAAACAGAATTGAAAGAAAAAAAACATTTGGTTCCTTTTTAAAAAAAAAACAAAGTGTGGCTCTGCTAGGGTTCTTTTAACCCATTCCGCGCCGTCGCCCATCTGCCCCTTCACCAAAGCTCCGATGACGGCGGAGATGGTGGTGGCACGGCGACCTCGACGAACAGGTAAGTGTTTTTCCCTTCTTTTCTTTGTTTTTTTAGGTAAAATAAATAAAAAATAAAGAAAATAAAAAGAAATATATAAACAAAAAGAACAGTGAATACTACAAAATAAAAACCTTTGAAAAAAACAAATTTCCTTTGTATTTCTCTGTATTTTTCCTTCTATTCTCGTATCCCTTTTCACTGAAAATCCCCCTCTTGAGTACATGAAATAGGGCTTTTATAGCCCGAAAATTGTTTGCTATTTTACATGTTTTCTTCTATTGGACTCTTTAATCCGTATTTGCAGGTGAAAGTGGAGATTTCAGCGCGCGCAGAGGTTGTCGACTCCGGATCTTGCGGCGGCTGGAGAAGTTGCTGTTGGGATTTGTAGCTAACTGCTTAGGGTTTCTGTTTTGGGGGTTTGGGCTTTTAATTGGGCCTGTTTTGAGTGGGTCTGGGCATTATTGGGCTTGTACACTCATATTCCTTCGTTTTACATGGTCATTTATTTCCAGTAATAGCTACTAAAAACTCTCTTTACTTATCGAGATTCTTTGCTATCGTTGTACTATTTGAAAAAGCATTATCTTTCCTTTTTCCTCTTCTACCACTAGCCTTTCCCCTTCCTCGCCAACTACTATCACCAGCCATGATATGCCAAAATCCAAAACCTAATCCTATTATCCATAAAAAAAAACTCTACTCAAATCTTAACACAAACAAACAAAAACAACAAATTTTAAACTTACCAATGAGGGATGATGGTAGAAACTCTAGCAAGATCTTGAGCGACAAACACTTATCTACAAAACTCTCTTTAAAATTTTCTTTCTCCAATTTATAGAGACAAAAATCTCAACAAAAGCCTTAAAGTACCTTGTTTATAGAATGAAAGGCATATGAGGGAGGATTCAAAAACAGCACAACTTCCCACAACAATAAAATTTTAACAATTGTACCATTTATAAAATATTGACCTACCGGTTTTGTAACCAATTGGGATCAAATGTATATCCTCCTTATTTGGTGGAGCAAACCCAAACAACGTTATTCTTAAATTCAAATTAAAGCTGTTATAAAAGCCCTCGTGTGCAAAACATGTGCTACCTCCTCACCAAACATGCATTTCATGAGCATTTGTTCTTAGAAAACAAGAAAGTTGATCATTTCGAGGTAGGTCATTTTATACCTCCTTCTCGATTGGGAAGGTAATTGTTATTGGTAACTTGACAATAGAATCGCGTTGCCCCTACCTCGTCATCTCACATCATTGACTATGACCTTGCCAAGAGTAATACTTCGTCAACTACGAGCTTCATTAACACATATATACACGAAACCTAGAGCTCCTTTGATCTACCCCAATAAGGAAAAGTGTTGGATCTCCTTACATGAATCACACGTAAGACCTAATCTAGTCCATGTCCATCTTATTGCCACTTACCTAGAAGCTTATTGTACTTCTTAAATGCTCAACCATGATAAGACCCACGTCGTACACTCGTCAAGGCCTAAGGTTAAGAAATGGCTACCCTCGCCTTAGGATGGGTCTTCTTCCTTCCTTGCTTTCCTATACATACACACACAACTTGAACACCACAAACACCTCTCCTTCTCTAGCAGCTCTCAGCACCCACCACCATGTGAACTTCTTGCACCGTGTAAGGCAAAATAACCATCAATTGCTCTCTTGGTGAATGATTTTTTCTTGGCACCGAATAATCTCTGTCCACTGGACCTTAAGAAAGATTACCTAGCTAGGTCAATTTGGGCATCTCCCTCTGTTAATGTTATGAAATTCGACGTCGACTCATTCGTAAAAGGTAATATAGACAAACAGAGATCAGAGGTATCCTTCATGATGACAACGGGGCAACCTAGTTAGCCTTCTTGAAATCAATTGGTGTTACTGATCCAACTTTGGTACAAACCACCACAGTTAAGGAAACCTTCATCATTTTTGTTGGATCTGAGTGCAACAGCAGCAAGCTTCAACAGAATGCTTGTCGAGCAAGTCTCGTGACTTGCGACAGAAACAAAGCAAAAAACTAAAACGGATTTTGAAGCAAAACTAAAATAGAGAGCAAAAATGGATGAAAACTTGTTGGATTCATTCAAAAAACTGAATATGGCACAAAGCCAATACATAAACAAGCTTACAACTTGACAAAATAGTAGGTTAACCTAAACTTCACCTACTACCACTAACACACATAGTAAATTGTGCTAATTAACTTGAACAAATAAACAAAGCTGATTTATCATCTCAATCAACATCAAATTTACATCAAAAATAAACCTAACATAGTTATAATGCAACTAAGTTACATTACATTAACTTAAAGATATAAAAAAAACATAAACAGCTTGCTGGCTTGGTGCACTAGCAGCTTCTGCATGTAGTGCCCTCGACAGTCTTGGTTGTTGCATGCTGACCATTGCTTCAACACTCCTCCTTGGTTATCATGTTGCAAACTCCCATCTTAGTTCTCAGGTGTTGAAACTTGGAAACACTGAGTGTCTTTGTCAAAATGTCAGCAATTTGATCTTCTGAACTGCAATGAATTAATTTGATAACATGAGCTTGCTCCATTTCTCGAACTGCATGAAGTTTGATGTTGAAATGCTTGGTCCTTCCATGAAAGACAGGGTTCTTTACAATTGCAACAGAAGATAGGTTGTCACACATTATCTCTGTTGCTTCCTTTTGCTCATGGTTAAGATCAGTCAAGATTTTTCTAAGCCATATGGCTTGATTGACTGCTGCAGCAGCAGCTATATATTCAGCCTCTGCAGTAGATTGTGCTACTACTGTCTGCTTCTTCAAACTCCAGCAAATCATAACAGAGCCCAGGTTGAATGCATAACCTGTTGTGCTCTTCATATCATCCAAAGAACCTGCCCAATCACTATCACATTAGCCAACTAACTTTAAGTTCTCAGCCTTTGTAAACTGCATTCCATAGGACAAAGTTCCCTTGATGTATCTTAGAACTCTTTTTGCAGCTCTAAAGTGACTTTCATTTGAGCAATGCATGAACCTCGAGAGTAGACTCACAGTATACATTATATCAGGTTTAGTAGCAGTCAAATACAGTAAACATCCAACTAGACTTCGATAGGTTGTTTCACAAACCTTTTCATACTTTTCTTGGCTCGAGAGTTTTTCTCCAACAGCAATCGGTGTGCTGGTTGCTTTGCAATTCTCCATTGAGAATTTGTTGAGAACCTTCATAGCAAAGGTCTTTTGACTTAGCCAAATTCCATTATCAGCTTGAGTTACTTCCATGCCTAAGAAGTAAGACATCAATCCCAAGTCAGACATCTCAAAGTGTTCTTGCATTTTGGCTTTAAAGCTGATAACCATCTCTCGATCTCCTCCTATCACTAGTAAGTCATTGACATATATTGACACAATGAGCTGAATTTTAGTACTAGTCAATTTAACATAGAGAGTTGGCTCACTTAGACTTCTCTCGAATCCCAAACTGGTCAGATATCCATCAATTCTACTATACCAGGCCCTTGGAGCCTGTTTCAAGCCATATAAGGCTTTGTTGAGCTTGTACACCATTTCTTCCTTGCCAGACACCTTGAAACCTTGAGGTTGCTCCACATAAATTTCATCTTCAAGGTATCCATTGAGAAATGCTGACTTTACATCAAGCTGGTGTATCAACCACTGTTTTTGTGCTGCTAAGGCAACTAGCAGTCTGATGGTGTTTAGCCTAGCCACTGGTGCAAAGGTTTCCAGGTAGTCTGATCCATACCTTTGACTGAAGCCTTTCACAACCAATCTAGCCTTTAACTTGTTTAGGCTACCATCAGCATTGTTCTTGACTCGATAGACCCATTTTACACCAATAATCTTTCTGTTTGATGGTCTTTCAACCAGACTCCAGGTCTGATTCTTTTCTATCATCTTGATTTCTTCAATCATTGCCTGCTTCCAGCCCTCCTGGCTTTCTGCTTCTTCAAAGCAACTTGGTTCAATAGTAGCCACTTGTGCTCTTTCATAGACATCAGCCAGTGATCGAGTGCCTCTGATTGGAACATCATCTACATCCATTTCAGGTGTGTTTTCATCATTTTCAGCTTGGTCGAATGCCAGGACTTCAGCCATTGCCTCTGGTTCAGCCTTCTCCCAATTCCAGCATCCTTTTTCATTGAACACAACATCTCTGCTTACTAGTATCTTGTTTGTAGCAGGTTCTAGTATTCTGTAGCCCTTTTTAACCATGCTATAGCCTATTAGAATCCCTGCTTGAGCCCTTTTATCTAGCTTGCTTCTCTTCTTTGCTGGAACTTGAGTGTAGCATAGACAACCAAAAGTTCTGAGATGAGCCAGTGATGGCTTGAACTCAAACCAGGCTTCAAATTGAGTCTTTTGAGCTAGAGCCTTGGTTGGGAGCCTATTTTGGAGATAAACTGCTGTATTGACTGCTTCAGCCCACAAGGTTTTAGGCAGATTCTTTTCAAACAGGAGACATCTTGCCATGTTCATCAAGCTTCTGTTTTTCCTTTCACTGACCCCATTCTGTTGAGGTGTATACACATTAGTCAATTGATGTTTGATGCATGCTTCTTCACAGTAGGCTTGGAACTAAGCTGAGGTATACTCAATTCTATTGTCTGACCTCAGTGCTTTAAGTTTGCAGCCAGACTCAGTTTCAACAGCAGCCTTATATTTCAAGAACACAGATGCAACTTCTGATTTCTGCTTTAGAAAGTAAATCCAGCAGTATCTTGTTAAGTCATCAATAAAGAGAATAAAGTACTTGCTTCCTTTGAGAGACTCTGTCTTCATTGGTCCACACACATCAGTGTGCACAAGCTGCAGCTTATCTGATGCTCTCCATGTTGTGCTTGTAGGAAATGGCAATCTTGCCAATTTTCCTTGTTGACATATTTTACAAAATTCATCATTCTTCACAGACTCAATGAAGTTTTCTGCCAGACCTTCACTAACCATCTGAGCTATGGATTTGTAGTTTACATGTCCAAGCCTCTGGTGCCAGAGCCTGGAGTCATCAGTGGAGGCTATGCAGGCTGAATGTAGGTCATTTGGCCAGTCTATTTCAAAGCATTTATCAGTCATGGTGACTGTTATGAGGTTTGATCCACTTGGATAAAAAATTTGGCATTCTTTCTCCTTGAACACAACTGAGTAACCTTTCTCAAGTAGTTGAGTTATACTGAGAAGGTTCCTATCGATTTCAGGTACCAAAAGTACATTTGAAATGATTTTGCCACCTGTAGAGGTATGAATCAGCACATCTCATTTTCCTTCAGCATTAATCAACTGACCATTTCCAATTTTCACCTTAGTTTTACAGGTTCTGTCCAGGGTTTTGAAGATAGTTGCATCTGGTGACATGTGGTTTGTGCAACCACTGTCTAGAAGCCAGCCCTTTGAACTCTTCTTCTATTTTGCTGCACATGACACAGCAAAAACATGTTCTTCTTGATCACTGCTTTCTTCAGCTACTCGAGCTTCTGCTTTTTATTGATGAAACTGATTTTGTCTTGGTTTGCTTCTGTTCTTGCAAACCTTTTCAACATGGCCCTTTTTCTTGCAGTGTTGACATACTGCATCTGGTCTAAACCAGCATCTATCTTCTGGATGACCAGCTCTTTTACAATGTCTGCAGAGTTGGTCACTGCTTCTAGCAGCATCAGGCTTAGGCCTGTTTTTCCATAACTTTTTGCCTTTATGAGCATTGATGCTCGAGGATTCTTTTGTTTTAGCTTGAAAATCTCCTTCCTGGTGCTCCTCTTGTCTGCTAGCTCTTCTTTGCTCTTGTGCATACAAGGCATTGATTAGTTCAGTTAAGGAGATAGTTGTCAAGTCCCTTGAGTCTTCGAGGGATGAAATTTTGGCTTCATACCTCTCTGGTAGAGTGGACATGACTTTTTCAACTATTCTAGCTTCACTAAATTGCTCTCCAAGGAGCCTTATGCTGTTTACAACAGCCATAATCCGATCTGAGTATTGTTTGATTGTTTCTTCCTCTTTCATTTTGAGATTTTCAAAATCTCTTCTTAAGTTGAGCAGCTGTTGTTGCCTTGTTCTCTCAGTCCCCTGAAATTCTTCTTTCAGCTTGTCCCAAGCCTCCTTTGGTGTTTCACAAGCCATGATCCTCATAAAGATCACATCTGTCACACAATTCTGTATGCATGACATGGCCTTGTGCCTTTTTGTTCTTTCATCAGTATGTTGCCTTATTTGAGCAACTGTTGGATTAGCTCGAAGAGGTGCTGGCTCAGCATCTGAGTTAACAACTTCCCATAGGTCGAATGCCTGCAGGTAAGTCCTCATCTTGGCTGCCCAAATGTTGAAGCCCTCTCCATTAAAGACAGGTGGTGAAGCTGGTGAAAAACCTGATGATGCCATGGTTTTGAAACTGAACTACAACAGGTCCTCTAAGAATATGGCTCTAGATACCAATTGTTGGATCTGAGTGCAACAGCAGCAAGCTTCAACAGAATGCTTGTCGAGCAAGTCTCGTGACTTGCGGCAGAAACAAAGCAAAAAACTAAAACTGATTTTGAAGCAAAACTAAAATAGAGAGCAAAAATGGATGAAAACTTGTTGAATTCATTCAAAAAACTGAATATGGCACAAAGCCAATACATAAACAAGCTTACAACTTGACAAAACAGTAGGTTAACCTAAACTTCACCTACTACCACTAACACACATAGTAAATTGTGCTAATTAACTTGAACAAATAAACAAAGCTGATTTATCAGCTCAATCAACATCAAATTTACATCAAACATAAACCTAACATAGTTATAATGCAACTAAGTTACATTACATTAACTTAAAGATATAAAAAAAAAACATAAACAGCTTGCTGGCTTGGTGCACTAGCAGCTTCTGCATGTAGTGCCCTTGACAGTCTTGGTTGCTGCATGCTGACCATTGCTTCAACAATTTTCTTAACTTCAAGATAGTTTGGATCTACTAAAGTTATTCTCGAGAGTAATTATTGCAATATTGTTCTTTGGTTTCAATACCCCAGTATAGCCCCTAACATTTTCAAAAATAATGTCGTCTCGTGCTTAAACTACTACAAGTACCAGAGTTGGGAAATTAAGCAAATCTCGAGGGAAGAAAATGTCAAGGCAAAAAAGCTTGCGAAAGCAGGAGTAAGCGAGTTTTCTTATTAACTGAATGTGTGTTCATTTGATTTTTCATTTTAGATTTGTTCTTTTTCCAAGTCTAATGTTGTTTAGGTTGCCTTTTACTTGCTCTATCTACTGCTTATTGCGTTCGATTTTTTACTTTGTCTATTTATTTCGATAATGTTGTTGAGAAAAGGTTGTAATTTTATTATAATGGGGAGACCTTGTACAAACCTATACAATTATGTCATGTTTTGTATCCTGGACTAATGAAATGCTTATTACCTTTCAAACATAAATCCTAATATCTAATAAGTAATAATTTGATTATAGATATTAGCTTCCATTATTAGGATTTTTTTAAAAATATTTAGAATATATTTGAAAATGAATAATAAATCTAAGAAAGCCCTCAATTTTTTTCTTTTTTTCTTTCCAAGTCGTTTGCTTCTTCTTTTTTGTTTTTCTCAACAATGGTGCCAACCTCCAAGTTGGCTATTGGCCATCTTTTTCTCCCTCCTATCAATTCTCTCTTTCTTTCTTCTCCTTATTCACTCTATGTGTCTTCTCTCTTTTAAATTTGCAAATCAATTTTGTGGGTACCTTTGTTGTTTTCACAAGTTGTGATGGACAGATGAAAGTGTCTTTCGTCGCTGAAACTCCACTGGCCACCAGTAGTTTCTTTAGAAAGTGGGTGGCTCTTTGTCGACTTCTTAATACTTTTCTGTTTTGAAATTATTTCAGAATAATAAATGATTTCACGAGTTGGTTTGGACCCATGTTGTCTTAAGTTCTATATTTTTTTTATTTGTTTTCTATTGTTTAATAAGTCTTCAATTTTAGAAATCTTTTTCTATTCTTATAGCACGTATTTTAGTCTAACTTATACATGTAGTCTTGCTTTTGCAAGTGATTTTGGGGATGGTTTTGTCACGTCCTCTCCAGTTTGGTGGATGCTCGATTCTTTTACCAAAATTTGCCTACCGCTTTGGACCCTCTGTAGTAGATTTCCTTATTGAATTAAGTGTTTGCAAACATTCCAAATATGTCATGCTTGAGTTGTAAAAAAACCAATTGTCAATATGTCATAATTTTCTATTGATGCTGAAACTAAAGCATTTATTGTGTTGACGAAGATTGTTCTTTACTGTTTCAATGGGTGTGGTTTTCTTTCCTGAATTATATGGTCCCATTCACAAAATAAATTAATGAATTTTCCTATAAAAAATTAATATTTCATATAATTTTACCATATTAAATAAAAAATGAAAATTTGAGTATATATTATATCATATTAAACAGATACTCGGTGTCCCATTCTTAGCTTTACATAGCTATCAGGCTTAGCAATAGGCAAAGCTTTCAATTCATATATTCCACGCAAATCTTGGGGATTTTTAGTTCAAACAACTCAAAAAGGGGTTTGTCCTTTATTTTTTTGTTCTCTCATGGACTAATTTATGATGGGGTTTGTCACAGATATATTTGAATCATGATGCTATAGCTGAATCGATGTAAAATGCCCTAAAGTCCTTTATCTTAACGTACAGCTAAAAGTGGAAAAAAGAAGCATATTACCACAAATGCATGTATTTATATACCTGGAGAAAGCTACCACAAACAATGCCTTTATTTAAAGCCTTAATACCATATTTAGAAAAAAAATTAGTAAATTTGATACCTTATACTTTAATTCTGTCAGTCAAATTATCTGAAAAAAACTACGTAGCTTGCAAAGCCAATCAAATATTGCCATTTGGATAACTAATCCACGTCAGTAAATTATGTAATTTCTACAAAATATATTTTAATTTCTTAAAATTTTTCATTTTCTATTTTCTTTTCATTTTTTTTATTAATTTCTATTGTTCTTCATCTTTTTTTTTTTCGATTCTTGAATGCTGAAGTAAATAATGACATACCCATCGACGGAACGAGGGAAAAACTTGAAATGCAACGAAAAAGAAAAAAGAAAGATTAAAAAGAAAACACATATATGGTTTCATGGTTTCCAATGATAGGAAGATTTTTTCTTTTCTTTTGAAATAGCAAGGGTGGGGATATTTTGATTGGGGAGTACTTAACGGGGGTCAGTTTCTTAAAATGGAATTCTTTTTATTCTTTAAATTCTTTAAAATTTTTAAAATTTTAAATTAATAAAACTAAAATTATATTTTGACCCCTTAAATTGATAAAATTATAAATATATAAACTATTAAAATAATAAAATTATATTTTTACTATCGTAAAAATTACAATTTAATTTCAACTCAAAAAAAAAATTTTAACTCCGCCCTTAGATTGGATATTCCAAACTGCATATTAGAATGGATGGGTTTTGTATCTTTTAAGGCTCAATTTATAGGGTTTGAGGAGTATTTTAGAAAAATGAACAACTCTAGGAGCTGGAGAACTCTAAACGGACGGAGCTTGAACTTGAGTCGATGACCAACACAATGGAGCATGGTGGTCAGAGTCACTACTGGTAAATATTTTCTTTTTGCTTTCTTTAGGGTTTATAAATAGAGAGTAGAGATTAAATATGGGTTTGAAAAGAAAAGAAAATAAAATAAAGGAAATTTTAGTATTTAAAGAAAGATGAAGTTCATTAAATTAATGGAAAAAGATGAAAGGAAATAATCCAATAAAAAAAACTAGGCTTGAAATTAATGAAAAAGATGAAAAATAAATAAAGTTTTAAGGGAAAAAATACACATGTGAATATATCTCATTAAATTTTAATGTCTAAACTTTAGGTTTGGTAACAGAAAATGGTAGATGAGGTTATGGGATCAACAAAATGATTGTTAGAAAGATGAAAAATTTTCTTGAAGTACCAAGTTGATAATTTATATATAGTATAGGAGCCAAAATATGTAATAAGCATTATTTAAAACTTAAAAAAAAAACACCCAGAAAAGACATTCAACCATGTTTTGTCCCCCAAATAGGGAAAGGTGCGAGGTATCAGCAATGAAGGCATTATAATTCTCACATTAGTGCTTAGAATAATTCTTAAAAGAGTCGGCATCACCAAATTTGCTTATAAGCAATAGCAAAAGGCAAAAGCAACATCGTCCTTTTCCATGAAACCCTGTTTGTGTGCGTTGTTGTTTCTTCCCTCTCAACTCAAGCTTATCCTTAATTTCTCAAACTTTCTTCTTCTTCTTACAACCTAATAAACCCTCAAAATGTCCGAATAAAATCTACTCTCTTGCTAAGGAGGAAGCTAAAGGGAGAAGACTTTAGGAGAAAAACGATAAGATCAAAAGAGAAGAACATATAATATATATATATATATACTGTGGAAGTAAGTTTGATTTGAAATCGACAAACTTAGTTGCAAGCCATAACATCAATCAATTCAAAATACAGTAGAAGGGGCAGAAGCATACATACATACAACAACAACAGCCTCATTTTGCTTTTACTTTTACTTTTATATGGTTTCATTCAAGAAAGTGGTGTAAGATATTCTTTAAACTTTGCTTTGCTTTTCTTTTTCCTTTTATTTTCTTTTTCCTCTAGTTTGCGTCATGGAACATATTTTTCGCATGATGCGAATGTACTGTGAGCCTTAGGTCAAACAGTTCAGGTACATGCCCATCACACGTGTATATACTATATCATTCTTATCATGTGGGTGAAAAGAATAAAAAATTTTATATATATATCACGGGCGCAGTCAGAAAATCTTTTTAAGGGTCGAAATTAAATTATAATTTTTATGATAGTAAAATGTAATTTTAAAAGATTAAATTAAAATTTTATCATTTTTAGAGGTGTAAAAAAATATAATTTTACTTTTACTAATTTAAAATTTTAAAAATTTTAAAGAGTCAAAATAAAAAAATTTTCTACCCTAGATTTGCCTCTGATATATACTATTGAAGCAAGATATGTGATTCTATGTTGACTGGCGTTCAGCAATTTTCATTATAAACTGCCACTAAGGCAGTAAAAATACTTATTATATTTGTATCGGTAATTTTATGCAACAAAATCTTTAGATTAGTTATTGTGTAGATATTTTGAAGATACTAGAGCCTATTTATGAAAACTAATTTGTGGCTAGTGAAGATTGGATTGGATTCGAATGAATCAAGACAACATATGTTTTGTGGAGATTTGATCAAGATTGCAATGCTAAGTTTGAAAAGTCATATCTTCATCAGATTAATAATTTTATTGTTTGAGTAAAATTGTTATTTTCAATGAGTTGCTTTGTATTCATTTAGATTGTATGTTAGAAAACCGAAATTGATATATGCTAAGAGACTTGTCCATGTGATGTATGAGAGCATATTGAGAGCACTTGTATTTGTTCTGTCGAAACCGTTTTTTTGAAAAAACAAAATTTTTAGGTTGTCGACTTTTTAAAAAATTAAAATTGGGAGTCGCCACCAATCTTTATTAGGGTGTGATTGAATCACCTAAAAAACGGCTTTGGTCTACGAGTTTTAGAAAAACGGATTCGGGAGTCAGTTACGTACGAGGAAGGATTAGCACCCTCGTAACGCCCAAAATTGGTACCTAGTTAATTAATTAGTGTCTTAAGGTCGAGAATTTGAAAAAAACATAATCCTTAGCAAAACTTAAAAGGCTACGTATTAAGTCCCTTATTATTTCAGAAAAAGAAGAGACCACACCCAATGCGTTAGGGCACAGCATTCTAATTTTCCCCAAAATGAATTGGGCCAAAATACTTGTACAATAAAACTTTTAAAAGAACATCCACTTATCCAAGATTTAAGAAATCACACCCAATACGTTAGGGCACGATTCCTTTAGAATCCCAAACTCGGAATATTTCTTTTACTTTAAAAGAACATCCACTTATCCAAGATTTAAGAAATCACACCCAATACGTTAGGGCACAATTCCTTTAAAATCCCAAACTCGGAATATTTCCTTTATTATTTTTTTAAAAAATCGTCATTTCGAAAAATCAATGCGTCACATCCAATACGTTAGGACACAACGTGTTGAATTCCCAATAATGAGTTTTTATTTTTTTTGATTGAAGAGAAATGCTCGATTATTGGATTTAACGAAGAAAATCGGAACTCAATACGTTAGGGCTCAATTTCCTTGAAAATCCTAAATACGAACATTATCTCAATTTTAAAAAAAAATTCTATCTTTAAATTTGAGTAAAAAATATGATATAACGTGATTTTATACATGCAAATGCTATGATAACAATAATAACAATAATAAATGCATCATAAAAATAATATAAGCAAATGAATAAACGAAATAAAAAGGTAATACATGACATGCAAAATGTTAAATGTAAACATAATTATACAATGGATGGGATAGCAAACAAATAAATAAGGATCAAAAGATGTGCACATGGAAATTATGAAGATTAAAATATACATATAATTTACAAATAAAATTTTAGGTTATAGAATTTATTTATAAATACAACACATAATATACTTATGAAAATAAAGAAAAAATAATTATACATACATATATAAAATAATAAAAATAAGTATATTAAAAAAGGTGAGTATTTAACCACTTAAAAACGTAAATATATATATGAAAATATTTATTTTAAAAAATAAGAAAATATTAGGTTTTTAAATATATATATGTGTACATATAAAAAGAATATATATAGATAAAAATTAGAATAAAAATAATAATTACACTATTAATTAATAATATAAATAAAAAGAACATAAAAAAAACTAAATTGAATTGCAATTAAAACATCTGGGGTAAATCCACAAATAAATAAAAGTAAAAGGACTAATTTGAACGCGCGAGTTACATAGAAGGGCTGGAAGGGAAATTTCCCCTTCTCTAAAACGGTGTCGTTCAAGAAGGGTTAAATTGAAATTAAAATAAATTAAAGGGGGAAATTAAAAAAATAATAAAACCTAATTATAAAGATATTTAAAGGTGGAGGGGCTAAAAGCGCAATTTGCCCCTCCGCATAAAAAACACGCGGATCCTGGGTCTAGGTCGGGTCGACGCGCGGATCCTCCCCTCAAAACGGCGCCGTTTTCAATTGGCTATTTAAGCCAAAACTTAAACCAAATTTCATTTCCAAAATCCATTTAAAAAAAACCAAATTTTTCAAAAAAACCTCTCAGCCCTTCAGTCCTCCGACCATCGGTCGGTCATCGGACGATCACCGGCCACCTCGTCGGCCGCCGTTCTCTGGCGCCGGCACCGCCGTTTGCGGTGGCCGGGAAAAGGGAAAATCTCCCTTTTAGTCTTTTCAACACCCTTATGCCCGAATCCGGGCTTAAATCTTTGCAAAAAATAACAAAAGAGCCCCTAAAGGCAGAGAAACCTTTCGGCTTTCGGTCGTCAATCCTCGGTGACGACTTCCTCGGCTATCCACGACGGTTTTAGGCTCGAAAACAGGTTGTTTCTTTCCTTCTCTTTTCTATTCTATTCGCATGTAAATAAAAAAATAAAAAAAATTGCAAGTATCCACCTTTGCTTTGATCTTTGCTCTTGATATTGCGAAAATTGCAGTTTATATCTTTTGATTTTTTAAAATTCGGGTCCTTTTTTACAGTATTATCTATGGCTTTAAATAGCCGAATGAAAAAGACATAAAATAAGAAACAATATCTATTTTCTTTTGATTTGATTTGCAAATTTTTGATTTCATTTTCCATATTCTATTTGTTTCCATTTTCGTGCAGGTATGAAGATTCATGGAGATTCGGCCTTGGCTTGGCTCGGTTGCGACGCTGTTGCTTCCTGGAAACCCTAGGGTTTCCTGAATCAGTTTTGGGCCACTATTTGGTTTGGGCCTCAATTTGTTTTTTTAATTGGGCCACATAGGCCAATTGTAAATTGGGCCCTTTAAAGCCTGGGCAAAATCTGTTATTACAGCTGCCCCTCTTTGCTTGTTGTCGAGTAACGAGAACAGAGCAAAGACCAAAAATAATTTTGCCCGGTCGTACTGGACTTTGGTGTTCCTTCCTACTGCATCTTCAGAGGTACAAGAACTAGTGCTTCAATCTACTTCTCTGCAACTTCAGGAAGATAAGACTTGTAGTTTCAGCTTGATCTACCAATCTGCTCCACTGCAACTTCAGGGAGATAAGATCTGAGGTTTTAATCCACTCCACTATAATTTCAGGGAGATAGGATTATTGGCTTTAATCTGCTCCACTGCAACTTCAGGAGGATAAGATTTGCCATCTTCAGTCTGCTTCACTGCAACTTCAGGAGGACAAGACTTGCTTTGCTTAGTCTGCTCCACTGTAACTTCAGTGAGATAAGACCAGATGCGATCTGCTCTCTGCAACTTCAGAGAGATAAGATCTGAGGTTTTAATCTGCTCCAATGCAAATTCAGGGAGATAGGATTATCGGCTTTAATCTGCTCCACTGCAACTTCAGGGAGATAAGATTTGCCATCTTCAGTCTGCCTCACTGCAACTTCAGGAGGATAAGACTTGCTTTGATTAGTCTGCTCCACTGCAACTTCAGGGAGATAAAACTAGATGCGATCTGCTCTCTGCAACTTCAGAGAGATAAGATCTGAGGTTTTAATCCGCTCCAATGCAACTTCAGGAATATATAATTATATGCTTTAATCTGCTCCACTGCAACTTCAGGGAGATAAGATTTGCCATCTTCAGTCTGCCTCACTGCAAATTCAGGAGGATAAGACTTGCTTTGCTTAGTCTGCTCCACTGCAACTTCAGGGAGATAAGACTAGATGCGATCTGCTCTCTGCAACTTCAGAGAGATAAGATCTGAGGTTTTAATCCGCTCCAATGCAACTTCAGGAAGACAGGATTATCGGTCTTAATCTGCTCCACTGCAACTTCAGGGAGATAAGATTTGCCATCTTCAGTCTGCCTCACAGCAACTTTAGGAGGATAAGACTTGCTTACTTAGTCTGCTCCATTGCAACTTCAAGGAGATAAGACTAGATGCGGTTTGTTATCTTCACTGATCTGCTCTCTAGGGAACATGACCTGTATAGTGAACCTAATTATGCCTAATGAGTAGGATGACATAAAAATGCATCAAGTGCTCCTAACTAGACATGTATGAATGGTGCTTGCATGAATGCAAAATTTTATTTTTCCGAGAATGATCTCGCTTGGGTTGTCATTACTCGAAGTTTATTAAGGCATTGTGACTAACGTGCTACAACGCCTTCTTGCTTGACTGGCTTTTCTGAAGAAACATTTAGCCAGATTGCCCCCCACTGTGAACCTCCAAGTTTAATCCATTGGGGCGCAAAAATTCAGACCATCGTTCTCCCACTGTAACCCAAGAGTATATGACTTTTCTTCAATCCTCTCTTATCACAATTCAAATATACATGATCTAAATCTTTCTAGTCTCTTACACCATTCCCAAGGTGTCGTACCAAAGGCTCACGCGCAACTGTAGGCTCTCTTCCCTGAGGTAACCTCTTTCTATTGCCTGGTGATCATTAATTGCTTGTTGATCTGGGCTTTGTCATCAACACGACATCCAATTTTTTGACAACAAAATCCAAAGAGAAAGTCCTAGTTTAGACTGTTCCTTTTCAGATTTCCAACCTTTAAACCCGGTGCGTTCTAAATAATAGTCATGTTTCAGGCTCTTGTATTATTTAGAAACTTCTAGAGTAATATGCAAAACTTCCTTCGTGAAAGTTTTATTAGTCCATTAATCATTATTCTAATGCGACATGCTTGCACAAGAATCAAAATTACTGAGTAAGAGATGAATTAATTCAAGAATTTATTGATAGTAAGTGCCTTGAAAAGAAAAAGTATTCAAGAACAGCAAAGAATGAAGTTTTTACAAGAACCAACAAATTTGGTAAAAATATTATGAAGACTAGGTGCTTTGGATATCGCCACTTGAACTTCTCCGTGCAAGCCGAGAACCATTCTGAATTTAACATGTGTTTAAGGGATACACAGTACTCTGTCGATGCCTCAAGATGTCTTATATCCTTGTTGACTTAAGTGAAGCAAGATCACCATATGCCCCAATCTGACAATGTTTGAGCCGCCCTTTTCGGGTTTTCAACTCAAACCCCTTTTGGTCCCAAAGTGCCCTTTTCGGGTTTTCACCTTGGCCTCTCCTCTTTTTTTTTTTTAAGAAATCAAAGTGCCCTTTGCGGGTCTTCACCTTGATTCCTCTCTTCTTTCAAGTGAAATATTTCTTGACCGAATCTGAATTTACAGGATTCGGAAGATTTTTGCCATCCATTTCACTCAAAATCAAAGCGCCTCCAGAAAAAGCCTTTTTCACGACATAAGGTCATTCCCAGTTTGGCATCCATTTCCCTTTGAAATCTTTTTGTAAAGGGAGGATCTTTTTCAAAACCAAATCCCCTTCATGAAATTCTCTGGGACGAACCTTCTTATTATAAGCTCGCATCATTCGCTTCTGATACATTTGGCCATGACGAATGGCTTTTAATCTTTTTTGTTCAATCAGATTCAGTTGATCATACCGAGATTGGATCCATTCAGCCTCATCCAATTTTAACTCAGCCAATACCCGGAGAGAAGGAATTTCGACCTCAATGGGTAACACTGCCTTCATTCCATAAACCAACGAAAAAGGTGTTGCCCTAGTAGAAGTCCTAATAGATGTTCGGTAAGCAAGAAGAGCGAAGGGTAACTTCTCATGCCAATCTTTGTAAGTTTCAGCCATTTTCGCCACGATATTCTTGATATTTTTGTTCGCCGCTTCCACTGCACCATTCATCTTTGGGCGATACGGTGATGAATTATGGTGTCTAATGTTGAACTGATCGCAGACTTCTGCTATTGTACTATTATTCAGATTCAGCGCATTGTTAGATATGATTCTTTCAGGCATTCCATATCGACATATAATCTCCTTCTTCAAAAACTTGCTGACTGTTGACTTCGTGACATTGGCATATGAGGCCGTCTCTACCCACTTAGTGAAGTAGTCAATAACCACAAAAATGAAACGATGTCCATTAGAAGCCTTTGGTGATATTGGTCCAATGACATCCATACCCCACATGGAGAAAGGCCATGAAGAAGTCATAACGTGAAGTGGAGAAGGAGGTGCATGCATTTTATCCCCATAAATTTGGCATTTATGGCATTTCTTGGCATGATTGATGCAATCTCCTTCCATGGTAGACCAGTAATACCCGAAACTCATAATCTGTCTAGCCATGGTGAATCCATTAGCGTGTGTTCCACAAACACCCTCATGGACTTCTTCTAAAATTTCCTTAGCCTCTACAGCATCCACTCATCTCAATAGTACTCGATCCTTTCCCCTTTTGTATAGGATCTCCCCATCTAAGACATAGTCAATAGCTAGCCTCCTCAATGCCCTCTTATCATTCTCCGTTGCCTGATCAGGATATTCGCGATTTTTCACATATTGTAATATATCTTGGTACTAGGGATGATTATCATTCTCTGCCTCCTCAATGCTTTAACAGTGGGCTGGGATCTCATAAATACTAATTTGAATAAGCTTCATGTCATCTAATTGATTCACTTTAATCATGGAAGCTAAAGCAGCAAGAGCATCCGCCATTTGATTTTCTTCTCGGGGGAGATAACAGAAGGTAATGTTGTCAAACTCTTCGATCAATCCTAAACCAATCTCCAGTAACAGATCAATTTAGGATCTCTCGTCTCCCAATCCCCTCTTAGTTGGTATATTACAATGCTGAGTCTCCGTACACATCTAATGTCTTGATTTTTCGCTCTATGGCTGCCCGTAGACCCATGATGCAAGCTTCATACTCAACCATGTTATTAGTGCAATCAAAGTCTAATTTACTGGTGAAAGGATGATAATCTCCATTCAAAGACACCAGGACTGCCCCAATCCCATTGCCTATTGCATTCGATGCTCCGTCAAAGTTTAATCTCCAAGAATGATTCTCTTAGGGATCCTCTTCAGCATTTGCCACATACATCAAATCTTCATTTGAGAAATCAAAGTCTAGAGGCTCATAATCTTCCAGAGCCCTGCTAGCCAATAAATCTGCTATCGCACTTCCCTTGATGGCTTTCTGACTTACGTATACGATATCAAACTCCGAGAGCAAGATTTGCCATCTAGCCATTCTTCCATTCAATGCTGTCGACTCCATCATATACTTCAAAGGGTCTAATTTTGAGATTAGCCAAGTCGTATGCTAGAGTAAGTATTGCCTCAACCTTTTGGTCGTCCAAATCAGGGCGCAACACAATTTTTTGATAGGCGAATATCTCATTTCACAATCAGTGAATTTCTTGCTGAGATAGTAAATCGTCTTTTCCTTCTTTCCAGTCACATCATGTTGACCCAGCACGCATCCCATAGAGTTGTCGAACACCGATAAATACAAAATCAAGGGTCTGTTTGGGCTAGGTGGTGACAGCATTGGAGTGTTAGATAAGTATTGATTTATCTTCCCAAAGGCTTTCTGACATTCTTCATTCCAGACATCAGGATTATGTTTCTTCAAAAGGCGAAATATGGGATCACATTTCTCGGTCAACTGTGAAATGAACCGAGCAATGGAATTCAGTCTTCCCAAGAAACCTCGAACTTCTTTCTGGGTACGTGGTAGCGATAAATCTCGTATTGCCTTAACTTTGTCTGGATCAATCTCAATTCCCTTTTCGCTGACTACGAAGCCTAACAGCTTTCTTGACCTGGCTCCAAAAGTGCATTTTGTCGGATTAAGCTTGAGCTGAAATTTCCTTAATCTTAAGAACAATCTTCTCAAGACCTGCACATGTTCCTCCTCTGTTCTGGATTTGGCAATCATATCATCAACATATACTTCAATTTCTTTGTGCATCATATCATGAAATAAGGCTACCATGGCTCTCTGATATGTTGCCCCCGCATTCTTTAATCTGAATGGCATCACCTTATAGCAAAATATTCCCCATAAAGTAATGAACGTAGTCTTCCTCATATCTTCTGGGTGCATCTTTATCTGATTATACCCTGAGAACCCATCCATAAAAGAAAACAGCGAAAATCCAGCTATATTATCCACCAGAGTATCAATATGTGGCAATAGAAAGTTGTCCTTTGGGCTTGCTTTGTTCAAATCCCTGTAATCTACGCACATTCATACTTTTCCATCTTTTTTAGGGACTGGAACGATGTTGGCTACCCATTCAGAGTATTTGACCTCCTGCAAAAACCCAGCATCAAACTGTTTCCTAACATCCTCTTTTATTTTGAGCACAATATCAGGCCTTATCCTTCTGAGCTTCTGTTGAACGGGTTTGCAACCCTCGTTTATAGGTAGGCGATGCACTACAATATCAGCACTCAATTCGGGCATATCTTGGTAGGACCATGCGAAGACATCTTTAAATTCTTGAAGTAACTCAATGAGGTCTCGTCTTGTCTTTGCAGAGATCTCAGTTCCAATTTTCACCTCTTTTTCTTCCTCCAAGCTCACAATTTCTACTGATTATTTGTGGGGTAGGATTTGCTTTTCCTCTTGTTTTACCATCTTCAACAAGTCCAAAGATAAACCACTATCTTCGTCACCTTCAAAGTCATGCGATCCTTCTAAACACACGTTTCGTTCAAAAGGGCACTCTGAGCTCGTAACAGCTTCATTCACGTCATTGATACATAGGGACCTAATAGGGTTACAAAAGAATGTATGAATTTATGTACAATATTTGTGTAATGATGAAAGAATATATGGAAAGAATGAAAGAATATTTGTTCAAAAAAATTGCAAAGATGTTTTATTAAAATAATGATATTCAAACATAGGCCTATTTCACAAAAGAATTCTTGTTATTTCTAGGCTAAAACAACAAGTTTGTTCTGAACATTACTCTGAGACATTTCTAAAGACTTTAGGTATTTCTTCCGCAGTCCAATTGTCTAGAACACTTCCAGGCTCATAAGGGCGAATGTCCAGCCAGCTTCTTTCCTCATCCTCATGCTCATGAATGGCATTGATGTGCATATTTCCTAACGTCTCCTCAATGCTTTTCTCAACCGATTTCCTTTTCTCCTGGTAAATAACTCCTCCAGATACAAAAGTTTTGGATATGTGGGGAATTATCATTGGCTCCCACTTAGCTTCTTCCCCATTCAAACGCGCTCCTCTCTTTTCCTGCCTTTTTTCCATTTCTTTCTTTCTCTGTCCTCTATCTGGCTTATATCCTAAGCCAAAGTGATCTTGTTTTTCTTTCAATACTGGAATCTCAGTCCTCCCTTGAAGATATCTCCCCAGCCCTCTTCCAGGTAAAACTCATTTTCCTACCAACAATTGTAAACCCATCTCTGTGGTTTTGGATAATTTTGGAGCCAAAATTTTACTCCCTTCAGGAACAAATATCGCATTTACAAACTCCAAAGATCGAAATGAGCATTCAACTGACTCGTCATTGGTCTCCACGTACGGCGTCTCATTGGATACAGCTGCTATTATATCCTCTTCGGCTTTTATTGTCGCTAATCGACCATCTGACACTAACTTCAACATCTGATGTAATGATGACGGTACTGCCCCTGCTGAATGTATCCATGCTCTTCCTAATAAACAATTATAGGAAGGTTTGATGTCTATCACAATAAAATCTACCTCATAAACTGTTGGACCGATCAGTAAGGGCACCTCAATTTTTCCCATGACCTTCCTTTCTGTACCGTCAAATGCCATCACTACATTTTGACAAGTTTTCATGTGCGAACTGTCTACGGGTAGCCTGTTAAGTGTGAATAACGGCAATACGTTCAAAGCTGATCCATTATCAATTAGTACTCCTGGAAAAATACGCCCCTTGCATCGTGCAGTGATATGCAAAGCTTTAGTAGATCCCATGCCCCCAGAAGGTATTTCATCATCATTGAAAAATATGAAATTATCAACACTAATATTATTGACCGACCGATCTAGCTTACTGACAGAAATATCCTTGGACACATAGGTCTCATTTAGCATCTTCATCAACGTATTTCGATGCACTTCTGAATTCAAGAGTAATGACAGTACAGATATGCGGGCCGGTTGTTTATGCAACTGCTCAATGACATTATACTCACTATGCTTTAAAAATTTGAGGAATTCCACAGCTTCTTCCTCCTTCACTGGCTCAACTACCTTCCCTTTTTGCTCCCCTATTATAGCCTATTTCATAGACTCTGGATTGGTACTCTCACACTGGCTCTTGGCCGTCTCTTTTCCTGGGACAGTCGTATTGCACTCGTAATTCCATGGGACTTCTTACTGTCTTGGTAAGGAAAGGTTGCAGGTTTCCTTATTATGATCCTAGGCATTGCTGGTGCTCTCACCTCATCCTTCTTGGGTCGCGAGATAATAACCACAGGCTGCACTATTCTTGGAACCTTCGGAGCCTCTGATGCGCAAATGCTCCCCTTCTCTTTAACTTCTTCATAAAATTCCATCTCCTTGTTATCCATCAAGTCTTGAACCAAAGCTCTGAATTCTGTGCATTCCTGGATTTTATGTCCCTCCTCGTGATGGAACTCACAGTAATTTTCCACCCTTTCGAAGCGTTTCTCTGAACTCGGGATGATCAATCCCATTTTCACCATATTTTTCCAGACCCACCTTAAAGGAATTTTCACCTCTGATATGTATTCCTTGATCTTTCTACCCATGCTCCCACCTATCATGTTCACTCCGTTATGATCAGGTAACGGATTTTTCGTATTGGATGAATCATCCAATTTTACCATGCCCAAGCTTATAAGTCTTTCTACCACCTTTTTGAACACCATACAATCTTCTATAGAATGCCCCTCAATTCCTGCGTGATAGTCGCATCGTGCATTTGCATCGTACCACTTGGGGTATGGAGGCTACAGTGGTTTCAAATGGAAAAGGGCAACCACGTGTGCATTGAATAGATTCTGATATAGCTCCTTATACGTCATTGGAATTGGCGTAAATTGAATTTTCTCTGTATTTTGTCTTGTATCAGATCTCTGCTTCGATGATCCTTGCTGATTAACAGCCACATTTCCTGGCTGATTCACTTTAACTATTTTCAAATATGAACTCGTGTTGTTAACCTCGTTCTCTTTCTTCTTCGAGGCCGTCCTTCTGCTACTTTCTCCAGCATCTATTTTCCCACTTCTGATAGCGTTTTCTATCATCTCGCCATTCATAACTATATCGAAAAAACTTTTAGTAGCGCTTCCTAACATATGTGTAATAAATGGTGCCTTCAATGTGTTGACGAAAAGCATCGTCATCTCTCTTTCTAGAAGAGCCGGCTGAACTTATACGGTAACCTCCCTCCATCTTTGCGCATATTGCCTAAAGCTTTCGCCTGGTTTCTTTTCCATATTCTGCAGAGTGATCCTATCAGGTACCATGTCAGTCACATGGCTGTACTGCTTTATGAACGCCTATGCCAAATCTCTCCATGAATTAATCTGGGTACGGTTCAATCGATTGTACCACTTGGATGCTGCCCATGTGAGGCTATCCTAGAAGTAATGAATCAAGAGTTGATCATTATTGACATAACCGGTCATTCACCTGCAGAACATGGTAATATGAGCTTCAGGGCTACTGGTTCCATTATATTTCTCAAACTCTGGCATTTTGAATTTGTAAGGGAGTACTAAATTCGGAACCAGACTCAATTTTTTAGCATCTATTCCATAATAGCCTTCTGCACTTTCCATCGCTCTAAATTTCTCTTCCAGCCATTTGTACTTTCCCTTTAGCTGTTTTGATAATTCATCATTCATTTTTCCTTTCCCGCCGTCTCATCAAAATCAGGAATAGCAGGATTAACAAAATTGGCACCGGGGTTAGAGTCTGATCCCATCTGGAAATTCATTTGTGTTGCAGCGTCACCCAGAGGATTAATGGTAACAAAGGACCTACGCGGGTACATCTCAACTTGTTGGGGTGTAAAGTCCGGAGGATAAACAAGTCCCTCATTGTCTCCTTATTCAATATTGAGCATAGCACCCTTTCCTTTATCAGTTCCTTTATTGAACCACTGAGTAAACTGAGCCATCATACTCCCTTGAGACTCCATCATTTTGTCTATCATCTTTTGCTACTCATTCATTTGCTTTTGAAGCAGCTCCTGCATTTCGTTTTGGGTTTGTTCTAATCCTTCCATTCTTTGATCCATATTCTTGGTTTTTGATCGAGTACCATAGTAGTGCTTGGTAGGTTGGTTGGTTTTCAGATTAGCTGAGGAGTGATTTAGATTAATTAGAATTCCTTAATGTATTTATTAATGCATATGAAACAATGCAATGCATGAAATGAATGCAGAAAAGACGTCAATTTTAATTCAATTCCATATAAGAAAACTTTACTAGAAATTAAATTCCTTTACATAAAATGAATTACAAATAAGACTTTGCCCTAGTACCCAGAACTCTAATCTTTCTAAGTAACAAAGCCAATTCTTGCCCCCGATCTGACTCTAATTCATACTTCACACTCAGCGTGTCAGCTTGTACTGCTAAAGTCTGTATATGATTAGCCACTTCTCGAATCTGGACCACAGCTTCCTCGATAAGATGATCTCTGCTTCTAACTTGACTCTGAAAGTGGTGAAGCTGTTCATTATTACGACTTTCATTTGCTTTCAAGTGTTTGATCTGAATCTCACAATTTTGCAGCACCGTTTCTAGCTCTTCAATTCTTTTCTTCATTTCGTCAATCTTGCTTAAGCTTGCTTTTAACTCTATCGTAGAGTTTCGGCTTCGATACTGACGAAGAGATCTTTCCAATACAATCACCCTATCCTTTAACTCACCATTTTCCTTCTGGCTTTCTGACAAACTCTTTTCTAAGGCCTCATTTCGCCTTTGCATCTCTTGAAATCTCTGTTCCCACTTATCGGTCTTGTCCTTTTCTTCTTGGATTTCTACTCGCCATTGTTCTAACAAACGTAACTTTTTATAATCCATCTTTAGACTGCCCAGTTCCTCATCAGCATTGTTTTTCTCTTTCTTCAACCTCTCATTCTCAAGCTTCTGAACGTCTATGTCCAATCTCAAGTTCGTCTTTTCCACCTCCATTTACTCTATCCTTTTCTCTAAATCTGCATTCTTCCTCTCAAATCTTGTCTTACCATTTCCAACTCAGAAGGAATGACTCGCAAATGCTCTTCTATTGACTGGCTTTCTTCCTGATTTAACTTTGGTGTATTATCATTTATCTTTCTAGCCCACCATTGATGATACCCAGGAGTTGTCATTGGACCCACAGCTAGCCTCTTCATTCGGCGAGTTTGTTTCCACACATTAGCCATCTCTTGAATCTTCTTTCTATAACCATCATCCTTGTACGAAAATTCACAATCAGCTATCCCTTGGGTCGCAGGTACAAATTGCCTTGATCTATATTGCCTTAGCACCAATAATGGGGCGTATCCAGTAGCTCCCCAAACCCAAAGCAAAGGAACCTAATCAAAACTTCCATACCTATACAGGATCTCATCTGGAAGTAACCAATGAGCTCTCCACTCAATGTCCTCCTCTCGAAGATTTTGAAGAATTGCTATCCACTTCTCCTTCGAAATGTCGTCTCTCCTGGGCGTAGCGACTATTTCCTTTAGTGGTGAATAATTTTCAGAGAAAACCCGATACGAAAGTTTATCCACCTTCCAAAAGTGACTGTGAAACCATGCGAGTAGAAGTTGTGCACATCCAATAAATCTACCTTCGCCCGTCTTCCGGCATGCATTCAATGACCTAAAAGTCTCTGCCAAAATTGCTGGAATCGGTGTAACTTTCTTATCGAGCCGGTTGAATAAATCAGTGACTGTTTCATCCACATACCCCAAGGCTTTAGGGAAGACAACCAAGCCATATATATTTAAAGCAAAAACATCTAACATTTTCCTTACACCTGGGTGTGTAAGAATTGCATCTTTCAAGCATCTCCAAGGAATGCACTTACTGTCCCCCTTTTGCTTAATTCATGCGACAACCCACTGCTCACTCATTCCTGTTACGCTCATCAGCTTCTTGGAAAAGGTTGGCACATTTACCGCTCTTGAATAGACCCTGTCCACTTGAAACTTTGAACAACGGAGTAAAGTCATATACTCCTCTATCGTTGGCACTAAATCGACCTTTCCGAACGTAAAGCAACTGTAAGCAGGATTCCAGAATTGAGCGAGGGCTTGAAACAAATGCTTGTCTACCTTTACATCAAGCAAATAAGGCAAATCCCCATAATTATCATAAAAGAGCTGTCTAACCTCACCACTCCACTGACTCCAGATTTCCTTCAATTCTTGCAAATTGTTTTGAGTTGCACTGACATGCGTAAAGTCCCATAACTCCGATACATGCCCATCAGCCAAACTATCACCCTTTTCTTGCTGCGTTGTTTCAGACCAAGTTCGAATAGCCGCATTGTCCTCCACTTTATCAAGAAACCCGCTTTCCATGATAAGCCTTCTATCTAGCAACTGAATTTGAATTGACGCCTTTTATGATGAAATGAAATGTCATGTCATGCAAATAAAACACCAAAAGTCAGTATAACATAGAAACACAAGATATAATCAAGAAATAATAAAGATCCCTAATTGGATATCTATTAGGGTTTAGTATGATTCTACCTAAGGTGGATTCCTAAGGTTCATTATATGAAGTTTGGCTTCTAGAGTAAAGGTACCTGAACCAGCAGATTCCTCAATCCTCACCCATTATAGGCTCATACGAACCGAGTTCAGTTCAGGGGAATACATTTCCCTATGGCTGCACGGAGATGAAAAATCTCACGAAGAAATAGGTACAGATGTATCCCGAAAGCAATCCACTACCCTACACGGAGGTAAAAACCTCACGAAGGCATAGTTTCTCACTCCCACTTAAGAGGGTAAAATTATTCAACTCATGTATAATGCAAACAATATTTAAACAAGAAGATAATGAATGCAAAAGGATGTTATGAGTTTTTTTAAAAATATTTTTCTCGACCATAAGACAAAAATTAATTAACTTTGTGGCTTGACTCTCTTTAAAATTTCCCTAGTGGAGTCCCCAAGCTGTCGAAACCGTTTTTTTGAAAAAACAAAATTTTTAGGTTGTCGACTTTTTAAAAAATTAAAATTGGGAGTCGCCACCAATCTTTATTAGGGTGTGATTGGATCACCTAAAAAACGGCTTTGGTCTACAAGTTTTAAAAAAACAGATTCAGGAGTCAGTTACGTACGAGGAAGGATTAGCACCCTCGTAACGCCCAAAATTGGTACCTAGTTAATTAATTAGTGTCTTAAGGTCGAGACTTTGAAAAAAACGTAATCCTTAGCAAAACTTAAAAGGCTACGTATTAAGTCCATTATTATTTCAGAAAAAGAAGAGACCACACCCAATGCGTTAGGGCACAGCATTCTAATTTTCCCCAAAATGAATTGGGCCAAAATACTTGTACAATAAAACTTTTAAAAGAACATCCACTTATCCAAGATTTAAGAAATCACACCCGATACGTTAGGGCACGATTCCTTTAGAATCCCAAACTCGGAATATTTCATTTACTTTAAAAGAACATCCACTTATCCAAGATTTAAGAAATCACACCCAATACGTTAGGGCACAATTCCTTTAAAATCCCAAACTCGGAATATTTCCTTTATTATTTTTTTAAAAAATCGTCATTTCGAAAAATCAATGCGTCACATCCAATACGTTAGGACACAACGTGTTGAATTCCAAATAATGAGTTTTTATTTTTTTGATTGAAGAGAAATGCTCGATTATCGGATTTAACGAAGAAAATCGGAACCCAATACGTTAGGGCTCAATTTCCTTGAAAATCCTAAATACGAACATTATCTCAATTTTAAAAAAATTTTCTATCTTTAAATTTGAGTAAAAAAATATGATGTAACGTGATTTTATACATGCAAATGCTATGATAACAATAATAACAATAATAAATGCATCATAAAAATAATATAAGCAAATGAATAAACGAAATAAAAAGGTAATCCATGACATGCAAAATGTTAAATGTAAACATAATTATACAATGGATGGGATAGCAAACAAATAAATAAGGATCAAAAGATGTGCACATGGAAATTATGAAGATTAAAATATACATATAATTTACAAATAAAATTTTAGGTTATAGAATTTATTTATAAATACAACACATAATATACTTATGAAAATAAAGAAAAAATAATTATACATACATATATAAAATAATAAAAATAAGTATATTAAAAAAGATGAGTATTTAACCACTTAAAACGTAAATATATATATATATGAAAATATTTATTTAAAAAATAAGAAAATATTCGTTTTTTTAAATATATATATGTACATATAAAAGAATATATATAGATAAAAATTAGAATAAAAATAATAATTACACTATTAATTAATAATATAAAGAAAAAGAACATAAAAAAACTAAATTGAATTGCAATTAAAACATCTGGGGTAAATCCACAAATAAATAAAAGTAAAAGGACTAATTTGAACGCGCGAGTTACATAGAGGGGCTGGAAGGGAAATTTCCCTTTCTCTTCTAAAACGGTGTCGTTCAAGAAGGGTTAAATTGAAATTAAAATAAATTAAAGGTGGAAATTAAAAAAATAATAAAACCTAATTATAAAGATATTTAAAGGTGGAGGGGCTAAAAGCGCAATTTGCCCCTCTGCATAAAAAACACGTGGATCCTGGGTCCGGGTCGGGTCGACGAGCGGATCCTCCCCTCAAAACGGCTCCGTTTTCAATTGGCTATTTACGCCAAAACTTAAACCAAATTTCATTTCCAAAATCCATTTAAAAAAAAAACCAAATTTTTCAAAAAAACCTCTCAGCCCTTCAGTCCTCCGACCATCGGTCGGTCATCGGACAATCACCGGCCACCGCGCCGTCCACCGTTCTCTGGCGTCGGCACCGCCGTTTGCGGTGGCCGGGAAAGGGAAAATCTCCCTTTTAGCCTTTTCAACACCCTTATGCCCGAATCCGGGCTTAAATCTTTGCAAAAAACAACAAAAGAGCCCCTAAAGGTAGAGAAACCTTTCGACTTCCGGTCGTCAATCCTCGGTGACGACTTCCTCGGCTATCCACGGCGGTTTCAGGCTCGAAAGCAGGTTGTTTCTTTCCTTCTCTTTTCTATTCTATTCGCATGTAAATAAAAAAATAAAAAAATTGCAAGTATCCACCTTTGCTTCGATCTTTGCTCTTGATATTGCGAAAATTGCAGTTTATATCTTTTGATTTTTCAAAATTCGGGTCCTTTTTTACAGTATTGTCTATGGCATTAAATAGCCGAATGAAAAAGACATAAAAGAAGAAACAATATCTATTTTCTTTTGATTTGATTTGCAAATCTCTAATTTCATTTTCCATATTCTATTTGTTTCCATTTTTGTGCAGGTATGAAGATTCATGGAGATTCGGCCTTAGCTTGGCTCGGTTGCGGCGCTGTTGGTTCCTGGAAACCCTAGGGTTTCCTGAATCAAGTTTGGGCCACTATTTGGTTTGGGCCTCAATTTGTTTTTTTAATTGGGCCACATAGGCCAATTGTAAATTAAGCCCTTTAAAGCCCGGGCAAAATCTGTTATTACATGTTCTTTGAGGGATTATTTTTGTGAGAGCACAAACTGATTTGTAAACCTTATGTGTTTACTACCCAAGTTTTTAAGGGGAGAATTTGGGGATAAGTGTTTTAGTCTTTAGGTACAAATGTGAGACCTCTTTATTTGGAAAGTGATAGAATATGATTCACTTATTGTATTGTTAATTAAAGATAGTGAAATTATTTATTGAGCTAGACTCTGCAGACGTAAGGAAATTGAATTGCATAAACATACCTTGGTGTTCATTATGTTTTTTGTTTACACAATTTTTGTAGTGCCGAGCCATTTTTTGTGTTTCTGTTTGCATAGTTTTTTGCAGTTGTAGTGACCACTGCAGTTAATCCCTTCCATTAACTGTTATGTTATTCAGTAAACATCAACTGTAATAGTAACATATATTTATAATTTTTTTTCTAAAATTAAATATACAACACCCTTTTGAAGTTATAATTAAAGTATCTTTTATTTCTATTTTATTGTTTATAAATACGATTTTTTTAGAATTTGTGGATGTTTCTCTTGATAATATCTTTTGTTGAGTTCGAATCTAAATTTTTTTAAAAGTGCAATGTACCTTACCACTAAATTTAATATTTATTGATGTAATTAACATTTTACCTTACTTTTAACATTCAAATTAAAATGTGTTTTTAGCAAATTTTTAAATTTTTATTTAAATTATTAAAAATAAAAATATATAAAAATAATAATATTAATTAGGGATATCCAAAATAATAAAATTATGAATTAACTATATATTTGTGGAAATATGCATTTAGAATGAGGCCGAATATCCATATGAAGTAAGGGAACCAAAATCATAAAGTTGGAGATAGCACATCAAGTAACCAATTTCATAATTGGAATTACGATAAAAAAGAGAAGCTTATAAGTTTTTTGGACTATCAAAATCATTTCTTCTTATTTTTAACTAAATAATTACTATCTGTTAAAGTATGTGAATGCATTAGGCTATTAATCTGCTATCAAGACTGGTATATTGTTAGTAGGTTAGTTAGCAATAGTTAGCTCTATTTATTATGTATATAAGCCCTATCTCTATACTGATACAAACAGATTATAATACAAACTATTCAGTCATTCTTTTCAATTCTATTCAGCTTTATAGAGTTACTAACAAGGTATCAGTCACCTAAGTTCCTGGAGGTCTTTTCGCTACCGATCCATGGACAATTTCGCTGATTCAAATATTGACCACGGCAGCCCTACGTTTTCCAGCTCTCGATTGGTTCAAACCTTTCCTCGTCACAATACGGTAAAGTTGGATGAAGGAAACTTTGTGCAATGGAAACAGCATGTTCGTTTGATAATCGAAGGTTATGAATTGCTAGGATATTTAGAAGGGATGTTACCTATTCCGCCGCGATTCATCTCTTCTCCGGATAGAATTTTAAATCAGAACCTTGATACGTCTCTCTTTGTTCAGCAAGATAAGCTTCTTGTTTTTTGGTTATTCTCTACAATTAGTTCTTCCTTATTATCCTATTTTACAGCCGCAAAATTGACTATTTGTTGCTACTGCTAGAGCCAAGGTGTCTCGTATCAAACACGAATTACACTCTATCAAGAAAGGGACGATGTCTATTAAAGAGTATATGGCAAAGATACAAAATACCTGTGCATTGCTCGAGGCGTCCGGATCTGTGGTTCTAGAGGCAGAGAAGGTGGAGATCGTCCTTGTCGGACTCTCATCGGATTTTGACGCAGTTCTCACTTTGGCCTCTTTTTCGTCTGACTCTCTTCCTCTACAAAAACTTGTCGATGTACTTACAGAGTTTGAGAGTCGACAAGCTCGTACAGTGACTGACGTGTCCTTCCATGTGTATTTGGTGGAAGTCGTTTCGTCGACGCCGGTGGCAGAGCCCGTGCGTGGTAGCCATCAACCGTTTTCTATTTGTGGTCGAGGGTTCTGGACTCAGCTTCAATGTCAGATCTGTAGTAGGTATGGCCATATGGCGCAAAGATGTTATTACAGGTTTGATCGTGAATATGGTGGCTCATCCACTCCGGCCATGGCGCCGACGCCATCTGGACGTGCTGGTTATGAATCGCGCGATGATGTGTTTGGCGCCTTAGCTGGTATTCGTCAACGCGTGGTGGTCTAGCCTACCTCGGTAGCCCTGGATAGTACATTGGTCCCACGATGGCTGCTCCGACAAATTTTTTGATCGGCTTTACATGGGACAGAATGCAACCGAATTTTTTTGTGGTTAAACAGCTGCCTACTAGGGTTCCTAACCCTTTTTAATTCGGGTTGTGATGTTGGTGCAGGCCAAGTGGGACAAGCAGTTGGGCCGAATGTTAGAGCAGGCCCGTATTATGGTATCAATTTATCACCTGTCATGGGTTAGCCTTATGGGCCTACCTCTCTTGGGTTGTTGGTGCTGGGCCGTATAGTAGGTCGGAGCCTATGGATCCGAATAGTGGCCAACCTAATAGGCCGAATGCCAACCTGGTTGGGCTTGAGACTACTGGTAATTTTTGGTACAAAATCATGGGTCTAATATGTCGTGGCGCACTAAATCGAGGGTGCGTGTCCATGACGTTGATGCCTCACCGTATGTTGGGTTGTCTCGTCTCCCTGATTTTAATGCTTCCGATTTTTTTACCACTTCTGGGTCTAATCCAGTACAACTCAATATGGGTCTAATTTTGATAATGAAAATTCTTATATTCCTATGCCTATAGGGACCATATCTTGGTGTCCTGACTCCGGGGCCACATATCATGTCTATTGAAAGGCTACCGCTTTGCACGAGTCCACGCCATACTCAGGTACATCTCCTCTTCTTATGGGTGATGGGATTCTTATAAAAATATCGTGTGTTGGGAATTCTAATTTACCAACAAGTAAGATGATTCATCTATCTAATGTTCTATGTGTTCCAAGTATCTGAAAGAATTTGTTATCTGTCTCTCAGTTTGCTAAGGACAATAATGTATTCTTTGAATTTCATCCATCTTATTGTGTTGTTAAGGACATCCCGACTCGGGAAATTTTACTGCTGGGCCACACTAGTGTCGGGCTCTATTATTTTTTGTCGGTTACTTATGTCTCATCTGTCAGTGATCCCTCTGCCCTCAACACGAGCCTTTCGACTCTCAATAATGGTGATGATGTGTTTGCCTTATGGCACCGCAGACTTGGTCATCCGTCTGCTTCAATTTAAAACTGTTCTTGATAAGTGTAAAATTGTCTCAAATAAAATGTGCCTTGATAATATCTGTACTGCATGTCAAAAAGGGAAGTATCATAAACTGTCTTTTTCAAGTTCTACTACTGAATATAAGGATTTTTTTAACTTGGTTGTCTCTGACTTATAGGGTCTGGCATCAGTTGCATGTGGTAATAATTTGTATTATATTTCATTCATTGACATGTATAGTAGGTTTACTTGGATTTATCTAATTCAACGTAAGTCTCAGGCAGTGGAGTGTTTTCTTCAATTTCAGAAGATGATTCAAACTCAGTTTGGAAAATGCATTAAAAGTTTTCAAAGTGATTGGGGTGGAGAGTATCGTGCATTCATGGCTATTCTCACTGATCTTGGGATAATTCGTCGTCTATCCTATCTACATACTTCAAAATAGAATAGAGTAGCTGAGCGAAAGCATAGACACATTGTTGAGACTGGTCTTACTCTCTTAGCTCAAGCCAATCTGCTCATGGACTACTGGGGTTATGCTTTTTGTAGTGCTGTGCATCTCATAAACCCCTTACCTATTCCAATATTGAAAAGACAATCCCCATATCAGATCATTCATGGTCATGAACCTACATATGATCATTTAAGGGTTTTTGGATGTTGTTGTTTTCCGTATTTGTGTCCATTTACATACCACAAGTTGGATTTTTTCTCTTAGTCATGTACATTTTTGGGATACAACTCTCAACATAAAGGGTATCACTATCTCACCCAGATGGTAAGATAATTGTTTCTTGTTATGTTATTTTTTATGAATGACGATTCATGTTTTCTTCCCCTACCATGAATACAGTTAATCCTAGTTTGACGGTCTCCACGTATGTTCCGCTTGTTAAGTCTACTACCTTTCGACCTGCTACAACGATCGCGATACCCACTGTTGCTTTGTCTTTTCATCAAAATTCCATACAGTTTACATCAAGTGGTTCATCGACCGAGTTAAGGACTGCTCATGAGGATTTCAATCCCTCGGTCTCAAACGGTGGAGGTTCTTCTACTCTAGGACCTACTCCAGGTGTGACCTCTTCGGCACATCCGTCTATTCACCGGTGATTACTCATACTATGGTTACTAGATCTAAGGCTGAGTTTTTTAAACCCAAGGCTCTATCTGTTGAAGTCGTTGACTATGAACCACGCACGATTGAGGAGGCACTTGCTGATCTAGAATGAAAAGTAGTAGTTCAAGCTAAGTTTGATACTCTTATGGCTAACTCCACTTGGGAACTTGTTTCTCTGCCTCATGGACGGAAGGTGATAGGGTGTAAGTGGCTTTTCAAGATAAAAAAAATTCTAATGGGACCATTGCTCGACGAAAGGCTCGACTAGTCACAAAAAGATGTTTGCAGGTTCCTGGTTGTGATTTCAAGGAAACGTTTAGCACAGTGGTCAAACCTGCGACTATTTGAACCATATTGACGATTGCTATCTCTTGTGGTTGGCAACTTCGACAAGTCTGTAAGGCCCAATATTTGCCCGGCCCATTTTATTAAACCAAATAAAATAAAATAAAAACCATAGTGTCCATTTACATGGCCCAATTACGATAAAAACTAAACCCAATTACAATGGTCCAACCTAGCCCCAGACTTTCCCAAACATCAGAAACCTTAGGCAGCAACATTCGGCCTCAGCCGCCGCAGCAGAGCCAGGCCTCCTCCTCGTACGTGTTGTACCTGCGCGCGTGTAATGCGTCTGCGCCAAATTCACGCGAGCCTTCACATCACCGCGCCTCTGTATGACCATTCCTGCAACAGACAAAAGACGAACAACGCAATGCCAAACAAAAAGAGGACAGATAGCAGTTGTAAAAAATTGAGATTTTGATTATTTCTTTTGATTTTTCGACAATATAAGGCCAGATATCATATATTGAAAAGGGGGAGGAGAGTTTTCTGTATTTTTCTTATTAGTTTTTCTTCTTTCGGCTATAAAAAGACGTTCTAAATTCTGTAAAGAGATCCTTTTGAAGAGATTGAATACAAAAACAAAAAACAAAAAAAAGGGTATTCAAAGAGAAAAACAGAGTTTCGTAAGGTGATTTTTTGATTTTTTTTCATTTTCTTTGTTCTTTTTTTACTCAGTTCATAAATAACATGAAATAAAAGAGAAAAGCAAGAAGAACCTTACCTTTGCGCGCCGTTGGAGCCATCCTTTACTCTGTTCGAATCAGAATGAGAAAGAGAGGAGAGTTCTGGCTTTCAAGGCGGCGGAAAAGAAAGAGGCGTCGGTTAGGGTTTATTTTCTTTCTTTTTTATTTATACCTGAATAAACCTTGTTTAGGGTTTTATTGTTGGCCCTTACGTGATGTACGAAACGACGCCGTAGGAATCATCGTCTACTCTGTTCCGATCGGATTTGACGGGGAATATGTGGTTTTGAAATGGAGAAAGGTGGAGGGGAGAGCCTTAGGGCGTTTTATCTTCCATATTGTTGCGGCTGAGGCTTTGATTTAGTTTAGAGTGGCTAAAGATCGGTTAGGTTTTTTGTTTTAGTTCGAATAGGATTTCTAAAATGACACCGTTTGAGCCTTATCCCATGGTTCCAAAACAGTGTCGAATCGACCATGAACCCGCGCATCAACCCGATCCAATCTCAGATCCGCGCGTTCCATAATGTGTGGGGAATTTTCGTTCCCAGTCCTCCACTTTTGCGTGTGATTTCAATCTAGTTCAGGTTCTTTTTTTTTTTAAATTGGGTCGCATAACTTCCCGAGAATTTCATTCCCGTCCTTATTGCGCTGCGTTTTTTAAAGGGCAGGGAATATTGCCGAATTGGCCCTCCATTTTTCACGCACTTGGCACATTCGTTCCCTATTTAGATTTAGTTGCGTTTCCCAGCTCCTTCCATTTCTACTTGAATTTTAGTTTAATCCTTTAGCTTGTTTGAATTAGTTTTTTAATCTTTATTTAATTATTTGTTGTTCCATTACTCTTGATGTATTCATTTTAAATTCTAATAATAGTTTGATGTTAAAGCGTAATGTTATTTAAAATTTATTATTAATTTTAATTTATTGTATATTATTATTAGAAATTTAACATTATAGAACTGGTGTTTTGTTATTTTAAATTCATTATGGACATTCTTTTAAATCTATTATGTATAATTGTTTTAATTTTATTATGTATTGTTGTTTTAAAGCTATTAGGTATTATTATTTTAAGTTATCTTATATTTGTCTTATTGTTCTAATTATAATTTTGTATATATCTTAATGTTTTCATTTTGTTGATAAAATTCATTTTCGCATGTTTTTTAAATTGTTCTAAGAAAATAGAACTCCCATGTGATATTATTTTATATTTTATCATTGACATATAATAAATTATTTTGTTTTATATTGATTTTACATCATTGAGTTAATCATTTGTATTTTAAAGCCCTATTCCATTATATTTTATTTATTTCAGCTTTTATATGCATTATTATATGTATATTACCATTTGAATTAAATCTTTCATTTTATATATATATATACTCAATATGTATTATTTTCCATGTTTTTATTTAATGTATCTTGTAAGATAGATTGATAGTTTGTCTTTTTATTTTCATATATAAATTGGGTTTATGTGTTATCCCCTTTATATAGCACATTATTGTCCAATTGCATTTCATTTGTTTAAAATATTGGAGTTGATTTGAATATTGAAATCGTTTTATCCATAAGTTTTCAAATACTTGGTACTCACGATTCTCCAGCAGATTATGCCCTAATTTACTGGGTTTTAATTTGTTCGTTAAATTTAGATAGCCGAATACCCCTTTTTCAAATAAAACTTACAGATTTTAAATAAAAAGCTCACTCTCGGGAATTCGATACGTTATATCCTAACGCATTGAATACGACATGTTGTTTTCTCGATACGAGGATTTTTCTAAATAATGAATAAAAATAAAGGCAATATTCGATATTTAGGAATTTTGTGAAATTGAACCCTAACTTACTAGGTTTTGATTTTCTCATTTGACCCAAATAATTGGAAATCCTTCTCAAAATGCATAGGTTTTAAAAGTCAAGAGATAAATTTAATTTTGAGGATTTAAAATGTTGCACTCTAACTTATTGAGTGTGACGATTTATTTCTTTGAAATAAGTGAGTCTCATCGTCCAATTCATTTTACTCAAATTTTCTTTTCAAAGGATCGTATTTTAAAATCTTTTTCAAAATTTCGACATTAAGACATTAAACAATCGATTCGGTACCAATTTTGGGTGTTACGAGGGTGCTAACCCTCGTGCGTAACCGATTCCCGAACCTATTTTCTCAAAATTCGCAGACTAAAATTGTTTTTAAAGGTGAACCGATCACACCTCAATAAAGGATCGGTGGCGACTCTCATTTCCCTTTTTAAAAGTCGATTCCCGTTTTTCAAAATTAAAAATGGTTTCGACAGTCGATGTCAGTAATGTTTTTTTAAATGGTGATCTCACCGACGAAGTATTCATACAACAACCTCCAGGTTATGTTCAATGTGGTCTGACTGGTGAGCAATTGGTATGTCGTCTAACAAAGGCATTATACGGGTTGCATCAAGCACCACGTGCCTGGTTTGATAAATTGAAACGGTTTCTTGTTTCTACTGGGTTTCTCGTATCCAAATCTGATGTGTTTCTGTTTGTTCGAGTAACGATCGAGTCTGTCATCTATGTTCTGATTTATGTGGATGATAATATTGTTACAGGGAGCACGATTGACAATATAAATAGTTTTATTCAGTTGTTACATAAAGAGTTTTCCCTAAAGGACATGGGGGATCTCCACTACTTCTTAGGTATTGAAGTCACTCGATCTTCCACTAGGAGTCTACACTTATACCAGCGTAAGTACATCAGAGATCTTCTTGACAGGAGCTCACTGACTAATGCTAAGAGTGTTTGTACACCAATGGTCAGTTCGTCCACGTTGTCTAAAGATGAGGGCGAGCGTCTTGTTGATCCTACGGAATATCGAAGTCTTGCTGGTGCACTTCAATATGTAGTATTGACTCGGCTTGATATTGAGTATGCTGTGAATCGTGTGTGCCAGTTTATGCATGTGCCTACTTTAGTTCATTTTGTGGCTTTAAAAAAAATTTTACGGTATTTACGTGGGACTATTGATCATGGCCTGATTTTTTGTCTATTCGACAGACTATCTTTCGTCGAGTATACTGATGTGAACTAGGGGTTGGATTTTGATGATCGCCGGTCTACTGAAATAAAATAAAAAGATTTCTGGGAAAATTTACTCTTATTTTTCTGTACAACTCTTCTACAATATATATGCGTACATAATTCAAAAAAATAGAAGAAGATAACAACTACTTACAGCTGGAAAAAAAATATTCTACAGCTAAATAAATTTAAAACAGTTCAAAGATATTCTAAATCTACAATTCTGTTGTAAACAGGAATTCTGTCATGAACAGAATTCTTATCTCAGTCTAACACTCCCCCTCAAGTGGAATAGTGGGATCACACACATTCAACTTGTTCAATACATGTTCAAATGCTTTTCCAGTAACTGCTTTTGTAAGAATATCAGAATGTTGATCTTCAGACTTGACAAAAGGAAATACTACTGCACCAGTATCTAATTTTTCCTTGATAAAATGTCGATCTATTTCCACATGTTTTGTTCGATCATGCTGCACCGGATTCTCTGAAATACTTATTGCAGCCTTGTTATCACAGTTTATTCTGCATGTTCCCTTTACTGGAAAACCTATTTCGCTAATGACTTTGAAGCCACGAAACTTCGATCGACCCTCTTGCGATCCTCGAACTCGCTTCGCACTTGAAAGAGCCACTACTTTCTGTTTCTTACTCTTCCATGTTACCAAATTGCCTCCAACAAAAGTAAAATAACCAGACGTGGATCTCCTATCAACTGGATTTCCTGCCCAGTCAGCATCAGTATATGCTTCTATGTTCAAATGACCATTCTTCTGAAATAGAACTCCTCTCCCTGGTGTTCCTTTCAGATATCGAACCACTCTCAATGCAGCCTCCATATGATCATTCTGAGGCTTGTGCATAAATTGACTTAGTACCCCCACAGCATATGCTATATCAGGCCTTGTGTGTGACAGATATATCAACTTCCCGATGAGATGCTGATATCGGTTTTGATCCACCGATTCTGCACCCTCAACTATATGTAGTCGATGATTCACTGCTATTGGAGTATCCACAAGTCGACAGTCCAACATTCCAATCTCTGCCAGTAAATCTAATATATACTTCCGCTGTGAAATAAAGATCCCACGTTGTGATCTGAGAACTTCAATCCCAAGAAAATATTTCAAGTTTCCCAAATCTTTCATCTTAAACTCCTGGAAGAGATTTCTCCTAAGTTGAACTATTTCATCAGTATCATCACCAGTGATTATCATATCATCAACATAGATAATCAAGCATGTAACTAGGCCTTGTCTCCTTTTAACAAATAATGTATGATCGGAGTTACTTTGATAGTATCCATAATTTTTCATTGCCACTGTAAATCTCCCAAACCATGCTCGTGGTGACTGCTTCAATCCATATAAAGCCTTTTTTAATCGACACACATCTTGAGAATGAAAACCCTTTGAAAAACCAGGTGGTGGTTCCATGTATACTTCTTCCACTAGATCTCCATGAAGAAACGTATTCTTCACATCAAATTGATGAAGTGCCCAATCTCGATTAGCAGCGACTGAGAACAATACTCTCAATGTATCAATCTTAGCCATCGGTGAGAAAGTCTCAGAATAGTCCATGCCATACGTCTGAGTAAATCCTTTAGCTACTAATCTCGCTTTGTACCGCTCAACGGACCCATCAGCTTTGTGTTTCACTGTGAAAACCCATCTACATCCCACTAGTTTCTTCCCTGATGGAAGCACACACTTATCCCATGTTCCATTTTTCATTAATGCATCCATCTCTACTACCATAGCATTCCTTCACCCATCCTTCTTCAATGCTTCCTCCACAGTTCTTGGTAGAACTTCAGAATAGACTGCTGTAGTATATGCATTAGCTACTGAGGACAATCTCCCCCTGACTACATTTGCCACTGGATACATTGACTTTCTGGGCTCATACTCTGGTTCATATCGTTTTGGGGGAATACCTCGAGTACTCCTGGGAGGCAACACATATCTATTCTCTTCCAAATTAGACTCAGGCGCATTATCCTGAGATTCTACATGAATAACTTCATCAGCTCGAGTACTCCTAGGAGGCAACACATATCTATTCTCTTCCGAATTAGACTCAGGCGCATTATCCTGAGATTCTACATGAATAACTTCATCAGTGGGAGTATCAACAGAGTCGGGGGTACTTACCTTTTGGATATCCAGTGGGGTCACCTCAGCAGGCTCTAGAGATGGGTTCTGTCCTTTGTGAACTTGGGGCTCAATAGTGCTTGACCAAACTGGATTTGGTAGCGAAATACAACTCACCAGTTCTGTCTGATTCTCCCCCTGACTGCTGGTGTGGTTGGTATAGAAGAACTTTGTTTTAAGAAAATCACAATCCATCGTTGTATAGAGACGACGAGTGGATGGATGATAACACCTATACCCCTTTTTTTGAACCCCATACCCAACAAATACACATTTTAATGAACATGGATCAAACTTATTTCGATCAGTTTTGGGAATATGAACAAATACAGAACAACCAAAAATACGAGGTGGAAGGACAAGAGTGGAGGGAATACTCACATGTTTTGCTAACTCTTGGAGGGGTGTTTGGAGACTTAAGATTTTTGTAGGAAGTCTATTGATAAGGTAGACAGACGTTGCAACTGCCTCTGGCCAAAAAAATTTAGGAACATGTGATTCAAGCATAAGTGCTCGCGTCATTTCTAGAATAAAACGGTTTTTTCGCTCAGCTACCCCATTTTATTGTAAAGTATGTGGACATGAAGTTTGATAGATGATTCCCTTATCAGAAAAAAAAAATTTAGCGTAGAATTAACATATTCACCCCCATTATCAGATCGAAGAATTTGTACTGAGGTTTTATATTGAGTAAGTACCATGTTATAAAATTCAATAAACTTAGAAGCTACTTCAGATTTGTGTCTTAAAAAATATACCCAAGTGACACGAGAACAGTCATCGATAAACAAAACAAAATACTGAAAACCAGAGTTTGACATAGAAGACCCAGAATATAGTGCTGTACCCCATACATCAGAATGAACAAGAGAGAAAACTGACTCTACTCTAGTATCAGATGGACTATATGACTGTTTATGACTCTTTGAAAAATTGCAAGTTTCACAAGACAAAGAACTACCACTAGAAAATAACTGAGGAAAAGGATTTTGAAGATAGCCTATTGACGGATGACCTAGACGTCGATGCCATAACCACCGTTGTCTTTCAACACTTCCTTGAGCTAGTACTGCAGCCCCATGTTCAGTCACCTCATCCACATAGTATAACCCATCTCTTTCAGTGCCACGCCCAATCACCTTCCCCGACTGAATATCCTGTAAAAGGCAAAAACCAGAAAACATTAGCACCATACAATTCAATTCTTTCGTAACATGACTTATGGAGAGTAGTTTGCAAGATAAATTTGGGACATGGAGACAATTCTTCAACTTCAAAGACGGTGATAATTCTATTGTTCCCGCTCCATGTACTGGAGACACTCCACCATTAGCACTCAGTATTGATACTTTCGTAGGAACAGTACTACTTATCAAATCACTTTGGTCATAGGTCATTGTATCAGTTGCACCGCAATCAAACAACCATTGGGAATTTTTTTGTGATCCGGATACACATATATTTGCAGCACCAATATGGGATTTAAAACATGGAGAGGGTAACAAACTTTCGGAATCAATAAGTGGGGGGTTGGAAAAATAATTTCCAGCCCCTTTACCTATGTTAGAGAACATATTTCTGCCTTCTTCAATCCTAGCTGCCTAATTTGCACCTCCTATGTTTTCTCCCATTTGTTCTCCTATCCCAACGTTGTTGTCTTGGCCAGTTGCTGCAGCTGCTGACCCTGTTGGCTGTCTTTCCTTCTGACGTGCTTTCTAACCATCGGGGAACCTGATTATATGGTAGCATTCTTCCTTCGAGTGTCGATGTTTTCCACAGTGAGAGCACCATAATTTAGAGCGGTCTACACCTCCACTACGTCGTGAGAAAGCTTTACCAACGTCCCATCGTGGCTTGGTGGAATAGCTTTGTCCAGTGGATACCTTCTCTGTCACTGATTTTCCTCCTTCCGAAGCGGCCAGCAATAATGAAAGTAGGCCAGCTCCAACTCCTGAGGTGACTGCCGATGATAGATTTCCAGTCATAACTTTTCGACGATCTCGTTCCCTTCGAATTGTTGCCTAAGCTGCCTCTAAGGTAGGTAAAGGTTCTGTTTTCAGCAAATCTCTTTTATCTTAATCAAATTCTTCTCCAATTCCAGCGAGAAATTGATACAATTTCTGGTCCGATCTGAGTTTATTAAACATTGTGATGTCATCTGCACAAATCATAGGATTAGGTTGTTTGACTTCTATCTCCCACCATAGTCTCTGCAATTTACTGTAATAAACCTCCAATGTATCTGTGCCTTGTTTCATTGTGTTTGCTCGAACCGTAAGATCAAACAATTGAACTCCTTCTCGTCCCTGACTGTAGGTTGTAGCCAGACCATCCCATAAATCCTTGGCTGTTGGATACTCTGCATAGTCTGTAATTAACTCAGCTTCCATATTATCTAGCATCCAAGAACATACTAACAGGTCTGTTTGCTCCCATTTAGTATAATCCAATGTGCTTTTCTCCGGTGGTGCTGGAACTCTAGTGATGTGCCTTAACTGTCTTCTACTTCCGATTGCCATTCTCATCAAGCGTGCCCAAAGAGAGTAATTATATTGATTTAATTTTGTGCTTAGCGTAACTGTATGATGACTTTGTAATGATTGTTATGGCTGCAGATTTTGCAAGACTCTTGTCAATTGATCTGCCAAACTCGTTTCGGTCTGGTCTGTTTGCGTAGACCGCCGATCACTGCTACTCCTTTCATCTTCCATCACTAAGATATAATATATGATGGTTGCCGATAATTCAAATCCTAGGAAATCGAACCTGGCTCTGATACCATGAAATAAAATAAAAAGATTTCTGGGAAAATTTACTCTTATTTTTCTGTACAACTCTTCTACAATATATATGCGTACATAATTCAAAAAAATAGAAGAAGATAACAACTACTTACAACTGGAAAAAAAAATATTCTACAGCTAAATAAATTTAAAACAGTTCAAAGATATTCTAAATCTACAATTCTATTGTAAACAGGAATTCTGTTATGAACAGAATTCTTATCTCAGTCTAACATCTACGACAGGATATTGTGTGTACTTTGGCAATACGCCCATCTGATGGTGTTTGAAAAAGCAACAAGTTGTTTCTCGATCAACAGCAGAAGCAGAATATCGAAGTCTTGCTGCCGCCAATAGTGATATTACATGGTTAGTCTCCCTGCTAACGAAGTTACAAATTCATTCTGCCGACTCCCCTAATGTTTGGTGTGACAATTCTAGTGCAGTAGCGGTTGCTGCCAATCTAGTCTTGCACACCAAGTTCAAACATGTTGAACTTGACCTATTCTTTGTCCGTGAAAAGGCTGCTGACGGTTCACTTGTTGTTGGTGAGGCAACAGCCTATGACCAAGTTGCTGACATTTTTACAAAATCGTTATTTGTCTCTTTATTTACTCAGTTTCGTAATTTACTTTAGGTCTTACCTATTGAGAAGCTAGGTGAATGTTAAAGTATGTGAATGCATTAGGTTGTTAATTTGTTATCAAGACTGGTATATTGTTAATAGATTAGTTAGCAGCAATTAGCTTTATTTCTCATGTATATAAGCCCTATCTCTATACTGATACAAACAGATTAATAATACAAACCATTCAGTCATTCTTTTCAATTCTATTCAACTTTATAGAGTTACTAACACTATCAAATAAAGCTTAAAATTTTGTTTAATGAGTAAGATGATACATCAAACTTCTGCATCAAAATAACATCAACTATAAAAGAATGTCAACAGATGAGCTTTGGGTGTCAGATTGGTCTGATCACTTGTAAATTTACAATCATTACTTAGGTGTGGAAATAAAAGGAACCAATCAAAATTTAAACTTAATTTATTGATGGCATAATGATGATTTAGTTCTCCTACTTTTAAAAAAATTATTTTAATTTTTTATTTAATTTTTTTTGTCAGATCACAGCAGTTTACCTCCATCGCTAACCCCTTTTATTTTTAGAAATTTTGGTGATGTAGAACAATATCAAACACTTTACCATCAACACGGCCATCTCCTACTAGAAAACATGCAGCCCAAAATTTCACTCCTTGCCTTTCAATTCAAAATCTCACCACTATTTCCATTAATTATTTCCATTCTACAACACAATATTAATACTTTGATAACTCAATTAGAAGGTTTTAAAGTTTAGAAAACAATTTAGAATTTGAGACATACGATGCAATTAACCCCAAACATATAGAGGGAGGGACCTTTCCCTTACATTAAGGATCTATGCATTGCATCTTTATTTCATGAAGTGAATGATACCTTTTCATTCCTTGTTTTTTATTTACATTTACAAACCTATGAAACACTTCTACTTCACTCTTTTTCAGTAATTTCCAAACCATGTAAGAAGGAAGGTTCATTGCATATAGTTTGGGATCTAATGGCCATAGTTTTCTTAAAGTCCAATTGTCCAAACCAAAAAGCAACAAAGCTAAAGTGCACTTCCCTCCTTGACGAAAAAAACTAAAAGTGAAACTATTTCGGCAACCAATTTTTAATCATGATTGAATTTTAGTTTAATTAGACATATTTATTCTTATAATAATTAAGAAATTTTGAATTTAAATATAATTTTCTTTTGATTTAGAATTAAATTTTGTAGTGAAGAATTGAATAAGAGATTAATGTTATAGTTACAATAATGTATCTAATTTATGAACATGTGTTGACCAGCTGACTGGCATTCAGTTTTCTAACAAGCAATTTGCAACTTCCCTAGTCCACCATCTTTAAATGCATTCAAAAGAAAAAACCTAACACTCTCAATTCTATATTCTTCATTAAAATTAAAAGTCAGAAAAGGGTTTCTTTTTTTTCCTCAGAAAAGAATAAATCACTGATTTTTCCTGGAGCGGGGATTGAAAATAATATTCTTCGGAAATTGGGGTATGCCTGACTAATTATTTCCTATTCAAATTTTATAGAAAAATAGTTTTTTTGAAGTACTAAGAGTCGGATTACATTTTACCTTCTTTATTAAAAATATTGGATAAATTAGACCTTATATATTAGACCAAAGAGCCGTCTATTAAAAATTTCATCTGTTTCTACTATTAAAAATTGATCCATGTATGCCAATATGAGGCACACGTGACACGCCACATATAATTAATTATTTATTTTATCAGCACTGTCATTTTTTTTTAATGGTAAAGTGGATAAAATTTTTAATAAAAAAAATTAGTTTAGTTTTTGATCTAACATACACAGATTTAATTTACTTTTTTTATTAATAGAAAATAAAAATACAATTTAATTCTTACTACCAAAGCTTCCATGATACATTTAGTGCCAAATAACCTATGGTTAGTTCTAATTCAAAATTCCAACCTACCAAGTTTACATCTATAATGTAAAAGAAGAAGAAAAGTATATTTATTAACAATTAATGATGAAGTAATTATTATTTTAAAATAATTTTACTTGTATTAATTCAGAAGCATACATTAAACCATTAATTATATTTTTTACATAAATATCATCTAAAGCACACTATTGAAGATTATCATTTGAAACAGAAAACATTGTGTATATGCAGAGTAAAAATGGCTTCAAATTAAACAGTCCGAAAATTGGAAAGAAATATGTGTACATACATATATAATATTTATAAAGTTGATAGCTCTGTTTGGCAATCAGAATCCAATCACTGTGATCTCAGATCTGAGTAAGAAGAACAACTAGGGGGCTGGACCCATTTTGATCAATGATCATGATTTTTAGACAAGATAGAAAAATGGCCCAATGCTCCTTTGTGGAGTAGGAACTAGGTGATGTGTAATAAATTTGGTGTAGTCGTCTAGCATGTACCATTTGCTGGAGTTGTGGAAGGTGTGAGACCCACTGTGTTTGTTTTTGAATCTTTGTCCAGTTCTCTGAAAATCTGTGAGAAATAAATAAATAAAATAACAAAATCTTTGTCTCAAAACTAGAGGGGGGGGGGGGGGGGGATTGGATTGCTTGTTGAATGTTCAACAACAGGCAAGGGGCAACAGTTATATTCCTATTTGTGATTTGCTATTAAAGTTTCTCTTCTCTTCTCTGCTCCCCATTACAACAAACCACCAAAGTGTCATCATTTAAGCCTCATCTTTCTCTCCACCTTTTGATGTTTTAGGTTTGCTTTTCTTTCTTTCTTTTGGTCTCTCTCTCTCTCTCTATCTTGTTGAATAAACTCTTTTGCTTGGTAGGTTGTGCCGTTGAGGTAGATGGGCCCTGAACTCCACTGATACATTTTAATGGGACTCTTTCTTCTCTTTCAGTGCTCTCTTTGCCCCCATTTTTTGTCCTGTCTCGCATCTTATGTTTTCTTTTCCTTTCCCTTTCCTCTTTTGAGTTCTTAATACCAAAAAGATAAGATTCTGGGGTTTCTGTTTTCTCCATTTTGAGTCCATGGCAAGTCGTTTTATGGGGTTTCTGTATTTGGGTTTTTGATTTCACGCATGGGTTTTGGAGATTACCTGTTTAAAATGTTGGATTTGGATGGTATTCAAAAATTTTGACTGATTCTGGTTTTTGAGCCCGACCTCCCCCTTCATATTGCAAATTCCCCTTTTTTTTTTCTTTTGATAGATTGCTGAGGTGTTTGATCGTTAAGCTTTAGGTGTGTTTATATTTAAGATTTTCATTCAAGCTGTGGATTTTGGAAAGATTAAAAGTTAGCCCCTTTTGATTTTGGTTCATAAGAAACGATTCCTTAATCTGTATAGATCTCTGAGATGGTTGTTTTGAAAATGGAAAATCTTTGAAGGGAAATGATGACGATAGTGAAACTTGTTTATTTGTAGTTGATGTTTTGTTGGGTGGAAGAATGATGATTGAGAGATAGGACTTGATTCTGGAGGTTGGGTTGTGGGTGAATTTGGTGTTGGCTAGTTGTTGTTGAACCAGGAAAGCATGGATAGAATGATTCAACCTCCATTGGTAAGTTAATTAGCCCCTTCCTTTCTGCTTTTCAATTCAATCTTATCATCTGTTTGAATAAATGCTATTTAAATGGTTTATGGTGATAATAGCTTATGCTTGCCTTTCTAACAACTTGATGCTATGCTGGTTAAGAGCTTTTCTTCAAGTATCCATGTCCAACACTCTAGTATGATGATCCTTCAAATATTGAACATACTCGATGTTGAAAACATACTTGTATCTGACTCGCATATTGCAGTGTCTCGGCGGTCCAATTCGTTGTTCTATATTTTGATTTTTAAACTTAGCAAACAACATGGACCTCATATTTCTTAGAGGCTGGAAAGTTAGCTCTCTCTTGACTATTGTGATTGATTTTGCACCATCCTTCTTTTATTGATGGTTTGACCATTCTTAGCTTTAGTCTGTCTCAAAAACTATTCTTCGGTAGACTCATTTTATTGTTTGGCTGTGCGTGCATTTGTGGATGAAGTGGTGAACATAATAATGTTGGAAATATATACAAAAACTTGTTTGCTGAATTTACATTCTTCATGGCTTTGTCTTAAACTTCCAAGCTCTTTTTTTTTTCTGAATCATTATGGACTGTATGTACGTAAAATGTGAAACCAAAGCGTTAACCAACTCGAGGTTTTTTTATGGCTTTGAATAGTTGCAATAGATACCTTTAGGATGCTGTGAAATTAGGTTAGAAGGTGCATTACTATCCTCAATGTTGAAATATGTTCTCTTTCAACATCTTATTTTGTGTTTAGGAGCTTTTCTATCAAATTTTGTTGCTCTTTTTTTGAGTTCAAGCTTGTGTACTTGACTGTCTAATACTATCAGTATGACCCTTAATAGAAAAGGAATCCAAGGTGCCCTGCTTCCACTCACAAGTCTTGTATTCCTTTAGTATTATTGGAATTGTCTTTGATTCTTATGGTTTGGATTGTTAATTGGATCTTGAAATACTGTTTCCCCCGCCCCCTTTCATCGTACTGACTATAGAAAACAGAGTGCAACATCTACTCAAGATGGTAATTGTTGTTTGTATGTTGGCATCTGGGGTTTACAATAAAAGATGTCATAAATCAAGTATTAAACATTGATAAGCAGATCATGCATGCTAGAAATGTCTTGATCATCATAAATAAATGATATATTCAGTAAGATAAAAACTCTCACTAATTGTGAATGTTCTTGGCAGGTTGATACAACAGCTTGTTTATGTAGAGTGGATGCTGGACTCAAAACTGTTGCTGGAGCCAAAAGATATGTACCTGGTACAAAGTTGTGTCTCCAACCTGATATTAAACCATCCATTCATCCGACAAGGAGCAAGGCAACACGTGGTGATAGGAGCCGTAACCAGTCTCCTCTGCTTCCTGGACTCCCTGATGATCTTGCTATTGCTTGCCTAATACGTGTCCCACGGGTTGAGCACAGAAAGCTCCGCCTGGTCTGCAAAAGATGGTATAGACTTTTGTCTGGTAACTTCTTTTATTCACTCCGTAAGAGCCTTGGAATTGCTGAAGAATGGATATACGTAATTAAGAGAGATCGGGATGGAAAAATTTCTTGGCATGCCTTTGATCCTGTATACCAGCTCTGGCAGCCACTCCCTCCTGTCCCTAAGGAGTATTCTGAAGCCCTTGGCTTTGGATGTGCTGTCCTCAGTGGTTGCCACCTTTATCTATTCGGTGGTAAGGATCCATTAAAAGGATCAATGCGACGAGTCATATTTTATAGTGCTAGGACAAACAAATGGCACCGTGCCCCAGATATGCTTCGTCGAAGACATTTCTTTGGTTCGTGTGTTATAAACAATTGCTTGTATGTTGCTGGTGGAGAGAATGAAGGGGTACATCGATCATTGAGGTCCGCCGAAGTCTATGATCCCAACAAGAATAGATGGTCATATATTTCAGATATGAGCACGGCAATGGTGCCCTTCATTGGGGTTGTATACGAGGGGAAGTGGTTCTTGAAGGGCCTTGGACCTCACCAACAGGTAATGAGTGAGGTCTACCAGCCTGAAACCGATAATTGGTACCCTGTCTATAACGGAATGGTTGCAGGCTGGCGGAACCCATGTACTTCCTTAAACGGCCATCTTTATGCTTTGGAGTGCAAGGATGGTTGTAAGCTAAGGGTTTATGATGAAGTGACTGATTCTTGGGGAAAGCATATCGATAGTAGGATTCATCTGGGCAATTCTCGAGCTTTAGAAGCAGCAGCTCTTGTTCCACTTAACGGGAAACTCTGCATCATTCGGAATAATATGAGTGTATCTTTGGTCGATGTTACAAAATCCGACGATCTGAGGGGAGCTACAGCTGAACATTTATGGGAAACCATAGCAGGGAAGGGTCAGTTCAAGACCTTGTTTACAAATCTTTGGTCTAGCCTTGCTGGGCGGAACCGGCTGAAAAGCCACATTGTTCACTGCCAGGTTCTCCAAGCTTGATTGTAAATTTTGTTTTCCAATATAGGGTTGGGCTCTGTAGTTGAAGCCTCTTGGTATCTCTTGGAATGTGATGGGGTTGAAGATCCAGCAGCATTGTCAAAGTCAAAGGATCGGATACACCATTAAGGTATGAAGGTGATATTAATGAGGAATTGTGGTTTTGCTAGATTTGGTAGGAGTATAAACATTTATATAAATACATCGTTGTTACATTACATGTAGAAAGTTGAAAAAGCTTGTTCACTTCTTTCACAAATTTTTCAACATAATCAACATGTATTTTAAATGTACAAGAGATCCTGAACCCACTATGGTTTTGTGCCATGATAAGGTCTTACTCTTCTCCCATGCTATGCTTACAGCTTGAAACGACATTTGCCACCACCTCTCAAAACCTTCACTCGTAATACAACTATTACATTGGTTATTATTTTTTCACTCAGTTTTAGTTACTTAATTGATTTGACCGCCCACTTTTAAAAATAATTGATCTTATAAAATATATTGAGTTAAATTAAATTAATTTATATATTAATGTCAATTAATTCAATCATTTTGGTTATGGATTTCATTACCCATGAATTTACCCGTTTTAATAAACCTTAACTTAAATTGACACAACCCAATGCACCAATTACACCTATTTTTGGTGATTTGTAACCCAATTTGAACTTGAATTTTGGATATGAACGTTTAATATTTAATAATCACTGTAAATCTACTAGTTTTCTTTCAATCTTGCTTTTCAACCGTGTCTCTCAAAAATGGGATACAAAACAATATGTTACAAAAATAAAATAAAAATAAAGTGCTCTTTCAAGTCCATGACATACATGATTTTGCTATTTGGGCATGACACTATACAATCTTGTGCTTTTTTAGACTGATAAGTGAGATTGTGCAAGTGAGACGCACATCTGCTTCTCTTTCTCGTATTGATTATACCGCAAGAAGAAATAACCCAGATAATCAAAATCTATGGCAGACATCTTTGCCTACAACAATTAGCAGGAAAAAAAAAAAGATACGACTTAGATATATGTTATGGTTTGTTGGGTTTGGAAAGGCTAGGTGGAGAAAAGGAGTACCTGAATTAGGGCCCATAAAGCCCAATACAAGTGCGAAGCTAGCATGAACGTGTTTGTCTCGATATACAGAGCTTTAAGATCTTTTTCTGGTACCTGCCGTTAAACACAAGGAGCTTTCAATGTAGATATTTTTCCAAAATTGGATTTAATTTTAGAACTAAGTTACTCTAACTCTTCATTCTCTTAAAGTACTCGCATCCGACATGTGTCCGTAACATACTCAAATAGGAAAACTAAAAAAAATTGAGTGTACCCATAACAGATGCACATATCCAAGACTCATCACCGTGTCCGAATAACATTGGTTTAAATGAATAACAACTCAATAGATACCCGTATCCAAGACTCATCAATGAGGCTGGATAACATTTGTTTTAATTGATAAACATGTTCTTCTCATACAAATAAAAGAAAGTTACATTCATGTCCAAGTTGAAACCTCTTATTGCTCAAATCACATATGCAACTAATCAAATACCCTTACATACCTCATATGGTCTTTCAGGTTTTAAATAATGCCTGAAAAAATGGTACTGCTCATCTTTACTAGGATACCTACATTAACACCATGTTCAATATCAGTAGGTATCAAGCTATTCAAATACACAACTTGGCTGCAGAAAAGAAACACAGAATTGTAAGGCAGAAAATATAGAGGAAGCATACAAGCTATAATCACATTCATAGCCTGCATATTCATTGAAGTGATTTCCGATGTCATAGCCTCTGTAACTGTATGAACCGTACTCGAAATCTATGAAGTAGAGGTTATCTGGGCATTGACAAGATAAACAGTTAAGTGAGCATACTAAGAAATTGAAACAATTTATAGGTTAGGGAAGCATAAAGAAACTATTCTTGGATTGAATCCAGCAATTAGGAACCAAGGTAACATCAAATTCTTTTGTTTTGAGGTTTTGATTTCTCATTACATCCTATCCTATGTGTTTATCATGGTGACAAGGCCAGTGTCTTTATTAGGAATTATAAGAAGAAAAAAAACCCTTATCATAATGATAAAGCCAGATTTTCAACCCAGTAATGTCTAATCGAGTAGAACACCATTCTATGTATCCATACATGTCATATTACACTCGACTATGAACATGTAGCAAGTTGTGTTCAAATCAGATGAAAACATAGGCACTACAATTTGGACGTTAGCTGGTGCACAGTTGACAGTGGACACAGTTTCAAGTAAAACAATATGAAAATACAGACAGATGGCACTTTATGGTTCTTCCCTGTTCGTCTTTCGATTCTTAAATGCTCTGAAGTGTCTGATAATGACATCTCAATCATATTAGACAAACTTATTTTGGCTGGAAATAGGCAATGTTCAGAAATAGCAAAAGAAAGGTCCATGGGGATTTATTATCCATCCCTTGAATGTGGCCTTAGGTTAGGTTTAACAAGAAAGCAATAAAACCCAGTACAGATTACATTTTTTCGAGATATTCCACATTGCAAGCAGCCTACGCCTCCCGGCAACCTAAGCTGAATAGTATGTATGTATGTATGTTCTTCCAGTATCAACAGAACAAGAGGAAAGATGCCAGGGTAACAGATCATTCAAACTCAATATTATAAGTTCAGAGACATACCATGTTTATCATCAAGCATCAAATTTCCAGAAAGTAAATCATTGTGAGAAAACACTACCGGAGCATTAAGTCGATCAGTTAGTTCCTGGTCCATCAAGAGATACTCTCATGAACTGGGATAAAGTTCTTGATCTTACAAGAATCAATATATAATAAAAAATAAAAGACAGAACAGCAAGACTTCCTGATAGGGCTGAGTATTATTTGGTTAAACCAAAAATACAAATCAAACCCATTACTTTCGTTTGGAGTGGTTTGGTTTCGGAGTTAAAATTTTTCAGTTCGGAAGCAAACCGAATTATATATTAGTTTCGTAATATTTTAAAGCCTATCCAAATTCCAAACCAAAAACCAAACTAAAAATAAATAATATAATATATACTATTATTTTATTATCTTATTTGAGGAAGTTTTTTACATATTTATTTATATCTAAAATATATAAGCATTATTTAGATTAGGATTTCCTCTGAGGAGAAGTTATACACACTCCAAATTTAAGGGATGACTTTTTCTTTCATTATTTTTTCATGTCATAGTTTACATGATTTTGACTTTTGAGGCCAAAACCAAATAAGAAACCAAACCAAGCCAAATTCTTTCTGTTTTGTCGGAGATGATTCTTGTTGTAATTTGGATTGGTTTGAATTCAAAAATTTAGACACCAAATCACACCATAATCATCCTTATTTTCCAAGCCAATAAACATGTAACACCTTCCCTTCATCTGCATGAGATGAATAAACCATATATAAATAGAGATTTTACCTTCAGCTGTGTAACTTCCTCGTGCACTTCCTTAAATGAAATTGCCTCATATCTCCTCTGCATATCGGGAGCTTCAAACCGGAGAGAAGATGCTGCAACAGAAGGCCCCAAAGCATTAGATTACATCGTGTACTGCTAGGCAATAATCTTGAGAACAAACTAAACAAGTCCGCATTAGTGAGGACCATCGACAATAGCAGACTGTAATCAGTCCAAACTCCAGACAATGAATGTCTCTCTTAAAAGCCAAAATTGGAAAATAAATGAAAGAAAGAAAACGGGTACTGAAGTCACTATAATGGAAGACATACTTAAATTTTATTTTAGCTGTAAAAAACTAACATAAAATCATGTGGAAAAAGTTGGTTCCCAAACCTTTCTCAAAGAATTTGAAGATGTCAACCCATAGCTGAGGCTCTTTAGAACCAGGAATTTCCACTTGATGGAATCTACGAAGTTGCTTAGCAATTTCTGCAGCCAGCTTAGGCTTTTTCATGTCTGTCAAGGGGAAAGATAATATTATCAGTGCAAAGATTGCAGCCCAACGATAGCTAGCAGTTGAGTTAAAGAACAATTTCCAATATTAAAGGTAGTAATTACTTGCAAAGAAGTCAGTGTCTTCTTAAATTAAATTTAATATACTATGAGACTATGTCAATATCAATAATAGTTATACAATAAACAGGGAAATAAAAGGCTTTAAGAGAGGAAGACAAATTTCTTGAGCATGCTTCCAGCGCAAAACATGAGATTAAGCTGCTCAAAGGCATAAATCTTCTCAAATTTCTGATTTCTAAAGAACACAATTTCAGGTGCAGTTTTACTCCCATGGGTGATCTCTCTTATGCTTACCTGCTGGGTTTAAGGTACGTGCATTTATAAAAGACTGCACCATGCCATTTCCAAAAACTCCAAGCAATTTAGCACCAAATCCTGCAGCCGAGAGGTATTTGATTGCCTAAACACAATATGAAGTGAGCAATTAAAAAGTAAAGAAAGGAAAGAAAAGGGTCGTCAACTAGAAAGATGGTAATGAAACCAAAAAAATAAAAGATTGGGATGAATTAATAATTATAACTAGCTAGAATTTAGTTGAGCAGAACATCAAAAAGAATTACTAAGCATATCTTTGCCACCTCAATTACATGCATGCAAGAAACATATTTCAAAGGAAATCCTAAACCAAGTCCAACAATCCCTTTAAGCAAGGTTTGAGCATTATGAAGGTAATATTATGCGCACCAATATCATTCAGCTAAAAAATACGATATTTTCGAAGACAATATTCTACAGAAAGAAGCATCGAACAAGTATAGCGGGAATACCTGCAACTCACGTTTCCGATCGATGACATATTCAGTATTAGGTCCATATAATCTAACTGTTACAGCCACATTATCTCCATTTCCTTCCTTCACAGAAACCTTTAGCACTGCATTAAATTTATTCACGCTTAGCAAATAAATTGCCACAAATCAACCAAAAACCGCAAAAAATAAAATAAAAGAAAAAGAAAATATAAAATAAACACGAGAACAATCAATAAACCGATCTCTAGCCTCGTACTACGGACTTCTTTTAAAAAAATTCTAGGTCATATTCTTTTTCCCATCTGAAACACGATAAGAAAATTGTGCTAGAAAAATCGTTCTAATAACTACGAACAAATTAACTCTCTCCTCTACGTAGAACGAAAATTTTCCATAATAAACAACAAAAAGACAAGGGCTCACGAAGATTCGTTATGCCGCCTGATACTGTCTCGACGGTGAAACGAGAATCGTCCAATTTCTCCCATTTCCTGAACAGTTTCTTACACACGTCGCTGTATAAATATATAAACCGAGAAAAATGTCATTAAAAACAAAATAAATTCGAAATTCCAGGCGTTTGAGCTTGTCATACTTAGCTTAAAAGCAATGAAATAAAACTTGAAGATCCGCCAAATAGAAAATGAAAATGAAACCATAAGACAATGCAAGCTAAGAGCTGAAAATTAAATTTTACAAGAAAAAGAGAACGGGGAAGAAAATAACATGACGCGATGAGACATGACGGAGAAAGAAAGAGCGGTATCGACGGAGAGAGGATGGTGAGGGATTGAATCGTGGATAGCTACGCTTGGTGCGATGTCCATGGCGGTCCAGATATTTTCCGTTGCCCCCATTGTTAATTCTTGGAGCTTAAACTTAAAAGTTTGGCTAAATTTCCAAGACATTTTTGGACCACTCCACTCCATTTATTTCGGGAAACGGCAGGCAGTTTCATAATAAATGAATAAATAATAATAGAAACAATTGGGCAAAATTAGGAGAAATCGATGGAGTCTACTAAATGGGAATTAAAAATGGGTAAACTTACGTTTTGGCCATCGAATTTTAATTTATTACGAAATAGTCACTAATATTATCTATTTGTTACAATTTGATCATTGAGCTGTTATCAAACTGCACAGTTAATCCCTACACTTCTCTTCTAAACCTTCATCAGCATTTATATAACATGGGTTACCCAAGTTTGAAATCGTTGTTGATGATACATTCAAGTATATACTTGTGACAATTATGGTGGGTTTTGGGAAGAAGTTGAAAGAGTCTGGAATTCAAGAACGACAAGGGTATGTATATACACCCTGATGAATGATTGGTAGTTGATTTACTTTGTAATTTCTTGAAGTATCCCCAAAAAAAGTGTTTTTTCTAGGTATTATATAAACTACAAGTTGTTGAAGAGGAAAGCTTGCCGATATAAGATCACCATTATGTTCTCAGGGACTTCTCAAGAATGTTAGATGGTCAAGTAAACTTTAACAAATTGATTGAATGCAATGACAAGCTTTCTTTCTATGTTTGTTGGGTGGCAATTCCTTTTAGATCTAAAACATTGTATTGTTTTTGCTGGAACAACAAAGAATAATTAATTATCTTATTTTAGGGAGAAGAGAGAAAAGGAAAGAAATGAGAAGAAGAAGAAGAAGAAGAAGAAGAAGAAGAAATTAAATTGTTTCGAAGAAAAGGTATAGGGATTAGCTTTGTAATTTTACCTAAAATTTTAGTTTAAAATGATGATTTAGAACATCATGTCAACTTGTTACCCCTTAAACCAAAATGCTATAAATTGACAACGTTAGTGACCATATCATAACAAATTAAAATTCGATGATCAAAATTCAAAACATAATTTAAACTATAGATAAGGAGTTGATTTTATAGTTTACCCTAAAAATATTTAGGACACGTTTGAAAAGAAAAATCCACTTAGTAACTAATTTGGGCTTCTTTCTCCCTTGGTGGATTGTTCAGACTTGTTAACCTACTTTAGACTTGGGTCAAGAGGATTTTTGAGGTCCAATAAACCTTTTTTGGGTGTTCAAAGATGGCAACATATCAGCCCAATTCCGTAAGTCTTTTGTTGTAGAGATGTTGCAACATTGAGCATCCTTAAGTGAGTTTTAAGTCATTTCCTCTCAGTGCACCAACTACCTTCAAAGCTGCAAAAATCATGCATTTAGCATATAAATTAATTAAGATAACAAATTTACCTTAACATTATCCAATAGGTTAGAATTATAATAAAAACTACGAAATTTGTTATCAATCACTCAAATTTTGCATGAATTATTAGTATAAAAGTATTGAAGATAACTCTACATTCTAGAGTTATCAAGGGGATAGGGGTAACATAATTCAAACTCATGCCAAACGAGTGTCTGACAAGAGCTTTAACTAACGCTTCGTTCAAGTCAAGACATTTATTATAAAATATTTATACTACCTTTAACTAAATGACATAGTTTTTATACTTTGCGAAGAACCAATAGATAATGATAAATAGTATATGTTTAATGTTAGAGAGGGAATAACCTACCACGTATAAAATGCTAAACTAATTAAATAAAATTGTATAGGATGTTTGTTTTATTGTTAATTTTATTAGTAATTGTAATGTCAATTACTTATTAGGTACAATCATTTGGTTTTAAGTTTTTTTATTTGTTTAGAAAAAACTTCTCAAGTATTATTGATATTTTTTATAATAATTAATATTCATTTTAGAATATAAAATTGAATAGTTATGTAATTACAATTTATACTATCAAACATGACATGAAAAATTATTATGCAAATACATTCTATCAACTAAACACGTCTAGAGTGTGCTTGGACACAATAAAGCAATTGGATGAAAGTGTAATTGCTAGGGTGTAACTAGTAATTACACCCTCTTGTAATTATAAGGAATTTTAATTTTCTAGATATGTTTGGTTGACATGGTATAATTATATCGTAATTCCCTATACATGGTTGGCGAAAAAAATATAATTTATTTTTAAAATATTAATTAATAATTATTATTAGTAATACTTAAGAAAAAATTTTATACAAATAAAAAAATTAAATACTAATTATCATATGTAATATATTAGTTCAAAAAGAGAAAGAAATAAGGGGGAAGTCTATCAAGCCAACAAGGAAGAAAATTAAAATATAATTATCATACTATGTAGATTTTGTGGAAAGAGCAACTCATGGATGAGTTCAAGCCAACAAGGGTTATCCCACAAGGTGCCCCTTGTCTTTGTATCTATTCGTATTATGTATGGAAAGATTGTTGGGCCACAAGATAAAGGAAGAAGTAAGGGGGAATACATGGAAGCCTACAAAGCTCTCAAGGCGAGGGCCACCGATTTCACATCTATTTTCGCAAATTACCTCATATTGTCCTCTAAAGCAGAGTTGAAGCAAGTATCGGTCATCCGACAAGTTTTGGACACTTTTTGTCTTATTTTTGGGCACAAGGTTAACCTACAAAAAAAACTAAAGTATTTTTCTTCAAGAACACAAATGAGGAGCTAGCAGTGCAACTAAGTGAGCATTTAGGTTCTCGTAGAGTTCACAATCTAGTTAAGTATTTGGGCATTTTGGTTTTTCATAGGAGAAGTGGGCATTAGCATATTTCTATTTGTGGTAAAAAAGGTTTGCTAACAATTAAATGGATGGGACGCTAAACAGTTGTTGATGGAGGGTCGGATCTATAACACCCCTTACCCAGTCTGATCGCCAGACCCGAGTTATAGAATGTCACGACAGTCAACAAAACAGTACATGCAAAACTTAATTCAAAATTTTCAATTACACATGCAATGATTACATATATCCAACATCACAAATGAAACCAAGTCTAAATCAAGCTTACGAAAGCTCTAAAATTGACCCAGGAATGAACAAGGATCAATCAACAACATTTTCAAAAGATAAGAGCACTCATGCAAATCAGGGGATACATAGGCGTGTGTCCAGGCTGTGTAACAAACCGAAGTCGTGTGGATCAAACACTAAAAATTTTATCAAAAGTCACACAGCCACACGGTTGGGCCGTGTAACTAACTAAGGCCATGTGAAACCTAAATGACCAAATCTACAAGACTCACACGGGCATGTGGTCAGCCCATGTGATAATTGGGAATTGTGTGATTCAAATGCTTTCAACTTTCCAATGGACACACGACCGTGTCATTAGTCCGTGTGTGACACATGGCCGTGTGGACATGCCGTGTGGTACAAAATATGTCATTTGATGCCTACTTCATGCCAAACTAAATCAATAGCATATTTGATGTCCCAATGCACAATTAAACCTACTCAAAACTTGCATAAAAACTAATTCAAATCATACCAACTTTACCACATATCATACTTGTAACAGCCCGATTTTGGGTCTAGATGGAACAGTAGTTTTTGGACAACAAATCCGACGAGGAAAAAAAATGTAATAGCCTGAATTTTCAGAGGTGTCGGAACGATGATTCGAGATCACTAAATTCGAAAAATGAGTAGAAAATATTATTAATTTAGTGAGTATAAGTTAAATGTGAAGTTAGGAAAATTTTTGAAATAGTGAATAGTGCACTAGAAATAAATATTAAAATAATTAGAATAAAAAAATAGGGTATCGAGACCTCGGAGATTTTAAATCGAGCCATAAATATTTTTATAAATATTTATGGAGTGTTAAAAAGTTAGTATTAAAGTTTCGTTAAGAAATTTTAAAGTTCCGATAATTAATTGAACAAAAAGGACTAAATTGTAACAAATGCAAAATTATGGGAAATGATTAAATAGCTTAAATGATAAAAGGAAGAGGGCTTCAAAGGCAAATAGACCCAAGGTCTATTTGGGCTGGACGGCAAAGGCATGAAATCAGCAACAAAGTAAGGAGAATTAAGGGCAAATTTGGAATATTGCAAAATTTACTTAATAAAGTTAGGACCAAAGTGGAATTATCTAGATTCCTCTTTATTTTTCTGCATTCTCATCAGCAAAAAAAAAAACACCATAGAAGGGTTTCCTTAAGATGGTTCTTCCTATTTTTACTGCAGGTAAGTTCAATTCTTGATTATTTCTTGAAATTTTGGTGTTTTTGTGACTTTTACAATTAGGCCCACTTGTTGAATTCATTAATTTTTGATTCTATGAAAGAAGTTGAAAGTTGCTATGAATATGTGCTGGAAGTATATGATGATTTAGCATGGAATTAGAGCTTTAAATTGAATAGAAAGTGAATGTTTGAGACCTAATAGTAAAAGAGTTTGAAGATAGAGTTATATGTGAAAATTCAATTTCAATAGTTGTGAAACAACTTATAATGTCTAGGTAAAGTATTAATTGAGAAAATTAGATTAATTGAGGGTTAATTGAGAAAGGACCGAATTGTATAAATTAGAAATTTGGTGCAAAATGGAAATCAACATTTTGCACTAAAGCGCTTTTGGACAAGAGCAGAGTATAACTTTGAAAATCACCAAAATTGTGGGAATTGAATTAGAGGTGAATAAAATATGAAATTAAATCTTATTGAGTCTAATTTCTCATAGAAGAAACAGTGTAAGCAATGAAATTGTAAATCATGATATATAATAAATTTTGTGAGACAATGTCAGAATGATTTGGGGTTCCCCTGTTCTGACTTTGGAAAATCATCAAAAATTGAATAAAAATAATTATGAGTTATAATTTATATGCTTAGAATACTTAATGCGTTTCAAAGGAAATAAACGAAAACATCATCCAAATTCTGTACAATTAGATAATTCATTTTTAGTAAAGAGTGGTCGGAACTGTTAGACAACGAAACAGGGGAAACTTTAAAGAATAAACTGTACTATTTGGATGAACCAAAAATTCTGAAAATTTTATGGTAAGAAGTTATGTGAGTCTAGTTTCGGAGAAAATTAACAGATCTTAATTTGGAGCTCTGTAGCTCCGGATAAAAATAATTTAGTGACTCTAACTCAGATAAATAGCTTTGAATATACTTGTGAGTGAATAGTGAAATTATAGCTAATGTTGTTTAAGTGTGTTATACACATTAAGGATGTGGAATGGAGAGGAGGAGGAGGAAAATTGGGAAATATATGAATGATTTGTGTATAATTGGTCATATGCTTGATTATAATTGATAAACGATGAAATAGAAATGATGCTTATATTTGTGCATTATTGGTCATGGTTTAAGCTCATGTGTGAAAATAAAGTTTCATAGTATGTGTGTATGGTATATTCGGTATATGATTTGGCATGAACTAATGTCATGAATGGTTTATGAATTAACACATGTTGGTAAGCCTGATACATGAATAAATGTTGTGCTCATCCATGCTTATAATGCTTATGCTATATGTGTATTTGGCTAACATATTTGGTGTATATGCTTAGGCTTTGGCCAAGTGGTGGCTAGATTATGCCACGTTAAATTTATAAGTTATGCATTGAAATGGTTTATCATGTGGTTAGTTCCAAAAAGAGTTATGTTTAAATACACTAGCTTGCAACTATGGTTGAATGATATGCTTATATCTTGTGTGATGCGCACAGAAACAAGTGCGGAAAGATAATGAAATAGTAAGTTCATATGGCTGAAATTTAATGGTTAAATGTTAATTTCATGAATTATATAATGTATGATGAAATGTATTTAGTGTTGAAATGAGAGTAAAATAAAAATGCGAAAATCGAACAAATGATCAAATTAAGCGGAACGCCGGATTTGAGTACTTCTGATCAAGAGATAAAGTGATAAGTGGTAGCTTTAGCTACACTTATCTGATCAAGTGACAAAGTGATAAGTGCTACACTTATTTGATCAAGAGACAAAGTGATAAGTGGTAGCTTTAGCTACACTTATCTGATCAAGTGACAAAGTGATAAGTGTTAGCCTTAGCTACACTTATCTGATCAAGTGACAAAGTGATAAGTGGTAGCCTTAGCTACACTTATCTGATCAAGTGACAAAGTGATAAGTGGTAGCCTTAGCTACACTTATCTGATCAAGTGACAAAGTGATAAGTGGTAGCCTTAGCTACACTTATCTGATCAGGGGCAAGTGATAAGTGATCATACGTAAGACCATGGTTATACTATGGCAAAGTCAAAGTGAAGTACTCAATTTTCCGTAACCGTTCCCTAATTTGATTAAGGATGGTAAGTGACAAATGGGCCCAAATGAATTAAAGTAAATGGATAAGTGGTAGTGTATTTATACCAGGATGATGTTGTTATTTAAGCTAAAGTGATATTTTCATTGCAAAATTGAGAATTTCATAAATGTGTTATTGAATGGTATAATCGATAAACGTTGAGTTAAATGGTAAATACATATTAGTGTTGAACTTAATGTCATTGAATTGTACGTGAATTAAATGGAAATTGCTAGTGAATTGATTTAAATTGTGAGCATGAGAAGTTGCGAATTGAATGAAATGGAAATGAAACATTGAATTGCATGAGTATGTAACGGGTCTCGTAGGCCCTAATTATCATGATTATAATATTTTGAGGATATATTGTGAAAAGTTATAGAAGCATGCTAATTATTTTGAAAGTTTTAATTTAAATGAAATTTTATAACTCGGTTAAATACGTTTACAAGTGTATGTGTTTTGGTAATGCCTCGTACCCTATTCCGGTGTTGGATACGGGTAAGGGGTGTTACAATACTTTTATCAATTAACAATCTATTATGCCATATTTGCTAACTAACAAGTATCTTGCATACGCATCTATACCAACTTGAAGATGTACCATTGGAAATTGTACCATTCACATGTTAACCAATTCATTGATCAACATACAAGTACCTTACCAAACATCTTAACCCATGAACCTTCAACTTTTCAATCTTAAGATACTACTCAAATACACCATTCAAATTATCTATTAAAATCTTACCAAACAATTCATCCCTTGAAAATCATTAACCAATCAATTTATAATATGGTTTAATTGCAACATTAAAAATCAACCATTTCACTATCATTTTGATCATCTACATGTCACAATTACAACTAAACACTTAGCCTAAATGCATACATTCATCCATACCATATAGCCATTTATGCTATAATAGCCCATTTTTCAGTAGTGTTGAAAACAGTGGTTTCGAGACCACAACTCCGGTAAGTGAGTTTGTAAATAGTATTATTTAATAGTTAAGAGTCAATTATAATATTATATTGGATTTTGGTTTATAATTTTTGCTAATAGAACGAGTAGTAAAGTACAAGTGGTTTGTCCTTAAAGTTATGTATTTTTAGAAAATAAAGTTTCAGGACCTCGTTTCTGTAAACCAGACCTGTAAATATTTTTATTAAATATTTACAGAGTTACTAGATAGGTATATTGAAGTTTGGTTCAGAAATTTTAGTGATTTGATTGTTAATTAAGGAAAAGGACTAAATCAGATAAGTTACAAAATTTAATCGCTATTAAATTTAATTAATTAAATGGCTTATATAGTCAAAGTGAGAGGATTAACATAGTAAATTGACCATAATTTAGCATGATGGACGGTTTATGAAAGGTAATTAATTAAATTACATGTTATTTTAATTATATATGTTAAAATGTTAATAATAATAATAGTAAAACATAAGTATAATGTTGTCATTTTTCCCATTTGAAGTCTCCTTCACCGAAACTCCATAGTTTCAACTTCTCCAAGCTTTGGTCTTGCTTTATTTTATGCATATAAGCCTTTTGGCTATCGATTTTTCGTAAATTTTATGTTTTTTAGATCATTATAATTAGGTCCAGCTAACTCGTATCTCTGATTTTAAAATTGTTAAAAAATTTAAAACTTGCCATTAATGAATATTAGATGTTTTTGATAGAAATTGATATATTTGGAAGCTATGAAATGTTTTAAGACTATTTTGTTAAGTAATTTTAATTAGTTTTAAGTTTAAGGACTAAGTTGTTAAAATAGTAAAATTATATGAAATTATTGTGAAAAATTGTTAAATATGGGCTGTATAGGAATTATATGAAATTTGGATAACATGAATTGGGATTAAATGTGGTTAATTTGAAAGTTTCGAATTTAGAGTCTAAATTGAATAAAAAGTAAAATTTTAGGGTAAAAGTGTAAAATGACGATATAACTGTTTTTTATTGTAAGAAAGGGAAGTCAGAGGAGAAATCGTTGGTGTTGTGTCCATAACTGTTTTTGACTAGGTAAGTTCGTAAATTGATTGAATTAATTTTTTTTGTGATTTAATACATATATATTTATGTTGTAATTGAGTTTAACTACTTGAGATTGGCATATGATGAGTTGGAATAAGTTGTGATGATATTTAAGTTGAGTACTATGTTTGGAAAATGTGAAATACATGAATGTGAGTTTGAAATGGTATAATGGGAAAAAAGTTAAAGGATTCAGATATAAAATGTGTCCCATTTGAACCTTGTGAATACTTAGGATACAAATGACATGTCATTAGGGGGTTATTTACAACTTTGAGTGCTAGTCTTAGATGTCCTACCAATGGCTGAGGTCCTACATTTATTGCGGATTCTCCACAGCTCGTGTAAGCAGCATTGTGTAGCCTAACATCCCGACCCATAGCTCATGTGAGCATATACAGTTACATGTTGCAGTCATAGCTTGTATGAGCATTTCCCGAGTATCTGATGTTATTTCATTTGATTCAACAGGTGATAAAAGCTTAAATGAATATGATTATATATGAAATGTTATATGGCCAATACATGTGAATTGGAAAATTTTGATATAAATACGAAATGGAAAGCTATGTTATCGAACATATGATGGATGTAATATGTACTTGTTGTGTTATTATTACATGTTCTATTATTTGTTGGAATTATATGTTCCTTTGTGATACCTACTAACATTGTAAGGTTGTGTTGTACAGAAAGAAATGTAAGTACAAGATTTAATGAATGATTATGTGTTAAATGGTAAAATGAAATGTTTAGATGAAATGGTTATACTAAATATTTTTATGAAAATAGACATATGAAATGGTTATATGATGTGTCTATATGAAATATTTATATGGATATTGATAAATGTTAAAAGTAACATGTTTTAGCCTCATTCTTAATGCATTTTTGGATGATTATTCGATTTAAAATGGTCAATTTTATGCTCATAATCCTTTAAATTCATGTTTCTATACTTAGGAAAACATTTGGGAGTAAAAGGAGCGAAAATCAAAAAATCGAAGCAAGTTTCAAGAGCCACGCGGCCATGTGCCAGACCGTGTGAAAATCACGAACTGCACCCCAAACCTACGAGAAATGCATTTTTTTTAGATTTTTCGAGCATTCAAATACCTATATATGACAAAAATAAGAAGATGGGAGTGAGCCGTCATAGAATACTCAAGAAAATAACTCAAAAAGCACCATTGAAGCCGATTTTGAAGTAGATTTCCATCAAGATTGAAGATCTCCTTTTTATTTCTTTGAAGTTTATTATAAATTTCTTTATTTCTTGTGGTTATATTGTCTTTGAGATGTTTTTATTTGTTATCATGAACTAATTTTCCAAGTACCTAGGGAGATGAACCCTAGGATGGATTCTATTATTTGATTTCTATTTTTACGCAATAAATACTTGGATCTTGTTCTCAATTATGTGTGCTTAATTCTTAGTTTAATAATTCTAGACTATTATTCCATGTTTTACGTGCTTGAATAAGAGGAGGAATAGACCCTGTTTAATAGTAGATCTAGTATAATTGAGTGGAGTTGCATGCAATCCTAGAAATAACACAACATAAATATACTAAATTAGAGCAAAATCTAATAGGGGGATCCATAGATCGAGTTAATGCGACAATATGGGTTTTAATTAGAAAGAGATTTCAATTAATCAACCTAGAGTCAGTTGTTCTTAGTCTTGAAGAGAGATATTAGCATAATTTAGGGATTTCTATGGATAAAGATACTAAGTGAAGAAATTGCGTAATTTAGATTGATAATGACAGATGAAATCTAAGTGTTCTTTCTTAGGTATTGTCTCGCTTCTTGGTTGTTAATAATTTATTTTCCTGATTTGTTCTTTGTCGTGTTCTTTAGTTAATTAATTTAGTTAATTTTAGTTTTAATCAATCACTCCAATTTATGGGTTAAATAATAGAAAGACGGTAATTACTAGTACTTTAAGTCCTCGTGGGAACAATATCTTTTCTCACCGTAGTTATACTATTAATTCATAGGTGCACTTGCCTTTGTCAAATTTTTAGTTGGTTTACGACTGCATCAGATATGAACATGTGGAAAGAGACATTTGAAATGAATACTTAGAATGAAGATGTGAAATGTTAAATGAATATGTGATGGTTGGTTTATATACCAAATGTGTTTTTCATGTTTATATTTGAAAACCTGATAAAGTTATATGTTTTATATATGAACTCACTAATCTTGTGAGACTTGTGATGTGTATAGGTAATGAATGAACTCATGACCATGATATTGAATTATCTTGTAAAATGTTTAAATTACATCCTTTTCGGTAAGTTAAAGTTAAAGTTTATTATGAACTTACTAAACTTTAAGCAAGCTTACCTCGTTTTGGTTTTTCTTCCTTGTAGATCGTCAGATTCGAGTTGTTGATTGGATTGCTTTTGGAGATCACACTATCTAGCAACTTATTCGGTGATTAATTGTTTATTTTGGTTTGGTTATAAGTGGCATGTAATTAGGATGTGATTTATATGTGTTATAAGCATTATGGATATGTATTGTGTTATTTGAAGTATGAGATGTCTATATTGATGTAAATCTCCATTAGTATTTTGGTAGATTGTGGTGTGTGATGGAAATGGTATTTTTTTTTTTGTTTTAAATGCATTTTGAATGGTTGATTTGGAAGGGTTGAATTGATACAAATGCTCATGGAATGTTTTTTTGTTTTAAATGCATTTTAAATGGTTGATTTGGAAAGGTTGAATTGATACAAATGCTTAGGTAACTTGGTAAATCTTAGTTGATGATTTTGGTCATAATAAATGAGGTATCTTTGATAGTTGAAGAAGTATGAAATTCTAAGTACTTGCACTTGAATGGATTATGTTTCAATGTTTGAATTGTGGTGCCAAGTGATGGCATATTGGTTAGGCTCATAAGATGAATAATTTTGGCATGTTTTAGCTACGTTTGAATGTGTTTTAACCATGTGAAAGTGATCGGGAAATGTTTGGTTTGGTGTCCAAGAAATGGATGTTGAATTAGTTTGCATTAGGGATCATTTTGAGTGCACATTGTCTGGGACACGAGCTACCACACGGCCGTGTGCCACACATAGACGTGTGTCTTATTAATTTTAGGTGTAGAATTTTTCACACGGTCACAGTTAGTTACACGATCTGAGCACACAGACGTGTGGGGTAGCTACACAGCCATGTCTCTAAGCCACACAGGCTAGCCTTTGTCACACAGCCGTGTGACCCCTATTTTCAGTTTTTTCCACATTTTTCTGTTTTGTTTTAGATTAGTCATTGTTTGTTTCCAAATTGTTTCTAAGGTCCCATAGGCTTGATTTAAGGTCATTTTTGTATTAATGATACGATTATTGATTGGACAATGATTTATGATATTTAAATTGATTTTTGAATTGTATTTAAATATTATCAGATATGTTAATTATCGCAATATCCTGTGACCCTATTTCGTCGACAGAGACTAGTTAGGGGTGTTATATATGCTATTTACCGTTTTTTATACAAAATCAACATCATTTAAAATAGGTACACATAAACATATCATTGCCTATATACATGCCACATAACCGAATTCTAGAATGATTAAAAGACTACCGAAATAAAAGATGGATAGTGTGAGTTTCAAGATGATCTGATCTTCACGCTCTGCAAAAGACCACTTATCATTATAACAATTAAAGTATTTGAATTACAAGGCACGAGATGACATATCCTTGGCATCCTTACGTGTGTTCGTATATAGTTTCACAAGATAACCAGTAAGTTAATAATTCACATAACAAGATCATAGTATTTAAATCCATATACATGTAAAACCAAACTTCTTTACGTCATACCATTCAACCTTGTTCGATGTGTAAACATATCAATGGAATCCACATTCAATTCATGCTCATTTTTGCAACATAATAATTATATTAATGATTGACTTTCCAATCATTTCGTTACCGTTTAATTAACGTTTTCATCTGAAGAGCTATAGTGATTTAACTTCGGATACACATAGCTACGTTGCTACTGCAAGCTATAGAGTTGATCTATTTAAGCGAGCTTTATTCAATGTTACTCACTCAAGTTGTCGTTAATCCGTAACATGTGCTAGATCTCAGCCATCAATAAAGTATAATTCGATGTTGCTCACTCAAGCTATCGAGAATATGCAGCTTATGCCGAATCTCAGTCATCGCTAAAATCTAATTCGATGCTGCTCACTCAAGCTGTTGAGAACCCGCAACTTATGTTAGATCTCAGTCATCAGTAAAATATAATTCGATGCTGCTTACTCAAGTTGTCAAAAATCCGCAACATATGTTGGATCTCAACAATCGAATAAATCCCTGAACATAACTTCCATTTTCCTTTTTAAAACCCTAATGGTTTGCCATTCATATCCAAGTTGTTTATTAAAAAATCACACGGGTTTTATTACCAATTTCGTATCATTTCAAACCTTGTAATTGTATACACACTTTTTATATTTCGTATAACGATATATATACATTTTAACCCTGTAACATCATCATATACATATTATCTAACCACATAACATTTCCACATCCATTCAATGTCATATACCTATTCATATTTATCAAATATTTCATATTTTACATTTCAGTCCATTAGATGCCAAAAGTCATTAATTCACAATAAACCTAAATTAATAAACATTTAATATTAATCAAACATAACATAAAACAACATAGTATACTTGACAAAACGACAATGTAAAAGGTGTCGGGACTAATCTACAATTTTTCCTTTTTCTTGATTATCTTTTAATTTATTCAAATCCCGATCTATAATAGTATTTTCTTTTATCATATTTTATTTAATAATTAAATAAAATTTTAACAATAAAATATTTTTAAAAATAAAGCATTAATCGTCCATTAACTTTTAAAGTGGTCTAATTATCACTTAGACCCTTGAACAACTATTAATTAAGCATTTTAACTAGTAAAAATCAATAGCGATTAACTTTTACAGTTTTTATGATTTAGTCCTTATACCTTAATTAATCACCAAATCAACAAAATTACCTATCCAAAATTCAAGTCATCTATATAATAACTCCATAAATACTTAATAAAAATATTTACTAGCTTGGTTTACGAAAACGAGGTATTGGTGCCTCATTTTTTGACACCATTGACTTTAGGGTCAAAATACTTATACCCTAACTAACTATCCAATTGACAAATTTGTCAGACTAAAGTTCAATATAATAACATAATTAACTAGTAAATATTAATTAATAATATTTACAGACTCGATAATTGGAGAACAGAATTCTGAAACTACCGTTTCCGATACTCTTAGAAATCTAGTTGTTACAGAACCAATTTGTCCAAAATTAATTATTTTGAGCATCCCTAATTATTTTATGCAAAATGTGTGCATTCATGTCAATATTTGCACAAAGATTGCAAGGTTGGTGAGAGGATTCATTGGGGCTCGAGCAATGACTTGCTGACTAAAATAAAGCTTTTTTATGAAACTCCGGTTTCAACTCATCGTCAATTTACAGGCTCTTTAGGTCCTAGTGCTGAGATCCAAGTATAATATGCTTGGTGAATTTCAAAGGTATAGACTAATGTGAGTGAAGTTATTTGTTGGTCTCTTCGAAATAGTCGTTTAGCTAATTTTTGATACAACACTTGGATTCTAGAGATTTAGTATTGACTCAGTTTATTCAATTTATGGTTAAATGGTTGTGTCTCATATACATGTGATGTGTGATAGCATGTATGCCAAAATCGTTTGGAAGAGGATTGTACCGAATGAATCTATGGTAACCTTTTTGTCCTTGTCCCTAATTAATTGGGTCGAATGGAACATGTCTAATAGTTGACATAGAGATCATGGATGGTGATTGGTGCATCCTCTTTGCTATTGTTTGCTGGAAACTATGGTAGGTGAGGAATGAGTTGATTTTTAGTCGAGGCAACTTTTGAAATACTGATGTTATCACCACAGGCGTCAGTTGGATGAGGAATGTTATGATGGCCAGGTCGACTGCCTCGCTACGTTAATTGCAAGTTGCGATGGACACCGCCGCAGGAGGGGTAGCTTAGGCTGAGGACAAATGGTGCGGTCAGTGAGAGGGAGCAGTTGGCAGCTGCAGCGGTCTTCTCAGTACTTGGCAGGAGGTATAGGAAAATTGAAGTTGAATGTGATAATGCTAATCTAATTCATTTGTGGCATATTAAAAGGCTTTGCAGCAGGCAGTGGGATGTTGTATTCCGTCATACGTTTTGAGAGCTCAATGATGTGGCCGACTTTATGGCGAACTGTAGCATCGGTGCTGCACTGGGGTTGCCGTTGTTCCGAAGGCCGCCTAGTGAAGTTCTCCAGCTGCTATAACAGGATCTGTCGAATGTTTATGTTGGTGCAACTTAGTGCTTCAGCTTCTCTTTGTAATTAAAAATATATATATATATATATGTAGATAAAAAACAAAATTATATAGAAAATATATTTTAAAAATAAAATAAATGACAAAATATAATGCAATTCAAATCATATATTATTTTTCTATATAAAAAATAAAAAATAAATAATTTCAAAATAATACAATTTATCTTTTATCATTAGATGGAAACAAAGTCAGTAAAGGATTTAAAAACAGTGAAGATAAAAAATCCGAATCATGACCGGATTGAGGTGGTGGACAACTCTGCCAACTATTACTATTACTTAAAATTCAGTTCCCAAGACAGTGATAAACCCTAGCTAGTGAGTAGCCACCACCAAGTTTAAAACAGACCTCACAAAAGTCGGAATTGGTTTGTTGGAAGGATTGATTGACTACTACTCTGCAGATTTCGTCCGATTTGCAGAGTCAGAGGCTGAGATTTAGGGTTTAGCAGAAGTCTGTAAATGGAAGAAATCACCCAAGGTGTCAACAACATCAACTTGGTCGCCGATTCCCTCAAGAAGAATCGGATTCAAGTCTCCAATACCAAAAAGCCCTTGTTTTTCTACGTTAATCTCGCCAAGGTTTCTCCTTTGCTTTGTTTTTTCCTTTTCTCCTCTTCTCCAATTACTATCATATTCTGTCGAAATAAGATGCTATATTTGAATAACACTGGTAAAATTTTGGTGCATTTTAGATTCTTCCCCCTGTTCTGGGAATTTGTTTCAACTATCGTTCTGCAACATAAGATCTAATTCTTTGTTCATGCATTACATTATTTCTGATATTCTCCCCCCCCCCCCCTATTTGCAGAGGTATATGCAGCAGCACAATGAGGTGGAGTTGTCTGCCCTTGGCATGGGTACTTTTACTTCTTCAGTTCTATATTTCCATTACTTATAATATCATTTGTCTTTTTCTTTTGCAGATTTTATCATTAATGAATTATTCTCATATATGAATTTTTATTTGCTTTTGTATTATCATCACAACCTTTGTTTTGCTGCATGGATGCTCTTGAGGAATAGATGGGGAGTTGATAATGATTTTTCCTTATTGTAGTTGTTTGATCTTTAGATTATTTGTATTCTACAACATCTGATTTGGAGCTGTTTGATTCAGCATTTTACCTACAAAATTGTAATTATAATTTCCCTGAAGGAAATGGTGCTAGATATATCAATATTATGGTGTCACTCTTCCCCTAACTTTGTGCAGTGAAAATGCTCAAAAGCTTTTATCAACTCTGCAAATGCTTTGAACCTAGTTATTCATTGGTGAAACTTAAAACCGGTTATGTAAGCTACATTTTGAGAATTTTTGTAACTCGTTATTCTTTCTTTTCTTTTTTTATCTTTTCGTATTTGCAGCTATTGCAACGGTTGTCACAATTGCAGAAATTCTGAAAAACAACGGTTTAGCTGTTGAGAAGAGTAAGATGTCTTCTTCTTCTTATGTATATACATATGTGTATTTATTTTAAAAAAATGTGTTAATGTAGCTGTGCAGCCAAATAATCATGAGAAATAACCTACACTTTTTCCAGAGATCACAACCTCAACAGTTGACATGAAGGAGGACTCAAGAGGGCGACCAGTCCAAAAGGCAAAGGTAAATCACTTAATAACTCCTCGTATTTGCAAGCAGAGATGCATTTGTTATCTCCATTTCAAGTTAAATTTTGAAGTTTTCATACACTAAATATTCCCTGTTATTGGTGTTTATCTAACCATACTGTAATAAGGAGCATTATAAGACTGAGTTATGTTGTTTGTTAGAATGGGTATTGATAGATACGCATATACGTGTTTCTCAGATTGAGATATTGTTGGGGAAGACAGAAAACTTTGATGAATTAATGGCAGCTTCTGCTGAAGAAAGAGAGATTGTGGATGGAGAAGTGCAGGGTTGAAGCTTGAAGAAGTTTGTTTGTTAGTTTGTGGTGGTCAGTTCCTATTGTCACTGTAGGGTTAACTGTTAAGGCAAATTTGGTTTCTTACACATTGTAGGTGTTGAGCTATCTTGGTTGTCCTAGGATTTTTACTTTTAAAAAAAAAAAAAGATGTATGTTTTGTTTCAAATGTTCAATTTTTTTATCTGATTAATTTCTGGCTTCTATTTTCCCAAAATATATATTGATGCGAGGTTGGTGTCATTGTGAAATTTGTAATCCGGTCATCTTATCCATAGCCAAGTTAGCCTAAGCATCCTCATTGACTTCCCAAACGCCAAATATCCCCAGCCAGCGCATTAATGGACTGCTCCACCATTTTTGTTACTCAGAATTTGGACCATACCTTTACTGTCCAGCTCTATGATGGATCACTCTTTAGTTTTTTATTTAGGTTTGAGGACGTGTGTTGGATTTTTAATCTCATTTTTTAAATTAAAATTTTTTATACCACGTTTAAAACTATTCGTAACTTTTTTCATAACCCTTAAATAGGAAGGAAAACAAGCTTTAATATGTTCAAAACAATAATATCAATGTCAATTGATGGGCTTAAAATTAAAATTTATTAGCAATGAAAAAGATAAAATATATATTTTTTAATATAATACTAGTTTTGGACTCGTGTTATGTATGGGATATGTTAACATTTAAATATTTAAGCACTTAATAAAAACTTTAATAAAGAAAATTAAATTTAAAAAAGAAATAAAATATTGCAGCATGAGCTTTTAGAGACAAAATTTAATTATTTCATTAAATGGTGAGAATATAATAACACTCGAATGTCAATTCGGGGAAATTGTGCTTGGCGGAGCCATTTCAAAGAGCAATTGGGATGATACAGAGTCAGTCATGGCAACAAATTTGGAGATAAAAAATGACAAAGAGCTGGAGAATTCATGATACTAGGTGGCTTTATCCGTGACAATGAAGGGAATTGGGTGGTCGATTTTGGGAGGAATATTGGCGAAGTCTTGATTCTCGCGAGTTTGGTGGTCGTCACCTGTAACACATTTAGTCTACCTTGCTTATCTCGCTAAAGATAGGCGTTGAATATTTCCTGCATATATGAGGTCTCATCTAATCCACATTAACCCCGTTGCCACCTAGTTAGAAAAGTTATCATGTTCCCTATTAAACCAATAATGACAAGATTAACGCGAATATGTGTCAAGACTAGTGAACGTCTATTTTTATTATTCCATTTTAGTCTTGCAATTTGTATTAATACGAATTAATTATCTTGGCCAAAGACTTCTTGGGGTGATGGATTCTCTTTAGATCACTCTATAGCCTTTATCTGCCTTATTTCATTTCATAAACATCCTACTTTAAGAATTCATCAATTCGGTTTTGTTTTGTAAAGAACTGAAGTAAAACACTCAAGATACTAAGAGAGTTAATGTCACAAGTCTGAGTATTATTTACACTACCAACACTTGAGATTATTTCTTTGGACATATAAATGAAATACCTAATGAAACTCTCATAACCAATTACGTTCAATGTTGTTATTCTCGTAACAATTACCCACATGTTCAGTATTATCTGTTGCATGCATCCCATAGATAAAAGGATTAATATGTGCTAACTTTTAAACAGTATCGCTGTTCTATCATGCTAATACAAGAGTCAAAAACAATTTAGGATCTCGACTTAGTATAAAAATTTCATAATTATTGTAATAAATAAGTTTTATTTACACAAATTCTAAAATGATATAATTCAACCACAAATATTATCGTGGTTTAGGAGCGGAATGGTAGGTTGGAGCTGCAGCGGCAACAATGGGGTTTATTCGTGAGACACCACATTGTGATTTGTTGCACAAGTTTCAATCGGCAGCTTAATGGCTTCCATTGAGGTCATTTCTCTTAACAAATTATTATTTGCATTGAGGCAGCATTGGTTTTATACAATAATATTTCACTCACATGGAAATGTTGTTCTTGCACCCCTCTAGGGTTTTTGAATAACACCAACTTCATCAATTCCAGATTCAGATCATGTAATTTATAATACCATATGCAGTTAACTAAAACAAAATGTTTAACTATGATTAAGTTACATAAGACTGCAAAAGAGAATACATTTATTTTTATATCATAAATCTATTAATTGTAGTATATATAGATACATATTAAAAAACAAAGTTTAAATAAAAGACGGATCAATCACACAAGTACTAACAAAATTCCCAAATAAATTTATTATTACTGCGCCAAAATAATAGTAGTAGTTATTTTCTTTTTAAGAAAAAAAGAAGGAAAAGTTTTGATATTTTACATTTCCACTGTTCTGAATTCCTAGAAAGAAATCTGGTGTATTATAAATCATGTCTCAAATCTCGTAAGCTTGTCCTTCACTCCTTTGAGGTTATGACCAGTAATCCCAATGCACCCAGTAGTATGTACTGCAGCAAGATGAAGCGGAAACACTGAGTGCAAAAGAAATGAATATGACTAAATTACAAATACAACACTAGTATGTTTCGACTCCGTAAATTACTAGGGTAGTAATTACACCCTCTTATAATTATAAGGAATTCTATTTCCCATGTTTAGTTCACAGAATGTGATTATATCTATAAAAAGAATAATTTTTTGTTAAAAAAAGTTTGAAAGTCATCATGATTAATAACCTATTCTAGTTCCTTCAATTTTCACTCTCAACCTTACCTAAGAATAATTGGGAGAGTATAATGAAATGCTCCAATTACACTCAATTCAATGGGATCTACTCATTACAATAGTTACTCAAACATATCACATATGTTATACAAGACTAAAAAAAACCCTTCTCAGGAAAACTTTAAACTACATTCAAACCTTGATTATTGGCTTGTCTGTCATGATAATTGTCAACCAGCCAACATAAGGCAAGAACCTGTACAGTAAGAACATATTTTAATATTGTCATATAGTTTAAAAAAAAAGTAGAAGACCGAGATAAATGTGATCCTTCAGCCCAAGTATAATTTTACCATTGTTCTAGGTCAAACCTGTCTTCAAGTACAATTTTCCCATTGCTAATATCTATGTTATTTTGACACCGGAGCTTGTCAAAGAGCTCAACACAAATATGTTTAATTTTTTCCTAAAAACTTTCATATATTCAGAGGGAAGAACATATTCTCGTATTCATGTCCGTCCACATATGAGTTGGGCACGGATGTCAAACTTGAGTACTTCAAGAAAAATGAAGCGTAAGAGTAATAGAGGCTACGATGAACAGGAAATTATGAGAAAGACGTATGGATAGACCATCAAAATCTGTCAACTAAGAATGAACACCTTTGATTTGATAAACCAGTATTCAAGGAACAAAATGTGCTTTGACAGATTCAGCCATTCATATATGCATATGGTTTCAGGACTCATTACTTATGCACAAAGACACTCCAAATTAAGCATATCTAAAAGCACGTGGACAGAATACTCACGACGTTAAACCTAGCCTTTGCTTTATTATTTGAAAAAAAAGTACTGAGAGAAGACCCCAAAGCAAAGAACAAATATGCCTTATTCTTGGCCAAATCTTTGGTTGATGATAATTTGACAAATGCCAAATTGATAGGGGCTGATGATAATACTAAACCATCAAATTAGCATGAATAATAGATAATCATTTCGCTAAATTCTAGTTCATGAAATTTCAGATGCTCTGACAATTTCATCAATGTTATGTGCTTATCATTCTTGAACAATAATTTATAGCCAAAACACAATCCACTTATGCTAATTTTGACAAATGAAGTGTGATGAACTTGAAACTCAAAGCATACAGCACAAATGGTGATGCAAGAAATTCCTAATCAGAGTGTTTTACAAATGTTTTCACTTCTAGAACTTGTTAACACTTTGAGGAATATATAGGTGTTTGATTTACCCAACAGCTCTGCCCATGATGTATTTTTGTTGCAACCAACGATTACTAGATGTGTACAACATTCTGTCATCGTAAAGATTAGCGTCTCCTGATGAATATGTCCAGTCAAAAGATTAAAAAGGTTAGCATACTCAAGCAGTAGCTGTACATATGAAGATATTTAAAGAATGATCAACCACACACACACACACATGAAAAAACGAGAAGAACTTGGAATGTATTTAAGACCATTCCACAAGTAAACAAACAAAACTATTTGGAAGTGTCCACTCTCCACTTCATTGGTGGGGAAAGAGATTTTAATAGTCAGAAAATATTTTCATGATTGATAATAAAAAGTTTAAAGTTCGTTGAAAACAAACAAACAAACCACAACTTGTATTTGCTCACATTCAACTAGCTTGATATCAAGGATATGCTACCTTTAGTGAGTATATCAGCTTCTTTGCTATCTCGCTGCTCATGAACCTGACAAAGCATAACCAAACATGCAATGTACTAAATCCAGCATACAGAATAACCAGGCGGGGACCCGTTAATTCAAATAATTTACAGCCATAACACCTATATAAATTTCAGAAAGAAAATGTTCAACCACTAGTACACAGCCCATGAACAAGACTCTTAGAGTTGACCATGGTGTTAACCTTATCAAAACTATTTGTTTCTACTTTCTAGAGATTTTCTACATCATAACATGAGAACCTTCTGTCACTCGTCGTTCAAGCAGTTCAACATTTGGAAATAAGAAACTAAACAACAAAGTGACTCTAGGCTACCGATATGATATGATATGATATGATAAGCCCTCCTCTCTGGAAATTAGACAGTTCCTTGTATTTAGATAGTTTCCGAGTAACATTTGAAAAACCTTCAATTTTCCAAAGTTCAATCATATCTGTTGTCTGGACTCGTACATGTAACAAACACTCACACTTGACTAAAAGTTACATAGGCTTGTTATGCAATGTACACAAGTAAAAGGGCACAGAGAAATAAAACACACATAAAGGTCTCGACAGGATCTAACCTCAATCACCCGATGAACAATCGGAACATCACGTCCCTATTCAGTATAGAAAAAAATCGAATTAATAGAAACAGAATATAGTTGAAAAATAAGAAAACAGAACAAGTATATATTATGCACATCATTGAAGACAACGATTTGTCCTGCACGAATAGGATCCTTGTTCATGTATAGGAACAATATATCTCCCTGCATTTCACAAGTTTAAATTTATATGACTATCACAAATCAAAGCTCAAAATTTTTAAATACTTAATTTTAAATACGTGTAAAAAATTGACTCACTCGTTTGAAACCGGGTTCCATACTCCCAGATAGCACAACCACCACCAGCGACTCGCTCCCAGTAATGCAAATCAATCCTTTCCATATTATCAGTGCCGATGAAATAACCATTCCTTAACGAGATTTAAACTAAAAATTTCAATCATTATCCGATGGAATTTTTTGAAGTATAAAAGGTTTTTAAAGAATTAAGAGAAAAGTGGAAACGCACCGAGGCTGATGGCTTGAGAGACAATTTGTCTAATATGAGTTGATTTCATATTTTCTTCAATCCACCCCATTGGAGACCAATGTTTTTCTTGCCTTAACGATTTACAACACGCTGCAGGCTGCAAAATAAGAAAAGTAAATTAAAAAATAAGGAGTTCGGAGTTTGACTTGACCTGCGATGGCCGATGGTGATGTTTTAAACTGGAAAATAAGAGTTTGGGTGATGTGGCGTCTCAAATCCTGTAGCGGCACGTCGGACGCTGATAGAACTTTCTGAACCGATTTTCAGGGTCGGGCGAGCCGGTTCCCTCAATCCGATCTGGTTTAGAGTATTTTTAATGAGTTTTCATATTTGACCATCATTACCAAGTAGTTGAAATATTGTAGGTAAAGAATTGGAGGTACGGTATGGCAATTAAGAAAAGTCATCAATGGTTTCCGCCAATTAAAACCACCAACTTCACCCATTTTCAATACTTGACCCATGCTTCAATATCAATTTCCCCGCCCTTGTGTCTTGCTTTTTTAAATTCAAGCTGTTTCCGCTTTCCTAACATTCCCTTCCAACTCTCTAATCTATCTTCACTTTCACCTTTCATGATTTGCAGCAATAAGTGCTCATCTGTTTTCATGTTATTATTCGGAAAATGATTTTTTATATTCTTTTATGTATTTTTATAGAAAATTGTTTTCAGATTTTTTTAATATGTTTATTTTATTTTTTGAATCTTTTAGAACAATGATTAAATTGATAGAATGTGTAAAGTTGTGAGCTAAACTTGTTGATTTTTTAGAGTCAAGACCTAATTGATAAAACATGCAAATGTTGAAGGGTTGAATTTGTTATTATACCAATAAAAATATCAAATGTCAATAATAGGTAAAAGTACCATAAATGGCCCTGTATTAGGAGCTGGATTGCCTTTTACCCTTTTGACTAAAAAAAATGGCAATAGCCTTGTACGTTACATCAAAAAGCAAACTCGTACTTCTCTTAAAAATTACATCTATTTCTATTGTTAAAATTGGTCACTGAAGTAGATGCGGCATATCATATATCACATTTTGATTATTTTAACAAAAAAGACCAATTTGTTCTTTGATCTAATATATAAGGATTAATGTCTTTTTTTTTAAGTAGAGGTGACAAAATGCAATTCAACTCTTAATATAGTAACATTTACTATACTTTTACCGACAATAATGTTATTAACTAAAATAGATTTTTTAACTCTTTGAACAACAACAGTACTAATCTAATTTGCACTTGGTATGCTTGGGCTAGAAGTTTTTCACATGCGAAGCTGAAACTAAATTTTGATTGCCGAAGGCGGATCATGGCCCCCCAAATTTTAGAAATTTGTTGTTTAGCTCTTTAAAATTTATAAAAAAAAATTACTTAAGCCCTTTAAAATTTTATAAATTATCATTAAACTTCTTAAAATTTTTGAAAATTTTAAAAATTTTAACTAGGCCTTTCAAAAATTTTAGAAATTCTTATTAAGCTCCTCGATTTTTTTTGAAAATTTTTAATTAAACTCCAAAACTTTAATTAAGCCCTCCAAAAGATTTAAAAAGTTTAATTAGGTTTCCAAATCTTAACACCAAGATTCATCGTTGTTGATTGCAGAAACTTTACTCGTGTTTGTTAGTAGCCACCATCAAAAGGATGGACTAAACTGAATGTGGATGGTTCCTTCATTAGTCATTTATTTCAAGTGGCAATATGCAATGTAATAATTTAAAGTTTACAAGGACTTAATTGTGCAATTCAGACATGAAATAGGATTGAATTGTAAAATTTCAAAATTTTAAAGTTTTAAAGTTGGTATTGATATTTAATTCAATACCATATTAAATATCGATACCAAATCACGATTTTGTTTGTTATGCAAAACAAGGTTATCAATATTTATTTTCCGTACCGATACTCATATAAATATCAATACCATTTTGACATTTTGTTTGTTTTAAAACTATTCAAGTGGTCAAGTATTGATATCAAATGCAAAATATTGATACTTAAGTTTAGAAATGGTAAATACCAATCTTTAAAATGTCCATTTCATGCCCAAAACACCTAAAACTCAAATGGTAACCATAGATATAATTATAGACTTTGAAAAACATCAACCAAGGGCATACCACAAATATCACTTATAATAATCATCCTAAGTGTCTAACCTATATGCAACGATTGGCACCTCAATCAACAATTCAAATTCAAACATAACACTATATTCAAAACAATCTAATATGCCCTCCAAGGCACCTCAAAATAATTAACATGGCATACCTCATTTATCCATTTATAACACCTTACAATAATGATTCAATATCAACCATTCAAGCATACACAATACCTTACCAAATTCATTTAAACCTATCATATACATATCATTCATTTATTAAGCATATTTCAAACATGTTATCTTATCACCACATAAGCATTATAACATACATACCTAAACAATCAATAAAGATTACCAAATACCAAGATCATTACCAAACTTATAGTGTTATATATATTCACATAACATTTAAAATGCTAAATCCATTCAAAACATAACATATACAACCACATAACTCTCCTAGGTGTATGCCAAATATTATATACATTTCTTTCAAACCAACTAATTCATATCATGACATCATATTACCTATATAATTGCATACTCAAAATGCCATTTCAAATACCAAATACACAATTCAACCATTTACTAATGCATATGTTTTCAACAAGCATATTCTTTGTTATAATCAAACCAACAAGGATTTCAAGTCATACCACTATATAAGTAAACCAAAACAACTCCTAAGTGAATGCCACACATAACCAAGCCTTAATATGGTTAAAAGACTACAAAGTCAATATTGGGATAGTGTGAGCTTCTTGATGATCTGCCTAACACGTTCCACAAGTTGACACTACGGGGAAAAAAGAAATAAGGGAGTAAGCATTACAAATGCTTAGTAAGTTCACATGTATTTAAAACCAAGTAACTTACCTCAGGTTATAATTATACACTACATGTTACTTAGCTTGGTAAAGTTTGTCTATGATGGCAAATCAAATATCAAAAAGGTGAGTTCAACATTTATCATACTATATAGTAACTCAATCATATAACATTTCAATTCACTTAATTCAACATTTCATCATTATTCATAAAACAAATAATCATTTAATCAATTCATCATCTTAATCATATCATACAATCTATTTACCTGCAATACATCCCATTTCAAATAAATGTTAAACATTATAGGGGTGTTACATTTAGTGGTATCAAAGCTATAGGTTTAGTCAATTATAGGATTGAATGCAGTGCGTATTGAGTCTATAAATACATGCCACAATAACCTGTGATAGTGTGATGTCTTCAAATTCGGATTGACTCTATTTATATAGATGTATCTTGATGGTCAAGTTAAATCGTATTGTATCTGGTAACTAAATAGTGATGTTCCTGATTCCGATTAGGGAATTGTTCTGGAGTGTTCGTTCCGTAAATCTTAGGGAATGAGGCGAGATATGCCTACTCCTAGTTGTTAAACCAGTTATTCACCCTGTAATGACCCGAAAGTCAGTGGTATCAGAAAGTGTGGTTTTAAGACCTCGTTTCCATAAACTGGACTCGTAAATATTTTTATTAAATATTTACAGAGTTATATTAGAAGTGAATTAAAATTCGGTTAGATAATTTCTTTGAATTAGTGTTTAATTTAAGTATATGAACTAAATCATAAAAGTAATAAAATTAGATTATTAAGAATTGTTAATTAGAAATAAAATAGGGACCAAAGTGGTGATTATACCACCTTGGAATCATTATGGCCGGTTGGTAACTAAGGTATATATATGTTATAAGATTTTAATTTAAATAAAATTGAAAGAATGAAATGAAATGAAAATTTAATAATTTATGATAAGAGTAGTGGAAGGAAAGAGAAAGCATTTCCTTCCATCTTCCTCATGCAATTCAAAATAGGAGAAAAGATGGAGAGGAAACATCGGGCCATTGGAGTTTAATTTTGAAGCTTAATTGCTTGGTGTAATTTAGTTTTTTTATTGTAATTTTTATGTTTTCAGAATCTCGATACTATAAGCTAGTCAACTCATGTTGAATTTTTCGGTATTGTTAAAGAATTAAGAAGTTTTCATTGTTAGATAGTTGAAGCTTTTAGTAATATTTTGATAGATTTTAAGTTTAGAATTGATAAAGGATTAAATTGTAAAATCAATTGATGATTTTGTGAAATAGAGACTAAAATGCACGGATTTCAAAATTCAGTAGTAGAAATGTGAAATGGATAATTAAATTAGGCTTAGAGTGAAAATGGTATAAAAATTGGAGGTTAAATTTGAAAGTTATGTTGTCTCAGTTTTAGGGACTAAATTGAATAAAATAAAAAAGTTATATAAATGAGAAATTGAATGCGAAAGTGACTGTATATTGATAATTTATTATGTTTGTTTTAATTCGCAGCTAATGTCAACGCGAATTCCTCAAAAAAGAAAGGAAAAGACAAAGTTGTTAACGAATAACTCAGATTTTACGGTTTGTGTTTCTATAATCCAAACTACTTGTAAATTACTGCATTTTGAACTATATGTGCATAGTGAGAATATAAGGTGAGTCAATTTGTGATAATGAGATGTATTTAGGTTGTTTCAAAATGATTGATGTTCTTGAAGACTAAATTACATATATGTGAAAGATGCGAATGTATATATAAGTATGAAATTTAATGCATAATGAGATATTTCATGTTGTCATATGGTTTAATAAATGAATTTATGATATAATTGATGTAAATTGATATATATTGATTAAGCATGAAAAAAGCAATGAAAATCCTATTAACTGTTCGGGCTGAATTAGATATAGATGGCATGCCATAGGATAGGAAGAGTTTAGGGTTACTTCGACTATGAGCCGACGAGGCACTGTGTGCCAATTTACTTCGGTTTAATCGATGAGACCATTGGGTGTCAACTTATTTATAGAGCTGGGTGTAACTATTTGCTTCGGATTCGGGTGTCAACTATTTATAGTGCTGAGTGCCAAACTGGTGTGTTGGTTGGATCCGTGTATTAGTCCAAGCCCGAGTTGTGTTAATAGGGATATAAATGATAAAATGAGATATATGATTTCAATATGGCAAAAGAATGAGAAATGGAATTGAATGGGAAATAAAATGTGAACGTGTGGAGTAATTTGTGAACATTAATATATCATGTTCCATGAAATCATGAGACTAAAAATTGAAATGAAATGAGCCATTACAGGGATTTTGTTATAAAATGACTTGAGAAATTTGATAGTCACGTGGAAATGATTTGGTTTTGAATCTATGAATATGTGAATTGATATTTTGAATTTGTTAAGTTGCATAACATTTCGATTTTAACTCATACATCTTTATGATCTATGTTTTGCTTTTATGCCCGGATTATAAAAATACCTCTGAGTTAAACTCAACTCATGAACACTTTTACTCTTAATCGAGTCACCAACTCAATTATAAAATTATAAAAATATAATTATACACTTATTTCCCGTATAATTAATATTATACATTTATATTATTTTTAAATAAAAAATTAAAATTTTCAAATAAAAGATCAAACACATGTTCAATAATATTAAAATACCAATTCATTATCGCTCTACCTATATTTGTTATTGAATAAAATTTAAAAAACCTACAATATTTTCTTTCAGCCACATTATGTGTGATAAAATCTTGTAATATTTATAGTTTTAAATTAAAATATTGAATTTTATATTTAATACTATAATATTTTAAATTTTTGAACATTAATCTCATTATAGGTTCTTATCATATCTACTCTTTTTTATATAATGTTTAAAACTATCCATAACCTCTTCCCAACACTTAAATGGGAGATAATACACTTCAGCGCACTCAAACCCACGTCCTCCTACACTAAAAAAAATATTGATACCAATTGAGTTAAGACCCAATTGACATATTTTAACTTATTTTAATTAATTTAACTTGACTATTTGAAAAGTGTTAAATATTAAAAAAGCCTTGGGAAAATAATTTAAAAATCAATTGAGTCCCTTGTTCGAAAGGGGCAATCAATTAATTGAGTTCTTAATTAAAAATTAGCAATCAACTGAGCCTTATAATAGTCAATTTAACTTGACCATTTGATGGACCATTAAGTGCTTATGTAAGCTCTGACACGAAAAGTTTGATGATATTACTACTGACATTGATTGTTTTAAAAAATAACTTGACTCAATAATTATAATATTTCTTATTACTCTAAAAAATCATAATATATATATTTTTAATTCCAAAAAAATAAAATTATACCATACGTGGGATGGAGGCTACAATGAGTGCTGAATTACATTAGGCATCTCCTCCCATTTGTGCACATATAAGACAGCAAACCTTTTTTCTGGGAAACAAAATAATAGGCAAGATGTGCTCCAAAGGCATTTATTAGCTCTTCATGGTGTTGACAGTTAACCTCTGTTGCCTTGTTGAAGAAAAAGAAAAAGCTTTTAAGGAGACATTGGAATATGTTAAGCATTTAAAATAGCGGTACCATACCCGTTGGGTTCCTAGTACAGTCAGGCCCATAGCTGTTTGGACCCGACCCGAGTTGCAATATCTATTAATAACTTAGTTACTTTTTTTCTCATAAACCCTAGCGCCCCTTTTGTTATATCGACAAAAACCCTAGTCGCTTGCCTTTTCCTCATCTGCTTTCTCAAAGAAAAATAATGGTAATGGCTTTTTTTTTTCTGTTCATTAAGGTAAAGTGTTTTTTTTTATCTTCGTATTATATGTTACAAGTGGCTGAATTTTTGCAGACTGGAGAACCAGTGAACCCCAAAGCATACCCACTAGCGGATGCTCAGTTAACAACCACGATTTTAGATCTTGTTCAACAAGCTGCCAACTACAAGCAGCTCAAAAAGGGAGCTAATGAAGGTTAGGAAATGATGCTCGTTTTCATAAATTTTTCGTTTTTTGCTATTATTGTTATTATTTCCACATGGGTTTTGCTTTCATTTTTTTTAAAAAAATTGGGTTTGTTTGGGATTCAGCTACTAAGACCCTGAATAGAGGTATCTCGGAGTTCATTGTGATGGCTGCTGATACCGAGCCCCTTGAGATTCTGCTCCATCTTCCTTTGCTTGCTGAAGATAAGGTAATTCCTTTATGGATATTTTGCATTTCTCATTTAGACGTTTTATTCACTTAATTCTATTGGATTTTGTTCAGTTTTCTCTATTTGAGTATTTACACTAGGCAAAGTAATTGCTAGGGTAGTTGTTCTGAATATGTTGCTAGGTGGTATGGCTGCGAAACTGCTTGTTTGAATTGGATGGAATATTCTTTTATGTTCTCCTGTACTATTTGGAATTGCGTTTGTATTCACGTTTGTCTTCTAATTGCCAAACTCTGCTATAACTCGCTAATTATGTGGCAAATTGCTTGTGCCTTTCATTTCCCTTGCATAAAGCCATATGAAAACATATAATTTTGAGCAGTTTCAGAGTTTCCCCTTTTTGTTTATAACTTTTGTTTGATATTATGCATTTTGTACATGCTGTTCCTTGATACAACTCTAATGTGCTAAATAGTCATACACTGTTGAGATGATTAGCTTTGGGAGTTTTTTTTTTTTTTTTTTTGAGAATTTGTCTTTGGGGTCATTTATAATTTTATTGCTTCAAATCAATGTTGTTCCTAGCTGTGAATTTAAAACATCTAATTCTAGTGCAAAATATAAGAGGTCATTTAAATAAGATTATGCACTTTCTATTTAATACGAAGATTTTACCTCTCTTGAGCTAATGGTGAATTCCTCAATGTAAATTTCCTCATGGGGAACAATCTTAAATGCAACGCCTTGATTCGTTGCCATGGAGCACAAATATCTAGGATCAGTTGCTAGATTTCTATTTCCAATGCTTTTTGTTGAAATATTACAAGGCGTTCATAATCACAATAATGAACTTGTATTTGAGTTCTGCAGAATGTTCCCTACGTATTTGTTCCTTCAAAGCAAGCACTTGGACGTGCATGTGGGGTTACAAGACCTGTAATTGCATGTTCTGTCACATCAAACGAAGGAAGCCAATTGAAATCCCAAATACAACAACTCAAGGTACTTTGCCTTTTAGTATCTTACCATATAAATCTAGTCAATGTTTTGCACTTCTTGTGGCTGACTTTGCTCCTGCATTTTATGTTTTTTTTTTTTTTGTGAAATGTAGGATGCTATTGAGAAGCTCTTGATCTAGAATCTTATGAAAACACATATTCGGTGTGATGGGCCTCTCGGATTGTGGTGGTCGCTCCTTTAGAGGCTTTGACTGATGAAGTTATGCCACATGCGAACCACTCTTTTAGAATTTGACCTTAAATGTGATTGTTGTGACTTATCACATTTTCTTATGAATTTAGAGAAAGGATAATGTTGAATTGATGCATACCGGAACTTAGTATGAATGATATGCTATTAATTAATGTAGCTTGCTTAATATGTTTTGGTTTTTCTGTTATAGTTTTCACCATTCTTAATTGCTTTTGGCTGATTGGTTGAATGCAAACAAGCTGCTCTATATGGTTAATCTGGTACAGCTCCAGAGTCTGGACTTCTTGTGTTGACTTCTCTCCGGGAGTGAAACAGTTTCGGCAAATCTTGCGTTATTAAGATATTCGTTGGTTTATATTTCATTTGTTAGGAAGGAAATGAAAGATGAAGAAAAGAAGTAATTTAATGGTCTGACATGCTCTATGGAGGTTTTTGAGTTTCAAAAAATGTGCAAACTAATTCATTATATTAAAAAAGTAAATTGGTAGTTTTTTATTAAAATTTTGTTTATTTGTATCGTTAAACGTTAATGTAATGTTGATGGAATAATCAGACAAATGTGGCATATAATGTTTACTTTATAATGATGTATGGGGTTGGAGATTTTATTTTTATTTAATGTATAGTGATTAACTCGTTTAAATTTTTAAATAGAGAGATAAAATGTAATTTAACTTTTAGACAACTCTTCCTATTCATTTATGGTATATTTTTTATTTTTACAAAATGATTTTTCGGTACATTTTTTGAATAAGGTTTTCCTAATTGGATTGATATTAAATTAAAAAAATTCTTAAAATTCATAAATAATAAAAATATCAAAAAATTAAAAATGGGTTGAATTGATTAGTCTTTGCTTTTGGTCAAGGTATTAATTTACATTGATTTGAAACCTAGAGCTTAAAGTGGTAACATAGAGCTCTTAACCACTCGGTGGTTTGATAAGAGGGTTGAGTATGAACAACAAACCAACTAAAACCTAAAAGAAAGGATAGGCTCGTTTTCAGCTGGATTCTCCTATGCTATTTGTCTTTCAACCTGACATTGTTTTGACAAGACAAGACACTAGATGTATCTCACAGTTTTTGCCATCATCTAGACCCACCTTTGTATCTCAGGAGTATAATTCTTAATAATTATACTTCCTAGTATAAATTATAATTATATAATTATATAGTTTATATTTTTAAAATATATTAATTACTATAAAAATTATTAGTATGATAAAATTTTTTTTCTAAATAAGTAACAAATTAAAATTAAATTATCGTATACATCATGTTAGTTTAAAAAGTAGTTGATAATACGATTACTAATAAAAATAATAAGAAAAATATACATCATATATAATTTTATCTAATTGTTTCAATGCATATTTGTTGAGTTACTCCTTTAATATTTGACATATGCTCCTTATCATCATTTGTTGGTAATTGATCGAGTTCATCACCATCTGAATTTGAATATGCATCATTAAGATTATCAATATCTCTTTCTTTCATTTACTCTTTGAAGTATGGATAATCTCAATTTTACCTATGATTCAAGTTATAAAATATGCAACATGCTAGTACGATCAAACCTTCTATTTTTATGCTATACTAAGGTGATGCTAATATAGAAAAAAAATTTAGAACAACAAATTCAACTACATTTCGAAGCCTTAAACGTCTCGAATTAAAGAGTCTGTGAGTTGTCTATGATACTTATGTCTGACTCCATTCTCTCAAATGGTATCATACCCCACGATGTAGTGTAAGAAAATATTTTATATTTACATAATTAACATTGACATTATAATATTTGGGTTCACAATCCAAATAGTCAGTAGTTACCCAAACATACTGCTATATTGTAATTATAAATAATTACACCAAAGTCCAATTATTAGATAACTTTTCAAACACTACTTTAATATATAATTAATATAAAATTTGATTTTTTAGAATAATTATATTGAGATTGGATATATAATTAAATATACTTAAATTTCTTTATAACAATTACCTTTTATGATAATAATTTATTAAAATAGCAAAGTTTGTTATAAATTTTTTATGTTTTATTTTAAGTCTCTACAATAGCTTTCCACTTGTAACAACAATCACCGTAATTATAAATATTTTCTTTACTAAAATAGCTTTTTATAATAGTATTGAGTCTCAAATTTTAAAATAAAATGCATATTTAATATAAGTGAGAATATTAATTATATTTTATTAAATAAAATTATCTTATAAATTAAATAAAAATAATAAATTTTAGTTAAGCTATTATTTTAACAAAAAATTTTGCTATTATTTTAACAAATTTTTTTACTTTTACATAAAAATCTATTAATCATATTTTATTAAATAAAATAATATTTAATAAGTAGAATTGCATCAAAAGTTTTATTAAAGATATCAACTTAATAAATCATTTAAGTTTCGTACATTTAAGTATTCTGCTACGTGTATAAAAAATATTCTTCTATAAATCAGAAACTCAAATTAATTAATTAAACTTTACAATTCATAAATTGGTTAATTGAATTTAACTAAAATATAATAATTATCTCTTTATAATAACTAAAGAGAATTAGTGTAACTTAAAATATTAAGTTTTAATCCTTACAATATGCTCAAAATATCTATCTATATATAAAAGGAAGGTCCAACCTTCCTTGATTGACACGTGTATCAACCTTCCTTATTCTAGAAAAATTGTCAAATTTCAATTTTAGTCCCTATGATATAATCAAATTCAAGATTGAATCTTTATACTTCAACTTTTGACATAACTTGGCACTCTTTTTACAATGTTCATTGATTAGCCCAAATACTTTATTTTGATAAAAAGTTGATGTAAGAGTTGTTAACGCTATTAAAATTATTTGTTAAATTCAAGTCAATTGCAATGTTTTTTTTTGTTACATGGCTACTAAGTAAGTGTTTTTTTTAATTTCAAAATATCACACTAATGAATTTAACAAAAGAAATTAATGGTGTTGTGTTAACAATTAGATTTGAATTTTAAATTCGAAAAATAGAGGATTAAATATCTAAAGTTAAAAGTAAAAGACTAAATTTTAGACATACAAAAGTATAGAGACTTGAAGTATATTTTAAGATTCAAATATTTACACTATAAATTGATCCAAAAGTAATTAATCATTTAACTATTCAAATGGTCACCCAATTATACTTGTGTTCCTATTTTGATTTTTCAACTTTAAAAATTTTCAATTTAGGCACTAACGTTTAAATGTATTTTTCTTCCAGCCACCCGCCGTTAAATTGATAGCATAAAACCTTTTTCTAACCGGTGTAATAACACATTTAGTCCTCAATACTTACTTATTCTATCCATTTGATCATAATTCTAATTAATTCAATAAATTTAACCCATCATATTTACAAATTCTATCAAATTGATCCTCAAACTTTCTAATCAAAGCTTTCAGCTTGTAAAATAGAGTCATCCCACATCTATAAATTTAAAAAACCCAAAAAAGAAAAAAAAAAGCTTCTATCAACTAACGAGCTGTTTTCCGAGCCAATTCTAGATACCAATGAGTTTATATTGAAACTTCATTTCATTTTTTTCATTAGTTTTTTTCTAAATATAATATTTTATAACCGTGAGATTGATAAAATTTTGGATAAAGAAAATGGAAAAACCTTAAACAAAGTACTTCAAATTTACTCTTGTTGTTAACAATATGATATTTTCTTCAAGGTAAGTAGAAATAGTTCTTGAAGTGGGTCTTTGAAATTGGAAATTAAATCCAAATAAAAATTATGGCTTTAAAAATCCAATTGTTCAATCAATAATTATTTAAGAAAAAATTAAGAACATTTAATTTTCATAATGAAAAAAATGTGAAAGAATTAATTGAATTTCCTTTTGTTACATTGATAAAGGTTTTTAGAAAAAATTATAAATATATTAAGAGATTATTAGTATTCTATTTATTTTAATTTTAAATTCACAATAAGCAATACGTATTGCTAATAATATGATTCTTGTCAAATCATTTACCAAATTAATTAAAACTAAAATTATGCTAATCAAAGTGAAAAATTATTTTTACAAATATTAATTTATTTATATAATTTTATTATATACTATATTTTTAAAATTTACTTTTTATTATTTTTAATGGTGTTTGTTAATTTCTAACACCAACTTCTTAAAAATATAAACAAAAGGTTTATGTACTAAATTGGATAATTTCAACCATAAATCAAACGGTTAATAGATGTGGAATGCCTCTTGTTTTAAAAGTTGAAAGCTTTGATTAGAAAGTTTGAGGATCAAATTGATAGAATTTGTAAATGTGAAGGGTTAAATTTATTGAATTATTAGAATTAGAATCAAAATGATAGAATATGTAAGTATTGAGGACTAAGTGTGTTATTATACTAATTAGAAAAAGGCTTTCCGTTATCAATTTAACTGAGGGTGACCAAAATAGGAACAAATTCAAACATTAGTGCCTAAATTGAGAAATTTTAAAGTTGGATAACTAAAACAGGAACACAAGTATAATTGGATGATCATTTGTGGAATTTACCCTTGGAATTATTGGAAGGAAAAAGGTTTTGGCTGAAAAGAATTTTATGAAGTGAGGGACCAATTGAGTGTGAAAAAGTTGAGTGGGCCATCACCAGACAAGTATGCATGGCATGATGAACATGCTTCTTTTTTGTTTGTTTTAAATAATTAATTGGTTTCTTAGAAAAATCTTGTCAAGTGGGCGTGCCGGAGTGGTTATCGGGCATGACTAGAAATCATGTGGGCTCTGCCCGCGCAGGTTCGAATCCTGCCGCTCACGCTTTTTTCGAATTTTCATCTCTACTTTCTAAAGCAACGTACGGTTTGTCTTCGGATAAATGGTGGATGAGTATCGAATATTTTTTAACATAATAATTTTATAAAAAGAAAATCAAGTCATAATTTTTTGAGACAAATCTTAAAATTATATACGAGATTCAATATGTAATTTAGTATATGAACTTTGATTTGGTGTAATTATATGCATTCAATTGTGGTTAAAATATATATATAACTTTCATTTTGATTCAATTGTACACATTTTAAAAATAAATATATTAAATTATTTTTATATTGGATAAATATAATTATTTGTGTATGTAATATATAAATATAAAATGATGTTATATAAACAATTATGTTAATTTATGAAAATTGAATCAAATCAAATCAAAATTTTATATATAAAATTACAGATTAGACCAAAATTAATGTATTTATTTATTTATCTTTTCTTTTAAATTACAATCAAAGCTTATATTATAATTTAGGGTAAGTGGATGTTAGTAGTTTTAACCATTTACTCTTTTGGTTGTTGACATTTTAAATCACTTTTACCATATTGAATATATACAATATTATTCCATATAATTAATACAAAAATATTATTCAAAATAATAATTAATATAGTGATTATAAAAAAAACTACTCATTATTAAAATATTTGTCCAACTAAAAAATTTTTATATTGTAGGTTAAACTCTTCACTATAAGATTTTTAATTTTCACCTTTTCTTAATCATCAATAAATTGATCATAATAATTCATAATAAATAAATAATTAATATAATTATAATATATTAAATTAGATTATAGAAATGTAGTGCATTACTTATAAAATTTATATATAAAATATAAAATTATTTATTATGTAAATAATTAAAATTGTCATTTAAAACTAAAGTACTATAAATTTTTCCTTTTCTTTTTTTTTTTACTTAATGAAAACATAAATAAATATAATATTAAATTTAATATTGTCTTGATTTGTATCAAGCTAAGGTTAAAGTTCTTATCAAACACCTAATATTAATATTATTTATTATATATAATTTGGTTTAACAAAAGCATTTTAATAATTTCAGAATTCATACTTATAAGTATGATAAAAAATTTTATCAAGTAAATTTATTTAATCAAAGCTTTTATGATAAATTTTATAAATAATAAAATATTTAAAATGATAAATTATATATATAATAAAGCAGAGTGTTGGCTCAAAATAAGCAACAAAAAATTTAGAATTACTTGAGCATGTGACATTTGTCACCTATAATATGCTGAGAAATCGACAATAAAATTGACTACATGTGCATGCTCTATTTTTCATCCAATAAGGACATCTTTCCAACTATATATTTCATCTTAGTTTGAATAAGGAAAATTTATTTTAGAGTGTGTTTGTGTAGCATCTCGATCGCTTAACCAATCGACTGGCTATATATCGGAATTGCTACAACACAAATTTTTAAATGAGACATTAACAAGCGTATTAAGAGTGATTAACAATAATAACTTTGCTAAATTATAACAATCAACCCCCGTTGGAATAATAATAATGTTATTCAAATTCAATTATAGAAATTTTGTATCCTGGGGCTTAGCCTGTAGGTTGCCTCCACTATATACATGTTATAGTTAAGAAGAAAAAGCTCACACAGGCTCGACAGATCTTGGCTTAGTCCTTCTCCAACGTCTCGCATAGTCCTTTTTACTTGAAAACATAATAAGAAGCTAGATAAGTTCAAATGAATTTAGTGAGTTATTAATATAACGTATTTGGACATGATGTTATCATAAGATATGACTTCAATGGCCTGGTCTCATGTTGACATCACTTGCATAAGGGCAAATCGAACGTCTTTATGGTGCACTCTTAACATCCTTTGCATTGGAACAACTTGCAAACGGACACATTTTATACATTGGCACGATTATCTATTTTTATCGTTTGTGCGTTAGTTTATCTTGTAGGATGGTTTCGCTTACGCATTTACATTGGTCTCATACAAACAACTTGTTATCAATTTTGGTTGTCGATCATGTGCTGGGTATCTTGGAAGATAATATTGTTGCGGACTAACATTCAGTAGTTGGTCCCTGAAGGTTCATGCAAGAAATTTCACACTTAGAGGACCCTTAAGTGCGGACTCACACACGGCGACTTAAACATGCGAGTTCAAACTTGGCGGGTTCATACATATGAATTCATTCTTGGTGGACTTAGATTTTCAAAATCATGCTTTGGCGAACTTAAACTTGTGGATTCGTACTCGTCGGTTAGTCCTTATGGGCTCCTACTTAAAGAATAGTCCTTTTAGACTCTTTCATGTGGGTTCATGGATGCAGAATCACATATGCAGAACTATAAATACGAAATCATATATGCAAAATTATAAATACGAAATTATATATATTGATTTATAAGTACTGATTCATATATGCGGACTCCTAGATACAGATTCATATATATGGATTTATAAGTACGGAATCATATATGTGGATTCATAAATACAGATACATAAGTACATATTCTTATATATGGATTCATAGATACAGATTCATGCCTGCGGACTCATTCACGCAGATTCCTTGAATAGATAGTCCCGTGGACTTTCATATTGTGGAGTTCTGTGTATAACCTTTGCATGGAAACTTAGAGACAAGTTAGCGGATTGTCTTAATTTGAAGTATGAGGACAAGTTCAATAGACCGTAATAACTTGAAACATGATGACAAGTCCAACGGACCGTCATAACTTGAGTATGCCCATGGCTATGTGACTTGTTGTTGGATATGGTGCCCTAAGTGTAGTATTTTTGTCAAATACACACTTTTAATTTTTTCGAATTGATTGGTTAATAAAACAAATTCATTGATTACATTAATATACTTTGTATAATTTTCCTCACATGGTTTTTGCACACAAAACAAAATGGAAGCAAATGTTGCTCATTGGTTGTTTACTGTTTAACTATTACTAAATGGTATTATGTGGTTGGATCGTAGTACGAAAAGACAACTTGTATTAGTAGACGAACCTAAACATGTCTTTAGTTTAATTTAAAATGAGTAAACCGATTAAAAGGCTAATATGTTTTTTATTAAGTCCAGTTGGGGAGATGCCTTGTCTTGGGCATCAAAGCGGATGATTCCCAATAGATAGAGATATATATGTGACTAAATGGACTAACAGTACATCAGACAAGACCCAAGTAGAATAGATCCTAAATCCATTTATAGATTTATTCAATTTTGACGTTCATAGTGTGACATGCCTAAATCCTGAGTGGATGGCGGACTATGTATGAGTGACTCGTACATTTTGATGTAAGTAAAAACCTGAGTTCAAATAAATAAGGAACCGAAAGTTGGTGCGTTGGGTGTACGTGTTACACCCTAAAATAGGACTTAGGAGTTTCAGGGATATTTTAGGGATTATAGCTTTAGTGTGTTTGAGAATTTTGTTAGCACGATATTCAAAAATGTTTTCGTTTATGGTATTTAGAAAATCTAATAAAATTTTGAAAATAATGTTAAAAAGCTTTTCAATTTTGAAATAGGGACTGGTTTGTAAAATGGGTAAAATTCTGTGTGTTTATGAAGCAGTTAAACCAAAGCTTTAAAATCAACTTAATATATTCCCTTACTTTTAAGTTTCATGTTATTTTTCTTCCTATTCAATTGTCTTGCCGTCCATTGCTCTCCCAAGTCTCCCCCATTCAATTTTCCTTTACAAACTTGATTCCTTTTGATTTCTATCATCACCCAAGCCATAAACCTTCATAGAATTTCAAGAAAAACACCAAAAACACCATAGATTTCTCTATTGTTAAATTTTTAGGTTTTTCGAGCTTTTGATTAAATGCTCAGGTTTTCATCATCTAAGATAACGGTCCAACTCCTAAATAGTTTTAAATGTTATTTAGTCTTTAAAACTAAATTTTTAGCCATTAAATCACATGTTTTGAATAAAAGCCAAAAATTGGCTCGTTATTGGTGGATTTCAGAATTTTGGGTAAAAATGTGGTTTCAAAATTTTTTTTCAATTAGTTTTGATGAGATTAAAAGGTTTCTAAACTTGGTTTGAAGTTTTGTTAAGTATTTCTTGGGTTTTAAATTAATTTCGTGAAAATTTCCATGAACATGTCGAAAGTTTTAATACCTTGAATTAAGTAGTTTTGTGTAGTTTAAAGGTTAAAAATTTATCGTAGGTGAATAATTAGATGGACATAATCAATTTTAGACAAAAAAGATTAAATATAGACCGAGATATTTGGAATTTAAGTTTGTTATGTTGAAGGTTTCGGTTACTTGAAAACTTAGCGTATGCTTATGTTTTTGATTGCTTGAGTTGAACCCTTAGCTAATTTTTGAATATGGTGTGTGATTTATTGTGTCAAAGCTTTGGATTCATTAATACCATCTACAAGTTAAGGAAAGGTTAGTTTGGGCTTTTGACATTTCAGCGAAAGCATATTTGGTAAGTGTTTATAATAGTTGTTTGTGGACACAATTCAATACGTTATTTGAGAATTTAGTTGTAGCCTAAACCCCTACTCTAAATTTCAAGTGTAAGCTTTCTCATACTCATGCTTAACTAGTGAAATATGTGTTTGTGTTATGATGAAAATGCGGATTGAGATGAGATGCCATTACATGAGTTATGTATTTATGATTACTGTTGTGAAAGTGTATATGTAGGCATGTCATACATGCTAAGTGACAGTAATAATATTGTGCTAATGGTGTAAATATGCAATGATAGTGAGTGGATAATCGGTAAGTAATATGTGTGTTTAATAATTGATAGTTTGGCCTTGTGAACTTTGTGACTGTTGGATATAGTTGGTATGCCATAGGATTATGAGAACTTACCTATATGTGGTATGTGATTTGGGCGTTGAGGCCTTGAGACATGTTGGAGAGATAAAGGAATGTGAGCTAAGCTCCATTCAATGGGACATGTTTGGTGTGATGGAGAGTGTTAGTTATATGCTTCACTTTTTTAGGATATGTTAGACTCTATGAGTCTTTTGGCATGTTAGAGATCCGTGTATGTGATGAGTGGTGATAGAGCCCACTGTTACGTTTCGTAGCTCAAGTACCAAATTATCTAGAAATATGTTTATAAGTATTGTGATATATGCTTAAATGTTATGTGATATATGTGTAATGTGATATATGCTTAAAAATGAATGTGATTACCATGTAAATGAACTAATAAATAATGCACGAGTGAAGTGTAATATGACAATAGAGTTGGAACTGTTTAGGTTGTGCTATATGGTTGTTTCGTTAATGCTTGACGAATTGTTTGCATGGTAGTTATTCTAGGTATTCACTAAGCTTGTTAAGCTCACCCATTCTTTTTAATCCATTGCAGATTAGAAGCATTCCGGTGTGGTTCCAAGGGGTGATCCAAGCAAGTCTTTTACATTAATTTGTAGGTGTTTATTATTCGTTTATGATTTGGGAAATAAAGGCAATGTGGTAGAACTATTGCATAAATGTTGCCATGACGTTTTGGTTATTTTCATAGCTTATTAATTCTTAGGATTTATGGATATTGTTCTTGTTATATCCCTTGGTTTCTCGGACATGTTTTCGATGATTGAACTGTTGTTGTGGTCATTCTGATATTTATTTGACGAGGTATTAGTTACATGTTGAATTGTTTATGATTGGGATGGATTATTAACCTTATTATGCTATATTTTTGGTGCCTAGAGCAGATGTATCGATATTCGAGTTTTAAAAACGATACCTTTGTGATATTTCATTGTGTAGGAAGTCAGTATTGTAATTTGGTATCAATACCTTATCATGATTATCGATACTCGGAGTAGAATAATCGATACTTTAATAAACGTACTGATATTTTTTGGGATTTGATTTTTAGACGAGAAACATAATGCTGTTTTGGTACCAATTTTTCAATTGATATCGATACCTTTTAAAGGAACTATCGACACTGTTGTTTCAATATCAATACCTACGTGATTGTGTTGGGAAATTCTGCTATGTGGTCTTTATGCATGTCTAATTATTTATATGATTAATTAAAGTGTAAATAGTAAGTTTTACTAATAATTAGGAGTATATTTGACTTAAAAACTCATGTAAATGGTAGAATGGAAGATGTTTCTTTAATAATGAGCTTATTCGTACTGTGTGTGATGTGATACGGTGGTGTGGTATCTTGATATTTGGGCTCGATGACCGGATCAGGTACAGGGTGTTACAGTACGAATTCAGTAGTATGTAGCATCACTCACAACAGTAGAATTCATAGCCCAAAACATGGGTAAATGATATCCTTTAATTGGCATTACATGGTTGATGAAAAGGAAACGTGGCCACGGGTCGTCTGTCTGTGATGGATGACTTGATTGCTATTTGATATTGATTGACTTTTCATGAAGGAAGATGAAATGGTTATCATGAGATAAAATATGATCATATTGAGAGAACGTATATTATCCCAAAAGAGATCAACGGTATCCTATGAGGGTAACACATTTATGACGAGGTTATTGGACGAGCACTAAGTAGTTTCTTTCGTAATGGTATGTCATTGAGAAGAACTTAATTATAAATCATTTGAGCCTCAACTATATATGTCAATTGGTCCCTATGTTAGCTCGTCGAAACTAGAATTGAATTAAGTGTTTGAATAGAAATGAACATAATGAATATAAAAAGAGAAATGAGAAACTTTTAGAAATGATTATGGTTTTCTTCAAAATGGAGAAATGAAATCATTTGGAAATGAATGTAGGTTTCCAAAAATAGAAATGAAAATTAAAATTTGCAATTTTATATAAGGTTATTTAAAAAATAATAAAAGAACGAGTTTATATTTTTGGATTGTTTTGAAGCCTAAAAATGAAAATAAACTATTCGGATTGAATGAATTTTCTCGAAATTTTACCGGGGGTAAGATCGTTAAAATTTTACCTAGGGTCAAATCATCAAAATTTTACTGGAGTAAAATTGGGATGAGAAAATTATTTAATATGTAAATATTAAAGTTTATTTTGGGAAATAGAAAAGCTGAATCGAGTTAGATTGCATTACAGAGTATTAGGTCAAAAAGTAGGATATTGTAGAAATACAATACAAGGGGCAACAACCCTTGTAGAAATACAAGGGTGAGTCGTTTACGCCTCTCCTACTCTAAGTAGGATATTGTTTTCCTATTTAAAATAAATTTCTACAACTCTACAAGGGTTCTACATTCTCTTCCTATAATTAGATGACACCGGTAGAGTTATAAACAAAACTTTTGAGAGATTGTTATTTTTCCAAAAAATAGAGAGAATTACCGGTTTCTATTAAAGAAGAGAAAATTTTCATTTTCACCCTAAAAGAAAATTTTTTCTAGCTTTGTGTTTTGATTCAATTGGTTCGAGTTCACACTCGAAGTAGTTCATGGTACGAGAATAATAGAGAAGATCGTTTGGTTAAAAACCAGAAAACATCAATGATCCGCTTATCCAAAAACACAAGTACAAATTTGGTTAATGTTATTGCTAAAAATACCATAAACCGGGTCGATTTTCAAAATTTTAATTTTTCGCTGTGCAAGAAAACTGTTTTCAAACCGATTTTTATCCAACACTTTCATACATACATGAGACTTAAAGCCTTAGACTCTGCAGAGTCTCATGCTTAAGAAGAACCCTCGTAGAGTTATCATATACTTGTTCACATATATCTCAGTACAGTCCAATCGAACCTCCGCAAAGCCAGATAACAAGTGGCACAAAGTGCACAACATGAAATCTCTTTATTCTTTCATCCATCATTACATCCCTGTATAGTCCGCATATCAATTATTTTCATCAAAAGAACACATATCAATCATTCAAAAATATATTGTAATCAATAGTAATTTACCCAGAAACCATTTATAAATACATCAAACTTATGCTTACAACATGGCATGCATTTGCACACCAATTTAGCATGCATCAACATTATAGCAAAAAACTCCTTAAACCACAGATATGCAAGGTAACTGGCGGATAATTTAGATATCATCGTACACCAAAACTTGAGCTCACAATAACATGCACCTTATCTCATAACATACTTCCATAATTTTGGTAACTTTACCACGACAAGGTATCACTTCCTCATAAGCATAACACATAATCAGAACAACACAGTACAAAGGTATATAAGACAAATACTGAAGATTTGAGTTTAGGAACTCACCGACATAATACCTCAAGGATGCATCACTTGCTAATTTGCCTTTACCATTGCAATCTGGTACGTTTCCGTCTTCGCAGGCTAAATAGTAACAACCATATACAACCGACCGTGAGATGTTTATGAGCATGATAATCGATCTCTAACAACATGCAAAGTAAATTCTCTACTTAACATGCTTCTTTTCCTTACAAGCAATATTTAATAAGATATTCATAGTTTTTTTCTTTCATACAAAATCAAAAAGATAAAGAAGAGTATAGGAATGTTACCAATTCATAAATTTTGTATTTGATTTAGCTAAATTGTTATTTTTCACCCTTATGTAGCTTGATTCATTCCTCTATCTCTGGTCCCAAAATATCTAGAGAGAAAATGATAGTTGAGAAGAAGTTGGAAGAAGAAAAAATATATGTTCACCGTTTTCCTTCTCCCCTTATATAGACACTCTTATATTGATCGTTCAACACTTTCCATGCAAGCATTAACCCGATTTAATATAAAATATTAGAAATGAGCCATTATTCCTTAACAGGTCTCTTAGAAAATTTGACAATCCTCATTAATGAGCAATTCAACCTCCAAGTTTTACAATTTGGTACAGATAGGATGTCGTAGGATCAAATTGAAACATATAAAATAACTCAGGGTCTCCAGTCCAATATGGCCAAGTCTTGATTAAAAATTAATCTGTGATAGTTTTGATGAAAAATTTTAAAATTTTTGAGATTTTTAAAATGCTAGTATTTTAGAATTCATCAATTCAAAATGTTGGGATTTGTAATTGCTTTGTTTGGATAAAAATTAATTTAAAAAATTAAGTTATTGAAAATTACAAATTTACAAATAATTATAAAATAGGAATAATTATATTAAAAAGAAGTAAGTAATATAAAAAATATACATATGCATATTATTATATTGGTAACAATTTAGAAATAGTTTTAATAAAATAAAATTTAAAAGTATATATTATAATTAAATAAAATGATTTTTGAAATTTAAGTATATTATAATTAAATAAAATGATTTTTCAAATTTAAGTTTTTATCTTATAGTAAGACCATGTCTATTAAATAAAAAAATGAGAAATTTTGAAAACCACCTATTTAGGTGGAATTTGAAAAAGAAAATTGAGCTATTAAATTCTCTTTTAAATTATTCATAAATTTTGAAATTCTTCAATTTATTTATTCAAACAAGTAAACTCACTTTTAAAATTTTAAAAGCTTGATACAAATAAAATCTCTTTTACAAATTCCTCACTCCAACCTTAATTTAAAATTCATCAAACTTTTCCCTATTAAAACATTGTTAAGATTAAGTGACCGAATCCTTATTTAAATAAAATATCGTGGTAAAATAAAATAAAAGTAAAATCCTTATAGAATTATACTTCTTTTATTTTATTTTGGAATAAGGTTTTTTAAACATTATTAAACTCCATCTATTTGATATTGATTAGAATAAGGTGTTTCAGTCATATTAGAATATGGTTTTACAAGCCTATAAATAGACATAGTCTACTCCTCTTGTAATTAATTCAAATTCAACGTAGTGAATTTTCTTCTCATCTGCCTATGGTTTTTTCCCGAAAGGGTTTCCACGTAAAATCTGTGTGTTTTTTATTTTTATTTCTATTTCTATTTTCTTTGCGATATATTGTCATTACCGATATTCTATTTTTACAAATTGGTATCCAAGCTTCCGAGTTGTTCATCTCAATTACGGTAATGACATTTTTGAAGTATGAAATTCCACTGTTGGATCGCAACACTAGACTCGCGTTGTGACAGATGAAGATGCAGACAGTTCTTGCACAGATGGACTTAGAGGAAGCCGCCTAGGGGTAGATAAGATGTCTTCAACATTGACGGAGGAAGAGAAGAAGCGTAAGGATCGAAAGGCGTTAACACAGTTACATCTGCATTTGTCTAGCAAAATTTTGCAGGATGTGATGAAGGAGAAGACCACCGTTGGATTATGGAAGAGGTTGGAACAAATATGTATGTCGAAAACTCTAACTAGTAAGTTGCATATGAAGCAGCGTCTTTATGCTCATCGTTTGGAGGAAGGTGTGTCTTTGCACGAACACTTGACAACGTTTAAAGATATTCTCTCAAATTTGGAGGCTATGGAGGTTTAGTATGATAAAGAAGATCTAAGGTTGATTCTACCTTTTTCATTGCTCTCGTCTTATTCAACCTTAAGAGATACAATTTTATATAGCCGAGAGTCTCTGGCAGTTGATGAGGTTTATGATTCTTTAACTTCGTATGATAAGATGAAATATCTTGTGGTTAAAATTGACTCTCAAGGAGAAGGTCTCATTGTTTGTGGGAGACAAGATCGGAATGCTAATGATGATCGTGGAAGGACACTGGAATGAAATCCTCGCGATAAATCTAAGGGCAGATCGAAGTCTTCAAACAGAGGTAAAACTTGTAACTTCTGCAAGAAGAAAGGACACATTAAATCTGAGTACTATAAGCTATAGAACAAGATCAAAAGGGAGGCTGCGAATCAAAATGGAATAAAACCAGAAAATTCTGGTAAGGTTGATGTTGTAGAAGACTATAGCGATGGTGAACTTCTAGTCACTTCTGTCAACAATTTTAAAGTGAGCGAGGAGTGGATCCTTAATTCGGGCTGTACCTTCCACATAAGTCCCAATCGGGATTGGTTTACAACTTAGGAAATAATGTCTGAAGGTGTTGTTTTGATGGGAAATAATGCTTCATGTAGAATTACAGGTGTTGGAACAATTAAAGTTAAGATGTTTGATGGAGTTGTCAGAACACTTAGTGACGTACGACATGTTCCTGAATTGAAGAGAAATTTACTTTCGTTGAGTACTTTTAATTCAAAAGGAAACAAATACACAGTTGAAAGTGAGGTTTTGCAGATTTCCAAAGGTTCCCTCGTTGTGATGAAAGGGCAGAGAAAGACTGCCAAGTTATATGTTTCGCAGGGTTCTACTGTTACTGGTGATGTAGCTGTCGCATCCTTTTCCTTGTCAAATGATGATATTACTAAACATTGGCATATGCGTCTAGGGCATATGAGTGAGAATGACATGGTAGAATTGAGTAAAAGAGGACTTCTTGACGGGCAAGGAATTTGCAAACTGAAGTTCTGTGAGCACTGCATTTTCGGGAAGCAAAAGAGAGTTTGATTCACTAGAGGAATCCATAACACGAAAAGAACGTTGGAGTATATTTATTTTGATCTGGGGGGGCCATCCAGAGTGCCTTCGAGAGGTGGAGCTAATTATATGCTAACTTTTATTGATTATTTTTTCAGAAAAGTGTGGGCGTTCTTCTTGAAGCAGAAAAATGATGTGTTTTACGCATTTAAGTCTTGGAAAACCATGATTGAAAAATAGACGAGAAAGCAAACAAAATACCTCCGCACAGACAATGACTTAGAGTTCTGTTCTGATGAGTTTAATAAACTGCGCAAGTTAGAAGGGATCGTTAGAGACTTGACAGTTCGTCATACTCCACAGCAAAACAGCGTTGCAGAACGAATGAATAGAACGATCATGGAGAAGGTTTGATGTATGTTTTCAAATGCCAACTTACAAAAGTCTTTTAGGGCCGAAGCAGCCTCTACTGTATGTTTTTTGATCAATCGATCTCCATCCCCTGCCATTGAGAAAAAGACTCTACAAGAGGTACGGTCTGGTAATCCTGCTGACTATTCTGATTTAAAGATCTTTGGTTGTCCTGCGTATGCTCATGTTGACAATGGAAAATTGGAACCGAGATCCATTAAATGTGTTTTTCTTGGTTATAAAGCTGGTGTAAAAGGGTATAAGTTATGGTGTCCTTAAAATAGAAAAGTTGTGATTAGTAGAGATGTTATTTTTGATGAAACTGCTATACTACCTAACTTATCTCTTAAAGACTCTTCTAATAAAGAAAATCAAAAGTAGGTGGAGCATTAGATTAATACAAAATCTACAATAGAGTCGACTACTGAAGCTAGTACAAAAATTCAATATAGAGTTACTTTTTCACCACACTACTCTATCGCCAAAAATAAAACTAGAAGAGAAATTAAACCTCCAAAGAAGTATGCTGAGGCTGATCTAGTTGCTTATGCTTTAAATGTGGCTGAAGATATAGATGCAAATCCAAGAGCCATCTAATTATTCTGAGGCGGTTAGTTATGAAGACTCAAAAAAGTGGATGTTTGCTATGCAAGAGGAGATGGAATCACTATACAAATAAAATATGAGATCTTGTGAAACTTCCTAAAGGTAAAAAAAGGTTGTTCGTTGTAAATAGGTGTTTAAGAAGAAAGAGGGGACTCCAAGAGTTGAAGAACCGAGATATAAAGTAAGGCTTGTTGCAAAGGGTTACAGTCAAATTTCAAGAGTGGACTTCACAGATGTGTTCTCTCCAGTTGTGAAGCATAGTTCGATTCGAGCGTTGCTTGGTATTGTGGCCATGCATGATTTGGAGCTTGAGCAGTTAGGTGTAAAAACTGCATTTTTGCATGGAGAACTTGAGGATGATATTTACATGCAACAAGTAGAGGGTTTTATAGTCTTAGAAAAAGTGGACTATGTTTGCTTGCTGAAAAGTCCCTTTACGGTTTGAAACAGTCACCAAGACAGTAGTATAAGAGGTTTGATTCCTTTATGACTTCTCATGGTTTTAAAAGAAGTAGCTTTGATAGTTGTGTTTACTTTAAGAAAAACAGTGATGGTTCTTTTGTGTATCTACTGCTTTATGTTGATGGCATTTTGATAGCAGCGAAAGATGAAGAAGAGATAAGAAAGGTCAAAACCCAACTAAGTGAAGAATTTGAGATGAAATATTTGGGACCAGCAAAGAAGATACTTGGTATGGAGATTCTCAGAGATAGAAAAGCAAGTAAATTGTACCTAAGTCAGAAGGGGTACATTGAGAAAGTTATTTGCAGATTCAATATGCAGAATGCTAAGCCTGTTAGTACTCCTTTAGCAGCCTATTTCAAACTTTCATTAGCTTTGTCTCCATAATCAGATGATGAGATTAAGTACATGTCACATGTTCCATACTCTAGTGCAGTGGGATCTCTCATGTATGCCATGGTTTGTTCACGTCTAGATTTATCATATGCAGTTAGTGCAGTGAGCAGATACATGGCGAATCCCAGTGAATAACATTGGAAAGTAGTTCAGTGGGTTTTAAGATACTTATGAGGTACTACCAATGTTTGCTTACAGTTTGGAAGAACTAGAGATGGAGTCATTGGGTATGTTGATGCTGATTTTGCTGAAGACCTTGATAGAAGAAGATCTCTCATAGGTTATGTCTTTACAATCGGAGGTTGTGCAATCAGTTGGAAAGCCACTTTGGAAACTACAATCGCGTTGTCTACCACTGAAGCTGAGTACATGGCGATTACTAAAGCTTGTAAAGAAGCTATTTGATTGAAGGGACTCTTTAGTGAACTCAATGAAAACCTTCAAATCAATACAGTATTTTGTGACAATCAGAGTGCCATTTTTTTTACAAAAGATCAAATGTTTCATGAGAGAACAAAACACATTGATGTTCGATATCATTTTGTTCGTGATATTATTGCTCGTGGTGATATTGTTGTGAGTAAAATTAGTACTAATGAAAATCCTTCAGATATGATGACTAAGTCACTTCCTATAACCAAGTTTGAGCATTGCTTAGACTTGATTGGTGTTCATTGTTGAAGATAAACCCTTAAGGGGTTTTATGAAAGAGATGGAGAACTTGTTCGTTGAGAGTTCGCGATGAAGAACTTGTTCATTAATAATTCGTGTCAAGATGGAGATTGTTAGAATTAAGTGACACAAATCCTTATTTAAATAAAATAATGTGGTAAAATAAAATAAAAATAAAATCCTTATAGAAATATACTTCTTTTATTTTATTTTAGAATGTTTTTTCAACCTTATTAAACTCCATCTATTTGATATTGATTAGAATAATGTGTTTCACTTCTATTAGAATATGGTTTTACAAGCCTATAAATAGACATATTGTACTCCTCTTGTAATTAATTCGAATTCGACACAGTGAATTTTCTTCTCCTCCGCCTGTGATTTTTTCTCGAAAGGGTTTTCAAGTAAAATCTGTGTGTTCTTTATTTTTATTTCCATTTCTATTTTTATTGCGATATATTGTCATTACCGATATTCTATTTCTACAAGCATAATTTTTCCAAAAACTAATTATTTTTAACATTATTTTCAAACTGTTGCAACATTAATTTTTATCTAGAAAAGATTCATGATTATTATTGCCGAAACCACTTTTTTTGAAAAATAAAAAATTTAGTTATCGACTTATTAAAAACAAAAATTTAGGAGTCGCCACCGATCTTTTATTGAGGTGGGATCGGATCACCTTGAAAATAATTTTAGGTCTGCGAATTTTGAGAAAACAGGTTCGGGAGTCGTTTACACACGAGGAAGGGTTAGCACCCTCGTGGCGTCCAAAATTGGTACCAACTTGATTGTTAATGTCTTAGTGTCGAGAATTTTGGAGAGATATTAAAATGCGATTCCCCCTTTTTTTAATGTTAACTTTATAAAAGATGCGTGGATAAGTCGATGCGAATACCAAAGACGTCCTTGTCTTAGAGTAATGAAATGACACCCAATACATTAGGGTACGACATTTTAGTCCTCGCGAATAAGTTTGTCTTTTGATTTTCAAAATTCGTATGGTGAAGTTTAAAAAGAATATTCAATAGCCTTAAGTCAGATGAAAAATCGAAGCCCAATACGTTAAGGAACGATTCCTCAAAATTCCTAGCATTGAATATGACCCCTATTATTTTTTAAATCTTCATTTCGAGGAAAACGGCATGTCACATCCAATACATTAGGACGCGACGTGTCGAATTCCCGAGAATGAGTTTTAACTTACGTGTTTTGGTTTAAAATTTTTTTCGATCGATTAGATTCAACGAGGAAAATTGGAACCCAATACGTTAGGGCTCCAATTTCTCGAGGATTCCAAATTTCGAGTATGGCGTTAATTCGAAAATATTTTGCATGAAATAGCTTTGACTTTTTGTAAACTTTTGAATGAATAAAACGATTGAATAATAAACAACATAAAGAGTGATACACTAAAGAATTACAAATAATCAATAGGCACAATAATCTCAATCATAAATTATATCAATACCAATAATATCGACATTCAAAGAATAGATGAATTATCAATACCAAAATATATGTAACATTTTAGAATAAACAATAAACATATAAGTTTAAAATAAGCAATCTTGAAGAAAAATAAAATATCGAATAGAGTTTTAAGTGAATATTACATATAAAGATAACCCAAAATACATGAAATAATATATACAAAAGAAATATTACACATGGATTGGAAAATTCTTTTGATCGTATGTATAGCAATATGTATAAAGGGTAGATATGAATGAAGTATAATAAAATAAAGTTTTAAATGAAATAAGTCATGTATATAATAAGTAGAGAAGCGTAAATATGAAATCAATGACACACTAGGTATCTTCAGTATAATAACACTTAATACAAGTTATATACACAAAATAATATGATATAAAGATGTTATTGATTTTTAGCACAAAAGTGTATATGAAAAGAAAAATTTAAGAAAAATGTATTATTATTATTTTTAAAATGACTCATTAAAACGTATAAATAATAATAATTAACACAAAATATGTACTAATGTATTAGAATAAAAATTTAAAGCAATCAGATATAACAATATAAAGTCATGTATAGGTATATATATATACATATGAATAAATGAATATATAAACTAAGGTGATAATAATACCAATAACAACCATGGTAAAGGTAATAAACAAGCCCAGCAATAATAAAACGGAGGACGAAATCGACGTCAAAACAGTATTTTAGGGACAAAATGTAAAATAAATGAAAAGAAAGGCCCAAATTATAAGGTGCGAACGACATGGGGGACTGAGAGGGGAATATTCCCCACCCTCCAAAACGCGACACTACAAAATGGACCAAACCGAAACAAAAGCAGAATGCAAGGTTAAAATCTAAAGAAATGAAAAGGATTAATTTGCATCACCCCGTAAAGTTACGAGGGTCATTTGCGTAATTTTCCCAAGCTAAATGAAATGTGTGGATCCTTCCCCGGGTCGGGTCGCCGCTCGGTTTGGCCATCAAACGACGCCGTTTTAAATCCAGCAGTCAAAACTTAAAAAAATAAAAAAACTTTAACCTAACACTTTGCCTTTTTCCCTTTTTTTTAAGAAAAACCTCTCTCACTCTTTGGGCGCCGCTCGACAGTTCATCGCCTCACTCCGAGGCTCTTCGAAACACCCCAGTCTCCGATGACAACAGAGAAGGAGCAACAGGTCTGATCGAGAGGTACTCCTTCCTTTCCTTTTACTTTTCTTTATTTCGTTAGTAAACACTTAACAAAAGAAATAAAAATAACATGATCTGTGAGGAAGAAAAAGGAGAGGGTGAACCTAGAAATCACCTTTTTTGGTGTTTTTGTATTCTGATTGCGAAAAAAAGGTAAAGGTTACAGCCTATTCCTGTCATTTATAGTCTCTATTTACAAAATATAATGACAAAATCAAAAATATCACCCCGTTCTGTCCCTTTTAATTTTCTCTCTGCTCCTTTTTGTATGCTGTTGGAGTCTACTGCGTTGTTGGTTTGTGCGTCTTTTGCAGGTACGAAGTGCAGGGTCTGGGGCTTGGCATGTACGGATGGGCGCGGCCGCGTGCAAGTGGTGCTACGTGCGTAGGGAGTGGCTCGGGGAAGGCGGCGGCTGAAGACCCCAGAAACCCTAGGGTTTTTACTTGTTTCAATTCTGGGCTAGGGGTATCAGGCCACTGTAATTGGGCCGCTTGGGTTTAGGCCAGTTGGGCTATCAGGTGTTTAGACTAGGATTTGGGTTTGTACTGGGCCATTTATTTTTTGGTAAACTGATCTGGGCCAATTGTAAATGGACTGTTTTTTGGACTGAATTTATTTATTATTTTTTTTTGTTTTTGATTTGATTTTCTTTTTTTCTCTTTTTATTCAGAATAGGCCCCGAGCATATTGGGCCTATTACAACTGCCCCTCTTTGCTCATTGTCGTGTAACAAGAATAGAGCAAAGACTAAAGAGGACTAATTTTGCCCGGTCGTGTTTGGACCTCGATGCTCTTTTTCTTCAAGTAGCTTCACTCCATCCTACTGCATCTTCAGAGGTATTGGAATTGGTGCTTCGATCCTCTCCACCTCAACGTCGGAGAGATAGGATTTGTAACTCGTAACTTTATAAGAACAAAACTTGCTATCTCTAATCGGCAAGACTTGATGCGATCTGCTCTACTGCAACTTCAGAGAGATACGATCCATTATGTTAACCCGCTCCACTACAACCTCAGGGAGATCAAATTATCGACTTCAATCTGCTCCACTGCAACATCAGGAAGATAAGATTTGCTTCCTCAGTCTGTCCCACTGTGACTTCAGGGGGGAGACTTGTTTTCTCAGTCTGCTCCGCTGTAACTTCAGGGAGATAAGACCCAATGCGATCTGCTCCACTACTGCTCAGGCTACTCCGCTGCAACTTCAGGGAAATAAGACCTGCTTACTCAATCTGCTTCGCTGCAACTTCAGGGAAATAAGATTATCGGTTTCAATCTGCTCCACTGCAACCTCATGGAAATGAGATTCGCCATCTTCGATCTGTCCCACTGCAACTTCAGGGGAATAAGACCTGCTTACTCGCTGATTTGTTCTCTAGGGAACATAACCCTTTGATAAACTTAATTATGCCTAAAGCTTAGGATGGTATGATCAAAATGAATCAAATGCTCCTAACTAGACATGTGAATGATGTTTGCATGAATGCAAGATGCTGCCGTATTACTCAAAATCTATTAAGGCCTTTGTGACGATTGTGCTTTAACACCTTCCTTCCTGGCTGGTGCCTTCAATGAAACACTTGATTAAATTGCCCCCACTGTAAACTTCCAAGTTTAATCCTCCAGGATGCAAAATTTGTATCTTCATTTTCCAGATGTGACTCAAAAATGAGGAGATCTGACTTTTCAACTCTTTCCCATCGCCATTTGAAGGATACCAAACGTGTAAATCTTGGTTTTTTGTACCACTCTCAAAATGCCATATCAAATGCTTGTGCACGATGAATTTTCCTCCAAGGAGATCTCTCTTGTCTAACTCATGATTATTGTTGACACTTCGTTCAATTGACGCTTCTGTCAACGAAATCCGAAGGGATTGTTTAAAATCAGACTTTTTCTTAGATTTCTGACCTTTAAACCTGGTTCATTCTAAACAATAGTCCTGTATCAGATTACTATATTATTTAGAAATTTTTCAGAGTAATGTGCAAAACTTACTTTGTGAAAGTTTTAGTAGTCCATTAATCATTATTCCAATGCAACATGTTTGCTGAAAGACTATGATTATTGATAAATGTTGGTTCTGAGCATAGCTCGAAAGAGATAAAATATCGACAATAGCGAAAGAAGAATAACAAATAAGTTGATTGAGAATGTGTATATTAATAAGAAAGGAAAAAGGTATTAACACACTCAATACAATAAGAACTAGGTGCCCAGTTATCACAGCCTGAATTTCTCTGTACAAACTTCTGAAAACTATTGTGAGTTTGGCATGTGTTTAGGGGGTCTGCAGTACTCTGTCGATGCTTCAAGATGTCGTATGCCCTTTCTCGTTGGTTCAGGTATAGGAAGATCATCGTATGTCCCTATCAAAATTTGAACAGTTCCAATCTTCTCATGCCCCACTCTGACTAATATTTGAACTGCCCTTTTCAAGTTTTCGACTCAAATCCCCTTCGATCTCAAGGCGCCATTTACGGGTTTTTACCTTGGCCTCTCCAAATCTCTTTTTTTTAAGAAGCAAAGCGCCCTTTGTGGGTTTTCACTTTGGTCCCCTTCTTTCAAGTGAAGTCTTTCTTGACGGAATCTGCGTTTACGGGGTTTGGCAAACTTTTACCGTCCATCTCACTTAGGATCAAAGCTCCACCAGAAAATGCCTTCTTTACAACATAAAGACTCTCCCAATTTGGCATCTATTTTCCTCTAAAGTCCTTTTGCATAGGAAGAATCTTTTTTAGCACCAAGTCTCATTTGCGAAATTCTCTGGGGCGAACCTTTTTATCATAGGCTCGCATCATTCGTTTCTGGTACATTTGCCCATGGTGAATGGCTCTTAACCTCTTTTCTTCTATTAGGTTCAACTGGTCATATCGAGATTAGACCCATTCGGCTTCGTCTAACTGGAGTTTAGATAATACTCGTAGAGAGGGAATCTCAACTTCAATGGGTAATACTGCCTCCATTCCATAAACTAGAGCAAAAGGTGTTGCCCCGGTAGAAGTTCTAACAGATGTTTGATAGGTAAGGAGAGCAAATGATAACTTCTCATGCCAATCTTTGTAAGTCTCAGTCATTTTCCCCACAATTCTTTTAATATTCTTATTGGCCGCCTCCACTGCACCATTCATTTTTGGACGATACGGCGATGAGTTATGATGTTTGATCTTAAATTGGCTGTAAACCTTAGCTATTGTGCTATTGTTCAAATTCAGCGCATTGTCAGATATGATTCTCTCAGGCATTCCAATCGACAAATGATCTTCTTTTTCAAGAATTTACAGACTGCTGACTTCGTGACATTTGCGTATGAAGCGGCTTTTACCCACTTGGTGAAATAATCAATGACAAAGAAGATGAAATGATGCCCATTAGAAGCCTTTGGCGATATCGACCCAATGACATCCATACCCCATATGGAAAACGGCCATGGAGAGGTCATAACGTGAAGTAGCAAAGGGGGTACATGCATCTTGTCTCCATAAATCTGACATTTATGGCATTTCTTGGCGTAATTAATGCAATCCCCTTCCATAGTGGACCAATAGTATCCAAATCTTATTATCTATTTGACCATGGTGAAACCGTTGGCGTGTGTCCCATAGATACCCTCATGGACTTCCTCCAAAATTTTATTAGCTTCCACGGCATCCACACATCTTAACAGTACTTGATCTTTCCTTCTTTTGTATAACACTTCCCCGTCTAAGACATATTCGATGGCTATTCTTCTCAGAGTTCTCTTGTCGTTCTCCGTTGCTTGACTAGGGTACTCCCGATTCTTCACAACTGTAGGATACTCTGATACCAAGGGTGATCGTCTTTTCCCTCATCCTAAATACTGTAGCAATGAGCTGGGGTTTCATAGATACTCATCTGAATAGACATCATTACTTCAAGCCTGTTCACTTGAATCATCGAAACTAGAGTAGCCAATGCATCAGCCATTTGGTTTTCCTCTCGTGGGAGATAACAGAATGTGATATCATCAAACTCATCGACCAACTCGAGGACCAGCCTTCTATAACTGATTAACTTAGGGTCTCTAGTTTCCCATTCCCCTTTGAGTTGGTATATCACCAATGCGAAGTCCCCATATACTCTTAGCACTTTGATGTTCCGCTCGATGGCTGCACGAATGCCCATAATACATGCTTCATATTCTGCCATATTATTTGTGCAATAAAAGTCCAACTTGCTAGCCATAGGGTAATGATCTCCACTCGGGGATACCAAGACTGCCCCAATTCCATTACCTATAGCATTCGATGCTCCATCGAAATTTAACCTCCACTCATAATCCCTTTGAGGATTTTCTTCAGTGCTTGCCACACACATCAAGTCTTCGTTTGGAAAATTGAAATTTAAGGGCTCATAATCCTCCAAGGCTCTACTAGCCAGGAAATCAGTTATTGCACTCCCCTTTATGGCATTCTGATTTACATATACTATGTCAAATTCAGAGAGTAGGATCTACCATCTAGCCATTCTCCCGTTTAAAGCAGTTGATTCCATCATATATTTTTAAGGATCCAACTTTGAAATCAGCCAAGTCGTATGATACAACATATACTGCCTTACTCTTCGTGTTGCCCAGATTAAAGCACAATACAATTTTTCGATTGACGAGTATCTCATTTCACAGCCAGTGAATTTCTTGCTGAGATAATATATTGCCCTTTCTTTTTTTCTCGTTTCATCGTGTTGGCCCAATACACATCCCATGAAATTCTCAAACACCGTTAGATACAATATCAATGGCCTATCCGGACTTGGCGGTGATAGTACGGGAGTATTAGCCAAATATTGCTTTATCTTGTCAAAAGCCTGCTGACATTCCTCGTCCCAATTACCCGGATTATGCTTCTTTAAAAGACGGAATACTGGATCACATTTCTAAGTCAATTGTGAAATGAATCGAGCAATGTAATTCAATCTTCTTAGGAAACTTCGGACTTCCTTTTGAGTGCGCGGAGGAGGCAGGTCTCGGATTGCCTTTACTTTGTCCGGGTCCACCTCAATCCCCTTCTTACTAACTATGAAGCCTAACAACTTTCCTGATCTGGCTCCAAACGTGCATTTTGCGGGATTAAGCTTGAGCTGAAATTTCTTCAATCTCAAAAATAATCTTTTCAAGGCTTGAACATGCTCTTCTTCAGTTCTAGATTTTACAATCATATCATCAACATAGACTTCGACCTCCTTATGCGTCATGTCATGAAACAAGGTCACCATAGCCCTTTGATATGTTGCTCCCGTATTCTTCAATCCGAAAGGCATTACTTTGTAACAAAATGTTCCCCATAAAGTAATGAATGTTGTCTTTCCCATATCTTCAGGGTGCATATTTATTTGATTGTATCCAGAAAAGTCATCCATGAAAGAGAATAGTGAGTAGCCTGCCATATTATCTACCAAAGTATTAATGTGAGGCAACGGAAAATTGTCCTTTAGACTAGCCTTATTCAAGTCCCAGTAATCTACGCACATTCGTACCTTTCTATCTTTCTTGGGAACGGGGACGATGTTAGCTACCCAATCTGAATATTTGATCTCCTGTAAGAACCTAGCATTGAACTGCCTTTTGACCTCTTCTTTTATTTTTAGCACCACATCAGGTCTCATCCTTCTAAGCTTCTACTGAACTAGTTTACAATATTATTTTATGGGTAGACGATGTACCACAATGCTAGTACTTAGCCCGGGCATATCTTGGTATGACCATGCGAAAACATCTCTGAATTCTCGGAGCAATTCAATGAGGTCTTGTTATGTCTTTGCGGCGATTTCAGTTCCAATTTTCACCTCCTTTCCCTCCTCTAGGCTCACGATTTCTAATGACTCCCTATAAGGTAGGATCTGCTCATCCTCTTGTTCTACCATTCTCGACAAGTCTGGAGATATACCACAGTCTTCATCATTTTCAAAATCATGAGATCCCTCTACACACATGTCTTGCTCAAAAAGAAGCTCCGTGTCTAAAACAGCGTCACTCATGTCATTGATATCTGAGGACCTATGAGGGCATATCAAAGAATATACCAAGAATATATAAATTTATGAATAATTATTTGTACAATAAGGTTACAAATGAAAAAATTATTTGCAGGACAATTAATTAACTAGAAAATATTTACTTGTATGAAAAGAAAAAGAATAATTGCTCGAAATGAATGTAAAGATGTATTTCATTAGAATAATGATATTCAAGCTCAAGCCTTTTTCACAAAGGATTTTCCTATCATTTCCAGGCTAAAACAACAAGAATGTTCTGAGCATTACTCTGAATAAGCCCTAAAGACTACAGGGATTTCTTCTACAGTCCAGTTGTTTAGCTCGCTTCCAGGTTCGTAAGGGCAGATCTCCAACAAGACCTTTTTTCAGATGTTTCTATAGCATTGATATGAACATTATCCAACATTTCTTCAATGTCTTCACTTCTGGACATCCCGTGCTCAGGATGAATAAATCCACTCGATACAAAAGAGGTAAATATGTGGGGAGAGGACATAGGCTCCCACTTGACCTCTTTTCCACTCAAACGTGCCCTTCTTCTCTCTTGTCTTTTCTCTACTTCTTTCTTCTTCTGCTTCATGTCTGGCTTGTATCCTAAGCCATAACTGTCAAACTTTTCCTTCAGCATCAGTGCTTCAATCTTTTCTTGAAGATACTTTCCCAATCCTTTACCGGGTGAAGCTTCTCTTCCAATCATCAATCGCAGCCCCATCTCTGTGCTCTTGGATATTTTCGATACCAAAATTCTACTTCCTTCAGCAATAAACATCACTTTCACAAATTCTAATGACCAAAAAGAGCATTCCACTGCCTCATCATCAATCTCCACATAAGGTGCATCACCAGTTACTGTTGCGATGAGATCTTCCTTCGCATATATTGTTATCACCCGACCCTCTGATACTATCTTCACCTTCTGGTGTAGCAATGAAGGTACTGCTCTGGCTGAGTGTATCCATGGTCTTCCCAGTTGACAATTGTAGGAAGGCTTAATATCCATCACCAAGAAGTCCACCTCATAAGTAATTGGGCCAATCCTTAATGGTAACTCAATTCTCTCTATAACCCTCTTTTCTGTTCCATCAAATGCCCTTACTATGCTCTGGCACACTTTCATGTGTGAGCTGTCCACCGGTAACTGACTAAGAGTAGATAAAGGTAATACGTTCAGTGCAGATCCGTTATCAACCAGGACCCTCGGGAGTGTGTACCCTTTGCATCAGGCAGTAACGTGCAGCGCTTTAGTAGAACCCCTTCCTCTAGATGGTATTTCGTCATCACTGAAGAAGATAAAATTGTCAGCACTTATATTGTTGGCCAACTGATCCAACTTGTTCACCGAAATATCATTCGCCACATATGTTTCATTTAGTACTTTCAATAGTGCATTTCGATGTGCTTCTGAACTTAAGAGCAAAACTAATATAGAAATACGGGCCGGTTATTTGCGTAGCTGTTCCACAACGTTATATTTACTGTGTTTCAAAAACTTTAAAAATTCCCTTGCCTCCTCTTTTACTGGTTCATTAACCAATGGCTCAACTTCCATGGCCTTCCCTTTCTTCTGCTCTTTCTCTCAATTCTCTTCTCTTGACGATTCTGCCTGAGCGTCATATCGCTTCCCATTGCGTGTGTAAGAACCTATTTCCTGATTTCTCTCTGCTTCTTTTCCCAAAATTGTCATGTTACATCCATAATTCCACGACACCATTTTTTATCTTTGTATGGGAAATTTGATGGTTTCTAGATTACAATTTTTGGTGTTATCTGGACCCTACACTCATTGCTCTGAGGGCATGAAATGATGACCACAGGATGGTTAGTTTTCGTAGTCTTCATTGCCAATTCTGATGCGTAAATATTTCTTTTATCCTCTACTTCTTCATAAAACCTCATCTCCTTACTATCCATCATGCTTTAGACCAAAGCCTTAAATCCCTCACATTCTTGAATCTCATGTCCTACCTCACGTCAGAATTCACAATAGCTTTCAGCATCATACCTTTCTTCAGAACTTGAAATAACTAGTCCCCTCTTCGCCATCTCTCTCCAAATTCATTTCAACGGGGTTTTTACTTCAGCAATGTCGTTCTTGACTTCTTCTCCTCTGGTTTCGCTCATCATATTCACCCCCTTATCAGCATGATTAGGCAACAGATTTTCTACGTTAGGTGAGTCGTCAAATTTGACAACACCCATGCTGATGAGCCTCTCAACTACCTTCTTGAAAGCCGTGTAATTCTCTATTGAATGCCCTGTAATTCCCGCATGGTAATCACATTGTGCATTCATATCATACAATTTGGGATACGGGGGTTACAAAGGGCTTAAGTAAAAGGGAGAGACAACGTGTGCATTGAACAACTTCTGATACAACTCCTTGTATGACATTGGAATTGATGTGAACTGGGGCTTCTCAATACCCTGTCTTGTGCCAGATTCTTGTCTTGCTGAACCTTGTTGATTAGCAGCCACCTTTCTTGGCTGATTCACTGTAATTGACTTGTTGTATGCATTCATGTTGTTTACTTCATTTTCCTTTCTTCTCGGGGCCGACCTTTTGTTACCCTCTCCTGCTTCTATTTTCCCGTTTCTTATGGCATTCTCAATCATTTTGCCATTCATTACTATATCTGAGAAACTTTTTGTTGCACTTCATAGCATATGCGTGATGACCGGGGCTTTTAAGGTATTAATAAATAGCATCGTAGTTTCTCTTTATAGGAGCGGTGGTTGGACTTGAATAGCAACTTCCTTACATATTTGTGCGTACTACCTGAAACTCTCACTTGGTTTCTTCTCCATGTTTTGTAACTTAATTCTATCGGGGGTTATATTCGTTACATGGCTGTACTGCTTTATGAATGCCTGTGCTAGGTCCCTCCACGAACCAATTTTGGTACGACTCAATTGATTGTACCATTTAGATACTGCCCCTACCAAACTGTCTTGGAAACAGTGGATTAACAACTGATCGTTATTAACGTAGCCAGTCATCCTTCTACAGAACATAGTGATGTGGGCTTCGGGGCAACTAGTTCCATTATATTTCTCGAATTCAGGCATCTTGAATTTGGGAGGGAGTACTAAATCTGGGACTAAGTTTAGATCTTTTGCGTCGATTCCCTGATTACCATCAGCACTTTCCAAGGCTTTAAATTTTTCCTCCAACCACTTATACCTGTCTTCCCATTGTTTCGATAATTTCGCGTTTGTCTTTCCTTCTTCAGCTACTTCATCAAAATCAGGAATGATGGGGTTAATTGGGTTTTCTCCCGGGTTTAAACTTGATCGTCCTTGAAAAATTATGGCACCAGTTTGTAATTGTTACGGCCTAATTGTGACAGACGGTCCTCTTGGGTACATTTCAGTTTGGATTAGTACATTTGGTGGCGTGAAACCCGGAGGATATAATAGATCCTCACTACCCTCTCCATGATTAGCCATAAGGCCCTTTCCTTTATTTACTCCTCCTGTCAATAGATGGGTCAATTCAACCATGGCATCCTTTTGAGCTTTGATCAATTTTTCCATCATGTCCTCTTGAATTTTATCTAGTCGCTCTTGCATTTGTGCTTGTAACCGTTCTTGTATATCCTTTTGCATTTGCTCCAGTTTTTCTAATCTTTGGTCCATTTCTTTAGTTTTCCGTCGAGTACCGTATTGATGCTTAATTGTTGAGATTTTGTCGGTTTCCAGGTTAACTGTAATAATTTTAACCAATTAGGTCTTTTGATGGACTTTAATGCATATGATGCAGTGTAATGCAATGCATGAATGCAAAAAGGTGTCAATTCTGATTCAATTTCATTTAGGAAACTTTACTAGAAAACAAAATTCTTTACATAAAACAGGTTACATATACGCCCTTGCCCTAATGCTCAGAACTTTAATTTTCCTAAGTAATGAGGCTAATTCTTGTCCCCGACTTGATTCCAGCTCATATTTTATGCTCAGTGCATCGACTTGTATTGCCAAAGTCTACAGGTGATCAGCTACCTCCCGGATTTGAACAACGGCTTCTCCCATAATACGATCTCTATTTTCAACTTGACTCTGAAGATGATAAAGCTGCTCACTCTGACGACTTTCGTTGGTTTCCACGTACCGAGTCCAGATCTCACAACTTCGCAATGCTGATTCCAACTCTTCTATTCTTCCTTTCATTTCTTCGATCTTGCTCAAGCTCGCCCTTAATTCCATTGCAAAATTTCGAATTTGATACTGATGATGAGATCTTTCTAACTCAGCCACCCTGTCTTTTAGTTCACATTTTCCTTTCGATTTTTTGATAAACTCTTTTCTAAAGCTCCGTTTCACGTTTGGACCTCTCGAAATTTCTTTCCCCATCCATCAGCCTTGACCTTTTCTTCCCGAATCTCTTGACGCCATTGTTCTGAAGTTTTCCCTAACCCAGCAGTTCTTATTGACAACCTCAACTTCTTATAGTCCGTCTTCAAATTGTCCAGGTCCTCCTCAGCCTTGTTATTACCTTTTCTTAATTTCTCAGTCTCTAACTTTTGAACATCCACATCTAATCCCAAGTGTATTTTTTCTTCTTCCAACTACTCAATCTTCTTTTCAAGCTCTGCATTCCTCTTTTCAAAATCTTGTTTCATAATTTCTAATTCGGAGGGAACAACCCGCAAATGTTCCTCTATCGATTAACTATCTCCTTGACTTGACTTTGGGATGTTATCATTGATCCTTTTAACCCACCATTCATTATATTCAGGAGTCGCGGTCGGGCCTACGACTAATCTCTTCATCCGTCGAGTTTGGTCCCATGCCCTGGTTATCTCTCGAATCTTTTTTTTATAGCCATCGTCTTTATATGAGAATTCGAACTCAGCTAGGCCTTGGGTTGCAGGTATAAACTGCCTTGACCTGTACTGCCTTAGCACCATCAATGGAGCATAAACAACAGCTCCCCAGATTCCAAGTAATGGGACCCAATCAAAATTACCACATCGATACAAGATCTCATTCGGAAGCAACCACGGGGCCCTCCACTCAATGTCCTCCTCCTGAAGATTCTGAAGAATGACCAACCATTTCTCTTCCGAGATGTCATCTCTCCTTAGTGTAGCTGCTATCTCTTTTAATGGCAAATAGTTTCTGGAAAAGACTCGATACGAAACCTTATCAACATTCCAAAAATGGCTGTGGAACCATGCAAGTAGAAGCTACGCCCATCCAATGAATCTGCCTTCACCTGTCCTTCTACACACATTTAGTGACCTGAAGGTTTCTGCCAGAATGGCCGGGACTGGTGTAACCATCTTTTCAAGTCGGTCAAGAGATCTGAGGTGGCTTCATCTACATGCCCTAGTGCCTTAGGAAAAATTACTAGCCCATAAATGCTTAGAGAAAAAACGTCGACCTTTTTCCTTGTATCAGGGTGTGCCAAAATCAACTCTTGCAGGCTTTCTCAAGGGATGCATCTGCTTTTCCCCTTCTGCTTGATCCGTGCCGTGACCCACTGCTCACCCATTCCAGTGATGTTCATCAACTTCTTCACAAAGGTTGGGACATTAACGGCTCTAGAGTAGACTTTATCAACTTGGATCTTCAGGCAACGAAGCAAAGTTGTATATTCTTCTATAGTGGGTACTAAATCAACCCTTCCAAAGTTAAAGCAACTATATGCGGGGTTCCAATTCTGAACGAAAGCCCAAAACAAATACTCATCTATCTTAATGTCGAGTAGATACGACAAATCCCCATAACTAGAGTTGAATAGCTACTTAGTTTCGTCATTCCAATGAGCCCATATTGCCTTTAATTCCTGAAGGCCATTTTGCGCTATGCTGATACGGGTGTAGTCCCACAATTCCGATGTGTATCCCCCGGCTAGACTATCTCCTCTCTCTAATTGTGTTTTCTCTGACCACATACGGACAACAGCATTGTCCTCTACTTTATCAAGAAATCCGTTCCCCATGCCAAGCTTTCTAATTTAGTAATCGAACTTGAATGGATGCTCTTTTGAACATGAAATGATATGCAAACAAAGTAAAAAAACCATACGTTAGCGCAACATAGAAACACAACTTCGAGTAAAAATATCTGGGTAACCGCTAAGGTTTCTGCAATATAATCAAAGGTGGGCTCCTAGGGTTTTCTATATGCAGTTTGGTTCTAGAGTTGAGGTACCCAAACCAGCAAATTCCTCGATCCTCACCCATTATAGGCTCATACAGACCGAGTTTGGTTCAGGGGAACACATTTCCCTATGGCTGCACGGAGATGAAAATCTCACGAAGACATAGGTGCAGATGTATCCCGGAAGCAATCCACTATCTTGCACGGAGGTGAAAACCTCACGAAAGAGTAGTTTCTCACTCCCACTTAAGAGGGAAAGGCTAACAATCTTATGCAATATGATGCTAGGATATAAAACTTAATTTACAGTAATCGTACCACACACAAATGCAATGAGAGGATCGTAATTTTTCAAATCAAATTTTTAGTTTTCGACAATAAGACAGAAAACAATCAATTTTACGGCTTGACTCTCTACGAGTCCCCAGTGGAGTCGCCAATCTATCAAAACCACTATTTTTGAAAAATCAAAAATTTAGTTATCGACTTATTAAAAATGAAAATTTGGGAGTTGCCACCGATCTTTTATTGAGGTGGGATCGGATCACTTTGAAAATAATTTTAGGTCTGCGAATTTTGACAAAACAAGTTCGGGAGTCGGTTACACACGAGGAGAGGTTAGCACCCTCGTGGCGTCCAAAATTGGTATCGATTTGATTGTTAATGTCTTAGCGTCGAGAATTTTGGAGAGATATTAAAATGCGATTCCCCCTTCTTTTAATGTTAACTTTATAAAAGATGCGTGGATAAGTCGATGCGAATACCAAAGACCTCATTGTCTTAGAGTAATGAAATGACACACCCAATACATTAGGGTACGGCATTTTAGTCCTCAAAAATAAGTTTGTCTTTTGATTTTCAAAATTCGTATGGTGAAGTTTAAAAAGAATATTCAATTGCCTTAAGTCAGATGAAAAATCGAAGTCTGATACGTTAGGGAACGATTCCTCAAAATTCCTAGCATTGAATATGACCCCTATTATTTTTTAAATCTTCATTTCGAGGAAAACGACATGTCACATCCAATACATTAGGACGCGACGTGTCGAATTCCCGAGAATGAGTTTTAACTTACGTGTTTTGGTTTACAAAAATTTTCGATCGATTAGATTCAACGAGGAAAATTAGAACCCAATACGTTAGGGCTCCAATTTCTCGAGGATTCCAAATTTCGAGTAAGGCGTTAATTCGAAAATATTTTGCATGAAATAGCTTTGACTTTTTGTAAACTTTTGAATGAATAAAACGATTGAATAATAAACAACATAAAGAGTGATACACTAAAGAATTACAAATAATCAATAGGCAAACACAAACAAAGCATAGTAACAATAATCTCAATCATACATTATATCAATACCAATAATATCGACATTCAAAGAATAGATGAATTATCAATACCAAAATATATGTAACATTTTAGAATAAACAATAAACATATAAGTTTAAAATAACCAATCTTGAAGAAAAACAAAATATCGAATAGAGTTTTAAGTGAATATTACATATGAAGATAACCCAAAATACATGAAATAATATATACAAAAAATATTACACATGGATTGGAAAATTCTTTTGATACGTATGTATAGCAGTATGTATAAAGGGTAATATGAATGAAGTATAATAAAATAAAGTTTTAAATGAAATAAGTCATGTATATAATAAGTAGAGAAACGTAAATATGAAATCAATGACACACTAGGTATATTCGTATAATAACACTTAATACAAGTTATATATACAAAATAATATGATATAAAGATGTTATTGATTTTTAGCACAAAAGTGTATATGAAAAGAAAAATTTAAGAAAAATGTATTATTATTATTTTTTAAAACAGACTCATTAAAACGTATAAATAATAATAATTAACACAAAATATGTACTAATGTATTAGAATAAAAAATTTAAAGCAACTGTATATAACAATATAAAGTCATGTATAGGTATATATATATATATATATATATATGAATAAATGAATATATAAACTAAGGTGATAATAATACCAATAACAACCATGGTAAAGGTAATAAACAAGCCCAACAATAATAAAACGGAGGACGAAATCGGCGTCAAAACAGTATTTTAGGGACAAAATGTAAAATAAATGAAAAGAAAGGCCCAAATTATAAGGTGCGAACGACATGGGGGACTGAGAGGGGAATATTCCCCACCTTCCAAAACGCGGCACTGCAAAATGGACCAAACCGAAACAAAAGCAGATTGCAAAGTTAAAATCTAAAGAAATGAAAAGGATTAATTTGCAGCACCCCGTAAAGTTACGAGGGTCATTTGCGTAATATCCCCAAGCTAAATGAAATGTGCGGATCCTTTCCCGGGTCGGGTCACCGCTCGGTTTGGCCATCAAAAGACGCCGTTTTAAATCCAGCAGTCAAAACTTAAAAAAATAAAAAAACTTTAACCTAACACTTTGCTTTTTCCCCTTTTTTTAAGAAAAAGCTCTCTCACTCTTTCGGCGCCGCTCGGCAGTTCATTGCCTTCTTTCGAGGCTCTCCAAACCACCCCAGTCTCCGATGACAACGGAGGAGGAGCAATAGGTCCGGACGAGAGGTACGCCTTCCTTTCCTTTTACTTTTTTTTTATTTCGTTAGTAAACACTTAACAAAAGAAATAAAAATAACATGAACTGCGAGGAAGAAAAAGGAGAGGGTGAACCCAGAAATCACCTTTTTTGGTGTTTTTGTATTCTGATTGCGAAAAAAATGTAAAGGTTGCAGCCTATTCCTATCTTTTATAGTCTCTATTTACAAAATATAATGACAAAATCAAAAATATCACCCCGTTCTGTCCCATTTCATTTTCTCTCTCTGCTCCTTTTTGTGTACTGTTAGAGTCTGCTGCGATGCTAGTTTGTGCGTCTTTTGTAGGTATGGAGTGCAGGGTTTGGGGTGTAGCATGTATGGATGGGCGCGACCGCGTGCGAGTGGTGCTACGTGTGTAGGGAGTGGCTCGGGGAAGGCGGTGGCTGAAGACCTTAGAAACCCTAGGGTTTCTGCTTGTTTCAATTCTGGGCTAGGTGTATCAGGCCACTGTAATTGGTCCGCTTGGGTTTAGGCCAGTTAGGCTATCAGGTGTTTAGACCAGGATTTGGGTTTGTACTGGGCCATTTATTTTTTGGTAAACTGATCTGAGCCAATTGTAAATGGACTGTTTTTTGGACTGAATTTATTTATTATTTTCTTTGTTTTTGATTTAATTTGATTTTTTTCTTTTTTTATTCAGAATGGACCCCGGGCAAATTTGGCCTATTACAATTATGTATGATATTTAACAAATGGTTCAGAATCACTTGTTCTATGCAATATGCTTCTGTTCTATCTATTTCATGAATTTAAAAAAAAAAACATAATCTTTTATTATAATCTTCAACTATCTATTTTAATTTTCACCCAATAATTTAATTGATTGCTTTTAAAAATAAATTATTATATAGTATGTTTCCAGTTAATTATAAAAAAATTCATAAAATTTATGAGAAATTACAAAATTAATTTACATATAAATTGATTAATCCAACTAACCCATACATCACGCTAGTATGTAAACTAGTTAGTAATATAATAAACAAATCATAAAATAAATTTGTTAATAATAATGTTATTCATATAGCTCCCCTCCACTATATCAAAGGTTTGGAAGAGATGACGAAATGTGGTTGGGGTTGGACTGGGAGGGACCATTTTTCCATTTTGTTGGATGTTGAGCCTTATTCAACTAAAAAACTCACACAAACAAATCACTCTTTTTTGGACCATCTATTCAATCAGCACCACCTGCAAATACAAACCCTCAAATCTCTATGATGTGCCATTTTGATGCGCAGATTCATACACAAACAAAATACGCGAACTAACGACAAATGCAGTGCGGTCGCCACAACAACACCAAAACCTATTTTACTCTCGGGTTTCTCATTATATTTGTGTGTGTGTGTGTTTTCACATCAATAATGTTCAATGTATTGTCAGAATACGAAAAAGGGAATCGAGTATATCCGTATCGATAGGGACGGAACCATAAGAGACTTGAAAGGTATATGTATAAATTTAACATGAAAAATTATTGTGAAAAACTTTTAGAAAATATGAAAACAAGGAGTTAGTATAAAATTCAAAGGTGACTAGATCGAGTTTTAGAGAAACTATATGAAAATATAAATTAAGAATGCATTTTAAATAAATTATCCCGTTAATCATTCTAAATTAGTCATTCTAAATAAATAATCATTTCTTTTTAGTCATCTTAAAATTTTTTAGTTAATTTGGTCACTTCACCATTAAAATTAACTAAATTGATCACTTCACCATTAAATAGTAACAAAAGCCAAACAGTGTATTTTCACATTAGTCACTCTAAATAAGGGCTATTTTAATTTTGGTCATCTCAAATTTTTTTCGTATAAATGCACCGTCAAGTTGATATATTTTTTGTATAGATTATCTTTACTCGTAATTTTTTTATTCTCTTCGAAAATATTTTTTCACGTAAAATATTTGTGTTTGTCTTTACGTTTTCTTTATTATTTTACTTATTCGTTACTCAATCAAGCTTATCCTAACATATAATAATATTTTTTTGATATAAATAAATATAATAACAACAACAATAAGTGCTTACAAGTTACGGACGTGAAAATATAAAATAGGAACTCATGAACGGCTGCATTTGACACTGCTTTGAGGAACCAATCCCATTAATAACACATGAGTCCCCTAACTTTATGTATTTGATTATTCTATACGCAAACGATGATCCTAGAATCCATTAACTTTAAGGAGCAAATCTTATTAAAAAAAAAAATCTGACCCAAAGGTGTTCTACTAAGTGAAAAAGTGGAAGCTTTTAATTAAAATTAAATGGGTTTTTGATTTTCTTGTTTATTATGCAATACTTCACATTCAGACTAGGTATGTAGCACTCTCAAAATGTATTAAATAATGTTTAAAAACTGTTCTTCATCTCTTGTCAATCAGGTTGTTTTTGAATTTTCAACCTTCCGAATTAATTAATTACTGTGAGTGTTAGAATTAAGTGACCCGAATCCTTATTTAAATAAAATATTGTGGTAAAATAAAATAAAAATAAAATCCCTATAGAATCATACTTCTTTTATTTTATTTTATTTTAGAATAAGATTTTTTAAACCTTATTAAACCCCATCTATTTGATATTGATTAGAATAAGGTGTTTCAGTCCTATTAGAATATATGGTTTTACAAGCTTATAAATAGACATAGTCTACTCCTCTTGTAATTAATTCGAATTCGACATAGTGAATTTTCTTCTCTTCTGCCTGTGATTTTTTTCCAAAAGGGTTTCCACGTAAAATCTGTGTGTTCTTTATTTTTATTTTTATTTCTATTTTCTTTGCGATATATTGTCATTATCGATATTCTATTTTTTACAAATTGGTATCAAAGCTTTCGGGTTGTTCATCTCAATTATGGTAATAGTGTCTTTGAAGTATGAAATTTCGCTGTTGGATCGCAACACTAGATTCGTGTTGTGGCAGATGAAGATGCAAACAATTCTTACACATATGGACTTAGAGGAAGCCATGCTAGGGGTAGATAAGATGCCTTCAACATTGACGGAGGAAGAGAAGAAGCGCAAGGATCGAAAGACGTTAACATAGTTACATCTGCATTTGTCTAATGAAATTTTACAGGATGTGATGAAGGAGAAGACCTCCGCTGGATTATGGAAGAGGTTGGAACAAATATGTATGTCGAAAACTCTAACTAGTAAGCTGCATATGAAGCAGCGTCTTTATGCTCATCGTTTGGAGGAAGGTGCATCTGTGCACGAACACTTGATAGTGTTTGAAGAAATTCTCTCAAATTTGGAGGCCATGGAGGTTCAGTATGATAAGGAAGATCTAGGGTTGATTCTACTTTGTTCGTTGCCTCCGTCTTATTCAACCTTTAGAGATGCAATTTTATATAGCCAAAACTTTCTCACAGTTGATGAGGTTTATGATTTTTTAACCTCGTATGATAAAATGAAACATCTTATGGTTAAAACCAATTCTCAAGGAGAGGGTCTCATTGTTCGTAAGAGACAAGATCGAAATGCTGATGATGATCGTGGAAGGACACAGGAATGGAATCCTCGCGGTAAATCTAAGGGTAGATCGAAGTATTCAAACAGAGGTAAAACTTGTAACTTCTGCAAGAAGAAAGGGCACATTAAATCTGAGTGCTATAAGCTACAGAACAAGATCAAAAGGGAAGCTGTGAATAAAAATGGAAAAAAACAGAAAATTCTGGTAAGGTTGATGTTGTAGAAGACTACAGCGATGGTGAACTTCTAGTCGCTTCTGTCAACAATTTTAAAGTGAGCGAGGAGTAGATCCTTGATTCGGGCTGCACTTTCCACATGAGTCCCAATCGGGATTAGTTTACAACTTACGAAATAGTGTCTGAAGGTGTTGTTTTGATGGGAAATAATGCTTCATGTAGAATTACAGGTGTTGGAACAATTAAAGTTAAGATGCTTAATGGAGTTGTCAGAACACTTAGTGACGTACGACATGTTCCTGAATTGAAGAGAAATTTACTTTCGTTGAGTACTCTTAATTCAAAAGGGAACAAATACACAGTTGAAAATAGGGTTTTGCAGATTTCCAAAGGTTCATTCGTTGTGATGAAAGGGCAGAGAAAGACTACCAAGTTATATGTTTTGCAGGGTTCTACTGTTACTGGTGATGTAGCTGTCGCATCCTCTTCCTTATCAAATGATGATATTACTAAACTTTAGCATATGGGCCTAGGGCATAAGAGTGAGAATGGCATGACAGGATTGAGCAAAAGAGGACTTCTTGATGGGCAAGGAATTTGCAAACTGAAGTTCTGTGAGCACTGTGTTTTTGGGAAGCAAAAGAGAGTTCGATTCACTAGAGGAATCCATAACACGAAAGGAACGTTGGAGTATATTCATTCTGATCTATGGGGGACATCTAGAGTGCCTTCGAGAGGTGGAGCTAATTATATGCTAACTTTTAGTGATGATTTTTTTATAAAAGTGTGGGTGTTCTTTCTGAAGCAAAAAAAGTGATGTGTTTTTTACATTTAAGTCCTGGAAAACCATGATTGAAAAATAGATGGGAAAGTAAATAAAATATCTCTGCACAGACAATGGCTTAGAGTTCTGTTCTAATGAGTTTAATAAACTGTGCTAGTCAGAAAGGATCATGAGACACTTGACAGTTCGTCATACTCCACAGTAAAACGGTGTTGCAGAACGAATGAACAGAATGATCATGGAGAAGGTTCAATGTATGTTGTCAAATGCCAACTTACCAAAGTCTTTTTGGGCCGAAGCAGCCTCTACTGTATGTTTTTTGATCAATCGATCTCCATCCCTTGCCATTGAGAAAAAGACTCCACAAGAGGTATGGTCTGGTAATCCTGCTGACTATTCTGATTTAAAGATCTTTAGTTGTCCTATGTATGCTCATGTTGATAATGGAAAATTGGAACCGAGATCCATTAAATGTGTTTTTCTTGGTTATAAAGCTATTGTAAAAGGGTATGAGTTATGGTGTCCTGAAAATAGAAAAGTTGTGATTAGTAGAGATATTGTTTTTTATGAAAATGCTATTGTAACACCCCTTAACCGTATCCAACACCGGAATAGGGTACGAGGCATTACCAAAACACATACACTTGTAAACGTATTTAACCGAGTTATAAAATTTCATCAAAATTAAAACTTTCAAAATAATTAACATGTTTCTATAACTTTTCACAATATATCCTCAAAATATTATAATCATAATAATTAGGGCCTGCGAGACCCGATACATACTCATGCAATTTAATGCTTCATTTCCATTTCATTCAATTCGCAATTTCTCATGCTCATAATTTAAATCATATCACTAGCAATTTCCATTTAATTCACATACAATTCAATGACATCAAATTCAAAACTAATACGTATTTACCATTTAACTCAATGTGTATTGATTATACCATTCAATAACACATTTATGAAATTCTCAATTTAGCAATGAAAATATCACTTTAGTTTGAATAACAACATCGTCTCGATATAAATACACTACCACTTATCCATTTACTTTAATTCTTTCGGCCCATTTGTCACTTACCATCCTTAATCAAATTAGGAACGGTCACGGAAAATTGAGTACTTCACTTTCACTTTGCCATAGTATAACTATGGTCTTACGTATGATCACTTATCACTTGTCCCTGATCAGATAAGTGTAGCCACCTATCACTTTGTTTCTTGATCAGATAAGTGTAGCCACTTATCACTTTGTTTCTTGATCAGATAAGTGTAGCCACTTATCACTTTGTCTCTTGATCAGATAAGTGTAGCTAAAGCTATTACTTATCACTTTGTCACTTGATCAGAAGTACTCAAATCCGGCGTTCCGCTCAATTTGATCATTTATTCATATATCAGGCTTACCAACATGTGTTAATTCATAAACCATTCATGGTATTATTTCATGCCAATTCATATACTGAATATACCATACACACATACTATGGAACTTTATTTTCACACATGAGCTTAAACCATGACCAATAATGCACAAAAATAAGCATCATTCATATTTCATCGTTTATGAGTTATAATCAAACATATGACCATTTATACACGAATCATTCATATATTTCCCCATTTTCCTCCTCCTCCTCTCCATTCCACATCCTTAATGTGTATAACACACTTAAACAACATTAACCATAATTTCAATATTCACTAACATGTATATTCAAAGCTGTTTATCCGAGTCAGAGTCACTAAATTATTTTTATCCGGAGCTACAGAGCTCCAAATTAAGATCCGTTAATTTTCCCTGAAATTAGACTCAAATATCTTCATACCATAAAATTTTCATAATTTTTGGTTCAGCCAAATAGTACAGTTTATTCTTTAAAGTTTCCCCTGTTTCGCTGTCTGACAGTTCCGACCACTCTTCACTAAAAATTAATTATCTCATTGTACAGAATTCGGATGATGTTTTAGCTTGTTTCTTCTAAAATAGACTCATTAAGAATTCTAACCATATAAACTATAACTCATAATCATTTTTTACAATTTTTAATGATTTTCCAAAGTCAGAACAGGGGAACCCGAATTCATTCTGACCTTGTCTCACAAAATCTATTATATCTCATGATTTACAATTCCATTGCTCACATCATTTCTTTTATAAGAAACTAGACTCAATAAGCTTTAGTTTCATATTTTATTCATCCTCTAATTCAATCTCTACAATTTTGGTGATTTTTCAAAGTTACACTACTGCTGCTGTCCAAAACTGCTTTAGTGCAAAATGTTGATTTCCATTTTGCCCCAAATTTCACAGTTTATACAATTCGGTCCTTTCTCAATTAACCCTCAATTAATCTAATTTTCTCAATTAGTACTTTACTAGACATTATAAGTTGTTACACAACTATTGAAATTCAGAATTTCCACATATAACTCTATCTTCAAACTCTTTTACTATTAGGTCCCAAACATTCACTTTCTATTCAATTCTTTCAATCAAATCAGCATATGAACAATTTAAAGCTCTAATTTCATGCTAAATCATCATATACTTCCAGCACATATTCATATCAACTTTCAACTTCTTTCATAAAATCAAAACTAATGAATTTAACAAGTGGGCCTAGTTGTAAAAGTCATAAAAATACAAAAATTTCAAGAAATAGTCAAGAATTGAACTTACTTGTAATAAAATATGAAGAACCAGCTTGAAGAAGCCCTTCCATGGTGTTTTAGCTGATGAGAATTCAGAAAATGAAGAGAAATCTAGATAATTCCACTTGGGTCCTAACTTTATTAAGCAAATTTTGCAATTTTCCAATTTTGCCCTTAATTCTCCTTACTTTCTTGCTGATTTCATGCCTCTGTTGTCCAGCCCAAATAGACCTTGGGTCTATTTGTCTTTTAAGCCCTCTTCCTTTTATCATTTAAGCTATTTAATCATTTCCCAAAATTTTGCATTTGTTACAATTTAGTCCTTTTGTTCAATTAATTATCGGAACTTTAAAATTTCTTAACGAAACTTTAATACTAACTTTTAACACTCCATAAATATTTATAAAATATTTATGGCTCAGTTTAAAATCCCGAGGTCTTGATACCTCATTTCGATTCTAATTATTTTAATATTTATTTCTAGTGCACTATTCACTATTTCAAAATTTTCCTAACTTCATATTTAACTTATACTTACTAAATTAATAATATTTTCTACCCAGGTTGTCGAATTTAGTGATCTCGAATCACCGTTCCGACACCTCTGAAAATTCAAGCCATTACATTTTTTTTTCGTCAGATTTGTGGTCCCGAAACCACTGTTCCGACTAAGCCTAAAATCGGGCTATTACAGCTATGCTACCTAACTTATCTCTTAAAGAATCTTCGAATAAAGAAAATAAAAAACAGGTGGAGTATTAGATTAATACAAAATCTACAACAGAGTCGACTACTGAAGCCAGTATAAAAATTCAAAATAGAGTTGCTTCTTCACCATAATACTCTATTTCCAAAAGCAAAACTAGAAGAGAAATTAAACCTCCAAAGAAGTATGCTGAGGCTGATCTAGTTGCTTATGCTTTAAATATGGCTGAAGACATAGATGCAAACCAAGAGCCATCTAATTATTCTGAGGCGGTTAGTTGTGAAGACTCAGAAAAGTAGATGTTTGCTATGCAAGAGGAGATGGAATCACTATACAAAAATAAAACATGGGATCTTGTGAAACTTCCTAAAGGTAAAAAGATTGTTCGTTGTAAATGGTGTTTAAGAAGAAGGAGGGGACTCCAAGAGTTGAATAACCTAAATATAAAGCAAGGCTTGTTGCAAAGGGTTACAGTCAAATTTCAAGAGTGGACTTCACAGATGTGTTCTCTCCAGTTGTGAAGCATAGTTTGATTCGAGTTTTGCTTGGTGTTGTGGTCATGCATGATTTGGAGTTTGAGCAGTTAGATGTAAAAACTGTATTTTTGTATGGAGAACTTGAGGAGGATATTTACATGCAACAACCAGAGAGTTTTACAGTCTTAGAAAAAGAAGACTATATTTGCTTGCTGAAAGTCCCTTTACGGTTTGAAACAATCACCAAGACAATGGTATTAGAGGTTTGATTCCTTTATGACTTCTCATGATTTTAAAAGAAGTAGCTTTGGTAGTTGTGTTTACTTTAAGAAAAATAGTGATGGTCCTTTATGACTATATTTGCTTGTTGATGACTTGTTGATAGCAACGAAAGATAAATGCGAGATAAGAAAGGTCAAAGCCCAACTAAGTGAAGAATTTGAGATGGAAGATTTGGGACCAGCAAAGAAGATACTTGGTACGGAGATTCTTAGAGATAGATGTTGACACCATTTTTTTAATGAAAAACGGGGTCGACTTGGGTTTTGAAAAATGAAAACGAAAGTGGGAGTCGCCACCAATCTTTTTTGATGAGGTGTAATCAGATCACCTCGAAAAGTGTTTGTTTTTAATAAACGATTTGATTTTATTAAAACAATGATTTTGGTTCACGTAATTCAGAAAATGGGTTCGGGAGTCGGTTACATACGAGGAAGGATTAGCACCCTCGTAACGCCCAAAATTGGTACCTAGTTGATTAGTTAATGTCTTAATGTCGAAAATTTAAAACTTTAAAGAAATTTAAAATGCGATACTTAAAAGACTCGAATGACATGGATTAAAATTCAAGAGGATATTTGACTATTTGGTTAAATGAGAAATCGAAACCCCACACATTAGTGCACGTTCCTCAAATTTCCAAACGCAAAATATAGTCTTACTTTGAAAAATTTTTTGAAAGGATATTTGGCTATTTGGTTGAATGAGAAAAATTCGAAACCCAGCACATTAAGGCGCGTTTCCTCGAATTTCCAAACGAAAACATTGCCTTATTTTAAAAATTTTAAAAGGATACTTAGTTATTTGGTTGAACGAGAAAATCGAAACCCAGCACACTAGGGCACGTTTTCTCGAATTTCTAAACGCTAAATATTGCCTCATTTAGAAAAACTTTCCTTTTTTGAAGTATGGTGTTAATATGCATAATGGAATAATAAATATGATAATGTGAACAAAAAATAATATGAGCAAAAACGAATAATAATAAAAAACAAATCAATCATGTATATAGCATAACAAATAAATAAATGAATAAATAAACTAAAACATAAAAATGGACATATAAATAAATACATAAGTGAACATAAAAATACAATAAAGGAAAATAGATGAAAATTATAAAATATGGACATGTGTATGTACGTATAAGGGAACTATATATGTATGTATATACATAAAATTATGAAAATATGAAAACATGTGTATATAAAAGTATGTATGTTTATATACGAAAATGGAGTATGTACAAGCAAGTATGCATTGTAAAATATATGTGTATATATACATATTTTGGAAATTATAAATATAAAAGATACATGTATGTATGTATATGTAAATAGGAAAATAATAAAAAGGTATATAGATATATATAGACATATATATATAAATTATAAAATATAAAAATGCGTTTGTATGTATATATAAATAAATTATAAAAACATATGTACAGTATAATGCATATATATAGATATAGAATAATAAATAATAATAAACAAAACAAAAAAAAACACAACTAACGAATAAATAAAAGGGCAGATAAAACTAATAATGATAATAATTGATAATAATAAAAATATTAATAATCATGATAGATTTATTAGTAAAATAACCCAAAATAATGAGAAAGGATCGAATTGAAATTTTAAAACAAAATTTGGGATCAAATCTGAAAAAAATTAAAAAGGAAGGGCCACATCGAACGCGCTGAAAAACTGAGAGGGGCAAATGGGAAATAATCCCACGTCACTGAAACGGTGCCGTTCTAGCGGAATCCAAGCGCAGGGTCCAAGGACCAAATCAAAACAAAAGCAAAGTTCGATGCCAAAATTGCAAATATAAAAAAACTGTATTAAAAGCAACACGAAAGCGGAGGGACCAATTATGAAATTATCTTCTCCAGCGAAAACACGCAGACCCTCCGGGTCGGATCGGGTCGACGCGCTGATCTGGGGGCGAAACGGTGCCGTTTCCTTTCCCTATTTAAGCTCCTTTTTTTATTTTTTTATTTTCCCTTTTTCTTTTAAAAAAAACAGAGAAGGCTCCCTCCCCTCTATCAAATTCACCATGGTTCAGCCTAGATCACTGGTGTGCCTTTGTCGTAGCATCGCCGTGGGTGGCGGCCGGACGTCTAAAAGTGAACCTTTTTGGTTCCTTTTTTAGGCCGGTTGCTTCTAGGCCATGGATCTAGGGCCAAAATTCACGAAAAACGGACCGAAGACGCGAAAATAGAGGCTAAACCACTCGGCTGCCCCCTCCTCCGGCGTGACTTTGTAAGAAAGGTACCTCATTTCTCTTTATTTACTGCCTTTTATATATGTATATATGCGTGAATGAAAATAAAATAGAATAGAAGAAACAAATTTACAAAACTGAAAGGAGAAGAAAACAACCTTGAATCTGTTTTTTATTTCTCTATTGATATCTCTTTGATTACAAAAGGTTGAAAGGAATAAAAAAAAAAAAAAGCCCACGTAAATTACATTTTCTTCGGCTTTTATAGCCGATTGCTACTGTTTGTTTTTGTTGCTACTTTTTGTTGCTTGTTTCTCTCTTTGCAGGTAACTAGCGATGCAAGTGGGACGATGGGACAGTGGCGGTGGAGTTGGTGCGGATGGGACGTCCGGCGGCGATAGCAGAAGCCCTAAAGTCAGCAAATGTGGCGCTATCTGAAACCCTAGCTTGACTGTTGGGATTTTGGGCCAATTGGGTATTGGGCCTCGGGTTTGGTCCATTAATTTTGGGTTCAAGATAGTTGGGCCTCGGATTAATGGGTATTTGCTGAATTGTAAATTGTACAGGGATTGTTTTAATAACTTGGGCTTGTTTTTGGGCCGGGGTATTTTAGTAAGGGCCCCGGGCAAAATAGGCTTGTACAATAGAAAAGTAAGTGAATTGTACCTAAGTCAGAAGGGGTACATTGAGAAAGTTCTTTGCAGATTCAATATGCAGAATGCTAAGCCTGTTAGTACTCCTTTAGCAGCCCATTTCAGCCTTTCATCGACTTTGTCTCCACAATCAGATGATGAGATTGAGTACATGTCACATGTTCCATACTCTAGTGCAGTGGGATCTCTCATGTATGCCATAGTTTGTTCACGTTTAGATTTATCATATGTAGTTAGTACAGCTAGTAGATACATGACGAATCCCGGTAAAGAACATTGGAAAGCAGTTCAGTGGGTTTTAAGATACTTTCGAGGTACTACCAATGTTTGCTTACAGTTTGGAAGAACCAGAGATGGAGTCATTGGGTATGTTGATGCTGATTTTGCTGGAGACCTCGATAGAAGAAGATCTCTCATAGGTTATGTTTTTACAATCGGAGGTTGTGCAATCAGTTGGAAAGCCACTTTGCAAACTACAGTAGCTTTGTCTACCACTGAAGCTGAGTACATGGCGATTACTGAGGCTTGTAAAGAAGCTATTTGGTTGAAGGGACTCTTTAGTGCACTCAATGAAGACCTTCAAATCAGTACAGTATTTTGTGACAGTCAGAGTGCCATCTTCCTTACAAAAGATCAAATGTTTCATGAGAGAACAAAACGCATTGATGTTCGGTATCATTTTGTTCGTGATATTATTGCTCGTGGTGATATTGTTGTGAGCAAAATTAGTACTCATGAAAATCCTGCAGATATGATGACTAAGTCACATCCTATAACCAAGTTTGAGCATTGCTTAGACTTGGTTGGTGTTCATTGTTGAAGATAAACCCTTAAGGGGTTTTATGGAAGAGGTGGAGAACTTGTTCGTTAAGAGTTCGCAATGAAGAACTTGTTCATTAAAAATTCGTGTCAATGTGAAAATTGTTAGAATTAAGTGACTCGAATCCTTATTTAAATAAAATATGTGGTAAAATAAAATAAAAGTAAAATTCCTATAGAATTATACTTCTTTTCTTTTATGTTTTTACGTAAAATCTGTGTGTTCTTTATTTTTATTTCTATTTTCTTTGCGATATATTGTCATTTCCGATATTCTATTTTTTACAATGAGATTATTCATTGATAGAGAAAATGTCTTTTTTTATCTGCTTTTTAGTGTTCATATTTCTCTTTTTAAGGATCCTTAGAGTCTACCTGAATATAACAACTTCATAGTCCTTCAAAAACAATAACAAAATGGATCCCATCATACACATCTCTCACGTTCTCCATGATCCATGATGATAACCAGTTTTTCATGCCACCACTATTAAGCAAGAGGAATCTCTTATAAATAGCTTCCAAAACAATGAGAAGAAGATCTTCTTCCCATTAAACAACCTTGAACACTTATTCCTTGTAATCAGCCTTTTAACCCTCACAACAATTTACCTTGTTCACTTACTTTTTTTCGTTTCTATCTATTTATGTGAATCAACCTCTTTTAAACCACCACCACTACTTTTTTTTTCTTCTGTTATTAAAATTTACATCAACAAATAATAACATGAATCCTTTAACTTTATGGATATGATTATCCTAAATGATAAAGATGCACGAAAGAATCCATTAAGGAGCAAATCTCATTAAAAAAAATCTGACCCGAAGCTGTTCTACAAAGTGAAAACGTGGAAGTTTTTAATTAACATTAAATGGGATTTGATATTCTTATTTATTGTGCAATACGGATGAGAAGGAAATTGAAGATGATTTGTGGGATATTTAACTTTTACAATTATAACTAAAAAGCCAAGCATATACCTCATTTTGGTTTTGTAGATTCTTAAATGCAGCTAATTTTATCTATTCACTTATTATTATCATTTGATTTTAGGTTGGAATAATGGAGGACATATATAATTATATATTTTTAAAATATTATATGTTGGATAGTTTAGTCCATATTTATTAGGAGCAGTGGTTAAAAATTCGTTAAATATCTGATAAGCATACTTGTGATATTTATTTTCATGAAATGGTGAACCACTCCACTTAAGGCCAATTAACATTAAATTGGGTGTTTCACATATCCTTTTAATTAATTTCTAAATGCAATCTTTTGGGTTTATTTTACTTTATTGGAAATGTTGGAAAGCAAATGAAAGGTGAACATCAGTAGGCATTTGTCAAATGATGATATGCTAATTTCAGTGGTTTGCAAGTTGCGAGGAAGATTAGAGGTGGAGGAGCATTCTGATCTCAATTAAGCAAGGGTGTGAAACAACATGGTGGTGTAATCAAATGAGACATGAACATCAATTGATACTTGTCAAATGATGATATCCTAATTTCAGTGTTTATCAAGTTGAGAGGAAGATTAGAGGTGGACAAGCATTTTGATCTCGAGGTTCTCCCATTTTGGATAACAACATGCTGCAAGATGGAGAAGTTTGTGGCTCTGGTTGGCCCATACAAGATCTACATGCGTTTGAAACTAATGCTTGACATCTACAATACAGCTGATACCGCACGCCACTATCACCAACAAATAATTACTACCCACTAATTTTATATGGGATCATGTGATTGGAAATGCAGCTTTAAATCCTGGATCTGGAGGGATATTGCATGCAAGCAACGGACCAAAGGGAAGTGAAGAAAATAAAAGAAAATTGCAACTTGATGAAGGTTAGCTTGCCGCTGTTGCTGAGAAAAATTTCAATACGGATGACATGATCCAAAAGAATATTCCTTCCAACCTTTTACAACAAAAGACTGAAATCAATTTAAAATAGCCGTCAGAATACCATGTTTTGTTTTTAACCGCAATGAACATGTATTTAACCAAAATTGCCACTCCCCGCTCCTATTAGACAGACATCTTACGGTAATAAAAGTATTATGGTGATAAAAGTATTATGGAGGTTCGTTTATTAATAATTAGATTACATTTTATCTCTTTACTTAAAAAATGGGTCAATTAGTTCATATACATTAAACGAAAGAGTAAACATGTCATTTTGTTAAAAATTCCATCCATTTACGCTGTTAAAAATTAGTCTTTGTACGTCAGCATGATGTACACATGGCACGTCACATATTAATATCTAGTTATTCTGCAACCCCGCTAGTTTTTAACAGTATAAATAGATGAAATTTTTAATAGAAAGAACCAATTTACTTTTTAATCTAATGTACAGGGACTGATTTACTCATTTTTTAAATAGAGAGGGGCAAAATGCAATCTAACTCTTAACATAATGACCTCCATAGTAATTTTGCTTTCCATGGTTGATATGCTTGCCTTCCAATAGACTTCTTGTTAATAAATCAAAACATGTTATAAATTTTGAATTCAAACTTTAAACTGATTAGATATCAAACATTAAACTGAGCCGAAATTATTATTTGATACAGTTTAAACCAATCCAATATGAAGATTGAATGTGAGTTCAAGCATGTGTTAAATAGAATATTGATAGTGGCATTGAAGAGGGTGAAAAGAGAGGAAAGGGGCCCATGGGAGGTAGGAAGGGATTTTCATTTGTTTGATGAAGCAAGTGGGATGCAATGTCCGGTGGGTTTGGTTTGAATCAGTTTTCCAGTGGTGTCTGTGTTGCATTTTTTATAAGTGTGAAGTCAAAAACACTGTGGCACGTGCAGGTCACATGGAGGAAATGAGAAATGCTGGGTACTACAGGTTATTCATTTTCTTTTGATGTTGTTGTTGTGTATGGGAGTAGTCCAAGGTTTTGGAGTTGATAGTCAACTTTCTTGACCCTACTTACTGAGCAATCATTATTATTCTTGTCAACTTCACTTTGTTTATGAAATTCCCAATATAATGTCTTTTATTTAGTGGTAGGTCTAAATAGAATAGTTTTATTGTTGATAGAGAGGGATCTCTTTCTCAATAGATTCAACTTTCATAATTAGCACCCAAATACGAAAAAAAGAGAGTAAAATAAGTGGTATTTGTTTAACCTGTTCAATCCCATTCAATTATTATTCCAATATCTATGTTCACAAAATTTGAATGATTATAATTCACTTTTTATGTTCAAAATAAAAGGATAAAATAATATTTTAAGTTATCAACTTTAACAATTTTTTAAAATTTGGCTTAACATGGCAGTTTACGTGATGGTTTTAGCATGTTTTATCGTTGACATATTAAATTTTAGTAATGTTATCCTCTTATATGTAATGTTAGTAAATATATTAAATTTTAAAATAAAAGTACATTAAAATATATAAAAGAATCTACAAATTTCAACAATTATTAAAAATACAAATTTAAAAAAAAAAGTTAAAACCTCTTCAAAATTTCCAATGCTTCTATGATGAATAAGTTGCAGTATTGTTTGGATTGGATCGGACTGGATTGACTGGTTGAAATGCGAACCACTGGGATATCGGTTTGGACATTGACTTTAAACCAGTTAGATTAAAAATCAGTACGAACTGGTTGAATCGGTGTTTTTGAAATTTTTTGAATTTTCAATATTTTTTAATTGGACTGGTCGGACCAACGAACTGGTGGCCTAACCGATTTGACCATCAGTTTGGTTTAAAAAAAATTGAGAAGTTGGCCTGCTTCCTAATTAAAATTTGCCTTTTTTATATGAAAGTTCACTATTAAAATGCAAATATAAGTATATGTTTGATCAACTACAATGTGAAATTAAACCAATACAAAGCATAGTGGACGGAGTATCGAAAAGAATCAAACAAAACCTACACATAGTATGTGCACATGATGGAACCAAGACCTACATATCACAATTGTACATGATGAGACTCATATCTAAATACTCAATGCTTTAAGACTTTTGCCTTAACCAACAAGCTAAGGCTTCATTGGTGATATTAAATCTTTCATTTAATCTTTCTTTTTTGGGGCTTCATTTTTTTTCAATTTAGCAACATTGGTTTGGTTTCTAATATAGAAGCCCAATGAATCAAAACAAAAGGATTTTTGTTCTTCAAATTGCGCACGTGGCAGTATGAGAACCAACCAGAGAGACCCACAAGTAACCCTCACCTTGTCCTGTCCAGATGGCCACTTAGTGATAAACTACCCGTGTGCTTCGTATTCCCCTATAGGTGGTCCGTTTGTCCTTAACCACCTTATCAAATCCTTTGTTAAGCCATTCATTACTAACAAGTGCACTTTCCTCATTTCCTTCCAACAAGGTCTAAAAGGTCAAGCCATCATCCTCTCCTTTCCATTCTCTTCTCCACTACCTATTTTTTTCGGCTCTTGACCTTGACATAGGTGAACCAACCTCCCTCATCACCACCCCCTCCTCTTTTTCCAACCTCATTCCGATTGAGACACATTGCAGCACGAGAATCAACCAGAGAGACCTGAAAACGACCCTTACCTTGTATTGTTCAGATGATCACTTAGTGATCAACTACCCTCATGCCTAATACCCCATTCATGGGTGGTCTATCCGTCCTTAACCACCCGGTTGGATCCTTTGTTAAACCATCCATTACTAATGAGTGCACTCTTTTCAAGAGGACCACCTATAAAAAAAGAAATCCCAAATTTTTGTAATAAATTGAAGAACTTGTAGACTTACTGATTGGGATTAAACCTATAAGGAGTAAGTGGATCTACAAGAAGAAGAGATATGCAGAAGGGAATGTGGAAACACACAAAGCTAGACTTGTAAGGAAAGGCTACATACAGAAAGAAGGCATCGATTACAATGAGACCTTCTCTCCGGTAGCCATGCTCAAGTCTATCATCATACTCTAATCCATTGTCACTGCTTTTGATTAAGAGATCTGGTAAATGAATGTCAAGACAACATTCTTGAATGACTATCTTTATGGGACCATTTACTTGGCTCAACCCACTGGCTATGTTGTCAAAGGAAAGGAGTAGAAAATTTACAAACTGCTAAGATCTATTTACGAACTTAAGCAGGCATTCCGCTCATGGAATAAAATATTTGATCAAACGATCAAAACTTTTGGATTCGGACAAAACACTGATGAACTTTGTGTTTAGAAGAATATAAATGAAAAAAAGGTGGTCTTTCTCGTTTTGTATGTCAATAATATTCTACTTATTGGAAACAATGTGGGAGAATTGTCATCGATTAAACTGTGGTTAGCTCAACAGTTTAGCATGAAGGACTTGAGTGAAGCTAGTTATATTCTTAGGATTCGAATCCTTAGGGATTGAAAGAATAAAATGATAGCTCTATATCAAGCTTCATACATCGATAAAGTACTGGAACATTTTTCAATGACCGATGCAAAGCCAGACGTTTAGCCGACTGCATTAGATTTTCATCTTTCTTTAGATGATTGCCCTAAGATAGCAGAAGAAAAAAAGCATATGAGTAAGGTTCCATATGCTTTAGCAGTTGGAAGCCTTATGTATGCGATTTTTTGCGCACTTCCAAATATCTATTTCGTAGTAGGAATGGTTAGTCAATATCAGGCGAATCTAGGTCTCAGGCATTGGCAAGCTGTAAAGTATATATTAAGGTATCTTAAAAAACCAGGGATTATATGCTTATCTATTCTAGGGAAGACCTTACTCATGTTGGATATACAGACTTAGACTTCTAAACCTATAAAGATTTTAGGAAATCGACGTAGGGAAATGTATTCATTCTAGGCCGTGGAGCTGCTGAAGATAACCTTGCAGATCCATTTACTAAGACTCTTGTAACTAGGAGTTTTAACAAACACGTCAAGGATATGAGAATGTGAAAAATAACACATTTACTTCACTAGGGCAAGTGGAAGATTGTTGATAAATGTGCCTATATTATAGTAAACATGTAACTATTTTCTATTTATTTGAATGATGAATAAATAAATAAAGTTAATTTCATATTTCACTATTATGTCTTGTATTTTTGTCTTTTATGTTTTACATGCATAGCGAAATTGTGACAAGAAATTATTAGCTCAATTATTGTCTAAAGTTCAAACTGAAGATAAGTGGCATTGTAAAGAACGTTTACATTGCGAGAAAGACAACTTACTTCAATAGATAATATAAATGAGTCCATAATCCCATAAAAGAATCAAAGTGAGCATTTGTTTCAAATACGGAGAAGGATTACTATGTCGTCTACAATATTTCTAATTGGGGAGATGACTAGTTTTGGCTATCAAAGCAGTTGACTCCACGAGTAGAGACATAGATATATTCATTGGTAGAATGATATATTGGGCTGGACCCAAGATGAATTAATTCTGAATCCGTTTTTAAATTAATTCACTTGTAACATTTAAGTTTTGATTTACCTAAATTCTGAGTTAGTCATTGACCATATGTATGCAACTCATATGCTTTGATATAAGTGGAGGCTTATGCTTTAAAGATGATCGAGCTCATAGCATATATGTTGGGTACATGACTTGTGTATGACATGGCTTTACTAGCAATAGTGGAATTCATAGCTCAATTAAAAAGTTAATGATATCCTCTCATTGACATTGTGTGGATTGATAAATATGGAACATGGCCACAGGTTGCTTGTTCTCGAACGAGCAATTTATCTCAGTCATTTGTTAACAGTAGTCAGATTAATCATTAAGAAGACACAATGGTGACAATGAGATAAAAATAGGATTGTATTGAGTGAACGAATTTAACTCAAAGGAATCAAGGATATCACATGAGGGCAACACACACATGACGACGTCATTGGACATAGCAGTTGGATGAATTGCTTTCGTAAAGAGTATATAATAAGGAGTTTTTAATCATGGTACTTTTTGTGGACTGATTCCATGATTAAGTAATTGTGAATTATCGGAACAATGCTTTTGGACATAATTGTAATCACTAAAGCCTAATTGTATATGTCCAATTAGTCCATCCACTAGCTCAAAAAGAGCTCGATTGGACTACATTTGAATAAAAAGAAAATTTTATGACTTTGGAAATAATTTAATTGAGTCGATTTGTTCAATGTGGAATTAAATTAGGTGGTCATAAGAATTGTTCAACTAGAGAATTTAATTAAATAATTTTCTTGAAAAATTAATTTGGAAAATCTAAGTGATTTTTGGAAAAAATAACTTTGATCAAGTAAAATTAAATTAAACAAATCAATTAAAATTAATATGATATTTTTGGAAGTTAATTTTCAAGTCAGACAATTGGCCTAATGGTTAATTGAACTTGCAAAATTGGACCTGAGACGTAAATTGGGCCTAGGAGCCCAAAATCGAGACCAAGACCTAAAAAAATAGAACCGGGCCTAGTATGTGAAATCGGGCTGACGGTCCAACCGATGGCTAGACCGAACGGATTGGGTCGTCATTAACCCAGACCGAACCAACAGCAGCAGAACCAGCTTGAGATGCCGTGAGAGTGTTGCACCTGCATCACTGGACATGGCAGTGTCGGTGGCTGTGATGGCGGTGTCCCGATGGTCGGCGGCGGTTGGTCATCGGTGGTTGAGCAGTGGAAGAGTTACACTCTTGCTGGGACTCTACAAGAGAATTTGATTTCAGATTAACCATTTCAAAAATAATATTATTTTAATAGTTTAATATTAAATTAAATTTAATGTATATACAAGATAAACATTCTATTATTTTAATAATATTTAATATTAAATTTAATCTAATATTTAGATTAAATTTAATATTAAAGTGATTAAGTTTAATCATAGTTGAACTCTTTAAACTCTCTCTATATAAAGAGAGCCTCGTGTTATTATTTACACACACTTGAACTTAAGAGAAAGTTGTAGTAGAAAATTCTCTAAAGAGATTATTCTAAAAAATTTCTAGAGATATTTTTTTGATTTAAAACTTGACCCAAAAGTTTAGAGAAATTGCAAATTACCCCACTGGTAATTTTTGTGAAAAATTTTCTAATTCGAAGCGAGTCCACATTTGGCAGATGTGAGCTTGAGGATAGTGGAGAAGATTAATCGGTTGAAGCGCTCATCCTAGATGAATCGAAAAGGTAAAATTTTGATTAAGTGTTTATTACTTTACCAAGATCTTGTTTTGGAAAATTTTTAAAACTTTAGTCTTTCCCTAAATTTATTTTTCGCTGCATTTTCTAAACATGTTTTCCCAACATTTTTATGTGATGCTTCAAACTAATCCTTGCTTGTTCCCAAATTGTTTTTAGAGTATCTTAGACTTGATTTAAATCACGATTTAGTACAAATAACTTGATTGTTGAATGAATGATTATTGATAATTGAATTAAATTAAATTTTTGAATGGAATTGTATGTTTTTTATTTGTTGCATGTTGTAGCATCCCGTAACTCAAATCCAATGATAGAGATAGGTGTTATATAAGCAATCTTGGAAGTTCATTGTGCTTTAAAAGTTAGAGTTGGAGAACAACTTATAGCATTGATTTTAGACTCTCTAGTTCTAGCCATTTAAAAAAAAGTATTGACTGAAGAGATAGAGGAAACAAATATGATTTCAAGAATTTCCAAGAGATCAAACTAGGTCTTTATATAGTAGTGAATGTAAAACTCAGGAAAAAATTGGGGAAAAAAGTACTTAATTTTAGAGATTATAATATGCAATTAATATTCTTTCAAAATTATCACAAATATTTGAAAAACACCGAAAAATATGACATAATAAATATAAAATATTTTTATTAATTGCTTGCTCCCTTCAAATAACAATCAAGTCTATATTATACTGTACATATTCAAAGTGAACTTCCCAACCCTTCAAACCTGTTAGCATTGAGTCTTTTTGTAAAGTCATCAATAAATTATTTTTTAACTAGTATTTATTCTAAAACCATTAAATTTAAATTCAACCAACTTACTGATAAAATGATGCTTGATGCCAATACGTTTAGTGTGAGAGTCTAGTGTTGGATTCTACGAAATTTTTACCACACTGGTGTTTTAATTGAATACTATTACAATTCCTATTTTAACGTTATAATCCAACAACATCTATCTCATCTAGAGAAGCATGTATACCAACTTCAAGCAATAATGTGCTCGACCTTAGTAGTTGATAAGAAGATGGAGCTTTTCTTTTATTTTACCAGGAGACCAAATTGTTACCAAGGTAAAAGTAACAACTAAATGTACTATTTCCATCATTTTTGCTTTTGGTCCAATCAACATTACTATAACTTACTAGGTTTATATTAGATTATTTAGAAAACCAGATTTTTGAGATCAGTCATCCTATAAATGTATTTGATGATGTGTTTGATTACCTTTAGATGAGACTTATAGCATGCTTGCATGTAGTGGAAAACACAAGCTTCCAATGATGCTATAGTATCTTTTTGGGTTTGTCGCAACACTTTGATTATCTTTAGATAGCTTTTCATTTGTTCCAGTAGGTGCCCTCATTAGTTCAACACCATCTAATCCAACCATCTTCACCTAATATTCTTGGCATATTTCTCCAGTGAAACAAAGATCCCATATTTGAGTTGTTTAACTTGGAAGAAAAGAGAAAATATTAATTCTACAACCATGCTCATTTCAGCTGGAGATTTCATGAGTTGTATAAATTCTTCTTTTGTAGTTGAAGATGTAAATGCATAAATAACATTTTCAACATAGACATGCATAGAAATAATATCTCCTTCGATCTTCTTGGTGAAGAGGGTTTTGTCTATAATCCCTATCAAGTGCATATAGGTCGAATATGACACATACACATTTCATAATTTGCCACAAAGGCGACACAGGATACGCCTTCAAAGCTTAGCAGATTACGCAACACAGGCAACACATTGAATCACGTGTTTACTGTCCTGACAGACTTTCATAGAAGGTGTCATAGGTTTCTTCCACATGACTTATATATTTCCTATGTTGTGATCTGCTAGTCTAGTCTACAAACTACTGAAGGCATCACCATGAGCATTTTCATAGTCATGCAATACCATGGGTCTCCACCACATGGACTTATACTTACTTTGATGTCGTGATCTACCAGTCTAGTCTACATTTCATTAGAGGCATCACCATGATTGTTATCTTTCAACATGATTTGTCTGTCTGGTTAGCAATATTCTTTCCTTACCAGAGGCATCACAAATGTATATTGGTTTATCTCATGCAGATTACATTTACACAATTCATTTTCTTACCTGATTTGCTTGTATTCTCTTAATAAAATTCACATTGATCTACCAATTTCATTTACGATTATATCTCACATCATTTTGATCATACACTGATACTTTTATCTCTAAAGTGAACATGCAATGTCATTATCTCAATTCATAGACATACCAACTGTTCTAGATGTTTTCTTCATATGTATTCTAAATTGAACAGTCCACAGAAAAAAGCAAGATAGAGACGCACCTTAAACTCACTAGGACTGTAGCTTGGAGTTCCAAAACTTGAGCATCCGTCTTGAACCGACAACAAAAACTACTTAAAGAATATGGAACCACCATTAAAACCCATTTTCATACAAATGACTACCATCTCAATTTCAAACGACCTCATATAGGGCCTTGTATTTATAACCTACTTTTCATAAGCTTAATAACAACCTTATTCTTTCAAAACTTTAACATGTAAAGCTATTAGACTTACCAAAAGGTAAAATGTTCACTGGTTAACTCAAAAACCTTAACTCCATCTTAATAAGGAAGAAGATGACATACAAGTTTAGGAAGAAGAACCAGAGAATAGTATTTTCTAGAAATAAAAACCTCCACACGAACTCTTTCACTACATATATATATCCTCAGTTTCCTTTAGTCGAACTTGACAACTGTTAATGATGACCGAAATTTGTCTCAATAAATGATCTACAAGATCTGAGAGAAACATAAATGAAAATCTTGCATAGATGATGTTTGACTAGTCAATTCAGTTGGTTCCTAACTAGATCACATTACAAACACAATTAGTATAGTACTTGCGAAAACTTGGCACACTATACATTTGGCGATAACACTTACCAAGCTTACTCTTTACTTGACACATTCTTTTCTTAAATAGCAAAATAACCCGAAATAGAATCATTAATTACTTATACGACGAGTACCATACGCCAACTCTTATTCATTAATAACCTCTAAATGGGCGGACTACACTATATCAAACATGTATCTTCATATCTACACGCCTTCTAATCTGGTTCGCCAGATTTGGGGTGTGACATAACTTCCTCATTTAAGAATTCATTGAAGAAGACATTTATACATCCATCTTGAATAGTTTGATACCTAGGCTACTAGTTACTACAAGTAATAATATAATGGATTCCAGTTATGCCACAAGAGTAAAATTTTCATCGATGTTACTAGTTTGGCTTTGTTTTTTATGATGTTTCCACTTTCATCTATCTTATATTGAAGATCCATTTGGTGCCAATAGCATTACACCCTTATAAACAAGATACTAGTTCTGAGACATCATTTCTCGCACACTATTGAAGCTTTTCTTCCATTGTATGGATCCAACTTTCTTATTTTAATGCTTTTTCAACATTTTTTTTTGGTTTGATGGAAGAAGTATAAAAGGCATTATTAGAGTATGCCTAAAGACCAATCATGAGAAAACTTTAAAAGATACCATTTAGCTTATTTTATTAATAAAGACAATCCCATTACTATGTTCATTCATAAATTTTGTGTATTAAATAAACATATAAATAATAAAGTCCCTGGAATAGTATGAATATTCTTGGGTTGTCATTGCTTGAGTATTTTTGTAGGCTATGGCAACAATAATATGTTGAGACCAATGAGCGGTTGTTTGAGGGCAAGGTGTTATCATGCGTGTGAGATATCATATCAACACAAGGTCATATGTTAGAAGAATAATGTACTGGACTGGCTCATCATGAGAATGATTCTTGGCTTATTATGTGAAAATCACAGTGATTGTGGCAGCCTACACTCGACATGAAATGTGAGTCCAAGTATGAACTGTCATATTATTTGCTGAAGCAACTTAGATGTCGTTCATTCAGTAATCGGGTTAAGAAATCAACTTTCAGAACAATTTTACAAAATTATGAAAAATAAAATCAATCACACGACTTTAAAATAATTTTGAAATCATTTACATTCAATTTTTATGTGTTTGAAGGTGTCCAGGATCGAATATGGTCTTTGGAGGTTAAAAGAGGCTCAAAACAGAATAATGGCCTTGTTCAGGGGCCTATGTTTTAGTACCTAGGGCATATGTATCAGTATGTAGGTCAGCGTATTATATATTTTGGCATTTTACCAAGTTGAGTACCGATACCTAAGGTAAGGGTATCAAACCCTAGCCCATTAGAGTAAAAAAATTATCATGTAACTCCCTTATTTTGGTACCTAAAAGTGTTTTACAACAATTTGCACTAATAAGGCTTAAAAACCAAATTTAGAACACCAAAAATGCATATAAAAAATTGCCTCCAAACATAGTAATTTGAAACATGCTCAGAGAACATTCATTTATAAGTATGATATATTTATAAAACATGATGAATCTAATCCAACATAACACCTACTAACCTAATGAACTCTTTCATGCTATAAGAAATACCAAATTTCATTATTATGCTAGCTTACCCAAACCATAAATGTTATAGCATAAGTGCATACATAACTTTAATTCTTATACATTTACATGACATAACCAACATACACAAAACATACTTTAGGCTTAATTACACATTCATCAACATAAAAAAAAAAAACAAACTTAGCATGAGTGGCACTAACCATTTCTACTAGCTTAGGTACATGTCAATACATAACTAAGTTAAAAAAAACGTAAAACAAACATTGCTTAAGCTAATATGAGGAACTTGGTGTTGTTAAAGTGTCGCAAGCTATCAAAACTTATTCGTTACCTGTGCATGAAACAAACATATCCGTACACTTAACATAAGGAGTTCAATGGTGCTAACATAATTTGAATTCTTAACTTGCATAACACTAAACAATCGAGTAAATGTTTTGAGTAAAGTTATGAGGCATAAAAAAATTTACCATAACAAGAATGACATTTGAATGGAAATGCATAAATTTTATCATTTGGCCCTCAAGGCTCTTAGTTCATATTTCACATGATATTTCACATGCTTATTGGATCTCCTTTTCATTTATACAAATTGAGTAAACCAAATTCATTTCTTTATATCACTCATAGTTCATATCAATGTTCCACCATCATTACATATCATAACAATCATTTTATCCCCTATTAACCAGACTAGAACTTAAGATCGAATACACACATTATTGAGGTACATGTTGATGTATTAGTTGCATCTGTGTTTTTAACAATGAAGGCAACACTATTTTTGACTTTCACTTTCTGTCTTTTGCTTTTCTCTAAACTCATATCAAAAGTTCATAATGAACCAATAAGTTCATACAACCTCATAGTGTTGATGTCTTTGGCCTATTGTATAACTATAATTTTGATGGCAAATTTTTCAAGAAGAGATTGTAGCACTTTTCCAACTCGTTTCACCTAAGAAAATTGTTCACCAAAGGAAAAGGCTTCATTAGAAATGTCACAAAGTTTAGCATAAAATTCAATAATTGATTAATCTAAAAATTTCAAACATGGATGTGAGTATTTATAGTTTTGACATTTGGATAGATATGGTCACTTCATGCTGGGTTTTGAGACTGGCTCGTGCATCTTGTGCTGCAACATATTTGAAGATTTGTTTGAACTGGTGAGTATCCATGCTACTGAAAATAACATTTAATGTAGAATTTTAGTTTGCAATCTTTTCTTTCTTAAAGGTCCAAGTTTCTTCAAACTTCACAGATCTAGTGTCATCTTCACTGGTTGCTACAGGTTCTGTCCACTATGTGAAAACATGTCTCCAGTCCCTTTCATCAAGGGCTTTAATTAAAACTCTAATATGAGCTTTCTAATAGGCATAGTTAGAACAATCTAACAATGGTGGTCAAGAAATTGAACTTTTTTTTTCGTGGACTCCATGGATATCAACTAAACACATGATCACACAATGTATGTTTGGTGGTAGACTCTAATAAAGTAACTTCTAGTTATTTGAAGTGTTACACGAGATGAACAAGTATTAGTGAGAACAAGTAAATACCAAAAGCAGTTTAGTGAACACCCTTACATCTATGAAGTATTGCTTAGAGATTGAATCTACTAACAAGTCAACATTACAACTATTAAATACAACTCAATTAATACGAGGATTATTGTAGAAATTTGTTATGCAAATGCACATGTTGAATCAAGTAATAAAGTGATAAGAAGATATCATTCCCATGAGGACCAAATTCTAAGCTGTTAAATATCAAATATCAAATATTATCTAATCCGGATCAATAAAATAAATTCTAATTACAACTAAAATTAAACTGAAAGAACTAAAGAGATTTTAATAAAGTAAAACGATGAAAATTACTAAGCTTCTCAATCAATTTTTAAAGATATTGGAACTTTAACTTCACCTAATTGAGTTAATTGATTATCTCTCATTCAATCGTTCAAGCTATGTAATCACTAACCTAGGATTCAATGACATTAATTAGACTCTTCTAGTATCTAGCTAAGTGAATCCCCCTTTCCCACTAGCTATATTCTAATGCTAGGCAAGTTGGGTGAAGTGCCTAAGAACAAACCTATTTGGTTGATCAGGGCATCAAGTATATTCCTATCCTAACCGAAAATTAACTCATTCGTCGACGCTACTAAACTTAATCCTGATCCATTTAATCGAGTTCTAAATATTAATTATCTCTTCCAAGACAAATCTAGATTATCAAATTAATACAACTTGGTCACTAGACAAGCAAATTAAATAAGCACAAGAATGAATAAATAATTAACAAGGATCGAAACAGTTAAAGAGAAAAATAAATAAATGATCTAAAAATAGGATCCATTATCATTCTAAGAAATCAGAGTTTAGTTCATGTTGATTTGAGAAAACATAACAAGAATTTTAGAACAAACTTGCATTGAGAAAAAGTAAAAAGAAATAATCTAGAGATAAAATTAGTTATCAAACTAATGTCGAATACTCCAGATCTATTTTCCTTCTCGTATTTGCATGCTTGAAGTTTCCCTTGGTGTGAGAGAATTGTTTCTTAGCCTCCAAGTTAGTTTTTTCACTCTTTTTTTATTATTATCTCTTTTCCTTTTAAATCAGGTCCCCCGTTGTTTTTAAGGTTTTAATCATTCCATTCCACTGAATGCAGAACTGCGGTGGAGTGGACTAGTTGCTATTTGGAAATTCTCAATTGAAGATTGAGCTCCATCACACTAAAGTCTATGCTCCAAGCCTTCCATGTTTTAGTCGAAACCTACAATTTAAAGAAGAAAATGCCAAGTAAATCCAAACTAACTCTAAAGTTAATAAAAATAAACAAAACATATTTTAGCTAAAAAACAATAAAATGTAATAAAACTAAGTGATAACATTACCTCCTAAAATATTATAAAAACTATAGTAATATAACTCTAAATATGAGAGTTATGTATTTAAGAACTCAAAACTTTTCCTACGGAAGGTGCCGATTAACTCTCAAAAGAGCGAATCAAGCTCTTGAATTGCACGGCTAAAAGTTCCTAATTGAACATTAATGTGCACTCTCAAATTCTCTTTTCTAATGAGGATGAAGATCCCTTAAATAATGTCTTCGATGCAACTCCATATGGTGACGAAGTCATCCTATTGACAATAGGAATTGTATTGCCTAAAAGTATCCTTGGATCACATCCTTAATCTTCAGAATTAACTTGATTGATATCTCATATAAAAGGAAAGAACACATCCGAAATATATGGACTCTGTAAATCTAGTTTCCTATTACAAATAAAGTTTGTTGGATTTCTATTGGTGATCTCTCTAAACTTGTTTTGGGTGTTGATTGTGGGAATATGGTTCTGATTGTATTTGTGGGTTCTTCCCATGTTATGTTTTGTTAACAAACATGGCAATTGACTGCTTGTTATTAATAAAAGTTTTATTCTACGGGAAAAAACAACAACAAATAAAGGTTATATTTGCGGCCATTAACATAAGAGCTAAATAATCCATAAGAGAAGAACAAACATTAACAAACATTATCAACTTATACACACTTGTTACTCGTAATGTTGTTCAAATGATTGCAGTACTCGTGTTCCTTATGTTCTCTTTTTAAGTACAATAAAAAGGTAGACTGCTGTTGGATTGAGTATATCCAGACAATTGCGTGTGATTTCAGGAGACTCTTTGCTTGATTGCTGCTATACAAGTTTCTGCTATATATGTATGATATATCAGGTGATGAGAAAGGACTTTTCTTTGGTTAATTTGCTAGGGCTTTGGTAAGGAAATTTCTAGGGTCTAACATAATCAAGACATCTTTGTATCTTTTTCAAGTTTAGTTGCTGATATCGTTTTTAGGATTTGAATTTGAATTTACTTCATAGCAATATAATATATCTCATCATTACCGTTACACGTAACACTCATTAATTTTTGTTAAAAGATATAAACCTCAGAACTGTGGCTTACCAGTGCCTCTCTAGGGTTCTAATCCTTTTTAGGGTCTAACATATATACCTCACAACTGTAACTTTTCATGATTGAAACATACCTGATCTTCTCACACTAAAGGAAGTCGGCAATACCCTTTTCTTTCACCAAAATTGACAGTTGAAAAGCATAAAGAACTACTACTTTGAGGTGTATGATAGACATAATCCTTTATGCACCTTTGCAACATTCTTTTCATGTCAAAAAAAGGTCACATATCGCAATTCATTTCAGTGTTGAAACCTTTAACCCCACTCTCTTTTGGCTCTTTTCCAGGAAAACCTTTGCTTTCTCTTTTTTTGGATCGGTTGTAATAATATTAATGTTTTCAACTCAATAGTTTCCTATATCAGCTATGGTATATACGTAGAAATTTAAGCTTGCCTTTAGTAAAATACAATACATTAAATTGGATATGTGGTATCGGGATGTGGGGCATCAAAGGCACTAAAAAAGCGTAGGCCAGGGTGCTGTTGTTCAAAACGTTCACTACCACATAGAATAGGTGAGATGATTGAAGGTGTGATTTTGCATGTTGCAGATTCCATTTTTCCTCTTTAACCCTCTTCAATCACCATCACCTTTTTACAATTTTCCTTATATTTTCTCAAAAAATATCTGCTAATAACAAAAAGAAAAAGATGGTTTTAATCAGTGCCAGAACCTTCCACCACACAAAAAAAATGCGATAAACCTAATCCCTTAACATACAAATATAATAATATATATCTATAAAATAAGACTAGTAATCTGTCTTATTTACTTAGTGGAGAGCCACTTTTTAGTTTTTTAACTTCAACATTGTTTGTTACACTTGTAATCTTCTTGCCTATAAAAAGGGAAGCTAATTTCCAAGACTTCCAAGTTGCGAGTTTAAGCAACCATAGAAAGACAAAGGCATTTATTACAACCTTACTCTCCTTTTCCTGTCTTTCTTTTTCAGTATTGTGGTGCTTCTTTCTTTCTTTAACAGCTAAAATATTCAGAAACATGGTGGGTTTTTAGTTTCCATGCACACTATATATGAACAATGGCTGACAACCCATTTTCCTTCTTTGTTTTGTGAACATGATCATTTGGTTCAATGCTTCTAAAATATTTTGTTGATGCGCTGATCAGGAAGGGAAGATGAGTTGGACGGTGGCGGATGCGGTGGACTACAAGGGTTTCCCGGCTGACAGATCCAAAACTGGTGGTTGGATGCCAGCTGCACTCATTCTAGGTTTGCTCCTTATTTATACCATCTGCCATTGAATTTTGTTTCACCATCATTACTTGAGCTGGTTTGAGATGAACTTAAGACAGCTTTACACATTTTGGCTTACCACTATTTTGCTGGACAAGCATTCAGCATTCCATTTGACATCATATTATCATATAGAATCTCTGTTACTAGTGTTGGATACATAAATACGTCCAACAGATGTTTATAGCTTATATTTAGATATCCATTGAATATTAGTGTTAAAAATGAGTATTTCAAGAAAAAAGTATAAATTATAAATAGAGAGTAAATATTGCTGGTGAATGTGTGAAAGGGGATGGTGATATTCCATCAAAGCAACAGGCGGTTAGTTCATGCAAAGGTGTTGGGGCTTTTAAGCCTATATATATATATATCTGGTACAATAAGTCCAAATTTTTTTAACCGGGGAATTAAACACAAAAATTTACTAGCAAATTCAGCACTAATACATGAAAGCCTTTGACAAGTAAGAGAAAAACTTAACGCTAGTCCTCAAAACATGGGAAAACAAATTAGACACCTGGCTCTATCAGACACTTACCAAAATTTGAGTTACACAGAGGGGACCCGTCAGAGCTGCAATTCATAAATACTTACAATGAGGATAAAGTTCATGTCATTTTCTGTTTGGATTATGGAATAAGGAAGATATTCCATATATCTAGTGCCAATCATGCTTGAAAGTTATGACTGAGGGCAATGTCTTCGACCCCAATTTACTTTTTGTTGGATTTTGTGAATTTAATCTTCACTTTTAGATTTTTGAAATTTTAGACTTCCTCACACTAATTCATTAATTAAGTTATATTATTTTTAAAAACCAACGCGATAATATTATTGTACATGTAATGTTCTATTAACTTGTTATATTCACATGTTACTTACAAGAAAATTAATTGATGAATTTAATGATGGTTACTTATTATAATAAGGTTGAAAATTTGAAAATCCAAAAATATAGCGATTAAAAATAACCCATTTGGTGAACATGGACTAAATCTACAACTTTGCACATAATATAATATTAATAGCAAATCCAATAGGTTTAATTATTACTGTTTGGTCAAGACTAAAATTTCAAAATCGAAAAAATATAGTGACTAAAATTGATCAATTTAAAAATATAAAACTAAATTTAATCAAATTATGGTACATATATTAAATCTATAACTTATGCAAAGTAAAATGAATAATAGCAGAATTTCACCATTTACTTTCCACCATAATTCTTTATGTTATTAAATAACTCCACTTTTATAGCATTATTATATAGGTTTCACTTTCTGCTGACCATTAACATTCCTTTAAGAAAGAAAGAAAAAGGTTCACTTACCTTTTTGATTATTTAATGTAATTGAAGTACTTAATAAATCTCTGCTTCTTAGTCATCAAATTACAATCGTCGACTCCCCCCACTAGAAAAAAAAGCTGATAATAAAATAATTTGTGAAACATGTAATAATGCTGATTTGTTGAAACCATTTCATAGGGATTGAGATCTGTGAGAGGTTGTCAACAATGGGGATTGCAGTTAACCTTGTGACATACTTGGGAGGAACACTGCATTTGCCAAGTTCAACTTCAGCCAACGTAGTCACAGATTTCATGGGCACATCTTTTCTCTTGTGTTTGCTTGGTGGCTTTCTTGCTGATACATTCCTCGGCAGATACAAGACAATTGCCATATTTTCCATCATACAAACACTTGTAAGTGTTAAAGAAAGAAACAAAGAAAAGAAAATTTTCATTTCAATCTTTAATTGATCAGTTTTTGACTGTGATTATGATGTATATGGTGATGTAGGGGACTGGCACATTAGCATTGGCTACAAAGCTGCCACAGCTACGCCCACCACCATGCCATGGATCCCATACATGCAAACAAGCCAATGGATTTCAGATGGGGATTTTATACATCGCTCTGTATCTAATTGCACTAGGCACTGGTGGCCTGAAATCCAGTGTCTCAGGATTTGGAACTGATCAGTTCGATGAAAAAGATGAAAAGGAGAAATCCCAAATGGCTTATTTTTTCAACAGGTTCTTCTTTTTCATCAGTACTGGAACCTTGATGGCGGTCACAGTGCTTGTTTACATACAAGATGAAGTTGGTCGGAGCTGGGCTTACGGGATCTGCTCAGTCTCCATGTTTGTAGCCGTTTTGATATTTTTATCAGGGACCAAAAGATACAGATACAAGAAAAGCTTGGGAAGTCCAATAGTTCAGATTTTCCAAGTTATTGTAGCTGCAATAAATAAGAGGAAGATGAAACTACCTTACAATGTCGAATTATTATACGAAGACACTCCTGAAACTTCAAGAATCCATCATACAGATCGATTTCGGTGGGTTTTCCAATCTACTCAGTCTTCTGTATACATAACTTAATCATTTATTTCATTGCTTTTAACGGTTTTTCCCCTTGTTTCGTTCATATGTGCTAAATCCTAGGTTCTTGGACAAGGCCGCCATTGTTGGGGAAGGTGATCTTGAGAGAAACGTTGGGCCTGCTGCTGCTCCAAATCCTTGGAAACTTAGCCCAGTCACAAGGGTCGAGGAAGTGAAAATGATGGCGGCGCTTCTCCCAATATGGGCCACAACCATCTTATTTTGGACCACTTACGCACAAATGATGACCTTTTCAGTGGAGCAAGCCTCCACCATGGAAAGATCAGTTGGAGGTTTCCAAATTCCTGCAGGTTCCCTCACTGTCTTCTTTGTGGCAGCTATATTGATCACTCTGGCTGTTTATGACCGTCTCGTTATGCCATTATGGAAGAAATGGAAAGGAAAACCAGGTATGTATGTATTAGGAAAATAATAAATGACATACTAAATCATGCTATAATTTATTTCAATATAATTACCATTTCAATTCTTTCTGGTGCTACAGGTTTCAGCAGCCTACAGAGAATTGCCTTAGGCTTAGCACTATCAACTATGGGAATGGCATCTGCCGCAGTAGCCGAGGTGAAAAGACTGGAAGTGGCTCGAGCCACGGGTGCAAGTGCAACGACTGGAACCCTGCCTGTAACAGTGTTCATATTGATCCCACAGTTCTTCCTAGTGGGTGCCGGTGAGGCTTTCATTTACACAGGCCAGCTTGATTTCTTCATCACTCAATCTCCCAAAGGAATGAAAACCATGAGCACTGGTTTGTTCCTCACAACACTGTCTCTGGGTTTCTTCGTCAGCAGTCTGCTGGTATCAGTGGTGAAAAGCGTGATGGGAGGCAGCAATGGTGGACAAGGATGGCTGGCTGATAACATAAACCACGGCAGACTTGACTGCTTCTATGGACTTTTAGCCGTTTTGGGGGTCATAAATTTTGCTCTATATATTGTTTCAGCAGTATGGTTCAAGCCCAGGAAATCCAAACCAGCTACTCTACAAATGGACACCATTGTTAATGGCTCCTCTACTGCTGAGAATAAGTGCTAAACTACTTCAGGGATTGCAATATATGGGTGTTTTTTTTTAAGCTTGTTTTTCGCCTTTGTGTATTAAGATTTGGTTCCATTTCTCTCTCTTTTTCTTCTTTTTAATAGAAAAGCAAATTTTTAAGTACATTTCATCATTGTTGCTCACCTTCTTTACTCTTTTCCGCAAGTAAATCATTTTCCACCATTATTGTCACCCATCACCAACATTTGAACATTGATAAATGAAGATATGCTAAATCAATAACTCAATCTATTTATCCCATTTGCACAGTAAGCTACGTAATTTATTACCGCACCATCGAATTATACTAAATACAAATATAAATATATCCCAAGAAATAGAATAAACAAATCAAATCTTTTCAACGGGCAATTTACACAAAAAAGCTCTTTTTTTTTAATTACTGAAATGGGCCCGGTATTTAATTATTTACCGGAATGGGCCATTGACGTGGACGCGACTTCATGCCACGTAGTGCGTTTCGGGGGACGCAATTTTGTCGTTTTTCCCATGTTAGGTTTTTTTGGCTTTTAGGGTTTAGGGTTCAGGCTTTTTTAGGATTTTTAGGTCCTGGAAGAAATAATTTCGAGTTGACATTTCTGAGCAAATAGTATAAAATCGCTTTTACAAGATGCTTTATGAGAAGAATTTGTTAAATCGCTACCATACGTGGACGCTTTTGCTCTGATGAGTCTGAAAAAATTATTTCGAGTTGACGTTTCTGAGCAAATAGTATAAAAAACGCTTCAAGCAGGATGCTATTTCAGAAGAATTTCTAAAATCGCGCCCTCGTGGACGCGCTTTTGCTACAGTTGGTCCTAGAAGAAATAATTTCGAGTTGACGTTTCTGAGCAAATAGTTTAAAATCGCTTCTACCATGATGCTTTATGAGAAGAATTTATGAAATTGCACCCACGTGGACGCGCTTTTGCTACAGTAGCATGTTTGGGCTGATGCTATAAATGAGGCAAAAAATGTTCTCAGAATGCATAAGTCACAGCAGAAACAATTTAGAGAGGCTAAGAAGGTTAGAGTTTCAAATATGAGTGAACGTATTAGTGCTGTTATTTACTACGATGGTGAGGTTTGCCACACCGAGAATGGTGTTGTTTTTTGTCGGAGAATACGGTGCGACTGGTTTTTAACCAGAATATAGATTTGACAAAACTTCGTAAAAGAATTAGGTGTAAAATTTTCGGAACGACGCCAATGAAAGTTTTGTCTATCACGTATCGATTTTGTTCTTCTGTTGATCCGGTGACATATGACTCGTTTGACATAAAAGGTGCTCGTAGCTTGGAGGCAATGGTGTAGACTCATCTTGCTAGTGGAGCACTTTATATTGAGTTATATGTACAATTTACATCGCCAAATGATGTACTTGCGACCGGTGTTCGAGATGTATACACGACCCCTGGCCGACACTCGGTTAGCGGGTTACAAAATACGGAACAGCCCATGTTTGGTAGCGGTGTCGAATGCACATCCCCTGCAAGACACTCTGTCGGTGGATGGGACATGTACGTCGGTGGCTTGATGTTTGATGCTGGAAATACATTCTGGGGAACGGCATCAAGTTCTAGTGTGGGGCAATCTACATCCAATTGGGGACGTTATCAAATGCCCAGAAGAAGGGATGATGTACTCCCTACAACATCAACTGGTGAGGGGATGTAACACCCCTTACTCGAGACCGTTTTCGGAGTCAAGCACGAAGCATTACTTAGCTTATCTTACTAATTCAGAGCATAAAAATTTACTTTGAAAATTAATTTCACTATTTACAGCAAACCTGTCCAATCACGTAGAAGTTACTAAATTGATTATAACTCGAGCTACAGGACTCAAAATTTAATTCCATAAATTTTCCCTAAAATTAGACTCATATATCTTTGTACCATAAAATTTTTAGAATTTTTGGCTTAGCCAATTAGTACAGTTTATTAGTTAAAGTCTCCCCTGTTTCACCATTCGACTGTTCTGACCTCTTGTTACTAAAAATAAATTTTATCATTATAGGATTTTCATATGGTGTTCCTACTTGTTCCTACAGAAAATAGAATCATTAAGGAATCTAAGAATATAAACTATAACTCATAACCATTTTTTTATAATTTTTAATGATTTTCTAAACTCAGAACAGGGGACTCCAAAAATAGATCTGACCCTGTCTCACTAAAATTCACACATCTCAAAATATAAAATTTATTTTGATAAACCGTTATTTTTCCATGAAAATAGACTCAACAAGATTTAATTCCATATATCATTCACTATCTAATTCATTTTATACCATCCTAGGTGATTTTTCAAAGTCACATCACTGTGCTGCCTGAATTCTGTTTCTCTACAAAATTTTACCCATTTCATGATTTCCATGCATAATTTATCACCTAGACTCTTATAACAACAAACACCTTCATACTTAACCATTTTTAATAATCATTCATCATCAAATACTTACACCTCATTCTTTAGCAAAATCATAATTACAAACATGCAAAATAACTAAATCCCTATACATGCCATAACTCAAACGAGTTTCATCATAAAATACCGAGCAGTTGTGGTTGATAGTGTGGACGATCAACGACTTCTTTAGGATCCTTGAAGTAGCCTTGCAATACTATAAGAGAAAGAGAAATAAAAGAAGTAAGCATAAAGCTTAGTAAGTTTACTAGCAAATAAATAACAACATTAAACACAAATAATTAAACTCAAGTGTCTATATCTCTAGTTTACTCTTTAGATAATCTCATTCTAGTTCTCTTGTTTGTTTTCTTAGTATACTTGTATGCATAACTTACTCTTCTCTTGCTGCATCATTGAATATCAATTGATAATATAATAAATTCTTAACTCCTATAACTTACCTGAGCTTGCCATTTATGTTTTTAACTGAACTTTCCTGACCATGATTCGTTTATTAGCCCGTTGAGTTACATTGGAACAATAAGGATACTCGGGTCTCTTCTGGTAAAAACATGCCAAAGCCATGTCCCAGACATGGTCTTACATGGGATGTTCTCATGTCGGTGCCCATGCCATGTCCCAGACATGGTCTTATAGGGGACCTCTCATGATCTCAAGGATGTCAATGTCATGTCCCAGACATGGTCTTATATGGGATCTCTTTACCCAAATGTAATGACGTTTGTATCCAGTACTTTCCTTATGTATCAACGGGACTTTTTAATATTAATTCTTTATCATTTTATACTTGAATCAACATCAAATAAATTCATGGAATAAATTCATAGCTACTGGAAAATAGCAGCATTAATAATAATTATTGAAATATTTCATTTTGTTTACCGTAAACTTACCTCGGTACCAAATATAGCCCAAATCACCAACTTAGTCTTCAACTTTATTCTTCCCTTTGTCTAACCTCGAGTTTCATTCTTCTTGATCTAAAATAGCAAATTTAACTTATTTAATACTCACATTCATCAAAACAGCCCTCGACTCTAACTTTTTCAAAATTACAATTTTGCCCATAAACTTTTACATAATTACATTTTTGCCCCAAGGCTCGGAAATTAAATTTCATCTCATATTATTATGTTTTATGACATGATGAACATTTTTCTCTTCTATGACAACATCAAATTCTCACTCTAACACTTACTTATGTACATTAGGGATTTTTATCGATTATGTCAACTTACTCGTTTGCGCTTAAAATCGGCTAGCAAAAGCTGTTTAACATAATTTCTAGCTTCATATTCTATCATAAAACATCAAAATAAACACTTTTCACCTATGGGTGTTTTTCCAAATATAAACCCTAGGTTAAATTATTGCTAGAATAAGCTAAATTAAGCTACCAGGACTCTAAAAACGTAAAGAACATTAAAAACAGGGCTTGGGATCACTTACTATGGAGCTTGGTAGCTTGAAAACCCTAACTATGGCTTCCCCCCTTGCTGATTTCATCCAAATGAAGAAGATGAGCACAATTTTCCATCTTTTTCCCTTTTAATTCATTTTAATTACTAGATTACCAAATTGCCCCTAACTTAAAAATTTTCTATTTCACTTATTTCATGTCCATTTTTGTCTAACAACTTAACCAATGGTCTAATTATCATATAAGAACCTCCAATTTAAAGTTTCATAACAATTGGACACCTCTAACATGTAGAACTCAACTTTTGCACTTTTTACAATTTAGTTCTTTTGACTAAATTGAGTGCCCAAACGTCAAAATTTTCGAACGAAATTTTCACAAAATCATTTTGTGAAATCATAGACCATAAAAATATAAGAAAAATAATTTTTTTCATCGGATTTGTGGTTACGAAACCACTATTTCGACAACCTTAAATTTGGGACATGACAGGGGACCTCGTATGCTGCAGATGATTGTGGGTTAGAAGATGACTCCGATGTGGATCCACCTCGAGAGCCCGGGCTGGATGGTGTAGAAGTTGGCTTATTTTCTGAACCAAAGCCTATTCCAACAGAACCTGAAGATGCTGAAAGGAGTTCAGATGAAGAAGAAAATCCACGATTCAGAACATACTCACCTCTAGCCCACATGCATAATGTCAAACTATCTGTAGATGATGCATTAAAGTTTCCAGATCTACCACACCGGTTGCGTGATCGTACAAGTTCGGGGGTAGATTCCGGTGAATTTGAAGTTGGTAATCATTTTACCAACAAGGATAGTTTTATTGGTGATTTGAAACAACATAGCATCAAAAACGGCGTTAACTACCACGTCGTTAAATCCAAATCTGATAATTTTGAGGCAAAGTGTGCGGTCCAAGACGACACATGTTCATGGAAAATCTATGCCTCGTTAAGGAAAAGGACAGGGTTGTGGGAGATTAAAAAGTACAAAGGTCCACATACATGTGCTGCAGGTACAGTATTGACGGTTTTTGAATAATACTTTTATTATGCAATGTTGCATTATTTAATGTACTCGGTTTATAAGTGTTCCATAAGATCATCTCAAGATTGATTCAGCTATGTTAGCTAGCTTGATACTGCCCACAGTTAAAGCAGATCTCAAGACTTCAGTGCCGGTGTTAATTGCCAATATTCGTAGCCAAATGGGGTACATGCCCTCTTACCGCAAGACTTGGGTAGCTAAGCAAAAGGCGTTGGAAAAGATACATAATGGGTGGGACGCCTCATATAATGAAATATGGCAGTGATGTCAGGTGCTAGAGAGATACGTCCTAGGTGCCATCACATACCTTGAAACAGAACATGCGTACTACAACAACCGATTGCTACATGGATGCCAAGTGTTCAAACGCCTGTTTTGGACCTTTAAGCAATGCCGAGATGCATTTCCATACTGCAAGCCGTTGGTACAAATTGACGGTACCTTTATGTTCGGTAGGTATACTCATCGGCTATTGCTTTCGGTGGTACAGGATGACGGTGGGAGAATTCTTCCAATTGCATTTGCAATAACACCGGGGGAGTCGTCTGATGACTGGGATTTCTTTCTCTCTAGGTTAAGTAGGCATGTGTGCCCCCAACCTGATATCTGTGTTATTTCAGATCGGGGCGCCGGTATACTAGCTGCATTTGATCGATAGGGAAGCTTATGGCAGCGCACACACCATAAATATTGTCTAAGACACGTTGCTTCGAACTACTACAGGCAATATCCATCTAAGAGCGAACGACGACAAGTGACCAACATGGGTATTTAGTCTATATCTGTGTTATTTCGTTTGTCAATTTGAATTAGTTTTATTGATAGAAGTGGTATAAATTATTCGCTATGATCTTATATTGGCAAGGTATGAAATAAATAAAGATCGTTTTCATGAGATGTTGGCAATTTTACGTTCAATTAACGGAGAAGGGGCGAACTACCTTTGTAACATACGTTTCGAACAGTAGGCACAAGCATACGACGGCGGCCTACGATATGGCCATATGACGTCAAACCTGGCTGAATGCATAAATTCTGTTCTTAAAGGAACGCGCCATCTACCGATAACATCGGTTGTGCGAGAGACATATTTTCGTTTGGCAGCACTATTTCCAAAGCGAGCAGCAAGTTATGCAGGTCAGATGCAGGGAGGCCATGTATGGTGCAGTAAGGTAGTTCAAGAAATTAACAAAGCCAAGGCGAGGGCAAACACCATGCACACAGTGTGTCACGATCGAGATAATTTATGGTTTCGCGTGACAGAGTTTGACAGACCGCACCAAGGTGTTGTTGGCGGGCAATATCGTGTACACTTGCGAAATAGGACTTGTGACTGTGGGATGTTTGATGCACTTTGTTATTTATGCGCTCACGTTATTGCAGCTTGTCAGAATCTCCGTGTGGATCTGATGAGCTATGTGGACGAAGTGTACAAATTAGAAAACATGTACAGTGTCTGGAGACACGTTTTCCCACCGGTCCTAGATGAACGTAAGTGGTCGCCCGTATCTCTTGCTCCTTTTAAGTTGTTACCGGATAGAGAATTGCGTCGTAAACCAAAGGGTCAACCTTGCTCGACTAGAATACGTAACAATATGGATATCCGAGAAACAGCCAGTCAACAGAAGTTATGCGGATGGTGTAGGAATCCAGGCCATACAAGCCGATCATGCCCTAATCGGAATAGTTGAATGTAATTGTAAATAAATTATATTTTTTCAATTATTTATTGATAATTGTATTAATTGTTAGTAACAATCAAAACATTTTTTCAAATCTAACATTATGTGAATGTAAAAATATTAACTGATAATTGTATTAATGGTTAGTAGAATTCTCAAATAATATCAAAATATTCAAAATATTTGTACAAATTAATTAATCTCATGTTATTACATCAAATAATATCAAAATAACTCAAAAAAATTTCTATTTTATTACATCAAATAAACTTCTATTTTATTACATCAAATAATATCAAAATAACTCAAAAAATTTATTATTTTATTACATAAAATAATATCAAAATATTCAAAATATTTGTACAAATAAATTTAAATACGGCAATCAATGTCTATGCCCGGGGATTCGATGCCACATGGCGTACCGATTCTGCGTTGGATTCCTCCTTTCTCTAGCTTCTAGCGGCAGTTGTTTTTCCGGCGGGGATTCTGTTTCTTCCAGTACGACATCTAGTTGCCGGACTTGGGACGATGATCCACCTTCAAAGAATAGTGTATGTGGAGGTGTTTGCATCATGAACGGGGACAGTGTTTGAAACCCATACGTTGGTGGGGATTGGTAAAAAGGAGAGCTCTCCGACGGCCCCTCTTGCGATCCCTCGTGCGTCGCTGGCCTATACATCGGCGGTCCACTCGGCATAACAGGAAATGAAGCTGGACCGGGCATTTGGCTCCAACCTGCCATAGAACTCGAAAAAGGATACATACTAGGAAACGCACCTAGCATCATCTGAAAAGGCGGTTGCGTGGGTATCATCGGTTGAACTGCTGCGTCGGGTGACTGTGTCGGTGAACTCGTTGGGCTTGGTGATTACATGGCCGCTGATGATGAGTCGGGTGAATGTCTGGGCCTCGTTGAGGGGCTGCCTTCGTCGTCTTGTCCTCTTGGATTTAGAGGCCCGCGCCTTTCCCTTTCGACACGTATTTGTCGCTGCCTCTCTTCTGGCGTCAGTAAATATGACTTGCCATGGATCCTAAACCATGGCATGTATTCTGGAACGCACACTAACTCTGGAACGATGATTGGTTCTCGAGTTGGTATATATTCATACTGATCTTCCCACATTTCCATGTACTCGGACCAGTATCTCGGCCAATCCATATTCAATTGCCGAAGGTCGACTTTGTGTTGATCGTCAAACACCTCAGGATCTACGGGACTCGGTTGTCTATATCCAAACTGTCGTAGCACTCTGTCTGACTGGTGCGGCTCCACGGTTGCGTAGTTGATCAACACGACTTTCACGTGCCAAGCTTGTAGATTTTGTAAGAACTCTTTCGGAATTACTGCTCGAATTACCGGATCCTCGTATGGTGTCCATTGAAACTATATGAACATGATAGAAATATTAGTTATATACATAATACTAAATACTAAATACTAAATAGCAATCAACTAGCGAATGTATGGAAATATCTATTTTATTTAATACTTACTTGTGCTTCCGACCGTTGGTCCAATAGAAGCTGTATATCTTCAAGAGAGGTAGGTACTCGAGCATGACTTGCCGGCTAGTTCCACCTAATTTAATAAATTTTTAGCATACTTTTATTTTTAAAAATCTAAATAGTAATTATAAAATCTAATATAAAATTTACCTCGTTATGAGTGGGAATGTATATGGGTGGTCCACTCGAGGACGTAGAAATGGAAAGCGAAACCGTGCCTATGACTGCAGTAGTGACAGACAACCTCCGATTTTTGCTCTCCTCGGTCGCGTCGCTCCGCACATCTCCCGATATAACGTTGCCAAGACGGCAGACCCCCAACTCAATTCATCAGCTCCTCTAACATCAATGAGTTTCAGTAGCCATCTTAGATGTACGCGTCTCTGTGACGTGTTGGGCATCAGATAACCTCCAATTAATTAAAGAATGTATGCCCGAGCATATCAGATTCTTTCAATTTCGATTGAATCTTCATTCGGATCAGGGAATGTGTCACGTAACCAGCCCATCTCGATCTTACTTCCCTCCATTTTCTCCGGAATAGCGCCCAAAAGCTTGTAGCACACTGCCCCCCAATCGCTAGATTGAGCAGACCCGGTGACTGGGTACCTGTCCACCGGCAATCCCAATTGCAAACTGACATCTTCTAGAGTGATAGTGCACTCTCCACATGGAAGATGGAATGTGTGCGTCTCGAGTCTCCACCTCTCGATCAACGCACTGATTAGTTTCGGGTCCACCTTGCATCCTCGGCCTACCGTCGCCACGTGCCAAAAACCCGCTTCCCGCAGGTAGTTCTCTACCAACGATAATGGAGGACCATGCATATTTCGGATATTGCATTCCAATACCCGATCTACAAACTTTTATAACAAACACTACACCAAAACAGGCTTTTAGCAACGCTTTTTTAGGCCTTTAGCGTCGCTATTTGCGGCGCTTTTAGAAGCGCCGCAAAAAACGCCGCTAATGACGTCGCTAACTTTAGCGGCGTTTTTAGAAAATAACACCGCTAAAGACCAAGACCTTTAGCGGCGCTTTTTCCACAAACGCCGCTAAAGACCATGACCTTTAGCGACGCTTTTCCCACAAACGCCGCTAAAGACCATGACCTTTAGCAGCGCTTTTCCCATAAACGCCGCTAAAAATATAACTTTTAAAAAATTTATTTTAATCAAATTATATTTATTTTTTAATAAATATTATATTATGTTTTTATTTTCTAAATTTGAACTTTAAATATACTTTTAAGGATAAATAAAAATATTATTTAAATTAAATTTTTGTGAAAATTTTAACTTTAAAACTAAATATAAAAATTAATGAATTTAATTTTAGAATTTAAAATAATAAATTAATAACACAATTAAAATACAAAAGTTAAAACTCAAGTTGTCGTAAATATTAAAGTAAAAATAAAAATTTAGAATCAAAACTAAATTAAATAATACATATGAGAAACTTGTATGGCTTCTTCCATCTGTATTGTGCGTTTTGGAACAACTTCCTAATTACATTTCAAAATGTCAATGAGTAGGCATGAGTCAGTTCAACTTTAGACAACCTTAAATAGTTTTATGTATTACGAAATCTACACAAGTGAGGAAATTTGCTCTAGTTTAAAAAAGTAGACCAAAATGCATAATATGAGGATGAACTTGCTTGGAAGTCTTCTCATCTACATGTTTTCATGTTTTCTCTGGGAAAATTAGCAGAAAGGTTGGTTAATTTTTCCAAGGGTAAGTGTTGGAAATGCCTTGATAATGGATAAAAATTAGGTTGCATGAAGCTCATCCATGAGAAAATATTCCTAGCAAACGATGGCAAGAAAAAGGCACCTATTGTTCTTGCTCCCATCCTCCTAATCTCTCCCAGGGTCATAGTTTGTGAACACCAAACTCATTTCCAAGTTTGCTTGAGTGTCGTGGCGAAAATTGCATGCACGCAAACCCAAAAGCTCTGCAGCTCTATCCTCTGCACCTCTCCTGCAAGTCAATCTCTTAGCAATCAATAATACCAAACCACGAGAAAGGATGCAGATTAATTGAGACAGAATCTTGCAAAATCTAATCGTAAGTATATTTCATGTTCTTGTGGGGAAAAAATTATCTCCCTGCAGAGTAGCAACTATAAACCTATAGTTGGAAAAATGTAAAACATGAGGATTGGAGAAAATACTCACCACAGCAATAATGATGAAGAGATCTTCCTAGTGTTTTTCATCTACTAGTTGAACTGCAAGACTATCACTTCCATCATCCTCCTAGAGGTATTAAAAAAGAAGAAAATATAAGAATTAGTTACTCAAAGGTACTACCTTTCTTGATGAAAGATGAACTGTTAAATACATGCAGAAATGAACCGTTCAACACATACAGAAAGAACTTACTTTTCCCATAATCCACTTAACGAATCCACCAAACAAACTCCGACAAGCACTACCTGAACCTTGCCTACAAAATATTTTTAAAAAATCAATAAATCATCAATTGAATTACAACTAAAATTCTTGCATCTCTATAAGTAAAAAAGGCCATACCTAGCTATAGCAGAAAGTTGACTCTCATCTTCACTGACATTCATAAGCTTTGCAAGTGCAAAAACTGCACCAAACCCAAAACCATTAGTCCTATAAACTGTATTAAACAACAAAGTAAAAAAGAAAAAGAAGGTTAAAGGGTCTGCACAAGGCTAGCTGAATTTATTCCACTGCTTAGCATGGTTTATATTAACTTCATTGATCAGATTCAAAGAACAACATATAATCTGTAACTAACTGAATTTATTTCTTAAACACGGAAAGCTACAAACTGATATATGGTCGATATAAAACTCACCGTTAGGAACCAATAACGAGACCTTCCCGAGCGATGTTTGTTGTCACACGAAGCACTGCTTTACAAGAAAAATATTTAAATATCAATACAAATACATAAACTCTTCTTTACAAGACAAATATTCTAAGCTATCAATACGAATCTCATATTTAGTAAGTTTGAAAATTTCATAATTAAAGCAAAAGATATTTAAATATCAATAATATAATAGTTTTAGCTTTAACATATTTGATGTCTTTCTACTGACATTTAAAATATGGCAAAAATCAAATTATTACAAAAGACAAAGGCAAATCATAATAATAATAAACATCATGTCATCATAACCTAGGACTATCAAATCAAAGAAAACATGATATAAAGTCAAACTCTTATCCCACTAATCAGCCAAGATTATATGATATATTTTGACATCAAAATTCAAAAAAAAAAAAAAAGGCAGATATATATAACTTTAACAAAAATAAATTAATACAGTATCATCTAGCTCAAATAGATAAAGAACCTAAATTCAAGTTGAGGGAGTTTTGATTTATCTAGATCCTTAGAGACTGAACACATGCATTGTTTGAGAGAAAAGGTTTCAATACCATCAATGGATCCAAACACGACAGAGGTCATGAGGGAAAACAATAATATTTAGGAATTGTACGCCTAATTTATTGAAAAGGGCAAAAGGAATCTAGTTTATATCTCTTACTTAGGTCCTGCAGTCATTGTAGGGCAATTCTCAGGAGTACAAAACTTAGTGAGGGTACCATAGAGCAGATTCACCTGATTGAAGAAATCCACAGCTGAAAAAGATCCAACAATTATGCTTTAGCAATGAGCTTCAAAGAACAATCGGTAGTAACCTAGAACTAGGGAAGAAAGTACTAAAACATTCTATGAAAAATAAACTAATGAATGGAATACAAGTAAATTAGTTGTTATGAAAATAATGACAGCAAGGCCATGCTAAAGTAGAAAATACATGGATAAATTATATCCACAGTTTTTTTTTTTTTGCAAAAATAAGCATTTATTCAAACTGTTCAATATGTTCATGGTAGCAAGATCTTATCGTAAATTCATACTGAAATTTGATGAAAAAAATGACTTATTAGATAAGGTGATCAAACAATTGCATATGAAACACGCAACAGAAAGGAAAGAACTACATGTACAAATTTGCATATCAAACAATTTGCTCATAATCCCAAACCAGAAATACATGTACAAATGAATCAAACATGCTATTGTACTTACAATTAAGGGGATAAAAGGTAGCCATAAATATGAATACCATCCTGTTGATGAAGAGCAAATTGATCATTAATCATTAGTAAGCTCAAAAATATCCATCACTATGTTCATATGATGACACTATTGAACTCAATTCTTTATGAATATGATGAGATACTTACCATGTGTATAGGCAAGCAAGAACAAGATAGCAATGAACCAGATGATTGGACTGCAAACACAATCATTAACTTAGCATCGTAAAGTTTTAACTAATAAAATTGAAGAACTCTTGGTTAGCTTGAGACTACCAACCTGATCCCTACAACAACTTTAAAATCATCCTCTAATGATCTCTTGATGTATTTCTGGAAATCGAATTTTGTTTCGTTTTCAGGTGCCAAATGTGCCTGAAAGTATTGCAGATTGAAGTTTCAATTAGAAACAAGAAAATAGGAAAAATAAAATAGCATAAAACTCCATAGAAATCCATGGCTTAGCTTACCATGATAAATCCATGCCTCAATGTCAGGTAATCAACCTTTGTGACTGACCCAAAGAATTGTCTAAAGAAACAGACCTATAAATAAAGAATCGAATCAGAATTCATAACCATAAAATGTCACCTAAAGAAAAAGAATCCTATGCTATAAATTCAATGGTTGCTGGACTTCTTTTACAGAAGGGACTCGGATTTTTCATTTTTCTTGAAATACTCAAGTTTTTTCGTAGAAGTCGGGCCCTCCAATTATATGAAAAAAAGTTCAAATGTTTATCTGATTGTACTTACAATCCAAAGAGTTAAGGTCGAACGGCTCCAAAAGCTCAGATGCCTAAACCTGAAAACTAATAATCATAAAGTAAACCAACTGAAGTAGAAGTAAAAAAAAACATAGTTCTAAAACTAAAAATAGAAATGAAAAGGCAAAAGACAAAGAGAAAGACAGAAATGAAAACGCAAACACAAGTAAAGATTCATACCTGAAATTAGTCTTCGACAAAGCAACCAAAAAGAAACAGACAGACCCACAACAATAGATTTCAAACAAAGAGTGAAACAGTGAGTTTTGCAATAGAAAGCTTAGGGATTATCCCTCACGAAAGTAGACAAATAAAAAACCAAAAAGAAACAGACAGGCCGACAACAATAGATTTCAAAAAAATATCGAAAACAGGGGATTTCAATATCACCAAAAAAAAGAAACGACAGACAAAATCTTTGGGTTTCTCCCTCTCACGAAAAAGAATGAGGGGAAATATTGAAATGAAACCGAGAGAGAGAGAGATAATGAGAAGGAAGCGGGATATGAAAAGTCTGAAAAAAATGAGAGTGAAGAAAAGTCTGAAGATTAGGGATTTCAGGGGGGAAAATTGTGGTAAAATGGCGGGATTTTATAAAGTTAAATGATTTTTGCTTCTTTTTCTAAAAAAAACGCCGCTATGGTCATTTTGAACAAAAATTATTTCATTTGTATTTTAATTAATATAAATAAACAAAATATTTTTAGCGGCGTGCTTTCTCAAAAACGCCGCTAAAGACACCAGCATTAGCGGCGCTTTTCCAAAGACGCCGCTAAAAACCCCAGCATTAGCAGCGCTTTTACGAAAACGCCGCTAAAGCCCCCAAAGGTAAGAAAACGACGCCGTTGGGCTTTGGTTAACGCCGCTAATGCTCATTTTTAGCGGCATTTTTTGAAAAACGCCGCTAATGCTCGATCTTTAGTGGCGATTTTCTTAAAACGCCGCTAATGCTCGATTTTTACCAGTATTTTTTATCCAAACGCGGCTAAAAGTGCAGCTAAAAGTCTGTTTTGGTGTAGTGAAATAATAAATTAATAATGATCTAAAAATGCATAAATAAAAAATTCTTAAATAATATTTAGAAATTAAATTTAGCACTTACAATTTTTTTGTTCCAATCGATATGTGATGCTTATCAAGAGGAGTCAATTCTCGACCATTTAAAACAAAATTTTAAAATTATTTAAAAAAATGAAGAGAAATTTAGAAATTTTTACGGTTCAAAAAAATTTAAAACAAAAATTTTTTAAATTATTTAAAAAAAGAGTTAAGAGAAATTTAAGAGGAACTTGAGAGCAAATTGAGATTAAATATGGATTTGAGAGAAATTTGGAAGGAATTTGAGAGCAAATTGAGAGGAAATTTGAGAGAGGATAAGTTTGTGAAAAAAATGGGGTGGAGGTATTTATAGTTTTTTTTTACCGTTGGGGGGGGCAACGGTCAAATTTTTTACCGTTGCGCGCTGACGTGGCCGCAACTTGCTGGTGCGTCCCCTGACATCACGCTGACGTGGACGCGATTTGTCAGAAAATGGCCCATTCCGATAAATAATTAAATACCGGGCCCATTTCGGTAATTTAAAAAAATGGGTTTTTTGTGTAAATTGCCCCTTTTCAACAACATAATTTTAATATTGAATAATTGCAATATTATCATGCAAAATATAACACACCAAATCCTTTAAATAACATAATTTTAAACATAAAATAAAAATAATTATGTAAAAGGTACCAAAACAAATAATTAAGTAATAAATATTAATTAAGCAATATATTTTCTATAGTTAATTAGATTGATTAAATAATTTAAAATCAAAGAATTATGAAATCATAAACATTAAAACATATATACTTTTTAAAATTGAATTGCGTCATAAGACTTTAAATCAATTAATGCAAAATATAAACATAAAAATAAATAAATAATAAAAATGTCGAATCGTAAAATAAGATTTGATATAAAACTTAATTAATCAGATTTATCATATCAAATCGTCAAGAACAAAACTATATGCGTAAGTATACGAATCCATTGATTTATTGAAATTTTCACTCTTGTGATTTTGATCTTCCAAATTAGCATACAAATAATTTAGAGAATGTGACTCTTTTTTCTAAAATGGCATTTTAGAAAAATTACGTATGTGTAATTTGGAGATCATAACCCTAATATATAACTTTTATAACTTTTGCACATTAACCCTAATTTCTAATCACCTATCATCAATTAGAAATTAATTACGAAATTATCCACACGTATTTGACCCATACTTTATTTAATAACTACAGTTTAATAAACCTTAACCAAATTGGATCACTTTGAATTTGGGCTAATCTTTTATGATAGTAAATAATAACATATAATTATTATTATTATATATGTGATGTCCATATTTTCCAACAATCTTCCACTTGGACCACACATATATATTAATTACTCTATAATGACATGTTATTATATAACCTTATGAGCTTAAAACTTTACTATCATGTCCAAAAGGTATTTTGAATAATCTGGTCCATTAATTATGTTAACATAGAACCGAGGCGACTTTCGTTAGATATATCGTAGTTAAATCCATCCTTGACCACATACATTAACACAACCAAATGACATAGAACAAGTATGGATGTGCTGCATGGAAATTAAATGCAATATGATCCAAACATGCCTATTTCCAACTGGTCCTCCTTAGCCTTGGTAAGATCAAATCTTGCAAAAATTAGAGTGTGAATAAACCAAATAAATTTTATTTCTACAGAAAATAACCTTAAGTTAAAATAACCGAAAATGTGTCTGTAACAGAAAAGCATTTAAAATTACAAATTCCCATTAAAACTGAATATCCTGGAATGACATTGCACCCATATGAGCAGTGTGCTCTTATAACACCTTGGGTGTAGCCCCTTAGTAAGTGGGTTCGCAATTATGGAGTTTGTCCAAATATGCTTTATAGATACTTAATCACTCTTAACTTTTACTTTAACAACCAGAAACGTAAAGTCTATGTGCTTTGATTTTGATGTGCTCCTGTTGTTATTGGAATAAAAGCTACCAATTATTGTCACAATTTGCACCATAATGACAAAATTTTGCATCAATATTTCATCAAAATTGGAGTCTGTATACCTGATGATCTCTAACTTACTAGACCTCTGATATGTGAGTAGAAAATTTTTTGTTATCTAAAGATACCTTATAACCCTCTTGGCTACTATCCAATGGTCCATCCCAGGGTTGCTTAAATGTCTGCCTAACATTCCAACAATGTATGTAATATTTAGATGCGTACATACTTGATCATACATTAGACTCCCAATAGTTGATGCATAGGGAATCTTTTGCATTTCCTAAATTTCAAGGTTACTTTTAGGGCTTTGAGTAAGATTAAATTTGTCTCCTTTAGCAACAAGGGTGTCACTTGGTCTGCAACCTTGCATGCCAAATCTTTTGAGTACTTTATCGATATAACTCTTTTGTGACAATCCAAGAATACCTCGAGATTAGTCTTGATATATCTGGATTCCTAAAACAAAAGAGGTGTCCATGTTTACATTACTTGTTATTATATTGTCTTCAACTTATCTTATTACTATTTTAATGGGATTGTGATAGATCATTTTATGTTAGTAAGTATTAAAATAATCTATTTAGTTGAGAGATTTGTATGGGTTAATGTATAGAGAGAACTAAGCACTTAATCTACTCATGTGAGGAATTTTATTGTATGAGTGCATCTTAATAGTAAAACCTTAATGTTGTGTTTTTACTTGCTAAATTCATAATGTGTGAATTTAGGGAGAGATAAAAAAACTTCTAGTTGAATTAGTAGAACATGAATGATATTTATTTGATAGAAAAAAAATCTCTTAGTTTAACTAGGAGAAAAGGGTGAAACACCCTAGTTAAATACACAAGGGTTGTCGCCTCTCATACCCTTAAAATCCTAGTAATTTTACTGTAATAGAATCTATAAAAAATATATTAAATAATTTTTTCAACCCGATTCTATCACATCCAGTTTCCCTTGAAACCTGAAAAATTGAACCTTTAAGGGTTAAATTAAAAGAGACTGTAAGCTACCGGTCTCTACTAGAAAATTTGAGAAATATATATGCTAGTTTGAGCATAGTTGAGATTCAAATCTGGTTTGGTTGGATTTGAACCAATCAGTTCCTTAGGGGGGATAAAATGATTATGGATGAATGGTTGTTATACAGTGGAAAACCACGCAAGAAGGGCTATAAATAACTGGAGAGTGACTTCCTGAGAGACTTTTTCTCCAATTTGTTTCATTTTCCTCTCTTCTTTATCTTCCATGGTTGCTCCAAGGAAGCAAAGGTATTGGAAAGCTCTACATTGAGCAATGATCGTGAGGTTAAAGTCAGAAAAGTAGAGAACCCAATAAGCTGGTAAGGTTCTGAGCCCTTCAATGTACGTAAGACTTAGGAAACAAAGTTAAGAGTTTTTAGAACCACTTTAAGGGTTCTGCAAGTTTCTAAAAATTTGAGGTTTTAAAGCAAAAACACTAAGTTTATCCTATAAATTGATTTTCTTACTTAGTTTTTGGGAGAATGGAAGCTTTGACGTTTGGAAGAGCTAAGAAAACAAGACGAAGGAGTATCAAATGAGTTTCTATACTCAAACCCACTGTTAAGTATGTTGAAAGGTTGCATGGGTCTATGAGTATCTTCTAAAGTAACCTAGTAAGCATGAATTAGCTATAATTCCATGATATTACGTCCATGAAATGTATATAATGTATGTATGAGAAACATTGTTGGGTTTAGGCAAAGTTCAGAAGGGAAATGGGATAATTCTATTAGATACCTCCATACGGTGTTGTTGTGCGCACCCGTAATGAGTGAAGCTCTAGGCCTTGTAGATGAGACACTGCGGTTTTTGAGCATCAAGGTATAGGATAGTGAAATGGAAGAATGGATAGATTGAGATGAGAAGAGTAAAGATCAGGGCTACTTCATGGATTCGATCGAAGACTATAAGCCTAAAATGAGTAAAACCATAGTTGAAAGGCACTATAGCATCAGAATGGAAATTAGTAAGACCATAGCTGAAAGATGCTATGGCATCATGATGAAAATGAGTAAAACGATGGCTGAAAGACATTATGGCATCCTTTGATAGTCTGCTGGGACAGTAAACATGGGGATTATACTGTGTAAGACCCTAGCTGAAAGATGTTACGACATCATAGATAGTTTAATGGGATGTTAAATATGAGATAGTTTAACGGGAAGTTAAACACGGGATAGTCCAACGGGATGTTAAACATGAGATAGTTCGATGAGATGTTAAACACGAGATAAACTAATAGGACATTGAACACTGGATAATTCGACGAGATGTTAAACACAAAATAGTCTAACTGGACATTAAACACGGGATAATCTGTTGAGACAGTAAACACGAAGATTATGAGGGTAAGACCATAGTTCGGCTATGGCAACCAATGGAGTCTGTCAGGACAGCAGACCTGGAATTTGACGAGTAAGACCATATGTTAACTATGGCAACATAGAGAGTTCGTTGAGATAATAAACACGAGTCAAAAATCAGAATAGAAATCGTGGGATAACTTACAAACAAGGAAAATAAAAGTATGAACTTGCAATGGTCTAGCAGTGAGCCGAAAGAATCCACTAATGAATCGAAATGTAATGGAAGCTAGAAAGAACTGTGGAAATAGTAGCCGTGTAAATCAATAAGGCATAAGGATGTTAGTCCAGCGAAAAGTAGTCATGGAAGTTGACGTACTAGTGGTGCCTAATGTACAGGAAAATGAAAAATTGTTTAACCAAAGATTGTAGATAAGGATCCGTTATTAAGAAACGCCGAGGGCATTCAGAGAAATTGTATAGACTAGTAGTGTATCATATATACGCTGGTTAGCCCCTAAAGAAGGGACAGGTGATTAGAACCCATTGACAAAGAAGAACACACATGATAGTAGAAGTGTCTGTCAAGACTATGTCTCTTAAAGGAAAAAAACCATCGAGGAAGTATCAGCTAAATGGCTAGCCATGTGGGAATGCAGTAAGAAAGATGACTTGTGAACTCAGATGGCCACACAGCGGCATTCGGCTGAGTACTGAAGGCCATAGTGGATCGTAGCAGATAGGTGTGCTACGCTTAAAGGAAAGGTCATACGACTAAAGCAGAATACGAAGAAGAATTTGAACTCTATTTAATCCAAATAGAATTTAATCTACCAGGTTGGCGTGGGACCGTGTTAGTCATACCAATGGATGGAAGGTAAGCAAGTTATACAGGATTAAGATAAGGAAAGAGTCTGCTACGGGCTAAAGATGTTGAAAATACTCACCAAGAGTCTTCGAAAGATAGGCCAGAAGGCCTCATTAATAGGGCATAATGGTAGGAAGAAGACACCCACATTGAGTACAAGTGGTAGGAAGAAATTAAGTAAAGGAAATGGTAGAGTCCATAGAAATGGCAAGACACTCAGTGGAACTATCAAGGTTGGTTAATGGCTAGTAAAATAGCCAGAAAGAAATCACGAAACAATCTATCTGCCATAGGTTAGGATTGGGAATAGGAAAAAGTCCACTACGACAGACTAAGAAAAATGTTTCTAACAAACAAGGAGTTTGTTGTATAATTATTACTATTATTATTTATTCGAATCACAGACAAGGCAGGGTATATTTTACATAATAAAGAAACTAAATAAGTTCATTCGAACTTACAAGGCTATGACATGTGGCTGTAGGATTTGCAGGACAAAGAACTTGAGGAGGGACCAAGCCAGACTATGTGGAAATCATGGATACATTGTCATTGTTGAAGTCATGCAAATAGGAAGGGTGTACCATTAGGGACTCTGCTTGAAGGTTGAATGTATTGTAAATAAGTAGTCACCTTAGAATCTGGAAACTCGAGCTAGTAAACTTTTCTTTAAGGTTTTTCTTGGGTGGAATATGTATTTATTTAATAAAACCACTTATAATTGATTTAGTTAGTAATAATTTGGTCATCAAATCAAATAAGCCCTGTTTGTGACACTCCATACCTAGATTCGTCGAACAATCGAGTGAGGGTGTTACAAATTCTACTTTTTAATTTCAATTATTTGATTAAATAATAATTCAAAAAACTTAAATTTGTTGGCACCATTTTTTTTGAAAACGGGGTTGACTTGGATTTTAAAAATGAAAACGAATATGGGAGTCGCAACCAATCTTTTTTGATGAGGTGTGATCGGGTCACATTGTAAAATGGTTGTTTTAATAAATTGTTTAGATTTATTAAAATAATGCTTTTGGTCTGCGAAATTCAGAAAAAACGGGCTCGAGAGTCGGTTACGTACGAGGAAGGATTAGCACCCTCGTAACGCCCAAAAATTTGTACCTAGTTGATTAATTAATGTATTGGTGTCAAAAATTAAAAACTCGAAAAGAATTTAGAAATATGATCCCTCTTTATATTGTGTTATTTTAAAATTACTCGAATAAATCAAAAATGGAAAATGCCTCCTTATCTCGAAGTAATAAGATGTCACATCCAGTAAGTTAGGACCCGACATCTCGTATTTTGAGAGTAAGTTTGCCTTTTATTTTTTATTTAAACCTCATTTGTTTTAATTTTAAAAGGATATTAGGTTATTTAGGATCAACGCGAGAAAAATCGAAGCTCAGTAAGTTAGGGCACGATTTCTCGAATTTTCTAAATACGAAATATTGCCTTTATTTTCGAAATTTTACCCTTTTGAATTTTGAGTACGAATTAATGGAATATTTAAAAACCAAATGCGTGCAATTTTGATTATATTTGAAAAGAAATTGTTTAAAACGGAAAGGATGCCATACACGACCTATAATGAATATACAACATACATATAAAATCCATAACATAATATGCATCATAAAATATACACATAGCACTAATACTAATAAATCCTAATGTTAACATGCGTGAATAATAATAATAATGCAAATGACAATATAACATCAACAATAATAACAACCACAATAAATATAATACTAATGAATCTAAAGTCCGAAAAGTATTTAAAATAACAAATAAATAAATGATGGAATAAAATTGTAATGATAATGACAAAATAAAATAAACAAGCCAAATTAAAAATAAAACTAATGTAATTTTGACCAAAAATTGAAAATAAATAAGTAAATAAATGGAATATTAAATAAAACTTTTTTGTGTTTATTTTTTTTAAAATGAAATAAAAATAAAAATAAACAGGCTAGGGACTGAATTAAAAAATGGACTAAGATTCGGGGCTTTAATTGCAGATTTATAAATAAGTGACAGAGGACCGAAGTAAGATGCGCTAATGACATGAGGGACTGACTGTGCAATATCCCCGTCCCTTATGCGCATCGTTTTGCGCAGGACTAGATTGGAACAGGAGCAAAATTCTGTGGCTGAAATTAAGTAAAATAAAAAGGATGCATTGAATGTGCCGCAGAATTGGAGGGACCAATTGCGTAAATTAGCCATTAGGGCAAGAATGCGCAGATCTCCCTCCTTCAAACGGCGCCGTTTTACAATCACCATAAAAGCTAAAAATTTAACTTTTTCTGCTGTTTCATTTTCTGCAAAGAACACAAAAAAATAAAAGGGAGGCTCCCCTTTCTCTGCTAGGGTTCCAGGCCTAGCCTTGGAACCCTGTCGCCGTCCCACTTCCCCACTGCCCGGTGGTCGAAGTTATGCGAGGGCGCCTCCTATCAGTGCGTTGAAGCGTGTTAGATCAAGGCCCTGGAATAGGGAAACGAAAAAGAAAGAAAAAAAAAGAAAAGCTTTGGCCCCTCCCTAAACCCACATCTGGCGACGGCGAAGGACCATCGACGGCGTGCCTAAGGGCCGATTCAGGTAACCCTTTTCTTTTCACTTTCTTTGATATATTTTTTTAAAAAAAGGGTTAAAAAAAACAAATAAAAGGATAAAAAACGAAGAGAAATAACTACAATCAACCTTTTTGATTTTGGTTTCTGCTTTTTCAATTTCCTGATGTGTGTAAAAGAAAATACAAAGAATATATTTCGGCTTTTATAGTCGAATTACAGCCCTTTCGTCTCTATCTTTTTTGTCGTCCTGCTATTTAAGTTATCTGTTGTTGCGTGTGGTTTGCTTTGTAGATGTCAGACGCGTGGATGGCCGGTGATAGGTGAATCTCGAGCGGTGGCGGCGTGCGTGAGGCTGGCAAAGGCATGCGGCGCTGGAGCCTGGGCATGCGGCGCTTAGGCTTAGGGTTTGCTATTTTTTTTCCATTCTGCTGAGCTAGGGTTTCTTTCATTGGGCCATTTGGGCCGTTTGTATTTTGGGCTAATTTAGTTGTAATGGACTGAGACTATTTTATTATTATTATTGGGTTTAATCAGTTCTGGGCCCGGGCAAAATGGGTTATTACAAAATTAATTCTCAAGTCATTTCTTTACTTAGTGAGAAAACACATTCATTTTCAAATGTGACCTATTTATTTAACTCTATTGTTTCCATCCATTTCTGTTCATTTGATTCTTTATGCAATTCATTTTTTGTTTCAATGAGCTAGCAAAGGGACTGGTTGGGCATATATAATTAGGGCTCAAATGATTTCTAATTAAGTTCCAGCTTTTTTCCTATGAATTATAAACTTATTTAGTCACGAAGTCATTCCACTATAGTATTGTGACTAAGCTCTCCTTAATTACATATCATTACAAAAGCTACTCGATTAGTATTCGCCCAATGACCTTGTCATAAGTATGTTACCCTCATAGGATACTCTTAATCTCTTTAGGATAAATTCATTCTCCCAATATGATCCTATTTTATCTCATGATAATCATTACATCTTCCTTTATAAAAAGTCAATTACTATCAAATAGTAATTAAATCATTTATTACAAAGACAAATGACTTATGGTCACGTTTACTTTTCATTTATCATGTAATGCCAATGAGAGGATATCATATACCCATTTCTTGGGCTATGAATTCCACTATTTTAAATGATGTTATATACTGCAGAAGTCATATACCTAACGCACCAACTTTTGATTCATTACCTATTTGAACTCAGACTCTTACTTACACCAAAGTATACAAGTCACACATACATAGTCCATCATCCACTTAGGATTAATGTATGTCACACTATAAATGTCACAAGTGAATAAATCCATAAACGGATTCAGAATCTATTCTACTTGGGTCCTATCCAATGTACTGTTAGTCTAGTTAGTAACATTTATGTATTTATCTTCTGGGAGTCATCCGCTCCGATTCTCAAGATAAAACATCTCTTTAATTGGACTCGATATATGACATATTAGTCTTTCAATCGGTTTGCTCATTTCCAATTACGCTAAGAACATGTATAGGTTCAATCTACTAATATAAATTGTCTTTCCATATTACGACCTAACTATATAATATCGTTTAGTATTAGTTAAACATTAGATAACCAGTGAACCAATATTTGCTTCCATTTTTCTTTGCGTGCAAAAATCATTGATGACAATATATAAAGGGTATTAAGTAATTTATGGGTAATTTTATTAAACCAACATACTGGACATACTGGATCCAACATGGGAGATGAATCACATAGGCCCTAGGTCTCTATCGCTCAATCAAAGCGGATATGAATGTCGACAAGAAAACAACTTGTCCAATTTGGCTAGATTGGGAGAAAACGACTTGTGTTAATTAAGGGAATATTTTGTTGTTAGGCAAATTTATTTTATTATTGTGACCTCAAACCATAAGAGAATAGTCTAATTATGTTGCATTCTGAGCAACATGTCCTTGTTCGCGTCTCAATAAGTTGACAACCATTACGATATGATTGGAAATTAGAGTTTAGAAATACTTAAGTGTGTAGGATAGTGTAGAATGTAGAGGAGGAATATTTTGGATTTTCTATTAAAAACTAAGAAGTTGGATGGCCTATTTATAAGTTTTAAAATTAATATTTTTAAGATAATCTCAACACCCATAGATGGTAAGATCAATTAAAATTTCTATTTCTTCTTCAAATAAATGGTTATGAATTATGAATTATATGTTTTTAAATTTTACTAAGAGTTTGATATCCCTAAGTATCAAATTCCGACCGCTAAAAATTATATCATATTGTTACAATAAAAATTTAAATATTTTTAAAAGAATTAGACCCCATAAGTGTGGAAGTGATGTAATCATTTCAAATAATTTACTTAAATTCAAAGAGTCCATAGGTGTAGAAGTGATGGCATCCATTATTTTCCAACTAACCTTAAAAATATATATATTGAGAAAATAAATCTTAAAGAACGTATTATTATAAAAAATTTACAATAACGTAATAAAATATAAACCCGTTAATTAAAACAGTTAACTTTTTTAATTAGATTTAATATTTCTATTTTAATAATATTCTTAGTTTTTTATTTTTAAATTCTAAAATTTCAATCACCAAAGAAACGATAAGTGTTAAATTAATTAAGTTAAGCTTCACTATTTTCAAAATCGATGAGCTAAGTATATCATTATATGTGTAATGCCATTTTAACTTATTATTTCCACAAATTACTTACTAAAAATTCAGTTAATGGGTTAATGATTGCCATTTGTGTTAAGATTGAAATTCTAAAATTTGAAAAGTATAGGGATTTAAAATTATTCAATTGAAATATGGACCAAATCTACTACAATTGTGTGTATATACTAGATTAGTAATTGGATTTAACCAAATAGATTTAAATATTATTATTTGAGTCGGACTAAAATTTTAAATTTTTAAAAGTATAAGAACTAAAATTAATTAACTCGAAAAGTATAAAGACTAAAGTTGATCAAATTAAAATATAAGGGTTAAATCTATAATTTTAGAAAGTATAATGACTAATAACTTAATTTAATCTTAAAAAAGCATGTATGTAAAGGAAGATGATGATATTTTGATTTAAAACAAAATTACTTTCATACCATGTTTTAATCATTAGATTCTACTCGAAATTCAAAAAAGAAAAGTTATCCGAATTAAGAAAATCGTCATAAGCCAAAAAGAAATAATCCAATAAATTGATCTTCTTGCTGACATATGTTTTTCTTTTCACTCAATCTAGGTGATGCCATGCTTATCCAACCATTTCTATATACTAAACCCTCCCCCTTTTTAAGTTCTTATTGAACTTCAAGACCATCCAACTCAAACCACCTTGAATTGAATCCAATTTCACTTAATTGGTTTACTCTTGTCTTAATGATTTCAAATGATGGAATGTGAAAAAAGTCATCAGGGACATGGAATATGAAATCTGTATTACCCTATAATGGATGGAGTGCAGAGGTTGATATTCAAAATGTTAGATTCATTGAATATTACTTTAATGATGACACAAATTCTGCTTTGTTGAATTTTAGTGAAACAAAGAGCGACTGACAAATGGACAGTTTGATTTGCTTTCTTTGCCGGTTGATGATACATTATTATCTTGGAATGGGTTCTTTCACTTAGTCTAATGGCCTGCACTGCAGCCACTGATATAGATAGTGGGTGGCCATATCTTGGGAATTCCTTTTAAGGATGTTTAAGATTATGTGGTTTTTTGTTTTCTTTTTGTCAATCATATTGTTTGTTCAGAATTGATATATTTTTTAATAGGTTATATTATCTTAGGTCGGGTTTTGTCTTTCATTTTTTGTTTGTAGAGAGTAGTATAATTGTTTACAAATGTGTACAGGTTTAAATCTTATCAAGTACAAATGTTTAAAAAAATAGAAGAGTAACGACATAAAGTGATTGAGTTTAATAGTTTCTCATATAAAATTATTGACTCTAGAGATATAGTAATATGGAGAAGACAAAATTGTTTCAAGCACTGACAGAATCAAAAGCACCCCTTGTTTCAAAGAGAGAAGGATGAGTTATTCACATTTCATTTGATGATCAGAGGCGAATTGAAAGCTAAGCAGTGGTAATTCTAAAGATTCTCTGGGGGGAAATTGAGATGTCTCCTATGTTATCCATAATATAAAGTCATTCAGTCTGAATGTTACATGAAAAACATAAGCCAAATAATGGAACAGGAAGACCTAGGATGAATTATATATATATATAAGAATTATATGAATCCATCTGTGTTGGTATTATCATTGATCAGGGTTTTGCCTCCTAACTTTGTGAAAAGGCCGAGTGCCTGAGGTTTTCTAAAGAAGCAAGGGGTTGAGTAGAGTGGGAGTGTCATTTCAGGTTGGGCCGTACATAGCACATAACTTCCTTTCAAAGAAATATGAGCATTTGCACTTGGTAGGGTTTGAACTCGTACTTACAACATATAGGGCACTTGTGGGTAATTACGCTACCACTTGAGCTAGTATCCAATTTTCCATTCAACTCCTATATTCTAGTTGTAGGACATGGGCTCAAAGCCCACCAAGCCCAATTTGTGATTTTGCTAGTGGGTGAAGGTGCTAGCCCTTCGTAAACTCGTCAAGGTTCTTGGCGGAGGTAGAATATAAAGTTCAAGGATAAAACCAAGTGTAGACACCTTCGGCCTAGTATCAGTACACTGAGAGGTCCATCAACTCTCGAAAAACAATACTTCGAAAACTTCTCCCTCGAAAGATAAATCCCCTCAACAATATTAAATCTATATTATTATTTATCTACACAATTAGAATATTTTTTTATTTAATTTAATATCACGTTGGAAATATCAATAATTAAACATAATATAAGAATGATAAATTAAAAATATAAAAATAAAATATTATTAGGGTATTTATATTTATATATTTAATAACTCCCATTAAAATTAACTATTCATTTAAACAACTTATGTGTAACTTTACTTAACTTTTCTTTTAAAATACGATTAATATGATTCTCAACTTCGGGTCAGGTTAATTGTTTTGGTTGAATTATTGAATAAAAATTAAATGGTACAATTTATTTTAATTCTTTATATTCTTTATATATTTAAAATTTATTTGTCAAACTTCTATTTTAAAATCAAAATAAATTTAAGTAATAATGAATAGTCTATGCTTTATATTCCTACTCCTATAAATTAATACCAAATAATAAATTTAGGCTTTATTTGGCAATTGGTCGATAGTGATAATTGATTGTTGATTACAATGGTTGGTTTGACTAATTGATTCTATTAACTGTTTATTTAAAAATATTTGGTAAAACTTAGCTGATAACTGAAAGCTGATATGTGTAAAATGACAAATAAGGGCATGACACATTTTACTGTTAAGTATTTATTTGTTTATAATACTTTAGTCTTTATTGAGTGAAATTATTGAAATAAAACACTATAACCAAAGAATTAAGTTGCATAAAAAATCATTTTATACAAGTAAATTGAAAATAAATTAGGAGTATATAAATTAATTAGTGAATATTTTTTACAATAGAGGCTGGTGATATCTTGGCACCCCTATTAGGTTTGAGAGCATGTGGTAAATGGAGTAATTTTTTAGAAAGCATGGTCAAATATGTCATTTTACATATCTCATCCCTTATCAACTGTGAAAAAAATTATCCATCCCTGCGTTTTCTGATTTGGAGGTTTTAGCTCAATAAGCTCTTATAAACCTCTATTCACCAAATACTACAATTAGAGAGTTTGATTACCCAATCCTCCATTTGTGCCCAAATCAACTAAAAAAAGGCTCAAAACTCTATTTACCAAACACACTCTTAATATTCAAATATGTAATATATAAATTCGTAAAAAATAAATTGAATAATTAAATTTTTATTATACATTCAATGACTATATTATGGTATTGATCACCTTACTATGCTTAAATTTATGATTTAATCTGTATATTTTATTTGACCTAATTTGGTCCCTCTATTATTATAAATTGAAAAAAACACTTCTCCCATTTATTATACTAAATGGAACCTTTTTGTTAGAATAGTATTTTAAAATTTTCACTTCAACAATTTAATTGAAATAGTTGATTATATTAACTATTTTGACTAATTAATAACATTATAAGAAGGAAGAGATCCACTTACACCAATATAAAACTAAACACGTTTTACATCCTATCATATATTTTTGTACGATTAATATTTTAACGATCCAACTGTCATATTTCATATTCTATTCATATAGATTATGTATGTCAAATTTGACATAAATTAAAATTTTCTAACTATTTGTTCTATGTAAAAGAAAACTTTAATCATTCAATAAATATTAATTTATACATTATTTTAGATCGATATGATAGAGATATCGAATCAATTAGAAAATTTACATGCATGACAAGTACAATTATATCAATAAATTCAAACGTTGCATCGTTAAAATATTAATTGTACAAAAATATATTAAAAAGTAGTATAAATTGGATCCCACCTCTTATAAAAATATAAAATCATTAAAAATAAAAATATAAAAATTAAATCACAAATCCATGAACTCTATCCCAACCGGCAAATAAGATATAAAATATAAAGAAGTTCATATGCAAAATAAAAGTTACCCATAATAGTGATCTTATATATTTTGTTATAGTTGTGTCACTTTATAACTTTTCTTTGATAAGATGAGGACAAATTGTTATACAACTATAAAAAAGTATATAAGAATTCCACTCGGGATCCGACCTGATTATCCGATTCAAAATACCCATAGTTTAAGTAACCTTAGGCATTTCATTTGAGGGGGCTTCTTCTCTATTTTCTGGATCAAAACACCATCCCCTCCATCTTGACCTTCAATTTTGATCTCTATTGATACTGTATATCAACAAAGGGTTATCATAATCCTATTTAATTAGCCCCAATTCTTCTCTTTGGAGTTGGTTTAATCCCACCGTTACACTATAAGGTTCATTTAACCTTTCTAGAGCAAGAATAAGTAGCTTCGTATCATACTTGTAAGAAAAAGGAAGAAATGGAATAGGAGAAAAATTTCTTGATTCCAACCAATGCACAGTTGTGGTATAAATGGCAATTGCTTCTTTTGAAGTAACATATGGTCCATATTCCAAATAATTTTGTTGCCAAGTTACATACATGAGCAAACAAAATGAGTTACAAGTTTCGTAAGGGCGTGAAAGAGTCGCGTAGAAAAAAAAATGAGTTAAGAAAATAATTTCAAAATGAGAATTTAATGTTTAGGTGATTAAATAAAATATTTTCTAATAGCGATAAAGAAATTGAAAGGATTTTTTTTAATAAAATGAAAACAGATTAACCAAGTAATTTATCCTTATAAATATTAAATCATGCAAAATATAACTCAAACTAACTAAATCATATAATAATGGTATCTTGGTTAAACACGTACAAGAGCATAATAAATCAAATCATCGTATCAACTATAAATGAAATTCAATATAAAATAAAATAAAGTCAAAGATTAAATTAAATAAATTAAAACCAAATTAAGGACCATGGTATAAATATATGAAGTAGGAAATGACCTAATCGTAAACTTTTAAATTCTTCCAAAATAAAAATCATTCAATTCCTACATGTCGAACGTGTCAGGATTGTTTTTAATCATATTTTATATTAAATAAATATTGAATCTATTTTTACTTTTCTTCGGGATAATATCATATTCCTTACTTAATACTTTCATAAAATATTGAATGTAGTACATGTACTTTGAACTATTAATATTAGTTTTATTATGATACACATACTTTCATAAAATATTTAATCTGATATATGTACTTTGAAAATGTCTAATATAGTACTTGAACTATCAATATGTGATTTCTTATGGTATATGCACTTTCGTAAAATACCCAATGTAGCATTTGTACTTTGAAAATGTCTAATAATGTAGTACTTGAACTATCAACATGTGTTTTATTATAGTATATAGAATTAACACCATTAGTGAATTGCTAAATCAACCAAGAAAATTCGATACGTAATTTTTTTCCAAATCAATTCCACATGGATAATATAACGTTATGTGAAAAACTAAATAAAACAAAATAATTAAATTAAAAACAAATAACTAAACATATTATTAATAAAAAAAGTAAATACAAAACTTATAAAAGCAAAACATCATCTTCTCCATTTTATTAACTGGTGATCTTCTTCAAAGAGTTTTCCATTTCAAGTAATATTTTAATTGATTTTAAAATAATATTTTTATTATCCATGAAAGTACTTTCATGTAAGTATTTATTTCTTTTTATTAACTATATGTTTTGTTATTTGTTATTTAATTAATTTTTTATTTCATTTAAATTTTCACATGATGTTATATTATTCAATGTAGATTTGATGATTTGGAAAAAATCTACATATCAAATTTTCATTAGTTGATTTAGAAATTCACTAACGACGCTAACAATAGATAGAGCTAAGTAAAGAAACTGAACAAACAGAAAATAGATTCAAACTGATACATTCAGTTTGGTTCAATTTGAGTTATACAATATTATGTTTGGTTTGAAGTTGATGTTGTTACCTAAACCTAATAATTTGATTCAGATTCAATTTTTCCATATAAAACTTGATTTATCCAAATCAAATCAAATAAAACAAATCTATTTTAAAAAATTAGTGTTGGACTAATCCATTTTAAAGAAAAGCCCATTTAAAAAGTTGAAATCAAACACCATTGTTACTATATTATTTAAAAAATCCTAAATAAGTTGTAAAAAATTCCTAAATAAATAAAAAATTAAAATTAAAAAAAAGCATAATGATGAATTAAGCCATTAACATTTACATTTTGTGTCAATTTGATTATTATTTTTAAATTAAATTTAGCCCTTAACCTTTCAAAAATAGTCAAATTACTTTTTAATAGAAATTACGATTAAAATATTAATTTTAATGTTGTTAGTGTGACAATTCACATGGCAGTCCATATGCACATCATTTGTGAACAAATAATTCATAAATTATAAAAATAAAAATACATCAAAATTTTAAAAATATAAAAAGTTCATAAAAATTCAAAAAAAAAGGTATGAAATATATGTGGATTATCATGCAAAATGTTTGTTTAAAAAATAACAATGAAATCAATATTTTCATTAAAAAACATCATTTCGATTCTTTTATAAAAAATTATGGTTAAATTTGAATCTTTTAAAAGATTGAATGTTGAATTTAACTAAAAAAAGATTAAAAGTAAAATCGACAAAAAAAAAAAATAAAGATTAAAAACTAAATTTGAGATTATGAAAAAAGGAACCTCTCAATCTTTCTTCTCATTTTCTTTGATTCTTCACCCTTATCAAATCAAGCCTCTCACTCACCGAACCGTACTCCAACATTAGATTTTGTCTCATTTATGTAATTTAATCAAATCTATTCAAGCCCTTCTATTTAGGTATATTATTTCTTCCTTTCCTGATTTTTATTTTCTACATTTGTTCTTTCTTTGTCTTGTTTATTCACTAAGGTTGGAATTTTATATTATTATTTGAGAGATCAAATGCTAATCTAAGTTTTCTTCCTTTTCTTTTGACTTCACTTGTGTTTTTTGTTTTCATGATTTTTTTTAAGATTTTCATAGTCTAAGTTTTCCCCTTTGGTGTCTAGAAAATGTTACACTTGATCAGACCCAAATCTTATATATCTTAGATTTTCCTCGGCAGTAGAGAAAACAAAAGCCTAGAAGACTGGCTGTGTTAATCTCTGTTCAATCCTAAATTTCTTCAGGTCTGACTGTTTTCTATTTTGAAATAGGTTAAGAAAATGCAAGTTATAATTGTTGTTTACTTATGGGGATTGATTTTGAGCGTCTTACCTAGATGTAATGAGGAGGTTGAAGTTTGTTTTCTCTGAGAAAGAACGCCGACTGCTGATTTAGTGATCGGAGACTGTTAAAACGACAATTGTAAAATGTGGAGTGAAGACTAAAGCGAGAATTTCATTCAGGTACTATATATGCATTAATATTCGGGCATATGATCAAAAAAAGTCTTTTTTTTTCAAAAATTATCGAAATGGGCCAATTATTTAATTATTTACCGAAATAGTCCATTTTCCACGAAATCGCGTCCACGTCAGCGCGATTTGCTTACGTGGACACAAATCGCGCCCTCTAGGACGCGATTTTGCTGACGTGGATGAACAGTTTCTCATTTTTAGCTTGGAAAACTTTGAAAGGCCATAACTTTTGGCTCGGTTGTCCGATTGAGACGATTTTTTTTATTTCGAATAAATTTTCGAGATCTACGCGCTGACAAACTGCCGAAGGTGGTTTGCCACACTTTTCGTCAAAAAAGATCCCTTTTTGTCCCTAAATTTTGATTTTTTCGATTTAAAATTAAATTTTGAAACATTCAAATCATTATTTGTAGTGTGTGTATATGTTAATAGTTACGTACAGAAAAGTCAACTGAATATAATTTTATATTAAATTCATTTAAGTTCTTCTCAAACGACCAATGATTCTAACTGTCTTAATTATATGAGTTACCGATGCCTTTGCCTAAGCATCGATGAGCTAACATTTTATATAAGTTATTTCTAATTGTAATTAGCACTTTCTATCATTACGCAGGTTGCTTTTCCTAACTTGGAGAAAATCACAATCTGCCATTTGAGGAACGCAAAGAGGATATGGCACAGCAAATTTCATAAGAATTCATTTTCTATGCTAAAAGAGTTGACTGTTGAGGAATGTGATGTGCCATTTGAATCTTTTTTGTACTTTTTTGTACGTGGACGCGATTTCCTGGCGCGTACCCTGCATCGCGTTGACGTGGACGCGATTTCGTGGAAAATGGACCATTCCGGTAAATAATTAAATAATTGGCCCATTTCGGTAATTTAAAAAAAAAAAGGCTTTTTTTGGTCATTTGCCCGAATATTAATGCATATATAGTACCTGATTCCAATTGATTCAATAAAATAAGGGATTCGATTTACTTGATTCCAATTGATTCAATCTTCAAATACTTGTTAATATATAAAATAGATTTTCAAAATATGGATCTTCAAGTAAGAGCCAACACGTCCACAAAATCATCAAGTCGTTGCCCAATTAATTTTGTTGAAAAGATTACCAACTCTAAAAATAAAAAATTATGTTGCCTGTCGCAATGCTAGCATTAATAGATACTACCATTGACACTTTAACCATCACTTCAAAAAGAGTTAGTTCAATAATAAAACATCTAACAAAGTTGAACAAGCTTTTCTTTAATTACACCTCCCGCTTATTAAGTTGTTTGCCACTTCAACAATGGAACCTTTCACTTTCTTTTTTCCTATCCTGTCTCCATGGTTGGCAACGCCGTCTTCTGTCCCGAAACTCCCGCGGGTGTGGTGGTTGGTTCCTTTGAAATGGAGACTTTGGGTTCGGAACCTTTATTTTATGTTGTTGTTCGGCTTCCCGAGTTGGTCCGGGCTTTTTGGGTATTGTATTTTGTTGAAGCCTCTCTGGCTGGGCTTCACATTCCACCCATATTGATATTGCTACAAGTTCCATCTTTTGGATTATTCATTATTCATGAACCCAAAAGAAATTCCTTTATTCTAGACGTGGCAACTCATCATTGGTAACCAGCACACTCCCCTCTCCAACTCCTTTACTCAATGACTCGAAATCTCACTCTAATTTTTCCACACTACCAGAGATCCGATCTATCAAACTGCACAATTTTCCCGGAAAATCCATTAACGAGAAAATAACTCATTTCCCATGGCAAACGCATGGAAGCGAGAACACAGCAAAACCCAAAAGCTCCTCTCACCCAAAACCCTTCTTTCCCTCCTCATCCTCATCCTCATCTTCTACCTCTGTTTCTCTTTTCTTTCCCCTAAAAACCCCACCTTTATCCCCACCACTGCATCTTATAAGACCCAAATATCTACCCAAAATTTCCCAATCCCTCCTTTTAATTGCCGCAACTCCCCGCAATCTCATCCCATTATTGCCAACCAAGTAGAAAATCTCAAATACCCTTTTATTTACTCCTTAGCTGACTTAGGCTCCCTCCCTGACAAGCCTCACAAGAACATCGTCAGAATTCTTAAAGGTAAGCCCTTTCGTCGGCCTGACATCTCCGCCACTGTTCAGGATTTTCTGGAAGGGAAAAACAGGGATGGGTTTTTCGTGGATGTCGGGGCCAATATCGGGATGGCCAGTTTCGCCGCAGCTGTTATGGGGTTCAGGGTGTTGGCTTTTGAGCCAGTTTTGGAGAATTTGCAAAGGATTTGTGATGGCATTTGGTTTAATAGGATTGAGGAATTGATTACTGTGTTTGAAGCAGCCGCATCTGACCGTAATGGAAATATTACTTTCCATAAGGTACGAGTCTTCTAATTTTATGGGTTTTTTTGGCTGATTTTGATTTGTTATAACCTAGCTCTGAAACTAGTGAGCTTATAAGGTGTTAAAAATGGGAATTTGGTGGCACTGTTGAATTCATAACATCAATGAATCCAGTAGGCTAGGTGCTTCAGTTGCTTCAATGAATCCAGTTTGACCAATAATACTTGCCTTTTTTAAAATATATTTCGAATCAATGGTTAAATCAATGTCACCTGGATCCAATAGATGCTCAAATAAAGGAAGCCTTAGTCTGGGGATACTGAGGGAGCCTCATTTTCAGTTATGAGACGTAATTGTGCTCTCTGCTTGAAGTTAAACTGGTGTGATATGTGATTATGATTTTGCAAGTGCAAACCACTTTACTTGACATCTTGGTGAATTCTGCTTGGAAGAATGAGAGGCTGTAAGTTCTGGGAATTACTTGATAATCTCTGGGTGTTTGCTGTATGGATCATCTGTTGTCGCATCATTTTTGCCATTCAGATTCGATATTTGTGGTTTCTTTTTTCGTGCAAGGCCATAGTTATTGTTTATCCTTTCTTATATGTTGCTTCCTTCTGTTACTATATTATTCCCCTTTGTGCTTCTCATGCGAAATCCTTGCTTGTTCTCTCCAGTTGGTTGGCCGGCTTGACAACAGTGCCGTTTCTGCTGTTGGTGCAAGGTTGGCATTCAAGTCCAATGAAGAAATAGCAGTTCAAGTGAGATCCATCCTTCTCGATGAAGTTATCCCAGAGTCAGAGCCAGTGCTTCTGCTTAAAATTGATGTACAGGGATGGGAATACCATGTATTGAAGGGAGCCAAAAAGTTGTTATCGAGGAAAAAAGGTGAAGCCCCTTATCTAATCTACGAGGAAGATGAACGACTGTTGCAAGCAAGTAACACTACCGCCAAAGAGATACGGGATTTTCTAAGTGGTGTGGGTTATAGTCATTGCACCCAGCATGGTACAGATGCTCATTGCACCAAGAATTAATGCAAGTAGCACGAATTTTCCACGGATGACAACCTTACTGCAAATCTGTTGTTTTGCATGCCATTTTTCTTGGCTCTCAGACAGTGGAATGCAGTTCATCCCAATACAAATTTCTTCATTTTTTTTATGATAGAGAAGTTGAACTGAAGCCGATAAAAGGTTCTATCGTCAACCCTCTTTTCTCTTCGCAATTGGCTGGTTAATGGCAGTTTCTTCTTTTGTAATTTCCATTTATAGATCTGTTGTTTGATTAAATTTCTAGTAAACAAATTGAAGCTAAGGTTACAAACCTTGAGTTAGGAAAGAACTGTTTTACTTTTTTTTTTTCTGAACTTCCCACAAAATCTGTTTCATATTAATGAGAATATATTACAATTGGCCAAATATAATACCTCTAAAGACTGCAAAAACCTGAACTATATAATATATACATCCTTGAGTCTTACATCATTTATAGTTGATTGTCTGCAATTGCAGGATAGTACAGATTGTGAATAAATACATGACAGATCTGATATGAAAACCATGTGCAATCTAGAGACAAAATATTCACTTTGATGCTTCAAATGATGGGTATGGCTAGTTTTAACCTGTATAGCAAGAGTTAAAGACATACGTGTAAAGATCATTACAAAATTTGCTTGTTGGACTTGGGAAAATGTCATACCTTATGCTCCTGAAGTTTGATATCTCAATATCTCCCCATCATGTAACTCCAAGTCTTCAGGATTATTTTGGGCCGCTAGTTTGTGAAGGACCAGCTCTTTCTACCATTACATCATAGAGTTGCTTTCCGTTCTATTTGCAACAGAAATTAACAGAAGGGTCAAAACCAAGTATTTCACTAAACGCTTGGGTATTTTGTGCCTGAAGTTTCATGAACCAAGTAGAAATAAACAGCTATAAGATTCGATTAACTGTCTGATATCCTTTACCTTTTGTGTTTTTTTGACAAAACCAAATACAGTAGCAATCTAGGAGGGGACTAGACAACCATGGAGTAACAAGCAAAAAGATAGAAAACAATCTAAAATTTTACTTACAAAAATGACTGGGAAAAAGTGAACTTGCCCTTCAGGCTTTGTCTGTGTCTCCTTAAAATACACCAGAATTGGGAAACTTGGCCACCAAAGTTCCCAATTCACAAATGTTGAGTACCTATTGTAAAATAGATCAGTAAGTGGCTGCTTACTCTTTCAAATTTTGGATAGAAGTTTGAAAGATTACTTACTTCCAACGGTTCTTTCCGCCCACGAAGACATTTTCATCTGAATCCTGAAGCTGCTCTCCTACTTTTACCTCCTAAAACCACAAACGTTGTCAGTCATGTATGCGCACGTGAAGAATTCTAGCCATATCCTCAAAGATGAAGAAAGTTGTAATATTCCAAAATTCGATATCTACAATGCTGTTTAAGTTCAGAAATGAACTTTACAAACATCATCATGCAAACTGACTCAAAATAATGTTTCTGCACATAATTGTTAGCCATGAAAGATCATGCAAACACCTTGCTTTAAGAAATAGCTAAGTTGAGACAGGAATGGACTAACCAGAGCCTCGTCGTCAAAGACAAATCTCACTCTGGTAGTCTGGAAGAAGAACAAACTGTCAGCTGCTTTGAGCAAAAATATTGAATTATAAAACAAACTGCATTATAGAAATAGAATCTAAAATAAAGTGAATCTATAAATTGGATATTTGTGGATCTCATCAGAATGGTATCTTGAAAACTGCTTTGTATATAATAAAGGGATCAAAGCTCTTCGGATGGTGGCAATTTGGATTCTTCTCAATGATATAATCTATTTCCTGGGATTGATACCTGGAACAACAGGAGCAACCCAAGTAAACCAACAGGTGCAGCTGGTAATAGGTTGTCAGTATAAACCAATCCACCGGCTAGACCTGTTTAAATAAACAAATTTTTGGGGAACATAATTTAGAAAGACGGGAAGACAATTGCATGATAACCGCAGACAATGCCTATCCATTCAATTTTATAAAGATCAAGATCAATCAAAAGACTGTTATATGGATAGTCTATAATAGCATAATACACTCAGCATGCACGTTCTAAAGAAGCAAACATCGACGTAGGCAGCGATAAACAATTGCTCGCAATCTAGCGCAAAACCCATACGCAACTAAAAATGCAACCTTGCTCACATACCAAAATGCAGTTTGGATCATATATAGTTAGAAAAGTCCCAATCTCCAGACAATAAACAACTAATTATTGAAGAACTATTATGGCCCTAGTGTTGATAGAGTATATTCATCTACAAACAAAACAGGCAAACTTGCATAAACAAGTTAGGTTCATATGAATATCATTCAAGACCATCCAAGATACCAAAAGAGAAAAAAAAAAAAAAAAAGGTTGTGTCTGAGTATGGAAAATGCAGAGAACCCACCAAGTAGGACAAAGGGTATGCGATAATCTGGGTCAGGAACCACAGTTTCTTTCTTTTGGACCTTCCTTCCTAGCTGCCAAGCATCAAAGTAGCTATCTCAAACCATGAATTACAACTAATTAAAACCCCAAGTATAACCCAAAATCAGTTCAATCACAATTCATACTTCCTGCCACCAACCTGGATATTTAAGAATTTAAACATTCAAGGTGGAAAATAAATGTTAAAGAAACAAGCAAAAAACATATATATCAAAGTTCATTCAACAAGACAAACCACTGATGCAACAAGAAGTCTGCCTCCACGAGGACTATTGCATTCTCTTCTTAAAAAACTTTGCTTATATCCTACTTTGCCATGGAATGAGCTCCTCATTTGTCCCAAAAGACCATTCATTTCATTTCCTGTTTGAAATAAGCATGTAATTAATTCTTTACAATTTTATCTCTCCTCAATGAAAAGATAAATATACGCTCCACATTTCACTACCCACAGCCACAATTTTTTTTCCCACAAATTTCTTTTATGTATAAACTATTGAATTCTATACTTGGATTCAGAAAGGGCTTACTTTGGGAAGGTAGAAATGGAGCAGCAGTCAACAGGAATCTACTAGCCATTTTCTGCTTTGTGCTCTGCTCACTGTATTTGCCCAAAGAAATTTTTTTTGTTTGTCTGGGTTTTCGACAAGAAAAAGGAAGAAAAATAAAATTTAACTGATGGTTCGCTTGTTTTGTAGACTAAATTGACCCCATTGCCCCTTATTGCCGATTAGCAATTGACATAATGTAATGGTTTTTAAACTGCTGTGTCAAGGGCGTTTGGGTAATTCACTGAAACCAAATGTCTTTGCTTCCATTTAGCCCTATCTAGTAGAACAATTGAAATATCCACCCGTTCAAAGCATTTTAACACGAAGGGGCTTCACAAAAGTGAAAATAAACTAATCGAAAACTCTTTTTATAATGGCAAACTCTCTATCTTTCACTTCTGTTTGTTCCTTCAACACTTGCAATAAGCCGGGTACTCTAATGTGGATGTTTTAGTGATATTGGTTTAATCTTAGGTGACCAATTTTTTTGAGTTAATCTCTTTTCTTTCATTGGTTTTAGGGATAATTATTGATAATTCTTTTCCGAGGAAGGTTCTTGTGGTAAATGAAGTGTTTAAGAGCTCCAGGAGTGCCAGAATGTGTTCTTTAGAGGCTAAGGTAAGAGGGTTTTTTTTTTTTTGGTTTTTACTTTACTTTCCATTTGATAAGCTGTCCTAGTTTTGCATTTATTTTTAGTGAAGTTGTGGAATTCTTGCAGTGGGTTCAATCCCTTTCGTAAATTTGCAAGGTGGGAACTGTGAAGGGATGATTCAGATGCTAATGGCTTTTTAAGTTGGATTTTGGATAGGATTTAATATTTATTTTGTGGGGGAAAACATGGTAAAAGTAAGGAAATTGCAGTCTAGACTGAAAACATGAATTCTTGGTTTTTGTTATCTAAGATAGAATGATTTCTGGAAATGGCTAAGGATTTTAGGTATAATAGAGAAGAATGATAACATAGAGAACTAGGAAAAACAATGCAACATTCAACTTTATGGTACCTGGTCTAGATTGTGAATACATATCATTATTCACCTATTCAGCTATGGGATTATGAACATGGAATTGATTCACCTATTAAGCTGGATATTCAGTATGGTTAGGATCTCTGTTCTTAATTTCTTCTTATCCTTCTGCAATTTTCTGCTTTTTAAGTTCACATAGCTTTTTGTTTAACAGGCTGCTGAAAAGAATCAAAGTACTAAACCAACTAGCATCGTTTGTGCTGATTGCAAAGGAAATGGTAATGAAAATTTTGGGTAATTACATTTTTTCTCTGATCTTTTTTTTTTCCTGAAATTAGGTCTCTTGTTTCATATAACTATAGATTTTGTTGATTATCATTGTTCTCTTGATATCTACTGATACTGACTAAACTGTTAGAATTTAAGGCTGTGCTGTTAATATTGTGTATGGCAATTTGGCATCTTAAACATCAATCTAGAAGGATGGTTGGAACTCCCAATTATAAGAGTGATTAGTAACGATTCTAATTTCTTTATATAATATATATATGAAGAGTAAGCAGATCAAAGCATCCAGCATGTCTTTTTATATGTAGCCTATGGTGCTTGTATTCATTCGATGCCATGTAAGGATCTTAGATTGGTTAAACATAGATATACTGAGGTGTTGCATGGTTCATATGATTCATTACATGGGGCTGGAGAGCTGTATGGTTTCCTTTTGATGGAAGGGACAGAATGAACAACAATTTCATTTCTTCTCAAGTGTGGAAGAAGTGTTTCTCTCTCAATTCACTCTTCCGCTTGACCCAACTTAAAAAAAAAAATTCTTCCTATTGATTAACTTATATTCTTCCACATTATGAGCCTATGTTTATCAGGTGTGAATACTTTGTCTTCTCGAACTTCTTTTAACTTTTTGGATAATTGTTCCAGACAACTTCCTTTATTAACGAATGTTCAGGTCAACATTTAGGCTCTTAAAGTTTTTCAATGTTCAACTCAAGAGTTCATTGTCTGAGTTCTATTATTCTAAAACGACCAACAGACAAATAATAACTAGTTTCTATATGCAACTACCAGGTGCAAAACAATGTACTCAATGCAAAGGAACTGGGGTTAATTCAGTTGATCACTTCAATGGACAATTTAAAGCTGGTGGGCTGTGTTGGCTTTGCAGGTACTGTTTTCTTTTCCCTTACCTACCCTGATAATGATAACGAGCAGTAATATCATTTGTGTCATTTCCAGATATGATCACATTCAAAGTTTGTTATTTATTCCGTTGTCTGCATTCATCAAGGATTGGAAATTCAATTTCCTTTTTGAATTGGTATTGAGAACAAGATAGAATACTGATGTTGAATTTCTGTTCTAAAAGAAAATAGAATTTTTATCCATGAACAATTCAACTGAGCACAATTCATAGTACTCTTATCTGAAATTTGTGTTTAGCGCAGACCAGATTCTTGAAATCTCTTTTTTCTTTCACTGGTAGATTCTTTAGATCTCTAAGAGAATGACTTTAGTACTTTACCTTTTCTATTGGCAAAACAAAGTAATTGATAATTGATACCTAGTATTAGGACTTATGGGCTGTTGAATCTGTCATTTCCAGTTGTAGAAACTGGCACATTCTTGGTTCCAAAGAAAGTACTAAAGTCATTCAAGGATATAGGCAATGGTGATGCACTCATGCTTTAATCTTCCTGCAACCATGGATTAGCATCAAAATTCTTGGAAGTGATTTTATTTCAGTGAATCAGTAGCATTCTAATCCCATGGATGAAAAATGTAGAAGTATTAGCAATTGGCATTTGATAGAATTAATGTGTTTTTGTTGCAGGGGGAAAAGGGAGATTTTATGTGGGAATTGTAATGGAGCTGGCTTTACTGGTGGATTTATGAGCACCTTGGATGACTGATATAAAAGCTACAATTTTGTCTCACCAAAGGAGATTTACCATAACAAGCTTTTGTAATCTCGTCCTGTTTCTTGGATTAACAGTACATTTGCTTCACTCATGTTGTGTTTTTGGCATGCACAAGTTTGTTATATACTTAGCCAAAAAAAAGGGGAGAACCTTTTTTTTGTTCTTTACAGGCCAAGCTCATAGCAATTCTTTTGTTTAAAGTCACTAAATCAGTAAAATAAATAAATAAACTTTAGGCGTAGCTAGTTGGTACATGCAACCGTTCAAAGGATATGGAATTCAAATGTCTTTAGTCTGGGGATAATCCCTTTTTCTATCCCAAGACCATCATCATAATATTAAAGTTCAAATTCATTGAAGTTGCTCATGCATGCATGTGTGGTGAAGTATTCCAAAGTGATAATCTCTGAAATCGATACTGAATTTGTGGTAGTGAAATGGGTGAGGTGGCATCCACATGTAATACTCTGATTTGTGAGCCTTCAAACTCAGCTCCAACTACGCCCATAGAAACAGGGACCAAGTTTTACTTTTTCACACTGATGGAGCCAGCCAGCGGCTATATCCACATAAAATTGGCAGCACAAAATGGTACACGTGGACCCATGATGAATGGGAAAAGCCGAATGCACCAAAAAAAATATCTACCCAAAAAGCAATAAACAAACTAGACCGCGCCAGATAGGGGTCGAACCTATGACCTTCTGCTTAGGAAACAGACGCTCTATCCACTGAGCTACAAGCGCACTTGGACATTAATTAATTTTTAACTATAATATTGATAAAATTATAGTTCTTGCCTAGTCAACAAGACCAAGAAAAATATTGTGAAACCGAAAATCGATGTAAACTATGATATTTAAATTTTTTTTTTAAATACAAGTTAAAAATTCACAATTATCCAAACCAATTTGAATTTGAATTTTATTTAATTTATAATTGTTTTCTATATTTTCTCACTTGTATTCTATATGAAAAGCTCATTAATATAGGTTTAACTCATCTTGACCTAATCTATGGAGACACAACCTTCATACCATTTTGCCTTAGCTAACAAGCCTAACAAAGCAAGAATGGTTCATCACAAGGAGAAAGGAAAGGCCCAAAATTTATTCCTTATCATGATATATTTGTGAGGAAAAAAAAATAGTATCTCTAGGAAATTGGTAAACTTGGACTTCTCATTTCGTGGAAAAAATTCCCCTATGCCAAGAGTCATTGAAGGCCAAAATAATTAGATTCCTAAAGCTAGACATAGAAGGATCCTCTAATCTCTTCATACAATTCAAAAAATACACCACCATGAAACACCAGGATGTCCTTGATAGTTGCCTTGGGGCGATGTTGTAAACCTCCAGAATCCTTATGAACTAGGGATAAAAGGGAAAATGAAAACATACCTTAAATAGATGTAGGAGAAAGAAAAAGCCTCTTCCATCTTCACCTTACTTATACGATTGACACCTGATGGACCTGCAAACTCATACTTATAATGGGACAGCTGAAAAGCATTGTAGTCGCAACATAAACACAATCACATTCGTCATTATTGTACTTTATAATTCCTCACCTTCCACCGTAACATCCTTAATCAATGAATTGTCTTCTATATGGGGGAGAAAGAATGGACATAGAAAATTAGCACACACAAAAAAAAAACCACAAGAATGTAAAAGAAGTAAATAAAAAGGAAAAAAATTAAGATGTTTACTTCAAGATCAATTCTTTATTTATAGGGACATAAGAGGAAAATGAATCAATCAGCCCAAAAGTAACGACAGTAAAAGAAATAACACCTTGCCCAAACACCAATTGTAGATTACCATGCGTCTAAATGAGATCAATAAGATCAAGATAACAAGTATGACAATTAGAGAAGTAATAATGATGCTTCCAAACAACAGTCACTTCAAACGAGCATTTTCATTGGAAACACAAATGTTTCAAGTTAAGTTACTTTATAGTTTACCTTTTGGCTGTGGGAGGATAATTGCTATACCCTCATATTCTATATGAGAGGCCCACTAACAAAAAGGCACAAATCCATCTAACCTAACCTATGGAGACATAACTCTCATATCTCTTCGTCGATATAACCTTCATATCATTATGTCTTTGGAGTCCAAGATTGATACGATCCGGCTCGGGTTAATCGAGTCATTTCACAAAGTTTGCCTGATCGTCGACGAGAAGAAGTTCTAGCAGCCAAAAATGTGTAAATTTGTTTTAAAATTTTGCAGAAGCTTACAAAGTGAATTTTGTAATGATAGAAGGTTTAGAAAGATGTAGGTTCGGTTTAATAAAGGAATCAAAGGATAGTTAATTTGGGATAATTTTTGGGAATGGAAAAATGGACTTAACTCCAGAAACGATTCAACACTAAAGAGTGTCACCCCGGTTTCTATTTGGTTAAGGTGGATTTGCGAAATTGTAGAAGGGTTGAACGCCACACCAAAAACAGGTGATAAGTTTAAAAAGAGAACGATAGACGCCACTAGCTCGCTAGATAAGTCAGATCGAAACTCATACGAATTTAAAGAGGAGAAAACTCACTTTTTGAACAAAGTTCATTCAATAATCTGTTCTTTTACAATGAAATTAATCAACTATTTATAGAACCAGGCATGGCTAGCCGAATGGGCAACTTAATGGCTAAGAATTCAACCATGAATATGCTAGAAAATTCTAGAAAGAAATCATTAATTTGCTGTAGCTAAATTCGGCTGAATGAGCATGAATGAAGCATTAAAAATTCGGTTCATGCTTGAAGATGATTCATGGATTGACCGAAACATCATGTTGCTTCGCTAGATGCATTCATGCATTCTTAATCTTGAAGAGAGCTTAATTCCATAGATGTACAGCCCCTTATTGTTCCAACATCTCCCTTGGCTGAATGCAGCTTTAAAGTGCCTTGAAAACTTGATTGGCCATCTTGAAAATACATGGAACATGCCTGAAACGTCCCAAGGTATGTTCTTCCATAAATTCGGTCCATGAATGTACAAATGCATGAACATTCAGCAGCCCCCTCTTGCATGAACGTCCCAAGTACTTGTGCTCCCTTAAATGCCTTCCATTGAACCTCAATTGTGCATGCACACTCCCATACGTGGCACCAATCCATTCATGAACCTTGCATTAAACACATCTTCACATTCAGCTCACCTACATAAACACATGAACAACATTAAATCACACAAAATTCAGCTGAACATGCATTAATATAATTTAGACACACTAATTTAACATAATAATTAACTTATGACAAATTTAATATGATCTTAACAAGACATTAAATTCGGCATTGACTAAGACACATTAAAAACATGCAATAGACTTAGACAAATTAAAACATGCATTAAAAAAAACAAATAAAACACATTTAACATAAAAAATTAATATGTCCAGATTTTAACAAATTTATTAACTTAAACTAATTAACTAAATTAACTAGCAGCAATTTATTTATTTATTCCAGCAAAATAAACACAAACTAAAGTAAGCTAAAAATGAGCTCATTGAGCTAAAAACGAGCTCATTGAGCTAAAATTGAGCTGAATTGAACTCGATTGAGCTGGATCGAGTTTCATTTTACACTTGGGCCCCTAGAGTTTAGGCCACTCTTGATGACGTCGAGTTGTGTTGAAACATGATGCAACCAGGTTCGCATCATTCCCTCCCTCTTGAAGACGATTTGTCCTCAAATCGGGCCACTTGCTCGAGAAAATTTTTTCAAATTGACTAGCTCGTTTGTTCTTGATCCGAACAGATTCGTTTCCAAAACTCTGAGAACTACCAATGGTTCGAGAAGAAATCGGGTTATTTTCACGCCCTCCCTCTTTAGGAGGGTACCACCTCACATCGTCACCTACAAAAGAATTAAGCAAATGAGTGATACGATGAAGGTTAAACACAAAGAAACTTTCTGAGATTTTATTCACAATTTGAACAAATAAACCAATACCGGGATCAAAAATATAAATCGGTCTTACCTTTTTCTTCGATGGAAACAAACCTAAATTACAAGACATTCGATAGCTATGCTTTTGGAAATCAACTTTCCTTGGTTCGTTTCCCTTAGACAATGATATAGAATGATGTGCCCTGGGGTCAAAGACAAAATATTCTCTTGCCATTTCAATTTGATGTAACAATTTCAAGATCGACATCATAGAAAGGAAATGATGCATTCTTAAGTCATTTTCATGTAAAACATGTTCAAACCTTTTAAACCACAACATGGAGCAATTTCCAGAATCATAAATCGAATTTTGACTTTGCAAGCCAATGATATTCGCATGCTTTGTTCTCAAACAGAATAAAGATAAAACTCGGAGCAAATAGAAGGGGTCAACACATTGATTCAAAATACAAATCTGACACTCACCTTCGCTTGACGTCAACTTAGGAATACATGCTCCGGGTTTAAAAACATGATTTTGATCGGTCGTTCCGTAACGCAACAAAAACTTCACTTTCACCAAGATATCACACATGCCAAATAAAGAGGATGTAGGCGAGAATGAATTCAAACAATCAGACTTCTTGATTCTATTTTGAACTGATATGTAGAGACATGAATATATCATACAAGAATTTAAAAATGTCTCAGGAACAACACAATCAAATAGATTAATTGTCTTACACGAAAACCTTTTACCAAATGCATTAAACAAAGAAAATGTGAACATATTAACATTCGAACAGCCATATATCTCAAATTTCACTCGATCAAACTTACACAAACATGCAGAATTTACACAACAAAGCAGAAACGTCTCACCACCATCACAAACAATCGAACTAGGAATTTTACATGGCAACTTTTTAACACTCAAGTTTGAAAGTTGTTTGTACTGATTTATACTTACTTCACCAATACATTTGTCAATGCGATAATTTTCATTAGGGAAACTCATCTTTCCATCTTTTAAAAGAGGCGCGTCAACATTAAACAAATAATGGCAGTTAACCATATCAGCTATATTATCACAAACATTGAAGTGGGATGGTGGAGACTTAAACGTCATAGAATCCTCACCTTGCTTACCTTTAAGTGCTGGTGGACTAGGGTCGTCTATGATCTTACCTTTCTCGATCAACTTGAACTGCTTCTCATCAGGAAAATATTATAGTTTTTGTCAATTGATTCCTTGGAAACCTGGAAAGAAGAAAATTTACGCGGCAAACTTGCAAATGGGTTAGTTAGGACATTCCTCACTTTTGCTCGATTACTTTCTCCTTTTTCACTCGTCTCTTTTTCAAACTCTTTTTCAAACCCTCTCTTTTTTTCATGACACTCGTTTCTTTTACATTCTCATGTCTTTCTTCAACTCACTCTCTTTTTTGATTTCTTGTTCTTTTTCTTTCATTTCTTTTTTTCGCCTCTCGATTTCATTCCATATATGCTCATTTTCTTGCATCAATATTTCTTGTATTTCTTTTCTTTTCTTTTCTTTTCTTTTTGTCTCGTTCTTTTATTACAAGAAGATGATAACTTATAAGAATCATAACAACAAGCTTCTCGTTGGAAAGAAGTGATAGAATCTTCATACAAGTCACGATCATCTCTTTGTGAATAACCCTCATTGGGCATATATCTTGATGCATAAGAAACTCGGTCATCTCTTCGTGTTTGATCCTTCGTGGACGAGTACCTTGGTGCATACAAAGACTGACTTGTGATTTCTTGTTCGTCGCCTTGAAAAACTTCATACTCGAAACGTGCTTTGCATCGTCTTGGATTCCTTGTTGAATAGGAATCATGATATAAATCTCTTCTCGAATAATCATTAGATGTATGCTTTCGTGATGATCTTGTCTCCATTTCTTGACCCGGTGAATTTGGCTTCCGTCGGGCTCTTTCCTCCACTCGATCCAATCGTTCATGCAATTTATCAAATTTTGATTTCACCATTCTACGCATCTCTTGCATCAAATATTGGAATTTTGATTCGGAAAATTCTTCTTGAGACATAATAATTTTTTTTTGCTAAAAAGAAAAAGTGATTAAAATAAAATAAAAAGTAAATACCTCACCACAAAACCTCGCAAAAAAAATTGGATAGCACTCCACTCGTGTTTACGCTCGTTTAATGGCTTTTGCTCGCTCTAATGTACTCACCACTCGTGCCTTTTTCCGCTCGTCTCACTCTCGTGAATTCGTATTTTGTTTCAAGAAGACTTATTGCGGCTTAGAGGGTCGGCTTCAAATGGGTGCAAAGGATAACATTAGGGTGTATAGGGTAGGCTGAAACAAGGAAAATAAAAATCAGTATGTGCGGCGTTTTAGGGGGGTAGGAATGGTAGAATGAATGGATGTTCGGAAGTAACAAAAAAATAATAACAAAATAAAACTCACAAGACTTTTCAATTCTTTTTTTTTATACTTCGAAATTTTTTTTTACTTCGTACTCTTTTTTTTCATAATTTCCTTTTTTTCAATTACAATAGATGAAATACAAAGAAAGAAAAAAATTACAACTTGAATTTTTTTTGATTTTTTTTCACGTTACGAACCTACTCCGAGCTTGATACGTACGTCGGTGCTCCTCGTTTTAGTAGCTCTGATACCAAATGATACGATCCAGCTCGGGTTAATCGTGTCATTTCACAAAGTTTGCTAGAACTTCTCCTCATCAACGATCGGGCAAGCTTTGTGAAACGACTCGATTAACCTGAGCCGGATCGCATCAAAGATCATTGAGCTTCGCCTATGGAACCTGAACTTGGCAAACCTTGCCCTTGGAAACTTTCTTTACTCTTGGAGCCTAAGCTTGCCAAACTTCACCCTTTCCTCTGAACTCGGACATCACATCCTCGCCCAAATGTCACATCTTCGAGACTTACATGATCTAAAAGAAATATATTGGGACTACCCCCAAAGACATCCTTCACATCTAGCAATCCTCTCATTTAGTCTTTTCAAGTCAAGTCTGAATGCACCTTAGGTTGATACTCGTCACTTTACCACAAAACTTAGGCTTAACAGATAAGCCTCACAGCCAACCTTCATTTTCTTATAAATACCTTCCCAATAATAGGGGAGTAGGGGAGGGAAGACAACACGCTTAACTTTACTTAACAAAAATCCTCTTTCATCTTCTCCTTATATCTCTAAGAATAAAGACTCTCACACCTCTAACGTTGTGAACCGTCATCACAAACCACTTTCTATATTTGTATTATAACATGATTAATGTAATTTTAAAAAAATAGGGATGATATAGTTTTTGGCCACTGAACTCGACAATTAAGTCCACTTTGGTACTTAAAACTTGGCAACTAGATTCATTTTGGTCTCTGAACTTGAAAAATATAAAAGTTTGAAAATGTGAAACTCTGAGATTGTGCCACATGATCACTTGAAAATAAAAAAAAAAACTTTTTTTCAAGTGATGACATGGTACAATCTTAGAGTGTCACACATAGTGTTCTAATAGATGGATCGATGATTGAACCGGTTAGTCCATTGGTTCTCGATTTAATCGGTTCAATTACAAGACCGATAATAATTAAATAAATAATTAAAATTAAAAAAATAAAAATTTATTAAACCAGTTCAACATGTTCAACTGCTAATTTTTGTCCAAAATTTTGATTTTTATCGGTTTGGAGCAATTTCCTATTCAATCGATTCAGCCCCTTTAATTGGACCAGTATATTGGTCGATTCTCGATTCAATCAATTCGACCGACCAATCTAGCCATGTTCCAAGAACACTAGTCACAACATCAAATCTTGACGATTTCTAAGTTTAGGGACCAAAATGGATCTAGTTGTTAAGTTCAAGTATCAAAGTGAACCAAAAAAGTACATGTACCAAAGTGGACTTAGTTGCCAAGTTCAAGGGCAAAAATTTATATTATCCCTAAAAATACTAAATAAGAATTGTTGATTATTTTTATTTACTTGAAAAATAAATTTTCTAAAAAATCTATGAAAGACTTCAAAATTTTACCAAATAATATTTTAAAGTCATAAAACAAATTCATTTTATCAAAATAAGTCCAAAAACTTAAAACCCAAAATTAAGATTAAAAACCGAGAACTAAACCAAACTAAATTAAGTAAAATATGCCATAAAGCCATATACTCATAAATTTGAAATCTAGTCATTATACTTTTATTTGTAAAACTTTAGTTTTTCTACTTTTTCGATTTCAAAATTCAGTTCAACCTTTAACACTGCTGAAATTATTTTGTTAAATTCAAATTCATTAAAAATAATTTTTTAGTTACATGGCTATCAAGCAAGTAATTTTTAATTTCACAATCTCACACCAACAAATTGAATAAGAAAAAAATAATGTTGACAATTGAACTTGAATTTTAAAATTTAAAAAATTAAATTTCTAAAAGTAAAAATATAAGAGCTAAATTCCAAATTTAAAAACATATTTCAACCAACTAAATTACAATGAATTAATTGAAAAATCCAAAATGAAGAACCCTATGACCAAACATACTCCTACTGAACGATTATCATGATTGTTTGCATTGTGGGGTTGCATAAATAAAGTGAAAGAAAAAAATAATGAGATAATACTATTAATATTTGAAGTTTATCAATATTGTACCCAAATCAATATTCATCATAATAATACAAATGAAACTTTACAAGTAGCTTAGTGGTATTAAAAAAGGAAAAAAAAATTCCAGAAATATGTTTACAAGTTCAGTCCACATTGTTGATTATGAGTGGGAATCCCATATGAAAACACAAGAAGTGAAGATTCGAAAACAGAAAAAGCAGAAGAAGAAAGCAGCATTGGCATACTATGACAATATCAGTCGAAGGATATCCCCAGAATATTTGAATGATTTCTCAGTTTCTTCCAAGCAATGGTTCTTCTCTTCTCTAGTCCAGCTCTTTAATGAAAAAATAACATAGGTGTTAGTAAAACATATTTCACTGCTATTAACTTATGCATCAAGGACGTAGTCGAGAAAACAGAATGGGAATGGGAGTTTACAAGATACAATGAAAATTACCTCAGCGACTTTATTCAGCTTGTCCCTCACATTTTGTAACAGTTGCGAAAGGTCACCATCCCATTTGTAAAACTCTAACTCCTTCTTGTCAAGTATCTTCTCAGCTACCTGTTACACCCAGTGGGGGTAAAGGAGCTTGAGTGCTTGAGGACATTTCATATAAATCGAGGGAAGTGCATGCATTTAACATGTTATAAGAAGAAACTGCTGAGCTGACACAAATGTTAAAATGAAAGAAATGGGGAAGCGAAGAAAGATGGAGCAAAACAGCACATGCTTACTTCTACGCAGCGTAGATCAGGATCGAGTAATTTACTTTCCAGTACACACTTAAAGCTGATATCTTGCTTACCTTCTTCCCAATCATCCGGCCGCCAGCTGAGTGGGCAAAATAAATGTTGTAGAAATGGCATATGAATGCTTGTGGATCCTTCTCAGATAATTCTTTCAGATACTCAGCATACGTAACACCAGGAGAAGATGGTTCTGGAATAGTGCAGCCTTGCTCTTTGAACCACTGTAAATCCTTTGCCAATTTTTCAGACCTTTCCAGTCCAGTGTCTCTGAATTCAGCATCTGAAGCAGACCACATCAGGCTTATCACTTTATTTTTCTAGCATTATCATAAAGCCATAAAATACCACACACAAGAAACACATACAAAACCATACATGACATGACCAAACTATGAACCAGGGTGGTGCATTACAGACCATCTGAAAGTTTGGATTTAACACAAAGTTGGAACCAATCATGCGTTTAAAGACATTCATTTCAAGAATTAAAGCTACAGTTCCATCATCTAAGTTAATGGTGAAGAGCTTTGGTGTTTCTGTGAAAGGCTATCGAATCTACCGTCATCAGACCTCATTAGACCGGACAACAGAAGCAGGAAAACGAAAAAAGAAAGAACTCTTGGCACTCAAAAGCACTACAGTTACCCTGACATAGCAATAGCATACAATCTGCTTTCTTATTTTGTCATCCCCATATGGAGGAGGAGATAACTGATTCCATTTAAAAAGAAAAAACACATTTAATGAATTCTTATAGATTTTTCATGGAATTGAGTCTAATTACTTCAAGTCCCTGGTGTTGTGAACAACATCTAAGGAGCATCGCGTGAAAAACTTCAAGCTACCTTCTTTGTCTTATTTTCCCTCATTAAACTCCTCTTTTCATACATGACCCGATTCTAAAATCAATCACAATACTGCAACAATATAGCATTAGTAAAATCCCATTACATTGTATCCATCTTCATATAAAAAGATCATGTCATTCAGCCCATATCAAATCATATAATCAACTCTTCACCTAAACAAAACTAAGTACAATAAGTATAAAAACAGTCCAACATGCACAACTATGATCTAATGAAATAAAAAAACCAAAAACAAACATATGTAGGAGCCAGAATTCAGATTCAATAAAAATAGAAAAAGGGTACCCACAGCTAGGGAAAGGAGCCTTATCAATAATTCCTTCGAGCGTATCGTAAACCAACTTGCTATCCACAAGGAACTTCAAGTACCCATCAACGCTGGGCTCCCATCTCTGAACGGGCCGCTCTTCAGGTTGTTTCACTTCCTTCTCTCCTTCCTTGGCTTGCTCCTTAGTATGCAATTTCATAGCCACGAACCTCATCTCTTCCACAAACCCTTTAGCTTCCCCAGGGTACCTCTTCCTGGGCTTCTCCGCCGTCGTGGCTGATACAACGACGTTCCTAGTAAGCATCCTGGGAAGTTTAAGGGAGAGAGTTTTGGAATATGGGAAATCCTTGAGGATGAAACTGGAAAAGAAACTGGGAGGAGGAGGGGGTCTAACGTTGGCCCTTTTAAGAAGGGAGTGGGAGTGGGAGTGGGAAATAGGGGTCAGAGACGCCATTGAAACGCAGATTCCTTGCTATGTTTTTATATGGGATTGTTTAGGTGGTGGTGGTTGTTGTGAAGAAGAAGAAGTAAAAAAGGAGAACTAATATTAGAAGGCTTGAATTAGCGGTTCCAGTACTCTTGTCTTGGAACTAAACAAACACTGTTCATAAAAAAAATTGTTTTAGAGAGTAAAAAAAACGCAGGGGTTGCTTAAAATAATGGGCAAAGGTATGGGTTGCTTCTCGATTGTGCCTATCCGGGAGAAATGAAAATCTGCCATATTCATGGACCTTGCTTTATTGTTTTATCTAAATAAAAAATATGTATTACCTTACAAGTATTTCGAGCAAACACCAGATGTGGAAGTAGGGGTCAATATTTAATTCAATTGACTCCGAGTGAAAATATTTTACAGTTAATCAATTTGGTACCAAACTTTCATGATGTGGCATGCAGTCCAATCAGGTGATGACATGTATTCCTTGTTGACTTTTGACCAAAATGCTAAGGGGCATTTGAGCAATAGTTCCATTTTATTTTTCTCCCAATCAACCACCAAAGTAGCAGATTTGGTTGAAGTTTCCATTGAGACCATTATAGCTTTTGGATAACAAAAACCGTGACAGAAGTAGTTGAAAGATTGCTCTGAGCTATACCATGGATGCACCTGTGAAGACCGATTCAAGGAGAAGAAAGGATTTGTCACCGTTGATAAAGGAAGACAACAACATCCTTCGGCTAACTGCAATCCCTGTTGTACTCATGAAAATGGTCCGATAATATTTAAGAAAATGTAAAACAAAATGTTTAGAAAACCCATCTTCTTCAGTGCCCTTTAACCCTCCCCATCAAAGCTTCCACACCACCTCCCTCCCTGAGCCCCCACTACCACCATCTTCTGCACCTCAATCTACATCATCAATAACCCAACCCCACCATCAATAATCTATACCCATAACCAATAAAACCATAGCCCAAAAATAGCAAAAAAAAAAAAAAAGAGAGAGAGAGAAGAAGAAGCCAAATCTGAGTTTTGAGATGAAGTTATTTTGGCGTGGATGATGGTTATCTTTTGAGATGATGATGGTGAGTTAAGAGAGACATGAAGCTGATCTGGTAATGGTGATGAAAATCGAATAAGATGAAAATTTGAGAATAGGATTTTTTACTTGACAATTTGAGAGAAGAAAACACTTATTTTTCCAGAATTTTTTTGCATTTAATGTATTATTTATGTTTTTTTTTCATAAACTATAAAAAAGAAAAGAAATGAGGAATTTATTTTGAAGCCCCTCTTTTTGACCGATTGACTTTTTCTCACGTAAAATGCCACGTGGCACTCTTTCACTGGGCACACGTCATCCTAGTCTGAAATTAACATTGTTAGAGGAAAGTACCGCAATGATAGAAGGAATAAAAGTTGAGATATCATATTGGATAAATTGAAATTAAAAGTACCACATTGAAAGATTTGTTAAAGTAAATGGGTAAATTTTGTCATTATCTCAATTAAAAATTAAACTAATCATATTGAAGTGTTTTTTTAACGATACAATTAAATTTCAAGTTAACGAAGATAAATACTATATATATTTTTGAACATAAATATGATATGTATTTAAAAATTCTTTTAGAATAAAATAAAATAAAAAATAAATGCCATCTGTATTTGAAAATTCTTTTAGAATAAAAAAATTAGTATGATGAACTTGACTTGATAATTTATTTGTTTAACACCTCAAATTTATCATTTAAGATTTTTTTGGAAAAATTATAATTTAGCATTTTATATATTTTAAGATTTCTTAATAAATTTTATTTTTAACTTATATTTATTTTTATAAAATTTTGGAAAAATATTTTATAAATATTTTGATTTTTTGAAAACTATTTTGAATTTTACTAAAAGGATCAATTTGTAAATTTTAAAAATATCGAGGACACAAGGGTATTTACATCAATTTATTATTTGAATTATTCGAATAATTCGACTTGTAAAATTCAAATCGACTCAAAACTCAAAAATTAAATTTTGCTAACCCCTACCAATAAGTAGATAATGAACTATTTATCATTTAAATATAAAAGATCAAATATTTTTTTATTATATTATATTCTTCCATTTAATATTATATAATCTTTTAAACACTTTACTTTTATAATTTAAAAATTTATATTTATCAAATAATTTAATTATATTTTATATTTATTTTTAAATAATATATAAGATATATTTTATAAATTAAATTTAACACTTATTTTTCTATACCTATATAAAATATAAGACTAGCTCATTTGAAGCTACCAGGAGTAATAGAGGTAGTGTTAATATTATAAAAAATTTCGAAGGGTCAAAATAAGATTTGTCGAAACCATCTTTTTGAAAAATAAAATTTTAGGTTGTCGACTCTAAAAAATTGAAAATTTGGGAGTTGCCACCAATCTTTTATTGAGGTGTGATTGGATCACCTAAAAAACGGCTTTGGTCTACGAGTTTTAGAAAAACGGATCCGGGAGTCAGTTACGTACGAGGAAGGATTAGCACCCTCGTAACGCCCAAAATTGGTACCTAGTTAATTAATTAGTGTCTTAAGGTCGAGAATTTGGAAAAAAACGTAATCCTTAGCAAAACTTAAAAGGTTACGTATTAAGACCCTTATTATTTCAGAGACAGAAGATACCACACCCAATGCGTTAGGGCACAGCATTCTAATTTTCCCCAAAATGAATTGGGCCAAAATACTTGTACAATAAAACTTTAAAAGAACATCCACTTATCCAAGATTTAAGGAATCACACCCAATACGTTAGGACACGATTCCTCTAGAATCCCAAACTCGGAATATTTCCTTTACTTTAAAAGAACATCCACTTATCCAAGATTTAAGAAATCACACCCAATACGTTAGGGCACAATTCCTTTAAAATCCCAAACTCAGAATATTTCATTTATTATTTTTTTAAAAAATCTTCATTTCGAGAAATCAATGCGTCACATCCAATACATTAGGACACAACGTGTTGAATTCCCAATAATGAGTTTTTATTTTTTGATTGAAGAGAAATGCTCGATTGTCGGATTTAACGAAGAAAATCGGAACCCAATACGTTAGGGCTCAATTCCCTTGAAAATCCTAAATACGAACATTATCTCAATTTTAAAAAATTTTCTATCTTTAAATTTGAGTAAAAAATGATGTAATGTGATTTTATACATACAAATGCTATAATAATAACAACAACAATAATAAATACATTAATGACATAAAAATAATGTAAACAAATGAATAAACGAAATAAAAAACAGAATCCATGACATGCAAAATATTAAATGTAAATACAATTATACAACAAATGGGAAAGCAAACAAAATAAATAAAGATCGAAGACATATAATATGCACATGAAAATTATGAAGATTAAAAAAATATAATTTACAAATAAAATTTTGGGTTATAGAATTTATATATAAATACAATACATAATATACTTATGCAAATAAAGAAAAAAATATAATTATACGTACATATATAAAATAATAAAAATAAGTATATTTTAAAAAGAAAAAGTGAGAATTTAATCATTTAAAAAAACGTAAATATATACATATAAATATGAAAATATTCTTTAAAAAATATAGGAAAATATTCGTTAAAAAATATACATGTACATATAAACGGAATATACATAGATAAAAAAATTAAATAATGAGTACATTATCAAAATTATTTTTAAAAAATAAATATACGTATATATACATATATATATAAATATGAGAAAAATATTAGCTGAAAAAATAAGTATGTTCACAAAATATACATATATAAATTTTTAAAAAAATGAAAATAAAAATAATAATTACACTATTAATTAATAAAATAAATAAAAAGAACATAAAAAAAACTAAATTGAATTGCAATTAAAAAATCTGGGGTAAATCCGCAAATAAATAAAAGTAAAAGGACTAATTTGAGCGCGCGAATTACTTAAAGGGGCTGGAAGGGAAATTTTCCCTTCTCCTCTAAAACGGCGCCGTTCAAATGGATCAAATTGGAATTTAAAATAAATAAAAGGGTAAATTAAAAAATAAAAAAAACTTAATTACAAAAACATTAAAAGGCGAAGGGGCTAAATAAATAAATAAAATTCGCAGTGGTATCACATTCTCCTTTTTTTAAAAAATCGTAAATAAGTAAAAAATAATCGAACGAAAAAAATAGTAAGCCACCTTTAAAAAACTGATTTTTTCACAATGAAGGGAGATGCCTCTATTTATAGCCGAGTCTCCCCAAATCCAACGGTACAAATCAGTTACATCAACGGTTGAGATTAAAGGGTATCTACAAATTAAATCTCTAAGATTACAAAAGCATATATTCTAAGATTGCATATCATATCTAAGATTATATATCATATCTAAGATTGCATATCATATCTAAGATTGCATATATCATATCTTGGATTGCATATCATATCTAAGATTGCATATCCTCAAAAATTATGTTTCTATATGTGAGCCCGGGCTAAAATTGGGTATTACAGCTGCCCCTCTTTACTCGTTCTTGTGTAACAGGGAGGAAGCAAAGACTTTAAAAATGCCCGATTTTGTCCGGTCGTGCTAAACCTTGGTACATCTTCAGAAGTATAGAAATTAGTGCCATCTTTAGTCTGCCTCACTGCAACTTCAGGAGGATAAGACTTGCTTATTTAGTCTGCTCCACTGCAACTTCAGGGAGATAAGACTTGCCAATTTTAGTCTGCTCCACTGCAACTTCAGGGAGATAAGACTTGCCAATTTCAGTCTGCCCCACTGCAACTTCAAGAGGATAGGACTTGCTTACTTAGTATGCTCCACTGCAACTTCAGAGAGATAAGACTAGATGCGATCTGCTCTCTGCAACTTCAGAGAGATAAGATCTGAGGTTTTAATCCGCTCCACTGCAACTTCAGGGAGATAGGATTATCGGCTTTAATCTGCTCCACTCAACTTCAGGGAGATAAGACTTGCCATCTTCAGTCTGCCCCACTGCAACTTCAGGAGGATAAGACTTGCTTACTTAGTCTGCTCCACTGCAACTTCAGGGAGATAAGACTAGATGCGATCTGCTCTCTGCAACTTTAGAGAGATAAGATCTGAGGTTTTAATCCGCTCCAATGCAACTTCAGGGAGATAGGATTATCGGTTTTAATCTGCTCCACTGCAACTTCAGGGAGATAAGACTTGCCATCTTCAGTCTGCCCCACTGCAACTTCAGGAGGATAAGACTTGCTTACTTAGTCTACTCCATTGCAACATCAGGGAGATAAGACTAGATGCGATCTACTTTCTGCAACTTTAGAGAGATAAGATCTGAGGTTTTAATCCGCTCCACTACAACTTCAGGGAGATAGGATTTACAATCTTCAACCTTCTCCATTGTTGCTCAGGGAGACAAGGCTTGGTGGCTTAAATCTGCTTTCCACTATCTTGGAAAGATAAGATTCGCCATCTTCGATCTGCTCCACTACTGCTTAGGGAGATAAGATCTACAATCTTCAACCTTCTCCGCTACTGCTGAGGGAGACAAGGCTTGGTGGCTTAAATCTGCTTCCCACTATCTTGGAAAGATAAGATTCGCCGTCTTCGATCTGCTCCACTACTGCTTAGGGAGATAAGATTTACAATCTTCAACCTTCTCCGCTGCTGCTGAGGGAGATAAGGCTTGGTGGCTTAAATCTGCTTCCCACTATCTTGGAAAGATAAGATTTGCCGTCTTCGATCTGTTCCACTACTGTTTAGGGAGATAAGATCTACAATCTTCAACCTTCTCCGCTGCTGCTCAGGGAGACAAGTCTTGGTGGCTTAAATCTGCTTCCCACTATCTTGGAAAGATAAGATTCGCCGTCTTCGATTTGCTCCACTGTCAATGCAGGAAGGCGAGATCTGCTCTTTCACTGATCTGTTCTCTGTGGAACATGACCTGTATAATGAACCTAACTATGCCTAATGATTAGGATCGCATGATCAAAATGCATCAAATGCTCCTAACTAGACATGTGTGAATTTTGCATGAATGTAAAATTTATTTTTTCGAGAATGATCCCTCTTAGGTTGTCATTACTCGAAGTTTATTAAGGCTTTGTGACTGACGTGCTACAACGCCTTCTTGCTTCACTGGATTTTCTGAAGAAACATTTAGCCAGGCTGTCTCCCACTGTGAACCTCCAAGTTTAATCCATTGGGATGCAAAATTTGTACCCTCTTTCTTCTACTGTGACCCAAGGGTAAAAATATCTGGCCTTTTCTCAATCCTCTGCTATCACAATTCGAAGATACAGAATGCGAAACTCTTTGGTTTCCTACACCATTCCTAGGGTGTCATATCAAATGATCACGCACAAATGAAGGATTCTCTTCTCCAAGGAAACCCCTTCTTATTGTTTGGTGATTTAAACTTTGTCACCCATCTGACATCCTGTCATTTTGTTTGATCAATGTTTTTGACAACAAAATCCAAAGAGATAGTCTTTATTTAGACTCTTCCTTCTCAGATTTCCAACCTTTAAACTTGGTGCGTTCTAAATAATAGTTCTGTTTCAGGCTCCTGTATTATTTAGAAACTTCTAGAGTAATATGCAAAACTTCCTTCCTGAAAGTTTTATTAGTCCATTAATCATTATTCTAATGCAACATGCTTGCAAAAATGGTATAACAATGGATGATAATACAATTGGTTCTGAGCATAGCTTGAAAGGAATAGATTATCAAAAATAGTAAACAAGGATAGCAAAAAAATTGATTGGGAATGTGTATCTTGGAAAAGAATGAAGTATTCCAAGAATAAAAAATTTAGTATGAATATAGGGTGCCCTAGATATCGCAGCTTGAACTTCTCTGTACAAACTTTTTAAAGATCCTTCTGAGTTTAACATGTGTTTAAGAGATCCACAGTACTCTGCTAATGCCCCAAGATGTTGCCTACCTTTTCCTGATAATTCAGGTATAACAAGATCACCACATGCCCCCATCTGGTCAAAATTTGAACTGCTCTGATCACCTCTTGCCCCATTCTAATCAATATTTGAGCCGCCTTTTCGGTTTTCAACTCAAATCCCTTTGGTCTCAAGGCGCCTTTGCGGGTTTTCACCTTGGCCTCTCCATTTTCTTTCTTCTTTTTTTTTCGAAATAATTTTGATTGAATCAACTCATAGGATTAGGCACGTCCTTGTTATCCTTCCGATCAAAATCAACACTTTTTCAGATAAGGCCTTCAACATAAGGCCCTTCCCATCTTGGATAAAATTCTTTTGTATGGGAAAGATCCCTTCAATACCAGGTCCCTCTCAAGGAGTTCTCTAGGCGAACCTTTTTGTGAGCTCGCATCATTTTCTTTTGGCACATTTGACCATGATGGATAACTTTAAACATTCCTCTTCAATTAGATCTAAAACTCGAGTGAGAATCTTGTCTTCAATAGGCAAAACCACGATGGGCCCAAGAGAAAGTCATTGCCCAATGAGTAGTTTTTTTTGCCATCTTTTCTTTGGGCAATATGGCATTAATCGTGAATGATCAAACTTTTGATATTGTCTTGTTGTTCAAATTTAGTACATTGTCGATATGATCCTTTTGGCGTTCCATATGATTCTTCAAGAATTGACATACGAAACAGCTTCCACACATTTAGTAAAGTAATTGACGATCACAAAGATGAATTGATGACCGTCAGACTCTTTTGGCGAGATCGACCAAATGACCTCCATGCCCCACATAAGGAGAAGTCATGTACCCTGATAATTCTTTGTAAGGTGAGATCTATTTTTCGACTTGTTCTACCATCCTTAACAGGTCCAGAAATAGGTTACGATCTATGACATCTTCAAAGTTATAAGATCCCTCTAAACACATGTCTCGCTCAGAAGGAGATTCTGAGTCAGTAGCAACGTCACTCATGTCATTGATATCTGAGGACCCATAGTAATTGCAAAAGAATATACAAAAGAATGTGTGAATTTACGAATGATTATTTATACAATATAATTATGAACAAAGAATGATGTGGAAGAAAATCCAAAAGAATGAAAGAATAATTACTCGCAAAGAATGAAAAAATATTGGCTCAAATGCAAAGATGTATGTTAGAATAATGATGTTTAGACATGAGCCTATTTCATAAAGGAATTCCTATCGTTTTTAGGCTAAAAGCAACAAGAATGTTATAAACATTACTCTAAACAAGCTTTAAAGACTACAGAGATTTCTTCCGCAATCCAATTACTTAGAACACTCCCAAATTTTATAAGGGCAGACATCTAACAAGGTCCCTTTTCAATTGTGTCTCCGTATGTGAACAATTCTCAACACCTCTTCATATATTGCATTCATAACATTATCAATCATGATTGGGTAGCGAATTTCCTGCATTAGATGAGTCATCTAACTTGACAATACCCATGTTGATGAATTTTTCAACTAGCTTTTTGAAGGCAATGCAATTCTCTATTGAGTGCCCCGTAATTCCCGCATGATAATCGTATTGTGCACCTGTGTCGTACCATTTGGGATACGGGGGCTGTGGAGGTTTCACATGTAAAGGAGCAATAACATGCGCATTGAATAAGCTTTAATACAGCTCCTTGTACGACATTGAAATTGGCGTGAACTGGAGCTTTTCAGTACCTGGCTTCACATATGATTCTTGCTTTAAAGGAACCTGATGGCTAGTGGTTTCTGTCTTTAACCGGCCCACAGCGATTGGTCTTGAGTGGCCCTTGTTATATCTGCCTTCATTTTTCCCCTTATTCCATTTCTTCCTTGAGGCTTTTATAGTATCTGGGTGCTCTACCTTCACCTGTTTTATTTCTGATGAATTGTCAAGAGCAACAAGATTGGATTTTGAGTTTGTCAGGCGATATACTGGTGTCGATGTACCAGTCAGATATTGTCGGGATCTGATAGTAAAGAGTGTCTCTTGTGGACATGCGTCTGGTTGGGCCTGGACACTTATCAAGGTAAAATCTGGAGAATATATAGGGTCCTCATTATCATCCCCAAAGTGAGTCATTGGCTTTTCCTTTACCCAATAACGGGTTAGTGGCTCATATTTATTTGGAATTTTAGCATCGATTCCTCATTTCTTGTTGAAATTCAGTCAATTGCTCTTGCATCTGTATTTGCATTTTCTCTATTCTCTCTAATCTTTGGTCCATGCCTCCTGACTTTGCTCGGGTACTATAACGGTGTTCGGTTGATTGGTTGGTTTCCAAATTAACTGAGGAATGATGTAAATTAATTAGAATCTTTTAATGTTTTTAAATGTATATGAAGTAATGCAATGCATGAATGCAAAAAGACGTCAATTTTGATTCAATTCCATATAAGAAAACCTTACTAGAAAGCAAATTTCTTTACATAAAGCGAATTACAAATAAGACTTTGCCCTAGTACCCAGAACTCTGATTTTCCTAAGTAACAAAACTAATTCTTGCCCCCGATCCGATTCTAATTCATACTTCATACTCAGCATGTCAGCCTGTACTACTAAAATCTGTACGTAATCAGCTACTTCTCGAATCTAGACCACAGCTTCTTTCATAAGATGATCTCTGCTCCTAACTTGACTCTGAAAGTGGTGGAGCTGTTCATTATTACTACTTTCGTTTGCGTTCAAGTGCTTGATCTGGATCTCACAATTTTGCAGCACCGTTTCTAGCTCTTCCAAGGAATGCACTTGCTGTCCCTCTTTTGCTTAACTCGTGCAGCGACCCACTACTCACTCATCCCTGTTATACCTATCAGCTTCTTTGAAAAGGTTGGCACATTTACCGCTCTCGAGTAAACTCTATCCACTTGAAACTTTGAACATCGGAGTAAAGCCACATATTTTTCTATCGTAGGTACCAAATCGACATTCCCAAACGTGAAGCAACTGTAAGCAGGATTCCAAAACTAGGTGATGGCTCGAAACAAATGTTTGTCTACCTTCACATCAAGCAAATAAGGCAAGTCCCCATAATTGTCGTAAAATAACTGCCTAGCCTCATTATTCCATTGATTCCAAATTTCTTTCAACTCCTGCAAATTGTTTTGAGTTACACTGATGCGAGTAAAATCCCATAATTCCGATACATACCCATCGGCCAGGCTATCACCCTTTTCTTGCTGCGTTGTTTCAGACCAAGTTCAGACAGCCGCATTATCCTCCACTTTATCAAGAAACCCTTTTTCCATGTCAAGCTTTCTATCTAGAAACCGAATCTAAACTGACGCCTTTTATGATGAAATGAAATGCCATGTCATGCAAACAAAATAAAACACAAAAGGTCAATGTCATATAATAATCAAGAAACAGTAAAACACCTAATCGGATGTCTACTAGGGTTCAGTATAGTTCTACCTAGGGTGGACTCCTAAGGTTCATTATATGAAGTTTGGCTTCTAGGGTAAAGGTACCCGAACCAGTAGATTCCTCCATCCTCACCCATTATAGGCTCATATGGATCAAGTTCGGTTCAGGGGAATACATTTCCCTATGGCTGCACGGAGATGAAAATCTCACGAAGACATAGGTACGGATGTATTCCGGAAGCAATCCACTACCCTACACGGAGGTGAAAACCTCACGAAGGCATAGCTTCTCACTCCCACTTAAAAGGGTAAAAATGTTCAACTCATGAAATGTATAATGCAAACAATATTTAAGGAATAAGATAATGAATGCGAAAGGATGTTATAATTTCTTTAAAAAAATATTTTTCTCGACCGTAAGACAAAAATTAATCAACTTTGTGGCTCGACTCTCTTTTTTTTTTAAAAAAATTTCCCCAGTGGAGTCGCCAAGCTGTCGAAACCATCTTTTTGAAAAATAAAATTTTAGGTTGTCGACTCTAAAAAATTGAAAATTTGGGAGTCGCCACAAATCTTTTATTGAGGTGTGATTGGATCACCTAAAAAACGGCTTTGGTCTACGAGTTTTAGAAAAACGGATCCGGGAGTCAGTTACGTACGAGGAAGGATTAGCACTCTCGTAACGCCCAAAATTGGTACCTAGTTAATTAATTAGTGTCTTAAGGTCGAGAATTTGGAAAAAACGTAATCCTTAGCAAAACTTAAAAGGTTACGTATTAAGACCCTTATTATTTCAGAGAAAGAAGATACCACACCCAATGCGTTAGGGCACAGCATTCTAATTTTCCCCAAAATGAATTGGGCCAAAATACTTGTACAATAAAACTTTAAAAGAACATCCACTTATCCAAGATTTAAGAAATCACACCCAATACGTTAGGACACGATTCCTCTAGAATCCCAAACTCGGAATATTTCCTTTACTTTAAAAGAACATCCACTTATCCAAGATTTAAGAAATCACACCCAATACGTTAGGGCACAATTCCTTTAAAATCCCAAACTCGAATATTTCCTTTATTATTTTTAAAAAATCTTCATTTCGAGAAATCAATGCGTCACATCCAATACGTTAGGACACAACGTGTTGAATTCCCAATAATGAGTTTTTATTTTTTGATTGAAGAGAAATGCTCGATTGTCGGATTTAACGAAGAAAATCGGAACCCAATACGTTAGGGCTCAATTCCCTTGAAAATCCTAAATACGAACATTATCTCAATTTTAAAAAATTTTCTATCTTTAAATTTGAGTAAAAAATGATGTAATGTGATTTTATACATACAAATGCTATAATAATAACAACAACAATAATAAATACATTAATGACATAAAAATAATGTAAACAAATGAATAAACGAAATAAAAAACAAGAATCCATGACATGCAAAATATTAAATGTAAATACAATTATACAACGAATGGGAAAGCAAACAAAATAAATAAAGATCAAAGACATATAATATACACATGAAAATTATGAAGATTAAAAAAATATATATAATTTACAAATAAAATTTTGGGTTATAGAATTTATATATAAATACAATACATAATATACTTATGCAAATAAAGAAAAAAATATAATTATACGTACATATATAAAATAATAAAAAATAGGTATTGTACAGCCCAAATTTTGCCCGGGCCCAATAACAGTCCAGATTACAAAAAAAAAACAAAATAGCAGGCCCAAATACAGCCCAAACCCAATGAAAAACTAGGGTTTCAGAACCCTAGTTTCCCCATGTCTTGCCAGACACCTCTTGACCACCGACCCTCATCCACTGCCTCCATGCTTGCACGCCTTTTGCCCACCTGCTCCAGCGCCACCTGCAAAACGAAAAGAGCACGCAACAACAAGTACAATGGCAGTAGAAATACTAAAAAAAATTGTTGTAATATGGCTATAAAGAGTCAAATGATTTCTAAAAGGGGGAGGAACCGATCTTGTTTTGTAAAAGAAGGGTCTCTCTTCTCCACGATTTCAAGAAATAAAAGTAAAAAAACACATTCAAGGACTCTTTGTTTTCGGTATAAGATCTAATTCTTTTTTATTTTTATTTTTTATTTTTTTCTTTCTTTTGAAACTGTTTATATACATACATATATTTCTTTTCCTCAATTAACTATTATACATATACATTGAAAAAGATTTACAAAAAAAAGGAAAAAAACGCACCTTTTTAACTTTCCGCCATCATGACGGACGGCGTCGTTCTTACGTGACGATGGCCGAGACTAACACGGCTTTGGCGGGCCCTTGCCCGGAGAAGAGGGAGAGGGGAGAGTGTTTTTTGAAGTTTTTTTTTTGAAAAGAAGAAGAAGAATGAAAATTTTTTAAAAAAACTGACTTAAATAAGCTTTCAAAACGACGTCGTTTTGGGCAGCCTTCTTAGGCACCAAAACGGCGCCGTTTTGACCTGACCCGTTGGCCGACCCAACCCGCTCCAGGGGATCCGCGTGTTTTTAATTTTTGGGCTATTTGTGCGCGCAGTCCCTCCTATTTTGTGGCATGTTGCAATTTGGCCCTTTTTCATTATTTTCTTTTATTTTTAATTTACCCCCATAATTTTATTTTTGCTTCAATTTGGTCCATTTCAACGCTGCGTTTTCATGCTGTGGTTTATTTGCAGTTTTGGTCCCCTTCTCTCAGCGCGCATCACAATTTAGTTCCTTTTATCTTTTTTCATTTCGATTTCACCCCGTATATCTTGCTTTTACTTCGATTTAACCCTTTTTAGCATTTTTATTATTTTCTTCATTATTTTTAATATATTATCATCTTTTATTATTATTATTATTATTATTATTATCATTATTACTTATCATATTATTATTATTATTATTATTATTATTATATAATAGCTTATACATATATACATGTACATATATTTTCTAACTTATTTAATATATATGAGTACTCATTTTTTTTATATATCTATATGTATATTTATACCTTTTCTCATGAATGTGTATATACATACTCATGCATATATGTTTTATATATATTAAAATATGTATATTATATATATATATATATTTTTTATTTTATGTTATTTTATCTCACTTTATTTTTTTATAATTCACATACGTATATATTTTCTTATACGTGCATATGTTATGTTTTATAAAATCTACGCATACCTTTCTCATAATATACATGTACATATTTTAACCTTTGTAAATATATACATATGCACCTACTTTTTACATGTATTTCATTATTTTCATATTTCATAATTTCATGTACCTAAATATATATGTACACATTTTATATATATACATATTTATTTATCCTTTATATTTTAAAATATATTTTATATATATTTTATAAATATTTTGTAATTCACGTATACCTACATATTTTAATTTATATCTATATTCATATATATATATCTTTTATTTATTTTCTTCATTTATTTATTTATTTACATGTCCATATTTCATAATTTTATCTATTTTCCTTTATTGTTTTTTATGTTCATTTATGTATTTATTTATGTGTTCTTTTTTTTACTTTAGTTTATTTATTTATTTATTTATTTGCTATGATTGATTTATTTTATTACTCGTTTTTTTACTCATTATTTTATGCACATTATTATATTTATTATTCCATTATGCATATTAATATCATATTTCAAAAAAGGAAAATATTTCAAATTGAGGCAATATTTTGCGTTTGGGAAATTCGAGAAAACATGCCCTAAGGTGCTGGGTGTCGATTTTTCTCGTTCGGCCAAATAGCTAAATATCCTTTTAAAAACTTTTCAAAAATAAGGCAATGTTTTGCGTTTGGAAATTCGAGAAACGTGCCCTAAGGTGCTGGGTTTCGATTTCACGTTTAGCCAAATTGCTAAATATCCTCTTGAATTTTAATCCCTGCCATTCGAAGTTTCTTTTAAGGATCGTATTTTGAAATTCTTTAAAGTTTTCAGTTTTTTGACACTAAGACATTAAATAATCAACTAGGTACCAATTTTTGGGCGTATCGAGGGTGCTAATCCTTCCTCGTGCGTGTAAACTCGAACTGTTTTTCAATTTCGTGGACCAAAACCGTTGTTTTAATAAAATCAAAGCATTTATTAAAAACAACCACTTTTCAAGGTGATCCGATCACACCTTATAAAAAAAAGATTGGTGCGACTCCCGTTTTATCAGTTTTCGTCAAAACCCAAGTCGACCCCGTTTTTCATCAAAAAATGGTGTCAACAGCTTGGCGACTCCACTGGGGACGCTTTTAGAGAGTCAGGCCGTAAAATTGATTGTTTCTGTCTTATTGTCGAAAACTGAAAATTTGATTTGAAAATTTACGATCTTTTCTTTGCGCTTGTTTGCATGATTATTGTAAATTGATTTGTATACTTTGGCATCATTTTGCATGAGACTGTTTAGTCTTGTCCTTTTTAAGTGGGAGTGAGAAACTAGTCCTTCGTGAGGTTTTCACCTCCGTGCAGGATAGTGAATCACTTTCGGGATACATCCGTACCTATGTCTTCGTGAGATTTTCATCTCCGTGCAGCCATAGGGAAATGTATTCCCCTGAACCAAACTCGGTCTGTATGAGCCTATAATGAGTGAGGATCGAGGAATCTGCTGGTTCGGGTACCCTTACTTTAGAACTAAACCTCATGTAGTGGACTTAGGAACTTAACATAGATAGAGCCACTCCAAACCCCTAGTAGTCACCCGATTAGATACTTTCTATTTTCCTTGTTTGTTTTTGTACTAACCATTTTTATTGTGCTTTGATTATGATTGCATCGCACCTGCATCTTAGGAAAGAGATATTGATTTAAGTCCGATTACTAAATTAGAAAGCTTGTCATGGAATACGGATTCCTTGATAAAGTGGAAAACAATACGACTTCCCAAATATATTCCGAGAAACATAAGAAGGGCGATGAAAGAGTTTGTGATCTTTACTTCGTGGCCTAAGGGTTCGAGACGATTGTCCAAAAGCCTTCGACAAGTTGATGAGCCTTATGAAGATGGGAAAATGATGGATCGCGACCAAGATTAAGAAAATGAGCTAGCAATGGCATCTATTGGCGAGATTACCTCAAGCATGCAGATGAAGAAAAAGACCAATGTTGTTTCTTGGAATATGAGGGTGAGGTCGTACATGTATCCGTTTTGTGTAAGGGAATTTGCTTTATAGAAAAGTTTCCTAAATGTAATTGAATCAGAATCAACGTCTCTTTAGGCATTCATTTCATGCATTTGCATTACATTGCATCATATGCATTAGATTTTCAGGAAGTGACCCTAATTAGGTAAAATTATTTGAAAAGTCCGAAAACCAACATTTTTTGCGGTGCCGAATAGAAACTAAGGAATGGACCAAAGGTTGGAGAGATTAGAGCGAATGCAGATACAGATGCTAAAGCAATTGGCCAAATTTCAACAAGATGTGAAGGATCAGATGCTAGAAGTCCAGAGAAATCTGATGAGCCAGTTAACCCAGTTATTGGATATGAGGTTGGAAAAAGGAAAAAACCCAGTGGTCCACTTTGGGAATGATAATGAAGGTCCTGCATATCTTCCAGACTTTACTCCAACCGACATCCAAGCACAACCAAACACATATCCACAAAGGGTAACTGTCAACATCCAGACCAATACCTCGACACCGGTGAATTTCGCGACAGGTTCAGGTTCCAATCTGAGGGGCAATCTAGCTAATTCTGCTGTCCTTGATGATCTAGCGGGAACAAAACAGGCAAGGGTAGAGTTCTCAAAACAATTCGAAGATCATTACAAACAGAAAGGGCAAGAATGGAACTCCCAAAACAATACTTCAAAGGTCTCGAGGAAGAGGAAAAATGAGGTGAGCAATGCGGGTAGGCATAATGAGGGTTATTCAAAGCCGTTTACCGCAGGTCAGCAAAGGTCGGTTGTTACTGGCCATCAGATATCCCCAAGACATGAATCTGGCACTAAGCAAAGCATTAAGAAGTCTCAATTTACACAAATCCCAATGTCGTACCAGGAGTTGTATCAGAGTTTATTTGACGCACATGTTGTCTCCCCTTTCTACTTGAAGCCTTTACAACCCCCGTACCCCAAATGGTTTGACATAAATGCGTAATGTGACTATCATGCGGGAATTACGGGGCATTCTATAGAAAACTGCACTGCCTTTAAAAAGCTGGTCGAAAGGCTTATCAATATGGGCATCGTCAAATTTGAGGATTCACTCAGTACAGAAAACCCACTACTCAATCATACGGATAATAAAAGGAATGCGATGAATGAAAAGATGTTGGGAAACGTTCACATCAGTGCCGAATACGAAGAAGCAACCGGAGAAGAGATCTTGTTAGATGTTCGCCTTTATAAACTTGGGAGTGTTCTAAAGAAACCCCTGTAGTATTTAGAGCTTACTCAGAGTAATATTCAAAACACACTTGTTGCTTTTAGCCTAGAGGCAACAAGAAGTCTTTTGTGAAATAGGCTCATGTCTGAACGTCATTATGGAATGCATCTTTGTGATCTTTTGAACCAATATTCTTTCATTTCTTGAATGATTATTCTTTTATTCTTTCATCCAAATCATTTTTTATTCATAATCATACTGTGCAGATAATTATTCTTAAATTCATACATTCTTTGTATATTCTTTTGTACCTCTGATGGGTCCTGGATATCAACGACATGAATGACACTGCTACAGACTTAGAATCTCCTTTTGAGCGAGACATGTGTTTAGAGGGATCTCACGCCATTGAAGATGACATAGATTATAGCCTATCTCTGGACTTGTTGAGGATGGTAGAATAAGAGGATAAACAGGTCCTACCTCTCAAGGAATCATTAGAATTTGTGAACTTGGTGAAGACTAGAATTGACCTAACCACAGAGACGAAGCAAAACCTTGTTGAGTTACCTCTAGAGTTCAAAGTTGTCTTCTTATAACAAAATCTGCACAATAGCACGATGTCAGAAATTCGCAGTGTGAACGACACAATTCTTTGCTGGGGTAATGTCTCTCTCGTTGAGTCAGCATAGCTTTGCCCATTTGAAGTCAAGTTTCCATCCCTTCAAGATGTTGCTGGATTTTATCCTGATTAAAGAGGAAGATCTAAAGTTTTCTGTCGTAGTTGCATCCCAAAAGGGCTCTATGAAAGAAATCTGGTACCAAAGAAGGTTTTTGTATGATCATACCAGGGTATTCCTCGATTCTTATAATAAAATCTGCACAACAGCACGATGTCAGAAATTTACAGTGCGAACGACGCAATTTTTTGCCGGGGCAATGCCTCTCTTGTTGAGTCAGCATAGCTTTGCCCATTTGAAGTCGAGTTTCCATCCCTTCAAGATGTTGTTGGATTTTATCCTGATTAAAGAGGAAGATCCAAAGTTCTCTGTCGTAGTTGCGTCCCAAAAGGGCTTTATGAAAGAAATCTGGTACCAAAGAAAGTTTTCACATGCAAGATGAAAGTGGAAGATCTTATGTGTAAGACTTTAGAATAACATTGATTCTAGTCAAAAAGCATGACCAGGACTTGCCTGATCTCATGAGTTCAGACTCAAAAAAAAAATGAAAAAACAAAAAAAATAATAAAAAAACCAAAATAAAAAAAATCAAAAATCAAAAAAATCAATCAATCAAAGCCAAAAATAGGAGAAAAAGAAAGAAGAAAAAGAAAAAGAAAAAGAAAAAGAAAAAGGAAAGGTCAAGGCGAAAACCCGCAAAGGGAGTTTTGACCAAAGGTGGATCTGAGTTGAAAACCCGAAAAAGGGCGACTCAAATTTTGAGCAAAATAGGGCATGGACATCACCATTATCGAAGACTTCTAATGGGCATTGCTTCATTTTTTTTGAAAGCCTACTCCATGAGCCAAAGTCATCGTATACCGATACAGAATTTCAGAAAAGAGGGTATTGGAAAATGCATTGAGCTTAAACAATAGCACGATAGCTGAGGTCTCAAATTAACTCAGAAGTGGACACCACGATTCGTCACTGAAGTTCCTAGAATTGAACATCAAAAATTGAAGGAAAATGACTGAGACTTACAAGGATTGACGTGAGAAATTACCATTTGCCCTCATTGTTTGTCGAACATCGGTACTGGGGCAACACCTCTCTTTTTGGTTTACGGGATTGAGGTAGTTCTACCTATTAAAATCCCCTCATTGCTTGGGATCCAATCGTGATACGATCAGTTGAACCTAGGAAAAAGGTTAAAAGCTATTCTTCAGGGTCGGATGTACCAAAAACAAATGATACGAGTCCATAATGAACAGTGTCATCTCAGAGAATTCCACGAGAGGGTTGGATGTCGCAAAAGATCATTCCTCTCCAAAAGGATTCCAGAGGGAAATGAATGCCAAACCGGGAATGTCCCTACGTTGTAAAGAAGACATTCTTCAGAGGAGCACTGATCCTGAGTGAGATTGCTAATCCTATAAACTCGGATCAAGTCAAGAAACACTTCGTTTAAAGAAGAAGGAAGGACCAAGGTGAAAACCTGCAAAAGGGCACTTTGAGTCAAAAAAAAGATGAAAAAAATGAAAAATGAAAAATGAAAAAGTAAAAATGGAGAGGCTAAGGGGAAAACCCGCAAAGGGCACCTTAGGCCAAAGGGGATTTGAGTTGAAAACCCGAAAAGGGCGGCTCAAATATTGATCAGAATGGGGCATGAAGTGATCAGATTGGGGCATGTGGTGATCCTGCTATACCTGAAAGGGTAGGGTGACATCTTGGGGCATCAACAAAGTCCTGTAGATCTCCTAAACACATGTCAAACTCAGAAGGTCTTCAAAAAGTTTGTTCAGAGAAGTTCAAGCTGCGATATCTGGGGCACCTGACATTCATACTATTTATATATTGAATTTTTCATTCTTGGAATACTTCTTTCTTTTTCAAGATACATGTTCCAATCATTTCTTTTTTTTTATTCTTGTTATCCTTGATAATTTATTCATTTCGAGCTATGCTCTCAAATCAATTCTATTTTATCTATCGTTTTGATTTTTTTTTGCAGGCATGTTGCATTAGAATAATGATTAATGGACTAATAATACTTTCACAATGGAAGTTTTGCATATTACTCTAGAAGTTTCTAAATAATATAGGAACCTGAAACATGACTATTGTTTAGAAAACACCAAGTTTAAAGGGTAAGTTTAAAGGGTGAAATATCTAAGAAGGAAGAGTCTAAGTTAAAGACTATCCTTTCAGATTTTGTTGTCCAAACATTGATTGAACAAAATGACAAGATGCCGTGTTGGTGACAAAGCTTCAATGAACAAACAAGCAATGATCACCGAGTGATAAGAAAAGGTTTTCTGTGAGAAGAAAATACTTCATTATGCATAGACATTTGGTATGACACCTTGGGAATGGAGTAGGAGACCAAAGAGTTTCACATTCTATATCCTTCAATTGTGATAGCAGAAGATCAAGAAAAAGCCATATTTTCCTACCATTGGGTTACAGTGGGAGAATGATGGTACAAATTTTGCATCCTAGTGGATTGAACTTGGAGGTTTGCAGTGGGGGCAATCTGATTAAGTGTTTCTTTGGATATGCCAGCCAAGCAAGAAGGCGTTGTAACATGTCAGTAATGAGCAATAACAACTCAAACATTAAAAATGGATTATTCTCATGACATTCTGCATTCATGCAAATATCATTCATACACATCTAGTTAGGAAATTTTGATTTATTTTAATCATGACATCCTAAACACTAGGCATAAATAGGTCCATCAAATGGATTATACAGGTCATGTTCCCCAGAGAACAGATCAATGAAGATAGCAGATCTTGCCTTCCTGTGCTGACAGTGAAGCAGATCGAAGAAACCATAGTTTGCAATTCAAAAGATTAAAGCCACAACGGTAAATCTTACTTCCCAAGCGATGCAGCGGAGCAGATTGAAGCTATAACGGCAAATCTCACTTCCTCGACATTGCAATTCAAAAGATTAAAGCCACAACGGTAAATCTTACTTCCCAAGCAATGCAGCGGAGTAGATTGAAGCTATAACGGCAAATCTTACTTCCCCGACATTGCAATTCAAAAGATTAAAGCCATAACGGTAAATCTTACTTCCCAAGCGATGCAGCGGAGCAAATTGAAGCTATAACGGTAAATCTCACTTCCCCGACATTGCAATTCAAAAGATTAAAGCCACAACGGTGAATCTTACTTCCCAAGCGATGCAGCGGAGCTAATTGAAGCTATAACGGCAAATCTCACTTCCCCGACATTGCAATTCAAAGATTAAAGCCACAACGGTAAATCTTACTTCCCAAGCGATGCAGTGGAGCAGATTGAAGCTATAACGGCAAATCTCACTTCCCCGACATTGCAATTCAAAAGATTAAAGCCACAACGGTAAATCTTACTTCCCAAGTGATGCAGTGGAATAGATTAAAGCCAAATTGGTGAATCTTGTTTCTCCGACATTACAGTTAAAAAGATTAAAGCCACATCGGTGAATCTTGATTAAAGCTACAACAGCGAATCTTACGCCCCAAGCAATGCAGTGAAATAGATTAAAGCCAAATTGGTGAATCTTGTTTCTCCGACATTGCAGTTAAAAAGATTAAAGCCACATCGGTGAATCTTGATTAAAGCTACAACAGCGAATCTTACGCCCCAAGCGATGTAGTGGAATAGATTAAAGCCAAATTGGTGAATCTTGTTTCTCCGACATTACAGTTAAAAAGATTAAAGCCACATCGGTGAATCTTGATTAAAGCTACAATAGCGAATCTTACGCCCCAAGCGATGCAGTGGAACAGATTAAAACCAAATTGGTGAATCTTGTTTCTCCGACATTGCAGTTAAAAAGATTAAAGCCACAATAACGAATCTTACTTTCCAAAAGTTACGAGTTACAAATCCTATCTCCCTGATATTACAGCGGAGCAGGTTGAAGACCACAAATCTCATCCCCATGGAGTTGCAGCAGAGTAGATTGAAGTCATACTTCTCTAAAAATGCAGTGGAGTGGATTGAAGCAATAAGACACAGTAGACTGGAATGAGGCTACTTGAAGAAGAGAAGCGTCAAGAGAAGTCAAGACTAGGCGAGACCGGGCAAATTTGGTCTTTCTTAGTCTTTGCTCTGTTCTCGTTACACGACAACGAGCAAAGAGGGGCAGCTGTACAACCCAAATTTTGCCCGGGCCCAATAACAGTCCAGATTACAAAAAAAACAAAATAGCAGGCCCAAATACATTTAAACCCAATGAAAACTAGGGTTTGAACCTAGTTTCCCCATGTCTTGCCGTTCACCTCTTGACCACCGACCCTCGTCCACACCCTCCGCGTTGCCGCCTTTTGCCCACCTGCCCGGTATACACCAAAAACGAAAAGAGCACGCAACAACAAGTACAATGGCAGTAGAAATACTAAAAAAAATTGTTGTAATATGGCTATAAAGAGCCGAAACAGATTTCTAAAAAGGGGGGGAGGAACCGATCTTGTTTTGTAAAAGAATGGTCTCTCTTCTCCACGATTTCAAGAAATAAAAAGTAAAAAAAAACACAGATTCAAGGACTCTTTGTTTTCGGTATAAGATCTAATTCTTTTTTATTTTTATTTTTTATTTTTTTCTTTCTTTTGAAACTGTTTATATACATACATATATTTCTTTTCCTCAATTAACTATTATACATATACATTGAAAAAGATTTACAAAAAAAAGGAAAAAAACGCACCTTTTCAACTTTCCGGCCACCGCGGACGGCAGCGTCGTCGCCGATGACCGGTGGCCGGCACGGCGGCTCTTGGCCGGGCCCTTGCCCGGAGAAGAGGGAGAGAGGAGAGTGTTTTTTGAAGTTTTTTTTTTGAAAAGAAGAAGAAGAATGAAAATTTTAAAAAAAAACTGACTTAAATAAGCTTTCAAAACGACGTCGTTTTGGGCAGCCTTCTTAGGCACCAAAACGGCGCCGTTTTGACTTTGACCTGATTAATGACCCAACCCGCTCGAGAGGATCCGCGTGTTTTTAATTTTTGGGCTATTTGTGCGCGCAGTCCCTCCTATTTTGTGGCATGTTGCAATTTGGCCCTTTTTCATTATTTTCTTTTATTTTTAATTTACCCCCATAATTTTATTTTTGCTTCAATTTGGTCCATTTCAACTGTGGTTTATTTGCAGTTTTGGTCCCCTTCTCTCAGCGCGCATCACAATTTAGTTCCTTTTATCTTTTTTCATTTCGATTTCACCCCGTATATCTTGCTTTTACTTCGATTTAACCCCTTTTTTAGCATTTTTATTATTTTCTTCATTATTTTTAATATATTATCATCTTTTATTATTATTATTATTATTATTATTATTTATATCATTATTACTTATCATATTATTATTATTATTATTATTATTATTATTATTATTATTATATAATAGCTTATACATATATACATGTACATATATTTTTCTAACTTATTTAATATATATGAGTACTCATTTTTTTATATATCTATATGTATATTTATACCTTTTCTCATGAATGTGTATATACATACTCATGCATATATGTTTTATATATATTAAAATATGTATATTATATATATATATTTTATTTTATGTTATTTTATCTCACTTTATTTTTTTATAATTCACATACGTATATATTTTCTTATACGTGCATATATTCTTATGTTTTATAAAATCTCATACCTTTCTCATAATATACATGTACATATTTTAACCTTTGTAAATATATACATATGCACCTACTTTTTACATGTATTTCATTATTTTCATATTTCATAATTTCATGTACCTAGATATATATGTACACATTTTATATATATACATATTTATTTATCCTTTATATTTTAAAATATATTTTATATATATTTTATAAATATTTTGTAATTCACGTATACCTACATATTTTAATTTATATCTATATTCATATATATATCTTTTATTTATTTTCTTCATTTATTTATTTATTTACATGTCCATATTTCATAATTTTTATCTATTTTCCTTTATTGTTTTTTATGTTCATTTATGTATTTATTTATGTGTTCTTTTTTTTTTTTACTTTAGTTTATTTATTTATTTATTTATTTGCTATGATTGATTTATTTTATTACTCGTTTTTTTTACTCATTATTTTTATGCACATTATTATATTTATTATTCCATTATGCATATTAATATCATATTTCAAAAAAGGAAAATATTTCAAATTGAGGCAATATTTTGCGTTTGGGAAATTCGAGAAAACATGCCCTAAGGTGCTGGGTGTCGATTTTTCTCGTTCGACCAAATAGCTAAATATCCTTTTAAAAACTTTTCAAAAATAAGGCAATGTTTTGCGTTTGGAAATTCGAGAAACGTGCCCTAAGGTGCTGGGTTTCGATTTCACGTTTAGCCAAATTGCTAAATATCCTCTTGAATTTTAATCCCTGCCATTCGAAGTTTCTTTTAAGGATCGTATTTTGAAATTCTTTAAAGTTTTCAGTTTTTCGACACTAAGACATTAAATAATCAACTAGGTACCAATTTTTGGGCGTATCGAGGGTGCTAATCCTTCCTCGTGCGTAACCGACTCCCGAACCCGTTTTTCTGAATTTCGTGGACCAAAACCGTTGTTTTAATAAAATCAAAGCATTTATTAAAAACAACCACTTTTCAAGGTGATCCGATCACACCTTATAAAAAAAAAGATTGGTGGCGACTCCCGTTTTATCAGTTTTTGTCAAAACCCAAGTCGACCCCGTTTTTCATCAGAAAAATGGTGTCAACAGGTATATTTTAAAAAAGAAAAAGTGAGTATTTAATCATTTAAAAAAACGTAAATATATACATATAAATATGAAAATATTCTTTAAAAAAATATAGGAAAATATCCGTTAAAAAAATATACATGTACATATAAAAGGAATATACATAGATAAAAAAAAATTAAATAATGAGTACATTATCAAAATTAATTTTAAAAAAAATAAATATACGTATATATACATATATATATAAATATGAGAAAAATATTAGCTGAAAAAAATAAGTATGTTCATAAAAATATACATATATAGATTTTAAAAAAAATGAAAATAAAAATAATAATTACACTATTAATTAATAAAATAAATAAAAAGAACATAAAAAAAACTAAATTGAATTGCAATTAAAAATCTGGGGTAAATCCGCAAATAAATAAAAGTAAAAGGACTAATTTGAACGCGCGAATTACATAAAGGGGCTGGAAGGGAAATTTTCCCTTCTCCTCTAAAACGGCGCCGTTCAAATGGATCAAATTGGAATTTAAAATAAATAAAAGGGTAAATTAAAAAATAAAAAAAACTTAATTACAAAAACATTAAAAGGCGAAGGGGCTAAATAAATAAATAAATAAATAAAATTCGCAGTGGTATCACCTTCTCCTTTCTTTTAAAATCGTAAATAAGTAAAAAATAATCGAACGAAAAAAATAGTAAGCCACCTTTAAAAAACTGCCAATCGTTCTCTTTTTTTATTCCTCCCTTTCCTCCTTTTTTTTTTTCACAATGAAGGGAGAGGCCTCTATTTATAGCTGAGCCTCCCCAAATCCAACGGTACAAATCAGTTACATCAACGGCTGAGATTAAAGGGTATCTACAAATTAAATCTCTAAGATTACAAAATCATATATTCTAAGATTGCATATCATATCTAAGATTATATATCATATCTAAGATTGCATATCATATCTAAGATTGTATATCCTCAAAATTTATGTTTCTATATGTGAGCCCGGGCTAAAATTGGGTATTACAAGATTTTTATGAAATTTTATAAATAACCTATTTTTTTACTTAAACTTATCCATTTCAAATCGTATTAATTATAATGTTTTTAAATTTTAAATTATTAATTTATGATTTTTTCTTACAATCATTTAATTTATTTGTTGCAATCTTGATTAAATATGTATTTGTTGTAATTTAAAGATTGTTTTATCTTTTAGAACATAAATTCATTCTAAAATTAAACAAGCAGTTAGGAAAAATTGTATAAAACAGTGGCGCCACATCATCTGTATCCCTTTCTAATCATTTAATGACATGTCAACTAATTTTTACATGTCATTCACACCTCATTTAATTAATTAATATTTTAGGGACTTACAATTAAAGAAATTAATTAAAGGAAAAGGATGCTTAATGCTAATTAAAGGAGATTTCCATGTGTGTAGTTTTCTTTACCCACTTATTTGCTTCTTTTATTGCTTGCTTGTTTTTGAAAAAATGCTCATTTTAATGAATATTTATAATTTAATAAAATTCTCTTTAGTCAATTTTAGCATCTTAAGCGCTTTGAAAGCATTTTAATAACATATATGACATTATTTCCATGGTGCTCGAACTAAGTGAATACATAAAATGAAGTTCTAATACCTCAAAACAACCAAAAATACAAACCTTGTAGGTGCAGTGGTCATTCTCTCGAGACAACGACTGCATGTCTCTAGACAAAGGCTATATGTCTTGAGATGTTGAGTCTATGTCTTGAGATAAGACCATGAAACTGTAATGAATTGCCTATTTACTTGCGCATGTTTAGACTTTAATCTCCTAAAGTTAAATTGAACTACTTACTTCAGTTGTTTCGAGCTTAAATGCCATATTTTGAGAGTTGAGAGCATAGGACCAAATTTTAAACACCAAAACACATCTAATATTCAACCAACATGAAATAACTACAATTTCAAGCTTATCATGCCAAATCAAATAACAAAATATGCTAAATAGTCATAATCCATGCAACCATCTCAGTACCAGACGATCATTCGACCATAGCTCCAAAATAAATCATTGAAAGTAATATGAAATTAATATATATATATATATATATATATATATATATATAACATAAGTTAAGCTCCTAAATACATGCCATTAGGAAACTAACTACTATATATGCTAAAGTATCATACTCTTCAATGCCTTGAGGTGGTGATGTGATCCAAAAGATGAGTTAGGTTTCTTGTGATCAACTTTAATCTATGTGTAAGAAACAACGTCGTATTAAGAAAAATTACTTTGTAAGAATTCATGGAATTTACTCAACTTACCTTTTGTCGTGTGAGATTAAACATATATATCACTTACCAAATGTTCTTTTGTCTGGAAATCTTTGTCCAGAGTTTGGATGTAAGTAATTGATGGGGTTCGAAGGTCTATTGGAGATGGAATGCTCGTCAGTTTTTGGACGGATCACTGGGTTCCTAAGTTAAATCTGCTCCAGGAATATATTGACGTGGCTTCGTTAAATTTAGCAACTACGGTTAGGGAATGATAGATTCAATTGGCTCCTGGAAGTGGTCTATGCTTTGTGATTTTTTGCCACCGGAAATGTTATTAAGAATTGCCAGGATTGTTCCTCTAAGAGAAAATCCTAGTGCAAATAGAATCGTCTGGAAATGGTCTCGAGCTGGCTGGTTCTTAGTGGCAGCTACGTATGAGCACATTGCGAGTAGTAACTGGGAATAGGAAAAAAAAATGTGGTTATTGCTATGGAAAAGTGGGGATCCTCAATGGTTTAAGCAGCTTGAGTGGCTTCTTCATAAAGACAAGCTTCTTACTAACGGGGAACGAGTTCGACGAGGTATGTCGAATGAGGTAGTATGGCCGTTATGCGGATACAATGTAGCTTACATTCAATGCAAGTTTGTCAGTTTGCAAGATCATCTGGGTTCTCTTTATTGCCAAATAGAGCTAAAGCTCAGTTCTTTAATTTAAATCTGGAGGGTTGGATTTTTTGGAATATTGAAAATATTGATGGAATTCAAAGATGCTGGAGATTGGAGTATTTTCTTTGAAATTACTTGTTGGTTAATATGGAAAAGCATGAATATATGTAGCAGAAACATTATTATTGTTAGTCTTGCTTGGGCAGGTAGCATCTATACTTCAAAATAGGGTAGTCAGAGATGAGGTACTGCTATACCGAAGCTAGGGACATGGCTTCCGCCATCCGATGATTGGATTAAAATCAACACCGATGGTGGTAATAAATGAGTGTCTCCATGTTGCTTGGCTTTCGAAAAATCATTGTAGAAAGTGATAATGTAGAGCACGTATCTGTTTTGGCACATTAGATTGGTGAACCAAGTAGCAAAGCTCTGATTAGGCATATTTTCTTTCTTTGCAATCAGTTAGCTTTCCTAATATCCACCTAAGTGCTATGCTATATCTCCATTCTAATATCATATTTTTAAGAACGTAATTAATCTTTATTGGTATACCAATCGAATTCTAACTATACTCCTAAATTTATAAGGTTGTTCTTATTATTAATCATTTGTACGTTTTAAAAGTTTAATAGCAAATTTCATATACACATGTATACATAGAGATTCTTTCATCATTTCCCATTTAAAATTATTAGTATTCCATGACAATTCTTAAGTACATATTACACATTATGATTCATAAAGAATAATAATAAAATTCAAATCCAATCTCGTGTATCTTATTCCATTTCTCCTCGTATTATTAAAGGCATGTCATTTTCTTAATATTTCACATAGTTACTTAAAATCTAATATTAGCCATTTGTACAAGTTAAAACTCATGAATGTAAGGAAATTTCATGACAACGTACTCTCTCAAAATCAACAAAATAAGGAAGATTCTATTAATTAATCGTAAATATAAAATTATGCTAATAATAAATTACTAATATAAAATAAATATAATTTTCATTATCGATACAATAATTATTATCACTTAATTAATGTTACAATTATAAACCAATTAAAACTAATATTTATCATTATATATATATATATATATATATATATATTAGCAACACATTTTCATTCAAAATAACATCTAAATAATTAAATCATATTTTAGCATTATTTAATAAGTTTTGTTTCCTTCACCAAAAAGATATGGTTTTCATTATATATTTGAGATGTTTAGTTATTATTTTATGTTGGATAGTTTTACTATTATTTGATTTTATAATATTTGCATTAAGAATACCGTTTATTATTATGTTGTGAAATAGTATGTCAAAGCGTAAAATTATGACTCATATTTAAATGACAAATTATTTTATTTAATTATTTAATATTTTATTACTTTTAAAATGTTATTTTATTCTCTCAATTATTTTTCAAAATTAATAGAGATTTATTATAAATTAATCAAATTCTCGTATAACTAGAAAATATTTTAAAATTGTAAAAATAAATGCATAAAATCGATTGCACGGGAGTTTAAAACTAGTATATGTTAAAATCGTAAAGACTTTGTTGCACCATGTTTATTATTCAAAATTATAAAAAGACAAGCTTCTAATAAAACTCGTTGTAGTCTAGTTGGGTAGGTACTCGGCTCTCACCCGAGAGGCTCGGGTTTAAGTCACGGCAACGGAACTTTCCATTTTGCATAAAAGATGAACGTAAAATCTACAGTTACAAAAACAAAAATCCAGAAGGTTGAAATAGTTTAAAAGGACTAAGATTAAACTAATTGGGTGACTGCTTGTTCAAGAACAAGAATGTTGTTCCATGTCTCTATTTGCAGATTAAGCATAAAGTTGGAAGCCCTTGACCGATTCTTCTTCAAGGTTTGGCTATGGTGTTTCGGTGGTGAAGATGAAAGAAAATAAAATGCTTTCTCATTCTCTCCACTTTCTACTTATTCTAATATATTTAACTAAATTTTAACCTTTATAAAATATAAAATCCTTCACCAACCCTCCATGCAAGTTCCTAAAATGGTCTACACGTCATATTAGGCCTTTTTATTTACCTTATAAGTCCTTATACAATTTAAAAAATTCATAATAATTAACTTTTACGGTTTTTTATGATTTAGTCCTTATACCTTAATTAGTCGCTAATTCGGTAAAATTACCTATCCAAAATTCAATTCACCTATATCATAACTTCGTAAATATTTAATAAAAATATTTACAGGCTCGGTTTACGGGAACAAGGTCTTGATATTGCATTTTCGAAAACCACTGACTTTAATGTCAATACACATGTACCTTGACTAACTTTCCAATTAGCAAATCAATTAGACCACAATTCATATAATATTATAATTAAATCGTAAACATTAAATAATAATATTTACGGACTCAATCATTGGAAAACGAAGTTCCGAAACCATTGTTTTCGGTACCACTGAAAATAGGTTGTTACAAAAACTCGGCCAAACACTATATTTATAATAATGAATAGTCTTCTTGCTCACATTTTAATGGGCCTTATGCGTTTCTTATGTACAATGGGCTTTACACATTTCTTACGTTTTATATCGTCAATGGATAGTATGCATTTTCTTATGTTTTATATTATCAATGAATGAGTTGCATCTCTTACATTCTATATTACCAATGGATGGCTTGAACCTCCTATATTTTACATTTTCTAATAATCTCACCCACAATATATATACGACAGATCGTCGTCGTATAAATTCGAATCCTCTAATTGACAACTGCACCATTCAAGTATATGTCATACATTTTTGGATTGTCGAGCCAATGAGCATCTACCCACTAAATCGCAAAATGAAATTTATGAGTTAACTATGAATAGAAATACCATCCACAAAGAAAATTATTAAAAGGGATAGGCATGAATTTAATTGCCTCGTAAGGTATTGTATATTCCCGAGTCATTTGACCGACAAATTGTACCCTTCACCCCGCTGTTTTATTAGCAACAACTACGACCCACGAGGACAGTCTGAGGATGGTCTCGAGGCACAATCACATTATAAACCACCTCTCGATTGAGGGGACTATTGTTTTACCACCACCCAACTAGGACACGTGGCAACATGAGAAGCAAACCAAAAAGAAACCTGCAAGCAACCCTTCGCCCCTACCAAAAGGTCACTTAGTGATCGACTACTTGCATGCCTCATATTACCTAAGAGAAGTGATCGTTTATCCTTAACCACTTAATTGGAGCCTCCGTTAAGCCATCCTATATTAGCAAATGTGCTCTCCTTTAAGTGGAGACCACCCGAAGATAATTGTACCTCTCATCGAACTACAAATTGAAGTTTTTGGAAATTTCAAAATGGAAGCATTTCCCCATACTTTCTTTTCATCAAGGGAAAATCTTCTCCTTATAAAGGTAAACCATTCCAACTGACCATCCTGTTATTTTATTTGCAACAACTACAAGACAAGGAGACATTCTGCGAATGGTCTCAAGGCACAGTCACTTTTATAACCTACCTCTCGACTGGATGGAACTATTGTTATATCCATACCGCGATTTGGACTTAGTTGAGTCCTAACCTATTATGGACCCTCTATTGGGCCCTCACTACTCCTACAAATACTTCAAGATACCACTTAGTAAGGGGAATCCTCTCTACACAAAACTCTAATATGCTAAGCAGTCATCCTGAGTATCTTTACTATTTGTCTCTCAGCCTAAAATAAGTGAACCGACCTCCTTCGACATTGCCCTTATCCTTCTCCACTTCTGTTGATATTATGTGTAATAGGCCAATTTAGCCCGGGTTCACAAAAAAAAAAAACCAAAATAATAAAACAAAGTCCAAGTCCAGTCCAAAATGATATCATTTGGCCTGATCGGAATGACCCATTACTTGAAAAGGTTGAAGGTCCATCTACAAGCTTGACGCATATAGAAACATAATCTTTAAGGATATGCAATCTTAGAAGATATGATTTTGTAATCTTAGAGATTTAATTTGTAGATACCCTTTAATCTTAGCCGTTGATGTAACTGATCTGTACCGTTGGATTTGGGGAGGCTCAACTATAAATAGAAGTCTCTTCCTTCATTGTAAAACACTGGAGTTTGGAACAATAATAATTCTTAAGAGCATTCACTCAAATTTCTTCCTCTCTTGCGTTCTTATTTTCTGTGGCTTGTTCTTATTTTGTTTTTCGTTCATCTTCGTTTCTTTTTAAGTTTCTTTCGTTTGAGTTGGATTTTGGTGGAGGAATCTCGTTGAATCTTCATATTGTGAGAGTTAGGCTGGCTTAAGCGTTTTTTTAACCTTTTTTTATTTATCCATTTAATTGTTTAATCATTAATTATTCTTTTACTTTATTCGTTTATTTATCCATCAACTTTCTTATTTACATATTGTTCATTCATTTAACCATTCTTATCATTCTTTTATTTTCTTCCATTAGTTATATACTTTATTTGTTTTAATATTATGTCATACATGTTGTTTATTTTTAAAACTCGTGTTGTAAATCATCCATTTTAAATTGTTTGATTATTTGCTTTAAAATTTTTTCCATATATTATCAATTGCAATTTTTTTATACTATCTATTTTATATACCATTTATTTTAAGATGTTTTGTGTATAACTTGTTCTAAATTCCTTATTACACAATATTTATTTTAAACTCATTTATATATTATTACTTTATATATTACCTATTTTCATTTTTTATATATTATTTATTCCAAACTTATACATATATTACCTACTTTTTAATCTATAATTTATTTATTGATTTGTATATTGTTGATTTCAAATTTCTTTTTCCTTATTATTCATTTTCAAATTCATTATTTTTAAATTTGTTTACATTTTATTTTGCCTTATATTTTTTTATACTCTTTGTTTTAAATTCATTGGTCTTTGATTATTTATGCTAGTATTTAAATAATTGTCATTATGTGTTTTATAAATTGTTTATTTGTATTTTCATATTACCCTTTTTTATCAAGGTTTTTACGCATCGTTTTAATATTGCGTCAATTTTCCCCAATTTTAAAAAGAAAACTTTTAAAAATAAGGCAATATTCGGTACTTTGGAGCTTTGAGAAAATCGTGCCCTAACTTACTGGGTTTCGATTTTTTAGATCCAAATAACCGAATATCCTTTTTAAACTTTAATGCATGAGACAAGCTTAGTTTCGAGGGTTAAAATGCCGTATCCTAACTTACTAGATGTGACATCTTATTACTTCGAGAAAAGGAGGTCTTAACATCAAATTCAATTTATTCAGGTTTTTAAAGAGGATCGTATTTTAAAATCTTTTCAAATTTTCGACATTAGGACTGTTGACACAATTTTTTTTGATAAACGAGGTCGACTTGGACTTTAAAATGAAAACGAATACGGGAGTCACCACCAATCTTTTTTAATGAGGTGTGATCGGGTCACCTCTTAAAACAATTGTTTTTAATGAACAATTTAGATTTATTAAAACAATGCTTTTGGTCTGCGAAATTCAAAGAAACAGGTTCGGGAGTCGGTTACGTACGAGGAAGGATCAACACCCTCGTAACGCCCAAAAATTGGTACCTAGTTGATTAATTAGTGTCTTAATGTCGAAGATTAAAAACTTTGAAGAGTTAAAAAAATACGATCCTTAAAAAAATGAATAACATGGATTGAAATTTAAGATTCTCTTCTTCTAAAGGAATATCACATCCAGCACGTTAGGATACGATATTTTAAACCCTCGAAACCAATGTCACCTTATGGTTTCAGGAAACCATACTTTGAAGCTCTAAGAGGATATTTGGCTATTTGGTCAAACGAGAAATCGAAACTCAGAACGTAAGGGCACGTTTTCTTGAATTTCCAAATGCAAAATATTGCCTTATTTAGGATTTTTTTTTGAGAACTCCTTATATCGAGAAAACAACATGTCATATCCAATGCGTTAGGACACAACGTATCAAATTCCCGATTTGAGAATAAATGCCGAAAGATTTATTTATTTGAAAGATATTTAGCTATCTAGGGTTTAAAAAAAGGTTCGTGCCCAGTAAGTTAGGACACGATCTTTTCTTAATTCCCGAGATCGTTTAAAACTTGAGTTTGAAAAGATTCGTGTATTTAGATTTGTTGTGAAATTCGAAACCCAGTAAGTTAGGGTAAGACCTTCTCGAATCTAAACACGAGGTTTTGCTTATTAAAAAAAAATCATAATTTATGCATTGAAATTAATCTAAGTCGGAATAGTAGAGCATGACGTTACTGTGCGTAGCAAACAATGATGAACGCGATAATGTAAGCGTAAATAATAGGCGCGTCATAGTAAACGAGATAAATAATAGGAGAGACAAATCGATTATATCTCAACAAATAAATAACTACATAACTAAGACATTCCTTTAAAATAGTAACGAACATATACGGAAATAAATAAATTAACATCGAGTGAAACAAAATGTAATAAATAAAATTAATAAAACCATAAAATTATAAGAATATGTGTGCATATATATATTTTAAAATTGTCAAAATATAACAAATATATATGTATATATAAATTATAAAATATATTTACATATATGTATTATAAAATATATATAAGTATACGTATATTTTAAGATAGTATATACAAAAAGAATATATGTATGTATATATATATAGGAGTTATAAAATGTAAAACACATATATTATAAGAATTCATGTATATATATATTTTAAAGTTATAGAATATAAAACACATATGTATGTATAAATATATAAAACATAAAATATGTGCGTATGTATATTATAAAAATGTTTACATACGTGTATAACAAAGTTTTAAATAAAGATGTAAATAAGCAAACAAATAACTAAATAAATAAATAAAGAATTAAGATAGGAATGGCTTAATTGTAGCTTAAATTAAATTAGCAGGATAGATTAAAATAAAAATAAATAAATAAAGGGACCAATTTCAAATGCGCAAAGTAAAGCGGGGATTAATTGGGAAAATATCCCATTGACCTCCTGTGCTGCATTTCAATGGACCTAAATGGAACGAGCAGTAAATCTTATGGCCCAAATAAAAAAAAAGAATCAGATTACACTATGTTGCAAAAGCGGAGGGGCTGAGCATGCAATTAGCTCCTCCCAACCAAACACGCGGATCCTGGTAATTGGGTCGGGTCAATTTTGGGTCTAATTTGAAATGGCGTCGTTTTGGCTATCATTAGTTAAGCTCAAAACGGCGCCGTATAGATACCCATATAAATAGCCAAATTAAAACAAAAAGAACATCAGCCCCCATTTAAAAAAAATCTCTGAAGATCTCTCAAATCTTCTCAACCCATCCTTGGCCGGCCCCGATCACCGCCGTAGCGCCACCATGGCCGGTGGCTGGCGTTGCGCGAAGGCGTTTTCGATTAGCACGTTGAAGCGCGTTTAAAGGCCAAAACTTTAGAACGAGGAAACGAGGGAGAAAAAGGTCTTTGGCCCTCTCCTGAGCCCGAATCCGACAATGGCAAAGGACCATCGACGGCGGGTCTAAGGGTCGATTCAGGTAACTCTTTTCCTTTTTATTTTTTCTTTACTGATTATTTTTCCTAAAAGGGTTTGCAAAAATAGAAAAATAAAATAGAATAAATAAATAGATAAAAACAGAAAGCAATAATAAGCAACCTTTTGTTTTTATTTTTTGATTTCCAATCCGTAACCAGCTAGAAGAAGTAAATACATTTCCTATTCGGCTTTTTATAACCGATTTAGAATCCCTAAGTTTTACAATATTGTCGTTTAATGGTTTGGATTGTATATTTGTCGTTTCTTCTATGTTGTTCTCTTCTTTTGCGTATTGCAAGCAGAGTCAGAAAAACGTCAAGCACGTGGAGAGGCGGTGGCGTGCGGCGCTGGAGCTAGGCAGAGGCAGGAGCGGCGGCTAGCAGTAGTTAAGGTTTTTTTCTCTGCTGAATGTGTTAATGATGTGGGCTTATTAATTAGGCTTAGGGTTTTTTTACTATTGGGCTATTGGATTGGGTCTGTTTTTGGGTTAATTTTGTTGTAATGGACTGTTAATTCTTTATTGGTCTTGGTCTATTTGGGTTTTGGGTCATATTGGGCCTCGGATCAAAATTGGGCTTGTACAGCTGCCCCTTTTTGCTCGTTGTCGTGTAATGAGAACAGAGCAAAGACCAAGAAAGACCAATTTTGCCCGGTCTCAATGATCCTTGATTTGTTCTAGTGCTTCTCTTCTTCAAGTAGCCTCATTCTAGTCCACTGCGTCTTATTGCTTTGATAAACTTCACAGCATCTTTAGAGAGATATGACTTCAATCTATTCTGCCACAACTCCATGGGGATGAGATTTGTAGTTTTAGTCTGTCTACTCCACTACTGCTTAGGGAGGTAAGACTAGATGCGATCTGCTCTTCTGTAACTTCAGAGAGATAAGATCTGTGGTTTTACTCTGCTCTACTGCAATTTCAGAGAGATAGGATTGGTTTCTTAGATCTGCTCCACTACTGCTTAGGAAGATAAGGTCTACAATATTCAACCTACTCTACTGCTGCTCAAGGAGATAGGATTGGTTTCTTCTGTCTGCTCCACTACTGCTTAGGGAGATAAGACTGGATGCATCTGCTCTGCTGCAACTTCAGAGAGATAAGACCTGTGGTTTTAATCCGCTCCACTGCAACTTCAGGGAGATAGGATTGGTTTCTTTTGTCTGCTCCACTGCAACTTTAGGGAGATAAGACTGGATGCGATCTGCTCTATTGCAACTTCAGAGAGATAAGATCTGTGGTTTTAATCCGATCCACTGCAACTTTAGGGAGATAGGATTGACTTCTTTTGTCTGCTCCACTGCAACTTCAGGGAGATAAGACTGGATGCGATCTGCTCTACTGCAACTTCAGAGAGATAAGATCTGTGGTTTTAATCCGCTCCTCTGCAACCTCAGGGAGATAGGATTGGTTTCTTTTGTCTGCTCCACTACTATTTAGGGAGATAAGACTTGATGCGATCTGCTCTATTGCAACTTCAGAGAGATAAGATCTGTGGTTTTAATCCGCTCCTCTGCAACCTCAGGGGGATAGGATTGGTTTCTTTTGTCTGCTCCACTACTGCTTAGGGAGATAAGACTTGATGCGATCTACTCTACTGCAACTTCAGAGAGATAAGATCTGTAATCTTCAACCTACTCCACTACTGCTTAAGGAGATAGGGCTGGTGGCTTAAATCTACTTCCCTACTACCTTGGGAAGATAAGATTCGCCATCTTTGATCTACTCCACTACTGCTTAGGGAGATAAGATCTACAATCTTCAACCTATTCCACTGCTGCTCAGGGAGATAGGACTGGTGGCTTAAATCTGCTTCCTACTATCTTGGGAAGATAAGATTCGCCGTCTTTGATTTGCTCCGCTACTGCTTAGGGAGATAAGATCTACAATCTTCGACTTACTCCACTGCTGCTCTAGGAGATAGGATTCATATCTTTAGTTTGCTCCACTGCAACTTCAGGGAGATAAGACTCGTATCTTCAACCCGCTCCACTGCAACCTCAGGGAGATAATATTTGCTATCTTCAGTCTAATTAACTACAATGTCGGGGAAGTAAGATTCACCGTTGTAGCTTCAATCTGTTCCACTGCACCACCAAGGAAGTAAGATTCACCGTTGTGGCTTCAATCTTTTTAATTGCAATGTCAGGGAAGCAAGATTTACCGTTGTAGCTTCAATCTGTTCCACTGCACCGCCAGGGAAGTAAGATTCGCCGTTGCGGCTTCAATCTTCAACCTACTCCACTATTGCTCAAGGAGATAGGACTAGTGGCTTAAATCTACTTCCTACTATCTCGGGAATATAAGATTCGCTGTCTTCGATCTGCTCCACTACTGCTTAGGGAGATAAGATCTACAATCTTCAACCTACTCCACTGCTGCTCAGGGAGATAGGACTGATGGCTTAAATTTGCTTCCTACTATCTTAGGAAGATAGGATTCACCGTCTTCTATCTATTCCACTACTACTTAGGGAGATAAGATCTACAATCTTCAACCTACTCCACTGTTGCTCAGGGATATAGGACTTGTAATTTCACTGATCTGTTCTCTGAGGAAGCATGACCCGTGAACTCTTGTTTATGCCTAAATGATTAGGATGTCATGATCAAAATGAATCAGATGCTCCTAATTAGATGTACATGAATGATATTTGCATGAATGCAAAATGTCATGAGAAGGATCCCTTAGGTTGTCATTGCTCGTTGTTCATTAAGTTTCTATCACTGATGCCTTCTTGTTCAGCCGATATCTTTGATAAAAAAACCAAAGAAATAGTCACAATTTAGACTACTCTTTCTTTAATGCCTCTAACCCTTAAGTTGGTTAGTTCCAAACAATAGCCCTGTTTCAGTTCCTCGCACTATTTAGAAGCTTTCAGAGCAATATGCAGAACTCCTTCTACTTGAATATTGTCAGTCCATTAATCGTTACTTCAATGAAAATGCTTGAAAAAGATTATCAAAATGGACAAGATGAAGTTTTGTTGAGAGCAAAGCTCAAAATGAATGAATTAATCAAGATAATAAATTTTGCTAAAATACAAAATGAGAATAAATTAATCAAGATGGCGTATTTTGTCAAAAATAAAAAAATGAATAAAATAGAAATAGGTGCCCCAGATATCGTAGCATGAGCTTCTCTGCCCCAAACTTCTTGAGGACCTTTTTGAACTTGATATTTGTTTAGAGTCCTAGAAGACTTTGTTGATGCCCCAAGATGTAGCATCTCTCCTTCTTATTAATTCGGAGAGGACAAGACTACCGTATGCCCCACCTTTGATCAAAATTTGAACTTCCCATTCTTGGGTTTTCAATTCAAAACCCATTTGGTCTCAAAGTGCCCTTTACGGGTTTTCACCTTGGTCTCTCCTTTTTCTTTTTTCGTTCTTTTCTTTTTCTTTTTACTTTTTATTTCTTTTTTTTCGAGTGAAGTATTTATTGCTTGAATCAGAATTCTCAAGATTAGGCAGGTTCTTGCCATCCATCTTGGTCAATATCGACGCTTTTTTTAGATAATGCCTTCCACATAAGGTCTTTTCCAGTTTGACATCCACTTTCTTCTGAAGTCATTTTGTATGGGAAGGATCTTTTTCGATATCAGGTCCCCTTCAAGGAATTTTCTAGGGCGAACCTTTTTTGGTGAGCTCGTATCATTCACTTTTAGTACATTTGACCATGATGGATAGCTTTCAATCTTTTCTCTTCAATCAAATTTTAACTGATCATATCGGGCTTGGATCCATTCTGCTTTATCCAATTTCAGCTCTGACAAGACTCGAAGGGAAGGAATATCAACTTCGATGGGTAAAACTGTCTCTATTCTATATACCAATGAGAAATGAGTTGCCCCGGTAGAGTTTTTTATTTTTTTTATTTTCTTGTTTTTTTGTTTTGTTTTTTTACTTTTTTCTCTTTTTTTTTGCCTCCACTGTACCGTTCATTTTGGGGCAACATGGTGTTAATCTTGAACAGACTGCAAACTTGTGATGTCGTGCCGTTGTTCAAATTCAATACATGGTCTAATATGATCCCTTTTTGGCATTCCATACTGACATATGATTTTCAAGAATTTGCTGACTGTTGCCTTCGTGACATTGGCATATGAAGCAGTTTCCACCCACCTAGTAAAGTAATCGATGGCCACAAATGAATCGATGACCGCCAGAAGCTTTTAGCGAGGTCGGCCAAATGACATCCATGCCCCTCATAGAGAAAGTCTAAGGAAAAGTCATAATATAAAGAGATGAAGGAGGCACATGAATCTTGTCTCCATAAACTTGACACTTATGGAATTTCTTGGTATAACTGATGCAATCCCCTTCCATGGTGGACCAGCAGTACCCATATCTCATGATTTACTTGGCCATTACAAAATCATTAGCATGTGTTACTCAAACACCTTTATGGACCTCTTCTAAGATTTTTTTAGCTTCAACAATGTCCACACGTCTTAGTAGCTCAGACATATCTTGATCTTGTCAAAACATTTTTGAATTCTTGGAGTAACTCAATGACATCTCGCTTTATCTCTATGGTGATACAGGCTCCGATCTTCACCTCATTCTCTTCTCCTAAGCTCACAATTTCTAACTGATTTTTTATAAGGTAGGATCTGTTTTTCGACTTGCTCTACCATCCTTAACAAATCAGGAGATAAGCTACAGTCTCGATCATCTTCGAAGTCTTGAAGTTCCTCTAGACACATATCTTGCTTAAAAGAAAGTTCTGAGTCAATAGTAGTGTCGCTTATATCATTGATATCTAGAGACCTATTATAGGAACGAAAGAAGACTCAAAGAACCAATGAATCAAAGGGTAATTATCTGTGTGGTATGAGTATGAATGAAATAGAAGGAACAAAAGAATGTTTGCCAAAACAAGACACAAAGATGCATTTCGTTGAAATAAAAAGTAGTGGACATGTGCCTTTTTCACAAAAGGATTTTCTATTGCTCCCAGGCTTAGAGCAATAAGAGCGTTCCAAATATTACTCTGAAATGGTCCTAAAAATTACAAGAATCTCCTCTACAGTCCAGTTATTTAGAACACCTTTAGGGATGTAGAAACAAATCCCTGATAGGTTTTTTTTTGTTTTTGTTTTGTTTTTTAAGTTCATTCTTCAAAGGCACAAACATCTTTCCTTCCGAACCATTGGTATCTTCAAAGAATTCCAATTCTTTATCATCCATCAGGCTCTGTACTAAAGTTCCGAACTCACGCACTTTTGGATTTTAGGAAATTTATTGTATACAATGAAATGTAATGTTAATGAATGAAAAGATGCATGCAATGAAATGTAATGCAGATGAATGCAAAAAGAGACATTGATTCTGATTCAATTCTATTAGAACAACTTTTCTAGACAACAAATCCCTTTACATAAAATGGATATTTACATATACAACCTTGTCCTAACACTCGAAGTAGAGACATCGATCCTTTTCCTCAAATCCGTATGTTAAGATTGAATCTCGCGAATACTCTAAAGGGGTGCCTCTTCGATCTCCTCTTCGCTTGATCTAAGCCACGACCCATTGTTCACTCATCCCCGTGATGCTTGTTAGCCTCTTTGAAAAAGTTCGAAGGCTTTCGAATAATCTTTTTTAGCTTGAATCTTCAGGCAACAAGGCAAAGTCGTGTACTCATTCACCAGACTATCACTTCTTCCATCGTTACATTTTCTTGGACCATATTCGGACGACCGCATAGTCTTCTATTTTATTAAGAAACTCATTTTCTTATGACAAGCTCTCTATTTAGATACTGAACTTGAATCAAAATCTCTTTTATGATGAAAATTGCAATGCAATCATAACTAAAACAAAACGAAACAGGTTAGTACAAAAGCAAGTAAGAAAGAAACAAATTGGGCGCCTACTCGAGAGATCACTAGAGTTTGGTGTAATTATTCCTAAGGTGGGCAATTAAGGCTCACTATATGCAGTTCAGCTCTAAAGTAAAGGTACCCGAACCGGCAGATTCCTCAATCCTTACCCATTATAGACTCATACGGGCTGAGTTCAATTTAGGGGAATACATTTCCTTATGGCTGCACGGAGATGAAAATCTCACGAAGACATAGGTACGAATGTATCCCGAAAGCGATTCGCTATCCTGCATGGAGGTGAAGACCTCACGAAGGAAATAGCTTCTCACTCCCACTTAAAAGGAAATAATCAAGCGGTTATGTAATGCAACATGCAGAAACATATCAAAATTTCAAACCAATAGAGTAATTACAAACCGAAGTAATGATAATCGTAACAAAAACAGAAAAAATACAACAAAATGATCGTAAATTTAAACCAAGTTTTCGAGTGACCTCTAGGCATTTGGTGTGGTTCTACCTAGGGTTGGCTCTTAAGGCTAATTATATGCAGTTCGGTTCTAAAGTAAGGGTACCCGAACCAGCAAATTCCTCGATCCTTACCCATCATAGGCTCATATGGACTGAGTTCAGTTCAGGGGAATACATTTCCCTATGGCCATGCGGAGTTGAAAATCTCACGAAGACATAGGTACGAATGTATCCCGGAAGCGATTCACTATCACATACGGAGGTGAAAACCTCACGAAGGCGTAGTTTCTCACTCCCACTTAAAAGGGTGTGACCAACGGTCATGCAATGCAATGTGTAGAAAGATACCAAAACTTAATCTAACATAGCAATTATAAACCACAATGATGAATATCATAATAAAGACGGATGAAATGCAACGAAAGGATCGTATATTTAAATCAAGTTTTCCATTTTTGACAAAAAGACAAAAAAAATCAACTCGTGGCTTGACTCTCTTATTTTGAGTCCCAGTGGAGTCGCCAAGCTGTTGATACAATTGTTTTTTGATAAACGAGGTCGACTTGGACTTTAAAATGAAATCGAATAAGGTAGTCACCACCAATCTTTTCTCATGAGGTGTGATCGGGTCACCTCTTAAAACGATTGTTTTTAATAAACATTTTAGATTTATTAAAACAATGCTTTTGGTCTGCGAAATTCAAAAAAATAGGTTCGGGAGTCGGTTACGTACGAGGAAGGATTAGCACCCTCGTAACCCCCAAAAACTGGTACCTAGTTGATTAATTAGTGTCTTAATGTCGAAGATTAAAAACTTTGAAGAGTTAAAAAAAATATGATCCTTAAAAAAAATGAATAACATGGATTGAAATTTAAGATTCTCTTGTTCTGAAGGAATATCACATCCAGCACGTTAGGATACGATATATTAAACCCTCGAAACCAAGGTCACCTTATGGTTTCAGGAACCCATACTTTGAAGTTCTAAGAGGATACTTGGCTATTTGGTCAAACGAGAAATCGAAACTCAGCACGTTAAGGCACGTTTTCTCGAATTTCCAAATGCAAAATATTGCCTTATTTAGGATTTTTTTGAGAACTCCTCATATCGAGAAAACAACATGTCATATCCAATGCTTTAGGACACAATCAAATTCCCGATTTGAGAATAAATGCCAAAAGATTTGTTTATTTGAAAGATATTTGCTATCTAGGGTTTAAAAAAAGGTTCGTGCCCAGTAAGTTAGGACACGATCTTTGCTTAATTCCCGATATCATTTAAAACTTGAGTTTGAAAAGATTCGTGTATTTAGATTTGTTGTGAAATTCGAAACCCAGTAAGTTAGGGTACGACCTTCTCGAATCTAAACACGAGGTTTTGCTTATTCAAAAAAAATCATAATTTATGCATTGAAATTAATCTAACTCGGAATCGTAGAGCATGACACTACTGTGCGTAGCAAACAATGATGAACGCGATAAGTAAGCGTAAATAATAGGCGCGTCATAGTAAATGAGATAAATAATAGGAGAGACAAATCGATTATATCTCAACAAATAAATAAATGCATAACTAAGACATTCCTTTAAAATAATAATGAACATATACGCAAATAAATAAATTAACATCGAGTGAAACAAAAATGAAATAAATAAAATTAATAAAACCATAAAAATTATAAGAATATGTGTGCATATATATATATTTTTAAAATTGTCAAAAATATAACAAATATATATGTATATATAAATTATAAAATATATGTGCATATATGTATATTTTAAGATAGTATATACAAAAAGAATATATGTATGTATATATATATATATAGGAGTTATAAAATGTAAAACACATATATTATAAGAATTCATGTATATATATATTTTAAAGTTATAGAATATAAAACACATATGTATGTATAAATATGTAAAATATGTGTGTATGTATATTATAAAAATGTGTACATACGTGTATAACAAAAGTTTTAAATAAAGATGTAAATAAGCAAACAAATAACTAAATAAATAAATAAAGAATTAAGATAGGAATGGCTTAATTGTAGCTTAAATTAAATTAGCAAGATAGATTAAAATAAAAATAAATAAATAAAGGGACCAATTTCAAATGCGCAATGTAAAGTGAGGATTAATTGGGAAAATATCCCATTGACCTCCTGTGCTGCGTTTCAATGGACTAAAATGGAACGAGCAGTAAATCTTATAGCCCAAATCAAAAAAAAAAGAATCAGATTACACTATGTTGCAAAAGCGGAGGGGTGAACGGCGGACGTTAATTAATCAATTAGGTACCAATTTTTGGGCGTGGGCTATTAATTCTTTATTGGTTTTGGTCTAGGGTGCTAATCCTTCCTCATGCGTAATGCTAATCCTTCCTCGTGCATAACTCGAGAGCCTATTTTTTCAAATTTTGTAGACCAAAATCATTATTTTAATAAATCAAAATGTTTTATTAAAATGATTAATCTCAAGGTGATCCGATCACACCTCGAAAAAAGATTGGTGGCGACTCTATTTTCGTTTTAAATGTCGACCCCGTTTTTCAAAATAAAAATAGTTTCGACAGCTTGGCGACTCCGCTGGGGACTGGTTTTGAGAGTCGAGCCACAAATTGATTATCTTCTATCTTTTTTTCGAAAGTTGAAAATTCAATTTAAATTTACGATCCTTTCATTATATTTTTATGATCTGCATTATTGTGGTATGTTTGCTTTATTGGTTTGAGTTTTTTAATCACTGCATATTGCACTGCATAGCTGTTCGATTATACCCTTTTAAGTAGGACTGAAAAACTATTTCTTCGTGAGGTCTTCACCTTCGTGCAGGATAGTGGATCACTTTCGGGACACATCCGTACCTATGCCTTTGTGAGATTTTTGTCTCCGTGTAGCCATAGGGAAATGTATTCCCCTGAACTCGGTCCATATGAGCCTATAATGGGTGAGGATCAAGGAATCTGCTGGTTCAGGTACCCTTTTCTTTAGAGCCAAACCGCATATAGTGAGCCCTAAGAGCCTACCTTAGGTAGAACCACTCCAAACCCCTAGTGGTCACCTAAATAGGTGCTCTATTTATTTGTTCTTGCTTGCTTTTGCCTTGTACTAACCTATTTTTTTTGTTATAATTGCATTTCATTTTCATCATAAAAAAGAGGTGTTAATTCACGTTCAGTTGCTAAATAGAGAGCTTGTCATGGAAAACAGATTTCTTGATAAAGTGGAAGACAATACGGTTGTCCGAATATGGTCCAAGAAAATGTGATAAGAGAAGGATGATAGTCTAATGGATGACTACATGACTTTGCTTCGTTGCTAGATGATTCAAGTTGATAAAGATTATTCGAGAGTCGTCAATGTCCTGACCTTTTTAAAGAGGCTAACGATCATTACGAGGATGAGTGAGCAATGAGTCGCGGCTCGGATCAAGCAAAAAGGAGCTAGTAGAGGCATCCATTGGAAAATTCGCGAGATTTATTTTAACATCCGGATAAAGAAAGGGATCGATGTCTTCGTCTGGAGTATGAGGGCAATGTCGTATATATCCGCTTTATGTAAAGAGATTTATTTTCTAGTAAAGTTGTTCTAACAAAATTGAATTAGAATCAATGTCTCTTTTTTGCATTCATTTCATGCATTGGCATTACATTACATCATATGCATTATTGTCTACCAAAAAGATCCTAATTGATTAAAATCATTTCAGTTAATCTGGAAACCAACAAAAATTTACCAACCAAACACCGTTACAGTACTCGAGCAAAGTCAAGAAGCATGGTCCAAAGATTGAAAAGACTTGAACAATTTCAAAAGGAGATGCAAGATCAACTACAAACGCAAATGTAAGAGCAGCTAGCTGAAATTCAGAAAGATATAACGGAAAAGATGTTGGAATCTCAAAGAAATATGATGGCTCAGTTGACCCAATTACTAATTGGAGGAGTAGATAAGGAAAAGGGCCCTATGGCCAAATCTGGGGAGGATAGTGAGGAGCCGCTGTATCCTCCGGGTTTTACTCCACCAAATGTATAGACTCAAGCTGAGATGCACCTGCGGAGACCATCCGTCACAATTGGGCCTAAAAAATTTCAGGCCTATGCTTCAATGCCAATGAACTTTCAAGCTGGATCAGGTTCAAACCTAGGAGATAACCTAACTAGTCCTATTATACCCGACTTTGATGAAGTGGCTGAGAAGGAAAACGCGAAGGCGAAATTGCCAAAGCAACTGAAGGATAGATGTAAATGGTTGGAGGAAAAATTCAAAGCCATGGAAAGTGCTGATAGTCATCATGGAATCGAAACTAAAGATATGAGCTTGGTTCCAGACTTAGTACTTCCTTACAAGTTTAAAATGCCAGACTTTGAAAATTATAATGGAACCAGTTGCCCCGAGGCTTACATCACCATGTTTTGCAAAAGGATGACTGGTTACGTTAATAATGATCAACTGCTAATACATTGTTTCCAAGATAGTTTGGTAGGGGCAACATCCAAATGGTACCACCAATTGAGTCATACCAGGATTGGTTCATGGAGGGACCTAGCACAAGCATTCATGAAGCTGTACAGTCATGTAATTGATATGATTCCTGATAGAATTACTTTGCAAAACATGGAGAAGAAACCGAATGAGAGTTTTAGGCAATATGCACAGAGATGGAGGGAAGTTGTCGTCCAAGTTCAGCCGTCGTTCCTAGAGAAAGCAACGACGATGCTCTTTATCAACACATTAAAAACCCCGTTCATCACACACATGTTAAGGAGCGCCACAAAAAGTTTTTTAGATATAGTTATGAATGGCGAGATGATTGAGAATGCCATAAGGAGTGAAAAAATCGATGCCAGAGAAAATAACAAAAGCTCAACCTCGAAGAAAAAGGAAAACGAGGTGAACAACACGAGTACGAGTTACTTTAAATTGATAAAGGTGGTTGCTGTTCAACAAGGTTCATCAAGACAAGAATTCGGCATAAGGCAAAACATTGAGAAACTCTAATTTATGCCAATCTCAATGTCGTATAGGGAGCTCTATCAGAGTTTATTTGATGCACACGTTGTTTCACCTTTCTACTTAAAACCCTTACAACCTCCGTATCCCAAATGGTATGACGCAAATGCACAATGTGACTATCATGCGGGAATTATTGGGCATTCTATAGAAAACTACACTACCTTAAAAAGCTGGTCAAAAGGCTCATCAGTATGGGTATTGTCAAATTCGATGATTCATCCAGTGCAGAAAATCCATTACCTAATCATACTGATAATGGGGTAAACATGATGAGTGGAAACATGGGGAGAAGAATTAAGGCAGACATTGCAGAAATAAGAACTCCTTTGAGATGAGTCTAGAAGAAGATGGTAGAAAGGGGGTTAATCATTTCGAATTTAAAAGGGAGCTGTAAAAAGATAAGAAATTATTGTGAGTTCCATCATGAAGAAGGGCACGAGATCCAAGAGTGCATAGAATTCAGAGCCTTGGTTCAAGGCATGATGGACAATAAAGAGATGGAGTTCTGTAAAGAAATTAAAGAAGAGATAAGCATATGCACAATGTTGGGAAATGTTCACATCAATGCTATATATGAAGACACAACTGAAAAGGGACCTTGTTAGATATCCGCCCTTATAAACCTTTCAGTGTTCTAAATAATAGGACTGCAGAAGAAATCCCTGTAGTATTTAGAGTGTACTTAGAGTAATATTTAGAACACACTTGTTGCTTTCAGCCTAGAGGCAATAAGAGCTCCTTTGTGAAATAGGCTCATGTCTGAATGCCATTATTTTAATAAAATACATCTTTGCGATCATTTTTGAGCCAATATTCTTGCATTCTTTATGAATAATTATCTTAGATTCTTTCATTCTTTTGGATTTTCTTTCAAATCATTCTTTCATTCATAATTGTACCATACAAATAATTATTTTTAAATTCATACATTCTTTGTATATTCTTTTGTACCTACAATAGGTCCCTTGATATCAATGACATGAGTGACGCTGCTATAGACTCAGAATCTCCTTTTGAGTGAGACATGTGTTTAGAGGGATCTCATGACTTTGAAGATGACATAGATTGTAGCCTATCTCCATACTTGTTGAGGATGGTAGAACAGGAAGAGAAATAAATTTTACCTTATGAGATTGTGACCTTAAGGGAACATGCATAACCGAATAAACGAAGCAAGACCTTGTTTAGTTACTTTGCATGGTCATACCAGGATATGCCCGGGTTGAGCACTGATATTGTAATTTGAAAATGCATTAAATTTGAACAAACAGCACAATATCAGAAATTTGCAGTATGTTCAATATTAAGATCATGAACGATGCAGTGAAATAACCTCTACCGGGGCAATGTCTTTCTCTTTGGCTTATCACAGTTTTTCCCATTGAAGCCGAGTTTTATATCTCTAAGTTTTTGTTGGATTTTATCCCGATTGAATATGAAGATCCAAATTTTTCTGTCATAGTCAAAATTTTCCCCAGAAAGCTCTATGAGAGAAACCTGATACCAAAGAAGATCCTTCGCATACAAAATGAAAGTGGGTGGGAAGGATCTTATGTAGAAGACTTTATCTAGAAAAGTATTGATTCTAATTGAAAGGGATAACAATGACTTGCCTAATTCTATGAGTTTTAAAAAAATAAAAAAAATAAAAAAATATTTCAAACAAAAATAAAAATGAAAATGATGGAAAAAGAAAAGAAAAAGAGAAGGAAAAGAAAAATAAGAGGCCAAAGCGAAAACCCGCAAAGGGCGCTTTGAGACCAAAGGGGATTTGAGTTGAAAACCTTAAAAGGGCGGCTCAAATTTTGAGCAAAGTGGGGCATGGGTGTCATCGGACCAATATCACCGAAGGCTTCTAATGGGCATCGCTTCATTTTTGAGGTCACTAATTACTTCACCAAACGGGTAGAGGCTGCTTCATATACTAATGTCACCAAATCGACAGTTAGTAAATTCTCAAAAAACAAATAGATCATATGTTGGTATGAAATACCATAAAGGATTTTATCGGATAACGCGTTGAACCTTAATAACAGTACGATAGCTAAGGTCTATAATCAATCCAAAACCAGACACCACATTTCGTCACCGTATTGCCCAGAAATGAATGGTGCGGTAGATGCAGCTAATAAGAATATCAAGAAGATTGTGGGGAAAATGATTGAGACCTATAAAGACTGACACAAGAAATTACCATTCGCTCTCTTTCCCTAGCAAACATCCGTCAAGACCTCCACCGGGGCAACACCTTTCTCCTTGGTTTACAGAATAGAGGCGATTTTTCCCATCGAAGTCGAAATCCCTTCTCTCAGAGTCTTGGCTGAGCTAAAATTAGAGGAAGAAGAGTGGATCCAATCTCGATATGATCAGTTGAACTTGATCAAAGGAAAGAGGCTAAAAGTTATCCAATGCGAGCAATTGGCAAAAAGGTTCGTCCTAGAGAATTCCACGAAGGGGACCTGGTGTTAAAAAATATCCTTCCTCTACAAAAGGATTTTAGAGGGAAATGGATGCAAAATTGGGAAAGACCTTATGTTGTAAAGAAGGCCTTTTCCAGTGGAGCATTGATTTTGAGTGAGATGGATGGTAAAAATCATTCAAATCCTGTAAATTCAGATTCAGTCAAGAAATACTTCACCTAAAGAAGGAAAATGGACCAAGATGAAAACCCACAAAGGGCGCATTGAGTCATAAAAAAAAGAGACTAAGGTGAAAACTCGCAAAAGGGCGCTTTGAGTCATAAAAAAAAAGAAAAAAAGAAAAAGGAGAGGCAAATGTGAAAACCCGCAAAGGGCACCTTGAGACCAAAGGTGATTTGAGTTGAAATCCCAAAAAGGGCGGCTTAAATAGTGATCAAAATGGGGCATGCGGTGATCTTGATATACTTGAATTAACAGAAAAAGGGTATGCAACATCTTGGGGCATCGATAAAGTATTGTAGATCTCCTAAACGCATGTCAAACTCAAAATGGTCTTCAAGAAGTTTGTACAGAGAAATTCAACCTGTGATATCTGGGGCACCTAGTCTTTATACTATTGAATTTGTTGTTCTTGGAATACTTCTTTTTTTAAGATACGTGTTCTCAATCAATTCCTCTTTTATTTTTACTATTATTGATAATTTATTCATTTCGAGCCATGCTCCCAAATCAATTCTATTTTTATCCATTGTTATGATCTTTTACAAGCATGTTGTATTGGAATAATGATTAATGGACTAATAATACTTTCACAAAGAAAGTTTTGCATATTACTCTAGAAGTTCCTAAATAATACAGGAACCTGAAGTAGGACTATTATTTAGAATTCACTAAGTTTAAAGGTTGAAATATCTGAGGAGGAAAAGTCTAAATTAAGACTATCTCTTTGAATTTTGTTGTCAAAAATATTGATTGAACAAAACAACAAGATGCCGTGTTGGTTATAAAGCTTCAATGAACAAGCAAGCAACGATCACTGAGTAACAATAAGAGGTTTTCTTGAAGAAAAAAATTCTACAATTGTGCATAAACATTTGGTATGACACCCTGGGAATGGTGTAGGAGACCAAAGAGTTTCAGATCTTGTATCCTTGAATTGCAGTAGGAGAGGATTGAGAAAGAGCCAGATCTTATACTCCTAAATTACAATGGGAGGAAAATGGTTCAAATTGTATGTCCCAAAAGTACAGTGGATTGAACCTTGAAGATTACAGTGGATTGAACCTTGAAGATTACAGTGGGGGCAATCTGATTAAGTAAAATATGAGTGTTTTTGTGGAAATACCCGTCGAACAAGATGGCGTTCTAATGTGTCAGTGATAGAGCCTTAATGAACAATGAGCAATAATAACTCAAGCATTAGGGGATTATTTTCATGACATTTTGTATTCATACATATACATCTAGTTAGGAGATTTTGATTTATTTCGATCATAACATCCTAATTACTAGGCATAAATAGGCCAATGAAATGGATTCTACAGGTCATGTTCCCTAGATAACAGATCGGTGAAACCACAAATCCTATACCACTGAGGTTACAGTGGAATGGATTGAAGAAGATGGCAAATCTTATCTCCCTAAAGTTACAGTGGAGCAGATTAAAGCCAATAATCCTATCTCTTTAAAGTTGCAGTGGAGCAGATTAAAGTTACAAGTCTTATCTCCCTGAAGTTGTAGTGGAGCAGACTGAAGAAATCAAGTCTTAACCCCCCAAAATTGCAGTGCGGCAGAATGAAGATGGCAAATCTTATCTCCCTGAAGTTACAGTGAAGAAGATTAAAGCCAATAATCCTATCTCCCCGAGGTTGCAGTGGAGCGGATTAAAGTTACAAGTCTTATCTCCCTGAAGTTGTAGTGGAGCAGACTGAAGATAGCGAATCTTATTTCCCTGCTGTTGTAGTGGAACATATTAAAGCTACAAATTATGGCAGATTTTATCTTCTTAAAGTTGTAGTTGAGCAGATTGAAGCCACTAGACTTATCTCCCTAAAGTTACAGCGGAGCAGACTGAAGACATCGAATCTTATTTCCCTAGAATTACAGTGGAGTAGATTAAAGCTACAAATTATGACAGATCTTATCTTTCTGAAGTTATAATAGAGCAGATTGAAGCCACCAGCCTTATATCTCTGAATTTACAGCGGAGTAGACTGAAGATAACAGATCTTGTCTTCCTGTATTGGCAGCCAAGTAGATCGAAGACACCAGCCTTGCCTCTCTGAGTTTGCAGCGAAGCAGACTGAAGATAGCAAATCTTGTCTTCTTGTATTGGCAACAAAGCAGAGCAAAGACACCAGCCTTGCCTCCCTGAGGTTGCAGCAGAGTAGACTGAAAACAGTAGATCTTGTCTTCCTATACTGGCAGTGAAGCAGATTGAAAACACCAGCCTGACCTCTCTGAGTTTGCAGTGGAGTAGGTTGAAGATTGTAGATCCTGTCTCCCTAAGTAGTAGTGGAGCAGATCAAAGACGGTGAATATTATCTTCCCAAGGTAGTAGGGAAACAGATTTAAGCCACCAGTCCTATCTCCCTGAGCAGCAGTGGAGTAGGTTGAAGATTGTAGATCCTATCTCCTTAAGCAGTAGTGGAGCAGATCGAAGACGACGAATCCTATCTTCCCAAGATAGTAGGAAGCAGATTTAAGCCACCAGTCCTATCTCCCTGAGCAGTAGTGGAGTAGGTTGAAGATTGTATATCCTGTCTCCCTAAGCAGTAGTAGAGCAGATCAAAGACGGTGAGTCTTATCTTCTCGAGGTAGTAGGGAAACAGATTTAAACCACCAGCCTTATCTCCCTGAAGTTGCAGTAGAGCAGGTTGAAATTACCAATTCCTACCTCCTTGAAGTTCCAGCGGAGAAGATTGAAGCTAGAAATCTCTTCTCCCTGAAATCACATTAGAGCAGATAGAAGCACTAATTCCTATGCCCCTGAAGATACAGTGGGATGGAATGAGACTACTTGAAGAAGACAAGCACTCAAAGAAGTCAGAACCTGGCAAGATCGAGCAAAATTGACCCTTTTATAGTCTTTGCTCCATTCTCGTTACACGACAATGAGCAAAGAGAGGCAGCTATAATAGGCCAATTTAGCCCGGACTCACAAAAAAAAACCCAAAATAATAAAATAAAGTCCAAGTCCAATCCAAAATTATATCATTTGGCCTGATTGGAATGACCCATTACTTGAAAAGGTTAAAGGTCCATCTACAAGCTTGTCGCATATGGAAACATAATCTTCAAGGATATGCAATCTTAGATATGATATGAAATTTTAGAAGATATGATTTTGTAATCTTAGAGATTTAATTTGTAGACACCCTTTAATCTTAGCCGTTGATGTAATTGATCTGAACCGTTGGATTTGGGGAGGCTCAACTATAAATAGAGGCCTCTCCCTTCATTGTAAAACACTTGAGTTTGGAGAAATAATAATTCTTAAGAGCATTCACTCAAATTTCTTCCTCTCTTGCGTTCTTATTTTCTGTGGCTTGTTCTTATTTTGTTCTTCGTTCTTCGTTCATCTTCATTTCTTTTTAAGTTGCTTTCATTTGAGTTAGATTTTGGTGGAGGAATTTCATTGAATCTTCATATTGCGAGAGTTAGGCTGACTTAAGCATTTTTTTAACCTTTTTTATTTATCCATTTAATTGTTTAATCATTAATTATTCTTTTACTTTTATTCGTTTAATTATGCATCAACTTTCTTATTTACATATTGTTCATTCATTTAACTATTCTTATCATTCTTTTATTTTCTTCCATTAATTATATACTTTATTTGTTTTAATATTATGTCACACATGTTGTTTATTTTTAAAAACTCGTGTTATAAATCATCCATTTTAAATTCTTTAATTATTTGCTTTAAAAATTTTTCCATATATTATCGCTTGCAAATTTTTTATACTATCTATTTTATATACCATTTATTTTAAGATGTTTTGTGTATAACTTGTTCTAAATTCCTTATTACACAATATTTATTTTAAACTCATTTATGTATTATTACTTTATATATTACCTATCTTCATTTTTATATATTATTTATTCCAAACTTATACATATATTATCTACTTTTTATATATAATTTATTTATTGATTTGTATATTTTTATTTCAAATTTCTTTTTCCTTATTATTCATTTTCAAATTCATTATTTTTAAATTTGTTTACATTTTATTTTGCCTTATATTTTTTTATACTCTTTGTTTTAAATTCATTGGTCTTTGATTATTGATGCTAGTATTTAAATAATTGTCATTATGTGTATTATAAATTGTTATTTATATTTTCATATTACCGTTTTTTATCAAAGTTTTTACGCGTCATTTTAATATTGCGTCAATTTTCCCCAATTTTTAAAAAAGAAAACTTTTAAAAATAATGCAATATTCGGCACTTTGGAGCTTTGAGAAAATCGTGCCCTAACTTACCGGGTTTCAATTTTTTTGATCTAAATAACTGAATATCCTTTTTAAATTTTAATGCATGAGACAAGCTTAGTTTCGAGGGTTAAAATGTCGTATCCTAACTTACTGGATGTGACATCTTATTACTTTGGGGCAAGGAGGTCTTAACATCAAATTCGATTTATTCAGGTTTTAAAAGAGGATCATATTTTAAAATCTTTTCAAATTTTTGACATTAGGACGTTAATTAATCAATTAGGTACTAATTTTTGGGCGTTACGAGGGTGCTAATCCTTCCTCGTGCGTAACCGACTCCCGAGCCCTTTTTCTCAAATTTTGTAGACCAAAATCATTATTTTAATGAATTAAAATGTTTTGTTAAAATGATTAATCTCAAGGTAACCCGATCACACTTCGAACAAAGATTCGTGGCGACTCTATTTTCGTTTTAAAAGTCGACCTCATTTTTCAAGATAAAAATGGTTTCGACATTTTAATTATTTGATAGAGAGTAAAATTTTTAATTTCTAAAATGCCCATCACATGTCATTAATTGATATTTAAAAATAAATAAATAAATGGGACACATAAAAATATTTTAACCTCAGATTTAAAAACTCCACCACTTAATGTATCAAATAATATTCTTTCTGTTTACATAATAATAATAATAAACAACAAAAAAATGCCAACTTAAAATATGTTTTTTTAATGAAAATTAATGTTACTTGATGGTTAAATCAGTCATATCCAATCGATTTGTCCAATTTAATTATTAAAAAATAAAACTTTTAATATGCATTAAGGATAGAAAAAAATCAATGTAACCAATTGGACCAATAATATTTAAAAGAATGTAATTCCATAAAACCTATTATAGTGTTGTTGATTGTAAAATCATTTTGCCAATGCTTAACTCAATTGAAGAAAGGATCAGATCTTATGATACATCCAATCAATTGAATGATATCAATAATGAGCCAAAACAAAATGTGAATCATATCAAACATTTCCTCCCCAAGATAGTTAAAAGAGTTGAGGCATATTTACAAACTAGGGTTTTTTGAAAAGTAAAACGGCTGTTCATCTTCCTCACTCTTTTAGCTTCAAACTGTTGGAGGCTGTAGGGGAGCCCTGCAATATTCACCAAGTGTAATTACAATTAATTTCCCTCTAAACCCCTTAGAAGTTGGAAGTGAGAATAACATACTAATCAAATAAACGCAATGCCTCATTGTTGTGAAGTACGCCGAGCACTGCTACTGATAGCGCAAATTCCATCACGAGTCCAAGTAATCCCCTAGTTCACACAATAAAGCAATTGTGAGTTTTGTAGAAGAAAAGCGCACACCAATTTCATATATTTTAAAGAACGCAAAATGGAGCACAAGAAAGAAAAAAGAAGCAATCAGCATCAAAGCAGAACAGATTTAGCTCAAGATCGATTCTAACAAATAATCCAAACCAAGAAAAAAAAAAGAACTTACGGATTTCGGTTTAAGTAGTAGAGACGGAAATAGGTGGAGTAATATACAAGGTCAGTCATCGGAATGGTAAGCGTATAGGAGGGACTGAATATGTTATAGTATACACTGAATGCCAACATGATAAATGGTGTTAAAATTAACAAGCGGGCAATGAACAGCAGCAGCCTCTCAGCCACCCTACTACTCCAACTGCTCAAACAATTATTAAAAAAAAAAGAAAAAAGAAAAATTTAATTATTACTATTACTTGATTGGAATCAAGAAAGAAAAAAAAGAAAAAGGAATTGTTTGTACTTAGTCATGTCGCCCCCCTGCATTTCAGATTAACTTCGTCTCTTGCTCTCTTCAAATTGAGTCCTTCTTTCGTTCTTCGTCTTCGAGAACAAGGGAAATAGGTCAGAGGGAAATGCAGAGTAAAAAAGAGAAGCTCCTTTTCAACTTTTCTTTTACGTGGGCAGTTAGCGTAGATAGTTTATTTATTTACTTATATATATATATATATGTGTGTGTATTTTTTTAAAAAAAGTAAAATTTTTGTTATGCTTTGCTGGAACCGTTACGCCTGCCCAAAACAGAAACTACGCTGCAGGTTCATATAAAATACAATTACAATTTCAAAAGAATTGAAGAAGAATAGTTACTGAATATAAATAATAAAATGGATATGAAAAATACTGAATATATAATATAAAATATTAATGTGAGTGAAATTAATTTCTGCAATAAACATCTATTAATCGTGATCTCTATGTCTCATTCATCAAAAGAGATGCTATTAAGATATTGAAATGGAGCATCAGTTATACTAAAACTGTAGAAACTGCAAAAAGAAGAAACCAACAGGTGGGAGAGAACTGGAGAAAATATAACGTAAACTTAAGGATATAGCATGCCAGCTGCATCCATGGGGTATAAATATCAAAATTATATTTGAGGATGTAGCTAAGCAAAGTCAGTAATAACGTGAACTGGTATCATGCGGACGCCCCTCTGGTATGAACCTCTACCGGTCCCAAGATATCGAGACTTCCCGTTGTAGGAGTCAATTGTCAAAGTTATCAGGGTTATATCCTTCCTGTCCATCTCTAATAGCAGCGGAACCCGCAACGCTACCGTAACCACAAGAAATATTATCGGTTAGCCGAAGCCACGCTGCTATGAGGATGATAGTTCATCATTGCCTGCTGCTACTGTTGTTGGCGTACAAGAGATCCCTTTTGCAGGAACTCATTTCTGTGATTGGCAAGCCGTGCTTGAAGTGCTGTTAGGTGTTCCTAATACTGATACTAGCATTGATTGCATTTATTTTCTGAAATTATAAAAATAGAACTGTTGCCACTATGCGAAACTAATGCAACATTGTTGAAAACAATGTTAACCAAGGGATATCTAGGAAGAAGAGGAAAGGACATATGAGAGCAAGACTGCATATGCCAGTTTACTTCATTAAATAATAAAGCTTACAGAAACAAGCATCATTTACGTTAAATAAGTTGCATGCAATCATTTACTTTGGGTGTCAATGGATTTAACACTTTTGATCCACCTCCACTGTCCGTCTGATTTTGGAGTTGGATATGGTTGATCCTTTTCAAGTATAAAACGCTTCTAGTTGCCCTTGAAATTGACCTGACTTGAGCTCCATCATCTGTGTAGATATATGCTGGAGATCATCGTCTATAAACTTGTTATCATTTATAGTAAAAATATCACATGAAAAAATTATAAAATTAAGTCGGCGGTGTCCGCAAGCATACTGGACAAATGTAATATAATAAAGTTTACAACAAAACACTGATAAATATTTCGAGGATCGTACCTAAGAGATTGTAGATTGGAGAAATTATTATTAAATTAATTACAAAAAATAATTACTAATCTAATCGAGTCAACGAGTTAGTAGTGTGAATCCAAATTAATTTTTAAATTAAACAAATTAAATTAATAGACCTAAATTAACCTAATGGAATTTCCTAATCCTAATGTCGATAATGCGGACCTCTAACCTATGATCGATTAAATCTCTAACCATCTAATTAAATGATTAATTATCCTAAATTGAGTTATTAATTACCCTTAGTAAGAATACCCTTCTGGCCTCATCTACGTTAAGGATTACCACCTAAGTCACCCTTCCGGTATCTTCCTAGGCATATGGGTACCCTCTCGGTCTCATAGCTTGGTACAAGTTATACACGATAGGATATCCTTCCGGTCTCACCTATCTAGATATTCTATCAGGGGCATCACTTCCTAATACTCTAAACACTCTTGAATAAACAATCAATTTCAGATAAATAATCACTTAACAGGTAAATTAGTTTATTAACCAAAACATATGAGATATGAGTAAAGCGCAATAATCTATTCTAATATTCGTAAAAATATTATTTGGCCAAATCAACAAAATATAAATAAAAGAATAGAATAAAAGAGATAAGAGAATGCTCATGAATATATATTGAAGCACGATCTCGAAGCAATCTTCGCTCGCAATTGTCTTCATATCGGAATAGAGAAGTTCTGACTATACGATTATGAAAAGAAAATACAAAGAAAATTAAATAGAAAAAACTGACTGTCTAAGTCTGCCCACAATCCCGGTGACCATACGGTTGCTTATATAGGCAACAGCTACTTGGTGACCACTCAACCCTAGATACAATTAGATACCAATTAATGAAATATTCTGATAAATGCTAGGGTCCAAATAAGGAAATATTCCAAAAGTGTCGTCCAAAGAATCAACCATATTTTGGCTTGCCATCGTTGCGTCATTGTGATGTGGGAAGACTCCTTGTCAAGGCATTGCCACAATGAATTTCTTCCCCAAATCATCGCGTCATTGTGACGAGAGGAAGCTTCTCGTCACGACGTCAAGTGCTTTCTTGGCCTTGGCAGCTTCGTTGCTCTATCAGGCTTCCTTATCTCGCGGCCTGTCATCATCCCTTGTATTCTTAAACCTGAATTGACATCCTACACACTTAATTAGCCCATTAGGCACTCACGAGGCCCGAGTCTGCCTTACGCGTCATCGAAATAGTAAAAAATACATAAAAATGATTATTTTATTAATATTTTATTTCTAACCTACTAATACTAAAAATGTAATAATTAAAACTAAAAGTGTTAGAAAACAAGCTCCTTGAGTGTAGAAACAGACTAAAATAACTACTACATTTGACGTCAGGTCAAATACCCCCACACTTAAATCCTTACTTGTCCTCAAGCAAGCAAAATAAAAACAAAATAATAGCAGAAAACAAAACAAACTGAAAACAAAAAATAAACTTGTAAGGAAAAAAAATGTACTTGAGCTAACTTAATACAGGAAATTGGACATAAATATATTAACAAGATAATGTAAATAAACATATAATTCTAGAGTGATACATAATTGACTCACAACTTTTAAAATTAGACAGTTTACTTGAATAAGTTACAAGGCAAACAAATAAAAGAATATTAAGTGTAAGTTTCCATCAAAACATATATACAAATATACACATATGTTCAAATGAAAATAAGTGGCAAAAACACCAAAACTCAGCACAATTTCATCCACATAAGGTACTAGCTAAGTCACATAGGACTTTTCGTCTTGTAATGTTTTGTGACTTAGTTTGGTTTGGAATTAAAAGAACAGACTCGACAAAATGGCTAAGCACGAAAGTAGTTTGACACATTATATTATCTTCGATACTCCCTCAATTTTGAATAAAATCAACACATTATATCCACTTCTCTCACCTTCCTTTTCTCTTTATCACTAGGGACTCATATAGTATTCATGAGTGAAATCATCTGAGCTCGTATTTTTTTTTCTGAACAAATATGAGCGTACTTTTTTTCCAACTCACTTTGTTTTTTTATTTTTTTTCTTTTTCTTCGAGATTTTCTCAATTGGCATTTTGCCTTACTTTTCTACAAGTTCAAGAAATTTATACTCACTATACCATACAATTCTTTAGCTTCACTCATTTTTTTCTCTTTTGAAACCTCCGTGATGTATTTACCTAATCCTTCAACATAAATGGTCGGACATCTAAATTTGTGCAAGGACCAAGAAATAAAGGATCAAATAGAATATATAATAGGCTTAAAGTTTCATTTATGGTTCATCAAGAAAATGGATTAGGGATCAAAATAGGTACTAGGGAAAATATTCACAGGATAGCTTTTTGGCTAGAAAAATTTGTCTAACAAACAATGCCTTAGGTTATCCCTAGGTAATTCTATACATGGATTAAATTAGCCAAGCCTTTAAATTTCTATAACTTATATTTCAATTAAACATGCATGTTATTATTTATCATGTGGTATACTTAACACCTTGAATCTATTCATAGTGTAATAAATTGAACTAATTAGTCTAAAATAAATAATTTAGAATAAATTATTATCAAACTAAATTTAAAATTTATTCACAAAATCTTATTAACATTCTCCTAATCAACCACTTGTATTTCTACAAGCTCGAGCACAAACAAAACACACAAAATAAAAATTTCAAAAACTACTAAAATTTTCTATGTCACCCCTACACTTTAATCAACATATTGTCCCTAACGTGCTATAAAAAATAAAGAAAGAGGTTACCTGATAAACTTTCAAAGTCTATTGCAATTGGTGGGATTGTCTTTTCCTTGTGGTTTTGGCTCAAATTTGTAGTGTCTCATAATTTGTGGGGTTCCTATGTTGAAAAGGAAAACACAAAAAATATAATAATTTATATATATTTTTCACTCCCTCAACCGTCGGCAAGGTTGTCAGCATTGAACTCCTCAGTGTCATTTCCGTCATCCAAGATGGCTCTTAGCTCTTTTCCTCGAGCAGTTGATGGTTCGGCTTGTGCCGGTTAGGTTGTGCCGGATGGGGTTGTCCAAAATGGTGAAGGTTGCGGGCATCGGAACGACTCTATGTCGAATTGTTCGGCTAGATGGCTTATCACCTTTCTGTATTCATAGTTGCATACGTTATTGTACTCGAGGTAAGCCTTTATGCCGAATTGCTCAACTAGATGGCTCATCGGTGTTGTACGCGGTGTCGTCACAATGGGGGCTAAGTCAATATGTCATGTCTCGATGAGGAACTCCTTTATTCGCGACGTCGACTCGAAGTTTTGAAAATGTTGTAAATTAATCCTTGTTCGATTCTGAACTAACTTTAGAGCATAATAGGTTTGTATAAGACTTGGGAAAGGTTGTATATCATGTTTATGGTTTGAAAATGTTATGTTTGTATGCATTAAGCTGTGAATCAAATTGAATGTTAAATGTTTGTAGTTGCTCCGGGGACGAATGTGATATCCTGTAGCTCGAATCTGGAAATCAGGTCGGGTAAGGGGTGTTACAATACCGGTTGAGAATAGCAATGAAAATGGTGGTAATAGGAAACCACCGAATGGGAAGTGGAAGCCCAATAGCAAACCAAATGGGCCAGAGGGTGAGGCTTTGAAGCTTGGGTCAATGATACTCAATTCTGTGAAAGTGAAGAGGGATCACAAGTAGAAATAGTTGATGTATGTAGACATCAACATCACAAGTCAGAGGAAGAGCACTCTTATTGATATGAGGGCATCAGACCTGTTCATATCAGAAAAAGTCGTGGGTAAACTTGGTCTCTCAATTAGTGAATCAACTAAGAAGATCAAAATTGTTAATTCCAAAGAGGTCTCTACTATGGGAGTAACATAAAGAGTTGAGCAACAGATCAATCAATGGAAAGGAAAGAAAGACTTAAAGATAACTCACTTGGATGATTACAAATTTGTTCTTGGCTTAAATTTTCTTGACAATATTAATACTCTTTTGGTTCCTTTTGTCGTCTGTATGTGCATCTTGGATACTAGGAAACAACAATGTATTGTGCTGGTAAGTCGAAACATGAGGGATGGAACGAAGGTATTGTCAGCAATCCAACTAGCCGAGGATTTCTATGAGGGAAATAACATTCACTCGGTAGATCAAAGGATTGCTACAAAAAAACCCCTTTGGAAATGATAGAGGGGTGACAAACTAATATGAAGCCTATTAAGTTGTTAGTGGGGCTACCACCTAAATGAGAGGTGGGTTGTGCATCAAACTTTGGGGAAAAAGTGGTGATGCAAATTGGGCAACTGAGACGAGTAAATGAAATGAGTGAGGTGCATCTCAAACACTTTGGTAGTGTTTTTCATTTGACTTGTTGGCTTGGCAAGGACATAAGGGCCCTTTTAGTGTTCGAAAGCAAGTAAGCCAAAGAGTTTACAAACCAGAGTTAGCAACGAGACTCAAGGTTAACCTGGTGTTAAATTTAGGGGTGTTGAAGCCTATTTCTGTGGATCAAGGAGATCCCGATTGTGGCAAGTCAAAATCGGGGCAAGTAAAAGTGTTGAGCTCCTACAAACAAGATGTACAGAAGAGAGGAACGGTTCGAATTAGGCGACGATGAAGACATGAGTCGAGGCAAATGTTCCGAGGGGCAGAACTACCCAATAGAGAGACGAGTTGGGATTTAATCGAGGCATTGAGGCAGTTCTAAAACAAGTCCAACCAATGTCAGTCCGAGGACGTAACAATAGCGTTGCGAGAATGAGTAGGGGAGAGTGTCTTGGGTCACGGATCAAAGCCCATGACCATTACAAACAAAACTCATGGAGAAGCCATGGACTAACTCGATCCGTGGAACATATGGAGAAGCCCATCTACTTGAAGCCTTGGTGGCCCAGTAAAACACTCCAGTAAAACTAGAGTTACCAGGGCAAATAGTGTAAATCCTAAAGGGATAAGATGTATAGAGTTTAAATCCTTTAGGACAGTCAATAGTAGATAGGCTATAATCTTGACTATCAATGCAACTTAATTTGTACCGTTGGTTTTAGGGGAGCTCAACTATAAATAGAGGCTTCCCCCTTCATTTGTATTCATCCCATTGTATTTAGTTAATTTTAAGTTAAGAATATATTGAGAGTATTACTCAAATATTTCGTGTACATTGCTTGCTTGTGGCTTTTCTACTCTCTTGTTGCTCTTTTCGTTTCAAGTAACTTCCGCTATATTTTTTTCGGTGTCTTAGAGGATTTTTAAAAGAATTCTCAATTTCAAGGGTTAGGTTGACTTAGACGAATTTGAAGCGAAAAAACCGCTTAAAGCCATGTGGTTTACTAGACTTAAGTTCTAGCCCCATGACACGTAACCATTCTTTCTTTTCCCCTGGTGTTAAACATGAGAGAGTAAAAGCACGATTTTGATTTTCAGTTAAAAGGTTGTTATGGTCAATGTCAAAACGTCCCGTTTTGCTCTCACCCTCAAAACTCGCCATTCGCCATTCCATTAAAAAACATTCCTAAACGCAACATTTTAACTATAAAGCAACAGGAACAAAGAAAGCAATAGAATTAACAACATTTTGAATGCTAAATTATTTCCCTTAACAGTATTTAATTTATTCTTTATTCGCTAAAAAATGTAATCTACATGTAACAAGTGTACTTTTCGTAGTAAAAGCAGCATCCTATGGCAGAACAAACCACTACAGCACCCATGACATATACGGAATACCACAGTTTTTGCTTGACATCTTCGTATACATTCCTACCGATCTGCTCCAAAAGGAACTTCGGCTTTTGGCCATCAAGAAGATTCTTATTCTTCAGCAACATCATCTTGCCCTTGTGCAACATCAACCGCATTCTCTTGGTCATCAACGATATCCAAGTGCTCTCTGTCTCCAACATCAACATCATTTGACCCTACCGACTCAGTCAGAAAGTCCTTAAAAGTCCGAGTCTGGGTCCATTAAGCTGATTCCAACTGCACGTCGCGGCTTCTTGTTAGACAAGAAACAAAGAACAAATAAAAATGAAATGAAATGAAGAAAGAAACCGGCAATGTGGTTCGTCTACCTCTATGCTTCGTGGAAGATAAACTCAGGGGGGGCTGCACACAGAAGAAATAAATATAAAAACTAAAGAAAACCGAAGGCAAAAATATATTAGTGAAAACCGATAATTTTCACACAAAAATATATTAACCCAATAATCTATTTTTATAATAATTCTAATATATATGTATGATATAAAAAAATCGTACGTTAAAATAGTGACTTGCATCTTATTTATGTTTTTTTTTTAAATTTAAATTATATTTTTAAGGGTCACTTGATGTGAAGTTTTAGTTTTATTATCAGTGTAATATAACTAAATCTTTTAAAGTAACTGGGTTAAAATGTTAAATAAAAGTGCATGATATTAATCAATTTGATAAAAATATGATGTGATTAGTAATATTGGATGATAGAATCTTTTAGGACTGATTTAAATGCTATTGTGAAATAATTAAAATTAAAAATACATGCATATATATTGTATTAGTGTGAAATTAATAGTTTTACTAATAAAATAACTCAATTGATATAATTTTTAAAGTGGAAGTGAGTGTTCAATCAAATCGAGTGAAAAATTTCGAGTTAGTTGAATTGACGAGTCCTATTTTATCCTTCTAACTCGATTTGAATTTTTTCGAATTGAGTTGAGTGAAATGAAATTTGAGTTGAATCAATTGAGTTAAATTAAAAAAAATTAAACATATTAAATTACAATTTTGTTATAATATAACTAATGTCATTTTAGAGCACATAAATTTGAAATCATATATATTAAAACTCTTTCAAAGCAAAATAAGAGAATAAAATAATATACTTTAGTATGATAAATTTGATTTAGTAATTTACTTCTTTTAAGTCCTCAAAATTATTATCTTGATTTTTAAAAAAACTTTTTATATTCTTTTGAATTTCTTTTAGAATTTTTAATTTTCATAGTTTAAAAAATTATGAAAATTTGAAAATTATTCTAAAAGTCTTGTTGTAAGGGATCAAATTGCTTTTTTTTAAATTAATAGAAAACAAATGAGTATTTACACCAATCTATTATTCGAGTTATTCAATTGTAAATTTTAACTTGTCTCGAACTAAAAATCGGATAAGTTATTTGAATTGACTCAAACAAACCGAATAAATTTTTTAATTTTTTGACTCAATTTCTTCGAATTAACATTATTATAGGATATTTAAATTTATAAAACAAACAAATTTAATAAAATAAAATAAATGCAAAAATTATTATTCATATGAATCCTCTCAGAATCTATTACGAATGATAATCATAATATTTCCATAAAAAAAATCTAAATATAGTAGATTTACAATATATGAGTAATCTATACAATCCATCGTAATCATAACATCCTAGTCAAGCAAGAGAAGTCAGCATATGCCGCCACCTCCCACTTTGCGCCGCTCCCCAACACCGACTTTTTAAATTATCCATTTTCCTCAACATAACACGCCTCTCTTTCTCATTGCTCTTCTCCTTTCTTTTTGTTTTCTTGATAACTAAAATTTTGAGGTTTCATTTTAATCAAAGCAACCATTTTGTTTCTTCGTATTTTATGTAAGTAATCTCTTCTTATCTTTTTCTTTTTCGTTTTCATTTAGTTTACGGAAATCTGATGCAGTCGCAATGAAATTTAAAATCTGTTTGGTTTTTTTTTCACTTGATGAAATATGTAATGAAGTTTTTAAGTTAATTGATTTGGGTTTCATCAATTAAATGGTTACTGATCTCACATGCCCATTTCTGTTTCTGTTTTGATTAATGAATGCATACAAATGGAATTCAAGAACTGCATTTTAAGCCATGCAGCAACGAAGCTTATGAATTAGTTTGCTTTCTGAACATTTTGTTGTAGTAACAAATTTAATATTATGATGCTACTTATACTGGGGTTAGCAGGATGCAGCTGTTGACTACTTCAGATACAACAAGCTTGAGTTATTGGTTGAATTGGAGGGTTTTTATAAGTTCATTTATAGTTTCAACACCACTTGTCGTATCATTGATTATAATTTGGAAATATGAAGGATTGAAACAAGTTAAACGTGATGGAAAAGAAAGACATGAAGATTTAAGTGTCGATGAGTTATACGATGATGATGTTTGGAGGCCTTGTCTTCAACAAATCCATCCCATTTGGCTGCTGGGTTATCGGTTCGTTGCGTTTTGTTTAGCTCTCGCAACCATTGTTTTAAAAATCATCACCAATGGAGGTCGCATATTTTACTATTATACTCAGTAAGCAAATCTTTCTTCTTTGAACTTGCCTTGTATTAAGTTACTAATACTGTTTATTTAATGTAGCTTTTAAATTGAATGAGCTTAAATCCAATGTATTGTTCATCTAGATTAGAATCATATAGCTAATTCCGGAGGGTGTAAAACAAAATGTTCTAACTTCAAGTTTCGGTTCTGGACAGGTGGACTTTTACTTTGGTTACCGTTTATTTTGGGGTATGCCTTACACTTTTCTTTTTCCTAGTCTTTGTGCCAATGTTTCTGCTTCCACAACAAAACTGTTGTATCCATACGACTGTTTGATTTTCACCTCTTTTTTGCAGTTCGGAACATTGCTCTCTATTTACGGGTGTTACCAGCATCATAAAATGAGTAGCTGCGGTTCTAATGGACAGCATGTTAAGTTAGATACCGAGCAAGGATACTACACACCTTTAACTAATAGAAAAGATGCTGATGTACGGAGAAAAGCCTTAAATCTGCAGGAACAATGCGATGTTTCACAAGCTGCAGGCGTCATTAATTATCTATTTCAAGTTATATTCCAGGTAAATTCTCTTTCGCCATTCAAGTGAACCATACGGATACTCTAAAGTCACTTTTTGTAGCACTGCAGATCCTTTGAGATTCTCATGCGGCTTTTATAGTACTCAGAACTTTTAATTTAAATCTTATTTTGATTTTTCATATGTAGATGAATGCTGGAGCAGTGATGCTTACTGACCTCATTTATTGGTGCCTTATTTTTCCGTTTCTTACCATCGAAGATTATGCATTGAATTTTGTGAGTTCTGTATCTCTTTGTTCATCTGGTTATTGTTTTCAAGATCTTGCCTGCATTATAATAGGAATTCAATCACATCCAAAGTTTAGAAATGATCATCACATCATGTAGTTCAAGTTCATAGAATCATACTAAGCTGTTCCATCTCTTCATTTTTTTCTCGAAATACCCATATTCAATGCATATCCAAACATGGGTATAAGGATATCATCCTTCAAAGACCCTCCAAATACAATCAGACACGTACACGTGTCTGACACTAGCAATAAAATCCAAGTAACACAAGTTTAGAGGACGATTTCATAGCCATTTCTCTATATCTCCTCATCTCCAGTTAAAGAAGATCCATTCATTCTATTTTTTCTAATAATACTTTTTTTTGGTACATTATTTTTCTAATAATACTTATATCAAAACTGTTGGTTGATGTTTCAACTTGAACTTGTTTTGTATTTCTTCCTTGCTTGTAGTCTACTAAGACAACTCATCTCTGTATTTCAGATGACCGTGAACATGCATACACTCAATGTCATCCTACTTCTCGGTGATACAGCCTTGAATAGCCTGGTAAAATATTTGTTGTTTTTCAATCTTGTTTAACTGATACCGCTTTTCTTTTCATCATAATAACATTGAATTGTGTATATCTATCAACTACCTTCCAGCGGTTCCCTTGGTTTCGAATTTCTTACTTCATCTTATGGACGGGTGCTTTTGTTATTTTCCAGTGGATTGTTCATGCCCGTGTCTCGATCTGGTAATGTCGGTTTTACTATTATCGTTCAAAATAACGCACAAAACTTTCTTATCCAAGACCTGTGATAATTCTCTGTTACAGGTGGCCATATCCATTTCTTGATTTGTCGTCACCTAGTGCTCCATTATGGTACATCTCTTTCTATTCAAAGTTCTACTTCTAAATGAACTTTTAAATGGTTCAAATGTTGTCAACTATACTTCATGGCATTCACATCAGTATTTTACAGAATTAGTCCTTTGGGATAATCTGCTAAGTGATTGTTGATTTTTTGTTTTAGGTACAAAATGTTAAAAGATGTATAGTTCAGGTATCTAATTATGTTAAGCTTCTCTCATTCTTTTTCTTTTCCCCCCTTTTTTGGCAGGTATTGTTTGCTGGCATTCATGCATATACCATGCTACGGCATATTTACTTTAATAGTAAATACCAAGCATTACCTGTTGTCAAAATGGTTCCCTCAGTCATACCCATGTTAATATAAACAATGTGTGCTTTGTATTTGTCAAAAGGCTGATGGACTTTGCCGAAGTTTCTCTGCAGATTCAAACAATTTTTAAGCAGATGTTTTTGCCTACCATTACTGTCTTCAAATTTTGCACAGAAACAAAATTTTGGAAACAAGAGTCAATGTATATAAAAGACAAACTCAGTTTATTTAAGTACTTTTTTTTTTTCTAGTGCTTGATTAAAATTACTGAACTTTAGCCTGTTCTTGACTATATTAACACGACCAAAACGCGATTACCAGGATTCAGCCAAATTTCATTTATCAGTCTTCTGTCCTATTAAAGAAAATGAAGACAGAAAGAGCAATGAAATACTACAAAATTTCCGATGAAATTGAGAAATTAGAAAAACGCAACTGCCAATTTTGTAGTGCTGAAAGGTAAAAAGAAATCAGAGAAATGAAAAAACACTCTGAAAGCCAAGAAATGAGTCTACTTCCCTGGCTTGGTCTGTAGAGGCCAGTGAGCGGCACTGCCTTTTTGAGTCACTTGGAAATGGCTTGTCTTTCCGACCATCCTGGATAGAGCTTCCAAGATCTGCTAGATGCTTGCTGTTCTTCACCATTGAAATATCAAATTATAGCATTTGAACGGATGATGTTCCAGTTTTGGTGCTTGAAACTTTGGGAGAAACAGCCAATTCTCCATTTGCTCCACCGGAACTTCCTTGGAGTACATTGTTTTTCGCCTTTGTGCCAACTTTGGTGCTACAGGCGTCTCTGTTGAGTTCCCCAGGTTCCGGTTCTGAAATGACCATTGCATCTTTTGATGTTCCTAACGTAGCATTGCTAGATCCTGGCTGATTGACTAAGGGTCAGTTCTTCATTACATTGCTTTTGAAAATTTGAGTGTTTTGTATTATTGTCAAAAAGTATTTTTTAAGAATAAAATGTTCATTTTAGACATGATATTATAAAGTAACAAATATGTATTTAAATAATGTTCAAATTAGTTAATATTATGATATTTTAGCAAAAATATAAAAATAATTTATTATAACTTATTGTTAATATTTTAATATATAATATTAATTTTGAATATTTTAAGCAATTAATATTAATTATTTATTAAATTTAATTAGAATATATAAATTTTATTTAAATATTTATATATAATAATTAAATATTTGTAATTAGATATTGACACAATTGTATTATTATAAAATTATTTTTATTTTTAATTAATGCTTTTAACACATTTGTATTATTTTATTTTAAAATGTATTTGAATATATAACTCATATTAGATATTAACATAACATAGAAAACATAAACCTAACAAATTAAAATATTACATATATTTGGATTAAAGTTTTAAAAAGGGATAATATTTATATACCAAATATAAATACTAAAAATTTTACAATAGCATTTACAATTTAAAGTGAATTCATTAAACTAGAAGTTATAGCATCTCTTGTTAATTCCATTTCAAAACCACTTGAATTGTTTGATTCACCATCATCATCACCATCATCATCGTCGTCGTCGTCATTATCATCACTTTCTCGACCATGCAAATTTTCTGAATCAATAGTATTCTCATATGCCTAGTTAAATTTTCTCAAATTTATATATAAAAGTTATAAAGCTAACTGCAATGCAGATAAGCAACGCGATCATTTCAGTTGGCTAACCAGCGAAATAGTAAACTACCAGGCATAAAAATTATATGTTATTAATGCAGTCTGTGCATACATTGGATATTACTAAATATAGTTGTTTAGTGGCTCGATGAAGGATCCTATGACAAGAATATAGTAAATTTGATCAAATTTACCATAAAAAATTAATCATCTTAAGAAACTCAAATTCGAAAATAATAATGACCCAAAATTGTAAAAATATTTATCTAATATTTACCTATGATTAGAGTCATTTGCTACGGACAAAACTTCAATGCTACAGAATTTATCTAATATTTAGCCAAGACTTTTAAGCACAATATCAGCAAGGAGACCTTGATGTTTTGAAATGTGGCCAATATTTTTTTAAGAAGTTATACAAGTATAGTTACAAATAATATTGTATAAAGCACAACTTAACTGAAACTGAAATATATCCTACTTGCGTCCAATATATATCTAAATAAGAGTAAAGAGATATGATTCTCTAAAAACCCTCCAAATACATGAAGTAGCCTCACGTTCACAGAACATATTTTGCTTAAATCTAAACTTTAGGATAATAACAATAGTTCAATTTTTGGTGCAAATCTCAGTAAATTCAACAAAAGAAACTAAAAACGGTAAACCAGTTGCAATTTTGCATGAGAATCACACAAAGCTGATTGCCGCAAATCAATGAGGCGAATTGAGCCCTTTGAACTACTATATGCTAGCATATTACAGTGGGTAGGGTGAAACTCTGCTGATGTTATAACCTCTGCAATGATAGACATTACAATAACCATTACTTTTGCAAATATATTGAACAACACTGAACTTGCATATGCTTTAAGAAGTGAAAGCAGCAGACTAAAGTACCAAAATAGAATAGGCTTACCAGTTAGATCCTCCATGTTTGCAGGCTTTACATCGACAATATTGAAACTTTGATTGCTAATTTCCAAGTTCCAAAGATTTATACGTAGATCATCGGCTGATATAAAAGTTTCTCCATCACTAGGAATTATAAGAGAGACAGAGATAGAGAGACCATCAGTATATCTTCGCTCAAGCTAATATGAAATGCAAAACACTGAAATGGGAAGTGTTTTCAAACATTCACAAACATGCTTGTCACTATGTACCAGTGACATACAAACTGTATACAAGCTAAAAGCTTAAACATCACCATACGGACTTCAAAACAAATTACATGAATAAGAATAACAATAGTACAGAGACATGGTGAGCAGACAATTAAACTTCAAGACACGTACTAGATAATTCTGTGATAAGTTTAATATTTCTAGATCCAAATATTCCATGAACTAAACAATCTAATGTTTCAAGGGTTGCATTAGACGAAGTATGCTCAGTTGATATAGGCCATTAACCATGTTCTCACTCAAATGTGATGGCTTCAAAGCCTAAAAAAGAGAAGAATATCCATAGCATTTATGTCCTATGGTTCAGAAGTTCTCCAGTTTTCTCAAGATTATGAATCAGCCTTCATTTCTAAAGCATAAACAGTTTCCTCCTAGACCATTTCAGAATGGCAGCTTCTTGCTCGGACATGACAACACAAGTTTAGCAACAGAAAGTTATCAGGAAGGAACCATGATTCGTTATATCATTATTTAAAGAAACAATCATCCTTTACCATTACAACTAGAGAATCATATGCCTTCTCCAGAATGCAAACTTTGAATGGGAAGGGGGGAAGAGAGCCTAGAAGTGCAATCAATAACAGTTTAAATTTATACTCCAATCCAGAACCTAAACTAGATGGCATCAGTTTCTCAAGAGACATCTCATAATGATGCTGCCAAAAAAAAAACACTAATAATAATAAAGAACGAAAGGTTAAGCAATTTATCAGGCTAGAAATCTTGGTGAGGGAATTCAAGAGACTAAGCTAATGAAGACTTATTTTCCCATCAGAGAATAAAAATGTAAGATGTGTGATTCTACATATTATCCCAGAAAAAGAATACTTCCTCTTCAATTGATTTTCAAATAATACTAACATACGGAGCCAAAACACCACAAAATTGTAATAAAAACAAAACCCACTAGCTACCTGTTATTTGAAATAGAATTGATGTGATAATCATGAGCATGGCCGTATACCCGTCAACATCTAGCCACTAGGTTGGTCTCCTGACTTGTTACCTAGATATAGTGAAGATTAAAAGTCAGTGCAGAGTGATCAAGAAGCATTTAGACAACAAAACAAATGTTCATGATTACTCAAAAATAAAATCCTAACATTCTCCTCCTGCCAGAGAAAGAGAGATGATGGTCTCCTGAATGTGGGTTTTGAATGGGAGAAAAAAATCCTCCAAAGAGAAGCACCGGTGGTGGAGAAGAGGAGAAAATATACAGAAAAATAATGATAAAAATCAATCTCATAATAAAGACAAACAAAAATATACAGAAGAAGAAGAAAAAGATAAACTCACCGGTGGTAGAGAAGAGGAACAAAGAACCGGCAGAGGAACAAAGAACCTGCAATGAAAAGAGATGGAAGCAAAGTGCTTTTTGGATGAAAACAAAGAACCAGCGTTGTTGTGTGGCTAAAAAAGTAAAAGACCAGCCCAAAAGCACTTTTTGGCTGAAAAAGCTAAAAAATATGCTTTTTCATCTGCCCAAAAGCACTTCAAAAATGCTGGAAATTTGTAAGAGATGAAGTTCGTTCTTTATTGCTTTTCAGATAAAAGTGTTTTTACATGCAAAAGCCCATCTCAGATGCAATAAAGAACACAGCCTGAGTTGTGTTCCTCGGTACAAATCCAACAGTCGGTATCAATAGACTTTAGCGTATTGATTATTGGAAATTTCTTGGACTTTTTTTCTTATGTGATCAAATATTGCTTCTTCAGTCAGACTTTTGAACGAGAAAGCTTCATGTTCAGATGGAAGATAACTTAGGGTGGCCAAGTAACATTTTAAAAACCAAACTAGAATAAGAAATGACGAGTTACGTACAAAATTTTCGTAAAAATGCACTTGATTCATCCGTGAGATTAATTGTAACTGAGCTCCCAGCAGTAATATGATGCTTTCCGGTTAGATTGTTATTATGATCATCAGCAATCTATTCTGTCCCTGTGGATTCTGGCAAAGGATGTTAATGGGTAATGTAGAAATTATTTACTGATTGAATAATTTAGACGTTGAGTCAGTCAAAGTCTGTTGTAAGTCTGTTTTTAATTCCAGTAGTGTTCCTTTTATTTAGGAGATGTATCAAGATTCTATTAGAGTCCTAATATATCTCCAAGTTGTTAGCTATTTCAGTATTTAAACTCTTCATGGAATAAAGTGTTTGGTATCACTGTTATCAATTTCTCTAAATTCCCATTGCTTCCGTTGCAGTTCTTTGTTTTGTTTTTTTTAGCAGCAGCCTTTTTTTTCAACATCTGGTATCCGAGCTACTCGAGGCCTGTGTTCAAACTTATGATGGCAAGCAATCAGAATGGAGTGAACCTCTCACAGCCGTTGGTTCCAATTTTTCAAGGCAGCAACTATGGAGTTTGGAGCACTAAGATGAAGACTTTGTTTTTGTCCCAAGACCTATGGGACTTGGTGGAAAATGGATACGATGAAGAGGAGGCAACAGTTGAGACTCTCAAAGATATAAGAAAGAGGGATGCTAAAGCTTTGTTTTTTATCCAACAAGCTGTAGATGAATCAATTTTTCCTCGCATTGAAGCGGTGACGCGTTCGAAAGAAGCATGGGACACGCTGCGAACGGCATATCAAGGTACTGCAAAGGTGATGACTGTCAAACTTCAAACTCTGCGTAGGAAGTTTGATAATTTTATTATGGAAGATGATGATGTTCTGGATGATTATGTGTCAAAAATAATTGATGTTGTGAATCAAATTCGAAAATATGGTGAGGATTTAAGTGAGCAAAGGGTAGTTGAGAAGATTCTTAGGAGTTTACCGAGGAAATATGATCATGTAGTTGCAGCTATAGAAGAATCAAAAGATTTGAGTGTGTTAACAATTGATGAGTTGCAAGGCTCTCTTTATTCTCATGATGATAGGATGAAAAGGTATGATAATATGTCTGTTGAGAATGCCTTTTATAGTAGGTCGCAATACTCTCGTGGTGGAAAGGGCACCAACGAAACAAACTTCAATGACTGGCATGGAGGAAATTCATCTCGTGGGAGAAGAAGAGGTAGGGCTGGTGGACGATTCAATGGACAGAACCAACGGTATAGAGATGACGATAAAGGAGAAAATAGTAGTCCAAAACAATGCTACTATTGCAAAAGGTTCGGGCACATTGAGAGGTTTTGCAAGCTTAAAGAGAAGCAGGCTAACTTGGCTCATGAAGATAGTGAAGAAGATGAGACAGAGAGCCTGTTCGTTGCATGCTTTAGTGCTAAGAAGTGTTCTCCTGAGGTTTGGTACATAGATAGTGGTTGTAGCAATCATATGACGAGTGAATTAAGTCTCTTCAGCAACTTAGATAAGTCAGTAACTAGCCGAATAACGCTTGGTGATGGAACTGTTCGTGTAGCAAAGGGAAAAGGTACGGTACAGATGAATTCCTAGGTCTTAATTATGCTTCATAATGTTTTGTATGTTCCGACTTAGATTCTAATTTGCTAAGTGTTGGGCAATTTATGGTGGATGGGTATTCACTTGTCTTTGAGGAATTCAATTGCTGCATTTTTAAGGATAAATCAAAAAAGCACCTGTTAGCGAGTGTTTCAATGGCAAAAAATAAGATTTTTCCTTATAATCTCGCAATTGATGAAAAGCTTGCTTTGAAGGCGGAATCATTTGATGAAAATTGGTTGTGGCATCACAGATATGGGCACTTAAATTTTGGTAGTTTAAAACTCATGTCTGAAAAGAATTTAGTTGATGGTTTACCTCTAATAAAAAATGTTGGTGATGTGTGAGAGTGTATATTTGGGAAACAACATCGAGATTCATTTCCAAAGGGCAAGGCAAGGAGAGCTTCCCAACTTGCTGAACTTATTCATGCTGATCTTTGCGGGCCGATGAGAACACTTTCTCTCAATAACAACAGGTACTTTTTAGTCTTTGTTGATGACTATAGTAGAATGACATGGGTGTACTTTGTCAAAGAAAAATCAGAGGCTCTTTCAGTTTTCAAGAAGTTTAAAGTAAGTATTGAGAAACAAAATGGCCAGCCTATAAAGACCTTGCGGACAGATCGTGGTGGAGAATTTCTCTCTACTGAATTCAACAAATTCTGTGAAGAATCTGGCATTCAACGCCAGCTAACAGCAAGCTACACTCCTCAACAAAATGGAGTCGCTGAGAGGAAGAATCGAAGTCTTGTTGAGATGGGAAAATGCTTACTTAAAGCTAAAAATCGTCCAAAAAGTTTCTGGGCAAAAGCAATTCACACAGCAGTGTACATCCTCAACCGATCTCCAACAGCAGCTCTAGAACAAAAAACACCATTTGAAGCTTGGCATGGGTGGAAACCTGAGGTAATTCATATGAGAATTTTTGGTTGCATTGCATTTGGGCATATTCCATCTCAAAAGAGAGGAAAGTTAGATGATAATAGCACTAAATGTATCTTTGTTGGGTATAGTTCTGAAACTAAAGGATATCGATTGTATAATCCTTTATCTAAGAAGCTATTAATTAGTCGTGATGTTGTTTTTGATGAGAAAAGCTCTTGGAATTGGAAGGAATTACAAGCAGGTTCAGAAGCATTACTTGAAGTTGGTGAATGTCTCGACACTCATCCGAGTCAAGAAAATGAAGATGGAAGTTCTTGCTCATCAGCACCAAACAGTCCTTCAGTAATTCCAAATACTACTTCATCAAGCTCTTCTTTATCAGAATCACCACCTAGAAAATGGAGATCATTGGCAGAAATTTATGCAAGCACTGAACAATGCCAATTCGCCCAAATTGAAGATCCAATTGTCTTTGAACAAGCAATCAAATCCAAGGAATGGCGAGATGCAATGGATGATGAAATGAAAGCCTTGGAAAGGAACAAGACATGGGAATTAGTAGATCTTCCAAATGGAAAAGAAGCTGTTGGGTTAAAATGGATTTTCAAAACTAAATTCCTGGCTGATGGTTCCATTCAAAAGCATAAAGCAAGACTGGTAGCACGAGGGTACATGCAGCGTGAAGGGTTAGATTTCCAAGAAACTTTCTCTCCGGTAGCAAGATTTGACACCATACGTGTTATTTTGTCAATTGCAGCTCAATTAAGTTGGGAAATTTATCAGTTCGATGTCAAGTCGGCCTTTTTAAATGGGATCTTAGAAGAAGAAGTATATGTGCAGCAACCAAAAGGTTACGAGGTTACAAATCAAGAAGAGAAAGTGTATAGGTTGAAAAAGGCTCTATATGGCTTAAAGCAAGCGCCGTGAGCCTGGTATGGAAGAATTGATGGACATTTCAGCAATAATGGTTTTCAAAGAAGTCCCAGTGAGCCAAATCTATATGTGAAAAGTAGAGGTACTTCTGAGATTCTCATTATTTGCCTTTATGTTGATGATTTGATTTATACTAGCAATAGTAGTGCTTTGTTGAATGAGTTTAAAAAGTCGATGATGATTTAATTTGAAATGACTGATTTGGGGTTGATGAGTTTCTTTCTGGGGCTTGAAATTAAACAATGTGCGAGGGTATTTTTATGTCTCAAGAAAATATGTGAATGATCTCCTTGAAAAGTTCAACTTGAAGGATCGCAATCTCGTGAGTACTCCAATGTGCACCAATCAAAATTTTGCTTAGATGATTGGGAGAGAAATTGATTGTCAATTGTTTCAAGTTTGATTGGGAGTCTGTTGTATCTAACAAATAGTAGACTGATATTTTGCAAGCAACAAGTCTCTTGTCTAGATATATGCAGTCCAAGCAAGCATCACTTTGGAGTCGCCAAGCGAATCTTGCGCTATTTGAAGGGACAAGCTCATTTGGAATATGGTATAAATCCTCTAACAATCAAAGACCGTATGGTTTTTCAAATAGTGATTTGGGTGGTTGCATTGAAGATCGCAAGAGTACAACCGTTACGTTTTTACTATGGGTAGCGAGTTGTTTCATGGAGCTCAAAGAAGCAACCAAAGAATCGCGTTATCATCGTCGAGGTGAATATATGGTCATATCTGCTGCTGCGTGTCAAGTCATCGGATACGAAGAATTCTTGGTGATTTAAAGCAAACACAAGTGGAGGCAACTACCATCTATTGTGATAATCATCAACAATTGCAATGACAAAAACCCTGCTTATCACAATAGAACAAGACACATTGAAACACGCCATCATTTCATAAGAGAGCTGGTTGCAAAGGGAGATATCAAGTTGGAGCATCTTGTTGCCTTCAAGAACAAGTTCTTGATTTGTTCACAAAGCCACTTCCACCGAAGAAGTTCATTTATTTGAGAGAATTGTTGGGTGTTGGAGAGTTTCTACCTTAAGGGGAGTGTTAATGGGTAATGTAGAAATTATTTATGATTGAATAATTTAGACGTTGAGTCACCAAAGTCTGTTGTAAGTCTGTTTTTAATTCCAGTAGTGTTCCTTTTATTTAGGAGATGTATCAAGATTCTATTAGAGTCCTAATATATCTCTAAGTTAGCTATTTCAGTAGTTAAACTCTTCATGGAATAAAGTGTTTGGTATCACTGTTATCAATTTCTCTAAATTCCCATTGCTTCCGTTGCAGTTCTTTGTTTTGTTTTTTTTTTAGCAGTAGCCTTTTTTTTCAACAAAGGATCAAGCAATATTTGTTGAGAAATTTTGTTTCTCTTGGTTAGAAGAACATTTTCTTGTGAGAATTAAGCCTCCAGGTGATGGAGAATAGGCATTGTTTGGAGTCGAGAGAGGAAAGTTCTTCGCTTCTTCTTGTATATGGTCAAATATTGATTACTCAGTGATGATTTTACAATCATCATTTTCAATTCTAGAAGCAAGCTCTCCTACAGAATTGCTTTTAGGTGAAAATGCTGCGTGAAATAGGAAAAAAGATACTAGGATATCCAATGAAAATCACAGCATATTCCCATACCTTCTAGTTCTTCATCCAAGAGGTTCAAACTGGGCTCACAATAAAAAGGGATTTAGATGACAAGATAAAAGGGTGTAACTGAAATGAGCTACTTGAAATTCAGAAGAATTCTCTGGTCCTTACATTGAAGAACTTTCCCTTTTAGATTCAATTGAATCGGGAGGTCTTTGGGCAAAAGATTTATGTATGGCTTCATTGTTATCTTCTATAACATAAACATCTTTAGGAGTAAAAAACTGAGCCAGTTTCCTTGCACGTTTAAGATCGGCATTTGATTTGCTCTCCTTAACTAGCAGAAGTTTTTCATGGCGATCAACTCCAACTGCATGGATAAAACTACAACAATGAGTCTTTAAAACTGGAATTTATGCACAGAGTATTTATGACTTTTAGGAACTTAGCTGTATTCCTCAAAAATAAGATCAGCCTTTATGGTCATCTTTCCGAGGGGGCGTGCTGTAGGGGCTGCAAGTATAACCAAACATTCTACACTAAGTAATTAAAGACCTAGCAAATTGAACTAAATTCATTCATGAACTCAATCAAGTAGAACTTGCAATTGGTAACTCCATTGCAATTAAGGAAAAATTATTCTGAAAAAGTATTAGTTTTAAATTATTTCGCACTTGCAGCGTGGCTTCTTTCGACTATCAGTCCATCATTGCATAATCAGTTAGTTGGGAATTCTGGTTCGTCTTATGAGTTGTTGCAGGCTCTTATGCTTATCTTTGGGTCTCACTCAAACACTAAGGCCAAGCGCTATCGGTCATTATCGCATAATGTTCGGAAAGATGAGTTGTCCATGTCTGCCTATTTAGCAGAAACCAAGCATCTCTGTGATTCCTTGGCAGGGTGTGGTCAATGAATAACAATGGAAGAACAACAGTCTACTATTTTGAATGGTTTACTGCCAGAGTTTTATCACGTGGTGTCAATTATCTCTACGAGCATAGTGCCATTTGATCTACAAGGTGTCACAACTGCTCTTCTGGATGCTGAGGCTCGGCAACAAGGGCATTTATCTAGGTGTCATTTTTAGCGAATGTTGTGGTGGTGAATAAGACTGCTTCAGCACAAAATGTTCCATCGTATGCCTGACAACCGCCACTAGATATGTTTCATTCGTCACGAGGATCTCATATTTCTCGTCATGGGCGAGGTCGAGGACGACGTGGTGGTAATGCAAAACTTTAATGTCAGATCTGTGGGAAGTTTGGGCATTTTGCTCGGAGATGTTTCTACAGGTATGATTTGGTGTCCAACGACGAAGGGGAAAACCCTAGTACGAGGGATGATAGTGAGCGTTCTAGTTGGGTTAGATTTGCCTCTCATGTGGGTCGAAAGCCCATTACTGCATATATGTGTTGTACGGATGGTGGATCACATTGGTCTGGGTTGCAACCTCTTTACTATGCTTCTGATCCAGTAGCATGTGGTCAACTTCGTCAGATTTAGCCTGCAATTTCTGAGATGGATTCAATTCACCGTGGCCCAAGTCATCAATTTTACATGCCTTCTGTCGTTGATCAAATATCACGTAGTTCTTCTGCTTATGATTTTGACTGTGTGCATCGTCGATCTGATCTTTTATCTTAGTCATCTTTTTCGATGGGCGGTCACACTGCGAAATCGACTGGATCACCTATGCTTGTTAGTCTTTCTACAATTGTAGATCCGGTGTGGTATCCAAACAGTGGTGCCACTACTCACATAACGAGTGACTCGGTGAAACTTTCAGATGCTCGTTTGTACAATGGAGGAGCTAAGGTCATTATAGGTAATGGCCTCTCTATACCTATTACGTATGTTGGTGGTTCGACTATCTTGGCTAATGATTTTAGTCCGTTGTTGCTTAATGACCTATTGTATGTTCCTGATATTGGTAAGAATTTATTGTCTGTTTTTAAGTTTGCAAAGGACAATAGTGTATTTTTTGAGTTTTGTCCTAATTGTTGTTATGTCAATGATCTGAAGACTCATCAGACATTGCTTTGCGGAAATGAATTGAATGGCTGTATTGATTTGATACTGTTAAATCTTACTTCACTTTTAATGTTGTAAGTACATCTCGTATAGAGTCTCTTCAACAACAGGGTCAGATACTAGGTTTGACAAGTGGCATCAAAGATTAGGTCATCCATCACATGGTATTATTAGTAGTGTTTTGAATGCTTGTACTATTAGAGTATCTAGACATAATAATTACTCATTGTGTAATGCTTGTAAACTTGGGAAAAGGCACAAATTGCCCTTTGGTTCCTTTGATTTCGTGTATACTTCTCCCTTAGAACTTGTGGTTGTTGATGTATGGGGGCTAGCTTCTTGTTACTCCTCTGGTTATTAATACTATTTGTCTTTTGTTGATTCATTCTCTCGGTACACTTGGATCTATTTCCTTAAAAAGAAATCTGATGCAGTTTCTGCATTTATGTCATTCAAGAAATGTGTTGAGCTACAGTTAGGTGTTAAACTCAAACAACTTCAAACTGATGTAGGTGGTGAGTTTCGATCTTTTGACTTGTATCTTTAACAATGTGGAATTGTTTATCGTGTGTCGTGTCCGCAAACCTCGAAACAGAATAGCCTAGTTGAACGTTGCCATCAACAGATTTTTGAAACAGAACTGACGTTGTTAGCTCAAGCTTCCTTGCCTATTTCTTACTGGGATGATGCGTTTGCTACTACTGTGCACATCATGAATGTCCTTCCAACAAAGGTATTACATGGTGTATATCCACACGAGCAACTCTTTCGTCACAAACCTGATTATCGTCAACTTTGTATTTTTGGCTGTCTTTGCTATCCACTTCTCCGACCATATAATCGACACAAGCTCCAATACAGGTCTGCCCCTTGTACATTTCTTGGTTATGCTTCCAATCATAAGGGATATAAATGTGTTGGTCGATCTAGACATGTTTACATTTCTCGACATGTTTGTTTTGATGAAAATGTATTTCCATTTGCTCAAGTGTCAACTTCTGTAGTATCTGTCACTGACAACAAGTCTGGTCGGTACACGAGAGCTATTACTACCTTTCCAGTGTTCAAGGTTCCTACCGCAGAGATTTCAGCACAATCTAGAGCTGATTCTAGTCCAGCTAGTGATACTAGTGCATTGGATTCTTCTTCGAATGGTGTTCTCGGCTATACTTCAATAAGTCCAATAGGTACTTTAACGCCAATTGTTGAGCAGCAGAGGCCTACTTCAGTGAATTGTCACCCCATGATGACTAGGAGTAAAATGGGGTTTTACAAACCAAAGGCGTATATGGTAATGATTAGTAATGTGGAGCCTTAAACTATTCATGAGGGAATGATGATTCCTTCTTGGAAGCAAGCTGTTAATGATGAGCTTCAAGCTTTAATTCGAAATCATACATGGAATTTAGTTCCAGTACTGGCAAATCGATCTTTAGTCGGATGCAAATGGTTGTTCAAGATCAAGAAGAATTCTGATGGAAGTGTAGCACGCAATAAGGTTTGTTTGGTTGTTCAAAGATTCTCTTAACCAGCTGGACTGGATTATTATGAGACTTTGAGTCCAGTTGTCAAAGCCAATACTATGCGCCTGATTCTTACCTTAGCTGTGTCACGAAAGTGGAAGCTTCGACAGGTTGACGTGAACAATGCGTTTTTAAATGGAGACCTAGCTGAGGATATTTACATGAAGCAGCCTCCTGGGTTTGAAATGGTTGAGGACCATGGGCAGCCCTTGGCATGTAGGTTGAATAAGGCCATAAATGGTCTTAAACAAGCCCTAAGAACTTGGTTTGAAAAGTTGAGGATTTTTTTAGTACAACAATTGAATTTTAAGCCTTCAAGAGCTGATTCTTCATTGTTTTAGAAGCACACAAATGTTGGAAATGTTTATTTCCTTGTCTATGTTGATGATATTATTGTTACGGGTGGTGATTGTGCTGAATTAAACGTTATTTCCTGTCTTGATCGTCAGTTTTCTCTTAAAGATTTAGGGGAGTTGAGTTTCTTTCTTAGGCTTGAGGTGTTCAGACATCAGGATTGGATGCATGTGTCTTAGCAAAAGTACGCTCGTGAGTTGCTAGAACGTGTTAACATGATGAATGCCAAGCCAGTGAACACTCCTATGGTAAGTTCACCGACTCTTACATCCTTGGTTGGGTCACCTTTGTCAGATGGTACTATTTATCAACAAGTTGTAGGCAGTCTGCAGTATTTGTGTTTAACTCGTCCTGATTTGTCCTTTTCTATCACTAAAATGAGTCAATATATGCATAAACCTCATTATGCGCATTGGACAGCTGTGAAACATATCTTGCGGTATGTTAAGGGTACAAATGTATTTAGAGGCAGTTGCATTTCAATTTTTCTATTGAAAAAATAGATAAATTAACTTTTATATATTTCAAAACATGTAAATTAATTTCCTGTCAATTTTTATTTATTAAATAATGATGTAAAACGTTAATTTAAATGATTAATTATCAATTTGATTCCTAAACTATACATCTTTCTTTGCTCCCTTGTACTTTCCTTCCACCATTTTCAGCTTCATCTTCAAATTTTCTACCAACCCTTTTGTTTTCTTCAGCTCAAATGGTGTTGCAGACAGCTTGTCCTTGGCTTCGTTTGCTTCTGTTATCACTTCTTTCAATGCCAAGGCTAAATCATCCATGGCTTTATTGTTGTTTTCTTCTGCATCGGTAATGAAGAAGCTCGCTCACCTTCTTGCGCACGAACCAATTTCTCTTTGGTAAATTGAAACTCCAATTCAAGTCTTTTTAAATGGTCATCCCCCATGGAAGTTTGAGAGGAAACGCTTGATGGGTTTTCCCATTTCTGCAAGTTTTCCGGGAGAGAATTGACTTGGTGCTTGGAATCTTTAAGTGAAACATTTGCTTGTTCAAACTCTTTTGATTGAGCCACATATGAATCATATATCTTCTTCTCCCATTCTTTCTTTAAATTATGTTAAAATAATTATGAAAATTATTAAAAAAACATTTATCTTAATTATTTAACACAATTTTAAATAATTTATATTTATTTTAAAGATTTTTTATTATTGTTAAGAATTTTAAAAAAATTAAAATGATATTCTAGCTATAGTTTAAGGACCAAATTAGTAAATAATCATTTAATAAAGTAAAATTTAATGGGGCTAATCTGCACATTTTGAAATATATAAGACTTAATTTATCCATTTTTCATTAGAGGATTCCAAATGCAATCCGCCCTAATTACAGACTTTTAGCATAAATTTAATTTTTTTAAATAAGCATTAACCACCTTTTATAATCTTAATTAACTTTAAACATGATTGAAATTAGAATCAAGAGGATTTTCTCTTTTCTTAGACGAATTTCAATCATTTTAAGTGTAATCTTTAAATTTCGACTGAAATGATGTAGCCTGTTCTCTCTATAATACTCATACTCTATGCCATCATTTTATTATAACAACAAAGTTTATTATAGAATCAATTTTTTATTTTTTTCATCTATAAAAACTTTTTATATACAATAGAAACGGCCATAAAGTATAAAGGATATTCATTACTAAATTAGTTCTCCATAACAATCTCTTCTTTCAAATTTTAGTAAAATTATTTCTTTTTTAAATGAAATAAAATAATAAATATTAATTAAGATATTATTTTAAAACATAAACTTTACATAAAAATATATTAATCATATTTTATTAAATGAAAATAATTAATATTAAAGTTATATTAATGATAAAAATATGAAAGTTTTATAAATTAAAGTAATGTTGATGCTTAAAAAGTTTTTACATGTATTTTCAAGAAAACTAAAGAAAGAAGTAAAACCATTAAAATAGAAATTAAATGGAAGGGTGTTGGCCAAATAAAATTAAAAAAATGATAAAGAAGGAAATTAGGTTGCAAATGTAGGTGGTTTTTTTTTATTGAACCTTAAATGTGGGTTTGGATAAAAAAATTACAATTTTGAAGATTTTCAGAGTGTTAACATTTTGAAATGTATCATTTCAAAATATTAGTATTTGTGTGTATTTCGTTTGGATAAATAACATTTAAAAATAAGTTAATGAAATTTAATAAGTTAAAAATAATTACAAAATAAAAATATTAAAAATAAATAATATAAAAATATGTCATATGGATATTATTATATTTATAAAAAATATAAACAGTTTTAATAATGTAAAATAAAAAGAATTTTAAAAATCAACTCTCTTTTTTATTTCTCAAGGTATTTACAGGAACGAGTCTAGTAACTAATCCTTCATATGCTGTAGGCCCATTAAAGAGTAGATGCAGGCCACGAATTTTACTCAAAACTCTTTTTGAAATTTCTTAAAAATTTTAAAAATTTCCATTATTTTTACTCAAACAAATAAATTTATTTTTGAATTTTTAAAAACCTTGCTAAAACTAAAATCCTCCTCTAAATAAACTCTAAAGGTACGCTAGAAAAAGAAGTAGTGTGTAATGCCCAAAATTATAGGGTTAGAATTAATAAATTTATTGTGAAATAAGCATTAGTTTAGGTGGTAGAGAACTTAGATATTGCTTAGAGAGCCAAAATTCAAATCTCACTCTTTTCACTTTTACCTATTTTATTTTTCAGCAACTAGGAATAAATTCAAACTAGTATATATATTAAATGTGATAGAAAATGGTCAAGAATAAGCTTATTGATTCAGTGGTAAGGCCTTAGCATATTAAATAAATTGTTGAACATTTTATCCATTTATAATGTCGATTGATTTGTTATCGTAATATTGAAATAAATTTTAAAAAATTATGTTATGTTTCAGATTATTCTTAATGAAATCAACTCAAATAACTCATATTTAATAATGGTCCAAGAAACTTAAATTTCTTTTGATTATATATGCACACAAATTTTGAGTCAAAAGTTTACTTGAAAATTTGAAGTCAAATTTATTGATAACTTTGATAGAAAAGTTACAATCTTTGGAAATTTCTTGAATACAGAGAAAATATTATTTAATTCTTCTCTCTGATTTGACTTCGATCCAAAGGTTGTCTAACTTGGTCTTGGATGGATATGGATTGCATCAAGTGTTGTGTTGAATTGTTATTGAAACGAGTTTGGACCTCATTTCTTCAATTGAAATCGATTGAAAGGCAGCTTTCTTCAAAAACGACTTTTGACTTCTTCTCCACAGTTGAATTGGATCAGAAAGCGACTTTTCTTCAGAACTGATATGACGTTCTTTAGAATTTATTCAAGTTCTTCGGCTTATTCAAAAAATTCTATAGACATTTTTGGACTTCTTGAACTTGTGAATCTGTAAAATGGCTTGGGTTACCCCTTTTTATATTGACAAGTACTTGAATAAAAAAAAGTTCGTGTAGAATTTAACTGCTCTATTTGATTGTTTTCCTTTATTTATTATTTATTTCTTATTAATTTAATTAATTAAATATAAAATAATCATTTAATATTATCACTTAATTATTTTATCTTTAATTAGTGATAATATAAAATTTTAATATTTATCTCTTAATTAATTAAAATTAAATAGAAAAATTATTATGACACAAATATGATATCATCATTTGCACTTATGGTAACTCTAACTTTGGTCACAGTAATTTGGGCTTGATACATTTTTTTTTTTTGATAAAGAATTTGGGCTTGATACATGGCACTTTGCATTTGGTCCAAAAATTTCATCATCTATAATATAATATTGAATCTTAGGGTTCGTTTGTTTGGTGGAAAATGTTTTCCGAAAAATATTTTTCGGATTTTCCGGCGTTTGTTTGGTAGAAAATGAATTCCTAAAGGAAAACATTTTCCAAAACACGAGTAAATCAATTCCCAATTTCCGGAAAAAGTCTTACCAATTTGGAATTCGTAAGACATTTTCCATTCCCTTCTCTACACTCTCGATAGCAGTGGTTCTCTCTTCCTCTCTGTCCATCAGCCTCTGCCGCTCCTCCTCATCTCTGTTCGTTGTCCTCGTCATCTCTGTCGGTCGACCCTCGTCAAGTCTGTATTTTAAAGAAACCTTAAAAAATTAGCAGCCACAAGTATATCACTATCTTCTTTCTTAATTATGCTCATGCTGGTTCTCTTCTAATGGCAGATTTGTAATGCCTGCTGATTCACCTCTTCTCGTTAGGTTGCTAAAAAATTACAACCTGAATCGTCACCTCTTCTCGCGATTCATCGAAGGTGGATTTCTACTCACATTATTGATTGCAAGCTCTAGGTAATTGTTAGGGGTTTCTGCATATTTATATTAGTATTTTATTTTTTATTTTGTTTAATTGTTGAGGTTCGACGAATGAATTAGGATTGGGATGTAAACTTGAGGAATTAAAAATTGGTAATTTTTTAGCTTCAACTGACTTTATTGTGTTAAATGGAACATTTCATTTTATGAAACTGGATTTTGTTGATTAGTCAGAAAAATGAAGAAACTGGATTTTGTTCATTTCAATCTTGGCTTGGATATAAAATTGGGGAATATTTTGAAAGTTAACTACAGATGAGATGGATGGGAATATTATGTGGTGTAAGGGCAGCGTACATTACATACATACATACATTGAATTCATACATACATTCACATACATGTTTTCCAGTTTTTTATTACAGTAATGACATGAGCCATGTATATGTATGTATATACTGTTGGGAGTTGGGACATATGTTCCAAATATAATAGACATGTGATATCATTTTCTTGTAAATTGTATTTCTCCATGCATTCTTCTTCTATACATTTCAGTTATAATAGCCATTTATATGTATGTATATACTGTTGGGAGTTGGGACATATGTTCCAAATATAATAGACATGTGATCTCAAACGCATATTCAGTTTTCTTGTAAATTGTATTTCTCCATGCATTCTCCTTCTATACATTTCATTCAATGGATTATTGGGTACTTTTTCTAATTCTGGGTTTCACCCTACTTCCTTCTCCTTATGGTTCTTGGTTGAATTACTTGTATTTAGTGTATGGATTATTCGTTGTTTTTTTTATGGAGGGCAGTAAGGTGTTTTAGTCATCCCATAAATCAGGATTACAGAAATTAATTAACTAAGCCTGACCATCTTTAATCCTCCCCAACATTACAATCAAGCTTAGTAAGATTATGGGAAAACTGATGTCCTAGTTGAAAAGTATGGCCAAAAACACGACCCCAAATGCAAGATCAAGTCCAAAATATCATTAAGCAAACCATTCCGCTCCCAAAAAATAGGACTCAAACTGTTTATCCTTGTTACTACTAACATATAGTCACTTTCCACTACTATATTCGAGGGTCGATATTCAGCTGCTAGTTCCAAGCTGAACAGAATGGCCTCCACCTCAGTATTGAGCACATGATCACAACATGAAGTTCTTTAGTCTTTATTACCTTAAAAAAATTATCAAGTTTTTGATGAGCTATTGTTGTTTAAAAACTTGAAAATAAATAAATAAATGCAAAAAATACAAAGGTCGTGTTTGGCTTTTTTTTTATACTTTTTTTGTTTTTGCTTTCGAAGCAAAAAATTAAAAGTGTTTTGGAATAGAAAGTACATTAGAGTTTTAAAATTCAAGAATAATATAATTATTTTGAAGGAAAAAGTGTAATTTTAGTTTATATATAGAAAAGTTAAATTATAATTAATGGTTAGTCACTTTCTCAAATTTAGCAAGTTATTATGATATTAATTTTAAAATTCTTTTGCTTTAAAGCAACTATACCAGGTATCCTGAAGCTGGTTAAATCCAAACTGCGACTACGATGTGCCATAAGTTTTTATTATGCTTACAGAATAAGATAAAATGGTCATATAATTATGTTCTAGAAAGATAGTCACATGATATAAAAATTGTCCTCGGAACTAAACCTTATATTGAAGAGACATTAAGCCCTCAATTTAGAAGCTGCATGCTTTGAGCTCCCCTGATCAGTCATAGCTTCTTCAAAGGCAAAATGATGATTGTAGCAAGCATGCACACCTTTTTGTGTTTGTAGTAAAACTGGAAAAAGTTCCCTAGTTCTTGAACTTGTGTCCTCAGTTCTCACGATAGAGCCCTCTGCTTCTAGATTTTTTACTTAGTTCTTTAATTTATTGATTTGTCCATATGCGGTGAATGGTGCTTGTGGTTGATTTGCATCCTTGTTTTATTCCATTGGTCCCGTAGTCTTGCTCATTGTTGTCTTAAATTAGTTATGAATAATTTCAGCCTACTATGTTTCCCACTGCAATGCTTTCATTGCAACCCTTCATTTTAAAATATTGCTGCAGGCTTTCTTTTGCTTTCGTTTTCAGTTGTATAATTGTTTTTATTTGTCCCTGGTTGACGTCTGGTATTGTATCTACTATATAAATCCTTCCTCTCTTTTCCCTTGTTCTTTGCAGGAGAAACTGTTTCAAAGGATTTTGAGGCAGCAAGAGGAAGGATCACGGGTTACAACAACTGATATAGTTTCATATTTGCAGATATCTTCTGTGATTTCTTGCTCTTATTATTTTTGATGAATTTGCTTAGCTAATGGTAGTTCTTTTACTTTAGCACCATTCTTATACTTAATTTATATCCTTTATATTAAACTTAATGCTTCAACCAACAGTGTGTTTCTGCACCACTCGGGTGATTTCAACTGTAGTGTCCAAACAGTTAAGCACTTAAAATATTTACACATTTACAATAATATTTTAGGCTAAATTTGTTAAATCATTACCAAATTGATGGAATATGTAATTTATGATCACTAAAGTTGTTATTATACCAGTCAAATTTTATCTTAATATAAAATTAAATAAATTTTTTTGACAGGAACATTTAATTTCTCAAAAAATTATTAATACAATTATAATTAGCTTTTGATATGTATGTATGCACTTTAGTCATGGTAACTTTTAGTCATATATGTGATCTTATGAAAATCTTGCATCTTTTTTTTTAGTGATCAAATATTTGTGTGGCATAATTTTGTGTAGATGGATCATAATCAACATCAAAATGCAATTTTCGAAGTCGTGGCTTCAGTTTTAGCTTTTGGGGCTCTTTGGATTAAAAAATTAAAAACTAGGAAGAAAATTACTTTTCACCCTAGTGTGAATCGAGATCATGAAAGAGAAAATTATATTAATAGTATTTTATATAGTGGTGACCAACATTGTATTGATATGATAAGGATGAGACCGATCAACTTTTTTAATTTGTGTGATATTCTTAGTAGGAATAATTTGTTACAATCATCTAAATCTGTCAATATTAAGGGGCAAATAGTTATATTTTTACATATAATTGGTCATAATGTAAGGTTTCGAGTGATTGGATCTAGATATTACAGATCAACTGAGACAGTTCACCGTTACTTTAGGGTTGTATTGAGAGCTATTTTGAAATTGTATAAACTAGTTATTAGATTACCTGATGAGTCAACTCCTAGTGAAATCGGAAACAATCCAAGGTTTTATCCTTATTTTAAAGATTGTATTGGAGCATTAGATGGAACTCATGTTCGTGCATCCGTTCCACTTAGCATTCAAGGAAGATTTCGTAGCCGTAAAGGAGGGACGACAGAAAATGTATTGGCTGCCATTACATTTAATTTGAAACTTTCCTATGTTCTAACTGGTTGGGAAGGTAGTGTACATGATTCTCGTATTTTAAGTGATGCACTTTCACGCCCAAGAGGATTAAGAATTCCAGAAGGTAATAATTATCATTAAATACCAAATAGTTCTAGTAAGCTCATAATTTATTAGTATTAATTATGTTTTGTAAAATTGTAGGTAAATATTATCTTGCTGATGCTGGATATGGCATCCGAAATGGATATATTATCCCATATCGTGGTGTCTGATATCATTTAAAAGAGTTTAGTGCTCAGAGGCCTGAAAATGCAAAGGAACTCTTTAATCTCCGTCATTCATCATTACGAATCACTATTGAACATGTTTTTGGGATTTTGAAGAAACGGTTTTGTGTATTAGATGTTGAACCATTTTGGAATTTTCAAACTCAAGTAGATATAGTTTTGGCTTGTTGTATCATTCATAATCATATAATGGGAGTTAATCCTAGTGATAATGGGAGTTGATCCTAGTGATTTACTTAATCAAAGATTATACGATGAGCATGAGTCTGATTTGATAATACCAACTCTTACGGAGCGAGAAGAAAGAGAAGAAGCAAGAGAATGGTCTGCTAAGAGAGACGAAATTGCACAAACTATGTGGACTAATTATATGGTTAGAAATATTAGGTAGGTTTAAGGCTTAGGGTTATTGTTTCTATGTTATGTATGTTTAGTATTTTTTTTTTTGTTAATGTTGGCTGGATAATTAATTTATTATGTTTTAAGCTTGTTGGATATTGAAATGATCGGTAATGACAATTATTAATGTAGAATGGGTAAGGGCAACAAAGAAGGGACCTCCAAGCAATTCAGGTGGACAAAACCGATGGATCATCTTTTTCTTGAAATTCTAGCAGAGGAGGCCCAGAGAGGAAATAAGCCTTCTAATACTTTCAAAGCAGTTTCTATTAATCGAGTTGCCGAAGCTATTTCTGAAAGATTTCAAGTCCAATGCGATGCGAAGCATGTGGAAAATCATTTGAGGACTGTAAAAAACCATTGGTAGATTATATGCACAATTCGGGGTGAAAGTGGTTTTGGATGAGATGATAACATGAAAATGATCACTTGTGATAGAGCGACATATGATACAGCAGTGATGGTAATATATGTATATATATATATATATATATGTTAAGCATATTTCAATTGTTTTTTACTTGTCGTTCTAATTGTGTATAATATCCAATAGGCACACAAGAAGTATGAACCATTTTTGAATAAAAGCATTGATCATTATGATGAAATGACTTTGGTTGTTGGCAAAGATATGGCAACAGGGAGTTTTGCCAAAACATTTGCTGACATAGATTTGGATGATAGTAACCAAGATTCAGTGCCTGTAGATTACGACAATGAAGAGGCTGAAGAGGTAAGAACAAATGTATCTTTATCTGGCACATCCAAACGTAAAAGAAAAAATGTTCAAGAAAGTGTCGTTGATGAACAAATTAAATTTGTGGGTGAAAAACTTGGCAAAATTGCTAATGCTTTGGAACAATTTACTGCGGATAAGACACTACATCTTTACGAAGAAGTGATGCCGATGGAGGAAGAAGGATTTGATGATGACTTCTTGTGTTCTGTGTTTGATTATCTAGTGAGTCATGAATCCGAGACCAAAGTTTTTTAGTTAAAAGTAAGAAGCATAAAAAAATTTGGCTTCAAAAAATTTCTCAAGGTTGAAGATATTGATACTTTTATGTGGTGTAATATTAGTTACACTAAGCTAAAAGCAAAGAGAAATCATTACAATTAGTTAAATTAAATGCTTGTTCTTCATTTGGGTAAAGAAGTGATTTTTTATTTTCGTTTGGCATGGAAGATAAAATTAATTAATTAATTAATTCAATTATAATTGTAAGAAATTTTATTTGCTTTTAGCTTAGCATGAAAGACACAATACCATATAATTAAAAGAAATTTGAGTTATAGACAATTGTTAAAGTTGAGTTATTTGAGTTGATTTTAATTTAGAAATATAAAATAAAATTTCAAAATTAGAAGAATATTAAATTAATTAATTTCAATATTATGGTAACAATTTGTGTAATGGCTCAATTTTTAATGGTACCAAAAAATGCGATTTTGGAACCCCTTTTTCAGAATTGAGTCCATAAATATTAAAATAAATATTTACAAAGATAATATAAAAACATATTAAAGATTGGCCCAATAATTTTGTCGAATTGATAGTTAATTAAAGCTCAGGGACTAAATCGTAAAAGTTCAATCGCTATAGATTTTTAATTGACAAAAGACTTGGGATTAAAACAGAAATTAAGCAAGGGTCCAAAATGGTTATTAAACCATTTATAATTGAAATTTGGTGGATGATTATGTGAGAAATCTTTAACATTAGTTAATATTAGATTAGAGAAAATTAAACTTAGTTAGGTTAATTAAACCAAATTAATTAAAGTTTAATCAAGGTGTAAAAGCAAAAAATAATGGAAAAAGATGTCATCTTCTCCATTTTGTTTCTTCTTTTTGTCCATGGGAGGGAAAAACCTAAGAAAACTCTAAAACATTGGGCCATTAATTCTAAGGTAAATTCAAGTTCTTTTCTTGTAATTTTTATAGATTTAAGGTCATAGAAGCTTGATTTAGCTAGCTCATGTACAAATTTGTAAAACTGTTAAAGCTTTTGAAAGTTTCTACTGTTGATTTCTTGAAGAATTAGGCTTGAAATTGATAGATTTTAAGCTTGATTATGAAAAGGACTAGACTGTAAAGTTAATATAACTTAATTGTTAACTTTGTATATTAGGGACCAAATTGAGTAGATGTGAAATCTATCATAAAATTATATTATAAATGAAAAGCATAACGTCTCTAACGAAAGTATGTAAGACCGATTTTAATTTGAAGCTAGGAATTTAAAGTTATGTTTATCTCAAGTTTAGAGACTAAATTGAATAAAATATAAAATATGAGGAAAATTGAATAATAGAATTATATTGAATCATGCATATCATGAAATAGTATAAAAATGTTTGGAATTGATTTGGTATATAAAATAATTGTATAGATCAAGAATTGGATTAAAGTGGAACAAATAAGGAAAAGCTAAAATTACAAATTTGTCCCTAAAGGATCCACTCCTTTTGTATTTTGAACAGGTAAGTTCATATGGAACTTACTATCTTACTTAGTATTATATGTGTGTTTTTATTTAATTTAGTATTTGAATGTTTTTATATAATTGAAATGTTGTGGAATTTGGTATAATTGGCTAATAATGGACTGGTTTGAAATATTGAAATAAGGAGCCACTGTACCCCTAGTGCAAGTGATCTACCGTAATTTGATATGTCAAATTAGGCTCCCCGTTAAACTTAAAGAGTTATTTTCAAGCAATTTAAAGGTATTTTTCATATTTTTTTTGCTTAATTTTAATTCTTTCATTTTAATAAGTGTTTAATGCATTTTATGCTCATTTTGAGACCCAAATTGGCCAAATGTGCCATTTGGACCCTAACAATCAATTGAGTGTTGTAGGAACTCGATGATGGCTCAAACTAGAGGAAAACATCACCAAGGAAAGCGGTATCACAATACCCTTGACAGTCCTGAAATGAAGAAAATGGAGACCATCTACAAAAATATCGCAATACCAGCCTTGGGTATCGCAATATCCAACCCCCGAAGGAACACCCCTTTTTCGAGACTGTCGACGATATCACAATATTCATACCCTAAGTATTGCGATATCACTGTCGCGGGGAGACAAAAATTGACATCAGGGGTAATCTTTGTCCAACCGCAACACTAATAAAAAAACACACAATTAGGGGCATTTTGGTCAAGAAATTATGGTTTGCTAGTTGTTAAAAAAAGGCCAAAAATCGGCTGGAGAGAAAAAGGAGGCATTAGACACAAGTTTAGGATAGTTTTCTTAGTTTTTGCATCATCTTCTAGGGTTTTAGTTTCTCCTCTCCATAGTTGTATATTTATTTTTTTTGCTTGTTTCTTTGTTTTTCTTCACATTCTTAGTGTTAGTTAAGTTAGTTAAGTTAGTTAGCACTATAGCTTAGGCTTATTTACATGTTTAGTACCTTAAATTTGTTTGTAATGACATTTTCATCTCTAGTTTAATGTTATTTCAGTTGATTTTCTTTTCATCTGTTAAAAATCTCAATGTTATTGTTCTTATTCATTTATCTTGTTGCTAGTTGCTTTTCTTTTAACTTTTTCAAAGTAAAAACTAAAGCTTTCATCTTTTTGTTGAAGTTTTATATTAATGGCTTTCAAGTGTGTTTCTTTTATGTTCATTAGCTTAGATATGTTAATAGGTAACTAAACCTTAGGAGGTTTGTTGATGGAGATGTGGGTAAACTAATTTTTGGGTTAGGGACTAAATTGGACTAAATTGAATGAACTTCAAAACTTAAGAATGATGCCCCTAAGGCTATATCAAGATAAGTGTGTCTGAGAGGTAATCTTATTAGGTACCAATTCATTATTCCCAGGTTAGTCGGGTGAGATCAAGAGATAAATTGGACTAATTTATCTAAATTGGTAAAATTGAGACTGAGAGGTAAAATGGAGCCACTTTAGGAGTTTAAGCATTTTAGATCCCTAATTCGATGATTAATGAACCACATTGAAGTCAACCAACCACTATTTTTATTGATTAGATAGTTTTACAACTTTGCATGCTTTATGATTTAGTCTTTTTTTAGCTATTAGTTTGTTAATTAGCACAATTACCCTCAATTAATGGCTTTTTGAACTATGCTATTTAGTGAGTAGTTAGTTAAACTCTTTAATTACATGTTATTAGCTAGAATTCACTCAATCACCGACTCCTATAGGTTCGATACTCAAATTACTATTGTACCCCATTGTACAAATTATATTACAACTTACATGTCACTCTTGCAGACTTTGCATGTAGTTATTCTGATTTGATTATTGTATTAATGTTGATGTATCTCTCCTTTACTCACCCGCAAGGAAGAGACAGGGATAGACGGTCAACAAGTCGATCCAAAACTTTGACCCCTAGTAATTTTCACCTAATCTCTTCAAATCCAACCTCTCTATTATTCACAGTTTAAAACGAATCATAATTCTTAAACCGTTTGACTTGACCTTTAAAAGTTTCATTGCTAAGTTGATCTAGAGATATCAGTTACTATAGCATAGAATGTAGTAAGTAATCTTGACCTTCAAGTTCTTTGCTTTTGACTCAAAGAGAGAGGGAGTTCCATTTAACTCCATTAATGCTCATAAATAGAAAATTTGTAAAGAAGCTGTTGAAAAAACAAAGATGCATTTACAGTAAAGAAAAAAAATAACACCAAATCATTTTTTAGACTAATATTATAAATTTCCATTTAAGCTTGTTTTTGTCTTAGACTTTCTTGTTCTTCTATTAATCTTTCATTGTTCTTTGCAGGGTTTTTGAACTTATAAATAAACGCACACACACACTCCTACAGTAATGATCATTATATCAAAGCTTACGTTTTCCTTCAAGTGTTTTCGAGTACTTGGGCACAAAATAACTTTGAAACAGAGGTTGGATTTGAAGAGTTTTGGTGAATATTACTATGGGTCAAAGTTTTGGATAGACTTGTGGTGGGGGTACAGTGGCCTGAAATTTGTTGGTGTAAGATTTTGGGTTTAGTTTAACTTTTCAATCTCCTGTGAAGGGAGCAGTAGAGGGTAAAGGAGAAAGAAGATGAATAGATGGTTTTTATTGGTGTAAAACACACCGTTTCATTTAACAAGGAAATTATGTGGAAATTATAAAATCCACATGGCATATTTAGGTGGATTAAATTTATTTTAGTTAGTGTCACATCACCATCCGTTAAGAGTTAACGAATTAAATTTATAGTGCATCGTGGAATGCCTAGATGGAGAGGAGTCCTCGGTTGGATTCATTTATTTTTAATTTCACACGTTTGGTCTACTATCAACGTTGGTACATGGAGAATAGGCTGCCGTATTTATTTAGTGGCCAGTTGATGGTAGTCTTGAGATAGAGTGGTCTTTGTCTCGAGCTATCTCGAGACATGGGCACATCAAAGCTATATTCATTTTGTCATATTCCAAGTCTCGAGACAAGATCTCATTGTATCGAGATATCTAAACATCAAAACTAAAATACGAAAATAGTGAAAACTTGTCTGGAGTCTCGAGACATAAAAGATAACAATTTTTCCCAACTAAAATCACTTTTAAGCTCATTATGTTTTTCCCGATTACATTAAAAATTTATATTTAATTTTAAGTTTTCAAATATATTCTACTAATAAATTTTTTGTTGAAAAGGATTTCCTAAATAGGGCCAATAACCAATAAAAGCCCCTTTATTTTTAAAATCGCCGAAATGGGCCAGGTCTGAATTAATTATTGAAATGGACCATTTCCCCCAAAAACGCGTCTATGTCAGCGTGTTGTCAGGAGATAAAGTAGGAAAACGCTTCCTTGAGAAAGCATTTTCCCTGTTTTTTACGATTTAAGGTTTTTTGCAATTAGAGTTAGGGTTTTGGGATTTTAGAGTTTTTAGATTTTAGAGTTTTAAGGAAAAAATAAATAAATAAGGGTTTAGGATTTAGGGTTTCTTAATTAAATTAATTATAAATTTTAAAAAGTTAGATTAGGGTTTAATGTTTATGGTTTTAAGGAAAAATCAAATAAATTAGGGTTTAGGGTTACTTGAGTAAATTAATTATAAATTTTTAAAAAATAGATTAGGGTTTAGTGTTTAGGGTTTTAAGGAAAAATTAAATAAATTAAGGTTTAGGGTTACTTGAGTAAATTAATTATAAATTTTAAAAAATTACATTGGGGTTTAGTATTTAGGGTTTTAAGGAAAAATCAAATAAGTAGTTGTTATTCGTTATATATTTTAAACTCTTCTAAAAATAAACTAATAAAATTAAATTTTTAGTAAAAATTAAATTTTTAAAAGAATTTTTAATAATAAATTAAAAATAAAATATATAATAAATTTTGTATTTTTAAATTTTAAAATAGAAAAAGAGTTTTTATGAAAACAGAAAAGAGTTAAAAGTTTATATATATTAAATTTATCTTTTCTCTAATTTTAAATTTATAATAAATTAAAATATTAATATAATATAATATGCAAAAAATACATGAAATTTAATATAATACAATCATATTAATAATAGAATATTTTAGGATAATAATTCCTTAAGGTCTTAAGATCATGGGTAAATATTTATTGATTGTTAGTGAATGATTTATAAATAATTATTAATAACTTTATTTAATGGAATTTAACATAAATTTTAATATTTTAATATTTAATATATATTTTAAACTATAGAAGTTTAAATTCAAAATTAGAAAAAAATATAATAATTGTAATTAATATTTAACTATATTTAATAATTTTTAAAATTTATAATTAATTTAATTAAGAAACCCTAAACCTTAAACCCTTATTTATTTAATTTTTTTCCTTAAAACCCTAAAATCTAAAAACTCAAAAACCCTAACCTTAATTGCAAAAAACTCTAAACCCTAACAAACGGGGAAAGGGAAGCGCTTTGTTCACGTGGACACAAAGTGCGCCCTCAAGGAAGTGTTTTCTGTCCACGTGAACAAAGCGCTTCCTTGAGGAAGCGTTTTCCTGCTTTATCCCCTGACAACGCGCTGACGTGAACGCGTTTTTGGGAGAAATTGCCCATTTCGATAATTAATTCAGGACATGATCCATTTCGGTAATTTTAAAAATAAAGGGGATTTTATTGGTTATTTGCCCTCCTAAATAACATTATAATTTATCTTTCATTTTTTCTTATTTTATAACATTCATTACACAAAAAAAAAATATTATTATTAATGTAAAACTTGAAAGATATAATTTCTTTTTACTTAGAGAAACATCTTGCTTCCTTTTTTTTGTTATTAATATCTTTTCTTTCAAAAATTTTACTTATAATTAAATGGTTTAAATTTTAATCATAAAATTAAATTTATACAAATTATAAAATAATTTTAATATATATTTGTTAACCATTTCCTTTTAAAATTCCCGACCCACCCACTGTTCGCACATCCCTGCTGCCAAACAATCCCCTCACCACTATCACTGTTAAGTCTCTTCTTGCTCTCAAGTTCCCAATAGCCCAGGACATTGAATAAGGTAATCTTTAAAACCCTAACCTTACCTTCAACTTGATGATGACTTCTACTTGAGTTGTGGGCTTTTGAGTTATTGCTGCCGCTATCGTAAAATAGCGGTGGCGGACGGCCCCTTTCACCATTTTAATCTCTACATCCTCCTAGGGTTTTTCTTTTCTTGAGACTGAAATTAAATATCTTGTAAAGAGTTACAGTTCCAATTGCTAATATCCGTTTCATTGATCTGTTCTTACTTATAGTTAATACTTTTGTGATTATGTTATTGTTGTATACAATTTTGGGAGTTTGATGATATTCTAATTGGGGGTTTTCCATGGTTATAAGCTATATCCTTAATTTATTATGTTATGGTTGAGTATGATTCATGGAACTTGAGGATATCTTAATTTGGATTATGCAGTATTAAGTATGAAGGTGCGAGCATCAGTGAAAAAGATGTGTGAGTTCTGTAGAACCGTTAAGCGCCGCGGACGGGTATATGTACTATGCACTTCCAACCCTAAGCATAAGCAACGACAAGGCATTTCCACTTTTGCTTCTGAAGGCACACTGCCCCCTGCGTATGCCTCTCTCCTTGCAGTTACTTAATCTTTTGGTTTGTTTTTTTTTTTTTTTTCAGCTTAGATTTCAATCCTGTTAACTGCCATTGTTCTGCAGATACTTCGACCAGTTTAAAGTTTAAACAAATATGTTATTTGTTATCTGAATTTGAATGCTGGTATTTTTCAGTTATTGTTATGTTTACTTGTTAGGTTCATTTTGATGAAATTACACATAATTGACTTGTTTTCAAAAAAGCTGATGTATTATTTTCAGTTTGTTGTGATTTATTTTTTCTTCAAATATGATTTCATAATCCTTAATTAAGTAGGATACATGCTTCTGCAACGGAACATTTTTACCTTACAAGTTTTTTTGAAGCTTCTGTGCTCTGAGCAGCAAGCAGTTCCTTGGCCGTCCTGTCCAAAGTATTGCCTACCATGTGCCAAGTACATGTTATTTCATTGTTTTAAACAACACCTAATGGGTGGATTTTTTTCTTTTTTTTTCGGAAGAAGGAAGGATTGACTATCTTTACTCTGGTAAAATTTGACCAGTTGATTTAAAGCCCATTAGCTTCTTATCTAGTTGAATGGGGACTTGATATTCAAAGAAGATAACATAGGAAAGTTGTCTTTAATTTCTTAAAATTTAAAAGGGTTTCAAGTGACATCTTCAATCGCAATGAATCTTTGTTTGAACCAGAAGATCTCAGTACTTGGAGAATGGATAGCATTATGATTTGGGCTAATAAGGACCTGTTTATCTAACTGATGATATTGCCTGTTGCTCTGACGCTCTTAAAGCACAAAACTTTGGCATTAATCTTTACTGCTTGTGAATTTAGCTCCCTTAAGTAACTGTTGAGGACTTGCAGTGGTATGTCTGTTGTGGTTACTGATTTTATACTTTTATACAGGATTTACTTCAATAAAATGCATCGAACTTTTAAATAAGATATAAAATCAAGTAATGCTTTGGTGATTTGATAATGTGCTTGTTCAATCTTTTCCAGGACGGCAGAGACAAATGTCAAGCATCCAATCATTCCCAGTTACAGGATGCGGCCAGGACTAGCATCCCTTATTCCTAAAATGCAAGAGCCATCTTCATCGATTATTGGGTGGAGGGCTAACCTGGCATCTCTCATATTCAAACGCGGCAATTAGGGAAACCACAAAAAGAGATACATTACAATCGCCTACTTAATATTCAACTGATTCTGCGGGAGCTAGGATTCTATGATTTTGTTTTCAATTGCAATTATATTGAGTAGTGATGATAATTTGGAACCATGTTTGGTATTTTGTTTCATCATGATGCTATACATGATGTTGCATTCCTAAATCATCTGTTGGAACACAGGTAAAGTTGAAAAGGCAGTGCCTTTCTACTCTTTTGATGCATTTATACACCCCAATAAGAACCAAGTGTTGCCTCGGATTATTGAGAAATTGGTAGTGTGTTCTGAAACCGATTGTTTCATTGACTTCTTTTATCCTAAAGAAGCATTTAAGAGAGCAAGAATTGTGTTAATTGCATCAGATATTCCCAAATTATGACCTCGTTTTGAAATTTGGGGAAGCATTTAAGAGAGCAAGAATTGTGTTAATTGCATCAGATATTTCCAAATTATGACCTTGTTTTAAATTGGTCCCTAAATTTCAAAAAATTCTAATTACATCCCAAACTTCAAGTTTGAATTTTTGAAGTTTATATATTGCATATACAAATAATTATATTTATTCAATGTAAACATAATTTGATATATTTATTTCTTTAAATGTATATAATTTAATTAAAATTAAAGTTTTATATATACGTTTGAGTCGCAACCAAATTTTTATGTGTATAATTGTACAAATTAAAGTTGATCTATTAAATTACAAATTTAATTAAAGTTCATGTGTAATTTTGAGTTTTATCCCAATATGGGGTGGGTCTAGGTTTTAGTATTCAAAATCCTAATTCAAGCTAGCTTGAACACATTATATGTATTAATTTTTTTGATCATTACGTATTAACTAATTTATGTCATATTAAATTTAAAAACATTATACTATAATGTAAAATTTTAAAATATTGTTTAATTTAAAATTTAATAAAAATGGTGATGGTAAAATAAATTTATATATAATTAGTATTTAGTAATTACTAAATATTAAATAAAAATAGTTTTATTTTTAAAAAAATACTAATTTAGGTATGTTTAAATATGTCCATTTTAGTCATTTATAAATATGAATATATTTGGGCAATATTAAAAAATTATATTTGCATTGAGTTGGGTTTGAGTGATTCTCTATGATATTAATTTTATATGGACTTGGCCCAAGTTATGAATCAATATAATCAGTACCATACCAGTGGATGTACTTTTTTTTGAAAGGAAAGTACATATTCATTAGAAAAACAAAACCGAACATAACAAAAGCTCATAGGGGGAAACAAGTTAAACCTAAGTCAATAGGCTTAACCCATACATCCAGTCTTATTCGTCCCACTAATAATAGGTAACAAAACATCCAAAAGAGCCTCAAACTTATAAAGAGATGCATAAGACAAGGCCATCCGAGCTAAACAATAAGTCGACTTATTTGTATCCCTTTTCGCCCAAAGAAAGGACAGATCAGTAAACTATGAATGAAGAAAAATACATTCTTGAACAAGTAATCCAAACTCAGACATATCAACACCTTTCTTATTCAAAGCATTAATCGCAACCAAACCATTTGATTCTATAATTAAACCGTCCACATCCTTTCTACAGAGCCACAATAAAGCCTCTCTTATAGCATAAGTTTAGCTAATCTAAGATTCCCTATGTGATTTATATAGCTTGTCAAGCCTTTCAGGAATCTACCATTATGATAGCATAATACAACAACAAAAATCGTACATTGATTTGCGGAAACGAAACAACGTCAATTACAACACCCATTGCCTGACTCGATCGCCGAGTCTAAGCTACAAGATGCCACATTCATTGCTGGAACAACTACTGTTAAATACATTGTAAATAAATCATTCAAACATACAATCATGTCATAAACACATTCATATTATGATACCCAATTAAATCCAAGCCCTAATTGAGCTTATGAAATTTTTTTTGTTATCGGAGCATGAAATAGGACCAAATTATAAATTTCCAAAATTTTGGGGCCAACGTCATGATGTCACTTCCTCCACGTTGTGACGTCACCAAACAGTTTGTCACGTTGTGACCTCAGGCCATTTGATGTCACGAAGTGATTCACTGCCAACCCACGTTGTGATGAGGAAGATTGCTTGTTGGGACATGGACTCTACTTTAGGTAAAATTTAAGCCATTTGGTACCTATTTCATGTCTACCTTTCCAAAATTTAAATTTGGTGCATATTTGCACAACTTTACCTCCACAAAAATCATTCCAAACACATCGAAACACGTATAAACATCCGTAATCTTTACATCAACTATACTACTAATTCAACCACTAAACATGACATTCTAATACCATGGCATTCAAACTAATCCATTTGGAAATTACCAAACGTTTACTTAAATCAATGCTTCTCAAAACATGCCAATTTACATTCAAATGGGCCATTTCAAATACCAAACCAGTTACCAAATCATACTATTTCAACTAAGCATTTACATTGTTAAAATCAAGCATTAGAAAGGTTTGAAACTATCATTCAAGACTCAACATGTAACACCCCAACCCATACCCGTGACGAATTAGGGTTACGGGGCATTACCGATTATACCACTGTTCATACATAAAAATATCTTTGCTTCAAAACTCAAAAATTTTAATCACATCAATTATTCGTAACTTAATCACATATTGAATCTTAAGATCATAGCATTTCATAAATAAAAACATATTCTGACATATATCAAACATCTCATACATAAAACATATAACAAAACAACTATTTCATTAACTAAATATCAACCTATTTTACATTAGATATTTATATAGTCAATTTTCAAATCAATTAACATACCTTTTAGACATACAATATATATATGCTATATAAATACATAACCAAAATCATATTAAGTTAAATTTGATAATTGAATATACCATCATATATATATATATATAAAACTCATTCCATACCAAACATGAAACTATCAATTTAATAATAAATTACCAAATCCCAAGCAATCATGACATAAGCACAAGTATTTATTTAACTCATCATTAGTCGAATATTTAAGTACATAATTAACGATATAAACCCATATTACATGATTATATATTCACAAACTTTTACATTCATAAACTAAAATTATAGACTAATTCCCATGTTAAAATTTATACATACTTAACAACGCCATTCCTTGATTATTCGGCTACCATAGTTAACCACATAAATAGTACAAATGATGCTATTCAATTGTAAGTTAAAATATACCATTTTACTGATCATTATAAAGTGATTAATTCACAACCAACAAATTCATAACATAGAACATTAATCAAACTTATAACTAGCTGAATACTAATTTGCATTTTAATTCATTATTTAACTACTTATATACCAACACACGACATGTTTAATATATAATCATGATATCAATCTAATTCGTTCTAATTCGTTCTAATTTGTTCTAATTCATAAATACTAATGCCAAATCAAATCGTGTTTATTACACTTATCATGCATTGTACCAAAATCTCACAAAAAAAAAAAACTTGTTTCTTACTAATTCGGCAAACAAAATTTAATCTAAAACACTTATTCAAAAGTTGATTATTAACCAAAGCTATATAGCCAATTCATATTCAATAAATAATCATCATATCAACTCATGCCAATCCACACAATAAAATCATACAATATACCTCACATTGCCGAAACAAACATACAACCACCACACATTTTATAGCATAAAATGCATGTCCAAAACAACCTTAAAACATGATCGAATACACATAAGCCATAATATTATAATTCAGCCATATTCGCATGGCTTTATAAATATATACAATTTCAAAATTCCATCAAAACAATTACTAGCCTATACATGTCATATGTTTAAATTTTCAAATTTTCAAAATACCGAGATAGAGGTCGATAGTGTGACGGACTTCCTTAACGATCCCTGAGCTCGTAACCATCTTTCAAAATCTATAAAACAAAGAACAAACATACATATATTAAGCTTTTACAGCTTAGTAAGTCATAAGCAAATGAGACATTTAATCTTATACGTAATTTAATCTAAATAAACAATAATAAGCCATCATAATTTCATATATATATATGTAATAGCCCGATTTTAGGCCTAGTCGGAACAGTGGTTTCGGGACCACAAATCCGACGAAAAAAAAATGTAATGGCTTGAATTTTCAGAGGTGTCGGAACGGTGATTCGAGATCACTAAATTCGACAAATGGGTAGAAAATATTATTAATTTAGTAAGTATAAGTTAAATGTGAAGTTAGGAAAATTTTGAAATAGTGAATAGTGCACTAGAAATAAATATTAAAATAATTAGAATCAAAATGAGGTATCAAGACCTCGGGATTTTAAACCGAGCCATAAATATTTTTATAAATATTTATGGAGTGTTAAAAGTTAGTATTAAAGTTTCGTTAAGAAATTTTAAAGTTCGATAATTAATTGAACAAAAGGACTAAATTGTAACAAATGCAAAATTATAGGAAATAATTAAATAGCTTAAATGATAAAAGGAAGAGGGCTTAAAAGGTAAATAGACCCAAGGCCTATTTGGGCTGGACGGCAGGGGCATGAAATCAGCAGAAAGTAAAGAGAATTAAGGGTAAAATTGGAATATTGCAAAATTTGCTTAATAAAGTTAGGACCAAAGTGGAATTATCTAGATTTCTCTTCATTTTTCTGAATTCTCATCAGCTAAAACACCATGGAAGGGCTTCTTCAAGCTGGTTCTTCATATTTTTATTTCAAGTAAGTTCAATTCTTGACTATTTCTTGAAATTTTTGTATTTTATGACTTTTACAACTAGGCCCACTTGTTAAATTCATTAGTTTTGATTTTATGAAAGAAGTTGAAAGTTGATATGAATATGTGCTGGAAGTATATGATGATTTATCATGAAATTAGAGCTTTAAATTGTTCATATGCTGATTTTATTGAAAGAATTGAATAGAAAGTGAATGTTTGGGACCTAATAGTAAAAGAGTTTGAAGATAGAGTTATATGTGGAAATTCTGAATTTCAATAGTTGTGTAACAACTTATAATGCCTAGTAAAGTAATAATTGAGAAAATTAGATTAATTGAGGGGTTAATTGAGAAAGGACCGAATTGTATAAACTGTGAAATTTGGGGCAAAATGGAAATCAACATTTTGCACTAAAGCAGTTTTGGACAGCAGCAGTAGTGTAACTTTGAAAAATCACCAAAAATTGTAGAGATTGAATTAGAGGATGAATAAAATATGAAACTAAAGCTTATTGAGTCTAGTTTCTTATAAAAGAAATGATGTAAGCAATGGAATTGTAAATCATGAGATATAATAGATTTTGTGAGACAAGGTCAGAATGAATTCGGGTTCCCCTGTTCTGAATTTGGAAAATCATTAAAAATTGTAAAAAATGATTATGAGTTATAGTTTATATGGTTAGAATCCTTAATGAGTCTATTTTAGAAGAAACAAGCTAAAACATCATCCGAATTCTGTACAATGAGATAATTAATTTTAGTGAAGAGTGGTCGGAACTGTCAGACAGCAAAACAGGGAAACTTTAAAGAATAAACTGTACTATTTGGCTGAACCAAAAATTATGAAAATTTTATGGTATGAAGATATGTGAGTCTAGTTTCAGGGAAAATTAACGGATCTTAATTTGGAGCTCTGTAGCTCCGGATAAAAATAATTTAGTGACTCTGACTCGGATAAACAGCTTTGAATATACATGTTAGTGAATATTGAAATTATGGTTAATGTTGTTTAAGTGTGTTATACACATTAAGGATGTGGAATGGAGAGGAGGAGGAGGAAAATTGAGAAATATATGAATGATTTGTGTATAATTGGTCATATGTTTGATTATAATTGATAGATGATGAAATAGAAATGATGCTTAAATTTGTGCATTATTGGACATGGTTTAAGCTCATGTGTGAAAATAAAGTTTCATAGCATGTGTGTATGGTATATTCGGTATATGATTTGGCATGAAATAATGTCATGAATGGTTTATCATGTGATTAGTTCCAAAAAGAGTTATGTTTCAATACACTAGCTTGCAACTATGGTTGAATGATATGTTTATATCTTGTGTAATGTGCATAGGAAACAAGTGTGGAAGATAATGAAATAGTAAGTTCATATGGCTGAAATTTAATGATTAAATGTTAATTTCATGAATTATACAATGTATGATGAAATGTATTTATTGTTGAAATGAGAATAAAATAAAAATGTGAAAATCGAATAAATGATCAAATTAAGTGGAACGCCGGATTTGAGTACTTCTGATCAAGTGACAAAGTGATAAGTGGTTACACTTATCTGATCAAGTGACAAAGTGATAAGTGCGAAACTTATCTGATCAAGAGACAAAGTGATAAGTGGTTACACTTATCTGATCAAGAGACAAAGTGATAAGTGGCTACACTTATCTGATCAAGTGATAAAGTGATAAGTGGTAGCTTCAGCTACACTTATCTGATCAAGTGGCAAAGTGATAAGTGGTAGCCTAGCTACACTTATCTGATCAAGGACAAGTGATAAGAGGTCATATGTCAAAGTGAAAGTGAAGTACTCAATTTTCCGTAACCGTTCCCTAATTTGATTAAGGATGGTAAGTGACAAATGGGCTCAAATGAATTAAAGTAAATGAATAAGTGGTAGTGTATTTATACCAGGATGATGTTGTTATTTAAGCTAAAGTGATATTTTCATTGCAAAATTAAGAATTTCATAAATGTGTTATTGAATGATATAATCGATAAACGTTGAGTTAAATGGTAAATACGTATTAGTGTTAAACTTAGTGACATTGAATTGTACGTGAATTAAATGGAAATTGCTAGTGATATGATCTAAATTGTGAGCATGAGAAATTGCGAATTAAATGAAATGGAAATGAAGCATTGAATTGTATGAGTATGTACCGGTCTCGTAGGCCCTAATTATTATGATTATAATATTTTGAGGATATATTGTGAAAAGTTATAGAAACATGTTAATTATTTTGAAAGTTTTTATTTAGATGAAATTTTATAACTCGGTTAAATACGTTTACAAGTGTATGTGTTTTGGTAATGCCTCGTACCTTATTCCGGTGTTGGATACGGGTAAGGGGTGTTACAATATATATTTCCAATTCATAATTTCATATATCAAACATATATAATTTGCATCATTTTTACTTAGGCCGAATGCATAATGAACCATTAACATAATCAACCTTTGCTTCTACAATAATAAAAATAAACATCATTTGGCCGAATATATATTTTCACATATACATACACATAATTCACATTAATAAATGATATTATATCATCAAGTCATACATTCAACTTACCATATTTTTATAACTTGAATAAATACATACCTGAGCCTTTCTAATTTGAATTTTTATACTCGATCTTAACTTATTATAGCCCGTTGAACCATTCGGAAATAAAAAGGATACTCAAAAAATTAAACGTTTCGTACAACGCCATCGTCCCAGATGTGGTCTTACATTTAATCACATATCGATGCCACTGTCCCAAACAAGGTCTTACACGTAAATCACAAGTCGATGCCAACGTCCCAGACGTGGTTTTACATGACAACACATAACAGAATTCTATGTCATGACATACGTATCCTAGATATTCCTAAGGTTCATACGGGACTTTCCGACATTGTAACTCAATCGAAACAATCTCGTAACCATTTTTCCTAAGTTTATACACTTTTGGCCAGTACAAATTATATTCATAAAATTTAATTCAGCATATAAAATTTCGTATATTCGAAATTAAAAACATTTATATGCTTATAAACTTACCTCGGATATTGACGGACAGAAATAAACGACTATTCGATTATTTTTGTTTTTCCCCTATCCAAATCTTATTTCTTTGGTTCTTGATCTAAACATATTTAAATTAAACTCATTCAAATATAATTCTACTAAATTTAACCCAAAAACACAAAAATGGTCAAATTACCATTTTGCCCCTGACATTTTGCACTTTTTACAATTTAGTCCAAATTGCACAAAACACAAAACATGCAAAATTTGCACACAACATGCTTAGGCCGAACCTTCCTCATGTTCATACCAGTCCATACATTTCATTTATTTCACATTTTAGTCCCTCAAAATTTTATTTTCATGATTTAGCCCAAATTACTCAAATTCATCAAAAACAAATCCAAAGACAAAACATTATAAGCTATCACATATCTTTTATTTTATAACAACAAATAACAAAAATCACAAACTATCATCAATAACAAAACACAAAATCATTATCAAATTCAAAAATTAAAACATGGGCTTTGTAGATTTCATAGCAACGATCTCAAAAACGTAAAAATTATCAAAAACCGAGCTAGTTACATACCTTAATCAAGCTTAGCTATGGCCGAATGTGGCTTTCTTTTTCTTTTCTTTAGCTAGTTTCGGCTATTCAAAGATGAACATGCATGTATATTTTGATTTAATGTTTTATTATATTATCAAATTAATATAATTAGTAAATTAACCTTTTTATTTTCATTCAAAATCCACTAAACATTTGTTTTTATGTCCACACAATATTTAAATGGTATAATATCAACAATAATACCTCCCACTAAAAGAACAAATCAATTTAGCATTTTAACAAATAGTTAGCAACTTTTACTTTTTACGCGATTAAGTCATTTTATTAAATCGGACACTCAAACGATAAAATTAAATCACGAAAATTTCAAAGATATCAATTGACACATTATAAACTCGAATAATAATATTTAAAAAATTTTATGACTCAGATTTGTGGTCCTGAAACCACTGTTTTGATTAGGGTTGAAATCAGACTGTTACACAACAAGTGCTTAACACCTATATACATGACACAAAATCGAGGTTTAAAACGGTTGAAAGACTAATGAATCAATAACGAGATAATGTGAGCTTTTAGTTGATTTGCTTGACACGTTCCAAAGGTTGACAATCTACAAGGAAAAATGAGGCAACAGAGTAACCATATTGAATGCTTAGTAAATCCATAAGAAATTATTTAACTTACCTTGACATTACAACAATTTAAGCAATTAAACGCATTGGTATATAACATGGCATCCTTATAATTTCATACGCATTTCAACAAATACAACCAATAGGTTAGTTCATTTACATGTCAAGAACTTATAATGCAAATCATATATATATACAACAATTTCCATCTAGTAACATATATCTTTCAATTCATATCCAATTTGAAAGTATATGTAATCCAATTCATGTTCATATCATTTCAACAAGTTCGTTTCCATTAGGTTATAGTTTTCTCACCCGAGAGAACCTTAGTAAACCGAAGTCAGATACATAGGACTACACTGCTCACACAAGCTGACAATGATCAGGGTTGCTCACACAAGCTAACATTTATGAATTGAAAATCCGCAACAAATGCTGGATCTCATATAATCATGTAATCCCTGATTGATTTCATATTAGACCCTAATGGCATGCCATATGTATCCTAATCCTTTACTAAATTTACACGGGCATTATTATTGCAATCGTATCAATCCAATCCCTGTAAACAACATATACATGTCATACCATTCATATAAACATTTCATTTTCATTTTGGTACCTTGTACCTATTCGTAAATATCATAGATTCCATACTTTGCAATTTGGTCCAATTGATGCCAAAATCAACCAATTCATATTTAAATAAACTAATAAACAAAATAAACAATTAAAACATAACATGAAACAAAATAGTAAGTTCCGTATGAATTACCTGGAAAAACAACAATTGAACAATTCTTTAATCACTAATCAACAATTTCCTTTTCACCGATTATCTTCGTTTGATTCAATTCCCGATCTATACAATAATTCAGTTCAATGTATCAATTTCAAACATCTTATAACATCCTATTTTATGCATGAATCAGTTCCATTTCATTTTTCGAATGCCCCTACAATTTTGCATTTGATTCAATTTAGTGTCTAAAATTGAAATTGCAACATCTTTCAAATTTGAGCTTCGAGTTTGAAATTGACCTCAATTACATCCTTTTAGGATCCTCTATTATCTAAAATTACAAAAATTTCACACCAAAAATTCAATTTATGCACTTTATTCCTTTTTGAAAAAACTAACAATTACACTTTACAATCTAGTTCTTTTTCACATCTAAGCTTAAAATCAATCAATTTAACACCTATTTCTTCAAGAAGTCATCAATGGAAACTTTCAAAAACTTTAACAGTTTTACGAATGGTACATGGGCTAGCTAAATCAAGCTCCCACGACCTCAAAAACATAAAAATTACAAGAAAAGGACTAAATTGAAATACCATTCAAGGGCCAAAAGTTTGAAAGTTCTTAATGTAACAACCCGTTTTTTAGTGGTATAAAAAACAATGATTTTGAAACCTCGTATTCCGATAATCAAGAAAGTAAATAATATTTATTAATATTTACAAGTCTATTATAAAGTTATATTGAGTATTGATCTGATAAATTTTGCTAATTGGTCAATTAGTTAAAGTACAAGTGGTTTGACCCTAAAGTCAGTGGTTTTAGAAAATGAGGTATCGGGACTTCATTTCCATAAATTGAGCTCATGAATATTTTTTGGTATTTAGAGTACAAGGACTAAATCATAAAAATTGTCAAACTTTAATTACTATTAATTTTTATTAGTTAAAAAGCTTAAATAGCAAATGTTAAGGGATTTATGTGAAAATTAGTCACTTTTTCATTATAATGGACGGTTGTATGTATGGGTTTAGTTGAAAAATAAATTTATTGTATTATTAAATTAATAATAAAATATGTTAAATTAGTAAAACATGAATGTCATCATCTTCATTTGTTCTTTCCACCGAAAATAGAAAACAAAAACTCCATTTTTAGAACTCAAAGTTAGGCCAAGCTTGTGCCATTGCATGATAAGCCCTCAAAAACTCATTTTCCGTAAATTTTTTATTTTTAAGATCGTTGTAGTTTAATTTAACTAGCTTGTATCTCTGTTTTTAAAACTGTTAAAATTTTTAAAAATTACCATTAATGAATTTTAGATGTTGATAAAAAATGGTAGATTGAAGATGTTTAAAGACTATTTTATTAAGTGATTTTTGTTAATTTTGTATGTAGTGACTAATTTCTGAATATGTCAAAATTGAAATGAAATTTTTGTAAATTTAAAGTTTAGAGGGATATATAAAAATATAATAATTGAAATTGGAATGAAAAATGAAGTTAAATTGTGAAAATTATAATACTAACAAGACTAAATTGAATGTGGAAAACTTTATATGCAGATTCCCAATTCCAAGCAAGAATTTATGTTTTGCATTTGAATTTTGTATATAAACATGAACAGAGAATGGACAAAATATAGCATTTGAACAAGGGCAAAATGTGGAGCAGCATTGTTACAAGACGAACAAATGGGCAGAAAAAGCGGCTGACATAGATATACCAAGTGGCCATAGTCTTTCTTTTTTTTTTTTTTAAAGAACTATCAATTTGTAAAAAAAGATAAAATATATTTAAAACGATGAGAGTAGTTGGGAAAAAAGTTCTAGTTTAAATACTTTAAATGTGAATTTGATTCGCTGAGACTTGTGAGTTTATTATTTTTAAATGTTTTCATAAGAAATTAAATAAATTTGTTTTTTTATTTGTTTAACCCTTTCACCAGTTTATTAGTGCATGTCTGGTGGAAATATCGCATGGGTTGTCTAGACAGTTTGAATGATGTTGATAATGTTGTTGCTCATCGATTGACAGAGGTAGGATTATAATCTAATACTCACTTGATTGGATTGTTAGATGATGATATTTATTAATAACTAAAGGATTATGTTGGTTTTTAGTTGTTTGAAGATGACATTTATTGATAACTAAAATGATTATGTTGGTTTTCAGAAGTACCAACCTAATCCATAAATAGGAATATTCATTATCAACTTATTTGTTTCTTTTTCTTTTATTTTGAGTACTACATTTCATCTCATTTCTATAACTCACAAGCTTGGATAAAAACAAGTCTGGTGCATATTAATTGTCAAAGGTTAAAGAAGGAACCCAATGGAGGACTACAAGAATGCCTCTAAACACATAGTGGTATTGGCTTTCCCCTTTGGCACCCATGCTGCCCCTCTTCTCAACATCATCCATCAACTATCGGATGCTTGCCCCAACACCATATTTTCCTTCCTTAGCACCCAACAATCAAACAACTCAAGCTTTCCCAACAAGTTTCACAAAATCAAGCCTTTTAATGTACGGGATGGATTACCTGAAGGGTATATATATAGGGGGGATCCTAATGAGCCCGTCGAGTATTTCCTTAAGGCAACACCTGGCAATTTTATAGAGGCTATAGGTGCAGTTGTGGCTGAAACTGGTAAGCCAATTGATTGTTTGATAACAGATGCGTTTTATGCATTTGGGGGTGATATCGCAGATGAGCTGAACATCCCTTGGGTGGTGCTTTGGACGGCTGCGCCCAGGACACTTTTCGTTCATGCTGAGACCGATTTTATTCGTCAGCTTGTAGGAATTAATGGTACGGATGAATGAATGAATGCATGCATGCATGCATACATATTTTATGTATTTCTTTATAGTTCTTTACTAGCTGTATGCTTAACTTAAAAGAGTATGATTCATTTATTTATTATAATTTTGTCATTTATATCTCATGATGTGCACGATGTTGCTTGAGTTGATGAGACGAACAATTCTAAGAATATTCTTAATATTGTAGGTTCTCAAGACAAATCACTTGATTTTTTTCCTGATTTTTCTGGTATACGTGTTTCTGACTTACCTGGTGGAGTAACTTGTGGGGACCTAGATGCCCCCATGGCTGCAATGTTGTATAAAATGGGATTAGAACTGTCACGCGCTACTGCAATTGCTGCAAATTCATTCGAAGATGTAGATAATAAAGTTGTCAACATGCTTAAATTAAAGTTCAATATGTTTCTCAACGTTGGTCCCTTCAATCTAGTATCATCAGTTTCTAGTTTCACAATTGATGACTCGCATTGCTGCTTGGATTGGTTGAGCAAGCACAAACCATCATCAGTGGTATACATCAGCTTTGGAAGCGTGGCAACACCACTGCCCCACGAGCTAGAAGCATTATCGGAGGCCCTAGAGGAAAGTGAGTTTCCATTTCTTTGGTCTTTCAAGGGAAATCCTGAAAAGCAATTGCCACCAGGGTTCCTAGAAAGAACGAGGTCGAGAGGGAAGATAGTTCCATGGGCTCCTCAACAGAAAATACTACAACATCCGTCGGTGGGGGTGTTTGTAAGTCATGGTGGATGGAATTCAATCTTGGACAGTATTGTCGGAGGGGTTCCTATGATCTTTAGGCCATTTTATGGAGACCAAATATTGAACACTCGAACTGTGGAGGTTGTATGGGGATTTGGGTTGGGGTTAGAGGGGGGAACATTGACAAAAGAAGGAACAAAGAAGGCCTTGAAGTTGATACTGTGCAGCGAACAAGGGAAGAAAATGAGAGAGAAAATCGGAATTCAAAGAGAGCGGGCTTACACGGCAGTAAAGCCCAAAGGTAGCTCAGTTGAAAATTTCAAAACACTAGTAAAACTTGTCAGTGACATCTAGTTAAGTGATCAAGTGCTTTAAGAGTGAATTTGGATGGGCGGTGCGTTTATCTGTGGTTAGTGTAAAAATAGCGGTGGCGGCAAGATTAGATATTGTAGTGATACTGTAGTGTGAGACAAAAAGTAAACTAAACGCACCACACCGCACCCAATTGCCCATCTAAACCCACCCTAACTTTATGTCAAGTGTTCAAGATGAACATCATTTTAGGTTCCCTCCCAAACCGCATTCACCATTCTATTTGTGATTGATGCTTTTCTCGGTTTAGGGTGGGTTTGGATGGGTGATTGGGTGCGGTGCGTTTAGTTTACTTTTTGTTTCACGCTACAGTATCTAATCTCACCGCCACCGCTGTTTTTACACTAACCGCGGATAAACTCACCGCCCATCCAAACCCACCCTTAGTTTCGGTATCCTGTGCCAAAATTTTGTTTTATTAAATTAGTCTTTGAGGTTAGGGATTGCAGTTGAAGCCTTTCCTCTGCCAACTTTTCTTTTAAGGCAAACCATATTTTGTATCATGTGTCATAAAAAAATAATCATGAGTGAAGTGATATGATAAATAATAATTAAATTAATATGAGATAATTAATAAATAAAAGAGTTTGATCTTTGTGTGATCTCTTTTACTCAAGTGATTGAAACTTTAAAAGAGTTACCTCTAAGCTATTCATAAATCTAAAAATTCTCCAAAAAATAAATTTTACAAACTCGAAACTTTTTTAAAAAATATCAACAACACCATATCGTAACTTTGTTTTAGCCCAATGCCCATTCCTATACCCAAACCCAACCCATTACATTTAAACAAAATAACACAATCCAATCTAACTGATTTTACAAAATAAAAAATCCAATCCCTTCCCAAATAAAATATTCAATTAATTGAATTTCTAAATTAACAAAACCTTGACATTAAACAAACCAAAAACCTAACCCATAATAAAAACTATTGATGCAACATCCCAGTTAGCCAATCACTGTTGATGATATCAACACGTAGCACAAGGTCGAAACTCCAGTCAATGCAATTACTGTTAGTTGCTTGGGTTGTTAATTAGTTAGGCTATTGGGCTGTTATCACTTGGTTTCCACCGACTTTAGTCTATTGCTGACTATAAATAGGTTAAAGTAATTGTTATTAGTAAGTTTTGAGCTTGATTTATTCATAATGAGATCAGTTTCTTTCTTATTACTTTGTTCTTGATTTTCGTTGATTCTTATTGTTTTTGTGATAGTTCATCATGGAATCCAAGCTTCTTGTTTGTGTGCTGTAATCCTTCGAATGGTGCTTATTCTTCCTAATTCTAGCTTCATGGCCATTGAATTCGTTGTTACGTTAAAGGTGAACTGGCATTCACCACCATGTTGGTTTTTTATCTAAGAAAGAAAAGATGGACAGATCAATTTTAGCAATCAAAATTGACTGCTTTATTTATTTATTTATTCCAAATCATATGTTTACATACAAAGTATACACTTAAATAGGAAAATTTTATCAACTACTACTTGACAAGTTGGCATGTCTAGGTACATGGGATCACTCATTGGTTGATTTCTGTATAGCCAGCACCGATTACATTAACCTATCAAATTAAAGATAAATAAAATAATTTGACAGCTTTTTAAACAAGTTGACAACTTTGACTTGTATCAAAAGTTTTGGACAGTTCGCAGTTAGACTGTCCGCCACTTTGGCTTTCACTTAGATTGTCCGCCACCTTGGCTTGTACTTTGGATTGTCTGCCACTTTGACTTGCACTTTTGCATCTCGTCAAGTGAGAGAGTTGTTGCATGGATTGCCAATTTCTAACACTCCTCCTTGGCCTTCATGTTCCAGACATCGATTTGGTTTCTCATACAACTTTTTCAAAATGTGCAGGCTCCAATACTTCTAAGTCACATCTATGATAAGCTTCAACAATAAGCCTAGTGCCTTTAACAAGAAGATCATCAAAGCCTTTATCTTTAGTTTCATCTTCAACTTTGGCCATCTTTTCAACCAAGTCTGACTTGCACAGCTGACTAAGGGACTTATAGTGCACATGTCCTTGTCTTTTGTGCCAAATATGTGATTTATCCACTGAAATGGTATAGGCTCTTGAGGTTACCAAGTTCCAGTTCAACACAAAACTTCTATCATTCATTGAGACTGTAACAACTTCTTGTCCCAGGAAGTCTAATATAGTGCAACAAGTATCTTTAAACACAACATTATAATTTCTCTCAAGCAGTTGATGAATACTAAGGAGATTATGATCTATTTCAGGCACTAAAATAATATCTGAAATTACTTTAGTACCTGATGGCGTATTGATCAACACATCACCTTTGCCTTTAGCCTCAATAAATTGGTTATTTCCATTTCTGACTTTTGAAATGCAACTTCTGTCAATCTTTTTAAAGATGCCTTCATCTGAGGTCATGGTTGGAGCATCCACTATCTATCAACCAACATTTTGCAACTCTGCTTCTTGATATAGAGTAAGAGGAAGTAAACATATGCTCCTCTTGAGCTTGTCTTTCATCAACAGTCTGAGCTTGAATATGGTTCTGCTGCTATTGTTGTTGTTGTTGCCCCTTATCCTTGCATACCCTCTCTATATGGCCAAATTGTTTACAACTTCTGCATTGAATGCCTGGTCTGAACCAGCAATACCTTTCCTAATAAGTGGTCTTTTTGCAGTGAGAGCATAGTGGAATTTTCTCCTTGCCATCATCTCTCTAACTTTTCTCTGTCTTGTCTGTGCAAACTTTCTTTCCTCTATTATTTGAGGAGCTTGAGCCTTCCATATTTCTTGCTTGAAAGGCTCCCTCAACATGCTCCTCCTGCCTTGCAATTCTCCATTTTTTTAGCGTACAGGGAATTTATAAACTTCGATAGAGAGATTACAGATAGGCCTCTCGAATCTTCAAGAGAGGTTATTTTGTATTCTTACCTCACAGGAAGTGTAGTGATTACTTCTCAACTACCCTGCTATCAAGAAACTGATTTCCAAGCAACCTTATGTTGTTTACAAAGGAAATGATTCTGTCAGAGTACTGTTTAACAGTTTTGGACTCCTTCTTCTTCAGGTTCTCAAAATCCCTCCTCAAGTTGATAATTTGTTGCTGCCTTGTCTTGTCTGTACCTTGAAACTCTTCATTTAGCTTATCCCAAGCTTGTTTTAGAGTCTCACAGACCATAATTCTAGTGAAAATTACATCAAAAACATCATTCTGAACACATGAAATTACCTTGAATTTTTTAGCACGATCATCACTATGCTACCTAATCTGTGTTATTTTCGAGTTGGCTCTCAACGGTGGTGGCTCTACATCCGCATTCACAACCTCCCATAAGTCATAAGCTTGTATGTATGTTGCTTATCCAAATATGGTAGTTTTCACCATTAAAGACTGGTGGTAGAGGAGGTGTAAAACTAGCTAAAGACATTTTAGCAAAAAATAACAAGACAAGGGTTGTTCTTTCTTTCTTAACAAATTAAAGGCCCTCAAAGATGACTGACTCAAGATACAAGTTGTTGGTTTTTTATTTAAGAAAGAAAAGATGGATAGATCAATTTTAGCAATCAAAATTGACTAGTTTTTTTTCATTCCAAATCATATGTTTACATACAAAGTATACACTTAAATAGGAAAATTTTACCAACTGCAACTTGACAAGTTGGCATGTTTAGGCACATGGGATCACTCATTGGTTGATTTCTGTCTAATAAGCACCGATTACATTAACCTATCAAATTAAAGCTAAATAAAATAATCTGACAACTTTTTTAAACAAATTGACAACTTGTTGGCTTGTATCAAAAGTTTTGGGATAGTTCGTAGTTAGATTGTCCGCCAGTTTGGCTTACATTTGGACTATCCGCCATCTTGACTTGCACTCTAGACTATTTGTCCACCATTTTGGCTTGTATTTGGACTATCTACCACTTTGACTTGCACTTTTCCATCTCATCAAGTGAGAGAGTTGTTGCATGGATGGCAATTTCTAACACAACATACGAGTGAATGGCAGTCTTGATGAAGGGAATTTTCTGTTGTGGAAGCAAGTAGTCTTAATCATGGTGCGAAGGCTATCTTGATGATTCTATTATTGTTTCGGCAAAAATAGTGCCAAATGTTGATGGGGAAAAAGTGGGAAATAAGGCATACGCAAATTATATTCAGCAAGACTGCGCTTTAGCATCCTGGTTATTGTTGACAGTAAGTCCTCATATTTTATCCCAATTGGCTGCATCTAACACCTCTAAAGCTATTTAGAGTACACTGATGAGGCTTTTTCAACTCTATCTACAACAAAATCGTGAGCCTTCATAGCAAACTAAGGGCAATGCGCAAAAGAAATTTGGTTCTGAGAAAGTTTGTTTCAAGAATCAATGTGACACTTAGGTCGTGTTGAAGTTAGTTCCCATGAAATAAGCTGAACTTCAAAGATGGCCATGCACAAGAAGGGTCAGCAAGCAGTCGAGCCTTGCTGTGCAGCAGCTGAAGCTTAAAGTTACTGTTTTACTTGTTACATTTAGTTGTTTTAATCCTTTTGTAATCTAGTTCATTTTGAACTTAGTAGGTAAATGTTTTGATGTAATTTTGATGTTGATTGACTAAAAAAATCAGCAAAGCAACACGTGCAAGTTAATTTTCAAGTTTCAATGTAAATTAGTGGTGTTAGGTAGTTGATTAGGTGATAACTTGTTTGCTTTACAAGTTGACTGATATATGTAATGGCTTAATGCCTTATCAGTGTTGTTAATGAAAATATTCAGCTTGTTTTAGATCAAACTATCTCTTTTCTTTTCTGTTTTTCCACTTGCAAATTTTGTTTCTGCTTTTACTTCTTCTCTAAGCCACGAGGCTTGCTGTTCAAGCAAGAACAAAGAAGCTTGCTACTGCCTTAAACACCAACAATTGGTATTTAGAGTTGTATTCTTAGAGGACCTATTGTAGTTCAACATCAGAAACCATGGCTTCATCAGGCTTTTCACCAACTGCACCACCAGTTTTCAATGGTGAAAGTTTTCACATATGGCTGGTTAAGATGAAGACTTACCTGCAGGTCATTGATCTGTGGGAAGTTGTTAACACAAATGCTGAGCTAGCACCATTGAGGGCCAATCCCACAGTAGCTCAGATCAGACAACATGCTGATGAGAGGACCAAGAGGCACAAAGCCATGTCCTGCATTCAGAATTGTGTGTCAGATGTCATCTTCACCAGAATTATGGCCTGTGAAACTCCAAAACAGGCTTGGGATAAGCTCAAGGAGGAGTTTCAAGGCACAGAGAGGACAAGGCAATAGCAGCTGTTGAATTTAAGGAGAGATTTTGAGAACTTGAGGATGAGGCAAGAAGAAACAGTGAAGCAGTATGCAGATAGAATCATGGCAGTGGTCAACAGCATAAGGCTCCTTGGTGAGCACTTTGATGAGGCAAGAATAGTGGAGAAAGTTCTCTCCACTTTGCCTGAGAGATATGAAGCAAAGATATACTCTCTAGAGGACTCAAGAGATCTTGCTAGTATCTCTTTGACTGAGCTGATTAACTGTAACACCCCTAACCCGTATCCGTCGTCGAATTAGGGTTACGAGGCATTATTGAACAAAACACAACCATCTCAAAATCAATACATATACATTATATATTATTTAAATATAATAAACTTAGTCTAATATTAAATATGTAAAATGTTAAACTTCTCTTCTAACCATTTTTAATAAACAAAGACATTATAATCCAACTAGTAAAGACATTACAAACTAGCAAATCCGTAAGGAAATAAACCATTTTCATATATATATTATAATCACTTACTCTATTACAAAACACGACTCACAACTCATTTATCTAGTCTGTACATGCTATAGTTAGAATTTAAACATTTTAAATACCAAAACAACAGATAGGGTGATGAACTTGCTGACAGTCCCATAGCTTGAAGCTTGATTTTTTTAAACTATAAAACAAAAAGACATAAACAAATAAAGTAAGCTTTTATAGCTTAGTAATTAAGTCTATAACATACCAAAAAATATAATAATTAAATATTACATCAATATTAAATAATTTCTGATTCCATAAATATACATTGCAACCTTCACATATCCTATTATGTAATACTTAGAATCAAATATATATACACATCAACTGTATAACCGAATGCTTATTTATATACGTATATATTCAATAACTATTAAAATCGAATATACATTTGTATTTATACATATACATTTAAATATCAATCTAATATAATAGAACACATCTTTACTTGTCAAATTACAAATCACTGGGCTCATAGAAACTAATAATTATATATATACTGAAATGCATATATATATTCATATGCTTAACAAAAATAAAGATTGAATAGGTGCAATGTATTTAACATAAACATATAACTAAAGGTATATGTGTACTTACCTATACATATACTCAAATATAAATATGAATATATTAATCACATTTCATAACCCATCACGCATATTTGTATATTAATCATAGATTTTAACCTAACTCATACTTAAACATAAATAATCGAATGCTTTATTGATTAACAATTACTTGCAAATAAATAACCAAACATATTTATGTTCCCATATGCGCATAAGTATATTTCTTCAATTTCTTATGCCAAAAACACATATATTAACATGTATATACCTTTCAATTACATTTAACAAGTGCATAGATATATACATAAATTTGTCAACTACTTAGGTTAAATAAAAGTGCAAACTCCTTCAAATACTTGAGTCTGTACAACTCACACATTTTAGACATATTCACCAGAAACTAGCCTGCTAGGTTTTTTTTTCTTTTTTAAACCTGATTCAATTCACTGGCAATTAGCTTGCTAGACTTAAAGTCCGAATTATTTCACCGGCACAAAGCCTGCTAAACATAAAGTCCAAATAACTTCACCGGCCTTAAGCCTGCTAGGTTTTAAACCTGAAAATTTCAATTTCACATATACGAAATACTCCTCAAGTAATTCTTTAAAGTAATCACATAATTGTAAAAGATCATATTCAAACATAAGAGAGTTTATAAAATCCTATCTTCAATTCAATTCAAGCATTTGTAAATTGTATGCACACATATATTCATATACATTACTACTTAACTAAATTTAATACAAAATTTACATACCTAAATACACTTATTCGAACCTAACTAAACACATATATAAGTATACGTTTGATGCTATCCATATATGCATATATTTAAATATATACTTAACACTTAACATTGAATTATATTAAATACCTATTCGAATGTAAACATATATGCATCAATTCATATAGAAACACCCATTCAAATTTCTTATGCATATACAATATACATACCTTTAATCAAACTTAAAATTATACATAATTGTACATATACTTATTTTCGAAACTTATTTTGCATTTATAATCCCCATATCACCAACTACTTTCAAATAAGTCATAAACATATAAATATATATATATTGAAATATGTAAACAATGTATATACATATATCTATGTACTATTCTTTATTATATTTATTATCAAAACTTACATAAACATATATCCTTATAGCCGAATATAGCTTACACACAAATACTATACATATTTCAAGTCTATTCAACCAAAGTATATTTGATTATAAATCAACAATAATTCAATATAGATTCATTCACACATATATATACTAATTTAGTTCCATTTAGTAGCTAGTAGACTTACCTCGGACGGTGAAAAGTCGAAACCAGACGATTAATCGACAACTTTAGTTTTTCCCCGATCCAACTCCGATTTCTTCGGTTCTTGATCTAATTATATTCAAAATAAGCTAGTTTAAATATAATTACATTCAATTTAATCCAAAAACACATAAATGGGTAAATTACCTTTTTTCCCCTAACATTTACACTTTTTACAATTTAGTCCCTATTGGATAAAACACAATATACACAAAATTTGTTCACACCATACAAGGGCCGAATGTACCTATTGTTCATACAAGTCCTCACATTTCATTTATTTCACATTTTAGTCCCTCAAAAATTTAATTTCACAATTTAACTCTAAATATTCGATTTCACCAAAAATTCAAATACAAAACATATTAATCTTTCACCTATCTTTCATATTTCATCAAAAACTAACAAAAGCTCAAGCATTCATCAATGGTAAAACTCAAAATCACTATCAAATTCTAAAATTAAAACATGGGCTAAATAATACACGAAACAACGATCACAAAAACATAAAAATCATCAAAAATTGGGACCAAAATATACCTCAATTAAACCAAGCAATTGCCGAAACCCTAAAGGCCATGGTTGAGTTATTCTTAGCTTAGTTTCAGCTTTGGAGAAGATGAATGACACAAATTTTGACTTTATTTTAATTATAAACCTTAATTTGTTAACGGACCAAATTAACCTTATTATTATTAATTTATAAAACATATATACTAAGGTTAGTAATGTAATATGCCACCCACTAAATAGTTTATGACTAATTACTATTCAACTCCTTCCACTTTAAAAGACAACCTCATTTGAGTACTTTTAAAATTTTAACCTCTAAACTTTTATTTTACGCGATTAAGCCCTTTTTATCAAATTGAGCCTTCAAACTATCAAATTTTCACACGAAATTTTCACACATATAACTTAAACTGCAATAGACATTAAAAACATTATAAAAATATTTTTCTGACTCGAATTCATGGTCCCGAAACCACTCTGTCCGATTAAGGTCAAAATTGGGCTGTTACATTAACACTTTCTATGCTCAGGAACAAAGAAGAGCTAGCAGGGCTGAAAACCATCAGGAAAAGGATTTTCAAGCCAAAACTAGAGAGGCCTCAAGCACCAATGCTCATAAAGGAAAAAAGATCTGGAAAAACAGGCCTAAGCCTGATGCTGCAAGAAGCAGTGGCCAACCCTGTAGGCATTGTAAAAGGGCTGGTCATCTAGAGGAAAGATGTTGGTGTAGACCAGATGCACTATGCCAATATTGCAAGAAGAAAGGCCATGTTGAAAAGGTTTGTAAAAACAGAAACAAACCAAGGCAGAACCAATTTCAGCAGCCAAAGGCTGAAGCTCGAGTGGCTGAAGATAGCAGTGACCAAGAAGAGCAAGTTTTTGTTGTTTCCTGCTTAGTTGCTGAAAAGAAGTGTTTAAAAGGCTGGCTATTGGACAGTGGCTGCACTAACCACATGTCACCAGATGCATCCTTGTTCAAAACCTTGGACAGAAGATGCAAAACCAAAATCAAGGTTGGAAATGGTCAGATCATAAAGGCTAAAGGAAAGAGGGATGTGTTGATATGCACTCCCACCACAGGCAACAAAGTCATCTTGAAAGTGCTATTGGTGCCTGAGATTGACAGAAACCTTCTCAGCATAGCTCAACTGCTCGAGAAAGGTTACTCAGTTGTGTTCAAGGGCAAGCAGTGTCAAATTGCTGATCCAAGTGGATCAAGCCTCATGATAGTCACTATGACTGACAAATGCTTTGAGGTTAATTGGCCAAGTGACTCAAAGTCAGCCTACACAATCTCTGCTGATGATTCCAAGCTCTAGCATCAAAGGCATGGACATGCCAACTTCAAATCGATGGCTCAAATGGTCAGTGAAGGTCTGGCTGAAAATTTCACCAGCTCAGTGGAAAATGATGAAGTTTGTGAAGTATGCCAACTGGGAAAATAGGCAAGACTACCATTTCCTACAAACACAGCATGGAGAGCCACAGAAAGACTGCAACTCGTGCACACTGATGTGTGTGGGGACTTAATCACTCAACAAAAACAGGTACTTCATCCTTTTTATTGATGATTTTACAAGATATTGCTGGATTTTCTTCATGAAACACAAGTCTGAGGTAGCTCAAGTGTTTATGAAGTTTAAAGTTGCAGCTGAAACAGAAATAGGTTGCAAGTTGAAGTCAGTAAGATCAGACAATAGAACTGAGTACACTTCAGCTCAGTTTCAAGCCATTTGCAATGATGCTAGCATCAAGCACCAGCTAACAAATGTGTACACACCTCAGCAGAATGGGGTCAGTGAAAGTAAAAACAGGAGTGTTATGGATATGGTCAGATGTCAGCTGTTTGAGAAGAAATTACCCAAAACCATGTGGGCTGAGGCAGTAAACACTACTATTTACCTTCAGAATAGACTTCCAACTAAGGCACTTGCTCACAAGACACCTTTTAAAGCCTAGTTTAGATTCAAGCCTTCCTTGGCACATCTGAAAGTGTTTGGTTGCCTGTGCTATGCATAAATACCAGCAGTAAAGAGAGATAAGCTATCAAAGAGGGCTCAGCCAGGTATCCTAGTGGGCTATAGTTCAGTCAAGAAAGGTTACAGTATCTTGGATCCCTTGACAAACAAAATTGAAGTGAGCAGAGATGTGATTTTTGATGAAAAGACATGCTGGAACTGGGAGAAAAATGAGCCAGAAGCTATTTTAGAAGAGCTAATGTCTGAACAGACTGAACCTGAGTAGCTTGTTTTTGAAATGGACATTGATGATGTGTCTATCAGAGGCACAAGGCCCTTGGATGAAATTTATGAAAGAGCACAAGTTGCTATAGCTGAACCTATCAATTTTGAAGAAGCTGAGGCAGATGAAGGCTGGAAGCAGACTGTGGTTGATGAAATCAACATGATTCAGAAGAATCAGACATGGGAGCTGGTTGATAAGCCTGCTAGAAAGAAGACCATTGGAGTAAAATGGGTCTATCGAGCAAAGCAAAATGCTAATGGCAGTCTAAACAAGCTAAAAGCCAGGTTTGTTGTCAAAGGTTTCAGTCAGAGGTATGGCCTAGACTACTTGGAAACTTTTGCACCAGTAGCCAGGCTTGACACAGTCAGGATGATAGTTGCTCTGGCTGCTCAAAACCAGTGGACCATTCATCAGCTAGATGTAAAGTCAACAATCCTCAATGGCTTACTGGAGGAGGATATTTATGTTGATCAACCTCAAGGATTTGAAGTACCTGGCAAAGAGCACATGGTGTACAGGTTAAAAAAGGCCTTGTATGGCCTGAAGCAAGCTCCTAGAGCCTGGTATGCTCGAATTGACTCCTACTTGCTCAGTTTAGAATTCGAGAGAAGTGTCAATGAACTAACACTGTATGTCAAGAGGAATCAATATGAAACACAGCTCATTTTGTCCCTTTATGTTGATGATCTATTGGTAACAGGAGGAGACAGAAATATGCTGCTTGACTTCGAAATGATGAAGGTGTTAGAAATGTCAGATTTGGGAAATATGAATTATTTTCTTGGAATGAAGGTAAAACAGACTGCAAAATGAATCCTTCTCAGTCACAGTTCTTTTGCTATGAAGGTTCTGGACAAGTTTTCCATGAAAAACTATAAGCCAACAAGTACACCAATGGCTGTTGGTATGAAGCTATCGAGACAGGGAAGTGGTGAGTTAGTTTGTGAAACAATGTACAAGAGCCTCATTGGTAGCCTACTGTATTTGACTGTAACAAGGCCCGATATTATGTTTGTTGTTAGTGTGCTATCTAGATTCATGAACTGCTGCAATGATCAGCACTTTCAAGCAGCTAAAAGAGTGCTGAGGTATATCAAAGGCACCGTTGGTCATGGTGTGTTGTTTAAAAGGGCTGAAAGCATGAAGTTAACAGGCTATGTTGATAGTGACTGGGCTGGTTCATGTGATGATATGAGGAGCACATCTGGATATGCTTTTAGTCTTGGCTCAGGAATGTTTTGCTGGAGCTCTAAGAAGCAAAACCTGGTGGCACAATCAACAGCAGAAGCTGAATATGTTGCTGCTGCAGCTGCTGTAAATCAAGCCATATAGCTTAGAAAAATCTTAGCTGATTTAAATCAAAACCAAGGAGAAGCAACAGAGATTTACTGTGATAACAAATCTGCTATTGCAATTGCAAAGAATCCTATCTTCCATGGCAGAACAAAGCACTTCAATATCAAGCTACATGTTATAAGGGAGATGGAGCAAGCTCATGAAATCGAGCTGGTTCATTGTAATTCTGAGGAGCAAGTTGCAGACATTTTTACCAAGGCACTTAATGTGTCAAGGTTTCTAAAACTTAGGAAGCAGCTAGGTGTCACAAGCATGGAAACTAAGGAGGAGTGTTAAAGTTATTTCCTATGCAACAAGCTGAACTTCAAAGATGGCCATGCACAAGAAGGGTCAGCAAGCAGTCGAGCCTTGCTGTGCAGCAACTAAAGCTTAAAGTTGTTGTTTTACTTGTTACATTTAATTGTTTTAATCCTTTTGTAATCTAGTTCATTTTGAACATAGTAGGTAAATTTTTTGATGTAATTTTGATGTTGATTGACTGAAAAAATCAGTAAAGCAACATGTGCAAGTTAATTTTCAAGTTTCAATGTAAATTAGTGGTGTTAAGTAGTTGATTAGATGATAACTTGTTTGCTTTACAAGTTGACTGATATATGTAATGGCTTAATGCCTTATCAGTGTTGTTAATGAAAATATTCAGCTTGTTTTAGATCAAACTATCTCTTTTCTTTTCTGTTTTTCCACTTGCAAATTTTCTTTTTGCTTTTGCTTCTTCTCTAAGCCACGAAGTTTGTTGTTCAAGCAAGAACAAAGAAGCTTGCTACTGCCTTAAACACCAACAGGTTGCTTGTGGTAGCAGATTTCTAAGGTGGAACACATAACCACCATTCTCAATAGCCTTCCATCTGAGTATAATCCATTTATGGCTGTGATCATTGCCATCAAAGAGTCGTTTCCACTGCAAGGTGTGGTCTCTATTCTTGTTGATATTGAGACGAGACAACAAACTGAAGCACTCAAGCTACCTATTGTTGTTCATGCAACTCAGGCCCCAACATAGTTCTGGTGGTGGATCTTATAGTTCCTCTCTTCTCAAGGTCTTGGTGCAACCCAGTATTGTTAGAAGTCAACTAACTTTCAAGGTCAGCTAAGCATGACTTGAAAGTCCGCAATGTTCTTGAAGATTCAAAAAAATAGATAAGAATAAAATAGAAGTAAAACGATGGAGCTTATCATGTATCGATAAGCATGGATTTGCTGGAAGCTTCAAAAACTTGCTACCAGCCTACTAAGTCGGTTTAAGTAAGGCTATAGCTTATCATGTATCGATAAACTTGCTACCAGCCTACTAAGTCAGTTTAAGTAAGGCTATAAATAGGCATCATGTACATAAGTAAGCAAAAGCGAAAGAAGCATAAGTGGGTGAGAGTGTAGAGAGCAATACTAGCTATGGCTAGTAATAAAAATATATAAAAATTTGAGTTATTTTTTTGGAGTAATAAAATTATTTCGACTTTTAAGTGTTACTTATGTTTCCAACAAGTTGTATCAGAACCATGTTCATATCCATCTCATGATAATAAATACAATTCAACCACAAATCTCAAAATTAACCAAGATAACTATGATAATTGAAGCATTCAAATAAAGGTTTTACTCAACTCTCAAGATTGTTGGGACATTGTTAAAGAAAGATATGTCAAGCTCAAAAACGAAACTGTTGAAGTGATTTTGATAAATGAAGAGAAAAGGGCATTCAAGGAAGCTCGGAGAAAGGATAAGAAGGCGGTACCCAAAATTTTTATAAACACCAAATTTTAATTGAAGAGTTATTTTTCTCACTCATCTAAAGTGTAGAAAGTAATTTGCCTATTTTTAGTAGAGAGACTAAAATGTAAACCAAAATATAGTAAAAGAAATTTTGTGATACTTTTACCATATAAAACTAATTCATTTGAGAACTATTAGGAGTTAATAGGAGTATCGTAGTCTTTATAATTAACTTTGGGTTTTACTTAGAAAAGTTATTTACCCATATAATCTTAATATGAATGTGAAATAATTCATTTTCTTTCTCAAAATGAAAAACAAATTTGTATAATAATATAATAATACATACATATATATATATATATATATATATATATAGCTACTAATAAGACTAAATAGAGTTAATTTGACTATTTCAAATTTAAACTAATAAATGTTTTATATTTTTTTTCTTTTTATTCTCTTCAATATATCTAATAACTCATTGAATATATTATAAATATCATTATTACTTTTCTGAATAGTTATTATAAAAATAATTATCCAATAATTAAATATTTAAAAGCATACATTTAAATTATTAAATTTTAATTAAAATTAAATTTCATTATCTACTTTTTCTATTTAATAATTAAAAATTAAAAATATATTAGAACTTTAAAAATAAAAGTATCCAATTCAACTATATATAGTTTGATTATGTGCATGTTTTACTTTTATATTTAAAACTATTTTCTTATTATATGTTCATTATCTACTCTAGCATTTCTCTACTTATTTTTAGGCATTAAATTAGAGGTTACATCTTTTCAAAAGAAAGAAATTAGGTGGTAGAGATAAAAGATATGGTCAAATTTGGGAACAACACAAATTTACTATTAAATTGGTACAAAAGTAATATATTTTGATGTCTCCAAAAAAAAATATATATATATATATATATATTGAGTTAAGCATTTATGAGTTGAGCTTCAATTTACAAACTTTTTTAATTTCAACTTTCTTATAGCATGTATATTTTTGTGTAATTTTTAAAGTATTTATATTTATATATACTTAAATAGAAAAAATAGATATTCAATTTTTGTATTTAGTGCCTATAGGTTTTTTTTTTGTATTTTTCATGTCTGTTTTACAGTTTATATTTGAAGTTCGTGGTTATCCCCCCAACAATGCTGTCTCAAAAGTTTGACCCATGTTTTTTCTTTGAGTGTAATATGCCATTGCCATACCATTACTAACACTTGTTGGTATTTAGTGCCTATAATTAAAGCTTTCAAACCTCATCTTAAAAGATTGATTAAAAAAATGATAATTATTGTTTTTTTTAATTATAATTTTAAAATAGTTATTCCATGTATATAACTAAACATATGAATGGAATTTTATTAAATGATATTTAAATTATATTTAGAACCATTCTCAAACTTTAAATATTTTTGATAAATTTCTAATTTTCAGTTCACGTACATCTTAATTATAAAAAAATAAAATTATGATTTATATTTGAACTAAATTAATACTATATATTTAAATGAATAAAATTTATCTATGCATCGTATGGGTAGCAAACTAGCATGATATATGATTGACTTAAAAAGTTTAAGAAGTCTTAGATTACTAAGAAGAAACCAGCATACTTTTTGTGTATAGGCAGTATTGTTGGCTTTGACAAACAGTGAAGCGCCGTTGATATTAATCAACAGTGAAAACTGAAAATCCGAGTGAAGAACACAAAGACTCTATTTTTGGCCTGAAGATAGAGCTTTAAACAAAATAATTATTGTTGCAGTTGAATTTTTCTTATGGCATTAACAGGCTATCCTTTGGCACAAAAAGATCTAAAAGACATGGGTCCTTCTATGGGAAGGGCAAAGGAAGAAGAGAAGAGGACAAAATCTATATATTAACATGAGTTAACAAATTCTCTTGATCCTGCATCTTGCAAGCAAGGAATCCATGGTCCATAAACCCGGCACATGATACAAATACAGCTGACACAATTTTATTGGTGAAGCTTTAGCAGAGAATAGCTTCCTTCGGCCGATCTTATTGAAAAGTGTCAGCAAGTCAATGATCTAAGAACACTCGGATTTGCAACATCCTCTGTAGGTTTCCAGATGATATTTTCCAGTTTAGTGCAGAAATTCTTGTAGAACTGCTACAAGGAAACATTAGTATATCAAACAGTGCTGATAGGCACTCATAGAAAACTTAGTCAGACTCAGATATCAAACATGGACGAGCTAACAGCATTAGAATTCAAAACTATAAAGCCAGGCCATAGAATGGCAGCTAAGAAACAAGACTAGGCATTTGCATACTGTATCATGCGATAGAAACTAGAGAAATAATACTAGAAACTAATCCCCAATAAGAAGTTTGCCATTAGTGAATAAAACAACTAGAGAAAGGTTAGAAAAGAGATGTTTTAGTCTCATGCAAAGAAGATCAATAGCACTTTGCATAAATGGTGCAAGGTACAAGTTGGAACCAAAAGGAAAGACAATTAAGAAGGCAAAAATGCACATATTTAGCTACAAGAGCATAGTGAAAACTTAATTCCTTGTTAGAATAACAAGCCAAAAATGGTTGAATTGTAGCTTTCAGAGAACCAACTAAGCAACACCGAAAACATTAGTGCATACTTGTTAGAATAACAAGAAATCTCCGTTCTATCTTTAATTTAGTTTCAATTTGTGTTGCATGTAACCAATAATCAATGTGGAGGTTAGAGAAAACTAAGAATAACACCATGACAATACAAGTTTAGCATAAAGGTGTCTAAAATATGAGAATCAAGACACATATAACCAACCTTGTGATATTCAAGGGTATCTCCAGCTGCTTTTCTAACATCTGTCATGAACAGGGATGGTGCAACTTCAAAAACCTATATAAGATTTGTAAAACTAACTTCAAAACATGTCATATTACAATTCACCAGTCAATGTAAAAATATATTGATTACCAAATGATAGAAAATTTCTATGCATTTACCTCCAGGACAACTGCGAATTCCCCAACCTTATTTGCAGATATTCGCTCAAGTCTTGTCTGAGGTCAGAAGAATTAGAACAAACTTAAAGGAAAACGAAATAATATTAATATAGTATAACTGGCGCAGATGTCTTTAGCAATATCAAACACGATCTCCCAATCAAACAACAGAGTGACCCCAATTATTACTTGCATTGCTAGCAATTGAGAGACATTTAGTTAACCTAGACACTGTCATTCCTCATTAAACCTTTCCCATACATACTATTATTAGGAAAAGTGAATGAATACATTATGCATGAATGCACATCTTAAGCCTCTGGTCTAAATTAAAAGAATTACCTCTGAGAGTGTCTTTGAGAAGTAATCAAAATCAATATTGGATAAGTGTCTGCTATAGAGGAGCCATTTCAAGGGTTTCTTACTATCATGTTAGCATGCCCCTTTTTGTCTTCTTTGGAAGAGAAGAAAATGATAAAATGGGGAGAACTTTTTACATAAAAAGATAAAATTACTTCATTTTGTGGAAAAGTCTCTAAAGCATAACTCTATGGAACAGTAACCTGCAATTTGTCAATGAAGATATGTTTACAAGTCATACCTTGTAATTTCTTGTATGAACCTTGAGACCCATTGATTCCGCAACAGCTTCAACACTTGAGATTATATCTCTTGGTGGTTTGCGAGATACAAAGCGAGTTTGCCGTTTTACGTAATCCTGCCAAAGCCTTGGTCAATAACTTGTACACAAGCACTAAATTGGTATAAACATCTCATTCTCTCAATGTAAATTATCGGCAAACATCACAGAGAAGCATCGATTAAAATGAGATGATATGTTCAACCACATCTACCCATTCTCATTGACTGAACGCAAGATATAGCAACTCTATACGCTTTTCATATTTTAAGCAAGAATAACTTGCAGCAACCATATCAGCTACAACCAACCAATAAACCATAATCAAAAGAGAGATGCATTGGAGTGAAGTAAAATGACACAAGAGATCAAATTTTAGTAATGCTAACTTCTGAAACCACAACAATATGAACAGTTGAATGACAAATTAGGAAACAAGGAAGCAATTTTATATGGCTACAGAAAACACTGACTTGTATTGCTCTACCTGTTGCCTGTCAAACAATGATGACAGGTTCAAGCCCTGTGATAGTGTGATCATCTCAAATGCATTCATCATCAAGGGGCCTCCCTCTTTGGCTACAGACTGCTCAGAAACATACTGGTCCTGTAAAATAATACTGATTATTCAGCAAAGATAAATATAGAGAGAATAAAAATCCAGAGAACCAGGCTCTCAAGGAATCAGGCTTTGTTTAACATGCTGAACTCTAATATCCCTTAATGGACGCATAACAAAAATGAAAATTCTGTAAAGCTGGCATCAGAAGATCTGTTAGTCAAGGAGATGAACAATGAAACAAATGAAAAGTTCCTCACCTCAATGTCATCAAAAACTGCACGTACATCATCCAAATTTACTTCTTCGTCACTAGGTTTCACAGGCAAGTAATTCTTCTTAAACCAGGGATGCTTTTTAATTCCCTCAATTTGTATACGCTGCAGTAATAGGGGAACCAATTGGAGAAATTATGGAGAAACAAGCATAAGAACAAGACTTAACATTGTATCATTCACCTTGATCAGTCCAACTAGTGCCTACCATCATATCGATGAGTTTGAGAAAAATAGTCACAAAGTGAAATGAGGGAGCTTTTTAGAAATAAGCTTTATTAAGACCAGATGTAATGAAATTTCATTCTTTGATTCTAATGCCTGAACTATCTGATTTTTATAAAAAGGACATTTCATGATAAAAAAAAAAGTCCTTGGTCTATCCATTTGATCATGGAAGCTCAGTGATTTTTTTCTGGAGGATCCTGAATCCTGATTGTTGGATTCTTCAATATGCTATGCATCCACCAGACCCCAGAGTATAGGTACTAAAGCACTCTAATCAGAAGTCAAAGCCAATACATTTAGTAGTTTAGGCTTTCAAAAAGATTGGTAGTCATGGACATGGAGATACAGGATAATGCAATTCTATGATGTATATTGATGTCATCCAAATGACAAAGCTTAGAACTCAAAAAGTAAGCTGAATATACTCAACAGTTTTAGGATTGGGATCAAGGATCTTCTTTATTAATGAATTTGCTTCTGGAGAAAACCAAAATGGAGAAGAAAATTGACCGGCACTAATCTGCACGTTGAACAGAGAAACAGTTAGTTTCACAGTTATATCAATGCACTTACTAAATGCTTACATGTACGCATTAAGTTCAACAAAGGTGGTTCCGCTAAGCAAGACATATTAATGGGAAGGGTTTACAAGAGTGACAAATTTTAAATACTTGGGTTTGCAGTCTCCATTGTTATTTATGCAAAGGCATGAATTTCAGTTTCAGCACAGGACACAAGTCTGCCAAAGAAAATTATAACATAAGAAGCTACAAAATAGGAACCTAAGGCACCTTGCAGCATAACTGTAAACAAACAGCTCAATAGCAGTCAGTGTCTGCATATGTTGGAAAATTATTCACTCGTAAAGAATGAGCAGTTTGCAAATTAATAATATATTAATTGTCAATCATGAAACATTGATGTTATCTAACCTTTTTGTACAGTGTTGGTATGTCTATCTCGTAAAATGGGAGATATCCAGCCATAATAAAAAAGAGAATGACTCCGCAGGACCATATATCAGCAGCTGCACCATCATAACCCTGGTAGCTGAGCACCTGAAGAGCAGTGGTTTACCTTCAGTACTTCAACTACATAAAAAAAACCTAAAATTAAGCATGTCTTTTAATGCACTGATGCAGGTTTAAACATAAAATTGATTACAATTTACATCCATAACTAACTCTAGCCTCTAAGCAACTAAGAAACTACCAGAATAGTTAAGTGACAAAATGACAAAGAAAAAAGTCAACTATCACCGCCAAAGATAGTTAAGAAATTATGAGGAAGGTAAAATATAGAAAGGCATTAAGAGAGAAGAACTTATTAGGCAAGTGCTTATCAAGAAAAAGCCTGAAAGCCTTACCCAAGTTTCCTTGGTTGCCATTCTTTAATTGAATTCAGCAGTAACATCCCTGCTACCCTAGGCATTTGAATCAACCCCCTCCCCCTCTCCCCACTTCAGCCAAAAAATAAAGGAAAAATTCCCAGAAAACATCATAAACTAAGGATTACAGTATTTTAGGATCTTATTTAGTCTCTGCCCAGCTGTAGCACTTGTAATGTGATGCTGATTTCTATATCTTTATTGACTCAGCACTTGAGATAACTTATAAAAGGCATAGTTGACCAATGAATGGATAGGTATTTGATGGAGAAAAAAAGCAACAAAGTAGATGATCAGTTGTTAAAACAGTTGCAGACGCACATGTAAGAGGACTTTCAGGATTAAATCTGAGGAGACATATATGACTTGGGTAAATTGGCTTCTACTTGTCTTGTACATGACAAGACTATTGGCAATTGTGTTGGCATTTAATTCAGAATTTGTGACATTATTTAGTGGCATTGACTTAGAAAAACCTACTGTAGAGGATAAAATCAATGCAAGCAATTTCCAATTCCCAGTAGTTCAGAATGTAAGAGGCCGGAGTAGACAAAAATTAATTTGACCTATGTTTTGGAATTCAAAACAGTTGCAAAGCATGGTAGAATATAAGACAAACTTGCTGCATGATCTTCAAGTTGCTTGAAGGAATGTACCTCAGGTGCAACATAATTCGGGGTTCCACATGTCGTGTGGAGAAGTCCGGCCCCCTGCTAATGTGCAGAGAGAGAAAAGGAATAATTATAAGTAAAAGCTCTCTGCTGTTTAGTACCTAACTAGAAGTCAATATACTCACTTGCTGTAGCAATGCACTCAGCCCAAAGTCAGAAACCTTCAAATCTCCATAGGAGTCAAGAAGAAGATTTTCAGGCTATAAAATTATAGAGGAAAAGAAAAAGTTAGTCAGGATTAAAGATGGAATCATGAAATCAGTGCTGTTCAAAGATGTTGAATCATAACATAGCACCTTTAGGTCTCTGTGGTATACACCCTTACTGTGACAATGAGCAACAGCGTCAATAAGCTGTTGAAAGTATCGCCTACATTCATTCTCAGGAAGTCTTCCACAGTGAACCTAAAGAAAGAGTTAAAAGGAGATAAATGTTTTTCTTAGAGGGAAAACCAACCAAAAAAAGAGAAAAGGCAAAAATAAATTATTATGGAGAAAAAGTTCAAATAAATAATCTGCAAATACTTGAGAGATAGGAGATGCCTTACAATTTTATCAAAGAGTTCTCCTCCACTTATAAACTCAAGAATAATATATATTTTTGTCCTACTTGCCAAAACCTAGAAAACAATACAAGGTAACTTTCAACAATTTAAACAGGAATATCAATGGATGATGTACATAATTGAATGTATACATATACCTCATGCAACCTAACTATGTTAGGATGTCTAACAATCTTCATTATCGATATCTCTCTTTTAATCTGAAGCCAATGGGAAAAAGAAAACAGCCCGAGGAAGGGTTAGTCAACTAATTACCATAGTAACCATAGATGAAGATATTCATAAATAAGGTAGTAAGCAAAAAGTTAGGACAATTTCACAGCTCCAGTAGCTCTCAAATATTATGCTGCTAAAGGGTTAAAAATCCTTAGGATTAGATTTGAAAGACCAAGGAAGTATGAATTCAACTATACATGTACCCCCAGATATGCAGCATGCAGCAGGTTTCTCTAGACCTGAACACTTGCAGTGTATAACAATATGATGTTGGATTTATATTAGACTATCAAATTTTAAAAGGAAAAGATGGTCTCCAGAAATCTTTAGTTACTTGATTTCAGACAAGTGATGTGATCTAGTTTTTCACTAAATAAATTCAAAAACCAACATAAAAATAGATGCTAAGATTGTCCCTCAACTAGCATCCTCCCCAGCTAAGAATTTCATTAACAATCTTGTGTTAAAACAGTGTCCTTCGAACAGGTCCAAGGGACCAAAAAGAAAGTACATTGAGAAATGGCAAGGACTGTAACAGACACTAGAGTAGAAGACATTATAAAAAATAAAAGCAATTGGAAGAAAGCAAGGTATTTCTCTGGATACGGAAAACTATAAACTGCATGAATATAAAGATATTGTTGTAATCAAGAATAGAGGACTTCAAATACCCATTCTATAAGTTGCAGCAAATTATGCTCTTCCAATGTGGAAGTACCATTAAGTGAAACTTCAACATAAATTACTTCCTCACGCAGTTAACATCCAAGAATCAGAGGGCTCATGCTGACTTGAAAATCATTATAATCACCATTCACTTCAGAGAATTTTCCGTTAGACTTTGTGGTGAACTTGCTACTTAAATTCTACACAACAGAGCTTTCTCAAGGATAACTTATAATACCAGCACTAATCTTACCAAATACCAACCATAAGTCAAGCAGAGCACGCAAAATAGGCCAAACATGATTTTTCAACCAAACAATCAAAAGGCAAAGGCATTAATAGAGCTTTTTTTAAACAGTGAATTCAGTAACTTTGAACAAGATAAGAGAATAATGATTTCCACCTACTTAGCATTGAGTAAGAACTACAAATTCTAAAGTCAAAGGCCGTTACAGGGTCTGCCTTTGTTTTTTCTTAAAAAAAAAAAGAATTAAATGAACACCTGATCAACCATTCTGTGCTTAAGAATGGTGGCTTTGGGCAAAACTTTCAAGGCCACGCTCTCTCCAGTGACTGAATTCCGCGCAAATTTAACTTTGGCGAATGTTCCTTGCCCAATTGTTCGCCCAACCTCATACTTTCCTACTGTTCTTGTTTTCTTCCTCATCGTTATTCAACGATCATCTCATACCAAAAAGAAAAAGAAACACCTGAACCCAAAAAAGAGAAAATTAAAATTTGAGAGCTTACTCTCCATGCTGCGTTGACTACACCACACAAATTAGACTAATAAATTTAATAATTATTACTAAAAATTGTAGGCAATCTCTGTTTGGCTGCTGAGAAACTTGAGGGGAAAGAAAAAAAAAACTAATCGCAAGTTTATAAGTTTACTGAGAAAAACAAGAAATTTGAAGAGAGAAAAATAAACCGTAAATAGAGAATGAATTAAAATATACTAAAACAAGGCAAACCTAGAAGAGAAGTTGCCAATAATTAGACGAATATTCGGGAGAAAAACTTACCGCCAAGAAAACTTTTCGCCTTCAAATGAAGAAGAAAATGAAGATAGCCGGAGCTTCGACGAGGGCTTCGCGTTAGCTTTGGCAGTAAATTGATGGTTCATCAAACCAGGTAAAGCAAAGATAAACCAAAAGCTCTTTTTATTATTTTTTTGCTTAATAATTTTTTGGCCGCTGTGCTATAGCTAAACTATTCCTTTCCTACCCGTACTTTCGCCCCTTCTTTTTCTTTATAGCTCATTACCCCAATTTGATTTTCTGTTAAAAATTTTAAATCAATTAATTACACGCTACCACAAGTCAAAAGAGTAAAGAGAATCCCATAAAATATAAAATCATAAAAATAAAACTAAAAAATCTATTTACAAATTTCAATATATATATACTTTTAAAAATTATAATTATGAGAAACTTTAAAATATTAAATTTCATAAATTTTAAAAATTCATTTGTTTAGAATTTAAGCTTTTAGAAAATTTTAGAATTTTATTCAAAACTTTTAAGAATTTTATGGGTTTTTTCTAATTCTTTTGCTTTTTATGAAAAAGTTTTGTATTTTTAAGCAACTTTGAATTTCTTTTAATAAAAAATACCATAAAATTCTCAAAAGTTTCATTAAATTTTAATTTTTTTAAAACCTAAAATTCCAAACACAAAATTTTTATTTTTCTTTTGAAGTTTTGCATAATTATAATTTTATTTTTTATAATTTTAAAAATGAATTATGATTTTTTAGGTTTTCTTTTATTGTGTGAGCTTTAAGATTTTTGAGTTTTTTTATTTTAATTATTTTCTTTAGTTTTGTTAAATCTTTAAAATGTTAAGTGGAAGTTTTTTTACATATAGTCATTGGTTGGTTTAAAATTTTTAATAGAAATTTAAGTTGGATAATGGAATTATAAAATTAGTACAACACAAAAATAAAGTATAAGAGTTAAATTGATAAAAATAATATAAGTGCTATAGTGATAATTTGGACAAAAAATATTAAGTTTTTTTAGTTTCAATGACCTAATAGTTAGACTCAATTAATTGAATTATTACGTAATGTACGCCTTTTTTTCTCTCTCTCTCTTGCACTTTATATTTTTGCTTTCTAATGAGAATTAAATTGTTTTAACTTTCCTTCTTTTTTTTTCTTATATCATGTATACGGGGTAACCAAGAGGTTAGTAATGATCCGGCCCTCCTAAAATGAAAAATTTTCATTTAAGTCATTTAATTTTTAAAAAATTTAAACTAATAAAGATAAAATTATACTTTGGCCCTCCTTAAAATGATAAAAATTTGATTTAATACTTTAAAAATTATAAATATATAGGCTATTCAAATGGTGAAATTGTAATTTTGCTATCGTAAAAATTAAACCCCTCTAGAAAAAATTCTACCTTCTCCCCTAACCATGTAATACAAGTTTGGATAAACTACACCCTTGATCACTCAATAATTGGGTTTGTCCTATATTGGTCCCTCTAAATTTTTTTCTCAATTTAGTCACTCTAATTAAAATAATTATGTGAATTTGTCACTATTGTTAAAAATTATGTTAATCACTAATAGATTAGGGTTATCAGCAATCTTCTCACAACTGAAAACCCCAACCTCCCCTTTGTGTCATCAATGCCATCGCCACCTAAGCTTCAACATTGTCATTCGACCTTCGATTACATTCTCTAATTGCGCTCACCATCAGCAAGGAATGAAAACCATTGGTTCCACTCTAACTCATTCCTTTTCGCTCCATTTATCTTAAACCCTTCGAATTTATCCAAAACCCATTGCCCTTTCAATGAACAACCGACTGAATCTGTGCTTTGTGAATGGATTCCTTAAAATACCTGAGCGATTACTATGAATCCTTTTAAACCATCTAATTTTTTAATTGGTTCAATCAAGAATGGATCCATTAGAAACAATAACCCATCAAAAAGTACCAAAACGACACCGTTTTGGTCAAAAATAAAAATCGATTCAATAAAGAAAATGAAAATGGTACAGAGAAGAGAAACGTTCTGAGAAAAGGAAGGGAGGGATTCAATTAGGGCATGGTTAGGGTTTATAGAGGGTAAAAGGAGGGAGTTACCTTAGGTGTCAACGTAAAGGGTGGAATGGGAAAGACAGAAAGCATATTGAAGGTGTTTGGTTGGGAGATCGAAGGATGATTCAAGACTTGGGTTTTGCCATTAGGGGGAAAGAATGGGATGGAAAAAGTAGTGTTAATTAAGAGATATCTAAAGAGATCGCCACTGAAAAAGTTACTTTAGGCTAAGCTTGGAAAATGAGAGGAGAGAAAATGATAACCAAACGATGGTGCTAGAGTTTAAAGATGATATTGGTGACACAAAAAGGAAGGTTAGGGTTTTTCGATAGTGATTAACAGAATTTTCAATGGAAGTGACTAATTCAAACAGTTATCTTAATTGGAGTGACTAAACTGAGAAAAAATTAGAGTGACCAAATTAAGACAAACATTATCTTAAAATGACCATAGGTGTAGTTTACTCTACAAGTCTTAGGCTGAAAAAAAATTCAGAAAATCTCTTACTTTCAAATTTAGTTTTTTTTAAGAAAAAAATTGGAAGTAAATTTACTATGGGATTGAAAGAAAAATATTAAAGTTAACAAGATTAAGCAATTTGGGTATTCAATATTTGTTTTTCTTTCCCGAAAAAAATTGCAGAGCATTTCAATCTAAAAATTGGGATTTTTTATTGATTGATGAAAAGCACTCAAAGAATTTCAAGTAATACAACCAAGCACTGAATATTGAATACCCAAATTTTTTAGAGTGAAATTTTCTACAATTTATTTCAGGAAAGAAAAACAAATATCGAATACCCTAATTGCTTGATCTTGTTAACTCTAATCTCTTGCTTTTAATCTCATTATAACTCTAATCTTTGCATTTGGATTTGATAGATGACATAATAGTCATTTAACCGATTTGTTCAATTTCAATTCATCAGACTATAGACCTTTTAGATTATCTACTAATACAAGTTTTTCCTCGCATTACAATTTGACTACGTAATGCAACTTAGTATTAGGTAAACATAAGGTAATCATTGAGTCAATATTTGTTTACATTTTTCTTTGCGTGTAAAAACCGTTGAGGACAAATACAAACAATACTAATGTGTATAATGAAATTTTGTTTAAAACAATTTGTTTAAAAAAGTATAAATGACAAATAAACTACACTTAGGGCACTAGATCCTAACAATCTCCCACTATCCCTAGTGAAGTATATGAGTCATATTTGGTATCCTCATACCTTCTACATGCTTCTCAAAACTCCTAGCCACCAAAATCTTGGTAAATGAATCCGCAATGTTTTCCTCAAATGTGATTTTGACTATATCCATTATTCCATTAGCCATCGCCTTTTAAATAATTAGATATTTTCAATCATTGTGTTTTGCCTTTTTATGATTTCTTTTTCCTTAGTATTAGTTATTATCGCACTATTATCACAGCACAATGTTATAGCTTTTTCCATACCAAGAATAATTTTGAGACCGATTAGGAACTTCCGAAGCCAAACTACTTCTTTTGTTGCCTTAGAAGCAACTACATATACAGCCTCTATAATGGAGTCAGCAATACAACTTTTCTTAACACTTCATCAAACTATAGACCCGCCACCTAGAACAAAGACACAACCCAATGTCAATTTCCTTGAATCTCGACATGTTTGAAAGTTAAAGTTCGTATATCCAATAGGAGTTAAATCTCCTCCAAAACATACAAGCATATAATCCCTCATTCTCAACAAATACTTGAGTATATGTTTAACTACTTGTCAATGTCTTGGATCGAGATTTTCCTGATATTGACTTACCATCCCTACTGCATAACATATATCTAGACGTATACATAACATAGCATACACGAGACTTCCAACTGTTGAAACATAAGAAACATTTCTTATATGCTCTTTTTCTTCTACTATCTTAGGGCAATCCTCTAAAGAAAGATGAAAGCCCAAAACAAAATATTGTGTTCCCTTCTTTGATTCGGCTATCGTAAAACGTTCCAATATCTTATCTATATATAAAGCTTTCCATAAAGCTATCACTTTGTTCTTTTCAATCTCTAAATATTTGAATTCCTAGAACATCTCATCCAAATCTTTCATGCAAAAATATTAGGTTAACCATAATTTTATCGATAATGTCCCTACATTATTCCCAATGAGTAGTACGTCATCGACATAAAGAACTAGAAAGACTACATTTCCATCCGCAATACATTTATAAATACAAGGTTCATCAATGTTTTGCTCAAATCTAAAATTTTTTATTGCTTGATCAAATCTTTGATTCCATGAGTAGGATGTCTGCTTAAGCCCAAATATGGATAGTAGCAATTTGCAAACTTTATGCTTATTTCCTATAGCTACATAACTGGTGGGTTGCATCATATAGATATTTTTTTCAAGATAGTCATTCAAAAATATTATCTTAAAATTTATTTTTTCAGATCTTATAATCAAGAGTCGTCATGATGGGTAATAGAATGTGGATTGACTTGAGCATGACTACTAGAAAGAGGTTTCCTCGTAATGGATACTTTGTTTCTATGTGTAGCCTTTTGCTACAAGTTTGGCATTATAGGTTTTAATGTACCCTTTCACATTTCTTTTCCTCATGTAAATTTACTACATTTCTTTCCTTTTGTAGATTCATTTACACCCTATGGATTTTATCCATTCTAGTAAGTCTACAAGTTCTAACACTAAATTGGATTTTATTAAATTCATTTCAGCTCTCACAGTGATCTGCAATAATTTGATATGTCAAATTAGGCTCCCCCATTACACTTAACAAGCTTGCTTTCGAACAATTAGGTGTTTTTGTTATGTTTTTCGTAATTTTTATTAGTAGCATTAATAAGTGAATTAGTGTGCTTTTCATCGCTTTTAAGACCCAAAATGACCAATTGCACTACTGAGCAATTTAAGTGTTACAGTGAGTCATCAGAGGCCCGAACATAAGTGAAAATATCGCATAGAAGCAAGGGTATTGCGATATCGAAGCCCTAAAGTCGTGATACCCCAGGGAATGCTAAGTTCTAGAGGATCAATGCTTTCTCAGTGGTATTGCGACACCAGCTATAGGTATCGCGATACCCAACTCCTAAGGACTCCCCCATTTCAAGACTGGAGGTGATATCGTGACACTAAGCTCTGAGTATCACGATATCACTGTCGAAGGGAGACAGAAAATGACCAGAAGGGTAGTCCTTATCCAACATGTCCCTCAATCAAAGACACACGTTCAAGGGCAAATTGGTCAACAATTTTGGGTCTGCTATCTGATAAAAAGGCTAAAATATTTGGTAGAGGGAGAGAGCCACTTTAGAAACTAGACTTAGGATAGTTTTCTCTTAGTTTTCTTAGGTTTTCTCTTCTCACTTTAGGGTTTTACATTTTTCGTCTTCTTCCATAGTTGTAGTGTTAATTTTCCTGCATTTCATTTTGTTCTTATCATTCATTGAGTTAGTTAAGTTAGTAACTACTGTAGCAATGGTCTATTTGCACTTTTAGTACTTCTATTTTACTTGTAATGACATTTTACTCTTTTGCTTAATGTTATTTTAGTTTTCTTTAGTTTAATCTATTAAAAACTTAAACGTTAATGTTTCTTGTTCATCATTTTTCTATTGAATGCTCAACTTTACTTTTCCTTTAAGTTTTCCAAGTTAAAAATTTCAACTTTTATTTTCTTGTTAAGTTTGATGTTAATAACTGCTATGTTTTCTTCTTTTATGTTTGTTAGCTTAATTTTTATCATGAGGAACTAAATCTTAATGGGGTTGGTTTATAGAAATGTTGGGTAATTGCTTTTTGGACTCGGAGACTAATTACAAAATTAGACTACAACGATTAGAGTTAAAAACTTAAGATTGACGCCCCTAAGAGAAAATCGAGATAAGTGAGACGAAAGGAGATCTTATAAGGTACCAATTTGATAAGTCTTGGGTTAGTTGGTGAGGTTGAGAGATAAACTAGACTAAATTGTCTAACTTGTTAAAGTTGAGGCCGAGAGGTAAAATGGAGCCAATTTAGGAGTAATAGTAATTTAGGTCCCTAATTCAAAAGTCAATCAACCATATGAAAGTCAACCAACTACTCCCTATTATTGTATTTACTCATTTTTTATAGTTGTGTAGTTTGCCTTTTTTATAATTTTATCATTTTCTGTTTTAGGTAATTAGTTAGTTTTAATCAACTTCATTTATGGATTGTCATACTGTAGTGTATAGCGAGTAATTATTTAGACTCTTTAATTGCATGTTTGTCACTAGAATTCACTTAATCGCCAACTCGTTTGGGTTAGGTCCTTGGAATACTCTAATGTTCCATTAACTCTACAAATATTAAAATTGATCTATCACACTTGCAGACACCGCACATAGTTATTGATTATTTTTTTATCGTTTTTAGTGTTGATTTCTCTCGTGGTCAGTGAGGACAGTAAAAGGTGGTCAACTTGTTGTCGCCATTGTCGAGGAATCAATGCTAGATTAAGTGATTTTATTTTTATTGCATGCTTTTAAGGAGATAAGTAACCAAAGCTTGAGTTATAGATACGACATTTAACATTAATTATATTGGTTAAATGGACAATTTGATTTGTTTATTTGATTTATTCTATTATTTATTGTAGGAATTTAAGCTTTCTTGCGGAGTAAGATACCTACAATTTATCAGTAATGACCTCCTTGATAGACACCATGTTGTACGACCGCAATTGGTTACGGCCAAGTATAATGACACTAGATATTGGAGTACCCCACTTTGAGATTAATTCATCATTGATATCATGGGTTAGATTGAATCTTCAATTTTGTGAAAATGAGAGGGAAGACCCTGTAAGCTTTCTTCAAATATTCAACATGTTTGTAGCATCGTCAACTATGTGGGTGTTCTAAAGGATATAATTCGATTATTTTTTATACTGTTTGCTTTCAGAGGAAAAGCTAGGGTGGTTTGATATGTTACCTTCAGATACTATTACTTCATGAGAAGAATTTCTCCAATTGTTTTTTAAGTGGAATACTCCTATGACTAATGTGCTTGCCGCATATGAAGGGTTGTTCGAATTCAAACAAGGGAATGCAGAAACTTTAGAGCAGATTTGGGAGAGATTCAAGAGGATATTACGAAGAGTAATTGGGAACGAAGCCAAGAGTGTGATACAATTGTAGTACTTCTATACTGATTTGGATAAGAATAGAAAGACGGGGTTTATTGTCATATCGGAGGGAAGCATTTGGACTAAAACAACACAGTGATCTACCATAATTCGGTGTAGCAGAGTAAACTAGTTTTCATACTTAAGAAGCTTGAATACGAGCATTTCTATTATATTTTAGTTAGTTTTTCTATTTTAGCTTTAAGTCAATAAAAAATGTCAATTGAGTCATTTTATGACCTTAAAGACCGAATCAGGCCTAAAGGTGGGCTAATGTACTTAGTAAGTGTGCAGGACACTATTCAAAGGCATAGGAGCTTGAGGCTGGTCGCCATGTTGCAACACGGGAGTCCAATATCGTAACATTGAGGACAGAGTGCCAATATTCCAAGACTGTCTTCTGTGTTACGACATAGCTAATGGATGTCGTGACACACCCCTGAAACTGAACCTGAGCCAAGCAAACTACCTTCGATGTCACGACATCAGGCACTAGATGTCGCGACACCGGCCCTACACAGAAAATAATTACGAGCTGAGGGCGTTGTGGTTTGCAAAATGTATTTTTACGTAAAAATTTCAGCCACCCTAGGGCTGAGGACGACAACCAACCCTAACTCTATAAATTGAATTTTTAGACACCTGTTTACGGGGAGTTTTTCAGAATTTGGAATTTTCCTTGTAATCTAGTTTTCAGTTTCTTTAGGCTTTATAGTTATTTTCATTTGTTTTGTACATGTTCAATGGAGAATTTGTTTTGTACAACCAACCCTAACTCTTTGTGCGCTCTGCACTTTCATCAATCAATATAATCAAGATTCTCTTAAACCTTATTCTTGAGTTGTTCTTTATCTTTATTCTATTTAACAAGTTTTTTGTGTTTATGGATTCCATGAAGAACTAATCCTCTTATGGGGGATTAATGATTAGATGTGTGATTAATTAATTTTTTTGCATGGTTTTCTCAATAGATCAGCTATTTGGGAAAGGAAGAACTTAAACCCTAGGCTTGACAACCCTAGAAAGTCATTTAGGTAGGAATTAACCCAAAATTCATATGGCCTATTCGTGAACCCTTTACCCTCGAATCAATCTAGACATGAGGTTGAAAGATAAATAGTTCTTGTTGACTCATTAGTTTAGTGGAAGATCAAGAGATCCTGCTAGGAATACAACTAGTTCATTGAAGTAGAAACCCAAAATAGGAATTAGTTATGATCACCGAAGCAAGCTAATCACCCATACCTAGATTTGGTTGAGTTTAGATTTTAGTTTTCGAAGTTCACTCTTTTACATTCTTTTATTTATTTTCTTATAAAATCTAGCTTTTTATTTTTATATTCATCGTAATATAATTTATTTAAAGTAATAATTAGATCTACTTTCATTTAGGTTAAAGTTAATTTAGTACTCGCCTCACTTGGGTACGATCCTCGGAGTACTCACCTACTTCGTTGTAAAAACTATATTACAGCTTGACCCGTATACTTGTGAACACTACCTCATTCTTATATATTTTATTGCAGTATTCACACTTTGGACATCAGTATGTCCGAAGGCAGTCACACGAAAAATCATTGTTTCACTTGAGAACATCAGTAGTAATGACTCTGCTTGGATGTGTGAGCATCCCACTAATTATGAGATATTTAGTAGTGGTTTGGGGGACATAGAGATTCAAAACGTAGGAGATATTTAGTAGTGGTTTGGGGGACATATAGTAAAAAAGTGGTCTAAGGAAATCGAAGAGTGTGAAATAGAATGGTTTTCTGATGTCGATGGTATGGATTCTGTGGAATTTGGACAGCAAGATACACCTAAAGATTTTGCGTCCTAAAAAGAGAGTGAGTGTCACCCTAATGATGACATTTTGGAAACGCACGACGACATCGAAGTTTAACTTGAGCAGGAACGGGTTCACCAACTAGATTGGTGGAGGTATTGCAAGGAACTGTTGGGCCTTTTGGAATACGCCTCTGAGAAGGTGGTACTGTCAAAAAATGGAATTGAAACCTCTCCCCGAGAACTTGAAGTATGGGTATTTGGGGGAGAGCAACACATTATTGATGATCATCTCTACTTAGTTAATTTCAGAACAAGAAAAGGATCTATTTCAAGTGTTTAATGCACATAAGAGATTCATTTGGTGAACTATCATTGATATAATGGTATAAGCCCAACTCTTTATCAACATACAATCAGGTTAGAAGAAGGTAAAAAGCTTATTATGGATGCTTAGACACGATTAAACCTAGCGATGAAGAAGGTTGTGAAAAAGGAATTAACAAAATGGTTGGGTACAGGTATTGTGTATGCAATTTCCGATAGCGAACGGGTTAACCCAACTCAGTGTGTTCCAAAAAACGATGGCTTAAACGTGGTCCCTAATGAAAAGAATGAATTAGTCTTGACCCGGACTATAACCAGATCGCATGTCTGCATTGATTATAGAAAACTCAATGACGCAACACGAAAGGGTCATCTTCCCTTACCGTTCATTGACCAAATGTTAGATAGGCTAACGGGGAAATAATACTATTTAATTCTATTGGGAAATGCGCATTTATTATAGTAAACATGTAATTGTTTTCTATGTATTTGAACGATGAATAAATAAGTTTCACATTTCACTTTTATGCATTTTGTATTTCTGTCTTTTATATTTTGCATGCATAGTAAAATTGTGACAAACAAATATTAACTCATTGATTGTCTAAGTTTAAATTGATGATAAGTGGCATTGTAAGAATATTTACATTGCGAGAAAGAGAGCTTAATTTAGTAGATAATCTAAACGAGTCTGCAATCCCATAAAAGAGTAAAAGTGAGCATTTGATTCAAATACTAAGAAAGATTATTATGTCGTCTATAATTCCAATTGAGGAGATGCTAGTCTTGGCTATCAGAGTTGTTGACTTCACGGGTAGAGACATAGATGTATTCATTGGCAGAATGATACATTGGACTAGACCCAAGATAAATTAATTCTGAATCCGTTTGTGAATTAATTCACTTGTGACATTTATGGTGTAATATACCTAAATCCTGAGTTAGTCACTGACCATGTGTATGTAACCCGTGTGCTTTGATATAAATGAAGGCTTATACTCTAAAGATGATCAAGTCGATAGTCAGTATGTTGGGTACATGACTTGTGTATGGCATGAATTTACTAGCAACAGTGGATTTCATAGCTCAATTAAAGAGTTAACGATATCCTCTCATTGGTATCGTGTGAATTGATAAATATGGAACGTGCCACAGGTTGTTTGTTCTCGAATGAGCAATTTATCACAGTCATTTGTTTACAGTGATTATATTAGTCATTAGGAAGACACAATGGTGACAATGAGATAAAATAGGATTGTATTGAGTGAACGAATTTAATTCAAAGGAATCAAGGATACCGTATGAGAGTAACATACACATGACGAGGTCATTGGACAAATTAGTTGGATGAATTCCTCTCGTAAAGGGTATATAATAATGATTTTTGAAAAATTTTCTAATTCGAAACAAGTCCACACTCGAGAGACGTGAGCTTGAGGATAGCGGAGAAGACTACTAAAAAAGGTAAAATTTTTATTAAGTGTTTATTACTTTAGATATCACAACCAAGTTCTTGTTTTGGAAATGTTTTTTAAAACTCTAGTTTTTTTCCTTAAATTTATTTTTCGCTGCATTTTTCAAACCTGATTTTCCAAAACTTCAACTATATGTCAATGAGTGTTGGGCGCATTTTCCTTTAGACATTCCAATGAATGTTGGGCACAACCTTTACTCCAGTTATATCAATGAGCATTGGGCACAATCTATTTACTTCGGACGTTTCGATGAGGCATTAGGTGTCAAATTAGTGTGTTGGTTAGGATCCATGTACCCGTTTAAGCTCGAGTCATGTTAATAGATGATATAAATTGCTCAATTGGTTTAATGATGCTTGAAATGAATTAATGTTATAAAATTGTACTACAGGTACATATATGCGATATATAATTATCGATAGCATGTGAAAGACCATGCGAACCGGTTAAGCAAGCCTGAGGGTATATATGCAAAGATAATGATTGAATTGATTCGATTCATAAATGAAATGTGAAATTGATTAAATGTGTTAAATTGGATAAATTTGTGAACATTAATGATATTGTTCTGTTATACTCAACTAGCTTACTAATTGAGGTAATATATATAGTTGACACATTTGACGTAATTGGGGTATCTTGTGGTTTATACATGTTATTTTGTGGATTGAGTATTAGCATGATTTGTATATGAATTGGTTGGTAATGGTATTTGAATTGGATTGTGTATTAGCATGATTTGTATATGAATCGGTTGGTAATGGTATTTGAATTGGATATCTGCAATTGATATAAACTTGTATTACTTTTACTTGAATCATGGAAATACCACAGAGTTTTATTGCTCAGCATACGGTTTGTTTTTCCTGTACACATGTATAGGTACATTCCGAGGTCCTGAGAAGTGATTCCAGCATCTAACCAAAAATCCCTGACTCATCAATGTTTGTAAAGTCTCTTTTGTTCGTTATACGACATGTACCTAGGTTGACTCGGTTTGTTTATTATATGCTTAAGTCAGATTAGGACTTAGAGTGATGAATTAAAAATGGTTAAATGGTTTGATTATATGGATAAACTTGGAAAATAGATGCTTTATATGAGAAGATAAAATACTTGTGTTCTTACTCAATTGTATATGTTCATTTGGTAATGTTTTAAAGTTGCATAATTATCAAATATGAAATTGAATGTTATGGATTGCAAATGTTCATGTGAATGATGAAACATGTTGGAAATGTATGTTTGAAATGGCGTTTTGGTTGAAATGGAAATTGTTATTGATAGTAATGAATGTTTAAGTGATGCAGGCTGGTGCTATTTTAACCATTTTCAAAACAGACGATCACGTCACGACATTGGACTTGGGTTGTCATGACAAGACCTAATTAGTAAGTTGCATCTCAATGAGAAACCCCCGAAGTTGTGACGTCAACCCGATATTTGTAATCTTTGCAATATGGTCCTAATTCAATCTCAGGTTACCTTAAAAGCTTTCCTAAGCTCAAATAAGACCCGTAAATGATTACATATCATAATATACACATGTTTTACTCGTATTTGAATGTTTAATGGCACCAAATTGCATATATATAATCGTAGTTACTCCGACAATGAATGTGACATCCTGTAGCTTGAACCTGACGATTGAGTCAGTGTCGGGGTGTTAAAAGTATATTATTAACTCAAATTGGATTTCTATAGCTCAAGAGATAGCCAAAAAACTAAACCAGTGTAAGTTGAAAGTCCAATCTAAAAAACATACAAAAATTATTCTTTAAACTCATTTTTCTCTAATATTTTCACCAAATCCATGAAAAATAAAAATAATTCAAAATAACATAACTAAGGACTTAAATAGCACAATTCAAAGGGAAAATTATCACACAATTCAAAGGGAAAATTATCACAAATAAATTGGAATTTATTGTAACACTCTTACCTGACTCGTTTCCCAAATCTGGGTATCGGGTGTCATAACTAAACTGGATTCATTTACTAGATTATAACTCATTTTAAAATCAAATTATACTACCTATTTATAAAATAAACTTATATAAGAGACAATTTTTTAAATAAAGTTTGTTGTACCAACTCCGGACTCTAAAAGAACTACATAGATACAATATACTCGCCCTATGGTGAAGTTCCTAAAGGTACCCTCTTCCTATGTGTATGTCACTTTACTAAAGGTGCTCCTTGGCTCAACACAATCTGGCTTGGTTCCTCGTTGAGTCCCTTATTCTACAAATCTTGCAAAACATAGACCGCACTTTGGTAAGTTCGCATGAACTTAGTGAGTCTCTACATTACTCGAAATTGGACTCCATATTTTAGGGTTTAAAAAGAAAAAAACTAAATACAAATAACTCCCTACTTGTGCGAGTAAATCCTCTTACCCATCATAGCGGGCTCTGATTTATTTCCAATCCTATCCGTTTACAGATAAATAATTAAGCGAGCTACGCCTAGGCATTCCTATCAACCCACGATCAGTCTCGATAGTTCATCGGGTGTCCCACCATTTTCGCTGACTCCGTACTTTCCTTTACTTGTAATCCTTCTTTCATTTATCCCTAGTGTGTACTCTTCTTCCCAACATGTTCTTAATAACTAATCCCTTAAATTTACCCTCCTAAGGGTCTTGGAGTATGTTTTCCCTCTGACAATCATACCAAATCTGTTTAGTCCATGGTGGATTCTTTATCTTGCTATAGTCTCGAAGGACTTGTTGGCGTCCCATCTGTTGAGATGGCTATTGGGGTCCCCTCCCACTCCCGCGAACTGGGTTCCATTTAGGGATTTTTAGTGGTCAGATTACTTCCTTATAATCCGTCTTATTCGAGATACCATGCTTATGGGTGTAACATATACGTTTGTTATGGGCCACTTTGACCTATAGTGTCCCGCATTTTGTCATCGGAGTTCACGAATTTTCTCACTTATTGGTTCCCTACGGAACTAGTCATTTGCCTGGTACTCCCTTAAAAGTTTCCCCTTAAAAGAACTAGTCTTGACAGACATAGTTGTCACTCAGTCTATTCTTTCTATTTCCCTTCAAGTATGATTGGTTCTAACTAACCCCTCTTCTCTAAGTCGTCAATTTGGATTACCGACATTTGATCCTCACCCCATAACTTTAGCTTTCGCGAGCCTTATGTTAAGGTGAATCCCCCACTAACCCTCTAAAGTTTTCTTCTATCTTACAAATTTTCATCCAGCGCTTCTTCGGCAACTCCTATTGGCGGATCCTTAATTATAAACCACTTATAAGACTTCTTTCCTAGCCCATGTATAAGACATTACTAGTACATCATCTATCATGTGTGATCCTTGTTGAATTTCTGCCCCTGTATCATACTGGCCTAATGATCCATGTTCCAGTGTTCTATTCACTTTCTCATTTCATTTGCACCGTTTGACGGATTCCTCAAAATTCGCTTGTCAGCACCTGCGTTATTCTCCTAACTCTTTTTCCTTGTTTCAAATTGTCTCATTATTGTCGTCCTGATTGACCACCCATGTTTATTATCCCCGCAGACCCCACAAGCTACCATAGTTGAGCTATGATCTTATTTTCCAGGTTTCATGTTAATATCCTGGCAGATTCCATTGGTTTTTATAGTCAAGCTATGATCTTACACCCTGTAATCCTCATGTTTACTATCACAGCAAACTATTCCATGTTTAGTATCCTGACGGACTATTTATGATGTCATAACGTCTTTTAGCTAAGGTCTTACACAATATAACCCCATGTTTACTATCCCAGCGGACAATCAAAGGATGTCATAGCATCTTTCTGCTAGGACTTAATCCTATTTATCGTTCTAGCGTGCTTTCTTATGATGCTATAACGTCTTTCAATTATGGTTTACTCCATTTTATCATGATGCCATAATATCTTTCAGTTATGGTCTTACTCACTTTAGGCGTATAGTTTTCGATTGGAGCTATGGCATAGCCATGATCCTTCTTATTTATTTTCCCACTGCACTCTATGCATTCTTTTATTTCACCATTCATAACATTGATGCTCGAACACCCCATTGTACCTCTCCAAGTGAATTGGAGCTTCACGTATCACGGGTGCACATAGCAACACCGTATGGCGGTATCTAATAGAATCACCCATTTTTCTTTCCTAACTTTGTCTAATCCCAGCGATGTTTCCCTTTCATGTTTCACTATTATAAACATGCATCACATGCATTTCACAAATGAAATATCATGGAATCACAATTAATTCATACATACTGAACTGGAATGGTGGGCACTCGTATGCCTATATGCTCTTAAATGTACTTAGCTTTTCTAGAGTTGGAATGCAGAAACTCGCCTGATACTCTTTTTTTCCTTATTTGCTTAGCTTTTCCGAACACTAGAGCTTCCATTCTCCTAGCAATAGCTTGTTGGATTCTCTTTTTTTCTAACTAAGACCTTCTAATTTCTAGTCCATGCAGAGCTTCCCGTAATCATCCTATCTTCGAAGCAACGAAAAAGATGAATGAAAGGGAGAAAATGAAATAGAATTGAGATGAATCCTTTTCTGAAAGTCACTTTTCAGCTATTTATAGCCCTTCTTGCATAGTCTTCAACCATGTAAAATTCACCCATTGTTAACCATTGTGTCCCCCACTAAAAGACCGACTAGTTTTAATACAATCGAACCAGACTTGGTTCTCAACCCTGTCCAAAATCAGTTACTATCTTTTCCTGGTTTCCAGTAGAGATCGTCAGTTTATGATTTCTTTTCGATTTAAACCCTCAATGTTCCTAATTTCCAAGTTTAAAGGAAATCGAGTGTGACATTTATGCACTTATCAGCCACACAATATTTCATTCAAACTGGTTCAACTTTTCTTGCATAGCTTGGATCTAGTTTATATCTTTAAAGGTTTCTTTAATCTTTTTGGCTCTATAGAGGATATGAAGCATGCTAGTCTAACCATATCTAAATAGTTAGGCTTAAACTTACCTTCGGTCTTAACTCCTCCATCTATATCACTAACTACATCATCTAGTTAGTAGTTCTTTCTAAATCTTAATGATGGTTGAGGTCTAGATGCATTTTCTTTTTGTAGATCAACAACATCATCAAACTTAACTTCTTGATCAATCATATGTAACTCATGTAGTGGTTCAATTGCAAAGCCAGTTGCAACTAGGTTTGATTCTTGTTCTACAAGTTCTTCATCCACACACTCATTGATAATAATTAGACTGACTTTCAAACTTTCAACAAGGAAAACATTTTGTAGCTAAGGTATCCTTCAACATTAAGAACTCCTTTCCAAGAATTCTTTTATTCTTACCATCACCAAACGTCACTTTACTTTTATGGTTTTCTTGTAAGTCTTAAAGGCAGTTAAAATTCCTAATAATGTGCCTAGAGTGCTCACTTTTAAATAAAACTTAGAAAACATCTTTTTCTCTTGTATTCGTAAGGTCTCAAATCTTATTCTCAGCATCTGAAGCTTAGACTACTTCATACTATTAGTTTCTTTATGCGTAGTCCCTATAATGGTCCAAACCTCTTTGGCAATAGTGCACTTTGAGATATGTTTAGACTCTTTTGGGTTAAATTCATTGAAAATCACATTTAGGTATTTAGAGTTCGCATTAGCTAGTTCATCTTCGTCATTAGTCCAAGTAACTTCTGCTTTTGATGCCTTCACAACACCAACATCAATTGTTGAAGGTTTCCATGTAGTCAAGATTAAATGACAATCTTTCTCATACACCAACTTGATGAACATCCACATCATTGCCTTCTAGTAAGCATAATACATGTTATCCAACATAAGGGGTTTCAATATCTTTACTTGGTACGTCAAGTGTTTAACTCTAATACCAATTAATGACATGATCTTTACTTAGTGCGTCAAGTGTTTAACTCTAATACCAATTGAAAATCTATTGATTTTTCTCCATAGATGCACCTTTTGTTGCAATCAGACTTCTAAACTAACAATATACAACTAAGATATTGATACGGAAGTTTGAGTACGTAATTTGGAAACTTCTTATGTTTACGGGGCATTGCCTAAAGAAAAAAAACTATAAAGTTTATTGTGCAAGATGTGATTGTTGTTCAACTCATTCACTAATTTTTTTAATTCACTTTTATACTCAACCTTGAGCACTCTCCTACTAACACTTTCCTCCTGAAATGCTTAGTTACAAATCGAATCAAGAACAACTTACTTAAATCAAATTTGCACTAGAATAAGTCTCACACAAACAAGATAACACCCTACACCTAACCCAAATGCCAGGTCTGGATACAAGTTGCTATGTTAAACTAAATGACTTAACTGGATTTAATTATAGACTCTAATGATTCAAAATTTTGGTATTTTAAATAATATAAAACTCATACACAACTGGTGGGTAATCCTCTCAACCCTAATTCAACTATTTATTTACAATCTTGGGATCTACACCCGAACACGAACCGTTTTAACTTAACTCTGAGGTAAGGCCTCTATGAATGCCCCACTATATATGTGAACAACTACAACGTACCACTTATCCTAACGAAATCTGGCTTGGTCCCTTCACCTAATCTTGCATTCAAGTAACAATTTAGTAAGTTCAAAAGAACTTAATGAGATCTGTACATAACTTTCATATCAGCATAGCCCTTGAGAAAAATAAAGCACTAGACTTAAAGCTGACTCCCTAGTTTCTATGTAAGAATTTTCCAACTCAGTTAGCAAGACCGCTACCTTCATTACCCGGAGTTATTGGTGGACGAAATCCCTAATTCTTGTATTTATTTCTCCGGATAAAAGATACTCAACATTTCTTAATATCTGCTGAAACGTAGGTATCTTCCAGAACATGCTTCTTCATCCCACATTCTCTTTTCCTCAGAATTAGAATGCTTACAATGTGTTCTCTACCAAATTCTCTCTTTTTATCTTTCGATGAAGAGAGGGGTTCCATTGGTCTTGTGGCTCTAGCCTAGCGTAGACAATCAAGACCATCGCCTTCTTTTAGTGTACTGGCTGACCCTTATTTTTTACTAGCTTTGGCAAACTCCATCAATTATTCAACCTTGGGCAAACACTTTCTTCCCAAAATCTCCGGCGGGTCTCCCAAACCTGACATTTACTAGGGGGTCAACCTACCGCTTAGCCTAATTCTATAGTCCTTCAACTATGTGGATCCGCACCTCCCTTGGCGATCTCAGACTGAACCCAATAGGTATACCTTTCGATTCTACGAGCCAGTTTGTCACATTCCAATTCTGATGGGTCCAAGATTATGGTGTATTCTAGTAAAATAATTTGTTTGGCGAAGTATAATCCGCCCAATTGCTTACTTTGGCATATACGTGTGGGCATATTGTTACCGCCATATAAGTAAGTGAAGATTTTATTTCAAGATATTTTGTTATTTAAAGAAAAAGATAGTGTTAAAAAAAGGGGGTAAGTATGATATGAGTTATCGCCAAAGGTATAGTACGCCTTATTTGTCTGAAGTACTGTGCTAGTTAGGTTGGAAAGTAACTTGGTTAGGAACCAACTGGTTAGATTAGTATGATATTTGTAAATTCAGGGTACTCATTTATGTTTCTCTCGGAAACTGAAAACCAGTAAGAAGGAAAATTCTAAAATGTGTGACACTTGTTAAGTTCCACTAGGTAGGATGGGCCATATTTATATGTGAGAAAAGTTCTAAGAAAGGTTCTTATTCCTTCAAGAGATCTTTTTGATTCTTTTTTTCTTCTTCGTAAGTCTAATTGTATTTCTTCCTTATTAAGCTAGAAGCTATTGTTCTTAGTTAATGAGTGGTTATTCCATCTCCGGGTAAGTATTATTGCTTTACATGTTGAATTCTAAATGAGTAAGTCTGTATGTGGTATTTGAATAGTAAGTTGAAAGTATAAGGTTTTGCACGAGGGTTTTAGTGATTAAAATGATAGTAATTTGTATGTAAATGAGTTTTAATGGTGATCCTATGTTCCGTAAGTAGTTATTGTTAGTTCGAGAAGAATGGTTGAGTCTAGAGCTTTAAAATATAGTAGGTAAGTGTCCGGTGAGTTTTTATCCTGACTCTCTTATATGAATTGTTCAAGTAGAAGAATATATATAAATGACGATGGTATCTATAAAAATCAGTAATTGTATGAGTATAGTAAATAATAGATATGGGTTATGATGATATTTATAAAGTTTTGTTGGAAAAAAATGTCGAAGGGTAAGAATACATGTAAAGTTTGATAAAAATAAAGTATGTGTTTAGTTTGGAATACAAATAAATCTGGTTAAGTAAATGTTTAGCGAACATTCCTTTGTTAAGCCTCTGGTACGACAGTTATATTGCTAACCAAATTGGCAAATCATGAAATGAAATTAAGTGTAAGACCATGAAGTTAAGACCTATTGCATCGTATGATATGAGAACACTCATGGTGTAGCCTCTAGTAAGTTGAAACTGGATTGGTTCATGATACATGAATGTGTAAAAGTCCATGTGGCTGAGATCCATGGCAAGATACATATATGTTCATGGTGTAGCCTTTGATAATGTGTAAATTGAATTGGCATATCACGATACATGAAATTATGTATAAGTCTATGAGGGAGACACCTATGACACCTTCTATGAAAGTCCGTCAGGATAGTAAACACATGAACCTATATGATAGATTTATGGAGTATTATGTTTGGCCCTTGTGGTGTACTCTGCTAAGTCTGTTTGGTAAGGTATACTTATTTGACCTTCTAGTATGTTCTGGGTAAATTCTGATTGTTCTGTGATAAATACTTCTATGATAAGGTTATGAAACATTTAAGGTTAATTTGTTTGAATTAGATAAAGAAAATTTAAAAAAGAAGTGTGTATCTACCGTGGTAATTTATTAGTTTTGAAAATTAGCATATTCATGGTTATGAAAGACATAAGAAAATTGTCAATTCAAGTTTGTCTGAGTTAGGAGTTGAATTTGAATTATCTGGAACCTGCTATATCTGAGTTGTATTATGTCTTTTTTTGAAATCATATGGAATCTGAGTTATTGTTATCCTGAGTATTTGGGGTTCCGAAATAAAGTGATGTGGAATTCATCTGAATGATCTATGTAGTACATTATCAGTGAGAGTTTGTATGGTATCAAATCAAATTATGATTTGATTAGTAGTTTTATAGTATTCAGATCTGCATAAGTATTCACCAAATATGTATGTATTCGACAATAATTAATATTTGTGAACAACTGTTCTAGAGTAATTATGTGTGTTAGGAGATGAACTGTATGAATTGGGCTCTGAAGGTATATTCTTTTGAGAAGTTCCTATGATTTATCAAATGTCTAGAAGGATATTCAGTTAAACAGTTAAGAAAGAATTAGTACGTTAAGAGTATGATAATTGGCGTGGAAGTGTATGCCGAAATTGTGATAGTATCCGCCTAAAATGGAAGTAAGTAGTTCAAAAGGGTAGCTGGTGCATTGATGTTCTTCCAATCTTATGAACTGTAGGAGCTGCGTCAAAAGGGACAAGGCAAAGAGTATGCCAAAATAGCAGCAAAGTGGAATATTATGCATATAATGGATAAGTGATGTAGTTTAGGGTTATGCCCTAATGAGTTGTAACAAGTTTGGATTAAATTTTTATTTTTAATACTATCCCTTATTTTCAGATCTCAATTTTCTCAATTAAATTAAAAGTAAAATTTTTTAAGAAATGAATGTTTTTCAACTGTTCGATATCTGGTTAAGTATTGTATGTAGTAACACCTGAGATTCAAACCCGGCAAATCGGGTCGGGTTGAGGATGTTACACACTTCTCTTTTTTACCCTTGTTGATTTGAGACATTTTTTGAATCACTTTGCCTACATCGTTGACAAAATTTCTATGGTATACTGATCTACGAACTTTCCCCGTATAACCCAGTGTTTATCGGCTTGGTATACTTCCCCATGTTTACCATCCCGACAAATTACCTCATGTTTACCATCCCGACGAACTACCCTAGTTGTCATAGCCCAACTATGGTCTTACACTTTAGACCTCCTCTAAGGTGTCATCCTGAAGGACCTTACCGCTATCACGGTGTTGCCCCATAAAGCCTATTGACCGTCGTCATGGTGTTGCTCCATGGAACCTAATATCCATCAATGTCATCATATCTTATATTCACCTTGATGTTCAAACACTGAAGTGTCCCTTCCATAAGGCCCGGAGCTTCGCACATCACTGTTTGCTCCCAGCAATCTTGGATGGCGGAATCATAATGGGGTTCCAATTTTTTTCTCCTATTGTTCCACCCATTTCTCCATTTCTCCATCCTATACATTGATGCTCGAAACACCGCAATGTCCCATCCGCAAGGCTCGGAGCTTCGCACATCACAGTTTGCATATAGCAACACTATGTGGCGGTATATAACAGGATAACCCTTTTAATTCCCCATCCTAACTTCATCTAATCCCGTTGATAATTCCCACCGTTAATATTATACGTTATACGCATTTCTTTTACATACTATCATAAAGTACGCTACCTCTTAAGACATGAGATCCTAATTGTTTCATGCATATTGAACTACTATGGTAAACACTCATTTACCATACAGTCCTACCCATGCATAGTATGCAAAATTAGCTACGAGCATTCATCATTCCATGAGTGGAGTATAGAAACTCACATTGTTTTCTTATCCTTGACAGCTTAACTTGCCCAAATGCTAGAACCTCCTTCATCCTGACAGCTAAGCATGACAACCATATTTTGGCTAAACCAATGGTGGTAATTCTTAGAAACCCAAAACTTTAAATTATACAAAATTTTTGAGAGTCTTATTCTACTTCTTTCTTTAGCTCCTAGACACAGAGGGAGATAAGGAAGCTTACCAGTTCCTCCATTCTCCATTACTAGCCTTACACTCACATTTCTGCTGCTACATGCAAAGCTTCCTTCGTCCGCATCCTCTCTTTTTTTTTCAAAACTATTGAAAAAGACGATGCTATGGAGAGGAGAAAATTTATCAACAAAATTCAAAAAAATGTTGTCTCCATTCATGCCTTATATATATGCTTCTCAGGCACGGTCCTCATCGACCGTATCCACCATCCATTCCTAATCATTTTGTCTTCCACTTTGAAACCAGCTGGTTCCATCCTAATTGAATCAGAGTTGGGGTCCAACTAATTGAAATTTGGCTGCTTAAATTTCTAAATTACTCAATGGGATCCTGTGATTCGCTAATCCTCTCAATTAACATAAATAAATGGAGGTCCAAACCACATTTAAAATACCTTGATCCTCCATTTATCCATCATATACCTAGATGGCCCATGTAATTGACACTAACAAACCACATGCAATTCACATAACTAAATTACTAAAGTAAAAATTTTAAATAAACTTAAACATAAAAAAATTTCACATGTCCTTCAATGGTATTTAAAAATATAAAAATAAACAAATAAAACACGTGATGATTTTTAATCTCACTTGTGAAGTTAAAATAATTTATTGTTAATATATTAAATAACTACAAAAACAATAAACACACCACACAAAAATACAAAATTTTCTTTTATTCTTTCTTTTTTTTCCTTTTCTCTCTCATTGTTTTTTTTCATATTAAAAAAAACCTTTGAAACACCTAATTCTTTCACCCTCATCCTTATAATTGACTCAAAGTTGAAAAGCACATACAAGTGCTTGTGCAACTATTTTTTCTTGGATATTGAAGTTCGTAAGTTAGTATAAATAATATTATTCTGAATAAGGAAAATAAAAAATTGAAAACCGATTTGAACTATGCATTTGGACGGTTTATAGAATACAAGTTAAAAAGTGCGTTATCTAAATTAAATTGAATGTCATTTTATTTTATTTTTATAATATAAAAATATTTTGTATATAAAATTATTATTTTTAAATACTATACAAAATTTATTGATTATTTGTGCTTGAAAATTTATACTTTTAGAAATACTTATAAAAAGTTGTTGAAATTTTATCAAATAATATCTAAAAGGGATAAAATAAAACTTATTTCATCAAAATAAATCCAAAATAAAAATTTAATATGGAAAAATTTAAAACTAAACTAAACTAAACGGAATTATACTACACAAATTGAAAAATCTGAAAACTCCAACTAATATCATTCCTAAATACTATTAAGAGACAATAATTTTTTTCTTAGAAAATATCACACCACTTGCTTGAAAGTTGAAAGTGATAGATGCTATGGAAAGTTGATGCAAAAATAGGACAAAATTTTATTAACAAATTCATCCCTAAATTATACCATAATTCTTATGGCATTTTATCTCATTTTGTCCCTAGAAAATATAAGGTATTCCATAAGAATATCATGTGTCATGTTTTTATCGATTGATATTAGATTTTAGATTAAAATATTAAAAAAATTCTTTGAAAATCATTTGGCCCCTAATTGAAAAGTGCAATCAATTGGACCTTTTAAATTGTCATTTCTGTTAAGGTCACTTAACATGGTGGGTGATGTGGTGAATGACATTAAAATTTTGATGACGTGGTGGCTGATATGGTAACTAATGTAGGAATATGTTGATGAGGAGGGCTTAATTGATTTTTTTTATTTTATTTTATGCAGTTTAATTAATTTTTTAATTATTTTAGAAGGGCTTTTTTTATTTTTAGGGATTATATAATAGTTATCAAAATATTATAATTTTTTAAAATATTAAATTTTTTAGAAATGATAGAAAATTATATAAAATTAAAACCAAAATATTAAAATTATTATAAAAATTATAGCTAAAATTCATTAAAATATTTAAAATTTTGAAATTTATAAAAAAATCTATCAAAATTATTAAATATCATAAAATTTTAAAATTATAAAAATTATTAAATATTAAAAAACTATTAATATGTTACGAAATAATGAAAACATTAAATAAATATTATAAAAATTAGAAATGATAGAAGATTATATAAAATAATTAAAATGATAAAAAATCTATAAAATTAATAAAAAAACTTATTGAAAGTATAAGAAGTTGTAAAATTAAAATATATAAATAAGAAAATTATAGGGTTTTTTTTATTTTGAAGATTTGGATTAAATTTTAATGGGGAACTTGAAGTGTGATGGTAATCAAACTTGGATAGGATGTCGAGTAAAGGGTATGAGAAATAATAGATTTAGTATTTTGTGGTTTAAGGTGAGTGATGAATAATAATTTTGGTTGAGGAGAGGTGATCAATGCATGTTGATAAGGATGGTTTATGATATGATGTAGGGCAGTATGTGTGGGAAAACAAAAAACGAGTAGTAATTTTTTAAAAAAAATAAAATTTATTAGAAATTAATAAAATATAATAATTTCTTTAGAAAATTATAAATATATATAATTTATTAAAAATTATTAAATGTTATAAAAATTTAAAATTACTTCTCTTTTTATAGTTTTTTTTTTATAATCCCTAAAAATTAATTAAGCCATCATAAAAAAATAAGCAATCAATTAAGCCTTCCACGTTAGTTGTCACATCACCTACCGTATCACCCGCCACGTTAGCACTTAACAATCTGTCAAGAGTCTTAACGGAAATGATAGTTTAGATGGTTCAATTGATTGTTATTTTTGGATTAAAAGTCTAATTAATTGCGCTTTTCATCCAATGGTCCAAATAATTTTCGAATTATTTTTGAAGGGTTTTTTTAGTACTTCAGTCTAGATTTTAGATAAGCTAAAACAAAAGTGATAGTTTAAATTTAGATAATGGTTTTTGGTGAAAACCTTTAAATACTAATATGAAAATGGAAGTAAAATTTAAAACAAATTTGTTAATAAAGTGAATGATGTTGATTGTGAACATGGCTCAAAAATAGGAATCCAAGAAACAATCACACATGTATCTTGTGTTAGAGTTTTTAAATTTTGTAAGTAAGATCGGAAAGTTGATAAGTGTTTCATAAAAATATAAATATATATGATAATTTTTTAAAATTATTTATAAAATAATATATCAAATATTAACCATTTTATTAAATGGGACAGGGTAAAATTATACAGCCTTTATTACCCTGAATATTGAGAATTAAGATTTTCTTTTCTTGTTTTCGAATTGGTGGGAGGAAATTTCTTCGAAATTTGTACAAACATTGTAACTTCTACGTTGAAAATTTGTACAACAAATTATCATTTTCATTCATTTACAATATTTTTTAAGTAATGTTTAGGCTTAATTGCAAATTTAACATTTGACTCTCTTTTTTTCAATTGCGTCCCTAATCTTTTAATTTTTATTGAATAGATTAGATTTGGATGGAAATCCTGATGCGGTCATTGGTTGACCAATGCCATTACTGGATTTGACGTGCAAGGTTGACATGGCACTATTTTATCTTATATGTAATGTTAGCAAATCATTTAAACTTTAAAAAAAAATAAAAAAAATTTATATTTTATAAAATTAAAAAAAATCAATATTTCTTCATAGAAATAATAGGAATATATGTGTGTGTGTCAAGCAGGATAAAATCTATAGACAAATAACTGGTTCATAAACAAAGAATATGAAGCAAACTACAACATAATTTTCAACAGAAAATACAAAAGCTTCACAAACCCAAGATGCAACTATTGAAGCAAAACCATCCAAAGATGGAAGTATTTCGATCATGCATTTCCTATGATAATTTCTTAATAATTTTCAAAAAATTATAATTTTTTTAATATCCAAAAGGCTAAATCAATAGACACTTGAAAACATTAGAGATTAAAGTGGACAAAATAATTTTAAGAACCAAGATGAGAAAAAGAGCATACTTTTTTATACCTACTACTCATAATCTCTCCTTAATCCAACGTCGTCCTCATTAATGCAATAGTAATAATGCCAACTAAGCATACTTGTAAATGTTGAAATTTGAACATTAATTATTTAGAATATAGCGTTGCAAAAGTACAATCGGATTGATAATCAAAATATATCTAAAGCTAGACCAAAACAAATCTAGATCGGATCCGCACATAATAAAACTTAAATCCGAATAAACTTAAATTTATATATGATGAGATTCAAACCTCAAATATCAAAATTCTCGTTAGCCAAAAGCATAAAATTAAATTGGTTAAGAATATAATGAAAATAATTGTTTTATTCAATACAATGTGGTTATCCAATCTAATAAAACACAGTAGAAGCCGAAAGGCATGGACATTTTCTTTTTCAGATTGGTGTCATGTGTTTATGTATTTCTTGCTGTTAATTAGACGACTTTAAGTTTAAGTTATTAGATACATAATTATCTCTAAACCAAATTATACCTGAGCTTCATATTGTTGACTTCATTCAACATTGCCTAAAATTTTGAGTTCTTATGCAATTTCTCACCATCCGAATTTGAGGTTGGATGCTATGAATCATTTCTTTTCTATCATACCTAAAAAATCCAACCGCTATTTGTTTCAAATGGTTCTAATTACTTCATCTTAATGTTTGATTAATCATGGGCAAAAATATCATGAGTCTCCTGTATTAAATGTCAGATTGCATTTTGTCTCGTTTACTTAAAAAAATAGGTAAATTAACCCCTATACATTAGATCAAAGAGCAAACCAATCATTTTTGTTAAAAAAATTCATTCATTTCTATTGTTAAACATTGGTGTGACTAATAGAATAACCAAACGGTGACAAATTCCGTGCCACATGTACTTAATGCTGATGTATAGAGACCAAATTTTATTGATGAAATTTTTAACAAAAGGACCAATTTACTCTTTAATCTAACTTATAGATATTAGTTTCCTCATTTTTTGAGTAGAGGGGCAAAATGCAATTTGACTCCCAGTATAAGGGCCTCTTTAATACTTTTGATATTTTTGTTCTCCATAGGTGGGTTTTTAGATTTAGAAATACAATTAATAACATCTAGATATATCTTAATCATCAATTTGATCCTATTCATCATGTTGATTCTGATTGAAATTATTCAAATGTAGTGATTATAATTCTAACCTATTTGACAATAAAAAATGTCACGTAATAATCTATGATTTTGAAAATCTTGGAAATATCAAAATCAGTCCCTACTTGATAATGGAAAACAAATTGTTGTTCCCATTTATTTATTTCCTAATAAAGAATGAAAATAATAATTTAGCTTATTCTTGTAATAAACATCTTTTAAAATTATTACATAATAATATTATTATTATATAATATAATGAAAATAATGAATAAAATGGTCAATTATTAAGTTTAATATAATACTACTATTGTAACGACTCAGTTTCTAGTGTGTCAAAAAATACGGTTTTGGGACCCTGTTTCCGTAAATATTAAATATGAATAATTACGGAGTTAGTGTATAAACGAATTGAAATTTGGATTAATAATTTAGCTGAAATTGTAATTAATTAAGGTCCAGAGACTAAATTGTAAAAGTTTAATCGCTATAGATTTTTAATTAGGAAATGACTTGGGGACTTAAATAGCAATTATAGGACTAAAATGACTAATATGTCATTTTTAATTGGTGGATGGTGGATATTGTAACACCCCTAACCCGTATCCTTCTCCAGAATAGGGTTATAGAGCATTATCAAAGTTTACAAATTAATTTTCAGACATTTCATTTCATCAAGCATTCATATTTATGACCAATTAAAATCAAAACATTTATGAGCTAACATTAAGCAATTTAACTTATACAAGTCATTATAACCAGAATCAAATCATCCAAAATTATCAATAGAACCAATGGATAATGTGATATATCTCCAACAAGCTTCCAACTCAATCGAGCTTCCGATAATCATTTAAATGCATCAAATAATTATACATATTACCAATAATAATTCGATTCCAATAATAAACACACACACACACACACACACACACACACACACACACACACACACACACACACACACACACACATATAATATTCATTACCAAATAGCATTCACTTCAATTAAAATTATATAGAATATAGCTCATATGAGCTCACCGGACTAAATTGCAAAAATACCAAAATTCAGGGACATTTTGGAAATTTTCTATTTTTCTCATATTTCCACCCAATATTGTTCTAAATTTCATTCAATTTTGTAATTTAGATAAATAACCAATCCATTTCATGCAATTTGGTCACTTTTTGACATTTTTACAAATTTACCCTTAAAGTTTCACATTTGTTCAATTTAGTCTTGGACCTAAAACATGTAAATTGGTCATTTTTAATGAAAACTCATGCTAGTTAAATAATCATATATTTTCCTCCTCCTCCTCTCCATTCCACATCCTTAATGTATATAACATGCTTATAGGTAACATTATCTATAATTTCACCATTTACTTATATAAATTCTTTCAAAACTGTCCACTTGAGTTGTAGTCACTAAATCATTTATATCTTGAGATAAAGAACTCCAAATTAATATCCATAAATTTTATCTGAAACTAGACTCACATGTGTTCTTACCATAAAATTTTCAGAATTTTTGGCTTAGCCAATAAGTACAGTTTATTCTTTAAAGTGATCCATATTCTGCTGTCTAACAGTTCTGACCCTTCTTCACTAAAAATTAATTATCTCCTCGTACAGAATTCTAATGATGTTGCCGTTTGTTTCTATTGAAAATAGACTCGTTAAGGATTTAAACATATAAATTTAAGCCTCTAATTATTTTTATCAATTTTTTTATGATTTTCTAAAGTCAGTACAGGGAACCCGAAATCATTCTGACCTTGTCTCACAAAATTTATTATATCTCATGATTTAAAATTCTATTTCTTACATCATTTCTTCTATAAGAAACTAGACTCAATAATATTTAATTTCATATTTTATTAATCCTCTAATTAGATTTCCACAATTTATGGTGATTTTTCAAAGTTAACCTACTGCTACTGTCCAAAACTGTTTTAGTGCAAAATATTGAGTACTAAGTTTATAACACTCTTATTTTCCTTCTCTACACTACTTCTCATCACTTTCTCTTATTTTCTCTTCACTAACATATCAAGAACATAAAACCTTATATAATAAAACCCTACATTAACATCAATTTCATACTTTTTCAATAATATCAAACTCAAAAATATATTGAAATCTTGATGCTCTTACCTTCCTCAATTGATTTCAATCTTTAACTTGATTTTCTCTCTCCTCCAATCTCTATTTCTTGAATCTAACTTGATATTCTAGCTCCCCATAGTCTCCTTGTTATCTTTCTCTCTTGATGGATATGGAAATTCTTTTGATTTTTAGGTGAAAATGGTAATTTTTTTTGAAGGAGGGACCAAATTGTAAAGAAAGCAAAACTTTCTTTCTTTCTCTCTTCTCCTCACGTTGGATGCATGGAAGATGATGGGTTGGTTGTTTTTTTTTCATCTTTCTTTCCACATATATATACTAAACAATAAAATAATAAAATATTATTTAAAAATCAAATTAAAATATTAATAAACTAATATTTATTTATTTAGTCTAAAATATCTCCAACATCATCATTATCTTCTAGATTTCTCTCTCTTTTAAATGACCATTTTTCCCTTTATGATCTTTTAAAATTCCATCCTTGAGTCATCACTTAATTTGGTAAAATTACGATTTAGTCCCTCAAAATTCTTCACCTTTTTCAATTTGGTCTTAATCCATCCATTTTTCTTAGTTTCTAGATCATTCCACCCTTAAAATATTTACACATTTGGTCCTTCAAATTTTTTGTATTTACACTTTAACCCCTCAAATTTTGAATATTTACTCTTGACCCACAAAACTTTTCTTACTTTTGCGATTTAATCCTTTCTTGAATTAAGATGTCATAATATACTTCCCAATGTTGACATAACTCAATATTACCCTTTTTATCACTTTATTTCCTTATTTTACTATACCAAGGATAATATCTTACAGTAGAAATTTTTAAAATATTACATTTGTGGTCCCAAAACCACTGTTCCAACTAGGCCCAATTTCAGGCTGTTACAGATATTATTAAGCTTAATTAAAATGTGATTACAACAAATTAAACGTGATTTTGTTAATTAATTAAGTTTAATTAAACATTAATTAAAGTATATAAAGCATGTGTTAGTGTAAAAAGATGATAAAATCAATCAGCTTCTTCCTTTCTTAACCGTCCACCATAGGAGAAAAAAAAGCTTGGTTTATGCATTTAGCCATCAATTTGGTAAGAATTTTAAGTCTTTTTCTTGTAATTTTTATAGATTTGTAATCATGGGAGCTTGATTTAACTAACTCATGTACCAATTTGTAAATCTGTTAAAGTTTTTAAAGTTTCCATTATTGAGAATTGAATGATTTAGGTGTTAAATTGATAGAAAATTAGCTTAGTTTAAGAAAAAGACTAAATTGTAAAGCTTAACAGTGAGTTTTGTACATTAGGGACCAAATTGAAAAATAATTTTTTATGAAATTTTGGTAAAAATAAAAAGTAGAGCGTCCCTAATGAATATAGGTGAAATCAAATTTTAATTCGAAACTCTGGATTCAAAGTTATACTTGTTTCAGTTTTAAGGACTAAATTGAATAATTTATAAAATATGTTTAGATTGATAATTGATTGTGAAATTGTTGGATAATGATAGCGTGATATATTTTATGATTATTCGTAGCTAACATCGATGTGGATCCATCGAGAAAGAGAGGAAAAGCAAAAGTAGTCGACAAGTAGCCGAAAGTTCTAGTTTGTGCATTAATAATTTAAGTCCCGTAAATTGATTGCATTTTCATGTTACTTGCATATAAAAGTACAGAGGTAAATATATAGTGATGATATAAGTTATTGAATCGAGCTTGAATGTGAATTTTTGGAATATAGGACTAAACTAAATAAAATGTAAAATAGCGTGAATTGCGTTAAATATGATATGTGCTATGGAAATTGTGTAGGAAAGAATGGAATAATATGGAATTGATGTATGATATGTTATTGAATTGGATTGTGATAGTGATAGTGAAAATGATTGAGATATGATATGTGTACCAAATTGTAAAAAGGAATTGAATATTGATGCCCTATTAACAAGTCAGGTTGAGTCGGATATAGTTGGCATGTCATGGGATTGATTTGTATACCAGTTATGCACTTATGCGCCAAGATGCACCTCATGTGGCAGGATGCACCTTGTGTGTCAAGATGCACTTTGTGTCCGAGTAATGCACTTCATGTGCCAGTATGCACTTTACGTGCCAGTTTCCCTCACTTTGGTTATCCAATGATGCACTTCAGTGCCAATTTGTTGTGTTGGTTGGACAATCTGAATATTTGTTCGAGTCTGAGTCAGGTTAATAGGGGTTACAAAATGCAAGCTTGAAAATTTAAATGAATATGTTATAAATTTGAATGTTTAGAATGATTTATGATTAAATTCAAATGAAATGTTATAATCATACAGTTGAGTATGTAAATCTGATGAAATCGAGCTCTGGGGGCCAAAATGAGTACAAATGAGTCAGTAAACTCTAAGATCGAATAAAATGTGTGATATTATAAGTGGCATATCGGGAAAAAACTTGAAACTGATGGTTTTGACATTGGTATGTTTGAAATGTTGTATTGGATTGGAAGGACTTGGTGTTTGTATTATACACATAATGTGCTTAGATTTTTAATGCAAAGCTTGGAAACTCCAAAGTGTAAGTAGGTGTTGATATGTACATATAGATATACATGTTTATTTTGGAATTGATTGGTTTACGCTTATGTTATATACTTTGGATTATAAATGTGACATTAAGCCCTATTACTTAGTGTGCGGTTTGTTTTCTTCGTGCACAGGTTCAGGTTTTTCTTAAAGCCCCGTGATTTGAAGTCAACATCCAGACTATTGTTTCTAACTCAACAAAGTTTGTATACTATGTTTCATTTTGGTTGTATGGCATGTACCTAGGGTCTATTGGCTAAATGTTTCAAATGGTTAAATTGTACATGATATGTCTCTTCGTTAATACTTGAATGTGTTCATATGGTTGGTTTCGAGTCTTAAGGTTAGTGGTTATGCAATAAAAAGAATTTTGATTGGTTTTGGAGCATGATTGGTGAAGTTATGAAAATGGTTTTGATCATGTATGAACTAGGTATGAATGATTCAAACTAGCATAATAATCATGTCTATATGTGTTAGAAGGACGAATGAGGAATTATGGCCAAACCTAATTGATTTATGCTAAATTGACAACTTTGAAAAAAAAAACAGAGGATTTGTATTTTGCCACGGATGTCGTGACTCCACACCCTGAATGTTGCAACATTGGCCTTTTTTTATTTTGAAAATTTTACAAACTGGTCCTTAGGTTGGGAAGTTTGGCTACTATTTTTAATGTCATGACACCCAACTATCATACTTTGAAAACTTTTCAGGTTAGTCCCTAATAGACCTCAGGTTAGTTTTAAAGCTTTGGTAAGCTCGTATAATACCCGAAAATGAATGTATATCATATTGTATGCATATCTTGCTTGAAATTATTCGTTTAATCAAACATATCAGATATATTTTGATCGCAATTACTTTGGCAATGAATGTAGCACAATGTAGCTCAGACCCAACCATCGGTCAGGTATCGAGGTGTTACAAGTGTTATTAAATAACATATTAAGCACTCAAAATTTTATGGATAAATTATAAAAAATGGTCACTCAACCATGCCTTATGTTCTATTTTGGTCACCTAATTATTAATTTTTTTGATTTAGTCACTATACTTTTCGAAATTAAATATTTTTGTCACTCTGAGCTGATATGAGCTTTTTTTATTGGTCTAGTAACAAAATTATCCATTTAATGTTTACACATTTTATTATTTTGATCCTAAATATAACAAATTCAACAAAATTATCCTCAATGTTTACAAAATTTGTCATTTTAGTTCTAATTTTAAAATTCAATAAATTTGGCCCTAAATATTTATAAAATCTATCAATTTAGTCCCAACTCTAAAAATTAAAAAAAAAACCATTTTTAGCCGTGTGAGATATTAAAATAAGAAAAAAAAAGTACCCCCTTTCAAGTCACTTGCAACTATTTCTTTTACTATAATTTAGGCTTTACACTAGACAAAACTAATTGATTTGGAACCTATTTGGAATACTTGGTTGCATTACTACTGTAACACCCCTTACCCGTATCCGACGCCGGAATAGGGTACGAGGCATTACCAAAACACATACACTTGTAAACATATTAAACAGAGTCATAAAATTTCATCCAAAATTAAAACTGTCAAATTATTATCTTTGAGTCTTTAAATAGGGCTTACGAGGTCCAATACATTATTATGCAATTCACAAGTCTTAGCAATTCAATGCCTCATTTCAATTTCATTCAATTCACAATTTTTCGTGTTCACAATTCAAATCAATTTCTCAATCTAATATGCACGTCCATACCACAATGATCCTTTTAATTCAAATCATATCACTAGTAATTTCCTTTCAATTCACATACAATTCAATATCATTAAATTCAATATTGATATTCACTTTATTTTTATTTACTAAACATATTATTCAAAATTCAACAATTGCTATTAATTAATTCAATACCAATACGTATTTACCATTCAATTCAACGTTTATCGATTATATTTGGGCATATGTCCAATTTATACACAAGTCATTCATATATTTTCCTCCTCATCCTCCTCTCCATTCCACATCCTTAATGTAAATAACACGCTTAAATAACATTATCCATATTTTCACTATTTACTTATATGTAAATTCAAAGCTGTCTGTCTGAGTCAGAGTTACTAAATTACTTATATCCAGAGCTACGAAAATCCAAATTTCAATCCGTTAATTTTTCCTGACACTAGACTCACATATCTTCTTACCATAAAATTTCCAGAATTTTTGGTTTAGCCAATAAGTACATTTTATTTTTTAAAGTTTCCCCTATTCTATTGTCTGACAGTTTAGAACTTTCTACACTAAAAATTAATTATCTTCTCGTACATAATTTGGATGATGTTTCCATTTGTTTATCTTGAAAATAGACTCATTCATAATTCAAAACATATAAAGTTTAACCCATAATTATTTTTTACAATTTTAATTATTTTCCAAAGCCGGAATAGGGGATTTCGAAATCATTCAGACCCTGTCTCACTAAAATTCAAATATCTCATAATATATAATTATTTTGCTTACTCTGTTTCTTTTATATGAAAATAGACTCAGAAATTTTTAATTTCATATCTCATTCAACCTCTAATTCAATTTCTACCATTTTTGGTGATTTTTCCAATTCACGTGACTGCTGCTGTCCAAAACTGTTTTGTTGTAAATTTTACTCTTTCATAATTTCACTTACTACATTTCATCTTACCGAAGGTTCGATTAAATATCGAGCGCATTGTTCATAAATTTTCACACTTATATCTGCACTTATTTTTCATATAGTCATATTCAATTACACTTAGTCAATTTCTCGTTGAACTCATCGGAATAATAACAAATACATGGAGGATCAACACATATCACCACCCTTATAGTCAATGTCATCTGGTACACATAGTAACCTTCACTTAGTACTACACATGTGACCATAACTATCTCATTCGTATCCTTTCTATTACGAAGGTTCAACCGGGAATTCTCACGTTTCAACATTTTACTGATCAATATCAATTTCTTGTCTTTCTTGATTTATAATTACACATTTAACTTATTTAATACTCACATTATTCAATCTAGTCCAAAAATCACATTATGGAAAAATTACATTTTCGCCCCTAAAGTTTCACAAAATTATGATTTTTCCCCTAGGCTCGTAAAATAATTTTTATTCAATTTCCTTACATTTTAGGCCTAGCCGAACCATTTTCATAACTATAGCAGTCCAAAATTTTCACTTATTCACACACTTACACACATTTTACAACTTTTTACAAATTAGTCTTTTTATGCAATTTCAAAAAAAATCACTTAGTAAAAATTGTTTATCACACTCCAAACATTCATGTTCTTCCATAAAACATCAAAATACATGCATGTCATCTATGGGTAAATTTTTAAACACAAAACCTAGCTCAAAATAACGGTAGAAATAGATAAACTGAGTTACGAGGATCTAAAAAATGTAAAGTACGTTAAAAACGGGGCAAAGATGGACTTACTATGAAGCTTGGAAGCTTGAACAAAAACCTGACCATGACTTCCATGACATATTCAGCCATATGGAGAAGATGGACAAGAAATTTGGCTTTTATTTTGTCTTTTAGTCCATTTAATTACCAATTTACCAAAATGCCCCTAACTTAAAAATATCCTATTTCACTTTTCGCATGTCCATTTTTTTCCACAATTTAACCAATGGTCTAATTACCATTTAAGGACCTCCAATTTAAAACTTCATAACAATTGGACACCTCTAGCTTCTATAACTCAATTTTTGCACTTTTTACAATTTAGTCCTTTTGACTAAATTGAGTGCCCAAACGTCGAAATTTTTGAACTAAATTTTCACGCAATCATTTTGTGAAATTGTAGACCATAAAAAATATAATAAAAATAATTTTTTTCTCGTCAGATTTGTGGTCCTGAAACTAATGTTCTGACTAGTCCCAAAATTGGGCTGTTACAACTACCTGAACAAATAACGTTTTTAGTGCCTTTATTTTCTTTTGGATCTTAATTTTTTTTGAGTTTAATCCTAACTTTTTACCGTTCTTTTGCAAGTGGCTTGATAGAGGGTATTCTTTTTCTTATTTTAATATCTCACATGAGTTAGTTGATGGGTTATAAAGGGCTAAAATGATTTTTTTAAAATAATTTTTAGTTTTAAGAGTTAAGACTAAATTGAAAGATTTTGTAAATATTGAGGGCTAATTTTATTGAATCTTTTAGAATTAGAACTAAAATGATAAATTTTATAAACATTGAAGGCTAAATTTGTTTAATTTTTTATATTTACTATCAAATAAATAGAACGTAAAATATTAGAGGATAATTTTCTTACTAGAACAATAAAAAACCCACATCACTCGTAATGACTAAAATGTTTAATTTTGAAATGTCTAATGACTAAATAAAAAAATTATAGTTGGATGACCAAAATAGAATGAAAAGCATAATTAGATGACCATTTTTATAATTTATCCAATTTTTATTTCAAAAATTTTTTTAAACAAAACCCTAACTTAATGCGGCACGAACTTGAAATTCATAAAGAATCGAATTTTTTTTAAACAATCTCATTGTAGGTATTGATCATATCTACTTTTTTTGATACAATGACTAGAACTACCCACATCCCCTCTCCAACCCATAAATAGGAGGATAATATGCTTCAGCGCACTCGAACCCACGTCCTCTTGTATTGATAACAATGCCTATACCAATCGAGTTAAAGGCTCAATCCAGGGAATCGACTTTTTTTTTTCCTAGGTAAGAATAAAAATTAATAATGATTATGATAGTTATATTATTTTATTTTGCCGAGAAAACTTGAAGTACGAGGCTATGGATGGCATGAGACCATAATGGGTTGATATCACGCATTAATGAAAATTTTTGTAGCTTTTAAAATTTTTAAATGGGTTGATTTCACGCATTAATGAAAGATGATGAAAAAAATATATTTTATAAAATAAATTATATTATTATGAAAATATTTCTTTCTTTTCATAATTTTATATAAAATAAATAATTTTAAACACTTCAACAAAACCTAATTCATTTTTTATAAAAAATTAATAGATATATAATTTTAAATATTCAAAAGTTAAATTCTATTTTTAAATTTATAATATATAAAAATATTTATTTATAAAATAGAAAAAACTAAAACTAATTTTAAAATAGGTAAATTACACTTGTAGATACCTAACTATGAAAAGTTAAAAATGGTGACCTAACTATTCAATTTTTTATCACCAGTCATTAAATGACTAATGAAAATGATGTGATAGCTTTTACATTTGAAATAATAGTAACTTTAACTCTCAACATTTATATATTGTGTCAAATTTAGTCTTGATTCTAAAAAATTAACCCTTAATGTTTACACATTTTGTAATATAATCTCTTTTTTTTAAATTGTTTTTCTTTGATACTCTTTTACCTAAATAACTAAAAAAAAATCTATAGACTAAATTTGATTGGAAATATACCAAAACCGAAAGCACCCAAAAATCCAAGATAATAATTTTCATATTTTCTCATTTTTTTAAAAATTAACCCTCAAGATCACAAATAAAAGTAAAATTGCAAAATGACCAAATTACACAATGTGTAAATGTTTAGGGTTGAATTTTTTCTAAAATCAAGACTAAATTGACACAATGTTTAAATGTTGACGATTAAAGTTATTATTATGGCAACTATTAAGTCTTTCCGTCAGTAATTTAAAACTAGTGACCAAAAAAGAAAATTATAAACAGTTGGATGACACAAAAAGAAAAAAAATCGAATAGTTGAGTGGCCAAAAATTTTTGAATAATTGAGTGACTATTTTGTAACTTTTCATAATTAATGATAAAAAAAATACTAATAATTAAGTGATTACAAATATAATTTACCTATTGCAAATTGAAAAAATTAACAGAATATGCTAATTTTATTTTTTTAATTAGGCCTTTGGGCCGTTTTTTTTATTTAGAGAAATAGGCTGATTTTAGAAGAGATAAACGAAAAGCGCGTCCAACTAGGCGAGCTTTCTGGGACGTGCTTTCCATTTCTCTCTCCTAAAAACCCTAACTGATTTTAATTTTTTTAGGGTTAGGGTTTTTTTTTAATTCTAAGATCTAAGGTTTTTGATTGAAACCGCGAAAGTTCATAAGTAGATTTGAGGGGTTGGGGAAGTGATAGCACTTTAGAATACATACATTTCATATGTCATGGCAGGATAGGACCATCACCTCAGAAACCTATCGTGGGGAAATTTAGTTTTGGGATAATAATGCTTGATATGATCAGGGGTCAAAATCTAGGTGAAGGTCCTAGACGACAGTCATGATGCAGTCACAGGTTGAGTATAACCAGGGGGTCAGGTGACAGTCGTTACGCAGTCAGGAGTTCAAGCTTTTTGGATACTCATAAACGATGCCTTATGTATATCATACATAAGATTGAGGTCATAATCATACAGAAAAACTTTGGGGACTTCCAGTGTAATCAATGTAATTTTTTTCTCTATTTCCAAGCAGTCGGTATCTTTGACCTTTCATTCTTATCTGAAGGCTGACACCGAGGTGGACACAAGAGGGCTCTCAAGTGGAGAGCGGATGTTCCAGCACAGTAGATGTTAAACTCGGGTAGGCACAGTAGCAATTATAGTTATTAATGGTTTGTTTAATAAAGACAACCATCGTCACCCCGAAATGAGCAACACCTTTACTACACCACAATAACCACTCCTCGTCTGAGATTCCTCATGCCTCCACGATGGTGCCTGCATTAGGATAAGAAGGAAGGTTAAAGGTACCGGTTGCTTGGAAATGAAGAAAAAATTTACATCGATTATAGCGGGAAGCCCTAGAGCTTTTCGTACAAATATGCCCTCAAACTTCTGTATGTATTTATAGGGCATCATTTTTGGGTATCCGAAAAGATTAAGCTTGCGGTTGTGTAACGATCGTCAACTGGCTCTCTTGTTATACCTCGATCCATTACCGCATAATGGTCATCGATTGAGACCTCCACGTAGACTTCCATCATTGACCGTAGAAAGAAAAACCACTTTGAACCTGACTTTCCCGCGATAGGCTTCGGAGGTAATGGTCCCCAATCGACATGATATATGAAATGTGTGCAGCTTGTAGAGATATCGCATCACCGACGACTAAAACATACCTCGAACATTAAGGAAATATTTTTAATAATCGAAATTTTTAGCAACCAAAAATGATTTATGGAGTAGAGGAGGAAAGTGTGTTGTAGAATATGTTTAAGGGGCAATTGAAGCTTGGTGTGTGTGACCCTTTTTATAAGCACATGAAAGGTTCTATGTGCAAAAAAAAAATTCCTTTCGTTGAAGACGCATTGCAGAAGTGAAGAACATATTCGAAATGTGATTAAAGCAGACGAAAAAATACGAATTGTCAGACTTTTAATTCTGCCAGAAGAAATTTTGTTAGAAAAAGCACGTTTAGCTGGGCAAGCCTTTCTGCTGACATGGCAGGAAATCACTTCTTCTACCGGAGCCGATGACGATCCAATCGTGCGATCGCATCCCCTATTATGCTGCTGCTGTGGTGATTATCGTTACCTCTTGCACCGAATTTGGCTTCTCCTCTTCTCTAGCGATAGTAGATACGGCTTGCCGGTGAGTTTGAACCACGACATGTACTCAACATCTGTCGCCGTGTCTATTGAGAACAATGGTTCATGGACAGGTAAAGATTGTATCCTACGCTCTCAAGCCTCGATATGCTCCCCGTGTGGCTTCACCCAATCGTCATCGTTCTTCCCCCACATGTCCACCTTGTGCAGCTCCTTCAGGTCTCGCGGTGGCGGCGAAATTCGTTGCCTCCACCCACACTGTCGCAACACCTAGTCTGATTCGTGTATTTTAATCATCACGTATACTACCAATGACACCTTGGCGTCCCACATCTCCCGATTTTCCAACACCTCTGGTGGGATGCAAGAAATGATATCAGTTTCAATATACGACATCCATTTAAACTGAAAAGTAAAATTGTAAATATCGTTATGTACGTTTTTTTATGAATCATTACATAATTAATATAGGTTCGAAAGAATAAGTAACTAACCTCGGGTTCCGAGCGTTGGTCTAACAGCAGCCTAAAATCTTCCAGATCCTCGGGCAATCCCACGTAACTCAACCCACGATTCCACCTGTACAAGTGATATGTTAGTCGAAACATATAATAAATAAAAAAAATAATGTAGAAACTACATATTTATTATTAAATGATGTTTTCCTCGTCACCAATGGGAACATGTATGGGCCGGTCACCTTGGGACGTAGAAACTATAGTCACCACCAGACCCACGACTACTGTAGGAGTAGGCAACCACCTATCGACATCTTATTCGGTACCGTGCCCGAAAAATCTCCTGATATAACGTGGACAAGACGACCAAGCCCTCCAGGACACGATGATTCGCCTACTTACACAATAAAAATATTTAAATTAAAAAAATTATTTAAATTTATCATAATTGAAAATAACGAAATTTAAAATTTTATCTTACCACTATTGCTTGGGCGACAGAAATATGTTTGTCATCAAAGCAGATTAGAGAAGCGACCATTCATGAGAAGTCGATTTGAAATGAGATAATTAAAAAACTAAATTTTTAAATGAAAATATCAAAAAATTTAAAACGAGAGAGTTTGAGAGAGTTGAGAGAAGGATGTGAATGAAAAAAATTGAGTGGTATTTATAGGGTAAAAAAAATTACCGTTAAAGGTATTGATTTTTTACCGTTGGTGCGACAATGTTCAAAAAATCATTGCTTTTTACCGTTGGGAGAAAGCGCATCCAGCTAGACAAGCTTTCCTGGCACCCCACCAAAAAGCTCGCCTAGCTGGACGCACTTTCTGTTTTTCTCTTCTAAAATTGGTTTATTTCCCTAAATAAATAAATATAAATGGCCCAAATGCCTAATTAAAAAATAAAATTAGCATATTTTGCTAATTCTTCCGTGAAAATTGATGACACCATTTTCAACCTATGACGCCTAAAGATATTAGGTATAAAATGTAAGTGTAGTCCAAACCTTCTTTTCTCCATTGCGGCAAACTTAGACCTGGTCTACTAAACATTCTTAATGAAGCTGAAAGTTAAGCTCGCATAAATTTTTAGAATTTATATTATTAAATATCATCAGTTAAAGATGATTTTGTAAATTAGATCTTCTAGTTTGGGGAAAAACTTGTGCCCATATCACAAATCATAATTTATATATGTTATTGTGTTTACTTAATGCAACACGTTTAAAAATTTTAAGGTAGAAGAGTTTTATTTCAAATATAACTTTTGAAGAGTTTTTTATCTCTACCTCAACATAAAGCTTCGAAAGAAGATGAGACTTGAAATTGAAGATAGACGTTGGAGATAATATTAGAGTTAATAAACTTATTATCTCACTTTACATGGAAGATATTTTGAGCTTGATGCAAGGAGATTTTGTAGCCTGCATATAGAGGACTTAATTAATTGTAAATTGTGTTTTGTTTAGAAGTGCATTTTATTATTTACTTTCTTAAGTAATTATCTAACGGTTAGAGTAAATTAGGCTTAAATCATTGCTTGTATCGTGAGTTTTAGTAATGAATTTCTTCTTTTGGTAAGTCCTTGTAGAAGTAAGTGGTGCACTAAATTGCATTACCAATTTACTTGTTTTATTTCCATTGTTTATTGCTTTGTTTTGTATTGCTGTGCCAATACTTGTTTCAAAGCTTGTAGCCAAATCACATACCACAAGTTGCCACAACATGACTAAACGTGCATTCAGTTGGTATCGCAGCTTCGTACCTAGTAAAATTTGGTGAGTTATCAAATCAATTCATGAAAAGCATAAAAAGATAAGGATGCAAATTATAACTTTAAAATAGAAAAATGTCTAGATGCGTCTCTACATGAGAAACCTAAAACATTTTACAAATAGCCCTTGAAGTTAAAATGTCTAAACTTCGAAAGTTGATAATCAAGAATTTTAAGAATATTCGAAAATAATCTTATTTATAAATTTTATGTTTTAGTCCTCAATATTAATCCCTTTACTCCTAAAAATGATACTACCATTTAAACAAAGCATTTCAACTTTTGGTAATTTCTAGATAAAGCCAAGATCCACACCATCATCAATATGACAATATATATATATATATATATTAAATTTTTAAGGAAATTATTATAATTAAGCTCCAAAAATACTATTTTTAATTTAATCTTATATCACATAAAATTCATTTATTTTCTTCTTCTTTTCCAATAGACCATGAGATGAAGTTCCATTCTCACAAAAAAAAATACACTACTAATTTTTATTAATAAAATTATGGAGAAAATCTCTGATACAAAAATTATTTTGTTTGTTGATCAAGTAAAACTATTTATTTTTTCAAATTGATCAGCTGCAGTTGCCAATAAACTAATAACACAGACTCAGCGTGTTTGGTTGGGTGTATTGGATTAGCCAATACACCCCTAATCCGTGGCCCCACCTATTACCGTGTTTGGTTGGCAGTATTGCCCTAATACGGGCGTATCCCGTTCCGCACGGATTCCCCATTTTCCCTTAGCAGCGCCGATTTGGGACTCCCTTCCAAAAGAAAGGATTACCTAATCGGTCCTCTTTTACCCTCCCAAGCCTCTCCCGATCTCTACCCACCTCTCCTCCCAAAGATCGACATCGATGAAGCCGCCAATAAAGCTCCAGCCCATCTCGACTTCCATCTTCGCATATTTCTCTGCTAAACGGTCTCAGTCGGTCATCATTTCTCATCTTTCCTCTTCGCATATTTCTCTGCTAAACGGTCTCAGACTTCCATCTTCGTATATTTCGCATATTTCTGCACATCTTTCCTCTCTGCATGCATTAGTGGGTGTTGTTGCATTTTTTTTATAAATCCGATTGCGATTGTTTCATCAGTTTCTTGGTAAATCGGAATAGGGTTTCTTGCTGGTTATGAATTTTTTTTCATTATTTGTTTGCCTGCATTATTTGCTGCATTATTTGTACATACCTATATTTTCATATATATTTCTATAATTTGTATACATATTTATATATTAATACACATTTTAATTTCACGAATGTATATATACTTACATGTTTATTATCTTACGAATTTTTTATACCTATATATATATATATATATATACATATATATATATATTACTTTTGCAATTTTATTCATTTATTTATTTATATTATCATTATTATTTTGAATGAATGTTTTAATTTTATTTCCTTATATGCATTGTTATTTAAGCCTGCAAATAATGGGCTTAAATCACAATTATTTGTACATGTAAATGCAATACTACATTTCAATCTTTTCCAATCATAATTGCAAATACAATACTACTTTTTATCTTATTATTTGTACATGTAAATGAGATAAAAGTTATATATATTTTACAAAATGATCATTAAATTTAAAATGTTATAAAAATTTTAAAACTTCAAATTCATTATTAAACCAAATCCTCATTCTTCATTTTATTTGTTTTAAAATTAGAAAGAGTTAATTAAACTAATCATCAATACAAAAACTAATCAATGATCAAACTTTGAACATGCTTTATTAAATCTTCGCATTTCATTATACGAAATTATATTTAAATTTAAATTTAAATTTAAAATGTTCAAACTAATCCATGTTCAAACTTTGAACATGCTTTAATTAACTAAACAATATATTAATACGAAAATAAATGTAAATTTAAACTGTTATAAAAGTTTTAAAACTTCAATTTCATTAGTAAACCAAATCCTCATTCTTTATTTTATTTGTTTTAAACTTAGGTTACCTTAATTAAACTAATCATCAATAAATAAACTAACAAATACCAACAATTAATTTTAGGTCAATTATACATATACCTTTAAATTTTAATATATTTAAAATGTATTTAAATATATTTTGTTTCATTATTGTTTGGGTGATTGATAAAGAAATGAAATTAAACCCTAAACGATATCATTTAATAAATATTATTTTGCTTCGTGTGTTCTAAATTTGTGGTGTTTATTTTTTTTATATTGTGTAATTGCAACTTCAATTCTTTGATAGTGTGTTCTAATTTTAATGTGTTGCAGTAATGGCTCGTCTGCATTTAATTGCACAAAATGTGAGGCGTAAAAGAATTGGTATTGCAATTACAAAGATGGTTGGAAATCAGAGAATTGCGATTTGGTTCTTATTTAGAATGGGTGCCAGCCTTAGCCTACATACTTATAGACCAAGGATTAAGTCCTATACCTTAGATTTTTATGCAAAACGGGATTATGTGAAAAGGCTTGTATATGCTAGTGACGAGACTTGTATTGAACAAGTTAGGATGAATAGAACTGTCTTTTCTTAATATAAGTTAATTATTTTATGCGAATATAATTCTCAAGTTATATATTGATTTTAGTATATTCATATAAGAACATTTTATTATTAAGAATTTTATGAAATTATATATCACTATTAAATTATATTTAATATTAATTATTTTAAATTGTATAAATTCATATAAGAAAATTTATTATCACTAATTTTATGAAATTATATATTATTATTAAATTATATGTAATAATTATTATTTTAAATTATACAAATTCATAAAATATAATTTATTAGTTATAATTATTTTAAATTTTATTAAATCATATATTTTAATTAAAATATATTTAATATTAATTATTTCAAATTTTCTTTTATAGTATCATATATTATGATTTGAGTAAATTCATATAAGAATATTAATTATTAAGAATTTTATTAAATCATATATTTTAATTATAATATATTTAATAATAATTATTTTAATTTATATTTTACAAGATCATATATTATGATTTGAGTAAATTCATATAAGAATATTAATTATTAAGAATTTTAATTATAATATATTTAATAATAATTATTTTAATTTATATTTTACAAGATCATATATTATGATTTGAGTAAATTCATATAAGAATATTAATTATTAAGAATTTTATTAAATTATATATTTTAATTATAATATATTTAATAATTATTATTTTAATTTATATTTTACAAGATCATATATTATGATTTGAGTAAATTCATATAAGAATATTAATTATTAAGAATTTTATTAAATTATATATTTTAATTATAATATTTTTAATAATAATTATGTTTAAATATGATTAAATTATTTATTATTGATATTAATAATCTTATTAAAATTTAAATAACAATAACAATAATAATTTACCAAAACAAATTTCTGCTAATTATTAAGAATTTTATTAAATTATATATTTTAATTAAAATATATTTAATAATAATTATGTTTAAATATGATTAAATTATTTATTATTGATAATAATAATCTTATTAAAATTTAAATAACAATAACAATAATCATTTACCAAAACAAATTTATGCTAAGGGTATTCTAGTCATTTTAGTTTTTTCCATTATGCTATTGCGCCTCTATTCCATTCAACCAAATACAAGATTACTGTTACGCCTCTATTCCATTACATTCAACCAAACAGTTGATTTGCTATTACACCTCTATTCCATTACACCTCTAATCCAATACACCTCTAATCCAATACAGCGAACCAAACGTGGTGTTAATGTTTAAGAATCAAAGTTTTCTTAGAATTTAGAAATTGAACTTTCAATTATTTTAATCATCGTTTCATACCAATTAAGACACTAATGGATAAACATGTTATACTATTTTTTTTAGTAAATCTAATAGTATTGAATGACGTATGAAAAATAAAAATAAAATCAACACACAAATATTTTGACTCAAAATATTTTGTAAAATATAAACAATAAATTTGTTGATTTAAGTCATATTAATGTTATAATATTATCACGATATTTTGTGTTTATATAAAAATTATAGATCTATTAACAAATATATTATAATGTAAATATTAATCATAGTATGTAACCTCCCCAACTCGGTCTAGATGTTAAATCTGAATTCGAAAGATTACATTAGTTACCGGAGTGACCCAGAAAGCTATCGCAGTTTTGAAAATCATAATTTTAAAACATTTTTTTAGTTTAGTAGAGAACTTAGTTTAAATATCATTTTGTAATTCCTAACATTTTAAATTATAGTTTAGCAGTGGAATAGGACGTTGTTTATTTATGTTAAAAACCAGGTTTATGCGTAACTAATTATTAATCGTAATTTGACATCCTAAAATTCAAATTAAATTTCATGTATCATAAAAACAAGCTCAAATCCTAAGTCCCAAGGCACAATTCGAAATAAAATAATAAAACAATCCTTGAATAATAACTAAAATAGCAAGCCTAAAATAATTTTGTAAAATAAAATCCGAGCCAAGACTCGTCGGATGTCGTGCCCATGTTCTAACCCGATGGATTATTTGAAAAGATGAAAATTATAAAGGGGTAAGCTATGAAGTTCGGTGTAGGTTCCCTCACAAGAAAATCAGTGCAACTGATTAGCTTACAAAACCATATCACATAGAATAATTCACAGTAGTAGTGCCGGAATATCAATACATCAGATCAACTCGACAATGTATAGATATATATACCCATATCATCTCAACAATCTTAGAATCGTATGTACATGCTTTATGAATGCAATACAGTTTCGGTTAAACAAAAAATATCCTACTCTACTGCTACACACCATAGTATGAGTTCCTCAGAACTCGTTCGTCCCTACACATCAGGTTCTTGATAAACCACAAAAGTTGCAAGTTAATACACTGCCAGATGGTTGTGAAAGCACAACATATTTGCAAATGAGAGCTGCTTAAATGTCGGTGGATGGACCACCAGTGTTGCAAGTTAATACGCTGTCAGATGGTTGTGAATACAGAACATATTTTCATATAAGAGCTGCCAGAAAATGGGTGGATGAACCACTAGTGTTGTAGGTTAATACGCTACCAGATGGTTGTGAATGCACAACATTTTTTGTAGATAAAAGCTACCAAATAATTTGTGGATGAACCATTAGAGTTGCAGATTATTAATCTGTCAGAACTTCCTCCTTTCAAAGTGTCTCGTCCCATGCAATGCAATATAGCATGCTTATAATAGATCAAAATGATAGCAAATAATATGCTTATAACAAATCGATACGACAACAATAGATATGCTTTTAACTAATCCGTACAGTAGCAAGACATAGCAAAACATATGTGAGAGACTATGTGGCCTTATTCCTAGACATGGTTTGCCTCAATTCACTTGTAAAAGAACACACACCTTGCACCCGGAGCCCGAATGACATTTATACATAAGTTAACAATTGATTTCAAGATCTATCAAGATTACTGAAAGATTTGGCAAGAACCAAAAAAGATTGATTAATCGAACGTAAGATTAACGTTGGATAGAAATATTATGAAAATTTGGGATCTAAACATTGAAACGAAATGTACTTAACGATTCTTGGTAAAGGCAGGGATGTTATTGACGGCAATTACAAAATCGATAGAAAAATGACTGTGTGGAAGATTATTTGAGTCGGGAAAGCAAAATAATTATCAACAATTAGGATGAAAATATAGTGTAAAGAAAAGAGAAAGAAAATAAAAAGAGAATAAATAGAAGGATGGGAGGCAAATTCTATTAGAATTTTGAGGAAGGGCAATATATAAATTCTAGTTAGAAAATAATTGGGTTAATTCCTTGGGCTTGTGAACCTTAGGGGCTGCACTTGCAATTTTCTCAATATTTTGACAAAACTTGAAGTTAGGAAGAGGCTCGTTAGTCACTTAAGGGGGCCATTTCTTGTTTATTTTTTAGGCTTAATTATATTATATTGATATGTTTTTGGGGCTGCTGATCATTTTTGGGGATTGAACTTAAATAAGGAAATAAGAGAATAACGTGTTAACCATTAAGCTGCTGATCATTCTTGTTAAGTTTCTGCTCTAAATAATATTTATTTTAGTGTGATTTTTATCTTAGGTTGTTGAAAATTAATAGGAAAAGATTTAGGAGAAGGGTGACTTGAACCTTAACTTCTAAGGAAGAGACACCAACACCTAACCACTCAATCTATGTCTTATTTCTTTTAGTCACTCAATTATATATATTTATTTCAAGCTCAACTTACATATTCTTTATTAGCTTACACATTTACTCAATTTTTTCTTATTAACTTATTTAACTTTATAGTTTTTAACACATTCTTATTTTAGTTTATATACAATAATTAATACTCATAGTCAAGTCTCATTATTAATATTTTAATTCATTTTACCCTTTTCCAGCTTGGGTCCTAATTCAAGTAAAACACACTATTTTCAAATTAAACCTCGTAATCAACTTTCTTTTTAGATTATTTAATACAATAATACCTGATTATATTATTTTAATACTTTAATTAATTATTTAAAGTAAAGTTTAAGGATTAAATCATAATTTTAGTAAAATATTTTAGTAAAACATTTTTGGTAAAATCGAGAGTAAAATTATGGAATTATCCATATAAGACTTAATCATGCAAATTTTCAAGTCATTTCATAGCATTTAGGGACTCCAATTGCATAGCATAAAAATTCAGGGCTCAATTGCAAAGATAACAAAACATGCCCAACCTACCTTGACACCTATGCATACTATTTTGTGTTTTCATGTCAACTTTCATATTCTAACATGTTGTGTATCATACATAGATCATACAAATCATGCTTAGTTACACTAAAACATACATTAATACACTTTAATAATCATGTGTATTCTGGCTTAAATCCAATTAATCAATCAATTACAAACTCAATTTTTCTAACCCCATTTTTGGGATGTGACATGTCAATTAGTTATATATTATATTAGTGCATGAAATTTGTTACCGATTTATATATAACTAGTTTTTAATGTTACAAGTAGTGTATGTAATTTTACGTGTTTACTTTTTAAATTAATTTTGAATAATTTATTTTAAACTATTGTAATTATTTTTAATTCATTATTCAAACGGTTAAATATAATTAAAATGTATTGATTTATTTAACAATTCAAGTATAAGAAAAAATTTAAATAAAATATTAAACTATCGATATTTTGTAGATCAATAATTTTTTAATAATATTAAAAATATAAATCATAATTAAAACATTTATAAGATGTTCAACGTACAATATAATTTTACTTCATGTAATCATTAATTAAAATAATAACTAATAAACATTATTAAAATATATTAATTATTTTGATAATTCAAATATAGTACTAATAAAATGTTCTATTATTAAACCATTTCTACAAACAATTAAAAAATGAATACATTATAAAATAAACTTTTCACTATTCAAATTTATTTTTATTTTATATTTTAGTAATCAATAAATTGACTATAATAATTTATAAATAATCTATAATTAATATGTAAAAATTAAAAAATATTAAAACTTTTTTAAATGATTATAATCGTAAAAAACCCTTTTACGTCAACTTCTACTTATATTATAATTATTTAAACTAAACTTTTTTAATTAATAAATGTAAATTAAATTGTAATTATTTTTAAATGTGTAATTATCACAACTTCTATTAAATTATAATTATTTTTAAATATATATCAACTTTTTAATTAATAAATTTAAATTAAATATTATAATTATTTTTAAATATCAATTTAGTAATATGATGAAAAATAAAAGGTATTCTAGTCAGTCCAAACTCGTGGTTTTATATATATTATTATAGATATATTAACATACATTTACATTGTATTCCAATATTTTAATACAAAACTCTTCTTAAAAATATGATTTTAAAATATATATATATATATAATTGAACGTAATTATTAAATAAATTTTATATTTTAGAGATTAAATAATATGTGACATAATTTTTAGTGTAATTAAAATAAATATAGGTTATTAAATTTTACAGAATAAAATTTATATAATTATACAAATTATTTTAAACAACGGTTGACAATATAAAATCTATCATATTTATAGTCAAAATTATTAGGTGTTCCATACCAATAATATAATTACAAAATTAATTAAAAATGAGATTATAGGAAAAACATCATAATAATGTGCTACAAATTAAAGCCTTCATACAAGAAAATACCATATTTATATAAAGAAGTCGAAAGAAATTACTTGGATCCACAAAAAATAAAGCATGGTGGAGATTTATGATCAGCGCCCACAATGGATTGTATGAATGAGGGAAAAATGAAGATCAAATTTGCTTTTCTTTTTATCTTAACAAAATCAAAGATTGTAATCATGGACAAAAACATCACCATTGCTTACTTTAATTTATTTTTGGAAACATGCCCTACCATTCATCATTTTCTAATCTATTTGTTTCCAACTTTCATATAAATAATATTATTTTTTTTAAAAATATTTCTACTTACATACATGCGTTTAAATTCTCGCCTTTCTGATTGTTAAGCTTAGTTTAGAAATGCTTTTCAAAAGTAATTTTGAGAATAAAAAAAACTTTTAAGGAGAAGTTAAAATTTTCAGGTTCGAAAAAGTACTTTTGGGTCAATTTTTAGATTAGAGAAACATGTTTTCTCTAAAAAATAGCTTATTTTGAAATACTTTTATCTCTAAAGTGCTTTTTGTTCTAAAAATACTTTTTAGAAATAATACTAAACAGACCCTTAAATCAATAAAAGAAACAATTGAATTAAACTTATTTATTAAAATACAAAGCGCTAATAAACTTATAAGAAAACATTTAAACCCTACACCCATATAAGTTGATGAGGTTGGAGTCATGAAAGTGCTCCTTAAGGCTTAAATTAAACCGCCAAAACGCAGGGGAATGAATCTCCATCACATAAACTTGGTTTTCTCATATATATGGCTCTTTCCAAGATGGTCCAATGTTGTTCAACCAATAGAAGAAAGATTTCATGAATCTCACCCTCTCTGGTGCTTGTCAAACACCTTTCTTGATACGTACTTGCAAATGCACTGCAACGGTTGAGGCTTTCTTTCTTAACTTGTCTATTCTTTGGGACTCATTCTTCCATTTTTTGGACTCTATTTACAGGGTTTTTGTTTACTATTATATTTGAGTTTATTCTGTTTTCAGTCAGTATCATGTAGATGCCTTTCCTTTTTCTGTTAAAATGCTGGCTTACGTTGTTCTTTTTATATAGTTGCTCATAAAACAGTGAACTAGAGGTGCTCATGGGCCGGGCGAGTAAAAATATAGATTCGAAATATGAGTTTGGGCAAAAAAATGAGGCCCGTTTAGAAAATTGGCCGGGTCCCGGGCAGCACTTTTTTGGCCCGGCCCAGCCTGAATATAATAAATATATTTATTTTTATTATTTTATTTTTAAAATACTTTTTTTTTATTTTATTTTTAAAAAATTTTTAAAATACTTTTTTTAATTTAAAAAATTGGTGTTTATTTAAAAAACGGGCTGGGCCGGGCCGGGCTCATGAATTTTTCCTGGGCCAGACCTAAACGAAATTTTAGGCCCATATTTCGGGTTGGGCCTAGGCAAGGGCCGAAATTTTTTTCTGGGCCCAGCCCATGAGCACCTCTACAGGGAACCCATTCTCCTGTTTTATTAAATAAATTATAAATTCTTTAAAAAGTAATTAAAATAAAGAAAATCAATTCAATCACTTTTTTAACTTGTGTTTCACTCCTCTAATTGAATCGATACTCCAATTGATTCTAAACACTATTGATCTAACCGGCAATCTCGATCCAGGTCAAATAAATTGCATAAAAATAAAAATGCAAAAAGACTAATTTGGCCCTCTAACTTTACAAAAAACTTATTTAACCATTCATTTAATTTTTATCTCTTTTAGCGCTTGAGTTTATATATTTTTTTATCAAATCACTCCAAAATAGATGAAAATATTAATGTTTGTTGACTTTGTTGATATGGCATTTATGTAGATTACCACATAGATGACATGTCAGCATTTAATTAGTTTTAAATTTTAAAAATTAATTAAATACTGGAATGTTATCTCCATACATACAACGTCAACAAAGCTTAAAAAATTAAAAGAGACAGAAAAATTAAAACAAATCTGTAAGGGATAAATAAAAAAACATTATAAAAATCCAGCTTACAAGTCTACACTCCAAAGATAAAAACAAAAATCCTTGACTTACGGAACACCCAATTGAAAAAAAGTAAGAAATTAAAAAAATGGTAAGAATGGAAGGATGAAATTAGCCTTGGAATAGCAAGTTGCAAAGGGTAAATAGAAACTGAAATTTCAAATTTGGGAAAATTCAGGGAAAGGAGAAGTTTAGTTCGTCCACTTCACACTGAATAGTCAGTCAGCCCACCCCAAAGACGTAACTCTCTTGAACTTGATGGCTTCCAAAACTCTCCACCGTTGAGACCAAATCCCCAGGGCCCCGCCACATCTTAAAAAATCATTTGCTTCCATTTGCGCACCTAGGTCAGGACCAGCCACTCATGCTAATTCCGCTACAAAACTCAACTCCTTTTTCTCCTCGCCGTTGCCAAAACTATCTTTCCCTTTCCATTTCCGCTTGTTTTTTGTTTGTCACGTGAAGATATTATATCACAACCGTTCAAATTCTGATGGGAGGCCCAATTTCACGTGATATCTTTTACTGTGGGGGTCTACGGTTTCTGAAATGTCGAGCCAAGGGCAGGGCGGACCCTCTAAAAACAAAATTTTTTTATTTAAATTCTTTATAATTTATAAAATTTTAAATTAATAATGATAAAATTACATTTTAATTTTCCGATTATTACTTAACAATTTAATTATTGAATTTAATAATATAATTTTAATGATCATATCTGTAAAATATTAAATTAAGCATACTATCTTGCCAACATAAATTCAACAATTGAAAGAATTGTATATGGAACAAATAGTTTAGACATTTTTAATTTACTAAAAAATATATAGATCATATAAAAGTTACACTGATGTGTAAATCTAATTTAGTTTTACATTAATGTAAATGAACCCCAATTAAAATTTTGTTATTGATTTAAGAATATTGACTTTATCATGTATATTTAATGGTTTAATTTCTTTTTACATCAAACAAATATTGATTTACTTAAAATCCGACATGTTTAACCTATATGAATAGAGTATTAAAGATGACAATTAAATTGTCAAAACATTAGTCATTTTCAATTTTTTAAAAATCATATAAAATGTTGTTTAAAGTATGTAAAGGATATAAAATGTTCTTACGATAATTATTTTATTTTAGGATAAATCGACTTTGAATTTTCCTAAAATTAAAAACTTAGGTATAAGTTAGAACTTTCCTAACAGTAAAACTTTGCCTCCGCCGCCACCTTTCAACACATGCTATTTTTGATGAAATTTTTAAAGTAATCTCTTTTTTTTATCTTAAAATTCTTTTTTTTTACATAATAATTAAAACTGTCCAAAATTCTTACAACTCATAAATAACGGATCGAACTCACATCATTCCATACTAATAATAATATCCATACCAATCAAATAAAGGCTCAATCGACTTTTCTTTTTTTAAATTAAATAAGAACTAATTTAACTTTGTTCATAAGTAACAAAAAAAAAAGAAAGAAAGAATAATCTTATATTAAAAATCATAATACTAAGTCAAATAAATTAAATTAACGAATGAAAACGACTCTAGCCGTAATTCTCATTGATCCTGGACGACAAGCAGATCTTTAAAAAACCCAGCTCAGCAAAAACCCACGTGCCAATCAGGTGTTATTAGATTCATCTTTTAGATCAACGGTCCAGATCTTCTCTGTTCATTTCCTTAGTCTCCCTATAAAACCCTTTCACCGCCTCTTCTCCTTTTCCAAACTTCTCTCGTGAACGCTGCAACAGCAGCAGACAGGCGAAGCTCAGGTATTTGATCCCTCATCTTTGGCTTATTTCCGAGGATCGCCCCTTTCATTTCAGTCCGAAATGATTTTGAGGAGTGCATCAACGCCGTTATTCAATACATTGGTTCCACACTCTAAGGAGCCATCGCCGGACCTCGAGTTTCCGTACCAGATTTCTCGAACCCGAACCGTTTCGTTCACGGTTTCGTGTTCGAGCTCGATTTCGGTTGGATCGAGCGACGATTCGACTCGGAGGATGACGAGGGCGGTGTCGGAGACGGATCTCAGGGACCTAGTGGTTCCGAAAATTAAAACCGTTCAGAAAAATGGCGGCATCTTGAATGGGGTCTGTGTTGAGGAAGAAGAGGTGGAACAGGAAGAAGCTGGGTTTGAATGGTGGAGAGCCTCGTCTCTTGGAGTCGAGGAAGAGTGTGGGATAGGCGGTGGTGGAGGAAACATATGCGGCGGCGGTGGTAGAGGAGGTGCTGATGGATCCGACGGCAGTGATAACGAATGGGGTTATTGGGATTCGAATAACGGGAAAGACAGCTCCGATACTTATTATCAGAAAATGATCCAAGCTAATCCTGGAAATTCGCTTCTCCTCAGCAATTACGCTAGATTCTTAAAAGAGGTAACTTTATTTATTTGTTTCACTAAAAGAAAGATTAAAACGGACTTTTCTGAGTTTTGAGCTCGATCGAATATCCGAAAACCTAAACAGGTTCGTGGGGATTTAGTGAGAGCAGAAGAATATTGTGGGAGAGCAATCTTGGCAAATCCAAATGATGGGAATCTTCTCTCCATGTACGCTGATTTAATCTGGCAAACTCATAAAGATGGTCCTAGAGCTGAAACTTACTTTGATCAAGCCGTTAAATCTGCCCCTGACGACTGGTAAATACCCTTGAAACCAATTTCTAAACTTTGAGTTTTAATCGTTTTTTTTTCATTACACAATGATTAACATAAATCTGCATATATATTTTTTTATGAAATATGCAGTTTTGTACTAGCATCATATGCACGATTTCTTTGGGATGCTGAGGAGGAAGACGATGAAGAGGAAAAGGCTGGCGAAAAATTTAGTAATGGATCAGATCAAAGCTTTTTCCATGGAGCTCCTCCTTTGGCTGCTGCTTCTTAAGCCTCGTGGTGTGAAATAACTTGTATTTAAGCTTTTTTGGACTTTTGGTAATTCCCCCCCTTTTCTTTAGTTATATTTTGATTCGTCTTTTGAGCTTTTATTTAATTAGATTCTTTGCAATTGTAGTAAAAAGAGTGAGATATTGTAGTAAAAAGAGTGAGATTTGTAGTTATTTGAGAGCTCCGTTTTGTTCTTCTCATTCTTGAATCCATGTTATGTAAAAATGAAATAATCAGATATGGAAATGTATTGTTCATTGGAATCTTCCTCTTTTGTCTCCTTTTCTTTTTAACCTTAACCCCTGTTATGTTTTGTTGCTCTTTTGTTGAAAAATTTCAGGGAAGCGATGATATTTTTTAAGCTATAAGCTCTTTTTTGCTGTCCATAACAATAAGCACGAAGGCGTATAAAGGTCTTTGATCTTATGAAAGATCAAATGATCCAATACCAACCAAGTACTGAACCACTAACCAAACCAATTCCCAGGAACACGACCAATTCAATCGCAGATAACTCTGCTTCCGAAACCGGCAAGGACTTGGGGCCTAGGATCATGGGCACGCTTGTTAGGTATCCATTTGTGAGACCAAGCATAAACCTAACAACCACTACCAGCACTTCATCCTTGAGCCACTCCGGTCCGTGGAGGCAAGCGGTGAAAACTGGATAGAACAAAAGCCTAGATATGCAACTCTGTGAAGCTTTCTTTATGCTCTGCATTACATATATTGCAGTAAGAGACTTCCCCGTGAAATCTGCGACATCATACACTGAGCAAAACAGGATACGAAATCCCGAATAAGCTTGGATTCCATATTCTCGGCTACGAATCCTGGGAAAATAGGTAGTGTGACGATGTATATCATGAGAATACCAAAAGCTTGCCAGCAAACCTTTCTTGTTAACTGTCCAAAATTGTGGCCTGGAGCAAAATGGGTCATTTTGGAGAAGCCTGTAATGGTGTTGGATAATTGCTTATTTTGTATAGCAAACTGCAGGAAAGCAGGAGAGCGGTGGTGACTATAAAATAGAAGTGAGCACTGGCTTGGAGATCCTGCGGGGTTTGAGGAAGTGAAATCTTGGTTATTATTCTCAGGATGCAAACCAGCACACCTGTTAATCAGATAACGAATACCAACAAATTTTTTTTTATACAATTCTAGAATTATCCATAATTCATCTCAACATTTAAGAAGAGGATAAATGTATTTCAACACACTTGAAAACTCGTGTTTTTTTGCATTGACAATGATTTCTTATTCCAATCAATTTAAGATTTAGTCGAGAATACTAATTAACTTGAAAAGAACTATATCCATAAAAAATTGAAAAATATTAATAAACTTGAAAAAGTAAATCAAAATATATTGATAAATGATACATAATACATAACAATATCATAACAAAATAATATGTTCATACATTGTTAGTTACTATGTATATTACCCGAGCTTGGCATATACTTTTGAGCTTCTTCGGAGGAGGGAAAAGGAGAAACAAAGGGTAAATTACATTGTTGATAATTCAATTTTATAAATTTTCATTTTAGGCGTTGAAAATAGAAAATTTGTAAATTGGGTATTACCTTTAACAAACTATTTTCATTCTAGCCACTCAATTTTAATAAATTTACATTTTGGGTCACATTTTGTTGATTGTACATTTATTCTAGCTACTCAACTTTAATAAATTATCTTTTACAATAACATTAAATTAATAACGAGCGAAAATTTATAAAATTGAGTCATCAACAATGTAGCTTACCAATAAGGAGAAAAAGAGAAGGTACTTTTATTTGATTAAGTTGTGTTATCAATTTTTTTAAAGAATTTTGGCATCTTTGATTTTTTTTTGAACTTTTCCATAAAAAGTATTTTATATTATTTGAAGACAAAATTCACAAAAGGATATACTTTAAACATTTCATTTTTATAATTAAAACAAGAAACATAAATTTAATTTATGTGAAAAACTTGAAAAAAAAAAGAAAGATTAAAATTTAGTTTTTTTCTTTAATAAAATAAAGATGCTTAATTTATTATAAATTAATTCATTGTCTGTGTTATTAAATTTGTTCAAACCAGTCCTTTTCTAACTTTTTTAAGTCGTTTTAATATTATTTGTGTTGAAAAAGTATGGTAGGAAATAGAGATCTTTCCAAACCAGTCCTTTTCTAAGCAGTTTTTTTTAGTCTTCGAATTGCTTATTTGGTTTTGTTCGTATTTTGAGGCTCGGGTTTTTATCAAACTTCACTATTAGGTGTTAAGTATGACTCCTATTTTCAGTCAAATTTGAAAAATGATCTTTTAGTTAAACTCTGTTTATTTATTTCAATCAAACATTGATTAGTTTAGATTATTTTATTATTATTTGACATATGAATTTAGCCTATAAATAGGCTCTTTTACAACCTTAGAAAAATACACCCATTAGATATTAGAACTCATAACACATTTAGAGAATTTTGTGTTTACGTTTTGAGGATTTTTTGTTTTGGGGTTTAGTTTTATCTCCATCTTTTGTACTTTTCATTCTTTTGCCATTATAGTAAAATTATCTTTGCCCGTGGTTTTTTATCCTCTTTGGAGGGGTTTTTCCACGTTAAACTTGTGCGTTCAATTTCTTAATTTATTCCGCTATTTTTTGTTACTTGTTGCTTAATCGGGACGATTCTAACATTAGGTGTTCCCAAAAACTTGTGGCCATACACAAGGCAGGAAGGTGGTGACCAGAGAGGAAGCTGTTAAGAGAATTAAAGCAGCAGTTGACGCTTACTCAACACTGCGATTGAGAGAGCAAAGTTACTTCTTCAGCACTACAGTGAACCCAGCAAACTCTATCTGGTGCGTGTATTTTTGGTAGTTAACCATATATTTTTGTGATTGTTGCAATGACTGTGTGTTTATGACCTTACTATTTAAAAGGCCAACTTTAAGAACAATCTGATGATATTTTATGTAGTCTACCAAAGAGCTCGAGTTCTCATTATTGTCCTCTTTCAAAGAGACAAATCCCTCAAAATTTGTTTACTCGTGCCTATGAGCTTAAATACACTTTTCCCCTTTAATTTATGTTGTCTCACTAATGTCATGGTTTCAAGATTTCAAAAAATGAAGAATTTGTTTGGAACAAGGTTTATGCCAAATTCAGAGTATGGTTCCACTTATACTGGTTGATGAGGTTTGTCAAATCCCATGTGCACTAAACCATTGTATTTGATTATTTATTAAGTTCTTATGTGTGGTATTGTGTTCGAAGTAGGGCAACTAAGTGTTGTTTGATGATGGGGACGGAGTACGGAGAATGGAGATGCCATCAAGTTTAGTAGGCTTGGATTTGTGGTTTGTCTTTTTGTATTTATGCCAACTTTGTAAAATTTGTTATGCTTGAACCTTTTATGATGCATAACATATTTGATGTTCAGATACTCCAAATGATGCACAATTTTCTTAATTATTAGATGATTTTTTTTGCTTTATCAATATGATTGGTTTCAATTATATTTCTCATTTAGTAATTTTTAAATAATTACTATTATAATAAATTAATTTTAATTATGAAAATGCTTCAAAATTAAATTAATATTACTACCATAAATTTTTTTATTGATATAAAATCATAAATTCTTTTTCCCGATCGAAACTATTAGCAAATGCCAATAAAATGGGTAAAAGTTACAAACTTGAACTTTGCCGACAAAATTTGTTCTTCAATTTGTCATTATAGCATTTAGTAGTGTATCGACAGACAAAGTGAATTGTCAGTAAATGTACGGTAAAATAGTTGCCCTTTAAAGAAACTTTATTGACGGACAAATTGTCACGATAGGATAAAAGGTATATATTAACGGCTTTTACCGCTGCTATAGGGTTATAGCGACAACCCCCTATAGCAACGACCAATACTTTGTCAGGGTATCCTTGCTGACCATTGGTATAAGTCCCCTTATTTTGCCGCTGTATTTATTTCTTCAGCAAGTGACAAAATTCGGGTCACACATCTCTAACAATACACTATACTCTTCCACACCTAAGAGTCTCTGACCTTTGCCTCTGCTTCCAAATATTTCTTCTCTCAACAATATTTCCTTGTGATAGTTTGGTTCAACAACTAGCTCTCCTACCTTAAGATTTGCCAAGCTTGCTTTGCTAAAAGGGCTTTGTTAAGCAATCACATTTTGCGAAAGCCAATCCTACCACTTTCCTTTGGTAGGCATAAGTGGTCCCAACCTCGAAAATGAACCTTTCTCACTTCACTCGGATAACCCTACCAAAGGTCTCATTTTTTTTTATCAAGTTCATCGCATAAGTGGTTCACGACGGAATGTGCAAATGTACATAGTCGTTATCAAGTAATAAGTAAGTAAAATGATTATCGTCTCCACAGGGACTGTATCTGTTAATCAAACAATTGCAAAATTATGAATTTACAAGTTGGTGAAGAAAACACTATTTTTGAGTGATAGATGTTAAATTAAATTAATTAACTAAGTGCAAATTAATCCTAAATGAAAATAATGTGAAGTAGAATGCAAGGTGATTTAGCAGCAACTTCACAAGTTTAACAACAATAACATGAATAAGCTAGAATAATTACAACACTTGACTCAATTCATTCTGTAACAGCCCGATTTTCAGTGGTGTCGAAAAATAGTGGTTTGAGACCACCAAATCCGACGAGTAAGCTCGTAAGTTTTAATATTTAGTATTTACGAGTCAAATGTGATTTTAGAAAGATTTTTTACATTAGTAATTTGTGTTATATAAGGATTTATTAGGTCAAGTGGTTTAGAAAATGAGGTATTGAGACCTCGTTTCTATAAACCGAGCCATAAATATTTTTATAAATATTTACAGAGTGTCATTAAGGTAGTATTAAAGTTTCGTTAGAAAATTTTAACGTTTTGACAGTTAATTAATTAAAAAGAACTAAATTAAAAAAGGTGCAAAACTTGCTAATTAAAGAAATACTGATTAAATGACTTAAATGGTAAATAAGGAGGACTTAAAGAGTAAATTTGCCTAAAGAAGATGGCTGAGGCGGCATAAGCACAAAAAAATAATAAAATCATGTGATTTAAGGGCAAAATTGGAAATAATATAAAATTAAATAGCCAAAATGAGATTTTAAGAGTTTCTAGACATTTTATTCATCAATTTTCTGTCCAGAAACACCATTGAAGAGCTCTCAAAGCTAGTTTTCATATTTTAGCTTCATGTGAGTTTAATTCTTGCATTTTTCTTGTAATTTTTGTGTTTTTAAGACTTTTACAATTAGGTCCAACAAGCTATTTCATTAGTTTTTGATTTTATTGGAAATTTTGAAAGTTACCATTGATGAATACTGGATATTTTTGATGAAATGACATGGATTTAGAGTTTTAATTTTGTTTTATGATGATTTTATGTAGTAATTTTGTTAGATGTTGATTTTAGGACCAAATTGTGAAAAGGTCAAATATTAGGGTTTTGTATTAAATTCTATTTAGTAAGGGATGTATGATGGCCTAGAATATTTAGATAAATTATCAATTGAGAAAGATTAGTTCATTTAGTGGACTAACTAGTTAAGGGATTAAATTATAAAAGTTGTAAAAGTGGGGGTAATTGTGTAATTTCAAAAAAATAGGGGTATTAATTATGAAGTGAATTAGAACTAAAATATATGCTAATGAATGAGTAATTTTATATTTTAGACCAAGAGCCTGTAGATACTCGTGAAAAGGAAAATTAGCAAAATAGTCCCTGAACTTCTACAAACATTACAATTCAACCCAGGTAAGTTCGTACAGTTAAACTTTAATGTATATATATATATTGAATTAATGAATGGTATTATGTATTTATTCATATCTATTGTTGAAAATGAAATATGGTTAAAGTTATGAAATCAAATTGAATGTTCGAAACGAGTGGAACGTGGGATATGAGTACATTCAGCAATCGATTAATTGATGGCATTGGAAGAAAGTGACAGCAAATTACCCAAGTAAACCGAGGTTCAGCATTTGTTGCGAACTTTCGTGTTTACTTTCTGTTTATCTCTCACGAGCTTCTGTTTAACTCATATGAGTTTCTGTTTAGCTCTATTAAGCTTTTGTTTGACCTTATGGATTTTCGTTCAAATTTATTAAGCTTCTGTTTAACCCTTATGGATTTTAGTTCAGCTCTTACGAGCTTCCGTTCAACCCTTATGGGTTTCTGTTTAGCTCTCATGAGCTTCTGTTAAGCTTTCGGGCTTTTGAAAATGATATACTCTTATCCGTAAGCCGTTCTCCGATTTAGTATGACTTGGTAAGTGACTTATATAATTGAAATTGGAAGATTTTTTATTTAATGTTGGAATTGATCTGAAATAAGTGTATTCATCAATTGGGGTTGTGATTGGCAGGAAGTGTATATTGAATGTTTACTTAATTGATTTGTTATAGTAGGTTCGGTAAGATTTATGTTTAACCTATCGAACTTACAAAGCTTCATTAAGCTTGCTTGTGTTGTTTAATGTCTTTGTAGATTATCGTGCGGTCAGGAGATCAGATCAGCATAACAAGTCACACTATCCAACTCATTCCGGTAGTCTTTAAAACGTACACTATGATTTATATGGCATGTATAGGGTTGGTGTGTATTTGATCAAAGTTAGCTTGTATAAATGTTATGAATGATGTTTTGTACACATAAACAACTTAAATATGTATGTGTAGTCTTATCATGCTTGATATATGTTTGGGTGTGGTTAATTGATGGATAAACTATAGGCATGTTGGTGAATGAGTTGGTAAAATATGGTTGATATAAGTAATCAAATGTGTGAATTGATTAATGTGGTAGTTAGAATGTGAGGATATATGTGATAATATGACATTTTTAAAGCTAAGAATTTGTTGTATTGAAGGTCTTGTTATGGCCTATGAGTATGAAATTTGAGGTGTTTAGGTTGAAGTCAAGAATAGGAGAGAAATGTGGCCTTAAAATGACCTATTTTTGTCCACGCGGGCAGAGACACGGGCGTGTGGCTTGGTCGTGTGACCCCTGCACCTTAATTTCATAAATTAGTATGCTCACATGGCCTAGCACAGGGGCTTGTGGCTTGGCCGTGTGACCCAAGTCAAAGAGTTACACGAGCATGGGTACGGGTTGGGACACGGTCCTATGCCCCACTTTGAATGCCCACACGGCCTAAGACACGGACGTGTGTCCCCTGCACCTAGGAAGAGTTTTGAAATTTTGCAAAAAAAATTCTGAGTTTCCGATTTAGTCTCGATTCATTTCTAATGTAAATTTTGTGCCTCGAGGGCTCATATAAGGGACAATATGAGTGATTATGATTATTTTCTAATATGTATGTTAAAATATATGAAATATTTGTATTTGATTTAAAAAGTTCGATAATACTCTGTAACCCTGTTTCGGCGACAAATTAGGGTTAGGGGTGTTACACATTCTCATCATGTTTAACAATGTTCCGAAAAAATTCCAGGGCAACTTGATCATTCATTAACTTGGAATCTAATGTAAGTTCTTTCGAAGTCTTATACTTAAGAAAACATTTATATTTCTATGTCCACATTTTATTAAGGATTCCTTAGAATTTATGTAATGTAACCGAGGCGAATCATGTTTGAAACAATTTAATCACACAAACCTAAAGTTATGCAAGGTAACAGAGCTCTCCTGAGTTATTACGAACCTTTAATTTAATCGAATCAGGATCTAATTTAAGCAAACACCTTCCAATTATTGTGTCCATTAATTGTCATTTGGTCAGGATTGATCAACTAATTCTAATGCACCCTAACATGTTTTAGTGCATGAAATACATAAATGATTTTAATTGGAAGCATGAACAACTGAGGCACAGAACATCATAAACATGAATAAAATGGATTTTATTAAATTATTGCAATCATTCCAGCTAAAATAAAATGAAGTCATCATCGTTAATGAAAAAAATTAAAAAATTGCAAACATATTTGAATAACTAAGAACAAAAAAAAAGAATAAGAAAGAAGGAACTCTTGATGGTTTCAGCAATTCTCCGAAGACCGATTGTGGTGGCTTCCTCTAATTCTCGTGATTGCTCCTTCACAAATTGCTCCTCAAAGAGCCGACCAAGAGAGTTTTTCTCAAGGGAAATGCTAGCTGAAGGGAAGTGAGAAAATGGATGGCTTATGCGTGGAAGAGATGAAAGAAATATAAGAGGAAATGATAGAAATGATAGGAAATGGATGACTTATGCGTAGAACCCTGTATCCATCGAATTTCATTTATTCAAACGAGACTTTATACTTGTCAGATATGTGATCAGTACATTATACATAGCAATTATACATTTCATATACATATCAATACTCAATTCAAAGCATATAAATATTCAATTTAATTACACAAACTTACATTGACAAATGTTCGTGTATTTGTAACCTACTAATCCGGTACCCTCTCTTTTCCTCGTTCTAACTCCATATTTGGTCTATCCGGATGCATATGAACGAATTTAAAATCAATTCATATTAAGTTCAATTCAATTAACATCTTTGGCAAATCACCATTTTCCCTTTATACTTTTATTTAATTATGATTTCATCCCTAGGCTCGAAAAATGAAATTCATGCAATTTAATTCTTATTCCAAGCCTAGCCAATTTTTACATATAACAATAGCAGCCCATATATTTCACAAAATTAAAAATTCCCTGAATTTTATATAATTTCAATTTAGTCCCTAAATCATAATTTCATCAAAATTTCCTTTACAAAAGTTATTTATCTATCAACAACCTTTCATTTTCTACCATAAAACTTCATAATTCATGCATACTCATACATGGCAAAAACCTAGTACTTTGATAACTTTGCAAATTAATCCCCGAGATAGCTAGATTAAGCTATTACGATCTCGGAAACATAAAAATCATTAAAAACAGGACAAGAATGCTTACCCAATTAAGCCAAATAAGTTTGCTACCTTCGAGCTCTTCTAAACTAGGGTTTCCATGTTTTTATTTGGGAAAGTTGATATAAAATGATGATATTTCTTATTTAATTAAAATATCATCTTTTGTTATTTCATCTTTCCAATTTAGTCCTTTTCTTTATTTAATTTTCCATGGATGGATCATCATACTTGTCTACTAACTCCTCTTAATGGTCTATTTTCCATATAAGAACCTTAAATTTTGAATTTCATAGCTATTTGATCCTTTTAGCTACTAAAATTCAACTTTTGTATGTTATACAATTTGGTTCTTTTATCAATTAAACATGTAACCGGTAAAATTTTCTTAACGAATTTTTTATACAATATTCCTACCATACGGTAGACCATAAAATAATATTAAAATAAATTTTCTTCTGGGCTCAGGTTTGTGGTCCCGAAACCACTATTCCGATTTCACTAAAAACGGGCTATTACAACTCTCCCCTTTAAAGAATTTTCATCCTCGAAAATTTTACTAGTAAAGAGGTTCGGATATTACTTTCTCATTGTTTCCTCAGGTTCCCAGGTAGCTTCTTCTATGCCGTGTCATTGCCAAAGGGCTTTTACTAGAGCTACCTTTTTATTTCTCAGTTCTTTCATCTCTCGAGCCAGAATTTTGATCGGTTCCTCACTGTAAGTCATGTCAGGCAAATTTCAACATCCGTTGAAGAAATAACGTGTGAAGGATCCGATCGATGCCGTCATAACATAGACACATAGAAAACATTACGAATCTTTTCTAATTTTGACGGTAAAGCCAATCGGTACACAACAGGTTCGATTCTTTCAGTAATTTCATATGACCTGATAAATCGCGGACTGAATTTTCCTTTACGACCAGATCGAAGATTCAAATTCAGAAATATCTAGATACGAATTCAGAAATATTACGCTTCATTCCCGGCCACCAATACATCTTTTTTCAAATCATTGTACATTTTATTACTTCCCAGATGAACATGCATAGTATCATTATGGGCTTCGTGTAAAATCTTCTGTACAAGCTCTGAATTCCTCGGTACACATACTCTGCCTCGGAATAACAGATAATCATTAGGTCTAATCTGAAATTCTAAATCAGAAGTTGACTCACATTGTACTCGTTTAGCTTGTAACTCATCATCATTTTTTTACGGTTCACAAATCTGTTGCAGAAATGTCGGTTTAGCTGTTAGTTCAGCTAAGATTGAACCATCATCAGACAATGATAATTGAGTATTCATTGCTCGTAAAGCAAACAAAGACTTTCTACTCAGAGTATCCGCCACCACATTTGCCTTTCCAAGATGATAATCGATAATCAAATCATAATCTTTCAACAATTCAAACCACCTAAGCTGTCTCAGATTCAAATCTTTTTGCGACATCAGGTACTTTAAAATTTTATGATTGGTGAATATGTGACATTTTTCACCAAAAAAGCAGTGTCGCCAAATTTTCAGTGCAAAAATAATAGTTGCCAACTCTAAGTCATGTATCGGGTAATTCTTCTCATGTGGTTTAAGTTGTCTAGAAGTATAGGCTATTACATTACCTTCTTACATCAAAACACAACTTAAACAATTCAATGGCGCATCACTATAAATCACAAATTCCTTACCTGATTCAGGCTGAACCAGAACTGGAGCTTTAGTCAACAGGGCTTTCAACTGGTCAAAACTGTACTGACATTTATCAGACATTCAAATTTCGCATCTTTCTGTAATAACCGTGTCATCAGAGAAGTTATCATCGAAAATATTTTTACAAATCTCCGATAGTAACCGGCTAATCCCAGAAAACTTTTACCCTCAGACACATTTTTTGGTGGTTTCCAATTAACAATAGCTGAAATTTTATTCAGGTCAACTCTAATACCTTCAGCCAATACTATATGTTCCAGAAAACCAACTTCTCGAACCCAAAATTTATATTTGCTAAATTTAACATATAGTTGTTTCTCACGCAGAGTTTGCAGAACAATTCTCAAATGATCAACATGTTTATTTTCATCTCGGAAATTTACCAAAATATCATAAATGAATACAACAACAAATCTATCCAGATACAGTTTGAAAATTCTATTCATTAAATCCATAAACACTGCAGGTGCATTTGTCAAGCCAAACGACATCACACGAAATTCATAATGGCCATACCTAGTTCTGAATGTTATTTTTGGCACATCCGAGTCTTTCACTCGTAACTGATAATAACCAGAACGAAGATCAATCTTTGAAAACATGGTGGCACCTTTCAACTAATCAAACAGGTCCTCAATACGAGGCAGTGTATACTTATTCTTGATGGTAACTTTATTAAGCTGCCGGTAATCAATACACAATCTCAATGATTTGTCTTTTTTCTTAACGAATAAAATCGGTGCACCCCATGGTGAAAAATTAAGTCGAGCAAAACCCCTATCAATAAGTTCTTGCAACTGTGTTTTTAACTCTTTTAACTCTATAGAGGCTATTCTGTATGGTGTTATAAATATCGGTATTGTTCCTGGTACAAGATCTATAGAAAATTCCACTTCTCTGACCGGCAGTAATTTGGGTAACTCCTTCGGAAACACATCAGGATATTCACAAACCACTGGCATTGATTTAATCTTTGATTTAGACACTTTAGTATCCAACACATAAGTAAGGTAAGTTTCATACCATTTTTTGACATATTTCTGTGTTGACATGGCTGATAATCTCATTAGACAACCCATCCATTTTATTTGATTCAATACAGAGTAGTTCACTATTCTAACATTTCAACACAATATGCTTTTGTTTACAATTCACCACGGCATCATGTTGAGTTAACCAATCCATACTCAGAATCACATCAAATTCATCAAATAATAACATCAAATTAGCCGAGAAATAATAATCCCATATCATTAATGGACAATTCTTACAAATTTTACCCACTATCACATTTTAGCTTAAGGGGTTCAATACTTTAACCATAAATTCAGTGGACTCAACATGCAAATTTTTATTAAACACTAAATTTGTGCAAATATATGAATGTGTTGAACCAGGATCAATTAAAGTAGTTATATCAGTATCAAGAAGAGAAAATGTACCAGTAATAACACTAGGTGTAGAAGCATCCTCACGTGTACGAATAACATATGTTATGGCTGGCGCTCGTGCTTCAGATTTGACAGTTGAATCTTTTGTTGTACCCTGACTACCACTCACGATGCCGAGATTACGAGGTGGTCTACCTCTCATGGCAGGGTTACTCGGCCTTGAAGTTTGAACAATATATTTTTTAGGCTTTTTTGGGTAGTCTCTTAAATAATGGTCAAAGGAACCACATCTAAAACAGGTTCCGCTTTTCATGCAACACTCTCCAAAATGTAATTTATTACAGTTTTGCATTTGGGTTTAGGGTTTCCAACACTACCCGCACTTGCTATAGATGTAGCTTGAGATCTTGGATTAGAACGTTAAATACCCCTGTCCTTACCTAAATATCCCGTAGAGGTAGTGGAACGATCATGATATTTCTTCGATTTCTTTGAGGCCGACTGATATGACTTTCTCGTCATTTTTTTACTTGTGTTTCTGGCTTCCATCTCAGCCTGTCTTTTCTCTTTACTAAGCTCTTCAGTTTTGTATGCTCAGTCAACAAGTACAACAAATTATTTTATTTCAAGAATCCCAACCAGCAATTTTATATCTTCATTCAAGCTATCTTCAAACCGTTTACACATTGCGATTTCAGTCGAGATACATTCTCTGGCATACTTACTTAGTCGAGTAAATTCCTATTCATACTCAAATACAATTATACGGTCCTGTTTAAGATCCAGAAATTATTTTTGTTTCTGATCAAGAAATCTCTGACTGATATATTTCTTTTGGGATTGGTTTGGAAAAATTCCCATGTAACCCTTTCTTTTGGTGCAACAGAAATCAGTATATTCTACCATTGGTAAGCCGAATCTTTTAACAGAGATATAGCACATTTCAGACATTCAACCGGTGTACAAGATAATTCATCAATAACCCTGATAGTATTTTCTAACCAAAACTCAGCTATTTCAGGATCATCTTTAGTTGTAGCTCTAAATTCTTCTGCCCTATACTTATGAATTTTATCAACAGGAGGCTTACCAGTTCTAATAAGTTCTGTACCTTGAGGCATATCGGGAACTAGTTGAGAAACATGAGGGGGTGGAGGTTGTTGTACAGTCGGATTTGTTCTTACAAATTATGTAAAACATTCATTCATCATTTGGAAGAAGGCTTCTTTAACCTCTCCTTTTTGGCCCTCAGATACGGGCGTTTTACTACTTGAGGCAGCTCTTTGCATAGAAGCTTGAGCATTGCTTTTAGCTTATTCGGATTCAACTCGGTTAGATGACATTACTATATGAAAAACATGTTTGAAATGGTCAGAAGTATCACACTATCACAGGTTATATAATGGCATGTATAGCTAGACTCGTACATGCTATGTTAGTCAGAGAATTGGTTAAATCGTAGCTCTGATACCAATAAATGTAATATCCCTCACCCATATCTGTCACTGAAGAGGGTTACAGAGTATTACCGGAATATACAGCTCAAATACAAATATTTCATATGATTTAACATTCATGTCAGAAATTATTCATAAAGTCCTTATATGAATCCTCGAGGCCCAAAACATACATTAGAAACAAGTCGGGACTAAGCTGGGTACTCAGATAATTTTTTACAAAATTCTAAAATTATTCCAAGGTGCAGGGGACACACGCCCGTATGGTCAGGCCGTGTGGCTCACATGGCCAAAAGACATGCTCGTGTTTTAGGCCGTGTGACATTTAAAATAGGGCACACGGTCGTGTTCTAGCCAGTGTCTAAATTTAGGAGCATTCTGACTTGGGTCACCCGGCCAAGCCACACGTCTGTGTGCTAGGCCGTGTTAAGCATACTGACTTGCAATAATTAGGTACAGGGTTCACACGGCCAAGCCACACGCCTGTGTGTCAGGCCGTGTGATCAATTTTGAGTATTCTATTTTGAAATTTTAAAGATGCAGGGGACACACAGCCAAGTCACACACCCATGTGCTAGGCCGTGTATCACACACGGCTGAGACACACGTCCGTGTCTCTGCCCGTGTGGATAAAATAAGGACATTTTCAAGCCTTATTTCTCACACAATTTGTATTCCACCTACATCAACACTTTAACACTTTCACAAGCCAATATAAAACATTTAAATCAAGCCAAAACTAAGTCTTATACATGTCATATCAACTCATATGTTCAATTATCCAAACTTACCAAAACAACCATAAATACGTATAGGCATATTTTACCAAATTTATACTATCACAAACCAATCATCAGCATGTCTATATGATTTCTATCATTTATCCATTTCAAGCACACATTAATATATTAATGCCACTTTTTACATATTAAAAAATACCAATTACAAACCATACCAGTGGCTAATTTCAACCAAACACATACATGCCATCCTTGACCACTTTTAGCCTATACATGTCATTATAACCTAAAATTTAATTTACTATTTATACCGAAACGAGCTGATGGATAGTGTGAGTGATCTCTGCCAAGTTTCCAACCTTTACGAGCTTCAAAGTATTATAAAATAGAGAAAATAAAATAGAGTAAGCATTTTATGCTTAGTAAGTTCGTATAACGGGTAATTAACTTACCATTCATTTTCATTTAAGGTGAGCATATAAATCATACTCAAGCAATTTGGCCAAAAGCCCTAACACATATCCTCATCAACATGTTAGTTATGGATTTCATGCGAATATCAAGAAACAGGGATGAACTCATCAAATGTCAAGTTTCCATGTGTTTTCAGGTGTCTACAGGTAGTAATTCATTTAGAATTCATCTTAACATATATCAGAACTTTGCCCGTTGAACTATTTGAAATATAGATGGATACACGGGTAGTACATACGAAGTGCGCACAATTGTAATCTGTCAATTCATATTCGAGAATGCTCATGTGAGCATAGCCATATAACGAGAAGCTCATGTGAGTCATGTAACGGGAAGCTCAGGAGAGCCATTAACGAGAAGGCTCAAGTGAGCCAATATCGGGAAGCTCCGGAGAGCCATCAATCGGGAAGCTCATGAAAGAGCCTTTAATCGGTAAACTCCGAAAAGTCGTATATCAAGTCACTCATAAGAGCTGTGGTGTGTCTACAACATATGCAGGATCACAACCAATCGGGAAGCTCCGAAGAGCTATTAACGGGAAGCTCGCAAGAATCATATAACAGAAAGCTAATGAGAGCCAAATATTGGGATACTCATTAGAGCTAATAACGAGACGCTCTTTTGAGCTGTGGTGTGTCTGCAACATATGCAAAACCATAACCAATTCGAGAACCCTGTATCCATCGAATTTTATTTATTCGAACGGGATTTAATACTTGTCGGATATGTGATCAGTGCATTATACATAGCAATTATACATTTCACATACATATCAATACTCAATTCGAAGCATATAAATATTCAATTTAATTACACGAACTTACCTTGACAAATGTTCGTGTATTTGTAATTTACTAATCTGATACCTTCTCTTTTCCTCGTTTTAACTTCGTATTTGGTCTATCCGGATCTATATGAATGAATTTAACATCAATTCATATTCAATTCACATCTTTGGCAAATTACCATTTTGCCTCTATACTTTTATTTAATTACAATTTCATCTCTAGGCTCGAAAAATAAAATTCATGCAATTTAATCCTTATTCCAAGCCTAGCAGGTTTTTACATATAACAATAGCAACCCATATATTTTACAAAATTTAGAATTTTTCCATAAAGTTTTCATCTTTTCAATTTAGTTCCTAAATCATAATTTCATCAAAATTCTTTTACAAAAGTTGTTTATCTATCAACAACCTTTCATTTTCTACCATAGAACTTCATAATTCATGCATACTCATACATGGAAAGACCCTAGTTTAATTATACCTTAATTATACTATATAAGAAAAAATAGAGAAAAAGATGGCATATTTTCTTCATCTTCTTCATTTGTGCCCAAATTTGAAGGAAAGAAAAACATAAGAAGTTTTCACCATTCGGTCCCTATTAGGTAAGAAATTTCAAGACAGTTTCTGGCAATTTTCATGTTTTCGAGGTCATGAAAGCTAGATTTAGTTAGCCCATATACCAATTTGTAAAACCGTTAAAGTTTTTGAAAGTTGTCATTGTTGATTTTTTGAAGATTTTAGTGTTAAATTGATAGATTTTAAGCTTAGATTATGAAAAGGATTAGATTGTAAAGTTTAATTATTAAGTTTATACATAGGGACCAAAATGAATAATTTGTAGAACTATCATAAAATTTTGATAGAAATAGATGGTAGAGGGTTTGTAATAAATGTCATTGAAGTCGGTTTCAAACTGAAACTCAAAATTTAAGGTTATGGTTATTTCAATTTTAGGGACTAAATTGAATAAAATGTAAAACTTTAGGGGTATAAAAATGAATTTTCATAAGTTCACCATATCATTATATAATGTATAAATGTTTGGTATTAATGAATTGAATGAAATAATTGTATAGATCGAGAATTGGATCAAATTGGAGATAATCAATGAAAAATAAAAATTGTAGATTAGTCCTTGAAGTTTCTGCTTGTTTGGTGTTTTGGCCTTGTAAGTTCATGTAACACCCTAAACTCGGCCTAGACGTCATGGCCGAATTTGGAGATGTTACGAAGAAAAGTTAGAAACCATCAAATGTATCTTCTTTCAAATAAGAACATAATTTGTAGCAGAAGTTTAAAAGTCATTATATTTTGAAAACTGAGTTTGTGTTCTAAAAAATGTTTGTTTGCATAAAACAATTTGTTCTTATAAATTGATTTGTCGAGCGTCGCCAGAAAACATAAATAAAACCCAAAATCCAAAATCAGAAAACAAAAACCAAAATGTCCAGAGAGTCCCAAAATTACAAAACTCTCAAAAGGAAACCAGAAAATTAAGTAAACTTTTAAGTAAATACGATTTACGGACATGTAGTCACAATTGAGCCTCCGTCACACCGACCCGCCTGAGGATTACCTGAACAGAGCAGACAAATAGAAAGTGAGTTTTACAGACTTAGTGTGTAACTCAACCGAAACATAAATTCAGAATTTATCGTACAACAGAACGAAACAGATACAGACATATATCCTTTACAAAATCAAATTGTCAACAAGATCATACAGAAATAGACAAGCATAGTCCTACCCCCATCCTCTACACACCAACTCTGACCATCCTAACACACCACGTGGGGTTTAAAACAGCTACCCAGCCTTACACACCATGTAGTGTCAGTACGACACTTGTCAGAATAATCGCAGTCGTGTTGCCCGTATATTGGTGAGATATCGCCTTACAGAATACTTCCTCCAAAAATCATATATCCCACCCTACAGTTAGATACAATAGAATACCAGATTAAACAGAATTACCAGATACCAAAATTATTATATCAAACATGCTCGTATAACATATAACAAACATGCATATACATAGCATATCACATAAACAGTTTATCAAACCTCATGCTTTAAGGCTTATCTAAGTCCATACCGACTCCATGGAAGGCCTACAGTCGATCAGAACGACGTGTATGACCCTAAGGAAAAATTCTAAAATTTAGTCCCACATGTCCGCGTGGCCCACATGGCCTGGCCTACGATCTACACGTCCATATAGCCCTTATGACCTAGCCCATGGTCCATACGTCAGTGTGGCCCTTATACCCAAATTGGCCTAGGATGTGTGACTTATACGTCCACACACCCCCGTCACATGGTCGTGTGTCGTACATAACCTACTACATGACGGGGCACATGCTTGTGTGGCGTCAACAGGCCAAATTTTTAGTTTTCACCAATCATCATTTTCTCGTGTTATCGTTGCACACCTGGTTTGATTCTGATGCAAACGCAATCCCGAGCCCTTTGAAACCTAAAAATAGTATCCCAACAACTATTTAGCAAATGATTTATGAATTCGACAATAATAACCCAAACAACGCACACAAACTTACTGACGACGAAAACAACCACTATCACGGATTAGGCCGTTGGAGCGAATTCGCTGCTTCACAGTCTTCTCCTACGCAACACACATTCACAAAAAATTAAATCCCCTAACTACACACCACTACGCCATTTCAAAAGATAAAATTCCAAACAGCCTTACAGAAATCAAAAGCTACAGATAAACAAAACCCCACTTACCAAACCAAACAAAAAAAACCAAAAATCCAAAACGCAATGATAAGAACAAATGACTGTGAACAAGATAGAAGGAGAAAACAAAAAGAAAATTACAGAGAAAGGAAAGGGAAGAACGTCAGAAAAGAAAATTGATTTTTGAGAAGAAAAAAATAAAATAAAATTACAAAAAAATTAATTCAGAATAAAATCCCAACTCCCCCATTATCCACTAACGAACCAACTCCCCTAAAACTGACCCACTAACTTATCCAACTACTACAGAGTACCAGTTCCATCCAACTTCTACTGCACAATCGTCACACACTCACAAAAGTAAAAATTAACATCCTTCGCTCACACGAGGGTTCGAACACAAGACCCTAAGGTAAGCTAACACCTTACCACTTAAACTAGTAAGCTCATTCTGATATGAGTTGACCGAAAGTGATATGTAAGCCAAACCACTAAAGATAATGCTAGGATAAAAACTAATATAAATTTCCAAAAGTGGGACTCTAACCCAAGACCTCAAACACACAATCAGAACACTTAGCCACTGAAGCAGATACTCATTTATGATAGAATTCATAAAAACAAAGTTAAATAAATCAGCGCGTTAAAGTTCATATGGTAATTTTTGATATAGGTTGTTGTGTATTTGATTTGTAATTCTATATGTGTTTGGTTGTGAATTGGTTCAAAAGGTGAGATTTTGACTAAACTAAAAAGTGGAGTTAATACGTGTATTAAGGCTCGTGTGAACTTGGTAAATGTTAGGATACGAGTGGCATGCCAATAGGGTTTTGTGCGCGCTTGTGCAAAATTGGTTACAAATGTCACTAAGATCCAACATTTGCTGCAGACTCGAAGATACATGTGATACAGGTTTAGCTTGGAGTGGTAACCTGATATCGTTTTAAAGGTTTAGCCCGGATAGGTAACCTGACTTGTCTGTTTTCAGCTTGGACAAGCAATCGAATGTGTCGTTATAAAGGTTTAGCTTGGATTGGTAACCTGACACGAGTATATTAAGCTCGGATGAACAATTGGTGTGACATAGATACCTGTGTATTTGAGTCTGTTTATTAGGGTTCATTAGGCAAAACAGAGTACATGAATTGAGAAATTGAAATGAGACATAATGATATTGATATTCATTTGTGAAATGTTAAATTTGAACTAGAACAAGGTATTGAAAAATGACATTAGTATGTATGTAATTGTTTCATTCCATGATTGAATAAGTTTTGAACTGGTAAGTCAAAATGACATGAATTTGTATGATATGTGAGTGTGGTATTATATGTTTATTTACAAGTTAAAACTCACCTTATTGATATGTGGTTTGTAATGTCTAGCCAAACTTTGCCAAGCTAAGTAGCTTATTTTATTTAATTGAAAGATGAGGTAAGTTTTTGTTTAATGTCTATGAACTTACTAAGCATTCTATATGCTTATCCTATAGCAACTTGATTTTTAGTGATACCAAAAATAGATTTTGGAACCCTATTTCCGTAAATCGAGTATGTAAATATTAATATTTAATTTTTATGAGTTTTTTATAGAAATATATTAAATTTTAGTCCGGTAATTTTTTTGAATTGATAGTTAATTATGGTACAAAGACTAAATTGTAAAATTCCAATCGCTACAAATTTTAAATAGATAAAGGTCCTAAATAGAAATCAAACCAATTTATAATGTATGTTAGTGGGGAAGGATGTAAGAAACCATTGATCTATGGTTAATAGTTGATTAAGTTAAAGGTATAATTAACTTAATTAAACTAAATTAATTAATTATTAAACAAGGTATAAAAGAAAAGTAAATGGAGTTGTCATCTTTATATAAAAGAAAAGTAAATGGAGTTGTCATTTTTATGCTTTCTTCTCCACCGAAACAAATAAGAGAAAAACTGAAAGAAGCTATTTTTGGAAGCTTTCAACTTTCGGTCCTCAATTCTAAAGTGATTTCATGTTATTTTCTTGTAATTTTTATGTTTTTGAGGTCATGGAAGTTTGACTTAGCTAGCCCATGTACCAATTTGCGAAACCGTTAAAATTTTTAAAAGTTGTTATTGTTGATTTCTTAAAGAAATTGATGTTAAATTGATAGATTTTAAGCTTATATATGAAAAAAGGACTAGATTGTAATGTTTAATTGATAGTTTTGTACACAAGGACTGAAGTGAATAATTTGTAAAACTGTTATGGAATTTTGGTATTAATAGAAAGTAGAGGGTCTCTAAAGGATGTAACTAGAATCAAATTTTAAATCGAATCTCAAAATTGAAAGATATTACTATTTTGGTTTTAGGGATTAAATTGAATAAAATGTAAAACTTTAGAGGTATCAAAAAAATAGAATTATATAGGTTCATACATATAATGGAATAATATGAAAATGTTTGGTATTGATGAATTTAATGGAGTAATTGTATAAATCAAGAATTGGATCAAACTAGAGATAATCGAGGAAAAGCCAAAATTGTCGATTAGTCCTTAGAGGTTCAACTTGCTTGCTATTTAGACCAAGTAAGTTCGTATGGTAATTGTTTTATATAGGTTTTTGTGTATTTGATTTGTAATCCTATATGTGTTTGGTTGTGAATTGGTTCAAAAGGTGAGATTTAGACTAAACTGAAAAGTGGAGTTAATATGTGTAATAAGGCTCGTGTGAACTTAATAAAGGTTAGGATACAATTGACATGCCAATAGGGTTTTGTGCGTGCTTGTACAGAATTGGTTACAAATGTTACCGAGATCTAACATTTGTTGCGGACTTGAAGATACATGTGATATAGATTTATCCCGGAGTGGTAACCTGATGTCATTTTAAAAGTTTAGCCTGGACGACTAACCTGACATGTATATTTTTAGCTTGGACAAGCAATCGAACGTGTCATTATAAAGGTTTAGCTTGGATTGATAACCTGATATGAGTATATTCAACTTGGATGAGTAATTGGTGTAACAGAGATACCTATGTATCTAAATACATTTACTAGGGTTAATTAGGAGAAACGATTAAAGTGAAATTAAATGATATGAACTTAATGTCCAAATGGACAATTGTTGAATTGAACATGAGTATGGTATTGAATTGTTGACATTGTCATGTATATATATACATGATTGTAACATTCCTTAGTTGAATAAGTTTTGAGTTTGGTTAAATAAATTATTTGAATAGGCATGTTACGTACTTGTGATATCATATGATTTGATTATAAGTAAATACTCAACTTTTTAATGTTTTGGTTTGTCGTGTTTGCCAAAATATACAACTTGTGGTAGTTTTTTGTATTTAATTAAAAGCTAAGGTAAGTTTTGTTTAATGCCTATGAACTTACAAGCATTTAATATGCTTACCCCATTTGTTTTCCCATTTCCTAGTAGATCAACACTTGCAGAACGCATCAATCCAGATTGTTCAAAGTTCACACTATCCTATCACTGAATTGGTAGATGTTTGATCATTTTGAACTTAGAGTTGTGGCATGTATATAGGTCTTGGTACATACCTTAAGGTATAAAAGTCTTGATGAATTTAACATGGAAATGAATTTAGCTCATGATGATTTTGAATGTTGTTCATGACAATTGGTTTGTTTAATGCATAAAGTGGTTATATTTGATGTTTTGAGGAAGTGATATATGTACCTATTTAAATTTGGCATAAGGAAGATTGTGGTATGAGGTAAAATGAATGGTTTAGTTGATATATGTATTGGCATAGTATGTTTTGATAGATTTAGCATAGGTAAAGTTTGGCATTTGAATGAATTTGGTTGGTATATTCAAATGGCATTGAAATAATTAAGTTTTATTGATATATAAGTAGTGAATGACTTGTTAAGAAGTTGAATTGAATGTTTAAACTTGATTGGTATGGTTTTGGCATGTTTTGGACCAATTGAATTTGGCATTAGGTGCAAATGTTATAAGCTTTGTTTGAAGCAATTGAAATAGGTATCAAAATGACTCATTTTTACCAAATACAGGGTCATCGTCTCGACGAGAAACTTTCCTTATCGCAACGTTGACCGACAGTAACTCACGTTGCAATGTCGATGACCTAAGGTTATGACGTGACATATTTTTTTGGTGACGTCATGACGTGAAAGAAACGACTTCACGACATCAACCCTAAAATTTTACAACTTTGCAATTTGGTCATGTTTTGTGCTCGGATTAACAAAAGAGCTTTTGTAAGCTCGATTAAGACTCAAATTTAATTGTTTATTAAGAATTGAGTGTATTTAACATTGGATTGCATGTGTAAAGGATTGTTTATGATATATTTGACAGTAGTTTCTCTGGCAACGATTGTGGCATCCTGTAGCTCGGACCCGACAATAGGGTCGAGCAAGGGGTGTTACATATCCTGTTTGTTTTCCCATTTTTCTTGTAGATTGTTACCTTGTGGAATGCGCCAAGCTAAATCGACTCGAGGCTTACACTATCTTATCACCGATTTGGTATATGTTTGATAATTTTGAACTTAAGATTGTGGCTTGTACATAGGTGTCTTGATACATACTTTAATTTTTAAAAGTCTTCATGAGTTGAACATGGAAATGAATTTGGCTTATGATTGTTTTGAATATGTTTCATGACAATGTTTGGTGTTTTGAGAATGTGATATATGTACCTATTTGAATTTGGTATATGAAAGATTATGGTATGAGGTAAAATGAGTGGTTAAGTGGATATATGAATTGGTATTGTATGTGTAATGATTACTTAAGGTATATGTTGATAAATAGTTATCTTTGTTCATAAATAATGTCAAAAAGTGTAGACAAATGAATTATGTGTGTATTGAAAGTGAAATGGTATGTTTGATAGATTTGGCATAGGTAAGGTTAGACATTTGAATGAATTTGCTTTGTATGCTCAAATGGTATTAAAATTCTTAAGTTTAATTGGTATATATATGTAGTGAATGTCTTGTTAAGAATATGAATTGAGTATTTAAACTTGACTAGTATGGTTTTATTTATGCTTTGGATCAATTGGATTTGGCATTAGGTGCATATGTTGCTAGTTTTATTTGGAAGCATTGAAATATGTACCAAATGACTTATTTTTACCAAAAAATAGGTTCCACTTCGCGACTACGGGATCTCAACGTTGTGACATTGTCATTTTAGTAAGTATTTTCGCAACTAACATAGCCTTTTCATTGTGACGTGACATACTAAGATGACTATGTCGCAACAAGGAAATGTCGAGGTCACGGTGTCAGCCCGAGATTTTCTAAACTTTGCAGTTTGGTCCTATTTCAAGCTCCAGTTGTCAAAAGAGCTTTTGTAAGCTCGATTAAAACTCGAAATTGATTATTTAACATGAATGGAATGTGAATGATACTTAATTGCATGTATGAATGAATAATTACAGTATATTTGACTGTATTTGCTTTGGCAACGATTGTAGCATCCTATAGCTCAGACCCGTCAATCGGGTTGAGCGAGGGGTGTTATATTGAACTTGTCCAACAATGGCTCAAAATTTTTTTTCCTGGGCTTTTAGATATTGTAGATCAAAGCCTAGAAACTTACCTAGCTTTGTAGTAACTGGCACTTATAGAATTTATATAAATAGTTTTTGAAATTAGGTATGACAATTTTCACTCACCATTAACTCTAATTTCTCTAAATTTGTGTTTTGAGCTTCCTTAACCTTTTTATGTTCCTCCAAGTTTGCTTTAAAAAAGATATAGTTATCATATGCAAAAAATAAATGAGAGAGGAAAATAATTGTGTCCAATCCTAATACGATGAATTTTATTATTTTCTTCCAATTTAAGTAAAACCGTTGAAAGAACATTATGGCAGAGGATAAATAAATACAAAGATAGTGAGTCACCTTGTCTCAAGCCTCTATTTTGCATTATGTAAGCAAATTGATCCCCATTTACCAGTGCCTAATAGCTAATCGAAGAAACACATTGCATGATATTTTGAATTCAAAATTACTATAACTTTTTTTTTTTTTTGTTATCATGAGAAAGATTTCCACTCCTACCGTAACATTATTGCTAATTTTCCTGTTCCAAACAGTAAGTGCCCTAAAAAGGGGTAATTGGGTCACTGATTATAGGTTTCAATCTATTGGCCATGATTTATGCAATTAACTTATAGACTACATTACAACGACTTATTGGTCTATAGTCATCTACTCTTTGCAGTCATTGTTTCTTCGGTACAAGGGCAATGATAGTCTTATTCATTTCTTTAAACATTTTATCAGTTCGAAGGAAGTTCAAGACTGCCTTAATGAGTGACTCACCCACAATATACCAATTTTTCTAGAAAAGAGTAAAGTAAGTTTACCATTTGGCCTAGGAGCTTTAGTTGGATTAAACATCAAGTGCCAACTTCAACTTCACCTCTTTTTTTATGAAAGGAGCGTCAATTTGCTACTTAATTTCCTCTCCCTTTTCCCCATCTTTGACTAAATAAATCCTTTTAAAATGCTCAACAAATGTTCCTTAATACTTCAAGCTCCTCAATCACTTGCTTTTTCTCTCTCAAAACAATCTTTTCTAGCTCTCCTTTTATTAACCAATACATGCAAATATTTGGTGTTCCTTCCCCTTGCACTACTAGCCAATTAATTTCATGATTTTGGAACAACAAAATATTAAGTATTTTTTCTAGTTCCTATCTTAGAATTATTTCCTTTTCTACCGTGTTAGGTTTCCTTATATTTTGTTGTAAAAAGAATTGTTCTTTTTCTAGTACACATTTCCTCTCTTCCAAGTTACCAAACATTTCTTTATTCCAAAATTTCAAGGCTTGATTTGAAAATTTTATTTTTAACTTGAGAACAAAGGTGAAACTAGGATCAAAATAACAAAAGTAATAAATGCTAAGGGCTAAACCAATTATTATGTTAATTTTACCAAAAATAGTAGTTTATCCAAAGAAAAATCATTAAATAAAAATATATGAAACTAGTTGGTTAATTTTTTTTACATATGGCATGTCCCCATTGGTTTTAGACAGTGAAAAAATAAAAACAAATGTACTGTAGCTAAAAACTGAAAACAAAAAAGGGACCAAAAGAAAATAAAAGTGCGCTTCGTAGTAAACACAGACACAGTGACTCAGTGAGTTGGTGCGTGATTGCGCGTGGGAGAGACGAAGAGAGAGACAAACTGAGAAGACAACTCGAATGGAAGAAACCACCGAAACGACGCCGTCCTACTCATTGCAAGATCAGGCTACGACAGAGCGCGGCGCCGGCGGGAAACTAAGGAGGCAACCGCCGCGTCGAACACCCACCACACCCTACGCCCGTCCTCAGCAGAACCAATCCTTACGCGGTCGCTTACTCTCCAAACTCGTCGATCCGGCTTGCCGTCTCATAGCCAGCGGCGCCTCTAGAATCCTCCCCTCTCTCTTCTTGAAACCCCTCAACAACGATTCTCTCCCGCCGCCAGAACCTCAAGCTCATGGTCAGTTATATATATCTGAATAAAACATCTCTTTTAAAACTTATTCTCTTCTTGGGATTAATTTGGGTTCTTTAGGGTTTTAGAGCGACTCAACTTTTTAGGTAAAAGGAGATGGGGATTTTTAATGAATTCCTTTTTCACTTCTAGTTGTTAATTAAATCTTGAATTGCTGTTATTTGTTGTTGAAGTTTGTCAGTTCTGTTGGAAACAGGTGAGTTGGACGAAGATATAGAAGAACATACTAATGAAGAAGATCAAAGTTGTTATTCAACTGTAAGGGTTTCTATTTTCGCTATAAATTTTGTAAAATCACATTGCACTTGCTCTATTTAAGTGGAAATTTGTTAATTTTGAGCTTTTCTTGATGGCCTGGTTTGAATGAGTATATTTGCATTCCTTTCCTAGTTAGTAGTGTCCAGAACAGCTGGTACTATTCGGACAACTGATGGACCAAAGGCTGGTTCTGGCATTGCTGAACATAGAAAAGGCAACCAGGGTGACATTAGAGACGATGGGCTTTCAGAAATTGAGAAGCTAATGAAGGGGAAAACATTTTCGAGGTAACTAGTTTTTTGTTGTTTTAAATTTCACATTCTCTGTGTTGTTCTTAAATTTTAAACTTGATTGTTTCTGCCGAGAATTACTGGTTTTGTCAGAACATCATTTATAGCCATATCCCAATTCCCAGCCATTATGCATGGGCTTGGTTTTGATGAATTAATGATCTGTTCATGCTCTTCTATGCTCATATTTCATATATCCATGTTTGTATTTATCTTTCAGGGTGATCATTTAGTTAACTCAAAGAGTTAATTATCTAATATGTGTGTTAACATTCTATACCCAGGGATGAAATCAATCGTCTAATAGGGATTATAAATTCAAAGGCTGTTGATGTTCCTCAAGTTGATCAAGAAGATAGGAATTTAACCCTATCTACTGGAGGTGCCAAGGGACCTATAGTTTCTCAAAACCTGAGATGGCCAACTGAAGAAAAACAGGATGATCTGAATATAGCTACAACTACAAGGGATTTGGCAACCCCACTTCCGAAGCCAACTGTGAGTGAAAATCACTTTAATGAACTCGTATTTTGGATTAATGATATGCACATGGATACTGAGGTTGAATCTTGTGTCATATGTTACTTTCTAGATATGCTGTGATGTTTGTGCAAAAATGAGGAAAAAGTATTTCATTTGTATGTTAAACTTTAATAACACTTTGCTGTCTCGAATCCTTATATTCCTTGAAGCATTCATCTGTTACACACATCATATGGATATGGTATGGTGGTGCAACCCTCTAGATATATGGAAAACCTTTTGGAAAGAATTAACATGTCCACACCACATTTTGATACGAGTAACATAGCTTGTAGAAACCCACAGATTTTATTTTTAAATTCAATTATTTGAACTTGTAACTATCATAACAATGTAATTTAATCTTTAATGAAATTGATGTCGGACATGGAAGGGAATTGCTTCAAATTAAGGTAATCTTTTTATATGATGGTTGAGCACTTCTAACTTTAGGGTGGACTGCATAGAGGGTATGGTTTAGAAAAGAAAGACTTAATTTAGGGATCAAAAGAAAGCAAAAAAGAAGAAGAAAAGGTATAGATATCTGTGCTGATTTCTGTGGTGAATAGTACCCTAAACAGTGGTTTGAGTTGAAGCTTGGGGTTGCTTTTGTGGGAGTTCAGTTAGAGTTTGATAGGTGGCCATTCTAGGGTTTCAATAAAACTATCTAGGGCTGGTGTTATTTTTAAACAATGCTGCAAAGCTGAAGAAGATAAAATATCTAGCCTTCTCACCAATGCTCAAATACTTCACACTTTGGCTAGGAATTCCTTCATACGAATTCTCAAAATTTTGTTTATTAACTTTAAGAGGTTAGATACTTGGGTGCCTATTTGTGGACATCTAACAATCGTACTCACTCAAGGAGTAAAAAGATGCATTAGAATGTACCCTATAATTAGAAGTAGTTATAGATATACTTTTGAAGTTAATAATTCAATCAAAGATTTAAGTAACAAACTTTTGAATAGGCTTGTCACAGATAACTAAATGCTTTTGTGGAAGCTTTTGACTTACCAAAAGTAGATATAAATAACGGCTGGCCAGTGTTTGTGTGTTACTAAGCTGTTTGCCTTAGTACCAGACAACAAAAGCACTTCATACCTTTTCTGACGAGGTGCATTTGGTTAGGTACTAAGTTGGTGCACCTAGGTGGGCTTTTTTAGAAGGTAGTAGGTGCAAAAAAGAAGAAGAAAAAAGCATGCCTAACTGAAGTTCTTTATAATTTCTATTTTTGCATGAATTGTACCTTCAATAAATAAGAAACAGGAAATATCTGACTGAACTTCTCAATTTTGTGTATTTAACAGCAAACGTGGACTTGAAAGAAATCTTTCATACTGCCCAACAAAAGAACAAAGACATCTAAGGAAATCATGTATATTGACCAATAAATGACTAGGAAAAAATTGCCTGTTTTGTAGGATAAACCAGGCAAAGTTTAGAGTTTATTATCAGAAATGTAACACTAAGCGTATCTTTCTTGTATATACACATACAAAGCACACAAGCATATATATATAATGTATTTTCACTCTAGCTTGTGTTACTTTTGCTTCTTGTACCTCAAGCACTGTAAGAGTTATAGTGCCTAGAGTGTGCCTTCTGCCCTTGACAGTATTGGGTTAGGCTCTTGAAAATAAATTAAATGAATTACTACAGCTGTTGGGTTGGTTGGGAAGAGGAAGGTTGGCTAGGATGAGCCTTATGGGAATTCCCATGGATAGAAGTTTATTAGTATGTCTAATCTCTGTGTATGTGTGTTTCATAACATGCGAATGCATGAACAAAGTTGCATCTTTTCTCATGTCCATCATATATCAATGTACCTGTACTGTTAGGTACAATGGAATCCGATGTACTTGTCCTCATATCTTTTCTGTTCTGTGTTTATTTAAATTCTATGAAATATTGCAGCTCCTAAATGATACTGCACCTTCACCAATTGAAATTGCAAAAGCATACATGGCAAACCGGACATCAGAATCAAACCTAGGTTCTAAGAGTATTATATCAGAAGATGAAAGACCAACAATGCTTGCTAACGATTTTGCATCAGAACCATTTGTTCCATTTGCTTCACCGAAGCCATCCACATGTTGGCCAGGTTCCATGGTACATGATCAGCGTAGTTATCTAACTCCACAAAGTCAAAGAGGTAGATTTGGACTTCATAACATTCCAAGAACCCCTTACTCCAGAACCATCTATTCAAAATCTAAATCCAAGGTTTGGACTTTTAAAATTTTGTTTGTATTCTGTTGTGATTTACATCTGATGCTTGCTAGAGATTTATTTTTCTTGTTACTTGCATTTAATCAGATGGCTCATGTACGAGGCGAGGGTGATGCTTTCCTGAATGGTTCATTCTCTCCTTTACAGCAATCACAAACTCCTGCATATGGGCAGGTAATTTTTCATGATTAGCGGTTTTGTGGGTACTCATGATTATACTTCTAGTATATATGTACACATACAAAAATACATATTATTTTACCAGTATACCCTCTACACATATGCATGCATAATTTCTCTCATCTTAATTTAAAATTTTAAAATGATATGGATAATATTATAAACATGCATACTTATTTTTTATGTTTCTCATTTTCTCTCATCTTATTTTACCAATTTGTAATGATTTTGATGTTATGCATCAAGGTGGAAAATAGTCATATTTCTTATTTTCTTGCCTTTCAATTTTCTTTCCTATCAATCACACTCAAAATTTATTCTCTTTCCACTTTTCACCCAAATTGTTTCACTTTTCCACTTTACCATGTATACCCTTAAGCTTTGCGTGGTAGCAATGATAGAAACGAGTAAAGATGGAAAAGTGTTTAATCCAATGGTTAAGCAAGCTACAGACTAGAAAGTGGTTACGAAATCTAATTATTAGATTTCGTAGTAAGCAAGGCCTTGGGGGGAAAATGTGCACCTGGGTTGGACATAGCCCGATTTGTGTGTTTATGTGTGTGCTATCCCAAAGCTGGATAGATATGAAAGCTGAATGAGGGAATATTTATCATGGTCTAGCAGCTCATGCCTATTTGCAACTCACGTTTTGATGAATTGAACTCTTATAATCATTACATCTATTTGACTTGAGTCATTTGTTTGTTGTTTGAACATAAAATTGAAGTTGAGGAGCAACATGGTGGATAAAGGTTATGGATCTGTGGGACCCATTCGCAGGATTTGTCATAAGGGCAGTGCAGAAATTCCATCCAGAGGATCTATTTATTCTCATTCATCATTAAATGATCCTTTTCCAGTGGGAAATTCCAATGTTTCCAAAAGTCAATTTTCTTCAATCAAGAAGAATTTGGAACAAGGAGGCGCCATTAGCTCCTCAGATATTCAATCAGTAGATGGTAATAGGAGCTCTGAAATGGGTATCCCACCTGTTCATCCTCATTCCAGTCAGATGGCTAGGACAATATTGGAGCATCTTGAGCGAACTCTAGTGACTCCTAAGAAGAAGTCTGAGGAGTTAAAGATAGCCACTTCATGGAAAAAATCTCAGTCTTCGGATGTTAATGCTGCTGTTTCAGCGGAGCACAACGATTTGCCAAATTTAGGACTTGATTCTTCTAAAAGCAGGGATAAATTGAACAATAGAAGCTCTGCTCCATGGAATGATAACCCAATTTCTGTCGCTTCTCCAGAAAGTACCATTGAGGCTAAGAATGTGACGAAAACTTCTGCTTCCAATTTAAAAGTTGATAGCACTGTTACAATGTTAGGCAATAATGCAGGGTCTTTACTAGATTGTGGAAAAACTCAGGATTCTCAAATGAAGACTGCACACAAGGTATTTCATTCATCCTTTTATTATTATTCTGTGACCATGCGTGATCTTATTAGGTCTTATACTTTACTAATGGCCCATTCTCATGCCATACTGCTAATCATTTTGCTAAGCACTTTCCTAGTAAGTATAAACTATAATTAGAAGCATCGAAGTTTACAGGCTCTCCGTATCTTTTAAGAGGAAATTTAACCTTTCTTCCCCTAATATATCTTGGAGATACCATATAGAAAATAATACATATCTTTTATCAGCAAATGCAATATGGTACATATACCAACTCCAATTTCTACGATTTTGTTGTCCCAACATGGAAAGTGAGAATATAACCTTTTCTGTCTATTTTTTCGTCTCTCATACTAAGTGCATTACTTGATAGTAATCTTTTTCAGCCTCTCATACGAAGTACATTAGGTGATAAGATATACTATCAGTTTATCTCCCTCAAATCAACTCTGAAATTTGGTTGGGGTCATGAATCTGGTAATCATAATATGATGCAGGGGCAATATTAATAACTTACTCTGCGTCTCACTTGCCAATTTGCTTAGGTCTATTAATTACTTGGAACTTTTGGTTACATCAAAGAATGCCACACTAATCAATTTATTTGACAGGATCTCCCAAAGTTCACCGGTGCTGCAGTGTCTGAGGCACCATGTGAGGGTTTGCTAAAGGCCTCATCTAATTCTTCGGGAAATAAACCAGTTTTGGCTTCAATTTCTGTGACCAAGCCCGAGCAAAGGTGGATGTTTACTTCGGATAATAGCACGGGATTCACATTCCCTGTTTCTGCATCTTCCGGTGTGTCTTCTGAGCCTCCAACACCAACCATCATGCCATTTCTATCAGGTAGCAGTCAGCATCAACCCAAAGAGGAACTAACAGAACCTTCATATAGTTTTGGGTTGAACAGATCTTCTCCTGCCCTCGTTTTTTCATTCCCTTCAACAAGCGGTGCCACCAACCATGTTGATGCTTCGGATATTAGCTTCAACTTCGGATCCGATAGGTCATCAAGAATATGTTTCAGTCCAATTGGAAAAAATACCATATGCCACTGACACACAAATAGATATTTTTAATTTTCCTTTTTGGGTCCTGGGAGACTTTAGCAAGTTGGAGTTTGATGATGAGAATCTCAATTGGTTATTTGCTTTTATTATAGGAGAAAGCAAAAGCTGAAACATGGATTCAGTTAATTTTAGAACTTAGTTATTATTATTATATTTTGGTTATTACTTGAAACTGTGTTTTCATTGGTTAAGGCTGTCATCTAAAAGTAAAGAGTTAAATTACAGAACCATCCTCCGTTAAACCCTAAAATGCTTTGCAATAAAGTACATATTTGGTTCTTGATATGTGAATGATGCCATTTTCCCACGGCTTCTTTGATCCCATTTTTTGAGTATCCTGTTTTAGGTCTCTGAAACAGTAAGATTTTATTCTTTTGAAAGTTGAGGGCGGGGTTGCCATTTCGGAGAATTTGTGTCCACCACAGGAATCACATGTTACGCGACCGACAACTTGTCTTTTCACTTAAATTTTAAAATTTAGATTTTGGCTTTTAAAAATCTCAATTTGGGTCTATATAAATTATAAATATGCTGCATATATTTATATTAATTGTATAAAAAGTATATAAAATTAACAATGTCTTATCATAAATTATTTTATTAATACATATTAATATCAAAATAATAAATGCTTTGAGTAAACAAATTTTATTAATTTTCAAGAGTTATGTTTATATATAGTTTTAATATCTAAAATATTCTTTATTTTAATTATTTAAAAGTATTTAAAGTTGATATATCATATATTATAATATTAATTAATCATTTTTATTTTATAATGTCATATTTAAAATAGAAATTTTAATTTTTCATAATAATTAAAAATTTAAATAAATTAGGAATAAATTGAAATTTAATAAGTGAGAAGGGAGAAGTCACAATGAATGCCATTCATACATGAATTTGACATTTCAGATTCTTGTGTCAGAACCTCTTTTCACCAACATTTATTTATTAAATGTGTTGTTTTATTATTCCAAGAAAAATACAGCTTGTACTGATCCCGATTTACCACTGACATGCACATCTACCTTTGAAGTTTTCATTTAAGAGAATTCCCCTTCACCAGCTGTTTTTGAGAGATGCCCTAATTGCTCCCATTTCCTGGTTCTAATGGTATTGTTTCTTAGAAAGTTGGAAACTTAATGATTCTATTCTGAAACTTACTTTGAGAATAATCACGACTCTGTTTAGCGTTTTAAAACTTTTTTCCTGACATCCATCTAAAAATTAAGCATGTCACTTTCTCTAAGGAAGGGAAGAGCTTCTACACAAATAAAAGCGTCTGCGCCTCAAGTCCCACATCTGAGTCAATAGCACCGGAGTCGAGGTTTTTTATCCCTAAAACCTTAAAACATTGCTTGATTAAGAAAACAGAGTCAATGGCAAAAACTCCTGAAATAGCAGGAGTAATGCAGATTCAACGGGAGTGAACAGCTTCTTCGTCTTAAACGGATCCATGGCATTTAACAAAAGCATTTCTCACCGGGATCTTTCCCCGCTTCCAACCATTGACCATTGATTCTTCTACCCTCTCTCCTACCGGAGACCCGGATCAAAAGGCATCCCAAAGCACATGGAAAGCCTGTCAAACTTGTCAGGCGGTGATACGATACCGGATTGGCTCAAAATCTAGATTGAAAAAAGAAAAGTTATTATTCTTTTCTAAGAAAGAAGAAAGAAAACTATAAGAATAAAATCTACTCTTAAAAGACAGAGAAAACCTAAACTAAAATGAAAAGAAAAAGAAAAGAAAAGAAAACCTAACCCTAAAACTATGAAAAACTAAAGAAACTATCAGCCAACAAAATTTGAAATAAAAGGCTTATAAAGTTGTATTTATAGCCTACTAACATTTAACCTAACAATGACCATCTTTCCCTTAAGTAAAAAGAAGACATAAGCTTGTTTGGACACAATTTTCCTACAGTTTTTTCACTTTTCAGGTAGCGGTTTCGTGATACCCATGGTCTGGTATCACGATACTATTGTAGATGACCTCTATTCTCCTCATTTCAGCACCGTCAGGGGTATCATGACTTCCATGCTTTGATATCATGATATCCCTCTTCTAGATTGAGAGTCTTGTGAGCTAATATTTGCTTCTATTTTGCTTTGCATGCAAAAACTACTAAGAACAATATATAAAGGAATTCATGAATAATTTTATTAAACTAATCTGTTTGAAAAAATTATAAGTATATAAACGAATATGCTACATTTAGAGCACCATATCTAACAAAAAGTACAAACTGAATTCTTTCGTCATTCATCTACGACTCTCGCTTTTTTTTTTTTCTCTCGAGAAAGTCTGACTTCGTCTTTAGCTTGATATATTAATGGTCGAATGCTTGGTTGATAATTTGAAGTTTTCTTCTTTCTCTTTTAACGGTGGACGACAAGCAAGATGATAAAGATTTCATCTTTCCATCCACTAATATATATAGGCTATAATTAAAATTTAATTAATCCTAATTAATCATGATTATTAATTTAATCTAACATTTATTTATTAATCATAATTATAATCATTTAAAGGCTATCATCATCATTATTCGATATTAACATAAAGAACGATAGTTTGATAGCTATTTAAGTCCTCAAGCATTTTTAAATTAAAATTCAATAGAAATTAGATTTTTATAATTTAATCCTTGAACTTTAATTAAAGATTTTCTCGATTAAATTTCTTAACTAATCCTTAACATATTAACACATTAACTCCATAAATATTCCTATTTTATATTTACGGACTCGATTTATAGAAATAAAGTTTCGAAATCGTATTTTTCAACACTGACAAAAGTCAAGTCGTTACAACAAATACATTACAAACCTTCACACACCAAGCGGTCTTGACAAAATTATCATTAATTTTCAAGATTTTATGAAACCCCCAATTTTTCACTATCTTCATACCCTAAAATTTTCAATCACTAACTTCTCCATATGCTCAAAGAAATGGGAAGTAAAAACAGTGAGTTTTTACTTTAGTATATTTAATTTCTTAAATTTCTATTATGTATTATTAAGTAAAAGAAAAAAAAATCCATGCTAGTATTTTCCAAAATAAAATGACGTCGCTTAATTGTCCACATGGAAGCTCCTGATTGGTTAAAATGACTACATCAAAATTTTTTTAATGGATGAGGTCATGGAAGGGGCAAACTGATTGAAAAAATAGTAAAACGTCTAAAGTGAACATGACTAATGAGGACTTCAACTTTTCATGTTTCAAATGTGCTGTTGCAACAACAATACCATGAAAAGGGTTTTAAGATAATTATTTTGAATTAATATCATGTTTACTTGTGGCTAAACAAATCATGAAACCTATCCTATTGGATTTGCTCCATTCCTTGAAGCATAATGAATTTGAAAGACATAATCATGGTCGTAGATGTGGAACTATGGTTTAATGGTATAAAAGGCCCTAAAAATTTTTCAAAAAAAAAAAAAAGTATTTAAGTCTCTCTCAACTTTTTGCACCAATTAAGCTCTTAAAACTTACAAAATTGATCAATTCGGCCCATTGACCTTTAGTTTGTAACAAAATTGCTGAAGTGGCCATTAACTGCTAATGAGTCAGCTAATAGGTCCTAATGTGGCGATTCACATCATCAACAAAATAGTAAAAAACTTTAGAAAATAAAAATTATTTTGAATTTGGACACCCATTTATCCAAATTTATTTCAAAAGTTATAAAAAATAATTAAAAGATTTTCTAAAAGAATTAAAAATTATAAAAAAAAACATATAAAAAAATCGTATAATGAGATATTATATATATAATAGGTTGAAAATTTGGAGTGAAGTTACTTTTTTAGTTGAACTATTGTTGGTTGACTTAGATTGGATTGCTATGATTTGTGTGGTCATTGACAGCTTTTTGGGAGCTCCAAAGTGTTGTTAAATTCCTTTCTTTTTGGGATGTTGTAATTGGACTTTTTTTTTATTTTTTTATAAGATTTCTTCCATATTATTTATAAAAGACCGTGTTCCTAAAAAAATCAATATTATTCTAAATATCATTATTATCTAATACATACATGAAATATTTAAGAATATTTTATGTTTTTATAATACGATTTTATATTCTTTTTTAATTTTTTATTTGAAGGAAAATTTTAATTATTTTTTATAAATTTCAGATTTTTTATTATTTCTACTGTTTGTATATTTTTAAAATACTTTTTATGATTTTTTTATAATTTTAGAATAAATATGGATAAATGGATGTCCAGATTCATTATGACCTTGAATTTTCAAAATAATTTCATATTTTTTATTTTTTCAAAAATTGACTTTTTTAATTCTTTGCTGACGTGGTAGACAACTTGTGTTGATGTGGACCACGACGTCAATACTCGTTGGCTGGCTCAACAGTCATAAACGACATGTCAACGATTTCGTTAGAAACTAAACACTAGTTGAAGGGCTTTGATTAATTTTGTAAGTTCAAGGGCTTAATTGGGTGAAAAAAAGTTAGGAAGAGCTTAATTGAAATTTTTTGAAATTATTCGAGGGACTTTTATATCATTAAGTCGTGGAACTATAATAATCATCAAAAGGGTGGTCATAATAATTCTTTTTACCACCAGAAGTGGAAAAATGAAGTTAAGTAAGAGAAGAATAAAAATTCTCAAGAGAAGGAGTGAAGAAAACTTATGTTTTTGATGTGGTATGAAAGACCATTGGTCACTTACCTATAATACACATAAACATTTAATTAAAATCTATCAAGATTCTATCAGATGAAAGAGAAATAATGTAGAAACAAATAATAAAATTGGTGTTGAATTAAATTTGACATACTAGAATGATAAGATCCCAAGCTTTTTAAGGATCATGCTTAAAGAACTTACTATTTTATTAGGGATAGAGATAATTAAAATTACTTTATTGTTTTGTTTGTTTTTATTATTCAACATAGCATTTTACTTTCTTTAAGATAGGTTTTCCTTAGGCTAAAGGGGTATATAAGCCCTTAAAATTTGACGAAAAAATCAATTAAGTCCCTCCACAAAAAAATGCATTTAATTAAGTCCACAAATTCTCAAATTGCATTAATTAAGCCCTTTGGCCGACGTTTTCCATCTTTGAACGTTACAACACGAACATACAGCCACGTTAACGCTGCAACGATCAAGGATAGAAAACATCAGTCAAAAGGCTTAATTGATGCAATTTGAGAGTTTGAAGGTTTAATTGAGTGTGTTTTTCATGGTGAGATTTAGTTGATTTTTTCGAAGTTTAGGGGCTTAAATACCCTTTTAGCCTTTCCTAATGTTTATTTGCTACATTTCTCCTTATATATTTAGTTTATAATGAAGCATATGAACATTAGAGAAATTATATATTCTAGCTTATTACACAAACATTATTATGGTTAAATCACATGCATATTGAATAGGAAGTTTTCTAGTCCAAATATATTAATTAATTGACATGATTGTTAAACTATCTCAATCAATAATGATGTAAAAATGAGAATTTACATAGATATTTATTAAAGAACTTGAAGATTCTTTATTTTAAAGATTTCTCAAGTGTTGCTTGTTCTCAAAGAAGATTATTTATTAGAACCTCACTAGTAAAAGTTAAAATTGAATCTCTTGTATTTACAAATGAAAGATGACGCCAGTTACCTAGTAAGTGGATGTTTTGATATTATTTTGGTACATGTTTTGATATTATTTTGGTACATGCATCTACAAGACAATCACATGTGAGTTATCAAATCGTGACCTGTCATTTACGAGACTACTTGTTTGATAATTAGTTGAAGAACAAACTTTAGATTATGCAATTGAGACAATTATTGCCTATGTTGGTGAGTTTTTTACTCAGGCTTTCAATTATTATTGAATGCTAGATTGTCAATATGAACAGCTATAGCAAAGCCTGATACTTTTGAGAACAAAAACTATTTAGCATAATTAATTATTAAGTGCCTCCAGCTAGTAGCTACACCAATACTTTTGAGAACAATTTTTTTTGTATATGCATAAAGATATGATATTTTACATGCATCAAACTTTTACGAATCATGCTAATAAGTTATGATAAATACTCCTCATTACACTTGACTTTTGGTGAGAGCCAAATATTTCCCATTTTAGAATTTTTGAATGTGCGGTATATATTCAAAATGCTCCACCACAATGCACAAAATGCGTATTTAAAGAAAGTTAGGAGTAAATATTAGTTATTAGTCCTTTTTTATTAGATATTTTTAAAAAGTTGGAGATTCTATTATGATTTGATTTGGTGATTACTATTTTGATTTGATATTTTTCCCAACATTAGGAGGAGAGAAATAACAAACTAGATGAAATAATTACTTGGGATTAATATCATTATTTAGATCCTTACAGAAAGTTATTTGAACTAAAAGTTTAAAAGATAATTCACTTAATTGCAAGTTAACTGCTAGATGCACTTACTGACCTGATAGAATAACCAAATGTTATATACCAGCTAATGGTTTGATTTGAATTGAAGTCCAAGTAGCGCAACCTATTAGAATATATGAAAGTAATGCATACCTAAAGCATGGTAGATCAATTGGTTCTAAGGATGAAAATTCTTATAAAAGAAAATAAGAAATCTAAATGGTCATATACTGGAAGGGGGTGCTCCAAAAAACACCAGACATAACTAATTATTAAAACTATAGAAGTTATTCATGTACCTAAAGATTAAAATAGAGAAAATGAAGAAATCTCAATAAGTTATGTCAAAATGAGAAAATATGGACTTGAAATGAAATGTTGTCGACAATGGTTTTGCATGCAATATTATTTTGAAATAATAAAAGAAAATGAGGATCTTGAATAAATTTGTCATGAAATATAAACATAGAATAGATTGGTCAAAATAGAAAGAGACAATTCAAGTAGAATTAAACTCACTTTCAAATTGTGAGTTTCTGGACCTATAGTCAAAAAATTTAAAGGTGTAAAGTCTGTGGAATACTAATTGACAGTCTTGCAAAAACAAAATAAGAAAAATGAAGTTTTCCTCTTTGCCCTAACATTTATTATGAAAAGATATAATATTCTTTTTGGGTGGATGCAATAACATTTAAATATCTTATTAGTTTGGTGGTCCATAAAAAGTTGGCATACGCCTAATGATAGTTGGTACAAGCTTTTATGTAAATCACTATATATTGAAATTTATATTCAAATCCTTAAAGGATTTAAAATGTTAGAAGCTTATAAAATTCTGAGAAATTGTTCAATGTGTTTGCATAAATATTTATATAAATTAATTTGAACATATATATTTTTATTGAAGGATGATGATCAAAGTTTGTTATGATTAATGTTGGAACTCCTAAAAAGATTAAAATATATTTCCCCAAAATTCTTCCTTAGTCACTGATGACCTTTAGAAGAATCATGATATAAGCATTTAGTAAATCCGTTAAAGTGATCATTTGAAAAGCTAGTATTCAAGGTTGAAATACGTAGACTCTAATATATCATGTGATGTTGTCATGAGAGGGAGTAAATATCATTTGTACTCTTTTTTCCCTTAATTGATGTTTTTTCTCACCAGATTTTCTTGGTAAACTTTTTAATGAGGCAGCATGTTATGCGTATTAATATTTTAACAAGATTGATTTATTGTTTGTTTTCAAAATTTTAATTTAATAGTTGAGTTATCGAATCCAAACTTCTCAAATAGAAGAATGATTAACAATGTAATGTATAAAATGATTTAAATAGAGAATATCAAATATCAATGAACATAAAATTTGATGATGAAATTAATTTCAAATTTTGATAATTAAAATAAAACTTAAAAAAATTAAGTGATAGATAACATACATTCTCTTATAATATAAATTATAATAAAAATATGAGGTGAAATATATATGTTGAGTTGGAAAAGGATGAAAGAAAATTAGTAGCAAACAATCCAAGACAAATAAAACTAAGGATATATCCTTAAAACCATTGATCAACACTTTTCCTCACTTCAAACTGCCTTCCCTTCTTTTTCTTCAGCTTCACATTAGATGCTTCTTAGGCCTGCTTAAAATCATCAACTTCAATCCATTAATTTTATATCAAATCAATCAAATGATAAACGTTCTACTATGAAAATATAATTATAATTTAATATAATCATTAATTTAAAATTTTTATAATTAATTAAAATATTATGATACATATTAATATTTTATTAAAATTATAAATTCACATGTTTTAATAATTTCATAAAAATAAAATAATTTAATAACTTCTATTATATATCATTTATAATCTAATATTTTTAATAGTTATTTTCTGTTTTCACCTCATTGCCACATCTGCATTTAAATTCAACACACACCTCAACGTTAATTTTAATCTCCTGTTAAAATAATTAATTTCACCACTACTACTATTTTTAACCTTACCAGAAAAAAATTATAACTTTTAAAAATGAGTCTTAAATTCACCAGTATTTCACTACTTAACAAATTCATGAATTTTATTTTAAAATGTATAAATTCCTGAATTGGAAAAATACTCATAAATGTTCACAGATTATATTATTTTCAAAGTCTAAATCCATAACCTGAAAATAGGAGAAATCCACAAACCCATTAATACGAATAACCAAATGAACTAACTGAGCTGTTGTTTTAACCATAAAAGAAGCCATTTCTACCTTAAAGCAAGATAATCAAAGCTGAGTTTTGCAAAACTTTCCGTAAACAGAATTAGCCACTTCCATTATTCATCTTAGTTTGGTTGTTGGTTTCCAGCATCAGCCCAAAATGGATATGAGGAAAGTGTGCCCACTCCATGTACGAATTGATTAAAAAGAAAAAAAAAGTCAGTATAAACCAAAAATAGTAAATTCTAAACAAATTTGTTACCATGCATTTCCTTACATTCTTAGCAGCAGTGCTGAATGCTTCTCTGTGGCTGATATCTGGATTGTTGGCCTTGATCCTTTGAATCTCCTCTCTACATTAGTCCACAATTAAATCCATATAATTATTTACTCTACTGCCAGACATTTAGCCTTCCATATAAGTTAATGGTGTTTAAGATATCGTACTTAATGAAGCGGTTGTATGCAGAAGGTACTCGCTGCCTCTTCTCGGGAGCTGAAAAACAAACAATGGCCCCTTACGCACATTATTTAGGAAAAAAAGTGGAAGGACACAAAAAACAAGGTTTTAAATAGAGAGTTTATTTGATTAACTTACGTCGGTTCACTACCCTTTCCTCAGTCGCATTGTTAGGCAGAGGAGGTCGCATTGACAACTTGTTGTGGCTGCATTTCGATGAGGAACCCAAATCCCTCCTATAATCCTCTATTGCATTATTGGGTGCCTATTTATTATCATAATGTACTGGCTGATTAGTCCTTTCTTAAGTGAGAGAGAGAAAAAAACATTCAAGTGAGTGAATCAGTTAGAATTGTACCATCATTTAAGATAGACCCCTAAATAAGTTTTGTAATGGAAAAAACCAATGGTTCTCTTACAAAAACCCACCCACCTTTTGCCTCTTTCAATTTTCATGTTGTTTTTGTTTCCCTAGATGAAGACAAAGTTCTCCAAATGAAATCATTACAGCACTAACTTACATGTCAATCAAATCAAGCTACCCAAAATCAGACCTTAGTAAACAAAAACAAAACATGAAAAGCGGCAATAAAGTCCAGCTCTACCGAAAAGCAAATTAATTAGGTTTCAATCATGGCGGCTGCTAGGGTTTCCCTGTCGACTGCAACTATTACATAAAAAGAAAAATAAAATTTAGTTAGAAATTCATCATTCATATATCATATCACCTGAATATCTTGCCATGACAGTGACTGAGATGCGGCGGCTGCCATGTTAACGGACCATAGATTGGTGCAGTGCCCGCATCGGACTGTCACTATATCAAACAGACTGCTGCATGGCACGCTCACCTGCGCATTAATCCCCTAATTAATTAACTATTTTTTTTATTAATAGTTTGCAAACCAAAATTCAGCTGTAAATTAGTAACCACAAATCAAAGAAAATCACAGATCAGCTGAAGATTCTTAAAAAAAAAATGGATTTTCTTTATGATAATGATATGCTAGCTTCTATTTTCTTCCTAGATCAACAATATATTCAACTTAAGAAGGAAAAAAAGGAAAAAATAGTGACTAGGTCATTCGAATATTGGTCAAGGAAGAAGCATAGGGTTTCTTTTTTACCCAAAAAAACATAATTAAAAAAAAGATCAGAAATCTCAAGGCCTTTCCCTTCCTCTCTTTTTCTCTCTGGTCTTTGCATTAAGACTTTATCTTTGACTGCAAAAGAAGAAGAAAAAGAAAAGTCCAACGATGGAGACCTGACTGGTAACAAAAACAAGAAAACCCAGAAAGAAAATCAATAGGTTTCAGTAAAAAGCTATCCTCAGAAGCAAAGAGACAGCTTTTATCAGCATCTAAATTGTTCTTTTCTTGTTGTAAGATATACATGGAGAAAGAAATTACTACCAACACTTGAAAATATGAATTAAAAAAGATGTTAGTGGTGGCCTGTTGATAAGAAAGTGTGGAAATAAAGAAAAAATAAATAAAAAAGGCAGATCCCACCCATTAGAAAAAAAAAAAAAAAAGGGAAAAGAAAAAGAAGCAGCAAAGATCCATCGGATAAGATACCGCAAGAACTATGTTGCAAAAGTTGCAAGGGATATAGCAGAGTTGCTCAGGCACAACTTCAATGCAGCTCGACATGTCTTTCAAAGCTTAAAAGCTTTAAGCAACCTCTCCTCAACCCCAACCCCAACCCCTAGAAGGAACACCAAGCAAGAAAGATAACCAAATAGTTCCTCTCTCTAGATAACAAACTAGTAAAAACCACAAGAAGAAAGCAACACTTGGAACCCCCCAAAAAAAAGCTTTTAATTCCCTCCTCAACTCCTTGCTTTAAACCCGGGCTATGTATATCACACCAGTAAACTAAATTTCCCTTTATGTATAGAAAAATTTATTGGGAGAGAGAACCAAGGGATAGCATCCAAAGAGGTATTTAATAATATATATATATATATAAGAATGAAAAGAAAAAGAAAAAGAAAAGTGGGTAATTAGTGCCGATCGAAGTAGCCAGAGGTGGCAGCAAATGCTGCTGGGACGTGGAAGAGGAAATAAAAGGGTGATTTTCTCTAATGGGAAACCGGGTTTAGTGCAATTACTTGGTATTGGTGAGTTAAAGAGATTAGGGTTTGAAGAGAAACGAAAAAGGAATTTTGGAAGTATTACCTATCCTGTCTAGATTATACTTGTTGCTATTATAATGAAATGAGTGTGACCCTGATCCAGACAACCCCCCCCCCCCTGCTACTTCCTCAGCGGACGATGGGGGCTAACTTTTCTTATCTCATTCCTTCTTTCTTCAACTATATGTAAATGGAATCTACCGACAAGTTGTTAGATGAAGTGGAAGTATTAGATTAAATTTGAATCTTAAAATCAATAGTATTAAAGGTTTTACTTAAATACTACCTTTGATTTGAATAGTTTTATACCAAAAAAACTTGTCCAAAGCAACATTAACAACAACGCTTAGCAAAGATTAAAGCTGTAGGATCTTGAGTGTCCATTTTCAAATTTCATCATGTAAAAATTATATGAAGACTAACTTATTAATATAATTAGTTAACTATATCTTCAAAGAAAAAAAAGTTCAAGGGTGACATTTTCAAATTCAAATTTCTAACATTAGTAACATTTTCGGTGTTCATGGGATTTAACCCTTCAAATTTCAACTTTTTAAAACTTTTAATGTCCTTGGTCAACTAACTCCTATAGCAATTTAAATCATGCACCTTATATTTGTGAATAAATGGTAATAATCTTCAGCCCTAATATTTAAAATCTTTCCTCTTTACTACACACCTTCTCTTTGGTTTCTTAACCTTAATTCTATATATAATTTGATAACGACTTATAAAGGTTGTCATTCATTTAGTAAAGATTTGAGATATTTTTTCTATATCAGTTAGGTAGCTAGGGATGACCAAAAAGCTACTTAGGGTTCATTTTTTTAGCTGACAATTCAGCAAGCTGATATCGTGAAATGCACTCTTAAAATCGTTCGAAAAATAGATAAAACGTAAATGAAATATGAAAACACACCTTTGATCATATTAAGAAATTAATATATAATATAATGATGAGAAGTTTATAATTACAAGATCAAGTAAATTTGTATGAGAACTTCAAATTTCATATAATTAGGTGTAAAATGAGTGATTTTTTGAACGATGAAGCCAAAATGGGAACCATATTATTGCACCAAGTGGGGGGGGGGGTGTTTGAGTATCAATGACAAAGGGGAGTCATGGACCCTATTACAGTTGTGTTTCGCAAGGGTTATTAAAGAAAAAAAGGGTCGACAGTATTAAGCAAAGCCTGCTGATGATGAAGCAAGTTGTGTTTGCTGTAAACTGAAAGGGAAAGTTCACTGAGCTCTTTCATCTTTATAACAGAAAGGGTTAAGCCTAAGATGAGATGAGATCGTGTACGGATCCTTTTTATTGCTTATACGATAGGGGTGCAGTAATAAATATAATTATATAGCATTAACTTCATATATAGGATGGGATCTTGGTGTGATATATATATGGTGGGCTGATGTCTATGATCTGCAATATTGTGTTTGTTTGTAGTTTGAAGTAGGCACTTTAGTAGGAAAGTAATGGTGTCTATATCTAAGAGAATATGAAGCTCAGGAATTCAAGCTGATTGAAGCTTTAGAGAAGATAATTACTTTCTTCTAAGGCTAAAATTTTTATAATAAAAAAAAAACACTAACTTTATTTAAGGAAGCTTTAAATTTTAATGTTTAAGCATACTTAAGCGCATTTTTCCTCTAATTTAAGGGTGAAGATAATTCTTTTGGCTATCCATATTAATTTTTTGGCTATTCATATTTGAAGTAATAAAATGGTCATTCAACTGTTTTGTACTTTTTTGCTTTGATTCTGGTAATTGTAGTTATCTATATGATGGAGAGATGATAAGACAATTCTAAAGTTGACATAATAATAAATTTAGTCCTTAATATTTATATGTTGTTTCAATTTGATCATAATTCTAAAAAATAACCATTAAAATTTACAGGCTCAATTTAAACAAATAATAATAATAAAAGAATTCAAATATATATAATAATTTAAAAATAAAAATTTATATAAAATAAATTTTGAAAATTTCATATAAAAATTCTCAAAAATTATAAAATATGAACAAATTCATAAAAAATTTAAAAATAAAATCTACAATAAAAATATATGAAAAATCTAAAACTACACATAAATTGAAAAATAAAAAAATGTACTCCACAGTTTCCTTCTTTTGAAACCAAAATTCTAAATATTAGAGTAACTAAACTTTGTTATAAGTGGTTGTAAGTTTAGTTACAGGGTAGTTTCATTATCTGTTGTAATTAGAACTATATGTATGGAAAGGGTCTCTAGTTTTGGTAGAGAAAAGATTAATGAATTACATTTCTATTATGGTATCAGAGTTTTAGTAGTTGTTGATTGCTACATTGATGGATCTTGCATGCATAGGAGACTCAACAAATGGAAGGTTTTTCAACCTATTTGCATTTGTGTCACAAAAGGTAGCAGTTTTAGTTGATGATGGTAATTTTTTGTCGTGGAAACAACATGTGTTACTAGTTCTCAAAACCCATCGACTACACTTCTTAATTGATGGGACAGTTTTCGTGCCGCTGCAAGATATTGTTGGGTTTGACGGTGTATCAGTTGAAAATCTGGCCTACGCTCAATATGAGCAGCAAGATTCTGCTTTGTGTGCCTGGCTTCTTTCTAGCATCAATGCTTCATTTCACAATCAACTAGTTGGTCATTCATCTTCGGCTTTTGAACTGTTGGATACTCTCACATGGATTTTTGGCAGCTAATCTGCCACCAAAGCAATGAGGTAGAGATCTTTACTTCTCAATTTTAAGAAAAATAACCTTTCAATGTTTGATTATCTGGTAGGGATCAAACACCTTTGCGATTCCTTGGTAAGGAGTAGTCAACAGGTGTCTTTGGAGGAGCAACACTCTGCTGTTCTAAATGGACTTCCACCGGAATACGATCATGTGGTTTGTAACAGCCCAATTTTTAGTAGTGTCGGAAACAGTGATTTGGGATCACTAAATCTGACAAGTAAGCTTGAAAATTTAATAAATTAACAATTATGGGTCAAGTGTGAATTTAGAAGAATTTTTGAATTAGTGAATTTTGTGATTTAAAAATAATTTAATAGGTAAATTGGGTCTAAAAGAAGGTATCAAAAGCCGAGCCATAAATATTTTTATAAATATTTATGGAGTGTCGTTGAGTTAGTATTAAAGTTTTGTTAGAAAATTTTAACGCTGGGATAGTCAATTAATTAAAAAGGACTAAATTGAAAATAGTGCAAAATTTGTTAAATTGTGATTAAATAGTTTAAGTGACTAATAAGGAGGGACTTAAGAAATTAGGCCCAAATTATATGGGCTGGACGGTTTGGGCAAGAAAATCAGCAAGAAAATAAGGAGAAACAAGGACAAAATTGGAAATTTTACAAATTAAACATATAAAACAAGGAGAAAATTGAAAAATCTAGAGATTTCATCATTTTTCTTCAGCCAAAACGCCCTAGGAGAGAGTTTTCAAGCTGTTTTTTTATAATTTTCATCATGTAAGTTCAATTTTTGCTTTTTCTTTGTAATTTTTCATGTTTTGTGACTTTTACAATTACGTCCAACTATTGAATTCATTTGTTTTTGATTCTATGAATCATTTTGAAAGTTACCATGAATGAGTACTGGAATTTTATGATGAATTATCATAGATTTGAAGCTTTAATTTCATTATATTATGATTTTATTAAGTGATTTTAGTAGAAAATGATTTTAGGACCTAATTGTGAAAAAACTAGGAATTGGGGTTTTGTACTGAAATTATGAATATAAAAGGCTGTAAAATAGCCTAAAATTATTAGATAAAGTTTTATTTGAGGAAAAATTAGTTCAATTAAAGTGTTAATTAAGTAGGGACTAAATTGTAAAACTATAAATTTTGGGGTAAAAGTGTAATTTCAAAAATTAAAGGGCATAAATTGGGAAGTGAATTAGTATTGAATTAGATGCTGATGAATGGAAAATTTTATATTATAGATCGAATCCGAAGATAAACGTGAAAAAGAGAAAATATCTAACTAGTCCTTGAATTTTTACAAATTCTACTGATTGTCCCAGGTAAGTTCATATGGCTAAATTTAACGAGTTGTTATGAAAATTTCATGAATGCTATGGTATGTTATTGTATATGAATGTTATTAAACTGAGATAATTGTGAAAATGTGAATGTTTGAATAAAAGTTCTAATTTAGTGGAACATTGGATTGAGTACTTTCATTCAGTGACTCATACGCATTGACGAAAAAGACCATGGTTGAACCATGGCAATATGTGATATGTGATTTCCGTATAAGACCATAGCTGGGCTATGGTATCGGTGTGATATGTGCTTCCGTGTAAGACCATGGCTGGGCTATGGCTTTGGTGTGTGATATGTGATTATGTGGAAGACCATAGTTATACTATGGCATTGTGAAATTGAAGTACTCAATTCCATAACTGTTTCCTAAATTGATTAAGAAAAGTAAGCGATAAATGGACCCAAGAAATTGAAATTGATTATTATTTGATATTGAGTTTAATTAAGTAAACATTGAGGTAAGTAATTTTATTGAATTGAATTTAGAAAATTGAATTGAATGAGAAATATGTGTTAGTATTGAATTATGTTATATGTGTTATTAAAAGTAAAATATATTGATACATGAAAATTTGTGCTAATGACTAAATTACAAAATATATAAAAGTGATATGTGAAATACATGATAAGGATTATTAGTGAATTATGGATGAATAATGAATTTAGAAATATACTACATGTATTAAAAATAATGAAGATATAAGTATACGGATTATCGGTGCAAGGATTAAATTGTAAAGTATATAGAAGCATTATGCGAAAAGTGTAAAAGTGATATATGTGCATAATATAATTTTCCCAAGTAGACGAGATTAAAACTACTAGAATATTAGTGGCATGCCATTAAGGAACCTTAGCGCGCTCTCTGATTATTAGCACATCAGTGCTCTCTAATTATTAGCACGTTAGTGCTCTCCGATTAGCACATTTGTGCTCTTCGATTAGCTCATTTGTGATCTCTGTATAGCACTTTAGTGCTATCTGTTCATTAGTGCATAATAATGCACCTTTGTATTTGTTTCATATATCCGGTGTGTTCTATAAAGTCTACTTTGGGCTAAGAATATGCAATAGTGAATTGAAAATAGAATGTAAAATATGTTGCAAATATATGGAATATATGAGTTATATACTCATGAAATGACTATGGAGTGGATATTGCAATTGTATAATGAAATGTGAAATAAATTATAAAAAGCTATTTATATAGCAAGCATGAGAATTGAGATATTTGTGAAACAAATGAAATATGATATGGTTATTGTAATAAACTCAAGTGTGACATGTCGAGAAAATAAGTTTATCAAAGTTGAATTTATATAATATATGTGCAAGTACGCTAACCAGTGTGGTTGCTTGATGCATAGGCAAGTGCCAAGCCATTGGCGGAATGGTAATATGATTATTTATATAATGCATTGAACTGGTAAGTATTTAAGTGAAAATATGCTAGTGCTCATGAAAAAGTGGTAAGGTTTAAATTATGCAATTTTTTTTATGAAATGACTTATCATGCGATCAATTCGGAAAAAAAAGGCTTTGGTTAAATGCACTAGCTTGTGGCCATGGTTGAATGATATGATTATGACTTGTGTGTTAGGCATATGGGATAAATGTGGAAAGTAAAGAAATTCAAACGAAAATAAAGAAATTTAGAAGAGTTAAAGTTATATATAAAATATTACTAAGCTTACATAAGCTTACTCCTGTGTGTTTAATGTTCTTTGTAGATTGATGTGAAATTGGTGGATCGGATCAACACATCAGGGCACACTATCCAGATTACTTTAGTAAATTTTATTGTGCATCTTAAGGTTTATATGGCATGTATAGGGTTTAATTGGAAGGAAGTGATGGCGTTATAAACTTAGTTATCAACATTTTTCACTAAGATAGTTTTGGATAGCAGCAGTAGTCCTACTTTGAAAATTCACCAAAAATTGTGGAAATCTAATTATAGGTTGAATAAAACATGAAATTAAATCTTATTTAGTTTAGTTTTACATAGAAGAAACGGTGTAAGAAAAATAATTTCATATTATGAGATATTTAAATTTTTATGAGACAGTGTCAAAGTGATTTTGGGATCTTTTATTCTGACTTTGGAAAATCATTAAGAATTGTATAAAAATAATTGTGGGTTAGAATTTATATATTTAAAATTCTTAATAAATCTATTTTCAATAGAAACAAACGGGAACATCATCCGAATCCCGTAAGAGGAGATAATTAATATTTAGTGAAGAAGGGTCGAAACTGTCAGACAACAGAACATGGATGACTTTAAAGAATAAACTGTACATATTGGCTAAACCATAAGTTTTGAAAATTTTATGGTAAGAAGACATGTGAGTCTAGTTTCATATAAATTTAGTGAATCTTAATTCGGAGTTCCGTAGCTCAAGATATAGATAATTTAATGACGATGACTTAAGTGGATAGTTTTGATATGATCATAAGTAAATAGTTAAATTATGTGTAATTATTCTGTAAACTCTAGTAACATTCTATAACCCTGTTTCGACGAAGAATGTGGGTTAGGGGTGTTACATGGTTTCTATTGTTACAACGAGCTGACTCACTTTTGATTTACAAAGGATCTCAATGGCACTTCTTGATGTGAAAGCTCATCAGTAACACCACTTGTCTTAGAGTACGATTTTGGAAAATCTTACGGTGAATAACAAGTCATCTAAGGCAGCTTCATCGGATCTTCCCACATACACCAGTCAACCACCGCCTCAGGCGTTTTGATATAGTTGTGGAGCTTTTCATGGTCGAGGACGTGGACGGTTTGGTTGTGGTACATGACCTCAATTCAAATATGCAGCAAGTTTGGGCACGTTGCTTGCTACTGCTACCATCGGTACGATTCTATGTATGATGAGGATAATGCTGAAAATGTTAACCCTAATTTGGGGTTAGGTCAATTGGGCTCTTCTTTTCGTAGGCCCATTTCCTAAAAAATCCCGAACCAGTCTCTGCTTATATGTGTCATGCTGAAAATAGGCTACCAGGTTCTCATCCAACTAGGCCGATCGCTGGGTCTTTTAATTGTCAAAATTCTAGGTCGTTTGTGTGTCATTAGTCTGGGATTCATACACGTTATCCAAATGGTGGGCATCATTCTTATTTTACCTATTATGTTTGTTCTGTTTCTGGCGTTTCTCCATGTTCTGCAAGTGTGCCGAACATGCATCCATCAGTTGTTGCATCAATGAATGCTACTCCATCAGTCGTCTCTGACTTAGCTTGGTATCCGGATAGTGGAGTGACAACACATTTGACTAATGACATAGCTAAGCTTACTGAATGTCTTGTGTACAACGGGTTAGGTAAGGTGGTTGTAGGGAATGGTCATTCCATACCTATTTCTCATATTGGTAAGACTATTTTATCTGATGGATATCGCTCCTTGCTACTTAAAGATTTACTCTATGTGCCTAATATTCACAAAAAAAAAACTTTTTCTGTTTCAAAATTTGCTAAGGACAATAATATGTATTTTGAGTTTTATCTCACTTCTTGCTTCATAAGGGATCTAGCAACCAGACGGATATTGCTTCAGGGCACTAAGGTAAATGGGTTTTATCAGTTTGCTTTGAGTGTTCCTGAGATGGCTTTGACTTTTGGAATTTCGGATGGTGATATGGTATGCAAAGATCTTGAGGTAGATTACAAAGTTAGACGGTGGCACCAGCGGCTTGGTCACCCTTTTTTTTTGTGCAGCAATTTTTGAATTCTTGCAATATTTTATTCTAAAAAAACAAGTCATTTGATTTGTGTATTGCTTGTGCTCTTGGAAAAAGTCATAAGTTGCCATTTGTGGATAGTAACAGTCTATTCGACCCTTCTTAAACTTATTGTTGCTGACTTATGGGGTCCAACTCCTTTTCATTCTTCTGGTTGACAATACTACATCTCTTTTATGGATGCATTTTCGCGACACATGTGGATTTATTTTTTTCGAAAAAATCTAATGCATTGAATGTTTTTTTATCATTCAAAACTTATGTTGAACTACAATTGGGAGTTAAGATCAAGCAGATTCAAACGAATGGTGGAGGAGAGTTTCAAAGCTTTGTTCCATATCTTAAGAAATAGGGTATAACACATCGTCTCTCTTATCCGCACACATCTGAGCAAAACAGTTTGGTGGAAAGACGACATTGGTAGATTGTTGAAATGGGTCTAGTGCTTCTTGCTCATGCCTCGTTACCTTTTAGTTATTAAACTGATGCATTTTTCTCTAGAGTCTATCTTATGAGTGTGCTTTCGACGAAAGTGTTAGGTAGCATGTCTCCAAGTGAAAGACTTACAGGTCAAAAACCTTACTACAAAGGGCTTCGAGTGTTTGGGTGTCTTTGTTATCCTTTTTTTAAGGCCATAAAATTTTCATAAGTTACAGTATTGATCCACGTCGTGCACATTTTTAGGGTATGCTCCTAATCACAAAGGTTATAAATGCTTGAATAAAGCTGGGCCTATGTACATTTCTCGGCATGTACAGTTTGATGAGGATGTTTTCCCTTTTGCCAAGTTCAAATCTTTTATTTGGAGTTCTCCTTTAGTATCAGATAGCTCAAGTATTGTTACTACACTCCCAGTCTTCGTGTTTCCTCCATCTATGAGTACTTCCTCGGTGATACATAATGATGTTACTTTTAACTCTTCGATGTTATCTCCTCAGCATTCCTCTACTTCTATTAGTGGTGTTGCTCCTATTGTGTATGTACTAGACTTGGTGATTGTTCAACATGATCCGATGGTGATTCCTTCGGGTTCTTCAGTGCCTTTGGATCAGCAAACATTCATTTATAGTAACCGTCATTGATAAGCCATAAAAATAGCATATTTTTAATCTCATTCTTGATGTGTTTTTGGATGATTTATTATGTAAATTAGTGAGTTTGTTGCTCCTAATCCTTTAAATTCATGTTTCTATACTTAGGAGAGCATTTGGGAGCGAAATGAGCGAAAAATGAGCCAAAATCAGACAAATAGAGCTGTTTTCAGGATCCACACGGCATGGGCATTTCCACAGGCATGTGGCCAGCCCGTGTCAATATCACACCCTGCTTCCCAAATACGCGAAAAAATCCAATTTTTAGGCATTTTGAGCATTCTAAAGTCTATAAATACATATTTAAAGAAGACCGAAGGGGGCGCTTAGAGAAGATTGAAGAAAATACTCGAAGAACACCATCGGAATCAAGATTAAAAATCTCTATTTAATTTCCTTCAAAGTTTTATTGAGTTTCTTTATGTCTTGTTGTCATCCTAACTTTGAGATGTTTTCATTCCAAATTATGAACTAAATTCCCTAGATACCTAGGGAAGATGAAACCTATGATGAATCTTATTATTTGATTTCTGATTTACATGATAAATACTTGATTCTTGTTCTCAATTATGTATGCTTATTTCGTGTTTTAATATTTTTGGGATATTAATTCATGTTTAATGTACTTATTTCAGTGGAGCAAAAGTTTCTATTTAAGAGTAGATCTAGCATAATTGAGTGAAGTTGCATGCAATCCTAGAAATAGGACGACATAAATCTACCGGATTAGAGTCAAATCTAATAGAGGAATCCATATATCGAGTTAATGCGATGATAGGGGTTTTAATTAGAAAGATATTTCAATTAATCAAACTAGAGTCAGTTGTTCTTACTCTCAAAAGAGATATTAACATAATTTAGGGATTTCTACAGATCAAGACACAAGTGAATAAATTGTTTAATTCAGATTCAAAATAATAGGTGAAGTCTAGGTGGATTCTTTCCTGGGTATTGTCTTTCTCATTGGTTGTCTTCGGTTGTTTTTCCCATTTCATTCTCTGTTGCGTTCGTAGTTAAATTAGATTAAAAACAATCACTTCAATTTATCGACTAAATAATAGAAAAACGGTAATTACTAGTACTTTTAGTCATCGTGGATACGATATTCCCTACTCACCATAGCTATACTATTGTTCGATAGGTGTGCTTGCCTTTGTCTTAATTATAGTTAGTTTAGTGACCATCAGTCATCCTATGATAACTCGAAGCAAAGTGGGTGTTTACAAGCCAAAAGCTTTCACTTCCACAGTAAATTCGATTGAGCCGAGTGACATTTATGAGGCCATGTCCATTTCGTCCTAGAAGAATGTTGTTATGATAAGTTATAGGTTCTAGTCAAGAATAATACCTTGGATTTAGTCTCTCCACCAGTTGATAGATCACTTGTGGGCTGCAAATGGTTATTCAAAATTAAGAACTCCAATGGGAGTATTGCCCGTAACAAAGTTTGTCTCGTTGCTCAAGGGTTTTTACAAGCTCCTGGGTTGAGACTTTCAGCCCAGTGGTCAAAGTTAATACCGCCATAACAATCTTTGCTTTATTCATGTCAAAAAAGTGGAAGTTGTGTCAAGTTGATGTGAACAATGCATTCTTGAACGGTGACTTGGTTGAAGTTATTTACATAAAACAACCTTTTGGGTTTGAGGTGTGTGGCGCTGATGGAAATCCACTTGCATGTCGGCTGAACAAAGCTTTGTATGGTCTTAAGTATGCATCGAAAGCATGGTTTGAGAAGTTATGATATTTTCTTGTTCAACAGTTGAAAATTCAATCTTCAAAAGCTAACCCATCATTGTTTTTCAAGTAGGCTGTATCAGGTTGTGTGTTTATGCTTGTGCATGTTGATGATATAATAGTAACTGGTGATGATTGTTCTGAACTTGAGAAGGTGATTTAGTGTCTTAATGAGAAGTTTTTGTTGAAGGACTTGGGCGAGTTAAGTTATTTTCTTAACCTTAAAATTCATCGTCATGATGAGTACATTCATGTATCTTAGCAAAAGTATGCTCGCGAACTATTGGAGCAGGCCAACATGGCAAATGCCAAGACGGTAAACACCCTAATGGTAAGTTCTCCTACTTTAACTGATGTGGCTGGTTTCCCAATTGGGAATGGTACTTTCTATAGAAAAATTGTGGGTAGTTTCCAGTATTTGTGCTTAACTAGGCCAAACATAGCATTTGCTATTAATAAAGTTAGCCAGTACATGCATCAACCTCATGATGGGCATTGGGCAGCTGTCAAACGGATTCTGAGGTATATCCGAGGAACAGTTACTCATGGATTGGTGTTTTAGCCTTCGAGTGTGTCCTTGATAGGTTTTTTCGATTCTGAGTGGGCTAGTTCGCTTAAGGATTGTCAGTCAACCTCAAGTTTTTGTTTGTATCTTGGGGATAATCTCATTGGTCGGGCTTCCAATAAGTAGAGTGTGGTGTCTTGGTCAACGTCTGAATCTGAATATATAACGTATTTTTATGTATTAATTATGTATTTATTCTGAGTATTATCCTGCTAATTTGAGCTATTTATGATCTTTTATCTCATAGGGACTAAATTTGAGGCAAAAGTAAAATTAAGGGCCAAAAGCGTGAATTTAGAGATAAAATGGACCAATGTGCGACACAAGGAAAAGTTGGTGTCAAAAGTGCAAGCATGGAGGACACAAGGGTTGAAATGCAAAAAGAAGAGATTTTATTATATTAAACTCTATTTTAATTATATTAGGATAATTAATATTGAGATAATTATTAAGGATTATTTTTAGGATTTTATTTTATCTTTATTTATCTTCAATTAAATGTATTTATCTTTTAGGAATTTAAGTAGGATTAGAATATCTCCCCTAGCACTATAAATAGGGGGTGAAGTGACTCAAAAGGGGATCCCATCCCATCTTTTTCCTGTAAACACTCTCTCCCCAAAAGTCTAGGTTTTTGTTCTTCTCATATTTCTTTTCAATAAAATCTTTATTTTTAATTAATTTATTTTCTTTTCTACCACAACCATAAGCCACTAAACCCATTTAGCTGAAGGTTGTCAAAAATCCCCAAAAGAGTTCATGAGGCTTAGAATCCGTACTTAGCCTCCTCGCTGAGTATTCATCGTTTCTCACTTTTCTGAGGTTGGCGCTTAGTCCATGTCCCTTAAGAAGTAAGCTTTTCAACGTATGCAAAGGCGGCCGCTTTGTATGTTTTGGGAATGTTGCACAGTCGGTTCGTTAGCTTACTGCATCAGAGGTTGGCGAGCCCAAGAGACAAAATGGCGTGGGATTCGCCATTGAGAAGCGTTGATCTAACATAAGACGATCCCACAGAAGTAATTGTTGGCTAGAGTCAGGTTCCACCAAATCGTAAGTCTAAATCATTGAAGCTGGTGGTCGTAGGCTTCCTCTTCCACTATAACTGGCTTATTCGGTTTGGGAAGGATCATCTAAAAGCCGAGGATTGAACCCAAGGCAGAACGAGACAACTGGAGGCTGGAATCTCCTATAAGAATCTCCTTTCTCTCAACTCTATTTTTAATTTCTCAAATTTTCGATTCAATATTCTTAAATTTGTTTTTATTTTATTTTTCGTTTTCAAATCCAAACATTTAATTCTATTATTTTTTTATTTTATTTTTTTCAGGCACGCAAGTTTTCTTGGGCAAGATTATGCCTAGGATTTCACGGAACAAGATATTTTGCAGGTCCAGTCCCTGAGGATTTGACCCTACTTCCCTTTTACTATTCTTTTTCATTATTTATTAGGGATAGGATATTTTTGGTGCTTTCAACGAATAAGGCAAAAGGAAGTTGAGTCCCTTTACGATTATTAGGAGCGATTTAAGAAGTTGTGTGCAAGCTGCCACAAAATGGTATTACGGAGCAATCTCTCCTCCAATACTTTTACGAAGGTTTGAAGCCCATTGAGATGAATATGGTAGACGCTGCTAGTGGAAGAGCATTGGTCAACATGTCTCCCCAACAAGCGAGAGATTTGATCTCCACGATGGCTGCAAATTCTCAACAGTTCCGAGCCAATAATGAACACCCTAGAAGGGTTCACCAGCTAAGTAATTCAACCTTAGAGGATAAAGTTGATAGACTTACTAATATGATGAACTCTCTTATTGCAGAAAAAACGAAAACAGCTAGGTTATGCGGAATATGTGCTACACCTGATCATGGAACTGATACATGTCCCAATTTGTATGATGATACCATGGCTCATCTGGATGCTGTGGGAAATTTCCCTGGGCTGCCACAAAGGCAATATGACCCCTACGCTAATACCTACAACCCAGGGTGGAGGGACCATCCTAACTTAAGTTATGGGGCCAATCCACGAAACAATCAACCATGAGAAAATCGATTTCCGCAACAGCCGCAAGGTTCAGGTAATTTTCTAGAAACCATGGTCAATAAGTTAGCAGCTAATTTTCTTGATTTTCAACAACAAACTCTTAATTTCCAAAAAGAGACGAAGGATTTCCAACAGAAAACTGAGGCATCCATCAGAGAGTTGACCACATCGATCGAGAAATTGACCTCTCAAGGGAAGCTGCAGTCACAAACAGAACCAAACCCTAGACAAAATGTAAATGCAGTGACGCTGCGAAGCGGAAAGGTACTGGAATCGATTCCTGACAGGAATCTTGCCCAAGAAATCGCCTAGGAAAAACCTAAGAAAGGCGAACAGGTCCGACCGAAGCCTCCATTGCCTAAAATTCAACCTCCATTTCTAGAACAATTCAACCAGTGTCGAAGAGGTAAAGAGGAAAAAGAAATCCTCGAAACATTTAGGAATGTCGAGATCAACATTCCGTTGTTGGACGCCATCAAGCAAATACCGTGGTATGCTAAATTTCTTGAAGAGCTTTGCACCAACAAGCGAAAATTAACAGGTAATGAAATGGTGAATATTGGTGAGAATGTATCCGCAGTGTTAAAATGGAAAATGCCAGTAAAATGCAAAGATAGGGGCATGTTTGCAATCCCCTTCAAAATAGGCCATCTGGGAATTAAGAAGGCTATGTGTGATCTAGGGGCTTCTATAAATGTAATGCCGTATTTTATTTATGAATCACTTAACGCAGGTTTTTTGACAAAAACATGTGTTATCATTCAATTGGCGGACAGGTCTGTTGTGCATCTAGAAGGAGTCCTTGAGGATGTTCTGGTAAAAGTTAACGAGTTTATTTTCCCTGCAGATTTTTATGCGATCAAAATGGAGGAGGATAGCACTCCTGGATCTTCAGATCTCCTGTTGGGTCGACCGTTCCTTAGTACAGCTAGTGCTAAAATTGATGTTCGAAGTGGAACTCTCACGATGGAGTTTGATGGAGAGATCATAAAGTTTAATGTTTACGACGCCATTAGCCATCCAAGCGAAATCTTGAGCGTAAATCGTATTGACATAATTGACTCTTTGGTGGAAGAGAATTTTGAGTCAATTTATGGAGATAATTTTGAACTTGATGAAATTGAATTTGTTAATGAGTTATTATCTCTAAATACTAAACTGTTACCTTCTTTTATACTGGCGCCAGAGTTGGAGTTGAAACCGCTTCCTCAACATCTGAAATATGTACTTTTTGGGAAGGGTAATACCCTACCAGTTATAATCTCTACTAAACTCTCAACACATGAAGAGGAAAGTTTGGTTCATATACTAAAAATTCATAAGGAAGCGATTGGCTGGACCATTGCAGACTTAAAAGGGATAAGCCCTTTAACGTGTACACACAGGATCTACTTTGTAACAACCCGGTTTTGACCCTAATTGGAACAGTGGTTTCGAGACCACAAATATGAGTCTAAAAAATATTTTAATATTATTTTATGTATTTATTATGTGTGAATTTACTTGTGTGAAAATTTCGTGTGAAAATTTTATCGTTTGTGTGCTCGATTTTATAAAAGGACTTAATCGTGTAAAATGCAAAAGTGGCTAGCAATTTGTTAAAGTGCTATATTGCCATGGCTTTTATAATGTGGGGTCCTTATGTTGATATTATACCATTGAAATTTTGAGTGGACTTTTATGGACATGGTTAGTTAATTATTAAAATAAAAATCATTAAGGTTAGTTTTGTAAATTAGTTAAATATGTTAATATAATAAAACATAAAACAAAAGCCATGCATGTTATTCAATTTTTTGGCCGAATGTGAGAAGAAAAGAAAGTCATTTACCTTGTTAAGGGTTCGGCACTTTCAAGTTTGGATTAAGGTATGGATTTAGTTCGGTTTTTGATAATTTTTATGTTTTTGAGATCGTTACTTTGAATACTTCAAAACCCATGTCTTAATTTTGTGAATTGTTGATGATTTTGAAATGTGCCATTGATGAATGCTTGAACATTGTGATAGTTGATGATGAAAAATGAAAGAAATGTGATAGATTAACATATTTTGTCTTTGAATTTTTAGTGAATTTGAGAAATTAGAGCTAAATTGTGAAAATGAATTCTTGAGGGATTAAAATGTGAAATAAATGAAATGTGTGGACTTGTATGAAGACAAGGAATATTCGGCCCTAGCTTAGTGTGGGCAAATTTTGTGTATTTTGTGTTTTGTGCAAAAAGGATTAAATTGCAAAAAGTGTAAAATGTTAGGGGCAAAATGGTAATTTGCCCATTTATGTATTTTTGGAATTAATTGAATGTTTTGATGAATAAAAAGGTTAAATTTGATTATGTTTAGATCAAGAAACGAAGAAAACGGATTTGGATCGGGGGAAAACGAAAGTAATTGAATAGTCAATCTTGTCCGCTGATATCTGAGGTAAGTCTAATAGCAAATAAACATCATTACATTAGTATATATATGTTCTATAAGCAAAAATATAATGGTATGAATTGTATAAAAATGTTAGCCGAATGTATATATATGTTTTGAATTTTATAAGTTAAAATAAAATGTATGAATTGTATATATATATATATATATATATGTGTGTGTGTGTGTGTGTGTGTGTGTGTGTGTGTGTGTGTGTGTGTGTGTGTGTGTGTGTGTGTGTGTGTGTGTGTGTGTGTTAGTCAATGTATATTTGAGTTTTATAAGTTAAAATAAATTGCAGAAATTCTATATATATTTAGCGAATATATATATGTTGGGTTTTGTAAGTTGAATGAAATTTAATGAATTACATATATGTTAAAATAAAATGTATGAATTGTATATATATATATATATATATGTGTGTGTGTGTGTGTGTGTTAGTCAATGTATATTTGAGTTTATAAGATAAAATAAATTGCATAAATTCTATATATATTTAGCGAATATATATATGTTGAGTTTTGTAAGTTGAATGAAATTTAATGAATTACATATATGTTAGCCGAATGTATGTATTGAATTTGATAGGTTGAAATTAATCATATGAATTATATGTATGTTAGCCAATGTATGCTTTGAGTTCTATACTTTGAAGCTTATTGTATAAATATATATATATATATAATAATCGAATGCATGTATCGAGTTCTATGAGCTGAATTTAATGATATGAACTATAGATATGTTATTCGAATGTATGTTTGCTATGAAGATTGGAATATAATTCAATTTTTGCTGAGATACGATTATTGAAAAGATTTATATGAGATATAAAGAATATCTAGATTTTCTTATAAAGAATTTTGTGAAAGACCAATTTCATATCCGTGGTATTCAGGCTCGATGCCTAGTAGGTTTAATGCCGGTGAATTATTTCAGACTTTATGTCTAGCAGGCTTAATGCCGGTGAATTATTTCAGACTTTATGTCTAGCAGGCTTAAGGCCGGTGAAATGATTCGGACTTTAAGTCCAGCAGGCTAAGTATCGGTGATCTGAATTAGGTTATAAACCTAGCAGGCTAAGTGCCGGTGATCTGAATCAGGCTATAAGCCTAGCAGGCTAAGTGCCGGTGAATATGTTAAATTAAGTGATTATATGCATTTGATATATATAAATATATAATGATTTTGGGTTATATATAATGGATAAGTATATGAACATTTATTTATATGTATTTGATGAGCATATAATGTTTGGATCTATGTGTTTAGTGAATAGGCACATATATTGGTTGTTATGAAAATTGTTGAATATACATGTATGCATTCGGCACATGTGGGTTAGAAGTATAAATGTGCATTTGGTTCATGTAGTTGATAAATAAAAATATAAGCTTTTGACATATGTATTTGAAAGATCTTAGATATGCATTCGATGAAATGCAAATGATAAGTATATTAGAAATTAGTATATGCAATTAATGATTATGTCAAGAACTTGATTATAAGCATATAATGTTTATACATATGTTCGTTTATATGTATTTTAAATATGCTATAAACTTACTAAGCTATAAAAGCTTACTTTGATTGTTTTGTCCATTTTTTATAGATAAAAACAAAGCTGCAGACTCGGGGATCGTTAGCGAAGATCATCACTCTATCTACTATCTCGGTATTAAAACGTTTAAATTTTAACTTATGGCATGTATAGGCTAAATAATATTTTGGGAGTCGTACTTTAATGTACTGTATATATATAATTAATAGCCATATGAAACTAGCTTATTTTTCTTATGGTTTAACTGAACTGAAATGTTATGTTTTGTTATAAAAGATTAAAGTAAAAATTTATAATTATACTTACTTCATATTTTACTAATTTAACATAAATGTAAAATTCTTGAATTCTACTGAATGTCTGTGTTAAGTTGCGTTTTATCTTGTAACGCTTTGTAACCCTAATTTATCGACGTATACGGGTTAGGAGTGTTACATACTTGGAGGAAGACACGAAACCGAGGTGAGAGGCGCAAAGACGACTAAATCTGAATATGATGGAGGTAGTGAAAAAAGAAATAATCAAGCTTCTGAATGCTGACGTAATTTACCCTATTTTTGACAGTAGGTGGGTAAGTCCGGTTCAAGTCATGCCCAAGAAAACGGGCGTGAAAGTAAAGAAAAATGCTGAAGGTGACTTGGTACCTACCTGAGTACAAAATGGTTGGCATGTCTGCATTAATTACAAGAAGTTGAACTCATACACTAGAAAAGATCATTTCCCTCTTCCTTTTATAGATCAAATGCTTGAAAGATTAGCCGGAAAAACTCACTTTTGTTGTCTTGATGGATACTCAGGTTTCTTTCAAATTCCAGTCGCACCGGAGGACCAAGAAAAGACCACTTTTACATGTCCATTCGGTACATTTGGGTACAGAATGATGCCATTCGGTCTTTTCAATGCGCCGGCCACCTTCCAAAGATGCATGATAAGTATATTTTCTGAATATGTAGAAAAAATTATCGAAGTCTTTATGGATGATTTTACTGTATATGGGAGTTGTTTTGATAAATGCCTTAAAAACCCAACGATAATTTTGGGTAGGTGCATAGAATTTAATCTCGTCTTGAATTATGAAAAGTGTCATTTTATGGTAGACAAAGGTTTAATTCTGGGTCATGTTATTTCAGCTAAAGGAATTGAGGTCGATAAGGCGAAAATTAATATTATAAATTCTTTGCCTTATCCCTCCACTGTGAGGGAAGTTCGTTCTTTCCTTGGCCATGCAGGGTTTTACAGGCACTTCATAAAAAACTTCTCGAAGGTAGCTAAACCACTGTGTGAGTTGTTGCAGAAGGATAAGAAATTTGAGTTTGACCTAAAATGTAAGGAGGCATTTGATACACTCAAGCAAAGTTAGTCTCCGCTCCTATAGTGCAACCACCAGATTGGAAATACCCATTTGAAATTATGTGCGATGCCAGCAAGCGCAGTGTAGGAGCCGTGTTGGGGAAAATGATAGACAAAGAACCACATGTCATATGTTATGCCTCGAAAACCCTAGATGCTGCGCAGAGCAACAACACCACTACAGAAAAAGAACTCTTAGCCGTTGTATTTGCTTTAGATAAATTTTGACTTTATTTATTGGGATCTAAAGTAATTATTTTTTCTGATCATGCAGCCCTCAGGTACTTGATCTCGAAGAAAGAAGCAAAATCGAGGCTCATTAGGTGGATTTTACTGCTCCAAGAATTTGACATTGAGATTCAAGACAAAAGGGGATGTGAAAATTTAGTGGCTGACCACTTAAGCAGAATAAAAGTACCTTTTGACGACATCCCTATTAAGGAAGAATTCCCTGATGAAAGCCTATTCTCGACCGAGGCACGTCTCCCATGGTATGCAGATATAGTAAACTTTCTAGCTACAGGATCACTACCCACTGAGTTAGCACGTTCCGTGAGAGACAAGCTTAGACGTGACGCTCGATATTATATTTGGGATGACCCATACTTGTGGAAACACTGTTCAGACCAGATAATACGAAGATGTGTTCCAGAAACTGAGGTAAAGCGGACCGCTCATAAGGTGTTAGAATGTGGGCTATATTGGCCCACAATTTTTCGAGACGCATATAACTTCTGTAAGTCTTGCGATAGGTGCCAACATACAGGTAACGTCACTAAACGAAATCAAATGCCCCTTTCCCCGATTCATGTATGTGAAATCTTTGATGTATGGGGCATCGATTTCATGGGCATATTTATTTCTTCATTTGGTAATGTATATATAATTCTTGCAGTAGACTATGTTTCTAAGTGGATAGAAGCAAAGCCTACTCACAATGATAATGCCAAAACTGCTATGGAGTTTTTAAAGCGAACTATTTTTTCCAGGTTTGGCACACCTCGAGCCCTAATTAGTGATCGTGGCACCCACTTTTGTAATAAGATCATGGAGGCACTATTGGCAAAATACGGAGTCCACCATCATATAGCTACGGCTTACCATCCACAAACAAACGGTCAAGCTGAGGTCTCAAACAGGGAAATCAACACTATTTTGGAGAAAACAGTTCATCTTAACCGAAAGGATTGGAGCCTTTGGCTAAATGACGCACTTTGGGCACTGCGCATAAGGGACCGATTGGTATGACCCCGTATCGACTTGTTTTTGGTAAAGCTTGCCACCTTCCGGTCGAATTGGAGCATAAAGCCTATTGGGCCGTTCGACAGTGTAACATGGAGTTAGAACCCGCAGGAAAGGCAAGGAATTTAGACATCCAAGAGTTAGAAGAAATTCACAATGATGCCTACGAAAATGCTCACATTTATAAAGACAAAACAAAGTTGTTTCACGATAAGAGAATAGCTAAGAAGCATTTTTCGGTAGGACAAAAATTTTTACTTTATAATTCTGTGTTAAAATTATTCCCAGGTAAGCTTCGATCACGATGGCAAGGACCTTTTATTGTAACTAAAGTGTTCACACATGGAGCGGTTGAAATAGAGAGTGAAGAATCTGAAAAGCGGTTCGTAGTCAATGGCCAACGGTTGAAGCCATTTTATGAGAATTTTCAGACCCATACGGTTGAGAAAATCCATTTGGAACCACCATAGAACCAATAACAGCGTCGGGCTAACGACGTTAAACAAGTGCTTGTTGGGAGGCAACCTAATTTTTATTTATTATTATTATTATTCTTTACTTTATTTATTACTTTATTTTATTTTACTTATTTGGATATTAATATTTTTTTCTTCTTTTGCTTAGATAAAATAGAGCGAAAATACGAAGAAAACTATTGAGCAACGTTGAGAGCGCATTAAGGCCTGACTTGAAACCTTTGGCCAGCAACTAACCAAGCTCATTGCCATCATTTGCGATCGACAGTAACAACACGGGGAGTTTTTCTAAACTTTTCTACCTATTTATTTCTTTTCGTCCACATTGAGGACAATGTGCTTTTAGTAGGGGGGAGGTACTCTTCGTTATTACTATCATTTTCTGCTGTAATTTTGGTTATTGTTGCTGGTGTTGCTGCTTGAGGCTTTATTTTGTCTATATTTATTTTTTTGGAATCTCCTGCCTCTTTTCACGCCCAAGATTTTTACCAAGAATTGCCTACTGTTTAACCTACAAGCATGATTCTTGTTTTCTGAGAAAATTACGAATTTTCCATAATTGATGCCATCCCCAGTGTTTTATTCTTATTAGACTAAAAATAATTGTGATTCATAAAGTTAACTTTATCTTGCTTTTAGTAAAATTGATTAAGTTTAAATATAAAGTGGACACTTAATATGTTTGCATGCTAAAATATGTTGATGACTATTAAGGTAATTACTGAAACTTATTTTTGACACTTGATTATTATTATTATTATTATTATTATTATTATTATTATTATTATTATTATTATTATTTTCTCTAAAGTCCTCATAAAAAATTATTATTAAAATGTCGTTTAATGTTTCCGTAGTTATGAGTGCAGCTTAAAAACGTGACTGACTGAGTAACCGGGGTAGGGTGCTTGGGTTGTCATCCTATTTCGCGTCAAAAGGTTGTGTGACGTGTTAGGTAAAACTCCGCTAACCGAAATTAATTTTTAAGAACATGTTGAGCTGAGTAACTGGGGTGGGGTGCTTGGTTGTCATCTCTCTTCACGTTAAAAGGTTTGATGTATTTTTAAGAAAAATTATAATAAATTAGGAGTTTGCTGGGCTGAGTAACCGGGGTGGGGTGCTTGGCTGTCATCTCTCTTCGCGTCAAAAGGTTTAGTATATTCCTAAAGCATAATAAAAAAAAGAAAAAAAATATAATTTGGGGACTAAAAAAGGAAACAAATAGGGTGTCTTGATAGGTTTGGTAATTTACCTAATTTTCATTAAATAATTCAAGTCGATTCTAATTTTTGTGTGTATTAATTGGAAAACTTTTTCTGTTTTACTTAAAGCAAGCTTAGGGTTCTCTTTATTTTTCATGTGCTTTTTTGACTGATTTTTATAAAACTTTGGAGTTGTATTTCTTTTATGGCAGAATCTAACTTTCACAGTAAATAGGAACCATACTTGAAGGCAAGCATGGGCTAAGTAGGGGGGATTTGATAACCTCTAGAATAATGTATTTTTATCTATTAATTATGTATTTATTCTGAGTATGATCCTGCTAATTTGAGCTATTATGATCTTTTATCTCATAGGGACTAAATTTGAGGCAAAAGAAAAATTAGGGGCCAAAAGCGTGAATTTAGAGATAAAATGGGCCAATGCACAAGGAAAAGTTGGTGCCAAAAGTGCAAGCATGGAGGACACAAGGGTTGAAATGCAAAAAGAAGAGATTTTATTATATTAAACTCTATTTTAATTATATTAGGATAATTAATATTGAGATAATTATTAAGGATTATTTTTAGGATTTTATTTTATCTTTATTTATCTTCAATTAAATGTATTTATCTTTTAGGAATTTAAGTAGGATTAGAATATCTCCCCTAGCACTATAAATAGGGGGTGAAGTGACTCAAAAGGGGACCCTATCCCATCTTTTTCCTGTAAACACTCTCTCCCCAAAAGTCTAGGTTTTTGTTCTTCTCATATTTCTTTTCAATAAAATCTTTATTTTTATTTTATTTATTTTCTTTTCTACCACAACCATGAGCCACTAAACCCATCTAGCCGAAGGTTGTCAAAAATCCCCAAAAGAGTTCATGAGGCTTAGAATCCGTACGTAGCCTCCTCACTTAGTATTCATAGTTTCTCCGCACTACGGGGCTGACGCTTCCGTCCATGTCCCTTAAGAAGTAAGCTTTTCAACATATGCAAAGGCGGCCGCTTTGTATGTTTTGGGAAGGTTGCACAGTCGGTTCGTTAGCTTACTGCGTCAGAGGTTGGCGAGCCCAAGAGACAAAATGGCGTGGGATTCGCCATTGAGAAGTGTTGATCTAGCATAAGACGATCTCATAGAAGCGATTGTTGGCTAGAGTCAGGTTCCACCAAATCGTAAGTCTAAATCATTGGAGCTGGTGGTCGTAGGCGTCCTCTTCCACTATAACTGGCTTATTCGGTTTGGGAAGAATCATCTAAAAGCCGAGGATTGAACCCAAGGCGGAACGAGACAACTGGAGGCTGGAATCTCCCATAAGAATTTCCTTTCACTCAACTCTATTTTTAATTTCTCAAATTTTCGATTCAATATTCTTAAATTTGTTTTTATTTTATTTTTCGTGTTCAAATCTAAACATTTAATTCTATTATTTTTTTATTTTAATTTTTTTCAGGCACGCAAGTTTTCTTGGGCAAGATTCTGCCAAGGATTTCACGGAACAAGATATTTTGCAGGTCCAGTCCCTGAGGATTTGGCCCTGCTTCCCTTTTACTATTCTTTTTCATTATTTATTAGGGATAGGATATTTTTAGTGCTTTCAACAACCGCATCAGCTTCCAAGAAGTAGAGTGTGGTGTCTTGGTCAACGTTTGAAGCTAAATATATAAGTATTGCGAATGCTACATCCAAGTTGACTTGGTTTCACTCTTTGCTTGATGAAATCAGAGTAATACTTAAAGGTGTACCAGTAATTCCAACATTGTGCCTTTGGCTGCCAATCCCGTGTTGCATGCTCAACTCAAGCATGTTTTGCTTGATTTACATTTCGTTCATGATAAGGTGTTTAGTGGTCAGTGATCGGATAGCTAATGTACATACCAAGCCATTGACAGTATGAGCGTTTTCTTATTGTCGTGACAAAATGAATGTAATAGTTATTGAGAATATTTTTTTGGTGAGCCTGGAGGAAGAATATTAGAATAACTAGAAGTAGTTATAAGTGATTGTAAATTTAGATATAGGGTAGTTTCACTATCTATTGTATTTAAAACTATATGTATGGCAAAGGTCGAAAGATTAATGAATTACATTTCTATTACTAAAACTTTTTAACTACCGCATAAATAAATAAACTCCATTCATTCTTGAACCACACATCACTTTTATCTCATCCATTTTCTGTTTGAATTCCTATTCAATCAATTTTGTGGGTTTGTTACTGAGTCTCACCAAAATTAATCCCCAAAAATGGCTTAAATGTTATTGAGTAAATTGAAAAATCATGAGAAATAAAATTAAGTAGTAATTTTAAGTTATAAAATTTGTTTGATATATTTTTAAAATTAAGTATGGAATATGATTAGACTGTTTGATACAAGTAATTTTAAAATTTTAAAGGTAAAATATTTAAAGGATAATGTTAAAAGAAATAAAATAAAATAATAATTAAAAATTGTAGTTTAAGTGATAAGTAGCTCTTTATCTACTTATCATTTTCATACTTTTCATTGAAAAAAATTTAGGTTCTATTTGGTTTCACGAAACAGAGGACATTTTCATTTTCTTAGAAAATGTGTTTGATGAAAAAATTTTAAAATGATTTTTAAACAATGAAAATATGTGGAAATTAGAAAATAATAAAAGTTATTTTCATTGTTTTCACTAAAATGTTTTGTAAAAGTGAAAATAATGAAAACATGATTTTGACCTTAATCCAAACCCATATAAGCACAAAAATATTCTTTCTTTTTTTTAATATTTTCATATATTAATCCATATGAATGTAAAACTTGTTAATTTATTTCTCATTTTTCTATTACAATAAAATAGTTACTAAATATGTTTTATTATTGAAAACAATTTTTACCTTATTTTCTAGTTAATTTAATTTTTAAATTAGTTATCAAACATTGTCTTAACATAAAGTTAACTCATCTCCATATCTGTCCCTTTTGCAAGAATTTCTTCATCCCTTTCTTGCTTTCTCCTTTCTGTTTTTCCTCACTAAAGCCTAATTTGATAAACCATTAAAAAATAAATTCATTAAAATTTATATTTTAAATGATTTAATATTTTGCACATGTTTAATAATACAAATTAAAACAATCGATAGAATTTTTCTATAAAAGTGTGAAAAATAATAAGTAGATAAGAGCTACTTATCACTTTATGGAGAATATTTTCAATTAATTCACTTTTTATTTTAATATTATATTATCCTATAAAAGCTTTTAAGTTTAGAATTTTATTTTTGTTTAAAATAAGGTGAAATGTTTAAAATTAAGGATAAAAGGTAATATTTTTTATAATTTAAAATCTATATTTATCAAACAATCTAATTATATTCCGTAATTAATTTTAAAAATATATCGAAAAATTTTAGAACTTAAATTCAATACTTCTATTTTCAACACCTATTTTTGACACTTAATTTTTAATTTATCAATTAACCCTTAAACTTTCTACATACATTTAACTTTTCAATTACTTCAAAAAATAAATAAGATTTCAATTATCAATATTCTAGTGTTAGAATCCTCAAGGAAAATAATTCGAGTTTTTCTTAATAATCCAAGAAAAAATTTCAAGAAGCTCTAAATCCAAGCAACGTTCTTGAATTTAGTACTTATATTTTTTTATCGTAATTAATATCTAAACTTAGAAACAGTAAACCAAGATAATACTTTTATTGGTAGTTAAAAAATTATTCTTTTTACTTTCCATGAAGTTATTGGAGTATGCCCAAAACTAATCATGAAATTGTTTACTGTTTTATTAATGAAGACATTATGATTGTTATTTTATTCTCGTATTAAATAACTTGATTAATAATAATGCCCTAAGAATAATATAATTATTCTTAAATGCCTTTAATCGAGTATTATTGTGGGCTTGAACAATAATAATGTATTAAGACTAATATGTGGTTGATTGATGACAATATATTGTCATGAATATGAGATATTAAGTCAACGCATGGATACATGTTAGAAGAATAGTATACAAAGCTAACCCACCATGAGAATGTTTCTTGAATTATTGTGTAATAGTCATAGCAGTTCTCTTAGTAATAATGGCGTTTATGATCCTTAATCTTAAGGTCACTATAGTTACAACATAGGTAGTTGTGTATTTTGATATAGTCAAACATTTTCTGTAACGGGTAGTATTATAAAAATTGTTGTTGGGTATAACACAAACTATGTGGTGAGATGTGAATGATCAAGATAATAATTATCACTCCTACGTAATGGAAGCAATATCTTGGGCCCTTTAATTGAGTGAGACTAAAAATACATAGTCGTACTCAAATGAGTTGACATGAGATATCAAACTCATTTGTTTATATTAGTCTACTCAGGATTCAAGAAATAAAAGATGAGCTATACAATTGTGATTGTTTCATGACTTGTGTTCAATTCAGATATCATGAATAAAGGGATATCCTATACGATAATATTATCATATAAAGGTTATGTCGGACCATAACTTCCTTCAAATTGGGTAATAGTGATACATTGCTAGATGTGATCTATGATTTGTGATATTAGAAGCATGTTAATATTATTGTCAACGTTATAGGATACTACATGATTATATCCTATGATTGAAACGATTAAAATATAAGAAGAAAATGAGATTATATCTCATGAAAATAATTATCTAGATCTTTGATGATAAAAGATGGCAATCAAATAATCCTTTCAATGAAACAAACCAATTTTTGACTCTCACTATTCTTTGAACTAAATCTTAAAATAAATAATAATGAAGATAATTACAAATCGAACTGGTAGATAGAAAGTCGAGTTTTGTAGTTATAACCTCGTGTCCTCTAGGCAACTTGGCCTATGCGAATGCAACCACTACCTGCCATTTTAATAAATGTAATATATTAGATTTTCTTTTAACTTTTAAGCCAAATCCATTTTATTAATAAAGCAAAGGCAGAAATGTTATCGCCAAACCAAAGCCGAGTCCACCTATCAAGTCATGTACTTGGAGGAATTTTTGTAGCAATTTATTGATTTGGAACCTGAACAAAATTAAGTCATTTCTTAAGAACTTTCTATTATGTTTCTCTAATTAAAATTTTGGGTAAACTATTAGTGAATTTATTTATTTTAACTGTAATTATAAAAAGTTACAAAGTGGTTACTTAATCATTAGTATTTTTTTTTATCACCTAACTATGAAAAGTCATAAAATGGCCACCTAACTATTCAATTTTGTCTTTTTTGTTTGCTAACAGGCCAACGTAAAAATAGAAATACCCAAAAATCCAAAATAGTTAGGTGATAAAAAATGATAATTATTTTGTAACTTTTCCTAGTTGAGTGACTAAAAAAGAAATTTACTAATAGTTAAATGACTATTTTGTAACTTTTCATAATTGGGTGATAAAAAATACTAAAAATTGGGTGACTACTAGTGTAGTTTACCCTAAAAAAATTTTATTTAACTCGAGCTGAATTCAAGAGGATTGAACTTACATTGATTCAAATTTTACAAGCCAATAAACACTCCTAAATTTTAGTGGAGAGAGTGATCTAATAAATGCGTAGGACTGAAGCAGATTGATAATAAATTATTCTCTCAAATTAGGAAAAGCAATTGCAACCCATGGTGGAGTTGAAAGACAAATAGCCAACTATTGGGTGGCTGATGAAGTCTGCAGATTGAAGGGTAAAAAGCATGAGAACGGAAATGCATGTGCTTCGATGTGATATGTGTTTGGTTATGATGCTGAAGTTTTAAGGGTTGTCGTCAAATGAATCGATGGCATCAATAATTACGATCACCCTTCACTTTTCCTACCTCAATACTTCAGAATTGCACTGACATTTCCAATCTAATTATTGTTCAATTTTGCATGCATGTCACCATCCTTCTACAATTCTCATATATGGCACTGTTAGTAGGAGCTACATAACTAGTTTCACCTTTACCTTGCATTTTTTTTTTTAATATGAAATATGAATTTAACATTCAAAGTTGCCCTACTTGTTTCAAGGTATCTCACGTACGTCTTAAAAACTCTAAACTTCTTTTAATTAGTATTTTTTAACAAGGCTACTCTACTCATTTATAAGTGCATTAAGGAGCTCAAAATAGTAAAATTATTTTTAAAATTTCTTAAAAATATAAATCAGCATAATGATAAAGTTATTTTTATTTTTCTTTTAAAAGTTTATAATTCAATTTTAGATCTCTAATTTTTTTGTTGACTTTAAAGTTAAGCTTTAGATCCATATCCTCGTGATATAATTATTGGTAACGTTAAAATCAAATTGGACAAACCAATTCAATTGATTTGACCACAAACTAGAAGATTTGACAATTCAATCATAATATCAAAATCAAAGGTAACAAAAATCAGTAATTAACTAGAAACTGAGAACCTATTATAACTTGGAAGAATTAAGTTTGTCATGCCCTTTTTTGTACTTAAACTTTCAACCACTTGTGAATTAAGTTTTGACACATTAACAAAGGTTCATGAATTTTGAATATCTAAATTCGATTCTCATCACATAAATCATGTGTGGATTCTATTCAAATTTATATTTAATTTAAATCTTGTTATATGCAAGTTTTATCCAAAACTATTTTGATGTAAAATAAATTACATTTGTAAGGTTTAATTTTGCCTATGGTTTTCATTGTCCATTAGGTCGATTGAGTCTTAACTTGGTTAGTATGGGTATTTTTGTCAATATATGAGGACATGAGTTCGAGTGCACTGAAGCGTATTATCCTCTTATTTATGAGTTAGGAATGTACTATCAAAAGACAATCTCTCAACAAGGAAGGGACTAAAAATAAAGTTTGATGTATTTTCTCCCCAAAATCATATATAATATTCAATAATTAATTTAATTGGCCATGGTTAGAACATTAAATAAAGGTTCCACTGGAGTTTGTTAAGTAGCCAGGTGTTAGGCCTTATTCTTTTAGTTGGCAATACAATTCACAAATTCAATATTCACATCCCTTTCCCCATTACTATTCTTGGTTTTATATATACATCTTATAGTTGATGTGAGGCCATAAAAGAGTATCACAACTTGTGGTTCCTTTTTGCCTTTCTTTCTTCCTTTGAACTTTCCAAATACATTCCTACATTCCTAATTTCCTATAAATATAATTCATTTTTAATGACTCAAAACTATAGTTTATATAAAAGTACTGTCCAAAACATTCTCTCTTTTTTTGACACCTATTCAAATAAATTAAAACTTTTCTTTTAATTTTAAAATAATGGTATAATTATAGTTTTAGTCTTTTGAATATCAATACATTAAGGGTGAGTTTGGATAAATGGTGAGGTACAGTGCGGTGCGTTTAGCTTATTTTTTGTTTCACGCTACAGTTGCAGTAATCTAATCTCACTGTCATCACTGTTTTTACACTAACTACAGATAAACACACCGTCCATCCAAACTCACCCTAAATATTTAAGTTATAAATGAATATCCAAACCATTCCTCTTTTACACTTGCCCAAATAAACAAACAAAGTCTCTTTCTTTTTCCTTTTTTAATTTTAAAACAATGGTATAATTTCAGTTTTAATCTTTAGAATATGCTCAAAATGTAAATCTATATATCTATATATATAAAGAGATGTCCAACACATCTTCTAGCTGACACATGTCCTTACCTTCACACAATTTTTTTATATTACATGACAATGATGAATTTACAATTTTATAATTATGTAAAGGATACACCGTTTTTTTTTACATTATAAAAAAGTTAAATTTTAAATTTGATTCTTCTATTATGCCTAAATTTGATATTTAATCACTATATATTTTTATAATATTTTTAATATTAGTCCAAATAATTAATATCGTTAATTTTTCGACTAAAACATTACATGATTATATATAATTTAAATGTCCGAAGTGTCTTAGAGACTAACACATGGCTCCCATTTCTTTTAGGTTTGCTTTTTTTTTTTTTTACATTATAAGATGATGGTAAAATTTTAGTTTTGGCCCCTATACTGTGTTGAAATTTGAGATTTAATCCATATACTTTAATTTTTTTACATAATTTGGTCCATTTACTTTTAGGATAAACTACCCAATTAGTCACCCAATTTTTAAGGCACTTTCATTTTGGTCACTCAAAATGAAATTTATGCAAATTCGTCACCCAACTTTTAAGGCGCTTTCATTTTAGCCACTCAAGCAATAAATCTCTAATTACGGTTGATTGTGCACACCACATCATGTTAACACTTTCATATTGGTCACCCAAGTTTCAGGTCGCTTTCATTTTGGTCACCCAAAAAAATATTTTTTTGAAGTATTGATTGGGGTTAAGTATTAAAGTGAAAAAGTGGTAAAAACTAAAACAATGCATTCAAAATTTGTCAAATTGTACTTGTTTATCTCATTGTCAAAATTTAAATTTAATTTTTCTCAATATTGAAATTTTAAGTTTCAAAACATCAAAATCAATTAAATAAATTATTGAAAAATTTTATCCCTTAATAATATTAACCAATATTTTACTATAATATTGAAATTAAATTTAATCTCTATTTTTTTAATTTTATTTTATGTTTCTAGATTATCCTAAACGGAATCAATTAAATTAACTCATATTTAATAATTGCCTATGAAACTTAAGTATCTTTTGATTATATGATCTCAAATCTTCCATACTAAACTAAAAGAATGAAAAATCCTCGCAATTAATTAAATTAATTGCTTGTTCCTCATTTAAGTAATGATCAAAATTCTAGGTTTTGTTTGGTATGGAAGATAAAATTAATTATTTTAATTAATTGTAAGGCTTTTCTTTCTTTTTAGCTTAGCATGGAAGAGTAAGATCATATAATCAAAGAAATTTGAGTTTCATAGACAAATATCAAAGATGAGTTATTTGAGTTTATTTTAATTTGGAAACATAAAATAAAATTTTAAAATTTAAAAGGAGATTAAATTAATTAACTTAATTAATTTCAATATTATAGTAACAAATCGCTAACACAATCAAGTGATAAAAAATTTCAACAATTCACTTAATCGATTTTGATGCTTTGAAATTTAAAATTTCAATATTAAAAAGAAATAGAACTTTCGACAAGGGATAAACAAGTATAATTTGACAATTTTTCAATGCATTATTTTAGTTTCTACCACTTTTCATTTTAATTTTAATATTTTTTTCCGATCATTATTTTAAAAAAATAATATTTTTGGGTGATCAAAATGATAGCGACCTAGAAGTTGGGTAACCAAAATGAAAGTGTAAACATGATATAGTATGTACAATCAATCTCTGTTAGATATTTAACACTTAGGTTACTAAAATGAAAGCGCCTTAAAAGTTGTGTGATGAAGCTGTAAGAATTTCATTTTGGGTGACCAAAATGAAAGCGCCCTATAAATTGGGTGACCAACTAGGTAATATTGTAAACTATATAAATTAAAATGTTGAGGTCAATTTTTCTTAAGAACAATATTCCAACAAAAAAAAATATTTTTATCATGATTGTAAACTCCCCAACCTGGCCAAGATGTTAGACCCGAATATGGGAGACTACATTAGCCACCAAGATGGCCTAGTAGGGTTATCGAAGTTTTTTAAAATGATTATTTTAAAGCATTTATTTAATTTATTAGAAAACTTTGTTTAAAAGCCGTTTTACTATCCCTCAATGTTATAATTATCATCTAGCAGCGGAAAAGATGGTATTTACTTGTGAATTTAATAAAAACCAGGATTAAGGGAGTTTTTTTAAAAAAAAGGAGGGGCTTAATTGTTTTTTTTTTAAAGTTTGAGGGTCTTTTTGATGCATTTTGAAAGTTCAAGTACTCAATTGAGTTCAAAACAAAGGTAGGGGCTTCATTACTTTTTTTTTAAAAGGTTTGAGGGCTTTTTTAATGCATTTTAAAAGTTCAAGTACCCAAATGAGTACAAAAAAAGTAGGGTCTTAATTGCTTTTTTTTGAAAATGTTTGAGGGTAGCACCCTTAAGCCTAAAAAGAAAAAACAAAGTATAATATCTTAAGGAAATAAATAAAATGTCATGCAAAATAAAAACAAACCTAAGTCCTAAATCTCATACCACATTCACAAAAACATTACAATCCTCAAATAATAAAACAAATCAAAAGACCAAGCCTTAAAAAAACTGAAAATAATTAAAATGGATTGTGCCGAGATTCTCCGAATGTCATACTCGTGTCCTAACCTGGTGGATTATCTGTAGGGATAAAAATTTAAGGGGGGTGAGCTTTGATGCTCAATGTGAGTCCATTTGCAATAAAACCAATGCAACAGTTATTAAGGCATATTAATTAATATTGCGTAATATAATCACAGATAGCAATTCAGTTCAGAATAACGATTTTTCACGTGCAACCATAACTAAAAAGTCAAAACTCACAGTTGAAGTTTTTAGGATAACCATATTCTTGGGCTTCCCCATAATAATCATATTCATACACATATATTCATATATATATATATATATATATATATATATTCACGCATATGTATCATAACATGATTTTCTAGATTTGTATACACATGATTTGTAAAAGAACACACACCTGACTTTTGGGGTCTCGTACGTCGTTCCTTGTACTTAAGTCTAATCCGGGATACCTAGATCGAGTTCTTCAATAGAGAAACACAAGAGAAATCAATAACGGTGTTAGGATTTAACAAAAATACCGAGATTTTCGGTAAGATTCATTAAATCGAATGAAAGATTAGTATCGAATAAAAATACTATAGAAATTTGGGATTGATTATCGGGTTTGAATTGAACTTACCGATTCTTGGCAACTTAGGGTTTGAATTGATTGCGTTACACTAAAACTATACGAAGAACGGAGGTTGATTTCAAACTCGAGATTGAATTAACATTTCTAGCAATGGAAAGGAAATAATTGCAAAAGGGAAGATGTAGAGGAATAAGGAAGGAAACAAAAGGGAAATAGATGCCTTACTATTTGGGTTATTATCCAAGCTTGTTCCTTTTAAGCTCTTAACTATCAATATTAAGATTAATTTTTTAATACTTTTATTAATTCTAACACTATATATTCTGGGTGATTATCTATTTACCAAAAACCAAACAATGATTTAATTTAATAATTTTAAAAAATTAAATTAGTTTAATTTATTTGATATAATTTATGGGTGTGGACTACTCTCATTCATGGATGCCTTGTAGATATGGGGCAATTTTAAAGCCAATTCTACAAGGAAAGAGATATAAAGTTTCAAATTTGAATAATTGAAATAGACATTTGTTTCTAAGTAATTATTATTATTAATTATGTTAAATTTTAAAAATAATAAATATTCTTTTATGAATCATTACCGGTTTTGTAACAAAATATTTTGTAAATCTGCAAGGGGTTCAAAAGTTGATTAATAATTTTAAGGGTAAACTATACAACTAGTCACTCAACTATTAGCGTATTTTTATTTTGGTCACCAAATTATAACAAATTTTATTTTAATCACCAACGTTATCATTTGTTTCTTTTGGTCAACTTATGTTAATGATTTAATGGAAATAATGATTTGACCTATTTTAATTAGTATAATTATATATTTAGTCTTCAACATTTACATATTCTATCAATTTAATTTTAATTTTAAATAATTTAATAAATTTAATCCCACATCGCTACATAATTATTCTAACTGTCTATTTTTCTCTTTTTTAAAAGATCCTTATTCTTTTCTATTTTTCTTGTAGCACTGACATTGATACACGTGGAAATGAAAAGTGAATCCCACGGTTACAAAACGTTTGAATAAGACAAATAATAACAAATTGAAGCGTTTTATCAGGAGTTAGAGGAATTTAGATTTTTTTCTTATATGACCAAAAAGCTTCCAAGAGGAAATGAAAAGACAATTAAGTATACTAAATTCGTATTTAATTAAGTCTATGTCATTAATAAAAATTAATTAAGTCTCTTATTAACAATTTTCTTTATTGATTATATTGACCGATAAAATAAATTAATAGACCAATCAAATGGTGACACGTAATAACTTTTGATTCAATCTTATATGTTGTCATAAAAATTCATAAAAATTAAAAATATCATAAAAATATAAAACCTCATAAATATAATAAAAATATAAATATTAAAAATTATTAAAGTTGATATAAACTTATAAAAATAAAAATTCTTAAAAACATATAAAAAGTCATAAAAATTATAACATATCATAAAATTTATAAAATTATAAAAAACCTAATAAGTTCTAATAAATTATAAAATTGTATTTTAATAAAATTATAATATTATTAAAATATAAAAATTAATTGGTTACTCATTTTTTAAATTAAACCCCTAAAATCAAAATGAATAGGTGACATTAAACCGACGGTTGGATGAGTATAACCATCAGGATCAATGTTGTTTTGAGTTGGATCGGATTAGTTGGTCAAAATGATTAGACCAAAATCAGCAAGAGTACCAATCTAGAGAGAGCCATTAGACCATTTGACCTAGGAACCAGGCGATTAAATTGATTTTTTTTAATATTTTTTATTTTTTCAAAATATTTTATTTAATTGAACTAGACAGACTGATCAATTTGGCGAATCGGTGACTTGACTAGTTCAACCACTAGTCCAATTCTAAAAACCTTGGTCAGAATATTTCATAATGACATATGCTAATAATTGGATAATCAAATTTTGGTTTGATAGCATCTAATTGTACCAAAAAATACTTTGTATCATACAATACTTACAAAACAAGTTTCAACTTTTCAAGGTCCAAACTATTGTACTATACTTAAAATTTTTGAAATAAAAATTTAAAAATAAAAAAATAATTTATCAAAAAAAGATAGGGTCCGACAATTATTGTTTTATTTGTGGAATATCGAGAATATTTTATTCAACACGAAAATGACCCTAACAATTTGATAGCTATTCTCATTATCCAATTATTGGTGTGATATTATGTGTTCATTATGACTTTAGGGTTTAAATGATTTTTAATAATTTTTATAAATGACAAATTTTGTAAACATTGAGAGCTAAATTTGTGAAATTTTTATGTTTAGGATGAAATTGATAGAATTTATAATCATTATGGGGTTAAATTTATTATTAGACCAATAAAAAGACTATGTCAGACTTCATCAAATTTCAAAGTCACCAAAAATTTGATTTGAATAGTTTAGTAACTAAATCGTAAATTTTAAAAGTTTAATGATCAAGATAGAACGGAAACAATAATTTAGTGACAATTTTTTTTTTTTTACTTTACCCTTTAATTTATTGTTATAGTTTTAAGTTATGGCATGGGACATTCACATCTATATCATATAACGTTTATTTTTTTGAATAATCTTATTATAGGTTTTTGATCATATTTGTTTTTTTTTATGCAATGCCTAGAACTATCCACAACCCCTCCCCAACCCATAAATAAGAGGATAATATGATTTAACGCACTCAAACCCACGTCCTCCTACATTGGGAACAATATCCATGCCAATCGAGTTAAGACTCAATCGATATATCATATATAATTTTTAGTTAAACGTGTTAGTTCCAAAATTTGGGATTATCATAGGAAAAAGGTAATGTAAAATCAAATCAAATAAATAAATACAAATAAAAGAAAAAAGAAATATTAAGGGATAAATACCAAAATTATATATGAATTTTGCTTCAATGTGCAATGTCATACATAAACTTTGATTTTATGTAAATTTACACATGGCGTTTGATTAAATTCAAATTTCACAAATCACTAATAACATTATTGACATAACACCAACTTATCTTTACATATTACATATACAAATATTTATACTTATACAATATAAAAAAATAAAATATTAATTTATTTAAATATATTTATAGAGTGCATATTGTAATGTTATTGTTGAACTTGATGCCATGGTTGTTATTAATCTTATAATCCATCCTTCAAATGATAATTTTCATCTTGGATCTTTTACTGGACTTTGTTAAGGAGATTTTCAAGTGGACGACTTCAGCACACCTATCGGGAGGGTAATTGTTGCACCGATGCTTTAGTTAATCTTTTGTCTTGCCATAATTATATATAATATTTGTCAACCATTTAATCCTGATTGTAGAGTCAGGAACTAGAAATCAAAATGATACATTAATATTGATATGTATCAGTGTCATAATAAAAACGATACATCTGTTACTCTAATGTTAATTTTGAGAAAATATAATTCGAATATTCATGGCCAACCTGTATTCCAATTTTATATTTTATTTCTATAATATAATATTACATGATTTATATTTAAAATTATATAAGTGTATTGAATAAAAATGAAAAAATAATAGAAAAGTTGTGGATTTGGAGTCCACTAGAATCTGGCCCGGCCCGTAGACACATTAGCATAATTTTTGTGGATTAGATGGATAAATAAGTAAAATTTGGTATAAAATTTTGAGTGGGTCATTTGGTAGGTGGAAAAGGCGAGCGCGGTGGAGAAGGAGAAGAAGGAAATGGACAGTGCCAAAGATGATGTTGTTTGCTTACAACTCACTGCTCCTCCTGGTTGGAAGAAAATGGTTCATTTCTTCTTCTTCTTTCTTCCTTAAAAAAAATTCAAGTTTATTGCTTGTCGTTTCACTGGGTTTTATTTTGTTTTTATTTTTTTAGTTACGGAAGTAATGATAATTTTTAATTAGTGTTATTTTGTTATTTTGTTGTGCTCCTAGTATTAATGGTGAATTATGAGTTTTTTTTTTTTTTTTTGGTTAACACATCTGGTTTTCCCAATTTATTGGAAGCAAAGCAATAGCTAGGGTTCTATAGAAGGGTCTTTCTCTGTAATCTTTGGGTTTCTGTTTTTAAACGATTCTTCGAGGCAAATGAGCAAATTGGGCATCCCATATGATATTTTAGTGCTCTTAGTTGGAAGATTTAATTTTTTGTTTGAGAAATGATATTTTGACCGTTATTTTGAAAGAGTGTTGAAGAATGTCTGTTGATTAAACGTTGCTTTCAAGTTGTGCAATTGTTTTGGAACTTTATGGAGGAAACTGGAAAGTCATCAATGTCATTTTTGCTGTTGATTTTGATAATATCGTGTAATCTTAAGGTTTCTTTTTGTTCTGCAGTTGAAGCCGAAGAAAGGGGGAACTCCTAAGAAGAATGAGATCATTTTCACTGCTCCCTCTGGGGAACAAATCAGTAACAAGAAACAATTGGAGCATTACCTTAAACAACACCCTGGTGGTCCAGTAATATCGGAATTCGATTGGGGCACTGGTGAGACCCCGAGGAGATCAGCAAGGATTAGCGAGAAGGTAAAGGCATATAGTGAACCTCCGAAAAAAAGAGGCAGAAAATCATCAGCTTCAAAGGATGATAACAAAGAATCGGAGACAGCCCCTGAAGGAACAGAGGATAGTAAAGATGTTATGGAAGAGGCTGGAAAATCTGAGGAAGAGAATGAGAATGAGAACAAAGATAAAACGCAAGATGGTAACAGTAAATCTGAACCCACTTCTAAAGAAGTGACACGTGGAGTCGATGCAAAAATATCTACTAATATCGAAGAAGGTAAGGGAGGTGGTGAAGCAGTATCTGAAAAGTTGAAATGCCTCCAGGACGGAGTTGAAATGAATGCTTCTGGATTGGGCCAAAAGGAAACAGCAGACATGGAGGATGCAACATCCGATGGAAATGTTGAACAACTAGCGAGTGAAGCTGAGAAAGGGCTTGGATCCATGGAGCAGGAGAAACCCAACGTATGCGTTACAGAGGAACGGAAAAATGAGGCGGAAGGAGAAGGAAAACCGATACTTGATAGAAGCACAATTGAATCTGAAAGAGAAATCGAAGTCAATGAAGCAGCAAATCGCGATGAAATGGAAGAAGCAATTCAAAATGGTAGTAAGGGAAGTAATGCAGAGTAGGTGAAGCCTTGAGATGCTATTTACAATGGATTAACAGTTAACATGATGCATCCCCCTTGTGAACCTTTTTGATTTTAGGACATACTTAAGATGACTAGCTTAACTAAGGTAGTAACTGATTGAGACATCTTTTGGTATTATGGTAGATAGCTATATAATGTAACTGTGTCTGATGTATTATTGGTCTGACCTGTAGCTTGTAAGTGATGAAAGGATATGGATGTAATATGCAGTGCTAAGTAAAAGGTTAAAATTAGTGCTCTTTTCTGGTTTCTGGCTTCTATTTTTTGTTGATTAATTTGGTAAACTCCCAGCATTTACTTGGTTCTAAACTTTGGTAGGGATAATAATCTGCACTTTTGTATTGCCAAAGAACCTTTTTTTTTTTAATTAAATTAAGTAGATTTTAAAGCTAGTCAGGGAACTTTTCTAATGGTATATTAATTTAATCTATATCAATATCTCATCTTAATTTAATTGTTAATTCTCATTTTTTTCTAGGACCGAGTGTATGAGGTAAGTCTATTGGATTAGGATTAGATATTGTCTCACCGTGTTGGTTTGTTTCCTTTTGTTTATTCGTTAATAATATTTCTTTATGTTAAAAAAAACATATTTCAGTTAGGATCAAATTTAAACTTTAGAAATAAATGTGATGATATAAAATTAAATTTGGAAACTTAAATTCGAGCTTCTCATAAATCAGTTACAACCTAAGAGTGGGTAGTCTCGTAAAAGTATTAGGGAAGTCTCTGTACATAGGGGCGGATTGCATTTCAGTCTCTTTACTAAAAAAATAAGTAAATTAGCCCTTATATATTTCGACACGTGCAAATTAGTCCTCTGTTAAATTTTATCTATTAAATGATGATGTGGCAAGTTAATTTAAATGGTTAATTGCTAATTTGGTCCCTAAACTATAGTTAAAATATCATTTTGATTTTTTTAAAATTTCTTACAAAATTCTAAAAACTAAAAAAAAATCTTTACAATGAATATAAATTATTAAAAATAATGTTAAATTTTTTAACATAATAAATATAAATATTAAAATTAAGTTAAGAAACAACACTATGAAAACAAAAGACGAATGGAAGTTAAATCCAAGTGGTTATGGTTAGTATTTATAGAGAAACCCCACTTCAAATAGTTAAAAGATGACGATTTTGAATTTTAGAAATTTTTTTTAAAAAAGTTAACATAATTTTTAATATTTTAATATTTTATATTTATTTCTAAAATTGTTTAGAATTATTGTAAGAAAATTTTAAAAATTAAAATGATAATTTAACTATAATTTAGGGACCAAATTAAAAATTAACCATTTAAATAAACGTGCCATGTGCAAAGGAGCTAATTTACTCAATTATTTCAATAAAGAGACTAAAATGCAATTAGTCACCAAATAGTAAATACCCAGTTTAGGGCCCAATTGTGGAGCGTGGAGACAATACAGAACTTCAACACTGACCAATGGACACAACACATTTTGTAATAACATTTTCTCACACACAAGCTTTTGCTCCCTGTCTTAAAATCACTTCACGATCTTCCTTCTTACCCATATTTTAGTTGAGGCCAAAAAGAAGCTGAGCTTCTAAAGATTGAAAAACTAAGGCATGGAAACTGGAGGAGACCGTGTGACACAAAGAGAGAAAGTGAAGTACCAAGGGAGAGACTTTTTTTTTTTCTTTAATTAATGATATGGCATGCTGGAGTTACAACAAGCTTTGCATTGAAGGTGTTTGCTCAATTTCCTTATAAAGAGCGTTTCCAAGAATTGGATAATTTGATTCATCCTTGAACAAAAAATAGAACGAAAAGGCAATGAAAATTCTGGGAGTTTCGCTATTCTTCTTCATCTTTCTTGCTCCATTTGGTACTTTCTCTTTCACTCTTTCTTTTTCCTTAAGGTTTTGCTGGTTCTTTTTGGTTATTTGTTATGCTGTCTTTTTCTGCTCAAATTTGAATCCTTAGTTTGTAGGCTTGTTCTTAAATTTTGATAGTTTCTAGGGATGTTTTCAATTTTTTTAATTGAATCAAAGGATTTTGAATTCCTATATATTATTTAGTTGATTTGGGATTTGTATCCTATTATCATTGTAGAATATAGAGGATGTAAGATGTATTTTCCTAAAATCATGGCCAAAAAGCTCCCTTCTGTCTTTGACAAGTGATATTATTGTTATAATGATTATATTCTTGATTACTATTTTGGTTTCTTTTCTCCAGCATTTGTGACTGTGCAAGCTTTCACCGGAACGTATGGTATTAATTATGGAAGAATTGCCAATAACCTCCCATCACCAGATGAAGTTGTCACGCTTCTTAAGGCAGCAAAAATAAGGAATGTTCGAATTTATGATGCTGATCAAAGTGTCCTCAAAGCATTTAGTGGGACAGGGCTGGAAATCGTGGTTGGACTTCCTAATGGAAATCTGAGAGATGTGAGTGCCGATGGTGATCATGCGATGAGTTGGGTCCAGGACAATGTGTTAGCATATCTTCCCGATACATGTATCCGTGGGATTGCTATAGGGAATGAAGTCTTAGGTGGGAGTGATCAATTTTCGGGATTTCTTCTAGGTGCAGTTAAGAATGTTTACAATGCAGTAAATAAACTTAAATTAAGTGATGTAGTTCAGATTACCACAGCACATTCACAGGCGGTTTTTGCAAATTCCTTCCCTCCCTCGTCATGTGTATTCCGAGATAATGTTGTTCAGTACATGAAGCCACTGTTGGAGTTTTTTTCCCAAATTGGCTCCCCTTTCTGTTTAAATGCTTACCCATTTCTAGCCTACATGTATGATCCGGAGCATATTGATATTAATTATGCTCTCTTCCTACCAACAGTGGGAGCAAATGACCCGAAAACTAAGTTGCATTATGATAACCTGCTTGACGCACAGATTGATGCAGCCTACGCTGCTTTAGAAGATGCTGGGTTTAAAAAGATGGAAGTCATAGTCACAGAGACTGGGTGGGCTTCACATGGAGATGAAAATGAATCTGCAGCAACCGTGGATAATGCAAGGACATATAATTACAATTTGCGAAAAAGACTTGCAAAGATGAAAGGAACTCCGCTGAGGCCAAAAAATGTCGTTAAGGCATATGTTTTTGCACTCTTTAATGAAAATTTGAAGCCTGGACCAACTTCTGAGAGGAATTTTGGACTGTTTAAACCTGATGGGAGCATTTCGTACGATATTGGGTTTCCTGGTCTTAAATCTTCATCTGCAGATTCATTACTGTTGTCTTTGAAGGTATGAGATTCCTTCCCACTCTTTGACATGTGTCATCTTAGCTATATGTTAACATGTTGCCGCTTAGATTGGAGTATTCTCAGACAGAAGAAGCTTATTCTTGGAACAATATAAATTTGTCACGTTTTTTGGTTTCCACTTGATGAAATTACATTGAATTAAATATGGGTGAAAGCATTAGGAATGATGTTTATTAATAAAGAGAACAATGGACCTTAACAATTTCTTCATGGGAATGGCATAGTCCATCTGTTTAGTGATGCTGCTGACCCAACCATCTTATGAGTTTGATTTTTCTTCTCATTATCTTTCAGCTTAGGCGTATCACCTTCATATCTTATAAAGCAACAAAGATTCCATTTACATGTCCGCATTACATAACGTGTTGCGAACACTCTTACAATCCTTTGTAACATGTTTATATCTTATTGATTTGATTGAATAGCTTCACAACGTCTTTTTTGCACCATACTTTATGGTCTTATCGTCATATTCTTGAACCATTAAAAACGGGTCTGTACATAGTTTATATGTAAATGCCTCTTTTTTTATTTTTGAAGTCTCCTAAGATCCAATCATTTATTAGTTTTGAATGACTAAATTCTACTTTGAACTCCGTTCTATGAAATACTTGGTGAATAGTCAACTTTCCTAATGCATCTTGAAGAGAAATAACACAATGAGGAGAGAGAATGGAGAAAAGAGGGAGTAGAGATAGCCTGAGGTCAAGAAATCGTAATAACAAGCTTTTATAGGGTAGGAAAGGCTTAAACCTCAAACGGAAAAGGTGCAAGTCATAAACAAATAAAGAAACAGATTAACAAAAACCCATATTTCTTGCCTGAAGTTCTTAGGTAGTGATCTTCCTTTATTACTTCCCCTTGTGAGCCTGCATGAAGGGAAGGTTCTCTAATTTATACGAATCGATGATTAAGCAAATCATAACAAGAGACAGGAATGCAATTGAAAGATTGGTTATGGTCTGGCTAGTTAAGGTTTATCTTGTTTCGTGTGACGCAAAGCTTCTCCAATTTTCCATTTTTATTTCAGACCACCTGCTACCGAAACCGATTAATGTCCATATGATGCTGGAAGGATGCTAGGTACCTGTAGAAGGATGAATTTGGTGGCCTGGAATGATAACCAATACAACCTAACTTTTGCAAGAACATTCTGTTTTCCTTGCAAAAGGTTAATCCTTCATCATACACCCCTTATTTAATCACTACTTCAAATGTGTACAAATGATCCCTCTTTACAATGCAGTAGAACTTTCATTAAGCGCAACTGAAGAATCACACCGTTGCACCAATGCTACAAGAGAACATTTTCTTCTATTGAATCACATATGTTCTGCCTAATCTTCTACTTACTAGTATTGTAATCATATTTGTTACCTTGCGGGATCTGATTTCTTGACAAAATGAACAACTATACCCAATTGGTGAATCAATTAAATAATTGGAAACATCTGAAGGGATGAGCAATATTTGAGTTTATTGTAGAAGAGGAACGGAAAGTTGAAGTGTAAATTAGCCTAATATCCTTTTGATTTGGACTCTCTCGATGCAGTAAATTTAATATGAAAAGTACTGATATCATGAAGATAAATTTTCTTTATTGAATGCCTGTAGATTTCCAGTCTCAGACCCTGATACTATTTGATTGTCATGCATATATCTGTAGTCTTTGTTAATGAAGGTTGCTCATATGTAGTTCTTGTTTGTCATAACTTGCTCTTTCAATATCACAGCAAAAGTAAAAGATGTAGTCTTTGTTTTATTTTATCCTATTTCAATGAATTTTTATATGCATTATTGCAGGATAATCGAGGTTGCGGTTGGTGTGGATGCTATTCGATAATATTAACAATGGCTACTGCATTCCTGCTTGTTTTCTCAAGATAGTGATCAAACATGTGTTGGGGCTTCATTCAGTTGATGCCAAAGCCAGCACCCATAAATTCTACACTTATAGATTTATTAATGATTACTTATTTTCATGTTAAACTTTAGAAAACAAACCAACATACCTGATTTTGGATCTTTAGGAACACATGATTTGCTCTTTATAAATAATAGAAAATGTGTTTCTTGTGCATGAAGAAATCTCTCTTATAATTGTAGGTACATATAAATGCATATGCTGATGGGGGTTTCTTAAGCCATTTTTAATGGCATATGCCGATGGTTTTCTTCGGCTGGTGATTGGTTCTCCGGTCGAGAGGTGATGAGGAAGTTGGGGAGCAAAGGAAACTAAGGTCAGAAGGGCGTCGGAGGAGCAAAAATAGAATAATATAGTGAGAAAGAAGATGAAAAGTTTGAGATTTTTGGGTAACCTCATGGCCTCATGGAATCTTGGAGTTGCATTGCATGTTCCATGTTCTCGCCAGCTAGCTATATGATGGGAAGAAAATAGTGAACAAGCTCCTTTATCTTTATGAACCAGTTTAAAGCTTGTTTAATATTGTTCGATTATAACAAAATTATTATTTTTTAATTACTAAATTTTTTTGGATATATTTGTTTATTATACATGAACATGACCATCATTTTGCGACCATGTACATGAATATATTTGATTAATGTTTGCAAACAAATCGAATTAGTTAATTTAAACAAAGGAATACTAACATGTTAATCATGAGGTGTGATGTGATGGCTGTTCATTTCATCTGAGGTCAAGGGTCTAATTTTTACTCATGAGAATGGAATACATTTTATGGTTAACCGTTTTTTTAAAGAATTTAATCCTCACCTATAAAAATGATACATATTTTATGACTAACCCTTTATTCGGGCATAAAGAAATTAAAAATTAAATCAATTAAGAAAATCAAGTTAAAAGGCCTAGACCATTGGCTATAGTGACCAATACCGTAGCAATTTGTATAAAAAGAAACGCTGAAAATGTCAAAGCATTATTTAAATGCTAACTAGCATACTTTATGGAAATTATTAAGAAACATAGACCATTCTAGGATTGCTATTTTTATTATTATTAAATTTAATCTTTATTTGAGGTTTATCTTTTAAAATTGAATTTAATTTTTAAGAGCTGCCTTTTTTAAATAAAATATTAATTAAAATATTAATTTTAACGATATTGACTTGACAAGTGGCAGTTCATGTATATTTCATACTAACATTATACTATTTAACTTATATATCACATAAAAAATAATTTAAAATAATAAAATATCACCTTTTGTATGCTCCTTTAATATGATTTTGACACGTGGAAATGTAGACGGTTATTAAATTAACAGAGGTTTTGCCGTTAAGTTTTGCTCCTTCCTTTTTCAGAAAGTTAAGTCTCTACTTTATTGCTAGAATGGTCACCAATCTTGTTCTTCTTCCAACCCAACCCTCAGTTCTTCAAAATGATCAACATACCAATAATAACTTTAGTATTGAAGAATCCCCGACTCAAGTTTTAAGTAATTTAATATATTTTTGGAAATAGAGAAGCTTGTGTAAATGTTTACTATGGCGTATTTATGATCTTGAGTGGACATGGGATGGGAGATCGAGAGGGCTATGTTGGGTGATGTTGATTAATGACTGAATTATGTTATTCAACTTGATTCTAGATCGTGTTTGTATTGAGATCAGTTAAATGAAATTGATGATCATAAAACTTCAATAGGTCCTATCAGTTTTGTCCAATGAAATGGTTGATTGATGTTGCTGCAAGTACCAATGGGTGTTACTCAGTTCGCTGAAAGGAAAGATAAGCTGGTGCAAAAGCAAAACGATTTGTATCTTCAGTTTCGTGCGCTGCAACTTTTGCTTTGGAGCAAAAACTTGCTCTCATGTTGTGTTAAGATAAGTTAGGTTGTCATAATGCTGTTCAAAATCATGGTGTGCCGTAGCGAACTAAACCAAGGGCTTGTGTTCATGATTTTGATGCTTCCCCGTGCGTTGGGTTGCCTCGTATTCTTAATTTTCATGCCTTTGATTTTTTTACCACCTCGGGGTCCAATGCCAACACAACTAAATATGGGTCTAACTTTGCTAATGACAATTTTTATATTCCTATGCTTGTAGGGGCCACGTCTTGGTGTCCTGATTCAGGGGCTACACACCATGTCTGTCGCGAGACCATTGCTTTGTATGAGTCCACGCCGTACTCAGGTTCGTCTCCTCTTCTTATGGGTGATGGGTCTCCTACGACAATATCGTGTGTTGGGAATATTATTTTACCTACAACAAGTAAGATGTTTCATCTGTCTAATGTTTTGTGCGTTCCAAATATACTGAAAAATTTGTTATTTGTCTCTCAGTTTGCTAAGGACAATAACGTGTTTTTTGAATTTCATCTATCTTATTGTGTTGTTAAGGACATCCCATCACGAGAAATTTTGCTATGGGCCACACTTGTGACGGGCTCTATTATTTTTCACCAGTTACTTTTGCTTCATCTGTCAATGCTGCTTCTGTCCACAATACTAGACTCCAGCCGCATAGTGATGGTGATGATGTTTTTGCCTTATGGCACTGCAGACTTGGTCATCCGTCTGCCTCCACTGTTAAGCTTGTTCTTGAGAAGTGTAAAATTATCTCTAATAAAACATGCCTTGATAATATTTGTATTGCATGTCAAAAGGGGAAATATCATAAACTGCCTTTTTCAAATTCTTCTACTAAATATAAGGGTTTGTTTGATTTGGTTGTCTCCGACTTATGCGGACCAGCGTCGGTTGTATGTGGTTCTAACTTGTATTATGTTTCGTTCATTAACATGTGTAGTCGATTTACGTGGATTTATCTAATCCAACGTAAGTCTCAGGCAGTTGAGTGTTTTCTTCAGTTTCAGAAGATGGTCAAAACTCAATTTGGGAAAGATATTAAGAGTTTTCAAAGTGATTGGAGAGGAGAATATTGTGCTTTCATGTCAGTGATGGCTAATCTTGGGATCCTTCATCGTCTATCCTGCCCGCATACATCTCTGAATAGAACGGAGTTGTTGAGCAGAAGTATAGGCACATTGTTGAGACTGGTCTTACTCTATTAGCTCAAGCCAATCTACCCATGGATTACTGGGGTTATGCCTTTTGTAGCGCTGTTCATCTCATCAATCGTCTACCTACTTCAATCCTGAAAGGGCATTCTCCATATCAGGTTCTTCATGGTCGTGAACCTACATATGATCACTTAAGGCTGTTTGGGTGTTGTTGTAATTCCCATATCTGTGACTGTTTACATAGCACAAGTTGGATTTTCGATCTCAGCTGTGTACGTTTTTGGGATACAATTCCCAACATAAAGGTTACCACTGTCTCACACTAGATGGTAAGATCATTGTTTCTCGTCATGTTGTTTTTGATGAATGATGGTTCTTGTTTTCTTCTTCTACCATGGTTGGTGTTCAAAATAGTCCGCGTGTCACTACATATATTCTTATTGTTCAGTCTCCCCTTACCTTGCTGCGACAATTGCGAGTTCCACCAGTCCTTCATCTTCTTCTCCTCACTATAGTCCCATACAGTTTCCATCAGGTGGTTCGGTGGATGAGTTATGGTCTACTCATAGGGAATCCCGGCACTTAACCTCGACAGATGCGGGTAGTCCGTCTGCTCCAAACTCCGTTCCTGCAGTTTCAACGTATGTCCCGCTGGAGAACACACGTACTATGATTACTAGGTCTAAGGCTGAGATTTTTAAACCCAAGGCTCTATCTGTTGAAGCTATTGACAATGAGCCAATCATGGTTGAGGAAGCTCTTGTTGATCCAGAGTGGCAACCAACAGTTCAAGCTGAATTTGATGCTCTCACGGCTAACTCCACTTGGGAACTTGTTTCTCTCTCTCGTGGGCGAAAGGTAATAGGGTGTAAGTGACTTTTCAAAGTAAAGAAAAATCCTGATGGGACTATTGCTCAGCATAAGGCTAGGTTGGTAGCAAAGGGTTGTTCACAAGTTCCCGAATGTGATTTCAAGGAAACATTCAGTCCAATGGTTAAACCTGCTACTATTCGAACCATACTCTTGATTGCTGTCGCTCGTGGTTGGCAACTTCGTCAAGTCGATGTCAATAATGCCTTTTTGAATGGTGATCTTTTTGACGAAGTGTTCATGCAACAACCACCAGGTTATGTTCAGTTTGGGCCGAATGGTCAGCACTTGGTATGTCGTCTGACGAAGGCATTATACAGGTTGCGACAAGCTCCCAGCGTCTGGTTTGATAAATTGAAAAGATTTCTTGTTTCTACCGGGTTTATCATATCCAAATCTGATGCGTCTCTATTTGTTCGTGTAACGACCGAGTCTGTCATCTATGTTCTAGTCTATGTGGATGATATTATTGTTATGGGGAGTGTGGCTGACAGTATAACTAGTTTTATTCAACTTTTAGATAAAGATTTTTCCCTTAAGGATATGAGAGACCTTCATTACTTCTTAGGCATTGAAGTCACCCAATCCTCTACTGGAAGTCTTCATTTATGCCAGCGCAAGTACATTAAGGATCTACTTGACAGAAGTTCTTTGACTAATGCAAAAAGTGTCTATACACCAATGGTCAGTTCGTCATCGTTGTCTAAAGATGAGGATGATCGTCTTGCTGATCCTACAGAATATCAGAGTCTTGCCGGTGCACTTCAATGGTTCCAACCCGACCTGATATTGCTTATGCAGTGAATCATGTGTCAGTTCATGCATGCACCCACTTCAGTACATTTGGTGGCACTAAAACGGATCTTACGGTATTTACCTGGGACCTTGTGTTGATTTTTCGTCCATCCGACTGCCTATCTCTCATTGGTTATTCTGATGCCAACTGGGGATTGGATTTTGATGATCGCAGATCTATGACAGGATATTGTGTCTATTTTGGCGATATGCTTGTTTCGTGGTGTTCGAAAAAGCAACAAGTTGTTTCTCAATCAACAACAGATGCTGAGTATCACAATGTAGCAGCTGCCACCAGTGATGTTATGTGGTTAGCTCTCTACTAACGGAGCTACAAATACCTTCTGCTGATTTGCCTACTATTTGGTGTGATAATTCTTGTGTAGTAGCCGTAGCTGCAAATCCGGTCTTACACTCAAAATTCAAACATATTGAACTTGATCTATTTTTTGTCCATGAAAAGGTCGCTCAAGGTTTGCTTGTTGTTAGTGAGGTACCAGCCTGTGACCAGGTTGTTGACATTTTCACAAAACCCCAATCTGTCTCTTTGTTTACTCGGTTTCGAAATTTGCTTCGGGTTTTACCTCTTGAGAAGTTGGGTGAATGTTAAGATAAGTTAGGTTGTTAGCAGTCAGTTATACAATCTAGTATATTGTTAGTAGAATTGGTTAGCAGCAGTTGTCAATGACTCTTGTATACAAGTCATGTTTCTGTACAAGTTCAAGTAAGAATTGAATAATAGAATATTCAGTCAATTCTCTGTTTGTATTTCTTTCTATTTTCTGTACTTACTAACATGTTGCAAGGAAAGAAAGGTGTTATTGAGTTCTAATGATGTGCATTACCTACAACCAAAAAGCTGAAATGAGAAAGGAAACTTCAAAAGGATGTAAACAATGTCTAAACAAATGGCAAGGAGAGCAGAAGGGTTAAGAAAAAGGGTCAAAGTTATGATGGGTTGGAAAAAGAAAAACAAGATTGAAAGAACAATGTCTGCAACCATTTTTGGTAGATTAATAAAGGCTATGTTACCAAAAGAATCCAAAAAAATATTATATTTACAAAAATAACCCAGGTTTAAAAACAATCACCAAAATAACCCGAAATGAACAGTGAAATGGGGTTGTGGCCTATCAATAGCCGGAACCACCTCGTATTTTGGACCCATGATTACCTGATAATTGTGTCAGACTTAAAAAAAATGATTTTTTTGGTTCTGGCCTGTCAATGGCCGAAACTAGTGTATTTTTTTAAATTGTATAATACTGGTATAAAGAAAAGAAAAAAAAAGGAAAAAAAAAATTTTTTGGGTGCTGGCCTATCAATGGCCGGCACCCCCTGTATACGAAAAAAATATTTTTTTTGGGTAATGGTCTGTAAATGGCCGACAACAGAATACGAAAAAAGTAAAAAAAAAATTGGTGGTGGCCTGCCAATAGCCGGCACCACCTTTATGAGAATTTTTTTTTTACTTTTTTCATGTCAATGGCATGCACCAATATACGAAAAAAGTAAAAAAAATTATTTTTTAAATTTAAAAAAAATTAAATTTACATATAAAAAAATACAAACATTCTAAAACATTATTACACAAAAATATAAAAATGAAATCTTAAATCCTAAGCAACTATATTAAATTTACAGATTTAAAAAATACAAACATTCTTAAGAAACAATACAATTATTTTTAACACTAGTTTCTTCACAATTTATCGTCTTCTGCTTGAATCAAGTCTACGTTGCATCGGTACTAGTTTCTTTACAATTAATCGTCTTCTGCTCTAGACCTTTTCTTCTTCTATTGTCCCATGAGGTCCCATGAGATACCTTTGCATGGAGACTCTACCAACCGATTCCAATCAGAACCTAGTTGCGGAATTAACACTATTGCACCATAGATAATGTCCATCTGCGTTGGACAATCCGATTAGCCATCTATGGTGCAAATAATCATTCAAACCTTAACAGTATAACCTTTAGGGTGGACATGACAATATATAATTCAACTCCATTAAAATATGACAATATATAATTCAACCCCGCAATTTTGTTGTACACTACAAAAAACTCCATACACTATCCGATCCAAAAAAACTCATTTCATGATATACTAGAAAACACTATCATTTTGATGGCTCTCTCAAATTTTTTTTCTCATTCCATTTACACTATCATAACCCAAACCACTCACTATATATAAAGTTTAATGCCGGCCATTGGCAGACCACCAACAAATTTTTTTTAATTTTTTCGTATACTGGTGCCGGCCAATGATAGCCGAAAATTAAAATTTTTTTTTTGTAAAGTTGGTGCCGGGCATTGACAGACCAAAAGTAAAAAAAAAAATTTGAAAAAAGGTGGTGCCAACCATTGGCAGGCCACCACTAATTTTTTTTTACTTTTTTCGTATATTGGTACCGACCATTGACAGACCAAATATAAAAAAAATCCAAAAATGTGGTGTCAACCATTGGCAGGCCACCACTAATTTTTTTTTTACTTTTTTCGTATACTGGTGCCGGCCATTGACAGATCAAAAGTAAAAAAAAAAAATTTTTGGAAAAAAGGTGGTGCTGACCATTGGCAGGCCATCACCAAAAAAAATTTTCTTTTTTACTTTTTTCGTATACTGGTGTCGGCAATTGACATACCAAAAGTAAAAAAAAATTATTTCCCATAAAGGTGGAAAAAAAATTATTTCCCATAAAGGTGGTGCCGGCCATTAGCAGGCCACCACAAAAAGAAAAAAAATTTTACTTTTTTCGTATATTAATGCCTACCATTGACACGAAAAAAGTAAAAGAAAAAATTTCGAAAAAGGTGGTACCAGCCATTGGCAGACCACCACCAAACTTTTTTTTTTTACTTTTTTCATATTCTGGTGCTGGCCATTTACAGACCAATACCCGAAAAAAATTATTCTTTTTCGTATACAGGGGGTGTCGGCGATTGACAGGCCAGCACCCAAATTTTTTTTCCTTTTTTTCTTTTTTGTATACCAGTATTATACAATTTAAAAAAATACACTGGTTCCGGCAATTGAGAGGCCAGAACCAAAAAAATCATTTTTTTTAAGCCTGACACAATTATCAGGTAATCATGGGTCCAAAATACGAGGTGGTTCTGGCCACTGAAAGGCCACAACCCCATTTCACTGTTCATTTCGGGTTATTTTTGTTGATTGTTTTTAAACTTGGGTTATTTTTGTAAATATAATATTTTTTTGAATTATTTTGATAAAATAGCCATTAATAAAAAACCAAGTTATCAGTCTACATTTCCACGTGTCAAAAAGAGGCATGTAAAAGAACATATAAAAGGGGTAGAATGCATAAAATTAATCTCTCTTCTTAAATTTGGTTTATTCAAACCATCAATCTATTAAACCAAACATTTATTAAGAAATAAAGTAGTTGACTATAGGCCCTCACCCAAAGCTTGTTTTAATAGTTTACCACAAATTTATGACTCTCCTACACTCCCTATATATAAACAACCCATGCAATACCAAGTTAGTGCAGAAAAATTGAGACAAGGAATCTTGGGGGGATTGAAATCAGAGAAGGTAATAAAGAAAATGGGTAGGAAAAGCAGCATGGCCATGGCTGCAGTTTTTGTAGTTTTGGCTTCAACCCTAACCACATATGCTTCTACAACTTACACTGTAGGAGACTCCACTGGTTGGCAAGTCCCTACCAGTAATTCTAATTTATACGATGACTGGGCTGACAATAAAACCTTCGTCGTCGGGGATGATCTCTGTGAGTTTCTTACTTAATTTCCACTAATTATTAAATATTTTCAAGTTTTTCAAACATCAGATTCAGTTACTTCCAATTGTTTTGTTTGCTTGCAGTGTTCAAATTTATTACTGGGGAACATGATGTTGCAGAGGTGACTGAACCTGGTTACGACGCCTGTACCAACACCGACACCATCTCAACTGACAACAAAGGACCCGTAAAAATTACGCTTAAAAGGACTGGTGACTACTACTTCATTTGCACTTACCCTGGTCATTGTCCCGCCGGCCAAAAGCTTAAGGTCCAAGTCCGAAGTGAAACCGGTGACACTACGCCTGGAGTTCTTAGTCCTCCCCGCAACGTAGCTTCTTCCCTTGTTGTCACCATCTCTCCCGTCTTTGTTTCCATTGCTACCTTTGTTTTGTTGTGCTGATACTATATTGTGTTAACCCTTTTTCAGTTCAAACAAACACTTTGTATAACAAAAAGATTTTCGTACCCTGCTTTTGTTATGACAATGATCATGGAATCATAATTTGTGTTTGAATAAAAAATTCGATCCAGTTTCTAGATATATCAATAAAAATGTTGCTTTCCTTTTTTTTAACTTTCATTTTGGTACCCAACTAACTTTTCTAAATAATGTATTTGTATAAAAAGAAAGGGTTATATGAAATTAAGATGTCATGTCAAGATGAAGTTGGAAAATTTTTGTTATGGGAGTTGAAATTAAATTGTATACTTTTACGATAGTAAAAATGTAATTTCACTATTTTAATATCTATATCTTTATAATTTTTAAAGAATTAAATCAAATTTTTATCAGTTTTAGGGGGCTAAAGTGTAATTTATCTTTACTAATTTAAATTTTTATAAATTTTAAGGAGGCCTAAATGAAATTTTTTTCATTTTAGGAGGGGTCATGGCCCCTGCCAGCCCCCTGGCTATGCCCCTATGTCACGTTCATTTGTATCCTTTTCCATTAGGTTAATGACAAATCAAAAAAAATTTTCCTGATTTTGAACATTTTTAGTTGGATTTGAATTTTTCAAGGAGAAAAAATCTGATTTGTTATTCTCCTATTGAAAAGGGATAAAAATGATGTGACATCCCAATTTCATACAATCCTTTCTCAAATGATAAAATTCAAAAAAAAAAAAAATCCCCTTTGATTTATGATGGGCTCCACCCAAGTCTTAACGGTTGAATTTAAGTGTTGTCAATTAAAATAAGTTATAGTATATATCTTTGGATTTAATAACCACATTATTAAAAAAATATATGAAATTGGCAATTTGATGTAAGAGGGTGTAGTACTTACTCCCTTGACCACCAAATCTATATGGAGGCTTTTTCTATATTTAAAGCGTTGACAATTTATTGAACGTCTTCTAAGGCCTATGTTGAGTTTATAGACGATATCTAGCTCATCAATGGAGATTATATCAATTGGGAAAACATATTTTGGAGATTAGATCAATTTGAATTACTCTTATCTAATCTCTTGAATTAAGAAAGTTGGATTGGATTGAATAACTAAACACTTAGCTGCAAGAATCCTTATTTATTATTATTTTATTGTATTCAACTTATAATATGGTTGTTTTATCAGGATTATAATAGATCTTCTTATATAAGCACTTAATATGTGTGGAGAAAATTAAGCACTTAATATGTTCCAAGTGAGGAACCTTATTGTACTAGTACATAATAAAACCTTTATGTTGTGGTTTTATTTTTTGAACTAAAAATGGATGAATTTAGTAGTGAGAGTATCGAGTCTTCAAGATGCAAAGGAAAGGAAAATTGTCACGGGTATGTGATAGAATAGGATCACTTATTGTAATTGCTAAAAAGAGTGGATATGTGATAGATTAGGATCACTTATGGTAGTTGAAGGAATGCTCACTGCCTTAGGCACCACTTCACATGTGTTGTTTGATTCTTAGCAACTGTTTCATTTTATCACACATTATAATTAACTATATTAAATTAAATGTGTATATATAATAAATAATTCGAATATTACAAAACTGTAAAAACTTCTCTCTTTTTTCTTCAAGTCGTTTGCTTCTCTTTTGTTTTGTCTAATGGCAGTGCCAGCTTCCGGGTTGGCTTCGCCCGCCTGTTTCTCCCTCCCACCAACCCTCTTTTTCTTTCTTCTCCTCATTCGCTCCATGTACTGTCTCTCTTTTTAGTTTGTAGATCTATATTGTAGGTATCTTTGTTGTCTTAAAAAGTGAGTGGCTCTTCGTCAACTTCTTAATTTGTTTTTGTTTGGAGAGTATTTCATAATAATAAATGATTTCACGAGTTGGTTTGGATTCATGTTGTCTTAAGTTTTATATGTTTTTTTTCTTGTTCGTTACCGCATACGACAGATGTTTGTTGTTTCTTTTACCAAATTATATGGTCTCATTCGTGGAATGAGTTAATGAATTTCCCTTTAAAAAAAATAATAATTATACATTTATATTTATTTTAAACAATATAATATGTACTATATATACATTTTTTTAAAAGTCATTAAACTTTTTAGATAACGTCACATTTGGTATTTGTATTTTCTTAAAATGTCTAATGTGATACTTGAACTGTTAGTATATGTCGGTACTTGTCCTTTCATAAAGTATCTAATATGGTATTTGTACTTTGAATATGTCTAATGTGATACATAAGCTATCAATATGTGTTTTATTATAATATCGGTGTTAACATTGTTAGTGAAATGCTAAACTTGCTAATGAAAATTTGACACGTATAATTTCCTTTTCCAAATCATCAAGTCTGCATGGGTAATATAACATTATATGAAAATTAAATAAAACAAAATAGTTAAATTAAAAAGCAAATAACTAAGCCCGTGGTTAATAAAAAAAGTAAATACTAAACTTACTTGAAAATAAATGTACTTTCATGGATAATAAAAATATTATTTAAAATCAATTAAAATATTATTCAAATGGAAAACTCTTTGGAGAAGATGGTCATTTACTTAAATATTGGAGAAGATGACGTTTTTGCTTATGTAAGTTTAGTATTTATTTTTTATTAATCACATATTAGTAATTCACTAATAATGTTAAAAATAAGTACCATAATAAAACATATATTGATTATTCAAATACCACATTGGGCATTTTATAAATATATGAATACCAAATATGACATTATCCGAGTTATTTTTAAATACAATAATATTAGTTCTAATTAGAACAAACATTACAAGTAATACTTTTCTTAAAAAAATCATTACAAGTAATAAATTAAGTAACAAATTTAACAAAGTATACAACTAACTCACCTCAAATTAACTAACTAACCCAAATACGAAAGACATGTAGTTAGAACTTGAACCTAAATAGTACTCAAAGTCTTAGGCCTTTAAACTAATTTATTTTTGTTAGATAAGTCTTAACTTATCTAGTACTTGTATAATATGTTTGATTGAGTTGGTGTCATAAGTCAACTCGATATAAACTCGATCAAAGAAATTACATAAAGTCATTTATTATGTTTTAAGATTGAACCCTTTCCCAAGAAGAGTCTATTCACAAGCATCTTAATATTTTACCTAGAACTAGGGGTAAGTAAAAAAAAAAAAATTAGGGGCTGATATTAAGTTATATATTTTTATGAGAGCTAAAATACAATTTCATCACTGTATTGGATTATATTTTTAAAAGGATTAAATTGGAATTTTAGTATCTTTAAAGGCCAAATTATAATTTCACCATGTAATTAACTTATAATTTTATGAAATTTGAGGGTCTAAATAAAAAATTCGCCAGCCCTACTTGCCCCTCCTTCCCTCTTATCTAGAGCTTAAATATTATTAATTAAAATATTTAAAAGTTACTTGTAATATTATGTTGCATATTGAGGATGATAAATTTTAGTATTTAAACAAGCTCTTTAACTCTTATATAAAATAAAAATTTATTTAGTTATAAATAGATAGTTTGGATGGAAGTTATAGATTGGTTGAAATCTTTTTCTTTTAACATGAGAAAATTTGTTCATAAAAAAGGATAATAAGCAAACCAGGATCAAATCCCGTACAAATGTACAATCGGTACAAGATCAAATGTATAAAACAAATTACACGAAGTTTGATACAAATCGTACAGACGGAACAAGACCCATTGCAATCCCATTCTAACAAAACAGCATACTAAACCCTCACCGATATGTTGGTGTTCAACCATCAAGGTAGAGAAATCACCATGATGCTTAGAACCGTGTCATATTCTTGCCATCGTTGCAATGAGCACACTATCCAATAGATGCGAGTAGCTCTAGCAAAATACACAATTTAAGGATGCTCGACAAAATCCTTCATACACAAAACTTGAAAGCTTGTGCCAAAGAAGAAGCAACTATATACGGACTTGAAGTCGAAACCTTCCTTGGTTTTTAAATATTTTAAGTGATATATAACCATGGGCGAAACTAGGAGGGCTGGCAGGCCCCCGGCCCACCTTAAAATGAAAAAATTTATATTTAAGCTTTTTGAAATTTTTAAAATTTTAAATTAGTAAATATAAACTTGCACTTTTTTCCCTTAAAAATGATAAAATTTGATTTAATCCTTTAAAAATTATAAAGATAGAGGCTATTAAAATGATGAAATTGTATTTTTACTATCATAAACATTACAATTTAATTTCACCCTCCTAAAATAATTTTCGACTTCACCTCTGTATATAACTAGCTATATGGTGAACAAAATGCCTACAATTTTCAAGGGTACTTATTTTGTCATAAGCGAGTCATAATGATATTAAGTGTTTTTAATTATTTTATTATTATTTTACTACATTCTAAAAATAAATTATATCATTTTAGTGTTGTTTGTGAAGTTTTTTCACTTATTAGGGTGTATAGGATAACAAATTGTAAAATATTAATAAACTATTCACTTGAGAGATCTAGAATCTTGTATTTGCCAATCACACCTTTGGTTTAGTGGCAAACTTGTGTGAGTTTCAAATTTATTGGTATGAGATCCAAGGTTTAAACTCCGTGATTGTTAACTCTTTCCATTTCTCTATTATAATGTAATTGTTCACTTGTATAAAGAAAGAAAAATACTTCCATAAGTTTGAAATTGAAGCCCTTGGCTAGGCCTACCTGTATGTCTCCACACCCTTAGGTTAATGAAAGGTAGGGTTCACCTGAGCTAGATGAATAATAGGATAGATATGGCATGGAATGCCCCAACTCTTTTTACCTGCTACGTACAGCCATGGAGCTGGCTGAGCCTGAGCCTGAGCTGCTCCACAATAGCCATCCCAACCCAAGCCATAGCACTTTATGTTTCAAAAGCTACCTATTCCAACTACTTTATCGTTAATGCATCACTTCATCTGCATGCTAACACCTCATCCCATTGAAAGTGGAGATGCATGCATGCATGCATGCCTCTTTAATTACCCCACAGTAGGATACTATACATATACTTATTTTTTTAAAGTACATTTATAACCACTTTTTGACCTTTTTTTGGTATATATACATACACAAATGAATAAATAAAGCATTAATTGCTTTCATCTATGGTTTAATAAGTAGAACCTATTTTGGTCAATTCGGTCGAGCTGGTGGCTTTAAGGTATGAGGACCTGCCAAAAATTCGTTTCATTACTTTATCATTTCAGCAGTAGAGTAGTAGGTGAGTTATGATGTATCAACCCATAGAGGTAAGACAGTCCAATTGTGCTATAATTATAAACCCTAGGAAATTGAGTGAAGAAATTGTTCCTCACTCTCTCTATCTTCCATCCTTACCTTTAACACCACCATTTTTGTCTTCACTTGTCCGCATATTATATTCTTCTTCCTCTTATCGAATCATATACAAATATTTGATTAATCTGGAAAAGAAAAGAAGAAGAAACATTTATAGTTTAAAGTTACGAAGCTCATACATTAATCATATCATAGTTGCCAAATAAATTTGTCTTTCACCAATCGAGTTCACAAACAGGTCTTGTTTAAATCTTATTTAGATTCGTTTATCTCTTCTAATTTCAATGTATCCTTATATCTCTAATTTCAAATTAAATTTTAATTAAACATGTTTACATAATATTTACCATAAAATAGTCTTATTATAAAATACATATTTGTTGTCAAGAGAAAATTGCTTCTATAATATTCTATAACAAATATAATTTAGATTGTAATTATTTTATTTCAAGAAAAAAATTAAACAAGAAAAACTATTTTACATAGTATCGTCCAAATACCGAAAATTATCATCTTTTAATTAATTTTGTTTATTCAAAGAATATTATATCTCTATCGATCCATTCAACCAAACATTTGCTGGAAAATAAAGTAGTTTGTTAGAGGCCCTCACCCAGAGCTTGTTTCAATAGTTTACCACAAATTTATGACTCTCCTACACTCCCTATATAAACAACCCATGCAATACAAAATTAGCGCAAAAAAGGAGAGACAATGAAATCTTAGGGGCACTGAAATCAGATAAGGTAATAAAGAAAATGGGTAGGAAAAGCAGCATGACCATGGCAGCAATTTTTGTAGTTCTGGCTTCAACTCTAACCACGTATGCTTCTACAACTTACACTGTAGGAGACTTCTCTGGTTGGCAAGTCCCTACCAGTAATTCTAATTTATACTATAACTGGGCTGACAATAAAACATTCGTCGTCGGGGATAATCTCTGTGAGTTTCTTACTTAATTTCCACTAATTATTAAATATTCCCAAGTTTTTCAAACATCAGATTCAGTTACTTCCAACTGCTTTGTTTGCTTGCAGTGTTCAACTTTATTACTAGGGAACATGATGTTGCAGAGGTGACTGAACCTGGTTACGACGCCTGCACCACCACCGACGCCATCTCAACCGACAACAAAGGACCCGTAAAAATTACGCTTTAAAGGACTGGTGACCACTACTTCATTTGCACTTACCCTGGTCATTGTCCTGCCGGCCAAAAGCTTAAGGTCCAAGTCCGAAGTGACAATGGCGACACTACGCCTGGAGTTCTTAGTCTTCCCCGCAACGCAGCTTCTTCCCTTGTTGTCACCATCTCTCTTGTCTTTGTTTCCGTTGCCACCTTTGTTTTGTTGTGCTGATATTATATTATGTTAATCCTTTTCAGTCTAGACAAACACTTGTATAACAAAAAGATTTCCGTACGTTGCTTTTGTCATGGCAATGATCATGGAATCATAATTTGTGTTTGAATAAATGATTTGATCCAGTTTCTGGATATATCGATCAAAAATGTTGTTTTCTCTTTTTCTTTTAGCTTCAATTTCTAGTACCCAACTAGCTTTTCTCTTTCGGCATATGAGCATAATCTCGAGCCCTTTAGGTCCATGGTTGCTCCTTCGACATATTAGCATAATCACGGACCATCAAGCCAACTTATCAGCACATTAGCGTAATCTCGGGCCGTCATGTCTACAGTGGCACCGTCGCTAAGTTATGAAACAACATATTTACAAGTAGTTTATCTACGAATAAAGGTATCCATCCACTAAGGTTTATTTTTCTAAGGGTGACCACCCATGGTATAACTCATGGTTCATCTCCATGGTACAGCTCCTAAGGGTAACCATTCACGGTACAACTCCTAATAGTACTCATCTGTAGTATCATCCACGACACATCTCTTAATGATACTTATCCACGGTACGACTCCTAAATGTACCCATCTGCGGTATCATCCACTATGCCATCCATGGCGCGATTTCTAAAGGTACCCATCCATAGTATAATTCCTATGGGTAACCACTCATGGTACAACTCCTAATGGTGCCCCTCCATGGTACTATCCATAGTACGGCTCCTGATAGTATCTATCCACGATATAACTCCTAAAGGTACACATCTCGGTACCATCCAAGGCACGACTCCTAAAGGTATCTACCCCCGATACCATCCACGATACGATACCCACTCACGGTATGACAAACCTAGAAAAATTACAAAGCAATAGTATTTCCTTTGTACATATCGGTTTCAAATATTTCTATCTTTTGATGTTGTGTTATGTTTTTTATAAAGTACATATATTTGAAAAATGGAGGTTAAAACCAATCATGGTTCAATTAAAAAAATAGTGAAAAGAAATCGATCTTGTTAATCTCTACAATGTTCCTCTAGCAAAGAAAAACATTCACTTTTTGCTTTGGAAATTGGATTATCGCAACTTAAGAAAATCTCCAAGATAAGTTATGGTTGAAGTTGCCAACTTTAGTCATGACCTTGAAATTTCAAATATATTAAAATAGCATTCAATAGGCAAAAAACTAGATGGATTTGGAGAAATGAAGGCAATTCCTTCTTTAACCCAATGAGAAAATAAATAGGTTGTCATGTTGACAGTTGTAATGACCTGAAATTTTTGTAGTATTGGAAAATGCGGTTTTGGAACTCTATTTTTGTAATCTGAGTCCGTAAATATTAAATCTTAATATTTATGAGGTTAATATAAAAATATATTAAAATTTAGTCTAGTAATTTTACCGAATTAATAGTTAATTAAGGCTCAGTGACTAAATTGTAAAATTAAATCGCTATATATTTTTAATTAACCAAAGGCTTGAGGATTAAAATAACAATTAGCCAAATGTCCAAAAAAGCAGTTGGACCATTTCTAAAAAGGAGAAAGTGGATGTTGATGGTGGAATCCACTAAATTTGATTGGTGTTAGATTAAGTTAACTAAACCATGTTTATGTTAATTAAACTAGTTTAATTAAAGCTTAATCAACCTATATAAGTTAAAATAGTGTAAAAAATGTCGTATTCCCCATTTATCTCTTCCATTGCCGAATTTGAAGAAAGAAAAACCTAGAATTTTGGGTGACTTTTGACCATCATTTTGCAAGTATATTTAGGTCTTTTTCTTGTAATCTTTATAGATTTGAGGTCATAGGAGCTTGATTTAGCTAGCCCATGTATCAATTTGTAAATTATTGAAGTTTTTGAAAGTTGCCATTGTTGATTTCTTGAAGAAGTGGGCTTGATAGATTTTAAGCTTAGAATATAAAAAGGACTAGATGGTAAAGTTAATTTAGCTTGTTTGTTAACTTTGTTACATTAGGGACCATATTGAATAAATGTGAAAATTGACATGAAATTATGTTAGAAATAGAAATTTTAAGGTCCTTATGAGAATATATGAAACCAGATTTTAATTCGAAGCTAAGAATTGAAAGTAATGACTAACCCGAGTTCAATGACTAAATTGAATAAAATGTAAAATTTTAGGGATATCAAAAAATTGAGTTATATAGGTTCATACATATCATAGCATAAAATGGAGATATTTGGTATTGATTGATGATATAAAATAATTATTTAGATCAAAAATTGGATCGGTGTGGAGTTGATCGGGAAAAGCTAAAATTGTGGATTAGCCTCTCAAGTATCCACTTTACATATTTTGAACAGGTAAGTTCATATGAAATTTACTACACTATTTTATTTAATGTATGAATTATGTTTGAATATATTTATATGTTAGAATTAAGCAGAAGTTAGTGATTTTGGCCCATATGTCTTGAAATTGGATTGAATTGAAAAGTCATGTGTAAATTGGTTATTATGAAATATTACAAGGTGTAAACATGAATGTTAAATGACTAAAGGAATTGTTAACAAAATATGCAACTATGTGCAGAGATTGGTAATGACATATATATACAGAAATGATGCCCGTGTGAACTTAGTAAAAGGTTGGGATACATATGGCATGCCATTAAGGTTATACACGCGTTTGATCAAGGACTTTACATGTTCTTATGAGATCTTGTATCTGTTGCAGAGTCTTGAGTTACATGTATCGTAGATTTAGCACGGACGAGTAAGCTTGATATATTGTCAGCTTGTGTGAGCAACTCTATTATAGTGCCAGCTTGTGTGAGCAACCCTGATATATTGACAGCTTGTGTGAGCAACTTATTCTCGTGTGTGAAAAATATAATGTTGGTAATGACAATATATCACAAAGAAAAATAGAAATAGAAAAATAAAGAACACACAGATTTTACGTGGAAACCCTTTCGGGAAAAAACCACGGGCAGAGGAGAAGAAAATTCACTATGTCGAATTCAAATTAATTACAAGAGGAGTAAACTATGCCTATTTATAGGCTTGTAAACATTATTCTAATGGGAGTGAAACTCCTTATTCAAATAATATCAAATAGATGGAGTTTAATAAGGTTTAAAAAACCTTATTCTAAAATAAAATAAAAGAAGTATAATTCTACAGGGATTTTACTTTTATTTTATTTTACCACAGTATTTTATTTAAATAAGGATTTGGGTCACTTAATTCTAACAATCTCCACCTTGACACGAATTCTTAATGAACAAGTTCTTCATCGCGAACTCTCAACGAACAAGTTTCTCCACCTCTTCCATAAAACCCCTTAAAGGTTTATCTTCAACAATGAACACCAACCAAGTCTAAGCAATGCTCAAACTTGGTTATAGGAAGTGACTTAGTCATCATATCTGTAGGATTTTCATGAGTACTAATTTTGCTCACAACAATATCACCACGAGCAATAATATCACGAACAAAATGATACCGAACATCAATGTGTTTTGTTCTTTCATGAAACATTTGATCTTTTGTAAGGAAGATGGCACTCTGACTATCACAAAATACTGTATTGATTTGCAGGTCTTCATTGAGTTCACTAAAGAGTCCCTTCAACCAAATAGCTTCTTTACAAGCCTCAGTAATCGCCATGTACTCAGCTTCAGTGGTAGACAAAGCGACTATAGTTTGTAAAGTGGCTTTCCAACTGATTGCACAACCTCCGACTGTAAAGACATAACCGGTGAGAGATCTTCTTCTATCGAGGTCTCCAGTAAAATCAGCATCAACATACCCAATGACTCCATCTCTAGTTCTTTAAAATTGTAAACAAACATCGATAGTACCTCGTAAGTATCTTAAAACCCACTGAACTGCTTTCTAATGTTCTTTACCGGGATTCGCCATGTATCTGCTAACTGCACTAACTGCATATGATAAATCTGTACGTGAACAAACCATGGCATACATGAGAGATCCCACTGCACTAGAGTATGGAACATGTGACATGTACTCAATCTCATCATCTGAATGTGGAGACAAAACCGATGAAAGTCTGAAATGGGCTGCTAAAGGAGTACTAACAGGCTTAGCATTCTGCATATTGAATCTAGAAAGAACTTTCTCAATGTACCCTTTCTGACTTAGGTTCAATTTACTTACTTTTCTATCCCTGAGACTTTCCATACCAAGTATCTTCTTTGCTGGTCACAAGTCTTTCATCTCAAATTCTTCACTTAGTTGGGCTTTGACCTTTCTTATCTCTCCTTTATCTTTCGCTGCTATCAACATGTCATCAACATAAAGAAGTAGATACACAAAAGAACCATCACTGTTTTTCTTAAAGTAAACACAACTGTCAAAGCTACTTCTTTTAAAATCATGAGAAGTCATAAAGGAATCAAAACTCTTATACCACTGTCTTGGTGACTGTTTCAAACCGTAAAGGGACTTTTTCAGCAAGCAAACATAGTCCTCTTTTTCTGAGACTGTAAAACCCTCTGGTTGTTGCATGTAAATATCTTCCTCAAGTTCTCCATGCAAAAATGCAGTTTTTACATCTAACTACTCAAGCTCTAAATCATGCATGGCCACAATACCAAGCAAAGCTCGAATCAAACTATGCTTCACAACTGGAGAGAACACATTTGTGAAGTCCACCCCTGGAATTTGACTGTAACCCTTTGCAACAAGCCTTGCTTTATATCTGGGTTCTTCAACTCTTGGATCCCCCTCTTTCTTTTTAAACACCCATTTACAACGAACAACCTTTTTACCTTTAGGAAGTTTCACAAGATCTCATGTTTGATTTTTGTTTAGTGATTCCATCTCCTATTGCATAGCAAACATCCACTTTTCTGAGTCTTCACAACTAACCGCCTCAGAATAATTAGATGGCTCTTGGTTTGCATCTATATCTTCAGCCACATTTAAAGCATAAGCAACTAGATCAACCTCGACATACTTCTTTAGAGGTTTAATTTCTCTTCTAGTTCTGTTTTTGGCTATAGAGTATTGTGGTGAAGAAGCAACTCTATTTTGAATTTTTGTACAGGCTTTAGTTGTCGACTCTGTTGTAGATTCTAGATTAATCTAATACTCCACCTACTTTTTATTTTCTTTATTGGAAGAGTCTTTAAGAGATAAGTTAGGTAGCATAATAGTTCCATCAAAAACAACATCTCTGCTAATCACAACTTTTCTATTTTCAGGACACCATAACTTATACCCTTTTACACCAGCTTTATAACCAAGAAAAACACATTTAATAGATCTCGGTTCCAATTTTCCATTATCAACATGAGCATACGTAGGACAACCAAATATCTTTAAATCAGAATAGTCAGCAGGATTACCAGACCATACCTCTTGTGGAGTCTTTTTCTCAAAGGCAACGGATGGAGATCGGTTGATCAAAAAACATGCAGTAGAGGCTGCTTCTGCCCAAAATGACTTTGATAAGTTGGAATTTGACAACATACATCGAACCTTCTCCATGATCGTTCTGTTCGTTCATTCTGCAACGCCGTTTTGCTGTTAAGTATGACGAACTATCAAGTGTCTCACGATCCCTTCAGACTTGCACAGTTTATTAAATTCATCAGAACAGAACTCTAAGCCATTATTCGTGCGGAGGTATTTTATTTGCTTTCCCGTCTATTTTTCAATCATGGTTTTCCAAGACTTAAATGTGAAAAACACGTCACTTTTTTGCTTCAGGAAGAACTCCCACACTTTTCTAGAAAAAATCATCAATAAAAGTTAGCACATAATTAGCTCCACCTCTTGAAGGCACTCTGGATGGCCCCCACAAATCAGAATGAATATACTCCAACGTTCCCTTCGTGTTATGGATTCCTCTGGTGAATCGAACTCTCTTTTGCTTCCCAAAAATGCAGTGCTCACAGAACTTCAGTTTGCAAATTCCTTGCCCATCAAGAAGTCCTCTTTTGCTCAATTCTGTCAAGCGATTCTCACTCATATGCCCTAGGCGCATATGCCAAAGTTTATTAATATCATCATCTGACAAGGAAGAGGATGACACAGCTACATCACCAGTAACAGTAAAACCCTGTAAAACATATAACTTGACAGTCTTTCTCTGCCCTTTCATCACAATGAGGGAACCTTTGGAAATCTTCAAAACCCCACTTTCAGCTGTGTATTTGTACCCTTTTGAATCAAGAGTACCCAATGAAATTAAATTTCTTTTTAATTCTGGAACATGTCGTACGTCACTGAGTGTTCTGACAACTCCATCAAACATCTTAACTCTAATTGTTTTAACACATGCAATTCTACATGAAACATTATTTCCCATCAACACAATACCTTCAGACACTATTTCGTAAGTTGTAAACCAATCTCGATTGGGACTCATGTGGAAGGTGCAACCCGAATCAATAATCCACTCCTCGCTCGCTTTAGAATTGTTGACAAAAGCGACTAGAAGTTCACCATCGCTGTAATCTTCTACAACATCAGCTTTACCAGAATTTTCTAGTTGTTTTCCATTTTGATTCGCAACCTCCCTTTTGATCTTGTTCTGTAGCTTATAGCACTCAGATTTAATGTGTCCTTTCTTCTTGCAAAAGTTACAAGTTTTACCTCTGTTTGAAGACTTTGATCTACCCTTAGATTTACTGCGAGGATTCTGTTTTTGTGTCCTTCCACGATCATCATCAGCATTCCGATCTTGTCTCCCACGAATAATAAGACCCTCTCCCTGAGAGTCGGTTTTAACCACAAGATGCTTCATCTTATCATACGAGGTTAAAGAATCATAAACCTCATCAACTGCGAGAGACTCGCGGCTATATAAAATCGTATCTCTAAAGGTTGAATAAGACGGGGGCAACGAACAAAGTAGAATCAAACCTAGATCTTCCTTATCATACTGAACCTCCATGGCCTCCAAGTTTGAGAGAATTTCTTTGAACACTGTTAAGTGTTCGTGCACAGATGCACCTTCCTCCAAACGATGAGCATAAAGACACTACTTCATATGTAGCTTGCTAGTTAGAGTTTTCGACATACATATTTGCTCCAACCTGTTCCATAATCCAGCGGCAGTCTTTTCCTTCATCACATCCTGCAAAATTTCGTTAAACAGATGTAGATGTAACTGTTTTAACGCCTTTCGATCCTTGCGCTTCTTATCTTCTTCCATTAATGTTGAAGGCATCTTATCTACCCCTAGTAGGGCTTCCTCTAAGTCTATCTGTGCAAGAACTGCTTGCATCTTTATCTGCCACAACGCAAATTTGGTGTTGCGATCCAACAACGAAATTTCGTACTTCAAAGACGTCATTATCGTGATTGAGATGAACAACCCAGAAGCTCTGATACCAATTTGTGAAAAATATAATGTTGGTAATGACAATATATCGCAAAGAAAAGTAGAAAAAGAACACACAGATTTTACGTGGAAACCCTTTCGGAAAAAACCACGGGCAGAGGAGAAGAAAATTCACTATGTCGAATTCACTATTTATAGGCTTGTAAACCTTATTCTAATAGGAGTGAAACTCCTTATTCAAATAATATCAAATAGATGGAATTTAATAAGGTTTAAAAAACCTTATTCTAAAATAAAATAAAAGAAGTATAATTCTATAGGGATTTTACTTTTATTTTATTTTACCACAGTATTTTATTTAAATAAGGATTTGGGTCACTTAATTCTAACATCGTGTATCCGAGTCCATTTTACTATAGTTTCATCGAGCAATGTTTCAATAAACAGAAATGAGAAATTTAAATGAAAATTGGACTTGTGATAGTATATGTTTGATAATTAATGTGTGATAAGAATTGGATTATCTTAATGCTTTAAAACTCTCTCATGATTTATATATGTGAAAAACCTATTTAGTTGATTATGCTGACATGTACTTAGATGTGCTATTATGTGCCAAGAATAGCCACTTTTGAATGCCAAATTGTATGATATTTTCTTTATGCTTTAATGGATCGAGGTAAGATTAGTAACTCCATTTGAACTTACTAAACATTCTTAATGCTTATTCTGGTTGTTTTTCCTTCCATGTAGATTTTCATCTTACAGAACTGTCGAGCTAGATCAATGAAGAAGCACACACTATCCCGAGATGGTAGTTATAAATTCATTTTGAGTATAGACTATGTGACATTTACCTAAGGTTTCTATTATGTAAATAATAATTTTGAGATTTGGTAGCCTTATGTTAATAGTGGTGATGATTGATCTTGAATATAACACTTGGTATGAAACTTATTAGTGCATATTTTGGTCAAGCTTGATGTTTTGTGGATGGTGATATTTCTTTTGATTAGTTTGGTATGGCAAAACTACCTTATAGGCTACATAAAATGGTCAATTTGAGTTAATGTTTGTAAGAATGGTAAGCTATATGTGTTAAGTATGTGTTTAATAGTTTTGTTTATGTTTTAAGTGATGCATGATCATTCCTTGAAGTTTTTAATTACAATTATCATGATAAACATGTTTGTGATTGTGGTGAAAACATTTTGACATGGATAGATGAATAAGAACTTGAATACGTTTGATTATTAAATGGTTAGATACTTGAATTGTTTGGTTTGATGGCTATATTCTTGTGTAAGGTTGAATGAATGACTTGGGAATGGTTTGAAGTTCATTGAATTAGGTACCAAATGTGGATTTTGCCAAAAACAGGGGCAACGTCACGATCATGGGCTCTTGATGTCGCAACGTCATCATATCAGAGAGTAATGTTGTGATGAGTATATGTATGTCATTGCGACATGACATACTGAGATGATCACACCGCGATGAAGAAATGACGAATTTACAATGTCAGTCCATGAATTTTTAAAACTTTACGATTTGGTCCTAATTCGAGTGTGGACTAGTATAAGAGTATTCTTAAGACCGTGTAAGTTCCGGAATTGATTGAATATCATACCATATGCTTGTCTTTCATGCATTTAAAAGTATAATGACACGAATTGGATGTTTATTTGATTGTGATTACTTCAATAACTAGTGTAGCATTTTGTAGCTCAGACCCACCGATAGGTCGAGTAAGGGGTGTTACAACAGCAATGCTCAATCAATATATAATTATATAATCCACATGTTAATAAACCATTGGAGGGGCACATTAAGAGTCACAATCATGGGGCAGAGGAATTTTATTCATAAATTCATATAATTATCTATATCTGTAGTCAAATAACTAAAAAGCCAAAAGCTGATACATTGGGTATACAACTTTTGTATAACATATCTTCATTTACAATAGTGGCATTCATAGCTCAATAAAACGGAAAATAATATCCTCTTATTAGCATTACATGATAGCTGGAAATGTAACGTGACCACGGGTTATTTGTCTAGGAAAAATAATTTAATTACTATTTGTATATTATAAAATATATGACATTTCATAACATAGCTTCATTTACAATAGTTTATAGTCTAGATTGAGCAAATTGGTTAAAGGACTATTATGTTGTCTATCAAATCCAAATGGAGAAATACATTGTCTTGGGTATCGAAGTGATTAACTCCCAAAATATAGATACATAGATGTGATTATCTAGATTGACAATACATTGGACAAAACCTAAGTCGAATTAATCCTAGATCTGTTTATAGATTAATTCACTTGTGACATTTATAGTATGACTTACCTCAATCCTAAGCAAGTGATTGACTATATATGTGTGACTCGTATACTTTGATGCATTGAAAGCCTGAGTTCAAATAACTAAAAAGCCAAAAGTTGATACATTGAGTATATAACTTTTGCATGACGTAACTTCATTTACAATAGTGAAATTAATAGTCCAATAAAAGAATAAATAATATACTCTTATTACATTACATGATAGATGAAAAAGTAATATAATCACGAGTAATTTGTATAAGACAAATTATTTAATTATTGTTTGTATAGTATAAAATATTCAAACCTTGTAATGTTTTGTGTTTTGATCATATGCAAGGCTGCTATTTATAGTGTGATAGATTATTGCACTAATGGAAAGAAAGATGTGTAGGTTTCTTTAATTTAGTCACAATTTTCTCTTTAAATCTCGTGAATAATTGTTTTCTTTTATTTTCTTACCTTATTTTTAATGTTCAGAGTAATTTGTAAGGTTGTCTGCATTAAATGAGTGAATTAAAGTAATCAATTCGGATTTAAGGGTATTAAACAGTAACATTTGAAAATTAATAGGGATATTAATATAGGATTGAGGTGAATAAAAATTAAGTTATAATAAGTAGAAAAAAAAAGTTAAATAGTTGGCGTAAAATTAGTTGTTGAATGAAAAAAAAAATTTCGATTCATTCAAATCATTTGAGTAGATTTGTCCATGGATCGGGTCATTCATCTAGGTCCAAATGCCCGTCTAAAAGTTGGGATAGTTTGAACAAAAATATGATGCCCGAGAAATAGGTTTGAGTAAAATTAAGGCTTGCTTTTTTATATCGGCCGGGCCTTGGGCAAGATTTTTTGTCCGAGCCTGGCCCGGCCTAGCCCGAATATATTATGCTATAAAAAATATTATATTAATTATATATGTTAAATAATATTTATATTTATATTTATATTAAATCACTAACTCAATAACAATTAAACATATTACCCAAAACTTAAAAAAAAAAAAAAACTTAACCAACTAAATAACCCAACCCAAAATATATTTTATTGTATGTAATTTAATGTATTTTTAATATATTATTTAACATATATAATTAATGTATTTTTTAATTTAAATACTTTTTAATATATTTTTAATGTGTTAGAAAACTTTTATTTTAGCGTTTTTAGTGCATTTAGTGTATTATATTTTTAAAAAAATTAAATAATAACTAATCTAAAAAAATCAAGTATGGGCGGTCAGGTTTAGCCCGAGTTTACCTTTCTAAAATTGGGCCGAGCTTGAGCAAAAAAGTAAGCCCATTTTTCAAGCTGAATTCAAACTTGAAAAATTGGTTTAGATATCTTACATGGACCGAGCCTGAACGCAGGGCAACCCGACTCATAAGCACCTCTACATTTGAGAGATAATAGAATAGTGTACCAACTTTTATATTTAATCATGCACACATGGCAATCATACATGGAGACACTTTTCACAAAATTAAAGTGACCACATCAGAAAGTTTCCATAATTGTTACGGTAACTTGTTATTAAACCAAGGTTTATTTTATAATATATTTTGATATAACAAATTTTTGAATAAAAGTTAAAGTTGAACAAAATTGGAAATAATAATAAAATCAAGTTAAAATAGTTTCAACTGAGTTAAAAATTTTCACTCATGTTAAAATTGTTTTAAAATAAGTTAGTATTGCTCTAGGCTAGAGGTGATCATAGACCGGGCCCAGATAAAATTTTGGGCCCGTTTTTTAGGCCTGGGCCCGGCCCAGCCCGAAATATGGGCCTAAAAATTTGTCCAAGCTCGGCCCGAAAGAAAATTGCTAAGCCTGAGCCCGGCCCTACAACAGCAAAAAAGTATATATTTAATATATATATATTTGATTAAAAAGTATATTTGATTAAAAATAAAAAATATATATTTAATATATAATTCAGTCCAACCAAAAAAGTTTTACCCGAGGTCCGGCATGTTTTCTAAACGTGCCTCTTTTTTTGCCCAAACACATATTTCGGGCCTATATTTTTACTCAAACCCTTTTATTTTTCAGGCGGGCCGTCGGGCCGGGTCAGGTAGCCTAACCCATGATCACCTCTACTCCAGGCCAAAATGTATACCCATTCTGAAATCGATACCAAATTGACATTTTGTTTTCAGTCAATTACAAAGTATCGATACCTTTTATTAAGTATCGATAAATTGTCTTTAGTATCGTTGTAAACTAACTTTAACGATTACTAAATCAAACATTAAATGCTAATAGTATCGATACTCGTAGAAAAAGTATTGATAGCTTCTATTGCAAGTGAATTTAATGATTTGATGTTTTCATCCCAATGACTCTATTTATGTTTCCAACAACCATAATAGTTGAAAATCAATCAGGGTATAAATACCATCTTTCAAAGGTCCTACAATAAGAAAAGAGATCATCAAGCCAAAAAATTAATCAATACAACCTTAGTGCTTAATTCTTTCATTCTTTTCTTGTACACATTTGTGAGCCTTCATTGATATTCTTTAGCTCAAGTGTATTCTTGTTTATTTGTTCTTAATTGGCAAACATTCTGATATTGTAAGGATTACTTCTTAATTTGTTTTTTGTATTTACTCTTTGAGAGAGTTGCAATCTTAAGATTTTTGGTAGAAGTCTTAAGGAAGATTGTAAGGATAAACAATATCCTCAAAGGTTATCAAATTAGTGAATTTGAAAAAAATTATTGTGGAAAGCTAAAGTAGTGGAGTACGCAATTGGGGCAAAACCACTATAAATTGTTATGTTCTTTGTTGCTTATTCATTCATTGCTTTCACCATTTTCTTAAATGTCAATTCACCCCTCCCTTAGTGATTTTGAGTTGATCTATTGAGCTAAGACTTATAATATATATGGCTAGGTTTTTGTACCCCTAAGCTGATTTTATATAGTAATTTAAATAAATTATATTGTATTTATTTTTGAATAATTTAATAAAAAATCGACTACTCAAATTTAAATATGTTATATATAATTTAAAATTGAATAGATAATTATAATTATAACTATGTTTATTTTAAAAAATAAAAGATGCATAAAATTGTGTTAGTTTATTTTTTAAAATAAATATTAATTTATATTTTAATTTTACTTTAAAAATATTTTTAAATACTTTTTACTTTTAAAATTAATTCAAACTTAATTCTTTCTTTTTTAAAGTAAACTTTAAAAATTAAACATCAACAGATTTAAAAATTTAAAGGGATAAATACCAAAACTATCGTGAACTATGGTTTAATGTGCAATTGTATACATAAAATTTGATTTTGTGCAATTTTACACAAGAAATTTTGATTTGATCAAATTCTTGTAAATTATTAACACGGTTATTGATATAACATCGTTTTATGTTTATATGTTGCATACATAAATAATTATATTTATCCAATGTAAAAATAAAATGATGTGCTTATTTCTTTAAATGTGCATAATTAAATCAAAATTAAAATTTTAGGTACACATTTGAAACACAATTAGAGTTTCATGTGTATAGTTGCACCAAATTAAAGTTCATGTATAATTTTGAGATTTATCCCAAATTTAAATAAGAAATATTGTAAAGTAGAATATAACAAATTTAAATATTTATTGTAAATAATTTAACTATTATTTTATGAATATTCAAAATTAAAATTAGCATATTTTAAATTTAACAGTCATTTTTAAAATTTTAAATAATCAATTTTATAAATTTAAATAAAATCTATGTTGTTAAAATTTGTAATTAAAATTACAATTATTGAAAAAAAATTTAAATTAGTTTTAAAAATTTGTTTTAAAACTTTTTTGATACAAATTTTTAATTTTTTAAATATTAGAATAATAATGCTTTTGATAGCTTTTAAATAGTTAATAAATAATAAAATACACTTTTACAAAAAAAATCGTAGAGAGTAGTATTTTTTAAATATTTTTAAATTTAATTAAACATTTGCATTTAATTATAAAAAACAAAAATATTTTATTATTTTGAAAATTTTAATTTTAGAATAAATATGTTTACAAAACACATGAAATGATTTATCATATATTTTAAATTTTCTAAATTGTTTTTCAAATATTTAATTCAAAACACAATTAAAATTTAAATCATTTTTAAAACATTATTTGAAATTTATATTTAACTACAATTTTAATTAAATAATTAAAATATGCAGATTGATTTCATTATTATTTTAAACGTTATACAAATTTAAGATTAAAATAATTGAAAGTTTTCATTTTAAATATTTTATTTTAATGTGTTTTGTAGAAACAAATATAAAATTGCTAATGCATAATATATTAGAAAATAATTTTAAAAAGTTGTAAAATTGTGTACATACTTTGAGATTGTCACACAATTAAAGCATAAATATGGAGAAAAATTAAAAATACAACACCAATCAATAAATATAATAAAAATAAAATTTACAAGTATAGAATTAAGTTGAATATATGATAAAAGTTTATGAAAATTAAACAAAATATAATATATTCAAGGATCTTACGTGCAATTATCCTCAATCTTCAAAACCCTTCCTCTCGACGAGAAGGAATTGTATGAAACTGTAATTTCACATTATCCATATCCCTTTTCAATAGAAGAATGACAAATTAGATTTTTCCTCTTAATTTTTAGCATTTTCAGTTAGATTTGAATTTTTTTTCAAGAGAAAAAAATTAAAAATTAGGAGGAAAAATCTGATTTGTCATTCTCCTATTGAAAAGAGATATAGATGACGTGGAATCACAGTTTCATACCATCCTTTCTCTCCTTTCGACTTGTTGATGTTTTGTGAAATTTGGTATTATTTTTACAAGACATTTGAAAAGTGATGTATCCTAAAGAATAAAAAAAATAATATAGTAAAAAAATACAAGAAATCAAAAATTATAAAAGAAAATAAATTTAATGTCAATTTTAGAAAGGAAATTGCATGTAAGTTGAAAAACTTTTCACTATTATTTATAGAATTAACAGTGGGTAATTAAAATTTAAAAATAATTATGATTATAGTAATTCTCTTAAAATTTAAAATTATTATTATCTCTTAAAGTTTAAAATAATTATTATCATCTCTTAAATTTTAAAATAGTTATTATTATCCTTAAATTTTAAAATTATTATTATCATGAATTTCCATAATATTTTTAATAAAAATAAAATATTAAATTTTAATAGGAAAATAATATTAAAAGATAATGATATTTTAAGGAGTATTTATCTAAAAAATTTAACGAGTAATTTAAAAATAAAAATAAAAATAAAATTTTCATTGGAAAATATATATCAAATTATAAAATAAATATATTACAAAATTAAATATTTTGAAAGGATAATTTAGTTAGAAAGTTGTAAAATATATATTTTTTTAAATTATAGAAATTAAATGGATATTGAAAAATTAAATAAATTGTTTTAAAAATTATAAAAAATGGAGATACATCACATGGGCTTGTGTACCTTGATATATTAAATATATATATGATATATAACTAATTAAGGTCAAATTCTCGTATTAGTCCTTATATTATACATAAGTTGCATGTTTAGTCTATGTACTCTAAGTTGGTCATTTTAGTCTCATTACTTTTTAAATTTTAAAATTTCAGTTCAAACCAAATGGAACCCATTAAATTCATTAAGCTAAATTCTGTTATTTTCAAAATAATATTTTACAAATATTTTATCTTATTTGTCGTGCCATGTTAGCTTAATATTTTCACACAATATCCACAAAAAAGTCACCCTATTTTGGTTAATTGATTTAACGGCTATTGTATGAATCAGATTAAAATTTTAAAATTAGAAAAAGTATAGGGATTGAAAATGATCAAATTGGAGAATATGAACTAAATCCACAACTTATACGTGTCTGAGATTAATATTAGAAATTGACTTAATAAATTAACTGTTATAACTCGGGTCAAATCTAAAATTTTAAAATTTGAATATAAGAACTAAAATTAACCAAATTACAATACAAAGACTAATAAGAGGATTTGATCATTAATTAATTTTTTACCATATAGCTTTTATTCAAAATTTGTTTTTTATATAGTTCTTTGTTCAAAATTTTATCATTTAACCAAGGTGTTGTTTAATCAACTGAAAAATCAATGCTGAAAAATAAATCTTAAAAATTGAAAATTGAAAATTTAAGCTCAAATTTAAGTTACAAAATCTATTTGATATATTTTAAAATTAATGGTAAATTACACTACTAGCCACCCAGCTATTAATAAATTTCTTTTTTGGTCACTCAACTATGAAAAGTTACAAAATAGTCACCTAACCATTAGTAATTTTCTTTTTTGGTCACCTAACTATTTAATTTTGTCTTTTTTATCACCAGACGGCTAACGGTGGCAACTTTTAAATTTAACATAATAGCAACTTTAACCCTTAATATTTATAAATTATGTCAATTTATTCTTGATTCTAAAAATATAACCCTTAACATTTACACATTGTGTAATTTGGTCTTTTTTGCAATTTTATTTTTCATTGTGGCATTGAAGGTTATTTTAAAAGAATGAGAAGAGATGAAAATTATTGTCTTGAACTTTTGGTGTTTCTATTTTTTTGTATATTTTTAATCAAATTTAGCAGATAATTTTTTTAGCTTTTTATGTGAAAGGGTCACAAAGAAAAGCAAAAAAAAAAACAAACAAACAAACAAACAAAATACACAATGTGTAAATGTTAAGGGCTAGATTTGTTTTAAATCATGACTAAATTGACACAATGTATAAATGTTGAGGGTTAAAGTTGCTATTACACCAATTTTAAAAGTTGCCACTGTTACCCAGCTGGTTACCAAAAAAGACGAAATTAAATAGTTAGGTGACCATTTTGTAACTTTTCATAGTTGGGTGACAAAAAAGAAATTTAGTAATAGTTAAGTGACCTTTTTATAACTTTTTATAGTTGGGATATCAAAAAAAAAAAAAAAAATACTAATAGTTGAGTGACTACTAGTATGGTTTACCTAAATGTAGTTATGGAATATAATTAAATTGTTTGATAAAATAGATTTTAAATCATAAAAATATATTTTATCCTTAATTTTAAACCTTTCACCTTATTTTAAAAGCAACCAAATTTTTAAATATAATTTTATATGATAATATATTATTAAATAAATAAAATTGAATTAATTAAAAATATTCCCCATTAAATATCTATTTCATTTTTATAGAAAAATTTTAGTAGATTGTTTTTATTTTAAATTACCAAAATGTAAAAAAATCAATTAATATTTAAAATTTACAATAATTTAATTTTTTTACAATTTATTAGACAAGCCCTAAATAAAATATAAAAAAACTATGATGAAAGAAAAACATCACATAAATTATGCACCTTAAACACAATTAAATAATGTAATTAGAATAAAATGAATTAATAAAAAATAATAATGACGGTTTGAAATATCATATATCAAAACATTTTTGAAAAGGTTAATCTTTACTCTAAAATTTGACTCAACAATGTGATATTTGTAAAACAAAACAAAAAAATTCAATTCAATAGATATATTGTTTTTGTGTATCTATATATCTCAAAGTTTTTACAACATTAAGTTTATTTGTTGATTAGAAAAATTAATAAATAGATACGATGTCTACATTTAAAATTGCTTGTATGGATGACAAATGGAACATCACATTGGGGAAAATTAGGGAAAAAAGTCGAAAAGAAATTTGCAAAGTAGGCATTTTTTCTCATATATAGAGAAATAGACCGAGAGCTTGTTGTGTGTCGAGTTGCCATAGGTAAAGGGGTTTTGAGTGCAACACTAAATCGGGAGATTGATGTCCCCAAATTAGAGAAGTTTAAGGGGAAAGGTCCATGAGGGAAGTGGACAACTTTCTGTGGGAGATGGAGCAATACTTTCTTGCCATGAGCATAAAGGACGATGAGGCTAAGGTAAATATTATTGCTAAATATTTTACAGATTTTGCTCTTCTTTGGTGGAAGCGTAGGTCCACATATGAAAAGCGTTGCCAGGCTACGATTGGGACTTGAGAGGAGTTTTAGAATGAGCTCAAGAAGCAGTTTTACCCTCAATATGTAGAGAAAGAGGCTCGGGCTAAGTTGCATTGGTTCTCATAACAAGGTTCAATTCGAGAGTATGTAAAGGAGGTCAGTGAATTAATGCTCCAAATTACGGATCTAAGTGAGAAAGATGCATTCTTACTTTTCATGGATGGGTTGAAGTTGTGGGTTAAGCAAGAATTGGAACGTCGAGGGGTCCAAGAACTGTCTAAAGCTCTGATCGTGGCAGAGTCCTTAATCGAGCTTGTTTTGAAGAAAGACAAGTTCGAGTCTTCCAAGCCCAAGGGGAAGGGCAATGATATGGAAAATGAAGAAGGATAAGTCAATAATGAAAACGATAATGATAGAAATAAGAAACCACAAAATGGAAAGAGGAAACCCAACAGTAAATTGAAGGGGCCATTGAAATGCTTCCTTTATGAAGATCCAAATATGGTAAAGGACTATTCAAAATGATTCATGTTTTTTGCCATCAAAGAGGATGATGAGCTAGAAAAAACACCCATGAGGCTTGGTTTGATCATGTATGGGATCAAAGCTAAAAAGGGTAAAGAGAATAAGAAGAAACCAAGGAAGTGTTTCTTTTATTGTGGTCTACATAGGCTATGTGACTGTCCAAAGTGATCTAAGACTTTCATGATCAATAAAGAAGTGGAAGTGGATCCAGTGAGTGAGGCTTTGAAGCTTGGGTCAATGATACTCAATTTTGCGAAATCGAAGAGGGATAGCAAGCAAAAAGGGTTAATGTATATGGACATCAACATTGCAGGTTAGAGGAAGAGTGCTCTTATTGATATGGGGGCATCAGACATATTCATATTTGAAAAAGTTGTGGGTAAGCTTGGTCTCTCAGTTAATGAATCAACGCTTGGTCTCTCAGTTAATGAATCAACTAAAAAGATGAAGATTCCAAAGAGGTCCCAACCGTGAGAGTAGCAGAAGGGGTTGAGCTATGGATTGGTCAATAGAAAGGTAAGAAACACTTCGAGGTAATTCACTTGGATGATTACAACTATGTTCTTGGCTTAAATTTCCTTGACAAGATTAATGTTGTTTTGGTTCCTTTTGCCAAATGTATATGCATCTTGGATACTCACAAGATTAATGTTTTAGTTAATGAATTAACTAAAAAGATAAAGATTCCAAAGAGGTTCCAACTGTGAAAGTAGTAGAAAGAGTTGAGCTATGGATTGGTCAATAGAAAGGCAAGGAAGACTTCAAGGTAATTCACTTGGATGATTACAACTATGTTCTTGGCTTAAATTTCCTTGACAAGATTAATGTTGTTTTGGTTCCTTTTGCCGAATGTATATGCATCTTGGATACTAGACAACAACAATGTTTCATGCCAATGAGTCGAGACATGAGGGGTGGACCGAAGGTATTGTCAGCAATCCAACTAGTCAAAGATGTTCATGAGAGAAAAAAATTGACTTGGTAGATAGGAGAAGTGCTACAAAGACATCATTAGAAATTCTATAGGGCGATAAACTGATATGAAACCTATTGAGTTATTAGTGGGGCTACCACCTAAAAGAAATGTGGGTTATGCATCGGACTTTGGGTGAAAAGTAGTGATGCAAATAGGGCAACAGAGACGAGCAAATGTAACGAAAGAGGTACATCTCAAACACTTTGGTAGTATTTTTCATTCTGAATACTTAGCTTGGCAAAGACACATGGGCCATTTCAGAGTTTTGAAGCAAGTAAGCAAAATGGCTTATAAACCAAAGTCAGCAGCAAGGCTCAAGGTTAACCTAGTGCTCAATGAGAGCGTGTCGAAACCTAATTGTGTGGATCAAGGGATCCCAATTGAGGCACAATGTAGGCAAGTAAGTGCGACGAACTTTTGCGAACAAGATGTACCAAAAAGGAGAGAAACGGTTCGAGTTAGGAGATGACAAAAGTTGAAGCAAGTGTTCCGAGGGATGAGACTACTTGATAGAGAGGCTAGTTAGGAATCGGCCGAGGCATTGAGAAGGTTCTGGGATGAGTCAAACCTAGGGGTGAGCAAAACTCAATTCGACTCAAAAAATTGAAAAAAAAATTGAATTTCGAGTAAACGAATCAAGTTATTCGAGTCAACTCGAATTTTTTTTTTGAATTTTGAGTTTAAATCAAGTTTAACTTTCGAATTTGAGTAACTCGAATAAATCAAATATCAAACTATAATATTTTAAATTTTTACCCTAAACCCCTAAGCCTTTTTATTTTCCCCCAATACTTTTACTCCCTCCCACTTTTTCCCCAAAACTTTTACTCTCCTCCCATCCCACCCCAGTCTACCCCAAACCCATTTTCCCCTAATTTATTTTGAATATTCCCCCCCCCCATTTACTTTCCCCAAAATTTTATTCCCCAACCCTCAAAACTTTTATTTTCCCCTAAACTTTTACTTTTCACCTTTACCCCAAAATAAAAAATCATCCAAAAAATTCCTAAACCTAAATAGTAATAATTTTATTTATATCTTCTATTTGTATTATTAAATTAAATTTCACATTTTGTACTATTTATATTATTGAATTGTTTAATTATATTAAATATTTATAAATTTCTATTAAAATTGAATTATTGATGATGCCATAAAATTTTCGTATTAAAATTTTATGTTGGTATCAATTTTACATTTTATATTTAAGATAACTTTTATTAAAAAATCACATTTTTATATTTAATATTTTTTAATTTCAAAATGCATAGTGACAAAAATCGGAAGATAATTGAAGCAGCTAAGCAAGCAAGAAGCTAACTCGTATATAAAATATTAATAAATAAATTATGAGAAGATGAAAGTTAATAACAAATTTGATTACTGTGGGTGATAGTTACAAGGATCCAAAGTCATTTTTTAATTTAACTTGAACAAATATATTCGATTCGATTTCCATCTCACTCGAATTAGTTTGAGAAATTTCAAATTGAGTTAGGATGGTAAAATAGGATTCATCAATTCGATTAACTCGAAATTTTTTCATTCGATTCGATTCAATCGAGTGCTCAGCCCTAGTCAAACCAATGTCATTCAGAGCACACAATGAGGGCATTGCGAGAATGGGTAGGGGAGAATGTCACGGGCCATGAACCAAAGCCCATGACGATTTCACAAAGAATTTTGCATAGATGTCAATTGATGAAATAAGGCTCATTTAACCCAAATTAACTAGCCCAACTCATGGAAACCATGGAGAAGCCCTCTATTTGAAGCCTTGGTGGCTCAGTGAAACACTCTAGTAAAACTAGTTACCAGGGTAAATAGTGTAAATCCTAAAGGAATAAGATTGTATGGAGTTTAAATCCCTTAGGTGTCTCAATTGTAGGTAAGCTCTAATCTTGACCGTCAATGTAACTCAATCTATATCGTTAGTTTTGGGGGAGCTCAACTATATATAAAAGTCTTCCCCCTTATTTGTCATCATTCCATCCATAGTTGTGAATATATTTGAGAGCATTTACTCAAACACTTGGTGTGTGCTATTTTTCCTTAAGCTTTTCTGTTCTTCGTTGCTTTTTCATTTCGAGTTTGTTTCCGCTATATTTTGGTGCCTTATAGAATTTTGGTGAGAATTCTCACTTTCGCAAGAGTTAGGTTGACTTAGGCAAATTTGGAGCAAAGAAATCACCTAAGGTTGCATGATTTGCGAGACTAAAGTTCTAGCCACATGACAATAGCATGTGCCCCTTAAAAAATAATTTAATATGAGGTGCAACCTGTTTAGCAGATAACTAGTTAAGTTAATTTTAAAAAATATATTATTTTTTAAGTAATATTTAAGTTCATTTTAAAAATCGTTAAATCGCCCTGAAACACCTTTGCACATAGTTGCCATGCTTGGCCATTTTGAATTCGTTGATGAACTTTCACTTGAATGCCTGATCTAGCCAACGAACTCGATTCCCAAAGTCAATCACCACTTCACTTAGCAACAGTCAAAGGGCACCGGCAAATTGTGACAAGTTCACTGCAAGTTAACCTTGATATGTGCCTTATTTGTGACCATGATGGGAGGAACCCTCTTCACATAGCAGCCATGAAAGGTTGCCTTGATGTGTTGAGAGAGTTTATTCATGCCAGACTTGTCGATGGCCCAATGTGACACCATTTTGCATGCATACGTGAGGTGCAACCAGCTCGAGGCTTTGAAGTTGTTGGTGGTCAAAGGAATTTCGAATCAGGAGTTTGTGAATTGTCTAAACTACGAGGGTAACACCATCTTGCATATGGAAATAGCTGCTAACCAAACACAGGTGTGTACCATGGACTTTTTTTCCTTTTAAGTTTGAACATCTCAAAATAATAAATAAATTAATGGAAATCATATCGATATATATATATATATATATATATATATATATATATATATATATATATGCATGTTAGCCATAAAATTTTGATTCGTAGCCAAAGAGGTGGACAAGAATTGTGAGAATAAAGATGGCTTCAAGGCACTTGATCTTTTATTACAAAAGATACTCACTTAATAACTTTGTAATAAACAAATGACATTATAATAGATATGAATTTAATAGAGAATTTTAACGGTGTCAATAGTTCTTAAAAGTTCACATCAATATTTTAATTATAATAAAGTATTTGGACTAACTAATAATATTATAAAAATTGAGTTGTTAAATTATGTCAAAATTAAATTATATAGGTTAAGTCTCAAATTTAAGTGCAATATAAGGGTCAAAACTAAGATTTGACCATTAATATATAATTAAAGAAATAAGAAGCTTTGGTTGACACGTGTTATAAGAAATAAGTGCATTAGTATTTTCCTTTTCTTAGTTAATACTTTTCACTTATTATTTTCAAATATTTATTTTCCAATTTTCTACTTATATTATTCATAAATTATTTTAAATTAATATGAAATAATTCAATATATTTTAATTATTAAATACAATACATCCATGCAAAACGAAAATAGCTTTCATAAATTTTAATACCAAAAAATACATAAATAATTAAAAAAAATCTTAAACACTGGTTATGAAATCTTCAAAACATTGTATACTATAATAAATCTTTTTCATTTATATTTCTAAATAACACTCTTACTTAAGACCAGAGGTGTTCATGGGCCGGGCCGGGTTCGGGCCGGGCCCGTAAAAAATTTTGGCCCGCATACTAGGCCCGGGCCCGGCGCGGCCCAAAATATGGGCCTGAGATTTTGTCCAGGCCCGGCCCAGGAAATTTTTCTTAGGCCCGAGTCCAGCCTGGCCCGGCCCGTTTTTTAAAAATAAACACCAATTTTTTAAAAAAATTTAAAAAAAGTATTTTAAAAATATTTTAAAAAAATTTAAAATTTAAAAAATATAAAAAAAATATTTTTTATTATATATTCGGGCCTGGTCGGGCCGGGCCCGGGCCAAAAAAATCGTGCCCGAGGCCCGTCCTGTTTTTTAAACGGGCCTCATTTTTTTACCCAAACCCATATTTCGGGCCTATATTTTTACCCGAACCCTCCCATATTTCGGGCGGGCCGTCGGGCCGGGCCGGGCCGCCCGGCCCATGAACACCTCTAGTTAAGACATATGTTTTACATATTTTTTTTTCATTGGCATACTGATAAAGCCCTTAATGTTTGCTCAATTTTTTCATTTGGACCCTTATTCTTTTTGGGGATTTTGGTTTTCAACCTCTAAAATTTAATCAAATTGCTTACTTTTAGATGAAAAAATTGATTTAACTTGTTCAAATTTTAACGGCATTGATAAGACCACTAGCGTGACAATCTACGTATAATTCATAAAAATTCAAAAAAAAATTAAAAATCAACAAAGTTCATAAAAATTTTTAAAAATTTATTCATATTAGCAATAAATTATATATAACATGTCACGTCAATGTCATTAACATTTTAACAGTTCAACCAATTTTTTTTCATCAAACAACAATCGATTCACTAAATCTTACAGGTTGAGGGTCAGAATAACCTGGAAAAAAAAAAGAATAAGAGCTTAATTGACAAAATGAGTAAATGTTAAGGGCTAAAATTATCTTCATGCCTTTTTCAATTTGGCCCTTATTATTTTTTAGTTAAATTTGACCTCAATTTTTAAAAGAGTCTAATTTTACCATCAACTTTTCAAAAGAGAAAATTATTTTTAATGAAAATATTGAATAAAACATTAAAATTTTAAATATATTTAAACTTCAAAAAAAGTAATAATTTCCCATTTATATTTACATAAAAGGCAAACCAATTAATTATTTAAAAGATAATAAATATTATTTTTATATGAAAATTTTAAATTTTAAATGAAACAAAATTAGAATAATTACATGCATAGTTTATTTAAAGTTGTACATATATTGCTTTAATTTTTATTTTTATTTCCAAGTCTACATGTATGGATGGATGGATTCGATACATTTTTGGTGGAATAAGAAAACATAATCTCTCACGAATTATGTATAATTTGCAAGTTATTTATCTTTGTAAAACACCTCATAAAACTTTTTTTCTTCAACTTCATTTGTTGAGAGGTAATTCATCCATTTTAGAGAAGTTTTTGAAGTGTTATCGTCTGTTGTCGACAGATCCTTTAATAGGTTAGTATTGTCCTCTAGTCGAGCCAAGATTTTGTCTCCTAACTCTGTTGAGGGCTCGAATGCTAGAGGCGAGGTTCACAAAGAGGGAGTTCCTTGTCGGATCGGATCATGCGTTGCACATGCCACTTACCGCCTGATCAAGTGGTAGTACATATTCCCTTAGAGGCAATACAAGGGGCAATGGTTTAAACCCTACCGGTTGTGCAATACTCTAGTCCCCTTAGTAGGTGGCTGTATGCACTGCCTAATCCAATCCAACGAGGAGCTTTCGCTTTGCAAACCCTGTTTTTGACACTCAAGCTCTCAGTTGAGATAGGAGACGAATCTCTTACTCAATCCATGGATAATACCAACCGATTGAAGAGTCTGTTTGCTCTAAACGGACGACACTTCAAAAACTTCTATGAAAGGAATACACCTTCCCTCAACATCATTACATTTTTTATTAATTTATCTTTTTAGAAGTTAATAATTTTTTTCTTTAATTATTTTATCTACATAACTAAACTTTTATAGTTCAGTATAGTCATAAATTCTTAATTTGTACAAATAAAACAATATAACATATTTAATAAATAATCTTACATTCGTGTAATCTTATTATCAAAAAGATATTATTTCCATGAATCAAATACCTCCAAAATAAACCTATAATCAAAACATTACATCCATACTACTCTGCATCACACTATCCTATTCTTATTAAATATTATAATAAAATGTATTATACTTTTTTTAAATATCGAAGAAAAAGAGTCATATTTTTTCCTATGTAAAAACATTTTCGGTAATAATAATTTCGAGTGTGATTCGATGCTATACTTTGATACTGTTTAATGAGAGATTTATCCTTCTACTCTCAAATCCAAGGTTATCAATAGTTGAGTTCAAATCAAGTTCAAATATTAAGTGTTCAGCATGATCATGAATCTACTATTTTTGCTTCTTATGTTTTTTTTCTTTGTTATATTATAGAGATATTCATTGTAAATTTATTATAGAATTTATATCGTGAATTTTCATCAAATAAAGAAAATGATAATCATATTCCAAAAAGTAAGAATCAAATCGACAAAATTAAAAGACGTGCATGTATTATTGCTTTTTATGCATCTTTTATTTTATATTCTTTCACATGATTAATTATAAAGTTAATAAATCTAACAAGTTCAATTAATCAATGAATTAATTAATTTATCATGAGTCAATAAATTCAAGTAGTCAATTTATAAGTTTATAATGTTTCAAATTCATGGTAGAATAGTTAATTAGGATATTGAATTGATATTTTAATTCCACTAATTGAAGGTTAATAAAATATGATTAATAGATTTCTTCACATGAGATTTAAGCATTTTATTAAAATAATATTTTAATTAAAATCATTTTATTTAATAAATTATAATTAATAAAATAGATATAATTTTACTTAAAAATTTAAACCATATATTATTATAGAGAATTAATTTAATAAATAGCATACTTTATAACCATGGTAAATATTGTTGTTACAAGTGAAAAGTTGTTATAGAGAAAAAAAAAAACAAAAAATAATTTTCTAAAAAATTGATGTTATAGCGAAATGCTGTTATAGAAAGAACTGACTGTGTTTGTTGTTGTTTGCTTCTTTATTCTACTGCCTTTGGACAACCGTATGCATGTACCTTTATACACACCTTTGGCCTTTGCAATGAATTATTGTGCTCACATGTGCGTAAAAAAAAAGGGGGGGTATCCTAATCTGAATATGAGAACATTACAAAGACAAATCCCAATGGGACCATCCAGAAAATTTGACTTTGGATTCCGCTACTTCCATCACCCTTGCCCATTCATACCCTGTTATTTCATTATTAACGGTTTGTGATTAAAACTTTGGAGCCTCCACTTGGCAACTACTGTCATGCATTTAACCTCCTCAACATACTGTGAAAAGACAAAAAAAGAAAAGAACCTACAATGCAATGCAACAAGCTCAGACAATTTTCTTGGCTGGAACCCACAAAATATGGCTTGCGGCTGGGGAATGGGAATGGCTGCCCTAAAAACAAAACAAAATGAAAAGTGGAATAACCTGTGGTTGGATAAGGGAAGTTCCTCGTGAATCAATTAGCTGATGTTACTGTCATGTAATGACATAAGGTGAAGAGATGAAAATATACATACACACACATATATATATTTATAAATATATATATATATATATATATAAAAGAAAAATGGAAATCCTCACCAGAGCTCAGTCATTGTCTTTTTCACAAAATTGGGAGAGAATGAGATGGCTTGTCAACCACATCTTTAAAGCTTGGTGGAGTCAGTCACCCCACCACACATCACATGGGGAAGAGTTTACACTTTACACACTCTACTCTTTTGAGAGGAATCTCCGTCAAATTTAAAGCTTAGAGAGGTCCAAAATCGGATAAAAATGGTAAAAAAAGGCAACCTACCTTCTCTTAGAAATTTAAAAAGGGAACCACCAATTCCCAACGTCTTTAAACATGGATCAAGGGTGCTCACCAGCATTTGCCTTGTTCTACACATCACAACCCATAACAAAGTAATCCTCAAATAAGTCCTTTACATAGGTAACCATCTCAATCACAAAGGCTAATGCATAAAAGCTCATTCTACAAAACACCCAACACAAGTCCGCAACCAAAGAGTCTTCTAGTATGCATTTGTGCCTCCTAAAAACCTAATAAGTTGAATGTTACCCAAGATGAGCATCTGACTACTCAAGTGTATCACACCACAAAGGCATGCATGTGATCCTTGCTCCCAACCCAGCGCCATATCCCCTGCATCAGCAGTAATCCATTTCCAGTCCTTCAAGCTACCTCTGTTTCTTACAACGCTTAGATTCCTCTTGCCATCCTGATCTCCGAGAAGTGATATAGCAAATGCTTATCTACATCACAGAAGTGACAAAAATGTAGTGGCTAATTCCTTACCTAGCAGCAAACTACACAGGAAAATAGGGCTCAACCAAACCTAATGCCAAGAACTAATAAGTACCCTCCTGTGAATAACTCTAGAAGCATTCATATCAACAAGAAATTCTAGTGCTACAAACAGGCTAAAATCAACCCTTGACCATTCTCCGAAGGCAAATAGGAACATGAGCTCTGGATGTTGGATATATCCTTTGTGATCAACACTTTTCTCTATGTTAGTTCGGGTATATATTTCACACCACTTTATAGTTTCAAATAGCTAATTAATTTGTCTACAATGCATATATTTTTCGTTCATTTATCTCCAGATCTTTGTAAATCTAGAAACCTACAACTCATTCTGCACATGCTGAGAAGGTAAAAATATTCCTTTTATGGTCCTCAATTGATCAAAAGTTATTTATACTAAAATTTTCTAAGTAATTAGACGTGTAATGAGAATTAAATCATCCAACTATTAGATATCAATCATGCTCATTTTATTTACAGTTCATTCTCTGCTGCATCCCAACAATGCAACTTGTCAGCACTTACATTTTACAACATCTATTAGAGAATAAAGATTGCAAGCAAGATTCACTAATACAATCAAAAGATCATTAATTTTGAAGGGCAAGCTACAATAAAACTATTGTTTACAAACCTGGTCCATGTCTTCTATTATTAGATGAGGACCCTGGTTGCTTGCAAAATTGTTCATCTTCTGAGTTGCCTCCAAATGTTGCCTTACGCTTTCTCGTTGCTGCCCCTACATTATGACCTTCATTTTCCATAAAGCACTTTCTTGAAAAGGATTCAAAATGGTCATTAACAGTCCTCTCTGGAAAAAAGGGGATCTCTTTACTCTTTTGTTGAAAAACATCACTAAGTTTGCCCCCATCTTGAGTGTTGCTGGGACCAACATCTGTGGTTTCACAAAGTGACTTCTTTTCTACTTGCATACAAGGGTCAGAAAATAGACCCAACCGCAAGGACAAATCACATTCTTTCCCAAGTAACTTCTCATCAGTGTGTCTGATATCTTGCAGCCCAATTCGCTTACCACCAATATCAACATTGGAAGAGGAAAAGAAATTCTGCAAGGAACCCATTTCAGCTGGCTCTAACACGGATGAACCAATAGGTCTCCCAACTATTATCGTATCAGACACTAGATTTTCCTGCACTGGAGAACCTGTTTGGGACTCTGCATTTTGATAGTGAATTCCATAATAAAGGGGGTAAACTTGACCTGAGTTCGATGGACTGTTAGTTTCCATCCTCATCAATTGGTCATGGCCAGATGGGCAATTTTGAGGTAGAAACGGATAATTATGACGGTTAGCTTGTGAAACCGAAGTGTTCGAATTCACATTGGTTGCTATTCTTGCAAGCTGACTACCAGACTGAACCGGGGATAACTGAGGACACCTATCCTCACTACCGTTATCCAAAATCCTAGGAGTTGCAGGAACAGTTTCGGGTGCTCTTGGCGTAAGGTAAGTCCTAGGATTACTGTGTCGTTGGCTCCTTGAAGCTCTCACTGGATAGCACCCCAGGTTAAGGGCCGCTAAAACAACATATATGTGCTACAATCTATCAGTCCAAATTGTTCTTGAAACAACTTTCAAATTGAAAGCTTCATTAAGTTGTAGCTAAATGTAGATAAATAAAAAATAAAAAACGAGAAAAAAACCACAAACATAACAATAAACTCGAAACCAAGAATTTACCACAGAAGAACATGAAAAGAAATCTACAGTACCTTCAACACAAGGTGGCAAAAGCTCTCCTGTTTCAGTGCTCTCATCTCGACGGATAATCGTGTTGATGGCATCATTAACACGGTCCCATAAGGTTTCCGGGTTGGTGTATTCAGCCTAAAAACCCAATAAGAGGGGGGGGAAATTGAGTCCAAAGAAGTAGATACAAAATAAAAAGATCCACAAATTTTAAAGAAGAAAAGAACCTCAGAATTGGCTTTGGAATACATAATCTCCTCGGCTTTGACGATGACAGTAATAATTTTATCTTGCCACTCCTTATTCTTTTTAGTAGCTGTGCTATGAGTTTCAATAGCTAGCCTAAAATCAAACACATGGCGGGCAAGGAATTAAACCCCCCCAAAAGGTAGAAATAATGCTGATTAAAACGTAACAAAATTAAGGAAAACAAAGAAGACCCAGAACCTTAAAATCTGCTGAATGATGGAACCTCTCATGGGTTGGTGTCTTTCGCTATGCCAAGCTCTTCTTACACACTCGTAAGGTCTAGGGCCTGGTCTCGGCATCTTTGATCTTTCTTCTTCAATGGAAGACAAAATCTAGAGACAGAGGAGGAAAGAAGGAAAGGGAAGAGATATATGAGGCTAACCGAGAGGAAAGTAGGAAAAAAAAGGAGTGAGACGGTAGTGTTATTACATGGGGTTTGATGGAGATTAGTCAATTTGTTTATGATATCTTTTGGCGTTTCTTCTTTTTTCTTGAATTCCCAGTCTGCAAATCGAGAGAGAGATCAGAGATGGATGGGGCCTTTCCTCTTTTTTTCTCTTTCTTTTGGGTAGGGAGCAGTACAACATCCAACAGGAGTGAAAGAAATAGCTCATGCCTTTGTTTATGCCCCCCAATAATTTAACACTTAACCATTGTTTTCACTTTACAGTCAGCTTTTGGGTCATTTTTATTGATAATAATATGGTTTTGGGGGTTGGGAATCCAAATCAAACAAAACAACAAAAGTGTTCAAGTCGCCATTAAAATCTCCCTGGCAATCGCCTGCCTTTGCCCCCATCTTCAACCCCCCTCGCCTGCCTATGCTATTAGTATTGGCACATTAACTCCTCAATCTCTGCTCTGCTTGTATTAACAAGAGAGTTATTATACCACCACCAATGACAATACAGGCATAATAGAAAGCTACCTGAGATACATACTCCACCCGCTATAGATTGGGAGATCACTAGAAGTCCTACTTCCCGATTTAGTCATCCAAGCAGGCAGAAAGTAGTTATTTAAGGAGGCTAACTACCTACCTCAAAATGTAGCCACCACCCTCTCCTCCAGACATTCGGACTTCTACCAAGAACATGATCTTTTTAGTCACTAAACTCATGTGAGTTTAGCTGCTTCGTACATTGAACAAGAAAGAATGACATAACGTGTTTCATCACAAACATTCTCGTCACATCGAAGACATTCGCTCCACGTATCTCATAATAATGACCTGATTGCAGGTCTATCATGTTAATGTTACCTAACACAGGACCTCGCCTATAAATAGCCCCCAAGATGATGATGATGTAGAGATCGACTCTCCAGCACACTTGCCTACACTTTGTCAATTTATTCTCAACATCCACTTCCACCATCTTCACTTTTCTACTCTCCGGCTCTTTGCCCTGACAAAGCGAACTGGCCTCCGTTAGCACCACCACATCCTCTTCCATCTCTCCTTATTGATCCCACACATTAACAAAAGTATTAGTTCCATAATAAATTCTATTAATATTTAATTTCATTCCGAGCAAAATAAAAATAAAGTAATTTAATATTAAAGTGCATCAAATGTCACATCAAATGCTTTAAATAGATAGATAAGATACATTAATCATTTTTACATCATGGTTTTGTTTGAGTTGCTACATGGTTTTGTTTTCATTTGCATTAATTAAATTCTCATAAAAATAGGAACGTAATAATTAAAATAAATTTCCCTTCATGTGAAACTATGAATGACTAAATATATTATTATATTAATTAAAAATGATGACGTGGTAGAAATGCATTAATGATGGAATTGAAAACAGAAACACGTAATTGAAGAAATAAAGTAGTTGATTTTACTTAACCTAAGAGTTGATAATGTTCCTAAAAGATACCATTCATTCAATTTGGTTTAAAAACAACTAGATTGAACATCCCTCTTATCCTTAAACAGCTATACTACTCATAATTAATAAATACAAGATTGACAAAAATGAAAAGCAAATGTGGGTGAGTTTGAATAGGTACCAAAAATCCCAAAGTTGATTTGACTTGCCTCCCAAAAGATGGTCTTTTCAATTTCTTCATTCGGAGCTTCTATTCTATATTCATAATTCAATCCTTTTATAAAATAATAAATCTTTTTTACATTTTCTTATATCATAATCTTGACTATTTCAACTTTATTTTTTAATAATTTATTACAAAATTATTTTCATCCATAGATATAATATTTATGAATTTAAAAAAACTTCTAAATTCATTATATTACTATATTGATATTAGAAATAATTTATCAATACATTTTCAATTAGTATGTTATAATAACAAAAATGCAACACGTCATCCCTGACCTACACGTTAGGACCAAGTTTGGAGGTTACATCAAAATCTTTAAGGGAAAAATCAACCTTTAAATATTTTAAAATTTGTCATACAGAAAACATTTAACTAGCTAAACCAACATGGAAATCCAAGCTTACAAAACCATAGTCCAAAATAAAACATACGTTAGTTCAACTTTTAAACAAACAGTAAACTATCTACAAAATAGATATGACCGAGCTCCTAACACGCCGAGCCTCCTAAGTTTGTGGGTTACCTACAATTCAGTCAACAAACAGAATGAGTTTATAACTCAATGTGTGTAACCGATATTATGCAAGACAACAATATAGATATAACAATAATTGCCCAAATTCAAATATAGAATTAGAAACAGATGATACACAGTATTATCGTAACAGTTCAAATAAGATAAAGAACAGATCAGATATAGATGCAAAACATATCAGAATTAGATACAGTTTCCTACCCTCATCCGCTACACACTATCTTCAACCATCCTAACACACCATATAGGGTATCAAGGACCCATCCCGCCTTACACACCAATTAGTGTCGGTATGACACATTTTAGAGTGATTACAGACTAGCTGTCAGATCAATATGCGATAAATCACCATAATCATGTACAAAATTATGGCTTAGCCACTCAATTTAGCAGATTATTAAAATGTCATCACTTCCTTCTTTATACCATTCCCACCCAATGCAGATGCAGATTACAGATATCATATATCAATGATATACATACAATTATCCAAACACAATTCACAATCAGTTAATATAGATCATTGTCATTTAACAATTATCACATCAATTGTACAGCCTAATTCAGATCATACGGACCCTACGGAATGCCTACATTCTATTTGAATGACACTTAAAGCCCTAGGGAAAATTTTAGTATTTTGGCTCATACGCTCGTATGGATTCACATGCGTGCGGATTCACTGGCACATGGTTGGGTGGCTCAAAACAGTGAGTTACACGATCTGGCACATATCTGTATAACTCACAACCCCTCACATGACCTGGACACAGGCCCGTGTCCTTTGCCCGTGTGACCCTAAATTCAAAACAGTGAGTTACAAGCTTGTGTGACCCAAATTAAAAACAATAAGTTACACAGTCTGGACATACGCCCGTGACCCTAGCCTGTGTGCCTCTAATTCGAAAATAGTGAGTTAAACGGCCTACCACACGGCCATGTTTTACAACATTTGAAAATCATAGAAAATCGAGTTTTCGGTACACACCTGATGTAGTTTTAACGTAGAAACAACAAGAATGGCTCCAGAACCTCGTACGTAGTAGTGAATTACGGAACTAACGTGTTGGAGAAACGTCTCTCGTAAGATCTTCGCACAAAAACTTTCTAATTGACGCAACAAACAAATTAGGTCCTTTATTACAACCGACAACAAGATTACAATAGCAATCAAATGAGAGAAAAAAAAAGAAAACGAGAAAAATAAAGTAAACTAAATAAAATAAAATAAAATGATTTACTCAAAAGCGTTAAAATATTTCTTCATTACATGCACAAGGACTCGAACACAAAACTAGAAGATATACAAAAGTTTAATCATCAAAGTAACAGGCTCATTCTTAATACAGATTCGCACAAAAATAAACTTAAGTCCAACGTTCAAGGATAAAGGTCAAATCAAACAAAATAACAAAATTCCCAAAAGTGAGATTTAAACCTCTAACCTCTAACACACAAGCAAAGCACTTAACCATAAATACAGAAACTTAATTATATAATTTAACAAATAATACTCAAACTTTTGGGGCGTTACAAAAAAAATAATATTGATTCATGTGACATCATAATTCTTTTATGAGTATAAACAAAAGTAAGTGCAAGTACAAGTACATGTCTAAGCAACTAGAAAGTAGAATCCGTTAGAAACTTTGATTGTTATACTTTGTTGTTCTATTATATATTATAACATCAAGTATAACAATTGTTTGAGACAATCAAAGTTATTTGATGAGTTGAATTTTTTTACTTGTATATGTTTTTTTGTATTTTAATTAATATGTTAATTAGGCAAAAATGCCTCTAACCTCTAACACACAAGCAAAGCACTTAACCATAAATATAGAAACTTAATTATATCATAATTTAACAAACAATACTCAAACTTTTGGGCGTTACAAAAATAATATTGATTCATGTGACATCATAATTCTTTTATGAGTATAAACAAAAGTAAGTGCAATTACAAGTACATGTCTAAGCAACTAGAAAGTAGAATCATTAGAAACTTTGATTGTTATACTTTTTTGTTCTATTGTATATTATAACATCAAGTATAACAATTGTTTGGGACAATCAAATTTATTTGATGAGTTGAATTTTTTACTTGTATATGTTTTTTTTGTATTTTAATTAATATGTTAATTAGGCAGCAAATGCAAAATAATTGTTGTACAAAGGAACTAGATAAAAAGAGTTTTGAAAGCTTATCTAATGGGAAACATTTTTTAAAGGATGTGAAAAGTTCAAAAATGCATGGATTCTATCCTTATCTCAGTTGATTAAATTACATGCTATTTAAAAATTTGGAGGGATAATTTTTTTTTGGAGATCTTAAATTGATTTTTGAAGGATGGACTCTATCCTTAATTTCAAATTAAGATAAAGTTTTTCACAACTTATTTATAGGCTGCTTATTCACACTTAGGGTATGCTTTTTGGGCGTTTCACTGTATATTTTGAGAGTTGATTATGATGTACTCAAACGCTATTACTTAGTTATTTATTAAAGAGTTATTCTTAATTATAAAGTGAAGTTTTGAGAAAGTGATTGTAACAATTTAGGGACAACTTTGAGACTGCAATTTGTAACAGCCTGATTTTCAGTTGTGTCAGAAACGACGATTTCGGAATCTCATTTTCGTAAATCAAGTCCATAAATATTAATATTTAATATTTATGAGGCTATTATAGAAATATATTAAAGTTGGTCCAATAATTTTGGCGATTTGCTAGTTAATTAAAGTACAATGATTAAATTGTAAAAGTCTTACCACAATAGATTTTTAATCAAAATGACAAATTGATCATTTTAACTTTCCAACTGGTGGTGGATGAGCTAAAATCCACTAAACTTTGGCTAATCATGCTTATGGTTTTATTACTTAAAGTTTAATTAAATTAATTAAGATTAATTAATTAATAATTAAAGTATAAAAGAAAAATTAAAACAAACAATAGTCTTTTTTTTTTCTTCTATTCATCTTCTTCACCGAAACCTAAAGAAAGAAAAGGATTTCAACCTTCTTCACATTCGAACCTTTGATTAATAGGTAATTTCAAGTCTTTTTTCTTGTAATTTTTATGTTTTTGAAGTCATGAGAGCTTGATTTAGCTAGCTCATGTACCAATTTTTAAAAATGTTAAAGTTTTTGAAAGTTTTCATTGATGATTTCTTGAAGAAATTGATGTTAAATTGTTAGATTTTAAGCATAGATGTGAAAAGGACTAAGTTGTAATGTTTAATTGTTAGTTTTTGAACATAAGAACTAAAGTGTATAAATTTTGAAATTGATGTGAAATTTTGTAATAATAGATAATATAGGGTCATAAAAGGATGTTATTGATATTGGTTTCAAAATCGAAGCTCAAAATTAAAAGATATAGTTATTTCGGTTTTAGGGACTAAATTTTATAAAATGCAAAAATTCATGGACATTCAAATATGAAATTGAACTGGTTTATGCATATTATAGGATGTTATAAAATGTTTTATATTGATAAATTGAATCGAATTATTGTATAGATCGATAATTGAACCAAATCAAAGATAATTGAGGAAAAACAAAAATTGTTGATTAGTCCTTAAAGTCTCATTTATTGCCATTTTTCCAGGTAAGTTCATATGGTATGATTGTATTTGAATTATGAATATGTGTATGTTTGGTTGTAATTTGAATTGTTTGCGATTTGGTACAAAAGGTGAGATATAGGTTAAATTGTAAATAAATGGTTGTGTGTGTTAAAGATGCACGAGTGAACATAATAAAGGATAGGATACAATTGACATGCCAATAAGGTTATATGCGTGCTTGTACATGATACGTGATTGTAAGAGATAATTGATTGTAAGAAGCTCATTAAAGATTATATCAGGATCCAGCATTTATTGTGAATCATCAAGTTTTATATGTCTCTACGGAGACCCTGGTGTGGTGGAGGGACGTATTGTTGTACGATTATACGAATGATTGCCTATGGGATTTTCATTTTGATGCCATGATGTGGTGTAGTTACTGCTCGAACGAACAAACTGGTGTGGTATAGTTACTTGTGTATTTGAATCTGTTCACTAGAGTTCATTGGGCTAAATGGTTAATGAAAAGTGAAAATTTGCAATAAAATGGTACGATCTTGATATGTAAGTGGCTAAATGTTGGATTGATTATTAGAATGGTATTGAAATATTGATTATAAGTGAACTGAAAGGTTATATGTTTGAATTACTATATGATATGGTTAAATGTTAAACTCATATTATTATTATGTGATTTGTCATGTTTAGGTAAACTTTACCAAGCTAAGTAGCTTGTTGTGTTTAGGTGTAAGTTAAGATAAGCTTTTCTTTAATACCTATGAACTTACTAAGCATTCGATATGCTTACCCCATTGTTTTTTACTTTCCCTATAGATTGTAACTTGCGGAATGTGTCCAGCGGGTCATTCAGAAGCTCACACCATCTCATTTTCAAATTCGTAGCTTTTCGATTGTTTTAAGTTCGAGTTTTTTAGCATGTACATAGGTGTTTTTATATGTTAAGTTGAAATGATAATGTTAGCTTACAACTTTTATAATGATTGATTTTGGTAAGGTTAATGCTTATATGAATTAGTATGTTTTTGGCAAAGTTAGTGCCTAATTGAATGTATAGGATTTGGTAAACATGTTTAAGATATGTATGTGACAATTGAAATGGTATAATTGAATGTGAATTAGTAATAGAAAGGTTAGATGAATTTTATAGTTGAACAAGTTGAAATGGTAATTTTTGTGCTAAATTGAACTTATATTGAATAGATTGAATCAAAATGGTTAAATAGTTTGTTTTGGTATGTCTTTAGTATGGTTTGAATCAAGTAAAATGGTGATTTGTTGTCTAAATTGAATAGGTTGTTTGGAAGCATTGAAATAGGTACCAAATAGTTCATTCTTACCAAAAACGAAGTCTACGTATCAACGAACAATCTTCCTTGTCGCAACGTTGGCCAACAGTGAGTCACGTCACGATGTCAAGTGGTCTGAGGTCACAACATGAAAAACTGTTTGGCGATGTCACAACATTGAAGAAGTGATGTCACAACATCAACCCTTAAATTTTAAAACTTTACAATTTGCTCTTAATTCGTGCTTGGGTCAACAAAAGAGCTTTCACAAGATTAAGACTCAATTTTGATTGTTTAACCATAAATGGATATGTTTGGTATTATATTACATATGCATGTGAATATTTTAGTGTGATTTTATTGTAGTTGCTCCAACAACTAATGTAACATCCTATAGCTCGGACTCGACGATCAGGTCAGGCAAGGGGTGTTACATAATTATCTATTGTAGTGAGGGTAGATTGTACTTAAATCAATAGTTCTATCAAATTAATTGTTGAGTTAAATCATTCTCTAAGCTAGGCTCCTCAAAGGTATGATTTTTGAATTCGAACTATACTAACAAACTTACTATTTTGATATTCTTTCTCTATTCCCTTATCTCAAAACAATGTTTTATTCTATTTCTTGTTATAACAACAAAAGTACAAGAAGTTGTAACAAGGAAAAACCAAGGAAATTTCAATTGGTATCATAGCATAATTTAGATGATTGTAAAGGAGATATTGTGTTCAGTTAAAAGTCACGGAATCCATGAAGGAAGACAGATCAATTTCTTAAGTCTTGTTGTCAATTTTCTTGTCAAGTTATGCTTATTAAAAGATTCGTATGAGCGCTTTCATCATGTCAATAGATGAAAGAACATTGTTAGTAATAGAAGATGGATGGACTCGACTATGTTTGCTTCTATTGATGGCAAAGTACGACCAAAAGAAAGAACCAAATGCACTAATGAAGAACAGAGAGCTGCCCATAGCAATTCTAAAGCCCTAACAATTCTAAAGCCCTAAGTGCAATATTCAAAGGAGTTTATGTTAGAGTATGCCCAAAGACCAATCATGAGATAATTGTAATCACATACCTGTTTTACCTTGTTTGTTAATATAAGGCATTACAATTGTTATTTCAGTTTCTTTTTCTGTGTGTACAAATAAACTAGTTTAATAAAATCCTGAGAATAATATGATTATTCTTAAAATGTCCTTAGTCAAGTATTATTATGGGCTTGGACAATGATAATGCATTGAGAGTAATGTGTATTTGATTGATAACAAAATGTTGTCATTGACATAGGGATGTCAAAATCGATACATGAGTATGTGTTAGAGAACAACATACTAGATTGACCTGCTATGAGTATGGTTCTTGGATTATTATATGATAGTCACAACATTACTCATAGTGATAACTATGTATATGATCCTTAGACTTGAGATCATCATTGTCCCAACATAGTGAGTTGTATATTTTGACATAGTCAAACGCCTACCATAACAGGTTATACTATAAGTAATGATGTTGGGCATGTCGCAATCTATGTAGAGGGATATGGTTTATCAAGATAGGATTTGTCCCTCCTACATAATGGGAGTAATATCTTAGGCCTCTTGATGGTGTGAGACTAGAAATACATGGTCTTGCTCGAATAAGTTGATATGAGATATCGCAGTTATATGTTTATTGTAGTCTACTCAGAATATCAAGAAATATGATATTGAACTATACAAGTGTGATTATTCCATGACTTATATCCAATCTAGATATTAAAGATAAAATAATATAATACATGAAAAAGATTATCACAGAAAGGTTATGTTGTAACTTGGGTAGCAATGATGCATTGTTAGATGCCACTCATTGCTTATAATATTAGAAACGTTCTAGTATTACTACTAACATTACAAGAGCCTACAGGGTCACACCCTATAGTTGAAGCAAATAGAATCCAAATACATTTGGTATTATATTTAGTTGTCACATGAGTTAAATTAATTATTGAATTAATTTAATTTGATAGTTAAATATTGAACACATTATAAGTACAAGCTTGTTGTACACATATAGAGAACATAGATAAATTAATAGATGAATTTGATTCATACAAAATATTGATTGAATATAGTTTAAACAGTTATAATAATTTCATCAAAATATAAAAGGACAAGGAAATTGATTTTTTTTTGGAAAAAATATAAATTTTATTCTGACTTTCCATTTGTTTCTCTAAAAATAATCTTGTTTTTACCTGATATGTGTTATCAAACAAAAATAAAAGGAATATGAATCCCTGATGTGTTAGGGTTACCAAAACATAAACACAACTCAAAAGATCTAGTAGTCGTTCTTGAAAACTATCTCTGAAATGTTCAAAAGAATTTTGTTGTTCGTTCTTTAATTGGGTGGATTACATAGAGGTCGAGACGTTATTGTTGTGACTTGGAATCGACATCTTCTAAAGGGATCTTATCAACAACCTTACACGTCATTTTTCAATTTCAAAAGGTGTATTTTCGAGCCTTTTTTCAACTTTATTTGTTCCTCGTACATGGATCCATGGTTGATGATCGCCGAAATATTTTTTTCCGCTGCGCCACGGGGTGTACTGGTGATCCAACAATTTATATAAAGCAATTCAATGTGATTTCATTGTTTGAATCTACGATTGAGGCATGGTCAATTTTGTAGAACCAACATGAAGGGAATGTTGCCATTTATATACCAAAACGATAGATTTCAACAACAGGTTTGGAACCTCTTAGTAACAATTTGTAGCCACTGTGAACAAAGTACTCCCCAATAGTCTCCACGCACCACAAAATACAACTCTTCTACGAAATTGAGGAATGGGGGTGCACAAAATCAAATCTACCTCATTAAAAGAAAAATAGGTGCAAATTACATCTTGCTTCCATCTTCTAATTTTAGAGGCAATAAGGTTCGAAACCCAAATTAGATCACTGACCTGTAGTGATTGGATCTTAAATGGCTTAAAACACGTGAGCTAGTAGTTATCATACATTGAGATAAGAGTATCATTTCCAAGATTCCACCTCTCCCCCATCTCAACAAGGTCCTTCACACTCCAAATGTTGTGCCACAAAAAGGTTGTCTCCCTAACTCTACACTCATTAAATCTTTGCTCACAATACTTTTAAGACTAGCAAAGTAAGGGGCAGTTCTCTATCTTCAACGTCGCGACTTGCCATGGTTGAAGTCGCGACATCATGGTTTTTCCTTCAATGTCTCGACATGTCCCCTTCATGGTCAAGACATCACCCTTGCATTTTGAAAATTTTTCATTTTAATCCCTCTATTAACATCGATGTTTCATAAGAGCTTTTCTAAGCTCGTTTATAACCCGAATATAAATATATAATGTGTTTTATTAAGTATCAAAATGAATTTTTTGTATGACTAGTTAAATATTGAAATAGAATCGTAGTTGCTTCGACAATAAATGTGGCATATCATATCTTGGATCCAATGATCGGGTCTGGTATGGACTATTACATTTAGTGGTATTATACTGCTTAGCTAGGAAAGACACATTAAACTTACCCAGACCTCTAAAGTCAAATATCAAAATTCCTTAAGATCTCATAAAGCACTCTACAAACAACAATGAATCCCATTCTTACTATGGAATTTTTGCCACAATAATGCGCCAAAATGGTTTCCATCCCCTTGCACAATGAGTTCATTAATAAAAAAAAGTCATAGCATAAATCATAATCACTTGCAAAACATATTTAATAAAAACCCCCTTACCTCTTTGGAATAGTGTTTGATTACAACAAGTATTTATTCAACTCTACACTCTGTCCTTAAGACTTTGGAACGCTAATTTCTTATTCTTTCCCACCATAATAGGCAAACCCAAGTATCTTTCTGGACTCTCAAACCTTTGGACATCAAGAAACTAGGCCACTCGAATCTTATCTTGTTCGTTTATATTTGAGTTGAAGAAAATAAGAGATTTATTCAAATTTATAGACTACCTAAATCATTCCCTATACTCCTTAATAATCTCATTGATTACCATAACACTTGAATCTACAACTTCACCAAAAATGATGCTATCATTAGCAAAAAAGAGATGAGTTACCAACGGTCCATTTCTTCCAACCCTCGCCCATTTCAATTGTTAGATCTAGTGCCCTAAGTGTAGTATATTCGTTTGTAAACTTGTAATTTTTTTGAATAGATTAGTTAATGAAACAAATTCGTTGATTACATTAATATACTTTGTATAATTTTCCTCATATGGTTTTTGCACAGCAAAATGAAAGCAAATGTTGCTTATTGATTGTCTAATGTTTATATAAATACTAAGCGGTATTACGTGGTTGAATTGTAATACAGAAAGATAGCTTATATTAGTAGACGAACCTAAACATGTCCTTAGTCTAATTGGAAATGACCAAACCGAATGAAAAACTAATATGACATCTACCAAGTCCAATTAGGGAGATGTTTTGTCTTAGGAATCGGAGTGGATGACTCTCAGAAGATAGATACCTAGATGTGATTGGCTAGACTGATAGTATATCAGACTAGACCCAAGAAGAATAGATCCTGAATCTGTTTATGGATATATTCACTTGTGACATTCATAGTGTGGCATACCTAAATCCTAAGTGGATAACAGACTATGTATGCGTGACTCGTACACTTTGATGTAAGTAAAAGCATGGGTTCGAATAGATAAGGAATCGAAAGCTGGTGCGTTGAGTGTACGACTTCTGTAGTATGTAGCGTCATTCACAATAGTGGAATTCATAGCCCGAGGCATGGGTAAATTATATCTTCTCATTGGCATTACATGGTTAATGAAAGGTAAAAGTGGTCACAGGTCATTCGTCTTTATGATGGATGACTTGATCACCATTTGATAGTGGTTGCCTTTTCATAAAAGAAGATGTAATGGTTACCATGAGATAAAATAGGATCACATTAGGAGAACGCATATTATCCCAAAGAGATTAAGGATATCCTATAAAAGTAACATACTTATGAAAATATCATTGGACGAGCATGAATCGAGTTGCTTTCGTAATGGCATGTCGTTGAGGAGAGCTCAATCACGATATTATAGTGGAATTAATTCATGACTAAATGAGTTTATAATTAATAGGCAAAAATCTGAAACTTAATTACAAATCATTTAAGCTCCGATTGCATATGTCCAATTGATCCCTCTGCTAGCTTATTCAAACCAGAAATGAATTGGATGATGAATCAAATGAACATAAATGTATAAAAATGAAGAAATAGGAGCTATTCAGGAAATGATTATGGTTTTCTCCAAAATAAAAATGAAATTGGAGAAAATAGAATCATTTGGATATGAATGTGGTTTTATCCAAATGGAAATGAAAATGAGAAATGAATTCATTTAGAAATGAACAAAGAGTTCTCAAAAATGATTGTAAGATTTAGTTTATGGTTTTAAGTAATTTTAAAGCCCAAAATGAAAAAAATTAAATATATTTTCTTGGAAACTTTATCATGGGTAAAATCATCATATTTTTATCGAGGATAAAATTGGAATGAGAAAATTATTTAATATAAATATTGATAGTTTATTTTGAGAAATAGAAAAAAGAGTCGGGTTTGATCAGATTACAAAGTATTAGGTCAAAAAGTTCGGGAATACTCGTAATTAGACTCGATGTGAGAGAAGCCCAAAATCTCCTATTGAAATATGAAAGGACAGAAACCCTAGTAGGAACGCTGGTAGGGCTATGAACACAACTTTAAGATATCGTTATTCTGCCTAAAAATGGAGAGAGTTTTATTCTCTTAGAATTAAATAAATTTTCCAAAATAATGATTCTGCCGATTTCTATTTGAGAAGAGAATTTTCATTCTCACCCCAAAAGAAAGAAAATCATTTCTAGTTTCTATGTTTGATTCGATTTTATCGAGTCCACACTCGAGGCAATTCATGGTGCGAGAATAAAGGAGAAGATTGTTTGGCTGAAAATCAGGAATGAGAAGGATCCACCTATTTGAAAACAAAGGCACGATTTCAGTCTAGGGTTTATTGCTATAAATAACACAAACCAGGTCGATTTTCAAAATTTTTATTTTTCACTATGCAAGAAAGCTCCCTGCATTTCTAGCAAGCTTTAACAGTGATAGAAACCCCTTAATGCAAATAAAAAAAAGATAGGGACTCAATGGGTCGCCTTAACATAGACCTCTAAAAATATTGATGTTGCCATATACTTTACCATTTACCATAGCGAAATAAGTAATTGTTTTGACACATTTATCACCAAATCCACCTAGTTACTCGCAAAACCCATGTTTCGCAAAATATCCTCAACAAAATGCCACACCACTCGATTGTATGCCTTGCTCATATCCAACTTTAGTGTAAAATACCAGGTCCAAAAAACACGTCAACTCATAACAACAATAATATTATAAGTAATAAGCCTAATAGGTACGAAAGCACTTTGGGTCTCATCGATACACATATCTAAAACCAACTAAAATCTATTGACAATCACTTTAAAGTTAATCTTATAAATAACGATGCAAAGGCTAATAGGTCTAAAATGAGTCATATTTCGGGGACAACATTGTTTGGGGATGAAAACGATATTAGTATGATTAATCATATCAAAAGACATTATCATTAAGGATAGAAAGGAAAAAAATTATAACACCAAAGCCAATAATATGTTAATGATGTTGATAGAATAAAAATGGCATACCATCATCTCGTAAGCCTTTGGTAGGATGCATTCTTCTAGTAACCCAAACAATCTCTTTCGCCTGAAAAGTTGATGTAAATACGTATTCATCTCATCAATGATGCAATTTTCAATCCCTAGAAAAACCCTCTCCAGAGCCTACTTCCCTGAGAGATAAATAGAGTGGGGAAACAAGCTATACTCCCGAATTCATCAACCTCAGTAGTGGAGTTCCCAGGCTCATCCTCCATTTAGGTGATCCGATTCATTTCTTCATATTGGATGTAAATTTGTAGAAGAAAACAATGTCTCTATCCTTATTCTTTAACCAGCTCACCCTCGCCATTTGCTCCCAATATTTTTCCCTTATATGAATCTCCATTATGACACCCTTAACCCGTAACCGACGCTGGAAAAGGGTTACAGAGCATTAACAGAATTATAGCTCAATCAATCAAACATTTCATATATATTTCTCATTCAAATCAAAAACCATTCATGACGCCCAAAATAAACATTAAAATGGTTTAGGACTAAAACGAGTACTCAAGAATTTTTTAGGAAAACATCAAAATTTTTCAAAGTGCAGGGGACACATGCCCGTGTGTCTGACACGACCAAGAGACACGTCCGTGTCTCAGGTCGTGTGGGCATTCGAAATAGGCCACGTGACCGTGTCCTAGCTCACGTAACTCACTGACTTGGGTCACACGGCGAGATCACAAGCGCATGCGCCAGGCCGTGTACCCGTCAAAATGGCCTCACACACCGGTGTGTCAGGCCGTGTGAAAACTGGAAGGTATACTGACTTGTGCCACACGACCAATCAACACGCCCGTGTGCTAGGCCGTGTGAAGCTACTAACTTTATGTCTATAGAAGTATCAAGGGACACACGACCGTGCCACCTGGCCATGTGTCACACACGGCTGAGACACACACCCGTGTCTCTGCCCGTGTAGACAAAAATAAGTCATTTTCCAAGCCATATTTCTCACCCAAAGTGGTACCAACCTAAGCTCAACAATTTACATACAACCATGACATAAATAGGCATTCAAAACCAACCCATATGAAATTTGTAACATGTTAAAATATCACACACCATCATGATATCCATAAGAACTTCAATTGACTACATATATTCATGCAATCTATGTATCTCAAACATACCTAAATGGTCAAAATACCTACATGCATCATTGTGCCTGAAATATAACATATATGTCACTTATCTATTTCAACCATTTGGTACCCAAAGTACCAATTCACAAACAAGGCATTCACATGGCAATTATACATTATATACAAAGGCTATTTACATATTTGCATAACCAAAATATGTTCACAAAACAAGCCAAAACACAACAAGACATATAGGCTACCATTAGCCAAAACGACCTATACATGCCGTTTAACCCAAAATATAAAGTCAAACGTACCAAAATAAATTTTGACAGTGTGATGCGGTCTCCGACAACTTCCAATCCGAAAGAGCTTCCGAATCACTATAAAACACGAGAAAATAAACAGATTAAACAATTAAGCTTAGTAAGTTCGTATAATACAAAATTAAACTTACCATTTAACCACAAATTTAGGTAAGTAACTCAAAGTATAACATAATTCAATTTGGCCAAAGCCTATCACATAACCATTAACCAAGCTAGCCATGTATTGATATAAAATCGAGAATCATGTATGAATTCAACAATTATTAAATTCCATGTACATTACCATCTATACCATGTATCCGTATATTATAAACCATTTCCATGTAAATACCTATACTAGTTCGTATTTAACTTGTGTAATCTCGTAATAACACTATGCCCGCTGAACCACTTAGAATATCGTTAGATACACGGGTAGTACACGCAATATGTACTAAACTGTAAATCCATCAATTCTTATACATACATGCTCATACGAGCGATAAACGGTAAGCTCATTTGAGCTGAATATCGGTAAACTCATACGAGCTGTGAATCGGTAAGCTCTCACGAGCTAGAGCTGCGAATCAACCTTTGAAAACACCGTTTTACCTTTTATTTGATCAAACAAACCATCGATTTGCGGCAATAGATACATATTCTTAATCGTAACCTTGTTAAGCTGTCGATAATCGATACACAGTCTCATTGATCCATCTTTCTTCTTTACAAACAAAACTAGTGCACCCCAGGGCGAGAAACTCAGTCGTGCAAAACCTATATCTGTTAACTCTTGCAACTGAGCTTTCAACTCTGTAGGAGCCATTCTGTACGGAGCTATCGATATCGGTGATGTTTCCGGTACCAATTCAATAGCAAATTCAACCTCTCTAATCTGTGGCAACCCTGGTAACTCTTCTGGAAACACATCTGGATATTCACAAACTACTGGTACTGATTCAATCTTTGATCCAGACACTTTAGTATCCAGCACATGTACAAGGCAAGTATCGTAACCTTTTCTCACATACTTTTGTGCTAACATAGCCGATATCACAATAGGCAACCCACTCGAATCATCGGATTCAAACGAAGAGTCTCACCGTTCTAACATTTCAATACAATAAGCTTTCGTCTACAGTTTATAGCCGCATCATGCAGAGTCAGCCAATCCGTACCCAAAATCACATCAAATTCATCAAACAGTAAAAGCATCAAATCGGCCAAAAAATTGTAACCCCGAGTCATTAAAGGACAATTCTTGCAGACTTTATCAATTAGAACATACTGACCTAAGGGGTTTGACACTAACAACGAATTCAGTGAACTCAACCGATGAATTCTTACTGGACATTAAATTAGTACATACATAAGAATGTGTTGATCTGGGATCAATCAAAGCAGTTACATCAGTGTTATAAAGATAAAAAGTACGGGTGATAATATTTGGCGCCGGTGCATCTTCGCGAGCGCGAATACCGTAAGCTCTAGCTGGCGCCCGTGCCTCGGATCTCACTGTAAAATCCTTCGTTGCACCTTGACTACCACTCATATTTCTAATTATTTGGGGTGGTCTCCCTCTAGCAATTGTATTGCTCGGCCTCGCGGTTTGTGTTTTTTCTTCCTCAGACTTCTCAGGGCAATCTCTAACTCAGTGGTCAAAGGAACCACATCCGAAACATGCTCCAATTTTCACTCGACACTCGCCATAATGTGGCATAGTTACAATGTTTTCACTCGGGTATAGCATTTTTAACACTACCCACACTAGCTACAGATGTAACCTAGGGTTTAGGGCTGGAGTGTCTCGCATCTGTATCTCTATTAGTATGTCCCACAGAAATAGTAGAACGATAGTGATGTTTTTTAAATTTCTTCGATGTTAAGTGATGAGACTTTCTCATAAATATCTTTCTCGAGTCTTTAGCTTCAAATCCAGCTTTTCTCTTTTCTTTATTAAGTTCCTCGGTTTTGTGTGCTCTGTCGACTAAAACCACAAATTCTTTCAGTTCAAGAATTCTGACTAAAAGCTTAATATCTTCATTCAACCCATCCTCAAACTATTTACACATAACCACTTCAGTTGGAATGCAGTCTCAGGCATACTTGCTTAATCTGACAAACTCTTTTTCATATTCGGATATGGGCATACGACCTTGTTTCAGTTCTAAAAATTCCTTGCGCTTTTGATCAAGGTACTATTGACTTATATACTTTTTTTTCTGAACTCTATCTAAAATAATTCCCAAGTGACTCGTTCTCTTGGTACTACAGAGATTAAAATGTTCCACCACTGATATGTCAAATCTTTCAAAAGAGATATAGCGCATTTAACACATTCGGTTGGTGAACAAGACAATTCATCAAAGACTCAGATTGTATTCTCTTGCCAAAACTCGGCTCTCTCAGGGTCATCATCAATAGTAGCCCTAAACTATTTAGCCCCATATTTTTTTAAATTTTATCTACGGGCGGTTTGTTCATGCGTACAGGTTCTAAAACTTGAGGAGCTATAGGGACTAGTTGGGGAAAATGTGGGGGTGGAGGTTTCTGAGCAGCCAGTTTAGTTAGGACAAACTCAGTAAACCACTCGTTCATCATTTGAAAGAATGCTTCATTAGCCTCTACTTCATGACCCTCAGATACGAGTCTCGATCTAGACAACGCTGCTCCGCGAATGGAGGCTAGCGCGTTCCTTTCTACATCATCAGTCTACTCGGTTGGAATCTATTACTATATGAAAACATGATTTAAATTGTCAAGAGACATCACACTATCACATGTTATAAAATGGCATGTATAGCTAGACTCACATACGCTACGTTAGTTCGAGAATTGACTAAACCATAGCTCTGATACCAATAAATGTAACACCCCAAACTCGTATCCAATCCTGAAACAAGGTTACGGAGCATTACCAGACTTATATCTCAATCAATCAAACATTTCATATACATTTCTCATTCAAATCAAAAACAATTCATAATCAATCATATTGTCCCTAATACGAACCCTCAAGGCCTCAAATAGATATTAAAAATGGTTCAAGACTAAACTGAGTACTCAAGAAATTTTTAGGAATTTTTCAAAGTGCAAGGGACACACGCCCGTGTTGCCAGACCGTGTGTTTCAAACGGCCAAGAGACACGTCCGTGTCTCAGGCAGTGTGGGCATTTGAAATGGGCTACATGCCCGTGTCCTAGCCCATGTAACTCACTGACTTGGGTCACACGGCCAGACCATACGCCCGTGTGCCAGGCCGTGTGAAAACTGGAAGGTATACTGACTTGTGCCACACTGCTAATCCAAATGCCCGTATGCTAGGCCGTATGAAGCTACTGACTTTATTTCTATAGAAGTATCAGGGGGCACATGGCCGTGCCACCTGGCTGTGTGTCACACACGGCTAAGTCACACGCCCGTGTCTCTACCCATGTAGACAAAAATAGACAATTTTCTAAGCCATATTCCTCACCCAAAGTGGTACCAACCTAAGCTCAGCAATGTACATAAAACCATGGCATAAATAGGCATTCAAAACCAACCAATATGAAGTTTGTAACATGTTAAAATATCACACACCATCATGATATCCATTAGCACTTCAATTGACCACATATATTCATGCAATCTATGTATCTCAAACATACCTAAATGGTCAAAATACCTACAAGCATCATTGTGCCTGAAACATAACATATGTGTCACTTATCCATTTCAACCATTTGGTACCCAAAGTACCAATTCACAAACAAGGCATTCACATGGCAACTATACACCATATACAAAAGCTATTTACATATTTGCATAACCAAAATATGTTCACAAAATAAGCCAAAACACAGCAAGACATATAGGCTACCAATAGCCAAAATGACCTATATATGCCGTTTAACCCAAAATATAAAGTCAAAAGTACCAAAATAAAGTTTGATAGTGTGATGTGGTCTCTGACAACTTCCAATCTAAACGAGCTTCTGAATCACTATAAAACACGAAAAAATAAACAAAGTAAGCAATTAAGCTTATTAAGTTCGTCAAATATAGAATTAAACTTACCATTTAACCATAAATTTAGGTAAGTAACTCAAAGCCTAACATAATTCAATTTGGCCAAAGCCTATCACATAACCATTAACCAAGTTAGCCATGTATTCATATAAAACCGAGAATCATGTATGAATTCAACAATTATTAAATTCCATGTACATGTACCATTTATATCGTGTATCTGTATATTATATATAAACCATTTTCATGTAAATACCTATACTAGTTCATATTGAACTTGTGTAATCTCGTAATAACACTATGCCCATTGAACCACTTAGAATATCATTAGATACGCGGGTAGTACACGCGAGATGTACTAAACTGTAAAAATCCGTCAATTCTTGTACATGTATGCTCATACGAGCGATAAACGGTAAGCTCCTCTGAGCTGAATATCGATAAGCTCATACGAGCTGTGAATCGATAAGCTCTTACGAGCTGAAATCGGTAAGCTCATACGAGCTGTGGTGTGTCCGCAACACATGCAAGAACACAACCAAATCGATAACCCTAATGACATGTCATTTGTATCCTACGAATTCCTAAGGTTCATACAGGGCTCGATATTCTTCGTATGTCATCGGTTACGGCTCGATAATTATACATAATAATTAAACCATTCACATACATATATTTCAATTAAAGCATATAAATACGCAATTTAATTACACGAACTTACCTCAAACTCGTACGAAGATAAAACGATTAGTTAGTCCACTATTTTGTCTTTTCCCTGATTCAATTCCGGATGTTACTTTTCTTGATCTATATAATCAAATTTAATCATTTTAAATGTCACACTATTTAATTCAATCCAAAATTCATGTTTTGGAAAATTACTATTTTGCCCCTATACTTTTAACCTTTTTACAATTTAGTCTCTAGGCTCGTAAAATAATTCATGCAATTTCATCTATACCCAAGCTTAGTCGATTTCTATACATGAATATATCAGCCCAAATATTTCACAATTTCACCCATTTAGCACACAATTTACACATTTTTCAATTTAACCCCTAATTGACAATTTCATTAAAAATCACTTAACAAAAGTTGTTTAATTAACAACAAGGATTCATTTTCTTCCATTAAACTTAAAAAACCTATCATATTCATCAATGGAAAATCTCAAACTATTCAATAGTTTTGTAAATTAGTCCTCTAGTTAGCTAGGTTAAGCTACAACGATCTCGAAAACATAAAAATCAATAAAAACGGGACAAGATAACACTTACATGCAAGGGACTTTCTTTGAAAAATTTTGAAGCTTTTCCAAAGCAGCTCATGCATGAATGGAAAGGATGACCCCCTTTTGTTTTATTTAGTTTTTACCTTTAATTACCTATTTACCAAATTACCCTTACTTAACTTTAAAATTTTTATAATTGTCAAGTCATGCACATCCACTATCACCTTTAATGGTCCAATTACCATATAAGGACCTCCAATTTAATGATCTATAGCTATTTAACACCTTTAGTTAATAAAACACTTTCGCACTTTACGCGATTTAGTCCTTTTTTCACAAATTGAGCATACAAACAGTAAAATTTCTTAACGAAATTTTTATACTATCATATTGTCGTGCTATAGATATTAAAATAATATTAAAATAAATTTTTTAAATTCGTATTTGTGGTCCCAAAACCACTGTTCCTATTTCATTGAAAATGGGTTGTTACATCCATATTAAGCTAAAGCTTAGTGTTAATAATTTCCTCAAGAGTAGTATCATCAGGATCTAACTCCTCAACTCTATGTCGCAATTTTATTTTCAAATTCTTTGCCCATCTAAGGAGTCATTGTCCCATAAGCACCAATTTCTCCGGGACAGTTCCCGAGGCTCCAAAGCATAGCCTTTTGAGCTCTCATTTGCATGTCTCTTCCAAAGTCCAATTGGCATCAAAATTAAATCTATTTTGTTTTCTCCTCGACTGTTCAACTTCGATACCCATGACAATTAAAAGAGGGCAGTTATCTAAAATAGAATGCACCAAATGTTTAACATTGTAATTTGAGAAGTAGTCATGCAATTCTAAACTTCCGACACCTCGATCAAGTTGCTCTTGAATATTGTGTTTGAGTAATCTACCCCACTCCAGACGATCCTTGGTAACGCAGATCAATCAAACTGCATTCCTCCAACATTATGCGAAACTCAACCATCCTTCATTCACTTCGAGCCCTACCTCTATCTTCTCAAATCAATAAATAATCTCATTGAAATTCTCAACCACCAACCACGACAATTCTAACACAACATGCCATTGTCTCAATAGATTCCAAAAAGGCTTTTTTTCGACTACTACTCCAATGGGCCATAAAAATTGGTAAGCTTTCACATATGACCATCTGAGTCGTCGTCCAACACAATATCAATATGACTAGATGAAAAACTAAAAAGAGATATAGACACATTCCAACCCAACGAAAGACCACTACTTGAACTTACATCAATACCATGAGGAAAACCCTACTTCCTTCTTGTCTTCTCCATAGGGGAGAGCAAAAATTGGTTTTAACCGAAAAAAATAAAAAAAAAATCAACACAATCGATTTATTTTATTAAGGTGATTTTATCGGTTTCGTCATCGATTTAGATGTTTTTTCAGTTGAATCTCTATTTTTGAATCCCAGAACCGAATTGACCAAAAAAGTGACTTATATTATATTATTTTTAATTATTTAAAATAAATTTATTTTTTATAATATATAATAAATTTATTTTTTATAATATATAATAAATATATTTATTTTTTTAATCATTTAAAATTTGAGTTGATTAATCGAATAACTGACTAAATCAATGTCGACTCAATTTTGATTTGTTCAAGTTAATTCTTTAAAAACCAACCAAACCGACCAACTAAACTAATTACTTATCCCTACTTCTTCACACGTGAACTCTGCAATTTCATTTCAATCAAGAAAACTATAGATGGGTTAACAACCCTCAAGAACTGCTAAAGGCGTCTAATTTCCTAAAAGCTCTCCAGCCCCTAGACATTTCAGCATAAGGTTTTCATTATGACTAACGAGCCTGTTAACTATATATTAAAAATGTCTAATAATGTATTTAATATAAAAAAAAAAACCTTTTCACCATTATGTATTAATAAAAGGGCTAAAAGTTTAGTGTCCTTAAACTTTAAAAAAAAATCAATTAAGCCCCTATGAAAAGACACAGCTTTTGACTGTTAACTTTAACGATTGACCATAAAAGTGTAACGATCTTTTTCATTTTTGGGTTATTTTCATCGCGTGTCACCCACAATTGTATCACATGACGAAAATTAGTATTTTCTTTAAAATTGTTAAAAATCTTAAAAATTATAGAAAATCATAACAAATGTAAAAAAATTATAAAAGTGCAAGAAAATACTAAAATATATAAAAATTGTAAAAAAAATACAAAAATATAAAAATATTTAAAATTTTATATATAGTCTCGATTGCCTTTGTTGTGCTATTCCGTAATTATAAATAATTATAAAATGTTAGAGGGAGCTTTGGAGTGGCCAAACGTTCTTTTTAACCCTACCACCATTGTTTTATTGATCCTTGTGCTTGTCCGCCACAGACCTTGTAAACTTACACCCATTTGTCCATCTTCACGTTGTTCACCAAGGTTCTCCCTCCCCAGTCTCACCCGTCCACATTAATCCCCATCAATATACCGGGAACAATGATAGTGTCATCATTTTCAGCTTGGTTTTTGCCACTTTCTTTCGTGGTTTCTATGTATGTTAAACATAGATGGAAACCACGAAAGAAAGTGTTAACATAATAATAATTGTTAAATTAATAATTAAAAAGGCCGATTAAATCTTAATTAGATTGACATCGTCATTATTATCAGTGCAAGAATACGTGAATTTGAGTGCGACGAAACGTATTATCCTTTTATTTAAGAGTTGAGAAAGAACTATGGATAGTTTGAAGCATTGTAACAAAAACCAAATATGATAATAACTTATAACGATATTAATGTTAAAAAACCTTTCAAGGGCCTAATTAGGCATGATTTTTTGCAAAGCTTAATTGGTTTTTAAAAGAAAAAGTTCAAGGACTTATATAGACCCTCTAACCTAATAAAATTATTCTAAAAATATTAGATTCACTTCAAACTTTACTTGAAAAACGCTAATTAAACGAACAAAGATCAAGTAGTATAGCTAACAAACGAATAAATTTGCTGATGAAAACCCACAATATGGGTGAAAATTTTATATAAGAAATATAATTCAAGTCCAATTAAATTTATTTTTATAAATTTTAAGTAAAAATATAAAACAGAAAATAACAACAAAAACACCCTCAAAATAAAATCTCATAATAATATTTATTACTTTGTAAACAAAAATAAATTTCTACTCATTTCCCAACTGAATTGATGTCCAATTAACCCAACACCAATTTAGTCGAGCAACTACCTATATAAATACAAGTCCATCAATCGAGTCATATATTCTTCAGTGATTGTGGCCCATCGTTGCATTTTCACAAAGCTAACCTCTTAAATGCCTGGCTAATTGTGGAGAAATTCATTTCCACAAGGAAAACACATTGATTCAAGAGCTCAAATTTTAGTAATTTACCAAATCAAGTTTGATGCGAGCATATGAGATCGACCCTTCGTGGAAAGAATGCTGTTCACCATGGAAGATATGCTCAAGCTCTTATAACAGCCAGTTGATATCCAGCAACATCTTCCTTCATGTACAGTAGAAGAGAATCCAAGAACCTTAAACCCGAAACCTAAATGCTACATACACAGATGCATTGCATTGGTTCAGATAACATACCTTCAATGAAAGAATCTCCTCCGACATCGAGCCGATCCATGCTCTTCATACTCAGCCTTGGTGACACATGTTGATTCAAAATTGGGACTCGATGCCAAAAGCGAACCTCCACGCCACACATCTAGGATCGGACTGACAAGCATATCCCCGAAGATTTTTACCAAATGGATAGAAATAACTTTGCAGAGACATGTAACATATTAACAACTTATATACAAGTTAGAGAATTTACTCGTTTTGAGTTGTTATCTTCACTTGATACTCATGTGGGACAAGAGGGCGAAGATCCTTTTGTCTGAAATTTAGAATATAACTATGACTGTAAATCACAGTGTCGTCTCTTAAATTGGGATTAATACAGTCTAATGGTGCAGGAATCAAGCTTACAGTCTTTCGGCAAATCGAGGAAACAATGTACTTCCACCGGTCAATATAATGCTGTTCAAGCACAGGACGAAAAACACTTGTAAGTGGCATGAGTTAATTAAACTTGAAAGACATGTATATTTTTCAAGGTTGCACTTAGAAGAACATAAAACCACCTTTGATAAAGTACAGGGCGAAGATAAGGATGGCACGCATTGACAGCTCGAACAATGCATTCTGCTAGTCCGGCCTCATTCATTCCTGCAACAAGAGATGAAAAAACAATGTCCGCATTTCTTACATCATTGATCTTACGTCATTGATCGATTCCCAAATGAAATGGAAAACCTAAAGCTATACATACCCAAATCTGCAGGTTGGAAGATCATCTCCGGAACGAGAAACCGTTCATTCATTAAGTCAAACTCCTACACAAGGAAGCCAAGAACATCATTGAAAATGTGCAGGCAGAAAATGTAACACATAAGAAGAAAGAGAAAGTTGAAACACTACATTTTTAGTTAAATCCACCCTCTTCCTCTCCTCAGTCTTGGCGATAGTTTCCAACTGATATGCCTCTTTGTTTGGTTCCATGGCAGCTGATGGAGAGGCTCTGAGATGCCTCTGGGCTGCTTCAGGGTCTTCAACATAACCCTTTTTGTGAGTCACACCATCAGGCAATACATAGGTACATCTAAAAAGGTTGTCTTTTCCTTGTTTCCTGTAATGATTTGTCTACATCGTTTAAAAAAATAGCAGAAACAATTGCTTATTCATCACATATTGCAATCGACATTGAAGGAAATATGTATATAAAGAAATGTAGTAATCTCTGTTTTATACCTGGCAATCTGGAGATCTGTTTCAACATCAAGAGAAACAAAGCAGAGCTTCTCTTTAACATCGTCCATTAGAAAGGTTTCATCCATCACATTAATGGAGCGATACGAAACCAATTCCTTGAGATAATTAGTCAAGGCTTTCCCACCCAAATCTATCCTCTTCACCCCATAATTCAAGGTATAGTTCTGAAAGACAGGGGCCACGTGGGTAAAGGAGAACCCACAGTCGACCACCAAACTACACTGCGCCTCGGAAAGCAGGCTGTCAGGACGGCGGCTGGACTCGTAGAGGTGGACGAGGGAAGGAGAATCGGCGACGAAGAGGGAGTTGAAGCCGAAGTCTTCGAAGATGAGTTCGTCGGTGGAGCGTTGGATGGAAGGGAGGGAAAAGAGGGGCTCGGTTAGGAGGAGGGAGGAAGAGGAAGGGGAGACGTGGAGGAGGGAGTTGAAGAGGTGGGACCAGATGTCGCGTTGGAGATCGGGGTTGATTAGGTAGCCTCGGTCGATGGGGCGGCGGATAGCGGCGGAGGTAAGGTCTTCTTCGGTGGTAGTGGTGGGGTGGAGGAACTTTTTGGAGGTAAGAGGTCGGTAGAGACAGTTGGGAATTACGACGGCGGGATCGCGCTCGCCTCCTTGGCCCGCTTTAATCAGGCCACCGCCGTTATCGAGTACGACGACGTTTGACATTGGGGTGAAAAGGAACGAACCAATTTGATTCTATAATTCGATTTATTTTTATTGTTAAAATAATAAAATTTTATATCCTTATCCTGAATCCTGGTCTTCTAGCGTCTACACTTGTTTACTCATTTTAAAATTTTGGTCATTTTGCCTTATTTATTTAAAAGTAAGTAAGAGAGATTTATTTAAAAATGTGTTGTTAAGTGAGGCGAAATTAAAAGATGAGTAAGATTAAATAAATGTATCATGGACTACATTTTACTCTCTCTACTTAAAAAAATAGACAAATTAATCTATATACTTTAGATTAAAGAGCAATATGGTCATTTTGTTAAAAAACTCATCCATTTCTACTTTTAAGTGATGACCTAAATGACGATGCAACCAAATAGCGATACTTGGTTGCCATGTGTACCTCATAAGGATGTTACACATTTTGCCACATCAACAAATATTTAAAAATTAAAAGATTTCAAAAATATATAACTTTTAAAAATTATTAAAAAAAACACGTTTAAAATATCTTGAGATTTAGTATCATTAGCGTACTTTTTCATCATAATGTACTTGTAATCTTTAAACAGTATGGTTTAATAAAGTTTCATCTTTCACATTAATATCATTTGTATTTGTCCTCAACAGATTTTGCATGCAAAGTAAAATGAATAAGCAAATATTGGATCACTGATTACCTAACATTTAATAATATTAAGTTGCATTATGTGGTCTAATCATAATGTGAGAAGACAACTTATATTAGTAGATAATCTAAATGATCCATAATTTGATGAAAAAAAATTGAGCAAATCGGTTCAAAGACTATTATGATGTCTATCAAGTCCAAGCAAGGAGATAAATTGTCTTAAGTATCGGAGAGAATGACTTCTAAAAGATAGAGACATAGATATGATTTTATGGACTGACAATAAATTGGACATAACCCAAGTGAAATAAATCTATATTTTTTTATGGATTTATTCGCTTCTGATATTTATAGTGTGATTTACATCAATCCTAAGTCAGTGAGCACTATGTGTGTGTGACTCGTATATAACTTCTTCATGACATGACTTCATTTACAATAGCGAAACTCATAGCCCATTAAAGGGTAAATGATATCCTCTCATTGGCATTATACAATAGATGGAAAAATAACATAGCCAAGGGTTATTTTTCTAAGATTGATGATTTGATTACTATGTGTTATTTATTGACCTTTCATAAAAAAATATGTAATGATTATCATGAGATAAAAATAAGATAATATTTGGTGAATGGATTAAACCCAAAGAGATTAAGGGTAGCCTATGAGTGTAACATACATATGACAAGGTTATTGGACGAGCACTTGATAAAAAGCTTTTGTAACAATATATAATGGGGAGAGTTCAATCATGGTACATCTAGTGGATTGACTCCATGACTACGTAATGTTGTAATTAATAGACGAAAAGTTAGAACATGATTACAAATTATATGAGTCCAATTTATATATTCAGTCGGTCCTTCTGCTAGCTCATATAACCATGTATGATTTACATTTGAACCGATATTGTAACATCCCTCACCTGGTTCGATCGTTGAACCCGAGTTATAAGATATTACCACAATCAACGAAACAGTTACAAGCAAAAACTAAATTCATAAATTTCAAATAAACATACAATTATTACAAATATCATGCGTTACAAACAAAACCGAGTCTAAATTAAGCTCACGAAAGCTCTAAAATTAACCCAGGAACAAACAGGGATAAAACTGCAACATTTACAAAATATAAAGGCACTCATGTAAAATATGAGTTACACAACCATGTGTCCAGAATCCATGTGGATCAATATACCAAAAATTTCATCAAAAGTCACACGGTTGTGTGGCTAGGCCGTGTAACAAATTGAGTCTGTGTGAAAATTAAATGACAAAATCTATGGTACTCATACGGATGTGTGGCCAGCCCTTGTAACTATCAGGAATCGTATGGTACAATTGCTTCCTAATTTCCAATAAGCACACGACCTTGTCACCAACCCATGTGTGATACACGGTCGTGTTTCAACCCGTCTGGTGCAAAAATAGGTCATTTGATGCTTGTTACAAATCCAACTCTTAAAAGTGACCTAAATGCATTTTGGCCAATATAAACTTGTTCAAAACATATCAATACCATGCCAAAACATAACATACAACATTTCCTTAAACATCTAACCAATATGCCACATTTGACACCAAATCACAACAATGAAACATGGTTCCATGCTAACCATTCCACTTATTTATAACATTACATAACACGTATCCAATTCATACCACAAGTTAATTCATATGTACATAACCTATCATATTTGTTCACCCATATTTGCACATTCAGAAACCAAATATGAGCATAAGCAAATCATCACATCTATAATTTACCATGGGAGCTCAAAATTCAACAATACCACAATATGCCACAAAACATATTTAACATTACAATCACTTGACAATCCTATGTACATGCCACATATAACCAGTTTAAAATAATTAAAAGTCAACCGAATCGGGAGACAGAAGGTGTAAGCTTCTCGTAGATCCGATGACACATTCAGAACGTCCAAAATCTACAAAGAAAATAGTAACAACGGAGTAAGCATTACAAATACTTAGTAAGCTCATACAATGCAAACAATTAACTTACCTAAACTAATATTCATATGTTAAACTAATGTGCAAGCTAAGTTTACCTATAATACCAACACAATTCCACAATGTGAGATTATATAATTTATCAAACATAAAAATACATCAAGTACAAAGCTTGTTATTTCATAATATTTAACTAACATTTAACCACATTTCTTTCATCTATGTATACTCAAAATTTTATTATTTAAATATTTCATTCCACTTTATTTGAACATTAAGTTTATTTCGTAACTTATCAATTTTAAATTTCACATCTTTTGTGTTACCCAACGAAATATCGTAAAGGAGCTCAATACATAGGTGTAAATCACGTCTGATGCTCGTTCAAGCTAATTATATCCATTGGTGTCAAGTTATCCACCCGGGCTAAACATTTTATCGACACATCAAATAGCTGTAAAGATACATGTCAGGTTACCCCTACGGGCTAAAAAATGACATTAGGTTACTCGTCCGAGCTAAACTTGTGTCACATGTATTTTCGATTCCGCAACAAATGCTAGAACTTGGTAATCATCAATAAATAATCACATCTATTGCTTGTCCGAGTTGAACATATATTTGTGTCAGGTTACCCGTCTAGGCTAAACATTTAAATCAACACATCAAATAGCTAGGCCAGAGTTGTATATACATGTAAGGTTACCCATCTGGGTTAAACCTTTAAAACGACATCAAGTTACTTGTCCGAACTAAACCTGTGTCACATGTATCTTCGAGTCCGCAACAAATGTTGGATCTCAGAATCATCAAAAATCAACCTGTAGCCATGTGTACAATACATTTATGAAGTTTAACGGGGCTAATTCCATCTTGTAAGTTCATGTTATTCCATTTCAATTTAATCAATTTTCACCCTTTTGTATTAAATTGTAAACAATCCAAAGTTCACTAAAACATATATTATATATATAACATTCACAATATAATATACATGAGAAATCAAAATATAAATACACCATATGAACTTAATTGGCAAAAATAGCAACCGATAAGATGTCGGGACAAATCTACAATTTTCTTTTTTTGATTATCCTCCAATTGTTTTAAATCCCAATCTATATCATAATTTAATTCAATTATCAATAGAAAACATTATTTAACAGCCTACTATAAACATGTATCAATTAAATTTCACTTATCAAATATTTCCTCAAGTTTTTCATTTTATTCAATTTAGTCTCTAAAACCAAAATTGTAATATCCTTCACATTTGAGCATCGATTTCAAAATCAATCTCAATTATATCCTTCTACAGCCCTCTATTGTCAATAATTATAGAATTTCAACACCAATTTTGAAATATTTACTCTTTAATACCTATGCTCAAAATTAATAAATTTCATTTTACAAATTAGTCATATTTAACATCTAAGCTTAATATTCAACCATTTAACATCAAAAACTTCAAAAAAAAATAACAATGGTAGCTTTTAGAAACTTTGACAATTTTACAATTCAATACCCGGGTTAGCTTAATCAAGCTACAATGATTACAAAAACATAATATTTACGAAAAACAGGCCTCAATTGGCTTACCATGCAATACATCAGAAGCTTGAGAATTTGATCATGGCTTCATTGGTTCTTTGGATGAGCTTCCGGTGGAAAGAAGATGAAAAGAATAACAAATGTCTTTCATCTTTTTGTTTTACTTATTTTTTTTTATAATTAAAAAGGTGTTTATTTTACAATTTTAATATAAAATTTACTAATAAACTAACCTAACCATCCATCACTATTTAAATGACCTAATTGTCACATGGAACCTTGTTTAATTATTAAATAAGCTTCTTTAACAAATAAAAATATTTAGCGATTAACTTTTACCACTTTTATTATTTAGTTCTTGTATCTTAATTAGTTACTAATTCGGTAAACTTACCTATCCAAAATTCAATTCACCTTTATAACAACTCTGTAAATATTTAATAAAAATATTCATGGATTTGGTTTACAGAAACGAGGTCCCGATACCTCATTTTTTGACACCACTAACCATAGGGTCAATACACTTATACCTTAACTACTATCCGATTAACAAATTCACTAGACTAAAATTCAATATAATACTATAATTGACTTGTGAATATTATTCAATAATATTTACTGACTCGATCATCGGAGAACGGGGTTTCAAAACCACCGTTTCTGGGACCACTGAAAATCGGGTTGTTACAGATATGATGAACAGAAACGATGAATTGGAGAAATCTAACACGTATCACTATCCACAATGATGAGCAAAAGATGACTTGGAGATTAAATTAACTTCTTCAAATTATTATTTAATTGATTTTAATTAAATAATTAAAGTTTAAAGTGAAAATTAAATTAATTAATCGTCACAATTTTATTGAACAAGACAATTAAATTTATTTACTCAAGATTTTGGTACAGTAAAGTTGTCATGACTTTAACGAAATTGAAATTGGGTTGATAAAATAATTTAATTGAGTGAATTAATTGAATAAAATAATAGTTTGAAAATATAAAAACAATTTATTGGGTTAGTTAAATTATATGAGTTAGTTTAAAGGTTAAATGGATCATATAATTGTATCTAATTCAAGAAAGGTCCATTAAGGCCTACTTGGCAAGGGTGGGTGGCACACATAATATATCAAAAGGTGCGTTGCCACCCACCACTATTATCTTATTAGGGATATGTGTTTTTCTACTAAAATATTTTTATTTTTTGCTTCTTTTTGAACGAAGAATTTTGCGATGTTCTCTATAAATAAAGACCATGGGTTAGATCAAACATGTGACACTAAGTGTTGTTACTCTACCAAATTAGTGAGATATATTCTAGAAAAAAATTTTAACTTTGAGAGTTTTTTTTAGGTTTCTAGCCTATAGAGAGATATTGATCTTCCCCATTGGAACATCAATAAAGCTTTTATTGTGTTTATCGGTTCATGAATTAGGGCCCACATTCTAGGCAAGCCAAAGTTTGAGAATGGCAGAGAATATCATGTTGGTAGAAAGTTGGGAAACGACCTAGACCGCCTATCCTAAAACACGGGTACAATTTTAGTAAAAGGTTTGTTGCTATGAATAACACAAATAATCGATTTAGAAAAATTTTAATTTTTCGCTATGCAACAAAATCAATTTCTAAATCAAGTTTTTCAACAATTGGTATTAGAGTCGAGCTATGCTATGTTTATAGTGTAAATCAGATTACTTCTCTCTCACTTTTGATTAGTTAAATTGATGAGAAGTGACATTCTTGCATTATATGCATGTTTTGGATGAATGAATATTTATTATTTTATATTCGTTCATCATTCAATCTCCGTTTAGTTTGGCAAATAGTCATGGTCGACAACAAGCACAAGAGGTCGAGGCGTCGCGCCTTAGTTGGATGTGTGGAACGAGCAACAGTTAGGGCATAGTGCCCCATCAAGTGCCCCAAGGCACTCAAAGTGTTGGGGCTTTGCGCCCCAGCAGGCACGCATGTAACGTGACAATAGCCAAGCATCATGCCTAGCCAAGTGACGACTAACCAGGTGAGACTGGTTAGAGCACCGCGCCTTAGTCAATCTAAAAAAACCAAGAGCAACACCAAGGACTGGAAGACCCAAGGTATGACGCCCCGACCAACCAAGTGAACCATGTAGCATGCTAGGGCTTCGAGCCCTATGGGGCGTAGGAGTCGTGACACCAGCACAACAAGTGTGCAGCTACCCCGACCAACAAACAAGTTATAGGCGCTAATGCAAAGGCACTGGAAAGTGGGTTTAACAGGGCAAACGGACGTGGGCAGCGATAGCATGGCAGGGTGGCTAGTCGACTGTAACACCCCAAACCCGACTGAATTAGTTCGACCCTAATCTGGTGAGTTATATTAGTCATCAGGGTGACTCTCCATTAACTCACAACCTAACCTCCAACACACCACGTATATACAACATATAATATTCTAAGTTATAACACAACAACGAAATTAAATCATACATAGAATGTAAAACATGCGAACTTACAAAAATAAACAGGGAAAGGATTCGCATGTCATTTAAACAGTGAAACTTAAATGTTTGCATGAAAGAAATAAACAGGGAATTTTAGGGTATGCATACTCAAACATAAATACAAGTACATAGAAGTTATTATTAAGGTTCGTACGGCAACATAGGTTGGCATAACAACGAAAAACATGAGTTCACACAATAACACGGGTGCGCAAATTATCATAGGTTTGCATACTACCTAATTTTGCACATAAAAAGACATCATGAGTTCGCATACAAAACAAGCATCGCAACAAAAGGAGACGTTCATGCAAGGGTTCTATACTTTTTATAGGGTTCACTAAATAGTAAGATTATTATTTCCAAAGGTTCACATGCATGTTGAGGGTTGCAAACATTTAGGGGTTGCATGAAATAGTACTTCGCAATCCAACTGACTTGCATTTAGTTTAAGACATATTCTAGAAAAATTAAAAGAATACAACATAGCATGTATGTAAGGAGGAATAATGAACTTAAACTTTATTTGTACCGAAAAGAAGAATTTAACAACAAGGGTTTAATTTAAGGTTTTGCAAAAATAAAATTAAACTTTAAGGAAATTGTTTTAATAACAGTAGCAACTTTAATAAAACTAAACCCACACAAATAAACCCATCCTTTTTCCCAGGTCCGTAGATTTCTGTTCAGGAATTAGCCTTGCCTAGATCATCTACCTCGCCACTACCATCTGTGACCTACTTACCTGCGAAGTAAGAGAGGAGCTGGTGAGTTCATTGAGAACTTAGTGAATATACAAGAATTGATAAAACATGCCTTAAAAAATATGGTGTTTAAAATAGAAGCTTAGTTCAAAAACTGTTTTACGAGTTGGGCTCACTGTAAGGCTGCAAGACTCAAATTCCAATTACCTACTTGTCATATAACTTTGAAACAGATTCATATGTACTTTGTTGCAATTATACTTAAAAACTTAGCTTGTTTCTAAAAGGAAAACTTAAAACATAAACATGTGCTTGTGCTTGTTCTTATTCTTATTCTTATACTTGTGTTGTTAATAACAATTTCATAAAAACTTGTTCATAATCACTTGCACTTGTTTTTTTTTTTTTTTGGATAAGCAAACCTCCTTATAGTGCCTCACTTGTGACTCAGAGAGTCATTAACATGTCTCATAAGTGTAGTGATAAGCTAAACACTCTCCTGTATGCCAACATATCCCTATGAATAGAGCATAGCTTGACATTCCATTATCCTTCCACATGTTTCAGAGCCTTAACACCCAAATCACAAACTTGCTTATGAGTACTCAGAATCCTATGGCATGTCATTATATCCAACATATAAGCTCGCATAAAAGCACTTGTTTATATAGAGCTTGCACAAAAGCTCGTAAACACAGTTTATAAAATCGTACCTTAAAAACATATCTTAAAACTTAGGCTCACATAGGAGCACGCATAAAAATAACTTTAAAAACATAGCTTGAAAACAGAATCTCAGAACTTGAAAACAAAGTTTTATAGAAAAGCTTACTCTTGGGACTTAGTTTAAAAACCTAAATTTCTTGGAAAATATAGCAGTTCGCACACAATAACGAACCCTAAACACGCACTGAAAAGCTGAGAAATTTAAACGAGTTTTGCTTTGCTTTTATCTTTGATGGTAGATGGTCCGGCTAATTTGCAACATACATACATGAATATACACAAATTACTAAACAAATAGAACATATACAAATATACAAGCAAACCTAGCTTCCTGGACAATCAACCCTAACAGGATAAAGACTTACCTTGGTTTCTACAAACTTGGTTCTGAACAAAAACTTGACAATAGAATAATCGATGAGAGAATTTTTATGGAATAAGGGTTGTATTTATAGGAATCAAGTGTCTTAGTATTCTTTGAATACTCTACTTGACTTAGGAAACCCAAATCGGTTTAGAAGAAGGTTATGTGAACAAAAAGTATCCTAGATACACAATATCTTAATTTCTTAATTTAAGTCTAATTCAACTTTCGCCAAACCAACTGGTGAACACAACTTGCAATGAATTTAGTGCACCCTCTTACCACATCTTTTGGCGTACATTGCTTCGTCGTATCTCTGGAGATCCTTACTAATATTTTTTTGGCGAACCCTCACTTGCAAGGCCAAAACTTTTAGGCCCTATCTCGGGATGTTACATTGATAGTCTGACAATGGTGATGACCGATCAGCGGAGCTCATAACAACAACGAAAAACTGTTAGGCTCACAAGATTGTTCACTCTTAGTTTTGGTTATCGTGGTGTTGGTACACAAGTTCTTTTCGGATATTCAGGATGTCTGGCTTTAACCTAGAAAACCCAAAGAATGCTTTTGAAATTTTTTAATTATTTTACTCTCTTTTTTCTTAGGATGAAACCATGAAATTTTTTGATCGATTAGAGTTGATTGATTTTAATTAGAATTTTGGTATTTATGAATATTATGAATAATTGAATGTTGATAAATTAAGGACAGTGTCTATACATACATGATTAAGCATGTCATTTAGTTTAGGAAAGAATGTCATATGTACTTGTTTGCATATTTAATCATTCATAATTGAAACTGAAATTAAAAACTTGTATCGTTTTTAAAATATTAAGTGGGAGAAGGTCCTGAAACAAAACCTACGGCCTCTATCAGTAGTCATGGTATAATAACATAAAATACTTTGAGCCGGTTAACCTTAGTTGAACCCTATGATTAATATTATCACGTTGGTTCACTAGAGAGATTTTTTTTTTATGAAGACAATCAATCATATATATTAATGATTGATGGTTATATATTTAAGATTATTCTAGTTAACTAACTTTTTTATGAAATTTTTATTTTTATTTTTTTTAACAATTCTTCAGTTTGCTTTTATCTTTAATTTTGTAAATATGCATTTCTTAATATTTTAATATTTAACATTTTAAAATCTTTTAAAATTTAGTATTCTTATAATAATCATTATTTTATCCATCTTAAGTATTTGTTTGAACCATCCAATTCAACCGATTAAGAGATTGAAAGTTAAACTGATTCCACCTTCTATCTGTTTCTTACAAAAAAAAATGTTAAGGGCTAAAATGGTAAATTCGATTTTACTTTTAAAAATATTATATTTGAATAAATTATATTTTATTATATTTAAATTAAACTATTCAAATTAATAAAATTAAAATCACAAAACTAACATTTTAAAAATAAAAATTACATTAGCCTATATTTGGATTGACTTTATGATATAAACTAGTAAAGTAAGGAAAAATAAATATCCTTCAATTTACTACAAAACAAATTTTTAAGATGCGTGTTTTTTTTTTTCATTTCTTTTCCACTATTTATGATTTACTTCATTTAACTTTTAACTTTTACTTAAATTACTTTCAATCCATAGTATTAATAAATCAGAAATGAAAACACACATAAGGGAAATACCAACTCAACTCATTTATAAACATTCTATAATTCACCTTATTTGTTTGTGTCGTCTTTATATCCTTTTTTTTCCGTATCATATTTCGTGTCACATCCAAATATTACACGGTACGGACAAATAGTAGCCGTTAAAACAATTTCTTAATTTAAAAAAAAAATAACCGAAGCATAAGCAAAAAAATAAACATAATTAATATAGTTTCTAAAAGGCTAAATAATAATGGGAAACCCGCCAGGATTCCTAGTTATAAACCAACAGAAATTTTTTGTCTGATTTCGCTCCCTTTTTTTTTCAAGTCTATAGTCAGACCCACCTTCTCTAAGCCAACATCTCCTAAATTTACACCAAAATCCCTGAAATCAACACTATATGCCTTGGCTGCAAAAAGGACGTCATGCGATTCATACCAATCCATTATACTTCTGAAGCTTCCCCTTGAGAATTTCTTTTTAACATGACACCAGGGAGCATATGATAAAAATGCATGCTAGAAATGGATGCTTTGGTTATATCCTTTCTATCAATACCTGCACGTGTGCTGGTCACCGCTGGGGAGGTTCTGAACCAGTTACACCTGATGTGGTACTTGGTCCAGCACCATTTTCAGCTGGAGGAGACGTGCCCCATTTTCCTTCCGACTCCAATGGCTCAACAATTTGGACTCCACCATCTGTTAATCCCAAAGCAAATTGATTTGGGTCGGATGGGTGTGCCGCAATGACGAGTGGAAAAACTCTCAAGCTGTTCAAGGTGCATTGTTAGAAACTTCCACCACAAAACGTATTGGATTGAATCACGATATGATAATTAACTATTAACTCAAATTGTGTTTATGACTGCTTTAATAAATAGAAAGAGAAAAAGCACCTTGGATTTGGAGGTAAATATGCTGCGGGACTAATTCGACATCTCAATCTGAGTGTTGAAGCAGTAAGCACACCAACACTTCCATCTTCAAAACTCACATATATCGATTGGCTGTCACAGGAGTATGTTGCATGAGTAATTGGACCGCTGGCTTCTCGAGGGACCCACTGTTTTGAGAAAACAACTCCAAAACAATATTAATAACCTCAAAATAAACCCCCCCCCCAAAAAAAAAGGGGTTGTATTGACAAATAGCAGACTGTACTAGCAGCGAAACGATTTCTAAAAGGTTGAATTTGGCATTGCCTGCCCACTCCTAAATACATGCATGAAAATATTCTAAATGCAATTACCTCCTGAAGTGCACTTGATTTAAACATAGATTTTAAGCAATAAAAATCTAGAAAATATATATTATACAGCAAATAAGCTCAGACACCTGCTTTAGGCATTCTAGTTTTGGTGCTTCAAATATTGCAATCTGTGTTTCATGAACTGCCAGCAAATGTATCTGATCTAGGTGAAACTGAACACGAGTCTCTGCATGAGGAGATGCTGCCCGGCCATTTGGGATTTGCAAGAACTTACTAGCTTGCTTCTCCCATCCATCTGTGCTCCATACACAGAGCTGTAGAGAAAAACGAACATGGAATAATTAGCAGACAAACGGAGAGTTAACTCCATAAAAAGTACTAAAAATCATTTTTATAAGACATCCCTATTCATGGTAAGTCCTATGAAGTTCTGTGTAGTGTTTAATATGATAAACTACCAACAAACCAAGTAGGAAAGACCTTATATAAGCATAATAAATTAATATGTTTTCACAAGCATAAATTCAAGGGAATCATTCCCTACCCAAGCTTTCTCTACGGTCCTTAACAAGATTAACTCGATCCACGCCTATGACTCTAAACTTCACCTTAACCATATCTCTAAGTATCAATTATTCTAGCTTTCTCAAAGTGGATTGTTGAACTGCTTTAGGATACAAGCAGCATGTGTGGGAAAGAAGCTAATATTTTGCACCTGACTGTCGGCTCCCGAAGATACAAGCACGTTCAGAGTATGAGAGAAGGCAAGACCTGTTATTCTTTTCTGATGACCTTTTAACTTTGTTTTCACCTGTTAAAAATAGAGCACATAGTTAATCAAATAATTTCCACTTTCGTATCAACAACCATCGAAGTTTTAAGTCAATTAAAAGGACCTCATCCACCCGAACATTGTAAATTTGGATCGATGAATCATCCATGCCTATGGCGATGATATTATTGTCCTGAGGATGAAATGCAAGAAATGTGGCTGCTGGTGGTGGGGGCATGAACGTTGTCATTGTCTGCATATTAAGAAAGCACAAAGATACAACAATGAATATAAAGAAGTACGGAATCAGATTATGCAAACTACGATCATCACAAAAAATAACCTCATTGTCAGTCAGTTTCAACCTAAAAATCTAACCAATTAAACATTCTCAATTAATCAGCATTCCTTAAACTTCATGACTATAATATGAACACTTATCCTTTTAAATGGCCTATTAACCTAAAAATCCAAAGCTTTCCTAAAAATGTAATGATGTCCAAAGAATGAGATGAGTGGAGAATGCCCTACCTTAAATGTCATCATATTGAATAGTGAAATTTTACCCCCTGAAGCCGACATGACGTAAGAATCATTCTTTGAAAGTGCAAAGCATGGAACAGCATCTTCAGGATTTGTATCACTTATATCATTGGTCATCAATATTCCACTTGAAGGCAGCCATAATTGTGGTGCTACACTAGTTGTGGCCTACAACAGGCAGGACTTAGTTAATATCTAGCTTATAATAACAATAAGAAAATAAAATCAACTAAAAATAGAATTAGGAAACCAGGTATGCGACCTAGCAAAGAGTTGTTAAAGAAATTAAAAGACCTTCCCAGTTACGTTGCGATCATTCCTCTGCCATTTCCAGAGCTTGTGTACAGCATTAGACGCTAATGCCAATATGGCAACTCCAGAATTTGTATATATTAGTCTAGAAACCTGAAATCAAGCAAAAAATAATAATCGCTTGTCCTTTTTCTATAAATAAATAAGTACATATTATCAACAAAAATTCGTTAAATTTCACATAACTAACTGCCTAAGACGATACTCTCTCGTGGTATTTTAAGCATCTACATTCATCAAGTCATTGAAAATTACCATATTAAATAGAGCACTCTTTATGTTATTTATCATACTCTACTCAGATTATAACCACAGCCTAACCAAACTGCAAATATTTATATAGTTAACTTAGGTACCAAATTATTAACCACGATAGCTGAAAAACACAATAGTTTTTGCCACACAGAAGAGGATAAAATCTTATTGAACTATTCATGAGAAGCTGATTTTAGAAAAAAGGCATATTCAGGCACAACTATGACCAAGTTCTATAATGTTACGCAACTAGAGACTGAGCTTTACCCTCATTGCTGTCAAACTATCAGGAAGCCTCAAGGAGCGGCACTGTGATGGTTCATTAATTTCTGTAAGTTTCCAGATCCTAGATTTTTCCGCTGACTCATCTGTAATCCTGGGCTTTATATCAGCCAAAGTTCGAGCATCATTGTTCTGGAGAGACACAGAAAAGCAAAGGTTAGATCATAATAGATCATAAATTGTTTCATACAAAAATTACTTGTTAGAGATTGCATTTAAAAGATTATGTAAATTTCTGCCAAATGTATTTAGGGTAAGATTATGAAAGGTAACTCACTGTTCCAACTATAGCAGCTACTGGTGCAGCCCGGTCACCAATGGTTGTTCCAATAGTTGCATTGTTAGAGCCAAATGGACCAACACTAGGAGTCTATTACATAAATCAGGCACTCAGGAAATATATTTTCATAGAACAAATATGCATAAATGATTGCATAGTTGTACGTATTCGTATATATAAAGAGCTTTTACCTTTACTATAGCAGCAGGAGCAACTCTAGAAGCATCAAATGAACGATTCTCCACCGTCCGTAGGAACCTAACCCCATCTGAATTTGCTAGAATTTTAACCCCATTATCATCAGTTGAAACAGCTAACAATGTTCCTTCCTTGTTAAATCGAATGCAAGGAGACGGCTGCATTTTGTTATAACAATTAAGGTTAGTAGGGAGAGTAAGCATCAGACAGCCTAACATGAAATGAGGCATGCGCTTATGTACCGGCAATCCACCATCAGCTGGAGTACTTGTTAATAGATTAAGATTGTCCATGTCCCAGAATTTGACAGAGAACTCATCACCAGCAGCCAAGAACCTATTCTTTGTTGTGTCAAATTGAACAACTCCCACAGATCTCTTTCCAAGACCAAAATATGTCCTCTTGACAGCTCCTTCACTTTCATTCCATTCCACCAAGAATGATTCCCCTTCTTTGTTTGTCCCACATGAGAACAACCTATAAGTGGCAGATATAAATTAAAGGATTAATATTACTGTTAAAGAATAGAAAGAAAAAGAACAACCCCAAAAGAGAAAGACCAGAATTATAGAGTACAAATAAGACATGAACCTTGTTCCATCAGCACTGTATTGCATTGTTGTGGATGATTGACCAGGAGCGTTATAGTCAACTCTTGAGCCCATATTATCATACAACCATGCCTTTATTTTCCCATCAGTTGCTGTTGAGAAAATGAACTGAAAACACAGAAGAAAACAAAGAAGAAAATGGAAGTCTTTAAGCTTGACAGCAAAATAAACATGAAACTTACAGGAAACCAATGATTAAAAATGTATAAATTCCCAAAAAAAGAAACCCCAAAAGAAAGGTAGATAAGTTCTTAAGGAATGTGAAAGAAACCATAAGGGAGTGGTGGTTCCATAACAAGCTCAATATCCCAATATTTCAAATATTTTTACCATGTCGCATATTGAACTCCATAGAAGATTATGTTTACAACCCTCCTATGTTTATTTAAACATGACTTAAGCAGAAAGAAGAGGTCATTGGAGGTAAAACCACTGAATTTACAAACAGAAACTGCAGTTTTCATGCTAGAACTCAAGCAAAAAAAGTTTGCCTTTCTGCTCCAGAACATTGTAAGACAAACCACTCCAAAACAAGTGATTGAGGAAAGCTAAAAGCAGACTTGTATTAAACATAAATAACATTAAATGCATAATTATCTAATTCTATGCATTCCATCTGTTAAGATTCTTTGGATAAAATGGTGAAAAAATTTTAGCTTAGTTTCCTAAACAAATTATTGGCTTTTTTTGTAAACTAAGAAAAAATAAGTGTACATTTTTCGGGGTTTAGGATTTTGGGTCTCACTGTTGAAATGGAAAAGAAATCTAAACTAACGAACAAGTGAGTATCAATCTCCAAGCTACTGTTTGTTACCTGAATATTTTCCTTGTGATGAGGGCATATGGAATAGACAGGTGCTTCATGACCCTCAAAAGTATGTTGTTTGGCCCCAGAAGCAGCATCCCATACCTACAAGATGTGAGCCTGTTAGAAAGCCATATCAAACAGATGGAGTGAGATTATTTTATAAAAATAAAAAGACGACAAGCAACCTTAATAACCCTGTCCTCGCCACAAGTGACAACAGATAATTGCTTGTTGGGGTAGGAGAACGCAAGATCATTAACACTTCCAGCATGAGCCTCAATCTAAAATAAAAAATATTTCAGTGAATATATTTAGGAGAAAGCACCATGTCCTGTCTGAGGCCGCATAAGTAATTTTAAATAGAAACTTAAAACTAGATGAGCCTAATCGAATTGACTGATCAGACAAACCTCTAAGCGGTTACGTAGATCATCACCACCATGGTAGGAGTATATGTGCACAATATGCTTGGAGTATGCAACACCTGAAATAGGGAGAAAATCTCAAATCTAGTATTCGATTTACATGAAAAAATCTCCTATGTACAGAAGTAGACTATCAGAAGTCCAATTGTTATAGCTCCAAGAATTACCAAAAAGAGCTCCATCAGGGCTCCACACAACACGGTTGACCGAGACTGTATAATCATTCGCCAAAGATGCCTGTGAGAATCAGATGGTTACATTTTAAGAAAGCACAAAATAACTACTTCATGTTCAGTATATCTTGTTAAAAGGTGAAACAAAGAAATACCTGCAGAGGCATTGAACAGGCTGAAAGGTCCCAGACCTTAAAAGCTTTATGAGCTATCTTTTCACCACTACCTACTTCCCACACCATGATATCACCGATGTTTGTTCCCACTGAAATTGCAAACCAAATACAGAGAAAATACAATTAGCACACAACATGAAAGGGAAGCTAAAACCAGAATACGGAAACGTACGCAATTTAGAGGAAATGAAATCTAAGCATGCATGAAAATTTTTATATCAGTGGGTTGGCTCACCTAGAAGTAGAATTTGTTGTGCTGGATGGAAATCCATGCTCTTGACAGCAGACCCCTGACTTAGAGTCATAACAACAGTCTTGGGCAAGTCATCAAGTGAGTATGAACTCTGACCGTGGGTCTGGCCAGCATATGGAACAGGCAAAATAGTTACTGGCAGATTATTGACCTGCTGAAGGAGCGGCTAATCAGATGCCCTTCATTAAATATCATTTCATGCAAAAGGTGGAAGGATGATGCTATGTTACAAGATGGAGCAGATCTCTTACTACTCAGAATTGAAGTCATAAGACTAATGGCAGAAAAACCCTTAAGGTGATATACAAGCCAACTAAAATCCACAAAATTGTCGAAACTGTATAAACTGTCTATTACCAGTTTTTCCCTTTCTGGTGATAAAGAGCAACCAAATATGAGCAATTAATGACAGAAAAGTAGAAGTAACCAAGAATGGAACTCAAAAACCAAGCAAAGCAAATAAAATTTTTCATTCGGCCTCATGGACCCTGTTATACCACATTTCATTGATTACTCATAATTTAGGTAAAACGAGGGAAGCAGCAACTAATTAACAAAAATTTTCAACTTAGTGTAAAAATAAAGTTTTATATAAATCTAAATCATTACAAGAATTAATTAATTTCCTCTAAACCTCAACAAATTGCATCACATGCATCTCAAAGCCATACTATTTGATGGATATAAAAAATTGATATGCATGTCTTACACAGAGGTCATGAGGTAAATATAATTGTGAACAAGAACAATGGGTATTATTAGTATGTGGTACCTCGTCTGGCATTGCAAAGGGCCTTGATCTCTTCAAAACATGTTCAGAATCTGCTGACTGGTAGTCCAGAGCTGGGTTATTGGTTGGAGGAGTTCTAGGTCGTTTCAAGATTGCAGCTGCCGTTTTTTAAAATATATAGAAGGTAAGATGATAGTCCATCAAGATATGCATTTCACTAAAAGCACTATGCAGCCTGTATCCTAAAATCTCAATGCTCTGGCGAATTTCCAGTGTTTCTTGGTTTTACATCTTAAAAACATACTAGCAACAAATATGCCTTTACCTAACAGTTTCACGTATCATGTCCTGTCTGAGGCCACATAATTCTAAATACAGATATAGCTTCAAAACAATCCCCGACATGAAAAATGTAGAACTTAGTAAAGCAAAAGCACTTTGAAGTCAATGAAAACATCCTATCAATAACCACCTGCATTGTTAGGGGCAGTAAGTCCTATTGGTCCAGCAGAAGCCACAGGATGAGGCACAGGACTTGGGTTAGCCATCCATCCCGCAAGAGAGGTTGGAAGAGCAGCAGGTGTGGGCTGAAAGGGCTGCAAATACATGTACATGAAGTCAAAAGAAATACACACTCCAAAAACAGCTAAATTACTTATGACTTCTATTAACTTACACCATGAGCACCCAGTGGAGGAAAACCCCCTGCCTTTGGAACAGCACTCATTAAAGGATTAGTGACAGGGGATGGAGCTCGAGCACCATTTGGTTGCCCACAACTGTGGTCTACAAATAGAGTTTTTATGTCTGGATTAGGTCTTGGATTCTTACAAAGCTGATGCTGCCAGTTCAAACTGCATTATAACGACAATAAATAACTGTTAGGAAGCTCACAGAAGGAAGGAATCAGGTATAGAATCTAGACACCAGAATATGAGACCTCTGATTTATTAGTGTCCGCAGTCTTGAATTCTTCAACGTAGGAAACTGAAGCTTATCACGGAAAAGGGGGTTAGCCTCTATTAGCTTCTTTAATTCAGCAAGCATTATACCCCTAGCAGATTTTGTATCTCCATATTTTGATAGTTGCTCATTTTCTCTGTGTATTAACATAAGCCATCAAATCTCGTGAACACAAACACAAAGAAGACAAAGTTCTGCCATATTAGACAAGCAGAATCGGAGAACTAATATTTCAGTTGTACCTAAAGTTTTCCAACGTCAACAGATGTGTAATTTCCTTAAAAAGTTCCTCATTAAAAGCTGAAAACACTTTTAGGTCCTTAACTAAAATCTCCACGGCTTTGGTGCGATCCCGCCTGCATTTATGTCAGGAAAATACAGATGAACTTACTATCATTCGCTTTATAATGACAACTAAATTAACCTGCAAATTTGATAATCCAACTCACAAGGCTGACCAAGTAGTGGACGGAATTAGAAGACTATCAAAAATGAACTTTTAAAAAAAGGGCTTACTTGTCCAGTGCTTCAAGGTACTTCTGTTTTCGAATCTCAAAGAAAATTTTCATGGAATATCTATTATCATCAACTTTTGTAAACCCTGAAAGATACTTCTCCACTTCATCCCATTCTCCATTTGTCACCATTTCCTCAAAATATCTCAAATTGAAGAAAAACCCCGACTCTTGCTCCAATCTATTAAATTTAAATATATTAATCAACAAATACACAAAACAATGCATGAACAGATTAAAAAATTTAAATTCTAAAAAGACAGAAGAAAAGAAAAGAAAAATAAAAGGAGTACAAAGATAAGAGCATACTTATGAACAGTGTCTTTAAATTTCTCCTCATCAAGGAATTGAAGTATAAGGAACACAAGTTCTCTGCTAAGCGAGGACATGATTCTAATTCTGTAAAAAGAAATCAACAAAACAATAAAAGAACAAAGAGATCTGAGCTTCTCATAATCAATTATACTTCAAAAAATAACCCAAAAAAACCCTAAAAAATTACAGTCCCAACTCTTAAAATTCAACAACCCAATAATATCATCCGAAATTAAAAAAAAAAGATTATAAAAAATATAGAATGAAATGAAAATTTACCAGATTAATTGCACAGATCGGGAGAAATTTTTGGAGAAAGCGAAGAGAACGGCAGGTCGTTTTACTGCTTTCTCTTCTTTCTTTTTCTTTTTTCTTTTTTTTTTTTTTCTCCTTTTGGAGCTGTTTGTCTCGCCTGTCTCTCTCTCTCTCTCTGTTTTCTGGGTTGATGTTTCTGGTGAAGTATTTATACAGAAGAGAAAAGGGTTAGGATTTGAAAGATGAGAAAATAAATTAAGAAACAAACAAAATGAAATTAATAAATATGCCAGCATCAGACAAATGAAATCCGTAAACGAGACGATACGAGAAAATTGTAAACGAGACGAGATGAGAAACGAGATCTATTAATATGGAAATACTATATAGGCCTTTCCTCCCAACCAATCAAAATTCTTCCCTATTCAATTATTTTTTCATGCAACCTTCCAATTTATATTGAAAATTAAAATAAAATCACAACAACTAGTAAACTTATTCAAACATATTAAATTTTGGGTGATCTAAAATTTAATTTTTTCGTAAAAAAAGTAGAGATGAAAATGGGGATTTTCTTTCCTTTTGTTTCCAATAATTTACGTTTTTAAAAAATGCAATCTTATCATTTAAAAAAGAAGAAGAAGAAAGTTGAACCATTAATAACATAATAAGAAAGGGGTATATAAATAAATTTCCCTAGAAACGTCGAACTACTTATAGTGATAAGTGGAAGTACTTATAATAGTGTATTTTATGGACTACTTCCCAAGGCATAATTACCAAATTTATCATTACGTATCTCCAGTTTCTGATTTAATTTATTTGACAAGAAATTTAACTATTGTATTATATTTATTATTTATAATTATGGGACTTAAAAACACTTTACCATAAAAAATGAGATTTTAAGATAAGGGAAGTATTAACTGATTAAGGTAACATATATGGTAATTAATCTTTTACTAGAAATATGTAATTAAATGTGGAAAAGTAAGCTGACCTTAATTTTTTCTTTTTACTATTTATATGAAACTTACTATAAGCTTTCCATATTTAAAACCAAATCCATAAATAATATTCAGATAATTCCTTAGTTGAAAAACAAATCCATTAAAAAATAGTTAGGTAATCTATAACTATATATTAATGTTGTGTCCAAATCATGCCTCTTTTCGGCATCTGTAACAAAATAAACCATGTTATAAGGACTAAAATTGAATCAATATGAAAATGGATTGAGTTAGGTGTTTCTTTTTATGATTTTTAATGATTTATTTAATTAAATTGTACAAATTACTGGCATGACTAATTCGACCATCGATCTAGTTCTAAAAATTTAGACTATATTTTAGTTTTCAATTTTAAAAAGCTTGAATGAATCGTACTAGTACCTATATATTAAAGGAAGGTCCTTTCTTGTGATGACACGGCTCTCTCACTCATTCTCTTATTCTTTTAATTTTACAAAAAAAATAGTTAAATTTCATCTTTGGTCCCTCTAATATGCTTAAAGTTGATATTTAATCTATATACTTTACTTTCTAGCATAATTTGTTCCATATATCTTTATAACGTTATTAATTAGTCCAAATAGTTAATGTCGTTAACTTTTTCATTAAAATGTTATGTGGTTATATATAATTTGAATACCACGAGAGTCTTAGAGACAAACATGTGACTTCCTATTTATTTTAGGTTTACATAAGTGCTTACATTTTCTTTTGTAGTTTTAGAAAATTAGTTAAATTTTAGTTTTGATCCCTCTAGTATGCTTAAATTTGATATTTAACCGCTACACTTTAAATTCTAATGTAATTTGGTCCTGTAATTAGTTCAAATAGTTAATTTCATTAATTTTTCAATCAAAACATTATGTGATTATAATAATTTGAATACCTAAGAGTCTTAAAGACGGATATGTGTCTTTTATTTCTTTTAGATTTGCCTTGCTTCTTTTTTATATATTATAAAACAATGATTAAACTTCGTTTAGCTCTTACACTATGTTGAAACTTGGGATTTAATCCATATACCTTTTTTTACATAATTTGATCCTTCTACTTTTATAATGTCATTGGTTAGTCTAAATATTTAATATTAACTATTTCAATTAAAATGTTGACGTCAATTTTCTTAGGCACACTATTCCAATAAAAAGTTATTTTTATCAAGACAAGTTCGAATGAATGTTTTAAGAAAAATCTATATAAACATTTTCAATATTATTTTATTGTTATGTGACTATCAATTTTTTTAATTTTAAAATGTTATATTAGCAAATTTAATAGAAGGATTTTAATAGTGGTAATAGTTGGACCTAAATTTTAAATCTAAAAAGTAGGTGGTTTAAATTTTGAAAATAAAAGTAGGATGACAAGATATTCTAGGTTTCAAATTTGTACTCGCTAATTTAACACAAATACATAATTAACCCAATGCAAAGCATTGGAAATCATCTTAGTTAAAATTGATACTTAACTTGGCTAGATTAATCAACATAAAATGCATAAAATAAGGAAGTTGTTGTAGAAGATATATGGAAAGCAAAATAGTGTTTGGTAGGTCATCATTTAGGGTGAGTAATTATAAATGGTTGGTAAGTTTGAGTAATTATTATAATTTTCAAGTTTTATCCAATTGAATATAATTAGATATCCTAATTAATTGTTTCAATCCTTAAAAGAAAGTTGAGAATTTGAGCATTTACATGGGTTAATTAGTTAAATTAAAAAAATTTATATTAGTCGATTGAGTCTTAGCTCGTTGACATCAATACTATTATCAGTATAAGAGGATGTGAGTTCGAGCGCGTTAAAGCACATGTACTTTGAGAAACTAACTTTTATTTAGGAATTATATTTCCTTAAAAATGGAAATATGTTTCCTTTTAATAAAGGTGGGAATGTTGAAATGTACCATTGAGACTAGGGATGGAAATGGAGTGGGGCGAGGGTGGATATTGTTAAATCCACCACCGCTCCATAGTTGGCACGCTCTGCTTCACCACCCACTCCGCTTCACTATGGATGTATAATAATATTGAAAACCACTAACACCTCTATAGATGTTGGATGCATCATCCATTTCTACCCCGCTCTGCTTCAATTTAATTTTGCTACTCCTCTTTAATATTTTCAATCTTTTTAATGTCATGTATATATTTAAACATAATTCTTCAAAAAATATTTAAACATAAATATATGGATTTTTTCTATATTATGTTATTACATTTTTACCCTTTTAATAGTTTATATATATAAGGATAAAATGATAATTTTATAAAGTGGAGCAGCTCAGGATGAGCAATCACCATAACTGCTCCATATCCACTATCTAAAAGAAAAAATCCACCCCACCCTATCTTATATCCACTTTTCAAAAAAAAAAATCATTCGAAGCGGATCAATTCAGAATACATCAAATAATTCAAATTTTTTCATCCTAATTGACACAAAATTATTAACAACAAAAAAATCACCACTTTAATTTAATACAACAACTAGCCTAATTCCCCAACTTCCCTTAGGAAACCTTTTTATAATTTTTTCTTGAAGTTTTATAAATGACAAATGATATAAACCAAAAGTAATTAATATCAATAATGAAATATGAATAATTTTCATTCAAACATATTTTTTATTACTTGTAAAGGTATATATATAACAACAACAAAAAAGCTCTTAAGAAAATAGAAAAAAATCAATTAAGTACTTGTATAAAATTCATACTCTATTAAGCCCCTGTATAAAATCCGTACCATGTTAAGCCCCTGTCATTAATTAAAATAATTAATTAATCCCCTCCGTTGATGGTTTCTGTCATTGACCACGTTGACCGTTAAAATAAATTGACAGATCAATTAGATGGTGGCACATGGCACCTTCTTATTTGATCTAATATTTTTCCCATAAATGATTAAAAATCATAAAAATAAGAAAAATATTAAATATTAAAAATATGAAAATTGATATAAACTTATAAAATTATAAAAATTTAATTTTATAAAAATTCTAATAAATGATAAAAAATATAAAATTAATAAAGTATATTTAGAATATTTAAGATTTTATAAAAACATATTAAAATTCTATAAAAAATATTAAAAATAATAAAAATGATTAAAAATATAAAAAGTATTAAAAGTATTAAATTAATATACTTATAAAATTTATAAAAAATCATAAAAACTTGAACTGGACCGGATCTGTAACAGCCCGTTTTCAGTGAAATCGAAACAGTGATTTCGGGACCACAAATCTGAGTCCGGAAGGAAAATCATTTTAATATTATTTCATGATCTGCATTATGATTGAAATATCGTATGAAAATTTCATAAAGAAAATTTTACCAATTACATGTCTAATTGATAAAAGGACCAAATTGCATAAAATACAAAAGTTGAGTTCTAGTATCTATAAGTATCAAATAGCTATGGAATTCAAAATTAGAGGTCTTGATATGGTAAATAGACCATTAAGAGGAGTTATTAGATAAGTATGATTATTCATCCATGGAAATTTAAGAAAAGAAAAGGACTAAATTGGAAAGTAAATAAATAAAAGATGATAAATAAAATAAATATCTAATATCATCATTTTATATCACCTTTCCCAATTAAAAGACATGGAAACCCTAGTTTTTGGGTGTTGAGTTCAAGCAAGTTGTTTTGGCTCAATTAGGTATGAATTATTGTCCCTTTTTTAGTAATTTTTATGTTTTTGAGATCGTAATAGCTTAATTTAGCTATCTCAGGGATTAATTTGCAAAGTTATCTAAGTACTAGGGTTTTTCCATGGATGATCATGTATGAATTATGAAATTTATGGTAGAAAATGAAAGGTTGTTGATAGATAAAGAACTTTTGTAAAGTGAATTTTGATGAAATTATGATTTAGGGACTAAATAGAAAAGATGGAAAATTCATGGAAAAATTCTAAATTTTATGAAATACATGGGGCTGCTATTGTTATATGTAAAAATTGGCTAGGCTTGGAATAAGGATTAAATTGCATGAATTTCATTTTCCGAGCCAAGGGACTAAATGGTAATTTATCAAAAATATAGGGAAAAATGGTAATTTTTCCTAAGATGTGAATTGAATTGAATTGATTAAGAATTGTATTAAATTGAGTTAAATTTACTCTTATAGATCTGGATAGACTAAATACAAAGTTAGATCGTGGAAAAGAAAAAGTATTGGATTAGTAGATTACAATTCACGAACACTTCTCAAGGTAAGTTCGTGTAACTAAATTGTGTATATTTATATGTTTGAATTGAATGTTGTATATGTAAATTGTGAAATTTCTATTTATATGAAATTGATTACATATCCGACAAAGCCCGATAAATGTTAAGTTCCATTTGAATAGATGAAATTTCAATGGATATAGGGTTCTCGTATTGGTTGTGGTCCTGGATATGTTGCAGACACACCACAGCTCGAGAGAGCGTCCAGTTACTAGCCCTCTCGAGCTTCTCGTTAAATGGTTCTTACGAGCTTCTCGTTAATAGCTCTTCGGAGCATCCTAATTGGTTGTGGTCCTGCATGTGTGGCAGACACACCGCAGCTATTATGAGCGTTCCGATATATGGCTCTTCGTGAGCTTCCCAATTAAAGGCTCTTTGTGAGCTTCCTGTTTAATGGCTTTTCGGAGCTTCTCGATATGGCTCGCTTGAACTTCCCGATATATGGCTATCTGGAGCTTCATGATTAATGGTCCTTCAAAGCTACCCGTTATTGTCTCATATGAGCTTCCTGCATATGACTCTTATGAGCTTCCTGTTATACAGCCCGGATAAGCTTCCCGTTATATGGCTCACATGAGCTTCTTGTTATATGGCTCGAGAGAGGGCTTCCCGAATATGAATTGATGGATTTCAAATTCGTACACTTCGAGTGTACTACGCGTGTATCCATCGATATTTTAAATGATTCAACGGACAAAATCCTGATATGAGAAAATAAATGAATTCAAAGTGAATCATTACCCATATATACATGAAGTATATGGAATTGATATATGAATACAAGAAGTGGAAAGTTATGAACGTGGAAACTTGATATTGTTGAGCTCATACATGTTCCTTGACATTTATATGAAATATGTGTCTAACATGGTTAATGAGGATATGTGCTAAGGGCTTTTGGCCATCTTTCTTGAGTATGCTTTATATACTTGCTTGAGTATGCTTTATATACTTACCTTAATTGTGATTAAATGGTAAGTTAAATTTCATGTTTTAGTAACTTACTAAGCATCAAATGCTTACACTGTTTATTTCTTCTGATTTATAGTAACTCGGAAGCTCGTTAAGGATAGAAGCTGGTCGGAGCCACATCACACTATCCATCGGCCTTTATCAGTATAATGGCATGTATAGGGTAAATTGACCAACAATGTTGGCTTAATAGCATTTTGGTTGTAACTAGCCATTGGAATGGCTTGTGATGAACATGTTTTGTTGTGTATATAAGAGGCTATATCATGTTAGATGTGTGTGTGTTTGGTATGGTTGATAGATGAAATCATATTGGTATTTTGATGAATGGTTTAAGATACTATGGTTAAATTGGTTGGTAAAATATGCATATATGTTATATGGTCAATTAAGTAAGGTGGAATACTTGAACATACAAGGTGTATTGATATATATTTAACTTGAGTTTGACTTTATTTGAATGTCTTATTATGGTCTATTGATGTCCAAAAATGTTTGGCTAGGTTGATGTCAAGTTTGGGTGAGGAATGTGGCCTTGAAAATGGCCTATTTTCGTCCACACGGGAAGAGACATGGGCGTGTGTCTCAGCCGTGTATGACACACGGCCTAGCACATGGGCGTGTGGTTTGTCTGTGTGTCCCCTGCATCTTTAAAATTGCAAAACAGAATGCTCAAAATTGATCACACGGCCTGGCACATGGGCGTGTGGCTTTGTAACAGCCCGATTTAGGGCCTAAATGGAATAGTGGTTTCGAAACCACAAATTCGAAGTAGAAAAATTTATTACGATTAAGTTTTAATATTTACTATGTGATTGAATGACTGTGTGAAATTTTTGCTATGAAATTCTATCGATTGGGTGTCCAATTTGATGATTAGGACTAAATTACAATAGGTGAAAAATGTGTGTTCTAGTTCATAAAGGTACTTGTTTGTAATGAGTTTTTAAAGTGGAGGTCCTTAGATAGTAATTAGACCATTATACTTTAATTTGGATAAAATACCCAAGGAAGGATAAAATACCATAGTTTTTAATGAAGGGTATTTTGGTCATTTAGTTAATAAAAGAAATAAAAAAAGGGAAAATAAGGCGAAAATTGTGTCCATCTTCTCCATGCTTGGCCGAATTTCTCTAAGTCCCCATAGCTAGGGTTTTTTTCAAGCTTCCAAGCTCAATAGTAAGTGCATCCTAGCCCTATTTTTAATGTTCTTTACATTTTTGAGATCCTTGTAACTCGATTTAGCTATTTCTACCATTATTTTGAACTAGGGTTTGTGTTTAAAAATTTACCCATGGATGACATGCATGTGTTTTGATGTTTTATAGAAGAATATGAAAGTTTGGGGTGTGATAAACAACTTTTACTAAGTGATTTTTGATGAAATTGCGTAAAAGAACCTATTTGTAAAAGTTGTAAAGAAAAAGTGATTTAGTGAAAATGTGGGCTACTATACGAGGGAATATGAATCATCTAGGCTTAGGATTTGAGAAAAATAAGTTTTTTTTTCATTTTATGAGCCTAGGGGCAAAATTGTAAATATGTGAAACTTTAGGGGTAAAAATGTAATTTTGCCATAGTGTGATTTTTGGACTAGATTGAATAATGTGAGTATTAAATGAGTTAAATGTGTTATTATAGATCAAGAAAGATGAGGAATTAACATTGATCGGGGAAAAGAAAAGGTTGTGGACTAAATTGCAAATTCGTCATACCTTGCACCGAGGTAAGTTTGTATGTAAATAATGCATCGTTTTTACTTACGTTGTCATATTTTATCATGTTTTATGAAATGTGGCTGAATATTGAATGAAATTGACAAGTATCGAAAAGTGAAAAATTTCCCGGTTGAACATTAGGAATATAATAGGATACAAGTAACATGTCACTAGTGACTCAAGTGTAGTACTATGTGAAGGCCACTTTGTGAAGAAAGATAGCTTTGGTCACAAGTGTGGTACTATGTGAAGGCCACTTTGTGAAGAAAGATAGCTTTGGTCACAAGTGTGGTACTATGTGAAGGCCACTTTGTGAAGAAGGTAGCTTTCGCTACAAGAGTGGTACTATGTGTAGGCCACCGGGTATCCGTTATTATTTCGATGTGTTCAACGGGAAATGACTAAGTGTAAACGAATATGACTATGTGACGAATAAGTGCAGGTATGTGTGTGTAAACTTATGAGCAATGTACTCGATATATGATCAAACTTTGCTAAGATTGATACGGAGTAAGTGTTACAATGAAAGTTACTATAAAGAAAACATGAAAGAGTGAAATTTAGAAATAAAATAGTTTTGGACAGCAGCGGTTGTGTGACTTTTAAAAATCACCAAAAATGGTGAAAACTAAATTAAAAGTTGAATACAATATGAAATTAAAGCTTATTGAGTCTATTTTCACATAAAAGAAACGGTGTTAGTAAAAGAATTTCATATTATGAGATATTTAAATTTTGGTGAGATAGGGTCAGAATGATTCAGAATCCCCTGTTCTGACTTTGGAAAATTATTAAAATTTGTACAAAAATAGTTACGAGTTAAAATTTATATGTTTAAAATCTTAAATGAGTCTATTTTCAAGAGAAACAAACATGAACATCATTCGAATTCTGTACAATAAGATAATTAATTTTTAGTACAGAAAGATCGAAACTGTCAAACAGCAGAATAGGGGAAAATTTAAAGAATAAACTGTACTTATTGGCTAAACCAAAAATTCTAAAAATTTTATGGTAAGAAGATATGTGAGTCTAGTTTCAAGAAAAAATTGCAGAACTTAATTTGGAGTTCTGTAACTCAAGATATAAATAATTTAGTAACTATAACTTGAGTAGACAACTAGATATGAACTTAAGTAAATATTGGAACTATGTACAATTATGATTGTATTATTTTGATAACATATTGTGAAGATTGATAAAAGCATATTAATTAATTGTTTATTATTTACATATTCACTTACTAAGCTATATGCTTACCTCCTTTCTTTCCCCTTGTCTTATAGTGTCACTAAGCTAGCTCGGGGTACGAAAATCGTCGGAGATCCATCCACACTATCAACACTCTTTTGGTATTTTGAAATCAATATTTTGAATTATGCATGTATAGAAGGCTTGGTTATTTTGTTATGTGTCATAAATGATTTGGCCTAAAATGTTGGTCTATGCTATTTGATAATTTATTTTGTATAAAGCCATTGATGTTGGCTAATATTGATCAAGTTATATGTTCATGATGATGCATTTCATGGATGTGCAAGCTTGCATGACTTGACTGAAAAGTTTTAATTTAAATAATAATAATATAAGTCTTGGTTTTGTACGATTGCATGTGTTTATGTTCTGGTAATGTCTCGTACCCTGTTCCAGCGTCGAACACAGGTAAGGGGTGTTGCAGGCTTGGCCGTGTGACCCAAGTCAGAATGATCCCAATTTTGGACATGGGCTGGGACACGACCGTGTGCCCTATTTCGAATGCCCACACGGCTTGACCACATGGGTGTGTGTCCCTTGCACCTTGGATAAATTTTGATATTTTGTGAAAAATTCTCTAAGTTTCCGATTTAGTCCTGACTTATTTCTAATGCATATTTTGGGCATCGAGGGCTCATATAAGGGACAATATGATTGATGTTGAATTATTTCTGATGTAAATGCTAAGTGATACGAAATGTCTGTTATATGTTCTGTAAATTTTGATAATGCTCCGTAACCCTATTCTGACGACAGATAGAGGTTAGGGGTGTTACAGGATCAATCAGTTGAACCAATTAGACTGAAAACGACAAGGGTATCGGTCTGAAGAAAGCCATTAGACTGGTTGACCTAGGAACCGGATGGTTGAATTGATTTTTTTAATATATATTTTATTTTTTAATGTTTTAATGCTTTATTTAATTGAACTAGACAAATCAGTCGAATTGGCAAATTGGTGGCCTGACCGGTTCGAGCACCGGTCTAATTCTGAAAATCTTGGTTAGAATATTTCATTCTGACATATGCTAATAGTTGGATAATGAAATTTTAGTTTAACAAAAATATTAAAAAATAAAAAATCGGTTCAACCACTGAGTTCCAGGTCAACCGACCTAATGGCTTTCCCTAGACTGGTACCCTTGTTGATTTTGGGCTAATCGGTTAAGTTCAAGTTTTTATGATTTTTTATATAATTTTTTATAAGCTTATGTCAATTTTAATATTTATTTATAAGTCTTTATATTTTTTTTATAATTCTAATAAGTTTATATCAATTTTAATATTTTTTAATATTTATATTTTTTTTGACTTTTTATGATTTTTTTATCATTTTTATGGAAAAATATTTTATTAAACTAGAAGTTGCCATGTCATCATCTGATTGGTTCGTCAATTTTTTTAACGGTCAACGTGGTCAATGACGAAAATCATTAATGGATAGATTATTTTAACTAACGATAGAGGCTTAATTGAGCATGAATTTAATACATGAGCCTAATTGATTTTTGTGCATTTTCTTAATAGCTTCTTTTACCTATAAGCCATTTTTTTTGTTATTTTTAGTAAATATTAGTTTGTTATCCCCATGCATTTATGGTAAATATATAATTAATTGTACCAATTAAATTAAAGTAAACCAAAAACAATTTTTTTTTATAAAATGACAAATAATTGTGTTAGGCATAGATTATTTTAGATTGAATTATGGTTATGATCTCTCTACTATGTTTAAATTTAGAATTTAGTATCTATTCTTTAATTTAATATAATTTGGTTTATCTACATAATATCATTAGAAAAGTGTTTTTAAGAGAAATTCATGTAATCATTTTAATTGATATAGCTAAAGATGTTAATTATTTGGGCAAACTATTGCCGTTATAAAAGTAGAAGATCAAATCATGTCAAATTAAAATATAAAGACTAAATCTCAAATGTGAGCATAATAGAGATCTAAACTAAAATTTTATTATTATGTTATAATGAAAAAATATTTTAAAAATCATGTCATTAGCACCCTTAATATTTCTGGTAGCTTATGTGAACTTATTCCAATTTTTTGATATAATAAAAATATAGATTGAAAATTTTAATCAAAATAGCTAAAGGTGTTAATGTGATTGTAAAAGTAGAGAACCAAATTATAAGAAATTAAAATATAAATATTAAATCTTAAATGTGAGGGACCAAAACTAAAAATTTACCACCATCAGCTGAGTTAAACAAACCTAAGGTGAGAAGAAATCAACCCTATTCCCATTTGGTATGTTTAAATACAGTTAATGCCTAGACAAATGTTTATTAACTTTACAAACCCAACCTATCCTACATCACCAAAATGCACATTTACTTACCTATTCATGCTGAGAATTAAAAATAATAATAATGATAAGAAACAAAAATATTTAAAATTTATATTCAATAAAAGTTAAATTAAAAATAAAAAAAATATCACCTCTCAATCTCTCACCTTCCATCCTCATCTTCTCTAAAAAAATTTCTACAATTTTTTGAAATAAACTTCAAACTTCTTTCATTAAAACAAACCACCATTTATTTTTATTAAAATAAACCTCAATCTGCTTTGCCATTAAAACAAACTCCAATTTTCAATGTTACGAGCTCAAAAAAAAAAAAAAGTCAGAAAAGAAGTCCCCCATTTTCTCCATTTTGAGTCCATGATAGATTCCACACGACTAAAAACACCTTAAGCAAGTTATTGCTATTGTTATGATTTGTTATAAGCATGTTAATATTACTGTAACATCTCATATTCAGTCTAGTCGTTGGACCCGAGCTACAAGATATCACAACAGTAAACCAGAACATTTATATACAATACGTATCAACAACATTCAAAAAATCAATATATACAAGTTAAATTCATGTTAAACATGTATCACAATCAAAACTAAGTCTCAATCAAGCTTACAAAAGCCTTTAAACAAGTTCGGAACTAAATCGGGACCAATCTGAAACATTTACAAAATAATAGGTAAAAAGTTAAAACATGGGTTACACAGCCGTGTGGGGCTATCACACATCCATGTCTCCAAACTGTGCAACAATCTGATGCCATGTAATCCAGGGTCACACAGCCGTGTCGCCAGGCCGTGTAATAGACTGTAATTGTGCAAACTAAAAACCACCTTGAATGTCATAGCTCACCCTCCTTTAATTTCCATCATTACAGATAACCCACCAGGTTAGAACGCGGACATGACACCCGAAGGGTCTCGGCTCAGGTTTTACTTATAAAATTATTTTAGGCTCATTATTTGATTATTTTATTATTTAAAAACCATATTATTTTATTTAGAACTGTAGCATGAGATATAAGATTTGGGTTTTTATTTATGTTTTTATATTGCATGACATTTAATTTAATTTTAGGACATCGAACTATGAATAATTAATTAGTTATACATTAATCCCGATTTTCATTAAAAACGTAAATAAATATCACTTTTCTACTTCTATAATATAATTTAAAATTTGAGTAATAAATAATTCGATAATTAACTAAGTTTTCTTTTAAGATAAACAACTGTTTTAAAAACTCCGATAGCTTACTGGGACATTTCAGTAGCTAATGTAATCTTCTGAATTCGAGTCTAACGTCTAGGCCAGATTGAGGAGGTTACATTGTTGCTATTGTAATAAAGAGGACGAGAGTTCAAGAGCGCTTAAACAGATTTTCTTCCAATAAAATTTGAGAATTATAAAAAAAAAATTGTATAAAAATCAGTTTAAAATTTTTGAATGAATGTTAGATCCAGAAATTGAATTTAGGAAAAGAAAAAAGAAGGGCTTGTTTAAAAAATAAATTGTGACTTGGTTTGTAAGTCCGAGCCCCATTTGTTTTGTTTTTCGATTATATCATTTTTCATATTACATAAAGAAAAAAAATTATAAACCATCTATTTACAAAGAAAAATAAATTTAGATAAATTTAAATTTATATTTCGAATTGAATTTATATACTATATATTTATGAAACGTTGCGTATTGATTTTAATTCAATTCTGATTTTATTATTGCGGATAATTCTTTTAATTTTGTGGCATATTTTTAATTTATTTATTACGAACAATTTTTAAGCTTAGTAGCAAGAGTATTATGCTCTAGGCATAAAAGCCTGGTTTCGATCTCAAGTAATCTTATATATAAAAAATATCTAAAATCTCCTTATTTTTTAAATCATATAAAATGATCAAATTTTAATTCTAATCTTTATATTACATTCAATTTGAGATTTAATCTTTGCATGTTAATTCTTGACATAATTTAGTATCTCAACATTTATAATACCATTAGTTAATTTGTATAATTTATTCTGATTAAAATGATGACATGAATGTTAATAATTGTTAAAACAACATTAATATATTTTAGATTTAGATCTATTATAATGCCATTTTTTTTCAAATGGCTACCAAATGATACCTTTTTTATTTTTATAATGTCACGCTAGTGAATTTAACAGAAAATTTTTAATAATATTAGCAAACAATAAAAAACTAAATTTTAAAAATAAAATATGAAAAACAAATCTTAAATATAGAGAAAATACAAAAGTTTTGCATAATAACTTTGGCATAATAAGAAAGCAATTTATTATTTCATTTTATTACAATCTAAGGACATGCCTACCTTTAACTTGTGGTTTATTTTATGTATTTTATATTTCTATAATTTATAATTATTTCGTGTTAAAATTATAATTATTTAAAATATTTAAAATAATAAAATGTATATTATTTATAATATTATAAAATTTTGACTGAATTTTGTGTCACAATTATTTTTTTGTCACAACCATTACAATTTAATCAATTATTACAAGCAGTAAATTGAATAATTAATTTAATTTTTAATTAATCAAAATAAATCTAGAGGAGAATCCACACATCTAGGGGAGCTGGTAGGGGGCCAACACCCCTTAAAATGAAATGTTTTCTATTTAGGGCCCTTTATAATTTATAAAATTTTAAATTAGTAATGATAAAATAACACTTTAGCCCCAAAAAATGATAAAAATTTAATTTAATCCTTTAAAAATTATAAAGATATATGCTATTAAAATGATGAAATTGCATTTTTACTATTGTAAAAATATACAATTTATGAAACCTTCCCAACCCGGCCTAGACGTTAGACTCGAATTCGAGAAATTACATTGGCCACCGAGATGACCCGTTAAGCTACCAGAGTTTATAAAACAAACATTTTGAAACATTTGTTTATTTTTAGAAGAAAACTTAGTCTATTTTCATAAAAGCTCGCGAGTTATCAAGAAACCAAATTAGATTAACTATGCAACGATGCATACATTTCTTTTAAGAAAACTTAGTTAATTTCCTATTTAATTGTTACTCAAAATTTTAAATAAAATTTAGTAGCAGAAAAGTGATAATAGTTTGTATTTCTATTAAAAACCGAAGTTAATGTATAATTAATTAATATTCATATTTCAGTAACCTATATTCAAGTTTAATTACCATACATGATATATAAACCCCAAACCTAAGTCCTATGCCACAATTTAATTAAAGCAATAGAATTCCCAAATTAATAGAAATTTCAAATAGTAAATTTAACTGCTTTTATAATAAAAAGGTCAATCCAAGTCGAGCCCTTCGTATGCTGAGTCTGCGCCCTAACTTGGTGGGTTATCTATAAAGATGGGAAATAAAAGGGGAATGAGCTATGAAGTTCAATGTGAGTTCAATCACGAGAAACCCAGAGCAACCACTAGATCATTCAAGCAGAAAAAAAAAACACAACACATAAAATAAATCGCAATTGATTAGTGATACAGAATATCGGTAATTCAATTCATCGTCACAATATTTCAATGTTCACCATTATGCATATGCTTAGGAATGCAACGCAATTTCAATTATAAAAAAAGGGGTCCTACCCCACCGCTACACATCACATTAAGAGTTCCTTAGAACTCCTCTACTTTTACACCAGGTTGTGGATAAACCACTCGTTGTGGATAAACCACTGGTAATAAAAAAGGTGGATGAACCACTAAGGTTATTAACAAAAAAAATTTTACAGGCAAGCTGCCAAAAGGTTATGGATGCACAACATGTTTGCAGATTAAAGCTGCTAGTACAGTGTGGTTAAACAACTCAAACGGTGCAAATAGATTGCTCAACTTCATCTGTTCATATCGTCCCACCCCATGCAATGCAATATGACATGCTCAAAACAAAGCAACACAGTAACATTTAATATGCTTTTAACAAAAAACTATAGTAGCAATCATTATGCTTATAATAGTTCGATTCAATGGCAAATATTATGCCTATAACAAATTGATTCAGTAGCAAAAAACATGCTCATCATGTGTTCGGTTTAACGGTAACATAAGGTAAGCTGTACGTGCCATCACAAATATAGATACAATAGACATGTATATCATTCACAATTTATGCAATTATATATATAACATTAATTCAATCAATCAGGTCATGGATTCTAACATTATTCATATTATCAGGGACTTAATTGAACCTAGGACCTCTAAGGAATTTACAATCTAAAGTTTATTTCTTACTTATTTATTACAACTAAACCCCTATATTTTAGGGTGTGGTAATTTAATTCTGACCCCCTAAAATGAATTTCCTGACTTTCCCCTACACACATCTACACAAGGTGAAACTTGAATTTAAAATCTCAAAGATACGACTTATTACAAAAAGTCAAATTAAATAAATATTTTAATATTTAATAAGAACTAATATTAGAAATAACTATTCGATTAAAAAAAAGCTTTGAAATATAAAATTTAAAAACAATGTTTTTAATGGGTGTGAAAAAAAATTGTAATCCAATAATATGTAGCACATGGATGGTCAAAGTTGAGGCAAAGAAAATAAAGAGGAAAAGGCAGACGCTGGGAATAAGAAAAGTATCAATCATGTGTCAACTTTCTACTTCATGTGCCTTCAAATTTTAAAATTTACATTTCAATGGCTGAAAATTATATGTTTATTTAAACTCTGGAAAAAAGTTATCCAAATAAGACACGCAGCTTGCATGATGAGCGAGTACAGCAAAACCTTATCACACTCGAGCGCGTGAAGAAGCATGAGAGCACTTTGGACAAACGAGAGGAATTTCTTTAAGTTAATCGCGAGATGAGAGATTTTGATTTTTTGTCGGATATATATTTCTTTTCATTTTCTCATCCAGTTTCTCGTTTAACGAAAAAAAGGGAAAAACAAAGCGCACGTCAATTCACTGTGACGCAAGACATTTTTTTTTAATTAAAGAAACTGAATTTTTTCTTTTCTTGGTTTTATTTTAAGGGAAAAATCACATGAGACGCTCCTTCTCGTAAATTCGACGTGGTTTCCCATTCATCTCATAACTTTGAATAACATCTTATTTACACGGTAAAAATACGAAAATTAAATTCATGACATAAAATAAAATACACTATTTATTTAATTTAAGTTATGAAAACTTTTTTATTTTAGTCCTTTTGAAAAACTAATAATTTTTAATTTAATATTTTATAATTTTGACTCTCCAAAATTTTATAATTTTATTTCACCTTAAATAATATCAAACTGTAATCTTTTAGTTACTCATCTCTTAATTGTGGTTACTCCTTAATCAAATGATGATTTAGCACGTTAACTTAAGGTTAGTATCTAATTTGGTCTTGAATTATAATTAAAATATCTAGTTCAGTGCTTTTATTACAAATATTTTTAATGATAACTCTAAGAAAATAAAAATTCTAAAATTGATAAAAAATGTTTTTAAAATTATAATTATGTAAAAGTTCTAAACCTAAAATGTTATTTTGCTTTGTGCTCAAATACACTTGATCTCAAGAAATAATATCACACATGTAATCACACTTAATTAGTATATATATAAATCATTTAATGATAATTCATTAGGACAAAACAACGTATTCATGAGTTAATAACTCATAAGTCTAACTTATATATTCACATGCATCTACACACAACATTTTCAAATATTAATCACATTATGATAATTTGGCAACTTGGAAACATGAAATATAAAAATGAGCTCTATTACCACACATTAGATACACAGATCTCCATCACACTAATGACTCAAAGAGTCTAACATATGCCATAAGTTTAGCATAAAGCTAAACACTTTCCAACACACCAACATGTCCCAATGAATGGAGCTTAACTCACATTCCCTTATTTCTCCAAACTGTCTCAAGGCTTCACTACCCAAATAAAAAAACACCAAGGTGAGTACTCATAATCCTATGTCATGCCAACTATATCCAACAGTTTCAAGAGATCATAAGGCCAAAATATCCACAATTACACAAATTTAATTACTGATTTAATGCACAACATCTCTGTTCATATTCACCAATTTACATCACAAACTTGTACACAATTCATGCTTATCGAATTCACATTTATTTGCACTTTAAGTGCTACAATAATGTTTATTGAGCCATCACATATCCAACCACATATGCGTGCATTAAAATCAGTACATCATATATCACATACAAGTATTATCACATATTACTTCTCATAATAATATCACATTCCATAGTTTAACACATATGTACTTACCGAAATTCCGCTCACTTCTGCTACATATTTGAATTATTAACATATCATTATCACTGTCGTTTGGCATGTGTATCATGCCCACAACACAACACAATTCACAATATCCATCACATACATCTCATGTCACAATATCGCATCATAATACTCAATCCACAATTATTCACATAATCACACATTTTGCCAAAATAAATCAAGGGGAATAGAAAGCTTACACTCGGAACTTAGGATAAGGTTTTAGGCTATTCCTAAGCTCCCAATTAAAACTATGAATCGTGTCTACTAATAGCGATTCCAAACACTCACCGATCACGCTTTCGCCTAATTGCCGAAAGCTTAAACTAACTTTTCCTTACCTTTCACCTTGCTCGTAGAAGGCTCCAACGATTCTGATGCTTCACACATAATAGCCACACAATATACACAATCAATTAGCAGCCAAAGACTCAACTAAACCAACAAAAAATGCAAACCTAAGCTATATTACTCATGAAACTGAAATTTTGATTAACAAATTTGAAACTCAATTAACTTGGTCTATACTTAATATTTTTGCCTAAAATTGATTCCATTCATCTAATTTTTCCCTACGACTGATTCTCAACCTTTGAATTATGCAAAACTCTCAATTCATGGTATTGAAATTTTTTGACATATCATGACAATTTTCATAAAAATCCAATAAAACTTAAGAAATCTTTAACGAAACTTTAAGCTCGGTTTTAAAACCTTCTATTCACATCAAAACTAATTGAAAAGTACTTTGAAACCACATTTTTATCTAAAATCCTAAAATCCACTATTAACGACCCAATTTTCGGCTTTTATTCAAAACATGCGATTTAATAAGTAAAAACTCAGTTAAGACTAATAGAAAAATGAATCGTTACCTTAGTTGACAAAGAACCGGGTGTTTGATCAAAAATCCAAAAAACTCAAAAGTTAAGGAATAGAGAAATCTATGGTGTTTTTGATGGTTTTTATGAAATTCTAAAGAGGTTTAAAGTTATAAGGTTGAGAACAAAATTGAATGAATGGGGTTTGGGAAGACAATGGATGACAAAACAAAAAGAATGGGAAGAACTAACGTGGGTTTTGTGAAGATAAAAGGGGAAAAATAGAGTATTTTTTAAATTTTGGTAAAATTGCTTTAAAACTACTACTAAATTGAACTCTTTTACAAAACAGTTTACAATTGAATGTATTTTCGGCATTATTTTTAAAAATTGATTTGATTTTCAAAAAACTATAGACGAAAATAATTTTGGGTTACCATATTTCAAAATTTCCGAACACATTTTGAGCCAAAATTCCTAATTTACCCTCAAAACTTCTAGGCCCAATTTTGGGGTGTGACATCCACGTTAAATTTGTGTGTTCAAATTCTCAATTTTTTTGGCTATTTTTTACTTGTTTGTTGCTTAATCGGGTCAATCTCCAACAAAACTAGAGAACCCTAATCATGCGATTAAGCCTTGGACTAAAATTGAGAAGGCTACAACTAAAACTAATGATCTTCTTGCACATGCACTTGTTCTAGAGCATGAGTCAATTTCAGAAGAATGGACAGAAACCTTGATTCAAGCAGCAATCCAACAAGGTATATTTTAATCTACCCTTGTTGAACAAGATTCTGATATAGATGCTAATCTTTCTGCTGTTAATGAGTTTGTTAGAAATATTACTGAATCTGCTGCTAACCCTATTGAAGAGAATGTGGTTGTTGAGAAACCTTGTTCTGAGCTAGAAGAAGATGACTTTTGCTTTGGGTTCTTTCTTCTTTGCCTCTTTCTTTTGTTATTCATCAATTTTTGTTTCTAATAAATGATTATTTTTATTTTTGTTTTCGCATAATATGGGTTTTTTTGTTGTTTTATATTTAAAATTTCAATCATATTAGATATATTTTTTAAATTAGATAAGTTATAAGGTACAGGGTTAGTAGTGAGTTGCATACCTTCAACACTATCCTTCAAGTATGACACTAGGAAAAGAAAGTCTCAAAGGGACAAGAGAACAAGTTATCAACCCAAGAAAACATTTAAATATTAGTTGACAAATATTTTGGTCTTTTAAGTCATTGAGCATTGATTCTAAAAATAGAAATTCATCTTTAATCCAAAGATAAATTGCTAACCAAATTGAAAATAAATATATAAACAAAAACCAAATTTGAAATTTTTGATAGTGGAATGTACCTTCTAACTCTATTTTACTCTTTTCAATTATATGTTGGAAAATATAATAATATATCAATAATAAAATTTTGATTTTTTACTGCAGAATATATAAATATAAATCTATGATAAAATTATTTTTGAAAATTAAATATACATATTTACATCATGTATATATATTGTGCAAAAATTAAATTATAACTATAATAATTTAAATACTGTGCAAGTTGTTTTGATAGCTCGACTTGAATTAGGTTTGAATAAAAATGATATATAGGGAAGAATTTCACTTAGTAGGGAGCAAAGAATGTGGGCAAAAATTAATAGTTATTTTATGTTCTTTATATGAGTTATTAGCATTAATCTATAGAATCATTATTGTCATTGCTACAAGTACTATTATGTAAAGTCTTAGACCCCTCATGAAAAATATCACCTAAATCACAGTAAGAAAAGAGAAGAAATTAGGTCACTTGTTTATTACGATGAGCAAATTTGTATCGACCAACTTAGGATGTCTAGATATATGAAAATTGATGAACAAGTTGCTATGTTTCTTTTTATTTTATCCCACCACGTAAAGAATTGAACTTGTAAGGATTGGATTGGTAGGTTTGGTGAGTCGGTCAATAGACATTTGAATAAAGTCTTAATTTCGAATTCATCATCTTTTATTTAAAAGACCTGAGCCCATTACAGAAGAATGTTCGGATGAAAGATGGAAGATGTTCAAGGTAATTTCATTTTGAATTTTATATTACCAATTGTTATATTATTCATTCATTATTGTGATAGAATTACTTAGGAGCTTTAGATGAGACACATATCAAGGTTCAACTTCCTTTAATTGAAAAGCCAAGATATACAAGATGGTTGGTTTCAACTTATCAAAAGTTGGAGCGGATTAGGATACCTGAGTGATGAGTAATTCTAATATCATGGTAGTATTCAAATTCTAATATGTTTAGTCTATTATTATTGGTTCTAATATGCTTAGCCTTAAAATATTAGAATCTAAGTATTGATGTGAATGATTTTAAGATATATTTAGTAGGCGTGTTTTTTCTCAACTTCGTAGATTAAAAAATATTTATCTTTTTGGTAAATAGTGAACATGGTTATTTTAGAAAAGAATCATTTCATGGTAAAAAATCGGGTTAATATTTTAAGAGTTTAAATTTTCATTAAGGGAAAATGAATATTTTATAAAATAACACTTATGAGTAACATTTTAACTAATTTTTTGTGATGTTAAAACATATATATTAAACAAGTTTTTATATTGTAATATTAAGAAGCAAGTGAGAAGTGTTGAAATGTGCCTTCCAACCGGACATTTTATATATTCACGAGTCATTACATTTCTCAATCTCTCCATGAAGAAGATTTGGGTATCTAATAAATAAAATGAAAGGCGAAGGACATGTTTTTGTATGCCGACAATGTTGAGGATCGAAGACTGGAAAGTAAATGAGTGATAGGGATGCATTTACCTTTATGATTGTCCATCAGAATGAGACCAAAATCGTCTATAATTATTGTCGTATGAAAAGCCAAGACACATGAGACCAAAATTATAGAATAAGATGAGGATGATTTGGTAGATGAAATGACTAAACGGGCGTTAGGAAGTTGGCTGGCGCCTTGACCTTTGTTGGCCACCAATCTTCACATTCTGGAACTTTGTGCTTCCTCCATCACATCATGTACTTGTGATTATAACAATGGTATTATGAACGATGAGAGAGAGAACACCGGATTTGGCTCACTTCTATTATTTTCTAAAATATGATTAATCAACGTCCATGTCAAAAATAATATTGTGGAGAGGTTGAGATGATAAATAAATAAAATAACATTGATAGCCAAAGTTAAAAGTTCTGTTATATTACTTAATTTATTAAAAATATGATTTTTCTATTTAATTAAATGGTTAAAAAGATTAAATGAAACTATGAATTTTTCAATTGACAAAAAATTATATTTTCTATACTATTATATACAATTTTGTCCCCAACATGAGTTTGCAAAATTTGTAATTGTAGCCCATTGTTTTAAGGATAATAAATAGTTGAAATGAGATCATTTTTTAGAAATATTTGAATTGTTGTTTGTCGGGAGTCCACAAATATTTTAACGAGTTAATAGGGCGAAAACATCTTGTTAGATGCCTGAGAAGGCGGACCGTGCGTGGGGCACAACCATCCACCAAGGAAATCTCAACATTTGCGTTTGGTGGGATTTGAACCCATGCAATATAGCATATAAGGCATTGGTGGGTAAAAATACTACCACTTGGTCTACATTTTTCATCCTACACACATTTTGTCGGAATTACATGTATGCCACTCATCCACTCTTGATAACCTAGCCATTTTGATTAGACAACTATCACTTATCACCCATATTACCTGCAATCTAGTCACGTTAGATCACATTGCCAACTTAATAAGTAACCATTGAATGACGTGTTTACCTATCAAAAGATGACACATGGCATGGAGTAGTCAAACTTAAATATGCCTCTCCTATTCTTTGGTAGACGGATCTTCTTTTTCCTCTTCTCTTTTACCTCATCTCTTCACGACTCTCCACCCATATAAGGGGAATTGCTCCTCCTTCACTTGTTGCCTCTCTCTTACGCAACAAAAAAACAATGTCTTTTGTAGAGAATGGTAGGGAAATTTTATTCAAAAGAAAATGTAGATCTTTTAAATATAGATGACCTAGTTGGTGATGCCATAGTTGAATTTGAACTTGGATAGATAAGTGATAAGCAAATGATAGTGGGTTATATAGAGGAGGCCACTAATAAAGTTTATTCTTATTCTGATTCCGACCCCACATCAACGACTTTTGAGTATGCAAATCCTTTACAAGAAAATTAAAAGGAAAAAAAAATCAATTGATGTTAGATCATTTTGGCAAAATTTTGAAACAAAGATAATGTTTGTTTAATGGAATGAGCACATAAAGGGTTAAAAAGCTTGAAATTATATTTATAAGAACATATGTAAGTGGATAAATGCTTATTCTGTTCTCGTATACTTATGGAGATTGTGCGAATTCACTGTCACATGATAAGAGGCATCAGAGTAAAAACTCCAAAAGTTGATCGATGAATGACTTAAAGCAAAATTGACACGAGCTTCAAAATGACTAAGTGAAATAGAAGGGTAGAAATTTTGTTATTTGTGCGTGAGATAGTAGAAAGGAAAAAAATAAAAATGGGATTAGGCTTTTAAGAGCTTTAGATGCTCTGATACCATATAGAATTTTGAAAGGCGATAAAATTGAGTTGTGTATTTTTTTTGAAGTAATTGCAAAGATCAAATGCATAAAAGCTCAATCACTTTTAAGAATCATACTCCAAAAAAATAACTAACTGAATCTAAGATATCATTACTCTTAAAAACTATCAGACTTATTCAAAAGTAATAACAAAAAGATCATATTACAAAAATCTTATTTAAAAGGGTAGAAACTATCATGTTAAATAAGTTATAGTTGCCTTCAATAATACGAGCTTGATTCCCACTCCAACATCATAACCATTTAAGCATATATATGGGAGGGATCCACTTAGTTAGTGTCAAACGAATATGGTTTTACACCATTTTATAACTTTTTTCCACAATTGATATTTTAACAATCTAATTGTTGAATTTCATGTTCGATTCACATAGATCATGCATGTTAAGTTTGAAGCAATTTTTTAACGATTTGTTCTATGTAAAAAGCTTTCAACCATTAAATATATATTAATATAAACAATATTTTAGATCAATGTGATAAAGATATTAGATTGATTTGAGATTTGACATGCATGATAAGTACAATTATATTGATAAGTTCAATAGTTGGATTGTTAAAATTTCAATCGTAAAATCCTATTAGTTTTACTTGATATAAATGGATCTCTTTTCATAGATATATATGTGTGTGTGTCTTCTTTTGAGAATTCTATTTCATATCTAAAAGTCTATAAAAGTCTTTTAAGTTTTATGTTGAGAGTACCGAAAGATGAATTATTGCAATATATGGATAACAAAATAGAGGGAGAATATTGAAAAATAAATCCTCCAAACTTGCTTTGCCAAAAACCCTTCATTCATGAGTTGGACATACCTAATTTTCTACCCACCTAATCCAAGTATCCAACAAGTTTGCAAATAAATATCCCAATTGTGCATATGCACTTTCCTAGTATAACTGTTATGGCCCAACCAAAAGTTTCCAATGATCGGCCTAAAGAGAGATACAATTAGATTTCTCAATTAGTTAACTTTCCCCCAATTTTATCAATAATGGGTTGAAAGAATTCCATTTTCTTATTAAATAAGCTTTTACTTGGATTCTTAGGTATTTTCCTATGCCTCCAACAATGGCACACCTGTTTTTTTCTTAAATTACTAAAACGTAATTTGAGTGTTATACTCAAATCACATTCACCGATCCAAAGAGTTAACTAGACATTATTTTTTGTATATATATATGTAACTTTTTATTTATCTTTATTTTCTAGTTATTAACAAAATAAATGAAATTATATTTCCAAATATCTAAAAATCAAATAATTAAGAATAAATTGTTCAAAATTCAAGTAGAAGCCAAAGGGGAATATCCTATATTTTTTTAATTATTCTTTTACTAAAAAACTAAAAATGTTACTAGTATTGTATCTATTGCCAACTATATATTCTCATCTGTACTTATCCAACGGTCGGGAACTACCTACTTGGCCCAGTAGACGTGCACAAACCAACCTAGGGCTGGACTTGGGTGAGAGGAATAACAAAGTTCCAACTGTGTCCCGAGCCATGGCTTGTTTAACTTACAATGCTAAAATCAATGCTCCTCCTTCAATAAAGCTTTAAAAAATGAGGCAACAAGCAAAAATAAAATTTCTGAATAATATAAATGAGCTTTCAGGTCATGTCACTTGCAACTTCAAGGACTAGCTATAAAATCTTGAATTCTTACACATCCATCGGGGAGAAGGAACCTAAACCTATTTGCATTTTGTATCAAATATGTAGGAAGATGAACTGCTGAAGCTGAACGGGGGTTGGAATCCATCTTTTTAGTCAACCCTCGGAAGGTGTATTTTTCAGGAAGCATGTCGAAAAGATTGTCACCCCTGCAAATGATTCTTTGTATCCTAAGATAACTTAGATGGTTCGTGCTTTTCACTCTTTCAGCAAGGTTAAAACCAGTCATTTTAAATATGAAAATTTCAAGACTCTGAAAGCAATAGCTGCAATGCCATCTTGCATCAGAAAAGATTAGATCGATCTAGCGTGAGAGTCCAACAGTTATAGTGTTATAGATATGAACTGAGGCTCGCCAACTGCTATAATCCACAAGAAACTCAAAGGAATACATGTAATGCTTCAACTCAAGGTGCAACATGGGTGGCACTCCATCACACCATTGTAGCAATTTTAGAGTGTGTAGTCTTTGTTGAAAGTTGGCCAACCATGCAGCAGTGGCAGACAAGCCAAAAGTGAGAGCTAAAGTGGCGGACAATCCAAGTGCAAGCTAAGTGCAAGCCAAAGTGGGAGACAGTCTAACTGTGAACTGTCTCGAAACTTTTGATACAAGTCAACAAGTTGTCAACTTATTTAAAAAAGCTGTTAGATTATTTTTCTTTAATTTGATAGGTTAATGTAAACGATGCTGAAAAGATAAAAATCAGTCAATGAGTGATCTCATGTATCTAGACATGCCAACTTGTCAAGTTATAGTGATAAAGTTTTCCCATTTAAGTGTATACTTTGTATGTAAACATATGGATAAGAATAAAAAGAACAAGTAGTTAGTTTTGATTGTTAAATTTTGATCTGTCTGTTGGGGATCAACCTAATTAAGCAACAAACAAGTAAAAAAATAGCGGAAGAATTGAGAAATTAAACACACAAATTTAACGTGAAAAAATCTCTCCAAAGAGGATAAAAAAAACAATGGGTAAAGATAATTTTACTATCCATCTTCTCTTTCTTAGACAAAAAAAAACCAACAGTCTTGGCAGCTCATCTGTACTGATGTTATTAGAAGATCTCCATTGGATATCTCTGCATTGCAAAGTAATCTTTTCACAGCTCTCTATTCCCGTGATTCAAGAACAAATGGACTTTCATGTGAGCTAGGGGATGCAATTGGGCCAAGAAATGCACCATGGACTATCTTCTCTTCAGCACACCCCACCTGATATCAAGCAAGTCTAATTCAGGGCTAAACATGATGCTGTCAAATATACATCGTGGTTGCAAACGTATGGACCATCCATATAGGTGGCACAAGTGTTCCATTGAAACATTTTCAGGGTAATACTGTGGTAGGCGTATGAAGGGGGTAGGGGGTTTGTCCCAAAGTGGGAGGAAAAAGATACGATATCTTTTGGCGATCGGTTAACATGCCAATCACACAAACTGAAACAAGCATCAAGATGGTGAAAGGAACAAGCTTAGGCAGTGGCCTTCTGTTGGTAGGTGAAAGAGTCATTTTGCCATGCTTTAAAGTAGAGAGCTTACGACAGATAACAATTTCCATGCTCTGATAACTCAATTAGCAAAGAATCATGCATGGCTTTGACAAACTTAACCATCTGCAAGAAATTCACCAAAAAATTAGGTCTAAAAGTAAAATTTTAGCCAACTGCTCTTCATGAAAGTTAAGCATCAAACCAGTAGGAGAAATGAAGGCCTTTATGTCCTAGTCTTAACCAAATACAAAAACAGGAAAGAAAGAAATTAAGAAAAAACAGTATATTATGTCAAATCAATATTAATGTATGAATATAAAAAGTTAGCAAGGGCCAATCTTCCTGCTGAAATCAGTTTGTCGAAATCTAGCATTACATCTGTATCAGATTTGTGATGCAACCAAGATTCTAACAGTACTACATAGCAGAAAAGCTCAATTGACAGGCTCAGATCACTCTCCTGCTGAAGAGTCAAAGCGTGGTCTCTAGCTGCAGTAATAAGCCTGTTGACACCATTTTTTTTGATGAAACGGGGTCGACTTGGATTTTGAAAATGAAAACGGAAAAACGGGAGTTGCCACCAATCCTTTTTTGATAAGGTGTGATCGGATCACCTTAAAAAATGGTTGTTTTTAAAAAATATGTATGCATGTATAATTTTAAGTTATGAAAATAAGAAATGCATATAAATTATTTACATAATTGTATTTATTCCATTTATTATCATTGTTATTTGGTGTTTATTTATTTATTCATGTACACTTTTACTTTTCTAAATTGTTAGTTCTATTTATTTATTCGTTTGCTTTGTTTATGTAATCGCCTCGTCATTTCATTTTGCCTATTATATTATTGTTACCTTGTCGTCATTTCATTTTGCCTATTATATTTATTTATTCGTTATTGTTTTGTCATGCTTATTAATACCAAACATCAAAAGGAAGGTTTTTCTAAATAAGGCAATATTTCGCGTTTGGAAAATCGAGAAAACGTGCCCTAACGTGCTGGGTTTCGATTTCTCGTTCGACCAAATAGCCAAATATCCTTTTTAAACTTTTAAAATAAGGCAATATTTCGCGTTTGAAAAATCGAGAAAACGTGCCCTAACGTGCTGGGTTTCGATTTCTCGTTCGACCAAATAGCCAAATATCCTTTTTAAACTTTTAAAATAAGGCAATATTTCGCGTTTGGAAAATCAATGAAATGTACCCTAACGTGTTGGGTTTCGACTTCTCGTTTGACCAAATAGCCAAATATCCTTTTAAACTTTCGAAGTAAGGCAGTATTTGCGTTTGGAAATTTGAGAGAATGTGCCCTAACGTGCTGGGTCTCAATTTCTCGTTTGACCAAATAGCCAAATATCTTTTTAACTTTCAATCTATTATTCGAGTTTTTTTTAAGGATCGTATTTTTTTTAAAACTCTTCAAAGTTTTCAATCTTCGACATTAAGACATTAACTAATCAACTAGGTACCAATTTTTGGGCGTTACGAGGGTGCTAATCCTTCCTCGTACGTAACCGACTCCCGAACCCGTTTTTCTGAATTTCGTGGACCAAAATCGTTGTTTTAATAAAATTAAATCTTTTATTAAAAACAACCATTTTTCAAGGTGATCCGATCACACCTTATCAAAAAAGGATTGGTGGCGACTCCCGTTTTTCCGTTTTCATTTTCAAAATCCAAGTCGACCCCGTTTCATAAAAAAAATGGTGTCAACAGCTTGGCGACTCCACTTGGGACAAAACACGAGAGGCAAGCCACGAGTTGATTACTTTTTGTCTTTTCGTCGAAAATTAAAGATTTTGTTTAAATTTACGATCCTTTCATTGCATTTCATTCGTCTTGATTTTGGTTTTATCATTATGATTTGATTGCTGTGGTAGTTTAAGCTTGGTATACTGCTGCATTGCATTGCATGACCGTGGGTCACACCATTCTAAGTGGGAGTGAGAAACTACGCCTTCGTGAGGTTTTCACCTCCACATGGGATAGTGAATCGCTTCCGGGATACATCCGTACCCATGTCTTCGTGAGATTTTCATCTCCGTGCAGCCATAGGAAAATGTATTCCCCTGAACCGAACTCGGTCCGTATGAGCCTATAATGGGTGAGGATCGAGGAATCTGCTGGTTCGGGTACCTTTGCTTTAGAACCAAACCGCATATAATGAGCTTTAGGAGCCTACCCTAGGTAGGGCCACTTCAAACCCCTAGTGGTCACCCGAATAGGTGTTCTATTTATTCTTGCTTGTTTTTGCTTTGTACTAACCTGTTTCGTTTTGCTTTGGTTATGATTGCATTGCATTTTCATCATAAAAAAGGAGGTGTTGATTCGCGTTCAGTTGCTAAATAGAGAGCTTGTCATAAGAAAATGGGTTTCTTGATAAAGTGGAGACAATACGGTTGTCTGAATATGGTCTAAGAAAACGTGATAAGAGAAGAGTGATAGTCTGGTGAATGAGTACACGACTTTGCCTCGTTGCCTGAAGATTCAAGCTGACGAGGACTATTCAAGGGTCGCTAGTGCCAGCTTTCTTAATGAATCCAATAAGCATTACGAAGATGAATAAGCAACGAGCCGCGGCCCGGATCAAGCAAAAAAGAGATAGAAGAGACACCTTTTTTGGAAAATTGATGAGATTTGATTTTAACATCCGGATATGAAGAAAGGGATTGGTACCTTCGCCTATGGAGGCAAAGCCGTATATATATTCACTTTATGTAAAGAGATTTGTTTTCTAGTAAAGTTGTTCTAATAAGATTGAACCAAGAATCAATGTCTTTTTTTGCATTCATTCCATGCATTCGCATTACATTGCATCATATGCATTAGACTTTCACAAAATGACCCTAATTAGGTAAAATTATTTTAGTTACCCTGGAAACCAACAAGAATCCACCAACCAAATATCACTACGGTACTCGATGTCAAACAAAAACAATGGATCAAAGGTTAGAAAGGCTGGAACAAATGCAAAAAGAAATGCAAGATAAGATGCAAGAACAATTGGATAAAATCCAACAAGACGCGCAGGAATCCCAAAGAATTATGAGCCAACTGGCACAATTATTGGCTGATAAAGGAAAGAGCCCTGTAATTAATTCGGGACTTAATCAGGAGGATCCTGTTTATCCTCCAAGTTTTACCCCGACAAGCACACAGGCACAATTAGATATGTGCCCCCAAAGAGCACATGTCACTATCGGACCTCAATATCGGGCTAGCGCCTCAGTACCAATGCACTTTCAAGTAGGCTCGGGTTCTAATCCCGGGGACAACCCTACCAACCCTGTGGTCTCTGATCTCGATGACATGGCAGAAATGGAAAAAGTAAGAATGGACTTGCCAAAACAACTCGAGGACCGATGTAGATGGCTAGAGGAGAAATTTAGAGCCATGGAGAACACCGACTATCATTGCGGAGTTGATGCCAAGGATTTGAGCTTGGTCCCTGATTTAGTGCTCCCACCTAAGTTTAAGATGCTGGAGTTCGAAAAATATAACGGGACTAGTTGTCTTGAAGCTCATATAACTATGTTCTGTCGAAGGATGACGGGATACATCAACAATGATCAACTGTTGATCCACTGCTTCCAAGATAATCTAATCGGTACGGCTGCCAAATGGTACAACCAACTGAGCCGTGCCAACATCCATTCATGGAAGGACTTAGCACGAACTTTCATGAAGCAATACAACCATGTAATAGACATGACGCTTGACAGAATCACACTGCAGAACATGGAAAAGAAGCAAAGTGAGAGCTTTAGGCAATATGCCCAGAGATGGAGAGAAGTGGCAACGCAAGTCCAACCCCCACTCTTGGAGAAAGAGACAACCATGCTTTTCATCAATACTTTGAAGGCTCCATTCATTAACCACATGTTGGGAAGTGCCACTATGAGCTTCTCAGATATGTTAATGTCTGGCGAGATGATCGAAAATGCCATAAGAAGTGGGAAGATAGATGCGGGGGAAAGTGCCAAAAGATCAACCCCAAAGCACAAAGAAAATGAAGTGAGTAATCTGAGCTTGTGTAATAAAGGGTATTCAAAAGTGGTCACTGAAGGCCAGCCGAGGGTCGTAACCACTGGCTATCAAGACACTTCAAGGCAAGAATCCAACTCGAGGCCTAATACAGAATGACTCCAGTTCACACCTATCTCAGTGACGTATAAGGAGTTATATCAGAAACTGTTTAATGCACATGTAGTAGCTCCGTTCTACTCAAAACCCATGCAACCTCCATACCCTAAATGGTACGATGCGAATGCCAAATGTGAGTATCACGCAGGAACTATGAGGCACTCAATTAAAAACTGTACTACATTTAAAAAGTTGATCGAAAGGTTCATTAATATGGGCATCGTGAAGTTTGATGATCCATCTGGACCTAATTTGATAGGAAATCCGTTACCCAGTAATCCAGACCCAGGAGTAAACGCGATAGCTGAGAATGGAGGAAAAAGAGCCAAAACCAATGTTGCAGAGGTAAAAACCCCACTGAAATGGGTTTTGAAACAAATGATAGACGTGGGATTAACCATTCAGAATTTGGAGAAGAGACCAAAAGGAATGAGGAGCTACTGTGAGTTTCACGCTAGAGAAGGCTATGAAATCCAAGAGTGCGCTGACTTCAAAGCCTTGGTGCAGAGTCTAATGGATAATAAAGAGTTGGAATTCTTTGAAGAAGACAAAGGCCCGGAAGGAATGTGGGGAAATTCGAACATTAACGCCGTATCCAAAGAGGAAGCTGATGAAAAGAATTTATGAGGCGTCTGCCTTTAGCACATTTGGGAGTGTTTTGAACAATAGGACTGTGGAAGAGATCCTTATATTTTTAGACCTAATTCAAAGTAATGTCCAAAACACGCTTATTGCTCTAAGTCTAGGAGTAATAAGAATCCTTTTGTGAGATAGGCTTATGTTCAATATCTTTATTTTAATAAAATGCATCTTTGTTTCTCATTTTGAGCAAATATTCCTTTATTGTTTTCATTTCATTCTTAATCATACTATACAGATAAATATTCTTAGATTTTTTTTCTTTGGATCTGCTTTCGTCCCTACAACAGGTCTCCAGATATCAAAGACATGAGCTACACTGTTATTGACTCAGAATCTCCTTTTGAGCAAGATATGTGTCCAGATGAGCCTCAGGACTTTGAAGATGACTGAGACTGTAGCTCATCCCCTGATTTGTTAATGATGGTAGAATAAGATCCTACCTTACAAAGAATCAATGGAAGCCATGGCTTTTCTCTATGTGGGGCGGATATCATTCGTGGTCATCGACTATCACTAAGTGGGCAGAAGCTACTTCATATGCTAATTCGACGGTCAGCAAATTCTTGAAAAAGAAATCATATGTCAGTATGGAATTCCAAAAGGCTTATATTAGGCCATGTATTGAATTTGAGCAACAGCACGACATCAGAAGTTTGCAGTCTGTTCAAGATTAACACCATGTCGCCCCAAAATGAACAGTTTAGTGGAGGCCAAAAAGAACAAAAAAATAAAAGTAAAAAAAAACAAGAGAAAAAACCTCTACCGGGGCAACTCATTTCTCATTGGCATATGAAATAAGGACAGTTTTACCCATCGAAGTTGATATTCCTTCCCTTCGATTCTTGTCAGAGCTAAAGTTGGATAAAGCAGAATGGATCCAAGCCCGATATAATAAGTTAAAATTTGATTGAAGAGAAAAGGTTGAAAGCTATCCGTCATGGTCAAATGTAACAAAAGCGAATAATGCGAGCTCACCAAAAAGGTTTGCCCTAGAGAGTTCTATGAGGAGCACCTAATATCGAGAAGATCCTTTTCTTATACAAAGGGTACTTCAGAAAAAAGTGGATGCCAAGCCTGAAGGACCTTATGTGGAAGGCTTTATCTGAAAAAGTGTCGATATTGACTAAGATGGATGGCAAGAACCTGCCTAATCTTGAGAATTCTGATTCAAGCACTGAATACTTCACTTGAAAAAAGAAACGAAAAGAAAAAGGAAAAGAAAAGAACAACAAAAAGGAAAAGGAGAGGCCAAGGTGAAAACCCGCAAAGGGCGTCTTGAGACCAAAGGGGTTTTGAATTGAAAACCCAGGAATGGGCAGTTCAAATGTTGATCAAATGTGGGGCATTCGGTAGTCTTGTCCTCTCTGAATTAATAAGAAGGAGAGATGCCACATCTTGGGGCATCAACAAAGTCTTCTAGGACTTCTAGACACATATCAAGTTCAAAAGGGTCCTCAAGAAGTTTGGAGCAGAGAAGCTCATACTATGATATCTGGGGCACCTATTTCCATTTTATTTTTTGTATTTTTGACAAAATACGCCTTCTTGATTAATTTATTCTCACTTTGTATTCTAGCAAAATTTGTTATCTTAATTGATTCATTCATTTTGAGCTTTGCTCTCAACAAAATTTCATCTTGTCCAGTTTGATAATTTTTTTCGAGAATTTTTTTATTGAAATAACGATTAACGAACTGAATATTCAAGTAGAAGGAGTTCTGCATATTACTTTGAAAGCTTCTAAATAATATAGGAACCTGAAACAGGACTATTGTTTAAAACACACCAAGTTTAAAGATCGAAATGTCTAAGAAGGGAGTCTAAATTAAGACCATCCTTTCAAATTTTGTTGTCCAAGCATGGATTGAACAAAATGACAAAATGTCGTGTTGGTGACAATGCTTTAATGAACAAACGAGCAATGATCACCGAGTGTTAAGAAGAAGTTTCTCGAAAGAGAAAAGTTATACATTTGTGTATAAACATTTGGTACAACACCCTGGGAATGGTGTAAGTGACCAAAGAGATTCAGATCATGTATCCTCGAATTGCAGTGGGAGAGGATTGAGAAAGAGCCAGATCTTATACTCAGTAGGAGGAAGAAGGCTCGAATTTTATGTCCCAAAATTACCGTGGACTTAACCTTGAAGATTACAACGGATTGAACTTTGAAGATTACAATGGAGGCAATCCAGCTAAGTGAGAGATGAGTGTTACTAGCCGGGCAAGATGGTATTCTGACGTGTTGGTAATAGAGCCTAAATGAACAAAGAGGAATGAAACCCAAATATTAAAAGGGATCATTCTCATTCTGCAAATATCATTCCATGTAAATATCATACATACACATCTAGTTAGGAGCATTTGATTCATTTTGATCATGACATCCTAATCACTAGGCATAAGTAGGTCCATGAAATGGATTCTACAGGTCATGTTCCCCAGAGAACAGATCAATGAAGTTACCTTCCCTAGCAGTACAGTGGAGCAGATTAAAGCTACGACGACGAATCTTGCTTCCCTGGTATTGCAATTAAAAAGATTGAAGCCGCAACGGCGAATCTTACTGTCCTGGCGATGCAGTGGATCAGATTGAAGCTACAACGGTTAATCTTGTTCCCTGACATTGCAATTAAAGAGATCAAATCCACAACGGCAAATCTCACTCCCTTGGCAGTACAGTGGAACAGATTAAAGCTATGACGGCGAATCTTGCTTCCCTGGTATTGCAATTAAAAAGATTGAAGCTGCAACGACAAATCTTACTTTCCTGGCGATGCAGTGGATCAGATTGAAGCTACAATGGCGAATCTTGTTCCCCGACATTGCAATTAAAGAGATTGAAGCCACAACGGCGAATCTCATTTCCTTGGCAGTACAGTGGAGCAGATTAAAGCTACGACGGTGAATCTTGCTTCCCTGATATTGCAATTAAAAAGATTGAAGCCGCAACGACGAATCTTACTGTCCTGGAGATGCAGTGGATTAGATTGAAGCTACAATAGTGAATCTTGTTCCCCGACATTGCAATTAAAGAGATTGAAGCCACAACGGCAAATCTCACTTCCCTGGCAGTACAGTGGAGCAGATTAAAGCTACGACGGCGAATCTTGCTTCCCTGGTATTGTAATTAAAAAGATTGAAGCCGCAACGGCTAATCTTACTTTCCTGGCGATGCAGTGGATCAGATTGAAGCTACAACGGTGAATCTTGTTCCCCGACATTGCAATTAAAGAGATTGAAGCCACAACGGCGAATCTCATTTCCCTGGCAGTACAGTAGAGCAGATTAAAGCTACGACGGTGAATCTTGCTTCCCTGGTATTGCAATTAAAAAGATTGAAGCCGCAACGGCGAATCTTACTTCCCTGGCAATGCAGTAGAGCAGATTAAAGCTAAACGGCGAATCTTATTCCCCGACATTGCAATTAAAGAGATTGAAGCCGCAACGGCGAATCTCACTTCCCTGGCAGTATAGTGGAGCGGATTAAAGCTACGACGGTGAATCTTGCTTCCCTGGTATTGCAATTAAAAAGATTGAAGCCGCAACGGCGAATCTTACTTCCCTGGCGATGCAGTGGAGCAGATTAAAGCTACAACGGCGAATCTTGTTCCCTGACATTGCAATTAAAGAGATCGAAGCCACAATGGCGAATCTTACTTTCCCTGGCGGTACAGCGGAGCAGATTGAAGCTACGATGGCGAATCTTGCTTCCCCGACATTGCAATTTAAAAGATTGAAGCTGCAACGGCGAATCTTACTTCCCTGAGGTTGCAGTAGAACAGACCAAAGATAACAAATGTTTCCTCGAAGAGCTATCAATCCTATCTCCCTGAAGTTGCAGTGGAGCGGATTAAAACCACAGATCTTATCTCCCTAAGCAGTAGTGGAACAAATCACATCAAGTCTTATCTCCCTAAGCAGTAGTGGAGCAGACAGAAAAAAACCAATCCTATCTCCTTGAAGTTGCAGTGGAGCGGATTAAAACCATAAATCTCGTCTCTATGGAGTTGCAGCAGAGTAGATCGAAGTCGTACCTCTCTAAAGTGCAGTGAAATGGACTGAAGCAACAAAACACAGTGGACTAGAAGGAGGCTACTTGAAGAAGAGAAACACCCAAAGAAGTCAAGATCCTGCAAGACCCGACAAATTTGGCATTTTGAAAGTCTTTGCTTCATTCTCGTTACACGACAATAAGTAAAGAGGGGCAGCTATAAATGCCCAAATTTGACCGGGCTTACAACCCAAGCCTAAATTTAGTTCATGGCCCAAAATAAAAAAAACCTAGCCCAACTAAACCTAAAGCCAATAGCAAAAAAGATAACAGAAAAAGAAAAAGAGAACCCTAGGTGCGCCGCCCTTAGGGCCGTCCTTAGGCTCGCCAATTTTTTTTGCCGCCGCTACTGCCAATCGCCAAACACGGCGTGTCCACGCGTCGACACTGCAAAACGAAGCACATAGCAATGTAAAAAGGCCAAATAGGAAAATAGCATGAAAAAGAACAAAAAATGGATATTAAGAGTTGTTTAGATCGGCTATAAAAGCCGAAATTTCACCTTTATAATTTTCTTCGGTTTTACGAACGCACATCAGAAAATCGAAAGTCAAAAATTGAAATTCTAAAGGTTGTTTTTTTTAGAACTGTTCTTTCGTTTTTTTATATAGTCTTTTTATTATTATCTTTTTTCTTTTTTAATCTATCTTAAAACGCTAAGTAAAGATAAGGAAAAAGAGGAAAAAGAACTACCTGAATCGGCCCTTAGATCTGCCGTCGATGACACTTCACCGTCGCCGGATGCGGGTTGAAGGAGGGGCCAAAGCTTTCCTCTTTCCTTTCATCTCTCTGTCTCGTGGCTTTGACCTCTGAATGCGCTTCAATGCGCTGATGGGAGGCGTTCTCTCGTGGCCTCGGCCACCGGGCAGTGGAGGCGTGACGGCGGCGGGGCTCCTAATCTTGGAACCCTAGCATAGAAAAAGGACCCCCCTCTCTTTCATTTTTTGTGATTCTTTGCAAAAGAAAATGAAACTGCAGGAGGCGTTTGTTTTTAAGCTTTATGTTGATTTAAATGGCGCCGTTTGAAGGCTTGGAGGGCTGTGCATCATTGCCCTAATGGGTATTTTACACAATTAGTCCCTCCATTTTTGTGGCACATTCAATGCACTCTTTATTTTACTCGATTTCGGCCATGTAATTTTGCGTCTTTTCCAATCTGGTCCCGCGCAAATCAATGTGCATATGGGACGGGGAATATTGCGTAATCGGTCCCCCAGGTCCTTAGCGCCTATTATTTCAACCCCTTTACCACCTATTTCATATATTTGTAGTTTAAGACCCGTTTTTTTTAATTCTGTTTCAACCGCGTCCTTAATATGTTTAATTTTTTTATATGCTATTTTAACATTATTTGTTTTAAGCCTTTATATTTATTATTTATTTGAAATTGCTTTGCATTAAAATTTTTTTATATATTTAAAAAACTGCTTTTATTGTTTAAGATTTTCTTTTGTATATTGTTTTATTTTAAACTATTTTAGATTGACTAGTATTTATCTAAAGTTTTTATCTTATTTATTTATTTGGTTTAAATTTATATATTATCATCTTATATATTATTATCTATGTTAAAATATTTTAATATTAATAATTTCAAATTGTTCATACATTTTATAATATATATTTCCATACATACTTTTCATTTATTATAAATATATACTTTTTATATTTTATATTTTATATTTTCATATATACATAGATATAGGTATAAATATACACATTTTAATTCATATATATATATATATGTGTACTTGTACATATTTAAATATATTTTCATATTTCATAATTCTTATATACTTACATATATGTATAGATATTTTACTTCATATACATACTTATATATATTCTTTATATTCTCAAAATATTTTTTATAATTCACATACATATATTCTTATATTATTACAATTTGTAAATATATATACACGCACATACTTACATTTTATTTTATAATACTTACAGATTTTTTATTTAATATATATATATATATTTATATACATTTTATGCTCTATAATTTATATGCATTTCTTATTTTCATAACTTAAAATTATACATGCATACATATTTTTACATAATTGTATTTATTCCATTTATTATCATTGTTATTTGGTGTTTATTTATTTATTCATGTACACTTTTACTTTTCTAAATTGTTAGTTCTATTTATTTATTCGTTTGCTTTGTTTATGTAATCGCCTCATTATTTCATTTTGCCTATTATATTGTTGTTACCTTGTCATCATTTCATTTTGCCTATTATATTTATTTATTCGTTATTGTTTTGTCATGCTTATTAATACCAAACATCAAAAGGAAGGTTTTTCTAAATAAGACAATATTTCGCGTTTGGAAAATCGAGAAAACGTGCCCTAACGTGCTGGGTTTCGATTTCTCGTTCGACCAAATAGCCAAATAGCCAAATATCCTTTTTAAACTTTTAAAATAAGGCAATATTTCGCGTTTAGAAAATCGAGGAAACGTACCCTAACGTGTTGGGTTTCGACTTCTCGTTTGACCAAATAGCCAAATATCCTTTTAAACTTTCGAAGTAAGACAATATTTGCGTTTGGAAATTTGAGAAAATGTGCCCTAATGTGCTGGGTCTCAATTTATCGTTTGACCAAATAGCCAAATATCTTCTTAACTTTCAATCTATTATTCAAGTTTTTTTTTAAGGATCGTATTTTTTTTAAACTCTTCAAAGTTTTCAATCTTCGACATTAAGACATTAACTAATCAACTAGGTACCAATTTTTGGGCGTTACGAGGGTGCTAATCCTTCCTCGTACGTAACCGACTCCCGAACCCGTTTTTCTGAATTTCGTGGACCAAAATCGTTGTTTTAATAAAATTAAATCGTTTATTAAAAACAACAATTTTTCAAGGTGATCCGATCACACCTTATCAAAAAAGGATTGGTGGCGACTCCCGTTTTTCCGTTTTCATTTTCAAAATTCAAGTCGACCCCGTTTCATAAAAAAAATGGTGTCAACAAAGCCTATAGTCAAATAATAATCAAATACACGGTAGAACTTGGCTAATCACATAAAAGGGTGTCACATCAGACTACAAAAACAAGCATGAAAGTGGCAGTAACAAATCAAAAGCCTTTGTGCTACACCTAATGTGCTGCAAGTCTTTAATTTTACAAAGTCCAAAAGAATGTCAACGAAACAAACCGTATTCGGGAGAAATTGAAATTAGACTATGCTTGGTAGATAACTTGGAAATAATAACCAGCTTTGAGCTTCAATCATGTGCAAGGCTCAAATAAGTACGAAAATGAAATAAACAGAATTCAAGGAACATTATCAATAGTTAATAAGCTAAAAACTTAAGGACAGTTGAAAAAGGATTTCATCCTCAAGTAAAAACAAATTAATGACTGGAAATCATAAGCTTGTTTGCTCTTCTATAAGAATTAAAAAGGTGCAGTCAAGTATAAGAGTGCAAGCACATTATTTTTGAAGTCAAACGATAAAAACTGTTTACTACCTGTTAACGCTTTTCTTCATCCTCGGTGTCGCAGAAGCAGATACCTTTTGTAGAATATAGTCCTATGCGTGTTTCTTGTAATGATTATACCTTCAATAATGTTTTCATGACAACATGAAGAATTAAAGAGAAAATGGGATGATTTAACAACGCTGTACAGACACTTGGACTATACCGAGTAACATTTCTCGCAATTATGAAACTGAACTGCAATGAAAGAGCGAGAATGGAGAATCATAAGAGTCACAGAAACAGGAGGAATAGAAGAATAGTCCTAGCATGAAACATAAAATCAAGATAATCTTTTGCAATGCTAAAACATAATCAACTACGATCACATCGACTACCAAAAGAAAAAAGAAAGTGCAGAGGTTCATCCAACTTGACACTATATTCAAGAAATCAAATTTCTCACTAGCAACGGATGAATCTTAGAAACCTGAACATAACGAAATCAACAAATCACTTTTCTTTTTCTTAATCTTTTTTACATGACATGAAGAAAATACCCTACAACTCAAATAATCATATTATATGTAATATAAAAAATTAAATAATTGAAAAAGGACACAGAAATAAATCACCGATAAATCCAACTCCGTCTTATGCAATTAAATAAAACCACCTAAATTCTAAAACTTGAAATTAAAATTCGAAAATAGTATAAATTGAGTGATAATATATGAATATGAAGGGGGAAACACATTCCGTACTTTGCATGTAGTTTAAGCTAGAATGTAGACATGGCGGCTATAGTTATATCTTTAAGCTTGTGCAAAAGTTATTTCTCCGAGTTTATTGGTAATTATTGATGTGGAGTTGAATATAAAATCGCTTAATAAATTCTGATCAATAATTACAAAATGATTAAAGCTTTTCAACACTTCCTAATACCGAGTTCATGATAAAAATTTTGTTCGACTTTCCACATTTATCATAAACTCTAATACAAAGAATGTGCGAAACACTCCTAGCTGTCAAGTTCATAAGTGGAGTTACTATTTGTAACCAATTTTCATAATTTATCATAAATCTAACCTTAATAAATGCATTTAAAGAATTTGATACTTAATAATATCAAGTTTAGAGTTATTATGAATTTTAAATGTTTAACTAAATCAATCGTAATTAATTATAGTCAATGCCCAAGGGCACTGACTCACTATGACAAAAACAAGTTTTTAGCGGCATTTTTATGGCATCGCTATAGATAATGCCGCTAAATTTTGTGGCGTCTATGTAAAAAAAATAGCTATAGAACATGACCTTTAGCGGCGCTTTTCCTACAAACGCCGCTACTAAGAACAAATGCACTAAAGAACATACCTTTAGTGGCGCTTTCTCCACAAACACCGCTAAACATGTTCATTAGCGGCGCTTTTCTTAAAAATGCCGCTAAAAGTCATGTAAGACACCGACTGCTTCTTTGCTTTTATCGTTCTTTCATGTTTCACATTTGATGTTCCTCATAATTTGTTTCACATTTGATGTTCCTCATAATTTGTAGTTCCAGTGATTTTTCTTCATCGTTTGCCTTTATTTTTTGTTCGTATAGTAATATCAACTGTAGCGCTCCCCATGAAATTAGTTTTATTTATAAGAATTATAAATAATGTGTTGAAATTCAATTTATTAGGACAGTTCAAATAAAACTCAGTTGAAAAATTTTCTACCAATCAAAAACAGCAAACAGTAAATACCAACTTTCTTCCTTTCACTGAAAAACGATGTTCAAAATTGTTACACTGAACTGCAAAATGCAAATCTTATATATCACCGGGATCTTAAGGATTTTTCAATAATTAATCAACAACGAAAATAAGCATTCTACTCTAAACAGGTTCATCGTTGCTACGGTGGAGATTTGATACCTTATTTGGTTTCCCTTCAACATCTGCTTTAGTAGCCGTATCCTGACATAATCAACGAACCCAACATATTAGCATGCAAAATATAAAGAACAAAAAAGTGTTCCATTACTAATCATCCATGGGGTTCCCAGCAGGCACTTTATTTCCACAACCACACAATCGGACATCAAGACTGTCTTGGCCACTGATGTTGCATGCTCCAAGCAACATCTGACCACCTATATCAAGAAAAATATAATCATCAATTTTAGAGGGTAACTCAAAGCTCTTTTAACAATATCTGCTCCAACCTATAGTAAATCAAGATATTTAGGGTTTACCAACTTTATCTACAGCCAAATATTTCAACAAAAAAACATTCTGAAGTTTAAGATTTTTTTAAGTTATCAAAACGATTTACCTTTTCTTCGTCATTATCAAGTGAATCCTTGATAGCATCCACCTTAGAAGCAAGTCTTAGCGAAGTACATCCACCACCGACAATACCTTCCTCAACTGCTGCCTGATAAATAGCCCAAAAACATGCAGTTTTATATGGTATTTCACGAATCATGCAGTTTGGGTATAGTTTACCTATTATAATAATTAATTTGATTTTGTATTTAGTTGAAATAAGTTCACGTCATTGCAATTGCAACAAAATGAACATTGATTCAAACGCCCTTAAACATTTTTTTTCCTTTAATTTAAAGATTTGAAGGATTATGGATAAAAGTAAATATTATGTGAATAAAATCAATTGGTAAGTAGTTGTGAAATGCATACTTGATCTGGTTAACTTAACTTTTAATTTAATTTAATTTTTTTATATTTATAGAATATGATAAAGTTAATCAAATCCAAACCAACCTCCTTTACTTGTTTTATTTCTCATGCTAGGAAGGAGGCAAACCAAAAAAATTTCTGTTTAATGAACTGAATCCACTAATGTTAAGTCAATTAATCGATTAAAGTATGAAATTAATTGCTTAGGTGGATTTTTCAATCTTTTAACCCAACCAACCCGCCCTACTAGTTTAAACTTTAAAGAACAGAATTTGGAAAATACCTGATAAAGGGCGCAGGAAAGAATACCAGTTGAAGTCTAACCATTTTAGCTCATCAAATCTAATAAGGCTTCATTACTGCGTCAATAAATTCAGAACCAGTTTCGGAAATTTCACATCAACCACGGCTCAAACCAAAATCAGTTTATCTCATGGCAGAACAATTAATAAAAAGACACTTAAAAAAAAATCGTCAATTGACTTAAATTATCTAGCAAAAGTCAACTCAAGAAAGGAAAGAAGAGTAAAAATGGCCTAAACCCTAAACCCCAATATAATGGAACGAAAACGGCAGTTCCTATACAATCTGCTTTACAGGTAAAATTTTGCTGTCAAGATGACATTGTAGCAATAAATGATTTCATTAGGATAAATATCAAAATTAAATATAAATTTTAATTTAATGTGTATTGTCATACATGAAATTTAATTTTGTATAATTTTATACATAAAATTTAAATTTAATTCAATTTTCACAAATCACTAACAATATTATCAAACTAGCACTATTTTACATTGATATATTGCATACATAGACAATTATATTAATCCAATATGAAAATAAATGTATGTATTCATTTCTTTAAATATGTACAATTGAATCAAAATCAAATTTTTATGTATAGATATGAACCACACACTTTATATATAAAATTGATATACATGAACTGCACATTGAACCAAAGTTAATATATAAACTTGATGTTTATCCGATAATATTATCCATCTTGAAATTATGCAAATTTTGGGTAATTTTTGTTTCTTCTGTAAACTATATTCGTTTGGTTATGTGTAAAAAGTCTAATGCAAAGGATTTGAGTAAATGTCAAACATATTTGAGAAAATGAAAAATTCGAATAACATAATTCAGATAAAGAAGTTGTCTAAGATTCAGCACCACAGTACGTACATGATTTTGAGTTAACCAAGTCTGAAATGACTGTTTCTGCTGCCTAATTTCTCAACAGCCCTGTTGCCACCATCTTCAAAACTCTTGCTAACCACCAATTAATCTCGATGACTTTAAAGCCAAATCCTACCACAGAAAAACCTTTTCCATAGCCTCCCTTATAAAGAAACATAATAGCATACACGTAGGAACATAATAGCATACACGTAGGAAGTCAAAAAGTTGTCAAAAATCAGTCCATAAAGCTAGGCACATGAATCATTGTTCTCAATCTTCCTTTCTAGTGGACCAAGTACCCTCTTTTAAATGCAGACAATCAACAAGACAAGGTCGGCTCAGTGGCTAAAGGCTATCCTAAGTTTCGAGCTAGCCTCCTTGCTCTGTCAATTTGTAAAGATGAAATTTCTGTAGTGAAACACTTATATTCTTCATTTAAACAACTTTTAGTTACAAGCATATTAAGAATTCATTAACCCAAACTCTTAATGAATGCTTGATGAACATGGCATGAATAGAACTTTTAAAAAACCAGAGAGAAGAAAGAAAACAATTCATTATGCACATAATCCTGAATAACAGCTGCCAAAATTTTATTTAAAAGAAAATCCTCACCTCCTTCATGATTTCCTGGCAAGCTGCTGATTGCTTTTCATCCTTACATAGAGCCAATGCCCTTTGAACATAACTCTTTAATGATTTTGGGAACACACCAGCCTGAAAGCAATAAAGCAGCCATCAATTGTTGTTCAAAAATCTGAAATATGTAAACCATGATAAGTCTTTTCTTTTTTCAGAGGGACGCAGGGGGCAGTTGAGGGCGCTTGTAACTAAACTATACAATCTAAATCTAAGAGAGTAAAGGACTTAAGAACAATTTCCAAGAGTGACTTATGTCTAAATCATCATCTGCCACATTACAAGGAGGCATTTTAATTCAGCCCTGCATAATCAAGCAAGTTTAGCCATATCTGGTATTAGGAGCCAAATATAAAAAGGAAGATTTGCCTCTCAAATGAATAACAGGACTACCACAAAATAGGATTGAGAATAAACCACAAAATAGGACTACCACAAAATAGGATTAACAATAAACCACAAATTAGAAGTAAAACGGATCCGTTTTACCAAATAGAATCTTTAAGATTGTAGTTCGGATTCTTAAAAATACACTTAAAAGTGATAAAACTGTAAAAACTTATAAATTTCTCAAGAGAATAAACCACAAATTAGAAGTAAAACGGATCCGTTTTACCAAATACAATCTTTAATATTGTAGTTCAGATTCTTAAAAATACACTTAAAAATGATAAAACTGTAAAACTTACAAAATTTCTCAAGAGAATAAATTATTCTTTGTATTACAATTCAATTATACATCATGGCTGTTGTTTAGGGAAACAACAGGACTACCACAAAATAGGATTAACATACTAACATGGTTGAGTAGATCCAAACCATCATACTAACATGGTTCTTTTTACTTCTAATCAGTTTCAAAAGCTCTTTCCCAAACTCTCACCGTAAGGTTAACTTCCATCAATAATATTACAAGCATGAAATAAGTATTTACTCGTTTGGTGAATTTTATCCTATATTACTCTCTCAGCAAAACAATGAAGTTCTTCAAAGATACAAACTAAATGATCCTTACAACTGCAATTTTAAAGGTAAAAGACAAAGAGTAAGCAGCAAAGTCGAAACTAACCTCTTGTGCCATTATTCTTTGAAGTTATAAATGGCTTGAAGCCGTTTGGGCAAATTCTCCCACGGGCATTCTTCCCTAACCGCTTTCAAAAACAACTGTTCCTCCACCGTTATCGGAATGTGCTATAAATCATTGGCAAAACAATATCGATCCATAAATTGAACCTGGAAGAAATATAATAAGGAGTTTTGATTGCAGTGGCGATGGCAGATCGAGCTACGATTTTGAATTTTTTTTTATAAATCGCGGGTCAAACAGAACCCCTAAAAATCTTTGACTGGGTGAAGCCATCGTGAAAACATAATAAAAGAAATGGAGAGCAGTGGAAGGGAACAAAGTTGTAATCGCGAGAGGGTTAGAGGGGGAACAAAGTTGTAATCAAAACGACACCGTTTTAACAAAAGCAAAAATATATTTGCGGCATTTATGGAAAAAACGCTGCTATTGCTTTACATTTAGTTATGTTTATGAAAAAACGCCGCTATTACTTTACCTTTAGCGGCGTTTATGAGAAAAACGCTGCTATTTCTTTATCTTTTGCTGTGTTTATGAGAAAAACGTTGCTATTGCTATACCTTTTGCGGCGTTTATGCAAAAACACTGCTAATGTTTTACCTTTTGCGGCGTTTTCGATCCAACCACCACTAAAAACGCCGCTAAAAACCTGTTTTGTTGTAGTGACTTCTTATGAATGTTTTTTTTATGTTGTGCCTTTAAATATCTTTCCCTTATTTTAGGTTTTTCACCCACGTTAAAGTTGATTTTCATCGTTGTTGAATTCGTAAGCTAGAGAACTTTCCAAATCTATTTTTCCAAATCTATTTTTAACCTTAAAATCAATTTTCTAAATTTTATTATGGCTCTAATGAAGGAAGCACATCACATAGTGGAAGTAATCGTTAATATGGTAGTTTTTAATACTTTTCAACTTAAGTCATACATATATGCATTGTTCATATTTTATTTTGATATATATATAGTGAAATTAGGAAATTGAGATTGATAAATATTTTTATTCTTGTACTAGGTTGAGGAAACAAACCTTTGGATTTGGAGTGATGTAAGCTATCTGAAGCCAAGTGAAGAGGACAATTGTCTTAGGGCCCATAAAAAATTAGCGAGGTTTTCTATCTAAAACAATTGAACGTCTGGTATAAATGACTACTCGTGTTTCTAGTTATAGTTGGGGGTATGTGGTTTTGGCATTCTTATACCAGGCTCTTAAAAATGCATCCGCTAAGGATAAAAAACAATTGAATTGTTGTTGCATCCTCCTTCAAGTATGGGCCAGGATGTGAATACCATTTATAGTGCAGATCCCCTCTCACCAAGTCTCTTTCTATTGGTGAGGAGGTAAAAAGATATTTATATACAACGTTTAGAAAACATTTTAGGATACATTTTTTTATAATATATCTTATATATTTTAAATATATTTGTAGATTTAGGGTGAATTTGGATCACATCATGTATTATCAGGATTATACGGATCCAAATTGATAGTGATAGATATGTTGCTCAAGAGATTAGTTTATTCAGCTGTTGTAAAGGGCTAAGGTTTCAATGGTTATAATCTTTTATTGTTTTATTAACTTGCAATTATTAAATGCAGTTTCAATGGAAACTACATAGGGTAGAGGACATTCAAGCAATGCGACCTATAACTGTGACAAATTAGGTGTAGACATTTGGTAGGGCTTACACAGTTGTTACATGTTCCAACATCATCAAATGGTAGGATAGTGATCAGGCATTGCCCTAGCTCAGCATGTGGCAACCAATTTTGAAAGAGTTGAAGGATTTGAGTACTAATCAATGTGGTGACAAGTGGGGTCGACTGGGTATAAATTTGGCTGATAAATATCGAGATTGGATTAGCGAGTGATAGAGACATCATGAATTTCATTAGACAATTAATCCAAGATTATCGGTTTGAAACAAATCCCTAATACATGATTTGGTTTAGGGAAAATGGATTATTGTTCTTTATCTGAAGGCAAGCATGTGCGAAATTTGTTGAGCAGCCCATCCCCAAACGGTCCTATCCAAACCTTGACATTAAGAGAAGTTTTTCTTGCCGATCACGACCTTGTTAAGCCGGTAAAGGTTAGGCTATTTTCGACACCTATTGGCCCACCTATTTGTAACCCTAAATCTCTTTAGGTCATCCCTTACCTTGATTTGAATCCTCTGTACCGCCTTACTCAGGGGCCATCCTTATACTATGATATGAGCATCAAGGCCCAAGCTCAGGCTTATGGAGCTGATGAGCTTAACTTCCCTCAATGTCAAATTACTCATTCTAAATCCAAACAACTTAGGGCGAGATTAAACATGTTAGTCCAAGAATTTGTGACAAGAGAACTTCGAAACTAACAAGAGCTTAAGATATGTCAAGATTTTGATTTGGCATTTCAAAAAGCCCAAAACACATACCTTGGAGTTGGACTTGTTTAGATTTCCTTAACAAGCTTGAATGATTCACTTTGAGAGATAAATGGCCCATACGCACAATCCCTTGAAGATGAAGACTAGCCCATTTGAAACTCATTTGGATAATTTAAAAACTTATTTGTTTTATTTTTAGCCTAATTTATCAGTGGCCCAATTAGGAAATTTATGTTTAAGACCAAGTTAATTTGTTTGCTTGCGAATTCGGTCCATGCACGATTTCCGTAAAGTTGGCTAAATTGACTTGGTTTTCATTAGTCTTTTCTTTCCTACTTTAAGTTTCTTAGCTAGAAAGAGTTACCTGTAACACTCCACACGCAATCCGATCGTTACATTTGAATGTGAGATGTCATATTACGTTGCTGAAGCAACTCAGGCAATCTCATTACATAATCACAAATTTTAGTTCATAATTATCATTCAATTCAATTTAACCACCAATCATATTTACAAATATACATTCACGAAGTTTAATATTCAAATTCATCATTTTACGGAGTTATACAATGTCAAATTTAGGGTTAGTGATAAGTGTCAAAAGTAACATATTTTAATCCCATTCTTAATGCATTTTTGGATGATTAACCGATGCAAAATGGTGAATTTTATGCTCCTAATCCTTTAAATTCAAGTTTCTATACTTAGGAGAGCATTTGGGAGCAAAACGAGCAAAAGCGGAGCAAAAATCGAACAATTGGAGTATATTTCAGGAGCCACACGTGTTGGGCCTTCCCATACGAGCTGGACATACGACCGTGTGAGCCACATGGGCTGCCACAAGGTCATGTGCCAGATTGTGTTGATTTCATGAACTGTATTCTGGACACATAGAAAAAATGAAATTTTTAGGTTTTTCGGGCATTTTAATACCTATAAATACCCAGTATAAGAAGAGGAAAGGGGGACGTCAGAGAATATTGAAAAAAAAGACAACTTGGAAAATGCCATTGAAGCCGACTCTAAAGCAGATTTCCATCAAGATTGAATATCTCATTTTGATTTCTTTGAAGTTTATTATGAGTTTTTCTATTTCTTGTGGTTATACTTTTTTGAGATATTTTTATTCGCGATTATGAACTAATTTCCTAAATACCTAGGTAGGGGTGAGCATTCAATCGAATCGAATCGAAAATTTTCGAGTTAATCGAGTTTTCGAATATCATTTTATCATCCTAACTTTATTTTAAGTTTTCTCGAATCGAGTCGTATGAGATGGAATTCGAATCGAATCGAATCGAATATATTTGTTCGAGTTAAATTTTAAAAAATAATTTTGGGTCCTTGTAACCATTGTCACCCATCGTAATAAAATTTTTCCACCTTAATCAATTTTTTTATTAACTTTCATCACTTCATAATTTATTTATTAATTTTTTATATCTTGGTTAGCTTCTTTGTTTGCTTAGTTGTTTCAATTATCTTGATTTTTATCACTATGTATTTTAGAATTAAAAATATATTAAATGTAAAAATATGATTTTTAATAAAAGTTATTTTAAAAATAAAATGTGAAATTGATACCAATATAAAATTTTAACACGAATATTTTATGGCATAATTAATAATTCAATTTTAATATAAATATTCAATATGACTAAACAATTCAATAATATAAATAATATAAAATATGAAATTTAATTTAATAATATAAATAGTAGATATAAATAAAATTATTACTATTTATGTTTAGTGATTTTTTTTGGATAATTTTGATTTTTAATTTGAGAGTAAATGGTGAGAAGTAAAAGTTTAGGGGAAAAATAAAAAGTTTTGAGGAATAAAAGTTTGAGGGAAAGTAAATAGGGGGAGTAAAATTTTGGAGGGAAAATATTAAAAAAAATTGGAGGGGGGAGGGTTTGGGATAGATGGGAGGTGGGATGGGAAGGGAATAAAAGTTTTAAGGGAAAAGTGGGAGGGAGTAAAATTTTTGGGGGAAAATAAAAGGTTTTGAGGGTTTTTGGGAGTAAAATTTTGAGAAAAAATAAATGGGAGAGTAAAATTGTGGTGGGAAATGGATTTTGGGTAGATTGGGGGGTTGGGAGGGGAGGGGAGTAAAAGTTTTGGAGGGAAAGTGGGAATAAATAAAAGTTTCGAGGGAAAAGTAAAAAGGTTTGGGAGTTTGGGGTAAAAATGTAAAATATTATAGTTTAATATTCGAATTATTCGAGTTATTCAAGTTATTCGAATTCGAAAACTCAACTCGATTCGAACTCGAAATTCGAAAAAAAAATTCGAGTTGATTTGAATAACTCGATTAACTCGATTTGTTTAACTCGAAATTCGAATTTTTTTCGATTTTTTCGAGTCGAATCGAGTTTTGCTCACCCCTATACCTAGGGGAGATGAACCCTATGATGAATTCTGTCTTTTGATTTCCGTTTTACGCAATAAATACTTGAATCTTGTTCTTAGTTATGTGTGCTTAATTCTTGATTTAATATTTTCGGATTAGATTCATGTTTGATGTGCTTAATTCAGACGAGGAATAGACTTTGTTTAAGAGTAGGTCTAGCATAATTGAGTGAAGTTGCATGCAATCCTAGAAATAGGACGACATAAATCTACCAGATTAAAGTCAAATCTAATAGGGGAATCCATAGATCGAGTTAATACGATAATAGGGGTTTTAACTAGAAAGAAATTTCAATTAATTAACCTAGAGTCAGTTGCTCTTAGTCTTGAAGAGAGATGTTAGCATAATTTAGAGATTTCTACGGATCAAGATATTAAGTGAATAAATTGTTTAATTCATATTGATAATGACAGATGCAGTCTAGGTGAATTCTTTCCTGGGTATTGTTTCGCTTCTTGGTTATTATTCGATTATTTTCCTGATTTGTTCTTTGTCGAGTTCTTAGTTAATTGATTTAGTTAATTTTTGTTTAATTCAATCACTTCGATTTGTCGGTTAGATAATAGAAAGACAGTAATTACTAGTATTTTTAGCCCTTGTGGGAACGATATCTTTACTCACCATAGTTATATTATTTATCGATAGGTGCACTTGCTTTCGTTGTATTTCTAGTTGGTTTCGTGGATATCAGTTAGGACTCGATGCCAAACTCAATTGTCAAATTTCAGTATTGTGTCTTGAGACAAGGAACTTCATGTTTCGAGTTGTCTTGAGATAGGCCTTATTTTATTTTTATAAATTCTAGCCTCAATGCCAACATGTCTTGAGACACTAAGTCTCGAGATAGGCATCCCATATTTTCCTATTTGCGCTTCGATGTTTAGATGTTTGGATGTTTGTTTCTTGTCTTAAGACCTAGAGTAAGGAAACACTTATTTAGGTACGTTGTTTCCTTGTTTTGAGACAAAGGCCTATTGTCTTGAGGCTTTGACAAGATTGTCTCAAGGCTTCATGCCCATGAATGCACAATAAGGTGACATTTGATCTAGCGATCTCGAGACAAGTTCTTCCCATCTTAAGACTTAATGGTCAAATGGCCAAAATAACACACTTTCAAATATCCCTATCCTTATTAAAATGAACCAAAACTTACCTTAAACATACCTCAACCATATCATACTTTCAAACACATCATTTCTAAACTAACTAACTTGCACATTCAATCTCACATAATCAATCATAATTAGCTAATTATCCAAAAGTAAAATTCAACCATAAAATTACTATAAGCCAAACTACCAAAAATACCAAAACCTTACTAAGTAGCAAGAGCACCAACCTAGGTACATGTCATATGATTTAAAACACTTATATACATATAAAATAGGTAGCTAGTTGATTTCCGAGCTTAGCTTTCGAGTTGGATACTTTTTAACCTTGAATCTACTACGATTCTTGCCCGAGACCTGTACACAGAAACAAACATAATCGTACGTTGAGTAATGTATATGCAGTGATGCTAACATAATTCGAGAAACAAGGTATAAATAAAATAAGAATGTAATCTAATTATAATTTCAATATTAAGTAAATTTTATCAATAGGATGCCAAGAATTATCATTATCAAACCAAGTATCAACAATTAAATTTAAAACAGAATAGCATTAATATCTCAATCTCATTTCGTAATGTACATGGCAATTTCAAGTTTACATTCATGTCTCATTTATGTTATCATACAATTATTCTTTTCAAGCTTAATGTAAGACCCCATTCCAGACCTGATCACCAGATCCGAGTGTGTGATGTCACATTACATTGCCAAAGAAACTCAAGCTATTATAACTCAAATAAATTCAATTCAATCTTCAAAATAATTCATATGCATGCATTTATATACTCATTGATTTCACTTCATCAATTTAAGGGTTTATGTGGGTGAATTTCAGAGTTAGGACTCGAATCTGAACTCAAATATCAATTTTCAAATTTATGTCTAAAGATAGGGGTCTCCATGTCTTAAGATAGGTCACAAATAGTTTTGGGATTTTTAGCTTCGAATTTAACATGCCTCGAGACACTATATGTTGTGTCTCGAAGAAAGGTCTTTTATGCCTCGAGACTAGGTATGGAGACCAACCTCCTTTGTTTTCCTATTTTTTCTTTTATGTTTGAATGTCTTGAGATAGAAGTCTTAAGACTTGGAGCAGGGAAACATCTATTTAGATTTGATGTTCTTTTGTCTCGAGACGAAGACCACTTGTCTTGAGACCTAGGAACAATTGTCTTGAGACTATAAACTTGAATGCAAAATTTAAATGAAATTTATTCTAGAGGTCTCGAGACATGTTCTTTCTGTCTCGAGACTCAGTGACCAAATGGTTAAAATTTTGCACCTTTAAGTGTTGAAAGCCTCACCCAAATGAACCTAAACATACCTAAAATGTACCACAAAGCATATTCATCCAATTAATCTATCTAAACATGTTCAAACATTTCCAAATCATAACCTCCAATACAACATTACTAAACCAACCTATTTACACATTCAAACTCACATAATAAAGCTTAATCAATTAGTAATCAAAAGATAAAATTTGACCATTATAACGTTATAAGTTACCTACCAAAAGTGTCAAAACTAACTTAGGCTTCAAGCCAACTAACCTAACATGCCTTATGACTTCAAAACATAAATATACATAAAAAAAAATAGGATTGTGATGGCTTATGAGCTGAGCTTGAGAATTGGATGCTTGACCATAAAATTTCTTTAGCTTTATCCGATACCTACGCATGGAAACAAATAAATCCGTACGCTGAGTAAAGTATACTCAGTGGTGCTAACATAATTCGAATTCAAATTTGATCGCAAGTAAAACATATAAAAAACTAACTACCCAACATATCATATTAATCAATTACTAAATTAATATCAATTTCACTAGCCTGTATATACCTTAGAACCAAATGTACCTTTATTATTCAATCGTATTCATTTTATTTAGATGCTCGTTTACATAATAAGATTCTCGATGCACCCTTAGTGTATTTGCATCTACCTAATCATACCCAAATCATACATCATACTAGCATTAATGTCTTATTTCAATTTCATGTGTTCAACTTACTATTTTTACATTTTAATCCCTATTAACCTAATTGGATACAAGAACGGATACATAGATCAATCCACCATCAATATGCACCGAAGTGCTAGTTTGGGCATAAATGCATTGATCCCACCAACCACACCAAAATACGCTCGTACCCCCAGGGTATTTGAGCTAGTGATACATTCTCGACACTCAGGGTATTAAAGAACTATCAAAATTTGTATGCGCATAACGTTGACTCTCCCACCTATCAAAACGGATCCTATGGCATGCCAACTATACCCGTGACTCTATTCAACAATGTTAATAGGGAAAAATCCATAATTAATAATCACATAACATTAAACGAGCATAAACATATACAATTCACACACCAATTATTACAATCACATAATTAGGAATATACGTACCTTTCAAATAAAACCATATAGATAGTTTTCTATTTTCGATCATTTAACAATTCAAGCATATACATTTAATTATTTAAAAAACTTGAATCATGAGAGCACAAACTAGAATATATTTTCATCGATAGCTTTGGATTTCCCTTTGCCTCGGGGTGATCTTGCATCGTCTTTAGTTACGAGATTAAATCCGAATACAAAAAATTCATTAATCACACAATTCAAACACAAATCAACACATTATATACTTGAGCATTTTATTTGATTTAGTCCCTAAATCCTTTAATATTTGTAACATTCGTTTCTCACAATTTACACGATCAAGTTTAAATTTGACTTAATAAATATAGTACAAGAACCTCCAAATTTGATTATTCACTAACAAACCCTAAATTTTTCACCTTTTTCAATTAGATCCTTAATGCTATATAATCCAATTATCAAATCTAAGCTTAATTCAATCTTATTTAAATACTTTTCACGTAAATTCCAACACACCCTATTATAATTTCATTCGCTATCTACATGCATAAATCTTAAGCTACTTACTTTAAGGGTTTTAAAATTTGTTAACCATGAATCCCTAATTAAATCTTATTAATTCTCAAATTTATTACATGAGCCTTCACTAATTAGCATCATTCATTAAAAATTCAACTAGAATTTGAAAGAAAGATTACCAAATTAACTATGGAAAGCCATGGCTTTGAATATTCTATGGAGAAGAATGAGAGAGATGAAGACAATTTTGTAATTTTGTAATTAGCTACTTTAATCAACTTAATTAAATTATTAATAAAATGCTTACTAATCTTAACATTAATTAGTGGAAGATGATGACATCATTTATTAAAGTTTAATTGGTTTAATCACTATTATAACCTTTGATTAATTTTTATTTAAGGCACTTATCAATTTTAAAATCGATTCCTTTTCACCTTAATCACTAATCAATTTAGTCCATGTGCTATTTTATTAACTGGTTTAACTTTATACTAATTAATAACTCCTTCAATTTTTATCGACACATAATTATTTATTTTAATTTTGGTTAACTCAATTTAATAAATTCAGTCCTTAAACCAAATTTTCCGACAACGCTAGAATCTGATCATTACACTTAATTTGTTCAAGTAATTTGGATAATATATGTTTATGTTAGCCAATTAGCTTACATATTACAATTTTCATCAAATGGCTATAAACTCGATGCTCATATCGTGCCCCTCCAATACACCATTTATCTCTCCAACACACCAAAACACCTAAGTGCCAAACTCGATATAACATCCCTCCAAAATACCGTGTCAACTAAATGTTAGGCCCTAAGGCATGATTCATTTTCAATTTGTATATGTGTATATATCATACATGAATCTCATTACATTATTGAACTTGAAAAATATATCATATTCTAACATTTACGTTATTTAAAATTTTCTGAAAATCACATTTCAATCATAGTTCTCATACTCAATAACGTACCAATAGTCCACACATGGTCATCAAGAATATATCATTGTTTTCTTTCGTGTTTAACACTATCAATTCCATCAAACTAAGATATTTCATCTCAACCAACATATTTAAAACAACTATTAACACATCAAACATTTCCAAGTTATTAAACATAATATTTCATTTTATGTTATTAATAATCTTGACATAAAGCTTAATTACTTAATAAATCGTGTAAAGAAAATGGATTAGATAGTAGAAACTGGAATATTGCTAACCATTAACGGCTTTAGCTTTTCCTTTGTTTCTCGACATACCGATGTTGTCTTTAGCTACGTACGATAAATCCGAATACAAATAATTTAGTTCCACACCTCAACCATTGAAACATATCGTTTAAAAATGAAATTCAATTTAGTCCCTCAAGATCCAAAAATCTAAAAGAATCATATCTCACAATTTACCCTATCGAATCTAATTCCGACGACATAAATATAATACAAGAACCTCATATTACTAATATTTGCTATTAAGCCTTAAAGTTTTTATTCTTACAATTAGATCCCTAACAACATACAATCAATCACATAATCTAAACTTAATTCACCACTTCTTATTATAATCTCAAGATGTGCTTACATAAGGTAACTTAATATTCAATATTTCTTGAGTTTCAACTCCAATTCTACTAAAAACTCTCAACTACCTTAATTAAATTCTTAATAATATTAAGATTCAAGTGTTGGGTCATACTTATATACTAACATATATTAAGAATCCATGAAAAAATTAAAGGAAAATTCCCCCTCACCTTGTGAATTATGCACGGCAACGAAATAAGAAAACTCAAGGAATTTCTTTCTCTCCTTTGCTAGTTCAGCTAAGGAAAATGAATATAGGAATTATGGCTTTCTAATTCTCTCTCCCACTAATATATGAATAGAGAAAGGATTGTATGAAATAGGGATATTATCTCTTTCTAATAGTTTAATGCCACACCAGTAATTTCATCCTAAATTTCAGGAGTTTTATTTAGATTTGATTTTTTTAGGACAAAAATCCTGAAATTCAGGATGAAAATGTTGATATGGCATTAAACTATTATGGATATTATCCCTTTCCAATAGTTTAATGCCACCTCAACAATTTCATCCTAAATTTCAAGATTTTTATTTAGATTTAATTTTATTCAGGAAGAAAATCCTGAAATTCAGGATGAAAATGTTGATATGGCATTAAACTATTGGAAAAGGGATAGAGATAATGTGGTGTCACTGTTTCATACAATCCTTTCCCAGATATAGAAAGAATTGTCTGAAACAAGGATGTCTTGTCATCTTGTATCCCTTTCCAATCATTTAATGACATTTTAGCAATACTTTCCTTGCCTGATACATAATTTTGGTAATTTTTTTAACCTGAATTCGAAACCTTGAACCCTAAACCCCAAACTCAAACCCAAACCATGAATCATAAACCTTAAACCCCTACAACCCACACTCAAAACCCTAAACTTGGCATTTTGGTTTAGGGTTTAAGGTTTAGGGTTTTGAGTTTAAAATTTAACATTTCGAGTTTAGGATTCAAGGTTTGGGGTTCGAGTTTGGGTTTGGGTTTAAGGTTCAAGTTTCGGGTTAAAAAATTACCAAAATTATGTATCAATGACATACTGAAATGTCATTAAATGATTGGAAAGGGGTACATGATGACGTGGCGTCCCTGTCTTATACAATCGTTTCTAGTCAAGAGAAAGGATTGTATGAAGTAGGGACGCCATATCATCATGTATCCCTTTCCAATCATTTAATGACATTTCAGCATCTCATTGATACATAATTTTGGTAATTTTTTTAACCCGAACTCGAACCTTGAACTCCAAACTCAAGCCCAAACATTGAATCATGAATCCTAAACCTCAAACCCCTAAACACTAAACTATAAATCCTAACTTGGCCTTTTGATTTAGGGTTCAAGGTTTAAGAATCAGGGTTTGGGTTCAAGTTTAAGGTTTTGAGTTTAAGATTCAAGGTTTGTGTTTAAGGTTCAACTTTTAAGGTTCGAGTTTAAGATTCAGGGTTTAGGTTAAAAAATTGCTAAAATTATACATCAATGACATGAAAAATATTACTAAAATATCATTAAATAATTGAAAATGGATATAAGATGGCATGACATCCCTATTTTTACAATCCTTTATCTTGAATTTATAATTAAAATGGATGATAATAGAAAATAAAATAAAATAACGACTATCATGGAATGAAGTAGTGATTTCTTTGACATAAATGCAGAACCAAAACTAAAATAATTGAATAAAAGTTAAATTATCTCGTTCTGACAACATGGTGAAAGAAAAGGCTTATGTAAAAAATATAGTGATAGAAAATTTACTAGTTTTCTCATCTTTTGGGGTTTGATCTTTGCTCTCTCAATATATTCTTAGTTATTTATTTAAAGTATTTATTCAAGTAAATTGATGCTGAATGGCATTAACCCCATTAGCAGCTTTAGGTTTTTTTCTTGGTTCCATTTGAGAAATAAAATGCAAAGAAAAATAAAATAGACATCATTCTTATTTGACTAGTATTACTGTACATTATCTGTAACAAAGTGTTAAATTACTATATATACATACGGTCTTTCAAAAGTCCGGGAAAAAAAAAAGGCCTCGAGGATTCTTTTAGGATCCAAAATTAAGGAAGCAGAAACATGGCGGATGATTTTTGATAATTTGACGTGGAACCCAATTGCTACCCTCTGCTTCTAATTAATTTCAGGCATTTTAATGAACGAACGAAGGTCCTGAAACAACAATTTTTTTCCCATCATTTTCTATCTAACCAAACAGGAGGAAAGTATCTCAGACGAGAAAGGTCGGGAAAAGGAAAAAAAAATTACCTCCAGGGAACATCTTCAGCAATCAACCAGTCACCTTCTTTGTCCTGATAAGTCAGTTTAAAGCTCCTCCGGTTCTCATCAACTGATCCAAAGATGAAGGGAAAGTGGGAAACTAACAGTTCAATTCATGAATTTGAATCCAACTTAATGTTGAAATTAGAATTATGTTTAAGCAAGAATTTTCCATTTTAGGTTCTTACAGATATCAAACATTGTCATGAGTGTGGTTGTAAGCGTTTCAAAGGATTGATGGATGCTGATGTCAATTTTCCTGGCAATTACAACGCCTTCCATCTTTACCTTCACGTACGTGGACTTTGAAGCCCTACCCCCGCAGTACCCATTCTCCGCCGCTGTCATGTGGTTGTGAACTTGGCAGCGTAGCTTCTTCCTCCTCCAGGTTTCCACCGGCGGCCACCCCACTAGACCCTTTTCATAGTTCCTGTAAAAAAAAAAGATTTTAAACTCCATAAATGAACGAAAAATTCCCAAACAACAATACACAAGTTTTTGCGAAGGGAATCACTTGAAACTGGCAGCGGAAAACTCGTCTTCGAGATATCCATGATCAAAGCCACGTTTTTTTCTGTTAACATTAATGTCTTCATATAGACCCAGTTTTAGCAAAGGCCGGCTCCAAGTGTCGGAACCTGGAAGAGCGAGTCCCAGTTGGAGTTCCATGCACATTAACACAACTACAAAACAAAGATAGCCCTTTAAGTACAATAGAATAGAATTCTTAAAAACAAGCAAAGTGCAATTGCTATTATATATATATATATATATGCTACGGCGTGAGAGAATCAAAACGAAGACAACAAAAGAAAGAAGGAAATCTGGGTTACTTGGTATCAAGTTGGGATATTAATTAACAGAAGATGAAATGGTAGCAGATAGTGATGGGGGAACATTTAGCAGACAGAAGGTAAACATTTAGTGAAGTGGGTCCAAGCTTTGCTTCACTTTTAGCCGACCATTTGTTCCCTTCTGCTGCTTTCCTTTGATTCTTTCCATTGTTTTCTGTGTCTTTGCTAACTACAATGCTAAGCCCTAAGATTTTACGCCCATCAAAACTGGGATTGTTTTTGACGGTGGAGAAGGGGACCAAAGATTTTGCAGGGAATCTATTTATGATTCAGATGTCTATTAACTTGGGAAAATTGGGATTTTCATACACAACAAATTAATCACTTTAGTATGAAAGTAAATATATTAATTAAAAAATTTTGGGTTCAACATCTTTAGTCCTTTTAATTTGCAGTGTATACATATTTTAAACATTCTGGATAGAATTTCATATATAAGATCTACGGAGGCATTCTTTTATATTAGAGTATAGTACACTCTTAAATCGTGCAAAATTTTATATAATAAATTTATAAAAAAAAAAGTTAAATTGACTTTGATTGAAATGGGTGTAATTATTTAATTGAGTTCTCACAACATAAAAGGGATAATATTGAAAAAAATTGCAAATACTTCTAATTATTTAATTAAGTTCACATACCATTAATCGTTCAACTATTAGCGTGTTCTTGTTTGTAATCTCTCAATTATAAAAGTTTTAATTTTCATCACCAACATTATTGAAATTAATTTTTTTCGTCACTCATCGATTAACTTAATAATAGAATTTGATGTGACATTTTTTAGATCTTAGTTGAATGCTTTTTTTTTTCACATGTGGATCCGAAATTGGAAATTTATAAAGGCAAATGTTTCCAAAAAAAACTTTTTGAACAGTTATTTCCTCTCCATATGTAGAACAATCAAGAAGGACTATCTTTGCGATATAATGTCTTTACTTGAGTGAAACAATTCATATTGCACTACGAATTGTTTTAAACTAAAATGTGATCTAGAGTCACACTTAGGAAAGAAAGAAAGAAAGAAAACTTTTGTAGTGATACCTTCACTCACAATTTTATTGGAATAAATTCTCACATTCAACTCCAACCAAAGATCTACTTATAATGCACCAATAGGTGTTGGTGCATGGAATAAAAATAAACTTATGATAAATTAATCGAAGGCTTCAAGGTGCATGTGTAACTATGTCATTTTCTTTAAGGTTCTATTCGCCCCACTTATCTTTTGGTGTGCAAAAGAGTTGTCGTCAAATTAACCTCGATGATACAATAAAGCTCAATGACTATCGATGTTTTGCAATGACAAAAACGATCCACTGAGCATTGAGCAGAGCATAGCAAGTGAATCAATTTTTATAAAAAAATTTCTACAATAATTCTTTATAAAATTGTTTAGGGAGGACCAACTCTTTCGGGGGAAGTTTTCAAAGTGTCATCCTCGGGGACGCAGATCCGATCTCTCAACAACATAAGGTATTGTCCCTCAATGGAGGGTTTTGCCCCCCTCCATGGAGAGTTGTGTATAGTTTATAGAGGGGGGCACTTTAGCTCAAGTGGTACCATATACCCCAACAGGTGACCTAATCCAATAGGTTAGGGGTACGAATCCCACCAAGGGTGGACACTCACATTGCCTCTTGGTGAGTGGTTGTACGTTTACATATGGTCGAGGTGCCTCCCTTCGTGGAGGGAGAAAAACCCTTCCCCGAGGGGCAATACCTTCTATTGTTGATGGCCGAGTCAATATCGTTGAGGAAGACACTTCGAAGACTTCTCCTAGAGGAGTCAATTTCGTCGTCAACAATAAAAAGCTAGCCAAAGTGGTACCATATACCACAAGTGACCTATATTCAATAGGTTAGGGGTTTGAATCCCACCAAGTGTGAGACACTTATGTCGCCTCTTGGTGGGTGGTTGTATGTCCACATATGATTGAAGCACCTCCCTCCGTGAATCATACATGGCTCTCCGCAAAAAGGGCACAAAACCCTCCCCTCGGGAGACAATACCTTCTATTGTTGAGGGACCTGATCAGCATCTCTAAGGATGAAACTTGGAAGGCTGCTCCCGAAATAGTAAATCCACCCTCAACAAGAACAATCTAGGAATATTGGAATATGGAGAGGAATAGAAAGAAACTTTTATTTCTGAGTTTTTGGTTTATCTCTTAGCCTTTTCTAATATGAAATTTCTCTCTCTTAATAGAGGCATGATAGTCATATCTTTTAATAATATACATAATTATTCAATAGATGTCCACTTGAATAATCACAACTCTTTATTAATAATCAAGTGGCATAACTTTCGGCAACAAGAGGCCTAACTCATCTCTGTGAATAGTGACAACTCTTGGTTAATAACCAAGTGACATAACTTTTGAATCACTTATAACTATTGGGACGGTATAAATGTTTTGAAAATGTTCCAACAATAGAGACTAATGTGCCTTTACGAATGGAGTGGAAGCCATAAATTAGTCATTGAATCAAATTGTGAGAAGGACGTTGAGTGGGTAAAATGTAACCCAATGAATCGAATTGAACCAAAGGCCATTAAAAGTTAATTTAAAAAAGGAGGGATACAAATATTGAATTTGGAACTAAAACTTGGGATAAATTAAATGGAATAAACTTCCAAGTTTCTATTTATGCTATTAGTATCGGTTGAGCTGTGTAATTCTTGCAACCATCAACAATATATGAATTCAAATACATAAAGTAGTACTTAATCCTGACCTATAATTAATTCATTCCTTCAAAAACATGGAAGAGATTGTTTTTCAGATTCGACTACTTAAATTTTAAATTTATTATTCAGTAGATATAATAATTTTAAAAATTACAAATACTCAACCATTTGTCATTCCTAATTTTTAAATTATTTTAGTTTGATGAAAGAAAAGCGTTCCAGAAAAATATGTTTTGTGTATTTAGGTCGATTATATTAGTAGTTTTTTATTTATTTAATTATAAAAATTATAAAATTGCCATTTGTCTATAAGTACTTTTTATCACTCAATTATGAAAAGTTATAAAATGGTCACTTAATTTGTCACCAATTGGCTAATGGTCTTAGCTTTTAAAATTGACATAATACTAATTTTAACTCTCAACATTTATATATTTTACTAATTTAGTCTTTTTTCTAAAACATTTTACCCTCAATATTTACATATTGTGTAAATTGATCTTCTTCTTTTTTTGCGTTTACTTTTCTTTGTGCCCTTTCACCTAAAAAGCTAAAAAAAATAAACAAATTTATTAACTAAATTTAATTGAAAATATAGAAAAATAGAAACTCCCAAAAATCCAAGATAATGATTTTTCTTCTTTTCTCATTCTTTTAAAATTAACCCTCAATGTCACCAAAAAAAGTAAAACCAAAAAAAAAAATTCCACAATGTGTACACGTTGAGGTTAATTTTTTTTAGAATCAAGACTAAGTTGACATAATTTATAAATGTTGAGGTTTGAAGTTGCTATAGTGTAAAATTTAAAATTTCCCACAGTTAGCCAGTTGGTGACCAAAAAAGACAAAATTAAATAGTTGGCTGATTATTTTATAACTTTTCATACTTGGGTGACCAAAAAAGAAATTTACTAATAGTTGAGTGACCATTTTGTAACTTTTTATAGTTGGGTGACAAAAAAAAATACTAATAGTTGAGTGACTACTAGTGTAGTTTATCCATAATATTTAATGCTTACTATTTCATTTTTTACTAAAGTTCGCTTAAATAATGTGATTATAAACACGAGTTAAAGCTTTTTTTTAATTTATAATCACGAGGGTTAGGTGAGATGACAAGGATCTCTCATATCTTAACCAGTAATTGAGGGGTTGATCCTTCCCCTGGACATGGAGCAGCTTTAAAACTCATGACCAACGTCTATCCCCTTATGAACTCATTCCAATGGGTATGTTAGGAAAATAAATAAAAAATTATTATCTTCAATTTTTTTTATTTAGTGCATCATTTCACTAAATTTTTAAAAAAGAATACATTAAATATTAAATACATGTTTATATTATATATTACTTTGGCTAATGTTAATGTTATATCCATATATAGTTGATATATTGAAGTTTATTCATCAGTAAATTAAATGATGGTGCATTATAGTAAAGTTGTAAAAATAAATCCAAATAAATGAGATGTGATTATTTAATTCTTTAAATTATATGGTATGGTTCAATACTTGATCTGTAATGCCACTTTTTCAGCTTTTAATAAACATTCACAAAGTCAAAGACGCTTAAAATTACAAGAAAGCAGCATCCAAGCCTGAATTAAGAGAAAAACCCTTAGCTCTTCATTTCTTTATTTTTCTCTCCTACATACTTTTTGTACTTATTATAAATTTCCATTCATTTGTTCACTTCTTCGAGCTATAAAAACTAGTGTGGTTTTCAATTAACCTTGAAATTTTAGAGGGTTTTAGTTGAGCGGGAACAGGTTCTGATTTAGTCTTTTAAAAGGTTAAGAATTGTAAAACTTATACTTTCTCCTTGAAATTTACATTTCTAGTAGTGAATTGAATTATGCTAAAATAGTAAAATAGACAATTACAAGACAAACCACTATAAATTAATATGTCTAAGCTGGGATTATACTAAAGTAATAAAATAGGCAATTCCATGACATTAGAAACTAGTATTATTTAAAATTAACTTTTTTATTTCATTATGAGAAAACTATATAATATTTGTGATATTAATAACAAATTTAATATCTTATAATCAATTTTTAATTGTGGGATCAAACCAAGTTGGGATAACAACAAGTTTTTACTTATCCAAAGCTTAATTTAACCCACAGGACTTCTAAATTTGTTTAATCTAATAAATTATTTTCTAATTTTTAATATATTTTATAAATATGTTTATTTTAGTTCCAATTAGGTTTATGAACAAAAATAATGCAACAACTAAACTTAAAGAAGGCAAAAAATTAGAAGAAAAATGAGAAACGAGAGTGAGTCAATCCTCTAACTTAGCAATGAACAAGATGAAGGCATGACTTGGATTCTTTTGTGCTGTTTGACGTTTTCCTTCTTTTTCTCCCAAAGGGCTTCCAGGCTTTAGCAATGAGGACTTTTAAATGTAAACAAGTGATGTGAGGATTATAATTTCATCCTAATGGTGTTAAATTTATACTTCATTCCTTTTCAGATCTTCACATATATATATATATATCAAATGGCTGTATTATTATTATTAGTACCCAGGGTCGTGTAAAGTTGTATCAAAATTCATATATTCCAACAAAAGTTGAAAACAATAAACAAAAAAAAAAGCCTAGTTTTGAAACCTACCATCATGATTTTTCTCGATTGGAAAAGCCTCGAATAGATCAGGAATTATATGGACCTAATACCAAGAAAAGATTCATGAATATAATGTGGATTATTACCCCATCAAAAGTTATATAATCATTAAATCACGGTCATCTAATATATTTATATATATATACAAAAGAATATTATCTGATACAGTACAATTTTTTATTTTTTTTAAATTCCACCCAGAAATGAAGTTGAGAAACCATGCCTTCAAAAAGAAAATAAAAATATAACACGATGAAATTTTAACCACCAATATACCATGAATATCTCAGATACAATTATTGTACCAACAAAATTTATAAACTTTCAGGTTTGATAAAAGAACAAAAATCCACCAAATAATCAGACATAAGAACAAGACAATTATTTGGAAATCTTAGAAAATAACAAAGAGGTTTACGTAAAACATGTTACACTACCTCTGAACGAAAAAGAAATTATATTATGATTCATCCAATCCATTCGCATTAATGTTTTGTTAAAAAAAACAGCTAAATACAAGATCAATGAATCTGTTTCACACTAAAACATAATGGTGAATCAATTTACAGTACTTCATCATCTTGCTGACTATAGAATAAACCATTGTCAACTGGCAATGAAGGTACAGTTCCAGGTGGGATGCAGGCAGCTCCATTCTCACCCGCACATATACATAAAGCTTCCGCATCCCTGAGGATCGCATCAAGCTCAATCTGCCCACTCAACTCATTGATGAACTTCAAGAGGGTATCAAAGTCCATTTGCTCTCCCATTATCTTCCCTCGATAGCGCTTCAAGATAGCTACGCACACATACAGATGGAGGTGCTCCGACAAATAATGCGTCCACAATACTTCCCACAATCGCATTGTTTGCTCATATTCAAGTTCCCTGGATAAATTCATGTTTGACAGTAATTAATAAGTGCAAGCAAAATATGAAATTTAAGGGGGTTAAAAATCAAAGGACTTTTTTCTGAAATATCAAGACCAAGATCAAGAAATGCCTCCTTTTTTCTCACTTTTATTTAATTTTAAGCAATCAACATAAACCACTTTCTCCCTCCTCACCAGATACCGATGGACTTAAAATAAGTAATTGCATGTTGGATTATGAGTGTGGAGCAAAAGGTGCAGTGCACACATGGAGAAAAGCATATACTAAAAATGATAATAGTGTTCTCAAAAATAGGGATGATTCTAGCAACAGAAAGGACAAATTTCTGTCTCCAATATGACAGCGAAATTTGTAAAATTGTTAATATTTCTCATCTACTCTCCCCATTCCCCGCTCTCCTTAAGTCCTTCCATATTGGGTGAGAATTCAAACCAGAAGGTTTGCCAAAGAGGTACCCGTTTAACATGTTCCATCCATTTACACCTTCCTCGCAAATTATTTATCTTAGGTCCTCCCACTTTTCTCTGCTCTGAACCACATTCTAAGAGTTATCCCACAAACTATTCTACTTTACATGAGCCATTTCAACTGGTACGATTGAAAACAGGAATGTGAGAGCAGGAAATATGTGCAGCGCATTATTAAAGGAAAATGTAGCCTAAAATGAATGTTGGCAAGGAAGGAAATGTAAGGAACTATCAAGTCCAAGAGCCTGACCTTTTAAACTGTATCAGAATCCAGCGGAAACAAAAGAAATAATTCAAGCAGTCATTCTGCTCGAAATATTTGTGCAGAGGTCTGTCTAGCAACTCCACCAGCTGCAAAAAGTAGTACAGTTCAAAATCAGAGACCAAATCTCTGTTCATGAAATATTGATTTACTTGGTTTAGCCATTTATAAATTCTTTGTCAGAAAATATAGTGTCATGATACCATTTAAGCTTCTTTATGCTGTTTACAGGCAAGGGAGAAGTGGGTTAGCTGGTTATAAACTACTTTATGTAGTTTCCTTCCCAGGAACACAAATGACATCCAAAGATCTCCAAGAAGAAACGTTAGTTTGATGACATTGCACAAAGATGCTTCATCATTTGACTTCTATTCAAGGACTAAAGAAACCAAAAGTGGTCATGTTATACCAGTTTCTATATCGTAGTTGTTAACTCAAGAAAAGGATGGGAAATATGATGCTCTATTCTCATCAAAACATGTAATATTTCACTATAAAACAAAAGTTCTGAGGCCAGCTATATCATCATGTGGAAGTCTCCCAAAAAGCCACACCACAAACTCTGATTCAGAGTTTGAAGCTTTACAAACTCAGACTGGATCCATATCATATCAATACTACTATTGCTTTTTAACTTTACACCAACACAAAGGCTGAAATTTCAGGGAGCCGCACAAGATGAAGAAGAATAAAAAAAGAAGTCTCCAAAACAATTGCCAGAATTCTCTGACCAACTGACACACTTACAAAGTTAAACGGTCTTAATTATACAGAAACTTATGGTCAAGAATTCTGAACATAAACACTATTGCCCTTTTCTACAATAGAGTAGGAGAAAATTTAATCCCATGCCAAAGGGGACAACAGGGGCAGGAGGTTGTTGGAAGTTGTATAAAGCATGAGATTACCATTAAACAGTCATATCCCAAAGTTTAGAACAAGGAAAAAGGTCTTGGTCATTTTGACAAAAACCATAATAAGTCCATCACTTAAGTATGTTTGTGAGTGTGAGTGTGTGTCTGTGAAAGAGAGATAGAGACCTTAGATAATGCAAAAAGCTGAGAATGCATGCCGTTTTGATCACGATTAAAATTAGGCCCAAGGCGTTCCATCAGGGCCACAAAACACCAAAATGATTCCGACTCATCCTCCATCACAAACAAAATTGGAGATAGCAGATCGCTCATCCCCTGTAAGAAAGGAAAAGATGAAGCACACAACCATATAGAAGAAAAGTGCCACAATGTACATAAAACTTCGGAGAAATTCATGCATTAGAAATAAAAACAAGCTATAGGCCTAAACATTTACACGCCTGATCAAATGATCTACAACAAAATGTAGAAACTGGAACACGAAAATTGCACTCTTATGTGCATCTATACGTGAGTATGCATCTCTATTTTGTTAGAATCATGTAAAGATAGACAGAATTCATTCAAAACATACAAACAGCCATCTCTTCCACACAGTAAAATTTAACAGGAGAGAAGAAAATATCAGAATAAATCATCATCAAAGGACAAAAGCCTCACAATATTTTGCAACTAAATTATGGCATGTAATGAAGAAAACAAAACCATAACATACACGTTCAATTATGATCCACTTTAAATACAGTTTTTGGTAATAATGACCACTGAAAGGCACTTAAAATATACTAAAATGAAAGGAACTGTTTCAAATTCATTCATTGATTAATGCTCTCAAAGCATGTGACCTGGGACATCATATCTACCGCCTGCTTAGTTGCTTATGAGATCCTTATGTCATATTTCAACAAGCCATGTCACCTGCATGCCTGCAGGTCACCCTGAGATTATATTGAACTTTGAACTTGTATTGCCACCAAGACAGTTATTTATTCCGTGCACACAAGCATTTCGATCAGACTAATTCCATTTCTACATGCATGCGCATCCAATTTAAAACACCACTTTCATCGCGTTTTTTAAACACAAGATTTTTTCATTGAATCAAATAAAACATTCAGCATCAAAATTGTAACTCAGCATGACTGTAATTCTTTTCCCTGCTAGACACCCAACTGATTCTTAAAAACAAAGCTTAATGGAAGTAGTTACCTGACAGTAACCAAGATCAAAGTTGTAAAAGGAGTAGGTCAAGAGAATATCACGTAAAAGATTCACATTTGGATTGTCATCCCCATCATAGAAAGAGAGCGATCTGTCTGTCCTTACCTTAAAAACAACAAACATAGTCGTTGCATTGAACTCAGGATTGTGCTTTTACACTTTTCAAAGAATAAAATAAATATATGAATCTCCAAACTGAAACATGTGATGGTTTCATACATACCACATCTTTCTCTATAAGGCCTTTCCTCTCTCTAAATTTTGTAAATCTTTTTGCCTGTTCAGGAGAGATACTCTGTCCAAATGTTCACCAAAAAAGTACTAAGATACATGGAAAAGTTTTGCCAGCATTTGAAAATTACTCTTTAAAAGAGAAAACAGCATGACAACAGACAAAACCTAAAAATAATATTACCAACTCACAAACAACTAACAGCCCCCATTTTAATGAAGCCAATACTTGTTGAGATAAAGATAACTGATAGAAACAGTTAGCTCCAGATGTTAGCACCCTGTTGCAGTATGTCTTATTCTAGCATCCATTATCAGTATGCTCCATTGAGTAATCAAGCAGCTACATCCAATACTCTTATACAACCCAACTAAGTATCAGTACATAACAAGACTGACAGGAGGGATTGTATTTATACTTTTCTATTAGTCCATTATTACAGAAAATGTCACAAGATTAACAGCATTAAGCTTTCCAACATTGAAAAACCCCAAAAACATGTCATCTCTAGGGTGAATTCATTTTAGTCATTGGTTTTCTTAGAGCTCCCAATATGCTATATAAACTGGCCCTTACAAGATAATTGGGTCTGTCTTATAGAAAAACACTTTAGCTTTCACCTCTCCATTCAGAGGCACATCTTGGAGGCATGCAAATTCTGCAACATGCCATACACCTCAAAGGAGACCAGCAATCCTAGCACACAGGCTTGTGAAAGAAACCTTAAAGTCATACACAAGTCTTTGGTTGAACACCTATTCTAAGAGAGATACCAGATGACCACATGTCATAGGAGACTTAGATTAAAAGAATGTATTATGTAAATAAAGAACATCCAGAAGTGTCTTTGGTTGAAAACAAAAATTTTTCTTCTAAAACTCGAAAGTTTAAGCTTTTAGTAAAGAGTATTGACCAGTGGTATTAATATCCAACACAAACTTGGATTCAATGTAGGGAACGGAAAGAGGGTTGAATGACAAAGAACACAGAGAATAGTGCAAACCTGCCACTGGTTTTTTATTGTTTCATATTCTGTCTTTTTGATAGACTTTTGATACTCCCTCTCTGCATACGTTGATTCATATGAATGATATCCCAACAATATTGCCCAGACCTAAAATCGAAAGTAATAACTCTAAGATTAAGATCATTTTTAATCAAAAGAACCATTCACTCAATGATTCCTTGCCTGGTACCAATACAAACCTCTTTTCGAAATTTGTGTTCAACTCCTCCATAAAATATTCTTTTTCTTAAAGCTTTTGGATCCACCACTCGCCCTTCAGAATCCAAGAATGTGGCCCACTGAAAAATAAATAAATAAATTTAAAAAGAGAAATATACTCCAATTACAGAAAAGGGAAGTTTGAAGAAACATCTAGCAACTTCAAAGGTCATGCTTAAAGAAGGATTTGATATAAAAATGAAGAAATTTATTAATAATCTATTTCGTTTCATATAGTAAGAGATTGGTGATAGAGACATGCACTGGAGAGGTAGGACATAGGCAGAATGAGATGTGAAATAGATAAGCAAATTGGAAACAACACAGAATAACATAGTTTGCATATGGTTCCTTACCTCTTCCAACCCCAGAGGTGGTTGTCGGGGTTTTCCCCAAACTAATGAGAGTTTGTCAAACTGCCAAAATAGGAAGGGGAAAATATATATTAGCTTACAATACAAAATCTGTTTCCAAAAGTGAAACAATTCAAAAATGTTATGGAATTTAAATAATATTCAACCACACCAAATATTGGGCCCTCTCCTGCCATCATTATTAAAAAATAGCACAAGTACATATTTACCACAAGGTTGAGATCATTTTTTATCACCACAAACAAGTAATATAATAAATTATATTTCTGTACCATCCATTTCAACTACTCAAAAGAGGGTTGCATACAAATAGACACAAGCAAAATGAATTTATTTTCAGTTTTTAGTAGTCTAATTTGATAAAGTACAGCCACTTCTTAATAATCATAGATGTAACAAATTAATGTTCCAAATCTTCTTTGCAGCCCTGTAAAACTTGTAAGAATGTCCAGCTTCCTCCAAACTAGGTTAAAGAAAAGACCCCTACAAATATAAATACAATCAAAATAGCCATGCTGCAGATTTCTCCAACACAGAACCAAAAGATCCATCTCTGGTTCTATCAGTATCCTAATTTATGACTACTTCACCACAACTTTCACAATTGCTCAATCCTACAGGAAGAGAAAAGACCCCAGAACAAGAGCTAAACTCTAATCACATCAACAGAAAAGAAGGAAAGTTGGTTACCAGACACACTCAATCTCAAAGAGCAGGGACTACAGACTACAAAGAAGTTGTATATCTATCTGCTAGATGCAGGCAGAGAAACTAATCTTCTCAACTGGTGGGAGAGTAGTGACAAAAGTTTCGTAAGGCTAAATTGAGGACCAAACATTAATTGATCCATCATCCAAGATCATGTAAACTTTTTAGTAAATCCACCCACTACGTCAACATTGCAACATAGTTCTCCTTTTTTATGCTTCACAAACTAAGCTTCCCTGTCCATCTGGCCCCACTTTGGATTTCCAACTTCATGCATCATTCACTTGAGCTATGCAATCTCATTCAGCAATCATATGCCAAAAGACATATTGGAATATGAAGCAGGTTCTATAAGCCATTTCATTCACAAGTATCTATATCTAACTCAAGACTGAAGTTGGAAAGGGTAGAAATGTTACCCAACAACTTAAATCGAACTAAGGCTCCTTTCTGTACATTCTTAACTTGATTAGCTCAAAAGCCTCCACATTGATAGCAGTTTTTTCAACATGATTGTGTTTCCTAAATGGGACTTTCTGTTCAACAAGGATAAGGTTGGTATCAGGCTGCCCTGGTACAGAAGTTGAAAAGTTCCCAACTAAAATAAAGCAAGCAGCATGAATTAAATAAAGAACTCTGGACCATGCTTAGATTAACAACAATACTTAATTCTCCGAGTAATGTGAAAATATAGAAAGATTCAGACATCAAGATGACTTTCCAAGAACAATACCAGATTCAAGCCATTCATCATTTACATCATCAAATGGAACAGTCAAGGTATCTTATTTAGTTTTATATGCAACACTATCATAAACAACAAGTAGTAGGTAGATCAGTTCTATCATTTTGAAAATTTTAAAGGATTTCCATCCCATATCTTAAATATAGGCTTTCTCTGATCTACCATGTCAGCCTTGATCCCCTAAAATTGATAATGACCATATTGAGTTCCAATTGATCCATGAAAATCAAGAGCTTCTGTAGAAATATATGCACTTTCATTTTTATACCTTCAAATAAGTAAGTGCAAGTATTGAAGTGTGTAAGAGCAAGTGAAAATAATTGACAAAGGGAACAAACTGCTACCTCAAGAGGATCTGGATCAACAGGGCTTTGAACAGGAACATCCTCTTTATACTCAGATGATTTGTGACTGTAATCAAGGGCAGACTGGTTAGAGTTTCTCCTCTCTAAAGGACCAAAACCATTGCTATGAGTCTCACGGAAAAGCTGTGAAGTTGTTTCCCGGGCAAACTTCGTTACAAGAGAAAATTTCTCCAAAACTTGAATTGAAATATCTCGAGCAGGATCATGACCTTTCTGCCTCTGCCTTCCATTATATTGAGGAACACTAGCACTTACATCAGTCCTCTCTTCATTTTGTTGTGAAGAAGACTCCCCAACTGAAACAGGTGTTGATGGCACACTAGCAATGGAAACTGCCCTAGGTAGTTCCAACGAAGACAAAGTTCGCTGCAACAAGCATTATAATATTCAGAACAAATTATCAGTTTACAACACAATTTACACTATCCCCTATAGAAGTAAATTATTCTGCAATTCAAGTATTCCTTATTTCCCATGTTGGATATATGTTACTGGAAGCATTGCTGCTGAAGAGGATTTTGATTAAAAATACCTGTGATAAAATAAATTCTGGGATAAAAACAAACCAAACAGGTAATTAGCATTATACAAACCTGCAGAGGATTTTGAAAGTCATTAACAAGAAATACATTAGCATCTTCAGCTGACCTGAAAATAAGATGCAAATAAGGACATCTACAAATTGTGAGCTGAGGACATATATAACACAAAAAATATAGAACGAACACACATAATTGCAGTATGATACTGGTTGTTTCTGGAGAAACTTCCTAATTAAGAAGATCTGGAAGCGAAAGAACCAATATGTTATTATATGCTAAGTATCAATACGTATAGTAAATCATTAATTATGGCACATTCAACAAAAGAAAAAATCCTTGTGGTAGCAAATTCTCTTAAAGAAAAACCTGTACAGTAAACAAATAAGACATAAGACATTCTTTACCCAAATCAAGGAAAAATCATACATTAGAGATTCCAACAATCTACCAAATCTCCTGAATTTCAGAATAAATGTGATCACAGAAAATAAAGCTCATAATACTAACAAAAAACCAAATTATAAATGAATAAATTAACAAAACTCCACAATCTCCCAAAAAGATTAATACCATTGATTATGCGAGAACAAAATGAAAATGCTTTTCTTACAAATTTTTTTCCTTCAAAAGTCTTTATCTATTTCCTATTTGTTCCAATAAACATATGATAGACAAGACCTGGTTAATTCAAGATTTATTCTTGGTCAAAATGCTATAGCAAGTACATTCAAACTCTTGAAGATGAATTCAAATCAGTTATCACACAAATACCATTCAACTGGAACTTAAAATGCGCAAAACCAACCTCATGAGTAAAACATGTTGCTTTACTGTAGCAAGGAACTCTCGAACTCCTCCATTATAGAAGTAAAGGGGAGGAAATGCAAGTCCTGCAAAACAAAGTTTTTCATTAATGTAAATACAAGTATAGTCACAGAGTAGAAATAGAAATCTTAATTAAAACAAAATTGAAATAAATCCAAGAGATTAAACGATTTACATCATCTTTTAACAACTATCATAAGGAATTTCAAAGACTTGCAAGCAGAAAAAATCAACTATTAATTAGTAATCTGACACCATTCCAGCTAGTCATTAAGTGGTTCTTCAAGACAAACCATAAACTTGTAAACGAAAAAACAAGATGCAGGAAGTAGCACAAAGATGGAGCAGTCGAACTGAGAGGTTTATATGCCTAGAAGTCTTTTCAACTGCCAGTTAAAGTAACCATGCAAATCAGCATGCTTAGGAAAAAGCTTTACTGCACAAATTTTAAAATTCTAGGGAAAGAAATGGCTGTCAATACCTAGTAAAGGCTTTAAAGCAACAATTTCCATACATGAATCATCTTACAGAAATCTAGATGATACCAGGTTTCTCTAAGCTTCAGCTCTTTAAGATGTTGAATATCTATTATATAATGCTTCAGAGTCAAGTTTAACTGGTTTCATTACATGATCAAAGATTCCAGGGTATAGAATCTATAATCTCCTTTTGGTTAATTTAATTGAGTTATAAAGTTGTCTGATGATTTAACATCTTAACTTTCTACTGTTCATCTCAGGCACCCAACTCTAGGAGGGAAATCAAACAAGAAAGAGATGGAAAACATAAATTGATTAGCACCAAATCTCCGAAGACTTTGCTCATTATCAATTTTAAAAAACACAATAAAAAGGAAAATTAAGAGATTATCAGCTTCTATGAACCAAAGTTACCATAAGTGTGGTATGGAAACCTACCATCTTCCTTTGAGAGCGTTCTAAGCATATATTGATACACAATTGGTATCACACCACCTTTATTACTGTTTGATGGAATTCTCTATGTTTGCACAGAATAAGTATGAATTAAACGATATATGCCAATAAAGGAATAGCCCATGTCCATGGAGCCAAATTTTCATTTAGTAACTCTAAGAGATTTTGGTAAAACATATCTCCGCTAACTTTGGCCTTAAATATATGAAATAGTTTTCATTTTTAATACTTATTTTCTTATTTTTGTCCCTCACAGGAGGATGAAAATTCGCTTGAAGACAATCGAACATCGTAAAAGCAGTACAGTCTGAAGTTTCCTTACCAAATGACAGAACAACAATAATGTACTGCCACCCAAGAGCTGGAGTGTGTCTCCGGATGGATCTGACATCAGCAAATGGCACTGCCCTAATGGTATAAAGATTCCTATCTGCATAATAAAAGCATGCATGCAAGAAAAGTTTCAGCAAATCATATAATCTATACATGCCTTATGAATTGATAAGTACATAAAATACATTCAAATCACAAGTCTGAAGCTGAAAACCTTTCTCAGATAGTTTTGCATTTGTACTTTGTCCTTTGTATGGAATCCATGTCTACAATCAAATGCAATAAAAGAACATTTATTTCATGGGTAGATAACACAAACAAAAATTATATTTGCCACAATACTTTTGTACATCCTATTTGCCTCCCTTGACTTTTATCCTATCCATGAACTAACTGGCACAAATTAGGTAATAAAGGATCGTATGAAACACTTCATAATATATACTTTCCACTCAAACCATGTCACATAATCAGGTTTTCTTTTTTCTGTTTTTTTTTTGGGGGGTCTAATAGTTAAATGGTAAAAATTATTTCAGCAATTCATTAATGATTACATAAATAGTTGATTTTTTTTCTTTAATTCTGATAACCAGGTAAGGCTAACAGCAATTATACATATATGTAAACAAAGTGCAACTAATTACCATGAAGAGAGAAGAGCCTTGCTTAATTAACTTCAATCTTCCACTAATCCGTTCAGAGGCAAACTGAGTAGGATGAATTGTAACATTATCCTTCAAATAAACAATCTGGGCTCCCTCGGGTTCACTTGACGAGCTTTTTTTCCCACTGTCGCACCGCATTATACTCGGTGATCCCTAAAAAGATAAAGAAAATAAAAGAAGAAAGAGGGAATTAAATTCAAGGAATCTGATACAAATAACAAATAATTAGGAGAGGGAATCGAGCAGAAAGAATGATTAAAAGCAATTCAATTAAAGAAAACTTAGGGGAAGAAAAGGGAATAAAAGGAAAAACATAGAATTCGATATTCATTTTTTGCTTACTTGTTGTTGAGACGCTGCGTAATCGGCATCGTCTGATAAATCGTGAAGCTCTGCCTCTTGCATCGTTTAGGGATTTTCTTTTTCGATTTAATAGTGATTTTTAGAGGTTTTATTAGTTTCTTTCTCTTAGTTTACCTTCGAGACGAAGAAAAGGGGAAGGAGACGAGAGTGGGAAAGAGTAGGAAGAAACTAGAAAAAAGGAAGTCGTGGTGGGACCCGTGTGAACCTGATTTCTGTACCCGATCCTTTGTGGATAGTTTTGACATCATTTTTGGATTTTCTTTTAAATCCATACATATATACTCTTATTTTTTACCTGTTCCTGACGCATAGATTTACTTTCTTATCTCAATTGGTAGTTAAAAATCCAAATTGATTTAAGGTCAAACAAACCTTTAACTTTTACTTTTCCAATTTTAGTGATTTTTAAGGAAATCGGTCATAGTTAGAGAAAGGAATAGAAAATGCCTCTAGCAATACACGTTTTATACTATGGTGACTAAAAGATGTGTTTTTTATTTCTCTCTCTTAAATTGTGTATGTGTTGGAAAGTTGGGGGTGAGATTTATTTGTGTTTATATTTGAAGTAGACATTATGATATTTCTAAGGTATATTTGAGTTCACGATGATATGATAGAGATCGGAGATCCACACATTTCATCTATCGTGTCGGGATGGAACCATTACCTTAGAAGCCCATCACATTGCAAATCAAGCTCCGAGTTCACGATGTTTATAGGGTCACGTGTTGAAATATAACTAGGGCTTCTAGTTGACGATGGTTATGCGGTCACAGATTAGAGTATAACTCGAGTGCCCATTTGGCAGTGGTTATGCAGTCACGGGTTAGAGTATAACTCAAGAGCCCAGTTGACAGTGGTTATGTGGTCACGTGTTCAAGTTTCATAATACCGGAAGAGAATGCTTTATAAACCCCATACATAAAGTTGAGACAATAATAATAATAAGGAAAATTTATGGGGTTTTCCGGTATAACCAATTTAATATTTTTCTTCATCTCCACAAAAAATAGTATCCTTAACCACCCTATTGTCCGAAACCTACGACAAAGTTGGATGCAAGAGGACTCTTAGGAGGCGAGCGATGGACGATGGTGGCGGTGGAAAGAAGCTAAAACTTGAGTTGAGGTGGCAACAGTTGTAGTTATTAATAAGTTATTTAATCACAACAATAGCTTATCGACCCGAAAGGACCTTCAACTTTTCTCATCTGCCACAGTCGCTCCCCCTTGAGGGTCCTTTTGCATCCAACTCGATCACCAATTTCGGATAAAAGAGAGGTTGACGATACTGTCTTTGTTGGAGATGGAGAAAAAGAATAAGTTAATCATATTGAAAAGCTCCTTAGTTTTCCCTATGATTATGATCTCAAACTTATTTACCGGGTTTATAAAGAATCCTTTTCGAGTATCACGAAACTCGAACCGTGACCGTAAAACCACTATCAATTGGATCTCGAGTTATACTCCAACCCGTGACTGCATAACCACTATCAACTAGGAGCCTTAATTATACTTCAACTCGTGACTGTATAAACCACAATGAATTGGGAGCCTGAGTTGCAATGTGATAGGCTTCTAAGGCGATGGTTCCATCCTGACACGGAAAATGAAATGTGTGGGTCTCCGAGCACCACCGCATCACTGTGAACTCAAGCACACCTTAAAACTATCACACTGTCTCCCTCAAAAACAAACACAATTTAATCATTCCATCCAAAAATTTAAACACTAAAAAAAACAATTTAGGAGAAAATTTTTTATTTTGTAATTAGAAAAAAGTTTTTGGCCGAGAGAATTGATGGAATTGGGGGAGCAAAACCCCCTCTATATAGGCAACTAGAGAGGAGCGAGTTGAAAAGAAAAAAAAACAATGTTGGCCCAAGATGTCTGAAAATTATCTTGGGATTTGCAAAATGTCTGAAATTTATCTTGGGTTCTGAATTTTTTTTCACGAGTTAAGGTTAGGGTTGAAAATGAGAAGGAAGAAAATGTGACCTATAAGATGCGTTTTCAGCTGAGGTGGCTGTGATAATTTTCAAACATCTCATGAATCCTGAGATAATTTTTAAACATCTCGGGCTCGAAATTTTTTTTAAAACGCTTCTAAGAAGACGCATTTTTTAAAAACTACTCAGACTTGTCATGTCTAATCTTTTCCAATATTTTGAAGTTATGCTTGATATTCGGGGGTAATATTTGCTATAAAATGACTCACCATTCTATTGGAGAACTTACATGCTAAAATTTCATATGGAGATTTATATAAGGAGAAGATTGTTGATATTAAAGACTTGAATTTCAAAAATCGACTCAACAAACTAAATTAATTGAAGTAAGTTTCATTGTTTATATTTTCGTTTGTTGAGAGTACGAATTTCAAAACTCTTTTTTTCTACATAATATTTTCGTTTTAAACATATGAAACAGATGATTTGATCGAAGATGGATAGACGAGTTAAAGTCGTTATTAGAAGCAGAGGGTAGCAATTGGGTTCCATGTCAAATGATCATTCACCATGTTTCTGTTTCCTTAATTTTGGACCCCAAAAGAATCATCGAGGCCTTTTGAAGGACCGTATGTATATATAGTAATTTAACACTTTGTTACAGATAATGCACAGTAATAGTCAAATAAGAATGATGTCTATTTTACTTTTTCTTTGCATTTTTATTTCTCAAATGGAACTAAAAAAAATCTAAAGCTGCTAATGGGGTTAATGCCATTCAGCATCAATTTACTTGAATAAATACTTTAAATAAACAACTAAGAATATATTGAGAGAGCAAAGATCAAACCCCAAAAAGATGAGAAAACTAGTAAATTTTCTATCAATGTGTTTTTTACATAAACCTTTCCTTTCACCATGTTGTCAGAACGAGATAATTTAACTTTTATTCAATTATTTTAGTTTTGGTTTTGCATTTATGTCAAAGAAATCACTGCTTCATTCCATGATAGTGCTTATTTTATTTGTTTTCTATTGTCATCCATTCTATTTATAAATTCAAGAGAAATGATTGTAAAAAATAGGGATGTCACGTCATTCTATATTTCTTTTTAATTTTTTAGTAATATTTTTTTTGTCATTGATATATAATTTTAGCAATATTTTGAACCCGAACATTGAAACTTGAACCCTAAATCTAAACCCCAAATACAAACCCTAAAATCCTAAACTTGAAACTTTAAACCTTAAACTAGAACTCGACTCCTAAATCTTGAACTTTGAACCTTGAATCATTAAATAATTGAAAAGAGATATAGGATGACATGGTGTCCCTACTTCATACAATCCTTTCTCTTAACTAGAAAGGATTGTATAAGACAGGGACGCCACATCATCCTATATCCATTTCCAATCATTTAATGACATTTTAGCAATATTTTTCATGTCATTGATACACTATTTTGGTAATTTTGTAACTGAGCCTTGAATCTTAAATCTTGAACCTCGAACCTCGAACCTTAAACCTTAAACCCGAACCCTAAACCCCAAACCCTAAACTCAAAACATTAAACCTTAAACCAAAAGGCCAAATTTAAGGTTCAGGATTTAAAATTTATAGTTTGGATTCGAATTCAGGTTAAAAAAATATCTAAAATGCTAAAAGATAATACACTAGAAAATTAAAATATTACCCTAAAGATAAATTAAAAGTATAAATTTTACAAAGAAATCCCAAAATAAAGTTCTCAAAATAATATCATGGTCCTTCAACTGATTCTTTGATCTCAGCCCAATTTCTAACAGTTTTACTTTTTCAACTTTTCTTTTACAACTGATAAAAATAAATAATAAACTCAAAATTAATGACATTTTATTTAAGAATTTATCAAAATTAAACGCAATAAGCAGGTAAAAAAATTTAATTATTTGTATTAATGAAAAGCTGGTCCGAGGAGCGTGAATATTTAAATATTATTATTTGGTCTTTGGAGGTTGCTGAAAAAAATTGGAGAAATTGATTAATAATCCATTTTTATTTTTGTTTTTAAATTGATAATTAATTAAAAATCAAACCAATTTTCATAAACTTTAAAATTCGGATGAGTCAAGGTCTAATTACGGTCCAAGAAGGCCCAAATCAAGTTCGGTGCAATGGTTGATTCTGAAATCAAAACCAGTACAAGCCTCAAAATGTGAGGTCCAGTTTACACGTCTAGTCCTAAAACCGAATTCAAGGCCCAAGGATGCGAGCCCCTCTCAGTTTATGTTTTTTTGAACCCTATGTGTGCCCAGTGATAGGCCCAAAATGTATTTAATGCAATTAGTATGAATTATTTACTACATTTACTGTTTTCTATATTTATATTTATATTTATTAATTTTCAACAAAGAAGAAAAAGAAGTGAATAATCGAAATTCACAAGGGAAAGGAGATTTCCTATTGGAATTTTTTTTTCCAATAATCGAATTTATATGGATTCTCAAATCAATCAATCTAACAAATCCGATTCAAATAACACTAAATATATCAAAATATTTATAAAAATAACAAAAATTAGAACTTAAAATTACTGAAAAGGATCAATAAAAAGATGCATGAATAGATGAACACACAAAACCCTCCTAAAAATCATATATATATACACTATAGCAATATGAGGTTAACAAATAGTCATGTTAATATTACATTTTTTGACATATAGTACTTTCCATTTAAAACATTTATTTATAATTTGGATGAATTACTCTTTACTCCTAACCTTTTATTTTTTAAAGTTATTCCATGTTTTTTGTTTAAAATTTTGTTTAAATTTTTATATATTAAATATAAAATTTATTTTAAATAAATTATCTTTTAATTTAATATGTGACTTAATTGAAAGCTTTAATCTAACAAAAGCTAATAAATCACTAGGTAAATAAGGAGTATGTAAGGGGGAAGGTGGTCATAGATCATGTAACGACTCGAAAGTCAGTTGTGTCGAGAAATACAGTTTTGAGATCTCTTTTTCATAAACTGAATTCATAAATATTAAATAGTAATATTTAAAAGGTTAATATAGAAATATATTAAAATTTAGTCCAATAATTTTGTCAAATTGATAATTAATTAAGATATAAAAATTAAATTGTAAAAGTCCAATTGTTATAAATTTTTAAATCATTAAAGGACTAAGATGGTAAATAAACCATTATATAATGAATGTTGGTGGATGATGATGACATCCTCCATCAATTTTGATTAATAATATGATTATATTAGTTATGTTAATGTTTAAAATAATTAAAACATATTTAACTAATCATTGATCTAATTATATAAGACAAAAATAAGAAAAAAAAAATTGTAATCTTTTATTCATCTTTTACCTTGGGCGAAACTTTAAGAGAAGAAAATCCTTGGAAAACTTTTACCATTTGGTTCTAAATTTTTAAGGTAATTCAAGTCTGGTTCTTGTAAATTTTATAGTTCTTAGATTGTGAGAGCTCAATTTAGCTAGTTCGTGTACTATTTTGCAAAACTGTTAAAATTTTCAGAAGTTGTTATTGTTGATTTATTGAAGTTTTTGGTGTTAAATTGTTAAATTTTGAGCTTAGATGTGAAAAATGACTACTTTGTAAATTTTAAATGTTAGTTTTGTAACATAGGAACTAAAGTGAATAAATTGAAAATTTGTTATAAAATTTTGATAGAAATTGATAGTAGAGGGATTATAATGGATGAGATTGAAATCAGAGCTGAAATTTGAAAGTTATTGTTATTTTAGTTTTAAGGACTAAATTGAATAATTTGAAAAATATGTATGACTTTGTAATTGAATGCGATTTGGATAGAATTTGATATTGTACTATTACTGAATTATCGCTCGTAGCTAAAAACGAAGAGAGTCGATGACGAGTGGTGCAAGACTGTCGAAAGAGAAAGAAAATTCGAGAATCGACGATGAGTGATGCGAGCCTTTGGTTTGTATTTCTATAATTTGAACCACTTCAATTGTTGCATGTGTAGATTCTGTTTTGCATGATAAGATTATGAGGTGATCTAAATTTGATAAATCGAGTCGAATTGATATGATTTGGTTGTTATTTGAGATAAAAGACTAAATTGAATAGATTTGAAAATATTGTATCTTGATGTAAACGTAAAATTGACTTCATATTGGGATGATTTATGTTGATAGTTATATATATTGATGATTGGTTGATGAAATAAAAATTTTGAATTTGAAATTGAGTTATGTTCGGAATTGTCCGATGAGGCACTAGGAGCCAAATTGGTATGTTGGTTGGATTTGTATATCCGTTCGAGTCCAAATTAGGTTGATAGGGAATTAAAATGTGAAATGAATATGATATACAAAATGATTGCTATTGTGAAAGATTATGTACACTGGATTCATAAATCAGGAAGATAGGGATGGAATTATGTTAAAGTAACCGAATTTGATTCGGAATATGTAGTGTTAACGCGTTATACTCATATACTAGTAATTAAACATGAATGGAATGATTCAAATGGTATAATGATATATATATATATATATATATTTATTATGACATGTTATTTAATGCTTGTTTTAAAAAACATATCATTTATATGTTGTACTAGATTTTAATGTGCATTTTATTGATTGGATTATAGAAATTGCACTGAGTTTATTACTCAGCGTATGATTTTGTTTTTCATGCGCATGTTAGGTCATGTTCCTGATTTCGTATATCATCTTAGCATCCAATCATCAATCTCGGACTCAACAAAGATCATATCAATTTTGTTTTGTGATAAAGGGCATGTATCTAGGTCGAGTCATTTTGGTACGAGTCATTTTGGTACAAACTATGTTATGTGCTTTTATATGTTATTATGATGATATATGCTTTTGGTCAAATGAGGGAAACTTGTAAATAAGCTTGAATATTGCTTGGTATGGAATGAAATTTTATAAAGGTGATTGAATTTAGTGAATTAGATGAGTATGCTAAATGATTTGAATGATTGAATTAGATATGTATACATATATAAATGTGTGTGGATGAAATTGGAGTCAGGTACTTAAGTTGGTTAGGTTATAATGATACAGTAATAACTTAGTTAGTCAAAAAGTGAATGTTTTAAAATATGAGATTGAGATATGTTTTGGTAAAGGAAATGGTGTAAGAGGATGTATAAGGTTAATTGCATGTGTTTTGCATATGCTTTTGGTATGTATCATGTTGATATAAAGTTGATGTTTGATTGTGGTTTTTAGTAGGTAAAAATGGTATGTTTAGTAAGTGCTTGAATTGGTGAATGTTTGGAGGATAAATGTGAACAATTGTGTATGTTTAGGTATGAGTTGGAAATGAATTGGTTATGTCTTGGTATGGCTTGATAATGGTTGGAAATGAAGTAGGTACTAAATGCAAATTCTGGAATTTTTCCACAAAGTATCGATACCTTAAGGAGAGTATTGGTACTTAGTGATTTTTCTTTAATTTTTCAAACATCAAACCTTAAAATGGCATCAATATCATAATAAAGTATCGATACTTTGAGAAAGGTATTGATACTTTATGTGAAGTATCGATACTATTGATTTTTATTTATTTCCTCCAAACATCGAAGTTCAAATCGGTATCGGTACTTGGCTAGGGTATCAATACCTATTCTAAAATTTTGGAAACCTTGCAATTTGGCCTTATTTCATGCTCGAATAAAAAAAAAAGAGCTTTAGTAAGCTCGATTAAGGCTTGGATTTAATTATGTATCCTAATATGCATGTGTTTTGACATGATTGAATGTATAAATGATTAATTTGCGGTGTATTCTTCGGGAATTGCTCCAGAAACAAATGTGACATCTCGTAACTCGGACCCAATGATCGGGTTGGGTATCAGGGTGTTATAGACCATCTCATATGGTTATGTACGTATGGAAGAGTGGTATAAGGTCTTGTACCAATATTCAACTAATAGTAACCATTTATACCATTTTCAAGGCTTCTTTTTTATCATACACCTCAAATAAGTTTCTAAGTAATGACTTACTTCTTCAGATTGACCATCAATCTTGAGGATGATACGAAGTTGAAAGCGTCAGTCCCAAAATAATTGAGGAGATCTTGCCAAAAGTGACTAATGAAAACATTGTCCTTGTCTGAAACAATGCTCAATGACATAACATGTAGTTTGAAAATCTAATCGAGAAATGACCGTGTCATAATTCAAGCTATATATGGGTGAGATAAGGCAATAGAGTACGCATACTTTAAGAGTTTGCCTACCAGTACTATAATAGTATCAAAATTGATAGATTTGGTTAAACCATTACGGATTCCATGCTAATTTCCTGTATACCTTTTCCGAAATAGGTAAAGGTTTCAACACTGAATTCTCCTCGTAACATCCTTTCTTATCCCCTTCCAATACAAGTTAGAAGAAAAGCCTTTGTATAGTTGGTGTTACTCTTGAATGTCCTCTTTGGGCAAGCAGGGAAGTATCAATAGGTTAATACTTCAAGTCGTGTTGGTTACCAAGCATGATTTTGCCTTTCCTTCTCAACAACCCACCGCTTTAAGTGTATTTCAAAGTAGTAGTAGAGTTGTTACTTAAGTCAATGCCCAAATTTTGCAAATAAGGATTAAGTTGTCATAAATCTTGAAATTTTTTTACAAAGTCAATATGCATCACGAAAAGAGCCATAAGAGTAGGTTGATTTTCAAGATTCCTTGTCAATGCATCAAATATCTATTGGAAACCCTCTTTTTATACTTCACCCCAAAGTTGTAACCTATCATTTTTGTCACCCATAATTGTTGTACTGGCGTAATATCTTATTGATTCAACAAGATTTCTTTCTTGTATAATGAAGTGCCTCTTTACAATGTAAGAGTGTTATTTTTTTACTTTCATGAGAACAACCAACATTTCTTTCTTGTATATCGACATAGTTTGATGTCTTGGTGATAAAGCTTTACAGAAATATGTGACAAGCCTCCTATTTTGTGTGAGTACTACTCTAACTCCAACTCCCAATGCATTTGTATCTACTAGAATTGTAGAAGAGAAATTCAACATTGCTAAGGTCGGAGCAAATGTCACCACTTTAAGATTATCAAAAGCTTTCATAGATACATGAGACCATTCTCAAGTCCCTTTCTTCAAAAAGTTGGTTAGGGGGTTTTTCAAGAAAACCATACCTTTTGGTAAATCTATGGTAGTGCCATGTATATGTGTTTGTGGGTCAGGCCTAGTTGGGTTCGGGCCGGGCCATAACAAAATTTTATGCCTGATTGATTGGCCTGAGTCAAAAAATGGGCCTAAATTTTTGCCTAAGCTCTGGCACGACCTGTATTAATTTTAAAAAAAATTATTTTATTATATAATTTTTAAAATATAATATATTAAATACACCAAAAACATTTAAAAAATGTTTCTTAACAAATTGAAAATACATTAAAAAGTCTTTATACTAAAAACATTAAAACAAATGTTTCTCAACAAATTAAAAATCATATCATTATTTAGACTTTGAATATTCATAATATAATGTTATTTAATTTGAATTTTTAATATAAAATTTTGGAATTCTGAAAAGAAAAAAACAACATAATTGAGGCAAAATTCTAACACAAACATAATAGAGGCAAAAGTAAATATGATGTAAAATTAAACTTCCCAGAAATATGATGTAAAGCTAAACTTATCTGAAACCAAAACATAAAGAGAAATGAAAAAGTCTAACACAACATGAGGCAAAAGTAAAATTTTTTAAACTTCCTGTACCAGGAAACAAAATCAGCAAACTCAAATGAAACCACTCGTTTTCCATAATGACATCTTAGACCATAATAATATAAATTTATTATTTAAAAAAATTAGTAAATTTATTCAGGTTGTGTCAGGCCTGAGCTAAAAAACTCCTACCTGGGGCCTAACCCATTTAAAAGATAGGTCTTATTTTTTGCCCAAGCCTATTTTCGAGTCTATATTTTTACTCAAACCCTCTCAGTTTTGGAGTTGGATGGCCCGCCTCATGAACACCTCTAGTGCCCTGTAAGCCCCAAAAAGGTCCTAAGTTGCTTTACCAAATTAGGTGGTGGCCAATTCACCATACATTGAACTTTATCTGTATCCGTAAAGGTCCTTTTGGCACTAATAATGTGACCAAGATACTCAACCTCTTGAGCAAGAAATACACATTTACTAAGTTTAACAAATAGTTTATGGGATCTTAATACCTCAAACACAATTTCCAAATGCATCAAGTGAGTATCAAGAGAGTTCAAATAGTCAAGAATATCATCAAAGAAAACTAATACAAAATTTTAGAGAAATGGTTTGAAAATTTTGTTTATCAAGCATTTGAAAGTAGAGGGAGCATTGATAAGGTTAAATAGCATTACCAAGTACTTGTAGTGACTTTCATGAATTTAGAATGATGTTTTTACCACATCACCCTTATGCATTCTTATCTGATGATAACCAACCCGTAAATCGAGTTTAAAAAAGTACACTAGGTGTTCCAATTCATCCAACAAGTTTTCAATAAAAGGAATTGAGAACTTGTCTTTTATAGTGACTTGATTCAATTGGCAATAGTCAACATAAAGTCGCTAGTTACAATCTTTATTTTTCAACATAACTATAGGGGATGCGAAAACACTTATACTATTTCTGATGATCCTAACATCTAACATCTCATTTACCAATTTTCAATGTCATTTTTTTTTGAACTGTAGATACTAATAGGGTCTCAATCTCATTACTTGATTCTCATCTTTCAAATACCATGTACTAGCCTACAAAAAGGAGGCTTAGGCAACCTATTTTGAATCATTGAATGAAGAAATTATCTTTTATCACTTTGAAAAATGTTTTTTTTAGTTAGGAGAAATTCTTTACTTGTTTTTAGAGTCTGAGTTCTTTTTTTTTTTCAATTAGAGGTTTCATAGGAAGTTCGCTCGTTGATTGGTGTTTTTGAATAGAAGTGGTTCAAGGGTTCCACAGAGCTTTTCTTATCTATTTTCATTTATTTTCTACTTTTAATATTTTTGTTTATCTTTATGACTTGTTATTATCTTCACTCATAAATTTTCAAATTCAAATTTGAAGTTAGATAAGTTTCAAAATTTGGCAGCATCCATTCAACTCCTAGGCCAAAATTTTTTCCATATGCTCACTTTCTTCCATTATTAAGTTTTTCTTAGATTTTTTACTTTTTTTTTGAACTTCTCCCTTTTACTATTTTCATATTATTGACTTATTGTTTGTTCAATTCAGAAACTGATCTTGGGTTCCACATTAATTAGAATCTTCGATACCTATTACTTTATTAGTCTGTCATCTTTGATATGCATAATCATGAAAAAAATGTTCTAACCTTTTTGTTTAAGGTAATTAGCATGTGCTTTTTGTTCCCGGTACATTTCCTCTTTATCCACCTCCAAATTCAATTCCAACTTTACATCAATGATTTCCTCCAGAAACATCCCCCATCCATGTCATTTTATTCAAATTTGCAAGTTTCTAATACAATTCCTTATTATGTTGAGTTTGGGAATTTTTCAAATCCAAGCTCCACTTCAAAAGGCCTCTAACTATAGCCTTATTTTTGGATGGTACATCTGAAGAATCTTCAGCCCACAACCATAGATTTTGACCTTAAAATGAATCTTCCAAAACCCAAGTAAATTCAAAATGAAATTTTGACTTGTACCTCCATTGTGTCCTAAACCAAATTATGAAAAAATTCAGCTAAATTAGTCAATGATCTGAAATCAAATTAGGTAGGTGCTTAATAATATTTTGAGGGAAAGATCCACCATGCTGGGTTTACCATGCATTTGTTTGACCTTTCCTTCAAATTTGGCTCGGGTAATCTTCCACACTCTTAAGTACACCATTGACCTTTAGATCCTAAATTTGTTATTTACAATCATTAAGTATGGTTTGAAAAGCCTCCATTTTATTGTCATTCGTAGCCATCCACCTTACTTCCAAAAGAGTACATTCTTTCATTGAAATCTCTAATTCCCAACCACGAATCTAGACTATTCCGACTAAGTTGTCTTAATACATCCCACTACTCAGCTTGCAAACTTTCAACCAGAATAATATAGAAACATGTCAACCTCTAACTATTACTATCAAAATCATCCCAAATTTCCATATCGATATGATTTAAAGAGAAGTTACGAAGATTTATTGTGCACCTTGAATACAAAAACATCGATAAACTGCCATTAGTACCAACAAAACTAACACTTGACTCTTAAAACTTTCACCTAATAAACTCCATATAAATCGTATGTAGTTTCATTTCAATTAGAAAAACTACATGAGAATCTTGCTCTTTCTGCATGTGTTGAATTTGTTAGATTGCCCCTGGGTTCCTAAGCCTGTGAAAGTTCCATCTTATTAGCCTTATTGCTCCCCGACAGACTTGCCTTACAAGTCCCGTTGAATTCACAAAAGAGAGAACATTTACTTGCCTATTTTTAGCTTTTATTAGATCAAAATAATTAGAAACACTAGAAGTAATACAAAACTAGATTAATCTACTTTTCTTCCCATCTACTAATTCGATTGGGTTATCTTCATCGTCCAAGCCTATTAAAGTACCATTTAGCCCAAGATCTTGGCCCGCCTCACCATCCCTTCATAATTTCCAGCTAGATTAATCCCAATATTGGTGCTAATTTGATATAAGAAATTTAAATTTGACAAATCCTCCCTAGATTTCTTTGATTCTGTCCTTATCCCCCAAATCATGGAAATCTAGATTAACATTCCTCCTTTAGAAAACAACTTGTTCTTGATGCTTCTCTCCAATTGGTAGCCTTCAACGATAATCCCCATTCCCGGGGTAATTCCATTTTACCATGAATTACTCATGGTGGATGAAAACTCTCAGCATAACCAAGACAACCACATAAGAAACAACAGAGAAATTCGTTTGATTTTTCATTTGTATGACACACCCAAAGACATAAAAACAAAGTTTCTTTTTATTCTCTCATAATCTATTATATTTTTAGATTGTTCTATAAAAAATTACATTAAATTTTTTTTATAGAAATTGATATCCTTATTATACTCCGCTCCAGTAGACTGTTTCCGTCAGTACAAAATGTAGCTAGTCATTAAGCTTCATTTTAACTTCGAGGTTCATTTGCTAATAACTCTTTTGCACATCATAATATATGTGAGGTCGAACAGAACCTTAAAGAAAGTGACATTGATACACACTTTGAAGCCTTAATTATTTTCTCATAAGTTTTTTTTTACCACCTAGCATCAACCTATTTAAAAATGCATAAGCCCTCACCACCACCCGCATCTTTGCTAAAAATGATCTAAAAACATTACCAAATTGCATCGCTTGATTCTAACATTAATCCACTTGGTAAACCTTGGATTTGTAATAAAAAATTAGCAAAACACACACATATGAAGGAACTTGAATAGGATCTTCCACGTTTGCTAATCTATGAATCAACCGTCAAATAAATGGTTATTGAAGGTACACGGTCCTCCATCAATGACTCTAAATCAATTTTGTCCAGATATGTGATTGTAACTCTTCCAGGGCGCCAAATGTTTGCACCGGTGTTCCTCATAGACTAAAAATGGACAATACTCGTCATAAGGAAATACCCAACCAAACATTATCATAGGTTGCCGTTGTAGACTCCCCCCCCCCCCCCCTAAAATAATTTTCCAAGGTTCCTCTTCATCATCATCATCATCAATAGTAAGACTTACTAGATTGTCCTCCGTAGATCTAATTGAAAAGGAAAGAAAGAAAAATAAAAGAAAAGATGACAAATGTGGTACAAGAGCAAACATCTAGATTATATGTATTTTATCTCACATTTTCCATAAATGAATTGTCTTGCATAAATCTAGTTTAAAAGAAACAAAGAAAGAAACGAAAAGGTGACAAACGTGCTATCTAGATTACATGTATTTTACCTAACATTTCCGTAATTTGATTATATATATCAATGCAGTTGTTAAAAGTCCTATTTACCAATTCTAATGCATTAGATGATAATATTTAATAATATACTAATCTTTATAAACCAACAAAGTGAGAGGGTATTGGTTAAGCCACCATAGTTCAAACCCTGTTGTTCTTACTCTTGCTCAATTAAAAAAACAAAACAAAAAGTAACCTTAATAGAAACAAGATTTCCTCTATGGTAATAGAGTTTCCTCCTGAAAATCAACACCATTTCCAGCAAGCTATAAGGATCAAAGCATTGAAGCACAACAGATAAACCAAAGAATCCCCTAAAATTTGAGTACCTTTTTGAACGAAAGCTGCATTTGGAAGTGCTTGGTTTTCAGAAGAAGCTTGGTGGGATTCTCCCTCTTCAAGTTTTTCTCTTACTGTGAAGAATCACCTTCGAACTAACATGGTGTGACTGCCCCAGCCACGTCCATGGGCTACCTTAAATTCAATGTGGACGGCTCCTCGAGTGGTAATCCAAGACGTGCAGGTTACGGAGGTATTCTGAAGGGCGATACTGGTAAGCTAATTGCTATTCTCTCGGGTCCCTTGAAAAATTCTGATTCTGATCTTACAGAACTCACTGCTATCAGAATTGCATTGGAAGTATTTGTTAAGTCTGAATGGGAAAATAATAGAGATTTGGCTGTTGAGACGGACTCAATGGTGATTATATCGTGGTGCTTCAACCCAGTGCTTCGTCAATGGAGATTTGCTGAAACGTTTAAGATTATTGATCATTGTATTATCCTTGTGCAAAATGTTAAGATTGTTTATGTTTGTAGAGAAGTGAATAATTGTGCTAAGACTAGTAAGAGCTCAATGCTTTTAGCTTGATTCGAGGCTGCGGTGAACATTACTTTTCTCGCTGTACTGAACTTTACCTTTTATATATTAAGCTTAAAAAAACTCGGTAGGCATATTATTAGAAAAAAAATAATGACGAAAAAAAAGTGATCCATAAGTAAAGTGAGGGATGTTAAAAGAAGGGTTAGAAGAATCTCACCTAATAGAAAACCCCAAAAGAAAGAAAGAAGGAAAAGGGAAAAACCATAATTAAGGTGTAATCAAGATGGAAAAAGAAGGGAAAATGGACCATTAGAGAGTAAAAGAATTGGTGATGGGGAATCTTTCTCTAAAAGAATGGAAAAAAGCTTGGAAACATGCATGATTTTGAATAATGATGATGATGTTAGACTATACTAATTAGACCTGTTATTTCATCTAGCTTTCCTGTACTGGGGGCACTTATTTTTAAAAAAAAAAATAAAAAAAAATCGCAGTGAACCCAATTATTGACAAAGCATGGACAAAAATTAAAAGGAAAACTTTAAAATTTTGAATGTTTTCTTCAAATGAAATAAATCTAAGATGGTAAAAGAAACAACTAATTTGGATAGGATTAATAAAATTAAATTTAATTCATTTAGCTCATATAGCTAACTTTTTTTCAAACTATTCATACACAACAAAATGTGTAACTTTGGTTATCTTTAGTATATGTCGCGCTCTTATACATCAGTAGTAGTTTCAGCTTCCATGTTCAGTGCCCTACTGTCTTAATCAACTAAAACCTTAGTGGATTTCAAAAAACTAGTGAAAGATAAATATTAATTAGAGTGTAAAATTAAAAAACTTCGGAGGGGAGGTAAGCCGATAGCTATGGACAAATTAAGTGAAAGGGAAATGGCAAGGCAAAGCAATAATTTTCCGCCCCCATGTGTTGGGGAAAATGGTTCAGTCACGTCGCTTTTGAGGCATAACTCTTTGTTCGAACCAGTAGATATGGGTAATATGCTTGGCACTAAATGAAGCTTCATGAGGGAGGGCCCTGCCCTTTTATCTCAATGTAAAAGTTCGCCCAACAACGATAAATGGCAACTTTGTTGACCCTCAAGATCAAAAGCCATTTATATGCAAGAAAGTTCTGTACAACCCAAAGTGAGCCATCATTATGACAGTATTTCTAACCCTTCAATCTTGTTTTTTGGCTGCAAAATATTATCGATTGTGTATGACAATATTTTAAGGTTTTTTTGTGTTCGTTTAATAAACAAGCTTCAAAATCTTATTGAACATAAACGAATACAAATCTAATTGTTCATAATTTACAGCCCTATACACAGACACTAGTAATGTAGAAGAAAATGCTGCATGTGTGCACATGCGTAAAGGAAATTACTTCAAAGCACCGGTTTAATTCTCTTGGTTTATAGAACTACCCTTAAAGAGGTGGCATCCAATTATCTTGTTCTTTGAAGTGGAAGAGTTTGAGATTAATTAGTATTATTTAATAGAGGCTGTGAGACAGAATGTTGCAACACGGTTACAGTAGTAGCTCTTAAGATTACCGAGATTCAAGTAGACATTCACAAAACACAAGGCAGTCACAGCTTTTCAGCTCTGGTCTATTTTCCCTTCCAAAAAGCAAATGGCTATAACACGTAGTATATCAATTAAATCCATATAATATATAAATACCCAAAAAGGACCAATGGTATATATATATATATGAGCTAGATTAGTTGGCTGCATTAATACAATATATGAATGAATGGATCAAATAATTAAAGTAGTTAGATCAAATGATCTATGCAGCTTCATAAACGAACAAAAGAGTTGGCCTTAAAACCATGAATTCAATTTTCTAGTGAACATCTCCCAATACAGCAAAAGTTAGATATATAGACACACATATACACATAAGAACTGTTTGTTAAGCTGCATATTGTACTTCCTTATCGGATTTGTTTTATGGCTACGAATATTTGTCCTATAATCTGTCCCTGCCTTAATATATACACTTATCTAGTTTGTCTAGGTAGATCCACTTGCATATTAAAAAAACACTCCATATTTCTACTAGTCTACTACCTAAGCAAGGTAGGCACGAACATTCAGATCTGATGTTGAAACGGTCTCAATGCCATTGGTACAAGACAATAAATTTTGGCATAATCTAAAAGCACTTTCCTTAGGAATTGTTGGAAAAAGGCATATGTGCCTATGTGCGCGTGTGTGTATATGTTATAAGAGAAACAGAAACCCTAATCTTAATGAAATGTAAAGAAAGCACTCTTAACATGAACCATCCAGGTATCTTATGTTATACCGATTCTATTTTGATAAAAGCTTCATTTACCTACCCAACTTCACATTCAAATCCAATTGAGTGAAATTTAAGCATGGTTCAAACTAAACTTGATCAACTGGTGAGGATATCAAATAAGGGAGGGTAGGTTAAAGCCTAATTCCAGTGGTCCTTGTATAGTCTGGAACTTTAATGCTTCATAAGTCCGTAGTAACCCTATTATAATTAAAAAGAAAAAAGAAAAAAAATTGAAAGCAATGGAATATTTGGGTGGGGTTAGGAAATGTATAAAAATGACTGAAGTTAACATTCTACCAATGGAAGTATAAGTGCTGATATCTGCTGGAATTTTATCTACAAATATCAAGTAAGAGCTTTTTGAACCTCAAGACCAGAAGCGTGGAACCTACAAATGGGGGGGCACACTTTACTACAATAAAACAAAGTCAAAACAATTAAGATAAAAGGATCCAAAACAAAGTCTCATAAAAATTCAGCAAAGACAAGAATCTATACCTATAGAAAATTCCAAGTACCAAAACAACAGTTATATCATCCACTTTCTGTCTCTCTCTCTCCTCTTACAGTGTTACTGCAAATTTGGAGTAACTTTTTTTTTAAATATTCTTTGAGGATAAAAGAAGCAGTTTGCAGCAGAATTATAGCAATGGAAGCCTGCAACCACGAGAAAGATAGACCAGATACAGAAAAGGGTTATGAAATAATGGTTGTACTTATAATTAGAAAAATCAAGATACATCCAATGATAATTCAAGCTTGAACATCTCTCTATATCATTGGGAGAACAAAAATGCAAAAAAAAAAAAGCCATTTAGGGTTAAGAAAAATCTTTGTTATTTAAATAAAGAAAGAAAGGAAATAATTTATCTCCCTTTCACAAGCAAATCATGTCAAAGAAAAACTTAAACTCAGTGCATCAAAAACTCTTAAAGTGGATTAGAAAGACAAAAGAGAGAGAGAGAGAGAGAGAGGGTAAGATGAAATCAGAAAAACAAATAATCAAGCACACAGAGTAGCATTTTCAAATCCCAGAACAGATGGATCTTGAAAATTTCTCTTTGACCCTGTCCGTATCTTCCCACAGCTTTATTGAACCGCAACGACATACATACATACCCATATACCGCCTATATAAGCAACACAAAATAACAAGGAAAGTAAGACGAAGTTGCAGTTCAAGAAAGCTGTGGAAGAATACAAAGAGGGCCATGTTCCTTTTGTTTATCTTTAATGGTCGTCAGCCATTATAATGATAAAACCCTAAAAGCTCCAAAGACAGCCATGTCTGTCTAAACAAAGAGAAAAAAAGGTAAGAGAAAGAAGAAAAGGGGGAGATAATAGGATGTAAAGGGAGGAGAGAAGATAGGGTATTTATAGCAGAAACGAGGGGGACTTTTTCTTTTTTTACCACCAATCCCAAGAAGAATATTGGGAGGGATTGAGGGAGGCTCATTAAGATTTACTGAATCCTAGCTTTTTACTATTTCTTTTATTATTCCAACTTATTTTTTATGTTATAAATTAAAAAGCTGACTACGTTTGTTTCGTTTTGATCCCATTAACCCTAACAGGGGGAGATTTATTATTTCTTTATAAATTAACGTGTGGCTTGGATGCATATCGCCGGATCTGACGGTGCCTGTTACCCTAGTGGGGGCAAACATGTGGGCCCCCCTGTTTAGATCTGTCCATACATTTGCAACAAATTAACCGCCCACTCGCTCTGACGGCAACTGGTTCCAAAATACACATTCATTATATTTATTTATCAGCCATTAATATTTTTTGAAAATTTAATAAAAACTCTTTATAAACAAAAACAAATTTTTACGTCAAATCAAGCAAATATTATTATACAAATAATAAAATTTAATTCTAAAAAGTATTAAAAGTAATATCTTAATATAAAATTATTTACAATTTTAATTCAAAAATAATTCGATCATAATTAAATAAATTGTTAGCACTCATTTTATTCAACATTGTTAGAAAAGTTTTATTTGAATATTATTTCTAGTCTCGAGTATGGCAACACTCAATTTAAAATAAATAAGAATGCTCCTGATTATAAAAAAAAAAAAACAAATTACTAGAAAGAATAAGAGATAAGAGAATTCATTAATATTATTAATTGCAAATTTTATTAAGGTGTGGTGTCAACAATAGCCAACCTGGGAAATAAATGATCAAATGTAGTACACTACAGTGGTTTGGTGACTATATCAGGTATTTGATCTGCGAAATAAAGATGTTTGACCTCAATCTTTATGTTTTGCACTTGATAACGCATAAAATAAAAATCAATGGCAATACGTTTCATCAACTTGGCAATATGTAGTGCTAGTACTATCACAAAGAATTCGAGGAAAAAAACGAAGAGGAAAGCAAAGTTCTCGAAGAAGATGGGTGATCCAATTTATCTCATCAAGAGCAATAGCAAACGAAGAGGTGAGAGTGGTTGATGAGGCAATTGTTAGATTTGGTACTTTGAGGGTAGTATATTCATTTGTAAATTTGTAATTTTTTTTGAACAGATTGATTAATAAAACAAATTCATTGATTACATTAATATACTTTGTATAATTGTTCTTACATAGTTTTTGCATGCAAAGTAAAATGGAAGTAAATGTTGCTCATTGGTTGTCTAAATGTTTAACTAATACTAAGCGGTATTATATGGTCGAATCGTAGTACGGAAAGACAACTTGTATTAGTAGACGAACCTAAACATGTCCTTAGCCTAATCGGAAATGAGCAAACCAATTAAAAGACTAATATGTCGTCTATCAAGTCCAATTGGGAAGATGCCTTGTCTTGGGCATTGGAGCGACTGATTCCCAGAAGATAGAGACATAGATGTGACTGACTGGACTGATAGTACATCAGGCATGACCCAAGCAGAATAGATCCTGAATCCATTTATGAATTTATTCACTTGTGACGTTCATAGTGCGACATACTTAAATCCTGAGTGGATGGCGAACTATGTATGCGTGACTCGTACACTTTGATGTAAGTAAAAACCTAAGTTTAAATAGATAAGAAACCAAAAGCTAGTGCATTGGGTGTACGACTTCTGTAGTATATAACGTCATTCACAACATTGGAATTCATAGCCCAAAACATGGGTAAATGATATCCTCTCATTGGCATTACATGGTTGATGAAAATTAAACGTGGCCATTGTCGTCTTCTTTGTGATGGATGACTTGATCATTATTTGATAGTGATTGACTTTTCATGAAAGAAGATGTAATGGTTACCATGAAATAAACTAGGATCATATTGGGAGAATGAATATTATCCTAAAGAGATCAAGAATATCCTATGAGGGTAACACATTTATGACAAGGTCATTGGATGAGCACCTAGTAGTTACTTTCGTAATGGTATATCGTTGGGGAGAGCTCAGTCACGATACTATACTGGAATGACTTCGTGACTAAATGAGTTTATAATTAATAGGAGAAAATTTGAAACTTAATTATAAATCATTTGAGCCTCAACTACATATGTCCAAATCACTCGCTTCGCTAGCTCGTTAAAACTAGAAATGAATTGTGTGTTTGAATAGAAATGAACGGAATGAATAGGAAAAGAGAAATGAGAAACATTTGGTTTTCTTCGAAACAGAGAAATGAAATAATTTGGAAATGAATGTAGGTTTCCGAAAAGGGAAATTGAAATAAAAATGAAAATGAAAATGAAAATGAAAATGAAAATGAAAATGATTCATTTGCAATCCTATATGGATTACTTAAATAATGATCAGAAGAATGAGTTTATGTTTTTGGACTGTTTTTAAGCCCGAAAATGAAAATAAACCATTCGTTCATAGTGAACATGTTGATTTGTGAAATATTGAACATATTTTCTCGAAATTTTACTAAGGGAAAAATTATCAAAATTTTATTAGGGGTAAAACTGTTAAAAATTTGCTGAAGGTAAAATAGGGATGAGAAAATTGTTTATATATAAATATTAAAATTTATTTTGAGAAATAGAAAAACTGAATCGGGTTAGATCACATTATAGAGTACTGGGTCAAAATGGCTCAAGAAGTACTCATAATTGGACCCAATTGAGGGAGGTTCAAAAACCCCTCATGGACATAAAGGGGGCGACAACCCTAGTTGGAATACGAGGGTGTGCCATCCACCCTAGTCCTATTCTAAGTAGGATGTTGTTTTTCTATTTGAAATAAACCACTATAAATAGATGGCGCCGGCAGAGCTATTAACACAACTTTGAGAGATTGTTATTCTGCCAAAAAATAGAGAGAGTTTATTCTCAACTATTACATATATATTTTCGAAATAACAATTCCACCGGTTTCTATTAAGAAGAGAGAATTTTCATTTTCACCCCAAAAAGAGAGAACTTTTTCTAGTTCTGTGTTTTGATTCGATTGGTTCGAGCCCACACTTGAAACAGTTTGTGGTACGAGAATAGCAGAAAAGATCATTTGGTTGAAATCTGAGAACAACGAACTTCTGCTAAGCCAAAAACAAAGGTACGAATTCGGTTAATATTTATTGCTACAAATATAACAACCGGGTCGATTTTCAAATTTTTAATTTTCTGCTGTGCAAGAAAATCATTTTCAAACTGGGATTTTTCCAATAGCAACGACACAATGGGATTTGGAAGCTCGAGATTCAAGTTTTGATTGTCAAAGAATTGGTTTTCCTGTCTGTCATTGTCAGCGAGATCCTAAAACTTTATTTGAAAATTGAATTTCAAGTGAGAAAATTTATTTCCAAATGAAAAATTATTTTTAAAAAATGTAGCATCATGTCATAAATAAAGTTTGAAAGAAATTGGGTCAAAACATTAGGGGTAGTAATATTTTTTATAAAAGCCCAACTAGACACATATAGATCATGCTCAAGTTAATTTTTGGTGTAGGTCAGATCCATAGGTAGCATAAATAACCAAATGTTTTTTATGTTCTTAAATGTAAAGGGTTCTTTGAGTAGTATTTTATGAGGGCATTGATCTTGTAAGATAGGTGTGGGTAATTTATTAATAAGATGAACCTCTTGTTGATAAATAAACTCCAAAAATGTGAAGGTTTTGAGGCTTGATACATTAAGGTTTTAGTGGTTTTGACAACATGTTTGTGTTGTTGTTCAACTAGTGCAACATGTTGAGGTGTATAATGGGGTGACACCAAATGTTCAATTTCATGTTCTTTTATAATTGGATAGACCTTGAAATTCATCACCACCATCTGTGCAAATTGAAAGAAATTTATTATTAAAATGTCGTTAAAGTAAAGGATGTACAATTTTAAAAATATCTTGAACTTCAATTTTAGTTTTCAATGTATATAACCACATATGTTTTGAAAACTAATCAACAAAAAGAATATAGTAGCGCTTCTGATCAATGGACACAATGGGAGACGAACCCCATTAGTCACTGTAAATGATTTGTAGTGGTTGACGATTCGTCAATGAGTTTTTTTTTTGAAAAAGGTAGTAAATGCATTTAATTAGAAGCACAAGAATTAAAAGGAATAAGATTTATAGAATTAAAAAATGGATTTGAAAATTTATTTAAAAACTTATGTAAAACACAATAATTCAAATAACCTAATAGTCGATGCCATAAATTAAGTGAGTGACTAAGAACGACCAAAGAGATTGAGGTTTTGAAATATGTGTGTTGCCTTGTGGCCATTCATACAACTCGCCTTTATTCAACCAGCACACTAGAGGCACCCCCATATTTAGATCATTGACAAGAAAAATGAAAGAAAAGAATTCAATAGAAGTGTTGCTATCTTAGCAGAACTTAGAAATATATATAAGATTTTGTTTGATGTCTAGTGCACACAAAGTATTTGTTAACATAAGTTGTGATTTGATGCACATAAATGAGTAATACCAGTTTGAGAAATTGGTATTGTATTACCATAACCCATTGAGATCCCTTCTAAACCATATTAGTCTTGAGGAGTGGTCCAATTTTGAGCATTATTGATTATGTGGTGACTTGCTATTGATTCGATAACCCAAGGATCATAGTGCATATATCCAAAAAAGTTAGCACATGCATGAAAGTGATGATAATATTGAGGTTTGCAGACTTTAGCTATATGTCTAGGATGGTCATAGAGTTGGCATTGAACAACATTGTCAGATGTTTGTTGCTATTGATTTTTCCTTGGACATTTTTTGTTATTGTTTTATGGCTCTAGGAGAAATCAAAGGTGCTAGGTAGTTGACCCGCACATGCTTGTGCGCAGAAAAACAAACGATTTTATGAAAAAAATTTAAAGAACGGGTTTTAACTGCAAGCGAACAATGTCAATTGTAATATTTATAGTTCCGATGGAACACAAAGTATTCCAATGGGTTGACCCAAAGGATTGCCAAGTGGGTAAATGTGTTTATCAAGTTAATTACAAGTTAAGAAATTACTAATCTAATCTAGTCGAAATTTATTAGTGCAAGTCCAAATATAATTATTTATAAACTAAAACCAAACTATTAATAAAACTAACTAAAGTAAGCTTTCTTCCTAATGTTCTAGATAATGTAAATGATTAAACGATGGTCAATTGATTAGTTGAGTGCTAATTAAACTAATGAACCTATACTTATTATATTGGTTCCCACTCTTAGTTAGAAATCTTCTCTCGGTCTCATCTTAGACTAAAATTTATCACCTTAGATCACCTCTTGATCTCACCTAGGCATATAGATTACCTTTCGATCTCACTACTCAGTCTAATCATATTCAACTATCTAAGGATAAACTCTCCTCTAGGTCTTGTTTATCTAGGTTTTCCGCTAGATGCGTCAATTCTAGCATATTAAGCATTTTGATATAATCGAACAACCAATTAATCAAGAACAGACATTAACTTAAGCAAACAAACAAACAAGCAATCAACCAACCATCTAACAATTTAGCACATGATAAAGCTTAACATCCAAATAAATATTTCATCGAACAGTAATAAGCACAATATAGAGATAATGATAAAAAGTGCTCATTTAGATGTGGAACCAATGGCACCCAAAAGCTTCATCCATATTCATTTACAAAGTCTTTTACAAGAAAGAAGAAAGAAAACTACAAGAATTAAATTTACTCTAAAAAGAAAAGAGAAAACCTAAACTAAAAATGAAAAGAAAAAAAAAGAGAAGGAAAAGAGAAAGAAAACCTAACCTAAAAACTATAAACCCTAAAGAAACTATTCAGCCACCAAAAATCTGAAATGAAAGGCTTATAAAGTTATATTTATAGCCTACTAACATTTAAACTATGAAAGGCTTATAAAGTTATATTTATAGCCTACTAACATTTAACTTAACATTGACCATTTTTCCCTTAATTAAAAAGAAGACATAAGTTTGTTTGGACACAAAATTTCCCTTGCAATTTTTTTCACTTGTTAGGCTTGGGTATCACAATACCTAGGATAGGGTATCATGTTACCCACAACAGTCTTGAGATTGGGAGTCTTGAGATTGGGAGTCTTGAGGGTCTTGGTATCACGATACCCATGGTCTGGTTTCTCAATACCATTATAGATGACTTTTATTCTCTTCATTTCAGCACTATCAGGGGTATCACGACTTCCATGCTTTGATATCGCTATACCCCCTTCTAGGTAGTGTTTTCTTCACGTTCGAGCCACCTTCAAATCCTTACAACACTCAATCAACTTGTTAGGTTTCCTATGGAATGATTGGCCAATTTGGGTCTAAAAAATGGCTTAAAACTAATGAAAACAATTTATTAATGACAAAATAAAAAATTGACAAAATAAATAAAAGTCACTTAAATTGCTTGAGAATAAGCTCCTTAAGTGTAATGGAGAGCGTAATTTGATGTATCAATTTGAAGTAGATCAAACTCCTACAAACTTAAATCTTTTATTGTCATCAAGCAAACACACAAAACATGCAAAAAAAAAAAAACCTTGGACTAAATCTGACAATTAGGTCACATAGCGGTAAAACATCGAACTTGTATGAGAACTGCCTTACATGCAACTTAAGAGTGATATCTTGTTAACTCAAGTATTCTTAAGGCAAACACAGTTAAATAACTTAAAATTCTAATGAATATAGAGGTAATTAAAACAAATGTATGTACAAGTGTTGTGCATCAAAATGAATTACATGGATAGCTCATAAATATAAAAAATGAATTGGTCATGTTCATCCTGAAAAATGCAATCAATTCAAGAATTAGTGTGTTAGTGAATTATTTGGGTCCCAAAGGTCTTTTAGGCTTGTAACATTCTAATGCTGAAGATGGTTCGGAGTTGAAACAACAAATAGCTCAAAACAATTTTAAACACTAGAAATGGTTAAGCACATGACATTGTTTCCCAGTCGCCCCCAAATTATTCATAAGTTCACCTCCTTATTTCTCATTCCTTCGTCTACTTTCCAAAATTTTAGAAGATACTACGCAATACCGACACATACAAAATTAGTGAGTGTTAATACATTATGACTTCAAAGATTTTCTTTTTGAGCTTGAATTTGATTTTTAAAGCTCTTTCTACTTTTTGCACTTTTCCACTCAGATTGCTTTTAACCCTCACCTTGCTTTTATTCACTCAAAATATCTATTTTTGTATTTTTTTGTTTAACTCACTTAGCAAGGTTCTATCTGTACTATATCATGTAGTCTCTTCTTTTCTTTTTTCGCATAAGAAGCCACCATAACGTCTCTACCTAACCCTCAATGTCCATAGCCCGACGTCTATTACATAGTGCACTTTCAAAATCGAGACAAAGAATAGTTGAGTTCTTGAATCATTTAGGTTTAAGGCTTCAAGAATAAGGCTAAACAAGAAAAGGATACTTGAGGCTCAAAATAAGGGGACTAATGGTATATAGTAGAAGATAAAGTTTCTGGGCTCTAGGCTAAATCAAACAATGCCTGAGGTCTTTCCTGAATTATTCATAAAAATTTTTTTCAATCATGCATACATTTATTAAAATGAAAAATTAACAATTCAATTTATTTATCTATAAGGATCCGCACACTTCATTCATCCTACGACACATTTTGTACAATTTCATTTAAGGTTATTGCCTCTAATCTATTATACAAATTAACTAATCGTACTAATTAGTCTACAATTAAGAACATCGAATTGTCTAGTATCATTCAAAATTTACATGATTGACAATTCAACATACTTATTCAATATTTACGACCCATGGCCTATTGCCCAATTATTGTCCAAGCACCATGCAAAAACAACAAAATCAAATAAAAACAAGGAAAATATTTTTGAAAAAATTTGATTTTTTTTAAAACTATGTAAAAATAGAAAATATGCAAACAAAACACACAAATATAACATCTATGTACATCCCCACACTTAAGTTACACATTGTCATTAATCGGTGTTTTTTCTTTATTGTCGAGACAATGACCTCCTTCTTCGATCGAAGACATTGCTTTCATCTTATCTTCGATCGTCAAGATAGCTACATCATGAGCCACTTTCTTCCAAAGCCTAACCAAATCCAAAGCTCATTTTGAGGCACTATAGCCTTGGGAATCACAAACTCGATGTAGCAATAAGTTGTAGATACTCGGGCTTCACTTCCCATTTCGAACTAAAAGTAGATATGCTTGTTAGGTTCGTCGGTTGGCTCCTCTTCAACAATAGTCGGAAAGGTGTGTCGGCTCCTCCACGCCTTTACTTAGTTCCTGATTTAGCTCTTCATCTACATCTAACACTACTCATATAACAATTCGATTTTCAATTGTGTCAGAAACAGTGGTTTCAGGACCACAAATCCAACGAGTGAATTTGTAAATATTATTAATTAATATTTATAAGTCAAGTATAATATTATTGAAATTTTGATTTAATAAATTTCGTTAATTGACCGTATAGTCATGTTTAAGTGGTTAATTCCTTAAGTCAAGTGGTTTTAAAAGATGAGGTATCAAAACCTCATTTCTATAAACCGAGTCCGTAAATATTTTAATTAAATATTTACGAAATGATTATATAAGTGTATTGACATTTGATTAAGAAATTTTAACGTTTAAATAGTTAATTAAATAAAAGGACTAAATCGTAAAAGCTACAAAAATTAATTTCTATTAATTAATTGATAAATTTGAGAAAGGTACAAAATTTTATGTGGCAAATATACCATAGTGCTTGTTATTGAATAAAATTATGTGTTTTAATTAAATTAAATTAAAATAAAAGTTAAGTTAAGTTAAGTTAAAATAAAATAAACAAAGCAAAACATATTTTTTCTTTATGTTCTTCTTCTCCAACCGAGAAAAACACCATTTTTGGGCAAGGGAGGTTCAGGCAAGTTTCCGTCAATGCATGTATGAGATTTTGAGGCCTATTTTTAATGATTTTTATGTTTTTGTAATTGTTTTTGCTTAATCTAGCTAATCCGAGGGTCAATTTGTAAAATTATTAAAAGTTTAGGGATTTAACATGAATAATTTTTAGGTGTTTGTGAACTTTATTTTTAAATTCTTGTGTTTAATAGCTAAATATAAATAGTTTGTTAAATGATATTTAGTAATTTTAATGTTTAAGGATTAAATTGTTAAAGTAGGAAAACTACATGGAATTTTAGTGAAATTTTGATAAAAGTGGGTTTAGTAGGGACTAGTGAAAATTGGCTAGCATTAGTTTTCATTAATTTTGGTTAATTTGTGAGTTTTGGATTTAGGAACTAAATTGCATAAAAGATAAAATGTTGAGGTAATTGTGTAAAATGATAATAAATAGGGTTTATATGCCTAAATTGAATTTTTTAATTGTTTTAAATGGTTAATTGAATTAAAATTATTATACTTAGATTAAGAAACGGATGAATCACGTAGTAATCGTGAAAAATGAGGGTTAGCGGAGTAAATATCGGTGTTGCGTTCGTAGCCATTTTTGATTAGGTAAGTTTGTACGTTAATAAAAGTAATTATTTGATTGCTTTTTTTAATTTAATGTTTATCTATATATGGTTGGTTCATCAAATTCTTTGGATTGAGAAACAAGATAGACCGTGGTTGAGAGATACCATGATAGTATACCCGAAATGAGAAAGACCATAGTTGAAAGATACTATGGCATTAAACTGGAATGAATAAAACCATAGTTGAAAGATACTATGACATTATACCGGAAATGTATAAGACCATAGTTGAAAGATACTATGGCATCACTTCGGAAATGTGTAAGATCGTGGTTGGAAGATACCATAGCATCCTCTAAACAATGAATTATCTTGAAAGGTACACAAATTAAATAAGTATTATATTAATGGTTTGAAGTTTATTATGCGAATAAAAGGTTGAATTGAGTTTTAAATATGTTTATTTGTAATGTTTTATGCCATAATAAAGTCATTTGTTTCATAAATGTTTGCCCTTAATTGTGGTTTATTGAGTATAAATGAATATATGAGATGGTTATATGAAATTTGATATGTAAATGAGAAAAATTTTGAGATGGATCATTGAAATGATATGTGATATATTAAATGAACATATGATGGATGAATTGAGGTTATATTTGTGTTTACTTATAAATGCTATGTTTTGATAAGGTTATATGGTTATACTTATGAATTTACTAACCTTGTGAGACTTGTGATGTGTATAGGCAATTAAAAGAACTGATGGCCTTGATTATGATTTTTCATTATGAAAGATTTAGGTTAAGTCCTTTATGGTAAGTTAAATTTTATGTTCAATATGAACCTACTAAGCTTTATGCAAGCTTACCTCGTTTCGATTTTTCTTCTTTGTAGAATGTCGAATTTGAGCTGTCGTTTGGATTACTTTCGGAAATCACACTATCCATTCAACGATTCAGTATAAGTTGTGATTATTTTGATTTAGGTTATAAGTGGCATGTTCTATGAGCAATTAAGTTCTTTTGCTATAATGATGTTATTTAAACTTGGTTTAAGCATATTTGTGTATATATATCTTTGGATTTGGCTTGTATATATCCATATATGTATGTTTTTAGTTGTTTGGTATATGATTCTTGGAAGTGTTTGAAATATGGTAAAATTGAATGTGAATGGAGTGGATGAATTGTTATGTTTGGCATGTGTATAAGGCAACGACTTGAGATCCTTGAATGTGAATTAGATTGGTGTATGAAATATGGTGCCAATGAAGGCACAATGGTTAGACACTTAGGTTGGATGTTTTGGTATGTTTCAAGCATGTTTTGAATGTGTTTTGAAGGCATGAAAATGGTTGATATTTATTTGACTTGGTACCTAAGAAATGGTTGAAAATTTGGCTTGCTTACGAAGTTTTTAGGCTACACACGGTTTGGGACACGGGTTATCGCACGGCCGTGTGCCACACATGATCTGTCCACACAGTCGTGTGGATGTTAATTTTTAGGTGCAGGATTTGTTTCACACAGGCACAGTGAGTTACACAGTTTGGTAACACGGTCGTATGACCTTGAGAGCACGGGTGTGTGGAGTAGCCACACAGCCATGTTTGGTGCCACATGGGTTGGCCTTTGTCACTCGGTTTGGCCACACCGCTGTGTGACCATTCTTTCCAAAAGTTTACATATTTTTCACAGTTTTTCCGTTTTAATCCAAATCAGTCCCTAATTGTTTTCAAACTATTTTTAAGGTCCTTTAAACTCAATTTAAGGTCTATAAGTGTATGTTTTCCATGTTTAACAAATGATTTGATTGTTTATATTTAAATTAATATTTAAGGAGTTTTAAGTTATTAAATGTTTCGTTATTTGCTGTGATACTCTATAACCCTAATCTGACGGCGGAGACTGGTTAGGGGTGTTACAACTCCTAATCTGGCGACGGAGACGGGTTAGGGGTGTTACGACTCCTACTGCTGCTTCTAATCTTAATCCAATGTCAATTGGAGTGAAGAAACCTTCTTCATTTCTCACAACGTCATCATGGTCTTTAACTCTGAACTCTTTTTTGAACACCTATGTTCAACTCATCATGCTTAACAATGGTGGAATGACCTTCATCCTCGAGTTTGGGAATATCATGCTTGACCTCTTCCATCGGAGTGTTCATTGCGGCTCCGTGTTAGACGACTTCTATATTGGAAAAACGGGTTTGGAAAACGTAGTGGAAAATAAATTAAAACGTAGCTGAAAATAAATTTAGGGAAAAACCAGAGTTTTAAAATTTTTTCCAAAACAAGATCTTGGTTATGATAACTGAAGTAATAAACACTTAATGAAAATTGTACCTTTTTGATTCATCTAGGATGAACGCTTCGACCAAGTAGTCTTCTCCGCTATCCTTAAGCTCACGTTTGCCGAGTGTAGGCTTGCTTCGAATCAGAATTTTTTTAGAAAAATTACCAATGGGGTAATTTTGTAATTTCTCTAAACTTTTGGATCAAGTTGTAAATTATAAAAATATCTCTAAAAATTTTCTGGAATAATCTCTTCAGAGAATTTTCTCTCTATAACTTTCTGTTGAATTCAAGTGTGTGTAACCCAAGACTCTATTTATATAAGGAGAGTTTAGAGAGTTTAACTATGATTAAACTTAATCAATTTAATATTAAATTAATATAATACTTATTAAGATAAATATTAGATTAAATTTAAAATAAATCTTATTAAAATAATAGAATGTTTATCTACAAGATAAACATTAAATTAAATTTAATATTAATATAATCATTTCAATATTAAATTAATAAAATACTATTAAGATAAATATTAAATTAAAGTCGGTTCGGGTCAGTGACGATCTGACTGGTCCGGTCTAGCTCGGTTGGATCGTCGGTCTGGTTTTACATACCGGGACTGGTTCAACCAGTTTTTGGGTTTTGGTATCGATTTGGGCTCCTGGGCTCAATTTACGCTCTCAGGTCTAACTTTCAAGTTCAATTACCCATTGGCTCAATTGTCTGACTTGAAAATTAACTTCCCAAAATATTATATTAATTCTAAATAATTTGATTAATTTAATTTTACTTGATCAAAATTAATTTTTCCAAAAATCACTTAAATTTTCCAAATTAAATTTTCAAGAAATTTTTTTAATCAAATTCTCTAGTTGAACAATTCTTATGACCACTTAATTTAATTCCACATCGAATAAATCGATTCAATTAAATTATTCCCGAAGTCATAGAATTTTTTTCTGATTCAAATACAGTCTGATCGAGCTTTTGTTAAGCTAGCGGAGGGACCAATCAGACATATACAATTAGGCTCTAGTGATTGCTGTTATGTCCAGTAGTATCATTTCGATAATTCACAATTATTTAATCAATGAGTTAGTCCAAAAGAAGTACCATGATTGAAAACTCCTTATTGTATACTCTTTAAAAAATTAATTCATCCAACTGCTTTGTCCAATGACCTCGTCATGTGTATGTTACCCTCATACGATATCCTTGATTACTTTGAGTTAAATTCGTTCATTCAATAAAATCCTATGTGTATGTCACCCTTGTGTCTTCTTAATGATTAATATGATCACTGTCAACAAATGACTGTGATAAATTGCTCGTTCGAGAACAAGCAACCCATGGCCATGATCCGTATCTATCAATCCATATAATGGCAATGAGAAGATATCATTAACTCTTTAATTGAGCTATGAATTCCACTGTTGCTAGTAAAGCCATACCATACACAAGTCATGTACCTAACATATTGACTATAGGCTCGATCATCTTTAGAGCATAAGCCTCCACTTATATCAAAGCACATGAGTTGCATATGCATGGTCAGTGACTAACTCAGGATTTAGGTAAATCACACCATGAATGTCACAAGTGTATTAATTCACAAATAGATTCAGAATTAATTCATCTTAGTTCCAGTCCAATGTATCATTCTACCAATGAATACATCTATGTCTCTGCTTGTAACTACTCTGATAGCCAAGACTAGCCATCTCCCCGATTGAAATTGTAGATGACGTAATAATCATTTTCAGTATTTGTATGAAATGTTCATTTCGATTCTTTTATGGGATTACGGACTCATTTGGATTATCTACTGAAGTAAATCTTCAGTTTGAACTTTAGACAATCAATGAGCTAATATTTGCCTGTCACAATTTTTCTATGCATGCAAAATATAAAAGACGGAAAATAAAAAAGACATAATAGTGAAATGTGAAATTAACTTTATTTATTTATTCATCGTTTAAATAAATAGAAAATAGTTACATGTTTACTACAATATGGACACATTTCCCAACATTCAAATATTTTCTCCATTGTCTTGGATATGGAGGACACACCATCTTGGATCAAAGACATGCTCTCTTCCAACATTCCAACCTGTGTAGCAAGGGATGGGTCTTTTATATACTCATCACTCTCCATATTACTTTCCAGGTAGTAATATGGAGAATATGAATCTTTCCTTGGATAACTAATCAACCACTCAGGGTTGTAGCTATCCGCACCATCCGCGTACCCATACGCCCCATAAAGACACTCGTATGATTACTCTTACCATCTTTTATCACTATAATAACTCCAATGGTTCATCAAATCCCCATTCGTCAAACTCAGTTGATCTTCATAGTTGTGTTGGTCACTTGACCACTTATATCCATTGTTATTAAACATTATCAAGCTAAATCTTCAACAAGAAAAATTAAAATAAAAACAAAAAAATAAAACACTATACAATGAAATCAACTAACTTAACTACACATTTACACTATCGCAATCCCCGACATGGATATCGCGATACCCAAGAGTGGTTATTGCGATATCCCGTCTTTTTGGAATCCACATTTTTGAGTCTGTTTGAGGTATCACGATACTCATGTGTGGGTATTGTGACAGCACTGCATGTAAACCAAAATTTTAATTTTGAAATTCCAGGGGTAGTGCGATACCAAGGGTCTGGTATCGCGATACCCAAAATATTTTTGGTTCCCCATTAAAGCAATTAGAGAAACCGTGATATCCCCCTTGGATATTGACCGCCTCCAGACGTACTAACGTCCAGAGTGTGAATACTGCAATAAAATAGAGAGTTATAAGGTAGTATCCACAAGTATACAGGTCGAGTTGTAATATAGATTTTACAAAGAAGTAGGTGAGTACTCCGAGGATCGTACCCAATGGAGGCGAGTACTAAATCAATCTTAACCTAAATAATTAAAGATCTAATTAATAATTTAGGCCAGTTATAGTACGAGATTAAAATAAGAAATATGTTTAGGGTTTGTAAAAGAATAAAATAAAATAAAATAATAGAGAAAAGAAATTAAAATTGCAAGAGATAAAGATAAATAGAGTGAATCAAATCTGAGAATGGGTGACCAGCTCACTTCAACAATTCCAATTAACTACCATCTTGGGTTCTCGTCAACCAATTAGTCGCTACCCTAGCAGGATCTTCTGATCTTCCACCAACATAACGAGTCAGCAAGAACTACTTATCTTCTAACCTTACAGTCCAGACTGGCTTGAGGTAAAGGTGTTTACGAATAGGTAAAATCAATTTTGGGTTAATTCCCACCTTGATGACTTCCTAAGGTTGTCAGACTTAGGGTTTGTTTCACATTCTTCCTTTTCCAAACAATCGATCCGTTGAGTAACCCTGCAAAATAATTAAGATATCATGCCTCCACTTGCTAATCCTACATAGAAGGATTAGTTCCTCATGGCTTTAATAAAAAACATGGAAAGAATGGAAGAATTGATCATGGGGAATGGAACGAAAAAGAGAGTTTAAGAAAGTTTGATTGATATTGAATAATACGAATCCACAGAAGTTGATATTGATTTACAATCAGATTTCTTGAAGAAAAAAATAAACTAAACTATGAAAACCCAAGAGAAACAAGAAAACAAATCTAAAAACCTAAGAAAAGAATTTGAGCTAATGGAATAATGTCCATACTGTGTGCCAAAGAAGCCTATTTATAGCCTTTAGGTAGCCGTCGTTTTTAACCCTAGGTTAGCTGACGTTCTCGAGCTTTAAGTTTGATTGTGCAGAATAAAATGCCCTTACTTTATGTTTGATTCTCGTCATAGAGTCCATATCGCGACACATCAAGACCTGTGTCATGACATAGCAATTGGTATGCTCCTTTATAGCCATCTTCAGGGGTATGTTGCGACATCCTCAACCTGTATCGTGACATTGAAGGCAGTTTCTCACTTTCTCTATTCTGCTCTCTATGTTGTGACATTAGATCTCCCATGTGGTGACATAGCGTCTAGTATTGGCCCAAAATGCCTTCTAATGCTCTCCTGCACACTCACTAAGTATGTTAGCCCTCCCTTAGGCCTCATTCGGCCCTTAAGGCCAATAAAAAGGCTCGATGATTACATTTTATTGGATGTAAGTAAAACTAAAGAAACTTAACTAAAACATAATGAAAATGCTTGTATTCAAGCTCCTTAAATGTGAAAACTAGTTTAATCTGCTGCACCGAATTACGACAGATCAGATATCATGATTTTATTGAACAAGACCCCAAAATACATACAAAATTGTCAAATTTTCTCTCAACTTTTAAAAACCCAACCTACCAAGTTCATAATTAAACCAATGTGAATTAAAATCCTAATCTAAATGCTAAAAATATGCCTAGTCCATGCACAATAATTTAATTATTTACAAATTTTGAGTTAAATTACCACATGTGGCAAATTAAAATTTTCTCCTGGGGTGATACGTAACACCTCAATAGTGATGCTTGCTTAAGGTTTCGATACCATAAAACATTTCGTTGCCTTTAGCCCTACGAGTTGGTTCACTGATTGCCTTTTAAAAATATTTTGTTTCCTCATACAGATGCCTCGCATCCTCGGTCTCGAACCTACAAACATACACCACTTTAAATATTTCACATTGTTAGTCGCATGATCAGACACCACCTGAACATCTTGGCACTCTAGCTCACTATTAGAGGACACTTCCTTCACCTTAGGTTCGGGCTTTACACACCACCAACTTCCATCGTCATCTCTCGTCTGCCCATATCTATGGTGGCTTTAGAGGTAGCTAGGAACGGTCTTCCTAAAGAATCAATATCTCTACATCCTCCTCAAAGTTAAGAAATATGAAGTCAACCAGTAAAATGAAATTTTGAACTCTCTCTAAAACATCCTCCAAAATTCCCTTTAGGTGAAGTAGGGACCTATCGACTAATTGGAAGGTCATTGAAGTTTCTCTAAGGTCCTAACCTATGGTAGATGGACAACGACATTAATTTTATACTTTCCCCAAGATCGAAAAGTGCCTTGCCAAAATTCACACCTCCAACCTCTATGGGAATAGTGAAATTATTGGGGTCCTTGAGTTTTGGCAGGACTCTTTAGACACAACAACATTACACTCGAAAATAGAAGGTAAAGAGAAAGAAAACTTAACCTAAAAACTATAAACCCTAAAAAAACTATTCAGCCACCAAAAATCTAAAATGAAAAGCTTATAAAGTTGTATTTATAGCCTACTAACATTTAACCTAACTTTGACCATTTTGCTCTTGAGTAAAAAGAAAACATAAGTTTGTTTGGACACAAAATTTCCCTTGCAATTTTTTCATTCGTTAAGCTTGGGTATCACGATATTCAGGCTAAGGTATCGCCTTACCCACAACAGTCTCGAGATTGAGAGTCTAAAGGGTCTCGGTATCACGATACCACTATAGATGACCTCTATTTTCTTCATTTTAGCACTGTTAGGGGTATCACGACTTCCATGCTTTGATATTGTGATACCCCCTTAGAAGTGATATTTTCTTCACGTTCGGGTCACCTTCGAATCCTTACAACACTCAATCAACTTGTAGGTTCCCTATGGCACAATTTGCTAATTTGGATTTAAAAAATGACTTAAAACTAATAAAAACAATTTATTAATGAAAAAACTAAAAATTGACAAAACATATAAAAGACACTTAAATTTCTTGAGAACAAGCTCTTTAAGTGTAATGGAAAGCCTAATTTGATGTATCAATTTGAGGTAGATTAACAGTAATGTCTGGAGAGTGTTTTTTTGGAAAAGCCAAAATATTGTTAATAACAAAAAAAAGTTAAAAAACTAGCATAAAGTTATAAAAGTAAGAGCAACAAGCCCAACACATATATGCACAAAAATATGCTAAAAAAACCTAAAAATTCCTCAAACAAAACACTAAAAAAACTCGACCCTTACACTATTTCTTTGATCACCATAAAAAATATAATAAAAATTAGAATCAAATATACAACATAAGCCCAGAATTGAAAATCACCTAAGACATGTATACCTTACACTAACTTGAGAGGTGTTATTTCCTTACTTGCGACTATTGTTATATTGGTAGGGTCATTGATTATGTCGTTGAGCAATCGCAATAGCAATTGGTGGTGTTTGCTTGATTTCTTCATGTTTGAGAAAGATTTCATGGTCAAGTAGTTTTTCATATATTTTTTTTTGTAGGAGATTATTATTTCATATGACCTGATTGCTACAAAGATGACTTTGTATTGAATGCTAAGACCTCGTAAGATTCTCACAATGAGTTTTACATTTGTGATTTGAGCCCCTGCTATTGCTAGTTCGTCTGTAATGGTAAGGTTGCCACAAAGATAGTCTGTGATAGGTCGAAAGCCTTTTGTGATGTGTGCTAGTTGATCTTGGAGATTGATAATTTGAGTTTGTAATTTGTTGGTGAAGAAAGTATGCAGAGACTCCTATGCTTTGTGTCAGGATGGGGTAGTTGTAATAATAGGCACCGGGGATGGATCTACTAACACTAGAATGGCATTTTGAACCAACTAGTCTTGGCGAAGCCAGGTTTGATATGCTGGATTTGGAGTGTTTCTATTTTCCTGAGGAATTTTGGTTGGTGGGGCAACAAATGTTCCATAGAGATGAATGAAGAGGTTATGTGCACGCATGAGCATAGAGACTTGTGCTTTTCAAGTCGTGAAATTATGACTAGCTGGAAGTTTAGGTAGCTGAGATATATGATTTAATTGTATCACAAATTTATGTTGATGTTATCAACGATAACAATTGCGAGGTTGGTGGCCATTTTTTTGTGAGAGGCTGAGGTTGAGAGAAAAAAAATGATTTGCTTATGAGAGCTTAATAGGCTCTGATATCATAATAGAGATGGTGGATGAATAAAATGAAGCATACCCTTATTCAATTGATGGCTAAATATATATACAAACGAAATCCCTCAAAACCTTAATAACAAGATATCAACATGTTTGAAAATTCAAACAATAACATCCTAAGATTTAGAAATTTTAAAAAATAACAATCTAAAAGTAATCCATGGAGTCTGTTTCAATAGTGTTGACCATTGTTATCTTGTTAGGGTGAAGGCCTCCCTAAAATGGGAAATTTTAGCTTTAGCCCCTTCAGAGTTTAGAAAATTTTAAGTTAACACACGGTAAAATTATAATTTGCCCCCCATCAAATGATAAACTTTTGATTTAGTGATTCTAAAAACTATAAAGATATATCTCAATGTAATGTCGAAATTTCATTTTAACTCCTAATTAAAAATATATAACTTAATCTCGATCTCCAAAAAATATTTCAGTGCTTCACCCCGAATAATATCTAATAAAATAAAAATAATGAATACCAAGTACAAAAATAAAATATGTTATTGCATTTTCCATAATATAATTATATTTAATAATAAAATTATAATAAATAAAAGTCATCATAGAAAATAAAATCATAAAATAAAATATTTTTGTAGATAAAAAAGTTACTTCGTTAGCAATAATATGCAGAGTGAAAGTTTTATCACTTTTCATCATATTTATTAAAAATTTATACTTGAAAATCTTATATGTATATAGAAATAAAAAAATTAAAATGTATAATTACCTCTAACTATTGCTTACAACAAATTGCAAATAATAAAAATGAATATGTTTAGAATAGAAATAAATTATAAATACAAAACACAATAAATAGTTGAAAGTTTAATGTAAAAGGATGATTGTTGTACATAATAAATGTAACAAATTTATGTGACTTTATATATAAAGTTCTTATATAATTTAAATTTAATAATAATTTTTATAATATTTGAAATCTAATAATAAAATAAAATTTAATATTAATTTAATAATATAATTATATTTTATAGTTTTAATCTTTAATTTTAAATTTTATATAACTATAAGAGATTTAATTTAATTTAATTTATACAATTTCAATCTAAATTGTAGTAAAAGTTTAATTTTAATGTATGTTAAGAGTAACATATAAATTTTAATTAACTTTACGTATAAAATTAATAGCTTTTTCAATTATTATAAAATAATCATTTTGCTCGTTTTGTTAATATACAGGAAATTTTGCACTATAGTACAAAATATGCCATATAACACAATAATCTTTCTAATAGTCCAAGATGTTATTGGAGATATTAGAAAATTTTATTTTAGTGTACATGTCATATGATTACAAGGAAATTTATATCATAAAAGTTAGAGTTTGAAATATACATTTTTATTTTGAATTTTAAATTTAGGGTTTGAAAATTCGTTGAAAAATTAAATTTGTTATGAATATTTTATTAAGTGGATGCCAATCAAGATCAAGATAAGTTTTGATGTACTTTAAATTCTAATAGTAATTAGAAGTAGATCTCTACTTCATTTATACTTCTTATGCCTATAAATAGAGACTTTGGAGAAACTTTGTAAATATTTCGATTGATCAATAAAATACGCTCTCTCTTTGCTCTCTCATTCTCTTTGTTCTTTAGTTTCTGTCTTTTTTATTTTATAACACGTTACCAGCATGACTCTATTTTATATTATAATACGATCACTCCAAATCTGCTGCTCAAGTTGTTGTCGATTGCCTTTTAGAGCTATTGCAATTTTAGTCTTCAATTGAGGCCTGCGCACTATGGGTAATCATTAGAGCCTTTAACCACTCAGATTTTCAGGTATATTTTACTGTGATTTATTTATTATATCATGTTTATTATAATTGGAGACTAATCATGACAACATGAATGGATAGATTTTGATTTGAAATCCAGATTTTGATTTGAAATCCACGAATGTTTGAGATGATGATTATGAAGTAAAGAATCTATTGAGACAATTATAAGTTCGTCCTAGTAAATCTATTGCATTCCCTAAAGTGAACGCAAGTATAAAAGAAAATAAAAACCAATATTAATTCAATATTTGGTAGTACAAAATTAGTCGAAAGCACCCAAAGAGCTAATATATTAATATCTTGTGATGATTATAATCCATTGGTTTTAAAAGATATTCATAATGGATCTCATATTGAGATTGTGAATGAGGAAACTATTATATTTCATATGAATCAAAATAGGATTGGATTATTGATTACTCTTGATATTAAATTGAATTGACTGTGACTATCTTTGTGATATTCTTTTATCATCATGTCTATTAAGGGATTGAATGCAAAATATTTGACTGTGAAAGATCTACTTATAAGCAATAAAATATAGTAATCTATTTGACATAAATCTACTCTTCCAATATGCTCCTATTTTATCTTATGGTAACCATTACAACTTTCTTCATGAAAAGTCAATTACTATCAAATAGTAATCAAGTCATTCACCACAAAGACGAACCACTTGTGACCACTTTTACTTTTCTTCTATCATGTAATGCCAATGAGATGATATCGTTTACTTGTGTCTTGAGCTATAAATTCCATTATTGTGAATGATGCTACATACTGTAGAAATCATATACCCAACGCACCAGCTCTTAGTTTCTTATCTATTTGAACTCAGACTTTTACTTACATTAAAGTATATAAGTCATACATACATAGTCCATCATTCACTCAGGACTAAGATATGCCACACTTTGAATGTTAAAAGTGAATAAATCCATAAATAGATTCAGGGTCTATTCTTCTTAGGTCTAGTCCAATGTAATGTCTGTAACACCCAAAACCCAGCTTGAACGTTATGGCCGAATCTGGTGATGCCATATGGTAGTGTGTTTGAAAACCGTAGCTTTGCTAAATACATTTTCTGTTTAGATTTCTTTCTTTATTATTTATTAATTCTAATATCGTGTTAATTAATCATTCGAAAGCTTCCAAAACATTTAATCTATGCGAAAGCTTTTTAAAACAGATTGCGTAATCGTGAGTATTTTGCTAAAACGTTTGGTTCTTTTGAAAACTTGAGTTTTCTTAAAACTAGTAGTTATAAATTGAAAATCCCAAATTTAAGAAAAATCCTTAGAGGCCATATTTACAATAAAATTCCCAAATAAAATTTAAAATCATAATTAAGTACGAAACAGAGACAAATTAGGTTGTGTGGGCACCGCTGAGTCCTCCGCTGCACCGGTCTGCCCAAGCCTAGGGATTACATGTATAGATAAATCAGAAGGGTGAGTTTACGAAAACTCAGTGTGTAATCCCCATATAGAGCAAGCAGACAAAATGTAGTCATAGTCTGGGCTTAAGCCCTTTCAATACCAGATTCAGTTTCAGTTAAGGCCTTAACCCAATTTAGTACAGAAGCAATCATGAATTAGGGCCTTGGCCTATTACGATAAGATGTCGATGCGATGTGTAAATCTTGTCACAAAATCCTACCCAGCCAGCCTCTACACACCATCTCCGTCCAACCCTAGACTCCATGTGGGGATATAATCAACTCACCCATCCCTACACTCCTAAAAGTACTGAATATGGCACTAAATAGTGGTTTTCAACTGAGCTGCTAGTAAATTTGGCCCGATTCCTGTCAGTACACTTCCTCTGAACAATACCAACCCTCAACCCAATGCAATGCAATATACAAATATGACATGCTATACATAATATGATGCATGTAAACCGACATACAATATCAAATCATTGGGACATTATCATGCTTAGTCATATCAGTCATACAGTCATTTCAGTCAATTAGGGGTCTAGGTAAGCTTACCGACCCTATAGTAGGTCGACCAGTGCAACCTTAGCAATTAAACAGTGGAAATGGGCCTACAAGGCCATGATGTTTTCCCATGTGGGCCCACACGCCTGTGTGGCCCACATGGCCCAAATTGGCCTTGGTCGTGTAGCTCACACGGCCTAGCCCAAAAATCCCACACGCCCGTATAATCCCACACGACCTAGCCCAAAAATCCCACACTGCCTAATTCAGTTCGGCTCGTATATCGCATACACCTGTATGCGATACACCCGTGTATCGCCTGTGTGGCGCCGACAACCTCACTTTTCGGCTTTTCGCCGATTACTATTTATAGTGCTACAGTTGCACACCTGTAACATTTTTTACACAAAAGCAACTCCAAGCAATCCCAAACCTATAATTGATTAAAATACTACTCAGTTAATCACTTAATCGATGAATTAAAACCAACCCGAACGAGTTCTCAACTAATGAGCGATTGAAACTTACCTTCAACGTTTCAAATTGGTTTTCTTACGAGGTAGTACCAGAAGAGTCTCGATCTAAGCGAAAAGATGCTGCCCAAAAAAGAGAATAACCCCTAGTCAAAAACTTAACATTCTCAACTACTAACCACATAAAATCACTTATTGAAGTTGTCCATAAAATGCAAAAATAAGGAACAAAAGTGCGATTGCAGTTGAAATGAAAGCAGAATCGAAAGAAAAATGGGAAGAGAAGGGTAGGTTTCGGCAAAAGAGAGAAGAAATCTCAAATGAGAATCGGCAGAGTTTTTGGAGAGAAGCAACGTAAAAAAGATGAGTACGTACTGAACGATCGCAGTTAATCGAGGGATGACACGAGACCAAATAGAAAGAAGTTGAGAAGAAAAAAGAATGGGTGGGTACAAAAATTTTGGCAGCAAGAAAAAAATAATGAAAAAGGAAAACGGCAGCAAAAAGGAAGAAGAGGAGAAGAGAAAACCAATAATTCTATTTTTGGGGAAAAGAAAGAAGGAAAAAAATATGAACCGAATAATTCGATAAGAATCCTGATAACCCTAAAATCCTTTAATTCACTTTTAAATTTTCTCCATCAAACTTCCACTATCCAATTGGGATAATTTGAAACTCCTCCATCCCTTATTTTTCTCCCCAAACCACACCAAAACCGTCGACCACTTCCTCTCAAATGCCAAATTCAAATTCCACTCAAACACTTCAGGATTTCGGCTAAATCAAAACACCCACACGGCACAAGCAGCAAAATAAACCCCATTTGCACAAACAGGGGTTCAAACTTTAAACCTCCTGCTCCTTTGCTCTCAACTTAACCACCAGACCAGCAAGCCGTTCTGACATATTTTACCAACATTTAATTATAAGCCTACTGACTAGTGATAGGGCTTTGTTCAGAAAAATAAAAAAATTTTCCCAAGACAATGCTTGAACTTAATACCTCACACACACACCCAGAGCATTAACCACTGAAGCAGATACATAGTTGTATCTTAAATACATGTAAACAAATATACAAACTTTGGGGCGTTATAATGTCAGTCTAGTCAGTCACATCTATATCCCTATCTTCTAGGAGTCATCCGCTCTTATGCTCAAGACAAGGCATCTCCTTAATTGAACTTGATAGATGACATATTAGTCTTTCAATCAGTTTGCTCATTTCCTATTAGACTAATGACATGTTTAGGTTTGTCTACTAATATAAGTTGTCTTTTTGTATTAAGATCTGACCATGTAATATCACTTAGTATTAGTTTAAACATTAGACAACCATTGAGCTAATATTTGCTTCTATTTTGCTTTACTTGCAAAAGCTATGTGAGAATAATATACAAAAGGTATTAATGTAATTCATAAATAATTTTATTAACCAATTTGTTCAAAAAATTACAAGTGTACAAATGAATATACTACACTTAGGGCACCAAATCCAACATATGAATGTTGTAGTAAAAAATTATCTTAAAGAGAAAATTTGAAGAAAAGATAGATAATAAATTGAATATGGTGTAATAAGTGTTGTTACAACAGAGGAAGAAACACTTGAACACTAGATTACAGATGTATCAACTACCATGAAACCTTCATTGAGGATTCAAAAGAGTCATCCTCTTAGTAATGTTATTTGTGCTACAAGTCTACTATTGAAACAAAAGAGGTTAAGGATGCTAAAAGATATGAATACCTGAGAGGTGCCTTTAACATTTGTTGAAGACCTTTTACCATCCTCTTAGATTGAAGATGTATCGATTACCATGAGACCTTCATTGAGGATTCAAAAGAGTCATCCTCTTAGTAATATTATTTTTGCTACAAATCTACTATTGAACCAAAAAAGGTTGAGGGTGCTAAAAGATATGAATACTTGAGAGATGCCTTGAGCATTTGTTGAATGACATAAGGTTGTATTATCTTTTTAGGGATTAGGTAATAAATCTTGAAACTATATCTTTTCTAATGAGGGCTCTTCTTCATTTTGAAGGATTTTAATTTCCTTTTTGGGTCATTAACTATCGCGTTGTGGCAGATAAAGATGCAGGTAGTTCTTGCACAGATGGACTTAGAGGAAACCCTACTAGGGGTAGATAAGATGCCTTCAACATTGACAGAGGAAGAGAAGAAGTGCAAGGATCGAAATGCGTTAACACAATTACATCTGTATTTGTCTAACAAAATTTTGCAAGATGTGAGGAATGAGAAGATCGCCGCTGGATTATGGAAGAGGTTGGAACAAATATGTCTGTCAAAAACTCTAACTAGCAAGTTGCATATGAAGCAGCGTCTTTATGCTCATCGTTTGGAGGAAGGTACATCTATGCACGAACACTTAATAATATTTAAAGAAATTCTCTCAAACTTGGAGGCCATGGAGGTTCAGTATGATAAGGAAGATCTAGGATTGATTCTACTTTGTTCATTGCCCCCGTCTTGTTCAACTTTTAGAGATGTAATTTTATGTAGCTGCGAGTCTCTCACAGCTGATGAGGCTTATAATTCTTTAACCTTGTATGATAAGATGAAACATCTTGTGGTTAAAACCGACTCTCAGGGAGAGGGTCTTATTGTTCGTGAGAGACAAGATTGAAATGCTAATGATGATGGTGGAAGGACATAGGAATGAAATTCTCGTAGTAAATCTAAGGGTAGATCGAAGTCTTCAAATAGAGGTAAAACTTGTAACTTCTGCAAGAAGAAAGGAAACATTAAATTTGAGTGCTATAAGCTACAGAACAAGATCAAAAGGGAGGCTGCGAATCAAAATGGAAAACAACAAGAAAATTTCGGTAAAGCTGATGTTGTAGAAGACTACAGCAATGGTGAACTTCTAGTCGCTTCTGTCAACAATTCTAAAACGAGCGAGAAGTGGATCCTTGATTCGGGTTGCACCTTCCACATGAGTCCCAATCGAGATTGGTTTACAACTTACGAAATAATGTCTGAAGGTATTGTTTTGATGGGAAATAATGCTTTATATAGAATTGCAGGTGTTGGAACAATTAAAGTTAAGATGTTTGATGGAGTTGTCAGAACACTTAGTGATGTACGACATGTTCCAGAATTGAAGAGAAATTTAATTTCATTAAGTACTCTTGATTCAAAAGGGTACAAATAGACAACTGAAAGTGGTGTTTTGAAGATTTCTAAAGGTTCCCTCGTTGTGATGAAAGGGTAGAGAAAGACTGCCAAGTTATATGTTTTGCAGGGTTCTACTGTTACTGGTGATGCAGCTGTCGTATCCTCTTCCTTGTCAGATGATGATATTTCTAAACTATGGCATATGCCCCTAGGGCATATGAGTGAGAATGGCATGGCAGAATTGAGCAAAAGAGGACTTCTTGTTGGGCAAGGAATTTTCAAACTGAAGTTCTGTGAGCACTGCGTTTTTGGGAAGCAAAAGAGAGTTCGATTCACCAGAGGAATCCATAACACGAAGAAAACGTTGGAGTATATTCATTCTGATCTGTGGGGGCCATCTAGAGTACCTTCGAGAGGTGGAGCTAATTATATGCTAACTTTTATTGATGATTTTTCCAGAAAAGTGTGGGCGTTCTTCCTAAAGCAGAAAAGCGATGTGTTTTCCGCATTTAAGTCTTAAAAACCATGATTGAAAAACAGACGGGAAAGCAAATAAAATACCTCTGCACAGACAATGGCTTAGAGTTCTGTTCTGATAAGTTTAATAAACTGTGCAAGTCAGAAGGGATAGTGAGACACTTGACAGTTCGTCATACTCCACAGCAAAACGGTGTTGCAGAACGGATGAATAGAACGATCATGGAGAAGGTTCGATGTATGTTCTCAAATGCCAACATACCAAAGTCATTTTGGGCTGAAGCAGCCTCTACTGCATGTTTTTTGATCAACCAATCTCCATCCGTTGTCATTGAGAAAAATACTCCATAAGAGGTATGGTCTGGTAATCTTGTTGACTATTCTAATTTGAAGATTTTTGGTTGTCCTGCATATGCTCATATTGATAATGGAAAATTGGAACCGAGATCCATTAAATGTGTTTTTCTTGGTTATAAAGCTGGTGTAAAAGGGTATAAGTTATGGTGTCCTGAAACTAGAAAAGTTATGATTAGCAGAGATGTTGTTTTTGATGAAACTGCTATGCTACCTAACTTATCCCTTAAAGACTCTTCCAATAAAGAAAATAAAAATTAGGTGGAGCATCAGATTAATACAGAACCTAAAACAGAGTCGATTACTGAAGCCAGTATAAAAATTCAAAATAGAGTTGCTTCTTCACCACAACACTCTATTGCCAAAAATAGAACTAAAAGAGAAATTAAACCTCCAAAGAAGTATGTTGAGGCTGATCTAGTTGCTTATGCTTTAAATGTGGCTGAAGATATAGATGCAAACCAAGAGCCATCTAATTATTCTGAGGTGGTTAGTTGTGAAGACTCAGAAAAGTGGATGTTTGCTATGCAAGAGGAGATGGAATCACTCCACAAAAATAAAACATGGGATCTTGTGAAACTTCCTAAAGGTAAAAAGGTTGGTCGTTGTAAATGGGTGTTTAAGAAGAAAGAGGGGACTCTAAAAGTTGAAGAACCCAGATATAAAATAAGGCTTGTTGCGAAGGGTTACAGTCAAATTCCAAGAGTGGACTTCACAGATGTGTTCTCTCCAGTTGTGAAGCATAGTTCTATTCAAGTTTTGCTTGGTATTTTGGCCATGCATGATTTGGAGCTTGAGCAGTTAGAAGTAAAAAACTGCATTTTTACATGGAGAACTTGAAGAGGATATTTACATGCAACAACCAGAGGGTTTTACAGTCTCAGAAAGAGAGGACTATGTTTGCTTGCTGAAAAAGTCCCTTTACGGTTTGAAATAATCACCAAGACAGTGGTATAAGAGGTTTGATTCCTTTATGACTTTTCATGATTTTAAAAGAAGTAGCTTTGACAGTTGTGTTTACTTTAAGAAAAACAGTGATGGTTCTTTTGTGTATCTACTCCTTTATGTTGATGACATGTTGATAGCAGCGAAAGATAAATGAGAGATAAGAAAGGTCCAAGACCAACTAAGTGAAGAATTTGAGATGAAAGATTTGGGACCAGCAAAGAAGATACTTGGTATGGAGATTCTCAGAGATAGAAAAGCAAGTAAATTGTACCTAAGTCAGAAGGGGTACATTGAGAAAGTTCTTTGCAAATTTAATATGCAGAATGCTAAGCCTGTTAGTACATGTCCTATACTCTAGGGTAGTGGGATCTCTCATGTATGCCATGGTTTGTTCACATCCAGATTTATCATATGTAGTTAGTGCAGTTAGGAGATACATGGCAAATCCCGGTAAAGAACATTGGAAAGTAGTTCAGTAGGTTTTAAGATACTTACGAGGTACTACCAGTGTTTGCTTATAGTTTGGAAGAACTAGAGATGCATTCATTGGGTATGTTTATGCTGATTTTGCTGGAGACCTTGATAGAAAAAGATCTCTCACAAGTTATGTCTTTACAATCGGAGGTTGTGCAATCAGTTAGAAAGCCACTTTGCAAACTACAATTGCTTTGTCTACCATTGAAGCTGAGTACATGGCGATTATTGATGCTTGTAAATAAGCTATTTGGTTGAAAGGACTCTTTGGTGAACTCAATGAAGACCTTCAAATCAATACAGTATTTTGTGACAATCAGAGTGCCATCTTCCTTACAAAAGATCAAATGTTTCATGAGAGAACAAAACACATTGATGTTCGGTATCATTTTGTTCATGATATTATTGCTCGTGGTGATATTGTTGTGAGAAAAATTAGTACTCATGAAAATCCTGCAGATATGATGACTAAGTCACTTCTTATAACCAAGTTTGAGCATTGCTTAGACTTGGTTGGTGTTCATTGTTGAAGTTAAACCCTTAAGGGGTTTTATGGAAGAGGTGGAGAACTTGTTTGTTGAGAGTTCGAGATGAAGAACTTATTCATTAAGAATTCGTGTCAAGGTGGAGATTGTTAAAATTAAGTGACTCAAATCTTTATTTAAATCAAATACAGTGGTAAAATAAAATAAAAGTAAAATCCCTATAGAATTATAGTTCTTTTATTTTATTTTAGAAGAAGGTTTTTTTTAAACCTTATTAAACTCCATCTATTTGATATTGATTTGAATAAGGAGTTTCACTCCTATTAGAATAACGTTTTACAAGCCTATAAATAGATATAGTCTATTTCTCTTGTAATTAATTCGAATTCGACATAGTGAATTTTCTTCTCCTCTGCCTGTGGGTTTTCCCCCCAAAGGGTTTCCACGTAAAATCTCCGTGTGCTTTATTTTTCTATTTCTATTTTCTTTGCGATATATTTTCATTATCGATATTCTATTTTCACAGTTTTCGAAGCTTTTTTGTGCTCTCACTTGCTAAAATATCTTATTCTTTTTCACATCTTTGTCGTGAAAATCTTGGGTTCATGGTTTTTATTTTATTTATCAACATTATCACTACTATCACTACCCTCAAATCACTAATAAGTTCTCACAAAATTCTTGAAGGCAAGGAAATTAAAACAAAATATGTCTCCAACATTGCAACACTTATTATACTAATTATTGATGAGACTGATATACTTGTTACTAGTGATGTTATCGTCTATTAAGAAAAATACATTGAATGCCAATACACATGTTGATTTAAAAAGAGCGTCTTATTGAGGGTGAGTCATTGCTTTTACCTTTTTGACAAAAATGGGGGAGGGGGAGAAATAGTCATAGTGGTTGGGTATATGTTGTTTCTTTATTTATAGTTCTGATTTGGTGTTTAGTTTATTTTATTATGTTTTTTCTTGGTGTTGAAAGGGAGTTTTCACTCTAAAGAATTTTAAGAAAAAAAAAGAATGGTTACCAATTTTACTCCTATTGGTTTTAGTTTGTTGATGATGATATTTTCTAAGATTATCTTATTTCGTTACTCTGCTATTAAACCTATTTTGGTTTTGTGTTGCTTGATGATTTGATGATGCAATACTTTATAGGGAGTGTATTTGATTTTGTTTATTTTGACCCATTTGATAAATTGATATAATTATCTAGTTTCCCTTATTATTTGATATACGTTGGGTTTATATTTGTATTTGCCGTAGAATTTGTCAAAAATGCCAATAGGGGTTGTTAGTGCAAAACTGTTATTGTGCTAAACGTTAAACATGTTAGGTTATGTGTCATTAGTGTATTAATTTTGCCATGGATTATTGTAAATTCAAACTAATTAATTAATAAAATTATAAACATGTTATTCATTATTCTATGTATGAATGTTTTGATTGCTTTTGCATATCAAACAAATGACTAAAACAAATATTGTCTCATTGATTATTTAAGGTTTAACTAATTTTCAGTTGAATAACGAAGATTGTTTTGTAATGTCAAAAAAACTTATATTAATAGGTAACCTAAATATAAGGTCTATTTTCCATGGAATCATTATGAGCAAATGACTCATGTTAGGACTATTATGTAGTCTAAAGTTCATAAGGAGAAAGCTTGTCTTGTCATCGGATAAAAGTATACACATGTACTAAGATTGATGTGATTTATTACATTAAACATCACCATTAAATCTTGTTTTGATAAAATTTTAAAATTTCATTACAAACTTTTTATATTTTTTTCCGAAATCAATCAAATCATAACAACAAAACAAACAACATTATGAGTAACATTATGGATGATGTGATTAAGTTGAAAATTTTGACTTTCAATCATCCATATTATTAATTATTTTGAGATTTTGTTGAAACAAATATATAGATTTTATAGGAAACTATAAAATTAATAGGATTTGGTTTTTCCCTATTTTGGGATAAATATATGGTTAACTTATGATGAGATTGCTTAATTAAAGGGATTGTCCTACTACCATCATCATCTTGAAGATTTAAAAGATTGCATTGATGAGTTTAATTAGCTAAATGGAGCCTATAAAAAGGGCTTACGATGTACTATGAAAGATACAAACTTGAGTGTATCGAATCTACTTTATAATAGTTATTTTTTTATTTCTCAAGGTATTTATCGGAGCGAACCTAGTAACTAATCCTCCGCATTTTGTAGGCCCATTAAGGGGTAGATGCTTTTATAATAGTTATTTTGCTTGATACAATTTTATGTATGTTTCCTCCTATGTTTTTGTTGCCTTTAATAATAAGGTGTCTGAGAATAAAAAAATTTGTGAGAGTCTATTTAAGAGTGTATGCGTCTCAATGTTGCAATAATTTTAGGATTAATTGAGCTGAAATTAATGATTGTGCTAGATCATTCTTTGCGAGAAACCCACAAATATAAATGTGTGCACTACACTTTGTTAAACAACTATGATGCGTTTCAAATTTTACCTATTGTGTTATTTTTATTACATACAACTTATACAACATATATATGATATGATATGAAAGAATTATAGAATCCCATCATTTTTCTTCACTATCCAACTTTCTTTTAGGTACTCATTGTCTTGCAAAAAAAAAATATACCTTCAATGGGATGATTTATAGCCTTGCCCCGCAATAGACATGCATATGATGAAGATGATAATTGACATAGTTATTCTTTCGAATTGGAATCTCTTTTCACTATTTTCTTAAGATGTTGATGTGCATGTATGAAATTCGGACTTTAATGTCGGTGAGATTTTTTCTATAAAAATTCATTACTACTAAACATGGCATGCAATAACGTAATGTTACAATGTTTTAGATCATTTGATGCCAATAATGCAATGAGAGGATTCACAAGAATAAAATATACATTTATTAAAAAATTTACTAATTAAGTAACAATCGACTTGCATTACTTAAGTTTTTATTCATTAAAATTTACATTTAACCTGGATAATCTCTTTCTGCTATCTCTGATCATGAAAAAATTACTATACCTTATTGACTAATTTTAATTATTATAAAACATTTTTGACTTGGAAATTTAATTTTAACTTGACCATTATATTTGTCCTTAATTTAAGTACAATTTGGAGCTAAAAGGGATAATAAAATCGACAGTTCAACACCCTTTTTAATACTTCAAATAATTTATTTAAAGAAAAAACTTCAAAATAATGAACGTTGTTTTAAAGCAGTACGTGAGCTGGATTTAGAATGTCGTGAGACAGTTCGGTCCATATTCAGTGTGGGCGTTAAAACATTGAGAGGATCTTTCCCTAGTATGAGAGGACTGGAAAGGATGCACCTCTGGTGTACTAGTTATCGTGCCCACGGTAAACACTGGCATTGTAGCAAAATAGGCTTTTAGCGGCATTTTTTAGGCCTATAAGCGCCGCTAAAAAGCGCCACAAAAAATGTCGCTAAATTTTACGCCGTTTTTTTTCATATAAATGCTGCTAAGAACATGATCTTTAGCGGCGCTTTTATCATAATCGCTGCTAAAGAACATGACCTTTAGCGGCGCTTTTATCACAATCGCTGTTAAAGAACATGACCTTTAGCGGCGCTTTTATCACAAACGCCGCTAAAGAACATGACCTTTAGCGACGCTTTTATCACAAATGCCGCTAAAGAACATGACCTTTAGTGGTGTTTTTTTCACAAATGCAGCAAATAGTACCGTTCTTTAGTGGCGTTTTAAAAAAAAAGCCACTAACTTTGGCAGATTTGTAACATTCAATTTTCATCCATATACAACCCTTCTTGTAGCATGAAATCCAACCAAAAATAGCAAATCTAAATGATACTTCAAATTCAACGAAAGATATATGATATAAAGTGATACATAAAGTATAATTCAAAATATTCTTACAATAATGTTAAAAGATACAATGTTAAAAAAATTCTTACAATAAGAAAACAAATGTCTAAGATGGCGGATTTTGCGACTGCTGAAACATCTTCATCATATTTTGAAGCTGTAGCTGGAGTGCGTTGTACTTTCTGCTCTCCTCCACTTTCCTCACTGCTGCCTCCGCTTTATGTTGATCAAAGCTCGATTGCATTTGAGCCATCTGATCTCTTAACCGCTGAACTTCAGCTTGAGCCTGACTCCCCGAAGGCATGTATTGCTGCGAGCTGGATCCAAAATATTTGGTTGGGTTAACAAAAGATCCTTGAAATCGAAACTGAACATACCTTTCAGGACCCAAAACTTCAGTAATAATCCGGTTATCAATGTCGTCAACATTAACAGAACTATCACTCGAAGCAACCGCTTCATACTCCGCCTTTTTATCCTTTAGTTTCTCCTAATAAATCCATCAAAGAGTTAGAAACGAAATATATAATAAAAACAAATGCAACATAACTTAACATTATTTGCATTATAAACGAAGAATTAAACCATTATAATTAAAAACTATAAATTTTAAAATAATTCAAATTTTATTAAGTAAACATACCATAATTTCTACAGCTTCAGAAGTCATAAGAGATCCATCTTTCTTCCTATGTGTAATGTCAAAAAGCTGAAGGCATCTAACTTTTTGACCAGACGACAGTTCCTACAATATAGTAGTAAAAATATTATTTAATAGAAAATAATAAATATTTGACACAACTAATAAATTCAAAATACCTCGGCCTCAGCTACACAAGCAAAACTTTTTGACCTAGCTGTGTGAGTGAATTTCTATATTTGCCTGCTGCTTTTTCCAACTCGTTCACGATCCTACATTATGAAATTATTATTACGTATATAGTAAATACTATAAACTGAAATAATTATAAGATTTTGGAAGTACGTAATACCTCTCCTTTCTTTGAATTCCAAAATCTAACCGCATCTTCCCATTGGTACCTCAGCATTCCCGGCGGGACATTTCGCAATTTCTCTTCAAGGCTTATATTTTTCTTAAAATATTTTTTCTTTAAAGTACTTTTATGGTCTCTCTATCTTTTTCCCAATGCCTTCTTGACATAATTATCTGAGACATCTAAAGCAAACCTCTCCTACAAAAAACACAAGTTTAGAAAGTAAATATAAATGAACCAAATTTTTATAAATTACATTCACGTTTTGTTACCTTAATATTATCGAGATCTTCATTTTTGTTACTATCAGGCATTTGATGCCAGACTCGTAGTTGATAGGCAACATATTGGCATTTCGTGCTATAATGCCCAAATATCCCACTAAAAGTCGAGCTTCTGATCCAACAGGCTGACCAAGATTGTTTCTAGATACTTTGACACGCTCGATAGAATTTAACTCGTATAAATCTTTAAGTAGCGTACGTCCTCGACCTCTGCGCGTTCCACCACTTTCAGCTGAAAAATAGTATATTATAATATAAGAATTTGAAAAAGAAATCAATAATAAAAGTCAACACACATGTAAATTAAATTTAACATTACTTTGAATTTCTGCAGGTTCGTTAGGTGTATTCGGAACATTCGAAGATCCAATAGCAGTCTGTTGTTCACTATTTGTTTCTTTCAAATTTGGAGTATTTTGAACAATACTTAGATCTCACAATCTTCTTCTAAGCATTTTATCTGCAATACACATAAAATAGTTGAAATTTTAGTAACTAATTACAACAATAATAGTACATATAAAATAGTTGAAATATTTAACAAGACCAAGATTTAAATTAGGATATTACATATAATTAAGAAATTGTAAAATCTTACTACATCATAATTTGTAAATATCTTCATCAACATCTTGGCGAACCCATTGAAATTGTGTACTAGTACTCGGGATATTTTCATTTAATTTTTGTTCTGAAAAAGACAAAGTTTCTGATCTTTCGTCGATGTCATCTCTACTTCCATTGCCCATGTCAAACAAGTCTCTAAGGGTGTTACGGAGTACAACATACTAACCCTCATTAGTTGGACCTTTTGAGTAAAAAACTTGTTTCACTTGAGAAGAAAATACATACGGCTCATCTATCATTTGTTGTCCAGTGTGAATCAATCGAGAGAAGTTCACCATTGTAAAACCAAATTGATCTTTTTTAATTCCGCAAGCAGTATTAACATCAGCCAAATCACATTGAAATAAGACAACTTTCCATTTGCCATAGTAATCCAACTCAATAATGTCAGTAAGAAGTCCGTAAGACAGATAAAATGTTTTTTGCGGCGTTTTTGATAAAGCGCAGCTAAAGCTCGATCTATAGCAGCGTTTTAACAAAAAGCGTCGCCAATGCCACTAAAGCTCAACATAAAACGATGGCGTCTTATGAGTTTTCTGCGGCGTTTTTCAAAAAGCGCCGCTAATGCTCGATCTATAGCGGCGTTTTTTAAGAAGAGCCGCTAATGCCACTAAAGTGGCATTATGCTTAATTTTTTTGCGGCGTTTTTCAAAACGCGCCGCTAATGGTAGACCTATAGCGACATTTTTCAAAAAGCGTCGCTAATGCTTGATCTATAGCGGCGCTTTTCAAGAAGAGCCACTAATGCTCGATCTGTAGCGGCGTTATTCAAAAAGTGCCGCTAATGCCACTAAAGCTCAACATAAAATGTTGTGCTGAATTTTTTTGCGGCGCTTTTTGATCTATAGCGGCATTTTTCAAAAAGCACCGCTAATGGTCGATCGATGGCGGCGTTTTTCAAAAAGCTCCGCTAATGCTCGATCTATAGCGGTGTTTTTCAAAAAGTGTCGCTAATGCTCGATCTATAGCGGCGTTTTTTGTCCAAACGCCTCTAAAAACTTGTTTCGATGTAGTGTGGGTAGCCAAGCGCGGAGCGGATAACTGCTGAAAGCATCTAAGTAGTAAGCCCACCCTAAGATGAATGCTCTCCTATTCCGAGTTCCTCAGAGCACCCCAAAAAATAGATAGCATGTTATGAGAAAAGAGAAACATATATTGTGCTTTAGTGTATTTTTAGACCCAAAAAGTAATATAAACATGTATTGTGCTTTATAAGTATATTTTATTGTTTTTTTAGATTCAAAAAGTAATTTATCTAGGCTATTATAAGATATTGATTTAGTTGATACTACTAACCTTGAAAGTATCGATAAATACTATTGAAGAGCATATGCTATGAATCAATTAATTAAAATTGAGTTCATTTTTCAAAAAAATTATCGAAAAAAATGATATATTTTTTTCATTTATACTACCAAAATATTATGATCATGATCATTAAGAATTTAACGGGACCCTTCCTCGCGAATCAGACTAAGAAATAGGAGGCGGGCCCCATTGAGTTCTTACACTTTCATGCCTATAACTTAGTTCGTCCCATTATCCATTATTCCATATTACAGGGACGAACCCAATCCAGAATATGAACCATAAAAGAAAATACCTATTAAACCGATAGTTAATTGGACATTAGTTCATTTAGAAAAGATTTAAAAATCATTTTTTTGAAAGTATGGTTAAAATAGGACATAAATCCATTTATTCTTTAAAAGTCCGGAATTTAATCCATGTACTTCTATTTTAGGAATATAGTTATCTACTTTTCATATTTAAAAATTCAAAGTTAAGTTGCTAAAACTTTTAAATTTGTTGATGTTTCAAATAAAAAAATCCATTTGATAGTCATGTAAGTAAAAAAATGATGTTATAATGAATACGAATTTAACAAAATAATATTAACTATGTGAATTGTTGGACCTGAATTTTAAAATTTGAAAAGTAAAAGAATTGAATTCTAAAATAAAAATAAAGAGACTAAATTTCAAATTTACAAAAAATACAGAACTATTGATGTATTTTAACCAAAAAGTAATTAATAATACTATAATAATATTTTCTATCTTTTTATATTTATATAATAAATCTAAAAAACTTCCATAATAAAATTTATACCTAAAATCAGTGGTGAAGTTAGGAGGCTGGTAGGGGCTTGACCTCTTAAAATGAAGTTTTTTTCATTTAGGTCCGTTTAAAATTTATAAAATTTTAAATTAATAATAGTAAAGTTGCACATTGACCCTAAAATAATAAAAATTAATTTAACCATATAAAAATTATAAAATTATAAAAATATAAACTATTAAAATAATGAAATTACACTTCTACTATAATAAAAATATACAATTTAATTCTAATCCGAAATTTTTTTCTTTTTAACTTCAACCCTGCCTAAAACTTCAACCTTCTCAAATTCAGAACTTTATCAGTTAATCGAAACTTTATTATATAAATATGATTTTAAAACAATTGTTTTTATATTACAATCTAATTACTATAAAAAAAAGTCCGTAAAATAACAAAATCCAAATGGGGGAGCGTGAAAGGCACCGACGGAGGAATGAGAGTGGGAGATTTGGGGATGAATGAAGATTAATGGTAAATGAAATCAAAATTTAAATAGAAATTAAGGGCAAATGAATAAATAAAAAGAATTGATGTTCACATGGAGGCATGTGCAAAAGACCCCACCGTTGGAACGTTGGTGTTGGCAATAAGAGTACAGCCCGTTTTTCCCGGGACGGAGCCCGCTTTGTCTATATGCGCTGTTTTCCGGACACATTTATTTGTAACCATTTGCTAACCAAACAAAAATCAACGGGTCATATTTTAATATTATAGTAAAAATCAAAGGTGCAGACATCAAGGCTTTTTCTTACATTTGCACCCACATATATTTACACAATTATAATTTATAGGAATTCAACATTTAATATTCTTAGCATCAATAACTGCTATTTGTTGTTACATCTTTTTTACATACTAAACAACCTCTTCAACTTTTTTATTTTATTACACCCTTAAAGTTCAAATAAGCCCTTATGTTTTTACTTAAAACTGATTATTGATGTGATAAATATTAAATACTTTAAAATGCAGTACAAGTATACTTTTATGCAATAGATGTTTAGTTGGATTTAGGTTAAAGATTAAGTGCTTATTTAAGTACCGGTTAAAGTTTACGGATTTATTTAGATATAAAAAAAAGTATAAGAGCTCTTGTAAATAAGGTAAAATAGTTTAATGGCTTATTTGCATATTATCTTAAAAACCAAATCCATGCAAAAACTAAGAAGGTTAAATAACATGGCAGGATTATTTTTGGACAAAGTGCATTGTCTATTTAATGAGGTGGGTTTGATTTCAAAAGCATTTATTTGATTTGATAAATAAAAGTATTTTAATTGTTTAAATTCAAATTGAATAGAATGGAAGTGTGCCGATTAAAATTGGAGCTATCAGATCAGAAACATTAAGAAAGACACCTCATTGTGGAGTTGGTAGATTCATGATTCAATTAGCTGGCAATTAGAGATCTCCAATTACATTTTAGTCCTCCAATGCATGCATCTTTTTCACTAAAACATATAATTATTTACTATTTTATTTTTGATTTGATTTGATATTTGACTAATTTAATCACTTTTGTTTTCAATTTTTATTTGATTTGATATTTGACCAATATAATCACTTTGCTTTATGAGAAATCTGAAAATTGGGTGTTGGTTGGTTGTGGAAAATTTAGTGGTTTCTGCGAAACGATAGTTTTAGCTTTCGGTGGCTGGATGGTCACTATAAAAAAGAAGTGAAAAAGGTGGTTACTAGATGAAGAAGAGAAACAATAAAAGAAAATTCATGTAATAGTAGTTATTTTTATTAATTAGTAAACTTACTTGTTAATATGTTTATATAATATGACTGAGCTTTCATTGTCAATGCTTTTTCTCAACCATTCTTTTTACAACCAAGATGGAAATTACAATTTTTGAGCTCAAAGAGGAGAAGAAGAAAAAAAAAGAACACTTAGCGTATGGGGAGATTTTCGGAGAAAGAGAAAGCAGATACATCTTAACACTAAGGACGAATGTTTATGGGTGAGTATGATTCGTTTGGCCTTAAATCTTGAACAAGGCCTACATTCATCTTGTCATGGTTGGCCACTCAAGAGGAAAAATGGTCTTCTAGATAGACGGTGATGTGATTAACATAGATTTAGCAAGGATTTACATGTGATCCATGTCACACTCCAAAAATTGAGTTAGAAGAATCGGGTTTGTAAAACTAAGAGTTTTCACACCTCGATTTATAAGGTTATCATTGTGCGATTGTTAATTAAGAAAATTATTGGCCTAAGTGGTTAAGAAGTAGTGTAAGTACCCTTGGATACCTTTACTCCTATTCTAAAATATTTAGAGGATTAATAAAAAACTGGCTTTAATATGAAAATAAGAATGTAGATGAATGTAAGGGATTACCATGGATTAAGTTGTAGAGATAATGAGTTAGTGAGATAAATATGAAAATGATGAATAAATATGAAATTTATTGTGAAATGAATACGTGTAAACTCTATGTTTGAAAGGTGTTGAAATAAGTCATAAACGAAGTTGAGGTAGAAATGAGTTGTTATGAAATGCCTTATTAACTAATAAAGTATTATGTATATTTTGGTTGCCATAAAGTTACTAATAAGAATGATTTTGGCATATGTGAAGAGTCATAAAATAGGATATTAATATAGAAATGTGTAAATATGTCACCATGGAAAATTTGGGGGATAATTTATTTGTTAAGTGTTAGAGAGTCCTTCCTAGAGATCCAAGTTCGAACTCATTTCCTTCAATTTTATTATTTTCGATAAAATAGGGTAAAAGTCACACCCCTAAAATAAATATATACGGTTAAGAAATATAAGTAAGAAATGAGTTTGAGGCTTAATGGTTAAGAGTTACAGCATCTATCTTAAGGACTTAGGTTTGAGCCTCTCATTTTCCTTTTAATTTTGTGATTTTAGCCGTAACACCCTGAAACATATATATACGGTTTAGCATTTAAAACAAACAAGAAATGAGCAACAGACTCAATGGTTAAAGCATTAGTACTCCTAGAGAGCCTAAGTTTGAGCCCCTCCCCCTTTTTATTTTGGAAATTCGAAAAGTCTCCCGAAAAGAAACAATATGTACAATTAAGTGTCAAAATTAAGCAAGAAATAGGCTTCAAGCCTAATGGTTAAAGCGCTAGTATCCACCCAAGTGAATTAAGTTTGAACCTTCCATCCCTCTTCTTCAAAATTCCAATAGAATTAGAATTCCACTATCTTTTTCTCTTCTTTTCCTAATTAGATTTTCATATTATCCCTTTTCAAATCCCAATAGAATTTTCTCTCTATCTTTCTATTTATTCTCTTTTTATTTTCTTTCCCTCTTCTTTACATTATGTTTTTCATCTTTCTTATTATTGATTATTTTTTCTTTCTCGGATTAAAACGTCCTCCATTTGATTGTTCTTTCCATCGGGTTTATCTTTTCTGTCAAAAGCATCCTTATTCTTTCCTAGAAGTGGTAAATACACCTCGTTCCTATGATTCAAGTTAGTAACTCCTCCGTACGAATATCTAATTTGAAATATATCACTAATTGTGTACATATATCGGTTGAAGGACCAAATTTAGGTGCGTCGAACCAGAATCGAGCATAAAGAATGTCAATTGGACTCCTGGTGAAAGGTATGTGATCTTTACCAAATGAATAAAGGCAAACCATGACTAGGATTAGGGCAACAAGACATGCCACACGGGCATGTAGAGCACATGAACCCCCACACGACCATGTGCCTTGCAAACCTTAGGCTAGTTCGTGAGCCACACAGCCAAGAACCCTCCACATGCCTTGCCACATGGTCGTGTCTCCCCTGTAGGTTAATTTTTACAATTGCCATACGGCCTGGCCACATAATCGTGTAACCCCTCCACACGGTCTATAGCTTCTCACACAGCCTAGCCACACGATCGTGTGACCCCTACTTTACAGTTTTTCCTAAAACTTTATGATTTTTTCAGTTTAGTCCTTGAATAGTCTCCAAACTATTTTTAGATTTTTATTTCTCTCAATTGAACCCCTAATAATATGAGTATTGGAATTCATCATCTGAATGATTGAATTATTACTGTATATGTATGACATATGAATAATATATTCCTTTTGCATCTATATTACTCATTGTATGTTTAGTATGTCTTATGATATCGTTAAACCGAACACATGATAAACATGTCTTTTGCAAATGTATTGATTTCTTAGAAGCATATTAATTGCTACCATATTGATCTATTGTAAGCATATAAATTACTACCGTATTGATCTGTTATAAGCATATTAATTACAACTATATTGATCTGTTATAAGCATATTGATTGCTACCGTATAGATCTGTTATACGCATATTAATTGCTACCGTATTGATTTATTATAAGCATGTCATATTGCATGGGGTGGAATGATATGTACGGAAGAATATTGATAGTTTATCTGCAAATTTGCGATGCACCCACCCACTCAGTGGTAGTGTTTTTGCTTTAACTGCAAATATGTTGTACATCCACAACCCAATGACAACTTTTACCTACAAACATGTTCTGCATCCACAACCAAGTGGCAGATTTTATCTGTTAAATTTTGTTGTGCATCCACAACCCAATGGCAGTTTTTATTTACAAAATTTTGTTGTGTATCCATAGCCCAGTGGCGGTTCCCATTTGTAAATTGTGCTATGCATCATAGCCCATTGGCAATTTATCTGCAAATCAATGGTGGTTAAACCACAAACCCAGTGTATAAGGTTGTTGGAGTTTAGGGGAACTTTCATTGTGGTGTGTAGCTGAGTTGGGTAGGATATATATTTTGATATACTGAAATTACATGGACATTCATAAGCACGTGCATATATAAAACTATGAACTCTAAGATAATATTGATGGTTGATTTGAAAAACTGATACTCTGAATTACTATTTGATTGTGATTATTCTATGTGTTGCTACTTAGTATGTTTTATTTACTATTTGCTTTGATTTTCTTGCGATGGAACCCGCAATGAGATTTATAGCTCACGCCCATTTTATATCTATCTCTACAGATAACCCACCAGGTTAGAATGTAGACACAACATCCGGAGGTCTCGGCTCAGATTTATTTTAAATAAAGTATCTTAGGTTTATTATTTGATATTATTGTTATACAAAGACTGTATTGTTTATTGTGAATTGTGGCATGAGGCTTAGGATTTGGGTTTTTATAGCATGCATGACATTTAATTTGATTTTAGGATTTGAAACATGGATTTTAATTATTTAGGCATAAAATTTTGCTTTAATTAGAACTAAGTTGAGTATCACTATTCCGCTGTATTACTACGTAAATAGGTTTTGAAAAACATTTAAATTGGCCATCACTTTTTATATATTAATCACTACAAAAAACTGGTTTTGAAACTAAATCATAATCATATTGAAACCAACTAAGTTTTCTTCAGAAAGTAAAATAAATTTTCTAAACAACTGCTTTTAAAAAATTTGATAATTCTGCTAGGCTATTTTGGTGGTCAATGTAATATTCAAAATTCTAGTCTAACATCTAAGCCAGGTTTGGGGGAGTTACAGTCCATGCAAAGAATAACCCAAAACATGTCCTTAGTAAGGAGGATTAAAAGAGCTCTACGTGTTGTGCATGTACTTATCTTCAAGGCTTAAAGTTGGAGTGCTATTACTCGTTGGAGAAGTCTTGGCTGGTAGGGTAATGACAAGGTGAGGTGAGGGTGGCGAGACCTACTCTGATGAGGTACTAATAACAGCAGCCCTCCCCCTCCCAATTGGGGGGTTTTAGAGTGACTTACTCCAAGACGATTTTTTATTATTATTTATTGTGAGTAGGTGCGTGTGGGGTGCAAATCTAGTGGGGAGGTGTGTTTTCGTGCACGTATAAAGTTTTGTAAGAACTTTAATATGAATTTAAGGGGAGCATTCGTGTGGCAAAAAGTTGTGATGAAATAGTAACAAAACAATATATAAATTTTAAAGCCCAAAAACTATTATCACTTTCATCAACTACTTGAAAGCATATGAGATCGTTGCTAAGTAATAATTCCAATGAAATAAATCTGTTGAATGAAGTATTCTGAATATTGAACCTACAAAGAGATTAGAATTATACTGAATAAGTAAGTAAATAACATAACTTAAATAATTTGACTAACTAATTACTCTATCTTAAATTAACTAAGATTGTCTAAGTTAAATTAAAAGACAAATTTATTAAACTAATTTAATCTTTAAAATCTAATTAAAAAAATAAAAGCAAATATGAAGTAATTAATAATGAAGATGTAGTGGTGAAGAAATCTTTAGCTAATGAGACTTAATAATCTATGTAGGTTATCAATGGATTTAGGGTTCATAACTAATGTGGTCATCAAGGTGTAGGTACCTAAGTTAGTTTACAACTTACAGGCATCTAAAGAATTCTGAAGTTGGTGTATAGCTTATTAACTAAATCATTGACCGTCACTATCATCAATCCCCAACTACATAAGTGGTGTATATCTTATAGGTAGTCTCGCAATTGGTGCATATCTTAGCGGGTTGTGTAACTATTCAATTAGATTGCTAAGGTTAAGTCAACATCTCATCGTACTCTCCCCCCCTTTATTCCTTAAAATATGCATCACTTAGTTTAATTATGAAGAATAAATTGAAACATTAATCTAGACATGATCTATACCTAAAATTCCTTCATCAATTAAACATTTTAGTTCATATTGGAGTTCAAACAAACATAAAAGATAAATGAAAAGATAATAAAAATAATGGAAAAGACTATAGAAAAGAGAAAAACAAATTTTATTGATTTGAAGCGCGAGACTCTTCAATAATCCACTCTAAGAGTATAATGAATCTTGCAACAAATTGTTCACGTAATCACTTTCAAAATAAAAGAAAATAACTAAACCTATCTAAATTACTACTAAACTAAGAAAATTGAATAATAAAAAATAACCCTAACAAAGTATTAAAACATCCTATTTAGCACTGCCTAAAGTATGTGATTTATAGGTGTTCAGATGACCACTCTAAGGCTTCATCCTTAACTTGGGTACAGAGGATTGAAACAATTGAGAAAGGGTGAAAATTGGCCAAACTAGAAAGTCAAACGCTACGCCACTTTACCCTAGCATTGTAGCACCCGCGTCTTTTTGCCCAGTTCCATTTTCCCTCATTTTCACTTGCTTGTTTTGCCTTCGTTTGCATTTGATCTCATTTCTCAAGCTCAAATTCACCTAAGTAAAAGTCATAAAACACTTATTAAATTATTAATCACTAAAAAACATAAAATATACACTAAAACCAATAAAAGTGCACATAATGCAAATGAAATGCAAATTATGAAAATTATCCTAATTAACTCTAAATGTATGGTGTCTTTATTTGTATGGAGTAGTGGTTAAAGCTCTTGCCAGACAATCATTTGAAACGGGTTCAAACCATATGACCCCTGTCCCTTACCCTTAATATTATATTAAAAAATCCAAGTCATGGAAATTTATTCAATAATTAACCAAAATCTAAGTGAAAAAGGCCTAAAAGTATTGGTATGATGGGCACTCATCATTCCCCCACACTTAAAAAATGCCACAAATATGTCTGAAAAGGATGCTATCAATGCCATAAATGGTTCTTAGAAAATCAACATAGTTGGAAAGTACTAAAACACTAAAGCTCTAATGTATATGTATGCACAAATCACATGTGTGTTATCTCATTAATACATTTGAAAAGTAATAAACGATAAATAAATGACCATAATGAATTAATAAGTTCATCAGTTATCCTTTTTCCCTTAAATCGATTCCAATATGTGAAAGAGTCGCTAAGTCTTTAAGGCTTATAATGGGGCTCAGGTCGAGGCATAGTGAAGACTTTATGTAGAAGAATCTAGTCAAGCAAGGGTCATACTTTCAATACAACCAAAGTTCCATTAAATAGAAAATCTAATCTTTAAAGCATTTTTATTTGGAAAAGATCTCTTCCATTATAAAGATTATTTGAAGAACTTTTTAAATGGATATTTTAGAGAAATTTTTCATTGTAATTGACCTGACGTCAAAAGTAGTATTTATTTTGGGATATTTTCGCACTTAAGGAGCTTCTTTTATAGGCATTTTTATCTTAATTATTGAATTTTTAGTTGTTAGTAGCTTAGTAGTAAATTTTAATAAAATAAGTGTTTTTGACACAATTTTTAGTGTTGATGAACTTATTAGGTTGACACGGGCCTTCTCTAGGTTTTATTTGTGTATTTAAGTGTGCGGGAGGGTTAATAATTTTAGGCTCAATTGATGTAGGAACTTGGGATGAGTGTTGCACAAGCTTCCTGAGCCGTGAAAGCACGAAAAAATGTCCAAAGCCATGAAATGACTGCTATGGTGAGACAAAGAAAGTCTATGGCGTGAAACGCACCCTGTGTTGCATTTCATGCCATAGCCTGAACGTAGGTCACAAGAAATGATGATGTCAACAACCGTATTTTTGCAGATTCTCGTAGATTTTATTTCTTGCTTGCACCCAAGGTATCAGAGGCATATCTAGCATAAGTGCACATTTTTGTGCCTATAAATAAGAGGTTTCTGTACACAAATTAGAGCATCAATCCATCAAACACAGTTTTTCTATTTTGTTTTGTTTTCTTTTTATGTTTGCTTAGTCAGAACTTTTCTATTCCGATATGAAGACAATTGTGAGTGGAGATTGCTCTGGATTCGTGCTTCAATATATTATCAATGAGCATTTTCTCTATTCTTCTATTCCATTCTTTTATTTATACTTAGTTAACCTTATCAATTAACTGTTGTATGAATATTAGAATGATTTCTCGCACTTTATTCATATCTTTCATAATTTGTTTATTTAACTAATTAATTAATTAAATCAATTAATTAAAAAAATAAGATTTCATAATAAAATTAGTTCATATAAATTATGTGTTCTTAAACCCTAAGCTTGAAAATCCTAAAAAGTAATCAAATCTTAAACGAGGTGGGGAGACAAGTTTGTCAAGTAAATCATAATTTATCTCGATAGAGGAAGTGAGGTACGGGGATAAGCGAGTATATGCCAATTAATTAATTAGTAAAGGCCGAAAGGTAATACTAGTTAATTAATAGCTCATTCCTATTAAAAATGAAAATCTGAAATTAGTTAATCTTCTTTTTATTAATTAGGGATTTAATCAATCATAGGCTAGAGGCTCGCATTGTTGACACTACGAATAGGAAATTTCATTAGGTTAATTTAGGTTTATCTAATTAGTTTAATTACTCTTTTAATTTGGATTCACACTACTATTTTGTGACTCGATTAGATCAGTAACTATTTTTGTAATTAATTTAATAATAATTTCTCCAATTAGCAATCCCTTGGGTACGATCCTCAGAATTCTTACCAATTGGGTACGATCCTCACAATTTGACATGTATGCTTGGAGATACTGCACTAAATATTTATATTTTTATTTGTATGATTTTTACTATAAACGATAACACATTTATAGGCAGTCAATAATTTAATATATTTTTATAAGCCTTTTAATTCTTATAGGACAACTTGTTTAAGTGAGATGTGTGAATTAGAAAGAATTTTATTTGTTCAATTAGAAACTATTTATTTGAGTGTAAAATTGTAAGTAAACTTATGTTTATCAGTTTGCGTCTAAACTTTTAGGGGGAGAGACTTAGAGGGAATGTGATCTAGTTTGAAGTATAGGAATAAAGTTGTATCTTGGTGAGTAAGTTGGACTTATACCACAACTTGTACTTGTTAGTGGATTACTGTATATGAAAGACCCCACAGATGTAGGAAGTTTCTAAGTGTCCATCTCTATTTTTCTACTGGTAGTTACTTCATCTAATTGCAACTGAACGAATATTTGATAGGAAAAATAAATGAAATTTAATTTTTCACAAATATATTAAACTAAATTTTGTAATATCAAATAAAGTTATCTCATTTTCATATTTCTCTCATTCAATAACCAAACAATATTATGCTATTCTAAAAGTTAAGAGTTCTAAAAATGATGCGATTTAGGCCCATTAAGCTATGTATTATTCTTTATAAAATCATCTCTAAAGTGTTGGTTAATCAATAAAAGAATAATTTACACAGTACATACAACATAATCAGTGTGCCTTCATTCTAAGTTACATGATTAGGGATAATAGGCCTGTTGCTCATGAATTTGAATGACATTATATTTTTGAATGGGTTTTGATCATCATTGGAATGATATCATTATGAATTGTGTGAAAAATGTATCTTATTTGGATTGGATTAATGGTTCATTGACAGACTTTTTCATATCCCAAAAATCGGGTTAGTAAACTGAATACCGAAATTAGGTTTATAGTAATAAATTAGGTAAAAAAATTAAAATAATAGACGAGATTAAAATTCAGGTAGGGAAATTAAAATTAAGAGTTTGATTATAATTAATATAAAATAGATTTTAAATATGAAGCCGGTTTTGAAAATAATTGATGAAATGGGTTTTTAATTAAATTTGGACTAGTTTGAAAAAGGGTGGAAATCCAAAGTGGTTAAAAGAGAAATTGCCCAATTTTTGAAAAATGGTTGGCTATTTTAAATACCCAACCGTCACCTTCCTTCCTTCATCTCTTCCATTTGAAATCTCTCTAAAATCCCAATCTAATTTTTCCTCTCAAATTATCCAAGCAACTCAGACTCTCTAACCTCCCACACACCAAAATAACCTTCAATTTCAAAGAAAAACCATGATTTCTCCATCAAATTTGCCATTGTTCTTCTCAAGTTCATCCTCGAACTAGATCCATAGTTCATCATTTTTAACAAATTGAGGTAACATTTTGAATTTTTATGTTCAAACAAAGCATGTTGTTATTTCAATTCGAGTTTTACTTGATTTTATGGATATTTTAATAGATCTGACATTTTGAAACCAAATTTTGATTCAAAAATGGTGAATCTAGAAATCACAAGTAAACCTACTTTTTTAAAGTGATTTTGACTCATTTTTAGTAATTAGAAGATATTTCAACTCAATTTAATAGATCTTTAACGAATTTTTAAGAATCAAACGTTTTCCCTTGTTTAAATGTTTATGAGAGCTTGATTTTTCAGAAAATTTAAATCCAAAAAATTAGATTAAAGTGAAGGCTTAGATATATAATTAAATGGTATTTAGGATGTTTGAAATCAAATTCGAGATTTTAAAACGAAGATATGGAAAGGAATATCTTATTTCGGCAAAACTAGTTAATTTTCGGTAGTAATAAGAGAATGTGCAGACTTGTAATTTTTCTATGGTTTGGATGTGAATAAGGTTGTAATTGATGAATTTGTAATTTGTTTATTATGTATGCAAAGTTTTGAATCAATCGAGAGCTTCTTCAAGCAAGGCAATGGGCAAAGAGAAGTTTACCTAGCCTTTGGTGTTCAACCGAAAGCAACCCAGTGAGGGGTCAAAATTGCTGCTTCTAGGCACAATTCAATATGTTATTAGGGAGATTAGGTTAGCCTAGAAACCTAGCCTAATTTTTGATTGTAAGTATATCTATTTGATCTATTATTGTTATGCAAATCATGTTTGTGAGATGTGACATGCTATGTGAATTATCATGAAATGTGAATGAAAATATTATGTGATTATGACTGAATATGATATGAGCTTGCTGGTATTTACGCACACAATATGAGATCAATGTGATATGGCTCTTTGAACATTATGTGAGCATTTGATTAAGTGGTATGGCTATGTGTTATACGATATGTGAAAGTGTGCATAAAATAGTAAGTACATGTGTGTTTAAATGGATATGTTGGCATTGTGATACTTTGGAACAATTGGATATCATTGGCATGCCATAGGATTGTGAGTACTCATCATTATTTGCTTATGTATGTAGGTATTGAGGCCCCGGGACTAGTTTGGAGAGACAAGGGAATGTTGAGCTTAGCTCCATTCAGTAGGATTGGTTGGTGTGTTTGAAGAGTGTTAGCTTCATGCTACACTTTTGTGGGACTAGTATAGACTCTATGAGTCATTTGGTGTGATGGGAGATCCACTAATCCAATCATACACGTTTCATAGTCACAGAATGTCAATTTTTTTATCATCAATTGTTATATACTTGATGTAATGCCTTGAGTAAATGATATAGTATGCTTTCTTATAATCTTAAGATTATGGTTTATTTATGGTCATTTTGAGCACTCGCTAAGCTTGTAAAATCTCACACTCTTATGTATATTCTATAGATAAATAGTTGGTTCATTGGAGGAGAAGTGAGCCATCCAAGTGATCTAAAGCAAGGCCAAACTTTCTTAAGTATGTGTTGTGTTTTCTATTTCAATAAGGAAGGAAATGTAAGACCTTACTTGGGGAGTTATTCTTTGATATTTTTGGGTTGTAATGGACATTTTAAAGACTGTTTATGGACTTTTATAGCTGGCTTTTGACCATTGATTACTTGAGAATGATGATTTTGAATATGCATGTGATGATGATTTGAGTTGCATGATAAATGATTTGTATGCCTATAGCTAAATAATGATATAGATGTTTTTAGTGCATTTTGGATGTTGTAACAAGTTTTAAATGACTTACTGGTATAAAATAGACCTTTGATGCACATAAAAATGCTGGTAATGCAAAATTGGTATGTTAAGTAATTGATTTATGACGTTAGGAATTGCATGCTAGCATAACTATTTACCTTGGATGTCAAATTGTGTATTGGTAAGTTTTGAAGTGTATGAACATGCTTAACACGATCTATGCATGTTATATGATATGTTGGATTAGAGACATTAGGCTAAATGCAAGAATTGGTATGTTTGTTAATGTGACAAAGTGTTATATGCAGTTTTGGGCTATTTTCTGCATAAATTGCAGACGACGTTGCGATGACGTTGCGATGACGTCACGACAATGGATTGACATCGCGACGAAGGATGTCACATGGTCGCGACATGACATACTAAGTGATTGAACCATGTTTTGATAGTTTTGCAATATAGTCCTAATTTTTATACTATGCAATGGGAGTCCTTACATGCGATGAAATTACTTCAAAATTTGCATGATTAAGTCCTATTTGTTTAATTTCAAAATTGTACTCTCGATTTTATAAAAAGGATTTTTGAAGTATTTTAATAAACTTAAGAATTAGTCCTTAAATCTTTATTTTGTAATTAAATAAGTTTTCTTATCGTTTTGAATTGTTTCTTTCAAATATACTCTAAGTTCAAATGCTTTAAACAATATGTATGCTTAAATTTTTGAGTTATGCATGATTTGTATATTGCATGAGAAAAGACTAATTTACCCTTGTTGTTGTATTGTTCAGAATAGCACTACACAAGCATGATTTAGAGTTTATATGCTTACCCTGGACTATATGATTGATGTTTATGCATGTAAATATTATGTGTGAATATTGTGTGCTGTGAACAGTGGTTTTGTGGTTTGTTTGGTGGTCAGTAAAGAGAGTTACCTAAGTGGCTAATGTGACGTTCTGGATTTGGATCGGACCGTCTCGGCCGGGTTTAGGGTGCCACAAACTTTTTGTAATAGAAAAGGGTCTATAACAAGGTGACCCATAATCTCTTTACTTTTTTTTTTACGTGTAAAGGTGTTTCCAACTATATTTTCTTATGCCTAAATAAAAGACTCTATTAAGGGGTTCAAGTTAGCTGGTGTAGTCCTAAAGTGAACAGCCCTTTCATTGTTGATGACTGTCTCCTTTGCATGAGAAATAGTTAGGCAAAAGTCGTAAGGTTTAAGGGTGTGCTATAAGAGTATAAAAGTGGCTATGGGTAAAGGGTGAATTTGGATAAATCATTGATCTACTTTAGTCAAAATACGCTTACTCGATAGGGTGAGATGACTTTAGTAATTCGGAGTGTCTAAGAGGAAATTGAGCATTACAAGTATTTGGGTGGCATTTGATATTGGGTAAGTGAAAGTAATTTGCTTTTTAATATATAGTACATAAAGTTAACCTATATGGTTACAGTCTTATGGTGGATGAGAGGTTTTTTCAAAAATATATTTTAAAATCTATTCCCACCTACATGATGATTTGCTTCCTACTACCTAATTTAGTGATTAATACCATTATTCGACAAGGAAATTTTGGTGGTTTAGTAAGCATAAAGGTTGTGTTATGTTAGAGTGGAATACCATCAAACATCTGAAAGGGATGGGTAGCCTATGCTTTAGAGATCTCAAATTATTTAATTTGACTCTATTAGGCATGCAGGCTTGGTGGTTAATGCACCACCAAGACACACTTCTCTATCAAGTGCTTGTGGCTAAATACTTCATTGAAGGAAACATATTAGATGTGAAGCATGTTGATAAACTATACTTTGTGTAGATGAATACTTGGAAGGCTTGTATGCATTTATGTAACACCCCATACTCGGCCTAGACGTTAAGATCAAGTCTAAAGAGTTACATTAAACGTTATCAGGAAACCAATTTTTGTAAACACAGTTACAAACCGTCTAACAGATTATAAACATTCATAAAAAAAAACCAAGCTACAAATCAACCATCTTAAAAAGTCATAATACGAAGAAATCACTGAAATTACTGATAATATAAAAGGGTGATTAAGCAGAATGATTGAACTTACATTATGCCAACCTGATCAAGACTGTGAGTTACCTGTAATTCAATCAACAAATAAAATGAGTTGATAAATCAGTGTGCAACCGATATAAATTCAAATGGAAGCGTAAATATAACAGTAAATTCCAAAATTTGTGTTCAAATCAGAATCAGAGGATATTCAGTATAGTCTTTAAAAATCAAATGGAATGGAGGATAATTCAAGTTTAGATACAACACGGATCAGAAAGAAATGTAGCTTTTCCTACACCCATTCGCTATACACCATCTCTGACCAACCCAACACACCATTAAGGGAATTTAATACCCATCCAGCCCTACACATCACATAGTGTCAGTATGACATGTTCACATAATTGTAGACTACCTACCAGAACAAATTGTGACAAAACGCCATATTCACATATATATTGTGGCTTATCCACTGAACCAGAACAGATCAATTCCTTCTTTACACAATCTCCATCCAATGTAAATGCAGATTATAGATGTAAGATATCAACAGTCATCACATTCAATATGCATTTAGATAGTCAACTATTCAGTCTCAGGTCATCAAATAGCACTTATGCGGTCTAATTCAGATCATACGTACACTATAGAAGGCCTACGTTCGAGTCAAATGACATTGACGGCCCCATAGATAAATCTCATTTCTGACCCACATGCCCGTGTGGTTTCAGATGGGCTGGCCTGTATGGCTCCACACGGCCTAGCACACACCTGTGTCATCTACCCGTGTAGCCCTGAATTATAAACAGTGAGTCACATGGCCTGGAACACACCTGTGTCTCTGGCTCGTGTGGTCCATAATGGCAAACAGTGAGTCACAGGGCATGGACGCACGCCCGTGTCCTTGGTTCGTGTGGTCTTTAATGGAAAACAGTGACTTACATGGCCTGGGCGAACGTCTGTGTCCCAGGCCCATGTGGTCATTAATGGCAAACAGTAAGTCACACAGCCTGGACACACGCCCGTGTCCTTGGCCCATATGGTTCTTAATAGAAAACAATGAGTCACACGGCCTAGCACACGACCATATGCGTCGACAACCATGTTTTTTGACGTACAAATTTCGCAGAGAGTAGGGTTTTCGGTATGCACCTGAAGAAGTTTTGAAGTTGGAACAATGTAGAAGACTCTCGCAGACTAAAACGACCATTCAACAACTCAATTAAAACTTAATTGAACTAAAACGCTAAATCACAGTCGAATTTTTCTACGTCGAAAACTTCAATGCAAAAACCCCAAAACGAAAAACAATCACTTACCAACGATTGTTTGGCATGTTAAAATTAAGTGACCCGAATCCTTTTTTAAATCAAATACAGTGGTAAAATAAAATAAAAGTAAAATCTCTATAGAATTATACTTCTTTTATTTTATTTTAGAATAAGGTTTTTTAAAACTTATTAAACTCCATCTAGTTAATATTGATTAGAATAAGGCATTTTAATCTTACTACACTTCTATTAGAATATGGTTTTACAAGCCTATAAATAGACATAGTTTACTCTTGTAATCATTCAAATTCGACATAGTGAATTATCTTCTCCTCTGCCCGTGGTTTTTCTCCCGAAAGGGGTTTCACATAAAATCTGTGTGTTCTTTATTTTTCTCTCTTTTTCTTTGCGATAAATTGTCATTACCAACATTTTATTTTTTACAAAGTGGTATCAGAGCTTTCGAGTTGTTCATCTCAATTACGGTAATGACGTCTTTGAAGTATGAAATTTCGCAGTTGGATCGCAACACCAGATTTCTGTTGTGGCAGATAAAGATGTAGGCAGTTCTTGCACAAATGGACTTAGAGGAAGCCCTGCTAGAGGTAGATAAGATGCCTTCAACATTGACGAAGGAAGAGAAGAAGCGCAAGGATCAAAAGGCATTAACATAGTTACATCTGTATTTGTCTAATGAAATTTTGCAAGATGTGATGAAGGAGAAGACCGTCGCTAGATTATGGAAGAGGTTGGAACAAATATGTATGTCGAAAACTCTAACTAGCAAGCTGCATATGAAGCAGCGTCTTTATGCTCATCATTTGGAGGAAGGTGCTTCTGTGCACGAACACTTAACAGTGTTTAATAAAATTCTCTCAAACATGGAGGCCATGGATGTTCAGTATGATAAGGAAGATCTAGGGTTAATTCTACTTTGTTCGTTGCCCCCATCTTATTCAACCTTTAGAGATACGATTTTATATAGCCGCGAGTCTCTCACAGTTGATGAGGCTTATGATTCTTTAACCTCGTATGATAAGATGAAACATCTTGTGGTTAAAATTGACTCTCCAGGATAGGGTCTCATTGTTCGTGGGAGACAATACCGGAATGCTGATGATGATCGTGGAAGGACACAGGAACAAAATCTTCGCGGTAAATCTAAGGGTAGATCGAAGTCTTCAAATAGAGGTAAAACTTGTAACTTCTGCAAGAAGAAATGACACATTAAATATAAGTGCTATAAGATATAGAACAAGATCAAAAGGGAGGCTGCGAATCAAAATCGAAAACAACCAGAAAATTCTAGTAAAGCTGATGTTGTAGAAGATTGCAGCGATGGTGAACTTCTAATCGCTTCTGTTAACAATTCTAGAGTGAGCAAGGAGTGGATCCTTGATTCGGGCTGCACCTTCCACATGAGTCCCAATTGGGATTGGTTTATAACTTACGAAATAGTATTTGAAGGTGTTGTTTTGATGAGAAATAATGCTTCATGTAGAATTCTAGGTGCTGGAACAATTAAAGTTAAGATGTTTGATGGAGTTGTCAGAACACTTAGTGCAGTACGACAGGCTCCAGAATTGAAGAGAAATTAAATTTCATTGAGTACTCTTAATTCAAAAGGGTACAAATACACAGTTGAATGTGGGGTTTTGAAGATTTCCATAGGTTCCCTCGTTGTGATGAAAGGCCAGAGAAAGACTGTCAAGTTATATGTTTTGTAGGGTAATGCAGCTATCGCATCCTCTTCCTTTTCAGATGATGATATTACTAATCTTTGGCATATGCACCTACGGCATATGAGTGAGAATAGCGTGGCAGAATTGAGCAAAAAAGGACTTCTTGATGGGCAATGAATTTGCAAACTGAAGTTTTGTGAGCACTGTGTTTTTGGAAAGCAAAACAGAGTTCGATTCATCAGAGGAATCCATAATACAAAGGGAACGTTAGAGTATATTCATTTTGATTAGTGGGGGCCATCCAGAGTGCTTTCGAGAGGTGGAGCTAATTATATGCTAACTTTTATTGATGATTATTTCAAAAAAGTGTGGACGTTCTTCCTGAAGCAGAAAAGCGATGTGTTTTCCGCATTTAAGTCTTGGAAAATTATGATTGAAAAACAGACAGGAAAAAAAATAAAATACCTCCGCATAAACAATGGCTTAGAGTTCTGTTCTGATGAGTTTAATAAACTGTGCAAGTCAGAAGGGATCATGAGACACTTGACAGTTCGCCATACTCCACTGCAAAATGACGTTGCAGAATGAATGAATAGAACGATCATAGAGAAGGTTCGATGTATGTGGTCAAATGCCAACTTACCAAAGTCATTTTGGGCCGAAGTAGCCTCTACTGCATATTTTTTTATCAACCGATCTTTATCCGTTGCCATTGAAAAAAATACCCCACAAGAGGTATGGTCTGGTAATTCTGTTGACTATTCTGATTTAAAGATCTTTGGGTGTCCTATGTATGTTCATGTTGATAATGGAAAATTGGAACCGAGATCCATTCAATTTGTTTTTCTTGGTTATAAAGCTGGTGTAAAAGGGTATAAGTTATGGTGTCCTGAAAATAGAAAAGTTGTGATTAGCAGAGATGTTGTTTTTGATGAAACTGCTATGCTACCTAACTTTTCTCCTAAAGACTCTTCCAATGGAGAAAATCAAAAGTAGGAGCATCAAATTAATCCAGAATCTACAATAGAGTTGACTCCTCAATCCAGTACAAAAATTCAGAATATAGAGTTGCTTCTTCACCTTAATACTCTATCGCCAAAAACAAGACTAGAAGAGAAATTAAACCTCCAAAGAAGTATGCCGAGGCTAATCTAGGTTCTTATGCTTTAAATTTGGCTGAAGATAAAAATGCAAACCAAGAGCCATCTAATTATTCTGATGCGGTTATCTGTGAAGACTTAGAAAAGTGGATGTTTGCTATGCAAAAGGAGATGAAATCACTCCACAAAAACAAAACATGGGATCTTGTGAAACTTCCTAAAAGAAAAAAGGTTGTTCGTTGTAAAAGAGTGTTTAAAAAGAAAGAAGGGACTCTAGGAGTTGAGGAACCCAGATATAAAGAAAGGCTTGTTACAAAGGATTACAGCCAAATTCCAGGAGTGGACTTCACAGATGTGTTATCTCCAGTTATGAAGTATAGTTTGATTCGAGCTTTGCTTGGTATTGTGGCCATGCATAATTTGGAGCTTGAGCAGTTAGATGTAAAAACTGCATTTTTGCATGGAGAACTTGAGGAGGATATTTACATACAACAACTAGAGGGTTTTGAAGTCTCAGAAAAAGAGGACTATGTTTGCTTGCTGAAAAAGTCCTTTTACAGTTTGAAACAGTCACCAAGACAGTGGTACAAGAGGTTTGATTCCTTTATGACTTCTCATGATTTCAAAAGAAGTAACTTTGACAGTTGTGTTTACTTTAAGAAAAATAATGTTGGTTCTTTTGTGTATCTTCTCCTTTATGGTGATGACATGTTGATAGCAGCGAAAGATAAATGAGAGATAAGGAAGGTCAAAGCCCAACTAAGTGAAGGATTTAAGATGAAAGATTTGGGACCAGCAAAGAAGATACTTGGAATGGAGATTCTTAGAGATAGAAAAACAAGTAAATTGTACCTAAGTCAAAAGGGGTACAGTGAGAAAGTTCTTTGCAGATTCAATATGCAGAATGCTAAGCCTATTAGTACTCCTTTAGCAACTCATTTCAGACTTTCATCGGCTTTGTCTCCATAATCAGATGATGAGATTGAGTACATGTCACACGTTCCATAATCTAGTGTAGTAGGATCTCTCATGTATGCTATAGTTTGTTCACGTCCAGATTTATCATATGCAGTCAGTGCAGTTAGCAGAACATGGCGAATCCTGGTAAAGAACATTGAAAAGTAGTTCAATGGATTTTAAGATACTTACGAGGTACTACTGATGTTTTCTTACAGTTTGCAAGAACTAGAGATGCTATTATTGGGTATGTTGATGCTGATTTTGCTGGAGACCTTGATAGAAGAAGATCTCTCACAGGTTACGTCTTTACAATCGGAGGTTGTGCAATCAATAGGAAAGCCTTTGTAAACTACAGTTGCTTTGTCTACCACTGAAGCTGAGTACAGGGTGATTACTGAGGCTTGTAAAGAAGCTATTTGGTTGAAGGGACTCTTTAGTGAACTCAATGAAGACGTTCAAATAAATACAGTATTTTGTGACAGTCAAAGCGCCATCTTCCTTACAAAAGATCCTATGTTTCATGAGAGAAAAAAACACATTGATGTTCGGTATCATTTTGCTCGTGATATTATTGCTCGCGGTGATATTGTTGTGAGCAAAAGTAGTACTCATGAAAATCTTGCAGATATGATGACTAAGTCACTTCCTATAACCAAGTTTGAGCATTGCTTAAACTTGGTTGGTGTTCATTGTTGAAGTTAAACCCTTAAGGGGTTTTATGGAAGAGGTTGAGAACTTGTTCGTTGAGAGTTTGCGATGAAGAACTTGCTCATTAAAAATTCGTGTCAAGGTGGAGATTGTTAGAATTAAGTGACTCGAATCCTTTTTTAAATCAAATACAGTGGTAAAATAAAAGAAAAGTAAAATCCCTATAGAATTATACTTCTTTTATTTTATTTTATTTTAGAATAAGGTTTTTTAAACCTTATTAAACTCCATCTATTTGATATTGATTAGAATAAGGTGTTTCAATCTTACTAAACTCCTATTAGAATATGGTTTTACAAGCCTATAAATAGACATAGTCTACTTCTCTTGTAATCATTCGAATTCGACATAGTGAACTATCTTCTCCTCTACCTATGGTTTTTTTCCAAAAATGGTTTCCATGTAAAATCTACGTGTTTTTTGTTTCTCTTTCTCTCTTTTTCATTGCGATAAATTGTCATTATCGGCATTCTATTTTTTAGATGGCCCTTAACAGAAATTAAATTTTCGGAAGAACAACCCTCTCAGCATCTTCACCTAACAGAAGCAAAACAAGCAATTAATGAGAACTCATGAAACCCTTCCTGTAACATTCAAACTCACAATGCAACGACAAAAACAAAAGAAACTTACACAGAACCTTTCAATCAAAACAATGGATACCAAGGCGAGCTCGATTTATCCTGCTAGCAAAGTTACCAAGGAAAATAACAAAATAAAGAAAAGAAAAGAAAAGAAAGAAGAATAATAAAATGTAAAAGAAAATGAAAAGGGGAAAGGGGAAAGGGGAAGAAGGAACGTTAAATAACTTAAAGAAAACTAACAAAAAGATTTACAACATTTAACAGACGACACACAAAAAATATTTCTCTGTCAACTACGCATAGACTCAAACATAGGATTTGGGGTAGAGGTTAATTTCAAATCGTGTCGTTCGTTTCCAAAACATTATTCATTTACAAATCGTTATTCAATTTCCAAACGTTCTTTTTATTGCGGAAGCTTTTAAACAGTTTGCGTATTCGCGGTATTTTTGATAAAACATTAATTTCATTTAAAAACTCGAGTTTTACCTAACACTAGCAGATTTAAATCATAAAACCGTATAAAATTCAAATTTAAACCAAAATTTGTAAAGACCATAATTACAGCAAACTACTCCCAAATAAAAGTAAAATCATAAATAAGTAAAATCATAAATAAGTAATAAATAGTGTAAAAGAAGTCGTGTGACCACCACTGAGTCCTCTGTCGCACTGATCCGCCTATATCTAGGGATTACCTGTACAGATTAAACAGAAGGGGTGAGTTTACGTAAAGTCAATGTGTACTCCCCATACTAATGTACAAACAGTAAACATATAATCACAATTTGGGCTTAAGCCCTTTTCAATATCAGTATCAGTCCAGTTTGGGCCTTAGCCCATCTCAGTAAAAAAATAGTCATTCAGTAGGTCTTTAGCTCATCAGAGTATCAGTAGTAGTAACAGATATGCAATCACAAAAATCCTACCCATCCAGCCTCTGCACACCATCTCCGTCCAACCGTACACTCCATGTGGGGATATAATCAACCCACCCATCCCTACACTCCAAGTAGTACCGAATGTGGCACTAGACAGTAGTTTATAGCTGAGCTGCCAGTAAATTAGGCTCGAGGCCTTTCAGTACACTTCCTCCGAACATTACAATCCCCCAACCCAATGCAATGCAATATACAGATATGACATGCTATAACATAATATCATGCATGTAAACAGAGCATACAGTATCAAATCAATGGGACATCATCAGGCTTAAGCATATCCATCATACAGCCATTTCAGTCAATTAGGGGTCTAGGTAAGCTTATCGACCCAACAGTAGGTCCATAGTCGACTTGGGTGACCTGTGCAACCTTAGTAATAAAACAGTGAAAATGGGCCTACAAGCCCATGATGTTTGCCCGTGTAACTCCACACGCCCGTGTGGCCCACATGGCCCAAATTGGCCTTGGCCTCGTGATTCATTTTAATGTAACCCGTGCTAGATAATTATTCACATGTGTTTCCACTATTTACTTATATGATCCTTCAAAACTGTCTACTTGAGTCACTGTTACTAAATTATTTATATCTTGAGATACAAAATTTTGAATTAAGATCTGCCTGATGTTTTTCAAACTAGACTCAAGTAACTTTCTACCATAAAATTTCCAGAATTTTTGGTTTCGCCAATAAGTACAGTAAAATCTTTAAACTTACCCCTATTATGCTGTCTGACAGCTTCGACTCTTCTTTGCTAAAAATTTGGATAATATTTTCATTTGTTTCTATTGAAAATAAACTAATTAATAATTTAAAACTGTAAATTTGAACCCCTAATTATTTTTCTCCAATTTTTTATAATTTTCCAAAGTCAGAAGAGGGGAACTCGAATTCATTCTGACCTTGTCTCACAAAGTTTGTTATATCTCACGATTTACAATTCCATTACTAATATCGTTTCTTCCATGAGAAACTAGACGCAACAAGCTTTAATTCCACATTTTTTTTCATCCTCTAATTTGATTTCCACAATTTATGGAGATTTTTCAAAGTCAGCCTACTGCTGCTGTCCAAACAGCAAGCAATTCCGGCTTTTTGCTGAATCCCTTATTTTTGCGTTTTGGGTACACACCTGGTTTTCTTTGATGCTAAAATAGTCCCCGAGCACTCCAAAGCCTATAATTGAACAAATAACACCATAATCAATCTTACATCGCGATTAATCAAAATCCCGAAACCAAAATACTTACCCATAAAATGATGAACACTTACCGCAAAACTTTAAACCGGTACGTTTATGAAAATCACGAAGAGAGCCTTAATCCTCTCAAAATGATGCTACCAACACCCCAGAATTAGACTAATGAACACAAAATAATATCTTAAAATGATACCCAACAACTTACTGAATTTGCACAAGTGCTGCTTAACGCTACGAAATCAAGGGGAAAGAATGGATTAGGGGAAACAAGGGAACTTCGGCAGTAGTAGAGGAAAGAAAAGAAAAGATAATCGAGTAAGAAGTAAAGAAAAAAGAAAATTTTGATAGAGATGGGAGGAGAAAACATTAGAAAGATGGAGAGAAAAACGATTCTCTTTTTTACGAAAAAGGAAAAAAATGATTAGATTTTAGATATACTCCCCTATAATCTCCTAATTCACTCTTAAAATCGCTCCCCCACTTTCAACTACACATCCACCACTCAGAAACCCAGTTTAGCACAACTCTTGCCGAAATTAGGAGCAAAAAAATACAACCCTTACTGTCCCCAAGATTCGAACCTATGACCTCCACCATAATAACACACCATTTAACCACCAAACCAACAGACCCATTTTGATGTAACTTACCCAACAATCAAATAAAAGTCTACTGAATAAGAGTAAGGCCCAATTCATTCAAAATACCAAAATTTTCCCAAACGAAAGCTTGAACTTTAGACCTCCTAAACACTCCCAAAACAGATAACCACTAAAGCTGACAGATATTTGTGTCATATTTTCACAATAACGAAATTAGAAATTTTGGGGCATTACACTTCCTAAAAACTTGACTCAAGCCCTTAACCTCAAACACATACACAGAGCACATAGCCACAAATACAAAAAATTAATTACAACAGAATTCAACAGTCAGACATTCAAAATTTTGGGGCGTTACAATTTAGACCAAGGCTCTACATGGATAAGTAATACGGATAAGTAATATCAAATTGACATTTTCTTTACTTTGGCAAAGTTTATTTTTGATAAAACATCATTTGCACAACTTAATAAAATCCTTTAAAACAACTTTCAACTTTTAGAAAGCTTCAAACACATTTCGAATTATTTCCAAGGTGTTTAAACATGGCTAATAAATAAAATGATATCTCAATACCTCAAACGACTTAAACATACAAGCCTTGAAGGTGTAATGGAGTAAGTTTGGAGACTTGAAAGGAAAATCTCAATACTTGGCTTATAGGTCTTGAGACTTGCCTTATCTACTGTAGCTTTTTAACTATTGAATTGCAAGTACCGATACCAAACCCCTAGTATCAACCCCTGGGTATATGGGACTTGAAAATTAGCTTAAAGACATTTCAAAACAATCTCAAACATAAAAAATCATACCATTAAGTTCCAAAAAATCTTAGAACATTATCAAAGCTTATTAAACTCAATGACATCTCATAGCATGTCCAAATCAATTCATAAACCAAAAATTAACTTGAAAGTATCAAAAGTATCATAAACATCATTGAAAACGCCATCCAACTACAAGCTTAGTATTGAACAAAACTTAACCTATGTACATGGCTCATTAAGCCACTCTAATACAACGTAAATGAAAATACACTTTTACTCCCTTAGGTTGTGATGCGACCCACAAACATAGCAAAAATGAGCTAGTTCTTCCACTTGGAACCCAACCTAAAGTTTATGTAACACCCCAAATTTTTGGTATAATGTATAACATTGTTTCATGTGTAAGTTTTATCTCCATTAATGGTCCTTTTTTGTCATTATTCAATTCTCAATTTACTTTATTAATTTTGTTTAATAATCCCTTTAGTTAAAAGCATGTAAGATATTTATACTTCTTAACTTATGTTTTAAAAAATGTATTGTGATGAATTTAGTACGATCAGTGCTTAATGAATCAGAAGAGTTTAATGAATGCAAATTAATCTTGCATTAATGTTGGAAATTTTTCTGATGGAAAAAACTTCAAGTTTATGCCTATATATACGTAGCAGTGTAAAAGGCCCCTATGCTCAACATTTTGTAAAAACATACACTATGTAAGTGAGTTGCTAGCAACATAGAATAACCAATACACATAAAAATAAATACCAATGGTTGAAGGTTAAATTTCTATTATGCTTTTAGTTAAATTTTCATGGTTTATTATTTATGATGATGTTTTTATTTTATATAAAATATTTAGATATATCTAATATAGTTTATAGATTTTCTAATTTTTGGTATCGAGCCATTTTTGTTTTTATCTTGATGTTATAAATTTTATGTGTATATATTGGAAGATGGTTGATTAATAAAATCAGGTTCAAGTAGGTTGGGTTGACTCGACTAAAAGTTGAAATTGAAGAAAATGACATTTTCATTTAATTGTGGTAAAAGTTTTTTAAAAATATTCTTAGAAAATTTAAATTTTTTATTAATTGAATTTAGGTTCTTGTTTTTATGCATAATTACGTAATTCATTTTATTATTGTATTATTGTCCAATTGCTTCGTTTAAATTTGTAATTATTATATATTTATACATGCGTATTTTCATTTTACTTAAATCCATAAAACTAGATGTCATGTCATTAATATAATTTTTGAATAATTAAATAATAACCACGACATCTTTAATTATTTTTAAATTATAAGTACCGATGGTCACTAAACTAACTATAAATGAGACTAAGGCAAGTGCACCTATCGAACAATAGTATAGCTATGCCGAGTAGGGAAATCGTATCCACGATGACTAAAATCACTAGTAATTATCGTCTTTCTATTATTTAGCCGACAAATTGGAGTGATTGTTTTTAATCTAAAATTGCTAAACTAATCTAACTAAGAACGCAATAGAGAATGGAATAGGAAAATAATCGAGGATAACCAATGAGATAGACAATACCCAAGAAATAATCCACCTAGACTTCACCTATTATTATGAATCTGAATTAAAAAATTTATTCACTTGCATCTTGATCCGTAGAAATCCATAAATTATGTTAATATCTCTTTCGAGAGTAAGAACAACTGACTCTAGGTTGATTAATTGATATCTCTTTCTAAATAAAACCTCTATCATCTCATTAACTCAATCTATAGATTTTCCTATTAGATTTGACTCTAACCCGGTAGATTTATGTCGGCCTATGTCTAGGATTGCATGCAACTCCACTCAATTATGTTAGATCTACTTTTTAACAGGGACTTTTGCTCCACTGAAATAAGCACATTAAACATGAATTAATATCCCAAAAATATTAAAACAAAAAATAAGCATGCATAATTGAGAACAAGACTTAAATATTTATCATGTAAATCAGAAATCAAATAATAAGATTCATCATAGGTTTCATCCTCCCTAAGTATCTAGGGAATTTAGTTCATAATCCTGAATAGAATATCTCAAAGTTAGGATAACCACAAGACATAAAGAAACTCAATAAAACTTTGCAAGAAATTAAACGGAGATCTTCGATCGTAAGGGAGATCCTCTTCTGAGTTGATTCTGATGGCGTTCTTCAAGTCTTTTCTTCGATCTTCTCTGTTTCCCCCTTAGTTCTTCTTCTAATAGGTATTTATAGACTTTAGAATGCTCAGAAAGCTGAAAATTTGAGTTTTCTTGCGTATTTGGGAAGCAAGGTATGAAATCGATACGGGCTGGCACATGGGCGTGTGGTCAGCCCGTGTGGCTCACACGAGCATGTATCCATCCCGTGTGGATCCTAAAAACAACTCTTTTTGTCTGATTTTGGCTCGTTTTTTGCCCCTTTCGCTCCCAAATGCTCTCCTACGTATAGAAGCATGAATTTAAAGGATTAAGAGCATCAAATTCACTAAGTTGCATAATTAATCATCCAAAAACGCATTAAGAATGGGATTAAAATATGATAGTTTTATAGTTTATCAAGTACTCATAAATCACATTTAGTAATATGACATCAATTATGATTAATCATGTGAAATATAATTAAATTTATCCTATAAGAATTTTTATTATATTTATATGATTAATTAGGATGAATTATTAGATTATTTTTCTTAATCTACACATGAGAGTTAAGAAAAGAAATATAATCTAACAGTTTCATTATAAAGGTTAAATATGACACTTTAAATAAGACTTAGCCCACAAACAATTTTTATTTGTTTTAGGATTTATACTTTTGCATGTTTTACATGTTATACATTGGTATAATATGATGTATGATTATTTGCCTCGATATTTATATGATATAAGTATATATATTTTGTTTTATGCAGTATGCAACCTGTAAATTTTTCTAATATCAAATGTGACATACTCGATTTAAATGGTGATAACTATAAATGTTGGAAGGAGAGAATTCTTCTTCATTTATGGTGGATGACATTGATTATTCTTTTCGTAAAGATGAATCACATGCACCTACTGATTCTAGCTCTTAAGCTAAAATTTCTCTTTATGAACGATGGGAGCGATCTAACCGCTTTAATATGATGTTCATAAAGACAAAATTTTGCTAGTATATGTGGTTCAATTGGAGAACGTAAAAATTTCAAAGATTTATTGAAGGCCGTTGATGAACAATTTGAATCTTTTGATAAAACCCTAGCTAGCTCCCTAATGGCAAAGATATCATCAATGAAGCTCACTAGTATTAATGGTGTGTGTGAGCACATAATGAAAATGAGGGGCATTGCAACTCAACTAAAGGCTTTTGAAGTTGAGATGACTGACTCTTTCCTTGTGCACTTTATATTGAATTCACTTCAACCGCAATACGAGCATTTCAAAATCTACTATAACACACACAAGGAAAAATGATCAATTAATGAACTCTTAACCATGTGTGTTCAAGAAGAAAGAAGGTTGTTGCTTGAATGAATTCAAAGTGCGCATATGACAATGTAAGGAAAGAATACTAGACAAGTCAAACAAAAGGGAAAAGGGTAAAATAATCCAAATTAACTCCCAAAATGACTTCAAGAAGGGATCCAAGTGTTTTTTTTCTATATAAAGAAAGGGCACATAAGGAAAGATTGTGCCAAACTTAAGGCTTGGCTTAACAAGAAAGGTAAACTAACCGTTTTTTTTTTTGTTATGAATCTAATATGACTAATGTTTGTCATAACACTTGGTGGATTGGTTCTGGTTCTGCAATCCATATTTCAAATACCTTGCAGGGCTTTCTAAACCAATAAAAGCCATGAACAAAGCATATATTAAAGAAATAAGATGCATTCACGTGTGGAAGCCATTGGAACATGCTTATTAGTTTTAGATTTTGTTTTTGTTTTGAATTTGAAAAGGACATTTTATAGTCCAAGTTTCTCTAAAAACTTGATCTCAATTTCGAGACTTGAGCCCTTAGGTTATTCCTTTAATTTTACAGATAAAAGTTTTAAATTATTTTATAAATATGATCTTGTTGGACATGGTATAATGTCTGATGATCTTTTTCGAATTAATTTTTCAGACAATACTCTTTATAAAACAATGCAAGTTCATGATAATATTTGTATTAAACATTGTGTTATGAATGTCAAATCTTCCAATTTGTGGTACTAGAGACTGAGGCATGTCTCTATTAATAGAATTAAGAAGTTATTAAACGATGGAGTTCTTGAAACTCTCGATTTTACAGATTTTGATTCATGTATTGACTACATTAAGAAAACAAAGAAAACCAATAAAGGTAACATAAGGAGTACTGAATTATTAGAAATCATACATACTGATATTTATTGTCCTAATATGAGTTTACATGGTTATAAATATTTTATCACCTTTATAGATGATTACTCGTGATACATGCACCTGTACTTGCTTCACAACAAGGATGAATCACCGGATGCTTATAAAATATTTAATGCAGAGGTAGAAAGACAATGTGAGAAACAAATTAAAATCATGAGATTAGATAGAGGTGGAGAATACTAAGGTAGATACACAAGAATCGAACAAGCACCTATTCTATTTGCTAATTTTCTTCGAGAGTAAGGTATTATAGCTTAGAAAAAGTTGCCTTGCTCACCTGATCAAAATAGTGTAGCAGAGAAAAGAAATTGTATATTGATGGATATGGTAATGAGTATGTTTAGTAACTCCAAACTTCCTTCTTTATTGTGGACAAAAAGCTCTTAAAATAATAGTATATATTAAACCAAGTTCCAATTAAGGAAGTTTCTAAAATGCCATTTGAAATTTGGAAAGATTGGAAACCATGTTTGAGACATATGCGCACTTGGGGGTGCCCTTCTAAAGTAAGATTTTATAATCCACAAGAAAAGAAAGTGGACCCAAGGACTCTAAGTGGGTACCTTATTGGATTTGCTAAAATATCCACAGGGTACAAATTTTAATATCCAAATCATAGCACTAGAATTATGGAATCAAGAAATTCAAAAGTTCTTATTTCTTGAGAATGACTAGATTAGTGGGAGAGATCCATCTCATAATTTAATTTCTGAGTTCAATCATTATGATAATTAAACTCTCGCTACAAGTGAAATATTGGTCGTTACTCATAACGCTCCTCAATTACAAACGAATGGTGGACAACCAATCATTGTGCTTCCACAAGTTGTTCAAACCCAATCCTTTAGCAATTCTACTTAAACCATCATAATAAAATTTAAATTAATGAAATGGATATTAGTATTTATTGTTTAATGTAATTAGAGGTGTCCAAGGGATCGGTTGGGTCGGGCTGACGCTCGATTCCAAAATAGTTTTCAAGCTCAAGCCCGTTTTTGAGCCACCCCGTCCTCTCAAAAAAATCATTTTACTAGTTAAAAATTAATAAATTATTAAAAATATATTTTTAGTTACTATTTTATATATTTTTATAAATAAATTTTAATTTAAAAATATTTTATTATTTAAATTGAATTGAGGTCAAGTCGGGTTGACCCAAAATGCAAAAATCTTTATCCAAGCTTTGTCGAAATCGGATCGAATCTACCAGGTTAGACAAGCTATCTGGATAGGTCTAATTGTAATCAAATTAATATTATGAAATACAATTGAATAACCTACCAAATCTCGATCTACTGGCTAGTCTTATTTATTATTAATCATTAATCATTAATATATATAGTATTGATCTTATTTATGACATAGTTATGTTTTCCTTCCAAGTTCAATATTGCGGCAATGAAAAAAATTACAACGTTACCTTTCTATAATGATTGAATGATGGGTTATATACCATATTTCTCAAAATTCGAAACCCAATTTGATGAATAAGAAATCAGATTACGGTGATATTAAGTGATCAAATCTTATGGTATTTTTTAAAAATCGTCACATAAAATATATAAAAAGTAAAGACTTGATAAGTTATAAAAAGATTGTGTTCTTTTATGCATTATGGATGGAAAGAAAAGTTATTAATAATAGGGCATTAAGATTTTTTAAAATAAAATAATTTGTCACTAATAAAAATTTATATTGATGACGATAAAATTGTCACAATTTAGTCGAGATGTAAGAAAACATTTATCACCAATTTTTAGAGGTAAATTTTAACATTGAACATACAGGATGTAAACCTATGATATTTTTATGAAATTTTCATACATAATATATCTCAACTTTTAAGCATGACAATTATTTGTTTTCTATGTTTGCAGTATATTTTGTAATGTTATTTAAGCGCCACTTAAAAATTCATCAGTAATTAATGCCATATGTGACAAATAAATAATTATATATATTCTTATAATAGATTATTATGATGCTTATAATGCCATACAAAATTAATCATTTAGCTAGTAATTTTATTGTCATTAACAATAAACATTTAGTGATATACATTCATGCCACTATATTTGCTTCATAGTAATGACAAATTAAAAGTGTCATTTATAAAAATATATTTACGATAAGTATGTGAGGTTAAAATTTTTCAAAATACAAAAATTTTGAAAACTCATCACTACTAAAGTTTTGAATTAGCGACATAAACAAAATGTTAAATAAAATTCAAGACGTCACTAAAAACTTTCTCACCAAATTGTTTTGTGATAATTCTTGGTGCCAAACATTAGGTGACACAATGTCATGATTTTTTTATAAATTTTCCTATAAAATATAAAAGATATAATGAATGAAAATTACTATGTTCATCTCATTAAACATAATTTTATGAAAAAACAACATGTTACTTTTTGTTATTTTAAATACGATGAATTAAATTGTAACGAACAAAACCTTTAGAAGATAGTGACATAAAGATAAAAATTTCTTTAAAATAAAAAATAATGATAATTCATCACTAATAAGAATTTACATTTGTGACTATGAAAATCGTTACAATTTTAAAAAAACATTTCCCACCATATTATTTTAGAGGTAAAATTTAGCACCAAATATATAGTGACATACACTTATGAAATTTTTGAAATTTTCATATAAGATATACTATCAATCGTTAAATGTGACAATTATTTGTTTTCGTCATGTTTGTAGTATATTTTATGACATTATTTTAAGTGTCACATGAAAATTTGTCACTAATTGATATATTTGTTGTAGTTATATAGATGCATTTGTATGTAAACATGTTTGAATTATGTGTCTTATGCTTAATATGTACTAAGTTCGTGTGCCTTATTTCGTCATTTAAGACACTTAGTACTTTGGTTCAATATGCTTTATTGTTGCAAAAGAAGTCACCTAGTGATTTTTTTTATTCAAACATGTTTGGAGTGTTTTGTTAGATTGATTGTATATGTTTTAGGATTATACATTTGTTAGACTATTTTGTATTGGCTCTAGGAATACCTGTATAGGTGTTTAAGTTTGCTTAATTTACTTTTTCTGCACTTTTTCTACAGGGTATTGATACCTTGTCAAGTGGTATTTGTACATATTCCCCAAAAATGACTACTTGTTCACTTTGACTCTGAGGTATCGAACACGTAGGGAAGGTATCAATATCATCGGTTCCTGGGCCATTTTTATTGCATTTTTGGATTCTTAGGTAAAAATAGAAGTGTGTGGTCAAAGTCACACTTATACATATACTTAGAGGAAGTATCTTAGCTTAAACTTTTTTAATAAAATTGAAAATACTTTGTATTCTAATGATCTTTATTGAAAATCATTTGACATTTTAAGAAATTATGTGATTTAAAGAAATTTTTTTAATTTCTTGAAATTAAGGCCATGAATTCATTTGGACAACTTTGCTTTATCTACTAATCTTTGTTGAAAATATTCAAAATGATAAAAAAAAAATGCTTTTATCTTGTTTTGACCCTTTGACGGCCATTTTGCAAAGTGTTAAAGTCTTAAACTCTTTTCTTAAGCTTTTCTTACCTCGTGACCTTAAGTTATGTATAAGGTACTTGAACATATTTTATGAATAATATAGGGTCTTACTTTTAGAACTAGAATTAGGATTAACCTTTAGGACTACCTCAAGAATTATGCTTAGAACTAGACCAGGATTAGAACTTAAGTTTAGAAATTTGGATTAGACTTAAGTTAAGAAGTTAGGATTATATTTTGTCTTAGATTAGGACTCCTTTCATTTGTATCTTGTTCTAAATTGCTATATCTTTTAGATACCTTTGTCATGACATATTTTATGCTTAAATATGCTTGCCTAAATTCTCTCCTTATGCTTTTCATGATTGCTTTTTAGCTTTGGTATGCTTTTGATATCTATTTTATTGATGCTATTGTGATTTCCATGTCTTATTTTGTTTAATAACATTTTGCATCTAAAAAAAGGGGAGAAAAGTTCTTAAAGATATGCATCTAGTAAGGGGGAAAGGAATTGCTCATGCTTATATTGTTTTGTCTTTAGCATGCAATTTTCATTCATAATTCATGTCTTGGTCACACTTATTGTTAACAACTGATAATTTTGTTTAAATATAAATTGTTATTTTTTATTAGGCACGAATTTGGTTCAAATTTCATGCAATTAGGACCTATTCCTTAGAATTTGCATAAAGTTGTTCTTTTCAAATTGATTTGAAGTATGCCTCTTTACCATATCATTCCTTCTTGAAATTTATTTTTACTTGTGAGAACTTCATTGAATGTTCTTGACATGAATTTATTATGACTCATTGTATTCTTACATCGATCTTCATTCTTCCTAAGATACAAATTTCAAAATGTATAGGAATATTGATATTACTATTCTCATTCTTAAGGAATTCGCCAATGGACTTGGATATTGTCTTAGTTTAGTGTGTTTCTCATAATATTAATCACCTATATTTGATATTACTATTCTCATTTTCTTTATGGAATTGCCTTCTCGTTAATGTATACCTCAAGTGCACTTACAGATTAATATTTTCATTAAGCAATTAGATGTTAAAATATTGTAAAAAATTGTAAATAAAGGTGATAAAATATTTTCTCAATTAAACTGTAGAACATTAAAATGTTGACATGTATTGGTGTACATTATTTCAAGAAGCTAAGTACTTCTTATGGCGCCTTTCATTGTATGTTTCATTTGCATTTCCCTAATGCAATCCACACATCCACCAAGGTTAATAAAAGTCAAATTCAATAGAATTTTAGTTCTTTACTAATCTATCTAGTCTTTCTTTGGATACATGACCCAAACATTTATGCCACAAGTAAGTAAAATTTTCATTTAGCATATTGCATTTAATTCAAACATTGCTATGACTAACAAGTAAGGATTCGAAAAAACATTATCAAGCTTAAATTTATATAAATCATCAATAAGGTTTCTAAAACCTATAACATTGTTATTCTAAGTTGAAACAACCATGTCCAAATTTAACATTAAACTCATAAAATCAATTTTGACATAGAAATAAGGCTCCTAGAAACTGAAAATATATAAAGAGTTTGAAATAGGCCTAAGTGATAGGTAATATTTTTGGGAAAATTGTTTACGAGAATAGTTTTGTTACATAGTAGAATTTCAAATAATTTCATAAAACCTAAATATTTGTTGTGATATCTATAGCTACAAATTTTATCAAATATAATACTTGTGTTTCTGGACTAGCAAGACTTGTCGGTTCTTGGCTTTCAACCAAATGTTATTATTCGCTATTCTCGAACTCTCGATTGCTAAGTGAGTGGCTCTTACTACAAATTGAACACAAAAAGAAAACTATAATTTTCCAATGGGGAAAGTTTACTTTCTCTCTGGGGAACCAAAATTGAAGTTTATATCTCGAGAACTCATAAAAATTATAATTTATTTTGTAGCTAAATTGTGAGAATCGAACATCGATAATGAAAATGAATCGCAAAGAAAGAAATATAGAACACATAGATTTTACGTAGAAACCCTTTCGGGAAAAACTACAGGCAGAGGAGAAGAAATTTTCACTAATTGTTGAATTCGAATAATCCAAGAGGAGAGATGACTACGTCTATTTATAGGTTAAAAAACCTTCTTCTAATCAAAGTCTAATAGAAGTAATACAGTAAGGTTGAAATACCTTATTCAAATCAATGTCAAATAGAAGAAGTGTACTTCTATACTGATTTCATTTGTGCAATCTATACCGTACCCTGGGAACCTCTGACCTCCACACCCCCGATTGTAACCCCAGTCTAGTTTCATGCTTAATGGGGATATGCAGCCTTCACCCCTACAGATCCTCTTATCTTGCCACTTTTTTTAAAACAGGAATTTAGGTCACACAACACTAACATAAATAAAATATCCTAAATTTTGGTAGAGTAACCTCGTCCCTGAATTGTGTGTATTCAGCTATCCCATAGTGCCGTTATCAAAGAGTAATCAATGATATGGGTAGCAAACCAAGATCGGATTCAAGTTGTTGTGGCACGAGAAAAAACGAATTGAAGAGTAATCAAGACTATTTGGCATGTAAGATACCTAAAATGAATTAACACCAAGTGAGAAAGAGCAATCAAGGCAGATAATAGAAGTATGAGGAAGAATGAATTCAAGTAAGAAAGAAAAAGATCCAAAGAGTTTTCGATGATTATAAGTTGAATCTTATAAGGAAATCCTTGGATCTTAAAACTTGAAACTTCACAAGAATATGGAGTATTAGAAAAATATTACGAAGGATAAAATTAAGATTAAAAACAAATATGGAAAAGATGGATAAATATTTGAATAGAAGAATATGAAAGGTGATGCCCTATGAAAACTTTTGAAGAGATGATCTCCAACAAGCTTCACAATTGGTTCTAACCAACCCCCTAGGCTGGCCACATAGTAATTGGAGGGTGAAGGGATTTCCACGGCTTCACAAAGAAAAACCATGAAAAAACCACTTCTAGAAATCTTAAGAAAGCTATTTTACAAAGATAAAACTTAAAGAGTTGAAAAACTTTACTCAATGAATGTGTGCTTAATGAATAATGAAGAGCCCTTTATGTAGGTTAGCTAAGTACATGAAAATAAAACACTTAAGTACAAGAAAGCTCTAATTTATCTAAACAATAAATAGTTCTAATAGAACTAAACTTTTTATTGACTAAGAAATATAGAACTCTTAAACAACTTAAAATAACCTAAAATTCAGAATAAATAAATAATAAAAACATAAAACCTAATAAATACAATATTGGACTCATATATAATCAAAATTAAGCCTTAAATCGAACACAATATGATTTAAACTTGAATTAAAGCTTGAAAATCAAAATTTCCTATAATAATCTTGTCCAAAAATTCTAGTCACACAGTTTTCTCTAACTTGAGCTCACAGACTCAAAATTGGGTGATTCAAAGTGTGTTTCGAAGCTAAAAGATAACTCTTCAAACGGTATGAAGGCATCTTAACCCAAAAATGTCTGGATCCCATCCAAAAATTTGTTTCAAGTCAATTGATTTTCCAAACTTTAAAATTGATAGCTTTGGTGAATTGAATTTAATAAATTTTACCCCGTCCGTGCATATATCACTCCCCCTTTCCTCGAAAAATTTCGTCCTTGAATCTTGTCTTTGATTGAACAAGAAAGAATCTTTATCATAGGTGGAATGGTTTAATTGAGCTTCTCTCAAAGGATCAATAAATTCTTAAAAGAAAGAACCAAATCCACTAGACAAATTCAAGTTAAGGTTAGTGAAAGCATAATCATTCCTTTGCTTTGTATAGGTTCTTTCTTTTTTACGTTCTATTTTACAATGAGAATTAAACTCTCTAATTTTACCTAAACAATTTTCACTCACCAAATTTGGACTATCAAATTGAATTTTAACGCTAAAGGTCTCTTTTCTTTGAATATTTTTACATGAATCATCCCCACTTCCCTTTAACCCCTCACAAAAATTTTGAACATTGAATTCATTAGAATATAACTCTTTTAACTTGTTCAAACTCATGGACTCTAGGAAACAATTCTCACTATCAACTTTTCTCAATTCATAAAGTGCAATATCACTATAATCACAGTTCTCACTATCACTATCAACTTTTTTGACATCAACTTTGGAAAAAACAAAAAAAGGTGCAATGTTAGATTTAGACTCAACAACATGCACAAAATCACACTTAATATCTTCACAAAAAACATCACTCGAAGTCTCTTACTCATTTATATCATCATCGTCAATGGTAGCACTAAAAGAAGACTCATCAATGGGCTTGGTGTCATACGTACATTTTTTTTTCTCTTCTATCATTGGATAGGCAGTGAATCAGACACTTGTAACCATTATTTTCTTTTAAAACAAACCAATGGAATTTCAAAACAGATGAGAGATCTTTTGAAATTGTTGGGCATTTAGAGTCATGGTGATCCCTCTCATCACAAAACATTTTTTTGTGCTCCGCCAAAAGTCGTTTAAGAATGTATATCTCATTATGACCCTTGTTCAAATGTTTTTCTTGACAAATCTATGAATGTAGCGCCCCAAAATTTCTAATTTCGTTATTGTGAAAATATGACACAAATATATGTCAGCTTTAGTGGTTATGTGTTCTAGGAGTGTTTGGGAGGTCCTAAGTTCAAGCCTTCGGTTGGGCAAATTTTGGTTTTTTGGATGAATTGGGTCTTACTCTTGTTCAGTAGGCTTTTATTTGATTGTTGGGTAAATTACATCAGAATGGGTCTGGTGGTTAAATGGTGTGTTACTATGGTGGAGGTCATGGGTTCATATCTTTGGGACGGCAAGGGTTGAATTTTTTTGCTCCTAATTTCAGCAAGAGTTGTCCTGAACTGGGTTTCTAAGCGGTGGATGTGTAGTGGGAACTGGGGGATCGATTTTAGGAGAGAATTAGGGGATTATAGGGATTATATCTAAAATCTGATCATTTTTTTTCCTTTTTCGAAAAAAAAGAGTCATTTTTCTCTACATCTTTCTGACGTTTTCTCCCCCCATCTCTGTCAAATTTTTCTTTTTTCTTTGCTTCTTGCTTAGTTTTCTTTTCTTTTCTTTCCTCTACTTGTAACACCCCTTACCTGAGATCGTTTCCAGAATCGAGCACAAAGCGTTACCTAACTTAACTTACTAATTCAGAGCATAAAAAATTGCTTTTAAAATTAATTTTCTCGCGTTCAATCAATATGTCCCTAAAAAGGATCTTCGAGACCCTAAAACATGCAATGAAAATGGTTCGGGTCCAAACCGGGAACATTAAAATTTTTCCAAATACTTAAAAAAATTAAAATAGTTTATTTCACTGTTCACAATAAAACTGTCCAACTGCATAGCAGTAGCTAAATTAATTATAACTCGAGTTAAAAAACTCAAAATTTAAATTTGTAAATTTTCCCAAAAACTAGACTCATATATCTTATGATCATAAAATTTTCAGAATTTTTGGGTTGGCCAATTAGTACAGTTTAATAGTTAAAATCTCCTCTGTTTTGCTGTCTGACAGTTCTGACCACTCTTCACTAAAAATAAATTATCTAATTGTACAAAATTCAGATAATATTTTCGTTTATTTACTTTGAAAATAGACTCATTAAGGATTCTAATAATATAAATTATAACTCATAATTATTTATGTACAAATTTTAATGATTTTCTAAATTCAGAACAGGGGACTTTAGAAACCATTCTGGCTCTGTCACACTAAAATTCAAATATCTCATAATATAAAATTTCTTTGCCTACACTGTTTCTTTCATATGAAATTAGACTCAATAAGATTTAATTCTATATCTCATTCACTCTCTGATTTCATTTCTACTAATTTTGGTAATTTTTCAAATTCACGTCATTACTGCTGTCCAAAAACTGTACCATTGCAAATTTTTACTCTTTTGTTATTTCTTTGTATTAACTATCATTTAGGTATACATAACATCAAACATACTCCTAATTAGCCATTTCATAAAGACATACACACAAAATTACTAATTCCCTATACATGCCATAACTTAAATCGTTTGTCAATGAAAATACCCAATTGGTAACTTGATAGTTGATAGTGTGAAGCGATCTTCCACGACCTCCAACCCGAGCTTGTTTGATAAGACTCTAGAACAAAGGAAAGGAAAGAGGTAACCTTATAAAGCTTAGTAAGTTCACATGTAAAATAACAATCATTAGTAATGAATTTAGCTTATTACTAAGCTTTCATAATTTGCATAAATAATGCTAAGTTCATACTTTCCCATCTTACTCATCGGTAACCTTACCAAAAGCTCAGAATAAAAAAAATAAAGCACCTGACTTAATAGCTTGCTTACGTACCTACAACATCTCATTTAACACATTAACACTCTTTCATAATATAAGCATATTGCCAATCATGTCACAAAGCGTCATAAGTATAATTGAAAACTTATCACTTACTTAATACTTGAATATACTCATTAAAATACTTTTAATATCATCAACTTATAACCTCAATGCTATTAAGCCTTATGTACATACCTGTGCCTAGTCATAATACTCACATATCCTACTCTTACTTATCTTTAGCATACTCCTTGAATTTCCCGTTGAACTACTTGTAACATTAGGGATGTTCGGGATATTTCGTACACCTGGTAGGACGCCAATGCCATATCCTACATATGGTCTTACATGGGATCACATATCGGTGCCGATGTCATGTCCCAGACATGGTCTTACACTGGCACTCATCTTGAGCCGATGTCATGTCCCAGACATGGTCTTACACTGACTCTTCTCTGTCCGTGCCAATGCCATCATGTCCCAGACATGGTCTTACACTAACACTCCTCGGTCTGTGCCGATGCCATGTCCCAGACATGGTCTTACACTGGCACACTTACTGCCATGGTCTAACCATGGTCTTTTCCGTCAATTCTTTCTTAATTGCCATGTTATAAACATGGAATTTTCTGTCAATTCTTCCTTAATTGCCATGTTATAAACATGGACCTTGAGATATCAATGCCTTGAAAAATCATAGCTAAAACATACTTGCTCAAATTCTCAAGGTCAGTCACATAACTCAATAATAATAATAGCAACAATTGCATAATAATAAAATGCTACTCAATTACATACTTACATTCTCAATCTCACCATATCCTCAATTTATCTTACTCTCCTCAAATTATGCTATTCAATACTTTCTTGATCTTATACAAAGCCACATTACAACTATGGTCTTATATGTAAACTTATTCGAATTCTCATTTTTAATGTCGAATCACTATCAAACATTTCTCAACTATTACCATTATATTCAAAAATCAATTCTAAAGCATCTATAACTAATATATCAATTTATCATTCAAACATGCTTAATTAAATGCATATTAAACACATGAACTTACTTCGATACCAAAACGTCCATTTGATCAACTTTCCTGATTTTCAGTTTTTCTCCCGTTCTAGGTCCAAATCTTGTTTTCCGGGATCTAAAACATCATATTTCACTTATTTAATCAATTTACTAATAATTTCGAACCTAAAACATATTTTGACAAAATTTACACTTTTGCCCCTAAACTTTTGCATAATTACAATTTTTCCCCTAGGCTCAAAAATTAAACTTTATTCCTTTTTCTTATGTTTATGACATGCTGAAAATGTTTCCCTTCTATGGAAACATCAAATTCTTGCTCTAACATGCACTTATGAACAATAATATTTTTTATCGATTATGTCGTTTCACTCGTTTTCACTGAAAATCGCTTAGCAAAAATCGTTTAACATAATGCTAAGCTTCATATTCTATCATAAAACATCAAAATACACACTTTTCATCTATGGGTAATTTTCCAAATATAAATCCTAGCTCGAATTAATGGTAGAATTAGCTTAAGCGAGTTACCGGAATTCTAAAAATGTAAAGAACATGAAAAACGGGGCTAGAATGGGCTTACTATGAAGCTTGGAAGATGAACAAACCCTAGCCATAGTGTTCCCTTGATACATTCAGCCATGGAGAAAAGAAATGAAGAAGATGATAGCTTATTTCAAGTTCTTTTGTCTTTATTCATTAATTAAGGCATTTTACCAAAATGCCCTTAAATACCTTACTTACTAACCATGTCTATTTTTGTCCATCAAACTTTAATGATCTAATTTCTATTTAAGGACCTCTACTTTAAACCCCCATTTTAGTTAAGTACTTTATGAACTAATAATCCCTAATAGACAAATTAAACATGCAATCTATAAAATTCTTATCGTTAGTCTAACACATGCATCCAATCAGTCGGTAAATCATGATAATTCATTGCAATAAACTTTTCTATTTCAGATTTATGGTTTCGTAACCATTGTTTCATTTAGGCCCTATTTCAGGATGTTACACTACTACTACCAAAGTTCCCTTGTTTCCCCTAATTCATTCTTTCCTCTTGATTTTGTAGCGTTAAGGAGCACTTGTGCAAATTTAGTAAGTTGTTGGGTATCATTTTAAGATATTATTTTGTGTTCAATAGTCTAATTCTAGGGTGTTGGTAGCAGCATTTCTCGAGGATTAAGGCGCTCATCGTGATTTTCGTCAACGTACCGATTTAAAGTTTTGCAGTAAGTGTTCATCGTTTTATGAGTAAGTATTTTGGTTTCGAGATTTTGATTAATCGTGAGGTAAGACTGATTATGGTGTTATTTGTTCAATTATAGGCTTTGGAGTGCTCAGAGACTGTTTTAGCATCAAACAAAACCAGGTGTGTACCCGAAACACAAAAATAAGGGATTCGGCGAAAAGCCAAAATTGCTTGCTGTTTGGATAGCAGCAGTAAGCTAAATTTGAAAAATCACCATAAATTGTGAAAATCGAATTAGAGGATGAAAAACATATGAGATTAAAAATATTTTAGTCTAGTTTCTCATAGAAGAAACTAAGTAAGCAAAAGAATTTCATATTATGAGATATTTGAATTTTAGTAAGAAAGGGTAAGAATGATTTCAGAAATCCCTGTTCTAATTTTGGAAAATTATTAAAATTGTACAAAAATAATTATGGGTTAGAATTTATATTTTTAATATTATGAATAAGTCTACTTTCAAGAGAAATAAACGGAACATCATCCGATTCTGTATGAGAAGATAATTAATTTTTAGTGTAAAAAGGTCGAAACTGTCAGATAGTAGAATATGGGAAACTTTAAAGAATAAACTGTACTTATTGGCTAAACCAATAATTCTGAAAATTTTATGATAAGAAGATATGTGAGTCTGGTTTTAGGGAAAATTTGCGGATCTTAATTTGGAATTTTGTAGCTCAAGATACAAATAATTTAGTAATAATGACTTAAGTAGATAGCTTTAAAGGATCATATGAGTAAATAGTGGAAACGCATATGAATAATTTACTAGCACGGGTTACATTAAAATGGATCACGAGGCCAAGGCCAAGGCCAATTTGGGTCATGTGGGCCACACGAGCGAACATCATGGGTTTTTAGGCCCATTTTCACTGTTTGACTGCTAAGGTTGCACAGGTCGCCCAAGTCGACTATGAACCTACTGTAGGGTCGGTAAGCTTACCTAGACCCTTAATTTACTGAAATGACTGTATGACTAATATGATTAAGCCTGATGATGTCCTACTAATTTTATACTGTATGCCCTGTTTACATGCATGATATTATGTCATAGCATGTCATATTTGTATATTGCATTACCTTGGGTTAGGGGATTATAATGCTCGGAGGAAGTGTACTGAAAGGCCTCGAGCCTAATTTACTAGCAGCTCAGCTGCAAGCTACTGTCTAGTGCCGCATTCGGTACTACTTGGAGTGTAGGGATGGGTGGGTTGATTATATCCCCACATGGAGTGTAGGGTTAGACGAAGATGGTGTGTAGAGGATGCATAGGTAGGATTTTTGTGACTGCATATCTGCTACTGCTACTAATACTGTGATGGGCTAAAGCCCTACTACATGACTATTTTTGTACTAAGATGGGCTAAGGCCCAAACTGGACTGATACTGAAAAGGGCTTAAGCCCAAACTGTGATTATCTATTTACTGTATGTTCATTTGTATGGGGATTACACACTGAGTTTATTTAAACTCAGCCCTTCTGTTTAATCTGTACAGGTAATCCCCAAATTTAGGCAGATAAGTGCGGCGGAGGACTCAGTGGTGACCACACGACTTCTTTTACACTGTTTATTACATATTTATGATTTTACTTTTATTTGGGAGTATTTTACTGTAATTATGGCCTTTACGAATTTTGGTTTAAATTTGGATTTTATACGGTTTTATGATTTAAATCTGCTAGTGTTAGGTAAAACTCGGGTTTCCAAATGAAATTAATGTTTTATCAAAAATACCACGAATATGCAAACTGTTTAAAAGCTTCTGCAATAAAAAAATGTTTTGAAATTGAATAGCGATTTGTAAATGAATAATGTTTTGAAAATGAATGACACGATTTGAAATTAACATAAGATAATGAAAAAAATGGTTAAATAGAAAAGGGGATTTAGCAACGACATATTTTTTTAAAAGCACTACCATGTGACATCGTCAGATTTGGTCATAACGTTTAGGCCGGGTTTGGGGTGTTACAATCACCAATAGAAAATTTTTGGGCACTGGAAACAACAAGTTCGTGTGGGTTTAGAACACCTATGACATTTATGTTTTGCTTTAGGTTTATCATTCACCTCATTAGTACGATGTGTGCGCACCATTGAGAAATCACAAACACTCAAACAAGAAAATTTGTCAAGTAAAATAAAGCCTCACCGTTGGTACTCGCAAGAAAAACAACTCTTAGAGGCAAAGAAAAATAAATTAAGATCTTCTCACTTGTAAATGTTAAAGAGTAATCAATCTTAGTAATCTTGAGGAAGTTATGGGGGTCACTCTTTAACAAAAATAACCTAAAGCTCTAGGAAGCCGAAAGAAAAGCTTGACTCCTACGAAATTTGAGTTGCACGGAGGAAGAGAGGCAATTCTTTCGTACCTACCAACACAAGAAATAAGAATGTGTTAGAATGCTTAATAGAACAAAAAAAATATAAACAAAGGAAAACCTAAAGCTAGAATCAAGAAAAATTAAAACTACCCAATAGGAAATCAAAAAATGGAAAAACAACTCAAATATTTATTTTAAGGTATTCTTGATATACTAAAATCACAAAATTTAATCCGGAGCCTCTTTGTATGATGAAAATTAGATCTAAATATTTTCGGCATGAAATTCAACCCACATAGTATTTTTTTTATTTTTACCTTTTTTTTAGTTTTCAATCTTTTTTATCTTCTTTATGGGGAAATATTTTTTTTCAATGTATCACAATGCCAAGATACTGTAGACAAAATTTCAAATCTTTTTGAAATCGTTTACCCACTGGAAATATGTTTTCCAATTTTTTTCTAGGTAAAAGACAATTTTCAGAGGCTATCAAATAGCAGCAACAAGAAATAGTGTTTAGCACAAGGAAAAAAACTAAAAAAAATTCCCAAATGTAATACCAAATGATATGGGCAGCAGACCAAAATTGGATCCAAGTTGTTGTGGCACAAGGAAAAATCGAATTGAAGAGTAGTAAAGTCTTACTTGGCATTTAAGATACCTAAAACGAATTAACACTAACTGAAAAAGAGCAATCAAGGTAGTGAAAAAAAGTACTAGAAAGAATGAATTCAAGTAAGAAAGAAGAAGATCCAAAGAGTTTTTAATGATTATAAGTCAGATCTTGCAAGGAAATCATTAGATCTTGGAACCTGAAACTTAAAAAGAATATGAAGTATTAGAAAAAGATTAAGAAAAACAAAATCAAGATTAGAAAAAAGATATGGAGAAGATGGATAAAGATTTGAATGGGAGAAGATGAAAGAAGATGCTCTATGAATCTCTTTGAAGAGCTGATCTCCAACAAGCTTCACAATTGATTGTAACCAACCCCCTTGGTCGGCCAACTAGTAAATTGGAGGATGAAGAGATTCTATGGCTTCACAAAGAAAAACCAAGAAGAAAACACTTCTAAAAATCACAAGAAAGCTATCTTGGAAAGATAAACTCAATGAGCTAGAAAACTTTATTCAATGAATGTGTGTTTATTAAATAATGAAGAGGCTTTTATATAGGCTAGCTAATTACATGAAAATAAAAATCTTAAGTATAATGAAACTCTAGTTTATATGAAGAAGAAGTGGTAGTGGAACTAAATTTTATTGTTGACTAAAAATCATAAAACTCCTAAACAACTTAAAATACTTAAAAATAACCTAAAATTCAGGATAAATAAATAATAAACATATAAAAACTAATAAATACAATATCGGAATCATATATAATCAAAATTAAGTCTTAAAATTTAACCTAATATGATTCAAACTCGAATTAAAGCTCGAAACTCGTAATTTCCCGTAATAATATCGTCCAATAATTCTACTCGCCCAGTCTTCACTAAAACGGTCATAACTTGAGCTCCCAGACTCAAATCAAGGTATTCAAACTAAGTTTCGAAGCTAAGAGATATCTCTTCAAATGGTATGAAGGCATCTCAACCCATAAATTCCTAGATCCCATCCAAAAAGTCATTGCAAGTTGATTGATTTTCCAAACTTAAAAATTGGCAACTTTGGTGAATTGAATTTAATATCCATGCATGTATCAGTTATTTAGTTATGGATTCAATTCACTAAAAGTACCATGAATGAACTCCTCATTATATACCATTATGAAGGCAACTTAGATTTATGATTCATCTAATGGTCACCCTTGAATCTTCCACAACGAAAAAGATTATTACTAATAAATAATAATAACAATAATTCTTCTCTAACAAATTACTTGTAGCCACGTTTCTTTTTCATAATTCATGCAATGTTAGTAAGAGGGTATCATTTACTCTTTAATTAAGCTATGAATTTCACTATTTTAAGTGAAGTTATTTCATGTCATACATAAGTTATATACCCAACATAATAAGTCTCAACTCTAATACCAACTAAGCAATGGCTTTTAATTTATGAAAGCATATGAGTTACACACACTTAGTCAGTCACTTACTCAAAATTGAGTCAAGTCATACTATAAACATCACAAGTAAACAAATACATAAACGAATTCAGGATAAATTCAACTTGTGTCATGTCCAATGTATTGTAAATCTAGACAATCACACCTATGTCTCTATCTTTCTAGGAGTCATCCATTTCAATACTCAAGATAAGGTATCTCTCCAATTTGATTTGATAGAAAACATAATATTCCCTTGAATTAATTACTCATTTTTCATTCCTTATACTACGGACCATTTAGATTAGCTACTAATATAAGATGCCTTCATGTATCATAATTCATCCCTATGATGCAACTTAGTATTAGTTAACCCTTAGGTGACCAATGAGTCAATATTTGTTTTGTTCATTTTGCTTTTCGTGCAAAAACTAATGAGGAAAATAATACAAAAGATAATAATTTTAGCTATGGAATTTTATGAACCAGTTTATTCAAAAAAATGCAAGCATGAGGACAAAATAATTGTATTAAGGGCACAAAATCCCAACAAATATCCAACAACAAACCATAAGTCCCTATGCCTTCAATCAAAGCCTTCATGCGGTTCCTCATATATAGGAAATGCTCATTTGGGTTTGTAGTTTGGATCATAAGGAATCTTTGTGTAAATTTGGAGACATGAGTAGTAGAACCAGAATTAAACCCCCAAGTATTATTAGGAACTTCAATTAAGTTTGATTTGAAATATACAAAAGTATAAAAGGTTACATTTGTTTTCAAACCAAGCTTTGCGTATTTGGCAATATTTCTAATAGTGTCCTAATTTCAATAAGAAGTAACACTTATCTACCATTCATTTCTTATTCTCTCCATTGGAGACATTGGCTGGTGTGTTTTTCCTCTTCTTAAACTTGTTGGTTTTTACTTTAGGCCCTTTTCCAACTCATTACCCCACAAAGTTGATGGAATAACTTCCTTGACTTATTAATCTTGCTTCATACTAAACGAGCTTACTAGTCAATGTATTAACATCTCACTTATCTTTAATTGTGTTATAGTTAAACTGAAATGACCATAATTTGGAGGTGTTAAGTTTAATATAAATTGTAATAAAAAGGAGTCATCAATTGTAATCCCTAAAATCTTTAGCTTTGCTGCAATATTAGTCATCTTGATGATATGCTCTAGCATTCCCCTCGACCCATTAAACTTCATGGTCATGAATTGTGCCATAAAAGTACCAGTGAGGGGCTTATCTGCATAATGGAAACGTTTTTCTACAAATGTAAGATTTTCTTTCACGCTTTCAGTTTGTGGAATTGTAGTCTTAATGTTGTTGGCAATAGAATTTCACAAAATAAACATAACCTCAATTTGTTTGACCATTCCCGTTTTTTTTTTTGTACAACTTCTCTTACTCATTAATTAAGTCAATAATAACAATAGGTTTATCTTCTAATAGTGTTTAATCAAGATCCAAAACACTTAAATAGTACTTAACTTGTTTACTACATTTACGAATAACTCGTTAAATAAAGTAATAAATGAGGCTTATGAATGATTAGAAATAGTTGCAAAATAATAAAAGCAAAAGAAATACATAAATGCTCAAAATAATGAAAGTACTTTATGAGTTCAGATAAACAAATAATGAAGTATATCTTAGTTCTCCTTTATGCAGATACTACAATATACTATCATAAATAAATGCTACTAACTTTAAGGAACAGATAAATAATTTCATCATATATATATGTTGCTTTTGGACATTCAAATATATATCTAAAAATTATATAAATTTGTCACCATAATTTTCACAATCCATTGCATAAATAATTCACCTTTGAGCAAATTTCAAAGTTCTAATGAGTAGTGAAAGTTAATTATCTATTTTTCCATTATAAACATTTCACTAGTTAAATGAATATTGACAATTTATACATGCATAATTTAATTGATATCTATGAAAACTTTCTAATTTTAACAATTTAGGGACTAATAAATTACATATCACATACATAACTTGTATAGGAACTTTTAATCCCCATTTATATAAAATGCTAAAACACACAATCTAATATATCCTCAATTTCCATTATAATACTTAAAAATAATACATGAAAAATAAATAATTTTATATTAATTATAAATTTAGAACATAATAAAAATTAAACTTAATAAAAATTTAAAATAAATAAATATATTACATTATCATAAATCGTAATGCTAAAACGTAATAAATAATAAATAATATCTCCATCAACCTCACTTTGACTTTTTAAACTATAAGCACGAATTAAAACATTTTAAAGCATAAAGTCTTGACACTCTTATCTTTCAATTTGCCAAGAGCCAACCACATTCTAATAATAAATCGCAACAACATACGAGAGATACTGACAATAAAATCAATGACATAAAATAAACCTTCGTCATTAACTTAAAATAAACCTTACTCAAAACAAAATCTCTTTTAATTGACATGATTAAAAATAAAACTAATTTATTGATTAAATCTTGGTATAGATATTGTTACCAATGTAGGAGGATGTGAGTTCAAGTGCGTTAAAACACATTATCCTCTTATTTATAAGTTGGGAGGGGGTTATAGGTAATTTTAAGTATTGCACCAAAAGAACAAATATTATTAGAACATATAGTTTTCACAAACATAAAAAATTTCATGATGCGAAATTAAAATCGACCATTGAATTTGACAAAGAAAATCACGATAAATTATTTTCTCTATCTTGACATTTTCCGTTAAGGTTATACAAACCCTAAGTGATGAAGACTATAAACTTAACATGTAAGAATATTACTTTTTACACATTTAATAATTGAGGGAGGGAAATAGGGTTGTTTGGGATTGAACCCAAACTTTCATGTCTACAACATAATATTCTTACCATTAGGCTAAGAAGTTGTTGGCAAAAGTCTTATTTTTTACTAAAATATTACTCATTTTTAATGTTTAATTTAAATTTGTAGAAATTATTTTTATTTATATATAACTATTGTAATACATTCTTAATAAATAATTTTTTTTCATATTATTAAACTCATAATCGAATGAGGTATTAATGTGATACGTTTATCAAATAATAGAATGAAAAATAGAACTTAATTTCTATTAAAGTAAATAACTTAATCCATTTAAATTTGAGTATAAATTTAATTGAAATCTTACAACTAGTGCATTAACCATGGCATTAAAATTTGCCAAATCCAAAGGCTTGTCGGATATAATGGTGGAGGGAAATGCATATGTGATTATCTCTAAATTGAAGAATAATAGAGTAGATCTGTTGGTGCTAGGACACTTTCTTCAACTTAAGACACTTTTAGCAAGTCTTGGTTGTAATTAACTTTTAGAGTTTGATTTTAATTATCCCGTAAAAATTCATAATTACATAATGAAGGATGCTATTCAAGTTCATAATTAATAAAATATGTTGTGTTTACTTTTTTTTTTTTTGAAATTAGTATAATATTGTTTTAAATTTGGCTTATGTGTTCTTATATTTCTTTCAACGTTTAAATTTCCTACCTAGCAAAGCACAAGGTGACAAATGCATGAAAACTGCGTGTATTGGTATGTCAGTGTATCACTGACGCTGTCTAACTGTTCCAACGCTGATATAAATAATCACACATGCCCGACTCCTCTCGGTTTAACCCACAACTGTCTTTCCTCTTATCCCCTCTACTTTTGCTTTTCTCCTCTTCTTTTTTTCCCCTTTTTTTTAATTTTATTTTTAAATTACTAATAGGTTAAAATCTACTTCCGGACCCTCTACTCTTCAACCATTTAGAATTTAGTCCTTTCATTTTTTAGAGTTAAAAATACAAGTCTAATTGTTAATGTTGTTATAACCTTTCTGTTAAATGCAGGTTTATTTCAGCATCATTTTTCTTGTTGCATTGTTATCAAAATGAGTATATGTTTATTTCAAATAGTTAAATCATTGAATTTAATAAAAAATTAATGATGTTAATTATTAGACCAAAGCTTTGAAATCTGAAAAGTAAAAAATCAATTTCCTAAAATAAATATTAAGAGATTAAGTTTTAAATTTACTAAAAATACAAAACTTTTATGCACCAAAAATGACATTAATTTTAATTTAGACTTCTCAAAAACGGGATTAATAAACTTAGTCATAAAATAAACATTAAACAAAAATATTAATAATATATCTGCATTATGGATCGAGTACAACTATTAATATAAAAGTTTTACTTGAGTTTATTATTATTCAATTAATGTTAAGGTATATTGCATTTTAATGAAAGAATATATGTTCAAGCTTTGAAAATAATATTAGTGATAGAGACAATTATTAACTTTGAATATTAATAGTAAAACGAACCTAAAATATTTAAAATAAGTTAATAAGATCGATTTAGTTTTAAAATAATGTAAAACTAAATTACAATATAAATAATATATACAGATATGGTTATATTTGTAATTAACTTTTTTAAAAGTAAATTTATATTCCTTATTTGAAATCCACACGTTTCTCTTATAAGAAGTTTTAACGGATTTTTAACTTCTTTGTTGTACTTGTATTATTTAATATCTAAATAATTTATTAATTAGTTTCACTTATAGAATGAATGAACATGGACTAGTACTAACAGCTCTCATAGATATCTAAGCTCAGTCTAACTTAATTGATCACCTACTTTTTCAACAATTTATGTTCAGTATTTATGATTCTCTCTTTTAATAATTTCGTTTTGTTTTTGAAAATGAAATATTTCTTATCACTACATTCAACATTTATTGATACGTTTAATTTCTTTTTAAAAGAAGGAGATCGATTTGATATAAAAGGACAATTTTTGAAAAAGAAATTACAAAAAAACTATTTGGGTGATTGTGTTTAGAATGAAAGGATTCATCCCTTGTAATTTTATTATCCACAATACATAGTAATTTTCTATCATATTAATATTTACTGCTAATATATATAAAAATAATTATTGAGCAGGGTTCGATAATGCAATGCCATTGCCCAATGGTGGGGTAAATTTTTAGACATAACCTTTTTTTTCTGTCTGGTCTTTATCTTTTATTGTATTGTATGTATGTAGAGAACTTTTTTAAAATGTCGGAAAACTTACGCATTAGGGCAAGTAGCTAAGCCTATAAATGTATGTAACCACCATGTAAAGTTGTTTTATAAAACTGATGCTTAGGTTAAACCAAAGTTCAAAACCCGACCCAATATTGAGTACTGCAACCGATAAGGACTTGTAACGTTACGTACAAAACTAGGATCAAAGAAATCACATTAATGTTTTATTTTAGCTTATTTCTTTCTTGTAGTTAAATTGTTTTGCTTTTCCATGTGAAATAACTTGCGATTTGCCCTCTTTTTACTAAAGACGAAAATGCAATAATAATTGGACCCACGACAATTGGTTGGTCTTATTCTGAACTGGAGCTTTTTAGTTGGATGAATAGTCTGTTGTATAATTCTATTCCATTTCTACCTAAAAAAGATGATTTTTTTGGGCCAACCCCTCTGAGATATCTATAATGGTACGAATCAGTGCTAGAAAGCCTAGTATTTTTGTATTCTAATGAATCGTCAGGAGGGTGGGCCAATTTTAGATGTCCTTGAAATTTGATACCAACTAAAGTTTTTATTCTATTGATAAATTAAAATTAGCATGGTTGATACATAATAGCGATGCTTACTTGTTATTAGTAATTAACGCCCTCGTCGTAGTATTTTTTTAAAGTGGTAAACGATTAGTTAATTAATTTTTTCATTACTTCTGCCATAGGTGTGCGAACACCAGGGCAGAGAGAATCAACACTAATATGACAATAAAATCAGAATAATTAGGTGTGGTGTCTGCAAGTGTGACATGTCAATTGTAATATTTATAATGTTCAATGGAACACTTGAGTATTCCAAGGATCGAACCCAAAGGAGTCGACAATTTAATGATTCATTCTCGACAAGCATGCAATGAAGGAATCAAACCCAAAGGAGTTGACGATTTAATGATTCCTTCTCGACAAGCATGGAATGAAGGAGTCTAACTAGCTACTCACTAATTTCTATATTATAACAAAGCATAATTTGGAAGTGAATTACTCTAATTAACTACTTAATATGCAAAAGGACTAAATTGTAAAACTAGATAAATTACGAAATTAACAAATTAATAACAAAAAGATATTGGTTGACTTCCATGTTGTTAATTAACTTTTGAATTGGGGATCTAAATTGCTTAAACTCCTAAGTGGCTCCATTTTACCTCTCAATCTCAATTTTACCAAATTAGACAAACTAGTTCGGTTTATCTCTCAATCTCACCTGACTAACCCGAGACTAATGAATTGGTGTCCAATAAGATTACCACTCGGCCTCACTTATCTTGATTTACCGTTAAGGGTGTCAATCCAAAGTTTTGAAGTTTATTCAATCTAGTTCAGTTTTTGCAATTTAATCCATGTACCAAAAACTAACTAAGCAACAATAACGTCAACCAACCACCATAGATTTAGCTACTCATTATCATTTCTAAACAAACAATAATCAAATAAACATAAATAACAATGGTTTTCTTGAAAAAAGCTTGAAGGAGATAACAATGGTAGTGAAGATGATGCACATGTACACTAAAAATCAGAATTTTATCTAAGAAAATGAAAATGGAACTAAGCTATATTAAAAGCTTGGGATGAAAATGAAAATATAATGTAAAGTTTAAGTTTAAGTTCTTAAACATAAATAACACCTAGCTACAGTAAAACTAACTAACTATCAAACTAACTAAAAATTAGAAAAGTAAACTAAACCCCAAAAAATAAAAAATAAAACCCTAAAACTAAGCTAAAGAGATGAAAGAAAACCAAAACTAAAGAGATGAAAGAAAACCTAAACTAAAGCTCTCCTCCTCTTCTCAGCCAAAAGTGGCTTTTAATATCTGATTTCAACCTAAAAGTTTGGATCAAAATGCCCTTAAGCCTTAATTTTGATTGGTATGGGTGTTGGACAAAAACTACCCCTGCCGTCATTTTTTTCCTCGTTAGACATCGGTATCGCGATACCCAAACTTCGATATTGTGATACCTAGTGGTATCACAATACACAATGCAATATTGAAATTGGGAGCCTTGGGGGTCTCAGTATCGCGATACCAATCCTTAGTATCATGATATCGTTGGAGTTTGCCTCAATTTTATTCGTTTCAACATTGTTAGAGGTATCACAACTTCCATGCTTCGATATTGCAATACCCCCTTCTAGGTGATGTTTTAACTCACGTTCAGGCCACCATTGACCCCCTACAACGCTCAATCAATTGTTAGGTTCCCTATGGCACATTTGGTCAATTTGGGTATAAAAAATAGCGTAAAACATTCTAATTCACTTATTAAAGCAAAAAAGAAAAAAACTAACTAAAAACACGATAAAAACATTCAAATTGCTCGTGATAAGCTCGTCAAGTGTAATAGAGAGCCTAATATTGACGTATCAAATTATGACAGACCAATATTCTTGCCTTGGCCCCACAAGATCATTGAATTCTATTTTGACCCCTAAATGAAAAAGTGTAACTTCTCGCCCGCATGCTTACATATGACAATTCGACATTATAGAAGTCATCGGATATTCAAGCATTCAATAATGAACTGTCTCTTTCCATCCACTATGCTACGATATATATATGTGTCTAATCTAATTATTAATTAAGATTAGCATTATTACAAGTAAGGTAAAACCAACACCTGTCCGACCATTAACTATGAAAATGGTTGAATTATCAATTTTTTCCCTAATCGATTATCATATTACCGCAAGCAAAAGAAATCCATAGTGGTTAACTTTTACCACCTTTACGATTTCATCCATATGCTAAAATAAATTATCTAATTAATCAAATAAAAAAATAATGATTTCATATAACACTATGATAGACTAGTAGATATTAAATGTTAAAATTGATTGACTGCATCGTCGGCAAATAGGGTTTCGAAACCACCATTTTCGGTACCATTGAAAACGGGTTGTTACATTCTCTATTCGCACCGCCTACACCAATTGAAAGCTCTCATGTCCCTTATCTTCTACAGCTCAATTTTTTTAATGAAACAATTTTGAAAGTCACGAATTTGCAAACCAAAACCCAAACAACTTTCTTCTTCGACCTCTATATTGACTGTTAGATCAATTTGGATCTAAAGTATGCTCGTATACTCGTTGATGGGTACCGATACATTGACTGATTGTCAAATTGTTGCTTGGAACTCACTATCCAGACTTTAAAAAAAACTTAACAGTCCATTGACTTAAAATAAAAACTTTCAAATAGTTTAGTGACTTAAATGAATACTTTCAAATAGTTCAATAACCACTTTGTAACATTTTGAAGTTGAGTAATCAAAACTTAGGCTTTCTAATAGTTTAGTGACCTCGAGTGTAGTTTAGCCTTAATAAAAATATGATCTAGATGGGAGTTTTCTTAAAATCAAGTAAGCAAAAAGTAGTATTAGACATGGCTTTTTTCGGTTAAAATATACCACAGGCCTGTATATTCTTAAAAAAAATTGAAATTTATTCATTATACTTTTATTTTCAAGAATTTAGTCTCTACTTTTTAGATTTCAAAATTCAAGTCCAATTGTTAACACTGTTAAAATTTTTTAGTTAAATTCCTAAAAATAAAAATACATAAACTAAATTCCAAATTTACAAAGAGTAGAGGCATTTATGTCACCCTGTCCTCCTATTACCAAAAGCTATTGTAATTTCTAAGATGTCTTATCTTCTAATAAAATAAAATATTGATGTTGTGTGGTAATTGAATTTTGGTATAATTATTTAAAGGTATATGTTTAAGTAATTATTATAATGAGCTGGTTTTAGCAAATTGATTGTAATGGATTACACCCAATTATTAGGAGGGTTTGAGAATGGGAGAAACTAGCGACAATAATTTTCAAATTTATTTCTCAAGGAGGGTGTGTGACTCGATAAGAAGCAAAGGAATGGACCCTTCCCACTTCCCACCTACATAAGCGAGTACCCAAAGTCAATAGACCCTAAACCCTATAAATTTTTAATCTCTCGGCACCCAATCTCACGTTTACCTTTTATCCACAAACCAATAAAAGTCCCATCCCAACAACATCTTCACCTGCCCTTTTCTTCTTTCAGGTCCAATTAGCCTTTCGGGTCTGTTCTAAGCCCAAATCCTCTCTCTCTCGTCCTCGTCTCTCGTCTCTCTTTCCTCTTCCTTCCTGCAAAACCTTAGATCTCTCGGCCTTCAACGTCGCTTTCTGGGCTTCAAATCCGATCCCAGATTGCTTCTATTTGGGTTCTTGACCGGTAATCTAACACCACCTTACCCAAATTTTGCTTTTCCTTCCTTTGAATCTAATTTTGTGATTCTCTTCTTCTTCTTTTGGATTATTTCAATGTTTGCTTTCTAATTCAAATTTGTTTTGTTTGAGTTTAGGGTTTGATTTTTTTTAAGGCTCCATGTTTCAGTGTTCTGATGGTTACGTTTGATTAAATTTTACGAACATGAAAAATCGTTGGTCTCTTTGTCCTTAATATTAGTTTATGGAAGTTGGGAGTTGGTTTTAAATGAATCGATGAGCTCCTTCCTTATATTTCTTCATTTCTGCAGTTTTTCCTTGTGTTATATATTGCCTTTCGTTTCTTGTTTCAGGCTTTAGATGGGTCTACCTTCCTGCCCCTTTTAAGATTTTAACAATCAGGGCAGTAGATTCCTCAATTCATATTTAATGGGTTTTTGCTTTGTCTTTGATCTGGGCAAACATTAAACATGATTCTTTTTTGTTTTCGTCTTTTGATCTATGAGTGATGTGTTTGATCTTGGATTCCAGTTTCACTTCATCTGGGCTTTTTCCTTTTTGTTTATTTGTTTTTGAAAGAGAAAAAAGTTATATTTTGAAGCCCTAGATCTAGGTTTTGCCCTTTTCATTGTAAACTCCTTGTTAGATGTTAAAAGTCAAGCCCATTTAGTTAAAATTCCTATTTTAGCCCTGCTCCCCAAGGTGGGCCTATTTGAGTTTTATCTAAGTTAATTTGTTAGCGTATAATCGTTTTCCCGGATTGACCCACCGGGTGGTGGCCCGGGCCCAATTATTTTTTGACCCGGTCGCCTATCGTCTGTATTGTTATTGAGATTGCTTGCTTTTGTTGCCTATCAAAGCAGCTCTTCTTATTTGTAATTTGCATTTGATGTACGTAGGGTTGCAAGCATGGTTCATGTAATGATAAATTGGTATATAGTTTAAAAACCAGAGCTTAGCTATAAGTTGGTACGTGCAATCTTTTTGAAATGTTTTGGTTTAGAACCGGAGGTTATCTCAATTGGCTCATGCAAGAGTTCGAAGCCTAGCATTTAGGTGTACCGTGTTATACCTACTAAACCTAGAGAATGCAGTGTAATTTATTACCCTTGCAACTATGAGGGCGTATTTATTCTACATCCTTTTCTTTTCTTTATGTGTGTGTGGAGAAGTATTAAAGCCTGACTGTTTGCTGTTTAAATTTGGAAATGAATTGAGGGCCTCTTTTCTTTTCTCTAGAACCTCTTGCCTTAATTATGAAGCATCTCCGAGCAGGGGAGATTTTGTTTATTACGTGTGTGTCGCGTATGTAAAAGCTGATAGAGTGCTTTGGCTATGTTTGCCTTAGATGAGCTACTTGAAGCTGTTGTTCTCTTATATATATATATATACATATACATACTTACATATCATGGACTCCTTTTCTAAAACTTCTTTTGCTTTCAGCTGCAGGGTTTACTTCCATGACAGAAATGACAGAAATTACAGATATGGAAACAATCCCTGGGGAGAGTAACAATCAGCTGGCACTGACCACTCCCGAAGCGCAGCCTATCAAGCGCCGAAAAAAGAAGTCCATGGTTTGGGAGTACTTTACCATTGAAAATGTGAGTGCCGGATGTAGAAGAGCATATTGTAAGCGCTGCAAGCAAAGTTTTGCTTATAGCACTGGTTCTAAGGTAGCAGGTACCAGTCATCTGAAGCGTCACATTGCCAAAGGAACCTGTCGAGCACTCTTACGAGGCCAAGGCCAAGATAACAATCAATTCATCACCCCATATAACCCAAAGATGGGTGGAAGTGAACCTCCTAAGCGACGCTACAGATCTCCTAGCTCACCTTTTATCCCATTTGATCAGGACCGGTGCCGCCATGAAATTGCCAGAATGATTATCATGCATGAGTACCCTCTTCACATAGTTGAACATCCTGGGTTCATAGCTTTTGTTCAAAACCTTCAGCCTCAGTTTGATAAAATGAGTTTCAACACCGTTCAAGGGGATTGTGTTGCAACTTACCTGAGGGAAAAGCAAAGCCTAATGAACTTTATTGAGGGTATTCCTGGACGCTTCTGTCTTACACTGGACATGTGGAGTTCAAATCAAACCCTCGGTTATGTGTTTATAACTGGACACTTCGTTGATAGTGACTGGAAGTTGCACAGACGGGTTTTCAATGTTGTAATGGAACCATATCCGGATTCCCGTTCTGCTCTAAGTCATGCCATCGCTGCCTGCCTTTCAGACTGGAGTTTGGAAGGCAAGTTATTTTCCCTCACCTTCAATCATCCGCTAAGTGAAGCTGGGCTGGAAAATCTTAGACCTTTACTGTGCGTTAAAAATCCCCTTATTCTTAATGGTCAGCTGTTAATTAGAAATTGTATAGCTCGTACTATGAGCAGCATGGCAAAGGATGTGCTTGGAGCAGGGCAAGAGATCATCAAGAAAATCCGTGATAGTGTAAAGTATGTGAAGATGTCAGAATCCCATGATGACAAGTTCATTCAAGTTAAAAACCAGCTTCAAGTGCCCAGTGAAAAGAGCCTGTTTCTTGACAATCAAACTCAGTGGAACACAACATACGAAATGCTTGCAGCTGCTTCTGAATTAAAGGAAGTGTTTGATTGCTTGGATACTTACGATCCAGATTATAAGCTAGCCCCATCAATGGAAGACTGGAAGTTGGCTGAGACTTTATGCAGTTTCTTGAAACCTCTCTTCGATGCAGCCAGCATCCTTACAACTACAACTCTCCCTACCGTAATTACATTCTTTTATGAAGTGTGGAAAATACATGTGGACTTGGGTCGTTCCGTCACTAGTGAGGATCCTTTCATCAGCAACCTTGCAAAATCAATGCAAGAAAAGATTGACAAGTACTGGAAGGACTGTAGCCTGGTTTTGGCAATGGCAGTGGTCATGGATCCTCGTTTCAAAATGAAACTTGTCGAGTTCAGTTTCACAAAAATATATGGCGAAGATGCTCCCACATACATCAAAACTGTTGACGATGGAATTCATGAGCTCTTTCTTGAATACGTGGCACTCCCATTGCCTTTGACGCCAACTTATGTGGAAGAAGTGAATGGTGCAAACAATGGAAAGACCAACGAATCTCATCAAGGTAATCTTCTTTCGGACCATGGGCTTGCAGATTTTGATGTCTACATTATGGAGACTAATAGCCAGCAGATGAAGTCTGAGCTGGATCAGTACTTGGAAGAGTCCCTGTTACCTCGTGTCCAAGAGTTTGATGTGTTGGGTTGGTGGAAGCTGAACAAGATGAAGTATCCAACTCTTTCCAAGATGGCTCGCGACATTTTGTCGATTCCGGTGTCTGCTGCTGCCACCGAATCAATCTTTGATATCACAGACAAGCAACTAGATGAATATCGTAGCTCTTTGCGACCGGAGACAGTGGAAGCTCTAATCTGTGCCAAGGATTGGCTACATTATGGATCTTCTGATGTTTCGAATGCGCTTGTTAAAATGGAATTTTAGATGTAGATGATATTCCAGAGTATCTTGTTTATGGACATGTTTCACTGTAGGCCTCTATTTGTACAACTAGAAAGATTTGTATGGATGCTTCGAGTATTTTTTCTTATTACGTGTTTCTTTGAAGGCTTTACGTGGCAAGGGAAAGGTCCCAACACCATTGTGTTGCACGTGGCTTGTGCTAATTGACAGTCTCTGAAGGCTGCTCTCTAAACCCTCAGCATATTGAACCAAGATGCTTCATCTGACATCCCCTCCCACGATGCTCACTATCTATTAGCAAATCAATAACCAAGTTTTATCCCACGGTTTCCATTCAACAACCATCTTCAAATCCATGTAGTGTTCGTTGGTAAATAAGCAACAACAATGTGCAATAAAGCCGACTGGGAAAGATATGGCGTGAAAGACAGCCATCTACAACTGCTACTTCCATCATCTCTATTGATATAATTTGTTATGCCCCTCCGCCGAGAACATGTGTCGAGCCTAAAATGAATCATTAACTTTGCATTGATTTCATGAGTACAACCATCCGGTCCACTTCAAATAGAATCCACCACCCGTGTTTAAGGGAGAACGTTATCCTAATGTAAACACACTTTCAAGACAATAAGAAATCTATTTAAGCTTAATTGTTGGAAAAAATTCAGTTCGAAAATTAATTTCTTGTACAGCAAAAGAATAAAAATTTGAAAATCGAGCCAGCTTGTGATATTTATAGCAATAAATTTTCCCGAATAATACCTGTGGGTTGAGCAAGACGGATCCTAGACGTTCCTGACTTTCAACCGAACGACTTTTTCCGCTATTCTCGTACCATGAACTGTTTTGAGTGTGGACTTGAACAATTACGAATCAAACAAAAAATTAGAAATAATTTTCTTACTTTTAGTATGAAAATAAATCTCTCTTATAGAAACTAACATAATTGTTATTCCCAAAAATAATATTTATATTTAGAAATAAATTCTGATTTATTTTTGAGCAGAATAACAATATATCAAAGTTGTGTATTGTAGCCCTATTGTGCCATCTATTTATAGGGAGTAGTAATGAAACCCTAGTTGAATTAGTTACAAACAATATTTATTTAATATAAAAACAATTCCCTAGTTGAATTAGGAGAGAGAGGGGTGGCTAATAGACCTGTCCATGGGCCGGGCCGGGCCCGGAAAAAAAATTTGGCCCAACTCTTAGGCCCGGGCCCGGCCCGGCCCGAAATATGGGCCTAAAATTTTGTCCAGGCAATAGGAGAAAAAATAATTAGCTTGAGCCAGCGGCCCGATTTTTAATAAACACAAAAAAATATTTTAAAATAAAAAAATAAAAATATTTTAAAAGTATTTTAAAATTAAAAAATAAATATAAAAATATATATTTATTATATTCGTACATGCCGGCAGGCTCGGGCCAAAAAGTTGAGCCGAGCCCGGCCCATTTTTAAACAGGCCTCATTTTTTGCCCAAGTCCATATTTCGGGCCTATATTTTTACCCGAATCCTCCCATATTTCGGGCGGGCCGTCGGGCCGGGCCGGGCCGCCCGACCCATGGACAGGTCTAGTGGCTAACCCTTGTTATTTTACTATGGTTGTCGCCCCTCATACTTGTTATGAGGGCGTTTTAGGTCTCTCTTGTATCGGGTCCAATTATGTGTTTCTTGAACTTTTAACTCGGTATTTTACAATTCAATCCAACTCAATACATGTTTTAATTTAAATAAATTAAATTTTCAATTAAATAACTTTATTAACCCAATTCTAATTCCGTTAAAATCATGACAACTCTACCATAAAAGAATCTATGAGAAAATATATTTAATTTCGCATTCAACGGATTCACAATGACCAATTAATCTAATTTCATTTTGAACTTCAATTAATTAAATAATAATTGAAAAACTTAATTTAATTCTTAGGTTATTTCCATACTTAGTGAGAAACCACATTCATTTCCGAACGTAACTCATTTATCTAACTTTATCATTTCTATCAATTTGTACTCATTTGATTCAACATTCAATTCATTTTTGGTTTAAACGAGTTAGCGGAGGGTCTTATTGGACATATATGATTAAGACTCAAATAATTTATAATTAAGTTCTAACTTTTCAACTATTAATTATAAACTCATTTGGTCACGAAGTCATTCCACTATAGTATCGTGATTGAGGTCTCCATTATAACATACAATTACAAAAGCTACTCGATCAGTACTCGTCCAATGACCTAGTCATAAGTGTATTACCCTCATAGGATAACCTTAATCTCTTTGGGATAAATATGTTCTCCCAATATGATCCTATTTTATCTCATGGTAACCATTACATCTTTCTTTATGAAAAGTCAATTACTATCAAATAGTAATGATCGCCTCCGGACATACTAACGTCCAGAGTGTGAATACTACAGTAAAAGATATATGAATGAGAGGGTATCTGCAAGTATATGAGTCTAATTGTAATATAGTTACAACAGAGTAGCTGAACACTCCGAGGTCCGTACCCAAGGGAGGCTAGTGCTAGATCAATTTTAACCTAAACACCAAAAGATCTAATTAGTACTCAAAATAAGTTATATTACACAAGTATAAATAAAAGGAGTTTTTAGGATTTTTATAATAGAAATATAATAAAGAAAAAAATATCAAGAGATTGAAAAGTATAATTAATCAAATCTGGTTATGGGTGATTAACTCGCTTTGGTAATTTTCATCAACTGCCGCTTCAGGTTCCTCTTCAATCAACTAGTCGATATCCTAGTGGGATCTTTCGATACGTCCACTAGAATAACCAGTCAGTAATGACTACTTATCTTCCAACCTCACAGTCTAGATAGGCTTAGGGTGAAGGTGTTTACGAATAAGCCATACCAATTTTAGGTTAATTCTCATCTTGATAACTTCCTAGGTTAATCAAGCCTAGGGTTTATAGATCATACCTTCACTCGCTAATCCTCCATAAAGGGATTAGTTCCTCATGGTGTTCAGAAACACTATAGAATTGATATAAAAAGTGAACATGATGAATGAATCGAAAGTATAGAGTTTAAGAAAAAACTTGATTTGTATTTAGAATGAAAGCAAATCCACAAAGTTTGATTGTATCCACAAATCAGATCTCTCGAAACAAAACAAAGAACATACTGAAAATAAATCTAAAACCTAAGAAAAGAGAAAAGCTAAACTGGAATTAAAAGAGAAATTCTAAGCTAAGTAATTGGTATCTTTACTGTGTGACAAATAAGCCTATTTATAGATTTCAGGTGGTTGTTGTCCTTAGCCCTAGGTTAGCTAACATTCCCAAGCTTTAATTTTGATTGTGTAGACCAAAATTCCCTCTAGCTCGTGTTAATTTTCATCTAGAGTCAATGTCGCGACACACCAAGACCTGTGTCGCGACGTAGAAGTTAGTATACTCCTATTCAGTATGTCTTCAGGGGTATGTTGAGACACCCTTAAGTTGTGTTGCAACGTCAAAGGTAGTTTCATGATTTCTCTATTCTACTTTTTATGCTGTGACATTGATCCTTTCGTGTTGCAACATAGTGACCAGTATCTGTTTAGTACGCCTTCCAATGGTCTCTTGCACACTTACAAAGTTCATTAACTCACCCTTAGGCCTCATTCGGTCCTTAAGGTCAATAAAAAACTCCATTTGTACATTTTATTGGCTTTAAGAAAACTTACAAAAACATAGTTAAAACCTAATGATAATGCTTGTTTTCAAGATTCTAAAGTGCGAAAGTTAGTTTAGTTATCTACACTGAATTACGATAGATCAAGTAATTAAGTCATTCATTACAAAGAAAAATCACCCGTGACTATATTTACTTTTCCTCTATAACGTAATACCAGCGAGAGGATATCATTTACCATGTCTTGGACTATGAATTCTATTATTGTAACACTCATATTTCTAATAACCGAAAATTAGGAACGAATAAGGGACTATATTGAAAGAAACTAGAAGTTGGCGGCTATATTGAAAGGTAAGGGAAAGCTAGAAACTGAATCGGATATGGTTGAGATCCAATTCTGGTTCAGTTAGAATGGAACCAGTCGATTCCTTAGTAGGAGGCGTAATAATTAGTGATGCACGATTTTCATGAAGTTGGAAAAAGTGAGAGAAGGGTTATAAATAGCTGGGAGATGACTCTCAAGGGTGATTTTCTTCCTAACCTTGACCAATTTGTAATAGCTCGTTTTTAGTGAAGTCAAAACAGTAGTTTCAGGACCACAAATCTGATAAGTAAATATTTATTCTATTATTATTTTAATGTCTATGGTATGTTAGTAGGGTCGCATAAAAATTTTGTTAAGAAATTTTGACGTTTTCATGCTTAATTAAATGAAAAGGACTAAATCGTAAAAGGTACAAAAGTGGAGTTCTACTAACTAAAATTATCTATTGGCTATGGAATTTAATTATGAGTGGACTTAAATGGTAATTAGACCATTTATAATATTAGTGGACTTTTATGGACACAAATTAAGTGATTTTGAATTTAAAACAAAAGGTTAAAAAAGATAAATAAATAAATAAATCATAATTAAACGAAGTAAAAATAATTAGTATCATCCTCAACCCTTATTTCTTCCACCAAAATTAAAAAAATAAAACAACATGGGAGCATTCTAGGTTCGGCCAAGCTTGATTCTACTTGCATGGTATGCAATTTTGTCTCGTTTTTAATGATTTTTATGTTTTTGAAATCGCTGTAGCTTAATCTAGCTAGCCCGAGTATTAATTTCCAAAACTGTTAAAATTTTAGGGTCTTACCATGAATTTTCTTGCATGGTATACAATTTTTGAAGTGTAATGAAGGATTATGAGTCCTTGTTAATAAATAAACAAGTTTTGTAAAGTGATTTTTGATGAAAATGTCATTTAAGGTCTTATTTGTAAAAATAGTAAAAGTACATGGTGAAATTGTGAAATGTTGATTTGTATGGATTGATAAAAGTTTTTAGTGAATTCGGGTAGCACATAATCTGGATGAAATTGCTTAAATCTCATTTTACAAGCTTAAGGACTAATTTGTAAATAAGTTAAAATATTAGGGGTAAAGGTGTAATTTTACAAAATATGAATTTTGGACTAAATTGAATAGCATGAGAATTAAATGGATTGAATTTTTATATTTAGATCTAGATAGACCTCGTACGGAGTTAGATTGGGGAAAAGTGAAAGCCTCGGATTGTTATTCTCGTTTCTACGTCTTTGTTATCGAGGTAAGTTTGTATAATTATATATCGTTTTAATGCTATATATTGATATATGTGTTAATAGGTTAATTGATATGTAACTGGTGATGTAAGTCCAACGATGTCATGACGATTATCGAGCACCATTTGAACCTTAGGAATTCGTAGGATACAAATGACATGTCATTAGGGTATTCATGTTTAGGGTGCTGGTTTTGAATATCCTACTAATGGCTGAGGTCCTGCATTTGTTGCGGATAATCCATAGCTCATGTGAACAGACCCATTTCATAGCTCGTGTGAGAAATGATGTAAAGGAAATGAAAGGTTACGATTATATGTTTAGCACAATTTGTATGAGCTATCCTGCGTATCCGATGATATTCTAAACGGTTCAATGGGTATGAAAAGGAAATGAAGGGTAAGTTTCATTGAAAGTATGATATGTTAAGGAAATTGATGGATTCAAATGAATTATGTTCATCTGTAATGGCTTACATGTAACACCCCTAACCCATATCCAACGCCGGAATAGGGTTACAGAGCATTACCGGACTTATAACTTAAACAATCATAATTTTCATAATCAATTATCATTCAAATCAAAAACCATTCAAATGCATTTATACAGTCTCTAATATGAACCCTCGAAACCCCAAATAGACATCAAAAGCGGTTCAGGGCTAAACTGAGTACTCAAGAAATTTTTAGAAAAACATTGACAATTTTCAAAGTGTAGGGGACACACACCCGTGTGGCCAGGCCATGTGAGAGATATGTCTGTGTCTCAGGCCGTGTGGGCATTCGAAATGGGGACACAAGGCCATATCCTAACCCGTGTAACTCACTGACTTGGGTCACACGGCCGACCACACGTCCGTGTACCAGGCCATGTACCCATCGAAATGACCTCACACGCCTGTGTGCCAAGCCTTGTGAAAACTGGAGGGTATGCTGACTTGTGCCACACAGCCAAGCCACATGCCCTTGTGCTAGGCCATGTGAAGCTACTGACTTGATTTCTATAAAAGTATCAGGGGACACACGGCCGTATCACCTGGCCGTGTGTCACACACGGCTGAGACACATGCCCGTGTGGACAAAAATAGGTCATTTTCCAAGCCATATTCCTCACCCACATTTGCACCAACCTATACACATCACTTTGCACATAACCATGACATAAATAAGCACTCAAAACCAACCAATATCAAATTTATATCATGTACTATCCACACATACAACATGATATCCATAAGCACATTCATATGACCACTTTAAAACATACCAAATATACTTCCATAGTCTACTTAAATGGTCAATCACATATATGAGACATTTTGCCTAAAACTCAGCATACATACATATCTACAACACAACCATTTAGTGCCAACACACAATCTCACAAGCAAGGCATTCATATAGAAACCATACACCACATATCATAAGGCCATTTACACATTTTTACATATCAACACATATACCATTTTCAAGCCAAATCATTTGGCTAAATACACAACAAAACATATAAGCCACATTAGCCAAAATACCTATACATGCCATTTAACCCAAAATATAAAGTCCAAAATACCAAAATAAGAGTTTAATAGTGTGACACGATATTTGACAACTTCCAAACTGAGCGAGCTTTCGAATCACTATAAAACACGGAATTTAAAACAGAGTAAGTAATTAAGCTTAGTAATTTCGTATGACTAATAAATACAACTTACCAAATCATCCATAATTTAGGTAAATAAAAATAAAAGCATATATGCAACTTAATTTGGCCCAAAGCCTATCACAAAATCACAACCATGTTAGCCATGTATTTATATATCAAATATAAATCACTTCTCATATTTTACATAAATACCTGTACTAGTTTGAATCGAACTCAAGTAACCTCAAATCATCACTGTGCCCATTGGACCATTTGGAATACTATCGGATACTCGGGTACCTCATACACTAAGTGCCAATACTTGGTAAAAACCACATCTATCTCATATCTCATATAGATGCTCACTCTCAAGTCATCACTGGGTTTTCTCACACAAGTTGTCAATCAAGACGTAGCTACCTGGTGCTACTTACACAAACTATAAAGTAACCAGAAAACAAGCCGAAAACTCAGTCATCGGTAGGACGTACAAGACCAGCACCCAAAACACGGTAACCCCTAATGACATGTCATTTTTATCCTATCTATTCCTAAGGTCTTTTCTTGATCTAAATAATCAAATTTAACTAATTTAATTCTCAATCCATTCAATTTAATAAAAAATTCATGTTATGGAAAAATTACCATTTTTCCCTTATACTTTTAACTTTTTTACAATTTAGTCTCTAGGCTCGTAAAATAAATTTTATGCAATTTCGCCCCTAACCAAGCCTAGCCAAATATCATATACATCCATATCAGCCCATACATTTCACAATTTCACACATTTGACACAAAATTTTCACATTTTTTAATTTAACCCCTAATTAGCAATTTCATTAAAAACCCCTTAACAAAAGTTGTTTAATTAACAACAAGGACTCATATTCTTCCATTAAGCTTCAAAAAAATGAAATGCTCTCATGGAAAAACCCTAGAATTTTAATCATATTGCAAATTAGTCCCCTATTTAGCTAGATTTAGCTACAACGGTCTCGAAAACATAAAGATTAACAAAAACGGGACAAAGAATCACTTACATGCAAGGAAAAAGCTTGAGCAAAATTTCTTCCCTTCTCCTATCGTGAATTCGGCTATGGTGAGAAAATGGAAGAAGATGATGGCTTTTTCTTTTATTAAATTAACCTTTATTTACTTAATTACCTATTTACCCTTACCTAACTTTAAAAATTACTCAATTACCAAGCCATGCACATCCACTAATTCATTTAATGGTCTAATTAACATATAAGGACCTTTACTTTATAGTTATATAGCTATTTAACACATTTAGTTAATAGAACACAACTTTCGTATTTGATGCGATTTAGTCCTTTTTCACAAATTGAGCATACAAACGGTAAAATTTCTTAACAAAATTTTTATACAATCATACTATCATGCCGTAGACCTCAAAATAATATTAAAAATAAATTTACTACTTCAAATTTGTGGTCTCAAAATCACTTTTCTGATTTTACTGAAAATGAGCCGTTACAATTCTCCCCCTTAGGAATTTTCGTCCCCGAAAATCTTACCAGAAAATAGGTTAGGGTATTGTTTTCTTGTGGTTTCCTCTGATTCCCAAGTAGCCTCCTCAATATCGTGACGATGCCAAAGAACCTTCACTAAAGCTATTCTTTTGTTTCTTAACTCCTTGATCTCTCGAGCTAAAATTCTGGTCGGTTCTTCGTTATATGACATGTCAGGCTGAATCTCAACCTTTGACGGAGAAATTATATGCGAAGGGTCTGATCGGTACTGTCATAACATAGATACATGAAATACATTATAAATATTTTCCAACTCTGATGGTAATTTCAGTCGATAAGCCACTGGCCCAATTCTCTCAATAATCTCATACGATCCGATAAATAGCGAACTCAACTTTCCTTTGTGACCAAATCTTAGAATTTTTTTCTAAGGCGATAATTTCAAAAACCCTTTATCGCCGACCTGAAATTCAATATCTTTATGTTTCAAATCTGCATATGATTTCTGTCAATCTGAAGCGGCTTTCAAATTGTCTCAAATCACTTTCATTTTCTCTTTGATTTCTCGGATCAAATCAACCCCGTTTATCTGTTTCTCACTAAGCTCGGTCCAGTACAATGGAGTTTGACATTTACGACCATATAAAGCTTCATACGGTGCCATCTTAATGCTCGATTGAAAACTATTATTATACGCGAATTCAACCAACGATAAATTTTTCCCAATTACTTTTGAACTCTAAAACACAGTAACGAAACATATCCTCGAGAATCTGAATCTCTCTCTCAGACTAACCATCGATTTAGGGATGAAATGCAGTGCTAAAATGTAACTGTGTACCCAAAGCCTCTTGTAACTTTTTTCCAAAATCATGATGTAAACCGTAGATCTCTATTCGAAATAATGGAGACTGGTACTCCGTGTAATCTCACAATCTTAAAAATATACAATTCGACCAATTTGTCAAGAGCGAAGTCCGTACGCACCGGAATAAAATGTGCGGACTTCGTCAAACGATCAATAATGACCCAGATAGCATCTTTCTTTTTCGGAGACAGAGGTAATCCCGATATGAAATCCATCGTAACTCTATCCCATTTCCACTCCAGCATCATTACTGGTTGTAATAGACTTGACGGTACTTGATATTCGGCTTTAACCTGTTGACAAATCAAGCATCTTGACACAAATTCAGAAATGTCATGTTTCATACCCGACCACTAGTACATCTGTTTCAAATCACTGTACATCTTAGTATTCCCCGGATGAACAGACAAGCTACCACTGTGTGTTTCTTGTAAAATTTTCTGTATAAACTCGGGATTCTTCGACACGCAAACTCTACCTCAGAATAACAAAAAATCATCAGATCCGATCTGAAACTCTGAATCAGTAGTCAACTCACACTGTACTCTTTTAGCTTGCAATTCATTATCACATTTTTGAGCTTCACAGATTTGCTGAAGGAACATCGGTTTATCTTTTAACTCGGCTAATATTGAACCATCATCAGACAAGGTCAATCACGCATTCATCGCTCTCAGAGCAAACAAAGATTTTCTACTCAAAGCATTCGTGACCACGTTTGCTTTTCTCGGGTGATAATCAATTACTAACTCATAGTCTTTCAACAATTCAAATCATCTTCGCTGTCTCAAGTTTAAATCTTTATTATGACATCAAATACTTCAAGCTCTTACGATCAGTAAATATGTGGCACTTCTCACCAAACAAGTGGTGTTACCAAATTTTTAATGCAAACACAATAGCGACTAATTCCAAGTCGTGTGTCGGATAATTCTTCTTGTGAGTCTTTAATTGTCTGGAAGCATTCGCTATTACTTTTCCTTCTTGCATTAGAACACATCCCAAACCATTCAATGATGCATCACTGAAAATCACAAATTCTTTACTTGACTCAGGCTGAACTAAAACTGGTGCTTTGGTTAATAGTGCTTTCAATTAATTAAAATTCTGTTGACATTTCTCAGACCACTCAAACTTTACATCTTTCTGCAATAACCGAGTCATCAGTGTAGCTATCATTGAAAACCTTTTTACAAATCTCTGATAATAGCCCGCCAATCCCTGGAAACTTCTGACCTCGGATATATTTCTTGGTGGTTTCCAGTCAGTAACTGCTGAAATCTTGCTCGGATCAACTCTGATGCCTTTCACCGAAACAATGTGTCCCAAAAATCTAACTTCTCAGAGCCAAAACTCCCACTTGCTAAATTTAGCAAATAATTGTTTATCTCGCAATGATTGTAACACAATTCTTAAATGCTCGGCGTGTTCAGACACATCTCAGGAATAGATCAGAATATCATCAATGAATACAACAACGAATCTGTCTAAATACGGCCTGAAAATTCTATTCATCAAATCCATAAAAAATTGCAGGAGCATTAGTTAACCCAAACGCATAACAAGAAATTCATAATGCCTGTACCTGGTTCTGAACATAGTTTTCGGCACATCCGAATCTTTAACCCACAACTGATAATAATCGGATCGCAAATAAATCTTTGAAAATACTGTTGCTCCATTCAACTGATCGAGCAACTAATCAATTCTCAGTAAAGGATACTTATTCTTAATCGTAACCTTGTTAAGCTATCGATAGTCGATACATAATCTCATTGACAAATCATCAATCCAGACAACGCTGCCCCGTGAACGGGGGCCGGCGTGTTACTTTCAACATCATCGGAGTCTGCTCGATTGGAATCCATTGCTATATGAAAAACATTATTTTAAAATTTCAGGAGATGTCACACCATTACAGGTTAATAAATGTCATGTATAGCTTGACTCACATACGCTACATTAGTCCGAGAATCATCTAAACTGTAACTTTGATACCAATAAATGTAACACCTCTAACCCATATCCGATGCCAGAACAAGGTTACATAGCATTATCGGACTTATAACTTAAACAATTATACTTTTCATAATAAATTATCGTTCAAATCAAAACCATTCAAATACATTCATATAGTCCCTAATATGAGCCCTCAAGGCCCCAAATAGACATTAAAAGTGGTTCGGGACTAAACTGAGTACTCAAGAAATTTTTAGAAAAACATTGAAATTTTTCAAAGTGCGGGGGACACACGCCCGTGTGGCCAGACTGCGTGTCTCACACGGCCAAGAGACACGCCTGTGTCTCAGGCTGTGTGGGCTTTCAAAATGGGGACACATGGCCGTGTCCTAGCTCGTGTCTGACCTCATGTAATTCACTGACTTGGATCACACGACCAACCACACGCCCGTGTGCCAGGCTGTGTACCCTTCGTAATGGCCTCACACATCCGTGTGTCAGGCCGTGTGCTAGGACGTGTGAAAACTGGAGGGTATACTGACTTGTGCCGCACGGCCAAGCCACACGCCCGTGTGATAGGTTGAGTGAAGCTATTGACTTGATTTCTATAAAAGTATCAGGGGACACACGGACGTATCACCTGGCCATGTGTCACACACGGCTGTAACTAGTGCCCGTGTAGACAAAAATAGGCCATTTTCCAAGCCATTTTCCTCACCCACATTGGTACCAACCTATACACATCACTTTGCACATAACCATGGCATAAATCAGCACTCAACATACACATCATGTACTATCCACACATACAACATGATATCCATAAGCACATTCATATGACCAATTTAAAACATACCAAATATACTTCCAAAGTCTACCTAAACGGTCAATCACATATATGAGACACTGTGTCTAAAATTCAGCATACATACATATCTAAAACACAACCATTTAGTGCCAACACACAATCTCACAAGCAAGGCATTCATATAGCAACCATACACCACATATCATAAGGCCATTTACACCTTTTTACATATCAACACATATACCATTTTCAAGCCAAATCATTTGGCTAAATACACAACAAAACATATAAGCCACATTAGCCAAAATACCTATACATGCCATTTAACCCAAAATATAAAGTCCAAAATACCAAAATAAGAGTTTAATAATGTGACATGATATCCGACAACTTCCAAACTGAGCGAGCTTCCGAATCACTATAAAACACGAAAATTAAAACAGGATAAGTAATTAAGCTTAGTAATTTCGTATGACTAATAAATACAACTTACCAAATCATCCACAATTTAGGTAAACAAAAATAAAAGCATAGATGTAACTTAATTTGGCCCAAAGCCTATCAAAAAATCACAATCATGTTAGCCATGTATTTATATATCGAATATAAATCACTTCTCGTATTTCACATAAATACCTGTACTAGTTTGAATCTAACTCATGTAACCTCAAATCATCACTGTGCCTGTTGAACCATTTGGAATATTATCGGATACTCGGGTACCTCGCACACTAAGTGTAATACGTGGTCGAAACCACCTTTATATCATATCTCATATAGTTACTCTCTCTCGAGCCATCACTGCGTCTACTCACACAAGCTGTTAGTCAAGACGTAGCTACACGGTGCTGCTCACACAAGCTTTAAAGTAATTGCAACACATACCGAAATCTCAGCCGCCAATAGGACGTACGAGACCAGCACCCAAAACACGGTAACCCCTAATGACATGTCATTTGTATCCTATTTATTCAATAAGGTTCAACCTGGATCCAATCCATAAGTTTTCGAATCTTCGTCGAGTATTTTCTTAGAGTCATATCATTACAATTTTAATAATAAAGCATTTAAAACACTTATAATTTAATGCTTATTAACATACGAACTTACCTAGAATTAGTACGAAGAAAATCGATCGAGAAATCCACTACTTTATCTTTGTCTCGGTCTAATTCCAAACGTGGATTTTCCTGATCTAAAAAATCAAAGTTAAATAATTTAATTCTCAATCCATTCAATTTAATAAACAAATCATGTTATGGAAAAATTACCATTTTGCCCTTATACTTTTAACTTCTGTACAATTTAGTCTCTAGGCTCGTAAAATGAATTTTATGCAAATTTGCCCTAACCAAGCCTAGCAAAATTTCATATACATCCATATCAGCCCATAAATTTCACAATTTCACAAATTTAACACAAAATTTTCACCTTTGTCAATTTAACCCCTAATCGGCAATTTTATTAAAAATTCCTTAACAAAAATTGTTTAATTAATAACAGGGACTCATATTCTTCCATTAAACTTCAAAAAAAAATTCTCTCATGGAAAAACCCTATACTTTTAATCATATTGCAAATTAGTCCCCTATTTAGCTAGATTTAGCTATAGTGGTCTCGAAAACATAAAAATCAACAAAAACGAGACAAAGAATCACTTACATGCAAGGAAAAAGCTTGAGAAAAATTTCTTCCCTTCTCCTATGGTGAATTCCGTTATGGTGAGAAAATGGAAGAATATGATGGCTTTTTCTTTTATTAAGTTAACATTTATTTACTTAATTACCTATTTACCCTTACCTAACTTTAAAAATTACTCAATTACCAAGCCATGCACATCCACTAACTCATTTAATGGTCTAATTACCATATAAGGACCTCCATTTTATAGTTCTATAGCTATTTAACACCTTAGCTAATAGAACACAACTTTCGCACTTAATGCGATTTAGTCCTTTTTCACAAGTGGAGCATACAAACGGTAAAATTTCTTAACGAATTTTTTATACAATCATACTATGATGATGTAGACCTTAAAAATAATATTTAAATAAATTTATGACTTCAAATTATTGGTCTCGAAACTACTGTTTTGATTTTACTAAAAACGGGTCGTTACATTACCTATGTTAAATTCATGTGGCTTATGTTTGAATATGCTAACATGTGTTGTTGGTGGTACTTAGGCTTGTGTCAAGTTTATGGTTGGATTATATTATGCTTAATCTAAATTTTATGTATTGAAATGGTAAGTGATGTTCATGTTTTATGAACTTACTAAGCATTATGTGCTTACATAGTTTTCTTCCCTATGTTTTATAGATAATCAGAAGCTCGTCGGAGACCTATCACACTATCCATTGATTATATCAGTAGTTTTTAATGTTTTGGTTAAGGTTATAATGGCATGTATAGGTGGACTTGTGGTGTATGTTAGTTGATAAGTTTGGCATGTATATGTGTTATTATGGTTGGTACTCTTTTGGTACTTATGACACCTTGTTGTTGTGTGTTAAAATGGTTAATTGATGCATGTTTTGATAGCCAATTTTGGTATGTGATGAGGTAGTTGCAAGGTGGTCAAGTATGGTAGGTTTTGTGTAACACCCTGAATTTTGGGCCTAGAAGAAATAGGTTTTGAACAAGGGAACAATTAGAAGATTGTACATAAATATTTAGTTGTGCAAGGAAGTGACATAAATGAATGTCTGCTTCAGTGGTTAAGTGATTTAGGAGTGTTTGGAAGTGTCTGAGAAGTCAGGGGTTCAAGCCTTGGCTTATGCAAAATTTTTATTTTAAGTGAATAAAATCCTTGGATCTAAATAGTAGGTTCTTAAATTATTGCGGTTAAAATATGATACAAAGGAGTTGTTGTTCTAGTGGTAAGGGGCGTGTGGAGTGTACATGGGGTCTAAGGTTTGAGTGGTGGCACATCAATAAGGCAGTATTTATTTTGTTACCTAATTTGTGTAGGTGGTAGAGTTGGATTGAAATACTGCTAAATGGATTTTGAACTGGTCATAGAGAGAATTGAGGAGGGATATTTGGAGAGATTTGAGGAGAGAATATTGAGATTTGGGGAGGTTGTTGTTTTGGAGAGATAATAGTAGAAAATTAAGGGAGAGGAAGTGGATGGAGAGTGTGTAGCCGAATTGGAGGAGGGATTTTTGGGGTTTGGGGTTGTTGCCGATTTGGTGAGAGTTAGAATTCGGGTTTCATTCCTTTTCTTTCAACCTTGGCCAAATACAGCCTCTCTCCTCCCTCACCATTTTTCTTTTCGGTTTTCTATCCTAGTCGATTCTCCCTTCTTCTTTTTCTTTTTTTAAGTTCTGCCGAATAGCTCTCGGCATTAGCAAGGGTTTGTTGATGAAGTGGGAGCGCACGGTTTTTCTCTTCATCTCCCTCAAGTGCTCTCCATTGGCCGAGTACTGATAGATTAATCCTGATTCTCAGCTTTTTGTACGCTACATCTCTGATCTGCAATCTATTTTATCGTTGTTGGTAAGTGGTTATGGAATAATAAGGAGTCATCTGTTACTTTTTAAGAAACAATATTGAGTGGCAAGTGGGGTGCAATTGAGATGGTTTGTCAAGTATGAGTCTAATATAAAGATGGTGACTTTTGTGTAGGTGGTGGTCGAGGTTGCTTGGCACTTTTCCTGGGAACCAAGGGTGCGATGATCATTGATTTTTGAAATAAGAGTGTTCGGAACGAAGGGAATCTACAAATCGCATTAGGTGTGTAAACACCCCACTGTAACTGTAGAAAGGCAAAAGCTGAAACGCCGGAAAGACGGCGTTTGAGACCACACAAGCGTGTCATCGCTCGTGTGGTAAGCCAAACCCGCGAATCATGGGCGATAGACTATAGAGGCCTCCATGAGCATTTTCATGGGCTTAGGCCATAATGGGCCATGTTAGGTCAAAATGGGCCGTATAGGCTCAATGGCTCTTGGGCCCTACACGGATGAAATTCATGATTTGTGGCAAACACTGGCCTGGGCTATGTAGATCTCATAGTTGTGGCGAAATCTGGGGTGAACGGGCCGCACTAACGTGTGGGCCCACTTGGGCCGAGTAATGGGCCTTGGGCCTATTTACACTGTTATGACCATTTAGATTACCTGAGTCGCTCGAGACGACTGCGGACCTTTTGAGAGGTCGATATCTACACCGAAACCCTAAAATAGGTAAAATAACCAAAATATCCCTATAGGGTAAAATGACCTAAATACCCCAATAAGGTAAAATGATTGAAATACCCCCATAGGATAAAATGACTAAAATACCCCCATAGGGTAAAATGACCAAAATACCCCCATAGGGTAAAATGATCAAAATACCCCTATAGGGTAAAATTACCAAAATACCCTCATAGGGTAAAATGATCGAAATACCCCCATAGAGTAAAATGACTATTATACCCTTAGAAGATGAAATGACTGTTATGGCCTTATGTTATGTATGACTGATTTGCTCTATGATATGTATGACTATGATTGAGCATGACATTTTGCATACACGTATGATATTATGTCACGATATATTGCTTGGGGATGGGTTGTTGTATTTGGAGGAAGTGTATCGTACTAATAAGGTTGCATGGGTCGCCCAAGACGATTGTGGACCTACTGATGGCTATATGCCGTTTATTTTACTGGCAGCTTTGCTGTAATACTATTTAGTGCCGCAACCGGTGCTAATCTTGGTGTGTCTCACTGGGTAGGTCGATTTTATCCCCACATGGTGTGTTTGGTGGGACGAAGTGGTGTGTAGAGGCTGGATTGGGTAAGATTTCTAACTGCATATCTCTACTGATTAATGATTTTGTACTATTACTGCATCCATTAATGATATTACATACTGTTTATTGCTTGACTGATATCTGTTACTGTTATGGGCCAAGGCCCCACTGATACTATTAATGAAATTGGGCAAAGGCCCTACTGATTATTGGCATTGTGATGGGCTCAAGCCCAATCGTTTACTGTTACATGAAAAGGCTTAGGCCCACACTGAACTGGACTATTATTGTAACGGGCTCAGGCCCAAACTGCATTTATCTACTGTTTAATTGACTGTTTACTTGTTAGAGGATTACACACCGAGTTTTCGTAAACTCACCTCTCTGTTTAACTGTACAAGTAATCCCCAATTGTAGGCGGGTCGGTACTGCGAGGGACTCGATGATGGCCACACAACCGCATCAGTTTTCATTTTTAGCTTCTGATTTATAAGTAACTGAATTTGGGTATTTTTATGTAAAAAGGCCTATTTAAAGTTATAAACTTTAAATTGGGGTTTTTATTTATTTAGTTTGATATAAACTGCTAGTTGTAGAAAAAGACGGGTTTTCAAAAGGTAACTATTTTCAAAGACATCACATTTTCGTAAAATACTGTAAAAGTTTCCGCATCAAACAAAGTTTTAAATATAGTAACAAACTAATATGATCAACACACTGCTAAAGACAACTTGAGTTTTCAATAAACGTGAATTAGTATGGAACGGGTTTTCAATGAAACTGTGTTTTTGAAAAACACTTCAATGCGATATCGCCAGATTTGGCCATAACGTCTAGGCCAGGTTTGGGGTGTTACATTTTGAGATGAAAATGAGATAAATGTGCATGGTTGAATATGGCCAAATATGCATATGTTAAAATATGTTTGATTGACTATGATTGAGGTGCCTTATTGGCATATTGGTTGGATGGATTATTGGACTATTGAATTGGTCATTTTATGCATATTTTGGTACATTTTGATGCATTGGTTATGGGTGCAAATTGCTTATAGGAAAATGCTTGAGAAGGGTTATGGAAATGGCTTGATTTTGGCCAATTTCGTGTCCACACGGATGTGTGTCTCAGCTGTGTGTGACACACGGCCATGTGACACGACCGTGTGTCCCCTGTAGGTTTTAAATGTTGCAAGTCAGGTAGTTACATGGCCTAGCACACGGCCTGGCACACGGGCATGTGGCTTGGCCGTGTGACCCTAGCCAGAGAGTTACACCAGTGAGGACACGGCCGTGTGTCCCTATTTCGAATGTTACACGGGCGTGTGTCTCAGCCATGTGAGTACACGGCCTAGCCACACGGCTGTCTGATCCCTGTTGCAGTTAAGTTTTTCTTACTTTTTCCTCAATGTTTCAAATGTTCCTGATTTAGTCCCAAATCATTTTTAAAGCATTTTTAAGGCCTCGAGGGCTCAATTAAGGGACGATATGCATCTTTATGTATAGATTATGATATTTTTATATTAAAGTTTGCAAATGTATGTTTTGAAGTTACGTTTTTTCGGTAATACTTTGTGACCCTATTTTGATGACAAATACAAGTTAGGGGTGTTACACAAATTCTCCTGTTCTTCATCTTTTTCGATATCTCGAAGAAGGAATATTTATGAAAGGTTCTGCATGGAGTAGACTTCATGAGGACTAAGTTGAAAAAGTAGGGAAACTAGCAAGCAAGTAAAGTTATTAATCCTACTGTTTATGAAAGGTAAATTTTATGGGTGTAAGAACTATTTTAAGGGCTCTACATGCTTATAGAAGCTTAAGCTTTTAAGGTGTAACATATGGTTAACCAAAAGATTTTGGGTTGTATGCTGCTACCTGGAGAATGAAAGCTCTAGTGCTCGAGAAAAGGAATAAGCTAAGGAAACAACAAGGATTAAGGTGAGTTCCTAACTCTAAACCTGTTGTTATGTTCTACAGTATTTAAGTATGCCATGTTGCATAAACATGAAATATGATGGCATGAGCATGCATTAGATGATTGTAGGTAAACCTCAAGGGGATTAGATGAAGTTAGAATGGGAATAGGGAGTGAACCTATTAAATACTGCCTCGAGTGAAGTTTTGGACCTTGTGGAGGGAACACTGTGGTGTTTGAGCATCAAGGCTAGGTCGTGTTAAAGAGATAATGGGAGGAGGATTCCTGAAATGACATCACGAAATGGTATTTACGATGATGGTAGTATTGACTGGTCCTTCAGGGCAACACCGTGACTGCAGTATATGGCGTAAGACCATAGATGAAAGAGGTTATGACAATCTGGTATAAGGTAAATGGCGTAAGACCATAAATAAAAGAGGCTATGAGAGTCTAGTATGAAGCACGTAGCATAAGTCCATAGATGAAAGATGCCATAGTGGCATGGTATACGGTAAAATGGTAATGGCGTAAGACCATGTATGAAAGATGCCATGGCAGCAAGGTAAATGGTATAAGGTATACAGTGTAAGATGACCGCCTCTAGATGCACTAACGTCTAAAGTGTAATTTCTACAACCAAATATAAGTGTTAGTCGATTTCTGCAAGTATACGAGCTAGGTTGTAATTTAGTTTATACAACAAAGTATGAAGTACTCCAAGAATCGTACCTAAGGGAGGAAAATACTAAATTAATTCTAACCTCGATGCAAATATATCTAATTAGTAATTTAACTAAATTATATTACAATAAACCATAAAGTGTAGAAAAATTATATTACGTAAGAAATAAATAAATTGCATTAAAATAAAATGGAAAATTTGCAAACTGAATCAATTCTAAGAATGGAAGACTAACTTGCTTTAGTGGTCATAACTAATTCCTATTTCGGGTTCTACTCAATTTACTAATCGTTAACCTAGCAATATCTCTCAATCTTATACTAAACTAATGAGTCAGCAAGAACTACTTATCTCTCGACCTCACAGTCCAGACCAGATTAAGGTAAAGTGTTCACGGATAGACAATACCAATTTTAGATTCATTCTCACCTAGATGACTTCCTAGGGTTTCGAGTTCTTCCTATCCTGACTAGCTGATCCACTAAGAAACCCTACATAGAAATTAATTACTTTCACGTCCACTTGCTAATCTTCCATAAGGGGATTAGTTCCTCATGGATCCCATAAATAAAATAAACTTGATTGAAAGGATGAACATGAATAATAAATCAAGAATAAGGTTTAACATATTCAACACAGTGGCGTGCTTAACATGCTTAACTTGTTTAAAGTTAGGACCTACACCTTAATTTCATAATCTGCTGCACTAAACCTTAAAATCTCCACTTTAACCTTAAATGAGCCTAAATACAAAAACAACACTTATTACATTAGAATACAATTAAAAACCAGACTTTAAACACCCCTAAGGGTTCGGCCAAAACAGTGCCACATCAACAAATTTTCATATCCAAAACGATAAGCAAACTTACATTGTTTCGCAATTAAATGAAGTTGTGAATACCCATTTGAAACGATTGTTGATCTGAAATGTTTGGATCAATTCCTAGGAAAAAATAACATAAAAATCATCAGTAAAAATGTTGGAAACATGGCGGCAACTTAATAAAAAAAATGAAAGATGAAGCAGAAAGAAAACAAAACTAAACCACACAAGGAGGAGGGAATATGACAAAAAAAGGGAGGTGCAAACGTAGGCTTGGGCGGCTCAATAGAGGAGAAAAATGAGGAAATAGAGAGGGAGAGGAGGTGGAATGAAAACTAGGGAAACAAAATGAGAAGGCTAAAAAAAAAGAAAATAAAAATAACATTTATACCTAGGTTAAACTAGGTTGGACGGTGATCTGCTGGAATATGTTACAGCAGATCAAACTAGTTTTTGCACTTTAGGAGCTTGAACATAAGCATTTTTTTGTGTTTTAATTACATTTCAGCAAGTTTAGTTAATTGTAAAAAAAATGTGTAATTTGAGTCTTTTATTGAATTTAAGGGTAGAATGAGGCCTAAGGATGAGCTAATATATTTTATGAGTGTGTAGAAGACCATTAGAAGGCGTATTAACTCAATACTAGTCTCTAGGTTGAAACATAGAGCATTGGATGTCGTAACATAAGGAGCAAAATCGAAGAAGCCCAAAACTGCCTTCGATGTCACGACAAAGCCTGAGGATGTTGCGACATACCCTTGAAGACACCCTGAAGCTAAGCATACTACCTTTGATGTCACGATATAGCACCTGGTGTGTCACGACATTGCCTCTGTACGGGATATTAATACTAGCCAAGGGTATTTTGGTGCGCACAATCCAACTTTAAGCTCGGGAACGTCAGCTGACCTAGGGTTAAGGATGACGGCTATTCTATGTAACACCCCTTACCTGTGTTCGAAGCTAGAACAGGGTACGAGGCATTACCAAAACATAAACACATGCAATCATACAAAACCAAGACTTATATATATATTTTAGTTTTTTAAAAAAAATCCTTTTCGATCAAGTCATGCAAGCTCGCACATCCACAAAAATGCATCACCATGAACATATAACTTGATCAATATTAGCCAACATCAATGGCTTTATACAAAATAAATTATCAAATAGCATAGATCAACATTTTAGGCCAAATCATTTATGACACATAACAAAATAACCAAGCCTTCTATACATGCCATAATTCAAAATATTGATTTTAAAATACCAAAAAGTATTGATAGTGAGGATGGAACTCCAACGATCTCCATACCCCGAGTTAGCTTAGTGACACTATAAGACAAGGAAAAGAAAGGGGGTAAGCATATAGCTTAGTAAGTGAATATGTAAATAATAAAAAATTTATTAATATGCTTTTATCAATCTTCACAATATGTTCTCAAAAATAAAACAATCATAAAAGCACATAGTTCCAATATTTACTCAAGTTCGTATCTAGCTGTCTACTCGCATCTTAGTTACTAAATTATTTATCTCTTGAGTTACAGAGCTCCAAATTAAGTTCCACAAATTTACCCTGAAACTAGACTCACATATCTTCTTACCAAAAAATTTTTAGAATTTTTCGTTTAGCCAATAACTACAGTTTATTCTCTAAAGTTTCCTCTATTCTTCTCGTACAGAATTTAGATGATGTTCCCGTTTATTTCTCTTGAAAATATACTCATTCAGGATTTCAAACATATAAATTCCAACTCATAAATATTTTTGTTCAAATTTTAATAATTTTCCAAAGTCAGGACAGGGGATTCCAAAATCATTTTGACTTTGTCTCACTAAAATTCAAATATCTCATAATATGGAATTCTTTTCTTTACACCGTTTCTTTTATATGAAAATAAACTCAATTAGATTTAATTTTATATCTTATTCAACTTCTAATTCAATTTCCACCATTTTTCTAATTTTTCAAAATCACACAACTGCTGCTGTCCAAAACTGTTTTATCTCAAATTTCACTCTTTCATGAAACATCATAACAATATGCTTAACATTCAATAACATAGTTCAACTTGCATGCATGATACAAGACTTTATCTCTTCACTTACTCCTTTTCAACTTTACCACATTTCAATCACATACCGAACACATTGCTCATGAGTATACACATACATATACCTACACTTATCACCACATAGTCACACATAATTTCACTTAGTCGATTTTCCCAATGAACACTTCGGAATAATAACAGATACACAGTGGTTCCGCACATAGCACCACCCTTATGATCAATTCTATCCGGTACACATAGTAGCCTACATTGAGTACTACACATGTGACTAATACCATCCGGTACACGTAGTAGCCTGCATATAGTACTACACACGTGACCAAAGCTATCCGGTACACATAGTAGCCTGCATTTAGTACTACACATGTGACCATAACTATCTTATACTCATAGTAGCCTACACATAGTACTACACATGAGTTCTCATGACGTCCTTCGTATCCTTTTCTATTTTGAAAGTTCAACCGAGAAATTTCTCACTTATTCTCACTTTGTCAATTTCATCCATAATCAATCTCAATTCATAATTTACATGAAATAATCATTCAATATACAACCACATCTCATTTAATATAACAAAATATTATAACATAAGTAAAAACGATATATATTATTTACATACAAAGTTACCTTGGTGCAAGATATGACGAATTTGCAATTTAGTCCACAACCTTTTCCTTTCCCCCGATCAAGGTCAATTCCTCGTCTTTCTTGATCTATAATAACACATATAACTTATTTAATACTCAAATTATTCATTCTAGTCCAAAAATCACACTATGGCAAACTTACATTTTTGCCCCTAAATTTTCACATATTTACAATTTTACCCCTAGGCTTGTAATATGAAAAGAACTTATTTTTTTTCAAATCCTAAGCGTAGCTGATTCATATTCCCTCTTATAGCAGCCCACAATTTTCACTAAATCACATTTTCCTACACATAATTTTACAACTTTTACAAATAGGTTCTTTTATGCAATTTCATCAAAAATCACTTAGTAAAAGTTGTTTATCACACCCCAAACTTTCATATTCTTCTATAAAACATCAAAACACATGCATTTCATCCATGTGTAAATTTTTAAACACAAATCAAAACACATGCATTTCATCCATGTGTAAATTTTTAAACACAAACCCTAGTTCAAAATAATAGTAGAAATAGCTAAATCGAGTTACGAGGATCTCAAAAATGTAAAGAACATTAAGAAAGGGGCTAGGATGCACTTAATATTAAGCTTGGAAGCTTGAAAAACCCTAGCTATGGAGACTTAGAAAAATTCAACCAAGCATGGAGAAGATGGACACAATTTTGGCCTTATTTTCCCTTTTCTTATTTCTTTTATTAACCAAATGACCTAAATGCCCTTCATTAGAAACTATGGTATTTTATCCTTCTTTGGGTATTTTGTCCAAACTAAAGTATAGTGGTCTAATTACTATTTAAGGACCTCCACTTTAAAAACCCATTACAAACAAGTACCTTTATGAACTAGAACACACATTTTTCACCTATTGTAATTTAGTCCTAATCATCAAATTGGGTACCTAATCGATAGAATTTCATAACGAAAATTTCACACAGTCATTCAATCACACAGTAAATATTAAAACTTAATTGCAATAAATTTTTCTAGTTCAAATTTATGGTTTCAAAACCACTATTCCATTTAAGCCCTAAATCGTGCTGTTACAACTTTCCCCATTTAGGGATTTTCGTCCCCGAAATCTTACAAAAAAAGAGGTTTGGGTACTGTTTTCTCATGGCTTCCTCCGGTTCCCACGTAGCCTCTTCTACTCTATGTCTTTGCCACAACACTTCCCGAGCCAAAATTTTTATCGGTTCCTCGTCATAGGTCATATCCGGTTGAATCTTAATCTCTGTCAGAGAAATTACATGTTAAGGATCAGAACGATAGCGTCGCAACATCGACACATGAAATACATTCTTCAGTACACATATCCTGTCTCGGAACATCAAACAATCTTCTGAATCGATCTAAAAATCTGAATCACTACCCGATTCACACTGAGCTCTTTTAGCTTGCAATTCCCTGTCATTCTTCTAAGCTTCACAAATCTGCTGAAGGAATAACGGTCTAGCCTTCAACTCAGCCAATATCAAACCATCATCAGACAATGTCAAACTTGTACTCATAGCTCTCAAAGCATACAAGGATTTTCTACTCAAGGCATCTACGACTACATTCGCTTTCCCCGGATGATAATCAATTACTAGCTTATAATCTTTCAATAATTCAAGCCACCTCTGTTATCGCAAATTTAAATCCTTTTGATTCATCAAATACTTCAAACTTTTATGATCGGTAAAGATTCGGCATTTCTCACCATACAAATAATGACGCCAAATCTTTAAAGCAAAGACGATGGCGGCCAATTCCAAATCATGCGTCGGATAGTTCTTCTCATGCAGTTTTAGCTATCTCGAGGCATAAGCTACCAGTTTGCCATCTTGCATCAACACACACCCAAGACCATTCAATGACGCATCACTATATATCACAAAATCTTTCCCCAACTCAGGTTGCACCAAAACCGGTGCTTCAGTCAATCGTGCTTTCAACTTCTCGAAACTTTACTGACAATTTTTTGTCCATTCAAACTTTACATTCTTTTGCAACAAATTAGTCATAGGAGTAGCAATCATCGAAAATCCCTCAACAAAATGTCGATAATACCCGGCTAAGCCCAAAAAGCTTCTAACCTTGGTTACATTCTTCGGCAGTTTCCAATCAACAATTGCCAAAATTTTGCTCGGATCAATCCAAATACCATCACCCGAAACTATGTGTCCCAAGAATTCGACCTCACAAAGCCAAAACTCTCTTTTACTTAATTTAGCAAACAATTTCTTCTCTCTCAGAATCTGCAACACTATTCTCAAGTGTTCAACCTGCTCGGATTCATCTTGAGAATAAATCAAAATATCGTCTATGAACATAACCACAAACTTATCCAAATACGGTTAGAAAATTCGGTTCATCAAGCCCATAAAAATAGCCGGAGCATTAGTTAAACCGAAAGGCATCACAAGAAATTCATAGTGTCCATACCTCGTTTTGAAAACTATTTTTGGCACATCTGACTCTTTAACTCTCAATTAATAGTAACCGGATCTCAAATCGATCTTTGAAAACATTGTTGCCCCTTTCAACTGGTTGAATAAATCATCAATTCTTAGCAACAGATACTTGTTCTTTACAGTCACTTTGTTGAGCTGACAATAGTCAATAAAAAGTCTCATAGAGCTGTCTTTCTTCGTCACAAATAATACGGGAGCACCCCAGGGATAAAAACTCGGTCTCACTAATTCTTTATATGTCAACTCTTACAACTAAGCTTTTAATTCTTTCAATTCAGTCGATGCCATTCTATACGGAGCAATAGAGATCGGTGCAGTCCCAGGTAACAAATCAATAGCAAATTCAATCTCTCTAATTGGAGGCAACCCAGGCAATTCTTTTAGAAATACGTCCGGAAACTCACAGACTACTGGCACTGATTCAAGCTTCGACTCAGACATCCCAGTATTCAACACATAGACAAGATAAGCTTCACACCCTTTTCACATGTATTTCTGAGCAGACATGTGAGAGATCACCATAGGCAATTTATTTGATTCATCTATTTCTACCTAAAGAATCTCACCATTTTCACATTTCAACTCAAGGGTTTTCTGTTTACAATTTACCTGAGCATCATGTAATGTCAACCAATCCATACCCAAAATAACATCAAACTCATCAAATGGTAACAACATCAGATTAGCCTAAAAATAGTTACCTTGAATCATCAAAGAACAATTCTTGCAAACCTTATCAACTAACACATATTTGCCTAAAGGATTTGACACTTTAATCACAAATTTAGTAAACTCAACAAGTAAATTCTTACTAGATACCAAATTCACACAAACATAGGAATGAGTAGATCCGGGGTCAATCAATGCAATAACAGTAGTATCATGGAGAGAGAATGTACCAGTAATCACATCGAGAGATGACGCCTCCTCACAAACACATACGGCATAAGCTCTAGCAGGTGCTCTAGCTTCTGATCTCACAGCCGAATCTTTCACCACACTTTTACTGTTAGCTTCGCTTCCGGTATTTCTCGGGGGTTTACCTCTGCTGGTAGTATTACCCGGTCTAACACTCTGAAATTTTTCTTCTTCAACCTTCTCAGGGAAATCTTTAATGTAGTGCTCTCGAGAACCATACTTAAAATAAGCTCGGCTAACTGACCAACACTCACCAAAATCTCGCCTACCACAATGCTAACACTCGGGTTTATTAGGCTTCACATTACCCACACTTTCCATTGAAGTAGCTTGAGCTTTAGAACCCGAATATGATCTCCCATGGTCTCTGTGCGAATACACAGCTGAAACAGTTATTCGAGGATTCATCTCTTTGGGCTTCTTTGACTGAGATTGAAATGACTTACTCATTGGCCTTTTTTCTTGCATCTCGGGCCTCAATCACAGCTTTTCTATTTTCTTTGTTCAGTTCTTCAGCTTTGCAAGCTCGATCAACCAGTACCACAAATTCTTTTAGTTCTAAAATCCCAACTAATAGTCTGATGTCTTCATTTAACCCATCCTCGAATCTCTTACACATGATAGCCTCTGTAGACACACACTCCTAAGCATATTTACTGAGTCTAACAAACTCTCTTTCGTATTCTGCCACAGATAGTCAACCCTGCTTTAACTCGAGAAACTCTTTGCGCTTTTGATCAATGAACCGTTGGCTTATGTACTTCTTTCTGAATTCCTCCTGGAAGAAATCCTATGTAACCCTTTCTTTCAGAACCACGGATACCAGTGTCTTCCACCAATGATATGCTGAATCTCTCAGTAAAGATATAGCACATTTCAAGCATTCTTCGGGAGTACAAGATAGCTCATCAAATACCCGAATAGAATTCTCAAGCCAAAACTCTACTTTCTCGGGATCATCTTCTATATTAGCCCTGAATTCTCCAGCCCCTTTCTTTCAGATTTTATCAACTGGAGGCTTATTCAATCTTACCAAATCAACACCTTGAGGAGCTACAGGGACCGGTTGGGGAATAGGAAAGGGTGGAGTAGGTTGAGCATTCGGATTCGCTTGAACTAATTTTGTATACCAATTATTCATCATATGGAGGAAAGCTTCTCGAGCCCTATCTCCCTAACTATGTGTTTTAGGTGTACTATCCATTGGGGCGGTCCCTTGCGTGGGATCCGGCGTATTACTCTCTACGTCATCAACTACAGCTCGGTCGGGATCCATTTACTATATAAAAAACACAATTTAAATTGTTAGAAGTCATCACACTATCATAGTATATTTATGGCATGTATAGATAGACTTTCACACACATTATGTTAGTCCGAGAACCGACTAAATCATAGCTCTGATACCACTAAAATGTAACACCCCTTACCTGTGTTTGACGCTGGAACAGGGTACGAGGCATTACCAGAACATAAACACATGCAATCGTACAAAACCAAGACTTATATATATTTTAGTTTTAAAAAAAAACTTTTTGATCAAGTCATGCAAGCTTGCACATCCACAAAATGCATCATCATGAACATATAACTTGATCAATATTAGCCAACATCAATGGCTTTATACAAAATAAATTATCAAATAGCATAGACCAACATTTTAGGCCAAATCATTTATAACACATAACAAAATAACCAAGCCTTCTATACATGCCATAATTCAAAATATTGATTTCAAAATACCAAAAAGTATTGATAGTATAGATGGAACTCCAACGATCTCTGTACCCCGAGCTAGCTTAGTGACACTATAAGACAAGGAAAAGAAAGGGGGTAAGCATATAGCTTAGTAAGTGAATATGTAAATAATAAACAATTTATTAATATGTTTTTAATCAATCTTCACAATATGTTCTCAAAATAATACAATCATAAAAGCACATAGTTCCAATATTTACTAAAGTTCATATCTAGCTGTCTACTCGCGTCATAGTCACTAAATTATTTATCTCTTGAGTTACAAAACTCCAAATTAAGTTTCACAAATTTTCCCTAAAACTAGACTCGCATATCTTCTTACCAATTTTTTTTTAGAATTTTTTGTTTAGTCAATTACTACAATTTATTCTTTAATATTTCCCCTATTCTGCTGTCTAACAGTTTCAACCTTTCTGCACTAAAAATTAATTAATATCTTGTACAGAATTAAGATGATGTTCCCGTTTGTTTCTCTTGAAAATATACTCATTCAGGATTTTAAACATATAAATTCCAACTCATAAATATTTTTGTATAATTTTTAATAATTTTCCAAAGTCAGGATAGGGGATTCCGAAATCATTCTGACCCTGTCTCACTAAAATTCAAATATCTCATAATATGGAATTCTTTTGTTACACTATTTATTTTATATGAAATTAAACTCAATAAGCTTTAATTTAATATGTTATTCAACTTCTAATTAAATTTCCACCATTTTTGCTGATTTTTCAAAATCACACAACTGCTGCTATCCAAAACTGTTTTATCTCAAATTTCACTCTTTCATGAAACATCATAACAATATGCTCAACATTCAATAAGATAGTTCAACTTGCATGCATGATACAAGACTTTATCTCTTCACTTACTCATTTTCAACTTTTCCACATTTCGATCACATACCGAACACATTGCTCGTGAGTATACACATACATACACCTACACTTATCACCACATAGTCACACATAATTTCACTTAGTCGATTTTCCCAATGAACACTTCGGAATAATAACAGATACATGGTGGTTCCGCACATAGCACCACCCTTATGATCAATGCTATCCGGTACACATAATAGCCTACACTGAGTACTACACATGTGACCAATACCATCCGGTACACGTAGTAGCCTGCACATAATACTACACATGTGACCAAAGCTATCCGGTACACATAGTACCCAACACTTAGTACTACACATGTGACCATAACTATCTTATACTCATAGTAGCCTACACATAGTACTACACATGAGTTCTCATGATGTCCTTCGTATCCTTTTCTATTTCAAAAGTTCAACCAGGAAATTTCTCACTTATTCTCACTTTGTCAATTTCATCCATAGTCAATCTCAATTCATAATTTACATCAAATAATCATTCAATATACAACCATATCTCATGTAATATAACAAAATATTATAACATAAGTAAAAACGATATATATTATTTACATACAAGCTTACCTTGGTGCAAGATATGACGAATTTGCAATTTAGTCCATAGCCTTTTCTTTTCCCCGATCAAGGTCAATTCCTCGTCTTTCTTGATTTATAATAATACATTTAACTCATTTAATACTCACATTATTCATTCTAGTCCAAAAATTACACTATGGCAAAATTACATTTTTTCCCCTAAAGTTTCACATATTTACAATTTTACCCCTAGGCTCGTAATATGAAAAGCACTTATTTTTTTCAAATCCTAAGCCTAGGTGATTCATATTCCCTCTTATAGCATCCCGCATTTTTCAATAAATCACATTTTCCTACACATAATTTTACAACTTTTACAAATAGGTTCTTTTATGCAATTTCATCAAAAATCACTTAGTAAAAATTGTTTATCACACCCCAAACTTTCATATTCTTCTATAAAACATCAAAACACATGCATGTCATCCATGGGTAAATTTTTAAACACAAACTCTAGTTCAAAATAATGGTAGAAATAGCTAAATTGAGTTATGAGGATCTCAAAAATGTAAAGAACATTAAGAAAGGGGCTAGGATGCACTTGATATTGAGCTTGGAAGCTTGAAAAACCCTAGCTATGGAGACTTAGAAAAATTCAACCAAGCATGGAGAAGATGGACACAATTTTGGCCTTATTTTCCCTTTTCTTATTTCTTTTATTAACTAAATGACCTAAATGCCCTTCATTAGAAACTAAAGTATTTTATCCTTCCTTGGGTATTTTTTCCAAACTAAAATATAGTGGTCTAATTACTATTTAAGGACCTCCACTTTAAAAACCCATTACAAACAAGTACATTTATGAACTAGAACACACATTTTTCACCTATTGTAATTTAGTCCTAATCATCAAATTGGCTACCTAATCGATAGAATTTCATAGCAAAAATTTCACATAGTCATTCAATCACACAGTAAATATTAAAACTTAATCGTAATAAATTTTTCTACTTCAAATTTGTGGTTTCGAAACTACTATTTTGTTTAAGCCCTAAATCAGGCTGTTACATTCTAAGTCTAGAAAAAGGCTCAGTTAACACATGTTATGGACAACTTTTGACTATTGTATAATTGTCTCTTTAGATTTAGATCCTAGTTTTCTCTTTTATTAGGTTTTAGATTTTATTTTCGTTCTTACTATTTACTTTTAGGGAGAAATCATATTCTGAAATTATTCTCAAACTCTGTGAGGATTCAATGCTTAAATTCAATACAATCAAGCTTCTTCTAAAATTTATTTTTGAAAATATTCTTTATGTTTATTCTTTCATTCAAGTTTATATTGTTTATTGGATCAATGAGGAACTAATCCTCTTGTAGGGGATTAACGAGTGGAGGTATGAATAATTAACTATTTTGTAGGGATTTCTTAACGGATCAGCTATTTAGGAAAGGAAGAACCTAAACCCTAGGTCCAACAATCCTAGGAAGTCATCAAGGTGGGAATTAACCCAAAATTGGTATGGCCTATCTGTGAACACCTTAACCCCGAAATTGTTTGGACTGTGAATCTACTTGCGTGGGTTATTTTGTTGAATCTTCTTGCCACCTGTCAGAGGATAAGTTCATTGTTCGGGTTAATGTTGTCGAGTTATTGCTTGATGATGATGCGGAGGAGAGGTCTGCTTAGGCCATCAACTTAGCTTGATTGATGTGCATCTAATCACATTCTGTGAAGTGATGGACCATTTCATATAGCTAGGATAACTTCTCCAGGGGGTTACCTATGAGGTGAAATCAGAGAAATTTATGAGTGGTTCCTATAATACCTCACATCTGACTTGATCGCCGAGTTCGAGATGTGAGATGCCACATTTGTTGCCGGAGTAACTATGATTTCATTTACATGTCTAATAAAAAAGTTATACGAGCCATTAGGTTCCAAAACTTAATTAAATACATTATGTAATCAAATATTAGGTGTAAACGAGGTTACAACAAACTCTTTTGGAATATCGATACAACATAAAATTTTCAAAATACAAAAGTGATGTCGCGACCATGAATGAGGCATGTCGTGACACTAAAGGTAGAAGCATGACGTCTCGACTTCAATCGAGGTGAGTCAAGACCTTGAAGATAGGAAACTGACGTCGCAACTTCAACAGGTGAATTTCACGAATTAAGAACAGGGGGTTCCAATGTCGCGACCTCAACAGAGGACTGACAGTACATTTGTACAGGACCCAAGTTGAATATATCTTAAATTCGTTTGTGAATTTATTCACTTGTGACATTCATAATGTTACATACCTTAATATTGAGTGGATAATGGACTATATATGTGTGATGGTGTAAGTAAAAATCTGAGTTCAAATAGATAAATAACCAAAAGATGATGCATCGGGTATATGATTTCTGCAGCACGTAGCATCATCCACAATAGTGGAATTCATAGCTTAAGACATGGTAAACGATATCCTCTCATTGGTATTACATTATAGATGAAAAGTAAACGTGATCACGGGTCATTTGTCTTTGTGATGAATGACTTAATTACTATTTGATAGTAATTGACTTTTCATGAAGGAAGATGCAATGGTTACAATAAGATAAAATGTGATCATATTGTGAGAACAAACTTATCCCAAAAAGATCAATGATATCTTATGAGGGTAACACACTTATGACAAGATTATTGGACACGTACTGTTCGAGTAACTTTCGTAACGGTATGTTATTAGGAAGACCTCAATCACGATGCTATAATGGAATAACTTCGTGACCAAATGAGATTATAATTAATAGGTGAAAAGCTGGAACTTAATTATAAATTATTTGAGCCTTAATCACATATGTCCATTCAGTATCTCCACTAGCTCGTTGAAATCAGAAATAAATTGCATGTTGAGTCAAATGAGCAGAAATGGATAGAAATGATATGTAATACCTCAAATTCGCTCGGCCCAAACTAAATAATAAATACAAAAAATAAATAAAAATAATAGTCCAACGTTTAGTGTCCATTTACAAGTAACGTACTCGATGGCCCAAATAAACCCAAATCTGTACCCAAACCCGAAACAGCAGACCCTAAACCCAATACCAACCCAATGGCCCAGAACTCAGCCCGAATCAATAGAGTACCCTAGAGGCTTCTAGGGTTTTCGCCAGCACCGCAGCCACCAAAGGCCACCCTCCGGGCGTGCCGAGCCACTTCGTTTATCGGATATAAGGCCATCTTCAAAATTTTGTAAAAGATATCAGCACACACACGCATATTGTAGAGAGAAAATATTCAAAGAAATCAAAAAAAGGAAGAGTTCGAAAGGTGATTTAAACTTTCACTTCATTTTTTTGTTGTTCTTGGCTTTTAATCTTCTTCTATGTTTTCGGGTTTTTTGTTCGTTCAACAAAAGATAAAAGAAGAGAGATTAGAAAGTAGGGGCGTACCTGGAGACCGGATTCTTGCTCTCTCCGCAGTCATCAGAGTTGAAGCGAGGGTCGAGGGTCCTTGAAAATGACGATTCATCGAAACGGCGCATAAACTTTAGAGTTTCTTAGGGTTTCACGAAAAGTGAATAAGGCTTTAGGTTTTGTTTAGTTTCTGAGTACGATAAAACATCTTCGTTTGGAGCCAATATAGTGGCTTTGAAACGGCGTCATTTCGAGGACCAGATCCGAGCAGTGACCCGGTCCGAGTAGGATCCGCGCATGTTGGATTAACTGGTCTATTTGCTCATCAGGTCCCTTTCATTTTGGGAAGATTTTAATTGGATTTTTTTCTTTATTTTTTAATTTTTACAGCATATTTGATTTAGATTTCATTTCGATCCTTATTTAAAACGGAATCGTTCTCGCTATTTAGATTTGAGCATTCAAACTTTGCGTTTAGCTGCTGTTCTAGTCCTGTAGTGTTTAATCTGCCATCAATTTAATCTGAATTTGTGTATTTTATCCTTTTTTAAATTGGTATTTAATTAGTTTGTTTAGCACCTGATTTTTGACATAATAAATCTTATTTTGACATATTATTTTTGAAAAATTAATATTAGATCACTATTTAATTTGGATAGTTTTAAATCTACTATTAATATAGCTTAAAATATAATAAATTATTTTTCTAATCTATTATTAATATATTGTTTTCATCATACATTAATATTTAAATCCATTATGTTTTTAGATTATTCTTATTCTCTTTTATTTTAATATTTATTTAAGTTTCAATTTTAATTTCATGGATAATGTTATAACTATTACTGTCGTTTTCAAAGATTATCTTTCATATTTAATTGTATTTCTATATATTATTAGTTTCGAATTATAAATTTTACATAGCTTCTATACATAAATATTGTGTCTCTTTAAAATTATTTATTTTATTTAGATTTTTATTATTATTATATATTATTGTTTACATTAAGTTTTATTTACTTGGATTAAAATATGCATATAAGATTTATTCATTTTTACAACTTCTTCATTAGAATTCCTTTAAACGTTTTATTTGTTCTTTAGTTCTATTATCAAATCGTTTTTAAATCTTCATATTAATTTTTTATTATTTTTTATTTGTCATGAGGAATCTTAGAAAATTAATTATTAATTTATTGGATGATCAATTATTAATATTGGTATTTGTATAATATGGTTAAAATTATTATTGTCACTTGCATTTACCCATTATTTGTTTGTCACCTTTTTTAGTATATGTTTAAATTGATATTTATCTTTTACATTATATATATCGCTGTTCAATTATGTTCCATTTGTAAGAGTTGAATTTAATAAAGCATCATGATCGTTTTATTTCATAATCCTAAAAAAAAGGGGCTTGGTGTTCATAGGTTCTCAAGAGAATTGTGCCCTAACTTACTGGGCTTCAATTCTTCTCGATGAATTAAGATAACCAAGTGTTCATTTTATTAAAACCATACAATTATTAAAATAAAATTCTTTAGATTTCAAAGTGTTGGATCCTAACTTACTGGATACGACATTTTGTTATCTCGATTTTAAAATAAAAGCAATATTTGGTGTTTAAGAATTTTGAGAAATTGAATCCTAACTTACTAGATTCTGATTTCTCGATTGACTTAAATCATCAAATATCCTTCTTAAAACATGTTAAAAAATTTTAGAAAGGGACAAACCTAACTCCGAAGATTGGACTGTTGTGCTCTAACTCACTGAGTGTGGTGGTCTATTTCTTTGAAATGGGTCCTCCGTCCATTTAACCAATTCAATTATTTAATCTTTCATTTCATGGGATCGTATTTCAAAATCTTTTCAAAGTTTCAATACTAAGACATTAAACAATCGATTCGGTACCAATTTTGGGCGTTACGGGGGTGCTAACCCTTCCTCGTGCGTAACCGACTCCCGAACCTGTTTTCTTGAAATTCGCAGACCAAAAAAAAATCATTTTTAATGGTGAACCGGTCACACCTTAACAAAAGATCGGTGGCAACTCCCCATTTGCATTTTCAAAATCGATACCCATTAATCAAACCTCAAAGGAGTGGTTTCGACATGATAAAGTTAGAGAAATGAGTTACGTTCAAAAATGGATGTGGTTTCTCACCAAGTATGGAAATGACTTTAGGATTAAAATTAAGTTTTTTGAATTATTATTTAATGAATTTAAATTCAAAAATGGAATTAAATTAATTGATCATTGTGAATCCGTTGAATGTTGAAATTAAATATATTTTCTCATATATTCTTTTACAGTAAAATTTCCATGATTTTAACGAAATTAGAATTGAATTAAGAAAATTATTTAATTGAAAAATTAATTTTTTTAAATTAATAAATAATATTTATTTTTGAAAATAGAAAATCATGTTTTGAGTTGGACTAAATTATAAAGTGTTGGGTTAAAAGACAAGAAAATACATATACTTGGAAACGATACATGAGAGGCCCAAAACCCCCCATAACAAGTATGAGGGGTGGCAACCTTAGTAGAATAACTAGGGTTTATCTGACCCTCTCTCCCCTCATTCAATTAAGGGATTGTTTTTCTATTAAATAAATATTGTTTATATTCTATCAATTTAGTTAGGGTTTCACTACCTTTCCCTATAAATAGATAGCAATGGTAAGGCTAAAAATACACAACTTTGAGATATTATTATTCTACACGAAAATAAGTCAGAATTTATTTCTAAGTATAAATATTATTTTTGGGAATAACAATTTTGTTACTAACTTCTACGTCGCGACATAGGTCTTAGTGTTAACACGAGCCAGAGGGAATTAACACGAGCCAGAGGGAATTTTGGTCTACACAATCAAACTTAAAAGCTCAAGAATGTCAGCTAACCTAGAGTTAAGGACAACGACCACCTGAAATCTATAAATAGGCTTATTTGTCACACATTAAAGATACCAATTACTTAGCTTAGAATTTCTCTTTTAATTCCAGTTTAGCTTTTCTCTTTTCTTAGGTTTTAGATTTATTTTCAGTTTGTTCTTTGTTTTGTTTTGGGAGATCTGATTTGTGGATACAATCAAACTTTGTGGATTTGCTTGCATTCTAAATACAGATCAAGTTTTTTTTCTTAAACTCTATACTTTCGATTCATTCATCATGTTCACTTTTTATATCAATTCTATAGTGTTTCTGAACACCATGAGGAACTACTCCCTCTATGGAGGATTAGCTAGTGAAGGTATAATCTATTAACCCTAGGCTTGATGACCCTAGGAAGTTATCAAGATGGGAATTAACCCAAAATTGGTATGGCTTATTCGTGAACACCTTCACCCTAAGCCTGTCTAGACTGTGAGGTTGGAAGATAAGTAGGCATTGCTGACTGGTTATTCTAGTGGACGTATTGAAAGATCCCACTAGGATATCGACTAGTTGATTGAAGATGAACCCAAAGCGGCAGTTGATGAAGATTACCAAAGCGAGTTAATCACCCATAACCAGATTTGATTAATTATACTTTTCAATCTCTTAATATTTATTTATTTATTATATTTCTATTATAAAAATCCTAAAAACTCATTTTATTTATATTTGTGTAATATAACCTATTTTGAGTACTAATTAGATCTTTTGGTGTTTAGGTTAAAATTGATCTAGCACTAGCCTCCATTGGGTTCGATCCTCGAAGTGCTCACCTACTCTGTTGTAACTATATTACAACTAGACTCATATACTTACAGATACCCCCTCATTCATATATATATTACTGTAGTATTCACACTTTGGACGTTAGTACGTCCGGAGGCAGTCATTATTATTTGATAGTAATTGACTTTTCATAAAGGAAGATGTAATGGTTACCATGAGATAAAATAGGATCATATTAGAAGAGCATATTTATTCCAAAGAGATTAAGGATATCCTATGAGGGTAACACACTTATGACTAGGTCATTGGACGAGTACAGATCGAGTAGCTTTTGTAATGATATGTTATAAGGGAGACCTCAATCACGATACTATAGTGGAATGACTTCGTGACCAAATGAGTTTATAATTAATAGTTGAAAAGTTGGAACTTAATTATAAATTATTTGAGTCTTAATCACATATGTCCAATAAGACCCTCCGCTAACTCGTTTAAACCAAAAATGAATTGCGTGTTGAATCAAATTAGTAGAAATTGATAGAAATGATAAAGTTAGAGAAATGAGTTACGTTCGGAAATGAATGTGGTTTCTCACTAAATATGGAAATGACTTAAGAATTAAATTAAGTTTTTCAATTATTATTTAATTAATTGAAGTTCAAAATGAAATTAGATTAATTGGTCATTGTGAATCCGTTGAATGTAGAAATTAAATATATTTTCTCATAGATTCTTTTATGGTAAAGTTGTTATGATTTTAACGGAATTAGAATTGGGTTAAGAAAATTATTTAATTGAAAATTTAATTTATTTAAATTAATAAATAATATTCAATTTTGGAAATAAAAAAACATGTATTGAGTTGGATTGAATTGTAAAATGTCGAGTTAAAAGTTCAAGAAACAGATATAATTGGACCCGATACAGGAGAGACCCAAAACGCCCTCATAACAAGTATGAGGGGCGACAACCATAGTAAAATAACTAGGGTTAGCCACACCTCTCTCTCCTAATTCAACTAAGGAATTGTTTTTATATTAAATAAATATTGTTTGTAACTAATTCAACTAGGGTTTCATTACTACTTCCTATAAATAGATGGCACAATAGGGCTACAATACACAACTTTGATATATTGTTATTCTGCTAGAAAATAAATCAAAATTTATTTCTAAATATAAATATTATTTTTGGGAATAACAATTATGTTAGTTTCTATAAGAGAGATTTATTTTCATACTAAAAGTAAGAAAATTATTTTTGATTTTTTGTTTGATTTGTAATTGTTCGAGTCCACACTCGAAACGGTTCATGGTATGAGAATAGCGGAAAAGGTCATTCGGTTGAAAGTCAGGAACGTCTAGGATCCGTCTTGCTCAAACCACAGGTATTATTCGGGAAAATTTATTACTACAAATATCACAAGCTGGCTCGATTTTCAAAATTTTATTCTTTTGCCGTACAAGAAAATAATTTTCGAACTGGATTTTTTCCAACAATTAAGCTTAAATAGATTATTTATTGTCTTGAAAGTGTGTTTACATTAGAATAACTTTCTCCGTTAAACACGGGTGGTGGGTTCTATTTGAAGTGGACCGGATGGTTGTACTCATGAAATCAATGTAACATTAACGATTCATTTTAGGCTCGACACATGTTCTCGGCGGAGGGGCATAACAAATTATATCAATAGAGATGATGGTAGTAGCAGTTGTAGATGGCCGTCTTTCACGCCATATCTTTCCCAGTCGGCTTTATTGCACATTGTTGTTGCTTATTTACCAACGAACACTACATGGATTTTTAAATGTGGTTGGAGATGGTTGCTGAATGGAAACCGTGGGATAAAACTTGGTTATTGATTTGCTAATAGATAGTGAGCATCGTGGGAGGGGATGTCAGATGATGCATCTTGGTTCAATATGCTGAGAGGGTTTAGAGAGCAGCCTTCAGAGATGGTCAATTAGCACAAGCCACGTGCAACACAATGGTGTTGGGACCTTTCCCTTGCCACGTAAAGCCTTCAAAGAAACACGTAATAAGAAAAAATACTCGAAGCATCCATACAAATCTTTCTAATTGTACAAATAGAGGCCTAACAGTAAAACATGTCCATAAACATGATACTCTGGAATATCATCTACATCTAAAATTCCATTCTAACAAGCGCATTCGAAACATCAGAAGATCCATAATGTAGCCAGTCCTTGGCACAGATTAGTGCTTCCACTGTCTCCGGTCGCAAAGAGCTACGATATTCATCTAGTTGCTTGTCTGTGATATCAAAGATTGATTCGGTGGCAGCAGCAGACACCGGAATCGACAAAATGTCGCGAGCCATCTTGGAAAGAGTTGGATACTTCATCTTGTTCAGCTTCCACCAACCCAACACATCAAACTCTTGGACACGAGGTAACAGGGACTCTTCCAAGTACTGATCCAGCTCAGACTTCATCTGCTGGCTATTAGTCTCCATAATGTAGACATCAAAATCTGCAAGCCCATGGTCCGAAAGAAGATTACCTTGATGAGATTCGTTGGTCTTTCCATTGTTTGCACCATTCACTTCTTCCGCATAAGTTGGCGTCAAAGGCAATGGGAGTGCCACGTATTCAAGAAAGAGCTCATGAATTCCATCGTCAACAGTTTTGATGTATGTGGGAGCATCTTCGCCATATATTTTTGTGAAACTGAACTCGACAAGTTTCATTTTGAAACGAGGATCCATGACCACTGCCATTGCCAAAACCAGGCTACAGTCCTTCCAGTACTTGTCAATCTTTTCTTGCATTGATTTTGCAAGGTTGCTGATGAAAGGATCCTCACTAGTGACGGAACGACCCAAGTCCACATGTATTTTCCACACTTCATAAAAGAATGTAATTACGGTAGGGAGAGTTGTAGTTGTAAGGATGCTGGCTGCATCGAAGAGAGGTTTCAAGAAACTGCATAAAGTCTCAGCCAACTTCCAGTCTTCCATTGATGGGGCTAGCTTATAATCTGGATCGTAAGTATCCAAGCAATCAAACACTTCCTTCAATTCAGAAGCAGCTGCAAGCATTTGGTATGTTGTGTTCCACTGAGTTTGATTGTCAAGAAACAGGCTCTTTTCACTGGGCACTTGAAGCTGGTTTTTAACTTGAATGAACTTGTCATCATGGGATTCTGACATCTTCACATACTTTACACTATCACGGATTTTTTTGATGATCTCTTGCCCTGCTCCAAGCACATCCTTTGCCATGCTGCTCATATTACGAGCTATACAATTTCTAATTAACAGCTGACCATTAAGAATAAGGGGATTTTTAACGCACAGTAAAGGTCTAAGATTTTCCAGCCCAGCTTCACTTAGCGGATGATTGAAGGTGAGGGAAAATAACTTGCCTTCCAAACTCCAGTCTGAAAGGCAGGCAGCGATGGCATGACTTAGAGCAGAACGGGAATCCAGATATGGTTCCATTACAACATTGAAAACCCGTCTGTGCAACTTCCAGTCACTATCAACGAAGTGTCCAGTTATAAACACATAACCGAGGGTTTGATTTGAACTCCACATGTCCAGTGTAAGACAGAAGCGTCCAGGAATACCCTCAATAAAGTTCATTAGGCTTTGCTTTTCCCTCAGGTAAGTTGCAACACAATCCCCTTGAACGGTGTTGAAACTCATTTTATCAAACTGAGGCTGCAGGTTTTGAACAAAAGCTATGAACCCAGGATGTTCAACTATGTGAAGAGGGTACTCATGCATGATAATCATTCTGGCAATTTCATGGCGGCACCGGTCCTGATCAAATGGGATAAAAGGTGAGCTAGGAGATCTGTAGCGTCGCTTAGGAGGTTCACTTCCACCCATCTTTGGGTTATATGGGGTGATGAATTGATTGTTATCTTGGCCTTGGCCTCGTAAGAGTGCTCGACAGGTTCCTTTGGCAATGTGACGCTTCAGATGACTGGTACCTGCTACCTTAGAACCAGTGCTATAAGCAAAACTTTGCTTGCAGCGCTTACAATATGCTCTTCTACATCCGGCACTCACATTTTCAATGGTAAAGTACTCCCAAACCATGGACTTCTTTTTCGGCGCTTGATAGGCTGCGCTTCGGGAGTGGTCAGTGCCAGCTGATTGTTACTCTCCCCAGGGATTGTTTCCATATCTGTAATTTCTGTCATTTCTGTCATGGAAGTAAACCCTGCAGCTGAAAGCAAAAGAAGTTTTAGAAAAGGAGTCCATGATATGTAAGTATGTATATGTATATATATATATAAGAGAACAACAGCTTCAAGTAGCTCATCTAAGGCAAACATAGCCAAAGCACTCTATCAGCTTTTACATACGCGACACACACGTAATAAACAAAATCTCCCCTGCTCGGAGATGCTTCATAATTAAGGCAAGAGGTTCTAGAGAAAAGAAAAGAGGCCCTCAATTCATTTCCAAATTTAAACAGCAAACAGTCAGGCTTTAATACTTCTCCACACACACATAAAGAAAAGAAAAGGATGTAGAATAAATACGCCCTCATAGTTGCAAGGGTAATAAATTACACTGCATTCTCTAGGTTTAGTAGGTATAACACGGTACACCTAAATGCTAGGCTTCGAACTCTTGCATGAGCCAATTGAGATAACCTCCCGGTTCTAAACCAAAACATTTCAAAAAGATTGCACGTACCAACTTATAGCTAAGCTCTGGTTTTTAAACTATATACCAATTTATCATTACATGAACCATGCTTGCAACCCTACGTACATCAAATGCAAATTACAAATAAGAAGAGCTGCTTTGATAGGCAACAAAAGCAAGCAATCTCAATAACAATACAGACGATAGGCGACCGGGTCAAAAAATAATTGGGCCCGGGCCACCACCCGGTGGGTCAATCCGGGAAAACGATTATACGCTAACAAATTAACTTAGATAAAACTCAAATAGGCCCACCTTGGGGAGCAGGGCTAAAATAGGAATTTTAACTAAATGGGCTTGACTTTTTAACATCTAACAAGGAGTTTACAATGAAAAGGGCAAAAACCTAGATCTAGGGCTTCAAAAATATAACTTTTTTTTCTCTTTCAAAAAACAAATAAACAAAAAGGGAAAAAGCCCAGATGAAGTGAAACTGGAATCCAAGATCAAACACATCACTCATAGATCAAAAGACGAAAACAAAAAAGAATCATGTTTAATGTTTGCCCAGATCAAAGACAAAGCAAAAACCCATTAAATATGAATTGAGGAATCTACTGCCCTGATTGTTAAAATCTTAAAAGGGGCAGGAAGGTAGACCCATCTAAAGCCTGAAACAAGAAACGAAAGGCAATATATAACACAAGGAAAAACTGCAGAAATGAAGAAATATAAGGAAGGAGCTCATCGATTCATTTAAAACCAACTCCCAACTTCCATAAACTAATATTAAGGACAAAGAGACCAACGATTTTTCATGTTCGTAAAATTTAATCAAACGTAACCATCAGAACACTGAAACATGGAGCCTTAAAAAATCAAACCCTAAACTCAAACAAAACAAATTTGAATTAGAAAGCAAACATTGAAATAATCCAAAAGAAGAAGAAGAGAATCACAAAATTAGATTCAAAGGAAGGAAAAGCAAAATTTGGGTAAGGTGGTGTTAGATTACCGGTCAAGAACCCAAATAGAAGCAATCTGGGATCGGATTTGAAGCCCAGAAAGCGACGTTGAAGGCCGAGAGATCTAAGGTTTTGCAGGAAGGAAGAGGAAAGAGAGACGAGAGACGAGGACGAGAGAGAGAGATTTGGGCTTAGAACAGACCCGAAAGGCTAATTGGACCTGAAAGAAGAAAAGGGCAGGTGAAGATGTTGTTGGGATGGGACTTTTATTGGTTTGTGGATAAAAGGTAAACGTGAGATTGGGTGCCGAGAGATTAAAAATTTATAGGGTTTAGGGTCTATTGACTTTGGGTACTCGCTTATGTAGGTGGGAAGTGGGAAGGGTCCATTCCTTTGCTTCTTATCGAGTCACACACCTCCTTGAGAAATAAATTTGAAAATTATTGTCGCTAGTTTCTCCCATTCTCAAACCCTCCTAATAATTGGGTGTAATCCATTACAATCAATTTGCTAAAACCAGCTCATTATAATAATTACTTAAACATATACCTTTAAATAATTATACCAAAATTCAATTACCACACAACATCAATATTTTATTTTATTAGAAGATAAGACATCTTAGAAATTACAATAGCTTTTGGTAATAGGAGGACAGGTGACATAAATGCCTCTACTCTTTGTAAATTTGGAATTTAGTTTATGTATTTTTATTTTAGGAATTTAACTAAAAATTTTAACAGTGTTAACAATTGGACTTGAATTTTGAAATCTAAAAAGTAGAGACTAAATTCTTGAAAATAAAAGTATAATGAATAAATTTCAATTTTTTAAGAATATACAGTTGTGGTATATTTTAACCGAAAAAGCCATGTCTAATACTACTTTTTGCTTACTTGATTTTAAGAAAACTCCCATCTAGATCATATTTTATTAAGGCTAAACTACACTCGAGGTCACTAAACTATTAGAAAGCCTAAGTTTTGATTACTCAACTTCAAAATGTTACAAAGTGGTTATTGAACTATTTGAAAGTATTCATTTAAGTCACTAAACTATTTGAAAGTTTTTATTTTAAGTCAATGGATGTTAAGTTTTTTTAAAGTCCGGATAGTGAGTTCCAAGCAACAATTTGACAATCACCAATGTATCGGTACCCATCAACGAGTATACTGAGCATACCTTAGATCCAAATTGATCTAACATCAATATAGAGGTCGAAGAAGAAAGTTGTTTGGGTTTTGGTTTGCAAATTCGTGACTTTCAAAATTGTTTCATTAAAAAATTGAGTGTAGAAGATAAGGGACATGAGAGCTTTCAATTGGTGTAGGCGGTGCGAATAGAGAATGTAACAACCCGCTTTCAATGGTACCGAAAATGGTGGTTTCAAACCCTATTTGCCGATTTATGCGATCAATCAATTTTAACATTTAATATCTACTAGTCTATCATAGTGTTATATGAAATCATTATTTTTTTATTTGATTAATTAGATAATTTATTTTAGCATATGGATGAAATCGTAAAGGTGGTAAAAGTTAACCACTATGGATTTCTTTTGCTTGCGGTAATATGATAATCGATTAGGGAAAAAATTGATAATTCAACCATTTTCATAGTTAATGGTCGGACAGGTGTTGGTTTTACCTTACTTGTAATAATGCTAATCTTAATTAATAATTAGATTAGACACATATATATATCGTAGCATAGTGGATGGAAAGAGACAGTTCATTATTGAATGCTTGAATATCCGATGACTTCTATAATGTCGAATTGTCATATGTAAGCATGCGGGCGAGAAGTTACACTTTTTCATTTAGGGGTCAAAATAGAATTCAATGATCTTGTGGGGCCAAGGCAAGAATATTGGTCTGTCATAATTTGATACGTCAATATTAGGCTCTCTATTACACTTGACGAGCTTATCACGAGCAATTTGAATGTTTTTATCGTGTTTTTAGTTAGTTTTTTCTTTTTTGCTTTAATAAGTGAATTAGAATGTTTTACGCTATTTTTTATACCCAAATTGACCAAATGTGCCATAGGGAACCTAACAATTGATTGAGTGTTGTAGGGAGTCAATGGTGGCCTGAACGTGAGCGAAAACATCACCTAGAAGGGGGTATCGCAAAATCGAAGCATGGAAGTCGTGATACCCCTAACAATGTTGAAACGAACAAAATTGAGGCCAACTCCAATGATATCAGATACTAAGGATGGGTATTGTGATACTGAGACCCACAAGGCTCTCAATTTCAATATTGACTTGTGTATTGTGATATTGCTAGGTATCACAATATCGAAGTTTGAGCATTGCGATACCAATGTCTAACGAGGAGAAAAATGACTGCAGGGGTAGTTTTTGTCCAACACATATACCGATCAAAATTAAGGCTTAAGGGCATTTTGATCCAAAATTTTAGGTTGAAATCAGATATTAAAAGCCACTTTTGGCTGAGAAGAGGAGGAGAGCTTTAGTTTAGGTTTTCTTTCATCTCTTTAGCTTAGTTTTAAGGTTTTCTTTTTCATTTTTTGGGGTTTAATTTACATTTCTAATTTTCAATTAGTTTGATAGTTAGTTAGTTTTATTGTAGCTATGTGTTATTTATGTTTAAGAACTTAAACTTAAACTTTACATTATATTTTCATTTTCATCCCAAGCTTTTAATATAGCTTAGTTCCATTTTCAGTTTCTCATATAAAATTTTGATTTTTAGTGTACATGTGCATCATCTTCACTACCATAGTTGTCTCCTTCAAGATTTTTTCAAGAAAACCTTAAGTTTTGCTAACCTTATATCTTGAACTTAAATTAATGTATGCTTTGGGTGTTTATTTGATTGTTGTTTGTTTAGAAATGATAATGAGTAGCTAAATTTATGGTGGTTGGTTGACGTTATTGTTGCTTAGTTAGTTTTTGGTACATGGATTAAATTGCAAAAACTGAACTAGATTGAATGAACTTCAAAACTTTGGATTGACACCCCTAACGGTAAATCAAGATAAGTGAGGTTGAGAGGTAATCTTATTGGGCACCAATTCATTAGTCTCGGGTTAGTCAGGTGAGATTGAGAGAAAATCAGACTAGTTTGTCTAATTTGGTAAAATTGAGATTGAGAGGTAAAATGGAGCCACTTAGGAGTTTAAGCAATTTCGATCTCAAATCCAAAACTTAATTAACAACATGGAAGTCAACCAATCACTTTTTGTTATTAATTTGTTAATTTGTTAATTTCGTAATTTATCTAGTTTTACAATTTAGTCCTTCTGCATATTAAGTAGTTAATTAGAGTAGTTCACTTCCAAATTATGCTTCGTTATAATATAGAAATTAGTGAGTAGCTAGTTATACTCCTTCATTCCATGCTTGTCGAGAAGGAATCATTAAATCGCTGACTCCTTTGGGTTTGATTCCTTCATTGCATGTTTGTCGAGAATGAATAATTAAATCGCCGACTCATTGGGGTTCGATCCTTGGAATACTCAAGTTTTCCATTGAACATTATAAATATTATAATTGACATGTCACACTTGCAGACACCACACCTAGTTATTCTGATTTTATTGTCATATTAGTGTTGATTCTCTTTGCCTTGGTATTCGTACACCGATGGCGGAAGCGGTCAAATTTTGTATTAAAAAATCTTAAATGAAATTATAAAAATTTTAAGAGGACTAAAAGAGAAGTTAGCATATTTGAAGCAAATGAGAGCCAAGGCACCAACCTATCCCTTTGGATTCATCCCTATAAACATGTAATTTAGTTCCTTCTTGATTTTGAGCTTTTGGCGTTGGTTCGAATGGAACTTATCACTCTTAAAAAAGGGCACAATACTTAGTGAACAATATTTCATTCAAAACCCCTCAAGAATTTTTTAGATATAAATTTCTTGCAATAGTCCTAACATATGTTAAGATTTGTCCTTATAGATATTAATGCTAATGACATAAGACGTCTTACCCATATCTTTTATATTGAAGTTTTGATAGAGATGTTAAAACCAAATTTTTGAATAAAAATTAGCTTCATAATTTTTTGAAAATTCTTGAAATTTTAATTATGTAAAGTTAACCTTTATAGACCGCCCCTTTTATTTTCGTGTAGCCTTAAGGGTTTTTTAAAGTCAATTTTGTTTTCTCTAATGCCCATAGTTGTGTACAGGACATTGTTGATATAGGTTTCATGTGGGCTAGGAGTTATGAAAATTCAAGTATTGACCATGTTCAACCAAATCCAATGGTCACGACTGGCCAATGGTCCCCACATGAGAGGAGTGGATTAAACTTAATACAACCCAATAGTAGCAATGGTTCGATTGGAGGGGTACTCAAATATTCAAATGTTGTATGGTTGTGTGGTTATTATTTGTTATTAGTTAATGACATAGTCTTTAAGATCGAAGTTAAGTCTGTATTGGAGGATTTGCGCTTAGCATGGGAGAGAGGTTTCAGACAGGTAGAACTCGAGTGTCATAATGCACTGCTAGTTGAAACACTCTTGCTTGACGGAGCAACAAATAGTAGAATGGTGGAGCTAGAATTAATTTATGGCCTTTTATATAGGAGATGGAAGGTGCGTATCAGGTATGTACCGAGTGCACAAAACGATGTGGTCGATCATATGGCTAAATTGGATAGAACTAGGCCCTAAAGGTTACAAATATTTCAAGAGCCTTTTGAGTCAGTGCCACATTTACTACTGTTAGATTATACTAGTCTTATGTCGGTTTAAATTTTTATTTCTATTGTATTTGCCTAAGGGATGTTTCTTTTCTACCAAAAAAAATAAAGCCAAATTTGGGTTTTGTGTTGCAAGCGCCACATAGTAGAGTCCACACCTGACTAATCACATTATTTATCTTTTCTTTCTTTTTTTAACAATTTTTAATTTTTGAAAATTCTTTCTTTATATATTTTTAAACGATATTATCATACCTATAACAAATAATAAATAACACTAAGAAACAATATGAAATAATTAATACTAAAATTCATGAATGTGACCTCCCTAACCTAACCTAGACATTACGACCGAATTCTGAGGGCTATATTGACCATCGGAATGGTCTAGTAAAACTTTTGAAGTTTACAAAGCAGTCTTTAAAATCATTTTCTTACTTTAGTAGAAAAACTTATTGAGTTTCCAAAAGGTATAATTTCTTTCAAAAACTGATTGATTTTAATGTTAACTTTGCAAAATTTTATTTCCAATTTTATATATTTTTTCAAACCTCATTTACATAATTATACAGCAGAAAAGTGATAGTCAACATTGTTAGTTAACAACCAGATTTCTTGCATCATAAATTTATTATCCAAGTTTCAAAAATCTAAACAACTATAATGCCATACATGCCAAAATAAACTCAAAATCTAAGTCCAATGACACAGTTCAAATAAAATAATATAGTTTTCCATATAACGGGAATTTCAAATAATCAGTCTAAAATACTTTTATTTAAAAACTATCTGAGCTGAGCTCTCCTAATGCCGAGACCGCATCCTAACCTTAAAGATTATCTATAAAGATTGAAATTAAAGGGGGTGAGTTTATGAAGTTAAATGTGAGTCTCTTCACAAGAAAATCGGTGTAAAACAGTAGAGAAAACATACGAAATAACAATTCTTAGAATAATCACAATCGTATAGCGATTCAGAGTATCGATTTTTTAGATTAACATATCAATATAATATTTCACAATTCACAATTTTGTATGAACATGTTTATGAATGACAATGCAATTTCAATTTATTGGAAAGGATCCTACCCAACTCCGCTATACACCATAGTAAGAGTTCCCCAGAACTCATCCAGTGTTTTCAGATAAAAAATTTGTAGATAAACTGCCAGTAAGTTGTGGATGAACCACCAAGGTTTGCAGATTATTAAACTGCCACTACTTCTTCTGTTCATATCGTCTCATCCCATGCAATGCAATATGACATGCTTGTAACAGAACAATGAAAAAACAGTAGACATGCTTAACATGTATTTAGTTCAAGAGTAGTAGTAAACATGCTTAACATGTACTCAGTAAGGCAAAAGCAGTAATATCAATAACAGTTTATCAGAATTACGATGACATTAGAGATGTAACATTCACATATCATAAATATATCGGTAGCAATTCAGTCATTAAATCATAGATTCCAGAATAAACATAATATCAGGGTGTCAATTGAGTGAATAAAAACTCTAAAAACAATTCAAAGACTATATGAAGACTAAATTAAACAATTCAAAAATTTCAGGATAAAACAGTGACACAAGGGTCACAGGACTGTGTGGCCAGGCCTTGTAACAACCTGATTCCATGTTGAAAACAATAAATTACCCTACAGGAAGGACATGGCCGTTTGGCAGGTTCTTGGCCGTGTAGAAACGAAGGTACCCTAACGTAACAGTAGTACATGGCCATGTGGTTTACACGCCCGTGTGGCCCCAATCCTACACACGATCACCATCGATTCACTTGAGAAAGACAAGCACCTTTTACCATGATTCGATTGGTGTTCCTCATGATCGATTTTGATCTGATTCACTTAGATCCGATCCTTCAGACAACAAATATACATAATTAACAATTTGTATAAAGATTTGAGCAAGATCCGTAAAGATTGATTAATCGAACCTAAAGATTAATGTTGGATATTCGTACAGCGGGATTATGAAATGTAATAGTTGAAACGAAGATTACTTACCAATTCTTGGCAAAGGTAACAGGTGTTATTGATGATGATTCTAAATACCGATAAAAATTGAACAAACAGGGGATTGATTTGATACCGGGAAGAAAATAATTGATGGTTCAAAGGTAAAAATTATGGTTTAAGAATGGGAGAAAAGAAAAGAAAAAGATGATGGAGAGAAAATTCTATTTAGGATTTGAAAAGAAAAGCAAGGTACAAAGTCTAATTAGGAAAAAGTGGGTTAAATACCTAGGGTTTGTAAATTATAGGGGCAAAAATGGTAAATATACCAAAGTTTGGCTGAAATTAAAAGAAAGGAAATGGGGAAAGAGGGGCTTAAACCTAGGACCTCTAGAAAGGGGAACTAACATTTAACCAGCAAGCCTAATTATCATTTCTTGTTTCGTCTTAATTCCTAACTGTATATATTTTGGGGTGTGACAACTCTCCCCACTTTAAAAGAAATTTCGTCCTAGAAATTTTCCTAATTCAAACATATAAGGATACTATTAATGAATTGAGTCTTCTGGTTCCCATGTGGTCTCCTTGGTGCCATGGTTCCACCGTAAAACCTTAACAAGTGGGATCCACTTCCTTCTCAAAACCTTTACTTTACGATCCAAAATTTGCACAGGTTTCTCTTAAAAGGACGAATTCAGCCTTACCTCAATCTCTTCGATTGAAACAATATGGGAAGAATCATATTAGTATCATCTCAATATGGAGACATGGAATACATCATGTATACGGTCCAGTTCAAGAGGTAATTCTAATTGATATGCCACTAGATCGATTCTCTTAAGAATTTTTTAAAGTCCAGTGAACCTAGGACTTAACTTGCCATTTTGTTCAAACATCTACACTTTCTTCCATAGAGATAGTTTTAGAAAGACTTGACCTCTGACACTGTACTCAATGTCCTTTCTTTTTAGGTTTGCATACGACTTCTGTCTATCCGAAGCCACTTTCAATCTATCCTGATTTAATCTAATTTTCGCCTCGGACTCCTGTACTAATTCGGGACCCAAAACTTTCCTTTCACTCAGCTCAGTCCAACATAGTGGTGTTCGCCACTTACGACCATACAAAGCCTCACACAGTGTCATCTGTATACTTAATTGAAAATTGTTATTATAGGTAAATTCAGCCAGAGGAAAATGTATCTCCCACCTACCTCAGAATTCAATAATACAACCCCTTAGCATATCTTTCAAGATCTGAATAACCTGTTCAGATTATCCATCAGTTTGCAAATAGAAGGTAGTACTAAAGTCCAAATGAGTACCTAGTGCCTCATGCATCTTCTTCCAGAATCAAGATGTAAAACGGGGATCTCGATCTGAAATAATCGATACTGGTACCCCATGTAGTATTACAATCTCTGAAATGTATAGCTTAGCTAGCTTTTACAATGAATAGTTTGTATGGATAGGTAAGAAATGAGCTGACTTAGCTAATTAGTCGATTATCACCCAAATCGAATCTTTCTTAGTGGGTGTTAAAGGTAACCCACTAAAAAAGTCCATTGTTACTCGTTCTCATTTCCACTTAGGAATCTTAATCGACTGTAACAACCCAGGAGAAAACTAGTGTTCTGCTTTCACCTGTTGACACGTCAAACACTTAGCTACAAATTCTGTCACTTCCTATTTCAGTCCAAGTCATTAGTACATTTCCCTTAAATCTCAATACATCTTTTTCCTTTCGGGATGAATAGCATAAGGGATACCATGTGCTTCCTCAAGAGTGGACTGTCTTAAATATTTATCATTCCGCACACAATACCTCCCTCGGAAACATAGAATACCATCGGCATTGAAACCAAAATCCTTAGTCTTGCAATCCTCAACCAACTTAGTTCGTGGTAATAAGGACACATCCAACGATTGTTTATCTTTAATCTCACTCATCAATGTGAGTTTTACTTGCAATTATGGTATTAAGCCTCCATCATCCACCAAACTTAACCTAGCAAACATCGTTTTTAAATCAACCACTTGTTTCCTACTTAGAGCGTACATCATAACATCGCCTTTTTCGGGGTTGTATTCAATCACATAATCATAGTCATTTAATAATTCAATTCACCTTCGTTGCCTTAAGTTCAACTCTTTTTGGGTGAGAAGATACTTGAAAGTCTTACAATCCGTGTAAATGTAGCACTTTTCACCATACAAGTTGTGCCTCCAAATTTTTAATGCAAACAGCACAACCACCAACTCCAAATCATGAGTCGGATAGTTGCACTCATGCGATTTCAATTGCCTTGACACATAAGTAACTACTTTTCCATCTTGCATTAATAAACATCCAAGGCTAGTGTAATATGCATCATTTTACACCACATACTCCTTTCCTGACTCATGTTGAATCAACACATGAGCTTGAGTCAACATCGAATTTAGCTTTTCAAAGCTAGCTTACTTAGTTAGAGGAGCAACAATCAAAGAGAACCCTTCAAAAAATCTCCTATAATACCCGACTAAACCAAGGAAACTTTGGATCCTAAAAATATTTTTGGGTTGTTTCTATTCCAAAATAGGCTCTATCTTTTTTGGATCTACTCAAATACCCTTAGTAAATTCCATATGACCCAAAAAAATTACTTCTCAAAGCTAGAACTCACGTTTGCTCAGCTTCAAATACAAATTCTTTTCACGGAGAATTTACAAAACAACCCTCAATTGCTCATCGTCTTCGGTTTTGGATTTGGAATAAACTATGTCATCGATGAACAGAATGACGAACTGATCAAGGTATGGTTGGAACACTCGTTTCATTAAGTCCATAAAAGCTACAGAAGCATTGGTTAATCCAAAAGACATCACAAGGAACTCATAATGACCATACCGAGTACTAAATGTAATATTGGGTACATCTAATTCCTTCACTTTTAATAGATAATACCTAGACCTCAAATCAATTTTGATAATACAGTTGCTCCTCTAAATTGGTCGAACAAATCGTCGATCCTAGACATGGATATTTATTCTAACAGTCAACTTATTCTAACAGTCAAATTATTTAACTGCTGATAGTCAATAAACAACTTTAAGGAGCTGTATTTCTTCTTAACAAACAAGACTAGAGCTCTTCACGAAGAAAGACTAAGTTTAATAAATCCTCAACCCAAAAGCTCCTGAAGTTGAACTTTTAATTCTTTAAGCTCTTTAGGTGTCATGCGATAGGGAGTAATGGACACCGGATCAATTCCTAGCTTCAACGCAATCTTGAATTCTACCTCACAATGGGGAGGTAACCCTATTAGTTTCTCGAGAAAAAAACATATGAAAACTCCTTAACTATTCGGATACTATCTACCGTAGCACTACTAGCACCTACATCCAACACATTAACTAAATAGACCTCACACCCTTTTCATACCAACTTCTCAGCTACCATAGCGGAGATCACATTAGATAAATAATTATGTTTTTCACCAACCATAACGATCTCACTACCCTCAGCCGCTCTCATGGTTACTCTCTTAGAGGCACGGTCCAAACTAACTTGATGTTCTACCAACCAATCTATTCCCATAATTAAATCAAAATCACTGAAATATGATTTCATAAGATCGGCAAGAAACACTACACCATGAACCTTTAATGGACATCTTTTATAGATCTTATTTACAACAACTGATTGCCCCAAAGGGCTAACCACAGTAACATCACTAGCAGTTTCCTCTACCCAAATACCTAGTTTTTCATTCATATTACAAGGAACATATAAGTGGGTATGTAACACCCTAACCTAACCCGTCTGTTGGATCTAGGTATGGAGCGTAAAAAATGGATTGGGTTCACCTATACTTAATTTTTATCGGCTAAATTGTTATAAAACAAACTAAACTAAAACTTAATAATAATTCTTAAAACAAAGGGCCTTAAGTCACTAAATGTTAATCCTTCAAATTTCAATTTCAAGTCATTTAACCGTGTACAGAAAAATTCTTAAATTTTAGCTAAGGACTATCTATCCTGAGACGAAGCCTCTAATGATACCACATTCCTATGTGCACGACTTTAACTGTTTGTGATCCCCAATCTCAACGCCATATAGTGATCTGACATGATTCGGTATAGTAGATTAAATTATTTTTCGCACTTTAGGAGCTTGAACATAAACATTTTAGTTAAATTTTAATTACATTTTCGTAAATTTAGTTAAGTTTAATAAAGTGTGTAATTTGAGTCTTTTATTTACCTTAAGGGTCGAATGAGGCCTAAGGGTGAGCTAATATACTTTGTGAATGTATAGGAGACCATTAAAAGGCGTGCTAACTCGATACTGGTCGTTATGTTGCAACACAGAGCAGTGGATGTCGCAACATAAGGAGCAAAATAGAAGAATTCCAAGACAGCCTTCAATGCCACGACACAGCTTGTGGATGTCACGACATACCCCTGAAGGTGCCCTGAAGATGAGCATACTGCCCTCGATTTCACAACACAGGACCTGGTGTGTCTGACATCACCTTTACATGTGACATAAATACAAGCCATGGGCGTTTTATTATGCAGAATCAAATATTAAGCTCGAGGATAGCAGTTGACCTAGGGTTAAAGACGATGACCACTCTAAAGTCTATAAATAGGTTCACTTAGCACATGTTATGGAAATTTTTCATATTCTATAATTTTCTCTTTAGATCTAGTATTTAGTTTTTCTCTTTTCTTAGAGATTAAATTTTATTTCCATTCTTTTTATTTACTTTTGTGGAGAGAACAAATTTGTGAAGTATAATCAAACTCTGTGAGGATTCTGCGCTTAATTTTAATACAAATCAAGCTTATTTTAAACTCTATTCTCTTAAATTTCTCTTTATGGTTATTCTCTTTATCAAGTTTATATTGATTATTAGATCCATGAGCAACTAATCCTCCTGTGGGGGATTAGCGAGTGGAGGTATGATTAATTAACTATTTTGCAACTAATCCTCCTGTGGGGGATTAGCAAGTGGAGGTATGATTAATTAACCTAAAACTCTAGGCCTAACAATAAGGTGTCGTCCAACCTAGTTTAACTTAGGTTTAAATGTTATTTTTATTTTCTTTTAATTTTTCAGACTTCTCATTTTGTTTCCCTATCTACCATCCCACCTCCTCTTCCTTTCTATTTTCTCTCATTTTTCTCCTCCATTTAGCCGCCCAAGCCTCGCTTTGCACCTCTATTTTTTGCCACCTTCTCTCCTTGTGTGGTTCAGTTTTTCTATCTTTTTGCTTTCTTTTTGTTGTAAAGTTGCTCCATGTTTCCATCATTTTTATTGTTTTTTATCACCAAAAACATCCCTAATTATTTTTCATTAGACATCCATTACCGCTAATCTTCTTCTCTTGTGGGGGTGTTAATTTTTCTTTTTTTTCTCCTCTCTTATTTTTTTATTGCCAATTTTTTTTGCTATTTTTATAGACATTATACTGTTATTTCCAACCTTTAAAAATTTTCCCTTTTCTGCCAAACCCCTTCCTTGTTCCACCCTAAAACAACCCTTTTCTTGTTGTCATTTGTAATGGTGTGTCGCCCATTTGTGCACACATTTGGGCTGTTGTCATTTTTGCTTTTCCGCACTAGTACAACAATATTTTTCTTGATTTTTCCCTTCACAAAGTAACCCCTTCAATTGGTTGCTTTGTTCCATTCAATTTTGTTTAACATCACATCCTAGATCTAAGAAACGGAAAATGTAAGTCTAAGTTTTAGCGAGATCATGTGTCATTTCTTCTTGTTAAATTTTCTGATTGGACTGAATGTTCTAAGGCTTTTAATTGATCATTGGTTTCTAATTTGTTTTTGTTATTTTATCCTAGGAATCAATCCAAATGTTTTGGATCAGCAACCATTTCGAAAGGATATTTGCAACTCCGTTTAATAGCGAAACAGTGTAAGTTCGCTTATCGTTTCGGATCTAAAAATTTGTTGATGTGTCACTATGACCTCCTCCAGAAGTACCAACATCCAAAGTAGAAATCTTGCAAAAAATATATAAAAAGGCAATATCCGCAAGTATACGGGTTAAGTTGTAATATAGTTACAACAGAGTAGGTGAGTACTCCAAGGGTCATACCCGATGGAGGCGAGCACTAAATTGATTCTAACCTAAGTAAAAATAGATCTAATTAGTACTTTAAATGGATCATATTACGATAAAATAAAAAGAAAGATTTTAGTGATCTATACTAATAGTAATAAAAGAAAGATAAGAAATAAATAAATCACAAGAAATCAAATAATAAAATATATTAAATCTGGGCATGGGTGAATAGCTCACTTCTGTAATCATAATCAACTGTCACTTCAAGTTTTCTTGTCCAATCAACTAGTCGATATCCCGACAGGATCTTCTGATCTTCCACTAGAATAAAGAGACGGTAAGAACTATTTATCTCTTGACCTCACAGTCTAGACCGATTAAGGGTTAAGGTGTTTACGGATAGGCCATACCAAATTTGGGCTAATTCCCACCTTAATGACTTCCTAGGGTTGTCAAGCCTAGGATTTAGGTTCTTCCTTTCTTGAATAGCTGATCCACTAATAGAACCCTACAAAACAGTTAATTAATCATACCTCCACTTGCTAATCCTTCACAGGAGGATTAGTTCCTCATGGATCTCATAAACAATATAAACTTGATAGGAAGAGTAAACATGAATAATAATTCAAGAGTATAAAGTTTAGAAGAAGCCTGATTTGTATTGGAATTGAATAAAAAATCTTCACAGAGTTTGATTATATTTCACAAATCTAATTTCTTTCACAAAGGCAAATAGCAAAAGTTGAAATAAAACCTAAGCCTAAGAGAAGATAAAAATTAAAGACTAAAACTAATAAGAAAATTATACAATACGAAAAGTTGTCCCTAACATGTGTTTAAATGAGATTATTTGTACGAAAAATTTGAGTGGCCGTCGTCCTTAACCTAGGTTAGTTGTTGTCCTCGTGCTTAATGTTTGATTGTGCAAACCAAAACGCCCCTAAATCGTAATTATTTCTGATACATAGGTGGTATCACTACACAACATGTCCTATGTCATGACATCGAGGGCAGTATGCCCCATGTTCAGGGTTTCTTTAGCGGTGTTTTGCGACATCCTCAAGTAGTGTCACGACATCAAAGGCAGTTTTTAGATTCTTCTATTATGCTCCCTATGTTTCGACATCCAATGCTCCGTGTTGCAACACAACGATCAGTATCGAGTTAGCACCCTTTCTATGTGATAGCCCGAAATAGGGCCTAATCGGAATAGTAGTTTCGTAACCACAAATCCGAAGTGAAATAGTTTTATTTTATAAATTTTTATTAGTTACTGATTGATTGAAATATTGTGTGAAAATATGGATAGAAAATTTTAATGATTTAGTGTCTAATTGAATTTTTAGGACTAAATCGAGAAAAATGCAAAGTGTGTCTAATTAGTGATTAAATGACTTAATTGAATTATTGCATGAAATTGGAAGTGATTATGTGGCAATTAGACCATAAATTAGTGATATGGACACAAAAGGGTAATTCTAGAAAAATATCTAAGTAATGGGTCAATGGCATTTTTGTCCAAATTGAGTAAAAGACAAAATAAAGTGAAAATAAGTGTCCATCTTCTTCAAAATCAGACGTTTGCTGCCAAAAAAATTCATGTCACCATAGCTAGGGTTCTTGATCTTCCTAAGCTCAATTGTAAGTGATTTCTTGCCCCGTTTTTAATTATTTTCGTATTTTTATGCTTATTGATGCTTGAATTTCATGTTTCTACTATTTAATTTAAATGAAATTAAAGTTTAAAAATTGACCCATTCATGATATAATTTTAAATTGATTAGTGATGTTAGATAATGAATGTTTGAAGTGTTAATTACAAGTTTTTCTAGATGAATTTTGATGAAAATGTTGAAAAAGGGCTAAATTGTGAAAGATGGTAAAGTGTGCATAAAGTTGTGATTTTGTGAAATTGAGGGCTGTTATGAGCATGAAATATGATTTAGTGAAGTTTTAAATTTAAAAATTTAGTGAATTTTATTTTTACGAGCTTTGGGACAAAAGTGGAATTTTTGAAAAGTTTTGGGGAAAAATGTAAATTTGCCAAAATGTTGTGTATGAATTGTATTTGAATGAAATGTTGATAAAATGTATTAAATTATGTTAATATAGATCAAGAAAGAAGAAATAGTGGAAGTGATCAGGGAAAAGAGAAAGTTATCGACTAAATTACAAAAGTAGTCGTTTAGCATCCGAGGTAAGTTACGTGTAAATAATAGTCATATTTTTATAAATTGTGAATTATATTTGATATGTGAATTAATATTCAATGTGGAAGGAAAATTATTCATGAATTATTCAAGTGTTAAAGTGTTGAAAATAAAGTGTTAAGTGTAAATTCGGTTGAACTCGTGAATAGAAGTGGATACAAGTGACATGTCACTAGAGATCGATGTTACAGATGTTACAATCAGTCCGGTGTGGGTGATCTAGCATGTGTTGCGAGACACGACGACTTATGTGAGCAGGCCGTGGACATTTCCAGATGTTATTGATCGGTGGTAGCTTGCTACGTTTGATGGTAACCGGCTACATTTCATGGTAGCCGGCTACATAAGAGTGGTAACCGGCTACATATCGTGTTGCACTTATGTGCTAAATCTCTACGATTCTGTGTATATTCGAGTGTTCAACGAGATTAATGAGTTAAAGTGAATATGAAATGAAGTGTGTATGCAGGTACATTTTAAAAGAATGAGCATAAGTGATAAAGGTTAAGTGTGAAAATGTATATGCAAGTGAATTGGTAAGATTGTGCATGTGTAAGTGATTGAAATTGCTAGGAAATGTTTTGATTAGTTATATGTTAAAAGTGCTAATTATTTATTGAGTAATTATTGTTTACATGCAACTTACTAAGCTATTAGTAGCTTACACCTTTATTCTTTTTCTTTGTTTTATAGTGATTTGAACTTGATTGAATTGGGGATCGTCGGAGCTCGTATCACACTATCATAATCATCTCGGTATTATGTGCTTTTCAAAATGTTTAAACTATGGCATGTATAGAGTCTTAATCATTTTGAGCATGTTTAAATGATATGGCTAATATTAGCTATTGAAGTAGCTATTAAAGAATATATTTTGGTGTTATGTATGTTAAAATGGTAACTAATTCAAAGAAGTAGTTTCTTTGACAGCAGCAGTGATGTGAATGTGAAAATCACCATAAATAGTAGAAATGGAATTAGAGAGTGAATTATATATAGAATTAAATCTTATCAAGTCTATTTTTATATGAAAGAAACATTGTAGGCAAAGGAATTCTGTATTTTGAGATATTTGAATTTTAGTGAGATAGGGTCAGAATGAATTTTGAAGTCCCCTGTTCTGATTTTGGAAAATCATTATAAATTGTACAGAAATAATTATGGGTCATAATTTATATGTATAGATTTCTTAGTGAGTCTATTTTCAAAATAAACAAACTATAACCATATATGAATTCTGTACAATGAGATAATTTATTTTTAGTGCCAAGAGGTCAACCTGTCGAGCTGTGAAACAGGGGATACTTTAATGAATAAACTGTACTTATTGACTAAGTCAAAAATTCTGAAAATTTTATGGTAAGTAGGAATATGAGTCTAGTTTCAGGGAAATTTACGGATTTAAATTTTGAGTTTTTTAACTTGAGTTATAAGTAAATTAGTAACAGTCGCGCAGGTGGACAGTTTTGTTGTAAATAGTGAATTTAATTTTAAAAGCAAATTTTTATGCTCCGAATTGGTAAGTTAAATTGGATAACATCTCGTACTCGATTCCGGCGACGGTATCGGGTAAGGGGTGTTACATTATAATGGTCTCTTGCACACTCACAATGTATATTAGCTCACCCGTAGGCCTCATTTGGCCCCTAAGGTCAATGAAAGACTCAAATTACACACTTTATTGCATTTAGCTAAACTTACAAAAACATAATTAAAACTTAATTAAAATGTTTATGTTCAAGCTCCTAAAGTGCGAAAACTAGTTTAATTTGCTACACCGAATTACGACAAATCACATTGTTTTGGCCGAACCTTTAGAGGTGTTTAAATTTTGGTTTTTAACCGTATTCTAATGTAATAAGTTTTGTTTTTTGATTTAGGCTCATTTAAGGTTGAAATGTGGACTTTACGGTTTAGTGTAGCAAATTGTTAAAATATTTAATAAATTATTAATATTTGCTTACTGGTTGGGCATGGTCAAGCAATCAAATAAGCAATTTTAAAGGTGTTGAGCAAGGTACGTAACTTACAATTGATCGGGTGATTAACCCTTACTAAATTTGCATGAATGCAAAAATTTGACATGTCTGATTATTGTTTGATGCCCTTATTAGGGATGGTTGTATGTTTGATATTGACGTTCACTGTGTTGACATGATATTAATTACTATTTTTCATTGAATGCTTGTATAGCATGCAACTCATTGAGTCACCAATTGATCTGCGTATTAAGTATGCTTGATTGTAATGCTTGTTGTATGTATGATACATATCATTGGTTCCATTGTTACTGATTGACTAAAAGTATGGAATCCAAGTACTAAAACTATTACAGTAAGCATTTAAGCATGCCACTATATTGAATATGTTATCGTAAGCATGTTATGTTGGATCGTCGGTACGCCACGTGGCACAAAAAAATATTCTAAATATCGTCAACCAAGGATCCATGTATGAGGAACGAGTCGAGTTGAAATAGGGTTGAAGATGTACGTTTTAAAACTAAAGAACGTTGAATAACATTGTTGGTTAGATTCTTTTTCATGATATCAATCTTTAGCGGTAGCAAAGTGTCTATGCCTCTACGTAGTCTACCGAGTCAAGTATGAACATAAAACTCTTTTGAAATTTTCAAAGAGTATTCAAAACTTTTGGTTGCTAGATTTATTTTGATTTTCTTATTCACCTCTGCATAATTCGGGATTGTATTCCATTTATTAATATCATGTATATTAAAAAAGGAAAAATTCCCCTTTTACTTTTCAGAGATAATCATGAAAGATATTGATATTATATTCTTTCCAAAAGAATACTAACTTCCAAAAATATTAACTCTAGAAAGATGTTGTGAATCATATCCACCAGGCAATCTCATTCACCCGGTAATTCTATCCGTCAGGTTATTTTGTCCGCCAAGCGATACTATTTGCAAAATAATATTGTTCGCCAGACTATTCTGTCCACCAAGAGATATTTATCCATCAAGGATAAAAATCTGCCATAATCATATGTAGGATGACATACTCCCATTCTATTGGTGTGAAGTCTATTCTCTTTAACCATAAGGTGTGATCTTGTAGGTTCCTGTAACATTGGTAGTAATACTAGAACATTTCTAATGTTTCAAGCAATGCGTGGCGTCTAGCAATACATCATTGCTACCCAAGTTACAAGAAGTTGTGATTCGACATAACCTTTCTCTAATAAGTATTTCATTTTATTATATCATTTTATCATTTATATCTAAATTGGACACAAGTCATGGTATAGTCACAATTGTATAGTCCAGTCTCATATTTCTTGATATTCTGAATAGACTACAATAAACAAATAAGTGTGATATCTCATATCAACTTATTTGAGCATGACCATTATATTGGTGTGAAGTCTGTTCGCTTTAACCATAGGGTGTGGCCTTGTAGGTTCTTATAATGTTGGTAGTAAAACTAGAACATTTCTAATGTTACAAGCAATGAGTGGCGTCTAGCAATGCATCATTGCTACTCAAGTTACAAGAAGTCATGATTTGGCATAACCTTTCTGTGATAAACTTTTCATGTATTATATCATTTTATCCTTTATATCTAAATTGGACACAAGTCATAGCATAGTCACCCTTGTATAGTCCAATCTCATATTTCTTAATATTCTGAGTAAACTATAAAAAAAAAATAAGTGTGATATCTCATATCAACTTATTTGAGCATGACCATGCATTTCTAGTCTCACTTTATCAAGTGGCCCAAGATATTACTCCCATTATGTAGGAAAAATAAATCCTATCTTGATCAATCATACCCCACTACATGGATTTTAGCATATCCAACATCAGTCTTTATAGTGCAACCTGTTACAGTAGATGTTTAACTATATCAAAATATACGACTCACGATGTCGAGAAAATGGTGATTTCAAGTCTGAGGATTATATACATAGTTATCACTGTGATTAATGTTTGTAACTATTACATAATAATCCAAGAAACATACACATGACGGATTAGTCCATTATGTTGTTCTCTAACACATACTCATTTACTGATTTTGACATCTTTATGTCAATGACAACACCTTGTCATCAATCAACTACACATTAGTCTCAATGTATTATTATTTTTCAAGCCCACAATAATACTTGACTAAGGACCTTTTAAGAATAATCCTATTATTCTTAGAACTTTATCATTGATCAGTTTATTTATATACACGAAAAAAAACTGAAATAATAATGGTGATGTCTTATATTAATAACGAGGTAAAATGAGTATGTAATTACAACCATTTCATGATTGGTCTTTGGGCATACTCTAACAATCTCCAACTAACACTAAGGCCAATAAGTCATATATCTTATACCAAGTGACTTAGTGTGACAATAATGTTTCTACTGTGTCAAAGGCTTTGTTAGTGGATCAGCGATGTCGTCTTCTATTGATACTCTGCATATTTCTATGTCTCCTCGATCAATGATTTCCCGAATTAAATGAAAGTGCCTAAGTATGTGTTTGGAATGCTAGTGAGATTTGGGTTCCTTTTTCCTGTACAATGGCTCCATTGTTGTCACAACAAAGTTCTATAGCATCCAATATGCTAGGCACAACCCCTAGTTCAGATATGAACTTCTTGATCCCAATAGCTTCTTTTGTAACCTCACTGGTTGCAATGTACTCTGCCTGAGTTGTAGAATTAGCTATTGTATCTTTCTTTGAGCATTTCCAGCTCATAGTGCCACCATTAAGACAAAATACAAAACCCGATTGCGATCTTAAATCATCTTTGTCGGTTTGGAAGCTAGCATCAGCGTAACCTTTTACACTCAGCTCTTCATCACCTCCATATATAAGGAATGTATCCTTAGTCCTTTTCAAGTGCTTACGGATATTTTTAACTACAACCTAATAAACTTCATCGGGATTTACTTGGTACCAACTCGTAATGCTTAAAGCATAGGATACATTTGAGTGAGTACATAGCATGTTACACATAATAAACCCAATAGCTGAAGCATATGGAATCTTACTCATATGTTTTCTCTCTTGTGGAGTTGAAGGACACATTTCCTTCGAGAGTGAAATACCATGTTTCATAGGTAAAAACCCTCTCTTAGATTCTTCCATGTTGAATCATTTCAGTACTTTATCTATGTATGTACTTTGGCTTAGTCCTAGGAGTCATCTTGATCTATCTCTATAGATTTTGACTCCTAATACATATGCAGCCTCACCCAAGTCCTTCATAAAAAAACTTCCTAACCAAGTCTTAATAGATTGAAGGGTAGGTATGTCATTTCCTATGATAAGTATGTCATCTACATACAATACCAAGAATGTTATAGTGCTCCTACTAAATTTCTTGTAAACACAAGGCTCATCTTCATTTTTGATAAAACCAAACTCTTTTATCGCATCATTAAACGAAGATTCCAACTTCAAGAAGCTTGCTTCAAACCATATATGGATCTTTGTAGCTTGCATATTTTTCCAGCATCTTTTGGGTTGACAAAACCTTTAGGTTGTGTCATGTACACATCCTCTTCCAATTTCTCATTAAGGAGAGCTGTTTTGACGTCCATCTACCAGACTTCATAATCATGAAATGTAACTATTCCAAGTAAGATCCTGATGGATTTAAACATAGCAACAGGAAAAAAGGTTTCTTCATAGTCAACACCATGACCTTGTTAAAAACTGTTAGTAACTAATCGCCCTTTGTATATTTGTACGTTACCATCCATGTCGATTTTATTTTTGAAAACCCACTTGCATCTTATGTTTTTAACCACTTTAGGTGGATAAACCAAGATACATACTTGGTTTTCTGACATGGCCTCAAGCCATTTCTCAGAATCTCAGCTCGCCATCGTTTCTTTATAACTCCTAGGCTCATCTTGATCCATAAGTAGAATATCACTATGTGTTATAATTAGAAATCTATATCTCTCAGGTACATGGTGTTCTCTTAAATATCTTCGTGTATTTATGTTTCAAAAATAGTTGATTGTTTCGCAACAATTTGTAGAACCTGTTATTTTTAAATCTCTGGTTCAGTGATCTCCTGTTGTTTTTAAATTTATCTGAGTTCAATATTTCTACCAATTCATTTTCTCGAGACAAATTCTCTCTCAAGAAAGAATCATGTCTGAGCGAAAAGCACTTTATTCTTAGTAGGATTGAAGAAATAATATCCTTTAGTTTCCTTAGGATATCCCACAGAGATGCATTTTTTTTAAAATTTGGGCTCGAGCTTTGTAGACGTCTAACGTTTAACATAAGCTTCACAACCCCAAATCATCATAAAAGACATACTAGGATTCTTCCCAGTCCATATCTCATATAGTGTCTTTTGAACCGATTTAAATGGAACACAATTTAGTGTGAAGACATCTGTCTCAAGTGCATGTCCCCAAAAGGAAGTAGGAAGACCAACATGACTCATCATTGATCGAACCACGTGTAGCAGTGTTCGATTTCTCCTTTCAGAAACTCCATTCCATTGTGGAGTACCAGGAGGTGTAAGTTGTGAGACAATCCCACATTCCTTTAAAAACTCATCAAAATCTAAGCTTAAATATTCTCCTCCTCAATTTGATCGAAGTGCCTTAATACTTTTGCTTAGTTGATTTTTTACTTCACTTTTAAACTCTTTGAACTTTTCAAGGGCTTCAGATTTACGGCACATAAAATAAATATACCCATATCTATTGAAGTCATTAGTGAAAGTAATGAAGTATTGAAAACCTCCCTTGGCCTATGTGTTCTTTGGTCCATATATATCACTATGTACTAAACCTAATAAATCACTAGCTTGCTCATTTTTACTATTAAAAGGGTTCTAGTCATTTTACCCAACAAGCCAAACTCACATATATCAATTTGTTCAGAAACAAAAGAATCCAAAAATCCATCTTTATGGAGCTTTGGTATTCGTTTCTCACTTATATGGCCTAAACGACAATGTCAAAAATAAGTTTGATTAGAGTAATTTATTTTTTATCTTTTAGTATTTGTGTTATAAATGGGCATATCTTGATCTAAAATGTAAAGTTCATTTACTAATTGTGTCGAACCATAGAAAACATTATCGAGATGAAATAAACAACAATTGTTCTTAATAATTATCTCAAACCCAATTTGGTCTAAATAGAAAATTGAAATAATGTTTGCAGTCAAACTGGGCACAAAATAATAATCCTCTAAATATAAATGAAGTTCACTAGAAAATGATAAAATATGTGTTCTTACAGCTAATGTAATAACTCTTACTCCATTTCCAACTCGTAGGTCCACATCTTCTTTAGCCAGATTCCTACTTCTTTGCAGTCCTTGTACAGAAGTACAAATATGAGAACCACAACTGATATCTAATACCCAAGAAGTAGACGTTGATAAATTAATATGAATAACATAAATACCTGAAGTGGACGCTCCACTTTACTTTACCTTCTTGACTTATTCAAAAGAGGCAAGGCAATTCCTCTTCCAATGCTTGGTCTTACAGCAATGGAAACATTTTCCTTCCTTAGCAATTCCTCCTTTAGGTTTCAATGCATTCTTTCCTTTGTTAGGTATGGCCTTGTCGTTGTCCTTATGCTTTGCCTTAGTATTAAGTTTTCCTTTTCCCTTGTCCTTGTGGACCATCAGAATAAGCTTAGGTCTAGCCCTTTTCATATTACTTTTAGAAATTCACAACATGCTAAGTAATTATGGCAAAGTCTTATTAATCTCATTCATATTGAACTTAAGGAAAAATTGGCTAAAACTATTTGGCAACAATTACAGGATGACATCGGTGGCCAATTCCACACCTAGAGGTAATCCTAGTTTTCGAGCATTTCAATATAGCATATCATCTTGACAACATGAATTCCCACAAGAGTTCCCTCTACCATTTTCATCGAAGTAGAGCTTTAGAGATATCGTACCTCTCTTAACATGCTTGGCCCTCATATAATTCTTTGAGGTGTTGGATCATATCATAGGCAGCCATATCCTTATGTTGCTTTTGAAGCTTAGGAGTCATGGTGGCAAGCATTAGACATCCTATGTCTAACATATCATCAAGATGCTTCTTATAAGCATCCTTATCAGCACTAGAGGCATTCCCTACTGGTTCATTAGGAACGAGTTCATTACGAACGGGTTCTTCAATGACATATAATTTTCATTCTTATTTGAGGACAATCCTCAAGTTATAGAACCAATCAAAGAAGTTCAAGCTGTTCAACTTGTCCTTCTCAAGGACCGATCATAATGATAAAGAATTTGTGTTGTTTGCTATAATAAATCTACAATAATTAAACATGCTTATGAGTAAATTTACTAAGTTTATTATGAACATTTAAAAAGGTCTTTATTAAATTATGCTCTTACTATTTTATTCAAAATTAATAACCCTCATTTATTAATTTCAGAAATCCTTTCTCTAAAGTTTTCTAGTGGGACAAGATCCATATTTTACCTCCTCTTAAGTCAGCTTTGGCTTTTCTATCAAGATTATGGTTATTTAGGTAAGCAACACATGCTAATTACATCCTATGTAACGCTTTATTTGGTGAACAACTCTTATTCCAATCATCTTATTATCATCCAAATCTTTTGCCTCTAGGTTTCTAATCCTATTACAGTAACCTAGTTAAATTATTAACTAATATTATAACCGACAAATATCCCTTGTTTATTCTTCACTTTTGACCAAGATGGATACAAGTACTTTGCTTTAGCAGAACCCACTTTGTATCGATCGAGGCTTTAACGAGGGTAAATATTGGAAGGCAATCTTACCTTAATATTTTATTGAGGGTTTTTAAATAAAATTGATCTCACCTTGAATGTTCAACTTTAATCCATTTTATTTATTTATTTATTTATTAAAGTTGATTGTATCAACTTACTATAACATACATGCTACCATATCATCCATTGTATCACTAATCATGAATAATATAAAACAGTAAATAAATACAATAGTTATATCCCATAAAACTAAGGTGACCCCTCTTAAGCCAATGGGAGAACCGAAAGGAATTCTAAGAGTGTAATTTGCTACACAAGCTTCTTCTCATTTAGCCCACAATAGTTGTACAGTTTACAATTTATAGAAACTCATTTTACATATGAGGGACTAGGATGAGAAGAGAAATACAAGAAAGACATAGAAAGGCATGACATGTAACACCCCAAAATAATGCTTAGGAGTTTTAGGGGTATTTTAGAAATTTTAGCCTTAGAGTGTTCAGAAATTTTTTGACATGGTTTATCGGTAATATTTTTTTACTATAGCTTTTAGAAAATTAAATCAATTTCTGAAAATTAGTTTTAAATACCTTTAATTTTGAAAAAAAAGGATCGGTTTGTAAAAAAGTCAAAACTTAGAGCTTTTAAGATGCAATTTGACCAGATTTTAAAATCCAACCTAAAAACCCCCATTTATAGTTTTATTTTCACGTTAGTCTTCTTCTCCTCTCATACTTGTGTCGTCCATAGTTCTCACAACTCTCCCAATTGATTTTGAATTCCAAATCCTAATTCCTTTTTATTTTTATCATCTCTTAAGTTATAAATCTCCATAGAAGTTAAGAAAAAGACCTAAAAACACCATAGTTTTCTCCATTGTCAAGCTTTCGGGTTTTCACTCAAACTCATGGATTTTCATCAACTAAGGTAACAATTCATTTTCCTTATGATTTTTTAATATTATTTAGTCTTTAAAACCAAGTTTAAGCCATTAAATTGCATGTTTTGAATAAAAGCCGAAAATTAGCTCATTAATGGTGGATTTTAAGATTTTGGGTAAAAACGTGGTTTCAAAGTGTTTTTCAATTAGTTTTTATGTAGTTAGAAGGTTTATAAACTTACTTTTAAGTTTCATTAAAGAATTCTTGAGTTTTAATAAATTTTCAGAAAATAGCCAAATACATGTCAAAAAAGTTGACACCATGAATTGAGTAGTTTTGTGTAGTTTAAAAGTTGGGAATTAGTCGCAGATGAATTATAAGATGAACGTAATTGGTTTTAGGTGAAAATATTACGTATAGAGAAAGATATTTGAGTTTCAAGTTTGTTAGTTGAAATTTTAGTTTGATGGGGAATGTAGCTTAGACTTAAATTTTTGGTTGGTCTTTGACTGAATATTGATTGTGTAAAATTGTGTGGTTATTATGTGTAAAGCACCGGAACCGTTGAAACCTTCTCCGAGCAAGGATAAAGGTAAGGAAAAGCTAGTTTAAGCTTTTGGCTTTTCGGCAAAAGCATAATTGGTGAGTGTTTGGAATCACTGCTAGTAGACACAATTCATAGTTTTAATTGGGAGCTTAGGAATGGCCTAAACCTCTATTCTAAGTTCTGAGTGTAAGCTTTCTATTTCCTTATTTTATTTTTGGTAAATTATGTGATTATGAGAATATTTATAGATTGATTATTATGCGATATTGTGATATGAGACATGTGTGATGACTGTTGTGAATTGTATTATGTTGTGGGCATATTAAATATGTCGAAAAATAGTGATGATGTTGTTAGCAATATAAATGTGTAGTGAAAGTGTGCAAAAATCGGTAAGTACGTATGTGTTAAATTATCGAATGTAATGCTAATGTAACAGGTTATGTATGTGATAAACTGATTTTAATGCACTTATATGTGGTTGGATACATGATGGCTCAATGAGCATTATTGTGGCACTTTAAGTGCAATTAAATATGAAATCGATAAGCATGCATTGTGCACAAGTTTGTGATGTGAATTGATGAGTATGAATAGAGATGATGTACATTAAATCAATAATTAAAATTGTGTAATTGTGGATATTTTGGCCTTGTGACCTTATGAGACCGTTGGATATTGTTGGCATGCCATAGGATTCACTCACCTATATATGTTTTGTGATTTAGGCATTGAGGCCTTGGGACATGTTGGAGAGATAAGGGAATGTGAGCTAAGTTCCATTCAACGGGACAAGTTTGGTGTGTTGGAGAGTGTTAGCTTTATGCTTCACTTTTGAGATATGTTCGACTCTATGTGTCATTTGGTGTGTTGGAGATCTGTATATCTGATGTGTGGTGATTGAGCTCACATTTATGTTTCATAGCCTCAAGTGTTAAATTATCTTAAAATGTATATATATGTAATGTGATGTATGCCTAAATGAGTATGTGGCTGCTATGCAAAATATCATTTAAATGTGATCTTATATGTTGTAATAATACAATATGATATGGATGCAAAAACATGTGAATAATATGCTAAATGAGTTTATTTAAGTTTCATGAAAATGTTAGTATGTTCTTATAGTAAATTGTGTATGTAATTTTCATTTGGATCGTTTCCATTTAACTTATGAATGCATGTGAATATATCAGCTAGACTTGTGGGTCATTAAAGCATGTGTACGTTGTTTAGTCTTGATGAATTATTGTTAAATGAATTACATATAAGCGAGTTGAATGTAATTGCTTGTAAGAGTATATGTTAGTTTTATGACTTAATGAAACGTGAATATATTATTTTGACTTGATTAGAATATGGTTGTGAACATGTTGTAGTATGCTCTTGTTTAACCTTTGATACTGTGTGTGCATTGTGATTATTCTAAGCATTCACTGAGCTTGTTAAACTCACTCACTCCTTTCTTAAAACCCTTGCAAAGTAGCTAAGTGCCAGTGTAAGCGGTGTGGTTCCAATGGGTGATCCAAGAAAGTCATTTTTCCATTATTTTGTAGGTGTTATTGTTATTTGTTTTTATTTTGGGAATAAGGCAATGTGGTAGAATTTTACTGATATTTGGCATTTTGGATACTTCCATAGACTATATGCTCCTAAGTTTATGAGATCTGTTTCGCATTATGTTGATTATAGCTCGGACTTACTTTCGATGTTTGAGACTAATATTACAGATGTTTTGATGTTTATTTGATGACGATTTGTTAGCATGATGGATTGGTACATGTTGGAATGATTTATATGCTCAAGTATGTTGTATTTTTCTAGTCTGGAGTAAAGGTATCGATATTCATGTTGTAAAAACAATACCTCTGTGATTTTCAAATGTACAGGAAGTTAGAATCGTAATTTAGTATCGATACCTTATCACAAGTATCAATACTTGGGGTAAATTTATCGATACTTTTTCAATTGTACCGATATTTTCCAGGTTTTAATTTTTGGACAAGAAATAGAATGCTAATTTGGCACTGATTTTCCATACGGTATCGATATCATGTAAGGAAAATATCGATTCCCATGTTCTAGTATCGACACCTACGTGATTGTATTGGAAATTTTTCTATCTGATCCTTATGCATGTTCAATTATAATTATAAGTTTATTTAAAGTATGTTTGGCATATTCTAATGATGATTCATATATGTTTGACTAAAAATTTATAAGATCATTAATAAAGAGGATGATTTCTTAATAATGTGACAACTTATTATAAGTATGACATGAGACGGTGGTGTGGCATATTTATATTCGGGCTTGGTGACCAGGCCGGGTATAGGGTGTTACACGACACACAGGCCGTATTTATAAAATTACAACCTTTGTAAATTATAAATTAAATGGGATATTGGGATATAACGAGGCATTTCAGACACCGTGCATATCAACCATAGTAAACAACATATGATATATATTTATTCAATTGTTTGTTAATGTGAGTTACGAAATTTGTCCCAACCAATTAATATCACCTATGCAAAGGGGTTAAGGGGTGGAGCCCCTTGTGATGGTGCTGCTAGCCGATCAATAGCAAACTGCTACGAAAAATAAGAAACTGCACTTAGATCTCTGTGGTAAAAACACCAATGAACATTATATTTTCAAATTTTTTATCTATAAGGTTTCTTATTCGAATAACTTTTGTTCCTAATTTTTGACTGTTATCAACAAGTTAACTATTAATTGCAAATAACATAAACCCCTTTGCCTCAAGATAGATATGTTAACACTTAACAAATTATATAAAACTCAATAGGCTTCAAAATCAATGATTAACTTTTAATCAGTGACTGGGACAAACTTATAATCATATAGGTTTATTAAACAGCTTGCATGTATCATATATATACATAAAACAAATTGATTAAAACAAATCAGACATCATGTATCTCATAAAATCGCATCAACCAATAAATTTAAACTTGAATCTGTATCGTACAAGTGGCTTTGATACCACTGTTTAATCATCGGTAGGCCTAGTGGCACAGCAGAAAAAATTATTTCGGCAATCATCAACCAAGGATCCATGTACGAGGAACGAATCAGGTTGAAATAGGTTGAAGGTATACCTTTTAAAACTAAAGAATGGTGAATAACGTTGTTGGTTGGATTCATTTTCACGATGTCAATCATTAGCCCAATAATTCTATCCGCCAAATTATTTTGTCTGACGGGGATTACTATTCACCAAGCAATATTGTCCTCCAAACTATTATGTCCACCAGACGATATTTATCCGCCAACGATAAGAATGCACCATAATCGTATGTAGGAGAGTATACGCCCATTCTATTGGCATGAAGTTCGTTCTCTTTAACCATAGGGTTTGACCTTGTAGGTTATTGTAACATTGGTAGTAATACTAGAACATTTCTAATGTTACAAGCAATGAGTGACATCTATTACTGCATCATTGCTACCAAAGTTACAAGAAGTTGTGATTCGACATAACCTTTCTCTTATAAACTTTTCATGTATTATATCCTTTTATCATTTATATATAAATTTGACACAAGTCATGGTATAGTCCAATATCATATTTCTTGATATTCTGAGTAGATGATCGGCTGCGCACGTGCGTATTAAAACACTAAATTTATGAAAGTATTTGTAAAACTCGAATTTATTGAAAGCGTACAAGTCAGTTGTAATATTTATAGTGTTGCAATGGAACACCAGAGTATTCAAAGGATCGAATCCAAAGGAAGAGATGATTGAGCAATAACTAGCATACACAATAGAGTCTAAGTGGCTACTAATAGAATTTTATATTATGAAAATTCGTAAAAATATGAGTTTGCACGAAAATTAAATATTTTACTCTAAGGACTAAATTGCAAGAAATGGAAACTAGAGGGACTATCTAGCAAATAATAATGGGGGTTGGTTGACTTCAATGTGTTCACCAAATCTTTGACTAGGGACATAAATCACTTAAATTACCAAGTGGCTCCATTTTTTCTTTCGATCTCAATTTTACTGACTTAGACGAATTAGGTCTGGTTTATCTTCCAATCTCGCTGGTTAATCCGGGACTAATGAACGGGTGTACTATAAGATTACCTTCTGGTCTTACCTTATCTTAATATTCCCTTATGGGCGCCACTAGCAAAGTTCTTAGTTCTATTCAAGTTAGTCCAATTTATTACGATTTAGTCCTTTGTCCAAAGATTTAAGTTTATCCACATCTCCAACAACTTACCTTTTTAAAAATTTAGCTACACATGCTCAAAATAAAGAAAATAAACATATCAATGGAAATCAAGGAAACAGTGAAAGTAAAGCTTGAGAAAATATAAAAGTTGAGATTTTTATGCCAGAAAACTTAAATAGCATGAAATCAAAAGCATTTAACAGAGAAATCTAAAGCAAGAATTATAAAATGAACAAGCTTTGACAGAGTTAAAGTAAAATAAATTGAAATACATTAAACTAAAGCTTAATGAGTCTTGAAAGTAAAGTACAGGGGCTAAAAATGTTAATAAACACTAGCTATAGTGTTAACTAACTTAACTAACATAAAGAACAAGAAGTAAATACAAAAAATAAACTCTAATCTAACGCAATAGAAGAGAAAAATAAAAACCCTAGAAAATGTGTAGAGGAAACTATAGAAAACCTAGAGAAAACTAAACCTAAAACTAAGCTACTGTGTGTCTCTATCCTCCTTGGAAATTTTTGGTTGTTTTGAAGTGTACTACGATGACTATTCAATGGCAAAAATGCCCCTACACAGGTCTTGTGTGATTGGTGGGTCAGGTAGACAAATGTTTCCCTTTTTGTCCAAGTTTGTCCCCCTAACGAAGATGATTTTGTGATACCCTGAAGAGGATATCGCAATATCTTGAGAACTGTTGAAACTTAGGGTCTTCCTTGGGAGGTGGATATCGCGATACCACTGAAGGTAGTCCTGGTCTTCTACATTGTCAAAGGTATTGCGATCCCAAGGGTTGGATATCGCGATACCTTGCCCTAGGTGTTGTTCTCACTTATTTTTGACCTTCGACATGTCTCTACAGCACTCAAACACACGTTAGGCTTCCAAATGGAACTAGTGGCCAATTTGGGTAAAAGAAATAGAAAAAAATAAGACATTTTCACTTATTACTCGAAAATATGAAAATAATAAAAACTATACTAAAAACTCTATTTTACTTGAGAAAAAGTTCCTTAGGTGCATCAGAAAAGCCTAATTTGCCACGTCAATTTGTGGCAAATCAATAGACTATAATAAACAAATAAGTGTGATATTTCACATCAACTTATTTGAGCATGGCCATGCATTTCTAGTCTCACTCTGTCAAGTGGCCCAAGATATTACTCTCATTATGTAGGAGGGATAAATCCTATCTTGATCAATCATATCCCACTACATGGATTATGGTATATCAAACATTAGTCTTTATAGTACAACCTGTTATGGTAGACATTTGACTGTATCAAAATATATGACTCACGATGTTGAGACAATGATAATCTTAAGTCTGAGGATCATATACATAATTATCACTATGAGTAATGTTTGTGACTATTACATAATAATCAAATAAACATACCCATGACGGGTCAATCCAATATGTTGTTCTCTAACACATACTCATGTATTGATTTTGACATCCATATGTCAATGAAAACACCTTGTCATCAATCAACTACACATTAGTCTCAGTGCATTTTTTTCCAAGCCCACAATAATACTTGACTAAGAACCTTTTAAGAATAATCATATTATTCTTAAGACTTTATTATTGATCAGTTTACTTATATACACATAAAAAGAAACTAAAATAATAATGGCAATGCCTTATATTAGTAACGAGGTAAAATGAGTATGTAATTTCAACCATCTCATGATTGGCTTTTGGGCATACTCTAACATGTTATGCATGTCATTGTACTGAAATTGATCTGAAAGCATGATTTACTCAATGATTGTATGACATATTGCATATGCATGGTGTGGGTTATTATGGTTGACGGAGGAGTTCTGTGGAGTACCGACGATAGTTAAAGTCTGAAATATTATTGTCAGTGCACTACACCATGAGTACTGAGGAGATTGGCGATTTTATCGCAGTATTGGCAACTTGTCTGTATTAATGGTGGCTTGTCCACACTATTGTTAGTTTATCTGCATTACCATTACTGGCAACTCGGTTGCATATATTGGTAGTTTATACGCACTATTGTACTGGTGGTTTATCCACATCGAGCTATGGCTCGCACTGTTTAGTGTTTAGCAAACGGGTTCTGGGAAACTCGTGGTATGTAGCGAATGGTTCGGTAGAAACCTTTACATTGCATCATTTCCAGCACCCCATGCTCATACACCATTTGATATCATATGATAATTGCTATGTATCAATGTTAGAGTATACTCAAAGACTAATCATGAGATTATTGTAATAACATACTTATTTTACCTCGTTATTAATAAAAGGCATTGCCATTATTATTTCAATTTCTTTTTGGGTATATAAATAAATTACTTTATAATAATCTCTTGAGAATAATATTATTATTCTTAAAAGGTCCTTAGTCGAGTGTTATTTTGGGCTTGGACAACAATAATGCATTAAGACTAATGTGTAGTTTATTGATGACAAATTGTTGTCATTAACATGGGATGTCAAAATCAATACATGACTATGTGTGTTAGAGTACAACATATTGGATTGACCCGCTTTAAGTATGTTTCTTGGATTATTATGTAATAGTCACAACATTACTCATAGTGATTACTATGTATACGATCCTCAGACTTGAGATCATCATTATCCCAACATCGTGAGTCGTATATTTTGATACAGTCAAACGTCCACCGTAATTGGTTGTTCTATAAAGGTTGATGTTGGATATACCACAATCTATGTAGTGAGATATGGTTGATCAATATAAGATTTGTCCCTCCTACATAATGGGAGCAATATCTTAAGCCACTTAATTGAGTGAGACTAGAAATGCATGGCCATGCTCGAATAAGTTGAAATGAGATATCATACTTATTTGTTTATCATAATCTACTTAGGATATCAAGAAACATTAGATGGGCTATGCAAGTGTGACTATTCCATGACTTGTGTCCATTCTAGATATAAAGGACAAAAGGATTTAATACATGAAGGGTTAATCACAGAGAGGTTCTGTTGAATCATGACTTCTTATAACTTAGGTAGCATTGATGCATTGCTAGATGCCACTCATTGTTTGTAATATTAGAATCGTTCTAGTATTACTGCTAATGTTACAAGAACCTATAGGGTCACACTCTATGGTTGACACGAACGGAATCCAAACATAGTTGGTATTGTTTTTAGTTGTCACATGAGTTAAATTGATTATAGAATTAATTTAATTGGGCAATTAAATATCGAATGAATTATATGTACAAGTATGTTGTATACATAATAAAAACATGGTTAAATTAATATATATGAATTTGATTAATATAAAATTTAACTAAACATAATTTACCAAAGTCCTTGTTATAATTATTGTACTTATAATTAACGATCGAATATTATTATTGTAGTTGTAATTTTTCGGTCAAACATTATTATACTTATGGTAATTATAATTATTAAATTCGGTTAATTATTATAATAAATTTTGATTCATATTAAAATATCAACTATTCTCGAATTAGGAAATATAGGGTTTTAAGAAAACCTAATATACCTAAAATAAAAGGAGTGAGGTCTAGCAGTCGTTATATAGTGAATTCTCTCTGAAAAAGTTTAAGAGAGTTCTTGTCGTTCGTTGTCACACTGGGTGAATTACGTAGAGGCTGAAACTTTTCGTAGCGGCTTGGAATAGACATACAATTGCGTAATTAGTTTCACAACAGTTATATTTGGTTTTCCAGACGATTAAAGGTAATCGTTCATACCCTTCTCACCCTGATTCGTTCCTCACACATAAATCCCTGGATTTGATCGTCGGATTTATTTTTTCCACTGCGCCATGGGGTGTACTAGTGTTCTTACAATCGACATGAATTTGCAATATTGGCTCTGCGTTTCTCTGTTAACGTTTATATGCACTACTTGATGAAATGCCACATTTATTATAGATATTGTATTAATGACTCTCTGCGTTACCGTAGTTAATTGTTTGTTTATTTAAATAATTGTTTGACTCACACTGAGCTTACATAAGCTCACCCCATTAGTCTTAAATTTTTCAGGTAACCCTCATAACTAGGACCGAACCCCACATATAGAGCATCAACTCAGACATCTGATTATTTTTTTTAAGATTATTATTTTGATAGGAGTTTTCATTTTGGTTTTGGTCTGTAACCATGTTTATTAGGACTGTGGCTTGGTGGTTTCTTTTTTGGGGTTTTATGCATGCATGGGCTTTTAAAATTTAATAACTAGTAATTGCATGTTATCTAGCTTAAGAAAATTTGACATTGTTCATCAATTTCCGCTGCATTACAAAGACTTGGTTCTTGAACAACAAAACATCAACTTAACTAGTTTTCTTAAACTTTGTGAATAATGTCTAAAGGACGGCAATACTAATGGTTTTCTAAAATATCACTATCGACAATAAAATGAATTCTAAATTATAGAGGGCTTATTAAATGAATGTTTTAACCTAACCTAAGGTCACAACCACAATTTTCATAAAATTTGATGAGTTAGGGTTTTTCTTCGAGAAAGTGATTAGATAGTCTCCTTAGCCATTCCGATGGCTAGTGTAGCCTTCTCAATTTGACCATAACGTCTAAGTCGGGTTAGGAAGGTTACAAAAATACTTAATATGCTAGAATTAACACCTCTAGTGGAAAATCTAGATAAACGAGACCGAAAAGAGAGTTTATAATAAGATAGTTCAATATAATTGTATTAAATAGTGAGACCAAGAAGAGATCTATATTCCTATGTGAGACCGAGAGAAGAACCTAGGTGGTATATTTTAGTCTAGGATGACACCAAAAGGAGATTCTTTGCTAAGAGTGACAAACAATATAATCGGTATAGATTTATTAGCTTAGCTAGCAATTAATGGAGCAATTGATCATCGTTTTATCATTTACATTGTCTAAAACAATAAGGAAGAAAATTAGATTAGTTTGTTAAATTGATAATTTAAATTTAGTTTATAAACAATTTGTATTCGAATTTGCACTAATAATTTCCAACTCGATTAGATTAGTAATTGCTTAACTTGTAATTAACTTGATAAACACATTTACTAATTTGGCAGTCTCTTGGGTTCGATCCTTGGAATACTCTGTGTGTTCCATTGTAACACATATAAATATTACAACCGACCTATCACACTTGTAGTATACTGCTATATATTTAAAGATAATTGTGTGGATTCATAGCCCCAGGTGCACACATGTTAGGGCGCGGTCAAGATCCAATGTGTCAATAATATTATCACAATCTTGCCAATTCAATTTAACTAGACCTATAAACATAAAATGTGAAAGCCACTCTAAGAGAAATCAAAATGGTCAATTAGTGTTTTGCTTTTGCTCCTCTCACATGCAAATGAATAATAATCGATGAGCAAATTTGTTATAGAGATGATGAATAACCATATCTGATATAATTAAATCCCACTATTCATCACCAGTGGCTCAATCAAGTCTTTCAAAGAGAGTTCCTTTATTCCAAGTAAACGTTAACATGACAAAACCCAAGTCTCATAGATTGTGCTCAAATAAAAAATCTCGAATTTAGTCTTGAAGAACGAATTTAGGCTCTTTTCTTTTGGTTGAACTGGATCACAGAGTAGCTTATTCAAAATTGATGCAAGGTTCTTCAAATTTTCTTTTTATTCAAATTCTTTAGAGATTTCTTGAGATTTTTGGAGAGAGCTTCTCGTCTTCAAAATCTTCTTCCCTGGCTTCAATTTTAGAACTTCTAGATTTTTTTAAGGGTTAATATATACTGAGGTATCTGAACTACAACTTATACATACTTGGTACTTTTTTTTGGACCTAATTGGTACCTAAACTTGGAAACTGTAAGCCAACTTGGTACTTTTTTTAGGTACTTGACTAACACTGTTAAAATTTGTTGACATGGTGTTGAATTGGGGTTGACGACCAATAGCATGGTGACATGTGGCAACCTCGCATTTTGACACATGTAAAAATAAAATTTTATAATTTCTTTTATTTTTTTTCATTTTTTCCACGTGTCAAAATGTGAGCCTACCTAGTTTCATCATATTATTGGTTATTAGCGCCACATCAATATATTTTAATAGTGCTAGTCAAGTAACTTAAAAAAGTACCGAGTTGGCTTACCATTTCCAAGTTTAGGTACCAATTAGATCTAAAAAAAAAAGTTTAGTACCAAGTAGGTATAAGTTGACATCCCCATTTTTTGAACTTGTAATGTTATAGAATGGCTTGGAGGTGACCCCCTTTTATATTGCCTTTCATTCAAATAAAATCAAGTTTTCATGGCATTTGAACTCTTCATTTGAAGTGATCTACAAATATTAAACTTATTTATTTATTATTCATTCAAATAAAATCAAGTTTTCATGGCACCTTACGAGGCTTTATATGGTCGTAGGTGTCGCACACCTTCATGTTGGATTGAGTTGGGTGAGCGGCGTGTTCTAGGCCCTGAACTAGTTTCTGATACCGAGGATAAAGTTAGACTTATTCGGGACTGATTGAAAGTGACATCTGATAGGCAGAAGTCCTACGTCGATCTAAAGCGTCGAGAGATTGAGTATTTTGTGGGGGATTTCATTTTTCTCAAGGTCTCGCCATGGAAAAAGGTACTGAGGTTTGGTCGTAAGGGTAAGTTGAGCCCTAGGTTTATTGGGCCTTACCGTATACTGAAACGTGTGGGACCGGTTGCCTACCAGTTGGAGTTACCTCCGGAATTGGATCGAATTCATGACGTGTTCCACGTCTCTATGTTGAGGCGCTACCGCTCTGATTCCACGCATATTGTTCCTAATGAGGAGATCGAGGTTAGGCCAGATCTGACCTTTGAGGAGTCAATTTAGATTTTGGAGCATGATGTAAAGGTTCTAAGAAGGAAATCCATCCCGTTGGTTAAGGTTCTTTGGCGTAACCATAGCTCTGAGGAGGACACGTGGGAGTCTGAGGATGCGATGCGATAGCAGTATCCTCATCTATTCTAATTAGGTAAAATTTTGAGGCCGAAATTTTTTTAAATGGGGTAGAATTGTAAAGCCCCAAAATTTTTAATTCTTGGTTTTGAGTTTATGTGACATAAGTACTTGTCTGCTTCAATGGTTAAGTGCTCTGGGTGTGTGTGTGGGAGGTTCCAAGTTCAAGCCATGACTTGGGCAAATTTTAGTATTTTTATAAATAAAGCCTTAACCTGGCCTAAAGGGCTTAAGTTTAATAGTTGGTAATCAAATAATAGAATGTGTCTGCTGGTCTAGTGGTTAAGTAAAGTGTTTGATTGCATGAAGCCTTGAGTTCGAATCCATGCTGGAGCATAGGCGTTATCTTTACGCAGTGATGGACAAGTATTTCGGCAGAGTGGGATTCTGGAGTGGTTGTAGGTTAGTAGGATTAGTGGGAGAAAATTTAGGGATATGGGATAACTATCGATATCATCTAAGTGTCTATTTGGTTTTTATTTTTTCCAAATTTCGGTGTTCTCCTCTTTTTCCAAATTTTTCTGCCGTCCTATTCTTCTTTGCTTTGCCGAATTTTTGCTCCCTAGTCCATCCTCTCTGTTTGATTTTTCTACTAGCCCACTTTCTGGCCAGCAATTATATACACTCGTTCTGTAATGATCTGACTGCCTCTATTTTATCGTTTCTTAGCTAGTTCCTAAAAAGGATTGTTTTGGCTCTCTTGGTTTAGGCAAAAATCATAAATCAGTTGCAGCTTCACAAGCAAATTGAGCGTTAGAAATTTCGGTTCGTTGCCGGTAAGTGTTTAGGTTCGCTATCGATTTTGATGTAGACGATTTTTAGTTGTAAGTTTTCTTCAGTGATCTAAATTGGGCCCTAATTATTGATTTTTAAGTCTTAGAGTCCTTGGGAGCGTATTTGCAGTGAAACGATTCCAGGTGTGTATCTGAAACACAAAAATAAGGGATTCAGCGAAAAGCTAAAATTGCTTGCTGTTTGGATAGCGATGGAAACATAATCTTCAAGGATATGCAATCTTAGATATGATATGCAATCTTAGAAGATGTGATTTTGTAATCTTAGAGATTTAATTTGTAGATACCCTTTAATCCTAGCCGTTGATGTAATTGATCTGTACCGTTGGATTTGGGGAGGCTCAACTATAAATAGAGGCCTCTCCCTTCATTGTAAAAGACTGAAGTTTGGAGCAATAATAATTCTTAAGAGCATTCTCCCTCTCTTGCGTTCTTATTTTTTGTGGCTTGTTCTTATTTTGTTCTTCGTTCATCTTCGTTTCTTTTTAAGTTGCTTTCATTTGAGTTAGATTTTGGTGGAGGAATTTCATTGAATCTTCATATTGTGAGAGTTAGGTTGACTTAAGCGTTTTTTTTAACCTTTTTTATATATCTATTTAATTGTTTAATCATTAATTATTTTTTTACTTTTATTCGTTTATTTATCCATCAACTTTCTTATTTACATATTGTTCATTCATTTAACCATTCTTATCATTCTTTTATTTTTTCCATTAATTATATACTTTATTTGTTTTAATATTATGTCACACATGTTGTTTATTTTTAAAACTTGTGTTATAAATCATCCATTTTAAATTGTTTGATTATTTGCTTTAATTTTTTTCTATATATTATCAATTGCAAAAAAAATTTATACTATCTATTTTATATACCATTTATTTTAAGATGTTTTGTGTATAACTTGTTCTAAATTTCTTATTACACAATATTTATTTTTAAACTCATTTATATATTATTACTTTATATATTACCTATTTCATTTTTTATATATTATTTATTCCAAACTTATACATATATTACCTACTTTTATATATTTATTGATTTGTATATTGTTGATTTCAAATTTTTTTTCCTTATTATTCATTTTCAAATTCATTATTTTTAAATTTGTTTACATTTTATTTTGCCTTATATTTTTTTATACTCTTTATTTTAAATTCATTAGTCTTTGATTATTGATGCTAGTATTTAAAAATAAGGCAATATTCGGTACTTTGGAGCTTTGAGAAAACCGTGCCCTAACTTACCGGGTTTCGATTTTTTTATCCAAATAACCGAATATCCTTTTTAAACTTTAATGCATGAGACAAGCTTAGTTTCGAGGGTTAAAATGTCGTATCCTAACTTACTGGATGTGACATCTTATTACTTCGGGACAAGGAGGTCTTAACATCAAATTCAATTTATTCAGGTTTTTAAAGAGGATCGTATTTTAAAATCTTTTCAAATTTTTGACATTAGGACGTTAATTAATCAATTAGGTACCAATTTTTGGGCGTTACGAGGGTGCTAATGATTAATCTCAAGGTGACCCAATCACACCTCGAAAAAAGATTGGTGGCGACTCCCTTTTTATTTTAAAAGTCGATCCCGTTTTTTAAAATAAAAATGGTTTCGACAAATGCAGCATGATATTCACTTTAATACTTTAGAGAATCCACTAATGGTTGATGATTTTGCTTCTAGGATGAACCGATTCCAAGCCATCCAAATTATCAAGGCACGTTTCAACCAACTATACAACATAGTAAGCTCTTCACCAATTTCTCATTAAAATTGAAAATTTCTATTTCTAAAATTTATTTTATTAAAATAAAATATATAATTTTTAAATATATTTTAAGAAGGTGTTATAATTATAATTAGAATCAATGCAATTTGAATAATTATGTTTATTATCAATCTTTAAGAACAATTAAGTTTCAAAAAATCTATGCAAACCAAAAACTTAGGAAAGTGTGATACAATATAACAAGAGTTCTATTGTGAGCTAGTTTATAGTGAGCTATAACCTATTTAGCATGTAGAAAATCAAATAATTGAATTTCTTAGAACTTTGTAATGTTTTATAATAATATGGAATTTCTTACAAATTTGTAGTTCTTACAAAATTACAAAAGCTCTTACACAATTATTCAATTCCTTATAACATAAATTATTGAATTTTTACAAAAATATTTGAATCTCTTGTAATGTTTACATAATTTCTATAACTTCGTAAATTATTAATTTTTTACAGAATTATTAAATTTCTCACAAAATTACTGAATCTCCTGAAAATTACTAAACTTCTTTTAAAGAATTACTGAACTTCTTACAAAACCATTGAATCTCTTACAAAATTACTAAGCTTTACCTATCCTGTAACTTTGTAAATTACTGAATTTCTTACAAATTACTAAGTCTGTATTTACTTAGCTTCTTACAATGCTGTAAATTTCTAAAATCTTTAGTGCATTTTTACTAAATTTCTTACAAATTTACTGAATCTTTTAAAATATTGCAATGTTACCTAATTTCTTATAACATTGTGAATTACTATATTTTTTAATTATTGAAGTTCGTATAAATTTACCGAGTCTCTTACAAAATTATTAAATCTTTTATAAATGATAAATTTCTTAAAATTACTAAATCTCTTTAATAACTATTGATTTTCTTACAAAATTTTTAGTCCACTTACATAGTCACTAAAACTCTTACAACATTGTAATATTTATCTAATTCTTATAATATTTTAAATTACCGAATTTTTACAAAATTACTGAAGTTATTATAAAAGTAATGAATATATCAAAACTATTAAATTTCTTTAAAATGATTGATTTTCTTATAAAATTATTGAATCTCTTAGTGATTAGCTTAAAGAATTATTGAATCGTTTACATAACTAATAAAATTTACCCTTTTTTTTTTTTTTGAGAAATAAACTTCATTAAGAAAAAAAGATACAAGCAAGAAAGAGGACAAAAATTAAACCCAAAACAACATGCTTACCCCCGTTAACATCAGCGATAGAATTCGAAACATCGTTAGTTAAAATAGAATAAAGAAAAAAGAAAAAAGGGAGGACTATCCCACTCAGTATAGTTCAAATAAGGTAAGGTTATCTTAGCGAGGCTATCAACCACATTATTAATGTCCCTACACGTCCAATAGAAGGACAAATTACAGAACTGAGAAGTAATACCTCGACAATCCATAATCAACAAATCAAAATCTGATAAGTCTCTACTACTATTAGTAACCGTAGTCACCACCTAAAGACAATCAGATTGAACTATGATATTGTCGCAACCAAGTCCTTTTAGCTAATAAAGAACTTGATGAAACGCAAACGCCTCAGCTAAATTAGGCGCCAAGCATAAATAAGAATGACCAGAATGGCATCCAAATTTCTGGTTAAAGCTGCAAAATTCATCGACCCTTCAGCCACAACACAAGCTGCATCTAAATTGCACTTCGGTTGACTATCAATAGGCTTGATCCAAATAGAACCACTAGACCGCCTCATATTATTAGTACCCTGCACTCTATCGAAATTGCCTTGCGCATCTCTCCAGTTTTGCGGAAATGAAATAGATGCAGACAAAATAACCACTGGTGAAACGTCAGTATTATTCCAACAAAATCGGTTTCTATGGAACCAAATATTCCACATAGTCGTTAACACTTGACAACATTTCTGGTATCATGAGAATTTAGAGGGGCTTTAATCAAATCAAGAACACTAGAGGAAGAAAAATTCTGATCGGTTAGATGCCAAACCGACTGGGCTTTAACACGATGAAGCAGTGCATGATCAAGGGTTTTGACCAAACCACACCTTGCACACAACGAATCCTACTGTATACCTTTCATCAATCAGTCTCGACTTGCAAGGGATAAACTCCTTCAAACATCAAACAAATTTTTAAACCTTTGAAGGTAGATGCATTTTCCATAAGCGTGTCCAAGAACCATCCAAATCATGCTTACAACAGGCATATACATCTTAGTAGCAAGACAGTAAGCGGTTCTAACTGAATAGGCCCGGATTGCACTATAATGCCAAATGCGACAAACAATCCCTATTTTACCTAATTTCTTATAACATTGTAAATTATTGATATTCTTACAGCATTGTAAATTACTAAATTTTTTTACAAAATTACTGATTCTCTTAAATTTTATTAAATTTCTTATAAAATTACTGAATTTCTTATAAAGTTATTAATTTTCACATAACTTTGTAATGAAAATTCATTAAAATTTGAGTTTTATAACTACTAAGGTGGAATTCAAGTTTTTTATCTGTAACTCAATTCTATGTAAAACTCAGCTCTTCCTTATAAAAACTTAGGTTTTCCAAAGCTAAAATTAACTCTAAAAAAAATAAATGAAAAAATAAATTAGTTTTTCTTATAAAACTCAAGTTTTTCCTATAAAGTAATTCCTTATAGAACCCAAAATTTTCCTTTTCTTTACTGAGAAAAACTGAAATTGATTCTAAAATAAATAAATAAAAGAAATAAATAGATAAAATGGTTTTTCTAACCCAAATTTTTCTTTGTAAAACTCAAGTTTCCTCTTATTGAAAAAAACTAAAATTAATTCTTAAAATAAACCTAAAAGAAATTAAAATATAAAATAGTGACCAAAATGAAAACTTACTAAAGTTGGGTGATCATAATGAGTGTATGTAATGACAAATTAATGACGAGTGGCTAAAATGATAAAAGTATGTAAAAGTTAAATGATCATTTGTGTTGTTTACCCAAAGAGATTTTAAAGGAAATTAAAATATAAAATAGTGACCAAAATGAAAACTTACTAAAGTTGGGTGATCATAATGAGTGTATGTAATGACAAATTAATGACGAGTGGCTAAAATGATAAAAGTATGTAAAAGTTAAATGATCATTTGTGTAGTTTACCCAAAGAGATTTGTTCTATAGTGATAACAAATGAGAGCAAATCTATGGAAATTGATCCCTATCTATTTTGATTGATAGTAATGCGAAAGAATAATCATGTAGCAGTGGTCGATGTAAAATTTCCTGTTCTTCAGAATGTTATCAATGGTACCTACAATGTTAAATGGAGTAATTAGCTTGCCTTAAAGCTTCATACCTTCACAATGCTATCAATGGTCCTTGGTACCTTCTTTGGTCTTTGTCAGTCCTCCCAAAGTCGAGGACTTCATATGCAGATGTTTAAGACAATTTATGCCTTGCAAATCTCTTCTTCTTGAGAAAGGTATTACTTTAATTCCCAACTCCGCGAGATATGGGAAAATACAGGATTTGGTGTCAGTTCGCTCGAGCAACATGGAGCTATGTAGTACGTACAGATTACGCAGGTTTCCGGTCCTACTGATCCTTCTGTTTGGATCAAGCCTCTCGCGAGTCGGGTTGGCTCAAGTGTAATGTGGATGCTGCCCAATTCCTGAAGGAGAATGTTACAAGTTATGTTGTGGTTCAAGACAAAAATGGTCAGTCAGATTAGTGTTCGTCAAGACACTTCATTTCTTGTTTGGAGCCCCATCTTAGTAATTTCGATGAAGTTTTGTCTTGGCTCAAAGGTTTGAGTGTATCTTCGAGTCAGATTATTAATGCTCTGGTTTCTTCTTCGGATTTTTCAGGATTTGGTCTTTCGATTTAGGATTGTTTACATTTAAAGGATCACTTTAAACACGTGGTCTTCCACTGGACTCACGAATGCAGCTCATACTCCCACTAGGGCGGTTTTATTTTATGCAGACCATCACATTTGGGAGCTTTGTCCTAATCGTCTTACCTCTATTTTATTGTCAGATAGCTCTAACAACGTGACCAATGAACCGAATGTATAGGATAAGCCTATTAGCTTGAATATGGTTGTCCTTCACTCCTATTCGTTCCTTTGTTTTCTCATCTCTTTCGATTAATGAATATTTTACTTTACCTTTAAGAAAAGAGAAAAGCTTATGCGAGAAAATTAAATAGTCAAGTAGATAAGACAGGCTTATGATTTTGGAGAATTAAACCCTTGATAGCTGCTACTCTTCTGGCCTAAAAAAGATATTAGAAAAAAAAAAGCATTAGCATAATGTAAATTTCAGCATCTTATAAAGGGTCAAAGTGTCACCTTAGACAGTTCTACCATAGATTAGGGAGGTCTTTACTTCAACTGAAGAGAGATTTATGATAAAAATATTGAAAAACCACATTTAAATCTAATGGAGAAAACCTGACAAACAGAAGTTGGAAAACTGTGCTGTCTAGTGAAGCCCCATTAACCAAATAGTTTATTTCCAAATCCATAGTACTCTTTAGCTTATAGCTTCTTTGAAGTCATCATCCATCCCCTTTTGAAGCAAGCTCTATACAGTGCTTTAACTATCTCACATATTTTAACAGTTTGCTGGTTTCACCTCCCCTTGCCCTTCCATTGAGGAGGGTGGATAGGTGGCCTCAAAAGATGGCTGGAATTGGACCCCATCAAAGAACTTGGAGCCCTTTGTAGGTATCTATCAGTTTGTCTTGGTTGTGGTGGTTCTGCAGAGGCAGTCATTGGAGACTGATTTGCATAAATGGATCTTTGGAGAGGAGGCAATTGACAAGCTGAAGAAGGGAATTTGGGACTTGGCTGACCTGGAAATGAACATACTAACTTTGAGTTTGATAAAGTAGGATGGATAGAAGTTCTTGCTACCATTGCTGATTCAAGAAATGTGTGCTTTACATTCGGTGGACACCATTCAGGCATGTCATCATCATCATCATCATCATCGAAAATATTCTTTTGTGGTGCAACGATACTAGTGATAACAGGTGTGAAGACTGAGCTGCTTTTGACAGTATGTTTTGCTTGTAGAACTGGATCAAGTTTACAAGCTTTATTTCCTGGAGGCAAGTTGAGACTACTATTGAATGCAAACTGAGGAGAAAGGATATCTTCTGCTCGCCTTTTACACCGAGCGGGTAGTGACTGTATAGTTGGTGAAATCAATGGCACTGACACAACAACTTTCTTTAATCCTTCAACCACAACATTCTTGTCAAACACTGCTGTATCGAAAACCTTGCTTCTTGGAGTTTTAGATATGCCACACTCAGCCCCAAAATCAAATTCTGGAAGATCATCATCATCAATAGCAGGAAGCTCTTTTATAATAACTGATGGCAGAGATATTACAGGATTTTGATGTCCCAAAACAGATTTAGTTTCCTCCGGTCCTGAGGTATCTACATGAGGCATTTCATTTAGAGAAGACTGCCCCTTGGGCCTTAAGGAAGGGACAGAATCAGAATAGGATGATGTTTGAAGTCCTAGTGAAATACCTGATAAGTGGCTCAATGCTGAAGTCTTAAGCGGGAGATCAGCACTGGCAGGAGAAGTATGCAGTTTCAGTTGGCTGTCACTACTCCCCGCATTGTCACCTTCATTTCTATTAATTACAGCACTCTCAATGCTTGTGCATGTTATTCGGGGTGATTCTTTAGCAGATTGAGTGCAAGGTAAGTCCTTTGCGGAAACCTTTTCATCAGATTGGGAACTCAGGGGCTGCTCTGTTGAAGAAGAATGCTTTTTTTCAAGCTTCTTTGTGACAGAACTTGAAAGTCCATGATTTCTTCTCCAAACAACACAACCAATTAATGAATTTTTCTTGTCTTCAACAGCAGCCATGCCCTTGAAGAATCCATGTTTTGCAAGTATGGTGATAATGGCATCACTGCGAGGACATATGTAAAGATCGATACCAGGTGAGAGTTGAGCAAACCCCACTCTTTCCCCTTTCTTGTACCCTTTGGCAATCTGTTAAGATTACAAGAAAGTATGAATTAATATTTACATCAGAAATCCTCAAGATGCATCGCAGCCACTATATGACCATCTTCATGTTCCTTTTCAACCAACCTACCTCATTCAAACCTACCAGTCCTGATCTAGAAGACCCTTCTTTCCAGCAGAGTGACACTACCTGAATATGAAGTGCATTGATCCATCAGAAATTTGAAATGAAAAATCTATTTCTAATTAGCAAGGTGCAAATTCTAAGCTAAAAGACTAATAAGTAGCATGTAAACCATTACAGTTTTCATTTTTATGCAAGAAGAATTGATAATGGCCAGTGAATTTGTTTCCAAATCACAATGGTCACATTATTCATTAGAAAGTTATATACTTGAGTGTTGAGACCTGAGATTATAAACATGCAAAGAAGAATCTGTAGGGGCTACCTCCAGTCATTAATATCTCTTTCTCCTAAGGAACTCAAGTATTTACTTGTTAACCAAATTCAAACCTAGGTTATGTAAGGCAAGGTAAATCACACACTACATAATACGAATTGATGACAGTAACTCATGAAACCATATCTTACCATCAATCCTCTATTGCGTGAGCGAGCAAGCTCTTGAATATATTTCTCAAAAGCCTCTAATCTAACTTTTCCTTTGACTTCTACAAGTTCAGACCACTTGATATCAGGCATCTTCTCACCACTACACAACAAAATCATCATAGATAAGGTTACCTGGGGAAGATTTACTACTCAAATCTTTATGTCATGAACCTAGTCAGATATTTATCATACCAAAACAGTGAATGATGTATTAAGTGAAACAATAATCTTACTATGCCAAGAGACTGTAAACCAGGTGCCCGACTAGGACACCACATTAAATTTGGAAGCGAATATTACACCTGAAATAGTCAAAAAAGGAAAAGAAAAAAGGATTGCATATTTGAATTTACTAACTATAGGCATCACGGTAAAACTGTCAATGCAACAAAAATAAACTGTAAACTTTGAAAGACTTGAGATTATAGATATGCAAAAGCTACATGTTGTATGAAAGAATTGCGGAATATAAGGTTACTAATATGAAGAAACTAAAAAATTCCCAGCATTACAGAAAACCAGAAGGTATAGGAATAAGTACAGTCAATCAGAATGGCTAGGGACAAGGCTCCCACAAGGACTATCAGCTAACTCTCTCTTTACAGAAGGTAGTTGCAGGAGATGGGGAGACGTTGATCAGTCGCACATTCCAAGGTTTAGACCACAATTCCTGGGTCACTTAATTTAATGTATGTCAGTTAATTTGCTCATTCAAGTTTTCAATATGCACTGAATAGAGTTGATGATCGTCTATTGCCGGCTTTAAACAAAGGTCTATGTTGGTTATTGGACCAAAATCCATTTCAGTTTCATGTCCATATCTAGGTGAGCAGTAATGATGTGAGATTGCCAATGAAAATTCTACTGGAATTGTTAAATGATCTCATTCCCCTGTCCAAATTTAGCATTGCAAGCATCAACACATCTCTTATTAATTTGATTAATTGTTGTTCTGTTTTTACTTTAGGTAGTCAATCAGAAATTCTTGAAACAAAGTTCTCTTTGACTACTGTACTATAAGCCATTTTATACAAAGAGAAATCAGCAGGTGATACACCAATTATTTGGTCCCAAGTTGCCATTTTTCTTGAGCTGACTTGTTCTATCAGTGACATATTTGATTTCTTACACCCTAATAAAATATGATAAAGTTTTTAGTTGATGGCTTTGCAAATATAAAATTCAAATTATCTTTTCCAAATAATTCTTGAACCAGAACTTTTAACTATTTAAGAGCAATTACATGCAAAACAAAACCCATATAATTTCATCTTCATTGAATGAAAAATCATGAACAAAAGGACTGAATATCTCTGATACTAAAACAGAATTGTTCTCGGAAGAGAAAAATGACAAGTATAAAAAAGAAATAGCTGAATAACCTTTTGAAGAAGGCAACGACCGACACAGTTACAGAAGAATTAAGCTTAAGGGAGCCATCCCAGAATTTCTCAGCAACTGTAGGCCGAGACAACTTCAAATTCCCAGAACCAGATCCTTCCTTTTCCCCCATTTCTACTGCTACGAAGATAACATCTACTGTCTAAAACAAAATTCAAGTAGACTGACTGGTTGGTTTCAAACCGGGAACTTATGACTACAATTGCACTTGATTTTCCATACTTCTCGAAGCCCGTTGAGCCGATTTATCCCCTAATCCATAATTTGGAGTGATTCCCAGATTTCCAATATTCACACACTGTTTCTGTTCAGTGACAACAAATTCATACAAGAGAAAGAAACGGATTTTATCCGAACAAATGACCGAAAAAATGAAAGAGGATGGTTCAATTTTTCAATAAAAAAGGAACTGAGGAACATGTGAAGTTGAACAGTGCGCTTAGTGTGGTTTGAATTGGATTTGATCAATGATTTTTTATCCCTACAGATTAGGGTTTGAAAAAGGAATGTTAAGGTTACCGCCATGCTCACCAAATGTCTAAAGCGCAGTAACGTAACGCAAACACGTATGATACATTATTACATTGGGCAAACTGCACAAATAATCACCCAATTATTAACTTGTTTCTGTTTTGGTCACTCAGATCCAAAAAAATTTATTTCAGTTACCCCTGAGTTAAATCATTAACAAATGATTTTTTTTGGAATAAATAATAAATTTAATTCTTTAAATTTACAGATTCTATCAATTTGATCCTACTTTTAAAATTTTAACAAATTTAACCCTTAACTTCACATTTTTGTCAATGTAATATTGATTATAAAAATTCAAAATTCAAAATTCAAAATTTAAAATTATAACCTTAAAAATTTTAAAAGATATATAAATCTTCATTTTTTAAAATACAATATTTTATAAAATTACATGAAAAATTATAAAAAATTATACAAATACATACAAATTATAAAAAAAATTATAAATAAATGAATAACCATTTCCAGGGTAAACTATAGAATTAGTCACCCAACTATTAGCGTGTTTCTATTTTGGCCACCTAATTATAAAATTTCACAATTTAGTCACTAACGTTTCAGGTCGTTTCTATTTTGGTCACTCTTAGTCTTCAATACTTACACATTCTATCAATTTGATCCTCAAACACATATAATTAAATATAAATAATATTATATATGCTTATATTTAATTGTAATTATAAGGCACTAATATGAATTTGGCCCTCGAACTTGACACCTTCTCCTAAGTTGGTACTTATGATTTTTTTGGTCCCAAGTTGCTATCCGAATTTTCTTTCCATCAAGGGTTTTGGTAGTTTTTTATAACGGTTTTAAATATAGGATACTTGACACTCTTAAGTTGTGACACATGGCACTGATGATGTCATATTTTATTTTTAAAATATTTAAAAATTTAAAAGAAATTATATAAAAATAATATAATTTTTAAAATATAAAATTATAAAATTATGTCTCTACAAAATTAAAAATATTACAAAATAAAAAAATCTAAAATTCAAGTTAGAAAATTGAAAGCACAAAAATTCACATCTTACTCTAAATAAATTGCAAACAAATTAGATGAAGATAAATTTTACGCTAAGAGATGAGTGCATATTGTTACATGATTTTCAAATTGACAAGAATGCAAAAGATGATGATTTGAAAAAGGTTTATAGGAAGTTTTTTTTTTATTTGTTAATTATTGGTTAGACTATATAGGAAAATTTGAGTTCCTTTGTTGAGAATACCATTAGCACAATCATGAATGAAGTTTATAAAAATCACAAATTTACTGAGTTTTAGGTTTATCAAAGTCATTAATTTACATATAAGTTTATCAAGATTTAATCATATGTGCTTAAATATAATTATAATTATATTTAATTATATGTGTTTGAGGATCGAATTGATTTGGCATTGACATAGCAGCTCATGTGACATTTTACGTATACTTCATTGCTAACATGAATAAATTTTTCACAAGTTTTTATAAACTTTTTAAAAATTTGTTGATTTTTAAAATATTTTTTATTAATTTTTTAATTATTATAAATTATATGTGGACTGCCACGTTAGTGACCATATAAATGTCACAACTTAAGAGTGAACGTTAGAAAAGTAAGCTCCTTAAGTTGTGACACGTTAGTGACCATATAAGTTTAGTCAATTTTTTGTCAAAAAGCAAGCAATTTGACAAATTTTAAAGGTTGAGGGTCAAAATAACAAAAAAAAAGGAGCAAAATGACAAAATGAGTGAACGTTAGGGCTAAATTTATCTTTATGCATTATTTTAATTTACTTATTAATTTTAATTTTATTATGCACACTCTATTACTTTCATCAATTGATAATTGTTTTTATTTTTAAACATATATTTATTTTCTAAATTTATGATTTTCATACGCATATACATGTGATAGAGTTTTTAGTATATATAATTATAAAGATTTCTATATAAAAGAATAAGCTAGTGGATTCCGTACATTCTCTTTTAAATATTTATCAATAGTCACCTAAATTTAAATAATAATAACTTAATATTGTAACAACCTATTTTTTAGTGGTACTAGAAATGGTGGTTTTGAAATCTCGTATTCAATGATCGAGTCAAGAATATCATTTTATTATATTTACAACTTTATTATAGAGTTATATTAAGTCCTGGTTCAGTGATTTTAGTAATTGAATAGTTAATTAATGTACAATGACTAAATTATAAAAGATGTAAAAGTTAATCACTAATAATTTTAATAGCTAAAGTGCTTAGTTAGTAAATGATTAAGGTGTAAAATGGCAATAATACCATATATTCTATATTAGTGGGACGTGGATGTATATTTTGCTACACTTTTTTATGTTATTTTAATGTTAAATAATAATAATAGTAAAACATAAGCTTGGTCATCTTCTTCTCATTCAATTGCCTCCACCGAATACTAAAAAAAAACAAAACAAAGAAGAAACCATTGTTTTTACTTAAAGCTTTCGGCCCTCTTGTATGTAAGTCCTCTTAAGTCCATTTTTGATAAATTTTATATATTTGAGATCATTGTAGCTTAATTTAACTAACTCAGGGACTGGTTCGTAAAATTGTTAAAGGTTTTAAAACTACCATTAATGATTTCTAGATATTCTTGATAGTAAATGGTAAATTTGTAAAGTGATTTTTGTTAATTTTGTATTTGGGGGCTAAAACAAAAAGTTTATGAAACTATCATGAATTTTTGTTAAATATGAGGAGCAGAAGGCTATAGAAGGACGATCATAAAACAGGCTTAAATGTGAAAGTTATAATAGTTTTGGTTTTAGGGATTAAATTAAACAAAATGTAAAAGTTTAAGGAAATTTCATAAAATGAAAATAATATGTCATATGCATGTAATTTAGTGATATAAGATATTTGAAATTGATAAATTAAGCTTAATTGTTATATAGATTAAGCATTGAACCATACGGAGGAAATTTGGGGAAAAGAGAAAATTATAGAATAGCCCCTAGATCAAATACGCTAGCTAGTTGTATTAGGTAAGTTTATAGAGTACAAAAATGTATTTATTTGTGTTGATTATGATTGAGTTGTGATTATACATATAAATATTTGTGTACATTGTTGGATGGAAACTTCAAAATGTTATAATTTAATACTAAGGTGAGAAAGAATCAAATTGAAAGTCTTGAATACTTGTGAAGCAAGATTCATATGGACACTGAATGAACATGACTTGATTATGACATGTGTACTGAAAACATGGAAGTGCCCATGTATTATAAATGTTACAAATCATGTATAAATTCCCGTTTGAACATAGTAAACGATTAGGACACGATTGGCATGCCAAAACGGTTAGAATGTGCGTTTGTACAAGTTTGCAATTTTAGTGTCTATATTTTTGCACTTCGGTGCCCTTGTTTACATTTTGGTGTCCTTGATTGCACTCCGGTGCCGTTGTTTACACTTCGGTGTCCATGTTTGCACTTCGGTGCCCCTTTTAACACTACGGTGCTCCGTGGTGTGGTGTAGTTATCCGAGTATTCAAGATGCTTTTTCTATTGGTCATCGGGCTATCCAAATATATGAATAAATGGAGTAATGATGTTTTGATATTTGATGATGCTTTGTGATCGAAATAGTTTGAATGACATGAATGATATTGAATTACTCAGTGAAATTGTAAACGACAAACTCACATGTTTTCTTGTGAATTAATATGTTAGGTTTTAGTATCTTGTTAATTAATTTATTGCATACATGTGAGTTAAAGTAAGTTATAAGTAAATTTTAATCACATGAACTTACTAAGATATTAAAAGTCTACTCTATTTCATTTCTTGTTTATTGTAGTTGACATTTTGCGGAACAAGGTTGTCGAATCAACTTCAAGACTCATACTATCAAGCTTCAGTCCAGATAGATCTTGATATTGTTTTTATTTCGATTATGTGACATGTATATATAGGTTGTTTTGGAATCATGTGATTGATCTTAAAGGTTGATGTTGTAATGTGATTATAATATCTTATATATAATGTTGCTATTAAAGTTCATATGGTATGTTTGATGGAATAAATGGAATATATGAATGTTTAGTTGATGTATTATTGGTTTTGAAATCATGAATGAGTTTGGTCATAAGTGATGATTGAATGAACATTGGCATGTTTAATGGGGTTTAATGGGATAGGGATGTACAATTGTATTGTAAGTTTATAAGTATGATTGAATTATATAAATAGAGCATCTTGGCATCAATTTAGTTAGATGTTTTAGTAATGTAGTTAACTTGTTTGTGATTGTGCCAATGTGACATATTGGTCATGTATTAATAGGATGTTATGTGACATGTTTTGACTTGATTTTGAAGTGTTTTCAGTAAGGTTTCATGTTGTCAATAGGTATTTAGAAGTTACTTAAATGTTTGGCTCGATGCAATTACCTAAAATGGTATACTGTGGTGCACACGGTTAGTCACATGGCTGTGTATCACACACGAGAGTGTGACACGATCATGTTTTGTAGGAAATAGGTTGCATTTAGGTCACATGGTTCTCGATTGTCACACAAGCTAGTCATACACCCGTGTGAGTACTATAAATTTGGTAAGTCAGGTTGTCACACGGTCACAGTTATTTACATGGCCTAGACACACGATCGTATGACTTTTGTTAGATTTTTACACATTGACCCACACGGCTTTAGTGAGTTACACGGCCTGGATACGCGGCCGTGTGACATAATAATACACGATCTCAATAAGTTACACGGTCTAAATACACGGCCATGTGAATTAGCATTACACGGCCTCAGCCTAACCCTGTTTTGTATTTTTTCCTCTATTTTGTGTAAAGCTTTATATTAGTCCCTATTTGTTTCTGTAAGATATGTTTTATCTTAAAGAATGATGATTTAAGATTATTTTAATAAATACTTGAATTAAATTGAATGTTCTGATCTTATTATTTCTATATCATCCTGTAACCTGATTTTGGTGACAGAAACCGGTAAGGGGTGTTACAAATATACTAAAAGAAATTGAAAAAGAATTTAAAGGCTGAGTCCCGCCAGCCAATGACAAGTCGACTATTATTCAAACAAGTCATTTTAGTTTTCTTTTACATCTTTTGAGAAAAAAAACTCATGTCTATAAACTTCAAAATCTGTTATTTTCTTATATCTTGTATTCTGAAGCACGAACTTCAAATATCTGTTGACTTTTGTCAAATAGAAATGAATATCATCAATTATTGAGTCAAGATTCTTTGAACCATCTCTTCGTCTTTGTGAATAGCAAATTACAAAATGGGGAGAAAGCTTTATGATGAAGCTGTTCAAGGCAATAAGGTTTCGTTGCTCAATTTGCTACTGGAGGATGCATTGCTTCTCGACAGATTCATCTCGAGTTGTTACCCTGGAATACCTTTGCAAGTAGCTGTCATGCTTGGTCATTTCTACTTCGTTGATGAAGTTCTCACTGAAAAGCCAAAGAACTTGATTCTCGAAAGTCATCACCGCTTTACATAGCAGCAGCGAAAGGGTACTTGGAAGTTAACCCTGATATGTGCCTTGTTTGTGACCTAGATGGAAGGAACCCTCTTCACATTGCAGCCATGAAAGAGTTGGTTCATGCCAGACCCTGGGCAGCACAGTTGCCGGTGCGCAAGGTGTAACCAGTGGGAGGCAATGAAGTTTTTGGTGGAAAAATCTCAAATCGTAAGTTTGTAAACTGTCAGAACTATGACCGTAACAACATCTTCCATATCGCAATAGCTGCTAAGCAAATAGAGGTGTGTTCAGATCCTCGTGCAGTTCTACACTCTAGCTCAGGAATCTTTTTTCATTGTTGAAGATTGAATCTTAAAAGTAATAAATTAATGGAAATGATATTGATAAAAACATATATGCAGGCCATAAACTTTCTAATTTCTAGCTCAACTGTGGACGTGAGTTGTGAGAAGGAAGATGGCTTTACAGCACTTTATCTTTTATCACATATCCAAAGAGATGTGAAGGAGGAGATTGTGGAGTCATTTGGAAGGATGGGAACTACACATGCCAAAGATAAGCCTTTGTCAAATGGCCAACTCAAGGCAACAAGGACCAAGATCTTATTATCCACATGTGATCAATCAGATTCAATACCGAAACCTGAGAAAAGAAAAGATGGCAAGAGATTGGTTAAAAGCAATGCTGATTGGCTAGAAAGAAAATGCGACACCCTAATGTTAGTGGCTTCCCTGCTAGCTGCCATGGCATACCAGGGGGGCGTCAATCCTCCTAGTGTAGTTTGGCAATACAATTCGACTGATAATAAGATCGATTAATTATATTCGAAAATTAGTGATAAGATGGACAAATGCCAGTGCTAGAGCTTAGTCCCTGCAATTTACTCGCTCATTCCAGAAGGCAAGTTGGCAAAAATTACAACTTCAATTAGCTTTGGTTATAAAATCCAAGCTTAAGCCTTAAAGGCAGGGCTAATGAATGGAGAAGTTGTGCTACTCTTTTTTTTCAACTCAAATGACATAAATGTAAAGGACACTATTTTTATATCATCTTGTAATATTCTTTGAATTTCAGCTTATGCGTACATTTCTAAACTTGAATTGTATCATTACAGGCATTTAGGGGCTACAGCTAACAGCTACTCTAAAACATGTGAGGAACCACGGAAGCCATTGTCATATGATTGAAGCAGGACGATAAAAAGAGGCCATTACAAACAAATGCGAGCGAAACATAAACGATGGTCAGCAAAAACAACAGCATCAATGTCGCCCTGCAAGACAACATCATCATCATCGTCATCAACAGCTGATTCTTGAAATTACATGAACTGAAACGGAATCAATCCACCACCCACCTCCAGTAATCTTTCACGTTTCGATTTAGTTAAGAATAGAATATTTTTAGCATACTTACGTGAACTTACAATCTCTCCACCAGATACGAGCTTTCCTTTTGAGCGCAACTGTACTATTATTCCCCTGCATAGGCTGCTGCATTGTTATAGCCTTTTCAACAAGAAGCGCCAAGCGGTCGCCTCTCTCCAAGGCTTTCTCAATATTGTCAATCAATACACTCTGTACCTATATATGTACAAATTTATGAAATTGGAATTGATCAATCTTGAATTCTGAAACTTCAAGGATCAACCAAATGAACACAAATAAATTTGAAAATGAACCTGATTCATCTCCCCTTTTAAACGGTCTAATCTATCAACATTCGGGTTTCTTGAGAAATGATCTATTTGTTGACATAGAACCCTGGAGAATTCATCATTCATAGCATAAGCTGAAGCCGAATGAACAGCACGACCAAATGTCTTTACAAATTTTTTATGGATATCTTCAAGGAAAGCGAAAGGGATTATCCCTACAGATATTATCAAAAACCTTAATTTGTATGTAAAGGACAATAAACGGAGAAATAGGTAAGAATTTTGTAAGCTATAGACTTACTTCCGGAGGCATCATCGGCCATGCAAAGAACGGTGAGACCATCGGTTCCCTTGACATGAAAAATATAAGGATGATGAGAAAACGATGAAATACAATTATTCTTCACTTCTTTCATCTTCTCCAGTATCAGCCTGGCTACAACGCTGGCATTAGTCTGAGTTGCGCTGAACTCGGCCAACACCACCTGCCCCCTCGCTACCATCCCGTACAATATCCCCATTACTCTGCTCTGGATTGTGTAAATATATTTGGGAATTCAGATCTGAAGTAACGGAGTTGGAGTTGGGGAAGTTGAGGATGATTTTGATTAAAACAGTGCGGAAAAAGAAAAAGGGTAAAGCGCTTGAAATTTGAATTCGAAAAATAAATTTGTCCGAGTTTGACGGAGAAAACGACATGTGCACTCACTTACTTACTGGGGACATGGTTTGAAGTTAGAGGAATTATGAACAGAGGAGAAAGGGTGCAAAACCAGCTGTAACACGCCTTCTTATCATTAATTCACTCATTTAACATTTTAGTTCTTATCATTAATCAAAAGTGAAATTCTAAGGAAAATCAAACATAACATTAATATTTTCCCCTTAATTTAATTGATATAATACACAGTTTCTCTATTTTATATGTTAATTACATTGAGGGGAAGAAATATTAATTATCTTTATGGGTTGTTTGGTCCGGCTTGATGTGGTCTCAGACAACCATGCAATTTTTAGGATGAAGGCCGTGGTGGTGAATCCATGTTCTGTTTTGCTAATTTAGGTGGTCTCTTTTGTCTTCATCTCATATTGTAGGTGTCCTTTGTTATCATTGAGGTGCATTTGGGTATACAGATCATGGGGGGATAAATGAAAAGGAAACATTAGTTGATAAATATAAATTTCAAAGGGCATGGATGAAAATGAATTATTGTTAATAATTCAAGAATGATCACCGAATTTTACTAAATTTCTGCTATATATATATATATATATATATATGTATTGTTTTTGAGGCCATTCACATCATCATTATTTGATCTTGGTACTTGCTTTAAAAATAATATGTTTAGTGGTTGGTTTCGCATTGGTTTCAGTCGTATCGGTTGGTTGTATGTTTTAATGTTAATACGGAATAAATAATATGTTTTTTTCTACATTGATGAAAATTTTGATTCGTATCGATCGCACCAACTCATTTCAGTCAATTATAGTTGCATCGGTTGGAATATGGTGCTTTGATTAGTGCATAAATAATATTAAAAAATATAATTTTTTTAACTATTTATTGTTATGTTAATGACTTAATTGAAATGTATTGACCAATAAAAATATATATTACACTGAAAATAAAGTTTAATATTTTAAATTTTTAAAATACACTTTCACATTTAAAATATAAAAATTAAAATATAATAAAAATTCACTCGCGCAGTTATCAAAGAAAAAAATCCTCACTCCTCTTTCATTTTCTTTTATTAAAAATTCCCTCACCCTTCGGCTTTTTTTTTCTTGTTAATTTTGAATTTATTGAATGATAAATTTGTATTTGTAGAGTTTATTAATGATTAATTTATATAATTCATGGATATTTCATATTTAAATTTTATTCAGTATCATTTATTTGATATTTGTAAAGATTTTTATATGCATGTGTTAATTTTTTTTTAAAAATCGATAAATCTGAAATAGTACATCGAAATGATGGTACCAAGTCGTCTGTTCTAGTAAAAAAGGATACATTCATCAGTACAATACTTACTTCTTTAATTGTGAGACAAAAACTTCAAATACCTATCTACTTTTCTCAAAATATAAACCAATAGCATCAATTATTGTATAAGTTTATTTGGAATCAATTTTAGTAATGTTAGCTGGCGAAGCTTTGTTTATTGGTTAAGGTAGAGATTTTGAGTTTTGAGTACTTAAACTTGAGTCTTATTACGTGTACTTATAATGCGTAGATCTTCGTCCCATTTCGTGTGAATTTTGTATGGATTTTGTGTTTGATGTATTTTATGTTAATTTGATTTTATATTATAATTAATTGCGGGTTTGTAAATGTATTACATTTGTAATGGTCAAACTTTAAAATAATAATAACTTTTTAATGAAAAGAAAAAAACTTCAATAGTAACTATATTTTTTGTTTTGTAAATCTTATATAGTAAGCGCACAGAATTCACATATTTATCAACTATACTCAAATATAAACCAATATTATCAAATATATATTCAAGTTTCTTTAGGATCATTTTTTCCATTTAGTGAATAGAAAATTTAAAAAATGGAGAGAAATCTTTATATGTTGCAGCGGTAAAAGGCAATAAGATTTCGTTGCTTAATTTGGCTCAAGAGAAGAGGGTGCATTGTTTGTTGACAGACTGATCACTGATAGTTGCCCTGGAACACCTTTGCACGTTACTTTCCATGCTTGGCCATCTACAATTCGTTAATGAAGTTCTCACTCAAAAGCCTGAGGTAGCCAAAGAAGTCGATTCCTGAAAGTAATCACCACTTCACTTAGCAACAACAAAAAAGGTACCTAGAAATTGCGAAGAGGCTACTGCATGTTAACCCTAATATGTACCTTGTTAGATATGTTTGAATAAGTCTCCAGCTATTGCTAGAATATTGGTGGTTGTTAGCTTTGAATAAGTCTCCTAATTTTACCGGAGTTATATTTCTTTGTTTCTAGTTGGGCAGTTGTTAGAAATCAACAAATAGTTTTGGATTTATTTTGTTATCTTTCGGATATTTTATTTTGTAAGCTCAACTATATATATTTGGTCAAGCACATGAATAAACTGTGCAATTATTCCATTAAATACTTTAGCAACTGATTTTTTTTCTAGCATGGCAACTGAAAATACCTTCGTGCAACTGTCAATTCCTAAGTTTGATGGTCACTATGATTATTGGGCAATGTTGATGGATAATTTTCTGCGTTCAAAAGAATATTGGAGTTTGTGGAAACTGGAATTTCTGTTTCACCTACTGGAATGACACTTATTGAGGCGCAACAACGTCATATTGATGAACAGAAACTTAAGGACTTGAAGATGAAGAATTATTTATTCCAAGCTTTGGATCGATCTATTCTTGAGACGATTCTTAATAAGGAAATATCCAATGTCATATGGGACTGTGAAGAAAAAATACCAAGGTTCCAACGCGAGTTAAGCGAGCACAATTACATGCATTGAAGAAGGAGTTTGAGACACTCCACATGAAGGCTGGAGGGACGGTGGATAATTATTTCGTCGGTACACTTACGATTGTGAACAAGATGAATGCTAATGGTGAACACAAAAGTGATAGAGAAGTAGTGGAAAAGATATTGCGATCTATGACTTCAAAATTCAATTATGTGGTCTGTTTTATTGATGAGGCACAAGACACTAGCAACCTGTCCATAGATGAATTGCAAAGCAGTTTGCTAGTGCATGAGCAAAGGATGACTAGCCTAGAAGAGGAACAAGCCTTGAAGGTGACTTATGGGGTATTTTCTAATCGAGGATGAGGTCGTGATGGCTACCAAGGATGAGGTTCAGGATGTGGAAGGGCAAAATTTGACAAATCCACTGTTGAGTGGTTCAATTACCATAAACTAGGGCACTTTTAATGGGAATGTTAGAGCAAGAAAAACAACCATATAGAGATTCCTAAAGAAATATTGCGTATAGTTCGGGTTGAGGATGAACAGCTCAAGACTTATGATAAAGAATGATGTTGATGAATGGAAGCGGATCGTAAAGTTTGTCAAAGTCGCGGATTTATCCTAGATCTCTAGGCAAGCATAAACTGAAATGAGAAACAATGAAACGTATTAGTTGTCACAAAGGAGAGTCAAACGAAATTAAAACAAAACAAAGATGAATTGGCTGGTAAAGAGTCCAAAAGAGAATGAATTAGAGTTTTTTGGATGGATAGAAACCGTCCTTGGACCTCAAGGAAACGCCCCAACCAGATCTAGAAAATCAAAACATTAATAATCCACAACTCCTGAAAGCTTGAAGGTGATTCCCACAACCTGAAAGATTGTTAAAACAGCTTCTAAAAGAAACTCAAGAGCAATTCTTGAAGAAAAGCTCAAAGAGAATTATTATTAACTGAAAAAAATATAAATCAATTGTGTGTGTATAAGGGTGAACTCCATGCTACTTATATACCCCCAAAATAAGTTTTCCTAACCTTAATGGAATAACTAACATGACAACTCATCAAATAAAATAATAATAATAATTCTAAGTGTGGACTTTTAATGGGAATTCAACCAAAGGAATTAAATGGGCTCTTTGAGCTGAATTTTTACATGATGATCCACCTATTAAAATAAAATTGGACCTATAGCTTAAATATTTTACAATTTGGGCCACTTTGATAATTTGACCTGATATTCAATTAAATTACTTTCCAAACTTTAAGATGGGCTTGTAGACATCTTAATGGGCCATTTTTTTAAAAACTTGGTATTGTGGTCCGTTTGCTCTCGAAATTGGCTCGTTCAAGCTCGTACATGAAATCCAATGTGCCTTGGCTGCAAGATTCGATTTCTTGGACCAAGATTTCCAATATTTTAAATCTTGATTTTCTAGATTCTTGAAATTGTTCGAAACAGCAAAATTGGACCAAGATTCGGTTTCTTGATTTTCTTGAAAACAAGAAAGTGAATCTTGATTTTCTTATTCGGTCGTGTGCGCATTTAGGGCCTTGGTAACAAAGTCTTGGATGGCCTCGTTCAATCTTACTCAGATTTTCTTGGCCTTCGACCTCGTTTTAGGCCTTGAGGAAATTTGAGCCCATCATATTCATGAGCCTTATTTTGGGCCTTGAGACTCATATCAACTGATGATGGGTTCTTATAATCTAATTGCAACAATCACATGTGTAATCGGAAAGAATATTTTGCAAACTTCAATAAGCAATTTGCAGATAATGTGAAGCAAAAGAAACAATGCAATCTTGGTGGTAAAAGGAAAAAAGAATGTGCTACTGCAATTAACAATCAAATACAAGTAATAACTAAAGTATTTTATGTGCTTGATTTGAAAAATAAATTGTTAAGTGCTGGACAGCTTTAGGAGAAGGGTCTAGCTATGCTTATTGTACACAACAATTGCAAGATTTATCATCTTGAGATGGGTGTTATCATGAAATCTATGATTCCCCTAATCGCATGTTCAAAATTACAGTAGTGTCCCTACCAATTGGTACAACCTGCTTCAATAAAATAATAGATATTCGTCAATTATGGCATTTTCATTATGGTCATTTGAGTTTCAAGGGACTCAACACCCTATAGTAGAAGGGGATGGTATTTGGGTTGCCGCAACTAATAAAACCATCAATAGTGTACAAGGAATGTCTGAATGAGAAGAAACAATGAGAACATTTACCTAATAAGAGTTCGTGGAGAGCTAAAGTTGTAACACTCCTTACCCATGTTCCTTACCAAAACAGAGTATGAGGTATTACTAGAACTCAAACACTTACAATTTTTTTTTATAAAAATTTCGGCAGTATTTCTGCTTATTTTTACATAAAACCCCCTGCAAATTTCCAATGACAATTTCAAAGAACTTCAATATTTCCAACCAATTACAGTTATATGTTCAGACATAATTTATCCATTAATAAGCACCAACATATTAAACCGAAAAATACTATGTATATACATATTTATACCACATTACATAAAGTCATCTATACATGCCATGTTTCAAAAGTGTTGATTGCCAAAATACCCAAAACTAGACTCATATAAATTTCTACCATAAAATTTTCAGAATTTTTAGTTCATCCAATTAGTACATTTTATTCTCTAAATATTCTCATGTTTCACTGCCCGACAGTTCTGACCTCTCCTTACTAAAATTTACTTAACTCTATGTAAAAAATTCAAAAAATGTTCTTGTTTATTTATCTTAAAAATAGACTCACTAAGGAGTTCAAGCGTGTAAATTTCAAGCCATAATTATTTTTGTACAATTTTTGGTGATTTTCTAAAGTTAGAACAGGGCATTTCGAAATCAATCCAACCCTGTCTCAATAAAACTTAAATATTCACAAATATACAACTTCTTTGCTTGCTCTGTTTCTTTCATATGAAAATAGACTCACTCAGATTCAATTTCATATATTATTCAGCCTCTAATTCATTTTCCACCATTTATGGTGATTTTTCAAAGTTTCTCAACTGTTGTTATACAAAACAGTTTTATATTTAAATTTGCTCTTTTGAGGTTTTGGTATTTCCTTTCACCTTACACATGGGTTGATTAAGTATCAACCCCAATATTCCTCACATAACCTTTTCCACCATATATAAATATTTACCTTTCCAATTTTCCCGTTGAACACTCGGAATGTTATCCGTTATCGGTGGATTCAGCACTTAGCAACCACCAGTGATTCGGGGAATCAGCACTTAGCAACCCCTTTCACATTCAAAAATACGGTGGAATCAGCACTTAGCAACCCTTTTCACATTTAAAATAATGTGGGATCAGCACTTAGCAACCACCAATAATTCGGGGAATCAGCACTTAACAACCCCTTGGGGGAATCAGCACTTAGCAACCCCCTTCACATTTAAAATACGGTGGAATCAGCACTTAGCAACCACCAATGAATCGGGGCATCAGCACTTAGCAATGCATTGGGGGAATTAGCACTTAGCAACCCCCTTTATATTCAATGTACTCCGGCCTATTCCAAGTGTTCAACCGAAAACCGTGTTTTTCAACACTTTACCACCTTTCCCAACTTAACCACATTTTTAGGATCTTTGTCAAGTAATTATTTTATGTTCAATTAAATCTCAACAAATATTAAATAATATCAAAATAATGCATTAATTCACATGTTTACTTACCTCGGTGCAAAATATCGTGATTTTGCAATTTACTCCACTATCTTCTCTTTTCCCCGTTTGAGGTAGTCTTCTCGTCTTTCTTGATCTATAATTGCAAATTTAACTCATTTAATGTTCACATTTATTAAAATATTCCTCCACCCAACTTTTTGAAAAATTACAATTTTGCCCCCAAACTTTTGCATATTTACACTTTCGTTCCCAAGCTCGGAAATTAAACATCATCTCTTATTCTTACGTTTCATAACATTCTGAACATTTTTTTCTTCTATGGCAACTTCAAATTCTCACTCTAACACAGACTTTTGAACATTAATTATTTTTACCGATTATGTCAATTTACCCGTTTTCGCTTAAAATCACTTAGCAAAAGTTGTTTAATATAATTTCTAACTTCATATTCTACCATAAAACAGCAAAATAAACACATATCACCTATGGGTATTTTTCCAAATATGAACCCTAACATGAATTAATGGTAGAATAAGCTAAACCGAGCTACGAAGATTTCAAAAATGCGAAGAACATTAAAAACGGGGCTAGGATGCACTTACTATGAGCTTGAGAAAGTGAAGAAACCCTAGCTATGGTGTCTTCCAAGTTTTGGCGACAAATTAATGAAGATGGACACCATTTTTCCATCTTTTTCCCATTTTAATTCTATTTATTTACTAATGACCAAAATACCCTTACTTAAAAAAATCTATTTCACTAATTCTATGCCCATTTTTGTCCATGAATTAACTAATGGTCTAATTACAACATAAGGACCTCAAATTTAGAATTTCAAAACAATTAGACACCTCTAACATGTATAACTCAACTTTTGCACTTTTTTACGATTTAGTCCTTTTGACTAAATTGAGTGCCCAAACGTCAAAATTTTCGAACGAAATTTTTACGAAATTTTTCCGTGAAATTGTAGACCGTAAAAATATAATGACAATAATATTTTCCCTCGTCTGATATGTGGCCCCGAAACCACTGTTCCGACTATGCCCAGAATCGGGCTGTTACAATTCTCCCCCCTTAGGGATTTTCGTCCTCGAAAATCTTACCAAAAAATAGGTTTGGGTACTGTTTCCTCATAACTTCCTTCGGTTCCCACGTAGCCTCTTGCATTCCATGATTTTGCCATAACACTTTCACTAAGGCTACACTTTTATTTCTTAAATGTTTGACCTCTCGAGCCAGAATCTTTATCGGTTCCTCCTCATAAGTCATATCCGGTCGAACTTCAATTTCTGTAGGAAAAACTATATGTGAAGGATCAGAATGATAGTTTCGTAACATCGATACATGAAATACATTATGTATTCTTTCCAACTCTGTCGGCAAAGCTAACCGATAAGCTACAAGTCTAATTCTTTCAATAACTTCATACGGTCCAATAAAGCGTGGCCTCAATTTGCCTTTACGACCAAATCTCAAAATCTTCTTCCATGGAGATACTTTCAAGAACAGTTTATCACCCACTTGAAACTCAATCTCTTTCCTCTTTAAATCCGCATATGACTTTTGTCGATCTTAAGCAGCCTTTAAACAGTCACGGATTACTTTCACTTTTTCTTCAGTTTCTTTCACCAAGTCAACTCCATGAATCCGGTTCTCACCGAGCTCAGTCCAATATAAAAGATTTCTACACTTGCGCCCATATAATGCTTCATACGGTGCCATTCATATACTTGACTGATAACTATTGTTGTAAGCAAATTCAGCTAATGGTAGATATTTCTCCCAACTACCTTCAAATTCTAAAATACAACACCGGAGCATGTCTTCAAGAACTTGAATCACTCTTTCTGATTTCCCGTCAGTTTGCGGATGGAACGCAATACTAAAGTTCAATTTTGTACCCAAAGCTTCCTGCAACTTTCTCCAAAACCTCGAAGTGAACCTCGGATCTCTATCCGATATAATAGACTTAGGCACCCCGTGTAATCTCACTATTTCAGCAACATATAACTCCACCAACTTGTCAAGTGAGTAATCAATGCGTACCAGAATGAAATGGGCTGACTTTGTCAGTCTGTCAATGATTACCCAAATAACATCTTTCTTCTTTGGAATCAAAGGCAATCCCATCACAAAATCCATCGTGATGCTGTCCCACTTCCACTCTGGAATCATTCCCGGCTGAAGTAAACCCGAGGGTACTTGATGCTCATCTTTCACTTGTTGACAAATTAAACACTTTAATATAAATTCCGAGATATCTTTCTTCATGCCCGACCACCAATACAATTTCTTCAAATCATTATACATTTTCACACTACTTGAGTAAACTGAAAAATCACCATTGTATGCCTCACATAAAATGATCTGAATTAACTCATCATTTCTCGGTACACATACCTTATCCCAGAACATCAGACAATCATCTGAGCTAATTCGAAAATCTAAGTCAACACCTGCTTCACACTGAGCTCTCCTGGCTTGCAATTCACTGTCATTCTTTTGAGCTTCCCGAATTTGCTGAAGGAATAATGGTCTAGCCCTCAGTTCAGCCAAAATTGAACCATCATCAGATAAAGTTAATCTCGTACTCATAGCTCTCAAAGCAAATAAAGATTTTCTGCTCAAGGCATCAGCAACTACATTAGCTTTTCCGGGATGGTAATCAATCACTAGCTCATAATCTTTTATTAGTTCGAGCCATCTTCGTTGTCGCAAATTCAAGTTTATTTGATTAATTAAATACTTCAAACTCTTATGGTCGGTGAAGATTCGACACTTCTCACCATACAAATAATGACGCCAAATTTTTAAAGCAGAAACAATGGCAGCCAATTCTAAATCATGCGTCGGATAACTCTTCTCATGCAGTTTCAGCTGTCTCAAAGCATAAGCTATTACTTTTCCCTCTTGCATTAACACACACCCAAGACCATTCAACGATGCATCACTGTAAATTATAAATTCCTTCCCTGATTCAAGTTGTACCAACACTGGTGCCTCAGTCAATAAAGCCTTTAATTTCTCGAAACTTTGTTGACATTTATCGGTCCATTCAAATTTGACATTCTTTTGCAATAACTTAGTCATAGGAGAAGCAATCATCGAGAATCCCTTGAAAAATGTCTATTAGACCCAGCTAAGCCCAGAAAGCTTCTAACCTCAGTCACATTCTTTGGTGGCTCCCAATCAACAATTGCTGAAATTTTGCTTGGATCAACCTGAATACATTCACTTGAAACTATATGTCCCAAGAATCCGACCCCACGAAGCCAAAACTCACTTTTGCTGAATTTAGCATACAATTTTTTTTCTCTCAAAATCTGCAACACAGTTCTCAAATGTTCGGCATACTCGGATTCATCCCGAGAATAAATTAAAATATCATCTATGAACACCACCACGAACTTATCCAAATACGGCCGAAAAATTTGGTTCATCAAGTCCATAAAAATAGCCGGAGCATTAGTCGACACAAAAGGCATTACCAGAAATTCATAGTGTCCATACCTCGTTCTGAAAGCGGTCTTTTGCACATCGGACTCCCTAACTCTCAACTGATAGTAACCAGACCTCAGATCAATCTTTGAAAACACTGTTGCTCCTTTTAGTTGGTCAAACAAATCATCAATTCTTAGCAAAGGATACTTGTTCTTTATAGTCACTTTGTTGAGCTGACGATAGTCAATACAAAGTCTCATAGAGCCGTCTTTCTTTTTCAAAAATAATACAGGAGCACCCCAGGGAGAAAAACTCGGTCTCACAAATCTTTTATCTGTCAACTCTTGTAACTGAGCTTTTAATTCTTTCAACTTAGTCGGAGCCATCCGATACGGAGTAATAGAAATCGGTGCAGTACCAGGTAAGAAGTCAATAGCAAACTTCACTTCTCTAATCGGAGGTAACCCAGGTAGCTCCTCTGGAAATACGTCTGGAAATTCACAGACTACCGGTACTGATTCAAGCTTTGACCCAGTTATACCAGTATTCAACACATAAGCAAGATAAGCTTCACATCCTTTTCTCATGTATTTCTGAGCAGACATGTGCGAAATCACCATAGGCAATTTATTTGACTCCTCCGCTTCAACCCGGAGAATTTCACCATTTCCACACTTCAATTCAAGAATTTTCTGTCTATAATTTACCTTGGCATCATGTAATATCAACCAATCCATCCCCAAAAAAACATCAAACTCATCAAATGGTAACAACATCAAATTAGTCGGGAAACAGTGACTGTGAACCATCAGAGGACAATTCTTGCAAACCTTATCAACTAAGACATATTTGCCTAAAGGATTTGATACTTTAACAACAAATTTAGTATTTTCAACAGGCAATTTCTTACTAGATACTAAATTCACACATACATATGAATGAGTAGACCCAGGGTCAATCAAAGCAACAACATCACGAGCACGTATGGCATAAGTTCTGGCAGGCGCTCTAGTTTCTGATCTCCCAGCTGTATCTTTCGCCACACTTTTACCACTGATTTTGCTCCCAGTATTCCTCGGTGGTCTACCTCTACTAACAGCATCATCTGATCCCACTTTCTGTAATCTCTCTTCTTCTATCCTCTCAGGACAATCTTTTATATAGTGCTCTTGAGAACTACACCTGAAACAGGCTCGTCTAAATCCCTAACACTCACCTACATGTCGCCTGCCACACTGTTGTAATCGGGTCTATTATTCCCCACATTGCCCATGCTTGCCATTGAGGTAGCTTGAGTTTTAACTCTGGAATATGAATTCCCTCGATCTCTACGTGAATACCCAGCTGAACCAGTTGATCGTGGATCCATCCCTTTAAGCTTCTTTGGTTGGGATTGAAATGTCCTGCTCGTTGACCTTTTTCTTACATCTCGAGCTTCAATCTCCGCTCTTTTCTTTTCTTTACTCAGTTCTTCAGCCTTACAAGTTCGGTCAACCAGTACTACAAATTCTTTCAACTCTAAAACTCCAACATACAATCTGATATCTTCGTTTAACCCCTCTTCGAATCTTTTAGACATAATGGCCTCCGTGGGTACACATTCCTGGGCTTATTTGCTGAGCCTAACAAACTCCCTTTCATATTCTGCGACAGACATTCGGCTCTACTTCAACTCAAGAAACTCCTTGCGTTTCTGATCAATAAACTGCTGGCTTATATATTTCTTTCTGAATTCCTCTTGGAAGAAATCCCAGGTAACTCTTTCTTTTGGAACTACCGATATTAATGTTTTCCACCAACGATATGCTGAATCCTTTAGTAAAGACACAACACATTTCAAACATTCCTCAGGAGTACAAGATAGTTCATCAAATACCCGAATAGAGTTTTCAAGCCAAAAATCTACTTTTTCTGGATCATCATCAACATTAGCCCTGAAATCTTCAGCCCCATGCTTTCAGATTTTGTCAACGGGAGATTTACCTGATCTAACCAAATCAACACTTTGTAGAGCTACGGAGACCGGTTGAGGAATAGCAGGGGCTGGAGGAGGTTGAACATTCGGATTTGCACGAACAAAGTTTGTATACCAATTACTCATCATTCGAAGGAAGGCTTCCCGGGCCTCATCTTGACTATGCGTCTCATGTCTACTTTCTTCATGCGCGGTCCCTTGTGCGGGAGCCGGCGCGTTACTTTAAACATTATCTGCTACACTTCGGCCAGGATCCATTTACTATATAAAACAAAAATTTAAATTGTCAGAAATCATCACACTATCACAATATAATTATGGCATGTATTGATACACTTTTACGTATATTTTATTAGTCCGAGAACCAACTAAATCGTAGCTCTGATACCACTAAAATGTAACACCCCTTACCCATGTTCCTTACCGAAACAGAGTATGAGGTATAACTAGAACTCAAACACTTATATTTTTTTTATAAAAATTTCGACAGCATTTTTGCTTATTTTTACATAAAACCCCCTGCAAATTTCCAAGGACAATTTCAAACAACTTCAATATTTCCAACCAATTACAGTTATATGTTCAGACATAATTTATCCATTAATAAGCACCAACATATTAAACCGAACAATACTATATATATACATATTTATTCCACATTACATAAAGTCATCTATACATGCCACGTTTCAAAAGTGTTGATTGCCAAAATACCCAAAAAGTTGATGATAGTGTGGATGATTTCCTGACTTCGTCCAAGTTCCGAGCTGGCTGATGTCACTATAATCAGGGGAAAATAAAGACGAGTAAGCATATAGCTTAGTAAGTAAACATATGACAAATAAATAAATTTCTCACAAGATTACATATTGACATAATTTTATCACACATAAATTTCATTATTTGTTCAATTTCTAGCAAACTGTTTTTCTGCCACTAATTTATTTTTATCTCGAGTTACATGGCTCCAAATTGAATTCCATAAATTTTACCCAAAACTAGACTCATATAAATTTCCACCATAAAATTTTCAGAATTTTTAGTTCAGCCAATTAGTACATTTTATTCTCTGAATATTCTTATGTTTCACTGCCCGCCAGTTCTGACCTCTCCTTACTAAAATTTACTTAACTCGATGTAAAAAATTCAAACAATGTTCTTGTTTATTTATAATAAAAATATACTCACTAAGGAGTTCAAGAATGTAAATTTCAAGCCATAATTATTTTTGTACAATTTTTGGTGACTTTCCAAAGTTAGAACAGGGGATTTCGAAATCAATCCAACCCTGTCTCAATAAAATTCAAATATCCCCAAATATACAACTTCTTTGCTTGCTCTGTTACTTTCATATGCAAATAGACTCACTCAAATTCAATTTCATATATTATTCAGCCTCTAATTCATCTTCCACCATTTATGGTGATTTTTCAAAGTTTCCCAACTGTTATTATACAAAACAGTTTTATATTTAAATTTGCTCTTTTGAGGTTTTGGTATTTCCTTTCACCTTACACATGGGTTGATTAAGTATCAACCCCAATATTCCTCACATAACCTTGTCCACCATATATAAATATTTACCTTTCCAATTTTCCCGTTAAATGTTATCCGTTATCGGTGGATTCAGCACTTAGCAACCACCAGTGATTCGGGGAATCAGCACTTAGTAACCCCTTTCACATTCAAAAATACGGTGGAATCAGCACTTAGCAACCCCTTTCACATTTAAAATAATGTGGGATCAGTACTTAGCAACCACCAATGATTCGGGGAATCAACACTTAGAAACCCCTTGGGGGAATCAGCACTTAGCAACCCCCTTCACATTTAAAATACGGTGGAATCAGCACTTAGCAACCACCACTGAATCGGGGAATCAGCACTTAGCAAGCCCTTGGGGGAATTAGCACTTAGCAACCCCCTTTATATTCAATGTACTCCGGCCTATTCCGAGTGTTCAACCGAAAACCATGTTTTTCAACACTTTACTACCTTTCCCAACTTAACCACATTTTTAGGATCTTTGTCAAGTAAGTATTTTATGTTCAATTAAATCTCAAAAAATATTAAATAATATGAAAATAATGCATTAATTCAAATGTTTACTTACCTCGGTGCAAAATATCGTGATTTTGCAATTTGCTCCACTATCTTCTCTTTTCCCCGTTGGAGGTAGTCTTCTCGTCATTATTGATCTAAAATAGAAAATTTAACTCATTTAATGTTCACATTTATTAAAATATTCCTCCACCCAACTTTTTGAAAAATTATAATTTTGCCCTCAAACTTTTGCATATTTACACTTTCGTTCCCAAGCTTGGAAATTAAACTTCATCTCTTATTCTTACGTTTTATAACATTCTAAACATTTTTTCCTTCTATGGGAACGTCAAATTCTCTCTCTAACACACACTTTTGAACATTAATTATTTTTACCGATTATGTCAATTTACCCGTTTTCGCTTAAAATCGCTTAGCAAAAGTTGTTTAATATAATTTCTAACTTCATATTCTACCATAAAACAGCAAAATAAACACATTTCACCTATGGGTATTTTTCCAAATATGAACCCTAACATGAATTAATGGTAGAATAAGCTAAACCGAGCTACGAGGATTTCAAAAATGCGAAGAACATTAAAAACGGGGCTATGATACACTTACTATGAGCTTGAGAAAGTGAAGAAATCCTAGCTATGGTGTCTTCCAAGTTTTGGCAGCAACTTAATGAAGATGGACACCATTTTTCCATCTTTTTCCCATTTTAATTCTATTTATTTACTAATGACCAAAATACCCTTACTTAAAAAAATCTAGTTCACTAATTCTATGCCCATTTTTGTCCATCAATTAAATAATGATCTAATTACAACATAAGGACCTCAAATTTAGAATTTCATAACAATTAGACACTTCTAACATGTAGAACTCAACTTTTGCACTTTTTACGATTTAATCCTTTTGACTAAATTGAGTGCCCAAATGTCGAAATTTTCGAATGAAATTTTTACGAAATTTTTTCGTGAAATTGTAGACCATAAAAATATAATGACAATAATATTTTCCTCGTCGATTGTGGCCCCAAACCACTGTTTACGACTAGGCCCGTAACCGGCATTACATAAGTAGTCACGCAATTGGTTCATTCTGATTTATGTGGCCCTATTCAACCAATTTCCAACAACAAAAATAGATATTTTTACACTTTCATAGATGATTGTAGTTGAAAGACATGGATCTATTTTTTACATGAAAAATCATATGCATTTAAAATTTTCAAGGAATTTAAAGCCAAGGTTGAACGGGGAGTGGGTCTACAAATTAAGTCTCCGAACAGATTGTAAAGGTGAACTCACTTTATCAGAATTCTTAAGTTTTTGTGTTGTAAATGGAATAAAAAGACAGCTTACTACTCTGTATTCGCCATAACAAAATGGCGTTCCTAAGCGAATGAATCATACCATCATGAATATGGTTCGAAGCATGATGATCGCAAAAGGTATTTCGAAAAGTTTCTGGCCAGAAGCTGTTAATTAGGTAGTACATGTTCTAAATAGAAGCCTGACGCTAGCAGTACAGAACAAGACACCAGAGGAAGCTTGGAATGGGAAAAGACCTTCTGTTAGCTATTTTAAAGTCTTTGGATGTATAGTTCATGTGCGTGTAGGAGCTAACACTCGAATTAAATTAAATCAATGCATAGGAACTTTTGTCCTATTGGGAGTCAGCAAAGAATGAAAGGCATATTGACTCTATAATCCTATTAATAAAAGGATAATGTTAGTCAGGATGTTGTATTTGAAAAGGAAAAATGCTAAAACTGGGGTGAAGAGTACACAAGCTCAGTTCAACCAGAATTGGATTGGAATGACAATGAAATTAATGTCGAAGTAAATGATGATCAGAAGGAGGAAATAGAAGAATATGTTGATGAAGGTCTTGCATAATAAGATGACACTGCACAGAAAGAATAAGCTCTAGAACAACAACTTCTAAGAAGGCAACACACTCAACCTCTTTGGATGGGAGATTATGTAACAGTTGAAGGGAAATCTAATGATGACTTTGAATCACATCTCACTACCAACGAAGGAGATGATCTTGTTTGTAACACCCTCACCCGTCTTCGTTGCCAAAATTGGGTTACGGGATGTTACAGTAATTAATAGAACATGAACATGCAATTTTAAATAAAAAATTCTTTAAAACATTCATTAAATCTCAATTATTCAAACAAAACATGCTTTGCATATAAGATCGGGCTTAAATCAAGCTTATGAAAGCTCCAAAATCAACCCAGATTCAATCAAGGACTGGATTGAAAATTTTCACAAAAGACGAGCAAAATTACAAAATAGGGGTCACACGGTCGTGTGACAGCCTAAAACCATGTAGCATTGGGTCACACGGTCATGTAAATCACTCAGGCCGTGTGAATTAAAGTGAAAAAACTCAACAAAAGTCACATGGCCGTGTGATTGGGTCGTGTAACTAATTGTGACTATGTAACAATCTAGCATACTAAGTCTATAGTATTCACACGGGCGTGTGGCTAGCTTGTGTGATAATTTAAAACCATGTTATTTTCATACTTCCTAAATACTAGTGGCACACTGTTGTGCCTTTAACTTGTGTATGACAAATGACCATGTAGCCAACCATGTGACCCAAGACATACCTTATATATGCTTAGTTCAGAACCTACCATTCATGGCATCCACAAATATACACATTATCAACTTAAAGTCTTGTTCAAACACCTAAATGTCATAACCAAAACATATCATAAAAGCATCCTAATAGTACCTAACCAATATGCCATTTTGGCACCATCACAAACAAATTGTTATAGTACCTAAAATATAATTTCACTTGTGACCAAAATATATTTGCATAGATTCAACGTTTCACAAATCAAACTTGACCATTTAGGCCTCAAACATTACAATTATCTTTTAGCACATATATCTCAATAATCCATCCAAACATCATCAAATCTAAACTCTTTCATGATTCTAGAATAAGCATACGCCAAACTACCATATTACCAAGTTACGTACCTTCAAGCTTAACATGCATCTACCAAAGTAATATCAATTATTCAAACATTTATCAACATTCACTATTATCATTATACTTAAGCATTTCATCATCATCATGGGCATATGCACATACCAAAACAAACATTATAGACATGGATCATTTCCTCAACATCCAAATAAAACATTTGATCACATTTAGACCTAGACACATGCCACATAATCGAGTCTAGAACAATTAAAACTACTGAATAGAAGGCTTGATTCTGAGCTCTGGTGTGATCCGATTGCTACATTCTGCAAAAGACAACTACAAAATAGAAACATCATCGAGTAAGCATTTTGAATGCTTAGTAAGTCCATATAAACTAAAGCAATAAACTCACCTTGAATCACAATTAATTTTATGATTTAGCTAATTATACAACTTTCCTATCTCCACATTTCATAGATACAAGGTGGGTATACCACATTCAATCATAAAATACTTCATTTCAGTTCATGCTATACAATTTAATACCAATCCATCATAACATCCATTTAATTCAATTTAATGTCTTTTGATCAAGATCATCGAATTCTTATCTACTACAATTGCATTATTCACTCATCATATAGCATATCAATCCAATTCATTGTCATTCATTTCGAATCATTGATTATATCTTATTTATATCTTTTCAACAACATATAACATTTTCAGTCAAACACATATAATCATTCTGTCATTTCTCTATTTAATTAACTGATTAGCCCGATGAACTATAGCAAAAGTAACTCAGACACTCGGGTAAATATATAACACCCCGAACCCGTGTTCGACGCCGGATTAGGGTTGCGAGGCATTACCAATCAAAACACAATTCAGAACAGTCTTTCATTATAAATTATGCACAAATTAGGCTAACTCAATCACAAATTTTTTTTTAAAAGAAACTCGAATAGTAATTAGCAGCCCAATCATATAAATCACATTTGCACCTGTAAATTACTTAATCAATTAAAACTAATCATGCTTTACAAGCCCATAGTTCGAACCTATTCACTATTATATTCATACCATTCAATATTCAATATATACATATTCAAGCTTATATCATTACATCATATTCACTAAGCTTATGTCAAATCATCCATTGTATATATTTATTTAAGTAGCAAAATTCTAGCCATGCCATTAATAATAATAAAAAACTATGCACATATGCATACTAAGTAAGAACAATCCATATCTTTAACTAATTATCAAGCATATCATTCTATAAGATATATACATGTGCATAACATTCTAAAACAAAGCCAATTCTAAATTCAAATACCAAATCATGGCTAACCCAATTCATTAATATTTTATAAAAATAGTAATTTATATGTTATGCATATGGGTAATTTAAGACAAAACATAGGTAACCTACCTTGTTTTGGACAATTTTGATTTGTACAAAAATTAAACAGCATATGAGCATTAATCCGGATAGCATTAATATGCTCAAAAAAGGATAGCAATTATCCAACATTCAGATATCATTTAATTAACATTTAGACAACATTTAATCAGCAATTGGACATCATTCAATCAACATTTGGATAACATTTAATCAACAATTGGACAACATTCAACCAATATTTGGACAGCATTTAATCAACAATTGGACAGCATTCAATCAATATTTGGACAGCATTAAATAAACATTTGGACAGCATTTAATCAACAATTGGACAGCATTCAATCAATATTTGGACAACATTTAATCAACAATTGGACAGCATTCAATCAATATTTGGACAGCATTTAATCAACAATTTTTACTTCAATTAAGCCAAATTATATAATCAATCATCACACAAATATGCTACAAATCATACCTCCAAAATGAGCTATTTCATGGCCGATTATACATTATCGTAGCATCATTAACAAAACACAACCAAAATAAATCATTCATCCTTACAACAAGCTTACCAACTTGAACTAATCATACCATATATATATATATATATATTTGCATCATACCAAATTCATATACTAAGTATACCACACAAATATTCCATGTTCCAAAATTTCTTAAACATTAGCATATTAGCATTAAACCAAGTCATTTTCGCATGGCTAAATATCTACAATTTTCAAGACCAACCAAAACAAATGCTAGCCTATACATGCCATATGTTCAAAATTTTCGAGCTTTCAAAATACCGAGATAGAGGTCGATAGTGTGACGGACTTCCTTGAAAATCCCCGAGTCGTAACTAGCTTCCAAAAATTTATAGAAGAAATGAATGAACAGACACACAGTAAGCTTAAATAGCTTAGTAAGTTTTAAGTATATAATTTTCAAAGAACTCATAAAAATTACACCAGTAGGCCGAAATCAGCTAATCATGTACACATACATATATAATCATATTTATACGATTAATTCATCTTTCATATTATACATATTACTTACCTTTACTTCTAATTTCGTATAACTTAAACGTACTTGAATTATTTAATTCAAACTCACATTCAGATTTACCATATGATTTCCCATTATACCTTGCAGATTCAAAGAAAATATACTCGATCGGCTTAAAAAGCTCGTACAATGCCAACGTCCCAGACGTGATCTTTCATGTAATCAAACAACGATGCCACTGTCCCAGACTGGGTCTTACACGTAATCATATACGACGCCAATGTCCCAGACATGGTCTTACACGTAAATCTCAAATCAAAGCCAACGTCCCAGACGTGGTCTTACACGATGTCACATTTCAGCATTTCTGTAGTTCGTATGACTTTTGGATGTCGTAAATCAACCAATTAAAAATCATAATTAATCATCATTTGTCAAATACAATTCAGCATAATACAGTACACATACACATTTAGATTCGATTATACATAAAATAAATACAATAAATTTAACTTCAATAATTTACTTACGAACTTACCTTAGACAAAGACAAGCGGATGGAATCGACTACTCAACCACTTTCGACTTCCCCCATTTTAGCCCCTAATATTTCACATTTTTTTTCAATTTAGTCCCTATTTCAAAACAACTTAAAATATTCAAAATTTCAACCCACTCTAGTTAGGTCGAATCTACCCAAGGTCCCTAGCCACCCATTTCCATCATTTATTTCACATGTTGACCCCCCAATTTACAAAATTCATAATTAAATCCTTAGTACACATTTTTACTAAAAATCACTTAATTAAACATAATAATCTAACATAAAAAATTTATTTTTCATCATCAAACAACAATTTCATCACATTATCAACAATGGCACTTCTCAAAATCATCATCAAATCCAAAAATTAAAACATGGGCTAGGTAATATACAATGCAACGATATCAAAAACGTAAAAATTATAAAAAACCAAATAAGAAACATACCTAATTTTGAGCTCCAAAGTGCCAAATACCTAAAAGCTCAAAAGCTTATTTTCTTTCTCAACATTCGGCAAAAAATAAAGAACATGCATGGCCATTTTCATGTTTTCTTTTATTTAATACATATTAATACAACAATTATCAATTTAGCCTTAGCCATATAACATTAAAATCCCACTAACTAATGTCCTTACTTGTCCATGCATTAATTCAATGGTTCAATTGCATCATAAGGACCTCATACTTAAAAAGCCATGTCAATTCGGCACTTTAACAAATATCACATAACTTTTGCATTTTCGACAATTAAATCCTTTTTCACAAATCGGCACACAAACGATAAAATTAATTCATGAAATTTTCACACAAATAAATTAACATGCTGTAGACACCAAAAATAATATAAAAAAATTTTCTGACTCGGATTGTGGTCCCGAAACCACTGTTCTAATTAAACTAAAATCGAACTGTTACAAAATATCTCAGGGAGCACCGTATGCTAAAAAGGGGGCACCAAAGTGCAAATAGAGGCACCAAAGTGCAAAAATATAAGCACACATCTAATCCTATTAGCACTACAGTGCTCTTGATAGCACATCTATGCTCATGTTTACACTCTGGTGCCCTATTTCTACTTTGGTGTTCCTGTATGCATTTTTGTGCCCCTGTTAGCACCTCGGTGCTCCCTGATATTGTAACCCATGTATTTGAACCCTTTTACTATTGGTCATTGGGTTGTCTTGATTAAATAAGATAACTGAATGGCTAGTTGACTTGAATAAGCATGGAATACTTGGATTGAATTGATTGAAATGTATTATTGATTGTCCTGTTACATGAATATATGAAAGACTCGCCTATTTATTGTGAAATCAAATGTCAGGATTCAATATGCCATGAATACTTAGTTTATAATTGTATTTTTGGTGGTTAAGGTAAGTTAATGTATATGTTTTTATATGAACTTACAAAGCTTTTGTAAAGCTTACTCGGTTTGTTTCCTATTTTTTGTGGTTGACATTTTGCGGAATACGACTATCAGATCTCTTCAAAGCTCACACTATCCAGCATCAACTCAATAGCTTTTTTGAAATGTTCTTTATTAACTATGTGGCATGTATATAGGTTAAATTTATAAGTGTTATTTTGGAAGGAAATGATGTGAGACATGTGAACATTTGTTTTATTTCTATGGTTTGTGAATGTTTATATATGTGTGTGTTTTATGTGTGTATAAACAAGTTTGGATGAAGAACAATTATTGAGCACTTGTGTTAAATGTGATTTTGGAAGTTGGTAAGTTTCATCAAGGTTGAGATGAATATTTTGGAATGTATGCGTATTGGTGACGAAATGATTGGATAAATATGTTATATATATAATATCTTGTTGTAAAAAGGTACCATTGAGGCATATTGATTAGAAGACTAGGAAATGTTTATCTATGATATGTTTTGAGATGAACTGAAAATAATATCATGGATGAGTAAGACTTGTTGTTTAAATGTTGATTGCTTAGGTCAGTAAGCTTGTTAAAAAGAAAGATTTATGTCTTATGAATGAATGGCCTTAAGAATGGTTAGTTACATGTTTGATATCATGGTTGATTAGTTTTTGTACAGGTTGTGTTTCCATTTATGCATTACATGAATCATAGGCTTGCTTGATATATGTTGAACACTTAAAATGACACATATTTGTCCCACATGCCCTAGCACATAGGCGTGTGCCTCACAAGAGTTGACCACACGCCCATATGGATACTAAAAGTTTTGTAATATTTGGATCACACAATCACAATTAGTTACATGACCTGGACACACGGTCGTTTGACATATGCACACACGGGCACGACTTAGCCACACAACCGTGTAACCCCTATTTTTATGTTTGCCATAATTTGTTACAAAAGTTTTAATTTGGTTCTCATTTAATCCCGAACTTATTTTAAGAGCTTTCGTAAACTCAATTAGGACTCGAATTAGTTTGTTAATAATGTTTAGCATAGATTATGAAATGATAAATTAATTTTTAAGTCAGAATTGCATGTGATGATCTCTATTTTCTGTGGTAGCATCCCGTAACTCGGGTTCAATGACCGGATCGAGTATGGCATGTTACACGATTACCTTACCACACTTCAAGCGAGACTTACTTTTATTTTCATTAGAATATTGTCCTACAGAGATATCAATTCTTATTGGAGTATTTTCAGCTCGTATATGAGATTTAGTAACTTTTTTTAGGTCAATAAATCATATGATAGTTGATCTGCAATATTTTGCAAATGTATTATCTTTAGAACTTTTAGTTCATATTGATTTGTTTGAGGATCTATACGAGATAATGACGATGCATTCCATTTAATTTCATTTATCAGCTTTTTATTTTCTCCCCCTAATGTTGGGAACATTGTTTCATCAACTGACAATCAAAAAATCATGTCGTAAATAGATTTCCTGTCATTTGTTCAAGACATTTAATTAAGGGTGAGCAAAACTCGATTTGACTCGAAAAAATCGAAAAAAATTTGAATTTCGAGTTAAACGAATCGAGTTATTCGAGTTAATCGAGTTATTCGAATCAACTCGAATTTTTTTTTCGAATTTCGAGTTCGAATCGATTTGAGTTTTCGAATTCGAATAACTCGAATAATTCGAATATCAAACTATAATATTTTACATTTTTACCCTAAACTCCCAAACCTTTTTACTTTTCCCTCAAAACTTTTACTCCTTCCCACTTTCCCCCAAAACTTTTACTCCTCCTCCCAACCCCAATCTACCCAAAATCCATTTCCACCAAAATTTTACTCTCCCAATTATTTTTTCTCAACATTTTACTCCCCAAAACCCTCAAAACCTTTTATTTTCCCCCAAAATTTTTACTCCCTCCCACTTTTTCCCTTCCCATCCCACCTCCCATTTATCCCAAACCCTCCCCCCTCCAATTTTTTTTTAATATTTTCCCTCAAAATTTTACTCCCCTATTTACTTTCCTCAAACTTTTATTCCCCAAAACTTTTATTTTTCCCTAAACTTTTACTTCTCACCCTTTACTCTCAAATAAAAATCAAAATTATCCAAAAAATCACTAAACATAAATAGTAATAATTTTATTTATATCTACTATTTATATTATTAAATTAAATTTCACATTTTATATTATTTATATTATTGAATTGTTTAGTCATATTGAATATTTATATTAAAATTGAATTATTAATTATGCCATAAAATATTCATGTTAAAATTTTATATTGGTATTAATTTCGCATTTTATTTTTAAAATAACTTTTATTAAAAATTCATATTTTTACATTTAATATATTTTTAATTCTAAAATACATAGTGACAAGAATCAAGATAATTGAAACAACTAAGCAAGCAAAGAAGCTAACCAATATATAAAAATTAATAAATAAATTATGAAGTGATGAAAGTTAATAAAAAATTTGATTAATGTGGACAAATTTTATTACGATGGGTGACAATGATTACAAGGACCCAAAATTATTTTTTTAAATTTAACTCGAACAAATATATTCGATTCGATTCGATTCGAATTCCATCTCACTCAACTCGATTCGAAAAAACTTCAAATAAAGTTAGGATGATAAAATGAGATTCGAAAACTCGATTAACTCGAAAATTTTTTATTCGATTCGATCGAATGCTCACCCCTACATTTAATTATAGAAGGGGATTTATAACCAATACATATTCCTAATCTTTGAAGGCCCATCTTTGTGCACTGTGGTTGAGCAATTGAGATATATAGCGCACATCCAAATATCCTAAGATGGGAAATGTTCGGCTCCTGACCAAAAACCAATTGCAATAGGGAGAATGAATGATAACTTGTTGGTCTGATACGTTCAAGTGTTGTAGCATGTAAAACAACATATCCACATGCTGAAACAAAAATTTTTATTCTCATAAGTAACGATCTAGCAATTAATTGGAGGCGCTTAATAAATGATTCTGCTAAACCATTTTGTGTATGAACATGAGCAACAGGACTTTCAATTATTATTCCAATTGACATACAATAGTTATTGAAAGCCTGAAAGGTAAACTCACCAACATTATCAAGATGAATTGTCTATATTGGATAATTTGGAAATTGTGCTCTTAATTTAATTACTTGCGCAAGTGATCTCGCAAACGTCAGGTTATGAGCTGATAATAAACACACATGTGACGATCTTATAGATGCATCTATCAAAACTATGAAATACTTAAATGACTCATATGGTGGGTGAATAGGCCCACATATATCTCCTTGAATGCATTCTAGAAATGTAGGTGATTCTAACCCAATTTTAACCGATGATGGTCTAGTAATTAATTTACCTTGAAAACAAGCAACACATGGGAATTCTTTAGGTTGGGGAATCTTTTGGTTTTTCAATGGATGACCATGTCAGTTCTAAATGATTTTTTTTATCATCAATAATCTAGGATGACCTAACCGGTCATGCCAAATAGTAAATGAACTTGGATCTATAAACTTTTGGTTTATTGTAACATGTGTTTCAATTGTCCTAATAGTTGTATAGTACAAACCAAAAGACAAGGCATGTAATTTTTCCAATATATATTTCTTTCCAAATACAATTATAATGATTTGCAAATACTTAATATTTTTCTCCCTTGTAGTCTCAATATGATATTCATTTCGACAAATATCTTTAAAGCTTAATACTTTTTTGAGACTTAAATGAAAACAATGCATTATGTATAACAAAATTTGTCCCTCGGGTAATAATATTGTAGCTCTTTTGACGCCTTCAATTAGATTGGCACTACTAGATATGATATTAACATTTGCGTCACTTTCTATTAATTGAGAAAAATATTTCCTATTTTTAAGTCTTGTATGTATTGTACTAGAGTCTGTAAGACATATATCTTCATTTTTATCTTGGGACCAACCAAAGAAATGGGGAAATTTATTTTCTTCATAGAAAATACACCATAAGTGATGTTCAAGAAAAAATACTTTATTCAAAAGAAAATATTAAAATGGAATAAAATGAAAATATATTTTTTCCTAAAACAATAAATCAAATGTTCTAGAATTGAATAACATGGAAATATAAATTTTCCTAAAAAATAATAAATCAAATGTTTAAATAGAAAATAATAATTCAAATGTTCTTTTCATCCCCAACTTTTTCACCGTTGTTCTCAAAAAATCTTCCCTATCCAAGTGGGTAAAATCGACAAGGCCTTTGAAATCATCATCATTATAAGCATATTTTGCTTTAGTATTATAATCGAGATTATCATCTTTGTGCGTAAAATGGGCCTCTAAATCATCAGTTTGATTTGTCAAACTTGTTTTAATATTCTTTCCATTCTTTTTTACGGAGGCTTGATATAAATTTGTAAGATGTTCAAGTGTACAACAAGTATGCAACCAATGTCCTTTATACCACATCAATAGCACAAAATTTTTGTACTTTTTGAAGGACTGATTAGACCACCTTTTTCTTTCTTTTTAATATTATTCTTCTTTTGATGGTCAATCTACCACCATGATCACGATAATTATTATGTCATCGACCACCTCCATAATTATGGCCACAACCGCGACCATGATCATAATTTCTTTCACTTTTAGAATTACTATGTAATGTCACATTTACTTCTAGGATGGAGCAAAACCAGTTGGACAACTTTCATGGTTTTTAATTAATAGTTCATTATTTTTCTCAGCCACCTAAAGGCATGAGATTAAGTCAGAGTAATTTTCAAAACCCTTTTTACGATATTACTGCTGCAGGAGAATATTAGATATGTGAAAGATTGAAAAAGTTTTCTCTAATAAGTGTGCATCAGTAATTTTCTCTCCACACAATTTTAGTTGAGAGTTTATCTTGAATAATGCAAAGTTATACTCACTTACTGATTTGAAACCTTACAACCTGAGGTGCATCTAATCATAACGAGCTTTAGGAAGGATTACTTTTTTTTATGGTCAAATATTTTTTTCAGATTATTCCACAATTCAAGCAGATCATTTACGGTCAAATATCTTTCTTTCAACCCTTCATGAAAATAATGACGGAGGAAAATTATAGCTTTGACTTTGTCTTGGTTAAATTCCTTATTGCCTTGCATAATTGTATTTTCAAGACTTTTAGCTAGTAGATTGATTTCAGCATCAAGTATCCATGACAAATAGTTTTTCTAGTTATATCAAGAACCACAAACTCGAGTTTTGTAACATTTGACATAATTATCACTAAAACAAAACAAAACAAAAATTAAAAGAATCTTTATAAGATAAAAAATGATAGCAATGAACCAATATATTTGATAATAGAAAGTTAAAAGAAACCTTAAAAAGATAGGTGACAATACATACCAAATACAAAAAACTAGTTATATATTTTTTGGCATATTTACTTAAGAACTCTTAAGTAGCCAAGTGGTAAGAAGGCAACAAAAGCTAAGAAAACGTGTGGGTTCAAATATTTATTTTGTTGAATTTTTGGCTTTCTTTTCTTCTTCAACAATAATGAGTTTTATAAATTTCCTAAGAGAATTTGAATTATGTTGGACAAATGGCTAAGGTTAGAAACAAGAGGTTCTGAGGGGTGTGTAGGTTTAAGACTTGACAAAAGTAAAAAATAAGAGAATTATTTTCGTGGAAGAAAAATCGTGAAAAAAATGGGAAGAGAATAACAAGGATTTTTTTTTTGAGCATTTTGAGAGTTATTTCACTTGAGTTATAAGAGTACGAATATTTTTTTCTTCTTTTTTTTTTTTGAAAAAAGATGGGGTTAAATGTCTAATTGATTTGTTGGTTTATGGATCTTTTTGACATTTTAATTCCATGCATTATAATTCCATACATAGACATAACTTTTAATCAATAATTCTTTTTTCTAGAGCCATACGAGGAGAAAACTTCTTATAAATTTCTAGGGAGTATTATTTAATTAAATTTATCCCAATGAGCTATTTATCGCATCGTTGTAATTGATACTCGATCCTGAAAAGAGGGAAGAGATCTTCAATAGTTGTTAACGGTCAAGTCAATCGAAAATGATTTTCATTTACGAAAGAGATCAATTGAATTTTTTTATTACTGAGGCCATTTTTTTTATCCTTTAGGTTTTTTTCCCATTTATTGGTTTCTACACAAAGGTTTAAACTTATAGTATTTTATTTACATGTCTCTCTAACAAACTATTTCATATCTCATTTCTCAAATAAATAAAATGAAATTGGGGGAAAAAACAACTAGAACTTCTCTTTTAATCAAAGTGATGGGGAAAGAAAGAAGTTTTTTTTTGTTAAAACATGTTATTTGTTATAGTATAAGGGTAAATTTGACCAAAATGATAAGAAGAAAAGAATGGTAAAATTGTTATGAAAGTAATATTCCAAAGATAGGTATATAGTTGAAATGTTACTTGAGGAATATATTAAAGAATTTGATAACTTATTTTATTAGTTTTCATTAGGGATAATGTAACTGTTGGCCCTTGAACTTGGCAAGTAGGTCCACATTGGTCCTTGAACTTTTTTTTATCCACTTAGACCTCTGAACTTAAAAATCGTTATTCATTTAAACCTATTCAATTAATGATTGTGAAAAAAGGGGATAATGTAACTTTTGACCCATGAACTTGACAACTAGGTTCACTTTGATACCTATATTTTTTTTTGGTCCATTTTGAACTTGACAACTAGGTCTATTTTTATCCCTAAACTTGAAAAATCTAAAAGTTTGGTGATATGAAACTCTAAGTTTGAAAAATAATTTTTTTAAATGATGATGTGGTGTAATCTCAGAGTGTCATATTCAGTGTTTTAATAATTGAACACACGGGTGAACAAGTTAGACCACCAGTTCAATTAGTTCGATCGTCAAACCAATAATAAATAAATCAAAATTAAATATAAAACCAGTTTTATTTGGTTTTTAAATTTTTATAAATTTTTAATTATTGTTGGTCTAACGGTCAAATTCGTTGAATCGAGAACTGGTGGTCTAACTTGTTCAACCATAGGTTCGGTTATTAGAACATTAAATATGACACTCTATGTCACACCTAGATTTCCTTTAAACCTGGAAACTAGGGACAATTTAGGGGTTAAATTGAAAGAAACAGTGAGTTGGCGGCTTCTATTGGAAAATCAAGAAAATTTAGTAACTGAAATTGGACAAGGTTGATATCCAAGTCTGGTTTGGTTGGATTAGAACCAGTAGATCCCTTAGCGGGGGAAAAAGTGATTTCAAATAGAATGTTTCTAAACGGTTGAAGACCGTGCGTGAGGGGCTATATAAGGGTTGAGAGGTGAATCCTCAGGTGGGTTCTTCTCAGTTCTGTTTCATTCTCTTTTTTTTCATCTTCATCATTGGTTTCTTAGAAGAAGAGAAGGTTAAAGGAAGCTCTACATGGAGTGGTAATCGTGAGGTTTAAATCAGAGAAGTAGAAAATCTAGTAAACTGGTAAGGTTCTTAGTCTCTCTAAAGCAATTAGATTAAGAAAACGAAGATAAGGATTTCTAAAAACCTTTTAAGGGATTTTGCATGATTTTGGAAAATCGAGTTTTTAAGCTGTGAATATTGATTTTTATTCATGACATTGGTTGTCATACTTAGCTGCTAGGAGGATGGAAGCTCCAACACTCGGAACAGCTAAGCTGATGAGACAAGGAAGTCTTAGATGAGTTTATGCACTCTAACTCTGAAATGCTAAGTATGTTGAAAATCTTCATGGGTCTATAAGTATTCATCATGCTAGTTCAGTAAGCATGAATTAACATGATTTCATGTTAGTTTATCTAAGAAATGCATATATTGCATGACTATCATAGCACCACATGGATGAGAATTATTGACGGGTTAGATAAAGTTAGGAATGGGAAAAAATGTGATTTTGTTAGATACCGCTATACGGAGTTGTTGAGTGCACCCATGATGAGCGAAGCTCTGGGCCTTGCAGAGGGAAAACTATGATGTTCGATCATCAAAGTTAGGAACAGTGAAATAGAGGAATGGAAGGAATGCAATGGGAGGGGTATATAAGAAAGATCATAGGTAAGCCATGGGTTTGGTCGGAGGTTATACGCCAAAATGAGTAAGACCATAACTGAAAGATGTTTATGAAATCATGATAAAGATGAGTAAGACCATAGCTAAAAGATGTTATGACATTGTAACACCCCTTACCCAAGACCATCGCCGGAATCGAGTACGAGATGTTATCCAACTTAACTTACCAATTCGGAGCAAAAAAATTTGCTTTTAAAATTAAATTCACTGTTCACAATAAAACTGTCCACCTGCGCGACTGTCACTAATTTAATTATATATTGAGTAAAAAAACTCAAAATTTAAATCCGTAAATTTTCTATGAAACTAGACACATATAGATTCATACCATAAAATTTTTAGAATTTTTGGTTTATCCAATTAGTACAGTTTATTCATTAAAGTCTCCCCTATTTCACTACTTGACAGTTCTGACCTCTTGGCACTAAAAATAAATTATCTCATTTTACAGAATTCATATAAGGTTATAATTTATTTATTTTGAAAATATACTCACTAAGGAATCTATACATATAAATTATGACCCATAATTATTTCTGTACAATTTATAATGATTTTCTAAAGTCAAAACAGTGGACTTCAAAAACCATTCTGACCTTGTCACACTAAAATTCAATTATCTCAAAATATAAAATTTCTTTGCCTACACCGTTTATTTTATGTAAAATAGACTTGATAAGATTTAATTCTATATATCATTAACTCTCTAATTCCATTTATACTATTTATGGTGATTTTCACATTCACATCACTGCTGCTGTTAAAGAAACTGCTTCTTTGTATTAACTACCATTTACACATATATAACACCAAAACATAATCTTTACTAACCATTTCAATAGCTAATCTTAGCCATATCATATGAACATACTCAAAATGATTAAGACTCTATACATGCCATAGTTTTAAACATTCTGAAAAACACATAATACCGAGATGGTTATGATAGTGTGATACGAGCTCCGATGATCCCCAATTCGAGCAAGCTTAAATCACTATAAAACGAAAGAAATGAGAAAATGTGTAAGCTACAAATAGCTTAGTAAGTTACATGTAAACAATAATTACTCATTTAATAATTAACACTTTTAACATATAACTAATCAAAACATTTCTTAGCAATTTCAATCACTTACACATGCACAATCTTACCAATTCACTTGCATATACATTTTCACACTTAACATTTATCACATATACTCAATTCTTTCAATTGTACCTGCACACACACACTTCATTTCATATTCACTTTAACTCATTATTAATCCCGTTGAACACTCGGAATATACACAGATACGTAGAGATTTAGCACATAAGTGCCACACTAATATGTAGCCGAAGCTACCACTGATCAATAACACTGGAAATGTCCACGGGCCTGCTCACACAAGCTGTCAGGTGTCTGCAACACATGCTAGATCACCTAGCACCCGGGACTCACTGTAACACTGTAACACTGATCTCTAGTGACATGTCACTTGTATCCACTTCTATTCCTAAGTTCAACCGGGGATTTACACTTAACACTTTATTTTCAACACTTTATCACTTGAATAATTCATGAACAATTTTCCTTCCAAATTCAATATTAATTCACATATCAAATATAATTCACAATTTATAAAAATATAACTATTATTTACACGTAACTTACCTCGGATGCAAAACGACTATTTTTGTAAATTAGTCGATAACCTTCTCTTTTCCCCGATCACTTCCACTATTTCTTCTTTCTTGATCTATATTAACACAATTTAATGCATTTTATCAATATTCCATTCAAATACAACTCATACACAATATTTTGACGAACTTACATTTTTTTCTCATAACTTTTCAAAAATTCCACTTTTGTCCCAAAGCTCGTAAAAATAAAATTCACTAAATTCTTAAATTTCAAACTTTACTAAATCATATTTCATGCTCATAACAGCCCCCAATTTCACAAAATCACAACTTCATGCGCACTTTACCATCTTTCACAATTTAGTCCTTTTTCAACATTTTCATTGAAATTCATCTAGTAAAACTTGTGATTAACACTTCAAACATTCATTATCTAACATCACTAATCAGTTTACAATTATATCATGAATGGGTCAATTTTTAAACTTTAATTTCATTTAAATTAAATGGTAGAAACATGAAATTCAAGCTTCAATAAGCATAAAAATACGAAAATAATTAAAAACGGGGCAAGAAATCACTTACAATTGAGCTTAGAAAAATCAAGAACCCTAGCTATGGTGACATGAATTTTTTTGGCAGCAATCGTCTGATTTTGAAGAAGATGGACACTTATTTTCACTTTATTTTGTCTTTTTCTCAATTTGGACAAAAATGCCCTTGACCCATTACTTAGATAGTTTTCTAGAATTACCCTTTTGTGTCCATATCACTAATTTATGGTCTAATTCCACATAAACACTTCCAATTTCATGCAATAATTCAATTAAGTCATTTAATCACTAATTAGACACACTTTGTATTTTTCTCAATTTAGTCCTAAAAATTCAATTAGGCACTAAATCATTAAAATTTCCTATCCATATTTTCACACAATATTTCAATCAATTGGAAATTAATAAAACTTTATAAAATTAAACTATTTCACTTCGGATTTGTGGTTACGAAACCACTATTCCGATTAGGCCCTATTTCGGGCTATCACAGACATCATGATAAAAGTTAGTAAGACCATAGCTGAAAGACACTATGACATCTTTCGATAGTCCACCGGGACAGTAAACACAAAATAGTCCACTAAGACAGTAAAAACAGGATAGTCCGCTGAGACACTAAACACGAGGATCCCAAGGTGTAAGGTCATAGTTAGACTATGGCAACTAGTGGAGTCCGCCAGGACATTAAACATGGGGGTGTACTGTGTAAGATCATGGCTCGACTATGGCAGTATAGAGAGTCCACTAGGACAATAAACATGGGTGGAAAATCAAGACAAAAATTGTGGGAAAATCCCACCACTAAGGAAAAAGGGTTGGAAAAATGGTAAGTAACGAAGACGATAGTGAGCCAGCAGACTATTGGAAAATCAGTTGAATAAGAAAATAGAAAAGTAGAAAGGGAAGCAGCCCGCTAAAACAATAGTCATAGAAGCTAGAAAGGCATAAGGAAGGTAACCGATGGGAACCAAACATGTGAATTTTTGAGACCATAGTGCTTGTTGTATAAGTAAGAGAAAGAGAAAGTAAATAGGGGATTGCAGTAAGGACCCGCCGTTAAGAACCGCTGAGAGATGCTCAGTGAAATTGGTGGGTTAGAGTCAATATCGTAAGCACCCCAGGTAAAAGGGTCATGGAACAAGAGGGCTTGGTTGGAGACCCAGGATAGAAGAGTACAATGAAGGATAACACTAGTGACAGGTATGACTGTTAAGACTATTCTTCTTTAAGGGGGAACCGTTAAAGAAGTGTCAGCCAAAAGGCTAGTTACATGGGGATGCTGTATGAAAAAGGAATCGTGAAACCAGATGGCCACTCCATGATAGTTGGTTGAGTACGATAGGTCATAGCGACTCATAACATGAGGGCGTGTTATGTTTCAAGGTAATTTAATACAACTAAAGCGAATTACAAAATACTAGTTTGACCAAGTTGGAAACTAAGCTGACCTTGATTCGCCAGAGTGGCGAGGGATTGCAATAAGTTATCTTGACAGTTGGGATGCCAGTAAGTCCTTCGAATTAAGGTAAGAGGAGGAGTCGCCTTGGGCTAAACAAGATTGAAATGGTCGCCCACGGGGGATATTTAAGGATTAGTAGAAGGATAGGCCAAAAAATAACCTTATAAGAATAAGGTGAAAGGAAGAACCCACAATAAGAATAAGTTGAAGAAAGAATTTAAGTAAAAGAAAGGATAGAGTCCGCAGAAACGACGAGACATTCAGAGGATTTATCAAGGTTGATCGAAGGTTGGTAGAATGGTCAGAAGGAAATCACTCAACAATCTATCCGTGAAAGGATAGGATCGGGAATAGTAAAAAATTCACTATGACAGTTTAAGAGAAATATCCCAAACGAGCAGGGAGTTGTATTAGTATTTAATTAAACCCCGACAAGGTAGGGTACATTTTGTGCAATGAAGAAACTCACTAAGTTCATTTGAACTTACAAGGGTTGACTTGTGATTGCAGGATTCGCTGACTAAGGAACTCAAGAAGGGACCAATCCAGATCGTGTGGAATCAAGGAAGGGGGGCACCTTTAGGAACTTCGCCATGGGGACAGATATAATGTAATCAAGCGGTTCCCTTAGAGTTTGAAATTAGAGATAGTAAGTCATATTTTCATTTAAGGTTTCAGTTGTAAGAATAATTATTGATGAGTAATGAAATTTGTTCTCCAAAAATAGTTAAGTAGGAAATTTGTAGTTAGGACCAGTCCAGTTCAATTGTGACACTCCATACCCGGATTCGGCGATCGAGTCAGGTGAGGGTGTTACTCTTTGAGATTGTATCATATCATCCTCTAAAAAAAAGTTATTTTTCAAACTCAGAGTGCTACATCATCAAACTTTTAGATTTTTCAAGTTCAGGGATCAAAATGGACCTAGTTGTCAAGTTTAAAATGGACAAAAAAAAAGCACATATACTAAAGTGAACCTAATTATCAAGTTCAGGGGCAATATGGACTTGCTTGCCAAGTTCAAGGGCCAAAAGTTATATTATCCTCTATTTTTCACTTCCATTAATAGGATGGACTTAAATACATTATTTTCAAGTTCACAGGTGAAAGGGGATAAAAAAAAAATTTAGAGGTCAATGTGGACCTACTTACCAAATTCAGGAGCCAAAAATTATATTACCTCTTATCATTATTGTTTCGTTTTAGTTTAAGTAAAATGAATTAACTTCACTAGAGATGGGATAATATTGAAAAGAAAAAAAAAACATTACCAAGAAAATGTAAGACTGTCGAAATAAATAGTATCGAAATTACCTCTATATTCCAAAATCTTGACGTAGTTAGCAAGATAAAAGTACCGATTCAAAATAATATTTGTCTTCCGCAAAATCTCACATTGTCTTGTAACCAAACCCACCTTAATTATATTCCCCTTTCATAATATAATAAATGGTTACTGCGAAGGATTATAGTTGGAATTTGGAAGATATATGTAAGAGTCGTATCGCAGAACATACCCGTCCACAGATTGAATTAATTGTCAAGTCCAGAAATTAATCCAACATCGCGAGTGTTCAGACATGGAAAATGAGTATTTGAATTCTAAAATGATTACAGGGTATTACATATATGAAGAATTAAGAAAATTGGAAGGCAAAGCAATAACCCGTTTTGAATGAATGACTCAGGATTTCAAATCCAAAATGAACAAAAATCTATGCCGTTTAAATCTCTCTATTCTTCAAATACCAGAGGGGATTAGCCACTAGAACACAATATAAGCCTGAATTGGAACTACTACATAATCTCAAATTCACAGGTGGAAAATCAGCCCCACCACTGAAAAATGAACCCTAGATGTGGAAATTTTAAAAGGGAGAAGAAAAAGCCAAAAAACTTATTATCTGAATTTGAACTATATTATATATGATACAAATCCTCTAAAAGGATTGATGATCTATCTGGCTAACTACCGTGTGGTGGTCCACTCCCGGTCAAATTTGTAACCACCCACACAACAATTAAGAGGATTTATTCAACTGTAGACTGCTGGGAAGGAATCTGACGTGACTACAATGTTTTAACTTGGGCAGAGCTTCTTGTGACTTACCGAGCATGAGATCGACGTAAATTGCAGTCATAGTGGCTTTGCTGCTGTTTGGTACCAGGGACAATGCTTGTGTCACAAAATGGTGGGCCCGCTCAAGTTCACCTTGTATTGCAGACACAGCGGCAAGATTAGTGTAAAGGGTTCCACGTGCCTCTTCTGGCTTCAGAAACATGAATTCCTGCAAGCCCTCATGAGAAGGATTCTTGGCAGCTGCTGCTCCTCCAATTGGTTCTTCGCAATCAACAGGTTTTTCTACTCGCCACTGCTCAAAGTCCTCTTGACTAAACGGCAATTCAATGTTATTGCCCCCAGACAAATAAATGGCCAAATGCTCCGCAGCTTCCTTAGGTTTGTTCAGTAAGCAAAGAGCCTCTGCTGCATAGACGTGACCAAGAAAGATATAAATTCTTGAACAACCTGGTAGTTCTAACAGCAATAGTGCAGCAGAGAGGGCCTTCAAAGGATTATCTAGTTCTAACTCTACATATGCCAGATTAGCAAGAAGAGCTTGCTTAATCATCTGATTTTCTCTTCTGCGAATATCTTCATAATAGGAGATGGAGTTCTGAACAATCTCCTGATTAGCTCCCCCCTTTGACTCTTTCAAATCTCCATTTGAGTTAACTAGACCAACTAACATGGTTGAAGCCCTGGATTCGATGACAGGTAACTTCTTATGGATTAGGTTCTTGGAAGATGCACCATCACTTGATTCACTCTCCTCCACGAATGAATTGGAGGGTAAAACAGATTTAGAATTACTCCACTCAGAACGGTTCAGCAAGTGCAATGCATTATAGAGACACTGCCTAGCAAGGGATAATGAAAGTTTAGGCTGCCCATCACCACCTAAAGCCCAACCATTCTTTTCAACAGAATCTACATGTCCATTTCTTGAAACCCCATATTCTATTAGAAGTTTCCTCCACCTACCCTTGCCAATAACATTGGCTCTAATTTCTGATTTGTCTGATGGAGTTTGATTTCCTTTTACAAGTCCTTTTTCTACAGCCATTAGACAACATTCAGCAAGCCGAAGCCACAGGTGGGGTCTTTTGTAGAAAATTGAACTTGCCTTCTGGAAACAGCGAGCAGCAAGTATCGGTTTCCCACATGCCAAGTACTGCAACCCACAGTTATATGTTATGAGCAGAGATTTGTCCTGTGAGAATGTTAATAGCTTTAGAGGCTTCTCCTTCCGAAGAGATGAACAAATACTGAGTGCCTTGGAAAAGAAAACTGCAGATGTATGATACTTCCCAAGCTTATAGTAAATGCAGCCTAGATTGTTGTTGAACATGCTTGAAGTTGCTGCATCTGTCCGATTACTTGATGCCATCAACAACTTGATGGCTTTTCGATGGTTTCCACGAGCATACTCAAGCTGGGCCTTCAAAAGGAGAGCCATAGATGAATCTCTCCCTCGAGCAATGTTCATAGCATGCTTCACTTCGCGTTTTGCTAGCTTTACATTTCTAGTGAGCAGCAAAAACCGAACCTTGTAAAGTTGCAACATCAGCTTTAAATCAACACCAGAGATTGATCTATCAACCGTGATCCGGGCATGATCATTTGCAGATGTAAGATCAGTAGGCCGTGGTAAGTTCTGTCCACCAATATCCAGGGTCGAAAACATTTCATCCAGTCGGTCTTCTGATAAAGTTCTAGATAGAGGATTCTCAGAGGCATTTACACTAGCAGCTAAGTCTGAACTAGACGCATCTGAGACGAAAGAGCTGCTAGGAACAGAGGAAGATTTTCCAACTAGATTCGTGGATTGCAGGGTAGTGGTCATGTTACCATTTTCCCCTTGGCTCACATTGCCAACACCAAATGCTTTTTCCAAATAATTTAAAACATCCTGCACATAACTAAAGCTGCTTAGTGTCAAGTGTATAAGATACGAACATTAATTTTAAACAAAACATTAACATGGTAAAACCTCCCATAACATCTAGACCAACAGTGGATGCCGTAAACGATAGTTTTCAAAAGATCAGCAAAGATGCTAGAAATTATCTCCTATTTACATCTTCAAACCAAGTATGACCTACAAGATGTTAAACCATCTTGTCACCAATTTATTACAAAGTACTTTCAAACAATAAGCAACATAAGGTGTATTACATAAGAACTGAACAGAGTACAAACCGGGTTTATAATAATCCAAACTCTGAACAGAGTTAGATAGCTATGCTGAAATGGAAACCTAAAATATGAAAGAAATCCAAAAGCCAATACCATATAATAAAAATTTAGCCCCAAACTATCTAAATAACCAATGAAAAGCAGTACAGCTATAGAATCCTAAATTCACAACCAGAAAAGACTAAGCATTTTTCATGGGACAAGGAAGTTTAAGATAAATCACTCCATTTCTCTAGGGACATTTAAGCAGGATTGAGGGAAAGGGAAACGCTGAGCAGAAATAGTTCTTTGCTAAGATATAAATGTGACAATTGCAAGAAGTGAGGGCTAACAGTAGCATCAAAAGTATGCAATAACATAAGAGCGTTCTGTATATTATTTAAGACATGCTAATACAAACATAAAAAAAAATTACAAAAGAAATAATAACAATAATAACAATAAAGGCTTATCTAATTAATTGTTATTTGTGACAAACTGACAATTCAAGCTAGCCTTATCACAGGACACAGACCACTTTGAAATACCATTAATTACAGAGGCATTTGTGGACAGTGTTGGGTGGTCAGAAAGAAAATGCTGACATCCTATACATAAAATGCAAGATGGAAATAGCAATAAGAACAATGAGCACAAAATAGTAAGGACAAGAAACTGAATGAACATTTACTCTAAAAACGTGCTTATCAAATTTGTAAGGCAGACAAACCACAAATCACAGTATGCAAGCTCCTTTTAATCATATTTTTCTTTCCCCAACCTCCAAGCACAAGGCCAGCAATTAGTCATAGCCATCTTACCATGATCATTCTTAACAATAAAGCACTTCGATGTCATCTTAAAATGTGCTTATCAAAATTGTAAGTAGACAAATTTGCACATCACTATACACAAGCTAGTTTTTTATCATCTTTTACTTTCCTCAACCCCCAAGTACAAGGTAAATTGGTCCAATAGATATTAGCAAGGAATTTTCAATTTGGAAGGAATTCCAAGCAACAACACTACAAATATTTAGAACTTACAGCAGCTTTCGAAGCATCACGGCAAGCTAACACAACATCCAGCAGCAATAAGCAGATATGAAGGGCTGTTGTCTGCATATAAATAAAAAGGGAAGCAATTAAAACAAACCAACAAATGTTTAAACAAAATGACAATAAAAAAAAATAAATACCTCATCTATTGGTTCAATGTTTTGATACAGAGGTTCAAGAACTGATAATGCCTTTGAGTATTCATGAAGGTGGAACCAAATGACTGCCTATATTAAATCAATTCACAACAAACATGTTACTGCAAGCCATTGATGAAAAGATATCCTGAGCTCTTGAAAGTACAAAAAGAGGGCATACTATGTTTAGTGCAGCCACAGAGGCATCAGATTCAACTGTGTAAATAACACTGGCGCTATCTGAAGAAGAGAACTGCTGAATAGTTGTACCACTGCCTTTTGAGCCCGAAGTAAATTTATTACCACCATTGCTACCAGACTCCGCCTGTTCCCTAGATGCATGAACAAGCTCCTCACTTCTCTTCTGAATCAGCAGAAATGAGAGAAAGATGTAAAAAAATATTGCAGGAGTAGATTAAATTAAAATAAATTATGGACATAGCAATGCAAATCTCTATCCAACTAGCAATAAATCTCCTACTCAAAATTGTTTTTTCCTATTTAGAGCGACTGGGAGAAATAAAATGAATTCATCACAAGACTCAACTACAGGAGCCTCAGGCCCAAATCAAATGTGATCAAATACATAAATGTCATAGCAAATCTCCTAGTGTAAATACTAACTAGTGGTGATTTCATAATGGTAATCACAGTTCATATTGCTGAAAGTCTAACCCAATTGTGATAGCAATTGAAAAACAACCTATAAACAACTTTCATTTAAGCATAGGAGAATTGCTTCACAAAAAATATTTCAATCAAGTAGAAGATGAAAATAAGTTTTTCATATTTGTTTAAAATTTTGCTATAGTATCTGCAGCAGTAGATGTCCACTCACCTTCCATTTCAACTGGGGAAAACATGACTTCAATGTTATTTAATAGACGGGCCAAGACAATCATTCTTTACAGAAGGTACATAACTTGATTAATAATGAGAAAATTCGTGGGAGAGCACAGCCAAGGAAACCAGGAGGTAAAAAATCATGTGTACCTTGACATCGTTAAGGACTTCAAGCAACTTCTTTGGATCTGAGCAACCATCCCGAAATATTTCCGCAATTGCAATATTATGAAGAACCTGTTGAACAATCGATTGGATCAAAATACTTTTAACGGCACCCACAGAGAGGGAAAACTTAAAAAAGAAGTAAAAAGCTACTCAAGTGAAGTTATTGATTAATGTATTCATGCTTACAAATCCTGCCGCAGCTGAACTTATTCATGCTGACAAATTTGATAAAATAAAAATCCATTCTGATCAAATAAATACTCAATTTTACTACAGCATGTTATAAGTACTAGTTAGCACTACAAAAACTATTTCGACATGCTACCAAAAGTTCCATCCCAGATATATTTAGATAATTTCTTCACTACATTGAGTAGAATCTGAAAGTTGTATAACAATAATTTCAGCCTTGAAGCCGTCAAATCTTGAATGATAGAACCACTAGCACTTTTTTTTTTTTTTTGAATCAATTTATTATCCATTCTTTTACTTGGTTCATTTTTGAATTAAGACACTTTCTTGTTTTGGCTTGGATAAAATTAACATAATCTTTAAAATAGCCTAAAATGGAAAATTAATTTAAAGCTGTTTTAAAATTTTAAAAATTGCATTTTGAAAATCATTAATTTTATTTTAATAGTAATATAGAATTTTTTCTAAATTAATATATAGCCAGCCAGAGTAGCCTAAAAAGTTTTAAAAGAAAAAAGCATCTCAATTTAATATAATATACATTCAGCAAAAACTAGTTGCCAGTTAACATTCTCACACTCATTTCATTGAATTTTTTATTTAGTTGACCCAATACGAGTAACTAAACATTGAAATTTATGATATCAACAATTTAGGAGGTCATGAAACATCATTGTACTCAGAAACTACTTAAAAATTAGAGGAACTGGAAATGCTCTTAGTCGACTCCAGCTCAACATTATTTCTTTTGATGCATTACAAAAAGTATCCGTAACATGCTAGTATTTACTAAAACTCTCTGATAACTTGAGAATAAAATATTAACCATTTCCTTGCTGAAAGAGAGAGCCCATAATATTTTGTAACATATCATAGCACATGACACAAATGTCAGTGTATAGTTCTCCAGCCTAACAATAAAACGATGATAGCACTGTAACCAACTCTGAATTTCATCTTTGATAACTACCCTCTAGTCCAACTTGACATATATTGACTAGGTTTTACTCAATTAAGCACCACAGGATAAATTGCATTTGAAATTCAATTAAACTAAATCATAACTCAAACATCCATATCATTCATTAGCAGGAGCCTAGGAGGAATTGCAATGGAATACACTATTTGGTAGTATGCTTAACATAAAAGAATCTACTGTCTCCATGAAAAAAAAAAGGACTATTCAGTGCACCACTGGGAAGCTAAAATCTCCACATGGGACACTACTAATCTGCTACATGCTTATTAAGTACACGATTACTATCCTATATGAAAGTTCAAAAACGCCCCAAGCAAGTTAACTGACAGCCATGAATGCCTTTAAGTGTAGATAATAAAATCGACAATGGAATTAATGAGTTAAATATATATAGTGAAAACACAATACAGCAATAGTAAGAATAGTTATGGGGTTTCTAAAATCCACGGTAACGTAAATGATGATAATCATTAACTATACAAAAAAGAAGTGAACATTAGAGTATTAAGCTTAATTCGTTTAAGAAATTCAGCAACCGTAATCAGCTGATAATCAAGTTTTAGCGAGTCGGAAAATTACACAACAAAACGCGATAAAATAAAGTTAAAATTCCAACTTAAGGAATAAACAAATAAAAAAAAGATAAGAGATAAGAAATGAATCGGGTCAATCGCATCTACTAACGAAACTAATACGTGCATGTGCGAAATAATTTGAAAAAAGAAAAATACCTTTGGATCGCCTTCCTTTTTCACCTTTAGCTGATCCAACACATCGACGCACTCGGAGAAATTTCTAGACTGGAAGTGAAGAGCGGCTTCTTTAGCGAGTGCAGCAGTAACGGGAAGGACGCCATCGTCTTCGCCGGCGGAACTATCTCGATTTGGAGCCGGCGACGATGATGAATCTCGCGAATCCATGACCAGATCAGACCAATCAAACTGGCTAAGAAAATTGAAATTAAAATTTAATAAAAAAAAAGAATCTCAGGCGTAGCGAATAAAAAAACCCTAGCTAAGAATGTGGTATAGCATTTTTTTTTAAAAAAATCATTTGGGGATTTTTGCTAGTAGAGAGTCCTGAAAAGGTTTAGGAGAAATTGCAAAAGAGGACAATGGGCGAGCGTTATTTTGGGATGGGTGTCTCCTGATTTGCAGAAATGAAGAAATGAGGGATAAATGTAAGAGACGGTAAAAACCTACGCCGACCCAATTCGGGGAGAGATAGACTCCAGGAGGGGGAATGAGAGATTTTGCCTTCCTTTTTTTTTCTTTTCTCTTTTCTCTTTTCCTTTGTTTTTTTTTCTTTGAAGTCCAAAATGAGTTGAAGTATTAAACTACGGAAGGGTATGGAATTCTTTTATCTTATAAAGATTCCAACTTAGAGTCTTTGCGATTAGTGTAATAATAATAAGAATGGCGAAATTAGAGATAAACCACCATCTTGGAGATAAACCTCACTCAAAGAGCCTTAAAATTTTCTTTTCTTTTTTAAATATTTAAAATGAAATTTCGAGATTTACTAATTTTTAAATTATTTAATATTTTAAGAGATAAAAAAATCTATATTACCAGTAAGAAATTTAATGATTTTATAATATTTCTAATTTACGTTGTAAAAGTCCTAATAATTTACTGTATTTTATAATAGTGTAAGAAATTCAATAATTTTGTGAGAAATTTAGTGAATTTGTAAAATAAAAAATAGTAATCCTGTAAGAAATTCAGTAATTCCGTATGATATTTAGTAAATTACAAAATTGTAATAATTTAGGTAAACATTAACATCGTATGAAATTATGTTATTTACTAAAATCATCACAAAGTTGTAAGAAATTCAATAATTTTATAAAAAAAAACACAAAGTTATATAAAATTGGGTATTTACTAAAATCATTACAAATACCACTGAAAATATTACAATTTGGTAAGAAATCCAATTATTTAAAAATAAAATACTTTTTTTTAAAATGAGTGGCCAAAAAGAAAAATTACTAAAGTTGGGGTGCCTAAAATGAGCGTATGTAGAGACAAACTAATGGCGGATGACTAAAATGATAAAATTATGAAATGAAAGTTACTAAAATGATAAAATTATATAATAACAATGGCCATATTGCAAACTTTTTATTTTCGGTGACCAAAGTAAAATTTGAAAATTAGGTGATTTACTTTTAAACTTTTCACCGAAATTAACAATTGGTTTGAGTGTTTAAAGTAAGGTGAAGATTCAAAATAATTTGCCTCACTCAAAATATTCATAAACTTTTGAAAAATTTTATGTATTTTTATTTTTAAAATCAGGATTAAATTAGATAATTTATAACTGTTGAGGGTTAAATTTATTATTATACCAATTTTGAATTGCAACCTCATCCGTTATAAAGTTAATGACGGTAAATAGAGTTATTTTGTAAGTTTTATAGTTAAAAGAAAAAAATTACTCAATATATATATGTAAGGAAGTCAATTAAAATGTCAAAAACAAATATAATTTATTATACAGGATATTCAAAATTTTTAAAATCAAGCATAGCAAATTATGTTTAGGACAAAAATGTTTTTATACTTTTTTGTTAGTGGTTTTAGCTTTAATATATGTATGAGATTTTGAAATTGGTGTAAATTGATATTTGTGTACATCTTTCATTATTTTGAAATTTTTAAAATAAAACAAAATTTCCTATGATTTTTCAATATAAAATCTTGTATTTTAAAATTTTAAATAAGTAAAATATTTAAGAATGTAGGTTTAACGTATGGCCTAAATTTTTTTTCATTTTAGATTTTTTGTCAAAAGTAACACCTAAATTATATTTAATTTAACCATTAATCAAACCGTTAAGTCTATTTTTTTATAGAATAAGTTTAATTCACAAATTGGTATCTAAAGTATGTTATTTTTCCTATTTTGGTACAATCATTTTTTTGCCACAAGGAGTACCTAAATTATTATTTTAATTCAATTATTAGTCATACCGTTAAATTTATTTAAAAATGATAACCATTAAAATTTTCATGTGTAAAAAAAAGACAAAAATCTTATTTTTATATATTTTTACTTAATCAAGGTTTTCGAATTGGACTAATGGTCAAATCGATATCACCAATTTCTTGTTTGATTAATTTGTTCTTTCTGATCAAATAAATTATTTAAAAAAATCATAAAAATAAAAAAATATTTAAAAATAGAGAAAATCAATTCAACAATCTTTTGTAGCTCGAATCATTCGGTCTGTACCAACTCGCAATTCAATTGATTTCAACAACTATCTTTGAACTAACACCCAGTTTAGTTTTCGGTCCAACCGACCCAACCGACCTATCCAGTTGTAAAAGAACTAGTTTTGATTGATGAAAGAACTGTTTTTTTATACTGTTGGTCGAACAAGCAAACGATAAAATTTGAAAATATAATTTGTACGGGCCCATTTTGACCTACCCAACTGACCAAACCCAACACTAGCCCAATCAGCCCAATAACCAACCCAAATCCAACAAACCAAATACAACAGGCCCAAAATCACAAACCTAATAAAAAATTCAGTCCAAATCAGAAAACAAAAAAAAAAAGAGAGAAGGGTAACCCTAACCCTAGGTGCGGCACACCTAGGGTCTTCCTCTACTGCTGCCGCCTCTGTCACCACCAACTCTGCCACCACCGCTCCACTGCTTGCACCAAGACCGCCTCCACTTGCACTGCCATCTACAAGAAGAAAAGACAACAAATAATATAAAAAATGTATTAGGGCTATATAAAGCCATTCAAACCAATGTAAAGGGGGGATTTTTCTGTTTTGAAATCGGTATAAAAAAACCGATTGAAACCATTGTAACGGAGGGCTTCTTTTTAAAAAAAACAGAAAATAAAAAAGGACACCTTCAAGTTTCTATCTCGATTTTTAGGTATTTATCTAGATATTTACTTTTATTTTTATTTTATTATATATATATATACGAAAACAAAAAAAAAAGAGAAAAATAAAAAAAAGACTCACTGGGGAAGGAACTTCGAACGCCTCTCCAGCGCTTCGTCGGCCGTCGGAGGCAGTGGCGGTGTGGCGAGCAAAGCGGCGGCGCAACAGGGGCCTTAGAACCCCAAAGGGCCGGACCTCTTGAGAGGAAAAAAGGGTTTTTTTTATTTTATTTTTTAAGAGAGGTGTTTGAAATGTTTTTGTGAAGCAAAAATGGGTTTAAATACCCTGTAAAACGGCGCCGTTTTTGAATCTAGGGTTCAAAGACCAAAACGGCGTCGTTTTGGTCTCTCGACCATGCATGGTGACCCGACCGTGGGGAAAGATCCGCGCGTTTTGCTTTCAGGGGATATTTGCGCCATAGGTCCCCCCTCCTTTGTGGCGTGTTCGATGCGATCCTTTTATTTTTTTGATTTTGGCCACATAGAATTTTCTTCTGTTTTAATATGGTCCAGAGACCATGCGCACGGGTCTACCAGAACGGTGCCGTTCCATCGACAGGGAATATTGCCTTTCAAGTCCCCTTCCTGTTGCGCGTGTCGCGATTTAATCCGTTTTTTATTTTTGATTTCGCCCCTTAAGATTTTGTTTATTTTCAATTTAATCCTTTTTGTTTTAGCTATTTTACTGTTAAACTAACTATTTTTAATCTTGTTATTACTATTATATTATACCATTAGCCTTATATTATTATTGTTATATTTTTATTTTTCACTTATTTAAATTTAAATAAACTTGTCCTATTATATTACTATTATATAACTATTTATATATCTTTACGCCTTATTTTATATATATGTTTATATTTTCTTATATATCTATACTCTTTTATATATGTATTTATATATATATGTTTTCTATACCTTATATATACATATATATTTATATACATATTCTTAATTTTCATATATATAGACACGTAATTCTATACTTTTTATATACTCTTTAATTTATATATATACATACTTTCATATATACATGTTTTATATATTTCCATTATTTTTATAATTCATATATATATCTTTATTTATTTTCTTCATGTACATATCCGCTATTGTTATTTTATCTTGCTTAGGTTTGTCTGTTTGGTATTTTTATATATTGTTCTCATTATTTATTTATATTTTGTTTTGCTCGTGATTATTTTACATACATTATCATCATTGTTTCATTACACCCATTTTTATTTAGATTTCAAAAAGAACTTTTAAAATATAAGTAATATTCGGTATTTTAGATCTTGAGAGAATCGAGCCCTAACGTATTGGGTTCGATTTTTTCGTTGAATCTAAATAATCGGGATTACTCTTTTAAAAATGATAAAAGCTCGTTATCAAGAATTCAATATGTTGTGTCCTAACGCATTGGATGTGACACGTTGTTTTCTCGAAACGAGGATTTTTCGAAATAAATGTAATATTCAATGTTTAATATTTTGATAAATTGTGCCCTAACGTATTGGGTTGCGATTTCTTCATTTGATTTAAAAAATTGAATATTCTTTTAAACTTTATTACACGATTTTTTTAAACTCAAGTTTTAAACGATATCGGGAATTAAAAAATGATCGTGTCCTAACTTACTGGTCGTGATCCCTTTTTTAAATCCAAGATAATTAAATATCTTTTAAATAAGCTTTTTTATTCGCGTATCGGGAATTCGAGACATTGTGTCCTAACTTACTGGATATGATTCTCTTTCTCGAATAACGTGAAATATCCCCTTTTACTTGAAAATTTTCAACGTTTTAATAAAATGATCGTATTTTTAAAATTCTCCAAAGTTCTCAATTTTCGACATTAAGACATTAAGTAATCAACTAGGTACCAATTTTGGGCGTATCGAGGGTGCTAATCCTTCCTCGTGCGTAACCGACTCCCGAACCCATTTTTCTGAATTTCGTGGACCAAAACTGTTGTTTTAATAAAATCAAATCGTTTATTAAAAACAACCACTTTTCAAGGTGACCCAATCACACCTTATCAAAAAGGATTAGTGGCGACTCCCGTTTTCATTTTCATTTTCAAAACCCAAGTCGACCCCGTTTTCATCCAAAAAAATGGTGTCAACAGCTTGGCGACTCCGCTGGGGACTTTAAATAAGAGAGTCAAGCCACGAGTTGATTATTTCATGTCTTTTTGTCGAAAGTTGAAAATTTGATTTAAATATACGATCCTCTCATTGCATTTCATTTGTTTTGAGTTATAGTTTTCATCATGCTTTGTATTTTAAATTTTTATATCTTTCTGCATTGCATTGCATGACCGTTGGTCACACCTTTTTAAGTGGGAGTGAGAAAGCTAGTCCTTCGTGAGGTTTTCACCTCCATGCAAGATAGTGGATCACTTTCGTGATACATCCGTACCTATGTCTTCGTGAGATTTTCATCTCCGTGCAGCCATAGGGAAATGTATTCCCCTGAACCGAACTCGGTCCATATGAACCTATAGTGGATGAAGATCGAGGAATTTGCTGGTTCGGGTACCATTATTTTAGAAACAAACCACATGTAGTGAACCTTAGGAGCCCACCCTAGATAGAACTACTTCGAACCCCTAGTATTCACCCGAAAAGATATTATATTTATTCATGTTTGCTTCTGTGTTGTACTAACCTATTTTCTTTTATTTTGTTATGGTTGCATTGCATTTTCATCATAAAGAGGTGTTGATTCAGGTTCGGTTGTTAAATAGAGAGCTTGTCATAAGGAAATGTGTCTTTTGATAAAGTGGAAAATAATACGGTGGCCCGAATATGTTCTGAGAAAACACAACAAGAGAAAGATGATAACTTAATAGAGGACAACACAACTATTGCTCTGTTGCCCAAGGATTCAAGGTGACAAAGATTATTCGAGAGCCGCTGAACTTTCTTAAAGAGAAGCCAATGAGCATCATGAGGATGAGCGAGCAACGAGTCAATGCCTGGATCAAGCAAAAAGGAGATAAAAGAGATGTCCCTTTTGAAGAGTTCGTGAGATTCATCTTAACGCACGAGTGAAGAAAAGGATCGTTGTCTTGGAATATAAAGGCAAAGCCGTCTATATATATTCGCTTTATGTAAAGAGATTTGTTTTCTAGTAAAGTTCATCTAATAGAATTGAACCAAGAATCAACGTCTCTTTTTTGCATTCATTTCATGCATTTGCATTACATAACATCATGTGCATTAAAGCCCATTAAAAGCTAATTGAGTAAAATTACTTCAGCTAATTTGGAAAATCAACATTCTTGTGGTACCCGAAGAAAAACATGGACCAAAGATTAAAAAACTTGAACGATTCCAAAGGGGGAGGCAAGACCAACTACAACTGCAAATACAAGAGCAGTAACTTAAGGTCCAGCAAGATAGAGTTTTGTGAAGGGGTCAAAAAATGTTCATATCAATGTCATACATGAAGACAACTGAAAATGGACCTTATTAGATGTTCGCCCTTATAAACTTGGGAGTGTTCTAAAGAAACCCCTGTAGTATTTAGAGCTTACTCAGAGTAATACTCAAAACACACTTGTTGCTTTTAGCCTAGAGGCAACAAGAAGTCTTTTGTGAAATAGGCTCATGTTTGAACATATTTATTTTAATGGAAATGCGTCTTTGCGATCTTTTTTTGAACCAATATTATTTTATTTCTTATGAATGATTATTTTTATTCTTTTATTCTTTCATCCAAATCATTCTTTCATTCATTCATAATCATACTGCGCAGATAATTATTCTTAAATTCATACATTTTTTGTATATTCTCTTGTACCAAAATAGGTCCCTGAATATCAACGACATGAATGACACTACTACAGACTTAGAACCTTCTTTTGAGCGAGACATGTGTTTAGAGGGATCTCACAACTTTGAAGATGACATAGATTGTAGCTTATCTCCGGACTTGTTGAGGATGGTAGAACAAGAGGATAAACAGATCCTACCTCTCAAGGAATCATTAGAAATTGTGAGCTTGGTGAATACTAGAATTGATCTGACCACAGAGACGAAGCAAGACCTTGTTGAGTTACCTCTAGAGTTCAAAGATGTCTTTGTATGATCATACCAGGGTATGTCTCGATTCTTGTCTTTGCCGGGGCAATGCCTTTCTCGTTGAGTCAGCATAGCTTTGCCCATTTGAAGTCGACTTTCCATCCTTTCAAGATGTTGTTGGATTTTATCCTGATTAAAGAGAAAGATCCAAAGTTTTCTGTCGTAGTTGCGTCCCAAAAGGGCTCTATGAAAGAAATCTGGTACCAAAGAAGGTTTTTCACATACAAGATAAAAGTGGAAGATCTTATGTGGAAGACTTTAGAATAACATTGATTCTGGTCGAAAAGCATGACCAGGACTGGCCTGATCTCGTGAGTTCAGACAAAAAAAAACAAAAAAAAACAAAAATCAAAAATAAAAAAATAAAAAAAATCAAAGTCAAAAATTTAAAAAAAAGGAGAGGTCAAGGCGAAAACCTGCAAAGGGCACTTTGACTAAAGGTGGATCTGAGTTGAAAACCCGAAAAAGGGCGACTCAAATTTTGAGCAAAATGGGGCGTGGACATCACCATTATCGAAGACTTCTAATGGGCATTGCTTCATTTTGAGAGGCTACTTCACGGATCAAGGTCATCCTATATCGATACAGAATTTCAGAGAGGATGGTATTGGAAAATGCATTGAACTTAAATGATAGCACGATAACTGAGGTCTGAAATCAATTTAGAAGCAGAGACCACGTTTTGTCACCGAATTACCTAGAGGTGAACAGGGACTGGCATGAGAAATTACCATTTGCCCTCATTGTTTGTCGAACATCTGTACTGGGGCAACACCTCTTTTTTTGGTTTACAGGATTGAGGTAGTTTTACCTATTAAAATCCCCTCACTGATTATTGGAGGGATCCAATCGCGATGTGATCAGTTGGCCTTAGGAAAAGGGTTAAAAGCTGTTCATCAGGGTCGGATGTACCATAAATAAATAATATGAGCCCATAATAAATAGGCTCGTCTTAGAGAATTCTACGAGAGGGCTGGATGTTGAAAAAGATTCTTCCTTAACGAAAGGATTCTAAAGGGAAATGAATGCCAAACCAGGAATGTCCATATGTTGTAAAGAAAACCATTTTCAGAGGAGCATTGATCCTGAGTGAGATTGTCAATCCTATAAAATCGGATCCAATTAAGAAACACTTCGTTTAAAGAAGAAGGAAGGACCAATGTGAAAACCTGCAAAATGCACTTTGAGTCAAACAAAAAATATATATAAAAAAATGAATGAAAGAAAAAATGAAAAATGATAAAAATGAAAAAGTAAAAATGGAGAGGCTAAGGGGAAAACCCATAAAGGGTACCTTAGGCCAAAGGGGATTTAAGTTGAAAACTCGAAGGGCGGCTCAAATATTGATCAGAATGGGGCATGAAGTGATCAAATTGAGGCATGTGGTGATCTTGCTATACCTGAAAGGGTAAGGCGACATCTTGGGGCATCGACAGAGTCCTGTAGATCTCCTAAAACATGTCAAACTCAGGAAAGTCTTCAGAAAGTTTGTACAGAGAAGTTCAAGCTGCGATATCTGGGGCACCTAACCTTCATACTATTTATATATTGAATTTGTTGTTGTTCTTGGAATACTTCATTCTTTTTCAAGATACGTGTTCCAATCAATTCCTCTTTTATTCTTGCTACCCTTGATAATTCATTCATTTCGAGCTTGCTCTCAAATCAATTCTATTTCATCCATCGTTATATTCTTTTTTGCAAACATGTTGCATTGGAATAATGATTAATGGACTAATAAAACTTTCAGAAAGGAAGTTTTGCATATTACTCTAAAAAGTTTCTAAATAATATAGGAACCTGAAACAGGATTATTGTTTAGAAAACACCAAGTTTAAAGGGTGAAATATCAAAGAAGGAAGAGTCTAAGTTAAAGGCTATCTTTTCAGATTTTGTTGTCCAAACATTGATTGAACAAAATAACAAGATGTCGTATTGGTGACAAAGCTTCAATGAACAAACAGGCAATGATCACCGAGTGATAAGAAAAGGTTTTCTCGGAGAAGAAAATTTTACGATTGTGCATGAGCATTTGGTATGACACCTTGGGAATGGGGTAAAAGAACCAAAAAAACTTCACATTTTGTATCCTTGAATTGCGATAGGAGAAGATTGAGAAAAGCCATATCTTTCTACCCTTAGGTTATAGTGAGAGATTGATGGTACAAATTTTATGTCCCAGTGGATTGAACTTTGACGTTCACAGTGGGGGGCAATCAGATTAAGTGTTTCTTTGGATATGCCAGCTGAGTAAGAAGGCGTTGTAGCACGTCAGTGATAAAGCTTTAATAAGCTTTTGCGTGATGATAACCTAAGCATTAAGGAATCATTTTCATAACATTTTGCATTCATTCAAATGTCATTCATACACATCTAATTAGGGGCATTTGATTCATTCAGATCATGTCATCCTAATCACTAAGCATAATTAGGTTCATAAAATAGAACATACAGGTCATGTTCCTCAGAGAACAGATCAATGAAGTTGCAGATCTTGCCTTCCTGCATTGAAAGCGAAGCAGGTCGAAGACACAAACCTTGTCTCTCTCGATTGTGATGGAGCTGGCTGAAGACAAAAGATCTTGCCTTTCTGTATTGACAGCGAAGCAGGTCGAAGACACAAACCTTGCCTCTCTCGATTGTGATGGAGCTGGTTGAAGACAAAAGATCTTGCCTTTCTGTATTGACAGCGAAGCAGGTCGAAGACACAAACCTTGCCTCTCTCGATTGTGATGGAGCTGGCTGAAGACAAAAGATCTTGCCTTTCTGTATTGACAGCGAAGCAAGTCGAAGACACAAACCTTGCCTCTCTCGGTTGTGATGGAGCTGGTTGAAGACAAAAGATCTTGCCTTCCTGTATTGACAGCGAAGCAGGTCGAAGACACAAACCTTGCCTCTCTCGGTTGTGATGGAGCTGGTTGAAGACAAAAGATTTTGCCTTTCTGTATTGACAGCAAATCAGGTCAAACACACAAACCTTGCCTCTCTCGGTTGTGATGGAGCTGGTTGAAGATAAAATATCTTACCTTTCTGTATTGACAGCGAATCAGGTCGAAGACACAAACCTTGCCTCTCTCGGTTATGATGGAGTTGGTTGAAGACAAAAGATCTTGCCTTCCTGCATTGACAGCGAAGCAGGTCGAAGACATAAACCTTGCCTCTCTCGGTTGTGATGGAGCTGGTTGAAAACAAAAGATCTTGCCTTTCTGTATTGACAGCGAAGCAGGTCGAAGACACAAACCTTGCCTCTCTCGATTGTAATGGAGCTGGTTGAAAACAAAAGATCTTGCCTTCCTGTATTGACAGCGAAGCAGGTCGAAGACACAAACCTTGCCTCTCTCGATTGTGATGGAACTGGTTGAAGACAAAAGATCTTACCTTTCTGTATTGACAGCGAAGCAGGTCAAACACACAAACCTTGCCTCTCTCGGTTGTGATGGAGCTGGTTGAAGACAAAAGATCTTACCTTCCTACATTGACAGCGAAGCAGGTCGAAGACACAAACCTTGCCTCTCTCGATTGTGATGGAACTGGTTGAAGACAAAAGATCTTGCCTTTCTGTATTGATAGCGAAGCAGATCGAAGACACAAACCTTACCTCTCTCGATTGTGATGGACCTGGTTGAAGACAAAAGATCTTGTCTTTCTGTATTGACAGCGAAGCAGGTCGAAGACACAAACCTTGCCTCTCTCGATTGTGATGGAGCTGGTTGAAGACAAAAGATCTTGCCTTTCTGTAGCGAAGCAGGTCGAAGACACAAACCTTACCTCTCTCGGTTGTGATGGAGCTGGTTGAAGATAAAAGATCTTGCCTTCTTGCATTGACAGCGAAGCAAGTCGAAGACACAAACCTTGTCTCTCTCGGTTGTGATGGAGCTGGTTGAAGACAAAAGATCTTGCCTTTCTGTATTGACAGCGAAGCAGGTCGAAGACACAAACCTTGCCTCTCTCGGTTGTGATGGAGCTGGTTGAAGACAAAAGATCTTGCCTTCCTGTATTGACAGCGAAGCAGGTCGAAGACACAAACCTTGCCTCTCTCGGCTGTGATGGAGCTGGTTGAAGACAAAAGATCTTACCTTTCTGTATTGACAGCGAATCAGGTCGAAGACACAAACCTTGCCTCTCTCGGTTGTGATGGAGCTGGTTGAAGACAAAAGATCTTGCCTTCCTGCATTGACAGCGAAGCAGATCGAAGACACAAACCTTGCCTCCCTCGGTTGTGGTGGAGTTGGTTGAAGACAATAGATCTTGCCTTTCTGTATTGACAGCGAAGCAGGTCGAAGACACAAACCTTGCCTCTCTCGGTTGTGATGGAGCTGGTTGAAGACAAAAGATTTTGCCTTTCTGTATTGACAGCAAATCAGGTCAAACACACAAACCTTGCCTCTCTCGGTTGTGATGGAGCTGGTTGAAGATAAAATATCTTACCTTTCTGTATTGACAGCGAATCAGGTCGAAGACACAAACCTTGCCTCTCTCGGTTATGATGGAGTTGGTTGAAGAGAAAAGATCTTGCCTTCCTGCATTGACAGCGAAGCAGGTCGAAGACATAAACCTTGCCTCTCTCGGTTGTGATGGAGCTGGTTGAAAACAAAAGATCTTGCCTTTCTGTATTGACAGCGAAGCAGGTCGAAGACACAAACCTTGCCTCTTTCGATTGCGATGGAGCTGGTTGAAGACAAAAGATCTTGCCTTCCTGTATTGACAGCGAAGCAGGTCGAAGACACAAACCTTGCCTCTCTCGATTGTGATGGAACTGGTTGAAGACAAAAGATCTTGCCTTTCTGTATTGACAGCGAAGCAGGTCGAAGACACAAACCTTGCCTCTCTCGGTTGTGATGGAGCTGGTTGAAGACAAAAGATCTTGCCTTCCTACATTGACAGCGAAGCAGGTCGAAGACACAAACCTTGCCTCTCTCGATTGTGATGGAGCTGGTTGAAGACAAAAGATCTTGCCTTTCTGTATTGACAGCGAAGCAGGTCGAAGACACAAACCTTGCCTCTCTCGATTGTGATGGAGCTGGTTGAAGACAAAAGATCTTGTCTTTCTGTATTGACAGCGAAGCAGGTCGAAGACACAAACCTTGCCTCTCTCGATTGTGATGGAGCTGGTTGAAGACAAAAGATCTTGCCTTTCTGTATTGACAGCGAAGCAGGTCGAAGACACAAACCTTACCTCTCTCGGTTGTGATGGAGCTGGTTGAAGACAAAAGATCTTGCCTTCCTGCATTGATAGCGAAGCAGGTCGAAGACACAAACCTTGTCTCTCTCGGTTGTGATGGAGCTGGTTGAAGACAAAAGATCTTGCCTTCCTGTACTGACAGCGAAGCAGGTCGAAGACACAAACCTTGCCTCTCTCGGTTGTGATGGAGCTGGTTGAAGACAAAAGATCTTGCCTTCCTGTATTGACAGCGAAGCAGGTCAAAGACACAAACCTTGCCTCTCTCGGCTGTGATGGAGCTGGTTGAAGACAAAAGATCTTGCCTTTCTGTATTGACAGCGAATCAGGTCGAAGACACAAACCTTGCCTCTCTCGGTTGTGATGGAGCTGGTTGAAGACAAAAGATCTTGCCTTCCTGCATTGACAGCGAAGCAGATCGAAGACACAAACCTTGCCTCCCTCGGTTGTGGTGGAGTTGGTTGAAGACAATAGATCTTGCCTTTCTGTATTGACAGCGAAGCAGGTCGAAGACACAAACCTTGCCTCTCTCGGTTGTGATGGAGCTGGTTGAAGACAAAAGATCTTGCCTTCCTGTAATGACAGCGAAACAGATCGAGGAAACCATAGATTGCAATTTAAAAGATTGAAGCCACAATGGCGAATCTTACTTTTCTAGCGTTGCAGTGGAACAGATTGAAGCTACAACAGCGGATCTTGCTTCCCCGGCAGTTAAAAAGATTGAAGCTACAACAGCGAATCTTGCTTCCCTGGCAGTTAAAAAGATTGAAGCTACAACAGCGGATCTTATATTCCTAGTGTTGCAGTGGAACAGATTGAAGCTACAACAGCGGATCTTGCTTCCCCGGCAGTTAAAAAGATTGAAGCTACAACAGCGGATCTTACTTTCCTAGCGTTGTAGTGGAACAGATTGAAGCTACAACAGCGGATCTTACTTCCCTGACATTGCAATTAAAAAGATTGAAGCTACAACAGCAGATCTCACCCCCTAAAGTTACAACAGAGTGGATTGAAGCTACAAGTCTCATCTTTTTGAAGTTACAGCGGACTGGAGTGAAGCTACTTGAAGAAAGAAAAGCACCAGAACAAGTCAAGAATCGGCGAGGCCGGGCAAAATGGGCCTTTCTTAGTCTTTGCTCTGTTATCATTACACGACAACGACCAAAGAGGGGCAGCTGTACGGGCCCATTTTGACCTACCCAACTGACCAAACCCAACACTAGCCCAATCAACCCAATAACCAACCTAAACCCAACAAACCAAATACAACAGGCCCAAAATCACAAACCCAATAAAAAATTCAGCCCAAATAAGAAAACAAAAAAAAAGAGAGAAGGGTAACCCTAACCCTAGGTGCGGCGTACCTAGGGTTTTCTTTTACTGCTGCCGCCTCTGTCACCACCAACTCTGCCACCACCGCTCCACATTGCTGCCAGCCAAGACCCCTCCACTTGCACTGCCATCTACAAGAAGAAAAGACAACAAATAATATAAAAAATGTATTAGGGCTATATAAAGCCATTCAAACCAATGTAAAGGGGGATTTTTCTGTTTTGAAATCGGTATAAAAAAACCGATTGAAACCATTGTAACGGAGGGCTTCTTTTTAAAAACAGAAAATAAAAAGGACACCTTCAAGTTTCTATCTCGATTTTTAGGTATTTATCTAGATATTTACTCTTATTTTTATTTTATTTTATATATATACGAAAACAAAAAAAAAGAGAAAAATAAAAAAAAGACTCACTGGGGAAGGAACTTCGAACGCCTCTCTAGCGCTTCATCGGCCGTCGGAGGCGGTGGCAGTGTGGCGAGCAGAGCGGCGGCGTAACAGGGGCCTTAGAACCCCAAAGGGCAGGACCTCTTGAGAGGAAAAAAGGGTTTTTTTTATTTTATTTTTTAAGAGAGGTGTCTGAAATGTTTTTGTGAAGCAAAATGGGTTTAAATACCTCAGTAAACGCAGCGCTGTTTTTGAATCTAGGGTTCAAAGACCAAAACGGCGTCGTTTTGGTCTCTGACTCGCGCGGTGACCCGACCTAGGGGGAAGGATCCGCGCGTTTTGCTTTCAGGGGATATTTGCGCCATAGGTCCCCCCTCCTTTGTGGCGTGTTCGATGCGATCCTTTTATTTTTTTTATTTTGGCCACATAGAATTTTCTTCTGTTTTAATATGGTCCAGAGACCATGCGCACGGGTCTACCAGAACGGTGTCGTTCCATCGACAGAGAATATTGCCTTTCAAGTCCCCTTCCTGTTACGCGCGTCGCGATTTAATCCGTTTTTTATTTTTGATTTCGCCCCTTAAGATTTTGTTTATTTTCAATTTAATCCTTTTTGTTTTAGCTATTTTACTGTTAAACTAACTATTTTTAATCTTGTTATTACTATTATATTATACCATTAGCCTTATATTATTATTGTTATATTTTTATTTCTCACTTATTTAAATTTAAATAAACTTGTCCTATTATATTACTATTATATAACTATTTATATATCTTTACGCCTTATTTTATATATATGTTTATATTTTCTTATATATCTATACTCCTTTATATATGTATTTTTATATATATGTTTTCTATACCTTATATATACATATATATTTATATACATATTCTTAATTTTCATATATATAGACACGTAATTCTATACTTTTTATATACTCTTTAATTTATATATATACATACTTTCATATATACATGTTTTATATATTTCCATTATTTTTATAATTCATATATATATCTTTATTTATTTTCTTCATGTACATATCCGCTATTGTTATTTTATCTTGCTTAGGTTTGTCTGTTTGGTATTTTTATATATTGTTCTCATTATTTATTTATATTTTATTTTGCTCGTGATTATTTTACATACATTATCATCATTGTTTCATTACACCCATTTTTATTTAGATTTCAAAAAGAACTTTTAAAATATAAGTAATATTCGTATTTTAGATCTTCGAGAGAATCGAGCCCTAACGTATTGGGTTCCGATTTTTTTCGTTGAATCTAAATAATCGGGATTACTCTTTTAAAAATGATAAAAAGCTCGTTATCAAGAATTCAATATGTTGTGTCCTAACGCATTGGATGTGACACGTTGTTTTCTCGAAACGAGGATTTTTCGAAATAAATGTAATATTCAATGTTTAATATTTTGATAAATTGTGCCCTAACGTATTGGGTTGCGATTTCTTCATTTGATTTAAACAATTGAATATTCTTTTAAACTTTATTACACGATTTTTTTAACTCAAGTTTTAAACGATATCGGGAATTAAAAAAGGATCGTGTCCTAACTTACTGGTCGTGATCCCTTTTTTAAATCCAAGATAATTAAATATCTTTTAAATAAGCTTTTTTTTATTCGCGTATCGGGAATTCGAGACATTGTGTCCTAACTTACTGGATATGAGTCTCTTTCTCGAATAACGTGAAATATCCCATTTTACTTGAAAATTTTCAACGTTTTAATAAAATGGTCGTATTTTTAAAATTCTCCAAAGTTCTCAATTTTCGACATTAAGACATTAAGTAATCAACTAGGTACCAATTTTGGGCGTATCGAGGGTGCTAATCCTTCCTCGTGCATAACCGACTCCCGAACCCATTTTTCTGAATTTCGTGGACCAAAACTGTTGTTTTAATAAAATCAAATCGTTTATTAAAAATAACCACTTTTCAAGGTGACCCAATCACACCTTATCAAAAAGGATTGGTGGCGACTCCCGTTTTCATTTTCATTTTCAAAACCCAAGTCGACCCCGTTTTCATCCAAAAAAATAGTGTCAACATAATTAAACACTAGCATCTGAACCTCGAGAGGAAGGGAGAATTTTAAATATTGCTAGTATTGTCAAACCCTATAAAGAAAAAGAAAGGAAAAAATATGATTTTAAAAAAAAGTTTTATATGATATGATTGTCTATTATTAGCTCGAATTTTTAAATAAAATGCACGATTAAATTAACAGATATATCAACTTAAGTAAAATATAAAATAGTTAATACTACACCGATAAACGCACTGTACTTCTAATTGAAATCAGTATGTATTATTTTGAATTTCCCACTATTTTTAAAAGTATTTAATATACTAAATAAATTTCAAATATAAATTATAAGATTAGATTTAAAGCCGAAGCTTTCCCTCCTATTTTCTCACCAAACAAACAGATTCTGAAAGGAAACGGATAGCTACAACCAATTAAAAGAACCCCAAAAAGAAAAACCCTGCATGAACCCCATTTTCTTGTCAAGTTAAAGCTTCTTTTTTCTTTACATATCCCAAGAAACAGTCCTTCTACAAATGTTAACTTAAATACGTCAACGTAAAACCTCGCCAAAACCCAAAACGAAGGAACAAGAACCCACCACGTCATCGTCTTCTTCAACCCATCGATGGCGGAACCTGGGATCACCCTAGAGCACCGCGGTAAACATTCATGTCTTGCCAAATGGACAGTCCCTTACAACCCAGAACTTCAGCCCGAGAAAATGATTTGCAGTCCTTGGTTTGAAATGGGTGACTTTGAATTCCGCTCCGTGATAGTCCCAGGAAGCGATGCCCTTGCCCTTGCCCTTGCCCTAGGCCCTGACGCTTTCTTTTCACTTCAAGTTAGAATCAACTCTCCAAGTTACTCTTTCAGATTCGGTCCCTTGGCGTCTTATAAACTAAGCATTTTGAACCATGAAGATGAGTCAAAGTCTTTGACCAAAGCGTTTAAGTTTACTTTGTTTACCAGGAATACAAATATTCCTACCGGCGGTAGCTTACAACTTGCTAGTTCTGTTTTTGGTCCAAGATCAGGGTTTTTCAAGAACGGTTCTTTGCATTGTTCTATTGAAATTTCCATTTTGGATGAGTCATTTTCATTTTCATTTTCAAGGGACGGTAACAATGACACTGAGATGGTCGACTATTCAGCGCATTCTTTAAGTTGTGACACTATTGTTTTGGCCGGGAAATTTAAATGGAAGATTAAAAATTTTAGTTTCTTTAAGGAAATGATCGAGACCCGCCAGCAGATGAGTAGCGCTGTTTTTCTTCTTGGGCGAGGTTTTGCTCATATTAGTGCCTCTACAACCAAGGTTAATGGAGTTGAGTGTCTGTCTTTGTTTTTGGAAGCTAATGAGATGCACACATGTCCTAAATGCATGGGTCATAATAAGCCTTCTTGGTGCTTGTTTCGTATATCTGTTTTGAGTCAAAAGGCATGGCGGAGTCATATGCATAAGGACTCGTATGGGAGATTAAATAAAACAACTCCAGCTCTAGGTTGGACTGATTATATGAAGATATCCGATTTGATTGGACCCAATAATGGATTTGTTATGAACAATACGGTGGAGTTCACGGTATCTTTCAAAGCAATCAAAGATTCTGCTGCTGTCCTTACATCTGGCTTTAAAAAATTTGGTGCCTTCAACAAAAGTGGCAGTTGTACCTGGAAGATTGAAAATTTTACAAGGTTGAAGGATATTCTGAAGAATGAAAAGATGATAGGAGTGTCTGTTGAGAGCAGTAAGTTTCAGGTTGAGGATCACGAATTTCGCTTGATTGTTTTTCCCAGAGGTAACCAATGTGAAGCATTACTTTGAAGTTTTCTTTCTTACATTCATGTCTACATTTTTGCTTTCTGAGTTGTTAATGGAAAAAGATGATGGTCATGCAAGTTTGAAGAATAAATGAGAAAGTAGCTAAACAACGCTTAATCCATATACATGTACAGTTGTACTATTCATACTTACACCTGTTGGAGAATGAAGGACAGAACTGATAGAATTGTTTGACACCAGGGCAATATCAAAAACCGATCTACCTTTCGATGATTATTGAAGCTTCGGGTCCTCAAGATGCCACCCAGGATTGGAGTTGTTTTGCCCGTTGTCGGCTATCCGTTGTGAATAAGAAGAATAAAGACAATTCTATTTTTACGGAAACACAGGGGCGTTTCTCAGAAGCTGCAAAAAGATGGGGGTGGCCTGAATTTTTGACTCTTGCAACTCTCTTTAATAAGGGTTCAGGGTATTTGGTTGAGGATACTGTTATGTTTAATGCAGATATTCTTATATTGAAGGAGAGTTTAGAAATTCAGGATGTCCTAGAGTCGAGCAATAAAGATGGAGAAAAGGGAAGGTGCACAATCACTTGGGAAATGAAAAATTTCGTAGCCTTCCAGCAAACATCATCGATGATTAACGATATATGCAGCAAATATTTCCAGGTTGATAAACTAAAGCTCCGAATAGGTAAGACAGTATGTAACTTTTTGTTGTTTTTCTGTTCCTTTTGCCAGTAGATAGTTTGGTAATTTTCTAATTTATAATATGCAGGGGTATGTGTATTATCTGACAACCTATGTGCATACCTGGAGTGTGATCCATCAGATTTGGTTGAGAATCTTTATGTTAGATACAAGATGACTGTGGTTAATAAAAAGCACCCTGCCAAAAGTATCTCCAAGGGGTCCTGTCTACGTACAGACACTAGTGATAGTCATGGGCGACTGCTGTTCATGGAACTATCTGATATGCTGAAATCCAGTGCTGGGTTTGTTACCGGTGAGATGGCTACTTTTGTTTGCGAGATCCTTGATTACTGTCCGTTGTTGGATCTTTCAAAAGTAAGGGTTAACAAGCTTTTGATTTGAGTTTGTTTGGATCTTCGTTCTGTAACTTTTACCTGTTATTTGATGCTATGTTTGTCCAATTATAGCTGAATGTTTCATGCAGGTTCCAAGTGATGTTAAATCACATGAGCTTCAAGAAAATGGAGATAATGAGGACAAGACCGGGAAGATTCTTGCAATGGAAGGAGATCACTTTATTATTCTGAAAAAAGAATTTAGAAATGATCTTTTCATAATGGCTGGAATTTTGATTGGAATGCGGCTTTACCACAACCCTGTAAAACCAAATAATATTTTTCGCAGAATATTTGGATGCATTGATACAGGGCAGATAGATGTTGGTCCAGATAAATTCATGTCCAAGTTAGTTGCTTCAACCACCGGTGTTGAGTCCCTACATCAGCAAATTGAGAATGCACTTTTAGATGTGATGGTTGACTGTTGCCAGCGATTACAAGGAACATCCGGTGAGGATGCAACTGATACAAATGCAGAATCATGTCAAGATACCAATGAAGTTAGCTCTCAAACTAAATTAAATAGGCAAAGTAGTTTAGCAAATACTGTTCGATCATTAATACGTGAGACATTCTTTGGTACTGGAAAGTGTATGGACAATTGTAGTAATACTTCGGGGGAAGCTATTCTTGGACAGCATGATTCTACTTCTGAGTCAGCTGAGGAGACCTTAAGGCTTATTGTAAAGTCATTAAAGGCTCTAAATGATGAAGTTACACAAGTTACCTTAGAGCAAAGCCAAGAGTGTCACTTTGTGCAGAAAGTTTTAGCAGTACTACGAGAAGCTCCCAAGCATCTGCTACCAGATCTTGTTTCTTTATTGCCAAAATTAGCATGTCAGTTTGATCATAATGTTGTTGGTTCTGCTATTTTATGTCAGCTAAAAGAGACAGACGCAGACTCTTCAATGCGACTACTTGTGAGACCTCTTCATCTGTTTTCACCTGATGATCTTATAATACTTAGTTTGCTGGAGTTTAGAATCAAACATTTTGTTTTTCAGGTTCTTGAGGCCATGTGTCAATTGAAGTTGGCTATGGATGTTTGGAAAAGTGTATTTCTTCAAGCCTCTAATGTTGTGGATGATTTAAACGGTGAAGCACTTGGAGCTGCAATCGCCTTATTATTTAAAGCTGCATCTCAGTGTCAGGATATCCCTTTAGCAGTGAGAATTAGAACATAGTTTTTATTTATTTCCCTTAGAAACCCCTCTTTGAATGTGTTTATCTTTTCTTCTTTGTAGGTAAGTATTGTCCGTCAAAAGTTACAGCATTTAGGAGCTGATGTTTCACCTTTTGTGCTGGATCGCCTTGCAAAATCTTTGAATAGTTCTGATGACCTTGCAGTAACCATGTTACAAAAAATTGATTCCGTCTTTTCAGTTGACCAAGAACGCCTGTCATCTGGTGAACATGGGCCGGCAACTGAGAGTTTGAATGCAGGAGGTCACCATTTTTCTGATATCTTTATGTTGTTAAAGATGCTGGCCATACCCTCTATTGCTAATCAAACTATGCGGGCTTTTGAGAAAGGTATTGCAAATGGATTCATCACACATCATTTGGCAGAGATGGAAAAATGGGGTTCTTCATATACTGAAAGAGCTTTTATTTTGGTTTTTGGTATTGCTGATAAGTTGCTCCAATCTAGACGTCCTCCAGTGCTTGAGTTTCTGAGAAAGTTTTATTCAATATTGTTTAAACTGTCTAATGATGAGAATTATCAGAAGAAGATGCTGAGAAAATTGGTTGACCATGCAATGAGTGCGGCTAATAATTGCTTCGAAACTAGTCTGGATGTGTTGGTTTTCTTGGTGCACAAGGAATGTAAAGTTGCTGAACTAGTTGTAAGCATGGCCAGAGATGATTTTCAACTAGCTAATTCTAACCTCTCAGCCCTTCAGAGCAAGTTAGATACTAGAAATGATGAATATAGGCGTGTTGAGGAAGACCTCAAAACTGACCTTGAAAGAAGGAAGATAGAGGAATCAATTTTCTTACAATGTCTTCGTGAGGCTGAAGTTACTTCTCTTCACCATATGGTACTTAAATATAATTTCTTACCAATTCGAATAGTGAAAAACAAACTTGCTTTTTAACTAATTTTTTCTTTGACGACAGACTGAAATGAGCCTTGAAATGGATAGATCTACTCTGGAAAACAAGAAACTTTCTGAAAAGCTTCAAGTAATTCAAGATACTTTGTCTAAACAGAAAGATAAGTTCGTGAAGCTCTCCAATGAGAAAAAGGTTTTTTTGAACAAAGCCTTTAATTTCTGTAAAAATGTTTGCATTGGCCCTTTGTTTAGCGTACTGAGGAAAAACTTAAATGATGCAGGAAGTAATTCAAGAGAAGAATGATCTTGCTAAAAAGCTGAGGACCACCGAAGCTGATAAGAACAGCCTCGTTGAAGAATTGAGAACAGAAGTTGAAGCTCAAAACGCAGAACAACAGTCACTTTCAAATGAAGTCCAGATGTTGAAGCAAGAACTTAAGCAGATCAAAAGAGAGAAACAGGAGAAGGAAGAGGAAATTGGACGCTGTAAGAACTATAATGATGAGCTGGAAGTGAAGTTAAATAGTTTGCAGGTTTGTTTCTTCTTACTTTCTCTGGGTCCTAGTTATGTTAATGGTTCTTTCTACCGTAAATCTAAAACTTCACATTCAGTTCAATTTTGTTTTGCATCTGACCTGGTTGTCCTTGCTAGATTATCCTCGCAGAAGGACAAAAGCCTCTATTGGCTGTAAAATGTTTCCAAGTGCCCTTTGCCTTTGAGGAGTCATCTTACTGTGGTGAAAACTTAAATGATGCAGGAAGTAGCTCAAGAGAAGAATGATCTTGCTAAAAAGCTGAGGAAGACTGAAGCTGATAAGAACAGATTCGTTGAAGAATTGAGAACAGAAGTTGGAGCTCAAAAAGCAGAACAACAGTCACTTTCAAATGAAGTCCAGACGTTGAAGCAAGAACTTAGGCAGATCAAAAGAGAGAAACAGGAGAAGGAAGAGGAAATTGGACGCTGTAAGAACTATAATAATGAGCTGGAAGTGAAGTTGAATAGTTTGCAGGTTTGTCTCTTACTTTCTCTGGGTCTCAGTTATGATAATGGTTCTTTCTACCATAAATCTAAAACTTCACATTCAGTTCAATTTTGTTTTGCATCTGACCTGGTTGTCCTTGCTAGAGTATCTTCGCAGAAGGACAAAAGCCTCTATTGGCTGTAAAATGTTTCCAAGTGCCCTTTGCCTTTGAGGAGTCATCTTACTGTGGTGAAAACTTAAATGATGCAGGCAGTAGCTCAAGAGAAGAATGATCTTGCTGAAAAGCTGAGGACTGCAGAAGCTGAGAAGAAAAACTTGGCCAAACAATCAAGAAGATTGACTTCACAGAATGAAGCTAAAGAAGCAGCACGACGGCCACTTTTAGATGAATTCCATAGGTTGAGACAGGAGAAACAAAAGGAAGAAGAAATTGAATACTACAAGACCCATAATTATGAGCTGAAACAGCGGTTGGATATATCGATGGTTTGTTTCTTCTTACTTTCTCTTCATGAAACCTTTCTGGTTTGGATAATCTATATGTAAACTGGCTTCTCCGCTCTTCCTTCTTCCCCAATCACAACCTATGTTGTCCCACTACAACCTATGTTGCTCCGACCTTTTATTTTTTTGAAGCACCTATGCCTGGCACCTATGTTTTAACACATTCCTGGGCATGGTTAGAGGGATATAATCCGCATATACTCGTGCTAGATACATCCATATCTACCAATCAAAGATTACAATGGTGCCAAATTCATGCCAATGTGATGGAATGTCTCTTCCTCTACGACATTCGCACTTGGTTTTCTTTGCCCTACATTTGCCTGTGTCCGGTCCATCACTTGTTTTTGCTATTACATTCTAGTACACATGCTTTAGGACCCACAAATTCTTGATTAGGTTCCATGCTTAAATTTAATGATGATTTAAGGGTACATTGGAAAGTAACAGACTAACCTCTCCAACATGGTGATTTAGTTGTATGCCTTGCTGTATTTTGAATTTCTTTATATGGAGATCAAATCCTAAAAATTGGTGTCTAAAAATTTTGTGCAGGGGAAGATCCAATCCCTTGAGAATTCACTGCATGAAGAAAGGCAAAAAATTACCAGCCTCATGGGATTTGTCCAGGAAAATCTGCCAATGGAGCAACTGCAAGCACTGCTAAACATCCATGAAAATTGCTTACGAATATTCCAAGCTACCCAACAACTTCGGAGAAACTTTCTGTGATGAAACCGCAATGAGATTACTCAGTCATGTACACCTGTCTTCCTAATGTAAAGCTGTAACTGAAACAATCACTTAAGAAAATTATACATAATCAACCATCACAATGAGGGAAAAACAATATGAACCAATAAATAAAACAACCAACGCAATGAGTTGGCAGCTGCAATTTACAAACCAATGTATCAAATATTATATACAAATTTTACCAGTAACAGGATTAAAGTTGACCGCTTTTACTTTATTAAAACACAATTATGTGATGGTCTGATTCCCACAAGTACAGAAGTTCTACAGGTAGAAAAGGGTTTGTGAAACTTTAGAGTGAATCAGAAATTCATTTCCCTCTTACCACGTCGACGAAATCATCATCAGTGAGCCAGTCATTTGACTCCTCACCTTCAGAATCTTTATCTCGACAACTTGTTTGGCCTGCTTTCTGCAAAGCACCACGAGTTTCTAGTCTCTTGTTCAGCTGAACCCAGTCATTGGATCCACTGGATGGAAGAGCTTTGTCATGCTGTGTTGACTTACGCACTGATGCTCTATTAGAAGTATCGGTATCATCGTCTTCCAGATCACTGAATGAAACATCTTCTTCATGTTCCAGGTTTTTCTTGATGCTCAGGGAACTTCCACTGGAAAATTCTGCTTCTTCTAACCATTGCTCAGTGTTGTCCTCGCTGGAGGTAATCTCTAATCCTTCTGCCACATTTACGATTTCACTGACCTTTTCCTCAGATACAAAAGTTTCTCGTTTTGTCTCACTAAAATTGCCACTCTGTTGAGATGCATCTGGACTACTATTTTCAACCTGTACATTCTTATTCTTTTGCAGCTTCTGCAAAAGTGCGTCTCTAGTTTCAATAACCTGCAACATAAGTACAACCTTCATTAAAATGGTTTTGATTGCTTAAAACATCCATATAAAGTAGTTAAAATGGAGTGCACAAGAAAAAACACATGCATATCATTGGAGATAAAAGAGAATATACTGAAGGAGAAAATGTTAATTATATATTTTCTAAACGCCCATAGTGGATTTGATTAAATTCCTTTCTCTAGATTTTGGTGGATTTGCTACTGGTAAGTCCCTACCAACTTAGTGAACCAACTTAGTCATTGCTTTGCAGATTAAAGATAGTAAACATGTTCTCGGGATTCACAACATTTCTATACCAGAAAAGAAGGGAACTCCATACAAAATTTAAAATCCTAACCTCAATGCTCTCCCCCATTTGAAAATATTCAGTATGTCTAGACCATTGCTTGTTTCACCACTAAGGTCCAGCCAAGAATGCTTATTCCTTTGTTTGCAATCTTTCAACCAAATCCAAAATCAGCTCCAGTAGCTGATGCCTCAAATATTATAAATTTTCCACTCCAAAATGGAGAGCAACATAAAGGAGAAGCATTTCTTAGGGAAATGAAGAATAGAATGAAGTTGAGGGTGTGATTTTTTGCTCCATAAGTTGCAGATCATGGATTCAGAAGATAGTGGGCCCATTTCATGGAGTTTTCAGCAGGGCACTCTAGTAGTTGCAAAGATGACCACAAAACTTTCAAAAGTAGTAGCAAGTATATGTATACTATAGACATTATTTACATAAATACAAATTGAGCATAATTACTACACAACGACTGCAGTGTTCATGCACCGACAATGTATACAGGAATATGTAATTGAACAAACAGCATCAGGCTATTAGCTCTTCCAGAAACAAGAACATGTTTCTCAAACAAAGCATAATGTTGGATGAACTAAGTTGAAAAGCAATATAACATGCGTCTATATTAGTCCTACATCTCCCATACCAGAGGTGTGTGTTTTGTGGCAGAAAGGATGATAAACGGAAAACAAGTACAATTGAACAAAACAATATAAATATATTAGATCTCTTACCTCAGGGCTTGATAGAACCTCAAAATCATGCTCATTCAGTCTTGGAAGCAACAATATGAAATATATCATCCAAAACCTTTCGTCTCCCAAGTTATGCTGAAGGCCAACTCTAAGTGCTTCAAAACTTGGGACTAGGTGTTCGACATTTTCAGCATGTTCTATCTGATCCTCAGACATTTTGAAATCTGCAGTAATAAGCCAATACCTTGTTACCCATAAATTTCCATTAGCTTTCGTGGAAGAACTGGAAAAGAGAAAAGAAGCTAAAGGGTAAGTTCTCCCCAAATACCCTTATATAATATGCTCCTATGACGTGAAGACTATGGTCCAAAGTAGTGGAGCCTTAATCTCATCACAGCGCACAAATCAGAACTTCCCACTTGAATGCCAGCCATAAGCAAGCCAATTCAACCAAACAAGACTAACAACGCCCCCTTGATAATATTGCATTCAATGCATAAGTCACGCTGGCCTTATGCACATTTTACTCTAATGGCGAATTAAGCAACACCAGAAACAGTGCATAGGAAATCCCTTCTAATGATGAAAATAACTAATCTAATGTTCCACAATTGTAGAAAAGGTCAAGTACTGCAAATAATGGAGGAAGCTGCCTCAAATAACAAAACAAATAAGCCTAGTCTATTCTGCATTTGACCTTCCTTGCTACTACAACAGATTATAGATGTGATTTTGAAAACTTAATACTTTGGAGAACCAATTAAAGTCCCTAGCTTAAAATCTAACTAGGTGTTAACAATAATTAAGTAAAACAAATGCAATATACAGAAAATTTAGTTTTGAAGAGATTAAAAGGTTTTAAAAGAAAATACCGTTATGTAAAGAGAGAGGAAAATCAGTCCAGAGCTCTGGTCGGTTGGAAATTTCTTTAACAAATTTAATCACCTCATCGGTAATTCCCGGCACTCCGTCATCGTAATCTTCATCGTCATCATCCTCATCATGACCACCATGATCATCTTGATCCGGGAACTGTAATAAACTCGAAGCGAATCTAGAGATCTCCGTCACCGCTCTGTTACTTGATAATAACGAAAGCCCGCTCTTGAAGCTGCCACCGATCTCCGCCAAATCGTTGCGGATCCCCAGGAGCTTATCTGACTGCGGCTCTTGTACTTGTTCCTGTTCTAGTCCTCCCTCGGAGGCGGTGACGGAAGGCGGCGAAGGAGGCGGTGCTAAGAACGCAGCGACTCCACGTAGTTGGCGGCCTATGGTTTCCCCGATGAGAGAAAGATCGTCCTTGACGCCGCCGTTTAGCTTGGTGGGACTGTGATCTGGTGAAGACGTGGGCGAACGAGGAACTTCGGATTGGAGAGACTTCAACAGCCAAGACATTATGGAATATTAGTATTATAATTATTACTTTTTACAGTTAGCTGAAATTTGAGAAAGAAAAAGAGCATAAAGTTCAGCTTTGCTCCCTCTTTCTAGAAATTTATTTTTTCTTTTGTTTATAATAAATAAAATTGAATTAAAAATGAAAAAGAGTTGAAGTTGAAGAAGTGAGTGGCGGTGGCGGTGGCGTTGTTTTAGCGTTAGTTGGCGGAGAGGAGAGGCTTTAATTTATCTATCCATTGCTTCGTTTGTTAGTTTTTTGCCTTTTTCTGGACACTCTTCTATTTAATTTTCCCTTCATCGCTTTCCCTATTTTCTTTTATATTTATTGGATTTAACATAACATTACCATATCGCCACACGTCACTGTTTCTTGCCGTTTTAGCTCTTCTCTCATCAAGTTAATCAAAATCGTATTGGTATGCATATACCTTCTTTTACTAAAATAGGTATTTACTTTTTTAATACATGTGTTTTTATTTTCAAATATATAATTCATGAATAAACTTTTATCCCAATGGTAAGACTATTATGTTGTAGGTATGAATGCTTGAGTAAAACTTATTTAGAAGACCTTTAAGAAGTTTGGATGTGATTCACACCGTAGTAATGAGAGCTGCTAGGAGATTTTCATGTGTTTGGTAAGATACACTTTGAGTTCTTGAAAATAATAAAGCCTTGGCCTTCACTGGTGGAGAGGAGAGAGTTTGAGGCTTATTGTGGGTTGGTTTTATTGAGCAAATGTCCTATCACTGAGGTCCTATTGATAGGGTGGTAGTTGATCAGATTAAAGGAGTGTTCAAATTAAATTGATGTGACCATTAAGATCAGAGCTTTGTTTTTTAGAGTTGCCACCGAAAAGTGATGGAGGGACTAGTGTTGGTCTTCCTAATGGATTCTTTAAGATTCGATAGGTCCTTTCTCGTTGAGACATTTCATTTTGGCAAAATGGGAATGCAAATGAAGGTCACTTAGCAAGATTTTCGAGTTTAGATGTCAAATGGGGAGAACAAAATAGAAATCTTCTTCCAGTTGAGGGAACTAAAAAGATTGCTATTGGTTGTTTGCTCTTTGACTTATGACAAATTTACCTGGTGCAAATGCTTTCACGTGGTAAAAAAAAGGTAAGGGAACCTCATTAGGGAGAACTAATGGAGTTGAGCAATATCAAAGAGATCATTTTCCTTTTCTGCCTTTTGCTTTTCATCCTTTATTAGACTTCCCTATTTCTCACTAGGATAGTTTTTTCACTTTATTTGCGAGGCCATCAACCATAACGATGTGGAGGAACATATTAGCTCGCTATTCTTGAGGATGATCTCTATATGAATCCCATCTTCTCTCCTAAATGGTGTTAGTTCAAATTTTCGGTGAATAAAATCTCGAACACACGAACGGAACTCGAACAGAAAAAGAAGAAATAGGACAAGGCTCCAAGGCATGTATTAAGCCACTATCTTTAAGGTTATATTCGTCCCCACCTATCTTCGGTGTGAAAATAAGTTCCAAGCAAATTAACCTCAAGGATACAATGAAGCCAATGACTATTTGCGTTTTGCACTGACGAGAATAGTCCACTATGCATTGAGCAATGTATAACTAAAACTCAATTTCTACAAAGGATCTCTGCAGCAATACTTTATAGAATAATCTAATAATATTAGAAAATGAAGGAAGGAATGAAAGAATATTAGAATTTGTTGGTGTGTTTTTCAAATGAAATCCCATTCCTATTTATAGGAATTTTTATGTCTCTTCATAGAGATATCTTTCATCAATAGTTGTCTTTCTGAATAATAATGTCTTTAAAATAAATACATAATTATTCATTTAATATTATAACTATTCAAATAATATTATTTAAATAGTTATAATACTTTTCAAAAATCAAATAATACAATCTTTTGGTTAATTACACCCATTCGTTTATAGTTATTGGAACACTATAAATATTTGAAAATGTTCCAACAATCTCCCCCCATTTTCAAAATATTTTAGATTTTGATATTCTTGTGCTTTGACCGATGTTGAAATCATTGTGTGAGATGTGTTCGGTTAACATATTTATGTTAAAGTTAATCGAAATTGCATGGTAGACTAAGCTTTGAACCAACTATTCCATTTGATTAACCGAACACATCTCACACAATGATTTCAACATCGGTCAAAGCATAGTATCTAGGGACACTATTATGGTCATGTGTCTGTGTCCTCTTTTCATGAGTGCTGTCAGAGCCAAGCCCTTGAGCTCCTAGAAGCGGCCACACTTCCACTCACATAGGTAGATCCCATCAATAGTGTTCTCGTAATTATAACACTCTAACATATTTATGTTATGAGTCCATTAATAGTACATTACTCGTCCTTCCCTTATCATTATGGGCAACTAGCACTTTAATCTTAGGATGGATTTATTTATAGTGCTAACAGTCGCATACTAATGATGTACTTTGTCTCATTAAACTCAAGACTTGATGTTATACCAAGCGTTGAGTCGAGTTTCCATCATGGGTAACTCTAATTAATGGGCTTGAGTCTCATCCCTTTTGAGGTCCTTTTTACTGCATCTCTAGCAAGACTTTTTGTTAAAGGATCTGCCAAATTTTCACTTGACCTCACATAATTAATAGTGATCACTCCATCAGAGATTAATTGTCGGACATAACTATGTCTTAATCCAATGTGTCTAGATTTTCCATTATATACTTGGTTATATGCCTTTGCTAGAGTAGCCTCACTATCACAACAGATAGAAATAGGTGAAATTGGCTTAGGCCATAAAGGTATATCATAAAGCAAATTTCTTAACCATTCTGCTTCTTTAGATGCCACGGCTAATGCAAAAAATTCTGCTGCCATGGTGGAATCAGTAATACATGTTTGTTTCTTGGAACCCCAAGAAATAGCTCCTCCACCAAAAATAAAGATCCATCCACTAGTAGATGCATGATCTTCTAAACTTGTAATCCAACTAGCATCTGAATACCCTTCTAAAACTGGAGGATATCCATTATAGCACAATCCATAGTTAATAGTTTTCTTTAAGTACCTAAGTACTCTATTCAAAGCTTGCCAATGCAAACTACTTAGATTACTTGTGTACTGTAACACCCCAAACCCGACCTAAACATTAGGGCCGAATCTGGTGATGTCACATTGTAACACCTCTTACCTATATTCAACGCTGGAATAGGGTACGAGGCATTACCAGAATAAATACACTTATAGACATATTAAACCCAGTTATAAAATTTCATCCAAATTAAAAAATTTCAAATTATTATCTTCGAGTCGCTAATTAGGGTATACGAGGCCCAATACATACCCATTCATATGCTCAATATATTCGTTAAATCAATCCAATATTGAAGAATCCACTTTATGTCAGAATCAATATTAATAACAATCATAAATCTTTTCATGTTAATTTCATATATCACTTACCGAACTTCGAATGTTAATTTACAAATATGCAATTCACTAACACATTCTGGTATACACAATGTTTAATTGATGAAATCATTTAATTGAGCTAATTTCATGTTCATTCCAAATTTCTTCTAAATCCATAAATGCTTCCACTTACCATTTACCTAATCAATTTCTCGAACCAAGCTATCACACAACAATAATACATCACATGTGCTTCATGAATTCAATATTCGATTCTTTTCACCATCAAATCCATGTCATTCGAATACTTAAAGTTTATTCAAGCATATATTATTACGTTTCATATACCAAGCATATGTCAAAATTACAAATACGCAATCAATTCATTTGTCATTTATTTGACTATCAAATTAACCTCAGAATTTATAACATTCCATTACTTAATATATGCCATAAAACACTCCTTTAACATAAACTAGCACCATGGCCGAATTTTCATTATGCTATTTATTACCCTTTTTCCGAATCACATAGCAAAATACTACAAATATGTTTATATTTGAATACTATAATTATGCATCAACTTACCAACATTGTCAAACTTTTGGTGCCATTGTTTTGGTGCTTGTTTAAGTCCATATAAAGATTTAACAAGCTTACATACCTTATGCTATTGTCTTGGAACAACAAAACCTTCCGGTTGTTCCATGTACACTTCTTCTTCCAATTCACCATTTAAAAATACAGTTTTAACATCCATTTGGTGAACAACTAAATTATATATAGAGAGGTAAGTGATATTAAGAGTCTAATTGTAGCAATTCTTGCTACTAGAGCATAGGTATCAAAGTAATCAATACCTTGTTTTTATGTAAAACCTTTGGCTACCAACCTTGCTTTAAATTTATCAATGGTTCCATTGACCTTTATTTTCTTTTTGAAGATCCATTTACAACCTATTGGTTTGGAACCTGGTGGAAGATCAACTAAGATCCAAGTTTGATTTGTCATTATTGAATCCATCTCATCATTTATTGCTTTTTTCCTAAAAGCAGAGTCTTGAGATTTCATTGACTCTTCAAATGTAATAGGATTAGATTCTGTATTATAACAATGAGGTATATTATTGCATATACTTTCACCCTTTCCTTCTACAAGAAGCATAATGAAATCTGGTCCAAAATCTTTGACCTTTTTAATCCTCTTACTTCTCCTTAATTCTTGACAAGATTCATCATTATTATCAATTTGTTCCAATGGAATCTCTTTCTCATTTGAAGAATAAATCAATTGTTGTGGTTATAATTGTCTTGATATAGAATTAAATCCATTTTCATAAAAAATAACATCTCTTGATTCAATAACAGTATTAATTGAAATTGAATCATTTGGTTCAATTACCATAAACCTATATGCCTTGTTATTATGTGCATATCCTATAAATATGCATTCAATTCCTCTTTCACCAAACTTTTTACGTTTAGGTGTTGGAACTTTGACAATAGCTCTACAACCCCAAACCTTCAAATAATTAAGGTTTGGTTTCCTTTTCTTCCATTGTTCATAGGGGGTTATTTTAGTTTCCTTATTAGGAACTTTATTCAATATATGACGAGCTATTAGAATAGCTTCTCCCTAAAAACCTTGTCCAAGACCTGAATATGATAACATTGAATTTACTATTTCAGTCAAGACTATTTTTCCTTTCAGCTACACCATTTTGTTGTGGTGTGTAAGGGGTTAAAACTTGATGGACAATTCCAGTGGATGCAAAATAACTTGGATTATAGTATTCTCCACCTCTATCCGATCTTAAGCACTTGATAAATGATTCTCACTAAAGTTCAACTTCAGATTTATAAACTTTAAATTTATCAAGTGATTCGTCTTTTGAATGAAATAAATATACATAACAATATCTAGAACAATCATCAATAAAAGTAACAAAATATTTCTTTCCACTTAATGTAGGAGTATTATGCATGTCACATAAATCACTATGTATCAAATCAAGCAATTTTGTTTTCCTTTTAACCTTAGGGAAAAGGTTTCTTGTAATTTTAGTCAACATACGTGTATTGCATTTTTAATATTATTATTAAAAACAGAATTAAATCTAACTTATAAATGTCATTCAATTTTCTATAATTCAAATGACCTAATCTATAATGCCATAGATAAAAGATTCAACCATATAAGCGAAATAATACTTTTATACTTATTAATAATATTGAGTTTGAACATATTCTCATACATATATCCTTTCCCTACAAAAAATCTTCCCTTAGACAAAATAAACTTATTTGCCTCAAAAATAAGTTTGAAACCAAACTTATTCAACAGAATTCTAGACACTAAATTCCTCCTAACTTCTAGTACATAATATACATCATTTAAGGTTAAAACATTTCCAAAAGTGAATTGTAGTTCAACATACCCTTTGCCTTCGATTGTTGCGGTGGAAGAATTTCCCATGTACAAGACATTGTCATTTTCACATTGTGTGAACTTTGTGAACATGCTTTTGTCTTTGCACACATGTTTGGTTTCTCCGGTATCAATCCACCATGTATTATCATCTTGTGCCATATTAATTTCAGATATCATTGCAACGAACTTTTTGTTATTATCAGCTTTAGAAGATGATTTCTTCTTTAAAAATTGACATTCATTCTTGAAATGTCTCGGCTTACCACAACGATAGCATGAGCCCTTTTGTTTCTTTTTGAACTTAGTGCTCTATCAGTCTGTTTGAACTTTCTCTTGAATGATTTAGTAGTTTGTACTTCCTCCGTAACATGCACTTTGGCATTTTCAAAATTTAGGTTCTAATCTTGCTTTTGATATTTTTCTTCAATACGAAGATGATTTGCCAAAGCCTCAAGAGATATTCCCTCTTTCTTATGTTTTAGACTTCTTTTAAAGTCTTTCCAAGATGGAGGAAGTTTGTCTATTATGGAGGATACAACAATCATTTCATCCATTTTTATATCATATTACTTGAATTGATTCAACATCTTTTCAATGTCACGGAATTTTTCCATAACAGAACGACCATCAACCATTTGATAATTATTGAAATGACTGACAAGAAATTTCTTAATTGTAACATCTTTGGTCATGTATCTTGTCTCCAATTTGTCCCATAATTCTTTAGTAGTGACCTCATTTTGGTAGGTGTCGAACAAACCATCAGATAAACCATTCAATATGTGGCTCATGCACATGTAATCAACATTGTCCCATTTTTGTCTTTCTCGGGTTGCAGCAACAAATTCATTTTCATTCTCTTCAGGTCATGGAATATCCAAAACATAAGCAATCTTCAAAGTTGATAATAAGAAGTGTATCTTTTTCTGCTATCGTCGAAAATTGCCACCATCAAACCGATCAAGTTTGACAAAGTTGGAAGCCAACTCCCTTAGTGTTCCACTTTCATGTGTTGTGATAGTCATCATGAAATATAACCTTAAAATTGTTAGTTCAAGATTCCGGTGAGGAAAATCTCGAATACACGAACGAAACTCGAACAAAAAAAGAAGAAATAGGACAAGGTTCTAAGGTGTGTATCAAGCCACTATCTTTAAGGTTATATTCGCCCCCACCTATCTTCGGTGTGCAAATAAGTTCCAAACAAATTAACCTCGAGGATACAATGAAGCCAGTGACTATTTGCATTTTGCACTGACGAGAATAGTCCACTCCACATTGAGCAATGTATAACTAAAACTCAATTTCTACAATGGATTGTTGCAGTAATACTTTATAGAATAATCTAATAATATTAGAAAATGAAAGAAGGAATGAAAGAATATTAGAATTTGTTGGTGTGTTTTCCAAATGAAATCTCATTCCTATTTATAGGAATTTTCATGTCTCTTCATAGAGACATCTTTCATCAATAGGTGTCTTTCGAATAATAATATCTTTAAAATAAACACATAATTATTCATTTAATATTATAACTATTCAAATAATATTATTTAAATAGTTATAATTCTTTTTCAAAAAATCAAATAATATAATCTTTTGATTAATTACACCCATTCATTTATAGTTATTGGAACACTTAAAAATGTTCCAACAAATGGAACATTCAACTTTACTTAGTGTCCATGAAATGCTTCTTAAGAGATTCGTTGTCATGCAGCAATAATTCAATACTTCAAACCCTTTAGGTTTTTATCTAATGGTCTTCATGCCATTGTCTTCCTGGTGACAAGTGGGTTGCTTTATGAAACTTCTCTAGTGTCCTTTTTCAAATGACCATTTCGATAGCATTTTTAGATGAAAGCAAGTTTCTTGCCTTGCTCTTTATCTTTGTGAAATAGGGTCTTCGCCTTAGTCTCCCCTTTCCATGGATTTGGTAGCATAGGATCCCTTCCTTCTTAATTTCTCGTAAGATTTGTTTTAGTGATGTGTTGAGTGGGGTGTAGCTAAAGATAGAATCAAAGATCTCTTTTCAAGTTTTTGGGTCAGTGTCCTTGGTGGAGGGATCTACAATATTGTCGACCCCTCGAATCCAAACCAAAAATTTTGATCTTAATGTAAGAGGGTCCTTGTTATTCTTAACCCCATGGCTTTTCATCTCAAGCATGTTTAAATTGCCTTGATGAGATGGTCGTGGATTGATATTCTTCATGCTGAGGATGCAAGTGGGCTTAAAGGCATTCATTATAGGCTTGCAGCTCCTACTATTATCAAACAGTAGGTATAAAGAGAATTTCCACCAAGGGGTTTTGGCGATAATACTCCTATGGGTGATTTTCCAGAACTTGTAAAGAATCATATCTACAACTTTGGTGAGCTAATTGATAAAAACATGGATTGTATAGTTCATCATAATCAAGACAACCTTGGCCATTCCAACCACTAGGGCTCTACTATTGGGGGAACAAAGTTGTCTAATATTGCTCTCGAGTGTATGCTAGGTTTTGGAAGATATCATTCTTAGGAGTAGAGACATGATTTTTTGCTCTTTTCTCATAGAAAATGTCACTTGTTAATGTAAGATTTATCAGCAAAAGTTTTCATGAGGTTTTAATTGGGGTGAGTATTTCATTGAATCGAGTGAAAAAAATTCGAGTTAATTAAGTTGACGAATCATATTTTATTATCCTAACTCGATTTGAAATTTTTTTGAGTCGAGTTGAGTGAAATGAAATTCGAGTCAAGTCGAATAGAGTGAAATTAAAAAAATTAAACATGTCAAATTAAAATCTTATTACAGTATAACTAATTCCATGATAGAGCACATACATTTGAAATCATATATATTTGAAAACATTTTCAAAACAAAATAATAATAATAAAATACATAAACTTGAATCATTAATTAACTTATTTAGCTCCTAAAATTATTATTCTAGAAAATTATTATTTTTTAACTTTTTATATATATTTTAGATTTTTTGAAATTTTATAATTTTTAAAAATATAAATTTTGAATTTTAAAATTATTTTGATTTTTTTTGTAATTTGTGTTGAGAGAGAAACCAATTTACTCATTTTCAAACTTGATAGGGACCAAAAAGGTATTTACACCAATATGTTATTCGAGTTATTCAAATTGTAAAATTCAACTTGATTCGAACTTGAAACTCGAATTACATATTTGAGTTGACTTAAATAATTCGAATAAATCGAATATCTCGATTCGATTAACTCGAAATTTAAATTTTTTCAATTTTTTCGAATCAAATCGAGTTTTGCTCACCCCTAAGTTTCAATATAGTTCGCATCATTGTGCTGAGAGCTATTAGGAGTTTTCTAGGTGCTTAATGAAGTCTGCTTAGAGTTTTTGGTTAATAAATTCTTGGTCTTATTTAGTGAAGAGGAGAGACTTGTATAGAGAGTTTGAGACTTCATAATAACCCTATGGTTTAGGTCCTATTGGTAATGTGGTATTAATCAAATCAAGGAGTGTCCAAGTTGACTTAGTGTGACCAATCAAGGCAGAGCTCAATTCTAGAGAATTGGTATTGAGAAGTAATAAAGAGATAATTATCAATCTTCATAACTCATTAAATCTTTACTTTTTAGTTGAGTCAATATATGAAAGAAGTCGCGATTTTATAAAGATATTATAAGATTTTTTTTCTCGTTCTTTCAATTAAAAACTTCAACATCTCTATCCAACCACTCATTCAACCTTATGAGCTAAAGCGAATCAATGAAGAAGACGGTGATGTGTACACAAATGAATATAGGAGAAGAAAAGGATTGCAATAAAATTTGAATAAATAATTGCAAACACACATGTAATTGTTGATGGAATGTCCATTTCATTTCTACAATGATTAGTAGCCTAACAATAATAATATAATAAGCCTCCGTTCCTTTCCATCAAACTTTTCTTTTTCTTACACATTCAGTTCTATACGTATATATTACGCTAGATTTGTCAGTTTCCTTGCCTCATAAGTTACAACAACCCGTACTTAATACCAGAAATTTACCTATACCATATTTCTTAAAATTACTTAAAATTTACTGTCCAACATATATTTAAATACAGTATCAACTTGTTAAAACTTTAAGATATTTGTGTTCAAAAGTGAATGATGCATATGTTTAAATTATTTCATCAATGATTAGTAGCCTGATGTAAATTACCATAATTATTGTAATAAGCCTCTGTTCCTTTCAATCAAACTTCAATCTTTTTCTTGCATGTTAAGTTACATGCTCTGCCTTCTGGTCCCCTTCATATTTCCTCTCTTTTTCTTTTTAAATAATAATAGTAGTAATGATGATGATGATTTTCAGTTCCAATACTCATGCATGCCTCCTCATCATGCAAAGTTCAAAATGTTATAAATAATTTCTATCATCTACAACCTTAAAAGAACCAAAAGGGGACAATTCTGAAGGAAACAAACAGGTTAAAGCTCCGGATTCAGCATCAACAATTGATAGGTTTTAGAGAAACAAAAAATAATAATGATAAAAAAGTTACCAAGTCTATTAGCATTATTACCAACCTTGATCAATGAAAACAATCAATAACAAAATGCTCTCTCCCTCTCTCTCTCACTAATTATTTAACAAAGAATCTTAATCTAGCTAACTACAACACATTCACAACATATGGTACACAATTTCCTTTTCTTCAAGCATTTCCCAAGCTCAAAATTCACAACTGACAAAGTTTCACAGTTTCTTTTTTCCTTTGCTTCAAGATATAAAACGTGTTCTTCGTGCAACGCATCTACATAAGGCCACCTGTATATGGATTGTATGTTTGAACCGGCATACCTGAGCTGTAAGGGTGTACAGGGGCTCCGTAATTGCCGAATGGATTTGAAGGCTGCTGTTGTGGGGCGGCCGCCATCATCATCTGCTGCTGCTGTTGCTGCTGCTGGAACATAAAAGCCTGCTGCTGATTGGCCATTGCTGCTATCTGGACTGAATGTGGAGCAGCAACCATGTTGGAGGCATAAAAGGGGTCATGCATTGGTTGTTGCATCATAGCACCAGACATGGGAGCTGGTTCCCATGGATTATAGCTAACGTTCTGGTTGCTTCTTCTGATCGCATCGTCGTATAGGCTGTCCAGGGTAAGCTTATCGAGTCCTCCAGCCTTTTAATTAATACAATTAAAATAGTATCAGTGAGATGTACATGCATACCATGTTATGTATTGTTACCAATGAATGAAGCAGACATGTTTATAATCCTGGACAAAACATTATGCGATAGCCTTCTAATATAGCACACAATTTGAGAGGTTCATATGAGTAGATAATCAAAGTACCAGTTTGCTAGCGGCAGTGGCGTTTTCATTTGAGCTTGGAGCAGTGACAAGTGCTAATTCCCAGCCTGTAGTACCATTTGCTGGAATAGGAGCGGCAGCAGCAGTTGTTTGCTCGGCTGGAATACCATGGGTAACATAAGCACATTTCCCAACAAGAAATAAACCATTGAAGCACAATTGATTCAACTTAAAACAATATAAGAGAAATCGCTTGGGAGCTTATAAATTAAAAGATGTAATAAAAATTTGAAACCATTCATATGAGTGTTATGTGGTTAAAACCAGTAGAAAAGCAAGTTAATAAAGTTTTATGCTGTCTGTAATTGAATTATCAAAAAGGAACGAATTGACACTTACCAACAGGAACAATAGCCAATGCCAAGGCATTCTTCTCGTCTAATTCTGAAGCAACTGGGACAGGATCATTTAAACCCTAGCCAAAAAAACAAGAGCACCCAAATGAAACTGGTTAGAGAAAAAAGCATATGAACTGCCAATTTCTCTTATAAAACTATAGTAGGTAGCAAGAACAAAAAGAGACTACAAAGTTCATCATTAAACTAGAAAAAATGATGTGCCAAGTTCTCATATAACAATATAGTCGGTAACAACAAAAGAAAAAAGACTGGAAGTTACCAACAAATCAGGAGGTTCAACAATAGGCTCTTCCACTTTCTCCACTTTTTCTGGTTCAGGAGGAGGAGGTGATGGTGAACGTTTCTCCTGCTCCTCTGGGGTTTTCTTGTACTCAATGGCCAACACTTCCTTGGGTTTGTCAGCCTGCTAGTTCAAAAATAAAAAGTATTAACAGCAATACTTGCAAACTTTAGTAAAACAAACAGAAAGTAGTAAAACTTCAAGCAGGACTTTTATGTAAATAATCACAACGTATATCATAGAGATGGTAATAGACTACTATATATGAGAAATAACTCAATGGATGGAAGAATGAACATTGGTTGATCCTCATATTTTAATTTTTTTTAAAATGTAATTGTTTAGATCTGCACAAATGGGTGAATCATCATTCATTCAAGGAAATGGGCAAACATCATTCTCTTGGCTTACTTTTCATAACAAACTAAAAATCAGATTGCTTTACTTTCCACAAATCAATCAAATAAAACAATTTTTATAAATTCATAAGGTATTCAGGATGATGTTTACAAATACATACAGATCTTATATCACAAAGGCATAGAAATATATAAAATGAAATAAAATAAAATAAATTATCTTCTTGTTCAAACAAAAACCAATTCCACAGAATTTCAAGACCTGATCTTTGCGAACTGCTGAAGACCGTGGAGCTTCTCTTACATACTCTTCCATGGCTTGTAGAAACGATGCAGGAGGCTTCAGCATAGACACCAAAAGAAAATCAGTTTTATGATGACATGTGACTAGAATTCAAGGACAAGTAAATCAGTTTCAGAAGGCACCAAAGGTGAAGGATCCTAACCTGCTCTATCTTAATAAACCTTTCTCCACGCCCTACATCCAGACTTTTACATACTTCGTAAAATTCTGAAAGCCTCTCTGCCTGAAAACAGAAAGTGTTAAATTCCTCCAGAGTTGAAATCCACCTCATTCACAAAAGGAGATGACTTTAGCAAATATTGGCACAGCAATTTACCTGTTGCCCAGATCTCCGGTATATGTCCAAAGCCTTCAAAGCATCAGGACGTTGCATCTCAAAGAACTGTCATTGTTCAGATCATCAAATACACATGGTTCACTAAATAGAAAAGCAGCTTATTTAGATTAAGACCACAGCTTACCTTGTCTACAAGATTGACTGTACCATCACTTATAGCTTGATAAATTTTGATACTTTCGGAAGCAACCTGTTTGAAATGACAAAAGGACAAAAAGAAGAAAATGTCATCTCCAAATTCACTCTACAAATATGGAGAGTGGTAGTATGTTTAAAAAGTAACATACCATTGAAAGTGCAAACCGGATAACAAAATTATGAACAGCTGCACCTTGTGGCTGCACAAAAATTCAGTTAATTCTCCCACTAAATAAAGCGAACAAGAAATAGGAGGTACAACGAGATATGCAATTAACACAAGAAGACACCATTTCCCAAGCGATATCCATGTATACAAGAGGCATTAAATACTCACCAGACAGCCAAGAACACGAAAAAGAAGTTGTTGCAAAGCTGGCAGCTGTTCAAGCAACTCAGCAGTGTCTAAATCTTTGGTTCTCTGCGAGAAGATTTAATCTATGAATATGCCATACAGTTCAGTTTCTATAAAATTAAAGAGCCTACCAGATACATAGTTACAATTCTAACAAGATAATGACAAAAATAAGGTGTTCACAGGGTAGTTTCAGTTAGTCAAACTTTAAGCCCAGTTACAGATGTGCAATCGAGCTTTTTGGCACTAAAAGGTAGAGTATATTACAAAGGGATGCAGGACGGAAGTTTTGAAACTTAATGCAATTTTTTATATGATAGGTTAAAAAACCATACGTGGTGTCATGGAATGAAGCATGAAAAAAGTACAAGTGCCATACCAAATACTACCTATGATGTTGCAGAAAGCCATTACAAAAATGGTAACAAAATGCCTCTCAAATGAAAATTGTAAGAGATAAAATTGAAAGGAAGTAGAATAAAGAACAAAGATTATGCATAAGCTTCTTACAGGGCGGTCCATCTCAATATCATACTTCAAGACACGGAAACATTCCAGCCTCTCCTCCAAGAATAAGGCATAAGTGCGAACCCAGGCAGAGTAATCCCAGGCTGTGCAGCAGATGGTTAAGGATTTCATAAACAAGGAACTACAAATTTATCAAAATTAAGAACATGGATTCTCAGAAGGGAAGTTAAGGTACCGTTTGGGCTGGAATCATCCTTGAAATGAGACATGTTAAGCATATGGTTTCTACTTCTGCCGTAATTAATGAGTTCTTCATGAAATGTGGGATCCACCTCCCTCAGAGCACGATGAATGACTATTAGAGTTTTCAATGCAACCTAAATGCCAAACAAAATTCAGTCAACCAAATTTCACCAACACCCATGAATTAAAATATAATCGTTAATGATTGCAGAGATCGGGCTCCCGATCAAATTAACCAAAGTTCATTGAAGCTCAACAACATTCTTCATATTCCAATCACCATCTAGTTAACAAAGAATCCATAAATAGATCATCTCTCTTATGTTTTCATATTCAAAATGGTAACCTAAGACCCAAGTTTTGAACGTACAACTCCCTTGATAAAAGATGTAAGAGAAACTTGCAATTCCAGCAAGTTTCTGGCATATGATGCAACCAAAATTTTACTAGTCAGAATTTTCTTCTTTAGAACAATGAAGGCATAGAGCATGAAAATTATATAAATCGCATCAAAGACCATGAACCATTCAAAGTTAAATTTACCTTAATAAAGATTCTATCCTAATTAGGCTCTTTAGTCTAAGTGCTAGGAAAATGCAGCAGATCATATATTTCTATCAAGCACAAAATTGATGCTCAGCTTCTTCAGAACTGAAACCTTTGCTTGTCTTCAGTTTCTTTTCAGTACAAGAAACATCCCGAAATTTTAAATGTGAAATGTAACATGATGGAAGAGATGGGATTGTTGATGAATCAGATGGTCTCTTGGTACATATTACAAGTTCAATACTGATGGTCGTAGATAACTTGAAATACTATTTAAAGCTTATAGAAAGCATTAATATACACGTTTGGTCGCACACACACACACACATAACAGATATCTTAGTAGTTAATTAATACTTCCTCTCCAACGGTATAGCCAGAATTTTATTTTTGCAGTAACTCATGTTATAACTCATATTGGCAATATAAACATACCGCCCAATTATGTGTCCTTGATAACCGCCTTGCAAGAGCATGGATGCAGTAGGCAACATCAGCCCGAGGCCTAGTAGCTGAAATGGCGGCGAAAATTGCTGCGCAAAGGGAAGAGACAAATCTTATATATATAAGTCATCTATAAAGTGCTCTTTCTATGAGCAGATCAAAACTTGAATTAAATAATGTCATCACCATCCACCTTAGAAAGGATAAAAAAATGCAAAACAAAAACCCAGTACACACCTCTAATGTTTTTCTCCCTTGCTGGGCGTTCATAATGATTGGTGGCCTTTACTATAGCAATATCCAATTCCTGCAAAATGCAAAAATCCATAATCAAAGGATCACCCATAGTTGAAATAACCATCTTGATGGTTATTGTTACTAAAATCCACCTTATAATCACTATTGACTTTAGCCAATGAAACGGTGGTGGTATCTTTGATGGCTCCGAGTGCTTTCCTCAAGCTATTTTGTGTGCCTCCGCCAGACATTCTATCTTCCTCTCAATCAAAAAATTCTAACCAAAAGATGTATATTTAAACAACATTACTCCCCTTCATAGAACATAAATTTTACTTGAACATGCAATAAAGTTCATCTTAGAACATCAAATATAAATATTACTTCCTAGATCATTAAAAACATAGACTTTACCCTCCACTCTTGACATTTGCAAAACACCAATTAAGATCTAATCATACCAATAAGCACAATTTGAGAAATTCCCATCACAAACAAAAGTATAAACTCAAATATGGAAATTAAGAAATTCAAACAAATCCCCAGAAAAAGCTCACTTCTGATGCCATAAAAAGAACTATACCACACAATAAAAAAAAAAAAACCAATCAAAACGAAACCCAGAAAGCAAAAGAAGAAAAAAAATACATCAAAACGAAAATGAAGCTGAAAAGCTTCAAAATTCAATCAAACGAAAAGTACCCACCTTTGACTTACTACCAAAAAAAAATCTAACCAAAGAAAAATGAAAAAGAAAAAGAGAGAAGACAATCGATCAACAAGTCTAGAGTTATCATAATCTAAAGCAGAATATATTGAAGAAAAAAAGAGATCAAGGAGCTTAATAAAAAGTTTTACCAGATGCTGAAACAGAGAAAAATTAGTGGGTGGAATTTTGGTCTTCTAGAGACAGCAAAGAAAAGTCGAACAAATAATGAGCTGAGTTTCTGCTGTATTTGGTTGGGTCGTCGGCGTCGCTATTTTTTTATTCTTTTTAATTTTCTTTTTAAATTTTGGAATTTGTTAATATTTAATTTTTTTCTTTTTTTTTTTCTAGATTTTTGGTTTTTTTTTCTATGATCTGTCAGAAAATACGGCATTGTAAGAAATTGTACTGCCGAATTGGTTAGTAAATATTATGCGGGGTTTTCTTACTCTACATTCGCTCCTATTACCATGTGCTGCGCCCACTTCCCAATTTTCTTTTCCTTGCGATTGCAAATGTGTTGGATTTAATTAATTTAAGGGTAAAAAATCAAAATAGTGACCTTTTTTTACTTCATATTATATTTTAGTTATTTATATTAAAATATTATATTTTAGTTATTTACGTTAATATATTGTAACATTTTAGTAACTGAACCGTTAATTGTCGTTAATGGTGTAATGATAAGCTGACATGATACGTTAAATTATCATTTCAAATAAAAAATTTAGATTAAATTATATAATAGGTCCTCATATTTTTTCGTTTGGAGCAATTTAATTTTTTTCTTTTATGTTCTTTTAACTTTCTTTTTTTCCTCCATTCTCTTCTGTTTCTCTCTCTATTTTTCTCCTTTCCCCATCTTTTTTAACGTAGTTTTTCTATATTTTTCATTTGTTAAAACTTTTTTATGTTTATGAAAAAAGGAACGGCGAAAGCAAAAACCAAAATAAAACTTGCTTTGCATATTCTCACCCCATAATTACAAACCTTCATCGTTTATCATTGCTTTAACAAACCAATTTGGATTTCTCAATAACTAAGTCCACAAGCTCGCCTCATTCAAAAACCTCGTCAATCGTAACTTATGACAGTCCACCTTTAATAAAGTTTCCCGAGCTCGTTCCCTTAAACTCCTAACCAGCCCCCCGACCACCTTATCTATCTTACCTACAACATTCTCGTCCTCTCGGAACTACATTGTTTTACGAATTCTTCAAACAAGCTTTACACTCTCAATGACTAAAACAACAAAAACACAAAATTGACCTTCAACTTTACCCAAACCAATTTGGTTCCATGCTCTCTTTCTCTCTTTGGTTCATCCATGCTCGGCTTCAATCAAGCTTGCTTGGGGATCTCCAAGAAGGTTTAGATCAATTTTATCATTTGCTTGATTTTATTCGTTAGAAAATAAAAGAAAAAGAAATGATTAATCTACTCGATTCTGTAAAAGTTTGGAAACAAAAAAAAATATTTTGAATATAAAGAATTCAATTTATGTTTAGATTTGATTAAGAATATGGTTTTTATATCGATTAGTTAGATCCAATTTTAGTTTCAAAATTAGGTTTTATTTAAATTGAGATTTGATTAAGAATCATTGATATTTGGTTTTGAGTGAAATTCAATTTAGGAATCATGTGAAAAAATAAGACTTGGTTTATTTGGTGGGCAAAGATAATGTTTCTGCAGTGAAAAATATGAGAAGAGAGAAAATAAAGGGAAAAAGAAAGGAAAATAAAGAAATAAAAAATTAAATTGTTCAAAAAATAAAAGTATAGGGACTAGTTTTAATAAAAGGAAAACATAGAAAAACTACACTAAAAAGAAAAGGAGAAGAAAATGAAAAAAAAGAAGGAAAGTTCAAAGAACATAAAAGAAAAAAATTAAATTGCTCAAAATGAAAAAAAAGGACTAATTGTATAATTTGACCAAAAAATTTCATTTGAAATGATTATTTAACGTGCCACGTCAGCTTACCATTACACCGTTAATGACAACTAACTCTCAGTGACTAAAATGTTACAACACGGTAATGTAAGTGATTAAAACATAATATTTCAAAAATAAGTGACTTAAATGTAACTTGAGACAAACAAAAGTGGCTATTTTGATAATTTACCCTTAATTTTAAATAATTAAATTATGGTACATTGGTGAAAAATTTTCATGTAAATATTATTTTTAAATTTTAAATTTCATTAAGTATTGGTGTTTTATGAGTTGAAATAAATTTTATAAATTTTATTTAAAAATATAAAACGATAAAAATCATCATAGTATTTATTATTTTATAAAAAATTAAATCAATTATCAATTAAATTAATATCCATTTTAATTGTGACACTTATATATTTAAAAATTTTATCATCTGAAATTATTATTTTTATCATTTGAGTTAAATTTATTTTAAAAATTTTATATACATGTTTTATATGCCCACAATATATTTGTTTAAAAATATATATGCTTTAATTTTAATTTTATTCTATTTTATAAATTTTATAATATATATGAAATAAGTTTAATTGATGTATTTTTATATTGTAAAAAATATTTAATATGAAAAATATCAAAAGGCTTATGTGGTAAAAGAATTAGAGTAATTAAGTATGTATGATTTTTAAATATAACTAATTATATGTTATTTTATCAATCTGTTTAAATAATTAGGAGAACTTACTTGTTAGAATTGTAAAATAAATCTAAAATAAATCTTAATAAACCAGGATCTATTATGTCAAATCATTAAGAATAAATCAAGAATAAAACTAGATACGGAAGCGTACTTGAATCCATGAATTCCTTGAAGTTTTTTCGGATCTTAGGATTTGAGCTTCCAAATTATGACACAAGAAATTCAGAGAATATTTGCTATTTCCTAATGATGGGATATTAGAAAAGATATATTGTTGTGTAATTTGGGACCATAACCCTAATATTTATAACCTTGGCATATTAGTTCTAATTCCTAATTAACCCATCATTAATTAGAATTTGATTAGAACTCAATTACTAGAGTATCTACACATATTTGACTCATACTTTATTTAATAATTAAAGCTCAAGAAAACTTTAACCAAATTAGATCACTTTTAATTTGGGCTAACCTATTTTGATAGTAAATAATAACATGTAATTACCTTTATCATATATATTGTGTCCATATTTTCCAACACTTACAAATGATAATAATGATTATATGTTTAATGTTAGAGATTAAATAGTTAAAAATATGTAATGCTAGAATAATTAAATAAAACTGTATAAAATGTTTTTTTTTCTTGTTAATCCCCATCTGTTCACAGTTTGAGTGCAATATTATTCACGTCGGGTGATATTTATAATTCAGAGTTAGTCTAAATGCTTAGAAAGAAATCTACTTCCACTTCTTTTTCTTCTCACCGTGGATTACATAAGATATTTATTAACATATTACATACTATAATTTTATTTTAAATTTTATTATATGTTTTATTCTCAAATATTATAGATATTTTTTATGACAAAGAGTATAAAACAACATATCAATAAGAATAAACAATCAAATACAAGAAACACTAATTACATTTACATCATAATCAAAACATGATAAAATCAACATTAGGAGAATAGGAGACCAAATTAATCGAAAAAATATTTTGGTTCGATTAATAGTTACAATTTTTACATGTCGAATAATTGATTTAATAGTAATTCAGTTCAGATATTAATCGAACTGACCATTAAACACTCCTACCATGTATAAAAAATAACCGGATTAATCGAAATTTATATGTCTTTGTATTTTGGCTAAAATAAGTAAAAACATATAAAAATACATTGGTAATGTTCATTTTCTTTTTTAATAGTTCTAGAAAGTTTAAATGGAGGTGAAAACAACAAAAAAGACATTAGAACCAAACACTATATAATATATAACATATATTATTTATTTCAATTAATTCGGTTAATTATTAGGTTTCGAACCGAATTACTCGATAACTGAAATTTGAAAAAGTCATTAAGTGACCTCTGACCAAACTAAATTTAACCACCGATCGATTAATTCTATTTTAACCAAAGTGGGAATACTTGTACTAATTGCAAATATATATATGTAAAGAAAACATGGAAAGAGATGATGGTATGAATAATTGTAGAATCCAAAAAAAAAGAAGAAGCAATATAACAAATATTTTATTTGTATTTAAAAATCAGTAAAATTGAAGAAATTATTAAAGCCTAAGGTCGAGGATAGTATGTTTTGGGAATGTAGTGGATATCTTTTTCTCTTGATTTGATATTTTTGTTCTAAATTAGTTTTGAAAGCATTGCTTTCGAAAATTGGAAGCTTTTCTTTTTTAAAGTTAATAGAAGAGTGAGGTGAACCATAATTGTCTTTTACAACAAGAAGTCGCTTAGAAACGAGAAAATCTAATGCTGCCAGCTAAGCCTAGTTGAACGACAACGCACCGGCTTTTTTTTTATTCTTTTAAATCTTATTTTACCATTTTTATTTCCTTCTTTTTTGCATTATTTTAAGGTTGGAAGATGATTTTGTATTTGTTTTTATCAAATTTCTTTTCCACTATGCTTATATTTTTTTTTACTTTTACAATTTAATCCATTTACTTTTATTTTTAAGAGTTTAGTCTTTTTATTTTTCAAATTTTAAAAATTAAGTCTATTTGCTAGTTCTGTTAAAATTCTTTTCTTAATTTTTTTGTCTAATATTTTAAAATAAAAAATACTCACTTAATGGTGACGTAATAAAAATGATGTTTGTAATGAAATTGAATTTAACCAAAAAATATTTATTATTGTACTTGCAATTTTAAATCGAAAAAAGAAATAACTAAATTCCTTTTCTTAAAGAAAAAAGTGACTAAATTCCTTGAAACAAAAGTAGAGGTTTAAAATCCAAATATACAAATAGAACATGAACTTGGAGCATATTTTGACCAATTCTTGTTTTATACAATGCCTCCTCTCTAAACTTTTAAATCAGAGGAAAATACGTGCTTAAGCACACTCAAACCTATATCCTCCTAATTGTTGTATGAAATTTGATAATCTAGTTAGAAATTGTTATACCTCTACCTTAAACCTCCTTGCCAGAACAATCAACCACTCTAAGGACCTAGCAACACAACCTTGCTATTACTTTGCCAGACGAACTCAGCTTCACACCTTCGCTTAAACATCATACTTAGTAGGCCCACACAATCTATGAAAGATATATTGGGAATAACCCCTAACAACATCCATCAATCTATCATATCTGATAGGTCCCTTATCTAGTCCTTTCAAGTCAACTCCAACAATGCTATAGGTTAACATCTACCATCTTATCACAACGCTTATACTCGAAGGCTAGGGCAAATGAGGATAAGAACACAAACAACCTTATTCTATACCAAAACTTCTCCCAATAACCTCTTTAAAATTCTTAAGTATAGCGGCTTTTTGCTCCTTCATGATGTGAACTACCCCCGTCTTGGTAACTTTCGACACTTTTGTTGTGCGAATTGCCATAATAAGCCACCTTATATTTTATGTTGTAACAAAAATAATCATTTTTTCCCTTTTAATAACTAATAGTATTTCTTTGCAGATATCCCTTCACACTTGGGTAAGCAGATATCCCTCCAACTAAACCTTGTACCAATAGCTTTAATGTTGCTACCCTTCTAGAAGAACCTAGCACACAATTGATTAACCTGCTTCAACAAAGACCGGGGCAACAGAAGCTGCCTACTCCAAAATGCCTAGATTCCAAAGAAAACAGTTTTGATCAATTGAATTCTGCCTGCAAAACTTAGATGTCGAGCAGACCATTGATGAAGTTTATTAGAAATTTTTTCAATAATGAGCTTGCAGTCAATAATAGAGAGCTACTTAGTAAGTAAAGGGACTCCTAAATAGTGAATATGAAGTTGCCTAACCTTAAACCCAGTAACCTGTAACATGTAAGCAACTTTAGTAGTTGGAAACCCTTCCATGAAGACTTCAGTCTTGGAAGCATTGAATTGGAGGCTTGATAGAGCATAGAATTCATCAAAAATTCACCAAACACCCAAGACTGAATCTGCAGACCCTTTCACAAAAATTAGAAGGTTATTTGCAAAAGACAAGTGAATAAGATTCACTCTTTTACACTTTGGATGAAAATTGATAGCTCCATGGCTGACATAAATATCCAAAATTCTAGAAAGAACTTTCATAGTTAGTTAAATTACTTTTATTCCATTTGTAACTAAGATTTCAATAGGGAAGATTTAGTGGAAGAGTGGATCTAGTTAAATGTATAAGATTGGGTTGCAACTTAGTGAATGTGTTGAACTTGAATAATATATTGTACTATTGATTCATAGTTGATCACTCTTTGAATAAGGCCCCCCAAACATGGTAAAAAGTTTTGAACTTAACCAATTCTTGCATGCACCATTATTACTTTTTAGTTTCATTTCTTTTCAATTGTAACTTAAAATACAATTGACAAACAACCCAATACTATATTTTATTATGGTTAATTAAAAGGATGTTAAGAAGGGCGTTTTCATAGACATGGTTATATTTATTGTTTCTTGAAATGAGATTTTTGTCTCAAAATAAGAGCCATTCTTCTATTGCTGAGTGAGTTGATTGAGTCTAATCTCAGATACATTTTCTTATTTTGATTTTTCATTTCGCCTCTTTAGGTATTCTTGATTTGGGTATTTTGTTTTCTTTTGAATCTCTAGTATATTGAGTCTTGAATTTTGTGAGTCTACTTTTGTTACCTAGGTTTTGATCCATATTTCTTGACTGATTTCCATTTATTTGCAAAAGGTAAGAAATCCCTTATTCGACATTAACTTTCAATTTTTGTTAAAGAAAATCTTAGTTTTTTGGTTCGGGTTGTTCTAGTATGGATGATTTAGAGATTTGTTTAGAGGAATGTGATGATTAGAGTCTTACTTTGACAAGATTCATGGTGGTAGGGAAGATTAAGTCGATAGGGTGCTTAATCACAAAGGGTTTTAGGTATTCTTTAAGGGATCTAAGGTGTTGTCTAGGGAGGTTGGTATCAATATATTTGTTGTTTCTTTTGCTATGGAGAGAAGGATGAATCGAGCTGTGATGGATAGTCCATAGTCGATGATGGGATTCCCTATTCAATTTCAGTAATAGAATAGGGATGTAGCAATTTCAGAGTTGGAGTTCTCTACCATGCAATTTTGGGTTCAAGTCCACCATCTTTCTTTGGATGGGTTATCGAGGAAAAACATTGAGATCATTGGAGCCAAATTGGGTATGTTGATTGTTGTTGATGATTTCTTCATGCAAAATGGAATTGGTAGAAGCTTTTCTACGTTTAAAAATTGAATTGAATGTGGATAATCCATTGCTTGTGGATTTTTGGGTTCCTAGATTTAATAAAAATAGAATTTAGGCACAAATTAGATATGAAAAACTTTTTTTTATTTTTGTTATAATTACGGATGTATTAGAAATACTTTCAGACAATATACAAATGAGATTTTGATGGGTAAGGACGAATCGACTAAAATAAAATTTGGGGATTATATGAGGGCCTAGGTGATGAGAAGGGGAATTGAAATAGATAAGGGTACCGATGTTGGTAGCAGGTTTGGAAAAAGGTTGGTTGAGAACATAAATTTTTTGGGTTCTAATGATTGAATGAGGGTTAAATGGGTGAATGGTACTATTGAATTTAGTCAAGTGGAGAGTGTGGGACTAAAACAGAAGGGTTATCAAGATGGGGATGAGGAAATAGTTAGAAGGTTGATCAAGAGAACGGGAAAAATAGGGTAAACATCGATGGGTTTGAAGAGTCTAAAGTTGGAAGTGACGAGTGTTTGAAATTCAATAATAAAGATCATATTCTTCAATCTCAACCTGCTCCACTGAAGAAGTTGGAAAGATGTAAGAAGTATTTAAATGAGCAGCGCAGGAAAAATGCTTAGAGTAGTCAAGTTCAAATTGATGAATTAAAAACGAAATCGATCTGTTAATGGAAAATTTTGCTACTTGTGATGACTTGTGACATGTTAGAGATTTAAAGGAGAAATTGAAACAACTATGGGTAAAAGAGGAGATGTATTGGTGTAACACCCATACCTAGTCCAGTCGTCAGACTCGAGCTATAGGATGCTACTATAAAATCAAGACAATTGCATACAATTTATATAAATATCATTCACATATAGATTGCAATGTAATAATTTGAAGACTACAAGGACTAAATTATGAAATTTAGGCATGAAATATGATTGATTTGTAAAATTTCAAAGTTTTAGAGTTTTAAAGTTGTTATTGATATTTAATTGCTAGGTATCGATCGTATCAATACTGTATTTAAATAACAATACCAAATCACGATTCATTTGTTATGCAAAAAAATGTATCAATATTTATTTTCTAGTATCGATATTTTGAGAAAAGTATTAATACTCACATAAAAATCGATATCCTTTTGGCATTCTTTTGTTTTAAAACTATTCATATGGCCAAGTATCGATACCAAATGCCAAAATATCGATACTTAAGCTCAGAAATGGTAAAATCCTATCTTTAAAATGTTTATTTCATGCCAAAATTCACTTGAACTTAAATGGTATAACTTAAATACAATGATATACATGAAAATCATCAACTAAGTGCATACTTATTCATATCCAACATGCCAAAAACATCACTTTAACAATCAACCTAATTGCCTAACCAATATGCCACATTGACACCATAATTCAATCATGAAACAAAAACCATTCCTTACCAATCATGCTAAGTTATTCATTCCTAAACATACATGTGCAACCTTCATTTCTATAACTAAAATATCAATAGGAAAAGTTCATCAGATGGTCTAAAACATAAGTATCTATTTCATCAAGCAAAACATACCATTTTTACCAATGCTTTTAACCATTTCAAATCACAATTCAATCACACCAAATACAACATTTACCTAACACAACCAGAGTCCTTTTCCATTATCATCACAAGGTTACATATATAAGTTTATACACAACCAAAATGCCAAAAACATGTTCACTATTTGCAAAGACCATCCATCCTCCATACATGCCACAAGTAACAACTCAAAACATCAAAAGTCTACCAAAATGAGAGACGGTAGGTATGAGCTTCTCGCTGATTCGATTGACACGATCCAGACATCCAAAATTTATAAGGGACTAAAAAATGAGTAAGTATATAAAATACTTAGTAAGCTCATACATTATAACAATTTCTTACCTCAAATCTATATTACATACAATATCATTTTGAATAATTACACTTATCAATGTTCAACAACACCATTAAACATGTAAGTTTATAAGGTCAAACACAAATATAACAAAAAATTGTTCATATTTTCACTTCAAGCCAACTTATGCTTGTACCCCAAAACATATACATTACTTAGCCAACCTTCAAAGGTATATCATTTCTTTATATTCTCAATATTTCTCGATGAAAATTTGTAAAAGAACTCCGTATATAGGTTAAGGTAATAGTGTCAGGTTATCCATTAAGGTTAAACCTACATGATGAATAGCCTGGCCAGGTCTTAATATTCCTGTATTCTCGAGTCCACAACATATGCATGAGCTAGAAACCTAAATTTGTATTATCGAGTCCACAACATATACAGGACTCGAAACTTATTCTCATATTCTCAAGTTCGTAACATATGCAGGAGCTTAGAACCTATTCCTGTATTCTCGAGTCCACAACATTGTAGAAGCTTGGAATATGGGCAAAACTCATTACTTGGTATACGAGATTTTTACTAGTTTTATCGAGATTTATCTCACGTTATAACACGATTCCAATTCACCAACAATCGGTATTAAAAATATAATATGACACATCAACATAAAAAATTTAAATAATACTGCATGAACTTACTTGCTGAAACCGTAGCTATTTAACTAACAGGGACTAGTAGACAATTTTTCCTTTTCCTCGTAGCGATTTAAATAATACTGCACGAACTTACTTGTTGAAATTCTTGATCTAAAGTATAATTTGATTTAATAAACAATCCGAATAACATATAATAGTATATGAACATCATATAATAGTTCAATTTTTTTTATCATACAACAAATCTCTAAATTTTGTATTTATCACGATTTAGTCGCTAAAACTGAAACTAATATAACTTTCACATTTGAGCTTCGATTTTGAAATCAGTCTCAATTAAATCCTCCTACAGTCCAATAGAACACAAAAATTCAGAATATTCACACACATTTTGAACTTATTGCATTTTAGCCCCTAAGTTCAAAACTAACAACTTTTACCTTACAAACTAGCCCGTTAACATATTTAAGCTTCAAAACTAACCAAATAACCACAAATGCTTCAAGGAAACATCAATGAAAACTTTAAAAAAACTTTAACAATTTCATGAAATAGTCCCTGAGTTAGCTAAATCAAGCTCTCGGGATTCCAAAAACATGAAAATTACAAGAAACAGACAAAAATAACTTACTCAATTAAGGACCGAAAGCTTGAATAACCAAACCTAGCTTCCCCTTTTTGTTTTTTGTTAAAGAAGGTGATGAACCAAGCAAAATATAATGTTTTACCTTTTGTTTCTTTATCCTATTAACTATTATAACAGATAAAAATATTTTATACTATAAATTATATCGCATTTAAACTAGTGAAATCTCACTTCTTGTCCAACATACTTAAGTATGGTATAATTACCATTTAAAACCTCAAACAAACTTTAATTTTGCCTTTTAGATAATAGAATTCAATAGAGATAAAGTTTTACATAATTTATGATTTAGTCCATTTTCCTCAATTAACTAGCCAAACGACAAAATTACTAGACCAAACTTTAATATGACACACATATTACTTCATAAATATTAAATAAATAATATGTACTAACTCTCATGTCGAAATTGGGTTCCTGAAAACCATTATTTTCAACACCATTGAAAAAAGGTTGTTATAATTGGTATCATCGTGCAAGGAAAAATTGGTTGGCTATGGGGGATAAAAGTACAAGATATTTCATCATGCTGCTTTGGAGAAAAGATAGGGGAACAATATTTTGAAAATATATGAGAATGGTGTCTAGATCTACGAAGAGGATATCATGTCGGACAAATTCTGTGTGTTTTATGAATAACTCTTTCAAAGTAGTGCTGTTGAAGGTTTAAAAATATTATGGTAAATGTTCCTATTATTATCTCTAAAGAAATGAATGTCAGGTTAATTAAAGATTTTCAACTGGGAGCTTGTTAGAATTAAGTGACTCAAATCCTTATTTAAATAAAATACGTTGGTAAAATAAAATAAAATATCCCTGTAGAACTATACTTCTTTTATTTTATTTTAGAATAAGGTTTTTAAACCTTATTAAACTCCATTTATTTGATATTGATTAGAATAAGGTGTGTCAATCTTACTACACTCCTATTAGAATATGGTTTTACAAACTTATAAATAGACATAGTCTACTCATTTTGTAATAACTGGAATTCGACATAGTGAATTATCTTCTCCTCTGTTCGTGGTTTTTTTCTCGAAAAGGTTTTCACATAAAATCTGTGTGTTCTTTATTTTTCTCTCTTTTTTTCTTTATGATAAATTGTCATTACCGACGTTCTATTTTTTACAAATTTGGTATCTGAGCTTCCGGGTTGTTCATCTCAATCACGGTAAAGGCGTCTTTGATGTATGAAATTCTACTATTGGATCGCAACACTAGATTCGCGTTGTGGCAGATAAAGATGCAGGCAGTTCTTTCACAGATGGACTCAGAGGAAGTCCTTCTAGGGGTAGATAAGATGCCTTCAACATTGACGAAGGAAGAGAAGAAGCGCAATGATCAAAAGACATTAACACATTTACATCTGCATTTGTCTAACGGAATTTTGCAGGATGTGATGAAGGAGAAGACCGCTGCTGGATTATGGAAGAGGTTAGAACAAATATGTATGTCGAAAACTCTAACTAGCAAGCTGCATATGAATCAGCATCTTTATGCTCATCGTTTGGAGGAATGTGCATCTGTGCACAAACACTTAACAGTGTTTAAAGAAATTCTCTCAAACTTTGAGGCCATAGAGGTTCAGTATGATAAGGAAGATCTAAGGTTTATTCTACTTTGTTCATTGCCCCTATCTTTTTCAACCTTTAAAGATAAGATTTTATATAGTTTCAAGTCTCTCACAGTTGATGAGGTTTATGATTCTTTAACCTTGTAAGAAAAGATGAAGAATTTTATGGTTAAAATTGACTCTTAGAGAGAGTCTCGTTGTTCGTGGAAGACAAGATTAGAATGCTAATGATGATCATGAAATGACACAGGAATAGAATCCTCGCGGTAAATCTAAAGGCAGATTGAAGTCTTCAAATAGAGGTAAACTTATAACTTCTGCAATAAGAAATGGCACATTAAATCTGAGTGTTATAAGCTACAGAATAAGATCAAAAGGGAGGCTACGGATCAAAATGAAAAACAACTAGAAAATTTTGGTAAAGCTGATGTTATAGAAGACTACAGCAATGGTAAACTTCTAGTCACTTTTGTTAACAATTCTCAAGTGAGCAAGGAGTGAATCCTTGATTCGGGTTATACCTCCCACATGAGTCCCAATCGGGATTGGTTTACAACTTACGAAATAGTGTCTTAAGGTATTGTTTTGATGGGTAATAATGCTTCCTGTAGAATTACAGGCGTTGAAACAATTAAAGTTAAGATGTTTGATGGAGTTGTCAGAACACTTAGTGATGTATGACATGTTCCAGAATTAAAAAGAAATTTAATTTCATTAAGTACTCTTGATTCAAAAGGGAACAAATACACAGCTGAAAGTGCGGTTTTGAAGATTTCCAAAGGTTCCCTCATTGTGATGAAAGGGCAGATAAAGACTGCCAAGTTATATGTTTTGCAGGGTTCTACTATTACTGGTGATGCAGTTCTCACATCCTCTTCCTTGTCAGATGATGATATTAATAAACTTTGACATATTCGCATAGGGCATATAAGTGAGAATGACATGACATAATTGTGCAAAAGAGGACTTCTCGATGGGTAAGGAATTTGCAAACTGAAGTTCTGTGAGCACTGCGTTTTTGGGAAGCAAAAGAGAGTTCGATTCACCAGAGGAATCCATAACATGAAGAGAACATTGGAGTATATTCATTATGATCTGTACGGGCCATCCAAAGTGCCTTCGAGAGGTAGAGCTAATTATATGCTAACTTTTATTGATGATTTTTCCAGAAAAGTGTAGGCATTCTTCCTGAAGCAGAACAGTAATGTGTTTTCTGCATTTAAGTCTTGGAAAACTTTGATTGAAAAATAGACGGGAAAATAAAAAATACCTCCGCACAGACAATGGCTTAGAGTTTTGTTCTGACGAGTTTAATAAACTGTGCAAGTTAGAAGGGATTGTGAGACACTTGACAGTTCGTTATACTCCACGGCAAAACGGCTTTGCAGAATGAATGAATAGAATGATCATGGAGAAAGTTCGATTTATGTTGTCAAATGCCAACTTACCAAAGTCATTTTAGGCCGAAGCAGCCTTTACTGCATATTTTTTAATCAACCAATCTTCAACTGTTGCCATTAAGAAAAAGACTCCACAAGAAGTATGATCTGGTAATCCTGCTAACTATTCTGATTTAAAGATCTTTGGGTGTTCTGCGTATGCTCATGTTGATAATGGAAAATTGGAACCAAGATCCATTAAATGTGTTTTTCTTGGTTATAAAGTTGGTGTAAAAGGGTATAAGTTATGGTGTCCTGAAAATAGAAAAGTTGTGATTAGCAGAGATGTTGTTTTTGATGAAACTGCTATGCTACCTAACTTATCTCTTAAAGGCTTTTCCAATAAACAAAATCAAAAGTAGGTAGACCATCAAATTAATCCAGAATCTACAATAGAATCGACTCCTCAAGTCAGTACAAAAATTTAAAATAGAGCTGCTTCTTCACCATAATACTCTATCGCCAAAAATAGAACTAGAAGAGAAATTAAACCTCCAAAGAAGTTTGCAGAGGCTGATCTAGTTGCTTATGCTTTAAATGTGGCTGAAGATATAGATGCAAACCAAGAGCCATCTAATTATTCTAAGGTGGTTAGTTGTGAAGACTCAGACAACTAGATGTTTGCTATGCAAAATGAGCTAGAATCACTCCACAAAAACAAAACATAGGATCTTTTGAAACTTCCTAAAGGTAAAAAGGTTGTTCGCTATAAATGAGTGTTTAAAAAGAAATAGGGGACTCCAAGAGTTGAAGAACCCAGATATAAAGCAAGGCTTGTTGCAAAGGGTTACAGTCAAATTCCAGGAGTAGACTTCATAGATGTGTTCTCCCTAGTTGTGAAGCATAGTTCAATTCGAGCTTTGCTTGGTATTGTGGCCATGCATGATTTGGAGCTTGAGCAGTTAGATGTAAAAACTGCATTTTTGCATTGAGAACTTGAGGAGGATATTTACATGCAACAACCAGAGGGTTTTACAGTCTCAGAAAAAGATAACTATGTTTGCTTGCTGAAAAAAATCCCTTTACGGTTTGAAACAGTCACCAAGACAGTGGTACAAGTGGTTTGATTCCTTTATGACTTTTCATGATTTTAAAAGAAGTAGCTTTAACAGTTGTGTTTACTTTAAGAAAAACAGTGATGGTTCTTTTGTGTATCTACTCCTTTATGTTGATGACATGTTGATAACAACGGAAGATAAATGAGAGATAAGAAAGGTCAAAGCCCAACTAAGTGAAGAATTTGAGATGAAAGATTTGAGACCAACAAAGAAGATACTTGGTATGAAGATTCTCAGAGATAGAAAAGCAAGTAAATTATACCTAATTCAGAAGAGGTACATTGAGAAAGTTCTTTGCAGATTCAATATGAAGAATGCTAAGCCTGTTAGTACTCATTTAGCAGTCTATTTCAGACTTTCATCAGCTTTGTCTCCACAATCAGATGATGAGATTGAGTACATGTCACATGTTCCATGTAACAACCATATACCTAGTCCAATCGTATAGACCCTGTATAAGATTATTACATTTGGTTCCAAAACGGTTATGGCTAGATATTGTTTAATTAAAACATTTGTTCATAGAATTTTAACTTACCAACCATATTTGCAAACATACTTATAGTTTCACTAATTCAATTCATATATATCAAAATACTTCAAGCACCTCAAAATAGATAGAATTCCAAGAGTTTACATTTTAGTCCCTAATACATGGGAACACAACTGAACTGCCTATGTACATGCCATTTGAATTCAAAATATGGTACCTACTTTTGAAGCTCTTGAGGATGTGGTAAGATGGGAAATCTTCTAGTCCAACTTTACCTCTTCGAGTCTAACTGAACCTACGCATTAAAATTAAACGTGTTAAGTCAGTGAAGGCTTAGTAAGCACTACAAGAATAAATAGATAAATAAATCCTAATAAAATATTTTAAATTCATTCTGTTAATACATATTTAAATACATATAAGTTTCTTTAGCTATGCTATATATTAATAAAATATAATATATCTTTTTTTTTGTAAGTTATAAAACTTACCTTAACACGTTGATGATTTGCTTTTGTTCACAACTCATATTCTTAGCCCAAAGTAGATTTTATAGAACACACCGAATATACAGAACAAATACAGAGGTGCATTATTATGCACTAATGAACAGAGAGCACTAAATTGCTATACAGAGAGCACATATGTGCTAAACAGAGAGCAATGATGTGCTAATAATCAGAGAGCGCGCTAAGGTTCCACAAATGACATGCCACTAATATCCTAGTAGTTCTAAATTCCATCCACTTGGGCATTAAAACTAAACTTCATACAGTTAAATACTTTACAAAAATATTTCGAAAAAGATTTCTCATTTCGAAAATCATTACAATGAAGTGCATATTTCAAAATTCACAAATATCACACCTTTTTCACATATATATATTTTTGTCACAACATTTACTTAATGTTCAAACAATATACCATCTTATATTCTCCATCTATAATTTTCTTTACAAATTTCATAGTTCCATAATATTTTATTTTATAATGATTTTATTTTATAAATTTAAATATATATTTTAATTTTTTATTTCTAAATAATTCTATTCTATAATATAAGCATTTAATTAAAATAATTTAAAAATCTTGTAGTACTTACAACAAAAAGGTTGAGATGATGTCTTCCTTCACTCCTTAGCCTTCTTTTTCCTTTTTCTTCAATTAGGTCCTCTCGTTTCTTTTCTTTCTCTCAATTTCATATAAAACATATAACATTTATATATTAGAGAAAAACAATCAAATGACTTTCCTATACTATTTAATAAAAATAAACATGTATGATATAATAAATTCATCATTTCTTACCTTAGCTCACATTTCAATTTAATCCATAACTAAAATCATTTCTATTTCTATCACAATCATACCTTATTTTTACTTAAATTCTACTTGTAACTTAACTTACTCTCAAATTTTCACTAATAAACCCTAATTTCAAATTTCTTACAATTTAATCCTTATTGCATTAAACTTATAACTTATTTCACAATTTAATCCTTTTTCCCAATTTTAGTTTGAATTTCCATCAATTCAATCTCTAATTCATCCATTAATTCAATATAAACTACATTAAAAACTCTACTAACTTTCAAATTTTCAACATATACCTAATAGTATTTTTTCTAGGATCGTAAAAACTCAAAATTACAAGAAAATGAATTAAATTGACTTACCAATTTAAGTTTGAACCTTTGAAATCCCAAATTTTCTTTTTTCATTTTCTTTCTTCTTTCTTTCTCCCTATTCTCTCTGTTTCGATTCTATTTCTTTCTTATTTCTTTTCTTTCTTTTGTTTTATATATATAATAATAATATAATATAATAACATACTTATTAATTAGGTAAACATAATATAAAATATATTTTAAATTAAAATATCTTAGATTTTTTTGTTAAATCGCCTCAATTTATCATAATAGCATACTTACTTATTTAGTCCTTTTACTTTCTTTAATCTATAATTAAACTTTCACACTTATTTCAATCTAATCATTTTTCCTAATTACTTCTAATTAAGTCAAATTCACCTAATCAAAACCTAATTAGACACATAACTAACTTCGTAAATATTTATAATAAATATTTACGAATCCGATTTACCAAAACAGAGTCCCGGAATGCATATTTTTTTCTTTGATCCTTTTAAATCAATTTCACCATATAATCAATAAAATTTTCTTATCAAAATTTTCATGCAACCTTCCTATCATAATATAGGCCATACCGCAATATTAAGATAAATTTTCTTTCTAGCTCGGATTTGTGGTCACAAAACCACTATTTTGATTTTACAGAAAATGGATCATTACATTCCATACTCTAGTGCAGTGAGATCTCTCATGTATGCTATGGTTTGTTCACGTCCAGATTTATCATATGCAGTCAGTGCAGTTAGCAGATACATGGAAAATCCTGGTAAAGAACATTGGAAAGTAGTCCAATGGATTTTAAGATACTTACGAGGTGCTACTGATGTTTGCTTACAGTTTGGAAGAACTAGAGATGGAATCATTGTGTATGTTGGTGCTGATTTTGCTGGAGACATTGATTGAAGAAGATCTCTCACAGGTTATGCCTTTACAATCAGAGGTTGTGCAATAAGTTAGAAAGCCACTTTGCAAACTACAATTGCTTTGTCTACCACTTTGGCTGCGTACATGGTGATTATGAGGCTTATAAAAAAGCTATTTGGTTGAAGGGACTCTTTAGTGAACTTAATGAAGACCTTCAAATCGATACAATATTTTGTGACAGTCAGAGTGCCATCTTCCTTACAAAAGATCAAATATTTCATGAGAGAACAAAACATATTGATATTCGATATCATTTTGTTCGTGATAATATTGCTCGTGGTGGTATTGTTGTGAGCAAAATTAGTACTCATGAAAATCCTACAGATATGATGACTAGTCACTTCCTATAATCAAGTTTGAGCATTGATTAGACTTGATTGGTGTTCATTGTTGAAGTTAAACCCTTAAGGGGTTTTATGGAAGAGGTGGAAAACTTGTTCGTTGAGAGTTCGCAATGAAGAACTTGTTCACTGAGAATTCGTGTCAAGGTGGAGATTGTTAGAATTAAGTGACCCAAATCCTTATTTAAATAAAATACAGTGGTAAAATAAAATAAAAGTAAAATCCCTATAGAATTATATTTCTTTTATTTTATTTTAGAATAATGTTTTTTAAACCTTATTAAACTCCATCTATTTGATAATGATTAGAATAAGGTGTTTCAATCTTACTACACTCCTATTAGAATATGGTTTTACAAGCCTATAAATAGACATGGTCTACTCCTCTTGTAATAATTAAAATTCGACATAGTGAATTATCTTCTCATCTGCTCGTGGTTTTTTTCCCGAAAGAGTTTCCACTTAAAATCTGTGTGATCTTTATTTTTCTCTTTTTTTTGCGATAAATTGTCATTACCGACGTTCTATTTTTTACAGAGCTTTTAAATCTCCAGGACCGAATGGTTTCAGCAGGATGTTCTATCATAGTTATTGGAAAATTATTAAAAGGATGTTTTGAAAGCTACTAAAATTTTTTTAGGGAAGAGAAATTATCGATGGGTTTAAATGAGATAGAGATAGTCTGAATTCCGAAGATTAAATATCCTGAATTAATGACTTAGTTTAGGCCAATTAGTCTTTGTAATTTAGACTATAAAATCATATTGAGGATCATGGCGAATAGATTGAAAGGAGTTCTAGGGGGAGTGATTCCGAATAATCAAAGTGCTTTATGACAGGTAGACAAATACATGATAACATCATAATTGCCCAAGAGGTTTTCCATCATTTGAAATTGAAAAAGAGGGGTAAAAAGTGTGAGGTTACTTGGAAGCTCGACATGAATAAAACATATGGCAAGATAAAGTGCTGTTTTTTTTTAAAGTTATTTTAAGAAAAATTAGATTCACTTTAACATGGATTGATTGGATAATGGAGTGTGTGAGGAGTGTTTCTTACACTTTGCAATGGTAAATTTAGTAGAAAAATCTACTCGTTTAGAGGTCTAAGGCAAGGTGAACCTCTATCACCTTACCTTTTTCTTTTTATTGTGGATGTCCTATCTCGTATAATTATTAACAGAGTCGAGTCTAGTTTTATTTATGAGATTAGACTTAGTAGTCACTGTCTAGTCGTATCACATTTGTTATTCGAAGATGATTCTTTATTCTTTGTGGAAGCTAGTTCATTAAATTGCAGGAGAATGATTAACTTGATTTAAGAATATTGTGCAACTTCTGGAAAAAGGGTCCATTATGATAAATCAAGCATGATTTTTAATGCGAATACTCCCAAAGATCTTAAAGTTTGATTCAGGCAGAGACTAATATAGTGGTGGCAACTAATCCGAGTGTCTACTAAGGTGTCCCTTCTCTGTGGGGGCTTTCGAAGACATTAGCTTTGAGGTATATCAAAGATAACATCCTTACCAAACTTTAGGGCTGGAAGTAGTAAACATTATCTTTCAGGGGAAAAAGGTTCTTATTAAAGTGGTAGCATGCGTTGTACCAATGTATACGATGTCTTGTTTCAAATTTCCAAAAATGTAAGGGGCATGGGTTTTAAATAGGGCTGAGCAAAACTCGATTCAATTAAAAAAATTTGAATTTCAAATTAATTAAATCAAGTTGTTCGAGTTATTCAAGTAATTCGAGTTTCGAGTTTGAGTCGAGTTGAATTTTACAATTTGAATAACTCGAATAACTCAAATAACAAATTGGTGTAAATATCCCTTTTGTCCTTGTCAATTTTGAAAATGAGCAAATTGGTTTCTCTCAACAAAAATTACAAAAAAAAAAAATCAAAATAATTTTCAAAATTCAAAATAATTTTAAAATTCTAAATATTTATAAAATTCAAAATTTATATTTTAAAATATTATAAATTTTTTAAAAATATAAATAAAATATAAATAAATTTTAAGATTTCTAAAACAACAATTTTAGACCTAAATAAGTTAATTAATGATTCAAGTTTGTCATACTAAAATATATTATTTTTTATTTTGCTTTGAAAATGTTTCCAAATATCCATGCTTTCAAATTTATGTGTTATAACATGGAATTAGTTATGTTGTAAAAATATTTTAATTTTACATGTTTAAAATTTTAATTTAACTCGAACAATTTCACTCGATTCGACTCGACTCAAATTTCATTTCACTCAACTCGATTGGAAAAAAATTCAAATCGAGTTAGGATGATAAAATAGGATCCGTCAACTTGATTAACTCAAAATTTTTTTCCCCCTATTTGACTCGATTCGATCAAACTCTCACCCCTAGTTTTAAAGAAATTGAACTATTTAACCTTGCTCCTCTTGTAAAACAGCCTGGCGGTTAATCCAGGATCCTAGTGCTCTTTGGATTAGGATTTTAAAAGAACTTTATTTCCCGAATTCTAATTTCCTTAAAGGTAAAAAGGTAGTTAGGTTGTCATGGGTGTGGAGTAGCATTCTTGAAGGAACAGAGTATTTAAATGAGACTTTGGTTTGGCAGGTGTTAAATGGTGAAAGCATCCACTTTTGGGAAAATAGATGCCTGTTGGAAGTTAAAGATGGGAAACTAAAGCATCTTGGAAATATTAAAGGATTTTTACCAACAAGAATTGCTAAGATCATTTGTTCAAAAGAACTTAATGTGACTTATCCTGTATTTTGATGTGGTTAGAAGATACTGAAATTGCATAATATTTGAAACTTCCTCTTCATAAAATAGATGAACAAGATAGATTGGTGTAGTCGTTTACAGTTGCTGGTCAATATTTGGTGAAGTCAGGATATAAGAAGTGAGAAAGCATTATAGAAATTATTATTCTTTACAACCTTTCAGCTCTCACTCAATTTATAAGAGCACTTGAAGAGCTATTTGGAGCTTATAGGTACCAAAAAATTAAAATTTTCTTGTGGAAATTGTGTTGTAATGCTATTCCATCTCGTTTTAATTAGTGGAAAAGAAAGTGTGATCCAAACCCAGATTGTTGTTTATGTGATATTGAAGATGAGACTATTGAACATATTATACTTAGTTGTAAGTAGGCTGGGGAAATATGTTATGGGTCTTGTTTTGGTCGTCAAGTGTTAAGGGATTGTGTAACACCCCTTACCCATTTCGTTCATCAGACCCGAGCTACAGAGTGCTATAGTCAAAGCCAGAATAGAACGCATTCAATTCGCATCAATTATTTCAAATAAACATTAAATTGCTTCATAACTACACAATTATCATTCAAATTAAAAATAAATCATTCAATCATAATCATTTCAATGCGCAATCACCAGATATATTTTTTTCTCAGGCTTTATATGAGCTTACATATGCTCTAGTATAAACCTAGAATTTAACTATGACTAATTTATAAAATTTCAAAAATTACAGATCAATTATATCATAAATAAATTCTTCAAATAATCAATCATATCATTAACATTCAAATATTTTAATATACAATTAAATTCTTGTCTTGATCGAGCTTACGAAAACCCTTAAACTAACATGAGAACAAATAAGGACTTAATTGAAAACTTAACAAAAAGTATGAAAATTTTAGCAAAAAGGGGTCACATGGCCGTGTGATAAACTAACCGTGTGAAAAAGGAGTTGCACAACTATATAGCCAGGTCGTGTAACTCACTGAAGCCGTGTGGGCCTAAAGCATAATTTCACTAGAAAATATCACGGCCATGTAGTTGGATTGTGTATCCTATTGAAACCGTGTGAAAATTAGATGACCAATTTAACAATCAAAAATAAATCACTAATCAAATAGCTCAAATCAAACATTCAAAAAGACCTAAAATACAAATTTATCCAACACCAAAACCTATTCAAACATACACTTTTCATACCAATAATTTAACTTATAATTCCTCTCTAAATACCAAACCAGTATGCCACACTTGGCACCGTAACACAACAACTAATTCAAGCCATTCACTTTTAAACATACCACAACAGGAATGCCTACATATTCACTAAACAGGAATGCCTACATATTCACTAAACCAACATCATTTCAAGGTGCTAAAACTCATCAAAAAGAGCATACAAACTTACCTAAGACATATATTCATCTTTATGATTCAAACCAACCAAAATAACATTATTACTCATACACATTACACCTATATTCACATTAAAGAAACTAATATTGCATACCAAAAACCATATACACTTATTTATATATCACATACACTTCCCAAAATAAACATTTCATATATAGAATCTTTTCATCATTTTCCAAAATCAACATTTATCCACATCAAGGCCTATGTACATAATCTTACCATTTGACACCATTTTAATATCATTTTTCATATAACAAAACTTATGCTACCTAGTCATATTCAAAGCCAAACAAACCTATCAATCCAAAAAAGACATATCAACGTATGGAACATTAGAACTTAACCATTCACTTGTCTCAAACATGGCTTACCATAATGTTAATGTAACGACTTGAAAGTTAGTGGTGTCAGAAAGTGTGGTTTCAAAACCTTGTTTCTATAAACCGAAATCATAAATATTTTTATTAAATCTTTATGGAGTTATATTAGAAGTGAATTGAATTTTGATCGAGTAATTTTTTTCAAATTAGTGTTTGATTAAGGTTTAGGGACTAAACCGCATAAGTGATAAAAGTGTAATTTGCTCAAGGATTTAAAATTAGAACTTAATGTAAAAGGATTAAATAATAATTATAGCTAATATATATATATATATATATATATATATATATATATATATATATATATATATATGGTCATTAATGAAGTAAGTATGTATGTTATATTATAAAACATTTGTAATTAAAATTATAAAATGAAAATTTAATTAAATAAAACATAAGTCATAATGAGAATAGGTGGCAAAAACAAAAATATTTCCATCTTTTCTTCATGAAAAATGAACCAAGGGAGAAAGAAGAGAGGAATGTTCGGCTTTAAGGGTTTCGATTTCAAATCCAAAATTGGTTAGTGCAATTTAGTCTTTTTCTTGTAATTTTTATGTTTTTGGAATCCTGGGAGCTTAAGCTAACTGACCCATATAGTATTTTCCAATACTGTTAAATATTGATGATGTTACCATTTTTGAATAGATGAATTTTTAGGTTCTAATTTGATAGATTTTAAGTTTAAAGTAGAAAAAGGACTAAATTATAAAGTTAATTGATGCCTTTTTTTAATAGGGACTAAAATGCAAAAATTTATAAATTTTTGGTAGAAATGAGAAATAGGAGGTTCAATTAGGCCTAGAGTGAAATCAACATGAAAATTGGAGGCTAAATTTAAAAGTTAAGTTAGTTCCGATTTTAAGGACTAAATTGAATAAAATGAAAAAGTTATATAAATTAGAAATTGAATGTGAAAATGGTTGTGTATTGATAATTTTATATGTTTGTCTTAATCTTAGGCTAATGTCGACCCAAATTCCTCGGAAAAGAAAGAAAAAGACAAAGTCATCGACAAATAGCTCGAAGTTTATGGTTTGTGTTTCTATAATCTAAACTATCTTGTAATTGTTGCATATTGACTAGTTTGTGCATGGTAAGAACAAAAGGTGAGATACTTAGCTAAAAGGATATGTATTGGTTTGATTTAAATTGATTGATGTTTACGAGGACTAAATTGAATATATGTGAAAAATGTATATGTTTATATAAATGTGAAATTTAGTAAATATTGAGATGATTTATGCTGAAATATGTTTAGATAAATGAATTCATGAAGAAAATTCACGTGAATTGAGGTATTGGTTGATAATGAGATATGTAATGAATATCATATTAACTATTCGGGCAAAGTCAGATATAGCTGGAATGTTATAGGATAGGAAAAGTTCAGGATTACTTTGAATACAAGTCGATGAGGCACTGGGTGCCAAATTACTTTGGTTTTATCAATGAGACACTGAGTGTCAAACTTATTAATGAGCCTGGGCGCAACTATTTACTTCGGATTTATCCGATGATGGATTAGGTGTCAAACTGGTGTGTTGGTCGGATTCGTGTATCTGTCCGAGTCCAAATCGTGTTAATTGGGAGATAAAGGATAAAAATGAAGTGTTTATAATTGAAATGATGATGTTGAATGAGTCATCAAAATCCAAGTGATTGAATAATATATAAGAGATGTGAAATTTGATATTGGGATGGCAAATGGATAAGAAATGAAAGTGACATGTGAAAAGGAATATGAATTTGTGAAATGTGTTGAAACAATGATAGATATGTTCATTGACTACATGAATATGGAAATTGTAATGGAATGTGCCACTTTATGAATTGAAATATCAAATGATATGTGAAGTGGTTTTGTCATGCTTTAATATTAGTAAAATGTATTGGATTTGATCAAAGAATGTGAGAAATGGTATAAATAACATGTTAATTACATATCATTATTAAATTTTAACTTATGCATTTAAAATGATTTATGTTATGTTTTAATGTTTGGATTATAGAAATACCACTGAGTTATACTCAGCGTATGGTTTTGCTTTTTCTGAACAGGCTAGGTACTTTTCGATTCAATTGTTAATTCAGCATCCGGCGGCAATACCATACTCAAGTGATGGTGATGTTTTTATTTTGGTCATGGCATGTACCTAAGTTGCCATTTGTACATATAATGTTCTATTTTGGATTTTGTTGGCCTTTTTGGGAATCATGTATATATATGTGTGTGATGAAAAAGTTATCTTGTTGAATGGTTTGGAATTTATGTTTATAAGTTGGCTAAATAATATGCTATACAATAGGTATGAAAAGTGCATGCTTATAATGTTAAATTGATGTTGTTTGAATAGCTAAATAGATGTAAATTTGTTGATTGTATTGAGGTGTCTTTGAAGGCATATTGGAATGGTATGTATGTGTTGTTTTGATGGATTTTGAATTGTTGAATTGATGTGTCAATTGTGGCATATTGGTTAGGCACTTAAGATTATTGTTATAAGTGATGTTTTTGGCATAACTTTGATAATTTTGAATTGGTCGAGATATGATATAATATTTACTTGTGGAATAAGTGAACTAGGGTTAGAAAGCTTGTTTAGAAATGTTTCTTCAGGTATACATGATCTGATACACAGGCTGATGCATGAACGTATGCCATACACGAGCATTTGTCATGGTTGTGTGGTTTGTATGTTTTTAGGTGATATTTTGTGCACACGGACACATTCTGTTACACGGCCCAGCGACACGACTATGTGAAATATTTTGAATAATTACACTTTTGACCCACATGACATCAGTGAATTACACAATTTGTTCCTACGACCATGTGACTCCAACCCCACACGACATTAGATTGTTACACAGCTTGCCCACACGGTCTTGTGTCCCATCCCTACACGACCTTAGCCTTCCACACGGTCAGGGGACAAGACCATGTGACCCTTGTTGCAAAATTTTTCTTATCTTTTTGTTTTTGTTTCAAATTGATCACTATTTGATATCGAGTTTATTTTAAGCTTTCGTATGCTTGATATAAAACTGAATTTGGTTGTAATGCTTGTTATTCTTGATTATATGTGATGTATTGATATTTAATTTAAATTTTAAATAATAAATTACATGTAAATGATTTGTATTTGTCTGTAGCATTCTATTACTCGGGTACAATGACTGAACTGAGTAAGGGGGTGTTACAGTCAATTTCCACAAACTTTTGCACAATTTACCAAGTCATCCTAAACTCAATATAATCATTAGACCAAACTTATAATTATTCAAGACAATATAAGTACAAAACCAATCCTAATTACATATCACATAACTGAGTCTGAAACAATTAAAAGACTATTGAATCAGGGGTTGGATAGTGTGAACAATTTCAGGGGTTGGATAGTGTGAGCTCCAGATGGATCTGATCGACACCTTCCGCAAAATAACCTATATAGAGACAGGAAAGCAAACAAGATAATCATTACGATTTCTTAGTAAACTCATATGAAATTAACACAACATACATTGATGTTAAGCTAACTTAAACTATTAAACCAATTTGATAATTAATATGCCATCCTTGTCTTCCTTGTACTTTTGTATACATTTCCACAAAAACAACCATTAGGTTAGTTTACTTATACATCAAGAACTACTAATGCAAATCACATATATCCACGCAACAAATTAATATAGTAAAACATATGATATCCAATTCATACTCAATTTAATTAACACAAATATTTAAGTTCTCTTTCATATCACGTTCAAATCATGCTCGTTTTGCAACATAATAATTTAATTTATCCAATCTTTTTAATCACACTCAATTCATATGTGTAATAACCGATTTCACATTTAATCTTTCAATTCATATGTGTAATAACCGATTTCACATTTAATCTTTCTATTCATTTTGAATTCATTTACTTACTTTTTTCGTCAGGAGAATTATAGCAAATTAACTTCGGATACACGGGACTGAAATTGCTCACACGTGCTATAAATTGGGACATTAACCTTTATTCAATTGTACTCACACAAGCTATGGTGAATCTGCAACACAAGCAGGATCGCAGCCATCGGTAAGATATCCAACATTAGTACATAGTGCTTGATACAATATAAAGACCGATACAGAGTACCTGCTGCATTTAAAACCCTAATGACATGTCATTTGTATCCTAATCGTTTACTAAGTTCACGCGGGCCTTAACATTGTATTAATAACATTTTAATCATTGTCACATCATTTCATACAAATCATCATATCATATAAACGTTTCATATTCGCATAGTACTAATATCGTATTCATACCAACTCAATCATTGTAGCCGTATACATATTTTTCGTGCTTCAGAAAGCAATCTAAATACATTTTAAACTATATGATATCATCAAATGCACATAATACAATCATATAACAATTTCACATTCATTCAATATCACACATCTATTCTTATTTATCATATATTTCATATTGTATGATTTAATCCATCTAATGCCAAAACTTTATAAATATAACATTTTAACTAACGGAAAAACAAAATAATGCATACATGCTAAAAATTAATAAGGTAAGTCCGTAAGAATTTACTCAAAAATAACTTTTACCATTTAATAAGGTAATGATTTAGTTCTTGCATCTTATTTAATCACCATTTTGACAAAATTACTAATTCAAAATTCAATTCACCTATACAATAAATTCGTAAATATTTAATAAAAATATTTAAAGTCTCGATTTATAGAAACAAGGTCTCGATACATCAAATTCCAAAACCACTAACTTTTGAACTGATACACTTGTGACCTTGACTAATTTTTCACATAACCAAATTATTAGACCAGAATTCAATATAATATTGTAATAACTGCATAAATATTAATAAATAATGTTTACCGACTTGATCATAAAAAAAAAGTTCCGAAACTACTATTTTCGATTTGTGAAAAGTCGAGCTACTACAGATTGAATTCAAATCATTTAACAGATTGTTATCAGAGTTGTTACAAATGCCTTGTATGAGGGAGAATGTCACAGTTAAAATTGTTCACTTGCTAGCACCAAAAGGTTAATTTTTTTATATGTTTGGGAGAAACCACCAAAAGGTTAACCATGTATGAGGGAGAATGTCACAGTTAAAATTGTTTCCAGCAGCAGCGATCTTGTAATCGCACATTTCTGTCCTTCAATGTTAGCACTCACCATCTGTCGTATGACATGCCAAAGTATTTGTTAAGTTCAGCAATTCGATCACGAAATAAAAAGGACATCATGCGATGGGGGAGTTAAAAAACTAACCTCAGATATGTTCAACTCTTCTTCGACAACAGGAAGATCCATCAGCATTGAACCCAATCCTCCATCCTCGAAAAGATTAGGGACACGGGTGTATTTGCAGGAGTGGGGCCACAAGTGCCATTGGGGATTGAAGATGAACAAAAGGGCGGCTCTACAATGGAACTTTTGAAACCTCAGCCTCTTCCTCAACCTTCTGCAACAGAGTCTTAACCTGACCCCTTAAAGCCTCACCAAAACCAGGAGTCATCATCGTCATCATGTTGGTCTTACCCTTAACTACTACAGCAGAGGATGGAGTCTTCATTACAACCCCAACAATCGGCGAATCGTTTGTTATACCAATTAGCGCAGACCTTTCTTCTTGTTGTTGTTGTTTCCCATTTCTTATTCTTGCTTTAGACGCACTCTTCTCCGATCCTTTAGTCTTTACTTCTACAACAAGACACAAGGAAATTAGTTTCTTGTTCTTTTCCTAAGATAGACAAAGAAATATATATGAAATGAAAAGAGAAGTGAAAATAACTCACTGGAAACAGGGATACCGTTGTTGGAAGCAGCCAAAGTCTGTGACCTAGTAACTCTTCTTGAAGATAAAGGGGTCTCCATTGAAAATCAACAACTCCGCTAATGAAAGAACGTTAAAACTCTAAAATCACGAAAGATTCCCAGAACCCTTAAAAGAAGATTAGAATTGATGGTTTTTAAAGGGCAAAGAGGAGATGGGTTTATATGTATCGTAGGAGATATGATTTTGATTACGTCGAATGTCTTTATTCGACCCATGTTAACAATTTTTATATGTTTGGGAGAAACCACCAAAAGGTTGAGTTAAAGTTAATTGTGATGGGGCATTTAACACCTCAATATCTTGTGCTAGTATTGGAGTAATAGACAGAAATGCAAGTGGGAAGATGCTGGATGGGATTGGTAAAAGGATTATAGTGGATTCATTAAAGGTTCCCGAGGCTAAAGCTATAGTTTCGGGGATTAAATTAGCTATGAAGAACAAATGGAGCAATGTGATAATCGAAAATGACTCCCAAATTATTGCTTTAGATATTAAGAAGAAGAGTTAAGATCAGAGATGGAGATTAAGGCCTATCTTTCAGGTTTTTGATAAGCAGTCATGCAACTGTCTCCTGTGAAAGTTAATGTTATTAAATGAGAAGCCAATGTACATTTCTGGTTGTTCGAATCAACTATCATCTTCCTTGGTCTTTGTTTTTGACAAGGATGGTTTACCTGCACCTCCATCTTTTTAGTGTAAGGATCTAGGATAAACTAAGAGGATACTATAGTTTTCTCATATTAGTTTATCCGGGTTATTTGTTTGGTGTTTTTTAGACTTGGTATGTTTGTTTATTGTTTTTTTTGGAGTGAAAGTGTTTTTTGCCAAAGAAAAAAAAATGAATGTTTGATTTATAATACTAATGGTGACAATACATAAAGTTTATAAGTTTGTTTGTTTGTATTTTGTGTTAATTGATTTTGGGAAAAATGGTTGTAATGGCCCAATGTTGACCTGGAACTAATGCCAAAACCAAATACAAAATAATTAACAAACCCAAATCGTTTCAGCCCATTACCCAAAATTAACCCTAAACCCAAATGGCCCAATAATAGAAACCCTAGCCCAAATGGAAAACAAACTTTCAGCTAAGGGAACCCTGAGGTGCGCCGCACTCTGCCCATGCCCCAGCGCCGCACGTGGCCTCCTCGCGTGCCCTTCGCGCCACAAAGACGCCAAATACCCATCCACGCCAAGATCGACATCGCTCACACTGCAAAAGACCACCAAACATGCAATAGAAGGAAGCAGCCAAATCGCAAAATGACAGAATAGAAATTTAGGGGTTTTCAAATCGGCTATAAAAGTTGAATATCATCACTGTAATTTTATTTTTACGAACTGATCAAAAAAGGAAATAAATACAGAAAAACAAAGGTGATTTTTTGGATTTGGGGCTTTCTCCGTTTTATTATTATTATTTTGTTTTGTTTTATTTCTCTTTAACACTAAATAACAAAAAGAAAAAAGGAAGAAAAGCTCACCTGAAACGTCCCTCGGCCGCGTCGTCGGAGACCTTCTCTCCGTTGCCGAAATCGGCCCTAAGAGGTGGGAAGAGGGGTCCTTTCCTTTGGCCTTTTTTTAGAAGGTTTGGCCTTCAGATCGTTGAAAACGAGGGCTAAAAAGCCCATCTTTTTTGTCACCGGCCGTTGGCCACGACGGCGGCGCAGCCGTTCGTCGGCGGTGGCCGTTGCTGGATGTGGGGGAAGCATTTGAGAGAGTTCTCTCTGTTTTTTTAAGGAAAGGGTTTGAAAATGAGGTTTTTTTAAAAAAAATTTGGCTTTTAAAGAGGCGGGAAACGGTGTCGTTTCAACAGGCCTCCCCAGGTGGCAAAACATCGTCGTTTTGGGAAGGCAGACCGGCGACCCAACCTGTTTAGCAGAGGATCCGCGCGTTTCAAGACTGAATAGGTTATTTGAGCTGCGGATCCCTCCACTTTTATTCTTGTTGTAACACCCTTTACCCGAGACCGTTTCCGGAGTCGAGCATGAAGCGTTACTTGACTTAACTTAAAAGTTCGGGGCATAAAAATTTACTTTTAAAAGTTATTTCACTGTTTATGATAAGGCTGTCCACCAGCACAGCAGTCACTAAATCAATTATAACTCAAGCTACGAAACTCGAAAATTGGATCCGTAAATTTTTCCTGAAACTAGACTCATATATATTTTTACTACAAATTTTTTAGAAATTTTGGTTCAGCCAATTAGTACAGTTTATTAGTTAAAGTCTCCCCTGTTTTACTAATTGACTGTCCTGATCTCTCGTCACTAAAATTCAATTATCTCATTGTACAAACTTCATATAGTGTTCTCACTTGTTTCTACAGAAAATAGACTCAATAAGGAATCTAGAAATATAAATTAAAACTCATAAATATTTTTGAAAATTCTTTAATGATTTTCCAAATTCAGAACAGGGGATTCCAGAAACCACTTTGACCTTGTCTAACTAAAATGCAAATATCTCAGAATACATAATTCCTTTGTCTACACCATTATTTTTATATGAAAATAGACTCAATAAGATTTAATTCTATACCTCATCCACCATCTAATTCATTTTCTACTATCCTTGGTGATTTTTCAAAATTACGTCACTACTGCTATCTCAAAACTGATTCACTACCAATTTTTACTTTTTCATGATTTCTATGCATAATTTATCACCTAGACATTTATAACAACAAACACCTTCATACTTAGCCATTTTAATAACTATTCATCATCAAATATTTACATATCATATTTTGGTCATATCTTAAGAATATACAATCGAAATGACCAAGTCCCTATACATGCCATAGCTCAAAACATTTATCGTCTTAAAATACCGAGTTGTGGTGGTTGATAGTGTGAACGCTCTCCGACGTCTTCAAGATCCCGACTATGCTTGATAATACTATATGAAAGAAAAAGAAATAAAAGAAATAAGCATAAAGCTTATTAAGTTAACAAGTAAATAAATAACAACATTTATCATAAACAATTTTATTCATAAATTTTTATTAAGCATTAAGATCTTTACTTTCTTCTTTACTTACTCTCTTACTCGTTTACTTGCTTGCTTAACTTACTCATTCGTTGCTGAAATTTCTTTTCTCAACTGATAACTGATATACTCTTAATCTTATTAACTCACCTGAACTTGTCTATTAGGCTTTTACCTAAACTTTCATGTAACATCGTCTATTTATTAGCCCGTTCAATCACTTGGAATACTAAGGATACTCGTATCTCCTGTCTGAATATAACATGCCAAAGCTATGTCCCAAACATAGTCTTACATGGGATGTTTCTTGTACTGCCAATGCTATATCCCAGATATGGTCTTACATGAGAGTTCTCATATAGGTGCCCATGCCATGTCTCAGACATGGTCTTACGGGGGACCTCTCATCTTGGTGCCAACGCCATGTCCCAGACATGGTCTTACATGAGACCTCTCATCTCGGTGCCAAATATGATCAAATCTAGCACTTTAGTCCTCAACCTTTTTCTTTCCCCAGTCTAACTCTGAAATTTGTTCTTCTTGATCTATAATAGAAAATTTAGCTTATTTAATACTCACATTCATCAAAACAGTCCTTAACTCGAACTTTGACAAAATTACATTTTTGCCCCTAAACTTTTGCATATTTACACTTTTGTCTCAAAGCTCGAAAATTAAACTTCATCCCTTATTCTTATGTTTTATGACATGCTGAACATTTTTCCCTTCTATGGAAACATCAAATTCCCACTCTAACACTTACTTATGAACATTAGGTATTTTTACCGATTATGTCGTTTTACTCGTTTTCACTTAAAATCACTTAGCAAAAGTTGTTTAACATAATTTCAAGCTTCATGTTCTACCATAAAACATCAAAATAAACACATTTCACCTATGGGTATTTTTCCAAATATGAACCCTAGGTTAAATTATTGCTAGAACAAGCTAAATCAAGTTACCGAGACTCCAAAAACGTAAAAAAACATTAAAAACGCGGCTAGAACAGACTTACAATCGAGCTTGGAATCTTGAAAAACCCTAGACATGGTTTCCCCTTGTGAAATTCGGCCGTGGGGTTGAAGATGGACAAAAATTGGCTTTTAATTTTATTTTTAATTCATTTTAATAACTAAATGACCAAAATTCCCTTAATGAAAAACTTTGAAAACATGCCTAACCATATCCATTTTTGTCTACCAACTTAACCAATGGTCTAGTTACCATATAAGAACCTCCAATTTAAAATTTCATAACAATTGGACACCTCTAAAATGTAGAACTCAACTTTTGCACTTTTTACAATTTACTCCTTTTGACTAAATTGAGTGCCCAAACGTCGAAATTTTCGAACGAAATTTTCACGAAATCATTTTGTGAAATCGTAGACCATAAAAATATAATAAAATAATTTTTTTCCTCATCAGATTTGTGGTCTCGAAACCACTGTTCCGACTAGGCCCAAAATTAGGATGTTACACTTGTCTTCAATACAATCCTTTTATCCTTTCTTTAGCATTTTTAATTTGACCCCATAGATTTTGTACCTATTTTGATTTGGTCCAGCATGAAACGACGTGCTTTAGGGGTGAGGGATTAATTTCCCAATTGGCCCCTGCATCTTTGCGCGTATTCCAATCGACTCTCAATTTTTTTTTATATTTTAAGCCTAACCCATTGATTTTATTTAAACTCCCATTCAGTCCTTGGTCGATTTAAGTTCAAATTTCACCTCTTTTTTTAATAATAAAAAAAGAAAAATGATCATTAAATATTTTATTTAACATCTGCTTAATTATTCTTTTAATTGCTAACCAAACTTATATATCTTTCATTTCATTTATTATTCACTTTTATAAATATTGATTTGCATGTATTATTGTGCCTTTATTTTCACTATTTATTTATTCGTTATTTTCAAATTTTGTCAAAATTTAGATTCGTTAGTATTATGTTTATTGTTATGGTATTATTGTTATTGTCACATTATTACTTGCAATATTATTCATGTCTATTAGCATTAAGATTTATTAGTATTAATGCTATATGATATATATTATGACATAATTATCTCAAATGTATGTTGTACTATCGTTATTAGTCGTATACGACCCTTTTTTGTTTTTAAACAATTTCTCCTTCAACACAATCACATTTACACGAATATTATCTTTATATATTTCATTAGTTCTTACTCAAATTTAAAAGAGGAAAATTTTTATAAATAAGGCAATATTTTGCGTTTGGAAATTTGAAGAAACGTGCCCTAACGTGCTGGGTTTCGATTTCTCGTTTAGTCAAATAGCCAAATATCCTTTTAAAATTTCAACGTATGGGTTTTGGAAACCATAAGGTGATCTTGGTTTCGAGGGTTTAAAGTATCGTATCCTAACGTGCTGGGTATGATATTCTTTCGGAACAAGAGAATCCTAAATTTCAACTCATATTATTCGAAAATTTTTAGAATCGTATTTTTTTTAAAAAAAAACTCTTCAAATTTTTCAATCTTCGACATTAAGACACTAATTAATCAACTAGGTACCAATTTTTGGGCATTACGAGGGTGCTAATTCTTTCTCGTACGTAGCCGACTCCCGAACCCGTCTTTTGAATTTCGTGGACCAAAATTGTTGTTTTAATAAGTCAAATTGTTTATTAAAATAACTACTTTACGAGGTGACCCGATCACACCTCATAAAAAAATGATTGGTGGCAACTCCCATGTTCGTTTTCGTTTTCAAAAATCCAAGTTGACCCCGTTTTTACAAAAAAATGGTGTCAACAGCTTAGCGACTTGTAATAGCCCGAGTTTTAGAAATGTTGAAAACAATGGTACGAGACTACCAAATTCAGAAAATAAGCTCGTAAATTTTATTATTTAATAATTACGAGTCAAATATGATTTTTAAGAGATTTTTGAATTAGTAATTTGTGTTTTATAAAAATTTATTAAGTCAAGAAATTGAGGAAAAGAGGTATCGAGACCTCGATGTTATAAATCGATTCATAAATATTTTTATAAATATTTATGGAGTGTCAATATGGTAGTGTTAAAGTTTCGACAGTAAATTTTAACGTTTCGGCAGTCAATTAATTAAAAAGGACTAAATTGAAAAGATGCAAAACTTGCTAAAGTGATTAAATAGCTTAACAATTAAATAATAAAGGAATAAAAGAGTAAATGGACCAAATTAAGTGGCAGAGACGACATACCGTTAAAAAAATCAAAGATTTTTTTATGTATTTAAGGAAAAAATTGGAATTACAATAAAGTTTATGTGGCCAAAATTTATTTTAAGGATTTCAAGACCATTTCTTCTTGAAATTTCGGTGGCAAACAGCCATGGAAGAGGGTTTAGAGCTGGTCTTCCATATTTTAGCTTCAAGTAAGTGTAATTCTTACTTTTTCCTTGAAATTTTTATATTTTTAGACTTTTACAATTAGGTTCAACTTAGTATTCTACTAGTTTCTCATTTTGTTGAAAGTTTAGGAAGATAACATTGATAAGTTCATATGATTTTTGTTATTTGATGATGAATTTGATATGTTAATGGATGTTTAAAGGTGTTTTATTAAAGAAATTTGGAAGAAAACATGTTTTAGGGATTAAGTTGAAAAATATTAAAATTGTGGAAAAATTCTGAAATTTCATGGAATCCATGGGCTGTTATTGATATGTATGAGACTTATTAGGCTTGGATCAAGGATTAAATTGTAATAATTTCATTTTCCGAGCCTAGGGATGAAATTGTCATGCGTTAAAATTTTAGGGTCAAAATGGTAATCAATATATTGCACTAAAACAGTTTTGGGCAACAGCAGTGTGCCAACTTTTAAAAATCACCAAAAATCGTGCTAATTGAATTAAAAGATGAGTAAAATGTTAAATTAAAGCTTATTGAGTCTAGTTTCTCATAAAACAAGCGGCGTAAGCAATGGAATTGTAAATCATGAGATATAATAAATTTTGTGAGACAGAGTCAGAATAATTTCGGAATCCCCTGTTCTGAGTTTGGAAAATCATTAAAAATTGTACAAAACTAATTATGGGTTAAACTTTATATCTTTAGAATCCTGAACGAGTCTATTTTTTTGAGAAATAAATAGGAATACCATCTAAATTTTGTACTATGAGATAATCAATTTTTAGTGAAGAGAGGTTAGAACTGTCGAGCAGTGCAACAGGGGAACTTTAAAGAATAAACTGTACTTATTGGCTAAGTAAAAAATTCTGAAATTTTTACGGTAAAAATATATATGAATCTAGTTTCAGGGAAAATATAACGGATTTTAATTTGGAGCTCCATAGCTCTGGAATAAAATAATTTAGTGACTCTGACTCAGATGAGCAGCTTTAAATTTACATATAAGTGAGTAATGAAATTATGTATAATGTTATTAAGCGTGTTATATACATTAAGGATGTGGAATGGAGAGAAGGAGGAGGACAATAAAATATATGAATGAATTGTGTATAATGGTTATATGCCCGATTATAATCGGTCAATAATATATTGAATGGTAAATACGTATTGGTATTGAAAGAATTATTGTGATATTAAAAGCAATTGATCAAATGTTTAAGAAATTTAGTCATGGTATATATATATGTGTGTGTGTGTGTGTCTGTGTGTGTGTGTGTGTGTGGTAATTTTGATATATGGATCTATTTTGATTATAGATTGATCATGATGATAAAGGTTAGGTATATTTGGTCTATTAAGTGACATAATTGAGAAGTATGATAGGTGGGTCATTTTATGTGTGAGATGATGGTATAATTTGGCTTGGTTAAGTAAGTTAAAAGGATGATTATACCATTGAGGTATATTTGGTCTATTAAGTGAAATAATTGAGAAGTATGATAGGTGAGACATTCTATGTGTGAGATGATGGTATAATTTGTCTTGGTTAAGTAAGTTAAAAGGATGATTATACCATTGAGGTTGCACTGATTAATTCAGTTTATGTGATGGAAATGTCAAGTATGTTTGTCTTTGATGCGTGATGATTATTTAATGCCATGAGAATTTGTTTATTGGTGAGGTTTAAAATGTATCTATATTTTGTTATATAACTTGTTTTGTAATTTATTTGACAAATGATAAAAATTAACTGGGTTACTATGTGAGGTGAATTATGATTTGGGTAGCACATCTATATTCTGCAATAATAGATAAAATATATTTAGTCATGGGTGAATGGTTAAACACTTGGGCTAGTATAAGGTGTATATTTAGCAAGGTTAGTTGGTAATGAAGTAACATGTTTTGGTTTAACATCGAATAGAGAAAATTTGTACTATCTTTGTGGCTAATAATGATAGTTGTATGGGAGATGAATGTATAATGTATATGTGACACTTAGCTTATGAGATATTGAGTAATTGATATATTACAATAGTTAAATAGAAAAATGTGACGACATGAGAATATGTAATAATACGGATCAATTCAAGTACTCGTGATGAATTCAACAAGTAAGTGGAAATTTATAAATTCATACGACGAGGAAGTGAAAGATTGTGAGTATATGGGTTACGTAAACCCTAATTAGCGAATCAAGAATAATAATTTGAAAGTTTTAGTTTAGATGAAATTTTACAACTCGGTTTAATATGGTTAAAAGTGTATGTGTTCTGGTAATACCTCGTACTCTATTCCGGCATCGAATACGGGTAAGGGGTGTTAAACGACTCCACTGGAGAAGTTCAAGAGAGTCAAGCCGTAAATTGATTAATTTTTTCCTTTTTATCAAAAGTTGAAAATTTGGTTTTAACCTATGATCCTCTCGTTGCATTTCCTCTGTTTTGAATAATACTTTTCATTATGTTCTATATTTTATTTTTTTATATCTCCTCACATTGCATTGCATGACTGTTGGTCACACCCTTTTAAGTAGGAGTGAGAAAATACGCCGACGTGAGGTTTTCACCTCCGCATGGGATAGTGAATCACTTTCGAGATACATCCGTACCTATGTCTTCGTGAGATTTTCATCTCTGCATGGTCATAAGGAAATGTATTCCTCTGAACTAAAATCAGTCCATATGAGCCTATAATGGGTGAGGATAGAGGAATCTACTAGTTCGGGTACCTTTACTTTAGAACCAAACCGTATATAATGAGCCCTAGGAGCCTACCCTAGGTAGAACCACATCGAACCCTAGTGGTTTCCTGAATAGTAGCTTTAATTATTATTTCTTGTATATTTTGAATTTTAGTTTTTTGTTATGCTGACTTGCTTTGTTTTTGCTTTGACTGTGATTGCATGACATTTTCATCATAAAAGAGGTGTTGATTCACGTTCAGTGTCTAAATAGAGAGCTTGTCATAAGAAAATGAGTTTTTTGATAAAATGGAAGACAATACGGTCGTCCGAATGTGGTCCTAGAAAACATAACGAGGTAAAGGTGATAGTTTGATGAATGAGTACATGGCTTCGCTTTGTGGCTTGAGGATTCAAGTTGACGAAAGTTATTCAAGAGCCGCTAATGTTTCAACTCTTTTAAAGGAGCCAACAAGCGTCACGAAGATGAGTGAACAATGGGCCGCGACTCGGATCAAGCAAAAAGGAGATCGAAGAGGCGCCTTTTGGAAAATTCGCGAGAATTGATCTTAGCATTTGGACATGAAGAAAAGGATCGATGTACCCTCTTAGAGTATGAGGGCAAAGCCGTATATATATCTGTTTTATGTAAAAAGATTTTTTTTTCTAGTAAAGTTGTTATAATAGAATTGAATCAGAATCAACGTCTCTTTTTGCATTCATTCCATTCATTTGCATTACATTTCATTGCATCATTTGCATTAAATTTCACGAAAGAGCCCTAATTAAACGAGATTATTTCAGTTAATCTGGAAACCAACAAGAATCCACCAACTAAATATCACTACGGTACCTGCCGCAAAACAAAAGCAATGGATTAGAGATTAGAAAGATTGGAACAATTGCAAAAGGAGATGCAAGATCAGATGCAGGAACGACTGAACAAAATCCAACAAGACATGCTAGAATCCCAAAGAACTATGATGAACCAATTGGCGCAGTTATTGGCTGGAGGGAATGATAAAGGAAAAAGCCCTGTAGTTAATTCTGGGGTTGATCATGAGGATCCTGTTTATCCTCCAGGTTTCACCTTGTTGAGCACCCAGGCACAACCAGATATGTGCCCGCAAAGAGTACCTATCACCATCAGACCCCAATATCAGGTCGGTGCCCCAGTATCGAAGAATTTTCCAATAGACTCAGATTCTAATCCCGGGGATTACCCTACCAATCCCGTGGTCCCTGATCTCGATGATGTGGCAGAAATGGAAAAGGCAAGAATGAACATGTCAAAACAACTTGAGGACCGGTGTAAATGGCTAGAGGAGAAATTTAGAGTCGTGGAGAACGCCGACTACCATTGTGGAGTTGACGGCAAAGACATGAGTTTGGTTCCTGATCTGGTTCTCCCACCTAAGTTCAAAATGCCAGAGTTTGAAAAATATAACGTGACTAGTTGTCCTGAAGCTCACATCACGATGTTCTGCCGAAGAATGACGGGATACGTTAATAATGAGCAACTGTTAATTCATTGCTTCCAAGATAGTCTGATTGGACCGGCTGTCAAATGGTACAACCAACTGAGTCGTGCCAAGGTTCAATCATGGAAGGACTTGGCACAGGCTTTCATGAAGCAATATGGCCACGTGACAGACATAACGCTCGACAGAATTACACTACAGAACATGGAAAAGAAGTAAAGTGAGAGCTTCAGGCAATATGCCTAGAGATGGAGAGAAGTGGCGACGCAAGTTCAGCCACCTCTTTTGGAAAAAGAAACCACGATGCTTTTCATCAACACTCTGAAAGCCCCATTCATTAACCATATGTTGGGAAGCGCTACCATGAGCTTCTCAGATATGGTAATGTCTGGCGAGATGATTGAGAACGGCAAAAGAAGTGGGAAGATAGAAGCGGGAGAAAGCGCCAAAAGATCAACCCCAAAGAAAAATGAAAATGAAGTGAATAATGTGAGCAAAGGGTATTCCAAATCAGTCACCATCGACCAACCAATGGCCATGACTCTATCAAGGCACCTCAAGGCAAGAATCCAACTCGATGCCAAATACAGAAAGACTCTAGTTCACACTCATCCCAATGACGTATAAAGAACTGTATCAGAATCTGTTTGATGCACATATAGTAGCTCCGTTCGACTCAGAACCCATGCAACCCCCGTACCCTAATGGTACGACGCGAGTGCCCAATGCGAGTATCACGCGGGAACTACAGAGCACTCGATTGAAAACTGCACTGCGTTCAAGAAGCTAGTTGAAAATTTTATCAAGATAGGGATCGTAAAATTTGATGACCCATCAGGACCAAATGTAGCAGGGAATCCGTTACCCAGTCATTCAGACCTAGAGGTAAACGCGATAGCTGAAAACAGAGGAAAAAGAACCAAAACCAATGTTACAGAAGTAAAAGCCCCCACTAAAATGGGTTTTGAAACAAATGATGAACATGTGATTAACTATTCAGAATTTGGAGAAAATACTAAAAGGGATGAGGAGCTACTGTGAGTTCCACGCTAAAGAAGGCCATGAAATCTAGGAGTGCGCTGAATTCAAAGCCTTGGTGCAAAATCTAATGGATAATAAAGAGTTGGAATTCTTTGAGGAAGTCAAAGGCTCAGAAGGAATGTTGGGAAATTTGAATGTTAACACCGTATCCGAAGAAGGAGCTAGGGAAGATAATTTATGAGGCATCTGCCCTTAACACACTTGAGAGTATTTTGAACAATGGGACTGTGGAAGAGATCCCTATATTTTTTAGACCTAATTCGGAGTAATGTCCAAAACACGCTTATTGCTCTAAGCCTAGGAGCAATAAGAACCCTTTTGTGAGATAGACTTATGTTCAATATCTTTATTTCAATAAAATGCATCTTTGTTCCTCACTTCGAGCAAATATTTTTTTATTGTTACCATTTCATTCATAATCATACTATACAAATAAATATTATTGCGTTCTTTTAGATACATTCGTCCCTATAACAGTTCTCCAAATATCAATGATATGAGCGACACTGCTATTGACTCAGAATCTCCTTTTCAGCAAGATATGTGTCCAGCTGAGCCTCAGGACATTGAAGATAACTGAGACTGTAGCTTATCCCCTGATTTGTTAAGGATGGTAGAACAAGATCCTACCTTACAAAGAATCAGAAGAAGTCATGGCCTTTCTCTATGTGGGGCACGGATGTCATTGAGCCAATCTCGCCTAAGTTTTTTGGCGATTATCAATTCATCTTTATGGTCGTCAATTATCTCACTAAGTGGGCAGAAGCTGCTTCATATGCCGATGTCACAAAGTCGACGATCAGCAAATTCCTGAAAAAGAAATCATATGTCACTATGGACTACCAAAAGGCTCATATCAAACAATGCATTGAATTTGAACAACTGCATGACATTAAAGGTTTGCAGTTTGTTCAAGATTAACACCATATCGCCCCAAGATGAACGGTAAAAAAACCTCTACCGAGGCAACGCCTTTCGCTTTGGCTTATGGCGATTTTACCCATCGAAGTTGATATTCCTTCCCTTCGAGTCTTGTCAGAGTTGAAGTTGGATGAAGTAGAATGGATCCAGCCCCGATATGATCAGTTAAATTTAATTGAAGAGAAAAGGTTGAGAGCTATCCGTCATGGTCAAATGTACCAAAAGCGAATGATGCGAGCTCACCAAAAAGGTTCGCCCCAGAGAATTCCATGAGGGGGACCTGATATCAAAAAAGATCCTTCTCATACAAAAGGACTTCAGAAAAAGTGGATGCTAAATTGGAAAGGACCTTATGTGGAAGGCCTTATCTGAAAAAGCGTCGATATTAACCAAGATGGATGGCAAGAACCTGCCTAATCTTGAGAATTCTGATTCAAGAAATAAATACTTCACTTGAAAAAAGAAACGAAAAGAAAAATAGAAAAGAAAAGAAGAACAAAAAAAGAAAAAGGAAAGGTCAAGGTGAAAACCTGCAAAGGGCGCCTTGAGACCAAATAGGTTTTGAATTGAAAACCCAGGAATGGGCAGTTCAAATTTTGATTGAAAGCAGGGCACGCAGTAGTCTTGTCCTCTCCGACTTAATAAGAAGAAGAGATGCTACATCTTAGGGCATCAACAAAGTCTTCTAGGACTTCTAAACACATATCAAGTTCAAAAGGGTCCTCAGGATGTTTGAGCCAGAGAAGCTCATGCTGCGATATCTGGGGCACCTATTTCCATTTTATTCATTTTTGTATTTTGGAAAAATACGCCATCTTGATTAATTTTTTTATTCTAGCAAAATTTGCTATATTGATTAATTCATTTCGAGCTTTGCTCTCAAAACTTCATCTTGTCCATTTTGATAATCTTTTTCAAGCATTTTTCAGTGAAATAATGATTAATGGACTGATAATATTCAAACAGAAGGAGTTCTGTATATTACTCTGAAAGGTTTCTAAATAAGCACGAGGACCTGAAATAGAGCTATTGTTTACAACTAACCAACTTAAGGGTTGAAATCATTTGAGATGAATAGTCTAAATTGCGACTATTTCTTTGGTTTTTTCGTTGAAGATACCAGCTGAAGAAGAAGGCATCAGTGATAAAACCTTGATGAACAACAAGGAATGACAACCCAAACATTAAAAATGGATCATTTTCGAAAAATGACATTCTGTATTCATACAAATATCATACATACATATCTAGTTAGGAGCATTTGATTCATTCTAATCATAACATCCTAATCACTGGGCATAAATAGGTTCATAAAATGGACTTTACAGATCATGTTCTCCAGAGAGCAGATCAATGGAGTTACTCATACCCCTGAGGTTGCAATTAAAAAGATTGAAGCCACAACGGCGAATCTTACTTCCCTAGCGATGCAGTGGAACAGATTCAAGCTACAACAGTGAATCTTGCTTCCCCAACATTGTAAAAAGATTGAAGCCACAACGGCGAATCTTACTTCCCTAGCGGTGCATCACTGACGGTGCAGTGGAACAGATTGAAGCTACAACGGCAAATCTTGTTTCCCCGACATTGCAATTAAAAAGATTGAAGCCACAACGACGAATCTTACTTTCTTGGCAGTGCAGTGGGACATATTGAAGCTACAACGGTGAATCTTGCTTCCCCGACATTGCAATTAAAAAAATTGAAGCCACAACGGTGAATCTTACTTTCCTGGCAGTATAGTGGGACAGATTGAAGCTACAACGGTGAATCTTGCTTCTCCGACATTGCAATTAAAAAGATTGAAGCCACAACGATAAATCTTACTTCCCTGGTGGTGCACTGGAACAGATTGAAGCTACAATGACGAATCTTGCTTCCCCTATATTGCAATTAAAAAGATTGAAGCCACAACGGCGAATCTTACTTCTCTGGCGGTACAGTGGAACAGATTGAAGCTGCAACAGCGAATCTTGCTTCCCCGACATTGCAGTCAAAAAGATTGAAGCCACAACGGCGAATCTTACTTCCTTGGCAGTACAGTGGAACAGATTGAAGCTACAACAGCGAATCTTGCTTCCCCGACATTGCAGTTAAAAATATTGAAGCCACAACGGTGAATCTTACTTCCTTGGTGGTGCAGTGGAACATATTGAAGTTACAACAGCGAATCTTTCTTCCTCGACATTGCAGTTAAAAAGATTGAAGCTACAACAGCGAATTTTACTTCCCTGGCAGTGTAGTGGAACTGATTGAAGCTACAATAACAAATCTTACTTTCCCGACATTGCAGTTAATTAGACTAAATATAGCAAATCTTATTTCTCTGAAATTGCAGTGGACCAGATTAAAGCTATAAATTATCAATCTTATCTCTTTGAAGTTGCAGTAGAGCAGATCATATCAAGTCTTATCTCCCTGAAGTTGTAGTGGAGTAGACTGAAGAAAACAAGTCTTATCCCCCTGAAGTTGCAGTGGGGCAGACTGAAGATGGCGAATCTTATATCCTTGAAGTTGTAGTGGAGCAGATTAAAGCCAATAATACTATCTCCCTGAAGTTGCAGTGGAGCGGATTAAAGTTACAAGTCTTATCTCCCCGAAGTTGTAGTGGAGCATACTGAAGAAAGCAAGTCTTATCCTCCTGAACTTGCAGTGGGGGAGACTGAAGATAGCGAGTCTTATCTCCCTAAAGTTGCAGTGAAACAGATTGAAGCTACTAATCCTATTTCCCTAAAGTTGCAGTGGAGCGAATTAAAACGATGAATCATATACCTCTAAAGTTGCAGTAGGTCGAATTAGATCTTATCATATCAAACCTTATCTCCCTGAAGTTGCAGTGGAGCAGGTTGAAGATACAAGTCTTATCTCACTGAAGTTGCAGTGGAGCAAACTAAAACCACAAATCTCATCCCCATGGAGTTACAGCAGAGTAGATTGAAGTTATATCTCTCTAAAGATGCCGTGAAGTGGATCAAAGTAATAAGACGCGGTGGACTGAAATGAAGCTACCTGAAGAAGATGAGCACCAACAAGTCAAGAATCGTCGAGACCGGGCAAAATTGGTCTTTCTTGGTCTTTGCTCTGTTATCGTTACACGACAACGAGTAAAGAGCGGCAGCAGTAATGGTCTAATTTTAACCCGAGCTCAATGCCAAAACAAAATAAAACAAATAAAACCAAATACAAAATAATTAACAAACCCAAATCGTTTCAGCCCATTACCCAAAATTCACCCTAAACACAAATGGCCTAATAACAGAAACCCTAACCCAAATGGAAAACAAACTTTCAGCTAAGGGAACCCTAAAGTGCACCATACTCTGCCCATGCCCCATTACCGTACGTGGCCTCCTCGCGTGCCCTTCATACGCCACAAGACGCCAAATATTTCCATCCATGCGATCGACATCGCTCACACCGCAAAAGACCGCCAATCACGCAACATGAGGAAGCAACCAAATCTAAAAATGAAAGAATAGAAATTTAGGGGTTTTCAAATCGGCTATAAAAGTCGAATATCATCACTGTAATTTTTTTTACAAACTGATCAAAAAAGGAAATAAATACAGAAAAACAAAAGTGATTTTTTGGATTCGGGGCTTTCTCCGTTTTTTTATTATTCTTTTATTTTTTTCTCTTTAACACTAAATAACAAAAAGAAAAAAGGAAGAAAATCTCACCTGAAACGTCCCTCAGCCGTGTCGTCGGAGACCTTCTTTCCATTGCTGAAATCAGCCCTAAGAGGTGGGATGAGGGGTCCTTTCCTTCGACCTTTTTTTTAGAAGGTTTGGCCTTCAGATCGTTGAAAACGAGGGCTAAAAAGCCCATCTTTTTCGTCGCTGGCCATTGGCCATGACAGTGGCGCATCCGTTCGTCGGCGATGGCCGTTGCTGGATATGGGGGAAGCATTTGAGAGAGTTCTCTCTGTTTTTTTAAGGAAAGGGTTTGAAAATGAGGATTTTTTTTTAAAAAAATTGGCTTTTAAAGAGGCGGGAAACGGCGCCGTTTCAACAGGCCTCCCCAGGTGGCAAACGGCGTCATTTTGGGGAAGACGACCTGCGACCCAACCCGTTTAGCAGAGGATCCGTGTGTTTCAATACTGAATGGGTTATTTACGCTGCAGATCCCTCCGCTTTTATGCTTATCTTCATTACAGTCCTTTTATCCTTTCTTTAGCATTTTTAATTTGACCCCATAGATTTTGTACCTATTTCAATTTGGTCCAGCGTGAAATGACGTGTTTAGGATCAGGGATTAATTTCCCAATTGGCCCTGCATCTTTGCGCGTGTTCCAATCGACTCAAAATTATTTTTTATATATTTTAAGTCTAACCCATTGATTTTATTTAAACTCCCATTCAGTCCTTAGTCGATTTAAGTTCAAATTTCAGCTCTTTTTTTAATAAAAAAAAAAGAAAGAAAAATGATCATTAAATATTTTATTTAACATCTGTTTAATTATTCATTTTTAATTGCTAACCAAACTTATATATCTTTCATTTCATTTATTATTCACTTTTATAAATATTGATTTGCATGTATTATTTGTGCCTTTATTTTCACTATTTATTTATTCGTTATTTTCAAATTTTGTCAAAATTTAGATTCGTTAGTATTATGTTTATTGTTATGGTATTATTGTATTGTCACATTATTACTTGCATTATTATTATTCATGTATATTAGCATTAAGATTTATTAGTATTAATGTTATATGATATATATTATGACATAATTATCTCGTATGTATGTTGTATTATCGTTATTTGTCGTATACGACCCTTTTTTGTTTTTAAACAATTTCTCCTTCAACACAATCACAGTTACACGAATATTATCTTTATATATTTCATTAGTTCTTACTCAAATTTAAAAGAGGAAAATTTTTAAAAATAAGGCAATATTTTGCGTTTGGAAATTCGAGGAAACGTGCCCTAACGTGCTGGGTTTCGATTTCTCGTTTAGCCAAATAGCCAAATATCCTTTTAAAATTTCAAAGTATGGGTTTTGGAATCCATAAGGTGATCTTGGTTTCGAGGATTTAAAGTATCGTATCCTAACGTGCTGGGTATGATATTCTTTCGGAACAAGAGAATCCTAAATTTCAACCCATATTATTCGAAAACTTTTAGAATCGTATTTTTTACAAAAAAAACTCTTCAAAGTTTTCAATCTTCGACATTAAGACACTAATTAATCAACTAGGTACTAATTTTTGGGCGTTACGAGGGTGCTAATCCTTCCTCGTACGTAACCGACTCCCGAACCCGTCTTTTGAATTTCGTGGACCAAAATTGTTGTTTTAATAAGTCAAATTGTTTATTAAAATAACTACTTTACGAGGTGACCCGACCACACCTCATAAAAAAATGATTGGTGGCGACTCCTGTGTTCGTTTCCGTTTTTAAAAATCCAAGTCGATCCGTTTTTACAAAAAAAATGGTGTCAACAATGTTCTTAAATGAGAATTATCTTTGATTTATCACTATTTTTAGCATTAATGTTTTGATAATAATTAATGTATTTTTAGAGTTGAGGATTAATGTTGTGCCAAAGGAAAATTGTATAGATACATTATTTGTTATCATATGAATTTTATTTTGTGATAAATTTAGATAATTATTTTTTATAGAAATTTATATAATTGCTCTTAATCAATCACTCGTAAACCTTATTTTGTGTAAAATTTTTGAATTCCACCGAAAAAAGTAGAGAATTTTTTAAAGTAATTATTATTAGGTGATGCGAGCGAAGCTGGAAACACGGATATATAGCAGATCCAAGAGGGTTTTTTTTTTAGACAGACAAGGTACAACTGACAAGTAGGTGCCACGTGAAAAATTCTTGAGTACATTTAAAACAAGAATAAAACAAAGGAATAAATAGAACCAGAAGATCTGGCAAATGGACGGGATCGGGACTTTGGATGGGGATTACTTTTAAATTGGATTTTTTTAGATTTGGATTTGGATTTGAAGCCCAAGCTTTGTCTTTTAGAAAAATTGCCATCATTCTTGAAAAAAAACATAATAACTAATTTAGTCCTTTTTTCTTTTTTTAGCTAAATTTCGTTACTAATCTTTAAAAAGAGTCAAATAAACTTTTTTAATAGAAATTCTAACTAAAATATTAATCTTTTAATGATGTTACCATGGCAACCTGCGTGATAATCCACATATACTTCATGCTAACTTTACATTATTTGTCTTATATATCACTCCAACAAAAAATTCATAAAAATTAAAAAAAAAAGCATGAAGTGCACATGAATTGCCACGCAAGCCGTCATGTTTAGAAATTTAATATTTTAGTTAGTATTTTCCTTAAAAAATAACAATTCAACTCTCTTTGAAAGGTTAATAGTCAAATTTAACTCTTTTTAAAAAGATTGAGGTCAAATTTAACTAAAAAAATAGATGTCAAATTTTACAAAAATTAGTAAAGACATCAATATGGGCCATTAAGTCATTATTCCTCAAATCTATTTTGTTAAGTTGCACCATTAGTTACTTAATTATTAGTAACTTTTGTTTTATCATTAAACTATGAAAAGTTGCAAAATAATCACCTAACGAACTAATGGAATGGCACATTAACTCATAGAGTTAAGCTAATTTGGTCCCTAAACTATTGCTAAAATATCAATTTAGTACTATTAAAAATTTTTAACAGTAAATCCCAATAAAATTCTAAATAGAGTTTTCATAATTTAAATTTTAAATTTATAAAAATATATTTAAAAATATATAATCATGTGAAAAAAGACTTGTCATCTTCATAAGTACTACATGACAGGGAAAAAAAACTATTTGACCAATTAACTCAAAGATTGTCATCTTCATAAGTATTACAAGAAAGAAAAAAAGAAAAAAAAAATTTATGCTATATATGCCTAATTTTGATGGTCTTTATTTATTTCTAATGATTTTTAAAATTTATTTTGTTTATTAATGAAATTCGTTTATCATATATAAATTTATAGTAAAACAACAAATATATGCTTTTGCTAAATTAATAGTGCAAAGCCACGTTAGAAAAAGGAGAAACAATGATCTCAATGCTTCAGATTGTGATTTGATATTTGCAAATTATTCTCATAATTTGTGAAGTAATCTATAGTAGTTAATAGAAAAATATCGACACTTTTAGATTTTTTAGAACTTTCAAGAATTTTAAAAGATATTTTATAATTTCAAAAAAAAATGCATCATTGGTTTTCATGTTTTGTAACAAGTTTTTGATATTTAAATTTTTTTGAGTTATTGTTAAAAATATAAAAATATTAAACTGATATTTTAGTCATAGTTTAGGGACCAAATTAACTATTAAGCCTATAATTAATGTGCCATAAATCAATCCTTTACAGAGTTAATGGACGGATGATAAAAAAGTTACAAATTGATAACATTTGTATCATTTTGTAACTTTTCATAGTTGGGTAACCAAAGCGAAAGCTGACTAATAATTGAGTGACTAAAGATGTATTTGAAGAATAGTGACTTAATGGCTTGTGTTGACATCCGTTAACAAGTTAACAAAGGGGTGACTTAAATGATCAATTTCAAAAAGTTGAGGGATAAAATTGTTAATATTTATAATAGAGTGACTAAAGTGTAAACTTATTAATAATTAAGTGATCCTGAGGTTTACCAAAAAAGGGTTAAGATTCAGTCTACTAAATTTCCATCCATTACAATGATCATCACTATTCAAATGTGTAAGACCAGTGTGAAAATCAATTTATGAATGGTGATTAAATGTGTATGGAATATTAATGGATGAAAAAGTAATAAAGTGTGTACAAGCCCAATTTTATGCCTGGGCCCAATTGAAACCAAAAACCCATTACAACCAAATCAGGCCCAAACATTAAAAAAATGTGGCCCAAACCCAATGAAAAAAGTTAGGGTTTCAGAACCCTAGTCTCTCCCAACTGCCGCCGCATTGTACGGCCTCACTACCTGCCCTCTACTACCGCCGCAACTACCATCAACCACTTAAATCAATTACCTGCAAAGACACGCAACAACAGAGAAAAACAACCACAATAGGAACTAAAATGATGTTAAAATCGGCTATAAAAGCCGAAACCAAAGGCATGTAAGGGGTTCCTTTTTTTTTTGAAAAAAAAAACGATTGGAGAAATAAAAAATTTTGAAGGCGATTCTTTTTTGGTTTTCAGATTTCCCTTTTACTCTATTTTCGTTTTTTTATTTCTGTTTTCTGAGTTGCTTCTTTCTTTTTTCGTTTTTATTTAATCATATATATATAAGAATATATAAAATAAAAATAAAAAGGAGAGTTTTACCTGTTTTCGGCAGCGGTGGAGAGGAAGAACCGAAAGGTTTCTTTCGATTTTGGTCCATTTTTGCCGAGATCTCGACGTTTCTAACCCCAAATCTGAACCCTAGTTGAAAAGAGGGGCAAAATGGGCCATTTTGACTTTTTCGGCCACCGCAGACGGCGGCCCCGTCGTCGGCGACCGGCTATCGACGCGGTGGTCGATGGCCGGACCTTAGGCCAAAAATCGGATTGCCCAAAAGGGCTTGAGAGAATTTTTGTGTTTTTATTAAGAGAAGTGAAAAAAAATGAAGAAATCTGAAAAAAATTTGATTTTTATAGCGCCTAGAAACGACTCCTGTAACACCTCTAACCCGTATCCGTCGCCAGATTAGGGTTATAAGGCATTACCAAACATAGCACGATTTGACATAATTATTAAACATTCTTTATCACTCAAGATCAATACTACTTTTGTAACCACAACAAATTTAACTATTTACAAACAGATTTAAATATTCAATCATAATTTAATTATCAGCATTAATAATAAAAGATATAATAAATAAATAAACAAACTCAATCATTGCACATAAAATATTTAATCAATAACATTTTATATTAATATGACCAAGCCTATTTAAATAAAATAGAGTAACTAATTACATTATAATAATCAAGTCACGAGTTACTAAATTTGTCAATTCACCCTTTCAAAAAGAATATACAAGCACATAATAGCCAAATAAAATTTCATATAATTTGAATTTATGATTAGCCAAGTATTATTTACCAAAATTAAATTATACAATAAAAGTATTTTATACATACTAATGTCAAACCGCACATACATCTCTTTAAAAAAATGTCCAAAATAATTTAACGTGTATTCGTAATTAGCTTCTCCTGCAACCAAATCAATTCATTCCCAAATGTAAAACAAATATACATGTTCTAATTATACAACCAAGATTCATGTCTTATTATAAGTATATAATTTATTTTATTACATTAAACGTCAAAACAACCTATTTCTACTAATCAAATTATGAAACAAAAGCCAATGTTTAAACATCAAACCATATACCATTTTAACAACATATAAACGAAATAACCATTTTCATGCATATTCACAAATGCTCAACATAATTCACTTCCTAATTCCATATTCTATTTCATTGCTTTATTAATCCAAGATACAAAACAAATATCACTTTTATAATTCTTGGTAATCTCCTTAACCTATCAAACATAATAAACAACCACAAACATGTACATAGACATTAACATTTTTTCTTTTAAAATTACATTTATTATAGATCATATAATATATTCACTTTGATACCAACCAAATAAACCACACATAATATTCACATGTGAAATATTACCCATAAAATACTAAACTTTTATCAAGTCATGTATGATTCATAATCCAATCCAAAACAAACATAACAGGATATTAAGCCATTTTCGCATGGCTTTAATACACACACACACACTATCAAATTAAGCTAAAATCCACAACTAGTCTATACATGCCATACGACCGAATTCAAAAATTTAGCAAAATACCAAAAGATATCGATAGTGTGATGAGCTTAGCTGACGATCCCCGAACACGTAGCAATCACCAAAATCTATACATCAAAACAATTATCCAACACATTGTAAGCTAACTTAGCTTAGTAAGTTATAAGCAATTAAACAATTTAATGACGTTAACAATTCAATAATAAAATCAAATAATGCAATCATATTCGTATATATTCATATTCGAGCTTGCAAAACTTAAATATCAAATATGTAACCATGAACTAATTTCAGCTTGGCGAATAGGCCTTTAAATAATAACATAGTTATTCTCATATTCAATTCATATACCCACTCTTTACCAAATGTACTCATTCATAAATAAATGCATATAAAACATAATTATAAAATCACATATAGTTACCATTTGGCCGAATATAAACTTTCATATACTCATGTACTTTCATTTACCTCGTATAAATTTTTTTCTCTTCACAATTGAAATAACCTAATTACCTTGATATCAAGTATTATTCATCCATTGTATACTTGTACTATCATGTACTAAATAATTGATCGAGGCCATAATGAAGTTGCACAATTAGTGCTCTTTCTCATCTAACCAAGTTGCTCTCGGTATCGCACACTTAGTGCCCGTTATACAACATCATCATTTTAATTTCGCACACTTAGTGCCGTTCATATAGCCATAGCTATTCCATAGTTGCACACTTAGTGCTAAATATCGATAAATCGCATTCACATCTATTTTTACTTTCCGAACTAAAACGCATTTAGCTATATATATATAATTGCATATTTAATTTCAGCATATATATAATTAACATTCATTCAGAAATTTTAACATCTAATTGCTTATAAACTTACCTCGAACAGCGATAAACCGGAACGAAACAATTAATCGACGACTTTATTTTCCCCCCGATCCAAGTCCGATTTCTTTAATTCTTGATCTATACACATTCAAATTTAACTCATTCAAACATAATTTCATTCAATTCCGTCCAAAAACACATAAATAGGTAATTTACCATTTTTCCACTGATATTTAACATTTTTACAATTTAGTCCAAATTGCACAAAACACAAAATATTCCAAATTAATTACAATGTAGTTTGGCCGAATATTCCCTAGACTCAATTAGGTCCTTTCATGTCATTTATTTCACTTTCTAGTCCCTCAATTTAATATTTTCTTACAAATTAACCCAAAATAATCAAATTCATCAAAAATTCAAAACAAACATTATAATCCATCACATATCTTTCATATTTCATCATTAACTATCATAAAGCTCAAGTATTCATCAATGGCATATCTCAAAATCACCTTCAAATTCTAAAATTTAAGCATGGGCTAAATAGAACACGAAGCAACGATTACAAAAACGTAAAAATCATCAAAAATCAAAATCAAAACATACCTTAACCAAGCTAAAGAAGTGCCGAAACTTAAAAAGCCAAGTATGGTTCCTTCCTTTTCAATATTCGGCTAACAAAGATGAACGTATTCATCTTTTCATAACTTAATTTTATTATAAAGTTAATATTTACCTTATTACTATATTAACCTTTTACTAATAATTATGTCTAACATATATATTAAGGTTACTCTTGTCAAATGCCACCCACTATCTACTTTTGGTCTTATTGCATCATAAATCCTTCCATTTAAAAAGACAACAACATTTAGGTGCTTTTAGATTTAACCCTTAAATTTTTATTTTACGCGTTTAAACCATTTTTTAAACCGGACACTTAAACGATGAAATTAAAACACGAAAATTTCACACAATCAAATTCACACATAATAAACATAGAAAATAATATTAAAATATTTTTTTTTCTAATTCGGATTTGTGGTCCCGAAACCACTGTTCCGATTTGGGTCAAAATCGGATTGTTACAACGCCGTTTTGGCCTGTTTCATCTGGCCCCAAAACGACGTTGTTTTACCCCATAACCCGCGTGTTGACCCAACCCGGCCAGGGGGTCCGTGTGTTTTTTAGCTAAGGGTCTATTTACCCTTTTAGCCCTTCCGTATTTCTCTCATTTTATAATTTGGTCCCTTTTGTTTCTTTTATTTTTAATTTTGCCCTAGAATTTTATTCTGATTTCATTTGAGTCCCGGGTAAAGCGCTGCGTTTTGGAGGGAGGGGATATTTTCCCCTTTAGTCTCTCTTTGTTATTCGCGCACTCTATTCGGTCCTTTTCCTTTAATTTATTTGCGATTTGACCCCAAATGTTATTTTTTTAGTTCAATTTAGCCCTCTACTTGTATTTTGATTATTTTATTATTAAAAAATAATAAATTGTATTATTATTAGTATTATTATTAATATTATTTTATTATCATTATATTTTCATTTATATTTACTTATGTAAATTTTAAATATATGTATCTTAAATACTTTTTTTACTTCAAATTTTGTTATATGTGTATACATACATACATACATTTTTTATATATACGTATATATTTTTTAATTTTTATATTTTATAACTTATATACATATCTATATATCTATATACATTTTAAATTTTTATGAATATATAAATACATACTTATATATTTTTATTATATCCTATAATTCATATATATATATATGTACACATATACATACATATTTTTAATTTATATCTATATACATACATATCTCTTTACATTTTTAGTTGTATTCATTCTCTTTATTTTTATTTACATGTTCATTATTATTTTGAAAGAATGTTTTAATTCTATTCGCTTATTTGCTTGCAATTATATGATTGATTTGTCTTTTATATTTATATGATTGTTCATATTTTTCATACTTATATTATCGAATTCATTATTGTTTTGTTACGAGTATTAATGTCGTGTTTTATTCTTACTATTTCGTGATTTTATTCGATGCATAAATTAGGATTTTTGAATAAATGGCATTTCGTATGTTTAGATTCGAAAAGGTCGTACCCTAACTTACTGGGTTTCGATTTTCACGATGAATCTAAATACGCGATCTTTTTTTCAAACCTAACCTTTAAACGATCTCGGAAATTAAGAAAAGATCACGTCCTAACTTACTAGGCCTGATCCCTTTCTTTTAAAATCTGAGATAGCTAAATATCTTTTAAATAAGTAAATTTTTAGCATCCATTTGCGTATCGGGAATTCGAGACATTGTGTCCTAACTTACTAGATATGATTCTCTTTCTCGATTAAAGTGAAAAATGCCCATTTTCCCAAAAATTTTCAACATTTTAATACAATTATCGTATTTTTAAAATTCTTCAAAGTTTTCAATTTTCGACATCAAGACATTAGCTAATCAACTAGGTATCAATTTTTCAGCGTTACGAGGGTGCTAATCCTTCCTCGTACGTAACCGACTCCCGAACCTGTTTTCTAAATTTTGTGGACCAAAATTGTTTTTTTAATAAAATCAAATCGTTTATTAAAAACAACCACTTTTCAAGGTGATCCGATCACACCTTATCAAAAAGGATTGGTGGCAACTCCCATTTTTGTTTTCGTTTTCAAAATTCAAGTCGACCCCGTTTTATCAAAAAAATGGTGTCAACAGCTTGGCGACTCCACTGGGGAGTTAAAAAGAGAGTCAGGCCACGTGTTGATAACTTTTTGTCTTTTTATCGAAAATTAAAAACTTGGTTTAAATATACGATCCTTTCGTTGCATTTCATCCGTCTTTATTATGATATTCATCATTAGGGTTTATAATTTTTATGTTAGTTTAAGTTTTTGGTATCTTTCTATACATTGCATTGCATGACCATCGGTCACACCCTTTTAAGTGGGAGTGAGAAGCTACTCCTTCGTGAGGTTTTCACCTCCGTGCAGGATAGTGGATCGCTTTCGGGATACATCCGTACATATGTCTTCGTGAGATTTTCATCTCCTTACAGCCATAGGGAAATGTATTCCCTTGAACCGAACTCGGTCTTTATGAGCCTATGATAGGTGAGGATCGAGGAATCTACTGGTTCGGGTACCTTTGCTTTAGAGCCAAACCACATATAGTGAACCTTAGGAGCCAACCCTAGGTAGAACTACGCCAAACCCCTAGTGGTCACCCGAATAGGTTTTCTATGTATTTTCTTTATTGCTTACTTTCGATTTGTACTAATCTGTTTTGTTTTGTTTTGATTTTTATTGCATGACATTTTCATTTCAAAGAGGTGTTGGTTCACGTTAGGTATCTAAATAGAGAACTCAACATGGAAAGGGAGTTTCTTGGTAAAGTGAAAGATAATGCGACCGTCTGAGTTTGGTCTAAAAAAATTCAGCAAGAAAAAGGTGATAGCCTCATGGAAGGATACATGTTAGAATTATGGGACTTCACTCGCATTAGTGTGGCTCAGAATAGTTTGCAAGAATTGAAAGAGATATGGGATTTATGGAATGACGAGATCAAACAGCTTTTTTACAGTAATTATGGTGATCTGCCTTATTTGCTTGATGTAAAAGTAGACAAGCATTTATTTCGAGCCCTCATGCAATACTGGAATCCAGCCTACAGTTGTTTCACGTTTGGGAAGATAGATTTGGTACCCACAATAGAAGAATATACGACCTTGCTACGGTGTCCGAGGATCCAAGTCGACAAAGCATACGCGAGAACGGCTTATGTCCCGACATTCTTGAAGAAATTAATGAATATTATCGGAATGAGCGAGTAATGGGTCGCAGCTCGGATTAAGAAAAAGGGAGACAGCAAGTGCATACCTTGGAAAAATCTGCGAGATCTGATCTTGGCACATCCGGATGTGAGAAAAAGGGTTGATATTTTCACATTGAGCATTTATGGGTTAGTCGTCTTCCCCAAAGCGTTAGGGCATGTGGATGAAGCAGTTGCAGATTTTTTTGACCGGCTCGATAAAAGGGTCGCACTGGTCTCAGCTATTTTGGCTAAAACCTTCAGATCTCTAAATGCGTGTTGAAGAGCGGGCGAAGAAAGGTTCATCAGATGGGCACAACTGTTATTGGTGTGGTTCCATAGTCACTTTTGGAAGGTGGAAAAGGTATCCTATCGTGTCTTCTCAGAAAACTACTCCCCATTAAAGGAATTAGTGGCTACGCCAAGGCGAGATGACATCACGGAGGAGAAATGGATGATGATTCTCCAAAATCTTCAAGAGGAGGATGTCGAGTGGAGAGCCTCGTGGATGATCCCTAATGAGATTTTATACTGATGTGGAGAGTTTGATTGGGTTCCTTTGCTTGAAATTTGGGGAGCCATTAGATACGCCCCTTTGCTAGTCTTGAGACAGTATAGATCTAGACAGTTCATACTGGTAACACAAGGGTTTGCGCAGTGTGAAGTTTCATACAAGGGAGATAATTAAAAGAAGAATGTTTGTGAAATATCGAACGCTTGGAACTAGACCTGTAGAATGAAGATACTTGCCATAAGTCCAATGACAACTCCCGAATATAGTTGGTGGTGGGAAAGGAGGATCAACAATAATATCCCCGTGTCAAGCCAAGAAGATGTTCGACCAATAGAGGAGCATTTACAAGTAGTTCTGTCAAAATTAGAGATCATCAAACACGACTTTGAAAAAAGAAATTTAGAGTTGGGAAGGAAGATAGAGCAGCTAGAAGAGGAAAAGATGCGTTTGGGGTTAGATGTTGATATCCACAAATTGGAAGTTAAAAAATTAAAGAAAGGGAAGAACAAGGTGGAAAAGGATTTAAATAGTCTAAAAGTAGATTATAAGAAGTTGCGTTTGTCAATAAGGACTGCGGGTTTGGGTAAAACATCAGAGCAATGGCGACAGGAGATCAAGGAAGAAAAAACCAAAGCTGATCAATAGGAAAAGAAATTCCAGGACACCCAAGTTCGAGAGAGCGCTTTGGAGGAAAGTTTCTTAGAATTCCGGAATTAAGAAGCAAGATTAAAAGCTCGGGTAGCGAAGTTAGAATAGTCACTTTACCTGCACTGTAGTCGTAACTCTATGATCAAGTTGAAAGCAAGTTTAAGTAAGATTGAAGAATTAAAGGGAAGGATACAAGAGCTTGAAGACGCATTGCAAAACTCTGAATTGCAAGTAGAACTTCTTGAGAGGCGTAACGAACAGTGTCAATAGCAGCTTCATCATTCCCAAAGTCAGATTAGAGATAGGGATTACATTATGGGTGAAGCCGTAACTCAAGTTCGGGAAGTAGCTGATCATCTACAAACCTTATCAGTTCAGACTGATGTATTAAGTTTAAAATATGAATCAAAATCAAGCCGAGGTCGAGAGCTAGCTTGGCTCCTTAGGAGGGTTAAGGCTTTGAGTATAAAGGCGAAGCCGTATATGTAATCCACTTTACGTAAAGAAATTTGTTTTCTAATCGAGTTTTTCTAATAAAATTGAATTAAAATCAATGCCTCTTTTTGCATCCATTCATCTGCATTGCATTTTATCATATGCATTAAAGTTTCAAAAAAATAGCCTTAATTAATTAAAATTATGATAGTTACCCTGGAAACCAACAAAAATCTGCCAACTGGATATCACTACGGTACCCGTTGCAAAACAAAAGCAATGGATCAGAGGTTAGAAAGATTGGAACAATTGCAAAAGGAGATGTAAGATCAGATGCAAGAAAAACTAGCTAAAATGCAGCAAGACATGGAAGAATCCCAAAGAGATTTATTGAGTCATTTAAAGTAGTTAATGGCAGGACGGCATGATAAGGGGAAGAGCTCCGTGGTAAATTCTGGGGATGATCACGAAGACCCTGTCTATCCTCCAGGTTTCGCCCCAACCAATATCCAGGTGCAACTAGGGGTGTACCCACAGAGGGTACCTGTCACCATTAGATCCCAATACCAAGTCGGTGCCCTAGCGTCAATGAACTTTCCAACAGGCTCGGGTTCTAATCCCGGGGTTAATCCTACCAATCTCGTGGTTCTTGATCTCGACGACGTAGCAAAAATGGAGAAGGCAAGAGCGGACCTGCCAAAACAACTAGAATACCGGTGTAAATAGATAGAGGAGAAGTTTAAAGCCATGGAAAATGCAGATTACCATCGAGGAATGGACGCTATAGATTTGAGCTTGGTACCTGATTTGGTGCTTCTTCCTAAATTTAAAATGCCGGAGTTTGAGAAGTATAATGGGACTAGTTGTCATAAAGCTCATGTCACTATGTTCTATCGAAAGATGATGGGATACATCAACAATGACTCGCTGTTGATGCACTGCTTCCAAGACAGTTTGATCGGGTCAGCGGAAAGATGGTACAACCAATTGAGCCGGGCCAACATCCACTCATGGAAGGATTTGGCGCAGACTTTTATGAAGCAGTACAACCACATGATGGATATAGCACCCGATCGAATTGCGTTGCAGAACATGGAAAAGAAGCCTAGTGAGAGCTTTAGACTGTACGCCCAAAGATGGAGAGAAGTGGCAACGCAAGTTCAACCACCACTTCTGTAGAAAGAGACAACCATGCTTTTTTATCAATACTTTGAAGGCTCTATTTCTCAATCACATGTTGGGCAGCGCCACTAAAAGCTTTTCAGACATAGTGATCTTTGGAGAAATGATAGAGAACGCCATTAGATGCGGCAAGATAGAAGCGGGAGAAAGTGCTAAAAGGTCATCCCCAAGAAAGAAAGAGCGCGAGATAAACAATGCAAGTATGTTTAATAAGGACTATTCTAAACCAATCACGGTGGGACAATCAAGAATAGTAACCATTATTCATCAATGCTCTTCAGGGCAGGAATCCAATCCAAGGCCAAATGTAGAAAGACCCCAATTTACACTCATCCCAATGACGTATAAAGAGCTGTACCAGAACTTATTCGATGCACATGTGGTATCTCCATACTAACTAAAACCCATGCAACCTCTATACCCTAAATGGTAAGATGCGAATGCCTAATGCGAGTATCATGCGGGGACTACGGGGTACTCGATTGAAAATTGCACTATATTTAAGAAGTTAGTTGAAAAATTTATCAAGATGGGGATCGTAAAATTTGGCGACCCATCAGGACCAAACGTAGCAGGGAATCTGTTACCCAATCATGCTGATAAATGGGTAAATACAATAATCGAGAATAGAGGAATCAAAGTCAAAACTAACGTAGCAGAGATAAAGACCCCCTTGAATGGGTTTGGAAACGAATGATAGAAGGAGGTCTCATCAAGCAAGATTTAATGAAAAGGCCTGAAGGAACAAGGAAGTTTTGTGAGTTCCATGCGGAAGAAGGCCACAACATCCAAAAATGCACCGAGTTCAGAACCATGGTGCAAAACTTAATGGATAACAAAGTGTTGGAGTTTTATTAAGAGATCAAGAGACTAGAAGAGGGAGAAGTTTATGCCTCAAAGGAAGGATCTGCGAGGAAAGCCCAAAGGATTAATCACCCAGTGGTGATTATTTCAAAGCCAAAGAGCACAGAATCTGGAATACAAATAACACCAATGGTCATAATCCAAAAACCTGTATCCTTTTCCTACAAGGATAGCAAAAAGGTTCCTTGGAATTACGACTGCAACGTGACGATCCCACTAGAAGAGAGCTTGGTAAATGCTTCAAAAGAGGATGTAGGCTTCTATACACAAAGTGGAAAACGCTATGATCCGGCAAATGCAAGAGTGGAATTTACAAAAGGAAAAGCCTTAGCAGTTGAGCGGGGGAAAGTAAAAACGGACAGAATTGAATCGCATGTTAATGAGTCGGTAACTGAAAATGAGGCTAGAGAATTTTTAAAATTCTTAAAGCATAGCGAGTACAGCTTGGTGGAACAACTACATAAGCAATCGGCTCGTATCTCGGTGCTTGAGTTGCTTCTAAGTTCAGAGACACATCGTAATGCATTGATAAAGGTACTAAATGAAACTTATTTTGCTAACAATATCTCGGTGAACAATTTGGACTGTTTGGTTAACAATATAAGTGCCGACAATTTCATTTTCTTTAATGATGATGAAATACCACCAGGGGGAAGATTAGCCAACGAAGCCCTACATATCACTACTCGATGCTGGGAATATACGTTGTCAGGGGTGCTAATTGATAATGGATCGGCCTTGAATGTCTTACCCTTATCCACCTTAAACAGGTTGCCGGTGGATAGCTCTCATATGAAATCATGCTAGAATATAGTGAGAGTATTCGATGGTACCGAAAGGAGGGTGATAGGGAGAATAGAAATAGCCCTCTTGATTGGCCCGAATACATACGAGGTGGATTTCCTAGTGATGGATATCAAGCCTTCGTTTAATTACTTGTTGGGAAGACCTTGGATTCATTCAGCGGGAGCGGTGCCTTCATCATTGCACCAGAAGTTGAAATTGGTAACAGAAGGCCAATTAGTTACGATAAGCGCTGAAGAAGACATCATTGCATCAGTAACCAGTGACGCACCATATTTGGGATCGGATGATAAGGCGATCAAATGTTCCTTTCAATCCTTAGAATTCGTAAATGCGACCTTTGTTGTCGAGGGAAATAAGATCCCGATGCCCAGCATATCCAGAGCCACGAGGATGGGACTACAAATGACAGTTGGGAAAGGAGCTATGCCTAGGAGAGGACTTGGAAGATGTCTTCAAGGAAGGATAGAGGTACCAATGATGAAAGATAAACGAGCGCTTTGGTTTAGGATTTAAGCCAAATGCGAAGTAAAGAAAGAAAGAGTTAGAGAAAAGACAAGAGAGGAGGAAGGCGCGTTTGAGTGGAGAAGAAGTTGATTGGGAACCTATGACTTTCCCCCACATATCTAGGACCTTCGTACTAGGGGGAACCTTGTATTCTGGATTGAGGACACTAAGAAAGGAGACTGCGGTGAAAATGTTAGGAAATTTGAACATCAATGCCATATTCAAAGAAGAATTCGAAGAAGAAAGTATATCAGGCATCTGTCCCTATGAACCTGGGAGTGTTCTCAATAATTAGACCGCAGAAGAAATACCTGAAGTTTTTAGAGCTTTTCCAGAGTAATATTCAAAACATAAAAATTATTTTAAGCCTAGAGACAATGAAAATTTTTTGTGAAATGGGCATATGTTTGAACATTGTGACTTCAATGAAATATACCTTCGCAATTTCTTTTTGAGCATATATTCTTTTAAGATTCTTTCATTCTTTCGTACGAATAGTCATTTTGGATTCTTTTATTCCAAATCATTCTTTCATTAATTCATGACCATACTACAAATAAGTATTCTTAAATTCATACATTCATTGTATATTCTTTGGTACATATAACAGGTCCCAAGATATCAATGACATGAGTGACTCTACTATGGACTCGGAAAATCCTTTTAAACGGGATATGTGTTTAGAAGAATCTCATGATTTTTAAGATAACATAGATTGCAACCTATCTCCGGACTTGTTGAGAATGGTAGAGCAGGAGGAGAAATAAATCTTACCTCATAAGGAGACGGTGGAGACTGTGATCCTGGAAGAGGGAAAGGTGGTGAAGATCGAAACATGCATAGCTTCGAGAGTTTAAAGACGTCTTCGCATGGTCATACCAGGATATGCCTGGCTTAAATACCGATATTATAGTTCAACATCTTCCTATAAAGGAGGATTGCAAGCCAGTTCAGCAAAAACTCTGAAGAATAAGGCCTGATATTGTACTAAAAATAAAATATGAGGTTCAAAAGTAATTCGATGCTGGATTCCTACAAGTGGTCAAATACTCCGAATGGGTAGCCAACATTGTACCGTCCCTAAGAAAGATGGGAAAGTACGAATGTGTGTAGATTATAGAGATTTGAATAAAGTTATCCCGAAAGATAATTTTCTCTTACCTCACATCGATACCCTGGTAGATAACATGACAGGGCACTCACTATTTTCTTTTATGGATGGTTTCTCGGGATATAACCAAATTAAGATGCATCCTGAAGATATGAAGAAAACTACATTCATAACCCTATGGGGGACTTTTTGTTATAAAGTGATGCCATTTATGTTGAAAAATGCGGGAGCCACATACCAGAGAGCCATGGTGACCCTGTTCCATGATATGATGCATAAATAGATTGAAGTATATGTTGATGACATGATCGCAAAATCCCAGACGGAAAGAAAACATGTGCAAGTCTTAAGAAAGTTGTTCTTAAGATTAAGAAAGTTCCAACTCAAACTTAATCTAGCCAAATGTATCTTTGGAGCTAGGTCAGGAAAACTTCTGGGGTTTGTAGTCAGTGAAAAAGGGATTGAAATCGACCCAGACAAAGTCAGGGCAATTCGAGATTTGCCTCCACCACGTACTCAGAAAGAAGTTCGAGGTTTCTTAGGAAGACTGAATTAAATTGCTCAGTTCATTTCGTAATTGATCGAGAAATGTGACCCCATATTTCGTCTTCTGAAGAAACACAATCAAGTTGTGTGGAATGAAGAATGCCAGGAGGCTTTTGACAAGATAAAACAGTACTTGTCCAATACTCCAGTGTTGTCGCCACCTAGGCCAGATAAACCATTGATCATGTATTTAACAGTGTTCGATAACTCCATGGGATATGTGCTAGGTCAACATGACGAGACAGTAAAGAAGGAGAAGGCAATCTATTATCTTAGTAAGAAATTTACTGACTGTGAAATGAGGTATTCGCCTATTGAAAAATTATGTTGTGCCATGATCTAGACGACACGGAGATTGAGGCAATACATGCTCTATCATACGACTTAGCTAATTTCAAAGTTAGACCCTCTAAAGTATATGATGGAGTCAACAGCGTTGAATGGGAGGATGGCTAGGTGGCAGATCCTACTCTCCAAATTTGATATAGTCTATGTAAATCAGAAGGCTATCAAAGGGAGCGCGATAGCAGAATTTTTTGCCAGCAGAGGTTTAGAATACTACGAACCTCTGAATTTTGATTTCTCAAATAAAGACTTGATGTATGTGGCAGCCGCTGAAGAGGATTCCCATGAAAATCATCATTAGAAGTTAAACTTTGACGAAGCTTCGAATGCTGTAGGCAATGGAATTGGGGCAGTCCTTGTGTCCCTTAATGGAGATCATTATCCTTTTACTAGTAAATTGGATTTCGATTGCACCAATAACATGGTTGAATATGAAGCTTGCATCATGGGCATCGGGGCAGCCATAGAGCGAAAAATTAAGATACTAGAGGTACACGGAGACTCTGCATTAGTAATATATCAACTCAAAGGGGAATGGGAAATGAGAGACCCAAAGTTAGTCCGCTATCGGAAATTGGTTCTGAAATTGATTGAGGAGTTTGACAGTGTCACCTTTTCTTATCTACCACGAGACAAAAACCAGATGGCTAATGCTTTGGCCACCCTAATGTCTATGATCAAAGTGAACAAACCAGAAGATGTGAAGCCTATTCAGATCAGCATTCATGAGACCTCAGCTCCTTGCTACAGTATTGAAGAAGAGGAAAATAATGAACATCCATGGTACCAAGACATACTACGATATGTAAAGAACCGTGAATACCCCGACCATGCGACAGAAAATGACAAAAGGACATTGAGGAGACTGGCTATTTATTATGTCCTAGATGTGGAAATTTTGTACAAGAAGGGAAAATATCAAGTATTGTTAAGATGCGTAGATGCTGTAGAGGCTAAGAAAACTTTAGAAGAAGTCATGAAGGTATCTGTGGAACGCATGCTAATGGCTGAACAATGGCCAAACAGATTATGAGATTCGGGTACTATTGGTCTCCCATGGAAGGGGATTGCATTAATTATGCCAAAAAGTTCCATAAATGTCAAATTTATGGCGACAAAATGCATGCACCACCTTCACCCCTTCACGTTATGACTTCTCCATGGCCTTTCTCCATGTGGGGAATGGATGTCATCGGGCCAATATCTCCAAAGGCTTCTAATGGGTATCGTTTTATCTTTGTGGTTATTGATTATTTCACTAAATGGGTGGAGGCTGCTTCATACACTAACTTCACAAAGTCAGCAGTTAGCAAGTTTCTAAAAAGAGAAATTATATGTCGATACGGGATGCCTGAAAGGATCATATCTGACAATGCACTAAACTTGAACAACAACTTAATAGCAGAAGTTTGTAGTCAGTTCAAGATCAGACACCATAATTCGTCACCTATAAGGACTGGCACGAGAAATGACTGAAACCTATAAGGACTGGCACGAGAAATTACCTTTCGTTCTCCTGGCATATCGTACCTCCGTTAGGACTTCTACTAGAGCAACGCTATTTTCTTTAGTCTATGGGATGGAGGCAATTTTACCCATAGAAGTTGAAATCCCTTCCCTCCGGGTATTAGCTGAACTAAAATTAGATGAGGCCAAATAGATTCAATTTCGATATGATCAGCTGAACTTGATAGAAGAAAAGAGGCTAAAAGTTATTCGTCACGGTCAAATGTATCAGAAACGAATGATGCGAGCCTATAACAAAAAGGTTTGTCTTAGAGAATTTCACGAGGGGGACCTAGTGTTGAAAAAGATTCTTCCTCTACAAAAAGATTCTAGAGGGAAATGGATGCCAAATTGGGAAGGTCCTTATGTTGTAAATAAGGTATTTTCTGGAGGAGCTTTGATCTTGAGCGAGATGGATGGTAAAAGCCTGCCAAATCCTGTAAACTCAGATTCAGTCAAGAAATACTTCACCTGAAGAAAGAGGACCAAAGTGAAAACTCGTAAAGGATACTTTAAGTCCAACAACAAAAAAAAAGAGGGAGAGGCCAAAGTGGAAACCCGTAAAGGGCGCCTTGAGACCAAAGGGGATTTGAGTTGAAAACCTGAAAAAGGCGGCTCAAATTTTGATGGGACATGAGATGATCAGAGCAGCTTAAATTTTGATCATGATCTGGGGCATGTGGTAGTCTCGCTATACCTGAATCAACAAGAAAGGGTAGGAGATATCTTGGGGCATCAACAAAGTACTGTAGATTTCCTAAACACATATCAAATTTAGAATGGTCTTCAGAAAGCTTATGCAGGGAAGCTCATGCTGCGATATCTGGGGCACCTGTCGTCATCTTATTTATTTTGAATCTTGGCAAAATTTGCTATCTTGATTAATTTATTCATTTCAATCTTTGCTCTCAAAAAAATTCCATCTTGTCCATTGTGATAATCTTTTTCATCTTATTCAGTTCGTATCTTAACAAAATTTGCTATCTTGATTAACTTATTCATTTCAAGATTTGTTCTCAATAACATTTTGTTTGTCCATCGTGATAATCTTTTTCAAATGTTGAAATAACGATTAATGGACTGAATGTTCAAGCAAAAGGAGTTTTGCATATTACTCTAGAAATTTCTAAATAATATAGGAACCTGAAACAGAACTGTTGTGTAGAACACACCAAGTTTAAAGTTTGAAATGTTTAAGAAGGGAAAGCCTAAATTAAGACTATCCTTTCGGATTTTTTTGTCCAAACATTGATTAAACAAAATGATAAGATATCATATTAGTGGCAAGGCTTTAATGAACAAACAAGCAATGGTAATTGAGTGATAAGAAGAGAAAGTTCTGTAATTGCACGTAAAAATATGGTACGACATATTGGGAATGGTGTAGGAGACCAAGGAGATTCAGGTCCTGTATCCCCGAATTGCAGTGGGAGAGATTTGAGAATGAGCCAGATCTTATACTCCTAAATTACAGTGGGAGGAAGATGATTTTGAATTTTTATGTCCCAAAATTACAGTGGGCTTAACCTTGAAAATCACAACGGATTAAACTTTGAAGATTACAGTGGGGGCAATCCGATCAAGTAAAAGATGAGCATTACCAACTGGACAAGATAACATTCTAACGTGTTGGCAATAAAGCCTTATTGAACAATGGAAAATAATGACTCGAACATTAAGGGATCATTTTCATGATATTTTGCATTCATGCGAACACATTTAGCTAGGATATTTTGATTCATTTCAATCATAATCACTTGGCATAAATAGGTTCATAAAATAGATTATACAGGTCATGTTCCCCAGAGAACAGATCAATGAAGACACTAGATCTTGCCTTCCTGTACTAACAGCGAAGCAGATCGAAGCCACAACGGTGAATCTTACTTTTCTGGCGGTACAGTGGAACAGATTGAAGCTACAACGGCAAATCTTGCTTCCCCGACATTGCAATTAAAAGATCGAGGCCACAACGGCAAATCTTACTTCCCTGGTGGTGCAGCGGAACAGATTGAAGCTACAACGGCAAATCTCACTTCCCCGGCATTGTAATTAAAAGATTAAAGTCATAACGGTGAATCTTACTTCCCTGGCAATGCAGTGGAACAGATTGAAGCTACACTGGTGAATCACGCTTCCTCGACATTGCAATTAAAAGATTGAGGTCACAACGGCGAATATTATTTCCCTGGCGGTGCAGTGGAATAGATTGAAGCTACAACGACGAATCTTACTTCCCCTACATTACAATTAAAAGATCGAGGCCACAACGGCGAATCTTATTTCCCTAGCGGTACAGTAGAACAGATTGAAGCTACAACGGTGAATCTTGCTTCCCCGACATTGCAATTAAAAGATCAAGGCCACAAGGGCGAATCTTATTTCCCTGGAAGTGCAGTGGAATAGATTGAAGCTACAACGGCGAATCTCACTTCCTCAATATTGCAATTAAAAGATTGAGGCCACAACAGCGAATCTTACTTTCCTGGTGGTGCAAAGGAACAGATTGAAGCTACAACGGCGAATCTTGCTTCCCCGACATTGCAATTAAAAGAGTGATGCCACAACGGTGAATCTTGCTTCCCCGACATTGTAATTAAAAGATCGAGGCCACAATAGCGAATCTTACTTCCCTGGCAGTGCAGTGGAACAGATTAAAGCTACAATGGCGAATCTTGCTTCCCCGACATTGTAATTAAAAGATCGAGGCCACAACGGCAAATCTTACTTTTCTGGCGGTACAGTGGAACAGATTGAAGTTACAACGGCGAATCTTGCTTCCTCGACATTGCAATTAAAAGATTGAGGTCACAACGGTGAATCTTACTTTCCTGGCGGTGCAGTGGAACAGATTGAAGCTACAACGACAAATCTTGTTTCCCCGACATTGCAATTAAAAAGATTGAAGCGACAACGGTGAATCTTACTTCCCTGGCGGTGCAGTGGGACAGATTGAAGCTACATCGGTGAATTTTACTTCCTCGACATTGCAATTAAAAAAATTGAAGCTACAACGATGAATCTTACTTCCCTTGCAGTGTAGTGGGACAAATTGAAGCTACAACGGCGAATCTTGCTTCTCCGACATTGCAATTAAAAGGATTGAAGCCACAATGGCGAATCTTACTTCCCTAGTGGTGCAGTGGAATAGATTGAAGCTACAACGGTGAATCTTGCTTCCCTGACATTGCAATTAAAAGATCGAGGCCACAACGGTGAATCTTACTTCCCTAGTGGTGCAGTGGAACAAATTAAAGCTACAATGGCAAATATTACTTCCCCGACATTACAATTAAAAGATCAAGGCCACAACAGCAAATCTTACTTTTCTGGCGGTGCAGTGGAATAGATTGAAACTACAACGACGAATCTTGCTTCCTCGACATTGCAATTAAAAGATTGAGGCCACAATAGTGAATCTTACTTTCCTAGAAGTGCAATGGAACAGATTAAAGCTACAATGGCGAATCTTGCTTCCCCAACATTGCAATTAAATAGATTGAAACTACAACAATGAATCTTACTTCCCTGGTGAATAGATTGAAGACAGGCTACTAATCATATCTCCTTGAAGTTACAGTGGAGTGGATTAAAATGATGAATCATATACTTCTGAAGTTGCAGTAGGTTAGGATTAAATCTACCGTGACACGTCTTATCTCCCTGACGTTGCAGTGGAGCAGACTAAAACCACAAACCTCGTCCCCCTGAAGTTGCTGCGAAGAAGATTGAAGCTACAAGTCCGATCTCTCTGAAGTGCGATGGAGTGGATCGAAACAACAAGACGCAGTGGACTGGAATGAAGCTACTTGAAAGGAGAAGCATCAAATAAGTGAAGACTCGGCGAGACCGGGCAAAATTGGTCTTTCTTAGTCTTTGCTCTGTTTTCGTTACACGACAACGAGCAAAGAGGAGCAGGTGTACAAGCCCAATTTTATGCCCGGGCCCAATTGAAACCCAAAACCCATTACAACCAAATCAGGCCCAAACATTAAAAAAATATGGCCCAAACCCAACGAAAAAAGTTAGGGTTTCACAACCCTAGTCTCTCCCAACTGCCGCCGTATTGTACGACCTCACTACCTACCCTCTGCTACCGCCGCAACTACCACCAACCACTTCCATCAATTACCTGCAAAGACACGCAACAACAAAGAAAAACAACCACAATAGGAACTAAAATGATGTTAAAATCGGCTATAAAAGCCAAAACCAAAGGCATGTAAGGGGTTCCTTTTTTTTTGAAAAAAAACGATGGGAGAAATAAAAAATTTTGAAGGTGATTCTTTTTTGGTTTTCAGATTTCCCTTTTACTCTATTTTCGTTTTTTTATTTCTGTTTTCTGAGTTGTTTCTTTCTTTTTTCATTTTTATTTAATCATATATATATATATATATAAGAATATATAAAATAAAAATAAAAAAAGAGAGTTTTACCTGTTTTCGGCGATGGTAGAGAGGAAGAACCGAAAGGTTTCTTTCCATTTTGGTCTATTTTTGCCGAGATCTCGACGTTTCTAACCCCAAATCTGAACCCTACTCAAAAAGAGGGGCAAAGTGGGCAATTTTGACTTTTTCGGCCACTGCAGACGGTGGCGCCTCCCCGGCGACCGGCTATCGACGCGGTGGTCGATGGCCGGACCTTAGGCAGGAAATCGGATTGCCCAAAAGGGTTTGAGAGAATTTTTGAGCTTTTTTTAAGAGAAGTGAAAAAAAAATGAAGAAATCTGAAAAAAAATTGATTTTTATAGCGCCTAGAAATGACGCCGTTTTGGCCTGTTTCATCGGGCCCCAAAACAACGTCGTTTTACCCCATAACCCGCGCGTTGACCCGACCCGACTAGAGGATCCGCGCGTTTTTTAGCTAAGGGTCTATTTACCCTTTTAGCTCTTCCGTATTTCTCTCATTTTATAATTTGGTCCCTTTTGTTAAATTTCTTTTATTTTTAATTTTGCCCTAGAATTTTATTCTGATTTCATTTGAGTCCCGGGTAAAGCGCTGCGTTTTGGAGGGAGGGGATATTTTCCCCTTTAGTCCCTCTTTGTTATTCGCGCACTCTATTCGGTCCTTCCCCTTTAATTTATTTACGATTTGACCCCAAATGTTATTTTTTTAATTCAATTTAGCCCTGTACTTGTATTTTGATTATTTTATTATTAAAAAATAATAAATTATATTATTATTAGTATTATTATTAATATTATTGTTATTATCACTATATTTTCATTTATATTTACTTATGTAAATTTTAAATATATGTATCTTAAATATTTTTTTACTTCAAATTTTGTTATATGTGTATACATACATACTCTTTTTTATATATACGTACATATTTTTTAATTTTTATAAATATATATATATGTATACACATACTTATATATTTTTATATTTTATAACTTATATACACATATCTATATATTTATATACATTTTAAATTTTTATGAATATATAAATATATACTTATATATTTTATTATATCCTATAATTCATATATATATATATATATGTACACATATACATATTTTTAATTTATATCTATATACATACATATCTCTTTACATTTTTAGTTGTATTCATTCTCTTTATTGTTATTTACATGTTCATTATTATTTTGAAAGAATGTTTTAATTCTATTCGCTTTTTGCTTGCAATTATATGATTGATTTGTCTTTTATATTTATTTATTTCATTTTTATGATTGTTCATATTTTCATACTCATATTATCGAATTCATTATTGTTTTGTTACGAGTATTAATGTCGTGTTTTATTCCTACTATTTCGTGATTTTATTCGATGCATAAATTAGGATTTTTGAATAAATGGTATTTCGTATGTTTAGATTCGAGAAGGTCGTACCCTAACTTATTGGGTTTCGATTTTCACGATGAATCTAAATACGCGAGTCTTTTTTTCAAACCTAAGCTTTAAACGATCTCGGAAATTAAGAAAAGATCACGTCCTAACTTACTGGGCCTAACCCCTTTCTTTTAAAATCCGAGATAGCTAAATATCTTTTAAATAAGTAATTTTTTAGCATCCATTCGCGTATCGGGAATTCGAGACATTATGTCCTAACTTACTGGATATGATTTTCTTTCTCGATTAACGTGAAAAATGTCCATTTTCCCTTTTAACATTTTAATACAAGGATCGTATTTTTAAAAGTCTTCAAAGTTTTCAATTTTCGACATCAAGACATTAGCTAATCAACTAGGTACCAATTTTTGGGAGTTACGAGGTACTAATCCTTCCTCGTACGTAACCGACTCCCGAACCCGTTTTCTAAATTTTGTGGACCAAAATCGTTGTTTTAATAAAATCAAATCGTTTATTAAAAATAACAATTTTTCAAGGTGATCCGATCACACCTTATTAAAAAGGATTGGTGGAGACTCCCATTTTCGTTTTCGTTTTCAAAATCCAAGTCGACCCCGTTTTATCCAAAAAATGATGTCAACATAGTGAAATCAAATCAAAAAGACAAAAAGAAAAAGTGAACTCCACCAAAAAAAATTTTATCTTTAATTTATTTTTTCTCAAAATAATCAATTATTTTGAGTTGGACCTTTTTGGCTATCTTTTAAAAATTATACAAGGAAAAGCCTGAGTAATATTACATTAGATATCTAGATGTATTTAAAGTTTTTAAAATTAGATTAGTGGCCAAATCAATTAAGTTATTGATATGTTGATCCAGGTTTAATCAATTCGTATGATTCGATTATATAAATTTAAAAAGAAAACAACTCAATTGTCCATTCAATATGTTTTTTTAGCCCGATTTAATTGGTTTGTATCGATTTACAAGTAAATCAATTTGATGCTTCTTTTCGGACATTCCGATTCGTTCTTGGTTCGACTGCATGGTCTCATTTAGTTCAAACAACCATGGATATATCTTTGCCACATTTGACAATCAATTAATTGTTAATGTGACATCTACATGTACAACACGTCAGCAAAGTTAATAGATGTTGACTTTTATATTAATTTTAGATTAATTTAAAAAATAATTCAAATTTAAAATTTAAAAAAGACAAAAAAATTAAATAAAAACCTAAAATAATATTTTTTTAAAAAAATTAGAAGCCATATTTTTATATGCAACGTGATGGAATTAACAAAGTAGCGATCAGTCGACAAGGATATAATATTCATATGAAGGGGTGAGTTCATCACATCACATCACTAATTATTGACCATCACCAGCTTATTCACAACCTTTTCCTTTTTCTAATGCAATTTGCTTAAGAGAGAGAAGAATAGGAGGAAGCAGTCAGAAGGAGGCCGTTGGGGTTGAAAATAGTTTTGAATTTGGAAGATTCTTGGATCAGAAAAAAATGTTGAGTTGAAAATACCATTTTTCCTTCCTCATAGGGAGTCAACATAAAAGAAGGAGATTCATATAATCAGCAATTAAGAATATTGATATAAAACGTACTCATCGACTTCACTATGATTCACATCCTCAAGAGCCATGCTTGACGGAGACGACTCAACAATATCCTACTATTACTCCCATCTATGTTCCCTTCTATAATTGCACTCTTATCACCGTTCTCAGCCGTTGATTCGTTAGCGGCGGCGGTGGTGATGATACAGCTTTCAAAATGGTGCTTCTTGAAGGAGGATGCATTTCCCTAAATCATAATTATAATTAATTTTTAATTGGGTTAGTATTTGGTATGCTCGTAAATCTACTCTTTTTATTCTATCACATGTTTAATAATTTCTCTTTTTAATTATGTTTTGATGGTTGTAAATACATTAATAATGAATCTATATAACCTCTTTAATTAAACTCTTAAGTAAGTGATGAAATAAAATTCTCTGATTGAAGCAATTAAGAAGGCTTCATTAACATGTATTTAATTAAATGCAAAAGAGCTTGTAAATAAAGCACATTGTAAGTGAAAGTTTAATATGAAAATTCTCCTGTACTTTTCCATCTACTTTTTCTTGTTACTATTGTTTTCTTACTTTTTCTATAACACGTCATCATCAGCATAATTATTTTCTTTGATTAGTATTACATAGAAAATAAAGTTTGCTCCTATGTACAATTACTAACAAATTTGGAATTTGTCCTTTTAACTATTAAAACTTATAAACCACCATTTTAATATTATATGATAGAAAAATAACTTTGTTTTTAGTATTATACGATAGTAAAATAACAAAGTTGATCAAATTTTAGGTATCACTTCTCACTCTAATCATTTATACTTTATGTTCTTGTTTTATCAAATTGTTATATTATATTTAGTCATCTCATTAATTATTACTATTAGGTTTATGTTTTTAAATGTAAGAATAATGCATTTGCCTCTTTTAATTTCTCCTCTTTGTAATTATTCATGAAATATATATATATATATATATTTTTATTGTGAATTATAAAATTCACTAGCTAAACATCTACCTACACTAATATTTTTAATATGGCATAATTCTTTAAATGTGAATGCAATTAATTTTATTCAATCATTTTATGTGATGTTTTATATTCTAATTATCATTTTTTATATTAGCTTGTATAAAGTCAGATCTTGCAAAATTTGAAGTTTCGACTCTTAACATATCAGGCAAGAACTATTTTTCATGAGTGTTAGATGCTAAAATGCACTTAGACGCTTACAACATGTTTGGTTGGGTGTATTGGCGGTGGGCCCCACCTAATCCCTCTTTATTCCGTCGTTTGGTTCAATGTGTTGCTAATACGCGTGTAATACATTACAGATCTAATCGGTGAAAACCACCGATTTGTAATCTGACCCTTTTGCTCGTTTAGGTCTTTGCATCGTTTACCCTCCCTGTTTTACCCTCCCGATTGGCTTCCCCATTGCGTCTCCTCTTCCTTCCTTCTACCTTCTGTCGATTTGCTCAAGTTTCGACCGATTTTTATCCTCTGTCTCTCAACCTTTTCTTTTCTTTTTCTTTACAACCAATCACACTCTTTCTTTTCTTTTTCACTCTGTCACTCTTTCGATTTGCCTTCTCAACCAGTCGACCTTTTTCTTTTCTTTTTCTCTGTGTCACTCTTTCGATTGCTTTCAATTGGTGGGTTTCCAGGTTACTGCTACTGAAAGGTAAAGGTTTCTAACTCTCTTTTGCTCTCAAACTGCTTTAATTGTTCTAACTCTCTTTTTCTCTCTGTACTGAGTTTCAATGGTTGTCTTGTTAGTGTCTTTAGCTCTTTTTCTCTCTGTACTGTGTTTTAATTGTTCTAATTTCTTCATCGATTATTGCACTGTTAACCTAATCGGTTTCCCTTTTCGATTCTGATTTCTTCTTCATTGCACTCGCCTGATTTGCTCATTAGAGGTAAGTTTCCCCGATTGCATGTTTATCTTCAATCACAGTGCATGTATATGATTGAAATATAAATTTGTTATCTCTGTCTCTGTTATCATTGAATCCTTTATTATTTTCTTGATCATTTAGCACGTGAAGATACGATCTTTGGGATTATTTTTAATTTCATCGATTTTTTGCTTATTCCTGATTAAATCTTGTAAATATGATAAATAGCGATAGATAAAGAAATAGGCGATTATACTTTAATGGCATTTTAGCATATATGGTTTTTGGTATAGGGAGGGGTAGATATACATGCATTGCATGGATGTTTCTGCGAAGCAGTGGACAAAATGGATCTAATCTTTGATCCCTTAGCTTAGATGTCAAAATTTGTTGCCTTGAGTTCAAAGTTTTATTTATATTTTATATGTAAAATCCCCACTATTTCTTCACTCCTTTTTCAAACCATATCTATTTAAAGGTGTAAGAAAATTTGGTATAGAAAAGATTGTAGTGATGTAAGGGACTGTCATTCCTTTAGAGGCAGTGGTGATAATAGTAGGCTTTGCTGAAATATGCCCAAAATTCACTCAACCTCATAACATGGTAGGCTTTGCTGCAACAAAAGAGTCATAGTTTAGAACAATATTTTCCAATGGAACATGCTAATTCTGCAGAATTATGCATAGATACCTGTTGGTAATCATCCTTTATCTGAATCAGTTTAATCCAGCAAATTTTGATAGGCAGAGGGATTACTGATCAGATCGGTAATTATAGTTAGAATTACATTATATTCAACTAAGCAAAGACACTACTTGTTTTATAAGATTACTAGCGTCTCCTTAGAAGAATCATCGAGCACCTGCAGCCCCTCTTTCTTGTTCAAGACCATTTTAGTTATATGGTCAACAGTTGGTTATCCTTCCTTGAAATGTTATTGATTTGTATTGATTTGTTAGTGAGTAGAAGATGAAACTGGAAATTGTTGCAATTTGTTTTGATATTGTTCTTGATTTGTTCTGGAAATTGTTTTGATTATCTACTGGAAATTGTTCTTGATTTGTTAGTCAGTACAATATGAAACTGGAACTTGATTTGTTCTTGATTTTGTTAGTCATTGATGGTAAAAAATGAATAAATAAGGATAAATTTCAATGACAAAAATAAGAGCATAAGCATAGAGAAGCTATCATGAACTCAAAACAGCATTACTCTTCAACCTTACAACAGTTCAGGGTAGAAAAACATTGTCAACTTGACACAAATAAAATCAATTCAATGAACGCACTATTGCACATAAAACCCTACCTTCTTCTATCTATACTTATTTTCCAACATGTTTGAACCTAACCAAGACATAACCCTCCGGTTTCCCATAAAAGGCTAAGCAAGTCGGAAGTTGGTTCAATTATAAACACTTCAAAATTGAAATTAGAAGATTTAAATCAATCCCAAAGCAAAAAGTCAAGAATTCTTGTATAATTAAAAGTCCACGAGTTCACATACAAAAATAAAAATCAAGAACCCCGAACTAAATGAGTGATAAAGTCAACAAACATACCGAACTTAAATTAAAAATTCAAAGAAATTCAAAGAAATTGTAAAAAATATATTTATAATTTTATATAAATTTATGAGAAAATAAATGAAATTTTGATTCAAATGTTAATAATAATATATTGAAAATTATGTGTCTTATATATCTTATTAAATGTTGTTTAATGTGCTTTAATTGTTGTTGTTAATGATAAATTACTCTATGAATTAGTCATTGTTATCTATGGTGATTATTGATTACAATTTTACTAAAAAATGTATTTATAATTGTTGATTTATAAAAATATTATTACATTTTAATTTTTTAATTGAATTGGGATTCATTTAATAATCAAAACACATTTTAAATAGTAATATAAATTATAAATAAATATATTATTAACTTCTTTTTATCGAAAATACAAATTTTTATATTTTTCCCTCATAGAAAATTATAAATTATTTTTAAATAAAAATATAAAATATAAATAAATATGTATGATTGATACAATCAACTAATTTAAGTAAAGTACTATTAAGCGAAAGCATGTTTATAAATAAAATTGGTTCTACTTTCTTTGATAGCAGTGGCACTAATAACGGTTCAGTTTGTTTTCAAGTGTCGATGTTTTATTGATTGTAGTTTTAGTAATTTTAGTTCTAGTGTTTCCTTTTTCTTTTTTTTAGTTTCATTTTTTAGAAATTTACTGAGGAGATTATGTCATTTAGGGGATTGATTTTTGTGCATCATCATTATTGAATAGTGTTTTGAGATCTCTATTGTTATTGTTATAATTGAGTAAGGTTATGTCTTTAGTAATTCCTAATGCTCCATGGCCTTGTTAATACATTTCTCTCTTCCAATGGGTTTTTCATGATGCCACAACATAACAATGACTAGTGTTATAAAGCAAAAATGAATAAATACATAATCAAAAGATGGCAATAAAAAATAAACAAGTTTTGATATGTCTTATTAAACTTTGTTAATATAAGAGAGGCAAGCAGGGGATCTAGCTTCCTTGAATAAAAATAGATTTAATTGCAGATTAAACCTTCTAATTATTTAGTAATAATTATAAACCTTAATTAAACTAATCAATAAAAATAAGGACTTTAATATTATTGAATTAAATCAAATCCTTATTCTTTATTTTATTTGTTTTAAAATTAGAAAAACCTTAATTAAACTAATCGTAAATAAATAAACTAATCAATTTTCAAACTTTGAACATGCTTTATTAGTTAGTAGTCAATGTTAAAACTTTGAACATGCTTTAATGAAGTAATCAATATATTTATACGTAATGAAATTTAAATTTAAAATGTAATTAAAGTTGCAACGATATCATTTAATAGATACTTTTTTGCTTCATGTGTTCTAAATTTGTAACAATTAATTTTTTTTTGATAATGTGTAATTGCAACTTCAATTCTTTGATAGTGTCTTCTAATTTTAATATGTTGCAGTAATGGCTTGTCTGCCTTTAATTGCACAACGTGAGAGGCGTAAAAGAATTGGTATTGCATTGACACTATGGTTGGAAATCTGTAGAATTGCGATTTGGTTCTTATTTAGAATGGGTGCCAGCCTTAGCCTACAGACTTATAGACCAAGGATTAGGTCCTATACCTTAGATTTTTATGCAAAACGGGATTATGTGAAAAGGCTTGTATATGCTAGTGATGAGACTTGTATTGAACAAGTTAGGATGAATAGAACTGCCTTTTTTAAACTATGTGAGATGTTAGAATCGATAGGGGGATTGAAGTCGTCAAGAAACATGCTTGTTGATGAGCAAGTAGCAATGTTTTTACATATCATCTCCCATCACCTAAAAAATCGAGTTATCAAGCATCACTTTAGAAGGTCCGGGGAAACTGTTAGCAGAGCATTTCATAGTGTTTTAAATGCTGTCATAAGCTTACAAGATGTGTTATTTAAAAAGCCGGAGCCAATTATAGCCGATTCTTCTGACACAAGGTGGAAATGGTTTAAGGTATTAGACTAAGTTTTATATATAGCTTGTACAACATTTAGTTGACTTAGATTTAAATTAGTATTCTAACTCAAGGTTTTATATCATGTGATATAGAATTGCTTAGGTGCTCTTGATGGAACCCACATCAAGATTAGGGTGCCAACAGTTGATAAACCTAGATATCGAACGCGAAAAGGTGACATAGCAACAAATATGCTAAGTGTTTGTACACCTGAGATGCAATTTGTTTATGTTCTTCCTGGTTGGGAAGGTTCAGTTGCCGATGGACGGGTTCTTCGGGATGCCATTAGTAGAAGACATGGACTAATTGTTCCTCATGGTAAAGTGGGTAGTTAGAGGACTTTGATATTGTTCATTAAGATTATACTTTTTTAGCTGAATTAATCATTTTAAGTCCATCTAATTATTTTATAGGTTGTTATTATCTAGTTGATGCTGGCTACACAAATTGTGAGGGATTTCTTGCACCTTTTAGAGGACAACGATATCATTTGAACGAGTGGCGTCAGGGTTATCAGCCAAGTTCTCCGCAAGAGTTTTTTAATATGAAACATGCCTCAGCACGTAATTTTATTGAGAGATCCTTCGGGTTATTAAAACTTAGATGAGGAATACTCAGGAGTCCATCGTTCTATCCTGTAAGGGTGCACAATAGAATTATTATTGCATGTTGTTTGCTCCATAATTTTATTCGAACCAATATGAGTATTGATCCCATTGAAGCGGAAGTGGGAGAAGGATTACCTACTAATGTGGTGGATGACGATGAACCGAATATCACAAATATTCATCCATCGGATGCTTGGGCTACTTGGAGGATGGAACTAGAGAACCAAATGTTTGATGAATGGCAAGCATCTAGAAATTAGTTTGTGAAACTTTTGTGAAACTTTTGTATTGATTTTTGTATTGTACTAAACTTGTTGAATTATAATCTAATTTCTTCTCATTTTAAATTTTAAATTTTTTGTGTTATAATTTTAAATTTTAAATTTTAAGTTATAGTTTGTGTTTGGGTTATTAAATTGTTTTGTGATATGGAGCTTTTGATTCATGATATTGAACTTAATTATAATTTTATAAAGTGTTCACCTTTTGATTCATTATATTAAAATAGTAATATGGACTAATTTGTTTTTTTTTTTTGTTCTTAAGATAGTTATGCCAGGTGTTCCAGAACCAAATGCTTCTTCTCAAGCTTCTCGAGGAACCAAAAGAAAATGGGTTCCAGAAGAAGATGCAGCATTGGTTTCCTGCATGATGGACCTGCATAATGTTGGAACATTTAATGCTGATACCGGGTTCAAAGCCGGTTATTTAAACGAGTTGGAAAGAATGCTACAAAAGGTTTTACCAAATGCAATGTTGAAGGCGAAACCTAATATTGAATCGAGGATTAGGTTACTAAAAAGGGAGTGGTCAATCGTCTATGACATGCTTAATGGCCAAAACAATAGCGGTTTTGGTTGGGACGAGCAAAGGCAGCTCGTTGTTGCTGAAGATGCGGTTTGGGAGTCCTATTTAAAGGTAAGATTATTTCAAGTCTTTATTATCTTATTTTTACCAAACTTATAACTAATATGATTTATTATCTTTTTAGAGTCACAAAGAAGCCGCTCAATTCAAACATCGTAGTTTCCCTTACTACGACCAGCTTACTACCATATACGCAAGAGATCGAGCAACTGGGAAAGATGCTCAAACAGCTGCTGATGTTCTTCAAGAAATAAATGCTGAGGATATACCTACTACAGATATGAATGAAGAGAGAAACACATTCTATGACTGCGAAGCTGACGTCTCTTTGGACGACATGGATGTTTCTGGTCCGGAGCCGCGAGGAGATAGAGACCAAGGGGGTTCCTCATCTTCAAACAAGAGAAAGAAGAAATCTGATACTCGTGATATTTATTCTTCATTTGATGAGGCTGCAACTTTATTGGCCGAAAACATCAAGGCCGTTGGCGATCAAATCAGTAGGAGTATTGCCTCGGAGGTGGTAGTTCAGCAGAAGTCAGAAGAATATCAAAAGATGGAAGAGAAAGCTTCAAATTTATATTCAGCTTTATGGGAAATTGAAGGTTTAACCGACGATCAGCGGTATGAAGCTTTGAGTAAAATTCTAGATCATCCAACTCAAATGATCGTTTTCTTTAGTTTACCTTCTATTGCCCGATTGGAATGGGTCAGAAGATTTCTTTCTCACCATTAAAAATCATTGTTCAAACTCTTTGATGTTGTAAAACTATATAACATATGGATTATGATGTAGAATTTCATTTTCATCTAACATTTTCTTAATATAAGTTAATTATGTCTATGCAGAATATAATTCTCAAGTTATATATTGATTTTAGTAAATTCATATAAGAACATTTTATGATTAAGAATTTTATGAAATTATATATCATTATTAAATTATATTTAATATTAATTATTTTAAATCTGTATAAATTCATATAAGAAAATTTATTATCAAGAATTTTATGAAATTATATATTATTATTAAATTATATGTAATAATAATTATTTTAAATTATACAAATTCATATAACATAATTTATTAGTTATAATTATTTTAAATTTTATTAAATCATATATTTTAATTAAAATATATTTAATATTAATTATTTCAAATTATCTTTTATAGTATCATATATTATGATTTGAGTAAATTCATATAAGAATATTAATTATTAAGAATTTTATTAAATTATATATTTTAATTATAATATATTTAATAATAATTATGTTAATTTATCTTTTATAGTATCATATATTATGATTTGAGTAAATTCATATAAGAATATTAATTATTAAGAATTTTATTAAATTATATATTTTAATTATAATATATTTAATAATAATTATGTTAATTTATCTTTTATAGTATCATATATTATGATTTGAGTAAATTCATATAAGAATATTAATTATTAAGAATTTTATTAAATTATATATTTTAATTATAATATATTTAATATTAATTATGTTAATTTATATTTTATAGTATCATATATTATGATTTGAGTAAATTCATATAAGAATATTAATTATTAAGAATTTTATTAAATTATATATTTTAATTATAATATATTTAATAATAATTATGTTAATTTATATTTTATAGTATCATATATTATGATTTGAGTAAATTCATATAATAATATTAATTATTAAGAATTTTATTAAATTATATATTTTAATTATAATATATTTAATAATAATTATGTTAATTTATATTTTATAGTATCATATATTATGATTTGAGTAAATTCATATAAGAATATTAATTATTAAGAATTTTATTAAATTATATATTTTAATTATAATATATTTAATAATAATTATGTTTAAATATGATTAAATTATTTATTATTGATATTAATAATCTTATTAAAATTTAAATAACAATAACAATAATCATTTACCAAAACAAATTTATGCTAAGGGTATTCTAGTCATTTTAGTTTTTTCCATTATGCTATTACACCTCTATTACATTCAACCAAACACAAGAATACTATTACGCCTCTATTCCATTACATTCAACCAAACAATTGATTTGCTATTACACCTCTAATCCATTACACCTCTATTCCATTACGCCTCTATTCCAATACAGCGAACCAAACGTGCTGTAAAGGTTTTAGGAATACAATTACTTAAGGTAATGAGGCATTTAAATACGATAAATCCCAAGCTGTGATTTTCCTCTACTATCATCTTCATGAAGGATTGCAAATAAAATATTTAATTATAAAAGGTCCACTTGAATTGTGGAATAGTTAAAAAAAAGATATGACCATCAAAAAATAAGAATTTACCAAAAGCTTGTTATGATAGGATGCACTTGAGGTTGCAAGATTATAAAACAATAAGTATAATTCTGCAATATTTAAGATAAGTTCTCAATTAAAATTACGTGGAAAGAAAATAACTTATTAGGACTTATTGGAAAAAAAACTTTGTCAACTTTTCACACATCTAATATGCTCCTGCAACAGCAATACCGTGAAAGGGATTTTAAGAAATACTTTGAATTAATCTCATGCCTTTTGGTGGGTGATAAAAATAACGAGCTATTAATGAAAAATCATGAAAGTCATCCTACTGGTTCTTCTCCATTTCCAGAAGTGAATGCATCAATACACGATAATTATAGAAATGAAAGAAATCGTGGTCGTGGTCGAGGTTGTGGTTGTGGCCATGGACGTGATTGAGGACCCTATAATTATCGTTTTCAATGTGCTAACAATTATTATGACCACCAAAACAAAAATAAAATAGAAAAGAAAGAGAAGATCATGGCCCAAGCAATCCTTCAAAAGGCATTGAGAATTTATGCCATCGATGTGGTATGAGTGGGTATTGGTCAAGTATCCGTCGTACACTTGGACATCTTGTAAAGCTTTATCAAGCCTCCATCCAAAGGAAAGGAAAGAATATTGAAACAAATTTGACCTATTGAAATGATAATGTAAAGCCTAATTTTGCTCACAATGATAATGGTTTTAAAAACTTTGCTGATATGATCCATCTTGATTTAGATGATTTCTTTGAGGCTAGAAATCAAGAATTTTAAAATATATAATAATATTTTATATTTATTTGATGATTTTATAATTCTTGTTATTAATGTTTGTATGGCTTTAGTATGCTTTGATATATTTTTTGAGTGTTTACAATATCTCTTATGATGTGTTTTGTTTCAATGAAGAATATGAATCTTTTGGTTGAAATCAAGATCAAGAATGAAGACACATATCTTGCAAAAATGCTACAATACATACCATACTTAAAGATAGAAAATGCTTTTTTCATTTAATTGCAAGCAATGAAAATGTCAACATTATATTGACAGCACCTCGATGCACCGAGGCTGAGAATCAACAATATTATACTTAAATATCTAGCGGCTTTACTGCAAGTGTGACAGGTCAATTGTAATATTTATAGTATTATAATGGAACACTTGAGTATTTCAAGGATCCAACCCAAGAGAGTTGGGGACAAAGTGATTCCTAAGCAACTAACATGCAAATAACGAATCTAACTAACTAGTCATTAAGTTTTATATTACGACAAATTATATCAAGGTTAATTATATTAATTTGCTAACTGTAAAAAATAGAATGTCGGTAATGACAATATATCACAAAGAAAAGAGAAATAAAAAATAAAGAACACGCAGATTTTTACGTGGAAACCCTTTTGGGAAAAAACCATGGGAAAAGGAGAAGAAAATTCACTATGTCGAATTCGAATGATTACAAGAGGAGTAGACTATGTCTATTTATAGGTTTGTAAAACCATATTCTAATAGGAGTGCAATAAGATTAAAACGCTTTATTCTAATCAATATCAAATAGATGGGATTTAATAAGGTTTAAAAAACCTTATTCTAAAATAAAATAAAAGAAGTATAATTCTATAGGGATTTTACTTTTATTTTATTTTACCACTGTATTTTATTTAAATAAGGATTCAGATCACTTAATTCTAACAATCTCCACCTTGACACGAATTCTTAATGAACAAGTTCCTCATTGTGAACTCTTAACGAACAAGTTCTCCACTTATTCCATAAAACCCCTTAAGGGTTTAACTTCAACAATGAACACCAACCAAGTATAAGCAATGCTTAAACTTGGTTATAGGAAGTGACTTAGTCATCATACCTGCAGGATTTTCATGAGTACTAATTTTGTTAGAACAATATCACCACGAGCAATAATATAACGAATAAAATGATACCGAACATTAATGTGTTTTATTCTCTCATGAAACATTTGATCTTTTGTAAGGAAGATGGCACTCTGACTGTTACAAAATACTGTATTGATTTGAAGGTCTTCATTGAGTTTACTAAAGAGTCCCTTCAACCAAATAGCTTCTTTACAAGCTTTAGTAATCGCCATGTACTCAACTTCAGTGGTAGACAAAGCAACTGTAGTTTGCAAAGTAGTTTTCCAACTGATTGCACAACCTCCGATTGTAAAGACATAACCTGTGAGAGATCTTCTTCTAAAGGTCTCCAACAAAATCAGCATCAACATACCCAATGACTCCATCTCTAGTTCTTTCAAACTATAAGCAAACATCAGTAGTACCTCGTAAGTATCTTTAAATCCACTAGACTACTTTCTAATGTTCTTTATCGGGATTCACCATGTATCTACTAACTGCATTAACTACATATGATAAATCTGGACATGAACAAACTATAGCATACATGAGAGATCCCACTGCACGAGTATGGAATTTGTGACATGTACTCAACCTCATCATCTGATTGTGGAGACAAAGCCGATGAAAGTCTGAAATGGGCTGCTAAAAGAGTACTAACAGGCTTAGCATTCTTCATATTGAATTTGCGAAGAACTTTTTCAGTGTACCCTTCTGAATTAGGTACAATTTACTTGCTCTTCTATCTCTGAAAATCTCTATACCAAGTATTTTCCTTGCTGGTCCCAAATCTTTCATCTCAAATTCTTCACTTAATTGGGTTTTGAACTTTCTTATCTCTCTTTTATTTTTCACTGCTATTAACATGTCATCAACATAAAGGAGTAGATACACAAAACAACCGTCACCGTTTTTCTTAAAGTAAGCACAACTGTCAAAGCTATTTCTTTTGAAATCATGAGAAGTCATAAAAGAATCAAACCTCTTGTACCACTGTCTTGGTGACTGTTTCAAACCGTAAAGGGACTTTTTCAGCAAGCAAACATAGTCCTCTTTTTCTGAGACTGTAAAACCCTCTGGTTGTCGCATGTAAATATCCTCTTCAAGTTTTCCATGCAAAAATACAGTTTTTACATCTAACTACTCCAGTTCCAAATCATGCATGGCCACAATACCAAGCAAAGCTCAAATCGAACTATGCTTCACAACTGGGGAGAACACATCTGTGAAGTCCACTCCTGGAATATGACTATAACCCTTTACAATAAGCCTTGTTTTATATTTGGGTTCTTCAACTCCTGGAGTTCTTTTTTTCTTTTTAAACACTCATTTACAACGAACAACCTTTTTACCTTTAGGAAGTTTCACAAGATCTCATGTTTTGTTTTTGTAGAGTGATTCCATCTCATCTTACATAGCAAACATCCACTTTTCTGAGTCTTCACAGTTAACCGCATCAGAATAATTAGATGGCTCTTGGTTTGCATATATATCTTCAGCCACATTTAAAGCATAAGCAACTAGATCAGCCTCAGCATACTTCTTTGGAGGTTTAATTTCTCTTCTAGTTCTATTTTTAGCGATAGAATGTTGTGGTGAAGAAGCAACTCTATTCTGAATTTTTGTACTGGCTTAAGGAGTCGGCTCTGTTGTAGATTCTGGATTAATCTGATACTCCACCTGCTTTTGATTTTCTTTATTGGAAGAGTCTTTAAGAGAAAATTTAGGTAGCATAGCAGTTTCATTAAAAACATCTCTGCTAATCATAATTTTCCTATTTTCAGGACACCATAACTTATACCCTTTTACACCAGCTTTATAACCAAGAAAAACACATTTAATGGATCTCGGTTCCAATTTTTCATTATCAACATGAGCATACGCAGGACACCTAAAGATCTTTAAATCAGAATAGTCAACAGGATTACCAGACCATACCTCTTGTGGAGTCTTTTTCTTAATTGCATCGGATGGAGATCGGTTGATCAAAAAAATGCAGTAGAGGCTCCTTCGGCCCAAAATAACTTTGGTAAGTTGGCATTTGACAACATACATTGAACCTTCTCCATGATTGTTCTGTTCATTCGTTCTACAGTACCATTTTACTATGGAGTATAACGAACTGTTAAGTGTTTCACGATCTCTTCTAACTTGCACAGTTTATTAAACTCATCAGAACAGAACTCTAAGTCATTGTCTGTGCGGAGGTATTTTATTTGTTTGTCCATCTATTTTTCAATCATAGTTTTTCAAGACTTAAATGCGAAAAACACATCACTTTTCTAATTCAGGAAGAACACTCACACTTTTCTGGAAAAATCTTCAATAAAAGTTAGCATATAATTTGCTTCACCTCTCGAAGGTACTCTAGATGGCCCCCACAGATCAGAATGAATATACTTCAATGTTCCCTTCGTGTTATGGATTTCTCTAGTGAATTAAACTATCTTTTACTTCCTAAAAACGTAGTGCTCACAGAACTTCAGTTTGCAAATTCCTTGCCCATCAAGAAGTCCTCTTTTGCTCAATTTTGACATGCCATTCTCACTCATATGCCTTAGGCACATATGCCAAAGTTTAGTAATATCATCATCTAACAAGGAAGAGGATGAAACAACTGCATCACCAGTAATAGTAGAACCTTGCAAAATATATAACTTGGCAGTCTTTCTCTGCCCTTTCATCACAACGAGGGAACCTTTAGAAACCTTTAAAACCTCACTTTCAGCTGTGTATTTGTACCTTTTTTAATCAAGAGTACTCAATGAAATTAAATTTCTCTTCAATTCTGGAACATGTCGTACGCCACTAAGTGTTCTGACAACTCCATCAAATATCTTAACTTTAATTGTTCCAACACCTGTAATTCTACATGAAGCATTATTTCTCATTAAAACAACACCTTCAGACACTGTTTCGTAAGTTTTAAACCAATCTCGATTGGGACTTATGTGGAAGATGCAGCCCGAATCAATGATCCACTCCTCGCTCATTTTAGAATTGTTGACAGAAGCGACTAGAAGTTCACCATCGTTGTAGTCTTCTACAACATCAGCTTTACTGAAATTTTCTGGTTGTTTTCTATTCTGATTCGTAGCCTCCCTTTTGATCTTGTTTTGTAGCTTATAACACTAAGATTTAAAGTTTTCTTTCTTCTTGCAAAAGTTACAAGTTTTACATCTATTTGAAGACTTCGATCTACCCTTAGATTTACCGCGACGATTCGTTCCTGTGTCCTTCCATGATCATCATCAGCATTTCGATCTTGTCTTCTACGAACAATGAGACCCTCTCCTTGAGAGTCAGTTTTAACCATAAAATTTTTTATCTTACCATATGAGGTTAAAAATCATAAACTTCATCAACTGTGAGAGACTCGCAGCTATATAAAATCGTATCTCTAAAGGTTGAATAAGACGGGGGTAACGAACAAAGCATAATCAACCCTAGATCTTCCTTATCATACTGAACCTCTATGACCTCCAAGTTTGAGAGAATTTCTTTAAACATTATAAAGTGTTCGTACACAGATGCACCTTCCTCCAAACGATGAGCATAAAGACGCTGCTTTATATGCAGCTTGCTAGTTAGAGTTTTTGACATACATAATTATTCCAACCTCTTCCATAATCCAACGACGGTCTTCTCATTCATCACATCCTGTAAAATTTCGTTAAACAAATGCAGATGTAACTTTGTTAACGCCTTTCGATCCTTCTGCTTCTTCTCTTCCTCCGTCAATGTTGAAAACATATTATCTACCCCTAGCAGGGCTTCCACTAAGTCCATCTGTGCAAGAACTGCCTGCATCTTTATCTGTCACAACGCGAATTTAGTGCTGTGATCCAACAACGAAATTTCATACTTTAAAGATGTCATTACCGTGATTGAGATGAATAACCCGAAAGCTCTGGTACCAATTTGTAAAAAATAGAATGTCGATAATGACAATATATCGCAAAGAAAAGAAAATTAAAAAATAAAGAACACACAGATTTTTACGTAGAAACCCTTTTGAGAAAAAACCACAGACAGAGGAGAAGAAAATTCACTATGTCGAATTCGAATGATTACAAGAGGAGTAGACTATGCCTATTTATAGGCTTGTAAAATCATATTCTAATAGGAGTGTAGTAAGATTGAAACACCTTATTCTAATCAATATCAAATAAATGGAGTTTAATCAGGTTTGAAAAACCTAATTCTAAAATAAAATAAAAGAAGTATAATTTTATAGTGGTTTTACTTTTATTTTATTTTACCACTGTATTTTATTTAAATAAGGATTCGAGTCACTTAATTCTAACACTAACTAACACTAAAAAGGACTAAATCATAAAATAGACAAAACTTAGGCAAATAACAATTAAATAACAAAAAACGGTTGGTTGAGTTGCATATTGCTAATTAACCTTTGGATCAGGGATCTAAAAGGCTTAAACTTCTAATTGTCTCAATTTTACCTCTTGGTCACCATTTTACCAAATTAGACAATTTAGTTTCAACATGGGGATATGTTATTTTACATGTCGCAGCACTTGCATGCATTAAACCAACAAGTTATCATTAATTCCCTCAATGCAATTGGCTTTTGTTCAGAAGTCAAATATTTTCTACCTTAGAATTTTTGGATGTGCTGTATATGTTCCAATTACTCCACCACAATGCATAAAGATGAACCCTCAAAGGAGGTTGAGAATATATGTTGGGTATGAACCTCCTTCTATAATTAAGTATCTTGAATCAATGACAAGAAATCTATTTACGACACGGTTTGTCGATTGTCATTTTGAAGTAATGGTATTCCCAACTTTAGAAGGAGAAAAAAAAGACAATTGGTAAAGGAAATTACATGGGATGTATCATTATCATCTCAATTAGATCCTCAGACAAATCAATTTGAACGAGAAGTTTAGAAGATAATACAGTTGCAAAATATTGCAATTCAGCTGGCAAATGTATTTTTTGACCTAAAAAGAGTTACTAAATCTGATATATCAGTTGAAATGCTCCAATAAGATTTGATGTTATTGTTGGACAATATGCTAGTGTAAATGAAAGTATGCCCCACCTGAAGTGTGGCAGACCAATTGGTTCCATAGATAAGAATTCTCGTAAAAAGAAAAGAGTAAATCTCTAGATGGTAATATTATAGAAGTGAGTGCCCAAGAAGCGGTCGAAGACATAATTGACTAGAAAACCCCAAAAGAGGTTTAAGTACCTAAAAATAGTGATAATGAAGAAATCTCGATAAGTTATATCATTACGGGAAAAGGATGAAACCAAAAAGATATAGTTTTCAACAACATTTTTCTTATAATATTGCTACTAAAATAGTAATAGAAAATGAGGATCTTGAACCTACATTTGTTAAGGAATGTAGAAATAGAAAAGATTGACCAAATTTGAAGATGCAATACAATTAGAATTAAATTCGCCTGCTAAACGTGAGGTTTTTGGACCTATAGTCCAAGCACCTAAAGATGTAAAGCTGATGGGGTACAAATGGGTATTTGTGGGAAAACAAAATGAGAAAAATGAAATCGTTAGATATAAAGCATGACTTGTAGTACAAGGATTTTTGCAAAGGCTTGACATTGATTATGAAGAGACATATTCTCCTAGGGTGGATGCAATCACGTTTAGATATCTTATAATTCTGGCTGTACATGAAAAACTTGATATGTGTCTAATGGATGTTGTTACAACCTATTTATATGACTCACTGGATAGTGAAATTTATATGAAAATCTCTAAAGGATTTATTATTGTAACAACGTGAAATTTAGTGGTGTCAAAAAATGCGATCATTTTGGGTTGTTACAATTATCCTAGAAGGATACAAAGTTTCCCGAGAAGATTATTCAATCAAATTAAGAATTTATCAAAAGAGACCTTCAAGATATCCTCACAATAGACTAAAAGCAAATGATAATTTTAATTGGAGATACAAACTTAGAGACTTTTTTTTTTTTAATTACAAGGAATGGATGCTTTTGCGATCAACAATGGCGATATTATGAAGGTGTCGGTACCCTAAAATTCAGTCTCCTTAACCACACGGAGTGAAGCAACATGTAAATCACATCAAATGGCTTTGCTGGTCGGTTCAAAACAAAATGCCTTCGGACTTGCCTCACTCTCTTTTGCAACTTCAAATACTTCTTCTCCGATATCCCTTTCAATATCCTCTTGATTTCCGGTATCCTCTCTGACGGAATATGAACCGAAAACTCGCTCCAATCAAGCACATCGCTAAACGGTAGCGCATAGTTATCGGAGATTATAACCGGAACACACCCGACGGAGATTGCTGTGGCCACCCTCGGACTTGCCACTTCGTAGCCGCTTGGGCATAAGCAAAACTTTGTTTCCCCCATCAACTTGAAGTAATCTTTCTCCTTTGAAAGGTACTCGTGGACTTGAACTTCTTCGTCCTTGTCTTTCCAATGCTCCAACAAGAGCTTTCTTATGTAACCATGGGCTCCACCGGCGAAGAACGCGAGGATCGAACTGTTTACCGGGGGAAGGTCGAGGTGCGGCGGACCAAGCTGAGCTTTGGGAATGTTGATTTCGGGCATGGAGACATCTCTTCGAGGGTTGAACTTTTCTGATGTGTTAGCGTTGCAGAGGACTCTGATGAAGTTATTGAACAGTGCTGGATTGGAATCTCCAATATCCGGTGCCTGCATTTCGGAAGTAATACAAAGTTAATGATACTAGCATCAACATTTTTTTATATTACATGCGTGCCTGCATGCATAACATACATACCCAATCATGGCAAGAAATCAAGAAATGATCAGCTCCATTGCTTCGATTCCAATAAGGGTACTTCTGAGCTACGACGCCAACATAATCAGCGACGACTCGGTGTAGCTGATCGCGAGAGTAGGTGACGAGAGGTCGGTAGAGGACTTTGACAATGTTGGCTACACTAATGGGGATAAAAAATGCATGTGCCTCCTCGGGATGGCGAGCCAAAAACCGGCTCTTCCCACTCTCCATTTCGTCGATGAACTGCCCCTCGATGCCGTAGATGTTGCTCACCGGCCCCCCATGAACTAAGGGTGGCTCTCCTTCTCTATATACCCAAACCTTGAATCTCTTCTCCATTTCAATGTGACTCCTGTCATACCAGTTTTGTACCAATGTAAAATAGATGCGCAAGTAAAATAACAAAAAGCTATAATTATTGGTGCTTCTATTCAATATATTTATAAATATATATATGAAATTTAAATATGATTTTAATTCAAATGAAAAATTACGCAGATTATAATGTTTTGTTTAAAATATATCTTTTTATGTATTTTTCTAGATCTTATATAAAAATATAGAAAGAAAGAAATTTTATCAAAATAATATTTTACTTTGTAAAAATAATAAGTTTTAGTAATTTCACAATTGGATTGAGACTTAATTGATGAGTAACACCAATCCCATTAAAGTTTTAAATAATAGTATATACTAGATTATGTAGGTAAAATTTATATAACAAATATATTTATAAAAATAATGTTAAAATAAATGAGAATTTAATTAAAATGGTAAAATTATTATATTGAATATCAAGATGCTTTAGAATTTTTTTTTTTGCAAAAAGAGATAAAAGAGGATATTTACTTTCTAGACTTTTGAACTTTTTTTATCTATATTAATCATTAAACTTTTTTTATCCATGACGTGAAGTAACATTTTGATAATATACCATATTATTATATAGATTAAAAGTAAAACTAGCCACTTGAGTTTTAATTCAATTGATATTGATATTGATATTGATATTGTTGTCAGTATAGGAAGACGTGAGTTCGAGTGAATTAAAATGCATTATCCTCCTACATAAGAGTTGAGGAGAACTATGAATAATTCTATACATTGTATGAAAAATGAAAAAATTTTGCCGTAAGTACCTAAAGGTTGCTTTATCCTTAAAAAAATGTCCGAAGGATAGAGAATTATTCCATTAACAACGCAATATATAGATATGTGGTCCTTATTGGTTAATGCATATCTAGACATTAAACAGTCTCTTCCCTCAATATTTACCTTCTAAATTTAGCCATTTAAGCATTATTATTATAAATACAGGGATTAAGTTGAAATTTTTTATCTTTAAACAACTACAAATTAACAGGAAAAAGGGGTTGGATTTCAATTTTTTTCCTTTTGCAAATAAAACCTTAATTTATGGGCATAAAACGGATTAAAAAGAAAGTGATTAGATTGGTGATTTTAAAATTGAATTGATAGTCAGTTAAATTATTGGTTTTAGTGTGATATGTTGGACTAGTTTAATCAATTTGGTCGATTTAATTGAATAAATCATTTAAAATCATAAAAATATTAAAAATAAAAAAATTGATTTAATAAATTTTTTAGTCTGTCCAACTAATTTGTATTAATTTAGAGTCACTTAATCCAATCTCTTATTCGGACTGATATTAAGGACGATTCTCAATTCAAACAATTGAACTATAGTGTTATAAATATTAGGATTCCAATCTTTCTCAATTCCACATTTTAGACATGATTAGTTCACCAAAATTTGGGTTTAAGGGTTAAAAAATTGTAATTAATAACCGTACCACTTAAAATAAAAAGTAAATTAACATATATGATGACATGAAAATGGAAAATAAAACTTAACTGATGAAAAGCGTATGGATTTCTGTAAATGATTCCTCTGGGAACGAAGGTCTCTTTCTTGTATGATGTATAGTTTCGTACAAGAATTGCTTCACGTATAGCCGCTCGTGCTTTGGCCAAACCCTCTTCAACTTTCTCCAAACTGCTCTTTCTCTACCCAAATTACCAAATCAAACAACGATGAAATCACCCAATAAGCATTAACATAAATTAAAGAGATAAAACAAAAATCAGTTTATGATACTGCTCAATGTTCCGCACTTTATTAGGCCTTGTAATGGCGTCCCCACCAGTTGTTGCATTAAGGGATGTCAATGGAGCCGGTGAAGCAGCTGATGGTGGTGGCGATGGAGGTGATGATGGTGCGGTTTCTTGACTGGTTTTGATGTGGGAATTGGGTGGGAAAGTGGAGAATAAGATGGTGAGTTTGCTTTGGTACTTCAATGGAGATGATAAATACCAGACAAGAAGACAGAAAGCAAGTGAAGCTGACAGTAGCAGACAATTAATATTATGGCAGCCAACTTCTGCCATTGTCTCTCAAAAAGAGAGATTTGAAAGAAATAGACAATAGCAGAAGAAATGTATACATGAAACAAGTTCTTTTATGGAAATGTATCAAGGGCTGTAATTGACTTGCATTCCAGATTGACTGTTTCTAGTGAAACAAAAAAGGTAACCGAAAGAATGGAGTTAAACTTTAAGAAAACATATATACCAAAACAGGCTATTAAGGTGTGAACCTGTTTTCAGCATTTATTTATATTTTGGTACATATCTTAAAGCCATCAAAAGTTAGAAGGTCATAGAAAAGAAATTGGGGTTGTTCATATATACCGAAACAGGCTCTTAAGGTTGAGGGGTGGATGGGTTTTGAGAAGAAGAAATGATTTAAAGAACACCCTCCATGTTAGAATAATAGTTGAGAACATTAAGGAAGAGAGTGTTAGGAAAGAATCCAGTGCAATTACTGCCAACAGCTCAAACACCCCCATAGTTCCTTGATTCACTCCATCGTCCAAGCCTTAACAGCAGCCATTAACTAAGGTCATTTATTTCATGATTCTCTGTTCCATTTCTAACAGAAGATTCACTCACATGTTCCTCAATAGACCAAGAATTGGGTTTGTCTAAAGACTATTGCACTCCTTAAATTCCAAGCAGGTCGTTCACCGTATTGTCCACTGCACATGTATCTTTTCCAAAGTCTTGATCCATATCGTATACGATTTTTCTAGAATTAGATTCTTTACCCCATTTTTGGGGTTCAAACATGGAATTGGAACTTGGATTTCTAGCACAATCATTACCAATCTCGGAATCATCACAACGACCATTTCAGCTATGTTCACATCTTGAATTTGGAGCACAAAATTTTTAGCTTCAAAGTAGAAGTTTGATTATTTTTCCTACCATTTCAGCTAATATTATAAACGTTGCGGCATTGCAAGTGTTTAACTCGGGTGAAAACTTTCATGTAATAGATTTAGAAAAATATGTGACTTTGATTGCGATGGTAAAATTATGTTAATGAGGAGTTTGATGTCTTTGTTCAAATATTTTGTTTCTATATTCTTTTTCTAAATTTATTAAAATACAAAAAGACATTAAAAATATAAAAAGATATAAATACCGTTAAAAAAAAAGCACTTTCAGGGGAGAAGCTAAAATTTTCAAGTTCTGAAAAATGAGCTTTTAAATTAATTTTTGGCTTGGGGAAAATACTTTTTCTCTCAAAAAATAGCTTGTTTAAGAATCTTTTTATTCCAAAAGTGCTTCCTAGAAGCAATACTAAACTGACTCTAAATGAAAGAACTTTCAGCAATTGCTCAATTGAGTTGAGAGGCTGTTGAGGTGTTGTTGACACCATTTTTTTGATAAAATGGGATTGACTTAGATTTTAAAAATGAAAACGAATATGGGAGTCGCCACCAATCTTTTTTGATGAGGTGTGATCGGGTCACTTCGTAAAATGGTTGTTTTTAATAAACAATTTGATTTTATTAAAACAACGGTTTTGGTCCACGAAATTCAGAAAGGCGGGTTCGGGAGTCGGTTACGTACGAGGAAAAATTAGCACCCTCGTAACGCCCAAAATTGGTACCTAGTTGATTAATTAGTGCCTTAGTGTCGAAGATTGAAAATTTTGAAGAGTTTTAAAAATATGATCCTAAATTTTTTTGAATAATATGGGTTGAAATTTAGGATTCTCTTGTTCCGAAAGAATATCACATCCAACAGGTTAGGATACGATACTTTAAACCCTCGAAACCAAGATCACCTTATGGTTTCCAAAACCCATACTTTGAAATTTTAAAAGGATATTTGGCTAAACGAGAAATCGAAACCCAGCACGTTAGGGCACATTTTCTCAAATTTCTAAACGCAAAATATTGCCATAATTTACTTTTTTTTTTGAATTTGGATAAAAAATTATATATGACGGAATAACAATTATGATAATGTAAGTAAAAATAATACGAACAAAAAAATGAAATAAATAAATAAATAAAAGACGAATCAATTATATATACAATAACAAGTAAATAAACGAATAGGACTAAAACGTTCTTTTCAAATAATAACGAACACGTAAATAAATAAATAATAATAACAATAAAGAAAATGAATAAAATTATAAAAATGCAAAAAGATATGTATGTATGTATGTATGTATGTATGTATGTATGTATGTATGTATGTATGTATGTATGTATGTATGTATGTATGTATGTATGTATGTATGTATGTATGTATGTATGTATGTATGTATGTATGTATGTATGTATGTATGTATGTATGTATGTATGTATGTATGTATGTATGTATGTATGTATGTATGTATGTATGTATGTATGTATGTATGTATGTATGTATGTATGTATGTATGTATGTATGTATGTATGTATGTATGTATGTATGTATGTATGTATGTATGTATGTATGTATGTATGTATGTATGTATGTATGTATGTATGTATGTATGTATGTATGTATGTATGTATGTATGTATGTATGTATGTATGTATGTATGTATGTATGTATGTATGTATGTATGTATGTATGTATGTATGTATGTATGTATGTATGTATGTATGTATGTATGTATGTATGTATGTATGTATGTATGTATGTATGTATGTATGTATGTATGTATGTATGTATGTATGTATGTATGTATGTATGTATGTGTATGTATGTATGTATGTATGTATGTATGTATGTATGTATGTATGTATGTATGTATGTATGTATGTATGTATGTATGTATGTATGTATGTATGTATGTATGTATGTATGTATGTATGTATGTATGTATGTATGTATGTATGTATGTATGTATGTATGTATGTATGTATGTATGTATGTATGTATGTATGTATGTATGTATGTATGTATGTATGTATGTATGTATGTATGTATGTATGTATGTATGTATGTATGTATGTATGTATGTGTGTATGTATGTATGTATGTATGTATGTATGTATGTATGTATGTATGTATGTATGTATGTATGTATGTATGTGTATGTATGTATGTATGTATGTATGTATGTATGTATGTATGTATGTATGTATGTATGTATGTATGTATGTATGTATGTATGTATGTATGTATGTATGTATGTATGTATGTATGTATGTATGTATGTATGTATGTATGTATGTATGTATGTATGTATGTATGTATGTATGTATGTATGTATGTATGTATGTATGTATGTATGTATGTATGTATGTATGTATGTATGTATGTATGTATGTATGTATGTATGTATGTATGTATGTATGTATGTATGTATGTATGTATGTATGTATGTATGTATGTATGTATGTATGTATGTATGTATGTATGTATGTATGTATGTATGTATGTATGTATGTATGTATGTATGTATGTATGTATGTATGTATGTATGTATGTATGTATGTATGTATGTATGTATGTATGTATGTATGTATGTATGTATCATGCATGTATGTATGTATGTATATAACAAAATTTGAAATTTAAAAGGTATAAATGAGTAAATAATAATAATAATACAAGATTAATGGAATAATATAAAATTGATAATAACATTAAAATAATTAATTAAATAATAAAATAGATAAAAAAACAAGGACTAAATTGAACTAAAAAAGAAAAAAATGGGGCGGATTCGAAAATAAATAAAAGGGGAGGACTATTTTGTACGCGCGAATAACAAGGAGGGATAAGAAGGGCAATTATTCTACTCTCCAAAACGCACAGTTCCACTAGGGACTAAATTGAAAACGCATAAAAATCATTTTGCAAAATTAAAAAATAAAAATACTTGATTGAAAAACATAAAAAGCGAAAGGGCTAAAGGTGCATTTAGCCCTTCCAAATAAAAACACGCAGATCTTGGTCTGGAGTGGGTCGGGTCGGTCCTATCCAGGTCAAAATGACGCTGTTTCTGCACTTAAATAAGCAGAGTGAAACGGCGTCATTTTACACTCTTATAAAAGCCAATTTTTTTCTAAAATTTTCATTTTCAACTCCCCTCTTCAAAAAAAAAACCGCCAAAAACCTCTCCAACTCTTATAAAAAAATATCTCTTCCCTCAAGAAATCCGGCCAGGTCAGGTCATTAGCCACCACACAATTGCTTCGTGGCAAGGCAAGACTACAATATCTGCAATGGAAGTTCGAAAAAGGTATTTTTTATATGTATATCTCCTAAAAAAATGAAGAAGAACAAATGGCGCGAAATAAAAAAACTCAACCTTTCCCTTGTTTTTTTCGATTTTGCTTGGCTTTTTTTTTGTTTGAATCTGTTTTTTTATTTCCAATATCATCAAAAAAAAGGTCCCCCTTTTTCAAGAGTTGCTATGGCTTTATAGCCATTTTTTACAATTTTTTTTTATTTTTGTTGTCTCTTCTTCCTCTATTTTTTTGCAGGTGCAAGTGGCGGTAGCAGGTGGAGCAGGTGGCGCTGCAGAGGAGTTGGTGGTGGCTGACCTAGGGCGGCAGCAGTAGGGTGGTTGTCACAGGCTAGGGTTTTTTTGTTTTTTCTGAAAAAGTTTAGGTTTTGGGCTTGGTTTGGGTATTGGGTCTGTTGGGTTTTGTTGTTTGGATTTTAATTGGGTATATTGGGCTGGTAATTTTTGTTTTTTTGTTTGCCTGGGCCCGGGAGAAATTGGGCTTGTACATGTGTGATATCAACTCAATTAACTCTTTAATTATGGTAGATATTTTTTATTTTGGTGGTTGTAAGTTTATGAGTTTTGTCATCCTGGTAGATCATTTTACGAGCTTTGATGGTTATAAAATAAAAGTAAGAGAGGTAAAAAAAGAGAACTCCCCTAGTCATCAGCTGAAATGTCGTCCTCATTTGGAAGTAAGTGGCGTGATAATGAGCTAAGCGAAGGCAAACTTTTTGCTTGGAGAAGAAGATGATAGAGTTTGTGCAACAGGCAAAAAGAAAAATGATTATATCCATGATTGGTTAGTGATGATGTACGCTCCAATGAACTTTTTGGTATTTTATGTGAATATTTTCGATTTTGTGCACGTTCTAGTAGACCAAAAGTCTGCTCCAGCGGAGTTTCCTCTAATTTTTATGTGAAATTTCTCAAATTTGTGCACTCTCCAGCAGACTAAAAGTTCGCTCCAATGGAGAAAGCCTCTAATTTATCGGAGTTATGTGTTATGTTCCTAAAATTCTGTTTATATTACTCTTTGGTCGAGCATTTGTTACAGATCATTGGGCTTAAGTTACCTTTTTGGAGACTTACATGATATTTGAAGTTCTATTGTTTTTAAGCATACCACTTCGATGCTTTTTAGAATATATGGATTTCCTATAGTATTCAAATCCTATTTTATCGAAATTACAATGAACATTAATCCAAAATTTCGATATGAAATTGATAATAAAAGGCAAGAAAATAATTCACGAAAGATAATTTAATTATAAATACAATTGGTGTATATAAGTTGTGAATGTTGCTTGTCATGTTACTACTTGAACTTTCTTGCCTTAACCTCATGTGCGAATTATGTGTCATGTTATGTTGCTAGGCTAATACATAAGTTAAACTTGTTAAGTTATATGAATGGAAATACTCATCATAAACCACGTAATTATATTGTATACTTATGTACGGTTTTTTTTATATATAGATCCTCACTTTCAGATTTTTGAAGTCTAAATTGATTAATACATTTTTTACTTGTGGGCCCACAAGTTGTGGAATATATCTAAGGTGTCAGCATGTATAAATGTGCTTGTTATTGAGTTGTTATGTTGCAGGCTCCCTCTAGGACGCGATTTGTTGCCACGTCAGCAAATTGCGCTTACGTGGACGCGATTTCAAGCCACATGGCATGGTCCGGGGGACGCGATTTTGCCGTTTTTCCCACGTTAGGTTTTTTCAGCTTTTAGGAATTATGGTTCAGGCTTTTTAGGGTTTTTAAGTCCTGTAACAAATAATTTTGAGTTGACGTTTCTGATCAAATAGTATAAAATCGCTTCTAGCAGGATGCTATTTAAGAAGAATTTGTGAAATTGCGCCCTAGTGGACGCGCTTTTGCTACAGTAAGTCATGGAAGAAATAATCTTTTTTAACGTTTCTAAGCAAATAGTATAAAATCGCTTCTACGAGGATGCTATTTAAGAAGAATTTGGGAAAATCGCGCCCTCATGGACGCGCTTTTGCTACAGTAGGTTATGGAAGAAATAAATTTTTTTTGACGTTTCTGAGCAAATAGTATAAAATCGCTTCTAGGAGAATGCTATTTGAGAAGAATTTGTAAAAATCGCGCCCTCGTGGACGCGCTTTTGCTACAGTAGCATGTTTGGGCTGAGGCTATAAATTAGGCAGAAAATGTTCTCAGAATGTATAAGTCAGAGCAGAAACAATTTAGAGAGGCTAAGAAGGTTAGAGTTCCAAATATAAGTGAACGTATTAGTGCTGTTATTTACTATGATGGTGAGGTTTGCCATACCGAGAATGGTGTTGTTTTTTTGTCGGAGAATACGGTGCGACTGGTTTTTAACCAAAACATAGATTTGACAGAAATTCGTAAAAGAATTAGGCGTAAAATTTTTGGAACGACGCCAATGAAAGTTCTGTCTATCACGTGTCGATTTTGTTCTTCTGTTGATCCGGTGACATATGACTCGTTCGACATAAAAGGTGCTCGTAGCTTGGAGGCAATGGTGCAGACTCATCTTGCTAGTGGAGCACATTATATTGAGTTATATGTACAATTTACATCGCCAACTGATGTACTTGCGACCGGTGTTCGAGATGTATACACGACCCCTGGCCGACACTCGGTTAGCAGGTTACAAAATACGAAACAGCCTATGTTCGGTAGTGGTGTCGAATGCACATCCCCTGCAAGACACTCTGTCGGTGGATGGGACATGTACGTCGGTGGCTGACGTTTGATGCTGGAAATACGTACTAGAGAACGGCATCAAGTTCTAGTGGGTGGCAATCTACATCCAATTGGGGACGTTTTCAAATGCCCATAAGAAAGGATGACGTACTCCCTACGACGTCAACCGGTGAGGCGACCTCGTATGCTGCAGATGATTGTGGTTAGAAGATGACTCCGATGTGGATCCACTTCGAGAGCCCGGGCCGAATGGTGCAGAAGTTGGCGTATTTTCTAAACCGGAGCCTATTCCAACAGAACCTGAAGATGCTGAAAGGAGTTCAGATGAAGAAGAAAATCCACGATTCAGAGCATACTCACCTCCAGCCCACATGCATAATGTCGATCTTTCTGCAGATAATGCGTTAAAGTTTCCAGATCTACCACACTGGTTGCGTGATCGTACAAGTTCGGGGGTAGATTCCGGTGAATTTGAAGTTGGTAATCAGTTTACCAACAAGGATAGTTTTATTGGTGCTTTGAAACAACATAGCATCAAAAACGGCGTTAACTACCACGTCGTTAAATCTAAATCTGATAAGTTTGAAGCGAAGTCTGCGGTCCAAGACGGTACATGTTCATGGAAAATCTACGCCTCATTAAGGAAAAGGACAAGGTTGTAGGAGATTAAAAAGTACAAAGGTCCACATACATGTGCTGCAGGTATAGTATTGACGGTTTCTGAATAATACTTTTATTATACAATGTTGCATTATTTAATGTACTCGGTTTATAGGTGTTTCACAAGATCATCCCAAGATGGATTCAACTATATTAGCTAGCTTGATACTGCCCACGGTAAAAGCAGATCCCAAGACTTCAGTGCTGGTGTTAATTGCCAATATCCGTAGCCAAATGGGGTACACGCCCTGGTGATTGCATGGCCGCTGATGATGAGTCGGGTGAATGTCTGGGCCTCGTTGAGGGGCTGCCTTCGTCGTCTTGTCGTCTTGAATTTAGAGGCCCGTGCCTTTCCCTTTTGACATGTATTTGCCGCTGCCTCTCCTCTGGCGTCAATAAATACGGCTTGCCATGGATCCTATTCTGGAACATACGCTAACTCCGGAACGATGATTGGTTCCCGAGTTGGTATATATTCATACCGATCTTCCCACATTTCCATGTACTCGGACCAGTATCTCGTCCAATCCGTATTCAATTGTCGAAGGTCGACTTTGTGTTGATTGTCAAACACCTCAGGATCCACGGGAATCAGTTGTCTACATCCAAACTGTCATAGCACTCTGTCTGTCTGGTGCAGCTCCACGGTTGTGTAGTTGATCAACACGACTTTCACGTGCCAAGTCTGTGGATTTTGTAAGAACTCTTCAGGGATTACTGCCCGAATTGTCGGATCCTCGTATGGTGTCCATTGAAACTATATGAACATGATAGAAATATTAGTTATATACATAATATTGAATACTAAATACTAAATATCAATCGACTAGCGAATGTATGGAAATATCTATTTTATTTAAAACTTACTTGTGCTTCCGACCGTTGGTCCAATAGAAGCCGTATATCTTCAAGAGAAGACGGTAATCGAGTATGACTTGCTAGATGGTTCCACCTAATTAAATAATTTTTCAGCATACTTTTATTTTTTTAAATCTACATAATAATTGTAAAATCTAATATAAAATTTACCTCGTTATGAGTGGGAATGTATATGGGTGGTCCACTCGATGACGTAGAAATGGAAAGCGAAATCGTGCCCACGACTGCAGTAGTGACAGGTAAACTCCAATTTTTGCTCTCCTCGGTCGCGTCGCCCCGCACATCTCCCGATTTAACGTTGCCAAGACGGCAAACCCCCAACTCAATTCACCAGCTGCTCTAAAATCAAGGAGTTTCAGCTGCCATCTTAGATGTACGCGGCTCCGTGACGTGTCGGGTATCAGATAACCTCCAGTTAATTGAAGAATGTATGCCCGAGCATATCGGATTCTTTCAATTTCGGTTGAATCTTCATCCGGATCAGGGAATATGTCACGTAACCAGCCCATCTCGACCTTACCTCCCTCCATTTTTTCCGGAATAGCGCCCAAAAGCTCGTAGCACACCGCCTCCCAATCGCTAAATTGGGCAGACCCGGTGACTGGGTTCTCGTCCACCGGCAATCCCAATTGCAGACTGACATCTTCTAGAGTGATAGTGCACTCTCCACATGGAAGATGGAATGTATGCATCTTGGGTTTCCACCTCTCGATCAACACACTGATTAGTTTCGGGTCCACCTTGCATCCCCGGCCTACCGTCGCCACGTGCCAAAAACCCGCTTCCCGCAGGTAGTTCTCTACCAACGGTGATGGAGGAGCATGCATATTCCGGATATTGCATTCCAATACCCGATCTACAGACTTTTATAGCAAATAAAAAATTAATAATTATCTAAAAACGCATAAATAAAAAATTCTTAAATAATATTTAAAAATTAAATTTAATACTTACCATTTTCATTTGTTCCACCGATATGTGATGCTTATCAAGACGAGTCAATTCTCCGGCCATTGATGAAATCGTACAATTTTTTACGGTTTAAAAAAAATTTAAATTATTTAAAAAAAGGGAGTTAAGAGAAACTTAATAGGAACTTGAGAGAAAATTGAAATTAAATATGAATTTAAGAGAATTTTTTAAGGAAATTGAGAGGAAATTGAGAGGAAATTTGAGAGAGAATTAGTTTGTGAAAAAAAAAGGGGTGGGGGTATTTATAGTTTTTTTTTTTACTGTTGAGGGGGGCAACGGTCAAATTTTTGACCGTTGGAGCACTGTTCACACACGGGGCAAGTCGCGGCCACGTCAGCGCGATTTGATGAAGTGACAGTCTAGGGCGCGATTTGTTACCATGTCAGCAAATCGCGCTGACGTGGTCGCGATTTCCTGGCGCGTCCCCTAACATCGCGCTGACGTGGATGCGATTTTCTGGAAAATGGACCATGCCGATAAATAATTAAATAATGGGCCCATTTCAGTAATTTTTTTAAAAAAAATGCTTTAATCTGTAAATTTCCCTAAAGTTGAATTATAAATTTTTAAAATGTCAAAATATAAAATTAATCATGTATTAATTAATGATTTCATTATTTTTTGAAAAGACTAAATAAATTTTTTTTCTTTTTTGGGGATGAAGCATAAATTTTATCTTGTATTAATTTATAATTTAATCATTTATAAAGGACTAGAATTGTAATTTTCCATTTTAGGGGCCATGACCTGAAACTATATTTATTTTCATATGTTATTATTACCATGATGTCAAATTATTATTATTTTAATATTAACAAATATTCAATTTAGATTATGGTACAAATATAATAAAATAATTTATGTTAACTCATTGTTAATATTGTAATAAATGAAATATACCTTTTAAATGTGTTTTTAATAGTTAATAAAATTATTTGTAAATTTTAATTTAAAAATATAGATCATATTTACCTTTTATAGTTAATATAAATGAAGGATAAATTTATAATTTGTCATCCTGAATTTTAGAAAGACAAAAATTAGAATTTTTTGTTTTTATTTGAAAAAACTAGTTCCACTTAAAATACTCTGTTTATCAATATTTTTAGTTGGAATAGGGGTGAGTGTTCGAATGGATCGAGTCGAATCGAGTGAAAAAATTTTGAGTTAATCGAGTTGACGAATCATATTTTATCATTCTAACTTGATTTGAAATTTTTTCGAATCAAATCGAGTGAAATAAATTTTGATTTGAGTAAATTGTTGGAGTTAAATTAAAAAATCAAACATGTCAAATTAAAATCTTATTACAATATAACTAATTAAGCACAAAAATTTGAAACCATATATATTTGAAAACTTTTTCAAAGCAAAATAATAATAATAATATTTTAGTATGATAAACTTGAATAACTATTAACTTTTAGGTCCCAAAATTATTATTTTAGAAAATTTTTAATTTTTTATATATTCTTTAGATTAAAATTTATAACTTGTTTAAAAATATGAATTTTAGAATTTTTATAAATATTTTAAATTTTTTTGTTATTTTTGTTGAAAGAAAGATAAATTTGCTCATTCTCAAAATTAACAAAAACCAAAGGGTATTTACAACAATCTGTTATTCGAATTATTCAAAATTTTCGAATTATAGAATTCAACTTGACTCAAACTCGAAACTCGAATTACTTATTTGAGTTGACTCGAATAATTTGAACAACTCTATTCGATTAACTCGAAGTTCAAATTTTATTTTGATTTTTTCGAATTGAATCGAATTTTGCACACCTTTATTTAATTAGGTTTATATAATAGAGCTTTTGCCCAGACTGAAGCTAATGAAGGCAGAGTTATAGAGGAGAGTACACAAGCAGGTTCCTTTCCACTCACTTTTATTAGGCAGGCAATTGTTACAGCTTAATTCTAGGAAGTCAGCAATCTAAAGCTATTTAACTTAACCTCAAATTACTCCAGCCTTGAATTAGGAATTAAAAAAATTAAGATTTTCAAAGTTGGATAGTTGGATAAACTAATCAAATCATCGATTCCTGATTTAGTTTATTCGATCGATTAAATTGATTTGTCCAATTCCATTGAATAATTTATTAAAAATTATAAATATTTAAGATAGAGAAAACCAATCTAATTGTTTAACTAATTTTTTAGTCTCGTTCAATTATCGATTCAATCGGTCCAACCCCTTACTCCAATTTGAAATTTCAATTGATTCTCGATCCAATTAGTCCAACTAGCAACTTTGATCTGATTTTAAAAACAGTGCTCGGAACAAACAACCCTAATAAATAACTTGAAATCATCTAAACTCAAATGGCCTCCCTCAAAAAACCTATTGATAATACAAACTACTCAAAATAATCAAACTTGAAACAATCCAAAACCCAAATGACTCCACCTTGTTATCAATTTGAAAATTTAACTCTAGTAATTTTTTTTGAACAATTTATGATTTTATAAATTGATTTGTAATTGACAAAATAAATGCTACATTTGAAAAAAAGTAAATAAAAACAAAAATTTATAAATTTTGATAATTTATTATATTAAATTTAGAATTTAAAGAGTTCTATATTCGTATTCGATTAAAATTTTATAATTAATGAGTTTTAAAATTAAAAATTAAATTTTTTATCTTTCATTTAAAATATTGGAAGAAAAATATATTGAGGGATTTACCAAAAAAAGCCAATTTTTTTATAAAATTACCGAAATAGGTCGGTTTTTTAATTATTTACCGGACTGGGCCATTTTCCCTAAAATCGCGCCACGTCGGAGCGATGTCAGGGGACGGGGCAGAAGGTCGCATCCACGTCAGCGCGACCTGCTGACGTGGAAGGAAATCCCCCCCCAACGGTCAATTTTTTTTTACTATATAAACCCCCCCCACCCCTTTTATTTTCACAAACAAATTCAATATCAATTTCTTTCAAAATTCTCTCAATTCCTTTCAAAATTTCTTTCAATTCCTTCAAAATTTCTATCAATTTTCTTCCAAAATTCTCTCAAACTCTCAAATTCCTTCCAAAACCCTCTCAATTTCCTTCAAAAATCTTCAAATCCATATTAAATTTCTTTTTCCATTAAATTTCATTTTTTAAGAAAATTTTAAAATTTTTATTTTTTAAATAATTTTAAAATTTTTAATATTTTCAACAATGGCGGATCATTGATTCGTCTTGATAGGAATCACATATCGGTGGAGCAAATGAACATGGTAAGTATTAAATTTAAATTTTAAATTTTTTAAGATATTTTTATTTATGTATTTTAGATATTTATTAATATATTTTTTGCTATAAAAGGTCAAGATCGGGTATTGGAATGCAATATTCGGAATATGCATGCTCCATCACCGTTAGTAGAGAACTACCTGCGGGAAGCGGGATTTTGGCACGTGGCGACGGTAGGCCGGGGATGCAAGTTGGAGCCGAAACTGATCAGTGCGTTGATCGAGAGGTGGAGACCTGAGACGCACACATTTCATCTTCCATGTGGAGAGTGCACTATCACTCTAGAAAATGTCCATCTGCATTTGGGATTGCCGGTGGATGGGCACCCAGTGACCGGGTCTGCCCAATCTAGCAATTGGGAGGCGGTGTGCTATGAGCTTTTGGGCGCCGTTCCGGATAAAATGGATGGAGGTAAGGTGGAGATGGGCTGGTTACGTGCCACCTTTCCCGGTCTGAATGAAAATTCAACCGAGATTGAAAGAATCCGATATGCTCGATCATACATTCTTCAAATAATTCGAGGCTATCTCATGGCCGACACATCACAGAGCCGCAGTACATCTAAGGTGGTCGCTAAAACTCGTTGATTTTAGAGCACCGTGAATTTAGTTGGGGTCTGCGTCTTGGCAACATTATATCGGGAGATGTGCGGGGCGACCAAACCGAGGAGAGCAAAATTCGGAGGTTGCCTGTCACTACTGCAATCATGGGCACGGTTTCGCTTTCCATTTCTACGTCCTCGAGTGAACCACCCATATACATTCTCACTCGTAACGAGGTAAATTTTATATTACATTTTGAAATTGATATGTAGATTTTGTAAGAATAAAAGAATGCTAAAAATTTATTTAATTAGGTGGAACCATCCGGCAAGTTATCGTGGAATACCGACTGAACTTGAAGATATACGGCTTCTATTGGAGCAACGCCGAAGCGTATAAGTATTATTGCAAATAGATATTTCCATACATTCGTTAGTGGATTGATATTTAGTATTTAGTATTATGTATATATGTAATATTTCTATCATGTTCATGTAGTTTCAATGGACACCATACGAGGATCCGGCAGTCCGGGCAGTAATCCCGGAAGAGTTTTTACAAAATCTGAACGCTGGCACGTGAAAGTGGTGTTGATCAACTATGCAACCGTGGAGCCCCACCGATGCATGCATGAGTCCTACGACAGTTTGGATGTAGACAACCGATCCCTGCGGACCCTGAGGAGTTTGACGAGCACCACAAAATCGACCTTCGGCTATTAGGTACGGATTGGCCGTTGTATCGGTGGTCGATGTACGTAAATGTGGGAAAATCGAATGAATATCTACCTACCGGGAACCAATCATCGCTCCCGAGTTAGCGTCGTTCGAATACATGCCATGGTTTAGGGCCCATGGGAAGCCGTATTTACTTACGCCGGAGGAGAGGCGGCGGCAAATACGTGTCGGAAGGGAAAGGCGCGGGCCTCAAAATCCAAGGGGACAAAACTACGAGGGCAGCCCCTCAACGAGGCCCAGACATTCACCCGGTTCATCATCAGCGAGAGCACCAACGCAGTCACCTGGCGCAGCAATTCAACAGATGATACCCACGCATTCACCTTTCCCTATGATGCCAGGTATGTTTCCTAGCCCTTATATGTACCCTAACCCGTACATGTATCCTTTTCCGAATCCTATGGCAGGTTGGAGCCAAATGCCCGGATCAGCTCCATTTCCTGTAATGCCGAGCGGACCACCGATAACTAGGCCATCGGCGCAGGAAGGGTCGCAAGGGGGGCCGTCGGGGAGCTCTCCTTTTTACCAATTGCCAGCAACGCATGGCTTTCAAACTCCGTCGCCGTTCATGATGCAAACACCTCCACATACACTATTCTTTGAAGGTGGATCATCGTCCCAAGTCCGACAACTAGATGCCGAACCGGAAGAACCAGAATCCCCACCGGAGGAACAACAACCGCCGCTGGAAGCTAGAGAAAGGAGGAATCCAGCGCGTAACCGTTGAAACGTATGTTGCAAAGGTAGTCCGCCCCTTCTCTGTTTTGGGATTGCAAGATTGCCAACATCTCGTGGAAACGATCTTTATTCATTTCATACCCTACTAATATAAGAACATAGCGAATATTTTATACCCCTTCTACGAATAAAACTAATTCAATTTGACAAACGAAATAATACAGTTATACAGTAAATACCCATGTTGGTCACTTGTCGTCGTTCCGTCTTAGATGGATATTGCCTGTAGTAGTTCGAAGCAATGTGTCTCAGGCAATATCTATGGTGTGTACGCTGCCACAAGCTTCCCCCTCGATCAAATACAGCTAGTATACCGGCGCCCCGATCTGAAATAACACAGATATCAGGTTGGGGGCACACATGCCTCCTTAACCTAGAGAGAAAGAAATCTCAGTCATCAGACGACTCCCCCGGTGTTATTGCATATGCAATTAGAAGAATTCTCCCACCGCCGTCCTATGCCACTGCAACCAGTAACCGATGAGTGTACCTACCGAACATGAAGGTACCGTCAATTTGTACCAACGGCTTGCAGTATGAAAATGCGTCTCGACATTGCTTAAAGGTCCAAAATAGGCGTTTGAACACTTGGCATCCACGTAGCAATCGGCCGTTGTAGTACGCATGTTCTGTTTAAAGGTCTGTGATGGCACCTGGGACGTATCTCTCTAGCACCTGACACCATTGCCATATTTCATTATAAGATGCTATGTTGTTTCAAAGCACCAATAAAACTATCCTTATTGGTAAACTGATTACCAACTTCAAGTTCACCAACATCTACTCCCGAACTTGTACGATTGCGCACCCGGTGTGGTAGATCTGGAAACTCTAACGCATCATCTGCTGATAGATTGACATTATCCATGTGGGCTGGAGGTGAATATGCTCTGAATCGTGGATTTTCTTCATCATCTGCACTCATATCACCATCTTCACCTTCTATTGGAATAGGCTCCGGTTCAGAAAATAATCCTACCTCTGCACCATCCGGCCCGGGCTCTCGAGGTGGATCCACATCGAACTCACCTTCTAACCCACAATCATCTGCAGCGTACGACGTCCCCTCACCGGTTGATGTCGTAGGTAGTACGTCATCCCTTCTTCTGGGCATTTGATAACGCCCCCAATTGGATGTAGATTGCCATCCAGTAGAACTTGATGCGGTTCTCCAGCTCGTATTTCCAGCGTCAACCTTCGAGCCACCGACGTACATGTCTCATCCACCGACAGAGTGTCTTGGGGGGATGTGCATTCGACACCGCTACCGAACATAGGCTGTTCCATATTTTGTAACACGCTAACCGAGTGTCGGCCAGGGGTCGTGTATACATCTCGAACACCGGACGGAAGTACATCATTTGGTGACGTAAATTGTACATATAACTCAATATAAGTTGCTCCGCTAGCAAGATGAGTCTGCACCATTGCCTCCAAGCTACGAGCACCTTTTATGTCGAACGAGTCATATGTCACCGGATCAACAGAAGAACAAAATCGATACGTCATTGACTGAACTTTCATTGGCATGGTTCCGAAGATTTTACGCCTAATTCTTTTATGGAGTTCTGTCAAATCTATGTTTTGGCTAAATGACAGTCGCATCGTATTCTCCGACAAAAAAATAACACCATTCTCGGTGTGGCAAACCTCACCATCGTAGTAAATAACAGCACTAATACGTTCACTCATTTTGAAACTCTAAATTCCCCAACCCTAACCTAAAATGTTTCTGCTCTGAGTTATGCATTCTAAGAAAATTCTCTGCCTAATTTATAGCCTCAGCCCAAACTTGCTACTGTAGCGAAATCGCGTCCACGAGGGCGCGATTTGACACTATTTGCTCAGAAACGTCAAAAAAAATTATTTCCTACATGACCAACTGTGGCGAAATCGCGTCCACGAGGGCGCAATTTCACAATTTCTTCTCATATAGCATCCTGGTATCAGCGATTTTATACTATTTCCTCAGAAAACGTCAAAAAAAATTATTTCTCACATGACCACTGTAGCGAAATCGCGTCCACGAGGCCACTATTTCACAATTTCTTCTTAAATAGCATCCTAGTAGAAGCGATTTCCCACTATTTAACCAGAAACGTCAACTCGAAAAAAAATTTTCCTGGACCCCTAACTCCTAAAAAGCTCGCACCTAAACCCTAAAAGCCATAAAACCTGTGCATAAAATCGTGGTCAAAATCGCGTTCGATATCACTAAGTGACGGAGGTCGCGTCCACGTCGGTATGACGATGACGTGGAAGGAAATCGCGCCTCAAGGAGCGATTTCCTTCCACGCCGAGAGGTCGCTACGACGTGATGCGACTTTTCTCTACCAAATCTGACATCGCTCCGACGTGACGCGATTTTGGGGGAAATGGCCCAGTCCGGTAAATAATTAAAAAAACCAGCCTATTTCGATAATTTTATAAAAAAAATTGGCTTTTTTTGGTAAATCCCTCAAATATATTATCAATATTTTAATATTTCTAAAATATCAGTATTTTAATTGATTATATCTAATCTCTTACGTGTTAAATCGTGAATATCAATACTTTTCGCTCTAGGAAGTGTGCATCCTCTTATCCTATTTGATTATATATATGTTACATTAATAGTATCAATATCAATAAATTAGATTATGAGATACAATTCCATATGAAGTTTAGTGTATTTATATTTAAAAAAATTGAATAATATGTCATCATTTGATTCAACGACAGTGTATTTGATTATACACCGTCATTACATTAATATTTATATAAATAATAAATTAGTTTCCATACTCTTACAATGTACGGGTTTTATTGTATGTAAAAATGATTAATGTATGTCATAAGTCTTTATACTTTATGAAAATTTGGAATTTTGTTCATGTACTTTTATTTTAAAATTTAGTACTTTTACTTTTCGATTTCAAAATTCAAGTTTAATTGTTAACCATGTTAAATTACGTTTATCACAACGTCATTTTTTAGTTACATGACTACTTGAATGAGTATTGTTTTTTTTTAAATGTCCCACCAAAAGATTAATAAAATTTTTATAGTATTAACGGTTGGCCATGAATTTTGAAATCGAAAAAGTAGATGGATTGAATTACAAGAAATAAAATTATAGGGACTAAAGTCCAAATTTGTACAGAGTATAAAGATTTATGACATATTTTAACCTAATAAATATTTAATTAATTTATATTGTATGTTTAAAATGAATATATTTACACAATGAATAATTTTGGGATTAAAATATAATAAATGATTAATAAAAATATCAATAAATTAGGTTTATAATTGGAAATTAATACTTCATAAAATGAATTATTAGGAGAGATTCATTTACATAAATTTTATATAATTAATATTTTAAGAATTTGTTAATCATATTTGATTGGTATAGTTCATGCATGTTAAGGCTCGGATCAATTTAGAATTTTACATATATGATAAATATAATTATATTAACAAAAAATTTGGGGAAATTATTTAAAAAAGTTTAAATTAATTATTTTATAATTAAAAGAGACTAGAATTGCAATTATACCATTTAGATACCCTGCCTAAAAACATGAAAAATGAAGAGACAGTAGATAAATTGCAAGTATGATTCTTTGTATATTGCTGCTTTGGCATGAATGAAGATTGAAGAAAAATACTTGAACTTGATAAAATATAAATCCCAAGACCCCTAACCCCTGAAAAGGATACAAATACATATTTCTGTATATATATAAAATAAAACAAATGAATATTCCTCACAGTTACATGACTTAATTGAACAAACATAAATTCAGGTTTTGGTCAGAAGAAGCAGAAGAGCTTTTTAACAGCCATTACGGTCACGCCATTCCAAGAATACAAGAGAAGCACCATAGTGAGCCAATGCACCCATCACCACTAGTACGTGAAATATTTGATGACTATGCCCCGCTATATCAAACCATCCAGGCTTCAGCCTCTCCGGAATTCGTGTAACATAGAACATGGTCCCTGTTAAATAGAATATGGCCATGGCTGACTCATAGGCCAAGGTCACATTGCGGCGTGGATTCGACCAGTTGACGATCGAAGCATGGATTCCGGGGACAACGCCAAAGAGCCCCATGGAAGTGAAGAGCAGAGCTCGGAATGCACGGAATTTGCTGGTTGATAAGGTCGGTGATAGCAGTGTTAGGATGGTGAACAAGCCTAGAGCTGTGATTCCACCAAGGTAGACAAAGTGCCATTGTGGGTCACATTGAAAAATGTAGTAAATTGGAGGAAAAAACGATGTGATGATCATGGTGGTGATTCCGGCATAGTCGAGTCGCAGCAATGTAAGGTTTAGATGGTGTGAATGACAAGAAAAGAGATGGCAAACGCTGCTCGATAGGAGGCAGAACAAGGAGCCGCCTAAGAATACGTAAAACGGCCACCGTGTAACGGGTGTCACCGGGAGTGTAACGTCTGATTCCGGGGTCGTTATTTGCCTCAAATTGACGAGATTTGTTATTCCCTGCAATTCTCCAAAATTAAATTTAGAAAATGAAAAGAAAAGCAGGCATAACAGTAAATGCCATGGGGCACACTCACCAGGAAAAGGTCTTCAGAATCATAAGAAACATTGGTGTGGCCATTAATGAGAAAAGACCTGCATCAATTGCATAACTTAAACTCTTGATTTAAGATCCTGATTGAAGTCTTTAGCAAATTTTTAATGGAATTCTCAGATTTCAATCACCAACTTTAAAACACTAAAACTAGCGAGCGGGCATACATCATAAGAAAGTGACCATTGACCAATGCCATTGACAACCAATTTGATTCTTCTGTGTACTGAGCCAAGTTTGAATTAATTGCATTCATTACGTTTGGTTGAACCATCAAATACTTGCCTCAGACTCAAACCCCACTGCGTGCATCCTTTCTAAATTTAACCCAAGGCTTAACTTCGGTGGTTCATAGGATCGTCCTTAAGAGACTAAATATGAGACTAAAACCCCAGCATTTAAACTCGCACTCGAACTCTTTCTAGATTGAACCATTCATAAACTAAGGAAGAACCCTTTCTTTGGAGTCAGTGATCAATTAATATTTTATTGTTTGAGAGATAAAATTTATGTAGTAATTTCTTCATGTTCATATCCAACATTTCTAAACTAACTTCCAACTTGTAATGCATTAGGAAAATTTTGAATCCTCATTTACATTTCATGACAATTAATCAATTAGTAGAACCTGTTTAGTATAATCATGTCCTTTTTGTTGCTTTTAAAGTGAAGGAAACACAAAAAGAATTTAGAAACATTTCACTAAATTGAAAAAATGAAGGGGGTTTCAAAAACCTTAAAACGAACCTGGTTAAGAATGTAATGAGATCCGCAACTTGTGGGAGTTCCAACAAGTTCGCCATGGTTAATCCCAAAAATAGAAGAAACCCAAGTAAGTGCCTACACAGTCCAACACAAAAACACAAAATTAAATTAAGAAAAAAAAGAAAGAAAAAGAAACCATGGAACTTTGTGTTTCAAACATACGTCCAAACATTAAGTGTTTCATTATGCCAACGAAAGACGCTAAAAAGAGCTTCCTTGAGAGACCAATTAGCCCTATAATAATTCAGTATAAACTCATTGTCCTTCATATAGTCCGGTAACTCCTTGTACGACACCAAAGCATACGACCGCTTTTTCGCCTTGGTCAAGCCTTGCCGCCGATCATCATCACCTAATTTCTTCATGATTTTCATATCAACAGCTTCATTCGAAATAAGCTTGGAATCGAGGGTTGGATCCATCTCCAAAACAAACGCTTGATTTTCAATAAAAGTAGAGAACTATTAAAGGAAGATTCATATAAAGAAGAAAGAATTGATGATGGGAAAAAGGGGGGGTTAGCTATAGAAGATGGGAGATAGATAGCTAACTACACCAACTGCAACATTTAAAAGGAGGGAGAGAAAATCAAAACACTGAGGGTATGGGGGTTGCTTTTTGCATGCAAAAATGCAAAACCAAACCAAAGAGTGGGGAAAGGAAAACAAGGTTGTTGGTAGGTAATCAACAAATATTGTGGGTTTTGTGGGACCCCCATTAATATTGGGAAGGAACTCATTTACTTTTTTTAAGTTTTTATCTTTTCATAAAATTAATCATGATTTATTTACCCTTTGTTATTTTAACTTTTTTTTTTATTTTCTTTTTCAGTTTAATTTTTGAACTTACAGTTTTGTTAAGTTTGCGGATATGTTATACACATAGATTGTCACGTAGATATCACATCAATAATTAATTAATTTAAAATTATTAAAATTATTTTTAAAAATAAAATTATTAAAATATATAAAAAAAAATTTAATTTTTTTAAAAAACAAATTATTTCCTAACATGGCATACACATGAATTGCCACACGAGTGTCACGTCAATAAAGTTAACGGACATTAAATTTTTCATATATTTTGGAGTGATTTGACAAATAACGAAAATTTAAAGGCTAAAAAGGTGAAAATTTAAATAAATTACTAAAATAACTTTTTTTTCTAAAGTTGAAGGGTCAAATAAGTCATTATGCCTAAATTAAAAGTGTTTCAAGAGACATACATTTTGGCCAATTGTTATAAAAATTAGATTTGCGGTCAAATCAGTGAGATTATCGATTTTTGTTTTAATCGATTAGACTCTAGTTTAATTATAATTAAATAAATAATTAAAAAGTTCATAAAATTAATAAATTTATAAAAATATTAAAAATTTATAAATTGATTTAACCGTTAATTTTTTGTCTCAATTTCCATTTTTTGTCGGTTCCGAATAGTTTGTTTAGAGGTCGATTCAATTCCTTTGTCCAAACTAATATACCAATCAATTTTTAATCCAATTGGTCCGGTCCGATCTAACTCCAACAACACTATTTGAGTGGATTAAGTATAAAGGCTAGTATACTATTTGGTACTTAAATTTGACTTTGATGTTTAATTTAGTACTTAGTTCTTTTTCCCAATTCGGTATCTAAGTTTTTTCTAATTTCATACTTAAGTTTTTTTGTCCTAGCTAAATACATAAGTTTGGCTTCTATGTACAATTTAGTACATGAGATTATTTGTCTCAATTAGGTACCCATGTTTAATGTAACATTTGGCCCCTAAACTTGGCAAGTAGGTCCACATTGGCCCTTTTAAACTTTTTTTTATCCATTTTGACTTTTGAACTTGAAAATCATTATTCGTTTAAGTCCATTCTATTCATGACCATGAAAAAAAAAGGATAATATAACTTTTGGCCCCTGAGCTTGGCAAGTAGGTCTACATTGGCCCCTAAACTTGACAACTAAGTTCACTTTGGTACTTGCATTTTTTTTGTTCACTTTGGCACTTAACTTGACAACTAGGTCCATTATGATCCCTGAACTTGAAAAATCTAAAAGTTTGATGATGTGGCACTCTAAGAATTGGTGGTCTAACCTGTTCAATCATGGGTTCGGTTATTAAAACACTGAATATGAAACTTAGATATTGTACCACATAATCATTAAAAAAATTATTTTTCAAAATCGGAGTGCCACATCATCGAACTATTAGAATTTTCAAGTTTAGGGGTCAAAACGGCTTAGTTGTCAAGTTCAAATGCCAAAGTGAACCAAAAAAAAAGTACATGTACCAAACTGAACCTAATTATAATATATGTTGTAATCTGGTCTTACTCTACTTAAATCTTAGATATTGAAATTCAAGTTTTACTGCTCATATTTTTATATTTTTAATCTAAATCTATTTTTCATGCTTTATATTTTCAACTTTTTCCAAATTTCAAGCGGATAACAGCTTCTTTACATGAGTTAAATTCAAGTATACTCTTAAGTTTACCCTTATTCTTTTTAGTTAAACTTGAACTCTTATCTTTTAAAAGAATCAATTTAACTATCAATATTTTAAAAAAAGTCGAGTTGTTGTTTTCTTAATAAAAATATCGACTAAAACATGTCAACCCGTATGACAATTCACATGTAATTCATGCTAACTTTTTAGAATTTTATTTTTTAAAATTTTGAATATTGAACTTTTAAAGAAATATAGACTAAAATTTTAAATTTTAAATTAACATATAAAACAAATAGTATCATGTTATGTGGATTACCTTGTAGGTTTTCACGTCAATATCATTAAAAAATTAATTTTGTAGTTACATTTTGTTAAAATGAGATTTAACATTTTTAAAAAGTGGAAGGTCAAATTTAGTTTAAAAATAAGAATCAAATTTAGTTAAAATTTACCATGATCAACTCTTTTAGGAATTAAATTGATAGATGGGCATGGCATGGTCTAGTATTGTTGAAAGGATTTCTTATTTTCTTTCTTTTCTCAATATTATTCTTTTAGTTGTTTAGATTTTTTATATAAGTGGCATTTAATTATATGTATACACCTAAATTTTGATAGAGATACATCTCGAATTATATATGAATTTTGATTCTAATTGTGGTTTAAATATATACTTAAAATTTTAATTTTGATTTAATCATACATATTTAAAAAATAAATACATCAATTTTTTATATTGAATAAATATAAATATTTATGTATGCAATATATAAACATAAAATGATGTTATATCAATAATTATGTTAATAATTTACAAGAACAATTAGCATTAAACCATGTTCATATATGCTTTTGGGATTTATCCCATTTTGATATTTTATTTTTGAAAATAATAATTTATATTTATCTTATTTATGATTAAAATTTTAAATATATATAATATAAATTTTGAAGGATTTATATTAAAAAAATCCAAGATACACAAGTTAAGTAGTTCACCATATCTATCCCCCTCTTTTTTCCTCTTCTACTTTATTTATTGAGCCATCTTTATTTAATTTAAAAAAAAAGATTAGCTAGAAAATTAGGCAACCGTTTTTTTTTCTTTTAATCATAAGAGAGACAGGTGGCCTACCATAGACCGTTGATTTCTTTTGTTCTTTTTTCTAGTTTGCCCTGCCAAAATAACAAAACGTTTCTTGTCTGTGTAATAACTTGTTAAGCTAATCATAACCTTGCTTTATTAATTACTGATTAATGGCATGCTATATAGTTATGGGACCAGTGGCGAATCTACCGGCTGCGAGGTCTGCTTTCTCTAAAATGTAAAATTGTTATTTAAGTTTTTAAATTTTTTTAAAAAAATTTAAACTAATAAAAGAAAAATTATACTTTAGCCCCCTCTAAAATTATAAAAATTCTATTTAATCTTTTAAAAATTATAAAGATATAGACTATAAAAAATTGAAATTTCATTCGGCCCCCTAAAAAATTGTTCTTGCTCCGCCCCTGAATGGGACCAATTTCTTTTCTTTAATAAACTTTTATAATATATTTTAGTTTTTGTCTTCAAGGGTTGGTTATGTATAGACCTGATCATGGGTCGGGAATGTGGGAGGGTTTGGGAAAAAATATAGGCCCAAAAAATGGGTTTGGACAAAAAAATAAGGCCCGTTTAAAAAACGGGTCAGGCCTCGGGTAAAGCATTTTTTGCCCGAGCCTGGCCCAGCCGAATTCACTAAAGGACAAAAAAATCACCCCATGTGTCATGCATAGTACAAACAACCAGATGTCTCATAGCAACAAATATCCTCTGACGTAGTCCTTCAGAAAGTCTTCCTTCAACAATAGGTCTGAGAAAGAAAAGGGTAACGAGGTAAGTTCAAAATAATTTAGTGAGTTCCATACAGATCTTAAGCAGAATACTAATAAGACAATCTAATCTTTCAAAGGAATCACTAAACATCGTATGCAAAACTCAGACGTAAGCCAATGGCTTGTCACATGGGCGAATACTATTCGCCAACACAACATAACTCAGACATTCCATTTTCATGCCAATCACATACCCAGAGTTCAGAGTCAAATCCATATCAGATGTTTTCGTTTCATTCATATACATTATCTCATTATAGCTCCCATTTCAGATTCATTCAGTAGCATGTTTAATTGTGTTATGCTAATTCGGTTTGCAATATATATCTGCCCTACCAGAGGCTACACAACATATTTCCTTTAACTATATTTTCGTAGATCAATTCATATCATATCATTCTTTTCAGAAGCAGGCGGTAGTTGCTTAACATGAAAATGACCCATACTTCTCATCCCAGACATACAAAGCTCAGACTAATGACTCTGGACAGACAAACATTATTCACACTCACATACACTGATCTTCCTTTATAGAGTAAGAATACTTACCTTACAATATTATAAAGTAAAGATAATCATCAATAAAGGTAATACATGGAAGTAAGAAAGAACTCACCAGAAAAATAATAAAGTCTAAATAGAAAGTCCTTTGCTTTTGTCACTCGGACCTTCAATAGTGTCTTGAGCTAAAAATAAGGTTATTTAAACATATCAGATTACTACTTCATCGAATCTAAACATGCATGCACGAAATATTAACACTTATGCATGCATGTAGAATCGAAAACACGTAAATAACCTTAAAAATAACCTAAGGTTCATCTATAATTACCAGATAACTACGCCAAACGTATAAGTTGGTTGACTACAGTGAACCAACTTCAGACAGGTTTTTTGGACTTTGGTTTTCAGAAAATGCAAAGAAGATCAAAGGGGAAGATGAACACAAAGAAAACGTAAAAATTTTCGGGAAAGGTACTGCTATCAGTATATACTTAAGCAAGGAAACAAGGTTTCATAGAAAAATCAGATAATTCCACTAACACTCTTGATTCTCGTGATTAAGTGCGCTTATCAAAAATTAAGTCTTTTTATCTACAGTAGCTTAGCTCTATCCTAATTAAGTCTCAATTTAACTAACAAAATTTCCTTATTTAATAATAAACAAGTTCATTCAACAATAAACCAAGTGAGTTCGCCAAAGCATCTGGGTGGCGTACACTTAACGGAAGAGTCCGCCAAACCAAATTGGCACCAAAACCAAACAAAAATGTTATAACAACATTACAAGTCATTCAACTAAATTAGTACTATTCCATACCATGCATTCAATTCAAATATACCAATTAGCATGTGTTACCATTCCATACCAAAATAACCACATTCAAATTGTCCATTCAAAATGCTCCATACTTCACTTACCATAAACACATTCAAAATAGGTCTACTATATGGTCATTTACATCATTTTCCAAATTCAACATTTATCACACCCGGAAACCTAAACACATGCCACATAACCAAAATTACAACAATTTGAGATCTACCGAGACTGAAGCTAAGTAGTGTGAGCTTTGGGGTGATTCTATCTACCGAGTTCCGCAAAATGTCAACGACAGAAATAGGAAACGAAACAGAGTGAAAATTTACACTCTTAGTAAGCTCATATGTATTCAAATAATAAACTTACCTCATTTTATAATTAAACAAACTGAACAACTAATTTACTAAATTCCTGTCACAACATTTCATATTAACAAGGTGGGCATCTCATATACACCAGTATAACTATCCATTTTTTCAGTACAATTCAATTCAATATCATTTCACTATAACTGTCGAGCATATACTTCATTTACTCAATCCAGTAATATAATACAACCATATTTGAATAAACACATCCATTTTTATTTATCACATCAAATCGGTTGATATATTTCATTTAAAACAATTAGCCTAATGAACCAAATCAATATATAAGGATACACAGGTAACTATACCACACCAGTAGGCACCGAAGTGCTTAAACAATAGGCACCAAAGTGTTGAATAGTAGGCACCGAAATGTTGAACAATAGGTATCGTAGTGCAAGTCAGTGGCATCGAAGTGCAAATAGTGGCACCGAAGTGCAATCCCTTACAAGCACGCAACTAACCATATTGTCATGCCAATTGTATCCTATCCTATGTTCATCTGAGCACAATTTAACATAACATTACCACATTTTACAATTCAGTCATTCCTCACCTTAGTATACCAAATTGTGTTCTATTAATAATATAATCACACAATCCACAATTCATAATTCATAATTCAAACAAATACAATACATTTATACATATTAACCTACCATATGAACTTACTAGGTAAGATTAGAAACAATTGCAGTGTCAGGGACGAATTTGTAATTTTTCTTTTTCCTCGATTAATCTACTAGTTGATTCGATTCTTGATCTATACGATAATTCATTTCAAAATATCAATGCTAATTACCTTATAACAGTTTATTTAACGCATATGATATCCTATTATCATTTTCATAATTTCCTAAAGTTTTATATTTTATTCAATTTAGTCCCTAAAATCGAAACCATCATATCTCTCACATTTAAGCCCTGTTTTACAATCTAGTTTCAATTACATCCCTGCATAGCTCTCAAGCACCTATATTTATAGAAATTTCATGCTAATTTTGAAATGATTACACTTTAGTTACTGTACTCAAAATTAACAAATTTCTTTTTACAAAATAGTCCTATTCCATATCTAAGCTTCAAATTCTACCATTTAACATCCAATAAGCTTCAAAATCAACAATTAATAATTTTAAAATATTTGACAGTTTTACAATTTAATACTTGGGTTAGCTAGATTAAGCTACAACGATCTAAAAAACATAAAATCTACGAAAAATGGGCATTGAAATCACTTAAATGCAAAGAGAGTTTGACTGAACTTAAATCTCCCTAAAAATGGTGGAATCGGGTGGAAGAAGGAGAAATGGAGAAGATGACACATTTCTTCAATTATTTAAACAAACCTTATCTTACATATTTTCCAATAAAAAAATATGCCTTAACCGTCCATAATATTTCACTATGGTCTATTTGCCACATAAACCCTTGCACATTTATTAATTAATCCTTTTTGCTATAAAATTTTCAATAACGATTAATTTTTACGATTTAGTCCTTGTACTTTAATTACTAACCGATCAATAAAAATACCAGACCAAAAATCATTATAACACTATAAATGACTTGAAAATATTAATAAATAATATTTACTAACTCGATCATCGGAAAACCGAATTCCAAAACTGTCGTTTTCGGTACCACTAAAAAACAGGTTGTTACAGGAAAAGAACTTCAAAGAGGTTTGTGTACTTCTTACACTCCTTGGTGGAAGGGATAGTGGTTCTCATAGTTCCAAGAGAGGTGAACCTTGGATGTCCAAGAAAAACAAGTGGGGGCATGTTGTGTAGACTCCTCAAGGATAGAAAACTAGGGCTTCCTAAATCTGTATTTTTGAGGTGGAGGGATTTTGCATGAGTAGAAAAGCCGAGTCTATGGTTTCTAAGCGGCTTAGCAAAGTTTAGGGCTCCCCTTAAAATGCGAGGGTATCGCGACTCCAACATTTTGTAGTTACTTGGATGTCTAACCTTTGATGTGATGGATAGCTTGTCGAGTAATTTGTGTGCTACTATGAAAACTTACGAACTCCTCAAACTCCATTTTCTGAACCTACGAGGAAAAACCATGTTTTTTACTCTCTCTTTTCTAGTTTTCTTATTTATAACAAAAACTATAAAAGATGATGAGTGAAACCTCATAAAAATAAATTACAAGTTACAATTGGAATCCTGGACAATTTATGTTCAAACTTGATTTTGGTACAAATGAAGTCATAGTTTGGAGATAGTGAAACAGTTAGAAATATTAAAATTCAAATCCCCTAATAAATGCTGCTTGAAACTATAATAAGGAATCAATTGAATTGAAATTTATATCTTCAAGTTTTGTTCATAAAACCATTTAGCTTCAGACTCAATTCAACTAAAATATTTAATCATCCACTACTATATTCCTTTTAAGACAGAACTTTTGGAATTTAATGTAATTAATTTCATAAATTCTCAATTTAACCAATTCTTCAATATTTTTGGACTCAAAAAACAAACACAAAAACATTGAACAACAAGTCACAAATAAAAAGGTGCAAGTTTGAATTGAATTAGATTAATAAAATAGTTGAGGGAGGAGCAATCACAAACCCGAACATGAATCGTAAATTCTTTTTCTAATATTCACTGTTGGTTCTCTTATAAATTTGTTTTAATTCAATTCTCATTATATGTAAGCCTTATCTTTATTTATTCGATCTAAGTACGGTCTTTAATTACACAAATTTGATTATAGTTATAGTTCTTTAAACATATATGATTTGTAATTATACTTAAAAATAAAATAATTTAGAAAAAAATATGTAAGCATATTAATATAATAAGAAAATAGACTTTGAAGTAAGCAATGAATTTATTTTGTAAATTAACTGGTATAGATGTGATGGATATTGAAGTTAAATTGAATAGTTTGTTAAAGTGCCGTTTTAGCTTGCATAATAATACTACTAAATGCACTTTAATGTCTTCATGTATTTTAATTCTCTTGATAAGTTTGCATATTTATGTTGCATTTATATTTTAAATTGTCATTAATAAGATAATCTTATAATTCAGGTAACTAAGCCTGAAAAGGGAATGCTACCCATAAAAATAATTATATACTTAACCTTTTCAATCATATTTATCAAACAAAATAAATAATAAACCTCAAAGTAATAAGAAAAACAAAAAAAGAACACACGAATTTTATGTAGAAATTCTTTTGGGAAAAAACCATGGGCAGAGGAGAGGAAATTCACTAATGTTGAAAAACGAATTATATAAGAAGAGTTTCGACTACATCTATTTAAAGCTTAAAAAACAATGTTCTATTCAAAGCCAAATAGAAGAAGTATAGTTCTATGTATTTATTTTTTCAACAAGTGTCGAGATTCGAGTCACACAATATCTAACAAGTATCAATTGAGTTCTTCATATGTGGTATTCAATATAAATCCCACAAACCTTCGTTTGTTAAAAAATTTAAAAAAGCAAACAAAAAATATTCTAAAATAAGTTGAAAAGAAAATAGAGAGAAGATGTACTTCTGCTCTTTTTCTTTTTTCTTTTTTCTTTTTATTATAATTGAAGAAGGAGAATAGAGTTATTTGAGATCGAAGTTAAACTCGCATGCTTACAACTACTTTTACTATTAGAATAAAAGGTTATTCGCTTTGCTCAATTTTTTTATATTAACTTAAGTTTAGGTTAAACCTTTAGAATTATCATACGTTAATCTAAATCCTGTTATAAGCTTTGAGAAGACTTGATGACATTGATGCATAATTGAAACTGGCTTAAGGGAAAAGTAGCAATCTCCTATAGTTTACAATCAAATTCAATTTTTCAAACATTATGTAGATGAATTCCAGACGACAAACCCTACCTCCGTTGTATGCAGCGCATTGGCTACCTTCGCCACCACCGCCTTGGTAGTTGGGTTCTCCTATACAATAATGCCATTCCCAATTAGTGCCTTCAGTGTGGTTGTCGGGTTTTCCACCCATTACTTTCTAAATGTGACCCATTCTTCAACTTTTTTTATTCAAATAGTTAATTAAATCATTAAAGAATAGGAAAAAACAGATGGAATTTAATTAAAAAAATTAAAATGTAATCAGTATAACACAATTACAAATGTAAGTCAAAATAATTATAAATATTAAATTATTATAAACGGAATGTTCGAGTAACCGCCAGATAAAATCAAATCATTATAATACAAACAGGACTAATTAACGTATTATAAATGTCGAAGTTAACCAAAACCTCCACTTTTGGGAATTCAACCAACTAAAAACTTGAAACACAAATCTTGTACCCATAATAAATGTTAATATAAAGCAAGGCATAAGTGAAAATGATAAAATGATTTTGGATCTTGTGGGCTTATTTGTATGAAAGTGAACCCATGAATCCTAGCAAACTCGGGCTTCTTCTACCCTAATACATTGACTACTCGGTCCAGTCCTATTTCTTTATTTACAGTTTATAAAAAAATAAAAGAGAGAGAGAGAATCAGTCCAAAAGAAAGAAACGTTACATCATTACATGGATTATTTTGGGAACTTTAGAATTTATAATCAAATTCCTCCAATCATCTATTTTTAGTTTAATTCATTTAATCAATTTATCCGATTTATTAAATAAACTATTAAAATTATATAAAATAATAATTTAATCACCAATTCAATTAGTTCCCATATAAACCAATCTAATCTATCTCGATCGGATCGATTCTCGATCTAACCAATCGTAATAACTAACCCAATCTAATTTAAACATGTATACAATTTTTTTCTCTCTAGAAAACATAATTCCAATATTTGTTTAATTTAATGAGAAAAAGATAAGATTTGTATAACAGTGGAAAATATCAAAGGCCTCACCCTAAAATTGATTAATGGTAAAATTTTCCCAATTACCTAATTAATATTATTCTTTAATGTTATTATTTGTATCGTGTATTTGTTTTTTATATATTTTTATTGTATTTTAATAGTGTTTGAAATATTTTTATATTTAATTTTAAGTTTTAGGTTGATTTTTTTCTATATATGAAATAAAACAAAATTTATAAAAAAATGGATTTAGTCCAAATTATTTAGCAAAATATACAAAAGTCTTTTTTTTTGTGTGTAAGTGGGGCTAAACCAGAAAATTTTTTAGGAGGGCTAAAATTAAATTGTATACTTTTACAATAGTAAAATGTAATTTCACGACTTTAATATCTATATCTTTATATTTTTAAAGGATTAAATCAATTTTTTATCATTTTAGGAGAGTCAAAATATAATTTTATCTTTACTTATTTAAATTTTTATAAATTTTAAAGGTGCATAAATCAAAATTTTTTCTATTTTAGTTACTGTGTGCAAAGCTTTAGGCTATATATAAAAGATGCTTTGCATGTTCCTCATGGTGTTCTTAAATCATACGTTTAACATGACACTACTATAAATAATATATTAATTACCATTATTGTAAATAAATAAAATAAATTACTATTATTACAAAAAATAGAAAATTTCTTTGTTTGAGTTAAAAGATAAAAAAAAATCATCAAAATTATAAATGAGAAGGGTAAAATGGTTATAAAATAAGGATTACCCAAGGTTTTTAAAACCGGATCAGTAGTTGAATTCGTTTGTCGGTCTGATCGATCAGTTCGATTCGATTAAATAAATCACTAGAAATTTATAAAAAAATAAAAAAAATTAAAAATTTGATTCAATCGATTTTTTGCCCAATTCAACCAATCTGTACCAATTCCCAAGTTAACTAGTTCAATGCCATTCTTTGAGCAGATATCTTAACTATTTCCTAATCCAATTGATCTGACCGATTAGTTCGATTTGTTTCAAACAACCTTGAGATTATCTTAAAATTTTACGTAATCTAATAAAGCGTGGTATTGTAATTACTTTCGAAAGAATATCATGTATTGTAATTACTTTCGAAAGAATATCATGTAAAACTATCAAGTCAAAGTCGATTAAGATTTAGCTCAAATAGTATTTGTAAGAGGACATAGATTTAAATAGGCTGAAGCACATTATTCTTCTATTTATGAGTTAAGGAGGGATTATGAATAATTTTAAGCATTGTCTCGAAAAGAATAAATATGATAGAAAACTATAATGAAATTATTTTGAAATGAAATATAATAGTTTAATGCGAAAATTTCATAAAAACTTTAAAAATTTTAGATAAATAAAAGGCAATAAATGTTGGGATATTCTCCATAGCCAATAAAACTAAATAATGAAGAGCATATTTTATTTCATTTAATTACAAAATTAGTGTAATAAATGAAGCAGTTCATTTAGGTATGGTATCATCTAATGAAAGAATATTCCCACAAATCTTCACATTATTAGGACTTCCTCACAGTTTGGCATTTACAATTATTAATATATCTATCACAAAATCAATTTTCTTTTATTTTTTATAGAAAGAATTTAAATATTCTCAAATAAAGCCGTTGATCACTAAAAGGTCAAAGTTGTCCAATTATTTTTTTATATTATTTTCTCCTTATTAGGTTCAATTCCACATGTAGTTATTAAATTATGGATAAATTTTCATTTTGGTCATTTAACTAAATAAAGTAATAATTTGATCATTAAATTACTCAAAGATTTTCATTTAAGTCACTAGATTGTTAAAATCAATGTTATATGGCTTTGTTTGTTTGTATTACCTGCATTAATCGAAAGCTTCTTCTTTTTTCCCTTTTTTTTTTAGTTTAGCTTTTGTCATGAAACAATTTTTAGATGTCACAAATCTGCTAATCAAATTTCAAATAGTTTTTTTTTTTCGATCTCCGAAATTGACAATTAGATAGACTTGGATTTAAGGTAAGTTCTATTACTCATCGATGGGTATGATCCATTATATCGACCGTCGAATCGTCACTCAGAACTCACTAGTAAAACTTTTAAAAAAAAATTAATAACCCAATGACTTAAAAAAAACCTTTCAAATAATTTAGTAAATTAAATAAAAAATTTCAAATAACTCAATGATTAAAACAAAAACTTACTCATACTTTAATAACTAATGATGTAGTTTAACCAAAATAAATTGGGAGTAAAAAAGTACATGGATACAGCCATGGGTTACGTCAAAACTCAAAACAGCACACCATATTCCTTTGTTTCAAACAAAAGGGCCGGTCAGGTCTTTTACTTGTTATTTCGCACGCTAAGCACAAACAACTCCCAACTCCAACAACAGCAATGATCTTCGTTTTCTTTCCCTTCTTCCTTAACTAGCCGCCCTTATCTGTCACTTTTCAGGTTTGGTCTTTCCTGTCTACTTCTTTCTTTTTCGATTCTTCTTTTTTTTTTTTGAGGTTTTTTTTAGATGTTTTTGCTGTTGGGTTCTTTTCTTTTCATGATTTGGTGAATTGAGCCGTTTCACTTTATTTTATTGGTCATGGTTTTCTGGGATTTTCTATTTCTCTCCTAGTACTTTTTCCAACTTTGATACTCTTTTTCTTTTGTTCTTTTTCATATATATATATATATATATATATGTACTTCGTCAACTGGAAGTGACTTCGAATTTGATCACGAAGTTTAAAGCTTTGATTGAATTTTGCAGGGTTTGCTATTATGTTGGAGTTAACTGTTTAAAACGCTTTTGGGAGGCTTTAAATGAAAGGGTCAGCTTTGATATCTTATCAGGGTTTCAGGGATCATTGTTGATTCAGTCAACTCAACCGTGAAGACTTAGGTCAAAATTTGCAGTGGCCTTTTAAGAAAGAGAATTGAACGATTAGAAAAATCTCTTGAAGTCGTCTCCTTTGTTAATTTGGAGATGAAAAGAGAAACCCAGTTTGAGTTTTTTTCTTTTTTGTGATTGTTGATATTAGATTTTGTTTATTGGGGTTTTACCTTGGTTACTGTGCATCATTAATACGCTGTATTGAGTATGGGCAACATTGAATGAAGTAATTAAGGTTCCAGGAGTTGATTTTGCTATGTTTCTCTCCTTTGATATTACTTGGATGCAACTAGCAGAATAAGTGATGCTTCATTTGTAGCTTAGATTTTTATGGTGTTTGAGAGTTAACTCATTGAGAATGGCTGCCTCTATGTTTGGTCTACTCTTGTTTATGCAATTATCAACATTCTTTGCCTCTGGGATCGAAGTAAAGTCGAAGATTTGTGGTGGGGATCACATAGCCTACTCGAATTTGTATGGTACTGAATTGTTTTATTTGAACGGCAATCAAGTAGATAAAGTTTTGTTCTGCAAGGTCCTACAGTTGCACTATGCAGATCATTGTGAGTTGGAAGGCTATAGTGGAGCCAATTGTGGTTTGGACGTTTCATTAGGTAACACGCATTGTTTCAGGTTTCTGATTTTGTACTTATGAAGTTTATTACATAATAGAAATAAATTTCTTAGAATCTTTATCAGTAGGAGGAGGCCGAAAATTATTGCAAGAGCCGAAAAAAGAAGATGAGGGACCTGATGATGATCTGAAGGGGAAGAATAATGGAAAATATCCGGCCTCAACAAAAGTAGGGTTAGGAGCAGCAGCTGGAGTGTTGTTAACCTGTGTTTTTATTTGCCCCTGTCTTTACAGGAAAAAGAGAGCAACTGACCACACTGTTCTTTCAAAGGATTCAAATTCGAGTGAGTCTTTACTTATATTACAATTTATAAACAACATAGCAGTGTTGTGAATGATGGTTCTGTTTCTGCAGTTGATTCAGCTCCCCCTTTAGAAATGAGTATTCATTCTCTTCCTGAGAAGGTTCCGGCCAGCCCACTTAGGATACCACCTAGTCCTTCAAGATTCTCAATGTCCCCACAACTCAATAGAATCAGGTCAGTGCATCTCAATATGACCCAGGTAGCCAGAGCTACCCGTAATTTCTCTTCCGCTCTAAAGATAGGCGAAGGAGGGTTTGGAACTGTTTATAAGGCCCAGCTAGATTCTGGCCAGATGGTTGCCATTAAACGAGCAAAAAAGGTAAGTAAATATGCTTACCTATATTTATTTCTACAACATTTCTCCAATCGTTTTCTGCTTTATTAGAAAAATTTGTGTTATATATGGGATGACAAGAGTGAATCATTGCACTGAAGTCAGAATCATTAAATTTACAAAACAGAATGTTCGGATTGTTAACAGATATTAACTGTCTGCATATTAGAGATCCACAGGATTCTCCTATTGGATGTGTTCCTACATAAGAGTGCCACATATAAAAGTAGATGGGGATAAAATATGTTTATTTTCAGATTCCGATGACTTACTCTCTTTTGACATGCATTCTTTAGCATGTTAGTTTAAGACAGAATTGCAGAAGCATCTTAGATTTCATAGTCTAATAATTTGTAGGGAAGATAACAGTGAATCAGTTGACCTACAAGAACACTAACATTGTAAGGCTGACACTAGGAATACAACATAGGTTGTAGAAGAACTGCCAGTTCGATCACTTATTCCTTTGTCAACTTGTAGAGTATGCTAACAGCTAGGACCAGTGGCTATGAACACCAAAGAATGTAAAATGTGCACATTGGACAAAATGTCCTAAAGTTATATGCTTGTAACAAGGTTGAAACTTTCTCACATTCATTGTTTTCTTTTATTATTTAAAAAGGATTCCTAGATATTGACTTGGTAAATCTCTTGGCTATTGGCTGTATGCTGGCTTTATTATTGACAGACTTGAAACTGGCTTAAATATTTAAGATATTTTTTTAGTGCCTGCTTCATGATTTAAAGTTTAAGCCATCCTATTCTTCGGGTCTGCTATTTGGTTGACTGATAAAAGAATATTGTCTAGGAACATTTTGAGAATCTGCAAACTGAGTTCAGCAGTGAAGTTGAACTTCTAGCCAAGATCGATCATAGGAACCTTGTGAAGCTACTTGGTTATGTTGATAAAGGGAATGAACGGCTTATCATTACAGAATATGTACCAAATGGTACTTTAAGAGAACATTTGGATGGTAAGTTATCTGCCCATGATAACTACCAAAGTCTTGGGTCAACAACGATATTGTTAAAGGCTTAAAATATAATATTATGTTGCCATTCCTGGCAGGTCAGCACGGCAAAATCCTGGATTTCAATCAGCGTCTTGAAATTGCTATTGACGTTGCTCATGGCCTTACATACCTCCATGTTTATGCAGGTAAGCAAACACCACCCAACCCAGACTCGTATATTGTCTTTCTATCATGGCCTCACATACTCATATATTTCAGCCTGTGCCTTCTCATAATACCTTTATTTATCATGAACCAGAGAAGCAAATCATTCACCGAGACGTGAAGTCATCCAACATTCTTCTGACAGAAAGCATGAGAGCTAAAGTGGCTGATTTCGGATTTGCAAGAGTTGGCCCAATGGACTCAGACCGAACACATATTTCAACCAAAGTGAAAGGAACAGTTGGTTACCTTGATCCTGAGTACATGAAAACCTATCAACTCACAACCAAGAGTGATGTCTACTCTTTCGGGATTTTACTTATTGAAATTCTCACTGGCCGCCGTCCCGTGGAGCTAAGGAGGCCAGTTGAAGAGCGTGTGACACCTAGATGGGTAAGCTTGTTCTTCCTTCTCTTGTTAAGCTTTTGACTCCATTCCTATCATCATTACTTCGGCATGGGCAACCAATATCTAATTTATCAATCTTTTTTCTTGGTCAAATACTTTACTTTCATTACGACTCTCATATCTTAATGAAAAAGAAGTAGACCTAAAGTAGAATCAGGCTAATCCTGCACCTATTGGATGTCACCACTTGAGGTTGACCATATGAACTAAATCCCAAGTTAACAGGCTTTTCGCCTTATGTTTACTAAATAAGATTCTCATAGCGTTTTTGTTTTGAAGGTGTGAGTAAAAGAGAAAAGGAAAAAAAAAAGTGATGGGTAAAGAAGCAAGGTAGTGAAGTTGGCTACCAAGACCCATGATATTGTGTCTGCAAAAACAATAACACAGTGTTTGCTTCTAGTTCCTTTTACACCTGGGAATTCATTCATGGTTTGAATGTGTATATACAGGCATTTGACAAGTATAATGAAGGACATGTAGTGGAATTGGTGGATCCAAGGATGGAAGTAGTAGATGCAGAGATACTAACGAAGATGTTTGCATTGGCATTTCAATGCGCAGCACCTGTTAGAAATGATCGTCCGGAGATGAAATCTGTGGGAGAACAGTTATGGGCAATTAGGGCTGACTATGTTAAGACCTCAAGCCGAGGGTAACTCTACATTATCTAAAACTAGTTCTCACCTCACCTCTCCCTTTGGCTCAAATCTTGGTTTTCTTTTTCTTTCTTTTACTGCTACCGTTTGCTGTTGTTCTTTCTTTTGGAGCATACCGTGTAATATCCAAATTTGGTGTTAACCAAAAGCTATGATGCGCTGTTCGATCCTTTTTATAATATCCTCTTTGACTGTGTCAAAAGGAAATATGAAAGAGTATTGCTTATCTTTCATTTTTATTGGCTTAATAATAAGATGCCCCTTAATAGGTTAACAATGTCAAATTTTGTTTGGGTGAATGAATAGCAATAAATGAGTACAAATGAATGCAATGCCTAGAAACCATTACCATATCTGGTCAAAACCCTTCAAGAAAGCTCTTTCGGAAAGCCGTAACTAGCTTATTAATGCATACAAAGAGATTTAACCAAAAGCAAAAATTGTCAAGGTTGGAAGATTCTGACTTGCCTCAACTCCTGCAGTAAATGCAAAATACAAATTTCGTAAGGGTTCAATGTGATTCCTCGCTGGGTTAGTCTTCGCCTGCGAGCTAAATGAGGGTGCTGAATCATAAAGGGAGAGAATCATCGTACAACTCGGTGCAGTTTAAGAGTACAAGACTATATACAAATTTAATTCCAAGAGTAAACCCCATTTGCAACAACTGAATGAGATCCCCCACCTAGAATATTTTCAGTAAAAGGGGGAATTGAAACCTCAATCTTTTCCACCTGCTCCTTACCAACGATGGATGCAAACCTAATATGTGTTCCGGCATGAAATCATGCCTTGTCAATATGCCCACCACTGGTGCTCTCTGCAGTCACAGTATCAGGCATTGAATAATATGATGAAAATAATATCTAAAATGAAAACAGTGTACATGATAAAAAAGAGGAAGAAATGCAGTCAAATTTTAAGACAAAAGAATGAGGAATCAAGTTTAAGGAAAATGAATATGATAGTTTCTTACGCTGGAGATCTTGGGTATGACAAGTAGGTGTCGCAGACCAACTTCACGGAAAAGTATGAGAGCCTTAGCTAGTGACATCGTGTCCACAACTGTGTACGGTGAAGCGTTGGTAAAAGGGTGTAAATCCAGGAACATCTCCATCTCCTCATCTGTCAATTCTATGTCTTCTATCTTGTCAACATTACCTAAGCCCTTCTTTGCAAAATCATCTGATGAGAAATGCCTAAAAGCATCAGCACCTAACTGCACAGGGGTGCACAAGAACGCTTTCTTCTTTAGCAGTGCAATAAGATGAGCACGGAGGATCAAACCATACAAAACTGGGGATTCAGAATGTGGAGACTCATCAATAACTGGAAACCCGTGATGCATTGTGGTTTTGAGGATGTGTACGATATTACCGACCTTCTCAATTCCATGACAGAGCTGAAGCGGGCCAGAGACAACATCAGCAACAGTTAGCTGTCTCATATAAGGTTCAGCATGAGTTTCTAGGTATGGAAAACCTTTTACTTTCATGATAAGGTCATAAACATTGCCATTAAATGCATCCGCTACAGTCTTGGAAACAAGGAGAACCACCATTATTAATGGCAACAGTAATAGATTATTGGTCAATTCCAGAATTATAACACACAAGGAGACTGTCATCCTCATAGATCCACCAAGAAATGAAGCCGCACCAAGTACAGCATAAAGACCATGACTAAGATTTCCCCAAGAACCAATTAACATTCCGATGAAACGCCCATAAGATGCTCCAGTTACTATCACAGGTACAAATAGCCCTGCTGGAGCAACAATCCCGTAGCTAAAAATACTTAGAATGAAGCAGGTGACAAAAAATATGAGCATTGTTGAGAGCTGAAACTCAGAGTCAGTATTCTTGCTAAAAAGATTCCTGATAGCATCATCATTTGTGTTGAAAATGAGGCTTGCAAGATCATTGTAGTGACCAGGGGAGCACTGAAATTTCTTATAGTTACCAGATCGGCCTATCGTGGGACAGTCTTCAGATGCATCTGAGGGGCATGATTGGCAAGATACAAGCCATGGTAATCCAAAAAGCAGACACGATGTAAAAATGGAGATCGTGCAAGCAATAAAAATTTTATAAAAAGTGCCTTTCCTGAGAGGAGAAAAAGAAGGGGAAATAAGCATAGAGAACGACCCAGTAAAGTATATCATGCCAAATACTGGAAACGGTAATTGGTGCAAAAAACACATATCTAAAAATAGAACTTACTCGTTAACGAGGTTGTATACTTTGAGAACCTTAACTAAAAGGAAATTATAGAAACTTCCCAATATGCCCCCAATAACTCCAAGAGCAAGAACAGGAGGTACATCGGCTAGGTGATACGAAACATTTGCTGAATAGACGTCAAACATTATCAAACCCCCTTTACCAAATAGCCCACACTTGCCACTTAAACAAACATCAATTAGGGCTCGAAGTATGATTGCAACCACAGCAGTCGTAAAGAAAGCTCTCCAAAGAAGGGCACTTCTCCACCTGCAGAAAAAACAAGGATATTATCATAAGATGTCAAGTTTTGGAAATTTGATCTTGTCTGAAAGAGACCATGAACACCATGTGCATGTGCATGATGAATTAAAGGAAGGAAGGTGATTCTCAAAGTAAATTATGTTATATCAACAGCATAGAAGAATCACAATTGGTCTTTCTACCTCAGCAATTTTGAATGAACTAGCTATAGACGGATAGCAAAGAGCTATATTACTCGGCATATTATGGACTATAATGGCCCTATATCTGTTCTGCCTGCCATCTTAGAAATAAACAACATTAATTAAGACAATTTAATCAACCATCGGTGCAGAAAGGAGAATAAATGATTTATGAAAAAACAAATATGGATATGAGAATTTGAAGACTGAACTAAAATCAGAAGGCTGACCTATACTATTGCCTAATACAATTCCGTTTTTGGTCAAACAATAGAAAGGGAAAAAGAAAATGAGACAAGTGTGAAACCTTCAAAATACCAACTAAGAACAGTATGCAGTAACACTCAGTACACTGATGAAAGGATAGTTAATAATATATCAAAATGGTGCTGCAAATGGATGTATCAGTTTATGTACCAAGATGCCATTTCTTCAAGAGCAAACAGCACACCTCCGACCGGGGCACGGAAAGCAGCAGCAATTCCAGCTGCTGATCCACATGTTACAAGATCTCGTCGGTCTCTGTCATTTTTAAAGAAACGAAGCCACTTCCATGTTAAACCATATCTTCTCGACCCACCTTGTCCAAACAATGCTGCAATGCATGAACCAGTATGCACCATGGGCCCTGCCTTTCCGACCAGCAGAGAAGAAGACACTGCAGCAATGCTTCCCACAATCTGCACCATTTCACATGATTATGAATATCAAAAGAAAGAATACGGACCGTACCTCCTCAATTCACAAAAATTTAAAAAAAGAAAGAATAAATTCTAGTATAAATATTGAACTTTGAAAGTACAAAATCCTGTAACTCGATAACTAATTAGATATTAACCCAATTTATTAGTGATTTAATACAATTAGAATTAACAAACAAACTAGAATATAAAATTTAGGTAACAAAAGGCAGTTCTTTCTGCATCAAGTTGAACATCACAAAGTATCTTCGATACACTAATAATTCATTGTTTGTAACAAAATTTAGAAACCATTAAAAACAAGATTAAGCAAGTAACTACCTTAACTATTAAAGTTCGTATTGAAAGTATTCCCGGAGCATCTACGCCGTTCAAGTAAGCCTTCACTTCCGGTATACCGGAACCGGCAGCGGCGGGAGAAATAAACGCCGTAATGATGGCGGCAAAGAGAGTTAGAGCCAAATTCGATAGAGAAAACACTAGAAATGCCATCCAGTACCTGCACGAATAAATAAAAATAAAAATTTCTTCAAATTTGTTATTTTTTAAACTGTGAGACAATCATAATAGTGGAGTATATGAATCTCTTGCTGCTAAAGTTTTGCAAATATTTGGTGCAAATTATTTCCAGTTAAAAAAACAGGAAAATAGTAATATATGAAATTCATCAGTAATTATAAAAAAGAACAAAATAAAGGGACCTTTGAGCAAGCATCATGTTAGAAGTGATGACGAACTTAACGCCGGCGATATTCTCAACGGCGAGATTATTGAAGAAACCAGCGAGACTGACGAAACCGCCAATCAAAAAACAGAGAAGCCATTTCATGAAAATATATTGAAAAATCTGGACCTTTCCACGTGCCCTCCAGTCTTGTTTGAAGAAATCATTCTCCACAATCCTTCAAAAAGAACAACACTGAACCAATTAAAAAAACAAAAATAGAAAGAAAGGAAGTTATGTAAAATGATAGCTTACTCATAATCGAGGCTTTCGATGGGGCAGACGTTGGCGCCAACGATGGCGACCTGAGAGGTGGAATTAATGGATCGCTGCTGGTGAGAGAGTAAAGGAATGGTGAGAGAGTCATGATCTTGGGTTTGGAACGGTGGCGCATCCTCTGACATGGCCTCACGTGGGGCGGGATTTTGGGGTGGCTGGTCTGGTGGTAGAGCTTGTGTGGAGGCGACGACCAGTAGAGATAGACAGAGAAGTCAAAGGTTGAATTTCTGTTTGTTTTTTGTTTTTTTTTTTTTTTGGTTCAGAGGCAGTTTGTACCAAATATTTTTCCTATAAAAATGAGAATAGAGAGATAAGAGTTTTTGAGAGAGTCTTAAATCGTGAATATAACTCTAGAAAATTTTATATATAAAAATATAAAGCAAATTGCATCATTAGTCACTAAATTATTGGTATGTTTTCATTTTGGTCCTTAATTAGAAAAAGTTACAATTTGATCACTTAACTATTCAAAAGTTTCCATTTAAGTCGCAGAATTATTCAAAAGTTTTTGTTTAAGTCACTAGGTCGTTAAGTTTTTTTTCATACTTTTACTAGCGAGCTCCAAGCGACAATTTGATGATCAGTATGTTGGATCAGTACCCGTTGACGAGTAAAAAAACATACATTATATCCAAGTTGATCTGAGAATCAATGTTGAAGATATGAGAAAAAAACTATTTGAATTTTGATTCACTAATTCGTAATATCTAAAGTTGTTTCATGAAAATGTTGAATTGTAGAAGAGAAGGGGAAAGAGAGTTGTCGATTGGTGCAAGCAATGTGAATTGAGAAAACCATATAATATTGATTTTAATAGTCCAATGACTTAAATGAAAATTTTTGAATAGTTCATTGACCAAATTGTAACTTCTTTTAGTTAAGTGACAAAAATAAGAACTTACCCATAGTTTAGTAGCTTTTTTTTTTATAGAAGTAATATAAAAAATTAATTAATTATGAAAATGGGTTAAGAAAAAAATATTTACGAAAATGGATTGTTTTCAATAGTATTCGCCGGTGTTGTTTGACACGCCGGTGTCACCACCCTTTTTCCCCTTAATCATCACCTAATCATCATATTAAAAAAAAAAGAATTTTTTGTCATCACTGCATTAGGCAACACCAGTATCTATTTTTTGAATTACTCATGAAAAATATAAGTATTCATGAAGAAATATAATATTTTTTAATGGGTGTCACCGGTGTGTCAGGTGACACCGGTGAAAATTTAAAAAAAAAAAATAAGTGAAGCAGAAAAAAAATTTGAAAAGAAACAATTGAAATAGAAAAAAAAAACAAAAGGGAGCCTATGAACTATGCTTGTTTCATATGTGATTCTTGTCTTTTTCTCTTATCAGTGCCACCAACAATAGATTGAAAATTTCAGAAAAGAAAAACTAAAAACAATTTCAGTTAATTCAACTCAACTTGAAATTCATTTCACTCGACTCGATTCAAAAAATTTTCAAATCGAGTTAGAATGATAAAATAAAACTCATCAACTCGATTAACTCAAAAAAAATTCACTCAATTTGATTCGATTCAATTCAACACCGACCCCAGAAACATATAAGCTTCATCTTTGTTAGAGCACCTATCCCATCTAACTTTAATATCATTTCCAACTCTAAGCAACTCCTTACATTCAGAAATAATGTTGCTAAACTCAGACCAATCCTCCTCCTTGGAGTATATTGCATTGTAAAGATTTTGTAGCATTAAACCCCAACCTCTTCTATACGACAACATTAAATCAGACGCTTGCCAGGCAGCATCAAAATGGTCACTTCCATTTTCTACCATGACCACCAAGTCCCTTGGAGGTTGTATTATCAAAATTATAATGAGTTTGAGTACAAATTAACGTTGTTAGAATTGGACCGAAAATTCATAAATACAATGATATAGGAAAGAAATTGAATTGGCTGATTCAAGTTAGAAACGACCAAAATAATAATTAAATACAATTTTCTATTTTTAATATATATTATTATTTTTATGAATATTTAATAATTTATTTACTTAAATTGGACTAATTGAATGAATTAAAATTAATAGTTTAATCAGTCCAACTACCAATCCGGTTATAAAATATACATTAATGTAGTTAATTAGTTAATTTATGTTATAGTTAAGTTATTTAATTTAGTATATATTTGTAATAATTAATTTGGATTGAAATTGTTAATATAAACTACTTGAAAAAAGTAATTTTATTAAATGATATTAATGGTGAAAGCATTAATAAGGTATTCATTCAACTAAAACAACTTAGGCTGAGACCTTCCATAATATTAGGTATAAATTGATAAAATTATATATTTATAAAAAGATTGAGATTTTGAATCCCTATATTTTATTTTTAGAATTTAATTTAATTTTAATTTTTATATTTAAAATTTAAGTTTAATTATTAACAGTGTTAAATTTATTTTATTAAATTCAAGTAACAATAAATTTAATAAAAATTAAAATGAAAATAATTGTACTTACATTTTCAACTTAAAAATTTAAAATATAATTTTTAAAAATAAAATATCATAGAAAATGGTGAAATGAATAGTTGGTCCGAGTGGGTGGTGTGCAAATGGGGCAGAGCAGAGGAAAGAGAAAAATCCGCATGCGGCACTGCACCCAACATCCGGAATTGGAAACTTGCCCTTTCTTAATTTCAACCACTTACCCCCTTTACCTTTTGCGTAACAAATACCTCTTTCATCCCATTCGTTTTAGTTCTTCAATTTAATAAAAAAATTTATTTTAATCATTTATTTAATTACGGTCTCGTTAAGCCTTCAACTTATATTATTTATCAAATCACCATAAAATAAATAATAATAATAATTTTATTAACTTTGTTGATGTTACTTATCATATGAATACCACATCATCAATTAATTAATTTTTAAATTTTAAAATATTAAAATTGTTTAAAAATTATAAAATATATATATATATATTTTAAATTTAATTAATTACTAACATGACATACACGTGAATTGTCATGTAGATGTCAAGTTAGTAGAGTTAACATATGTTAATTTTTCTATTAATTTTAGAGTGAATTAACAAACAATACAAGTTTAAAAGCTAAAAAGAAACGGAAAATTAAATGGAAAAATAAAATGATTCTTTTGTAAAGTTAGAGGGTTAAATAAGTTATTATACTTTTTTCTTTAATAAATAAAGTTTAGGATTAATGTATTTTTTTACCTTTTGTTTTGATAAATCATAGAAAATTTCATTGAAAATATTTTTTAATATTTAATATTTTAAATGTGTTTGATAATCATTTTAATTTTTAAAATTTCAACAAAGAAAATGATGAATATTAATGTAAAAAATATTAAGTTATTTTATTTTATTAATAAATTAAAATAAACTATATTTTTAAAAATGAGATATTCAAATAACCACATTTATCTTTCATTCAAAACTATCTAAAATGATATAAAATATTATATTAATAAGATTAAAATTAAAATAAATAATTTTAAAAATTAATATTTACTTTTATCAAACAATATAATTATATTCGGTATTTATATTTATGAATTTACCAAACTGTTTTCTAATATAAATTTAAAACTTATAAAATTTAGTCGTAGAAATTCAATACTTAATTTTCCCACACTTAAATTTTTCAATTTATCAAATACATTATTAGTGATTATTTTTTAATATAAATGTCTAGAACTATTCATAGTCCTTCCTTGATCCTTAAATAGGAAAATAAATGTACTTTAACACACTCGAATCTATGTCTTCTTATATATAATAATAATATCGATATCAATTGAATTATAACTCAGTCCTATTTTATTAAATTACAAAGAGTTAGAATATTTATTCATTTCTTTTATGAAAAGATATTAGAATAAGGACCCATTTTGATGGAACACGTTTCCGCCCTTTACCGGAAAAAAGAGATAAGAGGATAAAGCTTAAAATTAGGGCAATGGTCACATCGCATTAACCCTGAAAAATTACAATAGTGTGAACTGCTGATCTCATGTTACAATGTTTTAATAAAGAAAAATTTTAATATTTAATTCTTAATTTTTATTTGAAAATCTTAATTTAATTATTAAAATCATAATTATTTTTTATTAAATTTTGATTTCATTATTTTTATTTGACGTGACATTTGATTTGATTAGTAGAAAATAAATATATTAAAGTTGATTTTTTATAAAAATTACTAGCATTAATAATAATTGGACTAAAATTTTTAAATTAAAAAAATAAGAGGATTGAGTTTTAAAATTTTAAAATATAGACTTGTATCTCTAATTTTATAAAAGTATAGAGACTAATAACATATGAATTAATTAAGATTTCTTCTTTAAATTTGGTAAGTGTTGGGTGTTAGCACAAAAACGATTTACAATATAGAGCAACGGAAAATATCGAACATAAATACTTCCAGTCATTACTTGAACCAAATGCCAAAATCTAAATGTTGTGATGTCAATGTCGAGCACGTCAAACCATCGACGAGGACGTCGAATTAAACTGTACAAAAAATTGAAAACCACTAAAGTATTCTATGCACTCAAAAACTTCAATAGATGGTATATAAATCCTTATCTTTAAAATGTAATTGTTTTTTTTTTGTTTATTTTTTGTGCTTAAGGACCTTAAACTAATTGGTATTTATAGTAGTAGTTCCTATAACACCCCTAACCCGTATTGTAACACCCCTAACCCGAATCTGTCGCCGGAAGAGGGTTACGGAGCATTACCAAAATTTATAAATTAATTTTCAAACATTTCATTTCATCTAATATTCATATTTGAAACCAACCAAAATCAAAATATTAATGAGCCAACATTGGCTAAATTAACTTATACATGCCATTATAACTAGAATCAAATCATCCAAAATTACCGATAAAATCAATGGATAGTGTGATATATCTCCGACAAGTTTCCAACCAAATCGAGTTTCCTATAATCTGTAGGGTAAATAAAAAAACAAATACGTAAGCAATGAATGCTCAGTAAGCTCATGTAGTCTTTAATCATTTTAGTTCTTTTAAAATATGAAATCTATACATATCAAGGATAACCCAATATTAATACCACAATACCCATGAAGCTATATTCATCAACTTACAATGTGAATAAATCCACAGTATCACTTAAACATATTATCCCAAGCTTAGTAGGATTTTATATAACTTTAACTCTTAATAATTTCTTTATTTTCATTTACATTTCTTTACTTTCCACGCTTGTTCCATATACATGTCACACAAGTCATAAACATATCATTCAACCATGGTCACAAACTAGTACATTTACCCAAAGCCTTTCCTTAACTGACCACATGATAAGTCATTTCATAAGAAAATTGCTTAATTTAAACTTTAATACTTTTTCATGAGCAGTAGCATATTTTCACTTAAATACTTACCAATTCAATGCATCATATAAATAATTATATTACCATTCAACACAACTCCCGATATTTTACCTTTCGAAGAACAACTTATGGATATGAGTACATCGTTTTTAGAAGCTCGAAGGCTGAACTTAAGCTCATGAGAGCTAAGTAGATAGTAAACACGAAAGTCCGCAACAAATACTGAACCTCGGTTTACTTGGGTAATTTACCGTCAATTCATCCTTTGGCACAGAACGATTGTACTCAATCCCGCGTTCAATCCAAACTGGGTATTAAATTCGATAATATATTTCCAATAATAATTCAATTCCATGTTTTCTATTACCCTTATTATTTTCCATATTTATCCCGTTGAATTTCTCGAAAATTTCGATGGATTTTCAGAGGTACACTTTTAGTGTACAAATCCGGGTCCGTCAATTCATATTCATGTGAGCACATTTCCATTTCAAATAGCACACTCCCGCGAACCTTATCCTTACAGCGGGATTACCAGTCTAGGCTAAATCCCCTATAATATAAACTCATAGAGTATTGTCGGGATTACCAGTCCAGGCTAAATCCCCTGCAATGACAATTACTCTAATGAGCTTGGATCTGAATTACCAGTCCAAGCTAAATTCGGACCCTAATTCGGATTACTCGTCCGGGCTAAATCCATTTTCCATATATTCTTTGGGAGGGCTATATCAGGATAGGATCACCCGTTCGGGCTAGATCCTTTTTACCGTCAATTCCTTTTCAGAGATCCATCAAATTTTCTTTCCATTCAACCGGGATTTCTTCCCCTTTTTTATCAAATATATCAATGTTTCATCAATTTTCATACAATGAACATTCAAATCATATTCACATCAATAACATACATTTCAAGCATTTAAGAATATAATTCAAGTTACACGAACTTACTAGGCTAAATTGCAGAAATACCAAAATTTAGGGGCATTTTGGTAATTTTCCATTTTCCTCGAATTTTCACCCAATCTTGATCTAAATTAATATTTCATTCAATTTATTGATTTAAATAATAAAAAATTCATTTCATGCAATTTGGTCATTTTGACATTTTACAAAATTACCCTTAAAATTTTACTTTTATTCAATTTAGTCCCTAAACCTAAAACATGTAAATTAGCTATTTTAAAATAAACTTATATTATCTGAATATTCACATATATTTTTCCTCCTACTCCACTCCATTCCACATCCTTGATATATACATAATACCACTATTTACTTGTTTACTCATAACAAGTTGTTCACTTGAGTCGTAGTCACTAAATTAATTATATATTAAGCTACAGAACTTAGAATTGAGATCCGTAAATTTTATCTGAAACTAGACTCTATATTATTTCCATAAAATTTTTAGAATTTTTGGTTTATTCAATAAGTACAGTTTATTCTTTAAAGTCATCCCTATTCTGCTATCTGACAGTTTTGACTCTTCTTCACTAAAAATTAATTATCTCATCGTACAGGATTCAGATGATGTTCCTGTTTGTTTATATTAAAAATAGACTCATTAAGGATTTTAATCATGTAAATTTTAACCCCTAATTATTTTTCTCCAATTTTTTATGATTTTCCAAAGTCAGAACAGGGGAACCCGAATTCATTCTGACATTGTCTCACAAAATTCATTATATCTCATGATTTACAATTCCATTACTTACACCGTTTCTTCTATGAGAAACTAGACTCAATAAAATTTAATTCCATATTTTTATCATCTTCTAATTCAATTTTCACGATTTATGGTGATTTTTCAAAATTAACCTACTGCTGCTGTCCAAAATTGTTTTAGTGCAAGATGTTGATTACTAATGAGGCGTTTGGTTGGGGGGAATGCATGCGTATTCCCCCCCTATGCAGCGGGCCCACTACGAAACGCCTGTTTGATTTGCTGTAAACCTATTCCCCCCGAATTGGTTACTGGATTATTACCTTGATTGCACGTAATAGGCATTACGCCCCCTCAGCGCCGATTACCTATTCCGCCTCTTTTCATCTTTTCTATTCCGTTTTCTGCCCTCCTCAACATTCTGATTCTTCCACGCTTCCTTTCACAGGTAATTTCTTTTCCCTTCCAGTCACTCTGCCATCGATTATTGTTCATCGTTTCTTTGATTTTCTTCATTTTATCAAGAACGAGAAACCGATTTCCAAAGGTATTTTCACTGGTCCCTTAAAATCGATTTCCCTTTTCTCATTACAGGTTCTTGTTCATCGCACTCTTCCCCGATTTCCTCATTACAGGTTAGTTTTCCAGAGGTATTTTCTATGTTTGTATTGCATGTTCGATTGAAAGAATTGTTGAATTTTAGGGCTAAATAGTTTTATGGGTTGCGTTGTGATTGAAGAATATTTGTTATTATCTTGTGCGAAATAGTTTAATGGGTTGTGTTGTGATTGAAAAATTGTTCAATCCTTAAGCTAAAACTGTTTGGATTGCAATATTTGTTTCGGAAAGAAAATAGAAGGAATGATTATTTTCTATTTTAATGAATAAAAATCAATCATTCCAAATTAAAACGATGAAAGTGAAAATGATAGAAATTTGTATATTTCTTACCAAGTACACCTATTAAAAGAAAATTAATGTTTTTCATCCTTCTAATTTTCTACCCATTCGATTTTCTGTCTTTCCATTTTCTTTCTGCCCTACCAAACAGAGCATTAGTTTTGATCCACTTCCTGCAAAGGGTCTACCTGACTCTTGTTTCCCATCCATGGATTGCCCTACACCTGCAATAACAGCATAAGATTCACTCCACGTTTCACGTCATTCAAATGTAATGTAAATAATAATAAAATATGATATAATATGAAATACAATAATAAAATACGTTTGAACAAAAAAATACTATAATAAAATACGAAAAAAAGAGAAAATAATGTAAAACATGTTTTAGTAGAGTGATGGTTAATGGTTAATTTTTTTGTTCCTTTGATCTTGAAAATGGGTTGAAGCGAATCTTTGATAAAATGATTGACTCATTAGTAGAGCCTAACTTAAACTCGAATTAGGGTATCGTTTGGATATAACTCGATGTGTCTATCTTTGGGTTGGTTTGCTTGGAAAGTTGAAAAAATTAATGAGATTAGATAAGATGTGATGGTTGTGCTTCATGGCACGAGGATGTCAGTAGGAATGTAATTTTGGGATGATTGGGCGTTATTTTTTAGGCGAAGAAAAAGTCTCTATCCTTAAAAATAAACATAACGAGATTAACGATTACTTCACAACTATTTCGAGATATAAAACAACGTCATTAAAGGATACGATTGTTGAATATTAAAATATATTTGTATGAAAATATTAAAAAACAAAATAGAGGACAATAAAAATTATAATCATCACCCATAACTGGTTTTAAAAATAAACTTACGTATTTATACTATAAAGATCCCTATTAAGTTGGATGTCACTTAGAAACATTTTGAAGTTTTAAAATTATACCTTGAAACAAGATTTGATCTCCCTTTGTGGAATTAAGATTAGATGAGAATTTCTTGCAGAATTATCAGAGCTTCTAAATTCATTTAGAATTATTACAGGTAAATGTGTTAAATGATTTGAAAATGACTTATTTTATAGTGACCATTAGTCAAGTAAAAGAAAGTTTTTGTATAATATAGCCTCTTTATTTGAGTTAATTACAAGGATTAAACTCTACTATTTATTATTTATCTCATATCAATTTATTTTGTTTCTTATTCTTATTTAATTGATTTAATTAATGATAATATAAATTTTATTATTTATCTCTCAGTCAATTTAAAATAATTAAATATCTAATAAATTTAAATTGAAAATTATTAGTAAAAAGAATAGAGATAAAAATTAATAAAACAGTAAGTAATTAATAAAAAGTAAATCCATCCTTTAATTTTAAAATTAGTTTGTAATACCAATTATTGCCTGGTAAAAAAATGAACCGAAACAGAAAGTAAAAAACCCAAATAAAGAGTCCATTTACATGGCCCAACATCTTCATCAATTTCAAACCCAATAACAGCCCCAAAGCCCAAGTTTGCAGCCCTTAACGCCAAAAAGCAGAAACCCTAAGCTAGCTGCAGCAGCCACCAGCAAGATCCCGATCGCCGTAGGACTCGGAGATCCTCCTTCACGTTTGCTCCACGATTTCCTGCAAAAAACAGACTCAAAGAGCCCGATTGAGATAAAACAGCAACAATAATTAGTGAAATTTTATTTTATTTTTTTTTCGATTTTTCGGGCTATAAAAGCCTTTGGGAAATCTGTAAGTGAGGGAGGATTCAGTGTAAAGAAATAGGAAAATAGAGAAAAAAATACTGAGAAATACAAAGATTTTTTTTTCAAAGGTGAAATCGGATTCCTATTTTTTTTTCCTTTCGTTATTCATTTTTTTTCTTTTTTAAATAAATAATACGAAAAGGCGAAAATCTCACCTCTTTCGTCAAAGACGCCGACTGGGGGCCCTCTCCGTCTTGATCGGAGCACGGTCGCCGGCGAAAGGCTGCGCGATGACACTAGAGTCCAAAACCCTAGCAGAGCAAAGCAGGGGTCCTTTGTTTTTTTCTTTCCCCTTTCGGTGGAAACTAATTTTGAAAGGGGAAAAATCATTTTAAATAATATTTCAAAACAGCGTCGTTTTGGGGGGAAAGATCCGCGTGTTGACCCGACCCGACCAGGAGGATCCGCGCGTTGGGCTTTAAAGGGGAAATTGCGCAGACGATCCCTCCCTTTTGTAGCGCACCCCAATTAGACCCATTTTACATTTTTTAAATTGGGCTGCCTATTTGATTTTTGTTTCAATTTAGTCCCTCGCTACGCAGCGTCTTGGGAACTGAGTAAAATTGCTCGATTGGTCCTCCCCCTATTGCGCGCTTTTGAATTTACTCCCCCCTTGTTTTTTATTTTTTTGAAATCAGCATTTAAATTTTGCTTATTCGCAATTTAACCTTTAATCTTGTATTTTAGATTTTTTTTGTTTATGTTATTTATATTATTAGTATTTTTTTTAAAATTATTTTACTATAATATTATATATTATTATTATGCTTATATGCGCATGTGCATGTTAATACGTATATACTTTAACATTTTAAATATATATATATCTATTGTATGCACATTGTATTATTACTTTGTTTTCATAGTTTTTATACATATAAATATACATACATACATTTTTTAAAAGATTTTTTTACATACACTTTTTAATTATTGAATATTTTTTTGTTATTTCATGTATATATCCCATTATTTTATATACATATTGTACATATATATATGTATTTGAATATATACGCATGTGAATTTTCATGATTTGCCTATGTATATATACTTATACATTTTTTTCTATTTTGTGAATATATACACATATACATGCTTTTTTTATCTTATTTTCATAATTATTACGTATATATATATATATGCCTATATACATACATTTTCTTTTGTATATACGTATTTTCATATTTTTTATATATCTGTATAAATCTAAATACATTTTTTCATTCTTTTATAAATACACATATATATATTATTATTCTTTTATTTCCATAACTTTTGCATACATGTATATATGCATGGGCATTTCATAATACATATGCGTATATAATTTAAAATTAAGGTATGTGTTCCATGTTGTATATTAGCATTATGTCATTTCTTTTTAAACAAGAAGATATATTTTGGTTTTGTCAACACATCAAAATTATTTCAAAGGGTTTTTTTTTTGAATAAAAGTAATATTCGAAGTTTGAGATTTTCGAGGAAAATTGAGCCCTAACGTATTGGGTTCTGATTTTCTTTGTTAATCTTAAATACCCGAGGATATTCTTTTATCCAAAATGCATGAGTATAAAAATCACTTTTGGGAACTTAACTTGTTGTGTCCTAATGCATTGGGTGTGGCATGTTACTTTCTCAAAATGAAAATTTTCGCATAAAATAAAAGTGAAATTCAAAGTTCGAGAATTATGAGAAATTGTACCCTAACGTATTGGAACTCGATTTCTTTACATGTCTTGAACAATTGATTATCCTTTTCTGGTTTCATCATTTGTTTTTTTTTTAACTTTTTTAACCTTCGACACTAAGACATTAAATGATCAATTTGGTACTGATTTTGGGCGTTACGAGGGTGCTAACCCTTCCTCGTGCGTAACTGACTTCCGAACTCGTTTTCTTAAAACTCGCAGACCAAAATTATTTTTAAGGTGGGCCGATCACACATTAATAAAGGATCGGTGGCGACTCCAGTTTTTGTTTTTTTTAAGTCGACAACTAAAATTTTTGTTTTCAAAAAACGGTTTCGACAGCTTGGCGACTCCGCTGGGGACACTAAAGAGTCGAGCCATGAATTGATTATGTTTTGTCTTTTTGTCGAAAATCAAAAGTTTAAAAAATCATGATTTCCCTTCGCATTCATTGATATTTTATCATGGAATGTCGGCTACTTTGCATTTACATTTGCATTTTTACATTGCATGGTCCGTTTTACCCCTTTAAGTGGGAGCGAGAAACTAGTCCTTCGTGAGGTTTTCACCTCCGTGCAGGGTAGTGGACCGCTTCCGGGATACATCCGTACCTATGTCTTCGTGAGATTTTCATCTCCGTGCAGCCATAGGGAAATGTATCCCCGAATCGAACTTGATCCACATGAGCCTATAATGGGTGAGGATCGAGGAATCTTCCGTTCGGTACCTTTACTCTAGAAACTAAACCTCATATAGTGAGCTTTAGGAACTTACCTTAGGTAGAAGTACTCTAAACCTTAGGAGATACCTGACTAGGAGTTTTTATTATTTCTTGCTTATATTGGATTTAATGTTTATACCCGATACTAACTTGTTGCATTTTATTTTGATTGCATGACATCATGATTGCATTGCATTTTCATCATAAAAGAGGTGTTGATTCACGTTCGGTTGTTAATAGAGAGCTTGTCATAAGGAAATGTGTTTCTTGATAAAGTGGAAAATAATACGGTTGCCCGAATATGTTCCGAGAAAACACAACAAGAGGAAGATGATAGTTTAATGGAGGACTACATAACCATTGCTCCGTTGCCCGAAGACTCAAGCTAATGAAGATTATTCGAGAGCCGCTGAATTTTTTTTAAGGGAAGCCAACGAGCATCACGACGATAAAGGAATAACGAAGCACGGCCCGGATCAAGTAAAATGGAGATAGAAGAGACATCCATTTTGAAGAATTCGCAAGATTTATCTTAGCATCCAGATGAAGAAGGAGAAGATATCCTTGCTTGGAGTATGAGGGCAAAGCCGTATATATATATCTGCTTTATGTAAAGAAATTTGTCTTCTAGAAAAGTTTTCTAAATAGAATTGAATCAGAATCAACGTCTCTTTTTGCATTCATCTCATGCATTTGCATTACATAGCATCATATGCATTAAAATCCATTGAAAGAGCCTAATTAATTAAAATTATTGCTCAGTTAACCTGGAAACCAACCAACCAATCCAACACCGATACGGCACTCGGGCAAAGACGAAAGATATGGATCAGAGATTAGAAAAACTCGAGCAATGTCAAAAGGAGATACAGGACCGACTTCAGCTACAGATGCAGGAGCGGTTAGACAAGATGAAGCAAGAAATGACTGAGAAGATGCGGGAATCCCAAGAAGATATAGTGGCAAAACTAACCCGCCTGATAGCTAAAGGACTCGATAAAGGAAATGGCCCCATGACAAATGTCGATGAGGGAGATGATGATGAACCTTCCTATCCTCCAGGTTTCACCCCGCCACATGTGCGAACTCAGGCCGAACACCCACGCAAATCTACTGTTACCATCATGCCGCAGCAGTCTCGGGATGGTGTTTCGAGCTTCCAAGCTGGACCGGAATCTAACCCTGAAAATAACCCTATTAACTCTGCCATTCCTGATTTCGATGAAGTGGTTGAGAAGGAAAAGGAGCTACCGAAACAATTAGAAGAAAGATGAAAGTGGCTCGAAGAGAAGTTTAAGGCGATGGAGGTCACTGAGAGTTATCGAGGCATTGACGCGAAATAGCTGAGTTTAGTGCCAGATTTAGTACTCCCTCATAAATTTAAGATGCCTGAATTTGAAAAGTACAATGGGACAAGCTGCCCAGCAGCTCACATCACCATGTTCTGCAGGCGAATGACGGGTTATGTTAACAACGACCAACTCTTGATACACTGTTTCCAAGACAGCCTTATTGGGGCAGCATCCAAATGGTACAATCAGTTGAGTCGTGCCACGATTGGATCATGGAGGGACTTGACACAATCATTCATGAAACAATATAGTCATGTGACGGACATGGCTCCTGATAGGATCACCCTTCAAAATATGGAAAAGAAGTCGAGTGAAAGCTTTAGACAATACGCGCAGAGATGGAGGGAGGTCGCAGTCCAAGTTCAGCCACCGCTCCTGGAAAAAGAAATGACCGTGTTGTTCATTAACACCCTGAAGGCACCGTTCATTACACATATGTTGGGGAGTGCTACAAAAAGCTTTCCCGACATAATCATGAATGGCGAGATGATCGGAAATGCCATAAGAAGTGGAAAGATCGATGTTGGAGAGAGTAACAAGAGGTCAGTCTCAAGGAGAAGAGAAGATGAGGTGAACAACATGGGTTACTCTAAATCAGTTACTATGAGTCAGCCAAGAAAGATGGTTGCTAACCAACACGGTTCATCAAAACAGGAAGTTGGTACAAGACAAAACACAGAGAGGCCCCAATTCACGCCAATTCCGGTGTCATACAGGGAGCTATATCAAAATCTGTTTGATGCACATGTTGTTTCCCCTTTTCATGTGAAGCCTCTACAACCTCCGTATCCCAAATGGTATGATGCGAACGCACAATGTGAATACCACGCGGGAATTACGGGACACTCGATTGAGAATTGCATTGCCTTCAAGAAGCAAGTTGAAAGACTCATCGACATGGGTGTTGTCAAGTTTGGTGACTCATCAAGTGCAGAAAATCCATTACCCAATCATGATTGATAATGGAGGGGATACAATGCTTTCTGGTCAGATATTCGCCTGGGAGGTGTTAAAAATAATGGGACTGCAGAGGAAACCTCTATGTTATTTAGAGTCTGTTAGAGTAATGTTCAGAACACACTTGTTGCTTTTAGCCTAGAAGCAATAAGAACTTTTTTGTGAAATGGGCTCATGTCTGAACATTATTATTTTAATGAAATATATTATTGCAATCATCTTTTTCATTCTTTTGGATTTTTTCTACCAAACCATTCATTTATTCATTCATATTATTCATACATTCTTTTGTATATTCTTGGATACCTACTATGGGTCCCCAGATATCAATGTCATGAGTGACGCTGCTACAGACTCAAAATTTCCTTTTGAGTGAGACATGTGTTTAGAGGGACCTCATGACTTTGAAGATGACATAGATTGTAGCTTATCTCCAGACTTGAGGAGGGTGATAGAATAAGAGGATAGACAGATCCTACATCACAATGAATTATCAGAAATTGTGTGCTGGGTGAAGATTGGGATTGACATGACCACAAAGACGAGGCGGGACCTTATAGAGCTACCCCAAGAATTCAATGATGTCTTCACATGGTCATACCCAGATATGCTCGGGTTAAGCACTAGCTTGTAATCTGAATAACAGCATGATGTCAGAAGTGGGCAGTAGGTTCAACATCGATGCTATGAACGATGCAGTAAACTTTCTTTGCTGGGGCAATACCCTCCTCTTTGGCTTATCATAGCTTTACTCATTGAAGTCGAATTGTCATTTCTCTACATTTTATCCTAAGAGGAAGACCCGAAGGTTCGTCCCAAAGAATTTTACAATAGGGAACTAGTGTTGGAAAAGATCCTTCCTATACAAAAGGATTTTAAAGGAAGATAGAGGCCAAATTAGAAGGGTCCATATGTTTTAAAGAAAGTCTTTTCTGGAGAAGCTTTGATCTTGAATGAGATGGATGGTAAAAATTTACAAAGTCCTGTAAACTCAGATTCAGTCAGGAAATACTCTGCTTAAAAAAGGTGGGACCAAGGTGAAAGCCTACAAAGGGCGCTTTGAGTCAAAAAAAAAACCAGGGTGAAACCCTACAAAGGGAGCCTTGAGCAAAATGGAGAGGCTAAGGTGAAAACCCGCAAAGGGCGCCTTAGACCAAAGGGGATTTGAGTTGAAAACCCAAAAAGGGCGGCTCAAATGTTGACCAAAATGGCGTTTGAAATTTGTAGAGCAGCTCAAATACTGACCAGAATGGGGGCATGCAGTGGTCTTGCATACCTGAATCAATAGGAAAGGGTAAGCGACATCTTGGGGCATCGACGAAGTATTGTAGATCTCCTAAACACATGTTAAATTCAGAATGGTCTTCAGAAAGTCTGTACAGAGAAGTTCAAGTTGCGATATCTGGGGCACCTAATCCTTATACCATTTTTGTTATTCTTGGAACACTTCGTTCATTGCCAAGATATGCATTCCTAAATCATTTTCTTTGTTATCCATCTTTATTATCTTGGATAATCTACTTATCTCAGAGCTATGCTCTAAATAAATTCTATTCCTACCCATTGATATGATCTCTTGCAAGCATGTTACATTAGAATAATAATTAATGGACTAATAAAACTTTCACAAGGGAAGTGTTGCATATTTCTCTAGAAGTTTCTGAATAATATAGGAACCTCAAACAGGACTATTGTTTAGAACACACTAGGTTGAAAATCTGATAAAGAAGAGTCTAAATTAAGACTACCCCTTTGAATTTTCGTCTAACAAAATGGCGAGATATCGTGTTGTGACAAAGCTTCAATGAACAAGAAAGCAATGATCACCGAATAATAAGAAGAAGTTATTCTTGGAGAGGAAAGTTCTTCATTTGTACATGAGCATTTGGTACAACACCCTGAGAATGGTGTAAGAGACCAAAAAGTTTCACATCCTGTATCCTCGAATTGTGATAGCAGAGGATTGAAAAAAGGTCAAATCTTTCTACCCTTGAGTTACAACGGGAAAAAGATGGTTCAAAATTTGCGTCCCAGTGGATCAAACTTAGAGGTTTACAGTGGGGGGCAATCTGGTCAAATGTTTCTTTGGAGACGCCAGCCGAGCAAAGAGGCGCTATAGCACATTTGCAATTAAACCTTAATAAACTTGGAGTAATAATAACTCAAGCGTTAAAATATCATTTTCATGACATTTTGCTTTCATTCAAATGTCATTCATACATGTCTAGTTAGGGGCATTTGATTCATTCTGATCATGACATCCTAATCATTAGGCATAATTGGTTCATGAAATAAATCATACAGGTCATGTTCTACAGAGAGCAGATCAGTGAAATCATGAAGCCTTATCTCCCTGAGCAACAGTGGAGCAGGTTGAATACAAAAGATCTTGTCTTCCCATACTGGTGGTGAAGTAGATCCAAGAAAATAGATCTTGTCTTCATGTACTGGCGTGAAGTAGATCAAAGAAACAGATCTTGCCCCCTAAGCAGTAGTGGAGCAGATCGAAGATGGCGGATTATACCTCCCTGAAGTTGCCGTGGAGTATATTGAAGCTAGTAATTCTACCTCCCCGGTTGGCAGTGGAATCAATCGAAAAAAGCGGATCTTGTCTTCATGTACTGGCGTGAAGTAGATCAAAGATAGCAGATCTTGTCTTCCCATACTGGTGGTGAAGTAGATCCAAGAAAGTAGATCTTATCTTCATGTATTGGCGTGAAGTAGATCGAAGATACCAGATCTTGTCTCCCCATACTGGTGGCGAAGCAGATCGAAAGAAAGCAGATCTTGTCTTCATGTACTGGCGTGAAGTATATCAGAGATACCAGATCTTGCCTTCCCATACTGGTGGCGAAGCAGATCAAAGAAAGCAGATCTTGTCTTCATGTATTAGCATGAAGTAGATCAGAGAAAGCAGATCTTGTCTTCCCATACTGGTGGTGAAGTAGATCGAAGATACAAGTCTCATCTCCCTGAAGTTGCAGTGGAGCAGACTAAAGTAACTAATCCAATCTCCTTGAAGTGGCAATGGAGTGGATTAAGACCACAGATCTCATCTCTCTGAAGTTGCAGTAGAGCAGATCGCATCAGACTTATCTTTGAGTTGTAGCAGAGCAAATTGAAGCTAGAAGTCTTATCTCCCTGAAGTTGCAGTGGAGCAGATTAAAGATAGCAAATTTTGTTTTTTTTTTAGAAGCTACAAAGTACGAATCTTATCTCCCTGACATTGCAGTGGAGTAAATTGAAACATTAGTTCCTGTACCTCTGAAGATGCAGTAGGAAGGAATGAGGCTACTTAAAGAAAAAGAACGCCAAGGTCCATACAACTAGGCAAAATTGGTATTTTTAAGTCTTTGCTCCATTCTCGTTACACGATAACGAGCAAAGAGGGGCAGCTGTAATACCAATTATTGCCTGGTAAAAAAATGAACCAAAACAGAAAGTAAAAAACCCAAATAAAGAGTCCATTTACATGGCCCAACATCTTCATCAATTTCAAACCCAATAATGACCCTAAAGCCCAAGTTTGCGCCTTAACGCCAAAAAGCGAAACCCTAAGCTAGTCAGCAATACCACCAAGAAGATCCCGATCGCCAGAGGACTCGGAGATCCTCCTTCACGTTGCTCCACGATTTCTCGCAAAAACAGACTCAAAGAGCTGATTGAGATAAAACAACAACAATAATTAGTGAAATTTTATTTTATTTTTTCTTTTTCGATTTTTCGGCTATAAAAGCCTTTGGGAAATCAGTAAGTGAGGAGGATTCATGTAAAGAAATAGGAAAATAGAGAAAAATATCGAGAAATACAAAGATTTTTTTTCAAAGGTGAAATCAGATTCTATTTTTTTTCCTTTCGTTATTCATTTTTTTCTTTTTAAATAAATAATACAAAACGCGAAAATCTCACCTCTTTCGTCGAAGACGCCGATCGGGGCCCTCTCCGTCTTGATCGGAGCACGGTCACGCCGTGAAAGGTCGCACGATGACGCTAGAGTCCCAAACCCTAGCAGAGCAAAGCAGGGTCCTTTGTTTTTTCTTTCCCTTTCGGTGGAAACTAATTTTGAAAGGGAAAAATCATTTTAAATAATATTTCAAAACGCGTCGTTTTGGGGGAAAGATCCGTGTTGACCCGACCACCAGGAGGATCCGCGCGTTGGGCTTTAAAGGGAAATTGCAGACGATCCTCCTTTTGTAGCGCACCCCAATTAGACCCATTTACATTTTTAAATTGGGCTGCGTATTTGATTTTTGTTTCAATTTAGTCCTCGCTACGCAACGTCTTGGGAACCGAGTAAAATTGCTCGATTGGTCCTCCCCTATTGCGCTTTTGAATTTACTCCCCTTGCTTTTTTTTTTTTTGAAATCAACATTTAAATTTTGCTTATTCGCAATTTAACCTTTAATCTTGTATTTTAGATTTTTTTGTTTATGTTATTTATATTATTAGTATTTTTTAAAATTATTTTACTATAATATTATATATTATTATTATGCTTATATGCATGTGCATGTTAATACGTATATACTTTAACATTTTAAATATATATATATCTATTGTATGCACATTGTATTATTACTTTGTTTTCATAGTTTTTATACATATAAATATATATACATACATTTTTAAAAGATTTTTTTACATACACTTTTTAATTATTGAATTTTTTTTGTTATTTCATGTATATATCCCATTATTTTATATACATATTGTACATATATATATGTATTTGAATATATACGCATGTGAATTTTCATGATTTGCCTATGTATATATACTTATACATTTTTTTCTATTTTGTGAATATATACACATATACATGCTTTTTATCTTATTTTCATAATTATTACGTATATATATATATATATGCCCATATACATACATTTTCTTTTGTATATACGTATTTTCATATTTTTTTATATATCTGTATAAATCTAAATACATTTTTTCATTCTTTTATAAATACACATATATATATTATTATTCTTTTATTTCCATAACTTTTGCATACATGTATATATGCATGGGCATTTCATAATACATATGCGTATATAATTTAAAATTAAGGTATGTGTTCCATGTTGTATATTAGCATTATGTCATTTCTTTTTAAACAAGAAGATATATTTTGGTTTTGTCAACACATCAAAATTATTTCAAAGGGTTTTTTTTTTGAATAAAAGTAATATTCGAAGTTTGAGATTTTCGAGGAAAATTGAGCCCTAACGTATTGAGTTCTGATTTTCTTTGTTAATCTTAAATACCCGAGGACATTCTTTTATCCAAAATGCATGAGTATAAAAATCACTTTTGGGAACTTAACTTGTTGTGTCCTAACGCATTGGGTGTGGCATATTACTTTCTCAAAATGAAAATTTTCGCATAAAATAAAAGTGAAATTCAAAGTTCGAGAATTATGAGAAATTGTACCCTAACGTATTGGGACTCGATTTCTTTACATGTCTTGAACAATTGATTATCCTTTTCTGGTTTCATCATTTGTTTTTTTTTTAACTTTTTTAACCTTCGACACTAAGACATTAAATGATCAGTTTGGTACCGATTTTGGGCGTTACGAGGGTGCTAACCCTTCCTCGTGCGTAACTGACTCCCGAACTCGTTTTCTTAAAACTCGCAGACCAAAATTATTTTTAAGGTGGGCCGATCACACCTTAATAAAGGATCGGTGGCGACTCCAGTTTTTGTTTTTTTTAAGTCGACAACTAAAATTTTTGTTTTCAAAAAACGGTTTCGACATAGTTAATAAACTAAACTTTTATAAGTGTTTGTATATTTTTCATGAATCACAAGAATAAATGAATATTTTTAAAGGGTAAGAATATCTTTTAGTATTTGAGTTTAGTTTTAATATTTTAAATTGATACTTATATATATATATATATATTAAATTGGTATCTAAATTTGACTCTCATCACACATTTTGGTCTATTACTTTGTAACTCAGTTAAAATTGGATGATATAGAACAATCATGTTTGCACACGTGGTACACATGTCATGTCATCACATGATTACTTGTCTTGTGTAATAATTTGATTGGTCCATGTCATTCAATTTTAATAGAGATATAATGTACTAAAATGTGTGATGAGAGTCAAATTCAAATACTAATTTGAGCAAAATAAAATAGAAGAATCAATTTGAATATTGAAACTAAATTTTTTTGAAACTTTACAAGTTAGTATAGTCAAATCCTTACAACACAAATATACTAAAAATGGAAGAAAAATTATTTAATAATTTTATATTTGGACAAATCTATCTAAATGTGATGATATTGTTAAAAATTATTTAATTTATTTGAACTTTTGAAAAATTAATATTTTATAAAATAATACCTAAGTTTTATTTGTCCACAAATCCTTTAAAACAAACCATAGCCAAATGAAGTAAAATCTTCCTTTTAATTTATCTACCAAACATAGCCAAACAAAGTAAAATATACTATCACATGGCTTTTAATACATCTACCAAACATTAGGCTATTTATTACTTAGGTTAGTGTACTAGCTTTTCTTTGTATTTTTCATATCAATTTTACAATTTATCTTTGAGATTTGTGACTGTTCCTCTCACAATGTCGTCTCCAATATTTGAACTTAAATTTCTCATTGGAAATATATTGTGTCTTACTGTTACATCCAATACTTATTGGTAAAATATACATTCGGTAGGATTTGAATAAAAAATTAAACAATTAAAGATAAGAATTGATATCTCGCCAAACATAAAACACCAACATTTAATCACCTAACTAAAGATGGTGATGCGAAATATACATATGATATGATACCTAAAAACTAAAGTTTTAAGATCATATTAACATAAGTTATTCCGTAATTTTAGCAAGGTTTGAATACTTTTCTTATGTAAAATGTTTGAATACTTTTGTGTAATTAAAATTGAAAAACTTTTATAAATCTTTTTGATATATAGTACTAAATCAGGAAAGGAAAAAGAAAAATCAATTTAGACTTTTGATTTATTTATTCAAAACCCGTACACTAAATAAAATTAGTACAAAGCAGAATGTAATTGGATTTATCGAAACGTGGCGAGTTCGAAGCAAATCTTTGGAACCTGGGAGACCCCACCACATTCTACGTGTCGGAATATGATTGGTAAACATGTTCCAATAAGCCAAAGCACTACCCAAACACGAAAAAACTGTCCATCAACTTTGTGTCTGTCGGCAACGACCTTTCTTTCATCACTTCTCACCCGATTTCTCCGCCACGCACCCTTGTATTACATCTTATTAAAACTGTACTTATTTAATTTCCTTTTATTAACCTTTTTACGCCTTTTCTTATTATTACTGTACTGCTTCTTCTTTTTTCCCTTTCTTTTTCAAATCCCGATCATATCCTACAGTAATTTTTCCCTCTGTTTCGGAAAATGGGATTCATCGTCGGAGTGGTGATCGGGTTTGTCGTCGGCTTTGCTATCATAGTTCTCTTTGTTCGGAACGAGAACACTCGATCCAAGCTTCGAAATGATCTCGTTAGTTCTTTTTCTTTCTTCTGCTTCCTTCCATTTATTTCGATTTTTTTTTATGAATTTTCTTTTTTTTGGCCATAGGCAACGACGGTGGCTGCTTTTGCGAGAATGACAGTGGAAGATTCGAGAAAGATCTTGCCTGCAGATTTCTACCCATCTTGGGTTGTCTTCTCGCAGCGCCAGAAGTTGACTTGGCTTAATCAGCACCTTACTAAGATATGGCCTTACGTTGATGAGGTAAAAAAACTTTGTTTAATGAATGGACAGAGGAGCCAAAGTTGAGATTTTTACTCTTTTTTTTTTTTTTGAGAAAATTTGTTTGAAATTGGTGTTATAGGCAGCATCTGATCTGATAAAGACTTCGGTGGAGCCGGTGCTTGAACAATATAGGCCGATTATATTGTCTTCTTTGAAGTTTTCTAGGTTTACTCTTGGCACTGTTGCACCTCAGTTTACTGGTTAGTTTACTGAAATATAATTCTCACTTTTTCGAAAACTTTGATTTTGATTTTAAATTTATTATTGAGTTACCATTATTTTATTTATTTATTTTGGTTTTGATTTGTTATTTTTGAATGGATTTTCGTTTTTGCCATTTGAAGTAAATGGATGGCCATTAATCAAACATAATTGTTATATGTAACAGAAAAATAATGTATCTTTTTCTTTTAAATACTGGTCCCGTTTAAAAAAATCGAGTACACTTTTTGTTATTTTTGTTCTGACAAACTAGACTTGCATAAAACCAAATGGAGCCTCAATGTATCCATCTTGGGTATGAACTAAATGAGTTTTTTTTTTTTTTTAAATAATACATACATATATATTATGATGCTTTTATGGGTGAGTTTCGAGTGAAAGATTATAAAATTTGGTTGAATCTTTAGAATTTTTGATAACCTTGTGAGCAATGTCATTCTTTAGGAGTAAGTATTATTGAAGATGAAGCTGATAGCGTTACAATGGAGTTGGAAATGCAGTGGGATGCAAATTCAAGTATAATACTAGATATCAAGACTTATCTTGGTGTATCACTACCTGTGCAGGTAACGTCCATCCTAGTTAGTTTGCTTAGTTGCTGCGGTTTCTTGCTTGAATGCCCCATTAAATGCCCTGTTTAGGTCATGTATTCTTGCTTCTTGAATCTAGAGCTATAATGTTGTTCATCCTTATTTTAGAAATTGGTCTGCGTGCTCTTCTACCAAATTCCTGGCCTGCTTGCTCTTTCTTTTTGAGGCTTTACATGCCCTTTTGCAATGGATTTAATCTTATAGAGCAACATCATGGCTCTCAAGTTGTTAAGCTTTTTCTCCAGAATGACAGTTATTGATGTTTAATTCCTTTTTCCCTTGGCTTAGGTGAAAGATATTGGATTTACTGGAGTTTTCAGGTTGATATTTAAGCCCCTGGTGAATGAGTTTCCTTGCTTTGGAGCTGTTTGTTTTTCTCTGAGAAAAAAGGTGTGTTATTTGTTTCCAGTAATGCAAATTAGTGCATAGTGAGCACACCGGTTTACCCATGGAGAAGAGCTTTAATTGTAGACATAGAAAGAAATGAGATTGAGAAGCAAGCATACTTATATGCATTTAATTACAGTGTTCCTGGGAGGTATTTGTCAAAGCATATAATATTTGCATGAAAGTATTTTTTGGTACCCAAAGAAAAAAATGGATTCTGATGCCCATATGACTTCCAGTTTGCTATTTATTGAAGTTGTTAGTTAAGGTCTTAGCACATAGCAATTCAATTGTACTTGCTCAGATGTAAGCATGTGTTTGTTGTGTTGGCTCCCTTTTGACACTTATAATTGATAGATTTCACTCTTGTTTCTAGTGTCTCTTTTTTTGTTGCTTGATCTGGTTGCTAAATAGGAATCATAAGGTTTTTGTGTGTACAATCTCTATAAAAACTGGTGCACACCAGTGGCTTCAGTTGAACATAATATCCCTGATATCCCAATTAAGTGATTTTGATCTAGGCTACTGATCACTTGGGTTCATCACACGCACATTACAGAGAGGCACCTGACATATGGAAGTAGTTGATATAGTTAGGTTAATGTGCTTTTTTGGCTTGCAGAAAAAGTTGGATTTCACCCTGAAAGTCATTGGTGGTGACATATCAACTATTCCAGGACTTTCTGATGCTATTGAGGTTTGTGTGACTTTTGACATTGGATTATCCTTACTACTTCAGTTTGTTCTTTTGTACTGTATCAATCAACTTCGCCAATTCTTCTTATTGTCTTTATTTTTGCATCATTGTTCCACAAACAGAACTTTTGCTTTAAATTTTAGTTTGAGATATCCGCTTTTTGTTTTTGTCTGCTCAACATAACAGTATGTCTTGGGACATTTAGTTTGTAATTTTTTTCAATATGTTATGAGAGAGGGGTAGACCATATAGAACAAGTGTTGCGGGAGGTACTGGTGGTGAAGCAAGAAGACTGCTCAGGAGGGCTAGAAGTATGGTGGCTGAAATAAGTTCATAGAGTTGCTGAGGATTTTGAGAGTTTAAATTCGTCAGATTGACTCAAGATCGCCGAATGAAGCCTTTGGATCATTATTTATAGTCCAACAAGAGAAATTACAAACGGTAGTGGGAAGTTTTTAGGATATAGTTATATGAAAGTGATATAAAACATGAGTTATATGGTCATGGCTTTGTTGGTGCATAAAGGAAAAAAATCAGTGCCATGACCATTAAGTCTCAATTAGAGGTGTCCATGGTCCGGGCCGAGGTCTTGTTCCAAAATATTTTCAAGCCCAGGCCTGTTTTTGGGCCGGGCCACCCAAAAAGCTCATTTTACCATTCAAAAATTAATAAAATATTTAAAATATTTTTTTAGTTTCTATTTTATATATTTTATAATTAAATTTTAATTTAAAATACTTTTTTATTCTTTAAATTGAATTTGGGCCGGGTCAGGTTGGCCTGAAGTGCAAAAATCCTTGTCCAAGCCCGGCCCTTGGACATGCCTAGTCTCAATGTGTGGACCTACCAAAATATCAGATGGTTGTTCTATTGTTCATTCTGTTATGCCACTTGTTCTTGCAGTTTATCATGGTATGGAGTAACTTGTTATCATCTTGGATTTGGACAGTGAAGGAGTGGTGAATTATTTTCCTTGATGATAGCCAACCCTTTGCATGCATAAGGATTTTATTACTAGGGATGACTTTATTATTTAAGTTACTGTTAGAGTTTCTTTAAGTGATGAACCTGAAACATCATATCAAGATTGTTTGTTTGCAAGTTTTCTAGATTTAACAAAATTTCCGTATTGGTCAAATCTGTTCCTGTATTATGAAACCAAATAAAAGTAATAACTTGTATCCAGCTTATAGGAGATCGGAATTTGGTTGCCCCTGCCTTTTATTTGTTCATGACTATGGTTTTATTCCTAAAACAATTTGTATTTCTAGTTAAGGATAACAAATAGACAGTCCAAAGTGCGTATGTTAACTTAGGATTTGGCATTTCACTTGCTAGTTTTGCAACATTTTTTGAGCACTGAGATGATTAATCCAGCTTCTGTTAAACTTTAAATGTGCATATGCCTTGCATACAAGTTATAATTGATTTCTGTGGTGTCCATGATTCACATAGTCATACGCTGAGGTAAGTAGCCATTATTGAACTTTGGGAGATGGAAAGTGTTACTAATATGTTAAGGAGATTAACCTATTATTATATTGTTTCCCATGCAGAGCACAATACGGGATGCTATAGAAGATAATATCATGTGGCCTGTAAGAAAAATTATACCGATTTTGCCTGGTGATTATAGGTATGTCCTTTATTTTTCCTTTTTCTCAATAGATGATAATATAATGCAATATAGAAAAGAAGGAAGCTGAATTTTATCTGAAACTGTTGTTTGTAGAGAGGTCACTTGATAATATAAATGTATTTTCACTTGAATATAGATACTGTGTGTATCCCACAGAAAGGATGCAAGCACCTATGAATTGGTTGATTTATTTAGGCTGTGGTGTCATTCTCTCTGCGAGCACCTATGAATTGGTTGATTTATTTAGGCTGTGTGTCGTTCTCTCTCTCACTCTCTCTCAACATCTAATTAGTGAAACATCTGATGGTAAAAGAAGTTGATGTCTTTCTATTTTCAGTGATTTGGAGTTAAAGCCAGTTGGAATACTAGAGGTGAAGCTTGTCCAGGCTCGGGACTTAACAAACAAAGATATTATTGGGAAATCGGATCCGTATGCTGTATTATATGTACGCCCTTTACCTGACAAAACAAAAAAAAGTAAAACAATTGTAAGTTGTCCTTCCCCCTCTGCTTCCTCTTTGTTCTTTCCATAGAAAAGGAACTGTTTCAAAAAATTTCCAGTAGGTTCTGAAGAAATTTGTGTTTTATCTCCAGAACAATGAGCTGAATCCTATATGGAATGAACACTATGAATTTGTCATTGAGGATGCTACAACTCAGCACCTGGTGGTAAGAATCTATGATGATGAGGGGGTTCAGGCATCTGAGCTCATCGGATGTGCTGAAGTACTCTTAAGGGATCTTGAACCTGGTAAAGTGAAGGATGTCTGGTTGAATCTGGTTAAAGACTTGGAGATCCAGAGAGATACAAAGTACAGGGGGCAGGTTAGGACATTGATTACCTTCCTTTAGTTGTATAACTTCTGATTTATTGTTGGCTTGTATATATGTTTTCAGCAACTTGGACATTTCCTAGCATGCCGAGTAGGTTTAAAGGGTTGTATATGCAAGGGTAACTACAATAATATAAATATCCTTTCTCATAATTTATACAAATATGTGCTAATTCCTGGAATTCTGGTGCTTGGATTCAACTATATTAATAATGGCATTCGGCATAGTTTATGCATAAATTTAATGGAACCCCTATCAACATTAAATCCAAATTTCCTTAGAGGGGCTCCAACTCATTTGCAGAGACATGAACCCAGCAAGATAACCTTACTCAATATGCTAGTTACCATTCTTCTTTACTGTAAGAATCTTCTCCAAATTGTCCTCCAAACCTCCTTTGAAGAGCTGTGGGTCAAGATGATATGATCTTCAGTCTCTTCCCGCTCATCATAGAAATAGCATGTAGTTAGAAAGACTATAGCCCCAATTCTTAATATGAGGAAGTCTACTTACCTATCCAAAAGAAAAAGCCAACAAATGAACCTGTGCTTAGGGAGAGACCTGGTTCCAAACCAGATTATGCCAGCATTTGTTGGCCCCAAGTTTATTCATTCATTTATTCACTCTGAAGTATTTCCGTATCGTATTTGTATGAAATGGTGATACTTATGTTTTGCTTGTAATTTTTATGTTGGTTTTTAGGTGCACTTGGAGCTTTTGTACTGTCCCTTTGGCATGGAGAATGGTTTTACAAACCCCTTTTCCTCCAACTTTTCAATGACCTCCTTGGAGAAGGTTATTAAAAGTGGAGCAAATGGAATAGATGCAATTGAAAATGAGAAAGCAGTCACACAGAAGAAAAAGGAAGTTATTATTAGAGGAGTACTATCAGTCACAGTGATATCTGCAGAAGATTTGCCTATTGTAGATTTAATGGGAAAGGCTGATCCCTATGTTGTGCTCACGATGAAGAAGTCAGAGGCAAAACACAAAACTAGGGTAAGATTTTGATTGCCGAATGGTGTTGTTCCCCCTCTCTATTTATTTTGTTTATTGTCTAGTTGGGGCTTGAAGGAGTCAGTACTATTTAGCCACTTCTTGCTCTTTGACTCTTAGTTATGATTTCCTCACAGAGAGCTTGCCTTTTGTATTTCCTAATGCATGGTATTATAGCTAATTTCTAGTTTTAGTGAACCATCCTAAAGGACCCTAGAATCTTAGAGAGATATATGGTTTTTATCCTTCAAGAGTGGGGGAATAAAGAATCTTTGGTCCTTAAAGTTGTTCTCTTTGTCAGGTTGTGAATGACAGCTTGAATCCAGTTTGGAATCAAACTTTCGACTTTGTCGTCGAGGACGGATTACATGATATGCTAATCCTTGAAGTCTGGGACCATGACACTTTTGGGAAGGTAAACTCCTTTTCTTATGGAACCGTTAAATCATTCTTGTTTTTGGGTCATACAAATTTTGTTTGGTTTCTAAATCAGACAATGCAGTAGTAAGTTTTAAAGTACTTCCTTAAGTTACACAGAATTGAAGGTTAGGGTTTCAGTATCCAGCTTCATTGTTGACCCTTGAACTCTCCTTATTGCATGGTTTTGTTTATTTCAATGTTGCAGGACTACATGGGGAGGTGCATTTTGACATTGACTAGAGTTATATTGGAAGGAGAATACAAAGATACTCTCCAGGTAGAGGGAGCTAAATCAGGGAAATTGAATCTGCACCTTAAATGGATGCCACAGCCGATTTTACGTGATTCAGGTTCTGAGTTCTAAGTAGAGGGAGGGAGCCAGGGCCTGCAAATTTGGGTTCACGACTCAAGTATGCCAAAGCTGCGACTTTATTCCAGTTCATGGGGTTGGCCATGTTCAGTATCTTGGATACGGTGAGCCATGGATCTCAGAAAAGTTCTAGTACCCAGGTATATATTTGTAGGACCTAATACTCAAAGCTGTATATATATATAAAAAATTTTACCGGCTGTATGCTTTGTGTAAAGATCGAGTTGGGAATATACTATACGATCAACATCATTGCCATAGTTTTACATGAGAAAAGAGGGATTTGCCCAAAGGCTATAGCTTGAACACTGGGTACAGTCAATCAACTGAATGCTTTCTTGTGATATTACTCATGGATCTATTTTCTTTTTTTAAATATTTTTCAGACGATATTTGTTTTTTCAAATGCTTCCAAATATTTAACAGGCCTTCTGAATATGCCTACTTGCAATCAGGCATATAAAAGTCATTTACTCTTTGCAGTTATAGTGTCCAGCAGCTGCATGAACGCTCAATATTTGAGCCATCACCCGAGCGACATGGGAGATGTTTACGGATATCCCCAAATAAAATTGAAAAGGAAAATTATCAAAAAATAGAAATGCTTCGTATGCTTTCCACCTATAAATTGGGATAGATTGACATGGTTGAAAAATGATTGGAAAAAGAACACATGCAGAATTGGTTTTTATGCATTAAAATGAATATTGATAATCTCATTTTCTTTTCCCCAAAATTTATTTTCTTTAAACTTTTTCACTCCCTCCTTCCACTTTTTCACTCGGTGGATGATTTAGATTCATATAAGCTCCACAAGAAAATCTCATGCACATTAAAATTTTTTACAGGGTATCCTACAAAATCTTTGGTCAGAACTCATTTTAGCGGCATGGGCAATTTACGAAGTTCTAAATCGAAGATTCAGGCATTATCAGACAGCAAGCTTTTCACAGACCTGTTTATTTTCACCCGAACTGTGGGTGTAGCCAAAAAAGAAAAGAGAGATTTAGAATCGAAGTAAATCCACCTAATTCATGAACAGTGATAATTCTAGCTACAGCATACAATTTATGAGCCATTTAAAGAGTTCATTTTCAAGCACGATTTCGAAGAAAAAGACGAAAATGCCAAAACTCCTTAGCATTTTCATCTTCTTACTGAAATTTAATCAACCAAATCTGTACCAGAGATGAAATACTTTAGTCGAAAGTTCATCTTCTCAATAAGAAGCAATACGCTTAAGCACGCTACTCAAATGATGCTTCTTCAGTTTTCTTCGTCTCAGATTGCTTGACCTGCAACAAAACACAACCATATCAATTCTCCTACAACATATACCACTCACTGCATATTTTGTTCTAAAAAGTTTGCTAATAATATCATGCAAACACTCTAAAAATGCTTCGTGCACTGGGGTAATTTCAGCAAAATTATTGGAAATGACCATTAGTTGTTTCACTGCAGACTTTGATGCTTCCTCATCTAACATACAGCCTTATGCAGATTAAGGTTGATTGTAGTCACCAGTACTGATTGTGTAATACAAACGAGTCAGTTGCCACTCTTTTCCCATCATCATTGCGGTTCCAATGGTAGAATGCATGTGTCCTATTTTGGATCTCCAGTGTCGAATGACCATAACTAGCTTCTCGGAATGCAGAATACTCTGGTTGGGGATCTAAAAATCTGCAGAATCAAAAAACCATTAGCTTAATTTAGCGAGGAATGTAGTTTGTAACAGATTAACTGTAAACAAGTAGCTAAATATCATTGCTGTCTTTATTGCAACATGCCATCAAACTAACCTTCCAGCTAGACCTTCTTGATTTCCACCATCTCCGACAGTGATGTAAACTGGAGCTGATTTGTCTGGTACAGGGTAACGTTCGCCACTTGATACATTGTACCTTATATTTGAGATTCGATACTGAAAATTCAGAGGAAAGAAGCATGAGCCTTCCTTCCATAAAATAGACCAATGGTTGTACTGAAATAGACCCATACAATGGACAACAAATTATGCATGAAAGAGTTCAGTATAAAGAGGGTTTTATGTTGCTATTTGAGAGTATGGATACCTCCGATGAACTAAAAGCCCTTCTACATTTTTTCTTATAGATATATACTGGGAATTGTGCTTGGCAACTCCATATTTCCAAATGAAAAGTGATCTCTCTAATTATAAATAAAATAAAATAAAATCTCTCTAAAATTAACTTGATTTACAACTTTAGCTAATAAATTTTTCTTCAAATAAAACATCAAATTAATCATTTAAAAAGCCTGCATAAAAACTTCTTCAGATGATGCAAAATAAAAGAAGTGCTAAGAAGAATAAGAAGAAAAGGGAAGTGAAATTATAAGGATAGAATCATACAGATCTTTCGTAAGCATGGACATGACCAGCAAAGATTACATCAACTTTGTGGTGGACGAACCATTCTTCAAAGACTGCTCGCATACTTTCACCCTCCATGAAATGTGCTTCATTGCTATTGTAGATTGGCATATGCATAAGGACAATAAGCCAAGGAGTCTTCTCCCGGTCAACCTTCTTTAATTCTTCACTAAGCCACTCATATTGAGGTGTGTATTTCACTATTAAAGGTGAAGTTAAAATTTGATGTCAGATGTATAAAAGAGAAGAAAAAAAATAATTTCTGCTGTCTTTGAGGAGAAAACAATAAGTACTGGGGGTAAGAATCCAGACTCCATCCATTACTGTTCAGTCACCATTCACAAGTATGAGTTTATAATTCATGGTTTAGTTCTACTCATGAATGGTGGTGACGAGTGTACTTATAAAGAATGGACAGAAAAGTAATAGATAGAAGCCAAACCAAGTAAATCAATTTCTATGACAATTAGTTTTGAGAAGAGGACCAGAAAGGGCAGGATGCTCAAGGCAATAGCTAATTAGGATGAATATAACAGCTGAAGAGAAGAACAAATGGTACCAAATGGAGAGTAGCTCGATAGCACAATGATATGAGCAGATGCACGTCTAATAGCATACCACATTGGGCTGCTGCTTTTACAAGACAAATGAGGTGTAGGGTACCGTTGGAGATAGGACTTAAAAGGGACAACTTCATCCTGCACACGTTCCAAGTGTTCTGAAAGTTAAGTACTAAACAAGATGATTATAAATGTTATGCTGAAAAGAGTGAGTTTATAAACTTCCATAACTTTAGTAAACATCAGAAACATATTATATATGGTGTCAGTTATGCCATTACCTTTTTTAGGTTTAATTATGAATTCCATCCCTCTACTTTACAAAAACTAATATGTTAGCCCCTCTACTTTAATTTGTCAAAATTTGATCCTTATACTTTACGGAAATGTCCAATTAAAGAATATTGCTAAACCTTACTGTTAAAAAGTTGACATAGAAATTAACAGTTCAATGATTTATATGCAAATAATTAGCAAAAATCGGAAATTTAGGTTTAATTATGAATTCCGTCCCTCTACTTTACAAAAACTAATATGTTAGCCCCTCTACTTTAATTTGTCAAAATTTGATCCTTATGCTTTACGGAAATGTCCAATTAAAGAATATTGCTAAACCTTACTGTTAAAAAGTTGACATAGAAATTAACAGTTCAATGATTTATATGCAAATAATTAGCAAAAATCGGAAATTTAGGTTTAATTATGATTCCATTCCTCTACTTCACAAAACTAATATGTTAGCCCATCTACTTTAATTTGTCAAAATTTGATCCTTATGCTTCACGGAAATGTCCAATTAAAGAATATTGCTAAACATTACTGTTAAAAAGTTGACATAGAAATTAACAGTTCAATGATTTATACGTAAATAATTAGAAAAAATCGGAAATTCAACAATTTATATGCAACAAGTCAGTAAAAATCAAGATTTCAAGTTTATGTGACCTTTCAATTTTTATGAAGTATAAAGACCAAATTCTTACAAATTAGAGGGACTCATCTCTTAATTTTTTGTAAAGTAGAGGGATGAAATTCATAATTGGACCTACCTTTTACATCCAAGTGAACGCAGCCCAAGCAGGAAAAGAAGAAAAAAGAAACAAGAAAGTGAACTTAAATCTCTTCTTCCAGTTAGCTAGAACCTAGAATCAGATGTCATACATTTGAAAGATAATTGGGATGAGAGCTGGTGTGGTTTAAGGAGAAAAGATCTTCTGTTTTCTCCTTAAACCAGACCAAGATCTAGCAATAAAACCAAATATTGATCTTGGGAAATGAAAGAACAAATGATTGAATCTTCAGGAAAATCCAAGGCTTTTAGGTTGAGAACAATGAACACTAAAAAGGAATGGCCTGTACAGTGGCTGAGAAAAATGCTTGAGGGTGTTAGGCAAATATTATTATGCATTACATAATGCATAACTAGAAGCACCATGCATGGTTGAGTGAAGTTCATAGGATCCAAAAGTAACAAATGATTTTTAGCAATAATGTGTAGGAATGCTCGTTCAACGCTTTACCATGTAAGGCATGTATTCTATTTCATGATTCCCAGCAGACCAGATCCAAGGATGATATGCAGTACTTTTCTCAACAAAGCGACCCCATGAATCCCATCTTATACCAACATCATTATACTGATATCTATCAGCATAAGAAAGATCTCCTACAAACAAGACAGTTTGTGTTCCACTCTGCATGTAATGCTCAAGGGTGGACAGTGAATTATATGTCTGACCCAAATCACCTGCAACATATTAAAGACAATTCAATCAACAAAAATTAGAGATTGAAAGGAAAAAAAAAGGATATAGGGGAAACACATCATTATGAGTTAATGAAAAGACATGGCATAAAAAAAGTACGAAATGAGCCTGATCTGGTTAATGTGAATTGAGTTGAACATTCTGCAATGCATGAGAGAGACACTAGAAAAGTTATAAAATATGATTGATAACAGAGATGAACTTGGTTAAATGGCAAACAACAATTTCTGATCAAAATCCAGCTAGTTGGGATTTTAGGCTTCATATAGCTGATTTCCATTTTCTTCTGTCCACAATGTACTTGTTTACATATTTCCAGCACGAAAGATCAAGTTTTGGTGGTCTTCAATAAATACACCAACATTTTCCTTGTTCCCAGTATTACATCAATAATGATTTTAATGGCCAATGGGCTACTAAGAAGCAGAAGGCTTACAGACACTCAAGCAGCAATAAGAGTTCAGATGTAGTTGACTGCCCTTTTTAAAAAAAATTAATGATTCTAATATGCAAAAGGATTAAACTCAGGCATTTGATTGAAATCAGAAACTTGTCCAGCATCAGAACTGCTTCGATTAACATGACTGAAAACATTCCAACATTGCTATAGATTACAGAAGAAAACACTCACCAATGATTCCAAATTTGTAAGGAACATCTGGACCGATCTTAGGAGGTGTTTGAAACCAAAATTCTCGTGCAGAATCACCAGTTCCAATCTTGTAATAGAAGTTGGTATCATACTGAGAACAACAAATAAAATGATTAAGCAACCAATTTGTTCTTATCATGGTTCAGATGACAAGGTCAATTACAATTTTAAAGGCAAACTGAACTCAAAGTCCTTTCTTGTAAGTTTGTAATGGAAGAGCTAAAAAATGTAATCCCACCATATAAAAAAATCCATGCTAAGGGCATGTAGAAGAAGTTAAGCCATTTGTGCAAGTATTACTTCCCAAGTAAATATTGTTACCTCAAGACCATCAACAAGAACATGATGAATATAGCCAGAATTGTATTTATAAAAGGTGTAGTTTGTCATCTTCCCCTCTGCAGTAAATTCATATTTTCCCTTTAATGTTCCATACTGTACTTTGCTGGACCCAGGTTCATCAGGGGTGACCCATGAGATAATTACAGCTTTCCCATCATAATCTCCTTGTGTTATATGCACCTACAGTTTCAATAACATGAATGTTACATACAGGTTGGAAAAGGTTTGGAATAGAAAACAACAAGGAATATATGGTAAGAAGTTCTGCAATTGGAAAGCATACTTCATGAGGACAAATTTAATCGAGCCATTTTCAGTGAACAACACCAATTTGACAGATATAATGCATAGATTAGTATCAAGCTTTACAAGATCCAGAAATTTGTACTCTGATTTTTTCTTATATGGTGGTTCCCTAGTATACTAAGAAAGATTACAGTCAGAGAATTTAGTGCTGTAAGTAGCAAGGTATCGAATAAGAAAGGAGAAATAATCTTCAGTCCCTATTTAAAAAAGAAAGTGTCTTCATTGTTGCATAATATAATTCTTATTCAAGCTCTGGTAATGATCATTGAGAACAGAAATAGGACTAACAAATACAAATGTTGATAGACTTTACGTAGCTAGCTGAAAAAAATGAAGTTAATAAAAGAAAGTCTTACTTGTTGTGGTGCATTATGACCTGTGGGAACGGCAAATACTTCATGATCAAGAGGGATGTCTTCCGATGGCCATTCCTTCCGAACAAAGACACTTGTGTGACCAGCATTCACATTATTGTCAAAGTTCGAGAGAACAAAAGATGCCAATATAAGTTGAAAAAGCAAAGACTTCATCTTGGTGACCCCTGCTACGACTCTTGATAAATCAACCAAAAACCATGTGATTTACTGCATTCAGGATTAAACACCAATCAATTAAAAAAAAGTAATCAAGAAGCTTTAAGGATGCACAATACATTAAGAACAAATCACCCTGCATGTACTTCAACACAGATTTGTAAAACAAAAAAGATACTTCTTTATTCGCTTTTTAAAGTTGTTCAATTTATGAAATGCATCAAATGAGGAGATATGCTTAAAGACCATCAAAAGAGGGGAAAAAGTTTGTTGACATTTTTACATCTGTTCAATTTTGCTTGTTAGGGAAGATCCAATAACAAATGACTGATATCGTTCAAAGTTCAAACCATCAAGTTTAGTAGGTGTTATAGGAGGCACAAAAATGGAGTCAGAATTCAAAGCATCTGCTAAATACACAGTCCTCACCGTGGCCAATATAATTTGCAGAAGAAACTAAAATCCACTAGAAACAACTACCTTGATTGGATTACATCAAACCAACCTTCATTTAACATATAACCCAATAATATTTTACAAAAAATCAGCTAAATACCCTTTTGAAATACCATCATGTCCTCACTTTAAAACATAATGAAAAAGCAAACCATCCCAACATACAGAAAGATATAATTACTGAAACGGTGTTATTCATTACATCATTGAGAAACGAAAATCAAGAAGAAATTTCATTAATTAATGTTAGAAATTATAATATATCTATCAACTTGAACCACAATATCACATGAATGCAATAAAAAAACCCAAGATTATGCTCACCTGTTTGGACTGAAGAAACACACCTTTTTTACAACAATCCCAAATCAGAAAAGATCGCCAATACAACAAATTTAGATTAGAAGCAAGAAAGAATTACAGAACCAACATCAGATTAACAAAAAGAGAGAGATATGAAAAGAAAGAACCTTTGAAAAAAAAGCAGTTGAACGAAGAGCTAATGATGGGAAATTTGTTGTCTTTGTCTTAATAATTGGTGTTTGGGTGAGGAGAGGATAGGCCGAACGTGGAGGCGTACAATAGTGGAGATAGTACGGGCTGAGGTGGCGTACGTTAGAGAACCGTTTTCTCGTATATTCACCATAGCTTGCGTGGTCTTAAGGAATATCGTTCTTCATTGGATTTGACTTTACACGTGGCAACATGGGACTGGATGGTGACTGTGTTGTCGGGAGTAAAAATGATTGTTTTCTTTTAGCTTTTAACTATTTAAATTATATTTTTTTATTCTCCATTTTTATTTTATTGTATATATTTCGGATTCAATAAAATATATTTTATATATAATTTCAAGAATTTTAATTTATATTGTAAATCCTATCACATATGTATGTGTGTGGAAATCACGATTTTAAGCATAGATATGTGTTTGAAAATAATATACAATAAAATATATGGTTTGAAATTAATTAATTATAATAACACATGAAATATGTACGATATTAAAATAAAATTAGATTAAATTATGGGTAGAATGAAATTTAAATACATCGATAAATAATATTAAATGTACTAAAATTATTTATCATGATATTGTTGTCGATTGTGAGTTAGGGTCAACTTGACTTGTGACACCAATTCAATTAACAACATTATTAATACTAAATATCCTATCATAAGCTATGCATGTGGAAACCACAAATTTAAAAACAGATACGTGTTTAAAAAATAATATACAATAAACAATGAAACATGTGGACACATTTGAAGGAAAAGTTAATTTTGTGGTTGAAATAGTGGTCACAACTTCAGACATTATTTCATTGCTCTACTTGCCTATTTGTAGAGTTGGCAAATTTTAGAACAAAAGTATTGGGTTTTCTATTTTGAAGATATTTAGATGAGTAAAGCCCATAACATGAAGACCAACTGAGATGAAATTGAAGACTTAAAGATTAGTTTCTTGTGGATTAAGTTTGGTTACTTGCAGGTCAAGTAAAGCCAACTTCTACAGTTTAAGACATTGGATTTCATGAAGACTCTTATGGAAATATCATCTCATGCTGATTTTTAGTCTCACTTCATAGAAAAATGATTAGATTATAACTCTTATGTAAGCAAAACTTAAGTAATATATAAACTTATGTTTTGTCTAGGTTAAGGTGATCATATTGAGAGTAACCAAGTGATTAAGAGCTTGATAAAGCACAAATTTGTTCAACTAAGAAACTGTTTATGTGCACATTATTTTTGTAAGCAATCAAGAGAGTCTCTTGGGTTGAAAAACTAAGCTTTTAAGGGGGAAGCTTAAAAGGAAAGTGATTTAGTATTTGTACAATAGTGAAGTTGCTAAAATGGTAGGCGTCAGACTAGTGTTAGGACTTAAATCATTGGTTGTATTGTGAGAAATATCGTGGATCATTGCTCTGGGTAAGGCCTTGCAGATGTAGATTGAGGTCAAATTGCGAAAATAGTCTCGATGTTCATCTTTATTGTTTTCACACTTTTGGTTTCGTGGTTGAAACTATGGGCACAATTCTAAGCACTATTACAACCACAATTTCTGTTTGCAAAGCAACTAACCCTTTAGCTTTTACAACTGATATTAGAGCCTCTCACTTAACATAAATAGTGATTATCTTGGTTGATCTACTTGCTTAAAATGGAAGGATTGTAACACCCCTCACCCGGTCCGATCGCTGAACCCGAGCTATAGGATGCTACAACTATTAACGAAATAGTAATAAGCAAATCTGAAATCAAAGTTTAATTAAACATCGAATAACTACATACGTTCACAAAAATCATGCTTTGAAAAAATCGGGTTTAAATTGAGTTTACGAAAGCTCTAGAATTGACCTGGAATCAAATAATGACTATTTTGAAACTTTTACAAATAGAATGACAATTGTGCAAAATAGAGGTCACACGACCGTGTGCCCAGGCTGCGTAACAAGCTGTAACCATGTAAGATTGGAGTCACACGACTGTATATCCAGTCCATGTAACTCACTATGGTTGTGTGGGTCAAATTGTAAATATTTAACAAAAGTCACACGGTCGTGTAGCAAACTGAAGCCATGTGAAAACTAAATGATCAATATCTACAGTAGTCACATGGGCATATGGCTAGCCCATGTGGTAATTAGAAACCGTGTGATTCTAATGCACTTTATTTTCCAGTGGTACACGAATGTGTCACAAGCTCATGTGTGACACGCAGCTGTGTGGCCAAACCGTGTAACGCAAAATATGTCATTTTAGTGCCTAGTTCATACCAGACTATCTCCAAAGCATAATTTTAAGTCCAAAAGCATAATTGAACCTATTCAAAACCTGTACAAACTCAATAGAAACATGCTAATTTACCACATTTTTAACTACATTCAACCATTATACCAATATGCCTCAAATGACACCCAAATCAATCAACATGTCATGAATAAACTCAAGCCATTCAATCACTTATACCATTCATCTATTCAATATGGCTCAATTCTATATTACAATTTATGCACCAAAACCTTTCATGTATCATGCCTATATCATCCAAAATAAACACCAAATTACAATGCCTTATTTATCACCAAGACTTCACTTGTTTGAACATAGCATGTCACATTTAAACATACCATTAAATTACATTTTCCATCACATTTTCATACTAAGCAACCACATCAATATCCATATATAAGTTTGATCAACCACATTCAAAAGTTGCAACTCAAAACTCTAAGTTAACATACCAACTTGCCAACATGCACACACACTTTTATACATCACCATTCAACATTTAACTTCCAATAAAACATATATACAATTTAACTCCTATTTGCATACCACGTAATCGAGTTTGAATGATTAAAAGACTACCGAGATAGAAGCTGGATAGTGTGAGCTCTGGAGGTAATTCGATAATCAAGTTCCACAAAATGTCAACTATAAAAAATAGAAAATGAAATAGAGTATAGTTAGTAAGTTCATAAGTTTTGAAATATGAAAACTCACCTCCCAACACAGTAATATATAAATTATCTACTAAACAAATTTCCTGCCAACACATTTCACATACACAATGTGAGTGTATTACATTCAACCATATAATATTTCATTTCATTTCATACCACCGAATTCCAAGTCATTCCAATAGACAACCATAGTTTATCACATTATATACATCACCATCCGATCAACATCTCATTTACAATAACCATTTAGCCCGATGAATTGTAATAAACATATACGGATACGCAGGTAACCACCCAAAACACACTTGATTGCTCAAACGAGCTATACCACCAATACACACCTGGGCACTGAGTGCCAAGCCTGTAGGCTACACATCCCTTCAAAACACACCTAATCTCTATAGAGGTAATCAGTAACAGTGATCTCCGTAGAGACAAACTCAGTAACCTCAACAAATGTTGGATTCTGGTACAATCAGTGAATTTCCTATATTCTATCTCACATCTTATATAAATCTCATATAGTGCACGAACAACCCTATTTACATGCCAATTGTATTCTATCCTCTGTTCATCTGAGCTCAGTATACAATTCCGAACATCTTTTTATAATTAAATCATTTATCACATTTTATACTAATTTGTAAACATTTTTCAAATACATTCAAATATTTTAATTTCACAATTCAACCACAAACATTACATAAGTATACATAAATATACCGTATGAATTTATTAGGTACAAAAAACAATAGCAGAAGTGTCAATGACTAATCTGTAATTTTTTTCCTCGATTATCTGCCAGTTGGTCCAATTCTTGATCTATACACTAATTTATTTCCAATTATCAGTACCAATAACCTTATAACATCTTATTCAATGTATATGTCAACTTAATTTTATTTTTCACAATTTTCCCAATGTTTCACATTTTAGTCGATTTAGTCCCTACAACTGAAACTATCATATCTTTCACATTTAAACTTTTTTTTCAATCCATTTTCAATTTCATCCTTGTATAGCTCTAAAACACCTATATTTATAGAAATTTCATGCTAATTTTGAAATATTTTCATTTTAATCCCTAAACTCAAAACTAACAATTTCCACTTTACAAAATAGTCTTATTCCATATCTAATATTCATATCCTACCATTTAACATCCAAAAAGCTTCAAAAGCAACAATGACAACTTTAAAATCTTTGGCAGTTTTACAATTTAGCATCTAGGTTAGCTAGATTAAGCTAGAACGATATCAAAAACATAAAATTTACGAAAAAACGAACTTAGAAACCACTTACATACACTTGATCAAACCCTAGAAGCTTTAACAATGGCTTCTTATGATTTATTTTTTTTAAGTTTCTGGTGGTGAAAACAAAGTGGAAGAAGATGATAATGATGTTTTTATGTTTTAACATTTTATTAAAACCATTTTTAACATTATTTTAACATATTTTCCAATTAAAATATGCCTTAACCATCCATACTATTTCACTATGGTCTAATTACCACATAAACCTTTGCTCTAATACTAATTAGCCCTTTTAGCTACTAAAATTTAATAATGATCAACTTTTATAGTTTTTACGATTTAGTCCTTGTACATTAATTACTAACTGCTCATTAAAATTATGGACAAAAATCACTATAACACTATAACTGAATCATAAATATTATTAATAAATCATATTTACTGACTCAATTATCAAAAATTGGGGTTCCAAAATCGTCGTTTCTAGTACCACTGAAAAATGGGGTGTTATAACTCTCCCCATTTAGAAAATTTCGTCCTCAAAATTTATTACTTGAAAATAGGTTCAGGTACTGAGATTTCATCAACTCTTCCATTTCTCACGTAGCTTCTTCAATACTGTGCTGGTGCCATGGAACTTTCACTAATAGTACTCATTTATTACGAGTTCTTTTACTTCTCGAGCTAAAATTTTTACCGACTATTCTGAATACGATAAATAGAGTTGTAATTCAATCTCACTGGGAGTAATCACATGAGAAGGGTCTGACCTATACCATTGAAACGTGGAAAACATTATGGATATTTTCGAGTTCCGGAGGTAATGTCAGTCTGTAAGACACAGAACCAATTCTCTCGATAATTTCATACGACCCAATAAATCTCAGACTAAGCTGCCCTTTTCTGCCGAACCATAGTACTTTCTTCCACGGAGAGACTTTTAAAAACACTCTATCACCCACTTGAAACTCGATGTCTTTTCGTTTCAAATTAACATACGATTTCTAACGGTCTGAAGCTGCTTTTAGACAATTTCAGATAATACGGACTTTGCCTTCTGTTTCTCTAATCAAACCTTTCCCGAATAGTTTTCTTTCGCTCAATTCTGACCAGTAGAATAGATTTTTGCATTTACGTCTGTATAAAGCTTCAAACGGTGCCATTTTAATACTGGACTAGTAGTTATTATAAGCAAATTCAGTCAAAGGTAGAAAATTTTCCCAGCTACCTTCAAACTTGATAACACAACATCGTAACATGTCTTCTAAAATTTGAATCACTCGTTTCGACTGTCCATCTGTTTGTGGATGGAAAGTGGTACTAAAATTAAGTTTAGCATCTAGGATCTCATGTAATTTATCTTAAAACTTAGAGGTAAATCTTGGATCTTTATCAGAGATAGTGGACAGTGGCACACTGTGTAGTCTAACAATTTCGGAGATGTACAACTTAGTTAATCTCTCAAGTGAGTAGTCAGTCCTGATGGGAATAAAATGTGTTGATTTCGTTAATCTATCAACAATTACCCAAACTAAATATTTTTTTTCTCGGTGTCAGAGGAAAACTTGATACGAAATCTATTGTAACTTGTTCCTATTTCTACTCTAGAATCATAATAGGTTGTAACAAACCTGAAAAAGAAGAAGGGAAAATCTTTATGTGTAACTTGGATTGATGAGGAAACCAACTCAAAATTAGAGTCTAATGATGAACAGGTAAGCAATTTTGTTGCTTTAATATGTTTCTGATTGTAAATCGTTGGAGTGCAATAAAAAAGAGGCATAAGAGGAATTGTTGAAAGCCTAAAATCTCATGTTACAAAAATAGAATATTCTTAGTGAAAAGCTTTCAACTGAAAATAATTTTTTGAAGAAAAAAAGTCTCCATGCTTGAAGGATAAGTAGATGCAAATTTAATAGAGCTTGATGAGCAATAAAAAAGGGTTGAAAAGCTTGAAGAAGAACTCAAATATGTAAGGAAAACTCTTGAACAATTCACTTACAGCACTGACAAATTGAATATGATGATGACAACTGGAAAAAAGATCAGAAAAGAGGAGGCCTAGGATTTATAGATAAAGGGGAAGTTGTTGTAGAAAGTCCTAGAGTGTTTGTCAAAGTAGGGAGTAACCACTATCTTGGAGAATGCTCTAAATAGGTAAAAGTTCAAGAGAAGCCTAAACTCTAGAAGAAATCAACTCCATCTACCAGAAGAAGGATCATTTGTCACTATTTTGGTGCTTCAGGCCATATCAAGCCCGTTCCTTCAAGATGCTCAAAAATTTTCAGTAGAATAAAACAGTGTCACAAATATCGCCCACTACTTCTAGCATTGTTTGAAAGAAAGAACAACTTGTATAGAGACGAAAATATCAGCAATGTTGTTTGTTGCACACCAGTCACCTAAAGCTTCAATCGATGATGTATGGTACTTTGCAATGGTTGTTCATGCCATATGGCTAATAACCTCCCATGCTTAAGAAATTTTGTTGAAATCTATGAGGGAAATGTTACTTTTTGCAACAGGAAAAAGGGAATGATATGTGGTAAAGGGAATCATAGCAAGGTGTCATAACTTTTGACAACTACTATAAAGTCTTTTTCCTAGATGCAACAAAGAAAAAAAAAGGTTTGATCTAGAGTTTTGGATTAGAATTGATCATGGCAATGAGTTCGAAAAAAAAGGTCAAACACCTTCAATGAATTTAAGAAACTCTAAAAAAAGGCTTATGGTTAAGAAATAGAAGACCATTGGAGCTATTGTTAGGATTAGAAGTGATCGTGGCAAGAAGTTTGAAAACTGAGAGTTTGTTGAGTTTTGTGATAAGGAAGATGTTTCCCATGAATTCTCTACTACCCAGACATCTTAGTAGAATGGAGTGGTGGAACGGAAAAATAGAACCATTCAAGAGATGACTTGAGTAATGTTGAACAACAAGAGAATAGCTTATAGATTTTGGGCTAAAGTAATTCATACTACTACCTATGTCATCAATAGAGTCCACTTAAGCACAAAGACCTGCTCAATTCCATGTGATTTATGGCATGGTAAGAAACCTAATGTTAAATATTTCCATATATTTGGCAGTGTGTGTTATATTATCAAAGACTGGGAATACTAAGGAAAGTGATGCAAAGAGTGATGAAGGGGTATTCCTTAGGTACTTAAAACAAAAGTAAAACTTACAACAATCGTCTTAAGAAGATCATGGAGTCAATTAATGTTGTGGTACAAGATGAAACAACTCAAAAGGTTGTTGGTGGTGAAGAGGAATGTGTGACACAAATAGTGCTTAAAACTGTGCCTATTGTTTCTAGCATGAAAAATGTGATCGAGCAACTTGATCCAGAAATCCATAAAGCATAGATGTTAATTATATTAGAGATTCTGTTGATCCCAATGAAGTTGTTCAACCTTCAGCAAGAGTTAGAAAGAATCATTCCATGGATGTCGTTATAGGAGATCTTCAAAGTGGTGTTCGAATTAGAGGGAAATCAAGGCCTAACTATAGAGATACGATCAGATTGACTTACTATACTTCTTAGTTTGAGCTTAAGAAGGTTAAAGAGGCCTTAAAGGATGCTGATTGGACCATGCAATGAAAGAAGAGCTTCAATAATTTGAGAGAAACCAAGTCTGAGAGTTGGTTTCCAAGCTAGTCCTTAGTAATATGATAGGTATAAAATGGATATTTATGGATAAAACAGATGAGAATGGTTGCATCACAATGAATAAGGTAAGGCTGGTAGCTCAAGGGTACACAGGTTGAAGTTATAGATTTCAATGAAACCTTTGCCTCTATTGCTAGAATGGAGGCTATAAGGTTACTTCTAGCTTTGGTCATATATTTGAATATCAAATATATTTGATGCGGTCGTCGAAAGCACCAAAAATATCCTATCCCTAATAAATAATGAAAAAGAATAGTAAAAGGGAAGTAGGGTCAAATCCTCAGGGACTGGACTTGCAAAATATCTTGTTCCGCGAAATTTCAGGCAGAATCTTGCCCAAGAAAACTTGTGTTCCTGAAAAAATAAAATAAAAAAATAACAGAATTAAATGTTTGGATTTGAAAATGAAAAATAAAATAAAAACAGATTTAAGAATATTGAATCGAAAATTAGAGAAATTAAAAATAGAGTTGAGAGAAAGAAAATTCTTATGGGAGATTCCAGCCTCCAGTTGTCTCGTTCCGCCTTGAGTTCAATCCTCGGCTTTTAGATGATCCTTCCCAAACTGAATAAGCCAGTTATAGTGGAAGAGGACGCCTACGACCACTAGCTCCAAGGATTTAGACTTACGATTTGGTGGAACCTGACTCTAGCCAACAATCGCTTCTGTGGGATCGTCTTATGCTAGATCAACGCTTCTCAATGGAGAATCCCACACCATTTTGTCTCTTGGGCTCGCCAACCTCTGACGCAGTAAGCTAACGAACCGACTGTGCAACCTTCCTAAAACATACAAAGCGGCCGCCTTTGCATACGTTGAAAAGCTTACTTCTTAAGGGACATGGACGGAAGCGTCAGCCCCGTAGTGTGGAGAAATGATGAATACTCGTTGAGAAGGCTAAGTACGGAGTCTAAGCCTTGAGAAGGCTAAGTACGGATTCTAAGCCTCAAGAACCCTTTTTGGGGAATATCAACAACCTTCGGCTAGATGGGTTTAGTGGCTCATGGTTGTGGTGGAAAAGAAAATAAATATAATAAAAATAAATATTTTATTAAAAGGAAATATGAGAAGAACAAAAGCCTAGACTTTTGGAGAGAGAATGTTTACAGAAAAATATCTATCTCTTTTGAGTCACTTCACCCCCTATTTATAGTGCTAGGGGAGATAGTCTAATCCTACTTAAATTCTTAAAAGATAAATACATTTAATTGAAGATAAATAAAGATAAATAAAATAAAATCCTAAAAATAATCCTTAATAATTATCTCAATATTAATTATCCTAATATAATTAAAATAGAGTTTACTAGAATAAAATCTCTTCTTTTTGCATTTCAACCCTTGTGTCCTCCATGCTTGCACTTTTGGCACCAACTTTTCCTTGTGGCGCACATTGGCCCATTTTATCTCTAAATTCACTCTTTTGGCCCTTAATTTTGCTTTTGCCTCCAATTTAATCCCTATGAGATAAAAGATCATAAATAGCTCAAATTAGCAGGATCATACTCAGAATAAATACATAATTAATACATAAAAATACGTTATTCTAGAGTGTTATCAGTACACAGGTTGAAGTTATAGATTTCAATGAAACATTTGCCTCTATTGCTAGAATGGAGGCTATAAGGTTACTTCTAGGTTTGGTCATATATTTGAATATCAAATTGTATTAAATTGACATAAAGAGTGGCTTTTTAAATAACTACCTAAAGGAAGAAGTTTGTCAGACTCAACCAAATGGATTTGAAGACATAGCATATCCAGATTATGTCTACAGGTTGAGGAAGGCTCTATGGCCAAAAACAGGCACCTAGGCCCTGGTACGAGAGGTTAACATAGTTTCTTCTAGGACAATATTATCAAAGGGGATCAGTGAATAAAACATTTTTCATCAAAAAACATAAAGGTCATATTGTCATTACACAGATCTATGTCGATGACATAATATTTGGTTCAACTTTTTGTCAATGTAAATGATGAATTTGTGAAGATGATGAAAAATAAGTTTAAGATGAGCCTTGTTGAGGAAATGACATATTTTCTTTGTTTCTAGACTAAACAACTAAATGATGGTATGTTTCTATTCCAAGAAAAGTATGCAAACAACCTTGCCAATCTTGTTAAAAGTTTTGGCTTAGACTCTACAAAGGCTGCCATAACACATATGTCAACTAGTGTGAGACTGGATTTAGATGTTGAAGGAGTGCCTACAGAATTGAGCACATTTTGAAATATGATTGGAAGCTTATTGTATTTTATAACAAGCAGGCTTGACATTAGCTTTGCTGTGAATGTGTGTGCTTGGTTCTAATCCAACCAAAGGAATCCCATGTCAAAGTTGTTAAGAAGGTAATCAAGCATGTTAGTGGCACTCTAGAGTATGGCATATGGTTATTTAAAGATAGTGTTATGTCCTATTTCGAATAAGGCTCATCTTACTCTCCACATTTTGTTTCTTGGTATAGAAAGAAGCAAAATTCCATCTTACTCTCCACAATTGAGGCAGAGTATATAGTAGCTAGGAGCTGCTGTGCACAACTTCTCTGGATGAAGAAAGTGCTTGTAGATTATAGTATGGAAACTTCTATGGCCATTGTTTTCTTTAACAACACGAGTGTAATTAACATATTGACATACATCACTAGTTTATCAGAGAGCTCGTTGAAGAATGAAAGGTAGAGCTAAAATATGTGAAAACAGAGAATCAATTAGCTGACTTATTCACCAAACCACTAGATGCTTTAAGGTTTGAAGGGATGATAAATTCCATTGGGGCCTGTCGCATTTTGTTCATGGTAATTATGTTAGGAAGGCAACCAAAATTCATATTCGTGTTGCCAATTAAAACTCATTTGATGGAAAATTTTAGCATTTAATTTTGATGGTCTTTTCCCTACTTTTGGAGGCAAATATTTGGGAAAAGATTTCTTTCCAAATTCTTGGAGGGAAAAGTTTGATGGGTGTTGTGCCAAAATCAAATTGAAGCCTATAAATACAGATCACATTAGAGGAAAATACTTACATTTATTCTCTGAATTCACCAAGCCCTAAAGAAGTTATTGCCTTCTTGATTTTCTTGCTCTCGTCACCTTTTCGTGTTTGAAGAACCCTACGAAAAAACTATCATGGCGAACATTGAGAATTGCTCTCCCTTACTTGAAGAAACACTAGTACAATAATTTAAAAGTTCAGAGAGAGCCACTACTAAACCTGAAGTTTCTGCTCTTGAAATCCTCGAAGGTTTTCAAACAAAGCCACAAACTGTGGGCACTGTCTCAAGAATAGTTTTGCCTGATGATGTTGCATAGATTTCATCTCCTCCCAAGACTAGACTAAGGGTGTTGATGAACCATCTGAGGAGGTCTAAGAGGAGGCCATTGATGTAACAACCTGATTTTCAGTGGTACCGAAAAAAGGCTGTTTCAGAACCCTATTTCCATAAATATAGTCCGTAAATATTAAATTAGAATATTTACGAAGTTTGTATAAAGGAATATTAAATTTTAGTCCTTTAATTTTGCCTATTACTTGCTTAATTAAGGTACAAGGATTAAATTTTAAATTTTTTTATCGCTGTACATTTTTTAATAGCTAAAGGTTCCAAATGGTAAATAAATCATTTGTGTCTTCCAATAGTGGAAAATGATGTTATCATCCACTAATTTTAGTTAATTATGATTAAAGTTTAATTAATTAATTAAGGTTTAATACAAGTATATAAGTTAAATTAAATGGAAAAAAAGACCATTTCTCTTCATCTTTTTTTCTTACTGTAAGGAAAAGAAATAAAACCCTTGAAGCTTCCAAACAGTCAGTCCTTAATTTGGCGAGTTCAATTAAATCATTTTCTTGTAATTTCTATGTTTTTGAGGTCATGAGAGCTTGTTTTAGATAGCTTATATGCCAATTTGCAAAAACTATTAAAATTTTTAAAAGTTTCCATTATAGGTTTCTTGAAGATATTGATGTTAAATTGATAGATTTTAATCTTAGATGTGAAAAAAGACTAGATTGTAATGTTTAAATTGTTAGTTTTGTACATAACGACTAAAGTGAATAAATTGTGAAATTGAGGTGAAATTTCAGTAATAATAGATAGTAGAGGTCTATAATGAATGTAATTGAGGTCAGTTTTCAAACTGAAGCCCAAAATTTAAAGTTATGGCTATTTCAGTTTTAAAGACTAAATTGAATAAAATGTAAAACTTTAGGGCATAAAAACAAAATTTTATAGGTTCATACATATCATGTCATAATATGAAAATGTTTGGTATTGATGAATTGTCTAAAATAATTGTATAGATCGAGAATTGGATCAAACCAAAGATAATTGGAGAAAAGCCAAAATTATCGATTAGTCCTTGAAGATTCAACTTGTTTTCTTTTTTGAACAGGTAAGTTCATATAGTATTTATTTATATAGATTGATGTGTACTTGTTTTTTTAATTATACGTGTTTGGTTTTTTAATAGATGCCCGTTTAAACTTAGTAAAGGTTAGGATATGATTGGCATGCCAATAGAGTTTTGTGCACGCTTGTACTGGATTAATTGTAGAGGATTGCCGAGGTTCAACATTTGTTGCAGATACTCAAATACATCTGACACAGGTTTACCTCGGACGAATAACCGAATGTCGTTTTAAAGGTTTAGCCCGGACGAGTAACCTAACATGTATATATTCAACTTGGACAAGCAATCATATGTGTTGTTATAAAGGTTTAGCCTGAACGAGTAACCTAACATGAATATATTTAGCTCGAATGAGCAACTGGTGTAACAGAGATATCTGCATATCCAAGCCTGCTTACTAGAGTTCATTGGGCGATACAATTCATATGAAATGAGAAATTGAGATGAGATATAACGATCTTGATGTTTATATATAGAAATGTTGACTTGAACTTGAATATTGTATTGGAGCAATGCTATTAACATATATGTGATCACATTATCCATTGATTGAATGAGATTGAAAATTTGTTGTCCATAATGACTTAACTGGTATGATAAGAAATTGAGATGTTATTGCTCTGCTGTAATTTGATGTATCAAATTAGGCGTCCTCGTTATACTTAAGGAGCTTGTTTTTGGGTAAATTATAACATATTTTTCGTAGTTTAATGTAGATTTTAGATTTCCAATTTAATAAGTGTAAATATCTCTTTTTACTCATTTTGATACCTAAATTGGTTGATTGTGCCATTGGGGGCACTAATATTTAATTGAGTGTTGTAAGTACTCGACAGTGGCCTAAAATTACGCGAAAACATCACCAAGAAAAGGGTATCATAACATCGGAGCATGGGAATTGCGATACCTTAAATAGGCCCTAGATAAAGGCTACCTACAATGGTATCGCGATATCCACCTTCAAAGAGGGACCCCATTTCAAGATTGATTACGGTATTGCAATATCCATATCGTGAAGAGGACAAAAAATGATGCCAAGGGTAGTCTTTGTCCAACTGAAGCACCAATCAAATGAGACCCGTTCAAGGGCATATTGGTAAATAAAATTGGGTAAAATTTTGTTGCTAAAACAACCAATTTTGGCTGAGAAGAGAGGGATACACACATTAGTCTTAGTTTAGCTTAGTTTTCTCTTTAGTTCTCTTAGGTTTTGTTCTTCATTTTTAGGGTTTCTTAGTTCTCATCTTCCTTAGTTGTAGAGTTATTTTTTTGCAACTTTTATTCTTTTTCTTGTTTATTTTGTTAGTTAAGTTAGTTATCACTGTAGCTAGGGTTTATTTGCACTTTTAGTCCATTTCCTTTGCTTGTAATGACATTTCAGCCTTTAGTTTAATAAATTTCAGTTTCTTTTAGTTTAATCTATTAAAAATTCCAGCTTTTATGTTTCTTGTATTTCATTCTACTATTAAATGTTCATCTACACTTTTTTTAAGTTTTATAGATTAAAAATCTAAACTTTCATGTTTTTCTTATGCTTTATATTAATGGTTTCCATTTCCTTTTTTTGCATGATTATTAGCTTAGTTTTTAGCATGGATAAATAAACTCTAATGGGTTGATTGGTGAAGATGTGGGTAAGTTGATTTTTGGATGAGAGACTAAGTTACAAATAAATTAGACTAAATTGAATAAACCTAAAAAATTAGGATTAATTCCCCTAAGGGATTATTTAGGCAAGTAAGACTGAGAGGTAATCTTATTGAGCACCAATTCGTTATTCACGGGTTAGCCGATAAGATCGAGAGATAAATCGAACTAATTTGTCTAATTTGGTAAAGTTGAGATCGAGAGGTAAAACAGAACCACTTTATGAGTTTAAACAATTTAGATCCCTAATTCGAAGATTAGTGAACCACATCTAAATCAATCAACCACCATTTTTTATTCATTGGTTGATTCAGTAACTTTGCATATTTTACAATTTAGTCTTTGTGTTAATTAATTGATAAATTAGTGTAATTATTCTTGATTTCATGATTTTTCATACTATAGTGTTTAGCGATTAGTTAGTTAGACTCTTTATTTTTCATGCTTGTAGCTATAATTTGCTCAATCGTCGACTCTCTTAGGTTCTATCCTCGGAGTACTTTATACCTTATTGTACAATTATATTACAACTGACCTTTCACACTTGTAGACACCGCACGTTAGTATATTTTGATTATTTGTTTGTTGTCTTTAATTGTTGATTTCCTCTCATTGTTCGCGAAGGCGATGTGAGAGCAGATAGTTATATGGTTTGATTACATGTTAAAACTCACATTGTTATTGTGTGATTTGTCATGTCTAGACAAGCTATGTCAAGCTAAGTTGCTTATTGTGCTTAATTGAAAGCTAAGGTAAGCTTTTGTTTAATGCCTATGAACTTACTAAGCATTTTATATGCCTACCCTGTTTGTTTTCCCTTTTCTTTGTAGATTGTCACCTTGCGGAACACATTAAGTTAAGTCGTATCGAAGCTCACACTATCTTATCATCGAATCGATAGTTTTGTGGTCATTTTGAGTCTAGGGTTGTAGCATGTATAAATAAGGTGTCTTGAAGTTAATTTGATGTATATAAGTTGTGGTGAATTGAAAAACTTGGTATAATATGATGCTTATGGTAATGCCTAATTTGAATGATGTATTTTGATTAATGTGCTTGAGGTATGAATGTCAAGTGTATGTTTTAATGATATACTTGAATTGGTATGTTTTAATGATATACTTGAATTATGAGATAGTGAATGGTTAAACAGGTTGATGTTTTAGACCTAAAAGCTATTAATGTCAAGTGTGCACTTATGTGCATGAAATTGAAGTGAATTGATTTGTTTTATTATGGTAAGGACTAGGTAAAGATTAGTGTTTAGATGTTCTGATTGGTATACCTAATGACGCTGAAATGTTAGGTACAATTGATGGTTGTGTTGATTGTTTTGTTAAGATGTTGAACTTGAATATTTGAACTTGATTTATACGTTTTAGGTATGTTTTGAGCCATTTAAAATTGGTACTTGATGTATATGTGGCAAGGTTTGGATGGAAATATTGAAATAGAAACCAAAAACATGTTTTTTGCCAAATACAGAGGTCACGTGGTGACACCAGATTTTGGACGTCACAACGTTGCCATTACAGTGAGTGACGTCATGACGAGCTGAGGCTTGTCGTCCCGACATGACATACTATGATGGTCACGTCTTGATGAAAGCTAGAACGACGTCGATCCATACATTTCTAAAACTTTACAATTTGATCCTATTTTATGCTCGGGTTGATAAAAGAGCTTTCGTAAGCTCGATTAAGACTTGAAATTGATTGTTTATTATAGTTTGAATGTAATCGGTATGTAATTGCGTGCGTGAATGATTACTTATTTCGGATTTGACTGTAGTTGCTCTAGCAACTGATGTGGCATCCTATAGCTTGGACCCAACAATCGGGTCGGGCGAGGGCGAGGGGCGTTACAATTAATGCTGCAAAGGACCAGGAAAACCAAGCAAGAACAAGCCATGAAGAAGCCTTTGAGCCAACATAGATTATTTCCCAAGTTCTTGCAAAGATCAATCATGCACTCAACATCACATTACATCTTTAACTCAATGCATTTCGATTTTGTATACTAGTCTTTCAAATATTGTGGTTGGCAATGCCTTGGTAAAAAAAGATTTGTCAAATTATCACTAGAATGAATTTGTTGAACTTCTATATCGCCTTTCTTCTCAAAATCATGAGTGAAGAATAATTTTGGTGAAATATTGATTAAAGGAAAAAAGTATAACATGTCTTAGACTCTCATCACATTACATCTTTAAGTCAATGCACTCCAATTTTGTATACTAGTCTTTCGAATGTTGTGGTTGACAATGCCTTGGTAAAAATATTTGTAAATTATCACTAGAATGAATTTGTTGAACTTCTATATTGTCTTTCTTCTCGAAATCATGAGTGAAAAATAATTTTGGTAAAATAAGTTTCTTCTATCACCTTTAATGAAACTGCCATTCAATTGAGTTATACATGTTGCATTATCTTCGTATAAGATAGTTGACATTTTTTCCTGTAAAAAGAATCACATATCTTCTAGATATGCTAGGTTAACAATCTTAAATATCCAACATCAACATAGTCAACTAATAGAAATCTTTAATCACTTAAATAAAATAACCCATACAAATGACTCCTCTAAAATATTTAAATACATGTTTAATTTCATTTCTAATGTCTGCATGATAAAGAAGAATTAATTCTTTCTAACAAGCTTACAACAATTAACATGACTCAAATCGGTTACTTTTCATTGCACATCTATTAGTATCTTAGCCTTGTTAAATAAGGATGTGTCTTTCTAATAAGCTTACAACAATTAACATGACTCGAGTCGGTTACTTTTCATTGCACATTTATTAGTATCTTAGCATTGTTAAATAAGGATGTGTTGGGTTTAGCTTTGCCCCCAACATATCACCCTAGTCTACACTTTTAATTTATAAACATGACTCGATTCTTTTTTTTTTTTTTTTTAATCAAAGAATCTTATCAACGATTAATTCCTGTATGATACATTTTTGATCGAAAGAGTTTTACCAATTCCAACAACTTTTCTTTTTGATTTGAAAGTAGTTTGAATCGGATCCTTTCGATTTCTATATCGAAGTTATACCAAAATTTACCATATATAAAGAATGAATATAAAGTGTCTTTTAAATTATTCACAACATAAGATTGTTGGCATTCACTAAACCTCCAAATTCTCATGATAAATATTTGTTTTTTATTATTAAACACCTTCGACTTAGTTTGGACCGATAAAAATGTTGTTTTATATTTGGGTGGGAGGGGGAAAGATGGGACAATCGAATCTAGTTTTTAGATAAGTCTTTTAAAGCTCAACAATCTGCTATATCAGCTAAGTAGCAGATCACAGTTCAGCAAGTAAATCAAACATGAAAAGGTTAATTAGTTAAAAGTCATCACTCAGAAATTTTTATATACTGCCATTCAACTCAACAAGAATGAAACTTTTAACAACATTGAACTCATTAGATCAAAATTTTAAATAAAAAAGGGAATTACGGTCAATCTTTTACAACTATAGACTATTTAGCATTATTCCATGAAAAAAAACTCATTTCCCATGAATTCCTATACAACTACTTGCCTTGATTGACACTAACCTCAGCAGACATGGCTGGAAGCTCTCCTGGATACTGAAATGCCATCGGCCCCTCAGGATAACGGAGATGGCAATGGGACAAACATCCAATACCTTGTCTTTGTTCCTACATATCTGAACTAAAATGTCCAATAAACCGAGACTATATCCAGAATGGCCTCAAAAAATCCTGCATACTATAGCATGTGTTTGGATGAAACTTGTATTCAAGATATAGACCACTTTCATAACCACTCTCTTGCAAGTCCTAACAAGAAAATTCTGGCGCTCAAACACCCTCCAATGCTTCAAGGTCTCTATTTCCAGTGGCCTTTCGACGCAAAAGGGCCTTGAAAATTGAAAAGACAGCAACCAATGCAATCTCCACATGATCCGAGCTACTCATCTTCACACGGACTTGCCCCATTTTCTGGCTATTTATATTGCCATTAATAGACAGCCTCATACCTCGTAATGGCCTGAACTCTGACTCAAAACCTCCGCCAAGGACGGTCTCTTTTCTAAATGAGAGAGCTGTCATAGTCAGGCTGAGATTATCATTTCTCACAGGGTAGTCCCTCCCTCTAAAACAAGCTTCAAAACTCCCACCATATGCCAGTTGTCCAGAACCCTCCATTAGCCCAGTATTCATAACAAACTTCACTCTCTTCCCCACCAATATCGTATCCTCAAGCTTAGCACCAACATAATACTTGTTTCGGAATGATGTCAGAGAGATTCCACAATCAGTAAAATTGTGCTTGAGGCTCCTCAGCTTTGCATTGCTGTGGACATTATACATAAGATCTTTACCAGTAGACTGAAGATCAAGTCCTAAAGAATAAGTAGGCCCCACAGGATCTACATATGCTACCGCACATTCAGATTGAATACTGAAATCACGCTTGTCCTTACTCATCTGCCCTGCAATTGAAGCAAAAACATTGTTTTTCACTTCCAAAGCTGTCTCCAAGTTTATTCCATCAAATCCAACATCATGATCCCATCCATGTGGATCAAGAACAGGTCTCGTAAGCAACAAGTCATTTGTGACCAGGCAGCGGTATCTGTGTACTGGGCAATCTGAGTCAAAACTTGGAGGGACTGCCATATCCGGTAATGGGATAGCCTCTGGAGCCACATTGTTATCAGCATCATCACCATCATTACCTTCAAAGCTTTTCTCTCTGGAGAGCTTGCTCTCATTCCGTCTGAGGCACTCTTCCTTCAACTGTTTCTTCAAATAAAGAGTCTCCCTGTATTCCAGCTCATCAAGATAGGCTTTTTTCTGTGATTTAGTCAATTTTTTAAATTGAGACTTTGTCAGGATTTGAATTGAAGGCAATTGATCATACTCCTCTTCTGCTTCCTCTGAGAGCAGAATCTCATCAATTCCAATTTCTGGCTCACCTGAATTTGATACTGACCGATGACGTAAAAAAGATGAGAGAAGATGAGGCAGAGAAGGCAACTGATTGTTACTTACTTGTCCTAATTCAATGCTGTCTTGAAACTCAAAGAGCTTGTTGGCATCACCAAGAACCTTGGTACATGTGCATAATAACAAGAACTGAGATTTCCAAACCTGCCCATTTGGAAGTATATTTTCCCCCAAGAAATTTCTTTTGCACCGAGGGTCATTCTCCACTAAAAGTACCGGGTTTTCAAGCCTCGAGTCAGACACTGCCTGGTGAATATATTGCTGCACTAAATCAGTGCAATGGTTCACATAAGATTCATAACTGACAGGGTAACCATTAGGTCCTTCAGGAAGTGCTGAAGAAGAATGTGTCATGACAAGGATAGTGTTAAACCAAATTGCATTACCAAAAACTTCAGTCATAAGCTTCAAAAGTGGGAAATCACTATAACCCATGTTCAAGAGGTCAAGCCGCTCAAAATATAAAACAACGTCTGGAGGGGATCTTCTAATGAATCTCTTCACAGATAGCATAATCTTCCTATTCCTTCTCATGGTACTAGATGATGAAGGTAGAAAACCAGGGGTATCAATGAATGTTACTTTAACCCCATGAACAGTTCCTGTGATCTCTTGAATGCAATCGGTGGCAGGATGAAATGCATTTGTCTCGGTTTTAGGTTGATCAAACATAGAATTTATGGTTGCACTCTTGCCAACTCCTGTTTTGCCAAGGACAAGTATTTTAATAGAGAAATCTAATCCTTGGAGCCCAGATGCCTCCTGTTCCCTTGCTATTGTTTTGGCTCTCTCGTTTCTTAAGTTCACTCTCTTCAAATCCGATTCCCCTGCTCGTATCAAAGTTGCTAGGTGCATCCTATATAAAACTTTAGCCACCAGAAGATTGTCTTGAGATTGCCCCAAACGTATGAGAAGACGCAAGAATGTAATCTGGAGATCCTCAATCTTAGCCAATGGATCCATCTTTTTTCTATTAGGACTACTATGCGATATATTAGAACCTTCAACTAGGATTTGCCGCTGTGAAGTAAAAGAGTCATTATCATGAATGCTACCAGAAGGGGAGGATATATCAGGAGGCAATGACAATGCTACCGAACTGGTGGTGTGAGATGAACCTAATAAAATAGAAGACAATTTGCCCAGTTGGTTATGAAAGTTACGTAATCTACCTAGAACATATTTTTTTTTATTCTGCATCAAAATCCACTTCTTTAATATAAGAACAGGTTAAAAGATGAACCTAATGAGAGATTCAGAATACATTTGTAGTCATAAAGGTATTATCAATTTCCAGTTCAAAGATTACTCAAAGCATTATAAATAATGTTACAAAAAAGATTTGATTCTAAGTAGTGAAACTCCTATCTATTAATCTGCCAAGTAATCTGTGAAATAGGCAGCTCCAAAGTATATAATGTCACGTTCATGTTCGTTGCAGCTTGCCAAATTCGGTGAAGATATCCAAGCTTCCCCTTTCTCAAGGTTTAATTTGCTTGACTATGATTCTTCAGTTAATTTACTAGTTTTTTGTTTACGACAAACATGTCAGTATCAATGACAGCCATCAATAAGCAAGTTTCAGACCACCTAAGATCATTCCACCAAGTACCAAGGTCGAGCATTTAAGCATGTAGTTAAGAATATCCAATGAAATTAGGTTATGAGAGGGACAAGAAAAAGTAAGAGTCTTACATTTTCTAGGGATGAATTAGACTTATAGAGCTATCAAATCGGAACATCGTACAGATATTAAATCATACCTTGATCTTCTGATTCAAACTCTTGAGACGAAGGAGCCTCCGGAAAGAAACCGCCGCCGCTACCGGACAGTGGTCTAGAGGATGCCAATGAATTGGATAGTACTTGAGTGAAAACCCAGTCTCGAATACCTTTCATCCTTCCTGAAATTTCACCGAAAAGGCTTATTGTTAATACTAAGCCTCAGACCAATACAATTTCCATTACAAGCAGGTACTAGTAAGGAAAAATCCTCACCATAAATCATAAGCCGAGATTAAAAAAAAAAATTAAAAAAAACGTATTTCCAAATATTTTTATAAAATATGAATCCATCGAGTAAATTTAAGATTTATATAAGTTAAAAAGTAAAGAATAATTCAATTGGAATGAATATTATAATATAAATTAAAGGAGAAACATTGAATCCCAGCAATATGAAATGTCAAAAAACAAAAAAGTGGGGATAACTTCATACCTAAAATGAAAAATAAATAGAGCTGTGAACTATACCCAAATTCAATCTCCCTGATAATTCCAAAGAAGAAGAAGAAAACGCTCAGCTAGAATTCGATTCTAAGCAACAAAATTCACATGGGATTCGAATTGGCTGGTGCATCTCTGAGAACGGTGGTGTCAGGCTTATTTGATTTGATTTAATTTAATTTAATTTAAGCTTTAAAAAAAAATTGGAATCGAAGGGTTTTTATTATTATTATAAATTCCTGTAAACACAAGGAGGGGAAGAAACAGAGAAAAGAAGAGGCTGTGGCTGTGGCTGTGGCTGTGAGAAGAAGAAAATTCAGATAAGACAGACAACGATAGAAAATAAGAAAATTTCCCACTTATTATAAAACAAATTTTATTTTTTCCTTTCGATGCAATGTTGGTCGCCAATTTCTTCTGCCCTACCCCGTTTCTTGTTTCTTTTTGTTTTTTATTGGGATAATATTTCTTTTTTAACTTAACCATGATGTTTCATATTTTTATTTATATTAAATATTTTTTGAGATTTTATATTTATCAATGTTGATGTAATGTAACATTTTTTTTATCTGTTGAAATTTATTATACGTGTGGGTTTAGATGGACAATGCATTTATTTGTGGTTAGTGTAAAAAAAACAGTGGTGGTGAGATTAAATACTGTGGCGATGCTGTAGCGTAAGATAAACAGTAAGTTAAACGTCCCTCAGTGGCCATCTAAATTTAACCATAATATTATCTGAACCTTTTTCCTGAATTTCTAACTTCATAATCCTTAAACCAAACTCATTTCTTAAGCTTTGAATCTTGCATTGAAACATCTTATAATTGCCTTTCAAATTATTTTATTGTAACATATTCAAGTTATAATATCTTGTCTTATCGGGTCAAGAATTTTGACTCAACTTCATTGTTAATCAAAGTTGATATTGACTCTTTTGTTTGAGATGCATTTTGTGAGCATCGTCCTCTACAAGTGTTTAAGTATTATTTGGATAAGGGAAAAAATATTCTAAATTAACCATAAATAAGGCTTATTGTAAACCCTAAATCATATTTAGGATAAACTCAAATCATATCTTGAGTTATTTTACTAAGTATTTATGTATCTAAATAATGCTTAAACAACTCATAAATAGGAGGATAATGCGCTTTAATACACTCAAATCCATGTTACCTTATATTTCATACCAATCGAACTATGACTCAATCCGCTAAAATATTTATTTATATATAAATGGATCTGAACTTTCATGAGGTCGAAGGCACCCCTACAAATGGTCCAACCTAGTAGGTAATCCTTACCTCATTCGTAAAGGAACCACTTAATATACGCATATATAAGATGTCTTTTATCTCCCTATCAACTTTCACAAGTCTACTTTTTTTTTCTCTTGTTCATTAATTTCCCCAGTTTGCAGAAAATTTATATTGCCTTGTCTCTCCAATTTTCCTTTTTCTTCAGTTTAGCTTGGCCAGGAATTGAATGCCACAAATTTAATTTAGAATGGACTCAAATCCTTCTAGTGATCAAGAAAGCCGAAAGAGATTGAAAATACAAGACTTAGAAGATCACGAGCGACTGCTTCTTCATGTTGATCGGTTTCATCAAAGTGAGAGTTACCCCAGAATTCATGATAAGAATGAGATCCCTCCTGGCTGGTTGGATTGCCCTTCACTTGGTCAACAAATCTTAGGCTGCATTCTTCCTTCCAAGGTCCCTCTTGATGAATCCTTCCAAACCAACATTCCTCCTGGAAAAACATACTCTTTCAAACAAGTGATTCAAAGGGTGGAAAATTCCGATGGGAAGCTGAGTTTAGTGGTTGATTTGACGAATACTCGTCGTTACTATTCAGTTCCAGACTTGAAGCAAAAAGGGATTGAGTATGTCAAGATTAGATGCAAGGGGGGTGATGCTATGCCCGATAACTTCTCCGTGAATATTTTTGTGTATGAGTTGTCGAAATTCTTTTCACGTCAGGCGAATGAGTCGAAGAATTACGTGCTTGTTCATTGTACACACGGGCATAATCGGACCGGGTTTATGATTGTTCACTATCTGATGCGTTTTCAGCCATTGATGCCTGTCACTCGAGCAATGGAAATATTTGCTCTTGCTCGTCCTCCTGGGATCTACAAGCCAAACTATATTGATGCTCTGTATGCATTTTATAACGAAGGAAAGCCTGTAATGTTTGCCTATCCATCACCTCCTCAGTGGAAGAATACCTCGAATGCATCGTTGAATGAGAATCATAAAGTGGATGCAGGTCCAACAACACAAAATGATGATATCTTGGGAGATAAAATACCATTCAATCAAATGAAATCACTTAGGGAATCATGCTACAAGATGTTGAACCTAAATGTTGAAAGAGCTAGAAGGTTTCCAGGGTCTCACCCTGTTTCACTCAACAGGGATAATTTGCAACTTTTGAGGCAACATTACTATTATGCTACATGGAAAGCTGATGGGACTCGGTACATGATGCTAATAACTGTCGATGGATGTTATTTGATCGATAGACATTTTAATTTCCGAAGAGTTCAGATAAGGTTCCCATGCAGTTACAGAAATAGTACTCACCATTATACCTTGCTTGATGGAGAGATGGTGATTGGTACTTTGCCATGTTCTCAAAACAAGGAAAGAAGATTCTTGGTTTTCGATATCATTGCTTGTAATGGAAATAATCTGATGGAGAAACCATTCTCTGAAAGATGGAATTTGGTGGAGAAAGAAGTGATCGAGCCTCGAAATCGAGATCAGAAAAACATTAGCCAAAGCAAGCATTCGTGTTACAGATATGAATTGGAATCTTTCAGGGTTGGGAGAAAAGATTTTTGGTCACTTTCAACTGTGCCAAAGATATTAAAGGAGTTAATCCCCAAACTTTGTCATGAAGCAGATGGTCTTATTTTTCAAGGTCGAGATGATCCTTACATGCCTTACACTCATGAAGGCCTTCTCAAATGGAAATATGCTGAAATGAACTCAGTTGATTTCCTGTTCCAGATGGGTGTTAACGATGATCATAAACTTTTCCTTCACGAAAATGGGAGAAAGAAGGTGATGGAAGGGCACAGAGTTGAATTCAGAGATGGCTCAAATCCTAGCTCGTATTCTGGGATGATCATTGAATGTTCTTGGGACAGCAAGGACGCGGTGTGGGTTTATATGAGGAAGAGAAATGATAAAAGAAGCCCTAATGATTTGAATACCTACAAGAAGGTGATGAGAAGCATAAGGGATAACATTACAGCAGACATTTTATTACAGGAGATTGATCACATTATTTGCTTGCCTATATATAAACATCCTCCTACTCATCGGTTGAGTTTTAAATACTTATGTATGTTTATGAGTATACTTATTGTAATATTTAAATGTCATATAACAGTACTACCATTAGCAGCTAAAGATTCTATGCAAATAATTAATTAAGGAACTATCATCTATGCATCTAACAATAAATGATGAGCTCACGCTTTAGCTCTATTCATCATTCATAGAAAAATTCTCTATGAAAATTGTAAACTCTTTGTAATTTTTTTTTATTATAACTTGATTTCAATTGTGGATATTCAAAACTTGCCAATTCAATTATTTTTTAATTTTAAATTTTAAATATTGTTCTTGATTAAATCTTAACTCGATTCGCACGAACATTGTTGCCGATGTAGGAGGATGTAATTTCGAGTGCACTAAAACACATTATTAGGGGCGAAGCTAGAAATTCTTTTTAGGAGGGGCCGAAATTAAATTGTAATTTTTACGGTTGTAAAAATGCAATTTCACCATTTGAATAGCCTATATTTTTATAATTTTTAAAGGATTAAATCAACTTTTTATCATTTTTAAGGGGCTAAAGTGCAGTTTTACCTTACTAATTTAAAATTTTGAAAACTATAAAGGGCTTAAATAGAAAATTTTCCATTTTAAAGGGATCAAGCCCCAGCCAGTCTCCCTAGATACGCCCCTATGCATTATCCTCCTATCCATGGGTTGGGGAATGGCTATAGGTAGTTCTAGGCATTGTGTCATAAAAAGTAGATATGATCAAAACCTATAATGAGATTGTTCAAAAAAAAAGTTAATGGGTCAAAGTAAAAATTACAAAAGCCCCTCAACTTCTAAGATTTGCAAAATTGGTCCCTTGTTATTGTCCTTGTCCTTGTCCAAACTTTTGAAGAGTACATAGACTTATAATATATTTTAACCTTTATACTATAAAAATTTATTATATTTATTGCTAAAATATTAATATAAATAATTTCAAGAAGAATATTATTTAAACTTTAAAATTTATTATTAAAATAGAATTGTAATATTAAAATAATAAATTATATTAATTATATTATTAAATAGAAATGATAAAATATATATGTCTAATCATATTAAAATTATAATATTTGATATTAATATTTACATATTTTTAAAATTAAAATTAAAAATTTATTATTAATATAATAATATTAGGCTTGATTCAAGTTGATTTTTATATAAAATAAAATTACTTATAAAGAGTTATTTTTGAAAAATGACTTACGCTTGGATAAGTAATTTTACAAGAAAAATGACTTATTATCCATTGACTTGTTAGTCATTTTTATTGATCAAGTTATTTTCTATAAAACAAATATAGGAAAATGTAAATAAATAAATAAAACATTTCCCATAGGGACGAAGCCATAATTTTTTATGGAATTAAGTTGTATATTTTACGATAGTAAAACCGCAATTTTACCATTTTAAAAGCCTATATATTTATTATTTTAAAAGATTAAATCAATTTGTATCGCTTTTGAGGGGTCAAAGTGCAATTTTACCATTATTAATTTAAATTTTTATAAACTATAAAAGGGCTAAAAGGGAAATTTTCTATTTTAGGAGGTCGGGGCCTCTACCAGCCCTTGGTTCCGCTATTAATTTTTCGTAAATGATTTTTTGTGAAACAAATGCACTCTAAGTGTCGTTTCTTTAACAAAGATGACGGGTAAACATAACAAAAATAAATGAAAAACGAACAAACACCACCAACCCAATAGTTTCTAACTTCTAAGCTCTCATAAAAAAAACATATTCGTGTCTAAAAAGTACATCATTTTATTAGTTTTGTTTGTTACGTGATTTTCAAATTTCACCGAATAACACTCTTTTAATTTAACTTACAAAAGATGATTAAATTACACGAATCATAATTTTTCAAGTATAATTGATGTTAGAATAATAAATCTCCAAATGTATGATAAATCTTTAGATTTATTTCAAGAATTAACAGGAATGGAAGATGAACTATTATGTATCATTGCATTGAGAAATTCAAGTTACATTCACTTGTAATTTATACACATAAGCTATAAGCTCTCATAACAAACTAATTACTAGTTGAAACTTAACCACTTTGTTAACATATTTAATTGCTACTGTTTTGATATTAATCATATCAATATTAAATTGATAAATTTAAGTTATATCCATTTATATAGATGCATAATATTTTATATACTTTTACATTTTAAATCATGTATAAATATTTAGAAAAAATTTATTATTATTTATTAACTATTTTTAATATAATTATTAAAAATAAAATATAATCATTAAATTTGATTAAATAAATAAATTAATAATTTTAAAATATGCAATTGAGGCCTATTTTGCATATATATATATATATATATAAATTTATTGAGAAACTAGAAATTGAATTATAAATATAAATATATATATATATATATTAAAAGTATTTTTAAAGTATGAATAATTCCAAAATGATATACCAAAATCTCCCATACTAATACATAAAAATACTTAACAACAACAGTGGGTACATTTGTATGGTACTGATCACCTTAACAAAGACTATGCAAGGTTTCATGTTTTAAATTAAGACAATCCATTGAGTTTGGGCCTCTAAATCTAATCTCAACTTGGACTTCAAATTAAAAGCTGTAGAGATCTGCTATTTTATCTATAATTTAGGATAATTTTAGATTTATTAAAAAAATTATTTGATAAAAGTTTAATAAATCACTTGCTATCCAAATTTAACAAACACTTCAATTGTCAAGTGATACAAGTAATTGATGTTAGATTTTTTTAAAAGTGTTTTTAGGTAATTGTCGGTTGAGTTTTAATTCGATTGACATCGATATAATTGTCGGTGCAAGAATTGGAGCGGGACTATGAGTAATTCTAGGTATTATATGAAAAAGAACAGATGTGATAAGAACTTATAAGGAAATTAATAGTGTTAATTTTAATGAAATAACAAAAGTAACAAATATTTAACTGATATGTATATTATAATGTTACAATTTCATAGAAAGAAACTACATGCACTTTTTTAAGAATAATTATTTTCCAAGAAACTTTAGAAAGGTTAACCAACCAACCAACCCACCCTCAAAATCTTATCTACTTAAATCTCTCATCTTCTTCATTTTTTCCCCAATCTTCTAAGAAAGAAATCAATATTTTAATAAAGGATTTGTATTTCATCTTGAGTTGATATGTTGTTTGAAAATCTCTTTTATCTTTGTTATATGTTTCAAAACTCCTTTTATAATTTTTATTTATGATTTTTCTATTAACAATTGATAAAAAATTTGGGTTAAAATTTTTTAATGAGAAGAAGGAAAAGGAAATTAAATTAATTAAAATAAATCTTGTTTTCTTATTGAAAAATTTTAACCTAAAACTTCGTCTGATGACCGGTTTATTTTAGTAGAAAACCAATTTATTATTCTTTAAATTTTTAATTATGATTTAGCAAAGGAAAAGTAATATTTGTTTGTTTTAATAAAACCGAGGTTAATGCATACTGATTAATAATCATAACAAGATATCTTAAAATTTTAAATTAGGTGTCATGTAAAATAATAGCAACCCAAATCCTAAGTCTTATGCCACAGTTTGAATTAAAATAATAATACAAACTTTGAATAATAAAATATCAAATAATGTATCTAAAGATATTTTAACAAAGCCGAGCTGAGACCCTCTGGATGTCGTGTCCACGTCCTAACCTAATGAGTTATCTGTAAGGATGAAAATTTAAGGAGGGTGAGCTATGACGCTTAGTGTGAGTTCAATCACAAGAAGATCAGTGCAATAGTCGATAAGGCATATTAATTAATAATGCATAAAATAATCGTAATTTAATAGCAGCTTGAAATATCAATTCTTAATTTAGCCACCATTAGTATCAAGAATTCACAATAGCAATATCAAAATATTGATTTCACAAATTACTCATTCATATATGTAGATATAAATATATCCTACTAGAAATTCTAGGTTTGTATGCACATACTTTCATAGATGCCATACAATATCAATTTTTAATAGAAACGATCTTACCCCACCGCTACACACTACAATAGGAGCTCCTTAGAACTCCAATTGCCAGCACACTAGGTTGTGGGTTAACCACCAATAGTTTGCAGTTTTACCGTCAATGGCTATGGACACACAACAAAATACCGCAGATGGAATCTGCCTTTGGCTGTGGATACACAACAAGACCGTCGCAGATGGAATCTACATATGGTTGTGAGTACACAACAAAATAAATGCAGATAAATTGCCAATACTTCCGTCGTTTATAACATCCAACCCCATGCAATACAATATGGCATGTTCGAACATATCATGCTTTTTATGTGATCGGTTTAACAGTTTCATAAAGCATACTATACATACAATCACCAACACCGAAACAATAGTCATACGTATTGTTCACAATTCATGCAAATGTATATAAACGTCATATTAATATGGTTAGCCAATTTATGGATTCTAACATATTTCACATTATTGGTGACTTAATTGAATAATATAATATACTAAAACAGTTCAGGAAAAAAATTAGGGAATAAACTAAACATAACATAAAATTTTGGGCCAAAACTGTAAAATCTGAGATACGGGGGACACATGACCATGTGAAATGTCTTAGACCTTGTGGAGGGGGTACACGATCGTGTGGCTAGGCTATATGACAGACTATGACCGTGTGGAGGGTCTTAGGTCATGTGCGATTCGAAAAACCTAGGGTTTTAGGGGGACAATGCCGTGTGAGGGGCTATGTGGTCCACAAGTGTGGTTGGCCGTATGGCCCTATTTCAAGCACGATTTGTCCCGATTTTCTTGTAAAAGAAGACACACCTGTCGTCGGGGTCTCAAGCAACGTTCCTCATGTTCTAATCTAATTTGAGGTACCTAAATCGGGTCCTTCAAACGATATTTACACAATAATTAATAATGAATTTCAAGAAAAATCAAGATTTTGAAAGATTCATAAAAGATCATTTAATCAATCTTAAATTTAACGTGAAAAGAAATTCTACACAGGAATTTAAGATCTAAACATCAGGATTGGAATGTTCTTACCTGTTCTTGGCAACGATCGAAGAGTGATCACGAATCCGATTGGAAAACAAGTTAAAATCGGGAATAGATTTTCATTTGGGGTAATCAATAATAATTTCCAGCAATGGAACAAAATTTTGATGAAAAGACAGAGAATTGAAAATCTTAGGCTAATTAGAAAAATGGTTTAAATAGGTAGGGTTTTCAAATTTTTAGCTGCTATTTAGGCGAATAATCTTTTTGAACTACTACCTACACTTCATAATATTTTACTCCTAATTTACTGAAATTAAAAAAGAAAATGGGAGAAGGGTGGACAAAACCTAAGATGTTTTGAAAAGATTTGGGAAGATACCTAATGCTTACTATGGCCCAAAAGCAACTCTTCTTTTCAGAATTTTATATCATAATTTTTAGAATTAAATTACAGTAAATAACAAATCAATTTTTAGTAATTAACATATTTTCTAAAGAACAAGTATGTAATAGCTATTGATTGCTCTGCATGTTGTTAAAAAGTACAAGATATTTTGCATAAAAGAAAAGTTTGACCAAAACACACATAAATTAAGAATAGACCTGTGAGTTTTTTAACACGCAATTGCTGACGACTTTAAGCCTAATCCTTGATTAATGCTTATCTCTCCTTATTTACAAAATTACTAATATATAACACTCAAGTTGATGACAACAGTCCATAATTGATGACATACAAATTATGAATGTAGTTGCCGACACCCATTTTTAAATAAATTAAAATGTATCATATTTTAATTATGTCTGATTGGTCTACCTGGCATGGATTAGGAACGTTGTTTCAGTGATCTGGGATAAATGAATTTGCCCTCTTGCTGTGGTCTACCATTTTCAATTCCCAATTTGATTGAAATAATGGATGATTATTTGTCACAAAAATAAGATGTACTTTTATGTGTAACAATAAAATTGATAATATACAACATGTAGATAGGGAAAGGGCGTTGGGCGTTGGGCGTTGGGCAGTGGGTAGAGCCAAAATGTTCCGAGGGTGACCATTGACCAGCCGTGACTACCCTTCACTCTCCCCACCAAAGCTTAAGCTTCCATTTAATTTTATTTTAGTTCATTGTGCTGCATTTTTTTTAATTGTTGGTGATGAGTAATAATGTCACTTTGGCACCCACAAGATCCCTAATCTGGATTCCAATTAAAGAAATATACCAAGACACAAAATATCCTTATTAGGTGGAACTTAAATTTAATCAATTAGGTCAATTGTCATGTGGTCCATTTTAGTTTAATTTCAATTGTAAAATAATAAATATACAAAGTATTTAGAGGGCAACAGGGATTTGTACTTTAAGTTTAATCCTCACCTAGGCATCCAATGTTTTGGAGAAGTGTGAAATTGGTGCTTCCATCCCATCATTTGAGGACTACTTTAGCTTTCTTTCAATGGATATGAGAATATTGAATCTCTGATTTTCTAAATTTTTTTATTTGGTATTTTTCTTATAATTTTTTTTTTTAGTTTTGGTTTTTACGATGACAACGTATTTTAAGATTGTGCCACATTTTGTCGCATTTTCACAAAGGTTCGAACTAAAAATGATAAACTATAAAAATAGTCACTCAAACTATTAGTGTGTTTCTGTTTTGGTCGACTAAGTTTAAGATTTTCTATTTTAGTCACTAATGTTAAATTTAATATTTTTATCACTCCTCCGTTTGACCACTAACATTGACCCTTTTTATTAGCATATTAACAATTTAGCCCTCCAATGTGTACAATTTCTATCAATTTAATCATAAATCTAAAAATCCAACAAACTAGCCCTCAACTTTACACATTCTTTCAATTTAATTTTGATTCTTAAAATAATAATAATTCATTTTCCAATAAAAGTGCATAAGGTTTTATAAAAATACATACAAAAGTATAAATATTTATAAATAAATGATTTTTTCATTTGCTAACATGAAATTTATTTATTAAAATAAAAATTTTATAAATAAAATAATAATCTTATAAATAAATAAAAATTTAAGGGGTAAAACCATGAAGAAAACTTAGATTCAACTTTTCCCTTTTTTTCAACATCAAAGATCACCATATTCAAGTTGGGCTTAAAACTATAGCCTGAGGTCGAAAAGGGTGAGAATCAATATTTTTAAGTTGTTGCCCAGAACGGGTTTGTTGCGTTTGAGGTTGTGCTTAAAGGCAAACATGATTTAGGATTTATATAGGTGAGAATGAGGCTTTGGAGATCCAGTAGGTGGAAGGCCATGTTGGTAACTCAACAATCAATTCCTAGTTCGATGGCTCGATGATGAAGGATGTGAAAATCAAGGAATTTAGAGTAAGGGTTATTGGTGTCGATGGCCATGGGCAAAGGTGGTGCCCAATGCTCGGCAAATTTGACAAGGACTGAGGAGCAATGTTAGATGTATAATAAAATCTATTATTATAAAATAAACTAAAAAAAAATGAAAATTTTGAATCTGATTTAAGTATTTTTTGTGGGTTTTTAAAAATATTTTATTTATAAAAGTATTATTTTAATAAATAAATTTCAGAGAAAAAAGTAAAATTGGTACTCATTTATTTATAATTTTTAAGTATTTTGTAAAATCTTATGTATTTTTATTTAAAAAATGAACTTTTGAATAATTTTAAATTTTAATTTTAAGAAGTAAAACTAAATTAATAGAATATGTAAAATTGAGGGCTAAATTTTTAAAATTAGGACTAAATTGATAGAATTTATAAATATTGGAGAGTTAAATTTATTATTATGCCAATAAAAGACTCCGCTAGTGATTTAACGTAAGAGTGATTAAAAATAAATTTCGATAATATTAGGGACTAAAATATTTTTTTTAACATGCATAACTAAAATAGAAACATGCTGAAGTTAGGTAATTATTTTATGTGGGCCAAAAACCAAATTGAAAAAAAAAAACAAATTGGGGAATAAATATTTTTTCTCTCATTATTTTAAAAGTGTTCTAAATTTCAAAATCACATGCTTCATTGATTAAAATTGGAACTTAGGAATATCTTTATCAGATTTGTGGACGAATTTTTTATTTAATTCCCATGAGTTGTATCACGGAAATTTATTGCTGCCTATTGATCCAAGAATTTCAAATTCAACATCCATAATTGATTAATTTATGGATTTTTTTAATATTAATGTTGTTTTAATTATATATGTTGTTTTTTTTATATAATACTTAGAACTATTTATAGTTCCTCTCCAACCCTTAAATAGGAGGATAATGTGCTCTAATGCACTCGAACCCAAGTCCTCCTACACTAACAACAATACTGATGCCAACCGAGCTAAGACTCAATCGGCTAAATTTATGGATTTAAGTAATCATGAAATTAAGTTATATTTATAATTTTAATATGTTGATTTGTGTTACGTTTTGTTATGTGCGACAGTTGTGTGTAATGAACCCCAAGGTCGCAACGCCTATCTAGTATTGTTTAGCAAATTTTGTAATTTGGTCCTCAAATAGGAAAGCTTGTATACTGTCTTGGAAGTCATGACATTGAACTACTAATGTCGTGACATCAACCTGAAAACTTTTGAAAATGTTACATTTTAGTCTTCCAAGAGTTCAGGGTTATTAATAGAGCTTTCGTAAGCTCGTATAAACCTTTATTTGAAATATGATATGATGTAATGATTCAATAATTGTATATTTAGAATAAAATGGTGTTTTTGTGGAAAAAATTTAAATTAATGTTGCTCATGCATTGGATGTGACATCCTGTAGTCCGAATCCAGCAATCGGATTAGGCAAGGTATGTTACATATTTGATAGAAAAACTAGTCCCCTAGTTCTTCTAGGAGAGGGGTGGCACACCCTAGTTAAATATACTAGGGTTGCCTCCCCTCGTATGTATTATGAAAGGTTTTTGAGCCTCTATTGTATTTGGTTCAATTATACGTGCTTTCTAGACTTTTAGCCTAGCACTTTATAATTTATTTCAATACGGTACATGTTTTTTATTTCCTAAAATAAATATTATTTATTAATTTAAATTAAATTAATTAATTTTTCAATTAAATAATTTTTTCAATCCAATTCTAATTACGTTAAAGTCATGACAACTTTACCATAAAAATATATGAGAAAATATATTTATTTTTCGATTTAATAGATGCACAATGACCGATTAATTTATCTATTTTGAACTTCAATTATTTAATTAAATAATAATTCAAAAACTTAAATTAATTTTCAAATAATTTCCATACTTAGTGAGAAAACACATTTATTTCGAATATAACTCATTTCTCTAACTTTATCATTTCCATCCATTTTGGTTCATTTGACTCTTTATGCAATTCATTTCTGATTTCAACGAACTAGCGGAGGGACTGATTAAACATATATAATTAGGGCTAAAATGATTTATAATTAAGCTCTAGCTTTTCGCCTATTAATTATAAACTCATTTAGTCACGAAGCCATTCCACTATAGTATCATGATTGAGCTCTCCCTAATTACATACCATCATGAAAGCTACTCAATCAATTCTCGTCCAATGATCTTATCATGCATGTGTTACCTTCATAGGATATTTTTAATCTCTTTGGCATAAATTTGTTCTCCCAATACGATCCAATTTCATTTCGTGGTAATAATTACATCTTCCTTCATAAAAGTCGATTACTATCAAATAGTAATTAAGTCATTTATCATAAAGACAAACAAATCGTAATCATGTTTACTTTTCATCTATCATGTAATGTGTAACACCCCTAACCCGTCTCCATTGCCGAATTAAGATTATGGGATGCTACGACGATTAACAAGTCCAATAATAAATCAAAACAGTTCAGAGTTCAATTTAATCATCATAAATCAATACTATGATAGTAAATAAGTTCGATAATATCTTAAAATAGTTCAAAAATCAAAATTTAATATCATAAATCATTATCCAATTATTAATCATAGCATATATGCGAAAACGAAACTTAAATCGAGCCTACAAGACCTTCAAATCAATTTGAAAACAAACAGAGACTAATTCGAAACAAAATAGAAAATATGAGAAAACTGAAAACAGGGGTCACACGGCCATGTGGAAAAAACCAGCCTGTGTGGCCTCAAACATGGTCGTGTGACTATTCTACATGCCTGTGTCATTAGACCGTGTACAGTTTGAAATAGGGTCACATGGCCGTGTAACAAACTGAACCCGTGTGAAAAATTCTTCACCTAAAAATCAATAAGACACACAACCGTGTGGGGAGACCATGTGTGGCACACAACTGTGTGACAGACTGTAACACCCACACCCTATTCTGTTATCGAAATAGGGTTGCTGAGTGTTACCTTACAAGTCGGAACTTTTCATTTCATACCATAATTCAACTTAAATAAAGCATGCATATTTCCACAGCTAATCAAACATAACAACACAAGATAAAGTGTAAACTTTCACAAAACTAAGTACCAATACAACATATCCAAAAGGGTCCTATTACATGTCATATATATCAAACCAAAATCAAAGTCTACCAAAGATTCCCGGATAGTGTGATTTCTTGTGTTGATCTGATCTTCTGAGTCCACAAAAACGTAATCTACAAAAATGAACCAAATATTGGTAAGCTTACACAAAGCTTTAGTAAGTTCATGTGAATAATCAATAAAATTTTACCCACTTAAACATGATAAATTAGACTTTGTATTTAGACAATGAAATTCCTGACAATCACAACTTCCATCAGATGAATAATATTCAGAAAATTATTTCAGTGCTCGTGTCCAATCATCGGTACAGAAAATCTTATTTAGTATAACCAATGGATAATGCTCATTTGAGCAAGCATTTAGTATAATCAGTGAATATTACTCGTTTGAGCAAGCATTCAGTATAATCAGTGGATAATGCTCATTTGAGCAAGCATTCAGTATAATCAGTGGATAATGCTTGTTTGAGCAAGCATTCAGTATAATTAGTGGATAATGCTCGTTTAAGCAAGCATTTAGTATAATCAGTGCATAATGCTCATTTGAGCAAGCATTCAGTATAATCAATATTCCATTTTTCATTTTTAAGGTCATACTATTATACAATATAACATTTTAAAAAATATATTATCATATAATATAAGAATCATTAGAAGTATAAATAACGTACGAACTTACTTGACTAAATTACAGCAATGACAAATGTACAGAGACTATTCGGTAATTTTCTCTTTTCCTCAGTTTTCCACTCGTTCTTGATCTAAAATAATAATTTCATCCGATTCACTAATTCCAACATCAAAATCAACTCATTTATGCAATTAAGTTCTTTTAAATTTTTTTTACGAAATTACCCCCAATATTTTACTTTTATGCAATTTAATCTTTAAGCTCAAAAATTGCAATTTAACCATTTTTAACCACAATTAATTTCAGCAGAATTATTCAATACCTCCCTACAGCCCCTACTTGCTATTATTTCACAACAAGTCTTTGCAATTTTATCACTTTCACATTTTAGTCATTTATATTAAAATTAACAAAATTACTTTACAAAATAGTCCTATTTAACTACCAAGCTTAATAATCTATCATAAAACTTCAATAATATACTAAAATCATCAATGATATAATCCAAAACATTTGAAAGTATTACAAATTAGTCCTCAAGTAACTAGATTAAACTAATACCAGCTCAAAAATATAAAAATTACTAAAAACAGACGGAATTTACACCAAATCGACAGGCCTAAACTTGGTCGAACCTCCCATGTCTCAAAAATGGTGGTTTCGGTTTGGGGAAGAAGAACCTAAGTAATCATTTGTATTTCTTTTCTTTTTCTCCTTTTAACTTAATTTATTTATTCTTTAAATTATAAAATTAACATATTTTTACACTAAAAACAAATTCCACCGCTCATCATATTTAATTTTGGGTTAAATACCATTTTTAGTCCCCCTATTAAACCTTTTAAACTAATACTGATTGACTTTTACAATTTTTATGACTTAGTCCTTTTTCTTTAATTACTAATCAATAAGGATCTAATAGCAATTAACTACAAAACTAGAAAATTTCAAACCATTTCTACCGTTTGGCCATTTAAGGAGGGTTTCATTGCACAATTGGTCCTTCAATTATTTTAAATTTTAACTAAACAAGCTTAATTTCAATTTAATCCTAAACTAATTAGGACTAAATGAGCAAATAGCCCAAAAGTTAGTGGATTTAATCATGTCACCACCTCTTGGACTTTTGATCATGGTTTAATTACCATTTTGGTCCCTTTACTATTTTTAAATCAAAAGCAATTAATTTTTACCTCTTTTACAATTTAATCCTTTTTACGATAATTGAACAATAAATCATCAACATTACCAGACCATACTTCAATTCACATATAATACGACTCTATAAATATTTAATAAAAATATTTACGGCATTAAATTATGGAAACGAGGCCTAATACCTCGTTTTCAATTATCACTTGACTTTTAAATCGAACCACTTATACTAACTTTTAATTTAGTTAGTTAAAATTCCTCAAATCAGAATTCAATATAAAAACTATTTTTGACTCATATTATTTAAATACTAATTATACAAACTCATTCATCGAATTTGTGGTCCCGAAACCCTTGTTTTCGACACCACTAGGTTGAATGTGAATTGACATAATTTTGGCATGTTTTGATGTGTCTTGAATAGGTATAATTGAATGGAAATAGTATGGTTTGGAACCTAAGATATGGATGTTGAAATAACTTGGTTTTGAAGTCATTTTAGGTACACACAGCCTAGGACACGATCTGTGTAACAACCCATTTTTTAGTGGTGTCGAAAACAAGGGTTTCGGGACCACAAATTCGATGAATGAGTTTGTATAATTAGTATTTAAATAATATGAGTCAAAAATAGTTTTTATATTGAATTCTGATTTGAGGAATTTTAACTAACTAAATTAAAAGTTAGTATAAGTGGTTCGATTTAAAAGTCAAGTGATAATTGACATTCAACCTAAATGCCTAACCAATGTACCCTCATTGGTACCACAATTCAAACATTTAAAATCCAATTCACATACATCATTTCCCAAATCACAAAACATGTATCTATCAAGCATTTCATAACTTTAAATCACAATCAAAACCAAACTTTCAAATGCATGAATCATACCACTTATATACATATGGCCAAAATACCAAAAGAGCCAAATAAACACAACCACAACATCACATAATAAAGCATGAACCAACATGTCTAATAACAAGTGAACTTAAACTCCTAGTACATGCCACTTATAACCTAGATCAAAATAATCACGATTTATACTGAGTCGTTGAACGTATAGTGTGAGCTTCGACTTGAACTTCCAATCAACATAAACTTTCGATGATCTATAAGAAATCAAACACAAGGGATGTAAGCAAATCTTTGCTTAGTAAGTTTGTATTAAACTTAAGCTTTAACTTACCATAAAGGTTGCAACTTAAACAATTTGCAATTTAATTCATAAGCAAGGTCATAAGATCGTTATTAACCTATAAATATCACAAGTCTCACAAGGTTAGTGAGTTCACATATATGAAACTTATAACCTTATCATGTTATAAAATGTATACAAGTAAACACATTAGGTATACATTTCATTCAACATCTATTCATTTAACATTTCACATTTACATTTCAAGTATTCATTTCAAATGTGCCTTTTACATATCTATCTATATAAACATTTCTTATAAACACTTTATAATTATTTCCATATAACCAATTCATATAATCATTTAGTATATCTATTTCCATATAACCAATTCATATAATCATTTCATATATTCATTTTATATATTCATTTTATATAACCATTTCAGTATAATCGTCTCATATAACCATTTCATATTACACATTTAACACAAAATCATTTTGTAAATTACATTTCGCTTAAATAATTCATATTAGTCTCTCATTCCATATAACTGTTTTATATACCCGTTTCATTTTATACATTTAACACAATGTTAATAAACATTAATCCTGTCAACCACAATCAAAATCATTTTATAAATTACATTTCGTTTAAATAATTCATATCAGTCTCTCATTCCATATAACTGTTTTATATACCCGTTTCATTTTATACATTTAACACAATGTTAATAAACATTAATCTTGTCAACGACAATCATTCAACAAGTGAGTTTTATATACACAAGTTGCATAATATAACCAATTATACAAGATCATTCAATACCAAGTCACAATATAATATCGAAAATCATGTAAACATTTATATAATTCATTAGCAAGTCATTTAACCATTGAAAATCTGCCTGATGAATGATATAAACAGATACGAAGATGCGGTTATCCATCCAAGACATGCCAAAAAGCTCAAATGAGCCAAACCAACCAAAAACATGCCTGGGCACCAAGTGCCAAGCTCGTAGGCTAACACCCACCCCCGGTAACACGCCAGAATCATTGTAAATATAACATGATAGTCTGCAACAAATGTTGGACTCTGGTAGATTCAGTGAATAATAACAAGTCAAGAATCATCATTTCATCACAAGTCAATCCCATACAGCTCGCAATATAACCTATTAGCATACCAATTGTATCGTATCCTATGTTCATCTGGGCTCGATACATGTAATCGTATAACAGTTTACATTTCAATCTATTTTCTCACCAATTCAATCGTAATATTTCAGATATAACCAATGTCATCAAATTACAGAATTTTTAATAATAACATTACTAAAATACCATATGAACTTATCTAAATACAATAACTACGAACACTTCAACGACAACTACTTAATGATTTTTTCTTTCTCGCGATTATCAACCAACTAATCCGTCTCTTGATCTAAATATAATATTTTCATTCAATTAATCAATTAAAATACTTTAAAACACTTAAATTCACATATATAATCATTTATCAACATTTTACACTTTTACCCTAAACTTTACCTTTTGTTCAATTTAGTCCTAAACCCGAAACTTTTACAATTATCACAATTAAACCCAAAGCCAAACTAGCCAATTTTTTAATTATACATATACAGCCCATAATTGTTGAAATTTCACAATAATTTCATGCTAAACTTATTATTTTATCAATTTAGTCCTTAAACTTAAAACTAACCAAAAACACTTAACAAAATAATCCTAAAACATTTCCAAGCTTCAAAATCTTCCATTCAATATCAAGAACATCCAAAATCACCAATGGTGATTTTATTAAACTTTAACAGTTTCGAAAACGAAGATACGAATTAGTTGGACCTAGTTGTAATGATCTTAAAAACATAAAAATTACGAGAAATGGGTGAAAAATGACTTACCATGCAAGAAAATATCAATGGCTAAACCAAGCTTTAGCTATGGTGTTTCTTTCCATTTCAATTTCGGTGGAAGGAGAAATGGGGAAGATGATAAAATAATAAAATGGTTTTCTTTCACTTTTGTTTTATTATAAAACATGTTTTAATTTTAATTAAATATATTTTGAACATGTAAAATACTTAAAAACAATCCCACTATCGAATAAGGTAATAGCGATTAACTTTTGTAACTTTTACGATTTAGTCTTTTCTTTAATTAACTATTGAATCACTAAAATTTCCAGTTGAACTTTAATATACCTATATAGTAACCTCAGTAAATATCTAATAAAAATATTTACAGACTAATTTTATAGAAATGAGGTCTCAAACCTCATTTTTCAAAAACCACTTGTATTTAAATTTTCATTCACTTGCCAAAAATTATCAAATTAAAATTCAATATAATGATATATTTGACTCGTAAATATTAAATAATAATATTTACGAACTCACTCGTCCGATTTGTGGTCCCGAAATCATTGAAAAATAGACTATTACATAATGCATATGAGAGGATACCATTCACTCATTTATTGCAATATGAATTCCACTGTTGTGAATAATGTTATATACTACAGAAGTCGTATACCCATGCACCAACTTTCAGTTTCTTTTCTATTTGAACTCAGGTTTTTACTTACATCAAAGTATATGAATCACGCATACATAGTCTATCATCCACTCAAGGTTTAAGGTATGTCACTATAAACGTCACAAGTAAATAAATTCATAAACTAATTCAGAATCTAACCTATCCAATTAATCGAAACTAAATGAACTCATCTACACTATTCTAAATTCACATTTTATATAAAACAATTGCATGCTTTATATATTTTTATTAAAAAATCCTAATCATCTATAAATATAATTAAATTTTAAGTAGTGTATTTAAAAAAAAGAAATCGAATTTGGTAAAGGTACATGGTGTTGGCTACGAGGCTGCCATCCACATTGGGTGAAGGGTCCTCATCTCCCTCCCCGTCTTAATTATTTGGCAGGCCTAAACTCTTTATTTTTATTTTATTTTACGTTATTACTCTTCCCTTTAACATTCTTTCTAAATAGAAATTAAATAATAATTTTTATACAATTTAACTTAATTTTTAAAGAATATTAATTTTATAAAACACAATAATTCAATAATCACAATATTATTTCATCTTTTAAGTTTTAAATTTTAATTAAGTTTCTCAATACCGTATCGATAAACAACTCATTTTTATTATGGCATTGATATGTACCAATACTAATGTATTTTGACATATTATTTCGGGTTTTTCAATATTTTAAATGCTTTTCATACATATTATATGCATACATGTAAATATATCTCAATTATGTACTTATAAATATATGGGCAAACAAAACCCGTAGCCATCCAATTATTAGTGCCTTTTTACCCAACTCCAATTTTTTTTTATTTAGTCACTAACGTTATCGACATTTGATATTTTGTCACCCCTTTTGTTAAACCATTAGCAAAATTTTGACGTGGTCTTTTTTATTTATATAATAACAAGTTTAGCTATACAATATTTATAAATTATATCAATTTTATTCTAATTCTAAAAATAACAAATTTAACCCACAACTATACACATTTTATCAATTTAGTCTTGATTTAAAAATTCAAAAAGAGAAAAAAATTAAAACCTTTTAAAATAGAATATTACTAAAACTTCATTTTCAATAAAATAAATAAAATTTTAAAATATATTATTTTCATCATTTTCTTTTTAAGTTAAAATGCAAACAGTTTTTGAAGTTAAAGTTAATAAGAATTCTTGTAATTGTTATAAAATAAAGAGAGATGGAGAGAATAAAGAACAAAGAAAATATGAAAGCAATAGATGATATACTTTATTGATCAAAAGGATGATTACAATGCTTCACCGAATCTCTATTTATATGCCTAAGAAGTATAAAGAAGGAGAGATCTAATTCTAATAACTATTAGAATTTAAAGTACGTTAAAACTTTATCTTGATCATGATGGACATCCACTTAATAAGATATTCATAACAGAATTGATTTTTAAAATTATTCGAACTTTCTCTCTCCTCAAACACTAACCTTCTCTTTCACTTTTTTGTCTTTGATTTATCAAATTTTGTATGCATGAACATTTAAAATAAAATTTACATATTTATTCTTAAGTTATTTTGTGAAAATATTATTGAAAATCTCATTAAACATCTTTAAATTATTCAAATACTAAAAAGTTGTTTAATAAAATGATTTGATATGTTTTTCTTGAGATTTCAAGGCATTTTTAAGCATTTTATATTTATTCCCAAGTAGTTTTGCAGAAATTTTATTAAAATATAGTTAAACATTCTCAAAATTTTAAAGCACTAAATAACTTTCGAATAGACTGATTTGATATATTTCAAATGCTTTTGAGTAAACTAGTAATGATATTTTACCTAGCATATTGATACCTTAGAAGTAAATAAGCATAGCTATTTCCAGAGAGATAAGTTATGAATATCTATTCTTAATATATGGGTACCATAGGTATCAATACCTCCTTGTCGAAGGCTGAAATTTAACATCATTTTCACTTTTCAACACCTATTTTTCTTTCCAACATTTTCAATTGGCTAAAAACTTATTCTTTAAGAAGATTGCAAAACTAAAAGATCAACATCCAAACAAGAAATCAATATACAATCATTAAATGAAGTGAAAATACAAGACAGCTTTAGTAATTTTATATGTTTTAATTTTTTATAAAATATAAGTTTTTATGTTATTATTTTGGATATATATATTTTTATAAATTTATAAAAAATTTTAAAATATGTAAATTGATAAAATATAAAATCGCTAAAAAACCATATTTAGAATGAATCTGGATAAATGGTTGTCCAATTAATTTGAATCTAGATAAATAATTGTTCAAATTCATTCTTGATGTGAATTTTATACTTTTTATTAAATTATATATTTTTATTTTAAAATAATAATTTATATAACATTTATATTATAAGAATTAAAAATTATAAAATTACTAAAACCACATGTAGAATTAATCTAGACAATTAGTTGGCTGTATTTGAATGAACTTGGACAACCGTCTGTCTCGATTCATTCTTGATATGAAAAAATATTTTTATTAATTTATATGTTTTTAAATTTTTTTAATTTGTTATTTATATTTGTCGTGTGTCTTTGTGTGATTGATTGCCAGTATCACGTTAACACTAAATAATAGTGTTAGTACAAAAATACCAAAATGTATGACGAGCAAGTTTAAGTACAAATCAAGAAAAATTTAAGTACTAACTAAATACTTTTAAAGAATAAGTTTAAAAGATAATTTACGTATTAACCCTTGATTATAATTGGATTGTTTTGCTTTGCTTAGTGTATTTACCCAAATTTGGATTTATAATTGGTGATTTTGATGGGTGAAGATGAAGATGGATTGAGGATGGCGATAGGTGAAGATGGTGTTGATAGTTTTAGGTTTCGATTATGGTGTTGAATGGGGTTAGCGAAAAGGCTTTGAGATTTTTCTAGTGTGGGTTTGGATGGGCAATTGGGTGCAGTGTGTTTAGTTTACTTTTTTGTCTCACGCTACAGTGTCACTATAATATTTAATCTCATTGCCACCATTGTTTTTACACTAACCACAAGTAAAGTCACCGTCTATCCAAACTCACTCTTAGAAGAAATAAAAGATGATAATGAAATTTTTGTCAGAATAAATATGACAAAAGAAGATGATAATGAAAATTACGTATTTCCCGATACTTCATAAAAAATCAAAATAAGATGATTAAAAATATATTTTTAGACTTTTGTAAAATTTTATGTATTTTTATAAAAGATTATTTTTAGTAATTTCTATTTTAAAGTATGTTTTGATTTTTATCCATTCTTTTAAAATTTTTAGAATATAGAATGTAAAATTAAGGGCTAAATATGTTAATTTTTAGAATTAGAGTCAAACTATAGACTTTGTAAATATTGGAAGGCTAATTTTATTATTATGACAATAAAAAAGACAACATCAACATTTCGTTAATGATTTAAAGGAGGAGAGACCAAAATATTAAATGTTGATAACATTAATGACTAAATAAAAAAATTGGAGTTAAATAATCAGAACAAAAATGTTGGCGTATGATTTTAATTTTTTAACCCTCTTCTCCAGTTCGTCAGTTTAGTTGGTTCGATTAAAATATCATTAAAATTAAAAAAAATTAATTCAACTATCAATTTAATTAGTTTTTCTTTTTGCCGATTCAATCCGTCTGCATAAATTCTTGATCATATCAGTTTAAAATCGTTCTCAAAATTAATATCTTGGTCAATTTTCAACCTAACCAAACTATTGGATTCGATTCTAATATTATTTCTTTATTCTTTGTAAAAAGGTGGATTCAGGCGCACAATGCGTGTAAAATACGCCCTTCTAGAATTATAAGAATAATTAATTGCCACGTCAACTTATAAAATTGAAAAAATAAAATAAAAAGGGTTTCCTCCTATTTAGGGAAAAGTCCAATCCTATACATAACTACGTTGCGTTGATTGGCATCATGTTTGGGTACACGATGCCGTTTTCATTGCCTTGTTTTTTTCATCCATAAATACCCATTTTGTTTGCAGTTTGGTTCATATTATAAAATCATTATTCTAATTTTGATAATTAAATTATAATTATTTCACGCATATTTTTTAAAATATATATATATTTCATTTTCAAAGCTTAGATTTCTTTTTTAAAAAAAACCCTATATATTATCATTAATCATGTGACAATTTTATTAAATGTTATACCGAATACTTAGAACTATTCATAATCTCTCCTAAACCCATAAATAAGAGAATAATGCGTTTCAAAATATTCAATCCACATCCTCCTACATTAATAATAATATTCATGCTAATTAAACGTGTACAAAAGTTACATATATCATGATTACACATAATCCAAATATCTCAATTCAACCCGAATAATAAAAAAAGAATGATTTCATTTCCTTTAAGCACGAAATACATACACATTTTTTTATAGAAAATAAACACCTAAATCTAATTTTGATATATGTACACAGTAAACTTTAATATTTTAACAAACCTTATCCTAAAAACTTGCCATATTCTTTAAAACATTTTGATCACATCTTTGAAAGCTTTACTGCTACTTCCATAATTTAATCATAACTAGTTTTCGGCCTCTATGATGTACTGATATTTAATTGTTGTATTTAAAACTTGCTTGTTTTTTTCTAAAATTATTATTTTAGGGAAAAGATATATTTAATTATTGAATTAAATGTTGGAGTAAATTTTAGAGCATTTTTATATTTTTAAAAATTTTTTCACATAAATTATTGTTATACTTATATATTTGCGAGCTCTAAAGATGTAATCGAGCTTAAACGAATTCAAATATTGCTAAGTTTGAACTCGAAATTGGGAGCTCAATACTTGGCTCGAGCTTGATCGAACATCTACTTTTAAGTTCGAGTTACTCGATAATTAAGCTTAGGGTTAATAATATATATTAAGGGCAATGATATAATTTAATAATATAAAAATATGAAAAGCTTGATAAGGCTCACGAGTCGTTTGAGTCAAGTATTGCTAAGTTCAAATTTGTATCAAGTCGAGTTTGAATTTTTCGAGTTGAACTCAAGTGGTGTCTCATTTACACCCCTATGAGCTCACCTTGCAATCCATCAACCTCACAAGATGTCTTGCGAGCTAAAGAGAACTACAAGATCAAGAGTTTATCGACCAAGACTCTATGACCTCTCTCCCTCACAGATCTTTAGCATGGCAAGCACATGTTGTCTCTAGAAGAATATAATACTTGCCATCCATACCTAGGAGGAAAGGAGGTCGACTAAGCTTTAGGAAATATGAAATTAATGAGGGAAGGACACATGATGTCTTTAGAAGAATCAACATCGTCTTTTATAAGACCATCTAAGGCCAAGGAATTGAAATCTCTCTCTCTTCTCCCAAATTCTCACATGTAAAAACCCTTCTTCCTCCTCCTAATTTGAATTACTTGCAATCACTTACGACTCTATGCCCATCAAATAAACCATCGGAGTCACAGTGGCAATCACAATTTGATATCAACAATAACCATTAGAATGGAATTATAAAAAAAATAATTGGTTGAGTTGTAAGATGAATATTTGGAAATAATCATAGAAAGTATTTTAGCCAAGTAATCACTATCAATTATGGCAAGTAGTTTGAACACAAAGTTGTCAAACGAAATTATTAATTAATTACATTTCTAAATAATAATAAAAGAAGACTTTGGTCCTAAATTAATTTTAATTGTAAAATTCCCACTTAATCCCCCAAAATAAAGGTAAAAAACAAAAGTGATTTTCACCACTTGTAAATGTAAAACTTTCCTTCCACTTCTTATAATTTCATAAAAAAAAGAAAAAAATATTTATTTGTGATTTAATTTATTATATTTTAAAGTTTTGGACCATAACCTTTGCGTGTATATAAACTCACATTTCTCTCCCATTTTCTTTCATTGGAAAATAGTCCTTTCTTTTCTCTCTCTCTCTCTCATCTCTCGCCTCGGTCGTTTGTTTTCTTTTCATTTCTTTAGGAGGGTGGTCAATATGGGGTCTTCGATTTTGCCAGATCTCGGAGCTGAGATCTTGATCCCCGTTTGCGCCGTTATTGGAATTGTCTTTTCTCTTGCACAATGGCTTCTTGTTTCCAATGTGAAGCTCTCCCCGGGTTCCCCCGGTAACAACGGTGCGGGTGGGAAAAACGGCTATTCCGATTACCTCATTGAAGAAGAAGAAGGTCTTAATGACCATAATGTTGTTATTAAGTGTGCTGAAATTCAGACTGCCATATCTGAAGGTTCTTACTCTTTTCAACCCTTCTTTTTACATGTTTTTGAGGTCTGGGTTTCTTGAAAAATGGATTCTTTTGGTCTTTTTATTTTTATTTTTTTGTGTTGGGTTCCCGTCTTTGCATGTTGGAATTAGTTAAGCTGAAATGGTTCGTCTTTCTGAAGAAAAACGAGACTTTTTCTTGTTGTTCAGAACTTTAACATCTTTTTCTAATCTTTGAGTTCTTTTTTTTTTTTTTATGTTTGGTTGGTGGTGTTTTTGGTTTGTCTGTATAAAATTTGATATTGTTTTATGAATCATCACTGGGAAGAAGAAAGATTTTTGGAGCACGAGGTTTGTATTTCTTGATGTTTCCTGTCCTAAGTGTCTGTATTTGCTTTCTATGTTGTTGGATATTTATGTTTTTTTAATTAAAACCCATGAACAACTACAGCTTGTGCAAGCTATCTTAAAAATAAAATATGCGTTTTAATGAATGCTTTATTCAGATCGAAGTGTATGGTGATGGGGTGAATCTATAGTTTGGACCTACATGTATTTATTTATTATATCTCACAATCAACGTTGATTTAGGCTGTTCTGCTACATTTTTTCCTCTTTACACATAGGGAGTATAATTGAGATTCTGGCCATTTCTTTTTTCCCTTTTGGGTTTTAAATGCTCTTCTAGCACATGGAAGATGCATGATGGCAATCTATATACAATATCTTTTACCTTCTTTTTCTTTTGGTGGAAGCTTGTACCAGATCTGGAATTCCTACTTCATATGGGGCTGCCCTGAATCAAGTTTTCAGTGGCCAGAACCCTTCAATTTGTTTACTCTGAAAGCCTTACTTAACAAGGATATAAAAGTTGGATGGTTTTTTTACTTTGTTTTCTTCCTTTTCTAAAAAAGAAAAAAGATTGTGTTTTTGCGTTAAATGTATCATACATGAATGATTGTGAGAGTAAAAGCTGATTTCAGCAAATGCTGCACTATTTCATGATATTATATGCTTTAGCACTTTATTTTACTTTTGGAAAGTGAGATGCTTTGGAATAATTTTTGTGCTTCTAAGATTGTAACATACTAAGTTGCTTTTTGGTGTAACAATTCCAAGTTCGTTTCTGCTTTTCACTTTATTTTTGTGTTTATAGGTTACTGTTGTTAAAAACAAAAGTATATATAGATTCAATGTTTTTAAATTTGCCGTCAACAAAAGGTTGTATTGGAAAATGCAACTATTTTTAAATTTGTTCTGTAGATGATGTTTCTAACAATATGCTTTTCTTGCAAGGGATTACTGGATTACATTTAGTTGCTCTGTTTATTGCCTTTTCTGTTGTTAATTTTGGAGAAGACTTTCCCCATTAGCTAATTTTGGACTTATGAGTTTGCAGGAGCAACCTCATTTCTTTTCACCGAGTACCAGTATGTTGGCATTTTCATGGTTGCTTTTGCAATCTTGATTTTCCTTTTCCTTGGCTCGGTAGAGGGTTTCAGCACCAAGAGCCAGCCTTGCACTTATGACAAATCTAAGATGTGCAAACCTGCTCTTGCCACTGCTATATTCAGCACAGTATCTTTCTTGCTCGGTGCTGTCACTTCAGTAGTTTCTGGCTTTCTTGGGATGAAAATTGCTACCTATGCTAATGCTCGAACCACCCTGGAGGCAAGAAAGGGAGTTGGGAAGGCATTTATTACTGCATTCAGATCTGGTGCTGTCATGGGCTTTCTTCTTGCTGCAAATGGTCTTTTGGTGCTTTACATTGCCATCAACTTATTCAAGCTCTACTACGGTGATGACTGGGGTGGTCTTTTTGAGGCAATCACTGGTTATGGGCTTGGAGGTTCGTCCATGGCGCTTTTTGGAAGAGTTGGTGGAGGCATCTATACGAAAGCTGCTGATGTCGGTGCTGATCTTGTAGGCAAGGTGGAAAGGAACATTCCTGAGGATGACCCTAGAAACCCAGCTGTAAGTAACTTGTATCTACTAACATGTTATGGCACTTAGAATTATGAAATTGAGTTTTGGTTCCTCATGTTGGGTTTTCACTTGTCACTGAGTTGCTTTCCTGTTTTCAGGTGATTGCTGACAATGTTGGGGATAATGTTGGTGATATCGCTGGGATGGGATCTGATCTTTTTGGGTCCTATGCTGAATCATCTTGTGCTGCACTTGTTGTCGCTTCCATCTCTTCTTTTGGCATCAATCATGAATTGACTCCGATGTTATATCCTCTCATTATAAGTTCCGTTGGTATCATTGTTTGTTTAATCACCACCTTATTTGCTACTGATTTCTTTGAGATCAAGGCTGTTAAGGAAATTGAGCCATCGTTGAAGAGGCAACTTATCATCTCCACTGTTCTCATGACTATCGGAATTGGGATTGTTAGTTGGGTAGCTCTTCCATCTTCCTTTACCATTTTCAATTTTGGAGATCAGAAAGCTGTGAAGAATTGGTAAACTCTTGGTGCTTCTTTCATTGAGAAATATCTTCATATGCTTGCATTAGAATGAGTGTGACATTGAATTCCATCTGCAGGCAGCTATTCTTATGTGTTGCTGTTGGTCTTTGGGCTGGCCTAATTATCGGTTTTGTAACTGAGTACTACACTAGCAATGCATACAGGTATTAGTCTGGATGGTTTTTATTTTTTCTTGGACTATCCTTTGTTGTCATTGATTTTAACTGTGTGTACTTTCTCCTGCAGCCCTGTACAAGACGTTGCTGATTCCTGCAGGACTGGAGCAGCGACTAATGTTATTTTCGGCCTTGCTTTGGGTTACAAGTCTTGCATTATTCCTATTTTTGCCATCGCAATGAGTATTTTTGTTAGTTTCAGCTTTGCTGCTATGTACGGCATTGCTGTTGCTGCCCTTGGAATGCTGAGCACCATAGCTACTGGATTGGCTATTGATGCTTATGGTCCCATCAGTGATAATGCTGGAGGCATTGCTGAGATGGCTGGCATGAGCCATAGAATTCGAGAGAGAACTGATGCTCTCGATGCTGCAGGAAACACCACTGCTGCTATTGGAAAGGTTTGATTTGTTTTCACTTAAGTACCGGGCATACAGTTTCTCTGCTTGTTTGATTTATGTCACCTCTGGATTGCATTGGTATAACAAGTTCTAATGCAGGTTTTAGTGTTTTGGTTGGCATTGATGTCTTTGCAAAAATGTTGCGTTTGTCCCTTGAAGCCAGCTTGTGTTTGCTTTTCCAAGCCCTGATTTTTTGCTTTAGTGTAAATTGAACTTCAACATTTATTCTATATTTTGATTACTTACTAAAATATTTGCCCTTGAAACTGTTACCGCTTGAGCATCTTTGTTCTCTTCTTTAGTTTGTCAGTTGAGAACTAATTGTTGTACTAAGGCCTGGAATGTAGTTGCGCTTATTTTTGCTTCATGTAGCATTTATGTGTTTGCTTGCTTGAAGAAAATGTGATCTATATTTTTGCATTACAGCGATAATGGGTATTCATTTGTACACTCCTAAATTCTTTTCAGGGTTTCGCCATTGGTTCAGCAGCCCTTGTGTCCCTTGCCCTCTTTGGTGCCTTTGTGAGCCGTGCTGCTATTTCAACAGTTGATGTATTGACCCCTAAAGTTTTTATTGGGTTGCTTGTCGGGGCAATGCTTCCTTACTGGTTCTCTGCTATGACCATGAAGAGTGTGGGAAGTGCTGCTTTGAAGATGGTTGAGGAAGTGCGTCGGCAATTTAACACGATCCCAGGTCTCATGGAGGGCACTGCTAAGCCAGACTATGCTACCTGTGTTAAAATCTCTACTGATGCTTCCATCAAAGAAATGATCCCACCTGGTGCGCTAGTTATGCTCACACCCCTTATTGTTGGGATCTTTTTTGGTGTGGAAACTCTCTCCGGTGTCCTTGCTGGATCCCTCGTCTCTGGCGTCCAGGTAATGTTAACAAGTCTTAATATCGGGTCACCACAACCTTGTAATTCTCCTATAAAAGGATCATTTTTAAGTTGTTTCTGTCTTGGTAATATTTGTAGATTGCTATCTCCGCATCGAACACAGGGGGTGCTTGGGATAATGCTAAGAAGTATATCGAGGTATCCATGATTTGACTGACTGTAATTTTGATGTTTTGAAGTTAATGGTTCTATTATATTTATGGTGTGGACTTTGTTGTGGAATGCAGGCCGGTGCTTTAGAACATGCAAGAACTCTTGGTCCCAAAGGATCAGAACCACATAAGGCAGCTGTTATCGGTGACACCATTGGGGACCCTCTAAAGGATACATCCGGACCATCACTGAACATCCTCATCAAGCTAATGGCTGTTGAATCACTTGTCTTTGCACCCTTCTTCGCTACACACGGTGGACTGCTTTTCAAGATATTTTAAGTAAAAGAACACAAAAACGGTTACAGTGTCTGCCGGTTCTCTTCCAAATCTCCTTTTTTTTTTTTTTCTCAAGTATAGTTTTAGTGTGTAGCACATTTTGACAATATCCTCTTAAAGGTTGAATCTATAGCGAAAATTTTCCCTTGTAAAAGGTTGACAATGAAATCAATGATAATGATGACTATGATAATGGTCAATCTAGAAAAGAGTTAAGAACTGTATTGTCACTTTCTTTTGTTCTATGGAAGAAGGCGTTTTGTTTGTATTGCTGTGAAATTCATGTTATAAATTGCAGGCAGAACTCAACATTTGAATGTATGTAGTTCTTTGATAAATGAAGCCATCATTTTTAATCCAGTGGGAAAAGTGCTGTTTTACTTGCTAGACTTTTTCTACATTCTACCAAACTTATATGACTTCTTTTTAAATAAAAATAATTGAAGAAATAATCGGGAAAAAGTAAAATTAAGAGCCATCTAAATGGCACGTGAGACATAATCACAATCCACCTTTAAATAATTATGGTGAAAAATCATTTCTATAGATTAGGATAACTTTAAACACAACTTACAAATACAATTTTTTTAGATAATTTTAAAATATCAAAATTCTTAAATTCTTTTTAATGTAGGAGTAAATAACAAAATATTTTAATCTTTTAATTTCTTCCTTTATCTAATATTAACTTTAAATTTGTAGTAACTATTCTTTATTTCATGTATAATTTTTTAATTATATGCTGATTTATTTTTCTTTTGGTTATAAGTTCTTATATTCTTCGTAAATTTAGAATTTAGTCTATTTTTTATTTTCAATAATTTAGTTTCTTTACTTTTTAAATTTCAAATTTTGGTTCAATTATTAACACTGTTATTTTTTATTAAATTTATTGGTGTGAAATTTTGAAATAAAAAAATACTCACTTAGTAGCAAGGGGAGCTAAGGGCCTCTAAAATGTAAAATTTTCCAATTAGGTCTCTTTATAATTTATAAAATCTTAAATTAATAATAATAAAATTATATTTTGACCCCTAAAAATAATAAAATTGATTTAATTCTTTAAAATTATAAAATATAAGCTATAAAATAGTGAAATTATATTTTTACTATCGTAAAAATATATAATTTAATTTCACTCCCTAAAGAAAATTTCTTGCTTCTCCTGCTTAATAGTTATGTAATGTAAAAATGACATTGTAATAAATCTGAATTTAATAAAAACAATTGGACTTACATTTTAAAATTTGAAAAATAAAGGGATTAGATTTCTTGAAATAAAAGTAAGGAGACTAAATTTTAAATATATTAAAAGTACAGGTACTTAAAAGCACAATTTAACTTTTTTTGAAGTTGTCATTGACTTTTAAAAATTTGGGTAAACTAAATCTAATGTCACTAAACTATTAACGGGTTTATGTTTTGGTCATTCAATTTAAAAATGTTATAAAATGGTCAGTAAATTATTGAAAGTTTTATTTAAGCCATTGGGAAGTTAAGTTTTATTTTTAAGCCTAATTAGTAAGTTTCAAGCAACGATTCGATAATTAGTATGATGTATTAGTATCCAATAACAAGTAGAATAATATACCTTAGATCCAAGTTGATTTGATGGTCAGTGTTGAAAATCAAAGAATAAAATTATTTGATTTTTGATTTGCATATATGAATGGTAAAAGAGAAAATGAGCTAAATAAAATTTTTTTGAATGATTTAATAATAATTTTGTAATTTTGTGGAGTTGAAGGACTAAAATCATTAGCTTTTGAAAACCAATGGTGCTGCAGCCGCTCCCTTTTTCTCTAGGGCCGCTGAAACACAACCCCTAGAAATCTTAATTTCATTGCCGATTTTGGACACACCCCTCTTTCGCCGGTTGCTGCCGATTGCCAATTTTAGGTGCATAAGCAGAGATTTCCTTTCTGCTAAACAAGTCATGATTACTCATCCTTGTCTCCATCCGTCCCTTTCCAAGCCCTCTCTTTCTTTTCTTTCCTCATCCTCTCCACCTTTCCTCCAACACCTCTCTTTCCTTCCAACATCACCTTCAGTAACAAAACCCGTATTTGTCCATTCCGTTAAACCACTCCATGTCAAATGCTCCTCCACCAATCCCACATCCCAATCCCACCCAGACCATGCACCACCCATTTCCACCCTCAAGATTGCCATCATTGGCTTCGGTAACTACGGCCAGTTTCTTGCTAAAACTCTTGTTTCTCAAGGCCACATAGTTTTAGCCCACTCGAGATCCGATTATTCCCACGTAGCCAAAAAACTGGGAGTTTCCTTCTTCTTAAACCCCCACGACTTATGTGAGCAACACCCAGAAGTTATACTCCTTTGTACTTCAATTATCTCAACCGAACAAGTTTTGAAAACTCTTCCTTTACAGAGACTTAAACGCTCCACGTTGTTTGTCGATGTTTTATCCGTCAAAGAGTTCGCCAGGAATCTACTCCTCGATGCCTTGCCCCTTGATTTCGACATCATTTGTTCGCATCCCATGTTCGGACCACAAAGCGCCAAGCAAAGCTGGAAAGACCTCTTCTTTGTTTACGAAAAGGTTAGAATCGGAAACGAATCCTCCAGGGTTCAAAGATGTGAACAATTCCTTGAAATTTTTCAAAGTGAAGGGTGTAAAATGGTGGAAATGAGCTGCCAGGAGCACGACAAGCTTGCGGCGGGGTCACAGTTTATGACACACACGGTTGGAAGAGTGTTGGACATGTTGGGGTTGGAGTCAACGCCGATTAATACAAAGGGTTATGAGACTTTGTTGGATTTGGTTGAGAATACTTGTAGGGATAGCTTTGATTTGTATTACGGGTTGTTTCTGTATAATAAGAGTGCTTTGGAGATGGTGGAGAGGTTAGATTTGGCCTTTGATGCTTTAAGGAATGAGCTTTTTGGTAGGCTGCATCATGTTGTGAGGAAACAGTTTTTTGAGAATGGAGAGAAGGTAAAGAGTGTGCATGATAGTAGTTACCAAAATGGTGCTGCATCGGCTTTCAGCTCAAATGCTTTGAGGTATTTCTTGGATTTCATGTTTGCTTCTTTAATTTTTTGTTCAATTCAACATGCATGGCATAGATAGTCACTATTCTTTTTGCTTATAGACTGAAGACTTTCTATATCAATTGAAGCTGAATAAGGAAGATCACAGAGAATTTAGAATTTTTCTTGGTTGTACAGGCTGTTTATGGTTAATGCTTTTGTTTTGATAGTCGTTTAATATTAATATCATGGACTGAATTGCTAGGAATGAAGGATTTCAGTATCCTTTTTCTTCCTTGACATGGTTAATTTCGTATTTAATGCATAATAATTTGTGAAGTTTATAATAGATCTAGGATTAATAGACCTTTAAAAGTGCTTGGGAGAGAGTAAGTTGGGATTATTGTGATGCAAATTGTATAATATATTTACTGTCTTTTACTGGAACTTTCAGATCTCAAGATGTTACTATACCTTATGAATTCAAAGGAAAGATATTGGAAAGTGTTGATGACAGTTCAAAGCTCAAGGTTGCGATTGTTGGATTTGGAAACTTTGGCCAGTTCCTTGCAAAGACTCTGGCTCGTCAGGGCCACTCTGTTTTAGCCTATTCTCGAACTGATTATCGAGATGCAGCTCAGAAATTGGGGGTTTCTTTCTTCTCTGATGCTAATGACCTCTGTGAAGAGCATCCTGAAGTTATTCTCTTGTGCACCTCGATTCTTTCGACTGAAAAAGTTCTCAAGTCATTGCCTTTTCAGAGATTGAAGAGAAGTACTCTGTTTGTTGATGTACTATCAGTGAAGGAGTTTCCAAGGAATTTGTTTCTTCAACATTTACCGCCAGAGTTTGATATTCTATGCACACATCCCATGTTTGGACCTGAAAGTGGTAAAAATGGATGGAACGAGCTTCCTTTTGTTTTTGATAAGGTGAGGATTGGAAATGATGAAAGACGGGTAGCTCGATGTAATAGTTTCCTTGATATTTTTGCAAGAGAAGGATGCCGAATGGTGGAGATGACATGTGCAGAACATGATTGGCATGCGGCAGGTTCGCAGTTTATTACCCATACGATGGGCAGGGTTTTGGAGAAGCTGCAGTTGGAGTCTACACCAATTAACACAAAAGGTTACGAGACTCTGTTGAATTTGGTGGAGAATACAGCAGGAGACAGCTTTGACCTTTATTATGGGCTTTTCATGTACAATGTAAATGCTATGGAACAGCTTGAGAGAATGGATTTTGCGTTTGAGTCATTGAAGAAGCAGCTCTTTGGTAGATTGCATGGTGTTCTTCGGAAGGAACTGTTTGGAGATTCAGAGAAGCTTGAGGTATTGCAGGAGAAATCAGTTAGGAAAAATGGTGCAGCACTTTCATCTTCTCCGGAGAGTGTTAAAATCAGCTAGCTCTATGTTTTTGTTTTTATCCGTAAGTTATATTGTTAATCTTTATCTTGCTGTAGTTTGTACTACTACTTTTTGGCCATTTTAATATCTATTTGACTCTCAAAAGATCAAAAGGCTTTTTAAGCTAAAATTTCTTAAAATCAAGGCTTTAGTGTTGATCCTCAAAAGTCTTGCTTGCTTGAGGGCATGGAAGTATTGCCCCTGGCAACTGTTTAAGTTTGTAGATTTATCTTATTGTAGGTTATCTCACTATACTCTATGTTGCTGTATCTCTTCCTGTCTCCCCTTTTTATTAGTATAATTTTGATGGATACATTGTATACGTATGTGTCTATTTATGTATATTTTTATATATTTGTTAATTAGATAATTATCATTCTATCATTTTGGTATTGATTTGGCATTTTTTTACTTGTGAAGGATTTCACTTGATGTTATTTCTACATTATGGTGATCGGGTCTCTTACTGCTCACTGGAATCAGCAGGTGAAGGACTTGTTAATGGTGTATGAACCCCATGCACGTCATCGTTGCTGCAAAAGTGAAGTTTCTTTTTATTTATTTATAGATTTATTTCTAGTGTACTTTGGGAAGCAAATGATGCCTACAAGAGGGTCTGTTTCTGAATAATAAGGAAATTGTAGTTGTAGACTAGAAAATAAATATGAGCACTGAGATACAGAACATTAGGACAGGAAGAATTGTCAGAAGTTGGCATTGGTGATCAATCATAATAATGAAAGAAATGTAGGTGATCTGATTTCAAGTGAAGTAGGGCCCCAGGAATATGATGCTTCAATCAAAATTTTGTCTTGACTGTAGTTGTTTACCAGATCCTGAGTTATCCCTTTGTCGGAGGTAGCAGTTTGTTTTTATTTTCTATTATTCTTTGGAAAGGAGTTGGCCATTGTTGTATCACTTATATTTCTGTAGCATTGCCACTCTATTTTGTTGAGTGTAGGAGCTGTGCCAGATAATATTCCACATTTCATTGTGGTGATTATCATATATAAGAGAGAATCCACTGATGCTGCTGAGTTATTGCTAGTAGTTTAGTCTCCAGTATGATTTTTCTACTCAAGCTACTTGCACAATGGATGTTTCTCATCACAGACACGTCTGAATTTTTTTCTGTATGTCTCTTACTGTTGGTCATTAGCATTCTTTAGGCATACACTAGGACCCTGTTTAAAACCATTCTCATTGGAGCATTTCTAATCTTGTAAGTTGTAACTTCAGGGTAATATTCACTTAAACGTTACCCTTCAGCCGTGTCGAAGGTAACTTCTGTTGTTTAGCATTCAAGCCTAGATGAGATATGATGTATGCACCTCACGCTTATACATGTTTTTAGCTGATTTATTCAATTCGTTAGTTTTATCTGAAATTACTTTATATTTAAAATATTATTTATAGTATTTTATGAATATTTGAAAACCATAATTTTTGTACTTTATTCTTTTTATCATTACTACTTATTTCTTAATAGTCAAAGCTCAAACCTGAACACCATTATCAGTTATACTCCAATATAAGATATCTGAGTAATAATGGTATTGTTAAACAATGTAGGAGAAGATACAAATAAATCGATCAATCAAAAATAGGAAAAAGAAGTTACAATGTAAAATTGGATAGTTTTATAAATTGAATAACTGCAAATTTTAAAAATATTTTCATGTTAAATAACATTTGCATGTTTATGAAAATTGAAGTTTTTAAAAAAGTAATTCTAAGTTGATATCTTTATTCTTCAAGTTAAAAAGAAAAAGGTGAAAATAAATAAAATTAAACGTTAAAAACATGTAATGTATGTATAGGTGCATGATTTTAAAGATATGTATACCTCACTTTTACATTCTATAGAAATTTTGTTTTATTTATTTTTTGAATTTGTTAATATAGTTGGTATCCAATTTACTTTGATAAAAGCATTAGTCAAAAGCATATTATATATAGTATATATGATTAAACTTGATGCCAAAAGGCATGCATCAACATCTAAAAATAGCCTTTAATTCTTGCATGAACCCACGTTCTATGCATGAAATTTTACTTCCTCAAGTGCTACTTTGCCTTTCTGAAAGCACTCATAGTTAAAAGAAGCATAGTATTTCACATTCCTGTATAACCTTGGCCTCTAATCATCTATCAAGGCTTCCACAGGTCCAATCTCCTTATCTACTTCTGCTTCATTAGACATTGCCACAGATATCCTCGGCTTGTCTGTGTTAGTCACCGCCTTGTGCACAGGGCTCTTGAATATCCTGTTACTCATTATCTGCATCCATTCAAAACATATTCAACTAATTCCATACTTCATTTTCTTTTGCAGCTCACTGCTGTATTATACAGATTCAATATTTCAGTGCTTAATGTTAAAAGTTCATACCTGCATTTGGTTACCAAGGTTGACAACAAGAGCACGAGGGATGAGAGGAACTGTGATCCATGCCCCATCTTTGACAATTTGAAGGCCTTCCACTTCTTCGTCTTGTAATAAGACTGTCACACCTGATCTATCCGAATGTGGATAGAAGTTGAACCTCACTTGCATTACAGGGTTGTCTCCAAACTGACCCGAGAAACTATTCTTCTCTAAGTCAAGTGATTTAGCCATGGCCTTAAAGAGAAGATCCATCATTTGCTTTACGTTGGGGGAGTATGCATGCAAGATATCTCTGCTAGTATTCAACTCACAGTACACAGTTGTTCAAGAAAATAGAAATCATCATAAATCACAAACTATTAGACAGCAACTACATCACAAATCCACAAATTTTGGCCCCAAAATTCCTTTTGTGCTTTTAAGTGTAAGTTGTTATACCTGAAATTATGTGGGTTTTCAGGCCAGAGGTTGAGGTTTCTTTCATTTTCAGGACATACCCTAAGAAATAAGCGAGTGTTCCAGTCAAGAACTTGTCTTTCTGAGACTATCAGATCATGGCCGTAACCCTCCACCTCATTAGCTGCTCTCGAGTTTTCAGCTTCTCTTCCTGTGGGAGTCCAAAAAATTGTTTTGCAACTCCATGTACGAATTGGAAATCCCATGGCCAATAGCCAGACACACAACACATTTATTTAAAAGGACGAAACATATATTCCTAACCTCCTTTGAGGACCCATCTTAGAGCGTTGTGGTGGAGCAACCGAAACATATATAATACATCCAAAAGTTCCCAGATGGGAAATATTTGGTTCTTGACCAAAAACCATTTATAACGGAGAGAACTTATGATAACTTGTTGGCCTGACTCGAATTAATGATGCCGCATGTAGTATGGCATGCCCCAAAACAGAAATTGAAAGTTTTGACTTCATAAGCAATGGCCTTGCAATCAATTGAAGATGTTTGATTAATGATTCAGTAAGACCATTTTGTGTATGAACATGTGCTACAGGATGTTCAACATTTATCCCAATAGACATACAAAAATCATTAAAAGTTTGGGAAGTAAATTCACCAGCATTGTCAAGACGAATTGTCTTGATAAGGAAATCTGGACAATGTACTCGTAATTTGATCAACTGAGCAAGTAACCTAGCAAATTCCATGTTTCAAGTTGATAACAAGGATACATGCAACCATCTAGTCGAAGCATCGAGTAAAACCATAAAATATCTAAATGGTCCATATGGAGGGTGTATTGGTCCACATATATCTCCTTGTATCCGTTTTAGAAAAGTGATAGATTCATAATTTATCTTGGCTGGTGATGGCCGAATGATTAATTTGCCTTGAGAGCAAGCATCACATGAAAAATTATTAGCTTGAAGAATCTGCTGGCTCTTCAATGAATGTCCACATGAATTATCAATAATTTTTCGCATCATAATTGAACTGGGATGGCCTAACCGATCATGCGAAATAATAAAGTCATCAGTAAACTTCTGACTTATTATAGCATTTGCTTCAATTGTACTAATTCTCTTGTAGTACAAACCAGAGGAGAGTGCGAACAATTTTTCCAAAATAATTTTATTTCCTTGAATTATACTTGTAATTTGAAGATATTCATAATTTCTTTCACTTATTGTCTCAATATGATATCCATTATGACGAATATCTTTAAAACTAAACAAATTTTTTTGAGACTGAGGAGAGTATAATGCATCATTAATTTGAAACGTAGTTCCTCTAGGCAACAATATGCCGTAGCCTTCTACGATTTTGGTACTACCAAATATAGTACTCATACTAGCTTTTTGTATTGTTAAATGAGAAAAATATTTCTTATTCTTAAATATAGTATGAGTAGTTGCACTATTTGCTAAGCATAAGTCTTCACCATTTGTTGCTAATTGAATTTGAGAGGTATTCATATTTTCAAAGAAAACAAATAAATGTGACAAATTTTCAAAATATATAAAATTTCATAAATAGTTTAAAACATAATATAATAACCATGTTAAAAACATAACAAACTTACATAAAATTTATTCTTTAAAACTATAATAATAAAATTACAAAATCAATTATTCCTTTCAGGGGTGGTAAAGAAATTAGTAGCTTACAAATGAGTTGTATCAATGATGCCATAATCATCTTTGCCATTCTCACAAACAAAATTTGTCTCTCTTTTCTTCCCTTTATCCTTAAATGATTGCTGATATAGTTCTACAAGATGCTTTGGTGTACGGCAGGTACAGGACCAATGGTTTTTACTTTCACAACGATAACACAAGCTTTCTACTTTCCCAGTTATATTTTTATCATTCTTTCCATCCTTATGATCCCACTTCTAGTGGGTATTCCTAAAATGATCACCTCGTTCATGTCCACGTCTTTGACTGTGACAGCGACCACGACCACGTCCTCGACTGTAAGTGTGGCCTTTATCCTTTCCGTTATATGATATCACATTCGCTTTAGCGAATAAAGTTGAGCCAGTTAGACGTGACTCATGATTTTTCATTAACAGTTCATTATTTTGCTCGCCCTCTAGTAAACAAGATATTAATTCAGAATATTTCTTAAAACCTTTTTCACGATATTTTTTCTGAAGGACAACATTATTTGCATGAAATGTGGAGTATGTTTTTTCTAACATATCCTCATCAGTTATGTTCTCTCCACATAATTTCAATTGGGAAGTGATTCTAAATATAACCGAGTCATATTCACTCACAGATTTAAAATCTTTAATCTCAAATGCAGCCAATTATAGCGAGCTTTAGTAAGTATTATGATTTTCTGATGATCATATATTTCTTTTAAACTATTCCAAAGGACAAGTGGATCTTTAACAGTCAAATATTCAATCTTTAGTCCTTTATGGAGGTGATGGCGAAAAAATATCATAGTTTTGGCCTTATCTTGACTAGATGCTTCATTTCCTTCATTAATAGCTTTACTAAGGTCTTTTGCATCTAAATGTATTTCAGCATCTAACATTCAATATAAATAGTTCTTTCCAGTAATATCAAGAGTCACAAATTCAAATTTTGTAAGGTTCGATATTGATGATATCGCTACAATATAAATTTAATATAAATATAAGTAGTTCATTAACAAACATTCAAGCAAACCTTAGTAATCCCTTAACAAAACTTTCAAGAGTAACATAACAGAAAAAAATCTAAATAATTACAACAATTTAGTCATAAAATAAATTACAAGTAAATTGACTATGTTAGAGGTTTTAACAAATTACAAGATTAGTGGAACCCTTAAAAGATGAAACAAATTATAAACATAAGTAATTTTATCATAATGGACATCTTGATAAAATGTATTACATACATTGATCCAAACTAACGAAAAACGCGAAACTCTTGATTGATGTAAGCGCTCGTGTTGATAATGCATTATAAACAAAAATAATAAATAAAATATGGATATGAGAATATAATGATTTCTATTGCATTCTATACTTTTTCATCATATTTACAAGTAGTATACTCCACTCTATATATATAGGGGATTAGACTTTTCATATTCTAACTCATAAATAAGAAAATGAGGTTACAAGGAGATGAAATGTTTAAAGAAGATGGAAGGTTAAAGGTTAAAGAAGATGAAAGGTGGAAGGTCAAGGAGATGAGATCCATTAAATAACATTCATAACATTTTTAAGATTCTAATTTAAATTAACTCATTTTTCCTTTACTTTTTGCATTTGTAACCTATTTCTTCCTACTTTTCCACTTCTCTTTACCTACTATCTTTTTTCTCTTCGAAGCCTAAACGAAATTTATCCCATACACTATCTGAGTAGTTTCTAAACTTTACAAACAACTTGAGAATACAATATGTATCTTACTGGTAAGTAAAAAATAAATATATTAAAAATGAAACACTTATTGCATTTTCAATCTACTTGTGAATTATACTATATATCAAATAATTAATATAATAGCTTCATCTGCAAGAGAAAGAAAGATGGCAAAGAAAATAATGGATAGAGAAGCAGGAGAATGGGGGGAAGGTCTCTGAGGAAAATGCTTGCAAAAATGCTTTTGCGTGTGTCTTTTCATGTCTAGGAGAATGGTTTCTGTTGACTTCATTGACTTGTTTTCTCTCTAATTATTAATTATTTCCTCCGGTAAATGGTTTGTGTTGTTCTTCTAAAGCAAATCCCAAGCCACAAACCAAACCACTTCCCTCCTGGCCTCTGGCTAACACAAATGCTTCCATTTAACTCACCAAAAGCTTCTGTTCCCTCATGAATCGTCTGGTTGGCATTTGCTAACAGATGGACCAATATGTGTGGTTTTGTTCTCCCACAGCCTTTTATATGGCTAATGACAAGTTTGTTGTACAAGAGATTGACTTAATTATAGATACTTACATTCACACACATATGGATGAAGAAAGGAAATAAGTGTGCTTATGGAAAAAGTATGTTGCCATAATTTCTTCACTATGAATAAAAATGGTACATTTGCAATGTGTTCTTATTTGATTAGCAATAAGGAACCGCTTTTGGTTCCCTTTAGAGTTATACCTTGCAAGCAGGGAGAATAACATCCGACAGGTGAATGAACACAATGGATAAAGGTTCGACCGTTATTGGCTTTGCTGAGTTTACATATAAAGGCTCCAGAGGAGGTATATTCCCAGATGAATCCACACTTAAAATGTTTCCATTCAGTAGCATGGTTCGGCTTTGTAAGTTTCCATCTTTTGCTCTTAGATGGTATTCCTCTCTTCTGATTTCAGCATCAACCATTTGAGGCAGCTCGATAATCATTTTTTTAGAAGACATGCGCTGAATGCGCAAAGTCCGAGACTCGTGATTGTGTCGCAAGGTCATTGTACTATTGAATGCAAGTTTAGCTTGGACAGTAGTGCTTTTGTCAAGGTTGATAAATAGTACCATGATGCCTTCCTGCAAAATAGGAAACATTGGTCAAATACCAAGAAAGGGAAGATAACCTGCTGCATAATTGTGGTATGAGACTCACTGATTGTTTTGCACAGTGAGTGTAAGAGCGTATCTTTTTGGTCCCATCAAAGCTTGTAGACAGGACATTTCTTCCCATTAATCGGTGCCAAAGAAGAGCACTGCAGTGGAGAAAGCAGAGTATCATGCATATGGGGGCTTGGATAACATACTGTAAATTTTCCACTAAGACAAAATCATGAATAACTTATGCTCACCCTCAGATTTTGAAGTGAAATGGAATAAATGATAGGCTGATCAAGTTGTTTGAGGCAAAAAAGAAGTCTAAATAGTGTAGCAATCTGTTTCAGGGAAATTTATTTTCACTGATTACTATGATGACCGTCTTTATAGTTTTGCATTCCCTCTTTCTCTTACACAAATAATCAAAAGCTTATTTTGAAGTATTTGGAAATAAATGGTTGCAGTGATAAGGGCTGAAAGAAAAATTTTCCTTTATAGTAATGAATTCTAGTTATGTAAGTCTCGTAATGAAAGAATTTCACAAAGCAATTACCTATAGTAGTCTGGATTTGGTACAAAGGTGGAGGTGTCTAGTAAACCATAATTTCCACCAATCAGTGATTGTCTGCAGTATGTTTTTGTATCATACTTTGACGCCATGCCGAGCTGATCTAAATACCTGTATTTCATGTCCAAGGTAATATCATTTACAAACCAATCAGAGCATAAGGCCTAAGTTGCTTGATAGCAAGTTATTGTCACTTTACCAGAAACTGAACACAAACGCATTTGTAACAAGATTACGGCCGCTATTGTAAGCTCCTCCTGCCTCTCCCACCCAGGCAATTGCTTTAGTTGCAGAACTCTTGATGACGTTATGAAGGCCGCTGAATGTTCCAGAGATGCCATCAAGAACAGAAGGGTTAAGAATCTTTTCAATAAGGTGGGTATCGACTCCTATGACAAAAGGATACGATTGTCAAGTTAGAACCTTCTTTCAAGTCTTAAAGCTCCCAGAAGATTATACAAGATGAAGTACATTACCTGGTCCAAGATTGTATATGTGGTGAGTGACCACATCTAAGGATGTGGTTGTTTTATCGATGAATTCTTTGAACCATTTTGACTCGTAGAACCCACCGGGTGCTATGATCAAGGGTTTCAAATCAACATCCTTGTATATCTTTTGCACTATTCTTTGTAGAGCTGCTGTATCAGCTGCATACTGATTAACTGCGATCCTAGTTCCAACCCCATTCCCGGACAATTCGTTTCCTACAAGCAAAGGATATCAAATATAAGTTATTACAATCTATCATCAATCGTCTTCCATCTCATCTATCAACTAACAAGAATTGCAAATATGTTATAAAGAAAAAGAGGCTTATCATTTACCTAGCTCCCAACCATGGATTTTATAGTTCTTTTCAACGGTGTAACGTATAAAAGATTCTGCATTGGTGTAGTTCCAAGCTCCTACAGCTGAACCACCAGGCTTTATAGATTTTCCAGCAAGAGCATTTAGTCCAACAATAATCTTAGCCCTGAATTATGAAACTTGAGTTAAGCTAATGGTCAAAATATTCCTACAAGGAATACAAGAACAAAAAAGGACGTAATTATTTGATTTACCCTGCTTTTGCAAAGAAGGCATTAAGTTCATCCCATCTTTTCATGGGTAAACATCCTTTAGTAAAACCAAACATCTCAGAAGGGTCTTTAACGAATGAAGTACAGGGTTCCTGATTGTCATCTGTACCATATATGACCTTATCTTGCAATGAGCCTCCCAATCTAATCTTCAATGGTGAAAAAGCTGAAAAATATAGGGACTAATAAATAATTAAAAAAAATATTTTTTTTGTTATTTACGATATCTATCCGAATGGAAAGAATAACTTACCTTTCACGGCATTTAAGAATATATTATTGTTAAGATCCTGCAATGGGAAAAGATGGATGAAAGTGAAACACATCTCAGCAAGCATTATAAACTGGGAAATAGGCTTTTTTTAAAAAAATTGAACAGGAATACCTTTACTAAGCATGAAAGCCATCAAGAGATAAAGTAGTTAAATTCATAATTGAAATTCATATATAATTAAAATAGAAAATGCAGATTCTTCTTTAGCAGAAATCCTTGATTCTGTACAAAATGAGATCACATTTTCTGTACAAAACTAGGTGAAGTGTTCAAAAGAGCAAATGAAACTGAAAAAGAAAAGGCTTACTAGATTGAGGAGTCCAGCAAGACCCCAACTGCATGTTCCATAATCACATTTCTCAGGAGGCCACCAATCCAAAGTAGCACAAACGAAATCATCATCTATGATACCAATGGGAGCTTTCCCATCAATATAAACAGTACCCTCAACAATTGCATCCCCTTCAGCTGCAGCAACAGCTTGTAAACTTACAAAAAGCAAGCTATACCCAAAACAAACCCAAAAACAAAAACCCATTTACCAAAGCTGAAAACCAATCTTTGGATTCAATTGAAAAACAAAAGTTTAGATCTTGAAACCCTTTAGTGTTCTTCTACGAATGGGCAAGTTAAGAACTTCCTAACAGGGTTTCCCATCCACAGGAGCCAAAATGTAAATATATATATATAAAAAAAGGGATAGTAATAAAAACTTACTGAGAAAAGTGAGCTATAAATGCAAACAGAGAGGCATATTAAATAAAAGGTTTAATGGAAGTGGGGAGGATAAGTTAAGATAGTCATTTTCGTTAGTTACATGGAACCATTTTTAGGGCTTTACATTTCTTAAAGAAAACAGCAAAGATTTTTTCTTACCTAACAAACAAAGCAAGCTGCATGTCGAGAATTTAGGGCCTACTTTTTTGCAAGAAGGAACAACGAAGCCGCAATCTTTATTTTCTTACGGTCTCAGAGACCCATTCCCCCAAAATATATTCTCAAAAATAATTTGATAATATATATCTACGGCTAATTCATACTCTAATTTATTAAAATTATGTACTGTTTGTTTTCTTTCTTTTCGCACTATATTTTATCGGGCTTTTTACATAAATAGGTTGAAAAAAAAAAATTACTGAAATAGGGTGTCAGAAAAAGTATTTACCAAAATAGGTTACTTTTTTCATTGGAGCTTATTAGATAGGCGCCAATGAATAAAATAATAATAATTTTTTTTGAATAAAATATAATTTTATACTTTTTCGGGTTAGTATAGAACCCGTATAATACATAGTATTGGCGCCTATCTAGGAAGCGCCAATGGTGGTGCCTCACAGGAGGCGCCAATGGTGGTGCCATTCGAGAGCGCCAATGGGCGGGCCGGGCCGGGCTTGGCCTATGATTTTGCCGGCCGGCCTGGACAAAATTTCGAGCCCATATTTTGGGCCGAGCCCGCCTAGGAGTCGGGCGAAAATTTTTGGGCCCCACCACCCATGGACGTTCTAGGCGCCAATGAAAGCCTCATAAATTTAGGATTATGTTATAAATTTTGTGTTTGTAATTATTTAAAATTTAATTTATTAGTAATAAATTACTAAATTACTAATAAGTTACTAATAAATTTATAACATAATCCTAATTTACTAACAAATTAATTATAAAATAATTACAATATTCATACAAAAATTACAATATTACAATATATACCGACATTACAATATTCATACAAAATTATAATATTACAATATTCATACAAAAAATTGCAATATTCATACAAAATTATAATATTACAATATTCATACAAAAAATTACAATATTCATACTAAATATAGATAATTTATAATTAATAATTAATAACAAAAATATTGCAATTTTATATGAATATTGTAATTTTGTAATTTTGTATGAATATTGTAATATTATAATTTTGTATAAATATTGAATGTCGGTATATATTGTAATATTGTAATTTTTGTATGAATATTGTAATTATTTTATAATTAATTTGTTAGTAATTTAAGATTATGTTATAAATTTATTAGTAACTTATTAGTAATTTAGTAATTTATTACTAATAAATTAAATTTTAAATAATTACAAACACAAAATTTATAACATAATCCTAAATTTATGAGGCCTTCTGCCCATAGACTGTCCATGGTCGGGCGGCCCGACTGATGGCCCGCCTGAAATATAGGAGGTTCGGGTAAAAATATAGGCCCGAAATATGGGTTTGAGCAAAAAATTAGGCCCGTTTAGAAAGCGGGCGGGCCTCGGCACAACTTTTTGGCCGGGCCCGGCCCAATACAATAAATATTTTTTAATTTTTTATTTTTAAAATACTTTTTTTTTATTTTTAAAATTTTTTTGGTGTTTATTTAAAAAATGGGCCGGGCCGGGCCGGGCTTGGGCATATGATTTTTTCCCGGGCCGGGCCCGGACAAAATTTTAGGCCCATATTTCGAGCCGGCCTAGGGTCGGGCCAAAATTTTTGGACCCGCCGGCTCATGGATGTGTCTAGTAATGGCGCCTCTCTATAAGGCACCTTCATTGGCGCCTCTCTATGAGGCACCTTCATTGGCGCCACCGATAGGCGCCACCCGACCCGACCCGCTTGATTTGTATTTTGACCCGTATTTTTTAAAAATTATTAAAAAAATATAAAAAATATTTCATTCAAAAAAAAAATTTATTATTTTTTTATTCATTGGCGCCTATCTAATAGGCTCCAATGAAAAAAGTAACCCATTTTGGTAAATATTTTTTCTGACACCCTATTTTAGTTTTTTTTTTTCAACCTATTTATGTAAAAAACCCATATTTTATCTCTATCTGAGTATTGTGTCGGCAATCCGCATTGACTAATGTGCATTTCACGGGAAATTTTATACAGTTTTTGGGTTCAATGATGTGTTTTATTCTTTTCGGTACATTATAATTTTTGGAAGGGAATATTATTAGAGCTTTTTAAATTAGAATGGTTGTTGAATCTCGGCCTGATAATTAAGATATTCACTGTTTAAGTGTGCTTTAATTTTGAGTCGCACTAATCGTGTTATTGTTATAATTTTATTCTCTTTTTGTAATTCATAAAAAAAAAAAAACAAAAGAGTTGAGTTGAGTTAAATTGAATTATGATATGATTTGTCCGACATAATTAATTAAATGTGGCTAGGTTTAGTAACGATTAAATTTTGCTATTAGTTTTTGTACTTTACAAAAGTTGTAGATTTAGTTTCTGTACTTTTATTTGATCAATTTTAATCTCTCTACTTTTCAAATTAGTTAGTTTTAGTCTCTATAGTTCGCAAAATTTGAAATTTTAGTCCTAACCCAAATAGTAGCAGTTAAATTTGTTTGGTTAAATTCAACCATTAGTCATGATTTAATTTTTTTTTCCAATTGGGTCATTCTAAGTCCCTATACTTTTGAATTTTGAAACGGTTTTGACGTGAATGATATACGTTAATTCATTAATTAGATTTTTAGTGAGTAATATGTGAAAATGGTAAGCTGACATTACATTACACACATGATAATATGTTTGGTGCATCATATTTAAAAATAACATAACTTTAACAGTTATTGTTTGGTGAGGTCTAAAATTTTGAAATTTGAAAAGTATAGGAACTAAAATGACCAAATAAAAATACAAAATAAAGTCCACAACTTTTACAAAGTATAGAGACTAATAACAAAATTTAACCTTAAGTAATTATGCATACTTTTACTACTAATATATGTAATTTATTTAATTAAAATTTAAACTCATATATTTTTAATATTTATGTTATAGTATAATATATTCAATTTTCGTATAATATAACTTGCATATTACATAAAATAAAATAAAAATATTACAAACTTAAAAATAAATTAAATTAAGTTCAAACTTTAATATTATAAATCTGAGTTCAGTCAATATTTTAAATAAATATAAAATTTTAAAATTAAATTCATTTCTCAAATTTAATATTTTTATCTAAAATCTCCTAAATTTCGAATCACAATCAAGTAATTGAAGCAAAATGAGTTACAACTTTGCACGTGAAGAAAAAGTCAGCATCCTACAACCCTTTAGACCAATCATAAAATAAATAAAGTTTCATCGAACTATGCTAAAATTTACTCCTTGAAGATCGTGTCCAGTTAATTTGAAATTTTTATTTTACTTTTTAAAATTATTGTTTTAATATACCTGTATTATTAATAAAATTCTTAATTGAGTAGATGTCATTTTAATCTTGTCATTAACACAGATTATTACGAGAATTCTCTTTCATAATTAAAATAAATGAAATTATTTAAGAGAATTTTATTCTTTCCATTTTAACAACACATATCCCATGTGTTATTATTAATTAGTTTCAAACCGTACATTTCATTATTTATTGTATGTTATTTTTAAATAGACATTTGTGTTCTAAATTTATGAATTTCAGACCTGCACGTATGCGATAGAATTTCTAATTTATATAAATTAAATAATAATTATATTGAATTACTTAAATGGAATTGAGTATATTTGATTTTATTCGAATCAAATAAAATATTTTTAGTAAATCAAATGTTGCTATGTCACTAAAAATAGAGTTATTAGCATTTTATAAAATTATATGGTTTAATATATAATTTAGTGTTTGAGTTTGTTATTTTTTATTATGATATTTGTAATATTTTAAGTTCAAGATGGTATTAGTATTTGATAAGTTTAACATTTTGGTAACATTGTTAATTTTTAGTGTTGAATTCGAGTTTCAGAGTTGATTTAATAAAATTCATAATTAGCTAATAATATTAGCAATTTACTTTCATCAAATCAATCCTAAAACTCAACTTAAATCACATCCATCGGAATATGTTTGACAAAATAAATACAAAATTAAACAATTTCACAGTTAAGGCTGAATTTATTCTACTAACAAAATTATAAAAATTCAAGCATTATAATATTAACAATTAACTTTCATCAAATCCACCCTAAAACCCGAATTACATATTAAAAATTAATATTATTACCTTTAAGTACTAATATATATATTTTATTAAATACATATACCAAATTAGATCAGAAAATAATATAAATATCACATTCAAAAAATAGTTAAACAATACGTTAAACCAATTATATATTGTAATATATCAAATATATATTTATTTTTATTCTATTTTTAAAGCTATGGTAATTAAAAAAAACAAAAGAGACGGGAATTAAAATAGAAATTATATACGAATTATATTAAAGGAAGTAGTTAAATAATAAGAAGATGGAAGGAATATTTAACCTCTTATAAAATAAATTAAGTAATTTAATCCTCATACTATAAAATAAGTAAAAGGACAAGTGATAATAATGGTTGTAATTATTAGAAATGCAAATTTATTTTTTCAGTAGTTACGAACCATTATTTCCAATACTTATAAATTGTTTTTTTATAGTTACATAAAAATATCACATTTTTTCCCTATTAAATTGCTTTTTGGCCTTCTCCAAAATCCTATAAATAGGATGCATTTTTTCCTTCATTTGATACACAACTGAAAAACAAAGCTTCTTCTACTCTCTCTCATTCTTTCTAAAACTTTAGAATTTTTCTTAAATTGCATTAGAGAAAATTCTGTCTAGGAGTTTGGGTTTTCAGCGGGACCGTCTGTGACCCCTTCAAACTCTAGTAGCTCTAGCTGATGAACAAGTCTACATGGGTAACTCTAACAGCTTAAAAGAAGTCGGTAAAGGACAGAATTTTCTCAAGCTTACTTCTAGCAAAACATTAGCATTAAATAATGTCCTTTATGTACTTACCTTGCGTAGGAATTTAATTAGTGGTGGATTATTGAATAAGAAAAACATTAAACTAGATTTTGAATCCGATAAACTCGTACTTTCCTGTAATGGAGATTATGTTAGGAAAGGTTATCTGAGTGGAGGGTTATTTGTGACTGAGACCATGTTTAATAATAATACAACCACCACTTCTGCTTATATTGTTGAATCTTTTGACATGTGGCATGATAGATTAGGTCATGTGAATATTCATTATCCTAAAAAACTTAAAAAAATGAATTTACTCCCTAATCTAGATTATAGTAGCTTTAATAAATGCAAAATTTGTGTTGAAGCCAAGCGTGATAGGCCTTCCTTAAAAATTATTAATCTTAGGAAGACTGAACTATTAGAATTAATTCATACTGATCTAGCATGCTTTAGAAACACAGAAAGTAAAAATGGAAAATGCTGCTATATCACATTTGTAGATGATTGCTCTAGATACACAAAGGTTTATCTCCTAAGATCAAAAGATGAAGCTGATAAAACTTTTCTTTTTTATAAATCAGAAGTAGAAAACCAACTTGATAGGAGAATAAAACGTCTTAGATCCGATAAAGGTGGTGAATATGACACTAATTTTCTTAAAGAGGTTTGTGAGAAAGATGGTATTATACATTAATTTTCTGCTCCTTGTTTACCACAACAAAATGACATAGTTGAAAGGAAAAACAAAACTCTAAATGAAATGATGAATGATTTACTTCTAAGTTCTGATTTACTTGATAGTATATGGGGGGGGGGAGGTCGTACTTTATGCAAATTACCATATTCTTAATAGAGTGCCTCATAAAAAGTTAGATTGTACCCTATATGAATTGTGGAAATGTTATGCCCCTAATCTACAATACTTGAGAGAGTGAGAGTTTTTAGCAAAAGTAGGTTTGTCTACTTTTAAAAAGAATACTATTGGATCTAAAATTATTGATGTTGTATTTTTAGATATGCTCTAAATAGTGTTATATCTTTACATGGTCATTCCATATTTTAATCTAGAGATTATGTTTTCTTTAAGAATTTTTTCCTTTAAATAAATATAGCATAAATCTTGATATACAGTTAGTTAGATGAACATGATTCTTCTTCTAGTAAACATAATAGAAATACTCTTAATAATGATGTAGAACCTAGAGAAGTAAAAGGCAAATGACTGCTACTAATTTTAGACCTGGTTTCCTTACTTCTTTGTAATTGAGATTAATGATTTAGACTAATAAGTGATTCTATTGATCATGTATTTTTTTATAGATGATGATCCAAAATCTATGATGAAGTCGTAGAATCAATAGATGAAAGTTTTAGAGAGGTGATATTAATAATGAGTTAGAATCTATTATGTCTAATCGGACTTGGGAAATAGTAGAATTGTTGAAAGGTTTTAGACCTATTAGTAATAATTGGGTCTTTAGAAAGAAACTTAGACCTGATTGGTTAATTCAAAAGTATAAGGTAAGACTAGTTCTTAAAGGATTCACTTAGAAATTGCTCATTACCCAATACTTTATTACCAAAAATAGTTACCACCACGATAAATTATTTTAATTGCTCACTTTCTATTAGTACGTAGACTAATTATTTTTGACTATAGTACAATGATTAAATTACTCCAAATATTTACTTTTGTAGCATGTTTTTTGTGTTTACTCTGATAACAGTCTTCTCCTTCTTTCTCTCTTAATTTTCATTTTTTCTTTTCTCCTCTTTTTCTAGGTCCGACCATGCATGGAGGAACAATCTATGAAGGATTGGACAACAATTAATATTATATTATTATTTGTTTTTGTTTTTATAAATAAAGAATACATTGAGCTATTATTAAATGCACATAAATATTATAATATTGTATTACATAAAATATAAATAAATAAAATAAAAATATTTTATATATTATTTTCTTAATTTTAATTAAAATTATTTTATTATTGATTAATTAAAATATATAAAAAGTTATAAACCTTAGCAAATTGAACTATAATCCCTGGTTACTTTAATTATTAAAATGAATAATATTTCGTTCTTTGTCGTTGAAATTATTTAGACTTCACAAGCGGGGTTAGAAGGTTGTATAATAAAGTATTAAAATAAATATTAAAAGAAAAATACATGACAATTTTTAAGTCTGCTTATAGAATTAAAAATTAAATATTTAAAAAAGAAATACGTGAAAATTTTTAAGACTGCTCGTGAAATAAAAAAAAATACACTGCCCGTATACCAAATACTAACATTTATTAAAATATCATTTTATTTTATAATACTCATTTTATATTTTTAAAATATTTAAATATTTATTATTTTATAATTAAAATAAATGGAATAATAAGTTGTATATATATAGAGTCGAAGGAACAACGAGTGTTGAAGGATGGAATTCATGACATGACATCAACAAAAATTTTTTGTCATTATACCACGAGATGAATTTGGATAAAAGCTCATAAATAAGTGTGTATCTTTTGCAATTCCTCTTTCATTACAATTTGATCCCTTTGTTTGTGTTGAAACTCAAAACAAACTAGTTAGGGATTTTCAATGAACACACACGTCTTTCCTTTATCCCATTCCATTTTCTTCATCACGAAGATCAAGCGACAGATTGAGAACCATCCTTACCTTTTCATTCAATTCTACTTCACCACACCCTTTTCCATTTTCCTTTTGATTCTAACATTAACCTAACACCCTTATTTCACAATCCTCTTATCTTTAAACAAGAAGATAAATGTGTTTCAGCGCATTTGAGCCCACATTCTCTTGCTTTGACAATAATACCGATACCAACTGAGATAAGACTCAATTGACAGCAAATGAATATGATTCGCTTAATAAATATAAAGTAATGTAAATAACATGATTCTAGCTAACTGTGAACTGATGGATATGATATGCTTAATGTATTCATCATATTTAAGATTTTGATACATTTAATCACACATACATAATAAGAATAATGACATATTATTTTTATTAGAAACTCATAAATTAAGAGTAATCTAATACGGTTAAGATTAATCAAGCTTCAATTGTTAAATAAAATATGAGTAAAATATGCGTAGATTTTCATATAATTAATTAAAATTAAGATTTCAAATTAATCATACTTAACATTTCAGACCTCCCACATGAATAAATTTAGGTGCGCTTCCACATCTAATTTTTGTTCTTCGCAATCCGATATGATAGATCCCGAATTATTTAATTTTGTATTGTAACATATGTAATACATGAGATATATCCGTAAGTAATCTAAAAATGGTGTTATCTAAACAAGAATCAAACAAAGGTAGCAATCACTAGTAAAGGAGAAGGTAATAGGAGTCTATCGTGTTTGATTATTAGCAATTAATAAAGTCGGAATCAGTGGGTGTCAATTTTCTAGCAACCTTCCTTTTGGGTTGATTTTCCCACTTATACAAGCCATTAGGTACGACAAAATGGGGTTTGAAGGAAAAATTCAAAATTATGGTGTTTAGATAGATAATTGGTTTGTTGATTAAGTTGATTATTCTTAACATTTGTCTGTTCCCTTAACTTCATCAATTCCATTGAACAACATGCCGTAGTAGGATGCTGTTGAACTGAAATTTATGATTTATTTAATAGGACAGATTCATGGCAAAACTCAAGTATATTTGTAATTTTTTACCATTAATATTATCTGATTTATCAATATAATTTTATTTGTAATATATGTAAATTTTTGAATAGATATGATACTTTTATCGTATCGATCCAAAGTATATTTATTAACTAATTCCATTTCTATATAAATGTTAGGATTTAATTGTATGTATCATTTAAAATATTATTAATTAATTTAATAATTTTAATACATTTTGTAATTAAATGTTTGATTTAATAACTATAATATATAATATCATTTCTTGATATATTTATATATGGTTTCCTAGAATAAAATACTTTTTAGTCAATTATTTTTATTTTTGCATTTGCATGTAATTGTTATAATTTTATTATTAATATTGGATTGGAATTCCAAGGTAAATGTATCGTAGAATTCCATGTACTAGGAGTAATGTTGTATTTTACTTCCTTTACTTAAAAAATGATCAAATTAGTTTTTATACGTTAGATCAAAGAGTAAATAGATCATTTTGTTAAAAGTTTTATCCGTTTCTACTATTAAAATATGGCTCATGTACGTTAGCATGAGGTAAACGTGACACACCGCATATTGTTGTTTGGTTATTCTGTCAACCATGCCAGTTTTCAACAATACAAAATGGATGAAAATTTTAATAAAAATGACTAATTTTCTCTTTAATCTAACGTAATGTACAAAGACTAGTTTACTCATTTTTTGAGTAGATGGAACAAAATGCAATATGACTCTTAATACTTTTTCAATTTCAATGATATTATTTCAAAATTTTAAAATCAATATTGATTTGATTTTATAAAATTTGATTCTTTTTACAAATCTCACTCAATTAACAAATTATATTGTTTAAAGGGGAAATTAAAAATAATTAATATCTTAAATTATGTGTTGATTTTTCCCTTAATTTAGTATCTTAATTGAATTTTTAAATTTCATTAATTTATTGATATTAATGTTTATATTAACCTGTAATAAATGAATAATTACATTAAAAATAAAATCTTTTGACGTTGTTTTACAAGATTGTTAAGATTGCATGCGTTGACTAAAGACTTAAAAGGATTTAATTAGGTAATTGCTTAAATCATCCACTTTCAATAGGATCAACCATTCAAGATTTTAATTTTTGTTGACAAAGAAGAAAATAAAAATAAAAATTACAGGCTAAATAATTAGCCCGATTCTCCAAGTAGGGATACTTCAAATATTCACAATCCATAACTTTCCCCGTGTGCTAGTTTGACCAGACTATCAGCTTCTTGGTTATCTCCTTTAAGAATGTGAGAAATACTCCATCTTTCAAACTGCGACAGCACCTAAAGAATCTTCCTAATCAAAGTCGAACTGGATCCTCCTATAGGACTCTCTTGAATAGCCTTAATTGCCTCAAGATTATCAGTCTGGATCAAAACATGGTCATATCCCCGATCCATTAAAATGCCTAAACCATCTAAGATGCCCCATAATTCATCCTCAAACACTAAGCAACTTCCCAAGAATCTGTTAAAACCAAAAATCTACTCCCCGCTCTGATTTCTCACAATTCCTCTTATAGCAGCAGAACCATTCTCATATTTGACAGAACCATCAGTATTCAAATAAACCTTAAACCCCGTCCAATTTGTGCAAGAAGTCAGAAATTGATTCAAACTCGTAAGGCCTTTACCATAAGAGACAAAATGCCTGGCCCAACTATATGACTTCTTAATAGTATCATTGTAACTCCAAGAGATACCCTAAAATATGAAGAGATTTCGATTTTTCCAAATACGCCAAATAGTTATCTCAAATAAACATTGCCAATCAACCTCACCAAAGCGAAGGTCATGTCAGTTCTGTAAGTTTGAGGTGAGTCATTCTTGCAGATTATCCGAATAAAACCTAACCTTTCGATTATTAGGGATTAGAGGGTTCTAAATATTCCTCGTTATTGTACAACCCTAATAGCATGCAACACATCTTCAAAAGAATGCCCACATATCCCATACAACAAACTATGATTGAAGCCCCGATAAACTCTTTCTATATTAGTTAACAACCTCTACTTAAATGCAAGCTAGATAAAGAGTCTAACCCATTGAGGACCTTGAAATAGAGAAGGAACCTGTCAAAGTACCTCCCTAGATAATTCTATCCATACCAGCTATCGAATGCGGTTGAGGAACCCCAATAATCTTTTGAATGACCACCTCAAGTAACTAAAGCCGAAACAAATCAATATTCTAAGTACCATAATCCAAAAAATTATCACTTAGTATGCACTCCAAATTAAGGTTAGAATTTCCAGGAATCATATTAATTAGAGGTCCCATGCTAGGCACCTATGGATCACGCCAACATTTGGCACTTTTCTCATCCCCTACGGGCCAAAGAAGATTCTCCCAAATAAGTGGCCAAACCTTTTTAAGGGCCCTCCACAAGAACGAACATCTGCTACGCGAAAGGGTTTCGGGCAGTTCTTTCATAACCCCATACTTAACTCGGAGAACTTGGACCCAAAGTGCCTTAGAATCAGTCTTAAGTTTGGAACTTAGCTTCATCATAAAGGACATATTATGATCCTATAACTTATGAAAGCCTAGACCTCCATGGTTCTTAGGCTAACAAACCTCCTCCCAAACTAACCAAAGCCAATTTTCTACCACTACTCGAAGACCCCTTTACAAACAGACATACCATACACTCAATTTCCTCACAAAGACATTTGGGAATCATTATTGATGTACCAAAGCCACTTTTCTACCACTACTCGAAGACCCCCTTACAAACTAACGTACCATACACTGTTTGTTACTCTGTCATGAAACAAAGGCACACCTAGATAATTCCCAAGCTTTTGAACTCTTCAAAAACTAATAAATCCGTACAATCTTCCTCCTAATGCCTCATTTACTCCTTTTGAGAAGAAAATATTAGTTTTATTAACATTGATCTTGTGACCAGAATACTCACAGAACCTATCCAACACTCTTTTCATGACTACGGCTTGGTCCTTTTTTACATGGCCAAACATGATCAAATTATCTGCACAAAAAAAAAGGTGAGAAAGGGGAGGTGCTGATCAGGATAAACGAATAGACCTCCAATGCCCATCATTGATATTAGAACAGATATTGTGACCAAGCCATTCTATACACAAGACGAAAAGATAGGGAGATAATGGGCATTCTTGATGGACACCCTTAACTAGTTGAAACTTCTGGATTGGTGTGTCATTCCACATAATCTACATAGTAGAGTTAGTGATAGTAGACATAACAACATTAATAATAAAATTTGGAATACCTGCAACTTGGAGAGGTGCCTCAATAAATTCCCATCAACTCGATCATAGGATTTCTCAAGATTAATCTTGATAGCCAACCAAATTACTAGATTTTTGCTTAATTCTTATGGAAGGAAACACTTCTTGAGCAATAATGATGTGGTCAGTAGTGCTCCTCCCGGCAATAAACCCAATCTGCTCTTGAACCAGTAATTCTTGGGAAAACCAACTAAAACCGATTGGAAATTATTTTCATCACCAATTTGTAAAAAACTGAACACAAACTAATTGGTCAGAACTGTGAGAAGCATTCAGGATTCGACACCTTGGGAATGAGAACAATTAAAGAATTATTAGGCTCTGGATCAATTTTTTCTCTTGGAAAAATATCATTGACCCACTCACAAACTGAACCCCAAGATGTTCCCACTGACTCTGAAAAAAGAAGGCATGGAAGCCATCACTCCTCGGAGCCTTTAAAAACCCCATACCAAACATATTAGTTTTTTTCTCCTCATCAGAAACATACTTACTTAAAAATTTAATCTCACTATCCTCAAGTTGAGTGAACGAACTAGTAGGAAGTCCCCTTATCAGGCCAGGATTTTCACCATAAAGGTTCTTGAAGAAACCAATTGTCTCATGACACAAACCTTCCCTATAAAAAAATCCTCTCACTTGCCTCATTTTTAGAGCCATAATCTGATTTTACTTCCTTCTCCTAAGAGTGCGCTTATGAAAAAATTTAGTGTTACGGTCTCCTAAAAAAAGCCAATCACATTTCGCCTTTTGCTTCTAGAAGAGTTCTTCATGATAAAGAACGTGTTCTAATTCCTTTCTAACCTCCAAATCTGACTGAAGTAACAAATCTAACTGAGAATAATCCATACCCCTCAGAATAGTATCAAGCTTCTGAACTAGTTTTTTTGTTTTTTTTACAAACCTCGATATGGCTATACACTTTCTTATTCCACTCTTTGAGTTGACTTGTAAATCCAGACACTGTATTGGACATAGAACCATCAAGTTTCCAATTCTCCTTAACAAAATAAAAAAACTCTAAATGCCCAACCTATCCCGCTAAAAAATGAAAAGGTTGTCCAATAGCAGAATGGAGCATAGGTCGAAGAGACAAAATCAGAGGCTTCTGATCGGACTTGAGCTTAGGAAGATGAGTCACAGAGCAATTTGGGAAAGACAAAGCCATGCATCATTCCCAATAGCTCTGCCAAGCCTCTCATAAACTCCATCTATATGTCATGTGAAAGAAGCACCTTTAAATCCCAAATACTGAATCTTAGCTAAATCCATATATTCCCCAAAAGAAGAACATCTTTTACCTTTAACTCACCCACCCTTCTTCTCGTTGGAAACTAAAGTGTAAAAATCACCAACTGCCACCCAAGAAGAACCATTATTCAAAATAGTCGCCTTTAGAGCATCCCACAACCTCCTCCATTTGTGACTATTAGGGCTACTGTGAATAATGACGACAAAGATACAATGTTGCGAAGAACTATCAAAAACCCAAGTTAAAGTGAATTGAGGATAACTTTGAAGAATTTCGACCAGAATTGACTCCTTCGATCCAACCCAAATACCTCCAGAAAAACCAATTGTTTCCACCCGATGAGAATATTGAAACCCAAGACTGGCAATAATCGAATCGGATTTACCACCACTAACTCTAGTTTCTAAAAGTCTAACAATATCCGGTTTGTATTCTTGATTATACTCACAAAAAATCCGCGGAAACTTGCTACTAGCACAACCTTGACAATTCTAGGATAAATTAGATAAATTCATAAAATATAAAAACAAAGATAAGGATAAAAAACATACCATAAGTATTGATTAGCAGCCACCTTCATAGCTTGTTCCATCACTATTCAACCTCACCTTTTTAGCCTTAATGTCAATCTGCGAGCTGATAAGTTTGGCCATGAAATTCATGGTATCTGATAGCGAGACCCTCATATCACCAGAATTCTTAAAACGTCCACCACACCTCGAATGATTTTATTGATGGCACCACTACTACGTCCAATACCACCCTTAATCCCTGATCCCATCCCTTTCGAGGTCGAGATCCCTTTACCTCTCCTGGTTGAATCAACTCATCTGTTGGGCTTAACAATGTTAGGTACCTCAATTTCCTTAAAAACGACAACTGAATGTTTCCTGGGATCAATGACGTCACTATTAAGTTCCACCATTGACTCTACCAAGTCATTAAATGTTGGGTTAAAATGGGAATTAACCCTTCAAAAATTCAAACCCTCTTCATTGGCCGACAAATCCAATTCAAAATTTGGCTTCGTACCACCCCTTTCAAAGTCAAAGATTTTTCTAACCTAACTATATTTTTTACACCCCCACCTTCTAGAATTGATTGTTCAATTCCAATTAAACCAAAATTCACTATCTCCAACCCCTAAAGCTTGACACTCTTGCAAAGACACTATGTTTGTCTTTAATGATAGACCCATGCACATTATTCATCAAAACATTGACCCTAATTAAAGGTAAAAGCCCACCCGAGACTTCATTCCTCAAAGCGCTACATGCATTGACATCTTGCATCATACCATTAATCACATTTTTTACAACCTCGAAAACTAGACCCTTCTACGAAGACCCAAAACTTTTATCATTATTAATTGACCCAGGCCTAATTTCCTTCAATATATCAATCCTATTTGAAGATGTCAGCCTGTCTAAAATTTTAGTTCCCAAAATTCTAAAAGCATTAGCATCTTGTGCCATAACCCTATTATTTTTCTTTGCCCTAGACGTAAACCCCTAATTTCTCTCTATTAAAAAAATCTTTTTTTAAAGTTTACTTCCGATAAATCCACCATCAGCTCCCTTTCCTCGGTTGTCTTGATTATATTTGGAATAACATCATTTTCGGTTGTTTCCTTATCAAGATTTTGACGTGTCCTTGGGTTACGCCGATACTTCCGTTCAACGAGCATCCATGGCCCAAAGGCCTTTGTCGGCTCTGCCACATTGTTTTTCTCCAATGAGGCTACTGCCGTTACATTCGTACCCATCTTAGTGTCATTTGCTACGTCAGAACCAGAACATAAATTCTGCAGATGGCCGAACCTACCACAAGAGAAAAAAATTGATGGAAGTGATTCAAACACGACCCTCTGAACCATGCCGTTGACTAAGATCTAGGAAACCGAGGGTTTTCCCAAATTTATATACACTGTCATCGAGGAAAATTTCCCTCTTGATCCCTTATCCGTTTCAAAATCCAATTTAGTAACTTTACCTATCAAACTTTCTATTTCCTCCAAGATATATCGTTTATAAAGATAACCCGACAAACCAGGTAGCCGAACCCAAACCATAGTGTTACTAGGAAAGGCTTAAAAGGGGTTAAATTTTGGAGTCCACGATTGCACCATGAGATATTGCCCAAGAACGATCCACGGCCCCTGGGTAAATACTTTCTTGTAGTCCTCTCGACATTGAACTTTTACCAGGAAATATCCATTCTCCACATCCATGAGATGGAACTGTTGCAAGGGTTTCGAAAGGTTGTGGATCTTATTTTGCAGGAAGGTATAAGATAGATTCTGGTCCAGAAATTTCACCACTATTGTAGTGACCATATCTTTGACGAGAATTTGTTGCACTCTTTCAGAAAAATTGATTGTAAGTATTCCATTAACATTAGATCACATGACATCTCTTTCAAGAAACTCAAATTCCTTATCGCAACCAGATCCAAAAACTCCTCGACCCAAAACTTTGTCTCTCCAAGACACACCCGATGCCGGGGTTGAATCTACAACCATAGCGTTGTTCACATCTAGATCCAAAGGCTTAAATCGAACCTTTTTAGTGTTTCGATTCTCACTAGAAAAATCGTCTCCGCTATGTTTAGTCATCTCTTTTAAGAATTTCTTAATATTTCAATTTTTAAATTTCATATATTTGCATTTGGGCACAAATTTATTCTAATCATTAACTTTTGAAATCAAACAAAAATAAGCTTGAATTGTAATTAATCGTCACAAAAATATTTTGTCCTCCATTTTGATTTGGAGGGAAACTTTGACCCCATACTTCGCGTAACAAAACTTTTCGATAAAGAAATAAAAACATTGTGAATAATGAAGATGATTAAGAATGGGTGACGTATTCACAATGTTATCATAAAATGGTGTGAATTTGTGACGTAAAAATAACACATCACTCAAGTTTCTTGTATTGCCATCGGCCTAGCTATTCATCTCCCAAGAAACATACATAAAAGGAGACAAATCCAATAACATTTAGCTTGGGCAAAATTCCATGGTCGAAAACCCAGGTTTGAGCACCAAGAAATAGAGAGCATGGAATCAGGGCCTCTTTATAAAGTGATTATGCAGTGATTGGATGGAATTTTTACTTGTTGTATGCCAACTTTTGGGTGAATCGACTTGGCTTTGTTTAAATAAATTTCTACATCAGACCATGAAAAAATTTAGTGTTACGGTCTCCTAAAAAAAGCCAATCACATTTCGCCTTTTGCTTCTAGAAGAGTTCTTCATGATAAAGAACGTGTTCTAATTCCTTTCTAACCTCCAAATCTGACTGAAGTAACAAATCTAACTGAGAATAATCTATATCCCTCAGAATAGTATCAAGCTTCTGAAATAGTTTTTTTGTTTTTTTACGAACCTCGATATGGCTATACACTTTCTTATTCCACTCTTTGAGTTGACTTGTAAATCTAGACACTGTATTGGACATAGAACCATCAAGTTTCCAATTGTCCTTAACAAAATAAAAAAAACTCTAAATGTCCAACCTATCCCACTAAAAAATGAAAAGGTTGTCCAATAGCAGAATGGAGCATAGGTCGAAGAGACAAAATCAGAGGCTTGTGATCAGACTTGAGCTTAGGAAGATGAGTCACAGAGCAAGTTGGGAAAGACAAAGCCATGTATCATTCCCAATAGCTCTGCCAAGCCTCTCATAAACTCCATCTATATGTCATGTGAAAGAAGCACATTTAAATCCCAAATACTGAATCTTAGCTAAATCCATATATTCCCCAAAAGAAGAACATCTTTTACCTTTAACTCACCCACCATTCTTCTCGTTGGAAACTAGAAGTGTTAAAATCACCAACTGCCACCCAAGAAGAACCATTATTAGAAATAGTCGACTTTAGAGCATCCCACAACCTCCTCCATTTGTGACTATTAGGGCTACCGTGAATAAAGACGACAAAGATACAATGTTGCGAAGAACTATCAAAAACCTAAGTTAAAATGAATTAAGGATAACTTTGAAGAATTTCGACCAGAATTGACTCCTTCGATCCAACTCAAATACCTCCAGAAAAACTAATTGTTTCCACCCGGTGAGAATATTGAAACCCTAGACTGGCAATAATCGAATCGAATTTACCACCACTAACTCTATTTTCTAAAAGGCTAATAATATCCGGTTTGTATTCTTGATTATACTCACAAAAAATCCTCGGAAACTTGCTACTAGCACAACCTTGACAATTCTAGGATAAATTAGATAAATTCATAAAATATAAAAACAAAGATAAGGATAAAAAACATACCATACGTATTGATTAGCAGCCACCTTCATAGCTTGTTCCATCACAATTCAACCTCACCTTTTTAGCCTTAATGTCAATCTGCGAGCTGATAAGTTTGGCCATGAAATTCATGGTATCTGACAGCGAGACCCTCATATCACCAGAATTCTTAAAACGTCTACCACACCTCGAATGATTTTATTAATGGCGCCACTACTACGTCCAATACCACCCTTAATCCCTGATGCCATCCCTTTCGAGGTCGAGATCCCTTTACCTCTCCTGGTTGAATCAACTCATCTATTGGGCTTAACAATGTTAGGTACCTCAATTTCCTTAAAAACGACAACTGAATGTTTCCTGGGATCAATGACGTCACTATTAAGTTCTACCATTGACTCTACCAAGTCATTAAATGTTGGGTTAAAATGGGAATTAACCTCTCAAAAATTCAAACCCTCTTCATTGGCCGACAAATCCAATTCAAAATTTGGCTTCGTACCACCCCTTTCAAAGTCAAAGATTTTTCTAAACTAACAATATTTTTTACACCCCCACCTCCTAGAATTGATTGTTCAATTCCAATTAAACCAAAATTAGCGTTTTTCTCACTATCTCCAACCCCTAAAGCTTGACACTCTTGCAAAGACACTATGTTTGTCTTTAATGATAGACCCATGCACATTATTCATCAAAACATTGACCCTAATTAAAGGTAAAGGCCCACCCGAGACTCCATTTCTCAAAACGCTACATGCATTGACATCTTGCATCATACCATTAATCACATTTTTTACAACCTCGAAAACTAGACCCTTCTACGAAGACCCAAAACTTTTATCATTATTAATTGACCCAGGCCTAATTTCCATCAATATATCAACCCTATTTGAAGATGTCAACCTGTTTAGAATTTTGGTAAAATTTTAGTTCCCAAAATTCTAAAAGCATTAGCATCTTGTGCCACAACCCTATTATTTTTCTTTGCCCTAGATGTAAATCCCTAATTTCTCTCTTTTAAAAAACTCTTTTTTTAAAGTTTACTTCCGATAAATCCACCATCGGCTTCCTTTCCTCGGTTGTCTTGATTATATTTGGAATAACAACATCATTTTCGGTTGTTTCCTTATCAAGATTTTGGCGTGTCCTTGGGTTATGTCGATACTTCCGTTCAACGAGCATCCATGGCCCAAAGGCCTTCGTCGGCTCTGCCACATTATTTTTCTCCAATGAGGCTACTACCGTTACATTCGTACCCATCTTAGTGTCATTTGCTACGTCAGAACCAGAACATAAATTTTGCAGATGGCCGAACCTACCACAAGAGAAAAAAACTGATGGAAATAATTCAAACACGACCCTCTGAACCATGCCGTTGACTAAGATCTAGGAAACCGAGGGTTTTTCCAAATTTATATACACTGTCATCCAGGCAAATTTCCCTCTTGATCCCTTATCCGTTTCAAAATCCAATTTAGTAACTTTACCTATCAAACTTTCTATTTCCTCCAAGATATATCGTTTATAAAGATAACCCGACAAACCAGGTAGCCGAACCCAAACCATAGTGTTACTAGGAAAGGCTTAAAAGGGGTTAAATTTTGGAGTCCACGATTGCACCATGAGATATTGCCCAAGAACGATCCACGGCCCCTGGGTAAATACTTTCTTGTAGTCCTCTTGACATTGAAATTTTACCAGGAAATATCCATTCTCCACATCCATGAGATGAAACTGTTGCAAGGGTTTCGAAAGGTTGTGGATCTTATTTTGCAGGAGGGTATAAGATAGATTCTGGTTCAAAAATTTCACCACTATTGTAGTGACCATATCTTTGACGAGAATTTGTTGCACTCTTTCAGAAAAATTGATTGTAAGTATTCCATTAACATTAGATCGCATGGCATCTCCTTCAAGAAACTCAAATTCCTCATCGCAACCAGATCCAAAAACTCCTCAACACAAAACTTTGCCTCTCCAAGACACACCCGGTGCTGGGGTTGAATCTACAACCATAGCGTTGTTCACATCTAGATCCAAAGGCTTAAATCGAACCTTTTTAGTGTTTCGATTCTCACTAGAAAAATCGTCTCCGCTATGTTTAGTCATCTCTTTTAGAGAATTTCTTAATGATACTTTTTTAGTATAGCTTAATATTTCAATTTTTAAATTTCATATATTTGCATTTAGGCACAAATTTATTCTAATCATTAACTTTTGAAATCAAACAAAAATAAGCTTGAATTGTAATTAATCGTCACAAAAATATTTTGTCCTCCATTTTGATTTGGAGGGAAACTTTGACCCCATACTTCGCGTAACAAAACTTTTCGATAAAGAAATAAAAATATTGTGAATAATGAAGAGGATTAAGAATGGGTGACGTATTCATAATGTTATCATAAAATGGTGTGAATTTGTGACGTAAAAATAACACATCACTCAAGTTTCTTGTATTGCCATCGGCCTAGCTATTCATCTCCCAAGAAACATACATAAAAGGAGACAAATCCAATAGCATTTAGCTTGGGCAAAATTCCATGGTCGAAAACCCAGGTTTGAGCACCAAGAAATACAGAGCATGGAATCAGGGCCTCTTTATAAAGTGATGGGGCTTCAAATAACATAGTTTAGAAATTAACAAGTATGCAGTGATTGGATGGAATTTTTACTTGTTGTATGCCAACTTTTGGGTGAATCGACTTGGCTTTGTTTAAATAAATTTCTACATCAGACCATGAACCAAACTTGGTGTAAACAGCAACTAGATCCTGCCAGGCAGCTGTATTCTGCAATACACAGGTGGAAAAATCTTTGCTTTGTTGAGAAAACAAAAACAATGAAACAAGTATTCTAGTTTTTTAATTGTTTCACTCATGAAAATAAATTATTATAAAACTACAAAAATATATTATGACAAATTCATCCAATTACATAAGTTGATTTTGAGTAAAATTCATAAAGTTTCGTATTATATTTGAAATAATTAATAATATTGTTATTTGGTTTTAAATTAAAAAATAAAATATAAGATGATAAAGAAATTAATATTAAAACTAAAGAACTTGAATTTATTGTTTTAGCATTAAATTTAAAAATTAATAGTTTTTTTAAAGATAAATTTATTAATTCATTTAATGAATGAAACCATACAATTTAGATAAAAAAATAGCAAACACTCGTTGTAGATGGTGAATGACAAACTCCATCAATACAACAAAGATTTTAGCCTCAGTATCAATAGAACATTATAACATGTTGACAATTGGCTTTGTCACAACTCAAGCACGACATATCTGGAGTGATTGCAAGCAGTTAATATGATAAGGAAATCAGCCTCGAATGGTCTAAAGTGGAGAGCAAAAATCGACAAAAGAATCAAACATTCACCAAACTAGAGAGGAAGACAACAAAATCATCCCTAAAATCACTTGTAAAACTAAGATTACATGCATAAGCAAGACTAAAAAACGTACTACAAGAGCAGACAAAAACTTCTAAAACTGAAGATTTATTAAACAATAGAAAAATAAACAAAAAAAATATAAAACTTAAGACAACACGGGTCCAAATCGACATGTGAAATAATTTATTATTCTAAAATACTCTTAAAACAGAAACAAATTAAGAAGTTGACGAAGAGTCACCCACTTTCCAAGAAAAACTACTAGTGACTAGTGGAGTTTTAGTGAACGACAAACACCGTCATTTGTCCATCACAACTTGTGGAGACAACAAAGATACCCACAAAATAGATCTGCAAACTAAAAAGAGAGAAAACATGTGTAGTGAATGAGAAGAAAAAAAAAGAAATGATTGGTAGGAAAGAAAAAAAGACGGGCGATAACTAGCCCGAAAGTTGACACCATCGTAGAGCAAAACAAAAGATAAGAAGCAAACAACTTAGAGAAAAAAAATTATAGAAAAAAATTAATAATTAATTCAGTAATTTTAATACATTAAAATCACAATTAATTTCATCTATTATTAGTTTACACACCCAAATTAAATCAAAATCTAAACCCAATTATCAAAATATTTTTACATAAAAGATAAGATTATTTTACCTTTATTCTAACTCACAATAAATGTAAAAGTAACCCATCTTCAATTACACTTTCATTATAATTTAAACTATTTATTTAATTAATAAGTAATATTTTATTATTTTAAATCATTTTATTTAAACCGAGATTATTTCTATTATTAGACAACAAACACACACACACACAAAAATACAGCATACAAAGAGGTGTTACCACAAGATAGACACATATGAAACATTTATTTTATAACTAAAAGTAACATTATAATTTAATAAATTGATAATATCGTTAATTTATTTACATTAAAAAAGTAATATTGAAGAATAAAAGGTTCTTTTAATTATGATTTGGAATTCTTTTATTTTTAAATGTTATATACATTATTATTTTTAATAATGATTACTAAATAAAAATATGTTATTAAATAATAAAAATATGGTTAAAAGCTCTTTAAAGCTTCTAAATTATTTCAAAAAATTAATTAAGTCATATTTTTTCACTCAATTGGGCCCGTGAGTATATAAATTTCAATCAATTAATCCTTTTGATTGTTAAAGTTAACTACCAGCCATTGAAGGATAACGAAGATCATTTTAGGGGTTGTTTTCATCCCATGGCACTCTAGGACTGTGCCACATGACAAAATTTGGTGTTTTATACTTAAAATCATTAAAAATAATAAAAATTATAAAAAATTATAGATAATCATAAAAAATATTAAAATTATAAAAATATTAAAGTTACAAAAAATTGTAAAATATATAAAAGTGCAAAAAATATAAAAAGTATTATAGCTTACAAAAATATATAAATTATAAAATTTATTAAAGCATCGTAAAAAGCATTAAAATTATTTAAAATAAAAAATGAAAATATGTAAATTATGAAAATATAAAAATATTAAAATTTTATAAAAATATAGAAAAGTACAAAAGAATATAAAAATTAAAATATAAAATTATAAAAATATATGAATTACAAAAAATAAGAAAATGAAAAAATTATGAAAAAAATTTAAAAATACATAAAGCTATTAAAAATATTTTAAAAAATTAATTAAATTTAAAATTTTTTATAAAAAATTAAAAATTATAATAAAAAAGTAAGTATATAAGAAAAAAAATATAAAAATAATTTTTTTATTTGCACACTAACCATCGTTTGATACTTAAAATTATAAGTTGTGCTTGTCCACAATGCGGACCTCCCCAAAGCTTGTAACCCCTTTATCCATTGTCAATGAGAGGGGAGTGTTTAAAGATGCAAATTAAAGTTGGGAAATAGGTTAATAACACAAGTGATAACTGAAGCTATGTATAACATTATAAATATTGTTGTGCTTTTTAATGTTATATAATTTTTATAATTTTCTGTTATTTATTGAACAATTTTGAATAAATTTTTTGTAATTTTCTATAATTTTAATATTTTTTGCACCTTTTATATTTTAGTAATATTTTAAATAATTTTATATGTTTTTAAAATTTTCATATTTTTTAAAAATTTATTGTAATATTTTTTTACAATTTATATGATTTTTGAGTCATTTATGATATTTTTATAATAATTTTTAAATTTTATTAAATTTATAATATTTTAAAAGTTTAATATATTTTACAATTATATATATTAAATTTTTTGTTATTTTAATAAAAGTTTAAAGCTTTTTGCATTTTTAACAATTTTATAATGTATATAATTTTTTTGTGATTTATAATCATTTTATAACTTTTTGCACTTTTATATATTTTTGATTTTATAATTTTCTATAATTTTTTAAAAATTTATTAATTTTAAGTATAAACTATAAGATTTCGCCAAGTGGTACAATCTTGCGGTTATCTTTTAATGGTTAACCAGGTCAAAACTGAATTGAATGCAAAAAGAAATTGTTAAGCGAGATCCAAGATTTAATTTTGGGTTTTGTTTTATATCATATTGAAAAATGCATCAACTTGCATATGAGTTGTAAAATGAAATATTTATATTCTGAAAATAATGCAAACAATTGCAAAAATTAAATGCCATTATGTATTTTTAAGATACATTTGTCAATTAATCACATCATTATCTAATTAAAAATATTAAGAATAAGATCTCACTCTATTATATATAATTAAAATGATAAATAACCTATTGATTTACTCATCAGATATGCAAGTATCAATTTAAAAAGTTTTGAAGATAAACGAGAAAAGTCTTCTCTTAAGTTATATTTATATGATAAATTCAGATCCATTGATGAAGCACATGAAAAGTCAGCATTGCCAAGTCTGAATTTGATAATATTTAATTATAAATTTAGCACCAAAATCAGTATTTCAACTATTTAGGGTAGTTCAAAGTTGCTACAGCACTGACTCCAATCAATGACAATCCTAGTAGAGAGCAGCGTGAAAGTGGTTGAAGATGCAAGCTATGTATCTCCTCCGCCAGGCTCAGTGCCCACAGCTTCTCTCCCTCTCACCTGTTTTGATAGAGTTTTCTTTTGTTTTCCGTTCACTTGGATGCGTTCCCTGTTTTTCTATGAATTCAAACACCCCACCTCTCATTTCATGCAAACCATTCTCCCCAACCTCAAAACATCTTTATCGCTTACTCTGCAACATTTCTTTCCATTTGCGGCCAATCTCGTGTACCCTCCCCCTCCTCAGGTCCCTTATATTTCCTACACACAGGGCGACTCTGTTTCGTTTGTCGTTAAGGTATCCACTGCAGATTTTAACCATCTAGTAGGAGATCATGCACGAGACAATCAAGAATTGCCAGCTCTTGTCCCCAAAAGGCCATCTTCAAATGAGACCAATGGTTGCAAGCAAGAGCCTGTCATGGCCATTCAAGTCACCGTATTTCCCAATGTAGGCTTTTCCATAGGTGTTGGCTTTTCCCATGTTGTAGCTGACGGAAGGTCGTTTGGTCACTTTATGAAATCATGGGCGTCCATTCATAGGTGTGAAGGAGATTTGGCTTGTCTTGACAATTATTTACCCTGTTACAACAGGGATTTAATCAACGATCCTGTAGAACTAGCTTCCCTTTTCACCAAGGGCGCCGAGAGGGCATTCCAAAGTGCAATTTCACCCAGCATTTTGTTTAATAACTTTAGGGTCACTTACAAAATCAAAGATTCACAAGTTGAGTTATTGAAAGATCGGGTGAAAACAAAGTGCATGGAAGTGAATGGATCAGAGCCAATAAGAATATCAACATTTGCAGTAACATGTGCGTACATGTGGGTTTGTTTGCTCAAATTACAACAAAGTGGAACTCATCAGCATCTCTCATCAACCGATTCTGACGCTCTTTCTTATTTCCACTTCGCAGCAGAGTGCAGAGACCACCTAAAATTACCCCAAACATACTTCGGGAACTGTATTATACTACGTTTGGCATCAGCAAAGAAGAGTGAGGTATTAGGGGAAAATGGAATTCTGGTGGCCGCAACTGCTATTGGAAGGGAAATAATGGAATTTCAGAAACAACCATTCAAAGATGCACAAGAGTCATTGTTAAAAATAATTGAGATTTTCAAAATGGGAGAAGATTTAGTTCGGGTTGGTTCATCACCAAAATTTGAATCGTATAAGACGGATTTTAGGTGGGGACGACCTAGAAACATCGAGAATCCAATACTTCCATCATTTGGAACTTGTTCTATGTTTGTTATTGCAGAGAACAGAGAAGAAGAGGAAGGAGGTGTTGAATTCGCCTTGGCATTCGCTTCCCATGACTTAGATATCTTCAATACTATTTTTCACCAAGGCCTATTAAAGCTAGAATCGAGTAAATAAAATGGCCTATCAAATAAAATCTTGTACTTATGAATGGAATGGGTGGTTTATCACATTTGTATTTCCCTTCATTACTTTTCTCTAATTATCTTTCCATAATGTAATTGATGTAAGCATGCTTTCCAATGTAAAAAAAATGTACTTTATTAAGTTTCAATTTTTTGTGATCTAATTTATCATCACATCATATATTATAAAATTTATAATTTAAAAGATTTATAACAACCTCAAGTTGTGGCTTATTGGTCGAGTGTTTACCTTTTCCAGAAATAGCTTGAATTCAAATCTCAGTTGTACCGAAAAAAGAGAGGCAATTATAAAAATGAAAAAATTGAAAAGATGGGTGATGGATTTGGAAATTAAATTAATTCACGTATATGATCCTACATCCTACATCCTTAGTACCTCAAATTTTGTGGTTAGCATCTAAAATATGGACTACTTCATATTGTTGGTTTTAGCGGTTCAAGAATTAACCAAGTTTATCTGACAATGGTGTATTTTGAAATACACTTGAACACTCAATCCCAAAGAAGACTGCATTGAGAGCTTTACAACTATCACTACCCAAAATTTCCTCCTTATTGGTCCAAGTAACCTTAGGTTTGGGAGTCCATACACCTAATACATCAACTATTGGAGGTCCTAGGTTCTATCCACTCTTCTCTCATTTCTTTATTTTATTTTATTTTATTTTTATTTTCAGCAACCTAGGATGAAAACCACATTATAATATATATAATTTAGAGTAAAAATTTAATAAGGATGGGTAGCAGCCCAATAATTAAGCCACGCCATTCAATTCACACCATTCCCCTTCAGCTCCCTTTTATTTTCGACAGAAAAGGTAAGTTGCTATCCAACCCCCCAAGGTTTGAAGCCCTAAGTATTAAGCCAATTTCCTAATTGTATTTGAATTCTTGTTTCTATTCCAAACCAAAATAGAATTTTTATTTATTTTCTCCCTATTTCTTCTCCACTATCTTTTCCATACTCTTCTTTGCAAAATATTTTTCCCCATTGTTGAAATTTATGCTTGACCCCGAATCAAAATCAATTCCCAATTTCAACTCGTTTCCCAGTCGGATTCGTAATCGCTAGTAGAAACAATCTTTGATTGTTGCCAAAAATCAGTAAGTACATCTCAATTCCAATGGTTGACCGTGAATATTTATAGAATTCATATCTAACGATAATCTCACGAAAGATTAAAAGATCTTTTTCGATTTATCATCGAATCTTTCGACAATCTTGATTTATCTTGAAATTGATAATTAATTCATGCAATTTTTCGTTGAAGGACCCGATTTAGGTGAATCAGATTAGATTTAAGCACAAGGAACGTTGATCGAGATCTCGGTGAAAGGTGTGTGTTCTTTTACAAGCGAATCGAGAAAAACCATGTCTCGAAATAAGGTCACACGAGCGTGTGAGCCACACGTGTGGACCACACCGCCATGTCCCCCTGAAACCTTAGGATATTTTGATTCTCACACGGCCTGGCCATACAACCATGTGCCACAATTTTACAGTTTTTCCTAGAAATTTATGTTATGTTCCGTTTAGTCCCTGCTTGATCTTTGAAGTGTTCCTAGAATTTTTGTGTGCACTAAATTGATCTTTGAATTAGCGTTTAATTGGAAACATACAATTTATATGCATGAATAATCACTGTTATATTGTGTTTATCGATATTGATTTATTGAATTTTTATGAGGCCATGAATAAACATGTGAAATTAACCATGCCTACTGTTAAAGTGTTATTGAGAAATTGTGAAGTGTTATTACTGGTATCGCTCCACTGAATACATGATGAACATATATATAGCTAGTGATGAACGAAATAAGTGTTAAGCATGCCTACAAAATTTTGCATTATTATGTTATAATGTATGCCATATCGCATTTCATGAGGTGAGATTATTGTACGGAGGGAGTGTCAGTTTAATAATCTACAAACCAGTGGTGGCTAGTCCATAAACCGAGTGGCAGTTTATTTGATCTGCAAATATGTTGTGAACTCAAAACAAGTGGCAGTAACTACAAATATGTGGTTTGATCTCAAACCAAGTGGTAGCTTGTCTGCAAATGTTTTTATCTAAAAATACTAGCGGTTCACCCACAATTTTTTATAAACCCAGTGGCAACTTTTATCTGCAATTACGTTTTATATCCACAACAAGTGGCAGTTCATCTGCAAATCAGCGGTGGTTCATCTACAACCTGGAGTGATATGGTAGATGATCTCTGGGGAACTCATAAGTGAGGTGTGTAGCGGAGTTGGATAGACCCCTTTCTAATAAATTGAAATTACATTGCCATTCATTAGTATGTGCATATATAAACTGTGATTTCTGAGATAGTGTAGTGAAGTGATTATATGAAAAACTGTTAATCTGAAGTGCTTTATGATTGTGATTACTCTTAGAATTGCTAATCATGTGCTTTGACTACTATTTCATTCCAACTTTCTTGTGATTGAACTCACACTGAGCGTCATAACTTATTCCCCTTTAATTTTCATCCTTACAAATAACCCACCAAGTTAAGACGAGGTCGTAACATTCAAAGGGTCTCGGCTCGGCTTCTATTTATTGAATTACTTTAGGGTCATTATTTGATTTATTTTATATTGAAAGTTTGTATGATTTTAATTTTGAATTGTGACATGAGACATAGATTTGGGGTTTTTTCTTTATATATTTGATTTATTTGATTTATTTAAGTTGATTTTAGGATATCAAAATATCAATATTAGTTAGTTATGCATGAGCCTCGTTTTTTATTCAAAACTGATGTAAATATCACTTTTCCGCTACTAAAGTATAAAAAAAATTAGGTAGTAAATAAATTAGTAATTAACTAAGTTTTCTTCCAAAGATAACAAATGTTCTAAAATGACTGTTCTCAAAATCTCGATAGCTTACTGGGTTATTTTCGTGGCTAATGTAGCCTTCTGAATTCAGGTATAATGTCTAGGTTTGGTTAGGGAGGTTACATAGTGACATCCAACATAGGGGTTTGGTAATAATTGAACCTTCAATCTTAGTCAAAAACCAACCATGGGATACTCCACTTACTGCTCAAGTGTCTAAATTTGATATCAGATGAAAGTTTGTTGATTTTTTCTTGTGAGCTGTATGTTTAGTTGCATCTAGATGAAATAACTACTAATAAGAAAATAAAGATAAACACCAAAAAAATGTTTACGCGGTTCTAAAACCTCTTACATTTATAGAGCATTGTTTAGAGAGTAATCAACTATCAACAATGAATACAAGCTATGATTTAAGCTCAACTCACTCACTAAGTTGTAACCTTACTCCTATACTTCAAACTAGATCACTTTTCCTCTAAAATTTTCTCTCTAAAAGTTTAGATATAAATTGATTGACTTAATTTGTGTACTTACAAATTTTGAACTAACAAAATAATTCCTAGTCGAACAGATAAAAAGTTCTCTAATTCATGCACCTAACCTAAACAAGTCATTCAATAAAAATACAAAATAGGCTTGTTGAATTGCAATAAATTACAACCACTAATCCTTCTAAAAAAAACCATTAAAAAGTTCTTTAAATAATCGCATGCTGGAAGAGATCCTCTTAACATCAAACCCATTTGAAAACCAGATCTTCTACATAAGGGAACTTTGATTGCATTGAAAGGTAAAATTTTTATCTTTTCTTATCTTGATTCTTCCATATGAAGTATTCACTAGTCTTTTGCTAACATTCCTCGAAAATCAATAATTAACGGTCTAAACAATTTTGGTCAGAATATTCTAATAAAATAAAACAAGTTATAATGTCTTGCCAACTTTTCCTTAAGTTATAATTGACGTTGCAGTGGGCAATTATAGCTGAAACTAACATATTTGAAAACAAGAAAAATATTAAAAATGGAGATTCTTAAGAAAGTGAAGAAAAATAAAAAAGAATGGGTGGCAGTTAAAATTGATCTTGAAAAAGTGTATGATAGAATAAGATGAGATTTCATGCAAAATTGCTTAAGTGATGCGAGTTTTCCTAACAATTTGCGTATGGTTATTAATTCTATGCTTATATAGGTGTTATGGAATGGTGTACTAATTGAAGAATTTGTTCCATTAAGGGGTATTAGATAGGGTGACTCGTTGTCTCCTTACCTTTTTGTTCTTGGTATGGAGAGATTAGGGCATAGTATTTGTAACACCATGGAGAAAGGGTTGTGGAAACCTATTTGTTTATCTAGATGAGGGACACTGCTTTCTTATTTATTTTCTGTAAGTGATTTAGTTTTATGAAACCACTATTGATCAAGCAATAGTTTTGCTATTTTTTTAGCACAAATTAAATGCTAGCAAATTGAAGGTTTTTTTTGCTAACATGTCAGGCTCTACCACATCAATTATTTCTCAACATTTGGGTTTTCTAATAGTAGATGACTTAAGAGTATATCTGGGTATGCCTCTTTTTCACCAAAGAGTTAAAAATGCGACTTTTCAGTTTCTTATTGATAAAGTTTATACCAAGCTCTCAAGATGGGAAGCTAAGAAGCTCTCTTTAATAAGAAAAGTAACTTTAGCTAAGTCTGTTTTAATGGCCATTCCTAGTTACTTTATGCAGACTACCATGATTTTGATTGGGGTGTGCAACACTATTGAAAAGTTGGTGCGTGTGTGGTTTTATTTAGGGTTCTTCTATTGAGAGGAGGAAAGTTTCGCTTACTAATTAGAATTCTTGCTGCCAACCTTTAATTAAGAGGGGTTTAGGCTTACAAAAATTAGGTGACCAAAATAAGGCCTTTCTCCTTAAACTTGGATTTAAGCTTATTACTAAAAAGGAGGCTCTTTGGGTTCAAGTTGTAAGGAGTAAAAATAAGTTTGAGGAAGGATGTCATATCTCCATTGACCAACCGATCTGCTCCTTTGTTTGGAGATCACATTCTAAGATATGGGGGACACTCCGTGAATGTATTCATTAGGTTATAAAGGATGGTAGGTTAGTGAAATTTTGGGAGGATAGTTGGATTTCAAGTATAGGTATTTGATTGAGCAATTTCAAGGTCTAATTATGATGTAAGGATCGATTCATGTTAGTGATTATGTCGATTCTATTGCAAATTACATTAGTGAAATAAACAGTAATGTAAAATATTGATTTAAAACACAAGATCGAACCACAAAAATGTAGTTATATATATAAGATCTGAAAAATAGAAATTGAAAATAAAATTGGATCGAAATTGTGTACTCATAGGTAGGCAGAAATCCGATTGGTAGTTGATGTATGTTTTTACAGTTTCCTTAAAACAGATTCGGCCGCTCATTTGGTGCTAGAGAAACGTTGGTCGATTGTCTCCTAGGATACAACAACGAGATGAGCACGACAGTAGCACGATTGCAGTGATCAACAAACTATAGCCCAACTTTCTTCTATCATCAAAAATAGATTCGAAATATACAGGGAAAAGATCTCAAAATTTTGTACAAAAAATAGAGAAAAATTCAGTGTATTTTTCTTATACAGATTATTTTGGTTTAAATAAAAATAATTCAAAATGAAAGAACTTTTGGAAATTTGACTAATAGAGCCATTAACGTATACGTATTGGGCTAAAATATTCGTAGGCCTAGAAGGGCCTAACCGGTCTGAACATTTCACGTTGCCCACGTCGTGCGGGTGTGCCCCCAATCTCGACAGGTTTGGATTTGCACCTCCTATGCGTGAGGAAGAGCATTAGCTTAGCCATTCAATAATCACCAAGTTGGTTCATATATATAAACATTTTCCATTTTCCATTTTCCTCAACATAATTCACAAGTGGCTTATTTTGAGCATCAATTTCTTATTCATCACTCAACCATTTTGAGCATATGATATACCGTTGTAACGGTCTCATGAGGTAGAATATAAAACTATAATTTTATGATTCAAATCTCCACCTTTACCAATCGAGAATATGCCTCAAAACTTCCAAAAATCTATTTTTCCCAACAATCCCCCACATGAATGAAATTGATAGTTTTAACGAAAAACATTCACTCAATGTGCTGATAGAATCTACAATCGATAGTTGCATAGGATAGGCAGGCATCAACCCTTGAACCTTTCCTTTGTGAAAGTATATTTACTTTACTAGCTGACCAATAGACGCGATGTCCTTGAACTTTTCTGCCATTTGTGTAAACGATGATATACCTCTCACAACTACCTCACTGGCAAGGTTTTAGTTCTTATGGGTATGTTCATATGGCCGTGAACATCTCCTGGTTCTACAAGAGTTTGAGAGTACTATACCCAAGTAGTCTCTTCAAAGCAGTCCCACTTCACTCTCACATATGTGACTTATGTTGCTCGGCTCACCGGAACATACGATGGTCATTACAAGCATTGCTTAACCTATCCCACTTTTAATCACTATTTATATCATAGAAACAGACTTGGGATAAGAACCCCCACAGTGACCTCACAAGGTCTATGCAACTAGGTTGTCCCTTACTGAAAGTTTTGATCTTTTGGAGAGTGTTGAGGTTTTGCATCATTTTCCCTTCCATTCCTTGCCATTGTGATTGGTGATTGATAAGTATTCATCATATCTATACGTTTAGGTCCTTTTCACTTAGTTTTTGGTTGAATTTTAACTAAAATGTCATGCATTTCGAGTTAATTAGAGTAGTTTTCATTATTTGTATTCATTTTGCATTTATGCATTTTTTTAGTTTTTCATTATATTTTAAGTGTTTTCAAGTAATTAGAACTTAATAAGTTTTGTGTGACTTTTTCATAGGTTGAATTATGCTTGAGATGCAGGATAAAGCTCGAAAGAAGGTAAAACATAAAAGTGAAAGCAAGGAAAATTTGAGGGGAAAAGAATGACGTGGGCGTGGTGGCGCTTAGGCTAGACGTAAGGGCCAATTTGGGCTCGATTTTGCCTCCTTCAATGCTTTTAGATTCTTTTTATTTAAGACCCTATAAGCACTTATAAATAACCTACTTTAAGCTAGGTTAAAGGAAGAAGAGGCTATGTTAAGTTAGTATTGTTTATTACTAAGTTTTTCTAGTTTCAAAGCTACTTATGAGTTTTGGTTCTTTTCTTTTTATTTTGAGAGTGATTGTGTTGAAGATTTGCTTGTAGATTCAATCAATTCTTGGATCATATTATTGAAGAAACTCGTGCTTCAATCAAATAAGTTTCTTTACTCTTTTTCTTTGTTTTGATTGTATTCTTATTTGTGTTTGGTGTTGATTTGAATCTTACTATGAACTAAGTGCTCTAAGTGGTGAAGGAATTGTAATTCAATGAATTAGTAATTGAAATAGATTAAAAATGGTTTTAGATTGTAACTAGATTAATTATTCAATTTGTTCTTCATAATTACTGGAGGAAAGTGCGACGAGATGTTGGCTTAACATTAGTGATCTAATTGAATAGTTACCCAACTTACTAATATATACACCGTGACGCTATTTGTAAGATATACAAACTTAGGTAGTAGGGAATCAATGATATTGGCAATCAACGGTTTAGTTAATTCCTATAAGCTATACACCAAATTAGGAATTCAAGAAACACTTGTAAGTTATACAGCAACTAAAGATACTTACACCTTCATGACCAGCTTAGTTATGAACTATAGATCCATTGATGACCGAAATGGATTATTAAATTCCAATAACTAAAAATTTCTTCACCACTAAATCTCTACGAATATTCTTCAACAATTGCTTTTGATGTACTTTTGTTGTTTTAGTTAAATTTATTAGATTAGTTTAGTAAAAAATCATTTTCCTTGATTTAGTTAATCTTAGCTAGTTTTAGATTTAGTAATTAGTTGGTTTAATTAATTAAGTTGCGTTAGTTATTTGTTTATTCAATTTGACTCCAATCTATCTGCGAGTTTAATACTCGAAATCCTTCATGCAACAAAATTATTTTGTTGTAACTTATTACATAAAAATGGTAACATTCTTGTGCGTTAAAATCATGTCTTATTTTGTTATTATTTTCATCACCGTCTTTCGCAACACTAAAGTTTTTTTGCGGCGTTGTTGAGTGTGGTTTTAATTTTTATCATTTTGATGAATTCACTCTTACTCACCTCCTTTAATACAGCGGTTTACGCGAGAAGGGACAAGGCAGGATGGATGGCCTAGGAACTATGCAACTACAACCTACTAGCTGGACCCTATTCGCGCTCGCTTAGATCAGCATTCAAGGGACGAAATTACTTAGAGTAGTATTAAGAAGCCAGGGACTTCTGATACAATTCCAAAAGGCACTACTGCTACAATAGCAGCAAGGACGAAGTAAGGGAGAATAACTACTCTCGGGTACAGCCAGCCTTTCTGCAATCGATACGCTCGCCCCTTTTGATATAATGAAGCCTTTCTTTAAAGGTAAGATTTATTAGAAAATAACTTAAATTTTTAGAGCTAGCAAGTTTTTTTACAAAAAAAGTAAAGACTTAAGTGACAAACAATTTTATTGTCACAATAATTTTATAATAGCGATCACTGTGTAAGATTGCACTATTATATTATTTCCGGCCGAAAGAAATTTGGCCAACTATATTGGTGATTGAAAACAAGGCAATCTAAAGATATATATAATATAAGAAATCTTAGAAGATCTAATAAAGCTTTAATATACTTGCTTCAATGATCACTGGTCATAGCTCTCAACACTATATGAAACTGGGATCAAACTAAGCACAAAAGTTATACTTGAAGCTCCAAAATCCTTGCAAGATTTAACACACTTAAAGTCGGTTACGCCATAGATTGTTGACAAGCCACAATACACCAAACTGCACTTTAATGATGAACCAAATCAAGAATCTGGCTCTCAATCAGAAGCCAGGACCGAGTAGAGATTCATTCCTCCAATCTGACGAAGAGCCATACATAGATAGGAGTCATACCATGATGAACAATGAACAACACATGAACTCTAACTGAGATAACTGACAGTAAGGAAGAAGCACAGGAGAAAATGAGGCTAATTTTTTTTTTTGTATTTATCGGTTCTCATTAAAATCCAGCAGGCAAGTAATATTTAATAATAATTGTTACAATTGCAGTACCTTTAATAAGTCCTGTGGAAAATAGAATTGAAGATATCCAATTCATGAGAAGCAAGTGCTAACCCAAATTCAATACTGCCTTCCTCCTCTCTACCCTCTGCAATAGAAAACAGAGAAAGAGATCCCAACGACCCAATGTTGGCGACCTCCGTCTTTCTAGGCCTTCCCCACCCAAAATCTACCTTATATAATTCGAATTTTGGTGATGCTGAAACCATGATAGGAGGGTGTCTACTTTTGAACTTTTCCCTTTCTGCCCCTTTCAGTGGTCCTTTGTACGTTTCCATAACTTCTCTTCCAATGGCCTTGCCTGCCACCACAATTCCATTTTCTCCCATCAGCGCACTTCTCTTAACTGCTACGGTGCGTGCTATAGTACAGTTCCCAAAGTATGTGGCAGGTAATTTTAAGTGGCCTCTACAATCTACTGCAAATAGGAAATAAGAAAGCTCATCGGAGTCATCAGCTGATGAGATTTGTTGTGATACCGTTGTTTCTTGTAATTTTGTCAAACAAACCCACATGTAAGCACATGTTACTACGAATGTTGAAATACTTACAGGCTCGGACCCGTTGTCTTCCACGCAACCTTTTGTGACCAAATCTTTCAATAACTCAACTTGAGACCGTTTGATAGTACAAGTGATTCGAAGCTTTTTGATGGGATTGTTAGATAAATCCTCGAAACTCCACTTCCGCTTCATGAAAAGACATGCTAGTCCTAAAGGGTCTTCAATCAAATCCCTACTGCTGAAATCGGGTAAGGGATTGTTGAGACAAGTCAAATCCCCTTGAGACTGCTGAATGGATGCCCATGATTTCATAAAATGAGCAAGTGTTCTACCGTCACCCGCAACATGGCAAAAGCTAACTCCAATTGAAATGCCTTGGTTCGGAAATAGAGTGACTTGAATGGCCATAAAGGGCATCTTTTGTATGCAACCACTCGACGTCTTACATGCAATCGCAGGCAGTAACTTGGGGAGAATAAGTTGAAATTCTTGAAAATGTCTGGCGTGATCGCCTGCGAGATGGCTAAAATCAGCTGTGGATTCATTGACGAAAAACGAAACAGAATCACCCTGTGTATAGAGAATATAAGGGATTTGAGGAGGCGCAGGGAACACAAGATTACCGGCGAAAGGAAAGAAACGTTGAAGAGTGAGGGAGAGAGATGTTTTGAGAGAGGGGAGAGTGGTTTGCATGAAATACGAGGTAGGGTGCGGGAATTCATAGAAAAATAGGCGTTGGAAGGGAGAGGAACCAAGGAACTGAATGTCGAAGAAGGTGAGAGGGAGAGAGGTTGTGGGAACTGAAACTGGTGGTGGAGATACATCTTCCACCACCTTCATACATCTCTCTGCTTGGGTTGCCATAGCTTGGAGTAGTGTTAGAAATTGTTTTCCCTTTCAATCAAAAAGATCTGTCGTATAGTTTAGGGATCGAGCTTTGGATATAGATTTTGGGGTTCTGAAGATTTTAGATCCAGGTTCATGATTTATAATAAAAAAATTTATTAAAATTATACATCAATTATAAAAATGATTAAAATATTATTAAATAATTAAAAAGTCATAAAATAATTTTGAAAAGTTGAACGATTAAATTTAAAAATTAATAATTGGGTGACTAAAATAGAATAAACTAAATAGTTAGGTGAATATTCTTGTAGTTTAACATGTTGGATTCGGTGCCCTAATTGTAAGAATAGTTCTAACTTTTAGAACATATTAGTTAATAAAATTATTCACGAATTATATTAATACTTTGTACTATTGTCCTCAAATAACTTTTGTACACAAAAGATCTTAGTCACTGGTTGTCTAATACCTATATTTATGATTAAAATATGCTCCAAGTTCTCATGCTCCTTGTAAATTTAGAATTTAATACTTTTACTTTTATTTTTAAGGATTTAGACCCTATACTTTTTAAATTTCAAAATCGAAGTCCAATTGTTAACACCACCTTAAAATTTTTCTATCAAATTCGCTAGTGTGACGGTTTAAAATTAAAAAATATTCACTTGGTAGCCATGTAATAAAAAATGATATTATAATGAAATTGAATTTAACAGAAAAATTCTAATGGTATTAACAATTGGACTTACATTTTTTAATTTGAAAAGTAGATGACTAAATTACTTGAAATAAAAGTAGGAGGACTAAATTCCAAATGGACAAGGAGTAGAAGGACTTACAGCACATTTTAACCTCTCTCTATATATGTTTCCTGTATGCAATTGCCGGTCTCCGCCAGTTACTGCAATTCGAAACAAGAGAATGCAGTAAACCTAATCGCATTATTCTTCTAACTCTTTTTGAAGTCCAAGGAAATGCTTAGAAGAAAACCCTCCAAAATCGAAGTCAAGCTCGAGGACAAGCAAGAACTCGAAGATTCCCGCAAACCCTCTCCTCCTCCTCCCTCAACCGCCAACGCCACCTCTTCTTCCTCCCTTCTCCACCTCCTCGATCGCTCCCACCCTAACCCCTCCTCCAAACTTCAACGCATCGGCCTTTCCCCCTAATGGAAGTCGAAGTCAAACTCCGCCTCCAGGACGCCTCCGCCTACCGTCAATTAACCTCCATCCTTTCTCCTTTCCACTCCAAAACCCTCCATCAAGAAAACCTCTTCTTCGACACCCCAACCAATACTCTTTCCTCTCAACTTTCCGTTCTTCGCCTCCGCTTCCTCAACAAGGACGCCCGCTGCATCGTTTCCCTCAAATCCAAACCTACTCTGGTAGATGGTGTCAGCCGCGTGGCGGAAGATGAGGAGGAACTAGATCCGTGTTCTGCACGCGCTTGCGTGGAGGACCCGGCAAGGTTGGGGAAGATCGAGTCGAGGATTTTGAAGAGGGTTAAAGAGGAATTTGGGGTTGGGGAAGAAGTGGGATTTGTTTGTTTAGGTGGGTTTGAGAATAAACGAGAGGTTTTTAATTGGAAAAATCTGAAGCTGGAAGTGGATGAGACTAAGTATGGTTTTGGGATATGTTATGAGCTGGAATGTGAAAGTGAGGATCCTGATGGCGTTAAGAAATTGCTTGAGGAGTTCTTGAAGGAAAATGGGATTGGTTATTCCTACTCTAAGATGACAAAGTTTGCTGTTTTTAGGTCTGGGAAATTGCCTTAGCGAAGTGAGTTTGAGGTTAGTTTCTTGCACGGGCAGTTAAAAAAGTAAAAAGTTTATGTTTGGTTGTTTAAATTGGTCTTCAGTTTATTCTTGCTCCTTATATGGATGAAATGAAGGCTGCTTATCATTGTGGGTATTTGGTGATGTTAATTTGTTTGTTTTGTGGTTTCCTGATTATGTTTTTGCTTAAATTGCTATGCTGATTTGATTTTATTAAAGTGCCGATAATCTTTTTGAAAAAGAAAACATATGAATGCATTGCTTATTCTTCCATATTCACTGTAGTAGCAATTATGTGGAAAAGAGAGAAAACAAGATAACTCCTTTGACAAGTATCAAAACAAGGATACTTTAACTCCTTTGCTAGTAGAAATCATGCAAATCTACATTTGTACTTTCAGGACTCCAAAGCTCATCCACAATGGGACATGAATAGCTGGCTTAAGCTCATTAATGTCTTAAGGAATAATGACTTAGTTCATCAATCTTCGCCTCTTGCAAAGGCTTTTCTTTTTAATCAAGAAACTATGCAGTGACGCCTTAGACTTACTGCTTTCCTTAAGAGCTTTATCCTAATGAACCTGTGTGATTTCTCTCTGTTCTTTCTGTGTCAAGATTTGCAGTGAGGACAAGTTTAATGGTTGATGTTAATCACTTGACCCTTCATGATGAGAAGGGAATGATCTTGAATGGTTCTTTCTTTTATGTCTGTCCGGATTTGCAGTGAGGACAAGTTGAGTGGTTGATAATTGTTCCACTGTCCTTGATGAGAAAGGGGTGATCTTGAATTGTTTTCTTTTGTAGGCAGTCTAAAACAGTGAGGACAAGCTTGTATGCTGTATTAATTGAAATGTAATGCGTGCATCATAATAGTGTTTTTGAGTCACTGACTTAATCTGATAATGTGCTATTTTCATTTGTAGGATGTCCTGCGGTATGATTATCCCATTGTTCCTTACATACAAGCAATGGTAGAGAAGCAAGGTTTATCATCTTCCTTGCAAAAATAAATGTTTACTTTCACGCAACGCGATTCCGAGATCTTGCATCATTAGCGAAGAAACATGATTATTATTGCTAGTTATTACTCTTTCGACAGACAGTCAAAGAAGTCTCGTCTCTGTCTTAGTGGCTGTTTCCTATGAATTTCATTTGATTGTGTTTCAGAATTTTGTGTATGCTACGGCTTCTTTTCTCCCATAGCTGCCTCTGATTTGTCTCCAACTTACAGTCTCAAGCCCTAATTACCCATCCTACGGTGGGGTGCTTTGAATGCAAAGATGAGTTAGAATTTCCAAATGACCTATGTATGGGTGGAATATTAGCCAACAAAAATTAATGTACATCACCTATCAAATACGAATGGTTAAAGAGCATTGCTTACAGCTAGCTTTTAGTCCTTCAGGCCAACCACCTATGACATTTGTACGTAAGAACATGACAGATGCAAGAATTTAGGTTCATTCGGAACAAAGGATGGCAACTCTCCTACTCTATGCAAATCACAAACAACTTGAATCCTCCCTATCTAATGGCGTGTGATTAGGTTCATTTCCTCTTCTTAGAAGGTGGCTCATTAACCTCTTCATCTTCCTCTTCTTCGTCCTCCTCTTCATCCTCAACATCCCCTCTCATTGTCATCCTCCTCTTCTCCACTCCCTCCATCCCCATTGGCTTCAGGGTCATCCTCTGGATCCCCTTCCTCACCTGAGAAATCCTCATCAGCTCCATCATCATCTTTTTCATCTGCATTATCATCCTCTTTATCTTCATCATCATCCTTTGTATCACTGACATCTTTGTTTCCTAGACCAGGATGTTTCCATTTTAGAAGTTCATCAAATGGAAACCTGAAAAAAGTTAATCCCACCAACCTGTCAGATTTCCTCTGTAAATTAAGCTGAAAAAGAAAAAGAATCTCCTTACCTCTCATCTATTGCAGTCAAATTAAGTGATGAATTCATAGCATTAACCACTGATCTTGTCTACAACAGAAATCTTATATCTTGTTAGAAAGGATCTAAGCCAACTACATACACTAAATAAATTAACACTGTTAACATAAGTAAGATCAAAGAATATTAACACTCTTAACATAATTAAGATCAAGGAAACAAGTGGAAGGAAGAGTGGACTACAGACGGGGAGGACAAGAGTGGAAAGAAATTGTTGCAAGTGACTTCAAAGAGGGGTGTAACTGAGACTTCGTGCACTTATGTCAAAATGTATACTTTGCCCCACATCAATAGCAAAGTCTTTTCTCTTTTTTTCTTCCATTTCAGCTGGTGTAAGATATTTAGCAGACTAGGGGGTGAAGTGGTTTAAGGTGGTATAGGAGGCTGACTAGCAGGAGGCAAAGCTAGTAAAGGGTTGGGGGTAGCTTAGTTGTTGTTAGTAAAGGGGGTGTATGTGAAGGTTTAGGTGTCCAACTAGGAGAATGGGTGCAAGAAGTAGGCCAAGGAAGCTTAGGTGCTAGGGAGGGAATCGATTTCTTAAGGGTAGGATACAAGAGGTGCTCACACGCATGGCTAAGTGTAAAGTTTTAGTGAGAGTTTTGGGACGAAAAATTTTGAGAAGTTTAGCAACATCGGGCTTAAGGTTCTCAATGAAAACACTAACAGCATAAGAATCCGAGAGTTGGAGTTCGTTGAGGATACCTAAGAAGTCTCCATTGTATTGGTCCATTGTTGCAGTCTGCTTCAAGCTCTCCAACTCTGCCATGGGGTCCTCAAACTCCATAAGTGCAAATTGAGCCTACAATGCTTCCAAATAACAATCCCAGGATAATTTCTTAATCTCTCCTTGGATCTTGGCATAGTGATAATGCCACTGTAAAGCCCGACCTTCCAAATGCAGCATAATGACACAAAATTCGCTATGGTCAGAAACATTTCCTACTGCAAAATAATGTTCTAGCTTCAAATACCAATTCTTAAAATTATTCCCATTAAACCGAAGACAGTCTCATCGATAGGATCTGGTTGCTCCCGATTCCCAACTACCCGAGTGCAAGGGTTTAATGGGTAGCAAAGAGGCCTTGCCCCGATCCCCTGCAATTGAACTAGATTGTGGTGAAGAATCTAGTAGGCCTTTTTGGCTCATCATCTACATAAGAAACTTCAGATTGGCTTGTAACTGATCAAAACGACCATCCAACTTTTGGTCCAAGTGCTTCATGTCAGTTTGTGTCTTTGTAACACCCTTACACGAGTAAACTCGAATATGAATGTTACATTTTACACTAAACACTCATTTACAATCCCAAATACTTATAAATTTGACTTTTATTAATGATTCCAAGTTCTCATTACACTTTAAAGGGAATAATTAAACTATTAATAAAGTTTAATTGCTTATAAAAGGTTTTTCAGTCTCTTTTAATCCAATTAATGTCTTTAAACCAAGGCCTAAATGTCTCAAGACATTATCATAGCACTGTAGAAATTTAGTTTCAAAGTTTCCTATTTCGAGCTAAATGAGTATAGGTCTTGCGCAAAAGAGCTATTGTCTTGAGACAGTTCAATATGTCTCGAGAAATGACATTGTTTCTATCGATTTTTAGCTTCGAAGTTTTTATGTCTCAAGACACATTTTGCATGTCTCGAGACCTAAGACAGAGGACCTGAAATTTTTGCTTTCAAACACTTCTAAACTATACCAAATTTGTTCAAAATTAGTCCAAACATTAAGCGAAACTCTTAAACTATGTAATATCTCATATTTACCCATTCAAAACACCAAATTTGACAAGTATAAGTGCAGCTAAACACCTACTTACTCTATTGTTTCACCTATGTATATTGATCTGTTGTGATTTACACTATTAGTTATATCCCTTTTTCACGAAATTTAAGCTTGTTTAATAGCTAAATCAAATCATTTTAGTATTAATTTATGTTTTTACAGTTGAAGTAATAATTTATGCTTTTTAATAGTTTTTATGACGTTTTGATACTTAAGTAAGGTTATGTGGTTATGTAGGGTGATTTGGGAGCTAAAGATGCAACTTCGGGCTGAAATTGTTGCCAAAGTCGCAACAACGAAGTATGAAAGTTGTGACATCAAAGACTGACTTGAAAATAGCATCGAGGACAAAACTTGATTGAATGTCGCGACATCGAGCTACGAAAGTCGCGACATCGAAGATCAAAGCGATGGAAGGCTACAAACTGTAAGGGATGTCGCGACGAGCAAGGTGCTCCACGTTATGACAATTCCACAAACACAACAACTGCATTTTCGAGGGGTAGTTTAGGGTCTTGTTCGGGTTTGAAGTCCTAATTGTTGTATTAATTAGAGAGGCATCTTAGTACTTTGATTTTAGCTTATATAACTGACCGTGTAATCAGAATTAATGGGTAATTCAAACTTGATCAGATTTTGATACTTTCGTTTTCACTTTTTCGTTATTCTTTAGTTTAGTTTTCTTTTATGTTTTCTTAAGTAGAATTCTTCTATTCTGAAGTTAGATGATTGCAAGCGGAGATTGTTCTAGACGCGTGTTGTTACATTGATTAAATCTATAAGCACTCTCTTCTTTATTTTATTTAGTTATATCTTTGTCGTTAATTCAATTTAATTGATTGTTTGTATAAATAGTAGAATAAACTTGCACTTTATACTTATCTCGCATGAACCAACTACTTAACTAGATAATCAATTAAGTAAATAATTATCTAAAATTAGGTATTTGCTCAAGTTTCCTAAATAACTTAGTATACTAGGATTGACTACCCTAGTAGAATATCTAAATGGGTGCGACCAAAAGAGTATCCTGTTGAGTATGCATTTAGTGAACTTGTGCTAAACAGTGAGACTAAAAGGGTATCCGTATGCCTAGGTGATACCAAAAGGATATCTTAGGTAGTAACTCTTAGTAAATATGAGATCGAAAGGTTATTCTTAATTAAGAGTGGTAAATCACTCAATTAAGGGTAATTAGTGGCTTAGTTGACAATTAGTAATTCGATCGATTCTAGGCTAAGTAGCTTGCATCGTTAAAACTAGGAATAGGAAGTTCCAATAGTTTATTTTAGATTTAGTTTAATTTCATTAGTTTTATTATCATCTTAAATTAGTCTTTACACTACTAGTCCGTGACTCGATTAGATTAGTGTAGAAGCCCAAATTTGCTGGCCTAGTAAAAATAATAACCCAATCACAAATGGGCCCAAAAATTAAAAACCTAGCCCAAACAACATTAACATTTTCAGCAGAAACGAGTAAAAGAAACCCTAGGAGCCGCATGCCTCGGGTAGCTTCCTCGTCTGCCACCCCCAGCCACCAGGCACCTTCAGCGCACGCCTCTGACACTGCCGCCGTTGGCCCTCCACGCGTGTCAGACCACCTGCAGAGAGAAATGAATGCAAAGAAATAAAGAGCAATAAAAAAAAACAGTTTGTAATGGCCTATAAAAAACAACAAGAGCCATTTTTTTTCTTCTTCGATTTTCTTTGTAAAAAACCCACATCAGAAATCAAAAGCTGAATAGAAAATTTTAAAGGTTGAATCTGTGCTATTTTCTTCTTCATTTTCTCTTATTTATTTGTTTTATCTTATTTTATTTTACTTTTTTTCGCCTTTTGCAAATCTATTTTAAATAACTATAATAAAAAAAAAACAAAAGCAAAAAATAAGGGGGAAGGGAACTCACCGGAAGTGGCCATGGTTGCGCCGTCGGAGGGTCTCTCATCCATCGCCCGAATCGGGTCCAAGAGGCTGAGAACTTCCCTTGTTTTCGACTCCCATGGGTTGAGGGAGCTTTGGCTCTCAAGGATGCCATGGAGCAGGGGCTAACGGGCCCATTCTTCGGCGCCGGTCGCCGGCCACTTTGGTGGTGCGACGGAGGTCTTGAGAGACCGTCGGCCATTTGAGAAGGGAGGGTGTTGAGAGAAAAACTGAGGCTCCTTCAGTTTTTTTTAGAAAATATGAAAAAGTGAAGTAAAAAAAAATATTTTTTGGTTTATCTTAGCAGTGAAACGGCGTCGTTTGATGAGGGGATCTGCGCATGCTTTGCCTTAATGGGTAATTTATGTATTTAGTCCATCCACCTTGCGTTGAAGTGTAATCCAACCTTTTATTTCTTTTCAATTTGGGCCGCGAATTTTGTTTTTGTTTCAATCTGGTCCTCGGACCATGCGCAGACTCTCACTGCGTTTAGGGGTGGGGAATATCTCCCTAAAGGTCCCTCATGTCATCAGCGCATCTTATTTCAGTCCCCTTGCGAACTGTTTATAATTTTGCAATTAAAGCCTCGATTTTTTAATTCCATTTCAACCTCATCCTTGATTTATTTAATTTATTTATTTGTAGAAAAGGTTCTTTTATCGTTACTTATTTTAAGTTTTTATATTTATTATTTATTTGCAGTTGTTTTACATTAAATTTATTTATATGTATATATATTATTTCTTATAAACTCATGTATGAACATCTTTCAAAATTTTTTTATGTACGTATACATATGTTATTATTTATTTTAAAACCTCTCATATATAAAACTTTTAAATTGTTTCGCATATGGTTGTTTTTATTTTTATTTTTATTATTTATTCGAGATTCATTTATTATTATTCTAAATTTGCTCTACATTTTATTTATTTTAATTTGCTCTATACCACTCATTTTGAAATTGTTATATATGTTATTTAATTTATTCATCCCTTTTTTTATTAATAATGATGTTTAAATAATGTGTGTTGAGTGATTATTTTCATTGTGTGTGCTATCGGTATAATTTTATTCATGTATCATTACTCTATGTTTATTATTGTATTGATTAGTTCATGTCCTTGTATTGTAAATTAAACTCCGACATAGTTATCCAACTTAGATTGCTTTATTTTATTCTAAGTGAGATAAATGCATACTTTCAAATAGATTACCCGCTATTATTCAAAATAGAATTTTGTTAAATAAGGTAATATTTTGCATTCTAGAAATTTGAGAAATTGTACCCTAACTTACTGGGTCTCGATTTTCTCGTTAAACCCAAATAGCAAAATATCTTTTTAAATTTCAAACACATAAAATTTCAAAAAAATAAAGGCAATACTCTATATTTAAAAAATTCGAGAAATCGTGTCCTAACTTACTGAGCTTCGATTTTTCTCGTTGATTTTAAGTAACCAAATATCCTTTTAAAATTAAAATAAATGAGGTTTAAATAAAAAGTGAAATGCAAACTTACTCTCAAAATATGAGATGCCGGGTCCTAACTTACTGGGTGTGACATCTTGTAACTTCGAGATAAGGAGGCATTTTCTATTTTTGATTTAATTAAAGCATTTTTAAATCAACATTAATAAAAGAGGATCGTATTTTTAAATCTTTTCAAACTTTCAGCTTTCGACATAAAGACATTAAATAATCAACTAGGTACCAATTTTGGGCGTTACGAGGGTGCTAATCCTTCCTCGTACGTAACTGACTCCCGAACTCGTTTTTTTTGAATTTCGTAGACCAAAATCGTTGTTTTAATAAAATCAAATCATTTATTGAAAACAACCACTTTTTAAGGTGATCCGATCACACCTTATCAAAAAAGATTGGTGGTGACTCCCGATTTTTTCGTTTTCGTTTTTTTAAAATCTAAGTCGACCCTGTTTTATTCAAAAAAATGGTGTCAACAATTAAGAATTGTTTCTAATAATTAATTTAATAATAGTTTTCACCAACTTAGCAATCCTTTGGGTATAATCCTCATAATACTTCCCAATGTTTTGTTCTAAATTAATATATAATTTAAGGTTTAATATTTAAGTAAGTGTATATGATTTAGATTTGATTATTTTTATTTATAATTTGTATAATTAATTATTAATATAATTTTAAATTTTATTATATGATTTTAAGGGTTTTTTAAAAAAAATTACAAGCATAACACAATCAAAGTAAAAGTACAAATACATATATGAGTAAACTACTGAGTGTAGAACCAAACTATTATAGCTTTAACTACATGTTAGAATAGTTCAGACTATTGTGATGAGAAAAACAAAACACTAAATTATAATAATAAATAATAGACTCCAAATTTACATAAAATCTTAAACTTGCATTTGAAAAAGGTAATTATGAAGTTTTGTGTTAGATGGAGACTTTTGGAGTGTCACTCAATGTTTTTCCATAAATATATGTATACTCATACGTCTCTTTCTATCCCAATTCCCACTTTCCAGACTAAAAATGTTATGAAGATTAGATTTTCATATCTGTTATTCCATCTCAAATTTTCAATTTTTTTTTTTTTAACTTCAAAGAGAGTAGAAGCAACAAGCATAGAGGCACCTTTGCCTCTGGGAAAGAAGGTTTTTATTAGTTTACTAGTCAATCAATTCTCTCTCTCATTCGGTTAATTCTTGATCTTATCGGTTGGTCTGATCTAATTTAAAAAATCATAGTATATTTTAATCCAAATTCTAAATTGACAAATTTGGGTGAAAAACCTTTCGATTTTATTGATTGAGTTAAAATTTTTAAATAAAAGAAGTAAGCACGTGATATTAAATCTCAAATTTTATCAAACTAGAAAAAGGAATAGCTAATAGGCATATTGTAACATATATAAAGTGATGTTTGACAATTTGTAACCTTGTTTATAGATAGCGAGAAACAACTTAAGTTGATGAGATTAGAAAAAAACTTGATTTGAGTAGCAATCTCTTTAACAAGTGGTTGGTGGAATTCCCAATCCCAAGTACTTGAATGTAGCAACTAACAAGCTGAAAGGTTCCATAAATATTGAAGCTAAATTGCATTTTAGCTTCTTTCTTTTTTATTCAATCAAATTAAATTATTGATGAGTTATCGACTCTCCACAGAACTAGAAGGTTTACAGAATTTAGAGGAATTGGATTTCGTGGCTTCTAAAGGTATCAAATATCAAACGGTCGATTCGGTTAATACTCGAACTGAATTGCTATTAATAGAATTATTTGAAATGAAAAAAATTTTAACCGTTAATCGAACCGAAGTTTTTTTTTCAAATACATTAACCGAACCGCAATATTTCGATTAATCGAATTAACTGAAATTTATATATTTTTTCTTTTGGTTAAAATAAGTATAAAAAATATATTGCTAATGTTCATTTTCTTTTATTTAATAGTTCAAAAAACTTGGAGGTGAAAATAACAAATAAGACATTAGAAACACTACATAAGTATTAAAAGTTAACAACCAAACATTACATAAGTCTTGAAAACAACAAATATTTTCGTTAATTGGTTAATTCGGTTAATTATCTAGTTTTGAGCCGAATAAATCGATAATTGAAATTTCAAAAAATCATCAATCGATATCCAGCTGAACTAAATTTAACCACCGACTGATTAACCGAATTAAATCATTATTCTAACGTTTTATTTCATTAATTTACATGGACAAGCTTATCCAAAACATTTGATTAAGTAGTTGTATTTGCTTGCTAATGCAGAAAGTTTGAGAAAGTTAAAAGGTTGCTTATTTGGAAGGGGTTTTTCACAATGAAACTACATCGCTATTACAAGTGGTGGAGGCTTGCTCACCAGCCAAGACCCTGTTTTTGAACAACAATTACTTAACCAAGATTACTTCCTCTCAAGGTGAGTGAGGGTTTGATCACTTGGCTACTTTTTAATTATATCCAATCATATAATATAATATAATATTTTCCCTATTTTGCACAGAGTTGAATTTATCCAGCAAAATTCTCGTCTCACCCATAATATTCTTCAAAGCATTGGAGCATTGACTTCTCTTAAAAGCTTGATTTTGTCGAACAGTTCACTGACCGGCCCCTTACCTCCTAAAGGTATACATTAATTACGGTAAACTACACCATCAGTCACTAAATTATGAATAAGTTTTCGTTTTAGCCACTTAACTAACAAAATGTACAATTTGGTCACTAAACTATTTAAAAGTTTTTATTAAGTCATTAGGCTGTTAAAATCAATGTTATATGACTTTCTCTATTCACACTGCATGCACCGATAAAAAATTTATCTTTCCCCTTCTCTTTTATAGTTTAGTTTTTTTTTCTTTCTCATCAAAATAATTTTAGACGTTTCAAATTTGTAAACCAAAATTCAAATAGTTTTTTTCTTCGATCTTCAATACTGATTGTCAAATCGGCTTGGGTCTAAGGTATGTTCTTCTAATCGTTGATGGGTATTGTTCCACCTATCGATCATCAAATCTTTGCTTAGAGCTCGCTAGTGAAACTTTTTTTTCTAGAAAAACTTAACTGCCCAGTGACTTAAATAAAAACTTTTGAATAATTCAGTGACTTAAATGAAAACTTTTGAATAGTTAAGTGACCAAATTGTTACTTTTTTAGTTAAGTGACCAAAATGAAAATTTACCCATAATTTAGTGACTAATGGTGTAGTTTATCCAATTAATTAATTAACATGTCAATATCTGATGCATTCATACACATCATCTAAAACTTTTAAAAGTAAATCTAATTACCGTTCATTTCTGTATATTTTTTTACAGGTTGGTGTGGTTTACGGAAGCTGGAAGAGTTAGATCTTAGTGGAAATGCACTTGACGGGTCAATTCCTTCATGTTTCCGTAACTTGACTTCTCTTGATCTACTGGATATTTCAAGCAATCGTATTGAAGTTGCATCATCTTTCAAATCATTTGCAAACAACTAAAACCTGAAAGCCCTATTGATCGACCAAAACATTTTAGTGAGTGATCCTAGCTTTGAGCCTCAGACCCTAAACCCAGAGTTTCTTCAACTAAAACTCTTGAGTGTGTCAAATTGTAGAGCAAAGGGTATTCCCAACTTCCTCCATTACCAAACTCACTTGAGATATCTTGACCTTTCACATAACAACTTGGGTGGACAAAATCCATCTTGATTATTGCAGAACAATACAAGGTTACAACAGTTTCTCATGCAAGGTAATTCCTTCAAGGGTCCTCTACAGTTACCAAAACATGTTAACGTTAACATGTTTCAAGTTGATATGTCTGGGAATAAAATGCAAGGCCAAATTCCAATGAACATAGGCTCCATGTTTCCGCATCTACAGATCTTAAACTTGTCTAGGAATGTCTTTGAAGGTAATGTTCCTCCATGCCTAGGTGGTTTGAAGTCTTTATCTTCATTAGATCTATCATATAATAATTTTTCTGGAGGAATACTGGAGGAATTAGTTAAGAGTGGCTCATTGTTGACTCTCAGACTTTCAAGTAATAACTTTGAGTGGGGAAATACCACCTACAATGTTTACCTTAGATAAACTGCGACAGTTATATTTGGATGGCAATAACTTTGATGGAGAGATGCCACTGATAGATATCTCAACCCTTAGTTTTTCTGCTCTTAGTGATATAGATTTTAAGTGATAACCATTTGTCTGGTGAGCTCCCAAAATGGATATGGAATGTGCCAAACTTGGAGGCATTGGATTTTTCCAACAATAATTTCTATGGTCACATTCCTCTTGAATTCTGCAATTTGGGTTTGCTTAGATTTTTAGACCTTTCTCAGAACAATCTTTGTGGTTCTGTTCCATCTTGCATCAGTTCACTAACCATAGAGCATCTTCACCTGAGCTGAAATAGACTAAGTGGTCCGCTGCCGCATGCGCTTTACAACATCTCTTCGTTGGTGGCATTAGATCTTGGCCAAAACAACTTGACTAGGAAAATTCCATATTGGATTGCCAATCTTTCGGCTTTGAGAATCCTTGTTTTGAGAGGAAATCACTTCGAGGGCGAAATTCCTAGTCAGATTTGCCAATTGAACTTGTTAAGTATCGTAGATCTTTCTCAAAACAAGCTTTCTGGTCATATTCCTTCCTGTTTGAGTACTTTAACTCATTAGCCAACAGACAAGTCTTTTCGGACTGCAAGCACTCCATATCTTATTGATGCGTCACAGGACTCTGAGTTTGTATTTCCAGGTTCAAGTCATCGATATCCCGGTAGCTATGTGGAGGAACAAGTACTGTTTACGACAAAGAAAGGATAGTACTCATATTCAGGCAACCTTCTTGAGTATGTCTGGAATTGATGTATCTTGCAACATGCTAACAGGTCCAATTCCACCAGAACTAGGAAACTTGAGTGAGCTCCATTCATTAAACTTGTCCCACAACAGTTTGATTGGATTTAAACCCTCATCGTTCTCAAAGCTCGAGCAAATTGAGAGTTTGGACCTTTCTCGTAACAAGTTAAGCGGCATAATCCCCATCCAGTTGATGGAGTTGAATTCTCTGGCAGTTTTCAATGTGTTGTACAATTGTCGAAACCGCTTTTTTGAAAACAAAAATTTTGGTTGTCTACTTTTAAAAATAAAAATTGAAGTCGGCACCGATCCTTGATTGGGGTGTGATCGGCTCACCTTAAAAACAATTTTGGTCTGCGAAATTTGAGAAAACAAGTTCGGGAGTCAGTTACGCACGAGGAAGGGTTAGCACCCTCGAAACGCCCAAAATCGGTACCAAATTGATTATTTAATGTCTTGGGGTCGAAAATTTGAAAAGATTTTAAAAGAAAACTTTTTATTTCATGAATGAATCAAAATAGTAAGACATTCTTATTTCAAAGAGATAAAACACCACACCCAGTGAGTTAGGACACAATATTTTTAAATCTTCAAAATACCCGAATATTGCCTTTTACTTTTGAAAATTCTTATTTCGAGAAGTCAAAATATCAGGACCAGTAAGTTAGGACCAACATTTTTGAACTCCCAAGAATAAGCTTTTATTTAAAATTTGCGAATTTAATGCAAAATGAATACTTAGCATTCTAAATGCATCGAAGAATAATCGCAATCCAGTAAGTTAGGACACGGTCTTTCTCGAGAATCATGAACGCCAAATACTTTGAAAATTTATAAAATATGATGATTTTGACAAAACCAAAATATATTTCCCGAAAGGTATGTTAAAAGTTAATGTATAGTGTGAAACAAAACTTTAATTTAAGACCAATATGAATAAATATTTACAAATATATATATAAGTACAATATACAAGTAAATTTACAAATATGTATACGCATATATTTAACACACATATACAAAGATACATATAAAAGACGAAATGGAATATGTCAATCAAAATCTAATAAAACTGCATGTATGTATTTGAAAATCATGAAAATAGAATAAATATAAAAGCATGTACCAGTATATATTTACAAAATAAAATGTATATGTATATATTTATAAAAATAAAAAGTGTGTAAGTATATATATAATATAAAGTATAAAAAAGAAAGTAAAATAAAAAGAAGTATGTATGCGTAAAATGTATGCAAATTTAAAACCCTTAAAAGTATATATTAAAATATGCACATATATTGTATATAAAAATATGCGTGTATATGAATAGCAAATACAGTAGTAATAATAATAGAAAACAATGCAATAATAATGATGTAATGTAACATAATAATAGTAATAATGGCATAATAATAGTAAAAAAAAGATAATGATATATAAAAAAAAGAAAAAATGAGAAGAAGGACTGAATTGAATTTTAAACAAAAATGGGGGGCTGATTTAAAAAAAATTTAAAAAAAGATCGACTTGAACGCGCGCGTAACAGTGGAGGACCAAAAGCGAAATTATCCCCTCCTTCCAAAGCGCTGCGCAACGAGGGACTAAATTGAAACAAACATAAAATATGCGGCCCAATTTTAAAATAAGTAGAAAGGACTTAATTGGAACGCATTTGCGAAAGGGAAGGCCTAAATGCGAAATTAAACCTTTAAAGCCAAACGCGCGGATCCTCCCCTTTGGATCGGGTCACCGCGCGGGTCAAGACTTGGATAAAACGGCGCCGTTTTGAGGTTTCAATAAAACCCAATTTTTCCTTTTAAAAATTTCATAACTCATTTTAAAACAAAAAAATGCTGCACCCCTCCCCCCTTTTTGTTCTCTGCTAGGGTTTTATACCCAAGCCGCCGCGCCGCCGTTCCACAGGCGCCACAATCCGATCGCGATTGAGGTGGCGCCGATCGACGCCCGCCAGAGAGGTAAGCTTCCTTCTTCTTTCTTTGTTACTTCTTTAAAAAACAAAACGCAAAAGAAAAGAAAAAAAAAATAAAACTGCAAGAACCCGATTCACCTTAAGAAAAAAATCTTTGTATTTTCTATTTTTCTCTTGATTTCTCTCTTGTCTATTTCTCTGTCTTTTACACTCCAAAAATCCCCCTTTTATCCTTTTTTACAATCGGTTTATATAACCGAAATAAAACATCAAAATATCAAAAAAAATCAAAAGAATCCTTATTTTCTTGTTATTGTTGCGATGAATACTGATGTTGGATCCGCTTTTCTCGCAGGTACGACGATCGTGGAGGCGCGATTTGTGCGGAGAGGGTGAGCTGCGGCGGCTATTGGCAAATGCTGCTATGGTTCTCTTTTTTTGAGGGGGCTTAAGGCTAGGATTTAATTTGGGCTTTGCAATAATTGGGCTGTCCCATTATTTATTCTACACGGGCCTGGGCCAATTTGGGCCTACTACAACAATAATTTGTCAGGTAGTATTCCGTATGATAAGGCTCAATTTGCAACGTTTGACGAAAGCAGCTACTTGGGAAATCCTTTTCTTTGTGGACCTCCAAAGCATGAAAGTTGCAGTGGAACTGGTTTGCCCAACAACACCAAATGCCTCTAGCAGTGAAGAAGAAAGCGGTTTTATGCACAAGCATGCCTTCCTTGTGTCCTTTTTGGCTTCTTACCTAATCGTGTTAACGACAATTGGTGCCGTCCTATACATAAATCCTTACTGGCAACGAAGATGGTTTTATTTCATCGAGCAGTGCATCAACACTTGCCACAATTTCATTGTGGACAATGTTTCAGAAGAAGCTCGTAGCCCAATGCCTTCGTGGTTTCCTTTTGTTTCTCATTGTTTAATTAGTGATCTTTTCTAATGTTACGAAAGTTTGAACTGAAATTTTGCAATAATTGATTGAGAAAACTAGTTTCATTTCCACATTCTTCCCAAAAAGCAATCACAAATTTATCAATTTATAATCATTGTTTTGTTCTTTAATGATGATGGGAAGTATTTACAGTATGCGGTTTAACCGCAAATGAATTACTGGAATTTCAAGCACACAACACCAAATCTAATATCAGACAAAATTAGATTAATGGGAAGCAAAGGGCAAAAGGAAAAAAAAATGAAGCAAACCCGTAGATTAACAAAACAAAAGCTGAAATTGTATGTATGCTTATAATACATACAATATGCATATCAGTTTGTTTTGACTCACACTGAATATGCACTGCTCCGTCCACTACCATGACCCAACCCCACAGTCCCACTCTCGGTTTCCGACTTACTATAGGTGCACTGGGAAGAGTGAAGATGCCCTTGATGTGTATTGGTTTTGCTAGAATTCACATTTATAGCAATATGGCCGTTTTTGTTCCCAAGACTACCATTTTCCCTAGTCATTTGGACCATCCCAATACCTTCAGAATGTGCTGCATCTTCAATAACCTGAATGTCTTCGTTGTAGCCTTTGATCAGGAAATCTGAGCAGTTCTTCCAGCATCCATGATCATATGGATTTCTAAATCGACCACCAGGACCCTTGAGGTAGCTATAGCGCATGACATTTGCCATTTCATTTGTTGTTATATTGCGAGATATCTGCAGCAAGAAAAGTACAAAATAAGTCTCCAGATAAAGAGAGAACAAATTGCTCTCTAGGTTCTCAAAACACTCGTGTTCGAAGCTGGGTCTATAACATTCTCTTCGACTCTAGTAGTAGCAGCACTACAGGATATTTGTTTGTAACTCAAAGATAGTTGGCATGGAGAAGGAAGATGATCATTTTTGAACAATCTGTCAAGAATCAGAGTCCAGGCATGGGCACATTCACTCGATCCATAATCACTAAATAACTTCCAACAGTAACAGTAAAATATATGATTCATTTATGATGATGCCAGACCCGATCTAGTTCTTTTTTTTTTTCTTTTCCGGTGAAAGACATTATCAAGTTTAGGATGACAAATTTAGGGTAGTTCTTCATATGATATTTAAATAATTTAATATAATAGTACATGAAGTATAAATTTTATTACTGTTTTAAGTAATTAATATAAATTATTTGTAAAATTGATGATACATAAAATATTTTAAAAACTTAAATATAATAATAAATTATATTTAAATAATTTAATGTAATTATACATTAAATATAAATTAATCTAATTTTTTATATTCTTTTAAATAGTTAATATAAATATGGGTATTTTGATAATTTTTGCTTCCAAACGCAAAAGCCAAAAGCAATTAAATCCTAACTTTTATGCGCTTTTCCACCGTAGTTTTGACCCCAAAAGCAAGGTGTTCTTCATTGCTTTTGTGGTGGGAAAGCACTTTTAACTTCCCTAATGTATTACACCAACAACTCAACAGTGCATCAGACTAATCCAACTAAGAGCATTGGTGAAGCACACTTTCTTTACTATTGTGCCCCAGATCATAACCAGAAAAAGTAATTCCCACAGAAAAAAAGAAGAGAGAACTGGTAGATCACAAAATCTCAAGTCATACCTGAGAAGCCTGTATAACGGTCAAGGCTGCCACACCAAAGAAGAGGAAAAAATTTACAATCAAAAAGGATATAGCACCAACATGGTGAGAAACAGCATAGTTCATCCATGGGAAAAATGATGAGGGAGCTGATGGATCCTTCACAATTCCTGTATATGACAACAAATACGTAGGTAAGAGAATCAAGGTAGAAAATTTTGCTAAGCTAACTTTGGAAAACAGTTTGATCTTGGAACTGATTAAAATACATACTTGCAATAGTAACTCCACTAGTAATCAGCATCGCCGAAACCTCTAAAACAAGGAAAAGAATAAAGTCCCATTTGTTTCTCTGCATCATAAGATACCTAAATGAAATTAATCAACAGATACAATCACTACTCATCAAATAATTAAATGATAACCTCTTTCCACAAGAAATTAACCTATAAGCATAACTGTAACCAACTAGCAATCACACATCATCCATACTTGTCTATGATTCGCAAAAGTCTCATGTATGAGAGCTTTCAATTCCCTTAACTTTATTGTCTAATTGAAGTACAGGATGTTAAACATGCAAAAACTGAAACCTTAAAATTATAGAGGGGGGAAAACCATTAAACTCATCAACAATAAAGCACCTTTCCAACACAATTTGATACCCAAGGGCAATGATGGTCAAACTGTTCAACACAACGATCACAAGTGGAGCAGTGTTTTGCACGAAGAGGCCTAACAATCTGATAATTTTGTAAAATAACATAGCAAAACAATCAGAACAAATGGAATTTATCAAATAAGCCAACACGATAAGGCTAGATTAGGCAAGTACCTTGCATGTCGCACAAAGTTGAGACCAATTTCCAGCTAGCAAAGAAGGATTATTTGTCTCAATCTTCAGTAAGGGTTCCTAGCAGAACATACAGGAGAAATATGATACAGAGAGGAACTACATCAATCATTTAACAGAAAAGATAGATATATGCATATATATATATATATATAGTATATGAAGAAAACAAAATATATAGGACAGACAACAATCACGTTTCAAGAAGACAAAAGAAAACAAATCAAACAAAACCAGTTAGGCTTTGCAAGGAAAAACTGAACTCACATCATCTTTCATATTCATAGGGTCATGGACATTCATCTTGATGTAACCGGGATCTTTGCTGCAAAGAAATTTAAAATGATAAACAACTAGTTAAACACACTCTTCAATGAATCAGAATATGACCAAATACAAGCAACAGAAGTCTGTCTAGCACAGCTAGGCATCATATACACCAAGTCGCACTTCTCTTAAAGAGAGCTACCAACCAATTCAGGAAAGAAAATGACAAAATGTATTTCAATTTTGATAATTCATCATATGGATTCATAGACACTGCCCTAATAAATCTCAGAATATACGGTTAATATGCTATCTTCAGATATAATGACTCACTGCCACTGTAAACCACCCCATTCCTACCCGTTCAAAAGAAGATTCCTTCCCTTCCAACAAAAATAAACATGATAAAAAGCTAAGAATCTAATTGCTAGATGCTTGAAACCAATTGCATGAAAAAAAAAACATCAAAGGTGCCAAAGATCATATATCTCTCCTGAAAATTGTTCCAGAAAACTAAAAAAGGAAACTAATTGAATTTTGCAGACAAAACCCTTTATCTCAAATCCAGCCATATAACAATTCCAAAAACAATTGTCTCCACAGACAGCTGAATACTCTGAAATTTAACAAACTGATTAACAGACAGCCAAGCAGTGTCCAAAACAATGTAGTAAGTGCCATGATATCCTAAAAGACTTTTTGAAATAAAATACATCCAGATCACAGAATATACCTGCTACACCTATAAAACATAACTAAACCAGTAGATGCCAGGATAACACCAAACCAAGCCATGAAGCTAAATCCAGCCGTCAACTTTGGCAGATTTGCATCTGCAACAGATGTCCAAACCCAAAAATAAATAGGTAACAGAGAGAGAGAGGTATTGTCTTGATGTAGGGCACAATTAACTTTCATGAAGAGATCAAAAGACATACCCATTATGACAGATTGAATATAGGTCGCTAATAGTAGCAAGATAATGCACCAAAGAAATGGTGCAAGTCTTAATCTTGTAAATCGTCCAAGACGGCTATTCCCATCACATCGTTTTTCAAGCAGCCTTCTAGCATTTGCCTGCAGAATCAGATGTAAGAAACATAAATAGGCGGGTATAATTCATCTGATTTCATAAGCACGTCATCTTAACAATCAAAACAGACCAATAGCCAGGAGACAAATTAAGCACTTACAAAGTAAATTTTACAGTCTTTACCGAAACAAATAAAAACACCAATCAAAAGCAATAACAATTGCATCCTAATATTTCCATAGTGAAGTCACAAAATTTTCAAATGCTGCACCCATGTTGCACCTATACAAAGAAAGGTAAAAGGTTTGACTATCAAGAACAAAAATATTAGTTACTAGAGAACTCCCTGCTTCATAAACCTTAACACAGCATAAAGGTACGGAAAATGCTTTGAGTTTGCAACTGCATAAAGCATCAACCATTTCAAATTGTCCCCAGAAATATAAAGAATAAATAACACATTTTGGACATTTATCTCATGCTTATAAAGCATCTATTATTTGAATTTTTATCAAGAGTTCACAAGAAATATTTGTGGGGCGGAAGAAGCCAGAAATGTCTTTCATTCAGCCAAGGCATTAATGAGTCATTGCTAACAAGGAAGAGCTTGAACAGTACAAGACTGAAAAAAAAACAAATAAATATCCAAACAATTCATCAAAGACTAATCATATTTCTTAACCAAGTTAAAATATCATGGAACCTACAAGGAAAAAAGCAACTTGTCTATGATTTTTTTCAGAAGCGAGCTGTTCAGGTGTAAGGCCACTATTATCAGTGACCGTCAAGTCCTCCATCTTGCCAGCCTGTACTAAGACTGTGCAAGCCTCAAGATTACCCCTGATAGCTGCCCAATGGAGAGGAGTGCAACCTGATGTAAAGATGAAACATAGTTAACAGAGCACAACACTCGATTAACTGGATGAAATTCATTAGAAATGGCATTTTAGAACCAAGAATCAGAAAATTACCCTCCTTGTCCTGACGCCCTCTATGTGCATCAAGAAATAAAAGAAGACGAATGCAATCGGAAAAACCTTTATAGGCAGCCCTAGAGTTGTCCATATTGAAAGAAAATTGGAATTAAAAATAACAGGCCTCAATTGTAAACTTCATCATACAATCAAGCAATTTGCAGGGGAAAATCAAAGAGGGTAATCAGAATATGTAAGCAAACTTGTTAAATTAAAAAAAAGATTAACTCAAAGAGAGATTTAACAGAAGGAATGGTGAACACAAACCAAAACACTCCTTAAAATTTCCAGAATGAAAACAACTACTATAAAAATCATACTAGCAAGTTAAACTCTTTTATAATTAAACTAATACTAGGTATTCCAAAAGTAGACTTACCAGCAAATGTTCCAAACAATAACTCATTAAGTACCAAAAAAAATGGTTCATCATTGATTACAAGGAAATTTGAAGTACCTAAGTAATCGAACATAGAAAACAATGTGATGCTAATGCTAGATAAGGGAAAAAAATCAACCCCCACAAATATGAAAGATAAAATGCTGATATTTAGATAGTGAAATAAAGAGCAGCACCATAGTGCCTTATCCTAGACCATCAAATGAATAAGAGAGATGCAAGAAGAACTCCTCATGTACCAGTGTAAAGGGCTTCGCCCATCGTTATCAGGAAGGTCAGGGTCAGCATTCCATTTCGAAACAACATGATAGAGAAAAGAAGTCTGACCATATTGGGCAGCAACATGTGTAATCTGCATCAAATTACAAAACTAAGTATGCATCCATTTGGAAGTAGAATTAAAAGCAAGCAATATATCAATTTGGCTATTGTCATACAATTAAATTGCAAAACACAAATAGCATAAAGTTTTCAGTATTAATTAAGAAATAGAAACCAGCCTCATGTTCTACACTTCTAGCAAATTTCTTTTTTAAAAAAAGTGAAAAAAAAGAAAAAGTAACAACTATAAAAAATTGCACATAATGTTAGATGATACCTAAAGGATAAAATTACAGGGACAAGGACTAGGGAAAATATAAGGGGATCTAGCATGTTAGCAACCCAGAGCAAACAAGAAAGCATGACATGCTATGCTTTTAGGCGTCCTTGAGGTCCCAGACAAATAAGAATATAAGTGAGTGAATATTGTCTCCAGCAAGTATATAAGGTTTAACCAAAATGCATAGCAAAAACATATCTTCTTTAAATTAAGCCTCAAAATATCAATATGATGTACTCGTTTTATAGAAACCACATACTGCTGAGTTCCCATGCAGATTGAAACCAACTTCAGCAGAGAAGAATGTCTAAAACAGCTAGCTTTGTTTTAACAATAATTTACATTGCTTTCATTGTCCCAAATCCATATTATGGGGAGCCATGCCAATTTCTTGAATAAGAAAGAATATAATACAGGGCACCGCATTGAAGAAAATGCTAACCTGGTAACCATAGATCTCAGCAGCATCAACACGAGCACCCTCTTGGAGTAAAACCTCAGCAACCTGTACTGCACCACGGACTGCACTCCAGTGCAAGGCTGTCTGTCCATTATGATCCACCGCATGCACATCTCCACCATGCTAGCATATCAAGACAACCCAAAATCTGCTCAATTAAACTGAATTTATCCAATGAAAACTTAGGGTGGGTTTGGATAGGCGATTGGGTGCGGTGCGGTGTGTTGAGGTTACTTTTTGTCTCACACTACAGTATCGAATCTCACTGCCACCGCTATTTTTACACTCACAATTAAACGCACCGCCCATCCAAATTCACCCTTAAACAGTGACATGTCATAACTAAAAATTAAAATTCAAACAACTTCAAAAGTCATTTCCATGACTCAAAAGCATGCATTCCCAAAAATGGAGCTCACTAAGCCCATTAAACCCCAATTCAATAAATGTTTAGAAAAAAAAATTCCATGAATTGGCTACCAAATAAAAACAGTTCAATAAATCCCAAACTCAAAATTTCAGAAACGAAACTCCCAACTTTGACAGGAAAGGCAATTCATTAAATCCATAAAAATAACCAAACAAAAATAAATAAAACCTCGATGATGTACTGAGCAGCTGCGGTTCTATTATTCAAAGCAGCCCACTGGAGGGCATAGTAACCAAGGCCATCAGGCTCGGAAAGAGAGCAACCCTCGGACTCAACCAACCTCTGAAGTTTCTCCAAATCCCCATAAGCAGCAGCGGTATAGACATCGTTCTTCAAGCTCTCATCATCAGCAACATCACCAACAACCCCATGATGCCCTCCCCCATATTCATTTCCATTCGCTACAGCGCCACTCAATTGCTTCAAAGGTACAGTCTCCTCCACCACCTCGATCTCCGACGACATATCTCAAAGACCCAACAATCGAGAAAGACCAATGATTTTTTTTCCTTTTTAATGATCTGGGGTTGACTTTGTTTTTCAATAATTCCGTTTCAAATAAAAATGTGGGGGGCAGCATTTAGGGTATTTGGAGGGAAGAAGGAAGAGAGGAGATGGGATTGGAGGGTGTTTCGCTTTGGCGTCCGTGCCGGGTTGACTGATGATGCCGAAGCCAAGGCACAGGACAAGTGCCAAGGCCACTTTGCCTAAGCAATAACTCGTAGGAATTTTGAGAAGGTGTGTTGTCTTCCGGGTTAACAAAAAGAAATAAATGTAATTTGAAATATTTGCACAAAACCGACCAAAATATAATTCACATTCAAGATCGTCCAAAAACAAATCACTTAAATAGATGTCACAAAATCGAGTTTTAAACGAGTAGAAGATTTACCAAGTTAATAATATGATAGTGTAAGTTTCTTAACGATCCACTTGACATATTCCGCAAGTTGACAATTTTACAGGGAAAAGAGAAACAAAGGAGTAAGCATTACATATGCTTAGTAAGTTCACAATTATTAAAACAACTTACCTCATTTTATGAATTTAAACAACAAGTTATTCAATTTGATGATTTTGTCTAAATTCGACAACCCTATATCAACAAGGTGAGTTCATCCCGTAACCAATTCATATAATAATCTAAACATTTAGCATTTCAAATAATTTTAATACCAATCACATGAAAATCAACAACTCAATATCATTCACAACATTCCAATTCACAAATACAACTAAAAGTCTCAATAGTACACATGTATCAATGTATTCAAGCTTCAATTAATCAATCTAAAGGTTATATCGTATCATTTCATTTTGTTGTCAACAATACATCCAATTTCAATATAATGGCTGTCATTATTCCATTTTATTGTTCGAATTTTACATCAAATTCATAGATTTATCACATTTCCATATTGGCCCTTCGGCTCGTATATCCGATACGTATGAGCATTCAATACTATCGATATTCATATATACATCATTAATCAACTTTGTATTACCATATCAAAATTAGCAATTTAGCTTATATCTCACAAATCAAATATCACATTACTTTCTATTTCATATCTATTTATAATCTTAATTATCAAATAACACTTTTCATTTCAGATTTTCAATTTCATGATTGCGAGGACTCTATCATCATTGTTTCAATTATATTTATCTCGTTTTTACCATTTATTCCCCCTAATAACTCGACTCGAACTTGGACGGATACATGAATCTAACTAACACACTAGTTTGGCATCTAGTGCCTTATCGGATAAATCTTAAGTAAATAGTTTGCACCCAACGCTCATTAATAAGTTTGACACCCAATGTCTCATCAGTATAACCGAAGTAATTTGGCACACCATGCCTCATCGACTCTTAATCGATGTAACCCTGAATTCTTCCTATCGTATGGCATGCCAACTATATCTGACTCTACCCGGATAGTTAATAGGGTAACCATCTTCAATTTCCATTATAAGCCAATTTATCAATTCAATTATATATGATCAATAGTAATTCATCAAAACATATCAATATACCAACATAATTCTTCTCAATACAAAATCCATTTTGCATTTACATCAATATACAATAATCTCGAATCAATTCAATTCAGTCCTTACCGTAAACAATCGATCAATTTCACACTAGCACAATTCAGTCAATTATAATCAATTATCAATTCATTTTTATTTCAGATATCAATTCATCATTTTAGTTTTAACCTTTAGCTTATCATTTTCTATGTTTTAGTTCATAACTCACCATTTGTACCAAATTGTGCACAATTCAAACTATTATCAAACAAATACAAATTCAAAAATCAAAACCAAAACCAAAAACCAAAAATTAATTAAAATTATATTATGAGAACTTACCTAATCAAATCAGCAACAAAACAAGTCACTAAGGACTAAAAAGCAATTTTGTCATTCCCTAATTTTCTTCAATTTAGTCCAATTTTGATCTATTTAATAGTTCAATTCAATTTATCAATTCCAAACATCTTATTTCATCATATTATAAGCATACATCAATTTAATTTTATTTTTGAATGCCCTAAAATTTTATATTTTATTTAATTTAGTCCCTAAAACCAAAACTATCATAATTTTCGCATTTAGGCACCATTTTTCATTTTGATTTCAATTTCATCCCCATACAACACTCTAAATTCAATAATTACAAAAATTTCATGACAAATTTTACATTATTATAATTCGGTCATTATACACAAAACTAACAAAATTTAGTTAACAAATTAGTCTTTAAACATATCTAAGCTTATAATCAAACTATTAAACATCAAAAACTTCAATTTTCGTCAATGAAAACTTTATAAATCTTTAATAGTTTTGAAAATGAAATACAAGTTAACTAGACTTAGTTACAACGATATCAAAAACATAAAAATTATTAAAAACGAAATTGGAAAAGCTTACCATGCAAGGTTACCAAGCTTGGCCAAACCTTGGCTGTTAAAAAATAGAGTTTTTTTTAGTGTTTTTGGTTTCTAATTCGATAGTGGAATAAAATGATGAGATATTTTGATGTTTTTATTTTTTAACCTTTTGTTATTTATTTTTTAACCTTAATCAACATATAATTAAATCTAAAATGCATATGTAAACTGTCCACAATTAATTAAAATGATTTAATTATCCTTAGGTTCTTTAACAACGGTTAATTAAGCATTTGAGCTAATAACAATCAATGATGATTAATTTTTTTTTGTAGTTTTTACGATTAGTCCTTATACTTTAATTGATCTTTCAATTAATAAAATTACCAGACTGAAATTCAATTCACCTATAAAACAACTATGTAAATATTTAATAATATTATTTACAGGCATGATTTATGGAAATTAGATCCCGATACCTCATATTCTGAAACTACTGACTTTCGGTACACACCACTTGTACCTTGACTAACTAACCAATTAATAAAATCTACCAAATCAAAATTCACCATAATCTATATTTAACTCATAAACATAAATTACAAATGTCTATGATCTCACTCGTCGAAATTTTGATCCCGAAATCACTATTTTCGACGTCACTGAAAAACGAGTTGTTACAGGCTTGAATGGTGAGAGCATAAGAGACACCTTTAGTCATCATAGTCGTAACATTGAACTTCTTCTTGAAATCACAAAGAGATTTGTTGTCTTTTTTTAGGATGGACATGAGGGAAGTTGAGGATTTTTGTGAGTTTTGTTGGCCAAAAAATCTGCTCATAAACAACCCGACCAATTGGTCAAAACTACTTATAGATCCTAGAAGGAGTGAAGGTACCACTGCTAGGCGATACTAGAAAGGGTCATGGAGAAAGCTCTACATTTCACAGCATCTGAGGCTCCAAGAATGTTCATATGGTTGTTGTAGTGAGCTAGGTGATCTTTCAAGTCTCCAGTGCCAATGTAAGTTAACTTAGGGAACTTGAAGGAAGAAAATAAGTTGTGTGTCAACATGGAAAAGGCTGGGGGTGTTGGAAAAATCTTGGTTTGAAAACGATTTTCTTACACAATGGAATATTAAAATTTTGAAAACCAACCCGGTTTATGATATTTATAGTAATAATCCTTAACTAAATTCGTACCTGTGTTTTCAGCTTAGCAGACATTTATTGTTCTCAGCTTTCAACAAAACGATCTTCTCTGTTATTCTTTTACCACGAACTGCTTCGAATATGGGCTCGAACCAATTGAATCAAAACATAAAACTAGAAAAAGTTTTATTTCCTTTTGGGGTGAAAACAAAAATTCTCTCTTCTTAATAGAAACTGGTAGAATTGTTATTCCAAAAATATATATGTAATAGTTGAGAATAAATTCTTTCTATTTTTTGGCAAAATAACAATCCCTCGAAGTTGTGTTGATAACTCTACCTGTGGCATCTATTTATAGGAAGAGAAGGTAGAATCATTGTTGAGTTGTAATTGTTTATTTCAAATAAAAAAAATAACATCCTACTTAGAATAGGACTAGGGTGGTTGACAGACCCTAGTATTCCTACTACGATTGTCACCCCTTTATGTCCATGAGGGGTTTTTGGGCATCTCTCACATCGGGTTCAATTACGAGTACTTCCTAGGCTTTTTTGACCTAGTATTGTGTAATGTGATCCAATTCGATTTAGTTTTTCTATTTTCCAAAATAAACTTTAATATTTAAATTTAAAACAATTTTCTTATCTCTATTTTACCTCCAACAAAATTTTGACGATTTTACCCCTAGTAAAATTTTGACTATTTCAGCCCTAGTAAAATTTCAAGAAAACATGTTCACTATGATCGAATGATTTATTTTCATTTTCGGGCTTTAAAATAGTCCAAAAACATAAACTCATTCTTCTGATTATTTTTTAAGTAATCCATATAAGATTGCAAATGGATAACTTCCATTTCCATTTTTAGAAACCTACATTCATTTCCAAATGATTCCATTTCTCCATTTCGAAGAAAACCATAATCATTCTTGAATCTTTATCATTTCTCTTTTCCTATTCATTATGTTCATTTCTATTCAAACACACAATTCATTTATGATTTCAACAAGCTAGCGAATGGACCGATTCGACATATGTAGTTGAGACTCAAATGATTTATAATTAAGTTTTGACATTTTGTCTATTAGTTATAAACTTATTCAATCACAAAGTCATTCCACTATAGTATCGTGTCTGAGCTCTCCCCAATGACCATCCCATAAGTGTGTTACCCTTATAGGATATCATTGGTCTCTTTGAGATAATATCCGTTCTTCCAATATGATCCTATTTTATCTCATAGTAACTATTACATCTTCCTTTATGAAAAGTTAATCACTATCAAATAGTGACAAGTCATCCATCACAAAGACGAACGACCTGTGACCACGTTTACTTTTCATCAACCATATAATACCAATGAGAGGATATCACTTACCCATATTTTGGGATATGAATTCCACTGTTGTGAATGGCGCTACATACTACAGAAGTCGTACACCCAACACACCAACTTTCGGTTTCTAATCTATTTGAACTCAGGCTTTTACTTATATCAAAATGTATGAGTCATGCATACATAGTTCGCGCTCCACTTAGGATTTAGGGTTTAGGCAATAGTCGTAATAGGGTCTAAAGTATTTATAGGAAAATTCCTCTTCTCCACTAGCATGATATGGCTAGGTTAGCGTCCAATCCCATTAAACGGGTAATGAATAATCATATGCACATATTATGAGATTCTATCAATATAAGGTAGTCAAGCCTAAATATACTTCTTATTGTCTTAGAAGTATGTTCATAATAGGATAACATTCACCTCGGATGGTAAGTTCTGTTTGAAATGGGATGGTAATTATGCTAAGGAAGCCAATGTAAAGTCAATGATGTCTTTTGTACTTGCCACGTGTCTTCTTATCGGAGGGATATAACAAACTTAATTCTTTTATGACATAATTCAAGTTATTACTCATTTAATATCCCTTTTCATATATCAAATCGACATGTTTCAGTTGTAGAAGTTAACTCTTTCTTTTCTTATCATTTAATCATTCAAATCTCATTTTAATTCTCAATTATGTAGTTTAAATTTTCATATTAAAGCTATTTCTTTGCTTTATGATATCTGACGTTGGGATGTTAATTGTTTATGACATTCTTGTTTTACTCATTATTTGAACATCTCTTAGGACAACAAGGATAATACTTAGAACAATGAGTTAAGATAATTAAAATAAGTGTGTTTGTTGGCATTTTTACTTGGTTCGTCATAGTTCAATTCTCAATTAACAAATGATCCTTAAAATGAAGTTACAAATTATTTTTACTCGCTTAATGGTTTTTATTTCAAAGAAAAGAAGTAAGAAGGATTGATTGATTTAAAGTAAACCTTATCCTTATTCACTAAGGTTTAAATAAATTTATTTTTCTTGGAGATAAAGGTTATTAAATTTTCTTAGAGAGAAAGCATTTTCGAAAATTAAAAGAGAAGATTTTATATGGATAATTCCTCTATTTTAAATGATTTATCCAATTAATTACTTAGAGAATGGTGTTGATCTCAGCCTATAAATAGGTCGCATTGTCACACACATTGGGGGTGCATCTTGAATGCTTTATCGATCTTTTTCTTTCGGTTTTTACACTATTGTGTTAAACATTTTATTGGAGAATAAACCTTGTTGTAAGTGAAGTTATTTGGGGTGAGTGATTGTAATATTGAGATGCTTTGTTGAGACTGCAATTATCATACAAAATTATTATTAAACTTAAGAGAATTCAAAGAGCACTTACCTAATTCTAACACTTTGAAATCAACCTTCTCTTTTCCACTCCAAAGTTTTTGTCTTTCCTTTACTTGAATCACCTTTTTCAATTTCTTTTATAAGAGCCCATTTTTGCCCGGGGCCCGAAACCAATACAAACCCAAATAAATCTCAGCCCAAATACCAATTAAAACCAAACACAAAATAAAAGCATAAACTAGGCCCAAATACAAACTAAACCCTAGCCCAGCAGAATGAAAAAACAAGCAGCAACCAACCCTAGGGCGCGCCGCACCTCTGCCCAAGCCCCCAATGCCGCGTGTTCTTCTGACCAGCCGCCACTCGCATGCCCATTGCCACCGCTGTTCGCCTATCACCGACCCCTGACATCTACAAAACGTGCAACACGCAACAGAAAGAAGCAACCAAATCACAAAACAACAAAAAATAAACATCAAAGAGTTGTTTAGATCGGCTATAAAACTAAGAATCAGAGACTTGTAATTTTCCTTTTTTTGGAGGCACACGAAGCAATCAAAAAAATAGATCAGAAATTCGGAAAGGTTGATTAAAATCATTTATTGTTTCCTATTTGTTTTTCGTTCATTTTATTTGTTTTTTACAAATTTATTTTGAAAAGAAAACTAGAAATAAGAAAAGGGTTTTGAAATACCTGTTCCTCGCGGTGCGCCGCCGTTGGAGGCCTCCTCCGTTCGACGAGTCGCCGGAGCCACTAAGGTTTCGTTCGGGGCTTGTTGAGAAGAGAAACGGCGAGGCCGAAAGGCCATTTTCTTTCATTTTCCTCTCATTTTAGTTCAAAAAATACCCAAATCGGGTTTGTGTGTAAAAGGAACAATTAAAAAAAAAGGATTTCGGACGTTTTCCGCCTTCCGGCGCGGTGGCGCTACGGCGGAGCCACCCCAAATGCTCGCCGGAGCCTCGGACCGGAGAAGGGGAAGAGTTGAGAGAATGGAAGCTTTTTTTTTCTATTTTTTAAAAACATAATGGCTGAAATGGGGTTTGAAAAAAATTTGGCCTTTATAATATTATTAAACGGCGCCGTTTTGCACAAAGTGCATTGACGTTGAAACGACGTCGTTTCATTGGCTCTGACCCGCGACCCGACCCGCTACATAGCTGGGATCCGCGTCTTGCGCCTGGATAGGTAATTTGTGCCCTTGGTCCCTCCACATTATTGTTTTGTTTTAATTTAATCCTTCTGCTTGTTTCTTTATTTTTTTATTTGGCCCCGCAAATTTGCTGCATGTTCCAATTTAGTCCGCGCATAAACGTTGTGCTCCAGGACTTAGGCATATTGCCCGATCAGTCCTTCGCACTTTGCGCGTGCTTCATTTCAGCCCCCTGAACCTTTTATTTGCAATTTAAACTCCGATTTTTGGCCGGATTTCAATTCGGTCCCTGACTTGTTTTTATTATTTCTTTTATTATTTTGTTTATTTATTGTTCTTTTTTTATTCCCATTTATATTTTTTAAAAAAATAGTTTCATTAAATAATTCAATTAATTTTTTTTTTGTATTTGCTCATTTTTCAATTTTAAATCAAACTTACACCATTATTTATGTTATTTATTATTCATTTTTTATATATGTGTATTGATTTGTATATTTAATTTATGTCATTATTATTATTATTATCATTTCATTATCCTAACTTGATTTGTATTGATAAGACAATGTTTCGCGTTTTGGAAATTCGAGAAATTGTACCCTAACTTACTGGGTCTCAATTTTCTCGTTGAACCTAAATAGTAAAATATCCTTTTAAATTTCCAAACACACAAAATTTCAAAAAAATAAAGGCAATATTCCGTATTTAGAAAATTTGAGAAATCGTGCTCTAACTTACTAAGCCTCGAATTTTCTCGCGTTGGACCTAAATAACCGAATGTCCTTTTAAAATTGAAATAAATGAGGTTTAAATAAAAAGTGAAATGCAAACTTACTCTCAAAATATGAGATGTAGGGTCCTAACTTACTGGGTGTGACATCTTGTTACTTCGAGATAAGGAGGCATTTTCCATTTTTGATTTAATTAAAACATTTTAAAATAACATAATATAAAGAGGGATAGTATTTTTAAAATTCTTTAAAGTTTTCAATCTTTGACATTAAGACATTAATTAATCAACTAGGTACCAATTTTGGGTGTATCGAGGGTGCTAATCCTTCCTCGTGCGTAACCGACTCCCGAACCCATTTTCTGAATTTTGTAGACTAAAAAATTATCAATTTAGTAAATTTAAAATTTATTAAAATGATGAGGTGATCTGATCACACCTAGATAAAAAAGATTAGTGGCGACTCCCGTTTTTATTTTCAAATCCAAGTCGACCCCGTTTTAACAAAAAAATGGTGTCAACAGCTTGGCGACTCCACTGGGGACTTAAAAAGAGAGTCAAGCCACATGTTGATTATTTTTGTCTTTTTGTCAAAAATCGAAAGTTAGGTTTAAATATACGATCCTTTCATTGTATTTCATTCGTTTTTACCATTGTGGTTTATAATTGCTGTGTTAGTATAAGTTTTGGTATCTTTCTGCACATTGCATTGCATAACCGCTCGGTTACACCCTTTAAGTGGGAGTGAGAAGCTACTTCTTCGTGAGGTTTTCACCTCCGTGCAGGATAGCGAATCGCTTTCGGGATACATCCGTACCTATGTCTTCGTGAGATTTTCATCTCCGTGCAGCCATAGGGAAATGTATCCCCCTAAACTGAACTCGGTCCGTATGAGCCTATACTGGGTGAGGATTGAGGAATCTACTGGTTCGGGTACCTTTGCTTTAGAGCCGAACCACATATAGTGAACCTAAGAGCCTACCCTAGATAGAACCACTTTAAACCCCTAGTGGTTACCCGAATAGGTGTTCTATTTATTCTTGTTTGCTTTTGCTTTGTACTAACCTGTTTTCTTTTGTTTTGGTTATGATTGCATTGCATTTTCATCATAAAAAAAGAGGTGTTGATTCACGTTCAGTTGCTAAATAGAGAGCTTGTCATAAGAAAATGGGTTTTTTAATAGTGTGGATGACAATATGGTTGTCCGAATATAGTCCAAGAAAATGTGATAAGAGAAGGATGATAGTTTAATGGAGGACTACACGACTATTGCTCCGTTGTCCGAGGATTCAAGATGACAAAGATTATTTGAGAGCCGCTAAACTTTCGTAAAGAGAAGCCAATAAGCATCACGAGGATGAGTGAGCAACAAGTTACGGCCCGGATCAAGCAAAAAGGAGATAGAAGAGACCCCCTTTTTGGAAAAGTGATGAGATTTGATTTTAACATCCGGATATGAAGAAAGGGATTGATATCTTCGCCTATGGGGGCAAAGCCATATATATATCCACTTTATGTAAAGAGATTTATTTTCTAGTAAAGTTGTTCTAATAGAATTGAACCAAGAATCAACGCCTCTTTTCGCATTCATTCCATGCATTTGCATTACATTGCATCATATGCGTTAGATTTTCACAAAATGACCCTAATTAGGTAAAATTATTTCAGTTACCCTGGAAACCAATAAGAATCCGCCAACCACATATCATTATGGTACCCGTCACCAAACAAAAGCAATGGATCAGAGGTTAGAAAGATTGGAGCGATTACAGAAAGAGATGCAAGATCAGATGGAGAAACAACTGGATATAATCCAACAGGACATGCAAGAATCCCAGACAGCTATGATGAACCAATTGAAGCAGTTCTTGGCTGGAGGGAATGATAAAGGAAAAAGCCCTGTAGTTGATGCTGGAGTTAATCATGAGGACCCTATTTATCCTCCAGGTTTCACCCTGACAAGCACTCAGGTACAACCAGATATGTGCCCGCAAAGAGTACCTGTCACTATTAGATCTCAATATCAGGCTGGTGCCTCAGTACTGATAAACTTTCAAACAGGCTCAGGTTCTAATCCCGGGGACAACCCTGCCAATCCTGTAGTCCCTGATCTCGATGACATGGCAAAGATAGAAAAGGCAAGACTGGACCTGTCAAAACAACTTGAGGACAGGTGTCGATGGCTAGAGGAAAAATTTAGAGCCATGGAGAACAGCGACTACCATTATGGAGTCAACGCCAAGGACCTGAGTTTGGTCCCTGATTTAGTGCTCCCGCCTAAGTTCAAAATGCCGAAGTTTGAAAAGTATAATGGGACTAGTTGTCCTAAAGCTCATATCACTATGTTCTGTCGAAGGATGACAAGATACGTTAATAACGATCAACTGTTAATCCACTACTTCTAGGACAGTTTGATTGGGTCTGCAGCCAAGTGGTACAACCAGCTGAGTCGTGCTAAGGTTAGTTCATGGAGAGACTTGGCGCAAGCTTTTATGAAGCAATACAATCATGTGACAGATATGACACCCAATAGAATCATGTTACAAAACATGGAGAAGAAACAAAACGAGAGCTTCAGGCAGTACGCCCAACGATGGAGGGCGGTGGCAACACAAGTCCAGCCACCTCTTCTGGAGGTAGAAACCACAATGCTTTTCATCAACACTCTGAAAGCCCCATTCATTAACCACATGTTGGGAAGTGCTACTATGAGTTTCTCAGATATGGTAATGTCTGGCGAGATGATTGAAAATGCCATAAGAAGTGGGAAGATAGATGCGGGGGAAGGTGCCAAAAGATCAACCCTAAAGTACAAAGAAAATGAAGTGAGCAACCTGAGTTTGTATAATAAAGGGCATTCTAAATCGGTCACTGTGGGCTAGACAAAGACAGTAGCAGCAAGCTATCAAGGCCCCTCGAAGCAAGAATCCAACTCGAGGCCGAACACAGAAAGACTTCAGTTCACACCTATCCCAGTGACGTATAATGAGTTATATCAGAAACTGTTTGATGCACATGTAGTAGCTCTGTTCTACTCAAAACCCATGCAACCTCTATACCCCAAATGGTACGATGCGAATGCCAAATGCGAGTATTACGCAGGAACTACGAAACACTCGATTAAAAACTGCACTACCTTTAAAAAGTTAGCTGAAAGGTCCATTAATATGGGGATCGTGAAGTTTGATGATCCATCGGGACCTAATGTGGCAGAAAATTCGTTACCCAGTCATCCAAACCCAGGAGTAAATGCAATAGTCGAGAATGGAGGAAAAAGAACCAAAACCAATATTGCAGAAGTAAAAACCCCACTGAAATGGGTTTTGAAACAGATGGTGGACATGAGATTAATCATTCAGAATTTGGAGAAGAGACCAAAAGGGATGAGGAGCTACTGTAAGTTCCACGCTAAAGAAGGCCATGAAATTCAAGAGTGTGTTGAATTCAAAGCCTTGGTGCAAAGTCTAATGGATAATAAAGAGTTGGAATTCTTTGAAGAAGTCAAAGGCCCAGAAGGAGTGTTAGGAAACTTGAATGTTAACGCCATATCCGAAGAAGGAGCTGGAGGGGATAATTTATGAGACGTCTACCCTTATACACTTGGGAGTGTTTGGAACAATGGGACTGTGGAAGAGATATCTGTATTTTAGACCTAATTCGGAGTAATGTCCAAAACACGCTTATTGCTCTAAGCCTAGGAGCAATAAGAATCCTTTTGTGAGATAGGCTTATGTTTAATATCTTTATTTTAATAAAATGCATCTTTGTTTCTCACTTCGAGCAAATATTCTTTTATTGTTTCCATTCCATTCATAATCATACTATACGGATAAATATTCTTAGATTCTTTTATTCTTTGGATCTGCCTTCGTCCCTACAACAGGTCTCCAAATATTAAAGACATGAGCGACATTGCTACTGACTCAGAGTTTCCTTTTGAGCAAGATATGCGTCTAGATGAGCCTCAAGACTTTGAAGATAATTGAGACTGTAGCTTATCCCCTTATTTGTTAATGATGGTAGAACAAGATCCTACCTTACAAAGAATCAATGAAAGTCATGACCTTTCTCTATGTGGGGTACGGATGTCATCGAGCCAATCTCGCCTAAGGTTTTGGTGATTATCAATTCATCTTTATGATCGTCGATTATCTCAACAAGTGGGCAAAAGTTACCTCATATGCCAATATTACGAAGGCAGCAGTCAGCAAATTCTTGAAAATCATGTCAGTATGGAATGCCAAGAAGGGATCATATTGGACCATGTATTGAATTTGAACAACAGCACGACATCAAAAGTTTGCAGTCTGTTCAAGATTAACACCATGTCGCCCAAGATGAACAGTTCAGTGGAGGCAAAAAAAACTCTACCGAGGCAACGCCTTTCGCTTTGGCTTATGGTGGTTTTGCCCATTTAAGCTAAGATTCCTTCTTTTTTGAGTCTTTGGATCTAATCCCGGTTGAAAAAAAAGTTTCAAAGTCATTCGTCATAATCAAATGTACCAACAGTGAATGATGCGAGCTTAACAAAGAGGTTCGCCCCAGAAAATTCCTTGAGAGGGACTTGATATCAAAGAAAATCCTTCCCATGCAAAAGGACTTCAGAAGAAAGTGGATGCCAAATCTTAAGAAGTCCTTCTGAAGTCAAATCTGGAAGGATCTTATGTGGAAGCCCTATCTAGGAGAGCGTCAGTATTGACCAAGACAGATGGCAAGAACCTGCCTGATCTTGAGAATTTTGATTCAGGCAATAAATACTTCACTTGAAAAAAGAAAATAAAAGAAAAACGAAAAAAGAAAAGAAAAGGAGAGGCCAAGGTGAAAACCCGCAAAAGGCACCTTGAGACCAAATGGGTTTTAAATTGAAAACCCAGGAATGGGCAGTTCAAATTTTGATCGAAGGTGGGGCATGCGGTAGTCTTGTCCTCTCCGAATTAATAAGAAGGAGAGATGCTACATCTTGGGGCATCAACAAAGTCTTCTAGGACTTCTAAACACATATCAGGTTCAAAAAGGTCCTCAAGAAGTTTGGAGCAAAGAAGCTCATGCTACGATATCTGGGGCACCTGTTTCCATTTTATTCATTTTTTGTATTTTTGACAAAATACATCTTCTTGATTAATTTATTCTCATTTTGTATTCCAGCAAAATTTGTCATCTTGATTGATTCATTCATTTCGAGCTTTGCTCTTAACAAAATTTCATCTTGTCCAGTTTGGTAATCTTTTTCGAGCATTTTTCATTGAAATAACGATTAACGAACTGAATATTCAAGCAGAAGGAGTTCTATATATTACTTTGAAAGCTTCTAAATAATACAGGAACCTGAAACAGGACTATTGTTTAAAACACACCAGGTTTAAAGGTTGAAATGTCTAAGAAGAGAGTCTAAATTAAGACTATTCTTTCAGATTTTGTTGCCCAAATGACAAGACGTCGTGGTGGTTACAAGGTTTTAATGAATAAACAAGCAATGATCACCGAGTGATAAGAAGAGGTTTTCTCAGAGAAGAGAATCTTTTATTTATGGATATACATTTGGTACGACACCTTGAGAATGGTGTAGGAGACCAAAGAGATTTAGATCCTGTATCCCCGAATGGCAGTGGGAGAAGATTGAGAAAGAGCCAGATCTTATACTCAGCGGGAGGAAGATGGCTCGAATTTTATGTCCCAAAATTACCGTGGATTTAACCTTAAAGATTACAACGGATTGAACTTTGAAGATTACAGTGGGGGCAATCCGGCTAAGTGAGAGATGAGTGTTACTAGCCGAGCGAGATGGCATTCTGACGTGTTGGTAATAGAGCCTAAATGAACAAAGAGGAATGACAACCCAAACATTAAGAGGGATCATTCTCATGACATTGTGCATTCATACAAATATCATTCCATGTAAGTATCATACATATACATCTAGTTAGGAGCATTTGATTCATTTTGATCATGACATCCTAATCACTAGGCATAAGTAGGTCCATGAAATGGATTCTACAGGTCATGTTCTCCAAAGAACAGATCAATGAAGTTATCTTCCCTGGCAGTACAGTGGAGCAGATTAAAGCTACGACGGCGAATCTTGCTTCCCCGACATTGCAATTAAAAAGATTGAAGCCGCAATGGTGAATTTTACTTCCCTAGCGATGTAGTGGATCAAATTGAAGCTACGACGGCGAATCCTGCTTCTCCGACATTGCAATTAAAAAGATTGAAGTCGCAACGGTGAATCTTACTTCCTTGGTGGTGCAGTGGAGCTGATTGAAGCTACAACAGTGAATCGTGTTCCCCGACATTGCAATTAAAAAGATTGAAGCCGCAACGGCAAATCTTACTTCCTTGGTGGTGCAGTGGAGCAGATTAAAGCTACGACGGCGAATCTTGCTTTGCTGAAATTGCAAATTAAAATATTGAAGCCACAACGGCGAATCTTACTTCTATGGCGATGCAGTGGAGAAGATTAAAGCTACAAAGGCGAATCTTGCTTCCCCGACATTGCAATTTAAAAGATTGAAGTCGCAACGGCGAATCTTACTTCCCTGGCGGTGTAGTGGAGCAGATTAAAGCCACAATGGGAATCTTGTTCCTCGACATTGCAATTAAAAATATTGAAGCCACAACGGCGAATCTCACTTCTCTGGCAGTAAAATGGAGCAGATTAAAGCTACAACGGTGAATCTTGCTTCCCTGGTATTGCAATTTAAAATATTGAAGCCGCAACGACGAATCTTACTTCCCTGACGGTGCAGTGGAGCAGATTAAAGCTACAATGGCGAATCTTGTTCCCCGACATTGTAGTCAATTTGAAAGAAACCGATCTTATCTCCCTAAGCAGTAGTGGAGCAGATCGCATCCAGTCTTATCTCCCTGAAGTTGTAGTGGAACAGACAAAAGAAGCCAATCCTATCTCCCTGAAGTTGCAGTGGAGCGGATTAAAACCACAAATCTCATCCTCATGGAGTTGCAGTAGAGTAGATTGAAGCCGTATCTCTCCGAAGTGCAATAAAGTGGATTGAAGCTATAAGCCGTATTTCTCTGAAGATGCCGTGAAGAGGATCGAAGAAAAAAGACGCAGTGGACTAGAATGAAGCTATCTGAAGAAGAAAAGCACCAAGATGTCAAGACTCGGCGAGACCGGGCAAAATTGGTCTTTCTTAGTCTTTGCTCTATTCTCGTTACACGACAATGAGCAAAGAGGAACAGCTGTAAGAGCCCATTTTTTCCCGGGGCCTGAAACCAATACAAACCCAAATAAATCTCAGCCCAAATACCAATTAAAACCAAACACAAAATAAAAGCATAAACTATGCCCAAATAAAAACTAAACCCTAGCCCAGCAGAATGAAAAAACAAGCAGTAACCAACCTTAAGGCGCACCGCACCTCTGCCCAAGCCCCCAATGTCGCGTGTTCTTCTGACCAGCCGCCACTCGCATGCCCATTTCCACCGCCGTTCGCCTATCACCGACCCCTGACATCTGCAAAACGTGCAACACGCAACAGAAAGAAGCAACCAAATCACAAAACAACGAAAAATAGACATAAAAGAGTTGTTTAGATCGGCTATAAAACAAAAAATCAGAGACTTGTAATTTTCCTTTTTTTTGGAGGCACACGAAGCAATCAAAAAAATAGATTAGAAATTCGGAAAGGTTGATTAAAATCATTTATTGTTTCCTATTTGTTTTTCGTTCTTTTTATTTGTTTTTTACAAATTTATTTTGAACAGAAAACTAGAAATAAGAAAAGGGTTTTGAAATACTTGTTCGTCGCAGTGCGCCGCCGTTGGAGGCCTCCTCCGTTCGACGAGTCACCAGAGCCACTAAGGTTTCGTTCGGGGCTTGTTGAGAAGAGAAACGGCGAGGCCGAAAGGCCATTTTCTTTTCTTTTCCTCTCATTTTAGTTCAAAAAATAACGAAATCGGGTTTGTGTGTAAAAGGAACGATTTAAAAAAAAAGGATTTCGGACGTTTTCCGCCTTCCGGCGCGGTGGCGCTATGGCGAAGCCACCCTGAATGCTCGCCAGAGCCTCGGACCGGAGAAGGGGAAGAGTTGAGAGAATGGAAGCTTTTTTTTTCTATTTTTTAAAAACATAATGGCTGAAATGGGGTTTGAAAAAAAATTTGGGCTTTATAATATTATTAAACGGCGCCGTTTTGCACAAAGTGCATTGACGTCGAAATGACGTCGTTTCATTGGCTCTGACCCGCGACCCGACCCGCTACATAGCTGGGATCCGCGTGTTGCTCCTGGATGGGTAATTTGTGCCCTTGGTCCTTCCACATTATTGTTTTGTTTTAATTTAATCCTTCTGCTTGTTTCTTTATTTTTTTATTTGGCCCTGCAAATTTGCTGCATGTTCCAATTTAGTCCGCGCATAAATGCTGCGCTTCAGGACTTGGGCATATTGCCCGATCAGTCCTTCGCACTTTGCGCGTGCTCCATTTCAGCCCCCTGAACCTTTTATTTGCAATTTAAACTCTGATTTTTGGCCGAATTTCAATTTGGTCCCTGACTTGTTTTTATTATTTTGTTTATTTATTGTTCTTTTTTTATTCCCATTTATATTTTTTAAAAAATAGTTTCATTAAATAATTAAATTAATGTTTTTTTGTATTTGCTCATTTTTCAATTTTAAATCAAACTTACACCATTATTTATGTTATTTATTATTCATTTTTTTTATATATGTGTATTGATTTGTATATTTCATTTATGTCATTATTATTATTATTATTATTATTATCATTTCATTATCTAGTTATGTGCCAATTTTCAAATATTTTTAACTTTTAGATCCTTTAGTGTTATCTTTATCATTATTATTATTATTGTTGTTATATGATTATTTGTATTATTATTCATGTATGTTGACATTAGAACTTTTAAATATCAAAATATTTGTATTTTTATGCGTATTATGCTACGGTTATTTAAATGTATGTTGTATAGCCATGTATGATTCCTTTTGTGTGTTAAATGATTCTATTAAAAGCATAATGAATTAAAGGTTTTTATTTCATTGTTCTTTTACTCAAGTTCGTAACACATTTCAAGATAAGGCAATGTTTCGCGTTTTAGAAATTCGAGAAATTGTACATTTTTAGAAATTCGAGAAATTGTACCCTAACTTACTGGGTCTCAATTTTCTCGTTGAACCTAAATAGCAAAATATCCTTTTAAATTTCCAAACACACAAAATTTCAAAAAAATAAAGGCAATATTCCGTATTTAGAAAATTCGAGAAATCGTGCTCTAACTTACTAAGCCTCGATTTTTCTCGCGTTGGACCTAAATAACCGAATGTCCTTTTAAAATTGAAATAAATGAGGTTTAAATAAAAAGTGAAATGCAAACTTACTCTCAAAATATGAGATGTCGGGTCCTAACTTACTAGGTGTGACATCTTGTTACTTCGAGATAAGGAGGCATTTTCTATTTTTGATTTAATTAAAACATTTTAAAATAACATAATATAAAGAGGGGTCGTATTTTTAAAATTCTTTAAAGTTTTCAATCTTTGACATTAAGACATTAATTAATCAACTAGGTACCAATTTTGGGTGTATCGAGGGTGCTAATCTTTCCTCGTGCGTAACCGACTCCCGAACCCGTTTTCTGAATTTTGTAGACCAAAAAATTATCATTTTAGTAAATTTAAACTTTTATTAAAATGATGAGGTGATCCGATCACACCTAGATAAAAAAGATTGGTGGCGACTCCCGTTTTTATTTTCAAATTCAAATCGACTCCGTTTTAACAAAAAATAGTGTCAACATCTTTCTTCTTTCTTTTTACATATACATACATGAAACGTTATTGATTTTATGTATTTAATATAATTTCCATATGATTTTACTTCCAATAAACACAATTTTCTTAATAAAATCTTGAAATCTTTCCTTTCTCCTTTACTTTCTCAAATCTTTTCTTCATTTTCTTCTTCAATGAATTAATTTCCATGGTAGAAAATGATCACATAACATTTTAAAAGATGAGACTTGAGTATGGTTTTATGGTAAAATTGAAAAAAATTATTAGAAAAAGGAAACGAGAGAAAATTTCTCATACTTTAACAAATTTCATCCATTTATTCCATTTTCCGATCAAAATTCAACAAATTCATCAACTTTTACGAGTATCAGTTTATAAAACTTTTTTGTATTTTTTTGTCTCCTAAATTTTATAATTAATTAATAATATTAACAATAAAATTTTATCAAATCAACCTTAAAATTCAGAAAATACACCACCGCTCAATTTTATTCAACAAGTTAAACACAAAATTTTAAAACAATTCATAATTAACATTACATTTATTCTTTTTACAAAATCATGAAAAAATCGAACCGAATAATATTAACAATTATCTTTTATCAAATCAACCTTAAAACTCAATTATACGCTAAAAAGTTAATATGTTACCTTTAAGTACCAAAATGTATAGTTTTTACCAAATACAAAAACACAAAACCATATTAAAAAATCAAACTAAATTACCAAATCATATATTAAATAAAAAAACTCATTTATTTATTGAATATTTATCTTATTCCATCTCCACGGAAGATGCATCTATATATAGTCGTAGTACAATAGCATGATTATTTTAAATATAATTTGATTTGTAAATGCTATTCTTTCATATATTTATTACCCCACCCATGATACGATGGATTAAAGTGCATAATTAAGCAAAGGGTCTTTGGTTGTAGCAGTCAAGATTGTCACCGTAGCTCACTTTCAGTATGTCACAGTATCTCTTGTAAAACCCGATTCTATCCTCAACTTGAGGGTTGGATCCTTTGCCACATTCGATGCCACCATTGATGATGTTGGTAATGACACCGTATCCAGGGACCCGACCAGCCGCCGTGTCTTCTGCAGATGGCTTCCATTGGCCGGTGATGACATCGTGACTTGAAGGTTTCGGTGACTGTGGAGTCATCCAGAACCAAAGACCTGTCTTGAAAGAAATGGTCGGGTCCTTGGCTACCAAATCGGGGTCATTCAGAATATTAGCCTTTATTGCTTCTCCTGCTGGACCATAGTTGTAGTTGCTGCCAAAGTCAAGGGTCAAGGTCAAGATATAGTTGGAAGGATTCCATTTCCGGTATATATTTTTATTAGTTTAGTAGTTTAAATTCAATGAACATTCTATCTATTAGAATGATTAAATTCAATGGTTTATATTCAAAAGAGAAGACACTTACTAAGAGATCTGAATAGGACCACGGCCAAAATATTTTTTACCAGGGGCACAAGGCCATTGTTGATTTGGAACACAGTAATCTCCAGGGTTGCCCTGTTCCTGAACATAGCAATATCCCCATGCGTATGGACCGTCCGGTGCAGTTGGCCACCCACCTATATATACAAGGATTATGCCATTAACCATGCATGCATGACTAGTTTTATAGAGAGAAAATGAACAAAATTGATTTATTTTTAATGAGAGAAATGAACCTGTAGTTTCATGGGAAGTTTGAGCCAAGAAGGCAGCAATTTCTCTTTTACGAGTAGTATCATCGCCGGTGGTTCCGAAAGCACCAAAGGAGTTAGCAGCGGCAATGAAAGCATCGTATGTATAGAAACCTTTGCCAGGGCAGTTACCATCATTACGATGCTTTAACATCTCATTGAACATATCTTGGCTGATAAGCGAACTGATATCAGCCGAGGCCCTCAATGCAGAGGCCAAAATGAGCACAACCATCAAAGCTAAGAACTTCATTTTTGCTGCTAGCTATCAACTAAAGTGTTTTACGTGTGGGACGTGGATTTCATAGGAAGGATCAGGGTGATTTTTATAGAGTGGGTTAGGAGAGAGAAGCATCATACAAAACAAAGTGGAAGCGTATGATGTAATTGACTAAAACCAAGGATGAATTGTCGTGATTTGTAATAATGGAAGAAGGAAGGTTCTTTTTTTAGGCTTAGTCCGATCTTATCTTACAGTCAACAAATTGGATTAAGTTCAAAGCATTTTTAAAATTATACGTTTGTGTGTTTACAAGCGGAGTTGATTGCGGAGGAAATGTTAATTGAAGCTGGGCGGCCAGGAACAAATATCAAACCTTTTCCTTTTCTGATTAAGGCCTTAAGAATTGTATGCAAATTAAGCCTACTATATTTTATGAAGAAAGATTGGGACTCCTTCGTAGCAAGGTAATTGAAGAAAGGAGAAATTAATTTATGAATCTTTCTCGCCACATCATCCATGGTTTTTTTTTAAAATTATTTAATAATATTTTAATAATTTTTTCATGTTATTAATACATAATTTTGATTTTTTTACCCTTATCTTGAACCTATAACTTTGAATTTTAGGTTTAAGGTTTAGGAGCATATATGGGATTCGAGGTTCAGGGAATAGGATTCGAGATTCTAGGTTCGGGGTTTAGGGTAAAAAAATCACTAAAATCATGTATCAATGACATAAAAAAATTAATGAAATATCATTAAATAATTAGAAAATAACTATAAATGATATGGTAGAAATGATCCATAAAATAATTTCTAAATATTCTTTTAGGCCAAATTCCATTTGGGAATATACCTTTGAAACTGGAAGAAGCTGGGATTGGAAAGAAATTTATATAACTAAAATTGAAAAGGATCCATTTACAACTTCCATCTTATTGAATGAAGCTTAGAAAAATAAATTTAATTTAATAGTTAATAATAATTAATAAAACAAAATGTTAATGTATTAAGATAGTCTTTAAACGATCATATGGTTTTATGTAACTTATTATATTGTTATTGTACTTGGACTAATCTTCAAGTTCAAAATTATTTATTTAAATATGAAACATTAATATATAATAAGCTTTTTTTGAATGCATTAGTTGATTTTGTGTTCTTTATTATTTTAAAATGACATATTAATTAAAATTATTGATGAAAACTATTTGAAAATTATAAACAATGAAGTATAAAATATAATATAATGCTTAAAAAATATTAAAATGCATGCAAATATTTTAGTAGAGTATCTCAAAATCTTTACTCCTTTAACATTGTTAACGTCTAACCTGACAAATAAAATTTTAAAAATATTGATGTAAAATAGTATCCTAAAAACAATTTATTATTATTGACGAGAGAGTTTGATTTCAAAAAATTAATAATTTAGTAACCAAAATAAATCTAATTCCATAGCTTAGTGACATTTTCATATTTTTACATTTTTCTTAGTCACCTTAAATCCAGGATTGTAACATGGCTTCCTTTATTTCTCATAAATTTTAAAATTTTCAAAATTGTTTGAGGAACACAATAAAATTTTATCCAATTTATCATTTGGTTTCAATTATTAAAAAATTAACAATTTTAATCTTCAAAATATTACATATTTTGTCAAATTTGATCCAACTTCTAAAAATTCATAAATTATAATTATAAAAATTCAAAAAAATCAAAACATAATACAAATAAAAATTAATTAAATAACTACATATAACCCTCCCAACTTATAAATAGGAGGATAATACGTTCGTCCTTCAACATTCATAATTAACTATTAATTAAAAAAATATCTTTGAACTCACCGGCTAAGCGTGAGGGTCAGATTTTTTTGGTAGATTAATTTCAACCTATTATTTTTATTAATCATTTTAGTAAAACTATTTTTATTAATTAATTTTTTCATATAAATATGAAATTATGTAGCTCTAGTAAGATTTTATTATAAGATATTAATAAAAGGTTAATGTAATATTTATCCTAAATTTGGTAATTAGGTTTTTTTATATTTATAATTTTAAAATTTATTTTGGTAATTAATTTTCACAGTTAGATCTATTTTAATTCTTAAACTTGAAAAGGAACGTAAAAGTATTATGTTATGACACTTTTTTCAGGCGATGAGATGATACAACAATATCATCAAATTTTATATTTTTTAAGTTTAGGATTAAAATGAAGATAATTGTCAAATTTAAGAGTTAAAATGATATTAACCCTTAGTAAAAAGATGTAAATTTATTTGATATATCAAATATATATTTTTGGAGTTGAATAAAATAATTTGAGATGGAAGTAAAACAATAAAAACTATTTTTTGACACCTTAAATTTGCTTAGAAAATATTGTAAAGAGTTTTGCACAAAATTTATAATTATTGATATGTTTAATATATATAAATTGATGTAAAATAATTTAATAATCAATCTAATATATATTCCATTGAATTTCTGATTGAAAATAAATAATCAATCAAAATGGCCAAATTTTTGTAAAAATATTAAATACTATGTTGATTAGATTGATGATGTGACAAATTAAAAACCCTTCTTACTGCCTATTTTGACGGCTTTTTTATTATGAGTAGGTTCAAATTTCATATTTAGCTTTGTTTTTGTAGTAATTAGATTATCAACAGTATTAATTAATGGATGAGATAACTAACGACTGCATCACGACTCAAGGTTATTTTACATTCTACCTTGCTTTGTATAAAACAGTAATAAAAAGCTAGAAAATCGATGAGAATCTTTTATTTGTTGATATTAGGGTGTTCAAGAAACACAGCAGCCTCTTGATCAGGTTGATTCATAATATAGTTGTGTAGCGTTTACATTTAGTTTGTATTAGTTTCTTGATCAGGTTGAATCCTCAAGACATCCTCATAGGATTTTCCGCGGAGCTCGCGAGTGAAAAGACATTTGAAGTAGTCAGCAACGCCTATTCTCTTGAACAGTGGGGGATTTTGTGGAGTAAAGAGGCTTGGTGCTGGACCCATATCCCCATCCAGTCTCGGGCTTTACAACGTAACTATCGAAAGCCTTTCTTTAACTGAGTTCACGGCAGCTCGATGCTTAACGCTTGGGTATACCCCATTGGATACTATCTGCAACCTCAGTACAAACCAATACCTTTTATCTTGATCACCATATTTATTTAAAAAAATTTAGCAGTTAATTAAATTTAGTTATATCCATTAATAATTACCTCCATAATGTCACCAACATGGACCACAAAAGCATTTTCAAGGGGTATAATCGGGACCCCAACACCACTTTTCTTTACTTGAAGGCCTTCCATCTCGTTGATTTGGAGTACGATGGCGAGGCCAACAGGATCAGAATGAGCGCTTAGACCAATTGCAAGCTCTGGCTGTGGGCATGGGGGATAATAGTTCATCCTCATCGCTTGATGCCCTTCTTCAAATAGGACTCTCATGTCATTAGGGTCCATCCCTAGAGATTTTCCCATATGGTCTAACAGTTTCATGCTAAGATGTTTCAGTTCTACAGAATAAGCTTCCAGGTTTTCTCTGTAATAATTAATTATTAAAAGAAAAGGACAAAAAAGAATGGCCATTCATGATTTCAGTATAAAGGTGCAATGACTATTTCAGTCAGTATCCTTTTTTTTAAGAATGAAATTATTGATAGATGCAAATAAAGAACCTGAGGGTGATTGGCAGATTAGGGAATAAGTGAGGTTTTCTCAAATAAGTTGGAAGGGTGATCATGTAGAACATATCTCCCCAGTTAAGCTTCTGCTCCTCGGACACGACAAAGGCCTGTCCAAACCCCTCTATTTCATCTGATTTTTGCCAAAGCTTCTTCCTCTCTTCCATTGGAAGATTGAAAAACTCTTGGACCTCCATCTTCACTTTTTCCACCAGTGAAGTGCTCACTCCATGATTGATTAACTGCAACACAGTTCCATGTTTTAAAGTCAACCCCCAAAATCTCACACACTACTGCCAAATCTCAGTCTATACTATTTTAATTAGTTTTTGAGATGGAAAATTGAAGGTGCAGATAGCTAGGAGAAAACAAGCAGCTGGAAGAAACACTATCCTTTGCATGCATAATGCAGCTTCTCCAGTTCTTGTTGGGAAGATAACTTTTGCATATCTATGACAGGAACTTGTGGCAACGGATTTGAGTGAGATATGATGGGAGAGTCTTCATCAGTGCGTACGTATCGAGGTGGAACTTCTTTCAATGGCTTCTTTGCTAACTCTTGGACACTAGGCACCGAGAGTGAGCTTCCGAGCTTTGCTAACTCTGGGTTCATAGTCATTGCTTTGAGAAAGGCTTTGCTACCTCTCTCTCCAAATTATCGAATGTATAAAGGGCCTTTGTTGGTGTGTATTAATAGGCCAGCAAAATTCGATTTCCTGGAAAAAAATTTAAAAAAATTAATTAATTTTAAATTAATTAAATCGAGTTATTTGAATCAATTTGAATAAGTAATTTGAGTTTCGAATTTGAGTTGAAGTTGAATTTTACAATTTAAATAATTTTAATAACTCGAATAATTCAAATAATTCAAACAATAGATTGGTGTAATACCCTTTATTTCATGTCAATTTTGAAAATGAGAAAATTAGTTTCTTTTAACAAAATTAAAATAATTCTAAATAATTCTAAAAATTTTAAAATATTTTAAAATTTCTAAAATAATAATTTTGGGTACCTAAATAAGTTAATTAATTATTTAAGTTTATGATAATAAAATATTTTTATATTTTGTTTTAAAAGTTTTCAAATATATGTGATTTCAAATTTATATACTCTAATATGGAATTAGTTATAGTATAACAAAATTTGATTTCACACGTTTAATTTTTTAATTTAACTCAAACAATTTCACTCGAATTTCATTTCACTTGATTTGAATTTGAAAAAATTTCAAATAGAGTTAAGATGATAATGTCGAAACTTTTTTGAAAATCGACTTTTATTTTAGAAAACGAAAAATAGAGCCGCCACTGATTTTTTTATTAGGTGTAATCGAGTCACCTCAAATTTTAACCATATTAATAAAAAATTAGATTTTTCAAAAACGATAATTTTTAGCCTATGAAATCCACGAATGTGTGTTCGGGAGTCGGTTACGTATGAGGAAGGATTAGCACCCTTATAACGCACAAAATTGGTATCTAGTTGATTACTTAATGTTTTGATGTCAAAAATTGAAAATTCGAAGCAAATTTAAAATACAATCCCTCTTTGCATGATACTAAAATATCGCTTAACTAAATTAATTTTCATGAAAAGACATTATTTCAAGTTAGTCGAGAAGAAAAGATCCTACCCTGTAAGTTAGGACACGATGCCTTAAATCATCGAAAACAAGAATAATCGCCATTTGATCATTACTTAAGTCTCTTTTTATTATTTTAAATAGGCTATCCAATTACTTCGGTTATCGAAAGATGTCATGCTCCGTAAGTTAGAAGCACGACTTCCTCAAATCCCAAAAATAATGAACATTGCCTCGATTTTAAGTATTTTCCATACGTTAGATAAAACGAAGGTAACCCATTTTTTAAAAACGATATGCATTTAAAAAAAAATCGGATGAATAAGTTATAATATAACACGTGAAATGATGATAACAAAATAAAACGAAATAGCCATGTAGGTAAAAATGAAAGGATGATATTAGGTAATAAATAAAAGATAAAATAAAACAAATAAAATAAACAGAAGAACATGTTGATAAATGACGATAACAATACAACTATAATAATAATGAGAATATCGATTTATAATAATAATAGCACTAATCATATCATAATAATAATAATAATAATAATAATAATAATTATTATTATATGAATAAATAATGATAATGATAATGATAATGACAAAGGTAAAATAAAAATAAAAATGTATAAACGAAAGGAAATGTAAATAACATAAATTTAAATGTTAAAATAAATGACATAATAAATAAAAAGGAAAAATTAACCAAATGAGGGATTAAATTGAAATTAAAGCAAAAATTAAATTATGAATCGCAAAATAAATAAAGAAAGGGGAAAATAAAGGACTAAATTGAAAGTCTAATGAAATCCGATGTCTAAATTTAAAAAAACATAAAGGACTAAATTAAAACGAGATGCAAAAGCTCAAGGACTCCGAGGAAATTAATCCAAAAAGTACACTCGTCATTCCTTGAGAGGTCAGCGGTCTGAGGTCCAAATTGAAAATGAATCTAAATTGAATGGTATAATCTCTAAAAATAAAGAATAGTGAAATTAGGACCAAATTAAAATAACTTAAAAGGTGGAAGGACTAAAACTGAAAATATCTCCCCTAAAAAACACGAAGATCCTAGGGGTGGTTCGAGTCAGGCAATTGGGTGGCGTCAAAACGACACCATTTTGGGCGCCTGAGGCCAATCCCAAAACAACACCATTTTAGAGGTCTATAAAAGTAAAAAAAAAAAATTGAAAAAAATCAGTTCTCACCTGCATTAAAAAAAATTCTCCTTTCCCTTTTTTCTTTAAAAGCATTGCTAGGTCCGGCCATAGGACCGTCAGAAGCCCGCCGTGGCCACTGGTCATCGTGAGACCGTGAGAGTATAGTGAAAAATGTTGAGTTTGAATTTTCCGTTATGTGGGTACACAGTAAGACCGTTGCAGCTAGAATCTGTTATGGCTGTGAGTACACAACGAACATTCATTTAACTATAGAGTCAGGACCGCTCGCAGATAATAGCTGTTGGAGGGCTTGTGCATCACAGTGAGATTGCAGTTGGAATCTGCCGTTCTGGGGGTACACAGGCAATCGTTCGTTTATGCAATCAATATGAGCTGCCATTCTTCATCCTTTCATATCGCCCCCATGCATGCAATCATTCTTTAATGCATTCATCCATTCAATCATTAATACTTTCAACATTCTATTCTATTACATAATAATGACATTCACGATTATATCTATCAATCAATAGTTCAATCATATAAGCACACGAGACGTTCATTCGGCATTTATAACATTGATAAATATGAAATCATTCATGGATCAATCAATCAATCAAAAGCAATTAAAATCATAAATTCAATCATTCATATATTCAATCATTTTAATCTTAGTCCAAGACCTAATTGCATAATCCATTTCTCTAAATGCCATTAAGAACCTACTTAGAGACTGATTTGCATAAAATAATAAAATATAATGCGAAACTGTAATTTTTGAGATTTAGGGCCACACGGCTGTGTGACCAAACCGTGTATGAAGCCCAGGCCGTCAGCAAGGCATATAGGTGAAGTGCAAGAGCCATACGGTCGTATGACCAGACCGTGTGCGAAATGAAATTGTGTGGGGAGACAACGGAACATGGTCGTGTGTGAGGCCGTGTGATCCACACGAGTAGGCCACACACTCGTGTGGTAGGCCGTTTGCAATTGGGCAGTTTTAAATTTTGACTTAATTTTTAGGATAAAGACACACACACCTAACTTTTTCAGGATCTCGAGCGATTACCCTTTGTTTAAGCTCGATCCAATCTCCTACAGGGGTCTTTCAATCGACAAAACGCAAGAATCAATGACGAATTTACAAGATTTGTGGGGGGTTGGCAGAAAGTTAAAGATTGTTAGCGGATTGAAAGATTTAAAGAAAACAACGAAATTCCAAAATTGACGAGTTTTAATAAATCGAAACGAGAATTCTTAATAAAATTTTGATTAAAATTTGGGATGTAATTGATGGAAAATCAACCAGTAGAGAAACAAGTTGAAATCAAGAATAGTTTTTGATTCAGGAACAAAATAATTATCAACAATGGAGAGAATATTTTAAAGGAAAAATTAAGAAGAAAAGGGAATAAATAGAAATAAGGAAGATAAATTCTATTAGGATATGAAAAGGAGTAATTTGAATTCTAGTTAGGATAATAAAAGGTGATGAAAATTTAATTCTATTTGAATTTTGAAGGAGGATAAGATATGAATTCTAGATAAGCTTGAAAAAGATAATCAAAATCCTATTATGATTAGGATAATGACTAAATGGCAAGATTAAGCAAACTTTAGGGGGCTATTTTGGTAATTAAACCATTCTACCGAAATAAACAAAAATGAGGAGTTAGCATAACTCAAACTTAGGTATGCTAGAAGAAATGAGCAAATTTAACCATAGGCTATTACTCATATCATATTCTTTTCTACCATAATTAATTCTTATACTAACTTGGTTTACATCCTTAATTGCTTAAAAAAAGAGGAAAAATACAAAAATGGGGTTTGAACCTTGGCTTTCTAATAAATTATTTAAGCTTTTAACCACTAATGCTAGAACTTAAATCATTTTAATTTTAGTCAATTAATTGTATATATCTATTTCATGCTCAACTTACCTTTATTAGCTTATAATTTTAATAAATTATTTTATTAACTTATTTAACTTTATAGTTTTTAAGACATTCCTATTTTAGTTTATAATAATTAATACTCATAGTCAAGACTCATTATTAATATTATAATTTATTTTACCCTTTTCCAAATAGATCCTAACTCAATTAAAGCACACTATTTTCTAATTAAACCTCATAATCAAGTTTCGTTTTAGATTCATTAATAAAACAAAATCTGATTGTATTATTTTAATACTTTAGTTAATTATTTAAAGCAAGGTTTATGGACTAAATCGTAATTTTAGTAAAACTTTTTTTGGTAAAAATTGAGAGGAATTATCCAAATAAGACTTAACCATGTAAATTTCCAAGTTATTTCATAGTATTTATAACAATAATGCACTAAGCACATGCAAATCATCAATCATGCTACCAAAACTTAACAATCAAGCCTATTCAGTTATTTGGTTATTCATTTCATATAACCCTTTTATATTTTGGGGTGTTACAATATATATGTGTTAGGATCATTGATTTACCTATTAACTGTCTCGATTATAGTCAAGTATAGTTGGCATGTCATAGGATTAGTGCATGAGATTATACTTTGATTTATACCTATGAGGTGTAGAGCGTTTATAATACTTTGGACGTTCCGATGAGGTGCAAAGCACACATTACTTCAATTTATAACGATGAGGCGCGAAACACAATTTATACTTCAAACATTTCTATGGGGCACTAGGTGTTAAATATATTTGTGTGATGGTTGGATGATTTGTGTATCAGCCTTGAGTCTGTGTAAAGCTAATAGTAAATGGTGTATCTTGTATATATGTATCTAAGTGACACATGATGACATGTGAAAGATCATGCAAATTGGTTAAAATGATCCCTGAGGGTCAGTATGGATATAAGACAAATTAGAGGATTCGAGTGTAGAAATAAAAAAATGAACTTGTGACATGTTGTGATATATATAGGTGAATGGGATATGATGATGGAACATATCAACTTATATGTTTATATGTGATATGCCAAATGAAATATGGTATGAGTTTTGACATATGAGACATGATATGCAAATTGATTTTGTTGAAAATTAAATCACATTTTGATTTTTTTTGACATATTATTTCAATTATATTATTGATTTAAATCATGGAAGTACCATTGAGCCCTATTTCTTAGTGTATGGTTTGTTTATTTTGGTGCGCAGGTACTGTAGATCTAGAAGTGTCAAAGTGATCAGCAACATCCAATTTCAATTCTCGACTCAGCAAAGTTTGTATATATTTTGTTAAGCTTAAGGCAAATGGCATGTACTTAGGGTTTTGACTTGTTTTAGGGTCCATTTTTTAGTGTTTTGGTTCAAATGGTAAGTTATAACATTTTGAAAGTCACTATATGAACTTGATGACATATTTATGTTCTAATCAAGTAACACAAGTGTATACATGTTCATTTTATATATAAATGCATGTCATTGAGGTATTGTTTTTATGTTAAGTATTTATTTGAGAATGATGTATAAATTTGATTCAATATGTTTGTGCATGTAATTATATGCTCAAAGAAGTCTGTAATACCCAATTTTAGCCCGGGCTCACATATGGAAACATAATTTTTGAGGATATGCAATCTTAGATATGATATACAATCCTAGATATGATATGCAATCTTAGATATGATATATGCAATCTTAGATATGATATGCAATCTTAGATATGATATATAATCTTAGATATGATTTTGTAATCTTAGAGATTTAATTTGTAGATACCCTTTAATCTCAGCCGTTGATGTAATTGATCTGTACCGTTGGATTTTGGGAGGCTCAACTATAAATAGAGGCCTCTCCCTTCATTGTAAAAAAAAGGAGAGAAAAGGAGGAATAAAAAAGAGAACGATTGGCAGTTTTTTAAAGGTGGCTTACTGTTTTATTTCTTTTGATTATTTTTTACTTATTTACAATTTAAAAAAAAGGGAGAAGGTGATACCACTGCGAATTTTATTTATTTTATTTAGCCCCTCCGCCTTTTAATATTTTTGTAATTAAGTTTTTTTATTTTTTTAATTTACCCTTTTATTTATTTTTATTTCAATTTGGTCTAATTTGAACGACGTCGTTTAGAGGAGAAGGGAAAATTCCCTTTCCAGCCCCTCTATGCAATTCGAGCATTCAATTAAGTCCTCCAGACTTTATTTATTTGCGAATTTACCCCTGATCTTTACTGGCGATCCAATTTAGTCCATTTTCATATTTTCTTTAAAAATCAATATTTTTGATAATGCAATTGTATTCTTTTAATTTTTATTTTATAATTCTCATATGCAATTATTATTATTATTTTATATGTATATTTAAGGATGTATTTATATTTTTTTATACTAAAATTTTTGCATACTTATATTTTATATACACATGTTTAATTTATTTAATTAATTTTAATATTATATTAATTGCTTAAAACTTATGTATTTTTTACGTGTACAGTATTTTTTTATTCGCTTATTAATTTATGTTTGCATATTTTTATTATTATCTTGCCTATTTATTTGATATTTTGCACGTCATTATTTTGTTTATTTATTTGTTTATTTATATTATTTCTATGAAATTGTTGTATTTATTATTGATATTTGTTTAAGGGCATTCATTCACATATTCAACATAACATTACCCTATCTCTTATTTAATTTTAAAATAAAACGCTTCAAAATAGAGGTAATACTTGTATTTAGGATTTCTCAAGGAAATTGAGCCCTAACGTATTGGGTTCCGAATTTTTTGAAAATCTAACAATCGAGGATTTCTCTTTAATCAAAAAAATAATAATAAGAACTCATTATTGGGAATTCAACACGTTGTGTCCTAACGTATTGGATGTGACGCATTGATTTCTTGAAATGAATATTTTTTTAAAAAAATAATAAAGGAAATATTCGAGTTTGGGATTTTAGAGGAATTGTGCCCTAACGACAATGCGATTTCTTAAATTTTGAATAAATGGATATTCTTTTACATTTTTTATTGCACTAGTATTTTGCCCTAATTCATTTTTGGGAAAAATTAGAATGTCGTGCCCTAACGTATTGGGTGTGGTATTTTATTTCTCTGAAATGATAAGGGTCTTAATACGTAACGTTTTAAGTTTTTTCTAAGGATTACGATTTTCAAATTTTTTACATTAAGACATTAATTAATTAACTAGGTACCAATTTTTGGGCCTAATGAGGGTGCTAATCCTTCCTCATACGTAACCGACTCCCAGACCCGTTTTTCTAAAATTTGTAGACCAAAGTCATTTTTAGGTGACCCAATCACACCTTAATAAAAGATTGGTGGCAACTCCAAATTTTCATTTTTTTAAGTCGACAACCTAAAAATTTTATTTTTTTCAAAAAAATGGTTTTGACAGCTTGGCGACTCCGCTGGGGACTTTTTGAAAATAAGAGAGTCGAGCCACAAAGTTGATTAATTTTTGTCTTATGGTCGAGAAAATATTTTTTTTAAAAAACTCATGACATCCTTTTGCATTCATTATCTTCTTGTTTAAATATTGTTTGCATTATGCATTTCATGAGTTGAACAATTTTACCCTTTTAAGTGGAGTGAGAAGCTATGCCTTCGTGAAGTTTTCTCTTCCGTGCAGGGTAGTGGACCGCTTCCGGGATACATCCGTACCTATGTCTTCGTGAGATTTTCATCTCTGTGCAGCCATAGGGAAATGTATTCCCCTGAACTAAACTCGGTCCATATGAGCCTATAATGGGTGAGGATTGAGGAATCTGCTCGTTCGGGTACCTTTACTTTAGAACCGAACTGCATATAATGAGCCTTAGGAGCTTACCATAGGTAGAACCGCACTAAACCCTGATAGATATCCGAATAGATGTTTTACTATTTCTTGATTATTTTCTATGTTTATATATGTTACTGACCTTTTGTGTTTTATTTTGATTGCATGACATGACATTTCATTTCATCATAAAAAAAGGAGGTCTTGATTCATGTTCAATTGCTAAATAGAGAGCTTGTCATAAGGAAATGGGTTTCTTGATAAAGTGGATGACAATATGGTTGTCCGAATATGACCCAAGAAAACGTGATAAGAGAAGGATGATAATTTAATGGAGGACTACACAAATATGGCTCCGTTGCCCAAGGATTTAAGATGACAAAAATTATTCGAGAGCTGCTAAACCTTCTTAAAGAGAAGCCAACGAGCATCACGAGGATGAGTGAGCAACAAGTTACAGCCCGGATCGAGCAAAAAGGAGATAAAAGAGACGTTTTTTGAAGAGTTCGTGAGATTTATCTTAATTCTCGAATGAAGAAGAGGATTGAATATCTCCGCCTATGAGGGCAAGGCCATATAAATATTCATTTTATGTAAAGAGATTTGTTTTCTAGTAAAGTTTTCTAAATGGAATTGAATCAGAATCAACATCTCTTTATGCATTCATTGCATGCATTCGCATTGCATGACATCATAAACATTAAAGTCTACTAAAAGAGCCTAATTGATTAAAATCATTCCTCAGTTAACTTGGAAACCAACCAACCTACCAAACACCGCTACGGTACTCGATCAAAAACTAAGTAATGGACCAATGATTGGAAAGACCTGAACAACTCCAAAGGGAGAGGTAGGACCAGCTACTGCTGCAAGAGTGTTAGCTAAGGTCCAACAAAATATGATGGATAATAAAAAAATGAAGTTCTGTGAAGGAGTTAAAAGAAACGTTCACATCGATGACATATATGAGGACACAAATGAAAAGGGACCTTGTTAGATATCCGCCCTTATAAATCTGGAGTGTTCGGAGCAATTGAACTGCGAAAGAAATTCCTGTAGCATTTAGGGCTTACTTAGAGTAGTGTTCAAAACACACTTGTTGCTTTTAGCCTAGAGGCAATAAGAATTCATTTATGAAATAGGCTTATGTCTGAACGTCATTATTCTAATAAAATACATCTTTGCATTCATTTTTGAGCCAATATTTTTTCATTCTTTTTGAAATAATTGTTCTTTCATTCTTTTGGATTTTCTTCCACATCATTCTTTCATTTTAGTTATTCATAAATACATTCTTTTGTATATTCTTTTATATTTATTATGGGTCCCTAGATATCAATGACATGAGTCACGCTGCTACAGGCTCAGAATTTCCTTTTGAGCAAGACATGTGTTTAGAGGGATCTCATGACTTTGAAGATGACATAGATTGTAGCCTATTTCTGAACCTGTTAAGGATGGTAGAACAAGTCGAGAAACGGATCTTACCCTACAAAGAATCATTGAGATACATGACTTCTCCTTATGTAGGACATGAAGGTCATTTGGTCAATCTAGCCAAAAGAGTCTGACGATCATCGATTCATCTTTGTGGTCGTCAATTACTTTACTAAATGGGTGGAAGCTGCCTCGTATGCCAATGTCATAAAGTCGACAGTCAGCAAATTCTTAAAGAATTCTATGTCAGTATGGAACCCCAAAAAGATCATATCTGATAATGTACTAAATTTGAACAACAGCACAATATCAAAGGTTTGTAGTCTGTTCACGATTAATGCCATATCGCAAAAAAAAACTTCGCCAGGGCAATGCCTTTCTCCTGGGCCCATTGCGGTATTGCCTATTGAAGATATGATTCTTTCTCTCTGAGTTTTTGGATTAATTCTGATTGAAGAGGAAATTTTAAAGCTATTCATCATGGTCAAATGCGCCAAAAGCAAATGATACGAGCTCACAAAAGGTCCGCCCTATAGAATTCTTTGAGAGGGACCTGGTATTGAAGAAGATCCTTCCTATACAAAGAAGAACTTCATCCTAAGCTAGAAAGGACCTTATATGGAAGGCCTTATCTGGAAAAGTGTCGATTTTGATTAGAAGGGATAACAAGGACATGCCTAATCCCATGAGTTCAGATTCAATCAAAAAAAAAAGAAAAAGAAAAAGGAGAGGCCAAGGTGAAAATCCGCAAATGACGCTTTGAGACCAAAGAGGACTTGAGTTGAAAACTTGAAAAGGGTGGCTCAAATATTTGATCAGAATGAGGCATGAGGTAATCAGAGCAGTTCAGATTTTGATTAGGGCATACGATGATCTTGCTATACCTGAATTAACAGGAAAGGGTAGGCGACATCTTGGGGCATCGACAAAGTACTGTAGATCTCCTAAACACATGTCAAACTCAGAATGGTCTTTAGAAAGTTTGTGCAGAGAAGTTCAAGCTGTGATATCTGGGGCACCCAATTTCCATACTATTTATATTGAATTTGTTGTTCTTGGAATACCTCATTCTTTTCCAAGATACACATTCTCAATCAATTTTTTTGTTATCCTTATTTTTGATAATCTATTCCTTTCGAGCTATGCTTAGAACCAATTGTATTCTCATCCATTGTTATACCCTTTTTGCAAGCATGTTGCATTGAAATAATGATTAATGGACTAATAAAACTTTCACAATGGAAGTTCTGCATATTACTCTAGAAGTTTCTAAATAATACAAGAACCTGAAACAAGACTGTTGTTTAGAACGCACCATGTTTAAAGGTTGGAAATTTGAAAAGGAAGAGTCTAAATTAGGACTTTCTCTTTGGATCTTATTATCAAAAACGTTGATGATAAGATGTCGTGTTGACGAAAAGGCTTAAATAAACAAGCAAGCAATGATCACAGACAATAGAAAGAGGTTTCCTCGGAGAAGAAAGCCTTCATTTGTGCGTGAGCCTTTGGTACGACACCCTGGGAATGGTGTAAAGGACTAAGGAGTTCCACATTCTGTATCCTTGAATTACAATAGGAAAGGATTGAGAGAAAGCCAGATTTTTCTACCCTTGGATCACAACGAGAGAAAGATGGTCCAAATTTTGTGTCCCAGAGGATTGAACTTTGAACTTCATAGTGGGGGCAATTTGATTAAGTGTTTCATTGGAGATGCTAGCCAAGAAGGAAGGTGTTGAAGACAAGACTTTAATAAACTTCGAGTAATGATAACCTAAGTGATAAAAAAAGGATCATTCTAAAAAAAACATTCTACACTTATGCAAACAGCACACATGTCTAGTTAGGAGCATTTGATTCATTTTAATCATGCCATCCTAATCATTAGGCATAATTAGGTTCATTATACAGGTCATGTTCCCTAGAAAACAGATCGGTGAAATCACAAAGCCTTGCCTCCCTGGGTTGCAGCGGAGCAGGTTGAAAATAACAGATCTTGCCTTCCTGTACTAGCAGTGAAGTAGATCGAAGACATCACTCTTATCGCCTTGACGTTGCAATGAAAAAGATTGAAGCCACAATGGCGAATCTTATTTCCCTGGCATTGTAGCGAAGCAGATTGAAGCCACGATGGCGAATCTTATCTCTCTGGCGATAAGGCTTGGATTAGCTGAAGCGGAGCAGATTGAAGCTGTGGGCAGTGAATCCTATCTCTTTGGCATTACAGTGAAGCAGATTGAAACCACGACGATGATTGAAACCACAACGGTGAATCTTACTTCTCTAGCAGTGCAGTGGAACAGATTGAAGCTACGATGGTGAATCTTGTTTCCCTAACATTGAAATTAAAAAGATTGAAACCGCAACGGCGAATCTTATTTCCTTGGCAGTGCAGTGGATCAGATTGAAGCTACGACGGCAAATCTTGTCCTCGACATTACAGTTAAACAAATTGAAGATGGCAAATCTTATCTCCCTGAAGTTGCAATGGAGCAGATTAAAGCCAATAATCCTATCTCCCTGAAGTTGCAGTGGAGCGGATTAAAGCCGATCTTATCTCCCTGAAGTTGTAGAGAGCAGATCACATCTAGTCTTATCTCCTTGAAGTTGCAGTGGAGCAGACTAAGTAAACAAGTCTTATCCTCCTGAAGTTGCAGTGAGGCAGACCCAAGATGGCGAATCTTATCTCTCTGAAGTTGCAGTGGAGCAGATTAAAGCCAATAATCCTATCTCCCTGAAGTTGCAGTGGAGTGGGTTAAAACCGATCTTATCTTCCTAAGAAGTAGTGGAGCAGATCGAAGATGGCGGATTTTACCTCCCTGTGGTTATAGTGGAGTACATTGAAGCCAGTAATTCTATTTCCCTGGACAATAGTGGAATAGATTGAAGATTTCAGATCTTATCTCCCTAAGCAGTAGTGGAGTAGATCGTTGATGGCGGATTTTACCTCCCTATGGTTATAGTAGAGTACATTAAAGCCAGTAATTCTACTTCCCTAGGCAACAGTGGAATATATTGAAGATTTCAGATTTTATCTCCCTAAGAAGTAGTGGAGCAGATCGAAGATGGCGGATTTTACCTCCCTGTGGTTACAGTGGAGTACATTGGAGCCAGTAATTCTACTTCCCTTGGCAACAGTGGAATAGATTGAAGATTTCAGATCTTATCTCCCTAAGCAGTAGTGGAGTAGATCGAAGATGGTGGATTTTACCTCCCTGTGGTTACAGTGGAGTACATTGAAGCCAGTAATCTTATCTCCCTAGTCAGCAGTGGAATAGGTTGAAGATTGTAAGTTTTATCTCCCTGCAGTTGCAGTGGAATAGATTGAAGCACTAGCTCCTATACTTCTGAAGATACAGTAGGAAGGAATGAGGCTACTTGAAGAAGAAGAGTTTCATGTTCCAGCAAGACCGGGCAAAATTGGGCATTTTTAAAGTCTTTGCTCCGTTCCTGTTACACAACAACGAGCAAAGAGGGGCAGCTGTAATACCCAATTTTAGCCCAGGCTCACATATGGAAACATAATTTTTGAGGATATGCAATCTTAGATATGATATACAATCCTAGATATGATATGCAATCTTAGATATGATATGCAATCTCATATATGATATATAATCTTAGATATGATTTTGTAATCTTAGAGATTTAATTTGTAGATACCCTTTAATCTCAGCCGTTGATGTAATTGATCTGTTCCGTTGGATTTGGGGAGGCTCAACTATAAATAGAGGCCTCTCCCTTCATTGTAAAAAAAAAGGAGAGAAAAGGAGGAATAAAAAAAAGAACGATTGGCAGTTTTTTAAAGGTGGCTTACTATTTTTTTCTTTTGATTATTTTTTACTTATTTACGATTTTAAAAAAAGGGAGAAGGTGATACCACTGCGAATTTTATTTATTTTATTTAGCCCCTCCGCCTTTTAATGTTTTTGTAATTAAGTTTTTTTATTTTTTTAATTTACCCTTTTATTTATTTTTATTTCAATTTGGTCTAATTTGAACGGCGTCGTTTAGAGGAGAAGGGAAAATTCCCCTTCCAGCCCTCTATGCAATTCGAGCATTCAATTAAGTCCTCCGACTTTATTTATTTACTTAATTTACCCCGATCTTTCTTGGCGATCCAATTTAGTCCATTTTCATATTTTCTTTAAAATCAATATTTTTGATAATGCAATTGTATTCTTTTAATTTTTATTTTATAATTCTCATATGCAATTATTATTATTTTTATATGTATATTTAAGGATGTATTTATGTTTTTTATACTAAAATTTTGCATACTTATATTTTATATACACATGTTTAATTTATTTAATTAATTTTAATATTATATTAATTGCTTAAAACTTATATATTTTTACGTATGCAGTATATTTTTTTATTCGCTTATTAATTTATGTTTGCATATTTTTATTATTATCTTGCCTATTTATTTGATATTTTGCACGTCATTATTTTGTTTATTTATTTGTTTATTTATATTATTTCTATGAAATTGTTGTATTTATTATTGATATTTGTTTAAGGGCATTCATTCACATATTCAACATAACATTACCCTATCTCTTATTTAATTTTAAAATAAAACGCTTCAAAATAGAGGTAATACTCGTATTTAGGATTTCTCAAGGAAATTGAGCCCTAACGTATTGGGTTCCGATTTTTTTAAAAATCTAACAATCGAAGATTTCTCTTTAATAAAAAAAATAAGAACCCATTATTGGGAATTCAACACGTTGTGTCCTAACGTATTGGATGTGACGCATTGATTTCTCGAAATGAATATTTTTTTAAAAAATAATAAAGGAAATTTTTCGAGTTTGGGGTTTTAGAGGAATTATGCCCTAATGTATCGGGCCGCGATTTCTTAAATCTTGAATAAATGGATATTCTTTTACATTTTTTATTGTACTAGTATTTTGCCCTAATTCATTTTTGGGGAAAATTAGAATGCCGTGCCCTAACGTATTGGGTGTGGTATTTTATTTCTCTGAAATGATAAGGGTCTTAATACGTAACGTTTTAAGTTTTTGCTAAGGATTACGATTTTCAAATTTTCGACATTAAGACATTAATCAATTAACTAGGTACCAATTTTTGGGCGTAATGAGGGTGCTAATCCTTCCTCATACGTAACCGACTCCCGGACCCGTTTTTCTAAAATTTGTATACTAAAGTCATTTTTAGGTGACCCAATCACACCTTAATAAAAGATTGGTGGCGACTCCCAATTTTCATTTTTTTAAGTCGACAACCTAAAAATTTTGTTTTTTTCAAAAAAATGGTTTCGACAATGTCTACAAGTGTTGAAGATATAGTTTGACATTTGAATTGTTGCTAAAAAAAAAGGATGTAATGAACTTTGGGTTATTCTAGGCCATTTGGTATTGAAGTTGGCAAGGTTGAGATGCATGTTATAAAAATTTGGGGAATACTGTCCTCAAGGTCGCGACACTCTCCTATCTAGTGTCATGACATTGAGCTTATGTTCTCGTCATTGTGACTCTCCTTTGCTGAGGTCGCAACAGTGAGTTTCCCCTACCTTTAAGGTCGCGATGTTCCCCTATTGAAATCGCGATTTCAAGATTACATTTCTAGGGTTGCGATACACTTCGTATAATGTTACGACATCAAGCTTTTGCATTTGGGGCTGCGACATTAATCCTTGGTGTTGTGACAACACATCCCTATTTTGATTATGTTACATTTAAGTCTCTCACTAATCATCGGATTAGTATGAGAGCTTTTGTAAGCTCAATTGTGACAAATATTTGATCCAATAATGTTATGGAAATTGCAATATTTAATTGTATGTATAATTTGTCTCATTGAATATTGAATTGACATCGTAGTTGTTTCGACAACGAATGTGGCATCTTGTGTCTTGAATTTGATGATCAGGTCAGGAATGGGGTGTTACTAGGGTAGATTACATTCTCTTGTAATTACAAAAAATTGTAATTCCCTAGATGTGTTTGATAGTATAAATTGTAATTACACTGTTACATAATATAATTTTAAAAAATATTAATTACCGTAAAACAATTATTAGTATGATAAAAATAATTTCTGAACAAGTAATAGAAAATCAAATCATCATATGTATTATGTTAGTAAAATAAAACAGTTGATAATGCGATTACTATTAAAAATAAAAATAATTATATGTAATTTTATCTAATTGTTCTATTGCATATTTATTAGATTATTCTCTCATTAAGATTTAACATATGCTTTTATCATCATCTGGTAGTCCTTCGAGTTCATTGTCATCTAAATTTGCATCTACGCCATTAAGATTATCAAGATCTCCTTCTTTCATGTAACCTTTGAAGTATGAATCATCTCAATTCCAACTATGATTATAGTTATAAAATATGCAACATAATAGTACAGTCTACACTTTTTTTTATACTATACTAAGGTAATGTTGTTAATATGGGAAACATTTTTTTTTGAACAACGAAGGTCTTCTCAACCACATTTCGAAGCCTTGAATGTCTCAAATTAAGAAGCTGGTGAGCTGTCGATGGTGCTTGTGTCTGGCACCATTCTCTCAAATGGTATCATACCACATGATATGGTATAAAAAAACCTTCTGTATTTTGCATAATTAGCATCAACCTTAAAATATTTGGCTTCATAGTCTAAAAATCTATAGCTTTAATTATAAATTTTTTTATAAAAACTTAATTTGGAGAAAGACTTATATTAGGTTATATCCCTTTTTATAATATGTAAATTAAGTAAAAATAATATAACATTTTTAATATATAACATTTATAAATAAGGTTTTATAAATTATCCAATAACGTTTATAACATTTCTTATAAATAATATAATTTGTCACCATAACTTTAGAAAGTTATTTTTTATAAATAAGTTACGATAAAAAAACTATAACATTTTTATGAATAAGTATATTAATTTTATAATATATAACACGAACACATAAATAAGTTATGTTCATAATTCTTGACCATAAATTTTATAAATAAATATATTATAACACTTTTAAAATATGTAAATTAATTTTATAATAATTTTTACCATAACTTTAGAAATCTTTTAGGATTTAAATAATATAATTTTGTTATAACTTTATAAAATACACAAATTATTTTTATAAGGGTTATTCTTTGATACATCGGCAAGAGAGGTTTTTAACTCTACAAGCGGGCTTAAAAATTGTCAAGTATCTTTAATTAATATTTTAAAAATAAAACTAAATAAATAAGACAAATGACAGTTTGTGAAGCTTGCTTATGGAGTTAAAATTCCACCTCTAATGTATTAAATAATAATCTTTTATAATATAATTTTTAGGATTTATAATATAAGAACATATTTACCATAATCATCCTTGACACTTATATATGTTCATACTTATAATATAAAATTTATAATTTGTATAAAAGTAATTTTTAAATTTGGTTTTGGGTGTAATTACTTGCGTAATTGCTCTAATTGAGATACTCCAACTACATTTAATTTTGTGTGGATCCATCAATTATAATAGTTACCAAACATAGCATTCTCATGTAATTATATAAACAATTGTATCCAAATTTAATTATTAAGCGGCTTTCTAAATACTAAGTAAATAAATTATTTTAGAAAAGAAAAGAAAAAAAACTTTTGGAAATCTTGATTTTATTGATAGTTTCTACTTACGGATTTTGATGCACTAAATTACCTGTTGATGAATTATTACACATGAAACTTGTCCATTTCTTTTCTTTGATTGACATGATAATTAAATGGTTAATTTTTTGTTGAGTAACTTCTTTGTTATTATCTTTCGAATTATTCATTTTAAATTTGCTGTTAATTTTGAAAATGAAATTTTTATTTTGATCAATAGAAATCATGCAAACCATTTAAACTAATTAACTAAAAAACTCAACAAAACCCAAAATTGAAATAAAAATCTGAAAATTAGTTCAATAGTTCAAAAGTCCATAAATTAATAATTATTTAAAAATAATTTTATGCGAGAAAACTTTTCCGAACTCTCGTACGCCGCCCAATCCTAAGTCCGTGGGTTACCTGAAATATTATACAAATGGAGTGAGCTAAAAAGCTAAGTGTGTAACTTAATTCAAGCATAAATACAAATAATGTAATAGACATATCATAATATCATAGAGAATATTATAATGATTAGTTTCATAATTTTGAACAAAATGCATGATTATGTCAATAATGTATTTTTTGGGAAAACATAATGCAGATTTTCAGAAATTTCCTACCCAACTCCACTACACACAAAATAGAGTTCCTCGGGATGCGTCCATTCAAAACACACCAATAGATAAATGTGGACAATGCCACTAGAACCGCAGATAAATTGCCAGAACATATATGTGTGGTCGAGCCACTATAATTGCAGTTAAGTTGCCAGGATAGATATGTGGTTAAACTACTAGATAATGTAAATCATTAAACTGTCAGAACTTCCTCCTTACTATATCTTCCCAACCCCATACGATGTGACATGACATGCAAATACATAGCCAAAGCAATAAGCATGTTGAACATGCAAATTGTATATTTAACAAAAATTAGTAGGCATGGGATTTCATGCTTTGCTGAACAAGTATGCCAAATTTCAATGATAACAGATCAATTTAATCAAAATAGTCACAATGTCGCATGCCATGAGGATTAGAACAAAACATAACTTTCACACAAGATAAAACACACACAACAGAAACAACAAATTTCATTGATCGGACAACCATACATATCAAATTTTATGAAATCATTGACCTCAAATACGCATTCCAAAACTCGGCCCTAAATAAACTTACTCCAAATGGGCTAACATGCCTATGTGGCCCACACAACCTGAAACATGGTCAAGCATACGCTCGTGTGGGTCACACGGCCTGATACACGGTCGTGTGGCGTCAACAATTTTAATTTTTCATTATTTTACGAAGTTTCAAGTTAGTGCCTCATGAACGTTCCAGGGATGTCGGCAGACAATAGCACCCAATTATGCACAAACGACATCCACAACTATCAATTATCAAGAATTACACTAAAGTCCAACTAAACATTCCACCTGCACTCAATTAATGAATTGACCAAATATAAAAGAGCATTCGGCTCTTGCCAAAATTCATCACTAGCCCCCAACTGAAGTATTCAACCATTTACCCAAAGAATCAACAGTTCTTAGATCTTCAATTTGCCAGAGAAACAATTGCTTCCCGAACTTTGCCTAAACAGAAACAACAATTTAACGACCAGTACACAACTAATCGTCCAACCAACACATTCACCTACCTCCCTTAGAATCTGAAATCAAAATAAAAATAATAACACAACTAACCCCTACGACCCTTATACCCCTTATACATTTCCCTTGGTGACAAGGTAAAATTCGTTTGATAATAATATATAGTTACCATAATAAATGTTGTTTATTTATTATATGTTTGAATTAACATATTGCTTAAGTAGGTGGAACCATGGGTCGAGTTATGTTGGACTACTAGAGCAGCTCAAAGATATCTGGCTCCTATTAAATCAAGGCTCGAAAATTGAGGTTAGTTATTGAATTTTTTAAACCTATAATAATTACGCAATGATTTGAAATTTAACATTTTGTAGATAATAAAATTTATAATGATGCATTACAGTTTGAATGAATTCCATAAGTCAGTCCGAATATCATAGAATGTGTCCCGCCCAAATTTTTAGCCATTCAGAGTATGTGAGACACGAAGGTGCAATTAATAGTTTACATAATGGTGGAGATACACAAATTGAATCAAGTGATACGGTAGTTTGAGTGGAGGCAAAATATTCTACCGGCATTGTAAGAAATCGAAGCACTGCACAAGCTTGATTTGTAGGAAAAATCTGATGAAAATTGACGAAAATTCCACAAGTAATATATCGACATTTGGGATCGTAGGATGGATTTCATACCCATTCACGAACTTTTTTTCACACCGAACATAGCGACCTCTATAGAGTGCATGCCTTGGTTTAGACTCGTCGGCAAGTCATATCTACTGTCAGTGGAGGCGAAAAGTAGGCAAATTCGTCCAAAGAGGCCATGATGATTGCCTCAACATCGTAGGTCCGAAGCAAGTGTCGCAATGAGTTCGTCATCAAATCTAACCCAATAAGGGGCACTGATGTCTGTACCACATCCTGGTTAATTCCTTTCATATATTCTTATTCCTTTCATTGACCCCATGTATTTTAACAAGCACCACATTATGCACCACACCGTGCACCACCGTAGCATCCTGTATTTACACCTCCTGTAGGTCTGTATTTTGCGGCACCTCCACCCCTGGAATATTATGCTCCGATGTTGGAATAGATACCGACACCAATGCCAACATCAATGCTAACATATCTGCCAAGAACAATGATTCTCGAATATTACATGTAATAGAGTTTTACGACATTGTACAGTTATTCATCGTTGGTGCTAGAAACACCCACCATGTCGTTGTTTTATCAATGTGGTTTATTGTCGCAACCACCTTCTTATAGAATGAAGGACACGTGATGGGAGGCTAGGGTGACACCGCATTCAACCACAAAAGAAAGAGATGGAGAAGAAGACGAAGATAAAGGTAGAGATGAAGATGAATACGAGGGTCGAGGTAAAGATAAAGAAGATGAAAACGATGATCACGACCAAGAGGAGGAGCTAACACCCAAAGTTGTATGTAGAAATCCTACATGCAATCGTCAACCACTGCCTTGTGGCACACATTCGGCTTGACGACATCAATGATATATTTTTCATTTATTTTTTGTGATGTAAATATAATTTATATCAATAAAATATGATTAATTTTTTTATATATTTGTGTTGCAACTCATAATTTTCTTTGTTAAATTATAATATATATTGTATGAAATTTTCCATATATAATATTTGGTATGAAACATTTAATGATAATTTTATAAATATTGAGAGGTAAATTATTACACCTAGTTTAACCTTATTCGCTATTCCACCATGGAAAACAAAATAGTGAATAGGGTAATGTGACCAAACCATCTATTAGGTATAGAAAAGAATGAACAGATTTTGTACACAAACAAAAAGCATTGTAATCAATTTCTGTACAATAAAATATGTTAACAACGTGTTGTCCTCAATACATTCCTCAAATGTTGACATGTTGCCTTAGTATGCCCTGGGTTCCTACAATAGCCGCAAAAACTCTATTGATTGTCTCTCTCCCAAACATCCATATTGGTGCGTATCCGAGTAGAATTCGGACAACCTTTTAGGAGGCAACGTAAGTTGATATTTGGTGCCAACTCGAATGGGTCGTTGGAACATACTCTCATCTGAGATGGATGGGAATTCAGATCTCCATACATTGTGCATGCGTTCCAGTCTGTAGACATCGTTAATATAAGGCATGTACTGTATTCATGCATTCACACATGCAATAATTGCACGTGGGCATGAGAATCGAGGTGCCTAGAATCTTCCACAATCGCAAGTCCTTTCTGTTAAGGCAACACGATATGCTACCCTAGACATGTCTTGCTTGGGTCTAGCATACTTTGTGACCCAAAATCTCAGGTTTGGACACCAGTGACACACTACATACATAGTGTTCGCTTTATCTACATTTCGTCTAATTTCTTTCATGACATCCTTGCACCAAACGTGACTGCTCGCTATTTATCCAACATATGCCTCAGCTTGCTTTAGAAATAAGGCTGCTAAGTGAAAGTATGTTTCTTTTACAATTGAGGTTATCAAAAAATGATGCTTCCCCTTCAATATAAAATTTATGAATTTCGCCACATTTGTTGCCATGTGTTCGTATCATAGACCCCTGTCATAAGATTGTGTCCACTGTTTGAAGGGTATGTTAGCGAGGTACGTCACACCGTAACTGCTGATGGCACGTAAGTTATCCAATATTCATGGAAACATTGTTAGACGAGCTTGTACCCTATCAAGAAAAGTATACCCATGAATGCAAACAATGAACGAAATATGGTATAACATGATTGTGGAAATAATGGCAACTATATACCTATGTCAATGACTTGATCTCGCTCACTTTTCGAAAGTCATTTTAAGTGGTAGTTAGAGTCGACATGTCTTATATAGTACCGATGGTATGTGTGATCCCAAATAAGGGCGATCTAAGAATAAGGCTCGGTAGTGACTTAAGAAATTTACTTTAGAAACTATATAGGGGTATTGGGATGCTTTTGGGACTAGTGTTATTTTACTTGTAATGGACATTGGACATTTAATTTTGGACTTTAATTTTGGTGATTTTATAATTGCTTTAATACATGATTTTATGTCTAATTGATGTTTGATTTATGGTATATTGATGAGTGTTCGTACGGTGGTTGATAACACAGTGTATGAAGCATGTATTTTATACTAACAATGTTTAATTGAACCTTATACTAATTAACAATGTTTAATTGAACCTTCCCATGGAGTGGATTGCTTGCAACTAAGGTATGTAGCTTGTGTGAATTAATTGTTGTTTGCTAAGCATGTAATTGGGTGTTAAATTTTGATTAATTGTTGCATATTTGTTGTAAATAAATTAAATTGGAGATGTGTGGATGTTTATGGTAATTAATTGTAGCTATTTCTAGTTTAATATGTAAGTAAAATATGTAAAATCGAGTAATTAAAACAAAATTTTGACAAAGTAAGTGCAGTGGTCTACACACAGTCATGTGGGTTTTTGGGGGTTTGATTTTTGGTTTTTGTAATCTAGTATTCTAATTTGCTTAATTTATAATTTAGTCCTAAAACTTGACTAGATTAATTGAAGCCTTTAATGATAGGGAAACTTGGTAATATTTTAGGATTAGACTTGTAACTGTTAATATTTGGTAGAAACACTCTTAATTTTTTAATTTGGAAAATGTACTAAAAGATTGTAAAAATTACGATTTAGTCTCTAATAATAAAACTTGAATTAGACATAGCAAATGAACTCGAATTAAGCTAAAATTTTTATGGCTTGCATAATTTGGCTAAGAGAAGGTTGATATTAGAAATAAAATCAGGATAGCTTAACCTTAGGTGGTAAAATGACCAAAATACCCTTAGGTTTAAATACTTAGAAAAAGTTTAAAAATGGTTCACAAATTGCTTCTGCATTAATAAATGATAGTTTGTTAGTCATAAATGAGGTGTTATAAGGTTGGAGTGTGCGTCAGGTGGTCATTAGTTAGAAAGTCGCTTCAATGGTTAATGTAACGTTTCAAATTCTGGCCGGTCCATCCCGATCAGGTTTGGGGTGTCATATTAATTCTTATATTTAGTAGAAATATTCTCACTTCTAACATTGGTACGTTGGTAGGTATTCAATATGCTATAAATCATGGATTTAGATCTAGAGCATTATTTGAACCGTTATCATCATAATCACAAGGTTCTAGCTTAGTTGAAAGCTGTTCTGGTTTAGAAAAAGTGCTACTTCTGAACTATATGGCTCAGACTGTCGAATTAGATTAGATTCGGATGCAGATCTATGAACAACATCTACTACCCTTTCGTCCACGCCTACATCTTATTTCTCAACCAAAGGGTTGATGTACCCTAGTCGGACCCAAATGCAGTGAATAAATCATTAGTTCTTCTATACCCCATGTTTCGGTTAAAATCCATATTGGATTGCCAACTAGTGTAGGTCATAAATTCCATGGACTTGGCTCCTGCAAATATGACCCCGATGTCTGTATTGCAAATTTGACCATCATAATAAATTACAGATTTTACCCGTTGACTCATTTCAATTAATAATGAAATAAAAATTTAGAACAAAAAAATCTACAACTAGTTGGCTAAAGAAATAAAGATGACACTCACAATGCAACACTTAAAAAATTAACAAACTTACTTGTGTCTTAGTATTGAATACTTCGGTAGTTTAATAATAAAAAAAAGAATGAGGAATGAGGGAAGGTGTGCTTGAGAATGCATTTCAGTAGAATCAATTTTAATAAACACATGCTAGAAAGGGTCTTTAGTGTGCTTGAAAACATTCTCGAGATTCTCGAGCTTAGGGCATCTCACCTAAGATACCCTGAGCTCGAGAATCTCGAGTATGTTTTCAAGCACCTCTTTTAGATTTTCGATGAAAATGCCTATTTTGCGACATGTTTTTAACCATATATTGGTGTTTTTCTTTTCAATCTCACCCGTCCCCCGTGCCTATAAAAAGGGGGCTCTCCTTCCATATTTCATCATCCCTAAACTCATCATCTCTCCTGGTCATAATCCCTCCACTTTACAATATTTCTCTCTCTCTAATTTTCTTCATCGCTTTAGTGTTTAACATTTTCGTTGATAATATTTATTCTTGTTGAGGTATTCTTGAGTCATTGATGATGCAATATTGCTCTGAGACACAAACATTTCATATATCGTGCCGAGATGTAACCATTACCTAAGAAACCTATCATGTGGAAGTCAAGTTCTAAGGTGACGGTGATTTATACAGTCACGGGTACGTAAAGGTCTCGATTGATGATCGTTATGAGGTCATGGATCATAGTATAATTGGGGAGCCAGTTGACGGTTGTTATACGGTTACAAGCTCAAAATTTTTGGATACTCAAAGATATTGCCTTATAAATACCATACAACAACTTGAGGACATAATTATGGGGAAAAATTGTGGGGCTTCCTACTATAATCGGCATAATTTTTTTCACCATTTCCACACAGCTGATATCTTTAACCTTTTTTTCTTATCCGAAGGCAGGCACCGTCGTGGACGCAAAAGAACTTTTAGACGGGTAGCGACTGTTTCACTGGAGTAAAGTTGATGCTCTTTTCAAGGCAAAAGTAATTGTCGTTGTTAAACAACCTATTAATAATTACAACCTGTAACAGCCCGATTTTGGGCCTAGTCGGAATAGTGGTTTCGGGACCATGAATCCGATGAATAAAAATTTATTTTTCTTATATTTTTATGGTTTACGATTTCACGGAATGATTTTTTGAAAATTTCGTTCGAAAATTTCGACGTTTGGGCACTCAATTTAGTAAAAAGGACTAAATTGTAAAAAGTGCAAAGGTTGAGTTCTACATGTTAGAGGTGTTCAATTGTTATGAAACTTTAAATTGGAGGTCCTTATATGGAAATTAGACCATTGGTTAAGTTGGTAGACAAAAATGGGCATGAGATAAGTGAAATAGGAAAATTTTAAGTTAGGGGCAATTTGGTAATCTAGTAATTAAAATGAATTAAAAGGGAAAAAGATGGCAAATTGGGCTCACCTTCTTCATTGGGACGAAATCAGAAAGGGGGGTGGGGAGCCATTGTTAGGGTTTTCAAGCTTCCAAGCTCCATAGTAAGTGATTCTAAGCCCGGTTTTTAATGTTCTTTACGTTTTTGGAGTCCCGGTAACTTGATTTTGCTTATTCTAGCAATAATTTAATCTAGGGTTTATATTTGGAAAAATACCCATATGTAAAATATGTTTATTTTGATGTTTTATGGTAGAATATGAAGCTAGAAATTATGTTAAGCAACTTTTGCTAAGCGATTTTGAGTGAAAACAAGTAAAACGACATAATCAATAAAAATACTAAATGTTCATAAGTAAGTGTAGAGTGGGAATTTGGTGTTGTCATAGAAGGGAAAAATGTTCAGCATGTCATAATACATAATAATAAGGGATAAAGTTTAATTTCCGAGCCTAGGGGCAAAATTGTAATTTTGTGAAACTTTAGGGGCAAAAATGTAATTTTTCCAAAATGTGATTTTTGGACTGGATTGAATAATGTGAGTGTTAAATAAGTTAAATGTGTTATTATAAGTCAAGAAAGACAAGGAATTGACTTTGATTAGTGAAAAAAAATGAGAAAAAGTGAGAAATTTCCCGATTGAACATTCGGAATAAAAAGGGATACGAATGAAGTGACAGAAATGATCACATATGTGGTATGGACTGTGTGTAGGCCACTATATGAAAGTGAAAGTGTTGGTCACGTGTGTAGTACTGTGTGAAGGCTACTACGTGAATCGATAAATAATGGTCACATGTGTAGTACTAAGTGAAGGCTACAATGTGTACCGAGAAGCTTTGGTCACGTGTGTAGTACTGTGTGAAGGCTACTACGTGAATCGATAAATAATGGTCACATGTGTAGTACTAAGTGAAGGCTACAATATGTACCGAGAAGCTTTGGTCACGAGTGTAGTACTTTGTGAAGGCTACTACGTGAATTGATAAATGATGGTCACATGTGTAGTACAAAGTGAAGGCTACTATGTGTACCGAAAAGCTTTAGTCACGTATGTAGTACTATGTGAAGGCTACTACGTGAATCGTAAAACTTGATCACGTGTATAGTACTATGTGAAGGCTATTACGTGAACCGTAAAAATTGATCACGTGTGTAGTACTATGTGAAGGCTACTATGTGTATCGAATGATAATAGTAACATGGGTGGTACTATGTGAAAACCCCAAATATTTGTTGTTATACCGACATGTTTAACGAGATATGAGAATGTGATTGAAATGTGATAAGTTACGAAAGAGTGACTGAAGTGATGAAGTCTTGCATTGTGTTATAAAATAAATGGTTATAGTGCTATGTGAATGAGAGATATTGGAATAGAATAGATTTGGACAGTGACAGTGACGTTAGTTTGAAAAATCACCAAAAATTGTATAAATTTATTTAGTGGTTGAATGAGATATGAAATTAAAGCTTATTGAGTCTACTTTCATATAAAAGAAATAGAGCAAGCAAAAGAGTTGTATATTTTGAGATATTTGAACTTTAGTGAGACAGGGTCGAAATGATTTCGGAATCCCCTGTTCTGAATTTGGAAAATCACTAAAAATTTTAAAATAATACTTATAAGTTATAATTTATATGCTTAGAATCCTTGATGAGTCTATTTTCAAATGAAATAAACGAAATTATCATCCAAATTCTGTACAGTGAGATAATTCATTTTTAGTGAAGAGAGGTCAGTGATGTTGAGCAGTGAAACAGGGGTGAATTTAAAGGATAAACTGTACTAATTGGCCAAGTCAAAAATTCTGAAAATTTTATGGTAAGAATACATGTGAGTCTAGTTTCAGGGAAAATTAATGGATCTTAATTTGGAGCTCTGTAGCTTCAGATAAAAATGATTTGGTGACGCTGACTCAAATAGATAGCTTTGAATTTAAATATAAGTGAATAGTGAAATTATGTATAATGCTATTTAAGCATGTTTTATACATAAAGGATGTGGAATGGAGAGGAGGAGGAGGACAATAAAATGTATGAAAGAATTGTGTATAATGGTCATATGCCCGATTATAATCGGTAAATGTTAAATTGAATGGTAAATACGTATTGGTACCGAAGGAACTATTGCGGTGTTGAAAAGCAATTGATCAAATATATAAGAAATTTAGTCTTGATATATATATATGATAATAATGATATATGGATGATTATATCATTGAGTTGCATTGATTAATTCGGTTTATGTGATGGAAATGTCAAGAACATTTGACTTTGATATGTGATGATCATGATTTAAGCTCATATGGGAAAATAAAGTTTCATAGTATGAGAGTGTGGTATTGAAATATATATATTGGATTGAGAAATTAATTTGAATTGTGAACACGAAATATTGTGAATTGAATAAAATGGAAATGGAGCTTTGAATTACATGAGTAAGTATCGGGTCTCGTAGGCCCTATTTGTTATGAATATAATATTTTGAGGATATGTTATAAAGAATTATAAAAGCATGTTAAAAATTTGAAGAGTTTAAATTTGAATGAAATTTTGTAACTCGGTTTAATACGTTTACATGTGTAAGTGTTCTAGTAATGCCTCATACCCTATTCTGGAGTTGAATAAGGGTAAGGGGTGTTACACAACCACTGTCGCACCAACCCGAATTTGACCTCTACTGCGCCGAAACATCCACTCTCTGCCTGAGAGTCCTCTTGTGTCCACATTGGTGTCAACATTTGGATAAGAATGAAAGGTTAAAGATGTTGACTGCCTAAAAATAGAGAAAAAGAATTACATTGCTAACATTGGAAAGCTCTTCAGTTTTCCCTATGATTATGGTCTCAATCTTATATATGGTATACATAAGGCAATCATTTCTGGATATCCAAAAAGCTTGAACTCGTTACAGCATAACAACCGTCAACTAGCCCCTCAATTATACTCGAACTTGTGACTGCATAATGGCCATCAACTGGCCCCCAGTTATACTCGAACTTGTGACCACATAACGGTCGTCGACTGAGACCTTCACTTAGACTTCGACCCATGACCGTATCAAGTACTGTCACCCTAGAACTCGACTTCCATAGGATAGGTTTCTGAGGTTATGGTCTTATACCGACATGACATATGAAGTGTATGTGTTCTGAGATGCATTATCGCATCCCCAACCCCTCAAATCTACCTATAAACTTTCACAATTTCACCCTCAAAACTCAATAAAAACCCTAAACCCTAAACAAAAAAACCTCAACCCTAATAACTAACCTTAACCTTAAAAAACCTTAAAAATCGGTGGCCGAGAAGAGAGAGTGTGAAAACGAGTCTAGTTGGGTGCGCTTTCACACTCTCTATCCAAAATCAACCTATTTTCTTAAGTCTTGTAAAAAATGACCTATTTAACCAATTAACTAAAAAATAACCTATTTAGCTCCAAAAAAAAACGCAAACTCCAACTTCCTTAATAAACAAACTAGTATTTTAAGAAATAAAATTTAACATAATATCGTCAAATTATTTTTTATAGAAACAGAAGTTTCGGGAATATTCCGTCTTGAAGTTTCTATTCCCTCAATCGCATGCGAGAAAGATTATGTTAGATACCAATTTGATTCCTAAAATACTAAAATGAATTTATTACTAGATGTGGTTGTGGATAAACTTTTGCTTTTGTTAGAAATCACCTATTGATATCAATACGGCATAAGTAATGGCTGTGGGATGGGTTAATCACTTCTTTTGAAAGGAAAGGCTTGAAACAAAAGGAAAAGTCAGCATCAATAGCTACAGCTTCCATGATATGAAAAGTTGGTAAGATTACGACGTGTGCTTGTAATCATATTGGAATTTATTCATAAATGTATGTACAAGCTTACGAATCACACATAATTTTATTGGTCCAAATATTTAAAAAAAAAAATTGTCAATTCTATCAGCCACACCAACACTTTGAGAGAAAGTAATCATGGTGTGATCTTACCCTCTTTAGAAACCAAAGCCAAAGGTCAAGGTGATGAAAGAGTGTTTTATGGTCCCTAGAGAAAAAGCCTTCATATCAATAGGAATTGAGATTTTTTTTAAAATAATATTTTAAAAATAGGGATTTAATAATTTTTAAAGAAGAAAAAATTTCATTGAAATGCCCTGAAGGGTCGTTATGAGCCATGATCTTTGTTGTTGTTGAGTAGTTACCCAAAGAAGTAAGTTTGTTGTATGGGCATGAATTAAAGATCTCTTGTGGGTGTCGACTGTGGTGGTATCCACCGACAAAAAAAGGCTCACTCAATTATCACCCTTCAGTAATTTGTGGGCATTTTATTTTGATAATAAATACATTTTGATATTATTAGTCTAAATATCAATAATATCATTTAATATATATATTTTAAAATTTTTAAATAAGAATGTATTCGAATTCAAATTTATCTACAATAACAACTATATTAAAAGATATAAATCCGGAGAAATAGAGTGAAAGGAAAGCTTCTGTCGTCCATAGAGATTTTAAGTTTTTGTGGACTTGTATATCCCAAAAGGAAAATCAAATTGGGAATGCCCGTACTCCATCTATTATACTTAAAAATGACTTTTTTCAACGTCATAATTGCAAAAATTAAAATAAAAATTAAATAGTTATGAATTATTTAGTGAAATTTCTTGATTTTAACCTAGTTTTATCTTATATCAAGGCATGCCACATAAAATGTGATGATTGGTTAAAGAAATGGTTTTTTTTTAATAGTAGATATGTTCATGGGTCGAGTCACCTGAGAAATGAGAGGATTTTAATAAAAATATAGGTCTAAAAATATAGGCCTCAGGTCAGGCTTTTTTAGCCCCGGCTGGCTGCAAAAAAAAACTATTTTTTTGTTGCTTTTTTTTATTTTCTTTATTTTCTCTAGTTTGCTATCATTTTACAATTATATTGTTACTATTTTATTGTTAGTATTTGAATATTGTATAACTCTTGTTTTATTGTTAATTTTGTTATTATTCTAGAGGCATTTTAAATTTACTTGTTAAGTTGTATTTATCTTAGCGTTATTTAAGTATACATATTTTTTTAAAAAAAAATCAATTTGTTAGTATTTTTTATGTATTATATTTTTAAAAAAATTATATAAATTAATAATAAATTAATACGGTCAGGCTGGGTTTGAGTTTTAGCATTTTTATTCGGGTCAGGAGTTGGTAAAATTTTAGGTCCATTTTTCGGGTCAAGTTGGGCCTAGACCTAACAGACTAGCCTAAATTTTTGTTGGGCTCAACTCGACCCATGGACACCTCTATCTAATAGCACGGGGGCACCAAATTAAATGATTTTCAATTTTTGATCTATTTGTATGTTTGATTTGTTCTCTTTAGAAATTAAATTTAAATAGCATTTAAAAATATAAGAATGATAAAAATAAATATATCTCATTTTTATATTTTTTAAAAACAATAAAATTATATATTTATATATTTATATATATTTTTAAATTATCTAAATATATCCCCCAAAAAAATTCCTCAAAGGAATAAATTGAAAATGTTTATACTGTTATACGTACCCTTTTTTTCAGCCAATCTAAAAAGGTAATTGCTTCATCAGGTCTTTAAACGGTTTATATAATCACAGTTCAGTCCAATGCCGTTACTATGTCAAGCGACCTCACTAAAAAAATATTTTTTTTAAAAATAATGATTAAAGCATGATTGAGAGAAAAGTAGATTGGTGACACCGATGGACACTATTGAAAACGGGTCATTTTTGTAAATAATCTTTAATTTATTTAATTAAATTAATTACGTGATAAATTAAAATTATATTTTATATTTCACTTTGCATAAAACCGTACACTTTCAGTGAGAAAAAGAAAACCAATAAAAATGTTGCAAACCGATGAGAATCTTTAATTTATTGATACAAGAAAAACAGCAGCAACTTACACTCCAGAGGAATTCTGAAACGAAACATGAATTAAAAATCAACTGGCACACCGATAATAAGACAAACATGGCACGGCTTGATTTGTAATGTAGTTGTGTAGTGTTTAGTTTGTATTAGTTTCTTGAGGTTGAATCCTCAAGTAATCCACATACGACTTTCCACGGAGCTCGCGGGTGTAGAGACCTTTGAAGTAGTCAGCAACGCCTATTCTTTTGAACAGTGGTGGAGTTTGTGGAGAAAGGAGGCTTGGTGCTGGGCCCAAATCCCCATCCAATCTCGGGCTATACACCGTAACTATTGAAAGCCTTTCTTTAACTGAGTTCACGGTCGCACGGTGCTCAACGCTTGGGTATACCCCATTGGATACTATCTGCAACCTCAGTACAAACCAATACCTTTTAACACTTAATAAAATTTATAGGTTGATCATGCATTATATAAATTAATAACTACCTCCATAAGGTCTCCAATATTGACCACAAAAGCATTTTCTAGGGGTCTAATGGGGACCCAAACACCACTTTTCTTTACTTGAAGGCCTTCCATCTCGTTGATTTGGAGTAGAATGGTGAGGCCAACGGGATCAGAATGAGCGCTTAGACCAATTGCAACCTCTGGCTGTGGGCATGGGGGATAATAGTTCATCCTCATCGCTTGAAGCCCTTCTTCAAACAGGACTCTCATGTCATTAGGGTCCATCCCTAGAGCTTTTCCCATATGCTCTAACAGTTTCATGGCAAGATGTTTCAATTCAACAGAATAAATTTCTAGGGTTTCTCTGTAATTAATTATTAAAAGAAATAAGACCAAAAAAAAAGCCATTAATTTTTGCTTGCTAGAGATGTTCATGGGTCGGGTTAGACTGGATCCAATCAAAATCTTATGCCCATTTGCTAGGCTCGGATCCGGCCCAAAAATGATGCCTAAAATTTTACACAAATCCGATCCGGATACAAATGTTAAAATTTAGACCCGGCTTGACCAGCCCATATTAATTTTTTATATAAATTTTAAATATATAAAATACATAAAAAATACTAAAAACATTAAAATAAATATTTCCCAAAAAATTAAAAATAAATTTTAAAAAATATGTCTACTTAAATAACATAAAAATATATGCAAGTTATTAAGCAAATGCATCTAAAATAATAATAAAATTAATAATAAAACAAGTCTTATACAATATCCAAACAATAACAACAAAATAGTAATATAATAGTGAAATGATTGCCCAATAGAAAAAAATAACAAAAAAATAGAATTAAAACAGCAAAAAAAAAAAAACAAAGATTTTTTCATCTTTTTGTGAATTCGGGCCGAGCCCGGGCAGAAAATGTCTTACCCAAGACCCGGCTTACTTTTTAAACTGACTTTATTTTTATTTTTGTCCAAAACCTCAGGTCAAGTCTAATGTCAACTGAGGGTAGGTTTGGATGGGCGATTGGGTGCGGTACGGTGCATTTAGTTTACTTTTTATCTCACGATACAGTATCGCTATAGTGTCTAATCTCACCGCCACCGCTATTTTTACACTAACCGTAGGTAAACGCACCGTCCATCCAAACGCTGAATCTTTTATGATCTCAGTAAAAAGGTAGAAATGACTATTCTAGTCAGTATCTTTCTTTTAGAATGAAATTATTGACAGATGCTGATAAAGAACCTGAGGGTGCTTGGCAGATTAGGGAATAAGTGAGGTTTTCTCAAATAAGTTGGAAGGGAGATCATGTAGAACATATCTCCCCAGTTAAGCTTCTGCTCCTCGGACACAACAAAGGCCTGTCCAAACCCCTCTATTTCATCTGGTTTTTGCCAAAGCTTTTTCTTCTCTTCCATTGGAAGTTTGAAAAATTCTTGGACCTCCATCTTCACTTTTTCCACCAGTGAAGTGCTCACTTCATGGTTGATTAACTGCAACACAGTTCCATGCATGTTTTAGAATTTAGAGTCAAACCCAAAATCTCACGCAGTACTGCCAAATCTCAGTCTATAATATATTGGTTTTGAAACGGAAATTTGAAGCTGCAGATAGCTAGTAGGAGAAAAGGAGTACCTGGAAGAAACCCCATTCTTTGCATGCATGATGCAACCGCTCTATTTCTTCTCGTGAAAATAACTTGTGCATATCTATAACAGGGACTTGTGGCAACGGATTTGGGTGAGATGGGAAGGGAGGGTCTTCATCAGTGCGTATGTATCGAGGGGGAACTTCTTTCAATGGCTTCTTTGATAACTCTTGGACACTAGGCACCAAGAGTGATCTTCCTAGCTTTGCTAACTCTGGGTTCATAGTCATTGCTTTGATAATGGCTTTGCTACCTCTCTGTCTCTCTCCAAGTAAAAACGGTGATAGTTGGATGGCAATTTTCAACACTTAAATAAAGGAAGTTATCATTATACTCTGCTGGTTTCTCCTTTCAAAATGCGTATGTAAGTAAATAATTTAAAACTTGTGACTATTTTGATATATAATTTTTTAATTCTATCAATAAAGTTAAATAATGGTGATGTATCTTTTAAAATTTTATAAGTGGATTTAAAATAATGTTATTTTAAAAAAATAAAAAATTAAAAAAGAACAAAATAAATAAGGGCAAATAACCAATAAAAGCCCCTTTATTTTTAAAATTACCGAAATGGACCATTTCCCCTAAAAACGCATCCACATGAGCGCGTTGTCAGGGGATAAAGTAGGAAAACGCTTCTTTAAGGAAGCGCTTTGTCCACGTGGACAAAAAACGCTTCCTCAAGGAAGCGCTTTGTCCACGTGGACAGAAAATGCTTCCTTGAGGGAGCACTTTGTGTCCAAGTGGACAAAGTGCTTCCTTGAGGAAGCACTTTTCCCGTGTTTTAGGATTTAAGGTTTTTTGCAATTAGAGCTAGGGTTTTGAGGGTTTTGAGTATTTAGATTTTAGGGTTTAAGGAAAAAATTAAATAAATAAGGGTTTAGGGTTTCTTAATTAAATTAATTATAAATTTTAAATATAGATTAGGGTTTTGTGTTTATGGTTTTAAGGAAAAATTAAATAAATTAGGGTTTAGGATTACTTGAGTAAATTAATTATAAATTTTAAAAAATTAGATTAGGGTTTAGGGTTTAGGGTTTAGGGTTTAGGGTTTTAAGAAAAATTAAATAAATTAGGGTTTAGGATTACTTGAGTAAAGTAATTATAAAATTTTTAAAAAATTAGATTGGGGTTTAGTATTTAGGGTTTTTAAGGAAAAATCAAATAAAACTAGTTGTTATTCGTTATATATTTTAAACTCTTCTAAAAAAACTAATAAAATTAAATGCTTTTAGTAAAAATTAAATTTATTAAAAGAATTTTTAATAATAAATTAAAATAAAATATATAATGAATTTTTGTATTTTCAAATTTTAAAATAAAAAAGAGTTTTTTTATGAAAAACAGAAAAAAGAGTTAAAAGTTTATATATAGAGAGAGAGAGAGTTTTTTTTATGAAAAACAGAAAAAGAGTTAAAAGTTTATATATATATATATATATATTAAATTTATCTTTTGCTGTAATTTTAAATTGATAATAAATTAAAAATATTAATATAATATAATATGCAAAAAATACATGAAATTTAATATAATACAATCATATTAATAATAGAATATTTTAGGATAATAATTCCTTAATTAAGGTTTTAAGATCATGGATAAATAATTTATTGATTGTTAGGAATGATTTATAAATAAGTATTAATAACTTTATTTAATGGAATTTAACATAAATTTTAATATTTTAATATTTAATATATATTTTAAACTGTAAAAGTTTAAATTCAAAATTCGAGAAAAATATAATAATTGTAATTAATATTTAACTATATTTAAATAAAGTTAGACTTAATAAATAATTTCCAATTTTTAAAATTTATAATTAATTTAATTAAGAAACCCTAAACCTTAAACCCTTATTTATTTAATTTTTTCCTTAAAACCCTAAAATCTAAAAACTCAAAAACCCTAAAACCCTAACTCTAATTGCAAAAAACCCTAAATCCTAAAAAACGGGGAAAGTGCTTCCTCAAGGAAGCGCTTTGTCCACGTGGATAGAAAACGCTTCCTTGAGGGAGCGCTTTGTGTCCACATGGACAAAGCGCTTCCTTCAGAAGCGTCATTCATCGTGAAAAGCGCTTCCTTGAGGAAGCGTTTTTTGTCCACGTGGACAAAGTGCTTTCTTAAGGAAGCGTTTTCCTGCTTTATCCCCTGACAACGCGCTGACATGGACGCGTTTTTGAGGGAAATGGTCCATTTCGGTAATTAATTCAAAACCTAGCCCATTTCGGTAATTTTAAAAATAAAAGAGCTTTTATTGGTTATTTTCCCAATAAATAAGCTTTAAAAGAAATAGGATAAATACTTAAAAAAAATTTCTTTTTTTCTCCAAGCCGTTTGCTTCTTGTTTTTTGTTTTGTTTAGCGGCAGTGCCAGATTTCGGGTTGACCATCACCTACCTTTTTTCTCTCTCATCAACCCTTTCTTTCTTTCTTTCTTCTTCTCATTCACTACACAGGTCTTCTCTTTTTTCAGTTTGTAGATCTATTTTGTAGGTATTTTTGTTGTCTTTACAAGTTGTGATAGACAAATGACGATGCATGTTGTTCGCTAAAACTCCACCAGCCACCAATAGTTTTTTCTTGGAAAGTGGGTGGCTCTTCGTCAACTTCTTAATTTGTTTCTTGTTTGAGAGCATTTCAGAATAATAAATGATTTCACGTGTCGATTTGCACCTGTGTTGCCTTAAGTTTTATATGTTTTTTGTTTGTTTTTTCATTGTTTAATAAGTCTTCAGTTTTAGAAGTTTTTGTCTGCTCTTGTAGCACGTTTTTTAGTCTTGCTTATGCATGTAATTTTAGTTTTACAAGTGATTTTAGGGATGATTTTGTTGTCGTCCTTTTTAGTTTGGTGAATACTCGATTCTTTTGTCAATTTTTGCTCGCCGCTTTGGACTATCCGAGGCTGATTTCATTATCGTATTAAGTGTTGGCAACCTCTCTAGATATGTCATGCTTGAGTTGTGACAAAGTCAATTGTCAACATGTCATAATGTTTTATTGATACTGAGGCTACAGTCTTTGTTGTGTTGATGGAGCTTGTCCTTCACCATTTACGACGAGTGTTTGCTATTTTTCTCTCTCTCCAAATTGTATAGTTCCATTCATTGAATGAATTAATGAATTTACCTTTAAAAAGAATAGGATAAATAAAGATTTACTAAACTTGGCAATTAGTATATAATGGATCATAATCGTTTTAAATATAATGTAATAGAAAAGTCCAAAGATACATTTGGTTCCTTCCAGAATCTGATCTTTGTCAAACACCTAAAACTCTTCAAATAAGATTTGTTTCAAAATTTGGCCATGTCCATAAAAAGAAATAAGTTTAGTTACATGTTAAAATCAAAATTGTATTATTTTATGTTGGTAAACATACCATGTCTCACTAACGTCAGCATAAGGGAGATTCAATGTCGCATTGCATTTGGATGAGATTGAAAATGATTAATAAACGTTTTCACTACATTCTCAAAGTTATAGCATCGATTCATAAGTTGTGTTTATATGGTAATCTAAGTGGGTGCGTGTACGTTTTCTTTCTCTTGTATAGTAGTAAAATAATAAAATACTTACAAAAATATCGTGAAACAATATATTTTTTTAATGTTCATGTTTGTTTTATTGTTGTATTTAGGATTTGTGGTTGTCTTTTCCAACAATATCGCTTTTAAGGTTTGAACATGTCTCTTTTTACAAATGCAATATGTATACAGTTGGTACCAAATATTAATGAAGTGTATAGACTAGAACACTTTTATAATGTATGGAAATCTGAATTCACACTGGTGCTAGATGAGAGTATGTGGCCGTCAGTGTCGAGTGCCCCATTCAAGTTGGTACCGAATATTCAATTGCGCCGCCATCCAAAAAGTTGGTCGAATCCTACACAAATATGCAACAACTCCCGTTACAATGTGGCCAACACGGCTGATCCCTAACTAAGTTGACTACATTCTGTAAAAGTTGACTAGATGTAGTAGCTACCTTATGTGTACCAAATTTTGAGATTTATCAGGCATTAGAATGCCCCCGATTAACCTCAAGATGAATGCTTGGGTGTGTTGTTCTTTTTCAATGGCAGACGCATTGTTATCAAGTTTATCGAAATTATCTTTCAACCATTTCATCTCTATCTGACCACCTTGGAACTTGCTCGGCACCTTCCCTAAAAATGTCTCACAGAGGTCCTCCTAACTGGGAACGATCACTATCCCCATAACGAGTGACCCATCCATTGGTTAATTGAGTTGTAAAACTACGTCCTTGGGTGTGATTGTACATTCACTGCATGAAGATGGAATATATGTGTCTCGGGTCTCCATCTTTCCACCAACGCATTGATCAGTGTGAGATCCAATTTACAACTCCCGAGCATACAAGATGCATGTAAGAATCCCGCATCTTACAAATGACGATGAATTTCACTGGGTGCTCTCTTGGATAAATTGTGTAGGGACCCCTCCAAAACCCTATCATTTGCCTATTTTTATCAATAAAATATTTTAAAAACTTTAAAATTAACTTAATTAAAATTAATGGAAATAAAAAAATTTCCTTACCATTGTCGATTACGCAACGAAAATCTGCTTGCCGTCGAAACGAATAAGAGAACTTTTCATTCGAGAAAAATTGATCAAAATGAATAATTTACAAAGTAATAAAGTAAAACTAGAATATTTTTATACAAATTTATTGGAAGATTTGGAACTAATCTTGAGAGAATTGAAAGAATTGGATTTGAGTGAAACGAGTGGAAAATGGCTTAGGTATATATAGGAAAAAAGTTCTCGTTGGGCCATTTATAATTTTACCGTTGGCCGAATTTGAAATTTGACCATTGGGAATTTACTGTTGGAGGAAAGCGTGCCCTTTCACACACTTTCTCCAAAAATGGACTATTTCCCTAACTTTAAATAAAAAGGCCTATATGGCCAAATATTTTTAATTTTCGACATATTTCCCTCATTCAGTCACATATATATATATATATATATATATATATATATATATATATATATATCAAATGGTTCAAAAGAAATCAAGCTTGGAAGTTATCGATGACAAGTGAAAAAAAAAAGCCAAGAAAAGAATTTTTTTTTCTAAGTTTTTCATTTCATGAAAGATTCCACATTACATTATTTTCTCTACTCGAAAATTAGGTTTCTGTACATTTTTAAAATAAGAAAAAATTCAAAAAAATTGTTTTTTAATAGTTTAAAAAAGGGCTAAATATAAAATTGGTACCATAACTTGTCCAGTTCTCTCATATTGACACTTATGGTTTATTTTCCTAGATTGATACCCAAACTTTTTTCAGTCCACTCTATTGACACCTAAGCCTAACGACATTAATTTTTTGCTGATGTGGCAGCGCTGACCACTCGTGCGCTACCACGTGTCACTCTATTTGACCTGAAAAGTTGTTCTCTTTTAATTATTTTCCATTTCATTTTATACTTTTTAAAACCCTTTCATTTATTTTTTAAATGTCCTTTCCCCATCATCTTATTCTACCTCTTTTCTTTTTTTTCATTTTTCCTTTTACCATCTCTATCTGACCTTTTCATCTTTTACCTCTCTTCTATCTGTTTGATTTTTTTTCTTTCACCAATTGTTTTGTTTTCTATCTCTTTGTGTTTCGTTTTCAATCCTAAAGTGAGAAACTGTATTTGATTTTTTACATGTTGAAAAAAGAAGCTTGGGTCTATTATGCAGCCATTGATGTGCAAAAATACCAAACATCTTTTAGCTTACTGCCTCAAAGATGCTTTGTAATGAAGGTTGCCATGTCTTTGATCTAGAACTAGAGTTGTTTGACGTTGTTGATCTTACTCTTTGCCTTTCATGTTTGTTCACCTATAGATAGTTCAATATATTAAACTTATATAACAGAAATCCAAATTAAAGATAAGATATAATATAGGTGTTTTAAGGAAATTCACCTTATTTTGCTTATCTAATTCAGATCTCTGACCTACTTTCTCATTTGGGTCTGATTCTTGTTGGTTTTTATTCAACTGTGTATGTTTCTTTGCATACAATCCCTTCATAACCTCTAAGAACCCCCAACAACTCAAAATCATATCACAATTCCAAACAAAAACGTTACTAATACAAAAAAAAGGGATAGCTTGAGTGGTGATGAGCCTGTAAACATGGCAAAAAAGAAGAGTAGTAATGGGGCATAGAAGCTTAATCCTAGTTAAACAAATAGGGTTGACGTTAAATTCTTAGATAAAAAGCTTTAAATCCTTATAAACTTATAAAGTAAGAAGATAAAAATCCAATGGAGTTGCTTGCATCTACCATTTTTTTTGTTCTATCTCATATTTTCTCAAGAAACAAATAGAAAAAATCCAACTACCTAGAAATTGAAAAAGAGAAAAAAAAACTTGAAGGAGAGAATCCAAAAAAGAAGACGAACCCAAGACTTGGAATATATGTAACACCCCTAACCCGTGTCCGTCGCCGGACTAGGGTTACGAGGCATTACCAAACAATACACAGTTTAGATTGGACATTCTTTACAATTCAAACGCCTAGTAATGTATTCTCCTTTATAAAATTTTCTGAAATAAATTAATAAACCAACCTCTTATTCATACAAGTCAAAATCATCTATTTGAATCATATATCTAACCACACAAATCATGCTTTATCGAACATTCTCTTATACGAATTATAATTCAATATCTAACCATTTCAATTACGTTTGCTAATTCAAAACTTTCAATCCAAGCAATCAAATATCAAAACCGATTTGCACATGATTCATAATTATAAAATTCAATTACCAAATCATAGTATATTAAACATTATAACCTTATGTACATTTTACTAAATCAAACTTAACCATTTTCAATTCAAATGTCAAGTCATAAAATATCTAATTTGCAAGCTAAATAACATATCTAACATGTTATATTCAATCACACACATGAACCACATACCTAATTCAATGTGAATTATCATGCCTATAATTCATATACACAACTAATTAATATTTTCAATAATCAATCCTCCAATTTAACTTCCATATCAATTAGATCATATACATTCTTTGTCATTCAAAAGCGAGCCTAAATAGTCAATTACCATAGCCAAACATATAACTACTTATATATATAACACATTTTATAACCATTCATTGAATCAACGATTTAACCTTTTAAAACGAACTACAAGCAAACATTAACTAGGCATATGTATTCAAATCTCAAATGTCCAACAACTTAAATAAACAACCTTTTGGTTATCAAATTTAACTCAATAAATCATAACATTTCCATCACTCAATCTATAAGCTAAACATATTATCTCATATCTTAACATCAAAACAATATGTCATTTATAGCTATTCACATGACCCTTTTACCAAACCATATTATACCACTTTCATGCTACCAAAATGAGTTAATTAATAAGCCAAATATATATACCCTACTTACCACTCCTCATTGCTAAATCGTATAACCAACATCACAACATATTTACCATAAATCATACCTCTCAATTAAGCTTATAACATGACCAAATATAGTTTCTAACATTTGCATCATGAACAAGCCATTTTCGCATGGCTATATACTTATACAAATTTCAAAACCAAATATATCAAAACTAGCCTATACATGCCACATAACCAAATCTTAAAGTATTTTACCGAAACAAATACTGGATAGTGTGATGAGATCTCCCACGACTTTAAACCCGAGCAAGTCTCTGAAACTCTATAACATAGGAAAAACACACAGAGTAAGCTTTGAAAGCTTAGTAAGCTCAAATCTTAATAAACTTAATATACATATAAATTTATTACAATGCCATAAGCATACAATGCTATATCAAACGTCAAAACACAAATTATCTCAAGTTTATATCATGATATCATACCAAATCATCACCATTTAATAATATACTTACTTACTCACTAACTTTAACTTTTACAAGTTTATTCATTTCGATTCTCATATAACATTCAAGTCTCATTTTCATGTAACCAATTAAGCACATTATGAGAAATAATATATTTAATCACATATCTTTTTATGTGATTCACATATCATCACTTATATCCAAATTCATCTTTCATTCATATAATATCGACAATTCACATATGTCACTTTATAAATCATATCTTATTCATTTGATCATGCTCCATATGTACATATTCATAATCCATTTGCATACACATTACATAACATTCTTTGTACATATACTTTCCTTTCAATACCAAATATTGTATCCATTTCAACGTACCTGAATCAGAATGTCATTCATTTATTCACTTATTTTTCGAAACGCCCGTTAAACCATTTGGAATTAATAACGATACTTGGATAGTCAGAAATCTCGTACAATGCCAACGTCCCAGACGTGGTCTTACATGTAATCATATATCAATTCTAGTGTCCCAGACAGGGTCTTACCCGAATCAAATACGATGCCAATGTCCCAAACATGGTCTTACACGTAAACACAAGTCGATGCCAACGTCCCAAACATAGTCTTACACGTAAACACAAGTCGATGCCAACGTCCCAGACGTGGTCTTACACGTAAACACAAGTCGATGCCAACGTCCCAGACGTGGTCTTACACGAAATCATATCTTAGAATCCTATGTCATGACATATGTATCCTATACCATTCCTAGGGTTCGTACGGGACTTTTCAGACGTCTTCATGTTATCTAAACTTTCTCGTATTCATATATTCTGCTTCTCAAACAATTCAATATCAAATTTCATAATTTAATAACACTTTCACTCAAATTATCTACTAATCATACATTAATTTATTCCATAATGTCCCATTCCATAAACCTCCATTCAATTAAATTAACTTATACCTCCATAAACTTCCATTCATTTAATTAACAATTACATTAGGGATATATATATATATTAAGGCATCAAGTAGCAACTAGATTAATTAAAACAATTTATAAAGTTGGAGTTTGGGGACTACAAACTAACCTCGTTCGCAGTAACGACAAATTAAATCGATTAATCCGATACTTTGATTTTTCCTCGATCTAGATCTGAATTCCACTTTTTTTTCCAATCAATTAATCTTCAAAGCTTGGCCGAATGTAGCGTTATCCATGGATGTTTTTTTTTCAAGCATTTTCGATGGTGGATGAATTAATGAAGATGATATTTGGGCTTTATTATAATTATTATGACATTTATTAACCATTTACCAATTTAACCTTAAAAATAATTCAAAATTTCATTTATGCCAAACCATTAACATCCACTAACATAGAAATGGTACATTTACCACATAAGGACTTTAAATTTAAGGTTCTATAGCTATTTAATACTTTAGCTAATAGAACATAAATTTTACACTTTACGCGATTTAGTCCTTTTTATCGAATTAATCCTTTAAACGGTAAAATTTCTTAATGAAATTTTCACACAATAATTCTATCATACTGTAAACCATAAAAAAATATTAAAATAAATATTTTGACTTTAGGTTGTGGTCTCGAGACTACTGTTCCAATTGGGGTCTAAACCGGGCTGTTACAATATAAAACAGAGATAAATCTAGGACCTAGAAGCTAAAAAGAAAGCAATTTAAACAAAAAGAAAAGAACCTCGTTTTTTTTGTCCTTTCTCATATTTTCTTAGAAAACAAATAGAAAAAATCTAACTACCCAAAAACTTTATTAACTGTTGAGTTTCAATGACAAGTTCTTCATTTCGGGTCTATTGGGTAATCCAAATATTTGTAGCCTAAATTTGAACCTGCTTCCTCCATGTCCAATTATCAAACTCAGTACCTTCTATGTTGAACAAAGAAGCAACGACAACAGTAGTAGAAGGTGAAGGTGAGGAATTGAAATCAGCCATTGAAAGCAAACGTGTTTAGCAGAGAAAAGAATAGAAAAGGAAATTGGGAAGAAGAAGCTAACCAGGAAAAAAGATAGAAAAATAAAATAAAATTGGGAAGAAGAAACGTCACCTGGAAAAAGAAAGAAAAGAAAAGAAATATTTTTTAAAATATTTTTATTAATTTTTAATATTTTTTATTATGAGATCTTCATGACATCATTTATGCCACATGCCACAATCTTATTTTGGCACCTGTCCTGGACTTAACAGCGTTAGACTCAGCTATCGATTTAATGGACGGAAAAAAAGTTTGGGTATCAATATAATAGAAATGGACAGTTTCAAGTACCAATTTTATATTTAATCCTTTAAAAAATAATTAAGTTTTAGAGGAATTTAAATGAATAGTATGATATTAATCTAAAATACAACATTTGATAGTTGAATTTCAACCAACTTGATTTTTTTACCATATTCACACAGGAGACATTAATATAAAATGAGCACAATACGAATGATGTTAAATATTCTTCTTATTCAATGTATTTTGGAGGTAAGTTAAGGAATATTAAATAGTGATTTTTTAAAATAATAATTTTCCTTTATTTTTTTGAAATTTTAGAATTAATATTAAATTGACAAATTTTGTAAATGTTGAGGGCTAAATTTATTAATTTTTAGAATTCAATTAAAATGGTAAATTTTGTAAACATTGAGGGTTAAATTTGTTGAATTTTTAAATTTAATATCAAACTGATAAAATGTATAAATATTAGCTTTTCATTAATCCCTTAATGATAACTAATGAAAAAAATACTAAAACAATTAACTTAATGATTAAATTGAAAAAAAATTAATAATTAAGTGATAAACTAAAACTAAATGCATAGTTGAATGAATATTTTTATAGTTTAAGTAAAAACGGGGATATTTTACCCAACTAACCTCAAAAAATAAATATTTACAAAAATGACCTTATTTGAAAAACTATGATGAAAATAACCTAAAATCTACAGTGTCGGATGGTGCCAGCATCACCCTCCATCATTCCTTAATCATGCCTTAGCAATTGCTCCGTCCAATAAAAATAATAATTTTTTGTGTCAGCACTGTAATGACCGGCACCCATATGTATTTCTTTAAAATACCTTCAAAAAATACTGCTATTCTACTATTTAAAAAGAAAAAGAAAAAGAAAATATTTTAATAAGTGCCAATGTTGAAGTGGCTGACACCAGTTCAAAACTATTAAAAAAATGAATTTTTTTTGTGCCGATGTTGAAGTGGCCGACAGCGATTGAAAACTTTAAAAAATAATTTTTTATTTTTTTTGGTGCCGGTGTTGAAGTGGTCGACATCGATTCAAAACTTAAAAAATGAATTTTTATTTTTGTTTTATGTTGGTGTTGAAGTGGTGGGCACCTATTCAAAATAAAAAAAAAAAAATGGATTGAAGAGGAAGAGAGCTGCACTCCGATTATGTTAGTTGGCCCAATGGACATTGGCGATGACTAGGGCAAATGGAGAAAAAAGAAAGATGAAAAAGGAAAGAATGAAAAATAAAAAAAATACATCTGTAATCATTATTGAGGAGAGAGAGGCTACATATAAGATAAAACTCTTACCATTACCAAATAAATAACAAGTTTTAACCTTAATTATCCACCAATCAAATTTTAACATTAATGTTCCACCAAATAAATTTTGAAATAATAATAATGCAATTGCTCCCATTGGGGATTTTATTTCTACTTATTAAAATTATGGTATTCTTTATTAAATAATTCGCATTTAAAGTATTTAAACTTAGATGTTAGCTCCTGTCTAATTCCAAATTTCATTATTTTTACTTAATATCTCGTATTTTAAATGGTTGACTTTGAATACAATCAAGCAAATCTAGCAAGAGATTTTCTTTTTATTGTTTTGGTTTTTCTTATTACTTTAATAAGAATGATACTTTTCAAAAGCAGGTATGATTTTATTTATTTTGTTCTTTTCTGATTAGTTTCATAATAATAAAGTAATTAGGGCCATGATGTTATTTCATTGGCAACGGTAAGAGATTTTCTTTTATTCAACTTTAATCTCATCTCCTCTCTCTCTCTCCTCAATAATGGATGGGTTTTTGTTTTTTTCCTTCTTCATTTTCTCTAACTGCCTCCTTCACTCCAACATGCAATCGGCCATCATCGAAGTCCACCGAACCAATTAATACAATCGGAGTGCAGCTCTCTTCCTCTTCAATCTATTTTTTTTATTTTGAACTGGTATCCGTCACTTCGACGCTGGCACCTATTAAAATATTATGTTTGTTCTTTTTCTTTTTAAATCATAGAATACCCATATTGTTTAAAGGTATTTCAAAAAAAAAATTATAGATGTTGGCCATTACAGTGTCGACACCAAAAAATATCAATTTTTATTGGACAAGACAATCATTAATGCATAATTAGGGAATGATGGAAGGCGGTGGCACCGTAAATTTCAAGTCATTTTCATTATAACTTTTCAAATAGTATAAATATTTATTTTTTTGAGGTTAGTTGGATATAGTGTAAAAATGGTGATAGTAGGATGACAATTTTCAACAACTAAAATAAAGGAAGTTATCATTTTCTCCTTTCAAAATGCTTATGTATTACGTAATTAAGTAAAAATTTATAATTCTTTTGAATGCTATAAATAAATGATTATATATTTTATTTGTTTTAAAAGGATAAAGAAATTAAAAGGAAATAGTCGTAAACTTGGCAATGGATCATAATCGTTTTAAATATAGTGTAATAGTTGGTTCCTGAAACTCTTCAAATACCATAAATAGTTAGGTATCAAAATCAAATTTGGTAATGGCTAATAAAGGTATTCACTGCATTCTCAAATTTATAGCATCAATTCATAAGGTGTTTATTTCTGGTAATCTAAGTAGGTTTTCTTTCTCCTCTATAGTAGCAAAATAATAATTTATTTATAATATTATATCGATATGTTTTTTTAATGCTTTATATCTGTTTTATTATTGTATTCGGATTTTTTAATAATATTGTCTTTAAGGTTTGAATATATATTTTCTTTAACGAGTACAATAGTTTCTTATCATTACATCAAATTTTTGTATTCTTTTATAATATTGAGAGAAAAATACATTGTAATAACATTTAAAATTTTAAGATTAATATACATTTTTTAATATTCTCTATATTCGCTTTTACTGTTCATATTTAAGGTTTAGAGTTATCCTTCTAAAATGAAGTTTATTTATAATAATTAATATATAAATATTTATTTTTATATTAAAATAATATAATAAATCAATATCTATCCAAATATTTGAAACTAAATTCTAATGCGTCACTAGCTTTATATTCTATTAAAATAAGATTTCCCCCGCAGCCATTCACAATATTGTATTCATAATCCTTCCCTTGACGGCAAGAAAGTAGAAATGGCTATGGTTGTGACACTTTTATTTCAGATTTTAAGTATTAGATTGTAGGGACCTAAAATTTTTACGAGCACTAATTGTGGTCATTACGAAAAGAAATTTTATTTTGACGGTTATTAAAAGTTTGGACAAAAGTCTCAATTTTATTTTTAAAAAAAGAAGAAGAAGATGAGTTATCACCGATCCTTTTTTTAGATATGATCGGACACCTAATAATTTCTCTTTAAAAGAAAACTTATTTTTAGAATTTTCTTTAAAAAGAGTCGATTTTAGGTCTGCGCCAAAATCTAGATAAAATTAGAGCCTGGGAGTCAGTTCCACACAAGGAAGGTATTAGCACCCTCATGACGCCCAAACATTGGTATCTCGTTAAGCGCGCGTTGCCTTAATTTTCAAAAATACGAATTCAATTTAATATTTGATCATAATCCGATTGAAAAATGAGAATTTAATAAATTACACATTATTATATTCCATATATATTTCAAAAATGAAATTTTGATGATTTACGAGTAAAAATAAAGATTTTATTTTTAATGAGAATTTTTTTGAATTTTTTTATTTTTAGAAGGGCGTTTCGTATTTAACAAAAATCAATGATGTCCACCCAACATAGCAGCGAAACCAATGATTTAATGCTAAACAGGTTCGTTGCCTTAGGTATTAAAAATATTTAAATTATAAATTATAAATGAAATATTTCTAAAAGGCTATAAAAAATACTAATTTAATTAAAACGAGACAATATTTAAATATTTGGACAAAATAAAATAAGATCAAAAGTTTACCAAAAGCCCAAATTTATGGGCTTGATCCAATGGACTACACAATTCGGGCCCTTTCTTTTTTCCTTTCTTTCTCTTTTTTCTTTTTATTTTGGGTTGTCATGGATTGGGCACGATATTGGGCTTCTTGCTTTGTTGGTATTGGTATTGGGCTGTTGTGTTGGGTTGGCCTACTATTGTGCTGGGTCTGGTCTATTGATGCTCTGAGGTTCGGTCTCGATCTCTTTGGACTGGGTTGAGTTTGATGTTGTCTTTGGGTTCTTGCTATTGGGTCAGCTTGTGTTGGGCATTGAGGATTCAGCCACTAGGAGTGGCCTGCTGTTGTGCTGGGTCTAGTGGTGCAACAGGTCGGGTCGGGTCTGTAACACCCCTAACCCATATCCGTCGCCGAATTAGAGTTACGAGGCATTACCGAACAGACACATATTAAAAAAAAAACCAAACTGATCACAAACATAGAAATTAAACCATATTCACATGGCTAATTATTATATACAATCCAAATCTAACCAAAATCATACTCAAACCTATACATGCCATAAGATCAAGTTCAAACTGTTAACAAAAATACCAAAAGAAGTCGATAGTGTGATAGACTATGCTGACGATCCCCGAGCTCGTAACGCGTCTCCAAAATCTATAAACAAATAAACAAAAAAAATCAAAGTAAGCTTCTATAGCTCAGTAAGTTTATAGCATATCCAAAATACATATAAACGATCATTTGTATTATCATTATATACCTAAAAATCAAGTTATATACATCGTCATAAATCGCATATATAAATTCCAAATATACTTATTATTGCATTTCATTGAATGCATGTTTATGATCTTTCATATACATATGTCAATAGCAAATAATTATACTTACCAACCACATGTGCCGAATGCACATATATATATACTTTAGTTCACATATGCCGAACGCATAGATATATATACTCACCAGACACAAATATTCGAGCTTTTATATGCTCATCAAAAACATAGCAACAGATGTTCATATATTAATCCAATATAAATAACCAAATCATATGCATATATATTCAATGTATACAATCACTTAATTAAAACAAATTCAACGACACATAGCCCGCTAGACTTATAGCCTGATTCAGATCACCGGCACGTAGCCTGCTAGGTTTATAACCTGATTCAGATCACTGGCACGTAGCCTGCTAGGTTTATAATCTGATTCAGATCACCGGCAATTAGCCTGCTAGACTTAAAGTCTGAAAAATTCACCGGCATTAAGCCTGCTAGGCACTTAGCCTGAAAATCTCAATTTCACAGATACAAGGATGATTTCTCGTATATTTCTTAATAGCAACACACGTTCATAACATTTATATATAATTCACAATCTCAACTCTATCCCAAGAAAATTTGTAGTCCATGTTCGAATCATACACGTATTTAAAATTTATACTTTTAATTCAATGCAAATCTTAAACATATATATACATATACATTCAACCATGTATATCAATATATAATTCCATACCTAATTTCAATACAAGAAATTATACTGTATATATATATATATATATATATATATATATATATATATATATACATAACTATATATTCGAACCTCACACATATGCATATATATAACATTCATCTCAACTAATTTTCAATACATATACTTTTAATTTTAGCTCATCAAATATACAATAGATGTACATTTATATATATATATATATGTACATATTCAAACTTCATTTATGCATATATATATCACTCATACTTAAAATTCATTACAAGAATATATACATATATGTAAGCATGCTTATTCAAATATAGCATATACAAATAAATTACAATTCACATATACATATCTATTCGAAACTTCTCATACAATCATGAGTTACATAACTTTAAATAAATCCAAGAGTTTATACATATATACCTACATATATATTCGCACCATATATATATATATTATACATTCCTTTGATTAAAATCAAGAATTTATACCTATGCAAAGATTCATATTTTAACTAATTTCAATAACTTTTATATATATATGTATATATATTCTAGCATTATATATATACATATATATATATACATGCTTATTCGAATATCAATTATACTCTTATACATTTCTTACCTTTATTTCAACCCATAAATCTATACAAGATTATACTTGTATATTCGAACATGCTATATATGTAAATATCATCCATACTTCAAAATTTATTCAATCAATGTACTTTTAATTATAGCTCAACACAAAATACAATTAGTATACATGTATAAATATTAACTTAATAAATTTTAATTGCTAATAGACTTACCTCGGATATCAACGGACACGATCGACTATTCGATTACTTTCGTTTTTCCCCGATCCAAATCCGCTCTCTTTGTTTCTTGATCTAAACATAATCAAATTTAACCTTTTTATTCATCAAAATATTCAATTAAGTCCAAAAATACATAAATGAGAAAATTACTATTTTACCCCTAACATTTTACACTTTTTGCAATTTAGTCCTTTTTGCACAAAACACAAAATACACAAAATTTGCCCACACTAAGCTAGGGCCGAATGTTCCTTGTCTTCATACAAGTCCACTCATTTCATTTATTTCACATTTTAGTCTCTAAAAATATTATTTTTGCAATTTCACCCTATTTACTCAATTTCACCAAAAATTCCAATACAAAACATATTAATCTAAAACATATCTTTCATTATTCATTATCAAACATCACAAAACACAATTATTCATCAATGGCATAGCTCAAAATATTCATCAAAATAAAAAATTCAAGCATGGGTCGGATAGTACTCGAAGCAACGATATCAAAAACATAAAAATTATCAAAAACCAACCAAAACATACCTTGAATTTGAGCTTCCAAGTGACCGAATGTTCCTAAATTTTTTTCCTATTTCTTTTCTTTGAGTTTCGGCAATCACAAAGATGAACATGGCTTTCTTTTAGTTAAATTTTTAGCATATAATAATTTATTAACCTTTTACTAAAATAACCTTAAAAATAAACAAACAAAACAATATAATTTAAGGTCACTTTTGACCATTACCTTCCACTATCCTTTAAAATAGACTAATTGCCCTTTAAGGACCTCATATTAAAAAGCCATTATCAAATAAACACTTTACACATTAATATGCAAATTTCACATTTTATGCATTTAGATACTTTTGTTAAATTAAACACACAAACAACAAAATTAATTCACGAAATTTTCACAACATCAAATTTATATATAATAAACACGAAAAATAATATTAAAATATTTTTTTGACTCGGATTTATGGCCCCGAAACCACTATTTCGATTAGAGTCAAACCGGGTGGTTACAGGGTCTAACCCGACTATTTTTTTATATTTTATTTTATTTTTCTTTCATTTTTTCTTCATTTTTTCTTTCTTTTTTCCTTCTTTTTTTTCTCAACTCAAACCTTAGCTTCTTTTCAAGTCATTGGCCGCCACTCCCTCTGCCCGACGGCTTGGGCTGCGACCAGATCGTCCTTTTCACCGGCGTGTTCCTCTAAAGCCGGTTATGGTGAGGGGTACGAGAGAGATGGTCGAGAGTCGGATGGTGGGGGCATGAAGGAAAGGGCCGAGAGTTGGATGGTGGGGGGTGCGAGGGAGAGCCGAGAGTCGGATGGAGGGTGGGAGGGAGAGGCCATGGCGATTCAAAGGCCAAAACCTAATTTTCTTTCAAAGCTTTTTGTGTTTTTTTTTTTTTGTTCCTTAGTTTGCTACCGATTTTGGGAAGGAGAAAATCCTTTTATTCTCTTTATTTTTCTCCGTTTGCAGGTAGCAGTTGGAGGGGGGCCATCATGCCTAGGCCGGTCGTCGAAAAAAAGAGAAGGAAGGTGCGCGAAATGGGCCTGGCGGCTAGCGATTTTCTGACAATTTACCGGAATGACCAAATTGTAAAGGATGTAAAACTTCTAGGGCTAAAATGTAAATAGTAAAAAGTTAGGGTCAAAATGTAAATTGTAAAAAGTTTTATTTTTTCCTGATTTTATTTTTTATTATTATTTTTTAAAATTAATATAACATAAAAAAAACAAGAAACAAAAACACTAATGGGCTAAAGCCCAAACAAGTCCAAAATTAGATTAGGAAAAGCCCCATTATCCAATCACAACAGGCCCAATCATTGGGCCCATATGAGACAAGCCCATACTCGTAATTTGGAAAAATTAAAACATGAAATTTGAATCGGACAAAATTTAGTGATTACAACTGCCCCTCTTTGCTCATCGCTGTGAAACAAGGATAGAGTAACGACTTAAAAGCACTGAATTTTGTTCGATTTTTCATTTTTTTTTCAAAAAAGAACCTGATTCACGTTGCTATTTTTGAAAGTAACGATTACTTGGGAAAAAAATCCACTTGACAACGAATTGGAAATTAAAATACCTCAGTGGGCAAAAAAACTGAAATGGATTTGGGCGAAACTGAGATTTTGAAAACAAATAAAAGATTGAAATTTAAAAATACCTCGGTGTGCGACTCGAGGCTCAACCCACCTCTCGAATTATGAGTTGATCTTTGAAAAATAGAAATTGAAAATACCTCAACGTGTGACCCTAGGCTCAACTCACCTATTGGATTATGAGTTGATTTTTGAAAAATAGAAATTGAAAATACCTCAGCGTGCGACCCGCGGCTCAACTCACCTCTCGGATTATGAGTTGATTTTTTTTGAAAAATAGACATTGAAAATACCTCAGCGTGTGACCTGAGGCTCAACTCATCTCTCGGATTATGAGTTAATTTTTTTGAAAAATAGACATTGAGAATACCTCTGCGTGCGACCCGAGGCTCAACTCACCTCTCGGATTATGAGTTAATTTTTTTGAAAAATAGACATTGAGAATACCTCAGCGTATGACCCGAGGCTCAACTCACCTCTCGAATTATGAGTTGATTTTTTGAAAAACAGGCATTGAGAATACCTCAGCGTGCGACCCGAGGCTCAACTCACCTCTCGAATTATGAGTTGATTTTTTTTTGAAAGATGAAAAAAAAAAGAAATAATTTTGAGAAAATCAGAATTTCAAAAAAGATTATCAGGTGAAACTCGAAAGCCTTCTTTTTCATTAATTCAGTGCAGCTGCCGCAAAAAATTTCATACTCTACTGGAATACCTGTATATGTCGTGTATGATGTTATTATGATATGCAGTGTTTGTCCTAAATGCTTTTATGCCTACATGATCATGCCGTAAACTCTCTTTTTTTGTCATACTTTTCTTAAGGGCCCGCATTCATTGCCTCAATCCTTGACTTTTCTCCCAGGTTTTGTACTTCTTCTCAAGTTCTTGTGATTAACCCACATTTCTTTGTATATAACCCTTCTTCCCCCTGTTGAACTTTGTTCTTGCATCAAGGCCCTTGTACTTATCAAATTCTCATCGGAGTAATGCTCAACATTCCTTTTGTTTAGAGTATGTCACTTTACTATTTATTATTTAAATGAACCAAACATGAGATGCTTGAAAATGACAAAGTGGGCATGAAGGGAATACCTCACATTCATATTTTATTTCAAAAGTAACAGACAAAAAAAATTGACAAGGAATAGTTTAATAAAGAAAACTTCACAAAGAAAAGAAACGAATTTAATAGACACGAATGCTCTAGATATCCAACACATGAACTTCTCCATGTTTCTTCGTCAAGGATATTTTCGAGCATAAATTCTTGTGTAGAAGATTTTGAGCTTCTGAGAATGCTTCAAACGTTGTAACTTCGTCATTCGACTCCCTGTTCAAGTTATCTTGTTCTTTAAGTCCGAACTTGTTTCATTAGGACGCCTTTTTGAGTTTTCATCCTAATCCTTTTTTTTTATCAATACGCCCTTTTCGAGTTTTTGTCTTAATTTTTTTAGGCATAATATTTCTTCACAGCGTCTGAGTTCACTGGGTTAGGTAATTCTTTCCCATCCATCTCAGTGAAAATCAGGGCCCCTCCCGATAAGGCCTTTTTTACAACGTACGAACCTTCCTAATTTGGTGTCTATTTTCCTTGAAAGTCCTTTTGTATTAGGAGGATCTTTTTTAGTACAAGCTCTCCTTCACAGAATCCTCTTGTCCGAACCTTTTTGTCATTGGCCGTAATCATTCTCTTCTGGTACATCTGTCCATAATAAATTGCCTTCAAGCGTTTTCCTTCGATAAGGTTTAGCTGATCATATCTAGCTCGAACCCATTCTGATTCTTCTAGTTTTGATTCCATCAAGACACATAGGGATGGGATCTCAACTTCAATGGGCAGAACAACTTCAATGCGTATAATGCTAATGATAGCTTCTCATGCCAATATTTATATGTCTTAATCATCTTCCCAATAATCCTCTTAATATTTTTGTTAGCCGCTTCTACTGCTTCATTCATTTTCGAACGATAGGGTGAGGAGTTATGGTGCTTTATCTGAAATTGTTCATACACTTCTTTAATTATCTTGTTGTTCAGATTCAAAGCATTATCCGAAATGATTCTCTTAGGCAAACCATATCGGCATATAATCTCTTTTTTTAGGAACCTGCAGACTACAGTCTTCATCACATTAGCAAATGAAGCGGCTTCCACCCATTTTGTAAAGTAATCTATAACCACTATGATGAATCAGTGTCAATTAGAAGCTTTCGGGGAAATTGGCCTTATAACGTTCATGCCCCACATAGAAAAAAGGCCATGGAAAAGTCATGACATGAAGAGGGCGAAGGAGCTACATGAATTTTATCACCGTAAATTTGACACTTGTGACATTTTCATGCGTAACTAATGCAGTCCATTTCCATCGTCAGCCAAGAATAACCAAGTCTCATAATCTGCCTAGCCATAGTGAAACCATTGGCATGCGTTCCACAAATTCTTTCATGGACATCTTTAAGTATTCTTTTAGCTTCAACAGTGTCCACGCATATCAGGAGCATTTGATCTTTTCCTCTTTTGTATATGATATCCCCATCAAGAACAAATCCAATCACCATTCTCCTGATCGTTCTTTTGTCATTCTTGTTTGCTTGCTTGGGATACCTTTGATTATTGATATATTCCTAGATATCATGGAACCATGGTTATCATGGAACCATGGTCGTCCATCTGACTCATTCTCAATGCTAAAAAAATATGCGAGGACCTCATATATACTCATTTGGAGAGGCATTATTTTAGTTTCTCTGTTTGCTTTGAACATTGAAGCCAAGGTGGCCAGGGTGTCAGTCAATTAGTTTTCTTCTCGTGGGAAGTAATTAAAAGTCACTCATTTGAATTCTTTGACCAGTTTCGTAACAAGATCGTGATATTTGACTAATTTCGAATCCCTCACTTCTCAATCTTCACGGATTTGATAAATCACTAATGTTAGAAGCTTTCGGGGAAATTGGCCTTATAACGTTCATGCCCCACATAGAAAAAAGGCCATGGAAAAGTCATGACATGAAGAGGGCGAAGGAGCTGCATGAATTTTATCACCGTAAATTTGACACTTGTGACATTTTCATGCGTAACTAATGCAGTCCATTTCCATCGTCAGCCAAGAATAACCAAGTCTCATAATCTACCTAGCCATAGTGAAACCATTGGCATGCGTTCCACAAATTCTTTCATGGACATCTTTAAGTATTCTTTAGCTTCAACAGTGTCCACGCATATCAGGAGCATTTGATCTTTTCCTCTTTTGTATATGATATCCCCATCAAGAACAAATCCAATCGCCATTTTCCTGATCGTTCTTTTGTCATTCTTGTTTGCTTGCTTGGGATACCTTTGATTATTGATATATTCCAAGATATCATGGAACCATGGTTATCATGGAACCATGGTCGTCCATCTGACTCATTCTCAATGCTAAAAAAATATGCGAGGACCTCATATATACTCATTTGGAGAGGCATTATTTTAGTTTCTCTGTTTGCTTTGAACATTGAAGCCAAGGTGGCCAGGGTGTCAGTCAATTAGTTTTCTTCTTGTGGGAAGTAATTAAAAGTCACTCCTTTGAATTCTTTGACCAGTTTCATAACAAGATCGTGATATTTGACTAATTTCGAATCCCTCACTTCTCAATCTTCACGGATTTGATAAATCACTAATGTTAAGTCCCAATACACCTCCAAAATTTTAATTTTCCGTTCAATAGCTGTACGAAGTCCCATGATGCAAGCTTCATATTCTGCTATATTATTGGTACAGAAGAAATTCAATCTGGTAGTGAGCGGATAATGGTTCCCTTTCGGTGACACTAAAATTGTTCCTATCCCGTGCCCCAATGATTTCTATGCACCATCAAAACTCATTTTCCATGGTTTCTCTTTTGATGATTCACCTTCTTTCTCAGAAATGCACATCAAGTCTTTATCTGGGAAATTGAATCTCAAATACTCGTACTCTTTCATTGCTCGACTTGCCAAGAAGTCAGCTATTGCGCTTCCTTTTATCGACTTTTGGCTCACATACGTGATGTCATACTCAGACAATAGGATCTGCCATCGTGCCATTCTCCCTGAGAGTGCAGGTGATTCCATCATGTACTTTTTTAGGTCTAGCTTTGAGATTAACCATGTCGTATGATACAACATGTATTGTCTGAGCCTTCGAACTACCCAAACCAATGCACAACAGAATTTTTCAATTGACGGGTACTTTGCCTCATATTCTATGAACTTTTTGCTGAGGTAGTAAATCACCTTTTCTCTTTTCCTCGACTAATCATGTTGCTCAAGTACGTAACCTATTGAGTTTTTAAACACGGTCAGATACAATATTAAGGGTTTTCCAGGGGTAGGTAGTACTAGCACCAAGGGGCTAGACAAATACTGTTTTATCTTGTCAAAGGTCATTTGGTACTCTTCGTTCCATTCTCTCGGATTATGTTTTTGAAGGAGTCAAAAAATTGGATCACACTGGTTGGTAAGTTGCGCAATGAATCGAGCAATGTAATTTAACCTTCTTAAAAATCCTCTGACTTCTTTTTGCGTGTGCGGAGGTGGCAGTTCTTGTATGGCTTTTATCTTATCTGGATCAACCTCAATACCTCTCTCGCTGATAATGAAACCTAACAATTTTCTCGAGGTAGCCCCAAATGTACATTTGGTTGGGTTAAGCTTCAACTAGTACTTTCTTAATCTTTCGAATAGCTTCTTAAGATTCCCAACATAATGTTTTTCTCCTCGAGATTTGGCAATCATATCATCGACATAAACTTGTATTTCTTTATGCATTATGTCATGGAATAGCATCACCATGTCACTCTTATATGTTGCCCCAACATTCTTTAATCCGAACGACATCACCTTATAGCAGAACGTTCCCCACATTGTCACGAATGTGGTTTTCTCCATATCTTCAGGAGCCATCTTTATCTTATTGTAACCCGAGAAACCATCCATGAAAGAAAACAACGAATGTTTTACTGTGTTATCCACCAACGTATCGATGTGTGGCAAATGAAAATTATCCTTAGGGCTTACTCGATTTAGATCATGATAATCTACGCACATTTGCACCTTGCCGTCTTTCTTCGGTACTGGAACTATGTTAGCTACCCATTCTGGATATTTAGAGACTTGTAGGAAGCCATCATCAAATTGTTTCTTGACTTTTTCTTTTATCTTTAACAACATTTCAGGTCTCATTCGTCTTAGCCTCTATTGAACGGGTTTACATTCTAGTTTCAACAGGAGCCTATGGACCATCATATCCGCATTTAACCTTAGCATATCCTGATAAGATCAAGCAAATACATCTTTGTACTCACGGAGCAAGACGATCAAATTCCATTTGGTGTTCTCTAAAATGGAAGTCCCAATATTCACTTCTTTTTTTTTTCATTCCCAAGTTTACTATTTCAACATATTCTTGATGGGGTAGAATCTATTTCTCTTCTTGTTTTACCATTCGTAGTAAGTCAGGATACGAGACACAATCTTCAGCATTTTCATCGGCTTCGAATTCTCCTAAACAAATAGCCTTCTCGAAATCGATTTTAGGATTCATAACGGGATTGTTCATGCCATTGATATCTGAGCACCTAAAAGGTGAATGAAAAAGAAAACTATAGAGGAGTATCAAAGTATTGGAATTAACAAACACAATGTTATGGAATGATATGAGATAATGTAGGGAAAGGCTATGAGAAGAGGGAATAATTACGAAACTAATAGAAATGAAAAGACCATGATAATATACATCTTCATTAATGTTCATTGAAATGATAAAGAGCAAACATAAACTCTTACAAAAGGAATCCCACTATTTAGGGACAAAAAAAATAGAGAATAAATATTGAGCATTACTCTGAAGAGGACTTAGGAACTACAAGAAGGTCCATAGCAGTCCAATTATTCAAAACATATCCTGGAGGACAATGGCATATCATTGAAACATCCTCAATTACATCACCTTCCTTGTCAACAACATTTATGCTGATGTTCTGAAGACCTTTTTCAATCAATAACAAAGTGCTTCGCGGATTGTCTTGCCCTGGGTACATCATTCTCGCAGATGTAAATGTTTCTGACAAAAGAGTATACGTCATTGGCTCTCATTCCGATTCCTGACCTAAAGCTCTTGCGACTCTTCTTTCTTGATTTTTCTGCAGTTATTTTCCTCTCTGACGTATATCTGGCTCAAACCCCAAACCGCATTGAGCCCTGTGGTGCGCTAGTTTCAACGCTTTAGCTATCCCTTGCTAATATCTTCCCAAACTTTTCTTCGCTCGAGCTCCATTTCTCACAGTCAGCTTAATTCCCATCCTGGTATTCCTTGACAACCTGGGTTTGGGAATCTTATTCCCTTCGATAATAAATGCGGCATTGATAAATTCAAAGGAATGAAAGGAACATTCCACGACATCATTGCTTACTTCAATGTAGGGTGTATCACCAAAGATAGATGCGACGATGTCTTCCTCACCACCGACAGTAATCAAACGACTATCCATGATAAAATTCTCTTTTTTATGGAGAGATGAAGGAACTGCCCTAGTAGAATAATCCAATACCTTCTTAAAAGGCAATTGTATCAAGGCGTGATGTCCATAACTTGGAATTCGATATTATATGCACATGGGCCAACCTCTAGAGGAATTTAGAGCTTTCTCATAACCTCTTATCGTGTCCCATCAAATGCCCTTATTGTGGAGTGACAAGACATTAGATAAGACATATCAATTGGCATCCTAGAAAGTGTGGACAAAGGCATGACATTGAGTGCAGACCCGTTGTCGTTGAGCACATTTGGTACTATGTAACCCTTGCAACTGGTTATGATGTGTAATGCTTTTACAGAGCCCCTACCATTCGACAGTATTTCATCATCACTAAAAGAGATGAAATTATCCGCATTCAGATTATTTACCCACCTATCAAGCTTTTCTACAGATACATTGCTTGCCACATAAGCTTGATTTAACACTTTTAGCAAGGCGTTTCGATCTGAGTTAAACAATAGAGATAATATCGAGATTCTCGTCGACTGCTTGTTTAATTGCTCCATGGCGCTATATTCACTGTGCTTAATAAAATTCAAGAATTCATGTGCTTCATCCTCATTCACGGGTCTTTTAACTTCCTGCTCAGATGATATTTCAACATTTACCTTAACCTCATGCATCAGTGTTTTTCCTTTCTAGTTCACGTTAGCGGCTTTCCTCCTTAGTTCAACCATCTTGGGGGAATAACATCTCCCGCTATGAGTAAAGTGTCCTATTCTGCTAACACCTCTAGTCGTAGCCTTTGACTTTTCACCTTCAGATACGATAATATTGACATCATATTTCTATGGTACTGCCTTATTGTCATTGTAAGGGAAAGGATATGGCACTTCGATTATCACATTTGGGTTAATTTCCTCTTTTTTTGCCTTGTAATAAATCACTAAAAGTCGATCGACGTTATAAGGGATAGCTAATGGTTGATTATCAGAGACGTATATTTCTCCTTCCTCGACCTTCTCCGTTTTGTCAAAGATCTAGACATCTTTGTTATCCATCATGTCCTGAAGTAGTTTTTTGAATTCTTCACAAGAATGTCATGCCTCTTGACGCTATAGAAGTCATAAAAACTTTGACCTTTTATATTTTTTTCTTTGAAAATTATGTTGGATGAACAGAACAAATCATTTTCAACCATCACCTTCTATACCTTCTGCAAAGGCGTCATTACTTCGGCAACACAGCTTTTGGCTCGCCCTTTGTCTTTATTTGTCACCACATTCACATTCCCATCAGTATGGTTAGGAAGAGGGTTTCCAGCCACATTACTAACACTATCAAATTGCATAATGCCAGCATCGATGAGACCTTAAACCCTCCTTTTAATGGCAAGACAATTTTCTGTAGAATGCCCCTGATTTCCAGCACAATACATGTAACTAGCGTTAGGATCATACCATTTTGGGTATGGGGGCTTCAGGGGTGTCATATAATATGAGGATATTAAAAGCTTCTCCAATAATTTAAGGTATAATTCTTCGTATGACACGAGAATTGGGGTGAACTGAGGTTTTTCAGAAATGGTTTTCACTGGTCCTTGTTTATTTTTTAGTTGGCTTCGTATAGGCATGGTGTTTGGTAGGAACATGGTGAACAATCTTTGGTTATTCATGGCGTAGACATGGTAAGAAGGAGGTGCTTGACAGTAAGGACCTTGGGGAGAAAATTAGAAGTTTGAAGGTAGGCGATAACGAGGTCGTGATTGGGTTGGTACGGATTAGAGGTATAGTGGCTTTCAGTTCCAACCATATGGGTTTCTGCCTCCTTTTTTCCATCCTCCCACGATGGCGTTTTTAATAAGCTCCCCAGATATTACAATGTCTGCGAAGTCTTTCGTGGCACTTCCTACCAATTTATCATAAAACGACGCTTTCAGAGTGTTGATGAAGATGACTGTTATATCTGTTTTTTAGTTAATGGGGGGTTTCCACTTGAGCCGAGATATCCATTTATCTTTGTGCATATTGTTTGAAAGTCTCCATCGGCTTATTTTCCATCATCTGCAAAGTTAGTCGATCAGGTACCATTTCTGATACATGCTTGTATTGCTCACAAAATGCTGATGCTAGGTCTTTCCATGATCGGATCCTTTCTCTATTAAGCTGATTATACCATCAAAGAGCCGATCCGACTAAACTATCTTAGAAGCAGTGTATCAATAACTTATCCTCATTCACGTAGCCAGACATCTTCCAGCAAAACATGATAAGATGCACTTTTGGACATCTTGTCCCATCATATTTTTCAAAATTTGGCGCCTTGAATTTCGAGGGTAGAACTAGATCGGGCACCAAACTGAGCTCTTTGGCACTCAATGCAGAGAAGACTTCAGAATCTTCTATTGCCTTGAGCCTTTCTTCCAGGATCCTATACTTATCTTGAGCGTCATGATCATCGATTTTTAACCTTACTATTTCTACAGAATCATCCAGATCTAGAATAATTGGATCTGCAGGATTAGCCCCAGGATTCGATACGAATATCCCTTGCCTTAGATGAGCAGGTGGCGCAGGACGTTGCTTCAGGACAATAGGTTCCCCTTGGGGATATCCTCTTTGTGTTGTATAGGCGTGAGTTGGAGTGAATCTTGGGGGATAGAGTGGATCCTGATCATTATTAGCTATTGACTGGGCTCTATGATATCAGGGCTCTGCATAAGTCCCTTTTCCTTTGACCAAAGCTGTTATCATCTCCATCATTTTGGCCATTTGATCCATTTGCTCAAATGATTCCTCTCGAGATCTTACCATTAGATCTCTTTCCTCTTGCTGTGACTTAGTAAGCTGCTCTTGCAACTTTCTTTGGGTCCTTTCCATCCTTTCAATTCTTTCGTTGAGTTTAGCACACATAGCTTTAGCTCTTAGACGCGTCATATAAGAATAACGTGATTCCAGACTTGTAGTGTTGTCACTGTGGATTATACGGTTTTATCCTTAGTGAATGATTAGGGTGATATGCACATGCAATGAATGAATAAATGAATGACCAATGAATGTTAGTCATGCGTAAATATGCAAAAAATAGGTGTTAATTTCAAGATAGCCCCATACTTGGGCGTTTCATTTATCAAAATAGTTCATTACAAAATATTTTTTTATCTTTGACTTAACAGTTACACAAATTTCATGGCCACATCGCCTTGTTTCCTTACATGTTCTAGGAACTCCGACATACTCAATTTTTAACTTGGAGGGAATTGGCAACTGAGAACTTCTGCTTCATCCGATAATTGCACTATTTACATAGCTGCATTGCGAATTTCATTAACCAAATTGTCAATATGCATATCCTTTTCTTGGAGAGCTATTTTGTATGCACGAATGTTTCTATCATGCTGACCATTCTTCTCTTCTAGGGCTTTTAGGAGGTTATCCAAATGTTACTGATAAACATACAGCATATTTTTTAAATCTCGTACCTTTCCTTTTAGCTCTTGACGCTCAGACTGACTAGTCATTAATTCTGCAGACATGGTGTCGAATTCAACACTCTTCTTCCTTAATTTTATCATAGCACGTGTAGCTTTTTCCTCTTCTTTTTTTAACTTTCTCTCTCTAGAACTCTATCTCACCTTTGATGTTACTTAGTTCTTCCTTTCATTCTGCCGATGATTTGCCCAATCCACTATTCCTTATGGTACCTCTTAATTTTTTATTTTCCAAATGAAGATCCCTTAAATCCTTTCTTATGATCTCTGTTTCTTTTTGGACTTTTTCGATTCTGGATTTTTCAATTTGAATATCAATTTTCAACTAGTAGTTTTTCTTTTGAAGAGAACTAATATCTCGTAACAGCTTGACTTTTTCACGTTCAAATTCATGTCTTGCCATCTCCAGTTTGGACGATATTTCTTTTAAGAACGAATTCTGGAAAGCATAATCAGTCAGCGAGGTTAGTTAATTCTTCATTCATCGTTGTCTCCATATGTCATAATTTAGAGTGATAGTATCAGCATAGAGACCTAACTCCATTAAGTAGAGTTCCCTCCAAAAGTTTGCAGTATCTCGGACCTTTTTCATGTAACTCTCACCCGTAAAGGCAAACTCAGATTGTACCAATCCACCGGTAACTGGTATGAACTATCGCGAAGCAAACTGTCTTTGAACCATCAATGAAGCATATCCAACCCACCCCATAATCCTAGCAAAGGCACCTAATATTGGTTTCCATACTTGTATAACAAGACAGAAGGACGGATCCAATGTACTCTCTAAGTTATATCCTTGGTACGAAAGTTTTGAAAAATCGAGACCTAGTGCTGTTCAGTGACATCCTTTGGCCAATCCTTTTCTAGGTATGCTTCCAACGGAGTGAATGTCTTTGAAAACATATGGAAAGGTGTGCGCTCTACTTTCCAAAATTGGCTAAAAATCCAAGCATTAAGTAGCTGAGTGCATCCGATAAAACGCCCTTCCCCTTTTCTCCTACAACTACTCAGAGATATAAAAGTCTCAGCCAAGATAGTCGGGACGGGGTTGATTCCTTGTCTTAGCTTTTCAAGAAAATCTACTACCGCAACTTCTATATGCCCAAGAACCTTTGGGAAGACGATTAGTTCGTAAATCGCCAAAGCAAATAGATCTACTCTCTTCAAAATATCCGATGATTCTGAACTAACTCTCGAAGAGAAAACCACATAATACAACTGACTTCATTCTTCTTCCTTATCTATTTTTCAGCCCATGTATCAGTCATCCCTGTCAACTTCATTAGCTTTTTCTTGAAGGTCATCGGTTTAGGCTCCTTCACATATATCTTGTTGAGTTGTACGTTGTCAATGCGAAGTAGTGCGAAATATTCCTCTATGGTCGGAGTCATGTCCTCTTGATTGAAAGTGAAACACTGGTAGGCTGGGTCCCAAAATCGAACCATGGCTTGAATCAACTGCTCGTCCACATTGATTGCTATCAGGTGAGCTATATCCTCATACTTTTCAGTGAAGATGCCTCTAGGATCTGAGTCCCACTGTTTCTAGATCCTAGTCAAGTCTTCGAGGTCATTCTGATGAGTATTTGAAGTCACACGCTCGGGAATATTGGAGATATATCATTCTTTTAAACTGTCCCTTTTACTTTCTAGGTCCTCAAAAACTAGTCTCGAACTACAACATTTTTCTCGATTACTTGTGTAATTGACTCCTCCATCAGAAACTCATTTTTGGCAACCAATCTCTAATAAACACTTTCCTAATATTATGCCTATGATGTACAATGGGAAACAAAATGAAGATAAATAAATTTAGTTAATAATCACGACAAATATAAATGAAGGAAAAACTATGGTAAATCTAACAAATTAAGCTATTTAATCATGCATTCTTTATAGAAACTAACCCACATTTTTACCTCATCATGCTTTACAAAATAAAGCTACCCCACATACTCATCAGATAATTTACCCGATCCAAATTTATTAAACAAACCTGATTCCCTTGCAAAAAATGTAAATTTAAAAGAAATAAAAGGTAAAAGACATTTCTTTCATGTGCTTATTTGGTGACTATTCAACGGACGAAGGTTCGGTATGGCTCTAATTAGGTGGCTCGTATGGTTCACTATATGTGATTTCAGTTCTAAAAGGTACTCGAATTGTCCATACTGTTACCTACTAAGGCTAGTACAGAGCCTCGATCATCACCCATCACGGGCCCGCGAGTTTAATTCGAGGGATTACATTTACCCATGCCTATGCGGAGGGACAAGTTAACTTACGAAAGCATAAGTCATATGTAACCCGAAAGTATTTCACTAGTCTGTGTGGAGGGACGAGTTAACTCACGAAGGCGTAGCGTTTGCTTCCACTTAAACGGACGGAGCCCGAGTGGATAGTTCATGTTATGCAAGAATGCAAGTGCACGGTGTGTGGGGAGAAACTCACAAACCTTTTCGTTTTTTTAATTATTTTTTACTAAAAAACTAAAATAGTATAATTTAAAGATGAAAAGCAAAAGGGTAAAACAAGTTAGAAAAATATTTACAACATGATGCAGATGCATGACTTTTCAAAAACAAAATTCAAGGATCACGATTAAATGTTAAGTTGAACAAAGAATTTTTAAAAATTTTGACAATACGCATTTAACATCAGACTCGACTCTCTATTTTTGTCCCCAGCGGAGTTGCCAGCTGTTGCGACCTAAAATTTTTACGAGCAATAATCGTAGTCAGTACGAAAAGAAATTTTATCTTTACGGTTATTAAAAATTTGGACAAAAGTCTCAATTTTATTTAAAAAAATAGGAGTCGCCACCAATCCTTTTTTTAGGTGTGATCGGACACCTAATAAATTCTCTTTAAAAGAAAACTTATTTTTAAAATTTTCTTTAAAAATATTCGATTTTAGTTCTGCGTCAAAATCCAGATAAAATTAGAGCCCGGGAGTCAGTTACGCATGAGGAAGGTATTAGTAACCTCATGACATCCAAACATTGGTATCTCATTAAGCGCACGTTGTCTTAATTTTCAAAAATACTAATTCAATTTAATATTTGATCATGATCCGTTTGAAAAATGAGAATTTAATAAATTACACATTATTATATTCCATATATATTTCAAAAATGAAATTTTGATGATTTACGAGTAAAAATAAAGATTTTATTTTTAAGGAGAGAATTTTTTTGAATTTTTTGATTTTTAGAAGGGCGTTCTGTATTTAACAAAAATCAATGATGTCCACCTAGAGGTGATCATGTGCCGGGCCGGGTTCAGGCCGGGCCTAGAAAAATTTTTTGGCTCGTGTCCTAGGCCTGGGCCCAGCCCGGCCCGAAATATGGGCCTAAAATTTTGTCCAGGCCTGGCTCGGGAAAAAATTCCTAAGCCCGAGCTCGGCCTATTTTTTAATAAACACCAAAAATTTATTTTAAAAATAAAAAATAAAAAAAAAGTATTTTAAAAATAAAAAATAAAAAATATAAATTTATTATATATTCGGGCAGGGTTGGGCCCGGGCCAAAAAAAGGTGCCTGAGGCCCGGCCCGTTTTTTAAACGGGCCTAAACCCATATTTCAGGCCTATATTTTTATCCGAACCCTCCCATATTTTGGGCGAGCCGTCGGGCCAGGCCAGGCCGCCCGGCCCATGATCACCTCTATGTCCACTCAACATTGCAGCGAAATCAATGATTTAATGCTAAATCGGTTCGTTGCCTTACGTATTAAAATTATTTAAATTAAAAATTATAAATGAAATATTTCTAAAAGGCTATAAAAAATACTAATTTAATTAAAACGAGGCAATATTTAAATATTTGGACAAAATAAAATAAGATCAAGAGTTTACCAAAAGCCCAAAGTTATGGGCTTGATCCAATGGGCTACACAATTCGGGCCCTTTCTTTTTTCCTTTTTTATCTATTTTTTCTTTTTATTTTGGGTTGCTGCTACAGATTGGGCCGCTGATATTAGGCCTACTGGCCTGTTGGTATTGGGCCTATGGGGCGCTAGTATTGGGCTGCTGTGTTGGGCCGACCTAGTACTGTGCTGGGTCTGGTCTATTGATGCTACCGGGTCGGGGTTGATGTCGCTGGACTGGGTCGGGTTTGATGCTGTGCTGGGTTGCTACTATTGGGCTGCTGTGTTAAGCTGCTGGGAGTGGCCTGCTGTTGTTCGGGTCGGGTCTAACCCGATTGTTATTTTATATTTTTTTTCTTTTTTTCTTTCGTTTTTTCTTTTGTTTTTCTTTTTTTCCTTCTTTTTTTCTCAACTCATACCCTAGCTACTTTTCAACTCATTGGCCGCCACCACTTCCTCTGCCCGACGGCTTGGGCTGTGACCGAATCGTCCTTTTCATAGGCATGTTCCTCTAAAGCCGGTGATGGCGAGAGGTGCGAGAAAGATGACCGAGAGTTGGATGGTAGGGGTGCGAGGGAGAGGGCCGAGAGTTGGATGGTGGGTGCGAGAGATAGGGCCGAGAGTCGGATGGTGGGGAGGTGCGAAGGAGCGCCGAGTGTCGGATGGTGGGTGTGAGAGAGAGGGCCAAGAGTCGGATGGTGGGTGCGAGAGAGAGGGCCGAGATTAGATGGTGGGGGTGCCAGGGAGAGGGCTGTGGCGATTCAAAGGCCAAAACCTAATTTTCTTTCGTAGCTTTTTGTGTTTTTTTTTTTTTTTGTTCCTTGGCCTGCAGCCGATTTTGGGAAGGAGAAAATCCTTTTATTCTGTTGATTTTTCTATGTTTGCAGGTAGCAGTTGGAGGGGGGCCATCATGCCTAGGCCGGTCGCAGGAAAAACGGAGGACAGGTGCACGAAATGTGCTTGGTGGCTGGGGACTTTCTGACGATTTGCTAGAAGGACCAAATTGTAAAGGATGCAAAACCTCTAAGGCCAAAATGTAAATAGTAAAAAGTTAAGGGTTAAAATATAAATAGTAAAAGTTTGAAAGGTCAAAATATAAGTAATAAAAAGTTGGCGGTCAAAATGTAAATAGTAAAAAGTTGCATTTTTTCCTTTTTTTAAGAAAAAATAATATAACATAAAAAACAAAACAAGAAACAAAAACACTAATGGGCTAAAGCCCAAACAAGTCCCAAATTAGATTAGCAAAAGCCCCATTAACCAATCACAATAGGCCCAATTCATTGGGCCCATATGAGATAAGCCCAAAACCGCAATTTGGAAAAATTAAAACACGAAATCCGAACCGGACAAAATTCAGTGATTACGTAGATAATGTGAGTTTTACCTAACAATTTTAAGTTTCAAAGGCCCCCTTTAAATATAATAATGGATAAAAAATATCAAACAATATTTTTAAGCTCTTTAAAATATGCCATAAGTCTTTATACTTTTAATAAATTTGAAATTTAACCCATGTACTTTTATTTTTAAGAATTTAGTCCCTTTACATTTCATATTTCAAAATTTAGACATGACTGTTAACACTGTCAAATTTATTTTGTTAAATTTAGGTTCATTACAACGTCGTGTTTTAGTTACATGGTCGCCAAATAAGTATTCTTTTTTTAATGTCACACCAATAAATTTTAAAAAAATAACAACGTTAATAATTAGACCTAAATTTTAAATTTAAAAATAAAAAGACTAAATTCTTAAAAATAAAAATTTAATGACTAAAATTTTAAATTTGTAAAGAATACATCCACCTATGACAGATTTTAACCGTATAAATTAAATTTTGTTTTAAAATAGAACTTCAATGCACAACCTTTATTAAACATTATAGTGATTTGACATTATCTTACTATATTTTTCGATAGCATTCATTTATTGATATGTATGCTTAAAGCAGAACAAAATGGCCCCAGTATACAGGAACATAGGCCCTAAGCTAAACATATAGTAGAAAAATAGTATGAGCGCCTCATCTTTGGTTAAGCAAGCCACAACATTGGTGTCAACCACTAGATCCGAATTTACAAACTAGTGTGTTGTTTCTGTTGATGATGTTCAGATTCAACCGATGACCTTTACCAGTGAAAGTCCATAAGGTCAAGTGTAAATAAAATGAATCATCAAAAATTCGAACACCGAGCCCTCATTTGGCTCGGGAAAACCAAGCAACCTCAGACTCATCCCACAAGTCTTCAACGCATCATGAAAGCTGGACCACCTCATACAAGCAAAGAGAGGAGGGAGAGTTGAATGTGCACCAAGGGCAACCCAATATTATTCTGTTGAAGGAAACGAAAAGAGCCGACAACCGGCTGAGGGAGAAAGACGCCCAGCAAAAATGACCAAGGGAGGGGCCGACGTTACATACGTTATAACTTTATTTTTTTAATTTATTAAATATATTTAATTTTATATAATTAATTGAAATTGATCATTTTTAAAGGTTTAATAGTTTAAAAACCCTTAATTTTTTTTCAGAAAAACCATTTAATCCCTACATTGTTTTTCATCTAATTGCACCATTAAACTGGAAATTTACACCTAGGTAATTCCTTTGGTCGTTAGCTTATCGGTTGGCTTTTTGTATGTTTATTTTATTTTATTTTATTTTTATTTTGAGTTATTTTTTATTATGTGTCACGTCACAGTTATGTCATTTGGTGAAATTCATAATTTCCTTTAATTTATTAAAAATTGATAGAATTTTATAAAAATGATAAATTTTATAAAAATTATAAAACATAATTTAATCATTACTGGTTCTAAAATCCAAACAAGGAAAAGAGTGTTTTTTCTTGTTTTATTTCTACATTTTAATGGCTGACGAGAATCAAAAGCAGAAGCCGCTATAATCCCAGTCGTGGAAAAAATGACGTCTAAGGATGAGTTTGGATGGGCAATTAGGTGCAATGCAGTGCGTTTAGCTTACTTTTTGTCTCACACTACAGTATCGCTATAGTATCTAATCTCACTGCCACCATTATTTTTACACTAACCACAGGTAAACATACCGCCTATCCAAACTCACCCTAAATGGCCCGTGATTACTCCCCCACTGCAACAGTTTTCTATGGCTTTATTCAAAAGCGGCGTAGCCTTAATAGCCTTCATTTCAGATCCAATGGTTTTTGTTTTTAACTTCTCCGACACTGACAATTTCGAGTCCTTTCCTCAACTGCTTGCTAGTGCCATGGCATTGTTGGTAGCTGTAGCTACGCCATCCATCCAAATGCTGAACTTCTCTCTTCCTGCAACGACTGAAGTGCAAGTTGAAGGTAGAGCTGACACGAGTTGTGGTTCAGGAGAAATAAGTTGATCGGTTTGGCGATAGCTCAACCACCATCACTGTAAACATTTATATGGTTTAATTCACAATTTGGCCCTTGAAATATACTAGTTTTCCTATTTTGATACTTAAATTCTTTTTAGACCCAATTTGTACCTCAAGTATCATTCCATTATAGTTTTTAGTTAACGTTAGAAAAATTAGTGGACAATAAGATCTCACCACATGTATTTCTTTTATAAAAATATATAATTTTTTATTAAATATATATAAACTTTAAAAAATATAAATATAAAAATTACAAAAATCCTTGTAACAACCCGTTTTTTAATAGTAACAGAAATAGTGGTTTTGGGACCACAAACTTTGATGAGTGAGTCCGTAGATATATTTAATTAATATTTATAAGTTAAATATAATACAATAGCTAATCTTGATTTAATAGATTTTATTAATTGTCCAGTTAGTCAAGGTACAAGTGATGCGTACCGAAAATCAAGTGATTTAGGAAAATAAGATTTTGGGATCTTGTTTCTATAAATCGAGCCTGTGAATATTTTTATTAAATGTTTACAGAGCTAATATATAGGTGAATTGAAGTTTAGTCCAAAAATTTTAATGATTGAATGGTTAATTAGGAAAAATGACTAAATCGTAAAAATAGTAAAAATTAATTGATATTGATTTTTATTAGTTAAAAAGTCAAATTAATTAATATTAAGGGTTTTGAGTTACAAATTACCCTTTCTATTAGTTAAAAATGTTATCTTGATTCAAAAGTTTCTCCAAATTGTAGTTTTACATATTATATATGTGTGTTATAGAAGATAGACAATACTATATTATGGGTGAAAATTTATGTAACCAAATTTAAAAATTTGAAATAACAACCAAATATGGTTTTGATTGAAATGGTAAATTTGAGTTATTAAAAGTTATAATATTTTGGGTTAAATCTCATCCTCAGTAAATATTTTTCTAGATTTTATATGAAAAGACAAAATTACCCTCAAAATAATCAACTTTTTGATAAATTCTCCACCAATTTGAGACTTGGGCTCTGTTTGTTTGCCAGTAATATGTTTTCTAGAAAATTGTTTTTGGAAAATGATTTACTTTTCTAGAAATGATTTACTTTTCTAGTGTTTGGATGAATCTATGTAAAATATTTTCATTGTTTGATGATTTCCGATAATATTTTTCAAAAATTGTTTTTACATATATTAATAAATTTATATATATTAATAAATTTATATTTTAAATTATTTTACATATATTACAATGATTTATTTATAAATAAATAAATCAAATTAAATATATAATAATACTTAAAACCTTTCTATTATTCTTGGGTTTATTTAAAAAATTATTATGTTTTGGTTTTATTTCTTCTTTTTAAATAACTTTTTTCTTAATTATTAATTCATATTTTTATATATAGCCAATTCATTAAATTAAATAAATCCGTAATGTTCAACTTATTGGAATTTTCCAACTAGAAGTTGACTTTGCATTATTTTTATTTTATAGAGAAATGGCACCCTTGGCAAAGCCTAAACAACAGCAGAAGGCATCCTTGGCAAAGAAATGGCCACCATATTAGCAAACAGGAGCTGGCTTTTACTAGGGTTCTTGAACGTTATAATTATTCCGCACAGCTCAGCTGGAATAACTCGACTACATCCATTTCACACAACCACGGGATTCGTTCTCAATCTCCCAACTCTCTTCTTTATTCAAAACGAGGCTATGTGACCTTGAAACCCGCATGCTGCCCCTCGTATAATATAAATAAAAAGATTCACATTACTTTTCTATGCCACTCATCTTATCCCCTCCCACTTACATATACTCTGAATTTCTACACTATATATCCCAAAAGAAGCAGAGACACGTGACAATAAGGGAGATTTCTACAAGGAAGAAAATCTTTATTATTAATAAATATACATGTATAATGATGAGGTACCTATTTTCAACGACTTAAAAAATATATATTCTTAAAGAATCAAAGAATTATATACTGTACTTACTCTCATTTTATGTGAACATCTATGTTGCCTTTGAATACGTTACATACACATGCAAGCAGGATGGTATATGCAAAGACCGGAATACGATACGCTTGCAGAAAAGCTTGTGAGGGCTGCAGTCCTTCTTGAAATGGCGCTCCCAACAATCACCAGTGCCCGAAAAACCATTATTCTCCATTTTCAAAGGGCTTGAATTCGGGGAAGCACCGAGAAATTTGGATTCTCGATGAAGACTCTTGCAATGTTAGCTATCAGGTTGGAAGCTTTCCGTATCAAATGGAGTGGGAATGTGCATCATTGCACATACATTCTGGAACCGGATACTTGGTTACATCCCTTCCAGCTTTGCTGGTCCTGAGTTCTGGTTGTCCCAAAGATTCATGGTGTAATTCTTTTATGATCCTGTTGAACTCTGCTTCGGGCATTGAGGAGTTCAGAAAATAAGGAAGCATATGTCTTTTATTTGGAGTTATATACTTTTTGTGTCCTGAAAACGCTCTCTGTCCCTGTATAACAACCAACAACATAAGACATTATAACTCAATATTCGATGTGAAAAGAGGGGGGAGGGACCCAAAGCACAAAAACTGCAAGCAACTCGGGTACCTGAATAGCGTGGCCCATATTTCCACCATGGGATGGCATGAAAACATCACTTTTCTCAGAAAATATATAGTCAATGGCTGCCACAAAAGAAGCCTTCTTAGCAAATGGTTCAAGTTCGCCAGGCAATGCAAGATCATCTTTATTGTAAAAATGGGGAAATTCTTAGGTTAAAGGTGACAAGGCTTCTTTCCCACCCAGTGGTTGTCCCCCAGCCCAGTATATTTTGCAGTCTTCGGATCCCCCAAAGCTTTAAGCAGCCTAAAGCATACAACGACAGATGATTGTTCAGTACAAAATAGGCAACAAGTTGAGCATATAGTGTTGCATAACTTTGCCCAAGAGAACTAACTCTTACCTAGTCACTTCAAGAGAGCAAAAATTAGATTCTTCAAAGCTCAGAATCGTATATGATTCGAAGAGAAACAAATATCCATCAACATAACTTAGTAAAGAACAGAGTGAATGATGTACCTTGCAGCGAAGCTTTTGAAGATCAGACGGAAGATCCTTAGAGAGCCTCGAATCCAAACCTCGTAAAAGCAAAACTCCTTCCCTATTTATGTGTTGCAAAAAGAGAATCATATTAACAGGTGCAGATTAAAAGGAAAAATGAAGAGAAAATTGACAACTAGTTCATACTCAACGTGTGCAACTTATCTAAGTGAGTTTAAGAAGACATTATTAATCATTACTAATCCCATTGGCTAATACAATGTGACATAGCTCTACCATCCATTTAACGACAAAAAATCTAATATTAGGCCAAGTGACTAACATGGACAATACCAAACATGAGCTTAGTGGACCCAAAAGCTAAGATGAAATTGTTTCAAAAACCGCAATAACTGATAATAGCTTATCATCTAAGGACATTTACTCAAGTTTTCAAGATACCATAAAACTGAAAAGGATTGTATACCCGCTTTAGATAACGTGAACGAATCCATTGAGGGGAGACGTGGAGTGGAGTCCGTTTCTCCTCTACTGACAGATGCAAAATCCAAACAGATTCTTCAAAAAAAAAAAAAAGGAAGAAGAAGAATTGAGTGAGAACCAGCATGCATTACAAATCTGTCATTAGAAGAGAACCAGCATAGCAAGGTAGACCCCCAGCCCAAATCTTGGACACTGATAGATCTAGCAAACCTAAGACCAAAATCTATTCATACAGAAGCATTTTGCTTGACACCTTTGCAACAAATTAACAAGATCCTTCAATATAAAACATACAGGAGCAAAAACAGTAGAGAAAAGGAGGAGAGGCACACCCAAGAACAAATCACGATCAACAAAAACAATAGAGAGAGAAAAGGAGAACAGAACCTGTTGATAACAAGCACACCCAAGATGAGGAGGAAAGGCTGACGGTGATGGACAGGGAGGAAATGAGAGGCTAACCCAAGAAAAGGAATGGAAAATGTCTCACAGATTTTTTACGTAAAAAAAAAAAGGGACATTTTCCCGTGTTTTTAAAGTTGATTTTCCGAAAAATGAATTGCTTTGGTCAAACAAACACAGTAAAAGACGGAAAATGTTTTCCGAGAAATAAACTACCGGCAAACAAACAGACAGGTGACACCGTCTTAATAAGAATTTAAATATTAATATAGATAAAGTATTATATATCATTGTTAATTCATATAAATTTTATATTATTTAGTAATTATAATGCTGAATTGATTGATTATTGAGAAACTAAAAAAATAAAGAGAAGAGTATTAAATGCTGTAATTATTATTAAGAATCATTATTATTCAATTATTTTTAATTGTGGATCGTGTTTGATAATGAATTAAAATTTAAACATGACTTTATCTTTAAAGTTAAAATTTCTTATTGACCGAAAAATCTAAAAATTAATTAATTTATATTCAATACTATAATGTTTATTATTAAATACTTCTTGTAATATAAATATCTTTTAGTATGCTATGAGTAATAGTAAATTTTATTTTCTCATCATTTTGTATTATAAATATTAGTAACATATATCTTTTAAAATTTTTAAGTATTATATGAAACCAGTATTGTCTTTTATCCACACTTACTTATTTTTGGGCTAAATTATAGAATTAAAATTTTAAAAATACAACGCTCTAAGTTTTGTGTTTTCTGTATATTTGGAATTTAGTCTTTATGCTTTTGTTTTCAATAATTTAGTCACTTTATTTTTTGAATTAAAAATTCAAGTTCAATTGTTAACACCATTAAAATTCTTCTATTAAATTCACTTATATGACATTCTTAAATTAAAAAAACTCACTTGATAGTCATGTGACGAAAATAATATTCTAATGATCCTAAATTTAATAAAGAATTTTAACTGTGTTGATAATTTCTAAAATTCATGTTAACATTTTAATCAAAATAAAGTATTTGGACTAACTAAAACATTATAATTGTTAAGGTATCAAATTATGTCAAAATTAAAGTATAAAGATTAAATCTCAAATTTGATCATAGAATAGGGATCAAAATTGAAACTGGTTTCCTTTTATATAATTTAAGAAAACAAAAAGTCAAAATGACCATTTTATTAATGTAAAAGAATAAACGAAAACCATGGACACTTGTCATAAAATGACCTTCCTTTTATATAGTAGTATAGATATTCATTAAATAAGCTTCGAAATGAGATATTTATACAAATTATTACGCTTAATTTGTTGAAAGAAAAGAGAAAATTTTTTGACTTACAAAGCATTTTAATTATCAAAATAATTAATATATTTAAATTATATTTATTATTTTGCATAAAATACATCAAGACATAGAAAAACTAGTCTTATATTTTAAAAAATATCTCACACGTAAATTTAACGAAAAATAAATACACTTATTAGTAAATTATTTTTTGAAAAAATATTAGAATAAATACAATATAAATATATGTCTAACTAATTACAACGTAAAATTCAATTAATACAATGCACAATAAAGATAAACTACTCGAAAAGAATTGTACAAAACCCACACGTAACATACATGATGAAAGTAAGACACATACATAACAATTGCGGTTGATGATGAGACTTAAAACTCAACTTTCAAAGTTTGGGATATTGCCTTTTGTCAATTATGCCAAAACTTCATTAGCACTTATTAATAAATTATAATACAAACCGTCACTTTTTTTTTATTTTTATAAAATCATAATAAAGTGACACTTTAATTCATTCTATATAAAATTATCTATAACTATATGAAATATGAACTCTAAATTTTCGTATGATTTTTCCAGGTTTAATGTTAATTTTTATTGATTTCCTCATTTTGAAGTCTCAAGATATCCAAATAGGATTTCCCACGGAGCTCGCGGGAGAAATAACCCTTGAAGTAATCAGCAACGCCTATTCTCCTGAACAGTGATGGAGTTTGTGGGGTAATCAAGCTTGGCGCTGGACCCATATCCCCCTCCAATTTGGGGCTGTAGAATGTAGCAACCGAAACCCTTTCTTTAACTGAGTTCACTGTCGTACGATGCTCAATCCTTCGATAAATCCCATTAGAAACAATCTGCAAACTCGGTACAACCAATCCTATTAATCTGCTGCTTACTATGGAGTATAAATTGGTGGACATAAATGAATAATTACCTCCATGATGTCTCCGATGTTGATCACAAATGCGTTTGGAAGAGGTTTAATCGGAACCCAAATCCCATTTTTCCTTATCTGGAGGCCTTCCATGTCGTTGATCTGGAGTAGAATGGTGAGGCCAGTGGCATCAGAGTGGGAGTTGAGACCAATTGCAAGCTCTGGCTGTGGACATGGGGGATAATAGTTCATCCTCATCCCTTGGTGCCCTTCCTCAAACAACAATCTCAAGTCATTAGGGTCCATCCCTAGAGCTTTTCCCATAACCTCTAACAGTTTCATGGCAAGATGTTTCAGTTCTACAGAATAAGCTTCCAAGGTTTCTCTGCAATTAATTAATATTGAAAGAAAAGAGAACAATAAATTATTTACCCATCAATAAAAGGGATACTATTAGTCATTGACAGATGGAGAAAAAGAACCTGAAGGTGAGGGGAGATTAGGGAACAAGTGAGGTTTTCTTAAATAAGTTGGAAGGGTGACCATATAGAACATATCTCCCCAGTTAAGCTTCTGCTCCTCAGAAACAACAAAGGCCTGTCCATATCCCTCTACTTCATCTGGTTTTTTGCCAAACCTTCTTTTTCTCCTCCATTGGAAGATTGAAAAACTCTTGGGTCTCCATCTTCATTTTTTCCACCAATGAAGGGCTCACTCCATGGTTGATTAACTGCAACACATGAATTCCATGTTTAAAATTCTAACTCGAAAATCTCATACCCTGCTGCCAAATCTCAGTCAATAGTATTTTTCCTGATACGTAATTTCAACCTGCAGATAGCTACGACTGGGAGTAAACAAACAAGTACCTGGAAGAAACCCCACTCTTTGCATGCATAATGCAGCTGCTCCAGTTCTTCTTTGGAAGATAGCTTCTGCATATTTATGACAGGAACTTGTGGCAACGGATTTGTGCGAGATATGATGGGAGAGTCTTCATCAGTGCGTACGTATCGAGGTGGAACTTCTTTCAATGGGTTCTTTGCTAACTCTTGGACATTAGGCACCAGGAGTGAGCTTCCTAGCTTTGCTAACTCTGAGTTCATAGTCATTGCTTTGAGAATGGTTTTGCTAACTCTCTCCATAATCATCCAATTATAAAGAACAGCAAGGGTTCCTAATAAATGCACGTGTGCACAAATCGATTTGTTAAAATTTAAAAAGATATTTTAATATTCTTAAAAAAGTTTTAATAGAATTATTAATTTATAAAAAATATAATTTTTATATTTATAAATTTTATTTTAATTTGAATCTTGAATAATTTGAAAATAGTTTTGTTATACCCAACACTGCTGAGACATGTGTTAGTATCAAATATAATTTTTATTTTTTTTAAAAAAATTTGTACTGGGTGCCGGCCATTGACAGGCCAGCACCCAAAATTTTTTTTTTAATTTTTTCTTATATTTATATTTGACTCTGACACGAAAAAAAAATTTTAAATTTGTACTGGGTGTCAACCATTGACAGGCCAGCACCCAAAATTTTTTTTATTTTTTTCGTATATTTATATCTGACTCTGACACGAAAAAAAAAAAAAATTTTAATTAGATTGGTGCCGCCATTGACAAAGCCAAAGACCCAAAATTTTTTTTTATTTTTTTCGTATATTTATATCTGACTCTGACACGAAAAAAAAAGCAAATTTTTTTTTACTGTTGGGTGCCGGCCATTGACAGCCCAGCACCCAAATTTTTTTTTCCTTTTTTTCTTTTTTGTATATCAGTATTATATAATTTAAAAAAATATATGGGTTCCGGCCATTGACAGGCCAGAACCCAAAAAAATAATTTTTTTAAGTCTGACACAATGATTAGCCAATCATTTGTGCAAAAAAAGAGTGGATACTGTTCATTTTAGGTTATTTTGGTGATTGTTTTTGAACTTGGGTTATTTTTGCAAATATAATTTATTTTTGGGTTAGTTTGGTAAAACAGTCTTGATTTGGGCATAGACTCCTTTTGAAGTAGTAGCTTCACAGGCCATCCGTTCAACTCAGAAGAAGGCACCCACACGTATTTGAGTGTGAACACTCTCCAAGTGTGAATGTATTTTTAAAACAATGAGGAGTCTATTTAGATAAAACAAACTTGTATTGATAAAGTTCCATAATACACGTCCATGATTATCTTTTATACATTTAGTGGGACTGAATGTATATCCTACCACGTCATACTAACGGATAGGAGGAGATCTCCTCTAAATGCTCTGGAAAATGATAGAGAAAGGATCGATTCTCTAGTTCCCTAAAGTCACTTTGAGCAATTGTCTTATTGATTAACTTATCCTCTTGTCCTTATTTCAACTCTCGACCTTTTTATATGAATTGGTTTCCATTACACCACCACGATCTTTTCTTTACTCTTCCCTATTTTCTTGTATTGTATCTTATCTTTTACAAATGAAAATATGAAACTATAGACCAAATTTGAAAAAGAATAAAAGTAAAAAGAGAAATCCGAAATCATTATAATTGTTAAATCAAAATTTTCAAGTAGTGAATTGAAAGTCGGTTTCTTGGACCAGTTGTGATGCAAAACTTACTTTGACATTGTATCCATAAATGCGTGGAAGATTGTTTGCTCAAATAAAGAAATAGAGAAGAAATAAATAAATAAATAAATATATATATTTTTATATATATATAACCAAAGAGAATAAAAGTCATGAGTTATGGGAGAAGATAGCAGCAGAATAGGACTTGTAATGGAGAAAAAACGAAAGCTTCAAAGATAATGAGGATATGGAAGATGGAGAAGAGGTACTTTCATATCAATCAGAATATTTTAGCCACTTTTCAGATTTCACGTGTTAAAAGAAAATATTGATACAGGAAATAGAAGTTACACAAATCTCAGCAGACATATAAATTATCGGAGGGCACGTATGGAGGACGCAGAATTGTGTTTCGCTATGAATGGTAAACTTGGCGGAAATATTAATGTATTAAAGCTTAAATAAAAATATTAGATAATAAATATTAACACAAGGTTTATGGATTATTTTTGTTTAACTAGGTTTATGGTTTACGAAATGGTAGATTTAGATTTTTAAGGTTTATGGTTTTAGATAAAAAGATTAGATTAGGGGTTAGGGTTGAAATTAAGGTTTAAGGGTGGATAAGATTTTGGGATTCATTATTTATGTGGTTTAGTGTTTAGAATTTAAAGGTTCATGGTATTATAATTTTAGGGTTAATGAAGTTTAGAGTTTTAAAATTTTATAGTAAAAGATTTTATAGTTAGTATACTTTTATTTGGATTAAACAAATACAAGTATTAAAAATAAATAAAATATTAAAATAATTCTAAAATTAACACCTAAAGACTATTCAAATATATATATTTTTTTAATTTAGGTAAGGATGAAGTTAATAAGGTTTGAACAAATCAAAGATTATCCATTTGAACTAATCTTGAAGCATTGATAGAGAATATGTGTAGCATTGTTCTAGGAGGAAGATCTAACCTAATCCTTCCTTTGCTCATATGAAATATGAGAAAGATTGTATGAAATAAGGATATTATCTTTTTCAATAGTTTTATGCCACATCAATAATTTTATCTTGAATTTCAGGATTTTAATTTAGATTTGATTTTTTTCAGGATGAAAATGCTGAAATTAAGGATGAAAATATGGATACGATATAAAATTATTGGAAAAGGGATAAAAATAACGTGGTGTCACTATTTCATATAATCCTTTCCCTATGTAAAAGGCTAAGCATTTAATTGTTTAATTTCAAAGATTTAAATATTTACCATTTACATGAAGGGACATTTACCTAAGTTGCGTTTGATGTAAGATTGCAAAATTACCTTCTTAATTCAATAATGGTTAACATTTCAGATTATAACATAATTTCAACGTCATTTAAATATTATTTCTTCCTTAGGTAACATTATAGTTTTTAGACATTGAGAGGATGCTTTTCTGCTACTTCTATTATCAACTTTAGAAAATCATTGGTAGGGAAAGAAATAATTTGAAAAGTTGTAAATTTAATCAATTTATTTTAATTTGGTTATTTTAGTTTTCGTACTTTCTAAATTTTAAAATTTAGTTCTCATCAAGCGGTAATTGTTGAATTCATAAAGTTTTGTTATTTCCAAACTTTAATGCGCCAAACATATTATTATACGTGTAATGTTATGTCAATTTGTTATTTCTACATATTACTCACTAAAAATCCAGTTAATGGATTAACTATTGTCACTTGCTTCAAGATTGAAATTTCAAAATTTAAAAAGTACAGAGACTTAGAATGATATGATTGGATAATATGAACCAAATCTGCAACTTAATGCATGGTTCAATACTAGTAATTGAATTTAACCAAAGCGATTTAATTGCTACTATTTGGTTCAAGACTAAAAAATTGACCAATTCAAAAAGTCATAGACTAGAATTGACTAATTCAGAAATACAAGGACTAAAGTTGATCAAATTAAAGTAAGCGGGCTAAATCCACAACTTTCAAAAACTACATGGACTAAAATTGACCATGTCACATCCCAAAACCGAGTTAGTAGAAATTAGGTTAGTGAACTGAGAGAGTGGTCTCGCGCTATTTTTAGTTAAATGTTGTGAAATTGTGTTAAATGAATTGATTTGGTTTAGTTGTTAAGTATTGCGCTTGTGTGTGAGAGGTCTTGTGTTCAGATCCTTTCTCTTGAATTTTTAGTAATTTTATTGCAACCCCTATCTTTGAACATCTACCTTATATATTATTTTCACTCAACTAATGATAGAATGAGTCTCCTGGTTCAGTTGTAAGACTTCAGCTTACCTTTTAGTCTTGTGTTTGAATCCCTGCGTGTGCCACTCATGTGATCAGGATTTGAGTCAAATTTAAATGATGAAAAATCCGATAGGATTTTATTTTTGTTATTTTATTTTTATTTTTGAAAATTAGTTCCCCAAAAAATTTCCCTCTCTCATCCTCTCTCACATCCAACTTCCCTATTTTCCCATCTCTTCCAACTTTGATTCCATGTTAAACTACTGAAAGAGATTTCCTCTGTCTTCTTCAATTTTATTTTTTTCTAAAAATTTCCTTTTCTTTCTTCTTTTCTTTCTACCTCTTTATCTTTTGCCATCTCTATTTGGGGTTATGCTGTTCAATTTTGTTCCCTATTTTGAGCGGTTGTTAATCTACTATTATCAGTTTGGGTTTTGAGTGTTTGGAAGTTCACCATTGAAGTATCAAATTTTGGTGTAAGTGATTTCTTTTCATTGGTTATGAGGGTGAATGCAATGCGTATTGTCGCTTTGTGGTTTTTGATTGAATTTTTTTAGGGTTAACTCCTATTGTGATTTGTTAGGTGAGAATCGAGAGATGCGAAACTCTCCTCCGCTGTCTAGGTGTGGATAGATAATGTTGTTACTTCAAAGGTAAGTGATTAATGCTTTCGATAAGGGGTTGACTTGTTTTGCTAAGGCCAAATGTAATGGTTGTGGTTTAATTAATAGCTTAGATTTAGTGTATCGTTCCTAAATTAGTTGATTCTGAATGTTATTTTTAGGTGCTGGAATTGTGGTTGTTGTGTCGGCATCGAAAAACAACTAGGTGCGTAACAAAAACCCAAAAAACAGCTAACGATGTGATGCTAAAAAGTGGACTGACGATGCCATACGACCTTGTGACAGGCCGTGTGGGCCACACAGACTGGGTCAGTTGGGCCATGTGGGCCCCTTTTCTAAAAGTTTTACCTAGGGCTATATTTGACGAGCAATTTAATTTAGCCACTTGTAAGGTTCATACTGTATAAATAAGATTCTAAACATAAAATCTGACATTTTTCTACTGTATGTGATTTGAATTATGTATGTCAATTGTTAGCATAATATAATGTGAAAAGTATGTATGTATGACGTGAAAAATATGTAAGGTATACATGCATTTGATATTGGTTAGTATGTAATATGTTTTGACATGTGCATTGGGAGTGGGATAATGATGTGATGGAGGAAGTGTTCGCGGTTTAACTATATATTGATATTAGTACGTCATCATTGTCGGGCAACCTAAGGTGGCGGGTCATCTTTGTCGGGCAACTCGGGATGACTTATTTTGTGGTATTAACCACATATCTGATATGGTGGATCGTGTTTGATAATGAATTAAAATTTAAATGATATTCTAAAAAAATTAAACATTTATTAAACGATTTTTTAATAATCTCATTATACGTTCAGATTATATCTGCTCTTTTAAAACAATGCTTAGAACTACCCATTACCCCTCCCTAACCTATAAATAAGAGGATAATGCGCTTCAGCGCACTCAAACCCACATCCTCCTGCATTGGCAACAATGCCAAAGTCAATCGAGTTAAAACTCAATCGACAAATGATTTTATCTTTAAAGTTAAAATTTTTATTGATCGAAAATGTTAAAATATTAATTTCAAATATTAGTACATTTTAATTTATTATAAGTAATTTTATTTTCAATACTATAATGTTTATTAATAAATACTTCTTGTAATATAAATATCTTTTAGTATGTTAAGAGTAATAGTAAATTTTATTTTATCATCATTTTTGTATTATAAATATTAGTAATACAACTTTTCTTGAATCAAGCATATCTAGTGGAAGATGTTAGCCCTTTGCACTTTGTTAGAATCACCCCCTACTTGAATGTTAAGGGATTATTGCACTACAAAACAATGGGACTCAAGAAAATCATCCCCATCAGTAGGAGGTTCCAAAATGATACGAACTCCGTCCAAAGGCTCAACTGAACCCGTTCGTGATCCAATCGAGCTACCAGTTGGTCCAATTACTCGAGCTCGAGCCAAGCAGTTCAAAGAAGCAATTACAGCCTTAATTGAATGAGTTTGGGAGGAAGCTTCAACTGGACTCGTCAATCGATCTTGGGATGGCTTATCAAATGCCCCGTGCAACCTACTTGAAACCGAATTTAAATTTAGCTAGCTAATTTAGTTGCTAAATAATACTTAAACATTCTTAGTTATTTCGGTCATATTAACTATGTTTTAATTCCCTACAACATTATTACATGTCTAATTGTTTTGTTGTTTAAGTCTATTAATTGTGTCCTAGTTTGTACAACATTAATATTTGTCCTAGTATCTTACTTTGATTTATGTCTATTAACTATGCTCTAATTCGACAGCATCAATGCATGTTTGGTCAGACATCTTAATGGTGTATTAGCTTATTACACATTTAATTTGTGTTTTTTTAGTTTGTCTTAATTGAGTCTTTAATTTGTTTTACAGGTTATTCAATTGGGCAGCTGGACATTCATGCACTATTCCAGATTCATTGAAGCTTATTTAAAGAGGATCATGCACCCGATTATTCATGAACTTTGGAGCTACTTGGTGCACTCATTCAGGTGACCATTCGTGAAACGATGAGACAAACATTAAACTTTGTGTGAGCTGATCAGCTAGCACATCAATTAACCGTTCGGTACTTGGTGTTCACACCAAAGAACCCTCCAAAGTCGAGTGTTCACACCCAAGGGCCATTCTGTTGCCACCAGATACATTCATCAACTGATTATCCATTCGATGAACCATGAAGCATTAACTCCAGCTCATAACAACATTAACCGATCAAGTTAATGCTTCCTTCAGCTCAATCATTAAGTCTACTATAATGGCTGATCGTGAACCTCAAGTGTCAAGCTTCAAGTCTGTTCGGGAACTCCAATGGACAAGCTGATCATTTAAGCCATTCAAAGAGTTGTTCAGCTGAATTAAGTTAACTCCAACTTTATTTAACTTGTAATTATTTTAATGTCTATTCGCCTGGAAATCAAGCAGCCTATAAGTAGCTTGTTTGTAACTTGTTTTAAGAACTTTTGAACCTTGAATGAATTATAGCATATTTGTGAGTTGTTCAACTCTCGTTGTTTTTGGTGATTCAAATTGACTTATCTAGCTTGCTAGTGGCGTCAATCAGTTTCCTTTCCGAACTTATCACTCTTTAAGTGTGGCGTTCACCCATTTGATACCGATTGGTTCCTATCTTTCTAGATAAAGGGTCATGGTCCTTAACCATCTATTCATCTATCCCCTTGATAGCTTCATAAGATTTGGGTCTCTATTCCTTAATAGAGGTTCTTTCTTCCACTGTTAAGTTCGAATTCCATCTTCCATCAACTTAATATCCATTTTACTTTCTTTGTTAAAACATTAACCTTTTGAAACAGCCTGTTTGTTTAAACAAAAGCTTTGTTACTTAATTTTACGATCGGCAACAAACAACTCTAATTCGTCAACGAATACGAGTTCGTATCACAAAACCTCTACATATTATGTATGTTTACCCGTATTAGAGGTTGAAATAAAAAATACTAAAAAAAATAAAAGTAAAGTTGATCAAAGAATATTAAACGCCATCGTTGTACACTTGCAATTAAAAAAAATAAACAACTTTAAGAGACAAAGAAAAGATGTTAAGATTTTCTCCCTTGAAACTTTTAAAAGGTAATAAAACTTAATAATATTTGAAAAGATGTAGGGTCACTAGGGGTGAGCAAAACATAATTCGACTCGAAAAAATCGAAAAAAAATCGAATTTCAAGTTAAACGAATCGAGTTATTCGAGTTAATCGAGTTATTCGAATCAACTCGAATTTTTTTTTTCGAATTTCGAGTTTGAATCGAGTTGAGTTTTCGAATTCGAATAATTCGAATATCAAACTATAATATTTTATATTTTTACCCCAAACTCCTAAACCTTTTTACTTTTCCCTCAAAACTTTTACTCCTTCCCACTTTCTCCCCAAAACTTTTACTCATCTCCCCTCCCAACCCCCCAATCTACCCAAAATCTATTTTCCACCAAAATTTTACTCTCCCATTTACTTTTTCTCAAAATTTTACTCCCCAAAACCCTCAAAACCTTTTATTTTCCCCCAAAATTTTTACTCCCTCCCACTTTTCCCCTAAAACTTTTATTCCCTAACACTTTTATTCTCTTCCCATCCCACCTCCCATCTACCCCAAACCCTTCCCCCTCCAATTTTTTTTTTAAATATCCCTCCAAAATTTTACTCCCCCTATTTACATTCCCTCAAACTTTTATTCCCCAAAACCTTTTATTTTCCCCTTAAACTTTTACTTCTCACCGTTTACTCTCAAATAAAAAATCAAAATTATCCAAAAAAAAAACACTAAACATAAATAGTAATAATTTTATTTATATCTACTATTTATATTATTAAATTAAATTTCACATTTTATATTATTTATATTATTGAATTGTTTAGTCATATTGAATATTTATATTAAAATTGAATTATTAATTATGCCATAAAATATTCGTGTTAAAATTTTATATTGGTATCAATTTCACATTTTATTTTAAAATAACTTTTATTAAAAATCATATTTTTACATTTAATATATTTTTAATTCCAAAATACACAATGACAAGAATCAAGATAATTGAAATAACTAAGTAAGCAAAGAAGCTAACAAGTATATAAAAAATTAATAAATAAATTATGAGGTGATGAAAGTTAATAAAAAATTTGATTAAGGTGGACAAATTTTATTACGATAGGTGACAATGGTTATAAGGACACAAAAATATTTTCTAAAATTTAACTCGAACAAATATATTCGATTCGATTCGATTGGAATTCTATCTCACTCGACTCGATTCGAGAAAACTTCAAATAAAGTTAGGATGATAAAATGATATTCGAAAACTCGATTAACTCGAAAATTTTCGATTCGATTCGATTCGATTCGATTCGATGGAATGCTCACCCCTAGGGGTCACTCTCTAACAAAAGTTGACATAAGACTCTAAGAAGCCAAAGAAAAACTCGACTCCAAAGGAAGTAAGTTGCTCGTAGAAAGGAGAGACAATTGCTTTCGTACCTATTAACATAAGAAGCTTAAATGTGTTAGAATTCATAATAGAATAAGAAAAGCTAAAAACAACAGAAAACCTAATGCAAGAATCAAAGAAAATAAACTACCCAACTGAAAACTTAAAACAATGGAAAACAACTTGAATTTTTCGTTTGAGGAGTTCTCGATTTTAAAAAATCAAAAAATTTAAACTGGAGTGTCCTCAGATAGTGTAGATCTGATCTTGAAAATTTTGGCACATAATTCAACCAATTTTTTTTCTTTTTTTGTTTCGTATTTTTCTGTTTTTGCACTTTTCCAATAACTTTTTTTTGTGGGAAGTATTTTTCTATATCCCAAGAGAGTGTCAAGAATCAATATGTAAAATTTCATATTATTTGAAAAATGTTTACCCATTGAAAAATATTTTTTCTGAAAAACTTTTTGGGTAAAAAAAGTTGTTTTGAGGTTGTTTATTGAAATCAATTTATTAGAACACAAAGAACACCTAAAACGCCCAAATCTTATACCAAATCTAATTCTTTTTGTTGTTGTTTTGTATTTGATTAAATCTACAAATCTAAATTATTCATAAAAATTTTCTATGAGATAATGTTTAGTATAAAATTAAAATTAAAATAAATTTTAATAATAATAAATAAAAATTATGAATTAATATTTGTATTAAAATCTATTTATCAAAAGTTGATCAATTATTATTAAATTTTGATCAATACATTTTTAATTTATTTACAAATTTTTGAAATATTATCCACAATTTAAATAATAATTGTTATTAAAAATTTTACATAAAACTACATTTTTAAAATTAAAAATTATTTTTAAATATTAAAAATTACTAAATCAAATAATTTTTGTTAATTTGATTTTAATAATTTTAAATTTTAAATTTTAGGCTAAAATTTTCATATAAATTTAATAATACACTAAATTTAAATTTTAAAAATTTGTTTTTAAAAATCAATTTAATATAAAATATGACAAACCTAATATCTGAAAATTAAAAAATTTTTTAATTTTAAAATTAATTAATTAAACAATTATAAAATTTAAAAAATATTTTAATATACTTAAATTCAAAAAATAATATTAACAAATGAAAATAAATAAAACATAAAACTAAATTCAAAATAATAAAATTCAAATATATTACTATTAATAATTTATTTTAACAATTAAACATTCAAATCAAATTATGTAATATAAATTATACAATTTTTATTTTAAATTTTAATATTACTTCAACCATTGAATTTCATAATTATTTTTAAAATTTAAATTTAAATCTATTCAAATATTTCTAAATTTTTAAAAATATCTTTAAATTTTGAATATTTTATCTAATTTTATCAAACATATTCATTTTTAGTGTAATGATTATTTCAAGTAATTATCAATTGACTTTTAACAATATTCGTTATCAATATATCAAAATTGTAGAATATTCATATAAAATTAGAAATTTAAGAATTTGTAATTTTGAATTAATATTAAAAATTTTTGCATTTAAACAATTTAATTAATTGATAACATTTAAACAGAACTAAACTAAATATAATAATTTGTGAAATGAATGTTTTTAAATATTTTTTAAATGATCTAATAAATGAAAATCAAAATAATATATACAAATTTAATAATGTATTTAAACTATATAATAAATATTGATATATTTTTAATATGATTGAAGTAATTAAATTATAATATTAGAATATAATTAAGAATTAAAATAATTAAAAATTAGATGATTAATGAAATAAATTAAACATGTTAAATTAGAAATAAAATTAATTAATTTGATATATAATTAATTAATAAGTATTGAATTTAGATAATATATAATTATATTATGATTATTAAATTAAATAATTTATTAGAATAGCTTAATCATTCTCTAAATAATTATTATATTAATATAAATAAATTAATATTTATGAATTATTTTATTACTTTTACTTTAATAAATTATTTAAATATATAATTTATAATAAAATTTAGTATTCAAATTTAATATAGTTATTATAATTGTTATATTATTAATATTAATTAAAATTATAAATATATGATCTAAATGTTTTAATTAAGTTTTATATTTAAATTAATAGATAATATATTAAATATATAAATACTATATTAATATTAAATTCTAATAAAAGTATTAATTTTAAATTATTGATATATAATTTTCTAAGAAATTTTATTGTAAATTATTAATATTATTAAATATATTTTATTGATAATAATTAATAATATATTAATAATAATTTTATAATTAAATTTTAATTATAATTTATTCAAATATTATAATTTTTAAATTTAAAATTATTATTAATATTATAATAAATATTTAATATATTAAATTTTATTAATTTTGAAAATTTTAGTTTAAATTTTGATAATAATATATTAAATTATTAATATATTTAAATTAAATTTAGTAATATTTGAATAATGCATTTTAATAATTTGTAAATTTATAATATAATATTAATATTAAAATTAATTAAACTTATTTATTTAAATATATTAAAAATTTAAATTAATTAAATAAAACGAAGGTAACTTTTAAAAGATATACATTTAATTTATTTGGCATAGTGTAAAAATAAATAAATATAATTTAACATGATGGCATGAGGATTAACAAAATAAAGTAAAATAGTAGTGGGTAAAAAATGAAATGATGATATTAGAATAATAAATAAATGAATAAAGAGAAAAAACAAATGAAAAGGTAAAATAAAAAAATGTTATGCTAGCGAATAATAATGCAACTATAATGATAATAAAAATACATCGATTTATAGTAATAATAGCGATAATCATGTCATGATTATTATAATGATACTAACATGAATGATGATAATAATAATGATAAAATAAAAAATGCATAAAAGGATATAAATAACATAAATTTTAAATGTTAAAATAAAAGATATTGTAAATAAAGAGGTAAATTTTAATAAGTGAGGATTAAATTGAAATTTAAGCGAAACTTAAAGCATGAATTGTGAAATAAACAAAGAAAGGGGAAACGAAGGATTGAATTGAAAACATAACAAAATTAAAAGTCTAAATTATATGAAAATTGTAATGACCCAAAATTCACGGGCATCAGAAAACTGCAATATCGGGCCTCCATCTTAGTGAAATGGGTTCGTAAATAATTATTAGAAATATTTATGAGACTAGAGTTGTGCCTAATTAGGTTCTAATTAGGTGAATTTAGCTTAATTAAGAGTGATTAGAAAAAAAAGACTAAATTGAATAAGTGGTAAAAGTTGAATTATAGATTAAAATGGTAATTAAGCCATTAACAATAAATGAGGCGGCAAATGAGAAGATTTTTCTTCGATTATATATTATATATATAAATATTATTATGGTTTTATATTAAAATTATTAAAATAGTGACAAATGTATGGTAGTGATAATAAACATGTGTAAAATACATGAAAACACACTTGTAATATATTTGTATATTTTCTTAAATAATAAGTAAAAGATGTTTATTAATTATTATATTATATTATGAAATAAAAAAATAAAGACAAGTGTAAGGTGATGATAAAATATAAGTGTTAATTAAAATATGTGCATTTATAGTATATGTATTTAATTTACTTGTTATTTAAGTAATATATATTTGTTATAATTATATATTATATAATTGTTAAATTAATAAACAAATATAATACAAAGAAAGTAAAAAGGACAAAAGGGCACTTAAACAAAAGTATAAGTTGAGGCAGGTAATCCTTAAAAAATCTGAGATTTTTAAGTTCAATATATATATATATATATTATATTATATTATATTATTAAACAATAAAGATATTTATTATGTTTTATTATATATTATATTATTATAGTAAAGTAACGAAAAAAGAAAAAAAAAGAACAGAAGCTATTCGAAACAGGGAAAGGAAGGAAAGAAGGAAAATAAAAGGGAAATTCAGGTTTTGAAGCTTTAAACCTTAATAGGTAAGTCAATCAAGCCCTTTTACTTAATTTTGATGGTTTAGAACGAAGATTTTGATGAAATTAAGTTGAGACTTTGGAAGTTTATAGGTTTTAAGTATAGTTCATGTTGAACAAATGTTTGAATTAGGGTTTAATTGATAGACTTATTGATTAGAATTGATTAAAGGATTAAATTGTAAAGTAAGCTATAAGTTTTGCATAGTAGGGACTAAATTTTAAGAATTTCAAAATTTTGTATTTATGATGAAATTTAGATAGTTATGTCTAAGTTTGGTTGAAATTTGAATAGAAATAAAGTATGAATTAAGATAGGAAAGTAATTGAATTTAATTAGGGCCAAATTGAATTTACAGTAGAAATTGGATAGAAATTGAATAGGAAAATTTAAATATTAGACATAAGTTAATATTTTATTAATGATTATGAAAATTATCCTAATTTTTCGTAGCTAATATCGCACTCGAGGCATCCACGAAGAAAGGAAAAGAAAAAGTGGACGAGGAGTAGACACGAGAATCACGGTTTGTATTACTATAATTCAAATCTAATTATTATTAATTATTGTGTTTTAATTGAAATGTATGGTAAATAAATAAGGTAAGAAATTTGGTATGATAATATTGTTTTGAATGGAGTTGATTTCAATTGAATATAATTACTGAAATTAAGTATAGTTTATTCTTTAAAGTTCCCCCTGTTTCACTGCTTGATAGTTCCGACCCCTTTTCACTAAAAATTAATTATCTCATTGTACAGAATTCGGATAATGTTCTTGTTTTTTTATTTTGAAATTAGACTCATTCAGGATTCTAAAAATATAAAGTTTAGCCCATAATTATTTTTTTAAAATTTTTAATGATTTTTCAAAGTCAGAACAGGGGATTTCGAAATCATTCTGGCCCTGTTTCACTAAAATTCAAATATCTCATATATAAAACTCTTTTTCTTGCTCTGTCTCTTTTATGTAAAAATAGACTCATTCAGATTTAATTTCATATATTATTCAACCTCTAATTCAATTTCCACCATTTTCGGTGATTTTTTTAAGTCACACAACTGTTGCTGTCTAAACTGTTTTGTTGCTAAATGTACTCTTCCATAATTTCACTTTTTCACTGAACAAAGTAAATTTCTCATCTTTCTTGATTTATAAAAACACATTTAACTTATTTAAAACTCACGTTATTCAATTTAGTCCAAAATATACTTTTGCAAAATTACATTTTGCCCTAAATTAATAAATAAATTATGAGGTGATGAAAGTTAATAAAAAATTTGATTAAGGTGGACAAATTTTATTACGATAGGTGACAATGGTTATAAGGACACAAAAATATTTTCTAAAATTTAACTCGAACAAATATATTGATTCGATTCGATTCGAATTCTATCTCACTCGACTCGATTCGAGAAAACTTCAAATAAAGTTAGGATGATAAAATGATATTCGAAAACTCGATTAACTCGAAAATTTTCGATTCGATTCGATGGAATGCTCACCCCTAGGGGTCACTCTCTAACAAAAGTTGACATAAGACTCTAAGAAGCCAAAGAAAAACTCGACTCCAAAGGAAGTAAGTTGCTCGTAGAAAGGAGAGACAATTGCTTTCGTACCTATTAACATAAGAAGCTTAAATGTGTTAGAATTCATAATAGAATAAGAAAAGCTAAAAACAACAGAAAACCTAATGCAAGAATCAAATAAAATAAACTACCCAACTGAAAACTTAAAACAATGGAAAACAACTTGAATTTTTCGTTTGAGGTGTTCTCGATTTTAAAAAATCAAAAAATTTAAACTGGAGTGTCCTCAAATAGTGTAGATCTGATCTTGAAAATTTTGGCACATAATTCAACCAATTTTTTTCTTTTTTTGTTTCGTATTTTTCTGTTTTTGCACTTTTCCAATAACTCTTTTTTGTGGGAAGTATTTTTCTATATCCCAAGAGAGTGTCAAGAATCAATATGTAAAATTTCATATTATTTGAAAAATGTTTACCCATTGAAAAATATTTTTTCTGAAAAACTTTTTGGGTAAAAAAAGTTGTTTTGAGGTTGTTTACTGGAAATCAATTTATTAGAACACAAAGAACACCTAAAACGCCCAAATCTTATACCAAATCTAATTCTTTTTTTGTTGTTGTTTTGTATTTTTCTGTTTTTGCACTTTTCAATCACTTTTTTAGAAATATTTTCTAGATTCTAAGAGAGTGCCAAGAAGTAATATATAAAATTTCAAATCATTTGAAAACGTTTACCGACTGAAAAATATTTTCTTCAAAAAAATTTTTGGGTAAAAAAAAGTTGTTTTCAGTTTGTTTGTTGGAAATCGATTTATAAGAACACAAGAGCACCTAAAACACTCAAATTTGATACCAAATGATAAGGAATGGGCAAAAAAATGATCATCTTCAAATTGTTCGACCCAAAAAAAAATTGGATCTGACCTGAAAGAAGAAATAAACAAATTATGAAATTAATTTAAACAAGAAGTAATTTTAAACTAAATTTTCTTGTTTAACTAAGAAACAAGAACTCTTAAACAACTTAAAATACTTAAGCAATATCCAAAATTCGGAATAAATAAATAATAAAATAATAAAACCTAATAAATACAATATTGGGCTCATATATAATAAAAATTTAGCCTAACAAACGAACCTAATATGCTTTAAACTCAAATTAAAATCCCGAAACTTGTAATTGTTGTCATAATCCCATTCAGAAATTTATACTCGCGCAATCTTCACTAAAAATGTCATAACTTGAGCTCTCGAACTCGAAATTGAGTGATTCAAAGTGCGTTTTGAAGCTAAGAGATAGCTCTTTAAACATTATGCAAGCATCTAAACCCATAAATGTGAGGATCTCATCCATAAATTTATTGCAAGTTGACGAATCTTTTCCTTTTGAAAATTGGTAGTTTGGTTGAATTGACTTTAATAAATTTCACTCATTCTATGAATGTATCATTCCTTGTTTCCTTGAAAAGATTAATCCTCTAATATTGTCTTTGATCGACATTTTTTTATTTGCTTGGCCTTTGTCATTGTTGTTGGGCCTTGAGGTAGTGTGGGCTCATCATATCCATATGAATCTGAAATTAGGTCTTGAGACTCGCATTAGTATTGTAAGATTTCACTAGAAATAAAAACTTTAATTGTGCTACAACTATCAAGACACATTACTTAATTATTTCGTAATAGTTGTCAATTTATTGAGATTCGAAGTCGTACATCTTTCTCAAGAAGCAACTATAATGGAGTATTCTCTTACCGCTAAAGTTTGTGGAAACATGAGTTTGGGTGTGTGTGATGGGAGAATCAACCAACAATTAAGGGAAGCTGTTTTTTATTACTCAAGTCAAATAGGAAGAGTTACTTTTCTCATGACATTCATATATGCTTTGATTGAACAATAGAGATCAGAGACCCATATGTTCCATCTCCCATGCGACGAAGTGGCAATAACACTAAAGGATGTAGCATTTGTTGACAGGGCTTCTAGTGGGCAGGTGTTCTGTAATAAGGAACATTAAATTTAATCTTCAAGAGGTCCCTTTTCGAGCATTTGGAACTATGTGACGTTATTTACGTATTGAAATTTTGTGATATAATAGGTGGTCTAGGCATCGGGATTATACGACGTACTGTTGGAAGGGCGAATTGGTACCTATACGTGGAGCAGTTGATAGGGAATTGCAAACAATCAATAAATTGGTCGAATTATATGGTTTGAATGGATTATATCATCGTACAATGTAAAGTGTAAGTATAAACATTTAAGAAAAATAAATGGATGGCTAAAATGATTTTTTTGTAAAGTTGGAGGGCTAATTAAGTCATTATGCCTTTTATAAACTAATAAACATTGCTCAGAGATATTTTTGTCATTTTAAATCATGTGAAATATAAAATAATGTGCTTGATGATAGTCGAACCCAAAACATTATAATTTATAATGTATTTACCATTTCAACTAAAACTTCATTTGATTTTTAAATCAATTTTTCTATAAATATATATGTTAAATAATGTTTTCAGCCACATTATTAATGTGTCATATTCTAGTAATATTAATATCAAGTGATGTTTATATCATACCCGAGTTTATCGACTATGACCCATATTATTTTTTTTTGCTAAAAACCAATTAAACTCATTATTGTTGAAATTAGACTAGACTAATCAATTAGATCGATTTAACCAAAAATCGATTAGCACCGGTCTTAAATAAGGTGGAAAGCTAGCTGACCTAGAAACTAATGTAAACTACGATTAAATCGTGAACTATGAATTGAATAAACTAGTTAAAAACGAATTGAATTAGTTTTTTTTTTTTTTGTAATTTTGAGCCAAATTATCCAGAAATAAAAAAAAAAGAAAACCACTTTTTTGTTTTCACGAAATCAACTTAGGGTGAGTTTGGACGGGCGGTGCGTTTACTTACGATTAGTGTAAAAATAGCGGTGGCGATGAGATTAGATACTGTAGTGATACTGTAGCGTGAGACAAAAAGTAAACTAAACGTACCGCACCGCACCTAATCGCCCATCCAAATCCATCCTTAGTCAAACAAAAAAAAAGTTTCTCGCTCCAGTTCTCTATATTATCATGTCTTTTTCATCAATAGCTTGTCAAAAATGACAATCTTTGGAGAGTAAAAGAAAGAAAAGAACAAAAGAAATAGATTCTAAATTGATCCGATGGCTTTTAAAGAGATAATGGTAGGCCGCTAAGTTTTTCAAAGTAGAGTTTTGTCGCTTTTAAGTGTTAAGTCTCTCTACGCAACAACAAAGGTTAGTGATTTTTTCTAAAGTCTTCATTTATTTCTTATTCAGTACCTAGTGGCTGTAGGTTTTTAAGGTGGGTTAGGTCTTAAATAAGTGCTTCTATTCAAGATAAAATAATGAAAAATAAGCTATTTTAGTAAAAACGTTATGTTATATTTTATTTCAATATGTTTATTCATAGCTTTATATAGCTTTATAAGCATCCAACAATTTTTGTACAAATCGACTGAGTGTAAGAAGATGTTACTTTAAGTAATGTATTTATTTTTATTTAAGAGTTTGAGAAATTATTACGTGTCGAAATTTTTTTGAAATTGATTTTTATTTTTCAAAAATAAAAGTGGAGTCGCCATCAATTTTTTTAATTAGGTATGATCGGATCACCTTAAGACTTTGTCATTTTAATAAAATGTTAGATTTACTAAAATTATTTTCGGTCTTACAAAATTCATGAAATGGGTTCGGAAGTCGGTTACGTATGAGGAAGGATTAACTCCCTCATAAAACCCAAAATTGGTACCTAATTGATTACTTGATGTCTTAGTGTCGAGAATTGAAAATTTGAAGAGAATTTAAAACACGATCCCTCTTTGCATAATGTTATTTGATTAAGATATCGCTTAACTAAATTAAATTTAATAGAAAATGCCCTATTTCGAATTAATCGAGAAGAAAGACCATGCCCCGTGAGTTAGGACATGATGCCTCGAATTCTCAAAAACCATAATAATCGCCATTTGATCATTACTTAAATCTTGTTTTGTTATTTTAAATAGGATATTCGATTACTTTGGTTCTAAGAAGATGCCATACTTCGTAAGTTAGGAGCACGACTCCTCGAATTCCAAAAATAATGAACATTGTCTCAATTTTAAGTATTTTCTGTACGTTAAATAAAACGAAGGTAACTTTTAAAAAGATATACATTTAATTTATTTGGCATAGTGTAAAAATAAATAAATATAATTTAACATGATGGCATGAGGATTAACAAAATAAAGTAAAATAGTAGTGGGTAAAAAATGAAATGATGATATTAGAATAATAAATAAATGAATAAAGAGAAAAAACAAATGAAAAGGTAAAATAAAAAAATGTTATGCTAGCGAATAATAATGCAACTATAATGATAATAAAAATACATCGATTTATAGTAATAATAGCGATAATCATGTCATGATTATTATAATGATACTAACATGAATGATGATAATAATAATGATAAAATAAAAAAAATGCATAAAAAGGATATAAATAACATAAATTTTAAATGTTAAAATAAAAGATATTGTAAATAAAGAGGTAAATTTTAATAAGTGAGGGATTAAATTGAAATTTAAGCGAAACTTAAAGCATGAATTGTGAAATAAACAAAGAAAGGGGAAACGAAGGATTGAATTGAAAACATAACAAAATTAAAAGTCTAAATTATATGAAAATTGTAATGACCCAAAATTCACGGGCATCAGAAAACTGCAATATCGGGCCTCCATCTTAGTGAAATGGGTTCGTAAATAATTATTAGAAATATTTATGAGACTAGAGTTGTGCCTAATTAGGTTCTAATTAGGTGAATTTAGCTTAATTAAGAGTGATTAGAAAAAAAAGACTAAATTGAATAAGTGGTAAAAGTTGAATTATAGATTAAAATGGTAATTAAGCCATTAACAATAAATGAGGCGGCAAATGAGAAGATTTTTCTTCGATTATATATTATATATATAAATATTATTATGGTTTTATATTAAAATTATTAAAATAGTGACAAATGTATGGTAGTGATAATAAACATGTGTAAAATACATGAAAACACACTTGTAATATATTTGTATATTTTCTTAAATAATAAGTAAAAGATGTTTATTAATTATTATATTATATTATGAAATAAAAAAATAAAGACAAGTGTAAGGTGATGATAAAATATAAGTGTTAATTAAAATATGTGCATTTATAGTATATGTATTTAATTTACTTGTTATTTAAGTAATATATATTTGTTATAATTATATATTATATAATTGTTAAATTAATAAACAAATATAATACAAAGAAAGTAAAAGGACAAAAGGGCACTTAAACAAAAGTATAAGTTGAGGCAGGTAATCCTTAAAAAATCTGAGATTTTAAGTTCAATATATATATATATATATTATATTATATTATATTATTAAACAATAAAGATATTTATTATGTTTTATTATATATTATATTATTATAGTAAAGTAACGAAAAAAAGAAAAAAAAAAAGAACAGAAGCTATTCGAAACAGGGGAAAGGAAGGAAAGAAGGAAAAATAAAAGGGGAAATTCAGGTTTTGAAGCTTTAAACCTTAATAGGTAAGTCAATCAAGCCCTTTTTACTTAATTTTGATGGTTTAGAACGAAGATTTTGATGAAATTAAGTTGAGACTTTGGAAGTTTATAGGTTTTTAAGTATAGTTCATGTTGAACAAATGTTTGAATTAGGGGTTTAATTGATAGACTTATTGATTAGAATTGATTAAAGGATTAAATTGTAAAGTAAGCTATAAGTTTTGCATAGTAGGGACTAAATTTTAAGAATTTCAAAATTTTGTATTTATGATGAAATTTAGATAGTTATGTCTAAGTTTGGTTGAAATTTGAATAGAAATAAAGTATGAATTAAGATAGGAAAGTAATTGAATTTAATTAGGGCCAAATTGAATTTACAGTAGAAATTGGATAGAAATTGAATAGGAAAATTTAAATATTAGACATAAGTTAATATTTTATTAATGATTATGAAAATTATCCTAATTTTTCGTAGCTAATATCGCACTCGAGGCATCCACGAAGAAAGGAAAAGAAAAAGTGGACGAGGAGTAGACACGAGAATCACGGTTTGTATTACTATAATTCAAATCTAATTATTATTAATTATTGTGTTTTAATTGAAATGTATGGTAAATAAATAAGGTAAGAAATTTGGTATGATAATATTGTTTTGAATGGAGTTGATTTCAATTGAATATAATTACTGAAATTAAGTATAGTTTATTCTTTAAAGTTCCCCCTGTTTCACTGCTTGATAGTTCCGACCCCTTTTCACTAAAAATTAATTATCTCATTGTACAGAATTCGGATAATGTTCTTGTTTTTTATTTTGAAATTAGACTCATTCAGGATTCTAAAATATAAAGTTTAGCCCATAATTATTTTTTTAAAATTTTTAATGATTTTTCAAAGTCAGAACAGGGGATTTCGAAATCATTCTGGCCCTGTTTCACTAAAATTCAAATATCTCATATATAAAACTCTTTTTCTTGCTCTGTCTCTTTTATGTAAAAATAGACTCATTCAGATTTAATTTCATATATTATTCAACCTCTAATTCAATTTCCACCATTTTCGGTGATTTTTTTAAGTCACACAACTGTTGCTGTCTAAACTGTTTTGTTGCTAAATGTACTCTTCCATAATTTCACTTTTTCACTGAACAAAGTAAATTTCTCATCTTTCTTGATTTATAAAAACACATTTAACTTATTTAAAACTCACGTTATTCAATTTAGTCCAAAAATATACTTTTGCAAAATTACATTTTTGCCCCTAAATTAATAAATAAATTATGAGGTGATGAAAGTTAATAAAAAATTTGATTAAGGTGGACAAATTTTATTACGATAGGTGACAATGGTTATAAGGACACAAAAATATTTTCTAAAATTTAACTCGAACAAATATATTGATTCGATTCGATTCGAATTCTATCTCACTCGACTCGATTCGAGAAAACTTCAAATAAAGTTAGGATGATAAAATGATATTCGAAAACTCGATTAACTCGAAAATTTTCGATTCGATTCGATGGAATGCTCACCCCTAGGGGTCACTCTCTAACAAAAGTTGACATAAGACTCTAAGAAGCCAAAGAAAAACTCGACTCCAAAGGAAGTAAGTTGCTCGTAGAAAGGAGAGACAATTGCTTTCGTACCTATTAACATAAGAAGCTTAAATGTGTTAGAATTCATAATAGAATAAGAAAAGCTAAAAACAACAGAAAACCTAATGCAAGAATCAAATAAAATAAACTACCCAACTGAAAACTTAAAACAATGGAAAACAACTTGAATTTTTCGTTTGAGGTGTTCTCGATTTTAAAAATCAAAAATTTAAACCGAGTGTCCTCAAATAGTGTAGATCGATCTTGAAAATTTTGGCACATAATTCAACCAATTTTTTCTTTTTTTGTTTCAGATTTTTCTGTTTTGCACTTTTCCAATAACTCTTTTTTGTGGGAAGTATTTTTCTATATCCCAAGAGAGTGTCAAGAATCAATATGTAAAATTTCATATTATTTGAAAAATGTTTACCCATTGAAAAATATTTTTTCTGAAAAACTTTTTGGGTAAAAAAAGTTGTTTTGAGGTTGTTTATTGAAATCAATTTATTAGAACACAAAGAACACCTAAAACGCCCAAATCTTATACCAAATCTAATTCTTTTTTGTTGTTGTTTTGTATTTTTCTGTTTTGCACTTTTTCAATCACTTTTTTTTAGAAATATTTTTCTAGATTCTAAGAGAGTGCCAAGAAGTAATATATAAAATTTCAAATCATTTGAAAACGTTTACCGACTGAAAAATAATTTCTTCAAAAAAATTTTTGGGTAAAAAAAAGTTGTTTTCAGTTTGTTTGTTGGAAATCGATTTAGAAGAACACAAAGAGCACCTAAAACACTCAAATTTGATACCAAATGATAAGGAATGGGCAAAAAAATGATCATCTTCAAATTGTTCGACTCAAAAAAAAATTGGATCTGACCTGAAAGAAGAAATAAACAAATTATGAAATTAATTTAAACAAGAAGTAGTTTTAAACTAAATTTTCTTGTTTAACTAAGAAACAAGAACTCTTAAACAACTTAAAATACTTAAGCAATATCCAAAAATCGGAATAAATAAATAATAAAATAATAAAACCTAATAAATACAATATTGGGCTCATATATAATAAAAATTTAGCTTAAAAACGAACCTAATATGCTTTAAACTCAAATTAAAATCCCAAACTTGTAATTGTTGTCATAATCCCATTCAGAAATTTATACTCGCAAATCTTCACTAAAATGTCATAACTTGAGCTCTCGAACTCAAAATTGAGTGATTCAAAGTGCGTTTTGAAGCTAAGAGATAGCTCTTTAAACATTATGCAAGCATCTAAACCCATAAATGTGAGGATCTCATCCATAAATTTATTGCAAGTTGACGAATCTTTTCCTTTTGAAAATTGGTAGTTTGGTTGAATTGACTTTAATAAATTTCACTCATTCTGTGAATGTATCATTCCTTGTTTCCTTGAAAAGATTAATCCTCTAATATTGTTTTTGATCGACATTTTTTTATTTTCTTGGCCTTTGTCATTGTTGTTGGGCCTTGAGGTAGTGTGGGCTTATCATATCCATATGAATCTGAAATTAGGTCTTGAGACTCGCATTAGTATTGTAAGATTTCACTAGAAATAAAAACTTTAATTGTGCTACAACTATCAAGACACATTACTTAATTATTTCGTAATAGTTGTCAATTTATTGAGATTCGAAGTCGTACATCTTTCTCAAGAAGCAACTATAATGGAGTATTCTCTTACCGCTAAAGTTTGTGGAAACATGAGTTTGGGTGTGTGTGATGGGAGAATCACCAACAATTAAGGGAAGTCTTTTTATACCTTAATAGGTAAGTCAATCAAGCCCTTTTACTTAATTTTGATGGTTTAGAACGAAGATTTTGATGAAATTAAGTTGAGAAGTTGGAAGTTTATAGGTTTTTAAGTATAGTTCATGTTGAACAAATGTTTGAATTAGAGGTTTAATTGATAGACTTATTGATTAGAATTGATTAAAGGATTAAATTGTAAAGTAAGCTATAAGTTTTGCATAGTAGGGACTAAATTTTAAGAATTTCAAAATTTTGTATTTATGATGAAATTTAGATAGTTATGTCTAAGTTTGGTTGAAATTTGAATAGAAATAAAGTATGAATTAAGATAGGAAAGTAATTGAATTTAATTAGGACCAAATTGAATTTACTGAGAAATTGGATAGAAATTGAATAGGAAAATTTAAATATTAGACATAAGTTAATATTTTATTAATGATTATGAAAATTATCCTAATTTTTCGTAGCTAATATCGCACTCGAGGCATCCACGAAGAAAGGAAAAGAAAAAGTGGACGAGGAGTAGACACGAGAATCACGGTTTGTATTACTATAATTCAAATCTAATTATTATTAATTATTGTGTTTTAATTGAAATGTATGGTAAATAAATAAGGTAAGAAATTTGGTATGATAATATTGTTTTGAATGGAGTTGATTTCAATTGAATATAATTATTGAAATTAAGTATAGTTTATTCTTTAAAGTTCCCCTGTTTCAACGCTTGATAGTTCCGACCCTTTTCACTAAAAATTAATTATCTCATTGTACAGAATTCAGATAATGTTCTTGTTTTTTATTTTGAAATTAGACTCATTCAGGATTCTAAAAATATAAAGTTTAGCCCATAATTATTTTTTAAAATTTTTAATGATTTTTCAAAGTCGAACAGGGATTTCAAATCATTCGCCCTGTTTCACTAAAATTCAAATATCTCATATATAAAACTCTTTTTCTTGCTCTGTCTCTTTTATGTAAAAATAGACTCATTCAGATTTAATTTCATATATTATTCAACCTCTAATTCAATTTCCACCATTTTCGGTGATTTTTTTAAGTCACACAACTGTTCTTTGTCTAAACTGTTTTGTTGCTAAATGTACTCTTCCATAATTTCACTTTTCACTTGAACAAAGTAAATTTCTCATCTTTCTTGATTTATAAAAACACATTTAACTTATTTAAAACTCACGTTATTCAATTTAGTCCAAAAATATACTTTTGCAAAATTACATTTTTGCCCCTAAATTAATAAATAAATTATGAGGTGATGAAAGTTAATAAAAAATTTGATTAAGGTGGACAAATTTTATTACGATAGGTGACAATGGTTATAAGGACACAAAAATATTTTCTAAAATTTAACTCGAACAAATATATTCGATTCGATTCGATTCGAATTCTATCTCACTCGACTCGATTCGAGAAAACTTCAAATAAAGTTAGGATGATAAAATGATATTCGAAAACTCGATTAACTCGAAAATTTTCGATTCGATTCGATGGAATGCTCACCCCTAGGGGTCACTCTCTAACAAAAGTTGACATAAGACTCTAAGAAGCCAAAGAAAAACTCGACTCCAAAGGAAGTAAGTTGCTCGTAGAAAGGAGAGACAATTGCTTTCGTACCTATTAACATAAGAAGCTTAAATGTGTTAGAATTCATAATAGAATAAGAAAAGCTAAAACAACGAAAACCTAATGCAAGAATCAAATAAAATAAACTACCCAACTGAAAACTTAAAACAATGGAAAACAACTTGAATTTTTCGTTTGAGGTGTTCTCGATTTTAAAAATCAAAAATTTAAACTGAGTCTCCTCAAATAGTGTAGATCTGATCTTGAAAATTTTGGCACATAATTCAACCAATTTTTTTCCTTTTTTTGTTTCGTATTTTTCTGTTTTTGCACTTTTCCAATAACTTTTTTTTGTGGGAAGTATTTTTCTATATCCCAAGAGAGTGTCAAGAATCAATATGTAAAATTTCATATTATTTGAAAAATACCCACTAAAAAATATTTTTTTTTAAAAACTTTTTGGTAAAAAAAAGTTGTTTTGAGGTTGTTTGCTGGAAATCAATAGATTAGAACACAAAGAACCCCTAAAACGCCCAAATCTTATACCAAATCTAATTCTTTTTTGTTGTTGTTTTGTATTTTTCTGTTTTTGCACTTTTTCAATCACTTTTTTTTAGAAATATTTTTCTAGATTCTAAGAGAGTGCCAAGAAGTAATATATAAAATTTCAAATCATTTGAAAACGTTTACCGACTGAAAAATAATTTCTTCAAAAAAATTTTTGGGTAAAAAAAAGTTGTTTTCAGTTTGTTTGTTGGAAATCGATTTATAAGAACACAAAGAGCACCTAAAACACTCAAATTTGATACCAAATGATAAGGAATGGGCAAAAAATGATCATCTTCAAATTGTTCGACTCAAAAAAAAATTGGATCTGACCTGAAAGAAGAAATAAACAAATTATGAAATTAATTTAAACAAGAAGTAGTTTTAAACTAAATTTTCTTGTTTAACTAAGAAACAAGAACTCTTAAACAACTTAAAATACTTAAGCAATATCCAAAAATCGGAATAAATAAATAATAAAATAATAAAACCTAATAAATACAATATTGGGCTCATATATAATAAAAATTTAGCTTAAAAAACAAACCTAATATGCTTTAAAGTCAAATTAAAAGCCCGACACTTGTAATTGTCGTCATAATCCCATTCAGAAATTATACTCACGCAATCTTCACTAAAAAGGTCATAACTTGAGCTCTCGAACTCAAAATTGAGTGATTCAAAGTGCGTTTTGAAGCTAAGAGATAGCTCTTTAAACATTATGCAAGCATCTAAACCCATAAATGTGAGGATCTCATCCATAAATTTATTGCAAGTTGACGAATCTTTTCCTTTTGAAAATTGGTAGTTTGGTTGAATTGACTTTAATAAATTTCACTCATTCTGTGAATGTATCATTCCTTGTTTCCTTGAAAAGATTAATCCTCTAATATTGTCTTTGATCGACATTTTTTTATTTTCTTGGCCTTTGTCATTGTTGTTGGGCCTTGAGGTAGTGTGGGCTTATCATATCCATATGAATCTGAAATTAGGTCTTGAGACTCGCATTAGTATTGTAAGATTTCACTAGAAATAAAAACTTTAATTGTGCTACAACTATCAAGACACATTACTTAATTATTTCGTAATAGTTGTCAATTTATTGAGATTCGAAGTCGTACATCTTTCTCAAGAAGCAACTATAATGGAGTATTCTCTTACCGCTAAAGTTTGTGGAAACATGAGTTTGGGTGTGTGTGATGGGAGAATCAGCCAACAATTAAGGGAAGCTGTTTTTTATACCTTAATAGGTAAGTCAATCAAGCCCTTTTTACTTAATTTTGATGGTTTAGAACGAAGATTTTGATGAAATTAAGTTGAGAATTTGGAAGTTTATAGGTTTTTAAGTATAGTTCATGTTGAACAAATGTTTGAATTAGAGGTTTAATTGATAGACTTATTGATTAGAATTGATTAAAGGATTAAATTGTAAAGTAAGCTATAAGTTTTGCATAGTAGGGACTAAATTTTAAGAATTTCAAAATTTTGTATTTATGATGAAATTTAGATAGTTATGTCTAAGTTTGGTTGAAATTTGAATAGAAATAAAGTATGAATTAAGATAGGAAAGTAATTGAATTTAATTAGGACCAAATTGAATTTACAGTAGAAATTGGATAGAAATTGAATAGGAAAATTTAAATATTAGACATAAGTTAATATTTTATTAATGATTATGAAAATTATCCTAATTTTTCGTAGCTAATATCGCACTCGAGGCATCCACGAAGAAAGGAAAAGAAAAAGTGGACGAGGAGTAGACACGAGAATCACAGTTTGTATTACTATAATTCAAATCTAATTATTATTAATTATTGTGTTTTAATTGAAATGTATGGTAAATAAATAAGGTAAGAAATTTGGTATGATAATATTGTTTTGAATGGAGTTGATTTCAATTGAATATAATTATTGAAATTAAGTATAGTTTATTCTTTAAAGTTCCCCCTGTTTCACTGCTTGATAGTTCCACCCTTTTCACTAAAAATTAATTATCTCATTGTACAGAATTCGGATAATGTTCTTGTTTTTTATTTTGAAATTAGACTCATTCAGGATTCTAAAATATAAAGTTTAGCCCATAATTATTTTTTAAAATTTTTAATGATTTTTCAAAGTCGAACAGGGATTTCAAATCATTCGCCCTGTTTCACTAAAATTCAAATATCTCATATATAAAACTCTTTTCTTGCTCTGTCTCTTTTATGTAAAAATAGACTCATTCAGATTTAATTTCATATATTATTCAACCTCTAATTCAATTTCCACCATTTTCGGTGATTTTTTTAAGTCACACAACTGTTGCTGTCTAAACTGTTTTGTTGCTAAATGTACTCTTCCATAATTTCACTTTTTCACTGAACAAAGTAAATTTCTCATCTTTCTTGATTTATAAAAACACATTTAACTTATTTAAAACTCACGTTATTCAATTTAGTCCAAAAATATACTTTTGCAAAATTACATTTTTGCCCCTAAAGTTTCACAAAATTATGATTTTACCCTTAGGACCGTAAAATAATTTTTATTCAATTTCCTTGCATTTTTGGCCTAGCTGAACCATTTTATGACTATAGCAATCCATAATTCTCACTTAATTACACATGTACACACATTTTTATAACTTTTACAAACTAGTTCTTTTAGATATTTTCACCGAAAATCACTTAGTAAAAATCGTTTACTACACACCAAACATTCATATTCTACCTTTAAACATCAAAACACATGCTTTTCACATATGGGTAAATTTTCAAATCTTAACCCTAGCTCAAATAAATGGTAGAAATAGAGAGATCATGTTACGAGGACTTCAAAAACGTAAAGAGTATTAAAAACGGGGCAAAGATGAACTTACTATTGAGCTTGGAAGCTTGAAAACCCTAACCATGGCTTCCCCCTTGCTATATTCGGCCAATCTAGAAGATGGACAAGGGTTTTTAGCTTTTATTTTGTCTTTTTGTCCATTTAATTACCAAATAACCAAAATGCCCCTAACTTAAAAATATCCTATTTCACTTATCTCATGTCCATTTTTGCCTACAATTTAACCAATGGTCTAATTACTATTTAAGGACCTCCAATTTAAAATTTCATAATAATTGGAAACCTTTAACATGTAGAACTTAACTTTTGCACTTTTTACAATTTAGTCCTTTTGACTAAATTGAGTGCCCAAACATCAAAATTTTCGGAGGAAATTTTCACTAAATAATTCTGTGAAATTGTAGACCATAAAAATATAATAAAAAATAAATTTTTCCTCGTCGAATTTGTGGTCCTGAAACCACTGTTCTGATTAGGCCCAAATTTGGTCTATTACATAATGTGGCAGAAATCCGTTACCTAGTCATTCTAACCAATGGGTAAACATGAAAGAGGACCAAAATCGATGTTGCAGAAATGAAATCCCAACTAAAATGGGTTTGGAAAAAAATGATAGACGTGAGATTAATCATTCAAGATTCAGAAGAGATGTTCAAAGGAGTGAAAAGCTACTGTGAGTTCCACACTAAAGAAGGTCATAAAGTCCAAGAGTGCACTGAGTTCAGAGCTCTAGTGCAAAGTCTAACGGATAACAAAGAATTGGAATTCTTTGAAGATGTCAATGGCTTGGAAGGAAGAGATGTGGCGCATCAAAGAAAGGATCAATGGAGAAAGGCTACAAGGTCAACCACCCAGTGGCGATTATTTCACGACCAAGAAGTAATGAAGTGGGAGCACAAGCTATGCCAAGAGTCATAATTCAAAAACTCGTGGCTTTTCCCTACAAGGATAGCAAAAGGGTTTCATAGAATTATGATTGCAACGTAATGATCATATGAAAAGAGAACTCGGTTGGCACTTTAGAAGGGGGCCAGGATATTGGTTTCTTCACGTGCAGTGGGAGGCGCTATAACCAAACAAATGCAAGAATCGAGTCCCTTACAGAAAAAACCCTGACCGTCGAACATAAAAAAAAGGCTAGACTTGAATCACCTGTCAATGAGCCAATAACTGAGAAGGAGGTTACGAAATTCTTGAAGTTCTTGAAACATAGCGAGTATAGTGTAGTAGAACAACTACACAAACAACCAGCTCACATATCAATATTAGCCTTGCTCTTGAGCTTAGAGACACATCGTAACTCATTGATGAAGGTGTTAAATGAAACTTATGTCACTGATAATATTTCTGTAAACAAGCTAGATCGTTTGGTTAACAATCTGAGTACCAATAATTTCATCTTCTTCAATGATGATGAAATACCTTTAAGGGGCATGGGATCTAAGAAGGCTCTACACATCACTACTTGCTGCAAATGATATACATTGCTAGGAGTGTTAATCGACAATGGATTTGTACTGAACGTCTTGCCTCTATCCACACTGAATAGGTTGCCAGTGGATAGCTATCACATGAAGACGTGCCAAAATATAGTGAGAGCATTCAGTGGTACAGAAAGGAAGGTGATGGAGAGAATTGAAATACCACTCTTAATTGGTCCGAACACATATGAGGTAGACTTTTTTGTAATGGATATCAAACCCTCTTATAACTGCTTGTTGGGCAGGTATTGGATTCATTCGGCTGGGGCAGTGCCATTGTCACTGCACCAAAAACTGAAGTTGGTAACGGAGGGTCGACTGGTAACAATAAACGCTGAAGAGGACATCATTGCATCCGTAACTATTGACGCATCATACATAGGAGCGGATGAAGAGGCAATAGAATATTCCTTTTGATCACTGGAATTTGTTAATGTAACTTTTATTGTTGAAGGAAATAAGATCACAGTGCCAAAAATATCCAAAACCATGAGGATGGGTCTGCAATTGACCGTCGGGAAATGAGCTTTGCCTAGAAGAGGGCTTGAAAAATACCTTTAAGGAAGAGTCGAGGCACCAATGCTGGTGGACAAACAACACTGTTTTGGCTTAGGGCACAAGCCAGATGCGAGACAGTAGAAGAAGAAACTGAAAAAGAAGCAAGAAAGAAGAAGTTCACGACTAAGTGGGGGAGAGGTAAACTTGAGCATCAATGCCATATCTGAAGAAGGAATTGGGGAAGAAAACTTATAAGGCATTTGCCCTTATATCCTCGGAAGTGTTCTGAACAATTGGACTGCGGAAGAGATCCCTGTAATTTTTAGAACTAATTCAGAGTAATGTTCAAAACACACTTATTGCTCTAAGCATGGGAGCAATAGGAATCATTTTGTGAAAAAGGCATATGTCCACTATTTTAATTTCAATAGAATAATGCATCCTCGTGTCTCATTTGGAAAATATTCTTTTATTTTTTCATTTCATTCATACTCATACCACACAAATAATTATTCTTAGATTCATTTTTCTTTGGTTCTTCTTTTATTCCTATAATAGGTCTCCGGATATCAATGATACGAGCGACGCTGCTGTTGACTCAGAATCTCCTTTTGAGTAGGATATGTGTCTAGAGGAACCTCAAGACTTTGAAGATGATCGATATTATAACTTATCTCCCAACTTGTTAAGGATGGTACAAAAGGATAAGAAACAGATCCTACCTTACAAAGAGTTGATGAAAATTGTGAGCTTAGGAGACAAACAAGAAAAGAAAGAGGTGAAGATCAGAGCTTACATCACTGCAGAGACAGCGAGACCTCATGAGTTACTCCGAGAATTCAAAGATGTCTTCGCATGGTCGTATCAAGACATGCCTAGTCTAAGTATTGATATCATAGTACACCAGCTTCTCATAAAGAAATAATGCAAGTCGGTTCAACAGAAACTCCGAAGGATGAAGCCCGACGTCCTGTTGAAGATAAAAGAAGAGGTCAAGAAACAATTCGACGCTGGTTTCCTACAAGTGGTTAAATACTCAGAGTGGGTAACCAATATAGTCCCCATCCCTAAGAAAGATGGAAAAGTACGAATATGTGTAGACTACAGTGATTTAAATAAAGCCAGCCTGAAGGATAATTTATTGTTACCTCACATCAACACCTTAGTGGACAACACGATAGGTTATTATTCACTGTTCTCCTTCATGGATGGATTCTCCGGATACAACCAGATAAAGATACATCCTAAAGATATGGAAAAGACCACATTCGTAACCATGTGGGGAACATTTTGCTATAAAGTGAAACCATTCGACTGAAAAATATGGGAGCGACATATCAAAGAGCCATGGTAACTTTGTTTCATGATATGATGCACAAAAAATCGAGTTTTATGTCGATGATATGATCGCAAAATCCCGAACAGAAAATGAGTATGTACAAGTTTTGGAGGTTGAGAAAATTCCAGCTAAAGCTAAATCTAGCAAAATGTACCTTCGGGGACACGTCAGGAAAATTGTTAGGATTTATAGTCAGCGAAAAGGGATCGAGATAGACCTGGATAAAGTCAAGGCTATATAGGAGTTGCCTCCGCCACGCTATCAAAAGGAAGTCCGAGGTTTCTTAGGGAGATTAAATTACACTGCCCGGTTCATTTCACAACTAATCTAGAAATGCGACCCCATATCCCATCTCCTTAAGAAACATAATCCAGATGTATGGGATGATGAATGCCAGAAGACCTTCAACAGGTTAAACATTACTTGTCCAATGCCCTAGTACTGATGCCACCTAGCCCAGATAAGCCACTGATATTGTACTTTGGAGTATTTGGGAATTCTATGGGATGCGTGCTTAGCCAACATGATGAGTTAGGGAGGAAAAAATAGTGATATATTATCTCAGTAAAAAATTTACTGAATGTGAGATAAGATATTCGCCAATTTAGAAGTTATGTTGTGTATTAATCTAGACAACCCGAAGATTGAAACAATACATGTTGTACCATACGACTTGGCTCATCTCGAAAATGGACCCTCTAAAGTACATGATGGAGTCGATTGCTTTAAATGGAAGAATGGTCTGATAGCAAATTCTACTCTCCAAATTTGATATAATCTATGTGAACCATAAGGCAGTAAAAGGGAGTGTAGTAGCAGATTTTCTAGCCAGTAGAGCTCTAGAAGATTACGAGCCTTTAAAATTTAATTTCCCAAATAAATATCTAATGTATGTTGCAACCATTGAAGAAGGTGCTCCAAGAGAATATCCCTAGAAACTAAATTTTGATGGAACCTTAAACGCCGTGCGTAATGGAATTGAGGCAGTCCTGGTATCCCCAGACGGATATCATTATCCTTTCACCAGTAAACTTGACTTTGATTGCACAAATAACATGGTAGAATACGAAGCATGCATCATTGGTATTCGTGCAGCTATAGAACGCAAGATCAAGGTGCTGAAGGTATATAGGGATTCTGCACTAATGATCTATCAACTCAAAGGTGAATGGAAGACAAGAGTTCCTAATTTGATCGAGTATAGAAGGTTGTCCTAGAGTTAATTAAAGAGTTTGATGACATCACCTTCTACTACCTCCCGCGAGATAAAAATCAGATGGTCGATGCCTTGGCTACTTTAGCTTTCATGGTTAAAGTAAACAAACAAGAGGGTGTAAAATCTATCTAGATGAGTATTTATGAGTCTCGACACATTGTTACAACATCGAGGAAGAAGAAAAGGATGATCACCCTTGGTACCACGACATACTGCAATATGTAAAGAACCGTGAATACCCTGAGCAAGCAACTGAGAATGATAAAAGGATACTAAGAAGGATGGCCAACGAGTATGTCCTAGACGAGGAGATCCTATAAAAAAGAAGAAAGTATCAGGTGATACTAAGATGCATAGATGTTGTTAAAGCAAAAAAAATATTAAAAGAAGTCCATGAGAGTGTTTGTGGAACACATGCTAATGGTTTTACAATGGCCAAGAAAATCATGAGATTCAGATATGATTGGTCCACCATGGAAGAAGATTGTATTAATTATGCCAATAGATGTCATAAATGCTAAATTTATGGAGACAAAATTCATGTGCCTCCTTCACATCTTCATGTTATGATTTCTCTACGGCCTTTCTCTATGTGGGGCATAGATGTCATTGGGTCAATCTGGCCAAAAGCTTCCAATGGGCATCGATTTATCTTTGTGGTCATTGACTACTTCACCAAGTGGGTAGAAGCCACTTCTTATGTCAATTTCACGAAATCGACAGTTAGCAAATTCTTGAAGAAAGAGATCATATGTTGATATAGAATGCCAAAAAGGATCATATCTGACAACGCATTGAATTTGAACAACAATACAATGTCAAGTCTACAGTTAATTCAAGATCAAACATCACAACTTGTCACTATATCATCCAAAAATAGAATATGCAGTTGAGGCAGCCAATAAGAACATTAAGAAGATCATGGAGAAAATGACAGAAACTTATAAAGATTGGCATGAGAAGTTACCATTTTCCCTTTATGTTTATCGAACGCCTGTCAGAACCTCCACTGGGGCAACACCTTTCTTATTGGTTTATGGAATTGAGGTTGTCTTACCCATTGAAGTCGAGATTTCTTCTCTCCAAGTTTTATCAAAGTTAAAGTTAGATGAAGCAGAATGGATCTAATCTCGATATGATCAGTTGAACTTGATCGAATAGAAAAAGCTAAAAGCTATCCGTCATGGTCAGATGTACCAAAAACGGATGATGTGAGCTTATGGCAAAAAGGTTCGCCCCAGAGAATTCTATGAGGGGGACTTGGTATTGAAAAAGATCCTACAAATAAAAAAGACTTTAGAGGAAAATTGATGCCGAATTGAGAATGATCTTATGTCGTAAAGAAATCTTTTTCTAGAGGAGCATTGATTCTCACCTAGATGGATTGTAAAAACTTGCCCAATCCCTTGAATTCAGATTCAGTCAAGAAATACTTTACCTAAAAAATGGGGGAGAGGCCAAAGCGAAAACTCGCAAAAGGCGCCTTGACACCAAAGGGGTTTTGAGTTGAAAACTTGGGAAAGGACAGCTCAGATTTGGATCGAAGATTGAGCATGTGGTAGTCGTGTCTTCTCAGAAGGAGAAACGTTGCATCTTGGGGCATCAAAATAGTCCAAACTTCTTAGACACATATCAAGCTCAAAATGGTCCTCAGATATAAATTGAATTTACTATAGCAAATATTATCTCCCTGAAGTTGCAGTGGAGCAAATTGAAGCTACAAATCTCATCTCCCTGTAGTTACAGTGGAGCAGATTAAAGCGACAAATCCTATACCTCTGAAGTTGCAGTGGGTCAGATTAAATCTACCATAGTGAGTCTTATTTCCCTGAAGTTGTTGTGCAACAAGATGAAGCTACATCTCTTATACCGCTGAAGTTGCAGTGGGTCGGAATAAAACTACAACAACAAATCTTACCCTCTTGAAGTTGTAATGGAGCAAGATTTTGCCTTCCTAAAGTTGTATTGAAGCAGATACAACGAAGTAGAGTAACCAATGAAAGAGTGGGTTACTTGAAAAAGGGAAGCACTAGAGAAGGCTTGATTCAGCGAGACCGGACAGAACTGGTCCTCTTTTAAGATCTTTGCTCCCTTTCCGTTACACAACAACGAGCAAAGAGGGGCAGCTGTAAAGACCCAAATTTGTCTGGCCCAATAAACAAAACAAATAATAATAATAACAAAAGTTCAGTCCATCATACAAGCCCAAATCGAGGCTCAAATATATTACCCAATCTAATAAAACCCTGAAAGCCTAATAATATATCAACCTAAGCCCAAAACCCTAAAGACTAACAGAAATCTTAACAGCTTTGACGCCGTTCCTTCGCCACGTCAGTGGACACGTTGCCTAAGGTCTCTCCCCCTCATTTCATCGAAATGGCAAGGCGCGACTCCTCAACGCCATTGACCTCTACCACCACCACCTGTAAAGGAAAAAAAGATACGAGACAAACGATAGAGATAGTAGAAAAAAAGAAAAAGAAAAGAAGAAAATATATATAATCGGCTATAAAAGCCTCATAAACAGATTGTATTTTTACAGACAGAGAAATACAAAAAAAAAAGATTTTGAAATAGCAGGAACAAAGAAAACAAACAAAGGTAGTTTATTATTATTTTTAGAAAAGAACATAAAAAAATAAAAGATCTTTTTACCTGTCATTTCGCCTTCTGTCGCCGTCGGAGACCATCTCCGGCCCCAAATACCTCAGAACCGATTAGAGTTCTAACAAAGGTTCGATAAATATGGTGAGGCCGAGAGTTTTTTTTGTTATTTTCCCTTTTTTTATTTTAGAAGGCATTAGCCTTCAAATCTGAGTCCTAGGGGTAAAAAGAGGCTAAAAAGGTAATTTTTTTGTAACTCCAGCCACCGAAGGTGACGTCGCTGTCGCCGTTGCCATCACTAATGACCAATGGCCACGACAGGGCAACGATGGCCCTATGGCCGGACTCAGGGACACCTTCAAAGAAAAAAAAAGGATTTTTTTTAAACAGTTTAGAAATGATTTTTTTAAAAAACATTTTTGACTTAAAATAGGGTCACCTAAACGACGTCGTTTCATCGTGGCCCTAAACACCTCAAAATGGTGTCATTTTAGGGTCGACCCGATGACCCGACTCGAAATCCCTTAAGATCTACATGTTTTTAAAGAGGAGGGTCTAATTGCTACTTTGACCCTTCCGCTTTTTTGCTAATTTTCAATTTCGTCCTATAGTTTATTATTTTTACTTCTATTTTTTCCCTTTTGTTTTGCTTTTGCGCAATTTAGTTCCCCTAACCCATTGATGATCCCTCTGGGAATGGCACATGTAAATGGGGTTGGGATAATTTCCCTCTGAGTCTTTGTATTTTCCATTTTATTCTAATTTAGTCCTTTATGTTCTGTTTTTGTAACACCCCTATACCATGTTCGACTTAAGGAACCTGATATAGGAATATTACATTTGGTGCCAAATTAATTCTTGGCTAATTACTAATATAATTGAACATAAAAACTAATAGTTGGAACATACCTAATATTTTTCCTAAGTACATGCCATTCTAATCAAAACTTTAAAACATACCTTGTTGTTGCTTGAAGATGTGATGAGATGAAAACTTGCAATCTCAAATTCAACTCTTCAAAAATTTTTGTACCTAATCTATGTATGGAAATAAATTGTACGCTGAGTATACACCCAAAGATATTACTATAATTCAAATACTTAAGGTAAAAACAACATATATATATACACATTAAATCTTACCATTATTTTACCATTAATAAATTATTCATGCATTTAAAATTTAATTTAATTTTAATAATATGTATTTTAAAATAGTTTCTCTTCATTGTAATTTATATATCTTCTTACTATATCAATATCCATTTCATAAAATCATTATTTCATATATTTCATTTCTATATCTCGGTTTAATAACTTATTCTATTTCATATCTAAAACCTTACAACATTAGTCTTTCAATGTCTATTTCACATTCATTTCAATTTCCCATTCCATTTTAATAATTCATCCATCATCGATTTCAAAGGTCAATTTGTTCTTTTATATTCAATTTACAGATTGTAGTCTTTAAATACTCAATTCATAATTAAATCCATAAATATATTTCAATAACTTGTATTCAATTAAATTCAAGTATTATTTCACTATTTCAAATCATTTTATTTTCACTTCTCATTTTTACATAATTTCATATTACCAAAAACTATTTCATAAAATTTATCCTTATCTATTTCTTGAACCATAATTCTTACCTTTCACATATGTCATATTATTCAGATTTAGTTTTATCAGTAAATTTATTTCATTTGCCCCTATTAACTTGACTCGGACTCGGCGAATACACAGATTCCAACCAACACACCAATATGGCACATAGTGCCTAAAACGGTACAAAGTACCTGATCAGTATCAGTAACGGTAGCAGTAACAGTAACAGTAACAATATTCAACACACAAAGTGTTGAATCTGTAACAGTAACGATAACAGTATTCAACACATGAAGTATCGAATCAGTAACAGTAACAGTAGTCAGCACATAAGTGCCTGATTAGTAAGCCGACAAAAACCCGTACTCTTCCATATCCTATGACATGCCAACTATATCCGACTAGCCCGACTAGTTAATAGGGTATTTAATTTACTTTTCAGTACAATTTCCATCTTAGTTCAGTATCAATTAAAATTCCTTATTTCAATCAGTTTCACAGTATTGCAGTAATCCATTACTTCAGTATTCCATAATTCAGTTCAGTATCAGTCTCACATTTCAATTTCCACTTTCTCAATTCAATTCCAATAAAATCCATATCAATCACCAATTTCAATATTCCAATTCAATTCAATAATTCAATTTAAACCATTTCAATTTCTATTCAATAATCACATTTCAATTTCACTTTCTTAATTCAATATTCATCTCAATTACGCACATATAATCACAATTCAATCTAATTTCATTCAATTCAATATCAACTTATTTGATGAGCCAAAATTATGAAAAATTTATAGTAAGAAGATATGTGAGTCTAGTTTCGGGTAAAATTAACGGATCTTAATTTAGAGCTCTGTAGCTCAAGATATAAATAAATTAGTGACTCAGACTCAGACAGACAACTTGAATTTACATACAAGAAAATAATGAAAGAATGAATAATGTTGTTTAAGTGTGTTATACACATTAAGGATGTGGAATGGAGAGGGGGAGGAGGAAAATTGAAAAAATATATGAATGATTCATGTATAATTGGTCATATGCTCGATTATAATTGATAAATGATTAAATAGAAATTATGCTTATATTTGTGCATTATTGGTCATGGTTTAAGCTCGTATGGGAAAATAAAGTTTCATAGTATGTATGTATGGTATATTTGGTATATGATTTGGCATGAAGTAATGTCATGAATGGTTTATGAATTAACACATGTTGGTATGTTTGATACGTGAATAAATGCCATGGTAAGTGATTGAGGTGAGAATTATTGTTTTTTACAATTGAAATGGATTGTCTTGATATGTGATGAATTTATATTGGTTGAATCGAATTGAATATATATATTATAAACGCTGAATTGAATTTTAATGGATATATGTGTAAATGTTGAATTATTTTATGCACGGGAGAATTCTTTACAAGCTTGATACGATTGAATTATGATGTCTGAAAGCCCCGTACGAACCATAGGATTCTGATATGTGATTTTGTGTAAGACCATGTCTGGGACGTTGGCATCGACTAGGGATTTACGTGTAAGACCATGTCTGGGACATTGACATCGTATATGATTACGTGTAACACTCTGTCTGGGACAATGGCATCGTTATTTGATTAAATGTAAGACCACGTCTGGGACGTTGGCATTGTACGAGCTTTTTGAGCTATCCGCGTATCCTTTTGACTCCAAATGGTTCTACGGGGAAAGACATGGCAAGATTGAATGTGAGTTCATTTTAAATGATTGAGGTAAGTATTAAGTTTATACGAACTTTGAAAAAAAAGGTAAGTGTTAATAATTTTGAAAGTTTTAATTTAGATGAAATTTTATAACTCAGTTAAATACGTTTACAACTATATATGTTCTGGTAATGCCTCGTACCCTATTTCGGTGTCGAATATGGGTAAGGGGTGTTACACATTGGGTCTTGAAGGATCATCAAACTTTACAATCCCCATCTTGATGAACCTCTCGATCAACTTTTTGAATGCAGTGCAGATCTCAATCAAGTGTCCCGTTATTCCTACGTGGTACTAGCATTGAGCATTCGCATCATACCACTTTGGGAACGGAGGTTGAATGGGTTTTAAGTAAAATGAAGATACTACATTCGCGTTGAACAAATTCTGATATAACTCTCCATATGTCATCAGGATAGGTGTGAATTAGAGTTTTTCTATGTTTGTCCTTGAGTTATATTCTTGCCTCGAAGGGCCTTGATGACTGGTTGTCATGGTCCTTGGTTGGCCTACAATGACCAGTTTTGAATAGCTCTTATTATACACTCGCGGTGTTTACTTCATTTTCTTTCTTTCTTGAGGCAAACCTTTTAGCGTTTTCCTCGCATCTATTTTCTCACTCCTTACTACATTTTCAATCATTTCTTCGACATTACTATATCTGAAAAGCTCTTGGTAGCACTACCCAGCATATGGTTAATGAATAGGGCTTTCAAAGTATTTATGAAAAGCATTGTCATCTCCTTTTTCAGAAGAGGTGGCTGAACTTGTGTTGACACCTCTCTCTATCTTTGAGCACATTGCCTAAAGCTTTCACTTTGCTTCTTCTCCATATTTTACAATGTAATTCTATCGAGTGTCATGTCAATCACATGTCTGTATTATTTTATGAAAGCCTATGCCAAGTCTTTCCATGAATTGATTTTGGAACGGCTTAGCAGATTGTACCATTTGGCAGCCGACCCGATCAAACTATCTTGAAAGCAATGGATTAACAATTGGTCGTTATTGACGTATCTCATCATTCTTCAGCAGAACATTGTGATATGGGCTTCAGGACAACTAGTTCTATTGTATTTTTGAATTCTAGAGTTTTGAATTTTGGTAGGAGCACTAGATTTGGAACTAAACTCAATTCCTTAACATCGACCCTACAAAGGTAGTCAGCACTCTCCATAGCTTTGAATTTCTCCTCCAACCACTTGCACTAATCTTCTAGCTATTTTGGCAATTCTACTCTTACTCTATCCATTTCCGCCATGTCGTCCAAATCTGGAACAACGGGGTTGGTCAGATTATCTCCGGGATTGAAACCTGAACCTACTGGGTAATTCACCGGTCCTGAGGTGCCGGCCTGGTATTGTTGTGGTCTTATGGTAACGAGTACTCTTAGTGGATATGTATCTGGTTGGGCTTAGATATTCACTGGAGTTAAACTTGAGGGTATTGTTTAACTAAATTAAATTTAATAGAAAAGACCTTATTTCGAGTTAATCGAGAAGAAAGACCATGCCCTTGAGTTAGGACACGATGCCTCAATTCTCGAAAACCAAAATAATCGTCATTTGATCATTACTTAAATATTGCTTTTGTTATTTTAAATAAGATATTCGATCACTTCGGTTCTAAGAAGATGTCATACTCCGTAAGTTTGGAGCACGACTCCTCGAATTCCGAAATAATGAACATTGCCTCAATTTTAAGTATTGTCTATACGTTAAATAAAACGAAGGTAACTTTTAAAACGATATACATTTAATTTATTTGGGCATAGTGTAAAAATGAATAAATATATTTTAACATGATGGCATGGTGATTAACAAAATAAAGTAAAATAGTAGGAGGTAAAGAAATGAAATGATGATATTAGAATAATAAATAAATGAATAAAGAGAAAAACAAATGAAAAGGTAAAATAAAATAATGTTATGCTAGTGAATAATACTAATGCAACTATAAATGATAATAAAAATACATCAATTTATAGTAATAATAGCAATAATCATGTCATGATTATTATCATGATACTAATATGAATGATAATAATAATGATAAAATACAAAATGCATAAAAAAGGAAATATAAATAACATAAATTTTAAATGTTAAAATAAAAGATATAGTAAATAAAGAGGCAAAATTAAATAAATGAGGGATTAAATTGAAATTTAAACGAAACTTAAAGCATGAATTGTGAAATAAACAAAGAAAGGGGAAACGAAGGATTGAACTGAAAACATAACAAAATTTAAAGTCTAAATTATAAGAAAATATCATATAAAGGACTAAATTAGAATAAAATGGAAAATACAGAGATTTAGAGGGCAATTATCCCAACCCTATTTACACGTGCCATTCCCAAAGGGATCATCAATGGGTTAGGGGGACCAAATTGCACAAGAGCAAAATAAAAGGGCAAAAATAGAAGTAAAAATAATAAATTATAAGACGAAATTGAAAAATAGAAAAAAGTGAAAGGGTCAAAGTAGCAATTAGACCCTCCCCTTTAAGAACACGCAGATCCTAAGGGAATCCGGGTCGGGTCATCTGGTCGGCCCCAAAACGACACTGTTTTGGGGTGTTTAGGGACGACGTCGTTTAGGTGACATTATTTAAGTCAAAAATGTTTTTAAAAATCATTTCCAAACTGTTTTAAAAAAATCCTTTTCTTTTTTTTCTTTGAAGGTGTCCTCGAGTCCAAATATAAAGGTCATCATCGCTTCATTGTGGCCACCATCATCGCCGATCGCGACCATCGCCTTTGGTGGCCGGAGTTACAAAAAAATTACCTTTTTTAGCTCATTTTTACCCCTAGGACCCAGATCTGAAGGCTAATGCCTTCTAAAATTAAAAAAGGGGGGATAACAAAAAAACTCTCGGCCTCGCCATATTCATCGAACCCACGTCAGAACTCTAGTGGTTTTTGAGGTATTCGAGGGCCGGAGATGGTCTCTAACGGTGGCAGAAGGCGAAACGATAGGTAAAAAGATCTTTCTTTTTATTTTATTTTATGCTCTTTTTAAAAAATAAGAAAAAATAAACTACCTTTGTTTGTTTTCTTTGTTCTTGCTATTTCAAAATCACATTTTTTTGTATTTCTCTGTCTGTATAAATACAATCTGTTCATTAGGCTTTTATAGCTGATTACATATATTTTTTCTTTTCTTTTTTGTTGTTTCTTCTATTTCTGTCCTCTGTCTCATTTCTTTTTTTCTTTGCAGGTGGTGATGGTAGAGGTCAACGGCGTTGGGGAGCCGCGCCTTTTCATTTTGGTGAACGGAGGGGGAGAGACCTCAGGCGGCGTGTCCACTAACGTGGCGAAGGAGCGGCGCCGAAACTGTTAGGGTTTCTGTTAGTCTTTAGGGTTTTGGGCTTGGGTTGATGTAATATTGGGCTTTTAGGGTTTTGTTAGGTTAGATAATATATTTGGGTCTCAGTTTGGGCTTGTATGATGGATGGACTTTTGTTATTATTATTAATTGTTTTGTTTTGTTTATTTGGCCAAACGGACTTGGGCCTTTACTTTATGAATAGTTTTAAATATTCACAGCTAAACAATTTTTGTACAAAAATAACATTTTGTCAATAAATTGTTTTAAATAATAATTAACTTTTCATTAAATTCTATCTATCCATAGCTTTTTTAATTAATATTAATTTGAGTTTTTTATACAAATTTCACTTAAAATTTTACTAATTTAATTTTGTAGCCCAAATTATCTTATGTATTCTCATATTCTTTACAATACGATGTCGTATTTTTAGAGTGAGCAAAAAATATTAAGATACCAAAATCAACTTAACTAAGCATAACAATTGGATTGTGAATTTGGATATCCGTAGATATCTAATTCACTTTTAGATTTAAATGTTATTCAAAATAAGATTTTAAAATTATTATTTGTTGCCGATTTAGAGTTAACGCAGATAAATATTACGAGTTTCGTTGTTCAATTGCATTACTTATTCAAATAATGGATTAGGATTCGATATCATAGTCCACCTTATATTTTTAACTTTTAGCATATCTCGAATTTAAATTTTATGAATTTGAATATTAAAAAATGATTGAAAATTTTGAAATTAATTTTTATATATTCAAATATTCACATATAATAATATTTAACTCAAATTCAATAGTAATCTTGAATAATTTATGAAAAATAAATGTGTTTCGATTCTTAGTCAAAATTGCGGATTCAAACTTAGATATTAAGAAAAATGTAGATTTTCAATTCACTGTTTTTCTTAAATCTTACTCGAAGTATTTATACAGTTTATATCGAAATAAGTGGATGATAACGGCCTTTTTACCAAAAAAAGCCCTTTTTTTTCAAAATTTACCGAAATGGATCACTTTTTTAATTATTTACCGGAATGGGCCAATTCCGCGAAATCGCTGCCACGTAAGAGCGATGTCAGGGTACGTGAGAGGGCGCGATTTCCTTTCACGCCGCCAGGTCGCTACCGACGTGACGCTGATGACACGCTGTGCGTGAATAAGATGTTCAACGGTCAAAAATTTGACCGTTGCCCCCCCCCAACGGTCACAATTTTTTTACTATAAAACCCCCTATCCCTTATTTTTTCACAAACAAATATTCTCTCAATTTCCTTCCAAAATCCTCTCAATTTCCTTCAAAAAATCTCTCAAATCCATATTTAATTTCCTTTTCCATTCAATTTCATTTTTTTAAAGAAAATTTTAAATATTTTTATTTTTTAAAAATAATTTTAAAAATTTTAATATTTTCAACAATGGCCGGATCATTGATTCGTCTTGATAGGAATCACATATCGGTGGAGCAAATGAAAATGGTAAGTATTAAATTTAAATTTTAAATTTTATTTAAGATATTTTTATTTCTGTATTTTTAGATAATTATTAATTTATTTTTTGTTATAAAAGTCTAAAGATCGGGTATTGGAATGCAATATTCGGAATATGCATGGTCTTCCATCACCGTTAGTAGAGAACTACCTGCGGGAAGCGGGATTTTGGCACGTGGCGATGGTAGGCCGGGGATGCAAGTTGGAGCCAAAACTGATCAGTGCGTTAATCGAGAGGTGGAGACCCGAGACGCACACATTTCATCTTCCATGTGGAGAGTGCACTATCACTCTGGAAGATGTCCATCTGCGTTTGGGATTACCGATGGACGGGCACCCAGTTACCGGGTCTGCCCAATCTAGCAATTGGGAGGCGGTGTGCTACGAGCTTTTGGGCACTGTTCCGGATAAAATGGATGGAGGTAAGGTGGAGATGGGCTGGTTACATGCCACCTTCCCCGATCTGAATGAAAATTCAACCGAAATTGAAGAATCCGATATGCTCGATCATACATTCTTCAAATAATTGGAGGCTATCTGATGGCCGACACGTCACGGAGCCGTGTACATCTAAGGTGGCTGCTAAAACTCGTTGATTTTAGAGTAGCCGGTGAATTAAGTTGGGGGTCTGCCGTCTTGGCAACATTATATCGGGAGATGTGCGGGGCGACCAAACCGAGGAGAGCAAAAATCGGAGGTTGCCTGTCACTACTGCAATCATGGGCACGGTTTCGCTTTCCATTTCTACGTCCTCGAGTAAACCACCCATATAAATTCCTACTCGTAACGAGGTAAATTTTATATTACATTTTGAAATTGTTATGTAGATTTTGTAAGAACAAAAGTATGCTAAAAATTTATTTAATTAGGTGGAACCATCCGACAAGTTATCGTGGATTACCGTCTGAACTTGAAGATATCTGGCTTCTATTGGAGCAACGATCGAAGGGTATAAGTATTATTGCAAATAGATATTTCCATACATTCGCTAGTGGATTGATATTTAGTATTTAGTATTATGTATATAAGTAATATTTCTATCATGTTCATGTAGTTTCAAAGGACACCATACGAGGATCCGGCAGTCCGGGCAGTAATCCCGGAAGAGTTTTTACAAAATCCGAACGCTTGGAACGTGAAAGTGGTGTTGATAAACTATGCAACCGTGGAGCCCCACCAGACAGACAGAGTCCTACGTCAGTTTGGATGTAGACAACCGATCCCTGCGGACCTTGAGGTGTTTGACGAGCACCACAAAATCGACCTTCGGCTATTAGGTACGGATTGGACTAGATACTGGTCAGAGTACACAGAAATGTGGGAAAATCAGCATGAATATCTACCTACTCGGGAACAAATCATCGTTCCCGAGTTAGTGTGTGTTCCAGAATACATGCCATGGTTTAGGATCCATGGGAAGCCGTATTTACTTACGCCAGAGGAGAGGCAACAGCAAATACGTGTCCGAAGGGAAAGGCGCGGGCCTCTAAATCCAAGGGGACAAGACTACGAGGGCAGCCCCTCAACGAGGCCCAGACATTCACCTAGTTCATCATCAGCGGCCATGCAATCACCGTCTCCAACGAGAGCACCGACGCAGTCACCTGACGCAGCAATTCAACAGATGGTACCCACGCATTCGCCTTTCCCTATGATGCCAGGTATGTTTCCTAGCCCTTATATGTACCCTAACCCGTACATGTATCCTTTTCTGAATCCTATGGCAGGTTAAAGCCAAATGCCCGGATTAGCTCCATTTCCTGTAATGCCGAGCAGATCACCGATAACTAGGCCAGCGGCGCAGGAGGGGTCGCAAGGGGGGCCGTCGGGGAGCTCTCCTTTTTACCAATCGCCAGCAATGCATGGCTTTCAAACTCCATCGCCGTTCATGATGCAAACACCTCCACATACACTATTCTTTGAAGGTGGATCATCGTCCCAAGTCCGACAACCAGATGCCGAACTGGAAGAACAACAAACACCACCGGAGGAAGAACAACCGCCGCCGGAAGCTAGAGGAAGGAGGAATCTAGCGCGTAACCATCGACGACCGCCATGTGGAACCGAATCCCCCAGTCATAGACATTGATTACCGTATTAAAATTTATCATTTGATGTAATGAAAATACAAGTTTATGACGATGTAATACACATAGAAATTTTTCCAAATTATTTTGATATTATTTGATTAAAAACCCTAACCTAATTTAATTTAATTAAAAACCCTAACCCTAATTTAATTTAATTAAAAACCCTAACCCTAATTTAATTTAATTAAAAACCTAACCCTAACCCATTTTAATTAAAAACCTAACCCTAGTTTAATTTAATTAAAACCCTAACCCTAATTTAATTTAATTAAAAACCCTAACCTAATTTAATTTAATCAAAACCCTAACCCTAATTTGATTTAATTAAAACCTAACCCTAACCCATTTTAATTAAAAACCCTAACCATAGTTTAATTTAATTAAAAACCCTAACCCTAGTTTAATTTAATTAAAAACCCTAACCCTAGTTTAATTTAATTAAAACCCTAACCCTAATTTAATTTAATTAAAACCCTAACCCTAACCCATTTTAATTAAAACCCTAACCCTAGTTTAATTTAATTAAAAACCTAACCCTAATTTAATTTAATTAAAACCCTAACCCTAATTTAATTTAATTAAAAACCTAACCCTAACCCATTTTAATTAAAACCCTAACCTAGTTTAATTTAATTAAAACCCTAACCCTAGTTTAATTTAATTAAAACCTTAAACCCTAACTTAATTTAATTAAAACCTAAACCCTAACCTAATTTGATTAAAACCCTAACCCTAGTTTAATTTAATTAAAACCCTAACCCTAGTTTAATTTAATTAAAACCCTAAACCCTAACTTAATTTAATTAAAACCCTAAACCCTAACCTAATTTGATTAAAAACCTAACCCTAGTTTAATTTAATTAAAACCCTAAACCCTAACCTAATTTAATTAAAAACCCTAACCCTAACCCATTTTAATTAAAAACCCTAACCCTAAACTAATTTAAGTTAAAACCCATTTTAATTAACAAAAGTTTTTGGGCATAATAATTTTACACAGTTTTACAAGTTATGTTGGATTTCGTAAAATGTTTATTTGGTACTAACATTTAAGAAATTGTAGTAATTTGATAATTTTACTAACAATTAATACAATTATCAAATAGTAATTGAATAAAATGTAATTGCATCTAAAATTACATTCAACTATTACGATTAGGGCATGATCGACTTGTATGGCCTGGGTTCCTACACCATCCGCACAACTTCTGTTGATTGGCTGTTTCTCGGATATCCATATTGTTCCGTATTCTAGTGGAGCAAGGTCGACCCGGAAACGCGCTACGTGACAGATCATCGCGTCCATGTCAGCGCGACCTGCTGACGTGGACGCGATGATCTGTCACGTACCCTGACATCGCACTTACATGGCAGCGATTTCGCGGAAAATGGCCCATTCCGGTAAATAATTAAAAAAGTGGCCCATTTTGGTAATTTTTTTAAAAAAAATGGCTTTTTTTGGTAAAAAGGCCGATGATAACAAGGTGATAGAACAAATTAAGTCTGAGTTTCAAACTAGGATAATAATAACGGTAAAAGAGAGAGAATATCCGTAAAAGAAAAAAGTAATCTGGTTTGATTTTTGAAACATGAAAATCCAAATTCAATTATTTATGACATTAATTTTTTCAATTTTTTCATATAAAAATTTGAATAAAATATTAATTATTTTTATTTTGGGCACAATTAAATTGTATAACTATAAATACAGTTAACACCAAATTGGTATTTACCATACAAGTACTCAATTATTCATTCCTTCCAATCAATTATATATTGCACACACTAAAGAACAGTAAATTGTGTGACAAGCCTTTTTGGCATAGTTTACCAAATCTTGACTACTAGGTCCTATTTAATTTTCAACATGCCTCCCTTCCAAAGAAAAAATGTCGCCTTTTTATTTTTATTTTGTTGAAATCCTAGCCACCCAAGGGATGTACAATTGCCATAGCCATCTTCTTCGGCCCAAATAGTAGTATCGAAATGTAGTTCTCTCCTTCCTCTTTCACCTCATTTGGTCAAGTTTAGCTAAAAGAATTCCAAAATCCAAAGATCTCCAAACGAGATACAAAGAAATGTTTCTCCAATCAACCATCTCTACCATCCAATGAGTCTAGTTTCGAATTATATTTCTCTTTTCTCTTTGATTGGTTTTTATTCTCAATTTGCTTTTACTAGTTCCATTTTATTTAAGGGTTACGGGTCTTAAATGATTCTTTAGGGATATCATTTCGGGTTAGATGAGGGTTGATAATATCTATAGTTGAAACGTTTGGTTGGGTTTGTTGATTTGCATGTAAGGATAAGTTTCCTGTTGAAAGGTTAAAAGGTGCAAATGTTACTGAAGGATTTACGCAATTGATGTTATTATAATAACGAGAAGTTGTTAGAAATAAAAATTGGTAACAGAGGTGGCTATGGTAGAGATGGTGAGTGGATAGATTGGTAGATGGTGGTTCGACTTAATGGATGAAAGTCGATGATGGAGGTGGTATGGTGATTGGACTACTGAAAGGGGTTTGATGCGCAGTGTTTGTAATGTACAAAGACTCGAGATAGGTCAGCTAAGAACAATTTACTAATTTTTCTTTAAAAATTCTAATCGCTAACCCCTCATTCTCCGTTAGATATGCTGTTTTATCCTAGAATTTGAGAGTAGCTAGCATGAGGCATGGTAATCTTGCAATAGTTGTGTATTTGGCCAAAGAGTATTGTTAGATTGGGGTCACTGGGTGGCTGGCAAGGTCACAACTTACCCAAAATAGTTGAGGGATCAAATTTTAAAACATAGAAAAACTATTTTTTTTTTGTAAATTTTCCTTTTCCTTTTTACTTTTTGCAATATTTGGTTTCTCTGTAATTGTATGAAATATAATATATAAACTCAAAATTATATAAATTCAACATTAATTAGATAAAATTAAAAAATCAATATTGAAATAAAATGAAAATTATATCTATAAAAAGTACCTATTAATCCAAATTTCAATCAGGTTTTTAAAACAATAAATTTACTGAGTTCATTTTAATTCTTATTTAATAAAGTCATTTTTCTAAAAAAATGGTAAGGCTTTTTGTACAAATTTATAAACCTTTTCTCACTATTCTATAAAATAATATTTTTCATATTAAAGTTTTTTAAAAAATATTAATCATTTTCTAAAATTAATAGTTTTTTTTGACAAATTTATAAGTGTTTCTCATTATTTTATAAAATAATATTTTAAAGGATACAAATAATTAGACCGTGCATTATACGAATATGCAAACTAAAAAAATGTAGTAACACATTTTACATGAAAAATTAGTACCAATCAAAAATAATTATATATTCTTATACTTAAAAAGAAAGTCTGACTACATTGAAAAACAAAAACAAAATGAAAATCTCACACATTAATTTAAACGAACAATTGATACACTGTAAATTATTAGTAAATTAAATTATTTTCATATAGTTTACTTGGGTTTAATGTTATTTTGTATTGATTTCCTCATTTTGAAGTCTGAAGACATCCACATAGGATTTTCCACGAGCTCGCGGGAGAAAAAACCTTTGAAGTAATCAGCAACGCCTATTTTTGTGAACAGCGGTGGAGTTTGTGGAGTAATTAGGCTTGGTGCTGGACCCATATCCCCCTCCAATTTGGGGCTGTAGAATGTAGCAACTGAGACCCTTTCTTTAACTGAATTCACTGTCGCACGATGCTCAATGCTTCGGTAAATCCCATTGGAAACAATCTGCAAACTCGGTACAACCAATCCTATTAATCTACTGACCACTATGGAGTAGAAATTGGTGGACATAAATTAATAATTACCTCCATTATGTCTCCGATGTTGATCACAAATGCATTTGGAAGTGGTTTAATCGGAACCCAAATCCCATTTTTCCTTATCTGGAGGCCTTCCATGTCGTTGATCTGGAGTAGAATGGTGAGGCCAGTGGCATCAGAGTGGGAGTTGAGACCAATTGCAAGCTCTGGCTGTGGACATGGGGGATAATAGTTCATCCTCATCCCTTGGTGCCCTTCCTCAAACAACACTCTCAAGTCATTAGGGTCCATCCCTAGAGCTTTTCCCATAACCTCTAACAGTCTCATGGCAAGATGTTTCAGTTCTACAGAATAAGCTTCCAAGGTTTCTCTGCAATTAATTAATATTGAAAGAAAAGAGAACAATAAATCATTTACCCATCAATAAAAGGGATACTATTAGTCATTTACAGATGCAGAAAAAGAACCTGAAGGTGAGTGGGAGATTAGGGAACAAGTGAGGTTTTCTTAAATAAGTTGGAAGGGTGATCATATAGAACATATCTCCCCAGTTAAGCTTCTGCTCCTCAGACACAACAAAGGCCTGTCCATATCCCTCTACTTCATCTGGTTTTTGCCAAACCTTCCTTTTCTCCTCCATTGGAAGATTGAAAAACTCTTGGGTCTCCATCTACATTTTTTCCACCAATAAAGGGCTTACTCCATGGTTGATTAACTGCAACAAAGTTCCATGTTTAAAATTCTAACCCGAAAATCTCATACCCTGCTGCCAAATATCAGTCAATAGTATTTCCCTGATACTTAATTTCGACCTGCAGATAGCTACGACTGGGAGTAAACAAAAAAGTACCTGGAAGAAACCCCACTCTTTGCATGCATAATGCAGCGGCTCCAGTTCTTCTTCGGAAGATAGCTTCTGCATATCTATGACAGGAACTTGTGGAAACGGGTTTGTGTGAGATATAATGGGTGAGTCTTCATCAGTGCGTAGGTATCGAGGTGGAACTTCTTTCAATGGGTTCTTTGCTAACTCTTGGACACTAGACACCAAGAGTGAGCTTCCTAACTTTGGTACCTCTAAGTTCATAGTCATTACTTTGAGAATGGCTTTGCTTATCTCTCCAAAATCATCCAATTTTAAAGAAGAATAAGTGGTCCTAATACATGCACGTGTATACATATGAATTTTTAAAATTTAAAAGGGTATTTTAATATTCTTTAAAAAGTCTTAATAGAATTATTAATTTATAAAAAATATATAAATTTTATTTTCATTTCAATCTTAAATAATTTAAAAATAGTTTTGTTATCTCTTTGCCACACATATATGTGTTAATATCACATTCTTTGTTGATTTAAGTGTTGACTCCATTTTTTTTACTGAAAAAACCCGTACTCAAAAAAGGTTTTTTTGAGCACGAATTTTTTTTGGTCTAAGTGTATCTTGTCTTTAACACGAATTATTTTCCTTGGTTAACAACAATTGTACTTTTTTAATTGGACGATCCATTAATTCAGCTGGCGAAAGATTATAAATGGATTTTTTTTTTCTACTGGAGATTGGGAATAGATGGACTTTCTGTAGGGCTCATTTTACTAACAGGATTTATCACCACTTTAGCGACTTTGGCGGCTTGGCCAGTTACTCAAGATTCGCGATTATTTCATTTCCTGATACTAGCAATGTACAGTGGTCAAATAGGATCATTTTCTTCTCGAGACCTTTTACTTTTTTTTTCATCATGTGGGAGTCTATTTAACTCCTAGTGAAAATGCACATTCAAGACAATAAGGAGTCTGTTTAGGTAAAAGAATCCTATATTAATAAATCTCCATGATACACGTCCATGATTATATTTTACGCATTTAGCGAGACTGAACGTATATCTTAGCACATCATACTAACAGATAAGAGGAGATCTCCTATAAATTCCCTAGCAAACGATGGAAAAAGGATCGATTCTCTAGCACCCTAAAGTCATCCTAAGCAGTTGTTTTCTTGATCAACCTGTCATTTTGTCATTGTTTCGACTCTCGACCTCTTATTGTGAATTGGCCTCCATTGCACCACCGTGATCTTCTCCTCTCTCTTCCCTATCTTCTTCTCTTGTACCCTGTATCAATAAGTTTATAATTGAAAATATGAAAATATACACCAAATCTGAAAAAGATTAAAAGTAAAATCGGAATCCCAAATCATTATAATTGTTAAATCAAATTTTCACGTAGTGAATTAAATTCCTTACCAAGCAAAAGTCGGTTTCTTGGACCACCTGTGATGTAAAACTTATTGAGACATTGTATCCATAAACGCATAGAACATTTTTGGTCAAAATAAAGAAATAGAGAAGAAATATATTATATATAACCAAAGAGAATAAAAGTCGTGACTTATAAGAGAGGATTGCGGCAGAATAGGTCTTGTATTGGAGAAAAGAAAACGAAAGCGCCAAAGATAAAAAGATGGAGAAGAGGTACTTTCATATCAATAAAAATCTTTTATCAACGTACTTTCATATCAATAAAAATCTTTTAGCAATCCTCTAAATTTCACGTGTCAACAGAAAATATTGGTGACAGGAAATAAAAGTTACACAAATATGAGCCCACATATAAAACTTTGCTCACGTCATTATTAATTATTTTAAAATTTTTAAAAATTAAAATTATATAAAAATATTTTTAAGATATTTAAAAGAGTGTAAAAATTATTAAAAAGTATTTTTAAATATTTTTATGCTTTTAAAAATTAATTTATTGTCAACATGACATAAACGTAAGTTACTATGTAGATACTATAGTAACCCAATTTTGCCCTGCCCAATACATAAACCCAAATAAAGACAAAATAAAAACAAAATAAATAAAACTCAAATTACAAGCCCAAACCAATACAAAACCCTAAAAGCCCAATCAACCCAAGCCCAAAACCTTAAAAAAACAAAAATCCTAGCAGCTTTGGCGCCGCTCCCTCGCCACTTTCACCAAAATGGCAAGGCGCGGCTCTCCAACGCCGTTGACCTTGCCACAAATACCTGCAAAGAAAAAGGGACAGAGAGCAGAAAGCAGAAATGGCAGAAAAAGCAAAGAAAAGATAAAGTATTTTGTAACATATGGCTATAAAAGCCATAGCAATGGCATGTAATCTTTTACTAAGAGAAATACAAAAAAAAACTGAGATTTTGAAATAACAAATAGTAAAGAAAATAGAAGGCATTTTTTATTTAATTTTTTAAAATCACGCATATACAAAAAATTAAAAAAATAAGTTTTTTACTATTGCCGTCGTCATCGGCGTCTCCTCTAGTCTGAGAGGTTATCGAATTCTTGGGGATTCGCCCAAGGCTGCGGCGGAGGACGACTAGAACCGAAAGCCTTTTTTATGTTTTCGAAGTTTGACCGGACCTAGGGATTTTGACCCTAGATCCAAATTCCCTAGAAGATAGGGACAAAAGGGGACTTTTTTTTGTAACTCCGGCCACCGGAGGCAACGGTTGCTGTCACCGATGACCGGTGGCCATGGCGGACTTGTGGCGGCCCCATGGCCGGACAATGCGAGGACTTAAGAGAAAAAAAAACAAGAAGAAATTTTTGTTGAGGCTAGATACAAATGATTTTATTATTATTTTTTGGTTTATATATCCCTATAAAACGGCGTCGTTTTGGACATGATCCGCCAACCCGACCCAACACCCTTTAGATTCACGCACTTTTTAAAAGGGGGATAATTGTTGCCTAGGTCCTCCCGCTTTTGAGTGTGTCTTGATGTAGTCCTACTTTAGTTTTTATTTTTTATTTTACCATTTCATTTTATTTTATTTCCATTTTGGTCCATGGATCATTTTTGGAAATGGACACCCAAAATGACGTTGTTTTGACGTGATCCAAGGACCCAACCCGAGCACCATCAGGATCTACATGTTTCTTGAGAATGGGTCTAATTGCTGCTTTGGCCCTTCTGCTTTTTTTCTATTTTTCAATTTTGTCCTACAGCTTATTATTTTTACTTTTATTTTCGCCCTTTTATTTTACTCTTGTGCAATTTGGTCCCCCTCACTCATTGATGATCCCTCTAGGAATGACACATGTAAATAAGGTTGGGATAATTGCCCTCTGAGTCCCCGTATTTTTCATTTTATTTTAATTTAGTCCTTTGTGTTCTGTCTTCTTGCAATTTAGACTTTAAATTTTGTTATGCCATCAATTTAATCCTTTGTTTCCTTTTTCTTCGTTTATTTCACAATTCATGCTTCAAGTTTCGTTTAAATTTCAATTTAATCCCTCATTTATTTAACTTTGCCTATTTATTTATTATATCTTTTATTTTAACATTTATATGTTATTTATATTTCCTTTTTTATGCATTTTTATTTTACCATTATTATTTTATTATTCATATTAATATTATGATAGTAATTATAACATTATTATCGTTATTAGTACTATAAATTGATGTTTTTGCTATCATTATAGTTGCATTATTATTCACTAGCATAGCAATTTTATTTTATCTTTTATTTATTTATTTGTTCGTTTATTTATTTACCTATCATTTTAATATCATTATTTCATTTTTTTATCCGCTACTATGTTACTTTATTTTGCTAATATCCATGCCGTGTATCGTGTCAAAACATATTCATCCATTTTATTACTAGACCTAGGCAAATTAAAAAGCATATCATTTTAAAAAGTTGTATTCGTTTTACCTAATGAACAGGAAAGATTTGGAACCGAGGCAATGTTCATTATTTTTTGGAATTAGAGGAGTCGTGCTCTAATGTACGGAGTATGGCCTCTTTCTAAAACTGAAGTAATTGAATATCCATTTAAAAAAATAAAAACGAGATTTAAATAATGATCAAATGGTGATTATTCTTGTTTTCGAGGATTTAAAGCTTCGTATCCTAACTTACGGGCATGATCTTTTCTTCTCGGTTAACTTGAAATAAGGCATTTTCATGAAAATTAATTTAGTTAAGCGATATTTTAATAAAAAATCATGCTAAAAGGGATCGTATTTTAAATTTTCTTCGAATTTTCAATTTTCGACATCAAAACATCAAGTAACCAATTAGGTACCAATTTTGGGTGTTATGAGAGTGTTGATCCTTCCTCATACGTAACCGACTACCGAACTCATATTCTTGGATTTAGTAGGCTAAAAATTATCGTTTTAGTAAAATCTAATATTTTACTAAGATAATTAAATTTTGAGGTGACTCGATTACACCTAATAAAAAATATCGATGGCGACTCCATTTTCGTTTTTTAAAATAAAAGTCAATTTCCAAAAAAGGTTTCAACAGTTTGGCAACTCTGCTGGGGACAAATAAGAGGGTCAAGTCGCGAGTTGATTACTTTTTGGTATTTTTGTTGAAAATTGATAATTCGGTTTAAATTAACAATCCATTCTTTGTATTTCATCCTTCACGTTTTATTTTAGTGGTAAATAATGTCTTTGTTATCTCAGGTTACACAATGATTTAGTATGCCTGCTTTATTGGTTTGAGTTTCTCTTGGTATATTTTTGCATATTGCATGGCATAATCGTTCCATTTTACCCTTCTTAACTGGAAGTGGGAAGTTATCCCTTCGTGAGGTCTTCACTTCGTATAAGATAGTGGATTGTTTTCGAGATACATTCGTACCTATGTATTCATGAGGTCTTCACCTCCGTAAAACTATAGGGAAATGTATTCCCCTAAACTGAACTCAACCCGTATGAGCCTATAATAGGTGAGGATTGAGGAATCTATTGGTTCAGGCACTCTTAGTTTAAAATCAAACCGCATATAATGAGCCTTAAAGAACCTACCCTAGGTAGAACTATATCAAACCTTTAATGGTCACCCGAATAGATGTTCTATTTATTATTTCTTGATGTGTATTCTATCTATGTATGAAATATGCTGACTTGTTTCGTTTTGTTTTGGTTGTGTTTGCATTGCATTTTCATCATAGAAAATGGTGTTGATTTGCGTTCAGTTGCTAAATAGAAAACTTGTCATGGAAAAGAGATTTCTTGATAAAGTGGAAGACAATGTGGCCGTACGAATATAGTCCGAGAAGACACAACAAGAGAAGGGTGACAGCCTGACGGAAGGGTACATGTCGAATTATGAGATCTCACCTGCATTAGTGTGACTCAGAATAGTCTTCAAGAGTTGAAGAAGATATGGGACCAACGGGGTGACGGAACCAAGTAGTTATTCTACCGTGAATATGGTGATTTACCTTATTTACTCGATGTCGAAGAGGATAAGCACATATTTCGAGCTCTTGTCCAATATTGGAATCCGCCTATAGCTGCTTCAGTTTTGGGAAGGTAGGCTTGGTGCCCACCGTAAAAGAGTACTCAAATCTGCTCTGTTGCCCAAGGATCCAAATCGACAAAGCTTATTCTAGAGCGACAACCGTTTCGACATTATTAAAAGGACTAATGAACATAACTGGGATGAGCGAGCAATGGGTCACAGCCCGGATTAAACAAAAGGGGGATAGTAAATGCATCCATTGGAAAAGTCTGCGGGATTTGATCTTGGTACATTTAGATTTGAAGAAAGGAGTCAACATTTTCGCCTTGAGTATTTATGGGTTAGTCATCTTCCCCAAAGCAATAGGGCACGTTGATAATGCAGTTTCAGATCTATTTGACCGACTTGATAAAAGGGTCACGTCCGTCCCAATAATTTTGGCTGAAACTTTTAGATCTTTAACTGCATGTCGAAGAGCGGGTGAAGAAAGATTTATCGGGTGTGCACAGCTCTTGCTAGGCTGGTTCCATGCCCGAGTTCGAGTTCGAGATCGAGAATATGCTCTAAAAAGGGTACCTTATCATTTCAACCCGAGAATATGCTCTGAAGAAAGATAACTTTATTATCTTGGGTTACATAATGATTAAATATGTCTACTTTATTGGTTCGAGTTTCTCTCGGTATATTTTCACACATTGCATGGCATAATTGTTCCATTTTGCCTTAATTAAATGGGAGTGAGAAGTTATTCCTTCGTAAGGTCTTCACCTCCGTATAGGATAATGGATCGCTTTGGGTTATATCCGTGCCTATGTCTTCATGAGGTCTTCATCTCTGTACAGCCATAGGGAAATGTATTCCTTGAACATAACTCAATCCGTATGAGCCTATAATAGGTGAGGATCGAGGAATATGTTGGTTTAGGCACCTTTACTTTAGAACCAAACCGCATATAATGAGCCCTAAAGAACCTACCCTAGGTAGAACCATATAAAACCTTTAGGGGTCACTCGAATAGATGCTCTATTTATTATTTAATGCTGTGTATTCTAGCTTTGTATAAAATGTACTGACTTGTTTCATTTTATTTTAGCTGTGTTTGCATTGCATTTTCATCATAGAAAAGGGTGTTGATTAACATTCAGTTGCTAAATAGAAAGCTTGTCATGGAAAATAGATTTCTTGATAAAATGGAAGACAATGCGACTGTATGAATATGGTCCGAGAAAGCACAACAAGAGAAGGGCGACAGCCTGAATGAGGGATATCTGACAGAATTATGGGATTTTACCCGCATTAGTGTGACTCAGAAAAATCTCCAAGATTTGAAAGAAATATGGAACCAATGAGATGACGAAATCAAGCAATTATTTTACCATGAATACGGTGATTTGCCTTATTTATTGGATGTCGAAGTGGATAAGCACTTATTTCGAGCTCTTGCCCAATATTAGAATCCAGCCTATAGCTGCTTCACTTTTGGAAGGTAGACGTTGTGCCCACCATAAAAGAATACACAAATCTGCTCGTTGCCCTAGGATTCAAGTCGACAAAGCTTATTCTAAAGCAGCCAATGTCCCAACTTTCTTAAAGAGACTAATGAACAAAACTGGGATGAACGAGCAATAGGTCGTGGCCCGGATTAAGCAAAAGGGGATAGTAAATGCATCCTTTGAAAAAGTCTGCGGGATTTGATCTTCGTACATCCGGATGTGAGGAAAGTAGTCGATGTTTTCGCCTTGAGTATTTATGGGTTAGTCCTTTTCCCTAAAGCACTAAGGCATGTTGATGACGCAGTTTCAAATATATTTGACCGACTTGACAAAAGTGTCACGCCCGTCCTTGCAATTTTGGCTCAAACTTTTAGATCTTTAAGTGTATATCGGAGAGCGAGTGAAGGAAGATTTATCGGGTGTGCAGAACTCTTGCTAGCCTGGTTCCATAGCCAGTTTCGAATGGTAGAAAAAGTCTCTTATCGAGTGTTCTCTGAAAACTACTCTCCATTGAAAGAACTTATAGCTATCCCAAGATGAGACAACATTTCTGAAGAAAAGTGGATGGCAATTCTCTAGAGTCTCCAAGACGAAGACGTTGAATAGAGGGATGATCCCTGATGAAATTTTGTATAGATATGGAGACTTTGACTAGGTCCATCTACTTGGGATATGGGGAGCTGTTGGATATGCCCCTCTACTTGTATTGAGACGTATAGGTCGAGGCAGTTTATACCAGTAGTACAAGGGTTGGTTTAATGTAAGTTTGCATACAAATGTGATAATTACAAAAAAAAGGGGTTCATGAAATATCAAACGCTCGAAACCAAACTCACAAAATGAAAAGATTTACCGCAAATCTCATGACGACCCCTGAATATGATGAGTGGTGGGGTAAATGAATCATTAACATCGTCCCTTCATCATGTCAAGAAAACACTCGGCCGATAGAAGGACACTTCCAAGTGATCCCATCTGAGTTAGAGATCGTAAAGCAAGACTTCGAAAAGAAGAGTTTGGAGCTGGGGAAAAGGATAGAAAAGTTGGATGAGGAAAAGATTTAGGTAGGATTAGACGTCGACGTCCAAAATTTAGAAGCCAAGAAAATGAGAAAAGGAAAAAAAAGGCTGAGGAAGACTTGGACAGTTTAAAAACAGATTATAAGAAACTACGTCTGTTAATGAAGACTGTTAGGTTGGGTAAAACATCAGAACAACGGCGGAAAGAAATCTAAGAAGAAAATATTAAAGCTGATCAGTGGGAAAAGAAATTCCAAGATGCTCAAGTCTGAGAAGATGCTCTAAAAAGAGTTTGTTAGAAAGTCAATATAGAAAGGTTGGGTTAAGAGCCCATGTAGCGGAATTAGAAAGGTCACTGCATCAACATCGTAGTCGCAACTCTATGATCGAGTTAAAAGCAAGCCTAACTAAGATTGAAAATTTGAATGGAACAATAGAAGAGCTCGAGGCCACACTACAAAATTGTAAACTTCGAGTTGAGCTTCTTGAAACGAACAATGAACATTGGAAAGAGCAACTCGAATGCTCTCAAGGTCAGATCAAGGATAGAGATCACATCATGGGAGAAGCTTTGACTCAGGTACGGGAAGTAGCCGAACATTTGCAAACCCTAGCGGTTTAAGCTGACGTGCTAGGCTTGAGATATAAATCGAAATCAAATTGGGGCCGAGAATTAGATGGCTTCTTAGAAAATTCAAGGCTTTGAGTATTAGGGCAATGCCGTATATGTAAAATGTATCTATTTTATGCAAAGAAATTTGTTTTCTAGTAAAGTTTTTCTAATATAATTGAATCAGAATCAATGCCTCTTTTTTCATTCATTTTTCATTCATAGCATTTCATTTCATCATATGCATTAAATTTCATAAAAAGACCTTAATGAATCAAAATTATGACAGTTACCCTGGAAACCAACAAGAATCTGCCAACTGAATATCGTTACGGTACCTACTGTAAAACCAAAGTCATGGATCAAAGATTAGAGAGACTAGATCAAATTCAGAAAGACATGTAAGATCAATTGCAAATGCAACTGCAGGACCAATTAGCTAAGGTACAACAAGACAAGAAAGACCAAATACAAGAGTTCCAACGAAGCATAATAAGCCAGTTGACCCAGTTACTGGCTAGAGGTATTGAAAAAGGAAAGAGTACTCTGATTAATTTTGGGGATGATAATGACGACCCTACATACCCCTAGGCTTTACCCTAGTAAATGTCTAAGCCCAACTGATACATATCCACGAAGGGTACCCGTTACTATAAGACCACATCAATACCAGGCTAGCACCTCAAGGCCGGAGAATTACCCAACAGGTTTAGGTTCTAATACAGGAGATAATTTGACCAACCCTGTTGTTCCAGATTTGGATGACATGGCGAAATGGATAGAGTAAGAGTAGAATTGCAAAAACAACTAGAAGATCGGTGCAAGTGGTTAGAGGATAAATTCAGAGCATTGAAGAGTGTTGACTACCTTTACGAGGTCGATGCTAAGGAATTTAGTTTAGTCCTGGATCTAGTGCTCCCACCAAAATTCAAAACTCTAGAATTCGAAAAATACAATGGGTCTAGTTGTCCTGAATCTCATATCACAATATTCTATCGAAGAATGACGGGATACGTTAATAACGATCAATTATTAATCCATTGCTTCAGAGATAGTTTGATCGAGTCAGCGCCAAATGGTACAATCAACTAAGCCGTGCCAAAATCAATACATGAAAAAACTTGGCACAGGCTTTCATGAAACAATACAGACCATGTGATCGACATGACACCCAATAGAATTATGCTGCAAAACATGGAGAAGAAGCAAAGTGATAACTTTAGGAAATATATTTAAAGATGAAGAGAGGTGGCAACACAAGTTCAGCAACCTCTTCTAGAAAAGGAGACAACAATACTTTTTACAAACACTTTGAAAGCCCCGTTCATTAACCATAAGCTGGGTAGTGCTACCAAAAGTTTTTCAGATATAGTTATGTCCGGAGTAATGATTGAAAATATAATAAGGAGTGGGAAAATAGACGCGGCGAAAATGCTAAAAGGTCTGCCCCAAGAAAGAAAGAAAATGAAGTAAACACCAAGAGTGTGTATAATAAGAGTTATTCAAAATCGGTCACTGTAGGCCAACAAAGGACCATGATGACTAGCTAACAAGACCCTTCGAGGCAAGAATCTAACTTAAGGCCAAATACGAAAAAACTCTTTCACTCTTATCCCAATGACATATGGAGAGTTATATCAAAATTTGTTCAATGCATATGTTATCTCCGTTTACTTAAAACCCATGCAACCTCCATTCCCAAAATGGTGTGATGCGAATGCTCAATGTGAGTACCACACAGGAATAACGAGACACTCGATTGATAATTGCACTACATTCAAAACATTGATCGAGAGGTTCATCAAGATTGGGATTGTTAGGTTCGATGATCCCTCAGGACTTAATATAGTAGGAAATCCATTACCCAGACATTCTGACTAAGGGGTAAACACGATAATCGATAGTGCGGGCAAGAGGAACAAAACCGATATTGTAGAGGTGAAATCCCCACTAAAATGGGTTTGGTAAAAAATGATAGACATGGAATTAATCATGCAAGATTTAGAGAAGATGCCCAAAGGAGTGAGGAGCTATTGTGAGTTCCACACTAAAGAGGGTTATGAGATCCAATAGTGCACCAAATTCAAATGGATAACAAAGAATTGGAATTCTTTGAAGATATCAAATACTCGGAGAGAGTAGATAAGTCATTGATACTATACATGGCATATGGGATGAGGAATAACAAAATAATGAAGTGGCATTAGACAAGTAATGTTTACAAGGATCAACAGTCAAATACCGTTGACCCATATCAAATATGGGATGAGGAATGCCAAAACGATCAACAGTCAAATACCGAGAAATGAGACCCATATTCTGTCTCTTTAAGAAACATAATCCAGGTCTATGGGATGGGGAATGACAAAAGAATTTCGACAATGTCAAACATTACTTGTCTAATGCCCTAGCACTACTGCCACCTAGCCCAGATAAGCCATTGATACTATACCTGGCAGTATTTGAGAATTTTATGAGATGTGTGCTTGGCCAACATGATGAGTCAGGGAGGAAGAAGTTTACTGAATGTGAGACAAGATACTCACCAATTGAGAAGTTGTGTTGCGCCTTTACCTGGACAACCCGAAGACTGAGACAATACATGTTGTATCATACCACTTGGCCAATCTAAAAAATAGACCCTCTAAAGTACATGATGAAGTCGACTACTTTGAATAGAAGAATGGCCCGATGGCAAATTCTATTTTCTAAATTTGATATAATTTATGTGAACCAGAAGGCAGTAAAGGGGAGTGCAATAGCAGATTTCCTAGCCAATAGAGCTTTAGAAGATTACCAGCTTTTGAACTTTGATTCCCCGAATGAAGATCTGATATATGTTGCAACCACTGAAGAAGGTGCTCTAGGAGAATATCACTGGAAACTAAATTTTGATGGAGCCTCAAATGCCATAAGTAACAGAATTAGGGCAGTTCCGGTATCCCTAGACAGAGATTATTATCCTTTCACTAGTAAACTTGACTTTGATTGCACAAATAAAATGGCAGAATACAAAGCATGCATCATGGGTATTTGTGCAGCTATAGAATGCAAGATCTATCAACTCAAAGGTGAATGGGAGACAAGAGATCCTAAGTTGATCGAGTATAGAAGGCTGGTCCTGGAGTTAATTAAAGGGTTTGATGACTTCACCTTCTGCTACCTCCCGCAAGATAAAAATTAAATGGTCGATGCATTGGCTACCTTAGCTTCCATGGTTAAAGTAAACAAACAAGAAAATGTAAAACCTATCCAAATGAGTATTTATGAGGCTCCAGCATATTGTTAAAACATCGAGAAAAAGAAAGGGGTGATCACCCTTGGTACCACGACATATTGCACTATGTAAAGAACTGTGAATACCCTAAGTAGGCAACAGAGAATGATAAAAAGACGCTAAGAAGGCTGACCAATGAGTATGTCCTAGATGGAGAGATCCTATACAAAAAAAGAAAGGATCATGTATTACTAAGATGTGTGGACGTTGTTGAAGCCAAGAAAATCTTAGAAGAAGTCCATAAGGGTGTTTGTGGAACACATGCTAATTGTTTTACAATGGCCAGGTAAATCATGAGATTCAGATATTATTGTTTCACCATGGGAGGGAATTGTATCAGTTATGCCAAAAGATGTCAAAAGTGCCAAATTTATGGAAACAAAATTCATGTGCCTCATTCACCTCTTTATGTTATGACTTCTCCAAGGTCATTCTCCATGTGGGGCATGGATTTCATTGGGCCGACCTCGCCAAAAGCTTCCAATGGGCATCGATTACCTTACCAAGTGGGTAGAGGCCGTTTCCTATGCCAATGTCAAGAAGTCGGCAGACAGTAAATTCTTGAAGAAAGAGATCATATGTCAGTATGGAATGCCAGAAAGGATCATATATGACAATGCATTGAATTTGAACAGCAACACGATAGCGGAGGTCTGTAGTCAATTCAAGATCAAACATCATAAATCATCATCATATCACCCAAAAATAAATGTTGCAATGGAGGCAGCCAATAAGAACATTAAGAAGATCGTGGGGAAAAATGATAGAGACTTATAAAGATTGGCATGAGAAGTTACCATTTTCCCTCTATGCTTATTGAGCGTCTGTTAAAACCTCCACCGGGGCAACGCCTTTCTCGTTGGTTTAAGGAATGAATGTGGTTTTACCCCTTAAAATCGAGATTCCTTCTCTCCGAGTTTTGTCAGAGTTGAAGTTAGACGAAGTAGAATGGATCCAATCTTGATATGATTAGTTAGACTTGATCGAAAAGAAGAGGCTAAAAGCTATTTTTCATGGTCAGATGTTCCAAAAATGAATGATGCGAGCTTATGACAAAAAGGTTCGTCCAAGAGAATTCCATGAAAGGGACCTGGTGTCGAAACAAATCATGTCCATACAAAAAAACTTTAGAGAAAAATGAATGCCTAATTGGGAAGGACCTTATGTGGTAAAGAAAGCTTTTTCTAGAGGAGCGTTGACTCTCGCCGAGATGGATGGCAAAAACTTTCCCAATCTCGTGAATTTAAATTCAGTCAATAAATACTTTACCTAAAAAAAGGGAGAGGCCAAGGCGAAAACTTGCAAAAGGGCGCCTTGAGACCAAATATGTTTTGAGTTGAAAACCAGGAAAAGGGTGGCTCAAATTTTGATCAAAGATAGGGTATGTGGTAGTCTTGTCCCCTCAAAGGTAACAAGGAGGAGAAAATTTGCATCTTGAAGCATCAACGAAGTACTCTAGATCTCCTAGACACATATTAAGCTCAAAACAGTCCTCAAGAAGTTTGTGCAGGGAAGCTCATGCTGCGATAAATGGGGAACCTAATTTCATTTTACTCACTTTGTGTTTTAGCAATGCTTGCTATATTGATTAATCTTTTCATTTCGAGCTTTGCTCACAATAAATTTCAATTTTGTCCATTGTTACGACCTTTTTCAAGCAGTTTTATATTGAAATAACAATTAATGGACTAACAATATTCAAGTAAGTGGATATTTGCATATTGCTCTGAAAGGTTTCTAAATAGTACAAGGACCTGAAACAGGACCACTAGTTAAAACTAGAGGTGATCATGGGCCGGGCCGCGCCGGGCTTGGATAAAATTTTATGCCCATATTTTGGGTCGGGCCGAGCCCGAGCCTAGAAAACGGGCCTAAAATTTTGTCCAAGCCCAGCCCAAAAGAAAATTGCTAAGCCCTAGCCCGGCCCATATTAAATTTTTTTAGTTTATTTCATTAAATAAAAAATTTTAAAACAAATATTAAAACAAAAACAAATAAAAATGAGACTAAAATAATTCTTAAAACAATACACAAATTTAAAATATAATAAAAAGTGGTTATATTAAAATTGAAACAAATTAGAACTAAAATAATAGCCAAATTAATAATAAAACAAAAGTATATTTGATTAAAAGGAAAATTATATATTTAATATATAATTCGGGCCGGACCGGGTCGGGCCCGGGCCAAAAAAGTTTTACCCGAGGCCCGGCTCGTTTTCTAAACGGGTCTCTTTTTTGCCCAAACCCATATTTCGGGCCTATATTTTATCCGAACCCTCCTATTTTTTGGGTGGGCCGTCGAGCTAGGCCGAGTAGCCCAACCCATGATCACCTCTAGTTAGAACTAACAAAATCTAAGGGTTGGAAATATCTGGGAACAAATAGTCTAAATTGTGATTGCTTCTTCGAGTTTCCTATCAAATATACCAAATTTGAACAAGAAGGCATGGTAACACATCAATGATAGAACCTTAACGAACAACAAGCAATGTCAACCTAAGCACTAAAAATGAGATTATTCTCGAAAATGACATTTTGTATTCATACAAATATCATTCATATACATTTAGTTAGGAGCATTTGATTCATTCTAATCAGAACATCCTAATCACTTGGCACAAATATATGCCTATGAAATGGATTCTACAGGTCATGTTCCCTAGAGAACGGTGTAACAGATAAGTAAAACCACAAACCATATACCCCTGAAGTTATAGTGGGTCGGATTGAAGTCATAATAACAAATCTTATCTCTCTGAAGTTGCAATAGAGCAGATTGAAGCTACAAATCCTATACCCATGAAGTTGCAGTGGGTCGGATTGAGTCTACCATAGCGAATCTTATCTCCCTGAAGTTGTAGTGGAACAGATTGAAGCTACAAATCTTATCTCTCCGAAGTTACAGTGAAGCAATTTAAAGCAACAAATCTTATCTCCCTGAAGTTGTAGTAGAGCAAGATGCAGCTACAATTCTTATAGCCCTGAAGTTGCAGTGAGTTGAAATGAAGCTACAACTACAAATCCTATATCCCTGAAGTTGTAGCAAGTTAGATTGAATTTATTATAGCGAATCTTATCTCCTTGAAGTTGCAGTGGAGTAAGATGAAGCTATAACTCTCATATCCCTGAAGTTGCAGTGGATCGAATTGAAACTACAATTCCTATATCCCTGAGGTTGCAGTGGGTTAGAATGAAGATACAACAACAAATCTTATCTCTTTGAAGTTGTAATGGAGCAAGATGAAGCAGTGATACTAAATCTTGCCTTCCTGAAGTTATAGCAAAGCAGATGCAGTAAAGTAAAGTAAACAATTGATGGAAAGAATGAGCTACTTGAGGAGCACCAAAGAAGTTGAGATTCAACAGGACCAGACAAAATTGGCCCTTTCTAAAGTCTTTTCTCCATTCTCGTTACACGACAATGAGCAAAGAGGGGCAGCTGTTGTAATGACTCAAAATTCACGGGCACCGAAAAAGTACATTATTGGGCCTCCGTATTAATAAACTGAGTCATAAATAATTATTAGAAGTAATTATGAGTTTAGCTGAGTGCTTAATTAGGTATTAATTAGGTGAATTTAGTCTAATTAAGAATAATTAGGAAAAAGGATTACATAGAGTAAAGGGTAAAAGTTTACTTATAGATTAAAAGAAAGTATAAATGTTCAAAATGGCAATTAAGTCATTCTTGGAATATGAGGTGGCAAACATTAAAACAAAAATCTAAGATTTTTGTTAAGTTATAAATTATAAATATATTATTTTAGTTATAAATTATATTAAATTAATTCAAAATAACTATATTATAAAAATTTTATATGATAAATAAGTTATGATTTTGACAAATGGATGGTGATAAAATAATACATGTGTAATTAAAATATGTATAGATTTGTAGTTTATAGATTTAATTTACTTATTAATTAAGCATAAGATATTTATTATTTATTATTAATTATTATTAAATTAAAAGATATTTAATGATTAAATAATTAGTATAAGATTTTGGTTAATAATAAATGATGATTTTGCCAAGTGTATGGTAAAAATAAAATACAAGTGTATTACATTTATTTATTTACTTGAAAGTTAAGTAGTGATAATTGTATGGTATTGATGGTGTACAAATGTGAATATATGATTAAATATTTAATAGATATTTAGAATAAAATATATTATATTATTATAATATAAAGTAAATAAAATAAAATGAAATAAAAGAAATGACGAAACAGAATAGGCAAGGGACGAAACAGAGAAGAAACAGGGGAGAAAGAAAGAAAGAAAAAGACAAAGACAAAGAAAGGAAAAACTAGAGTTTAAGGTTTTAAAGCTTTAAAGGTAAGTCAATCAAGTCCTTTTCTTTTAATTTTGATGTTTTAGAAGTCTTAGAACAAAGTTTTGTTGAATTTAAGCTAAACTTTTGTAAGAACATGATTCATGTTGAACAAATTGTTAAATTAGGGGTTTGGTTGATAGAATTTCTAGTTAGAATTGATAAAAGGATTAAATTGTAAACTAGGTTATAAGTTTTACATATTTGGGATTAAGTTGTAAGAAGTTTTAAATTAGGGTTTTATTATGAATATTGAATAGTTGAGTTAAATATGGCAAAGAATTAAGTAGAAAAGAAATATGAATTAAGTTAGAAAAGTAAGTAAACTTAGTAGAATTAAATTGGGAATAAGTAGGAATTGAATAAAATTTAATTGTTATTATTATTATTTTTATAATTTAATGCTATAATTAATAGTGAAAATAATTATTATTTTCGTAGCTAACAAAGAACTCGAGGCATCGACAACGAAAGGAAAGGAGAAAGCTATCGAGGACTAAAATGGGAGATTTACGGTTTGTATTACAATAATTCAAATCACTTTTTATTAAATTTTATATTTAATAAATGAGTATAAGGTAAGTATTAATATTTGAGTTGAATGAGAATTGGATTGGATGGTGAATGTGTATGTATAATTGAATTGTATATTGATTTGAATGTGAAATTGAATATTGACTTGAAAAAAAAAATGGAAAGGTGAATTTTGAATTGAATTGTGATTGAAAGTGAAAAAGCGGAATTGAATTGAAATGTGAATTTGGAGACCCTATTAGCTAGTCAGGCTGAGTCGTATATAGTTGGCATGCCATAGGATTAGAAGAGTTCAGGGATACTTCGACCTCGAGTCGATAAGACATTGAGTGTCACTATATTTCTTCGGATAGATTCGATGAGGTACTGTAACACCCCAAACCCGGCCTAAACATTAGGGCCGAATCTGGTGATGTCACATTGTAACACCTCTTATCCGTATTCAACGCTGGAATAGGGTACGAGGCATTACAAAAATAAATACACTTATAGACATATTAAATCGAGTTATAAAATTTCATCCAAATTAAAAACTTTCAAATTATTATCTTCGAGTCGCTAATTACGGTATATAAGGCCCAATACATACCCATTCATATGCTCAATATATTCGTTAAATCAATCCAATATTGAAGAATCCACTTTATGTCAGAATCAATATTAATAACAATCATAAATCTTTTCATGTTAATTTCATATATCACTTATCGAACTTCGAATGTTAATTTACAAATATGTAATTCACTAACACATTCTGGTATACACAATGTTTAATTGATGAAATCATTTAATTGAGCTAAATTTCATGTTCATTCCAAATTTTCTTCTCAATCCATAAATGCTTCCACTTACCATTTACCTTATTAATTTCTCGAACCAAGCTATCACAAACAATAATACATCACATGTGCTTCATGAATTCAATATTCGATTCTTATCACCATCAAATCCATGTCATTCGAACACTTAAAGTTTATTCAAGCATATATTATTACGTTTCATAAACCAAGCATATGCCAAAATTACGAATACGCAATCAATTCATTTGTCATTTATTTGACTAGCAAATTAACTTCAAAATTTATAACATTCCATTACTTAAGATATGTCATAAAACACTCCCTTAACATAAACTAACACCATGACCGAATTTTCATTCTATTATGCTATTTATTACCATTTTTCGGAATCACATAGAAAAATATTACAAATATGTATATATTTGAACACTATAATTATGCATCAACTTTCCAACCTAAGTTAATTCATGAACCACTCATGACATTACTTCATGCCAAATATACCACACACATATGCTATGAAACTTTATTTTCTCTCGTGAGTTTACCATGACCAGTAATGTACTAATATAAGCATCACTCTTATTTCAACGTTTATCGATGATAATCAGACATATAACCAATTATACACAATTCATTCATATACTTTATTGTCCTCCTCCTCCTCTCCATTCCACATCCTTTATGTAATTTCACTATTCACTTATATTTAAATAGCATTATACGTAATTTCACTATTCACTTATATTTAAATCCAAAGTTGTCTATTTGAGTCAGAGTCACTAAATCATTTTTATCTGGAGCTACAGAGCTTCAAATTAAGATCCGTTAGTTTTCCCCGAAACTAGACTCACATATCTTATTACCATAAAATTTTCAGAATTTTTAGCTTGGCCAATTAGTACAGTTTATTGTTTAAAGTCGCCCCTGTTTCACTGCTCAACATCTCTGACCTCTCTTCACTAAAAATGAATTATCTCATTGTACAGATTTTGGATGATATTTCCGTTTGTTTCTTTTGAAAATAGACTCATTAAGGATTCTAAGTATAAAATATAACTCATAATTATTTTTGTACAATTTTCAATTATTTTCCAAAGTCAGAACAGGGGATTCCGGAATCAATCTGACACTGTCTTACTAAAATTTAAATATCTCAAAATTTATAACTCTTTTACTTACTCTATTTCTTCCATATGAAAATAAACTCAATAAGCTTGAATTTCATATTTTTTTCAACATTGAATTCACTTTCCACTATTTTTGGTGAATTTCCAAAGTGATACATTGCACGCTATCCAAACACTTTTTATTGCTAATTTTATTCAATCATGTTTTCTTTGCATTAATTCTCACTTACATTCACATAACACTAAAGTATATTCATAATTAGCCATGCCAATAGCTATTCATCATCAATTATTTACAAATTTTCATTGTAACACTTGTTCCATGTCAACTTCACTCAAGTTTGACCACATATCGCGCACATTGCCCACCACATATTCATATTCATATTCATTTGCACTTAATCATTTTCCGGTTGAACACTTAGGAATATTATTGGAAACGTCAAAAATTTGCACATAAGTGCCACTCTTGTAGTAAAAGCTACTTCACATCATTTTTCACATAAAAGCTGGTTCTCGAGCAATTCAATTTCACGGGTGTGCTCACACAAGCTGTCAGTCTTTTGTTACTACTCAGTGCTACTCACACAAGTTGTCAGGTATCCGCAACATATGCCGATATACCCAGCCACCGGTAGAACTTAAGACCAGCACCCGAGTTCACATTAATCACAGTTTCGCATCACGGGCCTGCTCACACAAGCTATTAGTCATTCGTTACTACTCAGTGCTGCTCACACCAGAACTCAACTTTTGTACTTTTTACAATTTAGTCCTTTTGGCTAAATTGAGTGCCCAAACGTCGAAATTTTTGAACGAAACTTTTACGAAATCATTTAGTGAAATTGTAGACCATAAAAATATAATAAAAAAATTTTTTTCCTCATCGAATTTGTGGTCCCGAAACCATTGTTCTGACTAGGCCTAAAATCGGGCTATTACAACTCTCCCCCCTTTAGGGATTTTCGTCCCCGAAAATCTTACTAGATAGTAGATTAATGAGTTGCTTCCACACAGTACATTTAAAATTCACACATGATTTTGGATTTTCATATCTTTTACAGATAATCACATAGATTCATAAGAAAATCAGGATAGCGATATTTCAGCATCTGAAGTTACACAATGTATCAAAAAATTACAATCCATATAGAATGTTATCCATTTCGATGATAAAAAAATTTCTAGAAAGATCAATGTCACTCATAATTGATGGAATCCAAAGTAACAGAAGCAATATAATCTTCACGTATATTAAATAGAACAATAACCAGTAGAAATAAAATATTAGCCTCACTCAGACCTTACCGTCAATTTTCATATTCACACAAGGGAATAAATACCAGAAAAAGACATGGCGATGTCGAACATAACCCAAACAAACCAATAATTCTTTCATCTATTATGTTTAGTTAATGTTCTCATACGATAAGAATTCTTTTTGAAACTAAACACTCACATATACTTCTGAGGATAATTGTACACACAGAATGTCTAAAAGGATTCATAATAATTACCCATTATAGCTATTGTACTCAGCTATTATTATAATACAAACATTACTCAATTGTCTAATTCTGTCATCAAAATTTTCACATTATCTCTTTATTAACAAAAATCGATACAGAAAAACTTTCGGTTAATTCTTTCTTTAAATAACATACCTGAATAAATTATTTAATCGGATTTAACTTCTTTTGTGACAGTAACTTTGCATAATCTGAGTAGTTTTTTGAACTATCCAATATCTCTTTCTTTTTTTTTAATATATTGTGTTCATTTGCTAATTCATTCGCTTTTCCGACCACATTATTAATCTTCCGTACACAAACTTCTGTAACACTACAATCGTAAGCTTATTCAACCCAAATCTTACACATTTCATTGTAACATTTTACTAATATGGGGGGTGAGTGTAGTAAAGCCTTCAAATTTATCTTACACATAAATGCGCATAACACATACCATCATAAATAGCCAGTTCATTGCTAATTTCACATTCTCAAAACATTTAATAAACATTTGTTTTCAATCACTTTTGTTCTTAACACATAATTTATATGTCAACTTAAATTACTAATTCACAATTGAAATTTCTATATAGCATTATAATCCAAATATCATAACTCTTGTGCTCATAAAATTATAACATTTATCAATAACAAAATGTTATACTCTTTGACTTGATCCATACCTTTACGAGTTTCAACTCATAACCAATACATTTTCACTTAAACATTTAAGTGTTTACTTCTGTACTATCAGAATTAACTTAGTTGGAAAACATATTTGTCTCATCAAGATAATTTTCTTCATAAAACAATACTGATAAGGGGTGATGGGGAAGTCATAAAGCTTTTAACTTGCTCTCATAGATACATATATATATGACTTTGCATTCATCATCAATGTAATATCATCATAACCACGTAATTCATTCCAAGCAAATTAACACATCTATTACTTAGCTTCCATTTTACTTACCGACATTTATTCAATTAGAGAACGTCTTACAGAATTGAATACTTCGTTTTCTCTATGCCATAGTCCAACTATGGTCTTACATTTACATATTGATGCCATAGCCCAGCTATGGTCTTGCACAGTAGCACATATCACACCGATGCCATATCACAAATATGGTCTTATACGGAAATCACATATCACATGATGTCGTGGTCCAACCATGGTCTTTTTCGTCAATTCATCACATATCACTGAACGAAAGTACTTATTCTTGCGTTCTAGTCAATTTAATCTTCCAATTCAATTTTCATACTATTATAATATTCATGGTTTAATAGTAAAGACATAAAACAAAATATCTTATTATCTTTAATTTAACAATTTAAACTTAAGATTCTATCATATGAACGTACTGATTTCACTTATTCAAGCAGATGTACATAAACACACATTCCATATATTTAAGTAAATTCGCTTATCATATTCACTTAATCAAATATGTTGAGCACATAGCATCATATAATCACCAACATACTTGGATGAGCTTATCACAACATAAACTCTTTTTTTTTAACTTATGATCATCTCTTTTCATACATGAACACATACATATCACGAATTTTTATTCTTACCATTCCAAATTCCAACATAACGTGAGCATATTTCATTTATCTCAAAATCATTTTCAGTATTATCGAAAATAGCTCGATTGAAAATCATCTCTGTCTTAACAAAAGAATTTCGTTAGAGCCCGGAGATATCACATCATCACGAGTAATAACATGGCATGTATAGCTAGACTCGCATATGCTACGTTTGGTCCAAGAACTGACTAAACCATAGCTCTGATACCACTAAATGTAACACCCTAAACCCGGCCTAAACATTAGGGCCAAATTTGGTGATGTCACATTGTAACACCTCTTACCCGTATTCAACGCTGGAATAGGGTACTAGGCATTACAAAAATAAATACACTTATAGACATATTAAATCGAGTTATAAAATTTCATCCAAATTTAAAACTTTCAAATTATTATCTTTGAGTCGCTAATTACAGTATACAAGGCCCAATATATACCCATTCATATGCTCAATATATTCGTTAAATCAATCCAATATTGAAGAATCCACTTTATGTCAGAATCAATATTAATAACAATCATAAATCTTTTCATGTTAATTTCATATATCACTTACCGAACTTCGAATGTTAATTTACAAATATGTAATTCACTAACACGTTCTGGTATACACAATGTTTAATTGATGAAATCATTTAATTGAGCTAAATTTGATGTTCATTTCAAATTTTCTTCTAAATCCATAAATGCTTACACTTACCATTTACCTAACCAATTTCTCAAACCAAGCTATCACACAACAATAATACACCACTTGTGCTTCATGAATTCAATATTCGATTCTTATCACCATCAAATCCATGTCATTCGAATACTTAAAGTTTATTCAAGCATATATTATTACATTTCATATTCCAAGCATATGCCAAAATTACGAATAAGCAATCAATTCATTTGTCATTTATTTGACTAGCAAATTAACCTCAAAATTTATAACATTTCATTACTTAAGATATGTCATAAAACACTTCCTTAACATAAACTAACACCATGACCGAATTTTCATTCTATTATGCTATTTATTACCCTTTTTCCGAATCACATAGCAAAGTATTACAAATATGTATATATTTGAATACTATAATTATGCATCAACTTTCCAACCTAAGTTAATTCATGAACCACTCATGACATCACTTCATCCCAAATATACCACACACATATGCTATGAAACTTTTTTTTCTCTCGTGAATTTACCATGACCAGTAATGTACCAATATAAGCATCACTCCTATTTCAACATTTATCGATGATAATCAGACATATAACCAATTATACACAATTCATTCATATACTATATTGTCCTCCTCCTCCTCTCCATTCCGCATCCTTTATGTATATAACATGCTTAAATAGTATTATATGTAATTTCACTATTCACTTATATTTAAATTTAAAGCTGTCTATTTGAGTCAGAGTCACTAAATCATTTTTATCTGGCGCTACAGAGCTCCAAATTAAGATCCGTTAATTTTATCCGAAACTAGACTCATGTATCTTCTTACCATAAAATTTTTAGAATTTTTAGCTTGGCCAATTAGTACAGTTTATTATTTAAAGTCACCCCTGTTTCACTGCTCAACGTTTCTCACCTCTCTTCACTAAAAATGAATTATCTCATTGTACAGATTTCGGATGATATTTCTATTTGTTTGTTTTTTTGAAAATAGACTCATTAGGGATTCTAAGCATATAAAACATAACTCATAATTATTTTTTTACAATTTTCAATTATTTTCCAAATTCAGAATAGAGGATTACGAAATCAATCGACAATCGTCTTACTAAAATTTAAATATCTCAAAATTTATAACTCTTTTACTACTCTATTTCTTCCATATGAAAATAGACTCAATAATCTTGAATGTCATATTTTTTCAACATTGAATTCACCTTCCACTATTTTTGGTGATTTTCCAAATTGATAACTTTACATGCTGTCCAAACACTTTTTATTGCTAATTTTATTCATTCATGTTTTCTTTGCATTAATTCTCACTTACACTCACATAACACTAAAGTATATTCATAATTAGCCATGCCAATAGCTATTCATCATCAATTATTTACAAATTTTCATTGTAACACTTGTTCCATATCAACTTCACTCAAGTTTGACCACATATCGCGCACATTGCCCACCACATATTCATATTCATTTGCACTTAATCATTTTCCGGTTGAACACTTTAGGAATATTATTGGAAACGTCAGAAATTTGCACATAAGTGCCACTCTTGTAGCAAAAGCTACTTCACATCATTTTTCACTTAAAAGCTGGTTCTCGAGCTATTCAATTTCACAGGTCTGCTTACACAAGCTGTCAGTCTTTTGTTACTACTCAGTGCTGCTCACACAAGCTGTCAAGTATCCGCAACATATGCCGATATACCCAGCCACTGGTAGAACTTAAGACCAGCACCCGAGTTCACATTAATCACAGTTTCGCATCACGGGCCTGCTCACACAAGCTATTAGTCATTCGTTACTACTCAGTGCTGCTCACACAAGCTGTCAGGTATCCGCAACATATGACGGTATACCTAGCCACTGGTAGAACTTATGACCAGCGCCAGAATCCACTTTATTCACAATTTCACATAGATCTCTAATGACATGCCACTTGTATCCCATTCTATTCAATCGAGCTTGGAAGCTTGAAAATCCTAACCATGGCTTCCCCCTTGCTATTTTCATTCATCATGGAGAAGATTGACAAATTTTTGGCTATTTTGGCCTTTTTAATTCTTTTAATTATTAAATGACCAAAATGCCCCCAACTTAAAAATATCCTATTTCACTTATCTCTTGTCCATTTTTGTCCAACAAGTTAACCAATGGTCTAATTACCATTTAAGGACCTCCAATTTAAAATTTCATAACAATTTGACACTTCTAACATGCAGAACTCGACTTTTGCACTTTTTACAATTTAGTTTTGGCTAAATTGAGTGTCCAAGCGTCAAAATTTTTGAACAAAATTTTTACGAAATCATTCTGTGAAATTGTAAACCATAAAAATATAATAAAAAAATTTTTCCTCATCGAATTTGTGGTCCCAAAACCACTGTTCCGACTAGGCCTAAAATCGGGTTGTTATAGGTACTGGGTACCAACTTTCTTCGACTTTGCCGATGAGACATTGGGTGTCAACTATTGCTTCGAACTATTCGATGAGGCACTGGGTGCCATACTGGAGTGTTTGGTTGGATCCGTGTATCCGTCAAAGTCCGAGTTTTGTTAATAGGGTAAATAACGAAATGATAAACTGAATGAGTTGATCAATTGAGCTACTGAAATAAGATGAAAAAGTTGAATTGTGAATTGAAATGTGAAATGAGATTGAGGAAGGAACCTAAGGTTCGTAATGTGTCTAAATTCAAATTGTGGATATATGATATTAATTGATGAATTGTTATTGTAGAAATATGAAATTTGAGTTTAAATTTGTATGTACGATTTTACGCATTACATGTTTATTAATATTATAAATTGAATTAAGGTAATACCACTGAGTATGAAATACTCAGCGTACGATTGTTTCTGTGCGCAAGTCATTAGAGTTCAAGGTCCAGTTCAGCATCCAGAAAGATCCCGACTCCATCAAGAAAATTTTGGTGATGTATTTCTTCCTTTTGTTTAAGTGGCATGTACTAGATTGTACATGGGTCGTATATATATATATATATATGTGTGTGTGTGTGTGTGTGTGTGTGTGTGTGTGTGTAAATATATATGCTAAATGATCTTGGTTGTAAATAAATGGTTATAATCTTTTGGATGATAAATAAAGTTTAAAAGTTATAAATTAGTAAACTTAGTATTAAATCTTGAAATGAAATGAAAGATATGAATTAGTTTTTTTTACATGTTAACTTTAACCTTTTATAATTAAAGTAGTAAATCAATTTATTAAGTATGATTTAGTAGCGTTTTAAAGTATAAAATCACCGATTAAAATATTGGTATTGGTTTATTTTTGGTTTTAAGTTTGCGGGGGTTTTATTTAAAATAAGCGAAATCTTGTTGAAATTTTAAAAAATAAAAAATAAAAAATGAATGAAGCCAATTAGCATAAATTTATATGAATTTATATTCATTTTATAATATGTTTGTTATTTATTTAAGAATTATTTGTAAATTGTCCGAGATATTCGGTAATGCCTCGTAACCCTATTTCGATGACGGTTTGGGGTTAAGGGGTGTTACAGCTGTAATAGCCCAATTTTACCTGGCCCAACACCAATAAATAAACCCAAACCAAAACAAAACAAAAACAATATAATTAAAGTCCATTTACAAAAAAATGCACTGGCCCAAATTACAAGCCCAAAGCCCAAAACTTAAACAAATTTCAGAAACCCTGAGAAAAAAACCCTAACTTTAGTCGCCGCCACTCCTCTGCCTTGGCCACATCAGCAGACGCATTGCTCGAGGCTTGCCTCTCCCTTTCACCGAAATAGTAAGGCACGGCTCCCTAGCGCCGTTGACCTTGCCACAAATGCCTATAAAGAAAAAGAAGAAACGAGACAGAGGATAGAAATAACAAAAACAACGAAAAAAAGAAAAAAAATATGTAATCGGCTACAAAAGTCTTAACAACAAGGTTGTATTTTTTACACAGGATTTGAAATAGCAAGAACATAAAAAAAACAAACGTTAAAAGAAAAGGATAGTTTATTTCGCTTTTTTTTTAATAGCATAAATAAAAAAATTTATTTTCTTACTCATGTTGTTTTGCTTTCCGCCATCGTCGGAGGTCTTTTCTGACCCCATATGCCTCAAAACCCATTAGGGTTCCGCTTGGGCTTCGACAAAGAAGGGGGGCATGCGTTCAAAAAAAGGGAAGGGCTGGAATTTTTTTTATTTTCTTTTTCGAGTTTAGAAGGCACTGCTTTCAGATAGGGATCAAAAAAGGTAGAAAAGCTTTTATTTTTACAACTCCGACCACCGGAGGCGACGGTCGCCGTCGCCGATGATCGGTGGCCACGGCGGATGCGCGGCAACCCTTGGTCGAACGGGGAGGGAGTTGAGAGAATAAAAAAGAAAAGGAAAAGTTTTTTTTTAAAAGAGGAGAAATAATTTTTTTAGGGTTTTTAACTTATATAAGGGTCCAATAAAATGCCGTTTTGGGTTTGACTTCCATACGCCCAAAACGACGTCGTTTAAAGACCGACCCAAAATCCAACCCGTCATAGGATCCGCATGTTTTTTAAGGAGGGGTTTAATTGCTGCCTAAGTCCCTCAGCTTTTAGGCACTATTTAATGTGGTCCTAATTTTGATTTTCTCTCCTTTTTAATTATGTCATTTAATTTTATTTTATTTTCATTTTGGTCCTCTGACCATTGGTCACTCCTAGAAACAACACGTGTACTGGGTTTGGAATAACTACCCATTTGGTCCCTGTTCCTTTTCGCATGTTCTATTTTAGTACTTTATTTCGCTTTATTTATTTATTTTATATAATTCATGCTTTAAATTCCATTTAAATTTAATTTAATCATTCATTTACTTAATTTCACCCTTTAATCATTGTTTTTTTTTATATTTAGCACTTAACATTTATGTCGTTTACATTCCTTTTATACATTTTGGGTGGTTATTACATATTTTTATTTATTTATTTATTTATTTTGGTATTATGTTAGTGATATGACTATTGCCATTAGTATTATGAATTAACATTTATTATTATTATAATTACATTATTATTATTATGGTATATATTTATTTATTATTTATCATTCTAATATAGATGTTTTACCCACATTGCTATTTTATATTATTTTGCTATCACTAAATCATGCATTATGTTTAAATATATTTGTCCATTTTCATACTATGTCCAAATAAGTTAAATGCACATCACTTTAAATGTTACATTTATTTTTACTCGATGCATAAAACAGAGAAAATTTTAAAATCGAGGCAACATTCTTTATTTAGAGATTCGAGAAGTTGTTCCCTAACTTAAGGGGTTTGACTTTCTCTTTGAACTTAAATAACCGAACATCCTTTTTAAAACTAAAAACACATGAGATTTAAATAATAAGCAATCTTATTTTCAAGGATTCGAGATGTCGTGCCCTAACTTACGGGACATGACCTTTTCGTTTTGCTTACCTCAAGATAAGAAGGCCTTTTACATAAGTTTTAATTTAGTTAAGTGATTTTAATTAAAAAGAACATCATGCAAAGAGGGATCGTATTTTAATTTCTCTTCGAAATTTCAACTTTCGACACTAAGACATTAAGTAATAAATTAGCTATCAATTTTGGGCGTTGTGAGAGTGCTTATCCTTCCTTATACGTAACGTACTCCTGAACCCATTTTTTGGATTTTTGTAGACCGAAAATAATTTTAATAAATCTAACAATTTATTAAATGACAAAACCTTGAGGTGATCCGATCACACCTAATTAAAAAAAAATTGGTGGCAACTCCATTTTTTATTTTAAAAATAAAAAGTCCATTTCCAAAAAAATGTTTCGACACTCTATATTATCATGTATTTTTACATCAATAGCTTGACAAAGGTGACGATCCTTGGAGAGTAAAAAGGAGAAAAGAATGAAAGAAATAGATACACTTATTAGTAATATTTTTTTTGAAAAAAAAAATCATTAGAACAAATACAATATATATATAAATATATGTCCGACTAATTACAATATAAAATTCAATTAATACAATACACGGTAAAGATGAACTACTCCAAAAGAAATTGAATAAAACTCACACGTAACATACGCAGATACTCATACAAAATAATTACGGATGGTGGGAATTGAAACTCAACTTTCAAAATTCGATACATTATCTATTATCAACTCTGTGAAAACTTTATTAGCACCTATTAGAAAATTATTAAACAAAGTGGCACACTTTTTATTTTTATAAAATCATAATAAAGTGACATTTTAATTCATTCTATATAAAATATTTTAATTCATTCTATATAAAATTATCTATAATTATATGAAATATGAAGTCTCAAGACATCTAAATAGGATTTCCCACAGAGCTCGCGGGAGAAAAGACCCTTGAAGTAATCAGCAACGCCTATACTCCTGAACGGTGATGGAGTTTGTGGAGTAATCAGGCTTGGTGCTGGACCCATATCCCTCCTCCAATTTAGGGCTGTAGAAGGTAGCAACTGAAACCCTTTCTTTAACTGAGTTCACTGTCGCACGATGCTCAATGCTTCGGTAAATCCCATTGGAAACAATCTGCAAACTCGGTACAACCAATCCTATTAATCTGCTGCCTACTATGGAGTAGAAATTGGTGGACATAAATTAATAATTACCTCCATGATGTCTCCTATGTTGATCACAAATGCGTTTGGAAGTGGTTTAATCGGAACCCAAATCCCATTTTTCCTTATCTGAAGGCCTTCCATGTCGTTGATCTGGAGTAGAATGGTGAGGCCAACGGCATCAGAGTGGGAGTTGAAACCAATTGCAAGCTCTGGCTGTGGACATGGGGGATAATAGTTCATCCTCATCCCTTGGTGCCCTTCCTCAAACAAGACTCTCAAGTCATTAGGGTCCATCCCTAGAGCTTTTCCCATAACCTCTTAACAGTTTCATGGCAAGATGTTTCAGTTCTACAGAATAAGCTTCCAAGGTTTCTCAGCAATTAATTAATATTGAAAGAAAAGAGAACAATAAATTATTTACCCATCAATAAAAGGGATACTATTAGTCATTGACAGATGCAGAAAAAGAACCTGAAGGCGAGTGGGAGATTAGGGAACAAGTGAGGTTTTCTTAAACAAGTTGGAAGGGTGATCATATAGAACATATCTCCGCAGTTGAGCTTCTGCTCCTCAGACACAACAAAGGCCTGTCCATATCTTTCTACTTCATCTGGTTTTTGCCAAACCTTCTTTTTCTCCTCCATTGGAAGATTGAAAAACTCTTGGGTCTCCATCTTCAATTTTTCCACCAATAAAGGGCTTACTCCATGGTTGATTAACTGCAACAAAGTTCCATGTTTAAAATTCTAACTAGAAAATCTCATACCCTGCTGCCAAATCTCAGTCAATAGTATTTTCCTGATACTTAATGGAGCTTCTCCAGTTCTTGTTGGGAAGATAACTTTTGCATATCTATGACAGGAACTTGTGGCAACGGATTTAGGTGAGATATGATGGTAGAGTCTTCATCAGTTCGTACGTATCGAGGTGGAACGTCTTTACTAGGCACCAAGAGTGAGCTTCCTAGCTTTGCTAACTCTGGGTTCATAGTCATTGCTTTGAGAAAGGCTTTTCTACTGCTCCCCCCATAATCAACCAATTTTAAAGAAGAGTGAGTGGTTCCTAATAAATGCACGTGTGCACAAATCGATTTGTTAAAATTAAAAATATATTTCACAAAAAAAAGTTTAAAATATATTTTACTGACCAAAATAAAATTAAAAGATATTTTAATATTCTTACAAAATTTTGAATAGAATTATTAATTTATAAAAATATATAATTTTTATATTTATAAATTTTATTTTCATTTGAATGTTGAATAATTTGAAAATAGTTGTTATATCCAACGCTTCTCAGACACGTGCCACAGACACGTGCCAATACCAAGATATATCGTTGGCCTAAGCGTTGATTCTTTCTGAAGAAGTACCTCCACATACCACTCGTCCTCAACTACCCATTCAACTCAGAAGAAGGCACCTACTCTACTCGTTTTTGAGTGTGAACACTCTCTTTGTGTGAATACACTTCCAAAATAATGAGGAATCTATTTAGGTGAAACAACTTTATATTGATAAAACTCCATGACACACGTCCTTGATTAACTTTTATGCATTTAGCGAGACATACTAACAGGTAAGAGGATATCTCTTATAAATGCCTTGACAAATGATGGAAAAAGGATCGATTCTCTAGCACCTTAAAATCACTTTGAACAATTGTTTTCTTGATCAATCTGTCATCTTGTTTTTATTTCGGCTCTCGACCTCTTTATTTAAATTGATCTCCATTTCATCACCGTTATCTTTTGCTTGCATTATAATTGTTAAATCAAAATTTCAAGTAGTGAATTGAATTCCTATCAAGCAAAAGTCGGTTTTTGGACCAGCATGTGATGTAAAACTTATTGTGACATTGTATCCATAAATGCATATTGTTTGCTCAAAATAAAGAAATAGGGAAGAAATATATATATAACTAAAGAGAATAAAAGTCATGACTTACGGGAGAGGATAGCAGCAAAAAAGGTCTTGTAATGGAGAAAATAAACGAAAACTCCAAAGATATAACGAGGATATGAAAGATGGAGAAGAGGTACTCTTATATCAATAAGAATCTTTTAGCAATTCTCTAGATTTTACTACGAAGAATATTGAGTTGATATCATCTTTTAATTAAATTTCAACTTAGTTAAGTCATTATTGAAAATCTTTTATTTTTACATAAAATAATAATAGTTATTTTTTACTGTATTTAAAGGGTTTATTAGGTTAGAGATAACTTTCAATCGAGTTCTAATTCAGTTGATCAATTATTGATAACTTCTTTTTATAAAGGCATATTAACTTATTTGGCCTTTCAATTTTATAAAAAGACATTTTAGCCATTCATTTAATATTTTGTCTCTTTTAGCCCTTAAACTTGCGATATTTATCAAATTAACTCAAAATAGATGGAAAAATTAGCATTTGTTAACTTTATTAACGTGTAATACACGTGTATGTCATGATAATAATTAATTATTTTTAAAAATTAAAAATATAAAAATATAAAATATATTTTAAAAGTATAAAATATATATACATTTAAATATTTTAAACTTTTAAAAATGAATTCATTGCTAAAATGACATAAACATGGACTACCATGTGGATACCATGTCAACAAAGTTAACAAACAATGCAAGATAAACAATGCAAGTTCAAGAGCTAAAATAGGTAACAAAAATAAATGGGGTTGAAATGACTTTTGTAAAGTTGGAGGATTAAATAAGCCATTGTGCCTTTTATAAACTAATAAACATTACTCTGAGATATTTTTGTCATTTTAAATCATGTGAAATCTAAAATAACGTGCTTGATGATATTCGAACCCAAAACATTATAATTTGTAATGTATTTACCATTTCAACTAAAACTTCATTTGAATTTTAAATCAATTTTTCTATAAATATATTTGTTAAATAATTTTTTTCAACCACATTATTAATATGTCATATTCTAGTAATATTAATATCATGTGATGTTTGTATCATACCCGAGTTTATCAATCGTGGCCTATAAACACTTTTTACTAAAAACCAATCAAGCTTATGGTTGTTGAAATTGGATTAATTAAACTAGTCGGTCAGGTCAATTAGATTAGCAATTAATTGGCACACTAGTCCAAAATAAGGTGGATAACTAATTGACTTAAAAACTAGTACAAATCACAATTAAACTGCGAATTGTCAATTAAATAAATCAATTAAAAACAGGTTAAATTGATTTTTACAATTTTGGGCCAAATTTGTTGACACCATTTTTTGGATGGAAAACGGGGTCGACTTGGGTTTTGAAAAATGAAACGGGAGTCGCCACCAATCTTTTTTTATGAGGTGTGATTGGATCACCTTGAAAAGTGGTTGTTTTTAATAAACGGTTTGATTTTATTAAAACAACAGGTTTGGTCCACGAAATTCAGAAAAACGGGTTCGGGAGTCGGTTACGCACGAGGAAGGATTAGCACCCTCGATACGCCCAAAATTGGTACCTTAGTTGATTATTTAATGTCTTAATGTCGAAAAGCTGAAAACTTTAAAGAAATTTAAAAATACGATCATTGTATTAAAAAGTTGAAAATTTTGGAAAAAAGGGCATATTTCATGTGAGAAAGAGAATCATATCCAGTAAGTTAGGATACAATGTCTCGAATTCCCGATATACGAACGAATGCCAAAATTTACTTATTTAAAAGATATTTTTTAGCTATCTCGGATTTAAAAAAGGATATCACGACCAGTAAGTTAGAACGCGATTTTTTAAATCTCGAGATTACTAAAAACTTGAGTTTGAAAAGAGTCGTGCATTTAGATGTGTTGTGAAGATCGAAACCCAGTAAGTTAGGGCACGATCTTCTCGAATCTAAACACGATGCTATTTATTTAAAACAAACTTCGGTATATCGAATAAAATAAAACGCAAAATCGTAGTAAAATGTGAGAACAAATTACATTGTTGTTATGCATGACAAAACCATAATGAATACAAAAGTATAAAAATAATACAAGCAATAGCAACAATATAAAATAAATAAAAAGTCAAATCTACAACATACGAAAATAACCAAGTATATAAACGAATAAAATTAAACATTCATTCAAAATAATAATGGAAATAAAATAAATAAATAATGAAAACAAACGAAGAAAATATATAAAACTATAAAATATAAAAGATATACATGTATATATATACATAAAATTATGGAAATATGAAAATGCATGTATGTACATAAAGTATATAGATGATATACAAGTATGTATATATATATACAAAAATAAAAAATATGTACGTATATATATAAATATGTATACGAAAGTTATAAAATAAAAGTATGTATATTATATAAAAATGTATGCATATATTTTAAAATATGTATAAAAATACGTATGCATTAATACATTTTAAAATTATCAAATATAAAAGGTATATATGTATGTTGTAGAAATGTATGCATGTATGTATATGCATCATAAGAATTATAAAACATAAAAGATGTTCATGTATGTATATACGAACTATGTAAATATATATGAGTATATCTGTATATATTATAAAAGTATGTGTAAGCGTATATTTAAATTATAAAATATACAAACTATGGAAGTATGTGTAAATATTATAAAATAATAATACAAATACATATATAGGTACGTACATATATGTATAAATAAATTATGAAAAATATACACATGCGTATATATACTTTAAGCTTATAAAATAAGAGTATGGAACATCCATATATATATATATATATAAGCTTAAAATAATAAAAAACTAATTAATATATTAACAATAGTAATGAATAAATAAAAAGAAAAAAACTGATAATAATAAATAGTAATAATAATAATATAAAATAATTAATTAAACAATAAAAATGCTGAAAAAGGGCTAGATTGAAATAAAGACAAAAGTACCGGTAAATTCGAAAATAAAAAAACAAAGAGGATCAAGTAAAAGCGCGTCAAAAGTAAGGGACTGATTGGGAAAATTCCCGTCCCTTATGCGCATCGTTTTGTGCAGGATTAGATTGAACAGGCGTCAAATTATGTGGTCAAAATTAAGTGAAAATAAAAGAGTGCAATCAATGTCCACAGAATTGGAGGGACTAATTATGTAAAATGCCCATTAAGACAAAATGTGCAGCTCTCCAAGCTTTCAAACGGCACAGTTTAAAATCTTATATAAAAAGAAAAATAAAACACTAAAAGAGAAATCAGCCCCATTTCTTTCTTCCTTTTTTTAAAAAAGCGAAGATCCCAAATCCCTCAACCCCTTTTCTCGGCCGCTCCTAATCGCCGCCATGGCCGGTGGCGGCGCCATGTGAAAGATCCCCGATCCGCGCATTTGAGGCATATTCAGAGCACTGAACTTTGAAAAGGGAAGTCGAGGAGAAAACACGGTCTTTGGCCCCTCTCGAGCCCGAATCCGACGACGGCAATGGACCATCGCCACTGCTCAAGGGCGATTTAGGTATTCTTTCCTTTTTCTTTTTTTATTTGGTAACCTTTTTAAAAAGATTTAAAAAAAGTAAATAGAAAGAATAACAAAAAAACGAAAAGAACGGTTTGCAAAAAGAAAAAAATCAACCTTTAGAATTTGGTTTCGAGTTTGATTCACTTGTGTGCGTTTTTACAAAGAAAATCCCCATTATTACAATTCGGTTCGGCTTTTTATGGCCATTTACAACACTTTTTTATCTATTTTCTAATGTTTCTCTTGCGTGCTTGTTCTTCCTTGTGGAGTGGTTGGCCGGCAAGCGAGTTGGTGGCATTGGTAGGCATGGCGAGAGGCTAGGGCGGCGGCTAGGGTTATGGAGGCTAGGTTTTTGTTTTGTTTTTTTTTCGATTTGGTTTAGGTGTTTTGCGCTAGGTTAGGTTATTGGGCTTGTGGGTATTGGGTTAGTGTTAGGTTTTGGGTCTGCTGGAAATGGGTTGGGTATTGGGTTCTTTTGGTTTTGTTATTGTTTTATTTGTTGGGCCCGGGCAAAATTTGGGTCTTACAGCTGCCCCTCTTTGCTCGTTGTCGTGTAACGAGAACAGAGCAAAGACTAAGTAAGACCAATTTTGTTTGGTCTCGCCGTGTCTTGACTTCTTGGTGCCTTTCTTCTTCGGGTAGCCTAATTCAAATCCACTGTGTCCTGTTGCTTCAATCCGCTCCACTGCACTTCAAGGGGATCTGACTTGGACGTGATCTACTCTACTGTAACTTCAGAGAGATAAGATCTGTGGTTTTAATCCGCTCCATTGTAACTTTAGGGAGATAGGATAGTGTCTTCAATCTGCTCCACTGTAATCTCAGGGAGATAAGACCTGAAATTCTTCGGTCCACTCCACTGTAACCTCAGGGAGATAAGACTTGATACGATCTACTCTACTGTAACTTCAGAGAGATAAGATCCTTTATTTTAATCCACTCCATTGTAACTTCAAGGAGATAGGATTATGTCTTCGATCTGCTCCGCTGTAATCTTAGGGAGATAAGATCTGAAAGTCTTCGGTCTACTCCACTGTAACCTCAGGGAGATAAGACCTGATGCGATCTACTCTACTGTAACTTCAGAGAGATAAGATCCTTTATTCTAATCCACTCCTCTGTAACTTCAGGGAGATAGGATTATGTCTTTGATCTACCCCGCTGTAACCTCAGGGAGATAATATCTGAAAGTCTTCGGTCTACTCCACTGTAACCTCAGGGAGATAAGACCTGATGTGATCTACTCTACTGTAACTTCAGAGAGATAAGATCCTTTATTCTAATCCACTCCACTGTAACTTCAGGGAGATAGGATTATGTCTTTGATCTACCCCGCTGTAACCTCAGGGAGATAAGATCTGAAAGTCTTGATCTACTCCACTTTGTAACCTCGGGAGATAAGACCGATGCGATCTACTCTACTGTAACTTCAGAGAGATAAGATCCTTTATTCTAATCCGCTCCACTGTAACTTCAGGGAGATAGGATTATGTCTTTGATCTACCCCGCTGTAACCTCAGGGAGATAAGATCCTTTATTCTAATCCGCTCCACTGTAACTTCAGGGAGATAGGATTATGTCTTTGATCTACCCCGCTGTAACCTCAGGGAGATAAGATCTGAAAGTCTTCGGTCTACTCCACTGTAACCTCAGGGAGATAAGACCTGATGCGATCTACTTTACTGTAACTTCAGAGAGATAAGATCCTTTATTTTAATCCACTCCACTGTAACTTCAGGGAGATAGGATTATGTCTTCGATCTGCTCCGCTGTAATCTCAGGGAGATAAGATCTGAAAGTCTTCGGTCTACTCCACTGTAACCTCAGGGAGATAAGACCTGATGCGATCTACTCTACTGTAACTTCAGAGAGATAAGATCCTTTATTCTAATCCGCTCCACTGTAACTTCAAGGAGATAGGATTATGTCTTCGATCTGCTCCGCTATAACCTCAGGGAGATAAGATCTGAAAGTCTTCGGTCTACTCCACTGTAACCTCAGGGAGATAAGACTTGATACGATCTACTCTACTGTAACTTCAGAGAGATAAGATCCTTCATTTTAATCCACTCCACTATAATCTAGGGAGATAGGATTACTAACTTCAATCTGCTCCGCTGTAATCTCAGGGAGATAAGATCTGACATGATCTACTCTACTGTAATTTCAGAGAGATAAGATCCTTTATTTTAATCCGCTCCACTGTAATCTCAGGGAGATAGGATTACTATCTTCGATCTGCTCCGCTGTAATCTCAGGGAGATAAGATCTGAAATTCTTCGGTCTGTTCCACTATAATCTCAGGGAAATAAGACCTGACGCGATCTATTCTGCTGTAACTTCAGAGAGATAAGATCCTTTCTTCAATCAGCTTCATTGCAACCAATAGAGGCAAGGCTTTGTTTTCGATCTACTTTGTTGTTAACGCAGGAAGGCAAGATCTGCTATCTTCAATCAACTCCACTACAACCGATGGAGATAAGGCTTTGTTTTCAATCTGCTTCGCTGTTAACGCAAGAAGGCCAGATCTGCTATCTTCAATCAACTCCACTACAACCGATGGATACAAGGCTTTGTTTTCAATCTGCTTCGCTGTTAACGCAGGAATGCCAGATCTGCTATCTTCAATCAACTCCACTACAACCGATGGAGACAAGGCTTTGTTTTCAATCTGCTTCGCTGTTAACGCAGGAAGGCCAGATCTGCTATCTTTAACCAGTTCCACCGCAACCGATGAAGACAAAGCTTGTATCTTCGATCTGCTTCACTATCAAGGCAGGACGGCAAGATCTGTTGTCTTTGATCTGCTTCGCAGTCAGTACAGGAAAGCAAGATCTGATGTCTTCATTGATCTGTTCTCTAGGGAACATGACCTGTATGTTCTATTTTATGAACCTAATTATGCCTAATGATTAGGATGGCATGATCAAAATGAATCAAATGCTCCTAACTAGACATGTGTGAATTTTGCTTGAATGCAGAATTTTATTTTTTCGAGAATGATCCTGCTTAGGTTGTCATTACTTGAAGTTTATTAAGGCTCTGTGACTGACGTGCTATAACGCCTCTTGCTTGACTGACTTTTCTAAAGAAACATTTAGCCAGGTTGCCCCTACTGTAGACCTCAAAGTTTAATCCATTGGGGCACAAAATTTGTACCATCATTCTCCCACTGTAATCCAATGGTAGAAATATGGTTTTTCCTCAATCCTATCTTATCACAAATCAAGGATACAAGACCTAAATCGTTCTGGTTTCTTACACCATTCTCAGGGTGTCATACCGAAGACTTATGCGCAGATGAAGGCTTTCTTCTCCGAGGTAACCTCTTCCTACTGCCTGATGATTATTGCTTGCTTATTCATTTAAGCTTTGTCATTAACCCGTCATCTTATCAATGCATTTGACAACGAAATCCAAAGAGAATGTCCAAATTTAGACTCTTCCTTCTCAAATTTCCAACCTTTACCTGGTGTGTTCTAAACAATCGTCCTGTTTCAGGTTCCTGTGTTATTTAGAAACTTTCTAGAGTAATATGCAAAACTTCCTTTGTGAAAGTTTTATTAGTCCATTAATTATTATTCTAATGCAACATGCTTGCAAAAAGGGTCATAACAATGGATAAGAATAAAGTAGGTTCTGAGCATAACTCGAAAGAAAAATTATTGAAAATAGTAAAGAAGGATGACAAAGAAATTAATTGGGAATGTATATCTTGGAAAGGAAAAAATTATTCCAAGAATAACAAATAATATGAGAATCGGGTGCCCCAGATATCGCAGCTTGAACTCCTCTGTACAAACTTTCTGAAGGCCATTTTGAGTTGCACATGTGTTTAGGAGATCTACAGTGCTCTGTCGATGCCCCAAGATGTCGCCTATCCTTTCCTGTTGATTCAGGCAAGCAAAACCGCCACATGCCTAATTTGGTCAAGATTCGAGTTACTTTGATTACCTCATGCCCCGCTTTAATCAATATTCGAACCGCCCTTTTCGGGTTTTCAACTCAAATCCCCTTTGGCCTAAGATGCCCTTTGCGGGTTTTCCCCTTAGCCTCTCCATTTTTTTTCATTTTTTCATTCTCATTTTTCATTTTTTTGACTTAGAGTGCCCTTTGCAGGTTTTCACGTTGGTCCTTCCTTCTTCTTTAAATGAAGTGTTTCTTGACTGGATCTGAATTTATAGGATTAGCAATCTCACTCAGGATCAGTGCTCCTCTAAAAATGGTCTTCTTTACAACATAGGGACTTTCCTAGTTTGGCATTCATTTCCCTTTAGAATCATTTCGTTAAAGAAGAATCTTTTTCAACATCCAGCCCTCTTGTGGAATTCTCTGAGACGAGCCTGTTTATTATGGGCTCATATTATTTATTTATGGTACATCCGACTCTAATAAATAACTTTTAATCCCTTTTCCTAGGGCCAACTAATCACATCGCGATTGGATCCCTCCAACAAGCAGTGCAGGGATCTTAATAGGTAAAACTACCTCAATCCTGTAAACCAAAAAGAGAGGCGTTGCCCCAGTACCGATATTCGACAAACAATGAGGGCAAATGGTAATTTCTCATGCCAGTCTTTGTCTACCTCTAAGTAATTCGGTGACAAAATGTGGTGTCTGTTTTTGAATTGATTTTAGACCTCAGTTATCATGCTATTGTTTAAGCTCAATGCATTCTCCAATACCTTCTTCTCTGAAATTCTGTATCGGTATAGGATGACTTTGGCTAATGAAGTAGCCTCTCAAAATGAAGCAATGCCCATTAGAATTCTTCGATAATGGTGATGTCCATGCCCCATCTTGCTCAAAATTTGAGTTGCCCTTTTTCGGGTTTTCAACTCAGATTCACCTTTGATTAAAGCGCCATTTGCGGGTTTTCGCCTTGACCTCTCCTTTTCTTTTTCTTTTTCTTTTTCTTTTTTCTTCTTTCTTTTTCTCCTATTTTTCTTTAATTTTTTTGATTATTTTTTTATTTTTTTATTTTTTTTGATTTTTTGAATTTTTTTTTGAGTCTGAACTCATGAGATCAGGCAAGTCCTGGTCATGTTTTTCGACCAGAATCAATGTTATTCTAAAGTCTTCCACTTTCATCTTGTATGTGAAAAATCTTCTTTGGTACCAAATTTCTTTCATAGAGCCCTTTTGGGACGCAACTACGACAGAAAAGTTTGGATCTTCCTCTTTAATCCGGACAAAATCTAACATCTTGAAGGGATGGAAACTCGACTTCAAATGGGCAAAGCTATGCTGACTCAACGAGAGAGGCATTGCCCCGGCAAAGAATTGCATCGTCAGACCGTAAATTTCGACATCGTCTTTGTTATGCGTGCTTTATTATAAGAATCGAGGCATACCCTGGTATGATCATACAAAGACATCTTTGAACTCTAGAGGTAACTCAACAAGGTCTTGCTTCGTCTCTGTGGTCAAGTCAATTCTAGTATTCACCAAGCTCACAATTTCTAATGATTCATTGAGAGGTAGGATCTGTTTATCCTCTTGTTCTACCATCCTCAACAAGTCCGGAGATAGGCTACAATCTGTGTCATCTTCAAAGTCGTGAGATCCCTCTAAACACATGTCTCGCTCAAAAGGAGATTTTAAGTCTGTAGCAGTGTCATTCATGTCGTTGATATTCAGGGACCTATAGCAAGTACCAAAGAATATACAAAAGAATGTATAGATTCATGGATAATTATTTGTATCATATAATTATGAATGAATGAATGATGGTTTGGAAGAAAATTCAAAAGAATGAAAGAATCAAAAATAATTATTCAAAAAGAATGAAAGAATATTAGCTCAAAAAGGAATACAAAGATGTATTTTATTAGAATAATGACGTTCAGACATTAGCCTATTTCACAAAGAAATTTCTATCGCTTTAGGCTAAAAACAACAAAAAAGTTCTGGACATTACTCTAAATAAGCCCTGATAACTACAGGGATTTCTTCCACCAGCTAATTGCTTAAAACACTCCAGATTTATAAGGGCAGGTACCTAACAAGGTCTCTTTTCCTTTGTGTCTTCATGTATGGCATGGATGTGAACGCTTCCCAACACTGCTTCATACATCTCATTCATCTCGTGGTCAACATGATTGGGTAGATGGCTTTTTGCACTAGATGAATCACCCAACTTGACAATACCCATGTTGATGAATTTTTCGACTAGCTTCTTGAAGGCAATGCAATTCTCTATTGAATGCCCCGTAATTCCCGCATGGTAGTCACATTGTGCGTTCATGTCATACCATTTGGGATACGGGGGTTGTATGGGTTTTAAGTAATGAGGAGCAACAACATGCGCATCGAACAAGCTTTGATACAGCTCCTTATATGACATCGAAATTGGCGTGAACTGGAGGTTCTCAGTGCCTTGTTTCACTCGAGATTCTTGCTTTAAAGGGCTCTGATGGCTGGTGGTCTCCGTCTTTGGTCGGCCCGCAGTGATTGGTTTGGAGTGGCCCTTGTTATACCTGCCCGCATTATCCCATTTATTCCCCTCCTTCCTTGGGGCCTTTGTGGTACTTAGGTATTCCACCCTCGCCTGCTTTGTTTCAGCCAGGTTGTCGAGAGCAATAGGAAAATTGTTCCTCACTTTGGACCTTGGGTCCGTCAAGCAACCCACTGGTGTTGCTGTACCAGTCTGATACCGTTGTGATCTGATAGTAAAGGGTGCCCCGTGTGAACGCTCATCTGGCTGGATCTGTGCACTTATCGGAGTACAATCTAGGGAATAAGCAAAATCCTCATTATCAACCCCAGAGTCGTCTATCAAGTCCTTCCCTTTTTCTCCAGCTAGCAATCGGTTGAACTGGCTCATCATGGTTATCTGTAATTCTAGCATCTGATCTCTCATCTTCTGTTGAAAATTCGACCAATTGCTCATGTATCTGTATCTGCATTCGCTCTAATTTTTCCAACCTTTGTTCCATTTCTCTAGTTCCTGTTCGAGTAGCGCAAGGGTGTTGGTTTGGTAAGTTGGTTTCCATTAACTCTGAAATGATTTCGTTTGATTAGGGTCTTTTAGTGAAATTTGATGCATGCAATGAAATGCAATGCAGATGCATGAAATGAATGCAAAAAAAGAGACGTTGATCCTTGGTTCAATTCTATTAGAACAACTTTACTAGAAAACAAATCTCTTTACATAAAGCGGATATATATACGGTTTTGCCCTTATGTTCCAAGAGAACGATCCTTTTCTTCATTCGAGCGTTAAGATAAATCTCACGAACTCTTCAAAAGGAATGTCTCTTCTATCTCCATTTTGCTTGACTCGGGCCGTTGCTCACTCATCCTCGTGATGCTCGTTAGCTTTTCTTTAAGAAAGTTCAGCGGCTCTCGAATGATCTTTGTCACCTTGGATCCTCGGGGCAACAAAGCAATAGTTTTGTTGTCCTCTATTAAACTATCATCTTTCTCTTGTTGTGTTTTCTCAGAACATATTCGAACAACCGTATTATCATCCACTTTATCAAGAAACCCATTTCCTTATGACAAGCTCTCTATTTAACAACCGAACGTGAATCAACACCTCTTTTTATAATGAAAATGCAATACAATCATAACAAAAAGAAAACATGTTAGTACAAAGCAAAAGCAAGCAAGAATAAATAGAACACCTATTTGGGTGAATACTAGGGGCTCCAAGTGGTTCTACCTAGGGTGGGCTCCTAAGGTTCACTACATGAGGTTTGGTTCTAAAGTAAGGGTACCCTAACCAACAGATTCCTCGATCCTCACCCATTATAGGCTCATGCGGACCGAGTTCGGTTCAGGGGAATACATTTCCCTATGGCTGCACGGAGATGAAAATCTCACGAAGACATAGGTACGGATGTATCCCGAAAGTGATCCACTATCCTGCACGAAGGTGAAAACCTCACGAAGGACTAGCTTTTCACTCCCACTTAAGAAGGTGTGACCAACAGTCATGCAATGCAATGCAGAAAGGCATAAAAAAATTTAAAATACAAAATAAGATGAAAACTATAACTCAAAACAAATGAAATGCAATGGGAGGATCGTATATTTAAATCACATTTTCAACTTTCGACAAAAAGACAAGAAATAATCAACTCGTGGCTTGACTCTCTTATTTAAAGTCCCCAGCGGAGTCGCCAAGCTGTTGACACCATTTTTTGGATGGAAAACGGGGTCGACTTGGGTTTTGAAAAATGAAACGGGAGTCGCCACCAATCTTTTTTTATGAGGTGTGATTGGATCACCTTGAAAAGTGGTTATTTTTAATAAACGGTTTGATTTTATTAAAACAACAGGTTTGGTCCATGAAATTCAGAAAAACGGGTTCAGGAGTCGGTTACGCACGAGGAAGGATTAGCACCCTCGATACGCCCAAAATTGGTACCTTAGTTGATTATTTAATGTCTTAATGTCGAAAAGCTGAAAACTTTAAAGAAATTTAAAAATACGATCCTTGTATTAAAAGTTAAAATTTTGGAAAAAGGGCATATTTCATGTGAGAAAGAGAATCATATCCAAGAAGTTAGGATACAATGTCTCGAATTCCCGATACACGAACGAATGCCAAAATTTACTTATTTAAAAGATATTTTAGCTATCTCGGATTTAAAAAGGATATCACGACCAAGAAGTTAGAACGTGATTTTTAAATCTCGAGATTACTAAAACTTGAGTTTGAAAAGAGTGCATTTAGATGTGTTGTGAAGATCGAAACCCAGAAGTTAGGGCACGATCTTCTCGAATCTAAACACGATGCTATTTATTTAAAACAAACTTCGGTATATCGAATAAAATAAAATGCAAAATCGTAGTAAAATGTGAGAACAAATTACATTGTTGTTATGCATGACAAAACCATAATGAATACAAAAGTATAAAAATAATACAAGCAATAGCAACAATATAAAATAAATAAAAGTCAAATCTACAACATACGAAAATAACCAAGTATATAAACGAATAAAATTAAACATTCATTTAAAATAATAATGGAAATAAAATAAATAAATAATGAAAACAAACGAAGAAAATATATAAAACTATAAAATATAAAAGATATACATGTGTATATATACATAAAATTATGGAAATATGAAAATGCATGTATGTACATAAAGTATATAGATGATATACAAGTATGTATATATATATACAAAAATAAAAAATATGTACGTATATATATAAATATGTATACGAAAGTTATAAAATAAAAGTATGTATATTATATAAAAATGTATGCATATATTTTAAAATATGTATAAAAATATGTATGCATTAATACATTTTAAAATTATCAAATATAAAAGGTATATATGTATGTTGTAGAAATGTATGCATGTATGTATATGCATCATAAGAATTATAAAACATAAAAGATGTTCATGTATGTATATACGAACTATGTAAATATATATGAGTATATCTGTATATATTATAAAAGTATGTGTAAGCGTATATTTAAATTATAAAATATACAAAGTATGGAAGTATGTGTAAATATTATAAAATAATAATACAAATACATATATAGGTACGTACATATATGTATAAATAAATTATGAAAAATATACACATGCGTATATATACTTTAAGCTTATAAAATAAGAGTATGGAACATCCATATATATATATATATATAAAGCTTAAAATAATAAAAAAACTAATTAATATATTAACAATAGTAATGAATAAATAAAAGGAAAAAAAACTGATAATAATAAATAGTAATAATAATAATATAAAAATAATTAATTAAACAATAAAAATGCTGAAAAAAGGGCTAGATTGAAATAAAGACAAAAGTACCGGGTAAATTCGAAAATAAAAAAAACAAAGAGGACTGAAGTAAAACGCGCGTCAAAAGTAAGGGACTGATTGGGAAAATTCCACGTCCCTTATGCGCATCGTTTTGTGCAGGATCAGATTGGAACGGGCGTCAAATTATGTGGTCAAAATTAAGTGAAAATAAAAGAGTGCACCGAATGTCCACAGAATTGGAGGGACTAATTGCGTAAAATGCCCATTAAGACAAAAATGTGCAGCTCTCCAAGCTTTCAAACGGCACAGTTTAAAATCTTATATAAATAGAAAAAATAAAACCCTAAAAAGAGAAATCAGCCCCCATTTCTTTCTTCCCTTTTTTTTAAAAACTGAAGATCCCAAATCCCCTCAACCCCTTTTCTCGGCCGCTCCTAATCGTCGCCATGGCCGGTGGCCGGCGCCGCGCGACGGCATCCCCGATCCGCGCATTTGAGGCATATTCAGAGCACCTGAACTTTGAAAAGGGAAGTTGAGGAGAAAACACGGTCTTTGGCCCCCTCTCGAGCCCGAATCCGACGACGGCAATGGACCATCGCCGGCCGTTCAAGGGCCGATTCAGGTATTTCTTTCCTTTTTCTTTTTTTATTTGGTAACCTTTTTTAAAAAATATTTTAAAAAAGTAAATAGAAAGAATAACAAAAAAAAACGAAAAGAACAGTTTGCAAAAAGAAAAAAAAAATCAACCTTTAGAATTTGGTTTCTGAGTTTCGATTCACTTGTGTGCGTTTTTTTACAAAAAAAATCCCCGCCATTATTACAATTCGGTTCTGGCTTTTTATGGCCATTTACAACACTTTTTTTATCTATTTTCTAATGTTTCTCTTGTGTGCTTGTTCTTCCTTGCAGGGAGTGGTTGGCCGGTGGCAGAGTTGGTGGCATTGGTAGGCATGGCAGAGGCTAGGGCGGCGGCTAGGGTTATGGAGGCTAGGTTTTTGTTTTGTTTTTTTTTTCTGATTTGGTTTAGGGTGTTTTGCGCTAGGGTTAGGTTATTGGGCTTGTGGGTATTGGGTTAGTGTTAGGTTTTGGGTCTGCTGGAAATGGGTTGGGTATTGGGTTCTTTTGGTTTTGTTATTGTTTTATTTGTTGGGCCCGGGCAAAATTTGAATCTTACAAAATTATCCAGACCTAAATAATAATAATAATAATAATAAACCACATCTTTGTTTTCACGAAATCAACCAAGTCAAGCAAAAAAGTTTCTCCCTCCAATTCTCTATAATATCACGTCTTTTTACATCAATAGCTTGACAAAGATGACAGTCTTTGAGAGTAAAAAAGAGAAAAGAATGAAAGAAATAGATAATAAATTGAACTGATGGCTTTTAAAGAGATAATGGTAGGTCGGTAATTAAGTTTTTCCAAGTAGAGTTTTGTCTCTTTAATTGTTAAGTCTCTCTACACAAGAAAAAAGGTTAGAGGTTTTCTCTAAAGTCTTCATTTATTTCTTAGTTAGTGCCTAGTGGTTGTAGGTTTTTAAAGTGGGTTAGGTCTTCTATGTAATGAATGCTTCCCAAATGTAATGCATGATTTGAAATAAATGATATCAGTATTTATTCAATATAAAATAATAATAAAATAGCTATTTTAGTAAAAACACTATGTTATATTTTATTTCAGTATGTTTATTCACAACTCTATAATCAATTGCATACTTACAAAACAATGTTTAAGGTATGTTTACATGTTTTAATTTCCAATGTATAGTTACTTTTCTTATCTTCTAACACTTGTGAAGAATTATCGATGTTCAACCTACTTCTTTCCCACAAGTAAAATTTTCTATCAATGGTTAAGTAATGTAATTGAAAATCCATCATTAGATCCTTGAAATCTTGTAACAAAGAAACACCACTGAACAAATTTGAGTTATGGTTAGTTAAAACATAACCATTCCTCATTTTTGCATGGATATTTTCTTGCTTTTCATTTTCTTGCTTTTCGTTTTCTTTTCCCACTTGAGAACTCTCCAATTTTACCTCATATATATTTACACTTACCAAAATTGGACCATCAAGACTTTTATCACTTAAGGTATCTTTTAAAATTTTTCTTTCTCCTTAACCCCTTACAGAATTTCATTATTTTTAGTTGGTCCTTATACACATGTTTAGGTTCCAAAGGGGATAAAGCGTATTTTTTTTTCCTTTAAACACAAGGGACTAATGATTCAATTTGTCATGGTGTACCACGTCACAATCATATTGCCATGGTCTTCTAAGAAGCAAATGGGCGCCATGCATGGGAACTACATCACACCAAACCTCATCAGAAGAATTTCCAATTTTGAATGTAATTAAGGATTGTTTAACTACCTTAACTTCTGAACCTTTGTTAAGCCATTGTAAGTGATAAGTGTCAAAAGTAACATGTTTTAATCCCATTATTAATGCGCTTTTGCATGATTAGTCAATGTAAAATGGTGAATTTATGCTCTTAATCCTTTAAATTTCTCGTTTCTATACTTCGGAGATCATTTGGGAGCAAAACCAGCGAAAATCGGACAATTTGAGCATATTTTAGGAGCCACACGGATTGGGCCTTCCTACACGGGCTGGGCACACGGCCGTGTGAGCCACACGAACTACCACACGACCACATGCTAGACCATGTGGACTTCGCAATTTGCATTTCAAATAAGTGGAAAACTCAATTTTTAGGTTTTTCAAGCATTTTAAGACCTATATATTGTAACACCCTATAACCTCAAACCGTCGCCGAAACCGGGTTACAAGGCATTATCGTATATCTTGGATAATTTACAAAAAAAAATTTAAATAACAAACATATATAATCAAAAATTCATATAAATTCTTACTAATTGACTTCATTTTTAAAAAAAAATTTGAATATAACCCCTTTATAACTATTGAACTTTCCCTGCAAATTTCAAATTTCAACCAATGCATTTGTATAAGCCCAAATATGCCCGGCCCAAATAAATATACATCAGGCCCAACTAAACCCAATAAGGCCCAAAACTAGTAACCCTAGCACCAGCCCAAAATACAACCCTAGTGCAAAGAAGCTTAACGCAGCTGCGTTACCTTCTTCCAACAATGCAAAGTTGTTCGACGTTTGTTTCCTCACAAGACCTCATAAAATGTCGCACACGCCGCACATATCTCCTACAAATCTGCAACAAGATCACAAATAGTAGATAGCAGAAAAGAAGATGGAAAGAATGAAGGGATTTTTTTTTTATTTCTTTAAGATTCGGGTATAAAATCGAATGAGAAAAATCTGTAAAAGGGGGAGGATTTTTCGGTGTAAAATATATTCGAAAACAGAGAGAATATTGAGAATACAAAGAATATTTTTCAAAAGGTGATTATTAGTCTTTTTAGAGTTATTTTCTTTTTTTGTTTTGATTTAGTGTTAAAATATACGGAAAAAAATAGAAAGGAAAGGCTTACCTTGGCGAGCCTCCGGCCATTGGTTGCGGCCAAACCACTACAGATGATTTGCAAGCAAGAAGTCGTAAGCGAAACCCTAGCAGAGGGTGTTTTTGTTCTTTTTTATTTTTTTCTTTTCCTCTTGCAAAACCGAGGTTTCGTGAAAAAAGCGCTTTAAATAGTAGATCAAAACGACGCCGTTTGATGGCCTTGACCCGCGCGGTGACCCGACCAGGAGGGGAGGATCCGCGCGTCCTGGCCTGAGGGGTAAAATTGCGCAATTAGCTCCTCCTGGTTACGACGCACTTCAATTAAGCCCATTTTATTTTTTTAAAAATTTGGGCCGCAGATTTGACTTTTGTTTCAATTTGGTCCCTCACTGCGCAGCGTTTTGGAAAGAGGGGATAATTTCCCTTTCGGTCCTCCACTGTTACGCTCATATTTAAGTTGGTCCTATTTTCTAAATTTTTCTAAATCTGCCCTATTTTTTTTCCGTTTTTAAGTTCAATTTAGCCTTTTTTAGTTATTTTATTCATTTGAATTTTTATTATAATTAAGTTATACTTTTTATTGTTATTATAATTATTATTATTTCATTCATACACGTATCATTTCTATATATGCATGTTTTATATAGCATACTTGCATGGTTTTTAATATATAATATATATACATTTTATAGTATTCACATAATCTTTTCTTATATAATATATATATACATATTTTCATGGTTTACCTATACATATACTTATGCATTTTTGTAAATATATACACGTATACATACTTTTTATTTTCACATACATATGCATATATACATATTTTTTAGAAATTATTTTTTTGTCTTACATATTTCATTTTTTCTTTTTATATGTATACTTGTATACGTGTATTAAATATATGCATACAGATTCTCAAATTTACTTGTATATTGTGCTTGTATATACATATTTTGTAAATACATGTACATATATACTTAAATTAAAGTTTTTGTTTCATATTATGCATTAACTTTTAACATACATTTTGGGAAATATATTTTGGTTTTATCGAAGCATTAAAATCATCATATTTTTACAAATTTCCAAAATATTTGGCATTCATGATTCTAGGGAAAGATTGTGTCCTAACTTACTGGATTGCGATTATTTTTCGATGAATTTAGAAAGCCAAGTGTTTGTTTGCAATAAATTCACAAATTTCAAATAAAAGCTTATTCTCGGGAATTCAAAAATGTTGGGTCCTAACTTACTGGTCATGACATTTTCTTCTCGGAATAAGAATTTTCAAAAGCAAAAGGCAATATTCGGGTATTTTGAGGATTTAAAAACATTGTGCCCTAACTCACTGGGTGTGGTGTTTTATTTCTTTGAAATAAGAATGTCTTATCATTTTAATTCATTCATGAAATAAAAAGTTTCCTTTTAAAATCTTTTCAAATTTTCGACACCAAGGCATTAAAAAAATCGATTTGGTACCAATTTTGGGCGTTACGAGGGTGCTAATCCTTCCTCGTGCGTAACTGACTCCCAAACCTGTTTTCTCAAATTTCGCAGACCAAAATTATTTTTAAGGTGAGCCGATCACACCTTAATCAAGGATCGGTGGCGACTCCAATTTTGTGTTTTAAAAAATCGACAGTAAAATTTTGTTTTCAAAAAAACGGTTTCGACAACTTGGCGACTCCGCTGGGGACTTTAGAGAGTCGAGCCATAAACTGATTATGTTTGTCTTTGTGTCGAAAATCAAAAGTTTTTTTCAAAAATTCATGAGTTCCCTTCGCACTCATTGATTTTTCATCATGGTATGTTGGTAGTTTTGCATTTGCATTTTGCATTTGCATTTTGCATTTTACCCTTTAAGTGGGAGCGAAAAACTAGTCCTTCGTGAGGTTTTCACCTCCGTGCAGGGTAGTGGACCACTTCTGGGATACATCCGTACCTATGTCTTCGTGAGATTTTCATCTCCGTGCAGCCATAGGGAAATGTATTCCCCTGAACTGAACTTGATCTATATGAGCCTATAATGGGTGAAGATCGAGGAATCTGCTGGTTCGGGTACCCTTGCTCTAGAAACTAAGCCTCATATAGTGAGCTTTAGGAACTTGCCCTAGGTAGAGCTATACCAAACCCTAGTGGATTCCTGAATAAATGTTCTTGCTATTTCATGTTTGTATTGGATTATATCTTTTTGGGTGTGATACTGACTTGGGTTTATTTTGTTTTGATTGCATGACATCATGATTGCATTGCATTTGCATCTGAGAAAAGAGATGTTGATTTAAGTTCGATTACTAGATTAGAAAGCTTGTTATGGAATACGAGTTTCTTGATAAGGTGGAAGATAATACGGTGGTCCGAAGAAAACATGACACGAAAAGCCTAACAAGAGGAGTATACGACTTTGCTGCATGACTTGAGGATCCAAATAGTCAAAGTTTATTCAAAAGTCATCAAATGTCCCAATTTTTTTTAAGAAGCTAATGAACGTGAGTGAGCAACGGGTTGCGACCTAGATCGAACAAAAAGGAGCTCAAATTCGCGAGTTGTATCTTAATATCTGAAGGGTCGGTGTCTTCACTTGGAGTACGAGGGTAAAGCCGTATATATATATCTGCTTTGTGTAAAGAGATTTGTTTTCTAACGAAGTTTTTCTAGTAAAGAATTGAACAGGAATCAACGTCTCTTTTTGCATTCATTTCATGCATTTGCATTTCATTACATCACATGCATTAGACACCGTTTAATTGATCCTAACTAACTAAAATCATTATTCAGTTAACCTGGAAACCAACCAACCAACCCCACACCGATACGACACTCGGGCAAAGACGAAAGATATGGATCAGAGATTGGAAAAGCTCGAACAATATCAGAAGGAGATGCAGGACCGACTTCAGCTACAGGTGCAGGAGCAGTTAGACAAGATGAAACAAGAGATGTCTGAGAAGATGCGAGAATCCCAAGAAGATATAGTGGCAAAGTTAACTCAACTGATAACTAAGGGAAGTGATAAAGGAAAGGGCCCCATGACTGATGTCAAAGAGGGTAATGAACCACTCTATCCTCCAGGCTTTACTCCTCCATATGTTCGAACTCAAGCTGAATATCCGTACAAACCCACTGTCACAATCAGGCCTCAGCAATCCCAGGCCAGTGCTTCGAACTTTCAAGCTAGATTGGGCTCTAACCCTGAAAACTACCCTGTTAACTTTGCCATTCCTGACTTCGATGAAGTGACTGAAAAGGAAAGAATAAATGAGGGGTTACCAAAGCAGCTAGAGGAAAGGTGCAAGTGGCTCGAGGAGAAATTTAAGGCGATGGAGGTCACTGAAGGCTATCGTGGGATTGACGCTAAAGAGCTGAGTTTAGTTCCGGATTTGGTACTCCCCCATAAGTTTAAGATGCCAGAATTCGAGAAGTACAATGGGGCAAGTTGCCCAGAAGCACATATCACCATGTTTTGTAGGAGAATGGCTGGATATGTTAACAATGACCACCATCGATTCATTGTTTCCGTGATAGCCTCATGTAGGCAAGATCTAAGTGGTACAATCAATCGAGTCGTACTACGATTTGTTCATGGAGGATTTGGCTCAAGCATTCATGAAACAAGATAGTCATGTGATGTATATGGCTCTGATAGAATCACCCTTCAAAACATGGAGAAGAAGCCGAGTGAAAGCTTTAGGCAGTACGCACAGAGATGGAGGGAAGTCGCAGTCCAAGTTCAGCCACCGCTCTTAGAAAAAGAAACGACCATGCTATTCATTAACACACTGAAAGCCCCATTTATTACGCATATGTTAGGAAATGCTACAAAAAGCTTTTCTGACATAATTATGAATGGTGAAATGATTGAAAATGCTATAAGAAGTGGGAAAATTGAGGCGGAAGAGAGTAACAAGTGGTCAGCCTCAAGGAGAAGAGCAAATAAGGTGAACAACACAGGTTATTCTATATCAGTTGCTGTAAGTCATCCAAGAAAGGGGGTTGCTAGTCAACAAAGTTTAATGAGATAGGAATCTGGAGTGAAACCAGGTACTGAGAAGCTCCAGTTCACGCCAATTCCGATGTCGTATAAGGAGCTGTACCAAAGCTTATTTGATGCGCACGTTGTTTCCCCTTCCTACTTAAAACCCCCACAACCTCTATATCCCAAGTGGTATGATGCGAACGCACAGTGTGACTACCATGCGGGAATTACAGGGCACTCAATCGAGAATTGCATTACCTTCAAAAAGCTAGTTGAAAAACTCATCAACATGGGTGTTGTCAAGTTGGGTGACTCATCAAGTGCAGAAAATCCGTTACCCAATCATGATTGAGGATGGAGGGACTACAATGTATGAAGAAGTGGTGAGAAATTTGCACATCGATGCCATATATGCAGACTCATTTAAAAGGATCCTTGTTAGATATTCGCCTTAGAGGTGTTCTAAATAATGGGACTGTAGAGGAAACCCCTAAAGTATTTAGAGTCTGTTAGAGTAATGTTCAGAACATTCTTGTTGCTTTCAGCCTTGAAGCAATAAGAATTTCTTTGTGAAATAGGCTCACGTCTGAATATTATTATTTTAATGAATACATTATTGCAATCATCTTTGAGCAAATGTTCTTTCATTCTTTACGTTTTTTTCATTCTTTCAGATTTTTTCTGCCAAATTATTCATTCATTTATTCATATTACTCATACATTCTTTTGTATATTCTTCGGTACCCACCATGGGTCCCCAAATATCAATGACATGAGTGACGCTGCTACAGACTTAAAATCGTCTTTTGAGTGAGAAATGTGTTTAGAGGGATCTCATGACTTTGAGGATGTCATAGATTGTAGCTTATCTCCTGACTTGTTGAGGATGGTAAAGCAATAAGAGAAACAAGTGAGACAGTAGAGACTGCAATCTTGAAAGAACAGGCATGACTGAAAAATAAAGCAAGACGTTGCTGAGTTACTTCAAGCATTTAAAGATGCCTTCGCATGGTCATACCAGGATGTACCCTGTTTAAGCGCTGTCATTGCAATCTGAACAACAGTCCGATATCAGAAATTTGCAGTATGTTCAAGAATGATGCAGTGAAAACTCTATCGGAGTAGTGCCTCTCTCTTTAAGTTCATCTTTGAAGTTGAAATTCTTTCTCTCCGGGTATTGGCTGAGCAAGTTGGATGAAGCAGAACGGATCCAATCGCAATGTGATCAATTGAACTTGATAGAAGGAAGAAGACTAAAAGCTATTCGTCACGGTCAGATGTACCAGAAACGAATGATGCAAGCCTATAACAAAAGGTTCGTCCCAGAGAATTCCACGAGGGTGACCAAATGTTGAAGATCTTCCTTCTACAAGAAAATGTTTTAGAGGGAAGCGGATGCCAAATTGGGAAGAACCTTATGATTATAGAGAAAATTTTTTTCCCCAAAGGAGCTTTGATTTTGAGCGAGATGGATGATAAACATGCAAAGTCCTGTAAACACAGATTCAGTTAGGAAATACTCCGCTTAAAGAAGGAAAGGACCAAGGTAAAAACCCGTAAAGGGAAGTTTGGGTCCAAAAAAAAGTGATGTGAAAAAATGAAAAGATGAAAATAAAAAATGAAAAAGTAAAAATGGAGAGGCTAAGGTGAAAACCCGCAAAGGGCGCCTTAGACTAAAGGGGATTTGAGTTGAAAACCCAAAAAGGGCGGCTCAAATATTAATCAGAATGGGGCATGAGATTTTCAGAGCAGCTCAAATACTGATCAGAATGGGGGCATGCAGTGGTCTTGCTATACCTGAATCAACAGGAAAAGGTAGGCGACATCTTGGGGCATCGACAAAGTACTCCTAAACACATGTTAAACTCAGAATGGTCTTCAAAAAGTCTGTACAGCAAAGTTCAATCTGCGATATCTGGGGCACCTAACCTGTATATCATTTTTGTTATTCTTGGAACACTTTATTCATTTCCAAGATACGCATTCCTGAATCAATGCCTTTGTTATCCATCTTTATTAACTTTGATAATTTATTTCATTTCGAGCTATGCTCAGAACCAATTCAATTTTATCCATCATTTTGTTCTCTTTGCAAGTGTGTTGCATTAGAATAATAATTAATGGACCAATAAAACTTTCACAAGGGAAGTTTTGAATATTACTCTAGAAGTTTCTAAATAATACAGGAACCTGAAACAGGACTATTATTTAGAATGCACCAAGGAAGAGTCTAAATTAAGATTATCCCTTTAAATTTTATTGTCGAAAAAAAAATGACAAGATTTCGTGTTGGTGACAAAGCGTCAATGAGCAAACAAACAATGATCACCTTACAATAAGAAGAGGTTTCCTCGAAGGAAAAAATATTCATTTGTGCATAGGCATTTGGTATGACACCCTGAGAATGGTATAGAGGGCCAAAGTGCTTCACATTGCGATAAGAGAAGATCGAGAAGTCATGTTTTTCAACCCTTGGGTTATAGTGAAAAGATGATACAAATTTTACATCCCAGTGGATCAAACTTGGAGGTTTACAGTGAGGGCAATCTGGTCAAGTGTTTCTTTGGAGACGCCAGCCGAGCAAGCAGGCGCTATAGCACATTACCGATGAAACTTTAAATAAACTTTGAGTAATGATAACCTAAGTGACAAGGAGGAATCATTCTTGAAAAATGACATTCTGCATTCATTCAAATGTCATTCATACATGTCTAGTTAGGAGCATTTGATTCATTTTGATCATGCCATTCTAATCATTAGGCATAATTAGGTTCATTATACAGGTCATGTTCTCTAGAGAACAGATCAGTGAAAATAGCAGATCTTGTCTTCCTGCATTGACAGGGAAGCAGATCAAAGATACCAGCCTTGCCTCCCTCGGTTGCAGTAGAGCAGGTAGATGGTGGATTTTACCTCCCTGAGGTTACAGTGGAGTACATTGAAGCCAGTAATTCTACTTCCCTAGACAACAGTGGAATAGATGGAAGATTACAGATCTGATCCCCCTAAGCAGTAGTGGAGCAGATCAAAGATGGTAGATTTTACCTCCCTGTGGTTACAGTGAAGTGCATTGAAGCCAATAATTCTACTTCCCTGGGCAGCAATGGAATAGATTGAAGATTTTGGATCTTGTCTCCCTAAGCAGTACTGGAGTAGATCAAAGATGGCGAATTTTACCTCCTTGTGGTTACAGTGGAGTACATTGAAGCCAGTAATTCTACTTCCCTGGGCAGCAGCGAAATAGATTGAAGATTTCAGATCTTGCCTCCCTAAGCAGTAGTGGAGCAAGTCAAAGATGGCGGATTTTACCTCCCTGAGGTTACAGTGGAGTACATTGAAGCCAGTAATTCTATTTCCCTGGGCAGCAATGGAATAGATTGAAGATTTTAGATCTTGCCTTCCTGCATAGACAGTGAAGCAGATCGTAGACGGTAAATTTTACCTCCTTGTGGTTACAGTGGAGTACATTGAAGCCAGTAATTCTACTTCCCTGGGCAGCAGTGGAATAGATTGAAGATTTCAGATATTGTCTCCCTAAGCAGTAGTGGAGCAGATCAAAGATGGCAGATTTTACCTCCCTGTGGTTACAGCGGAGTACATTGAAGCTAGTAATTCTATCTCCCTAGGCAACAGTGAAATAGAATAAAGATTACAGATCTTATCTCCCTAGGCAGTAGTGGAGTAGATCGAAGATGGCGGATTTTACCTCCCTGTGGTTACAGTGGAGTACATTGAAGCCAGTAATTCTATTGAAGATTACAGATTTTGCCTCCCTAAGCAGTAGTGGAGCAGATCGAAGATGGCAGATTTTACCTCCCTGAGGTTACAGTAGAGTACATTGAAGCCAGTAATTCTACTTCCCTGGGCAGCAGTGGAATAAATTGAAGATTTCAAATCTTGTCTCCCCAAGCAGTAGTGGAGCAGATCAAAGATGGTGAATTTTACCTCCCTGTGGTTACAGTGGAGTACATTGAAGCCAATGATTCTACTTCCCTAGGCAGCAGTGGAATAGATTGAATATTTCAGATCTTGTCTCCCTAATCAGTAGTGGAGCAGATCAAAGATGGCAGATTTTACCTCCCTGAGGTTGCAGTGGAGTACATTGAAGCCAGTAATTCTATCTCCTCAGGCGTGATGGAATAGATTGAAGATTACAGATCTTATCTCCCTAAGCAGTAGTGGAGCAGATCAAAGATGGTGGATTTTACCTCCCTGATGTTACAGTGAAGTACATTGAAGCCAGTAATTCTATCTCCCTGGTTGGTAGTGGAATCGATCGAAGAAAGCAGATCTTGTCTTCATGTATTGGCGTCAAGTAGATCGAAGAAAGCAGATATTGTCTTCATGTATTGGCATGAAGTAGATCAAAGAGAGCAGATCTTGTCTTCCCATACTGGTGGCGAAGTAGATCGAAGATATAAGTCTTATCTTCCTGAAGTTGCAGTGGAGTAGACAAAGCCAGTAATCCTATCTCCTTGAAGTTGCAATGGAGTGGACTAAAACCACAGATCTCATCTCTCTGAAGTTGCAGTAGAGCAGATCGCGTCAGATTTATCCTTAAGTTGTAGCAGAGCAAATTGAAGACAGGTTTTATCTCCCTGAAGTTGCAGTGGAGCAGATTAAAGATAGCAAATTTAGTTCTTTTGAGAAGCTACAACATACGAATCCTATCTCCCTGACATGCATTGCAGTGGAGTAGATTGAAGCACCAGTTCCTATACATCTGAAGATGCAGTAGGAAGGAATGAGGCTATTTGAAGAAGAGAAGCACTGAAGAAATCAAGGCTTAGCAAGACTGGGCACAATTGGGCTTTTTAGTCTTTGCTCTGTTCCCGTTACACAACAACGAGCAAAGAGGGGCAGCTGTATAAGCCCAAATATGCCCGGCCCAAATAAATATACATCAGGCCCAACTAAACCCAATAAGGCCCAAAACTAGTAACTCTAGCACCAGCCCAAAATACAACCCTAGTGCAGCAAGCTTAACGTTGCAGCCGCCTCGCCCCAACAACGCAGTGTTCTGCACGTTTGCTCTCCCTCGCGCACCTCCGTAAATGTCGCACACGCCGCAAACGTCTCCTACAAATCTGCAACAAGATCACAAATAGTAGATAGCAGAAAAGAAGATGGCAAGAATGAAGGGATTTTTTATTTTTATTTCTTTAAGATTCGAGTATAAAATCGAATGATAAAAATCTGTAAAAGGGGGGGATTTTTCGGTGTAAAATATATTCGAAAACTGAGAGAATATTGAGAATACAAAGAATATTTTTCAAAAGGTGATTATTAGCCTTTTTAGAGTTATTTTCTTTTTTTGTTTTGATTTAGTGTTAAAATATACGAAAAAAAATAGAAAGGAAAGGCTTACCTTGGCGAGCCTCCGGCCATTGGTTGCGGCCAAACCACGGCAGCATGACGCATGCAAGAAGTTGTGGCGAAACCCTAGCAGAGGGTGTTTTTGTTCTTTTTTATTTTTTTTCTTTTTCCTACTGCAAAACTGAGGTTTCAGGAAAAAAACTGCTTTAAATAGCAGATCAAAACGATGCCATTTGATGGCCTTGACCCATGTGGTGACCCGACTCGGAGGGGAGGATCCGCGCGTCCTGGCCTGAGGGGTAAAATTGGGCAATTAGCCCCTCCTGGTTACGACGAGCTTCAATTAAGCCCATTTTATTTTTTAAAAAATTTGGGCCGCAGATTTGACTTTTGTTTCAATTTGGTCCCTCACTGCGCAGCGTTTTGGAAAGAGGGGATAATTTCCCTTTCGGTCCTCCACTGTTACGCTCATATTTAAGTTGGTCCTATTTTCTAAATTCTTCTAAATCTGCCCCATTTTTTTTTCCGTTTTTAAGTTCAATTTAGCCTTTTTTTAGTTATTTTATTCATTTGAATTTTTATTATAATTAAGTTATACTTTTTATTGTTATTATAATTATTATTATTTCATTCACACACGTATCATTTCTATATATGCATGTTTTATATAGCATACTTGCATGGTTTTTAATATATAATATATATACATTTTATAGTATTCACATAATCTTTTCTTATATAATATATATATACATATTTTCATGGTTTACCTATACGTATACTTATGCATTTTTGTAAATATATACACGTATACATACTTTTTATTTTCACATACATATGCATATATACATATTTTTTAGAAATTATTTTTTTTGTCTTACATATTTCATTTTTTTCTTTTTATATGTATACTTGTATACGTGTATTAAATATATGCATACACGATTCTCAAATTTACTTGTATATTGTGCTTGTATATACATATTTTGTAAATACATGTACATATATATTTAAATTAAAGTTTTTGTTTCATATTATGCATTAACTTTTAACATACCTTTTGGGAAATATATTTTGGTTTTATCGAAGCATTAAAATCATCATATTTTACAAATTTCCAAAATATTTGGCATTCATGATTCTAGGGAAAATTGTGTCCTAACTTCTGGATTGCGATTATTTTTCGATGAATTTAGAAAGCCAATTGTTTGTTTGCAATAAATTCACAAATTTCAAATAAAAGCTTATTCTCGGGAATTCAAAAATGTTGGGTCCTAACTTACTGGTCATGACATTTTCTTCTCGGAATAAGAATTTTCAAAAGCAAAAGGCAATATTTGGGTATTTTGAGGATTTAAAAACATTGTGCCCTAACTCACTGGGTGTGGTGTTTTATTTCTTTGAAATAAGAATGTCTTATCATTTTAATTCATTCATGAAATAAAAAGTTTCCTTTTAAAATCTTTTCAAATTTTCGACACCAAGAAATTAAAAAAATCGATTTGGTACCAATTTTGGGCGTTACGAGGGTGCTAATCCTTCCTCGTGCGTAATTGACTCTCGAACCTGTTTTCTCAAATTTCACAAACCAAAATTATTTTTAAGGTGAGCCGATCACACCTTAATCAAGGATCGGTGGCGACTCCAATTTTTGTGTTTTAAAAAGTCGACACTAAAATTTTGTTTTCAAAAAAACGGTTTTGACAGCATTTATATACTCAATTATACCAAAATACCCTTTATCAAAGTGCACCCAAAATGAACATAACACATAATGATTCCATTCTAAACTAAACATTTCCAACTCAAGCCATATCACATAGCTTGATCAAACCCAAAAATTCATACCAAAAACTAACTATACATGCCATATTTACATTAATTGCATGAGGTCCAAAAGTAGCAAAAATCGTTTTGATAGTGTGATAGCCAATCTCTGACCTTATCCAAAATCGAGCTAGCTTTCGAATCTATAGAACATAAGAAAATGAATGAAGTAAGCACTAAGCTTAGTAAGCCGTATAATATAGAATTAAAATTTTCCAATTTAATATCTAAGCATTAAAACAATTAAAATCAATTCATTTGTCCACAAAGTTTATTCACATCACCATCCAAGAGTTAGTCATATAGCCAAATATATCATGTCGTCCCTATAATTCATATATTCATAAAACAACAGTCCATGTAAATCATGTATTTCATGTAACTTTTAAATCATGTAAATCATATAACATTTATATCAATTCTTTCCTATTCGTATAACTCGCAATTCATCGGTAATAATGTAAATTTATCTCGTAACTTATACATATCAATGGTAATTCATCCATATAATTACATAGCTTATTCATATAATCAAGAATGATAATTATGCCCGTTGAACCTATTAGAACATCGAGGGATACACGGGTGATACACTATAAGTGTATTTATCAGAAATTCGTCAATTCATTGTCATTTTCGCTCTTTCGAGCCATGATCGGTAAGCTCATTCCGAGCTGATAAATGGTAAGCTCTATTGAGCTGAAACGGTAAGCTCCGTAGAGTTGAAACGGTAAGCTCATACGAGCTGTGGCGAGTCTGAAAAAATGCAGGAGCTCGACCAAACGGTAACCCTAGTGACAAGTCACTCGTATCCGACAATTTTCTAAAGTTCAAACGGGCTCAGTATTATCCAATTTCATCAATTAAGCAATGAAAAATCAATAACTCAATTTCTCAATTCATATGTGTATATATATATATATATCTAATATTATTAAGTACATACATTTAAATACTCAAAATTTCATATTCAATGCCTATTATCATGCCAAATCTATATAACGTATATAGTATTTGTAACATTTCATTTGCATTTATGTAAACAGTAATATAATAGTATAACGGTAATTTAAAATTCTAGTATATCATTCATTCAACTTACATACATTCATTTTTGGACAATTACAAATATTTAATAATTCAATTCTAGCTACACGAACTTACCTCGATTTGCTCGAATACTTTCGCTCACCCGCCTAACTTTTGTTTCCGATCAAGTTCCGTATTTGTTTATCTTGATCTATATAAATTCAAATTTAACTTATTTATTCACCAAATCAATCAATTCAATTCATATAAATATATTTTGGCATTTTTACAAAATAGCCTTCATATTTTCACATTTTGACACTTTAGTTCCTAATTCACAAATACACAAAATATACTGAAATTTCTTTATACGTATTCTTAGCGAATAATATATATCTTCTAATCAGCCCATATTTTCATTTATTTCACATTTCTAACATAATATTCCTATTTTTTTAATCCCTAAAGCTCATTTTGTCAAAATTTACTTTATAAAACTTGTACATATTTCAATACCCATCAATAATCTAGCATAATACTTCAAAATATACTAGTATTCAACAATGGCATATTTCAAAATCATCAAAATTTTCAAAAATTGAGGTATGGGCTAGCTAGAATACAGAACAACGGTCTCAAAAACGTAAAAATCGAGAAAATCGACAAATTGAAGGGTGAATAATGAAATTCCCATAATTCCTTGAAGAAAATCGAGAAGAAAACTACTTCTAAAAATCATAAGAAAAAAAAATCTTGCACAAAGAAACAAACTCCTAGAGTTGAAAACTTTATTAATGAAAACAATTGTCTGCTTAATAAACAATGAAGAAGCCTTTATATAGACTAGTTAAGTACATCCAAATAAAACTCTAAAGTATACTGAAACAAAAACTCCTAAATAACTTAAAATATTTAAACAATATCCAAAATTTGGAATAAATAAATAATAAAATAATAAAACCTAATAAATACAATATTAGACTCATATATAATAAAAATTAAGCCTAAAAATCAAACCCAATATGTGTTGAACTCGAATTAAAAGCCTGGAACTCATAATTCCAGTCATAATCTCGTCCAGAAATTCTTTTCGCACAGTCTTCAATAAAACAGTCATAACTTGAGCTCTCAAATTCGAAATTTAGTGATTCAAAGTGGGTTTTGAAGCTAAGAAATAGATCTTTAAACGTTATGCAGACATCTAAGCTCAAAAATACGTGGATCCCATCCAAAAATTCATCGCAAGTTGGCTAATCTTTTCATTTTGAAAATTGGTAGCTTGGTTGAATTGACTTTAATAAATTTCACTCATTCTGTGTATGTGTTATTACTCGTTTCCTTGAAAAGATTCATCCTCTCATATTGTCTTTGAGCGAATCTTGATTTGATTTGCTTGGCCTTCGACATTGTTGTTAGGCCTTAAGGTAGTATGAGCTCATCACATCTATGAATCTGAAATTAGGCCTTGAGACTCGCATCAGTATTGTTAGATTTCACTAAAAATAAAAACTTTAGTTGTGCTACAACCTTCTAGCTAACTACCAAGACACATTACCTAATTATGTTGTAATAGTTGTCAATTTATTGAGATTTGAAGTCGTACATCTTTCTCAAGAAGTAACTATAATTGAGTATTCTCTTATAGCTCAAGTTCGTGGAAACATGAGTTTGGATGTGTCCTGCTCCCTCGCCCGCTTAACTGACTGTTCCTTCCGTCCTTCTCTACCACTCGTTTGTCAATAGCTCCATTGTTGTCTTCTCTCCATTAGTCACTTGCTACCAGTTACTTCTCTTAGCGTAGGTAAGTTTCAACTTTTATTATCATTTAAAATTTTGTGTTTATTATTTTTCTTAATAATAAAATGAACTTTTTTTTTATTTTGAGATTTATTCTTTCATTTGATTAGTTAAGAATTAATCAACATTACATTGAATATTATTGATATTCATTAGGTATAAATTTAATTTAGATTTAGTTTTAGAATTTGTCAATTATATTCAAATAATAATTTCTCTAGTAATTTTGTTTAAAAATGAAAAAAGAACTCAATGTTAAAGTTCAAAAATCTCTTAAGAGCTTGCTTACACTCACGAAGATCTCACCTTTAGTGTCATAAGGCTAGAACTTTTATCTCACAATCTATGCGGCATTAGGTGATTTCTTGGGTTCAAATTTATCTCAATCAACCTAACTCTCGCAAAGTAAGAATTTTTACTAAAAATTCTCTAAGACACCGGAACAAGCAGAAGCAAACTCGAAGCGAAAGAGTAATGAAAAATAAAAAAGCCAAAGGAAAGCAAAAACATGCCAAGTGTGTGAGTAAATACTCTCAATATATCCTTTAACTCAAGAATAGAATTATTACAAAGGAAGGGGAGGGCTCTATTTATAGTTGAGCTCCCCCAGATGCAACAGTATAAATTGAATTACATTAATAGCTTATATTAGTTGATCATCTGTAATAAGAGAGTCTAAGGGATTTAAATTCTATACATGTTTATCCTTTAGGATTGACAATAATTACCTTGATAAAATAAAATATTTACAATTTAACCAGAATCCAAGTAGATGAGCTTTTAGTCTCTTTCAAGCAATAGATTAATCCTATCGGGTCAAATAACCTCCAATAAACAAGAGGGAACATTAGAGTGCGCGGCCAGTGACAGGATAAGTTATTCACGAAAAATTTTCAAAACCAATTAGTTGAAATAGTGAATTGTATTGAAAATCGTATAAATATTTAGAACCTTCAAAATAGAAAGAATACATATTTAAACTTAGGCCCTTCATATGGTAACAATAGCAAAAATAAAAAATGAACGAAATTTTAGTTTGTAATTTTTTAAATTTAATAAAATAATATATTAAATAAAATCCATTGTGATTTCCAGTCACTGAAAAAATGATTTCAACCAAAAATATGGTAAAATCACTGAATTATAACACCTCCCTGAGTTTTTCACTTTCACCCAAATCCATACTAAATTAATGTTTCTACCACATATAGAGAGAAACATATATGATTTAACTCTTGACAATTGGCTAAGCATTTTCTGTAGATTATAATTAGAATTAAAAACATACTTCAGTGTCACCATTTTTGTTGGTGCTCCATTATACATACACTTAATCAATGGTGTTCAGTGGTCCATATGCACTATCTAACTTGGGGTTAAATGGTGCAATAAAACCCCGTAACTTTCAAGGCTAGGTTTCAAAGCAACAATCAATCCTAATACTATTAATGCTTTTGTTTCTCCGCAGATTTTAACATGTTCTCAGATAGCTAGGGCCATCAAAAGGAGAAAGGTTGGTTGATAGTTATGGCCGGAAGGGGGGCATGTTTAAGCAGCCATTCCCTACCATGTTTATGTAAAGAAAGGGGCAGAAGTCAGCCCACGTTAAACCCTTCAGCCAATCCCATAAGCTTAACTCCAAAATGTAATAGGCAAGGCACCATATTAACATAGTTAAGGCTGTATTTGGATTCCACCCAACTTGCATTCGATGGGATTTGCATGGTTAATTGTGCAATCACAACACACTGCAATGGTGGGAGATTTCCACCGCACCACAAGTCATTTTTCCTACTGTTGCTTCAAGGTGCACTAGAAATTTAAAACTTCGTTTAGCAGTTGAAATTCCATTCTCACCCTTTCCTTTTCTCTCATTTTATGATTACTCTTTTCTTTATTTGATAATAAATAAAATAATTTCATACCTTTAATTAATTAATTAAATGAATAAATAGATAATTATAAACATGAAAATTTAGGGGAATTTTAAGAGAAAAAATAAATATTTTTCTTGATATACGCACATACATGGATTGTTAACTTATTTATTCATTTTTCGATAAAAATATCGTCTCCAAGGTTCAAACTTGCATTTTCTTATAGGAGTGCAGTGCGCCTTACCACTGCACTCAACACTTGTTGGTCACATATTTAATGAATTTATAAACGAGTTCTTTATCACTACACCAATAATAATTATTGATAAAATTATACCATTAACTTTTAATATTGTGAAGTTTAATTTGACTTATAAAATTAAAATATTTTATGAATACAGAAAATATGATACTTCGTTATTTAAATAAACCATAAAAATTATATCAATAATAAAAGAAAGAGAAAAATATTATATATAACATTATTTTATTGATAAAATTATAATATAATATATATTTTAATAATTTCATAAATATTAGATAATCCAAAATGTTCATTGTAAATAAATTTTAGTTTAATGTTCTTAATTATCTTTTTTATTCTTATCTTATTGTTGTCATTGCGATTGAATCTAAATATATTTCTATCACCAATTATAATCTCACTTTTATAATATTCAATTTTATCGTTATAATAATTAATTCCATTGTTATCATTATTTTTAATTTCATTAAAGTTAATCTTACCGTAGTCAATCTAAAGAGTTTATAATAATGAAATGGTAACGAAATGAACTATTTCCTCTAAGGCTATGATCGAAGTGATACGCATTTTGAATATCCTTTTGAAGACATCGCAGGGGATACGGCTAGCACGTGCACCCATGGTGCAGCCGGAAAAGGACAAAAGTTAATGATAGTGATGCCCAATGGAAATGCCTTGCAGTAGAAACACGAAGGTGCATAAGTCCGTAAACTCATATTCCAGATTTTCAATTGGTGTCCCTCTCAATTTTTCAGCCACCGTCCAAATTTCAATTAGAGATGAAAGAAACGATATCCCTACACTCAACCACCACATTTACTTAATCTTTTATGACCACTTGAAGGCTTTTATTGGACCACTCACATGCAACTATATCTTATAACACACTAAAAACTTCTAATTTTGTGAGCATCCCATGGCATAAGCCAACCACGAGCGCCATGGACTGGTATTCCTGGTTATCTAAAACCTCCCTTGAGCCGTCAATTGTCTATAAGTATGGCCTTGCCTTTTCTGGGAATGAGCTCCAAAAGGAGGACTTAGCATACTTCAACCATGAGTTTCTTCAGAGCATGGGTATTTCAGTTGCCAAGCATAGGCTGGAGATTCTCAAGCTTGCTAGGAAGGAAGTTAGAGAAGCCCCTAATAGCCTGTCCAAGCTCATTTTGGCAATCAACAAAACCAGAAAGTGCTTCAACAAGTATGTCAACAAGTTGGTTCACCATGAGAATAATGCGACGAAGCCACTGCCGGAGCCGGTTTCTTATAGCGATAAGTGGAGAGAAGCATTGTCAAGGAGGTGCAAGAGTGATCACAAGGAGCTGAAGATAGAGCATCCAATGGTGAGAACCAGGGAAATAGCAAAATCTGGTCCCTTGGATTATGGAGGACCAGAGAAATTGCTGGTCCCTCCTAGGAGCTTAAAATTTTCCGGGCCCCTAGATCGGAAATTGCAGGAGAAGTTGGTGTTCAGTTATAGGAGCCCAATAACATCTGGTCCAGTTGATGTTGCAATGACACATAGGAGACCAAAAGTTCATGGTGACATCAACAAGGAAAAGTCAGGTGGGGACTTAAACTATAATACATTATGGGCAACACTGTTTGAGGACATGAAACCTACATGAATTTACTGCCTATCTTTCCTAGTTTTGGTGTTGGAAAGGTGAGAAATAGTCATACAGAAAAAAAAAATCCTATCCAATCACTGGGACAGTAAGCCTTATTTATCTGGTAAAAGTTGCTATTAATATGTCCATGTGAGGAAGCTAATCTAAGGTTAGGATGCCTCAATAATTTGCATATTCTAGTAGTGTTGGACAGTTTTCCTACCATCAATATGCATGCCAAATCTTTTTGAGTCCATGTAATTTAAATTTTCAAGTATTATCTATACTTTTTAAGATTTATGGTTTGCTTGAGATGTAATATTTCAAATCGGCAACTTTCAGTCTCTATTGGGTTGTAATGAAAAAAAAATGAGGAAAAAGAATCAATAGACTGTGTGCTGCGAGCTTACCATGTACTTTTTGCCTTGTTGGGTGTATGCGTATTTGTGTCGAATGAATAAGACAGAGTGGAAGAGAAAAGACATAATTTATGTCTCAACTGGACATGGCTCCATAATCACCCCATATATATTGACAACTTGCAAAATCATTAATTAACAATAATTAAGAACACTCAAGGATTGTAAAATGTAGAGAGCTTGGATATGTGTGTTGAGCTAAGAGACAGTCATCCAAACATGAACTGCACTTGCTATGGTTTGTGAACCACCTACTTAAAATAAAATACAATCTCAGTGATTTGAAAACTGGGCTCTTAGGTCGAATGATGCTTGCAAGTGCCCACAGCCCCACACCACAGAAATCAGCAAGAACCAAGAAAGTGGGCCTAAAGCATAAAGGATAGAAAATTCTACTTACTATATTTAAGAAACTTAATTGCATAATAACACCCGAACTACATAAAACAGTTTAATATAGTACGCAAACTTTTTATTAAAAAACATGTGCAATGAAAGTGCACTTTCACTATGTCACAATATTGCAGAGTACATAACAGTAAGCTTGCATCAACGTCAAATACAATATGTGCTTTAAAATTTTAATTTTATTATAACTACTGCCGATATATAGATAACCATCAATTTAATTCTAAAAACTTTAATTGTAACTACGTTTTATTTAATAACAAGTTCAATTTAGTGTTGTTGAGCTAGATTTTAAATGCAATAGAAAGCCCATTAAAGCATATATGATTGAAAATCTAACAGATATGAGAGTACCCCTAAAAATTTACTTAAAACAACACATGAAACAACCAACCAGTTTGTTCATAGCTTTTGGGATAAGCTAAAATGGGAAGGTCACCTAAAGCTTCCTTAAGGAAAAAGAAGTGTAGCATTGCAAGCTTTGAAATTTCCTTTGAGCCAAGCTTCCTGTGATGTTTAGCAGTTCAAACCTTTTGCAAATGCCCTTAATTTCCTTTGATTCTTATATGGTTTGGTCAAGAAGAGTCGTTGCCACTTGAATCCTTTCTTTTGGCTATCAAGTGGACATCAATTTAAGAAGAAGATTTTTGGGATTGCTTGAGCTTTCCATTTTTGCAATAGGAATGAAGGCATGAAGGGGGTCTACGTATCAAGGTGGTCTCTCTATTCTAATGATTGAACACCAAACGTATTTCGCCCTTGCTTTCTGTTTATCAACAATGATGACTTGATTCAAGCGGATAATACTCCCTTCTTAAAATGGGATTCCAAACCTTTGTATAGAAATAAATTATTTGTGAAATTCTTGATTGATTGTATTGCTGTGAAAAGGTTACAATTTATACAAGTGTTACAGCCCGTGTAAGCTGCTGAAAATCTGTTGCAGAGCAGTATATCAAGCCTAGACAAAAGGAGAATAAGCTGACTGAGTAACCATCTAACTAATTACAGAATTATTGACAAAATTAAAATAAGCAACGCTATTAGCCCCCCTCAAGCTGGAGCATGTAGCGAAGCCATTCCAAGCTTGGAACGATTAAGCTGAAATGGAACAGCAGCAAAGGCCTTGGTAAAAATATCAGCCAGCTGATCTTTGGAGGTGCAAGGGAGTAGCTTGACAACACCTAATTTGACCTTCTCACAAACAAGATGGCAATCAATTTCAATGTGCTTGGTGCGTTCATGGAAAATCGGATTGGCTGCAAGCTGAAGAGCAGATTTATTGTCACAAAAGAGAGCAGTTGGACCCGAGGGTGGTACATGCAAGCCGCGCGGTAGGAAATAGAGCCATTGAATCTCGTAAGAAGTTGAGGTAAGGGCACGATATTCAGCTTTAGAAGAAGAACGCGAGACTGTGCATTGCTTTTTGGCTTTCCAACTGATAAAGGAATCACCAAGAAAAACACAAAACCCCGTAACACATCACCGAGTATCCGGACAACCAGCCCAGTCAGAATCATTGAAAGCTTTTAACACGGGAGAAGTAGCAGAAGGAAAGAAAAGACCAAGGTCGGGAGTGCCCTTGATATAGCGAAGCACGCAATGAGCAGCCTGCAAATGCAAAATTGTCGGACAAGCAAGAAATTGACTCAGTTTCTGTACAGCAAAAGAAATGTCTGGAAGAGTCGATGTCAAATAGAGAAGACGACCAACAAGTCGATGATAGCTAGAACCACCCGATAAGAAAGCAGGAGAAGCATCACGAGAAACTTGGGTGACCAGTGGCGTTTGGACAGGTTTGCATTCGAAAAAACCAACATCGAAAAGAATATCCAAAAACATACTTCCGCTGACAAGGTGGATACCAGTAGAATTTCGCACAACCTCCAACCCTAAAAAATATCTCAAAACACTGAGATCCTTGATTGGAAAAGCATGATCCAAAAACTGCTTGACATGAGCAAATTCAGATAGATCATTGCCGGCAAGGATAACATCGTCAACATAGACAAGCAACACTGTAAAAGAACCAGTAGAAGCACGCACAAACAAGGAAAAATCACATGAAGATTGCATATAACCAAGCGATAGAAGTGCAGAAGTGAGCTTTGAAAACCATTGTCGACTTGCTTGTTTCAAGCCATAAATAGATTTGAGCAACTTGCAAACTTTACCATTTGCACCATCTTCAAAACCCGGAGGCATACGCATATAAACTTCTTCATGCAAGTCACCATGTAAAAACGCATTATTAACATCTAACTGATGCAAATGCCATTGGTGAGAAGAAGCCAAGGCAATCAATAAACGTAACGTAGTCACTTTAGCAACAGGCAAGAAGGTATTAAAATAATCCACGCCTTTAGTTTGAGTGTATCCTTTGGCAACTAAACGTGCCTTGTAACGTTCAACCGTGCCATCAGCTTTATATTTAATCCGATACACCCATTTGCAACCAATGACAGGCTTCCTAAGAGGTAAATCCACAAGAGTCCAAGTGTTGTTTTGCCTAAGTGCAGATATCTCAGCTTACATGGCTTCCCTCCAATAAAGGTGTTTATTGGCTTGGTGAAAATTCTTAGGCTCTTGAGAAGTGAGAAGAGATAAAGTAAAATGTGAATGAGAGGATGATAAATTTGATAAAGGAAGCATGGGTTTACCTAGATGTGGAGGCACAAGATGATTGGTAGCAGCTTTGGTGCAGAAACAGTGATAGTCACCAAGACGCGAAGGAGGTTTCCTAACTCTTGGAGGTCAAGCAAGAGGAGGATCAGGCGGAAGAGGAAGAGGAGGTGTAGGACCCGAAGCGGAAGCATCATATTGAATGGGGTTTTCACGAATTATGACAGGAGAGGAGTCATGTGCAGAAGAAGAAATATGAGAATAAGGAAAAGAATTCTCATGAAAAACGACATGTTGAGATACAAAAATGGCATGAGTGTGAAGATCAAACAAGACATACCCTTTGACGTTAGGTTTAAAACCAAGAAAAATACATTCATGGGCACAGGGAGCAAACTTTGTACGATGAGCTTGTAAGGTCGAACCAAAAGAAAGGCAACCAAAGACCTTTAACAAATCATACTCTGGTTTGTGTTGTGTAATTTTTCAAAAGAAGTGGAATTGGATAGAAGCAGTGTTGGAGTACGATTGATAAGGAAGACCGAGTGTAAAATAGCGAAGCTCTAAAAAATTTTCGACAAATGAGCATGAAATAACAAAGCACGAGAAACATTAAGAATATGCTGGTGTTTACGTTCGACGAGACCATTTTGTTGAGGGGTTTCGACACAAGAAGTCTGATGCAAAATTCCGTTGGAAGCATAGAACGAAGGAATTGTAAATTCAGGACCATTATCAGTTCGAATGACCTTAATTTTGAAGGAAAATTGGGTTTCAACAAGAGAACCAAAAGATGCAGGTGAGAGTGTGCTTCGAATTTCGATTTCAAAAGAACGATCCATGTAAAATGGCTAAAATCATCGATAATAGTCAAGAAATAACGATGGCCGGTAATTGAAACAATACCATTCGGTCCCCAAATATCAACATGAATCGAATCAAAAAGAGCTTTAGAAATAGATTGACTAAGAGGAAAAACAAGCTTCTTTTGTTTAGCTGAGTGACAAGTCTTACAAGGCAAATTATCAACAAAGGGAGAAGAGGAAAGATTCGAATATAACGATTTTAATCTGGAGTCGGACAAATGCCCAAGGCGATGATGCCAGAGGGACGCGGGAGAAACAGACGTGACTGCAAACACCTTGGTGGAAGGAGATGGAGTGGGAAGGACAGGCAACTCAAGGACATAGAGGCCATTGTACACCTTAGCTGTACCAATCATCTTCATAGAGGAAAGGGCCTATATACAACATGAATGATTAGAAAAGCGAAAAGAACATGGCAACCGGGAGGTAGCTTGGGTAACGGACAAGAGATTAAAAGAAAATTATGGCACATATAAAACATGAGTAAGATGAAAATCAGTTGAAAATATAACAGTGCCAGAGAAATTAGAAACAACATGTGTACCATTCGGTAAAGTAATAGAGATCGGTCTAATTTTGGTATAAAAGGCAAAGAGAGACAAGTTATGACAAATGTGGTCTGTGGCTCCAGTATTGACAATCCAGGAAGAAGAAAAAAGGGAAGAAATACCTTCAATCGATTCAGGAGTTTTAAGGAAAACCTAATTGGTAATATGGGAAGACTGGGACGAAGAGGGGAGCAAAACCAGAAGCTGTTGAATTTGCATAGAAGTCAAAGCAACATTGGAGTCGGTGGAAACACTCGAGGAAGATTCAAAAGCCGATGTAACCTTCTCATCAACTGCAAGGTTAACACGTGAGGTTGGACGCTTGCTCTTGTAGCCGAGAAGATAATCGTGCTTCTTGTAACAGGTGTCAATCGTGTGGCGAGAGCCACCATAATAAATACACTGGCGGCTATCAACAGATGATTTATTTTGTGGCTTGCGGGTGAAGAAGGGCTGACGAACAATGTTGCTGGTAAAAACCTGAGAAGAAACTGGCGTTAGCTGCCTCTCTTGTTGCATCACCACAGAGAAAGCCTTATTCAAATAAGGCAAGGGATCGATCAGCATAATTTGAGAGCGAACACCAGCAAAACAATCATTTAGACCCTTCAAGAACCGAATCACGCAGTCATTTTCGTGATAACGGAGAAGGATAGTGAGAGCGCCGCAAGAACAATGATGATGGCAAGAGTAGGAAGGAACAGGCCGGAATTGAAGTAATTCATCCCAAAGAATCTTTAAATCAGTGAAGTAATCGGTGACAGTACGATCACCTTGTTTTAAAATGAAGATTTCTTCCTGCAAATTTGAAATGCGAAACACATCGCCTTGAGAGAATCTTTCACGAAGATCTCGCCAAATCTCATAAGCGAAATCAATCCACAAGATGCTCGTAACAATTGCAGGGGAAATGGAATGATGCAGCCAAGAAATAACCATGGTATTGCAACGTTCCCAAGCAGGAAAAATGGGGTCAGTAGTAGCAGGAGCTTGAATCGTACCATCAACGAATTTAAGCTTATTCTTGGAAAGAAGCGCCATACGCATAGCACGAGCCCAAGAGTGATAGTTGAGACTCGTGGGCAAGGGAGAAACAAGAACGAGGGCAGGATTCTCATTGGGATGAAGAAAATATGGGCTGGAAATGTTAGCCGGATCGTCGAGACTCATAGCTTCAAAGAGGAAGAAGAAAAAAAAGAAAAAAAAAACAAAAAACATTTGATACCATGTAGAGAAATGAATTATTTGTGAAATTCTTGATTGATTGTATTGCTGTGAAAAGGTTACAATTTATACAAGTATTACAACCGTGTAAGTCGCTAAAAATCATTGCAGAGCAAAGATATCAAGCCTAGAAAAAAGGAGAATAAGCTGGATGAGTAATCATCTAACTAATTACAGAATTATTGACAAAATTAAAATAAGCAACGCTATTAACCTTGATTATATTTGGGTTTTTACAGTTTGGTGGGATCGGAACAAATCCAACCCATTCATTGGATTCAAATCGGTAGAAAGAAAGGAAAATAGACATTTTTTTAATTAATTCACAATATTAAATAATATATTTAAATGAGTATTTGCATTTTTCTTATAGTTATACGCGTTTAGTCCTATTTTTCATTAAAAATTTATAAATATGAAAAATAAAATTCTTTAGCAATATTAAGAAAATGTTTAAGATTGTAAAAAGCCCTCAATTTAAAAAAAAAATAATTAAGTTCTTATTTTTTTCTTTGCACTCAATTAAGTATTTAAACTTTCAAAATGCATCAAAAAAGCCCTTAAAAGTTTTCAAAAAAAGCAATTAAACCCTGTTTTTTTTTTTGCACTCAATTGGGTACTTGAATTGTCAAAATGCATTAAAAAAGCCCTTTGATTGTTAAATTTAATTGTCCCTAATTTTTTCAGTTAAAGTCACCCCGTTTCATAATCACGACGTGACATGTGACAAAAAATTATTAAAAATAAAAATAAATAAAATTTATAAAAAATATTGAATTTTAATAAAAAATATTAAAATTTTATTAGAAATTATAAAAATAGTAAAAAATAAAAAAAATTGTAAAATTTTATAAAATGCATCAAAAAGGTCTATTAACCATTAACTTTAACCGTTGGCCATTAAAGTTAATGATCCCTAGTTCTTTTTTCAGTTAAAGCCATCACGTGTAGCAACACAGCATAACATGTGGCAAAAAATTTATTAAAAATAAAAATAAATAAAATTTATAAAAATATTGAATTTTAATAAAAAATATTAAAATTTTATTAGAAATTATAAAAATTGTAAAAAAATAAAAAATTTGTAAAATTTTATAAAATGCATCAAAAAGGTCCTTTAACCGTTAACTTTAACGGCCAACCGTTAAAGTTAATGATCCCTAGTTCTTTTTTCAGTTAAAGCCATCACGTGTAGCAACACAGCATGACATGTGGTGAAAAATGACAAAACAAAAATCAATAAAAGTTATAGAAAAATTATAAAATGGTTCTTTTGGTATGATAATTTTTATAATTCTTTTACGAATTTTATATTTCTTTACATTTTTTAATTTTCTTACGACTTTATAAAATTTTATACATTTTTCTATTTTCTATATATTTTATAATTTTTTACAATTTTATATTTCTTTATATTTTTATAATTTTCTTACGACTTTATAAAATTTTATACATTTTATATTTCTATATATTTTATAAATTTTTTCTAATTTTTAATAAAATTTAAATATTTTTACTAAAATTTTATAATTTTATAACTTTTATTAATATTTATTTATTTTTATCATTTTTTACCATATGTCATGTCGTGGTTGTGACACCTGGTGGATTTAACTTAAAAAAATTAGAGGCAGTTAATTTTAACTGTCAACTGTTAAAGTTAACGACCAAAGAGCCTTTTTAATACATTTTAACAATTCAAATACCTAATTGAGTGCAAAAAAAAAAATAGTGGCTTAATTGCTTTCTTTTAAAAATGTTTGAAAATTTTTTATACATTTTAAAATTTTAAATACTCAATTGAGTGAAAGAAAAAACCGAAACTTAATTATTTTTTTAATTAAGAGTTTTAAACTCTTAAACTTATAGACTATTTAAATTATACATCATTAAAAAAAACTTTCTTAGAGTTAGAAAAATTAATACAAAATTTAAATAAAGTATTTATCCTATGTATCTTAATTTGAGAATCTAAATATATATTAATTTAAATTTAAATGTTTATTCTTAAGTTAAATTAGATATATAAATATTTCAATTTAGATATTTATTCTTATACATTTCAGGACTATTTTTATTATCTTATCATTTACATTTTTTAAGGAAATTATCTTACCATTTATTATCCTTTGTGTTTCAAAAATCATAAATATCATATAATATAAACTACTTTTAACATAATTATTATTATCTATTAAAATCACACTTTAATATTTTATCTAATAATTAATTTTAAATTTTTATTTTTAGTGAATTATAAGAAGAGGGCAAAGCCCTAATAGCAACACTCTAACCGTCATACCAACACACAGGGTTCAATTAGTTTTAATTTTTTAATTCCCAGCAATAATTCTTTATATATTATCTAGGCTAAATTAGCCATATATGCCAAAAGAAAAAAAAAGTTTATTGGCCAAATAGGTTGACTTTTTAAAAATTTAAAGAAATAAGTCGTTTTTGGAGAGAGTGTGTGAAAGCACATTCAGTTGGGCGCGTTTTCTACACAGTTGTAATTTTAGGCTTTTTTAATACAATTAGTTTCCTTAGTTAGATAGTGTAACACTCTAAACCCGACCTAGATGTTATTATCGTATGTGGCATACGGCCGTGTGACGTCAACAGTGTCCAATTTCAGCTTTCGCCGTTCATTGTTTTTCGAATTTCTCGTTACACATTTGAGTAGATTCTAATGCAAAAACATTCATGAGAATTCCAGAGCCTAAACACAACAATTAGAACCGAAAACAAACCCATTCCTAGAACACCATCCTCGATTCATCCAAAATCTACTAAACGCACCCACAAACGAAGCTACGCAGCCCCAAAACAGAACCAAACGCTTACCGAAGCACGCAACAACAACCCCCTTAAATCACTGAAGAAACGCCACTTCCCTCTTCATCCTCTCCTAAAAACTTAACAGACTAATAAGATTCTGCAAAAATACGAATTTTGCACTACACTACCATAATTCCAAAATTTCCAGTTACTCACATCAATTCCACAAAAGACCATAGTAACAGATGATGGAATCTTACCTCTACAATTTAAGCCCACAACCGAAACAAAGGAACTCAACCAGTATTGACAAGAATGCAAGAGAACAATACTTGCAACCAAGAAAAATAAAAGAGAACCAAAGAGTGGAGAAAGAAGAACAGACGTACAAATAGAGGAGGGAAAATAGAAAAAATATAAAAATAAAAAATAAAAACTACCCCACAATTGAACGTGGGAAAAATTGAGGGAGAGAGAAAAACAAAAGAAAAATAAAGGATAAAATAACTATTTTATTTCCAAAAAGATACAAATCCTATCCCCAACTAACAATATTTATTTCTTAGGCCTGGTTTGTTTCACTGAAAATGATTTTTGAAAAATAATTTACTTTTCTAGAAAAGTTAAGTTAATATTTCCTAGTGTTTAGATGATTCTATGTAAAATATTTTCTGTTATCTGGTATATTTCTTAAAAATATTTCATAAAAGTTGTCGAAACCGTTTTTTGAAAACAAAAATTTTGGTTGTCGACTTTAAAAACAAAACTGGAGTCGCCACCGATCCTTTATTAAGGTGTGATCGGCCCACCTTAAAAATGATTTTGGTCTGCGAAATTTGAGAAAACAGGTTCGGGAGTCAGTTACGCACGAGGAAGGATTAACACCCTCGTAACACCCAAAATTGGTACCAAATTGATTTTTTGAATGCCTTGGTGTCGAAAATTTGAAAAGATTTTAAAAGGAAACTTTTTATTTCATGAATGAATTAAAATGATAAGACATTTTTATTTCAAAGAAATAAAACACCACACCTAGTGAGTTAGGGCACAATGTTTTTAAATCTTCAAAATATCCGAATATTGCCTTTTGCTTTTGAAAATTCTTATTTCGAGAAGAAAATGTCATGACCAGTAAGTTAGGACCCAACATTTTTGAATTCCCGAGAATAAGCTTTTATTTAAAATTTGTGAATTTATTGCAAAACAAATACTTGGCTTTCTAAATTCATCGAAAAATAACCGCAATCCAGTAAGTTAGGACACGATCTTTCTCAAGAATCATGAATGCCAAATATCACGAAAATTTATGAAATATCATGATTTTAATACTTTAATGAAACCAAAATATATTTCCCAAAAGATAAGTTAAAAGTTAATGTATAATATGAAACAAAAACCTAAATTTAAAGCACATATGAATATACATTTACAAAATATACACATGAGTAAAATATACAAGTAAATTTGCAAACATGAGTATGTGTCATGGGTTGCGCGTCGGAGCTCGCAACCATGACAAACTGGTGCGATCCATCGTGTTCGAGGGAGGTCATTTAGCCCAACCAAACTGGCCCAACCAAACTGGCCCGGTAATTGGAAAGATTAAAAGCCCATCTCAAGAGCCTGATAGAAATGGGAAGTGTTCTAGAAGATATAATTATGGAATCTTAGAGTTCTAATTGTATATAGCTGGTTACGTAAGCTTAGAGTTCTAATTGTATTCAGCTTTTAATTATAGCTATTGATATACTGTGAGGCTCAACTATAAATAGAGACCTCTTTGCTCATTGTATATTCATTCAGTTATTAATAAGAATTTTGAGAAGTATTCACTCAAACTTTTCTCTCAAGTGTTCTTGCTTTTGTTCATCTTTCAAGGCTCGTTCTTACTTCGTTCTTCTGCTGTTCTTCGTGAAAATCTTAAGGGAATTCTATTGAATCCTTTATTGTTACGAGTTAAACTAACTTGGGTGTTTTTGCTGTTGAATCCTTTTTTTTTTTCAAGTTAGGCTGACTTAGGCGTTTTAAGCAGAAAAACTGCCTAAGGCCGCACAGATCGCGTGGGAAAACTCTAAGTCCGTGACAGTTGGTATCCGAGCTAAGGTTCGTAGCTACCATTGAAAGATGTCGAAAGAAGTTGAGGGAATGGAGACCCGTGGGAGGGCAAGGAAAGCTAGTCGCTCGAGGGACATATTGTCAGCTTTAGAGGATCGTGTCGTCACTCTCGAAAATTCCGCAGGGGATATCAAGGAGAGGATTGATGATGTCGACGATAGGCTCCATGATGGATTGCAGTCCATGCGGAGCAGCTCAAAGTGTATGTGACTGATAATGTGGAACAGTTGACTGGTAGAGATGATGCCATTGAGGCTATGGTGGCAGCCTTGAAGGGAGAGATTGCGGAGCTCAAGGGTGAACTCACAATCTACAAGGTTACTTTGGGCAATGGTGGGTTAGCGGCTGTCGCACCCAAGCCCAATATTGATGTTCCCAAGCCCAAGGAGTTCAAGGGAACAAGGTCCGCAAGAGATGTGGACAACTTTTTGTGGGGAATCGAGCAATACTTCTGTGCCAAAGGCATCATGGAGGATGTCACTAAGGTAACTACTGCTGCAATGTATTTATCTGACGTTGCTTTGTTGTGGTGGCGTCGTAGGTCCACCGATGTAAGACGTGGTGGGACCGAAATCGAAACATGGGAGGAGTTTCGATGTGAGTTCAAAGCACAGTTTTACCCAGAGTATGCCGAGGATGAGGCTCGAGCAAAGTTGCGTCGGCTTGCTCAACAAGGCACTGTGAGGGAGTATGTGCAGGAGTTTAGCGAGCTTATGCTCCAAATCTCAGATATGGGGGAGAAAGAGGCATTCTTTTCCTTCATGGATGGATTAAAACCGTGGGTGAAGCAAGAGTTGCAACGCCGAGGAGTTCAAGAACTCACCAAGGCTATGTCAGTAGCCGAATCACTTGCTGAATTTGGTGGAAAGAAAGATAGTCCCAATCCTTCTAAGTCCAGATTCAACCAAAAGAGTAATAGTGGGGGAGATAAAGAAAGGCCCACTAGGAACGACAATGGTAAGAAGCCCTGGGACAAGAGAAAGAGTGGGCCTATACGTTGCTTTCACTGTGATGGTCCACATATGATCAAGGACTGCCCAAAGAAGGCCGCTCTTACGGCTATGGAAGCAAAAGGGGAGTCCGACGTGGAGGATAACAATCTTGGTTCGATACTAGGGGGTGTCGAAGATAAAATGAGCCATGGTTTGATGTTTGTAGACATCATTGTGGCTAACAGAAAATTGAATGCTCTTGTTGACACAGGCGCTTCTGATTTGTTCATGTCCGAGGAGGCTGCTTCTAAACTGGGCCTCAAGATAGATAATGAAGTGGGTCGGATCAAAACAGTTAACTCAGAAAGTGTTCCAATCAAGGGGGTTGCAAAGGGAGTGAATCTTCAGCTCGGCAATTGGTCAGGGAAGGTATCCATTAAGGTAATACCACTGGATGACTATGACTTTGTGGTTGGACTAAGCTTCCTTGATCAGGTTAATGCTCTTATTGCCCCTTCGAGCAATTACATGGTGATTTCAGACGCGAAACATCAATGCATGGTGAAAGTGACAAGGAAGAGAAGCTTTGAGGGAAAATCACTGTCAGCAATTCAGTTTGCTAAAGTTGTACGAAGAAATGAAGTCTCATATTTAGCCACCTTGAAGATCGAAGAGACCGCTGAGTCTGTTAGTGAGACCCCGAAAGAAGTGGGACAATTGTTGCAATCATTTCGAGATGTAATGCCTGCTCAGTTGCCTAAAAGCTTGCCACCCAAGAGGGAGGTGGACCACAAAATCGAGTTAGCGTCCAATGTGGTGCCGCCAGCAAGGGCCCCCTATCGTATGTCTCCGCCAGAACTAGAAGAGCTGCGGAAACAATTGAAGGAACTTTTGGATGCGGGATTCATTAGACCATCTAAATCCCCATATGGTGCGCCAGTGTTGTTCCAAAAGAAACACGATGGGTCCTTAAGAATGTGCATCGATTATCGAGCTCTAAACAAGATCACTGTGAAGAATAGGTACCCTATTCCTCTTATTGCAGATTTGTTTGATCAGCTTGGTAGTGCAAGATGGTTTACCAAGTTAGATTTGAGATCAGGGTATCATCAAGTTCGGATAGCCGAGGGGGACGAACCAAAGACAGCTTGTGTGACACTGCACGTTCAGATGAGTTCCTTGTGATACCTTTCGGACTCACGAATGCTCCAGCTACATTCTGCACCCTAATGAATAAGGTACTTCAACCCTTTTTTGATCGTTTTGTGGTTGTTTACCTTGACGATATTGTGGTGTATAGCAAGTCGCTTGAAGAGCACATAAGACATTTGAGGGAGGTGTTCCAGACTTTGAGGGAAAATGAGCTGTTCGTCAATGAGGAAAAATGCTCATTTGCCCAACAAGAGGTGTCATTCTTAGGCCACATTGTGGGAGGCGGTAAGATCCGAATGGATAAGAATAAGATTCGAGCCATTTCAGAGTGGGAGCCTCCAACCAAGGTAACAGAGTTGAGATCTTTCCTTGGATTGGCAAATTACTATCGCCGCTTTGTCGAAGGCTACTCCAAAATTACCACTCCCTTGACGGACATGTTGAAGAAGGGGAAGATATGGGATTGGAATCCAGAATGTGAGAAGGCCTTCAACCAATTGAAGCAAGAAATGACGAGGGAGCCCGTACTTGTCTTGCCAGATTTTACGAAGCCTTACGAGGTACGTACAGATGCATCAGATTATGCTATTGGGGGAGTACTGATGCAAGTGGACACCCAATTGCTTTCGAGAGTCGAAAGCTTAACGGGACGGAACGTAGATATACGGTCCAAGAGAAAGAGATGACTGCGGTAGTACACTACTTGCGCACATGGAGACATTATTTATTGGGTTCCAGGTTCGTGGTCCTTACCGACAATGTTGCCAATAGTTACTTTCTAACCCAGAAAAAGTTGTCTCCCAAGCAGGCTCGTTGGCAGGTTTTACTAGCAGAGTTTGATTTCACAATGGAATATAAACCAGGAAGTGCCAACAATGTTGCTGATGCACTTAGTCGAAAGATGGAATTCGCAGCAATCAGTCAACCTGATGGCTCTTTGTTGGAACGCATTCGAGAGGGATTGTTCCATGATCCTACGGCCAAAAATTTGATTGAGCTTACCAAGGAGAGAAAAACAAGAAGATTTTGGCTTGATGGGGAGCTAGTATACACTCATGGACACCGCTTCTATGTGCCCCATTATGGGAAACTCCGTAAGGAAGTCATGAAGGAATGCCATGACTCGAAATGGGCAGGCCATCCAGGGATGCATCGCACTTTGGCCCTTTTGGAGGATCGCTATTATTGGCCTCACATGGGTGCTGATGTGGAAACCTATGTGAAAACTTGTCTAGTGTGCCAACAAGACAAGGTTAAGTTAAAGACTCCAGCCGGCTTGCTTCAACCCCTGCCAGTCCCAGAAAGGCCATGGGAGAGTTTATCCATGGATTTTATTATTGGTTTGCCTAAGTTTGACGGGTTTGCTAGTATTCTTGTTGTGGTGGACAGGTTTTCAAAGTATGCGACTTTTATTCCGGCAACCAAAGAGTGCCCTGCTGAGGAAGCAGCTCGGTTATTCCTTAGACACGTAGTGAAATATTGAGGAGTGCCACTGTCTATTATCAACGATCGGGATGGTCGATTTACTGGTCGGTTCTGGACGGAGTTGTTCAAGTCAATGGGCTCAGATTTGAACTTCTCCACGAGCATGCATCCACAAACCGATGGGCAAACTGAACGAGTAAATGCACTGTTAGAGACGTATCTTCGACACTATGTGAGTGCCACACAAAGGGATTGGCCAAAGTTGCTGGATGTGGCCCAATTTTCATACAACTTGCAGCGAAGTGGGGCCACGAATCAAAGTCCATTTGAAATAGTGACGGGTCAACAGCCACTCACACCCAACGCTGTTGTGACCCATTATACAGGACCAAATCCGACAGCCTATAGATTCGCAAAAGATTGGCAAGAGAAGAATGACTTGGCTAGAGCTTGTTTACACAAGGCAAGTAAGCGTAGCAAGAAGTGGGCCGATCAGAACCGAAGGGATGTACAATTTCAAGTGGGTGACTCAGTCCTTGCTAAACTACACTTGATTTTACGATATACTGGTTTGCACAAGGGTCTTGTGCGAAGGTATGAAGGGCCGCTTAAAGTTGTGAAGAGAGGGCAAGGTGGCCTACAAGTCGGAGTTGCCACCAAAACTTAAAGTACACCAGTCTTCCATGTAAGCATGCTTAAGCCGTTTCATGAGGATCAAGAAGATCCGAATCGAGGCAAGTCCGAACGAGCACCGATGGGGGTAAAAGTCTCGTATGATCATGAATTAGAAAACATTGAGGCAGATCGGGTAATTAGACAAAAGTACCACCGACCACAGCATGAGTACTTAGTTCGATGGAAGGGACTTCCTGATAGCGAAGCAAGTTGGGAACCTGCCGAGGCATTGTGGCAGTTCTAAGGGAAGATTGACCAGTTCCATAAGGAGGATGCGACGAGGGCGTCGCTAGAACAAGTGGGGGAAAATGTCATGGGTTGCGCGTCGGAGCTCGCAACCATGACAAACTGGTGCGATCCATCGTGTTCGAGGGAGGTCATTTAGCCCAACCAAACTGGCCCAACCAAACTGGCCCGGTAATTGGAAAGATTAAAAGCTCATCTCAAGAGCCTGATAGAAATGGGAAGTGTTCTAGAAGATATAATTATGGAATCTTAGAGTTCTAATTGTATATAGCTGGTTACGTAAGCTTAGAGTTCTAATTGTATTCAGCTTTTAATTATAGCTATTGATATACTATGAGGCTCAACTATAAATAGAGACCTCTTTGCTCATTGTATATTCATTCAGTTATTAATAAGAATTTTGAGAAGTATTCACTCAAACTTTTCTCTCAAGTGTTCTTGCTTTTGTTCATCTTTCAAGGCTCGTTCTTACTTTGTTCTTCTGCTGTTCTTCGTGAAAATCTTAAGGGAATTCTATTGAATCCTTTATTGTTGCGAGTTAAACTAACTTGGGCGTTTTTGCTGTTGAATCCTTTTTTTTTTTTCAAGTTAGGCTAACTTAGGCGTTTTAAGCAGAAAAACTGCTTAAGGCTGCACGAATCGCGTGGGAAAACTCTAAGTCCGTGACATATGCGTATGCTTAATACATAAATACAAGTGTATATATAAAAAGGAAAGCAAGGAAACATATAAAAACCAACTTGCAATAATTTCTAAAAATATGCATGGGAGTATATATAAAAATGTTTAAAAGGACTCAAAAATATGTATGTTTTAAAAAAAAATAATATAAAGATCTCATGTATATACATATTTATGAAATAAAAAAAATTGAATATATAAAATATATATATGTATTTAAAAAAGTTAAAAAAAATACAAAACTATGTACAATATACGTACAAGTATACATGTCTATATATAAAACAACATATATATACATATATAGACGATGCATGCATATATATAAAAATAATGACAATAATAATAAGAAAAATAATGATAAAAAAGACTAAATTGAATTAAAACGGAAAAAAGGGGGCGAATTCGCAATAAAACAAAAAAGGACCAAATTAAACGCGCGAGCAACAATGGGGAGCTAAAAGGGAAAATAATCTCACCCTCCAAAACGCTGTGTATTGAAGGACCAAATCAAAACACAAAAAGAATATGCGGCCGAATTTAAAAAAGGTAAAACGGGTCTAATTGGAGTGCGCTGCGAAAGCGAGGGACCTATTGCGCAAATTCCCCATTTGGTAAGAATGCGCGGATCCTCCCCTCTGGGTCGGGTCACCGCGCGGGTCAAGAGCCAGGGGGATCGAAACGTCGCCGTTTTAAGACCGCAGAGACCCCCCCCAAACGACGTCGTTTCATTTACTTATAAAACACCAAAATTTTCACCAAAATTCAGTTTTTCCCTTTTTTTTTTTAAGAGATAGTAGAGAAGCCCTCTGCTAGGGTTTCTTTTCCACGCCGCCGCCGCCGCCTCTCAAGCCACTCCACGACCTCCGACGACGCCCCGGCCTCCGATCGCGAAGGAGGGGGGACTGATTCGACGGTTTCGACTAAAAAGGTAGGCCCTTTCCTCCTTTCTTTTTATTTTAAATGAAAAATGAAATAAAAAAACTAAAAAAAGAAAAAATACAAAACAAAACTAAGAATAATGAAAAATGGAAAAACACCTTTTTTATTTGGAAAATTTCTGTATCTATTTTCTTTTTTCTCTTTCCCCTATTTTCGTATGCTTTTTTACACTGTAAAATTCTTTTTACAGATTCCCCCCTTTATCTTTTTTACAATCGGTTTATATAACCGAAATAAAACATCAAAATATCAAAAAAAAAATCAAAAGAATCCTTATTTTCTCGTTATTGTTGCAATGAATACTTGATGTTGGATCCGCTTTTCTCACAGTGCACGACGATCGTGGAGGCGCGATTTGTCTTGAGAGGGTGAGTCATGACTCTTGGCAAATCTTGCTAGGGTTCTCTTTTTGGGGGTTAAGGCTAGGGTTTAATTTGGGCTTTGTAAAAATTGGGCCGTGTCCCATTATTTATTCCACACGGGCCTGGGCCAATTTGGGCCTACTACAAAAGTTATTTTCAATAAAACAAACATACATTGGAGATTTTCTTATTTTTTCATTGTTTAATTGAATTTATTTTATCTATAATTTTATATTTTACATTGTTTTTGCATATATTAAAAATATTATGTTAAATTCAGGTTCATTGCAATGTCATTTTTAATTACATGACTACCAAGTGAATATTTTTATTTTAAAATGTGACATCAATAAAATTGACAAAAAATTTAGCGATATCAACAATTGGACTTAATTTTCAAAATTGAAAAGTAAAAGAATTAAATTCTTGAAAATAAAAATACAAAGACTAAATTACAAATCATGAAGTGTACATAGACTTATGACATATTTTAATATTTATACTAAAAATATTTATTATTAATATATTTATAATTGTAATAAATATTTATTATTAAAATAAAATTGAAATATTAATAATTTATTAAAATAATAAATTATATTTATTATTTTAACAATTTATTATATGACTAAATATAAATAATTAAATGTGTATGTTTAATAATATTGAAAAACATAATATTTTAATATTTTTAAAAATAAAATTAATATTTATTATCAATATAAAATATTAAGTTTGATTTAAGTTAATTTTATATAAAATAAAATTATCTATAGATGAGCTCTTTTCCAAAAATGACTTACACTTGTCAAAAGGGTAAGTCATTTTATAAGAAAAATGACTTATTTTACGTTGACTTGTAACAGGAAAAAGAAAAATACAGAAATTATTTTTCGTAAAATCTTTTACACGTAAACAAATGAGCCATTAGAATTTAAACTTAATCTAAACTCCTCCGCTAGCTTGTTAGAGATTGAAAAAGAAATAAAGTAAAATATTTCTTACATATATAAAGACTTAAACACCAAACCTTAAGTAGATACACTAAGCACTTAACCACTCAACCAAACCAAATCACACAACAACAACTTGAGAATCAAAAACTCATATTTTTGGGGAGTTTCAGATAGTTAAATGCTAATAGTTTTATCCTTGAGTACCAAGTTCGATTTCTGTCTCACTCACGTTAGTATTTTTTATTTCATGTTGTTTAAAGTTTTATTATTTTAAATTAGTATTTTTAATATATCAACTTCCTTAGTTAAATGGTTAAATATAATAATTTCATTCTTGAGACCTAAGTTCAATTCCCTTTTCTAAATATATTTGTAACTTTATTTTATGTTGTTTCAAGCTTTTTATTTTTAATTAATAAATACATTGTTTACAAAGAAATATATATTTTAATTTTTATATGTGTCATATTTATTTCTCAATCCATATTATGAGTGTAGTAAATTTTAGTATTATATATTTTTGTATGTGTATTTAAAATATTTCACATATAAACATAATGATATTTGAAATAACTAATTTAAATATTTCACTTATAAAAATATTTGAAATATCATACCCATAATGTGATAAAAACAATGGCATTTTAAATATTTTACATATAAAAATAATAATTATATTTAAAATAATTGTTTCATTTTATAATATTAGAAATCACCATACCCACAATATACATGCAGAAAATAAATATTTGATATATAAATATTATATAAAAAATTAGTTAATGTTCATATTATATATAAAGGAGTTATTAATTTCAAATATTTTTAACATAATGATATATGTAATATATATTTTATTATATATTTATTATTTGATTTTATGAATAAAAGAGTTATAATTAAAAGATGAATTAAAATAAAAAATTAAAAAATATATTTATTAATTAAAAAATCTTGAAACAACATGAAATAAAAATTACAAATATATTTAGAAAAGAGAATTGAACTTGGATCTCAAGAATGAAATTATTATATTTAACCATTTAACTAAGGAAATTGATATGTTAAAAGTATTAATTAATTTTTTTTAAAACAACATGAAATAAAAAAAATATTAATATGAGTGGAAGAGGAATTGAACCTGAGATTCAAGGACAAAACTATTAATATTTAACAATTTGACCAGAGAAACTAATTATGTTAAAAAAAATCAAAAATTACAACTTAAAGAGAAAACGTCAATTGGGCTTGTTTTCCTATCAACTGTGCAAAAAGCGTGCTCAACTAGACGCGCTTTCACACACACTCTTCAAAAACGACCTATTTCTCTAAATTTTCAAAAAGTCAGCGTATTTGTTTGGGCATATATGGAATGTTTGGCCTATTATCTATCATAATTTTTTTTTCAACTTACAACTTTCATTTCGAAAAAAGTCTTTTTTTTTTTTTTACGTATAGCTTTTATCTTGAAAAGTACGATTCTTTTTTATAATATTTTTATTAGTAATGTGTTTGTTTCTTTAAGAATTTTGCTTGTATGTTGTAACTACCATGATTTTTTGAAAAATCTTGTACTTAAAAAGATTGTTTGTTTGACGGAAAATAATTTCTGAAAAGTGATTTATTTTTTTAAGAAAATTAATATTTTTTGATGTTTGATATCGAAACCATTTTTTTGAAAAAAATAAAAATTTTAGGTTGTCGACTTTAAAAAATGAAAATTGGGAGTTGCCACCAATCTTTTATTAAGGTGTGATTGGGTCACCTAAAAATGACTTTGGTCTACAAATTTTAGAAAAACGGGTCCGGGAGTCGGTTACGTATGAGGAAGGATTAGCACCCTCATTACGCCCAAAAATTGGTACCTAGTTAATTAATTAATGTCTTAATGTCGAAAATTTGAAAATCGTAATCCTTAGCAAAAACTTAAAACGTTACGTATTAAGACCCTTATCATTTCAAAGAAAGAAAATACCACACCCAATACGTTAGGGCACGACATTCTAATTTTCCCCAAAAATGAATTAGGGCAAAATACTAGTGCAATAAAAATTTAAAAGAATATCCATTTATTCAAGATTTAAGAAATCGCGGCCCAATACGTTAGGGCACAATTCCTTTAGAATCCCAAACTCGGAATATTTCCTTTATTATTTTTTTAAAAATATTCATTTCGAGAAATCAATGCGTCACATCCAATACGTTAGGACACAATGTGTTGAATTCCCAATAATGAGTTCTTATTTTTTGATTAAAGAGAAATGCTCGATTGTTAGATTTAACGAAGAAAATCGGAACCCAATACGTTAGGGCTCAATTTCCTTGAAAATCCTAAATACAAACACTATCTCAATTTTGAAAAGTTTGAAATCGAGTAAAAAAATGATGTGATGCTACATTAAATATACCATGTAATAATAAATATTACAGCGTCGTAGAAATAATATAAATAAATGAATAAATAGAATCAATATACATAATAAAAAATAATCACATACAAAATATCAAATGAATGATCAAAATAAAAAAAATGAATTTTAACATATAAACGAAAACATGAATTAATAATCGAATGAAGAAAATAAACAAAATATAAAGAATAAAAGGCACATAGTATATATGCATTGAAATTAAAAGTCATTCACATAATTTACATATGAAATCTTGGGCTATGAAACTTATACATACATGATGCATTTATGAAAATAAAGGAAAAAAATTATAAAGTATATAAAAAATATATTTGCATTTTTAAAAATAAATATGTTCATATATATAAAATTAGTTAAAAATATTAATATGTGTACATACATATGTATACTAAAATAAATATATACATATGATATAGATAAAAAATAAATGCATATAAAAAATAATTATATTATACTACAAAAATATATATACATATATTTTTAAAAAATAATTAAATATATAAAAAAAGAATAAAAAACTAATTGATAAAAAATAAAGAAAATGAAAAAGACTAATTTGAACTGTAAATAAAAACTCTAAGGCAAATCTATACATAAATGGAAATCAAGGACCAAATTGAACGCAAGATATTATATAGAGGGACCGAAGGAAATTTTCCCTATTTCCCTAAACGGCGTCGTCCAATCAGGATCGAATTGAAATTGAAAATAAATAAAGGGGTAAATTTAAAAAAAAACTTAATTACAAAAACATTAAAAGGCGGAGGGGCTAAATAAAAAAATAAAATAAAATTCGCAGTGGTATCACCTTCTCCCTTTTTTAAAATCGTAAATAAGTAAAAAATAATCGAAAGAAAAAAAATAGTAAGTCACATTTAAAAAACTGTCAATCGTTCTTTTTTTTTATTCCTCCTTCTTTCTCTCCTTTTTCTTCTTCTTTTTTTTTACAATGAAGGGAGAGGCCTCTATTTATAGTTGAGTCTCCCCAAATCCAACGGTACAGATCAATTACATCAACGACTGAGATTAAAGGGTATCTACAAATTAAATCTCTAAGATTACAAAATCATATCATCTAAGATTGCATATCATATCTAAGATTATATATCATATCTAAGATTACATATCATATCTAAGATTGCATATCATATCTAAGATTATATAACATATCTAAGATTGCATATCCCTGAAGATTATGTTTCCATAAGCTTGTAGATGGACCTTCAACCTTTTCAAGTAATGGGCAATTCCGATCGGGACAAATGATATTACTTTGGGTTTCTTTTTGTGAGCCCGGGCTAAAATTGAGTATTACAGCTGCCCCTCTTTGCTCGTTGTCGTGTAACAGGAATGGAGCAAAGACTTTAGAAATGACCAATTTTTGCCCAGTCACGCTGGATCTTAGTGCTCTTCTTCTTCAAGCAGCCACATTCCATCCTACTGCATCTTCAAATGTATAAGAATTGGTGCTTCAATCTACTCCACTACAATATCAAGGAGATAGGACTTACAATCTTCAACCTATTCTACTGCTGACCAGGGAGATATGATTATTGGCTTCAATGTACTCCACTGTAACCACAGGGAGGTAAAATCCGCCATCTTCGATTTGCTCCACTACTGCTTAGGGAGATAAGACCTGAAATCTTCAATCTATTCCATTGTTGTCCGTGGAAGTAGAATTATCGGCTTCAATGTACTCCATCAGTAACCACGGGAGGTAAAATCCGCCATCTTCGATCCGCTCCACTATCGCTTAGGAGATAAGACACGAAATCTTCAATCTATTCCATCGTTGTCCGTGGAAGTAGAATTACTGGCTTCAATGTACTCCACTGTAACCACAGGGAGGTAAAATCTGCCATCTTCGATCTGCTCCACTACTACTTAGGGAGATAAGACCAGAAATCTTCAATCTATTCCACTGTTGTCCAGGGAAGTAGAATTACTGGCTTCAATGTACTCCACTACAACCACAAGGAGGTAAAATCCGCCATCTTTGATCTGCTCCACTACTGCTTAGGGAGATAAGATCTGAAATCTTCAATCTATTCCACTGTTGTTCAAGGAAGTAGAATTACTGGCTTCAATGTACTCCACTGTAACCACAGGGAGGTAAAATCTGCCATCTTCGATCTGCTCCACTACTGCTTAGGGAGATAAGATCTGAAATCTTCAATCTATTCCATCGCTGCCCGCAGAAGTAGAATTATCGCTTCAATGTACTCCACTATAACCACGTGGAGGTAAAATCTTCCATCTTCGATCCGCTCAAATCTCGCTTAGGAGATAAGATCTGAAATCTTCAATCTATTCCATCGTTGTCCGTGGAAGTAGAATTATCGGCTTCAATGTACTCCACTATAACCACAGTGAGGTAAAATCCGCCATCTTCGATCTGCTTCGCTGTCAATGCAGGAAGGCAAGATCTGCTATCCTTAACCTCCTCCACTACAACCGAGGAAGGCAAGACTTTGTTTTCGATCTGCTTTGCTGTCGATGCAGGAAGGCAAGATCTACTATTTTCACTGATCTATTCTCTGGGGAACATGACATGTATAATGAACCTAATTATGCCTAATGATTAGGATGGCATGATCAAAATGCATCAAATGCTCCTAACTAGACATGTGTGAATGGTGTTTGCATGAATGCAAAATTTTATTTTTCCGAGAATGATCTCGCTTAGGTTGTCATTACTCGAAGTTTATTAAGGCTTTGTGACTGGCGTGCTACAACGCCTTCTTGCTTGACTGGCTTTTCTGAAGAAACATTTAGCCAGGTTGCCCCTCACTGTGAACCTCCAAGTTTAATCCATTGAGGCGCAAAAATTCATACCATCGTTCTCCCACTGTAACCCAAGAGTATATGGCTTTTCTTCAATCCTCTCCTATCACAATTCAAGGATACATGATCTAAATCTTTCTAGTCTCTTACACCATTCCCAGGGTGTCGTACCAAAGGCTCATGTGCAAATGAAGGCTCTCTTCCCGAGGCAACCTCTTTCGATTGCCTGGTGATCGTTACTTGCTTGTTGATTTAGGCTGTCATCAAAATGACATCTTATTATTTTGTTCAACCAATGTTTTTGACAACAAAATCCAAAGTGAAAGTCCTAGTTTAGACTCTTCCTTTTCAGATTTCCAACCTTTAAACCTGGTGCGTTCTAAATAATAGTCCTGTTTCAGGCTCTTGTATTATTTAGAAACTTCTAGAGTAATATGCAAAACTTTCCTTGTGAAAGTTTTATTAGTCCATTGGTCATTATTCCAATGCAACATGCTTACAAAAAGGTCATAACAAGGGATAAGAATAAATTATAGTAAAAAAAGATAACAAAGAAATTGATTAGGAATGTGTATCTTTGAAAAGAATGAAGTATTCCAAGAATAACAAATTCAATAGTATGAAAATTGGGTGCCCCAGATATCGCAGCTTGAACTTCTCTGTACAAACTTTTTGAAGATCCTTCTGAGTTTGACATGTGTTTAGGAGATCCACAGTACTCTGCCAATGCTCCAAGATTTTGCCTACTCTTTCCTGTTGATTCAGATATAACTAGATCACCACATACCCCAATCTGATCAAGATTCGAGTTGCTCTGATCACCTCATGCCCTATTTTGATCAATATTTGAGCCGCCCTTTTCAGGTTTTCAACTCAAATCCCCTTTGGTCTCAATGCGTCCTTTGCGGATTTTCACATTAGCCTCTCTCTTTTTTTTTGAAATATTTTTTATTGAATCTGAACTCGTAAGATTAGGCATGTCCTTGTTATCCCTTCTGATCAAAGTCGATGCTTTTCCGGATAAGGCCTTCCACATAAGGTCCTTCTTAGCTTGGGATGAAGTTTTTTTTGTATGGGAAGGATCTTCTTCAATACCAGGTCCCTCTCAAGGAATTCTTTAAGGCGGACCTTTTTTGTGAGCTCGTATCATTTACTTTTGGTGCATTTGACCATGACGGATAACTTTGAACATTATTTCTCAATCGGTATTGGATCCAAAAACTCAAAGAGAAAGAATCTTGTCTTCAATAGGCAAAACCGCAATGGACCCAAGTTTTGTTTTTTTTTTGTCATCCCCTTTTTGGCGATATGGCATTAATCATGAACAGACTGCAAACTTTTGATATTGTGTTGTTGTTTAGTACATTGTCAGATATGATCCTTTTGGCGTTCCATACTGATTCTTCACGAATTTGCTAACTGTCGACTTTGTGACATTGACATATGAAGTAGCCTCCACCCATTTAGTAAAGTAATTGACGACCACAAAGATGAATCAATGATCCTCAGACTCTTTTGGCTAGATTGACCAAATGACCTTTATGCCCCACATATGGAGAAGTCAAGTATCCCACTGATTCTTTGTAGGGTAAGATCCGTTTCTCAACTTGTTCTACCATCCTTAACAGGTTCGGAAATAGGCTACAATCTATGTCATCTTCAAAGTCATGAGATCCCTCTAAACACATGTCTCACTCAAAAGGAGATTCTGAGTCTGTAGCAGCGTCACTCATGTCGTTGATATCCAGGGACCTATAGTAAGTACAAAAGAATATACAAAGAATGTACGAATTTAAGAATGATTATTTGTACAATATAATTATGAATGTGGAAGAAAATCCAAAAGAATGGTTATAAAATATATTGGCACAAAAATGAATGCAAAGATGTATTTTATTAGAATAATAACGTTCAGACATGAGCCTATTTCGCAAAGGAATTTTTATCATTTTTAGGCTAAAAATAACAAAATTGTTCTGAACATTACTCTAAATAAGCTCTAAAAAACTACAGAGATTTCTTCCGCAGTTCAATTACTTAGAACACTTCTAAGTTGATAAGAGCGAATATCTTCAAGGACCCTTGCAAATTGTGTCTTCAAAAATGGCATTGATGTGAACACCTCTCAACATTTCTTCATACATCCCATTCACCCTCATTATCAAATGTGATTGGGTAACGGATTTTCTGCACTGGATGAATCGCCAAATTTGACAACGCCCATACCGATAAGCCTTTCAACCACTTTTTTAAAGGTAATGCAATTTTCTATAGAATGCCCTGTAATTCCTGCATGATAATCACATTGTGCACTTGCATCATACCATTTGGGATACGGGGGCTGTGGAGGCTTCACATGTAAAGGAGAAACAACATGTGCATTGAATAAGCTTTGATACAGCTCTTTGTACGACATTGGAATTGGCGTGAACTGGAGCTTTTCAGTACCTGACTTCACACCTAATTCTTGTCTTGATGAACTCTATTGATTAGCAATCGATTTGACGTACGTATTCACGCTGTTCACCTCATTTTCCTTTTCTTTTTAGGCTTGCCTTCTGTTATTTCCTCCAACATCAATCTTTCCGCTCCTTATGGTGCTTTCAATTATTTCACCATTCATGATTATGTCAGAAAAGCTTTTTGTTGCACTCCCTAACATATGTGTGATGAATGAGGCCTTTAATGTACTAACAAAAAGCATCGTCATCTCTCTTTCTAGAAGAGATGGCTGAACTTGGACGGCAACCTCCCTCCATCTCTGTGCGTATTGCCTGAAACTTTCACCAGGCTTCTTCTCCATGTTCTGAAGAGTAATTTTATCAGGTACCATGACAGTCACATGGCTGTACTGTTTTAAGAACGCCTGTGCTAGATCTCTCCATGAATTAATCTGGGTACGGCTCAATTGATTGTACCACTTGGATGCTGCCCCTGCGAGGCTATCCTGGAAATAATGTATCAGCAGTTGGTCATTATTAACATACCCAGTCATTCGCCTACAAAACATGGTAACATGAGCTTCGGGGCTACTAGTTCCATTGTACTTCTCAAACTCAGGCATTTTGAATTTATAAGGGAGTATTAAATCCGAAACCAAGCTCAATTCTTTAGCTTCAATTCCATGGTAGCCCTTAGTACTTTCCATCGCTCTAAGTTTTTCCTCCAGCCATTTGTACTTTTCTTCGAGCTGTTTCGGCAATTCACCATTCATTTTCTCAACTGTCTCATCGAAGTCAAGGATAGCGGGATTAGCAAGGTTGTCTCCAGGGTTAGAGCCTGATCTAGCTTGAAAGTTCATTGGTGTTACAGCACTGCCTTGAGGGTTGATGGTAATGGAGGATTTGCGCGGATATACCTCCGCTTGTTGAGAGGTAAGTTCTGGGGAATAAACAGGTCCCTCATTGTCTCCTTCTTCAATATTAAGCACAGAGCCTTTTCCTTTATCAGTTCCATTGTTGACCATTGAGTTAACTGAGCCATCATACTCCATTAAGATTCCATCATTTTGTCTATCATTTTTTGCTGCTCATTCATTTGCTTTTGAAGCTACTCCTGCATTTCCTTTTGGGATTGTTCTAGTCTTTCCATCCTTTGATCCTTATCCTTAGTTTTCGATCGAGGACCGTAGCGGTGTTTAGTATATTGGTTGGTTTCCAAATTAACTGAACAGTGATTTAAATTAATTAAAATTTTTGAAGAATTTTAATGCTATGATATCATGTAATACGAATGCATGAAATGAATGCATAAAGAGACGTTGATACTGATTCAATTCTATTTAGAAAACTTTACTAGAAAACAAATCTCTTTACATAAAATAGATATTTATATGACCTTGCCCTCATAGGTGGAGATATTCGACCCTCTTCTTCATTCGAGCATTAAGATAAATCTCACGAACTCTTTAAAAAACGTCTCTTCTATCTCCTTTTTTGCTCGATCCAAGTCGTAACTTGTTGCTCACTCATCCTCGTGATGCTCGTTGGCTTCTCTTTAAGAACGTTCAGCAGCTCTCAAATAATCTTTGTCATCTTGAATCCTTGGGAAACGGAGCCATAGTCGTGTAGTCTTCTATTATCATCCTTCTCTTATCACGTGTTCTTGGACCATATTCGGACAACCATATTGTCATCCACTTTATCAAGAAACCCATTTCTTTATGACAAGCTCTCTATTTAGCAACTGAACGTGAATCAACACCTCCTTTTTTCTGATGAAATGAAATGTCATGTCATGCAACCAAAATAAAACACAAAAAGTCAGTATCGAATATAAACATAGAATATAATCAAGAAAGAGTAAAACACCTACTAGGATATCTACTAGGGTTTAGTATAGTTCTACCTAAGGTGGATTCCTAAAGTTCGCTATATGAAGTTCGGCTTCTAGGGCAAAGGTACCCGAACCAGCAGATTCCCCATTATAGGCTCATATGGACCGAGTTCAATTCAGGGGAATATATTTCCCTATAGCTGCACGGAGATGAAAATCTCACGAAGACATAGGTACGGATGTATCCCGGAAGCAATCCACTACCCTACACAGAGGTGAAAACCTCACGAAGGCATAGCTTATCACTCCCACTTAAAAAGGTAAAATTATTCAGCTCATGGAATGTATAATGCAAACAATATTTAAACAAGAAGATAATGAAGGATGTCATGAGTTTTTTTATAAAAAATATTTTCTCGACTATAAGACAAGAATTAATCAACTTTGTGCCACGACTCTCTTAAGTCCCCAGCGCAGTACGCGACGGGGTATTGTAAGTGGCAGAGTGGCCTTGCTGCCACGATCCACAGAGATTCAGCCCTTTGTCGCCTCGATTCGTCCCTCCCTATCGCCGATCCCATCCCCCTAGTTACATTGCGACGACCTACCTCAGGGTCCCTGTGGGGGACTTGGTGTAAGGAGTTGGTTAAACACTGGCAGTCCGCCCTTCGAAACATGGTAGAACGGGGCCTTTCTTTGGTCTTGGTGCCGGCTCCCCTTCATTGGTGACTCCGGGCACTTGTTCAATTTTCTGCCCTACCGTGCCATCGTGCCATGTTTCATGGACCAAACATTCGGCTTCTTGTATTTGTTTTGGGCCAACAGCAAAATTTTCAGTTAAAAACACTAAGTCACTAAGTGGAATAAAGCGGCACACAAAAAACTATCCCTGTTTGGACATGTGGGAGCTCCCACTTTTCAAGCACCTTGGTGCCTCGGATGTACGGGAGCTACGAGCACCATCGACAACTTCGGCCCCTGTTGGTGCGGAAGCATTGGGCTAAAAAAAGTGTCCCTATTTCGGGCATATGGAAACTAAATAAAACATGTCCCTATTTCAGACACATGTATGTTGCATGGTAGTGCATTGACCAAGTTTTTTTAGCTCTTTAGGGGGGAAGAGACATTAGCGAGCAGGGGTTATCTAGGGCAATGCCCACGCCCATCGCATGCCCAGGCGTCGGTGCCCCCTCACCACCGGTTAGGTTCCCGGCGGTGCTCCGACAATCCATCCAGGTGAGGTATCCCAGAATATACGAAAACGATGAACCGAGTCCCTCCCCAATACCAAAGGTAGAATTCGAATATCATTATATGTTCGGTACCCAACAATGAATGAGTTGTCCCGGTCCCTCCCTAATCTAAGGGTAGAATTCGGATAGCCAACAATGGATGAATCCTCCCGGTCCCTCCCCTTTCGCAACAAGAGCCTCCAGCACCTTGGTGGCTCGGATGTGTGGGAGCCTCAGACACCATCGGTAACCTTGATGCTTGGATGTGCGGGAGCCTCGAGCACCATCGGCACCTTGGTGCATGGATGTGCGGGAGCCTCGGACACTGTCGGTAACCTAGGCCCTTGATTGTGCGGGAGCCTCGAGCACCATCGGCACCTTGGTGCTTGGATGTGCGGGAGCCTCGAGCACCATCGGCACCTTGGTGCATGGATGAGCGGGAGCCTTGAGCACCAAAGCTAAAGTTGGGCCCCTGTTGGTGCGGGAGCGTCGGGTAAAAAAAGTGTCCCCATTTCAGACACATGAATGTCACCTGGTAGCGGATTAACCAAGTTTTTTTAGCTCTTTAGGGGGGAGGTGATATTGAACGAGTAGGGGTTGTCCAGGGCACGGCCCACGCCCACAGTATGCCCGGACGTCAGTGCCCTCCCACCGCTGGTTAGGTTCCCGACGGTGCTTCGGCGATCCGTCCCGACGGTGCTCTGGCGAACCGTCCCGTCGGTGCTCCGGCGAACCGTTCCGGAAGCATAGGCCCTTGGTCGTGCGGGAGCCTCGGGCACCATCGGCACCTTGGTGCTAGTATGTGCAGGAGCCCCGGACACCATCGGCAAACCAAGCCCTTGGTCATGCAGGAGCCTCGGGCGCCATCGGCACCTCGGTGCTTCGATGTGCGGGAGCCTTAAGCACCATCGGCAACCTAGGCCCTTGGTCGTGCGGGAGCCTCGGGCACCATCGGTACCTCGGTGCTATGATGTACGGGAGCCTCGGACACTATCGGCAACCTAGGCCCTTGGTCGTGCGGGAGCCTCGAGCACCATCGGCACCTTGGTGCTTGGACGTGCGAGAACCTCGGGCACCATCGGCAACCTAGGCCTTTGGTCGTGCGAGAGGCTCGGGCACCATCAGCAAACTAAGCCCTTGGTCGTGCGGGAGCCTCGGGCACCATCGGTAAAATAGGCCCTTGGTCGTGCAAGAGCCTCGGCCACCATCGGCCCCTAGGTGCTGGGATGTGTGGGAGCCTCGGACACCATCAAAATGCCATGTTCTTCATCTTTTGGCCGAATTGGAGAGAAAATAAAAGGGGTTTAAAGCTTGTTTCATTCGGCACTTTCAAGCTTTGATTAAGGTAGGGATTTTGTTCAGTTTTTGATGATTTTTATGTTTTTGAGATCGTTGCTTCGATTACTATTTGACCCATGCTTGAATTTTTTATTTTGATGAATATTTTGAGCTATGCCATTGATGAATGGTTGAGTTTTATGATGTTAGTAGGTGAAATATGAAATATATTTGTTAGATTAATATATTTTGTATTGGAATTTTTAGTGAAATTGAGTAAATAGGGCTAAATTGTGAAATTAAATTTTTGGGGGACTAAAGTGTGAAATAAATGCAATGTGTGGACTTGTATGAGAACCATGAATATTCAGCCCTTGTGTGGTATGGGCAAATTTTGTGTAAATTGTGTTTTATGCAATAAGGAGTAAATTGTAAAAAAATGTAAATATTAGGGGCAAAATAGTAATTTGCCAAATTATGTGTTTTTGGATTAAATTGAATGTGTTAATAAATAAATTATCTTATTTTGAATATATTTAGATCGAGAACCAAAGAAATCGGAGTTAGATCGGGGAAAACCCAAATTAGTCGAGTAATCGTCCGACTTCGATTTTCCATCGTCCGAGGTAAGTCTATTAGCAATTTAATGTTATTAACTCAACATATATATATGTGTGTATATTTATTATATAATTGATGAGCTATAATTAAATGTATATAAATTGAATTTAGTTAATATAAGCATTTATATATGTAAATAAGAAGTTCGAATAAGTATGTATATATAATTATAAGTTTTTGGAGTTAAGTGAAAGTATGGAAGTTATATTTGTATTTATAATGTTCAATATATATATGTATATATATATAAATACGTTTTTGAATTTAGTTGAATTGTGAATGTTATAAAAATATTAATAGGGTTCGAATAAGCATGTATAAGTTATTGTATTGAAATTAGATATGAAGTTATTATATATATGAGCATGAGGTTCGATTGTGTATGAATATATATATATAAGTTCATGAGTTGAATTATAAGTATAAATTATATATAAATGTATATGAGGTGCAAATATGTATGTATACATATGTATAATTTTGTATTGAATCAAAGGTATGAAATTATTAGCTTAGATTATTTATAATATGTTTGAATGTATGATATGTTTTCTTTGAAGTGAATTTAATGCCATAAAATGTGTATGTATCTAAGTAATTGAATGTTAAATGTATATTACTTGGTATATTATAAATTTAATAGTATGATATTAGTAGTAGGATTCAAGTTATAAAGTTATATACATAAATTTGTTAGGTTGAATCATGAAGATATTGAGTGGATTTGGTGTTTGAATTTCATGTACCAATGTGGTTCAAAGATATAGGTTATAAATTTTGAGCTGAATTTTTATGTATGGATTTATATACATATATAGTTCGAATATGAATTACAGCTTCTTTGAACTGAAATTATTGTTGTGAATTATATAAGTATGTTTTAAGTGCATGATTGTTACGTAGAATTGAATATAATTCAATTCCAACGGAGAAACGACTATCGGATTTATTGCCAGTGAAATTATTCAGACTATACGTCTAGCAGGCTAAGTACCGGTGAACTGAATCAGGCTACAAGCCTAGCAGGCTAAGTGCCGGTGAACTGAATCAGGCTATAGGCCTAGCAGGCTAAGTGCCGGTGAACGGAATTAAACTATAAGCCTATTAGGTGAAGTGCCAGTGAATCTGTTTAAATTAAGTGATTCTATGCATTAGGTATAAATATATATGATTTTGTTTATATGAAATGGATAAATTTATGAACATTATTTCAAGGTGGTTGATGAGTATATAATCATTCGAATCCTTGTGAATAGTGAGTATGTATATATATATATCGGTTATCACGAAATTGTTGGATATAAATATATATGTGTATATATGTATGCATTCGGCATAGGTGGGTATAAGTGTATATGTGCATTCGGCACTTATAGTTGATAAGTATAAAATTTTGCTCTTGATATATGTAATTGAACAGTTATATATAAATGGATCCGATGAAGTGCGAACAATAAGTACTCTAGTAATCGGTATATGCGCTAATGATTATGTTAGTAACTTGATTATATGCATATAATGTATATACCCTTGTCCATTTATGTATATTAGTTAAATATACGTTCTTTTAGATTTAAACAAAATGACTTAATATAGCAATGATTGGTTAGTAAATATATTTGATATTTGTGATTTCAATAAATTTACTTAAAGAATTATGTGATTCTTTTATATGTATTTTTAGATATGCTATAGACTTACTAAGCTATAAAAGCTTACTTTGATTGTTTTTGTCCATTTGTTTTTATAGACTTTGGAGACGCGTTACGAGCTCGGGGATTATCAGCATAGTCTATCACACTATCGACTTCTTTTGGTATTTTGTTAAATATTTAAACTTGATCTTATGGCATGTATAGGTTTGAGTACAATGTTGGTTAAATTTTGATTGTAAATTATAAATAGCTATGCGAAAATGATTTAATTTTCATGTTTGTGATCAGTTTGGTTTTAAAAATGGTTGTGTTTGTTCGGTAATGCCTCGTAACCCTAATTCGACGATGGATACAGGTTAGGGGTGTTACATTGCCCGTCGGGTAGGGTGAGATGCCGGGATCAACCTCTTGAGGCAAAACGAACAAACCCCTGCGATCGCGCCAAGGAATCAAACGAAAAAGGGCACGTCTTACGTCACCGCACCGTTCGCGGTGTCGGTCTTGATGATGTTGTTCTCTTGTCGCAAAATATCTGAAACGACTCTCGACAGCGGATATTTCGGCTCTCGCGCCGATGAAGAACGTGGCGAAATGCAATTCTTGGTGTGAATTACGAAATCCGTGAACCATCGAGTCTTTGAACGCAAGTTGCGCCCCAAGCCATTAGGCGAAAACGCCCGCTGCTGGTGTCACGCATCGTCGCCCCATCCAACCATAAGCCCTCGAGCCTCGGTTGGACGCGGCGGAAATTGGCCTCCGTGCGCTCACAACCGGCGGTTGGCCTACATTCGAGTCCTCGGCGACATCATCGTCGCGACGATCGATGGTATCTTGTAAGCAACCTCGTTAGAGTCGTGCGCGTCCGTCGATCGAGACCCCGAACCCTTCGGCATCGCAAGGACGGTGCTCGCATCGCGACCCTGTGTCAAAGGGATTACCCACCGAGTTTAAGCATATCAATAAGCGGAGGAAAAGAAACTTACTAGATTTCCCTAGTAACGGCGAGGAACCGAAAAGCCCGGCTTGAGAATCGGTCGCCATCGGCGTCCGAATTATAATCTGGAGAAGCGTCCTCGGTGACGGACCGCTCAAGTCCCACGAAATGGGCGCCGGAGAGGTGAGAGCCCGTCGTGCGGACCTGTCGCCTACGAGGTACCGCTCTGAGTCGGGTTGTTTGGGAATGCACCCCTAATCGGTGCAGAAATTCGATCAAAGGCTAAATCTTGGGCGAGACCGATGGCGAACAAGTACCGCGAGGAAAGATGAAAAGGACTTTGAAAAGAGAGTCAAAGAGTGCTTGAAATTGTCGAGAGGAAGCGGATGGGGGCGGCGATCGCCTCAGTCGGATGTGGAACAGCGAGAGCCGGTCAAGCGATCGGCTTCAGGCGTGGATCGACGCGGAGTCGTGGCGGCCCAAGCCCGGCCTTTGATACACCGTGGAGACGTCGTCGCCTCGATCTCGATCCAAAGACGCGCCCTCGGCGTGCCCGGCACTGCGTGCTCGGGCGTCGACTGCGAGCTCCCCATGCGGCTGTCTTGAAACACGGACCAAGGAGTCGACATGTGTGCGAGTCAGCAAAGCTAGAAAACCCGTAAGGCGCAAGGAAGCCGATTGGTGAGATCCTCGCGGTGCACCGCCGACCGACCTTGATCTTCGAGAAGGGTTCGGTGAGAGCATGCACTGTCGGGACGAAAGATGGTGAACTATGCTGGAAGGGGCGAAACCAGAGGAAACTCGGTGGAGGCCCGCACCGACTTGACGATGCAAATCGTTAAATCGACTTGGGTATAGGGCGAAAGACTAATCGAACCGCCTAGTAGCCGGTTTCCTCAAAGTTTCCCTCGGGATAGCCGGAGCCCTTAGCGAGTTACGTCGGGTAAAGCCAATGATTAGAGGCATCGAGGCGAACGCCTCGACCTATTCTCAAACTTTAAATAGGTAGGACGCGCGATCGCTTGTTGAGCCGCTTCTGTAATCGAGAGCTCAAGTGGGCCATTTTGGTAAGCGGGCGGCGATCGGGATGAACCGAAGTCAGATTCTGATTGCCCAACTACGCGCTAACCTAGAAGCCACAGAGGGTGTTGGTCGATTAAGGCAAAGCAGGGCGGTGGTCATGGAAGTCGAAATCCGCTAAGGAGTGTGTAACAACTCACTGTCGAATAAACTAGCCCGAAAATAGATGGCGCTTAAGCGCGACCTATACCCTATTGTCGGGGCAAGGGCCAGCCCCGATGAGTAGAAAGGCGCGCGGTCGCCGCAAAATCGGCCGCAAGCCCGTGAACAACCGTCGGTGCGAGATCTTGGTGGTAGTAGCAAATATTCAAATGAGAACTTTGAAGGTCAAGAGGGGAAATGTTCCATGTGAGCGGCACTTGCACATGGGTTAGTCAATCCTAAGAGATGGGGAAGCCCATCGGCGGTAGCGCCCAGTAGCGAGCTTCAAAGGAATCGGGTTAAAATTCAACCGCGCGATAAATGACGGTGGCAAACATTAGGGAGTCAAGAGACGTCGGCGGGGCCTCGAAAAGAGTTATCTTTTCGTTTAACGCCCGCCCACCCCAGAAACGGCTCGGCGGAGGTAGGGTCCAGTAATGGAAGAGCACCGCCGTCGCGTGGTGTCCGGTGCGCCCGGCACCCTTGAAAATCTGGAGGACCGAGGGTCGTCCGCTACCGTCGTACTCATAACCGCATCAGTCTCCAAGGTGAACGACCTACGGTCAATGGAACAATGTAGGCAAGGGAAGTCGGTAAAATGGATCCGTAACCTCGGAAAAGGATTGGCTCGAGGGTGAGCACGGGGTCCCGATCCGAACCGTCTCTTCCGGCCAAGATCTTTGCGAGTTGCTCATGGCGAATGCGGTCGCCGCGTCTTGGCCGGGGATTTAATCGAACAGCTCCTGGGGGCCTTCCCGGCGACAAACGATCGACTTCGGTGAAATGCGGACAAGGAAATCATTGTTTAATTAAAACAAAGCATTGCGATGGTCCTGCGGATGCTCACGTAATGTGATTTACGCGCTCAAATGTCAAAGTGATGAAATTCAACCAAGCGCGGTAAACGGCGGGAGTAACTATGACTCTCTTAAGGTAGCCAAATGCCTCGTCATCTAATTAGTGACGCGCATGAATGGATTAACGAGATTCCCACTCGTCCTCGCTTACTATCCAACAAACCACGACCAAGGAACGGGCTTGGCGAGAATCGGCAAGGAAAGAAGACCTGTTGAGCTTGACTCTAGTCCGACTTTGTGAAATGACTTGAGAGGTGTAGGATAAGTGGGAGCTCTCGGTGAAATTGAAATACCACTACTTTTAACGTTATTTTACTTATTCCGTGAATCGGTGGCGGGCACGACCCTCTTTTTGGACCCAAGGTCGGCTTCATCCACCGATCCGGCGGAAGACATTGTCGGTAGGGAGTTTGGTGGGCGGCACATCCGTTAAAAGATAACGCAGTGTCCTAAGATGAGCTCAACGAGAAAAAATCTCGCAGCAACAAAAGGGTAAAAGCTCGTTTGATTACGATTTCCGATCTAATCTGAACCGTGAAAGCGTGGCCTATCGATCCTTTATACCTTGAAATTTGAAGCTAGAGATGTCGGAAAAGTTACCACGAGGATAAGCGGCTTGTGGCGATAGCGTTCATAGTGACGTTACTTTTGATCCTTCGATGTCGGCTCTTCCTATCATTGTGAAGCGAAATTCACCAAGTGTTGGATTGTTCACCCACCAATAGGGAACGTGAGTGGGTTTAGACCATCGTGAGACAAAGTTAGTTTTACCCTCACCGATGGCAGCGTCACAATAGTAATTCAACCTAGTACGAAAGGAACCGGTGATTCACACAATTGGTCATCGCGCTTGGTTGAAAAGCCGATGCTGGCTACCGTCTGTTGGATTATGACCGAACGCCTCTAAGTCGAATCTGCGCTAGAAGCGACGCCGCTGCCCGTCGCCCGATTGCCAACCCGCAGATGGGGCCTCGGCCCCAAGGGCACGTGTCGAGGTGTCATGCGGCCATGGAGGACAAGTCGCGGCGCCTCGAGCGTAATTCCCACCGAAGCGGGTAGAATCTTTGCAGATGACTTAAATACGCTGACGGGGTATTGTAAGTGGCGAGTGGCCTTCTTGCCACGATCCACCGAGATTCACCCTTTGTCGCCCGATTCATCCCTCCCTATCACCGATCCCATCCCCCTAGTTACATTGCGACCCTACCACAGGGTCCCGGTGGGGACTTGGTGTAAGGACTTAGTTAAACACCTAGCTGTGCCGTCCCCCTTCGGGAAACATGGTAGAACGAGGGCCTTTGCTGGTGCGGGTGCCAGCTCCCCACTATTGGTGACTCCAGGCACTTTTTCAATTTTTTGCCCTACCGTGCCATCGTGCATTGGTTCATGGACCAAACATTCGGCTTCTTGTATTTGTTTTGGGCCAACAGTAAAATTTTCAGTAAAAAACAATAAGTCACTAACTGGAATAAAGCGGCACAAAAAAATTTGTCCCCGTTTCAGACATGTGGGGGAGCTCCCCACTGTCGGCACCTTGGTGCCTCGGATGTACGGGAGCCACGAGCACCATCGACAACTTCGGCCCCTGTTGGTGCGGAAGCATTGGGCTAAAAAAAGTGTCCCTGTTTCGGATATATGGAAACTAAAAAAAAACGTGTCCCTATTTCAGACACATGCATGTCGCCTGGTAGCGCATTGACCAAGTTTTTTTAGCTCTTTAGGGGGAAAAGACATTGAGCGAGCAGGGGTTATCCAAGGCAATGCCCACGCCCATCGCATGCCCGGGCATCGGTGCCCCCCCACCACGGGTTAGGTTCCCGGTGGTGCTCCGACAATCCATCCCGATGAGATATCCCAGAATATACGAAAACGATGAATCAAGTCCCTCCCAAATACCAAAGGTAGAATTCGACTATCATTATATGTTCGGTACCCAACAATGAATGAGTTGTCCCGGTCCCTCCCCAATCCAAGGGTAGAATTTGGATAGCCAACAATGGATGAATCCTCCCGGTCCCTCCCCTTTTGTAACAAGAGCCTCCATCACCTTGGTGGCTCGGATGTGTGGGAGCTTCAGACACCATCGGTAACCTTGATGCTTGGATGTGCGGGAGCCTCGAGCACCATCGGCACCTTGGTGCATGGATGTACGGGAGCATCGGACACCATCGGTAAACTAGGCCCTTGGTTGTGGGGAGCCTCGGAGACCATCGGCACCTCGGTGCTATGATGTGCGGGAGCCTCAGACATTGTCGGCAACCTAGGCCCTCGGTCGTGCGGGAGCCTCGAGCACTATCGGTACCTTGGTGCTTGGATGTGCGGGAGCCTCGAGCACCATCGGTACCTTGGTGCATGGATGAGCGGGAGCCGTGAGCACCAAAGCTAAAGTTGGGCCCCGGTTGGTGCGGGAGCGTCGGGTAAAAAAGTGTCCCCATTTCAGACACATGAATGTCACCTGGTAGCGCATTGACCAAGTTTTTTTAGCACTTTAGGGGGGAGGTGATATTGAGCGAGCAGGGGTTGTCCAGGGCAAGGCCCACGCCCACCGTATGCCCAGACGTCGGTGCCGCCCCACCACCGGTTAGGTTCCCGGCGGTGCTCCGGCGATCCGTCCCGGTGGTGCTCCAGCGAACCGTCCCGTCGATGCTCCGGCGTACCGTCTCGTTGATCCTCGGGCACCATCGACACCTTGGTGCTAGGATGTGCAGGAGCCCCGGACACCATCGGCAAACTAAGCCCTTGGTCATGCAGGAGCCTCGGGCGCCATCGGTACCTCGGTGCTTTGATGTGCGGGAGCCTCGGGCACCATCGGCAACCTAGGCCCTTGGTCGTGCGGGAGCCTCGGGCACCATCGGCAGCTCGGTGCTATGATGTGCGGGAGCCTCAGACACTGTCGACAACCTAGGCCCTTGGTCGTGCGGGAGCCTCGAGTACCATCGGCACCTTGGTGCTTGGATGTGCGAGAACCTCGCGCACTATCGGCAACCTAGGCCCTTGGTCGTGCGAGAGGCTCGAGCACCATCGGCAAACTAAGCCCTTGGCCGTGTGGGAGCCTTGGGCACCATCGGCAAAATAGGCCCTTGGTCGTGCGGGAGCCTCGGCCACCATCGGCCCCTAGGTGCTGGGATGTGCGGGAGCCTCGGACACCATCGGCAAACTAGGCCCTTGGTCGTGTGGGAGCCTCGGGCACCATCGGCAGCTCGGTGCTCTGATGTGCAGGAGCCTCGGACACTGTCAGCAACCTAGGCCCTTGGTCGTGCGGGAGCCTCGAGCACCATCGGTAACCTAGGGCCTTGGTCGTGCGAGAGGCTCGGGTACCATCGGCAAACTAAGCCCTTGGTCGTGCGAGAGCCTCGGGCACCATCGGCAGCTCGATGCTATGATGTGCGGGAGCCTCAGACACTGTCGGTAACCTAGGCCCTTGGCCGTGCGGGAGCCTCGAGCACCATCGGCACCTTGGTGCTTGGATGTGCGAGAACCTCGCGCACCATCAGCAACCTAGGCCCTTGGTCGTGTGGGAGCCTCGGGCACCATCGGCAAAATAGGCCCTTGCTCGTGCGGGAGCGTCAGCCACCATCGGCCCCTAGGTGCTGGGATGTGCGGGAGCCTCGGACACTATCGGCAAACTAGGCCCTTGGTCGTGTGGGAGCCTCGGGCACCATCGTCAGCTCGGTGCTTTGATGTGCGGGAACCTTGGACACTGTCGGCAACCTAGGCCCTTGGTCGTGCGGGAGCCTCGCGCACTATCGGCAAACTAAGCCCTTGGTCGTGCGGGAGCCTCGGGCACCATCGGCAAAATAGGCCCTTGGTCGTGCGGGAGCCTCGGCCACCATCGGCCCCTAGGTGCTGGGATGTGCGGGAGCCTCGGACACCATCGGCACCTCGGCCCTTGGTCGTACGGGAGCCTCGGGCACTATCGGTACCTTGGTGGCTCGGATGTGTGGGAGCCTCGGGCAGCACCAGTACCTCGGTGGCTAGGAGGTGCGGGAGCCTCGGATACCATTGGTAACTTGGTGCTTGGATGTGCGGGAGCCTCGGGCACCCATCGGCACCTTGGTGCCTGGGATGTGCGGGTTAAAGAAGAGTGTCCCCATTTCAGACAATCGAATGTTTCCTGGTAGCATATTAACGAAGCTTTTTTAGCTCTTTAAGGGGTAGATCCGCCGCCCGGGTGCCCTCCGAGCCGAGGTAGGTCGTCTAGCCCCCATGGGGTCGGGTCATCATGCGACTCACCTCGGGGGTGAGTCGGTCGCCGGTGGTGGTGCCCGGGGTGACAATCGCCTTGTGCATCCCAAGTCAGCAACCACACGGTGCCTTGGCCTTGCCAAGCCCTTGCTCGCATTCGAAACTGCCCGCGACCCTAATACCAAGTCCCTTTGACGGCAACGGCCCACTGGGGGGTGTAAGTTGAGTTTGTAGGCTTGGTCTTGGCTCGACCAAGTGCCGGTGGGACCTTTCCCCTCGTAGTTCTCGTGCCAAGCAGTTGTGGTACGCCCTCGTTCGTTGTTCCTTCCGCTCCCTTACCATTCGGTTGGGTGGGCGCTACTACTAGTACGCAATAGGCATATGAGTGGTGTTTTGGTTGTGTGTATTGGCAGGCTCCATGCTACTCGCATCGAACTATCGAGCCGCACTCCTCTTCATTAACTCCCCTTGTTGTAATTGAACTCAAGGGGTGCGATTGGGATCTGTCTTTGCGTGCTTAAGCCGGATGGAATTATGGATGTGTTGCCATCCCTTCTCCATCCGTGCCGCTTCGGTGCGTGGTGGACCTCAATCGTGCCTTGTGTCCCGAAAGTCGCCCCTTAAATCGGCGTGGCCTTATCGGTTGCCACCGGTGCTCGATCGTGCTTTGGATCGGAAAATATTTTTGAGAGTAGGGTTGGGCCCTTATCTCTTGATGCCTATGCATTTTGTCTCTTGACACGGACGATGCTCGTGCTCTGTTATGACCTCTTCGTAGCTCACGGGGCATGTTGAGGGCCATGCGGTCTGACATCACGGAGAATGCTACTTGGTTGATCCCGCCAGAGTCATATGCTTGTCTCAAAGATTAAGCCATGCATGAGTAAGTATGAACAAATTGATTCGTGAAGCTGCGAATGGCTCATTAAATCGATTATAGTTTGTTTGATGATATTTGATACTCGGATAAGCGTAGTAATTCTAGAGCTAATCGTGCAACAAACCCCGACTTGGAAGGATGCATTTATTAGATAAAAGGTCGACGCGGGCTTTGCCGTTGCTCGATAATTCATGATAACTCGACGGATCGCACGGCCTTTGTGCTTGGCGACGCATCATTCAAATTTCGCCCTATCAACTTTCGATGGTAGGATAGTTGCCTACTATGGTGGTGACGGTGACGGAGAATTAGGGTTCGATTAGGAGGGAGCACGAGAAACGGCTACCACATCCAAGGAAGGCGGCGAAGCAAAAATTACCCAATCGACACGGGAGGTAGTGACAATAAATAACAATACAGGGCTCTATGAGTGCGGTAATTGGAATAAGTACAATCTAAATCCTTAACGAGGATCCATTGGAGGACAAGTCCGGTGCTGCGGTAGCGGTAATTCCAGCTCAATAGCGTATATTTAAGTTGTTGCGCTTAAAAAGCTCGTAGTTGGACTTAGGGGTGGGTCGGTAGGTCCGCCTTACGGTGAGCACCGATGCGCTCGTCCATCTTGCTAACGATGAGCTCCTGGCCTTAATTGGTAGGGTCATTCCTCCCAAGACCTTACTTTGAAAAATTAGAGTGCTCAAAGCGAGCCTCACGCTTGTATACATTAGCATGGGATAACATCATAGGATTTCGATCCTATTGTGTTGGCCTTTAGGATCGGAGTAATGATTAACGAGGGACGATCGGGGCATTCAGTATTTCATAGTCGGAGGTGAAATTCTTGGATTTATGAAAGGCGAACAAGCTGCGAAAGCATTTGCCAAGGATGTTTTCATTAATCAAGAACGAAAGTTGGGGGCTCGAAGGCGATCAAATACCGTCCTAGTCTCAACCATAAGCGATCTGACCGTGGATCGGCGGATGTTGCTTTTAGGACTCATGGCACCTTATGAAAATCAAAGTCTTTGGGTTAGGGGAGTATGGTCGCAAGGTTGAAACTTAAAGGAATTGGTGAAGGGCACCACGAGTGGAGCTGCGGCCTAATTTCACTCAACACGTGGAAACTTACCGGTCCGGACATAGTAAGGATTGATGACCGAGAGCTCCTTCTTGATTCTATGGGTGGCGGTGCATGGCCGTTCTTAGTTGGTGGAGCGATTTGTCCGGTTAATTAGTTAACGAGCGAGACCTCGACTGCTAACTAGCTACGGAGGTGATCCTCGTGGCTATCTTCTTAGAGGAACTATGGCCTTTAGGCCAAGGAAGTTTGAGGCAATAACAGTGCGTGATGCCCTTAGATGTTACGGGCAGCGCTGCTTCTGTCGATGTATTCAACGAGTCTATAGCCTTGGCCGAAGCGGGCCGGGTAATCTTTGAAATTTCATCGTGATGGGGATAGATCATTGCAATTGTTGGTCTTCAACGAGGAATTCCTAAAAGCGCGAGTCATCACTCGCGTTGACTACGTCCCCGCCCTTTGTACACACCGCCTCGTCGCTCCTACGGATTGAATGGTCGGTGAAGTGTTCGGATCGCGGCGGCGTGGGCGGTTCATTGCCATGACGTCGCGAGAAGTCCATCGAACCTTATCATTTAGAGGAAGGACAAGTCGTAACAAGGTTTACGTAGGTGAACTGCGGAAGGATCATTGTCGAAACACCCTAATGAGCGACCATAAGCGCGTTGCAAACAACACCGGAGGTGGTGCGGGTGTATCCTCGCCTCGCCACCCGTGTCTCGGGCGGCCGCCTAGTCGTCCCTTTGCCCGTCGAGTGGGTTGAGATGCGGGATCAACCTCTTGAGACAAAGCGAACAAACTCCGGCGCGAATCGCGCCAAGGAATCAAAGCGAAAAAGGGCACGTCTTACGTCGCGCACCATTCGCGGTGTCAATGCTTCGTTGAGCCGCCACGGAATCGAGAGCTCAAGTGGGCCATTTTGGTAGCGAATCGGCGATGCGGGATGAATCGGAAGCGGGTTACGGTGCCCAATCTGGCGCTAACCTAGAACCCACAAAGGATGTTGGTCGATTAAGGCAAGCGGGAGGTGGTCATGGAAGTCGAAATCCGCTAAGGAGTGTGTAACAACTCACTGTCGAATCAACTAGCCCGAAAATGGATGGCACTTAAGCGCGCGACCTATACCCCATTGTCGGGGCAAGGGCGAACCACGATGAGTAGGAGGCGGCGGTGCCAAGAAACCTGTAGCCTGAGCCCAAGCGAGCTATTGTCGGTCACGAGATCTTGGTGGTAGTAGCAAATATTCAAATGAGAACTTTGAAGGTCAAGAGGGGAAAGGTTCCATGTGAGCGGCACTTGCATATGGGTTAGTCGATCCTAAGAGACGGAAGCCCGTCCGACAAATAGCGATGTCGTGGGTGCGGCATGGCAACACAAATCGCAGGCGCCTCCTGAGTGTAATTCCCACCGGCGGCGGGTAGAATCCTTTGCAGACAACTTAAATCTGCTGACGGGGTATTGTAAGTGGCGAGTGGCCTTCTTGCCACGATCCACGAGATTCACCCTTTGTCGCCTCGATTAAATCCCTCCCTATCGCCGATCCCATCCCCCTAGTTACATGCACGACCCTACCACAGGGTCCCGGTGGGGACTTGGTGTAAGGACTTAGTTAAACACCTGGCCGTGCCATCCCCCTTCGGGAAACATGGTAGAACGGGGGCCTTTGCTGGTGCGGGTGCCAGCTCCCCACTGTTGGTTACTCCGGGCACTTGTTCAATTTTCTGCCCTACCGTGCCATCGTGCATTGGTTCATGGACCAAAAATTCGGCTTCTTGTATTTGTTTTGGGCCAACAGCAAAATTTTCAGTTAAAAACAATAAGTCACTAAGTGGAATAAAGCGGCACAAAAAAAATTGTCCCCGTTTCAGACATGTGGGGGAGCTCCCCACTGTCGGCACCATGGTGCCTCGGATGTACGGGAGCCACGAGCACCATCGACAACTTCGGCCCCTGTTGGTGCGGAAGCATTGGGCTAAAAAAAGTGTCCCTGTTTCGGACATATGGAAACTAAAAAAAAACGTGTCCCTATTTCAGACACATGTATGTCACCTGGTAGCGCATTGACCAAGTTTTTTTAGCTCTTTAGGAGGGAAGAGACATTGAGCGAGTAGGGGTTATCCAGGGCAATGCCCACGCCCATCGCATGCCCGGGCATCGGTGCCCCCCCACCACCGGTTAGGTTCCCGGCGGTGCTCCGACAATCTATCCCGGTGAGGTATCCCAGAATATACGAAAACGATAAATCAAGTCCCTCCCAAATACCAAAGGTAGAATTCGAATATCATTATATGTTTGGTACCCAATAATGAATGAGTTATCCCGGTCCCTCCCCAATCCAAGGGTAGAATTCGAATAGCCAACAATGGATGAATCCTCCCGGTCCCTCCCCTTTTGCAACAAGAGCCTCCATCACCCTGGTGGCTCGGATGTGTGGGAGCCTCAGACACCATCGGTAACCTTGATGCTTGGATGTGCAGGAGCCTCGAGTACCATCGGTACCTTGGTGCATGGATGTGCGGGAGCATCGGACACCATCGACAAACTAGGCCTTTGGTTGTGGGGAGCCTCGGAGACCATCGGCACCTCGGTGCTATGATGTGCGGGAGCCTCGGACACTATCGGCAACCTAGGCCCTTGGTCGTGCGGGAGCCTCGAGCACCATCGGCACCTTGGTGCTTGGATGTGCGGGAGCCTCGAGTACCATCGGCACCTTGGTGCATGGATGAGCGGGAGCCTTGAGCACCAAAGCCAAAGTTGGGCCCCTGTTGGTGCGGGAGCGTCGGGTAAAAAAAGTGTCCCCATTTCAGACACATGAATGTCACCTGGTAGCGCATTGACCAAGTTTTTTTAGCTCCTTAGGGGGGAGGTGATATTGAGCGAGCATGGGTTGTCCAGGGCACGGCCCACGCCCACCGTATGCCCGGATGTCGGTGCCCTCCCACCGCCAGTTAGGTTCCCGGTGGTGCTCCGGCGATCCGTCCCGGCGGTGCTCCAGCAAACCGTCCCGTCGGTGCTCCTGCGAACCGTCCCGGTAGCATAGGCCCTTGGTCGTGCGGGAGCCTCGGGCACCACCGACACCTTGGTGCTAGGATGTGTAGGAGCCCCGGACACCATCGGCAAACTAAGCCCTTGGTTATGCAGGAGCATCGGGCACCATCGGTAACCTAGGCCCTTGGTCGTGCGGGAGCCTCGGGCACCATCGGTAGCTCGGTGCTATGATGTGCGGGAGCCTCGGACACTATCGGCAACCTAGGCCCTTGGTCGTGCGGGAGCCTCGAGCACCATCGGCACCTTGGTGCTTGGATGTGCGAGAACCTCACGCACCATCGGCAACCTAGGCCCTTGGTCGTGCGAGAGGCTCGCGCACCATCGACAAACTAAGCCCTTGGTCGTGCGGGAGCCTCGGGCACCATCGGTAAAATAGGCCCTTGGTCGTACGGGAGCCTCGGCCACCATCGGCCCCTAGGTGCTGGGATGTACGGGAGCCTCGGACACCATCGGCAAACTAGGCCCTTTGTCGTGCGGGAGCCTCGGGCACCATCGGCAGCTCGGTGCTATGATGTGCGGGAGCCTCGGACACTGTCGGCAACCTAGGCCCTTGGTCGTGCGGGAGCCTCGAGCACCATCGGCAACCTAGGCCCTTGGTCGTGCGAGAGGCTCGGGCACCATCGGCAAACTAAGCCCTTGGTCGTGCGGGAGCCTCGGGCACTAACGGTAAAATAGGCCCTTGGTCGTGCGGGAGCCTCGGCCACCATCGGCTCCTAGGTGCTGGGATGTGCGAGAGCCTCGGACACCATCGGCACCTCGGCCCTTGGTCGTGCGGGAGCCTCGGGCACCATCGGCACCTTGGTGGCTCGGATGTGCGGGAGCCTCGGGCAGCATCGGCACCTCGGTGGCTAGGAGGTTCGGGAGCCTCGGACACCATCGGCAACTTGGTGCTTGGATGTGCGGGAGCCTCGGGCACCCATCGGTACCTTGGTGCCTGGGATGTGCGGGCTCAAGAAGAGTGTCCCCATTTCAGACAGTCGAATGTTTCCTTGGTGCCTGAGATCCACTGCCCCCCGGCGTGCCCCCCTCCGAGCCGAGGTGGGGTGCGTCTAGCCCCCCCATGGGGGTCGGGTCGTCCCGTAACGACTCACCACGGGTCGATCGATCCTGCCGGCGGTGGTGGCCGGTGACAATTCTCCGGCCGGTCAAGCCGTGCCCTTAGAAATGTAATAGCGACTCAGGGACCAAGTTCCTATTCGGGCAAAGATCTCTTGGGGTGGCTTATGCATTCTTTGTGGGCTCGAGCTTGGCTTGCCCTTCGCCCGTCACGTTTAGGGGCGCCTTGTGTATCTCAAGTCGGCGACCACACGGTGCCTTGGCCTTGCAAGCCCTTGCCCGCATTCAGAACGCCCGCGACCCTAGTAGCGAGTCCCTTTGACAACAACGGCCTTGGGGGTGTAAGTTGAGTTTGTAGGCTCGGTCTTGGCTCGACCAAATCACCGGTGAGACCTTTCCCTCGTAGTTCTCGTACCAGCGGTTGTAGTGCGCCTCGTTCGTTGTTCCTTCCGCTCCCCTACCATTCGGTTGGGTGGGTGAAACATTGGGAGGTGTGCGTGGGCGCTACTACTAATACGCAATAGGCATATGAGTGGTGTTTTGGTTGTGTGTATTGGCGGGCTCCATGCTACTCGCATCGAACTGTCGAGCCGCACTCCTCTTCATTAACTCCCTTGTTGTGTCGAACTCAAGGTGCGATTGGGATCCTCTGCTGCGTACCTAAGCCGGATGGAATTATGGATGTGTTGCCGTCCTTCTCCATCCCGTGCCCTTCGGGTGCGTGGTGGACCTCAATCGTGCCTTGTGTCCCGAGTCGCCCCTTAAATCAGCGTGGCCTCGTCGATTAATGCGGTGCTCGATCGTGCTTCGGATGCGGAAAATATTTTTGAGAGTAGGGTTCGGGGCCTTCATCTCTCGATGCCTATGCATTTGTCTCTTGACACGGACGATGCTCGTGCTCTGTTATGACCTCTTCATAGCTCACGGGGCATGTTGAGGCCATGCGATGTCGACATCGCGGAGAATGCTACCGGTTGATCCCGCCGGTAGTCATATGCTTGTCTCAAAGATTAAGCCATGCATGTGTAAGTATGAACAAATTGATCGTGAAGCTGCGAATGGCTCATTAAATCGATTATAGTTTGTTTGATGGTATTTGCTACTCGGATAACCATAGTAATTCTAGAGCTAATACGTGCAACAAACCCCGACTTCTGGAAGGGATGCATTTATTAGATAAAAGGTCGACGCGGGCTTTGCCCGTTGCTCTGATGATTCATGATAACTCGACGGATCGCACGACGGGTAGAATCTTTTGCAGACGACTTAAATACGCGACGGGGTATTGTAAGTGGCAAAGTGGCCTTGCTGCCACGATCCACTGAGATTCACATAAGTAAATATCAGCGGGGAAAGAAGACCCTGTTGAGCTTGACCTTGACTCTAGTCCGACTGTGTTATCCTAAGGGTATGGGAGGGCTTTGCTTTCGGGACTTATACCTTTTCAATTTGGCTTTATTTGGCAGACAGGTTTGGAGGCTTATGACTCATAAGGATACGCTGTGTTTCAAAGTGTTAAGCGCCAAGTATTTTTCGGAGGGGGATAAACCTCCATTCACCTAGTCGAGCATAGCAAAAGCGGTGGATGAGCTAAAGGACGGCTTCATTTGGCAAGTGGGCGATGGCGAAACCATACATTAGACGGGACCATTGGGGTATGGAAGGCATCATGGGTGAGTCGGTGTGCCAGATCCCTTTCAAGGAGAATGAAAGAAAAGTCAAGGATCTATGGGACAACAGAATTAGGCGGTGGAAAAGAGAGAGGGTTAAGGAGATTTATGGTGACTCTTTGGGGGACTGCATATGCAATTTGACCATTCCTCATAATGGGGTCAAAGACACCAGAACGTGGTTACAAAACCCGCATGGGACCTACACAACCAAGTCGGCATACTCATTGATGATTCTTAAGAAAGTCGGCTTTGGCCCCCATAGATTTTTGTGGCGCGCTATTTGGAAGCTCAAAATGATCCCAAAGATCAAAATCTTTAGCTGGAGAATTGGTCATAATATTTTGCCAACTTTTGACAATATAGCTTGCATTCGTCAGGGATTTAATAATTCTTGCCCGAGGTGTAAAAACAGTGAAGAAACTCTGATTCATGATATGAAAGACTGTCCTAAAGCGTGAAATCCTTGTTCTTTGGGGTTTAAATAACAGTCTACTCGACAGAATTACACAAATTGTATCGACCGGCTTGAGGGCGTTTTTGGGAGCTTGACAAAAAGGCTGGCGATTTTTAACCCCGCTCTGGAGCAGTTGGAGCAGCGAAATAATATGGTGTTTAAAGGGAAGATGGATCTTTGCGGAGATGATATGGCAAGCGTTAAGCAAAGATTTCAAATTTTCAATCTTCTTGAGCTGCGGTCATGTCAACTAATTTGGTGAAGAAGAATTGGAAAAACCCCTTGATGGTAGTATTAAAATTAACGTGGATGCTCTTGTTTTAAATGGTTGCAGAGGAGTGGGAGCGATCGCGAGATCACGATGGCTTTGTGATAGGGGCTGTTATACTTTCAAGGAAAAGGCTATGGATGTTATCTGGCGCGAGTTGGAGGCGTTTAAAGAAGGGTTAAAGTCGGGTGAACGGTTAAAGGTGGGCGATTAATTGTGGAGTCGGATAGTGCCATCTTTGGTCAACACGGTCAAAAAAAAAGGATGCATATTACCATTTTGGGCGGTCGTTAGAAGAGAATGTGACGCTTTCAACAAGTTTGAATCGGTCCAAGTAATTTGTTGTATTATGTGCATGTAGATTAATGTATTACTGTAATATTGTAGCTCAAATTGTCAATCTGTCTATACTATTGTACTAATAATATATATTAATGTAATATTGAAGAGTTAATTGATTAAAAAAATAAATGCAACAAGTACAAAAAAGATTCAAATTTATTGGCAAGAAGATTCGAACCAAGGACCTAAGGGAAAAGAGCAAGCATCTAAACCAACTAAACTAAACTAATTAATTGACATATTATAAAAATACTATTATTATCTTAATTATATTACTTATGTTCTAACGATTTATCGGACCTATTCCATACACGTGTCAAATCAAAAAAAATAATACAATAATTCTGTAAAAAAAATCGGTGTTTACTTCAAATAAATAAGGAAAATAATGATTTGAATGTTTTAAAATTCAATTTTAAACCGAAAAAATTAAAATTTAGAGGCAAAAAAGGATCTTTTTCGACGAAAACTTCGGCAAACCGCCTTCAGCCGTTTGCCAGCACGTAGATCTCGAAAAGTTATTCGAAATAAAAAAAAAATCGTCTCAATCGGACAACCGAGCTAAAAGTTATGACATTTCAAAGTTTTCCAAGTTAAAAAACATAAATTGATGATGAATTAATTATTCAAAACTCACCGTTTCAATTGATTTCACCACGCACCGTTTCAATTGATTTCACCACGCACCTTTCAAATCCCGCCTCTAATCCTCCCAAAATTTGACATCCCTCCAACTCTACACAACGATTCAAATCAAAATGTTTTCCTTTTTCTTTTATTTTTCATTCCTTTAAACTGTTTCTGTATGAAATTCTCTTAAGATTCATAAGTGTTTCATTCTCTACGATAGTTATAGGATCCGTCTGCCCAATTTGCACTGCAATTAGTCCTTTGGTCAGTACCTGTTATATTCGGAGGAGCCGCATGGTGATTGTGGCGGCCGATGAACGGTGGTTCGTTGAATTCCTGGTTTACCTACTTTTTCCGTGGTGCTGTGCTCTTTTCTCTCCATCACGTTTGCTGTAGGTTATGGTGTTTTACTGATGTTTCATGGCCCATGACGAAAAGGGTATGTCTTTCGTTTTCATATCCATTCTATGAGTGTTGTATACTTTACTGCCATTGTTATATTCACTGAGGTTTCAATGTCTGCAACTGCTTAGTACCAACACTGAAAGTTTCTTCTCGTTCTCATGTGTTATTAGTGTCGTTATGGCTAATTTTACTAATGTCTGTCAACTGTTAGATTACTGCCTACAACACGTGATAACGTTACCCCTGACAAACAATGTTCTAGATGCCATGTCTGACATTTTGTGCAGCTGCGCGTTTGCTTTACACGGATTGAATGAATGCTATCTGCACTGCCATTAAATACATGCATGTGTAAGTCTTTCACATCGTAATTGTCCTCATCGTGACAAAGGCTGGATTTAGTATCAATTTATGTTACTTAATTAGGATGTCCTGTTGTCAGATAGGTGTTGGCTATTCACAAACTTGTCAAAGTGAATAAGAAGCTTTTCAATACAAGTCAAAGGAAATATATCCTCTCAATCTTGTCCGTGCTCCATAGGTTTAGCTCCATAAATAGAGCCTAATAGTCAGGTTGATGAAAAGTGTGATTTAACCATCAGTAAGCTACCTATATATGTTTACAAAATATATTTAACCAAATATGTGCGGATTCTTCGATACTAGGATCTGCATCTGTATTAGGTGCTAAAGAATCAGGAAAATGTGTGGAAAGATGTGTTATATGCCCAATACACTATATCTAACTCAAAAACAGCAGCCTATGAATGAATTTGTTAACAGCATGTTTTGCGTATATTTAATTCCTCATTTTCTTATGATTTGACAATGTACTTCTCTATGCTATACATACTCACGAATTTGTACTCAAGTCGATAATCCTTCCTAATATTTGGTTATTCTACTTGCATCTCCTGGAATCTTTAATTTTTGCACATCAAAATGTTAAAGTTACTTGGGCAAAGTTCACTTCTTTACTATTAAACACTTATGTTGAATTCTTCTTAGGTCGCCATTTAAAATTAAGTTTCACACTCATGTAACTGCACATAATTTGTAATTCAACCTAATTTGACATTTGTCATTTCTATATTTCGCCAACCTAAGTTCCCATACTTTGGACCTAATTAACTTTGGATAAAAATTAAATATAAAATATATAAAATATTCATAATTTGGACCGTCCTTGGCTGGAAAAATATTAAGCCTTGATCTTGGTTCACTCAATGCAAAAATTTATCCAACAGTCCAAGATCCATTTAATCTACATTAATATAAATAATTATTAATTTATAGACATAATATTTAAAAATAAAAAGTTGGTAAGCATTATCAAATATCAAATAATAATAATTGAATATCTTTTGTGATGGAAATAAAACCTATCAAATGTTTTATTAATGTATGAATTTATAGTGCTATGTTTTAATTTCAATTGGTATTTAATAATAATAAGTCTAATTAAGTGATAATAACCATAACATTAATAATGAAAAATATTAACAAAACAAAACAAAATAATTAAATTTATTTTACATTTTAATTTAATAGTTTGTTATTGAAAACAATGCCAAACCTATCTATTGGTTTTATATTCAAGGTTGATAATAGAAATGATATTAATAAAAGTACCAAGTGAGGAGTGAATTACGATTTCCAAAACTTCTACAAACCTTTTTAAATTGAAAGGAGAATGAAGAAAACTTGAACACTTCGACTTATAGTGGTTTGGCCCAAATTATTTGCTTCTATTACCTTAGTATACCTCAACTAAAGATTTTCCATATTCATTATTTTTTTCAAAGGCTTGAATAGAACATTCCTTAACTTTTATGGCTCAATTAGTAATCTCTTAATCCCCTAAAGATTTTCTATCCTAAAACCTTAAATACAATCTTTAATATAAAGATAAAATTGAGCAAACCAATAATCAACCTCTGATTCGTGTGTGTTTGCAAGTTGAAGCTCTAAATTCAATAAAATGAAAATGATAAAAGATTTAACAACAAACTCTTAAAGAATATATACAAGAGAAAATAGTTGAATAAAATTTGAAGGTTTGAAGCCGGTGGAATAAAAAACAGTCGTTAAGTTAGGTATCGAAAATTTAGAGTAATGTATATAGTTGACACCATTTTTTGTTAAACGGGATCGACTTGGATTTTAAACTTGAAAACGAATATGGGAGTCGCCACCAATCCTTTTTGATAAGGTGTGATCGGGCCACCTTGAAAAGTGGTTGTTTTTAATAAACAATTTAATTTCATTAAAACAACGATTTTGGTCCACGAAAATAAAAAAACGGGTTTGGGAGTCGATTACGTACGAGGAAGGATTAGCAACCTCGTAACGCCCAAAATTGGTACCTAGTTGATTAATTAATGTTTTAGTGTCGAAGATTGAAAACTTTAAAGAGAGTAGGGTTACGATCCTTTATTGAAATGTTGAAAATTTTCGGGAAAATGGCATATTTCACGTTAAACGAGAAAGAGAATTATATCCAGTAAGTTAGGACACAAAGTCTTGAATTCCCGATGCACGAATGAATGCCAAAAATTTACTTATTTAAAAGATATTTAGCTATCCCGGATTTAAAAAAAGGATCATGCCGAGTAAGTTAGGACACGATCTCTTCTTAATTCCCGAGATCGTTTAAAACTTGAGTTTGAAAAGATTCGTGTATTTAGATTTATTATGAAAATCGAAACCCCGTAACTTAGGGTACGACCTTCTCGAATCTAAACACGAGATTTTTCTTATTCAAAAATCATAAATTATGCCTTGAAGAAAATCAATCTAATACGAAATAGTAGAAATAAAATACGATGTTAATATGCGTAACAAAACAATAATAAATATGATGATGTAAGCATAAGTAATACAAGCAACAACAACAAAAATAAGATAAATAAAAGGACACATCAATTATACATTAGTAAATAAACAAATAGGACTAAAACGTTTTCAAAATAATAACAAACACATAAATAAATAAATATCAAATAAAACAATAATAACAATAACGAAAATAAATAAAATAAAAATATCTATGTATGTTTATATATACATAACAAAGTTTGAAATAAAAAATATAAATAAGTAAATAATAATATTAATATATATTTAAAATTTAAATAAGTAAATAGAAATAGAAATATAATAATAATACTAATGATAATAATAATCATAATAACATCAAATTTATTAATATTACTAATAAAATAACCAAAATAACAAAAAAAGGCTAAATTGAATTTTAAAACGAAATTCGGGGTCAAATCTAAAAATAAATAAAAAAAGGGGACTACTTTGAAAGCGCAAATAACAAGGAGGGACTAAAAGAGTAATTTTCCCTTCTCCAAAACGCACAGCTTCAAGGGATCATATTGTAAAGAAAAATAAAATACTGGGCGAATTAAAAAAACAAAAGGCACTTGATTGTAAAATTATTTAAAAACGGAAAGGCTGAAAGCGCAATTAGCCCTTCCGCTTAAAAACACGCGGATCTTGGCCCGCAGCGGGTCGGGTCGGGTCGGATGGCACAAAACAACGTCATTTTGGTCGTTAGGGGGTTGGGCCAAAACAGCGCAGTTTCATGCACCTATATAAACCAAAAAAGTTTCTCTCTCCCTGCTCTCGCAAATAAATGAGCGGCCTCCTCAGCAGGGCATTCCTTGGTGGCTAGAATGAATGTCGCATACTTCGAAAACCCGTCCACCACAACAAGAATACTCGCAGACCCGTCAGACTTAGACAAACCAATAATAAAATCCATGGATAAACTCTCCCATGGTCTTTCTGGAATGGGCAAGGGTTGAAGCAAACTGGTACACCGTATGGGGATTTAGATGGTCTGATGAATTCCGCATCCAAACGCTCTTTCAATTGTTCTCGCAACTCTTATAACTCTGGTGGAGACATACGATAGCCAGCCGAGCAAGAAGGCATTGTAGCACTTCAGTGATAAAAATTTAATAAACTTTGAGTAATGGCAACCTAAGCGGGATCATTCTTGACAATAAATATATATATAAAATAAAATTATGCATTCATTTAAATGTCATTCATACACATCTAGTTAGCAGTGGAGTGGGTTGAAAATAGCATATCTTGTCTACCTGTATTAGCAGCGAAGTAGATTGAAGACCTCAGTCTTATCTCCCTAAAGTTGCAGTGGAACAGACCAAAGATAGCAAATTTTGTTCTTTTGAGAAGCTACCAGGTACAAGTCCTATCTCCCCGATGTCGCAGTGGAGTGGGTTGAAGCACCAGTTTCTATACCCCTAAAGATGTAGTGGATTAGAACGAGACTACATGAAGAAGGGCAGTGGAGTGGGTTGAAGCACCAGTTTCTATACCCCTAAAGATGTAGTGGATTAGAACGAGACTACATGAAGAAGGGCAGTGGAGTGGGTTGAAGCACCAGTTTCTATCTCCTCGATGTCGCAGTGGAGTGGGTTGAAGCACCGAAGAAATCGACGCTTGGTAAGACCGGGCACAATTGGGCTTTTTTGCTCCGTTCTCGTTACACAAAAATGAGCAAAGAGGGGCAGCAGTAAGGCCCAATTATTACTCGGGCCCATATAAATAAATAAATAAAACTAATATAAAAAAATAATTAAAAGTCCCTTTACATAAATAAGTCCATTAAACAGTTAACCAAAACCCCTTGCCCAAACCTAACCTAAGCCTAATGAGCTCGATCTCCAAACTCGGTTACAAACCCAAATACAACCCTTAGCCCAACTACCATACGACCTAACACCAAAATAAAACTAGAAACCCTAGCCGCATACTGCTCCAGCGCCATAGCAACCAGGACCGAGCCACTCCCCACGTGTGTAACGCCTTCAACTGGCCTCTGTACACGCCAATTCCACCACCTCGTACGTCGTACCTACAAATAGGATGAAAACAGCACAATAGAGAAAGAAACCATTGTATTTTTTATTTTATTTACATTTTTGAATATTTGGCTATAAAGAAACAGAAAGCCATTGTAATTTTTTTTACATACAGAGAATGAATACAAAAGAAAAAAACATTCAGAGAAATAAAAAAGAAAAAGAAAAAAGTTCGAAAGGTAATTTTTAATCTTTCTTCGCTTTTCTTTGTTTTTTATGCTCCTTTGTTCATTGAATAGTATTGAAATAAAAGAGAAAGAAGGGAGAAAGTGAGGGGTTTACCTGATCTTCGTTCGCTCCGTCACAATCGGAGTCGGGCGAGGATTGAAGGTCCCCTAAGCAGTCGGTTTACAGATGCGGTGCAAAGGGTCTACTCATTTTAGGGTTTTGTTTTTCTTTTTTTTTAAGTGCTGAAGAGTCTGCTTAGATTAGGGATTGTTTTAGTTTTTATATCTAGCTAGAAATGGCGTCGTTTGAGGCCGAGTTTGGTGGTCTCAAAATGGAGTCGTATGAAGCTGGTATTCACGCGGTGACCCGACCCGATGGTAGGCTCCGCGCGCTTTATCTTAATGGGGTATTTGTGCATTTGGCCCCTCCACATTTTTAATTATTTTAATTCATTTTTTATTTTATTCAATTAATACTTTAAATTTCATTTGGTTTCTAACTTGGTCCTGTTGAGACGGTGCGTTTCAGAAGACAAGGTTTATTTTTCCATCCGGTCCTTCCCTCTCGAACGCGCATTCAATTTGGTCCTGATTCGTTTTTACTTTAGAATTTATTACAATCTTTCCCTCAAATTCTGTTCTGTTTTCAATATAGTCCGATATTTAATTTAATTTATTTTTATTTTCTGTTTTATTACTCTTTAGGGTTTTAATGTTTAAGCTTAATATTATTTTAAATTCATCATTAATATTTTAAATTTATCACATATTACTATTTACATTTATCGTTTATTACTTTATATATTTTCTATGTAAATTCAATATAATTTATATTTTTATGGCTTTGTTTTATAATATAGTCTTTTAAATTTCACTTTTATATATTTTTATATTTTAAAGATTTATAGAATAATGCTCTTAGACATCAATCACATTACATTGTTTAAAAGATTACATTTTATTAAACAATTGAAATAGTTTTATTTATAAGATTCCAAAATACCTGGTATCCAAAGATTCTCAAGGAAATTATGCCCTAACTTACTGGGCTTCAATTTTCTTCGTTGAATTTAGGTGGCCGAGTATCTTTTTTTCAATAAAATCATACAAATTTCAAATAAAGCTTATTCTCGAGAACTCAAATTGTTGAATCCTAACTCACTGGATATGATATTTTGCTACATCGAATTAAGGATTTTAAAAATAAAGGCAATATTTGGTATTTAGGAATTTTGAGAAATTGAACCCTAACTTACTGGGTTTTGATTTTTCATTCGACCCAAATAACTGAATATCCTTTTGAATTTTAAATGCATGAGTTTTAAAAATCAAAAGACAAACTTAATTTTGAAGATTAAAAATGTTGCGCCCTAACTCACTGGGTGTGACCTTTTATTTCTTTGAAATAAGAGTGTTTTATTATTTTAATTCATTCAAGTTAAAAAGATTGTATTTTAAAATCTTTTCAAAATTTCGACACTAAGACATTAAGCAATCAACTAGGTACCAATTTTGGGCGTTATGAAGGTGCTAACCCGTCCTCGTGCGTAACTGACTCCTGAACCTATTTTTTCAAATTTCGCAGACCAAAATCATTTTCAAGGTGAGCCGATCACACTTCAATAAAGGATCGGTGGCGACTCCAATTTTTGTTTTTAAAGTCGATAACTAATTTTTATTTTCAAAAGGTGGTTTCGACAAATTTGATGTGAAAATAATAATTTTATTATTATTTTAATGTCTATAGCATGTAAGTATTATCGTATAAAAAATTTCGTTAAGAAATTTTATCGTTTGCATGCTTAATTTAGTAAAAAGGACTAAATTGAAAAAGGTGAAAACTTGAGTTCTATAAGCTAAAGAGATTTTATAGCTATAGAACTAAGTTGTAAGAGTCCTTATATGGTATTAAACCATTGTTATTATGAGTGGACTTTTATGGACATTATAAATGTGTTTTAAAGGATAATTACAAGGTTATTTAAATAATTTAATAATTAAAGTATAGTAAAATAAACAAAACAAAGGCCATCATCTTTGTTGTCATCCGTGACCGAAATTCACCTAAGAAAAACACCATTTTTATCACCTCAAGCTTTTGGCCATCTCTCTCCCTTGTATGTAAGTGTATTTTTTGTCTCGTTTTTAATGATTTCTATGTTTTTGAAGTCGTTGTAGCTTCATTTAGCTAGCCTAGGGACTAATTTGCAAAATTGTTAAAAGTTTAGGGTTTTTCCATGAGTGTGTTCATGTGATTTTTGGTGTTTGATGGTTGAAAATGAATCCTTGTTGATTTTTAAACAACTTTTGTAAAGTGATTTTTGTTAAAATTGTCAAATAAGGATTTATTTATAAAAATGAGTAAAATATGTGATGAAATTGAGAAATAATGAAATATATGAGCTTTTATGAGCATATATGAAATTCAGCTAGCTTGGGTTATAGATGAATTTGCATGAATTTCGCTTTACGAGCTTAAGAACTAAATTATAAAGAGATCAAAATAATAGGGGAAAATGTAATTTTGTAAAAAATATGAATTTTGGATTGAATTGTATAGAATAGATATTAAATAGATTGAATTTATTCGTTTAGATCAAGATAGACCTTGTACGGCTTTAGATCGGGGTAAAGATAAAGCTTCTGATTAATCGACTTCGTTTCTACGTTTTTATTATCGAGGTAAGTTCGTGTAAGTGCATAATGTTATATGCTTTCTATCGAACTATGTATATATATTGTGGATTGTTGTGTAAATAATTGTTGCATATCAAACAATAATACATCAACTACCGAGCCCCGTTTGAACCTTAGGAATCCGTAGGATACTAATGACATATCGTTAAGGTTTACATGTTTCAGGTGTTGGTCTTGAATGTCCTACCAGTTGCTGAGTTTTGACATTTGTTGTGGATACTCGATAGCTTGTGGAGCAACACCATGTAGCTACGTTCTGACCCATAGCTCGTGTGAGCAGACCCATTTCACAGCTCATGTGAGCATATATGTAAAGGAATGAACAGACTATGGTTATATGTTTAGCACACTTTGTGTGAGCTATCCCGCGTATCCAACGGTATTCAATTCGATTCGATGGGCATGAATTCACAAAGATATGGTAAGAGTTCTATATGAACCAAAACATGAATGTATGAAAGACTTTGAAATGGTGAGCTACATCGAAAATATGCTATGTTGAGATGGATGACAAATCCAAATGATTCATGTTTAAGTTTAATGGCCATCCATGTTTAATTACCTATGAATTGTGTTCAAATATGCTAACATGTTTGTGTTGATGGTTAGGCTTTGGCCAAGCTATTGGTTGGATTATGCCATGCTAAATTTTAATGTTATGTAATGAAATGGTAAGTTAATTTTTATGGCATACGAACTTACTAAGCATTATATGCTTACTTTGTGTTCTTTTTCTATGATTTATAGTTAATCGAAAGCTCGTTTGAGTTGGAAGCTTATCAGAGACCTATCACACTATCCATCAACTATATCAGTATATTTTTTATGTTTTTGGATCATGGTTATAATGACATGTATAGGTGTTTTGTGCTTGATGAAATGGCCATTATGTTTGGCTTGTAAATATGGTATTTTGGGGCTTAAATGGTTGATGTTGAAACGGGCAAGTAGATGCATGTTTTTACTGATCAATTTGGTATATTTTGGTGAGGTTTGACATGTGGTCAATTATGCTTTATCGTTGAATTATGGTTGTGTATAGTTGATTTATACCAAAACGTGTATGTGTTTCGTTGTTGAGATTGAGGTGCCTTTTGGACACATTGGTTGCATGAACAAATACCATTATGATCTAGCTTGATTATGCATGTTTCAGGTACATTTTGAATGCTTGAGTATAGGTGCAAATGACTTGTATGTGTGAGCTTGTTTTAGGTGAGAGAATTGGCTTGAAAATGGCCTATTTCTTGTCCACATAGGCATGGGACATGACAACGTGTCCCCTGTAGGTTTCAAAGGGTTGCAAGTCAAGCAGTTACACGACCTAGCACGCAGACGTGTGAGGTCATTTCGAGAGTTACACGGCCTGGCACATGAGCATGTGGCTTGGCCGTGTGACCTAAGTTAGAGAGTTACATGGGCACGAACACGGGCTGGGACACGACCATGTGCCCCTACTTCGAATGTCCACACGGCTGTGTGACCCCTACAGTGTGAAAAATTCTATCTCTTTCCATGAAATTCCATATGTTTTTTATTTAATCCCAAATATTTTCTAATGTGATTTACTTTGTAATTTAGCGATTAAGAATAAGTGTAATTTGTTTTTCACTATGGATTATCCTGTGGAAATCCATAATATTGTCATTAATGATGCAATAAAATGAGGTTGACCTTTGGGTCATTTCTTTTTATAAAAAAAAATGTATTATGATGTGTTTTATATAATGGTTGTACTTGAATGTTTTAAGTTAAAAGTTTTTGGTAATGCTCCGTAACCCTATTCTGAAGACGGATACGGGTTACGGGTGTTCCAGACGTTCATTTACCAGATTTCTAATCATGAAATGCAGCTATTGCAAGTAAGATACAGATAGATTTAAACATAGCAACAAGAGAAAACCTTTAGTGACTAATCGCCCTTTGTATGTTTGTACAATACCATCAATGTCAATTTTCTTTTTGAAAACCCACTTGCACCCTATGGGTTTAACCCCTTTAGGTGGGTCAACCAAGATTCATACTTGGTTTTCTGACATGGAATCCATCTCAAACCTCATGGCCTCAAGCCATTTCTCAAAATCTAGGCTCGCCACTGCTTCTTAATAAGTCTTAGGCTCATCTTGATCCATAAGTAGAATATCATCATGTGTTGTAATAAGAAATCCATATCTCTCAAGTACATGGCGTTCTCTTTAAGATCTTTGTGGTAGTTGTGTTTCCAAAATAGTCGATTGTTTCACAACAACTTATGGAACCTGTTTTTGTTCAATCTCTGGTTTAGTGATCTACTGTTGTTCTCGAATTTCTCTGAGTTCTATTCTTCTACCACTTCCTTTTATAAAGACAAACTCTCTTTCAAGGAAAACTCTTGTCAGAGCAACACACATTTTATTCTCAGTAGGATTGAAGAAATAATATCCCTTAGTTTCCTTAGGATATCCCACAAAGATGCACTTTTTAGATTTGGGTTCGAGCTTAGTAGACATCTAACTTGTAACATAAGCTTCACAACCCTAAATTTTCATGAAAAACATACTAGGATGCTTCCCAGTCAACATCTCATATGGTGTCTTTTGAATCGATTTAGATGGAATATGATTTAGTGTGAAACCAGTTGATGTGAGCTCGCCTATGAACCAAGTGGAGATCAAACAAGAGTCCATCAAGATGCCTAGTGGCCCGATAACGCGAGCTTGAGCCAAGCAATTTAAAGAGGCTATTTCAGCAATGGTGGAACGAACATAGAAAAATGACAGCAAGGAGTTCAAGGACGAGCTCAATATTTTCAATCTTTGGGAAGCCAAATTTCATTTTAGCTAATTAATTTGCTGCTGGAATTTTGAACCATTTAAATTAAGCATTTATTTAAGTATTACTACAACTCATTAGTTTGTCTTTAATTAATATAAGTATTTAAGCATTTATTCACACACACTCTTCAAAAACGACCTATTTCTCTAAATTTTCAAAAAGTCAGTGTATTTGTTTGGGCATATATGGAATGTTTGGCCTATTATCTATCATAATTTTTTTTTCAACTTACAACTTTCATTTCGAAAAAAGTCTTCTTTTTTTTACGTATAGCTTTTATCTTGAAAAGTACGATTCTTTTTTATAATATTTTTATTAGTAATGTGTTTGTTTCTTTAAGAATTTTGCTTGTATGTTGTAACTACCATGATTTTTGAAAATCTTGTACTTAAAAAGATTGTTTGTTTGACGGAAAATAATTTCTGAAAAGTGATTTATTTTTTTAAGAAAATTAATATTTTTTGATGTTTGATATCGAAACCATTTTTTTGAAAAAAACAAAAATTTTAGGTTGTCGACTTTAAAAAATGAAAATTGGGAGTCGCCACCAATCTTTTATTAAGGTGTGATTGGGTCACCTAAAAATGACTTTGGTCTACAAATTTTAGAAAAACGGGTCCGGAGTTGGTTACGTATGAGGAAGGATTAGCACCCTCATTACGCCCAAAAATTGGTACCTAGTTAATTAATTAATGTCTTAATGTCGAAAATTTGAAAATCGTAATCCTTAGCAAAAACTTAAAACGTTACGTATTAAGACCCTTATCATTTCAGAGAAAAAAATACCACACCCAATACGTTAGGGCACGACATTCTAATTTTCCCCAAAATGAATTAGGGCAAAATACTAGTGCAATAAAATTTAAAAGAATATGCATTTATTCAATATTTAAGAAATCGCGCCCAATACGTTAGGGCACAATTCCTTTAGAATCCCAAACTCGAATATTTCCTTTATTATTTTTTAAAATATTCATTTCGAGAAATCAATGCGTCACATCCAATACGTTAGGACACAACGTGTTGAATTCCCAATAATGAGTTCTTATTTTTGATTAAAGAGAAATGCTCGATTGTTAGATTTAACGAAGAAAATCGGAACCCAATATGTTAGGGCTCAATTTCCTTGAAAATCCTAAATACAAACACTATCTCAATTTTGAAAAGTTTGAAATCGAGTAAAAAAATGATGTGATGCTACATTAAATATACCATGTAATAATAAATATTACAATGTCAGAGAAATAATATAAATAAATGAATAAATAGAATCAATATACATAATAAAAATAATCACATACAAAATATCAAATGAATGATCAAAATAAAAAAATGAATTTTAACATATAAACGAAAACATGAATTAATAATCGAATGAAGAAAATAAACAAAATATAAAGAATAAAAGGCACATAGTATATATGCATTGAAATTAAAAGTCATTCACATAATTTACATATGAAATCTTGGGCTATGAAACTTATACATACATGATGCATTTATGAAAATAAAGGAAAAAATTATAAAGTATATAAAAAAAATATATTTGCATTTTTAAAAAATAAATATGTTCATATATATAAAAATTAGTTAAAAATATTAATATGTGTACATACATATGTATACTAAAATAAATATATACATATAGATAGGGGTGAGCAAAACTCGATTCGATTCGAAAAAATCGAAAAAAAATTCGAATTTCAAGTTAAACGAATCGAGTTATTCGAGTTAATCGAGTTATTCGAATCAACTTGAATTTTTTTTTCGAATTTCGAGTTCGAATCGAGTTGAGTTTTCAAATTCGAATAACTCGAATGATTCGAATAATTCGAATAATTCGAATATTAAACTATAATATTTTACATTTTTACCCCAAACTCCCAAACCTTTTTACTTTTCCCTCAAAATTTTTACTCCTTCCCACTTTTCCCCCAAAATTTTTACTCCCCTCCCCTACCAACCCCCCAATCTACCCAAAATCCATTTCCCACCAAAATTTTACTCTCCCATTTATTTTTTCTCAAAATTTTACTCCCAAAAACCCTCAAAACCTTTTATTTTCTCCCAAAATTTTTACTCCCTCCCACTTTTCCCCTAAAATTTTTATTCTCTTACCATCCCACCTCCCATTTACCCCAAACCCTCCCCCCTCCAATTTTTTTTAATATTTTCCCTCCAAAATTTTACTCCCCCTATTTATTTTCCCTCAAACTTTTATTCTCCAAAACTTTTTATTTTCCCCCTAAACTTTTACTTCTCACACTTTACCCTCAAATAAAAAATCAAAATTATCCAAAAAAATTCACTAAACATAAATAGTAATAATTTTATTTATATCTACTATTTATATTATTAAATTAAATTTCACATTTTATATTGTTTATATTATTTATATTATTGAATTGTTTAGTCATATTGAATATTTATATTAAAATTGAATTATTAATTATGCCATAAAATATTCGTGTTAAAATTTTATATTGGTATCAATTTCACATTTTATTTTAAAATAACTTCTATTAAAAAATCATATTTTTACATTTAATATATTTTTAATTCTAAAATACATAGTGACAAGAATCAAGATAATTGAAACAACTAAGCAAGCAAAAAAGCTAACCAATATATAAAAAATTAATAAATAAATTATGAGGTGACGAAAGTTAATAAAAAATTTGATTAAGGTGGACAAATTTTATTACGATGGGTGACAGTGGTTACAAGGACCCAAAATTATTTTTTAAAATTTAACTCGAACAAATATATTCAATTCGATTCGATTCGAATTCCATCTCACTCGACTCGATTCGAGAAAACTTCAAATAAAGTTAGGATGATAAAATGAGATTCGAAAACTCGATTAACTCGAAAATTTTCGATTCGATTCGATCGAATGCTCACCCCTACATATAGATAAAAAAATAATTACATATAAAAATAATAATTATATTATACTACAAAAAATATATATACATAGTTTTTTTAAAAATAATTAAATATATAAAAAAAGAATAAAAAAAACTAATTGATAAAAAATAAAGAAAATGAAAAAAAGACTAATTTGAACTGTAAATAAAAACTCTGAGGCAAATCTATACATAAATGGAAACTGAAGGACCAAATTGAACGCAGATATTACATGGAGGGACCGAAGGAAATTTTCCTATTTCCTAAACGGCGTCGTCCAATCAGGATCGAATTGAAATCGAAAATAAATAAAGGGGTAAATTTAAAAAAAACTTAATTACAAAAACATTAAAAGGCAGAGGGCTAAATAAAAAAATAAAATAAAATTCGCAGTGGTATCACCTTCTCCCTTTTTTAAAATCGTAAATAAGTAAAAAATAATCGAAAGAAAAAAAATAGTAAGCCACCTTTAAAACCTGCCAATCGTTCTCTTTTTTTATTCCTCCTTCTTTCTCTCCTTTTTCTTCTTTTTTTTTTTTTTTACAATGAAGGGAGAGGCCTCTATTTATAGTTGAGCCTCCCCAAATCCAACGGTACAGATCAATTACATCAACGGCTGAGATTAAAGGGTATCTACAAATTAAATCTCTAAGATTATAAAATCTTATCTTCTAAGATTGCATATCATATCTAAGATTGCATATCATATCTAATATTATATATTATATCTAAGATTGCATATCATATCTAAGATTGCATATCCCTGAAAATTATGTTTCCATAAGCTTGTAGATGGACCTTCAACCTTTTCAAGTAATGGGCAATTCCGATCGGGCCAAATGATATTACTTTGGGTTTTTTTTTTTGTGAGCCCGGGCTAAAATTGGGTATTGCATTTGACATATTTACTAACAATATTTCATAAAAATAGTTTTAAATTAAACAAACATAGATTTGAGAATCTCTTATCTTTTCATTGTTTAATTGAGTTTATTTTATATATATTAAATATATATTTTATATTAATTTTGCATATATTACAATGGTTTATTTATAAACAAATGCATCACATTAAATATATAATAGTACTCAATTATTAAACTAAAATATTAACCGTCATAAATTGAAATAACCCAACATCCAACATAGTATTGTTTGATGGTGGGCATTCTTGACATGCAATTGAGTGATAATCTAAGTTTGGCCAAACAATTGTTATCCGTCTTAATAGCTTAAGGTTTTAAAGTTCAAATTTCCTTTATAAATTAGGCTTATTATATATTGTTTGTGACAAAATAATGATAGTATTAGCAGTTAGTGGGAATTTTATTTTTGTACCTAAAGAAGATATGACCTAATTTATGAATTTGTATAAAATATTTTTATGGCTCTATACGTAAGAATCAACCCAACATTCAATTTTGTAAAGTTACCACTGATAGTGTCAAATGAGAAATTAGTCCCAACAGTGACACTATTATTTCTGTCGAAACCTTTTTTTTTTAAACAAAAATTCAGTTGTCGACTTAAAAAACAAAAACAAAAACTAGAGTCGCCACCGATCCTTTATTGAGGTGTGATCAGCTCACCTTAAAACGTGTTTTGGTCTACGAAATTTGAGAAAACGGGTTCGGGAGTCAGTTACGCACAAGGAAGGGTTAGCACCCTCGTAACGCCCAAAATCAATACCAAATTGATTATTTAATGTCTTAGTGTCGAGGGCTAAAAAACATTTTTTAAAAACAACTCAAATGATGGAATCTGAAAAGGATAATCAATTGTTCAAGTCATGTAAAGAAATCAAGTCCCAATACGTTAGGGTACAATTTCTCAAAAACCCCAAACTTTGAATATCACTTTATTTTTTGCGAAAATCTTCATTTTGAGAAAACAATATGTCATGCCCAATACATTAGGACACAACAAGTTAAGTTCCCGAAAATAATTTTTATACTCATGCATTTTGAATAAAGAATATTCTTGGTTAAAAAGATAAGGGAAAAAAATAAAAAAATATAAAACGTATGTAAAATATATGCATGCGTTTATAAAGGCTTAAAAAATATATATATTAAATATGCATATATATTATATATAAAATATGCGCATGTATATGTATAGAAAATATAATAATAATAATGATAGTAAATAATATAATAATAATACAATGTCAAATAATATAAAAGAACTAAAAAAACCGATTAAGGATCCAATTGAAAAATAAACAGTGTTTAAGGACCAAATTTAAAGATGGAAAACACCAGAAAGGGCCAAATCAAAATGTGCGCCACAAGAGGGGGACTAAAAAGGCAATATCCCCATTTAAAGTCGAGCAGCATGATCCTCCCTTCGGTCGGGTCACCGCACGGATCTGCCTGGGCAAAACGGCGTCGTTTCGTCTTGCTTTAAATGAAACAAATCTGGAAAAAAAAGAGAAAAAATAAAATCATTTTGTTTCATTTTTTAAGAAAAGGGCTCTGCTAGGGTTCCTTTTAACCCTTCCTTTTGCATCATTGTCATCATACGACTCTCCGATCCATGGCGGAGATGGCAACAATCTGGCGTCCTTGACGACAGAGGTAAGATCCCTTTCTTTTTTTATATTTTGAGCAGAAAATAAGAAACAAACAAAAGATTTTAACAAAACAATGAACATCAAATTGGGTACAACGAAAAAATATTCACCTCTATATTTTAAAAAACTTTGTATTTCTTTTGAATCTTTCTCCCCATTTTTCAGTATATCCTCAATACAATATTGGTCTCCCAATCTTACAAAATAAAACGGCTTTATATAGCCCGAAAAAGAAAAAGAAATCGAATATAACTGCTATATTTTGTTGTTTCTTCTCTTTCGGACTCTTTGAGTTCGTGCTTGCAGGTGTTTGTGGAGCGCACGTGGAGGAGTCGGCGCCAAGACATGCGGTGACTGGAGGCTTTGCTGGAAGCGGGAAGGCTGCTGCTAGGTTTCCAAACCCTTCATTTTCCATTAATTTCGGGTCTGGGTTAGGAATTAGCTATTGGGCTCGTTATTGGGTTTGTAACAAAATTGGACTGAAACATTAGCCTTTGTTTCTGTTTGGTTTTTATTTATTTAACGGGCCGGGTTTGTAACAAAATTGGACTGAAACATTAGCCTTTGTTTTTGAAACATTAGCCGTTGTTGTGTAACGGGAACAGAGCAAAGACTACAAGGCCCAATTGTGCCTGGTCTTACTGAGCCTCAACTTCTTCAATGCTTCTCTTCTTCAGGTAGCATCGTTCCTTCCTACTGCATCTTCAGAGGTACAGGAATTTGTGCTTCTATCTACTCCACTATAATGTCGAGGAGGTAAGACTTGTATCTTCGATCTACTTCACACTAGTATGGGAAGACACGATCTACTATCTCTGATCTACTTCATGTCAATACATGAAGACAAGATTCATTATCTTCGATCTACTTCACCACCAGTATGGGAAGACAAGATCCGCTATCTTCGATCTACTTCATGTCAATACATGAAGACAAGATCCATTATCTCTGATCTACTTCATGTCAATACATGAAGACAAGATCCATTATCTTCGATCTACTTCACCACCAGTATGGGAAGACAAGATCCGCTATCTTCGATCTACTTCATGTCAATACATGAAGACAAGATCAATTATCTTTGATCTACTTCATGTCAATACATGAAGACAAGATCCATTATCTTCGATCTACTTCACCACCAGTATGGGAAGACAAGATCCGCTATCTTCGATCTACTTTATGTCAATACATGAAGACAAGATCCATCATCTTCGATCTACTTCACCACCAGTATGGGAAGACAAGATCCGCTATCTTCGATCTACTTCATATCAATACATGAATACAAGATCTGCTTTCTTCGATCTACTTCACGCCAGTACATGAAGATAAGATCTGCTTTCTTCGATCTACTTCACGCCAGTACATGAAGACAAGATCCATTATCTTCGATCTACTTCATGTCAATACAGGAAGATAAGATTTAATATCTCTGATCTACTTCATGTCAATACAGGAAGATAAGATTTGATATCTCTGATCTACTTCATGTCAATACATGAAGACAAGATCTACTATCTCTGATCTACTCCATGTCAATACATGAAGACAAGATCCATTACCTTCGATCTACTTCACCACCAGTATGGGAAGACAAGATCTGCTATCTCTGATCTATTTCATGTCAATACATGAAGACAAGATCCATTACCTTCGATCTACTTCATGTCAATACATGAAGATAAGATCTGCTATCTCTGATCTACTTCATGTCAATACATGAAGACAAGATTTGCTATCTCTGATCTACTCCTTGTCAATACATGAAGACAAGATCCATTATCTTCGATCTACTTCACCACCAGTATGGAAAGACAAGATCTGCTATCTTTGATCTACTTCAAGCCAATACATGAAGACAAGATCTGCTGCTCTTTAGCCAGCTCCACTATTGCTCAAGGGGATAAGGCTTTATGATTTCACTGATCTGTTTTCTGTGAAACATGACCTGTATGATGAACCTAATTATGCCTAGAGATTAGGATGTCATGATTAGAATGAATCAAATGCTCCTAACTAGACGTGTATGAATGACATGCAAAATGTCATGAAAACGATATTTTAATGCTTGAGTTATTATTACTCAAAGTTTATTAAGGTTTCCTCACTAATGTGCTATAAAACCTTCTTGCTCAGCTAGCATCTCCAAAAAACACTTAATCAAATTGCCCCCACTATGAACTTCAAAGTTCAATCCACTGGAACGCAAAATCTGTATCATCTTTCTCTCGTGGTAACTCAAGGGTAAAAAGATCTACCCTTTTCTCAATCCTCCACTATCACAATTCAAGGATGCAGAATGTGAAGCTTTTTTCTCATTTTCACCATTTCTAGGGAGTCATACTAAATGCTCATGCATAAATGAAGAATATTCTTATCCAAGAAGAACTTCTTATTATTATTCGGTGATCATTGTTTGCTTGTTCATTGAAGCTTTGTCACCAACACGACATCTTGTCATTTTGTTTTAGACAACAAAATTCAAAGGGATAGTCTTAATTTAGACTCTTCCTTATTAGATTTCTAATCTTTAAACCTGGTGCGTTCTAAACAATAGTCCTGTTTCAGGTTCCTGTATTATTTAGAAACTTCTAGAGCAATATGCAAAACTTCCTTTGTGAAAGTTTTATTAGCCCATTAATCATTATTCTAATGCAACATGCTTGTAAAAAGAACAAAATGATGGATAAAATAGAATTGGTTCTTATAACTCAAAATGAATAAATTGTCAAAGATAATAAAGATGGATAATAAAGAAATTGATTTAGGAATGCGTGTCTTGGAAACGAATGAAGTGTTCCAAGAATAACAAAAATGGTATAAGGATTAGGTGCCCCAAATATCATAGCTTGAACTTCTCTGTACAAACTTTTCGAAGACCATTCTGAGTTTAACATGTGTTTAGGAGATCTATAGTACTTTGTCGATGCCCCAAGATGTCGCTTACCCTTTCCTATTGATTCAGGTATAGCATGACCACTGCATGCCCAATTTTGATTAGTATTTGAGCTGCTCCGATAATCTCATGCCCCATTCTAATCAATATTTGAGCCGCCCTTTTTGGGTTTTCAACTCAAATCCCCTTTGGTCTAAAGCGCCCTTTGCGGCTTTTCACTTTAGCCTCTCCATTTTACTTTTTCCATTTTTCATTTTTCCTTTTCACTTTTTCATTTTTTTCATTTCATCATTTTTAAATGACTCAAAGTGCCCTTTGCGGGTTTTTACATTGGTCATCTCCTTCTTTAAGCGGAGTATTTCCTGACTGAATCTGAGTTTACAGGACTTATCATCCATCTCGCTCACAATCAAAACTCCTTTAGAAAAAAAAAACCTTCTCTATAACATAAAGTTCTTCCCAATTTGGCATTCATTCCCCTCAAAAACATTTTTTATAGAGGGAAGATCTTCAACATTTGGTCACCCTCGTGGAATTCTCTGAGATGAACCTTTTGGTATAGGCTCGCATCATTCATTTCTGGTACATCTGACTGTGATGAATAGCTTTTAGTCTTTTTCCTTCTATCAAGTTCAATTGATCACATCACGATTGAATCCGTTCTGCTTCATCCAACTTGCTCAGCCAATATTCGGAGAAAAAGAACTTTGACTTCAATAGAAAAAATTGTGATAAACTAAAGAAGGAGGCACTGCTCCAATAGAGTTTTCATTGAATCATTCATGATATTAATCTTGAACATACTGTAAATTTTTGATATCATGCTGTTATTCAAATTGTAATGACAGTGCTTAACCCGGGCATATCTTGGTATGACCATGCGTAGTCATCTTTGAATTCTTGAAGTAACTCAACAATATCTTGCTTTGTTTCTTCGGTCATGCCTATTCCCTCAAGGTCACAATCTCCATTGTCTTCTCATGAGGTAAATTTGTTTCACTTTACTCTACCATCATCAACAAGTCAGGAGATAGGCTACAATCCATGTCAACTTCAAAGTCGTGAAATCTCTCTAACACATGTCTTGCTTAAAAGGAGATTCAAAGCCTGTAGTAGTGTTAATCATGTCATTGATATCTAGGGACCTATTGTAGGTGCTAAAGAATTTACAAAGAATGTATGAATGAATGAAAGAATGGTTTGGCAGAAAAAATCCAAAAGAATGAAAGATCATTTGCTGAAAGATGATTGCAATGATGTATTTTATTAAAATAATAATGTTCAGACATGAGCCTATTTCACAAAGAAATTCTTATTGCTTCTAGGCTAAAAGAAATAAGTGTGTTCTGAATATTACTCTAACAAACTCTAAATACTATAGGGTTTCTTCTGCAGTCCAATTATTTAGAACACCTCAAAGGCGAATATCTAACAATGACCCTTTTAATCGCGTCTTCTTATATGGCATCGATGTGAAAATCTCGCTACTTCTTCATACGTTGCATTCCCTCCACTATCAATCATGATTGGGTAACGGATTTTCTGCACTTGATGAGTCAGCAAACTTGACAACACCCATGTCGATGAGTCTTTCAACTAGTTTCTTGAAGGCAGTGCAATTCTCAATCGAGTGTCCCGTAATTCCCGCATGGTAGTCACATTGTGCATTCGCATCATACCATTTGGGATACGGAGGTTGTAGAGGCTTCACAGGAAAAGGAAAAACAACACGTACATCAAACAAATTTTGATACAGTTCCCTATACGGTATTGGGATTTGTGTAAACTGGGGCCTCTCAGTGTTTTGTCTTGTACCAGATTCCTGTCTTGACGAACCTTGTTGGTTAACAGCCACTTTTCCTGGCTGATTTACTGTAACTGATTTAGAGTAACCTATGTTTTTCACCTCATTTTCTCTTCTCCTTGAGACTGACCTCTTGTTACTCTCCTCCGTGTCGATTTTCCTGCTCCTTATAGCATTTTTGATCATTTCACCATTCATAATTATGTCAGAAAAGCTTTTTGTAGCACTTCCTAACATATGCGTAATAAATGGGGCTTTCAGCGTACTGACAAAGAGCATTGTTGTTTCTCTTTCTAATAGTGGCGGTTGAACTTGAACGGCCACCTCCTTCCACCTTTGTGCATATTGCCTAAAGCTCTCGTTCGGCTTCTTTTTCATATTCTGAAGGGTGATTTTGTCAGGAACCATGTCTGTTCCATGACTGTATTGCTTCATGAACGCTTGTGCTAAATCCCTCCATGAACTAATCACGCAATGGCTCAGTTGATTGTACCATTTAGATACTGCCCCTGTGAGGCTATCCTAGAAATAATGAATCAGTAGTTGGTCATTGTTAACATATCCAGCCATTCTCCTGCAGAACATGGTGATATGTGCTTCTGGGCAACTTGTCCCAGTGTACTTTTCAAACTCTGGCATCTTAAACTTATGAGGGAGTACCAAATCCAGAACTAAACTCAGCTTTTTAGCATCAATCCCACAATAGCTTTCAGTGACTTCCACCGCCTTGAATTTCTCCTCGAGCCATTTGCACCTTTCTTCTAACTGCTTTGGTAACTCTTCATTTATTCTTTCTTTTTCAGCCACTTCATCAAAGTCAGGAATGGCAAAATTAGCATGGTGTTTTTCGGGGTTAGAGCCCGATCCAGCCTGGAAGTTTGAAGCACCGGCCTGGAACTGCTGAGGCCTGATTGTGACAGTAGATTTGTACAGATATTCAGCTTGAGTTCGTACATGTGGAGGAGTAAAGCCTGGAGGATAGAGTGATTCATCCTCGTTACCCTCTTCGATATCAACCATGGGACCCTTTCACTTATCACCCCTCCAGTCAACAGTTGGGTCAACTTTTCCATCATATTGTTTTGGGATTCCTGCATCTTCTCTGACATATCTCGTTGCATCTTGTCTAACCACTCCTGCACTTGTAACTGGAGTTGGTCTTGCATTTCTTTCTGGTGCTGTTTGAGCTTTTCCAATCTCTGATCCATGTCTTTAATCTTTGCTCGAGTGTCGTAACGGTGTTTGGTTGGTTGGTTGGTTTTCAGGTTAACTGAGCAGTGATTTTAATTAATTAGGATCATTTAACGGTGTTTAATTCATATGATATAATGAAATGCAAATGCATAAAATGAATGCAAAAAGAGACGTTGATTCTGGTTCAATTATTTATTAGAAAACCTCGCTAGAAAATAATTTTTTTTACACAAAGCGGATATATATATACGGCTTTGCCCTCGTACTCTAAGCAAAGACATCGACCATTCAGATATTAAGATACATCTCGCGAATTTGAGCTCCTTTTGTTGATCTAGGTTGTAACTCCTTGCTTACTTATATTCATTAGCTTCTTTAGGAGGTTGGGACCTTTGATTGACTTTTAAATAATATTTGACAATTTGAATCCTCAGGTCACGCAACAAAGTCGTGTACTCCTCTTGTTAGGCTATTACCTTTCGTGTCACGTTTTCTTAGACTTTACTCGGACAACCGTATTATCTGCCACCTTATCAAGAAATCCGTTTTCCATGGCAAGTTCTCTATTAACAACCAAACATGAATCAACACCTCTTTTCTATAATGAAATGCCATGCAGTCAAAATGTCATGTAGTTAAAGTGAAACACAAAAAACTCAAAATCATGTACAAACAATCAAAACACCTAGTCAAGTGTCTACCAGGGTTCAGTGTAGTTCTACCTAAGGTGAGTTCTTAGGGTTCACTATATGAAGTTTGGCTTCTAGAGCAAAGGTACCCGAACCAACAGATTCCTCGATCCTCACCCATTATAGGCTCATGTGGATCGAGTTTAGTTCAGGGGAATACATTTCCCTATGGTTGCACGGAGATGAAAATCTCACGAAGACATAGGTACGGATATATCCCGGAAGCGGTCCACTACCCTGTACGGAGGTGAAAACCTCACGAATGACTAGTTTCTCGCTCCCACTTAAAGGGGTAAAACTGACAATGCAATGCAAAATGCAAATACAGATCAACCAACTTGGTTCAATCATGCAAACATATCATGATGAAAATGAATGCACAGGGAAATCATGATTTTAAAAAAACTTTTAATTTTCGACAAAAAGACAAAACATAACCAATTCACGGCTCGACTCTCTAGAGTCCCCAGCGGAGTCGCCAAGCTGTCGAAACTGTTTTTTAAAACAAAAATTCAGTTGTCGACTTAAAAAAAAATAAAAACTGGAGTCGCCACCGATCCTTTATTGAGGTGTGATCAGCTCACCTTAAAACGTGTTTTGGTCTACGAAATTTGAAAAAACGGGTTCGGGAGTCAGTTACGCACGAGGAAGGGTTAGCACCCTCGTAACGCCCAAAATCGGTACCAAATTGATTATTTAATGTCTTAGTGTCGAGGGCTAAAAAAAGTTTTTTTAAAAACAACTCAAATGATGGAATCTGAAAAGGATAATCAATTGTTCAAGTCATGTAAAGAAATCAAGTCCCAATACATTAGGGTACAATTTCTCAAAATCCCCAAACTTTGATTATCGCTTTATTTTATGCGAAAATCTTCATTTTGAGAAAACAATATGTCATGCCCAATACATTAGGACACAACAAGTTAAGTTCCCGAAAATAATTTTTATACTCATGCATTTTGAATAAAGAATATTCTTGGTTATTTAAGATTAACAAAGAAAATCGGAACCCAATACGTTAGGGCCCAATTTCCTCGAAAATCTCAAACTTTGAACATTGCTTTTATTCAAAAAAAAAACTTTGAATCAAGAGAAAATGATTTTGATATACTGGCAAAACCAAAATATATTTCCCAAAAGGTATGTTAAAAGTTAATGTACCATAAAAACTTTAATTTAAAACATATATGAATATGTATTTACAAAATATATATACAAGTACAATATACAAGTAAATTTAAAAATATGTATACGATATATTTAACACACATATACAAGGATACATATGTGAAAAAAGAAACATGTAAAGCAAAAACTTATAAATATCTCTAAAATATGTATGCATATTTTATAAAAATACATGTACATGTACCCATGAAAATTTTGAAAGTAAAATGAAAATATAAAATATGTATATGTATATATATTTACAACATAAAAGAAATGTATATGTATATATCTATAAAATATAAAATATATAAAAGTTAAAAAGATAAGGAATAAAAAATAAAAAAATATAAAACGTATGTAAAATATAGGGCAATTTACCAAAAAAAGTCGTTTTTTTTCAAAATTTACCGAAATGGGCCGATTTTTTTATTATTTACCGGAATGGGCCATTTTTCGCGAAATCGCGTCCACGTCAGCGCGATGTTAGGGTACGTGTCAGAACATCGCATCCACGTCAGCGCAATTTGCTTACGTGGACACAAATCGCTCCTACGAGGACGCGATTTGCTGACGTGGATGAACAGTTTATGTTTTTAAGCTTGGAAAACTTTGAAAGGCCATAACTTTTCGCTCGGTTGTCCGATTGAGACGATTTTTTTTATTTCGAATAAATTTTCAAGATCTACACGCTGACAAATAGCCGAAGGTGGTTTGCTGTAGTTTTCGTTGAAAAAGATCCTTTTTTGCCCCTAAATTTTGATTTTTTCGGTTTAAAATTGAATTTTGAAACATTCAAATCATTATTTTCCTTATTTATTTGAAGTAAACACCGGATCTTTTTTACAGAATTGTCTTATATCATCCAGTTATAGGTATAAGTCAGCTCATTCCACTTTTGAGAAGTTCCCTAAAATTTTCCATTTTATTCAATTTAGTCCCTAAAACCTAAATAGTCATATTTTCAAATCTAAGCTTCGTTTTTCAATTCAAATTCAATTTCATCCTTCCATAACATTCAAATATTCTTAAACACAAAAATTTCATGCTAATTTTGAAATAATTACACTTTAGTCCCTATACTCGTAACTAACAAATTATACTTTAAAAATTAGTCCCTATTCATCTCTAAGAAGTTTTTCAGCGTGTAGATCTCGAAAAGTTATTCGAAATAAAAAAAATCGTCTCAATCGGACAACCGAGCCAAAAGTTATGGCCTTTCAAAGTTTTTCAAGCTAAATAACATAAACTGTTCATGCCACGTCAGCAAATCGCGTCCTCTAGGGCGCGATTTCCGTCCACATCAGCAAGTCACGCTGATGTGGACGCACTTCTGGCGCTGCACTCGACATCATATTTGAAGTGGACGCGATTTCGCGGAAAATGGACCATTCCGGTAAATAATTAAATAGTTGGCCCATTTCGGTAAATTTTGAAAAAAAAGGGCTTTTATTGGTAAAATACCTTAAAATATATGCATGCGTTTATAAAGGCTTAAAATATATATATATTAAATATGCATATATATTATATATAAAATATGCGCATGTATATGTATAGAAAATATAATAATAATAATGATAGTAAATAATATAATAATAATACAATGTCAAATAATATAAAAGAACTAAAAAAACCGATTAAGGATCCAATTGAAAAATAAACAATGTTTAAGGGCAAAATTTAAAGATTGAAAACACCAGAAAGGGCCAAATCAAAATGCGCGCCACAAGAGGGGGACTAAAAAGGCAATATCCCCATTTTAAGTCAGAACGCGCGGATCCTCCCCTCTGGGTCGGGTCACCGCACGGATCTGCCTGGGCAAAATGGCGCCGTTTTGTCTTGCTTTAAATGAAACAAATCTGGAAAAAAAAGAGAAAATAAAATCATTTTGTTTCATTTTTTAAGAAAAAGGCTCTGCTAGGGTTCCTTTTAACCCTTCCTTTTGCACCGCTGTTCGCCTGCGCCGACGCTCCGACCGCGGCGGAGATGGCAACAATCCGGCGTCCTTGACGACAGAGGTAATATCCCTTTCTTTTTTTATATTTTGAGCAGAAAATAAGAAACAAACAAAATATTTTAACAAAACAATGAACATCAAATTGGGTACAACGAAAAAATATTCACCTCTGTATTTTAAAAAACTTTGTATTTCTTTTGAATCTTTCTCCCCATTTTTCAGTATATCCTCAATACAATATTGGTCTCCCTATTTTACAAAATAAAACAGCTTTATATAGCCCGAAAAATAAAAAGAAATCGAATATAATTGTTATTTTTTGTTGTTTCTTCTCTTTCGGACTCTTTGAGTTCGTGCTTGCAGGTGTTTGTGGAGCGCACGTGGAGGAGTCGGCCTCGAGACGTGCGGCGGCTGGAGGCTTTGCTGGAAGTAGGGAGGCTGCTGCTAGGTTTCCAAACCCTTCCTTTTCCATTAATTTCGGGCCTGGGTTAGGAATTAACTATTGGGCCCGTTATTGGGTTTGTAATAAAATTGGACTGAAACATTAGCCTTTGTTTCTGTTTGATTTTTATTTATTTAACGGGCCGGGCAAAAATTGGACCCTACAGCTTCCAACCACACCGCCAGAAAAGTTAACAAGGGGATTTGCAGTCAATCCAATGCTAGTGCTTATGCCAGCATATTCATGTTGGTATTGTAGTTCCACCTGTTACAACAATAATAAAAACCTTGTCATGTACTCATGAGACCTAGAAGTTTGCAGAAGGGAAGGACAAACAAGAAGTTGAAAATGTTGGTATTTAAGAACAAAAAGCTTAATGACAGGAGTAATGAAGTCTCCATTACCTTGCCAGACCTTGGATCAAGGGCAATAAAACTAAAGATTGTCTTCAAACCCGGTGCAGGTTCATCAACAGTAACAGTGGTGAAAAGCTAAAAAGTAAAAATAAAACCCCCAAAAATCACAATTAGATAGTATATCTAAGAAGGCTGGACTCACCATGGTAAGAGCTAGTGTCAACTTTGACATTAGTTGTGATGTTCTTGTTCTTCAGCTCAGTGCTTATATTAGCCAACAAAAATTCACCTTTCTTAGTTCCAGTTGATGTGATTGCCTAAATATTTATCAAATTAAAGAACAAGAATATCAATTATATACGAAGTAAGAAGGTAGCATATAAAGAAGTAACAATGACCCCAAACCATGAATCTCTATATTAATCACAAAACCAAGCATAAAAATATTCATGCTAACTACATCAAAAGAAATCATATGAAATATTTATAATTAGGCAAAAGCAAAATGATTTCATACGTGAACATGGCAAGTCAATAATATGCAGAATTGCCGCACAAATTTTACACATAAATCTTGAAATTCAACAAACATAATAGACTAAAAGTCTATGTAAATTATGGGACACGAATAATAGGAAAGTTAAAATGTGAGTTCATTCATACAAATAAAAATAAATAAAAGAACCAGAAATGAACAACAGAAGCCATTTCAAGAAATACAAACAAAGAGAATAAGAAGAAAACTCCCTTGAAAAACTTTTCATTGTTCTGTTCAATCAAATATGCAATAGAATTAAAATCGAAATTACGAGAACAAAAGATTCAGATAAAGACAAGGTAGTGGATGAGGTTTATTAGAGGTGAAGCAAAACTAACCTGTAAAATAAACAAGGAAAAAGAGTGAGCTGCTGATGAGTGAAACTAGTAAAAGACCAACGAGAAAACTGCTAAAGAGTTAAAAAAGAGTAGAAAGAAAAGAACAAATAAGGTTCAAAAAAATCAATCAACAAAAACGACATTAGCTAGATATTTCTTTTTTTTCATTCTTACCTTCGAGACAGGAAGATGAACGTCGTCGTCGAAAAGGGGGAAGATCAAAGATGAATGTCGGTGACAGGTATTGAGAAGCGTTGTTGGCTAGCACCAAGCATTGGGTCGGAATTGCAAAGAAGGGGGAGAGGGAAGGGAAAGAGGGTTTTTCTTTGCTGGGGATGTGGAGAGGAAAAAAATTGAAAAATGTCTTACAAAAAAAAAAGTAAGACATTATCGTCTCCAAAATTTAACACAAAAATATGATGTTAATGTTCTACATAAATCCAACCCAATTCAACCCAATGCAGCCCATAAATACCTCTAATCAGTATTATTAAAAATTCAATATGCTAATAAGATTTAACTCAAGCGGTTGGGTACAGATTATAGAACTAATTATCACTGAAATTTACTTTAAGCAAAGTAGAGAATGTTAATGACACAGTTCATTGGTAATTTTTCTTCAGGGTGTAGGATCATTGGGACCCAAAAGTAGAGCATGTTCTCACAATAAAATGAAGAATAAATACTAAAACCTTTTAATTTCATGAAGTAAATACAATAATAATATTATGGTGCCATATGGTAACCGTAGGCATGGAAAATGTGAGTTGCTCTTGCTCACACAAATATGCACTCTGAAATTCTAATGAGACCAATCGCCATACGCAATCACCTTGGCCGCCTATGAAACAAGAAAAGAAGAAATATACATACAAATTCATCCAACATGGCAAGTAAAAGAAACATCATTGTTTTCACTTTTTCTTGGATTAGGCAACTTTATCCATTTGCAATAACGACAAGCCATGGGCATGGCATCCCCATGTTGCCGTTTCTAAATTTTGAGGTATAAATGAAGTAGATAGGGATAGCTAAAGAAAACCCAGTTTCTCCACAAAGAGACAAGCAACATTGTTGAATTCCTCGACTCTACTTGCCAACTCATTTCGCATTATTGCCTTCTAAGAAGCATGCAACAAACAAGACGTGGGGCAAGGAGATTAAGAAAGGAAATATGTCAGAAACTCTAATACATCAATCTTTATCCTATGCAGAAAGAGAAGGAACAAACAAACCGCCCATGTGGATTGTCCATGCACATGGGCATGCAAAGCAAAGGATTGGATTACATTTTATTCTTTATACTCAAGAAAATAGTAAATTAATCTTTACACGTTAGATCAAATAGTAAACTAGTCCTTCATATTAAAAATTTTATCAATTTTTAATGTTAAAACTGACATGATTGATAAAATATACAGACAGTTTACACATAGGGTGTTACGTACAACTTATATTGACATACATATATGGATCAGTTTATGGATCAGTTTTTAACAGTAGAAAACAATAAATTTTTTAATAAAAGACCAATTTACTATTTAATCTAATGTAAAAAAATTAATTGTTGATTTCTAAATAAATAAGACACTATACAATTAAATTTCTAATTAAAAAAACTCCATCATACTTTTATCAAAATCCAATGCATATATTAGTTCCCAAGTTTAAACAGAAGGTGTAAGCAAACTCTGACATCAGATGTGTACCATATATGTGATGGCTGATGACAATACATATTCCTCCACTTAGATGGAAACAAATAATATATATCTTTGGTGAAATTGGTGCTTACATCACAGGGAAATTTCATCTTTCTTTTTGGATTTGGGTGACAATCTGACAGGTAATGTGGACCTGCTCCACTTCCCAAAGATGGATAACAGATAATGTTATTGACATTAAATTGTCATCACTTCGATACAATTTACCTTGTAATGTAGATATTATACACTACAAATGGTCCCATATTTAAACCAATTTTTTCTACTTTGCTTTCATCACATGGGCTGCCATTTGCCAGATCTGAATATATATTATTATAATAACCATATATACGTAAATATTTTACAAGTATTTTAATATATTAATAATTTAAATTATATAAATTTAAAACTTAACTTATATTCAATTCTTATATATTTTTAAATTTTAATATAAATTACTATTAAAATTCTGTATCTTTGAGTTCTATCATACTTGAGATTTCTCCAAATTTATATAAACTTAAATTTATCATATGCAAGCTTTATTAGAATATATTTTATATTTAAATTTGATTATATTTTGTATATACTTGCAAAAATTTCTTTAAAAACAAATAAATGACTAGGTCTGGACTCTTACCTTGGTTAGTCTTTTCTGAACTATCAAAAAATTTAAAATTAAAATAATATTTAGTTCTTGAATTTGATTTTTTATTTATATTAGTTTCAAATTTTGACAAATTTTTTATTTGATCCTTGAACTCAGATTTTTAAAGTATGATGATATAATACTCCAAAATTATATCACATCATTGTCTAAAAATTTTAAAAATATAAACAATACAAAATATTAAAAATTAGAAAAGAAATTAATTTGTTTTAAGTTTTACATCATTATCAATCCTACTTTTAATTTGAAAATTCTACCAAGAGTCAAGATAAATAAATAAAAATAAAAGAAGAAACATAAAAATTGTAATTTATCTCAAATAAGAAAAAAAGTGCTTTCCTAATTTTATTGGTTAATTTGTCCATTTCTGTGGTATTTTTAATTTCCTTTCTTTTTTACTGAATTGTCTCACATCAGCTTACATCGGATTAACTAATTTTGAGTTTTGCCTTTCAAATGATTAAATGAATCGTAAACTGTTGACCAAACTAATAAGAAAACCTTTTTCACAAATTAAACTAACACTTTGTGGGTATTTCTTTAGTTGTTCCTACTTGATATTGATTTTGTGGGTACATTTCATGTATTTATGAAGACTAATATTCAAGGTGTTTGTTATTATTTGATATATTAGGAATGAAGTTTTTAAATTTTGCAATTGGATTTAATTGATATTTAAAAAAATAAAATTAAATAAATAAAGCATATGATTATTTCTTTAAGTTCAAGAGCATAAGGTTATTTTTAATGTTTGAAATTAATTTCTTTTATTTGTCTTTAAAAATATAATGTGCTTAATTTATCATTACATCTAACATTTTTGATGATATGAACAACGATTTACAGTTATAGATATCTAAAACAATTGTACCAATGGATTAAATATCTCATTAAAAAATATGAGATTCTTGAGGGTTTTGGAGATTGAATGTGACAATGTGGATAGGTACTACCCATAGTTCTTCTTCAACTCATAAATAAGAGGATAATACGCTTCAATGCATCCAAACCTACGTCCTCCTACATTGGTAACAATATCCATGCCAATTGAGTCAAGACTTAATCGACAATATATCTAACTTTTTAACCGATTGATTTTATGTTGACGTGAACGTTAACATAAAAAAAATAATATAATAAAAATTTTGCTGATTTGGACAAACACATTTAAAAAATACTTTTATCTTTTACTTTAATACATACAAAAATGTTATTAACTACAGAATATCAAAGTGCTTGTTTAATCTATCAAATTGAAATGCATATCAAGATCAAGCTGCTAAAATATTTTTATCAACCTTTAGAAGCTAATATTCAAAAGTCATTGTTTAAAACAGTGTTGTTTGGTTGAGATTTGAGATATGAAAGTGAAAGGCTCTCGACTATTGAATATGATATTTCCTTTTCTAATTTAATAGATTAAAATTTTTATACCTTTTATAGCTCTCATAAATGAGCAATTGTGGAAGTAAATGTTGTCGCGAAGGCATTAAATTCAATCTCACCAATGTTTTACCAATTTTGAAAATGATCATATAAGAATACATCTAGACAATTGTTAGGAAATATGTTCATATTGTAATAAATATATAACTGTTTTCTATTTATTTAAACGATGAATAAGTAATAATGTTGATTTTATATTTCATTATTATATCTTTTATATTTTGCATGCATAGCGAAATTGTGCAAGTAAATATTAACTTATTGATTGTCTAAGCTCAAACTGAAGACAAGTTGCATTGTAAAAACGTTTACAGTGCGAGAAAGGCAACTTACTTCAGTAAATAATCTAAAAATAAGCTTGTAATCATATAAAAGAATCGAAGTGAGCATTTGATTCAAACACTGATAAGGATTATTATGTTGTCTACAATTCCAATTGGGGAGATGGCTAGTCTTGGCTATCGGATCAGTTAACTCCACGAGTAGAGACAAAGATGTATTCATTGATAGAACAATACATTGGATTGGACCCACGATGAATTAATTCTGAATCCGTTTGTGAATTAATTCACTTGTGACGTTCATGGTGTAATTTACCTAAATCTTTAGTTAGTCACTGACCATGCATATGCAACTTATGTGTTTTGATATTAGTGGATGCTTATGCTCTAAAGATGATCGAGCCCATAACCGATATGTTGGGTACATGACTTGTATATGGCATGACTCTACTAGCAACAATGGAATTCATAGCTCAATTAAAGAGTTAATGATATCCTCTCATTGACATTGTGTGGATTGATAAATATAGAACGTGACCACGGGTTGCTTGTTCTTGAACTAGCAATTTATCACAGTCATTTGTTGACAATGATCATATTAATCATTAAGAAGACACAATGGTGACAATAAGATAAAATAGGGTTGTATTGAGTGAACGAATTTAACTCAAATGAATCAAAGATATCATATGAGGGTAACACACACATGATGAGATCATTGAACAAAGTAGTTGGTTGAATTGCTTTTGTAAAGAGTATACAATAAGGAGCTATCAATCATAATATTTCTTGTGGATTGACTTCATAATTAAGTAAGTACGAATTATTGAAACGATGCTTATGGACATAATTACAATTACTACAGCCTAATTGTATATGTTCGATTAGTTCTTCTCGCTTGATCGGACTGCATTTGAATCAGAAAAAAATTCTATGACTTTAGAAATAATTTAATTAAGTTTATTTATTCGATATAGAATTAAATTAAGTGGTCTTGAGAATTGTTCAACTAGATAATTTGATTAAAGAATTCTCTTGAAAACTTAATTTGAAAAATCTAAGTGATTTTTGGAAAAATTAATTTTGATCAAGTAAAATTAAATTAATCAAATTAATTAAAATTAATATGAGTAATTGAACTTGAAAATTAGACCTAAGATCGTAAATTGGGTCCGAGAGCCCAAAACTGAGACCAAAACCCAAAAACTAGTCAAACTGGGTCCGATATGTAAAATCGGACCGACGATCCAACCAATGGCTAGACCGAAACAGTCAAGTCATCATAGACCTAGATCGAACCGACAGTAGCCGAACCGGCTCGAAGTGCCATAAGGGTGTCGCACCTGCATCACCAGATGTCGGCGGTGGTTAGTCTTTAGTGGTTGAGCAATGGAAGAATTACACTCCTACTGGACTCTATCGGAGAATTTCATTTTAGATTAAATATTCCAAAATTAATATTATTTTAATAGTTTAATATTAAATTTAATCTAATATTTATCAAGATAATATTAAATTTAATCTAATATATAAATAGTGCCTTGGGTTATTATTTTATACCCACTTGAATTCAACAGAAAGTTGTAGAGAGAAAATTCTCTAAAGAGATTATTTCAGAAAATTTTTAAAGATATTTTTTATTTACAACTTGAGCCAAAAGTTTAAAAAAATTACAAAATTACCCCACTAGTAATTTTTGTGAATTTTTTTTGATTTGAAGTGAGCCCACATTTGGCAGACTTGAGCTTGAGGATAGCGAAGAAGACTACTCAGTCGAAGCGCTCATCCTAGACGAATTGAAACAGTACAATTTTGATTAAGTATTTATTATTTTAGATATCACAACCATGATCTTGTTTTGGAAAAAAAATTTTAAAACTCTGGTTTTTCCCTAAATTTTTTTTCCGCTGCATTTTCCAAATCTATTTTTCCAACAACAATACCCTAACCTGATTCAAATTAAACTTTATAAAGAAGGCAATCATGCAATGAGGGATCCATTCCAAGTCCCCATTCACCTATAAATACTAATTCTTGCAAGATCAAAAGGGAATAGGATCAACTCTACATCCCACATTTAGTTCAAACATTATCGCAACTTTAAAAAACCATCATTAGTGGCTCTTCACACCGCACACAATGTTAATGATCACCATTGTCCACCCCAACATCTTGTAACAATTGGCGGTGTCTTTAGGAACTTGGACAAGAAGCTATGACTCAACCAATCTAGAACGTCCTAGAGATACAAGCAAACGAGGTCAACTACAAGCAATGTGATCAATATTACTAGAACTAATACAATAAATATGAGTATAGAGACAATCGGTATTGTCAGGGGGTATACTATTAGTACAATTATAAACGAGAATAATATTATTAGCAACAACTAGGAGCAAGCATCAATGTTATGCTTCTTACAACCAATATGGCCAACCAAGTGGCCAACAAGATTACTACTTGCAACCTCAGTAGGACCAACAACCTAGGTATTATAAAAATTATCCATATAAACCATATTTGGTTGAAACCAACCAACAACCATGGCACCAAAGGGCTAAGAACCTTACCATACAAAAAATAATACTCCCACTACATAGCAATACACTAAGCTTCAAGAATAGCTTAGGCTCTTATCATAAAAATACAACTATCAATAGGAGATAATACAAAAGAATGCTTGAATCATTTGAGAGTTAAGGGCGAAGTGAGGCAATGTAACCTCCCTAACCTAGCCTAGACGTTAGACCCGAATTCGAAAAATTACAATAGCCACTGAAATGGCCCAGTAAGCTATCGGAGTTTTTAAAACGGTCATATTAAAATATTTGTTTATCTTTAAGGAAACTTAGTCTATTTTTGGGAAAAAAAAACTTAGTGTTTTACCACCTTCTTACGAAATAATATAATTAATTCAAAACTGGTTGATTTATAAATTATCTACTCGTTTAAAAGCTCTTTTTTCATCAATGCAGGAGAAAAAGTGATACTAGTATAGTTTTAATGAAAACCATGTTTCATGCATTATAAAATAAAATAAAAATCAAGCTTTAATAGCCAAAATATACCATACATGCCCTAAATAACCTGAAACTAAGTCTCATGCCACAGTTTAAATAAGACATTACGGTCCTTAAATAATAGGAACTGTAAATAATAATGGGTAAAAATAAAAATATTAATAAAGCTTCAATCCAAGCTGAGCCCTCCGATTTTTCGATTTCATTTCCTAACCTAGTGGATTATCTATAAAGATGTAAAGTAAAGGGGAGTGAGTTATGAAGCTTAATGTGAGTTTGTTCACAAGAAAATCAAAACAAAACCATAGGCAAAGCACGTGGGTTAGCAATTCTGATAATAATCACAATCATAAAGCACTTTAGATTAACGATTTATTATATCATCACTTCATTACACTACTTCAAAAAACACAATTTCAAATATACATGTTAATAGCTGACAATGCAAGTTTAATTTATCAGAAAGGACTTACCCAACTTCGCTACACACCTCGCTTATGAGTTCCCTAAAACTCATTTACCATATCACTCTAGGTTGTGGATGAACCACCATTGATTTGCAAATAACTACCACTTGTTGTGGATACACAACGTAATTGTAGATAAAAGTTACCACTAGGTTTGTAAAAATTGTGAGCAAACCACTAATATTTTTAGAAAAAAACATTTGCACCTAAGCTATCACTTGGTTCGAGATCAAACCACAATTTGCAGTTACTGTCACTTGTTTTGAGTGCACAACATATATGCATATTAAACAAATTGCCACTAGGTTTGTGGACAAGCCACCACTTGTTTGTAAATTAAACTGCCGCTCTTCCTCTATATAAATCATCTCGCCCCATGCAATCCAATATGGCATACCTTATAACATAATAACGCAAAAATCTGTAGGCATGCTTAAGACTTATTCCATTCAACACTAGCAATGGACATGTTCATCATGTATTCAGTCTAGCGATAATAGTGTTAACACTCACAATTTACCAATAACACTTAGCAGTAGGCATGGTTAATATCACATATTTATTCATAGCATTGTAGTGATTCAGTTAACCAATATCAATAAACACATTATAACAGTAGCAATTCAGGCATATAAATCGTGGATTTTTGTATAAACACTAATGCAAAGATCAATTAAATGCATAAAAACTTCTAGGAATAATTTAGGGATCAAAAAGGAACTAAAGTGAACATAACATAAATTTCTGGGCAAAACTGTAAAATAGGGGGCACATGGTCGTGTGACCAAGCCGTGTAGGGTGCTATAGGTCGTGTGGAAGGAGTACACAACCATGTGGTTGGGCCGTGTAACAGGTTGTGGTCGAGTGGCAAATGCAAAATTAACCTATAAGAGGGACACAGTCATGCGGAAGGGTCTTGGTCATGTGGTTTACGAACTAGCTTAGGGTTTCTAGGGCACATGGTCGTGTATGAGACCATGTGGCCCTATTCTAAGGCACGATTTTCTCCGATTTGCTTGTAAAAGAACATGCACTTGTCATCGAGATCTCGAACGACATTCCTTGCACTCAAATCTGGTCCAATGCACCTGAAATAGGTCTGAACTTGATGGAATTACAGAGGCTATCAATGATGAATTCAACAATCGATAGAGAATCAATTTATCGGGGATTGATTTGATGTTGAAAGCAAAAATAATTTTAGCAATGTAGAGAAAATTTGATGGAAATAAGAGGATGAAAAAGAAATATAGAAGAAATAAGGAGAGAGAAGAGAAATTCTAAGTGGAATGGAAAAAGAAACATAATTCTAGTGTAATTACGGAAAAGGGACTAAATAGCTAGGTTTTTAAACTTTGAGGGGTTGCATAGTAATTTCCTCTAGTGTAATTGAAAGAGCCTTGGGATGGAGTGGTTCAAACCTGGGTCAGTAATGGGAAAGAGCAAGTGTTTAACCATTGGGTTACTGCCCATTTTTTAATAGGTTTTACTTCTAGTAATATTTATTATAGCATGATTTTTCATCCTAGTTTGTTGAAAATAAAAAGCAAAGAAATGGGAGAAAAGTGGATAGAACCTAGGACCTCTAGGGTGTACATTATCTATTTAACCATCAAGTTTAGATCATTACTTAGTTAATTATTTCAATTAATCACCTATATTTGGGGGCATGACAGGCAATCCAAAAAAAGAATATGACACTAGGGCATGAAGATGCAACTTTATTAGTTGTTGAGCAAACGAACCATCCGACCAGGATGAAAGATGTAGAATATGGTCTAGAAAAGGTGGGCATAGCACCAGTAGGCTCCCCTCTCAAACAACAAATGGAGGCATCAAGGAGAAAAATGGAAATTCTGAAAATATTGATGAAGCCAAAAGAAGCTTCATCAATCCAATATGCTGACAGTCTACTGATTACCCTTGTTGTTATAGAGCTAGTCCCAATTTCCTTGAAACCATTGAAAGAGACATTTGTAGGAGACATATAAGGGAATAAAATATCTAAAGGATCATTTGCATCAAAATAAAAGTTATATGAGGAATGTAGGAGCCTCCAATGCCCTTAAGTTCAAGACATTTTCCTTAACATTATGAGAGTATGCTAGAAGCTGGTACTTAACTCTCCCAGCAAGGTCCATAAGCAGATTTGATGAATTGGATCACCAGCTGAAGGTCAACACTCGACTAATATTGTTGTATAAAAACCGTCTATGTTGTTCAACACCAAGAAAGAGGAAAGTGAAGGTTTGTAATAGCATATCCAACAGTTTAACCTTGCCACAAAAGGAATTAAGGGTTAAACAAATTATTGGGAGATCCAAGCTTTTATGACTGAAGTAACCCCATGAGCATCTAAAATACAATTTAATAGAAAAAGATTTGGACTTGGGAAGTGAAAGAAAAATAAAAGGAAAAGGGTCTTAAAGCAACGTAACTATTGGCCAACAAAATGATGCCACGTCAAAAGTCAAGAATTACACCCATTTAAAGTCGCCATTTTAAAATTTTGAAAAAAAAACATGAGTAATTATTAATCCCACTATAGATAGTCCAAGCAACAAAGGCTTCTCCTTCGTTAAAAACTGACACCTCGTCACCTCAAAATCACAGATTCAAATCAACTCACTTTATAAAATTATCTTTAACTAAGGGCTAATTGTTATACCCTACGCCTGGATACCCCTTATGCCTTCATGCATGAACAACTTGTGCCATGAAAAGAGTATTACCAAAGTAAGCATCGTTGCGATGCCATCAAGGACTATTGTCACATCTAATCCAATCGCATTAATGCTTCTAACTTCCCAAACTCACCAAACTCGAAAATGGTCACAATGGGATACATTTGGAATAAACTTTGACCTAAGCCCAAATAGGACTCTTCGGCTATCATACAGTGAGGGACTCACTTCAGATCCTTCTTCATCTAAAAATACCCTCTTTTCCTAGATTTGAAGGGGACGAGATCAACTCTGCAACTTACTTTTAACTCAAACATCATCCCAACTCAGATAAACTACTATGTTTAATGACTCTTCACACCATCCACAATATGAGTCACCACCATTGTCTGCCCCAACTACTTGTATAATATTATTGTTATAACAAAAATAATCAAAATAATTTTAATCATGTAAACTTGTATGCTTAGAGATTAAGTTGGATTTTTTTGTAATTTTTTAAAACCAATAAAATTATAAATGTGTCAAAGTAAAACAAAAAATGTTTTGTTTTCAGTAAAGTGCGTGTAAGTAAAATTTTGCCATGTCATTTTATCCTGTCAATCTCCACAATAATATCAAGGAAAACTACCTATTTAGTCATCCAAGTTTACTCAAGTTCCTATTTTGGTCACTCATTTTAAAATTTTGTTATTTTAGTCACTTTTATTAGATAAGTTATCAATTTTAGTCACTTTACCATTAAAATGGGTTTCATCACCAAACAGAATGTTAATATGACCTGGTATAATAACAAAAGTAGCCTTCAATATTTACCCATTTTGTTAATTTAATCTTTCTTTTGAAAAAATTAACCCTTAGTATTAAAATATTAAATGTTTGATTGACTATATAATTAAATAAAATAATTGTGGGTATTGTGAATTAAAATAATAAGAGAACTGAAGATTAGTTGTTGAGGGATATCCCTGGAGAGGTTCATTTTGTTGTCTTTAATGTGTACCATTAAAGTGACATTTGAATTTGATGAGATTATGGATTCGATGTATTTAATCGAATATCTAATTTATGTTTTAGTCTTCACAAAAACATCTTCACATGAGAATCTTAACATCATTTTAATCCTACTTTTTGTTTCTACAAAATCAATCAACTCAAACTGGTTTGATTTTTTCGACCCCTTTTCTCTTTTGTGGGATATAAACATTTCTTTTGAGTAGTAAATTAGGTTTCTAATTTATTATTGTCTACTCTAATGAAATTAATTTATTTTGTCATTTCTGTTTTCTTTTATTTCCGTTTGTTCTTTAATCCCATTATATTTATGGTTTCCATATCTTTCCCTTAATTTCCATCAAATTTAGCAAACGGGTAAGGGTTATCTTCGAGTTCAAGGTCTAATAAATCATTCGGTTCAGTTCTCCCTTGCGTGCCTCCAACTAAAACCCAACCACTCATGATTAGGAGTTGTCCATTTCAGATACCTGCAAAACAATCAAATAAAATCATTTTAAAACACCATTAAGAAAAAAATACTAAGGGAAAAAAAAAGACATACGAAACGGATGAATGAGACGAGTCAACAGAGGAAAAGAACAAACGGCACAAACTGCTGAAATGGAAAATGGAGAAACGGAAAACGGAAAACGTCAACAGAAATGGATCACGTAAAAGAAAACAACTGCGCTGGAATAGAATGGAATGGAATGGAATGGTGTTTGGTTATCAAACCAATTAAGAGAGATGATAAACCAGTCAAAATTGAGAACTGGCCTGGGCTTTTTAGATTAGAGTTACAGTCTGGTTAGATTGAATTAGATTAGATTTTAAAGGAATTTAGGGTTCTTTTTCTGTCCAAAAGCTCCTCAAATTTACCATTGCCTGCAAATATATGTATTTACACCAACAAACTATATGATAATTTGTTCCTCGGATTTTACGGTTTCGGTCACCCGGAGTACACTAAAAATCATATCCGTCCCGAATCCTTCGTCCAGATCTCCAACCTCTTCGCCGGAACCTGACTGCAACGCTACCATCCGGCGTTACTCCGAAGCTCGATCCCCTATCACCGGAAAATCTTGGAGACTTAACCAAAAAGCATTAGAAGATTACACATACCGCAAAAGGAATCTTCATAAATCCTCCGCTTTAGACATCACGGAAAGCCGGCTCGGCCTCGGCTGGAACGCTGATCGGCGACGCTGCTGGTGAGAGGAAGGCCTAATCAAAGCCGACAAAGCTCTCTTAACCAGATCTCCTTCGACTCCACCAATCCTCACCAGCGAGTTTGTCATCGCAGATCTACGCGCGTTGAGCCGATTGCTTGGCGCGTAACTCGACACCGCGTTCGAATTATTGAAACCTTTATGAAGACTGCAACGGAAGGATCCCGGATGCGTCGTTGGGGAACACATACAAGTCCGCTTCTGCTGTCGCTTCTCTAAATTCTGCACAGCGTCGGTGTTTTTACGGATGGTGGCTATCGAACGGTTCGGCGAGATCGGGCGGTTATCCAGCGAGAAACGCACAGATGGCGCCGATGAAGAGTGGTTGTACATATTGACACGTGGCGGAGAGATAGATCTGTGTTGATTAAAGAAAGTTGAAGAGCGTGAAGAAAAGCTTGAACTCGAAAAGGCAAAAGAAGAGGAAGAAGATGAAGACTGAGAAGCGTAGTGAGAACAGAAACGGCCGGATGGGGAGAGGGATCGGAGAACCGGACCGCTCGTTCGTCTAGAAGATGTCGCCATTTTTTTATGGGGTTCGCAGAAGGGAGAGAAAGCGTGCAAAAACAGAAATGAGAACTTTTTTTATTATTTCTAAAAAGCCGTGTTTGGCTGTTTAGTTGGGCAAACCTAGCTTTACTCGAGCTATGTATTTATACGGTGAGGGGGCTTGGAAATTTCGCGAGATTTTCAAAAGTAGGGATTTTAGTTCTTCGGTTTTGCAGTTGTACCCATGAACTTTCCGTTATTTATTTTTCGATGCCGTTTTCATTTGTTATTCTTTGCTGCTGTACACGTCATTGTTTTTTTTATATATAAAACTTAGAATTACCCATCATTTTTCTTAAAAAAATCTAAAAAATTTAAGAAAATTAAATGAATATGCATTAGCCATGAAATACTTAATATAAATAAATTACATGTATTTTTTAAATATTTTATTTTATTTTAATTCTCATGTCACGTGTACTTTATCATAATTGATTTTGTTATAACGATATATTATTTGCAACTGAAGTTATAAATATAACTTTTAAGTTTTTAAAAAACTTTAAAATATGTTTTAAATCCTTATAATTTTTGTGCATTCAAATTTAAACTCTTACTTTTATTTTTAAAATTTAATCTATTTATTTTTAAATTTAATTATTAACACTATTAATAAATTTTAATAAATTTAGATCTATTAAAATATTGTTTTTATATATAATTATTAAATGAGATTTTTGTACTTCAAAATACCACTCTAAATAATTTAATAAAAAATTAAGTGTTAAATTTTTTGTTTCTTTTAGAAATATATAGATTAGCATTTACAGGCTAATTTACAAAAAAAAGCCCTTTTTTTAAAAAAATTACCGAAATGGACCGGTTTTTTAATTATTTACCGGAATGGGCCATTTTTCGCGAAATCGCGTCCACGTCAGCGCGATGTCAGGGTACGTGACAGGACATCGCGTCACGCCGTGCGACTCTGCCGACGTGAGACGTGATGTGGCTGCTGCGTGAATAAGGCTCAACGGTCAAAAAATTGACCGTTGCCCCCCCAACGGTCAAAATTTTTTTTACTATATAAACCCCCCACCCCTTTTATTTTCACAAACAAATTCAATATCAATTTCCTTCAAAAATTCTCTCAATTCCGTTCAAAAATTCTCTCAAATTCCTTCCAAAATTCTCTCAAACTCTCAAATTCCTTCCAAAATCCTCTCAATTTCCTTCAAAAAGTCTCCAAATCCATATTAAATTTCTTTTTCCATTAAATTTCATTATTTTAAGAAAATTTTAAAATTTTTTATTTTTTTAAAAATAATTTTAAAATTTTTAATATTTTCAACAATAACCGGATCATTGATTCGTCTTGATAGGAATCACATATCGGTGGAGCAAATGAACATGGTAAGTATTAAATTTAAATTTTAAATTTTATTTAAGATATTTTTATTTATGTATTTTTAGATATTTATTAATTTATTTTTTGTTATATAAGGCTAAAGATCGGGTATTGGAATGCAATATTCGGAATATGTATGCTCCTCCATCACCGTTAGAAGAGAACTACCTGCGGGGAGCGGGATTTTGGCACGTGGCAACAGTAGGCGGGGGATGCAAGTTGGAGCCGAAACTGATCAGTGCGTTGATCGAGAGGTGGAGACTTGAGACGCACACATTTCATCTTCCATGTGGAGAGTGCACTATCACTCTAGAAGATGTCCATCTGCATTTGGGATTGCCGGTGGACGGGCACCCAGTGACTGGGTCTGCCCAATCTAGCAATTGGGAGGCGGTGTGCTACGAACTTTTGGGCGCCGTTCCGGATAAAATGGATGAAGGTAAGGTGGAGATGGGCTGGTTACGTGCCACCTTCCCCAATCTGAATGAAAATTCGACCGAAATTGAAAGAATCCGATATGTTCGATCATAGATTCTTCAAATAATTGGAGGCTATCTCATGGCCGACACGTCACGGAGCCGTGTACATCTAAGGTGGCTGCTAAAACTCGTTGATTTTAGAACAGCCGGTGAATTTAGTTGGGGGTCTGCCGTCTTGGCAACATTATATCGGGAGATGTGCGGGGCGACCAAACCGAGGAGAGCAAAAATCGGAGGATACCTGTCACTACTGCAATCATGGGCACGGTTTCGCTTTTCATTTCTATGTCCTCGAGTGAACCACCCATATACATTCCCACTCGTAACGAGGTAAATTTTATATTACATTTTGAAATTGTTATGTAGATTTTGTAAGAATAAAAGTATGCTAAAATTTATTTAATTAGGTGGAACCATTCATGAGTTATCGTGGATTACCGTCGAACTTGAAGATATACGGCTTCTATTGGACCAACGGTTGAAGCGTATAAGTATTATTGCAAATAGATATTTCCATACATTCGCTAGTGGATTGATATTTAGTATTTACTATTTAGTATTATGTATATAAGTAATATTTCTATCATGTTCATGTAGTTTTAATGGACACCATACGAGGATCCGGCAATCCGGGCAGTAATCCCGGAAGAGTTTTTACAAAATCCGGACGCTTGGTGCGTGAAAGTGGTGTTGATCAACTATGCAACTGTGGAGCCCCACCAGACAGACAGAGTCGTACGACAGTTTGGATGTAGACAACTGATCCCTGAGGACCCTGAGGTGTTTGACAAGCACCACAAAATTGACCTTCGGCTATTAGGTACGGATTGGCCTAGATACTGGTCAGAGTACACGGAAATGTGGGAAAATCGGCATGAATATCTACCTACTCGAGAACAAATCATCGTTCCCAAGTTAGCGTACGTTCCAGAATACATGCCATGGTTTAGGATCCATGGGAAGCCGTATTTACTTACGCCAGAGGAGAGGCAGCGGCAAATACGTGTCGGAAGGGAAAGGCGCGGACCTCTAAATCCAAGGGGACAAGACTACGATGGCAGCCCATCAACGAGGCCCAGACATTCACCCGGCTCATCATCAGCGGCCATGCAATCATCGTCCCCAACGAGAGCACCGACGCAGTCACCTGACACAGCAATTCAACAGATGATACCCACGCAATCACCTTTCCCTATGATGCCAGGTATGTTTCCTAGACCTTATATGTACCCTAACCGGTACATGTATCCTTTTCCAAATCCTATGGCAGGTTGGAGCCAAATGCCCGGATCAGCTCCATTTCCTGTAATGCCGAGCGGACCACCGATAACTAGGCCATCGGCGCAGGAGGGGTCACAAGGGGGGCCGTCGGGGAGCTCTCATTTTTACCAATCGCCAGCAACGCATGGCTTTCAAACTCCGTCGCCGTTCATGATGCAAACACCTCCACATACAGTATTCTTTGAAGGTGGATCATCGTCCCAAGTCTGACAAGCAGATGCCAAACCAGAAGAACAACAATCACCACCCGAGGAAGAACAACCGCTGCCGGAAGCTAGAGGAAGGAGGAATCCAGCGCGTAACCGTCGACGGCCGCCATGTGGAACCGAATCCCCCGGTCATAGACATTGATTACCGTATTAAAATTTATCATTTGATGTAATGAAATAGAAGTTTATGACGATGTAATACACATAGAAATTTTTCCGAGTTATTTTGACATTATTTGATTAAAAACCCTAACCCTAACCTAATTTAATTAAAAACCCTAACTTAACTTAATTAAAAACTCTAACCTAACTTAATTTAATTAAAAACCCTTACCCTAACCTAATTTAATTAAAAACCCTAACTTAACTTAATTAAAAACCCTAACCTAATTTAATTTAATTAAAACCCTAACCTAATTTAATTAAAACCCTAACCTAATTTAATTTAATTAAAACCCTAACCTAATTTAGTTAAAAACCCTAACCCTAACCTATTTTACATGAAAACCCTAACCCTAACCTATTTTAATTAAAAACCCTAACTTAACTTAATTAAAACCCTAACCTAATTTAATTTAATTAAAAACCCTAACTTAATTTAATTTAAGTAAAACCCTAACCTAATTTAATTAAAAACCCTAACCTAATTTAATTTAATTAAAACCCTTACCCTATTTTAATTTAATTAAAAGCCCTTACCCTATTTTAATTTAATTAAAAATTCTAACCTAATTTAGTTAAAAACCTAACCCTAACCTATTTTACATGAAAACCCTAACCATAACCTATTTTAATTAAAATCCCTAACCCCGACCTAATTTAATTAAAACCCTAACCTAATTTAATTTAATTAAAACCCTTACCCTATTTTAATTTAATTAAAACCCTTACCCTATTTTAATTTAATTAAAACCCTAACCTAATTTAGTTAAAAACCCTAACCCTAACCTAATTTAATTAAAAACCCTAACCTAATTTAGTTAAAACCTTAACCCTAACCTATTTTACATGAAAACCCTAACCCTAACCTATTTTAATTAAAATCCCTAACCCTATCCTAATTTAATTAAAAACCCTAACCTAATTTAGTTAAAACCCTAACCCTAACCTATTTTACATGAAAACCCTAACCCTAACCTATCTTAATTAAAATCTCTAACCCTAACCTAATTTAATTGAAAACTCTTACCATGATTTATCATTTTATTTGAAATCCCTAACCCTAACCTAATTTAATTAATGTAAAAACCCTAACATAACTCAGCGGATTTGATAATCTTACTAACCATTTAACAAATTGTAGTTTTACATAATGTTGGATTTCGTAAAATGTTTTGACTGGTACTAACATTTAAGAAATTGTACTAATTTGATAATTTTACTAACAATTAATACAATTATCAATTAATAATTGAATAAAAGGTAATTTTTTCTATAATTCCATTCAACTATTGCGATTAGGGCATGATCGACTTGTATGGCCTAGGTTCCTATACCATCCGCACAATTTCTGTTGACTGGCTGCTTCTCGGATATCCATATTGTTCCGTATTCTAGTGGAGAAAGGTCGACCCTTCGACTATGACGCAATTCTCTATCCGTAATGACTTAAAGGAGCAAGAGATACAGCGCCACTTACGCTCATCTGGGACCGGTGGGAAAACGTGTCTCCATACGTTGTACATGTTTTCTAATTTGTACACTTCGTCCACATAACTCAGCGGATCCAGATGGAGTTTCTGATAGGCTGCAATAACATGAGCGCATGGATAACGAAGTGCATCGAACTTCCCACAGTCACAAGTCCTGTTTCGCAAGTGTATACGATATTGCCCGCCAACAACACCTTGGTGCGGTATGTCGAACTCCGTCACGCGAAACCATAAATTGTCTCGATCGTGACACACAGCGTGCATGATGTTTGCCTTCGCCTTCGCCTTGTTAATTTCTTGAACTACCTTACTGCACCATACATGCCCACCCTGCATCTGGCCTGCATAAGTTGCTACTCGCTTTGGAAATAGCGCCGCCAAACGGAAATATGCCTCTCGCACAACCGCTGTTATCGGTAGATAGCGCGTTCCTTTAAGAACAGAATTTATGCATTCTGCCAGGTTCGACGTCATATGGCCATATCGTAGGCCTCCGTCGTATGCTTGTGCCCACTGTTCGAAACGTATGTTGCAAAGGTAGTCCGCCCCTTCTCCGTTTTGGGATCGCAGGATTGCCAACATCTCGTGAAAACGATCTTTATTCATTTCATACCCACGAATATAAGAACATAGTGAATATTTTATACCGCTTTTACCAATAAAACTAATTCAATTTGACAAACGAAATAATACAGTTATACAGTAAATACCCATGTTGGTCACTTGTCGTCGTTCCGTCTTAGATGGATATTGCCTGTAGTAGTTCAAAGCAACGTGTCTCAGGCAATATCTATGGTGTGTACGCTGCCACAAGCTTCCCTCTCGATCAAATGCAGCTAGTATATCGGCGCCTCGATCTGAAATAACACAGATATCAGGTTGGGGGCACACATGCCTCCTTAACCTAGAGAGAAAGAAATTCCAGTCATCAGACGAGTCCCCCGGTGTTATTGCATATGCAATTGGAAGAATTCTCCCACCGCCGTCCTGTGCCACTGCAACCAATAACCGATGAGTGTACCTACCAAACATGAAGGTACCGTCAATTTGTACCAACAGCTTGCAGTAGGGAAATGCGTCTCGGTATTGCTTAAAGGTCCAAAATAGGCGTTTGAACACTTGGCATCCACGTAGCAATCGGCCGTTGTAGTACGCATGTTCCGTTTCAAGGCCTGTGATGGCACCTGGGACGTATCTCTGTACCACCTGACACCATTGCCATATTTCATTATATGAGGCGTCCCACCCACTATGCATCTTCTCCAATGCCTTTTGCTTAGCTATCCAAGCATTGCGGTAAGAGGGCGTGTACCCCATTTGGCTACGGATATTGGCAATTATCACCGGCACTGAAGTCCGAGGATCTACTTTTATCGTGGGCAGTATCAAGCTAGCCAACATAGCTGAATCCATTTTCGGATGATCTTCTAAAACACCTACAGAAGGAGGGAGTACATTAAATAATGCAACATTGGAAAATAAAAATATTATTCAGACACATTCAATACTGTACCTGCAGCACATATATGTGGACCTTTGTACTTTTTGATCTCCCACAACCCTGTCATCTTCCTTAACGAGGCGACGATTTTCCATGAACATGTGTCGTCTTGCACCCCACACTTCGCCTCAAACTTATCAGATTTTGATTTAACGACGTGGTAATTAACGCCGTTTTTGATGCTATGCTGTTTCAAAGCACCAATAAAACTATCCTTATTGGTAAACTGATTACCAACTTCAAGTTCACCGAGATCTACCCCCGAACTTGTACGATCGCGCACCCGGTGTGGTAGATCTGGAAACTCTAACGCATCATCATTTAACAGATCGACATTATGCATGTGGCTGGAGGTGAGTATGCTCTGAATCGTGGATTTTCTTCATCATCTGCACTCCTATCACCATCTTCACCTTCGTTGGAATAGGCTCCGCTCGTAAAATAATTCCACATCCGCACCATCCGCCCGGCTCTCGAGGTGGATCCACATCGAGTCACCTTCTAACCCACAATCATCTGCAGCGACGACGCCCCTCACCGGTTGATGTCGTAGGTAGTACGTCATCCCTTCTTCCGGGCATTTGATAACGCCCCAATTGGATGTAGATTGCCATCCAAGAGAACTTGATGCGCCTCCCCACCGTATTTCAGCGTCAAACGTCGAGCCACCGACGTACATGTCCCATCCACCGACAGAGTGTCTTGGGGGATGTGTAATCGACACCGCCATCGAACATGGATCGTTCAGTATTTTGTAACACGCTAACCGAAAGTGTCGGCCGTGGGTCGTATACATCTCGAACACCGGACGGAAGTACATCGATTGGCGGCGTAAATTGTACATATAACTCAATATAAGTTGCTCCGCTAGCAAGATGAGTCTGCACCATTGCCTCCAAGCTACGAGCACCTTTTATGTCGAACGAGTCATATGTCACCGGATCAACAGAAGAACAAAATCAATACGTCATTGACAGAACTTTCATTGGCATCGTTCCAAAGATTTTACGCCTAATTCTTTTACGGAGTTTTGTCAAATCTATGTTTTGGCTAAATGACAGTCGCACCGTATTCTCCGATAAAAAAACAACACCATTCTCGGTGTGGCAAACCTCACCATCGTAGTAAATAACAAAGACTAATACGTTCACTCATTTTGAAACTCTAAGTTTCTTAGCCTCTAAAATGTTTCATTGTGAGTTATGCATTCTAAGAACATTTTCGCCTAATTTATAGCCTCATTAAACTTGTTATCAGAGCAAAATCGCGTCTCTAGGCGCGATTTCACAATTTCTTCTCATATAGCATCCTGGTATCAGTGATTTTATACTATTTGCTCAGAAAACGTTAAAAAAAATTATTTCTTACATGACCACTGTAGCGAAATCGCGTCCACGAGGCCACGATTTCATAATTTCTTCCCAAATAGCATCCTGGTAGAAGCGATTTCCCACTATTTGACCAGATACGTCAACTCGAAAAAAATTTTTCCGGGACCCCTAACCCCTAAAAAGCTTGCACCTTAAACCCTAAAAGCCAGAAAACCCAAACGTAAAATCAGCGTCAAAATCGTGTCCCCGGTACCGCGCTACGTGGCATGACATCGCGTCCACGTCAGCGCGACCTGCTGATGTGGAAGGAAATCGCTTCTCAAGGACGCGATTTCCTTCCACGCCGCCAGGTCGCTACAAGTAGACGCGATGTCCTGTCACGTACCCTGACATCGTGCTGACGTGGACGCGATTTCGCGGAAAATGGCCCATTCCGGTAAATAATTAAAAAACCGGCCCATTTCGGTAATTTTTTTAAAAAATGGGCTTTTTTGGTAAATTAGCCAGCATTTACATGGTTTTTTTCTTTGTAACGGTTAGAAGAAAAGAAAAAAAAAAGCTGACTCAACAGCGAAAAAGGGAAAGCGATAGAATTCTTAAAAGTTTGAAATTTAAACTAATCTACGTTTATTTTACGAAACATATATACATATTTTTAATTTTTATGTTTTTTATTAAGAAAATGAAAATTGATTTGCAGATTAATAAAAAATATGTTTTATTTTTGTAAACTAATTTACTATTTTAAAAGCATAAATTATTTTTTTAAAAGTCACTCATAAATAATTTTACTTTTATATAAAATTTGATTTCAATTAAATTTAATATTATATTATTAATAATTTTATTTTTATTTTTTAAAATATTAATATCAAATATTATAACGTTTAATATTATTAAAAATATTTAATTAATTATATTTATTGATATAATAAAATATTATTAAATTATTTAATATTATAATTTTATTTTAATCATAAATTTTAAGAATAATAATTTTAAATTTCGAAATATTGTTAATATATTATTGAAGTATATTTATATTTATATTAAAATTTTAATAATAAATATATATTAAAATTTATAAATATTTTATAGTATAAAATATGAATATTTAATTATATAAATATGATAATTTGTTTAAACCATGTTTTGCTTCATTTATCTATTCAAACTTTAATGTTCCACTATCCACTATCATAAATATAATATATATATATAATTTAAATTAAATTTTAATTAGGCATTATTTATTAATAAGTTTATATATAATATTAATTATTATAAAATAAGTTTTGATTGTCCGAAAGAAATGCTATTATAATATTTTGTATCAAATATATTTATGATGTATTTGTTTTAATAAGAATAACTTTTAGAAGAATGATTTCAAAAATTTTAACAAAAACATAAAATATTTAACACGTAATCATTCAACCACTAGAAAATATCATTATTTCCTGAAAATTAATATATTTTGCACCCACTTTTTTTTTTTTTTTCATTATCTAGGATGACAACATGTTGAATATCTACTTGTTTGGATTATTGAAATCTAAATCCGTACTTAAAATTCAAATCCATAAATTATCTAAGGATTGATACAAATTTGAATTTGAATTAAACATCATTATCCGCCAGATATTTGAGTATGCAGAAAATCTAAAATTAACATTTTCAATCATCTATTGGATATTTGAATCTACAAAAATCAATCCACTAAATAATATGATATCTGAGTAAAGGATGAACACTTAAAATTATTTTCTAACTAAGTTTTGATTAACTCATAACATCAACTTAGTTAAAAAATAAGCTTGTGCAGGAAAAGAATTTATGTAAACTATATATTTTTAAACAGGTTGTATAAAAATTAAATAAAGCATTGAAATGATAAAATTAAAGGATTGGAAACCGTAATGTTTTAGGCTCAAATCTCATCATTTATAAGTTTTTTTATTTTATAAAAAGTATATAATATGTATATATATATATATATATATATATATAAAACGCTCATAATAATATAATTTATTTTGTAAAAAATATTTTTAGTCATTATCTAATTGAATTTGTGTCTCAAGATTCAATTGATAACCGATTCGCTAGTAACATCAACTCAATAATAAGCTTAATATATAAAAATTTTATGTAACAATTTTATTTAAAATCATATAAAAACCAAACAAGACTTTAGTTAAAATGATAAATTTGAATTAGTGGAAACTTGGTGCTTTGGTTTCAATATCATCATATTAATTTATTTTATATTTAATATAAAAAATTAAAATGCTCTTAAAATAATATTTAAATACTAAATTTTAGTAATTTCACAATTAAAGGAGTGTTTGATAAGGTGCAAAGGTAAGTGTTGAAAAATTAAATATTGAGTTTTTATAAGTGTTAAATTTATGTTAGAAAATTATTTGGTAAATTAATAAATATAAGTACTGAATATAATTATGTTCTTTTATCAAAATAAATAGTTTTGGGTTAAAGATAAATATAATAATTTGAATATCTAATTTTTTTGTAAAAAATAATTTATTTAAAATTTCAATAAAATAAAATCAAGTTAAAGTAATTATAAAATATTAAAAAAATTCATTTTCATTAAAAATAATAATAATTGTTAAAAGACGACAGGTGGGCGGGATCAGTTAATGCCGGTTATTTGTTAAAACTGACAGCTATTGGAACAATGAAAAGCTTTTCTGCTTTGCTGCCACGTATGTGTCCAGCTTTTATGATTTCACTGACCCGCTCTTTTTAAAATCCACAATAATTTTAATTTTAGAATTAAAAAATAAAGCTTATATGATCTTATTCTTTAGCATTTCTTGGCCCCTTCCGGGTCTTTGCATTCCTCCTTTGCCTGCCTTCATTCATAAGCCACATGATGTTGCATCATGTCTTCATCTCCATATTCATGGCTGCACATGACATTCATTCATTTATTTTTAAACAATAAGAAAAGACTGCAAGTGAGTTTAAGCTTATTTTGTCATAACATACTCTAAAAATGAAATTACATTATCATATAAATATAGACGGTCTTTTTTTATAGTAGTCACTCGTTATAACAGTCAAATTTTAGAAGAATCAATTTTTTAATCTTTTTAACAAATTTTCACTTATAACAACAATATCGATAATTATGAAGTATGCTATTTATTAAATTAGTTATCTATAACATCATATGATTTAAACGCTTAAGTAAAATTATAGTTATTTCATATAAGTAAGTCTAGTAATTATCATTTATTAATTGATAATAATTTTAATTAAAATGGTTAAATTTCTTGTGAAAAGAAATTAAATATATCAATTCAATAAACTATTAAATTTTCTAATTAAATATTCATTATGAATTTGGAATATTAAAAACTTATAAATTGAATTAATTTAATTTGATAACTCATTGATTAATTGAACTTGTTAGATTTATAAACTTTATAATTAATCATATAAAAGAATGTACAAGAAATAAGGGAGATAATTGCCACAGAGGCAAGCGTAAGTGTCTTTGCCAATGCCATTAGTCACCTTTTGCTTATAGTTCCTTTATGCGTTTCCAAATGAAGAATTTGTTGCTTCCGTTTCTGTTTTTTGAGTTTTGAACTTGAATAATAGAGAGAGACAAATGGTGGGCGAAGACATCGAGTAGGAGAGTCAAAACATAATTAAAAATTTTTAGGCTTTCATGACCTTTTTGCCCATGGAAGAAATGTTTCTCCATTAAAGTTTTCTTACAATGGTTTTGTCTGCTTTTATGGCAAGATTATGTCTACTTATGTCTGCTTCTATAGCAAGGTAGTTTGGGTTTCTGTTTAGTTTTTTCAATTTTCCAAGCATCTGGGAGAAAGAGGGTAACGTCGTGGTTCGACGATTTGTTGAGTGGTTATGGTGGTGGTTTTGGCGGCGTTGTCCATAGAGGGTGGGGAAGTTGACAAGTGGCATATCAATTCCAACAAAGGGGAGGAGGAAATTGGGTGAGGGGCAGATAGGCGAGAGGTAGCGTCAGACGATAAAAGGATGGGTTGCAGGAAAAGCTTTGTTGTTGAGCGCCATGGTGGGTCGAGTGGACTTCAAATCGTCGAGGAAGTTTCCACTAGATTGAAGAGTGGACATGGATTGGATGCTTTCATCTTGGAGCGAAACGAGGGTAGATTGGGGGTGAACAGATGGTGGTGGATCTTGCCGAAGTTAGGGTCTCTCATCATTCATTTGTCACAAGAGATGTGTGGCATCAAGAGAGTTCTGTATCAATGTGAAAATGTCAGTTTGCACGAGGGGCAACTCAAACAACGGCTAGATGCGCACGGATCCTCCCTTTGACAGGATGTTATTCAGGGAAAAGGACCCTGGTTGTTATCTTCTTGTAGAAGACGAACGACGAAAAGTGTCCACGGAGATGATATGGTGGATGGGTCAGGCCTAAGAGTGATGGTGGCAAGAGACAGAGAATTGGAATGGATCTCAATGGACAGGGTGCTTACCATCGACTTGTTTACTATCGGATGCTTCTGCCACCGTCTGCAACTAGCAACGGATGTGACAAAGGTGAATATAGGAGCTTTTCAGTTTCTTGATATTTTGGGTTTTGGATGAGGAAAGCTCAAGTGCGGTTGGAATCTATGCTTTTCTTCTGATGATTTCTTTTTAAGTCCTGGTGTTTGTATTTTATTTGGTTGTTTTTTTATTTTTATTTCCATTTGTAAAATGTTGTCGCATTGATTTAATAAAGATGTCATGCTTTTGTTTCAAAAAAAAAAAAAAAGAAGAGCAACAATACATGCACCTACTCTATGTTTATTAATTTTGTTGATTTGATTCTCATTTTTTCTTTTTTGAACATAATTCTCACTCTTGTTATTGGACGAAAATTCACGATATAAATTTTATGGTAAACTTACAATAATTATCTTTCTATAACAATGAACCGGTATAAATATATAACAATCACATTTTTATAACAAGTAACATCCGAACAAACAAATAAATATTATGAAGAGAGTTTATTTATGTTTATTTATAACTTTGACAAAAAATAAATAAATAAATAATTGATAGCATTTCAATTCATCTCTGCATAACATCGTTATAAATTGAAATTGGAAATTACTTGCCAATCACTCAAGTCCTCAACACATATTTTTATGTTTGACTTCAACACCAATCACGGCATAATTATATTAGCATTTATTAACTTTTCTACTTACAATAATAACCTTATGTTAAAGTATTTTCTAACACAATCCTACCAAATAAATAAGTAATTATAAAATATTTATAATTACATATCTGAAATTATATAATTATATAGTTATTCGCGATCCTTTATCTATTAATTTTCTTTTAAAGTCTCCTTAACCACAAACTAGTTGGTTTTAAGTAGATCTGGTCATGGGTTGGGTTGATATAAAATTTAGGCGCGGTTTTTAGGTTAAGGTTCGACTCGAAAAATTTTGTCCAAGCCCGATTCAAATTAAAAATGCTAAATCTGGATCCGACCCGCCCATATTAATTTTTTTTATATAAAAACAAAATTTAAAAATATAATACGTCAAATGCACTAAAAACAATAAAATAAATAGTTTTTCAACAAATTGAAAATACATTAAAAAATCTTTATACTTAAATAATACTAAAATAGTTACAACTTAACAAGCAAATACTTTTAATATAGTAACAAAATTAACAATAAAACAAGAGGTATACAATACAAATAATAACAATAAAAAAAGAAAATGATAGCTAAATAGTAGCAGAAAAGGAAGTTAGGCTGGTTTGCTTTGAGCCAAAAAATCCTACTTTGAGGCTCGACCCGTTCAGAAAACAAGCATTACTTTTTATCCAATTATATTTTTCGAGCCTATATTTTAACTTAAATTCTCTCATTTTTCAGATGGCCTTCGAGTCTGGACTAGTGACTCAACCTATTATCAAATCTAGCTTTGAGTAACCATCCTTATTATTATTATCCCGCAGAATTCAAAGAATAGAGGTAGAACCTAAATGAAAAGCAATTATTAAACACAAGAAATAAAATAATTTATAGACAATTGGAGATTGCCATATCTTTCTTTCTTTGGAAAAAGAATCTTATATTTTTCTTGGTTGCGCTAAACCAAGACCAAATCTTCCAACCCACACCTTATAAGCTACAATTATTTATTTCAAATGGTTTACTCTCATTCTTTACGATTTAGGTACGGAACATATAATTTATATAAATTACAATACCAACAATATTTAACAATATTTGATGCATTATCGGTGCATAAATTTTATATATCATTAATAAATAATAATATTATAATCAATATTAAATTAAATAAAAATAAAAATAAAAATTTATTAATAAATACTAATAAATTTATTTAAACATAATTAAACATTAAACATAACTATTATAAATAAAATTTATTAACTCTCAATTTAGGATCTTGGGTTTAAGCTTTTACTATCGAGTCTAGTTCTTAAGGTCTAAGGTCTTATGTATAGAGTCTAGGGTCTCGAGTTTTAGCATTTATTTATAACTAATTATTATTTCATTGTATTTAAATAAATTTATCAGTATTTATCTATAAATCCTCCATTATTTTTATTTTATTTAATGATGATGTGTCATGTTATTATTCACCGATGATGGACTTAAACTTATATACCTACATTATATCCAATATTCTCTTCCGGGAGTAATTTATTAAGCATTTTCCTCGATAGGTGCCTACCCATTATTTCAGGTTTTAGTTTATAATCACTTTATTATAATACAAAAATGTATATGAATAACTATAACCATATTCAATCATTCTAAAGCAGAATCTAATTGATAACCAAAATATCTCTAGACTTAGATCAAAATAAATAAGTACAAAATCTGTACATGATTGGACATAAATAAATAATAATATGGATAAAAAATTCACACATAATTTACAAAAGTGATACTCAAATATGACATCTTAAAATTCACATGGTTTTAACAGTGTCACTAGCCAACAACATTAACTTTGAGATTAATTGATTTTCTTCCTTTTATTTCTTTCTTCCTTTATTTATTTACTTTTATGTTTTAAATCTTTTCCATTACAACCTTCTACATAATGGTGCTTAATTTATTTTATATAAATATAATTTAATAAATTCTTCTCAAAAATTAATATATAATTAAAATAAATATAAATTTAAAATATTTAATTTTAATTGAAGTAAAATATGTTTTTTATGAAAAAGTAATATATATATAATTTTATAATACTTCAATATATAACTAAATATCCATTATTTTTAATTAAAACTTGAGAAATGGATTAAATAAATAAAAATACATATATAAATAATAACAAGGGATAATTATATTTTTATTTAAAATTTGTTTAATAAATAGATCCCAATGAAATTTTATAAGATCTTCCCTTAGTTAAATTATATAATTTCCTTTTAGAAATTAAAAGTTGAGTTTTAATCTTTTTTAGCTTTGGTCAAATGAAGAAAATTATATTTTGGTCTCTCCAAGGAATTAATTAATCAATTTAGACCATTATAACACAAAATCCTTTAGCTTTTACCTCTATTTTTTAAAAGAAAAAATTATCTCCATCTCTTAATATAAAATTTCTAATTTAGTCCCTACTTCAAACCATAAGAATGCAAGTGTGTTTTATATTAAACCTAGAAAAGGTAATTGACTTTTTCCCATATATATTAGTTGGGCAATCAAAGCTATTTGAGTGAAGCAGAAGGGAAGGTGAAAAGGCAGAATTGATGTCGAAGAAAGGTGCAGCATCTTATTTTTAATGTTAGAGGGACAATAATTAAGCTTAGGTTCTCTGTATGTTAATGGAAGCCTTGTCTCCCTCTTACAATGACTCATCATATTTCATTATTAATCTTTGCTCCCCATGCTATAACCTTCATTAATCCCCGACATGCACAAAAAAGTTAATCGACACTTAAGCTTAGTTTGGGTGGGAAGTACGCGTTTATTTTTGGTGACATTAAAAATAACAATAATGGTGAAATTAATTATTGTAACAATGTGATTGGATACTGTAGGAGTGAGATTAAAACTAGCGGTGTGGTGTGTGTTTGGATTCAACCGCAGCTATAGAGGCAATGTTAGAATAAAAAAGAACTATTAAAGATATTAGATTAGAAATGATATATAATAAAATATCAAAATATTTTACAAATAATAAAATATAAATAAAAATTATAAAAAATATTTTTATTGAAAATTAAATTATATTAAATAATGACATATTAAATTTATGTTATGTGTATCAAATAAAATAAATAACAAAGGAAGAATTGAAGAGGTAAAATAATAATTACCATTGTTTTTGGACTTTCAAATCAGCCCACTAAAGCTTTTAACTCCAGCGAATATTTTGGGTTATAGTGAGATGAGAAATGCTCATTGGTGTGCTGCCAAACACCTCAACTGGAGCTGTGTTTTAGGGTTTGTTTATTTCATTAAAAATGGATTTTGGAAAATAATTTTTGAAAAATGACTTACTTTTCTAAAAAAATTAATATTTTTTGATGTTTGAACGAATTTATATAAAATATTTTCTATTGTTTGACAAATTTCTTAAAATATTTTATATATTTTTTCAATGAAACAAATATACATTTGAGATTTTCTTATCTTTTATTATTTAATTGACTTTATTTTATATCTATAAATTTATATTTTACATTGTTTTTGAATATATTAAAAATATTTTGTTAAATTCAAGTTCATTACAATATTATTTTTAGTTATATGACTACCAAGTGAGTATTTTTATTTAAAATGTGACATCAACAAAATTGACAAAAAATTTAACAATGTCAACAATTGGACTTGATTTTCAAATTTGAAAAGTAGAGGGACTAAATTCTTGAAAATAAAAGTACAGAGACTAATTTGCAAATTTGTGAAGATTACATATTTTAACCTTTATACTACAAAACATTTATTATTATCAGTATTTATAATTGAAATAAATATTTATTATTAAAATATTAATATTAAATATTTTCAAGAAGAATATTATTTAAAATTATTATTTTTAAAATTTATTATGAAAATAAAATTGAAATATTAAATAATTTATCAAAATAATAAGTTATATTAATTATATTAATAATTTATTATATGACTAAATATAAATAATTAAATATGTATTTTAATAACATTGAGAAACACATTATTTTATATTAATATTTTAAATATTTTAAAATAAAAATAAAATAAAATTATTATCAATATAATAATATTAGGTTTGATTTAAGTTAATTTTTATATAAAAATAAAATTACCTATAAAAGAGTAAGTCATTTTCCAGGAAAAATGGCATATTTTCCGTTGACCTGTAAATCATTTTTCGTTGACCAAGTTATTTTCTATAAAACAAACATAAGAAAATATAAAAAAAATTCGTAAAACCTTTTAGGGCAAATGACCAAAAAAAGCCATTTTTTTCCAAAAATTACCGAAATGGGCCCATTATTTAATTATTTACCGGAATGGTCCATTTTCCGAAAAATCGCGTCCACGTCAGCGCGATGTCAGGGTACGCGCCAGGAAATCGCGTCCACGTCAGCGCTATTTGCTGACGTGGACACAAATCGCGCCCCCTAGGACGCGATTTGCTGACGTGTCATGAACAGTTTATGTTTTTTAGCTTGGAAAACTTTGAAAGGCCATAATTTTTCGCTCGGTTGTCCGATTGAGACGATTTTTTTATTTCGAATAACTTTTCGAGATCTACTCGCTGACAAATAGCTGAAGGCGATTTGCCGCACTTTTCGTCGAAAAAGATCCCTTTTTGCCCCTAAATTTTGATTTTTTCGGTTCAAAATTGAATTTTGAAACATTCAAATCATTATTTTCCTTATTTATTTGGAGTAAACACCGGATTTTTTTTACAGAATTGTTGTATTATTTTTTCTGATTTGACACGTGTATGGAATAGGTCCGATAAATCGTTAGAACGTAAGTAATATAATTAAGATAATAACAGTATTTTTATAATATGTCAATTAGTTAGTTTAGCTTAGTTGGTTAAGATGCTTGCTCTTTTCCTCAAAATTGTTACCAACAAGATTCGAACCAAGGTACTAAGGGAAATATTAAAATAATTTATCAACATAATAAGTTATATTAATTATATTAATAATTTATTATATGACTAAATATAAATAATTAAAATGTATGTTTAATAATATTGAAAACACATTATTTTATATTAATATTTTAAATATTTTAAAATAAAAATAAAAATTATTATCAATATAATAATATTAAGCTTGATTTAAGTTAATTTTTATATAAAAATAAAATTACCTATAAAAGAGTTCTTTTTCGGAAAATGATTTACGTTTTTCAAAAGAGTAAGTCATTTTGCAGGAAAAATGACATATTTTCCGTTGACCTGTAAATCATTTTTCGTTGACCAAGTTATTTTCTGTGAAACAAACATAGGAAAATATAAAAAAAATTTCGTAAAACCTTTTACATATAAACAAATGGACCTTCAAATCAAAATGTTTTACTCCTTAAATCACACCACACTAAGAGCATGTTTGGTTGGGTGTATTGGATTAGCCAATACACCCCTAATCTGTGGGCCCCACTTAAGCCCCTCTTAAGCAGGTGTTTGGTTCAATGTATTGCCTAATACACCCCTAATACGTTACGCCCCTAATCCCCAAAATTCTCTGTTTTCTAATCCCTGCCTTCTCCTCAGTTTACATCCGTTTTAGTTTTCACGCCCTAATTTGCCCTCTGTCCCCTGTCTCTCCTTTATCTCCTTCATTGCTTGCTTCGCCTTCGGCCAGTAGCCCCAAATTCTTCTCAAGCATGCCATAGAGAAAGGCAAGAAGAGAGCTGCTTCTCCTTTCTTTCTTTGTTTTCTGTAACAGACCCAGAAGTTTTAACCTAGTTTCAGGTATTTTTTCTTCATATAAACTATGATCATTTTCCTTGTATGTTAATATCATTCATTTACTGAGGTTTTTAGCTCTTTTGGCTTTATATTGCACCATTTTAAAAAAAAGACCTTTATGTTTTTTATTAGTGGGTGATTTCTTTTTTTTTTCTTTACTTCATGATTAAGTATATAGGCTTTGTTGGTTCGTTCTAACAGGGAATGGGAAGTTGTTTCATTTTGGGTTTAAATTGTTAAAAGCATTAATTAATCAAAGGAAAAGAAGCGTTTTTAAGGGGGATTTGGGGTTGCATGTGTTCTTCTGTTGTTCTTATTGATTTGTTGTGTAAAAGAAAGCACTTGGTGTTAATTGAAGTTATTTGCAATGCATTTGATTGGTTTTATTTTGCGAGCGACTGATTTTGTTGTTGTAATACCCAATTTTAGCCCAGGCTCACATATGGAAACATAATTTTTGAGGATATGCAATCTTAGATATGATATGCAATTCTAGATATGATATGCAATCTTAGATATGATATATGCAATCTTAGATATGATATGCAATCTTAGATATGATATATAATCTTAGATATGATATGCAATCTTAGAATATATGATTTTGTAATCTTAGAGATTTAATTTGTAGATACCCTTTAATCTCAGCCGTTGATGTAACTGATCTGTACCGTTGGATTTGGGGAGGCTCAACTATAAATAGAGGCCTCTCCCTTCATTGAAAAAAAAAGGAGAAAAGGGGAAGAGGAATAAAAAGGAGAACGATTGGCAGTTTTTAAAGGTGGCTTACTATTTTTTTCTTTCGATTATTTTTTTTACTTATTTATGATTTTAAGAAAGGGGAGAAGGTGATACCACTGCGAATTTTATTTATTTTATTTAGCCCCTCCGCCTTTTAATATTTTTGTAATTAAGTTTTTTTTATTTTTCTTAATTTACCCTTTTATTTATTTTTATTTCAATTGGGTCTAAGTTGAACGGCGTCGTTTTAGAGGAGAAGGGAAAATTTCCCTTCCAGCCCTTCTATGTAATTCGTGCGTTCAAATTAATCCTTTTACTTTTATTTATTTGCGGATTTACCCCAATTTTTTTATTGCAATTCAATTTAGTTTTTCTTTTCTTTTTTTGTTCTTTTCATTTATTTTATTAATTAATAACGTAATCATTTTTTTTATTTTTATTTTTTTAAAATCTATACATGTATATTTTATGCACATATTTTTAACTTATATTTTTCTCACATTTATATATGTATATATATGTATATTTATTTTTTTAAAATTAATTTTGATAATGTACTCATTATTTAATTTTTTATCCATGTATATTCCTTTTATATGTACATGTATATATATTTTTAAAACGAATATTTTCGTATATTTTTAATGAATATTTTCATATTTATATGTATATATTTACGTTTTTTTAATGATTAAATACTCACTTTTTCTTTTTAAAATATACCTATTTTTATTATTTTATATATGTACGTATAATTATATTTTTCTTTATTTGCATAAGTATATTATGTATTGTATTTATATATAAATTCTATAACCCAAAATTTTATTTGTAAATTATATGTATATTTTAATCTTCATAATTTTCATGTGTATATTATACGCCTTTTGATCCTTATTTATTTTTTGCTATCCCATCCATTGTATAATTGTGTTTACATTTAATATTTTGCATGTCATGGATTACCTTTTTTTATTATTTCGTTTATTCATTTGCTTATATTATTTTTATGTCGATGATGTATTTATTATTGTTATTATTATTATTATAGCATTTGTATGTATAATTTACTCAAATTTAAAGATAGAAATTTTTTAAAATTGAGATAATGTTCGTATTTAGGATTTTCAAGGGAATTGAGCTATAACGTATTGGGTTCCGATTTTCTTCGTTAAATCCGACAATCGAGCATTTCTCTTCAATCAAAAAAATAAAAACTCATTATTGGGAATTCAACACGTTGTGTCCTAACGTATTGGATGTAACACGTTGATTTCTCAAAATGAAGATTTTTTTAAAAAAATCATGAAGGAAATATTCCGAGTTTGGGATTCTAAAGGGATCGTGCCCTAACGTATTGGGTGTGATTTCTTAAATCTTGGATAAGTGGATGTTCTTTTAAAGTAAAGGAAATATTCCGAGTTTGGGATTCTAAAGGGATCGTGCCCTAACGTATTGGGTGTGATTTCTTAAATCTTGGATGAGTGGATGTTCTTTTAAAGTTTTATTGTATAAATATTCTGACCTAATTCATTTTGGGGGAAATTAGAATGTTGTGCCCTAACGTATTGGGTGTGGCATTTTTGCTTCTCTGAATTGAAAAGGGTCTTAATATGCAACGTTTTAAGTTTTTAAAGATTATATTTTAAAATTTTGACCTTAAGACATTAATTAATTAACTAGGTACCAATTTTTAGGCGTAATGAGGGTGCTAATCCTTCCTCATACGTAACCGACTTCGAACCGCTTTTCTAAAATTCAGAGACCAAAGTCGCTTTTAGGTGACCCAATCACACCTTAATAAAAGATTGGTGGCGACTCCCAATTTTCATTTTTAAATTCGGCAACCTAAAATTTTTTGTTTTCAAAAAAATGGTTTCGACAGCTTGGCGACTCCGCTGGGGATATTTTTTTTAAAGAGAGTCGAGCCACAAAGTTAATTAACTTTTGTCTTAAGGTCGAGAAAATATTAAAAAAAAACTCATAACATCCTTTGCATTCATTATCTTCTTGTTTAAATATTGTTTGCATTATACATTTCATGAGTTGAACAGTTTTACCCTTTTAAGTGGGAGTGAGAAGCTATGCCTTCGTGAGGTTTTTACCTCCGTGTAGGGTAGTGGATTGCTTTCGGGATACATCCGTACCTATGTCTTCGTGAGATTTTTTATCTCCGTGCAGCCATAGGGAAATGTATTGTAACACCCCTTACCCGAGACCGTTTCCGGAGTCGAGCACGAGACATTACTTAGCTTATCTTACCAATTCGGAGCATAAAAACTAGGTTTGAAAATTTATTTCACTATTTACAGCAAATCTGTCCAATCGCACAGCAGTTACTAAATTAATTATAACTTGAGCTACAGAACTCAAAATTTAATTCCGTAAATTTTCCCTGAAACTAGACTCATATATCTACTCACCATAAAATTTTTAGAATTTTTGGTTCAGCCAATTAGTACAGTTTATTAGTTAAAGTCTCCCCTGTTTCACCATTCGACTATTCTGACCTCTTGTTACTAAAAATAAGTTTTCTCACTGTAGGATTTTCATATGAAGTTATTACTTGTTTATACAGAAAATAGACTCATTAAGGAATCTAAGCATGTAAATTTCAACTCATAACCATTTTTGTACAATTTGTAATTATTTTCTAAACTCAGAACATGGGACTCCAAAAACAGTTCTGACCCTATCTTACTAAAATTCACATATCTTAAAATATAAATTTCCTTTTGCTACACCGTTATTTTTATATGAAAATAGACTCAACAAGCTTTAATTCCATATATCATTCACACTCTAATTAATTTTATACTATCTTGGGTGATTTTTCAAATTCACGTCACTGTGCTGCCTGAATTCTGTTTCTTTGCAAAATTTTATCCTTTCATGATTTCCATGCATAATTTATCACCTAATCTTTCATAACAACAAACACCTTCATCCTTAACCATTTTAATGACCATACATCATCAAATACTTACACATCACTCATTAGCAAAATCATCATTACAAACATACAAAATAACTAAATCCCTATACATGCCATAACTCAAACGTGTTTCGATATAAAATACCGAAAGCGGTTGTAGTTGATAGTGTGGACGATCTCCGACTTCTTTAGGATCCTTGAAGTAGCTTTGCAATACTATAAGAGAAAGAGAAATAAAAGAAGTAAGCATAAAGCTTAGTAAGTTTACTAGCAAATAAATAACAATATTTAACTTAAATAATTAAACTCAATGTCTATATCTCTAGTTTACTCTTTAGTTAATCTCATACTAGTTCTCTTACTTGTTTACTTAGAATACTTGTGTGCATAACTTACTCAACTCTTGCTGCATCGTTGAACATCAATTGATAGTATAATAAGTTCTTAACTCTTATAACTTACCCGAGCTTGCCATTTATGCTTTAAACCGAACTTTCATGAACATAATTCGCTTACAAGCCCGTTGAGCTACATTGGAATAATAAGGATACTCGGTCTCTTCTCGATAATAACATGCCAAAGCCATGTCCTGCACATGGTCTTACATGGGATGTTCTCATGATTTGTGCCCATGCCATGTCCCGACATGGTCTTATAGGGACCTCTCATCTCGATACAACGCCATGTCCTGACATGGTCTTACATGGGACCTCTCATCTCGGTGCCAATGCCATGTCCTGACATGGTCTTACATGGACCTCTCATCTCGGTGCCAATGCCATGTCCTGCACATGGTCTTACATGGGATCTCTTTACCCAAATGTCATGACATTCGTATCCAAGACCATCCTTATGTATCAACGGGACTTTTAAATTTTAAGTCTCTATCATTTCATGCTTGGATCATCATCAAATAAATTCATAAAATAAATTCATAATTGCTGGAAATTAACAGCATTAATAATAAATATTGAAATATTGCATTTATTTACCGTAAACTTACCTCGGTACCAATTATAGCCAAATTCACCAACTTAGTCTTCAACTTTATTCTTCCCTTTGTCTAACCTCGAGTTTCAGACTTCTTGATCTAAAATAGTAAATTTAACTTATTTAATAATCACATTCATCAAAACAGCCCTCGACTCTAACTTTTCAAAATTACCATTTTGCCCCTAAACTTTTACATAATTACATTTTTGCCCCAAGGCTCGAAAATTAAACTTCATCTCTTATTCTTATGTTTTATAACATTATGAACATTTTTCCCTTCTATGGCAACATCAAATTCCCACTCTAACATGTACTTATGAACATTAGGTATTTTTACCGATTATGTCGTTTTACTCGTTTTCACTTAAAATCGCTTAGCAAAAGTTGTTTAACATAATTTCTAGCTTTATATTCTATCATAAAACATCAAAATAAACACTTTTCACCTATGGGTATTTTTCCAAATATAAACCCTAGGTTAAATTATTGCTAGAATAAGCTAAATTAAGCTACCGGGATCTCAAAAACGTAAAGAACATTAAAAACGGGGCTTGGGATCACTTACTATGGAGCTTGGAAGCTTGAAAACCCTAACTATGGCTTCCCCCCTTGCTGATTTCGTTCATATGAAGAAGATGAGCATAATTTGTCATCTTTTTCCCTTTTAATTCATTTTAATTACTAGATTACCAAATTGCCCCTAACTTAAAATTTTTCTATTTCACTTATCTCATGTCCATTTTTGTCTACCAAGTTACCAATGGTATAATTACCATATAAGGACCTCCAATTTAAAGTTTCATAACAATTGGACACCTCTAACATGTAGAACTCAACTTTTGCACTTTTACAATTTAGTCCTTTTGACTAAATTGAGTGCCCAAACGTCGAAATTTTCGAACGAAATTTTCACGAAATCATTTTGTGAAATTGTAGACCATAAAAATATAAGAAAAATAAAATTTTTCTCATCGGATTTGTGGTCCCGAAACCACTATTCCGATAACCTCAAATTTGGGCCATTACAACTCTCCCCCCCTTTTTAGGATTTTCGTCCTCGAAAATCTTACCAGTAAAGAGATTCGGGTATTGCTTCCTCATTGTCTCTTCCGGTTCCTATGTTGCTTCCTCAATCCCGTGCTTTTGCCATAGCACTTTCACCAGATTTACCTTTTTGTTTCTAAGCTCCTTTGTTTCTCGTGCTAATACTTTAACCGGTTCTTCATTATAAGTCATATCCATTGAATTTCTACTTCAGTTGGAGTAATAACATGTGAAGGATCTGATCGATACCGTCGTAGCATAGATACATGAAATACATTATGAATTTTGTCGAGTTCCGGTGGTAAAGCCAATCGGTAAGCAACTGGTCCAATTCTTTCTATAATCTCATATGGTCCGATAAATCTTGGACTCAATTTACCCTTTCGACCAACCGAGAACTTTCTTCCAAGGAGACACTTTTAAGAATACTTTATCACCCACTTGAAATTCAATCTCCTTCGTTTAAGATCGGCATATGACTTTTGTCGATCGAAGTCGCTTTAGACTATCTCGAATCGACTTGACTTTTCTTCTGCTTTCGGATTAAATCAACCCGTGTATTTTCTTTTCATCGAGCTCATCCAATATAACGGTGTTCTACATTTTCTACCATACAAAGCTTCATACGAGCCATTTTAATACTAGACGATAATCATTATTGTAAGCAAATTCAATCAAAGGTAGATACCTTTCCCAATTACCTTGCAACTCTAATACGCAACATCGGAGCATATCTTCCAATACCTGAATTACACGCTCAGATTGGCCATCCGTCTGAGGATGAAATGCAGTATACTGAAATACAACTGAGTACCCAAAGCTTCTTGTAATTTGTTCTAGAAACGAGACGTAAATCGGGATCTCTGCCTGATATAATGGAGACAGGCACTCCATGTAGTCTAACAATCTCAGATATATACAATTCAGCCAATTTATCTAAAGAATAATCCATACATACTGGGATAAAGTGCGCGGACTTTGTCAATCGATCGACAATTACCCAAATGGCATCTTTCTTCTTTGGAGACATCGGCAACCCAGATACAAAATCCATAGTGACTCTTTCCCATTTCCATTCCGGTATAGTGATTGGTTGAAGCAACCCCGAAGGTACCTGATGTTCAGCTTTAACCTGCTGACATACTAAACATCTTGATACAAACTCGGAGATATCACGTTTCATACCCGCCACCAATACATCTTTTTCAAGTCATTATACATTTTATTACTCCCGGATGTACGGACATAGTACCGCTATGGGCCTCGTGTAGAATCTTACAGATAAGCTCGAATTCTTCGGTACACATACTCTACCTCTAAATAATAAACAACCATCACCCCATCAAATTTCGAATAATTACGGACTCATAATGTGCCCGCTTAGCCTGTAACTTTTCATCATTTTTCCGAGCCTCACATAGTTGTTGATTTAAACATCGATTTAGCCTTCGTTTCAGCTATGATTGAACCATCATCACGGTGACAACCGGGCATTCATAGCTCGTAAAGCAAATAGAGATTTTCGGCTCAAAGCATCACTACCACGTTAGCCTTACCGGATGGTAATCAATAACCAAATCATAATCCTTTATCAATTCAAGCCACCGCGTTGTCTCAAATTCAAATCTTTCGTGTCATCAAATATTTCAAGCTTTTGTGATCGGTATAAATATGACACTTTTCACCATACAAATAATGCCGCCATATTTTCAATGCAAACACAATAGCAACTAATTCGAGATCATGTACCGGTAGTTTCTTTCATGTGGCTTAAGTTGTCTTGAAGCATAGGCTATTACTTTATCTTCTTGCATCAAGACACAACCCAAACCATTTAATGATGCATCACTATAAATAATAAATTCCTTACCGATTCAGTCAGTACTAACACAAAAGCTTAGTCAACAATTTCTTCAATCGGTCAAAACTTTGCTGGCATTTATCATCCATTCAAATTTAACATCTTTCTGTAATAAATGAGTCATTGGAGAAGCTATCATAGAAAACCCCTGTACAAATCTCCGATAATATCCAGCTAATCCCAAGAAACTTCTAACTTCAGATACATTTTTCGGTGGACTCCAATTGACAATAGCTGAGATTTTACTCGGATCTACCCTGATGCCTTCTGCAGATACAATATGTCCGAGAAAACCTACCTCTTGAAGCCAAAATTCACATTTACTGAATTTAGCATAAAGCTTCTTTTCACGCAGAATTTGCAACACTATTTTCAAATGTTCTGCATGCTCAGTTTCATCCCGAGAATAGACTAAAATGTCATCAATGAAAACTACTACAAACCTATCTAGATACAGTCTGAATATCCGGTTCATCAAATCCATGAATACTGCAAGTGCATTAGTCAACCCAAACGGCATAACCAGAAACTCATAATGCCCATACCGTTCGAAAGTCGTCTTTGGCACATCCGCTCTTTACCCAGAATCGGTAATAACCCGATCGGAGATCAATCTTTGAAAATACTGTGGTACCTTTCAGTTGATCAAATAAGTCATCAATTCGAGGCAACGGGTACTTATTCTTTATAGTTACCTTATTGAGCTGCCGATAGTCGATACACAATCTCAAAGACCCGTCTTTCTTTTTCACAAATGCAATGGAGCACCCTAAGGTGAATGACTCGACGAACAAAACCTCTCACAACAAGTTCTCAGAATCGTGCCTTTAACTCTTTTAATTTCAGTAGGAGCCATACGATCTGTAGCTATGGAAATTGGGGTAGTTCCTAATCGATCTATAGAAAATTCCACTTCTCTTTCGGTGGCAACCCGGTAATTCCTCCGAAACACATCGAAAATTCACATACAATCGGCATCGCTCAGATCTTTGACTCAGATACTTTAGTATCCAACACATACGCCAAATAAATATCATACCCTTTTCTGATACACCTCTGAGCTGACATCACTGAAATTATATCGGATAATCCCTCTGTCTAATTAGATTTAACCCAAAGTAATTCTCCATTCTGGCATTTCAACACAACATATTTTTGTCTACAGCTTACTCTCGCATCATGCTGAGTTAACCAATCCATGCCCAATATCACATCAAACTCATCAAAAGGCAATAACATCAAGTCAACCGGGAAACAAATACCTTTTACCATCAGTGGACAATTTTTACAAACTTTATCCACTATCACAAACTGGTCCAGGGGGTTCGAGACTTTAACCACAAATTCAGTAGGTTCAACAGACAAATTTTTAACAAATACTAATATCGTGCATATATATGAATGTGTAGAGCCAGGATCAATTAATGCAATAACATTAGTGTCATAAAGAGAAAATGTACCCGTAATTATATTAGGAGAGGACGCCTCTTCACGAGCACGAATAGCATATGTTCTCGCGGTTGCTCTAACATCTGATCTCATTCTTTGAATCTCTGGATGCACTCCTATTACTCGCTCCCACTCTGGATTTTTCTCGGTCTACCTCTGGTAGGAGCATTTCTGATCTCACACTCGTTATCTCTTCTCTTTAGTCTGTTTCAGACAATCCCGAATAAAGTGATCGGACGCCCACATCTGAAACAAACATTTTCACCGCTCTACACTCTTCGGTGGCATCTCCCACATTGAGGACATTCCGCCTAGGAGGTCGAAATCTCGCCAAGATTTGCAACCGTAGTGGTTTGAGCTCTAAAACCCTCGAATCTTCTACTTACCTTGGCCGATATCTAGTGGAAAATATGATCCGCTAGAGAGCTCCCTAGGCCTCTTAGACATAGACTGAAATGATTTACTCATCTGCCTCTTCTTTTTATCCTGCGCTTCAGCTCCAGTTTTGCTTTTCTCTTTTTCTTTTAGCAAATCTTCTGCTTTACCAACTCTTTCTACCAGAACAACAAACTCTCTGATTTCCAATACACCCACTGATAGTCGGATGTCATCATTAAGCCCATCTTCAAATCTCTTGCACATGTTAGCTTCAGTGGATACAAATTCCCGAGCATACTTACTAAGTCTGACAAATTCGCGTTCATATTCAGTCACGGACATCTTACCTTGTTTTAGCTCAAGAAACTCCTTCCTTTTCTGATCTATAAATCTCTGGCTGATGTACTTCTTTCGAAACTTCTCCTGAAAGAAATCCCAAGTAACCCTCTCACTCGGTACTATAGACACGAGAGTCTTCCACCAATGATAAGCTGAATCTCTGAGAAGTGAGACCACACACTTCATACATTCTTCCGTGTACAAGATAATTCTTCAAAACCCCGATGGTATTCTCAAGCCGAGTCGCTTTTTCGCATCATCATCTTTGGTAGCCCAAATTCTTCAAATTTCTTGCTTCCTAATCTTATCAACAGTGGTCTCTCCCGATAATTATACCCGCAGCTGGGAAGCTACATGGGGAACCCGTGAATCTTGAGGGGTGGAGGTCTTACAACCGGATTCGTTTAACGAACTCGGCAAACCAATCACCATGGCTTGGAAGAAGGCTTCTCTAGCTCCTCCTCCCTGCCTATCTCGATGCGTGTCTTTCACTAACATTAACATCCGATGGCACCGCCCCTTCAAGGAATAGGTGCATTACTCTCTACTTCATCTGTACTAGCTCGTTCAGATCCATAACTATAAAAGAAAACATTTTAAAATCGTCAGAGTCGTCACACTATCAAAAAATATATAAGTATGGCATGTATAGGTAGACTCTTATTCATACTGCATATTTCGAGAACCGACTAAACCTGCTCGATACCAATAAAATGTAACACCCTTACCCGAGACCGCTTCGAGTCGAGCACGAGGCATTACTTAGCTTATCTTACCAATTCGAGCATAAAAACTAGGTTTGAAAATTTATTTCACTATTTACAGCAAATCTGTCCAATCGCACAGCAGTTACTAAATTAATTATAACTTGAGCTACAGAACTCAAAATTTAATTCCGTAAATTTTCCCTGAAACTAGACTCATATATCTACTCACCATAAAATTTTTAGAATTTTTGGTTCAGCCAATTAGTACAGTTTATTAGTTAAAGTCTCCCCTGTTTCACCATTCGACTATTCTGACCTCTTGTTACTAAAAATAAGTTTTCTCACTGTAGGATTTTCATATGAAGTTATTACTTGTTTATACAGAAAATAGACTCATTAAGGAATCTAAGCATGTAAATTTCAACTCATAACCATTTTTGTACAATTTGTAATTATTTTCTAAACTCAGAACAGGGGACTCCAAAAACAGTTCTGACCCTATCTTACTAAAATTCACATATCTTAAAATATAAATTTCCTTTTGCTACACCGTTATTTTTCTATGAAAATAGACTCAACAAGCTTTAATTCCATATATCATTCACCCTCTAATTAATTTTATACTATCTTGGGTGATTTTTCAAATTCACGTCACTGTGCTGCCTGAATTCTGTTTCTTTGCAAAATTTTATCCTTTCATGATTTCCATGCATAATTTATCACCTAATCTTTCATAACAACAAACACCTTCATCCTTAACCATTTTAATGACCATACATCATCAAATACTTACACATCACTCATTAGCAAAATCATCATTACAAACATACAAAATAACTAAATCCCTATACATGCCATAACTCAAACGTGTTTCGATATAAAATACCGAGCAGCTTGTAGTTGATAGTGTGGACGATCTCCGACTTCTTTAGGATCCTTGAAGTAGCTTTGCAATACTATAAGAGAAAGAGAAATAAAAGAAGTAAGCATAAAGCTTAGTAAGTTTACTAGCAAATAAATAACAATATTTAACTTAAATAATTAAACTCAATGTCTATATCTCTAGTTTACTCTTTAGTTAATCTCATACTAGTTCTCTTACTTGTTTACTTAGAATACTTGTGTGCATAACTTACTCAACTCTTGCTGCATCGTCGAACATCAATTGATAGTATAATAAGTTCTTAACTGTTATAACTTACCCGAGCTTGCCATTTATGCTTTAAACTGAACTTTCATGAACATAATTCGCTTACAAGCCCGTTGAGCTACATTGGAATAATAAGGATACTCGTGTCTCTTCTGATAATAACATGCCAAAGCCATGTCCTGACATGGTCTTACATGGGATGTTCTCATGACGGTGCCCATGCCATGTCCTGACATGGTCTTATAGGGACCTCTCATCTCGATTAACGCCATGTCCTGACATGGTCTTACATGGGACCTCTCATCTCGGTGCCAATGCCATGTCCCAGACATGGTCTTACATGGGACCTCTCATCTGGTGCCAATGCCATGTCCTGACATGGTCTTACATGGGATCTCTTTACCCAAATGTCATGACATTCGTATCCAAAGACCATCCTTATGTATCAACGGGACTTTTAAATTTTAAGTCTCTATCATTTCATGCTTGGATCATCATCAAATAAATTCATAAAATAAATTCATAATTGCTGGAAATTAACAGCATTAATAATAAATATTGAAATATTGCATTTATTTACCGTAAACTTACCTCGGTACCAATTATAGCCAAATTCACCAACTTAGTCTTCAACTTTATTCTTCCCTTTGTCTAACCTCGAGTTTCGTACTTCTTGATCTAAAATAGTAAATTTAACTTATTTAATAATCACATTCATCAAAACAGCCCTCGACTCTAACTTTTTCAAAATTACCATTTTGCCCCTAAACTTTTACATAATTACATTTTTGCCCCAAGGCTCGAAAATTAAACTTCATCTCTTATTCTTATGTTTTATAACATTATGAACATTTTTCCCTTCTATGGCAACATCAAATTCCCACTCTAACATGTACTTATGAACATTAGGTATTTTTACCGATTATGTCGCTTTTACTCGCTTTCACTTAAAATCGCTTAGCAAAAGTTGTTTAACATAATTTCTAGCTTTATATTCTATCATAAAACATCAAAATAAACACTTTTCACCTATGGGTATTTTTCCAAATATAAACCCTAGGTTAAATTATTGCTAGAATAAGCTAAATTAAGCTACCGGATCTCAAAACGTAAAGAACATTAAAAGCGGGCTTGGGATCACTTACTATGGAGCTTGGAAGCTTGAAAACCCTAACTATGGCTTCCCCTTGCTGATTTCGTTCATATGAAGAAGATGAGCATAATTTGTCATCTTTTTCCTTTTAATTCATTTTAATTACTAGATTACCAAATTGCCCCTAACTTAAAATTTTTCTATTTCACTTATCTCATGTCCATTTTGTCTACCAAGTTACCAATGGTATAATTACCATATAAGGACCTCCAATTTAAAGTTTCATAACAATTGGACACCTCTAACATGTAGAACTCAACTTTTTCACTTTTACAATTTAGTCCTTTTGACTAAATTGAGTGCCCAAACGTCGAAATTTTCGAACGAAATTTTCACGAAATCATTTTGTGAAATTGTAGACCATAAAAATATAAGAAAAATAAAATTTTTCTCATCGGATTTGTGGTCCCGAAACCACTATTCTGATAACCTCAAATTTGGGCCATTACATGTATTCCCCTGAACTGAACTCAGTCCATATGAGCCTATAATGGGTGAGGATTGAGGAATCTGCTGGTTCGAGTACCTTTACTCTAGAAGCCAAGCCTCATATAATGACCCTTAGGAATCCACCTTAAGTAAAATCATACTAAACCCTAGTAGATAACCAATTTGGGATCTTTATTATTTCTTGGTTATATCTTGTGTTTCTATGTTATACTGACTTTTCGTGTTTTATTTGCATGACATGGCATTTCATTTCATCATAAAAGGTGTCAATTCAAATTCAGTTGCTAGATAGAAGGCTTAACATGGAAAGCGGGTTTCTTGATAAAGTGGAGGACAATGCGGCTGTTCGAACTTGGTCTGAGACAACGCAGCAAGAAAAGGGTGATAGTTTGGCTGATGGGCATGTATTGGAGTTATGGGACTTTACGCATATCAATGCAACTCAAAACAATTTGCAAGAATTGAAGGAAATCTGGGGTCAGTGGAGTGACGAGGTTAGACAACTCTTTTATGATAATTATGGGGATTTGCCTTATTTGCTTGATGTGAAGGTAGACAAGCGTTTGTTTCAAGCCCTCGCCCAATTCTGGAATCCTGCCTACAGTTGCTTTACATTCGGGAAGGTCGATTTAGTGCCTACGATAGAGGAGTATATGGCTTTACTCCGTTGTTCAAAGTTTCAAGTGGACAGGGTCTATTCGAGAGCGGTAAATGTGCCAACCTTTTCCAAAAAGCTTATGAGTGTAACAGGAATGAGCGAGCAGTGGGTTGTCGCACGAATTAAGCAAAAGGGAGACAGTAAGTGCATTCCTTGGAGAGGCTTGAAAGATGCAATCCTCACACACCCAGATGTCAGGAAACTGTTAGATGTTTTTGCTTTAAGTATATATGGCTTGGTTGTCTTCCCTAAGGCCTTGGGGTATGTGGATGAAACGGTCACTGATTTATTCGACCGGCTCGATAAGAAAATTACACCGATTCCAGCAATTTTGGCAGAAACTTTCAGGCCATTGAGTGCATGCCGGAGGACAGGTGAAGGTAGATTTATTGGATGTGCACAGCTTCTACTCGCGTGGTTTCACAGTCACTTTTGGAAGGTGAATAAAGTGTCGTATCGGGTTTTCTCTGAAAATTATTCACCACTAAAGGAGATAGTCGCTACACCCAGGAGAGACAACATTTCGAAGGAGAAGTGGATAGCAATTCTTCAAAATCTTTGAGAAGAGGACATTGAGTGGAGAGCTCCTTGGTTACTTCCAGATGAGATCCTGTATAGGTGTGGTAGTTTTGATTGGGTTCCTTTGCTAGGGGTTTGGGGAGCTACTGGATACGCCCCATTATTGGTACTAAGGAAATATAGGTCAAGACAATTTATACCTGCGACCTAAGGGATAGCTGATTGTGAATTTTCGTACAAGGATGATGGTTATAGAAAGAAGATTCAATAGATGACTAGTGCGTGGAAACAAACTCGCCGAATGAAGAGGCTAGCTGTGGGTCCAATGACAACTCCTGAGTATCATCAATGGTGGGCTAGAAGGATTAATGATAATACACCTAAGTTAAATTAGGAAGAAGGCCAGTCAATAGAAGAGCATTTGCGAGTCATTCATTCTGAGTTGGAAATTATAAAGCAAGATTTTGAAAGGAGAAATGTAGAGTTGGAGAAAAAGATAGAGCAAATAGAGGCGGAAAAGATGAACTTAAGATTGGATATAGATGTTCAGAAGCTTGAAAATGAAAAGTTAAAGAAAGAGAAAAGCAAGGCTGAGGATGAGCTGGGTAGTCTGAAGACGAATTATAAAAAAATACATTTGTCAATGGGAACTGCTGGGCTGGGAAAGATGTCAGAACAGTGGCGAGTAGAAATCCAAGAAGAAAAGGACAATGCTGATAAGTGGGAACAGAGATTTCAAGAGATACAAAGGTGAAATGAGGCTTTAGAAAGGAGTTTGTCAGAAAGCCAGAAAAGGGTGAGTTAAAGGATAGGGTGATTGTATTGGAAAGATCTCTTCATCAGTATCGAAGCCGAAATTCTACGATAGAGTTAAAAGCTAGCTTGAGCAAGATTGAAGAAATGGAGAAAAGAATTGAAGAGTTAGAGACGAAGTTGCAAAATGGTGAGATCCAGATCAAGTACTTGAAAGCAAACGAGAGTCATACTAATGAACAACTTCACCATTTTCAGAATCAAGTTAGAAGCAGAGATCATCTTATCGAGAAAGCTGTAGTCCAGATTCGAGAAGTAGCTGACCATATACAGACTTTAGCAGTACAAGCTGACACGCTGAGTGTGAAATATGAATTAGAGTCAGATCGAGGGCAAGAATTAGCTTTGTTACTTAGAAAGATTAGAGTTCTGGGTACTAGGGCAAAGTTATACTTGTAATTCATTTTATGTAAAGGAATTTAATTTCTAGTAAAGTTTTCTTATATGGAATTGAATTCAAATTGACGCCTTTTCTGCATTCATTTCATGCATTGCATTGTTTCATATGTATTAATAAATACATTAAGGGATTCTAATTAATCTAAATCACTCCTAAGCTAATCTGGATACCAACCAACCTACCAAGCACCACTACGGTACTCGATCAAGAATCAAGGATATGGATCAAAGAATGGAAAGATTAGAACAAACCCAAAAGGAAATGCAGGAGCTGCTTCAAAAGCAAGTGAATGAGCAGCAAAAGATGATAGACAAAATGATGGAGTCTCAAGGGAGTATGATGGCTCAGTTAACTCAGTGGTTCAATAAAGGGACTGATAAAGGAAAATGCTCTATGCTCAATATTGAAGAAGGAGACAAATGAGGGACTTGTCTATCCTCTGGACTTTACACCCCAACAAGTTGAGATATACCCACGTAGTTCATCTGTTACCATTAATCCTCCGGGTGACGCTGCAACGCAAATGGATTTCCAGGCAGGATCAGGCTCTAACCCCGAAGCCAACTTTGTTAATCCTGCTATCCCTAATTTCGATGAGACGGCTGGAAAAGAGAAAATGAATGATGAATTGCCAAAACAGCTAGATGAAAAGTACAAATGGCTGGAGGAAAAACTTAGAGCGATGGAAAGTACTGAGAGCTACCATGGAATTGACACTAAAGAATTGAGCTTGATTCCGGATTTAGTGCTCCCTTACGAATTCAAAATGCCAGAGTTTGAGAAATATAATGGAACCAGTAGCCCTGAAGCTCATATTACCATGTTCTACAGACGAATGACCGGTTATGTCAATAATGACCAACTATTGATTCATTACTTCCAGGATAGCCTCGCAGGGGCAGCATCCAAGTGGTACAATCGATTGAACCGTACCCAGATTAATTCATGGAGAGATCCGCACAAAGCGTTTATAAAGCAAAGATGACCATGTGACTGACATGGTACCTGATAGAATTACTCTTCAGAATATGGAGAAGAAGCCTGGTGAAAGTTTTAGGCAATACGCACAGAGATGGAGGGAGATTGCTGTCCAAGTTCAGCCATCTCTTTTAGAAAGAGAGATGACGATGCTTTTCATTAATACATTGAAGGCCCCATTCATCACACATATGTTAGGGAGTGCAACAAAAAGCTTTTCTGACATAATCATGAATGGTGAAATGATTGAAAGCGCCATAAGGAGCGGAAAGATTGATGTTGGAGGAAATAACAGAAGGCAAGCCTCAAAAGAAAGGGGAAATGAGGTGAACATCGTGAATACGTACGATAAATCGATTGCTAATTAACAGGGTTCATCAAGACAAGAATTAGGTGTGAAGCCAGGCACTGAAAAGCTCCAGTTCACGCCAATTCCAATGTCATACAAGGAGCTGTATCAAAGCTTATTCGATGCGCATGTTGTTTCTCCTTTACATGTGAAGCCTCCACAGCCCCCGTATCCCAAATGGTATGATGCAAGTGCACAATATGATTATCATGCAGGAATTACGGGGCATTCTATAGAAAATTACATTACCTTCAAAAAGCTAGTTGAAAAATTCATCAACATGGGTATTGTCAAAATAGATGGCTCATCTAGTACCCAGTCATGATTGAATGCAATATATGAAGGGGTGTCGAGAAGTGTTCACGATGAAACAATTGAAGAAGAGACCTTGCAAGATTTTCGCCCTTATAGACTTGGGAGTGTTTTAAATAATTAGACTGCAGAAGAAACCCCTGTAGTATTTAGAGATTACTCAGAGTAATGTTCAAAACACACTTGTTGCCTTCAGCCTAGAGGCAATAAGAATTCCTTTATGAAATAGGCTCATGTCTGAACGTCGTTATTCTAATAAAATACATCTTTGCATTCATTTTTTTAAGCCAATATTCTTTTCGAATAATTATACTTTCATTCTTTCGGATCTTCTTCCATATTATTCTTTTATTCATCCATAATTGTACAAATGATTATTCATACATTCTTTTGTATATTCTTTGGTATTTACTGTGGGTCCCCAGATATCAATGACATGAGTGATGCTGTTACGGACTCAGAAGTTCCTTTTGAGTGGGATTTGTGTTTAGAGGGATCTCATGAATTTAAAGATGACACAGATTGTAGTCTATTTTCAGACTTGCTGAGGATGGTAGAACAGGAATGAAATCTTACTTCATGAGGGGACAATGGAGATTGTGACTTTAAGATAGCGTGCAAAACCGAAGAAATGAAGCATGACCTTGTCGAGTTACTTCAAAGAGTTCAAAGATGTCTTCATATGGTCATATCAGGATATGCTTGAGTAAGCACCGACATTGTAATCGGAACAACAATACGATATCAAGAATTTACAGTATGTTCAAGATTAACATCATGAACGATGCATTTAGAATTCTTTGTCGGGGCAATGCCTTCTCCTTTGGCTCATCATGGTTTAGCTTGTCGAAGTCAAGTTTCCATTTCTCCGTTGTTGGATTTCATCCTAATTGAAGAGGAAGATCCAAAGTTTTCGTCATAGTTAAATTTTGCCCCAAAAGGCTCTATGAAAGAAATCTGATTACAAAGAAGATCTTACATTGGTTCTGATCGAAAGGGATAACGAGGAGTTGTCTAATCCTATGAGTTCAGATTCAAAAAAAAAGAACAAAAAAAAAGTGAAAGAAAAAAGAAAAGAAAATGGAGAGGCCAAAGTGAAAACCCGCAAAGGGCACTTTGAGACCAAAGGGGATTTGAGTTGAAAACCCGAAAAGGGCGGCTCAAAAATTGATCAGAATGGGGCACGAGGTGATTAGAGCAACTCAAAGTTTAACCAGATTGGGGCATGTGGTGATCTTGTTATACCTGAATTCTCAGGAAAAGGTAGGCAACATCTTGGGGCATTGGCAGAGTACTGTGGATCCCCTAAACACATGTCAAACTCAGAAGGATCTTTAAAAAGTTTGTACAGAGAAGTTCAAGCTGCGATATCTGGGGCACCCAATATTCATACTGAATTTTTTATTCTTGGAATACTTCATTCTTTTCCAAGATACACATTCCCAATCAATTTCTTTACTATCATTGTTTACTATTTTTGATAATCTATTCCTTTCGAGCTATGCTCAGAACCAATTGTATTCTCATCCATTGTTATACCCTTTTTGCAAGAATAATGATTAATGAACTAATAAAACTTTCACGAAGGAAGTTTTGCATATTACTCTAGAAGTTTCTAAATAATACAGGAGCCTGAAACAGGACTATTGTTTAGAACGCACCAAGTTTAAAGGTTGGAAATCTGAGAAGGAAGAGTCTAAATGAAGACTATCTCTTTGGATTTTGTTGTCAAAAACATTGATCAAACAAAATGACCGGATGTCAGATGGGTGACAAAGTTTAAATCACCAAACAATAAGAAGGGGTTTCCTTGGAGAAGAGAATCCTTCATTTGTGCGTGATCATTTGATATGACACCCTAGGAATGGTGTAGGAAACCAAAGAGTTTCGCATTATGTATCTTCGAATTGTGATAGCAGAGGATTGAGAAAAGGCCAGATATTTTGCATATTACTCTAGAAGTTTCTAAATAATACAGGAGCCTGAAACAGGACTATTGTTTAGAACGCACCAAGTTTAAAGGTTGGAAATCTGAGAAGGAAGAGTTTAAATGAAGACTATCTCTTTGGATTTTGTTGTCAAAAACATTGATCAAACAAAATGACCGGATGTCAGATGGGTGACAAAGTTTAAATCACCAAACAATAAGAAGGGGTTTCCTTGGAGAAGAGAATCCTTCATTTGTGCGTGATCATTTGATATGACACCCTAGGAATGGTGTAGGAAACCAAAGAGTTTCGCATTATGTATCTTCGAATTGTGATAGCAGAGGATTGAGAAAAGGCCGGATATTTTTACCCTTGGGTCACAGTAGAAGAAAGATGGTACAAATTTTGCATCCCAATGGATTAAACTTGGAGGTTCACAGTGGGGGGCAGCCTGGCTAAATGTTTCTTCAGAAAAGCCAGTGAAGCAAGAAGGCGTTGTAGCACGTCAGTCACAAAGCCTTAATAAACTTCGAGTAATGACAACCTAAGAGGGATCATTCTCAGAAAAATAAATTTCACATTCATGCAAAATTCACACATGTCTAGTTAGGAGCATTTGATGCATTTTGATCATGCCATCCTAATCATTAGGCATAGTTAGGTTCATTATACAGGTCATGTTCCACAGAGAACAGATCAGTGAAAGAGCAGATCTTGCCTTCCTGCATTGACAGTGGAGCAGATCGAAGACGACGAATCTTATCTTTCCAAGATAGTGGGAAGCAGATTTAAGCCACCAAGCCTTGTCTCCCTGAGCAGCAGCGGAGAAGGTTGAAGATTGTAGATCTTATCTCCCTAAGCAGTAGTGGAGCAGATCGAAGACGGCGGATCTTATATTTCCAAGATAGTGGGAAGCAGATTTAAGCCACCAAGCCTTGTCTCCCTCAGCAGCAGTGGAGAAGGTTGAAGATTGTAGATCTTATCTCCTTGAGCAGTAGTGGAGCAGATCGAAGACGGTAAATCTTATCTTTCCAAGATAGTGGGAAGCAGATTTAAGCCACCAAGCCTTGTCTCCCTGAGCAGCAGCGGAGAAGGTTGAAGATTGTAGATCTTATCTCCCTAAGCGAGAGGGAGCGGATCGAAGATTTACGGATTTTATCTTTCCAAGATAGTGAGAAGCAGATTTAAGCCACCAAGCCCTGTCTCCCTCAGCAGCAGCGGAGAAGGTTGAAGATTGTAGATCTTATCTCCCTAAGCAGTAGTGGAGCAGATCGAAGACGGCGGATCTTATCTTTCCAAGATAGTAGGAAGCAGATTTAAGCCACCAAGCCTTGTCTCCCTCAGCAGCAACGGAGAAGGTTGATGATTGTAGATCCTATCTCCCTGAAGTTGCAGTGGAGTGGATTAAAACCTTAGATCTTATCTCTCTGAAGTTGCAGAGAGCAGATCGCATCTAGTCTTGTCTTCCTGAAGTTGCAAAGGGAGCGCACTAAGTAAGCAAGTCTTATCCTCTTCAAGTTGCAAAAAGGCGATCAAGATGGCAAGTCTTATCTCCCTGAAGTTGCAGTGGAGCAGATTAAAGACGATAATCCTATCTCCCTGAAGTTGCAGTGGAGCGGATTAAAACCTTAGATCTTATCTCTCTGAAGTTGCAGAGAGCAGATCGTATCAAATCTTATCTCCCTGAAGTTGCAGTGGAGCAGACTAAGTAAGCAAGTCTTATCTCCCTGAAGTTGTAGTGGAGTAGATTAAACCCGATAATCCTATCTCCCTGAAGTTGCAGTGGAGCGAATTAAAACCTTAGATCTTATCTCTCTGAAGTTGCAGAGAGCAGATCGCATCTAGTCTTATCTCCCTGAAGTTGCAGTGAAGCAGACTAAATAAGCAAGTCTTATCGTCCTGAAGTTGCAGTGAGGCAGACTAAAGATGACACTAATTCCTATACTTCTGAAGATGTTTCATGTTCCAGCAAGACCGAGCAAAATTGGACATTTTTAAAGTCTTTGCTCCGTTCCTGTTACACGACAACGAGCAAAGAGGGGCAGCTGTAATACCCAATTTTAGCCCGGGCTCACATATGGAAACATAATTTTTGAGGATATGCAATCTTAGATATGATATGCAATCCTAGATATGATATGCAATCTTAGATATGATATATGCAATCTTAGATATGATATGCAATCTTAGATATGATATATAATATTAGATATGATATGCAATCTTAGAATATATGATTTTGTAATCTTAGAGATTTAATTTGTAGATACCCTTTAATCTCACCGTTGATGTAATCGATTCAGATCAGTTGGATTTGGGGAGGCTCAACTATAAATAGAGGCCTCTCCTTCATTGAAAAAAAAGGAGAAAAGGGAAGAGGAATAAAAGGAGAACGATTGGCGCTTTTAAAGGTGGCTTACTATTTTTTCTTTCGATTATTTTTTTACTTATTTATGATTTTAAGAAAGGGAGAAGGTGATACCACTGCTAATTTTATTTATTTTATTTAGCCCTCCGCCTTTTAATGTTTTTGTAATTAAGTTTTTTTATTTTCTTAATTTACCCTTTTATTTATTTTATTTCAATTGGGTCTAAGTTGAACGGCGTCGTTTTAGAGGAGAAGGAAAATTTCCTTCCAGCCCTCTATGTAATTCGTGCATTCAAATTAATCCTTTTACTTTTATTTATTTGGATTTACCCCAATTTTTTATTGCAATTCAATTTAGTTTTTCTTTTCTTTTTTGTTCTTTTCATTTATTTTATTAATTAATAACGTAATCATTTTTTTATTTTATTTTTTAAAATCTATACATGTATATTTTATGCACATATTTTTAACTTATATTTTCTCACATTTATATATGTATATATATGTATATTTATTTTTTAAATTAATTTTGATAATGTACTCATTATTTAATTTTTTATCCATGTATATTCCTTTTATATGTACATGTATATATATTTTTAAAACGAATATTTTCGTATATTTTTAATGAATATTTTCATATTTATATGTATATATTTACGTTTTTTAATGATTAAATACTCACTTTTTCTTTTTAAAATATACCTATTTTTATTATTTTATATATGTACGTATAATTATATTTTTCTTTATTTGCATAAGTATATTATGTATTGTATTTATATATAAATTCTATAACCCAAAATTTTATTTGTAAATTATATGTATATTTTAATCTTCATAATTTTCATGTGTATATTATACGTCTTTTGATCCTTATTTATTTGTTTGCTATCCCATCCATTGTATAATTGTGTTTACATTTAATATTTTGCATGTCATGGATTACCTTTTTTTATTATTTCGTTTATTCATTTGCTTATATTATTTTTATGTCGATGATGTATTTATTATTGTTATTATTATTATTATGGCATTTGTGTGTATAATTTACTCAAATTTAAAGATAGAAATTTTTTAAAATTGAGATAATGTTCGTATTTAGGATTTTCAAGGGAATTGAGCTATAACGTATTGGGTTCCGATTTTCTTCGTTAAATCCGACAATCGAGCATTTCTCTTCAATCAAAAAAATAAAAACTCATTATTGGGAATTCAACACGTTGTGTCCTAACGTATTGGATGTGACGCGTTGATTTCTCGAAATGAAGATTTTTTTAAAAAAATCATGAAGGAAATATTCCGAGTTTGGGATTCTAAAGGGATCGTGCCCTAACGTATTGGGTGTGATTTCTTAAATCTTGGATAAGTGGATGTTCTTTTAAAGTAAAGGAAATATTCCGAGTTTGGGATTCTAAAGGGATCGTGCCCTAACGTATTGGGTGTGATTTCTTAAATCTTGGATGAGTGGATGTTCTTTTAAAGTTTTATTGTATAAATATTCTAACCTAATTCATTTTGGGGGAAATTAGAATGTTGTGCCCTAACGTATTGGGTGTGGCATTTTTGCTTCTCTGAATTGAAAAGGGTCTTAATATGCAATGTTTTAAGTTTTTAAAGATTATATTTTTAAAATTTTTGACCTTAAGACATTAATTAATTAACTAGGTACCAATTTTTGGGCGTAATGAGGGTGCTAATCCTTCCTCATATGTAACCGACTTCCGAACCCGTTTTTCTAAAATTCGTAGACCAAAGTCGTTTTAGGTGACCCAATCACACCTTAATAAAAGATTGGTGGCGACTCCCAATTTTCATTTTTTAAAGTCGGCAACCTAAAATTTTTTGTTTTCAAAAAAATGGTTTCGACAGTTGTCATTTAAAGTATGCTAAAGTGAATGGTGAATTGCTTACTAAAAGAGGTGAACGGTTTTATCTGTTAAGGATGCAAGTCTATCATCTGTGCTTTTAGGTTCCTCCTTTAAGTTATTCAGCAAATTTTTTTTGACATATTCATCGCACACAATTTGTTCCATGTTTGATTCTTGTTCCTTTTTAACTTTCATTGTTGAGAAAAACTTTAAGATAGACTTCTTTTCATGTGTTTTCAGTGGTACCTACAAACATAGTTGAAGAAGTAATTAGTGGATTTCTTGGAATAAACCCTGACACCATGAGTTTCTAGTTAAATGCAACCTTTTTCCGTAATAAAGCTAAGCGAGCAAGACAATGAAGACAAGTTAAAATCATTGAAACCAAATAGAAACTCATTCGTGAAGTTGTATCTGGACCAATGATCTAGACCAACTGTCAGCTGATGAATCCCTAAACTATGAAACCAAATAACATAAATTCCTTTAAATTAGAAGTGCTAGTCATCTCCTATTACACATCATGAAATATTCCTTTTTAGCTTTTTCTTCTTTGTTGGGTTATGTTATTTATGTGTTTCTTATTCGTTATGTTATGGGCATGTTGTTTTACTTCTTCAAACGTATTGCTTTACTTTTTCTTCTTCTTTTTTTTATTATTGAAATTGTATTTTTATTTTCACCTCTCAGTCCCAACCTCCCTTGCTTGCTTCGCCTCCGGCCACTAGCACTACTCCCTTAGTCCCTTAGCTTGCTTGCTCCACCCATAACTAAGCCTCTTGTATTCACTGAGTCACTGTAAGTTTTTTTGCAATTAAATTATTTGATTTTTTTTACTGTTACTGAGATTAGTATTGAAGAACTATGAGCCTTTTAACTTAATTCTCTCTAATATGATACTGGCAAGATTGTTAACTCTACCATAAAAAATTAAATTACCAGAACATAAAACCAGCAGCACTCCAAGTTACCAAAATAATTACCTATTGTCATTTCAATCATTCTTTCATGGTTCTAAGATTATAAGCTCCCTTAGAAGAAATAAGAAAGCCTACTTTGATAGCCCCATCTAATAAAACATCCTTCAATACACTCCGCTTCAATTATTGGATAGAATATAATTCTGGTAATGTCTTATTTGCATGTAACTCTTTAACCTACTCTCCGTCTCATATATATATCGACTTTGAAGGCTTTCTGAGCATTGCCCTTTCTCATTATAGTTATTTTATTATCCAAGTCATCATGAATGTCCAATCTACTTGAATCTAAAGGTAGTTGCGTAATGATGTTATTTGCATGATTTTGGTGAATTTTTCGCATTCTTTTATCATGCTTGTTCATGAGTGGATTCAATAAATTATGCATCAACTAATTGAGGAAACTTGCTTACAAATGCATCCTACAGCAGTTGACCAAACTCATATTAACCACTGCTTCAAACATTTTAATACAACGTTATTCGAGTAAAAGCTATTTCACTAAATTACACGCCCTTCAAATGGAAGCCTGGAGTGATTCAACTGTATGAACACCATGGTCTGAACCGAAATATTTATTTTCGGTTTAATTTAAACAATATATTTAAACAATATAGTTGTTTTTATTAAAGACTCAAATAATTATTGAATTAATTTACAAGGCTTTTTTATATAATAAGCTCTCTATTTTTAAATTATGTATAAACAATCAATCAAGTTCCAATTTCGATGCTTATATAATGTCCAAATTTAAGATTAAATCTGCATATTTTAATTAAAATATAATTCGGTACTTATATAAACAAGAGAAAAGTTCCAATTAACTTTTTTAGGCATGTTTAATTAATTTAACCCTTTATTTGATTGTTTTATGAAATCCATTTATTATGCTACTACTATAAAATTATAGAAAAAAGTTAATTTGATTTGACGGGATGGGAAAAACATGTAATCTTTTTCTTTCAACTGTTATTTTAAATGCTTTAAATTAAACAGTATCTTGTATGGTTGAAGTTTTAAAATCTTTAAAATTTTATGTTAGAGACTCATCCTATGTCATTTATGTGCGAATTTTTAGTTAATATTTATTTCGGTTTAAGTTTTAAATGTATTTTTATATATATATTTTTATGTTTAGAGTTTGTGGTTTTCTTTTAATAATGTCGTCTCTAAAGTTTAAATTTGAGTCTTTCCATTAGGAACGCATAATACCCGACCATTTATTAATAATTTTGAATGTATTTTGTATTTTTGAAAATTTGAAAGGCTAATGCTTCTAACGTGTATTATTTTGTATTGTAATTAAGATTGTATTATGTTTCTTTAAAAAGTTTTATTTTTAAAATTTTCATAGTTTTTTAAATCAACTTCAATGCAAAATAACTCGATTCTTGATTACTTATAATAAATTTGGGGAAAATTAGGGTTCTATTGGTTTGATTTAATTGAGTCTTTTGAATTTTTTCAACTGTCTATTATATTACTTATAATAATTTTGTTTTGAGCTTTTAGATTTATTTTAACAAAAGAGCTTTATTTATGGCTTTTGAATATTATTTGACAAAATTTCAAAAACATTTTCATAAATGTTTCTAGAAAATAATAATCTTTCAAAACTTTTAAATTATTTTCACTACTGTAAATATAATAATTTTATTTTATATCATAAAATATTAAAATTAATTATATAATAAATAAAAATAGAAATGATTTGGGTTTCACATTTTAAAACTAGCATTTCATAAACCGTCCAAACAGATTAGTTCAAGTTAATTTTTGGTTTTTCGAATTTTCATGCTTACCCTTAAGAAGAACCCATGTGTTAAAATAAATCAAAACTCGAATCCCGAACCTCAACTACGTGTTGATTAAATCGATTATAAAATAGGTAGTTGTTTTAAGGCTACAATGTTAATAAAATAAAATAAAATAAAAGATTGAAAAGTTGAAGAGAGTTAATTGTAAAGAAAAGTAATCACCCAAGTCCCAAGTAGAAATTTGGTAATGATAATAATATATATTTGGCATATTTTAATTAAAATATAATTCGGTACTTATATAAACAATCAATCAAGTTCCAATTTCGATGCTTATATAATATCCAAATTTAAGATTAAATCTGCATATTTTAATTAAAATATAATTCGGTACTTATTTAAACAATCAATCAAGTTCCAATTTCGATGCTTATATAATTGTTATTAAATTAATAATATTCAAATTCCTTATTTAATTCAAATTGATTATAATATTATTTTCAAATAAATTATCAAATTATAAAATGACACTCAATTGACATAATTATTCATAAAGAGTTTATTCCTTTTCAAATGCGTATAATGTTAATTACTCATGTTTTTGTTGCATCAACGGAGAAAATGTTCTAAAAATTAAAATTGATAAAATCTTACTGAGGATTAACAATATCTCAACAAAAATTGAATGAATTATCTATTTTATTAATTGAAAAAGATATCTTATACGATATTTATTTTAATAAATTTGCATCTCTAAAGTGTGAGGGGATTGATACTGAGTTCTAATTTTAATATGGTGCAGTAATGGCTCGTCTGCCCTTAATTGCACAAAGTGTGAGGCGTAAAAGAATCGGTGCTGCATTGACAATTTGGTTGGAAATCTGTAGAATCGCGATTTGGTTCTTATTTAGAATGGGTGCCAGCCTTAGCCTACATACTTATAGACCAAGGATTAGGTCCTATACCGTAGATTTTCATGCACAACGGGATTATGTGAAGAGGCTTGTATATGCTAGTGACGAGACTTGTATTGAACAAGTTAGGATGAATAGAACTGCCTTTTTTAAACTATGTGAGATGTTAGAATCGATAGGGGGATTGAAGTCGTCAAGGTTCATGCTTGTTGATGAGCAAGTAGCAATGTTTTCACATATCATCTCCCATCACCTTAAAAATCGAGTTATCAAGCATCACTTTAGAAGGTCCGGGGAAACTGTAAGCAGAGCATTTCATAGTGTTTTAAATGCTATCATACGCTTACAAGATGTCTTATTTAAAAAGCCGGAGCCAATTACAGCCGATTCTTCTGACACAAGGTGGAAATGGTTTAAGGTATTAGACTGAGTTTTATATATAGATTGTACAACATTTAGTTGACTTAGAATTAAATTAGTATTCTAACTCAAGGTTTTATATCATGTGATATAGAATTGCTTAGGTGCTCTTGATGGAACCCACATCAAGATTAGGGTGCCAACAGTTGATAAACCTAGATATCGAACCCGAAAAGGTGACATAGCAACAAATATGCTAGGTGTTTGTACACCTGAGATGCAATTTGTTTATGTTCTTCCTGGTTGGGAAGGTTCGATTGCCGATGGATGGGTGCTTGAGATGCCATTAGTAGAAGACATGGACTAAAAGTTCCTCATGGTACAAAGGTATAGTTAGAGGAATTTGAATTATTCATTAAGATCAAACTTTGTTTGCTGAATTAATCATTTAAAAAAAAATTATTTTATAGGTTGTTATTGTCTAGTTGACGCTGGATACACAAATTGTGAGGGATTTCTTGCACCATTTAGAGGACAGCGATATCATCTGAACGAGTGGCGTCAGGGTTATCAGCCAAGTTCTACGCAAGAATTTTTTAATGTGAAACATGCCTCAGCACTTAATGTCATTGAAAGATGCTTTGGCTTATTAAAACTTAGATGGGGAATACTTAGGAGTCCATCGTTTTATCCTGTAAGGGTGCACAATAGAATTATTATTGCATGTTGTTTGCTCCATAATTTTATTCGAACCCATATGAGTATTGATCCCATTGAAGCGGAGGTGGGAGAAGGATTACCTACTAATGTGGTGGATGACGATGAACCGAATATCACAAATATTCATCAATCGGATGCTTGGGCAACTTGGAGGATGGAACTAAATGTTCGATGAATGGCAAGCATCTAGAAATTAGTTAGGTTTAGGGACAAATTGAGTTTGAATTGATTTGTTGATGTTATTTTATGTATCTAGTTTATGAAACTTTGGTGGTCTTTGATTAAAATTCTGTATTGTACTAAACTTTGTTGAATTATAATTTAATTATCTTTTCATTCAGCATGTGTTATAAATTTAAATTTAGTATTGAACTACCGATATAATATTATAAACTGCTCACCTTTTGATTCATGATATTCAAAATAGGAAATAATGTTAATTTGTTTTTTTCTTAAGAACAATATGTCGTGTTCCACCAACGGTGCTTCTTCTCAAGCTTCTCGAGGAAGCAAAAGAAAATGGGTTCGAAGAGGATGCACCTTGGTTTCTTGCATGGTGGATTTGCACAATGTAGGAACATTTAATGTCGATACCGGGTTCAAAGCCGCTTATTTGAACGAGCTAGAGAAATGCTAGAAAAGACTTTACCAAGAGCAATGTTGAAGGCGAGACCAAATATTGAATCTCGGATTAGGTGCCTAAAAAGGGAATGGTCAGTCGTCTACGACATGCTTAATGGTCAAAACAACAGCGGTTTTGGTTGGGACGAGCATAGGCAGCTCGTTGTTGCTGAAGATGCAGTTTAGGAATCCTATGTTAAGGTAAAATGTATTTCAAGTATTTATTTGTTTTTTTACAAAACTTATAACTAATATGATTTCCTCGTTTTTTTTAGAGTCACAAAGAAGCCTCTCAGTTTAGACATCGTTCTTTCCCTTACTACAACCAGCTTACTGCCATATACGCAAGAGATCGAGCGACTGTGAAAGACGCTCAAATAGCTGCTGATGTTCTTGAAGAAATACATGCTGAGGATGAACGTACTACAGATATGAATGAAGAGAGAAACACATTCTATGATCAAGGTCGACGTCTCTTTAGACGACATGGATGTTTCTGGTACGGATCCGCGAGGAGATAGAGACCAAGGGGGTTCTTCATCTTCAAACAAGAGAAAGAAGAAATCTGATGCTCGTGATAATGTGTATTCTTCATTTGATGAGGCTGCCACTTTGTTGGGGAAAAAAATCCAGGCCATTGGCGATCAAATCAGTAGGAGTATTGCCTCCGAGGTGGTTGTTCAGCAGATGTCAGAAGAACATCAAAAGATGGAAGAGAAAGCTTCAAATTTATATTCAGCCTTATGGTCAATTGAAGGTTTAACCGACGATCAGCGGTATGATGCTTTAAGTAAAATTCCCGATCATCCAGCTCAAATGATCGTTTTCTATAGTTTACCTTCTGTTGCCCGATTGGAATGGGTCAGAAGATTTCTTTCTCACCATTAAATATCAATGTTCAAACTTTTTGATGTTCTAAAACTATATAAAGTATGGATTATGATGTACAATTTCATTTTCATCTAACATTTTCTTAATATAAGTTAATTATGTTTATACAGAATATAATTCTCAAGTTATATATTGATTTTAGTAAATTCATATAAAAACATTTTATTATTAAGAATTTTATGAAATTATATATCACTATTAAATTATATTTAATATTAATTATTTTAAATTGTATAAATTCATATAAGAAAATTTATTATCAAGAATTTTATGAAATTTAATATTAATTATTAAATTATATGTAATAATTATTATTTTAAATTATACAAATTCATAAAATATAATTTATTAGTTATAATTATTTTAAATTATTTTAAATCATATATTTTAATTAAAATATATTTAATATTAATTATTTCAAATTTCATTTACAGTATCATATATTATGATTTGAGTAAATTCATATAAGAATATTAATTATTAAGAATTTTATTAAGTTATATATTTTAATTATAATATATTTAATAATAATTATGTTAATTTATATTTTACAGTATCATATATTATGATTTGAGTAAATTCAGTATAAGAATATTAATTATTAAGAATTTTATTAAATTATATATTTTAATTATAATATATTTAATAATAATTATGTTTAAATATGATTAAATTATTTATTATTGATATTAATAATCTTATTAAAATTTAAATAACAATAACAATAATACTTTACCAAAACAAATTTTTGCTAATTATAAGAATTTTATTAAATTATATATTTTAATTAAAATATATTTAATAATAATTATGTTTAAATATTATTAAATTATTTATTATTGATAATAATAATCTTATTAAAATTTAAATAATAATAACAATAATCATTTACCAAAACAAATTTATGCTAAGGGTATTCTAGTCATTTTAGTTTTTTCCATTATGCTATTACACCTCTATTCCATTCAACCAAACACAAGATTACTATTACGCCTCTATTCCATTACATTCAACCAAACAGTTGATTTGCTATTACACCTCTAATCCAATACAGCGAACCAAACGCACTCTAAAGCTCTTAGGTGATCCAAAGGGACCTTTAGTCTAGCAGCTAGCATACTCTCTCTTTTTTCTTTATTAGTAGAAGATGCTATATATGCTTTATGTAATAATTTTATTAAAATTTTAAATATGATATAAAAATGTAATTATATAAATTTTAAATTGAATTAGTATGATAAATTAAACAACTTATGAATCACAAGACGTTAAAAATATGATCGAAAAATATTGCTGCAAATCACAAATAGGGAAAGGAAATGACAATTATTGATAAAATTAATAAATTATTAGTGAATAAATTTTATGTCATGCAAATACGACATGAATACAATTTTTCTATAAATTAAACACAAACATATGTCGACTGTATATGTGTTTAAATATTATTTTTCATATTTAAAAATTCTAATCAATATTATTTAATGAAATAACTTGTTTAAATTTGATCTTATTTGATTTTAAAATTAATATATTAGAATATAATAATTCAAATATTAAACTTAAATTGTTTCAACCTTAAATCATTTAAACATAAATCATAATTTGTGAGTGTTGAATTTGAATCATTTAAAATATCACGAACCCAAAATATATTTGTTTATAGAATTAATTAAAAGTATAAACCAGCTATAATATTATAACTAAACATCCTAATCAACCTAAATATTATATTAAAATTCAATTTATTCTAAATATTATAATATTATGCCCAAAATAATCCTTAAACTATGGTTTATGGCATGCCAAAATTTGATGACTTCAATTTTCAATTTGGCTAAGTGTAGATGAAAAATTTCAGACCAATTATAAAGTATACATGTCAAGTCGAAATTATCACGTGCTAAAATGATAACATCACATACTGTGTGTTAGGACCAAGGCTATCTAGCATTGAAGACTCAATGCCTGATCAATCACTTGATCAGTTAAGACCTGATCATTCAACTGTTTAAACACCTAATCAGTCAAGATCTTGGGACAACCTATGTAAGATGTTGGCATTTTTACTTGGGCCTTCACAAGTGTTTTCTTCATAAAAAAAAATGAGTCTTAGAACGTGTTTTATTTCTTCCCAAACAATGGTGGTCGAATTTGGATGAATGAAGGAACTATGAGATCGACATGCCTTATCTAGTAAGGCTTGTCTTTATCCTTATTTGTTAAGCTATTTATTTGATGATTTATCTATTGATTTTACTTGGTTTAAAAAGCTTTATTTTGAGACCATTATTGGAGATAACTCAAGAAGATATATTCAAATTATAATTGAGAGTTTTACTCTATCAAGACTACTTGGAGAAGATGTTGAATTTAGCCTATAAATAGGTTGTTGTGTCGAACATTTGGGTGTGCCTTTGGTTGGTTATTTGTGTTGTTGTGTCGAACATTTGGGTGTGCCTTTGGCTGGTTATTTGTGTATCTTTTACTTGGTATTTTTGCATTCTTGTGTTAGACTTTTATTGGAGAGTTTATATTTGATGTAAATGAGGTTTTTGGGATGAATGATTTGTAAAAATTGGTATCAGAGCGAGTTTCAAGAGTTATTTAAAGGTGATCTTGTGTTCAATTTGCAATTGTGGAATCCATGAGGGAAGGTAGTTTGATTGCTTGACTCCCGTTACTACTTGGTTAAAAAATTTATGCGTATTAGAATGGTCGTATGAGAGCATTCATCATGTCTAGTAATGAAGCTACTTGGGAAGCTATTGAAGAAGAGTGGACTCAGCCCATTATGACTATTGCTGATGACACCACACATCCCAAATATAAAAGCAATACACTACTAAGAAAAGAAAGGTTGCTCATGAAAACTCACAAGCTTTAAATGCTATATTCAATGGAGTTGACATAGAGTAATTTAATATGATTTTTGACTTGTGAGTCAGCATAAACAGCATGGTTTATTTTGCAGAATCAACATGAAGGGAATGTTGTAGTTAGAATGTCTAAATTACAAATCTTGACCACTAGGTTTGAAAATGAATGAATTAAGATGAAACTATTTCAAATTTTTATACTAGATTATGTGACATGTCTAATGAGACATTTTGCCTTGGGAAGTGGTTTTTTTAGGTGAAGTTGGTGAGAAAATTTATAGGGTCACTTCTAGAACATTTTCCTATTAAAGAAACAACAATAGAAGAAGCCAAAGATATCACCACTTTCAGATTGAATGAGCTGATAGGTTCTCTTAAAACTTTTGAGCTAAATTTAGAACAAGGAAGGTGTGATAAATTGAGACCTAAAAAGAACATTACCTTCAATGTTCAACCTGTTGTTCATACATGAAAGCATACTGAAGAAGCCATTGATGAGATCAAGAAGAAATTAGCCTTGCTCACAAAGAGGATGAAGAGATCCTTTAAGAAGGGAACAAAAACATGTTCTGGTAGGATAATGAAGATTGATATGAATAGGGAGAATTCTTAGCCAAAGAAAAAAGTTACTCAGTTAGAATGTGCTAATACTAGGAAAAAGCAAAAGTCCTTAATTATTACCTCAAGTGATGATGAGGATAAAAGTGATTTTTCAGACTCTACTAAGGAGATAAGTAATTATGTAGCATTTACTGCATCTATTCAAAGCCCTGTTCAGATAGCTTGTGAAACTTCTAAAGAATCAAACTATGACATTAGTACTCTTGAATATGCATATTTCCAAATGGTAAAAAACAAAATGGAAATTGTGCGTAAGATGAATGATGATTTGATAGAAGATGTGTTCATTTTGAAGGAAAAAAATGGGAATCTCAAAACGGAAGTCCAAGTGAAAGATGATATGATTGTTGATCTAAAAAAAACTAACAAAATGCTAGATGAAACTATCAAAGAAAGTTATAAGATATTTGTTGTCGGGAGATCTGAACCTGGTCATGTTGAACTTGGTAAGAAACTTATATCTCATATGAATTTTGTTAAATCTAAAGAGATAGTTGTTACTTCTTCTTTTAAAACAAGTGAAAATAGAGAATACTTTTGTTTCTATTATGGAAAGGCTAGACATTAGATCTCATTGTTACAAGCTGATAAAAGATCAAAAGTGGAGAAAAACAAGGCTTGTTCAATTTAATGTTGCGACATTGAACATCACTTAGATAATAACATGTTTGCAACAAGACAAAATGGAATAACAAAACAAGGAGAATGATTTGCCATTACTATGGAAAGGCTGGTCATATTAGACATTACTATTTCAAGTTACAAAATGACTTGTAGAAAGTTAAAACTAGTGTATCAGTTGTTCAAATTGATAGAAAGATAAGACAGTTTGGTGTGAAGCAAGTTTGGGTGAGAAAGGGTTTACCATATTTGAGTTTTAAAGATCAGCAAGTTGTTAATGCTTGAGTGACACATGAGGTTGTGTTGGTCATACTAAGGATATTTCAAAGGTCAAACATACATGATTTCGGGGAAAAGATACTTTTTGTTTCATGAGCTAGAACAGTTATTATTGAAAAGGTTGCATTCCATCCCCTTAAATAAACTTGAGGCAAACAAACAAGGGGAGCATAGAGTGAGGGGGAGTAAGTTTGTTGATTTTGGTTTAGTGTGGTTTATGTTTATGTCGATTATGGTTTTATGCATTTGAAATGATTTAACTTGGTGGTTGTTTTTGCAAGCATTCAAATTTAGTGTTTGAAGTACTTCTAGGTGATTTTATCTTCATTTGAAGGTTGGATTGAAGTTCATTAATTTTTGAACGAAGAGGTTAAACTGAAACAAACATGTATGTTCAAACTTCTATTTGAACAACGATTGGAACATAATGTAACTTATAGGGGGTCTTTTGGCCTTTTTGACAAAAAGAGAGAGATATGATGATAGTTTGATTGCTATTGATTTTTGTGATTTGCTTACATTTTGTTCTTGATGATCACTTGATGGTTATTTGCTACAATATTGGCTCATGTGAGCAAGGTACTGTTGATGTATTAAAACATATTTCATGAGAGCTAATTCAATTTATCTTTGGTATCTCATGTTTACTAATGGCATGTTGATAGGGGGAGCATAGACCATTTGCTTATGTTTTTTTCAAAAAGCCAAAGGGGGATATTGTTAGGACTAAAGATGTCTAGCAATGAAGACTCAATGTCTGATCAGTCACTTGTTTAAACACTTGACCAGTCACGACCTTGGGACAACCTATGTGAGATGTTGGCTTTTTGACTTGGGCCTTCACAACTGTTTTCTCTACAAGCAAATGAGTCTTGGAATGTGTGTTATTTCATCCTACACAATGGTGGTCGAATTTGGATGAATAAAGGAACTATGAGATAGACATGCCTTATCCCATAAGGCTTATCCTTATTTGTTAAACTATTTATTTGGCGATTTATCTGTTGATTTTACTTTATTTAAAAGGCTCTATTTTGAGATAATTATTAGAGATAATTCAAGAAGATATAACTATTTGAAACTATTAGACACTAATATGGGTATTCCTTGTTCGTTAATTCTAGTTCCAAATCGCTATAGCTATGGAATAGATTAGATTCTTGCTACGATTTTTGCATGTATGGATAGAGAATTAAATCCAATTTATTAATCATTAATAGAATTCAATTAAGATATTTTATGAAAGCATGATTTCTTCTATTCTCTTCTAAGAATTGAAGGCTTTTTGATTGGGTGGATTTAAATAAGTATTGTTTAGTCTCCTTTTATTTTCCTTTCTTCATTTTTTCCTTATATAAAAAATATACTATTAACTCAATCAAAATTATCTCCAAGAACAAATTTTCTTATGCTTAATATCTTTAATTTGATCTGTATCTGTTTTAATTCTGCCATTTTTTCGAGTAGTTTTTTATTCAATAAATTGCTTGAGGCCTATGTTTTTTGAATCCAACCGTAGATTTTATGCTAGGAATACCTGTTCTTTTTTTTCTCTCTCTCTTAGCCTTTGTTTGGCAAGCTACTATAAGTTTTCGATGAGATCCTTAATATTGTTCTAGAAAAATTCATGAGTGATTCAAGAAAAAAAAATTTTAACAATTGAAAAGATCAAATAAGTATTACACTATGAACAAACCCTCAATTCAAAGATTGAAGTTCTTGAATAGCCATGATAAATCTAGACCATCCCATTTCCTCATTTTGACCCTTTTTGTTGAAAAAGCTTATTTAGATTAGAGTCCACCACAATATATAATTGTTGGTATGAAAGAATTTTTTCTGTAATGAAGAACTCAATTCTTATTACAAGTGAATTTCGAAAATTCTTTTCAATTTCTAGAAATTCTAAAAATCACTTTATTTTTTAGTGTCAAAATCAAAACAAAATAGGATATGTGGTATAAAAATGGGGAATCTAATCTCTTCTTTTTCCAAAAAAGCTCTTGGAGATTGTGTAATGCTTACTCTTAAACTCTTTGTTTACACTGTAGTAATATTCTTTGTTTCTCTTATATTATAATTGAAAATTTTATGAAGAATATGTCAAATTTATGAAGAAATCCAAAAGTTCTCTAAAGTGAAAATTTTACAGGCTTGAAGCTCTCTCCAAACTCTCTAGAAATTTATGAAAAAATCTTGAAAAACACCATATCCGTTCTAAAGAGAGCCTACTTTCGATTTTGTTCAATCGAAGAGAAAAGGTCAAATCTTGTTTATGAATAAAGCCATATTTTAATCTTATTCAACTGAAGAAAGGAGGTGAAAATCTATTTCAAGAGCAAGCCACAATAACACTAAAAGCAAATCACATCGTGTCAAGATCAACTCTAGATAACCCTTGAATTGAAGCTTCACCAAAGATAAGAATCAAATGAAATTTATTTGTAGTCAAGAAACATCCTAAGACTGTAACTCTTTTCAACGTTGATAAATAAAATTGGTCTCATGTTAGTTCCAAAATTAATATTTGCAAGTAGAAACCAAGCAATGCCAAAAGCAGTGTTACGACTAGCGCCAACTGCCTTAGGCACAGTTGAAGAACAAGGAAAAAAACAAAGAACACTCAATATGTTTATGTAGTTTGGTTTCCCTACATTTGCAGGGCCCTTCCTAGAAAGATAATCTACTATCTTAGAAACTCATACAACAAGTTATTACAACTTCTAACACTCACCAGGTTAGACTTATCACTTTTGTTCTTAAGATCTAGACAACTCTCCTCTAACTTTTCCACCTGAAAACTTAGGATATTAACTAAGTAACACACATTATTTTTCACTCAATGCACTCAAAAGAAACATTTCTCAATGAACAAAAATAAGTGCTCTCAATTTAATCCATCACCTATACAATTCTCCTCAATTCATGAGGAATCTGCACTTACTAACATACTATATCAATTATAATCAATCTTCCTTTGAAACAAGCAAGTTAATAAACATAAAAAATATCTTCAATCAGCTCAGGATAAGTCTTGAATCTCCGGGATTTACTTCCAAGTTTCACCCAATTCAATTGGATCCACCAATCTCCAAGATATGTTGTCATGTGTAGTTTGGATATAAAAAATAGGTTGGTAATCGTCCAAAGTAACATCGAATCAAAGCCCAAGAATTTTTGTTGCCAAAACTTGTCAACTTAAACATGACAAGTTTTCTAAGTAGGCGGTGCTACAACTAGTTGACATTGGTCTAAGCAGTGCTCAAAAATTGCTTAAACAATTTCAAAATTTTAAAATCAATTTTTCACTCGAAATTTGTGTTTATTCTAATCTTTTAGAAGGGGTAGCTTTTATATAATGATATAGATTTTTAATATATAATAATTAAAATTTTAAAATAATAATAGTAATAGTATTTATTTGAAAATGGAAAACAACTATTTTTTATGATATATAAGGGAGGGACTGTTCAAATTTACACTTAAAATTGGTATCCAAATATTGAACAAAATTTTGTTATCAATTTGCCTATATCGCGAAAAAATAAAGGTATTTCTAACTTTATAATTAATATCTAAATAGCTTAGATTTAATATAAACAACAATTTTGTTTAAAAAAAAATAACGTGGAGCAAGTGTAATGTCGATGCTGCTTCATTTTCGATTAAAGAGTGCATGAGTTTTGCGGCCAAATTAAAACAAAACCCCTAGCCCAAACTCCCAATACCTAAATCATTCCCAAAACCCAATTACAGACCCAAACCCAACTACCATAAGCCCAAAATCTAAAAGCCCAAACCCATCTTCAGCAAAAAAACAAAAAAAAAAAAGAGAAAAACCTAACCCTAGGTGCGTCGCACCTAGGGTCTTCTTCCTCTGCTGCCGCCATATTTAGCATCCATCTATGCTTTGCCACCACCGGCCATCGACTACACTGGCACCGACCTGTAAAGAAATGACAACAAATAAAAAAAACTTTGTAAAATGGCTATAAAAGCCATAGAAAATATGTAAATGAGGGGCTCTTTTTGGCAACTTTCTACGAAATTTTGAAGAAAAAGAAATAAAAACAGAAAAAAAGTGGTTACCGATTTCGATCTAAGGGTTTCTTTTTATTTTTACTTCTTTTTTACTCTATTTATTTTTATTTTTATTTTAAACAATATATATACAAAATAACACAAAAAAGGAGGAGTTTTTTTTACCTTTTTGACGGCGCCGGAGTACTAGGGGTGGTTGAGAGACGATTCGGCAAAAAAAGGGGAAACTTTTCAGTTTCCCACCACTGTAGGTGGCACAAGACGGCACCAACTGGACCCATGGTCGATGAGGTGGCTAACGGCGGCCTTGGTCAAGAAGAAGGGGAGAAGAGAGAGCATTTTTGGTTTTTTTTTATAAAAGGGGGGAAGAAAATGAATTTTTTTTTGGAAAATTTTTGGCTTATATAGGCCCATGAAACGGCGGCGTTTTGGCCCAACTCCAAAACGCCCAAAACGACGTCGTTTTGTCATGGATCGAATCGACCCGACCCGATCCAGGGGGATCCGCGTGTTTTTTATGCGGAGGGATAAATTGCGTTTTTAGCCCCTTCGCTTTTTGATGTTTTCGCAATCAGTTTTTTTTATATTTTTAAATTTACCCTTTAGTTTATTTAAGATTTCAATTTAGCCCTTTGTGAAACTACGTCGTTTTGAATTAAAAGGAAAAATTACTCTTTCAATCCCTCCACGTTACGCGCGTTTTCAGAATGGTCTTTCTCTTTTATTTTATTTGGATTTTGCCCCGAATCTTTGTCATTAGTTTCAAATTAGTCCCTTTTTGCTATGTTTTTGCTATTAAACTAATTAACTTTAATAATGTTATCATTATCTTTACTATTATTATATACATAAGTACATTTTCATAATATATATGTACATATATATTTTTATAACTTATATATATACATATGTATTTATATATATTTCTTGTATTTTGTGATTTACATACATGTCCATATATATCTATATATATTTTCTATTTTTATGAATATATATTTCTTATTTATTTTTATTTTTGAAACTTTATAATTTGTATATACGTATACATATATTTTTTAAATATATTCATAAACATATATATATATACATTATCATTATCTACTTATTTATATATATATTTAATATTTTCAAATTTTGTTATATATATACATAGATTTTTATTTTATTTTTATTTTTTAGTTTTATTTTTACTTTTACTTTTTTTATTCTCATTATTATTGTTATTGTCTTATTTGATGTTTATTTATCTATGTGTTCATTATTATTTTGAAAGGCATTGTAGTCCTATTTGTTTATTCACTTATCATTTCATGTATGCTACTGATTTGTCCTTTTTATTTTACTTTGTTGCTATTGTTCGTATTATCTGTGCTCACATTATTGTATTCATTAACATTTTGTTATGCATATTAATATCCTTTTAAAAAAAATTCAAAGTAAGGCAATGTTTTGCGTTTGGAGATTCGAGAAAACGTGCCCTAATGCGCTGGGTTTCGATTTTTCTCGTTCGACCAAATAGCCAAATATCATTTTAAAAAGTTCAAAGTGAGGCAATGTTTTGCGTTTGAAAATTCAAGAAAACGTGCCCTAATGCGCTGGGTTTCGATTTTTCTTGTTCGACCAAATAGCCAAATATCTTTTTAAAACTTTCAAAATAAGGTAATGTTTTGCGTTTGGAAATTCGAGAAAACGTGCCCTAATGTGCTGAGTTTCGATTTTTTTCGTTCGACCAAATAGCCAAATATCCTCTTAAATCTTAATCCATGTCATTCGAGTTTTTTAAGTATCGTATTTTAAATCTCTTTAAAGTTTTCAGTTTTCGACATTAAGATATTAACTAATCAACTAGGTACAAATTTTCGGGCGTTTTGAGGGTGCTAATCCTTCATCATACATAACCGACTCCCGAACCTTTTTTTTTCTAAATTTCGTGGACCAAAATCGTTGTTTTAATAAAATCGAATTGTTTATTAAAAACAACCACTTTTCGAGGTGATCCAATCACACCTTATCAAAAAGAATTGGTGGCGACTCCCGTTTTTTTGTTTTTGTTTTTTAAAATCCAAGTCGACCCTTTTATCAAAAAAATGGTGTCAACAGCTTGGCAACTCCACTGGGGACCCAAAATAAGAGAGCCAAGCCACGAGTTGGTTATTTTTTTATCTTTTTTTCAAAAATTGAAACCTTGATTTAAATATACGATCCTTTCGTTGCATTTCATTCGTCTTTATTATGATAAACATCATTGTGGTTTATGATTGCTGTGTTAGTTTTAAGTTTTGGTATCTTTCTGCACATTGCATTGCATGACCGTTGGTCACACCCTCTTAAGTGGGAGTGAGAAACTAGTCCTTCGTGAGGTTTTCACCTCCGTGCAGGATGGTGGATCGCTTTCGGGATACATCTGTACCTATGTCTTCGTGAGATTTTTATCTTTGTGCAGCCATAGGGAAATGTATTCCCCTAAACTGAACTCGGTCTATATGAGCCTATAATGGGTAAGGATCGAGGAATCTGCTGGTTCAGGTACCTTTACTTTAGAACCAAACCACATATTGTGAACCTTAGGAACCCACCCTAGGTAGAACTACTTCAAACCCTTAGTAGATACCCTAATAGGTGCGTTATTATTTCTTGCTTGTATTGGATTTTATTTTGATACTAACTTGTTGTTTTGTTTTGACTGGATGGCATTTTGACTACATGGCATTTCATTATAAAAGGCGTTGATTCACATTCGGTTACTAGATAGGAAAGCCAATCATGGAAAGTGAATTTCTTGATAAAGTGGAAGATAATGCGGTTATCCGGATATGGTCAGAAAAACGTAACTTGAGAAAGGTGATAGTCTGACGATGGGGTACATATCAGAATTATGGGATTTCACTAGTATCAACGTAACTCAGAATAATCTTCCAGAGTTGAAAGAAATTTGGGCTCAATGGGATGATGAAGTCAAATAGTTGTTTTACTGTAATTATGGTGATTTGCTCTACTTGCTCGACATCAAGATGGATGAGCATTTATTTCGAGCTCTGGCCCAATATGGTGCCTACTGTGGAGGAGTATACAGCTTTACTTCGTTGTCCGAGAATCCAAGTGGATAAAATTTATTCTGGAGCTGCCAATGTTCTGACTTTTACAAAGAAGTTGACAAAAATCATCGGAATAAGCAGTAATGGGTCACGGCGCGAATCAAACAAAAAGGAGAAAACAAATGTATCCCTTGGAAAAGTTTGCGAGATCAGATTTTGGCAAACCTTGATACAAAGAAAAATGTCGATGTTTTTGCTTTAAGTATCTATGGGCTAGTTATTTTCCCTAGAGCGTTAGGACATATAGACGAAGCAGTTACAGATTTTTTCAATCAACTTGATAGGAGGGTCACACCCGTCCCAGCAATTTTGGCTGAAACGTTCAGATCTTTAAGTGCGTGTTGAAGAACGGGTGAGGGAAGATTCATTGGTTGTGCACAGCTCTTGTTAGTTTGGTTCCACAGTCACTTCTAGAAGGTGGATAAGGTTTCTTATCAAGTATTCTCAGAAAAGTATTCTCCTTTGAAGGAATTAGCAGTGACACTGAGACGTGATGACATTACACGGGAAATATGGATGACGATCCTTCAAAATCTCCAAGATGAAGATGTTGAATGGAGAGCTCCTTGGATGGTGCCCGACGAGATTTTGTATCGATGTGGGGACTTCGACTGGGTCCTTCTGCTCGTGTTAAGACAATATAGATCAAGACAGTTCATACCAGAAACGCAAGGGCTGGCCGAGTGTGAGTTTTCTTATAAAGGTAATAACTACAGGGCAAATATTCGAGAGATGTTTAATGCTTGGAAACAAATTCACCGGATGAAAAGAATTACCGTAGGAGCAACAACTCCGGAATATCATGGGTGGCAGAGTAAAAGGATTAATGATAACATCCTTAGGCCATGAGTGGCAGAGTAAAATGATTAATGATAACATCCTTAGGCCAAGAGAAGAACGAGTTCGATCTATAGAGGAGAATTTACGAGTAGTTCCATCAGAATTAGAGATCATCAAACAAGACTTCAAAAAAAGAAGTTCGGAGTTGGGAAAGAAGATAGAGCAGCAAGAAGAGGAAAAGATGCGTTTGGGACTAGATGTTGATATCCACAAGTTGGAAGCTGAAAAGTTAAGGAAAGGGAAGAACAAGGCTGAAGAGGATTTAGATAGTCTAAAAACGGATTATAAGAAGCTGTGTTTGTCAATAAGAACTGCATGTTTGGGTAAAACGTCGGAGCAATGGCGACAGGAGATCAAGGAAGAAAATATCAAAGTTGATCAGTGGGAAAGGAAATTCAAAATGCCCGAGCTCGAGAGAGCGCTTTGGAGAAAAGTTTGTTAGAATGCCGAAATGAAGAAGCAAGATTAAAATCTTGGGTAGCGGAGTTAGAAAGGTCGCTCACCTGTACCATAGTCGTAACTCTATGATCGAGCTAAGAGCAAGTTTGAGTAAGATTGAAGAATTGAAGGAAAAGATAGGAGAGCTTGAAGACGCACTGCAAAATTCTGAATTACGAGTAGAACTTCTTGAAAGATGTAATGAACAGTGCCAAGAGCAGCTCCATCATTTTCAAAGTTAAATTAGAGATAGAGATTACGATATGGGCGAAGCTGTGACTCAAGTGTGGGAAGTGGCTGATCATTTGCAAACCTTAGCGGTTCAGGCCAATATACTGAGTTTAAAATATGAATCGGAATCAAGTCGGGGTCGAGAGTTAGCTTGGCTCCTTAAGAGAGTTAAGGCTTTGAGCATAAAGGCAAAGCCGTATATGTAATCCACTTTATGTAAAGAAACTTTTTTTCTAGTCGAGTTTTTCTAATGAAATTGAATTAGAATCAATGCCTCTTTTTGCATCCATTCATCTGCATTGCATTTTATCACATGCATTAAAGTTTCAAAAAAGAGCCCTAATTAATTAAAATTATGACAGTTACCCTGGAAACTAATAAAAATCTGCCAACTAGATATCACTATGGTACGCGTCGCAAAACAAAAGTAATGGATCAGAGATTAGAAAGACTGGAACAATTGCAAAAGGAGATGCAAGATCAGATGTAAGAAAAACTAGCTAAAATGCAGCAAGACATGGAAGAAACCCAAAGAGATTTATTGAGTCATTTAAAGCAGTTACTGGCTAGAGGGCATGATAAGGGGAAGAGCCCTGTGGTCAATTCTGGGGATGATCACGAAGACCCTACCTATCCTCCAGGTTTCGCCCCAACTAATATCCAGGCGGAACCAGAGGTGTACCCACAGAGGGTACTTGTTACCATCAGATCCCACTACCAAGTCGGTGCCCTAACGTCGATGAACTTTCCAACAGGCTCGAGTTCTAATCTCGGGGATAATCTTACCAATCCCGTGGTTCCTGATCTCGACGACGTAGCAAAAATGGAGAAGGCAAGAGCAGACCTGCCAAAACAGCTAGAAGACTGGTGTAGGTGGCTAGAGGAGAAGCTTAGAACCATGAAAAATGTCGATTGCCATCGAGGAATGGACGCTAAAGATTTGAGTTTGGTACCTGATTTGGTGTTCCCTCCAAATTCAAAATGCCGGAGTTCGAAAAGTATAACGGGACTAGTTGCCCTGAAGCTCATATCACTATGTTCTGTCGAAGGATGACGGGATACATCAACAATGATCAACTGTTGATTCACTGCTTGCAAGACAGTTTGATCGGGTCAGCGGCAAGATGGTACAACCAATTGAGTCGGGCCAACATCTACTTATGGAAGGATTTGGCGCATGCTTTTATGAAGCAATACAACCATGTAATGGATATAGCACCTAAATGAATCATATTGCAGAACATGGAAAAGAAGCCTAGTGAGAGCTTCAGACAGTATGGCCAAAGATGGAGAGAAGTAGCAACGCAAGTCTAACCACCACTTCTGGAGAAAGAGACAACCATGCTTTTCATTAATACTTTGAATTCTCCATTTATCAATAACATGTTGGGCAGCGCCACTAAAAGCTTTTCAAACATAGTGATGTCCGGAGAAATGATAGAGAACGCCATAAGATGCGACAAGATAGAAGCGGGAGAAAACGCCAAGAGGTTAGCCCCAAGGAAGAAAGAGCACGAGATAAACAATGCAAGCGTGTTTAACAAGGGCTATTCTAAACCAATAATGGTGGGACAAGCAAGAGCAATAACCACTAACCATCAAGGTTCTTCAAGGCAGGAATCTAATCCAAGCCCAAATGAAGAAAGACCCCAATTCACACCCATCCCAATGACGTATATAGAGCTGTACCAGAACTTATATGACATACATGTGGTATCTCCCTTCTATCTAAAACCCATGCAACCTCCATATCCTAAATGGTACGACACGAATGCCCAGTGCGAGTATCATGCGGGAATTACGGGGCACTCAATTAAAAATTGTACTACGTTCAAGAAGTTGGTTGAAAGATTTATTAAGATGGGGATCGTAAAATTTGGCGACCCATCAGGACCAAACGTAGCAAGGAATCCGTTACCCAATCATGCTGATAAAGGGGTAAACGCGATAATCGAGAATGGAAGAAGGAGAGTCAAAGCTAACGTAGCAGAGATAAAGACCTCGCTAAAATGGGTTTAGAAACGAATGATAGAAGGAGATCTCATCAAGCAAGATTCAATGGAAAGGCTTGAAGGAACAAGGAAGTTTTGTGAGTTCCATGTGGATGAAGGCCACGACATCCAAAAATGCACCGAGTTCAGAACCATGGTACAAAACTTAATGGATAAAAAAGAGTTGGAGTTTTATGAAGAGATGAAGGGACTAGAAGAGGGAGAAGTTTATGCCTTAGAGGAAGGATCTGCGGGGAAAACTCAAAGGGTTAATCACCCAGTGGTGATTATTTCAAGGCCAAGGAGCACAGAATCTGGAATACAAATAGCGCCAAGGGTTATAATCCAAAAACCTGTATCCTTTCCCTACAAGGATAGCAAAAAGGTTTATTTGAATTACGACTGCAACGTGACGATCCAAGGAGAAGAAAACTTGGTGAATGTTTCAAAAGAGGATGTAGGCTTCTATACACGAAATGGAAAACGCTATGATCCGGCAAATGCAATAATGGAATCTACAAAAGGAAAAGCCTTAGCAGTTGAGTGGGGAAAGCAAAAACGGACAGAATAGAATCACATGTTAATCAGCCAATAACTGAAAATGAGGCTAGAGAATTTCTAAAATTCTTAAAGCATAGTGAGTATAGCGTGCTGGAACAACTACATAAGTAATCGGCTCGTATCTCGGTGCTTGAGTTACTTCTAAGTTCAGAGACATATCGTAATGCATTGATAAAGGTACTAAATGAAACTTATGTCGTTAACGATATCTCGGTGAAAAAGTTAGACCGCTTGGTTAACAATATAAGTGCCGACAATTTCATTTTCTTTAATAATGATGAAATACCGCCGGAGGGAAGAGGAGCCACCAAAGCCCTACATATCACTACTCGCTGCGGGGAATACACGTTGCCAGGGGTGCTAATTGATAATAGATCGGCCTTGAATGTCTTACCATTATCCACCTTAAACAGGTTGTCGGTGGATAGCTCTCACATGAAATCATGCCAGAATATAGTGAGAGCATTCGATGGTACCGAAAGGAGGGTGATGGGGAGAATAGAAATACCACTCTTAATTGGTCTGAATATATACGAGGTGGATTTCCTAGTGATGGATATCAAGCATTCGTATAATTACTTGTTGGGAAGACCTTGGATTCATTCAGCGAGAGCGGTATCTTCATCATTGCACCAGAATTTGAAATTGGTAATAGAAGGCCAATTAGTTACGATAAACGCTGAAGAAGATATCATTGCATCAGTAACCAGTGACACACCATATTTGGGAACGGTTGATGAGGCGATCGAATGTTTATTTTGATCCTTAGAATTCATGAATGCGACCTTTGTTGTCGAGGGGAATAAGATTCCGATGCCCAACATATCTAGAGCTATAAGGATGAGACAACAAATAACGGTCGGGAAGGGAGCAGTGCTTGGAAGAGGACTTAGAAGATGCCTTCAAGGAAGGATAGAAGCACCAATGCTGAAAGATAAATGACACCGCTTTGGTTTAGGATTTAAGCCAAATGCGAAGCAAAGAAGGAAAGAGTTAGAGAATAGACAAGAGAGGAGGAAGGCGCGTTTGAGTGGAGAAGAAGTTTATTGGGAACCTATAACTTTCCCCCACATATCAAGGACCTTCGTATCAGGGGGAACCATGTATTCTGGATTGAGGACACCAAGAAAGGAGACTGCGGAGGAAATGTTAGGAAATTTGAACATTAATACCATATTCAAAGAAGAATTCGAAGAAGTATATCAGGCATCCGTCCCTATGAACCTGGGAGTGTTCTAAATAATTGGACTACAGAAGAAATACTTGAAGTTTTTAGAGCTTTTCCAGAGTAATATTCAAAACATACTAATTGTTTCAAGCCTAGAGACAGTGAAAACTTTTTGTGAAATGGGCATATGTTTGAACATTGTGACTTCAATTAAATATATCTTCGTAATTTTTTTGAGCATATATTCTTTTAAGATTCTTTCATTCTTTCGTACAAATTTTCATTTTGGATTCTTTTATTCCAAATTATTATTTCATTAATTCATGACCATATTATAAATAAGTATTCTTAAATTCATACATTCCTTGTATATTATTTGGTACCTATAACAGACCCTTAGATATTAATGACATGAGTGACTCTACTATGGACTTGAAAAATCCTTTTGAACGGGATATGTGTTAAGAGGAATCTCATAATTTTGAAGATAACATAGATTGCAACCTATCTCCGGACTTGTTGAGGATGGTACAGCAAGAGGAGAAACAAATCCTACCTCATAAGGAGACGGTGGAGACGGTAATCCTGGAAGAGGGAAAGGTAGTGAAGATCGGAACATGCATAGCTGAAGAAGCAAAACAAGACTTTATTGATTTGCTTCGAGAGTTCAAAGACATCTTCGCGTGGTCATACCAGGATATGCTTGGCTTAAATACCGATATTGTAGTTCACCATCTTCCTATAAAGGAGGATTGCAAGCCAGTTCAGCAAAAACTCCAAATGATGAGGCCTGATGCTGTATTAAAAATAAAGGAAGAGGTTCAAAAGCAATTCGATATTAGGTTCCTGTAAGTGGTAAAATACTCCGAATGGGTAGCCAACATTGTACCCGTCCCTAAGAAAGATGGAAAAGTACGAATGTGTGTAGATTACAAAGATTTGAATAAAGCTAGCCCGAAAGATTATTTTCTTTTACCTCACGTCGACACCCTGGTAGATAACACGGCAGGGCACTCACTGTTTTCTTTCATGGATGGTTTCTCAAGATATAACCAAATTAAGATGCATCCTGAAGATATGAAGAAAACTACATTGGTAACCCTATGGAGGACATTCTGTTATAAAGTGATGCTATTTGGGTTGAAAAATGCGGGAGCCACATACCAGAGAGCTATGGTGACCCTTTTCCACGATATGATGCACGAGGAGATTGAAGTATATGTTGATGACATGATCGCAAAATCCCAAATGGAAAGAGAACATGTGCAAGTCTTAAGAAAGTTGTTCTTAAGATTAAGAAAGTTCTAACTCAAGCTTAATCCAGCCAAATGTATCTTTAGAGATAGGTTGAGAAAACTTTTGGGGTTTGTAGTCAGTGAAAAAGGGATTGAAATCGACCTAGACAAAGTCAGGGCAATTCGAGATTTGCCTCCACCACGTACTCAGAAAGAAGTTCGAGGCTTCTTACACAGACTAAATTACATTGCTCGTTTCATTTCGCAACTGACCGAGAAATGTGACCCCATATTCCGTCTTCTGAAGAAACACAATCCAGATGTGTGGAATGAAGAATGCCAGGAGGCTTTTGACAAGATAAAATAGTACTTGCCCAATACTCCAGTGTTGTCGCCACCAGGCCAAATAAACCATTGATCCTGTATTTAACAGTGTTCGACAACTCCATGGGATGTGTGCTAGGTCAATATGATGAGACGGGGAAGAAGGAGAATGCGATCTATTATCTTAGTAAGAAATTTACTGACTGTGAAATGAGGTATTCGCCTATTGAAAAATTATGTTGTGCCCTGATCTGGACGACACAAAGGTTGAGGCAATACATGCTCTATCATACGACTTGGCTAATTTCAAAGTTAGACCCTCTAAAGTATATGATGGAGTCAACGGCGTTGAACGGGTGGATGGCTAGGTAGCAAATTCTACTCTCCGAATTTGATATAGTCTACGTAAATCAAAATGCTATCAAAGGGAGCACGATAGCAAAATTTTTGGCCAGCAGAGCTTTAGAAGACTACGAAACTCTGAATTTTGATTTCCTGAATGAAAACTTAATGTATGTGTCAACCGCTGAAGAGGATTCCCACGAAAATTATCCTTGAAAGTTAAACTTTGACGGAGCTTCGAATGCTGTAGGCAATGGAATTGGGGAAGTCCTGGTGTCCCCTAATGGAGATCATTATCATTTTACCAGTAAATTGGATTTTATTGCACCAATAACATGGCTGAATATGAAGCTTGCATCATGGGCATCCGGGTAGCCATAGAGCGAAAAATTAAGATACTAAAGGTATACGAAGACTCTGCATTAGTAATATACTAGCTCAAAGGGGAATGGGAAACGATAGACCCAAAGTTAGTCCGCTATCGGAAATTAGTCCTGGAATTAATTGAAGAGTTTGACAGTGTCACTTTTTGTTATCTCCCACGAGACGAAAATCAGATGGCTGATGCTTTGGCCACTCTAGCCTCTATGATCAAAGTGAACAAACCAGAAGATATGAAGCCTATTCAGATCAGCATTCTGAGACCCCAGCTCCTTGTTACAGTGTTGAAGAAGAGGAAAATGATGACCATCCATGGTACCAAGACATACTACGATATGTAAAGAATCGTGAATACCCCGATCATGCGACAGAAAATGATAAAAGAACATTGAGGAGCCTGGCTATTGATTATGTCCTGGATGGGGAGATTTTGTACAAGAGGGGAAAGGATCAAGTATTGTTGAGATGTGTAGATGCTATGGAGGCTAAGAAAATTTTGGAAGAAGTCCATGAAGGTATTTGTGGAACGCATGCCAATGGCTTCACAATGGCCAAACAGATTATGAGAATCGGGTATTATTGGTCCACCATAGAAGGGGATTACATTAATTATGCCAAAAAGTGCCATAAATGTCGAATTTATGGTGACAAAATGCATGCACCACTTTCACCCCTTCACGTTATGACCTCTTCATGGCCTTTCTCCATGTGGGGAATGGATGTCATTGGGCCAATATCTCTAGAGGCTTCTAATGGGTATCGTTTTATCTTTGTGGTTATTGATTATTTCACTAAATGGGTTGAGGCTGCTTCATATGCTAATGTCACGAAATCAGCAGTTAGCAAGTTTCTGAAAAATGAGATTATATGGCGATACGGGATGCCTGAAAGGATCATATCTAACAATATGTTGAACTTGAACAACAACTTAATAGCGAAAGTTTGTAGTCAGTTCAAGATCAGACACCATAATTCATCACCGTACCATCCAAAAATGAATGGTGTTGTGGAAGCAACTAACAAAAATATCAAGAAAATTGTAGGGAAAATGATTGAAACCTACAAGGACTGGCACGAGAAATTACCTTTCGCTCTCCTAGCATATCGAACATCCGTTAAGACTTCTACTGGAGCAACACCGTTTTGTTTAGTCTATGGGATGGAGGCAGTGTTACCCATTGAAGTTGAGATCCCTTCTCTTCGGGTGTTGGCTGAGCTAAGGTTAGAAGAGGCCGAATGGATTCAATCTCGATATGACCAGCTAAACTTGATAGAAGAAAAGAGGCTAAAAGCTATTTGGCACGGTTAGATGTATCGAAAATGAATGATGCGAACCTATAACAAGAAATTTCATCCCAGAGAATTTCACGAGGGGGACCTGGTGTTGAAAAAGATTCTTCCTCTACAAAAATATTTTAGAGGGAAATAGATGCCAAATTCGGAAGGACCTTATGTCGTAAAGAAGGCCTTTATTGGAGGAGCTCTGATCTTGAGCGAAACGGATGGCAAAAACTTGCCAAATCCTGTAAACTCAGATTCATTCAAGCAATACTTCACTTGAAGAAAGAGGACCAAATTGAAAACCCGCAAAGCGAGTTTTAAGTCCAAAAAAAAGGGGGCCAAGGTGAAAACCCGTAAATGTCACTTTGAGACTAAAGGAGATTTGAGTTGAAAACCTGAAAACGGCGGCTCAAATTTTGATCAGATCTGGGGCATGTGGTGATCTCGCTATACGTGAATCAACAAGAAAGGGTAGGCGACATCTTGGGGCATCGACAAAGTACTGTAGATTTCCTAAACACATATCAAATTCAGAATGGTCTTCAGAAAGTTTGTGCAGTGAAGCTCATGCTGCGATATCTGGGGCACCTGTTGTCATCTTATTTATTTTATTTTGAACCTTAGAAAAATTTGCTATCTTGATTAATTTGTTCGTTTCAAGCTTTGCTCTTAATAAAATTGCATCTTGTCCATTGTGATAATTTTTTTCATCTTATTCAGTTCGTATCTCAGCAAAATTTGGTATCTTGATTAATTTATTCATTTCGAAATTTGTTCTCAATAACATTTTGTTTTGTCCATTGTGATAATCTTTTTCAAACATTCTTCATTTAAATAACGATTAATGTACTGAATATTCAAGCGAAAGGAGTTTTGCATATTACTCTAGAATTCTAAATAATATTGGAGCCTGAAACAGGACTGTTATTTAGAACACACCAAGTTTAAAAGTTGAAATGTCTAAGAAATAAAAGTCTAAATTAAGACTATCCTTTCGGATTTTGTTATCCAAATATGGATTTTAAAAAACGACAAAATGTCGTGTTGGTGATAAAGCTTCAATGAATAAACAAGCAATGATTACCGAGTGATAAGAAGAGGTTTTCTTGGAGAACGGAATTTTACAATTGTGCATAAACATTTGGTGTGACATCTTGGGAATGGTGTAGGAGACCAAGGAGATTCAGATCCTGTGTCCCTGAATCGTAGTGGGAGAGCATTAGGAAAGAGCCAGATTTTATACTTAGTGGGAGAAAGATGGTTCAAATCTTATGTCCCAGAATTACAGTGGATTGGACCTTGAAGATTACAGTAGGGGAAATCTGGTTAAGTGATATGTGAGCATTACCAACCGGACAAGATAACATTCTGACGTGTTGGCAGTAAAACCTTATTGAACAATGGGCAATAACAAATCAAACATTGAGGGATCATTTTTCATGACATTTTGCATTCATGCACGCACATTTAATTAGGATATTTTGATTCATTCTTCATCATAACATCCTAATTATTAGGCATAATTAGGTTCATTATACAGGTCATGTTCTCCAGAGAATAGATCGGGGAAGCCACTAGTCCTATCTCCCTAAGCAGTAGTGAAGTAGGTTGAAGATTGCAGATTCTGTCTCCCTAAGTAGTAGTGGAGCAGATCGAAGATGGTGAATCTTATCTTCCCAAGATAGTGGAGAAGCATATTTAAGCCATTAGTCTTATCTCCCTAAGCGGTAGTGGAGTAGGTTGAAGATTGCAGATTCTATCTCCCTAAGCAGTAGTGGAGTAGATCGAAGATGGTGAATCTTATCTTCCCAAGATAGTGGAGAAGCATATTTAAGCCATTGATTCTATCTCCCTAAGCAGTAGTGGAGCACATCGAAGATGGTGAATCTTATCTTCCCAAGATAGTGGAAAAATATATTTAAGCCATTAGTCCTGTCTCCCTAAGCAGTAGTGGAGGGGATCAAAGACGGTGAATCTTATCTTCCCAAGGTAGTAGTGAAGTAAATTTAAACCACAAATCTCGTCCCTGAAGTTGCAGCAGAGTGGATTGAAGTTACAAGTCAGATCTCTCTGAAGTGCAGGGGAGTGGTTGAAACCACAAGACGCAGTAGACTGGAATAAAGCTACTTGAATAAGAGAAGCACTAGAACAAGTCAAGAATCGTCGGGACCGGGCAAAATTGGTCTTTCTTGGTCTTTGCTCAGTACTCATTACACGACAATGACCAAAGAGGGGCAGCTGTACAGCCCAATTTTACCCGGGCCCGTACCAAATTAAAACAAAACCCCTAGCCTAAACTCCCAATACCCAAACCCAACTACCATAAGCCCAAAATCTAAAAGCCCAAACCCATCTTCAGCAAAAAAACAAAAAAAGAGAAAAACCTAACCCTAGGTACAGCGCACCTAGGGTCTTCTTCCTCTGCTGCCGCCACATTTAACAGCCACCTACCCTCTGCCACCACCGGCCACCGACTCCACTGGCACCGACCTGCAAAGAAATGACAACAAATAAAAAAAACTTTGTAAATTGGCTATAAAAGCCATAGAAAATATGTAAACGAGGGGGCTCTCTTTAGTAACTCTCTACAAAATTTTGAAGAAAAAGAAATAAAAAACAAAAAAAAGGTGGTTACCAATTTCGATCTAAGGGTTTCTTTTTATTTTTACTTCTTTTTACTCTATTTATTTTTCTTTTTATTTTAATATATATATATATACAAAATAACACAAAAAAAGAAAAGGAGGAGTTTTTTACCTTTTTGAAAACGCCGGAATACTCGGAGTGGTTGAGAGACGATTCGCAAAAAAAGGAAACTTTTAGTTTCCATGTCAGATCTTGACACGGCTGGGCTAGTGACCGACAATCGTTGAGGTGGCTAACCAATGCCCTTGGCCGGAGAAGAAGGAGAGAAGATAGAGCATTTTTGGTTTTTTGTTTTTTTTAAAGGGGGAAGAAAATGAATTTTTTTTTTGGAAAATTATTGGCTTATATAGGCCCATGAAACGGCGCCATTTTGGCCCAGCTCCAAAACGCCCAAAACGACGTCGTTTTGCCATGGATCGGACCGACCCGGCTCGATCCAGGGGGATCCGCGTGTTTTTTATACGGAGGGGTAAATTGCGCTTTTAACCCCTCTGCTTTTTGATGTTTTCACAATCAATTTTTTTTATATTTTTAAATTTACCCTTTAGTTTATTTCGGATTTCAATTTAGCCCTTTGTGAAACTACGTCATTTTGAGGGAAAAGGAAAAATTGCTCTTTCAATCCCTCCACGTTACGCGTGTTTTCAGAATGGTCTTTCTCTTTTATTTTATTTGGATTTTGCCCCGAATCTTTGTCATTAGTTTCAAATTAGTCCCTTTTTGCTATGTTTTTGCTATTAAACTAATTAACTTTAATAATGTTATCATTATCTTTACTATTATTATATACATAAGTACATTTTCATAATATATATGTACATATATATTTTTTATAACTTATCTATATACATACGTATTTATACATATTTCTTGTATTTTGTGATTTACATACATGTCCATATATATCTATATATATTTTCTATTTTTATGAATATATATTTCTTATTTATTTTTATTTTTGAAACTTTATAATTTGTATATACGTATACATATATATTTTTAAATATATTCATAAACATATATATATACATTATCATTATCTACTTATTTATATATATATATTTACTATTTTCAAATTTTGTTATATATATACATAGATTTTATTTTTTATTTTTACTTTTATTTTATTTATTCTCATTATTATTGTTATTGTCTTATTTGATGATTATTTATCTATGTGTTCATTATTATTTTGAAAGGCATTGTAGTCCTATTTGTTTATTCACTTATCATTTCATGTATGATACTTGATTTGTCCTTTTATTTTACTTTGTTGCTATTGTTCGTATTATCTATGCTCACATTATTGTATTCATTAACATTTTGTTATGCATATTAATATCCTTTTAAAAAAAATTTCAAAGTAAGACAATGTTTTGCGTTTGGAGATTCGAGAAAACGTGCCCTAATGCGCTGGGTTTCGATTTTTCTCGTTCGACCAAATAGCCAAATATAATTTTAAAATTTTCAAAGTAAGGCAATGTTTTGCGTTTGGGAATTTGAGAAAACCTGCCCTAATGCGCTGGGTTTCGATTTTTCTCATTCGACCAAATAGCCAAATATCCTTTTAGAAATTTCAAAATAAGGCAATGTTTTGCGTTCGAAAATTCGAGAAAACGTGCCCTAATGTGCTGGGTTTCGATTTCTCGTTGGACCAAATAGCCAAATATCCTCTTAAATCTTAATCCATATCATTCGAGTTTTTTAAGGATCGTATTTTAAATCTCTTTAAAGTTTTCAGTTTTCGACATTAAGATATTAACTAATCAACTAGGTACCAATTTTTGGGCATTTCGAGGGTGCTAATCCTTCCTCGTACGTAACCGACTCCCGAACCTTTTTTTTTTGAATTTCGTGGACCAAAATCGTTGTTTTAATAAAATCGAATCGTTTATTAAAAACAACCACTTTTCGAGGTGATCCAATCACACCTTATCAAAAAGGATTGGTGGTGACTCCCTTTTTTTGTTTTCATTTTTTAAAATCCAAGTCGACCTGTTTTATCAAAAAAATGGTGTCAATAGGGACCATAATGGTAGATTTGTGAAAGGTTTCTCAGGCCATGCATTTAGTGTGTGGTATCTTTACCTTGCTGAAATTTAGGTTATTCAAGAAGCTTTACTTTGGTTTCATAGGTAGAGTTTGGAGTCATTAATCGTTGAATCAAATTGTTTTCTTGTAGTCGATGTTTTGACAAGAAAGAGTGTTGATTTCTCTAAATTTACGTAACTTATTCAAGATGTAGTTATCTTTGATCACTCTTTGTTAATTTATCATTTTTTTAAATGAAGAGGGATGTAAATAAAGTGATTCATCATTTAGCTCGGATGACTTTATCTTATTCATCTTATTATAAGTTTGAGTTTCAGTTGAATATTTTCTTATCTGTTTTCAGTGTTAATACTTCCCCTTAGTCTCTCGAAGCTGAAATACATAGAACCGAATGCATGGAATAAACCCATTGACTTAGGGTGAGTTTGGATCGGCGGTGTATTTACCTATGGTTAGTGTAAAAATAGCGGTAGCGGTGAGATTAGATACTGTAGCGATATTGTAGTGTGAGACAAAAAGTAAGTTAAATGCACCGCACCCAATCGCCTATCCAAACCCACCCTTAGATTTAGCTTTGTCTCCCCTCTTTTGTTTTGTTTGCTCTTTTGTATAAAGTTTCAGCATTTTCCTTTATAAAAGAGAAAGAGCATCGATTTTTTGGTACAAGGAATAGCCAAATTGGAAGGTAAATGACTCTTCAAAAATCGAAACGTCTTGAATTAATAAAAGAAAAACGAAAATTGTTGCATTTTATTTCTGGAATTATTAATATTAATATTATTATTAAAAGTTTTAAAAAAAAAGAATGAGTCAACTAATTTTATTTTAATTTTCATCTTCTTTTGAAATAGTATTTTATTTTTTAGCACTGTTGGGTTATTTATAAGTAGTATACTTTTTACTCACGCTTTGTGTTGGGTTAATTATTTATTTCTTGATTAAATTATAGTGTAAAAATTTAAAGATTACAATCTATTCAAAGTTTTTGTACTCTTTGTATATTTAAAATTTAATCTTCATATTTTTATTTTTAAGAATTTAGTCTCTCTACTTATTGGATTTAAAAATTTAGGTCCATTTGTTAGCAATGTGTGTGCCATTTTGAAAAAAAAACTTGATATCCACATAACAAAAAAAATAACATTGTAATGGACCTAAATATAATAAAGATTTTAACGGTGCTAAAGATTTTAAAAATTCACATCATTATTTTAATTAGAATAAAATATTTGGGCTAGCTAATGACATTATAAAAGTTGAGGTATCAAATTATGTCAAAATTAAAGTATATATATTAAATCTCAAATTTAAATGAAATATGAAGATTAAAATAAAATTTAACCATTCTTATAATCTAAAAAGTGGAGGGATTAGAATTGAAATTTACCCATAATATTTTTACGTAAAAAGAAAAGAAAAGGAAAAGGTGTCTATTGTGGAAGGTTTCAATAGCTTCTTTTATATAGATTGAAAGTGTGGTTGAAGAAAGATCCAAATGTTGAAATGGTCTTCATTTTTATTTTAATTATTTGTTTATGGTTGCAAGAAGAGATATTTTATTGGTGGCTGCCTCAAGATTTAAATGCAATATTTCTCAACACCATTGAAATGGATTAGCCTTTTATTTTAGTATATATTATAATTTTCTGAAATTAAAATTATTTTAAAAATATGGATTTTGAATATTTTAAGAAAAATATGTTTAATAAATACTTTTATATTTACATAGCAATAATTTTATTACATAATTATGAAAATAATTATTGCCATACTTATCAACAATAATAATATTTTCTTTTGAATTATTATCAACAACAATAATAAAGTATCCAAAAAAAATTCATGAATTGAACTTTTAAAGAGAACTTTTAATTTCAAAGTAGTCTGTGGGTAAAATTATGAAAGAGGCTTTTTCCCTCTTTACTAAAAAACAGACAAATTAGTCCCTATACATTAGATCAAAGAGCAAATTAATTATTCTACAAAAAGTTCCTATACATCATTATGAGGTACATATGACACGCTATGTATCACTGTTTGATTATTTTATTAACGTCAGTTTTTAATATTACAAATGGATGAAATTTTTAACAAAAAGACCAACTTACTTTTCACTGAAAAATAAATAAGATGGTAAGGAATGGGCCAAAAACAACGAATGAGGCCACAATACCCAAGTAGCTAGCTAAGAGCTGGACTCATTTGTCTTAACATCTTTCAACGCTCTCCAAAGGCCAACCACCTTTTCAACACTCCAAATATCAAAAATAAGAATGCTGTTCATACTTCTTCAAATAAGAATGCAATTTAGTATAATTTTCATCAAACGTACTTTTCAAAGCATTCAAAATAAATATTCTTTTTATCAAACCTCAAGAGTTAAATAAAATAAAACTTGAGCTCTGGAGCAAAGTTGAATGGGACCTCAGCTTATAAGGTCAAATTATAAGGTCAAAGTTGAATGGAGCAAAGTATTCCGTATTAACTAATTTTGTTTGAAGGTGCTGATTAAATTTCATTATCGACGGATTCGGTTGATTAAAATTTTATATTTTTTTAGATTTGGGTCAAAAAAATGAATTTAAAGTTCTGTCCAAGTTCAGTCTAGATTAAAAATATTAAATTTGAGCTTGATCCGGTCCATCCGTATTAAAATTTTTTAGATCATTTTTTATATAAAAACAAATTTTAAAAAATAATACATCAACTACACTAGAAACATTAAAATAAATGTTTCCCAATAAATTGAAAATACATTTAAAACAGTTTTTATACTTAAATAACACTAAAATAGTTGTAACTTAGTAAACAAATTGTCACACCCCAAAAATCGTGTTAGAAGAATTGGGTTTGTGAAAACCAAAAGTGGTCACGCCCCGATTTATAAAATTATCTTTGAGCATTTATAAATCGAGAGTTTGAAACGAATACCAAAATTAAGGTAATTAATAATTAATTAAATATAATCAGATATTACTATATTAATTAATTTAAAACAAAACTTGATTACTAGATTTAATTTGAAAATACTGTTTTAATTGAGTTAGGATCTAATTGGAAAAGGAGTAAAATAAATTAAAATATTAATAATGAAACTTGACTATGAGTGTTAATTATTGTATATAAACTAAAATAGGAATGTGTTAAAAACTATAAAGTTAAATAAGAAAAAAATTGAGTAAATGTGTAAACTAATAAAATATATTTAAGTTGAGCTCGAAATAAATATATACAATTGAGTGACTAAATAAAGTAAGAAATAAGATATAGATTGAGTGGTTAGGTATCGGTGCCTCCTTAAAAGCTAAGATTCAAGTCACTCTTTTTTCATTTCTTTTCCTTTTAATTTTCAGCAACCTAATATAAAAATCACACTAAAATAAATATTATTTGGGATAGAACTTAACAAGAATGGGTAATAGCCTAATAGTTAACATGTCACTCTTCCCCTTGTTTACTCAAGTTTGATCCCCTTTCTTTCTTTTTTATTTCATAATTTCACCAAAAACACCCCAAAAACATATCAATATGATTAAGCATAAAGAATAAACAAGTAATGGGCAATAGCCCAATGGTTAAGGCATTAGCTCTCTTAAGTGAATAAGGATTGAGCATTTTTTCCCTTTAATTTTAATTGCAAATTTTGGCAAAATATTAGAAAAATTACAAATGCAGCTATTAGGGTTCACAAGCCCTAAGAATTGACCCAATTATTTCCTAACTAGAATTCTACCATCTTTTTATCTTTTTTTCTAATTAGAATTTCAATTTGCTCCTTTCCAAACCCAAATGGAATTTGTCCTCCATCTTTCTATTTATCTCTTTTTATTTTTTTCTCTTTTCTTTACACCATATTTTCATCCTAATTGTTGATAATTATTTTGTTTTCTCGAATCAAATAATCCTCCATACAATCGTTCTCTCTATCGATTTCATAATTTTCATCAAATAGCATCCTTAATCTTTGCCAAGAAACGGTAAGTACATCCCGTTTCAAAGAATAGATCTCGAATTTACGTAATACTCTTATTTGAAGCTAATTTTTCATTCAATCTAATCAATTTTTTACGAGTCTTACCAAATCTTTCAAAAAATCTTGATAAATCTTAGAAAACAAGCGTTAACTCGTGTGAAATTGTCTTTCGAAGAACCAATTTTAGGTACATTGAACCATATTTAAGCGTGAGGAATGTCGTTCAAGATACCAGTGACTGGTGTGTATTTTTTTACAAGCAAATCAGGGTAAATTGTGCCTATGATTAAGGTCACACAGTCTATCACACGGTCATATGGATCACACGACCCTCACACGGTCATGTTCCCCCTAAAACCCTAGGAGTTTTATTCTCACACGGCCTAAGACCTTCCACACGGCTGTGTCTCCCCTGTACCCTAATATTGCAATTATCACATGGCATTAGTTTGTTACACGGCCTGACCACACGATCGTATAACCCCTTTATACGGTCTACAGTATCCCATACGATCGTGTGTCCCCTATTTATTAGATTTTACAATTTTGACCCGAAATTTTATATTTTATTTAGTCTAGTCCCTAAATGATCCCGAAACTATTTTAGTATTTTATTTTATTTAATTAAGTCCCTAAGAATATGAATAATGTTAGAACCCATGACCTAATTGGCTGAATTAATGTTATATATATAATTGCATGAATTGAAAATGATATATATGTGTATTGTATATGTATTTGTTATCGTACGTACATCTTACCTTATGTTACCGTTAAACCTAACACATGATAAGCATGCCTTTTGCTACTGAATCAATCTATTATAGGCATAATATTTGTCACTGAATCGAACCGTTATAAGCATAATGATTGCTATTGTAATGTTCTATTAAAAGCATATTAAATGCTATTGTATTAATCTATTTTGAGCATGCCATATTGTATTGCATGGGGTGGGACATTATGAACGAAGGAAGTTGAACAATTTATATGCACCGTTGAGTGGTTTATCCACACCGTTTGAGTAGATTTTATCTGCACTGTTTGAGTGGTTTATCTACACTATAATAGAAAATTTTATTTGCAACAATGAGTAGTTTAACCACATCGTACTAGTAGTTTTAATCTGCAAACATGTGTATTCACAACCTGCTGACAACTTCTTTGTAAAAACTTTTTATCAAAAAGGTCAATGGTTCATCCACCCTTTTTATTACTAGTGGTTTATCCACAATGAGTGGTTCGTCCACAACGATGAGTGGTTTATCCACAATGTGGTGTAAAGGTAAAGGAGTTCTGGGGAACTCCTACTATGGTGTGTAGCTGTGGGGTAGGAAACTTTTCTAATAATTGAAATTGCATTGCATTCATAAGCATATGAATAGTGGTTGTAACACCCCAAACTTGGCCTAGACGTTATGGCCAGATCTAGAGAAATTAATATGATTCATTTTGAAAATTCAAAAATCATTTGAAACTTATAAAAATAGCGCTAGCTTTTGATAATTTAAAATTCCAATTTTATTTGAGAAAATGCTTCTCTTAACCGGTTCATTAAGTTTTTTCAGTTATACATTTATAAAACACTTAATTTTGCTACGGAATTTCTTAGGTAAACACAGTTTTGGAAAATGCGGTTTGTTATTGAAAATCCACATTTTGCAGATAAAGTTAATATAATTTAAAAAAACATTTAAAACAGTTTAAAACAGAAAATAAACTCCAAAATTTAAAATAGTCCCTGCAAGTCCAAATAAACAGTCTACATGAAAATAAATCAATACTTAGCAATACTAAAGAAAATGCAATCTAATAACCAAGCTCTCGCGACGTCGACTTGCCCTAAGGTTGTTGATTAACTAAAAGAATACATACAAAAGCGTGAGCTTACGAGCTCAGTGTGCATAATAATTCAAACGGTAAACCAGATATGTAAATACCACAAGATATACATATCAGACCATTCTCAGTTACATATTTTAGATATTGTTCAAAAACAGATTAGACGTAGTATTACTTTCAAAAGCATATTGTAACACCCCTAACCCGTATTTGTCGTCAGAACAGGGCTTAAGAGCATTACTGATGTTTATAGATCAAACTCAAATATTTCATATTACTTCACATTCATATCAAAAATTAATAATAATTTAATCATATTGACCCTTATATGATCCCTCGAGGCCCAAATTCACATATATTCATGTAAATATTACCTAATGGACCACGGCTTAAGATAACATATTACCTAATGGGCCTTATATTACCTAATGGACATATCAGAAATTAATAATAATTTAATCAATCTTACCTAATGGACCAAATTCACATATATGCATATTTTATCAAATATGCTATCTCAATCCATTCATCCATATACTTACCATCACTTAACCATTTCAAACTCACACATTAGGCATATTAAGACTATTTACATTCATATCAAAACATGTCCATCACAAGCCATTCCAATGGCTAGTTACAACTAAAACATTTATATGCCAACAATGGCTAAGTTAACCTATACATGCCATTATAACCAAGAGATTTGTTTCATATTTGTACCGAAATGGGCCGGTGGATAGTGTGAGTGATCTCCGCTAAGCTTCCAACCCAACGAGCCTCCGAGTACTATAAAATAGAGGAAATATAACAGAGTAAGCATATAATGCTTAGTAAGTTCTTATAACAGATTAACTTACCATACATTTACGCTTAATGTAGGCATATAAAAATTACATCCAAAACAATTTGGCAATTAGCCTGACACACATAACCTCAACAAACAAGTTAGTCATGTATTTCATACGAATAAAAAAAATAAGGATAAGCTCATCAATCATGTCTCCATATGTTTTCAAGTATACAGATAATGATTTATCTTGATTTCTTATGTTCTCGTGTCGAAATTTCACCCGTTGAATCATGTGAAATCTCGATGGATACATGGGTAGTATATACAAAGTGTACACTACTGTAAATCCGTCAATTCATATTCGAGAGTGCTTTTACGAGTACATAAACAGAAAGCTCTTTCTCTCAAGCTATATAACGTGAAGTTCAAGCAAGCAATAACAGGAAGCTTGAGAGAGCTTATAACAGGATGCTGTTTCGAGCTATGGTGTGTTCCCAACATATGTAGGATCACAACCAATTGGGAACCCTGTATCCAATCGAATTTCATTCATTCAAACGAGACTTAATATTTGTCGGGTATTTCCGGATATGTGATCAAATCTCATATAAATGACCAATTACACAATTCACATACATATCATTCAATTCAAGAATATAATTACACAATCAAGTTACACGAACTTGCCTCGACAATTGTTCGTGTATGTAGGCTACTAATCCAATACTTTTTTACCTCGATCTAGCTCCGTATTTTGTCTATCCGGATCTATACAAGTAAATTTAACTCAATTTAATACAATTCATATTCAATTCAATTCAATTTATATCTTAGGTAAAATTACCATTTTGCTCATATACTTTTAATTAATAACAATTTCGTCCCTACGTCCGTAAAATAAAATTCATGCAATTTAATCATTATTTCAAGCCTAGCGAATTTTCATATATCACAATGAAGCCCATGTATTTCACAAAATTATGAATTTTTCTATGAATTTTATATCTTTTCAATTTAGTCATTAAATAATATTTTCATCAAAATTTCTTTAACAAAAGTTGTTTATCTATCAACAACCTTTCATTTTCTACCATGAAACTTCATAATTCATACATAATTATCCATGACAAAACTCGAGTACATTGATAACTTTGCAAATTAATCCCGAGATAGCTAGATTAAGCTATTACGATCTCGGAAATATAAAAATATTAAAACGGGACAAGAAAACATACCTAATCAAGTCAAATAAGTTTGCATGAGTTCTCTTCTCTTAGATAGGATTTCTATGTATTTTTTATTTGGGAAAGATGATGAAAAGATGATATTTTATTAATTTAATCACTTATCATCTTTTAATATCTTTTATTTCCAATTTAGTTCTTTTCTTTATTCAATTTCCATGGATGAACCGTCATTCTTATCTACTAACTTCTCTTAATGGTCTACTTGTCATATAAAGACCTCCAATTTTGAATTTCATAGCTATTTGATACTTATAGCTACTAGAACTCAACCTTTGCATTTCATGCAATTTAGTCCTTTTATCAATTAAACATGTAATTGGTAAAATTTTCGTAACAAAATTTTCATGTGACATTCCTATCATAATATAGACCATGCAATATTATTAAAATAATTTTTCTCTCAGACTCGAATTTGTGGTCCCGAAACCACTGTTCTGATTTTACTGAAAACGGTCTGTTACACAGATTAGGGTATCAAGTTCCCATCTAACCCCACACACCGATATGTGATCATGTGTCACATTACAAAATCAGTGCATTCAAGCTTCCAGATGCAATATGCGGCCACTAGATAAGGTAAACTGTCAACACTTCCTCCAACATATTAGATCCCATCCCAGTGCATGCAGTCAAATTAGCAGAAATACAGAATACAGTGCATGCTTTCAAAATTATCAACACATAAAACATACATGTATACTCACATACTGAAAACATAACAAATACCAAGTTTCGAATCTTACCTAAGGAGTATAGACCCCATGGAGGGTCCAATTATGAATTACAGATTTTAATGGCCTTGGATAAAAGTTTTCAGAATTTGGGCCCATACGCCCAAAATGGCCAGCCTATGTAGCCAACACAAGCTACCTGACTAGCCCGTGTGTCCCACACGGTCTACATGATTTACCTGTGTAATCGCACACGCCTGTGTGCACCTACACGGCCTTGTGATGCACAACAGTATCAAATTTTCCATGAGATTTTCTAGATTTTTTTTCTGATTTTTCATGGTGGTTTCGAGTTAGAAATACACACCTTAATAATTTATGATGTAGATTCATGAACCAGTAGTCCCATACCTAAACCAACAACTCATACATGTTAATCAACACAATTTTTGCTAACCCCGATTGATCGAATCGATACCACCAACGTTAAAAGAACCTTTAGTAACATAACAAAAATAACTCCTACACGACGAAACTACTTACCCTCGACCGTAACAACAAATTAAAATGAGAACTTAATTCACTGGAGGTTCTACCGTCTCACGATCTTCTCCTAATTGCATCCAAACATAGAACCAAAAACCAAAGTCACTTCCCTTAAAAAAATTGGAAAAAAAAACCTTATAAAAATCATTAGAAAACACTTACTCCCAAATACTCGAAAAATTAAAATCGCGAAAGGGGGCAAAGGTTGAACCACACACCAAAACATAGCGAAGAAATTGAAACAAAATAGCAAAGGAATCAAGAACATAATGAAACAATAAGTGTGGGTGAAAGAAAGGGAAAGAAAGAAAGAAAAAAAAACAAAAAGAACGTGAAACATGAATGGAAAACGTGGGGGATTTGACAAAAAATTACAAAGAAATAAAATAAAATAATTAAAATCCCCCGTTTTTCCTCACCATTTAATTAAAAAACAAATAAAAGAATTATGATAACAACCCACCAGATACTGATAACTACTCAGATTTTCTTCCAAGAGTTTGAATTGAATCAAAACTTATCCACATGGACGACACAAAGCATAGAAATAAAAATATTTCCAATTGCTTGTGCAAAACCTCAAACACAAGACCAAAAGGTAAGTTGATTTCTTACCACCAAACCAATAGGCTCAGTCTTGATACAAGTCGAGCAAAAATAGTATTTAAGTCGAATAAATAGATATAGGGATAGGGGCAAAAATAACTAAATTTTCCCAAAAGTGAAATTTGAACCCATGGCCTCAAAAACACATTCAAGGCCCTTACCCACCAAAGCAAACACTTAATTATGACAAAACTTAATACATCAAAAATTCAAATTTTTGGGGCGTTACAATGGTGAACATTGAGATATTACAACAATGAGATGAACTGAAAAATCGATATTCTAAAATTACTCTTGTGAATTCTGTGATACTAGTGATGGTTAATTAAAAATTTGAAACTCTGATTTGCTATTTGATTGCGATTATATTATGCATTATTATTTAATATGACCTATCGACTGTTTGCACTGATCTTCTTGTAATTGAACTGACACTGAGTTTCATAGCTCACTCCCCGTTATTCTCCATCTTTATAAACAACCCGCCAGGTTAGAATGCAGACACGACACTGGACTTGACTCAGTTTCGACTATTATAATATTTTGGATTAATTATTTGAAATTTTCCGTTATTCAGAAATTGTAATGTTTTATTTAAACTATGGCATGAGACTTAAGTTTTTTTAGGGATTATCTAGCATGCATGACCTTTAATTTTGATTAGGTTATTAAAATTAGGGAATTTAATTATTTATGCATGGAATACAACTTCTATTAATACTAAGTTAGGTATCAATTTATCCGTTGTTAGGTCATAAATTTTTAAGTATTAAATAAACTAGAAATTAATTAAGTTTTCAAAAGTAGTCATCATTTTGTAGGAAAGTTAAACTAAAACAGTTTTTGATAAACTTATAAACCTTTTTGAAAATAGACTAAAGTTTTCTACCAAAATAAAAAAAAAAGTTTTAAAATGACTATTTTATAAACTCCGATTGCTACTAGGTCATTCCGGTGGTTGATGTAATCTCCCGGATTCAAGTCTAACGTCTAGGTCGGGTTGGAGATGTTACACAAATGCCTCTAAAATAGTATCAAAATTAACAATAAAATAAAAGTTATACAATATCCAAACAATAACAATACAATAGTAGCAATATAATAGCAAAATGATAGAAAAAAAACAGCAAAATGACAGTAAAACAACAACAAAAAAAAGGTTTAGGTTGATTTGGATTGGGTTGGACCTGGGCAAAAAATCCTACCCAAGGCCCGACCCGTTTTCCCATCTAGAAAACATACATTATTTTTTGTCCAATCTCATTTTTCAAGCCTCTATTTTTTTCCAAACTCTTTTACTTTTTGAGCGAATCTTCGAACCTGAATGAATAGCCCAACCTATAATAAGTTCTAATGCTAATGATTAGATAGTTTTAAGTATTTATATATTTGTTTTGATACAGACAACCAGTCATTATCATGTTTACCATAAATCATTTAATATCCCTCGTTACATCATTGATATATATATTTTAAATTTTTACATCACGTTTGATTTGCTATAAGGAATAGAGCTATAATGAAATAAAGTCATAATCAGTAATTCAATTGTTTAGTTGAATGGAATGTGATAGAACTATAATAGTATTCTTGTGTTTGGTTAAATGGAATAAATATTTTAATAGCATAAGGAAAAAATTGAAATGACCAGAGTACCCTTAGCAAAAAAATTTTAGGTAGATGATTATTGTTATTAAAATTTAATAGGATTGTTATTAAATATAATTTAATAATAATAAATACTTTAATCATATTTTAATATAATTGTTATTAAATATAATTTAATAAAATAATATATAATTTAATAACATTCTTAATATAATTATTTTATATTAAATTATATTAAAAATTTATTTTAAATTATATTTTGAAATAAAATGTTTTATATTAAATTAAATTAATATTAAATATTAAATTATATTAAAATATTTCAAATATTTTATTTTTATATTTTCTAAGTCCAAATTTTAAAGGACTAATCTGAAAATTAATTTTGTTTTGTTATTCAAGGTTGCATGGAATAGCCATTCTTTGGTATATATCTATTAGGGGAGGACAATAAATAGAGAAGTAATGATCATTTCATTGAATAAGTATCACGTTCAACAAAACAAAAGAACAGATTACCATTCAATAAATAAAGGGGGAGTGTTATTCCATTCCCGCAACCAAACATGTTGTAAGGGTCTTGCTCTTGCATATCTAAATTTGTGTGCTTAAATGTTGTGGTGGGGGTGGGGCTGGGGGATTTTTATTTTATTTAGTATTAATATATTTATATTTATTTAATATTAATATAAAATTTAAATTAATTATTATATATATTAAAAAATATTTATTTTTAAATTTTATATATTATTATTTCTTGCCAACTATATTTTTTATTTTTATATATTTTAATTTATTATTATATTTTCTTGAAAATATTTGTGTATTTTATATATTTCTTTGAATTTTTAGAATTAAGATCAAATTGAGACAATTTGTAAATTTTGAGTTTAATTTTTAAAATTATGACTAAATTGATATAACATGTAAAAGTTTAGGGTTAAATTTGTTATTATACCAATTTTTTAACTGTCACATCATCTTATCATTTGTGATTTTAAAAGGAGTAGTCAAAATGACATAATTATGTAACGTGAATGCTTAAATTGCGAACTTTTATTTTGATACCTAAAATGAATTTTTTTTATAGTTGGATGACTATTTATATAGTTTAGCCTAAAATTTAAAATTATAATAGTAAAAAATTGTATATAACTTATTAAGTAAAAAATATTTGTATATTTTTGTAAAGAAATTATTTGGTACATTGTCAATGTAGTTTTAAACTCCACAAGCAAGGTTAAGAGGTTGACAAGTGTCCTATAAGGTATAATAAAATATTAAAAAATATATTTAAAAAAGACACTTGACAATTTTTAAGGGTATTTGTGAAATAAAAGAGTACCAAATACTAACCCGTTTTATAAGAGTAATTATTTTGTAGAAATTTTAATAAATCCACAAACGAATTTTAAATCCATAAGTGAGATTGAGATATTGTCTTATGTCCTATTCATTTATTTATTTTAAATACTACATAAAGACACATGATAGAATCTCAAACTCCGTTGGTAGAGTTAAAAGTTTGTACCAAATAATCATCATTTTACAAATATCATTAAATTTATAAAACTTAACTAAAATGATATATTTATATTAAAAATATAATCTTAAAATTAAATAATTTAAAAAATATAATACACTAAAAATATTAAAATAAATGTTTCTCAACAAATTGAAAATAAATGAAAAAAGTCTTTATAAATAAATACAACTTAACAAGCAAATGCCTTTAAAATATTAACAAAATTAACAATAAAACAAGTGTTACACAATGTTTAAACAGTAACAATAAAATAGTAGCAACATAATAATGAAATTATCGTAAAATAATAGCAAAAAGTGGTAAACAACAGCAAAACATGAAAAAGCAGCAACAAAAACAACAGTTTTTTTTATTGAAAATTCAAGCTGGGCCAGGCCCAAGAAACCTTATCTAAGGCCAAGCCCGTAAACGGGCTTTGTTTTTTTTCTTTTCGTCCAAACTTCTTTTTTTTGAACCTATATTTTTGTCTAAACCCTTCCACTTTTTAGGCGGACCTCCCATCCGAACCAATCGGACTTACCCATAGGCAACTCTAAATTTAATTAATTTTTTGAATTAATGAAAATGATTCATTTTGGTGGGAATTAAATCCCTCAACTTAAAAAATTAAGGCTCCTAAAAAAGATAGCAGTTAGGCCAAATCCTTGTAACTAAACCGGCAATATAGGATCAAGAAACTGCAACCACAACACTGTTTCTATGTCCATTCAATAAACAAAACCTAGACGGCTTAGGCTGGAAATTCCTTTTCCTTTGAATGCAATGGCTGGCAGGCTTGATGGGTTTCACTTTAGCCTGATAATTTGGTGAGTCAGGAGCCACCCCGGTTGGGCTTAGAGCGGGTGGCTTTTTATTGAAACTCCGATGCAGGGTGCACCTAAAGGACCCCGGGTGAGAGGTTGGTGAACACAGGCATGTGAGGCGTCCGGACTTGGAATTTGATGATACAGACATTGCCGGAAAGATGGGAGAAAAATGGTGGGGTTTTTATAGTGCCTTAATTAAGCTTTGCTTTCATGGATTTTTAATTAACGTCAGTACTGTGTTATGGTTATTTTGTATAATATTGAGCATTAGGTGCTTCAATTCCCATGTAATTTTGAAGGGGCATAAGGGCCATGATAGTAATCAATGGGTCTAGTCAATGGTGAGTGCCTGGTTGCATGCGTGCCGGTTAAAAGAGAAAAAAATACCGTGGAGGTCCAGTCAAGAAAATTGAGTTCAAATTTTAATAAAATCGAGATAATATAATGAATTAATTTTCCGGCTCAGTCTTTGGGTTAATGACAAAGTTGAGGTTCTAGACCGTGAGATAAATGTTCCAAGTAAATTATGTATGGTTTAAATTTATTTTGATTTAGATCTAAATATATAGTAATTATCAACTTAACCGTGATTATAGATATTTGGATATGTATTGTTTGTATTTGTAATTTAGCAGAGTAGCAACTTTGAAAATGGAGTTAAACTTGGATTTGCTTACCCATCTTGGAGGTGGGTTGCGTAAAACTTGGGACAAGCACGAACATGCATTGGCGTTAGCCATCCCCTTATCTTCTAAGTCTGACAAAAACTGGTGACACGTATTGGAATTGGTACATTCAAATCCACAGTTGGAGATGCACTAAGCATACTGATAAAGACATGTCGCCAACTTTTGGCTTGGGGACAATTTACATTGGAAATGTTGGATCTGGGAAAGCACTTGTTCATGCTATGACGTCTTCTAGTGTCACATTTTGTGCAGAGAAAATAGCACGACTGTTCATATAACTTTAATTTCTTGATGTTGATTGATGATGACAAAGATCTTATTTCTGCTTATGCTTTTAGATTAATAGGAAAAATACATTTCATTGATGAACAATTAGCAGGCACAAGATTAAGCACGTCTACTGTATTTCACAAGGATTCAAACCTAAGGAAAACAAGCATAATATACAAAGTAATGCAACGAAAGTTACTTGGAAATAAACAAGTCCGTTTGTGACGTTCTAGTGACCCTTGTTTACGCCTTCCACTCTAGCATCGTGCTGTTTAGTATAAACGCGATGCCTTCTCTCTCTTGCATAAATCACCCAAAACATCAATGACAGCATCACAGCTGCAGATACAATTACTAATCCGATGTAGATCCATTGACTATAGCGGCGCAGACCTGGGCAATGATCATGACTGATATCTGTGAATGTATCGCGCACGAAAGTGCAGTCTTGCAAATTAACCAGGAATGGACCGTAGCGATATAGACCATAACTAATATTCACCGCAGCTGACATCTGACTATAGAATTGAGGGGTCAGCCGCCCAGGTGTAGTACATATCCCGGAAGGTGTAGATACGTTACAGGTATATTTCTTCCAAACCTGTTTAAAAACAAACATAGCCACTCATGAGATGTGGTAAAAAGTTTCGAATAAGTGGAAGCCTGAAGATGGGCTGAGAAACTCTAATGCAGATTTTGAAACCTTTTTTTTTAATACTCTTTATTGAAACATAAGATTGACCATGGTATTCAGAACTTGTGTATTAACATAATCACCACAGTCTTTGGGGTTTAGGGTATTAAGTGTATGCTCTGACTCGGCCTGTATGCTACATGTGTGTGCATCGTGCATTAGATTTACCCCTATTTATTCATGGTCAAGTAATTTCCACTTATAAGAAAGGCTAGTTTCGTTACCTCTGAAGAATTGTGCAAGCTAACTTCACCAGATGCACACATACGCTCTGAGAGATTTGAATGGAATGGATTGCAGAGAACAGGCACCAATGGACCAGATTGATTGTAATATAAAGGTGCCAATTGTGGTGGGAAATTACGGTTGGCAACAGTATTGATGATGCCATTCACGACATTTACAAGTTGGTGAGTGACATTCTTGGTTTGTAACAAGGTCTCTTGGGCCGTTGCATTGTCCACACATGGCAGAATGTCATCTAGCGCAGTATGTGCAGTGGGATTCTGGACCCATTGGTCCATGGCAACACATGAATCTCCTGCAACACTGTGAAGCAAGGGAAACAATTTCAATTTAGTAAACATATCATATTAATGAAGTGTCTAAGAACAGTCTTTATCTTTTGGCCAAGAAATTAAACTGTAAGCTATATCACCATTAGCATGTTCATAAATCCGAGTACGCAGAAAACCTGGTAATTATATCAAAGATATGCATGTGCATTCAGGTTTGAATGAGCAAACTAGAGGGGAGGAGGAGAACATACTTGTGGAGGAGATTAAATACACCACATAAAATAAATGTGCCAGCAACAAGAATCCACCCAAAGATCACCAGCCTGCATTGGTTAATAACCGAAGTGTTTGACAAGTAACACATGTTCATAAGATCTATACCATTTATTTTGAAGCGTACAACCAAAAATACATTAATGATAATTTGCTTACGTGTAGACCAGAAACTGCAATCCAAGAATGGAGAATACTGCAGCAAAGTCATCAAAATAACAGCATAAAGTTTAGATGATATTGTAATACTCAAATTAGTACGAATCTAGGAGGAATAGTTAAAGAAGCAATAGTAACTTACAGAATCCAAGAAATGCCAAAAAAAGCATCACAGCTGCGACAATGACAAGAGCCAATCTCCTGCATCATTTACCATAATATCAGTTTGATGATCTGCACTCCAAGATTATTCTAATTTCTACATGCTTTAACTTACATGCGGTCCAAACCGTGTTGAATTCTGTCTTTATTATCACCTGTTTGAGTGGAAAGTGTCGAAGCAGAAGCGTTGATCTTCTTGTCAACATCATCAATGCTTTTTTGGATATCAGGTGATAGAATAGTTGAATCCACACTAATTGTTTTAGCTGCAGAAAGATAATCCGACACATTCCTAAGGTTTTCAGCTGTAACATCTGCCTTATGAACAGCATAATCCAGTGTGTTCGTTGTACTGGCATGAAATTTTCCTTGACCGATGTACAGCACAATACAGCCAACACTGCAAAATGAAGTTAAAACTCAAGCTACTGTTAATGTGGTTCTTTAAACACATATATATTGAAAGTTCATAAAGAGAGAGGGAATAGAGTTACATTGCAGCAATGGTGAAGAGTATGAGGAAAATAAGAGATAGAGCATAAGCTATTCGAGAGTAGCCATAAGAATCTAGTTGACAACAACAATGACGGATGCATATGACGAACAAGCATAGCGCGAATAACACAAACCAGATTCCAGCAATGACAAAGAATGGAGCCGCTGTAAAACCCACAGACTGCAAATATAAACCATAAAAATGATATTAAACAAAAAAAAAAAAAGATAGAATCTAATTTATAAGATGTATTGCAAGAACTTAGGGGAAGAACTGGATTACCGGAGTCAATGGCTAGAAATACAATTAATTATATTCTCAAAAAATCATAACCAACCTATCACAATGACATAAAACATAAAAAAAATCTATGAAAAACAAAAGATCTTATAAAACTGTACAATTCAAGGTTGTACAAAATTCAGGAATCTTGGTTAAATCTCTCAATTTTTCAAAAAGTACCAAAATGACATAAAAAAAATGGCCAAAATGAATGATTAGAAGAAAAATGAAATTAAAAGGTGAAGAAGAAACCGACAGCCCAATAGTGTTGATTGCTGATATTCCAGCCACCAGTGTACTTGTTAAAATTATTAAGAGGGTCTTTCCTCTGTGTCCTCTTTTCAGCCAAAATCAAAGAAGAGTTGTTGGCTCCTTCACTTCCCTCTACAAGGTTCCTCCTTTCTATCTTCCTCCATGGCAACACTTCACTCTGCTCTTTCTCCCCAAAAACTAAACTTTTATGATACCCTATCAAAGGAATTAAAAAGAAACTGTTAAAACCACAAAAACCCAGGAATAAAAACTGAAAACTTTCCTTTAAAAGAAAATAACACCTTGGATGTGTGAAGTTGGGAAAATTGAGGCTTCAGAAACTACTTCAGGTCGGAAAAGAAACAAAGAGAGAAGAAAAAGAAGAAACAATGTAGGAGGGTTTGCTCTGAAACACGACATTATGATGTTAGTTTTCCTGTTTTTTCAGTGTCTCTGTTCCTCAGATGGTTTTTTGAGAGAGAGACAGAGGGTTAAATTGCAATTATAGAGGTTGATGCTTGCTTTCTTTCTCGTCTGTATGCTTTCTTTTACCAAAATGCCCATGAAGATGACCCGAATCTCACATTTTTTTTTCTTAATAAATCTTATTCTCCTTTGCACAATAAATTAATGAAAAAATTCTTATTCTCTTATTCTCCTCTCAATTTAAAATATTTTTTTTTAGTTTTTTTTTTTAGTGTTGATTAAAAGGGAAATGATTATAAGTTGTAATGTTTGTCAAATCAATAATCATTAATATTACAATGTTTCATAATACATTTATAAGTGAAAACACGTCTAAAACGAAAAGAAAAAAATATCATCACCAGCGTAAATCATGGTGCTGAAGTGTAATTAGCATGTTTGCTTCCTGTTCTCAATTTATCCATTCTTTTATTATTAATAATTGAACTAAGTATCATTTTAATTAGATAAATCACGAAAATATCATTTCATAATTTCTAAAAATTATATTATTTAATACTATTTTAGTCTTTTTACTTTTATAAAATTAATAATAAATTTTGATAAAAAATATTAATACTAAAATTCACCAAATTCAAATACAAAAATTAAACCCTTAACTTACTATTAGTAGAATTTGAATTTTTTTATTACAGTCACACATTTGCTTTTCTTATGAATTTATATTCATAGATTTGATTTGGAAAGATGTATCATAATGTGATTTAATTATAATCTTAAACTTTTAATTGAAATAAAATTTATTTATTATAAAATTGACTTGGAAAGAAATTTCTAGTTACGGTAACCCCATGTTTTCAGATCCCATTATTAAATTAATCGCTTGTTTATTATCACATCCAACGATCAAAAGACGCATCCATACATCTTAAGCCATGTTCATCCCATCAATAATCGCTTGTAATTCAGCATCTTATTAGATCACTAGCTGTTGCGTTTTCGAAATTCACATAAACTCCATCATCGTGTTAAGTTTAAACCATCCCACCTGTAGACATTCCCATCCTATAAACATTTAGTTCAAATCTACAAAAAAAATACATGATCACTCTCGTCTAGGCTAAACTCTCCAGGCTAATTCCTCGACATTTTAAAACTATTTTAAAACCATTGGTCAAAATAAATTTAATGAAATAAAAGTTTTAAAAATTTTCCCATTGACACACACAAAAATCATGGAGTGATTTGGGCCACTATGCATTATCTCATATGTTTATCATCTAATTTTGAAAAAGATACTATTACCATTAAAACAAAACAAAGCAGATTATGCATGAATTATTCTTAATTTCAGGAGTAGACCCACATGATTCCTTCATAATTTGATTGGTCAAAGGTCAACGAATAAGAGAAAAAAAAATAAAAACTTGGGTTGCCTAAAAATTAGGATAGAAAAGAGAAATTTTAATTTAATTTGGGCTACAAAATTATTTTAAAATGATGGTTTAACATATGAGTTTTACACCTAATACAACAAAATCTCTTCACTTTGATTATTTTATATAATATAGTAAATTAATTTAATGATATTAACTCATTTAATTATTTGTTTAAGGTTCATTTGAACGTGGCCCACTTCATGGTTCACCATTCACACGCATTACAAAATCCACAGTTGTTGAGAGCAAAAGATTTCATTTTGAATTTCATCCCTTTTATTTTACAAAATCGAATAACTAAATTTTTCCTTTTCTTTTGGTTAAAATTTCATCCTGAAAATTGAAAATTTATTAAATTAAGTAAAACTGACTAATTTAAATGCATGTGTTTAATAACAATAAATGAACTCACTCTTAATTTTTTTAAAAAATACAAAGATTAGATTGTGAAAAATTAAAATTGAGGGACTAACATTTCTATTTTCATACAACTTTTATAAAAAGAAACCAAGGAAGGCAGTCCACCTTTTTCTTTATTTTATGGTTTTGGATTTAAAATCTAAAATTTGAATTTTAAAATAAAGTAAACCCTATAACCTTTACATTTCTATACTTAAATATACGGTTTTTCTTAAAGTCAAATATACGATGATTTGAATCTGAATATTTTCATATATAAAAATGTATTCTCTTAGAGCTTGTTTGGTTTGGTGTATTGGCGCCAATACACCCCTAATCGGTGGGCCCCATGTAATACCAATCTAAGACGCCGTTTGGTTGAGCGTATTGCTAATACGCGTGTATCCCCTTACTTCCCTAATCGGTGAAAAGCCCCGATTTCTATTCCCCCCTTCTGCCCAGATTAGACGACGCTACCCTAAACTCTCCCTCTTTTACCCCTAATCGATCCCCTCTATTTCTCTTCCGTTTCCCACCTTCATCCGAATTGCTTCCTTGTTTCATTGCTTTTTCCCAGTATTATTTTCTTGCCTTTTCTGCCGATTTGCCCCCTGATTATTTTCTTTTCTATTTCGGCCGATTTGCTCACAGTTTCTGTCGATTTGCGTCATCGGTTAGTCTATGTTTCCCGATAAATTAATATCCTTTTCTATTGTAGATGAAAACCAATACTTCCGAGGTAAATATGATCTATTGTTTTTATCTAATCGGTTTCCCCTTTTGCTTTTTTCAGGTTCTTCTTCATTGTGCCCCGATTTGCTAATAGGTTAGTTTTAGCCAATTTTATTCTGTTTGTATTGCATGTGCGATTGAAATGTGTTTTCTGTTGTTGGTTAGGCTTAAGAAATGCATGCCGTTCGAAGTTGTTCTCTCTTCTCTGCTAATCTTCGATTTCTGTTTGTTTTGTTGTAATTTTCGAGTCCTTTTTTGATCTCCAAAACCGAATGAGATTTCTTCCAATGTTTGTTTGTTTAAGTGCCTGAACTGAGTAGCAAAAATAGGTAAGATCATTGAGTTCTTTTGGTCCTCTGAAAGTAGCAAAAATAGGTAAGATTTCTGCAGTTCGAGTTCTTTTGTTTGTTTGTTCTGTTGTAGTTTGGTCCTCTGAAAGTAGCAAAAATAGGTAAGATGAAAATGTTAGATGATAACGAATGTTCAAAACAATTTATAATGTTAAGAATATTGAATTTCATCTTTGAGTGCAGATCATAGAAACTAGAAGTCATTAGATGCAATTTGTGTAGTCCGGCTTTGGATATATGTGAAGATACGACTTGGTACTTCAATGTCTTTCATGTTTTCCATTTTTCTAAATAGTTAATTAGGATGAATGAAATATGATTTTTTAAGATATTAAACATTTTGGAACTTGAGGTTCTTGTTATTGATTGAATAGGATGTTTGATATGAGTAAGAATTTCTATTTTCTTTTGTGTTTTAATCTATGAATTTGGGCAAGATATGAATTTGAGTTATATGTATATAACTAATTTGTTGTAAATTAAGAATAAAATTTGATATTTTCAGACTTTGATAAATGAAAAGCAATGATGAGTTGGATTTTCCAATCGATGTAATATGATTTTTTTCTTCTAACCAAGCTATCTATATGTTTATGTTTAATTGTAGGTCCAAAGTTCAAATTCTATAGTCAAACTTATAATGTTTCATCGAACTTTTTAAAAGCAATAATATTACTTGCAAAATTCCCTACAACTACCTTTTATCAACTTGTTACAGTCATTAAGTTCTATTGTTGGTTTTTGAACTTATCAAAGTACATTGTGTTTGGATCATTTATTAAACATAATTATGTATTTTCTGCTAGTAATATCACAAGATAGATAATATCGAGATAGAACAGTTTTAACCTCTGAGATGGGTTAGCTTTGATACACATGGTCAGTTTTATTATGATTTCAATCTTGTAGGTAAGTTAAAGTACTTGTACATTACAAATTCATGTTTGAAGAGGTTATAGGCGATAAAGATTTTGTTGGTTTGTTCTGGACATTGTTTATGACTTGTATAATATTTGCTTATCTAGTTTATGACTTGTATAATATTTGTCATGAGAGCAATTTTAAGTTAAAATTGTCACTTAATCCAATTTAACAAAGTAAAAGGATTAAATTTTAAAATTATAAATAAATAAATTAAATTTTAAATGTGTAAAAATATAGAGACGAAAGAATAATTAAACCAAAAATGGGGCTTGTGACCTAATCTATCAAAAAAATTCTTCATGCGGCAAAGGTTGTTATTATTTAAAATAGTACAGGTAATTTATTATAAATTGATGTTTAATTAAATTATAAATATTATGATACTAATAATGAGAACATTATTAATAACATAAATATAATTGTAATTATTATAATTTTTATCTTTAATATTAATAATTTGAAATTAATAATAAACATGAAACCTATTTGTTAAGTATTAATGTTGATATAATTTTATGTGGAGAGAATTATATTTTATATTAATTAATAAAATTATCATATATATTTAAAATATACGTAAAATTAAAAGATTATACATACACCAACAATGTTTTTAGGGTAAATAACATTAAACCAACAATTATACATACACCAACAATGTTTTTAGGGTAAATAACATTAAACCAACAATTATACATACACCAACAATGTTTTTAGGGACAATAACATTAAACCAACAAGTAATTTTAGGTCAATTATACATACACCAACAATTAATTTTAGGTCAATTATACATGCTTTATAATTTCTTTATTGTTTGGGTGATTCATAAAGAAATGAAATTAAAGTTGCAACGATATCATTTAGTATCAACTATTTTGCTTCGTGTGTTCTAAATTTGTATTGTTTATTTTTGTTTTATAATGTGTAATTGCAACTTCAATTCATTGATAGTGTGTTATAATTTTAATATGTTGCAGTAATGGCTCGTCTGCCTTTAATTGCACAAAGTGTGAGGCGTAAAAGAATTGGTCTTGCTTTGACATTATGGTTGGAAATCTGTAGAATTGCGATTTGGTTCTTGTTTAGAATGGGTGCCAGCCTTAGCCTACAGACTTATCAACCAAGGATTAGGTCCTACACCTTAGATTTTTATGCAAAACGGGATTATGTGAAGAGGCTTGTATATGCTAGTGACGAGACTTGTATTGAACAAGTTAGGATGAATAGAACTGCCTTTTGTAAACTATGTGAGATGTTAGAATCGATAGGGGGATTGAAGTCGTCAAGGTTCATGCTTGTTGATGAGCAAGTAGCAATGTTTTTACATATCATCTCCCATCACCTGAAAAATCGAGTTATCAAGCATCACTTTAGAAGGTCCGGGGAAACTGTAAGCAGAGCATTTCATAGTGTTTTAGATGCTGTCATACGCTTACAAGATGTCTTATTTAAAAAGCCGGAGCCAATTACAGCCGACTCTTCTGACACAAGGTGGAAATGGTTTAAGGTAGTAGACTGAGTTTTAGATATAGCTTGTGCAACATTTAGTTGACTTAGATTTAAATTAGTATTCTAACACAAGGTTTTATATCATGTGATATAGAATTGCTTAGGTGCTCTTGATGGAACCCACATAAAGATTAGGGTGCCAACAGCTGATAAACCTAGATATCGAACCCGAAAAGGTGACATAGCAACAAATATGCTAGGTGTTTGTACACCGAGATGCAATTTGTTTATGTTCTTCTGGTTGGGAAGGTTCGATTGTTAGATGGACGGGTGCTCCGAGAGCCATCAGTAGAAGACATGAACTTAAAGTTCCTCATGGTACAGTGTATACTTAGAGGAATTTGAATTATTCATTAAGATCAAACTTTGTTTGCTGAATTAATCATTTTTTAGCCAATTTATTTTATAGGTTGTTATTATCTAGTTGATGCTGGATACACAAATTGTGAGGGATTTCTTGCACCATTTAGAGGACAGCGATATCATCTGAACGAGTGGCGTCGGGGTTATCGACCAAGTTCTCCGCAAGAGTTTTTAATATGAAACATGCCTCAAACGTAATGTCATTGAAAGATGCTTTGGCTTATTAAAACTTAGATGGGGAATACTTAGGAGTCCATCGTTTTATCCTGTAAGGGTGCACAATAGAATTATTATTGCATGTTGTTTGCTCCATAATTTTATTCGAACCCATATGAGTATTGATCCCATTGAAGCGGAGGTGGGAGAAGGATTACCTACTAATGTGGTGGATGATGATGAACCGAATATCACAAATATTCATCCATCGGATGCTTGGGCAACTTGGAGGATGGAACTAGCCAACCAAATGTTCGATGAATGGCAAGCATCTAGAAATTAGTTAGGTTTAGGGACAAATTCAGTTTGAATTGATTTGTTGATGTTTTTTTATGTATCTACTTTGTGAAACTTTGGTGGTCTTTATGAAACTTTATGAAACTTTGTTGAATTATAATGTAATTATCTTTTCATTAAGCATGTGTTATAAATTTAAATTTAGAATTGAACTACCGATATAATATTATAAACTGTTCACCCAACAATTAAATGATATTCAAAATAGTAAATAATGTTAATTTATTTTTTTAAGAACAATATGTCGGTGTTCCACCAACGGTGCTTCTTCTCAAGCTTCTCGAGAAGCAAAAGAAAATGGGTTCCAGAGGAGGATGCACCTTGGTTTCTTGCATGGTGGATTTGCACAATGTAGGAACATTTAATGTCGATCTAGGGTTCAAAGCCGGTTATTTGAACGAGCTAGAAAATGCTAGAAAAGGCTTTACCAAGAGCAATGTTGAAGGCGAAACCAAATATTGAATCTCGGATTAGGTGCCTAAAAAGGGAATGGTCAGTCGTCTACGACATGCTTAATGGCCAAAACAACGATGGTTTTGGTTGGGACGAGCATAAGCGACTCGTTGTTCTTTGAAGATGCGATTTGGGAATCCTATGTAAAGGTAAAATGTATTTCAAGTATTTATTTGTTTTTTTACAAAACTTATAACTAATATGCTGTACAACCCAATTTTGCCCACTACCCAAACCAATGCCCACCTAGACCTACCCAGACCCAACAAACCTAACCCATCTAAAGGCCCAATTACCATTAACCTCAGCTACCCAACTACCCAATTACAAACCAAAGCCCAAATCAGCAACCCAATACCCAACTAAGCCTAACCCAGCAACCCAAACCCGAGGCCCAATGTTTAAGGCCCAACTTCACAAAAAAATCTGCCTAGGGTTTCAGAGACTGAAACCCTAGGCGCCGCCTCCCCCTTTTAGCCTTTTGACCTTTTGGCTCCCTGCCACCGCCGCTGTTGTCACGTCGCCACCGCCATGGTCACATCACCGTTCACCCACTTGCGCCGTCACCTGCAAAAACACGCAAGAAACAGTAGCAACAAGAAGAGAAAATAAAAAAAACTATGTAAATAGACTATAAAAACCGAGGATCCCCCACTGCCAAGGGGTTCGGGTTTTGGTGATTCTCTGTTCTCTTTTTTGTAACATTCAAAAAAATCAAAAAATCAAAAGGTGATTTTGTTTTCTCGTTTTCGCATCTCTTTTCTCATACTCGTTTTTTTTATACATACACATATATATTTATTAAAAGCAGTTTATTTGCGGAAAATAAAAAAAATAAAAATTTTACCTTTCACGCGGTGGCCGGCGCGACGCCGGTACGGTGGGCCGATGATCGGCGCGGGGAGGGTTTGGAACCCTGAAAGCTTGGCTGTTGAGAGAAAATGTGGAGTTTTTTTTAGGGAATCGGTTAAAATGATTTTTTTGGAAGAAAATGGGTTTAAATACCCAATCCCAAACGGCGCCGTTTAAGCCTTCTCCGACCCGCGCGGTGATTCGACCCTAGGGGAGGATCCGCGCGTTTTCGCTAAATGGACTAATTGCACCATTGGTCCCTTTGATTTTGTAGCGCTTTCAAGGCAATTTTCCGCATACTTGCGATTTCGACCATAAATTTCTCTTTTGTTTCAATTTGGTCCATAGACTATGGGTTAGGACTGCACTTGAACGGCGTCGTTTGGCTGGTGTGGGATATTTTCCCCACTGATCCCCCTTTCCTTTTTCGCTTTTGAAATTAGTCCCTACGTTGTTTTCCTTTTTTAAAAATTATCCCGCCTATTTAGTTTAAATTGTATTTTAATCCCTTTTTATTATCTTGTTATTTTATCATTTAAAATGCGATACTGTGCTTTTCATGTTTTTTTATTTTCAAATCTTGCTATATATATGTATGTATATGCATGATGATATTTAATAATATATATATATATATATATATATCATTTTATTATCTTTTTAATATATATGTATATGTGTTTACATTTACCTTAGTTTTTTATATATCTATATGCCTATGTTTCTAAAATATGTATTTGTATACACACATTCATGCGTATTGCTTAACCTGCATATATACATATACTTGCATATTATATATGTATATATATATTTGATTACACATTTTATTTTCATGAACATACACATATTTATATCTCTTTGTATATATCTTAAAATCCTTTTTCTATATTTTATAAGTTGTATATACATATTTTCTTTCATTTTACAATGCATGTATGCACCTATTTTTCATATGTATTTCATTATTTTCATATTCCATAATTTTATACACCTACGCATATATATATGTACATATTTTTATATATATAATTTTTTCCTTCTTTTAATATACTTTATATATATATTTTATATATTTTATAATTTATGCATACACACATATTTTAAATTCATGTCCATATACATCTCTTTACATTTGCAATTATATTCAATATTTATTTATTTCATTTTCATTAGTATTCTAAATGATAGGTTTAATTTTGTTTGTTTGTATATTTTATTGTTTGTATGTTGTAAGGTCGACTTTTATTTATTTTATGTCGTTATCGCATTTCATATCGTTTTTATACTTTCATATCCATTATGGTTTTACCATGCATAAAAAATGTAATTTGCTTTCGTATTTTTGTTATGGTTTTCGTGTTTTTATTATACTCGATTTAACAAAATTTGTTTTGAATAAATAATATTTCATGTTTAGATTCGAGAGGATCGTACCCTAACTTACTGGGTTTCGATTTTCACGATAAGTCTAAATGCACGAATCTTTTTAAACTCAATTTTCAAATGATCTCGGGATTAAAGAAATTGCGTCCTAACTTACTGGTCGTGATCTCGTTTTCAAATCCGAGAGGGCTAAAATATTTTTTTAAAATAAGCATTTTTTATTTGCGTATCGGGAACTCGAGACATTGTGTCCTAACTCACTGGATATGATTCTCTTTCTCGAATAACGTGAAATATTCTTCTTTTCTTTTTTTATTTTAATACAAGGATCGTATTTTTAAAATTCTTCAAAGTTCTCAATTTTCGACATTAAGACATTAAGTAATCAACTAGGTACCAATTTTGGGCGTATCGAGGGTGCTAATCCTTCCTCGTGCGTAACCGACTCCCGAACCCGTTTTTTTGGATTTCGTGGACCAAAATCGTTGTTTTAATAAAAAAAATAAAATCGTTTATTAAAAACAACCAATTTTCAAGGTGATCCAATCACACCTCATCAAAAAGGATTGGTGGCGACTCCCGTTTCATTTTTCAAAACCCAAGTCGACCCCGTTTTCCATCAAAAAAATGGTGTCAACAAATATGATTTCCTCATTTTTTTTAGAGTCACAAAGAAGCCTCTCAGTTCAGACATCGTTCTTTCCCTTACTACAACCAGCTTACTGCGATATACGCAAGAGATCGGGCGACTGGGAAAGACGCTCAAACAGCTGCTGATGTTCTTGAAGAAATACATGCTGAGGATGAACGTACTACAGATATGAATGAAGAGAGAAACACATTCTATGATCAAGTGAGGTCTCTTTAGACGACATGGTTGTTTCTGGTACAGATCCGCGTGGAGATAGAGACCAAGGGGGTTCCTCATCTTCAAACAAGAGAAAGAAGAAATCTGATGCTCGTGATAATGTGTATTCTTCATTTGAGGAGGCTGCCACTTTGTTGGGGGAAAAAATTCAGGCCGTTGGCGATCAAATCAGTAGGACTATGGCCTCCAGGGTGGTAGTTCAAAAGTCGGAGGAAAGATGGAAGAGAAAGCTTCAAATTTATATTCACCTTATGGTCAATTGAAGGTTTAAGCGACGATCAGGTGTATGATGCTTTGAGTAAAATTCGATCATCTAACTCAAATGATCTTTTCTTTAGTTTACCTTCATTTGCCCGATTGGAATGGGTCAAAGATTTCTTTCTCACCATTAAATATCAATGTTCAAACTTTTGATGTTGTAAAACTATATAACATATGGATTATGATGTACAATTTCATTTTCATCTAACTTTTCTTAGTATAAGTTAATTTTGTTTATGCGAAAATAATTCTCAAGTTATATTTTGATTTTGGTAAATTCATAAGAACATTTTATGAAATTATATTTAATAATAATTATTTTAAATTGTATTAAATCATATATTTTAATTAAAATATATTTAATATTAATTATTTCAAATTTTCATTTAGTATCATATATTATGATTTGAGTAAATTCATATAAGAATATGAATTATTAAGAATTTTATTAAATTATATACCAAAATTATAATGTATTTAATAATAATTATGTTTAAATACGATTAAATTATTTATTATTGATATTAATAATCTTATTAAAATTTAAATAACAATAACAAATTTCGCTAATTATAAGAATTTTATTAAATTATATATTTTAATTAAAATATATTTAATAATAATTATGTTTAACTATGATTAAAATATTTATTACTGATAATAATAATCTTATTAAAATTTAAATAACATTAACAATAACCATTTACCAAAATAATTTTCTGCTAATTATAAGAATTTTATTAAATTATATATTTTAATTAAAATATATTTAATTATAATTATGTTTAAATATGATTAAAATATTTATTACTTGATAATAATAATCTTATTAAAATTTAAATAACAATAACAATAATCATTTACCAAAACAAATTTATGCTAAGGGTATTCTAGTCATTTTAGTTTTTCCATTATGCTATTACACCTCTATTCCATTCAACCAAACACAAGATTACTATTACGCCTCTATTCCATTACATTCAACCAAACAGTGGATTAGCTATTACACCTCTAATCCAATACACCTCTAATCCAATACACATCTAATCCAATACACCTCTAATCCAATACAGCGAACCAAACGCACCCTTAAAGTTATAAAATATAATAAATAAAAATATTAGTTATAATATATTGATTAATATTACAAAGCTTTGACACAAAACATGTTGAGCTGTCCCAAAATAATACACATTACTAATTAAAAGTGGTTTTTTTGTTCTTCTAATAAAAGAAGAAGAAGCTGTCATTCTAGATTTCCCACATGTTCAATTCATTTGATGCATCTTGGGTTCATCTTATAATGATCCTATTTTTGTGTCTACAATTTCCTTCATCAAACCTCACATAACTGCTGATATTGAATCTAGGCAGTCTGCAATGTTGATTTCACTGCGTTTCAATCCTTTTTTGACAGTCATGGAAATTAAATTAAAAAGACTGTTAATTACATAATTATGTTTCGTTTCTTGAAGCAAAAAGTTATTTTAAGACAAATTTTAGTTTCTTAAACTATGGCTAACTCAAACTATTTCGTGTTCCAAATTAAATTCCTAAGAATCGTCCTTAAAGGTAAAGCTTACCAAATTTGCATGAGATGCTTAACCATGGAAACTTGTCAAAATATGTCTAGTTGTGTTGGAATTGTTAATTTATACTTATGCAGCATGTTGATTGGATTATGACATGTTACATATTTCATGGCTCTTGTTTATCATCAACATCTTACATTTACTATTCATCTATGCTATATATGATTGAAGCCTTAGTTTTACAAGTAATTTTAGGGGTCGTCCTCTCTAATTTTTTTTATCGTATTAAATGTTTGAAATCATTCCAGATATGTTGTGCTTGAGTTGTAACAAAGTCAATTGTCAACGTATCGTGATGTTCTATTGATGCTAAAGCTAAAGCCTTTATTGTGTTAATGGAATGTTTGTTATTTTTTTCTCTGAATTATATGATTCCATTCATTGAATAAATTAATGAATTTAACTTATACTTAAATCAATGAGATGTAATTAACATGAATCTTAAGCATGATTTGTTGCCGTCTATTTTTGTAACAACATAATTTGGTCTTCAAACAGTTAGAAGCTAGTTGAGTCAGTGAAGCCTTTCCCTTCCCTTGAACCACAAGAGTTATTGTGAAATTAGTCTTACTTAACTACCTTTATATTGTACGGATGCTTAAAAATTAGACCTTATGATATTTGATGCAAAGGATGTACCATAATATCAAAATTTACTTTCAACCAAGTCATTAACTTAGCATCAAATTTATTAAAACTCCCTTACTTTTAATAAATAATAAATGTTATTTTGATGGTAGTTTTGTTTTTCCATATAAAATCTAGAAAATACTTATGCACAATGGGGTATGAACTAAAAAGCGCTGTGATATTTAACTTTTAATCTAATCATTTCAACCAAAGCTATTTTTTTGTTATTATATCATTCTTTAAAAAATTTTACTTGCATTTTTCACTCATATATTGGGTGTGATAAAATCTAGCTTATATATAAGTGCCATGGGGCTAGAACTTAAGTCTCGTAAACCGCTATCCTTAGATGATTTCTTTACTTCAAATCCGCTTAAGTCAACCTAACTCTTAAAAGTAAGAATTCACAAAGGAAATTCTCTAAGACACCGAAGTAAAGTGAAACCAAACACAAAAGAAAAAGAAGCTCGAATCGAACAAAAAACCCACAAGCAATGCACACAATGTGTTTTGAGTAAATGCTCTAAAATATATTCAATAACTATGAATGACATGATTATAAATGAGACGGAATGTCTCTATTTATAGTTAAGCTCTCCTAAATCCAACGGTATATTTTAAATTACATTGACGGTCAAAATTAAAACTTATCTACAAGATGAGAGTCCTAAAGGATTTAAACTCTATAGAATCTTATCCATTAAGATTTACAATATTCACCATGGTAACTTCAATTTTACTAAAGTATTTCATTGGGCCACCAAAGCTTCAAATAGATGGGTTTCTATATGTGATCCACAATTGGGTCATTTCAAGTGGGTTAAATGAACCTCATTTAATCAGCTGACCTCCATGAGATGTTTTGTGGGCATTCGTCACGAACTTTGATTCACGGCCCGAGACATAAGTACTTGCTTGGAGTAAACTTTTTAAAAGTAGACTAGTTATTGAATTGATTAGACCATTGATTCTCGATTTGACTGGTCTGATCGATTGAGTTGAATAAATTATTAAAAATTTAAAAACTATTTAAAAGAACATAGGAAACTTATTCAACCCTTGGTTCGATTGATTAAATCAATCGATTCACAAGTCAATAAGTCCAACCCTTTATTCTGAATTGATATCCTGATCGGTCCAGTTCGATCTAGTTCTGACAATGGTGGCTTAGACCATAATGGGCACATGGCAAAATTAATTAAAAAGTCTAAAAATCATTAAATATATATAAATCAAGAAATTAAAATATTTTTTAAAAAATATAAAATCAATAATTTTTATAATTTTCATAAAATAAAATTTTTATAAAACTAGATTTTATTTTTATAGAAAATCAAATTTTATAAAATTTTAAAAAATTGAAATCAAAATCATGAAAAATATATTAAAAATATTTTATCAGAATTACATTCTTTTAATTTTAATAATTTTCTTGAAAATGAAAATATTTTATAAGTTTAAATATTTTTTAAATTCTTAAATATTTTTTAATTTTCGGATGATGACTTCATGATAATGTCATCATCACCACGTTTCAAATGTTCATTGGATCACGTAGAAAAGAATTAACAATGTTAGTCCCAAATACTATTTTAGGCAATGGGAGCCTAACATAGGTAACATTTTAAACCAAAAAAAAAAATCATAGGTATCAGAATGTACATTGAAGTTAAACATAGGTACCAAAAAAATATATTATCTTGTTTTATATTACTATATATTTAATTTTTTTGTGTGTTATAAATTAGATAATACATAACTAATTTAGAAAATGGGTCAAACTCGGGCCTTAAATGTTTAAACCTAAGCTTGACCCATATTTTTAACGTGTCTAATTTTTTACTCAAGCTCATTTTCAGGCCTAATATTTTTATCTAAAACCTCTCAAATTTTGAATAGTTCTTTGAGTTTGGACAAATTGCTCGGCCCTTGAACATGTATATTCTAATGTGTCAAATCGACTTTAATCCATAACTTCAAATTTATATTTTACGTTGTCATTAGTTTTATTAGGTCTATATAAATAATATAATTATTATAAAATAAAATTCGGTTGTCAAATGGTAATACTTTCACAATATTTTATAACAAATATAATTAATGCTTTATCTGTTTCACTAAAACAATTTTAAAAAATTATTTAAAAAATATTAAATAATAGAAAATATTTTACATAAAATCATTCAAACATTCAAAAAAAAAAAAACTATTTTCTTTTTATCCTTGCTGGACAACTCTTAGGCTTTAATTTGTTGATGGGAAAGCCGACAATTTTTTTTATCCGAGCCCAAAATCTTGAGTCCACTTTTTCAATCTTGTCTGGGCCTAAACAAATCTTTTAGTTCCTGCTTGTTACTGAAAGCAGTTTAGGGATAAGGGAAAAAAGTTAAATTCTGCCATCAGTCCATTTACTTTTTTAAAATTATGGACTTAGTCTCTGTTCTTTAATTTGATCAATTTTAATCCTTATACTTTTCAAATTGGTCAATTTTAGTCCTAACCCAAACAGTAACAGTTAAATCCTTTTGGTTTAATTTAATTACTAGTCTTGGACGATGCATACAACTATAGATTTCATCCATATTCTCCAATTGAATCATTCTTATTTCTTATACTTTTGAATTTTAAATTTCAATCTTGATGCAAATGAAAATCATTAATCCATTAACTAGATTTTTGTGAGTAATATATGAAAATAACAAGTTGACATAACATGAAATTACATATATGATGATATGGTTAGCGCATCAAATTTTGAAACTAATAGAACTTAATAAATTTAATGATTATTGTTTGATGATGACTAAAATTTTAAATTTTAAATTTTAAAATGTACGGGATCATGGATTAATTTAATTAAATTCCCAAGATTGAGCTCCATGTTAATCGTATATATTAATTAAATGCGACAATTTGGAACATCATGGAAATTGACTTGAAATATGAATAGTGAAATGAACTTTGAGCTAAATTGTAAAAGAGAGCAAAGTGACAAGCTATATGTGAGAAAGGAATTAATCATTTATGAATTAAAGGGGGCTTGTGGTGAGATTTCACCAAGGACATTGTTATAATTAAGCCTTAATAGAATTACGATAGTCAATAAGTCTAATGAGAGCCGAGAAATTATTTCGTGGTCCCTTCCCACCACATCATCCATGTTCTCTTTTCAATTATTTAATAAAATTTCAACAATTTTTCTCATGTCATTAACACATAATTTTGGTATTTTTTTCTTCTGAACCCCAAACCTCAAATCCCGAACCCTGAGTTCAAGATTCAAGGTTCGAGTTCAGGATTTGAGGTTCGAGGTTGGATTTGGAGTTTAAAGTTTAGGGTTTTGGATCAGTGGTTCGAGGTTCAAAGTTCAGGGATAAGGGTTCTAGGTAAAAAAAATTACCAAAAGTATGTGCCAATGACATGGAAAAAAATTTGCTGAAATATTATTAGATAATTGGAAAAGGGCCATGAATGATGTTGTGGGAAGGGTTCAGAGAGTTACACAACCATGTGACCTTGAGTTACACGGGCATAGGTTATTACACGGTTTGGCCACACAATCATGTCTTTGCTCCACATAGGCTAAGCCTTGTCACACGGCTTGGCTACACGGCCGTGTGACCCCTATTTTTCAGTTTTTACCCCATTTTCATCCTTCGATTCAATTTGATCCTTGGTTGTTTCTCAACCACTTTTAATGCTATATAGGTTCGATTTAAGTTCTGTGTTATTTTGAATGACATGTTGATTGAATGATTTTATTAATGGTTGATTTAAAAAAAAATTAATTGAAATTATATATGTTTGTTCTATTAATGATTGTAACTTCCTGTAACCCTAATCCGATGGCGAAGATGGGTGAGTGGCATTGCAACATTAGCCCGAGATTTTTAAAACTTTACAATTTGGTCCTATTAGAGTCAACAAAAGAGCTTTCGTAAGCTCAATTAAGACTCGAATTTAATTGTATATCATAATCTTTGAGTGTTTACGACATGATTGATTATTTGAGGGATTTATTTATGATATAATTGATCTGTAATTTTGAAAATATTGCAAATTAGTCATTGTCCAATTCGTTGTTGATTCTAGAGCATACGTAGGCTCATATAAGCTCAAGAAAGGTTGTATTGGGTGATTATGAATTGAATTTACTATAATTGTATGGTTTATATTTAATTAGATTGTTAATTGTTTGTATTTACTCCGGTAATGTCTGTAGCATTATGTAGCTCAGGTCTGGCGACCAAACCGAGTAAGGGGTGTTACATTTACCCTTATTGATGTAACCAAGTCCTCTATGGTCTAGTTCCAATCTCCTTGAAGCCAAAATTTCATCAAGTTTCTCATTTTGGCCTTGAAATTTCTTCAAAACTGTATTCGAATAAGCTAACTCGTTCTTGATAGTTTTTAAAGCATCATCCTTTTCTTGAACCATGATTTTGAGACTTTTCCTTTCTCCTTTGGGAATGATAACTTCTTCCCTCAATGATCATTTAGCTGGTAAATCACTCAGTGAATGATTTTATTCAATAATCATCTGAATTACTTATTTGCTAAAGCCCAATTTACCCTTACAACAATGGTAATTGCAGCCTCAACAATGAACCCAATTGTTACAATCTCTCACCCCAAACAACCTCGCTTACTACAAGGTTTACTCTCCAATAAACTCCTAACACAAAAGTGCAAAAATACAAAGCAAAAATATCAATAAAACACTCGACAAAAGCACTCAAGATTCACACACAGATGCGTGGCAATGCAGCCTTTTTGCAGGCTAAAAATTGGGGAGCTTCTCCAAGTTATTTTGATGAGATAAATATCCACAAAATATTCTCTTTTAATTTTCGAGAATGCTTCCTCTCCATGCAAATATGATCAGCCTTATCTTTAAGGAAAATAAAACGATTTAAGCCCTAATGGATAAGGATAACGTTTACATCTCTTCTCTCTTCTTCCATTTAAAATTCAATCCACCAAAGAGAATATTAATTGCAGCTTCAATTCGAGAATCATTTGTTAATAAAAAAACTAACCAAAATAAGCCAAGTAAAAAAAATACCACCAAACTCATTGTCTGAGTGTTGTCCTAACTTACAATCCTAAAGATAAAAATGAAAATTGCCTTCCAAAATTCCGTTTCAAACATACTATTATACTATGACAAACATTTTATGATTATTTTGATTATGAGTTAACCATGTTGGTTCAGTTAAAAAAAGGATTGCACTGCTCCCTGCTAATAATTTAAGTTTGGTTTTCTCAAGTACTAGTACAAGTGAACCAAGTTTAAAGCTTGATAAGTGTGGTAGGGTTTGACCAGTCAAAAGTTCAATTTTAAAAACTCTAAACCCACTGTCCGAGAAATGAAAGCCCTCCCTCTCCCATTCACATTTCAGACAATGATTTTAATATTTATCATCAACTTGAGATGTAATAAACAATAAAACTTCATGTGCTTCCTTTCCCCACACACACATAGTTTTCATGGGAGCTGTGATTACCTTCGGATATTTTGTACAACTTATTCTACATCTATAACCCTTTTTTCGTAGAAACTTTTTTAAATTAACGTTACTCACTGTTGGATAATATAATTCGTTTTTTAGAATTTGAATATTATGGATTAGGTTCTATCTGCAGCGAATATAGAGTAAATTCGGATATTAATCTTTTTATATTTATTATCTAAGGTTGTATTTTTTTTTTTACTAAAAGATTCAAATCGAATACAACTCAATTACAACTTAAACTTACATCTTGAAGACAATGTAACTTACCTTACTTACTTGACATCTTTTGATTCTTTAAACAAATCTTTGAGAATTTTAGTAGCACTTTATTAAAGTCAAAACATGGAGAAAATCAAGTCAAGGCAATATATATATTTTAAAGACCTTAAATGTTATCGAATTTCTTTAATCAAAGAAATTTGTTTTTAAAAAGATTACATCAAGAATATCTCTACTAATTCTATTCCATATTGAACCCTTTTTGAGCTGCATTCAAGGAGCGCCAACTTAACTTGTCTTATTCATGTAAGAGACTTATTTTAGTGTCAATTGTTCTTATTATTTAATCTATAATTAGGGTTTTAAAAGGAAAGTCTTATGGATCTAGTAGTGAGGTTACAACTTTGTAATGAGTTAAACTTAAATCATGTTTTATGTGGATTACTTTCGAGTAAGGCATCATGGATGTAAGTAATTTTAATTCTATAATTATTTTGTATAATTGATTCAATTAAACAACTATTTGCATGATGAATCCTCGTCGAAAACCAAACACATAAATACTCAAATATTATTTTTTTGGTGAATTTAAAACACAACTAAGCTAAATTACATAAAAAGACTAAGGAATATGAATACTCCTTTCCTTATCTACTTCAAAAAACTCAAGTATTTCTCTTGAAAGCAAGTGTGAAGCCAGAAATTTTTTTTAGGGAGGTGAAATTAAATTGTAATTTTTATTATAGTAAAAATGTAATTTTTAAAGGATTAAATCAAAATTTTATCATTTTTATGGGGGAAAAATGAACTTTACCTTTACTAATTTAAAATTTTAAAATTTTTAGGGACACAAAATAGAAAATTCCAGAGGCCCTGCCAGCCCCCTAGATTCTCCCCTGATTGGAGGGGGTGTCAACCAATTGTAGATCCTCCTTTTATGCAAAGGCCAGTTTGGCTAAATGATTCGCGCTTTGATTATGCTCCCTAGGAATGTAGCGTAGTATCCATTATCTTTCTTGAGACAGTATTGGATGTATTCTTCTAATCAGAGCAGAATTTGAAGTCTTCGAAGCACTTCCATATATAGCTTTAATAACCTCTAAATTATCTGATTGAATTATCACCTTATTATGACTATAATATTTATTTTTATTTGTTCTCGGAATGCAATAAAAATAAAAATGTAACAATGTTGTTTTTGACCTAATAGTATTTTTAAATTGAAAATAATCATTCTAGAGTTTCATATGCAACAATTTTATTTTAAAATTAATTATATTGTTGATTCAATGCATTAATTATATATGAATGACCATTTCATTCATATATAAATTTCCATATTTAGATAAATTTGCATTGACAATAATTTTGTAGTTGTTATATAATAATTAATTTCAAAATATTAACATATTCATAATAACAAGTAAAATTTCCTTCCATTATGTTCAATATTTTTCTTTAAAATTTTATTTTAGCTTATATGCCTATATACAAAAATAAAAATATGTAACTACCATATTTATCATTCCATATAGCCAATTAATTAATTATTTTGAAAACTAATTTGTAAACTACCATAATTCCATCTAATACTATTTGAGTTAGGATTAAAATTTGAAATTTAAAATATAAAGATTAAAATTGATCTATTCATATAGTAGAATAGTAGAATTGATCAAATTAAAGCACATGAGCTAAATCCACGACATACGCTAATAACAAAATTGGATCAAAATATTATATTTCAAAACCAATTAAAACCCACAACCTTCTTCAGCTAATTCACCTAATACTCAATCACTTATCTTGGAATATTTATGAATCTAGCCCTTGACATTCGTATGACTAGGTAATAGTTGAAGCATGAAAAATGTGCTATATATACGTGAGAGAGGCTTAATAGCAGAGGAATAGAGAGTTGTCCCATTTATCCAATTAAACATATATATATCGTAATGAGAAATGAAAAAAAAAAAAAAAAGTAAAAATATTGTACAAACACTTAACTTGGAACTTGGAACTTGGAATCACGTGATGCCATTAAGACAAAACCCTCCGACCAAGTGACTAAATTAATTTAAAAACATAGATAGAAAGAGAGAGACAGAGAGGTTAAAGCATTTTGAAATTAATAATGGTTCAGCTTCAGTCAAAAATATCAAAACTAAACTATTTGATTTTGATTTTTATTCTATTTTAATATTTATTCTAACATAGAGGAGATCTATGAGGAATGCCTTTCCTTCTACTCATGCTTGAAGCAATTTCCTCATCTGAAACCCTGTTAGCTGATGATCTCCACAAATATAGCCCACTTCTTTTCTTCCTAACAATCTGATCAGAACTGTATGCCATGCTCATGCTCATGCTCTCCGACCCTGACGACGACCAGCTCATTGGCTCATCACTGTCCACTACTGTTGACTGTGCTGTCTCGTTTGCCATTTCTTCCTCCCCAGTCTCTTGGGGAATTAGGAAATCTGGGCTCAGTGTTAAAGTTTTACATTTCCTTAAGAATGGCGACAAATCTTTGTAATGTTTCAGCAGAAAATCCACCTGATTATAACATAAGAACTCCATCATTTTCAAACACACAATTTAAATGATTTAAGCTAATTCAAGTGAGTCCTATATACCTTGCACCCCAGGGAGCAATGGATAAATGGTTCTTGGAGACTTCTATCACAAGAAGTACAATAGTTTACAGCTCCTTTGAATTGCCTGTTTTGAGGTCTCTTTTTGATAAATACCACCTTAGCACTGTTTATAGTATAGGCCTAATCCAATTAAGGTCATCATTATCAATGAGCAACACATATGAACTGAATTTTCAAGAAATTAAAAGAAACTGTGGGAAAAAAGAAGAAGAAGCAAAATTTGAACTTCATTTAGTTCTTGTGTGAAATAAATGACAAACCTGGACATTAGAGCAATCTATAAGCTTCTGAAGATCTTCCAATCTGACAACATCATGATATACGTAGCGACGAACCTGAAGAAGCCTGTGGAAACGATGTGAGGGTATGCAGTGAGGGCAAATACTGACGCAACAATCCAAACAATACACGTTCTTTTCGTTCTTCTTTGCAGTTTCATGGTAACAACACCCAACAAAGAATTTCTGGGTGTAGAGAGCTTCTAACCATGCAGGCTTTTGAATTCCCTAAGCACCACCACAAATAAAATAAAATAAAAAACCAATACCCAATTAAGCCATGAAATTCTATAAACCCTAAAACCAGAAAAGAATTTTGTTAGAGAGAAAGAGAAAAAGGAAAAGAAGACCAACCATAATCACCATAAACACTTTAAAGCAGGCCTCTCCTTGAGCAGTACTTATCAAGACAGTGGAGTTCAGAGGAGAGAGAGAGATAGTGATATGAGTATTTATGGAGGTTCACAAGAAAAGAAAGGGTATATATTTATTCCTTGGGGACATACACAACATTTTGTCAATTGGTGGGTTAATTTTATATATAATTGATAATTATAAAAAGATTTAATTCCGCCAAAAGTCCCTAAACTATAATTCTGGTTCTAATTATATCTTCAAATTATCAAAGTTATATCAATAATATTTTTTGTGATTAAATCATTAATTTAACTATTAAATGAGACGTCAGTCGTATTTGACATAATTTAAAATAAAAATTTAAACAAAAAATAGATATAATAAAAATCTTGATTTTGAGTTTTCAAGCTTTTAAAAAATATCATTTACTCTCTCTTCTTTTTTTACCTTATTTTCAATTTTAATTTTAAAAGTTATGCAATAACATTTTACATATCACGTGAGATTTTACATATCGTTTAATGGTTAAATTAAGGGTAAATTAATATAGACAAATAACTCTTATAAAAATAATATATATAGATCAAAATAATTTGAATAAAATTTAAATTAAAAGAACAAAATTCAGTTAAACTTGAACTTAAAATTTAATAAAAGTAAGGCTTCATTGCGAATTATATAAAAATAGAAAAAAAGTAAATTAAGTAAGATATGAGGAGAACGTGGGTGCTGTTTCCATGTCTGCCATTCTAGATCACTCCTTTAAACAAATTGTTTTTCTAATATCGCCTTGGCTTAAGAGCTACTTATTGCTAAACTAACCTCACCTCTTCTTGCAGCACCTGCATTTTACCCTTTTTTTTTCTTTTCTTTTCCTTTGAAATTCATGATTTCTTGGTTGGAAACTGGTTGGCGCTATCCTCCTTTCTGGGAATTTTGAATTAAACATTGAACACACTTCTAACATTAATGTTAAGTTGGGTTTTTGGATTTTGGTTTTCATTATTATTTCTCTCTTCAATCTTTTAACCATTTATCTAGTAATTGATACTAAGTTTTTTTTTTTTTAAGCTTTCTCAAATATAAAATCATATTAAATAATATACAACAAATGAAATCTAATATTTTAAAATTCAGTTTACTAAAACTTCGTGTGATGGCCTGATGATTAAAGGTGTTCACCGCTTCAGGTGTGACCTGAGTTCGAGTCACGCTAATCGCGTTGATTGTTTGGACTTTATCCCGTAATTAAAAAAAAATCAGTTTACTACACATGGAATTTATACTGTTGCAAATCTTAAGAATTAATTCATAATAACACCCATTAATTTACTATTAAAAACACACCCTTTTTTTTTCTGTCTTAAAGGTGACATATATATTTTTAAATTATCATCCCTGGTTGGACTTCAAAGCTAAGTAACTATTGCACAGCTTGAGAATTTGAATGTATAAAAATATAAATATATCGATTGAATTTTAACTCGATTAATATCGGTATTGTTATTAGTGAAAAGGATATGAGTTTGAGTTTAAGGATTGAAAAGGATTATGGATAATTTTAAATATTATATAAAACATCAAATATGATGAAAATAGTCTTAAGGATTTCTTTTCCATGTTCACGAAGGGATTTTTTTTGAAATAACAAATTATTGACATGGAAATTAAGATTAAAAAAGTGCAAACACTAATTGTAAATATTTTAAGGGTAAACTATAAAAATGGTCATTTTTGTTTACCTCGGATTATATTGTAATCACTTATATTTGAAATGTTACGTTTTAGTCACTTACGTTATTGTTCTGTTACAAAGTAGTCACTCTACCGTTAAGCTCAATTACCTCTCTAACGACAATCCTATATAACAGTTCAAATGAGTTTTAAATGCCAACTTGGATATCCAACTGGAATGAGAATAGTTTTTTCAGTCAAAATGGAAAAGAAAACTAAAAGAAAAAGGAGATGAATGGTTTTTCTTTTCCCGTTCAATATGTAATTAATTTAAAATTTTTAATCAATTAAATTTATTTAATTAAAAACCTATTCTCGTCCCAGTTGAACATTCAAGTTGGCATTTAAAATCCATTTGGACTGCCACATAAGATTGTCGTTAAGGAGATAACAGAGCTTAACAGTAGAGTGGCCACTTTGTAACAAAACGATAACGTAAGGGACTAAAACGTAGCATTTCAAACATAAATGACTAAAATGTAATCTAAGGCAAACAAAAGTGATTATTTTTGTAGTTTACCCAAAACAATATATTTTTGAGTAGAAATATTTTAAGACAAATTAAAACTCTATATATAAGTAGAAAAAGAAACTCAATATATATGTATATATATATAATAAGGTAGGGAAAAACAGAAACAAATAGGAGGAAAGCCGGTTTTGGGGGATTAAAACATGGCAACATTCCAACTACTCCACTAATCAGTATCAGCTAATGGGGTTTAATTTCTAGCAAACATTTAATAGACAAATAACAACTCACCAAAGCACTAATTTGTTAAGACTCACTCAGTGCCTCTTACCCCTTCATTCTTTTTGAAGGTTTACTGCTTTGGGTAAATCACCCCGTTAGTAACTCCTCTTTTAGTCACCTTATTTTTTTTTTTTTTGCTAATGAAAGACTAACGGTACACTCCTACATTAGTCACTCTAAAATTAGGGTAAATTATCTATTAGGCACTCTAAAATATTTTTGCCACCCTAAAATTATTTTGTGCGAATGCATTGTTAGCCTTCACATTACTATTTAACGGTAGAGTGACAAAATTAATTAATTTCTTTTTCTAGATGACTAAATTAACAAAAAAAGAAATTGATATGACCGAACTAGAAATGATCCCTATTTAAAATGACTAACGGTATAATTTACTCCTTTAATTTTAGTAATTTAAGGTAACCTACTTCAAGCTCCATCCTAACTCTACTCTTGGGTTTTGCAAATTATTGTTCCCAGTTCCTCTTATGCCCTTCAATTTCACTAGTTTTAATTAGGAACTGCATAGGGTCAAATATATATTTTTAATATAAATTAAAGTTAAATGTCCGAATTTGATAAATAAAAATTAAAAAAATTCAAAGTCAGTATTAATAACCAAGTGCTATGTACTAAAATAATAACTACGAGAATAAAATAAAACTTATAAAATTAAATAACGTTGCCATTATTGTTATTATAACAATAAAAAGAATGCGAATTTATGAATAATTTAGAAATTATATGTATAAATATTTATTCAATTTATATTTTGATATAAGATGTTTTATATATAATAAAAGAAAACAAATATATCATTAGAGTTATTTAATTAATTCATCAAATTTTTTTACAGGACTATCATATATTTTTAAGTCTATCATTATATAAGTAATACAAATTTAGCGTATTTAAAAGTCACTTGATAATTGAATTTGAGTATATTTGTTGTAATTATATATTTGTGATATATTTAGGTAACAATTTTAATAGTGGACTCCACTAAATTTAATATGTTGAACTATCTTAATTACACTTAAAGTAGTGTTTGAAAATTCATCTAATAATTGAATTTGAGTGTAATTGCTTATAATTATATAGGGGTGACATGTTTGAGTCGCTATTGTAATTGGTGGGTCTCATTAAATTGGATGTAATAGGAATACCCCAATTACACTATTTAATTCTTAGAGGACGGTGAGAATTGAAGTAATTACGCAGGTAATTGCACTCAAATTTAATTTTTTAGAAAAAAATATTTTTTATACATGTTTAAGTTATGAAATTTTATATTATAAGCATGAACACCATGAATGTTTGGGATGGTTATTGTAAAAATTTATTATATTATAAAACTAATTTATGTATATTTTATAAATTTATAACAAAAATATTATTTAAATCCTATTTTTCAAAGTTATGACCAAAAAGCTTATTATAAGAAAATTTTACACGTTATAAAAGTGTTATAGTATATTTATTTATAAAAGTTATAGCCAAAAGTACACACATAACTTATTTATGTGTCCAAGCTATATATTATAAATATATATATATATATATATATGCTTATTCATAAGAAAAGTGTTATAGTTTTTTTATCGTAACTTATTTGTAAAAAAAAATAACTTTCTAAAGTTATGGCAAAAAATTATTTTATTTATAAGAAGTGTTATAAAAGTTATTGGACACTTTATAAAAACTTTTTATAAAAGTTATATATTATAAATTTTACATTATTTTTATTTAATTTACATTATAAAAGTGTTATAACCTACCATAATCCTTTCTCCAAATTAAGTCTATATAAGCTTTTATAATTAAAGTTATAGATTATTTGCACCATGAACTCAAATATTATATGGTAGATGTTAATTATGTAAAAACAAAAAGTTTTCTTATATCATATCGTGAGGTATGATACCATTTGAGAGAATGGAGTCAAACATGCAAGCACCGAAGACAACTCGTAAACTCTTTAATTTGAGATATTAAATGTTTCAAAATGTGGTTGGGAGAACATTTGTTGTCTTAAAAAATTATTTATTGTGTTAACAACATCACCTTAGTATAGCATAAAAAATGGTTGGATTTTACTAGCATGTTGCATACTTTATAGCTTCATTCATAGGTGGATTTGAGATGATCCATACTTCAAAGAGTACATGGAAGAAAGCGATCTCGATAATTTTAATGATATAGATTCAAGTTCAGAGGATGATAAACTCGGTGAAGGACCAACATTTGATGCAAAGAATTTTATGTTAAATATTAAAGAGGGAATAACCCAACAAATATGGAACACTAGAACAATTAGATAAAATTGTATATGATCTTTATTTTTCTTATTATTTTTATTAGTAATCATATTATTAACTGCTTTTTTGGACTAACATAATACATACGATTTTTTGTTATTTGTTTAGAAATTTTTTATTGTGTTAATAAATTTTTATAGTAATTAATATAAATTATATAATTATGTATGTAATTATAATGCGATGTAATTCTTTTTTAACAATTTCATTATAGGTTTTGATCGTATTTACTTTTTTTGAAACAACATCTGGAACTACCCATAACCTCTCCCCAACTCATAAATAAGAGGAGCGCATTCGAACCCACATACTCCTTCATTGACAACAATACATATATCAATTGAGCTAAACCTCAATTCGTAATATTTTGCTTTTTAACTTTGGCATTCTTCGTAATTCTACATTGTAACATGGTTAATGAGCTAACCCTCGGCTATATACATTCTTTCACCTACGCAAAAGCAATGAACCGGAAAAAGAATAATGTAATAAAAGGCAATAAACCGGAAAAATTGTGTTATTTTAAAATATTGTGTCCGTGAAAGAACAAATATGTAAGGAATCAGTTAACTTTCGGTTGGGAAGTGGTAAAGAGTGGTTTAATCATCAGAACCGGCCAATTCAAAGTTTGAAACAACTCAGGTGCACTCTTAAATAATCAAATTCAAATATTATGTACATTACTCACTAAGTTTAGGCTTTTCATTTTTTTTTTAATTTTCTATATTTGTTCTAAGACTTATTTTTAAAGTTGTCAATTAGATCTTGGCTCAATCGGTAAGGACGAAGGTCTTGGGTTCTAAGCATCCAAGTTTGAGACCTATCATCCGCAATTATATGCATGGGTTTTTCTGATCCATCATGTATAGGAGTTTTAATCCAAGTAGTTCAAGTTTGTTGGCTTTAGTTTAGATTGTATCACTTTTTAGTCTGTTTGTGCTGTAATAGTTTGATACTTGTTACACTTAAAAAATTTTTTGAGTTAATGGTTACCTATTTTAAAAATGTAAAAATGTTGTTTTTAATGTTTGAACTCGCATTATTTCATTGGGGTATAACATACCTTATTATTATACCCAACATTTATTAGTGGTGTCAATCAATTTAGGGTAAACTATACACATGGTCACCCAACTATACTTGCATTCCTACTTTGGTCACCTAACTTTAAAAATTTTCAATTTAGGCACTAACATTTGAGTTTGTTTCTATTTTGGTCACCCAATGTAAATTGATAATGGAAAGTTTTTTTTAACTTATACAATAACACATTTAGTCCTCAATACTTATATCTTTTATCAATTTGATCCTAATTCCAAAAATTTCAATAAATCTAACTCTTCACATTTTCAAATTCTATCAATTTGATTCTCAAGCTTCCTAGCCAAATCTTTCAATTTTAAAATAAAGACATTTCACATTTATAAATTTATAAAACTCAAAAAAAAATTCTCCAATAAAACAAATGATAAGGTGCTGTATATTAGTATCAAAGTAACCAATAAAACTTTTTTGTTCTAATTTACCATACTCAAACTTGAAATTTTAGATATTAAAATTTTTATCACTTAACTCAATAAATATATGATTTGTAAGTAAAAAAAAAACCCTTTTTACTTAAATACAATTTCGTTGAATGGGGAGACCATCAATTGTATGCTTTAGAATTAATTATTTAAAGCTACATTTCTTCCGGGCTTAACTTAGAGGTGCTCATGGGCCGGGCGGCTCGCCCGAAATATGGGAGGGTTTGGGTAAAAATATAGGCCCGAAATATGGGCTTGGGCAAAAAAACGAGGCCCGTTTAGAAAGCGGGCAGGCCTCGGCACCACTTTTTGGCTGGGCCCGCCCGCCCGATATAATAAATATATTTATTTTTTAATTTTAAAATATTTTACATACTTTTTAATTTTTTAAATTTTAAAATATTTTTAAAATACTTTTTTAAATTTTTTAATTTTAAAATATTTTAAAATACTTTTTAAAATTTTTAATTTTAAAATATTTTTAAAATACTTTTTTAATTTTTAAAATTTTAAAATAAAAATGGGCCAGCCGGGCCGGGCCCGGGCTTATGATTTTTTTTCGGGCCGGGCCTAGGCAAAATCTTAGGCCCATATTTCGGGCCGGGCCTGGGCCTAGGACCCGGGCCAAAATTTTCTATGGGCCTGGCCCGGCCCATGAGCACCTCTAGTTTAACTGCGTCCATTGCTTTATTTTAAATAAAAAAAATTATAGGACCATAACACTTCTTAACAAGTCACCTTTAACATTCAAATGTATTCTTTGATGACTAAATCAATAATCAAAAAGTTCGTTTTGGATGTGTAATTCTGAAAATTTACCAATAAAGGAATTAGTTCGGGAAATGACTCGTTAGTTGAGAGAAGTTTTTTTTTTTTTTGGATTTTACAAATTTATTGATGTATAATATCTCTAATTTAAAAGCTGAAAGTTTTGGTTAGGAAGTTTAAAGATCAAATTTATAGAATTTGTAAATGTGAATAGTTAAATTTTTTTTTTTTGGAATTATGATCAAATTGATAGAATATGTAAGTATTGATGACTAAATGTGTTATTATACCAGTTAGAAAAAGGCTTTCAGATATCAATTTAACATCAGGTGACCAAAACAAGAGCAAACTCAAACGTTAGTGCTTAAGGCTCTGTTTGTTTAACTGAAAATGGCTTCCAGAAAATAATTTCTGGAAAATAACTTACTTTTATGGAAAAACTAATATTTTCTGAAAAAAAAAACTAATATTTCCTGGTGTTTGGATGAATTTGTGTAAAATATTTTCTGTTGTTTGGTAGATTCCTAAAAATATTTCATAAAAGTTGTTTTCAATGAAACAAACATACATTTGAGATTTATGATAAAGAGTTTAAATGAGGTAGTGAATTGATTACAAAGTGATGGTAAGTTGAAATTATAGTAAATAATGAATCTTTATGATGTTAAGGATTAAATTGTAAACTTTTGAAATTTATAATTGAAATAAGAGAAGTGATATGCATGAAAATTTGTTATGTGAAATAAGATATTATAATGAATTATTTGAGTAAAGTGCTTATATGGTGAAAAATAAATTATATGGAAATAGGGACTAAATTGAAAATGTACAAAAGTTTAAGTGTGAAACAAGTTAATATGTCAATAAGGAAATTATGATAAAATTTTAATGAATGTGTTATGAGATGATGAAATATGCTTAAAGTATTGTAAAAGCAAAATTTTTGAAAAGTATGGAATTTTTATGATTTTAAGGATTAAATTGTTAAACTTGAGAAAATATGTGGATGAAATAATAGAAGTGAAATACATAGAAATTTGATATGTGAAACAAGGTATTGAGATAAATTATGTGATTAAAGTGTAACAAGAAAGAAATTTGATTTAATATGATTAATTAGTGAATATTAAACTTTTATGACAAAAAGAGATTATATTGAAAAATTATGAAAGTTTGTAAGAAAATATTTGATGAGGAAGAATGTAGTAGAGAATGTAATCCTGGTATTTTGACCTAATGTTCGGGTCGAGTATGGGGGTGTTACAGTGAACAGAGCCTTACTAGTTTGAAAAATGTCTTATGGACAAAAAAATTGGTAAGACATCCATAAGACATTTTACGGGAATAAAGGGATGATTTTATGTTGATCATCCTATTTTACATGAAACAAACTGTGTAAATGACTGACAGTATTTTTCGTAAAAGCTTTTATGTTGAAACAAACATAACCTAAATTGAAAATTTTTAAAGTTGGGTGACCAAAACAAGACCGATAGCATAATTGGGTGATCATTTGTATTGTTTACCCATCAATTTAATAACACTAATGAAGTTAGGAAAAGTCCAAATTATATTATAAAATATATATTTAAAATTTACGAAGATATATTAATAATTTAATTTTAAACCAAAATAAAATTTTCTCTTATTAAATCATTCTTCCTATTTTCACTATTTCTAAAAATCTAATAAAGTTACTTTAGATTTCTCCAATTTTTCATTTTTTCTTATTTCAATTATTATTTTTTTATAAATATAAATTACTTATTTACATATTGGTTTTACGCCAGCTCAATTAATAAGATTAACAAAAATAAAATTACAATAATAAAATTTTAATATAAATATTTAAGGCTTTTAAATTTTAATAAAAAACTATCACTACTAATAATCATTCAAAGTCAATTAAAACCCAATTTTATTTCTAAATTTCAATTTAATAATTTAATTAGTTAGAAAATAATTTAATTATTTTTACAAAATCCAAATTCTCACTCAAGAAAATGAATTGAGTGTATATGAATATGCTAAATGGGAGGGATAAATATAAAATTATACATGAACTTTTATCCAACGTACAATGTCATATATGAGTTTTGGTTTTGTGCAATTTTGTACATACAATTTTGATTTGATTCAAAGTTCATAAATCAACGACATTATTATTAAGTTAACACCATTTTACGTTGATATATAGCATATATGATCTAATATGAAAATAAATATACGTATTCGTTTCTTTAAATGTGTGAAGTTTAACTAAAATCAAAGTTTAATGTATACATATGAACCACAATTCAAGTTTCATGTATCAAATTGCACCAAATCAAAGTTCATGTATTAAATTACACATAAAATAAAAATTCATGTATAAATTCGATAATTTTAAATATTATGATAGAAAAATAAATAAAATAGAATACAAAAATAAGATAAAAATATGTTGCAGAATATGAGTTATTAATCTCTTAAAATCTATATAAAAAAGTATATTATATGAAAATAAGATGAAGAAAATATGATATGTGAATAATGGTAGGTTTAAAGGGGATCCAACGGAGCTCAACTTTGAAAGCCGATGGTTGTGTTGTAGGGGTTCTTCAACTTGCAAAATATTCTTGATTTCCTTTTGAGTTTGGCAGAATAAAAAAGGGGTGGTCAAAGGTCAAAGGAGCAGGAGAGCCATGGGGGGATAAAAATAATGCAGATAAAAGGGTGGAAGGGAAGAATAAGAAAGGGGAGAGTGGGTCAGCGGGTGAGCCGCACGAGGGGATCTGTCTCAGACAGCATGTGTGAGTGACTCATAACCACTTTCTTGTGTGTCAGAAATTGGGTTTTATTTATTGGCCTTGAGCGGCTCTGCCTTGTTTTTTTATTATATATTTTCTGCATTAGGCCTTATGCCTATTGCCCTTTGCCTTTGTTCCCAAATCCTAGCTCACGTGCACTACCTTTTTCCAGGCACTGGATCTCTATTCTTTTGGTTGGTCTCAGGTGAGTGAGAGTGATTATCTAAGGCTTAATTTAGTGTTTCAAAGTATGGGCAATGCCATCATCACCATAATCATTCATTTCTTTCTTTTCTTTTTCATTCAAAAACAATTTCACATTCCACTTCAAAAAAAGTCTTGAGGAGTCTGATCCAACACAGCAAAATATTAATTATTGTGCTATAGTTGTTCATTTCATCTTTTAATTATATAGTTAAGGTTAAATTCTACTTATAAGAATGAAATATACTTTATAACCAGTCTTTTTTTTTTAAAAACACCTACAATAAAAGAATTAACCACCATTGTCGATGATAAATGCATTGATTATGACAAAAAAAAACACACACACAACAAAATATTCATCCCAAAACAATAACAACCGTACAAAATAAAACCAAAGAAAATGCAAGGCTGGTTTGCCAACTCCTATCTTTGCTAATGAATATGCATATGCCAATTGGGTATGTGGTTTTTTTTTTATGGGAATGGACAAGGATAACATTTTTAAGGTGGAAGCGAGAGATGTGCTAGAGGATTTGCATGTTGTATGGGGAAAGGATTGCGACAGGTTGAGGTCGAATATGATAATACACTTCTAGTGGAATCATTGTGGCTGGTGGATCTGTCAATAACAGAATGGTGGAGCGACGTTTGATTCATGGTATCCTTAATCGTGGTGCGCATTCACCATATTCCTAGATCCCAAAACATGGTTGCTGATCATATGGCAAGGCTTGCGATTTTTGGTCCTCCAAATTTAGTTGTTTTTGAAGAACCTCCAATTTTGGTTCAACGACTCCTATTAGCTGATAAAAGGAGCTTTCATAATTCTCACTTTATACTTTTTCTTTTCTACAAAAAAAAAAACTTTTAATTAGGTATTTGTCAAGTAATCAAATAAGTAGGTAAGATTTAATTTATTATTAAAATAAATAATTTAATTATAGCAATAACCTTAACTTGGGCCACTTAAGATTAGCAATAATTTGGTGAATAATGAGAGTTAAAATCTTATATTTTCCTACTTAGCCCAATTTGATAAAACATAAATCTTAATAACACAAACATTAAGTACACATAAAGTCATATAGTATTCATCATTATAGTAAATTGTAAATTTGAGTTATCACAGTTGTATTTAGGTTATGACACATATTTCCTTCTATATAATATAATATGTCTTCAATACAACCAATACCTATTCTATTGTAAAAATATATTCATTATTGAAAATAGATTTTATTTATCAAAATTTCAATATTTTTCAAAACTAGAAATATAAAATCATATTTGAAATCAAAACGATACTAAGTTTTGCTTGATGGGTTATTGTGAGAGGAAAATTACAGAAGTCAAAAATAGTTGTTTATTGTTGTTGTTATTAAAATTACAGATGGCTCAAAGGTTTGAATTTTAACCAAAATAAATCTTGTCATCAAATACAAACCATGAATGATTGACAATGTATAAGTATAAAAAGAAATTCAACTTTTATGTCGAAAAAATCGACTTCTACATGAATGACCATATTATTAAATGAAAAATACAACATGTTATTTAAAAATTAAAATAAATTCATTGTAAAACAAGAATTGATACCACAATTTAACAATTCTATTTTTACATGAAGATCAAGAACGAATGAAGATTCTAGTTTTGTTAACCAAGAATTTAATCTTTTAAACCCGATCCAGATGTTATTGTCAAATTCTAAAGTTTATATTGGTCACTTTGAAATGGCCTAATAATTTCTTTTAGTTTCAAACGTTTATTTGTTTGATTTTTAGAAAAATTTTGAATAGTTGTCTTAGAATTACCAAAATGTCAGTTTATTAAGCTAAAAACTTAGAGTCCAATTTATTAAAAATCATGTCATTTTAGAAAACTCAATTAATTTTGTCATTTTACCTTTTAAAACTTCATTCACTATTACACAACAGAAAAAGTGATGCCTTTAATTTTATACGAAAACCATGTTTTATGCCATATTAAGCTAGTTATTAGAATTATTCGATTTTTGCATGTAAAATCCCAAATTAAAACAAACTCATGCCACAGTCCAAAATTAACAAAATTATAGACCCAAAACCATAATAAAATAAAGTAAAATTAAAAAATACTCCATAAAATAAAAATCTAAGACAAGATCTCCGAACGCCGCACTCGATACTAACCTCGAGGATTATTTATAAGGATAAAACTAAGGGGGTGAGCTTTTAAAAACTCAATGTGAGTCTTAACAAATAAATAATGTATATACATACTAACAGTCAAATTACAAGAAAGCGTTTAGCCAACAACATTTTAGAGATCACATTAGAACATTGTATCATAAAAATACAATTTTATATGTGTGGGCATGCTCATAGAAAACGATGTAAAATTTCCTACCCATCCATCCGCTACACACCATGAGTTCTCCAAAACCCAACTTCCGAACACCAAAATAGTAAGAGCTGTAGCTCAATGTGGATAAACCACTAGTAACAATTTGCAAATAAACTACAAATAATTTTGTAGACAAGCTGCCAGTAGGTTGCAGATAAACTGCCAGTACTCCGAACAATACTCCAAGGTTGCAGATATACTGCCAATACAATAATATTGCGGATAAACCGTCAGTACTCCGTAGAACTCCTCCATCACCCATCAATCCCAATCCCTATGCAATGCGACATGTCATATCAATAATGTAGCAAATCATGCTCATCAATATCAATTTCAGTAATGGTAGCATGCTTAACATGCATTCAGTAATACAGTATCGGTGTCATGCTTTGCATGCAATAAGTAGGATTAGTAATAAATAGTGGCATGCTTACTGTAGAGGCCCACTTTTATCCGGCCTAAACAAAAATAATAAAAAACAAAAATAAAAAATCCATTAATTAAAAGTCTAGTCCATATTGCAAGCCCAAATACAAAACCCTAAAGCCCAAATTACCTAAGCCCGAAAGCCCAAGAACCTAAATTTTTCAGAAACCCTAGCTCCCCCTAAAGTCTCTAGCTGTCGCTTCCCACACCACGTCAGCTGGCGTGCCATCTGAGGCCTGACACTCTCTTTGCCACCATTGCACCAAAATGGCAAGGTTGTGTGGCTCCCAACTACCGTTGACTTCGGCCCCTTGCCACCACCACCATGCTACCTGCAAAAAATAAAAGAGGACAGAAACAGAGAGCAGAAGCAAAAGCAAAAAAAGAAAAAAAAGGAAAACAAAAATATTTGTAATATTCGGCTGTAAAGCCCAAATCCTTTGTAGCTTTTGACAGGAAATGAAATAGAAGAAAGCAATAACAAAGCTTAAAAAAAAGGTAGTTTGTTTTATATTTTTTATTTTCAAAGCAAGCATAAAAAAGAATAATATAAGGTTTATTTTATTTTTAGTTTACCTGTTGAACACCATCGTGGATTTCCCCTTTCTCCAACTTGAGAAGCCTCGGAACCCCTAGGGTTCCGTCGAGGGTCTCGTCGAAAAAGGGAGAAACCGAAAGGTTTCTCTGCCCTCGGTCAGACTTTGACTGATTTTTTAGGGATTTGAACCCCAGATTTGCATTCTGCGCAAAAAGGGCTAAAAAAGTTTTTTTTAATTTTTTGGCCACCGGAGGCGGTGGTCGCCGTCGTTGATGATCGGTGGCCTTGGTGAAGGTTCGCCGTCTTTATGACAGAACGATAGGAAGGATTTGAGAGAAAAAAGAAGAGTGAAAGAGAGTTTTTTTTTAAACAAATGTTTAAAATGAATTCTTTTAGATTTTTTAGATTTAAATAGACCCCTAAAATGATGTTGTTTTGGGATTGGCTTCAGACGTCCAAAACAACGTCGTTTAGCACGAGCCAAAGATCTAACTCAAATAACCTCAGGGTTTGTGTGTTTTCACAGTGATGGTCTAATTGTCATTTTGGTCCTTCCACCTTTTTGCTCTTTTTTTAATTTCGTCCTATTCCTTTTTTATTTGTTTTAATTTCACCTCTTTAATTTTATTTTCTCACAAATTAGTCCCTTGACACATTGTTGACCCATTAAGGGAATGAGATGTGTACTTGGGTTGGGAAAATAACCCTCTAAGTCCCTGTATTTTTCCATTTTATTTTAATTTGACCCTTTATGTTCTATTTTTGTTTTTATTTTTTAATTTTATACTTTAAATTTTATTATATTTTCAGTTTGGTCCCCCTAACTCACTGACAACTTCTTTAAATGTGGCACGTGTGTAGTGGTTGGGATAATTGCATTCTGAGTCCCTGTATTTTTCTATTTTATTTTACTTTAATCCTTTATTTTCGAATCCTTCATAATTTATCCTTTAAATTTTACCACAGTTTCGATTAAGTCCTTTATTTAATTTAACTCATTTATTTTTAGTGTATTTTTGTTTTTAGCATTTTTAATTTTATTATTTACATTTTGCCCTTTAAATTAAGTAATATTTACTTTTATCTTTGATTTATTATTTTCATTATTAACCATGTCATAATTGTTATTATTATTGTTATTATCATCTATTTGTGTTGTTGTTATTATAGTTGCATTATCACTATTTGATTATAGTGATCACTGTTATTTGTTCTTATATTATTATTTTACTATGGTCATTTCGAAATTTTTTATTTTATTTATTATTTATTATTTATTTACTCGTGTAGTTATTTTATTTTATTTTAGTCATTACCATATTATCTATTATGCTTAGATACATTTATTTATTTCCGTACTACGCTCAATTGCATCTCATATTAAGTGGTGCATTTGTTTTTACACGACGCATAAGAAGTAATTAAAACCAAGGCAATGTTCATTATTTTTGAGATTCGAGGAGTCGTGCTCCTAACTTACGGAATATGACATCTTTCTAGAACCGAAATAATCAAACATCTTATTTAAAATTCAAGACACATAGGACTTAGGTAATAATCAAATGACGAGTATTCTTATTTTCGAGGATTCGAGATATCGTACCCTAACTTACGGAATATGATCATTTTTTCTTAATTAACTTGAAATAAGAAGGCTCTTTCCATAAAATTTAATTTAGCTAGCGATATTTTAATCAAAATCATGCAAGAAGGGTTTCGCATTTTAAATTTTCTTTGAATTCTCAATTCTCGACACTGAGACATCAAGTAATCTACTAGGTATCAATTTGGGGCGTTATGAGGGTGCTAATTATTCCTCATACGTAATCGACTCCCGAACCCACTTCCTGAATTTTGTACACTGAAAATTATCGTTTTAGTAAATTTAACGATTTTTTATTAAAATGATTAAGTTTCGAGGTAATTCAATCACACCTAATAAAAAAGATTGGTGGCTACTCCATTTTCGTTTTAAAATAAAAAGTCAATTTCCAAAAAAAGTTTCCACACTTACATGCAAACAATATACGATAACAGTCAATGGCATGTTTTACATGCAATCAATTTAACAATAACAATCAGCATGCTACAATACAAGTAATAACAGTGCAATTCAACCAATTTCAGCAATCATACAATCAGCTTAAATCTTTATAGCACTTACACATTTGGATAGACACATCTTAAGTCCCTATAACATTCCGCCATAGCACTTAAACCACATATATAATCGGCCAATCACCAAAGTAACACTTACACATGCTTACAACAATCATTAACACACAAAAAGTTAGGACCCACACCTGATTAACGCGAAACAGAAGCACTATCGCTAATCTACAGGTCCTAAGTTTCAGATCTAGCTAAATCTAGTTCAAATTTGTACCTAACACAAGAAAAGTTGTTAGAAATCAACCGTTAATCACCCTAAAGGGTTCGCCAAATTAGAGAAAAAGATTGGTTTTACAGATCTGATTTTAGAGATTACTACTTACTCTATTTTGACTTTAAAGGGTGGAGCAAGCAACTTCTGGCGCTACTGCTGATCCAAGTGATTCGGATCTGAACCTTGATAAAAATAAATACAAAAAAAAAAAAAACACATGTGAGATTCGACCATGAACTCTGATAGATTCGGCCATTAAAGGGAGTCAAGGAAGAGGGAAAAACAATACTAGATCTAATTCAAACTTCAACTTACACTCCAGATTCAGATGTGTGATGAAAGAAGTGCAAAACCGACAGCAAATAAAGAAGAAAAGAAGTGAGATTGAGGGGCCTCAAGGGGCAGAAGTGGTGTGCGAAATGGCAGCAATAATGGACCAAAAATAAATGGTACCACAATAAAGAAGCAAAAAAATAAAGAGAGGATGGGAGGTTTCCAATGGACGGCGACAACAACGATGGTTGTTCACTAGGGCGACGACAACATAGGAATAAAGAAGAAGAATACGGAATAAAATTAGGTCTTAGGGGCGACACAATGAAAAAGAGAGGAAAAGAAAATGGGGGAAGATGAGAAAAAAGAGAAGAGGGGATTTACCACATGGGATGACATAGTTAGGGTTTTAGGCCAAAATAAAAATTATGCTACAAGGGAGAATCAAACTCGAGTTTTAAGGATAATTTCATCAACTTTTAACCATCTAGCCAATTATGTTTTGTCTGGGTTAATGGATGAGTCATATGTTTTAATTTACTAAAATTTGTAGAAATGTTGTTGTAGGAGATTAGATAAAATGTTGGTTGTTATTACACCTCTTTCCTACGATTAATACGATGGTAGCATGTCCAGTGGCAACACACTCATCTTCCTATCATTTCATGTAGCATTATAAGTAAACCTTTCTATTTTCACAATTTTTATTTTATTATGATTTGATTGTAATTAGTTTTACAATTTTTAGAAGTTGGCTTAGGTTCTCTTTAATTTTCTTGTATAATCCTATAAATAATTAATAGATGCACTTACTTTAGTTAAACTTTTAGTTAATCTTACAATCATTAAAATAAATTTTATTGATTTAAGATCAAGTCTTAAAAAACCTTTAAATACAAATCAAATCAAATTATCAGCGTCTAACATAACTTTATTAAGAAAATGAGTAAAGTATTTATCTCAAGTTTATAAATAATTTATTTTATTTATATCATAATTTCGACTCCATTTTTGTATGCAAAGACTCTTGTTATCATAATGTTAAAATAAGATTTTATAATATGAAGTTAGCCTCTGACTGGACTAAAGTCAGAACATGTAATGTGAAAAGGCGGTGTCTACGTGGACATATTACCAGCCACGTCATGAGTAAAGGCACAACTGCCATGTCCTTCCAGTTACTGCACTCACAGAGACAAACCAGATGTATTCGTGGTGGGCTCTTAGTAGACAGTATTAAAAAGCCTCCATTTCAGTGTTTTGATTCCATGCTTATTTTTTTTTTAGAAAAGGGTTTTAATCTAGTATTTAGTGACTAATAAAATTATGACCTTTTAAGAGTTTTAATGGGTAATACAAAATAAGTATAAAGACTAATAATTTGAAGGCTTTTTCATAGATTAATTTTATTTCTAATAGTTTTTTATGTGAAACTAGCAAATTTTGAATATATTTTTGTATAGATAATAATTTGATAAGTTAGTAATGGAGTTTCTTTTTTTTAACTCCACACGCAAATTAAAAATCATCATGTCCTTAATCAATATTTTAAAAATAAAATTTAATTTTAACTCATTTATAAAATTAAAAATGAAATAATAAAATTCATGGATCACATAAATAAGATAAGCAACATGTGCCAAAATCCTTTTGTTTTCCTATCTAAATGCCCCATACCGAAAAGGTAAATAAGTAAAAAAAATGATCAGGTTGAGAAATATAAGGGATAAGCTCTAAAACTATTTATAAAGATAAAAAGTTTCAATTAAATTTTTATTTATGCTATTCTTATTATACCTATCCAAAGATCAAGTAGTCCGTCTGACTCGATAAACCCAATTTGATTAGGATTAGGTTTAAATAAAATTTTCACATTTTGAGCTGACATCTAAATTCAATTTAAATAATAATAAAAATATTTTTAAGATGTATAAAATACCAATTAAAAATATAATTTTTATTATTTTATTATTTTCAAATAGTGAAATAAACTTTTAAACGGATTTAGCTGACACGAAAACAAATATAAGCTTGAAAATTTTTAAAATTGAACTTCAGCCGAGCTCAACCCATAAATATCTAATTCATACATTTAGTATGGATTTTTTTTAAAAAAATTATCGTTATAAATTTGGAGAAAGAAATGGGTGCAACATGATTCAAAATAGAGGTGTTCATGGAATGGGTCCAACCAAAATTTTAAACTCATTTGCTAAGTCCGAGCCTAACCCGACCTGAAATATGAGTCTAAAATTTTGCTCAAACCCAGCTTGGATAAACATGCTAAAACCTAAGCCCGACCCGTTGCATTAATTTTTTTCATATTATTTTTATATAATTTTGAAATATATAATACATCAAAAATACTAAAAACATTAAAAATAAATATTTCCCAACAAATTGAAAATAAAATTTAAAACATATGTATACTAAGATAGATGCAATTTAACAAGCAAATACCTCTAAAATAATAATAATATTAACAATAAAACAAGTGATATACAATATCCAAACAATAACATCAAAATAGTAACAACATAAATGTGACGCCCCAAAACCCGGCCTAGGAGTTTAGACCGAATTTCGGAGGTCACATTGATCACCGAAGTGATCTGAAACAATTTTACAAAACGAGTTGTTAAAATCTTATTCGAACACAGTTATTAAAAACGAACTAAACCATTTAGCCCTTTTAGGATTCAAATTAGAGAATTCAAGTCACATTGAAAGCACTCGAAAAAAAGTTCCATAGTTTTTATAGATGTTTACAGTCCAAAACATTTCACAAATTAAAAAAAAAACTAAAACGTCCTTTTATTAGTCCGGCTTAAAACATGTCACTCCGAGACCTCCGGCATGCCAAGTCCAGCTATAGAAAACAAGGGTACCTGCAAAGGAATAAACTAATGAGGGGTGAGCTACAGAAGCTCAGTGTGAATTCAAAAATGATAGATAAATGAACACCAAAATGTCACAAAAAAAACTCAATGGCAATCTGATACACGAATAGTCTTCACAAACAAATTAGACGTGTCAGTACTGAAACACCTCGATCTATAAACAGTTAGTCTCTCAATCAGACAAACAGACAAGCAAATAGAATGCGGAATGAATGCAACAAGTAAATAAAATCCACCCAACCAGTCAAACACCTCTCCATCCCCCAATCACACCCCAAAAAGAGCTAATCAAAATCATCCAACAATGCACACCACATAGGACCTTGAGAGGCCCATCCAACTCTACACACCAAGTATGTGGACTAAGCCACTCAAATGTTAATATGCAGCAGAGCTGACATATATGTCGTACTGTATGGTAAACCGCTATACAGATGAATTGTAGTTGAAACTGCCAAAATATATCAGACTCCCTTCTCTTCACAACCAAACCCAAAAAGATTAATGCAAATGCAAAATGCACACCATTTGAAGACAAACTTACAGAAATGGAGTATGGAATCAGAAATGCACACATTCAAATGCCCAAAATCAGAATCAGATATAACATAACATCATTTAACACTCAACCGAATCACTTAATTAGTGTTATGATTGCGAATAATGCACAAGTCTAGGCCGAAACAAAGTCCCGACCACCCTTACAAAGACTTAGCCAAGGGTTGGAACACACATAGTCATAATCAAATAAAAACAGACACAGAACAAAATTTGGCGACAAAAGGCCACACGACTGTATACCCCGATTGTGTGGAAGTGCCCGGACCGTGTAGGGGTCTACACGCCCATGTGAAGGCCACACATGCCCGTGTGAGCAACCCGTGTAACTCACTGTCCAAAAGTGTTAAAAATAAATAGCAGAGGAGACACGGTCGTGTAGAGATCTCACACGCTCGTGTGGGGAAACATGCCAGTGTGATCAGGCCGTGTGGAAGAAAAAATCATCGAAAATCCTAAATTCCCAATTGCACACAGCCGTGTAAACTGCCCATGTGCGGCACACGCCCATGTGGCCACTTGTGTGGTCACGAAACCACACCGAAATAGGCTGCAACACGTGCCTTTGATGTCGAAACGATCCTCAACCTTTAATTACACGGAAACACACCAAAAGCACTCAAAATTTCAAGCAATTCCACAACAATCAACACTCCGGCTAGTCAAATTCAAAAACACACGAAATATCTCAAATTTCACAGAAAAAATAAAAAATTTGATAACAAAAAGGGACAGTTTCCAAACACACACCTTAGACGCGATAGCAAACAACAGAATCATTCGATTCACTCCTCCAAACTGATTCAAAAACCTCAATTAACATACAAATTAACGAAAACTTCAATTAAATAACAAAATAGAAAACGAAAGAGTCATTATCAAAAACCCCCAAAAGCAAAACCTACCTTCTTCTCTTCTGATTTACCAAACACCCGAGAACAAAACTCCCTTGACAACCAACAACAACGATAAAACGGAAGAAGCAAAGAATCAAAAGAAACTGAATATTTTCTTTTTAGGAAGAAAGAAAATTGAAAAGTCACAGAGAACAAAATAGATAAGAGGGGAAGAACGTGCAACTCTATTTTTTCCTTTTTGGTTTTTTTTCTATTCTCAAAATAAAAATAAATTAAAATAGCTAAAACTAATAAATATTTTAGCAACTAAAAAAACAAATCTAAAATAAAATTACTCCCGTAAACACACACGAAGATTCAAAACCAGAACCTAGAGGCAAATTAACACACAACAAACCACCAGACCAACAGGTCCATTCTGACATATAACACAACAACAAACCCAATTGTCCGATCGAGCCACTGACCGTACCTACAAATCTCAAAACTTCTAACCGCAAATTCATGGGTGTTACAATAATAGTGAAATGGTAGTAAAATAGGAAGAAAACAACAAGAAAATAACATTAAAATAGCAAAAAAAATAGCAGATTTTTTTGTCCTTTTGTGGATTTGGGCCAGTCCCAGGCCAAAAATGTCTTACCCGAGGCCTGACCCTTTTTTTGTCCAAACCCATTTTTCGGGCATATATTTTTGTCCAAATCCTCTCACTTTTCAAACAGGCATTCGAGCTGGGCCACCCAAACAGGTCTAATTCAAAATTTGGTCTGAAAACAACAATTCTACCAATGCAATTTTGGCTTCCTAAGTCATTAAATAACTTAACTTATTTATATTTATAATGGTTTATAATTGAATCAAAACTAAAATTTTATTTTTATAATTAATTCGAAATCAAAAAATTATTAAATAACATAACTTATTTGTTTTTCTAAAGATTTATAATTGAATTAAAATCAAATTTTTATTTATATAATTAATTTAAAATCAAATTTTAATATGTATAATCAAATCAAATCAAAATTTATATATATATATTATATTACAAATTGAATTAAAATTAATATGTAATTTTAAGATTTAACCAAATAAAGTTATGCATTACATATATATAAAGTGGTGAATCGGGGGGTGGCGAGCCGCGACCCCCTAAAATTATAAAATTAAATATTTTTTATTTAATCCCTTAACTTTTGAAAAGTTTACCCCTATTAATTTGTTGTTTGGCCCCTTCCAACTTTGAACAGTAAAAAATTAAATAAAAGAAGTTGATCACTAATATATTACAACTTTTGTTTTAGATAATAGTTGATCACTTTTTAAAATAACATTAAATATGAATTTAGGTTAAAATTCAATTTGTTAACTAGTGAAAAAGAAGTTTCTTTTCCTGCTGCTATTAACGATTAACGACTACTATTATCAATGTTTGTCCTTCAAACGCGGTATCGAGTACATCTTCTAAGGGTTCCTTTCATCTTTTTACAATTTTTTACTATTGTTTTTATTGTGTTTTAAATTTTATAGTTTAATTTAATTTTATAGTTATTAATTTTATCTATCTTTTAAGATATTGTAGTTATTAAGTCGAAAACAATTGATTAGTTTTTTAAAAAGAAAAGTACAGAGACAACACAATCACCTTTAGAAGCATCACAAATTGAGCTACCACCTTCATCGTTTGCTTCTTTAAACTTTGATGCTCATCCTTCTAAATTTCCTAGAGTTGAAGATGAGGCACTTGATTTGTCTAACTTAAAACGTAAACCTCAGTTACGTAAGCAAATATATGAGTATCCAGTTAATATGCATGATGAAATTCGAAGAACTTATATTAAGACTAGACCATATCAACCTATTGTTTCAGAATATCCGACTTCTAATTCAAAAAAACATCCTTGTTATTTTCAGCCATCATGGTTTAAACAATTTTCCTGGTTAGAATATTCACCTTCTAAAGATGCAGTATTTTACCTAGTTTTCTTTTTAATAGCAATCCAAGTAGTAGTTTTAGATCAACTGCATTTACTCATACTGTCTTTAGTAATTGGAAAAAAGTATACAATGAATGCAATTGTACTTTTTTGACACATATGGGAAAAGATCTGAATTCACTGCATAACAATGCATAACGAGTTTATGCAGATTTAATGAATCAAGCTCAACATATTGAATTATCACTTGATAGACAAACAACACATCAAATTGCAACTAATCGTCTACGTTTAAAAAATAGTATAAATGTTGTTCGATGGTTGGCATTTCAAGGGTGTGCTTTTAGAGGTCATGATAAAAGCTCTAGATTAAAAAGTCATGGGAACTTTCTTTAATTGTTATCACTATTAGCATCTTATGATGAGAAAGTTGAAGATGTTTTGAAATGTGCTCCACAAAATGCTAGTTATACTTTTTCAACAATATAAAAAGGGATATTGCAAATTTATGCCAGTAGAGTTCGTACTGTAATTCATGAAGAAATTGGTGATAGAAAGTTCAACATTATTGTGGATTAAATGAGAGACGAGTAAAAAAAAGAGCAAATGGAAATTGTTTTGAGATTTGTTGATAAACAAGGACGGGTAAAGAAATGTTTTTTTGATATAGTCCATGTTAAAGATCCTGCATCATTGACTTTGAAGAATGAGATTTTTAATGTTCTCTTGCAACATAGTTTTGACATACAAAATATTTGAGGTCAGGACTATGATGAAGCAAGCAATATGTGTGGGGAATTGAATGGCTTAAAAGTTTTGATTTTGAATGAGTGTCGATATGCGTATTATGTTTATTGTTTTGCTCATCGTCTTCAATTAGTATTGGTTGCAGCAGTTAGAGAAGTGATTGAAGTGCATCAATTCTTTAAAGACTTGTATGATATTGTTAATATTGCTTCTGCTTCTTTACAATGTTTGGCATCCATCAATGAGGTAGCTGAAATAACTCATTTGGTATCTAAGCAGCTAAAATAACTCATTTGGTGTCCATCAATGAGGTAGCAACTAGAACAGGAATGAATCAGATTGGCACTTTAAAACATCCTGGTGAGACTCAATGGAGTTCCCATTTAAATTCAATTACTAGTTTACTGACGATGTACAATGCGACTAGCATGGTTCTTGAAAATCTAAAAAATATCGGTTCTAACTATTCTCAGCGAGGAGATACTCATAACGCATATAATAGATTGAGATCTTTTGAGTTTATTTTTATTTTGCATATGATGAAGGAAGTTTTAGGGGTTACTAACCTTTGTCAAGCTTTGCAACATCGTTCTCAATATATATTAAATGCCATGATTTTAGTTTAGACAATAGAATATTTAATTCAAAAGTTGAGAGATGATGGATGGAATGAATTGTTGAAAAATGTGATATATTTTTGTCAAACTTGGGAGTTGGATTTTCTAGATATGAATACTTAATACATTGTGGATCGTGGCCGTAATAAGAAAGAAGATGTTATAGTAGAGCATCATTATTGAGTGGATATATCTTTTGCTACAATAGATACTCAGTTGGAAGAATTGAATAGCAGATTTAACAAACATGTTGTCAAGCTTCTCACTCTTACTACAACTTTAGACCCCAAAGAGTTTTTCAAGTTTTTTGATATTGATAAATCTTAAGAAACCAACATTAATTCTTGAATTTGATTTTTTTTCAATTTAATTCTTAAATTTTTTTTGTCTATATTAATATTGAAATTTAATAGCTTTTTCAATTTTGTCCATGTGATAATATAGTATTTTAATATTGTGCCATGTCATCATTTAAAACTTTATAATTTTTAACAAAAATTTAAGTGATAATGTGGTACAATTTCATCACGTCACGCTATTAGAGGGATCAAAATTGGAAAAATATACCAGCCTCCAGAATTAGTATTGACAAAAAGAAAAGTTTTGGACTAATTTGAAAATAGTAATCAAACTTGGAGACTAAATTTTGCCTTATCAAAAAAAAAAAAAAAAGCTTAAAGATATGTAAACAATTTTATTATAAATTAATTATGGGAAATGGCAAAATTAAGAACTTTTTGAATTGTTTGATGTCTTTCGCTCAAGTCCTAGTATCCTTAATATATAAAAAAGCACCTTATAATAATAATTATTAATTATTTTAAGTTGAAATTAGGTATCTATAATTGGTAGTAGTAATTAATTCCCTCGCTGTGGGTGCTCTCTGAAGAGGCAAACGACCTACGATGAAATGCGCTCCATTCTTATGAGCGGAGATTGAATCTCCAACCACATGATTAAAGGATGAGATGACACTACAATAAAAATAATCTTAAGCAACGCTCGTAAATTGTTGCTTAAATGACAAATTTCGTTGTATTAGACCTTATACAACGATTTTGTGACTGCTATGTATGTGATCGTTGTCTAAACTTAAAAGCAATGCTTATTTCATTTTGTTTTAGTGTTGCCAATGGTATTTGTTGTTAAATACAATATTTATTTGAAAAAAATTGCAACATTTTTTACAATTATTATAATACTATGTGATTGTTGCTTAAATTCAAAAGCTAACGCTTATATTTTTAAATAATGATTTATTCTAATATTACTACTGTGGTTTTATGTAATATTATTTTAATAGTTAATGACTTATTTTAATGTTTACATTGATAATTTAAGTAAGTGATTTATAAATTAAATGAAACATTTATTTGAAAAATCACATTAATAACTCAAATATGTCCAAACAGTCAATAAGACATACTAATATTTAAAACATTATTTTAAATTCTAAACCCACAGAAAAGAAGTATGAAACATTTTATGTTTTTTTTTCAATATAAAACAATCTAGTAAGTTATAAGTATCGAAATTCTCCTCATTTCCCATGCTTGCAAAATTTTAAGTGCCAAAGTTCTCATTTCCTTCATTCCAAGTACATTTAAACAAGTAATTTCAATAATATATTTCATAAAATGCTACCAATAACAATCATAATTCATTTTTAAGTTCTAAACTAAATAAAATAATACTTGAAAAAGTTATGCATAGCTGAAAATGACGAATCATATCTATTCGATATTCCATCTGGGACAATACCAGTACGTATCACCGATATAAAGCAACTAGAAATCAATAAATAAAGCAAGACCAAAAAACCAAAACAAAAATTTATTCGATTCAACCTTCTATTATCATGCTTTAGGATAGTAAAATTACTATAAGGCAATTATATTTTGTCAACTAAAATTAGATCAAGATACACCTCAACACATAATAGACAGTACCACTAATACAAAACAGACTTGGCATCTTAATAATAAATACATATATGTATATGTATGCTTATATATGTATCAATATATAGTTGAACTTTTGTGTACATATTAATTAATAAATAATTAGTTCTATCAATTCTTATATAAAAGAATATATACAACATTATATATGTTGTAAATGGTGATGTTAAAGGTAACGATTACCTAAAATTATTTTTATTACCATATGGTCTATTATTATTATTTTAATATTAAATTTCTAGTATAGATTATTGTACCATGTGTACAACCAACTTGAATAAGATTTAAATTTTTTTTTTTTTTTGGTTATTGCATGGGTTTAAAATAAGAGTCTAAAACATGATTTCAGAAAACCCTCAAGTTATCTCCCAAAAGTCTTGTTGTTTTTCATTCTTTTAAGGCAATTTTCACAAATATGTTGGGTTTCATTGACATTTAAAAGTTCACCATAGTGGAGAGTATCCCATTATGTCCCCTATAGCAAAGGGTCTTAAAACAAGACCAACTCACGGTCCATTATTGAATAATGGGGGTATATTGGGTGCCCTAATGATTGGTCTTTTTTTTTTTTTCCTTTTTCCAATTTAAATTGGGAAAACTTCCATGTGGGTCCTAAAAGCCAAATAGCATATATTAAAGGGGGGTAACTTCCCATACTAATCGATAATTCGAAAGGACTAACATCCAAGTTCTTGTACCAACAGTGAAAGAGAAACCAACTGAAACACATAAATCCCATATATCTCTTCACAAATGAGGCCTTCCCGCTTAGCAGTCTCCCTTCTGGTCTTGTTCATCATTTACCTTTCTAGCGTTCAAGGTATGCCAAGAATTCTTCTTTAGCATTGCCATACCATATTTATGTATCATTAAATTCTGACATCTAATCTTGTTTCTTTTGTAGGGATTCGCTTGGAGAAAAGTTTCAAATCGGCTGGACATGATCCTATACAGGAAGGTGCTTTGATGAAAAACAGTAATGGAGCTATGGGAGATATCCTTCTCTGCAAACAAGGGCATTGTACAGGTACCAAGAAGAGAAAATCACACCACTGGTTACCAAGCATTCATGAAGACTACTATGGACCTAGGAAGCACAGGCCAAGGCACCATTAAAATTTCCCTCCCTAGGATTAGTTCTTTTACCATATTTTAACTACCAGGCTTAGCTAGTTGTTTCATTATTCTTTAAAGCCCTCATAAAAACCGTTACCAAGGCCATGTAATCTGACAAATTCCTTTTCTCCACCAAGAAGCTCGTCTAACCATATATGAATAATAATTTCCCTTTCACTGGACCATATTATAGGATTATGGGGGCATTTGATTTGTGTAAGAATTCAAAGTTTTATCAATCAAAAACCATGGACAAAGTCCATATGTTGTCTTCTAGTGCAACAAATCCAACACATATACATCTCAATCTAAAGCAGATTCATTTTTTTAACATTCATTTTTGCAGGAAAGGGTAGGAAACTTTTTACTGCAACTTCTGCTATAACTCCTACATCTTCCACCATTTCAAAGGTTGGTTTATAGTTAATAGTTTAACATGTACATTTCCATAGGTACGGTTTAGATCTTCCCTTCCCTTTACATGTGACTTATGTAAACAGAGAGAAGAGAAGGGAGAAAACAAAGTTATACCAATTTCAACACTCAAACCAGCCGTCGAGGAAGAAAATGGTGGGAAGCAAGAGAAATTCCTTGTTGGTTCACCGACAACTTCCCAACACCCGGACGTCTATCACCACCATGTCAACATTATGGACATTGTTGAAATGGACTATTCTCCAGCTAGGAGAAAACCTCCAATTCACAACTAAGAGTGGGGGGATTAAAAAAGAAATCCAACATAAAAAGAAGCAAACGTTTTTCCGGAGAGGGAAATTTAGGGACAGTCTTCCAGGAATGCTGCAGGTTTTTTAGGGTTATGAATGAACTTAAATTTTCACATAATAGTGTTATTAGTTCTATTTTTTTCTTATATACTTGTTAAACCATCATTTGGTTTTTTGGAAGCTACAATATAGGGAAAAGGAAGAGAGATGAGTATTATACGGAACCAAGTGTTAGATTAAACCATCACTTTTTTGATGATGGAGCAATGATCATTACTTTTTGGGGGCTCTCTAGGTTTTTTTTTACTTATAATAGGAGGGCAACAATATGATTAGTGCGACTCGAATTCAGATTATACTTGGGGCGGTGATTATCCCGAGATTCTGATTCTTTAAGTTTTGTAACCTAGAATCAATTTTTTTCTTAATGAATTTAATTGTTAGTATAAAATATATAACCCGAATTGATAGTGTAAGAGCCCATTTTTGCCCGGGCCCATACCAGCCAAATAAACCCAAATAATAAAAACAAAAAAAAAATCCATTTACACCAAGTTTAAACCTAAAAAATATTATTACAAACCCAACAGGCCCAAAAATGAATTAAAAACCTCGCCCAAACAACTTTAACATTTTCGGCAGAAAGGAGCAAACCCTAAGCCTAAGCGCCGCATGCCCAGGCTCCAGCAACGCGCGCCGCTCCACCTCCTCGCACGCCGCCGCCGGCCGAGACTCGCCTATCTCTGGCCTTCCACGCCTCTGACGCCTGCAAAATGAAGACTCACACGCAACAGTGGAAGAAACAATGGCAAAACGACAAAAGAATAGAACTTAAGAGTTGTTTAATCCGGCTATAAGAGCCCGAACATCATCTTTGTATTTTTTTTACTCATATCAGTAAATCAAAAGAACAAAACAGAAATTGAAAAAGGTTGAAAAATCTAATTATTTTCTTTTCGTCTTTCTGTTTTCTATTTTCTGTTTGCCTTTTTATTTTTCATTTTATTTATTTATTTAGTCATTTCTTTTTCAAACCGGCTTTAACAAGTAATAGAATATAAAAGAAAAAGGGAAAATACCTAAACCGCCCCCACAGCTCTGCCGTCAGAGGCCCATCGCCGTCGTCGGATTTGGGACCAAAAAGGGCTAGAAAATTTTTTTCCTTCGGTCTCTCGGCATGAAAGGGTCGGGCTTTGAGCGCGCTGGAAGCGAGGGTTGAAACGCCCTCTTTGCGCAAAGCCAGCCTCCGGCCGTGGTGGCGCCAGCGGTGGCCCTATTGGCCAGATCTAAGGGTGCGAAAGGGAGAGATTTTGAAAGCTCTCGTTTTTTTTTTAGAAAATGGGGTGAAACTGATTTTTTCTGTTTCTTTTTAGTTTTTTTATTAAGGGTAATACGGCGCCATTTTGAGCCTTAGCTTCAGTGGCCAAAACGACGCCGTTTTGCGTCTGACCCGAAAACCTGATCCACGCTGAGGATCCGCGCGTTTCTTTGGGGGGAATATTTGCGCAATTAGTCCCCCGCTTTTTTGGACATGTTCAATGTAGTTTTTGTTTATTTTGATTGCGGCTCTAAATTTTATTTACATTGTAATTTGGTCCTAGAACCATGCGCATGCATCAGTATTATAAACGGCGTCGTATTGGGCCAAATGAAATGGGTTATTTTTGCGGTTAATCCCTCCGCTTTTGATTTAGTTCTTAATGGTGTCCTTTTTAGTTTTCTTAAATTTTCCCGTGTAATTTTGTTAACCTTTCATTTTAGTCCCGTTTAAAGCGGTGCGTATAAGGGTCAGGGATTAATTTCCCGATTGGCCCCCGCAGTTTTACATGTGTTCCAATCGACTTCAATTTCTTTTTATTTTTAAATTTCGCCCACTGTTTTTATTTTAATTCCAATTCAGTCCTTAATGTGTTTCTTTTTTAGTCTCTCAATTAATTAATTAATTAATTCATTTCAATTCTTTTTTTACCTATTTAATAACTGGCACTTCATTTTAATTACTTATATTAAATTGTTTGATTATCTTTTCTAATTTGATTTTATATGTTACTTATTTTAAACCTTTTTGATGTCATTTTTAAATCATTTGATGTAGTGTTTATTTTGAATTGCTTAAAGTGTTTATCTCAAACTATCCCAAGTTTTATTTATGTTAAATGTATATTGTTAATTTTGAGCATCTCATAGTATTCATTTCAAATCTTCATTATTTATTTTACATTGTTATTATGTGACTTCATTTCATGTGCTTTGACTATTAGTAGGCTTTAAAATATTGTACATAGTGCGATTATTGCTATCTTGCGAGTTGTGAATCGTGTGCTCGTATTTTCATAATGTTATCATTCCATCAATGTAACCCTTCATTCACGCATTGTTTTAAATGTTGCATTAAATTTTTTTTATCCAAATATGCAAAGTAAGAATTTTGTTATAAGGCCATGCTTTGCGTTTTGGCCATTCGAGAAAATCGAACCCTAACTTACGGGGTTTCGATTTTTTTGTTAGGCCTAAATAGCAAAGAACCCTTTTTGAATTTCAAAATAATAAAAGAAATTTCGTTATAAGGTAACATTTCGCTTTTTGGGTGATTCGAGAAATTGTACCCTAACTTACAGGGTTTCGATTTTTCTCATTAAACTTAAATGGTGAAATGTTCCCTTTAATTTTAAAATATAAAATTTCAATAAAAATTAAAGTCAAGTTTATTCTCTAAAGTTTCAAATATCCCGTCCCAACTTACGGGGCGTAACATTTCGTTACTTTGGAATAAGCGGGTCTTTAACTCATTTTCAAATTTACTCAAACGATTTTTAAGTGTAAATCAATAAAAATGGATCGTATTTCAATTTGCTTTTTCAAAATTTCAAATTTCGGCATTTAGACATTAATTAATCAACTAGGTACCAATTTTTGGGCGTTACTTCCTTGTACGTAACCGACTCCTAAACCCGTTTTTCTGAATTTCGTGGACCAAAATCGTTGTTTTAATGAAATCAAATCGTTTATTAAAAACAACCTCTTTTCAAGGTGATCCGATTGCACCTTATTAAAAAGGATTGGTGGCGACTCCCGTTTTTGTTTTCAAGATCCAAGTCGACCTCGTTTTACAAAAAAATGGTGTCAACAGATAGCTAAGAAAAAATGTAATTTATTTGATAATACAACTTTTTTCTTATAGAAATTAATTAATCAACCGCGTATTCTTAGTGGATATGATTTTTTATTGGCATTTCAAAAGTGAGGATTTACATTCTATTGTTACGTTTCCACTTCAATTTGTAATATGTATAGAAAAGTTTATAAAAATAAATATATCTCAAAGACATGCATTGGTTGGATAAAGATGAAAATTAATTGAAATGCGGACAGAATTTAATAAAATTGTACAAAAAAAATTGGTGAAAAGTGCAGAATGGGTGAAGGAAGCTGGTATTAAAGGAAGTGGGTATGGATCTATATCAGACATTGAACATTGTATCTTATAATGTTAGTTGGCCACCATAGATTTTGGGCTAGATCCACCATGTTTTACTTATTGATTGCAGGTGAGGGCTCACATGTCATCTGTCGGGTCACCTTTGCTGTGGTGTGGCCACAAGTGCCAAGATTTCGTGGACCATGCAATTCAACAAATGCTCTTACCTACGTATGGTCTCTTTATGGGTGTGTATTGGGGATGGGGACAATGTTTTTGGTTCATTGCAACCTGGAAGTTGGATATTTGATAGATAACTGCATAGCAGTCTCTGGCCCCAATGGAAAATTGCACACAAAAAAATCCTTCATTTGCTGCTAACTGCTGTGAACTCCTTATATGCTTCTAATTGAGGGCTGGAAATAGCTTATTTTACGATTAATGTTAAAAGCCAAAATGTTATGTGTTATACTAGGAGTAGGACTGTCTGTAATAAGACTTTAGTATGTGTAAGACTCTTTGTGGAACCCCTCGGTAGAATCATTCGATTAATGGTTTGACAAGTAGTCTCACTCATTAGATGCCATGGCAAGGGACTGCTGCAACAGGTGGGACCGTGTAGGACAGTATGGCGCTAACCTACCTGCACCTGCAACATTAGTTCGGCTACTGATATTTGACCCACCAATATGACTCGTCATGTGGTATTACAGGACAAGAAGTTATCTATCTATATAAGGGCGAGGAAAGGGACCAAGGATATGACATCAAGTCTCTCATTCCTTTTGTCATCTCCCCATTCAACCATAATTTTTTACCGCTCTCTACCCTACAGAGGTGAATCGACTTTACTCCACTACCATCTCTTCCATATTGATCTTTAGTATCAATGTTTAACTAAATAAAGATTTAATAGTTTTTAAGAATCAAATGATGGGGTCAACAAGTCAAAGAGAATATTGTTTGATTAGTTTTGGAATTGTCCAAAGAAAAAGATTGTATGGAGGGAATGCACAGAAGTTAAGTTTAGTTAGAACATATAAAACTGCATTTGGATTTTGGATTCAACCAAACTCTCCAAATACCCATAATTGAACGTGGCATATTTACTTTTGATTAAAACCAAGTACTTCTCTATAATTAATCCATATGTGAAACCAGTTTCCTGCTTGCATTTGCCTTTTCAGTGACCTTCTTTTCCATCCATTTCTCCATCAAACGAGCTCGTCGGAAACTTGACATTTCTTCATCTTCCTCTTCTACTACTCTGCTTCCGTTGCATTTCATCCTAGCTTTGCTTTGTTTCTTTTACATTTTTTCCCTCTAGACTGGTGTCACCACCATCGATGGAACGGTAGATTTTATCAAGCAGAGTAGATGAAAAAGATGGGTTATCTCTCTCCCGCCTGTTCACTGTTTTCTCCAATCTGTACATGGCTTCTCTTTTGCCGGTGAACAAGGGTTCAGAAGCAGCGAAAATAATAAGAGAAGAAACAGAAGATTTTCGCTGCAAAGAAATGAGATCACTGTTTCAAATTTTCTTTGAATTGTTGGAAATGAACGAAAGGAAATATGAAACAAAACAGAGAAATTGATGGGGTTCTTTTTTCTTGAAGCTGAAGATGAGGGGGGGACAGGAGCTAGGTGCTTATATAAAGGGTGTTTTACATCTTACTGCGATGGAAGTAATGCCAGATTGTTACGTCTCAGGGAAGGTAAAAGAAAACCTTATTTTCTTCCAAAAATAGTGTAACATTTGAAGATACATATATATTATTGCTCTATTGATAATCAACTTTGCTTCCTGCAACATCCACCACAAACCTATATCGAACATCTTTTTTTTCCAGCCTCTCCATATCTGTGTTTATATAATCCATCTTCACCACTTCGATCATTGAGGCCGAATTTTTCTCCTTACAAAAATACCAACCTCTCCTCTATTTCCTCCATGCTCCCAGTGAAACTCCCTGTAATCGACTTCCTCCCTGTTTCCACACAAGCAAATCAAATACTTTTTTAGCTTTACACTTACGGAAAAACATGAAAAAAAATTCAAAAAGGAATTTCAATTTGACTCACCAAGCATGACCATGGGGTGAGGAACTGAAAAGGGGTGTTCATAACGCCAGTCAATTATCAATTTCCTATCGAGTCTCAGCAATGAAAGGTAAGGACCAACTTTGATTCTTACTCCCGTCGGGATTTTGCTTCCAATCACTATAAATAAGGTCTTTGAGTTTGCCATGTCTTGATATTGACGATGTCAACAAGTCGATTTTATGGGGAAATTTGTTGCCTCCATGCCACACAATTCAAACTTCTTTTCTTTTTTTTCTTTTTTATTTGGATTTTTTTTTACTTTTTTTTTCAACTTATCATGGTGCACTTCAAAGATCAGAAGAAGTATCAACCATCCAAAGTTAAGAATCGAAGTCGAAGGTGAACTGTCAGGAGGTGAGCGCTAGCTGACTTCAAGATTTTTGAAGACTACAACAAACATTAGGAGTAGACAGAAGACGTGCTATATTATTCTACCAAAACTTTGACGATGATTGAGGTATATGATGCGCGAGCATTGATCAACCATTGAAGTCAAAGGTGTACCGTTTAGAAGGGAGAGCGAGCTTGTTGGAAAGCTCAAGATTTTTTGGAGACTTCGACAAATCTTAAAGGGCGAACCGAAGACGTGCTATATTTGGCGATGGTTGAGGCATATGATGCTCAAGCTTACTTCGAGATTTTTGGAAACATCAACAAATATTTGGGAGTGGACCAAGGACGTGCTACATCATTTCGCCAAGACTTTGGCGATGACTAAGGCATATGATTTTTTTTTTCAACACCGATGTGGCAAAGTAGAGATTTATTCTGTTTTTTTTTTCTCAACAACATGGTGCAGTGGAGATCAACTCTGATTTTTTCAACATCGATCGACATGCCGAGGCGGAGATCAATTTCAAATTTTTTTAACACCAATATGGTTAGGCAGACGACATTTTTGATGACTAAGGTGAATCCATTTCAAATGGAGAGAAGCTTTTGTAACTTCAACATGGCCAGAGGAGGATCCATTCCGAACTTTGCACCATCAATGTAACATCCCGCTTTTTGTGGCGTCGAAAACAGTGATTTCGAGACACAAATCAGACGAATAAGTCCGTATTAATTATCATTTAATTCATATGAGTCAATTATAATGTGATATTGAGTTTTACTTGGTGAATTTTAGTTAATTGAATAAATAGTTAAGTATAAGTGGTTGTTCCGAAAATCAAGTGATTTCGAAAAATGAGATATCGAGACCTCGTTTCTGAAAACCGAGCCTGTAAATATTTTTACTAAATATTGAGATATTATTTTGTTATGTGAAAGTTCGGTTTAGGAATTTTAATGTTTAGATAGTTGATTAATTAAAAAAGACTAAATCATTAAAGTCGTAAAACTTAATCGCCTATTGAATTATAATGATTAAATGGCTTAATTAACTTAACTGGAAGATTTTATATGGCAAATATGCCATTTTATTTAATGGGACGGTTAGTGGGTGTATTTATACATTTTATACATTAGTTTTAAATGTTAAATTAATTAAAATATAATAAAGCATAAAACATAAAATAAAATAAAAACCATCTTCCTCCATTGAAAGAGCTTAAGTTTCGGAAATGGTTTAGCACTCTTGCATGGTAAGAATTTTTGACTCATTTTTAGTAATTTTTATATTTTTGAGATCATTGTAAATAGGTCCAATTAATCCGTAACCGTTTTTAAAACTGTTAAGGATTTTAGATTTTACCATTGATGAATCTTTGTTATTTTTTCTGTTAAATTATGGATTTGAAGTATTGGTTGTTAGTTATGATTAGTTTGTAAAGTAATTTTGATAGTTTTAATGAAAGGATTAATTTGATGAAATGTTAAAATTGAATGAAATTTTGTAAATTTTAATAAATAAGTATTAGAGAAATTTTTTAAATTTGGAATTTTGGGATTATGGACTAAATTGTGAGAAATGTAAAAGTTCAAGGAAAATTATAAATAATGAAAACTTAAGGGTCATATGCATAAAATTGAGTTTGGATGTGTATTTAAATTTGATGAGATTGAATTTAATTATTATAGATCAAGATTTGATTCGTATGGAGGATAACCAAGGACAAATGGAAAATGTTGGATTAGTCCCTACAAGTAAGTCGTTAGCATATTCTAGGTAAGTTCATAGAATTATTGAATAAGTTCATATTAGCAAGATTTAGTTCTTCTCCAACACGTAAACATTGGAATGAAATTAAATATGTATTTAGATATCTTAGAGGGGCCATTGATATAGGGTTATTTTATTCAAATGATTCAAAGTCCCTATTAGTCGGCTATGTTGATGCTGGATATTTATCGATTCACATAAAGGTCGATCTCAAACGGGATATTTATTTACATGTGAAGGTACTACCATATCATGGCGTTCAACAAAGTAGACATTAGTTGCTACCTCTTCAAATCATGCTGAAATAATTGCAATGTATGAGGCAAGCCAAAAGTGTGTTTGGTTAAGGTTATTAACCCAACATATCTAGAAGATATGTAATTTGCCTTTACAGGAAAATATGCCAACTATTTTATACGAAGATAATGCAACATGTATAGCTCAATTGAAGGGTGGTTACATCAAAGGTGACAGAACAAAACATATTTCACCAAAATTATTCTTCAATCATGATCTTGAGAAGAAAGGTGACATAGAAGTTCAACAAATTCGTTCTAGTGATAATTTAGCAGATCTTTTTTATCAAGGCATTGCCAACTTCAACATTTGAAAAACTACGAGACAAGATTGGAATGCGTTGACTCAAAGATATAATGTGATGTTGCCATTAGGGGGAGTCTAAAACACGTTGTATTCTTTTCCTCTAACCAATGTTTTGTCCCACTGAGTTTTCCTAGTAAAGGTTTTTAACGAGACAACTTGTAATAAGAGATTGTATACTCTTTTTCCTTCATTAGGTTTTTTATCCCACAAGATTTTTCCTAATAAAGGTTTTAATGAGATACATTTTTATTTAAAAGACATGCAAAGGTGAATATTATAAATACATTAAATGGATGTTTATAACCCTTTAAACATTTATTAAAGTAACGAGATAAAGCTCTTTGCTTCATTTATAACCATGAGATGACTAAATGGAGTAATTAAGAAAACTTAATTCACATTTATTGATTGAATGTAATACATTTATTAATTGAATGTAAAGGAACTTATAAATAACACCTCGAAAGTGAAAATTAAATAATGAAAATTCTCCGTATTTTTCATCCACATTATATTTATTATTGTTGTTTTATTAATTTTCTATGACAAATAAAAGAAAAAATTAAGTTATTTTCTATAAAATAACCATTTTGTTTAATTTTAATATTAAAAATTAATTTATTATTGTTAAATATTAAAGTAAAATATAAAAAGTATTAAATTTTGTCTTCAAATTATTTTAAATTAAAATTGAATAGAAAAATTTAATAAGAATTTAAATTTAGTAGAAAAATTCAGTCAAATAAAAAGTAATGAATAAAATTTAATATAAAGTTAAAGTATAGTGATAAATTTACCTATAGTTCATAAAATAGAGATAATTTTCTATTTCTACATAGTATCAAATTTGAATATTAACCCTATATTTTATTCTTATAAAATATTTCCTCTAATATGTTAATAGCCAACAATGTGCTTTTCACTATTCTGATTGCATCTGCTATTTACCTATAACTATCATTTGCTTCAAAAATATTTGCTACCATGATTTAAGTTTTGCATTAAAGAATAGAAGAAAATAGTAATTCACTTTCTTTTTAGAAAAAATAATTTGAGTTATGAAATTGTTGTTTAACAATAGTGTTAATTAATAATTTTAAATGTTAATTAAGTCTTAACTCGACTGGCATGATATTATTGCCAATGCAACAAGACGTCGGTTCGAGTGCGCTGAAGCGTCATTATCTCCCTATTTATGAGTTGGGGAGGAGTTATGGGTAGTTCTAAGTATTGTGTCAAAAAGAGAAGATATGATCCGGATTATTCAAAAGATTTTAATAATTTTAATTATTTTTTAGAAAATTGTTTTTAAATGTCTCTATCTTAATTATAAATTGCTTATTTAAAAAATAATTCAAATAAGTTAATTGGATATAAGGTTTTCTTGGAAAATTATAAATATTATTTATTAAAAATTAAGAAAATAATTATTTTTTCTATACAAGAAAATAATTGTTTTAAAACATATTAAAAACTGTTTTTAAATTCAAATTATAGATAATATTTTTAAAAATATAGATTAAAATTAGTTTCCTTTAAAAATATAAATATAATTTACTATAGAAATGTTTTTGGTAACTATCTTAAACTAAAAATTGTAACTTTTTCTTAACACTTTTAAAATTATGTTTATGTTGTAAAAAAATTAAATTTTGAAATAATCTTCAATTTTATTTATGCAAAAACATTCAATATTTTTGAAAACGGTTTTTTAGAAAAAAATCAAATAAAGTAAATGTTGATTAAAAAGGTTTTAAAATCATATGAAGATGGATTAAGAATTAAAATTAAGTAAATATTAATTATAAGTGTCGAAACCGTTTTTTTTTAAAAACAAAAAATTTTGTTGTCGACTTTAAAATAAAAAATTAGAGTCGCCACCGATCCTTTATTAAGGTGTGATCGGCTCACCTTAAAAAATTATTTTGGTCTACGAATTTTGAGAAAACGAGTTCGGGAGTCGGTTACGCACGAGGAAGGGTTAGCACCCTCGTGACGCCCAAGATCGGTACCAAATTGATTATTTAATGTCTTAGTGTCGAAGGTTAAAAAGATTTTAAAATCAGCTCAAACGATGGAATTTGAAAAAGGATAATCAATTGTTCAAGTCATGTAAAGAAATCGAGTCCCAATACGTTAGGGTACAATTCCTCATAATCCCCGAACTTTGAATATCACTTTATTTTATGTGAAAATCTTCATTTTGAGAAAGTAACATGCCACACCCAATACGTTAGGACACAACAAGTTAAGTTCCCAAAAATGATTTTTGTACTCATGCACTTTGAATAAAGAATATCTTCGGTTATTTAAGATTAACAAAGAAAATCAGAACCCAATACGTTAGGGCTCAATTTCCCTCAAAAATCCCAAACTTCGAATATTGCCTTTATTCAAAAAAAAACCTTTGAATCAAGAAAATAACTTTGATGCATGGTTAAAGCCAAAATATATTTTCAAAAAGGGTATGTTAAGGTTAATGTACAATGTGAAACAAAACTTTAATGTAAAACATATATGAATATGTATTTACAATATATATACAAGTACAATATACAAGCAAATTCGAAAATATGAGTGGTAGCATACTTAACACATAAATATAAGTGTACATATAAAAGGTAAGTGAAGAAATATATACAACAAGCTTATAATAATTTCTAAAAATATGCATGTATATATGTAATGAAAATTGTAAAATAAAATAGAAGTATGAAAATATGCAAATGTGTACATATTTACAAAGGCAAGAAACATGAAATGTGTAAGTATATATACATAGGCCAATCGTGAAAATTAGATATCGTATATATTCAAATACATATATATATGTACAATATGCAAATAAAATAATGGGATACATGAACTTACAAAAAAATATTTATAATAATTAAAAATGAAAAGTGTATGTAAAAAAATCTTTTAAAAAAATGTATGTATATATATTTATATGTATAAAAACTATGAAAACAAAGTAATAATACAATGTGCATACAATAGATATATATATTTAAAATATTAAAGTATATACATATTAACATGCATATGCGCATAATAATAATAATATATAGTATTAGAGTAGTAAATAAAATAAAACAAAATAATAGTATGGCGTAATTGTAATAAAAACTAAAAAATGGGTTAAATTGAATTAAAAACGAAAAAATGGGGGGAATTTAAAAGAAATTAAAAAAATAGGACCAACTTGATTGCGCAGGAAACAATGGAGGACCAAAAGGGGAATTAATCCCTCCCTCCTACATGCTGCGCAGCACTGGATTAAATTGTCACGCGGGTAAAATATTTGGGCCAAATTTTAAGGAGGAAAAAGAACTTGATTAAAACGCGTCACAAAAGGGGGAGGGCTAACTGCGCAATTTCCCCATTTAGGTGGAGATGCGCGGACCCCCCCAAAGCTAAACGGTGCCGTTTCTTGTTTCTTCTTTAGGTTTTAACAACAAAAATCAGAAGTTAATTTTGTTTCCCCCTTCAGCAAAGGAAACAGTTTCCTTAGGGTTTCTTCAACCCCCAAATGCCGCCGTTCAGCCTTATGCTAGAGCCCCGATCACGACGAAGCCGGCAACAACTGGGTGACTCCAACGAAAGGTCTGTTTTCCTTTTCTTTTTCTTTGTTATTTTATACGAAATAAAATGAAAAACATAAATAAATAAATAAACGGACACTGCGAAGTGAAACAAAGAAGAAATCACCTATGCAAAAACAAGTTTGATCTCTCTATTTTCTCTCTATTTCTTCGCATATATTTTCGACTGAATCCCCCCCCCCCATTTTTTACAGATTTTTCAAGGCTTTAAATAGCCGAAAAATGGAAAAAAATGAACAAATCCAAAAAGAATCTATTCTGTTTCTGTTGGCATATTTGCGTTCGTTGCTGCAGGTACTGCGTGCGGGGAAGGCGCGAGATTCGCGGCGGCGAGGGGCGCGATGTGCGGGATCGACGAGCGCAACGCGCGGGAGCAGTTGCAGCGGCGCTGAGGCAGGGGCTGTTAGGGTTTCTGAAATTTTGACGTTTTTTGGGCTGGGGTCTGAAAATTAGTTGTTGGGCCTGTTAATGGTTTGGGCCTGGGCATTATTGGGTTTGTACAATAAGGATTCAGATTTTAATTACTTTTAAGAATTATTAAAATAATAGAATTTATAAATATTTTGAAATATACAAGTAATTCATGTTTTAAAACTAATTTTAAATATCATGTTATTTATTAATTTAAGTTTATTTTAAATATTAATTTATATTGATTATAATACAAACTATAAATATTTTACAAATTAGAACATTTCTTATATGTTACAGAAATTTTAACTATTTTAAACAAATATATACAACTAAACTCTTCATCAACGGGATAAGAAACTAGTAATAAAATTAAATTTAATTACTGCATATTTAAATAAATACAAGTAAATTTAAATCTGCAAGTAAAATTTTGGAAGAAAAAAATAATAAATCATTCTCGAAGTGCCTTTCAAAATAGAAGTATGAGGTTTTCGAAATTGAAAAAATAAATATATTAAAAGTAAAATGTACACATCACCCAAACCCAATGAAAAAGCATAGTGGTTTTGAAATGCTGTATATCACGTTGCCTTTGATTTCAAGAGGATACTGATTTGCTTTATATCCCCAAGATGAGTTTTAACCACAAATGGGCAAGACCAATACAAAAGCAATCAAGTGCTGATCAGACTTCAACCTTGGGGAGGGGTTTGATTTCAAAATACTCACTTTTGTTTATCTCATCTTACATTTTAGTTATTTATATTTGAAATATCACATTTTAGTCATTTACATTAACATGTTGTAACATCTTAGTCACTAAGTCGTTAATTGTCGTTAACGGTGTAATGACGTGGCATGTAATAACGGTGTAATGTCGTTAACATCTTAGTCACTAAGTCAAACAAAAATTTTAGGTTAAATTATACAATTGGTCCCTATATTTTTTCGTTTTGAGTAATTTAATTTTTTTTATTTTATATTTTTTTAACTTTCCTTTTTTTTTTCATTCTCTTTTGCTTTTCTTTCTGTTTTCCTCATTTCTCCATCTCTTTTAATGTAGTTTTTTTTTTAATTTTCTATTTGTTAAAACATTTTTATGTTTATGAAAAAAGAAAAGGCGAAAGCTGAAACCAAAATAAAACTTGCTTCATTTATTATCACCCAACAATTATAAACCCTCACCGTCCATCATTGTTTTAACGAACCAATTTTGATCTCTCAATGACCTAGTCCACAAGCTCATCTCACTCGAAGACCTTGCCAGTCGTGACTTATAGTAGTCCACCCTCAACAAAATTTCCTAAGCCCGTTCCCTTGACCTCCTAACCAACCCCCATGACCACCTTATTTATCTTACCTACAACATTCTTGCCCTCCCGAAAGTACGTTGTTTCACGAATTCTTAAAATGAGATCTACACTCTCAATGACTAAAACGACCATCATAAGAAACTTACCTTCAACTTTACCCAAACCAATTTGGTTCCATGCTCCCTTTCTCTCTTCAGTTTATCCATCCTCGGCTTCCAATCAAGCTTGCTTGGGAATACCTAAGAAGGTTTAGATCAATTTTATTGTTTGCCTAACTTTATTCGTCAAAAAATAAAAGAAAATAAAATGAATAATCTACACGATTCTATAAAATTTCGAAAAAAAATTGTTTTGAATATAAAGAATTCAATTTATATTTAGATTTGATTAAGGATATAATTTTTTATATTGATTTGTTAGATCCAATTTTAATTTCAAAATTAGGTTATATTCAAATAGAGATTTGATTAAGAATGATTGGTATTCGGTTTTGAGTGAAATTCAATTTAAGAATCATGTGAAAGAATCAAAGACTTGGTTTATTTGGTGGGTAAAGATTATGTTTCTGTAGTGAAGAATATGAGAAGAAAGACAAATAAAAGGGAAGAAGAAAAGGAAAAAAAATAAAAAAATTAAAAGTATAGGGACAAGTTTTAACAAATGGAAAACATAGAAAAACTACGTAAAAGAAATGGAGAAGGGAGGAAAATAGAGGGAGGTGAAGAGAACGGAAAATAAAGAAAAAAAAGAAAGTTTAAAGAACATAAAAAAAAATTTAAATTGCTCAAAACGAAAAAAAAAATATAGGGACCAATTGTATAATTTAATCTAAAATGTTCATTTGAAATGATGATTTAATGTGTCATGACAGCTTACCGTTACACCGTTAACGGAAATTAACGCTAAGTGACTAAAATATTACAACATGATAACATAAGTGACTAAAACGTAGCATTTCAAACATAACTGACTAAAATGTAACATGAAACAAACAAAATGACTATTTTGGTAGTTTACTCATGTGAAAATATATGTGCAAACTTTAGATTAAATGGTCTAATGATAACGCAACACGTGTACATTTTATTTTTATTTCTCTCTTCTTCTTTTTTAATTTGTCACGTCAAATTTTGGATGGAAAATGTTAATATCGTTAATTATTATCCTTAGTTGCTCAATTTTGAAATTGACAGTAACTAAATTATTCCAAATCTTTTACAGTGATTAATTTGCTCAAATTTAAAATTGAGAAAGATTAAAGAGGTCTTTTACCATTAAAATTTGTGTAAAATTTTAATTATAATGATAAAATATTTAAAATAAACTTAGATTATAAATGGATATTTTAAAATTTCCTTCAATTTATCTCTTACGTTATTTAGTAAGAACAAAAACAACAAATAATAATACAAATATTTGTAAAAATACCCTAAGTGAACATTAAAGACATAAAAATAAACATATTAAAAAATTAAAAGATAGTATTTATAGAGTTAGGGTGGGTAATTAAAATAAAAATAATTATAATTTAAATATTGAAATATTATTGTGAGAAATAATAATGATTTTAAAACTTAAATATAATAAATGTTAAGACCTTATCTAATATAATTTTTGAAATATATCTAATCTAATAGATGATAACAAATTAAAACAACATTCATAATAAATTTGAAAAATCTAATCTAATTGATAATGAAAAATTAAATACGAGATATGGCATAAAAGAGAGAGAAAATATACTTGATTATTTGAAATATCTAATCTAATAGATAATTTTATTTTAAATAAATTCTAATATGTGTTTGATTATTTAATTATAGATAATAAAACTTTGGTTTTAAATTTAAATGGATTTGTTTAAATATTTGACTTATTCAAATTTATTTTTCATAATATTATTTAACATAATATAAATATATAATAATTATTTTAAAGTTATTTGAAAATAATGACAAAATCTAACTAATAGATAAATTAGTAATTTTAAAAATACTTCTTTTAAGAAATTTATAATTAATTTTAAAATTTTTATGTTAAAATCAAATTTTAAAATAGATAATAGGCTAAAAGGTCTTAAAAGCCAATAAACTTTTTCCAAAAAAAAATTTGATTAAGCCCTGAAACTTTTTTTTTTACACTCAATTAAGTCATTGAACATTAAAATTACAATCAATCAATCCCTTTGACACCGAGAAAAAAATAAATCAATCCCTTTGACCATTAAAGTTAATGGTCACAAAGTAACAACAACCTATTTTTTGGGTGTTCTCGACACGTGGCACACCAAGATAGTTCTACATTGTGAAAACTAATATTTTATATTAAAAATCATAAAAATTATAGAGATTCATAATATATATAAAGAAATATAAAATATTTAAAAGGTTCAAATTTATATAAATTATAAAAATGTAAAAATCATGAAAAATGTATATAAAATATAGAAAATTGTTATAAAGTTATGAAAATATAAAAAAGTGTACAAAATTATACGTATTCCATACCTCGGCCTGACCAAAGTGTTTTTATGGGTAAACCTAGTTGTTTCTCCACTTCCGCACAGAACTCTTTAAATTTATCAAAGATTTCACTCTTGTAGTGCATTAGATATACATGCCCATATCTAGAATAGTCATCAATAAATGTTACATAATACTCATAATCAGCTCTTGCACTAACATTCACAGGGCCGCATATGTTAGTGTGCACAAGTTCTAGGGATTATTTGTCCCTCATTTCTTTTGAATTAAAAGATTGCTTAGTCATCTTACCTTCCAAGCAAGATTCACATTGTGGAAGATCAACTTTTTTAAGTTGTCACACCCCAAAATTGGATCTAGAAGTTTCGAGGGTAAACTTGAAATTTTGGCTACGAATGAGTTCAAAAATTTTGAAGTACAGTAACCCAGAAATATATTCGACTACGGCCTTTTTGGAAATTAAACATTTTTTTGAAAATAATGCAGAAAAGACCTTTAATTTTAAAATGTGGACTATTTTGAAAATTGGGTTAAATTTGAGAACACACAAAGGTAAATATACCAAAATTTTAAAAATTTCCCTATTTTCCCCGATCTACAGGAGACTCACGAAACTTTTTTCTTCCCCACTTGTTTTGCCATCCCTTGAAATCCACAAGCACCATTCATCTATTTTGATCTTCATCACTTCAATTCTTTTGATTTTCATCATCCTCCAAGCATTAAACCTCCCTAGAATTCCATAAAGAGCACCAAAAACACCATTAATTTTGCTATCGTTCAACTTGCGGATTTTCTTGGATTTGCACCAAACGTTCATTTTTCCCAAACCAAGGTAAAGTTTCATTTTCCTAATAGTTTGTTATGAACTCTAGCTATTTAAATCGAGTTTTTATCTATTGAATCAAAGGCTTTGTGTAAATGTCAAAATTTAGGGGGTTAATGGTGAAATTTGATATTTTGAATGAAATAGATGTTTCGAAGTGTTTTTCAACTCTTTTTGATGTGATTAGAAGGTTTCTAAACACTTCTTAAAGTTTTGTTAAAAGTTTTTAAGGTTTTGTTAAGTTTTCATGAAAAATGGTCATTTCGGAACCAAGATTATGAGTAGTTTAGAGTGGTTTGAAGGTTGAAAATCATTCTTAGGTAAGTAATTAGATTGTTGGAATTGGTTTTAAGCAAAGGGAATGTGTAGGAATTGAGATTTTTGTGTTTTGGCTAAGCTAGCCGAAAATTTCAGTTCTAAGAGGAACTAGCTCAGGCTTACGTATTTGGTTGATTTAGGTGAATCTATGGCTGAATATTAATTGTGTTTGTTGTGTGGTCTATTTTAGGTGAATATTCGGAACCGTTGTAGCCTTCGACGAGCAAGGCGAAAGGAAAGGAAAAGCTAGTTTAACCTTTCGGCGACTAGGCGAAAGCGCGAATGGTGAGTATTTGGAATCGCTGCTTGTAGACACGATTCATAGTGTTAAAAGTGAGCTTAGAATTAGCCAAAACCCTTATCCTAAGTTCCGAGTGTAAGCTTTCTTATTTCCCTCATTAATTTTGCGAGATATGTGATTATGCAATGTGGATTGAGTATTATGATGTGTTAATGTGATATGAGTTATATGTTTGTGATAGCTATTGTGAAAAGTATTAGTTGTGGGCATGATAAACATGTTGAATGACAATGATGATGTTGTGTTAGTGATGTAAATGTGCAATGAAAGTGTGCAGAAAGCGGTAAGTATATATGTGTTTTATTGTAGATATTTTTGCCTTGTGACCTTTTGAGACCGTTGGATATAGTTGGCATGCTATAGGATTTGTGAGCACTCACCCTTGTGTTGTGATTTGGGGCATTGAGGCCTAAGATAGTTTTTGAGAGATAAGGGAATGTGAGCTCAGCTCCATTCACTAAGATATGTTGGTTTGTTGAAGAATGTTAACTAAATGCTATGCTTTTGGGATATGTTCGACTCTTCAAGTTAATGGTGTGTTGGAGATCCGTGTATCCAATGTGTGGCGATAGAGCCCACTTTTATGTTTCATAGCCTCAAGTGTCAATTTATCATTAAATGAAATATTATGAAATATGATGTATGTCTGTTTATGTGATTACAAAGTTAGATGAGTTGATAGTTGATGCGTGAAAATTTTAGTATTCACTTTAGTTAAATATGTATGAAATTGTGCTTTAGATGTTCTCATTTAACATATGATATCATGTTTATTGGTAGGTTTTCCAATCATTCACTGAGTTTGTTGCTCACACACTCTTTCCTAAACATTTGTAGATAGCTAGTGTTTCCAGTATGGGCAGTGCGAAATTTCAAGGAAGTGATCCAAGTTAGGCTTTAGTATTCAAGTAGATGATATTATTTTTATTCTTTGAACTGTGGTAATAAAGGTAATGTGGTAGAGTTTTTGGTTGATTATTATTATATCTTAAATGGTTGTTTTGATTTTATACTAAAAAGATTTGATGGTTGTTGTTATTATATTATTGGTTTTGTTTTGGTTTAAGTTATTGATGTTGTTTTGAACTGCAAGTATGGTCATTTTGATGTGGAATAATGAATTTGTGGATGCATGCTGAAGTTTAAAATGTTTGACTGTTTTATATGCCTTGTTTTACAGTGATTTTGGACGAAATGTATAGAGGTATCGATATTCGATGCATAAGTATCAATACCTCCATGTTCTAACGATTGTGCAAGAAATAATAGCTCATTTCGGTATTGATACCAGTTCTCGAGTATTGATACTCGGGGTAAAAATATAGATACTTTTAAATTGTATCGATATATTGTTGGGTTTTAAATTTTGAAGAAAAACAGAATGTTAAAAATGTACCGATTTTCCAAACAGTATTGATACCCATTTTGAGAAATATCGATACCAGTGAGTGTGTATCGATACCTACGTGACTTATTTGGAAATTTTTATTAAGTGGTCCTTAAGCATGTTTTTAACTTGTTTTAAGGTCGTTTAATGTATGTTTAGTAAATTTTAATGCCGCCTAGAGTATTTTAAACTTAAATATTCTATAAGTGCTTAGGTGTGGTGATGATTGTATGAAAATGAGACCGTGTGCAATGTGTGAATTTGTGACATTTGGTGTAGCATCCTGTTACTCGAGCTCAACGACTGGGCTGGATATAAGGTGTTACATAAGCGAATTTAAGTTGTTGTCTTTCACAAGTCTAAGGATTCTTTCTCACTTAATATGACTAAGTCTCAAATGTCAAAGGTACGCCTCATTAGAGTGAGAAGTTTTAAGTCTTTTATTTGATATTTCAATCTCAAGTAGTGTGTACATATTTGGTGTGATAAAATAGAGATGATTTAACATCCATCCATTATAGATAATATTGGGTTTTCTAAATATTGCAATTCCATTATTAAAAGTTACGATCAAGTTGTCTTTATATAAAGATGCAACAGAAATTAAATTTCTTTTGAAACTTGGTACATAGAAAACATATCTTAAAATAATCTTCCTAAAATTATAAAAATAAAGATGTACATCTTTCATTGCTTTAGTTGCCACACTTATATTGTGGTCTATTGAATCCTCTACTAAATAAGCTTTACTCATCAAGAGTTACATACATTTTCCTTTGGTAGCCAGGTATTCCTTCCACTCTTTACAGTTTGTCGTGAAGTGCCCTTTTATTACTATAAAAGAAGCATTTCGACTTAGATAAGTCTTTAGGCTTTTTGGTTCTCTTCCTTTCCACTTATGGTGGCCCAGAAACCTTAACATTACCTTTCTTAGCACACTTTCCCTTTCCTTTTGAGGAAGTTGTGATAACTATGTTTGCTTTTGCTCTTCAGACTAGCTGACCGCCATTCAACATCAACTCATACGATTGTAAATCCTTCATGAGTTGTGTAAGCGTTAGGTTTTTTTTTTCAAGGTTATATGTGGCCTGAAAGCCAACAAAATCCTTCGACAAGTTCTTAAACACCATCCCAATTTGAGTGTTCTGGTCCAAATTGGCCTCATTGTCCAAAGCATCAGCAAAGTATCCCATAAGAGTAACCTTCTGATATTTGGCTGGAGCGTCGTACTTTTGTTAAGCATGTTGAAAAATCGAGTTTGGAAAACACAGCGAAAAATAAATTTAGGGAAAAACTAGAGTTTTATTTTTTTTCCAAAACAAGAACTTGGTTCTAATATCTAAAACAATAAACACTTAATCAAAGTTGTACCTTTTCAATTTATCAAGGATGACCGCTTCGACCGAGTAGTCTTCTCCACTATCCTTGAGCTTACGTCTACCGAGTGTAGGCTCGCTTCAAATCAGAAAGTTTTTCACAAAAATTACCAATGGGGTAATTTCTCAATTTCTCTAAACTTTTGGATCAAGTTGTAAATAAGAATAATATTTTCAGAAATTTTCTGAAATAAATTATTCAGAGAAATTTTTCTTTAAAACTTTCACTTGAATTTAAGTGTGTGTAAATAATAACTCAATGCTCTCTTTATAGAGGGAGAGTTTAAAGAGTTTAACTATGATTAAACTTAATCACTTTAATATTAAATTAATATAATATTTATCTTGATAAATATTATAATAAATTTAATATTAAATCTTATTAAATAAATAGAATATTTATCTATAAGATAAACATTAAATTAAATTTAATATTAAGATAATAAATTTAATATTAAATTAATAAAATACTATTAAGATAATTATTTAATTTAATTTAATATTTTTTAAAGGTAAATTCATTAATTCATTCAATGAATAGAACCATACAATTCATCGGGAAAAATAGTAAAGACTCGTCGTAGATAATGAAAGACAAACTCCATCAACACAACAAAGACTTTAGCCTCAGCATCAATAGAACATTATGACACATTGACAATTGGCTTTGTCGCAACTCAAGCACGACACATTTGGAGTGATTGTAAGCATTTAATACGATAAGAAAATTAACCCTAGATGGTTCAAAGTGGCGAGCAAAAATTGACAAAAGAATCGAGCATTCACCAAACTAGAGAGGACGACAACAAAATCATCCCTAAAGTCACTTGTAAAATTAAGATTACATGCATATGCAAGACTAACAAACGTGCTATAAGAGCAGACAAAAATTCCTAAAACTGAAGACTTATTAAACAATGAAAAACAAACAAAAAACATATAAAACTTAAGACATCAAAGATCCAAATTGACTCGTGAAATCACTTATTATTCTAAAATACTCTTAAAACAAAAACAAATTAAGAAGCTGATGAATAGCCACCCACTTTCCAAGAAAACTACTAGTGGCCGGTGGAGTTTTAGCAAAAACAGGCATCGTCATCTGTCCATCACAACTTGTGAAGACAACAAAGATACCTACAAAATATATCTACAAAATATATAGTAAAAGGACCAAAATGGTAATTAAACCATGGTCAAAAAGTCCAAGTGATGGTGACATGATTAAATCCACTAACCTTTGGGCTATTTGCTCATTTAGTCCTAATTAGTTTAGGATTAAATTGAAATTAAGCTTGTTTAGTCAATAATTAAAAATAATTGAAGGACCAATTGTACAATTGCACCCTCCTTAAATGTCAAATGGTATGAATGGTATGGAATTCTAGTTTGTGGCTAATTGCTATTAGGTCCTTATTGATTAGTAATTAAAGAAAAATGGCTAAATTATAAAAGTCGTAAAACTTAATTACTATTAGTTTATTTGAGTTAATTAGTTATTAAACCATGAGTGGGAGATTAAAATGGTAGTTAATCCATAATTAAACATGGTGAGTGGTGGAATTTGTCTTTAGTGTAAAAATAATATTAATTTTATATTTTAAAGTATTAGTAAGTTAAGTTAAAATAAATGAAAAAAAGAAGGAAAGAAATACCATTTTTATTTCTTATGTTCTTCTTCCCCAAGCCGAAACAACATAGCTAGGGATTAGAAAGCTTTGGCCAAGCTTAGGCCCGTCGATAGGTAAGTTGTTTGTTTTTAATATTTTTTATGTTTTTGACCTCATATTAGCTTGATCTAGCTAACTTGGGGACTAATTTGCAAAAGTGTCAAATGTTATGAGTTATTCCATTGATGAGTTTTATATTTTCTTGAAGTTTTATGAAAGATTTTTGAGTTTGGTTGCCAGATAGGACTATTTTGTAAAGTAGTTTTTTTTTATTTTAATGTTCAAGGACTAAAATATGAAAATAGTAAAAATACAAGGATTTGATGCAAAATAATAGCAAGTATGGGCTATAATAAAGGGGTTAGCAAATCGACTAAGCTTAGATTTAATAGAAAATGGTTAAATTGCATGATTTGGACCTAAGGACTAAATTGCATAAAAATGAAATGTTTGGGGAAATCTGTAAAAATGTAAAAGGGACTTAATTGCATAAAATGAGTTAATCTTACTGTTGAGATTAGTTAATTGAATGAAAATATTATTTTAGATCAAGAACGAGTGGAAAACCAATGAAAAGAGAAAATTACTGAATAGTCACAGTACCTTTGTCATTACTGCAATTTATTTAGGTAAGTTCGCTTGGTTAATTCTATACGTTTTAAATTTATATATTAAATGAAATTTATCTATTGATTTCTGATTAATGTGTTGATATATGATAATCGAGAACTGAAATAATGTTTGATAAAACACAAGTTACTATTAATATCTCCTGAGCCAATGAACGTATGATAGAGTACGATTGGCATGCCAATAGGTTATTTTGCGCGCAGTACGGGCTTGATATGAGATGTGGTGAGGATTCCTGTATATTTTCCTATTCACTAAATATGTCAAAGTTCTGCATTTGTTGCGGACTATCATGTTATATTATAGTGTTTTCTGGCGTGTTATCGGAGACGGATTTTAGCCTACAGGCTAGGCACTCAGTGCCAAGGCGTATTATCGGTTGGATTAACTCATATGAGCGTATGACGTGTTCTCAGATGGTTAACTATGTACTCGTATCCGTATATCTTTCATCAATAATATTCTTACGTTAAACGTCTTGTTATAGAATTGTTAAAAGATTATTCATGAATCTCCTAATAGCATTGTGGCTTGATAATGAATGATCTCATACTTGTTTATGTATAAACTCACCTGTTGTGATCTGTTGCTGACAGGAATTCTATTAAGAACCTTGTTGATAGGAACTCGATTTATTAATCTTGTTATTTAAATTATTATGTTTAATTCAATAAGCTTTATCGTTTAGTCGACGAACTTACTAAGCTTTATAAAAGCTTACTCGTGTTTGTTATGTTTTTTTTGTAGATAACATTTTGTGGATAATCGGGCGACCGGATCAACTTGAAGATTCACACTATCCAGGAATCTTTGGTAGATTTTAATTTTGTATGGCTTTTATGGCATTTAGTAGGGTTAATGAAATTGTTATAAGTTTATAGCTATATGTTGGTTGGTCGGTATGTTTTTGCTGATATAAACTTTAGAAATTCCTATAGTATGCCAAGTTAATTCTTAAGTTGTGCTCAATGTTTGATCACGCATGGTAGTAATTGGTTTGGATATAGGTATGGTGTTTGAGGTCAAGGTAAGCAAATTCAATGTGTGTGTATGGTGGCTTGTATGTTTGATTTAAGATATGAATATTATAAGTACTATGTGATGTGAATTTGAAAGACAACTTAGTTAAGTTTAGGTGAGCATAATTGACATGTTTTAGTTGCCCTTGATGTGTTTTAAGGTGTTACAATGTTGAACTTTGGCTATTGTCTTGACTTGTTTCAATAGAAGTCCTCAGGGTAGCGATAGAAGTCTCAGGCCAAAACTACATTGCTCACTGGAGTGCGTTATATCGATAAAAGTCCAGGTTGTATTGGTAGAACCCAAAGTTGTATCAGTAGAACTCCCAGTTCTATCGGTAGAATTCTGAAGCATTTTTAAGGTCTTTCCAGTTTTGAGTTCTACCGATACTTGTCCACCTAAGTATCGGTAGAAATCTTTTAGACTTCAAAAACTCGTTAAAAATTAAATTAATTCAAGGCTCTTTAAAATGTTTATTTTGTCCAACACTTTGAAGAAAAAATTTTAAAGTCCTCGTAGGCTTGATTAGGGCCCATAAATGAATAAATTACTCCGATCTAAATTATTATGAAATTTTGTTAATTAAATTGGAAACTTGATGCTATCTGTTATTAATTATTTTGGATTGTATGGTAATATGTCGTAACCCTAATCCAACGACGGAGATGGGTTATGAGTGTTACAAATACAATCCTATTTTATCACATTGTCACCTTTGTGTCTTCTTAATGATTAATATGACCACTATCAACAAATGACTGTGATAAATTGCTCGTTCGAGAACAAGCAACCCGTGGGCATGTTTCATATTTATCAATCCATACAATGCCAATGAGAGGATATAGTCAACTCTTTAATTGAGCTATGAATTCTACTATTACTAGTAAAGCCATGTCATACACAAGTTATGTACCTAACATACCGGCTATCAGCTCGATCATCTTTAGAGCATAAGCCTCCAGTTATATCAAAGTACATGAGTTGCATACGCATTGTTAGTTACTAACTCAAAATTTAGGTAAATCACGCCATGAATGTCACAAGTTAATTTACAAAACGGATTCAAAATTAATTCATCTTGGTTCTAATCCAATATATCATTCTGCCAATGAATATATCTATGTCTCTACCTCTGGAGTCAATTGCTCCGATAGCCAAGACTAGACATCTTCTCAATTGGAATTGTAAACGACATAATAATCCTTTTCATTATTTGAATCAAATGCTCACTTTGATTCTTTTACAGGATTATAGACTCGTTTAGATTATCTACTGAAGTAAGTTGTCTTTGTCATAATGTAAATGTTTTTACAATGCCACTTATCATCAGTTTCAATTTAGAAAATCAATGAGCTAATATTTGTTTGTCACAATTTTGCTATGCATGCAAAATATGAAAGACAGAAATACAAAAAACATAATAGGGAAATATGAAATTTATTTATTCATCGTTCAAATACATTAAAAACAATTACATGTTTACTATAATATGGGCACATTTCCCAATAGTAGATTCCTAAGCCACTTGACCTCTTGCCCGGCTCAGTCAAGAGTTATAAACTCTGATTCTATCATGGAGCGAGCAATACACATTTATTTAACAAACTTCCAAGAAATAGTTACTCCACCCAAAGTGAAGACATGCTACTTGAAAAAGTAACTTTATCAGTTACTCGGTTCGTATCACAGCATCCCTCTAGGGCTATAGGGTATCCGACAAATTCCAATTTCTGAGGTATTGTACTTTAATTTCACTCAAGACCATTTGGGGAAAGCTCAACCTTAATAACTAGCATAGTAAATTATGGACCATGACACTCTCCCACTTACTATGTCAATGCCCTCATCGAAATGAAGCCACACTTTTAGTAACATTGTTGCATCAAGTTGACATTTAGTCTCAAGTCCATTTTGGGACTTCAAGGCTCAAGGTTATGATCTATTCAACGCGTATCAGACATAGACTGGAATTTGGTTCGTCTCAATCGTTAGTGTAGTCTTGTTTATGCCAATTCCTCCACCAAACACTTGGATTCAATGCCACAAGACATAATCATCAGGTTACAACCTTGGGGAACCATTAATGGTTTGAACATCTGCCGTCTGAATATTACCATGTCTTTGATACTAAAAAAAACATCCTTCTGGATGTGGCACTATAACAGCCCGTTTTCCTGTGGTGTCAGAAATAGTGGTTTCAAGACCACAAGTTCGATAAGTAAGTTAGTAATTATTTAATATTTGTGAGTATGTATTAGTGTCATAATAAAATTTGGTTAAGAAATTTTAATATTTAGATAATTAATTTAGTAAAAACGACTAAATTGAAAAAGCTACAAAAGTAAGTCAATAATAGGTTATACATGTTAAATGGATATTAAAACATGAAGTGAGGGTTTTATAAGGTAATTAAACCTTATTTCATTGTAGTGGACGGTTTGGTTTGGTATATCATAAATATTTTGTTAATTTTAAAGGTTAAAAGATAATTAGGTAATAAATAAACAAAAAACAAAAGATGAAAGTTATCATCTTCTTTGTTTTCTCTTGCCAAAAATTAAAACTTCATGGTTGAGGGAGCTTAAAGAATTGGCCAAGTTAAATTAGTTGCATGATATGTGTTTTTCCATCTGTTTTTCATGAATTTTATGTTTTAACTTAATCTAGCTAACTTAGGGGGTTAATTTGTTAAATGTTTTGGAAGATGTCATTGATGAATGTTATATGTTTTTGAAGTTTAATGGTAGAATAGTATGCTTGGGTGTTAAATAGAAATATTTTGCTAAGTGATTTTGTTTAAGGATTAAATTGAAAATAAAGTAAACATAACATGTTTTTCTTATGAATTCTAGCATGTAATGACTGATTTGGAGTATTAGTAAATTTGGCACAAGGGGTTTAAGGTGTAATAGTGAAAATAAGCTTGTTTTGGTCTTAGGGACCAAATTGAATAAAATGTAAAAGTTTAGGGAAAATGTGAAAAATTGTAAATAGGAAGTTATATGCATTAAATTGAATATTATATGAAATTGAGGCTAATAAGTTGAAATAAACTATCTTATAGATCAAGAACAAGTAGATAATCGGGGAAAAATGAAAGTTGTTGACTAGTCCCTGAACTTTTACTATCTCTGCAATCTAGCATTGGTAAGTTCGTTCGGTTTAGATTAGTATAATTCAAAATTTTGAATTGTGGTTGTTGAATATTTTTGGTATATTTTAATTGTTGTAAATTGTTATGTATTAAGAAAGTAATTGATTTGAACGTTGTTAAACGATGATATGTTTTGAGCCAGATGAACGTAGGATAAAGTACAATTGGCATGCCAATAGGTTATATGGCGTGTTGTACATGATTTACTTGTGATGAGATGATGATTCTTGACTTGTTATTATTCACTTAATATACTGAAGTTCAACATTTGTTGCGAACTATCGTGTTATATTTACAATGATTTTGGCTTGTTACCGGGGGCGGATGTAAAGCCTTCGGGCTTGGCATTTGCTGCCATGCGTGTTTTCAGAGGGATGATAACCTATGGGCTAGGCACTTGGTGCCATGGCGTGTTCTCGGTTGGATTGGCTCGTTTGAGCTTTCTGGCATGTTTTGGGTGGATAACCATGTACTCGTATCTGTTATATCGTTCATCAGGCAAATTTCCAGCGATAGATGACTTATTACTGAATTGTGTAATGGATTGCATGATTTTTCGATATTATTGTGACTTGATATTGAATGATCTCATGTGATTGAATATATTATGCAAATCATATATGTAAATGTATAAAGTCACCTGTTGAATGATTGTCGTTGACAGTATTTATTGTTTGTTAATCTTGTTAATGTAATTGCTTTGTTTATATGGTAAGTTTTATCATTTTAACCATTGAACTTACTAAGCTCTATGGAAGCCTACTCATGTCACTTTTTCTTGTTTCTTTATAGATAACATTTTATGGAGTCGGGTGATCGGATCAAGCTGAAGATCACACTATCTATATATTTACCGGTAATTTTTGACATGTTCATATTTGGATCATATAACATCTAATAGGTGTGTCTTGTGTATGATTGAGATACTTATTACAAGTGGTACATATTGTACTTGTGTGATGTCATTTAAGTTGAATTTTAACTTACTTGTGTATATGCCTTTGGTTTTGGTTTGTACAGACTTTTATAAATGTCTTTGGTTATTTGGTACATGCCTCATGGGAGTGTTTGAAATATGGTAAATTAGGATGTGAATGGATTGATTGGATTGGTAGGTTTAGCATATGTTTAATGTATGGAATTGTGATATTTGAATGCAAGTTGTTTGGTTTGTAATGTGGATTTGGTTTGATAATTGAATTGTGGTGTCAATGAGGGTATATTGGTTAGGCACATAGGTTGAATGTGTTGGTATGTTTTGAGCATGTTTGAATGTGTTTTAAAGGTATGAAAATGATTATTTTTGGTTTGCCTTGGTACCTAAGGTTTGAGTGAAAAGTTTTGCCTTGTTTAGGAAGTGACTTAAGGTGTACACGGCTTGGGACATGAGCTGTCACACGACCGTGTACCACATATGGTTACACCACATGATCGTGTGTCATCTTGATTTTAAGTACAAGATTTTTCATATGACATCAAGCTGTTACACGGCCTAAAGACACGGCCTTGTGACCTTATTTTGAATACTCACACGCCTTGCGATACGACCGTGTGACATTATTTCAATTTGTACACAGGCTGTGACACAGTCGTGTGGCCCAAATTTCGAATTGTACATGGCTTGGCCACACGACCATGTTTCTAAGCCACACGGTTTGGGCTCTATCACATGGTCGTGTGACCCCTATTTCCAAAATTTTTAAAATTTTTTCATATTTTTCTACTTTATTTCAAATTAGTCCCTGATTGTTTTCAAACTATTTTTAAAGTCTCGTAAGCTCAATTTAAGGCCTATAAGTGTGTATTTATGCTATGTTTAATATGTGGATTGAATATTGATATTTAAATTAATGTTTGAATGGTTTAATGGTGTTATTTGAGTTTATATGTGTCATAATACTCCATAACCCAAATCCGGAGACAGAGATGGGTTAGGGGTGTTATAGGCACCAACTGTACTCTTGTGGCATCCCGTTGGATGCATCCCTCTAGATGTGGTTTATGCCAACCATCCCTTGTGACAACAACATAAAAGTTCTCAACATGGAAAATTCAGACACATTGGCCATCCCCACAAGGTTAGTGTAGTGGACATCGCCCCCTAAGGTTATCATAGTACTTCAATATTCGTACACCCAAATAAAGAAGGCATGCATTACTCTTCTTGAAAGGAATCGAAACCGAAAAACAAAACAATTGGTTGGAAATCTGGTCGGAAAATAAACTAGAAGAAAACCGACAAAATCTCACTAGGTTCAATTCCTAGGAAAGATTGGAGGGGTTACAAACGATCCTGCTTAAAACCCAATCTTCTAGATAAAATTTTCCTCCCGTGTAATTTCGCAGAACATCAAAATTTAGAGACTAGAAAGAAGCTATTTTTCTTTTGTTGTGTTCTTTGAAAAATGAGGATAATAACCTCCTATTTATATAGTTTTTTAAAGGGTAAAATGGTAAAATAAAAGTGTTAGTTTTCAAGAATAATAGAGGATTTTTCTCAACAAACATATTTTGAAAATATTTTTTGTAACAGTTAGAGAATTTTCCGCAATCGAAAATATTCTTTTGCATTACCAACACTTTATGAATTTTTAAAGAATTTTTTATATTTTTAGATCTTTTAATTTTTTTTCATAATTATAGATTAAAAATTTGAAAAAGTATCAAATTAAATATTTAACTATAGTTCATAAGTTAAATTAGATATTAACTATTGAATTAACTTACCATGTCAAATTAGATATGAACTCTTAAGTTAACTTGTCATGTTCTTTTAAGACCGTAATAACTATTAAGAGATGAATAAACAAAATATTATAATTCGATAACGTTTAGTGTATAAACTTTTATAGTTCAATCGAAAAAAATAATCATAAATTGTTATTTTTATAATTTATCCTATATAAATAGATATTTAAGATAAATCAAATTGGTAAATTATATAATTAATTTTTTATTTATTATAAAATTCATAATTTTGATTATTTAATTAAATATTTAAGATAATATAAATATAAATATAAATATAAATATAAATATAAATATAAATATAGGGTTCAGCTTTTATTACACCTTATTTTTTTGTTCATTTATTTCTCTCTCGTCTATTATCGTCTTCCTCCTACCATCGTCCCTCTTCTCTCTCTCTCTCGTCTCTGCAAATCAGTTTTTTTTTTTCCTTCTCTTCTCATCTCAGTTCTCACCCACCGCCGTGTCCGCTGGTTTCTGCCGGATCTGACCTGTATCCCGTGTCGGATCGTATCGACACGGGTACTGCACCCCAAATTGCCGAGTCCAGGTAACGAAGGTCATATGCTTGTTATTCATGGGGAAAGTAATGCGAAAATTTAGTAGCGCGATTGACTTTTGACGTGCTAATTTGTTTCTTTTATTTCTAATGAATGCTTAATCAGTACTTATGAAATTTTCTTTTGTTCAATTAAACATAAAACATTATTTTTTGCCTCCTTTGAAGGTTCATTGTTTTCCTCGATTACGGGTTTTTGTGTGGTCAGAGGAAAATGGGAAGCACCAGTGCTCATAAAGTCCCCAGTGATACAGAAATGGAAGGTTCTGAGGCCACGATAGAAATTAAAATAAAAACATTGGACTCTCAGACTTATACTTTGAGAGTGGATAAACAGGTAAGTTACTCTCAGTTTGTTTTGTCATGAATTAACCCAAGGTCTGATATTGTGCTGTTGTAAGATGTTGTTCAGTTCCCCAATTACAATTGGTTAATGCATATTTACTTACAAGTTTTTCTGTCCAGCACCTTTTTTTTTTAATATTTTGTGACAAATCTTGGACTTTGCATAGAATCTTTTCTTCATTTCTTGAAGAATTTGAATTGTTAATGTAAAAATGTTGTCTAATTTTGCTAGTAGCAGTTCACAAAAACTTTGATATGATAGCTTCCTATGGTTACCATGATTTTTCATGGGTAGTTGAGGTTTTCTAATCTTTAACCTTTTAACTTCCTTCTGATTGACTTGCCACTTATACTAGCATATTTGTTCTAAATTTTATACGGTTAATTCTTTAACCGTTGTGCTTTGCATTTTTGTTCATTGTCTCTGTATACTTTACAGATGCCAGTTCCTGCACTAAAAGAACAGATTGCTTCTGTAACTGGTGTGTTGTCAGAGCAACAACGGCTAATCTGTCGTGGAAAAGTTCTAAAAGATGATCAGCTCCTTTCTGCATATCGTATCCATTTTCTTTTCAATATTCATGCTGATTTGTAAAGTGGCTACCAGATTTTATTGATTTTCTCAGGTGTAAAGTTGTTCCATTGTATTTATTGCTGCTATTTTTTCTTTTGCAGCAAGTCCCTCTCATTGGGACCTAAAAGAAATTTTCCAAATGCTAGTTCACTTCAGCCTTACACAGATAAGGGGTGGAAGAAGTACTGAATAATATTCTATAGGGGGTGGAAGAATTCTGCCAAAGAGGAATTTGGTTTGGTTTTGGAGTCTGCTGATCTCCTGAAAGTATTAAAGACGCATTGTAACATCTCCGCTATCCTCTGAAAGTATTAAAGACACATTGTAACATCTTCACTAGATTAAGGTTTTTGAGATAGTCCTTCAGTTCGGTTTTGTTTTGGACTCCATTGATCTCTTTTAAGCATGACAAATTGCAGCATCATCACTAGATAAAGGTTCATGAGGAAGGGCTTCAGTTTAGTTTTGTTTTGGACTCCATTGATCCCTTGAAAGCATTAAAAGACAGATTGCAGCATCTTCACTAGATATAAATAAAGGTTGATGAGGGAGTGCAAAGAGGAGAAGTGAAGTTATAGAGTCATATGATGAGCTCATCATGTTCAACAAGAACTTATGAAGACATTTAGATCTTCTCCTAGTTGTGTTCTTGCGGGACTCAGCCTCATTAGAAAGTTTATGAAGGACAACTAAGTGAAGAAAGAGGTAGGTTTGAAGAAGAAGATGGTAAGCTGAGTTTAAGAGGAATGGTGAACTTAATTGAGATCATCTTCTCCTAGTTTTCGTCACATGAACCTTTCTTCATTTAGATCTTCAAACCAGCCTTTTCTTCACTTAGTTGTCCTTCCAAACATGAACCTTTCAAACATGAACCGACTAGCGAGGCTTAGTCTCCCAAAAACCTAACTGGGGAAGATCTAAATGTCTTTGTATGAACATGGTGGACTCACCATATGACTTTGTAAGTTCAGTTCTCCTCTCTGCTCTTTCTCATGAATCCTTATCTAGTGAAAATGTTGAAATGTGTTTTTTAGTACTTTCAAAGGATCATTTGAGTCCAAAACAAAACCAAGTTGAAGCACTTCCTCGTGATCTATTTAGTGAAGATGCTGCGATGCACCTTTTATGCTTTCAAGGGATCAGCTGAGTCCAAAACAAAACCAAACTGAAGTGCTTCCTTATGAACCTTTATCTAGTGAAGATGTGATGTATCTTTTGATGTTTTCAAAGGATTAGTGGAGTCCAAAACCAAACCAAACTGAAGCACTTCCTCTTGAATCTTAATTTAGTGAAGATGCAGTGACTTGTCTTTTAATGATTTCAAGGGATCAACGGGGTCCCAAACTAAAGCACTTCCTTTTGAACCATTATCTCGTGCAAATGTTGCGATGTGTCTTTTAATGTTAGGTCCTTCTGGCTATAGGGAAGGGTGGAATGGGTCATCTGACGGTTGAAATTTTCTCCAATTGCAGTACTTAATACTTACAATGTAACTAAATATTAATTGGTTTTATATGGATGACTTTCTTATGCTTGCTATTTTTTGGTTGCTGAATAGAAATTGGATTGCATTATGGAATTTTCTTGCATCTTTATCTGTTTCAAAGTTGGAATATGAGTCAAGTTTCTTAACTTGAGATAGATGTCGAGGATGGTCACACCTTGCACCTGGTGGTCAGGCAGCCAGTTCCACCATCATCTGATGGCTCACCATATCATTCAGGTTTTGCTGCACTTTACGATCCATTATCACCTGTTTTTTTTTGGTACAAACATAGCATAAGCTCATGTTTTTCATTGGGGGGGGGGGAGAGGAAAATTAAAATTTGTGTGGGCTTTAGGCTCCAGTTTATAAGGAAAAGCCTTTTGTCATTTGCTAGTAGCTTTAAATTTGATGATTTGCTGGTATTGGCCCTAGTTAATGCTTGATAGGTGTGAAGTGCCCGACTCACCATGCAATGCCTTACAAAAGTTAGTTTTGGTTCATTGTTTGCCACATGTTTGAAATGAAGTATTGGCCAATAAAGGGTTATATGTTCATTATTATTGTCTGTTGATATAAATATGGTTTTACAAATAAGCATGCCTCCTTCCATGCCTACCCCCAACATGTTTTCCTTTCTTATGAAGACTTTTAACACTAGTAGCTGCAAAAACTAAAATTAGATCATTTTGACCTTGATTTGACAAGCGCATGACCTCATGCAAAAATATTTTGGGATGTGCTTCGACAAATATTAAAAGAAAATGTGTATACGACGCCTACCCACCATCTTGCTTCCTTAAGAGATAATGTCAAACAAGTAGAATCTGAACCGAAAATGTTGCCTTTGTGGTAGATGTGATCATAGTAACCTGGTTGGAAGATAATGTTGATCCAATTTCCAACGGTTCTGCCCTGAAGCAATGAAGTTCCATGAAATAAGATGAAGCCATTTTTTTGTGCATTTTTTTGAGGTTTTGAGGCTTGATAGTGTTAGGGTGGGTTTGGATGGGCGATTGGGTGCGGTGCGGTGCGTTTAGCCTACTTTTTGTCTCACGCTACAGTGTTCCTACAGTATCTAATCTCACCGCTACCGCTGCTTTTACACTAACCGCAGGTAAACGCACTGCCCATCCAAACTCACCCTTAGTCAATAAAGAATGATTTCCAACTGTTATGCTGTTCAGAGATTAAATTGTGGTAGCTGATGTTGAATGATACCAGATGGTGGCCAATGTCATTCTTATTATTTGAGTTACCAAAGAGCAATTCTTACACAAGCATTATTTCTTTTATGTTCAGTGTAAACCTGCGATCTACTTGTAACAGATATTAGATGATAATTTGGTTTTGTAATATTAATTTAATATGAATTGCTTATGTTTCTGAAAAGGGAGAAAAGTTGGTTAAGATTGTTATTAATACTTAGCATTACTTTTTGCAGCAAATGATCCTGCGTCAGGTACAAGTCGTGGTCATAGTAATCATGCCCCAAGTTTTGTCATAGAGACTTTTAATGTGCCTGATCAAGGGGATGGGGTTCCTCCTGAAATCAGTCGGGTAATTTTGGAATTGGATGTAAAATGGAGAATATTTCTACAGGGAAATATATATTTATGACAATTTCTTTAATTTTAATTTGTTTCTTTCTTTCTCAGCAGATTGTTTCTGCTGTTCTTGGCTCTTTTGGGTTCGCAAATATGGCAAGTGGAAATACTGGGAGTGATGCCAGGGTGAGTTAATTTTTCAGTATTAAGTAATGACAGTTATTTTGACGGTTGAACTAATGCTTGTCTGAAATATGATGAGGGTATTTGTGTAAGCTTTCTATGCTTTGGCACACAACAAGTAACTTAAAAAGGAGATCCAAAACAGTCAAATATTCAAAATTCTTAATTTTCAGGGTCCATTTGTAGGTCATGTCTTAACAAGATGGAATGTTGACAATCTCCTAGAGATCATGGGAAGTCTTGAGTTTTGTTTTTCTGTAATCCAAAGGTTTTAATGTGCTTTAATATCTGTATCGTTGTTTATTTGTTCCTAAATTCATATGATTTCTTGGGAATTGATGGATACCTAAGGATCATGGTTCACAAAGACAGGAAAGAACGTCTGGTGGTAGTGGCATGCCAGATTCATCCCAAGCTCAAACTGAGCTAGCCAGCATGACAAGTCAATCAGATAGAGCCCATAGTGCTTTTGGACTTCCAGCGGCGGTTTCCTTGGGGTCTATGCAGCCTCCTGTGAGTTTGGAATTCGTTAACTTTCTTGCTAATTTGTCTGTCTCCTTGTATGTCCCAAGTGGATTTGTTCGTGAAATAAATCTTATGGAAAACCTATTTTTGGGCTTTAAGTTATATGCTTAATTTTCTTCATGTTTGTAGGTAATTCCTGATTCTTTGGCTACATTGTCCCAATATCTTAGTCATATACGGAACGAATTTGATGCCCTTGGTTAGTTTTTCTTTGATAAAAAAGTAGTTATATTATCTCTGTCAGCTACCAGAAAGAATAATGGTTCATTGATGATTTGCAACTCATCTGAGTGCCAGGTAGAGCTGGTGGAAATGATTCTCAGACAGCTCCCATGAGTAGGACTGGATCTAGAGATTCTAATTCTGCATCAAATTCAGGAACTGTACATGAAGGTCTTCCTACACCTGCATCTTTGGCGGAAGTGTTACTCTCTACCAGGCAAATGCTCATTGAACAAGCTGGAGAAAGTGTACAAGTGTGTCCCTAACTACCTTTTTAGTTTCTTTCTAAAAGCTGCATGTTTATGTAACAACTTGTCTTCTTGATGGAGATGTGAATACATCTGCTGGTGGAAATGAAAGATAGAAAAAAAAAAAAGGGGGGGGGGGGAGGCGGAGTTGTCATGGCTTGATTTTTTTCTTATAGAGTTCTCAATTTTTTGTTTTATTATGCTGACGGACAGCAACTTGCAAGGCAACTGGAGGATCAAGTAAATGTGACTGACCCCTCAGCAAGGCTGATTGCACAGACCAATGCATTGAGAACCGGAGCTTTACTGCACAACCTAGGCTCACTTTTACTTGAGCTTGGTCGTACAACCATGACACTACGCTTAGGTCAAACACCAGTAAGATAGTTTCATTCTGCCTCTACAACATTTTAACTCCTTTTGACATAATTTGTGTTCTTTGTAGTTATAACTGCTCACGTGTTTCTTTCTTTTTTCTTTTCTTTTTTCAGTCTGAAGCTGTTGTTAATGCTGGCCCTGCAGTTTTCATATCCCCTTCTGGTCCAAACCCTCTCATGGTTCAGGCAATGTTCTAACAGCTTAACGAAACCCTCTTATTTGATGTCAATGCTTTTTGGTTTATGCTGATTGATCAGTATGTTTTTAGGCTCTTCCTTTTCAACCAGGAACTAGCTTTGGTGCCATCCCTGTGGGAACTGTCCAGCCTGGATCTGGTTTGGTTAATGGACTTGGGACTGGGTTTGTTCCTAGGCGTATTGACATACAAATACGAAGAGGTATGGAATACCTAGCTATATTCTGTGTTTTGATGTGTATTTTGTATTGGACCAGAGACTGATGTTGTATACCATAAGGTTCATCAATGGCAACACCGAATACTCGAGAGGAACATCCCCCAAACCAATCAGGTCAAAGCAACCAATCAATGGTTTCTGACAGTGAGAATCGTAGCAGTCAAACAACTTCAAGGGTCTCAGATACGCCATCTTTTGCTGGAGAATCTGGAGTGCGGGTGGTTCCTATTAGGACCATGGTTGCTGCTGTACCTGCTCCGTTGGGTCGCCTACCTTCAGAGTCTTCTGGTAATTCTGTGGGAGTATACTACCCATTACTTGGAAGATTACAGAACATAGCTCCTGGACACGTAAGTGGTGAACGGGGACCTCAAGCATCTGGTGAGCATCCATCTTCTGGTGCTCAACCTGAGCTGCTTCGTATTCCTGAATCTGCAGTGCAACATCAAAGTTCAGAAGAGTCTGCAAGAGATGGTAATATGATAAATCCAATACTTTGCCATACTAGTGACATTGTATGTTCTCGTATGGATAAAAACTCTGTTTTGAACTTTTTGCAAAACATGGTAGAATTTTTCATTGGCATTGATGCTGTTGGAATTTGTTGTTCAATGCCACTCCTACCTTGTACCCAATTGCCATTCCCATGTGGAAATTGGGTTTTTCCTTTTTTTCATAGTGTTACTGTTTCCTTGGTGCTGTCAGCAGGTTGTTTGTTATTCCTTTTTTTGCCCTTTTTCTCGCATTTTATAGTTTTTAAATTTCTTACTATTAGGTCCAAGAGGGGGTGAATTAGGATTTTAAGAACCTTTTTTAAAATAAAAGAGAAGGGAAGAAAAGCTTTGCCAATTCAATTTATAGTGGTTCGGCACCAGTTGCTTATCTCCACTGCATTAGTATACCCCAACTAAAGATTTTCTAATTTATTACTTTGAATTGTACCTTTCAAGGAAAAGGTATAAACCTTTACAACCCCTATTTGCTTTTTTAGGTAAGATAGAACCTTCACAAATAAACCTCTAAGAAGGTAGGTGTTCACAGATTTGGCTCACTAGAACTATGTGCAAGAGAATAAGAAGAAATAAAGAATTAAATACTATTCTCTTGATGTGGATGCTTGGATGTTTTCTTGTGTCTTGAAGTGTTGAAGAGTATTTATATCAAAGAACTCTTTTCTAGCTGTTGCAATGTAATAGTTTGAGTTGAAAAAGTGCCACTGCAACTTAGTGTCTATACCTACTAAGAGGATATCGATATTTCCTTCAAAAAGTAGCAGTTAGTTACCGCTGTAACACCCTAAGTATCGATATTTTTAGGCATGTATTTGTACCTCTAGAGCATATATCTATACCTCATGAACAAGTATTGACCTTTCTATTTTGTTCCATGGCTACTGATTTGCCATGTATTGATACCCATACTCCTAGTATCAACACTTAGCCACTAAGTTGCTTTAAAAACACTTTAAAACAACTTGTTATTAACTCAAAAACATTTGGTATAAGATAAAACACATTTAGATTTAGATCACGTTTTTTAATATTTTAAGGCTTTGAAAATGTTTAAAGATATTTTCAATAATATTTTCACTAAATAACTTGGTAATAAATTTTATCTTAAATATTGTTATATCAAAAGCTTGAGACATTAAAGCTAGCACTTACTTTGGAAAAGTGTTCATTTGCCTCCCAAATTTCCCTTTTAAGGTATGCAAAAGTGCTGTTTTGAGAATATATACCTTCTAGCAGCCTTTTAACTTGGGAAACACTTATTGCTTTTCCTTTTTCACATTTCGGGAAACACTTCATTAATATTAGCATGCACATTCTATGCTGCTCTTCATCTTTTGTTAGTTTCTGCAGTTTGGAATTTTCCATGTGAATTGACCAAAAAGTTAAAAGCCAAAGGGGGGAAAATGACAATGGAAAAGGAAAGGTGAAGTCTACCAGGAGGCTTACCTTTCAAGAATTGACCATCAAGCTGCTTCCTGCTGCAGGTTCATTACCGAATGCTAATTCAAGACAACAGGAGCGTCCTAATACACGCAGTGTCAATATCAGCATTCTAGCTGCTGGCAGAACTGAAAACAACCAAGACTCTGAGAGACAAAGTCCTAGTAATGTTCTTCAGTTTCTAAGGACAATTTTCCCTGGTGGTGAAATTCAGGTAGAGGAAGCGAGTTCACAAGGAACAGCTAGAGATTCTGTCCGAGGGCAAGCAGAAGCATCCAATGTTGCTCCAGCAGCTGAGACAAGTATTACTAATCAAGGGGTGTTTTTATCTAATTTGCTTCATCAGATCATGCCATACATATCTCAGCATGCGGGTTCACAACGAAGTACTCCCGAAGAAGCAACTACTTCTGCCCCGGTGAGCATGCTTCTTGTCCTCAGTTATTTTCGTAGTGGTTGATATGGGTCTGGTTTAAACCATGGATTGCTTCTTTGATTGAGGTCTTGCTAATTCTTTCCTTGCTCAAATATGGATGAAAAGTTAATGAAAGTATAGCCATTGGGATAAAACATAATTTTAAAGTGAACAATAATGATGCCAAATACTGCTGCATTTGCAGGCTGACCTCTCTAGTACCGGGAATTCACGCAGACCAAATGACACTGAACAAAATCCACCGAACTCGAAACGTCAGAAGGTACTGGTTTAATTACTTCTGATGTCTATTCCATCTTTTTCCTTTTATCATATTCCCTGCTACTGCTAACTTTTTCCATGTCTCACTTAAAATTATTGACAAAACCCTAAACCCTAGTAATAATATATGGAGGTTGTGGTCCATGAAATTACGTGTATGGTATTGCATATTGGTACATAAGAAGCTAGTTAAGGCAGGTCTAGTTGTGCAAGAAAGATTAGATGCACGATATGACACATGCAATGCTTCTACAGCACCAAAAAGGAAAAAAAAAGAAACACAAGTAACTTGTCAATAGCAAGGTTACTAGTTTGAGTTTTGACAAAATTGTATGAATTTCTCATTATTTTGGCCATCTTATTTCCAAGTTCTTGGGTGTGATTAAAAAGATTTTAAGCATGTAATTATTATTATTTTGACTAAAAAAGAGTTAAAACAGATATTAATGTATGTCTAAACAAGCTAACTGCACCCCCAATTCAGAAGTCATGGTATAATATCTGAAAAACAGCATTTAGGAGAGGAATTTTCAAGGTTAATGCTAAATTTGCTGCGAACTAGTTTAGTCTTTAGATTAATTTCAGTTATTTCTTTCAAGGAGTCCAAGGATGTACCGAACTTATGTACTTAGAATCTGGGCTTGGTCTAAATTTATGGTTCCTAAGCAAATACTGTTTGAAAACTTTATTCCATTATGGAAAAGGGTGCATTGGTTGCATTTGTGATGTAGTGACAGGTCTTGAGAAACATTTTAGTCTGATACCAGATGTTTAGAATTTGTCAATCATATACCAAGGAAATCACTCTTTTTCTTCGCAGACGGAGTAACTTATCAAGAGGACGATTTACCGAAGCTTCCCGTGGTTATGAAAATTCGTAATTGCTGATTTGAGAACTTTCTTGGTATATGAACAGCGGCATGACTTATATGTTAAAATGTGGTAATATCATGGTCCTTTTTATTGCAAAAATGAGATGACATTCTATTATTTATATTATAGGGGAAATTTGTAGTCACATTTTTTTTGGTTTTTGACTTTTATAACATAGTAGTAATGTTGTTTTATTGAACTGCCACTTTACCTCGTGTCTAGTCCCATCTATCATCTACCTTCACTTGAGCATTAATGGCATTCGCCTTCTTCTCCATTCCTTGTATATTTTGGTACATCCAGTTTGCATACAAGTAGCATGTGTTGGTCAGTTGAATTTAAATAAAACTTGGAATATCAGTAACTCAAACCTTCCTGAGGTTGGAAGACTCTCATTCCTTTTGAAATCTTGAAGAAAGAATTAATTCTATGCTGTTTTCTCTTTTGTTAAAATATGTTATTAGTTCTTGTACTTTTTGAATATTTAGAATATAACATTTATACACGGTTAAACTTTTTTGGTAAATTCAATTTCATTATAACACCAATTTTTAACTACATGGTTACCATGTTTGTGTGTCTTTTTTTCAAAATATCACATGAATAAATTTAACAAAAAGAAAAATTAAAATGTGCAGAGATTAAATTCCTAGAAATAAAAACACAGGGGTTATGGCATACTTTCAAGAATCTTATTCCTAGGTTTAGTTTCATTTTTTTCTTGATTTTTAGGACAAGTTGGTTAGTTTGATTGTGTTCTGTTGTTGCAACAAGAAGATGTCTTAAAATATGTGTTTAGAAGAGTCTTCGATTAATGGGAATCTTGTTAAAATCGGTAGCCTACATCTAGTATTGCTCATTTCTTCTTCTATTAATTTTCAAAGTATTTTGATATAATAATTATTCTTAATTAAATTAGATTTTAATCCCTTGATTAAATAATTAAAAATTAATTTGATAATCTTTAAAATAAGTTCAAGTGTTACAAATACTTAAAAATAAGTTTTAAAAATGTCTTTGTTTATTACAGGTGCTTTTAAGTAATCCTAATATGGTTTAAAAATTAAAGTGTTTTCTAAATCATTTTAAGGTTAAGTATTGATACCTATTTCAAACAATGTTTTTAGGTGGGTTAAGTATCGATACTTAAATATCAATGCCTAACCCAAGTATCAATACATTTAATAAGATATCGATACATGGGTAAATTAATAGCTAGAACATAATCTACGAAGGTAATGTATCACTACTTGTTTTTGAGATGTTGACACCAGCCTTGAAGATATCTTTTGCCACCTTATGGGCATCGATATCATTGCTTGCAAGGTATTTTAAATGCGCGAATTTAATGCTTCTAATAGCTAGGAATTCTCTCCGACAAGTCTAGATTACAAATTAATAATAAGATAAAAATATGTTCTTGCAATTCTTAAATGTACAAGAAATAAATTCTCGAGTTGAGTTGAAATTTTATTTTTTTTAAGTGTTTATTTATAATTGAAAGTGCCTAATATCGTAAACCAAGACCTATGATTTATTGTTTGTTTTATTTCTCTTACTTGTGATATTAGTAAAAATAAAATTAAGGAGATTTTGCAAGTTACATCTTTGCCTTGGGAAATTTGAAAAGGTTATATTATATGTAGTTTGTTCCCTGAACTTGTTTAAAAATACGTAGTTGGTATCTGAACTTTTTATTATACTTAGTTGGTACATGAATTGGTACCTCTATTTTAATATTGTTAGTTTGTACTAATATGACATTGATAGCCAACCAGGTAGTGACACGTGGTAACTTCTCAGTAACATAAAATTAAAATTTTTTAAAATATTTAAATTAATAAAAAAAGAACTATTTTTTGTTGAGGTTCATGCTTGGTGTGAAAAAAATATTTTAATTAATTTATCTATTTTTAAAAATTTTACTTTTAACTTTTAAAATTTATATGTGTCATGCAGTATATTGATAAGTTGTCATGTGTCAGCAACAAATTAATTATTAGTGACATGTCAATATTAATATTAATACAGAGGTACTAAACTAGGTGATTTAAAAAAAAATTCAGGGATCAATCCAAAAGTCAACCTAAAATTCAGAACAATGGGAAATGAAATGTTGAGATGGCTAACAGCTTTGGCAGTTTCAGCCTTGAGGTAGTTCAAAGACTCCATTGGATATCTAATTTGTTGTCCTAAAATCCCATGTTTCTTCATCTCTAACCAAACTCTCTTCTCCTTTTTCTCTTTAGCTCTATCCTCTAATTCCATTCCCACATCGCATGAAAGATTGTTTTGTTAAAAGAATTTCAGATTTCGAAGATCGAAAATTCGAAATCTTTTTCCTTTCATAATGCGATCTAACACTCCAAGCCTAGCTCCTGGATTCACCCTTTTCCCTTCCCTAAAACCTCCCCACACAACCCTTTTCTTCCACCAAATCTTCGTCTTGATTCTCACTTTCTTAGCCTACGCCTCTTTCCATGCTTCCCGGAAACCCCCCAGCATTGTGAAAAGCGTCTTAGGACCCACTGTTCAAACAGATTCTACCTCTAACAACACCGGATGGGCCCCGTTCAACGGCCCCGAAGGAACCCATCGGCTGGGTGAGCTTGATCTTGCATTTTTAACATCATATGCTATAGGGATGTATTTTGCTGGACATGTAGGTGATAGGATTGATTTAAGGCTTTTTCTTGTGTTTGGAATGATGGGTAGTGGCATTTTGACGATAATTTTTGGGTTTGGCTATTGGTTTGATGTTCATTTGTTGGGTTATTTTATTGGAGTTCAAGTTATTTGTGGGGTTTTTCAATCTATAGGGTGGCCTTGTGTGGTTTCTGTTGTAGGGAATTGGTTTGGGAAGGAGAAGAGAGGGTTGATTATGGGGGTTTGGACTTCACATACATCTGTTGGGAATATTATTGGGTCTGTTGTGGCTTCTGGGGTTTTGGAGTTTGGTTGGGGTTGGTCTTTTTTGGTGCCCGGGATTTTGATTATTGTAGTTGGGATTTTGGTTTTTTGTTTCTTAGTGGTGAGCCCTGATGATTTGGGGTTTGAAATGATGTCGTCTGGAAAAGAGATTGAGATGTGTGTGGGGGAAGAAAATGTGGCGAATTTAGAAAAAGTGGAATCAGAGGAAGCAGGGTTGCTCGAGAACAAGGATTCTGATTCCCTGGCTGCCATTGGATTCTTGGAGGCATGGAGGTTGCCAGGTGTGGCACCATTTTCTTTCTGCCTCTTCTTCTCCAAGTTGGTGGCTTATACATTTTTGTATTGGTTGCCCTTCTACATAAGACACACAGGTACTTGTTATCACTTGGTGCGATTATTATTTCAAGAGTTAACTTGAGTTGTTTTAGTGTATCCAAAGGAAATTTCTCCAGAAATGCATTTCAATAATATGGCCATGGCAATAATTGTTGGTGCTAATTTTAAGTTAAGCATTTCATATATTTTAAGTGTGGCGACATTAGCCCGATCTCAGATGGTTATCTACGAAGTTATATGCTGTAGGGCCTGAGCATGTTTTAGATGCTTTGAATCTGTTACTGCTCTTTGATTAGCTAAAACGGTGGATGTTTATTTATTCTTGCAAATTTGTGTTGGCATTGTAGCCGTTGCAGGAGTGCATTTGTCCCATAAAACTGCTGGGATCCTCTCTACAATATTCGATATTGGAGGAGTCTTAGGTGGGGTGCTAGCAGGTTTCATTTCGGATGTCATTGATGCTCGTGCAGTTACTTCGGTTACTTTCTTATTACTATCAATTCCTGCACTCATTTTGTACCGGATTTATGGAAGTGTCTCTATGGTTACCAATATAGGATTGATGTTTCTCTCTGGGTTGCTAGTGAATGGGCCTTATTCACTAATTACAACAGCTGTTGCTGCTGATCTTGGTACCCAGGACTTGATTAAAGGAAACTCCCGTGCATTAGCTACAGTGACAGCAATCATAGATGGCACTGGCTCTGTGGGAGCAGCTCTTGGGCCCCTTTTGGCTGGGTATATATCCACTAGGGGTTGGAATAGTGTATTTCTTATGCTAATTTTTGCTATATTCTTTGCTAGTATATTCTTGGTTCGTGTTGCAAAAACCGAGATTGGAAGGATGGTAAGTGAGGGGAAAGAGCTTGGTAGTAGTGTGACTGCAAGTTGATGCAGTTTCTCTAGGCCTCTGACTGTTTAGAAAGCATCTTATTAGGATACAGGCATACAGAATATGTTGTTGAAGTTTTTTTTCATTGTACCTCAATCTCAATTGTATTTCATTCTTTTATACACTGAAAATCTTCAGTTCATATATACATGTACCATAATTTTTGTATCAGTTCATTCCTCATTTTACCTATATTAGATCAAAGTTTGTTCTCTTTGAAATGTTGTAAGCCGTGTTCTTAAATCTTCAATGAGATTTTGGCGTCTTCTGTCCTGGTAAAGAAGATTAACAATGGAACCATTCATCTCTACGTTTTTGCACAAAGAGAATTCTATTTGCAGTCTTGTGATACGTTGCTGTGTGTGTTAATGCAAACGTGCGTATAAAACTGTCATGTCTATCAAATCCGTTATGGTAGTATGGAGTTGGATTACAAGTTACACTGACTACTTGTAATTTATGTATTCTTATAAGGTTTGAATTATTTTTTCAAGTTGTTAACATATTTAAAATATTATATAACATTTTGACATATTTTATGTTACTTCATTAATTGTGTTGTATTGTTATATACATGTGTGTATATACATTCTGTATTAGTATTGTATGCAGAACAACACAAATAGGTCCAAAATTATTACTTGCACCCCAGATATACCCAACAAGCTACAGGAAGATCCATTCAGGAGCCATCTTTAGCTCAAACAGGTAAGACTATCAACTTCTTTGGTAAGAAACAAGGATACCCAAAAGGATGGCAATTAAACTGTCAAAAGTTCAATGCTAGCACAATCAAGAAGATGACAAATGTTTGCAAAGAATATATCTTCTTTAGAAAATAGTACAATAACAGATTTATTTCTGTTTATAGTCTGCCTAGCAGACAAATCGATTCTGTTCATCAAATTATCCAAAGCTTCATTTGAAGCCAATAAGAATGATCAGGAAAGAAAATCTACCAAATTCTGAACCCTAATTCCATGATTTGATTCTTTCAAGTTTTCTTTTGTTCTATTGGTGAATGTTCATCATTAACTAGTTGTCTCCTTTGTGTACCAACCATGTATTGAGTGTAAACAAATGTAATAGAGTTCTATCCTTCTAAGAGGCATTTAAGACTCTGAAGCCCCTCAGCAGAAATGCTTCTCCTGACTCTTCCCCTTTGTCTGACAGAAGGTTGAGGTGGCTCCAAGTGAAAACACACCACAACAACGGTCAAATTGTCTGTTGCTCCTCTTTTTATTGCTTCTTCAACTATTTCTTTGCAACATAATTTGACATCATTGTGCTCCTGGAGCCGCCGCCTTGTGAAATCTATGGCATTTTGGCTGGTAAAAACATCCCATATTCCATCACTACCGATGATCAAAAACTCATCTTCCTTAGTCAGTGTTATCATTTTGAGTTCTGGTTCAGCACTTAGGGGGCCAATTCTCTCACCGGTTTCCTTCATACCTTCAATGTGCCAATCGCCTAATGCTCGGGTGACCCCTAGTTGACCATTCAGATAACCATCATCAACGAATCCACCCAGAGCCTCGATCCGCCTTCTCTCTTTCATGCAACAGGGCCTATGATCCTTTGACATCTCTACAGCTCTTCCATGCCATGACAGTACCGCCCTAGAATCCCCAGCATTTGCCACAAGTAAAGACCTGTAAAAGGTAAGATATTCCTTTCAAGCAAAGCAAAAACCATAAAATTTATTCTAACATATAGTAGAAACAAATTAGAAAGTGTCCAGATTATACACACTAGAAATCTCAACTTCATTCACTTCGCCAAATTCAAATGCATCAGATTTTCTAATGTAACCTGTCTCAATGTCTATCTTCATTTTATAGCTGTTTTCTCCAGCCAAAAAAGCTTTGGAAGTGCTTACCTCCCAAATATCATTGCAGTGAGAACAGTAGTGCCAGAAGCCAGTGATGACTCGAGAGAGCATGACTTCGCAAATGCAGCATCAGTCTCCATGAATGACCTGGTGACCGCTTTCTCAATTTCCAAGGGAAAATCAACATCCTCAACAATAACTCTAGGCAAATGATCACGGACAAAATGAGATGCATCCTTTCCTCCGTGCCCATCAAAAACCTGCTCCTTTTATGTCAATAAAGAGAATGCTTATGTAATTCCTGGGAGCCTATTTCTCTCTTATGGTATATTTAGTGTGATTCCCGTGCATTAGTTTTGGCTGCAAGAATGAGTTCTAATCTAACAGATAGCTATTCAGTTAGAGGTCATTTTTAAATAGAAAATAAGTAAAGAAGGTCTCCAACAAGAGTGTTAAATACTGCCTTGTATCTTCTTCTTTTTTCCCTTTTAACAATTCTGCATCAAATTCATCATGCATCACTTCTGTACATCCATGCTTTGTGTAGACTATACAGCTAAACTAAGAACATAACCCATAAAGAAGACAATACCACCAGTGTTTGATGGCTCCAAAGCTGAAAAGATTAAACTGATCATTGACTTGATTCATGCTAAGTTTATATGCTAAGAAAAGATGTTATAATTGTGTTCAGGAACACTAAATTTAGGATTATATCATTTTCAGATTCATTCAAATGCAACTTTTAAGACAGCTAATGTTAAGAACAGAAGCTGCAGTAACTTTCAAGTTTGAGTCATTTGTTAGAGATGACAAAAGCACATTTGTCTTTCCAATTACATCAGTTGCGTGAAAGTAACTCACGTTTATTCCTAGATCAAAGAGTTGAACAAGAACGTTTAATTTATCTCCGTATTCTAAAATAACCACAAATACATAAGAAGAAAATAGTATTAGAGGCAGGGATATTGGAAAGTTCAACATGCCAATATATAGAAGAAAAAGGGATAGTTTATGAACTTACACCGTAGAAGGAAATAGCTTCTTCACTCACTAAATCACAACCAAAATTCTTAGCCAAGTCTGCAATGCATATATGAGTATCCTCCATATAGGGACGACCCCCAATGTCAGACCACTCACCTGACCGAAGAGTGGGGATAAAATTTGTTAACAGGTCAGTTTGTCTTTCTGTGGTAACTGAGTCCTCAGAAATACTTTCCAGCTGAACGAAATACAAATAAGGAGACTATCAAAAAAAAAATACCATAAAAGAAACATGAAGAAGCATTGTCAAGGAAGAGAGAGCTATAATGTATAAATGAACTTAGTCCTGTCTGGATACAACTGCATAAGATATGAATATGTTGATTCTACAAAATTTGATAGCACAATAGAAATTATAACTGCTTTGCACACAATTCTGAAAATGATTGCACCAGCAGGAGGCACCACGGATTGAGGTTAAAAGATAAAGAAGCCGTAAACATATAATAATAGTGTAATAGCATGCTCACCAATTCCATTGACCAAAGAATATAAAGCTGAATTCTGAACATACTTCAACAAAGTAAATATCAGTGTGTATATGTTCAATATTCGAAAATTTTAGGAACAAAGGCAGATCATAAGCTGGCAAGGGCGTACCCTTCATGCAACATCTAGCTACATCCTTGTATCTACAACCAATAAGAATTTTTTTCACCCTAAAGAGATCTTTGGCCATATAAAATCAATATTAATAGTCCTTTAATAAAAGGAAGAACAAGAAATCTAATTTACATGTGTGTTGAATTGGTACCATAACCAAACACAAACAACATACCTTATATGATTTTATAGGTTAGAGTGTCAAAAGAAGTCACTTCCTCTTTGTCCTAACATTATCAGACCCACTTCTGATCAAAATTGAATATAACAAAATTTGCAACTAGGAATACATGATTGATGAATCTGACACAAAACTGAATATAAGTAGCTGATGGAACTTTGATAATCCATCAAAAATGAAATTATGACTAATGAGTGATGATCGAAGTACATATATACACGGAAGAAAATGTTATACGCCTACTTGCAATAGGTCATCTTTGTGGGGTTTATCTCTTCCACCCTAATAACTACTTTTTGGGGACAATCATGTAGCACAGCTGGTGATGTTAGCATTGCAGTTTTCGCCCCAAGGCTCGGATAAGTTAATGCAAAATAAGCCATACAGGGCTTGTGGAGCATGATGGATTATTATGTGCCTAACTGCAAGGTATGAGGCTTGATTTCCATATAGAGAGTATGGGTTAGTGGGGTTTATATGCACCTAGCTTCTTCCGGTCCAAGAGCTTGCTTTTGGGATGTAATTCTCCAAGGTCCATATCACAAACAATTGAAATTGGCTATAACACAATTACAATAATAGCAACAAAATTCTCAACTTAAAAGCAGAAAGAACCAGAACCCAGAATAGAATAATAAGAAATTGTCATCAAAGCAACATTCTTTTGAGAAACCAAGAACACAAACACAATTCAATCAACAAATTTCTCAACTTCAGAAAAAAAAAGCACCAAAAACAGAATTATAAAAAAGAAATTGTCATCAAAAGCAACTATTCCTTTTTCAAATGATTACAAGAAATGGAAGTTAGGATATTAACTCTATTGCTGCCACTGAAGACGTCTACATGTAGAGGAGAGTGTTTAAGAGACCAATTCTCCATCTGTGTACACAAGAAATCACCCCAAGAAAGCAAAGAGCAAGACGTTTTGGTGTAGTAGTTGTCATCAAGGTCGTCTATTTCTGGGGTGACCTGCTCTTTATCTTTAATACGCATGATGGTTGATAAGCAAAAGAAAGGGTAAATTCTGAGTGAGCTTTTTTGGTTTTGTAGTTTTCCTGTTTCAGCTTCTGAGCAAGTTGTTAGACGTATCCAGGTTAACCAAGAAAACTAAGAGAGAGAAACAATCCGCTGCGAATTTCTTTACAATATATTGCATTTGGTTCCAGGAGCCCCTCCCCTCATTAATAACATATTTCTTATTATATTGCCTATAATTATTGAACAGGTGCGAATTCAGTTCCCACCATTGATGTTGATGACTACGCAGCGCTTTCAATTTAAATTTATATTTAAAAAATATATAAAATATTTTACTACTGTACTCAAAACATAATAATCAATCAGTTATTATAATGTTGACAAAGTAACAATTCCAAAGTGTGGCTGAAAATTACTTGTGTTTGGTTGGTATGGGGGTTAGGTTTTCTTTTTCTTCTCTATTTCAAATATTTATTATACTTTATATCAACAAGGATATAATCAATGAATCTTAATAAAACATGTGTTAATTGTGAAAATAAATTTTATATTAGTATTTAAATATTTAAACATCTAATTTTGATTCAATTTTTGTAAGCTATTAATATTTTTACCGATGTACTATTTTATAATTTCTTATTGCATTATACAAAAATTATGCTTACCAGTAGAAAATTTTTAGATTTTTTTCAAAACATGTACAGTTGAATTAAAATTAAAGTTTTAGATTTTAATTAGATCAAAACTAAGCTTTGAATGAGCATAATTGTGCCAAACAAAAGTTCGTCCATCACATTATATGATGGATCAAAATTTATGTGCAAATTTGAAATTTATCCCTTAATTGTATATTACTTATTAAACAATCTCATCCATATATATTGGATTTACGGCAAACCAATGATGTGGATGAACAAATATATTTAATAAAAATTAATTGATGCTTAGTTGTAATGGTTAAGCTAATTGTTTATTATACCTGTTGTTCTAAGTTTAAATCTCATTATGATCAAAATTTTATTGATTTTTATACAAAATAACAAAAATACCCTCATAAAAGTATAACTTAATTTGTATATGAAAATGTATTTTAGTAATTTCATAACTAAATTAGCGTTCAGTTAACCCATATTATCAATTTCCAATAAAAACTTCAAACACTTGGAATTCATTATCCTTTCAATTTATGTATAGAATTTCTTTTTCCTTTTTCGGTGATATAATTTTAATTTTTCAAATGATTGAGTCTTAACTTAATTGGTGTCGTTGTTATTATAGGAATCGAGAGGACATGAATTTGAATGTTTTTAAACGCGTTTTTTCTCTAATTTAAAAATTGAAAAGGAATCATAGGTAAATACAGTATAAAAAACCTTTAATTCTCCTTCATTTTTAATACTATCTTAAAAGAAAAACAGTAAAAGTGTAGAGGGGAAGAGAGTGGACATAATCTGTAATTTTCCAATCCCTGAAGGTTAGGTACCTATTTTTTCTTTTTCCTTTTAAAAGATTTTCAATAAGCGAAGGTTAGGTACTTAAAAAGGGAGACTCCACGGTGGTTTATTTATAAAAGAAATGTGAATTTCATGGTGCTTAAACTTTTAAATGTAGGTTTGTATTTTATATTTGCAAGCTAACATTTTTTTATTAATACCTAAAGTCAAGGGGCGTAGTTAGGGGTTAGCAAAATTTCGAGTCCTCTAAATTGAATTTTTATTTATTTATTTTATAATTTTTAAAATTTTAAATTAATAAAGATAAAATTACACTTTAACCTTCCTGAAAATGATAAAAATTTAATTTAAATTTAAATTTAATCCCTTAAAATAATTTTCTTACTTCGCCCTGCCTAAAGTCAGATTCGACGTCGACACCAAGCTAAGTGCACCACCTAATAGCAAAACTAACAGTCTTTAGCTCCCATCCATAGTGGCCTCCTCCTTTTGGGTAGCACCATCAACATATTCCCCTCACTCATCATACCTACCAATGTTAGTATTGTTATTTTTTAATAAAAATTTATAATTTTAAAATTTTTATAACTTTGTTTTTATAATTTTCTTTAAAAAAATTTAAAACGGTTTAATTAATTTTTTAAAATTTATTACTAAAGCTTTTTTTGTAATATTGTTTAAATCATATCAAACCAGCCAATTAAACTGATTGGACAGAGAACAAGTCTGGGGGACCAATCTGAAAAAAAGCTTTGAATCGATTAAACAAGAAACCAACAGAAACCAATTAACCTGACTAGAAAATCAACTGAAGTAGCTAAAAACCAATTGAATAGACAATTGAACAAACCAATTGAATAGACAATTGAACGGGTTGGATCATTTTTTCTTTTTCAACATTTTAAATTTTAAAATTTTTAATAATTTTTTAAACGAAACGGGTGGTTTTTAAAAAAAAAACAATTTGACCGGTCCAGTTTTAAAAAAATAGCCTTTTTACCTTTAGCCTTATTAGTTTCAAAATTTTCTAAGCTACTTTCAATAAAAAAAAGTAAGACCAAATTGAATAAATATGTAAAGATTGGGAGCTAAATTTATTATTATACCTTATATATAAACACTGCTGTTTTGCTCACTCATCAACGAGGCTAATTTGCCCATTTTTTAGTAGAAGGGCTAACATGCAATCCAAAGTATAGTACAGGGGGTTTTGTGATACTTTCACCACACATTTGCACAATGGATGCCCCTCGCCAATTTACAGAATGTCTTCATTTGTGAATAGAGAACACCAGAAATTTCATACATAATCTAAGTAAGTGATCAGAGTGATTCTTCAGAGAACAGGATCATACAAGAATAGGGGATACCTTCAAAATTCCAGTTGTCATAACTAGACAAATCCAAACATAACAAGTAATAGGAAAGGAAAAACAAAAACATAAAAACATCTAATAGTCCCAGGTTCTTCATATCTAGAGGCAGTTCAGGGATTTTAATGTCTTCTCCTGATTGAAAACACTTACACCTCACATTCCAGTGAAAGCTTTCTTCCCTCCACCAGAAGATCCAGCAGGAATCACTTTCAAAACATTGAACCTCACAGTCTTTGACAACGGCCTGAAATTAGAAAATACACGCAAATTACAAACAACCAAAATCACCTACAAACTAGCTGTAAAAACAATTAGATTCATAGCCACTAGACATATAAAGTCATTCGGTTTAGGGGTTTAACCTGCATTGCCCGATAATGACATGATCTCCTTCCTTCACACGGAAGCATGGAGAAATATGTGCAGGGATATTTGAATGTCTCTTCTCGTACCTGAAAAAGGAAAAATAAGTTTCTTCCAACAATAAAAATCATAAGAAACTTTATGGAAAAGTAGAGCAGAATGAAGCCGGATCATGCCTTTGGTATTTCTTGATATAATGAAGGTAATTCCGTCGAACAATGATTGTCCTTATCATCTTGGCACTATGGCAAGTACCGGCTAAAATGCGACCCCTGATGGAAACAGTGCCGGTGAATGGGCATTTCTTGTCGATGTAGATTCCTTTAGAAATCAAATATGCAAAAACATTATTTGACTGAACTCTCAATGCACAGAAATACATTCTACATAGTCCTTCTCTAGGTGTTAATCAATTAAATCATCTTTATTTCCCATAAAGAACACTGAAACATATATGCATAATATAAATAAAGGAATTATAAATAAACATGATACTAGTTTCTAGGTAGAACATTCAAAGCTTAAATAGATTTTGCATAAATTGACCATCCATACCGCCCAAAACACATTTTAAAAGAACAAATACAAACCTACCTTCAGTGGCTTCACGAGGGGTTTTGAAGCCCAAACCAATGCTCTTCCAGAAGCGGTTTCCTCCCTTTCCTGGTCTCTTCCCTTTCCCAGATTTCTTGGAGCTGAAGTAGAAACAATATCATTAAAAACCCACCTAAACTCCAAAAAACCCAAATCCGAAAAAATTATAAAGGCGAGAGATTTTTCATGGTTTAGTATTAAGATCACCTTAAAAACACTTTGGGTTGCTTTAGAAATGCCTTCTCGGTCTGCAATCAAAAGAAAAAAAAATGAGAAGCAAAGAAGATAAAAGAGTGACAAAGGGAGAGAGAGTAGATAGGCGGGTGCACCTGCTCCGCCATGGTTGATCAGCACTGTGAAGAGTGTGGCGCTGCTGCTGCTAGTGCGGGCAAATGAAAGAGATTTGCTGGCTGTGAGAAAACCCTAAGCTAACTAATAGATCCGCTTTCGTAATGATGAGTTTGGGTCAGCTTATCAAAATGGGCCTCCACATTTACATTATTTGGATAATCCAAATAATTGGTTCAACTATACAGATAGTCACCCAACTATTAAATATTTTCATTTTAGGCGGACAAAATAAAAAAGTTTGCAATATAAGCACCCACGTTATATAGTTCGATCATTTTGGTCATTTCTATTAAAATCACAAACCACAATTGATGTGGCAGTTAAAAAGAAGGGAGAGGAAGAGGCATTTTTTATTTTTAATATATATTTTAAATTTATTATTATATATATTTAAATTATTCATGTATTTTTATATATTTCTTCGAATTTTTTAGAATTAGGATCAAATTGAGAAAATTTGTAAATTTTGAGAGTTAATTTGTTAAAATTATGACTAAATCGATCTAGTACGTAAACGTTAAAGGCTAAATTTGTTATTATACTGGGTTTTTAACTGTCACGTCAGTTTGTCATTTGTGACTTTAACGAGAATGACCAAAATGACCGAACTATGTAACGTGGGTGTTTAAATTACAAACTTTTTATTTTGAGTGCCAAAAATAAAAAATTTTGATAGTTAGGTGACTATCTGTGTAATTTTCCCTATTAAAAAGAAAGTCATAATTTCTCTAAAATTTGAAACCAAAGTCACGACTTAACAAATTTAATAAATCTTGTTTCATAATTTTAAATTTTGAAAAATATAAGGATTAAAGTTTATCAAATTAAAGTATAGGAATTAAATGCACAACTTTTACAAAATACAATGATTAATGGTAGAATTGAATCAAAATATTTTAATTCCACTTGTGAGATTAAAACTCGTGGCCAGCAACTACCCTTTAATGAGCCTACAGAATGCAGACGATTAGTTATTGGGCTCGATCCGGTAAATACATTGAGAAATAAATAAATAAACACACGCTAATGTGTAAAATGACCAAAACCCCATTCTTTTACAAATGAATAAATATTATTTTGATGGTATTTATATATGCCGATGAATCTAAAAAAATACATATATATGATGACAATCATGAAATTCAAACCCATGAAATCAAATTTTTCAATAACTCAAATTTACTATTTCAACTAAAATCACATTCAATTTTTATATCAAATTCTTTTTTATATAAATTTGTATGGTTTTTGTTTTGAACTTTGATTGTATATATTTGGAGTTGAAGATTTACAGGGTCTACATTAGGAGCATCCTCACTTGTACACTGGGCTATTGGAATAAGTCAATAAGAAGGTGAAGTATGGGCTATAATGACTAATGAGTTAATATTATCCAAGGGCTTTTCTAATAGAATTGTTTGCAAGTTAGCTTAATTATGATGCTAAATTTGGAGTGCACTCACCATTTAGATTTCCACAACAGCTAGCAACACAGTCACAATGTGCAATAGACACAACAATGGTTGAGGAGGGAGGTTATTAAGAATGCTCTCAAGGATGACCATTCTAAATTTGTGTTCTTTGGACTACATGGAATTCCATGTAGAAATAATGTCATATTTTCCTACACCTACGCAACTTATTCAATCGTAGTGCCGTGGAGCTTCAACCTCTAAACGAGGATCTGCTATTAATCCTTATATTTTGTGAGGTTTTTAAATTTAGTCTTTGTATTTTAATTTGATCAATTTTAATTTTGTACTTTTTAAAGTTTGAAATTTTAGTCATAACCGGAATAGTATTAGTTAAGTTCATTTTGGTGAAATTCAATTACTAGTTTTGTACTCCACATAAAATTATGGGTGTGCTCATATTCTTCCATTGGATTATTTTAAGTCCGTATACTTTTCGACTTTTGAAATTTCAGTATTGATATAAATGACAATTATTAATCCGTTAACTAGTTTTCTAGTGAATAGTATATGAAAATAACAAGCTCACATAATATTATACATATAATAATATGTTTGTCCCATTAAATTTTAGAAATAACATAATTTAATTTAATAAATTTAACATTATCTAAACTTTTAAAATTTAGAAAACATAAGAACTCAAAATTAAAACTTTCATAAACTACAAAAAACATCCGCTCCACACTCGTTAACGTGTATATTGAGTGGAACAAGTGGCCAAAATGGCATCACAAACATATGCATCCTATAGTTGGCCCTACATACATAGGTTAGGTTCTCAATAATTATGTTTTTGTTTTTGTCTTCTTGTTTTGCTATCATACCAAAAAGAAGGTATATTTCGAGTTGATGTAAAACAACATAAAAATGATATATATATATATATATATATATATATATATGAAATTGGTTTGAAAATCAAAACGCAAAAATGAAAAAAAGAAAATCAAAATGTTATCAATACAATACAATCGGATGAATCGATATAAAGCAATATAAAAATGGAAGCAATACCATACTAATTAAAATTCATTTTATTAAGACCAAGATACCATAAAAATGCCACAGGAGAAGGGCCTGATGAAGCTACCATTACCATTACCATACATACAAATATGAACTACAAACCCGATTCTATCTAAATAACTCAGCAAAATTAACACTACTTTATTTAATTAATGTCAACATCAACTACATTTGCAAATCTTACTTATATTATCACACAGCAGCCTTGCTCCTGAGGTGGCCGAGGGGGGACTTGGGGGCGTGATGGAAGAGGACCAGGTGGTGCATATGCGGGCACAGAAGGTGGTGGTGGACCATGGTGGTGATGAGAAGGAGGAGGACCTGGTGGTGCATATGCAGGCACTGAAGGTGGATCAGGACCCGCTGGTACATATGAAGGCTGTGGAGGTGGCGGCCCTGGGGGCGGGTGATTTGATACATGCGGTGGCGCTGGGTGTGGTACATGAGGTTGCGCTGCGTGTGAGTGATGGGCTTGGTGGGTTAGTTGATCATGAGTATGGCCCTGCATCTTCCTGCTATCACCTAATCAATTACCTCTTTCTCCTCTGTCGCCTTTTGTTTTGATGTGCCTCCAACTTCAAGTGAAATAAACGATCGATGATATATATTGTTATAAATATTGGGTAAACTCCATCCAAGGTCACTGAATTATTAGCAAGTTTCCGTTTTAGCCACTCAACTTTAGAAAGTTACAAAATGGTCACTGAACTATTCAAAAGTTTTTTATTTTATTTAAGTCACTGAGCTATTAAGTTTTTTTTTTAAAATGATCCAATTAGTGAGCTCTAAGCGACGATTTGATGATCAGTATAGTTTAGTAGATCAGTACTCATCAATGAGTAGAAGAACATACTTTAAATCCAAGTGAATATGACAGTCAATGTTAGAGATCAGAGAAGAAAGTTATTTGGATTTTGGTTTGCAGATTTGTGATGTTTAAAGTTGTTTTATGAAAACAAATTGAACTGTAGAAGAGCTTTTGATTGGTGCAGCGGTGCGAACAAAGAATGTCATATAACAACAATTTTAACAATTCAGTGACTTAAATGAAAATTTTTGAATAGTTCAACGACTATTTTGTAACTTTTTTAACGTTAAGTGACCAAAAAAGTAAACTTACTAATAGTTTAGTAACTTGGGTGTAGCTTACCCATAAATATTTTATTATCTTGTTTTTAGATGCATTTTTAGGGTGCATTACATTGCATTCTCAAGAACAAAATTTAGGCTGGAATTCTAAAATTGACATTATCGGGAGGGGTAGTCGTGAACACAAAAAGATTATTTTATGAATCACAAAACAACATTAAGATAATTTTTTTAGTGTATTTTAGGAAATTGATGTCTATTAAAATAAAAATGGGTTAATGCATATTTTGGGACTTGAATTAGGTAATTGTTCCTATATTGGGGCTTGAACTTTTTTTGGTTCAAGTTAGTCCCTGAACGTGACAATTGTTCTCATATTGAGGTTTGAACATTTTGGGGGGTCTAAGTTAGTTCCTAAACTTGCAATTGTTCCCACATTGGGGTCTAAACTTTTTTGGAGTTAAACTTTCTTTTAAGGAAACATGAAGGACTAACTTGAACAAAAAAATTCAAGCTTTAATGTAAAAATAATTATGAAGTTTAGGGACTAACTTAAAAAAGTTCAAAATACAATATAAAAACAAAAAAAAATTCAAACTTGAATACTAAAATAATTGTAAAGTTGAAACCCATGCATTTCTTTATCAAAGTTGTAATTATTTAATGAAGACATAGCTTTCGTTTTTATAAGGTATATAAAATTATACATAAAATATGAAATTTAGGGCGAAAGTGAAAGAAATGTGTAAGATTGTGAATGAAAATTGAAAAGGGTTAAGGTAACAGGCATCAGCGTCAATAATATGCCAAAAAGTGTAATTGTGGTTTAAGGATAGTCATCAACCACCCACCGTCTCTCCAATATCTGCGCTTGCTCAAATTTACACGTCATCTCCTCAGTGCTTCCACCTGTTGTTTAAAGATAGCAATGATTTCTTTTTTCTTTTGGTTAAAATTTGTTGTTAGTCCCTCTTTTATATAAAATTTAAGATTTAATCCATATACTTTACAAGTTAAAATTCAATCTTCCTAATTTTTTTATTTTAAAAATCTTTTCCCAGTTATTAACGTGGTTAATAATTTCTGTTGAAATTTATCAACTTATCATGTTTATATCCTGTCATTCATATGACATGTATGGTAATGGTATCTTAATCAAAATCTAAGTCAGTAAATTCAATAGAAAATACTTATAATTTTAATGACTAGATTGAAATTTAAAAGATAGAAAAATTAATTTCTAAAATTTTAAATATATAAATATAAAGGCTAAATCTAAAAATTCGTCAAAGTATAAAAATTTACAACACAATTTAACTTTTTGATAAATTACAGCAAGCAATAGTTAAAAACCAATGGGACAATGCAGCAGCTGAAATTAATTAAGTTACAGTTAAATTTCGAAGAAATTATTTAATCCTTTAAAATTTTAAATTATTTTCTAAAACAGTTTTAAGATTAAACTTCAAAACTAACCCTAATTCACCCATTCACATAATTTTAAATCCAAAATAAGTTTTTATGCTTTTTCCTTTTCATCAACGTAATAGATGGAATTAAATTTATATTATTTGGTATATAATTGTAAAATTAATGTTTTTTTTACCTTTTCACCCATAGTAAAAATTTTGATTATTTATGAAAACATATTCTCAAATGTTATTTTCTAAAAGTACTACAAAATATAGTGCGTAGGATCTCAATATTCATGAATATCAAGTTCAAGTTAGTGAATTTTCACTATGGTATTTATTTATTGGATCAATCAACTCATTTAATACCAAGACTTTGACATCCATGGATGTCGAAGTCCTCACTTATAAATGTCTCACCCCTTTTATCTTTTTTATTCCCATCGAAAATCAAACTCTAAGTCTCTCACTTTGTCAAAAACTTGACATTTTTTTTTCTTTTCTAGATAAGAGTTGTCCCTTCAAGTTTTCAAGAATAATACCTAGCAAATCATGTCATCAATATGAAAAAAAAATTCAACTCAATTTTTAAAAAATGTTATATTTGCAAAAATATTTTTAAGATTTAGTAAAATTATTTTTTCACGATATATTGAATAATAAAGAAATTGAGTTGTTTGTACTCGACATAGTTTAAACTCCCCATAGTTGGATGATGTATCCAATATTGCTTGAAGAGTGTTGTCTATATGCAATATCTACAATAGTAATGTTTGAAATGATACCGAAATTACTTTCCGCCTTATTGGAAGGATGGAGGCAAGAAATGATTACATTCCATTTTCTATATGGGGAAGCGACTATAATGTTAAAAGATGTCACTTTAATAACCAACCTTCAAACTGATAGGTAAGTAGTAATTGGAGCTAGTAGCATCGACGCAGGATTAGAGTGTTATCGGTTGTTGGGTCATGTGTTGTCTATGAAGGAGAAGGAATTGGATGAGAAATGGGTGAAATGTATATAGTTGGAAAGCCTTTTTGTCATTGTCCCTCCAATACGTGCAATTGTGGAGGAGATGGATTGATATGCCAAAGCTGGATGCTTTGGATAGTAAGAGGAATGTTGTTTGACAACAAGATACATTGCATGTATCTTCCTTTATTAGAGTATTTTCATGCAGTTGATACATTTAGATGGAGTTTAGTAACATTGGCATATTTGTACAGGGAGCTTTGTAGGGTGACTCGAGAACTAAATGATGAAATGAATAAATTTTGTCTACTTCTGCAAACATGATAATATATATGGATGTCATGGTTAGTGTCCATCCCTTCTTAGCCATGAGAGCTCCTTCTTAGCTTAAGGTAAAAATATAGTCATATTTAATATCTTAGAATGTATTGAATCACTAATGTTTATAATTATCGTTGCATTGAATATTTGAATAGATTTAGGGGTCACTTGGATCATACCTATTGTAAAAAAAAAAAAAAAGCCTTACTTGGATATGATGATAAATCGATGGACGAGCCAATTAAGAGGTATGTTAATTTTGTATTATCATCCAATGTAAGTGATTATCCATACTAATGAATATAATTGTATTGATTGTATATATATATTTACAGTTTTTTTGGATATCATATTTAGACAACGCAATTTTTGTCGTTCTACTTGGATCAAACTAAGAGCACTATATGTTATTTAAGGCCCATGTGCCCATAATTTGTTTTCACATTATAAAGTGGGAACACCTTGAACAGGAGAAACGATAGTTTGAGTTGACACAAGATATTTCGAGTGATCTATAGGCTTCGCGGGATAGATTTAAGAGGGTAGGATAAATATAGGCGAATCGAGCATGCATAATGGGCTCTCATTTAGGACTAATGAGCTCATTATTCCATCTATGAGGAAATTATCTAGGACGGTAATATCCAAGTCTCTAAGGCATATATGTAATGGATTTTGTAGATAGGCCAAGCGCGGTTCTATGTAGAAGGGGAATATTCAGTAGTTAGGGAACGTGTACCACCCGGCCATTGATAAGCTTATTGGTAAGGTCGTGGTTAAGCAAACTCTCCACCTTAACCAAAGTTGGAGCCACACGTCGAAGCTCCCAACTAGGTCATATTAACCCAACCTCTCTTTTTCCTCATTTAATGTTGGTGAAGGATTTAGTTATGACAATGCACATCCTTCATCGTTTATAACGTCAGGGATAGAAGTGACACTAACAAATTTGAAGTTTACACAACTATTTGATTTGAAGAACCCATGCACACTGATGGTCACTAAACTAACTATAATTACGATAAAGGCAAGCGCACCTATCAAGCAATAGTATAGCTATGGTGAGTAGAGAGTATTGTATCCATGAAGACTAAAAGTACTAGTAATAACCATTTTTCTATTATTTAGCCGATAAATTGGGGTGATTGTTTTTAATCTAAATTTACTAATCCAAATTAACTAAGAACGAAACAGAAAATGAAATAGGAAATAATCGAATGATACCAAAGAGAAAGATAATACCTAGGAAAGAATCCACTTAGACTTCACTTATTATTCTGAGTTTAAATTAAACGATTTATTCACTTGTGTCTTGATCCATAGAAATCCCTAAATTATGTTAATATCTCTTTCGAGAGTAAGAACAACTGACTCTAGGTTGATTAATTGAAATCTCTTTCTAATTAAAACATCTATTGTCGCATTAACTCGATCTATGGATTCCCCTATTAGATTTGACTCTAATCCGGTAGATTTATGTCGTTCTATTTCTAGGATTGCATGCAACTCAACTCAATTATGCTAGATCTATTCTTAAACAGAGACTTTTGCTCCACTGGAATAAGCACATTAAACATGAATTAATATCCCAAAAATATTAAAACATGAAATAATCATACATAATTGAAAAACAGAATAAAGTATTTATCATGTAATTCAATAATCAAATAATAAGATTCATCATAGGTTTCATCTTCCCTAGGTATCTAGGGAATTTAATTCATAATCTGAAATGGAAACATCTCAAAGACAGAAAAACCACAAGACATAAAGAAACTTAATAAAACTTCAAAGGAAATTAAATGGAGATCTTCAATCTTGAAGGAGATTCGCTTCTGAATTGATTCCGATGACGTTCTTCGAGTAATTTCTTCAATCTTCTCTGCATGCCTCCTTATATATCCTTCTAATTGATATTTATAGACTTTAGAATGCTCAGAAAGCCTAAAAATTAGGTTTTTCTGCGTGTTTGGGAAACATGGTACAAAATCGGCACGGGTTGGCACATGGGTGTGTGGCCAGCCCATGTGGAAATGCTCAGGCCGTGTGGATGCTGAAAATAGCTCTTTTTGCTTGATTTTGGCTTATTTTTCGCTCCCTATGCTCACCTAAGTATAGAAATATGAATTTAAAGGATTAGGAGCATCAAATTCACTAATTTACATAATAAATCATCCAAAAATGCATCAAGAATGTGATTAAAAACATGTTACTTTTATGGCTTATTAAATATCCCCACACTTAAGCGTTTGCTTATCCTCAAGCAAAATCCTTAACTCACAATTAAAATTAATCTTTCTTAACTAATAATTCTCATCAATGATGTTTCATCATAATTCACAAATAATCATACATTAATAATTCAACTAAAATAGCACTAAAGATTCAAACAATCCAAGTCGAACATTTTTAAAGCATGAAAACATAGGTATTTCCCCTTATCTAAGTAATTACCTTTAATTCAAAATCGACAAGAATCGACATCCTGACTAAAGATTCACTCAAATCACTCAATGTGTTTAAGGTTAAAAAATAAGCACTCAATAGTCAAACATGAAAAGTCATTACCATAGGATTGCTTTGAGTTTGCCTACGCTATGTAAGGAAGTTATTTACATTTTATGGTATTCACCAAATCTCAGTGTTTCACACTGTATATAAAAAGGTTATCTAAAGTATAAATTGTCTGTCAAATCAAAGCGTTCTCATGATATGAAATAAGATTGTCTGAGATGACTTAGAATGTATTATTTATCCAAAGAAGTTGTGTTCTGGGTAGAATCAAGATCTAACTGGTATTTTGATAGTTACCAAATTCAGCATGAGAGTCCGCCAAGATAGGACTTGCAAGAAGTTCACCTTAAAATATCAATTATTATAAGAATCCACCAAGAGCAACATTTATGTATATCATCTAAGGGAAGTATTCAACATTTGTTTGTGTGAGAGCCTATTGAATGTAGATTTGTATAAATATCTTTATGAGGAATGTAATCGTTCTCCAAGAAGAATATGAGATCTGCATTGAGTGATGAAATTTAAATTTTGCCTAATGTGTGATCTGTGTGTAGATGGTCAAGTGTGAAGATTTGTGTATATGTATGCACCGATATTAGAAAAAGCATTCGCCAAAGGCAGAAAGGAAATCCATAATCTTCAAGATGAGGAATTCAACAAAAAATGTTTCAATGTAATCTGGGTTGAAACTCGCTAAGTTCATTTGAACTTACAAGTGTTTGTTTATGTCGCAGGTTTCGCTTTAAGATAGCATATGCCAAAAGGGACCAATCCATAATTGCAACTATGTAGCAGTTCGAGTTGCGATGTTATGCATATAGATGACACTTTAGGAATATGACGCTTAATACACTACGCCATAAGAAGTCCATCTTTAACAAAGTTTTAAATTGTAATGTCATATACTAATTTTGAAGATCTAATGTATTATTAAACATCCTCTTTTATTTTTAGAACAATACAAGATGAAATAAGAAGTATGTTTTAGAATACTTTTACGTCGTTTGTAAAATTAAAATGTTTTTGCCTAAGTGTTTATGTGTTGTATCATTCGATACCTGGATCCGGTGATTCGGGTCAGGTAGAGGTTATTATAATGTTACTAAATTTGACATACCAAATGAAAGAATATATCAAATCGGTAGATGTCAAATTCACTATATAAAAATTGTAACACCAGGAAATAAACCATTTCCCTAAACCTTATAAAATTTAAACAAATTTCCCTTAACTATTAAACAATTTTGGGTAGGGTTTAGTCTAGCGGACCCTAAATAATTATGATATTTTTGTGGGACATTTGTGGTGGTAAGTGTGACATTGAATGCTAGCAAGTAATACTTACATTAAGAACTCAAGAATTAGGGAAACGATTTTAAGGTTTTGAGTTCAAACATAGTTGTTGGAAAAAGGGAGGAGGAATGATTTTGGGTTGTATTTATAGACTTTGAAACCATAAACTTGACAACCATGAGTCATACTTCCACAAAACTAAAATCACCACCCATAGTTGTCGAGTTTTAAATATGTTGCAAGTATATTGAACTTGATAATAACATGTATCTAGTTCATTGCAATGTCAATTCAAAAACCTCAATCAAACAATTTGGATCATTAGGAATCTCATACAAAATGGGGTACCTCAACACCTAACTAGTATTTGCTTAAATATAAATTTTGCAATTTTCTATTATTTTTACCTAAATTAGCAAATTCATTTTTTAAATGAATGGAAATGAAATCTCTTCTCTAAATTTTTCATTCAAACATGCCCTAAAAATAAAACACTCCATACCGGACCTAATCATTAAATTAGAGCTATAGGATGTCACATTCGTTGTCGAAACAACTACGATCAAATGCATTTAATTTATATCATGATACATTTAATTACAAGCAATACATGCATATAATATGATATACAATCATTTCTGGGTCTTATACGAGCTTACAAAAGATCTATTACTAACCCGAGATCGAATTAGGACCAAATTGTAATGTTTTCAAAATCTCAAGTTGATTTCGCAACTTCGGGGGTTCCTCATGGCGACGTAACATACTGATTTGGTCTCGTAAATGGTACCCACAAGCTTCACTTAAATAACAATTTCATCACAATTAATCACCATTTCAACCAAATATACCATTCTCAAATGTTAATTCCTAGTATATTACATCATATATACCATTATATTACCTAATCATACATATTAACTTAAACACTTATGACAATTACCATTGATTTTTCATGTTAACATACACATTCACATATATAAGTTTTAATATTGCAACCTTTCGTACAATCCAAAACAAATGCCATATTCACATATACAAATCCACCATTTGACCATTTCCAAGTTACCATTTCAAGCTTTAATACAAACATGATCACTTATTAAACCAAAAACAGACTCAACCTAGATACATGCCATACTTTAAACAAAAACAAGATTTTACAAACTTTATTGAGCCAAGGAACTTTGGCTGGATGTTGGATTCACTTCTCAAGACCTCGGGATTAACCTAAACTTGTTTAAGGAGAAGACAAATTGTACGCTAAGTAATAAAGATCAGTGGTATTTCCATGATTCAAGTCACAAAATGAACCTACTCAATATAAGAATTTAATTCAAATATGCTACAATTCAACTAAATCAATTTGCAAATTGAATACTCAAATGTCATTCTTATACACCATTCCAATGAATAATCAAACTGAACATGTGATATCATGCATTCTTGTTGTGCGGAAGCGTGTAAAAGAGTAAAATTATTGTACTAAAAAATCACACTAAGTTCAATTCCCAGGAAAAGAGGTGGATCACAAGGATCACTTAAGTACTACGTCTTTCCTAGCCAGAATATCCCTCAGTCATAATTTAATAGCACAATAAATCACTACAATCACACTCACAATTCATGCAGAATAATACAATAAAGAACACAAGAATTTAACGAGGTTCAGCAAATTTTGCCTACGTCCTCGGGCACTACCAAATATATTTCACTCCAAAATACAAGTGAGAATTTACAAAGAGAGAGAGAACAACGCCTTAAGTAGAGAAAGGCAAATATGAGATGATGAAGAAGAGAAATGGTTAGGCCTATTTATAGTTGAGGTTCAGGGATCAAATTTGCAATTATCTTATGTTAAATCTCAATCCCACTTTTGGTGCCTTAAATCCCAGATTTTGGTACCCATATCTTTCTGATACCCATATCTTTGACTTTCTATAAATATGGATGATTTCCAATAATTCTAAAACAAGATGCAACCAATCCATTTTCGTTTACATATACTCATATAACATTAATATGACATTCAATCTCACTTTTCATCCCATGTTATTTGGTCATTCGTTTTACAATTCAATTCTCTTCCTCGAGTCCATTGACTCGTTCAATTTCAATTCGACCCTTAGAGCTCATATAAACCGATTCGCGTGATTATTCATATGTTGTCGTATATCACAATTCATATGTATTTAAATATACCAAATCCAATCACATTTCACATCAACTACCATATAGCCAATCAATTTTTCTTTAATAATACCAAATTGTATTATCAATTCAATTAACCAATATCATTCATCCAATTCATATTTTACATTCCTTATTAGCTGAAATCGAACTAAAGATGGATACTCAGATTAATCAACCAATACACCAATCTGGCACCATAATGCATCATCGAAGAAACCGAAAGAAATATACTGGCACACATAGTGCATCATCGGATAAATCGAAGTAATCATATAGACACACACAGTGTATCATTGGATAAAATGAAGCAAATATACTGGCACATAAGTGTATCATCGGCTAAATCGAAGTATAAACCCACACACAATCTAATATTATAGCATGCCAACTATACTCGACTCTACCCGAACAATTAATAAGGTAACCAATTTTTCAATTTCATCGCATAGTTCAATTCATATAACATGTTTCAAATCATCATCAGTTCACCATTCCAACACATCATATAACATATTTCAATGCAATTTCATACCAATTATCACATATCAACTAAATCATGCTACTTTCTATTTTATTCAATTTAGTCCTCTATCTCGATATACCATATCAATCACCACAATTTAATTCGTACAACCATTATATACTCACCTCTTTACCAAGTCATGCAATTTAACATGAATATACAATAATTATATTAATAATGAATCATAGAAATACAAACCGAAAAATCACATCACTCGTCGTCAGTTCTCGCCTTTCCATTCACTCTTGACGACTTAATGTTGTCTTTAGTTGAAATTGAATGGCTGAATGCTTAATAACTTAAAGCTTTCATTTTTTTTCTTTTCTTTTCTTTGGTTTCTATGGCTTGGTGGAGAAGAAGATGATACTTCATCTCTCTTCCCACTTCATTTGTTATTTATTCATGATTTAACTTTTAATTAATTTTAACTAACAAATTTAATTAAGTTTTATTTAATTAATTTAACTAATGTCTATTATCATTATCATCCACTAAAACATGTTAATATTTGGTTTATTAACCATTTTAGTCTTTTGGATAATTGATATTTAAGTCCCCAAGCCTTATCTTAATTAAAAATCTTTAGCGATTAAAATTTTATAATTTAGTCCTTGAGCCTTAAATAATCACAATTTCGCTAAATTACTTAATCAATTTCAATTATCTATATACTAACTCTGTAAATATACCTATTTAATATTTACGGATTCAATTTACAAAACGAGATCTCAAAACCATAATTTTGACACCATTAAATTTCGAGTCTTTAAAAAATTATATAAAAACTAGATTTGATAATATTAAAGGTGTCATTAAATTTTGATTTATTATAATAATATCTAAAACTCAAAATTTTATTTAACACTTCTCTAAAAAATCTATATATTATTTCTTAACGCGTATATAATTTTATGAGAGTAAAAATAAAATTTAAAATATAATGGCATAATGATTTTTTGACCTCAACTTTACAAAAAAAAGTTATTTTAGCCCTCCATTTAATTTGTTGCATTTTTAGCCCTTAAACTTGTACTTTTTGTCAAATCATCCAAAATGAATGGAAACATTAAAGTTTTTTAACATTGTTGATGTTGCGTACGCGTTGATTGTAATGTGGATGACACGTTAACATTTAATTAAAATTAAAATTTTAAAAAATATAAAAAAATATAAAAATAAAAAAATATTAAAAATATTAAAAATATATTAATTAAAAAATATATATTTTTAAAATTTTTTAAAATTTTAAAATTAATTAATTATTTACATGTCATCTACATGGCAATCCACATGTATGTTACGTCAACAAAGTTAACAAACGTTAACTTTTCCATCCAATTTGGGTGATTTGACAAAAAATGCGAGTTCAAGCGCTAAAAGAGGCGAAAAATTAAATAGATGGCTAAAATGACTTTTTTTTTTAACTTTGAGGGCTAAAAACTCATTATGCCAAATATAACTGATTACGAGTTTTATCTTTTTCTCCATACAATATTTATTTATCCCTAGCATCACGTGAGATGAGACCATAGAAAATATTTCTAGTTTAATTAAAAATCAACACGATTACCAACAAGTAGTTGGAAGAAGTGGAAGAGATTTTTTTTTCCAAGTATTTGAAGTTTTCAGCCAAGTTTATATTTTAGAGTCAATATTGTTGAAAAGGTTTTACCGAAATATCACTCCAGTCCGAATAAGACTAAGCTCAAACTGTAAAATAGATAAAAACACTTGTCGCTATAAAAAAATCAACGCAATTATTTTCTAACATCGATCATGCCAAATGGTGCCAAATTTAAGATTCCATTTTAAATTTCTTACCAAAATTTATTGCCAATTATTTTGAAATAGGAAAATTTTCTTTTAAAAATCTAGAAAGATGACATGAAAATTTTCTATGTGTTTACGATAAAAGATGTATTTGAGGATTAGATTGATAGAATTTGTAAAAATAAAGAGTTAAATTTATTAAATTATTTAAAATTAAGATCAAATGGATAGAATACGTAAATACTAAGGACTAAATGTGTTATTATAACAATTAAAAAGACCATGTCATTATTTCTATTAGTGATTTAATTGAGAGTAACTAAAACAGTTGGTGATAAAATTAAAAGCTTTTTTTTTTTAAATTTTATAATTTAGTGATTAAAACAAAAACACTAATAATTGAATGACTAATGATGTAATTTCCTATTAACTGTATAAGGTTAGAATAGATCAAACAAATTCCTGTAATTATAGAAATTGGTTATTTTTGTTATAAAAGTGAAAGTTATTAGTCTATTCATCCAGCCATCCTCTTACAATGCTCAACTATTTTTGAATTAACCACTCAATTTCCTTGTAGTTTTTGTTTGTGAAAAGAATAAAATAATTTTTTTGTTAAGCATATATATATATTATAAAAATAAAACAATTATTAAGCATACTGTCAATCTAAAATAAAAATTCTAGAAATAGAGTTTTTTTATGGATAAAATAGATTTTTTAACAATCCAATTATTCAATTTATTTATAGGAAGATATTACACTTTAATGCACTCGAATGCTGAGTTCTCTTGTATTAGCAACAATGTTCATGCCAATCGAACTAAAACCCAATCGGCATGGAAAAAATAGATTTAAAGATTTAAAAGTGGTTAAATATAACAATGATCATTATTGTGATAATTTCTATCAAATCAAGTTTTAAAAATAGATCCAATTCATGTGAGATAATGAATTAAGATGACAGGTGATGGCTAATTGTGAGGATTGCAAATCCAAAGGGGTATAATAAAACAAAACCCAAAGCTTATGAACCAAGAAAAAGTCCAAAGCACAAGCGCTCCTCTGCACCCCCTTTTCTTCTTTCCCCATTCACACGTAAGTCCATAGAAATAATTCATCTCCCTCTCTCTCTCTCTCTCTCTCGCTCTCCCCGTCATTTTTCAAACATTGAATTGGGTCTTCTCCTTCTATCTTCATTTATTGACTTTCACTTTCAAAAAGAAGAAAATAAAGCTATCAGTCATAGAAAAGATTTTATTTTTCTTGAAAGCCTTTGAAGGAGGAGGAGGAGGAGGTTTAGAAAGAAGGGGGCTGGGATGGGGTCGTGTAGCAGCCGACAAGGCTCGAACCCATCATGGGGGAGACTCAACCGCCGACCCAAAAGGCGTTCCAGACTCTCTTCTTTTTTCATCTGCGGTACCTCTTCATCTCATGCTCCTCTTGAGGTAATTATCTATCACAAGTTTGATTTTTTTAAATGGCTTATCTGAGATTGGTTATTTGGCTGCTGAATTATATGGGGATTTTATTAATTTTGGAGTTATTAATCATGAAGTCAATGGCCCTGTTCTTTTTATTTTTATATTCTTTTTAGTGTCCAATAAACATTTTTGTGATCTGGGTTTGGCTTAATTCATATGAAATATCACTTCTTTCTAGTAATTCATATAGAAAGCTATCCTTTTTTCTTGGCTTTAATTCAGGCTTGAAGTTGCATGGTAATTGATTTATTTTTTCCTAAGTCCTCTGGTCCGAAAAGGGATAGATAAGAGCTATTAAGGTTTCTGCTTAGATATATACTATTTGTAAATTGTTGATTTTTTATGTTGCTCAATTAACTATGTCAAGGATTCCTCTATTGATTTTTTTTTCCTTTGATCATTTTTATTGTTTTATTGTCTGAAATTGCTCGCCTTCTCTTTAAAAATTCCAAAATTAATGGTTGCTTCATTTTAAGTAGTGCTTTACTTGATGTTGTATTGGTCTGGGAGAAGGTTTTATACATGGACGTTTGAATGATGCAAATACTGAGAGTGCCAACCTTTCTTATATGATATTTTGGACCTGCTCTTCCCCCGGTAGTAGGTTCAATTATGTATTCACCAATAGCTTCATAATGGAAAATGCTCTTAAGGGAACATGAGGAATCTGGTTCCTTGCAGGATTTGGTTCTTGTGCTGTGTCAGCCTTTAGTTTTGATTGGAGAATATTGACTGGTTCTTGCAACCCCCTTGCCACAAAGAATAAACTTATCTGGTTGTTGGCTTGGTGTTGCATTAAATTTGCACATTCAACTATCCCCTTCACCTTTTGACCCAAGGAAAAAAAAAAAATTGCTCGCTGCGCTTGCATGAATAAGCTATCAGTGCATTGCTTAAATTTCTGAAGTGTCTTTTTCTCTGAATTTCACTCTTTTAAAAGCAAATTTTCATTTTATTTTAGGGTTAGTTGTCAGTGTGTCATTTATTTGGAGTGAAGAACTGAAATAGAACTGAAATGTTCTTTTTGCAGTGTAATATGTCAAATAGTTTGTCTGTGGATTAAGACCACTCTAGCTTAAATATGCTACACAAACTCTTGGAGGCTGGTATTAATTTAGCAAGTTTACTTGGTTAGATTGTTTTCAGTTGGTGTTTTTACCTTTGTTTTTTTTCTTTATTTAAAACGAACAATACGACTTTGCACTTGAATAAGATCATTTTTAGTTAAAATTCCATGAAGTAGCTTAACATTTTAGCTTTCCTCTCGGTTCCAAGATGTAGACAGGAGGCGGAAAGAGAAGCTTTTTTGTGGCAGTGGTTGAGCATTTCATAATTGTTGCTCCAAACCTGGGTCACCAAGAGAGCTCCATGAAGTCATTGAGGATACAAGAGTCGAGTGAATTATAATTGTGTTAGCACCAGCAAATGTCTTGTGCATTGCATGTTCCTTAACAAGTTTATGTCTTGGAAGTTATCTTTTCTTCTTCGTATTTAGGTTGTAATCTAATCATTTCACATGGAAGCTCTAGAATATGCTGCAGGGCATGATACAATACATTCTTTTGTTGTAGATGGAAGATTATCCAGCTGAAATTCTGGTGAAGTCGGCAGATCACTCTGGCCCAGTTAGCAACGTTGTCCAAAGTCCCTTGGACGAATCTGCTTTGATATGCAGTATGGGAACAAGATTTAGCCGCATAGATAGTGAAACTGGAATTCCAGCTGAAAGCAGTTCTGCAGCCAGTCAGAATTCCTCTGTTGAAGGTGGCTCTAGAGATGTAGAAACTAGTCATTGCAGGAAATGCTTGACTGAAAATACAGAGTTAGTTGCTTCTCGGGTAGATGCTGGTTATAATCGCGGTGAATCTCATAAGGAGAGTAGTACTTCAGCTAGCACTCCCTTTATAGAACAACAGTCCTCGGATCCTGTCTCAGAAAATCTTTCGACTAATGAGGGTGCAGTCAGATTTGAAAATGCAAACAAGGGTGTGTCTGAGGTCTGTCCTGAGCCAAGTATTTTGTCTCCTCGAGGGCTTGAAGATTCAAATTTGCACAGGATACCTGTTGAGAATGAGTCGGGTGAAGTAACAACAGTAACTAACTCTGGTTTTGCTTCTGCTCCTCATGCCTCAGAACCGGAGACTTCTCACTCCATCGGAGGTGAATCCATTATAGAAGTGATGCCTTCAGGTTTAGGATTTCTCCTATCTAATAGGGAGAGGAGCCAGGGAGATGGAAGTGTTCTTCATGTTGATCTCGTGAGTCTCTCTTCCAATATTTTATCGGGTGGCACCGCTGATACAAGTAATCGTGAATCCAGGAGGAATAGCAGAAGAATGTTTTCGGATGCTTTTTCGAGACGCAGTTCCAGAAGAGTTAATAATTCCCAGTCCATTTTTCTTTCAACAGATGATAATAATGATCCAGGATTTGATAACAGATGGCTCCTTGATTTCGATGGTGATTTCTTTTATGACGGGGCTGCAGGTGATTCTGGTTACCTCAGCAGTAGAATTCATAGATTAAATGAACGAAGACGACACTCAAGACTTGAGGTATTTAATTACAAAGCACTTTGATTTATATGTTATCCAACTTGCTTTTAGTAGATCTTGCTTTAAGTAACTAGTTTTCTTTTGAAAATTATCTTGGCTCTAGTATTCCTGGATGGTGGTGCTTATGGTCCTTTGTTCTTTGAGCCTTGTTCAATTTTTTGTTAGAAATTAGGACATCTTTTGTATCCAGTTATGCATCCTTCAAGGCTTTAATTCTAATCTTAATTGTAATCATGTCAGAATATTTTGTCAGTCTGATCCCTTTTGGATGGCAAAATTTTACTCTATCGGTTCTGCACTGGTCTGCCCTGAATGGATGAATTTTTATTTGAAAGTGCACCTAGGGGGAGGGGGGTGGGTGGGTTATAATTTGTTTGAAAGCAGGCCAGTTTGTTCCATGCTGCCCTGCATATAGAATTACTGTTTTATCCTTTTATATATTTTACACTTTCTCATATACATCCTTAAATGTTTATATACATATTTTATGTAAAAGTGGAAACTTGTAGTAATCGGTCTTGCTTAAAGTGAGTAATATTAATAGTTTAATTTAAGATATGGTATTCATAATTAAATTATAATTTTAAAGAATTGAGGTAAGCGTGGAGCAGAGTGGGTATGGATGTAACCAACTTCCATGGAGGCAGGGATGGAATCATGTGACAGGGTACTCTAAAGGTGGGGTGGGAGAGATAAAGCAATATCTATCCCTCCACCTCATTGCCCTGCATAGTTCCCTTAGGTAACTTTTATTAATTATCTCATTTGGTTCTTTTCAGAATTGGTTAAGGCTGCATGGTGGACATGATGAAAATCATCGGCGAACTACATTTTGTCCATCTGGAATCCACCCTGATGGCACTTGCTCATGTGATTCTTCCCTGATGACTGATGAGCCTAGTGCTCGTGTAAGCATATCTCGAATAGTTATGCTTGCTGAGGCTCTATTTGAGGTAGTTTTCCTTTAGCAACTGGCATGTTCTTTCTACTTTTCTAATGTCAAATCATCTTGTTTCTATAATTTTGTCTAATGTCCCTGTAGTCCGTGAAAAGTTGATCTTGTATTACATAACTTACCATATAATAATTTATAGGTTTTGCATCGTCAACCTGTTTCACTTTCCCTATCCATGGTATCACCGCCGGCTCCCGAATCTGTAGTTGATTCTTTCCCCCTCAGAAGTCACAACAGAAAAGCAAATGTAGCTGAGGACGGGGATGCTGTTGAACAGTAAGTTCTTTCGTTCTTACTACTTGTAGATTGAAGGTTCATGATACTCAGTTTTGCCTTTCTTTTTAATAATTATGTTCACATTATTGTCCCTGTTATATATAGGTGTCATATATGTTTGGGTGAATATGAGGAAGGGGACCAAATAAGAATTCTGCCTTGCCAGCATGAGTTTCACATGTCTTGTGTGGATAAATGGCTCAAAGAGATACACGGGTATTGCTACACTTTCCCTGCACCATGCGTTGTTTTTCTTTCTCCCTCTCTTTCGGGAACTTACTTTTTTTTTTCCTCCTTTTTACTCTTGGTTTGCAGAGTATGCCCACTTTGCAGAGGCGATGTTCGTCATGGTGGTGGGGAGTCTTCTGTCTCAAACTCTGAGATTCCATCTCTTTGATGTAACTGTACATATAAATGTAAATATAGTAATGGATTCTTGTATAAATGTTATATCTATATTTATTTCCTGTTTACCATGTTGTAGCATCTTTTTTTCCTCGTAGATGTGGCCTATGTGGAATTATTAAGTTTAGCAAATTGAGGAAATAGGATATTTTTGGCCTTGCACTTTACTCATTGATGGCTACATCTTTAATGCAATCAATCAAAAACCATTGCTGGGTTATTATCGATGCTTACAGATGTTGGCATATATAATCAATCAAGCAGGAATAAAAATGAGTTTGAAAGGATGGCATCAACCTTGGCATTTAAATGAAGATGAAGCGGCACTATGATTACTTAGAAGAACAGAGTTCTTCTTTAACAGTTCATGCACTGGTACAATCTTAAATACATAATATATAACTTGAGAAATTAACAACACAAATAATAGCAGTTGCATGGTTGGTTTTTCACCTTTAACCCAGGAAAGAAGAAGAGCCACGCCTTTGGTTCCAAAAGGGGTTATGATCTTGGAAGACAGCTGATTCAGGATTTGGGTTTTTATTATCAAAGAGATTTGGGTGACAATTCTCATTATCATCATCAAAAGTAGTCCATCGCCTTGAGTTGTTTTTAAGCTTCTGTCTGGTAACATTTCTCATGTTTTCCATCTCTCCTACATGCTCCCTGAATTCTTTCTTCACCACATCTAGAACTACCTCTCCATATCTATCACACCACGACCTTCAACATTGGCAAAAAAAATACGGACAATAAGAAACAGAAATGTTCATCATTTGGCCGTGTAAGAACATCATGATTTTTTTAGCATCCTTACTTGGGAAAGAACTTTTTGAGGTCAGCCTTGTCCACAGGAAGGGTTGTGGAAATTGCTTCAATTTGATCATCCCTAGTGGAATTACAAGAAGCACAACAAAACTTAGGCAAATATGCAAAGCAAAATAGGATTTAAGGTTTAATGGAAAGAATTTGCTTACGAAAATTTAAGATTGGGGTTTGTGGTGGAGAGCTCTGATTGAATTCGTGATAGCTCCTTCTTTATTTTGTCTCCTACTACCTGCAAGTGGATATTTGATATAAACTAACACTAGTATACAACAATTAGAACAACAATTTTTTTTTCTTTTCTTCAACATTAAGATGAACCTTATCGATGAAGAAATCCGATGGAGCTCCATTTGCAAGCAGCTTCCTCTTAATCTGTTTCGTGTCTGGTCCCTCTCCAATGGGAGTTGCAACAAGTTGGCATGACCCCATGAATGCTTCACTATCTGATCTTTCGTTGAGAGGCAAAGGAGCTGTCTCATCCTCTGAATCATTTCTCCTCCATTTCTTGAAACCATCAAAACCCCATTGTTTCTTTGCTGATTTTGATGCTTTCTCCTCTGAACCAGGGCCATTATTATGCCCCTCTCTTTGCTCTCTATGAAACAGGGTTTTAAATGGTTTTCTCTTTGCGCTACCATTCTCCTTCACAGACTCGGTCGGGAATGCTTCTTCTTGCATTAGAATCGATTTTGTTTCACTTTCCTTACCCTCCATAAAGGCTGATGATGATGGTTTTGAATCCACATCGAAAATGCTCTTTTCTGATCTGTTTTTACTTGGCTTCTGGGATGATCCGAACCCAAAAACCGAGGCTGCTCCTTTGATCTGATTCATGGCAGAGTTGTTCTTCGATTTATTATTGGAATGCAACACATTGTCTCTATCATCCTTCAAGTCAATCACAGACCATTCTTCTTCTTGATTCTCTTTCGAATCTTTCGGATTTGCAACGACCAAATCTCTGGTCTCGATTTCAGCTCCTTGTACTGCTAACCGCTGCAACAAAGGCCTTTTTGAAGAATGGTACTCCTCCTCAGATATACATTTTGCATAAAGCAGTTCCTACAACAAAAGGAAATCAAATTTGAAGAATAATTTCACTCACTCAACTAACACACACGCACAAAAGAGAGAGAGAGAGATTACAGTTACCTGCAAGAAGAGCAGTTTATCTCTCAAGATAACAGGCTGTTCAAGTTCAGGTGGAGAAGCAATGAGCGTGTCAAGCAAATGAGTTCTAAAAGCAGTAACCTCAGCTTCACCCAAAATCCCTTCTTTATGCAGTCCCATGAGATTGAGTATCTGGTGAAAGGAATCCTGCTGCCATTTCAGATTATCAGATTGAAGCTTGGAAAGCCTGAGTTCAGCAGCAGGCAGTCTCTTTTTCTTGAAGGAGAAAGGGAGGATTGTCTTGCAAAGTGAAGTGATGGAATCATGGATGGTGGAGTAGTATGTTGGGGTATAACTGTACACCATTTTTGACCTTTTGATTTGTTGATGAGAGCTTGAAAATGGGTTGAATCTGGATTTTAGATTGATGATTTTAGTTGCCAGTGCTTTGATTTTTGAAAGAAACAATTACTTTTTGAGGAATGTTGTAGAAATCTGAAGAAGGTGGGTTGTTAATTGGATTTTTGAATCTTGGGGGAGAACTTAAAACGGTAACTTGAAACTAGCCGTTGAGAGATGAAAGAGAGAAGGAAGAAACGCAATGCCCAATTATTTGTTATTCAACGCTGTCGTTTTCTCTTCTTTTCATCTTTTTCTAATTTATAATGGTAAACATACCTGTGAAGTCCCCTATTCTAGGGACTGAATCAAATTAGTCCTTCTATTTTTAAATACTTTTCAAAATAATCAAATAAAGTCAAATTGGGATAGCGTTAATATTTATTGATTAAAAAATGACATGAAAATTAGTTTATTTATTTATTTATAGTTCAACTCTAAACAAAATATTTCATCTACAAAATCATAAAAAGCTTTCAAAATATAACCTCGTTAAATATTAAACGTTAACTTTGTTGAAATTTGACCTTACTTGATATTTTAAAAATATAAAAACTAAATTGATCCATTTCATAATAAGAGGATCAATCTGATCCAATCCCTATAATAAAACGAGGTTTCAAATATATTGAAATCAATTTATAACAGGCCTAAGGATTCAACAGCCACCAATTAAACCATAAAAAGTTTTAATTTTTTAAATTTCATTTGAATTTAATATATCATTTTAATGAATTCAGAAAATTATCGTTGATTATACTTTTATATGAGTCATAATGATTTATTTAACCCTTCAATTTTATAAAAAATGTTTTAACCATTCATTTAATTTTTTTTGTCTCTTTTAACTCTTAAATTTATGTCGTTTGTTAAATCACTCTGAATGAATAAAAATTTAATGTTTTTAATGTTATTAACATGAAATTCACGTAGATGTTTTTATATAATACTAATATTAAAACCTCAAATTTTCTATATGATTTATTTTATTTATTTAATAGTTAATAAATTAAAATTTATTAAATAGTATTTACTTCTAATTTTTAATTAAGGAAAGTTACATGTATACTATTTTTAAAGTTAATTATGACCCTTAAAAAAGTTAGTTATGAAGATTTCCTTTTATGATTTATAAAAAAATTACTTACCAAGAATAAATTGATTTCAAAATTCAAATATTTTTCCTAGGTATTTAAATTACGGACAATTCAATTTCAAAGTATCCTTTATATTCGTTTTATGATTTATAAAATTATTATTTTTTCGATATTTACGGTTTCCGATTTCAACAAAAGGCATCTCTAAAATTTAAACCTGAATTTCTTCTTAAAAATATAATGCACCTTATAATTGCACCCAACTCTTATTAGTAAATTTAATTTAATCCTATTTTTAATTCTTATTTGTGATACATATGTCATATTTCTAGCATTGGATATTTTACAAGTTGAGACATAACTGTAAATTTCATTGTTTAAATTTTATTTAATCTTTAGTATAAATATTTTTATTTTAAACAATATTATTTTTATAATATCTATAATTGATTAGCATATTTCTTAAATAATGCATACTCAGACATCTTTCATGATTTTCTATTTTGGATATACATATATCACAGCAATTAGACAACGATGAACATAAAATTTGGGGATAATCCACAGGTATCATACTAATATTTAAATATTAATATATTTGATAATTTCATATCATATTTACGCCAAAAAAGAAAATACAACATCCATTCATAGATTTCCAAACTCTATAATTGAAACTATCTCTAAAAACATAACCCAACAATCAAAATGAGAGACTTAATTGAGTAACTGGTGTTGCAGCAGTAGAGTAATCTTGGGTACACTCAAGAAAAGTTGTACAACCTGTTGGAATACCTTTGGAATTTGATTCAACAAGTTGAGTTTAACACTTCTTCCAACTCAGTTTGGGCCAACTCACAATCTTCTTCTTTGACTGCAACTCCCCTTTCATCCCATTTTCATCGCTATTTTGCCTGATGGATTGATTTTCAATGCCCAAAGTAAGGGGAAATGAGACTTGAAATAATAAATAAATAAATAAATAAATTGCCATTCTAGTACCTCTTAGGCTGTGATCTCAACCTCTCATCTAATCTTTTCTTAGCTTCTCTTGCTATCCCTCCCAGCTCCTCATCTTCACAGGCTTCATCTAATATGCTCCTTTGCTTCAATATATTCACATCCCAAATCAAAACTCAAGTCAGTCTCAGTTATAATCTCCTCTTATATTGCTGCCATAATGAAAATATGATTACAGACCAATTGCTGTTAATTTGTCACAAGTACGACCGATTAACAATTACAGTAACTGCAATCTATAACAACACAATATAAACGCTGTAAAGAGATGGAACTATATAGGAAAAGAGAAAGTACCTGTAAACAAGAATGAGTATCCTGGTTGGTGGTATACAAACAAAAAGAGGATTTCCTTGGGAAGCGATAAGGAGGAGGGGTTGGTGAATCAGATAAGGCTCCCGTTAGATGGATCCGTCTTCTTCTAGCACATTCAACACCAGGAAGCATACCAGCCATTGTTTGATTGAATGTCTACCTGTTTGAACCTAGGTAGGAGGTGATGAAAGAGAAGATGATCTGGAAAGAAAAAGAAAGGGAGTTTGATTGAATCTGTAAAAAAGAAGGAGAACGCTAATAAAGGTTGTGGATAGGGGGAGACAAAATCGGGTTCATGCCATCCTTACTGAAGAAACGTAGAGGAAATATTTGCTGAAATTATTAATTGGAAATTGAGAAGGGACGAGGAAAGAGGGGAGGAAGTTCCATGGTAACTTCCACCAGCCGCCCATCGGAAGCTCCGTCAACTGCGTACAAGGATCTCCCACCTCACTCACCACATATTATTTTAAGTGTGAAAATATTTTCTACACTGATAATAAAATTTTTAGACTATAGTAAAATATTAAAAAAAAAGACATACCAATTTCTAATAAAATAAAAAAGTATATTTTCAGAATATGTAGACTTATTACATCTATTGGGCACTCGTTACGTGATTGCTAAGCAGTTTCCATGCTTTAGGTATATGATTCTCAAAGCACTGCCTAGTAAGTTTTATTCTTGTACGGAACTTGGCAGCATAATCAACCACTAAATTAGCTTTTTATGGGGTATGCGATACGATGATCTACTGTTGTCTTCGACACAACTCCTTGATGTTTTGAACTAAAGAGCGCAAGTATGAGTCAACCATATCCTCATTTAGCAGTTGCACAACCATATCATTATCACTTTCCACCATGACTTTCTTAAAACCCCACTGCTATACCACATTTAAACCATCTAGAGCTGCCCATAATTCAACCTTAAATATCGATCTTAAGCAAATACTTCTATTGTAGCCAACTAGTCAATTCCAATACATGTCTCTTATGACTCCACCTGTAGATGCCCCTGCAAAATTCGATTCTACTGCCCCATCAACATTCAATTTAACACACCCAGCATGAGGGAGACTGCAATTGCTACGGCTTGTATTATCTATGTGTTGGCCCGAGGCCAAACGAGGGACATACTCTACATTCATCGTCCAACACCACCACCTTAAAAATATCCGCCCCACATTGCTTCCAAATCCACCAACATGTAATTCCGAACAACTTTTCCCACTCAACACCATTAAACTGTAAAGCAAGTGTTGGAGTTTTTGTAAGAGCAGAGGAAGAAAAACAGGACACCGGACAAGGCAGCAAGATACAAGAAAAAATTTTAACTTGCTCACAAATGTGCAGCAAGGGAGCTTATGGCTGATAGCTCATTTTTGCTCACTCATTCAATAAGAAAACAATACATTTAGAGTCAAATACATCACCAAATACTACCTACTACCACTAAGTAGCCTAGTAACTTGATAAACATTGCTTGTACACATAAACAAGCCTCCTAAACTAGTCATTCAACAGCTACTGTATCAAGTTGTCATCAACTTGTTCATTTTCAACTAGTTTGATTACAATGAAACTAAAGAGAAAACCTTGCCGTTACAGCAAGCATACGTGCTGCAGCATGTTTACAAGCTGCATGCACTTCAACCAAAAATATCACAGCAGCATGGTTGGCCAATTTTCAACAGCAAGATTATTATCAAAGTTATCAAGTAGCCAGCTGTTTAAATTAGAGGTGAAGAAGCTTTGTTGCATAGCATTGGGAATTATCCTCACCTAAACCGCCCACAAAGCGTGAAGTGTTGTCCCTGGCATGCGCTACAAGTCTTACAAGAGGCATCATCTGTTAACTTGCCCGGCCATCTCTCATTATTTGAGCATAATCTCTCCCTTATCACTAGCCATAGGAACTGTCTCTCATTGATGAGCCTTAAGCTTTCAAGCATTAAGACAAAAGGAGTCTTTTGGTGCCAACATATCTGTAGTCATCCGTTTATATGCATAAAAAAACTATAAATTTACTCGAGTTTGACCGATTCCATATGCACATATCAGGTCCTAAATGTTCTCTCGGTGAAGGCATTATTGCAATGTGCATCACTATTGAATGGTCCAACCAATGTGTAAATGAGTCCCAACTACAATCTCCATACCCATCAACCATATCAGTAACTTCAATCCTTTAGCCAATCAATTGGCTGAAGAAGCCAATCTTTCAATGACCAACCTTAGGTACCCACGCATCTTTTTACATATGTACACTTCTACCATTTCTTAAAAAGCGCACACACTAGTATACGTATTGTGGCTTTTACTCTATAACCTATCCAAATAAATCGATAATACATATTTTTAATTTAAATCAAACAAATAAAAATGAGCAAGGTAAATTAAAACGAAACAATCAATCAATAATAAGAGCATACAATTATAATTTGATCTAATGCATTAGCTAATTGTTCAATATCCACCCAATTTATCACAATAAAGTTGATTACTCACCTAAAGTACTAAAATTTTCTCAATTCTCTTCCAAGCAATTAAAGAACTGATTAAATCTAATTATCGAGATATATTCATATGCCAATAATTTAGACCAAATTGATTAAGAACAAATATCGCTTATGGCTATTAGGAATAAAAATTTGACCATCTAATATAGACAAAGAGTTATTTATTCTAGACCTAAAACGAAAAGTCCTTTTTCCAATTTTTAAGTTTTATCAAATTAATAATTGATCGACTATTATCAATGAAGAGCAAGAACGAGTAAATAATCAATTCTCTATTAAAAATAAAAAGATGGAAATAGAAAAAAAAATTCAATTAACTAAACATTCAATCCTAGAAATGAAAACTTAGTTCATCAAAATATTGAAAAACAATCTTAAAATAAAAACAAGAAACTAATCATAGAAAAAGAAACAAGGAAAAAAATAGATGGAGAAATTGAGTCTTCCTAATGATTTCCATCAATCCTTGATGCTTGAAGGCTTTGGCGATTTCTCCTCTTTTTATCCACACTCCTCTTGAGTTTAGGTATTTTCCCCCTTTTTATATCCCATAAAAATCACAGCTCTTTTATTTTGCAGTATGTAACAATCTGCCTTGACGTGACTTAACTATTTGCAAAATCGAGGCTTGCCTATCTGACTTGCTATCCGAACAAAACTTATTGTTGAGTTTGTTTTTGCTCAATAGATAATCCTTCACATCCTCGAATGAGAGATTATTTTGCCATAAATCAGGGTCTCCTTGAAAGATTTGTATGAATGGGGTAAAGAGCATAATAATAGCGTAGCCCAATCTTCATTGTCAATCTGAACCTCAACCTTTTCTAAATCATTCAAAAGAGTAATAAATTGATTGATGTGACCTCTAAGGTGCTCACTTTCGTCCATACGAAACATGTATAGACATTGTTTCAACACCAATTGATTAGCCAAAGACTTTGTCGCGTAGAGGATTTCTAACCTCTTCCATAAGGTGAATGTCGTTTTCTCCATCAAAACCTCCTGCAATACATTATTTGCTAAACATAATTAAATTATGGATAGAGCTTTTTTTATCTAACCTATCCCATTCTGATTTATTCATGTTTGTAGGTTTATTCTTTGTAAGGACCTTCTCAAGATCGCTTTGAATCAAAATTGTCATTGTCGAAACCATTTTTTATTTTGAAAAAAAAAACAAAAATTAGAAGTCGCCACCAATATTTTATTGAGGTGTGATTGGATCACCTAAAAAATAGCTTTGGTCTACGAGTTTTAGAAAAATGGATCCGGGAGTCGGTTACGTACGAGGAAGGATTAGCACCCTCGTAACGCCCAAAATTGGTACCTAGTTAATTAATTCGTGTCTTAATGTCAAAAATTTAAAAATATGATCCTTAATAAAAACTTAAAGACGTTACTTATTAAGACTCTTATCATTTCAGAGAAGGAAAATGTCACACCCAATGGGTTAGGGCACGACATTCTAATTTCTCAAAAACAAATTAGTCCAAAATACTCGTGTAATAAAATTTAAAAGAATATTTATTTGTTTAAGATTTATAAAGAAATCACGGCTCAATACTTTAGGGCACAATTTCTCTAAATCCTAAACTTGGAATATTTCCTTTGTTATTATTTTTTAAAAAAAAAATCTTTGTCTCGAGAAATCAATACGTCACATCTAATACGTTAGGATACAACATATGAAATTCCCGACAACAAGCTTTTCATTTTGTTTGTTTAAAGAGCAATTCTCGATTGTTAGATTTAACGAAGAAAATTGGAACCCAATACGTTAGGGCTCAATTTTCTTGAAAATCCCAAATGAGAGTATTATCTCTATTTAAAAAAAAATTATTTTTAAATTCGAGTAAAAGGATGACGTATTGTTATATGGGATGTATGTATAAATACCGCATTAATAAATGACAAATATATATATGATAATATGAGCATAAATAATACAAGCAGTAGAAATAAAATAAATGAAATAACAAATCAACATCGTGCAACATAACAAATACAAGTAGATAAAGATTAAAACATTCTTTAATATATATATATATATATATATATTTATACATAAGTGACTGAATAAAGCAAATGAATAAAATTATAAACATACAAAAATATACATGCATGTTTAAATCATGAAATATAAAAATATATATGTATGTGAAAATTATGAAAACAAGATAATAAAAAATATGTACATAATATGTATATATATTTAAAACGTTTAAAATATATGTATATGTATTAACATGCATATGCGTGTATATATGTAGATATAATAATAATATATAATATAACAATAACAATAATAATAACAATAATAATAATAATAATAATAACAATGTTAATAAAATAAACTAAAGAAACTTAAAATGAAAGATTAAGGATTAAACTGAAAACTAAACGGAGTTAAAAGGCTGGATTTAAAGATAGAAAACACTAAAAGGGACTAAATTAAAACGCGCGCAACAGGAGGAGGACCCAAAGGGGAATTAATCCCACCCTCCAAAAAGTTGCGTCTTAATAAGGACCAAAGTGAAACAAAAATAAAACATGTGCTTAAATTTAAAAGAAATAAAAGAAAATGATTAAACACACTTCAAAAAAAACAAAGGACCCAATACATAAATAGCCCACCAAGGGTCCAAACAGGCAAATCCATAGCCATTAAACGACACTATTTTTCAAACCCTAAAAAAAACTTTTAACAAAACATTTCATTTCATTTTCTTCAAAAACAGAGAGGGAGGAGAGAACTCTCTGCTAGGGTTCTTTTCTTAACCCAAACCCAGCCACACCACTGCCATGACGCCGCCCAAAGCACCACCCTTGACGGCAGTTTGAAGAGACCGAACCAAAGGTAAGCACCTCCATTCTTTCTTTTCTTATTATTTTCTACTATTAGAAGATATAAAAACATGTAAACAAAAATCGAAAAAAACTCTAAAAACGACGAAAATCACCTTTCAAAAAAAATGTTTTCTGATTCTTTGTTCTTGTATTTTTTTTCAATACAACATTCCTTTCCCCCTTTTCCCTTTTTTTTATCGATTCCTCCCTTGTTACAGTATATTCAATCCCCTTTTATAACCCTAATAATAAAATATATAAAGGAAAAAAATCTGTTTGATTTCTTCTTGATTTGCAATCTTTGATCTTGTTTCCTTTCTTGCGTTTATTTGCTGTGCAGGTAAAGATCCGGGGCTGTGGTGCTTGGTGGCTGCGGCGCAAAGGTTTCCTCAGAAACCCTAGGAGTTTCTGACATTGTTTTGGGCCATTATTTATTCCGGATTTTGGGCCATTATTTATTCCGGATTTTGGGCCACATAGGCCCATTGTAATTTGAGCTTGTTTTTGTAGGCCGGGTAAAATTTCAGTATTACAGTCATCATCCGAACTTGTTACATATTAAAATTTGTGATACTATCGAACTTATCAATATCAAACCTTGTTGCTGCTATCTCTGAATGGATTGATTGCTAAAATCGAATTAGCTCTGATACCACTTTGTTGGGGATAAACCCGATTAAGCAACGAACAAGTAAAATAATAAAGAAATTAAAAACATCGAATACAAATATTTTGCATGGAAAAACCCCTCTGAAGAGGATAAAAAATCATGAAAAAAAATAATTTTACTAAAATGACAAAAACGAAGAGTATAAAGATGAAGATAAAAATTAAACTCCAAAATTCGAAATAATAACCCTCAAAACATAAACACAAAATTCTCTGATAGCTTATAAAAGTTAATACCTAAATGTGTAATGAGTTATTTTTCTAAAGTGAAAAAAAGACTTATTTATAGGTTAAATTTGTAGGTCAAATAATATTAAAATAACCTACACTAATCAGAGTTTAAGTGAGAAATTAATATTAAAATAACTTACACTAATCAGGGTTTAAGTGGAAAACTAAAAACAGAGTTTAATTAGGAGAAGAAAAGTCGAAAAATGCGAGACATAACTCCACAAGTTATCTCTCACTTAATTGATAAATCCCAATCGGATAAGACATTCAATAAATTCAAACAAATTGACCCTCTAGACTCTTTTCCCACTAAATCAATAAAAGCTTAACTTTTCAAGGAATACAACCAACAAGGGAATTTAAACCTTTTCAAGGGACACCAGCAATGGCACTATTGACAGGAGCCTTCTATCCACTTATAGCAAATCCTCACCAAGTGCCAAAGAGAATATGCTCCAAACTCAAAGAAATTAGTAAACCCCAAAAGACCAAACCTTGTAAAACAACCAACAAATGCATAGCATGCATATGTAGCAAAGTAAATATCAACCTAACAGTCGTATCTGTCATAGGTTAGAGGGCAAGATCAATAAAGGGCTTAGAGATACAACCTTGCTAGATCAAGGACACTAACCCTAACTAATTACAAGCACAAAACGATTTACTCTTCACGCGCTGTCATATGCCCATCAACCTTAGGTCACCAAGGGATCTCACTATAAATACTCATGTATATTCATCTCCAGAGGTGTGATCACTATACTATTACTACATTACTTTACCAACACATCCCTGAAGCTCTTATCACCTTCTATTTATTGACTTTAAGTATTTCTTTTATCTTATAGGTCTAAAGTAGACATTAACCCATCTTCCTTCCAAGAGATGACAAGAGCAATATTTCTCCAGTACTATTGGTACACATGAAGACCACTAAATTTACTTCCAAGATAAAGAGGATTGGATTAGATATTTTATTTTGCCAAAAAAGTCAAGCAAGCTTATCCTATTGGAAGTGCAAGTTGCATAGAGATTGTCATCATCATATTGATTTATGACTTAGCCTTTATTGATATTGTTTTAGAAGATACAACAAACGCGATTTCACCACAGAAAACAAGCTTTTAGGATCGAAAATTTCCCCTGCAACTTTTGGGTGCAAATTACGAGATTGTTCTTTTGTTTGTTTAGTAGATAACAAATCTTTCAAATGATAAAATAATAATGCCTAAAAGATGTTCCACTAGCAACCGTCCACCTATATATATAACTGCCCATACCATTATCAACGGCTGACTGCAGAAGTTGTTTCTAGATTTGTAAATAAATAAGTTGGACATATTTTTCAATTTTAGAATATAAATAACGTTTTTATATTTTATAATGCTGAACACAATAATAATATTAGTTCCTTATAAATCGAAAAGAAAAAAAACAACATACTCATTAGATTTTGACTCCAACTTTGCATGAAACCATCCACGTGCCGTCACCCTTCCTCTTTTCTCATTTTCTTGTCCCCCATTAATTCCTTGCAACTTAAGAAAAGAAAATTACATATGGAAGTCACTGTCATTTTCAATCACCCACCACCCATAAATGGAAAAACGAAAACCAAAAGAGCAAAGTCCCGGAGAGAGGGGGATAGAAATAACAGGGAGATAAACTGACAAAAAGTGTGTTTGAAGGACAAGATTCATCGAATCTCAAAAGAAAGCCATGGATCAAAGGTGGCCCAGCTCCACTACCGACTCACTGTTTCTCCCTCTCTGCTCACATCTCTTCTTATTAAATTTTCTTGGTTTTAGGAATCGTTTTTAGCTCTGTTTCTTGCCTTTGGAAAATACCCCCTTTTTTTTTCTCCTCTAAACTTGATTTAGACTATATTTCAGCTGAACCCTGTATTATAGATTATGGCATTTGATCAAAATTCAATACAAGAAGATCTTAGACCATTGAATGTAGCTAGAATTGTAACTGAAGAGCCCCAAATTGCGGATGCGGTGGCTGCCACTAATAATACCCGCGGTACAACCATTGACGGGTTTCTTCCCAACTCGCCTCGGGAGCTTGAGACTTATGGTGGTGCCATGCCTGTTCTTTATCCAGCAACGGTGACTGATGCCGGTTTTGCAAGTTTAGGATATGGGAATGTAGTGCCCTTGACACCAGGTGTCCCTGCATGGAGGCCTCACATGCCTTTGCCTGGGCCGGTTGGGAATTCAAGTATGAACCTGGTTGGCGGGTTCGGTTATAGTCCGAATTTGGGCAATATGGTGGCTGCTAATGCCGTGCATCAGGTTAGTAATGATGTGGTAGCTGGGCATGGTTATAGTCCTAGTCTGGGCAATAGGATTAGTGGGAATAGGAGTGATCAATTGAGTAATGATAGGGTGACTGTAGGCTTAGCTCATAGTTGTAATATGGGAAACAGGGGTAGTCGTAATGGGAATGAATTAATAGGTGGGGTTGGTTATAAATCAAATTCAGGAGTTGGAAGTAATGGCAATGGTGCTGATCAGGTTAATGACGAGGGTGGGGATGATTCTGTGTCTGGGAAAAAGGTTAAGTTTTTGTGTAGTTTTGGGGGGAAGATATTGCCTAGACCAAGTGATGGGGTGTTGAGATATGTAGGGGGGCAGACAAGGATTGTTAGTGTTAGAAGAGATGTGAGCTTTAATGAGTTTGTGCAAAAAATGGTGGATACTTATGAGCAACCTGTGGTTATCAAGTACCAGCTTCCTGATGAGGACCTTGATGCATTAGTTTCCGTTTCATGCTCCGATGATCTTGTTAATATGATGGATGAGTATGAGAAAGTGATTGAAAGGTCTTCAGATGGAGCTGCTAAACTAAGGGTATTTTTGATTTCGGCTTCGGAACTTGATCCTTCCGGTACGGTTCAATTCGGGGATTTGCATGACAATGGGCAGAAATATGTTGAGGCAGTTAATGGAATTGTGAAAGGAGCTGCTGGTGGCATCGCACGTAAGCAGAGCATAGCAAGTGCGACTTCAACACCAAACTCTGATATTAGTGGGAGTGAAGCTGTTGATAGCTCAGGTGCTGTTCAAGGGGATGTTGGTGGACCTCCATCAACAAACTTGTTGTCGCCTAGAGGGAATTTACCTATTTCCGGTGTTCATTTAGGAAGCCCGGCAGTTAATATCGGTCCTCAAACACTTTCGTCCCAACTTGAGTTTGAGTCTGGGAGGACGGTGCAGCTTGCTTCAACACAGCAGCAATTGGGATATGATCTGCAGCAACACTATGCATCTACACATGTTGATCCTCGCTATGAAGTTACAAGCCATACCGAATATATGCAGTTTGCACCTCAAATGGAGTTCTCAAATCCTAAGTTCCTGGGAAATACTGGTTCTGTGTTCAATCAACAGCAGCCTCAAGGAAATGCCCCTCATCAGTACATTCCTGCTTTTAACATGACTATGACTCCCTCCATCTCTCATGTTGTTGTTAGACCAGCAGCGTTTCAGCCGCTGTTGCAACACCAACAAACTCCATTGGAGCATTATCCTGATCAAAATGCATTTGGAACAAGGGTAATTCAGCATCCTGTTTATCAGAGCCACAATATTTATCAGGCCGAGATTCCATCAGCAATGGTTGCAGGAGGTTATACTTTCCATCATACTCCACAAACTGAGCATGTTGTCTTCTCGGATGGATCATTGCAGCAGATCAAAGTAACTACTCCAGCGAAGATCCCCAGTATCGAGGACTGCTTTATGTGTCAAAAGGCATTGCCTCATGTGCATTCTGATCCTTTGGTGCAGGACCAAAGAGATGGTGATGTAACACCTATGGTGAATGCAGATTCTAGTTATCATGGTCTGCATCAAGAAGACTCAATGAGAATTTCATCAGTGAACAAAGTTGTGGTGACCGCACCGACAGGGGATGTCATTGCTCACCAGCAAGCTGGGGTGCGACAACTTGGCCATGTTGATCATCAAGTTGGTGGATTGAAGTCAGAGGCAGTTGGATGCTCTCAAGATCCTGATGCACCATATGGACATGAAGGAAATATTTCCCCAATAACAGATAATTCTGATCACCCTAGGATTCCAGCAAGCCTAGGTTTGATGGTTTTGGCAGGTGAGTTTCAATCACCATATGTTTTGCCAACTCAATACCAGTTCCAAAAGGAGGTTCCACATGTTGAGGCAATTGGCACTCATGCTTTAGAACAGCCAGTGCACGAAACGTCAAGGGTTCCTGCTGTACCTAAAGAAGATAGCGTAGACCCTAACCATCTGATCCAAATTGATAGGATGATGGAGACTCTTCAAATGAGCAATGAGCAGAGTAGTTTACCTATTGATAAAACTAGAAAAGAAGATATCTTGGATGAAAAATCTCCACATATAGCTGGGGAAGAGTTGCTATTGGATAATCTAGTAACACATGCACATCCAAAAGTTGGTGTTGAAGTTCAATATGGGAACCCTCCATTTTCTGGTGTTGTATCAGCACATACATTGGGATTCGATGAAGTTTCTTTGATGCAGCAGAAGATTGTACAATGCGACACCGAAGCTGTTCCTTCTAATGCTAACAGCCAAGCTTACTTTTCACCATCCAATAGAGGTGGAGATGTTTTGGATTCCTCCAACTCACTTTTTAGCAATCAAGATCCTTGGAATCTACAACAACATACTTACTTTCCTCCTCAACCTAACAAAATTCAAACAAAGAAAGAATTATTGGCTCTGCGAGAGGACCGAGACCCTTTTGGAGAGAACCAGGCAGTAATTGGTGGGGAATCTAATATCGAATTGGAAGATGAAGTTTACCAGCCATTAAGCCATTTAAATGAGAATTTGAGTTCAGACCACACACAGTCTATGAAAGGTGAAATATTTGATTTTTTAGTTTGTATATAATTTGGCATTTATCACTTCATGATTGGAGTAAATGTTCATTGTTGTTGCCTTCATTACCAAAGGCTCAGGTGAGGAACTCATCAGGGAAGAACTACAAGCTGTTGCTGAAGGAGTAGCTGCTTCTGTTTTCCGGTCCTCTACTCATTCAAATCCTGACGTTCCAGCAGAGACCAATGCATCTGGTAATGCAGGCTATCAAGACACAAATGTTTTACCCAGTGACATTAAACTGCAACACAAAGCTAAATTTGAGGTGCGGAATATAAGATCCTTTCGATTTCCATTTGTATGCTCATTTCGTCACCCCACCTTCCCCTTGCCTTCTTTTATCTGTGACTGCCTTCTCCAGATCCATTTATTGAGCTGTCCTTCATACTATTTTTCTTAACTTAGGAATTAAAGACTAAACAGCCAGATAGAACAAATTTTGGTCTTCGAGTTTCGGATGGCATTGGTGGCTTGCAGGTTGAACTTTAAGTACTGGTTTTATGTGATGTTTGTGCTTCTACTGTTAACTTCTATTGCCCATTAAAGCAGCTATATATTTATTTGGCAGGTTATAAAAGACAGAGACCTTGAAGAGCTGTGGGAGCTTGGTTCTGGCACCTTTGGTACAGTTTATCATGGGAAGTGGCGGGGTACTGATGTTGCAATTAAACGAATAAATGATAGATGTTTTGCTGGAAAACCCTCTGAACAAGAACGCATGGTTTGGTTCTATCCTTTTCTCTTTGCAAGCTCCTAATTTTTCAAATTAGTTCCATCTTTGTAATTTCACAGGCTAACAACTTGTACCATGGTTAACGCGTATGATTAGATTGATGATTTCTGGAATGAGGCAATTAAGCTTGCTGACTTGCATCATCCCAATGTTGTGGCTTTCTATGGTGTTGTACTTGATGGTCCTGGTGGTTCTGTAGCAACAGTGACGGAATATATGGTTAGTGGTTCTTTAAGAGATGCTTTACAGAAGAGCGAGAGGTACTAAAAGTTTTGTTTGCTATGCTAGACAAGTGTGATTCAGTTGTACATTTATTTGGCTATAAATAATAATTGGATGACTTGCTGTTGCCAGGAACCTTGACAAGTGCAAGCGGCTTTTGATTGCCATGGATGTGGCCTTCGGAATGGAGTATTTGCATGGAAAGAATATAGTGCACTTTGATTTGAAGAGTGATAATTTACTTGTCAATCTTCGAGATCCTCACCGCCCAATATGCAAGGTTCGTACTTAGGCCCGAGTTTCATTTGCAATTCCATATCTTGAGTCCTACATTACTTTTAATGTTTTCTAAATTTCATTCTGAACTCATTCAATTGTTCGGTTCTCATATGCCTAGTTTCCGTTACCAGGTTGGTGATTTGGGGCTATCAAAGGTGAAATGTCAAACTCTAATATCAGGTGGTGTGCGCGGAACACTTCCATGGATGGCGCCAGAACTTCTGAATGGCAGCAACAGTCTCGTGTCGGAAAAGGTTTGTGATTACCACATAGTCTAGTATCATGTAAATGCTCTTTTCCCCCTACATATAGGTAGTTAATAGTGTTGATATTTCCTCGAATTTAGGTTGATGTGTTCTCGTTCGGTATTGTGATGTGGGAGCTTCTCACTAGAGAAGAACCATATGCAGACTTGCACTATGGGGCTATTATTGGTAAATTGCCTTTATTTATAGATGTAAATCATGAGTTCCTTTCTTTGTGCTATGGCGGGTCACAGTTTATATCCAACCATCATTGTTTCAGGTGGTATTGTGAGTAATACACTGCGGCCAGCGGTTCCAGAATCATGTGATCCCGACTGGAGATCATTGATGGAGAGATGCTGGTCATCAGAGCCATCAGAGAGACCAAATTTCACCGAGATCGCGAACGAGTTACGGTCAATGGCTGCTAAAATTCCACCACGTAAAGGACAAAGCCCATAATCCTCAGTCTGAAAATGAAATTGAACAATCTGCTCATAGGTCATATATGTGTTTGCGAGGGAACTGACTTTTTCCCCACTGGTTTTTTTATATAGATGGTTTCATACAAATCTTGAATGCGCTGTAAATACAGTTCCATATAAGTGGAGAATGTTTTCCTTTTTCTTTAATTGTAAAATCTTACATCATTCTTCAATCAAACAAGGTTGAATTTACTTGCTTAACACATACAAAATAAATATATATTAAATATATAATATATTAAGATAATTAAATAATATAAAAAGTTTAAAAATAACGGCTTAAAATGGGGTTGGATTAGTTTTTATTATTATTATTATAAATATGAGTATTTTAAAGCTATATTTTGAGTCGAAATGAGTTTAAGTAAGTATAAAATGTGTTAATATTATAGTTAAGCTTAACTCAAACTTGACCCAGCTCAACCCATGAAGAGTTCTAATATATTGTATATTAACTTAAACTTAAATGAGTTTATCGTCATCAAATTCTTTAATAAGACTAAAAGTAAATCAAATTTTAAAATAAAATTGTATAATTATAAAGATATTCAAAATTTTCTTTTGTCACTTTAAAATAAAAATATCAATAACTTTGTTTAGGTTTTCAATATTCTTCATATTTCATTAAAATTTTAATTAAATTTAATTAATTGCATAGTCATTTTATTAATTAAGGATTTTTTATTTTAAAAATTTAACTTAAATTTGAAATTTTGTTCCTCCGTACTTACGCGATTTTTGACTCTGCCATTTTCTTCCTCCATACTTTTTCATGTAGGCGATTTTTCCACTTTCCGATGACATTAAGAATAAAGATACCGCGTAGCACTGAGCCGCCATCCATACTCAAGGCATGCCTTACCTACTATTTAACATTTGTTTATTTATTTTATTTAATTTCCACCATTTCCTTCCCACTTCTCTTTTCCTTCTCTTCATCTTCCAGAAATTCTCCATATAAGAAAAAGCATCATCCTTTTTTATCCCTATCCCAATCCCAATCCAAATTCCAAAATCCTTTCTTTTCTTTCCTGTTTTGGTTTCCTTTCCCATGAAAAATTCTCAAGAGAATCCAATCTTCATGCAAGCAGAAGTTGAAGATGGAGGAGTTTGGGGTAAAGGGTGTGGTTGTTTTAATCTCTTCTGCCTCAAACGGCGCCGATCATACAACCACATCGATGAATCCGATACCTTACTGCACCAGAGAGGTGAACAACACACGGAGGAATGGTGGAAATGCAAACTGAATAAACTGAAACAATTCTCGGAGAAAGTAGCAGGGCCAAAGTGGAAGAACTTTATGAGAAAGATGGGTGGATATTGCGATAAGCGGAAAGATCAAAAGAACAGGTTTCAATATGATCCTTGTAGCTATGCTCTCAACTTCGATGAAGGCGATGATAAAGAAGCAGATGATTTGCTTCGTGGTTTCTCTTCCAGGTTTACTGCTCCATTTGAACATGATAGGCAACGAGTCCCCTCAGGATTGTAAAATAATTATACGGATTCAACATGTCTGCAAATTGTTTTACGTTTATTCTATGTTCTTTTAGAATCCATGTTTAAGTACAGTAATATTCTTTTGTTTCTTGCAATCCTAGGAACCTGTTTGATGCATATTTGATTTCAAGGAAATGGGTATATTATAATGTCAATTAATTGGTAAAAACATGTTATATATGACCAAGTAGATAATTACATTATAAACCCACGACTTATTGAAGTCATTCTTGTACATACATAGGAAAGCATGAGCCAAATGATTACAGAACCATCTAGCAAAGCTATATTAATGCTATGCAGAGCGCTTTTCTTTTGCTTACATTAAGGCTTCATCACTGGTTTAACCTGCATACTTCTTTTCCAAATTAAAATCGACAAATGTTCTCGTGAAAAGCTCATTTTCATCAAGACACATATGCATACATCCATTAGCAGCCTACTTCTCACGTTTGCTCTTCAGAGAAGTGGAGGGGGTATTATGCCAATTCCTTTTTCTTTGGTTTATAAACCAATTATTAATCTGCTTCAACTGTAATCCTGTTTTCTGTGCTAATCTTGCTTTGTCTTCTTCCTGAAGCAACACTTGATCAGAAAACTGTTGAAAAGAACACATTTTGAGGATCAGAACTACCTGAGAAATACATCACACTCACTGTTGGGTAAGGCCATTTGGAATGTGACTGCCACCATGCTTTTAAAATCAAGGTGGTGTCACCAGGTAGCTTTCCAGCTCTTCTCTTGCGCAGAATTTCCTCTCTAACGTCCACAATTTTCTCTTTGTAACCCTTAAAAGACACGAATTTTTTAGTTGCAGAATACAGATCAAGCCAGTTTACTATTTAACTTTTTAAGAAATCCTACCTGTTTCAATTCGTGCTTAAGTTCTTGCCTAACATGTTCCATTAAGGATCTCTCAGTTTCTGATGGGACAAGAGGGCCAAATCCCATGCTGTCAATCCCATCGAAGCTTCCATCAAACAAACTGTGATCATTATCTACAACTTCATCTTCATCATCAGACATTGTTGCACCTGTGCCTTCACCTGGAGATACACCTGTTCATGCTTCATAGTTTAGCTCTACGTTTTTTCACTTCAATCTACAGTTAATGCAGTAATACCAAACAGGACAAATTCATTATTATGAATGAGAGTAACAAGGAAAGCTATCTATAGAATTCAAAGACTTAAGTCCAACTCCTATGGATGACATAGCTACATCACAATATAAAGATGCATTGACATGTTACTTTTACTTTCTTCTATCAACTCCAAAACAGTATTTACAGTGCAGAGAATCATTTACCTGTTAAACTTTGAAGTGATTGCTCAAGATCCCAACAAGACATAACCGCTTCCATTGCATGAACACGAACATGTTGTTGCAATTGGTCTTTAAAGAAACCAAGCAATAGCACATAATTTGCCTACATTAAAGGGAAAACGAAAGAGAGAATACTCAAATGAAAAAGATGACATTACTGATCACATACACATGTTTTATAAGAAAATTACCCTCAGTTGAGTTCCATAATTTTCTTGAACAGGGTTAAATTAAAATTTTACCTTTTGAACAGTCGCCTACTGCTGTTAAATAAAATATACTTAAATGCAAATAATTAGCCATCAAAACTTGAATACAACAAAAAGAAAATCAAAACAGAACAAGTCAGTAGATCATAAACAAAGGAACAAAGAATAAGGGGAAAATAAAACTACGAATCCAAGGGTCAAGGGTGAGTACCCAAATCTGGAAAGAAGAGAAAAAGGGGTTACCATGAAGTGATCGAGTTCATGGTGAGCAGCCCCAGCAGCAGGTGATGATGAGTACTTAGCTGAGACATCTTGGGACCTAGCCAACTGAGCATCGATCTTAGGGAGCTGGTCAACAGGCGTGGCAACACGTAGACAAGCCACGTGGCCTTCCAACAACTGGGGGTACATGGGATGCCCTATTATCTCGGCCTTGCATTTAGCTGGGTCGAAGTTGGGAGGTGAAGAGGGTTGGTTAAAAGCAAGGGTTTGCATGTGTTCACTATGGTGGGAGACAAAACCATCAAAAGCCATGTTTGAAGAGGTTTAAGTTTTGGTAAAGAAGAAGATCAAAGGAGAGAGAGATGTAGCTATGAAGAGAGAAAAAAACACCAAAGCAGGGTTGTTGGAGAATTGTGAAATAAAAGAGACGGGGAGATCTACAATGACGCAGGAGGAACAGCCAATGATGTTTGAGTTAAAATTTCTTGGTCTACTGGTTGTTAATTTGGTTGGCGTTTTCATTATTATAATTTCATTTGGGCTTTGGCACTTAGGCCTACAGGAAATGGGGAACATACAAAGGTTTAGAGATATCAAGCTTTAAATATATAATATATATATATATATATTATATTGAGTTTGAGCTTATAGATATAAAATATAAAACATTATTAATTTTGGTTATCAATTAGTCTATAATAATTCGAGTAATTACCTGATTTTAAATCAAATTAATTGATAACCGGAATTTTAAAAAAATTTTAATCAACCTCTAACCAAATTAATTTCGATGACTTTGTAATTATTGGTAAATCCTACACACTAAACTGTGGCCGACGTTAGACCTATTCTTAGGGCATGCCAGATTAAGTTTAGACAAGATATTTTAAAAAAAAATTATATGCATAAACTTAGCTTTAACCTAAAATATGAATTCAAAATTTTGTCTAAATCCAACTATCATTATTTGAGCTTAACCTAGCTTGTCCAGATTATTTTCTTTATTAATTGCATTTCATTAAACAACAAAAATTGCAACCGTTTAATGAGTCTTGCGGAAATATGATAATTTCCTTCATGAATTATAAACCGACTCGTTGAATTCATAAGATACCTGATCTTTCGTTTCTAGACCTAAGCCAATAATAGAACCTCTACATTATATTCTAGGAATTTGCATAAACTTAATTTTGACCTAGAATATCAACTCAAAATTTTACCCAAATCCAACTATCATTATTCAAGCAAAGCCTAGCCTGTCCAGATTGTTTTCTTCGTTAATCGCATTTCATTAAACCAAAAAAATGCAACCGTTTGATGAGTTCTACACAAATCACAGCAGATTTATAAACTACTATCAATTCCATCATATTTATAAGCAGGTAGACAAACAAATTAAAAACTTTGAATTGCTAGACTTGGTATTTAACTAAGTTGATTCATACAAATACAATTATATAGTGTAAGTCGAATTTAACATCAGCAGCCCTATTCCCATAGTCCAGACTGAAGCTTTCTCTGTATAGGAGAAGAAAAATCTTGAATTGCTGGAATGGGGTTCCTCTCAATTGTTTAATGCATAGATGTTATATGTTTGTGTTCTTCTCTTTCTAAAAATGCAAGATTACAGACAAGGAGTTTGTACATGCAAATGAGGGGAGGCTAAAGAATGAATATATATATATATAAATAAATAAATTGATATATAGATGTTTTAAGGCAGAGTAGGTGACATTGAAGGCTTGGTAACTTGGAGCTCGCCACAGTCACTGATATAAACAGTTTTAAGAGGCCTGTTCCATAACGTGCGCCCTTTTTGTGCTCTTTCATCTCCGAAGAATTCAGCCAAGTCATTTAGTTGCCGAATTCTTTCTGATGGTTTGTACGTTGGGATGGAAGCGATCGCAGTCACAACATCCAACCCTGAAATGAAATAACAACAATCAAAGGTGGCATTATTTCTTTGAAACCTAGACAATTCAAAAGAGTATACTTCCAAGAATTCTTCGATAAGGAGGACATATACTTCAAGTTCAGAATGAACTATAAATACATATGAGGTTTCACAGTAATATCAGAGTTTCAGAAGTACAAGCATGTTAGGAATAGTATGCATTTTGCTAGAAAGGCAAATGGAAACAGACACGCGAATATGCATCATCGAAACAGTATAAGAAATCTAAACTTGTTTATATCTGATAATAGAGAGAAATCTTGTATTTCTACTTACAGTGTTAGGATGTTTTAAGATTACAAGTAGGTTTTCTATAAGCGATCTTGACTGCCATGAAACATAGAGAGATGCCCTACTAAAATTATGGGCATTTGAGCTTAATGAATCAAAATTAGGCACCAAAAGCCACAGCAAAGCACTGAAAGCAATGCACTATAGCCTATATTACTTAGGCTTAGATGTGAATGTTGGATATAAGCATGCATTCAATACAAAGATGCTCAATTTTTTAAAGTTTTATTTTCTCTGTATATTTAAAGAATCATACACCTGTACCCCTGTCTGACTATATATGTCAAACACGAGTGTTGGATATAGATACTATAAAGAAAATAAAGAGTTGGAGTAACATAACCCCTTGAGCATTGATGGAGATGCCATCCAAATGCATTTCTATTTTATTATGCTGTTCACCTAAAGCTTATAACTGTGTGGGAACTATACACTCCAAAAATAAGAATTAAACTTGGTACAGTTCCAAATAAGCGTTTTCCAAGATATACATTCCTAAATTCTAAATCCTAATTCCGGCAAAACCATGTCCCCAGTTTTGACAAGAGTTTGAAGCTTTAATCAGAGTTGTTGCATCAAGATAAATGCAGAAGCACATGCTAACCAGAATAGAAGCAAACCATTAGAAATCAATATGCATCAAAGCAGCAAGGCTTGTATAAGGATCCAGACTTATGTTCAATAACTGATTGAGATCTTGTAGTTCTCCACTGAAAGTTCACGAACATGCATCTTAAGATTACTCAATCCATTTTACTATGTCATCTAGCTTAAGATCCTATATTACTCAGACTAGGGTATGTTCAACTTTTTCTAAGGTTTTTTCATGTATTTGGAGGAGGGACATACTTTTGTCCGAATATGCATCGGACATGAGTGTCGAATACTAGTACTTTAATACTATAAACTACTGCAATGAGATCGCAATGAGGAGGTCATATCTTCATAAAGACAAGGGCATTCAAAGACGATGACATGCAAACCTTAACACAGAGACCACAATTTAGACTACTGTCATGATATATAGAAACCAGTCCTCTGCTAAATAAAAACTATGACATTTAATCTCAACAAATCCAAATTTCGAATATATTTCTTCAGTTATTCCTTAATTTATTCCAAGATTATATATAATCGTGATCTGTTATGGAATTCGACAAGACTAGACACCCAAAAACCACATAAAATGGAACTAATTTCAACAATTTCAGACATAAAATAGAGACCAAAACCTTACCTTCAAGCACGGTCCCAAAAACAATGTTGTTGTTATCGAGTTGAGGACAGGGGCCAGGCCCTGTAGTAATCAAGAACTCAACATTCCTATACTCAGAATCAAGCTTAACTTCATCGTCGTCGTCGTTCTCTGACAAACAAAGGGAAACGACACCGGGCCTTGAATGTCTAAGCAAGAAGGCCTTAGAGTCGACAGTCTCAGTGTTCCGAGGCAAGTCCAAGGCAGGGGGCAAACGGACTTCGCCGTATTCTCTACTGCGGCCTTGGCGTCCAGCTTGGAAGAACTGCCCAGGGAATATTTTGTGGACGAGGGTGTTTTTGTAGGAGGAAGAGGTGCACATGCGCTTGAAAGTGGAGACAGTTAGAGGAAGGAGGTTGCCGTAGAGGCCGAGGACTAGGCGGCCTAACGGAGAAGGGTCGGAGCATAGAGGGATGCTGTCGGCGGCAGTAGCGTTGCGGAAGTAGGTCGGGCAGAGGGAGAAGTCAAGGTAGACCCGGTCGGTTATGTTGGTGTCTAGTTGAGGTGGTAATGAGAGAGAGGTGGTGGGGAGGGTAGTGGTGAGGGTGGAGGAGAGGAGAAGAGAGCGGCGAGTGAGGGTGGTAGCGGTGGACGAAGAAGAGAGAAAGGGTAGAGGATGGATTGGTGATAGAGGGGAGGCCATGAGAGTAGTGAAAGGAGCAGAAGGAGATTGGAGTGGTTGGAACTTGGAAGCTAGGGGGAGAGCGGGGCCTACACAACTATTCTTTTTAGTTTATTTTTTTTTCTTTTTCAATTTTAATATAATGTTATAAAAAATTACAAATAATATGGAAAGTGAATCTATCTATATAGTTATTTTTATTTATCTCAAGTTATATTTTAGTCACTTATGTTTGAAATGTTACGTTTTGGTCACTTACGTTATCGCGTTGTAACATTTTAGTTACTGAGTCATTAATTGCCGTTAACGGTATATCTATAAACTGACATGGCATATCAAATCATCAATTCAAACAAAAATTTTAGGTTAATTTATACAATTGGTTCCCATATTTTTTCGTTTTGAGCAATTTAATTTTTTTCTTTTATGTTCTATTCACTTTCTCTTTTTTTTTTTCCTTTATTTTCTATTCTCTTTTGCTTCTCCCTCTGTTTTCCTCCCTTCTCCATTTCTTTTAATGTAGTTTTTCTATGTTTTCCATTTGTTAAAGCTAGTCCCTATACTTTTATTTTTTTGAACAATTTAATTTTTTTCGAGTGAGGTGAGCTTGTGGACTAGTTTTAACAAATGAAAAACATAGAAAATTTACGTTAAAAGAAATAAAGAAGAGAGGAAAACAGAGGGAGAAGCAGAATAGAATGAAAAAAAAGAAAAAGAAAAGAAAGTTAAAAGAACATAAAAGAAAAATATTAGATTGCTCAAAATGAAAAAATATAGGGACCAATTGTATAATTTAACCTAAAATTTTCATTTGAAATGATGATTTAACGTGTCATGTCAGCTTTCCGTTACACCATTAATGACAATTAAAGACTCAGTGACAAAATGTTACAACACGATAACATAAGTGACTAAAACGTAATATTTCAAACAAAAGTAACTATTTTGGTAGTTTACCTATCTATATAATATATTCACTATATAAATAATAGGTATATTAAATTTAAATAATATTTAGCTGTGATACGAGCCATTAAGGATCTACTTCAACGTTTTTGAATGGTTCAGATTACACATATCTTCAAAGAAGGCAACAAACTAGCTGATAGTTTGGCAGCATTGGCGTTCTCAAGACCTTTGAAAAGATTTATATTCATGCAACCATCAGATAAAACTCTTCAACTATTACACCATGATTATTCTGAAATGGATTGGCCTCGAATGATGATATTTTTTTTTCATTTATCTATCTATTTCTTGCTTTTAACCAAATAATTAAGTATTTTCACTTTCTATATAAATTCCATTATTATGTATTCAATTAAATAAATTTTCTTTTAAATATTATTTTATGAATTTTATTTTAATTGTGAGCTTAGTTTTATTTATATCCAATATTAATTTTAATTTTTAACCTTTTAGATTAAATAAGGTTAAAATTGTCTTTTACAATTAATTTTTAAATCTTATTAGTGTGTATATATATTATATTTTCAGCTCTCATGAGTCTTTTACAGTAGTAAATAGGGTTTATTTATTTTAATTAAGTTAATAATCTTTGAGATTCATTTTAAAATCTTTTAAAAATAAAAGAACATAGTTTTGACAAAAAATTAGGGTGAAATTGCATCAGTTTAAAACTTTGATATTTTATATTGATTATTGTGAATATTAGACAGTATTATGTTAATTAAACTTATCTATATAATATAAAATCAGCTCTTATGGAAGTCACTAAAATTAATAGAGGAATTTAAGTATTTTTGAAAATATATTATAAATAATTATGCATGTAATGTTGGTTTAGTTTTAGTTAAATAAGGATGAAAATAGATCTTTTGTAGTGTGTTCTAATTTAATGTCTCACTAATTAATTCAATTTGTTTTACATGTTCTAACATTTCTTAATTTTTCGTCCAAAAATTTATTCTTTTCTGCCATTTTATATAGTTCTATCTCATGTAGTAACTCATTTACTTTTGATTGTTTACATATACCTCCTTGAATCAGTGATTGGAAGCTGCAAATTTTCATAGAACTACGGTTCAAGCTCTCTCACATATGGGTAAGAAAATCACTTGAATTCGGGATGACCATTGACGAGAGTTTGAAAATGAAGAATTTGCTATTTTTTGTGATAATGTCGTGACTCTTTAGCTCCAAACAAATTGGGGTTATGTCTAGTTTAAGGGTCGTCAATACAAGGTTACCTAATCTTCCATACATTATATTTCAGGAATTTGAAGAATTTTCTATTGCATGACATATGTGGATATACGTAGACAAGCAATATGTATCAATACATAGCCCATGTCTAGTGCCCATTGGTTTGTTTTTGACTATTTTGAGCCTTCTAAAACTCGTATTTGGATATTGATATTTGCAACCACTCATGAAGTGTTTTTATTTTAAAATAATTTTACAACCTTCAAAATGATTTTTATCTAAATTATATGATTTTATTAAATTGTTTCAAATTTTGATTTATTACAAAATTTTGAGATTTTAGCTATGTATGGTTCAATGGCATCTCTCTCCCGTATCAAACATTGGTGCAGGTAAGAGGTGTTACAGAGGAAGCTTAAAAGACTTGTTGGTGACCATGGAGGTTTAGATGGCCAATATTAAGTCTATCGTTTATGATGTCCTGACTCAAGTGGAGGGCACCAAAGACTTTCTTTATGAGGTGAAGTCTGGCATGATGAAGTCCTATAAAGAGCTAAAATCACAACTTTATAAAAATCTGAAAGGAACCTTGAATTTTAGTACGATGCATTTCCCCAAGGGTGTCCTAAAACTCCTCCACTGGATTGTAGTACGAAATAATATTATCTAAAGATCTCTAACAAAGTAGGCATATGTCAAATGTGAATACCCCTCAAAGTTACGGGCATAACATTTGGCATAGAAACCCAATCTTGATTGAAATAAATACCACGATTTTGATATTTTTTTCAATGAAATTATCACATATATAGTTTGCTTAATGGATACAAAACACCCACATCTAAGCACGTATTTTATTTTCTTGTAATTTGCATTTATATTAACTAAAGAAAATATTGGTTTTTGTTTCCCTTGTGGTAAGCCTTGAAGAGGAGGGATATTTCAAGTATCCATTTAAGATAATGTCTTTTAAGACTATTCTGGATGTATGATTCAATTTTAGTAGTAATATTCCATTTCATTTGGAAAATGCAATAAGATGTTTGGGGTAATATAAGTGATTGAGAGGTGGTAACTTATATCATATGAGGGAATTTTGTGAATAGTTTTATTGCTATTGATGGGTGGCTTTACGATTTCTTATAGACACATACATCCCATGTAATTCAATCTTATGGTTCTTCATTATTTATACATGGCCTTCTTTTCTTAGATGCTCATTTTGTATGAGCTTTTAGTTTAATATTTCTATTTAGCTAATGTGATTATTGGCAAGAACTTATTGAACCCATCATTTAGGTTCATAATAAATTAAAAGTTTTTTTACTATTCAACCTAAAACCTTGAGCATTGTACAAGGACATAGGGGCAACCCATTACCTCTTGGGTGAAATTGTAACAACATGAGCATTCTTCCTTGCAAGAATTATCATAGTAAGGTACTAGCTAGGAGGATTTGAAATGTATTATGGCCTTAAGATTTCTAAGGATAAGCTCGGGACCCTGATGTTTGTTTGATTTAATTTGGAATTGCTATTATGCATGACTTTGAAAGTGTGATGATATTACGGAGGAGCGTCTTTATTAGAATATTTTTGCTTCTCACTTCAAGTAATTAACAATAATTTTGTGTGAACTTCTAAAAATCTATTTCATGCAACTAAACAAGGAAATTTTGAGGCTTGGATACAATATCCTTTACATGTAAGATCGATTGCTTATGCAATTTGAGATCTTCATTTTGGTTAATCAATTGTGGAAGCTTTTACTTGAGGGGATATTCCTAGCCCAATGGATATCACTTACTTTGGTGTTTTATCAGTGGTGGTATACATTTGGGTTACGTACTAATGAAAATCATTATACTAGAGCCCTTTTTCTATTATTTATTTCTACTTTATACTTAATATCGAGTTGGTTATTGTTGCTACCTTAAGTTGCTTATTTGTTTAACACAAGAAGTGAAATGGAAGTGCTAGGTTGTAGTGGCCACTATGGCTTAGCATTGCGATAAACTGTGCCAACAAAACAAAAATAACACCAAGGTTTTTTACGCAGTTCTGTTTCCTTACGTCCACAAAAGCCTAGATTAGTGAGAAATTCCACTATCCTCTCATTGAGAACTTGGGAAGTAAACACTCTTAACAATGCTTACAATACAACCTTTGCACTCTCTCACTAAAATAGTTCCTAAATGAACAGATTCAAGTGTTCTCAAGAAGCTTCTTACAAAACCTAGACAACCCGTACAAAATATTCAATTCATCTTGCTAACACAGAATCTAAGTGAATACAAAGTAACACCTTGAAAATAACTATTACAATCACAATAATCAAAGTACAATCAATCAATCGAAGATCTGAATTCCAAAACAACTACATAGTTTTCATCGATTCTCTATGTTTCAAGGGATTATTTGATTCACTCGTATCTAATCTAATATTCAAATTACCAAGGATTGATTTCCATAAATGGACCAAAGTATCTTCAATAAAACATTAGATAACCAGGTCCAAAGATTTCTTCATTAAATTGTCAAACCGAATAAGAGAAATATTAAAACTACCTCAGTGGCAGTCTACAGTTGATACTGCCGAGTGCCAGTCAACAACTATCGACTCATTTTGCCTCAACAATTACACCAACAAATGAAATGGAAAACAAATGTTTCGTGTGTCAAAAACACCAAATCTTATCTCAATCGTCATTTATCAACATCACTCGAAGTAAGTTCCTTGGCTTGGACGGGGCACTTAATCTGTGTTGCTATTAGTGGATCTTGAGAGAATATGTTCAATGAAATAATTTCTTAGATATCTTATCGCATCCCTAAATGTTAGACCCATTTTTTTCTGGTAAACCCCAATTCCCTAATCATTTATTTGGTACCTACCGAGTATCAAGAACTACCATGCTAACCCTTTTCCGGGGATTGCATCCACAAACATAGAGTTTATGCTTGACTGATATTGTACACCATCATTTAGCTATTTCATTTTTTTCTCCTTGCTGGTCATATGTATAAAACTAACTTCGAATTAGTTATACTTTGAGAATCCATATATTTTTTTTCAATAGAAAAGAAAGGGAGAGCTTTTAGATATTGTGTGTCTTAAGATACTATAACCAATTAAGGTATGGATTCAAACAAAAAATAAAAAAAGGGATACTCTCTTGTTTTTGTTAGCTTTTTGGCGACATGGTCGAGTGATAAGGTGGGAGATTGCAAATCCTTATTCTTCAATTCAAATATTGCTAATTCATGGGGCTGCCAAGTTCCCAATTCTGCATACATGAGAGAAAACAATCTTCTAGAATCACGAAGCTATAGCTTTTTCATCTCGAATGATATGAGACATTTCTACTTTACATAGGTAAGAGAAATAGTCCTTGGAATATAATCATCCCCTTCTTCTCGTATTAACACATATATTTGTTGATTACAAAAGAAACAAGGATTTAGATAATCAGATTGCAAGTTTGTCATGTCTTTTCTGTTTGTAATTCGAGTACCGCTATTGTCACGTTTCATTGAATCTGGCAATAAATTTATATTTCTATCTATATTTCATCGACGATATTAATTAAGAACTTGGCCATTTTCAAAAAACAATAAACTAAAATATGATGTCCTCCATATTCCTGCCTCTGTTTCACATATGAAGAAAAAACAGAGCTGAATACTTTTGGGGTTAATATATATAGTAATCCTGATCCATTGTTCATATTTATATCATATGAATTGCCAATGAGTTCTTGCTATATAACATATCATTCACTACAGTAAAACAAGTTTTTAGTGGCGTTTGGATTAAAAATGCCGCTAAAGATAAAGGTGTTTTTCCCAAAAGGTTCTTTTTTCTCAGAACTGGTATCAACAAACCTTCATAAAAACCTAAAAGGTAAAGTACTTCGTTTCCTTTATCCTCTCTTTCCCATCAGCCGCCACAAGCTTTCCATCATCACGGTGGTTTGCTCCTTCATTCGGCGACCTCCTACCGCCTCCCCTTGCTCGTCATTGCAAAACCTCACTCACTTACGTTGGCTCATCCGTACCCCTAGCCACTATCTACCTTCATTTTAACGCCGTTCTCTGTTCTACACTTTGTTTACTTCTCTCTTTCCCTCTTCCTTCCGTCATCTTCATTGCTCGTTCTTCCATCTTTGCTGCTTTTTACTCCCTTCACCCGCCTCTCTCTCGTTTTATTTTATCTTTGTTTATCTTTTATTCGTTTTTGGTACTAATTTACTTCTTTTTTTTTCAGAAGTTTGCTTTGAATTTGAGAAAATTTAAGGTATTTATTCCTATGTCTAAACCCTAAAGCTCAGGCCTTTTCTTTCTCAGCTATTGAAGGTTTCTTACTTTCTTAGATATTTTTCCCTCCATCTACAGCTCTGGTATTTTTTCTCTCAAAACCCATTTATTGAACCTATTTTTTTGCTTCTTTCTCGACATAAATAATGTTTCCATTTTGGGTTTATCTTTTTCGCTCTTTTCGTTTAATGCATGACCGATTATATTGTTGAACTCCAACGGTGTTGTCAATATTTTAAACTTTTAGTGGGATAAAGTGTTCTATATTCGATTAATTCAATATTTTGGTTGGTAAAATTTTTTCTCAAAATGAGGAATTTTGCATATTACGTGTAAAAAAAACTGGGTTTAGTTTCAAAAGAGTTTGCTACTTGAGGCTTTGTATCCATTTACATTCTTTTCTACAAATATCTGTTGAAATATGCAACAATTTTTCTTCAAATGACAGTTTTTACTAGGGAAGAGAATGTATGTAAGGCTATGTTCTTAATTAGCATCTGAAACCGATTCTTAGATTTCAGCTTTTGTTTATTTTCCTCTTCTATTTTGTTCGAAATTCACTTTTTTTCTTGAATTCAGAAGAATCTTGTAATAAATAAATAGATAAATCCTAAAATAGTTATAAGATAATCCTTAATCAGTGATTAAAGTCATCGCTTACATGACCCATTATCTGTTTCCTGGTAACCTTGAAGAGTGGGAGTTGGTGTTTCTTCAGTTTGTTGAATGGCATCCACTCTATTTTTGTTGAGTTATGAATATGTGTTGATTTTGTGGAAGACTTCGTAATTCACATAAAATCAATTGTAGAAAAGAAGAAAAATAAAAGAAGGAAGAACAAAAAAAAAAAACTAAGATTTTTGAAAAATAAAAGAACGATAACATTTGATACCGAATTCCAGACCTTAAACATAAAAGCAAAGCACAGAACCAGAGATACTGAATTCTAATTACTGCAAATTCTCACAATTAAACTCTTAAATTTTTGGGGCGTTACAATTTGAGTATTTGAGGGTAAAACTAAATTATCATTTATATTTGTTATAGCAGTATTTTTAAAATATAATTTATCCCCAGACGACATATATTCTATAGTACTTATAGGTTTAGAAGTACTTGCACTACTTATCTTTTCTATCATCCAATCTCTTTGTATTGATAACTCTCTTAAATGTAATAATTTTGGTTGTATTTCAGTAGTGAATTTATTAGGTTCAAAGAGTTCAATAATTTTATTATTAATTTCTTTGATCTCTACTTCTGCTGTATTAGTATATTCATTAATAAAAGTCCAACTTACTGCTAGATCTTCTGCTAAATCATTAATTTTAGAATTTTTTGTCCGAATCCTAAGACATAAACATTCTTCTATCAGATGATCTGTAATAGATATGAAGTAATTTGGTTTAACTTTAAGTCCTATTACTCCTGTATGTTAATTTGATTGAATTCCTACTACTGCTACTGCTACTGCTACTACTACTACTCTTACTGCTACTGCTACTGCTACTACTACTACTACTACTACTGCTGCTGCTGCTGCTGCTACTACTACTGCTACTACTACTTCTACTACTACTTGTTCTATTAGTTTTAGATATTCTATTCTTTCATTTTTATCAGATGTCTTAGTAAATTTATTCTTCCAATGTTCTATAAGTTGTTTATAGGATTGGAAATCATATTTTTGTTGATGAACATATTTTCTTTTCTGTTTTTCAAGTTTTTTATTTCTTTTATTTGTAGAAGATGATTCCTCCGAGGAAATATCTTCTTCTTGAACGAGTTAATATTATATTATTATTTCCGTAGTATAGAGGTCCTAAATCTATTTCTTGTTCTATATTTTTATTAATAATAACTTGTTCTAATTTATTATTAACATCGATAAGATTTCTTTAGATTCGTTGTTCAAATCTAATTACGTAACTTCTCCTAAATTATTTACTTGTTGTTCTATTTTTCTTACTTTATTATATAATTTATGAAAATATATAGAAGTAATATCCATTAAACTATTAAAACCTTTATTAAGAGCTAAAATATTGTTTTTCATTTTAGAATCAATATGCATAACATAATAGCAAATTTTATCTTTATATAGATAATCAGTTTCTTCCATGAAATTTATCTTGGGTACCTAAAACCTTCTGTTATCTTTATATGTTTTTACTCTTTAAAAGGCCAAGATTGTCAATAGATTCATTACATCTAGATGAAATAGAGGAAATGAATCTAGATAATATTCAAGAAGGATAAAGCCAAAAAAGGGAGCCACGTGAGAAAATGACATCCAAGAAAGCAACTTGAGAAAATAAACATTCAAGTGTGGACAAAAAAGGAGGAAACTTAAAGAAAACGACATCCAGATGCAAACAAAAAAGATTGCAATGTGGAAGCAAATCAATGACATGACAAGACAAAAAATAAAAAAGCAACGAGGAAGCAACCATGTCAATGATGAGTGATAAGCTATAAAAGTAACATATTTTTAATCCCATTCTTGATGCATTTTTGGATGATTTATTATGTAAATTAGTGAATTTTATGCTTCTAATCCTTTAAATTCATGTTTCTATACTTAGGTGAGCATAGGGGAGCGAAAAACAAGCCATAATCGAGCAAAAAGAGCTGTTTTCAACATTCACACTGCCTGAGCATTTTCACACGGGCAAGCCACATGATCGTGTGAGCTACAAGGGCTAGCCACATGCCCGTGTGAGCCACACAGGCTGGCCACATGCTCGTCTGAGCCACACGGGCTAGCCATACGCTCATGTGCCAGACCTTGTCGATTTCGCACATTGTTTCCCAAACACGCAAAAAAACCCAATTTTTAGGCATTTTGATCATTCTAAAGTCTATAAATAACAATTAGAAGAAGACCTAAGGGAGCACGCAAAGAAGACTGAAGAAATTACTCGAAGAACACCATCGGAGCCAACTCAGAAGCGAATCTCCTTCAAGATGGAAGATCTCCTTTTAACTTCTTTCGAAGCTTATTTGAATTTTTTTATGTCTTGTAGTTTTTCTGACTTTGAGGTGTTTTCTTTTCAGATTATGAACTAAATTCCCTAGATACCTAGGGAAGATGAAACCTAGGATGAATCTTATTATTTGATTTTTGAATTACATGATAAATACTTTATTCTTGTTCTCAATTATGTATGCTTATTTCGTGCTTTAATATTTTAGGGATATTAATTCATGTTTAATGTTCTTATTTCAGTGGAGTAAAAGTCTTTGTTTAAGAGTAGAACTAGCATAATTGAGTGGAGTTGCATACAATCCTAGAAATAGGACGACATAAATCTACTGGATTAGAGTCAAATCTAATAGGGGAATCTATAGATCAAGTTAATGCGACAATAGGGGTTTTAATTAGAAAGAGATTTTGATTAATCAACCTAGAGTCAGTTGTTCTTACTCTCGAAAGAGATATTAACATAATTTAGGGATTTCTACAGATCAAGAAACAAGTGAATAAATTATTTAATTCAGATTCGGAATAATAAGTGAAGTCTAGGTGGATTCTTTCTTGGGTATTGTCTTTCTCTTTGGTTATCTTCAAATATTTTCCTAATTCATTCTCTGTTGCGTTCTTAATTAATTTAGATTAGGAGATTTAAATTAAAACAATCATCCCGATTTATTGGCTAAATAATAGAAAAATAGTAATTACTAGTACTTTTAGTCCTCCTGGATACGATATTCCCTACTCACCATAGCTATACTATTGTTCGATAGGTGCGCTTGCCTTTGTTGTAATTATAGTTAGTTTAGAGACCATCAAGTTTTTGGCGCCGTTGTCGGGGACTAAAATATTAGGAACACTTGATTTTTATTAATTTAGCCATTTATTTTTTATTGCATTTTATTTTTGTTTTTAAGTTTAATTTTTGTTTTCTAATTTTTATTTTATTTGCTTTTGGTAGGTTCCTTTAGTTTATGACTAGAAGAAACCCGTCGAGACCATTAGTATTTGATAGTGAAATTGAAAGTACAGCTCACAAAAACCATAGAGAAGCAAGGCAAAGTCGTTAGAATATAGTGGAAGAGCAAGAGGGCGTTATTATTGTTACTGAGGAGATGGCTGATAATTAGAATAATCAGCTACCTCTTGTGGTTGCTGCGAATCTTGCAAATCTAAATCTTGCTCCTTGTACTATGTATGATTATGCCAAGCCCACTCTAACTAGGGCTTAATCGAGTATTGTGAGACCTACCATTGCTGCGAATAATTTCGAACTGAAGTCGAACACTATTCAGATGATACAACAGTTTGTTTAGTTCGATGGTTCGCAAGACGAAGATCCAAATACTCATTTGGCTAATTTTCTGGAAGTCCGTGACACTTTCAAGATAAATGGCGTTTCTAATGATGTCATTCGTCTACGATTGTTTCCCTTCTCGTTGAGGAATAAAGCAAAATAGTAGTTGAAACCACGAGGTTCTATCACTACATGAGATGAAATGATCGAGAAATTTCTATTGAAGTACTTCCCATCGGCTAAGACAGCTAAGGTGAGGAATGATATCTCTTCCTTCGTGCAGATGGACTTAGAGACCCTATATGATGCATAGGAGAGGTATAAGGATTTATTGAGAAGACGCCCTCACCATGAGTTACCTTTATGGCTACGGGTTCAAACTTTCTACAACAGTTTGAATCCCTCAACTAGGCAGTTAATCGATGCAGCAGCCGGTGGTACTCTCAAATCAAAGTAAAATAATTTTCAAATACAATGTTTGATTTACACCTATGGGGAAAATATTATAAATAATTTTTTTATAAATGTCAATATAATGCTTGAAATTATCAAAATGAACGTCACTTTTTGAACTTATGAAATTAGATATTATTGGCATTTAGAAAATTAAAAATTTTAATCTTTTCATTGCCCAATACAATTTTTGATACAACAAAAATTAGATTGTCATTGGCAATAATGTACTTGAACACGCCTCCATTGAGTAGCAAAGTTGGGTTGCTTATTATGGTTATAAGGGGTGCGGTGAGTCGCAAGGAAGGATGGTTTTTGAGGATCTCATAGGTTTTGAGATTTCTTGGGAGAGATTAGGTAGCGTTTTGGCATCATATGAAGCCTCTCTTTCTTCTTGTGATATGGAGAAAACTTTTATAGAGAAAGGGGAGGGAGCTTTCACGATTATATATAAGGTTGCTGTAGAGGCATGATGGGTTCATTAGAATATGATGGGATGATTTAATGGTAGTGTGTGAGAATGTTTATAAAAAATTAAAGTTTAGAAGTTTATTAGAGTATAAGATAATATTATTTTTTCATTATTACAAGTCAAACTTAGCAATCCAATTAGTTGTTGGAGTCATAAACAAAAGTAGGTAGGCGAGGAGTTATATGAACTTCCAATGGAGTTGCTTTAGGACTCGTCATTCCAGCTGCTTCACGCATATCGATTGCTTCATTCAACAGGGTCTCAAACTCGAACCAATGCAACAAATTAGCTAATGTAAGTTGCATAATCTGAAGTGCAAATGAAATTTCAGGGCACATTCTTCTACCACTACCGAATGGAATTAGTTCAAAATTATGTCCCCTCACATCAATGCTTTTATGGGTAGTCATGAATCTTTCGGGACGAAATTAAAAAGGGTTTTCCCAGATGAATGGATCACAATGAATCTTTTGAAGATTGATAATAAGCCAAGTGCCGGTTGAAACATGATATCCATTAACAGTGCAATCTTCAATGGATTCATGCATCACAGAAAGCAGAGCAGCAGGGTATAGGCGAAGAGTTTCGTTAATGACTGATTGAAGGTACACTAAGTTTTTGATATCCGATTCTTTCACTAGCAATCTATTGTTGCCAACATGAATGTCTAGTTCTTGTTGAACCTTGTTTAATGCATCACGATTATTGAGTAATAAAGATGAAGCCCATGTCATTGTAATCGATGTTGTATCTTCTGCCGCTAAAATAAGAACCTATTTATTCATGTACCATAGATATTCAATAGCTTATCATAGATCTTCAAATAAATATAAAAAAAAAATTCAATAAAAAATGTTAATAGAAGAAAAACTAATTATAACTTATCATATTCAATAACTTTAAAGATTGTCAAAAGGCAAAACAACCTACTTTATATTATTTTAAAATAGAACAAAAATTTACGGATTAAGTATTAGTTCGATTGGTATGAGTATTGTTGTCAATATTATTAATTATTTACATCTCCTAGTTACAATTCTTGTTAAAGTCTTTATTCCAGTGTGATGAAACCTTAATTGGAGTAATGAGATTTGGATAAGTGTGGAAAATCTGTACATACAAAGCTGCATTAACGTCTTCTAGGGTTTTTTACTAGAACGTGGATTAGGAAGATGAGAAGAGAATCCGGAAGCTGACAAAGACAAGGAACAATAACCCGTGGCTGTTTCTTAGGGAATGATATATTGGTTGTCCGAGAAGTAAAAGTAGATAAACAAATCCCTTTGATACACCGGAACATCATCTCAGCTGCTCCAATGCCCATTTCCCTTTCTGCTAACTCAAACTAGTTTCTGTCAATGTATATGCGTGGAGTTTTGAAGTGTTATAGTTTCAAGGCTTCCGTTGTGTTCCTTCCGTGCTGTCCGTGTTAAGATGATTCAAAAGAGAGAAATACATGCATTCCACGTACAACCTCACTTCAAATCAAAGTATTAACATTATTATGGAGAACTGATCTTTGTTGAAATCAAAGTATTGGTAGCTCTACAACTATACTCCATTTAATTAAAGACAAACGTGTTTAACTAGGACACTGTTTCAGTTTCTCTTATTGTTATGCGTTTATTATCATTTATGGGAATTAACAGGGATCTCTCTCCGTTAGGTTTGAGTGGATTATTTTATTTTATCATAATTCATATATCCCATCTATTTCTTAGAGCAAAGAATATTGAGTTTTTCAATTTTCTAGGATTGCATAAAAAGATTTATATTATTTACCATGAGTTATTATATAATAATATTTCCTTGTTAAAAATGGTACGTAAAATTATTAACTGTTATTGCGAATAATATATTTACAATTTTTTAAAATAATTTGAATAAAAATGATAAAATCTATTTTAAAATTCAGGTTAAACCACTATATTACATTCTACATTCAAACTCATTAATTAAAATTATCATGAATCGGATTGCCAATCAGCAGTTGAGTGGATTAAGAAGAGGGGAAAGGTGCCGTGGAGGTACACGAAACTGGTTGGATAAATAGCTGCATGTTTGGACCACTTTATTAATTGACGGTAGCAAACGGTTAATTTAATTGATTGGTCCTTTTTTTTTTTTTAAATTTAATCGACTGGTATAAATCAACCGGTTGAATTGATTAATCGCTTTATTTAAAATAACAAAAAAATATAAATATATTTAACTAACTTAATTGATTTAAAGTTTAAAATAATTAAAAGTATTAAATATAAAATCAATTAAGTCGATCGGTTTAAAATAAAATTCAATAACCGATAACTAACAGGCATGATTAAATTAACCGATCCTACAATTGATGTAGCTGGTGCTCTCCTCTATCCGTTAACGTTGATGCTGATAAGCTTCTTAAGTCAGTTGTCACAAGGGGCAAGTGGTGTTGCGGAGATGGTGGTAAATAATAATTATAATTAGATTTTATACTTGGCTATATTGGTATTGGTGTAATCATCTATATAATATATTGTTTGAAAAGTCAATTTTATTATAAAATTTATTTCAAAACAAATTTTATAAACACAAGATTTTATATATACATTGTTATATTTAGAAAGTACATGCAAAATAATTTTAAAATAGTTTTGATTTCAATTAAAATTATAAATTCAAATAATAATTTTAAATATTATTAAATATTTAATCCAAAGATTTATTATTAATAAAGTTTATTGTAAAAGTTGAATACATCAATACTATTTTAATTTAATAAGGGTAAATTTATAAATTATCGTTACACTTCCAAGTAGTTATTTAGTGAACCAAACATGATAGTGGAATTTTTCAGGGATTTTAATATACTTTCTAATGTTATACCAAACGCTGCAAAGTAACTTTCCTACCAATCACATTTCGCCAGAATCATAACATAGAAAAGTACCAAACACTATCATAGAATTTATATAATAAAATAATTCATGCAAAGTTGTTATTATCTAAATCACTTATTTTTGCCCTAATTTGATAGGGAAGCAGGCCAAGATATTGTCATTTAGCAAGAATAACGTTAAGTCTATGCCAATGTAAGAATTCAAAAAAGGAAGGAGACAGTACACAAAATTTTTTTACATTGAATAATTATGAGGAATTTACAGTGATTAGGTTAAGCTTTGGTTTGCAATGCAACAGCAGACCTGCATTGAAGCTGAACCAGTGGAGCAGCAACATTTTGTTCATTTGTAACTTGCCTTAGTTGCTTTGTAAATTGGCTTCAAGTTAGTCAGATTTCTTGTTGATTTGAATTTGATGTAATGGCTGATATATCAGCTTCTTTTGTGTGTAATTTAAGTTAAGTTTTAGTCAAATATTAGTGGGAGTAGTTACATATTAGGTAATTATCTTGTATCATATATGTATCTCAACTCAATGAAATCATGTGAGATCATTTTTTAATTTTTCTTCTTGTTCAATCTTTCTTAGCATCCATTCTTAGTTTCGTTTCTCTTTTTTTTTTTCTGTCAAAAACACCAACAAATGGTATTCAGAGCCTGTCATCTTTTTGGGCCTCTGTTGTTGGTAGCTTTCTTTGTGAAAAAAACTTGAAAAGAAAAAAACTGAAGCTGTTGTTGTTTGTTGTTGCAAAATGAGCTTTTCACCACCACTGCCACCTATTTTTGCTGGGGAGAACTACCACATTTGGGTAGTAAAGATGAAAACTTACCTGCAAGCACATGACTTGTGGAACATGGTTGAGAATGACACAGAACCAGCTCCATTGAGGGCTAATCCCACCATTGCACAAATTAGGCAACATAGTGAAAAGTGTGCCAAGAAGCACAAAGTAATGGCATGCTTGCAAAATGGTGTATCTGATGTGATTTTTACTCGGATAATGGCTTGTGACACACCAAAGAAAGCATGAGAGAAGCTGAAGGAAGAGTTTATGGGGTCAAACAAGACAAGGCAACAACAGCTAATCAACCATAGGAGGGATTTGAAGAACTTGAAGATGAGGGAGTCTGAAACAGTCAAGCAACACTCTGATAGGATAATGGCCACAATCAACAATATTAGGTTCCTTGGAGATGATTTCAGTGAAAGTAGAGTTGTTGAAAAGGTTATCACAACTCTCCCTGAAAAATTTGAGTTAAAGATCTCTTCATTAGAGGACCCGAGGGACTTATCAACCATCTCATTGTCTGAGTTGATAAACTCTCTATATGCACTCGAGCAAAGAAGGGCCAACAGGCTGGAGGAGCATCCAGAAGGAGCTTTCCAAGCAAAAGCCAAAGAAAGTTCGAGTTCAAGCTACAAAGGGAAGAAAACATGGCTTAATAAAAGGGAGAAACCAAAGAGGGATGCAGGAAAGAAGAGATTTCCACCATGCATTCACTGCAAAAAGTCCACACATTTGGAGAGATACTACTGGTACAGACTTGATATTCATTGTAGGAGCTGCAAACAGTTTGGTCATATTAAGAAGGTGTGCAAGAACAAAGGAAGGGCACAAACTTAGCAGCAAAATCAAGCTCAGGCTGCTGAGGATATTCAAGCTTAGGAGGAGCATGTTTTCACTGCATCTTATTTTGCAACCTCAAGTAAAGTCAGAAGATACTGGTTAGTAGATAGTGGTTGCACTCATCATATGACATCTGATGAAGAGTCGTTCAAGGATCCCGATAGTAGTTTTGCTTCTAAATCAGGGTTGGAAATTGAAACCTCATTGAAGCCAAAGGTAGAGGTAATGTTGCAATAAGCATACTGTCAAGTAACAAAATAATCTCAGATGTCAATTTTCTGCCTGATATAGACCAAAATCTGCTTAGTGTTGGTCAATTTATTGAGAAGGGTTATTCACTTGTTTTCAAGAATAACTCCTATCATTACACCAAAACAGACTTTTAGCGGCACTTTTAGCAGCGTTTGGATAAAAAATGCCGGTAAAAATCGAGCATTAGTGGCACTTTAAGAAAATCGCCACTAAAGATCGAGCATTAGCGGCGTTTTTCAAAAAACACCGCTAAAAATGAGCATTAGCGGCGTTTTTAGGAAAAACGCCGTAAAAAACCAAAGCCCAACGGCATCATTTTCTTACCTTTGGGGGATTTAGCGGCATTTTTGTAGAAGCGCTGCTAATGCTGGGATCTTTAGCGACGTTTTTTGAAAAGCGCCGCTAATGCTGGGGTCTTTAGCGGCGTTTTTGTAGAAGCGCCGCTAATGCTGGGGTCTTTAGCGGCGTTTTTGATAAAGCGCCGCTAATGCCGGGATCTTTAGCGGCGTTTTTGATAAGGTGCCGCTAATGCTGGGGTCTGTAGCGGCGTTTTTGGAGAAGCGCCGCTAAAAATATTTTGTTTATTTATATTAATTAAAATACAAAAATAAAATAATTTTTGTTCAAAATGAGAATAGCGGCGTTTTGTTTAGAAAACGCTGCAAAAATCATTTAACTTTATAAAATCCCGCCATTTTACCCCAATTTTCCCCCCTAAAATCCCTAATCTTCAGACTTTTCTTCACTCTTGTTTTCTTCAGACTTTTCATATCCCGCTTCCTTCTCATTATCTCCCTCTCTCTCTCTCAATTTCATTTCAATATTTCCCCTCATTCTTTTTCGTGAGAGGAAGAAACCCAAAGATTTTGTCTGTCGTTTCTTTTTTTTGTTGGTGATATTGAAATCCCCTTGTTTTCGCTATGTGTTTGAAATCTATCGATGTCGGTCTGTTTGTTTCTTTTTGGTTTTTTATTTGTCTAGTTTCGTGAGGGATAATCCTTAAGCTTTCTATTGCAAAACTCACTGTTTCACTCTTTGTTTGAAATCTATTGTTGTGGGTCTATCTGTTTCTTTTTGGTTGCTTTGTCGAAGACTGATTTCAGGTATGAATCTTTACTTGTGTTTGCGTTTTCATTTCTGTCTTTCTCTTTGTCTTTTGCCTTTTCATTTCTATTTTTAGTTTTAGAACTATGTTTTTTACTTCTAATTCAGGTTGGTTTACTTTATGATTATTAGTTTTCGGTTTAGGCATCTAAGCTTTTGGAGCCGTTCTACCTTAACTCTTTGGATTGTAAGTACAATCGGATGAACATTTGAACTTTTTTATATAATTGGAGGCCCGACTTCTACGAAAAAACTTGAGTGTTTCAAGAAAAATGAAAAATCTGAGTCCCTTCTGTAAAAGAAGTCCAGCAACCATTGAATTTATAGCATGAGGATCTTTTTCTTTAGGTGACATTTTATGGTTATGAATTCTGATTCGATTCTTTATTTATAGGTCTGTTTCTTTAGACAATTCTTTGGGTCGGTCATAAAGGTTGATTACCTGACATTGAGGCATGGATTTATCATAGTAAGCTAAGCCATGGATTTCTATGGAGTTTTATGCTATTTTATTTTTCCTATTTTCTTGTTTCTAATTGAAACTTCAATCTGCAATGCTTTCGGGCACATTTGGCACCTGAAAATGAAACAAAATTCGATTTCCAGAAATACATCAAGAGATCATTAGATGATGATTTTAAAGTTGTTGTAGGGATCAGGTCGGTAGTCTCAAGCTAACCAAGAGTTCTTCAATTTTATTAGTTGAAACTTTACGATGCTAAGTTAATGATTGTGTTTGCAGTCCAATCATCTGGTTCATTGCTGTCTTGTTCTTGCTTGCCTATACACATGGTAAGTATCTCATCATATTCATAAAGAATTGAGTTCAATAGTGTCATCATATGAACATAGTGATGGATATTTTTGAGCTTACTAATGATTAATGATCAATTTGCTCTTCATCAACAGGATGGTATTCATATTTATGGCTACCTTTTATCCCCTTAATTGTAAGTACAATAGCATGTTTGATTCATTTGTACATGTATTTCTGGTTTGGGATTATGAGCAAATTTTTTGATATGCAAATTTGTACATGTAGTTCTTTCCTCTCTGTTGCGTGTTTCGTATGCAATTGTTTGATCACCTTATCTAATAAGTCCTTTTTTCATCAAATTTCAGTATGAATTTACGATAAGATCTTGCTACCATGAACATATTGAAGACGTCATCATTAGAGTCTCAATGGGGTGAGCTCATGCAACTTTTTAGGCCAACATTTTGATTCAACAAAGTGAAAACTTTTCTCATAAAATGCAAAATTTGCAACTTTTTCAGGGTTATCATACAGTTCCTTTTCAGTTATGTGACTCTTCCACTCTATGCTTTGGTGACTCGGTAAGATATACATAATAGAAACATGCGTTCTCATATTCGATCTATGATAAGCACGGAACAAGTTAAGACCATGATAATGGAAAGTTCACCGAGGAAGTCAAGCGGTTTAATGGGCTTGATGTTCTTGGAGATGGTAATCTTGCGTTATCAAATACTTGGATGAAAAATTGTCCATTATAATGGAAGAATCATATGGTAGGTTTTTCATTCAAGGCCCATCTTTCTACTACTTCTATTATTGTTGTTATTATTATTCTTTGTGATAATTTTATAAAGGTTTGTTGTTGGTTGCTATTCTTTTTACGAGTGTTAAACAAAAAGGGTACCCATGCCAAGAATCACCATACCTATTCATTATGCGAACATAAGTATCTACATGATTGGCGTACAAAGAAGCCTACTATATTTAGGGCAACTGAACAATGGTTTGCATCAGTGGAAGGCTTTCATCAGGCTTCTATGGATGCTATTGGTCATGTAAAATGGATTCCTGCTCAGGTATTTGTTTCAATTGGCATTGGAAGTAATCTTTGAGTAGAGAGAAGGAGATTCAAACCTGACTTTTAGCAGCAGATTTATGCACCTTTCATTAAGCCTATGTGAACAATGTGATTGAATATGAATTTCGTGTTATGTTGGATGCTTAACATGAGGTTGTTCACATGTGGGCTTTTGTTGAGCTCGTGAGGGGCAGTGTTAATTGGTGTAACCTCATGTCTATTAAGTCTTTGGTTTTTTGTCTTATATTCAAGTTGTGTTTCCCCATATACTGCCAAGTAGTTTTAGGTTGGATGCTTAACACTATGTAAAGTAATAAAATGTATTCAAGCTCATTGGTAATTTGCCTTTCACATCTTAAATTTTAATTTGCTTTCCTCTCATTTTTCTAATCTATCAAGCAATGGATGAAAATAAATTACCTTTTCTTTTTATTTTTCCATCTTTCCTATCAAGTGCACCAACAGAAAGGACAAAAAAATTTTCTTTCTATTTTTCTCCTTCAATCTTTAATCTTTCCAATTTTTTCCATTTTACCAAGCAAAGCCTTGATTTTATCTTTTGAAAATGGTATCATTTATGTTGACAATTATATGTTGGTATGTTTTGTTAATGACATGTCTGCTACATTGTGGTTTCCCTTGCTGTTTCACTATGGAGATCTAGGAATAGCAAGTATAGTTGGCATGTTGTTGGATTTTTTTCTTCTTTTTTTTGGCACTCAAGTTATTCTCCCACAATATACTTCTCTCCCTTCCTAATGTGCTAACTGATCTCTTAATTGTGTTATTAATTTATTATTTTAAATTCTAAAACTAATTTACTTCATTTGGATGAATTTGTACAGCTATATTCCCTTTGTGAGAAAACAACCGTAAGCATTTTTCTTTGGTAAGTCTTGGTGCAAATCGCTCTTGCTATAGGTGATGTTTACATGTGGGATGGCAAGAAAAGTATGGATAAACCACCTGTTGCAACTCGGTTACACCGAGTAAAGGGAAAAAAGATCCCTTAAAGAGTTGATTTTGAGAGTTGGTCATGAGAGAATGTAACTTGTAAACAATTTTCTAATATAGAATGTAACTTGTAAACAGAGCTTATGTAATTCTAATATAGAATGTAACTTGTTTTAATTTTCTTAATTTAAATTCATTAATTTTTATATTTAGCTTTAAAGTTAAAATTTTAATAGAAATTTTAATTTAATATTTTTTATCCTTAAAAGTTATAGTTTAAAGTTTAAATTTTAAAAATAAAACATAATATAATATTTATGATAGAAATAAATATTATTTAATTAAAATATTTTTTAAGTCATGTTTTTAGCGGCGTTTGTGGGAAAAGCGTCGCTAAAGGTCTTGGTCTTTAGCGGCGTTTGTAAAAAAAGTGCCGCTAAAGGTCTTGACCTTTAGCGGCATTTGTGGGAAAAACGCCGCTAAAGGTCTTGGTCTTTAGCGGCATTTGTGGGATAAGCGCCGCTAAAGGTCTTGGTCTTTAGCGGCGTTTGTGAAAAAAGCACCGCTAAAGGTCTTGGTCTTTAGCGGCGTTTGTGAGCAAAGCGCCGCTAAAGTTAGTGACGCGTTCTTTAGCGGCGTTTTTTTCGGCGCTTCTCAAAGCGCCGCAAATACTTTTAGCGGCGCTTTTTAGCGCCGCTAAAGGCCTAAAAAAGCGCCGTTAAAAGCCTGTTTTGGTGTAGTGTATGTTATTAAGGACTCATTTGGTCAAAAACTAGTCACAGTGGCTATGACTGATAGGTGTTTTATGATGGATGTGAATCAGTTGGAAAAGAAAGCCTATACTAGTCTTACTGATAAAACTAGTTTATGGCATAAAAGACTAGGCCATGTCAATTATAAATCACTTGATTTGCTGCACAAATTAAACTTGGTTGAAGACATGTCCAGGATTGAAGTTAGAGACAGTATGTGTGAAATTTGCCAGCTTGGGAAGCAAGTGAGATTGCCTTTTCCAGTTAACAAGACATGGAGAGCTTGAGATTGAATTCGTCCATACTGACACTTGTGGACTAATGAAGAGCTCTTCTTTGAATGACAATAGATGCTTTGTGCTGTTCATAGATGATCTTACTAGGTTCTGCTAGGTTTATTTTTTGAAACTAAAGTTTAAAGTGTTTGAAGTATTCAGTAAATTTAAATCTTTAGCTGAGAATCAGTTAGGCTGCAAGATTAAGGCCTTAAGATCAGATAATGAGACTGAGTACTTGTCAGAGAAGTTTCAGAAGCTATGTGAGCAGAATGGAATTCACCATTAGCTGGCAACCATTTATACTCCTCAACAGAATGGAGTGTGTGAAAGAAAGAATAGAATAGTACTCGACATGGCTAGATACTTACTGTTTGAAAGCAAATTGCCAAGCAAATTTTGGGCTGAGGCTGTGAACACCTCAGTGCATCTACTCAACAAGTTGCCAACTAATGCTGTTAAAGATAAAACTTCTTTTGAAGCTTGGAATGGACTCAAGCCAATAGTTTCACACCTAAAGGTGTTTGGTTGTATCTGCTATTCTCTTATCCCAGCTGAAAAGAGAACCAAATTAGAAAAAAAGATCTGTGCCAGGGATTTTTGTTGGTTACAGCAGCATCAAGAAGGGCTATAGGGTGTTTGATCCCTTGACAAAAAAGATCATGGTGAGCAAAGATGTGAAATTTGATGAAGAAAGAGTATGGAATTAGAATGGCATAGATGCAAGCTTGAGTGAGGAAGATCAGTAAGACATCAATCTGCAACTAGTTGAAGAAGGTCCAATTGATGATAATTTTGATGATGCACCTGTGAGAGGCACAAGAAGCATCACTGACATCTATCAAAGATGTGATGTATCAATACTTGAGCCTACTAATTTTGATGAGGTTGCCAGAGAAGAATGTTGGAAAAGGGCCATGGAAGCTGAAATAGAGATGGTACACAAGAATGTCAGTTGGGAATTGGTTGATAGACCATACCAGAAGAGGTTTATTGGTGTGAAGTGGGTGTTCAGAGTCAAATATAGTACTGATGGGACTCTAAACAAAGACAAGGCAAGACTTGTGGTGAAGGGATACAACCAACAGTATGTCATCGATTTTATGGAAACCTTTGCTCCAGTTGCAAGGTTAGATACAATAAGGCTTCAGTTTGCCTTGGCTACTTAAAAGCAATGGAAAGTGCACCAATTGAATGTCAAGTCTGCCTTTCTTAATGGCTTTCTTAAGGAAGAGATCTTCATTGAACAACAGATGGATTCAAGGTTCCTGATGAAGAGCATAGGGTTTACAAGCTGAAAAAGACCTTGTATGGTCTAAAGTAGGCACCAAGGGCCTGGTATGACAGAGTTGATTAATATTTGTCTATGCTCGAGTTTGAGAAGAGAATCAGTGAGCCTACTCTTTCTGTGAAGAAGTCTGAAAGTGAGACTCTGCTGATTGTGTCACTTTATGTGGATGATTTATTGGTAACTGAAAGCAATGGGGAGCTGATTGAAGAATTTAAGATGCAGATGCAAGATGTTTTTGAGATGACTGATTTGGGGGAAATGACTTACTTCCTTGGCGTGGAAGTAAATCAATCTGACCATGCCATCTTCATAAGTCAGCAGGCTTTTGCCTTGAAGATCTTAAACAAATTTTGCATGTCCAACTGAAAAATTGTTAGCACATCAGTGGTTGAAGGTGAAAAATTAACCAGTAGTGAGAATCATGAAAGGGTTGATGAGAAGGAGTATCGAAGCCTGGTAGGTTGTTTGCTCTACTTAACAGCTACAAGGCCTGATATCATGTTTGCTGTTAGCCTCCTATCCAGATTCATGCATTGCTGCGATGTTGTTCACTTTAAAGTAGCCAAAAGAGTTCTCAGATATGTGAAAGTGACTTTGAATTATGGAGTGAAGTTTGAGAAGATAAAAGAGCTTAAGTTGAGAGGGTATTCTAATAGTGATTGGGCTAGATTAATTGATGACATGAAAAGCACTTCTGGCCACTTCTTCACTTTTGGCTCAGAGGTCTTTTGTTGGAGTTCAAAGAAGCAACAAACCGTTGCTCAATCAATAGCAGAAGCAGAGTACATTGCAGCTACTGTAGCTGTTAATGGCTTAGGAAGCTCTTATGTGATTTAAATGAAAACTAAGTTGAAGCTACTGAGATCAGAGTTGATATTCAGTTAGCAGTTGCCATAGCAAAAAATCCACTATTTCATGGCAAGACCAAGCATTTCAAGATTAAATTTCATTTTTATCGAGAGGTTGAACAATCAAGGGAAGTGAATCTAATTCATTGCAGCTTAGAAAACCAGCTAACTAACATTCTAACTAAGTCTCTCGGTGCTACCAAGTTTGATTCTTTAAGAAGAAGGATTGGTGTTTGTTGCATACAGTCCAAGGAGGAGTGTTAAGCTTTGGCCTGTAATGCAACAGCAGACCTGCATTGGAGCTGAACCAGTGGAGCAACAACATTTTGTTCATTTTGTTCATTTGTAACTTGCCTTAGTTGCTTTGCAATTTAACTTCAAGTTAGTAAGATTTGTTGTTGATTTGAATTTGATGTAATGGCTGATATGTCAGCTTCTTTTGTGTATAATTTAAGCTAAGTTTTAGTCAAATATTAGTGGAAGTAGTTACATATGAGGTAATTATCTTGTATCATATATGTTTCTCAACTCAATGAAATCATGTGAGATCATTTCTTTTATTTTTCTTCTTGTTCAATCTTCATTAGCATCCGTTCTTAGTTTCATTTTTCCTTTGTTTTCTATCAAAAAAACCAATAGATTAGCTAGGTAGAAGAACCCCCGTGGTTGTACGTTTGAGACTGAATGTATATAATGTGAAACTCAATTGAGAAAAAGGAAAAAAGAAAAGCTTCTCTGTTTCATACAAAACCCATTTGAGGTGGTGCACATTTGCAATTACGATGGTACGATCTCCATTCGATTAGATAGTCTTGCATTGATATGCTGACGCACCAGAACATCATATCAGCGGCTCCACTGCCCATTTTCCCTTTCTTCTAAATCAAACTATTATCTTTCAATGTAAGAAGGAGAAAATTTTAAACTTTGTGTGTGAAAGGCTTCTAATTTGTTACTTCCATGCTCATTGAAGTTGAATCAAAGAGAGAATCACAAACCCTTTGCATTCCACGTTGAATACTAGAGACTTAATGAGCATAGTTGTCCAACATTGATATTGTTGTTCAAAGTCATGTTCTCCAACAGTCCAACTAAAGACAAACGTGCGTCACTAGGATAGAGTTTCAGCTTCTCTCACATTAGTTATGTTTTCGAAGAGAGGGGAAGAAAGAGTAAAAAAAAAAGAATCTCTTAGCGATTACAGAAAGAATTAAGTAAGTTAGTTAGAGTTCACTTTGGAGTTTTCATATATGTGGTTTTCACCAGATTAGATTCTAGAACTTAGCTTAACGGTTTTTATTGTTTTTAATTAATTTATGGCAATTACTAGGCAGTCCTCTCCATGGAACAAAGAATTCTCTTTGGGGGTGGGTTGGTTGCATTTTCTTCTTTCTAAGGGACAAAACCAAAGTTGACTATGTAAATATAGCAAAACCTAAAACACCTTCTGAATTTTGACAAATTGATCCAATTCGAATGGAGTAGATTTTTCCTTTTGAAAAGTAGATATGGAACAGGGTAGAGTTGATTTTTAGCAGTCATGATAATTACTTGTCTCACCTCGCCTCACTCCATTATATGGAATTAATTTTTTAATATTTTATAAAATTTTTTATATGTTTAAGGCTTACTTTTTTTTTTGAAAAAATATTTTTAAATATTTACTTGAATTTAAAAAGATTGAAAATTTTATATATAAGTAATAAAAATTAAATTGAAGCGAAGTAGAGATGGATACATCCAACATCCATGGACAAGATAGTGGCTTTAAATATTATACATCCCTAGTGGAGTAGGGTGGCAACTGCAAAGCGGTGGTGGATTTAGCAACATCCACCTTCGTCCCACTTAGAGGTGATCATGGGCCAAGCTGGACCGTAACATAATTTTAGGCCCGATTGATAGGCTCAGGTCCAACCCAACCTGAAAAATGGCCTAACTTTTTGTCAAAGCTCAACTCGGATTGTAGATATCAAACTCGAGTCCGGCTCGGTTCGTATTAAAATTTTTTAAAAAATATTATATTATATAATTTTTTTTAAAAGATTGTGGGAAAAGGACAAGCTATGTATTAATTCTCTGAAGTAGTATATTTGATGACCACTAGGTCGTATAAGAATTGATCATACAATTCGACTAAACACTAATACTAATAAAATAAAAGTCCAGCAAATTATTTAACAATGTATTTGTATCATGTAAATTAATTCGTTCTAGTGGATAAGTGTTCTGTTTTTGTGCCTGAAGTTTTGTATATGAATCTCTTTCCTTGAATTTTTATTGTTTTTATTCCTACACTTAGTTGATCACATGTAGGTTATCTTTTATTTTCGTTAGCTTATTAATAAGAATGAACCTATTGGTTCAGTGATAAGACTTTGGCTTACCCTTAAGTCCCAAATTCAAATTTTGTCATGCCAAAACATATTAATTTTTGCTCTGTCTTTGCTATTGCCGCACATGCTTGTTAGAGTTTCGGTCAAACTCTACTGCTAAGCAATATGATAGGTGGTTAACTAATCTATTAGGATCGTCCCGATTAAGCAACGAACAAGTAAAAATAGTAGAAGAAATTGAGAAGATGAACACACAAATTTAACGTGGGAAAACCCCTCCAAAGAGGATAAAAACCACGGGCAAAAATAATTTTACTATAATGGCAAAAGAACGAAGAGTACAAAAGATGGAGATAACAACTAAACACCGAAAACCCGAAAACAAAGAACCCTCGAAACATAAACACAAAATTCTCTGAATGTGTTGTGAGTTCTAATCTAATGGGTGTATATTTCTAAGATTGTAAAAGAGCCTATTTATAAGCTAAATTAGTAAGTCAAATAAACTATACTAATAAATGTTAAATATATTATACTAATAAATACTAAATCTTCTAGAAAGAAAATATATATTTGTTTAACTTGACTTGCAAGCAATCTCTTAGAATTTGGGTCACACAACTCTAACATAATCAGATTAAGTGGGATTTTATCATATGCCCCTCTCTCACCCACTCTCTCCATTTTTTGGTTTTTTTTTTAAATTTTACTACTTTGAGTTTTCTCTGACGTCCTACTTCTTCCATTCTTTTCTTTTGTTTTCCACCCTTGTTGCCAATTGTTTTCTTCCTCTCTTGTCGCCCCTCTTTTTTATTTTTCCTTCATTTTACTATTTTTCATAAACTCATAGTGTTGGCCTTTTGTTCCTATTCTTATTTTTTCGTTTCGTGCTTTCATCTTGTTGGCATTACATTTCCGGTAAGTGCAGTTGCTTTTTGCTTTGATGTTTCTGTTTTGATTTTCTTCGATTGGAGGGTAAGAGGCTTGTAGTTAGTCAATTGGTTTTGTTCTGATTATTTTTGTATTTTTTATAGGTAACAATCGTGAAACAGATAACCTTCCAGCGATTTAGGTGTTGATAGGTCGTTGTTTTATCTTAGGTTAGTGACTGTATACTCGATTTTAGAGATTGTTTTTGTTGAGTGAATGATGTACCAAATTCAAGTTTCAATTTCGATTTTAGTTGTTAATCCACTTTAGCCATGAATGTTGTGTACAGGAACTTGGATTGCTACTATAGTGTCGACAACCCAAAAGTAGTAAGGTGTGTATTCTAACCCGTAAATTCTGAAAAGAACATGAAAATCTGGAAAATTGCATGAAAAATTGAAGGAGGTGGATGACGCCACATGGCCGTGTGAGCCACATGGGTGTGGCTAGCCATGTCAGGTCGTGTGAGACACATGAGCGTGTGAGACACACAGTCCAATTAGGTAGGGTGTGTGGGCCACACAATTTGGCTTGGTAGACTGTGTGGGTCACACAAGCGTGTGGTCCCATTTTGATCAGTTTGTGAGCTATGTTTGGGTAGATTTTTTAAATTTTGAAATTTGATTTGCTATTAATCTGTAAAACATGCAAGATCATGTAGTCCATAAATCTGAGCGTACGTATGTCAGTCCAAGTATGTTTTTTAATCAGAAAAGCTTTGGGTAAGCTAAAGTATCATGTTTATGTTCTATTATCTGTTATGTATGAGTATATGTGTAGCATGGACACTTCGTATGATTTTGCATATGCATGAGGGTGGGATATGATTATGTGATGGAGGAAGTCTGATTCTAGCAGTTTATTTGCACTATAATTCTAGTAGTATTTCTAGCAGCACAACTGTATATTATCTAAGTGACATACAATCACATTACGGTGTGATGGATGGATGGATTCTTGTAGCCCTATTTGGTGTGATTGGTTGGAAAAAGTTGGTATGTAACCAATAGGGGTAGGACTTTCAATATGACATTGCTATGCTAAGCATGTTATAATTTATGATCTGTCAATTTGTCACCCCTTTTCCTTAAAATTATTATGTTTCCAAAGAGACAAGAAGAAAGAGAAAAAAACTAAGTCATCTAGTGAAAGAAGTGGCTTCATTTGATTACAAGAAATTTTGGGATTGAATGGATGAAGTTGGGAATTTCTTATGTCCCTTTTGTCTTTAATTCAGCTCACCAATTCGTTATAAACTACTAGAAATCAGTTTAAACCTCATATTGTTTTTTTTATATTGGATGAAATAAATTTAAGGGGTAATTACGGCATCACATAACAATAAAATTATGTAAATTATTTTCATATAATTTTGATTTAATTGAATATTTCATATCTTTTAGAATTTTGTTCATCAACACTAATAGTACATTTAGTATCTTTGATAGTTGGTTTTGCTTAGCGGCGGTGTCAACCTTTAGGCTAACTATCATCCACCTTTTTCCTCTCCCATCAATCATTTCTTTCTTTCTTTATTTTTGTCGAAACCGTCTTTTTGAAAGACAAAAATCTAGTTGTCGACTTTAAAAATAAAAATGGGAGTCGCCACCGATCCTTTATTAAGGTGTGACTGGCCCACCTTAAAAATTATTTTGGTCTACGAATTTTGAGAAAACGAGTCCGGAGTCGATTCACATACGAGGAAGGGTTAGCACCCTCGTAACGCCCAAAATCGGTACCAAATTGATTCTGTAATGTCTTGGTGTCGAAAATTTGAAAAGATTTTAAAAGAGAACATTTAACTCGTGAATGAATTAAAACGATAAAACATTCTTATTTCAAAGAAATAAAACACCACGCCCAGTGAGTTAGGGCACAATATTTTTAAATCTTCAAAATACCGAATATTGCCTTTTGTTTTTGAAATCCTTATTTCGAGATAATAAAATGTCATGACCAGTAAGTTAGGACCCAATATTTTTGAATTCCCGAGAATAAGCTTTTATTTGAAATTTGTGGATTTATTGCAAAACAAATACTTGGCTTTCTAAATTCATCGAAAAATAATCGCAATCCAGTAAGTTAGGACACAATCTTTCCCGAGAATCATGAACGCCAAATACTTTGAAAATTTATAAAATATGGTGATTTTAATGCTTTGACGAAACCCAAAATATGTATTTTCTAAAAGATATGCTAAAAGTTAATGTATAACATGAAACAAAACTTTAATTTAAAACACGTGTGAATAAATATTTACGATATATATACAAGTACAATATACAAGTAAATTTGCAAAAGAAGGAATGAAATACATCAAACCAAAAAACTTAATAAAAAATACATGTATATATGTATATGAAAATCATGAAAATAAAATAAATATAAAAAATGTATATGTGTATATATTTATAAAATAAAAATGTATAAGTGTATGTATTGGTAAATCATGAAAATACGTATATGTACATTAAAATATTTACATATGTACAATATATATACAAATAATGGTGTATATAAAATAATAGGAAATATTTATAATAATTTAAAAATATAGAAAGGGTGTACGTACGTATTATAGAAATGCACGTATGTTTTGGATTATAAATGTGTACAAAAACGTATACATATGTGTATATAAAACTATGCAAATAGAATCATAGTAAAAATATATATAAAACATGAATCTGTATATGTATAGAAAATACAATAATAATAATAATAATAATAATAATAATAATAAAAAAATAATAATAATAATAATAAATGGGGATTAAATCAAAAATTAAACAGAATTTTAGGTTCAAAATTAAAAACAAAAAAAAAGCTAAATCAAATTGCGCATGAAAGAGGAAGGACCAAAGAAATAAATATCCCCGCGTTTGGCCAAACGGCTCCGTTCCAGTGGCGCATGCACATGGTCCCTGGACCAGATTGCAACAGGCAAGAAATTTCGTGGCGAAATCGAAAATACATAAAATACTGCATTAAAAGCAAAATAAAACAATGGGGACCAAACGTGAAAATTCCCCATTTAAGGCCAGAACTCGCGGACCCTGCTTGTGGGTCGGGTCAACGCGCGGATCTGGCCTCTTTAAACGGCGCTGTTTTACTCTTTAGTTTTAAAACAGTTTTCCCCTTTTTTTTAAAAACATTTGCAGTTTTATAAAATTTTTAAAAAAACCTTTGTTTGTCTGCTAGGGTTTTGTACCCTTCTCTCAGCCGTCGCCGCCGTCGTCTCAGGCTGATCCACGGCCTCAGTCACCCCCGTCTCCGATCGCGACGGAGATGGGATGAACCGCGACAAAGCCAGGTATGATCCTCCTAGCTTTTATATTTTAAGCGAAAAATAAATAAAATAAAAAGAAAAAAAACAAAAAAAAGATGGAATCTAAAAAAAATGATGAACACCTTCTGTTTCTGCCTTCTGTTTCCCCCCTTTACACTGATCTTTCACGGCTTTAAATAGCCGAAATGAAAAAATAGAAAAATCAAAGACGAATCTATTCTGTTGTTTGTTCCTATTTTGTTGCCCGATTTTGCTTTGTTCTAGTTTGTTGTTGCAGGTGTGGCGCGCAAGAAGCGGCGCGCGGAGAAGAGCGGCGCACGTAGAGAAGGCTCGCCCCGAACCTTGCGGCGGCTGAAAAGGGGAGGCCACATGCTGCTTAGGGTTTCAGTTTTTTTTTTGGATTAGGGTTAGTCTTGTTAGGCCATACGGGCCCTTTGTGACCTGTTTGGGTTATTTTAAACCCAGGCCAAAAATTGGGCCTAACAATTTTCATTCACTACACACGCTTTCTCCCTTTTTAATTTGCAGATCTATTTTGTGGGCATCTTTATTGTCTTCACAAGTTGTGATTGATAGATGACGGTGCCTGTTGTTCGCTCAAACTCCACCGGCCACCAATAATTTTTCTTGGAAAGTGGGTGGTTCTTAGTCAACTTCTTAATTTGTTTCTAGTTTGAGAGTATTTCAGAATAATAAATGATTTCACGTGTCGATTTGGACTCGTGTTGTCCTAAGTTTTATATTTTTTTATTTATTTTTTCATTGTTTAATAATAAGTCTTCAGTTTTAAAAGTTTTTGTATGCTCTTATAGCACGTTTTTTAGTCTTGCTTATGCATGTAATTTTAGTTTTACAAGTGATTTTAGGGATGATTCTGTTGTCGTCCTCACTAGTTTGGTGAATGCTCGATTTTTTTGTTGATTTTTGTTCGCCGCTTTGGACCATTCGGGGCTAATTTCATTATCGTATTAAGTGCTTACAATCACTCTAGATATGTCATGCTTGAGTTCTGACAAAGCCAGTTATCAACGTATCATAATGTTCTATTGATGCTAAGGGTAAAGCCTTTGTTGTGTTGATGGAGCTTGTCCTCGTTTGCTATTTTTTTTCTTTGAATTGTATAGTTCCATTCATTGAATGAATTAATGAATTTACCTTTCAAAAAAAAATATCTGATAATTTTAAGTTGAAATCATATGGAAATTATATATTTTTAAGTTTTAATTTTTTAAATTTGGCTTTTCTATATTAGTAATTTCAACTTCAAACTGTAATGTGGATAACTTTTTTGGTTTGAATCATCTTGTACCTAATCAATTTAGATTAAAACTCATTCCTCTGCATTTTAATTTCAAACAATATTTTGTACAACATTTTGAATGAGATATCCTTAAATTTTTTATTACCAATATAAGTTGTTATTGAAACACACATACTACAATTTATCATCTATGCACATTGATGATTTTGAATTTTGAGCAAATTTGAGATTATGAATTTATAATGGATTAATTTTAAGTTTATATCATTTTAAATTCGCTCACTCTTAAATTATATTATTTTTTCACTTAACCATTATTATTATATTAAAAGTGATGCCTAAATTATTAATTTGGTCTCATTTACATAAAAAAACACAATTTTAACGAATAAAGATGTGACATGTTTTTATGGTACATTTTACTTTTTGTATTTTATCTTAACGTTATAAACTAACTAGAATTGATTCTTGAAGTTAGTTTAACAGTGTTATTGTTATATTTGGTGAATTAGTAGGTAGGCCCGGTCCTGGGAGTTGTCTAGAGGTGCGGCCGCCCAAGATTCAAGGCTGAAAGGGTTTAAAATATTATTTTTCAATTTTTAAGAGCTCAAAATTTTTTTTCTAACTTTTAAAAGTATAAAAAAAATTTACCCACTTTTAAGGGGTCTCAAAATTTTTTTATTTATAGCTAAGGGTCAAAATCTTTTTTAACAACTTTTAAGGACCTCATTTTATTGTTTTGTCTAAGTACGCCGTTGAAACTTCAAAATTGTTTAATACAAAATGAATTGTTTTGGGTGAATTACTATGCGACTGCTATGTTTACCTCGGAGTTATCCTTTTTTTTTTTTTTTTTCTGTGCCTCCTTACTATTTTATTTCTTGGTACTTATACAATCTTTAATGGTATATTTAAATTTTTAATTTAGTTAATTTCATTAATTAATAAAAATTAATTTAATTAAAAAAGAAAAGACCCCAATTTTTTACGAAAATAATGAACATAACATGATAGTTTTATTTATTTATAATTTTTATTTTATATTTATAAAAACAATTTAAATCCAAAATAAAACAAAAGAATAACCATCTTGAAGAATCATAAACTTCAAAGATTTAATTTACCATTCCAATCATTTTGCATGGAACACAACATTTAGATTTTATAACAACTTTAATGAACTTAGAACAAAGGCCGTTAAGCTAATTTTAGGAATCAATTTAGTTAGGTTAGGAGGAGTTAGTTGATCCAATTAAGACAAAAATAGAAATTAAAAACAAAAACACAAGGCAAATCCCAAATTCATGCAATAAGTTCCAAAATAAAAATTTCTTGCAAATCTAAGGATTCACATTAAGGAGGTAGAGAAACACGTTTTTGTCTTTAGTTGGAAGTGTTGGAGAAACATTACTTTGAACAACAAAACCAATGCTCCATAACTCTAGTTTTCAACGTGGATTGCAATGCCTTTTTCTCTTTTGATTCATCTCACACTGAACCCCTGCAAGGAAGGAACTCAACCAAAGCCTTGAAACTATACATTACACGTCTCCACATTTACATTCAAAGACAATAGTTTGATACAAAAGAAAGGGTCGACGGAAATGGCGACTGGAGCTGCTGAGTTGATGTTCCGATGCGTCTTCGAAGGAAGCATTTCAATGCAAGACTGTCTGACCGAACGGAGGCCGTACCATCGTAACTGCCAATGTGCATTGCACAACCTCAAAGGGGTTTGTTCATCTACTTGTACTTCTCCGACAACCAATATATCATTCCCTAAGAAACAGACATGGGGTGATTGTTCCTTGTCTTTATTGGCTCCCAAATTCTCTTCTCCATCTCCTCTTCTTCCTAATGCCTCCTTCACCAATACCCTACAAAATACTGATTCAACTCCAGTTTTGTACGAAACAGAAGCTCAGCACAGTTAAGTATAGAAATTAAAACAGGTTAGAAAATGACAACTATTTTCCTCTTTCTTCCCTAAATTTAGTTTAACATTTATATTTAGTCTCGGGATTTAGAGGAAAACAAAAGTGTATAGGTTTTTCTAGCCAAACTACTTCCCTGTAAATTCTTACAGAGTTAAATTTCATTGTAAAGGAAGTTTACCATTTGTCCTGTTTCTTTTATAATCCTACATTGGCCTGCGCTATTATTGTTAGAAAAATCAATCGTTATTTAAAAAAAAAAGGTTATTATTAATAATATCATGAAAATGGAAAAAGGAGGAGAAGAATTTGAGCAAAGCTTGCATGGAACAATGAAGTAAGACTAGATTAAGGAATTGGCTCTGAAAAGGCAAAGCGAAGAGTCAGGACAGGGAGGCGGGATTTTCTTGGGAAAAGAGAAGGCAAGACAGAAGAACAAAAATTCAACATTATTTGAACTTGAACAAAATAGTTGGTTCTGAATCAGAAACCAATTTGTATGTTAATTTGGATATAAAAATGAGACAAAAAAAATGCCAATAGATTTTGTTTTACATTTTGTAAAATTTTTAATTAATTAATTAATATTATACCAATAATTAAATTAATTGAACTGGAAATCGAAAACCGCACACCTTCTAATACTCAAATAATTCTCAATCCTCATCGATTCTTTATAAGGGTTTTTGAGTAGCAAAAATAACAATATTTAAAACCTTCACAAATAGCAGATTCTTCTACCAAGGTTGATAATTTATGTTATTTAACATAGTCGTCTTACTTATATTAATTTCCATGATTACCAAGTTCAGGCTTTGATGTCCATTTATTGAGACAAAATTAAACCTGATGAAACACGACTTGATGTTCTTTCACTCTAAAAAATAGTCGGCAATTATCATAAATCTAATAACACAATATATCAACCATAATAATAGCAAGCAAGAAAATAATCCAAGACACAATTTTTACATGAAAAACTTGCTTAAACCAATAGGTAAAAAACCATCCTCCCTTGGTTTGGTAAGATGGATTTGATCAATGAATCGGAGTCATCCACTGCTGTTTTGTAGGTCAATAAGAAAGAAAGTTTGGAGATCGTTTAACGAAATTGATGGTATGGTGTTGACCATCCAACGAGTGGAATTTGTCCATATATTTAGGGACTCTAATTCGGTGGCAAATTTCTTGCTAGGGAAGGTGTTTTCTTACCCTGAGTTATTTTTTTGCTTGGATAAAAGGATCTGATGATGCTATCCGGTGTAGCTGTCTGTGATTGGAAGTAGTTTGTTTATGCTATAAATATATTAATGGAGAAATGTCTCGGTTTGAGCATAAGTTTTATTTATAGGTAAAGAATCTCTCCAACATCAGCTACTAAGATGTTGGAAAATAGAGTACCTAATGCTATGTTTTTCTATTACTCTAATCCAGCATTAATTCTTTATTCCTTCTTCGTGTCTATCGTTAACCTTGTAAACTCACTGGTCCAGAAAAAAGACACCTCTAACGTTGTTATTTTGTATGTTTTCGAATCCCTATTGTATAGTTTGTATAGAATAACAAGAGGAAAATATTATTTCTTAATCTTAGAATGCTATCTGCACATTATTCAATTGATATGCAAAAAAAAGCTGGGAGCTTAGTAATTTACAAGAATGAAGAATTTAACCCCCCATTATTTGAAACATATGTATATATATAGTATTATTTTATTGCATATAAGTAGTTGCTTTCAATAGAATTTATATAAAATTACAACCTTCATTAAAAGAGTGGTTGGCCTATTGGTCAGGGCCTTACAACTCATATAATAGGTTGGAGTTGCTTTTTGTGATACTTTTAATGAAAACTCAAAAACAGCATTCTATTTTCTTGTCGATAATAAAGTTTATAACAATAGAACATGCCAATTAAGACTATTAAAAGAAACAGGAAAAAAAAAGTGGAAACTTTCTTTACATTGAAACTTGAAGAGTTTACAGGAAAAGTGTACAACTTTTCTTCCTCTTGATAATTTGGTTAGATCTTGTTGAAGTCAGCTCCCATGCAGCAGCAAAGGTGGCCATGCAGGGAACGTGCTTCAAGCAGCAAACGGGTGCAGCAAGCTGAAACTATTTTGGTTCATTTAGTTTCTTTAAATGAATGTTTTGTATTTAGTTAGAATCAAACTTAGTTGGTAACTGCATTTTGATGTAATTAGGCGATGAATGACAAGTTTAGGTAGCTGTTTTTGTATTCAAACAAGTTTACCAAGTTACTAGGCAAATTAGTGGTGTTAGGTAAGTTATTAGGTGGTAACTTGTTTGTTTTGCTGTTGTAATCACTTATATGTATTGGCATTATGCCTTCTTGAATTGTTAATGAAAATTCAGCTCATTTTCATTCAAATTTCTCTCTTTCTTTTCTGTTTTCCATTACAAGTTTTTCTTTCTTCCTTGATTGTTTCTGCTGCAAGCCTCGAGGCTTGCTGTTCAAGCAAAGCTAAAATTAGCTTGCTGCTGCCTCTTGCACCAACAATTGGTATCTAGAGCCCTTGTCTTAGTGGACCTGTTGCTTCAAACCAAGGAACCTGATGGCTTCTTCAGGATTTTCACCAGCAACCCCACCAGTCTTCAATGGAGAAGGCTTTCACATATGGCAGGTCAAGATGAAGACTTACCTACAGGCCTTTGATATGTGGGAAGTTGTCAACACAGATGCTGAGCCAGCACCACTGAGGGCCAATCCCACAGTAGCTCAGATCAGGCAACATGCTGATGAGAGGAACAAAAGGCACAAAGCCATGTCCTGCATCCAGAACTGTGTGTTAGATGTCATCTTCACCAGAATTATGGCCTGTGAGACTCCAAAACAGGCCTGGGATAAGCTTAAGGAGGAGTTTCAAGGCACTGAGAGAACAAGGCAACAGCAGCTGTTGAATTTGAGAAGGGATTTCGAGAACCTAAAGATGAAGGAAGAAGAAACAGTGAAGCAGTATGCAGATAGAATCATGGCAGTGGTTAACAGTATAAGCCTCCTTGGTGAGCACTTTGATGAGGCAAGAATAGTGGAGAAAGTCCTCTCCACTTTGCCTGAGAGATATGAGGCCAAGATATCCTCTCTAGAGGACTCAAGAGACCTTGCTACCATCTCTTTGACTGAGCTAATCAACACTTTCTATGCTCAGGAACAAAGGAGAGCTAACAGAGCTGAAGACCACCAGGAAGGTGCATTCAATGCCAAAGCCAGAGAAGCCTCGAGCATTAATGCTCCAAGAGGTAAAAAGCCTTGGAAAAGCAGGCCTAAGCCTGATGCTGCAAGGAGTAATGACCAGCCCTGCAGACATTGCAAGAGGCCAGGTCATCCAGAAGACAGATGCTGGTTCAGGCCAGATGCAGTATGCCAACACTGCAGGAAGAAAGGCCATGTTGAAAGGGTTTGCAAAAATAGAACCAAGCCAAGGCAGAGCCAATTTCAACAATCAAAGGTTGAAGCTCGAGTAGCTGAGGACAGTAGTGATCAAGAAGAGCAAGTCTTTGCTGTTTCTTGCTTAGCTGCTGAGAAGAAATGCTCAAAAGGCTGGTTATTGGACAGTGGTTGTACTAACCACATGTCACCAGATGCCTCCTTGTTTAAAACCTTGGATAAAAGTTGCAAAACCAAGGTCAAGGTTGGAAATGGTCAGTTCATAAGGGATGAAGGAAGAGGAGAGGTGCTGATATGTACTCCTTCAGGCAACAAGATTATTCCAAATGTGCTTTTGGTGCCTGAGATTGACAGAAATCTTCTCAGCATAGCTCAATTGCTCGAAAAAGGCTATTCTATTGTGTTCAAGGACAAACAGTGTCACATTGCTGATCCAAGTGGATCAAGCCTCATGACAGTCACAATGACTGACAAATGCTTTGAGGTGCACTGGCCAAATGACTCAAAGTCAGCATACACAGTCTCTGTTGATGATTCCAAGCTTTGGCATCAAAGGCTTGGGCATGCCAACTTCAGATCATTGACTCGAATGGCCAAAGAAGGCTTGGCAGAGAACTTCACCAGCTCAGTGGAGCATGATGATATGTGTGAAGTTTGCCAGATGGGGAAACAGGCAAGACTGCCATTTCCTACAAATTCAGCTTGGAGAGCTACTGAAAGACTGCAGCTAGTGCACTCTGATGTATGTGGCCCGATGAGGACTGAATCACTCAGCAAAAACAGGTATTTCATCCTCTTCATTGATGATTTTACAAGGTTTTGCTGGATTTTCTTCTTAAAACACAAGTCTGAGGTAGCTCAAGTGTTTGTGAAGTTTAAAACTGCTGTAGAGACAGAAACAGGTTGCAAGCTGAAATCGATAAGGTCAGACAATGGCACTGAGTACACTTCAGCTCAGTTTCAAGCCATTTGCAATGATGCTGGTATCAAACACCAGCTTACAAATGTCTACACACCTCAGCAGAATGGGGTATCAGAAAGAAAAAACAGAAGCTTGATGGATATGGCCAGGTGCCTACTGTTTGAGAAGAAACTGCCCAAGACCATATGGGCTGAGGCAGTAAACACTGCTGTCTACCTTCAAAATAGGCTTCCTACCAAAGCCCTTGCATCCAAGACACCTTTCGAGGCTTGGTTCGGTTTCAAGCCTTCCTTGGCACATCTGAAGGTGTTTGGTTGCCTGTGTTATGCACAAATACCACCAGCAAAGAGAGACAAGCTCTCTGAAAGGGCTCAACCAGGTGTTCTAGTAGGTTATAGCTCAGTTAAGAAGGGCTACAGGGTGCTGGATCCTTTGACAAACAAAGTCCAAGTGAGCAGAGATGTCATCTTCGATGAGAAGGCTTGCTGGAATTGGGAAAAGAATAAAACAGAAGCTGCTTCAAAAGACCTGGTGCCTAATCAAGCTGAACTCGAGCACCTTGGTCTTGAGATGGATGTTGATGACGAGCCTGTGAGAGGCACAAGGCCCCTAGATGAGATTTATGAAAGAGCACAAGTTGCTATAGCAGAACCTAGTAGTTTTGAAGAAGCTGAGGCAGATGAAGGTTGGAAATAGGCTATGGTTGATGAAATCAACATGATTGTGAAGAACCAGACATGGGAGTTGGTTGAAAAGCCTGCCAACAGAAAGACCATTGGTGTAAAATGGGTCTATCGAGTCAAGCACAATGCAGATAGAAGTTTAAACAAGCTAAAGGCCAGGCTAGTTGTGAAGGGCTTCAGTCAAAAGTATGGTCTAGACTACTTGGAAACATTTGCTCCAGTAGCCAGACTCGATACAATCAGATTACTGATTGCAGTTGCTGCTCAGAACCAGTGGACAATCCACCAAATGGATGTCAAGTCTGCATTCCTCAATGGATTCTTAGAAGAGGAGATATACATCGAGCAACCCCCAGGTTTCATAATGCCTGGTAAGGAACATTTGGTGTATAGGCTAAGAAAGGCCTTGTATGGCCTAAAACAGGCCCCTCGAGCCTGGTATGCTCGAATTGACTCATACCTGCTCATTTTGGGATTTGAAAGGAGTGCTAGTGAGCCAACACTCTATGTTAAGAGGAATGGAGCTGAAACACAGCTCATTGTGTCACTCTATGTTGATGATCTTCTAGTGACTGGAGGAGACAAGTTTGTGTTGGCTGATTTCAAAACGAAAATGAAGGAAATATTTGAGATGTCAGACCTGGGATTGATGACATATTTCCTAGGAATGGAGGTCAATCAAGTAGAAGGAGGAACCCTTTTGAAACAAAAGACATTTGCCTTGAAAGTGCTAGCAAAATTCTCAATGGAGAATTGTAAACCAATGAGCACACCAATGGCTATTGGCATGAAGCTATCGAGCCAAGAGGAACATGAATCTGTCTGTGAAACAGATTATAGAAGCCTTGTTGGCTGTTTGCTGTATTTGACAGCAACAAGACCTGATATTCTATTTGCTGTGAGCATGCTGTCACGATTCATGCATTGCTGTAATCAGCAGCATTACAAAGCAGGAAAAAGGGTGCTGAGGTACATCAAAGGTACCTTGAACCATGGTATATGTTTCAAAAGGGTCAAGGAGTTGAAATTGATTGGCTATACAGACAGCGATTGGGCTGGTTCAAAAGATGACATGAAGAGCACCTCTGGTTATGCTTTTACACTTGGCTCTGCGATGATTTGTTGGAGCTCAAGAAAACAAACAATGGTGGCTCAGTCAACAGCTGAAGCTGAGTATGTAGCAGCTGCTAATGCTGTTAATCAAGCTGTGTGGCTGAGAAAACTTTTGAGTGATTTAAACCTGCAGCAGAATGAAGCAACTGTGATACATTGTGACAACAAATCAGCAGTTGCTATTGCCAAAAATCCTGTCTTCCATGGCAGGACAAAACACTTCAATATTAAACTGCATGTGATAAGGGAGATGGAACAAGCTCGAGAAATTGAGCTGATTCATCGCAGCTCTGAAAATCAGATTGCTGATATCTTCACAAAGCCTCTTGGTGTATCAAGATTTCTAAGCCTAAAGAGGGAACTAGGAGTCGGCTGCATAGAAGCTGAGGAGGAGTGTTGAAGTCAGCTCCCATGCAGCAGCAAAGGTGGCCATGCAGGGAACGTGCTTCAAGCAGCAAACGGGTGCATCAAGCTGAAACTATTTTGGTTCATTTAGTTTCTTTAAATGAATGTTTTGTATTTAGTTAGAATCAAACTTAGTTGGTAACTGCATTTTGATGTAATTAGGTGATGAATGACAAGTTTAGGTAGCTGTTTTTGTATTCAAACAAGTTTACCAAGTTACTAGGCAAATTAGTGGTGTTAGGTAAGTTATTAGGTGGTACCTTGTTTGTTTTGCTGTTGTAATCACTTATATGTATTGGCATTATGCCTTCTTGAATTGTTAATGAAAATTCAGCTCATTTTCATTCAAATTTCTCTCTTTCTTTTCTGTTTTCCATTACAAGTTTTTCTTTCTTCCTTGATTGTTTCTGCTGCAAGCCTTGAGGCTTGCTGTTCAAGCAAAGCTAAAATTAGCTTGCTGCTGCCTCTTGGACCAACAGATCTCGAGGAATCAAATGTTGAAGAGTATATGTAAATGTGAAATTAAATTGAAAAAGATAAGAAACATAGTTGTGATCTTCCTAACCTGTTTTAATTTCTAAACTTAACTGTGCTCAGCTTCTCTTTCGTACAAAACCGAAGCTGAATCAATAATTTCTATTGTTTTGGTGAAGGAGGCATTGGGAAGAAGAGGAGATTGAGAAGAGAACTTGGCAGCTGAGAAAGATAAGAAACAATCATTCCATGGTTGTTTTGTAGGGAATGATATATCAGTTGTCCGAGAAGTGCAAGTAGATATGCAAATCCCTTTGAGGTTGTGCAAGGCGCATTCGCAGTTACGATGGTAGGGCCTCCGTTCGATCAGACAGTCTTGCATGGATATGCTTCCTTCAAAGACACACCGGAATATCATCTGATCAGCTGCCATTTCCCTTTGCTCTTTCTTCTAAATCAAATTATTTTCTATGTATGTAAGTAAAAAGATTGTGTGTGAGTTTCAAGGCTTTTGCTGTGAATTACATGCTTTCTGAAGTGAAGTGAGTATATATAGAGAGAGAAGAAGGGGGTTTAATGGTAGATGAATCAAAGAGAGAATTACAAACCCTTCGCATTAAACGTTGAATACTAGAGTAGAGAAGGAACATAGTTGTCCAACATTGATCTTGTTGCTCAAAGTCATGTTCTCCAACAAATGACAAACGTGTTTCACTAGGATAGTGTTTAAGTTTCTCATATTAATTATGTTTCCAAAGAGAGAGAGAGAGTAAAAGAAACAAAAAAGAATCTCCTAGTAAGTAGGGAAAGACTAAGTGAGTGAGTTAGAGTCCACTTTGGAGTTTTCATATATGTGGTTTCTTTTGTCTTAAATCAATTTTCCAAGTCGTTAGAGGTTGTAACCAAATTAGATTCTGAAACATAGCTTAACAGTTTTATTGTTTATAGTTAATTTATGGGAATTACTAGGCGGTCCTCTCCAAGGAACAAAGAATGCTCTTGGGCGTGGGTTCGTCGCATTGTCTTGTTTTGTAAAGGACAAAACCAAAGTTCATGTAGGTTGTTCTAAATTCTAGAATGCCTTAGAAAGCTCGTCTTCCATGCAAAATTATGGAGACGGTTATATATGTCTTCCCGCTTTCATTGTTCCTTCATACAATTTTTCTTTTAACGTTTAGATGAAAGGGTAGAAAGAAAAGTAAAATTGTAAATAAATAAATAAATTATATAATTTGTAATTGTTGAGAATTAAAGTTGCTATCATGCCAATTTTAAAAGTTGACGAGTTATATTTTCATTGGCAATTTAATGATTGTTGTCCAAAAGGAAAAAGTCGAGTAGTTGAATGATTATTTTGTAACTTTTTATAATTGAGTAATAAAAATAAAATTTATTAATAGTTAGGTGACTACCAGTGTAGTTTACCCTTTTCAATATTACCCAAATATAAAATAATTTGACACAATTAATTAATTAATTATATTTAAATATAAAACTAAATTATTTTTTATACAATGCCTACTTATAATTATACGCATAACTTTTTCTCAACACCCTTAAATAAGAAGAAAAACGCACTTAAGCGTGCTCAGAATCATGTCCTCCTTAATGTTGTAATGGAAAATATTCCAACTGAGGTAATGCTCAAGCGACGTAAAATTTAACTTAAGTATAACATTTCGATAAATTGTTTGAGATAAAAAAATATTTTTTTCTTAAATGTTTTACAATGGTATTTTTTCTTCTTTTATAAATAAATAAATCTAAAAAGTACAGAAAATTTTCAATTTGGTTTACTCAATTTTAAGCCTAAATTTAGATTGGTTAATTTGATTTCAATGGTTTAATCATTTTATTCGAGTTTTATACATAAAAACTCAATCGATTAAATGCACTACTTTTATCATATGTAATTCAAATATTTTTTTTTCAAAGTAATAACAACTTGAACTCAATTATTAGAAGAAAAGAGAATAAACTAAAATTACATTAAATATATGTTTGTTGGTTGTTCTGATGAGGAGAATGTGAGTATCTTTGGGTAGTTGATTATGGTAATTTTATTTCCCTCTCAACATTAGCCCCCTTGATAGCAGTGAGGTGTGTTATTTACAAAGGGCTTGATCTAAAATGAGTTTGGATAGACGATATAAAGACACTCGGATTGCATTCACGATCAACTTCAAGAGTAAAGTTTTGTCTTTTAGGAAAAGACAGTTTCAAAGAGGAAAGTGACCCTTACAACATTTAGCTATAATCAACTCTTGACTATTCAGCGTTAGATGATTTTCCTCTTTCTCATCAATATACGTAATTATATTGTTTTAGTATAATTCGACTTAGTGTTTTCGTAGAGTTAATTTCTATGAAAAAAATTTGCTAAATTGTTGGTTAGTTAACCTTTGTGAAATCGTTATCTAGAAATGACAGAAGTGATTGACATTAACGAAAAAACAAGACATTGTTATTTTGTACAATTTCAATTCTCACTTTGTAGATGAGAAAAAGGGAAAATACCAATTCTTAGTACAACAAATTATACAAAAACTATTTGTTGGTCTTCGCACAATTTTGGATAATATGCAAAACATCCATCTCCTTAACCGCTTATCGGGATAAAATCGAGTAAAGATACATCATGCCTAATATCCAACCTGTTGAGGAGTTCATCACCTCCAAATAGATGATACTTAAAAGATTTCTTTTGAAGGAATCGGAAATCTCTCAATAACTAATTCATGTTGTGGAGAAGGTAATTGACATTGTCTAGGAAACTCCTTATTAAAAGACATACATTATATTCTGAATTTTGTTGGAGAAATCTGTAAATTATATATTTTTATTTTCAAAATAAATTACAGTTAGTTCTGTAATAATTTACAAGGGAGTAGTTTAGATAGAAAAACCTGTACGCTTTTTACCCTCTCTATATCTAGAGGTGAAGCTAAATTGAAAAAGATCAAAAGAAAAATAGTTGTCATTTCCTAACCTGTTTTAATTTCTATACTGACCTTCTGCTTCGTACAAAACAGGAGTTGAATCAATATTTTGTATGGTATTGGTGAAGGAGGCATTAGGAAGAAGAGGAGATGGGGAAGAGAATTTGGGAGCCGATAAAGACAAGGAACAATCACCCCATGTCTGTTTCTTAGGGAATGATATATTGGTTGTCCGGGAACTGCAAGTAGATGAACAAATCCCTTTGAGGTTGTGCAATGCACATTGGCAGTTACGATGGTAGGGCCTCCGTTCGATCAAGCAGTCTTGCATTGAAATGCTTCCTTCGAAGACGCCCCGGAACATCATCTCAGCTGCTCCACTGCCCATTTCTGTCTCCTCTCTCTTCCTTTCTTCTAAATTGAACTAGTATCTTTGAATGTAAGAGTGTGGTGAAGTTTGAAGTTTCATGTGTTCCTTCCATGCTCATTGAAGTGAGTATATATAGAAGGGAGAGTTGAATCAAAGAGAGAATCACAAACCCTTTGCATTAAACGTTGAATACTAGAGAATTAATGAACATAGTTGCCCAACATTGATATTGTTGTTCAAAGTCATGTTCTCCAACAACGTGTTTCTCTAGGACAAAGTTTCAGCTTCTCTCGTATTAGTTATGTTTCCAAAGAGAAAGGGAAAGCAAGAGTAAAAAAAGAATCTCTTAGAAATTAGGGGAAGACTTAAGTGGGTTAGTTAGAGTTAACATTGGAGTTTGCATATATAAGGTTTTAATTTTTTTGTCTTAAATCAATTTCCCAAAGTCGTTAGATGTTTGACTAGATTAGATTCTGGAACTTAGATTAACGGTTTTATTGTTTATAATTAATTTATGGCAATTACTAGGCAGTCCTCTCCAAGGAACAAAGAATTCTCTTGAGGGGTGGGCTCGTTGCATTGTCTTGTTTTCTAAAGGCCAAAATCAAAGTTCATTTACGTTGTTCTAAATTCTAGAATGCCTTCGAAAGCTTGTCCTCCATGCACAATGATGGAGACGTACGGCTATGTTTATTGGTAAAGATATGACTATACAATTAGATAGTTATTTCTCTATGAAGAGACATGGGACCTTCTATAAATAAGAGTGAAATTTCATTTGTGTAACACACCAAAAAAAAAACATAGAAACAAAGTATTTTTTTCTTCCACCATCTTTTATATTCAAAATTTGCTCTATAAAGAATTACTGCAAAAAGTTCTTTATAGAAATTGATATTCTTATCCTCTGCTTAATGTTCAAGAGATTGTTTCTATTAGTGTAAAACGTCAAAAGTCATTAGTCTTTATTGTATCCTAGAGGTTTATTTGCAAGTAACTCTTTAGCACCATCAAAATAGTGAGGGTGAATAGAACCTTAAGGAAATTGACATTAATACACACATTGAAGCCTTCGTTAATTTCTTATAAGTTTGCTTTATCCCCACACATCAACAATTTTAAGGTTTTATTTTTACATGTATTTTTACCATACATTCACATGACACTACTAGCATTGTACCATGAGAATGACTATCAGCAATGGGACAACATTGAACACAATGGTCTTTGTCAAATTTTGATTTAGAAGAAATCAAAATGCAAAAAAACATTATTATTTTATGGATTATTTATTTGATAGAAATCGAATGCTAGTTTATCATATGCATAATTATTATCTATATAAATAATATAATATATATTATATATCATGCAAGAAAGAAAGAAGATGGATGAAATGAAATTCACGGTTGAGAAATTATCTATTAATGGATCAAAATAATAATTTTGCTTTGAATGGTGATGCTTGTTCTAACATTATTTGAACAAGTTTCCCGACCAAGAGAAGCATTATGACCATTCAAGAGAGTCTTCCCGACCAAAAAGTTGTGCCATTGAATGGTTTCTTAAAACAAAAAAGTACAACTTGAAAAGTGATGTCATTTTAAAGTGTCACTTCGACACCTATTGGTGCATTATAAGTACACAATAAATATGGAGAATTTAAATTTAATTCGTGCAATCCAAATTATGAGTGGGTTTTTTTCACTACAAAAGTTTTTTTTTTAATTTCTCGTGAACTTGAGATATTTAATGATTTTTTATTCAAATCATGATATTAGTAACTAGCATTTGGATGTTATTTATGAGATACTATTTAAGTGTATTAATTGAAAATGATACACTAAACAAAAGTTTATCCTATAATATGAATTATCATGGTTGATTTAAAATAACCATAAGCTAAATGAGATTTATATATGATTGTACATGTTTTAGTCTATGATATAAATGTTGGAGAAGTGGTTTTGACTAGAAATGAAATATGTCATATGTAATATGTATGGTTAATTTTTCTAGTTAAGGTAGAATAGCGAAAAACATTAGTTGATATCACAAAATTACTATTTGGGTATGAAATCTTCTAACGGAAATGTGAACGTGATAATCATATATTTGAAAACAAGATTATATTGTGCATGTTTATGATGGTGCATATGGTACTTATATATGGCTTGAATATGATCTATAATCTCATAGTTCTATAAAATTTCAAGATGTAGTAAATTTTGAAATTTACTTAAGCCATGAATAAAACGATCTTATAAGTATGGAAATAGCAATATGAATGCTATTTGACCCATTTAGGCGATGGACATAGTTTTGATGATAGCCACAAAATGAATAGTAATGTCCATAATAAAGGGTGTATAATGTGTGAAATTATAGTCAAATGATTGGGTAGATGATGTCCTCTAATATAACTATGTACGAAAATATATGAAACACCCTTGGTTTGTTGAGAAATAATGTTATTTGAGTATTCATACATGATAAGTTCTCTTTACAACAACTTGGTGAAAAAGACAAGATAATAACAATAATGTAATCACTGTGAATCAATAATTGGACATGGTGGGGATGCTGGTCTTTTGAACTTTCAAGACACAAATAAATATGAAGTTTCACCATGTGGTATAGATAATTAACATAACTATATTGAAAATTTAAAAATTTGGAGATAAGATACAAGCCCATAATATTTGAGTCACTCATGATGGAAGCTCGACTCAACGTTTGGTATAACGTCAAGTCTTGAGTTCAATGAGACAAAGTACATCATCAATATGCGACTGCTAGTACTATAAAATAATATATAATTTATCATCCCAAGATAAAAAGTGTGATAAGTGATAAAAGTAACATATTTTAATTTCGTTCTTAATGCGTTTTTGGATGATTATTTATGCAAATTGGTGAACTTTATGCTCCTAATCCTTTGAAATCATGTTTATATACTTAGGAGAGAAATTGAGAGCAAAAGGAGTGAAAAACGAGCAAAAAAAAAAGAGAGAACAAGGTTCAGGAGCTACACGAGCTGGACACACAACCATGTGCTAGACCGTGTTGATTTCACGACTTGCATCCCAAACACGCAGAAAAACACAATTTTTAGGCTTTCTCAGCATTCTAAAGTTTATAAATACCAAATAGAAGAAGAGAGAAGGAAGCCATCAGAGAATATTGAAGAAAACAACTCAAAGAACACCATTGGAGCCAACTCTAAAGCGGATTTCCGTCAAGATTGAAGACCTTCTTTTAATTTCTTTTGAAGTTTTTATGAGTTTCTTTATTTCTTGTGGTTATTCTGACTTTGAAATGTTTTTATTCACAATTATGAACTAATTTCCTAGATACCTAGGGAGGATGAACCCTATGATGAATTCTATTATTTGATTTCTGTTTTACATGATAAATATTTGAGTTTTGTTCTCAGTTATGTGCGCTTCTCTCTTGTTTTAATATTTCTGGGATGTTAATTCATGTTTAATGTGCTTAAATTAGAGGAGGAAAAATCCTTGTTTGCGAGTAGATTTAGTATAATTGAGTGGAGTTGCATGCAATCCTAGAAAATAGGACGACATAAATCTACCAGATTAGAGTCAAATCTAATAGGGAATCTATAGATCGAGTTAATGTGACAATAGGGGTTTTAATTAGAAAGAAATTTCAGTTAATCAACCTAGAGTTAGTGGCTCTTACTATTGAAAGAGATATTAGTATAATTTAGGGGGTTTCTACGGATCAAGATACCAAGTGAATAAATCGTTTAAATCAGATTCATAATAATAGATGAAGTTTAGGTGGATTCTTTCCTGGGTATTGTTTCTCTCATTGGTTATTATTCGATTATTTTCCTGATTCATTCTTTGTTGAGTTATTTAGTTAGATTAATTTAGTAAATCTTAGTTTAAAACAATCACTCCAATTTGTCGAATAAATAATAGGAAAATGATAATTACTAATACTTTTAGTTCTTGTGGATACAATATCTTTACTCACTGTAGCTATACTATCTATAGATAGACGCACTTGCTTTTGTCGTATTTTTAGTTAGTTTCAAGAAAACAAACATTAAGTTTTCGGCATCGTGGTCGAGGACTGAAATATTAGGAAAACTTTATTTCTATTAATTTAGCCGTAATGATAAAGGATATGATGAGAATTATACTATTAATAAACCCATAACATAAATATGTTAGAATGTCATAATTACGGAAACACTTTTTATGAGATCTACCTATGTGAGGGTGAAGTGTAGTCACTTCTAGGAGCTCAAGGGTTTAGCTCTAATAACACTTATGAAAAGATATTACAGACACATGACCATAATAATGTCATTGGATACTGTGCATTGACTGGTGTTAAAATCATTGTGTGAGTTGTGTTTAGTTAATCAAATGGAATAGTTGGGTCAGAGTATCTACAATTTCGATTAAATTTAATATGTTTTTACTAAGTAAAGGTTATGCAATTGATTTTTAAGATTATCAAAATCTAGAATATTTTGAAAATGGGGAGAGATTGTTAGAACATTTTCAAAAATATAGTGTTCCAATAGTTGCAAATGAAAAGCTATTAGTAACTAAAAGTTATATCATTTGGTTATTAACCAAAAGTTGTCACTATTTATAGTGATAAACTATGTCACTTGAATATTAACAAATAGTCATAATTATTTAAGTAGATATCTATTGATTAATTATGTTTATTATTAAAGATATGACTATCCATTTGGGTAATTATATCTCTATGAAGAGACATGAGATCTTCTACAAATAAGAGTGAAATTTCATTTGTACGACACACTAAAAAAATATAGAAACAAAGTTTTTTTTTCATTTCACCATCTTTTATATTCAAATATTGTTCTATGAAGAGTTATTATAGAAATTCTTATAAAAATTAATATTTTTGTTCTATTCGCTTAATATAAAAGGGATTGTTTCCATTAATGTAGAATGTCGACAATCATTAGACTTCATTGGGCCCTAGGAAGATATCGGCTGAGTTGAATTTTATGCTAAATTATTGTTGGATCAAACAATCTTGTATAATTGTGCTTCCTTCCAAAACGCACCCCCAACGTCATCTCCTCCGCTTCAATCGCCATTTCCCTCTCCTCTTTCTTCCCTTTCTTCTAAATCAAACTCTCTCTCTCTCTCTCTCTCTAAATAATCAAGAACAATATCATGAAACCATAGTAAATTTGGAGAGTAACTTAAACCATATGTACAGTACTAAACAGAAATTATCTCACAATCTTCCCCCAAAGATATATCCAATGGAGCTTAACTTCCTTCTATATGTACACCTGCCTTTTAATTTATGTTCTAAGCCATAGCAGGGATTCTGGAATTTTGGCCATCCCTGTTGAGGCAATCAAATCCTTCAACTCTAACTGTGGCCGATGTAAGGCCGAATTTCATCTTACCACGTTCTCCTTTACCTGCCGATGATGACGACAACAAAGACGGAGTTTGCAATGTCCAAAGGGCATGTCCAAGCCTTTCATCACCAAATCGAACATCTTGCACTAGTGGATTCGCAGACCTACTCGGAGGCGACCCACAAAAATATGGAGGTGATGAGGCTATAGCTTGTTCTTGTTCTGTTCCTAAATCCTTATTAACAAGGATGATATCAAGAAGTTCCACACCAGATATCGAATCGCTCACGTCGGCTTGGTGATTCGTATGCAATCTCCATGGCTTGTTCAGGTTAGTGGCGGGGACCCCTATTCGCCGAGGCTTGGGGCAAACGACTGCACCACCCTTTTGATGATCAGTGACTGCAATCAATCCTCTCATCTCTTCGTAAGCCAAAACCGCGTCGTTCTGCTGAAGAGTACAATGATTCATCTTACAAAGAACGTCTGAAGGAAACTTGGGAAAGAATAAAAGCAGAGAAAGGGAGGAAGTTCTTAATCCAACGATTATATTTCTGTGTGAAGTATAATATTTTCAAAGGCTTTTGCTTTGAGTTGACATGCTTTCTGAAGTGAGTATATATATATAAACAGAGGAAAGGGTCGAAGAAAGGAAAGCCCTTGCGTTCAACGTGGAATACTAGAGAAGTAACATAGTTGTGCAACATTGATCTTCTTGTTCAAAGTTATGTTATCCGACACCCCAACTAAAACAGACGTGGCTCACTAGGTCATCTCAAGTGGGTTTTCTTATTGAATGAAGTTGGGGTTCTCTTATGTCTTCCTTTATGTCTTGATTTAATTCACTAAGTCGTTACAAACTAATAGAATTTATTCTTAGCTTAACGGTTCTTATTGTTTATATTTGGTGAGCTATGGAACAAAAAGTCTTTTGGCTTTGTAAATAAGGTTGATTTACGTTGGTTCTAATTACTCTAAAGAAAAACCATTAAAACATGTAAAATAATTCTGGTTATCTCAAAATTACATATGGATTTCAGCGTGCACATCATTATTGATATATTACATCTTAAGTTTGGAATGGGAGTAACACGGCTCGAATCCATGCTAAACAGGTGTTTGACAATAACTTTAACTACCACTACATACAAGTCAAGATACATATACATAAACAATTATACTTATCTAATATAAAAATAAATTGATATATTAATTTTTTTTAAGTGTGTACAATTGAATTAAAATAAAAATTATATTACATATTTAGATAAAATCAAAATTTAATGTTTATAATTTCACAAAATTAAATTTCATCAATAAATTACATATTAATGTTTGTCATAATCAATACGTATTTCAATTTTTTAACCTATATCCTTTCAATTTAGAATCTTCCATTTGGAGTTTGGTCTTCATCTGTTTTTTCTTAATTTTTACCTGTGTTTATGTTAATTTTAGTTGATATTAAGTTTGATTATTTTATGAAATTACAATAGAATAATATTTGTCTGATGATACCTTGATAAAAAAATGCTTTCTTCCAATTTAGATACTCTATTGATTGATTTAGGTTGGAGCAAGTGATACGTATTCTTTTTATTTAATTTATATATTTTTATATATTTTTTATATTCTATAATTTTTAATAACTCTTTGAGCATTTTTATTAATTTTTGTATTTTTATTTTTAAATATATGTTGACGTAGGCATCAACATGCTTGTCCACAAGACATGCATCAGTTGCTAACTTTCTTCTGCCACTTTAGCTTTCATCAACGATTAAACAAGTAAATAATGGATTCCATTAAAAAAAAACTCATTTTTTTATCAATGAAAACTTTTCTTTTTTTTTTTACAAAGAATTTACCTAAAAGAAAAATTCTTTATCTAAAATATAAAAATATATCGAAAATCCAAATTATTACACCTAAAGATACTCAATACATATCAATACCTAAACAAAAATAATAATGTCTACTAATAGGACTAATTCACATTGTTTAAAAATTTTGAGTATAAAAAGTTAATTAAGAAAACTAAATTTAGTTGAACAATTTTGTTCATGTTTGTTCAATATGCAGAGTGCTAAGCCTGTTAGTACTCCTTTAACAGCCCCTTTCAGACTTCCATCGGTTTTGTTTCCACAATTAGATGATGAGATTGAGTACATGTCACATGTTCCATACTCTAGTGCAGTGGGATCTCTCATGTATGCTATGATTTGTTCACGTCCAAATTTATCATATGCAGTCAGTGCAGTTAGCAGATACATGGCGAATCCTGGTAAAGAACATTGGAAAGCAGTTCAGTGGATTTTAAGATACTTATGAGGTACTACTGATGTTTGCTTACAGTTTGGAAGAACTAGAGATGGAGTCATTGGGTATGTTGATGCTGATTTTGCTGGAGACCTTGATAGAAGAAGATCTCTCACAAGTTATGCCTTTACAACCGGAGGTTGTGCAATCAGTTGGAAAGCCACTTTGCAAACTACAGTCGCTTTGTCTACCACTGAAGCTGATAACAATCTTTCGTTTTGGCAGCATCAAAGAAACAAGACAAAATGTGTCACTATTGTAAAAAGTTAGGTCACGTCAAAGCAGATTGTTATAAAGTGCGAGAAAAAAGAGCTGCTGAGAGTAACGAGTAACAAGAAAACATCACCGCTTTCATTGGCCAAATTAACACCAGCTACATCCTTCTCATTACTCTCAGCAGCTCTTTTTTTCTTAGTTTATAACAATCTGCTTTGACGTGACCTAACTTTTTACAATAGCAACACCTTTTGTCTCGTTTCTTTGATGCTACCAAAATGAAAGCTTGCCTATCTACCTTGCTATCCAAACCAAACTCTTTGTCGAGTTTGCCTCTACTCCACAAATGACCCTTCACATCTTCGAACAAGAGTTTGTCTTTGCCATAAATCGTGGTCTCCCTGAAAGATTTGTATGAAATGGGTAAAGAGCACAATAATAGCGTAGCCTGATCTTCATCGTCAATATGAACATCAACGTTCTTTAAATCATTTAAAAGAGTAATGAATTGACTGATGTGATCTCTAAGAAGCTCACATTCGTTCATGCGAAACGTAAATAGACATTGTCTCAACACTAAACGATTAGCCAGAGACTTAGTCACATAAAGAGTTTCTAACCTTTTCCACAATGCAGATAAGGCCTTCTCCATCAATACCTCTTGCAAAACCATATTCGCGAGGCACAACTGATTGCAGATAAAGCCTTTTCATCAAGCTCTTCCCATTCTGTTTGATTTAGATTCTCAGGCTTTTTCCTGGTAACAACCTTTTTCAAGCCGGTTTGAACTAGAATTTCCATCATCCGAACTTGCAACAGATTGAAATTTGTCTCACCATCAAACTTCTCAATTTCAAACCTTGTTGTTGCCATCTCTGAACGGGCTGATTTATGAAAATTGAACTACCTCTGATACCACTTGATAGGATTGACCTGATTAAACAATAAGTAAAAAAATAGCGAAATAAATTGAGAAATTGAACATATAAATTTAACATGGAAAAACCCCTCCAAAGAGGATAAAAAACCACGGGAAATGATAATTTTACTATAATGACAAAAGAATGAAGAGTACAAAAGATGGAGATAAAAACTAAAACCTGAAAACCCGAAAACAAAGAACCCTCAAAATGTAAACACAAAATTCTCTAAATGTGTTATGAGTTCTAATCTCTAATGGGTGTATTTTCTAAGGTTGTAAAAGAACCTATTTATAGGCTAAATTAGTAGGTCAAATAAACTATGTTAATAAATGCTAAATATATTATACAAATAAATACTAAATATTCTAGAAAGAAAATACATTTTGTTTAACTTGACTTGCAAGCAATCTCTTAGAATTTGAGTCACACAAGTCCAACAATATTTGTAAAAATAGAACGTCGTTAATAACAATATATTGCAAAGAAAAAAGAAATAAAAATAAAGAACACTCAAATTTTTACGTGGAAACCCTTTCGGAAAAAAACCACGGTAGAGGAGAAGAAAATTCACTATGTCAAATTCAAATGATTACAAGAGGAGTTTCGACTACATCTATTTAGAGGTTGAAAAAACCTAATTCTAATCAAAGTTAAATATTATGCTAATAAATGCTAAATATATTATACTCATAAATACTAAATCTTCTAGAAAGAAGATATATCTTGTTTAACTTGACTTGCAAGCAATCTCTTAGAATTTGGGTCACGCAACTCTAACAATCTTCACATTGACACAAATTCTCAACGAGCAAGTTTTTCACCTCTTCCATAAAACCCCTTAAGGGTTAAACTTCATCAATGAATACCAACCAAGTTTAAGCAATGCTCAAATTTGGTTATAGGAAGTGACTTAGTCATCATATCTGCAGAATTTTCATGAGTACTAATTTTGCTCACAACAATATCACCACGAGCAATAATATCACGAACAAAATGATACCGAACATCAATGTGTTTTGTTCTCTTATGAAACATTTGATCTTTTGTAAGGAAGATGGCACTTTGATTGTCACAAAATACTGTATTGATTTGAAGGTCTTCATTGAGTTCACTAAAGAGTCTCTTCAATCAAATAGCTTCTTTACAAGCCTCAATAATCGTCATGTACTCAGCTTCAATGGTAGACAAAGTGGCTGTAGTTTGCAAAGTGGCTTTCCAACTTATTGCACAACCTCCGATTGTAAATGCATAACCTGTGAGAGTTCTTCTTCTATCAAGGTCTCCAGCAAAATCAACATTAACATACCCAATGACTCCATCTCTAGTTCTTCCAAACTGTAAGTACACATCAGTAGTACCTCGTAAGCATATTAAAATTCACTGAACTGCTTTCCGATGTTCTTTACCGGGATTCGTCATGTATCTTCTAACTGCATTTACTGCATATGATAAATCTGGACGTGAACAAATCATAGCATACATGAGAGATACCACTACAATAGAGTATGGAACATGTGACATGTACTCAATCTCATCATCTGATTGTGGAAACAAAGCCGATGAAAGTCTAAAATGGGTCGCTAAATGAGTACTAATAGGCTTAGCACTCTCCATATTGAACATGTAAAGAACTTTATCAATGTACCCTTTCTGACTTAGGTATAATTTACTTGCTTTTCTATCTCTGAGAATCTTTATACCAAGTATCTTCTTTGCTGGTCCCAAATCTTTCATCTCAAATTCTTCACTTAGTTGGGCTTTGACCTTTATTATCTCTCATTTATCTTTTACTACTATCAACATGTCATCAACATAAAGGAGTAGACACACAAATGAACCATCACTGTTTTTCTTAAAGTAAACACAACTGTCAAAACTACTTCTTTTAAAATCATGAGAAGTCATAAAGGAATGAAACCTCTTATACCACTGTCTTGGTGACTGTTTCAAATCGTAAAGGGACTTTTTCAACAAGCGAACATAGTCCTCTTTTATTGAGACTATAAAACCCTCTGGTTGTTGCATGTAAATATCCTCCTCAAGTTCTCCATGCAAAAATGCAGTTTTTACATCTAACTGCTCAAGCTCCAAATAATGCATGGCCACAATACCAAGCAAAGCTCGAATCGAACTATGCTTCACAACTGGGGAGAACACATCTATGAAGTCCACTCCTGGAATTTGATTGTAACCCTTTGCAACAAGCCTTGCTTTATATCTGGGTTCTTCAATCACCCATTTACAACGAACAACCTTTTTACCTTTAGGAAGTTTCACAAGATCTCATGTTCTGTTTTTGTGAAGTGATTCCATCTCCTCTTGCATAGCAAACATCCACTTTTTTTAGTCTTCATAGCTAACCGCCTCAGAATAATTAGATGGCTCTTGGTTTGCATCTATATCTTCAGCCACATTTAAAGCATAAGCAACTAGATCAGCCTCGGCATATTTCTTTGGAGGTTTAATTTCTCTTCTAGTTCTGTTTTTGGCGATAGAGTATTGTGGTAAATAAGTAACTCTATTCTGAATTTTTGTACTGGCTTGAAGAGTTGACTTTGTTGTAGATTCTAGATTAATTTGATGCTCCACCTACTTTTGATTTTCTTTATTGGAAGATTATTTAAGAGATAAGTTAGGTAGCATAAGAGTTTCATCAAAAGCAACATCTTTGCTAATCACAACCTTTCTATTTTTAGGACACCATAAATTATACCCTTTTACACCAGCTTTATAACCAATAAAAGCACATTTAATGGATCTCGGTTCCAATTTTCCATTATCAACATGAGCATATGCAGGACACCCAAAGATCTTTAAATCAGAATAGTCAACAGGATTACAAGACCATTCCTCTTGTGGAGTCTTTTTCTCAATGGCAACAAATAGAAATTGATTGATCAAAAAAACATGTAGTAGAGGCTGCTTCGGCCCAAAACAACTTTGGTACGTTGGCATTTGACAACATACATCGAACCTTCTCCATGACCATTCTGTTCATTCGTTCTGCAAGCCGTTTTGCTGTGGAGTATGATGAACTGTCAAGTGTCTCACAATCCCTTCTGACTTGCACAATTTATTAAACTCATCAGAACAGAACTCTAAGCTATTGTCTATGCGGGGGTATTTTATTTGTTTTCCCGTTTATTTTTCAATCATAGTTTACTTAAAATGCAGAAAACACATCGTTTTTCTGCTTCAGGAAGAACGCCCAAACTTTTTTGAAAAAATCATCAATAAAAGTTAGCGTATAATTAGCTCCACCTCTTGAAGGCACTCTGGATGGTCCACACAGATCAGAATGAATATACTCCAACGTCCCCTTCTTGTTATGGATCCCTCTAATGAATTGAACTCTCATTTGCTTCCCAAAAACGCAGTGCTCACAGAACTTTAGTTTGTAAATTCCTTGCCCATCAAGAAGTTCTCTTTTGTTCAATTTTACCATGCCATTCTCACTCATATGCCCTAGGCGCATATGCTAAAGTTTAGTAATATCATCATCTGACAAGGAAGAGAAAGTGAAAGTTACATCACCAGTAACAGTAGAACCCTACAAAACATATAACTTGGCAGTCTTTCTCTGCCCTTTCATCACAACAATGGAACCTTTGGAAATCTTCAAAACCCCACTTTCAGTTGTGTATCTATACCCTTTTGAATCAAGAGTACTTAACGAAATTAAATTTCTCTTCAATTCTGGAACAAGTCACACGTTACTAAGTGTTTTGACAACTCTGTCAAACATCTTAACTTTAATTGTTCCAACACCTGTAATTTTACACGAAGCATTATTTCCCATCAAAACAACACATTCAGACACTGTTTCGTAAGTTGTAAACCAATCCCGATTGGGACTCATATGGAAGGTGCAGCCCGAATCAAGGATCCACTCCTCGCTCACTTTAGAATTGTTGACAGAAGCGACTAGAAGTTCACCATCGCTGTAGTCTTCTACAACATCAGCTTCACCGACATTTTCTAGTTGTTTTCCCTTTTGATTTGTAGCCTCCCTTTTTATCTTGTTTTGTAGCTTATAGCACCCAGATTTAATATGCCCTTTCTTCTTGCAGAAGTTACAAGTTTTACCTCTGTTTGAAGACTTTGATCTACCCTTAGATTTACCGCGAGGATTCTGTTCCTGTGTCCTTCCACGATCATCATCAGCATTCCGTTCTTGTCCCCCACAAACAATGAGACTCTCTCCCTTAGAGTCGGGTTTAACCACAAGATGCTTCATCTTATCATACGAGGTCAAAGAATTATAAACCTCATCAATTATGAGAGACTCGCGGCTATATAAAATTGTGTCTCTAAAGGTTGAATAAGACGGGGGCAACGAATAAAGTAGAATCAACCCTTGATCTTCCTTATCATCCTGAACCTCCATTGCCTCCAAGTTTGAGAGAATTTCTTTAAACACTGTTAAGTGTTTGTGCACAGACGCACCTTCCCCCAAACGATGAACATAAAGACACTGCTTCATATGCAACTTGCTGGTTAGAGTTTTCGACATACATATTTGTTCTAGCATCTTTCATAATGCAGCAACGGTTTTCTCTTTAATCACATCCTCTAAAATTTCGTTAGACAAATGCAAATGTAATTGTGTTAACGCCATTCGATCCTTACGCTTCTTCTCTTTATATATTAATGTCGAAGGTATCTTATCTATCCCTAGCAGGGCATCCTCCAGATCCATCTGCGCAAGAACTACTTGCATCTTAATCTGCCACAATGCAAATCTGGTGTTGCGATCTAACAGTAGAATTTCATACTTCAAAGACGTCATTACCGTGATTGAGATGAGCAACCCGGAAGCTCTGTTACTAATTTGTAAAAATAGAACGTCGGTAATGACAATATATTGTAAAGAAAAGAGAAATAAAAATAACTAACACACATATTTTTACGTGGAAACCCTTTAGGGAAAAAAATCACAGGCAAAGGAGAAGAAAATTTATTATGTCAAATTCGAATGATTACAAGAGGAGTTTCGACTACATCTATTTATAGGTTAAAAAAACCTAATTCTAATCAAAGTCAAATATATTATGCTAATAAATGTTAAATATATTATACTAATAAATAAAGAATATTCTAGAAACAAGATATATTTTGTTTCACTTAACTTGCAAGCAATCTATTAGAATTTGGATCACAAAACTCTAACAATTTCGAAAGGCAATGAAAAAAGCTGTTAAATATCTAATCAATCGTAAAATAATAGTTGTTTTGTAACACCAAAACTCCTTAAAAAGAAAAAGTTGCTTCCAGAAAACTTAATTACGCTAAAACTTTTTGCCGTGACTACAGAAAATTTCATATTTTGCCAGTATTCTCTTGAAATGTTTATAAATTTGTTAAGTCGTGGAGGTAGTGTAAAACCTTAAACAAAAAATGTTTTTCTTTTTATCTTTTTCCCCCCTAACGAAAGTGCTGAGCTGCAGGGCAATGTAGCATTATAATAAGGAACAGGACAAAAATAGGAAACTTTTATTAAAATGAAGTTCAACTCTAAGAAATTACAGGGAAGTAGTTTACTTTAGCTAGGATAAAGCCTTCTTTACAATGAAGTTCATCTCTAAGGATTTACAGGGAAATAGTTTTGCCTGAAATGTCTGTACCCTTTTTTTTCATCTTTATCTACACCAACTGTACTTTGGAGACTAAACATAAATGTCAAGCTAAAGAGAATAAGAAAAATAGTTCTCATTTCCTAACCTGTTCCCCCCCCCCCCCCTCTATCATCTATAAACTTGACTGTGCTGAGCTTCTGTTTCACTCAAAACGGGGGCTGCATCAATATTTTGTATGGTATTGGTGAAGGAGGCATCAGGAAGAAGAGGAGATTGAGCAGAGAATTTGGAAGCCGACAAACACAAAGAACAATCACCCCATGTCTGTTTCTTAGGGAATGACATATTGGTTGTCCGAGAAGTGCAAGTAGATAAACAAACCCCTTTGAGGTTGTGCAATGCACATTGGCAGTTGCGATGGTAGGGCCTCCGTTCGATCAAACAGTCTTGCATTGATATGCTTCCTTCGAAAACACACCGGAGCATCATCTCAGCTGCCATTTCCCTCTGCTATTTCTTCTAAATCAAACTATTTTCTATGTATGTAAGTAAAAAGATTGTGTGTGAAGTATAACAGTTTCAAGGCTTTTGCTGTGAATTACATGCTTTCTGAAGTGAAGTGAGTATATATATAGAGAGAAGAAGGGGTTCAATGGCAGTTGAATCAAAGAGAAAATTACAAACCCTTTGCATTAAACGTTAAATACTAGAGTAGAGAAGGAACATAGCTGTCCAACATTGATCTTGTTGTTCAAAGTCATGTCTCCAACAAATGACAAACGTGTTTCACTAGGACAGTGTTTAAGTTTCTCATATTAATTATATTCCCAATAGAATGGGAAGAAGAGAGCAAAAAAAAAAAAGAATCTCTTAGTAATTACGGAAACAATAAAAGTGGGGTTGGTTAGATTTGCAAGAAATTCAATTTGGAACATAGTGGATGAAGTTGGATTTTTCCTTAATTTTTAGTTAGACAATTTTTTTATGTAAATTATAATTTCGTAATTATTATAAGCACTAATCGTTAATTTTTTTTAGCTCTTGACCCACCACATTAATATTTAATGTCACGTGTCAACTCTTGATTGGTTAAAAGATTTTCTTCAACAGTAGTGCTCACAACAGTTATGGGTTATAGTTTAGTTATTTCATTCAATAAAAAAATAAGTACCTAACTAAGAAAAGCAATATAGTTTAAGGTTGCTTATTGAATTAAACTTTTTTAAAATTTAAATTAAAAGTTTAAAATTTAATGATATGATTGTAATTTACCTTATTATATTTTAATTAAATAAGTTGACTTTATTTCTATATAGATTTATCAATTCTCACTCAAACTGTAAACACAATTTAATTTGATTTTATCATGAAATAAAAATCCATTTGAACCAGTTTAATCCAAACTAAAATTTACCCAAATCCATAACTAAACCCAATTTTAAATTAAGTATGATTTTAAAAAACTCATATAAATAATGCTTATAATATAAATTATGAATTTGTTTTAATTTATAACTAGTAAGTTGCATATATTATTTTATTTTCATAAAGTATGCATTTTCAACTTATATCTTATAATCCTGATAGAAAATTTCAAACGCATTAAACACTTTAGAAAAAATATCTATTATCTCTTTATTGATAAATAAAATTAATACAAAATTTTAGAAAAAAAATGATTTTGTTTGGCTTCAATATCTTAAAAGCAACTATATTTTATTTTCGTTTTAAATATGATTGATTTGAAAATAATAAAATGATTTTTACTCTTTTTTTTAGTTTTACATGGGTTTTAAATCCAAAAATAGCTAATTTCTACTTACCCGCAACTTTTAAATTAAATAATATTATTAATAATACAAATATCATAATTTTAGATTAAAACGTTATTAATGATATAATTTTAATATTTAAAATTTGAAAATAAACAAAATAATAATTATTTAAATCAATTCCAATAGAATTAACGTTTCATGGATTTATATATGGAAAAACATGTGGTATACTATCAGTGGAGTTTTTAAGCTCACAAGCGAGATCAAGGGACTGACAAGTATCTTGTAGGAATATATTAATATAGAAAATGAATATTTTTTTAAAAAAAAGACACATGTCAATTTTTTTAAGGCGGCGGCTTGTACAATGAAAAAAAATATGTTGCCTATATACCAAATACAAACACTTTATATATTATAGAGTAATTAATTTTAATTTAGAGTAAATTAGAACAATAATCCTTCAATTATTAACATGTTTCTATTTTGATAACCTAATTTTAAAAAGTTTAGATTCAATCACTATCGTAACACTATTTGATATATTAATTACTAGATTCAGTAAATCATTAAGGAAATGGTAACGTAATTCTTAATACAAGAAATGCTATAAAAAATTATTTGTTGGTCTTCTAGCACAATAGTGAAATGATCTGCAAAATAGCTAGAAACCCAACCCCTAACTCTTCCAATATTAAGTTTTTGAGGCATGTTAAGGATGGCATGAATTTCCAAGCCAATTAATGCACCGGTTGTGTCAAAATTTTGGTTTAAATTTAACAAGCCATAATCTTAGCAAATGTTAAAATTGATAGCTAATTTATGCACCAAATTTTATCACTGCAAAAATTATTATTACCGATCTTCCAATTATGTGGCTATTAACCTGAAAGTCATGCAAACTAGTATAAATAAACTTTAGTTCTAAGCCATGAAACATATCATCTTACAGAGTAAATTAGGCAGTGAGTTGTATAATAGCTCTTGGGTAATTTTTAGGTGAGAGTTGTATACTTCTTTGTAATCTTTAACTTTTATTATAGTGAAATTTCTGTCTTAAAGTCATGTATTTCTTTATTTATTCTTTTCACACATTATTTTTTTATTGTAACTTATTTATTCTTAATATATTTATTTCAATTCATACTCAACAATACACAAGTTCAATATTTAACTTAATTCTTTTTTCCTAATTTTATATCTAAACATTCCAAGATATTGTCCTTTCGCTGAAAAGGAAGAAAAATTATCTCGTAAGCAACATCGATGATGCTGGCTCGACCGTATTGCAAGGAGAGCCAAAGAAATGTATAGGACATGCTAAGGCAGGCAATCAATTTTCAGCTTGAATTGGGGATATAGTTCAAGCAAATGCAACATTCTTAGAAAAAGAAAAGGAAAGGGCAAAATACTGAGATATTTCTTTACAGTGAAGTTTATAACTCTACAGAATTTACAGGGAAGTAGTTATCAAGAAGAACCCTGTACTGTACGTTTTCCCCTCGACATAAATTTTTTACGTCTCGATGAATTAAATATTCCTAACCTGATTTTAATTTCTAAACTTTAATGTGCTGAGCTTCTGTTTCACTCGAAACGGGAGCTGCATCAATATTTTTTAAGGTTTTGGTGAAGGAGGAGATGGAGAAGAGAATTTGGAAGCCGACAAAGACAAGGAACAATCACCCCATGTCTGTAACTTTTTAGAGAATGATAGATTGGTTGCCTGAGAACTGCAAGTAGATGAACAAACCCCTTTGAGGTTGTGCAATGCACATTGGCAGTTGCGATGGTACGGCCTCCGTTCGATCAAACAGTCTTTCATTGATATGCTTCCTTCGAAGACGCATCGGAACATAATCTCAGCTGCCATTTCCGTCTCCTCTCTCTTCCTTTTATGCAAGTGTGGTGAAATAGGCTTTTGCTGTGCTCCTTCCATGCTGTCTGGAGTGAGTATTTATTAGGAAAGGGGGTTGAATCAAAGAGAGAATTACAAATCCTTTGCATTCAACGTTGAATACTAAGAGAATTAACATACTTGTCCAACATTGATATTGTTGTTCAAAGTCATGTTCTCCAACACTCCAACTAATGACAAACGTGTTTCACTAGGACATGGTTTCAGCTTCTCATATTAGTTATGTTTCCAAAGAGACAGTGGAAGAAAGAGTAAAAATAGAATCTGTTAGAAATTAGGTGAAGAATTAAGTGGGTTAGTTAGAGTTAACTTTGGAGTTTTCATATGGTTTTTTTTCTTTTAATTATTTTGTCTTAAATCAATTTTCCAAGTCGTTATAGGTTTCTACCAAATTAGATTCTGAAACTTAGCTTAACGGTTTTATTGTTAATAATATATGGGAATTACGAGGCAGCCCTCTCCAAGGAACAAAGAATTCTCTTCGGGAGTGGGATCGTTACATTGTCTTGTTTTCTAAAGGACAAAACCAAAGTTCATTTACGTTGTTATAAATTCTAGAACCCCAATGAAAGCTTGCTTTCCATGCAAAATTGATGGAGAAGTACGGCTATGTGTCTCCATGGAGTGGCTCTTCTTTCACTGCTCCCTTTGTGTGTATATATCGGTGCTAAAATAGTTAAGTATTAATAGACAAGTGTTAGGTGTAATGGTAAGTTATATTATACTTCAAATGAGAGAAAACATGAATTTAAATCTTGGAAACAATATTATTAAAAGGCATAGTCACAAAGTCCAAATGTGAAACATAAAAATACTAAAAATAGCTCAGTTAACTTATTTCAAAATGGAGATAGAGTTGGTTCTTCAATTTTGTAGGAGAAACCTGTCAATTCTTAAAATTAAGCTTTCTTTGTTTCTAAAATTGTTACTAAAAGCATCTGCTAACATACAGACTGCGTATATTAAGCAGTGTGTGAAATACAGACATATTCTTATGTTTAAGTCTTTATGTGAAAAAATAAATTCGACAGGTAAGATTTGACAAAAGCATATTTGGGTGAGAAAAGATTAACCATATTTTAATTATGAGTGAAACATAAGTTGTAACTTATATAGATCATATTGAAGATGCACCAAATATCATAAATACTTCATCCAAATTTCCGCGGCAAAAGACTCTTGTTGTTCTGCGAACTACAACTCCTATTATTGATGATGTAACATCCATCTTATCCCTTCTACACAACTTGATGCAATGTGATTCAGGTGACCAGTGTAAGGGGAGTAATATTGTTGAATTGATGTTGATTTTGGTGCTAATGATTGCTTACACTATGTGTAACACTCTTAACTCGTATCCATCGTCAGAACAGTAAACCATTCAATTCATATATCAATGCAATACATATTCTAATTTTATTCAAATACATTCATAATGCCCCTTAATCGAGCCCTTGAGGCCTTAAAAAATACAATTGATCGAAACGGTCTGGGACTAAATCGAAAATATTTAGAAAGTTTAAGAAAAAGTTAGAAAAATTTATACTGCAGGGGTCACAAGGCCGTATGACAAGGCCGTGTGGCTCACACGGCTAAGACACACGTCCATGTCTTAGGCCGTGTAACATTCGAAATAGGGACACACGAACGTGTCCCAGCCCGTGTTTGTGCCCGTGTAACTCACTGACTTGTGTCACACGGCCAAGCCACACGTCCGTGTAACTCTCGACGTGGCCTCACACGCTCATGTGTCAGGCCGTGTGCTAGGCCGTGTGCCACATACGGCTGAGACACGCATCCGTGTCTTAGGTCGTGTAGTTAAGAAATAGGTCAAAATCAAGCCTTTTCTTTCACCCAATTTCAACAAGTACCAACACGCCAAATGAACCTATGATCAAGGCACCAAAACATGCCAAAATATGCATAATAAGATCATTTCAACATACCATAAGTCCATTCAATCAATATGCCATTTAGGCACCTCAATCACAACTAAGCATTCATACTTACATTTGCATCAAAATGATCATGTTTCATCCAAACAACCATAACTAATTTTCATATCAACACATAACCTAATTGACCACACATAACCATCAACTCATAAATGAGTAAGTCTATCAACATCATTTTTTTTTTCATTCCTAACATCATAGGATTTTATAAATCATTATACATGTAACACCCCAGATTTTGGGGTTAGAAGTTTTGAGTTTTGTGGCTAGGGTCAGAGAGAAGGGTGTGCTATTATGTTTAGTTACGCGTTTAAGTGTCAAAATGGGCCTGTTGGTCTAGTGGATTAATGAGTGTTAGTATACCTCAAGGTTTTGGGTTCGAGTCTTTGTGTGTGCGTTTTGGAGAAACATTTTTATTTCATTTTGTTTTGTTAAGTAGCCGTTTTGTTTTAAGTTAAAATATATAACTATTGATTGTCATTTTTATTTTGGGATTATTTTTTCTTTTCTCTGGATGTTCTCCTCTTCCCCTTTCTTTATTTTTTTTCTTTCGTTTTGTTCTTATTTATTTTTCTTTGAAAACGATTTTTCTTGTGGATTTTGGAGAGTCGTTTCCTTGTCGTCGAGCCGATGTCTAAACGTCTTTGATTGCAAATCAGGTGTGGGATTCAAAACTCTTTTAATTTATTTACAAATTGTTGATTTGTTGTAGATTTCGGTGATCTTTTTGTGTGTTTCGATAATTGAGTAATTGAGGCTCGTGTCGCTTATAATTTCCTGAAATCTAGTACGTTATGGTTGGTTTATGAAACGTCATGATTGGAGGTCGATTTAATGACCGAAAAACTCAATTTTCAGGCTGTTTGCGGGTGTTTTGTGACCACACGGGTGGCCACACGGGTGGCCACACGGGCGTGTGCTAGTTCACACGACTGTGTGGAATTAGAATTTAGGGTTTTCAGGTAGAATTTCCTGCCACACGGTCGGATGGATGATTTGGGGAAAATAGTCGATTTTCTCATGGCCGTGTCCCCTAGGCAAACGGGCGTATGTGTTTGGGAATTAAGGATTTGGAGATTTGGTGCCACAGAGCCATGTGGCTAATTTGGGATTTACAGGTCCCACACGGACGTGTGTTTTGGACACACAGCCATGTCTGGTGGGCACATGGGCGTGTGAGACCCTCACACGGTCATGTCTGCCATGTACTCTATTTTAGCATAATGGACAGTGAGTTACACGGCCTGTTCACACGGCCATGTCCCTGGCCACACGGGCGTGTGCCTCATCTACACAGCCGTGTGCCTCCTCCCACATGGGCGTGTTAACCCCCACATGGTCTAGGCATTTCCACACGGCCAAAGCACACGACCGTGTAATCCTAAGTCATCAATTTTAGTTCTGTGTATGTTTTGATCTAAAAATGTGTCTGGGTGTTTAGACCATTGGCTAGGCTTTAGTAAGGGTAATTAAGACTCTGATCTAGGCTTTAGCTTATGTGTTATTTGTCACTGTTGTTTGAGATGTCTGATCCTGAACCCAGTTAGCTGGGTGTGTGTACATATTTGTTTCTATCTAACTGTTTGTCGATGTGTTCATTGTTTCTGTGAGGTTGTAAGCATACATGCACTCGTATAAAGAAATTTTGGGGTTGGTTGTGAAGAGAAGAAAGACTAATTACGATCGATTAAGCGATTCTTGCAACTTATTTGTACAAAGCTAGCCATCACAGATTGTACCCGTGTCTGATGACTTTGCTACGTACCATTATCTGATCTGGCAGTTAAAGCTGCAACATGTTTGTATAACGGTTTACCGCATTACACTGTACTGCAATACGCCAGCCTTGCTGCGTATCAATATCTAAGTGGCTTAGTCCACATACACGGTGTGTAGGGTTGGATGGGCCTTTCGAGGTCCTATGTGGTGTGTTGGTTGGATGAGCTTAAACAACTCTTTTGGGGTGTGATCGGGGGACGGAGAGGTGTTTTGGCTGGATGGGTGAGTTTTTATTACTTAACTGCATTCTTACGCATCTGTTTGAGTGTACTGGGTGTAAGATTATCTGACTGTATTCTGTCTGACTGAATAACACTTGTGACTGAGTGTCTGTGTATGACTTGGTGTGCTTGAGTTGTTACATTCTGTTGGGACGTTGGTTCCAATTTTACTTTTTGACTCTGTGTACATTTGTAAGTCTGTTTCGCTATTGAATTGAGTTTCGTAATTCTAATATTAGTCACGTGTTGAACTTACACTGAGCTCGTGTAGCTCACCCTTAGTTTCTCTTTTTCAGGTACTTCCGTTTTCTGTAGCTGGACTCGGTATACGGATGTCTCAGACAGCCGCGGTTAAAAACAAGTTAACTATTCTTCTTTTCAGTTCCTATTTTGATATACTATTACAAACTGTAAGGTTTTATAAAAACTATGGTATAAGTTCTGTTTTGGATTTTTTTCGTAAATCTTACTTTGTTCATAAATTAAACTTAACTGTAATTCTTCTAATTGAAATCTAAATGATTAAATGTTTTTGGTTCGAATAGAGAAAAATGTGGTTGAAATGGAATTTGAGATAATTTGTTTTGTAAAATTTTTCCTACGATCATTTCGGTGATCAGTGTAACCTTCGAGATTCGGTATTAAACTTCTAGGCCGGGTTTTGGGGCGTTACAATACACCACCATTAACTTTTTCATAAAACTATGAATTACTTCCTTTACTTACTTTCTATTTCATTTATTAAGCATAAACTTAAATAAAACATCAATTCACTAGTTAGTATATTTATTCACCTCATAGGTAAGTTCATCTATAACATACGTAATTTCTCATATATATAAATACACCATTCAACTCATCAATCCCTTTTTCATCATATTACATTTCAATAATGAACTTACCGTTTCATTGCCTTTTTTTATCTGTTTCAATTGTATAATACCAGACATAAGCATAAACATCAATCATAATCTCAAGCTTGACATAAGCCTAATCACCATCATCAATACACAAGTTAGTGCATTTATGTATATAACTCATTTGGGGTCAATCACATGATAAATCATTTTATAAGAAAATACACCTTTGAATCTTACCGCCTTTCATGAACATAAGCATATTTCCATTTCGCCATTTACCATTTCAATGTATATCATTAATATTAAACATAACATAATGCAACCATAAGCTTAGCCAAAACCTAATCATCATCCACAATAACTGATGAATTTATTTATGTTCAGATCAATATTCAATAAATAACAAATCTTTCAAATTCATTAAACAGATTATCTTACTGAGATTTTCTATTTGAAGAATGACTTACGGATAAGAGCATATGGTCAGATCAACCGAACACACCAGACAGAAGCTCATAAGAGCTAATCCAACCAAAATATGCCAAACAGAAGCTCATAAGAGTTGATCCACCTAAAACACGTCAAACAGAAAGTATAACGCTAGAGTTCGCAACAAATGCTGAACCTCAATTTACTTGGGTAATATAAAAATATCTCCTCCAATACCATCTCCACTCCAAACCCCCGTAACACACCAAATCACGATTGTACTCTATCCCACATTCAAATCAAACCAAGCATCAATTCAATATTAAATCTCAAATTACTATTTATTATCAACAATTAAAATCAAATATATATATTGTACCATGTTAATCTACTCAACAATTCATATTGATGTTAAATTCTAAACCGTACGAACTTACCTGGCCAAATCGTAGAAATGTCGAAGTATAGTGGATTTTTGGTAATTTTCCATTCTTCTCTATCTCCCACTCGATCTTGATTTAAATTAATAATTTCATTCAATTCATTAATTTAGATAGTAAAATATTTTATTTTATGCAATTTAGTCATTTTTGACATTTTTACAAAATTGCCCTTAACTTTTCATTTTTATTCAATTTAGTCTTTGATCCTAAAACATGCAAATTAACAATTTTTATTCTGAATTCATAATAGCCGAATGTTTATTGCATCCATTTATGCAAAAATTTCACAACAAATCCTTGTATTTTTACTATTTTAACAATTTAGTCCCTAATCGATAAATTCATCAAAATTACTTAACAAAATACTTATAAATAATAACTAATACTTCAAATTCATCAATTAACATCTAAATTCACAAGTATTCATAAATGGAAACATCCAAAATCTTTAACAGTTTCAAAAACGAAGGTACGGACTAGCTGGACCTAGTTGCAACGATCTTAAAAACATAAAAATTACAAGAAAATGAGCCGGTATTACCTACCATGCAAAGAAAACACCCAAAACCGAAGCTTCACCTCCTTGGCTATGGCTTTCGGCCATTGAAGAAGAAAAATGAAAGTAATTTTGTTTTTCATTCTTTAATTTTATTTAATTTTGTTTAAACTTTCATTAATTTACAAAATTGTCATCTAAAACACATTATTTTATCATTTCCTATTAAATTGTCATCCCACTATACTAATTAGGGAATAATTATTACTTAAGTCCTTCCTCCTTTATTAATTAAGCTATTTCATCACTTAAATGTTATATTTAGCATATTTTGCATTTTTACAATTTAGTCCTTTTAATTAATTAACTATCTAAATATTAAAATCTCTTAACGAAACTTTAATACAACCTTAATAGAACTCCATAAAATTTATAAAAAATATTTACGGCTCGGTTTATAGAAACGAGGTCTCAATACCTCATTTTCTAAAACCACTTGACTTTAAGGTCTTAACACTTGAACTTAATTAATCATTTATATAACATAAATTATCACATAAAAAACCTTTTAAAAAACTGTTTTTGAACTTACTCGTCAGATTTGTGGCCCCGAAATCACTGTTTATGATACCACTAAAAAAGGGGTTTACACTATGATATATATTTAAGCTAACTATAGTTAATTTATTTGTGTTTTTTAGATGATAAGATTTGACATGATGGCTGAAATTGTTCGGCAAACCTTTACTGAATTTAGTTTCTAACAAGATTTGATGGTAAATAAAAATACATATTAAGGGGAGATGAATTTTATTATCCATCTTGTGCTGATAATATTTTTTATCAAGTGATTAAACCTATACATGACGAATCTAATGTTGTATCGTCTGATTTTACAACTTTTTTCAATAAGACTTGGAAATATCTCAAAAGGTCAAAGTTTTTTATTTTCATTTGAAGGATGATTTGAATGTCATTAATGTTTATATGAAGTTATTAATGAATTTGTTGAAGCTATGGTAGAATCTGATCATGACACTGAAGAGGTACATTATGCGGCTAATGAAGAAAATGTTGAACCAATCCTTCATCTAATTTTCATTCTAATAATGTTGAAATTCAAAAGGTAGTTGTCAAGAGGCAAAAATTGTTAAAGAAGATTTATGATTTAAGGATAGTTCTTCATTATTGCGGTTGAAGTGTTCTTTTTTTTTAAATATTCTTAAAAATTATTGTGAATAAATTGTGATTTGTTAATTTCAAGTATTCTTCGTTGCTATAGAATATGTAATGGGAAGTTAAATTATTCATTTTAGACATGATATTAAAAAGGTAAATAGGCAATTCAAAAGCTTGGCCCAATAAGAAGGCATATCGTTCCTAGAGATGTCGACACTAAAAGCATTTAACCTCGAGAAAGCATTTTAGACAGTTTTGATGGATATTTTTGAAATCATAAGCAGAAAAGCATTGGCAGTACAACAAGCTGGTTCTGGTACCAGTCTTCCTCAAGGCACCACCATTAATATCTATAACATGTCGGAAAAAGGAAGTAAAATAGCTTGTTGTTCTTCATAGACTCAAGTAAATCTTTTTAGGTACATTTTAAAAAAAAAAAAAAACTTTGTTTTGAATATATGTATAGGAGGATCGAGATTATACTAGTGTAAGCAAAATGAAAGACGAAGAAAAAATGAAAATTAAAAAGAGACGGAGCAGAGGCCAACAATGGTGAACGGCGGTAGTTTAGATAGAAAAACTACACGCTTTTTACCCTCTCTATATCTAGAGGTGAGACTAAATTGAAAAAGATTTAATGAAAAATAGTTGTCATTTCCTAACCTGTTTTAATTTCTTTAACTGCGCTCAGCTTCACTTTCATACAAAACGGGAACTGAATTAATATTTAGTATGGTATTGGTGAAGGAGGCATTAGGAAGAAGAGGAGATTGAGAAGAGAATTTGGGAGCCGATAAAGACAAGGAGCAATATTCATCCCATGGTTATTTCTTAGGGAATGATATATTGGTTGTCTAGAAGTACAAGTAGATGAACAAACCCCTTTGAGCTCTGCAATGCACATTTGCAGTTGCGATGGTACGGCCTTCGTTCGATCAAAGAGTCTTGCATTGATATGCTTCCTTCGAAGACACATCAGAACATCATCTCAGCTACTCCACTTCCCATTTCCGTCTCATTTCTCTTTATTTCTTCTGAATCAAACTATTACATTTCAATGTGTGTAATAGGCTTTTGTTGTGTTCCTTCCATGCTCACCGAAGTGAGTATATATAGAAGGGAGGGGTTTAGTGGTAGTTGAACCAAAGAGAGAATTACAAACTCCTACTCACTGCCCACTTCTCTTCTCCCATATTTGTCTCCCTACTTTTACCCATGTTCGGTCACTTTAAGATCAACATAAGTATTTCGGATTCTTAAATAATTATTTCTTCTTGTTGAATCTTTTATGGTTTTATACAAGTGTTAATGTTAAACAAAATTCATTAAAGATTTGTATTGAGCTAGTAGAGAAATCGATTGAAAATAGATAATTAGGGCTTAAAAAATTTGTACAAATTATTTAATTACGAGTTATTCTATTGAAGTACCATGATGAAGTCCCTATTATATATCATTGCGAAAGCTACAAATTTTAAACTTTAGTCCAATGACTTTGATATATGTGTTACTCTTATAGAATATTCATGATCCCTTTAGGTTAAATCCGTTCACCTAATTCGATCTATTTTATCTCATGATCAACATTGTATCTTCCACAATGAAAATGATCACTACTTAAATTAGTAATAATAAAACCTTTTGTCCTAGATAAATGACCCCTAGTCAGGTTCAATTTTCACAATTCATACAATGTCAATGAGAGGATATTATTTTCTCTTTATTCAAGCTATGAATTCCATTATTATAAGTGATGTCATGCTATGCACAAGTCATGTACCCAACGTACCAACTTTCGGCCCACTATCATTAGATCGCAGATTGTCAATCATTAGAGCACATGAGTTACACACACATGATCATTCACTTACTTGAGATTTAGGTAAGTCGCGCCATAAACGTCATAAATCAATAAATTTATAATCAGGACTCCCTATTAATTCAACTTGGATCATGTTCAATGTTTTGTTAGTCCCGACAACCATATTTATGTCTCGATCTTTGGGAGCTAATTCAACTTCGATAACCAAGATAAGTTATTTCCCCAATTAGACTTGTAAACGACTTACTAGTCCCCTATTATTTAAATCATTTGCTCAATTTGATTCTACAAACTATGAACAAATTAGACTATCAACTAATTTAAGTTGTCTTATTGCATCATAATCCATCCATATGATGCAACTTAATACTAGTTAAACCTTAGGTAATCAAAGAAGCAATATTTACTTATAAATCTTGTTTTACTTGCAAAAATATCGTTGAGGATAGTACAACTTAGAGGTCTTATTTCCATGAATAATCAATTTGGTCATTTCAATAATTTATCAAATATGATGAAATTACTACATTAAGCAAAAAAAAAAAAAAACTTAACAAATGGCATTTAGGGCATGGGTTCAAACCCTTACAATGGCAAATGGGCACCATCTCTTTGGTAGACAATGCATAGCTCAATCTGATAAGACATATTTACTTTGTGAACCCCATACTCATCTTGGGCTCTTAATGGCAAAACCCTGACCTAAAATAATACCCTATCTATCGAAGAGTTTGTCAATTTTGGACAGACAATACTTTAAATTTTTTTCTTAAAGAACTCAAAAATCCCTTGACATATATATTGGGGGAGGGGGCTTAGGGTTAGTTGAGTCCAAGAGAGAAAATTACTTGCATTCCAAGTTGAATACTAGAGAAATAACATAGACAAACTTGTTTCTCTAGGGCATGGCTTTTCTCATATAAATTATGTTTCCAAAGAGACATAGCAAGAAAGAGAGAAAAGAAAAAGGTATCTCGAAAGAAATAAGTGGGTTGGTTAGATTTGCAAGAAATTCAATTTGGAACTTAGTGGATGAAGTTGGTGTTGTCTAACATCTTCCTTTGTCTCTTGAGTCAATTCACCAAGTCATTATAAACTAACTAGAATTGATTCTTATTTTGATTAGTTGGTGAATTAGTAGGCGATCATCTCTAAGGAACAAACAAGTCTATACATATATATTAATAGATCACAAAGAAGCCTATATTGGCTTGGGTTTAGTGGGTTGTGCTTTGTTTCTATAAAGGACAAAATAATGTTCATGTCTATACATATATATTAATAGATCACAAAGAAGCCTATATTGGCTTGGGTTTAGTGGGTTGTGCTTTGTTTCTATAAAGGACAAAATAATGTTCATGATGTCTCACAGATATTTTCTTTTAAAAAAAAAATATTTCAATTATCAACATTATTAAAATTTTTATATTAAATTCATTGGTGTAACATTTTGAAATAAAAATTTGCTCACCCGATATCTATGTAACAAAAAATAGTATTGTAATCAACTTGAATTTAGTAGAAGAATTTTAATGATGTTCATAATTGGGCTTGAATTTTGAAATCTAAAAGTAGAATGACTAGATTTCAAATGTACCAAAAGTTACACAAACTTAGAGCATATTTCAACCTCTTAATAAATTCTAAAAAGTAGAGAGACTAAATTCTTTATAATAAAAGTAAAATGACTAAATTTTAAATGTACCAAAAGTTACATAAACTTAAAGCATATTTCAACCTTTTAATAATAATATATAAATATAGTTTTTGTTATGAAGGTCTTATTAAGTGGATGTACATCATGATTAAGATAAAGTTTTGATGTACTTTAAATTTTAATAGTTATTAAAATTAGATCTCTACTTCTTTTGTACTTCTTATGCCTATAAATAGAGACTTTGATGAAACATTATGATCACTCCTTTTGATCAATAAAGTACCTTCTCTATTGCTTTCCTATTTTCTTTGTTCTTTATTTTCTCTACCTGTCTTTATTTTATAACAGTTTTCTCTTCTTCTTTTTGTGAGAAAAGAAACCTAAATTAATCCAACTAATACTAACACTCAACTACCCTACCATTCAAACAATTTCCTAAAAGATATTTCAAATTACTATTTCTACATGGGTCAGCTATTAATTGTGCTATACTATTTCGCCCATCTTATTGACACTTTAATAGTCTCCACATAGCTCCATGATAGCTCTTGGAAAACAAAAAAAATAAGATTCTTATTTTTTTATATACGCCAAGCTAATAGACCGAAAAGTGTTGACCAAGGGACTTCATGTCTATACACCCACCCATTATTTCCTAGATTTATCTTGACCCATTCTAATAAATTATTAGAAAAGAATTGCAACCAGCAAGCTTTTGGCACAATAAGCCTCCAAACTTCTTTAGCTGTCAGGGCATTCCCTAAGGACATGCAAGATATCTTCTACTTCATAGTGGCAAACTAGACAGGCCCCATTCTGGCTAATACCTCTTCTTACTCGTTCAAGATTAATAAACAACCGTTGTTTATACACTAGCCATAAGAAAAAATAGACACGTTGCGGACCTTGGCACTTCTAGACACCCTTCCACCTTTCATCTTGCACATTCCATGTGTCTTTTTTTAATCATTCAATATGCACTTTTAACCGAAAAATCCGTTTGACGTATGAATCCATAAAATTTTATCAGGGCCTGCTGGATAACATAGCAAATGCAGAGTTAGGGATGACATTGCAAGGAAGGCTGACTGTGAATAGATTGGATAGATAGTTATAGTAGCTGTCGGATGCCCATTAATAAAGGCTCAAGCTTCCAACTTACTGTCACTTTGTTCTGTAAGATAACCTTCCATTTCTTATCCCTTTGGCAAATGCAGCCACATTGAGCCGAGCTTGACAATCATAGAAGGATTACACGAATAAGGAGAAGTCGGCATTGTAGCTTTGTATCCCCGACTATTGTACACCAAATTATTGTACGATTGGAATAGCCATCTTGTGCAATAGCCATTCCACCTGTAATATGTGAAATTTTGTCACATGAAATAACTAAAGCCCAAGTATTAGAACTTGATGTCTCGTCTAACATCCGCGCTGTGGGATGTATCTCCTGTCGATTGGGCAAAGAGATAGTTTTCATGACAATTAAATTGTAATTTTTTTTCCTTTATGATTTGATAGGAGTATTACTTTTTGTATATGTAATATATGGGTTAACAATAAACGAATTCAATTGATAATATTTAGCGACTCCCATTACTTATTTTTAGCAAAAAAAAATCGCTTATTTTGAAGAGATCTTATTTCTTACCAGAGCTATTGCTCATCTTTTTAATTTCAAGTTTAAATTTATATTAATCATTCTTTATTTTATATCTAACTATTATAATACATATATCGTAAATAAACTTTACTCTCGTATTATTACACTAATAACCAAATACTATATTATCATAAATAGTACACAAAATACTGAAAATCTTTCAAAAACTAGAGCTATGTTTGTCATACATCAATTTGTATTTCAATTCTTTTCGAAATGCTTAATGTGCCTCAAACCCAACTTCACACCCTCAATTTCCACCTTTTCCGAGTCTAACATCTTCAATCATTCCGAACGAAGCAGCCCAACCTTCCATTTCACCGTCAACACCAACACAACATTCTAATACACAATTTTACAGTGTGGTCCATGCAAGTTTCAGTCTAGCAAGCATAAGCCTTCAAAGGGACCTCCTCAGACCAAGGCTCAAACCACCTATAAAACGTAAGTATATTACTGAGCATCTAACGCTCTCCCAAGTTCATTTGAATATTTAATTTTTTTATTATACTATATGTACCAGGGACGACTATGTTAGGTATGGATTGCCATTCTGTCATATCATGGTTCTTATTCTTTTATCAAATTTAAATTTGAGATTTAATCTGTATACTTTTATTATATAATAATTCATGTGAAGAATAGATTATCTTTAGTTATGTTATGGTTTTGATTCATTTACTTTGTTTAAATTTGAGATTTAGTTTTATACTTTTTTTTTTTTTGTAAAATTTGGTCTTTCTGATATTATAATGACATTAGCCAATTTAAATAATTAACACTCTTAACTATTTTGGTTAAAATGTTTATGTATTTTTTTCTTAAAATCGTTCATTCAAACTCATCATAATAAAATAAAGTTTTTTGTTGGTATAATATTCTTTAAAAAATTGATCGTCGGCATTTTAGTCGAAATAGTTAATTTTATTAACTATTTAGACTAACTAATGACATTATAAAAGTAGAGAAATTAGATTATATAAAATGAAGTATAGAGATTAAATTTACATATAGAGGTCAAAGCTAAAATTTGACCATTATCTTGTAAATATAAAGAAAAAACAAAAGGTAAAATTATATATAATTTTAAATGCAAGAAAATTTACTTAAAATTACATTTATAGTTTTATAACAATATTTTTAAAAATATTTATTCGTGTAATATGTATTTTTTAATATTTGGTAACAAAGCTTTTACATTTAAATAAATTAGTGTATTAGTGACAATAAGCTATAAATAATTAATTTAAGCAAATAGCTAGGCTTATGCCCTGCTAAAGCAACTCATGTCTATTAATAAAATATATATGCCTGAATAATATATATATATATATATATATGTGTGTGTTCTTTTAAGGCATGTCAATTAAAAATGTATTATTATATGAAATTTTTAAAATTTTTAAAGCAGACATTAATCCCGAACATAAATGGTAAAATGGATATGAAGAATATCAAAAGAAATAAAATTTTGTATTTTTAGATAAGTAAAATATTTAAGAAAATAATATGCAAGTACTTTAAAGTTATATATATTTGTGCATTTTGTATACATACATCTAAACTGTTTATTTTTCTTTTGATTTATTTTTATGATTTTGTTAACTTCTATTAAATTAAAATATTTTAAATGATTGGGTGCAATAATAAAGCACATTGTACTCTCAAAGGAGAACTTAGATTCAAACCTTGGAGACAATTTTATTAAGAGGAATAACCACAAATCTTAAAAATAGAGTATAAAACAAATTCTAAATTAAAATTTATTAAAATATAAGATACCCCAATTCAACCACAGATTTAAAACTGAATATTTAACCAATTCTGATAACTAATTTTTGTGTGTTATACCTGTCTCTTTTATGTGCTTCATAATGCCTAAATATGTAATGGTTTTGCTAAATTCATGCAAAGTGTTCCAACAATTAAAATCTTGTCTAATTTTACTCAAAATTCAAACACTTATATATTTATGTAAAGTTCTCCTATTCCTTTCAATCTTTTTTTTTTTTTGTGTCGTGTTCATTTATTGTTAATCAAATTTTATTGAACAATAAATGGCACGACAAATTTTTGTTTTAGTTTTGGTCTTAATTGCCATTGTCAAGATGGTTTCCGCTGACATCATGGAGGCTGCCGCACCCGGCTATACTGATGCCATTGGAAAAAATGTTGGTGCACCCTATACTGGTGAAGGTGGTCAGGATATCGTTGAAGGCCGTCTTGACAATGCGGTTAATGCTATCAGTGGTGCTGCAACTGGTCTGCCGCCTAGCAGTAGCAGTGCAACCATAATTGGGTTATCCGCTATCGCCAAAGCTGTTGCCATTGCCGGTTATTTCCTCTTCTAAGTTTGAGATTTGCGGGTAGAATGCTAGTTGAATTTGTTTATGAATAAATTAAATGTCACATATTTCTAATTTGCTTTTAATTTGATCATGTCATATGTAATAACCATTTTAGTTTTTTATTTTTCCAAAACTAAAATAGGAAAATCATAGTGTGTCACTTAATAATAATCATAATACAATATGGTTTCAACTACACTTCGTGTTGGATTAATTAATTTTTTGGGTTAAATTATACAATGAAAATTTGAAAGCTGAAATATGATGCAAGTCCACATGCTTTTTGCATATTTGAAATTCAGTGCACATTTATTTTTAAGAAATTAGTCCTCTACTTTTTGAATTTAACAATTCAAGTCCAGTTGTTAAAATAGTTACAATTCTTCTATTAAATTTACTAGTGTAACATTTTAAAATTTTAAAAAAATTCACTTGATAGCCTTGTAACAAAAAAAATGACATTATAATGGACTTAAATTTTTAGAGAATTTTAATGATGTTAAATTTTTTAAAAAATTTACGTCAATATTTTAATCATAATGATGTATTTAAACTAACTAGTAACATTATTAAAGTTAAGGTACTAAATTATGTCAAAATTAAATTATATAAATTAAATCTAACATTTGAACATAATTAATATAGGAACAAAATTAAAATTAATCTTTGTTATATAATCACAAAAAGAGCAAAAGGTTGTGACACAAGTCACATAAAGAATGGCCACGACATTCCTTTAGGTAATGCATATTCTTTGATTCCTATTTGTATGCACTATGAATTAATATCAATTAATAAACTTAATAATCGAAACTACAATATATAAATCTATTTTAAGTATTTATTTATTTATTTATTTTACTATATATTAAGAATGATTGTGTTAGATATAGATTACTGTAATACCCTAATTTTGCCCGGCCCAAATCAAATAAATAAACAAAAAATATATAAAAAAATAAAAATAAAATTATTAAAAGTCCATCAGTCCAGCAAACCCAAAATACAAGCTAAGTCCATTTACAGATAGCCCAATAACCCAAACAGATCCCAAATACCCACTTAACCTAGCCCAAACCAAAACCCAATTAACCTAGCCCAGCTAATGTGGAAACAGAAAACCCTAACAGTATCTAGCGCCGCATTAGCCACGAATGCTGCCTTCACCCACACGCGTCGCCATGCACCGCCACGCGTGCCTCCGTACGGCCACCTCCGTACCTCCACGTAGGTCTCCGTACCCGTACCTGCAACACAACAAATGCAACGTAGCAGAGAGAACAAATATTGTATTTTTTGTTTGTTTGTTTTTCATTCTGAATATTCGGCTATAAGATCAGAGAGTAAACATTCTGTAAGGGTTACATACACGATCAATACAAAGAAATCGAAAAAAAGGAAAAGATCAGTTTTTTTGGAAGGTGGTTCTCTTTTCTTTCTCTTTCTCTTTCTCTGTGTTTCTTTAATGTTTTCTTTGATTCTTTCTATTTCCTATACGAAAAGAGGGGAGAAAAGGGGGGATCTTACCTTGTCGTCGGCGCCGATGAAGTCCTTTTCCCTTTCGCATGAATCGGGGTCAGACGGACGGAGGCTTGGTTCCTGAAACGGCTAAGGGAGGGCTTAGTTTTTTTTTAAACTGCCGAAAGTGCTTAGAATGCGACTAGTTTAGGGTTTTGTCTTGTCCTTCATATGATGCACGAAACGACATCGTTTGAAGTCTGATCAATGGCTCCAAAACGGTGCCGTATTGACCATTGCCCAGCAGCCCGATGACCCGATCCAACCGCGGCTAGATCCGCGCGTTTTAGTATGGGGAGGGATGTTTTCGCGCCAAGCCCTTCTTGTTTTGCACTGTGTTTCAATTCGATCCCTTAAATTTCTTTAATTTTGGACAGCATGATTTTTCGTTGGTTTCATTTTGGTCCATGCTGAACGCAGCGTTTTGGAGCTGAGGATATTTTCCTCTTTAGCCCCCATGTTATTCTCGCGTGCCCTTTTTGGTCCTCAATTCTGCTTTATTTTCATTTTTTTCCTTCTTATTTCAAATTTAATACAATTTCGTCCAATAAAATCTAACTTTCTTTCTTATTTAAGTTTAATATATATTTTTATTTCATTATCAATACTATTTCAATATTATAATATATTAATATTTTGAATCTAACATTAATATTATATAAATTTACCATGTTTTATTATTCAAAATTTATTATGTATCATTATTTAAATTTCCACATTTTATATATATTTTCATGTAAATTGATATATTTTATATACATTTTTTAATATACTTTATTCTATAATATATTTCCTCTAAATTCACTCATTACATATTTTTAGATTTGTAAATATTTTTATAATGCTATTATATAATAATATTATATATGTACATATTTCATATTAAATTATTTTCATTATCCAAACATACATAATTTAAGGGTTTTTACAAAATATTATAAAAAATAAAATTTACCAAAATATTATAACTTTTTTTATTTACCAAAATATATATAATTTTTTTATTTACCAAAATATATAAAAAAACAAAAAATCTGCAAAAAAAAATTTGATCGATGTGACGGCACCTTGGTCACGCCAATGGCATTGGCGGCACCAAAGGTGCCAAAACCATTGGCGGCACCAATGGTGCCAATGCCATTGGCGGCACCAATGGTGCCATATTGTTTGGCGGCACTATTCGTATTATAAATCCGAGATCTGTCCAGCTGAAGGGAGAAAAATCAAAAAAAAAGAAGAAGAAGAAGAAGAAGAAGAGTTGCTGCGGAAAATAAGAGAAAATGAGAGAAAAAGAAGGTATTTTTTAAAAAATTTTTGATTATATTGTTGTTATTATTTTGTATATTTTGTAATATTTTTTTGTTTTAGTTTAGTTATTAAGATTAATAAAACTCAAAATAATAGTATTAGTTAGTATTATTGTTGTTGTTGTTGTTGTTGTTGTTGTTGTTGTTGTTAGTATTAAGATGTAACTTAGTAATATTATTGTTAGCAAAAAACTAGTATTATTATTATGGTTACTTATTATTTTATTTACCAAATTAATAATTTTAGTGTGTATTATTTTTCGTATAAAATTATTAATATTATTAGTGTGTTAGTTATAAGGATTAGTGGTTAAACATTAAAATTTTTTTAGGTAATTTAGTTACCGTTCGAGAATTTTTATGAGATTTTATTTGTTTTTGACAGATTAAATATTGAAGATGGATGCTAAGTTTCTTGTATGCGTTTATTTCGATGGAGTCATCTTGACAACAAGTGTTGGATGTGTATTTGAATGTCGGCAACAAATAGCAATGAGATTTAATAGAAATGTATCGTTCGATGAAATGAAGGCAAGGATTAATGCAAAAATTCATAGACGTTGTGGGAGAAGGGTATCAAAAATTTTCTACAAGTTTCCAGTTTCGACAAATCCGGTCAAACTCGTCGAAATAGAACTTGTAGACAACGAAGACGTGGAGACAATGGTCGATCTCTACTGTGGGAATGGGAGTGAGAAGAATGCACCGATTCACTTATTTGCTGAGTTAGTCGGTATGGAGCAAAATGAAGATGTTAATGCATTTGATGAAGAATACGGGGCTAAAGAACCGCGGATGGTGGCTCCAATATCATACGTTGATAGTGAATCAACTATGGGTGGGATGGGTATCAACCTGAATATTACACCCGATGTTGACATGGTTGGTGGTGAAGAAGAAGGTGCTGGCGAAGAAGAAGGTGGTGGCAATCATTGGGATGAAGAGGTCGATAGTGACGCTGATCCCGATGTGGACGATGTACCTGATGATATTGACGATGAAGATGTCAACAACGATAAAGGCATTAACGCTTCTTCGGTCGGGGAGCAGATGCGCGACAGATACACAATAATCCTGGGCCACACATGTCGCTCATAGACCCCGACGCAACGTATGTAGCTGAGTTTCCGGAGTACCCTGAAATAGTTCATTCTCACGGGCTGGCCGTAACATCTGATGATGATGAGTTATTCATAGGCCAGAGATTCAGCTGTAAAGAAGAGTGCGTATATGCCATTAAACGGTACAACATGAAGATATCGGTGGATTATAAAGTCTCCGTTTCTACTCTGACAATATATGTTGGGGAGTGTTGGAAGGCAGCGGAATGCTGCAATTGGCGGGTACGAGCTGCATTCATTAGAAGTTCACAGATGTGGGAGATACGAAAATTTGTTGGTCCTCATACATGCACATCAACACGTATGACAGAAGATCATAGAAAACTTGATTCGAAAACTATTTGTATGTGTATCATGCCAATAGTGAAGGACATGCCGACCATTAAAGTTTCGGTACTCATTGCGGAAATGCAAGCACGATTCCAGTATCGAGTCTCATATCAGAAGGCATGGATAGCTAAACAGATGGCGATGGAGCAACTGTATGGGGATTACGATTCATCGTATAACGAGCTTCAAGGTTGGATAGCTGCTATGTGGGAGTACGTACCGGGGACTGTGATTGAGTTGCAGACAAGTCCATATTACGGCCCGGATGACCAGTTACTGCCGGCAAAAAGGATTTTCCATCGAATGTTCTGGACGTTTGATCCATGTGTGCGGGCATTCCCCCACTGCAAGCCACTTATGCAGGTGGATGGGACTCGGTCAGTAAGGAAAATATACAGAATCTTGCTTCTTGCGCTTGCTCAAGACGGTAATGAACGCGTCTTTGCCGATAGCATTTGCTATCGTAGATAAAGAGAACATAGAGTCTTGGGAATTCTTCCTCACAAATCTGCGGAGGTATGTTATTAGGAACGATAACATTTGCATCATCTCCGATAGAGGAAAGGGTTTAATTGCAGCTATTAGGCGTTCCGGTGTGCCGTGGAGATCCGTTTACTGCATTCATCACATTGCGTCTAACTTCCATAAAGATTATAAGAATGCAGACTAGAAGAGACAAGTCATGGCAATGGGTAAATGATAACATTATCTTTTCAATATAAGTTGTAATGTTTGATGTTATCGACTTACTAGAACTTATTTTTCGTATGCAGCGTACGAGTTAGAGCCACATATTTTCCGGCAAGGAATGATCCGACTTGAGAGTGACATGGAGGGGCAGACAAACACATCTTTCCGACAATGGTTGCGCACAATGGACCCGTGGCAGTGGGCTCAAAGTTTTGACGAGAGCTTTCGTTATGGCCATATGACCACAAACTTAGTCGAGGGGATCAACACTGTCTTGTTGAAAACACGTCATCTTCCGATTGTATCGGTATTTTCTGCTACTTTCTACAGACTGGCTACTTTGATGCCAAGAATGGGTCAGCAGCAAGTCGACCAGATTCAGGCGGGACATGTGTTTGTCGAACATGTCCGGGATGCAATGGTCGTAAATCGTCGGTTGGCGAGGTCAATGAACATGGAAATATATTTACGACGACTGGAAATGTTTCGAGTTACTGAGAACATCGGTCGTCGACCTAGGTCCTACGGAATTGATCTTCGAAACAGACGGTGCGAGTGCAGGAAGTTTGAAACACTTCATTATCCCTGTGCGCATGTCGTGGCAGCGTGTGCTAAAGTCAACCTTGATGCTGAACAATATGTCGATGATGTGTACACGCTGGAGCGCACATTGCGTGTCTGGGAGAATGAGACACATGAATCTTGTCTCTATAAATTTGAAACTTATGACATTTATTGGTACAACTGATGCAATCCCCTTCCATGGTGGACCAGCAGTACCCGAATCTCATAATTTGCTTGGCCATTGCAAAAACCATTAGCATGTGTTCCTCAGACACCCTTATAGACCTCTTCCAATATTTTCTTAGCCTCAACAGCGTCCACACGTCTTAGTACCTCAGGCATATCTTGATACAATCATGCGAAAACATCTATGAATTCTTGGAGTAACTCAATGACGTCTCGCTTTGTCTCTGCGGTGATACAGGCTCCGATCTTCCCCTCTTTCTCTTCTCCTAAGCTCACAATTTCCACTGATTCTTTGTAAGGTAGGATCTGTTTCTTGATTTGTTCTACCATCCTTAACAAATCAGGAGATAAGCTACAGTCTTGGTCATCTTCAAAGTCCTGAGGTTCCTCTGGACACATCTTGCTCAAAAGGAGGTTCTGAGTCAATAGCAGTGTCGTTCATATCATTGATATCTGGAGACCTGTTATAGGAATGATGGAAGACTCAAATATACAATGAATCAAAGGATAATTATCTGTGTGGTATGAGTATGAATGAAATGGAAGGAACAAAAGAATGTTTGCCAAAACGAGACACAAAGATGCATTTCGTTGAAATAAAAAAAATAGTGGACATGTGTCTTTCTCACAAAAAAAAGGACTTTTATCACTCCCAGGCTTAGAGCAATAAGAGGGTTCTAAATATTACTCTGAAATGGTCCTAAAAACTACAAGAATCTCCTTCACAGTCTAGTTGTTCAGAACGCCTCTAGGGATGTAGGAACAAATTCCTGATAGGTTTTTTGTTTTTGTTTTTTTTTAGTTCCTTCTTCAAAGGCACAAACATCTTTACATTTTGAACCATCGATATCTTCAAAGAACTCCAATTCTTTATCATTCATCAGGCTTTGTACTAAAGTTCTGAACTCGACACACTTTTGAATTTTAGGAAATTTATTATATGCAATGAAATGTAATGTTAATGAATGGAAAAGATGCATGCAAAAAGGCGTTGATCTAGTTCAATTCCATTAGAACAACTTTACTAGAAAATAAGTTTCTTTACATAAAACAGATACATATACGACCTCGCCTTCACACTTAAAACCTTAACTTTCCCAAGAAACAAAGCTAATTCCTATCCCTGATACGACTCTGACTCATATTTCAGGCTTTGAACAGCTAGGGTCTGCAAGTGGTCAACCACTTCTCGTACTCAAACCAAAGCTTCGCTCATGACGTGATCCACATCTCTAACCTACCTCTCTCACAGGCTGTCACCTTTCTCTTGTTGCCTTTTTTTAGACCATATTTGCGGACGTGTTGTCTTCCGCTTTATCAAGAAGCCCATTCTCCATGACAAGCTCTCTATTTAGCAACTAAACATGAATCAACACATTTTTTCTATGATGAAAATGCAATGCAATCATAACCAAAGCAAAAGAAAACACGTCAGTACAAAAACATAAATAACAAAAAGAACACCTATTTGGATGACCACTAGGGGTTTGGCGTGGTTCTACCTAGGATAGGCTCTTAGGGCTCACTATATGCGGTTCAGTTCTAAAGTAAAAGTACTTGAACCAGCAGATTCCTCAATCCTTACCCATTATAGGCTCATATGGACCGAGTTCAGTTCAGGGTAATACATTTCCCTATGGCTGCATAGAGATAAAAATCTCACAAAAACATAGGTACGGATGTATCCCAAAAGCGATCCACTATCCTGCATGGAGGTGAAAACCTCACGAAGGCATAGTTTCTCACTCCCACTTAAAAGGGTATAACCGAACGGTTATGCAAATGCAATATGCAACAATATGTCGAGAGACTTGAACAAATAAAGCAAATATAACAAAAATGACGCAAACTATAAAAAGGAAATGCAACGATAGGATCGTAAATTTAAAACAAATTATCAACTTTCAACATAAAGATAAGAAATAATCAACTCGTGGCTTGACTCTCTTATTTTGTCCCCAGTGGAGTCGCCAATCTGTCGAAACCAATTTTTTTCAAAAACGGGTCGACTTGGATTTTGAAAAACAAAAACAGACATGGGAGTCGCCACCAATCTTTTTTTGATGAAGTGTCATCAGGTCACCTCCAAAAATGGTTGTTTTTAATAAATGAATTGATTTATTAAAACAACGATTTTGGTCCACGAAATTCAGAGAGATAGGTTCGGGAGTCGGTTACGTACGAAGAAGGATTAGCACCCTCGTAACGCCCAAAAATTGGTACCTAATTGATTAATTAATGTCTTAATGTCGAAATTTAAAAAACTTTGAAGGGATTTAAAATATGATCCTTTGTTAAAATTTCTTAAATAAATCAAAATGTATGTTAAAGACCATTCTATCTAGAGATAACAAAATGTCACGTCCAGTAAGTTAGGATACAACACCTCAAATACTCGAGAATAAACATTTCTTTTATTTTTTATTCCAATACTCACATATTTTAATTTTAAAAGGATATTCGGTCATTTAGGTTCAACGAAAAAAAATCAAAACCCAGTAAGTTAGGGCACGACTTCTCGCATTTCTAAATACAGAACATTGCCTTATTTTGGAAATTTTCTTTATTATAAAATTTTGAACGACTTGTATTTCCCCATGGAGCGGGTCGGGTCGCGCGCGCGAGACATCTATACGGCGTCGTTTTGAGGCCACTGAAACATGCTCTAAACTACACTGTTTCACATCCATTATAAAAGCAAAAGTTTTTTTTAAAAAAATTCATTCTGCCACTTTATAAAAAAATTAAACACTCTCTTTTCTCTGCTACAGTTTCAAACCTAGCCTTGGAGTCCGCCGCTGGTCCACCGCGCCTCCGCCATGGCGTCGCTATAGACGGTGGTCGGTCGCCGTCCCAGGTAAGTTTTCCACTTCTTTTTTTCTTTTTTTTTTTTACATATTTGATATATACAAACATAGTTTTTTTTAGAAAAAAAAAAGAAAGAAAATAAAGAAACATGAAAAAAGTTTCGAAGATTTGGAAAAAAAAACTTTTCGTTTCTAGCTTTGTTTTTTTCTTTTTGATCTGCTTTTCTTTTTCTTTTTCTTTTTCTTTTTCTTTTTTTGCTTGAATCTGTTCTCTTTTTATTCAAGAAAAATCCCCCTTTTACAATCCATTTTTAGGCTTTTTATAGCCGATTTTACAACATTATTCTTCTATTTTTCACTGTTTCTTGCGTGTTTGTTCTTCTTTGCAGGGAGTGGTTGGCGCGGTAGGGAGGAGCGGTGGTTGCAGCGACTGTCAGAGGAGTTTGTGGCTAAGGCTAGGGATAGGGTGCGGTGGCTAGGGTTCCTTCCTCTTTTTTTTTTGAATGCTGTTTAGATATTGGGCCATTAGGGTTTTTTTGGGCTTGCATTTGGGTTTGGGCCTGCTATTTTGTTTTGTAATTTGGACTGTTATTGGGCTTGGGCAAATTGGGCTGATTACAGTGGGAATTCATTCTTCTTCCTTCAATTTGCCAAGGATTACTTCTTAAAGAGTTTATTAGAGCTATTAATTGAGTTTTTTGGGGTTTATATCTCAAAGGGTTCAATTGAACACTTATCTATTTATCCCTCATATCCATTGTTTTATTTTATCCATCTTCCACTTTTTATTCTATCGTTTCTTTATTTAGTTATTATTTTTAATATTTATTATTTATTCTTAAATTTCTTATTTTAGTTTTTTTCTTTGTTTTTCTAAATATGTTTGGTTTCTTCTTTCCAAGTTAGATCCGAATTTTTCTTTCTCGATTCGAACAACTTGAATACAAACTTGGTTTGTTGTTCCTTATTGTTGGGAAATGTGTCTCGAGACAAGGAACTCCATATCTTGACACAGGGCTCTTCGTACTTTAGGTATTTTGCTTTGATGTTTGGCTATCTCGAGACAAAGGGTTCTTGTCTCAAGACTTGAAATGGGGTAATTCTATTTTAGCTTCGATGTGCCTTATCTCAAGACAAAGTGATAAGGAATAGCGAACCAAGACCATATTCAAGTTGTTCAACTCGAGAAAGAAAGATTTGAATCTAACCTGAAAAGAAAATACCAAATAAATTTAGGAAAACAATGAAAATAAAAAATAATTAAAATAAGAAATTTAAGAACAAATGGTTAATATTCAAAACAATAAAACAAAAAAAACTAAATTGAAAGATGGAACGAATAAACCGATATAAATCCCAACAAATTCAATCAACTCTAATCATAATTTGAGCTCCCAAACTCAAAATTGAGTGGTTCAAAGTGTATTGCAAAGATAAGAGATAAATCTTCAAAATGACATTATAATGAACTAGAATTTTACAAAAAAAATAACAATATTAAAAATAAAAAATTTACGTCAACATTGTAATCATATTGTTGAGTTAAAAACGTATCATGCCGTCATTTTGACGAGTTATATAAAATTAAAATTTCAAATTAAAAATAAGATAAAATAACATTTTATAACTAAGATAATGGATAATAACTCATTTCAATGTTTCAAATATAAGACTACACTATTATCTTGGATTGATGTTGACGAAAAAAGCGTAGAAAAACGGTGGATTTTACAATTGAAAACGTTGTAATGATGAATTACGATATCGTAGAATTGAATCCAAGATGTAGTTTGATATCCATTGAGCAAGGCTCCTCAAACGACTACCAAATAATCGAGCACAAACTTCCCCACTTTAAACTAATGGATAGAAGTTGATGATTGGTGGGTAATAATGAAAATTGATTAGTTGACTTTTGTAAATAAGGGTTAGTATTATTTCAACCAAAAAAGGTTACATGAAAATTCAAGAATATGCTCATTTGAGAGAATAGGTAAAAGGGCATATATTAAACAAAAGGCTCTAATAATGAAAAGTTTATAAAATTTACATACTAATTCAAAATATTTTAATCATAATATTTTAATTATTTGAATGTTTTAAAGTTAAGAATTGTTGGCTTGACAGTTGGCCCTTGTTAGCCATAAACCCATTACCACTATTTAAAGTTATGCTATTTTAAGGAAAAATTTCAATAATAATTTCTTTATCGTATCTTTGTTTTTTTATATATATGTTTAAAATTATCCATAATTCCTTCCCAATTCATAAATAGAAGAATAATGCATATCAAGTACACTCGAACCCACATCTTTCTGTATTAACAACAATGCCCATGCCAATCAAGTTAAGAGTCAATCCATAATTTTAAATTTTATATATCATAAATGAATGCATATTGAGAACTGTGGAGGTTTTCATTATAGCTAGTTTACAAAGAATAATGAATTCCAATACCATTTACAGAGATGTATACCTCAAAGAATCTTGATCTAAATCCTCTAAATAATTTCAATATCTTAGGAAACTGATAATAAGACTAAATAGAAAAAGAATTGAGAAAAGGGACCCAAAAATGAAACAATAAATTCTCCATCTCCAAACCTGAATTCAAAACTCTGATATAATTTCAACAACATCCTTGAAGGAAAACCCCATTGATGCCTTTGATTCCATGCTTTTAACCCAAGGCCCAACACCAAGAGAAGAAGATTGGGAAGTCGCCATTGATAAGGAACAATCATTCAAGGTCTTTTTCTTGGAAAAACATACATTCCTTGAACGAGAACAAAAAGCAGAAGAGCAAACACCTTTTAAGTTGTGTAAGGCACAGCTGCAGTTGCGATGGTACGGCCTCCGCTCCACCTCGATTTCTTGCATCACAAGGCTACTTTCGAGGACACACCGGATCATCTCAGCTGTTGCTCCAGTGGCCATTCTCTCCTCTTCTCACTCTTTCTGATCCTCAAGTGTTTAATATATATAAAGAACAAGAGAAAAAAATGGAGGTGGCTTTGGGAATGAAGAAAAGAATGAGAAAGACTTGGTTTTTGGAACTTTTTATTGCATGGTTTTTGGCTTTTCATTTGGTTTTGCGTTGGAGTTAAGACGTCGTTTTTGACCAGCTGGTTATGAATTGAAAATGAATATTTTAACGGTCTTATTTATTTTGTTTGCGGGTTAAATTTTGTTTTTAGTCCCTGTACTTTTTGTAAGTTGTGGATTTAAGGTCAATTTTAGTCTTGTATTTTTTAATTTAGTCAATTTTATTATTCTTGCACCTTTTGTATTTTGAAATTTTAGTCTTGATTCAAATAGTAGCAGTTAAATTCATTTGATTAAATCTTGCTATTAATCTTGTACAATGTGTAAAATTGTAGATTTAGTCCATGAACTCCAATTGGATCATTCTTGGTTTCTATGCTTTTTCAAATTTCGAAATTTCAATCTCAATTAATTCCAGTAACTGGTTTTTGTGAGTAATGTGTAAAAATAACAAGTTGATATGACATTACGCATGTAATAATCTTGGTAAAAGTACCATAGAGGCCCCTGTAGTAGAAGTCGAATTGCATTTTTCCCTTTTTACTCAAAAAATGGGCAAACTAGTCCTTATGCATTAGATTAAAGAACAAATTGATCTTTTCTATTAAAAATTCCATCTATTTATATTGTTAAAAACTAGCGAGGCTGTTGGAATAACTAGATAGTGGCATCTGACACGCCACGTATACCTCATGCTAACGTACAGGAACCAATTTTTAACAGCAAAAATGAATGAAATTTTTAACAAAAGGATTAGTTTGCTCTTTGATCTAATGTATAGGGGCTAATTTACCCATTTTTTGAGTAGAAGGGGTAAAATGCAATCTGACTCCTAGTGTAGGGGCCTCTATGATACTTTTATCGATAACCTATTAGTTATAGTTTAGTTAGGACTAAAATTTTTAAAAATTCAAAATTACAATGACTAAAATTGACGAAATAAACTAAATCCACAACTTACACATTCTTTTTATGTATCTACACTGTATCAAACTTTGAAGTACATAAATGTACTTAGAAGGAGGCAAAATGTAGAAATCAGTTTGGGTTTTTTTTAAATCTGGCTTTTAACTTTTACCTTGTTCCCAAGCTGGCAGTTTGTACTGTTCATTAAATTGCTGCTAAATACCGGTTGCATTCATGCAAATAGAAATGGAAAGTTGGGTCCAATTAAAGACATCACAATGTTACCTAATTTTCTTTTTCATGAATTGGGTTGGCCATCAAATGTTGAAGTTTGTGTTTTTAATTCATTTTTCCGAAAGAGGGTAGTGTAATGTAGTTGAAGAATCAATTCTCTGGCGGCTGGTTGAGAATGTGAGTGGAAGAGTCCCACTGACAGCTGGGTTTTTAGATGCATCACCTTCACCAGTATTTTCACAACAATATTAATTCAAAGTAATTATTCTTATAATTTTTTAAATAATATATTCAATTCAACTAAAATTCTTTGCACCACATTCAAATCAACCGTTAATCTAACAGAGGCGGGTGGCTGGCTAGGAATCCAGACCAGCTAAGCAAATGCTTATTTATATTTCTCCTTTGATTTCTTTAACCCATCTTTGCTTTTCATGTTTAAAGCATATCAAATTAGGTTTCCAACTCCCAACTCCCAATTTCTTTTAACCTCCTCTCCATAATTATTTTCATATCTCGTTTGGAAAATAAAATAATAAGCGTCGATAATGATAATACGAATGATTATAAAGTAATAAGAATATACAAATTTTACGTGAAAAACTCTTATCGGAAAAAACGCGAGCAGATGAGAAGAAACTCACTAATAATGAAAAAACAATAATATTACAGGTTTGAGGCTATGCTCAATTTTTTAAGGGTTAAAAAATTCGTCTAATGGAAGAAGTCCTGTACAGATTTAACTTCACATATCCCTAATTTTGCCTCTCTATTTTATTTTTTTAACAAGTGAATTGCACCTCAAATTTTACAAATCGGATCAAACAAAATTCAGGTCACACAACTCTAATAATAATAATAATAAAAGAGATCTATTTACACAGATCGAAAATCATTAGTTTTACACCATTTTTAAATTATTGGCACATAAGAACCTTCTCATCACAACATATTTTCTTCTTCTTTTTGGTCCCATCGAAACAAATTAAGATGAACAAGTTCACTTCACAACAATTTATCTCCATTTTAATTTTTATTTTATTAAAATATATTTTAAAATCATTATTTACATATTTGTTTTATGTTTAATTCGAAAAGCTTAATTCATTCTCTGAGTTAGGAAGTTGAATTTCTAGGATTGTTAAATAGATTGAAAACCTCAAATTCGAGAATGAAGTGAAGCTTGAAAATAATAAGTTCAGTCGAATGAATTTAAAAAAAAGTTGATTTTATCTCAAACTTCAAAACAAAAATTCAAATAAAATCAAATTTAATTTTAAGCCTAGTAAACTACTATATTTTAGAGTTCAAATACTCTCAGGTATTAGCTTTCCTTATTTGGAGAGATATCTATCAATTTGGAATAAATATTATGGTGACATATCTCAGGGTGAGTTTGGATGGGCGGTGTATTTATTTGTGATTAGTATAAAAATAGTAGTGGCGGTGAGATTAGATACTATAATGATACTGTAGCGTGAGACAAAAAATAAACTAAACGCACCGCACCATACTCAATCGCCTATCCAACCCCACCCCATATCTTTATTATCATCTATTAAAGGATAAGTGATATTTTGAAGATTAAAAATGATCCAATAGTGTGGGTTGAAATTGAATACCAACCTCTGCATATTGAAGTTACATTTTTCCTTGGAGCATGTTGAATTGAGTGTACAATCTTATTCATTGTGAGGAATTTTATTGAGTGCAATTACTACTAATTAAACTATTATATTTAGCTACTTAACTTTTTGGTGGAAATTCTTAGTTGGTGAGAGATTTTATTTAAATATAGAGTGAGGCTACAATAATTAAGTGATTGGTTGGGCTTCAATTATAGTTTGTACTAAGTTTTTATACTACATTCCTCACTAAGGCAAGGCTCACATATGTAAGTTAATATCAATTATTTTGATTTTTATAATCCATATTTGAGGTTCGTGGTTGTCTCTCTGAACAATGTCATCTCTAAAGTTTAACATCTGTTCTCTCCTTAGAAGTACATTATGCTTTGTCATTACGCTCAACACTTTTTTATATAGTTGTTTTATCTTTAACTACAATTGCACAAATAATAAATTAGTAATTATAGTTATGATGAGCATAGATATTGTTCCCTCGAGGACTACAATTATTAGTAATTATCACATTTCTACTATTTAACCTAGTAATCCAAGGGCTTAATTAAAATTAAAGCAAACTATCTACATTAACTAATGAATGCACCAAAGAATAAAACACGCAAAAAAAAAATCAAGCATCAACTAAGTGACAAAACAATATCTAGGTAAGAATTGACCTAAATTTCATCTATAATTCTATCTAATTTATGCAATTTCTTTTCTTAGCTTTTTGATCCGTAAAACTCTCTAATTTATGCTAATATCTCTTTCAAGTATAAGAGCAACTAACTCTAGGTTGACTAATTGAAATTTCTTTCTAATTAAAACTCATATTATTGCATTAATTTGCTCTATGGATCCCCTATTAGGTTTAATTCTAATACGGTAGATTTATGTCGTCCTATTTCTAAGATTGCATACAACTCCATTTAATTATGCAAGATCTAATCACAAGAATAGTCTATTCAACCTCAGACTTATGCACATCAAACATGGATTAACACTCTAGAATTATCAACTCAAAAATAATTAAGCATTCATATTTGAAAACAAAGAAACTAAAGTTTTATTGCATAAAACTAGAAATCAAACAATAGAATCCATCCCAAGGTTTATCTCCCCTAGGCATTAAGAGAATTAGTTCATAATTGTAAGAATAAACACCAAAAATGCAATATAACCACTAAAGTAAAAGAAATTCATGATATAACCCTCTGGGAAATCAACTTGCACTCTTGAATCTTGATAGAGAACTACTTGGAAATCGGCTTCAATGGTACTTTTTGAGTAATTTTCGTGTTATCTCTTGACGGCTGCTTATTCCCACCTTTTATTTCTTCATTTTTACCTTCTTAAAGTGTTAAAAACTCTAAAAATCGTAACTTTCAGCTGTTAGCGCACACAGTTCTCAAAATCGACACTCCATGGATACACGGCCATGTGGATCACATTGTTGTGTGGAAATCTACTATATGTGTTCAATTTTCGGAATGCTCCAATGTTCTAATTTCCACCCATTTTTCACTACTATTGTTCAAAGTGTCCTATTAATCATCAAAACATAAGTATAAAGGATTAGGAGTATATAATTCATAAATAATGTCACGTAATCACCTAAAAATACACTAAAAATAAAGTTAAAATTTATTACTTTTGACACTTATCAAAGCTCTCCTCCATACTAACCCAACTCTATTCCAAGAAGACCCATATTACAACCATTTTAACTGTTGGAGAACTTTTAATTTCAAATTCTGCAGGTTTTGATTATTTTTTTAATATATTGTCGAAACCGTCTTTTTGAAAAACAAAAATTTAGTTGTCGACTTTAAAAATTAAACTGGAGTCGCCACCGATCCTTTATTAAGGTGTGATCAGCTCACCTTAAAAATTATTTTGGTCTGCGAATTTTGAAAACAGGTTCGGGAGCCAGTTACGCACGAGGAAGGGTTAGCACCCTCGTAACACCCAAAAATTGGTACCAAATTGACTATTTAATGTCTTAGTGTTGAAAGTTAAAAAAAAATTTAAAATAAGCTTGAATGATGAAATTTGCAAAAGGATAACAAATTGCTCAAGTCATGTAAAGAAATCGAGTCCCAATACGTTAGGGTACAATTCCTCATAATCTCCGAACTTTGAATATCACTTTTTATTTTATGCGAAAATCTTCATTTCAAGAAGGTAACATGCCACACCCAATACGTTAGGGCACGACAAATTAAGTTCCCAAAAATGATTTTTGGTGCTCGTGTATTTAAAATAAAAAATATCCTCGGTAATTTGAAATCAGCAAAGAAAATCGGAACCCAATACGTTAGGGCTCAATTTTCCTCGAAAATCCCAAAACCTTGAATATTGTTTTTATTCACAAAAACTTATGAATTGAGAAAAATTGATTTTAAGGCTTTGATAAAACCAGAAAAAAAAATTCTAAAAGGTATGTTGAAAACCTCAATGTACAATTATGAGGCGAGATACTTTAATTTAAAGCATATATGAATAAATATTTACAAATATATATACAAGTACAACAAGTAAATTTGCAAATATGTGTACACATATATTTAACACACATATATAAGGATATATATAAAAAGATGGAATGGAACACATCAATAAAAAAACTAATAAAATGTATGTATGTATTTGAACATCGTGAAAATAAAAAAGTATGCATATGTACATATTTATAAAATGAAAATGTGTAAGTGTATTGATAAATCATGAAAATTCACAACGTATATACTTAAATACATATATATGTGCAATATATATAAAATAATAGAATATGAAAAATAATAAAATATTTATAATGATTTTAAAAAACAAATACATAAATATATTAAAAACGTGTACATGTTATAAAACATATATGTATATATATAAAGTATAAAGTTTATAAAAATTAGGAAAGTAAAATAAAAATATAAAAAAGTATATATGTATAAAATATAAAGCATGTGAAAGTTAGGGAATAAAAAGAAAAAACATATGCATGTAATATAAATAGGTCGATATGTACCATAAAAAACTGCATATATATGTTATAAAAGAGACAATGCGTATGCGTACTATATGTAAAAAAATGCATATATATATATATATTATATAAAAACCATGCGTATGAATGAATATAGAAATAATAATAGAAATAATAACAAACTAACATTAAACTTAATTAGTAAAAACAAATATAAAGGACAAGATTGTAATCAAAATAGGAAGGAAGGACCGGGAATGTAAATTCCCCCCACATGCTATAAAACGCACAGAATCAAGATGCAATGGTGTTGGTATGGCGTCGTTCCTTCACTTTAAAACAAAACCAATGTTAACCCTAATGTCAACCACCATTCTAATTCCCCCCAACAGACTAAACCTATGGCCACAACGCCGCCCTCAACTCACCCATTACCCATTATACTCCGATTTGAAGCCGAAAGTAGAGGGACTCTGACAAGACAACATACAGGTAAAAAAAAACCTCTTCCTTTCTCTTAAATAAAAGAACAGAAGTAAAAAATTATCAAAAGAAGAGGAAAAACTCTTTCACCTTCAATAAACTCTATTTTTTTCTTTTCTTCGTATTTCCCTATTTTCTTTACACCGATTTTGCTTCTTTTTTTTGATTCTCTTTGCCCCCCTTTTTACATATTAAGCATGGCCTTTTATAGGCCGAAAAAAAAACAAAAAATGAAATTGTTTTGCTTGTTTTTCTCCTCTGGACTCTTTGAGTCCATATTTGCGTGTAAGAGTGGAGCAAGCAGCAGACGTGGAGAGGGCCGTCTCCGAGTCTTCTGTGGGGGACACTTCTTTGGAGGCGAGGGCTTCTTGCAGACTAGGTTTTTATTTTGATTTTTTAGTTTTGCTGTGTTGGGCTACTAGTTCTTGGGTCTAGGGTTTAGTTTTGGGTGGTTCGGTTATTGTTTGGGTAACATGGAATTTTTATTTTGTTTTGTAAGGATCCGGGTAAATTGGGCTTATTACAGTTGCCCCTCTTTGCTTGTTGTCGTGTAACGGGAACAGAGCAAAGACTACAAGGCCCAATTGTGCCCGGTCTTATTGATCCTCAACTTCTTTAATGCTTCTCTTCTTCAGGTAGCCTTGTTCTTTCCTACTGCATCTTCAGAGGTATAGGAACTGGTGCTTCAATCCACTCCACTGCAATGTCGGGGAGATAGGATTCATATGTTGTAGCTTCTCAAAAGAACAAAATCTGCTATCTTTAATCTGCTCCACTGCAACTTCAGGGAGGTAAGTCTTATAGCTTTAACTTGTTCTGCTACAATTTAAGAGTAAATCTGATGTGATCTGCTCTACTGCAACTTCAGAGAGATGAGATATGCGGTTTTAATCCATTCCGTTGCAACTTCAAGGAGATAGGATTGGTTACTTTTGTCTGCTCCACTGCAACTTCAGGGAGATAAGACTTGTATATTCGGTCTACTTCACCACCAGTATGGGAAGACAAGATCTGCTTTTTCAATCGATTCCACTGCCGACCGGGGAGGTAGAATTACTAGCTTTAATATACTCCACTGCAACTTCAGGGAGGTAAAATCCGCCATCTTCGATCTGCTCCACTACTGCTTAGGGAGGCAAAATCTGTAATCTTCAATCTACTTTGCCGCCGGTATGGGGAGATAAAATATGTATATTCGATCCACTTCGCTACCAATATAGGAAGACAGGACCTACTATCTTTGATCTACTTCACACCAGTATATGAAGACACGATCTGTTTTCTTCGACCTACTCCACCACCAGTATGGGGAGACAAGATCTATTTCTTTGATCTACTCCACGCCAGTACATGAAGACAAGATCTGCTTTTACAATCTATTCCATCTTGCCTGGGAGATAGAAATCTCGGCTTCAATGTACTCCACTGTAACCACGAGGAGGTAAAATCAGCCATCTTCGATCTGCTTCGCTGTCTATATAGGAAGGCAAGATCTGCCATCTTTGATCTACTTCACGCCAGTACATGAAGACAAGATCTATTTTCTTCGATCTACTTCGCCACCAGTATGGGAAGACAAGATCTGGTATCTTTAATCTACTTCACGCCAGTACATGAAGATAATATCTGTTTTCTTTTATCTACTCCACCACTAGTATGGGGAGCCAAGATCTGTTTCTTTGATCTACCTCACACCAGTACATGAAGACAAGATCTGTTTTCTTCGATCTACTTCGCCACCAGTATGGGAAAACAAGATCTGTTATCTTTGATCTACTTCACGCCAGCACATGAAGACAAGATCTGCTGCTTTTCAACCTATTCCACTATTAGTCAGGGAGATAAGGCTTTATGATTTCGTCGACCTGTTCTCTGTGGAACGTGACCTGTATGATTTATTTTATGAACCTAATTATGCCTAGGATGTCATCATCAAATGAATCAAATGCTCCTAACTAGACATGTATGAATGACATTTGAATGAATGTAGAATGTCATGAAAATGATATTTTAACGCTTGAGTTATCATTACTCCAAGTTTATTAAGGTTTAATCGCAAATGCGCTATAGCGCCTCTTTACTCGGCTGGCGTCTTCAAAGAAACATTTGACCAGATTACCCCCCACTGTAAACCCCTAAGTTTGATCCCCTGGGACGCAAAATTTGAACCATCTTTTTCCCGTTGTAACTCAAGGGTAGAAAGATTTGACCTTTTTCAAACCTCTGCTATCACAATTCGAGGATATAGGATGTGAAACTTCTTGGTCTCTTACACCATTCCCAGGGTGCTGTACCAAATGCTCATGTACAAATGAAGAACTTTCCTCTCCAAGAACAACTTCTTATTATTATTCGGTGATCATTGCTTTCTTGTTCATTGAAGCTTTGTCACCAACACGATATCTCGCCATTTTGTTAGACGAAAATTCAAAGGGGTAGCCTTAATTTAGACTCTTCTTTATCAGATTTCCAACCTAGTGCGTTCTAAACAATAGTCATGTTTGAGGTTCCTATATTATTCAGAAACTTCTAGAGTAATATGCAAAACTTCCCTTGTGAAAGTTTTATTAGTCTATTAACCATTATTCTAATGCAACATGCTTGCAAAAAGATCATGGATAAGAATAGAGTTGGTTCTGAGCATAGCTTGAAATGAATAAGTTGTCAAAGATAATAAAGATAAATGACAAAGAAATTGATTTAGAAATGTGTATCTTGGAAATGAATGAAGTGTTCCAAGAATAACAAAAATGGTATAAGGATTAGGTGCCCCAGATATCGTAACTTCAACTTCTCTGTACAAACTTGCTGAAGACCTTTCTGGGTTTGACATGTGTTTAGGAGATCTACCATACTCTATCGATGCCCCAAGATGTCGCATACCCTTTCCTGCTGATTACGGTATAGCAAGACCATCTGATATCCCATTCGATCAAGATTTGAGTCGCTCTGATTACTTCATGCCCCATTCGATCAATATTTGAGCCACTCTTTTCGGTTTTCAACTCAAATCCCTTTGGTCTAAGGCGCCTTTTGAAGTTTTCACCTTAGCCTCTTTTTTTTTTTTACTCAAGGCTCCCTTTGTAGGGTTTCACCCTGGTCTCTTTTTTTTTTCTTTTTTTTGACTCAAAGCGCCCTTTGTAGGCTTTCACCTTGGTCCCACCTTTTTTAAGCAGAGTATTTCCTGACTGAATCTGAGTTTACAGGACTTTGTAAATTTTTATCATCCATCTCACTCAAGATCAAAGCTTCTCCAGAAAAGGCTTTCTTTTCAACATATGGACCCTTCTAATTTGGCCTCTATCTTCCTCTAAAATCCTTTTGTATAGGAAGGATCTTTTTCAACACTAGTTCCCTCTTGTGAAATTCTTTGGGACGAACCTTCGGGTCTTCCTCTTAGGATAAAATGTAGAGAAATGACAATTCGACTTCAATGAGTAAAGCTATGATAAGCCAAAGAGGAGGATATTGCCCCAGCAAAGAAAGTTTACTGCATCGTTTATAGCATCGATGTTGATCCTACTGCCCATTTCTGACATCATGTTGTTATTCAGATTACAAGCTGGTGCTTAACCCGAGCATATCTGGGTATGACCATGTGAAGACATCATTGAATTCTTGGGGCAGCTCTATAAGGTCCCGCCTCGTCTTTGTGGTCATGTCTGTTTTCTCAAGATCGCAGTCTCTACTGTCTCATTTGTTTCTCTTATTGCTTTACCATCCTCAACAAGTCAGGAGATAAGCTACAATCTATGACATCTTCAAAACCATGAGATCCCTCTAAACACATGTCTAACTCAAAAGGCGATTTTAAGTGCATGTAAAATCACTCATGCCATTGATATTTGGGGACCCATTGTGGGTACCAAAGAATATACAAAAGAATATATGAGTAATATGAATAAATGAATGAATAATTTGGCAGAAAAAATCTAAAAGAATGAAAAAAACGTAAAGAATAAAAGAACATTTGCTCAAAGATGATTGCAATAATGTATTCATTAAAATAATAATATTCAGACGTGAGCCTATTTCACAAAGAAATTCTTATTGCTTCTAGGCTGAAAACAACAAGTGTGTTCTGAACATTACTCTAATAGACTCTAAATACTTTAGGGGTTTCCTCTGCAGTCCCATTATTTAGAACACCTCTAAGGCGAATATCTAACCATGACCCTTTTAGTTGCGTCTGCTCATATGGCATCGATGTGAAAATCTCGCCACTTCTCTATACATTGCATTCCCTCCATTATCAATCATGATTGGGTAGCGGATTTCCTGCACTAGACGAGTCACCAAACTTGACAATACCCATGTTGATAAGTCTTTCAACTTGCTTTTTGAAGGCAGTGCAATTCTCAATCGAGTGCCTCGTAATTCCTGCGTGGTAGTCACATTGCGCAGTCGCATCATACCACTTAGGATACGGAGGTTGTGGAGGTTTTAAGTAATAGGGAGCAACAATATGCGTATCAAACAAGCTTTGGTACAAATCCTTATATGACATCGGAATTGGTGTGAACTGGAGCTTCTCAGTGCCTGGTTTCACTCCAGATTCCTGTCTCAATGAACCTTGCTGGTTAGCAGCCACCTTTTTTGGCTGACTTACAGTAACTGATTTAGAGTAACCCATATTGTTCACCTCATCTTCTCTTCTCCTTGAGACTGACCTCTTGTTACTTTCTCCTGCCTCGATTTTCCCGCTCGTTATAGCATTTTCGACCATTTCACCGTTCATAACTATGTCAGAAAAGCTTTTTGTAGCGCTCCCTAAATATGCATAATGAACGGTGCCTTCAGTGTGTTAATAAATAGCATGGTCATTTCTTTCTCCAAGAGCGGTGGCTGAACTTGGACTGCGACTTCCCTCCATCTCTGTGCGTACTGCCTAAAGCTTTCACTCGGCTTCTTCTCCATGTTTTGAAGGGTGATTCTATCAGGAGCCATGTCCGTCACATGACTATACTGTTTCATGAATACTTGGGCCAAATCCCTCCATGAACCAATCGTGGTACGACTCGATTGATTGTACCACTTAGATATCGCCTCATGAGGCTATCCTCGAAACAATGAATCAAGAGTGGTCATTGTTAACATATCCAGCCATTCTCCTGCAAAACATGGTGATATGTGCTTCTGGGTAACTTGCCCCATTGTACTTCTCGAATTCTGGCATCTTAAACTTATGGGGGAGTACTAGATCCGGAACTAAACTCAGCTCTTTAGCGTCAATCCCACGATAGCCTTCAGTGACCTCCATCGCCTTAAATTTCTCCTCGAGCCACTTGCATCTTTCCTCTAACTGTTTTGGTAACTCATCCTTTATTCTTTCCTTTTCAGCCACTTCATCGAAGTCAGGAATGACAGAGTTCACAGGGTTGTTTTCGGGATTAAAACCCAGCCCAGTTTGGAGGTTCGAAATACCAGCTCGAAATTGCTGAGGCATGATGGTGACAGTAGATTTGCGCAGGTATTCAGCTTGAGCTCGCTCATGTGGAGGGGTGAAACCTGGAGGATAGAAAAGTTCATCATCATTTCCCTCATCGACATCTGCCATGGGGCCCTTTCTTTTGTCACCTCCCTTAGTTATCAGTCGGGTTAACTTTGCCACTATATCCTCTTGAGATTCCCGCATCTTCTCAGACATTTCTTGTTTCATCTTGTCTAACCGCTCCTGCATTTGTAGCTGGAGCCGGTCTTGCATCTCCTTCTGGTACTGTTCGAGCTTCTCTAATCTCTGATCCATATATTTTGTCTTTGCTCGAGTTCCGTATCGGTGTCGGGTTGGTTGGTTGGATTCCAGGTTAACTGAGCAATGATTTTAATTAATTAGGATCTTTGAATAATCTTTGATGCATATGATGTAATGAAATGCAAATGCATGAAATGAATGCATAAAGAGACGTTGATTCTGATTCAATTCCATTTAGAAAACCTTACTAGAGGACAAATTTCTTTACATAAAGCAGATATATATATATACGACTTTGCCCTCATATTCCAGTCGAAGACATCTTCTCATTCTCCATCCGGATGCTAGGATAAACCTTGCGAACTCTTCAAAAGGAGCGTCTCTTCTATCTCTTTTTGCTTGATCCCGGTTGATATCCATCATCTGCCCATCTTCGTAATGCTTATCGGCTTCTTTAAGAAAGTTAGATTATCGAAAATTCTTGAATAATCAGCTTGAATCCTCGGGCCATGAAGTAAAGTCACGAACACTTCCGTCGCCCTTCTCGTGTTTCTTGGAATATATTCAGGCTGCCGTACTATTTTCCATTTTATCAAGAAACCCGTTTTCTTATGATAGGCTTTCTAAACTAGTAATCAAACTTGAATCAACATCTCTTTTCTACAATGCAAATGCGATGCAATCATAACCAAAACAAAACAAAACAGGTTAGTATCGGGTATAAACATTAAATCCAATACAAGAAATAATAAAAACTCCTATTCAGGTATCTACTAAGGTTTAGAGTAATTCTACCTAGGGTAAGTTCCTAAGGTTCACTATATGCGGTTTGGCTTCTAGAGTAAGGGTACCCGAACCAGCAAATTCCTCGATCCTCACCCATTATAGGCTTATATAGATCGAGTTCGATTTAGGGAATACATTTCCTATGGTGCACGAGATGAAAATCTCACGAAGACATAGGTACAGATGTATCCCGGAAGCGGTCCACTACCCTGCACGGAGGTGAAAACCTCACGAAGGACTAGTTTCTCGCTCCCACTTAAAGGGTAAAATGCAAAATGCAAATGCAAAACTACCAACATACCAAGATGAAAAAAAAACAATAAATGCGAAGGGAACTCATGAATTTTTTAAAACTTTTGATTTTCGACACAAAGGCAAATATAATCAGTTTATGGCTCGACTCTCAAATGTCCCCAGCGGAGTCGCCAAGCTGTCGAAACCGTCTTTTTGAAAAACAAAAATTTAGTTGTCGACTTTAAAAATTAAACTGGAGTCGCCACCGATCCTTTATTAAGGTGTGATCAGCTCACCTTAAAAATTATTTTGGTCTGCGAATTTTGAAAACAGGTTCGGAGTCGATTCACATACGAGGAAGGGTTAGCACCCTCGTAACGCCCAAAAATTGGTACCAAATTGACTATTTAATGTCTTAGTGTCGAAAGTTAAAAAAAAATTTAAAATAAGCTTGAATGATGAAATTTGCAAAAGGATAACAAATTGCTCAAGTCATGTAAAGAAATCGAGTCCCAATACGTTAGGGTACAATTTCTCATAATCTCCGAACTTTGAATATCACTTTTTATTTTATGCGAAAATCTTCATTTCAAGAAGGTAACATGCTACACCCAATACGTTAGGGCACGACAAATTAAGTTCCCAAAAATGATTTTTGGTGCTCGTGTATTTAAAATAAAAAATATCCTCGGTAATTTGAAATCAGCAAAGAAAATCGGAACCCAATACGTTAGGGCTCAATTTTCCTCGAAAATCCCAAAACCTTGAATATTGTTTTTATTCACAAAAACTTATGAATTGAGAAAAATTGATTTTAAGGCTTTGATAAAACCAAAAAAAAAAATTTCTAAAAGGTATGTTGAAAACCTCAATGTACAATTATGAGGCAGATACTTTAATTTAAAGCATATATGAATAAATATTTACAAATATATATACAAGTACAACAAGTAAATTTGCAAATATGTGTACACATATATTTAACACACATATATAAGGATATATATAAAAAGATGGAATGGAACACATCAATAAAAAACTAATAAAATGTATGTATGTATTTGAACATCGTGAAAATAAAAAGTATGCATATGTACATATTTATAAAAATGAAAATGTGTAAGTGTATTGATAAATCATGAAAATTCACAATCAGTATATACTTAAATACATATATATGTGCAATATATATAAAATAATAGAATATGAAAAATAATAAAATATTTATAATGATTTTAAAAAACAAATACATAAATATATTAAAACGTGTACATGTTATAAAACATATATGTATATATATAAAGTATAAAGTTTATAAAAATTAGGAAAGTAAAATAAAAATATAAAAAAGTATATATGTATAAAATATAAAGCATGTGAAAGTTAGGGAATAAAAAGAAAAAACATATGCACAGAATATAAATAGGTCGACATGTACCATAAAAAAAACTGCATATATATGTTATAAAAGAGACAATGCGTATGTACTATATGTAAAAAAAATGCATATATATATATATATATATTATATAAAAACCATGCGTATGAATGAATATAGAAATAATAATAGAAATAATAACAAACTAACATTAAACTTAATTAGTAAAAACAAATATAAAGGACAAGATTGTAATCAAAATAGAAAGGAAGGACCGGGAATGTAAATTCCCCCCACATGCTATAAAACGCACAGAATCAAGATGCAATGGACAAAACCAATGTTAACCCTAATGTCAACCACCATTCTAATTCCCCCCAACAGACTAAACCTATGGCCACAACGCCGCCCTCAACTCACCCATTACCCATTATACTCCGATTTGAAGCCGAAAGTAGAGGGACTCTGACAATACAACATACAGGTAAAAAAAAATCTCTTCCTTTCTCTTAAATAAAAGAACAGAAGCAAAAAATTATCAAAAGAAGAGGAAAAACTCTTTCACCTTCAATAAACTCTATTTTTTTCTTTTCTTCGTATTTCCCTATTTTCTTTACACCGATTTTGCTTCTTCTTTTTTATTCTCTTTGCCCCCCCTTTTTACATATTAAGCATGGCCTTTTATAGGCCGAAAAAAAACAAAAAATGAAATTGTTTTGCTTGTTTTTCTCCTCTGGACTCTTTGAGTCCGTATTTGCAGGTAAGAGTGGAGCAAGCGGTGCACGTGGAGAGGGCCGTCTCCAGTCTTCTTGGGCGGACACTTCTTGGAGGCGAGGGCTTGCTTCAGACTAGGTTTTTCTTTTGATTTTTTAGTTTTCTTTGTGTTGGGCTACTAGTTCTTTGGGTCTAGGGTTTAGTTTTGGGCTGGTTCGGTTATTGTTTGGGTAACATGGGACTGTTTATTTTGTTTTGTAAGGATCCGGGTAAATTGGGCTTATTACATATATCTTTTAAAATGTCATTGTTCATTAAACATAGTATGCATACATAAATTATTAATTTCACTTTTCAAATTTTAATATTTTCTTTGTTCTCCCATACTATATCTTACTCAATTGTCACAACCATCAATATCTTTCAATTTATGTAGAATTTAATATTCTTTATTCTCAATTTTTTACTTTAAAAAGGACAATGTAGTTTGTATTCGCACCAAGGTCCAATAGTATGGCCTGCATTTTTGGAGCGATGTTACCCATGTTTTCATGTAAAGAAGAAATCAAAATAAAATAAATAAATAATAATGGGTCAGGTTTAATGCTGTCTTGGACACTCTACTCACTCATGTGCTCACCGACTACCCTTCTTCACCTCTATGTTGACGTTTTCATGTTCTATTTTTTGTCTTCTTTTCATTATTAACATAAGGAACACCGTCAAAGTAAGATTTATTTATTTATTTTAGGTCTTTTAATTTATTTGTCATATAAACATAGTATCAAGTGGCAAAACAAAGTGCATTGGACTAAGCAACCACTGATGAATAAGATTAAAAATTGGTATTCTTTGTCATAGTAATCTCCATAATAATATTATTATATTTTAATTTTATGGATCATTTTCATCACATTATTTATAATCCCGTTTAATTAAAAATATATATTATCTTTTATTTAAGACTTTAGCTCAAATATACATATAATATAAAATATATATATAAATGCCCTCTTTTAATTTGACACAACCATCAATAATGTAGTGAAAAATATCTATAAAATAATTTTTCAGATATTATTATTTCTTTGTATAGTGGCAAAAGATTGTGTGTTTCCAAAAGAGCCCACTTAGGAACAAGTTTGGTAGGTACATTTTAAATAATAATATTTCATATAGTTCATCAAATATAAATTTAAAAAAAAGATTTTAGTATATTTAAGCCATAATTCTAAAATATACATTCAACAAAGTTAGTTTGAAAATAAAATTGAAAAAGAAAAGAAAAATTCACTAGATGTTTACAAGGACAAATGATTTAGGCCATATGCTTTTTTTGCCACAAAGAGATTTACAAGGTGAACTATCAAGAAGAAAAATGCATCAATTAAAAAACCTTTTGTAAAATTAATCAAAAGGATCTCCTTTAACTCACCCTATGATCAGTATTTATTCTAAAACATGATCCCAAACATCACAAAAGAAGGCCAAAAATTTATTCGTTTCCTTCCATTTTCGATTATTTATCTTCCTCCTCTTCTTTATACGATTCCAGTTGCTGCTTCCCAGCACCGTGAACACCGGCCAAAGACGGCGAAGGCGACGGGGAAGAATAACCCGTAGCTGATACCATGGCCAAGCATCCCTCACTCCATGATCTCCTCATAGGATAAGACACATTCTTGCTCTTAGGGAATGGACGTGAACAGTTCCTGCGCAACGACTTGTCGTGGAGAGCACAACGGCAGTTCCGGTGGTACGGTCGCCTCTCGATGTTGATGTCGCAGTCAGAGATGCACCCTTCGTAGAGCAGTGACCGGAAAAATCCATCAGCAGCTCCAGTGGCCATCTTTCTTAATGAGCACCCTCGGGTTAGATTTGCAATGTACTTATATATAGAAAGTAGTTATGGTAGTTAAGTACAGGGAAAAGACAAAGGGAAAAACTTTGTTGTTGGGGTGCGGTTAATGCGGTAATGGCGTGGGCCATCAGCCTCGTAGGAGCCGTTTCTTGAGGGTCGGTCCATGGACTTGGTATATGCCATATATATGAACAGTGTTGAATTTTTGGCCTTATTTCTTTTTTGTCCTGAAGTAAGATGAGAAGCAAAAGGAATTAGGAGAGAAAATTGGAGAATCAATTGGACAAATTACCGACAAGAAACATCTTTGTTGTCTCAGAAAAACACACACGATTTATCGACTAATATTTCCAATGGTAAGTGTTTGGTATGACTCTCTATGGATTTATGCTGTTGAGTGTGTTCAGTACTCTTGTTATTCATCGGTTGGATCTATAAAGTCTGATAAGACTTTTAGAGGATAAACCAACAATTTTGATTAAGATTGTTAGCCTAGAGTGGGGACACGGTCTCATGCACCATTTTCTTCAAGAAAGTTTTGTAATTAATAGGAATTATCAATAATAAAAATATAAAAACTACAAAAAATTGTATCCTAACCTGTCATCATCAAACCAACCTGATGACGAACTCTATACAATTAAGAAACCATCGCCAATAGACTCGCCTCATTAGTGATGCACAAAAGACTAAGTCTTAGATGGTCTATTCTCCTCATCCTCATCTTAGAGTCTAATTTTACGAACATCACCACAGTGCTCGATCATCATAATACCTTCCAAAAACGATTCCCTTTAAATCTAACAACACCCTTAACTTCACAAATCTCATATACATATACACACGAACACACAGAAACTAAAAAGCAAAAACTAAAACTAAAACCACCACTGCTTTCAAATAAAATAAAAAGAAAAAATAGTGTGGACTTAAACAGGAGAGAAAACAAAGTGGATTGAAACTAAAAATCAAAGAATATTGTTGAAGAAGCTGCAAACAACAACCATCTTGGAGGTCAGTGCCTCTGTGCCACTACCAATAAGGCCAAGATTTGGTTTGACAAGGTTCAGCAATTAGGGTTTTTTTTTATGCTCGAATTATATTATGTTTAAAAAATTGTGAATTTAACATTGGTACGAAGGTAAAAAGACATGATACATGGTACAAATGATAACTAAGACGTTACAAATTGATGCACTAATGTCACGTCTATAGAATAATCTCAAAAGCGAAAAAAGGCAAACAAACACTAACCACAACATTGAAATAATTTAGAAACAAACCAGAGATGCATCACCTTTATCAAACCATTGACAATTGCATCATAACTTGCCGTTATCAAGTCAATCTGATGACAACTCCGATAAATCAAGAAACCTCTACCAAGAGACCCACCACATCAGTGATGGACAAAAGACTAAGTCTCATATGGCTATCCTTTTCCTCCTCATCATCTTAGAATCCAATTTTGCAAAGACAACACAATGCTCTATCATCATAAGGCCATCTGAGAATTGATCCCAATAGATCTAGTGGCACCCTTACCTTGACAAATCTCATATATACGTTAAAACACAAATAGAAACTAAAAACTAAAAATACCTCTATTTTCAAATAAAATAAAGTGAACAAGAACCATAACATTTTTTTTTAAATAGAGTGGACAAAAAAAAAACCACAATAGTATGGACTAAAACAAGAATCACTACAGTTCTCAAAGAAAATAGAGTGGCTTAAAACTAGAAATAAAAGAAAAATAAAAAAATATTGATGAAGCCGTAACCAGCGACCAACTCAGAGGTCGATGCCACCATGCCACAGCCAATAAGATTGAGATTTGGTTTAAGAAAGTTCAGGAATTAGGGTTTTTTATGCACAAATTATAGTATATTTAAAAATTGTGAATTTAACATTAATATAAAGATAATATCTTGTTGAGGAATTTTTAATTCTTTCTGGAAAAGTCTTTAAAGTGTCATTTGCTCAGAGCTAGCAAACCCCTCAACACGTTCGATATTGTCCTAGTCGAGGTTTTTCCTCTTGACTCTGTCAAGAGCTGTTTGGGGTTCACGGAGTAAGGGCACCTTGTTAGATCGAATCATGCGTGGCGTACAATCCCCTACCACATAATTGTGCCCATTTAAGCTTTGTATGGTTGAACCCATGCCCTTATATGGCATTTGTAGGCATTTATGCTACTACTTGATCTAAAACTTCATGGATGTTTTTTTAGGCTATGACCAGATAATGATAGAGGATAGGTTTCAAGTATAAAGTCATGTCATTTGGATTGGAAAATGCTAACGTGACTTACCAACGTTTAGTCAACAAGTTATTCAAGCATCAGATTGGACGAAGTGTAGAAGTATACATTAACGATATATTGGTAAAAAGCATGACCATGGAGCAGCATGTAAGATATTTGTAGCAAGTGTTTATTATATCAAGAACTTACAACATAAAGTAGAATCCCACTAAATGTGCTTTTGGCATAGAAGTGGGGCAAATTTTTTATTTATGATTTTTTATAAAGATATGGAGGTGAATCTTGAGAAGAATAGAGCCATTCAAGACTCTTCAACTCCAAAAAACACAAAAGAAGCAAAATTGTGGCACTATACAGATATGTTCCGAAGATGGCAAATATAAGCCCTCCCTTCTAATAAAGGCCCTTAAGGCACCTTTTAGATGGTTGAAAGATTTTCATAAAAATTTTGAACAATTAAAGTAGTATTTGATCTTCCATTTACTTACTTCACCTAGCTTAGGAGATCAACTACATTTATATTTGGCGACATCTAATGAGACAGTGCCATCAATCCTAGTAAAAGAAGTCACAGTACGCCAAAATCTTGTCTAGCATGCTAGCAAAGAATTATAGAATGGTGAGTTGAACTACCCAAAGGTAAATAAAGTAGTTTTCACTTAGGTAGTAGCAGCTAGAAAACTCTATCAATATTTTCAAGCTCACCACCCCATATTAGTGCTGTCAAATCTCAGGTTTTCGAACTAAATTGATTGTCAAACTAGTCAAACCATCGGTTCCTAATCTAATCGATTCGACCACCAATCCAACTGATTTACAAATAAATAACTAAAAAAATCTATTCTATTCACCTTGAAACCTATCCATTAAAACCCACTATTTATTCCTTTAGTAAAACCCACTTACTAGTTGTTTCTCAACTCCCCTTGCCATAAATGATTTCTATTTCCAACTACTCACCTTCTCATCCATAAATTTATTTTTTATAATACTATTTTATATTTTACTTATTGTCTCTTTTTTTTTTCATTTACCATTTTATATTTTACTTATTGTCTCTTTTTTTTTTCATTTTTTTCTCACATTCTTCTCTACTTTTCAAACTTTAAACTTTAAACTTGAGAATTGAGAATCACAAGATGAATCAAATAGTTTGTAGATCAATCTAAGGAAGATGAAACAAACAGTTTTTTTTTTTAGTTTAAGGAGGCAAATAAGAGCCACAACAACCAATTTTTTGAGCCTAATGAAGCAAACAGTCATAACAATGATAGAGGGAGAAAAAGCTTGATAAACCCGATTAAATAGATCTTTCACTCATTCCGACCACTTTCATTAATTTTTAATAGTTTGAAAACTTTTTGGTTTAATGGGGGTGGTTGAACCACTGAACTTGTTGATTTCAGATCTAACCAGTTCAACAAGTCAGTCTGGTTCAATTTCAACAGTCATGGTCAGATCTACCCCTCAAAGTTATCTTGAATAAGGTAGATTCCTCAAGAAGAATGGTTAAGTGGAGTATAGAATTGTTTGACTTTGTGTTAAAATTCTTGCCAAGGAAGACAGTTAAAGTGCAAGCTTTGGCAGATTTTATAGAATAATGTTTTGTCACTTAAATCACCCTTTTTTTTTTAAGAAATATAACCCAACCAAGCAAAAGTAACAGAGAATGCTATCAATTCAAAGCACAACTAACCCACACTAAACCAGAACTTGCCTCAATAGAGATGTGGATGTTGTTTGTAGTTGGCTTAGCTGGGAAGAGTGGATCTGGTGTAAGTTTCACAAAACTAGAACTTTAGTCTCGCAATCCGTGTGAACTTAGGCGATTTATTGGGTTCAAATCCGTCTAAGTAACCTAACCCTCACAAAATGAGAATTCTCGACAGAAATTCTCTGAGGCTCCGAAAATAAAGTGGAAGCAACTCAAAGACAAAAAAGCAACGAGAGAACAGAAAAACCAAAAGAAAGAAACACTCACAAAGTGTTTGAGTAATCAATATTATTCAATTACTATAAAAGATTACAACTGAGTGATTACAAATGAGGGGAAAGACCTCTATTTATAGTTGAGCTCCCCTAGATTTAACGGTATAGTTTACTTTACATCGATGTTCAAGATTAAAGTCTATCTACAATTGAGATTCTTAAAGGATTTACACAATCCTCTAATATTACAAAATCAAATATTATAATATTACAAATATTCTAAGATAAGTTTCCATATTTACCATGGTAGCCCCAATTTTCATTAAGTGCTTCACTTAGCCATCAATGCTTCAAGTAGATGGGCTTCTCCACATATTCCACGAATCAAGCCTGTTCAAGTGGGTCAAATAAGTCTGATTTAACCAATTGACCTCTGTGGGATGCTTTTTTGTACATTAGTCACAGGCTTTGATCTATGGCCCATGACACAAGATTACTCCTAATTGTCCTAGAGAAGAATGTGTGGTAGTATGAGTGACATTCGCATTTAATGTTTCTAAAAATACAATTGAATAAGAGGCCTTAGTAGCGAGTCTGGAACTAGCATAATAGTTAGGGGTCAAGGCTCTTTAGATTTTACAGATTCACAATTGGTTGCCAAGCAGATTTGAGGCAACTATGAAGTTAGAGATCCTACCTTCAACAAATATCACAGTATTGTGATAAGTCAGGTGAATTATTTGATTATGCCTCATAAATATGCATTATTTGAAAATTGATACTAATCAAATTGCTTAGCAAGTAACAAGAATGTTGGTGAAGTTAGAGAAAGCCAAATTAGAACAAATCACTAGGTCTAAAAACACAAAGGCAAATTCACTCTCCAAGCTCGCTTCATCCATTAAATTACAACAAGAGGAAACATATTGCTTGAATACAAGGAACACAGCCTAGCAACAAGCCTTCAACATCAACACTGAAGATGCATGAAGAGACCCATAGTTAGGTTCCTCACTAACAGATAACTCCCACTGTAGTGGCGAAGCCAAAAAAATTTTTTGGGGGCGGAATTAAATTGTATGTTTTTACGATAGTAAAAATGTAATTTCACCATTTTAATAGTTTATATCTTTATAATTTTTAAAGGATTCAATCAAATTTTTATTATTTTTGGGGGGGCCAAAGTACAATTTTACCATTACTAATTTAAAATTTGATAAATTATAAGGAGTTTAAATGAAAAATTTTCTATTTTAATGGGACTAGGGCCCCTACCAACCCCCTTGCCTCCGCCACTGTCCTAGTGGAGCCAAAAGAGCAAACCAAGCTTCACTAAAAGGTTGCAAGGTAAAAAAATCATACAATAGAACTATCTTAGAATTGGGGCATATTTATGAGGTGGTATAGCTATACAAGTATCGCATAGTTGGATTGTAATTGGGTGCTATAATGGTGGTGGTGGATGACTTCTCACTTGGGGCCCTGTTGATTCAAGCAATTCTAATAGTACTAAGGTTGTGGATGCATGTGGTTTTGCTGATAATACTACTAATAGGTGTATAGTTATACAAGTAGCCATCATAGTAGCCTTAATTAGCGTCACATGAGTAGCATAGTATGGTTATCCTTGTCTCATATGTTGTTGATAATAGTAATTCGGGTCATACTGATAATACTAGTCATGGTTGGCTTCATTCTCACATTTTCTTGGAATATCTTGATAGGGTTCTTGTCACATATACCATGATAGAAATTGTACTTGGCTAAGTGGTTTGAAGTGTTAAAACTCAAGTTTTAATTTTCTCATAAAGAATGTGGGTTCAAATCCCACTGCTAACATTTTTTCAACTTTGAATACATTACAAGTCATATAAATTTTATATTTTCATTTGAAAATTGTAATCTAATCATTGATGTTGTAATGTTTTCGATTAAAAATTTCCAACTTTGTATGATACTAAATTGGAGCACTTTAATTATGCTATGTTTAGGGAGGTGAGAGTTGAAGTAATTGCACAAAGTCATATATTGTATAATTACAATCGATTACATTAGAATCCAACACCTTATGGCTTTCAAACATACCCATACATGATTTAAGTTTAAGAAACTACTTTTTATAAATTAATAATATTTTAATTTTAGAACATATTTTTCAAAAATATAATAATATGTTATTTTGCCAATCTTATTTAAATAATTTAATTTTTTATTGAAAAGAGATAATTTTCATATATTTTGACCTACTAAATATAAACTAAAAAATTAAGTGCTGAAAATTAAAAACTGACCTAATCAAAATTTATATTTTCTATATACATACCATATATAACTATATACACCATAAATTTGTTAATTATTTTTTGGTATGGTTTAGAGTTGTTCAAAGGTCGGGCTATCAGCCTGAACCCAAAAGCCCATTCGAAATATAGTAGGACTTGAACAAGTAGATAAAGCCCGAAAATAGGCTTGGGCAAAAGTGTAAACTTATTTTTCTATTCGAGTAGAACCTTAGGTAAAAAATTTTATAGCCCAATCCAAATATCTAAATATTTTTAAATATATATTTGTAGCTATAAAATTTTAATATATAAAACTAACCCAAATCCAAATATTATTTAACTCAAAGTACAAACCCATCCTTAAAAAATAAAACCCAAGCCCAAATCCATCCCTATTTGTGTTGGATTTAATATATAAAGTTAATGTTTTATCTTAAGTTTTGGTTAGAGGTTTTCATGGGTCGGGCTGGGCTGTATTCAGGTCGAGCCTATATAAGATATTTAGAAAAAATTTTAAGCCTGGGCTCGGTCCGACTCAAAAAATGGGCTTACTTCTTTGTCTAAGCCCAACCTGATTTAAGAAAAGTGACCCCGTGTCTGGCAAGGCCCACCTATATTTGATTTTTCAGATTAATTTTTATTTAAAACTAAAATTTTTAAAAAATATAATACACTAAATGCACTAAATAAAAGCTAAAATAAAAGTTTTCTAACATATTAAAAAGTATTTTTATTAAAAAAAACACTACCATGAATATAATAAATGTTTTATTATAATAAAATCACAATTAAATATTTTATTGTATTAAATACAAAATTTTATATTTTGGGTTGGGTTATTTAGTTGGGTAAGTTTTTTTTAGGTCTTGGGCAATGAGTTTAATTGTTATTGGATCAGTGATTTAATTTAAACATAAATATATAATTATTACTTATCATATATAATTAATATAGTGTTGCTTTATAACATAATATTCGGGTCGAGTCAGGCTTGAGCCAAAAAAAATTGCCTAAGGCCTGGCCCATATAGAAAACGGACCTTAAATTTTACTTAAACCTATTTTCTAGGCCTTGTATTTTATTCAAATCCTCTTATTTTTTGAACCGACTTTCGTATGTCCTAACATGAGAATTTTTTTAAAGGGTAAAACCGTGATTTCCATAAAACCAAAACCAAATAAAAAAATTAAACAATTTGAATCAAATAAAAAAACATCTGAAAAACAACAAAGAAAATAAAAGGAAACCCGGTAGAAAAATAGAAAAACTCCAGCACACCATCGAAACTTCTCCGATGACTGAAGCATGGTCTCCAATGAAAGCTTCAAGCCAGTCCGACTGATCCCAAACCAAGTCAGTCATTCGTTTGGGAGCATTTCTCAACTCCTCTGCAACCACCATCTCTCTCACAGCCTTCAAATTGTCCTCCATCAAAAAGGTATGTTTCGATCTGCTATGCCCCTCCTTAGCGATGAAATGCGCCACCCAATTAGCTTCCCTTCTCACATGTTTGAATCTAATTTGATGAAAAGTCCTTCCAATGGATTTGATATCTGTAATGACTGAATCCAAATCTGCTCGGTAAAACCCTTCTCGGTTGATCTTCTCAATTACCGTCCTAGAGTCCCCTTCAACCTCCAATTTGACAAACCCCGTCTCTTTAGCAAAAAAAAGCCCCTTATAGCATACTGTAGCTTCTGCCAAGAATGCGTCTAAGATATTGCCATGAAGAGTAACTCCACTTCTCATTACCTTTCCTCTTTTATTTCTAATAATAAAACTCGAACATGATCTCTTCGTTTGGATTTTGTAGGCTGTATCAAAATTCAATTTAACCCATGGATCTTGTGGAGGTTTCTAGCAATCTGAGCCCACCGCCCTTACAACAAGTAATTTCACCTTTAACACTCTCAATTCATCAATCATGCTTACAATTTTTGCCATTGTATTCTGCCTTGTTATTGAAATACCTTACATCGCTTGTTTGTTATGAGCCCACCAGATAGCTCAAATCTTTATGACAACATTTTCCCAAATCCTCTCTTCCTTGTGTTGGACCAAGTGAAAAAACTAGTGTCACAAATTCTCCAAATTCAGATTACTAGCCCAGAAAAAACCTATACCTGCCCATATTTCTTTGACTTGATTACACTCTACAACCACATGTAAGAAGGACTCTGAATCCGCATTACACCGAGGATAAATTGCAGAATTTTTGATTAAAGAGCGATTGGCCTATTGGCAAGAAATCTCTTAAATCTCTCCACTTCTTTGTTATAATCTTAATAGGTATAGAGAAGAACCATAATTTTTTATAAATTATCTGGGTATCCTCTGAGATTTCTGTATTATCATCTTGAATCATCAGCTCCTTATAACCACTACGTACAGTATACTGACCTGTTTTCTCCCTACGTCACACTTAACAGTCTGCACCTATGGCTTTAGATAAAAGAATACACTTAATCACCTCCACCTCTTTGGTGGAAAATATGCTGGTAATTATCTCTTCTTTCTATATTCGATTTTCTTGATCGATTAGTTGATCCACTGTTTGGATCGAATCATTAATGGGATGTGTATTGATCTTGTTTCCAACCAATTGCGGCAGCCAAGGATCATGCCAAATCGAGATATTCTCACTTGTACCAACGCTCTAGCCCATCTGGAGCTCCAACAATCCTCGTGCCGCATATATACTTTGCCAAGTATATGACAGGTGAGCCCTAAGTCTTGCTTCCCAAAAACTTGACCGAGGGTAGTATTTAGCTTTATAAATTCTAGCTAACAATAAATCCAGATTTATAACTAACCGCCATCCTTGTTTAGCTAACAACGTAGTATTGAATTTCCCCATGTCACGAAAATTTAATCCACTCATCTCTTTAGATTTACATAGATCAAACCAACAGCTCTAGTGCAAACCTCGTCGGTTACTTCCCTTACCCCACCAAAATTTGTTCATTATTTTTTCCATGTCAACTCACAATGACTTGGAAGAAGAAAATAAGACATGGCATAAATCAGAATAGCTTGTAGCACAACTTTGATAAAAACTTCTTTACCCGATTGAGAAAGCATTCGACTCCCCCACCCATTCACCTTTTTCCTCAACCTATCAATGATGTTTTGAAAAGTCTCTTTCTTCTTTCTCCCCACCATAGTAGGCAATCCCAAATACTTTTCCATACTCGAAACTGCTCTGACACCCATACTAATTGTCAAAAAATCTCGAATTTCAACAAAGCAATTAGAGCTAAAGTATATTTAAGAATTTTCCAAATTAATCTTCTGACCTGACGCTTTCTCATAAGCCTCAATGAAACCCTTCACCAGGCTAAATCCATCCTCATTCGCATCGCCAAAGATTATGCTATCATCCACAAAAAAAAAACAAGTGGGTTACCCTCGAACCTCCCCTACACACACGAGCTCCCTTAATCAAACCATCCCTCTTAGCTAGTTTAAGGATTGTTGAAAACCCTTCCGTACAAATAAAGAACAAATAGGGACTCAATGGATCCTCTTGTCTAAGACCATGTTCTAGTTGGAAATGCTCACTCAATCTCCATTAACCATAACCGCATAAAAGACCAAGAGATACAATGGTAAATCAACTCCACCCACTTTTCATCAAACCCCATATTCCTCATCATACCCGTAATAAAATCCCATTCAACTCAGTCATATGCTTTACTCATGTCTAACTTCAAAGCAAAAAAGCCATTCTTCCCTTTTCGTCTGTTTTTAAATGTGTGAAGGATTTCATAAGCCGCAAGAATGTTATAAAAAATAAGTCGACCAGGAACAAATGCTCCTTAGGCTTCATCAATACATCCATCCAATACCATTTTAAACATGTTTGCAATAGCTTTCACAATAATTTTGTAAAGCACCGTACATAAATTTATGGGCCTAAAAGATGTCATACACTCTGGCGATGAAACTTTAGGGATTAAAACAATGGTTGTAAAATTAACCTCATTTAATTGAACCTCTCATTAAGCACTCCAAGACAGAATTTTGTGACATCCCCACCTACAATTGCCCAAAATCTTTCAAAGAACACCGCTTGAAAGCCATCAAACCCGGTGCTTTAGTTCCCCCCCATTTCTATGACCACTCTACTAACTTCGTCAGCTTGGAAAGTTTCCAACAGCATATTGTTCATCTCTCCCGTTATTGTTTTCTGCACCCCTTCGAAAATTTCTCAAGCTCCCCTACACCCCTCACTAGAAAACAATCCTTTAAAATAGTTAGTAGCAATCCGCATCAAATCCTCTTCCTTATCCTTCATCGACCCATCTTCATCCTTTAATCCAACAATCCTATTTTTACGACTCCTGCACGAAGCACAATTATGGGAAAAGCTAGTATTTTGATCCCCATGCCTTAGCCAATTCACTCTTGCCCGTTGTTCCAAGTATAGCTCTTCCTTATCAATCTTTAAATTCAGCTCTAATTTGGTATGAATCATCACCTCAATGATCTCATCTGAAGGTTCTTCCGTAGTTAAATTATGCAAACGCCTATTAATTCCTCCATAATCGCCCTCTCTCCTTCTTCAAACGACTTGTCCACCTTTTCAGCCCCTCCCCTACCATGTTTCACCTTTCAAGTACGGCCACATTTTTATTGGAATCCCACAAAGTTTTAACTTTTTCATAACATGAATCTTCTAATAGCTAAGCCGTTTCAAACCGAAAATGACCTCCCAACCTAAAAAAATTACTTGAGCCAGTTGATAATCTCTATCCAAAAGTAAGGGGCAATGATCCGAAATCATACTATCAACATGAGTAAGACTGTAAGATAAAAAAATCTCAGACCAAGCTCGATTCGCCACCTCCTATCAAGTCGCTCTCTAATATTATTAGCCTCAAAATTTCCCTTTTTCCCACGTATACCAATGACCACTAAACCCTAGATCCACTAGCTCACATTCTTCCAAAATTGACCGAAAAGCCTCCATCTACCTATCATCCCTCAACTGAACTCCCTGTTTTTCGGAGCTAAACAAAATCTCGTTAAAATCCCCTATAACACCCCAAGGCAAATCGTTATTCACGCTCAATTGTTCTAATAAATTCCAAGATTCAAACCTCCTCCGTTAGCCTCTATTTTGTATCATCATCATTATTATCAATAACAACATCAATGTGATTTTCTGAAAAACTCATAACAGTAACATTCACTGAATTACATCAGCCCAAAGAAAGACCCCCTTTTGATCCTTGGGCTAAAACATCGAACCCATTTGCAAAACCATAATTCCTTCTTATTTTTTTCCATCTTTGTCCTCTCCACTTTAGTCTCCATAAAGAAGACAATTTGGGGATAATATTTTTCAACACATACTGAACTCTCCGAACCGACCGTGAGTTCCCTAACTTACGGATGTTCCAACTAATTATTTTCATAATGCTCGGCTAACCTGCCCAGCAGGTTTAGCCGATTGATCAATTTGGCCTTCCTCTACCCCATTTTCCACCTTAACTCCTCATTAGAAGACCAAAAGAATCATTATTGGGCCTAGGTCTCTTTTTCCCATCTCCTACAATAATGGGTCGATCTTCTTCACAAAAACCAACCTCCATCGAATCTGTTTTATAGCCTACATCATTCAGAATTTGTTTAGACTTTTCATAAAAGTTAAGCTCAAATTTGCTCAATTGTTCCTTATTAGATTAATTTTGAATAGCTTCATTCCATCTTTCTCGCCCTTATTTCTAGCAATTCCTTGATTTCTTCCCTAAAATCCGATTGAATCCTATAACCAAATACTGTTTCCGTCATCATCCGTCGTGGCGGAGCTTTCAATGAAATATCCCATTCTAGAGGAAGCTCCTTCCTTCCTTCCATCAATCTTTTAGGACATCAATTTTCACTATGTTCTAATTTTCCACATAAAAAATAGAAAGTTGTCAGCCTTTCATATTTAAAAGTAGTGAAAAACTCTTTTTTTGCCACAACAAGTTTCATTTTCCTTTTAAGAGATTGTCGGACATCAATTTTTACTCTGATCTGCATAACCCTGCCGCAATAGGTTTGACATCATAGTCCACAAAAGTTCTAATGAAATCTCCAAACTGTTTAGCTATTATTACCATAAACATTCTAGGTGGCAAATTATGAATTTGAATCCAGAATTCTGTGAATAACAAATCCACTTCTAGGGGGTCTTCACATTGTTTTAGATGATGAAAAACAAGTAAGTGATTGTTCAAGGTCCATGGAGCACCCTTAACCACCCTGTCAAAATCCATTTCACAGTAAAATTGAAACACAAAACGTTTCTCCCCCACCCCCGTAATAGAGATTCCCCCCAAAGGGTGCTACATGTTTGCTATCACGGTCCTCATTGACTGAAAATTAATTGTAGCTGTTGTTAGAAAGCATCCTACCAAACACAGTTCTAAGAAAGGTTCTCCCGCCACCACTTCCTCTTCAATCTCCCAAGCCTCCGTCTCCCTACTGTCCCCTCCTCCATTAACCGTAGGTCTACTAACTCATATTCCATGAAAGACAATAACACAAAACTCACAACAAAACCACTAGAACAAACAGACACCTAATGCTACACAAGGAGCATACTATCAAAACTTAAAAAATTGGTTTGTGTCTATTTAATTAAAGCTTGAGATCCAAAAAAATTGAGCATTCAAAAAAAAGTTTGATTACTCTAACATGAGAATTTTAGTTGTGATAATAGTATTGGATTTAATATGTTAGTTGTTTATATAATCTAGATTCCAAAAGGATGCAATACATCAACTCTCAAGGAAATAAGACAAATTACCTTAACATGGACTAATGTTTTACTAAGAAGAAAAGCATCGACTGAACTTACTCTAACCACAGTTCTAGTGGCAACAGGAATAAAAGCTTCACTCTTTATTGCTATTCATTATTTTATTTCATTGCAAGTTTACTATTATTCTAATTTTATGCATTCCTTTTCTAATTTGGAGTGTTAATATGAATGAATTGATATGTAATTTTAGTTAAATTTTTATGATTTTTTTTTAATTTGGAATGCCAGTATCTATAAACAATTTTTTTATGAATTATCAAAATAAATATTTAATTGTAAATTTATAATTACATTTCAATTTGGAAAAGAAATAGCTTTATTTGGGTTGAGCCGAGCAAAAATCCATATTACCTTATTCTATATAGGGTTGGGTTTAGACAAAAATTCAAGCCTATATTTTGGGCTAGGTCATGCTTAGGCAGAGACATATCTAATTCTAATAACTATTAGAATTTAAAGTATATCAAAACTTTATCTTGATCATGATGGACATCCACTTAATAAGATATTCATAACACTCCCCTTGGATGTCCATTGGTAGATAATGTGCCTCGTTAAAACCTTATTAGGAAAAACCCTATGGGATAAAAAACCTAATGAAGGAAAAAAAGTATACAATCTTCTATTACAAGCTACCTCGTTAAAAACCTTTACCAGGAAACCAATAGGACAAAACATTGGTTAAAGGAAAAGAGTACAACTTGTTTTTAGACTCCCCCTGATGGCAACATTACATTACATTTTTGAGTTGACGCATTCCAATCTTGTGTAGTAGTCTTTCAAATGTTGAAGTTGGCAATGCCTTAGTAAAAAGATCTGCTAAATTATCACTAGAACGAATTTCTTGAACATTTATATCACCTATTTTCTCAAGATCATGGGTAAATAATAATTTTGGTGAAATATGTTTCGTTCTATCACCTTTGATGTAACCACCCTTCAATTGAGCTATACATGCTACATTATCTTCATATAAGATAGTTGACATCTTTTCCTGTAAAGGCAAATTACATATCTTTTGGATATGTTGGGTCAATAACCTTAGCCAAACACACTCTCGACTTGCCTCATGCATTGCAATTATTTCTACATGATTGAAGGAGCGGCAAGTAGTATTTGCGTTGTTGATGCCATGACATGGCAGTACCCCCCACATGTAAATAAATATCCTGTTTGAGATCAACTTTTATGTAGATCTAATAAGTATCTAGCATCAACATAACCAACTAATAGGGATTTTGAATTATTTAAATAAAATAACCCCATATCAATAGTCCTTTTGAGATATCTAAATACATGGTTAATTCCATTTCAATGTGTACATGTTGGAGAAGAACTAAATCTTGCTAACAAGTTTACAGCGAAAGCTATATCAGGTATTGTGTTGTTTGCAAGATACATCAATGCCCTTATGATACTAAGTATGGTACTTCAGGACTAAGAAACTCTTCATCATTCTCGCAAAGACGAAATTGATCTTTATTCACATCTAACGGTCGTACAACCATTGGAGCACTTAATGGGTGTGCTTTATCCATGTAAAATTTCTTTAATATCTTTTCCATATAAGTTGATTAATGAACATGAATTTTATCTTTTAAATGCTCGATTTTTTAGCCAATATAAAACTTTATTTTTCCAAGATCTTTCATTTAAAATTTTTTCTTTAAACAATTTATTGTATTTTGAAGCTCTTCAGGAGTTCCAATAATATTTAGATCATCAACATAAATAACAATTATCACAAAATCTTATCCAACCCTTTTATAAAGACACATGGACAAATTGGATTATTTTTGTAACCTTATTTCAACAAGTATTCACTAAGATAATTGTACCACATGCTTCCAGATTGTTTTAATCTATATAAACTTTTCTTTAATCTGATTGAGCAATTTTCTCAAAAAAACTCTATATCCTTCTGGGATTTTAAATCCTTCAGGGATTTTCATATAAATTTCACTATCAAGTGTACCTATAAATAGGATGTAACAACATTCATTAGATGCATGTCAAGTTTTTCACGTACTGTCAGACTAATAATATATCTAAACGTGATTACATCCACCACAAGAGAATATGTCTCTTCATAATCAATGCTGGGCCTTTGGCGAAAATCCTTGTGCTACAAGGCGAGCTTTATATCTTACGACTTCATCAATTTTATTTTGTTTTCACACAAATACCCATTTATATCCTACTGACTTTTACACCTTTAGGTGTTTGGACTACAGGTCCAAAAGCTTCACGTTTAGAAAGTGAACTCAGTTCTGCTTGAACTGCATCTTTCCATTTTGGCCAATTTTTTTTATTTTTACATTCCTTAGTAGATTTCGGCTCAAGATCCTCATTTTCTTTTATTATTTTAATAGCAATATTATAAGTAAAATTGTTGTCGACAACTACTTTTTGTTTCGATTCCATCTTTTTCTCATATTGACATAACTTATTAAGATCTCTTTATTTTCATCATTTCCATTTTCACTTTTAGGTACCTGAATCTCTTCTTGAGTTTTATAACTAGTTATGTCATGGGTCTCTTCAGGAACCCTCGCCTCCACTATATGACCATCTTGAATGTTTGCTCCTTTACTTTTACGAGGATTTTTATATTTAAAACCGACCGATCTTCCATGCTTCAGGCACAAATTACTTTCTTTTGCACTAATAGTTTGCCCTATTAGGACATCAATTCATATTTGAGCATTTTCAACTGGTATGTGAGATTTAATGAATCTGTCAATTGATTTGTAAAATGAACCATCTGTTGAACTTCTGGTTCACATTGCTTTGTACGAGGATCTTAGACATTGATAATTCATTTCAAGTATTTTATTAATCCAACTTTTTATTCTCTCCCCCTAATGTTGGGAAAACTGATGACTCATGTCTTAACTAAATATCGAATTAATAGCTCAAAAATATTATAAGGAGACTCATATCAATATAGATTATCAATCTCTTATGATCACCCATCTTTGTGCATTGTGGTGGAGCAGTTGGAACATATACTGCATATCCAAAAATTGTAAGATGGGAAATATTTGGCTCTTGACCAAAAATCAATTGTAACGGGGAGTATTTATAATTTATTGGCTTGATGCGTACAACATGTAAATCAATATGATCTCATGCTGAAATAGAAATTCTTGTTCTCATAAGTAATGATTTAGCTATTAGTTAGAGGCATTTGATAAACAATTCAGCTAAATCATTTTGTGTGTGAACATGAGCTACAGGATGTTCAACTTTTATCCCAATTGACATGCAATAATCATTGAAAACCTGGGATGTAAATGCACCAACATTAACAAGATAAATTGTTTTAATTGCATAATCTAAAATTAATCATTTAAACAATCAATCTCGCAAACAATAGGTTTCGAGTTGATAACGCATGTGATTATTTTGTACATTCATCTACCAAAATCATATAATATCAAAACTATCCACATGGTGGATGAATGGGCCCATATTCATTTCAGAAATGCAAGACATTATATCTCAACTTCAGCTAGTGAGTGTTTAAGAATCAATTTTCATTAAGAACAAGCAACTAATGAGAATTCTTTAAATTAAAGAATCTTCTGGTTCTTTAATGAATGTCTATATGAATTCTCAATTAATTTTCGCATCATATATAATCCAGGATGGTCTAATTGGTCATGCCAAGTAGTAAACGCATTTGTATTAGTAAACTTCTGGTTTACTTTAACATGTGTTTCAATTGTACTAAATTGTAACAAATTGATAATTTTATTATCATTCCTTTTAATTTGTACCCACATATAAGTATTATTATGACATTTACTACTGGAAATGTCTAAATCAATGTGAAGTCTATAATGTCACCAAGTCAATAAATATAATTTCTAAATAATTATATGTAGTATTCGCTTTAGGGAATATGCCAAAATCTTCAAATGCCAAAAAATCTATTAATAGCAAACTTTGAGAGTGGATCTTATTTTCCAGGTGTACAACAAGTACATAACCAATGACTTTTCATACGTAAGTTTTCTCTCTTACAAGTTCTCATCAGTAATATTTTACCACGTAATTTTAATTGAGAACTTATTCGAATATTGTAGAGTTATACTCATAGGTTTTTAAAAAATTGCAACTTTAGGTGCATCCAACCATAATAAACTTTAGATAGAATCATCATATTCTATTGCTCATGAATAGATCTTTCATAGTTAAATATTTTGATTTCAACCCTTTAATAGGGATGATGACAAAAGAATATCACAAATATTATAAATTAATAACCCAATCCCTTTTTTGTTCATATGAAATATAACATTTTCCTCGTTCACAATCTCAATATGAAATCCATTACAAATAACTTTTAAAAGTAATGCATTAACCATCACAAATTTTGTATTTTTAGATAATGATATATTAGCTCTTCGGAGCTTTCAACTAATTTTGTACAATTAAATATTGAAATAATATTTGTTTGTTTCAGTACCAAATAAGATAAATATTTTCTATCTATAATGATAGAATTCATTACTACATTCGCATATCCTTCCTCAAAGAATATTAACAAAAACAAAATAGTTAGGCATACGCCACGTATATGGCCAATAATATTTCATATCACATTGATAACATAAGTTATCTTTACCCTTTGAAGAGTTATCTTGAAAACTCTTATGGTTCTCTTATTTATTACTATGTCCCCACTTTTAGTAGTCCATGAGTATATCTTTTATTTTCTTTATGCTTACATTCACTTCGGGGATGCAAAAAATTTGGTAGGACAGACTTCTAAACGCCTCTATTGATTTTTTTTATTTCATAATCACCATCATAAACATGCGTGGATTTTAAATCAGACTCTATCCATTCATGTTGTCATGATTATTCTCCAATTATAATAAATATGATATAATAAATAAAACATAGTAAAATATACCTGAAGATCTTTAACATCATCGTCATCAGCTTGACTATTATCACGAGCATCCATTCTGAGATTGAATCTTTCAACATCCTGAAGATTAATTTGTGGGACGACTTCGAAATATTTAAAAAAAAATAGAGAAACATCGTGCTGATAACGTGTTATAAAATAAAGAGAGATAGAAAAAATAAAGAACAAAGAAAATATGAAAACAATAAAAATGTACTTTATTGATCAAAGAGATGATTTACAATGCTTCATTAGAGTCTTTATTTATAGGCATAAGAAGTATAAAAGAAGTAAATATCTAATTCTAATAACTATTAGAATTTAAAATAAATCAAAACTTTATCTTGGTCATGATAGACATCCACTTAATAAGATATTCATAACATATATATCATTCTTGAAAATGTAAAAGAAAATTGTGGAGGTTTTTTTGGTGGGAGATTCAAAGATTCATGTGGATAAAATTTGAAATATTGAAACTTTCAATTATCTTTTTTTTATTTCTTTTCTTAAATTTTAATTTTGAATCATTTTGTTGTTTCTGTTCAATAAAATCACAATTTTTTTGTAAAATTATTATAAAAAACTTATAAAGATAAAAAAAGGGTTTTTATGAACTTTTAAATTTTTATTTTGAAAATTATATATATTTTAAATTATATTTATGTATTTTTATAGATAAAAGTACATGTTAACAAAAATGAGGCGGATTATGTATTATTTTTTTATTTTTTTGGGGCACCAAGCTCGTATAACTTACAATATGCTTAATACTTACATGGCGAACCATGTCGTGGGCTAAAATGAGGCGGATTGATCTTGCAGGTCGTCCAACTATGTATTGAACTGTAGATGGCTAAACTTCAAACTATCCAGCAAACACAAATATTGTGTAAAGTAAAGTGAACATTTAATTTCGTAATTTCCTACGGAAACCTAAATGGCGAGCTATTCCGCGGATACCCCACACTGTGATAGGTCTAGCGGAACTTATAATGCGAAACATAACAGAACATGAGTTCATTTTATTTACATACATCAAAAGAGTCCAAAGTAATCACCTTCAAAATTTAACATATTTGCTTACAAAATAACTAACCGCCTATATACATGCCACTTAGACCGAACTAAACAAAATCAAGAGTCTACCACAACTTTGGGTAGATAGTGTGAACTTCTCACTGGTCCTATTGACACGCTCTGAATGTTCAAAATCTATAAGATAAAAGCAACCTAGGTGTAAGTATTAAGAATACTTAGTAAGCTCATACAAATTCAATAATTAACCTACCTCACATAATAATTGTGTGTCAATTTAATATGCAAACATAGTTTACCTATCAACCAACACAAATTGTCAACAAGGTAAATGTGTATACTTTATCACATACAGTATATTGAGAACCCAACATGATATGTTAACACTTTTCATATCTGATTCATTCACATACTTTTCACCGGTGCAGACTTCAATTTTTTAATAGTCAAGTCTTCCATTACTCATCATTCCTTAATTTGCCAATTTCACACCTTGCATATTTTATATTACTTGATGAACATCGTAAAAGAACTCAAAACACATGTACGCTTCACATCAAAGTCTCGTCTGAACTAATTATGTACAGAGATGTCAGGTTACTCGTCCGAGCTAAACTTTTATTAATACAATGAAAGTTTAGACAGGTCTATATATACATGTAAGGTTACCAGTCCAAGCTAAACCTTTAAAACGACAACATATTACCAGTCTAGGCTAAATTTGTGTCACGTGTATCTTCAAGTCCGCAACAAATACTTGATCTCGAAATCATTAGGAAATAACACGTAACCATGTGTATGAGTATTTTACTAAGTTCATCGGGACGCTTTCATTTTATAAACTCATTCTCATTCATTGGTGCCATAATTCAGTATCTCCCTTCTATACTCAACAAACCGAATCTGACATACAAAATTTTCAATTATACAATTAAAGTACAAAAGAAAAGAAAGTTAAACAATGTTTATATTATATGAACTTACCTGGTGGAATGACAACACACCACGATAAAGTCTACTCAACAACTTTTCCTTTCCCGTAATCTTCTCTCGACAGATTCAAATCTTGATTTATAACATAATTTAATTCAATTTTTATAAACCAATATCATTCATCAGCTTATGAAGCATATAAGTCAATTCAATCCTATCACTCAAAATTCTCTTAAACCTAACACTAAACAATAGAGCATTTTTTAACAAAGTTTATAGAAATCTTAAACTGGTTTTGAAATGTTTACACTTTAGTCCTGATATTCGAAATTGACAAATTTTCATTTTACCAAGTGATTCTTTTTCATAACACCTCTTCTAATATAATCATTTAACACCATAATTTCAAGCATTCAACAATGGCAATCTCATAAAATCTTTAACAGTTTTTGAAACGAACACCACTGTTAGCTAGATTGAAACACAACAATCTCAAAAACACAAAATTCATGTAAAACAAGCTCTAATTAGCTTACGATGCAAGAGCACAAAACTTGGTCGAACTTTCTTAGCTCAACAAAGAGGAAAGACGATGATGGAGAGAATGAAAGAAAGAAAAATGAATATTCTTCCCTTTATCCGCAATCTTACGGTATATATATCTAATCTAATTGTTAATTAAAATTAACATTATTATAGTTAATACCAACACTTGTCCGACCACTATCTATAAAGAGGACTAAATTATCATTTCTGTCCCTAATCGATTAATGTATTATCATTAGCAAATAGAAATCCATAATAGTAAACTTTTACCACATTTACTATTTCATCCTCGTACTATGATCAATTCTCCAACCAATTCAAAATTTCTAAATTAAAATTTCATATAACATTATATTAAACCAATGATTATTAAATATTAATATCTACGAACTTGATCATTAGAGAACAGGGTTCCGAAACCACCATTTTATGTACCACTGAAAACAAGTTACAATATCTTTGTTATCTTCAAAAGTTGTGATGGACATGTAATGGTGCATGATGTCGCTGAAACTCCACCTACAACTAGCAGTTTCTCTTGGAAAGTGGGTGGCTCTTCATCGCCTTCTTAATTTGTTTCTATTTTGAGAGCATATCAAAATAATAAATGATTTCACAAGTCGGTTTGAACTTACATTATCTTAAGTTCTATATGTTTTTTTTTCTATTATTTAATAAGTCTTCACTTTTAGAAGTTTTTGTATACTTTTGTAGCACTTTTTCAAAATTACATTTGCAAGTGATTTTAAGGACATTTTGATAGATGCTCGATCATTTTATCGATTTTTTTTCTGCTGTTTTGAACCATCTAAGACTATTTTATTATGACACTTGTGAAAGAGGAGTATAAATTTTAATAACAATAATTAAATAATAATACAGTAGTTTCATTGTTTTTTGTATGACGGATCTAATTAATTAGTAGGGTTGAAATAAATGGATTTAACCCTAAAAATTGGATTTCAAGCATTTTAATGATTTTTTAGAAAAATAATACACTAAGCTTTTACTAAGCAATTTGTAGTCAACTTTGGATTAACAATCTTTTTGAAGATATTATTTAATGTCAACTAATTAATATTTTGGAAATAAAATCATCTTTAATTAATATTTGCTTTGCCCTTGGGAAAGGTAAAGGAAAAAAGAACAAGACCGAACCCAAAGAGGATATTCGGTTCACCCACACAACACCAACGAGTCACACGTGTAGCTTCACATGCGAGCCGCTGCGCCTTTGGGTGCCCCAATAGGCACAAACCCAACACGATTACCAAACGATGCCCAGATTCCATCATGTCCGTCCACGTCATCCCCATGGACCTACCCAATCGGGTTGACCCGGCTCCATCAACGCTCCAGATTGATCCTTCAACACTAAACAGAAAAGAAAGAAAAGAAAATGATAAAACCAAAGGGAAGGTGAAGGACCCTCTTCAATTCCTTTTGAGGAAAGGCAACAAGCGGAAGCCATGGCAGGTGGTGGAAATAAGAGAAGATCAAATAACAACAAGAATAAGAACAGCAACAGCAACAGCAACAGCAACAGCAGCAGCCAAAATAAAACGAGGAGTGGCCGAGGAAGATCCAAATCTTCGTCTACTCGAATCAGGAACTCTCTTTTTGTTGAGGGTGGTCTTTTATCCGATTGGCAGTTGGATTCCCAAGGTCCCCTTTCTTTACTATCTTGTTGGATTGCTGAGAAAATGGGTTGGTTTTGGGTTTTGACTAAGGGAATTGAGTCATCAAATGATTTGTGTCTTAATAAGTAAGTTTCTTTCAAGGAAAAATGCTTTTCTTATGGGGTGTTGTTGAATTGCAGGAAGGAAAAGAAATGGGAATCGAATTTCTGGGTTGGGTTCTGATAGGGCAAAGGCTTCTACTTCAAAAAAAGGGCCATCAACAAATATTGGTGGTAGTGCTATAAGATATGAGTACCCTTCTCTCGATCTTCAAGTAAGTTCCTTTGAACACTAAAAGTTGGTTGCTTTTTATATAATTCGAGTCTTGATGAATTTAAGCGTTCTTCCCCTCTGTAATAATGTAAGCAAACTAGAATGTGCTATCTATTGTATTTAAAACTGATTTTGGTTTTACTTAATTTTTCGGTGCTGAATTGGTTTGTTTGTGTTGATTCACTGTATTTATTGCTTTTTCTGCATCTTTTTCCAAATTCTAGTTTTTGTGCTGGTTGAAATTTAGCCTAAATTTCTGGCTTCTACTGTTTTCAAGAAACTTGGAGGTTTTGTAACAAGTTAAATATGGGATATAACAATTTTTCCCTTTCACTGCTAGTTATTTGAACTGACGTAATTTGTATTAGTAGAAGATAGCCTGCTGCATTTTTAGTAGGAAGCAATTTTGAAAACGTTACTGAACTCTGCCTTTATTTTGGGATATAAGTAGGAGCACATAGTCTGATATGAGCCCCTACTTACAGATGATATCCTTGGCTTTTTTCTTTCTTTTTTTTTTTACTGAAGATGTAGGAGAACATATTCTGGTTTCTAGTTTTTATTTTTGATTATACTCGAGAGTTGAGAGGGAATATGATCTCGATGTTTGACAATTGTTATCTCTGCACTACCCTTGGTAATGATGAAGTCTTCTTATTTCCTACTTTGCCTAGGTATTTTGTTCCTTAAGGCTTCTATCTCCTGAGAATAACTTGCATCAGCACATTATTGTAGAAAAGCAGCCAAAATGTAATGATGAAGTCGTCTATATTGAGTAGATTGTGATGATTGTTTTTAATGTGAATTTCTTACAGGATCCAGAATCAGATATTCTGGCCCATGAGGGAGATAATAAAAAAGATGAGCTGCATCCTATTATTTTGCTTTCAAAGGAGAGCCAAATTGTTGCTTACATGGACCAAACCACACCTTCGAAGCCCAGTCTTGTAAATTATACTTATGGATATGGTTCTGATTTTGTACTAGGTGATAAATCACACACAGGATTAGGTTTTGATGATGAATCCGAGGCAACCCCCAGTGGAATCGAGTCATGCTCAAAGAAAATGGAAGAACAAGAAGGAGCATGTTCTAATTTATCATCCTCTGAGACAGAAGCTGATGCTGGTCATGATAATAATAATAATAATAATAATAATAATAATAATAATAATAATAATAATAGTAGTAGCAAGGTTGATGCCGGCGTGGCTGAAGAGTTTATTTTTAATGAATTATCCCAAAAGAAAAATGCAGGGTTTTTGTCAATTGGAGGTGTGAAATTGTATACTCAAGATATGTCTGATGCAGAAACTGATGAGGACTATGATGGAAACTCACTAGGTGATGAAAGCTCTGGAACAACTGATCAAGAGGAGCAAGATGGAGTATATGAGAGTGATGACTCTGTAGTTTCTTCAGATGATGATTCAGATATTGATGAAGAGGTTGCAGAAGATTACTTAGAAGGAATTGGTGGTGAGGATAGTGTTTTGGATACCAAGTGGTTGGTAGGTCAGGCTTTGAATGATTCCGATGATGATAGTTCTTCTAATACTTCTTTTGATGAGACATTAGAGAAGCTGGGTGGGATTGCTCTCCAAGATGCATCTAGGGAATATGGCATGCAGAAGAATCAGTCTAGAAATAAATACTCTGGAGGTGCTAAGGATGCTTGGTCACCAGCCTTGGATGATCTTATGCTACTAAAGGATCCAAGAACTATGTCTGCTAAAAAGGAACATGTTGCCAAGTTGCCTCGGTCTTGGCCTTTACAGGAACAAAAGAGCAAGAATTCCCGCAAATTTCCTGGTAATAATTGTTTTTTATGGTTACCTCAATCTGTATGCTTTAAGTCTTCCGCCTGACTTTAAAACCATTTTCTTTAGTTGATTCTTTTCAGATTGTGCTTCAAAATTTGGATGTGGTTGGAATTTTATAGACCTTCAATGAAAGGCAAATAAGGAAATTAGAAGTATAAAGATAACTTTTTCCTTTTTCTTTTTTTATGTACTGCTTGGACAAATTATATTCGTTGCTCCTCAACTAGCTTAGGTCTGCGAAAGAGAGAGTGTTCCATCTTTTTCATATTTATTATTTATTTGTTTTCTCATTTACATTCAAGTCTTGACAAACCCTCAATTTTTTAATGAGCTCAAAAAAGCTTTAGTTATTTTATGAAATTTGAATATGATGATTTATGGTTTCTAAGATGTGCTGGGATTCTTATTGTGACATGAACAGTTAAGCTGGTTCAATTCTGTCAGTCACTATCTCATATTCAGTCACTTCCCTGTTTGTAGATATATGCTTATGATGTTCTGAAGAAAATCATAATCAGTTAAACTATTACTTCTGTTCTAAATGAAATAAAAATCAATTCAAACCCTAACAATTCGGTCTTTGCATTTTCAACTCGAAGGTCTCAGGTTCTGACCTTGAGAATACGAGGCTCGGTCTTATGGGAAGAGATAGGGTCATTTCCTTTCTGTACTTCACCTTCATTTGTAACAAAAACAAAACAAAGTAAATGATGAAATAATTTGTACTACATTTCAGGGTCACTGTCACAATTTCCTTTGTTACACTTTCTCAACTTATATTAGTAGTTCGATCTGCTTTCTTTTTTTCTTATTCTTGGTGGCCCAACTTTTGGAAATTCCCAATGTGATGACATTTAATTTGGTGTGTCTATATATTGATAGAATAATTTGGTATATGTTGATGTCTTCATTTTCTCTTATTTTCATTTTGCATTATGGCAATTAAAATGTCAATATATTTGTCAGAAGCCTATTTAAAAATAGCCTTATTTTGTAATTATGGTCTTTATGGTACATTAGTAGACCTGAACGCAGACCACGTTATATTTTCTTATTACAAGGGTGCTTTTCAGGTGAAAAGAAGAAACATCGCAAGGAAATGATTGCTGTGAAGCGCCGTGAAAGAATGCTTCGTCGGGGTGTTGATCTTGAGAAAATTAATTCGGTAAAATGAAAAACATTTTAAGACTACTCATCATGCTTTATTTGCTGCACATTCTCAAGCCTACTTATCATGTTCTATTTGTAACAAGTCATAAGTTTTAGGTTTTTGCCATAGTGTTATTTTTCTTGTTTCTTCTTCCTCCACCCTTGAGGTTCTTAAATTGTAATTTATAATTGAGATTTTCCTTTTGAGAAAGTTTAGTTAGGATAAGTGAATTGCATTTTCCCAACTTATGCTCCCTTTTAAAGATTTTGATTAGGTCATAAAATATTTGAAATGGATTCAGAAAAAGTTGTACATGTGAAGAAATAATCAGAGATGGGGGCTACTTAAGTGATCCCTTTTTCTCTTCATACAAGACAATGAACACAAGTTGATAAAGGAGCAATTAGAAGTAATAGAGTACTGGTTCGACTTTGTTCCTAGTCCCTTTTAGGTTAACAAATATAATATTTTTTCTTTTTCTTTTCTTTTAATAGTTCAAATGACAAGAGGTAGAAACTTTCCCTGTAAATACAAAACTAAAAGAGATGACATCTTTCTTCTTCTTCTCCTCCTCCTGCTCCATTTTTTGGTGCGTGTTTGGTTGGACACTTTGAGGAAACCATTGAAGTAATTAATAAATGGATATTAAGTTATTCTTAAATGCATTTTAAGTTACCATGAATGATTCAAGACATTAACAGCTCCATGTTTTGATGAATTGTAGAAATTAGAGCAGATTGTTTTGGATCAGGTTGATATGTTTGCTTTTCAGCCAATGCATCCTCGGGATTGTTCACAGGTATGGCCCCATGGCTAACCTTTCGCGGTTCGGAATTGATTTTTCTTAATACATCCCCGCTCCTCTTTTTTTCTGTGTGATTTTTTAATCCTATCTTATGGGCATGAATCATTTTCTACCAATATATAACAATGTGCAATTATCATTATAATATTTTAAGTTAAGTGGCATGGAATAGCTTGTTCTCATTTTATCAAATAGGGACAAGGTTTACTTGGTCTTAAACTAAGGTTATGACTGGGAGAAGAATGTTAGTATGAAGTGAAGAGTGGATTATCCTCCAACTTATTTTAGCAAATAGTTTGGAAAGTTAGTTTCTTCAATCAGAAGGCTGAGCATGGAAAATATTATCGGTAGTGTCAGAGAGGATAACTTGTGAGTTGAAAATGTCAATTAGCCATTGAACTTGTGCATTTAAAGGCAAACAGGCCTGATAATTTTGAAACAAGTATTAAAGAGTCCTGCTTTGAAATTCAATGTGGAGCTCTGAGAAAACTCAACATCAAAGAAAGGCTTTTATTTACTTTTTTAACTAGCTGCTGACTATTTTGCTGCTATTGGAGTATATTTGATGTACTTTAGGTCACTGTAGGTAAGAAGATTAGCTGCAATTTACCGTTTGTCTAGCGGATGCCAGGGTTCTGGAAAGAAAAGGTAATTAGTCTTTTACTACTGCATGAATGGAATCTGATGTTCAAACCTGATGCCATTTCTCCTTACAGGTTTGTGACAGTAACACGGACACAATATACTTCCATGCCGTCTTCCAGTGACAAACTTCGCCTGGAAAAGGTACCAAGCTCCTTTTAACTAAATGTTGAAGGTTATGCACTGCAAGCAGTGGATTTTGCAATAATATTTTATTAGTATTATGTGTATGTAATAATATATCTTTTGCTATGTTAGCTCTCTCTAGAGTTTGAGCTTGTAATTGGGTAGTCTATTAGTGAAAATTAGCAGACCTATAACCCTTTATTTTCTGGATTGCAGCTAATTGGAACTGGTGACGAGGATGCAGACTTCCCTGTTAATGAAGGGTTTAATATAAAGGCATTGGATTCAGGCAGAGCAAGAGCACAGAAGGTTGCTAAAGGGAGTGGCTTAAAGAAAGTCGGTTCTAGCAACATTGGTGAATCAGGTGAGAAAAGACGAAGTGGGAAAAAGGTTTCCTATGTAAGTCAACCTGTCTCATTTATATCGAGTGGCGTCATGGTATCTGAAACTGATGAGATCAGAACTACCGATCCTGAGGGTACATCAGAAAGTTACGAACATAAGGGTATCATCAGATCAGCACAGTTTGGTGCATTCGAGGTACATACAAAGGGTTTTGGATCCAAAATGATGGCTAAAATGGGATTTGTTGAAGGTGGAGGGTTAGGAAAAGATGGTCAAGGTATGGCACAGCCTATTGAAGTCGTACAGCGGCCTAAATCCCTTGGGTTGGGTGTGAATTTCACCAGCACAAGCAGTGACTCAGATAGGGTACATAAATCTGGCGGAGCTTCCGAAAATCATAGCAAACGTTTTGGTGACTCATCGAAGGATCAGCATAAATCTTTTGGAGCCTTTGAAAAGCATACCAAAGGTTTCGGATCCAAAATGATGGCTAAGATGGGTTTTGTTGAAGGTATGGGGTTAGGCAAGGATTCACAAGGCATTGTTAATCCTTTGGTCGCTTCTAGGCTCCCAAAATCACGAGGATTAGGTGCTAATCACTAGATGCCATGCATAAAAATGAATATACAAAAGGCAACCTTCAAATAGAACTGTTTCTCAGGTTAGTTCAATGCATTTGTAGTTATTTTTTATTTAGCAAATCGTAACATTCACCTCACTAACTTTTACGGTACGTTTAGAAGTAATAAAAGCTTCAGCCATTTGGATCCTTCCTGGTTTATCATAGATTTCCCATTGGAAGCTTTCTGGTATTGTTCATGGAGGGAAAACCCCATGATTTGTTGTTAACTTTCTAGGATGGAGACATGGTGGAAAAAACATGAAATGACTTGCTATGTGCATTGGGAAGCCCTTCAAGGCTTACTTGAGGCATGGTTTGTGAGATGTGGGAGCTTTAAACCACTCTATTTCTGAGTGCTTTTCCATGTGACGGAAAATGTGAAAATCGGTGTTGCTGTTTCATTCACATAATTTTCGTTCTTTTAAATTGTTAGTTTTATTATTGGAATTGGTAAGACGTGTGCATCATGGCCTGTATGCTATACCTTTCATTCTTTATGCATCCAATCAGAATATAATTTTTTTATGTAGCTAAGCAAATGGTGTAGAAGACAGGCTTAACAGCTCATCTTTAACAATAAAAAATGCCATATGATTGAATCACATTACCTTCTTTTTGGTGCTAAATGATATTGCCATCTTGGTTTGACCAAAACAAGGCCATTAATGTTAAAAAATGATGGTTAAAATTTGAGTTTTCTTTGCTCATTAGGTGGTGGGTAGAGAGCTAGATTTAAGCTATATTAACCCTAGTTAACTTGTTGAGAGTCATTCCAACACTATTTCTGGCTATCCTTTTAGTTAATTAGACTGTGGCATACTATATTTAAAAAATAGGTAAAAAAATATACAGAAATACACAAATTAAAGAAATATTTTTAAATTTTTAAAATGTTAGAAATTTCAAAACAATTGTAAAAATAATAGAAGCTATAAAACATATCAAAATTATGAAATTTTGTTAAAATTTATAAAAGAATGTATAAAAATGATTAGAAATTGTAAAAGATTGTACAAAAAAGTTATTAAAATTTGTTGTATCCTATAATAAAGTATATCCTCGTTAATTACACTTAGAATGTTAAAATTTTGGTATAAAAATTGCATATAGCTAAAAGTACAGTCAATTTTTATAAATCTTATTTAGTAATAATTGAATAAATTTTCATATTAAATTTTAAAATTTTTAAACAAATTAATTTTTAGTACTTTGCTAATATCTCTAGTAGCATGTTCATTCGATTTGGTTTCCTATTTAATGTATAGTGTAAGCTTTATTTATCTATTTATCATGGTACATATGCCCTTTCTATTTCATATTAAAGTTCTTTAGAATAATCGAACACTCGACAATAGTGGTAGACACACGAAAAACATGATTTTTGAATATTTATGGGCATTTAATTTATAATTGTAGTTATAAATATTAAGTGTTTTACAGCAACATATTGGCATGTTAATATTTAGATTTTTACTTTACATTTTAAATTTTAATTTGTCAATTAAGATATGAGTCTAGAGACAATAAAATAGAATAATTAAAATATTATCTAATTCATATGACAATATGTTTCATTGTTTATATAATTAAAATTTTATTTAAATTTATTACTTAAAAATTTACTTTTTATATCTCAGAAATACTTTTTGACTATAATATTGGACACTTAAATTTGAAGCAAATATATGAAAATAATTTTTATAATATTTTTCAAAAGCAATAAAACCAACCCCTAATTTATTTATTTTTAAAATATAAACAATAAATCTAAACAAAGTTTAAAAAAAATCAAAATCTCATGCATATAACATAAACTTAATGTTATATGTTTAATTGCATTAAATTAATATTCACGTGTTATATTATAGGTTAAAGTATATATAATTGTATCAAATTAAGATTTACACATTATATTGTAGGTTAAAATATGTTATAAGTTCCTATACTCTTTATGAATTTGAATTTTAGGTTTTGTACTTTTATTTCTAGAAATTGAGTCTCTTTACTATTCGATTTCAAAATATAGGCCAAATTGTTAATATTGTTAAAATTATTTTGTTGAATTAATATTCATTACAATGCCATTTTTTAGTTATATCATTCCGTTTATTTCAAGATTTCACTTTAAAAATTAACAAGCTAAACCGGATATTTAAATTTGAAAAGTAGAGGATTAAATTCCTCGAAATAAAAGTATAAGGATTGAATTCTAAATTTATGAAAAGTATAAGGATTTATGACATATTTTAACCTATATTGTAACTAAAATTTATTCTTTAAAGGTAGTTATATTGTTTTTATATTGCTTTCGAACTAGTAATTAATAAATGTATTCGATGTTACTAACAAGTGGCCGAGTGTAATGGTAAGAAACATTGTACTTTTAATGGGAAGATTTAAGTTTAAATTTTGAAGACGAAATTGTTGGGAAGGACAGCCATGAATCTTGAAAAACTAGACCTGAAGTATAAAAAAATGTATTTAATGTTTTATACGAAGAGTAATTATAAATTAATATTTTACTATATTATTTATAATGATTTCATAGTAGGATCTTCTTTTAGAAAGAACAAAGAATATAAGTTAGTAAAGGGTTTAATTACCAATTTCATCCATTTATTTTAATTTGTCAAAATTCAATCCTTATATTTTATAATATATGGAGTGAATAAGTAAAAAATCAACTATTCAAATTTATGTTTACTAACAACTGGATTAACTTATTAATTTTCATAATATATGAGGATTAAATTTTAATAAATTAAAATAAAAGGACCAACTTTTCAATATTCTTAAGAATTCTTTTAAAATATGCATAATAATCTAATAATCTACTAAATTTAAAGCGAACTACTATATACTATACGCAGGAAATAAAATAAAATTTTTGATAAAGTGTTAGAAAAAAATATAATAATTTTAAGAACTTAATTTTTGAATACTTGATAACCCGTAATGAAATTTATTATATAGAACTTTTTCTACAGAAAGTGTGAAACATGATAAGTAGATAACACCTATTTATCACTTAATAAAGAATATTTTTTATTTTACTTTATTTCATTTAAGATTTTGTTATCATTTATCAAATAATCTAATTATAAATCGTATTTCATTGGCAAAAAGCTTGAAAAAAATTAACGATCTTTTATAGATAAAACTTGAACAAAAAATTGGTGAAAGTAGCTATAAAGTCACTCTATTATAGGGACTAGATTAAATTAGTCCCTTTACTATTAAAAAAATGAAAAGATCAAATTGAAAAATTAAAATTTATTATTTAAAAGATAACATGAAAATTTATTTTTTCATTTACAATTGAACTCTAAATAAAATATTTAATCTATGAATCATAAAAAGCTTTTAAAATATAAATCCTTTAAATAAGAAATGATATTTTTAAACATTAAATAGTAACTCGGTTGAAATGGCTTTATTTGATCGATATAATAGTGGAGGGACTAATATGATTTAGTCCTTATAATAGAAGGACCTGTCTAGTATATTCACTAAAAAAGCTAATAGAGTCAAAAACGTGTAATTCAAGAAAGCTTCAAGAGGAAAAAAGAGAGAAAAAGAAAACTCAAAACATGGTGTCGGTAGTAGAGTTTTTTTCAGAAAAAAAAAAGAAACCCAATCATATAAGACCCGCCATCGTGCCTTCCATTGCTACTCTCGTCCTCTCAAAAGTGCATTTTCCTTGGAAACCAAGAAGGAACATTTTGAAGATCTCTCTATGTTCAGACTTTAAGTCTCTTCATAGAGGCTCTTCATTTTGCTCTCTCAGCAGGAGCAGGTAATGCTATTTCTCCTTCCATTGTTACATGCACTGCTAGATTTTGTGCTGTTCCCATTGTTTGCTCAAAACCCACATCGAAATTTACCTGTATCTTTGCTAAAAAACACATTTCTCGTTCTGGGTTTTCCCAGATCTGACAAAATTTGGAGTGATGGGTAATTTTGGGATCTGGGTATTAACAATTTGCTTGATATTTCAATCTGGGTACGGGTTTTATTTGCCTGGTAGCTACCCTCTGAAACATGTGGTAGGGAATTATTTGTCTGTCAAAGTGAATTCCTTGACTTCCATTGATACTGAAATGCCCTTTAGCTATTACAGTTTACCCTTTTGTAATCCTGTAGAGGGTGTTAAGGATAGTGCTGAGAATCTTGGTGAGCTTCTCATGGGAGATCGGATTGAGAACTCACCATATAGGTTTAAGATGCACACTAATGAAACGGAGATCTTCTTGTGTCAAACCAATAAGCTCTCGTCTGATGATTTTAAGTTGTTGACGAAGAGGATTGACGAGATGTATCAAGTTAACTTGATTCTCGATAATCTGCCTGCTATAAGGTATACTAGGAAAGAGGGTTTTATGTTGAGGTGGACCGGGTATCCGATTGGTGTTAAGATTAAGGATGGGTATTATGTGTTTAATCATTTGAAATTTAAGGTACTTGTTCATAAGTATGAAGAGACAAATGTAGCCCGTGTTATGGGGACTGGGGATGCTGTTGAGGGTTTCCCTAGTGTCGGCAATAAGGGATCGGATGTTCCTGGTTATATGGTTGTCGGGTTTGAGGTGGTTCCTTGCAGTGTCGTGCATAATGGTGACTTGGTTAAGAACTTGAAAATGTATGAAAAATACCCATCTCCGATTAAATGTGAGCCGACTACTGTGTCAATGCCCATCAAGGAAGGTGAGCCAATTGTCTTCACCTATGAAGTTACTTTCGAGGAGAGCGATATCAAGTGGCCATCTCGTTGGGATGCTTATTTGAAGATGGAGGGAGCTAAAGTCCATTGGTTCTCAATCTTGAATTCTCTTATGGTGATCACTTTCCTCGCCGGTATAGTCCTTGTGATCTTCTTAAGGACTGTCAGGCGGGATCTGACTCGGTATGAGGAGCTTGATAAGGAGGCGCAAGCAATGGTGAACGAGGAGCTGTCTGGGTGGAAGCTAGTTGTTGGGGATGTTTTCCGTGCCCCATCCAATCCTGCCCTTTTGTGTATTATGGTTGGGGATGGAGTTCAAATCCTTGGGATGGCAATTGTGACAATATTGTTTGCGGCTCTTGGATTTATGTCACCAGCGTCCCGTGGAACTCTCATTACAGGTATGCTATTTTCCTACATGATTCTTGGTATTGCAGCTGGCTACGTTGCAGTTCGTCTTTGGAGAACAATTGGCTTCGGAGATCACAAAGGATGGGTTTCCGTTGCTTGGAAAGCTGCTTGTTTCTTCCCCGGTATTGCCTTTTTCATTCTAACCATTTTGAATTTCCTGTTGTGGGGAAGTCGCAGCACTGGAGCTATTCCATTTTCTCTCTTTGTTATTCTACTTTTACTTTGGTTCTGTATCTCGGTTCCACTCACCCTAGTTGGTGGATACTTTGGGGCTAAGGCACCTCATATCGAATATCCTGTTCGAACCAACCAAATCCCTCGGGAAATTCCAGCTCAAAAGTACCCATCCTGGTTGTTAGTTCTTGGTGCTGGGACTCTACCTTTTGGTACCCTTTTCATCGAGCTTTTCTTCATCATGTCTAGCATTTGGATGGGACGAGTGTACTATGTCTTTGGGTTTCTGTTCATTGTTCTGGTCTTACTTGTTGTGGTTTGCGCTGAAGTATCTTTGGTGTTAACTTACATGCATCTGTGTGTGGAGGACTGGAAATGGTGGTGGAAATCGTTCTTTGCATCCGGCTCAGTTGCCATCTACATCTTCCTGTACTCCATAAACTATCTCATATTTGATCTTAAGAGCTTGAGTGGACCTGTCTCGGCTACTCTGTACTTGGGGTATTCTCTCTTCATGGTTCTCACAATCATGTTCGCAACTGGCACAGTTGGATTCCTTTCTTCTTTCTGGTTTGTGCATTACTTATTCTCTTCGGTAAAGCTGGATTGAAGATGGTTTCTCCAGGTATGCACACAAAAAATGGCACACTGAAGAGGTAAGTGGACAATGAAGAGGATCTTGAGAAAAGAATTCAACCCTTATATTAGTCAGTCTTCTCTTTACAAGTATTTTGTTATCTTGAGCTTTACTTTAGTGGATGTAATAACAATAAGTTTTCCCAAGTTTTGCTTTATTCTTTTATGAGATTTGCATTCTGATCCCTTGGAGACTGATTTGGGTTGTGTTGGTATACTTTGTTCCGGTAATTATACTACGTTTTTTCAGCCATGATGAAATGCAATGAATATCAGTTCATCACTTTTTCATTTGAAAAAGTATCCAAAATCTTTATATTTATTTATTAAGTAAATTTAAATGAAGATTAATTAGTATTTTATTTATTTATTTATTTATTTTTTATCTTCAGTAATTTTTAATTATTATTAAATTAAAAGTTTAAATGACAAATTGCTACTTAAATCATTCTTGTATTCTCATCTTAGTACCTTTATTCTCTTTTCTCTCTTGTTAGAATGATTTACTTAAGTCACTTCAAGCATTACATCCCTTGAATTCTTTTCCGTGGCATAAAACCTTGTAAACATTGACATGTATATGTTTATATCAAATCATTTCAAGAAAAGTTAAAAAAAAAATTATAAAAATTAAAATAAGAAGTTTAAAAATATAAAAAGAAAATTAAAAAATACTTTTAAGAAACTTTTAATAATATATTAATATATAAAATAGGTTGTGCCCAAAGATATTCTATTCTACCGAGGGTGTGAGTTGATTATGAATATATAGCAAAATTCGATTTAAATCGATTTACTTGTTCTGTTCTAGAGGTGCTCATGGGCCGGGCCCATAAAAAATTTCCGCCCGGTCCAAAATATGGGCCTAGAATTTTGCCCAGGCCCAGCCTGGGAAAAAATTCATAAGCCCGGGCCTGGCCCGGCCAATTTTTTAAATAAATACCAAAATTTTATTTTAAAAATTAAAACAAAAATTAAAAAAAGTATTTTAAAAATATTTTAAAATTTAAAAAATTTAAAAAAAGTATTTTAAAAGTATTTTAAAATTTAAAAAAATAAAAATATTTATTATATTCGGGCCGGGCCGAGCCGGGCTCGGCCAAAAAAGTGGTGCCCGAGGCCCGGTCCGTTTTTTAATCCGGTCTCGTTTTTTTGCCCGAGCCCATATTTCGGGCCTATATTTTTACCCAAACCCTCCCATATTTCGGGCGGGCCGTCGAGCCAGGCCGGGCCGCCCGGCCCATGAGCACCTCTATTTTGTTCTGTTCTACTGCACTATATAAAATTATCATTTTATCATTGTATATATAACTATTAAAAGGGTAAATTTTAATAATATATTATAGAAAAATTCATATATTTTATGCTTAAATATATTATTTTGAAGAATTATGTTTGAATATTTACTTGACTTTAAAAAAATTAAAAATAAGTAGCAAAAATTAGATTGAAACGGAGCAAAACGAAAGTGGATGTATCCAACATCCATGAAGGTGGTGACAGTTTTCAAAATAATACATCTATAATAAAACGGGACGGGTGGTGGAACAAAGCGTGCTAATTGTAAAGTGGTAATAACGTCTACGTCTCGTTCTATTACTATCTCTAATCAATAATATGTTATTACCTCGTCAATGCAAGTAAAGTGAAATGGAAGCACGATGGTTCAAGGTAATGAACGTTGGAGAGATAGTATCGGTTTGGTTGTTGATAGGGGATTTGGAAATCAATCAGGTTATCTCGTGAAGGACCTTTGCTTTTCACTTGTGATCTTGTTTTATTTTGTAAAGCTGGCCTAATCCAAGCAAGCAGTGCTAGGAATATTTTGGAACAATCATGCGTGTACTTTTGGGCATAGATATCTTATTCTCTACGAATGTTATGAGGTTGAGACCTCTTAGATGTTGGGTTTTCAAAAGTCATTTAGGTGTTCCCCTATTCCATGAAAGGGTCATCAATATCAATTCTTGATTGATGAAGTGCGTAATAAATTAAATGGATGAGACATCAAACTTGGGGACATATCACTTTTACCAAAGAAGTGATTATGGCAATCCTTAATTGATTTATACAATCATTGGATTTTATGCCTTAAATGTAATAATTTGGTTATTTTATTTGTAGTTTTGAATTGACTAAAAATTAAAATTTTATAATTAATTTATTATATTTTTTTGTAAGATTGTTTTCAATAAATTTTTTTCATAAAAGCAAATCAAACATTCACGATTAATTATTTAAAAGTTTAATTAATATTAGGTTGCATCATATATTAAGATTATGATGTGACAAGATAACTTATATTAGTAAGTCATCTAAATTGTTCATAGTTTATAGAATCAAGATGAACAATTGATTCATGAGACTTATTATGTTGTTTCTAAGTCGACTTGTGGAGAGACATTATATTGTGTATCGTGATAGTTGACTCCAAGACATAAAGACATAGGTGTAATTGCCTAGATTGAAAAACATCAGATAAGACTCAAGTAGAATTTATTCTGAATCCGTTTATGAATTTATTACTTGTGAAGTTCATAGTGTAACTTACCTCAATCTTGAGTAAGTGACTGACTAGGGTATACCTAACTCACGTACTTTGATATATTGAAAGTTTGTGTTCCTTTGGTATCGAAGCTTAAAGTTGGTAAATTGAGTGTATGACTTATATATAGCATGACTTCATTTACAATAGTAGAGTTCATAGCTCAATTAAAGAGTAAATGGTATTCTCTTACTGGCATTATATGAATTATGAAAAAGGAACACGGTCATGGGTTATTCATCTGGGACAAATGATAATCATTTCTATTTGTTAGCAATAATCTTTTTCATTGTGGAAGATGCAATAATGACAATGACATAAAATAGAATCATATTGAATGAACAAAATTTAACTCGAAGGGATCAATGATACATTATGAGGGAAACACACAGATGACAATGTTATTGAAAAAAACATAAATTTAGGTTGCTTTTGTATATAATGGGTTAACTCAATGACGAAATAATTTGTGATTAATAAATGAAAAGTTGGAGTTTAATTACAAACTATTTAAGCCCTAATTATATAAGTCTGATTGGTCCCTCCGCTAGCTCAATATAACTCTGAATGAATTGCACAAAAAGAACCATTTTGATAAATGAATGAAAACGATGTATAAAAACTAAATTGCATGAATTATTGTCCACAGTAAATGCATTTTCTCGAAGCAACAAGAGATGACTTAAAATTAATTTAATTAAATGTAATAAAATAATTGAGTCAAAAGTGAAAAGTTAAATTAAATAGTATTGCAGTTTTATTAAACAAAACAATTTAATTTATTTACTCATTATAATACGATAAAGTCGTGATTACTTTAATGAGATTAGAATTGAGTTTAAAAAATAATTTAATTAGATTAATTAAATTTTAACTAACCAATGAATTAATATTTTGAGAATAAAAAATTAGTTATTGGGTTGGATAATTATATGAGCTTGTTTTAATTTAAAATTGAACTGTAGATTAGAGGTGCTCATGGGCCGGGCGGCCCGGCCCGACGGCCCGCCCGAAATATGGGAGGATTTGGGTAAAAATATAGGCCCGAAATATGGGCTTGGGCAAAAAAATGAGGCCCGATTTAAAAACGGGCCGGGCCTCGGGCACCACTTTTTTGGCCCGAGCCCGGCCCGGCCCGAATATAATAAATATTTTTATTTTTTTAATTTTAAAAAACTTTTAAACAACTTTTTTTAAATTTTTTAAATTTTTTAAATTTTTAAAATACTTTTTTAATTTTTTTAATTTTAAAATATTTTTAAAATACTTTTTTTTATTTTTTGTTTTAATTTTTAAAATAAATTTTTGGTATTTATTTAAAAAATGGGCCGGGCCTGGGCTTATGATTTTTTTCTCAGGCCGGGCCTGGGCAAAATTCTAGGCCTATATTTCAGGCCGGGCCCGGGCCTAGGACACGGGTCAAAAAATTTTCCTGGGCCCGGCCCGGCCCGGCCTGGCCCATGAGCACCTCTACTGTAGATACAATTGTACCCAATATATGAAATAGCTAGAAAGCCAAATTATGGACAAGTGGATGACACACATAGGAAGGGTCTCCCTATGCTTACTGCCCAAGTGCCCATCCCTGTTGGAGTTTTAGTAGAACTCTAGTTTTCTATTAAAATATTATTTTCTCCTCTCTTTATTCTAGTAGGATTCTTGTGTTTTTTTTTCTATATATAATGAAAATGGGATGCCGAAAATTATAAGGAAAATATATTAGGATACTTTGCAAATTTTAGTAAAAATTTATTTGGATTATTTCTTTGAACTAAAAAAAAATATATTTTTTCATGAGTACTTGTAGTATAAATTTGTGAGGTTATAATTGCATAATCCTTGTATTATAATTTAAATTTGTGAGATTGAATTTTTTGGTTTTGGATTTTCTTAGAAAGTTAAATTTTCTGACTAGAAAGTCTCGATTTTTATCTTGTGTTCGATTCTTTGAGTATGCAAGGGTTTTAGAATAACGGTTGAAAGCCAAAAAGGATTTAGAAACTAGATTCAAGATTTGAAATCAAAATTACATGTACTAAATTTAATGAATTTTATTACTATAGATGTCACAACCAAGTTCAATTTTATGAAAAATTTAAAATTCTGTTGTGCAACAAGAACTATTGTTCATAACCTATTTTTCCAACAACGATCATTTGCACTGGAATGTGCTAAGAAATAGAGTGAATGAGTTCGTAGTTTTGTATGAGAATCAAACAATAATATAAGAAAATCTTCTTTATTGAGTTGGAGTGATTGTTTCTAACAGACCATCAATGGAAGACTTAGCTTGTGGAATTGAAAGACCCTAATACATTTTTTATGATGAGACTTGGCTATCAAATTCTCACCAATAAAGATAAGATTGGTGATGGAATTTCGAATAACATTTACTAGCCTAATTTCTCTGTTGTTTGGAGATCAATTTCGAAAATTTGGGCCACTTTAAAGGAGAATGTGTATTGGTCAATTGGAGATGGTGAGGAAGTTCGCTTTTAGGAAGACATGGATTTGAGATATTGGCCCTTTTTTACACCATTGTCGAGCACCCCATTTGATTATCCCAAATATTAAAGTTAAGGATATGGAAGGTGATATAGGAAATTGGCTTTGAATTTTAATATGGAAGATAGATGCATTGCAATGGGTAAAGAGTTTTCTCTAGGTGCATGCTCATAATCGACTAATACTGTCGAGGAATGTTTGATGACTCATTGTATGTCAGATGCCAATGTCTGTGTAAAAATACTGTTCACGTAGTAAGAGATTTTGGTATAGCGAGAGAGGTTTGGCTTGCATTGATTCTTCAATAAGCCCTTGTTCGTTTCTTCAATCTTAGTCTGAAGGATTAATTGTTTGCAAATTCGAGGAATAATTTTAATCTTATTCTGCAAACTGTAAATTGGGTATCACTTGGGATTTTATGCTAGCAATTGCGAAGAGTGAGGAATGACTTGGTGTTTAATGTGGCCGCTGTAATTAGGAATTCACTGCTAAAATAGTGTTTAACATAGGCTAAATATATTAAGCAAGCTACGACATTGTATATGAATAAGCTTTCAAATAAGAGTGATGTAGTGGAGTGGATACCACTCGGACTAGGATAGTTAAAGATAAATATTGATGGCGCAAGGGATATCAACAATTGTACCACTTTGGTTGGTGGATTGGTTCACAATGACAAAAAGGAATTGGATCACTAGTTTTTCTAAGAATGTAGGAGCGTGCTCAATGATCAGTGCAGAATTATCGGGCATATTAGATGATCTGCTTTGAGGAAGGGGGGCTCGTAAGATTGTGGTAGAATGTGACAATTTACAAGGAAAATCCCGAAATTAATGTAATGGCTTTGGTAAGGGCTATCTGGGAAATGTGTGGTAGGAATTAGGATGTTAAATTTATCCATATGAATCGAGGTGGCAGTAGAGTTGTTGACTTTATGGCTAAACCGAGAAAAATGAGCGTATTTATTCTTGTTGGAAGATTTTTCTTGTGGTATTGATGATTTTTTTAAGTAGAGAGCTGTTGAGCACCTTCCTTGAAATAAGTTGAGCAGTCTCTACTTAATTGGTTCAATCCGTTTTAGGTTGGTTTTAAATTTTACATTTTCAATTTTTTCGTCTAAATATAAAAAAAAACTTATTATTATTTTTTAAATAATAAAATAGGTCATTTGGATAAGTTGAACTTAGGCTTGAACCTAGAAAAATTTTAGAACCATGCTTCGACTCGGTCTATAAATACCTCTATTTTATTAATTTATAAAAACTGCATTATCTATAAAACCACTTGTCACTCATAGTACCCTTTAAAAAATTATCATGAAAAATAAATTTTAAACATACTTATTTTATATTCAAATAAGAAAACCACGAAATGAGAGCTTGTGAAAAGAAACAAGTCTCACCAAGAAAAAATATTAAAAGACCACATATTAATATGAAGGAAATTTTATTATAAATAACTATATTATATCATTTCTACTACTTGGGTAGAGGTTTTTTTAAAATAAATAAACAAACTTTTAAGCGTGTTTGGTTGGATGAAAAAATGAATGGATAAAAGGAGGAGTGGAAAACGGAAAGAAAATAAATTTTGAGTGTAGTTAGTAATAAAGAAAAGCGAGAGGAAAGAAAATAAGAGAAATTATTATTTTCATCCTCAAACATAAAAACCAATTTTTTCAAATTGAAATGATAAGAGTAGAAGAAATAGGAGATAAAGGTATATTAGTTCAAAATTATACATTTTTCAAATATTTTATTTTTTCATTTCATTTTTAACTCTATAATATAAGGGATGGAAAACAGATTATTTTTCTTTCAAATTTTCTATCTTCCTACCCAACACACCTATGGAAAGGAAAGCTATATTTTTTTCACTTTTCTTTCCTTTATTTTTCATTTTCTTTCCACTCTACTAAATAAAGTCTTAGGGTGTATTTGATTGAGTGAAAAAGTAGAACGTTGGAAGAGGAAAAATAAAATTTGGGTGTACTTGATAGATAAGAAAAATGAGAGAAAGGAAATAAGGAGATGATTATTTTCTATCTTAATCTATAAAATTAATCCTTCCATATTAAAATGATAAAAAGAAAAAAATTGAAAGAGTCTGTGTATATTAACTTAAAATTATATATTTTTAAAAATTTCATTTCCTTTCTTCTCATTTTTAAATCTACCAAGCAATTGATGAAAATAAATTACTTTTTTAATTTTTTCTTTTCTAACAGGCACACTTATGAAAAAATATAATTTCTATATTTTTGTTTTCATCCTTCAATTTTTTATTTTTCAATTTTGTTTCCACCCTACTAAATAAAGCGAGATTATCAAGTTTAAGTTTTAAACTTTAATATTGTATTTTTTAGTAAATCATTTTTAAGATTTTATATAAATTATTAAATAATATAAATATTTTTACAATAATATATAAAAGAAAACTTTGTTAGTATCATCGTAATAATAATAACTTTTTAATATTATCTAAAAAGATACCAACAAATAAATTGAAAAAGGAAAATCCACTTTATATATATAAAAAAACCCTAAAAATCAAATCCCGAGAAATTTAAAAAAGAAAAAGAAAAAAGAAAAACATATAAACAAGGAAAAACCTATGGTGTCCATTGATCCGTTAGCATGAATCAACTATAATTCAACTTCATTTCAAAGCCTCTGTTTTCCTCCATTTCACTCTTTCTCCTACGGTTTCACTTCTCAAAGAGAGCATCATCAAATGTTGGCTACTTCTTCTTCTTCTTCATCTTCTACTGCTATTTCACTTCATCCACTTAGCAATTATAATGCCTCTGCAACTCCCTCTCTCAACCCATCTTCTCTTTCTTTCTCTTCTTCTTACTCGTACCTTTCTCCTCTCTCTTTTCGTCTCCATAGCAGCAAAACCCATCTCAGGATTACCCCAAAAAAGGTTTTTCACTCTACTGAAAATGACTTCTTTTCTTTTCCTTTCTTTCTAAAGATTTTTTACTTGTTCATTTTCTTTCCTCCTCTTTTGTTTTCTTTTCTTCTGTTTGCAGGGATTGAGGGTAAGTTGTTCAACAAATGAACCTTTGAAGGTGATGATATCAGGTGCCCCAGCATCAGGTAAAGGCACCCAGTGTGAGTTAATTGTACAAAAGGTAACTAAATTTATGCATAATTTACTTCAGTTCAATATATTACTTGTGGTCTCAATGACAATCTGTGTGATGTTTTATTCTATATTATACAGTATGGTATTCTTAGTTATTAGATGCCATTGAATCAAATAAATGCAAATGTTTATACTTTCTCTTCATTGCTTGCACTCTTTGTCTATTCTAATGGTTATGAGTTTTTTATGAAGGCTTGATTAGAAATAATTTCGAGGGAATGAATCTGTTTCTCTCTCATGAATTGGGTTCTTAATAATTTTCTACTGTAGAGCTGTTATGCTTAAATAGAAAAACATGAAGGAAACAATATACTTATATATATATATTAAGATGGGTTGCTTTCCCTTCTTCACAAATACCTTTCTGTCCTTTAGAATTGATATGCCAAAGACTATTTGCATGGCCTTCACTTTTGATGATTGGCATTCCTTTTTCTTGATTTATATTGAAGATAATATTGTTGCTTATTGATAATGGTTCTCTTATTAGATTGAATATATATATATATGCATCCATCTTTGCACTTTTTGATGAGAAGAAACCTGTATGGTGTGAAAGTTTTTGGAGAGGGTATTTTGAAAGAAAACCATGTGAAACATTTTAGTGAAGTACGCAACATCTTTTTTTATCTTGTGAAATTGTTATTGATGTAAACAAGCAATTACCTATGTGCAGTGAATCAACAGAAAGCCATAATTTCATAAAGTAAATTAAAGGGAATTACTGCTTTTTTCCCTTCTGGTTCTAAAAAGAAGACAGCTTGGTCTTTTCTACAAATTGCAGCTGTGGTATTTGCAATATTATAACTTTATATTTTATGTTTCTAAAACATAATTCACTCTTAATACACCAATTACTCTGGTCTTCTTATTAAAGAAGTTTTTCATATGCCTTAATCTTTTCTTTTAAATGGTTATCTATGTTTTTCATTCTGGCAGTTTGGATTGGTGCATATATCAACTGGGGACCTCTTAAGAGCAGAAGTATCATCCGGGACTGAAATTGGAAATAAAGCAAAAGAATTCATGAACTCTGGGCGTCTGGTTCCTGATGAAATTGTGACGGCTGTACGACCATCAACCTTCCCACTTAAATCATATTATTCTTTATCCATTCCTCCCTTAAATGCTTAAGAGATTAACTATTTCTTATTCATTTTATAGATGGTTACAGTCAGATTATCACATCAAGATGCTAAGGAGAAAGGATGGCTTCTTGATGGATACCCCAGGAGTTTTGCCCAGGCCCAAAGTTTGGAAGAATTGAATATTAGACCAGATATCTACATTGTACTAGATGTATGTATCTTTTACGCTTATGCTGGTTCGGCTTAACTTCTCGACAATTGTTTTGGAAGTTACGAATCCTACCCAATGGAAAGTTTCTTGGGATACTGATCACCATAGAACTCCAGACAACAGCTTAGGAACTGAGAATTTAGGGGAAAAGCGATTGAAAGAAAAATCAAACGGCTCAATGCTGGACACATACCTAAGCCCGACATTTACACACACATCCAAGCAACATAGTCTTCCACTATACTATTTGAAAATATTTGATTCGTATACTTATATTGTAGAGCCTCCTTCCACACAAACACTCACCTCACATCCATATGTTGTTACTTTGCCATCAAATGAAACTGTAGTCATAAATTTTGTTCATAAAGTGGCTATTTGTGTGCATAGGATCTCAATTTAATGCGGCAAGGTATTGTTCTATAAACACTTCGAAAGATCTTTTGTTTACATTGCTTCTTATTTTAAGTAAATAGTGATCATACCTCTTTTCAATCTCTGACAAGTTCATTGCATTTCATTTTAAGTAGACAACTATGGCTGAAAACATGCTTTTTACATTTACTTTATTTCTTAACATTCAGGTTCCTGATGAAATTCTAATCGACAGATGTGTTGGTAGAAGGCTAGACCCTGTGACTGGAAAAATTTACCATTTGAAAAATTTCCCTCCTGAGTCAGAAGAAATTAAAGCAAGACTGGTTACCCGTGCTGATGACACAGAGGAGAAAGTATGATTCTCTTTACTGCTTTCATTTATATTCTTTTATTTTGTTGCTTTTCATTGGCTTAGATACAGAGTGCCAAGATGTTGTGTGAATATATGACAGAAACAATTGCATCTTCAACAGACATCTGGCTAATTCATCGTTATGCATGGTACTAATTATTTGAGAGGCTTGTCTAAAATTCTTTGATCTGGGACTCTATTACTACAAATGTAGACAAAACTTGTTCAGTGCAAATAATCTCCCCTTTACATCCAAAAATTTTGAATATATGACTTGCAAGAGAACTCGCAGAAACCATCTCAACTCATCTCTTAATGTTCTGGGTTGAACTCATTTAAGAACTAATAACGGACTGTCCTGATGGTTATATATATATGACCATTTCAAAGTACCATTTGGACATGCAATAAATTCAAATCTTGTGGCCTGATTTTAAACTAAACAAACTTGAACAGTGCTGCATGGAGCATGACTTGATCTTGGAACATATCTTAATAAACCTATTCCGAAGTAAAGCTACATGTTAGCAGTTCAGCCTTTATTATATCACAGGATGAACCACACAATTTTCCTGTGGATCAAGTTTGCAAAAATACTTGTTATGGTGCTTCTAAGTCCTTGTATACCTCTGGGTTACTTGAAGCTAATGTAAATGTTTACCTTAGACTTATTATTGATTGGAGGATCAGCAAGGATGTTGCTCCCTCTTTCTATCTCTCACTCTTACAAAAGGACAAAAGAGATAGGATGAAGTATTGAGGGAAAGCTCCATGTACAATTATTGTCTAATATCCCCTTTCCTTTTTCCATTTTGTTTGCTTTATTTAGGTGAAGTCACGACTAGAAATATACAAGCAAAATGCTGCAGCAATCTCATCCACTTACAGCAGCATAACCAACAAGGTTTGGCAAATTAAAATGCTTTCTGTAGTCCTGTTTTGTCTTGCTTTCATCATTGTATGAATTTTCCCCTCACAGATTGATGGAAACCGCCCAAAAGAAATGATTTTCAAGGATATAGACTCCTTGTTATCTCAACTGCTGAAGGATAAAACAGTAAAATCAAGTAAGTGGAAATAAATTTCAAGTTTTAGAGTAGGAACTTACTTTGCAGTGTCTTGGTGTATTAATAGAAAATTTTCCTACTCTTATTAAGCTTTATCAAAGACAATTTTGGAACTGAAACTTTTTTGCAATATTTGAAAGCCTTTTGTGGATAGATTCTTGAATTTCTCATTTAGGGGGCACTATTTGGTTGAGATAAATGTAGAACGACACTGATTATCAGCCCTACTGCATTAAACCTTTAGATCATATAGATATTTTCATCCTATCTTCCACTTTCATTCTTACAGAGGGGTTCACCTGTTAATTTTGGAGGGGACAATATAGAGGCCTTTTAATTACTTTGTAAATGATGGTTGATGTTTTCTCAATGTGTATCGTATTAGACCTGTTTCTAGTTGACCTTTCTGTTTCATACTTATGGCTATTTATATAGACATGGTTCTATAAAACATAAATCCAAGCACTTGATGATGGTTTAACCTTTGATCACATCAGAAGTTAGATGGCATTGTCAATATGAGGCCATGAACTCGAGTTTATAACAAGAGAAGGATTTTAATCATTATATGTCCTATTTCTTTGAGTATGCATTCACAGAGATTTTCATGGTTCAAGATCAGTTTGTGTTTCAGTGTTTAAATTGAGTTTATTGTCCATGAGATCACTTTCTATCTTTGATAGCTTCTGCCACTTAGTCTACAGAAATGCTGACAGATCCCTGTTTTGTTTAGTTCTATTCCTAAAATGTCAGTTTATATATTCACACTTTCTCCTTTTATTGACACTATTAACTTCATTTTTATACTATCTGTCTATTACTTGAGGATTATCATGTTCACGAAAGTAACTTCATTTGAGCCGACTTTATACTATCTGCACTTAACTAACTATAGCTTCAGTTATCCATTTTGACTTTTTCCCGGTTCCTTCTTGTTTCCAGTGAAACCTGTTCTTCAAACTGAGAGCCGTTTAGATCAGGCATCTTCAAACCAGGTAAACATTTATACAATTCATATAGTCATGATCCAACTTAGCATAATGGTTCTTTTCTTACTATATAAAGACCTAAGAGTAAAACCCTGCCTTCACCATAGTAGGGAAGGTTAAAGGAAATGGAAGACTATCCTTTGTATAGCTTGGCCATGGGCAAGAAATAAAAAGAATCCCTTTCACTCAAAGTTGCAGTTCTATTCTTTGTTTTGCTTTTGGCAGGAAAAATGGAGAGGAATTCCAACCAGATTGAATAATATTCCTCATTCTAGAGAAATTAGGAATTATTTCTATGATGATGTGCTACAAGCCACGCAGAGAGCTGTAAATGATGGAAGAACTCGACTGAAGGTCAGAAATTGGTACTTGATTCAGTTGCCTATCTTTTATTACTAGCACATGAATAGTAGAGTTCTTTCAGTTATGTCCTCTTGAATCAAGATTATTTTTATTTTTATGTTTAACTGAATGGTGTTCTCTTTGAAAATGGAAAACTAAGGTCTACATAGAAATTCTCCATTTAGTGAATGCAGCAAAGTTAATTATGACTATAGATGACAGCATGGTCATGGTCCTTGACACAAGGCTTAGCAAATTTAGTCTTCTACTGATTGCATAAGTTTCTTGAGATATTGATTAGAGAATCCTATGCAGTTTTATTTTACTTTTGAAAACGAAATTCTGTTGGAAGAAGGTGAATAGATGGATTTGAGTGAAAAGTAAATATTTCACTCTACTTTGAGAGACATATTTATACATGTTACAACTTAGCAAAAAGGGAAAGAGAATAAAATGCAATCCCTAATAAAGTCCCTATAAATCATATCTTTACAACTATACAAATATTCTCTAACAACTTTCATAAATAATCCTGTCTAGGATGGTTAATAAAACTATCATTTATTATGGATCCACTTGTCGAATAACAAGGCATTCACCATAGGCAGGAATCCACAGATTCAGCGGATATGCTTGAGATGGGTTAGGCATGTTAAGCAAGGGGGTACAAGTGCTCCTGTAAGAATATGTGACTTAATGGAGGATGCCCATGTCAAAAGCGGGAGAACAAGCCTAAAGAAGCCATGGGAGTAATAAAGAACGACCTTGTTAGTACTTTATGCTTTAGAGGATTAGCAATCGACAATAATATTAACTAAGAGATGGAGTTTGTAATGGTAGAGACTACATTTCGTAGATGTAAAATTCAGAAAGCTATTCCCAGCAAGGCTGATTGTTTTCCTTTTTTGTTCAACAGGTGGAGATTAATATTCCAGAGCTGAACCCAGAAATGGTGAGAGATTATCATTATATATTTTGTCTTCATATTTTGCCAATAAATTTCTTTAGAACTAACCTATCCTCTGATTGACAGGATGTTTACCGTATAGGTACACTAATGGAGCTAGTTCGAGTCATTGCTCTTTCATTTGCTGATGATGGCAAACGTGTCAAGGTACTATTAGTTGTTAATGATATAATTCTGGAAATGTTTCTAGCATTTTTCCTGAATTTCTAACCACTCTTCTTTCAGGTTTGTGTACAAGGCTCAATGGGAGAGGGTGCACTTGCAGGAATGCCCCTACAACTTGCTGGTACCCGCAAGATCTTGGAATTCATGGATTGGGGTAATTATGGCGCTATGGGAACATTTATCAAGATTGGTTCAATAGGTATGAGGCAATTTTGGAGAAAATATTTATATATAAATTTTCTGGTACTGCTTGCTAATGTCAAAGTAACGAAGTTCATGTTATTTTGCAAATATGGATGTTGCTAAGAGAGAACATATCTTTTTGGCAATTGGCATGTAGGAGATTTAGTGTGTGCATCTCTCTATCTGCTACTTATCTCTGCTTTGTTATGGTTGCACTAATTCTGAAAAGGTGGATTGAAGCTATTGTTGTAACTTGGAAATAAAGTCTTTGCCTTGTGGCTTTCTATCCATATGCCTCTGCATCAGACTGCACATACTGAGCTCCATAAGATGTCATGAGTCATATTGATATATTTAAGAGCACTGATATTTGTAGCTAATTTCATTGACTTATTAAGATTGATATGTTTTTCCTTCTGATCATTTTTCAACTTATTGTGGACGGTTGTTATAGTCAACTTTTGGAAAATCTTTTCAGCAGTGTGCCTTCTGCCTACCAAGTTTAACTCTTTGGCTATATTGAATTGTGTTTATCAAGTGACACACATAAACTTTTATGTTCCAACATAAGTGATTGGTTGTCCTCGGATCACATAGCTTGTTTGAACAGCACTTCTGTTCTCATTTATATGCACTCATGCCAACAACTTACCAGTAAACTGCCTTGATTATTTGCATGTCCAGATAAGATCTTCTATAATTGTAAAACCTATGTCATCATTTAGATTTCTGAAATATTAAGCAAAGTTATATAAGATGGATTTACAGATCAGCTGGACTATCCTTCTACCCGCATGATTAAATTATTCTCTTCTTTTAATGTTTTCTTCATTTGCAATGACAGGTGCAAAAGAAGTTGATGAAGAAGATGATATGTTCATCTTAGTGGCTCCACAAAATGCTGTTGGGAATTGCATTGTAGATGTAAGAATCTTGAGAGTAATTGTTTTACTATGCTGTTCTAAGAGCCTTCCACTTTACACTTTAGTTTCTAATCTTGCTCCTAAATTTGCAGGATTTAAGAGCGATGACGGATGCTGCTGGGAAACGTCCAGTTATACTCATCAATCCTAGACTCAAGGTTGGATTCTTATATGAACTTAAAAGAATTATCTTACTGAATGATTTTGCCTTCTAAAAATAAAAGATAAATCTTTATGCAGTCTCAAACCATTTGCATATCTATAGGGGCTTACCTCTAGGAGTTAGAGATTTGAGGAAAAAGAATATCATTGCATTGATTTCAGCATATTATGGTGCTAAGCCTGCAACTTAATAATATCAAACTTCATTCCTAGGTAAAATTAATGATGCTTACTCAATGTAATCAAAGCCTGAAATAGTCTATCTCATTGGAAAATGCAGTGTTTCATTTTTGGCTATATTATAGCAAATATCCGTCATGGTCAACTCAACTCACTCCATTTTTGGTATAATGTAATCAGTAATTGTTTCTATTTCTGAACTGCTTAGTTTTCAATTTCTTTGGATATAGGATCTGCCTGGTTCAAGTGGCATTATGCAAGTAAGTAAAACCTTTCTTCATGTTATTAATAAATTTTATATTTTAAATTTAAATGTTATGAATACACTTTTGGATATAAAAGGAAATGTTATTGAAAATTCATAGTAATAACAAAATGCTATTATAGGACCGATGAAATATTTTCAAAATCTATTTCTGTACTGACTTCGGGCACCTTTTAAGTTCCTAAATGTATATTTTCTTTACAGACTATGGGTCGGGATAAGAGACTGGAGTATGCAGCTTCCTTTGAAAGTTGCTACTTTTTTAGGCTTCTTTATTATGCTGGAACCCAATATCCAATTATGGGTGCAATCAGGTAGGGTTAGCATTAGCCAAACTCTCATTTGTATGTCTATATGAATGGTCATCCATGTTTTTTGGTTAATTGGAATGGCTTACCATCTTTCAAACTGTGCCTGTAAGTTTCCATTCAGGATATATCTATAAATATCTGGTGCTAAGGATATCCTTCTTCAATTCTTTTTCCTCTATAAACCAATTATCATCTGGATGCACTTTTTATTCAAAATAATGGTTCTAGTGGTTAAATGGATTTCTTGCGTAAATTATTGGAATGAAAGTGTGTAATACATGAAATCTAGTGAAGTCCAACCACAGTGCAATGTATATTAGAACTGTTTATAAGCTTGGATCCTACTTCCTAGATCCTTATCTCTAAATAAAAAGCCCTTATAGTGACTTCATTGCTCCTTGCTCAAATAGGAAGTAGTTCTCAAGTGCTTCTCTGTTTCTAATTATATGAAATTAGAATGAAGGAAGAAGATTAAAAAAATTAGCATACTGCTTCAGCACAAAACCAGCATTTATATTCATTGAAATTTATGGAATAGGAAAGGATTTGAACAATTTTCCAATATAGATTTAATTCTTCAAACTGTTTTCTATCAAAACTCCTTATCTGTTATCCATTCCTACTGGAGGATGATTCTCTTTTCCCAATATAACTTATATTCTAATTCATTTCAACTAAGGTAGATATTTGGCCTATGCAACTGATGATAGAAATGCAGCCTTCTGGTTTCCGAGTTGATTGATTCTCTGCTGTTACATATATGATGTCATTCTCGTGTGCTATGGAAACGTTTGATGAGATATTTAACCCCCAAACATTTCCTCTGTTAAAATCTCAGTGGAATAGCCTTTATAAATGACAACCATCTCATGATTTCAGGATGACATACCCGTACGATTACGAACTGTACAAGAGGGTAGATGAACCTTCTGGGAAGGAAAAGTATGTTTCATTATCAACTTTTAAAGAAAGGCCAACCATTGATGAAATTAACGACGCGTTCCTTGGAAAACCAAGGTAAGTTGCATTCATTAATTTGTCTGTACTTCTTTTACAATTCCTAATGTGATAATTTCATTCGGATTTCCCTTTTACAGAAATAAAGATAAGAAAGCCTCTGGAATTTGGTAAGATCAACATTCTTGTTCTTTATATTAACTGCGATTACTCTCTCTTGATGTTGACCAATCTAAATGTTGTGTTGCAGGGGCTTTCTGAGTGGTGTATTTTGAGTACAGTTGAAGTTGATTAAACCAGAAAGCAGGGCAAGCCAGTTTGTATATTAATTAGTACATTATTAATACCAAAGGGGTACACAACTATACTCGTTGGACCTTCTTATAATCGTATTCCGATGTCCTTTTCATTCTAGGAATCAGTTGGATGTTACATATGGTTGAGGTTACGGGTTAGTTTTCTTATTCTACACCAACAAATACAACAATCCTGAAAAATTAATCTTTTGCGGGTATAGCATAGTAAATTGATTTTCCTTCCAAATCCATCATTTTTTACATCATAGGAAGGATTAGACTCTAGTGAAATTATGATCTTCCATGTTATTCGGATTTAGGGCGAGTGTTAAATACAAATATACATCTAACATCGGTACATTTAAATTTTTCTAATTTTTTTATACAGAAATCATTTCACATACTCATGTTTGAATATCCAAATTTCGAAGTTGGAAAAATATAGTCTTGTGTAAAAATTAGCAGCCTAATCACAGCTATTGCATTGACAATCTCATAACAACAACTGCATTGAGAAATAATATTATATACAAACACACACGTATACATTGTTTAAAATACTAAAATTACAATAATCATCCAATACATAGGATTAAAACGAGAAATAATTATGATTAACTATTGATAGTCAATATCCCGATAATGAAGTGAATGAAAGACTCAGCCATATAGAATAGGAAAATTAAATTATACTACATCTCCATTCACGGTGACGTTTTAAGGGCTTTAATATAATATTTATATTTATATTAATGTATAATAGATACAATGATATAATTATTAAAATCGAATCACTATTTTAAAATCTTACGAAATTTGAATGAATTAAGACATAAAACAAATACAACAGTCAAATAATTAATACATGGCATGACTAAAAACACATACTAATTAGTCAGCATATCTAATAAACATTATGATATAGGAGGTATAATGTCTATCTGCGCTAATTGTTATTAAGGTTTTTAATTGGATTAATTTTTTTATTTTCTTAATTTTCATTAGAAATTGTTAATCAATAAAATTAACGAGGAAGAGATGGATGCGGTGGTGGTGGTGTTTCACCCTCGGTTGGGCGGAGAGCTATTGGATGGTGATAAAGTGGTCATAGGAGATTAGTGTTGGTAGGAGGAGAGTGAGGGGAAAGAAAAGGTGGTCTGTGTATCTTGACCCATTCTCATATGTTAGGATGAGTTTATATATAAGAGACAAAGAGGTTGCCGACAGTTGAGTTATAACTTATTTCTTTACAATGGCGCCGGTGATGTGATATCCTAAAATATGACTTCTCAGAACAGCTAAGTAATGGAGATCCCATGTGCATCTTACAAAGGAGAACTCACGAAGGTTCATCAGTCTACTGTAGTTCAAGATTCACTTGATTAGAGGTTTGCCCAATATGGACACATCAACTTGAGGTTTCTCTATTTATGACATGTAAAAGGACACATCAAGAAAATATAACAGTTAATTGAAAAAACAAAAAAACAACAACAAATGCATTCTCGAAGTTAAAAAGTTTTCCATAGATGGTGCTCTTGTGATAAAAGACCACTGAGAATGAAATGCCATTTTTATAAAATATAAATATTATATTTAATTTATATGAATTTATATTTGGTATACAGGTAATATTTTTTTATTTTACAAATAATTTTAAAAGTTAACATTTTTTAAATATTTACTTTTTACTATTTTACTATAATCACTTATCAATTTTTAATTTTACTTGTGGAGCTTAAAATCAGTAATGATATTATACCAAATATTTTCTCAATACAACCTGCACAACGTTGTGGGTATAAGAATAAAAAATCATTAACAGACATTAGAGAAATTGGATATTAAAAGTTATATTTCAGAAAATCATACTTCACTTTAACAAATTCAATATATTTTTATTTATTCTTTTATAATATATATTTTTAGTGCATAATAGAATCTATATCAATACAATGTTATGGAAGTTATTCACTAAAATATTGTGGATTCTAAATTTTATTGGATTATTTCTCTAAATATTTTTAGAGAACTATTTAAACTAAAAATATCATAAATTCGATCCATTAAAATTAAGGAAGTGATCAAGAAAAAAACCTCGAGAATAAAAAGATCTTGACATTTATGGATGTCAAGGTCTTTTTTTAATGCCCAGATTCCTTTCATAACCCTCTTCTTAATTTTGATAGGTTAAAATCATTATCTTTTGAAAGAATTTAAAATTTGGAGAACCCTATGTCATAACCCGACCTAATTTGTAGAACATGGGGTGCCATGAGAACATGTTATACCCCTACACTTGCAATGACATGTGTTAGAACATGGGATGACTTAGTAATGATTCTCCATTGGATGTGACTCATAGGTAACCTTCCGCTAGATACCCATTGTGTTGACTCCCGACCCGAAACCATTTGCAACCATCCGCGGCTCCTACCTATGTTGTCCTAGAGACAATACACTACGGGCCCTCCGTGGGGATCACTGAGGGACCATTAAAGCACAACGACTTTATATAACCTCGAGAAGGAGAATGTAAAAGCAATACCTAACATCACTACATATGGCAACAACTATGACCTGAAATGGTTTTGCCACCTAGTCGACCACATGGACAGGTTTACGCTCCATAATGTTGGCTACATGACACTACCCTATATATACCCTAATGCACGAGAGACAAAGGATCTCCCTTTTTCCCCGAGAAAAACTTAAGTGTTTTCCCCAAGCTTCCTCCTCATTCTCCTCTCATCTTTCAATTTTCTACTTCGGCTCTTTGCATGTCACAAATGAATTGGCTCTCTTATCTCCACCACATTCTCTTTATCTCCTTATTGAAACCTTGTATCAATAGAACATAATCCAAAATTGTTCTCTTTGGGTCTCATATGTCCTTCAATGTTTTGTCACCCTCAAGTACACCATTAAAGATTCAAACCCACGTCACAAGGCACATATGAGCGCACTCTTATCGGGATGAATACCAATTGTTCTTAAATTCAAATTTTGAAGTTCAGTAATAACCGCCTCCTTATTGTGATTGGAAGAACATGTTGCTCAGCATGTAGCAACAATGGATGGAACTCTAGTATCGTATCGTAATAATATGAAAATAAAATAGTCTCATTAATCATTTAAAAGAAATTGATTTCTATCATATTTGTGAAATTGAGGGTTTTGCTTTCATGTTGACATTTTTTTTAGCTATCATTGAACAATAGAGACTCAATACTCATACTTTTCATCTCCAATGAGGTTAATCTACAATAACATTAGAAGACAAAGCATTATTAATGAGATACCAGTAACATAAATTTCTAGTAAGAATTTGGGGACATAACTTGTCGAAGCGTCTGACATATCACCAACTTTAAGTCTGATTTTGATGGTTTCTAGATTAACTTTACATGGTTAAAAAAGTACTTTAGCAAATTCCCACTACATCAAACTCCTCTAAAGATTATTCAATATGTTAGAGTTTACATTCTCCGGTTGATTGAAAGCAAGTTGATGTTAGAAAAGTACAACAACAAAGTCCATTCAATGTATATTTTGTTATTTGTTGATTTCCAGACAACCATAACATATGATTGGGGATCTATGGTTTTGGCATGCCTATATAGATTTTATTATCCTAGGGTAATATTTATTGTCATGGATAGTCCCTATCACTTCTACTCCACACATTTTTCCTCTTATTAGAAGGTAAATTATAAGCTTTATTATAATATCGAAACTAACATTTTATATTTTAATAGATGAATAAATAGTCATGACCATACAACTTATTAGAAGAATGATGTTGCATAGATGTGTAATGTGGCAAACTCAACAACACAATTCCAGTGTATTTGTCTTATACAAAATTTAAGGAATAATATTTCGTAATCAAGTTTTTTGACTTCACAAATGGGTTTAAGAGATCGACAAGTGTCCTATAAAAATATAGTAAAATATTAAAAAAATGTGGTAATTTTTTAAAGGTTATTTATGTAAGAAAAAGTATACTACTAATATATCAAATACTAACACGCACAAACTAAACACCCCTCTTTTTTTTTTTTTTGCTTTTTTTTAATTATTATTTCAATAGGGCCAATTAGGTTTAAGTTAAGTGAGAAATTAAGTAAAAAGTTTGTAACCCAAGAGCCCTTTGCTTGGAATGGTAGGAAACTAAATTTCTACACCCAAAAGTCAAATAATTTTTTTCTAAAGTTACAATTAAATACAAATTAAAGATTGGGCCACCAGATTTCAAACTTGTCTAATAATTGAAGTGAAGATAGGTGTACCATTTTTTGGCTGAAGCTGAGAGGCGTGTAGCTAAACACATCCACATTTAAAGGCTGGCATTCATCTTCAATTTGAATGCCTTGATGGGAGACCACTTACATAAACATTGTCTTTAATGCCAAGCTATCAATTTATAGAAAAAAAAATTGACGATTTAGTCTTAATTTAATTAGTATGAACATTGTTATCAATATAAAAATATGTGAGTTTGAGTGCATTGAAGCGCATTATCCTTCTATTTATGAATTGGAAGATACTATTAGTAATTTTAGATATTGTGTAAAAAAAAATCGTTAAAAAAAATCATAAGCATTGCTATATTCTATCAATTTAAGGGAAAAATGGTAATTACACCATTTATGTTTCCTAATGTTTTCATAACCTTTGATGGTAAAAATCTCAAAATTTGGGACATAATATACAAATTTTCACTTTCCATAACTAATGCCAAGAATAGTATTGATATTTTTTTATAAAAATTGCAAATTTTCAATTTTTGAATTCCCTGAGATGTTACATTTACAAAACCAAGTAATTTTAAAATAATTAAAACCATATTTTTTAACTCCTAAATTTGTATAATCAAATGTTAAATTACAAAAAAATTGAATACAAAAAAAATTAAATTTTTGGGCCGGGACAGGTCAAGGAGAAAAAAATAATTAATTCATACATATTGAATATACCTAGACCTGTCCATGGGCCGGGCCCACAAAAAATTTTCAGCCCGTTTACTAGGCCCGGGCCCAAAATATGGGCCTGAGATTTTGCCCAGGCCCGGCCCGAAGAAAAAATATGGGGCTCGAGCCTGGCCCGGCCCGGCCTGTTTTTAATTAAAATTAAAATTATTTTTTTAATAAAATTAAAACTAATTGTTATTAAAATTAATTGTTAGTAAAATTATCAAATTATTAATTGTTAATTGTATTAATTGTTGTAATAAAATCTAACATTTGATTAGTAAATTTATCAAATTATTAATTGTATTAATTGTTGTAACAAAATCTAACATTTGATTAGTAAAACAAACTTGATGTTTTATTATTATTATTTTGTAACACTAGTCAAGGAAATCAAAGTAAATAAACTTAAAATAAAAAACTATTATATTTTAAAAATAAAATATATATATTTAATATTTTTCGGGCGGGCGGGCCTGAACCAAAAAATCTTGCCGAGGTCGCCCATTTTTAAACGGGCCTAAAATTTTGCCCAAGCCCATATTTCGGCCTATATTTTTACCCAAACCCTCCCATATTTCGGCGGGCCGTCAGGCAGGCCGTCGGGCCGGGCCGGGCCGCCCGGCCCATGTACAGGTCTAAATATACCTTCACTTTTATTTTTATATTTACTTTAATTAAAACATACAATCAATTTTAATTCATTTCAATATTTTCTTTAATTAAATTGAATCAATCAACCATATTATGAATTGAAGGAATAAATTCTTTATCTATTTTATGTTACAATATTACTTTTGAATTTTTTATGAATTTACAAATTTCTACTTATTTTTAAATCATTTTATATCATATATCCAGTTATTATTTTTTTCTAAAAGTCTAAGTTAAATGCTTTAATTAAAAATATTTTAATATATTTTAATTAATATACACTTATCAATTTATGCATCAAATGGGTAAAAATACTAATATATGATTTAAAAATTTATACAGCAAATAAGAAAAAAGGTATGAACATATGTCAAATCAGTTTAATTTCAAATATAAAAAAATTATAATGAGAACATAGATAAAACATTTTTAGATAAAATATTATTATATATATATAATTTAAAGAATTTATAAAACAAATAAGCCAAAAATAATATCAACATGTGCCAATTCATTTTAATGCCAAAATGTAATAAAAAAAATTATAATGTGAGCATGGCTAAAAGCCTAAAACTTTGTAATATGTGTGCTTATATATATTCTCGTGCGATGCGTGACTCAGTTGTGTATTAAAATTATAATATCTTTTATAATATTAGTTTTTGTTTAAAATTTTAATGAATGTATTTAAAATTTATTAATAAATTGAAAATGCAATGTAATTAAAAATATTTTTAAAAATATTTAACTAATTTAGAATAAATTATATTAATTTTACTTAATTTTAAAAATATTAAATATTAACTAATAAATTTTTTGAATATTAATATTAATATATAATAATTTAAATAATTTCTAACAAGATATTTATTTTATATATTATTATTAAATTAATTTATTTTGATGTTAAAATTGTTAAAATTTTATTTTTGTTTTTTATATTTATATTTTATATACTGTAATCGGTGAGCGTAATTAACTTTTATGATATTTAAAAATATAAATTTAATTTCATAGATTTGATTAATATGTGTCTTTTTAAACTATATTTTATGTTTAACAATTTAATATTCATTAATTATAATATATTAACATTAAAATTTTATTCAATTAAGTAAAATATGAAAATAAAGAAATAATTTATTTAAAATTAACTTTATATTTAACATATGAAATAACTTAAAAATTGTAAAAGCAAGGAGTAAAAGAGTAATTTACCCAAATTGTAAATAAGTACTTCAAAATGTGAATATAACTATTTATTTTCTTTATTGTAACCTCATATTGCTATAGTATATATATAACTAGTTTGTATATCCATGTGACGTAGAGGCTAATAGTGTTTGTCAATGTAATTATTTTTAAAAAAGTAAAAATAAATTTAATCTTAACTTAAAAATCGATAATACATATTAGTGGTATATAAAAATATATATTTTATTCTGAAGTTTGAAAATACTAAATTAAAATGATTATAATAAATAGAGGTGTCAAATGTTAAAATAAATAGAAGAAATTTGTACTAATCAACAAATTAATTTGTGAAAATTAATTATAATTAACTGTAACAGAAAGAATTTTATTATGAAAATAATAACAATAAGATTAATTTTAAAAAAGTCTTATAATTGTAATAATTTAAATTTTATTTTATTCAAAAATTTTAAAACATATATTCCTTTTTCAAAATTGTTGAAAAGATTTAATATTATTTTAATACCAAATCAATTTAAAAATTACCAAAAAATATTTATGAGTTTTTAAAATTCTTATTATTTTAAAAATTAAAATATTGTCTGCTTTTAACCATAAATAATCTTAATAACTTAACTTTGGTCAGAAACAGTCTTTTTCTTTTTAAATTTAAATAAAGTCATTGCCCATAACCCTTTTTTTATTTTTTATTTTTATTCAGCAAGTGTGTGCCTAATTTTTAATTATTTAACGGTGTGAGAAAAGTTGCGTCGAAAACAAAGATCTTCCCACTACCCTAATTTTTAATTATTTAATGGTGTGAGAAAATGAAATGGTAGAAAGTTGCGTCGAAAACAAAGGTTTTCCCTGTGGAAAATTTTTAAAAATAAAATATTTTTATTAAAATTGAGTAATTAAAATGAGTATTGTGATTAAAACAAAAACAAATAAAGGCTAATGGTGGTGTCTAAAATATAAATTTTTATTTTAAATACTCAAAATGAAAAGTATGAAAATTGAGTCGCCAATTATAAAATTTACCCTTCTTATATTTATAAATGATTGACATGTGATAGGAGCCAAAAAAATCGGTTAAAATCGAATTAATTGTTCGAATCAGTTTAATTTGGTTAATTATCATCGGTGACTGAATTTAATTTGGTTGAAGGTCGATTAATGATTTTTAAAATTTCAATTATCGGTTAATTCAATTCAAATTGAGTAATTAAACGAATTAAACGAACATAATAATTAATATTACGTGTTAATTTCAAGACTTATGTAGTGTTTTTAATTATGTTGTGTTTCAAGACATAAAATTTCTGTTAATTTAACTAACTTTCAAGATAAAACATATATTTTGGTTAATTTCAATGTATTTTTTATATGATTTACATTTGTTTTAATCAAAAGATAAAATATATAAATTTCGGTTAACCGAAATATTTTGGTTATTAAAAGATTATACAATTCGATTAATATTAATTTGATTCGGTTGACCGTTTGAACACCCTACTACAATCAAAGTGATAAACTGATATTTTGTTTGAGAGAGAGAGCTAGAAAATTTTCGTAAAATTAATCTCAGTAACGCCATTAATATCTTGTTATATTTAGAATATAAGTTCACCCACTGAACAATTTTATATATATAGAAGTCTCTTACTTATTTTGGCAACCCTTTTAGCATGTTCAATTCAATCCATTATTTGCTAAAATTTGAAGGCTACTTGAAAAAGAAACCACACAAACTTTCTGCTTTAAGAAAGAGATTTTTTGTTAAATTTTCTCTTTCTTTCTCTGGTAAACAGGACGGGTCTTCAACCAATTCATTTCTATTTCAGTTAAAAAAAATCCAGAAAGGTAAATTTTAAATAACCCAGAAATTTATTTATCATGAATTTTGAACCCATTTTTTTGTTTGCAAGGTAAAAGGTGTTGCCTTTTTAACTTATGAAAAATGCATTGTAAAGTGTTGTACTAATTACTTTTTCCTATATCCAATGTTTGCAAAGATTGTGAGAGACTTTTTGTTTTGCCGGCACATGTAGATTAAATAAATGGATTAAAATAATTCCTTGACAGATACTTGAGATGAACACGGTGGAAAATAATTTTCTACCTTTTGGAGATCATGTGGGGGGTTGTTTTCCTTCAGTCAACCACTGTGAAACCAGGCTTTAAAATCTTCAATAAGAGAAGAAACAGTGGTGGTGAACGTTGAAGAGGTTTTTGCCCTTTTGAATTTCATCCGGTTTTTTGCGTGTCCCTAAGAGGAAGAAAAAAGAAAAAGGCAAAAGCTTTTCAACCATGCCTGCTGGGGGTTTAGTTCCAACTGGGGTGGCCAAGGAGAGAGCAGAGCTGTACCAAGGAAGGGTCACCTTGTATGTGGTTATTGCATGCATTGTTGCAGCTGTTGGAGGATCAATTTTTGGATATGACATTGGAATTTCAGGTACTTTCTGTCTTTTTAATCCAAAATTTTGTTCATAGATTAAGAGATTTTGTTTAGATTGTTGGTTTTAGCATTCATTTGAAACACGAGACTGTTCTGTTCAATCTGTTTGCAGAAAGGGTATTTGTATAAGAGTTTTATTCGCAACCAAAAAGGGGTTATGAATTTTTTTGTAACTGATGTTGTTTTGAACCTCATAACAATGGTTCATCAGGTGGAGTGACATCCATGGATGGATTTCTTCGCGAATTTTTCCATTCGGTGTACATAAGCAAGCAGCATGCCCATGAAAACAACTACTGCAAGTATGACAACCAAGGGCTCGCAGCATTCACCTCGTCGTTATACTTTGCCGGTCTAGTTGCATCCTTGGTGGCATCTCCTATAACCAGGAAGTATGGTCGTCGTACAAGTATAATTTGTGGGGGATTCAGCTTCCTTGTTGGAGCAACTGTCAATGCTGCAGCTCAAAATCTGGCAATGCTCCTCTTTGGTCGAATCATGCTCGGTGTTGGGATAGGATTCGGAAACCAGGTAATAACGTTGTTTGATCTTCCTGTAGTGAATAAAATTTCCCCTTCTCCATATCTTTGAAGCATAGGAGTAATTCATTGGCCTCTAATCACAGGCAATGAGCAATGCCTAGTATGTTTTACTTGATCTATGAGATAGTTTGGTAGATATTTCTGAGCCGTGCTTTTTTTCATGCTTATTATGAAGGCTGTTCCATTATATCTGTCAGAAATGGCACCAACTCATCTTCGAGGAGCCCTCAACATGATGTTTCAGTTAGCAACAACGCTCGGAATCTTTACAGCAAACATGGTAAATTATGGAACTCAAAAGCTTGAGCCATGGGGATGGAGGTTGTCTCTGGGCCTAGCAGCAATACCAGCAACGTTAATGACAGTGGGAGGGTGCCTTCTTCCTGAGACACCAAACAGTTTAATCGAAATGGGATCAAAAGAGCGAGGCCGAAAGGTTCTGGAAAGGATTAGAGGAACCGATAAAGTTGATGCTGAATTCGAAGACATGGTAGATGCCAGTGAGTTGGCAAATTCAATCAAGCATCCTTTCAGAAACATCCTTAAGAAAAGGAATAGGCCTCAACTAGTGATGGCAATCTGCATGCCAACATTCCAAATCCTAACAGGCATAAACTCCATCCTGTTTTATGCACCAGTGTTGTTCCAAAGCATGGGATTTGGAGGAAATGCTTCACTCTACTCATCAGCTGTCACAGGAGCGGTTCTTGCAGGATCTACATTCATTTCCATTGCGGCAGTCGATCGATTGGGTCGAAGAGTTTTACTTATCAGCGGCGGAATACAAATGATTATATGTCAGGTGCAATATAATAAACATTCTTTCTCTCAACATATAATAACACATTGAACTTTGCTGAAGCATGTTGCATTGTCTGCCATTGAATACAGGTTATAGTTGCCATAATCTTGGGGGTGAAATTTGGGGACAACCAAGAACTATCAAAAGGGTACTCAATATTGGTTGTGATAGTGATATGTCTATTTGTTTTGGCATTTGGATGGTCATGGGGTCCATTAGGGTGGACTGTACCAAGTGAGATATTCCCACTGGAAATCAGGTCTGCAGGCCAGAGCATTACGGTTGCTGTAAATCTCCTCTTCACATTCATCATTGCTCAGTGTTTTCTAGCCATGCTTTGCCATTTCAAGTTCGGGATCTTCTTGTTCTTTGCATCGTGGATCACGGTAATGACCATCTTCGTTTACTTTTTCTTACCGGAAACCAAGGGAGTTCCAATTGAAGAAATTATATTTCTGTGGAGAAAACATTGGTTCTGGAAGAAGATTATACCTGAATATCCCCAAGTTGATGACAGTCACAATGTTTAGAAAAACTCAAGAAAGAGTTACACGGTACTTGTTTACTATGTTTGTGTTGTATCAGTAATTAGAGTTTTTTATGAGTAGAGTTGGATCGACCCGAATTAGAGAAAATTACATTCAAATAGAGTTGTTCATGAGTCGAGTTGGATTAACTTAAATTAGAGAAAATTACATTAAAAACTTAAACTCGACTCTTGAACAAGTTTAATTGTAATCGTTTTCAACAAGATTGCTTTGGACTTACAGTTAAAATTACAGTTGCTGAATGATGTAAACCCTAATTCTTTTGCATCCAACAAACCTTGAATAATAGATCCATAAAATGAGTTTAGAAAGCACGAAAACTTCATAAGTCATGGATATTTGTGTACCCTTTCCCCTGCTTATTTTAATGAAAAAAAAGTTAAATTCTGCTATTAGTTATTGTACTTTGTAAAATTATAGATTTAATTTTTATTCTTTAATTTAATTATTTTTAGTCCCTGTACTTTTTAAATTTTAAAACTCTAATTTTCACCGCTTAATAACTGTAAAATTCATTAAGTTAATTTCCTAAATTTAATATGCCAAACATATTATCACATGTGCAATATTAAGTAAGTTTGTTATTTTCACATATTTCAAATTACGTGTCTTAAAATGATCCAATTGAAAAATATAGACTAAATTTACAATTGTACATATAGTATAGGACTAGTAATTGAATCTAAATGGATTTAGCAGATACTATCCGGGTAAAGGCTAAAATTTTAAAATTGAAAAATACATGGATTAAAATTGACCAATTCAAAAAGTACAATAATTTAAATTGATCAAATTAAAGTATAATGACTAAATCCACAACTTTTACCTAATAGCGAATTTAACCCAAAAACAAAATTTCTCATTTATTGATGATCATACAACATGCATGTTTCTTCATCTTCTTTAAAATTTATATTTGTCACTCTTTTCATTTTTTGCGACTTATAAACAATTTAATCATCGATCCTTCACTTCCATATGAGTAGTTAGAAATTAACCCTTGATTTTAAAATTTTGTTAAAGGAAAGTTGTTGAGATTGCATTTTTAGTCCCCCAAGTGTTTTACTTTAATTAAATAGGTTAATTTACGCAAACCTTAACCCGGCATGTTAATAATCCCAATTCTTACTATAAAAGTACTTAGGTGATTAACAATTTTTAAATGAGGCATTCAATTCTAGGGATGAATCAAAAAAGAAATTTTTATTGGCTCTACCTCCTATTTCTTAAGAAGAAAATGAATTTTTTTCTCAAAGGATCAGAAAAAAAAAGGGCCCAAGATCTCTGGGTATGATTTGGAAGATTCAAAATAAAAAAAAATAGTGGTATTTGTTAGCAACTGACATATGGAAGCAGTCAATCAAAATAGATTGATCTAAAATCTGATTCAAATACTATATAACACCTATGGGTACATAAAAATATATATTAAGAGATTTAATTTGATATTTTCCAAAATTATCTCATGTGAGAATAATTTCTTGGATTTTTTTTTTTACCTTTAGAAAGATTGGTATCTAATACCATCACACTCTGCCACCCATTACTCATTACCCCAATTGTAAAATTGATTGCTCTAGTTACTGGCCCCTTACACGCAGCCTCATACTGTGGCGCATGTGGAGCAGGCTGGTTTTCTATGGTGGGAGATTTAGATTTCACATATCGTCATAATCTCCTTTCAGAATCAATGCTTCAATCGCATTGTTTAAACTGATGCATTCCTCTATGGACTACCCTGTATGTATGAAGCTCACAATGCTTTCTAGGATTTCATTGACTTTGATCTCCTTTCATCAATGGTGGTGGTGGCACCACTAATCCTTCTTTCATGATTCCATTCTCGTTTCTTTCCCTGAGACTGTTGTTCCTTGTTGGCTTCATTGTCGTTTTTGTAACTGGCTTTATCCATTTTCTTCTTTGACTAGAACAACTTATATTTCTTTTTTGTCAACCTTTTCGATCTTTCATTTCGGTAGCTCAACTTTTTATGCCTTGACATATCACATTGTCTTTTTTTTATAATTGATAAAGCCCGATTGGCTATGCGCCGATTAGTACGGATCGCAAAGGTCTATGTCTTACACCTGAAATGAACACTTTGTTGCTACATGCAATCACCTAATATCTTCTCACAAAGTCTCCTCTTGATTTTGAGTGATCAAAATTTAAACTTACTAAGATTCTGAAGGTTACTTTATACTAGCAAAATGCGCCATAAAATTCCTACTTAATTGATCGAAATTCACAATCAATCCTATGATGAATGAATACCACCAAGTTCTTAGAGTGGTTGTAAAGATACGGCACTGAATTAAGTTCAAGAATTTTCTTGAAATTATGGAAGGCTATGAAGAGATTTAAATGATCCACAGGTTTTGTGGAACCATCACATATTTCTAGTGATAGCTAAATCTCAAGAGCAACTTATCAAGGCCAAACCTTCGTATACTTCCCAACAAATAGGGAACATTCCTTAAATAGTTGCACCATTTTTTTTAAATATTTGTTGAAAGTCATATCTAGCTGTTGTCATTTAACTCTCAAATTGTAATAATTTTAGATTTCAAACGTAAAGGCTTTTACAAAAGATATTTTTAACCTTTTTCGATGTTTGTTTCACATAAAATAAGTTGGTCAACGTAAAAAGTTTTTCAATCAACGTAAAATTACCCTCTTATCTTCTTAAACTGTCTTACCAAAAATTTTTCCGCAAGATATTTTCTAATCTGATAAGACTCTGTTCACTGTAACACTCTCATACTCGACCCAAACATAGAGTTAAGCACCAAGATGTTACATTCTCTACTACATTCTTCACTTATCAAATATTTTCTTATAAATTTTCATAACTTTTCAATTTAATCCTTTTTTGTCATAAAAGTTCAATATTCACTAATTAATCATATTAAATCAATTTTCTTGTTACATTTTAATCACATAATTTATCTCAATATCTTGTTTCACATATCAAATTTCTATGTATTTCACTTTTATTATTTTATCCACACATTTTCTCAAGTTTTACAATTTAGTCCTTATCATCATAAAAATTTCATATTTTACTACAATTTCACTTTTACAGACTTTATGTGTATTTCATCATCTCATAACACATTCGTTAAACTTTTCTCATAATTTCCTTATTCACATATTAAATTGTTTCAAACTTAAATTTTGTACATTTTTCAATTTAGTCCCTATTACCATGTAATTTATTTTTCAACTTATAAGCACTTTAATCAAATAATTCATTATAATATCTTATTTCACATAACAACTTTTCATACAAATCACTTCTCTTATTTCAATTATAAATTTCACAAAGTTTACAATTTAATCATTAACATCATGAAGGTCCATTATTTACTATAATTACACATTAACATCATTTTGTAATCAATTCACTACTTCGTTTAAACTCTTTATCATAAATCTCAAACTATGTTTGTTTCATTAAAAACAACTTTTATGAAACATTTTCAAGAAATTTGCCAAACAATCAAAAATATTTTACATATATTCATCCAAACACCAAAAAATATTATTTTTTTCAAAAAAACAAGTCATTTTCCAAAAACCATTTTCAATGGAACAAACGAAGCGTTAAATTGTTTTTATCTCTCAAATTTGTTTTTCAAATGGATGCCATCTTGGCTTGCTTCAAAGGAGTGTAAGAGAATTTTTTTTTTATTGAGGGGGAGAATAAGATGTTTTGGTTATGATTCACTCCATTACATTTTTTTATCCATTAATATGGTCATTACCATTCACATATATATGACCCATGTAGCACCCACTTTTCAAATGTGAAAATCAATTTGTGAATGGTAATTAATCATGTATTGAATATTAATGAGTGAAAAAGTAATAGAGCGGAGACTTTTTACTCTACAATTGGTTATGTTATTATGATAAGCTTGATTAATAAATGATATGTACCCTTAAATCGGAGGGACGCACTTAAACATGCTCAAACCCACATCTTCCTAACTGTGACAATAATAACAATGTCAACTGAGTTAAAACTTAAGTGATAAATGATACGTGATTTAAATAAATCAAAAGAAGAGTAAATGTCTAAACACTAATTGCAAGATATGGAATTAGTGTAAGAAGTAACAAGGTAATGTTGGATAGAATTAATATATGTGAGTTTAATAAGGATTTTGAATGAAGTAGGGTGGCCAATGAAGATGTTAAAGAGTCATGTAAAAATGAAACACGTGATATTAATTGAGTAAATTAGAGTCAATATTAAGTGTTATTGATTTAACAATGCTATAAGCTAATAAAGGATAGTGAATAATCAAATTGAGGTAAGAGTGCACAATAGAAGCAAATATTACCAAAATAAACCTAAGAGTAATTTATGGAACAAATCAAGGGTATCGACACCTTTTACTTACGTCGAGAAATAGATAGAAGGTTTTATAATTAGAATCTCAGTTCCCAAACCACCATATTAAATATGTGTATCAACTAATAGTACTTTAATATCAACTTGCCTTGTGTATTTATAAAAGCCAGTAATGCCATTAAAAATAATAATATTTTTGAAATCTTTACACTATGATATGAGGGATTTAATAATGGTTAGGATTTTGAGATATGATAAAAATAAAATTCTGAGGTTGGGGTTTCTATATTCTTCCAAATTGACCCAAATTATTCCATGAAGTTACGTAAATGATGGAAATGAAACCCCACTTGCCATTGTGAACTCAAAACTTAAATTTAGTGGGGAGTCAACCCAAGACCGGGAGATAAGCTTCATTGTTATGCACAGGAGATGAAACTGTTTTATACACGTGTTCGACTGAGTTCCTTCGACAACGCCAGGATTAATGCTTTACAAGTTACAAGCAACGAAGTAAAGCCATTACCTCAGATTTGATAAACCATAATAGGTTTGCTTTTCAACTTCCTGATAACCTGGGAAATTTCCCTGCATCAGTGTTATTGTTGTAGCCAACAATAGGTTCCAAGGATGCGGACCTGCGAGCCCAAGTAACATGTCAAATACAGTAAAATAGAGTAATTCTAATGAAAAATGGGTCACATTCATGCTTGGCAATCATAACTCACAATCAACTTACTTTCAAGTAATCCTATTCTATTCCGTTCCAGAATCAACTTTACCGGGACAAAATTGTGGTCTCCGATCCCTCATGGTTGAGATAAGGGAATATGGCAATAGAAATTCCAAAAACTCGAGTGATTTGTGTTGTATCTGCAGTTTCAAATAATTTTCATATAAAATCAGTGGATTAAGAGAGTTATTTGACATTTACGGATAAAACTCCTCATACCAATTTGCTGGCTATTTACACTTGACCACCAAGGAACAGATTTTGGTTTGGGAAAATATTAGCAACCTATGGCAAGTTTTTCATATTACTGGAGAAAGCTGCTCTACAATACCTGCAAGGTTTCAATATGCTTTTCTGATCAAATCCATGATATTCCAGGCCCAAGGCGTTTAGGCAACTTCAGCAAGAAAAATAAATCTGGTCATTACGGTGAGAAAGTCCCAATGAGTTTCCAAATAAACATATTTCACCAAGGATCCTCCATTTTATTTTCACTCCAGTGTGGGTAGAGAGAGAGTAAGTTCACATAGAGCATAAAAGTTGGGCAAAAACAAAGGAAGATACCTGCTGTTGATTTGCAGAGAACAATGTCAGACCTTCGCAACTGAACAGCTAAAACATGTCTGGATGAATGAATGCTTAATGTGCTGAACAGTGGAAGTCGGCTGAAATCAGATTCTCCCTTTCTTCCTCGTCTCACCCTTTCCTTGAGGAGAAACAAAATAATTAAGAATTACCAGAAACAGAATCAGTAATATAAACATGAGCAAACATGATGTACCTCAAGTAGGTGGAGTTCAGATGCCATAGATTTACATATTTTCTTTTCCAAGCCTGGTTATATAAATTTGAGCTCAATCAGAAGCTAGATTATCAGAAGAAATCATGTGACATCACAGGGTTGCTGAAAGTGTTTGTTTTATTAAATTGCTTTTCAGATGGTGTAATCAATGAGAGCGTGCAAAAAGGAGAGTATTATCTGCCATTTGAGAGTTAAGTTCAGGAGGCAATTGCTGAAGAAGTCCACTGTTAGATAAGTCTTCCCAGCCTTTGATATCCTGTTGCAAGCGAGTTGTACACAGAATAGCATGATCCAGAACTACCGGATCATCTGGAGGATTATGCAGAAGACTAAGCAAGGTCTGTCTATAAATTTGAGCTGCTAATAGTGGCCTTGCTACCTGCCTATTTTTACACATCATTGCCACTTTGATGACATGCTTACAGAGATTTCCCAGATTTGACCAGTGGCAATCACAGAGAGAAAATTCTGAACCAGGATTCCAAATTGTATATGCCAGGTTTCGGTCTGTTTGGGAGATGACCTTTGCAACCTGGAGATTTTGCTCATCCAATATGACATCAATATCTGGTATGTGTAGGGCCTGATACCAAGCATTGGTTGAGAAAGATTCATCTCTGAGATTAGAAAAATATCCGGTTTCTACAATGTACTGATCCAACCAATATAAGGAGTGAAATTCGGTAGTCAAAGTATGGATTAACCAGTCAATTCTAGGCCAGAAATTAGCATATTGATCATTAAAAAGCTTGTACTTCAGTCTTCTGTGATAAGATTCAATGGCAGCATGCGGCTCTGGACCAGCAACAGGAAGTGACCTTATGCAACTGACCCATGACTCTGCAAGACAAAAAAGCATTTTAAGTCAGAAATTAGACAACATAATACATCATGTTAAACTTATCAGCAACTATAGACATGACTATGATTAATTATTGTGTTAGCAGAAAAGAGAAATGCTATAGACAAAATCAAAGCCAACAACCAATGGAAAATCACCTATGTGTGGTGACCATTGGCTCTTGAAATAATCCATAAAAGCAGATTGATCAACAAATACTTCCATGAATTCTTGAACTGCATCCATCGCATTAGGTACACTTCTTGAGGAATATAATATCCAGCCCAAGTGCTTAAACATCTCTCGTTGAACATCAATGTTGCAGCAAGTCTTTAAAAGACTCCTTATCCAAGAACGGCGAACATGCCAGACACACAATAGAACCCGACACTGGAAAGCATCTCTGCATGTAAGCAACTTAGATTTCACATTCCTCCTATAAATAAAAAATTATTCAAATAAATTAGAAACATCATATCAGGATTTACCTTATTGCTGAAAACCCAAAAGAGGGATCGTCTACCAAAAAGGCATTAATTCTCCATCTAGAGTCCTTTGTCCTTAATCTTTCAGCAAGGGAGCCTACCCATTTATGAATATCTTGACCGGTCAAAGAGGAGGTAATCACCCAAGCAACAGGAATTGCATTTCGGGATGAGTCGAAGACAAGTAAAGTGGATAGAGGATACTGTCAATGAAGGGGATTTTCATCGAGTTTAAGGTCATAATCATTTCAAACTGCGGTAAAGATATAGAGTTAAAAATATGTGATAAGTGATAACACGGTAGACCATGCATCCTTAAGGTTAGGCCTATCTTGCTACAACTATATTTCTATGTACTTGTCTCCAAAACTTTTTATGGACACAGTTATCGAGATCAGCCATCCAAATATGTGGTAAAACTTGGAAAAACCTAAGCATACCCCTGTCAAACACATACCATAATTTAGCACTCATCATTGAATCCAAGTAACATAGGTTCAAAGAACAATGACTTCCTATATTATATTTCTACACTAACCAATTCCCAACCTATATATTTGCAATAATAAATCCACAAAATAGGAAACCAAAACAACAAAGCAGAAACATGAAATTATTATCTTTACTTAATATTGCTTTATTTAGCACCTTGTATATGCTAAAATATCATTAGTACATCCTACTACAATTTCTAGGGTGTTCTTTCAGTTTCAAGTGTAAAGGATTCATTCTGGTAATTGTAGATTTCAGAGTATAGAGGTTTATCTTAAGCTTTACTATATTATATAATATATATATTTGATTTTTGTTTATGGTTTAGGAGTTATTTCTATTTTAAATTTCAATTTCTTGCAAGAAAAGATAATGACACTCAATAAATAAGCATGAAACAACTTTAAACGAATAGAGAACAAGTTTATGATAACTTTACCAGCTGTTTTGTTATATTTTCCCTATGGTATTGTGTCAAACAGCCATAATCCTAGGTGCAGAGGTGCAGCCAGGGGGAGGCAGGGGCCAACCACGAATGGAATAATTGCTTTTAATGCCTCTCAAATATAAATAATTCAGTTTAATCCCTTTTAGTTTCTTTAAATGGAAAATTTGAAATTTTGGCCCCTCTCAAAAGTTAAAAAATTCAATTTAAGCCATTTTAATACAAAATTGCCCCCCCCCCCCCCAGATAATTCCTGGCTTTGCCCCTGCCTAGGTGAAAAGATTAAGGAGATCCATGAAGCCCTGATCTTTCTCTTATTTTCACTCTCAAATTTTCATTTCTGTTTCAGACTGGCAGATATATTTGAATCACTCTTTAAACACACACACAGAGTACCTTAAGTTTCTTTGAGCCAAAGGTAGAATGAGAAGCTACAGAACCATTCTGTCCATGGCGAAGCATCTGTTGCAGCTGCCAATCTGTCTGTATCCCCAAAATAAATGGTTCTGAAGCAGAAGCATCTTGGAAGTAAAAAACATGCTTTTGATGCCTTTGTACCCATATCTTTACACTGCATGCATCATCAATGTGAAGTTCATGTGATGTATTACGAATAACTCTTTCAATGTTACGAACATCATTTCGTGTGAGAAAATCATCTCGGTTGTGTGGGCCCCCATGCCCTTGGACCACCTCCATATGATGCTGAATGATGTTGTCCAAAGATATTCCAACATAAAGCATAGACATCACCTTTTGGCGCAATTCCTCTGAGATTCTAGGAGCATACATAGCTCTTGTCCCCACAGCATCCTGGTCAAGTATCCCATGACAAGGGGACCCTGTTTTATCTACATGCTTTCTTTGATTATAAATTATAAGGGCCAGGAGGGGACGTGTGTACAAGCGCTTTACAGTAAAGTGGCAAAGGCAACCTCTCATCATGTGGCGTCTCCCTGGCCTGCTTCCCTTCCCTGTGGCGGGTTTGAAGTTTGAACCATCCCCAAGACCAGATTCACAATCACGGTAGTCTTCAGGACCATAAGAACACCAGTATCTGCACAATCAACAGATTAGCTTTAAATCTTTGATTTTAATGCACATAAAGACTAGCAATTAACATAGGAACAAGCATTATTGCCGGAAAATATATGGTAGAACGCACTCCACAGATACATATTCACTGACACATGCACATATAAAACATGATGCACCGCAGTAATTTCCTACTAAAATTTAAGCAACATGACTAAGCTGGCTAGCCTTCAATAAAAACATTCACATTCTGCATAGATAGCCTATAAAAAGAAGAAGAAGAAGAAAAAAACCCTGTTGTGAGATAAGAATATGTTTTGCATAACATCTTCTGCCATTGATGATGAAATGTCTAAACAACTGCTGTCATAACAACAATTCAAGAAGTATCATATATAAACTGGTTTTCAATGGACAAAGAATTTTAAAGAGAAAAAAGAATGAAGTAAAAATAATTAAGGTGGCACAAAGTTTGACCAGCTAGGCTGTAAATTATTTAAAGAACATATAATATACAGTGAATATAGCCAGAAAAAGAGAATCACTTTAAGAAGCTACTATCAGATTGTGTGTGTCTGTATGTTATTTTCAACGGAGCAAAAAAAACAAGGCAGTCCTGTTTACTAATGGAGTTCAATTTGCATCATACAGAGTATACTCAAGATATCCATCAACCCTTGGTTTGCTAATACTTCCTTCAGATCTCTTCCTCCTTGACTCAATGCGGAAGCTAGCAGGACATTCTGCATTAGAAGACTCTCCTTTTACAAAATCATCTACTCTAGAAAAAGGGATTAGAGCAATATCATCGCCACCTTGGCGACCGCCTTCTACTTTTACCCATGTTATGTGAGCAGCAGAGAACTCTGCACAAGGAGGATCTTGCACCGGAAGATTAAGAATATCCTCCATCCTTGCCATCTAAATAAGTAATATGCATAAACAAATAAAAGGTTAATTCAAGGAAAAGCGTAATCATAAGACTAGCAAATGAAAGGCAGTATGCCCGACTCATCAATGGCTGTATATAAAATATAATAACCCTACTCATCATCTCCTAATCCTTCACAAAGTAAACTGCCATATTACTATCTAAGTTATTGATCAATCAATCCATGGTTATCATGAATGCTTCTACTTAAAATCTTATTTAGCTCAAAACTAGTGTTCATGTTTACTTAAATCACACAGCAACTATACAAATTCTTAAAGATACAATTCAAGACAAAAATCGAATTACAAAATGAAAAGGGCTTTGGAATACAAATGAGCAATGTTGAGTAAGAAATTAGCCACTACCTTTGATTCATGGCCCTTCATGCTTCCTCCACTATTTGAAACAACACAAATTTAAACTGTTTTACTTTCTTCCACCAAGTTCAACAATAAAATAAATTAGAAACCAAAGCTGGAGAGTTAGATAGATTTAAAAAAAAAAGCTTTCTCTTACTAAGAACCCACCAAGAAAATCATTCAGAAAGGAAGTTTCAAAGAACCCACAAGATAAAAACCAATAAATTGATTTAAAAGAAAAAAACAACAACTTGAATATGAAAAGCTGATTGTGAAAATCAGAACTTTACCTTCGAGAGTGACTTTGAGAGAGATTATTATAACACGTAACTGAAAAGAAATTTTTTTAAAAAATAATTTCGGATCAGCGAGCTCAAAGCTGTCTTTTCTACTAGCTCATGAGGTCGGGGCTTTTATAACCGGGTTTCCCGGACGCCGGAACAGAGACATAGAAAAAATGGGTAACTACATAGTTAGTTACCCAACTTTAGTAAATTTTCATTTTGGTCATTAAAATAAAAAAATTCACAAATACAGTACCATGGTTAAATAATTTTCTTGTATTAATCACCAAATTTTAGTAATATTTCATTTCAGTGACTTGCCCTTAATTTGGTTAACAATAATGTTATTGTACACTAAATTTATTCGGTCAACTTTAGTAAATTTTCATTTTAGTTATTCTTTTTTAAATTAATATTATTTTATTCTCAAGAAAAGAAAGATGTAGGTAGTATTTAGAGGAATTGAGTTATTTAAAATTAAAACTTATTAAAGTTAAGTGATTAAAATGGTTGTACAGTAACATTGTCGTTAGCTTAAGAGTAGATATTACGTAATTGAGTGGAGTTGCATACAGATCCTAGAAATAAAACGACATAAATCTACTAGATTAGAGTCAAATCTAATAGGAGAATCCATAGATCGAGTTAATGCAATAACAGATGTTTTAATTAGAAATAAAATTCAATTAATCAACCTAAAGTCAATTGCTTTACTCTCGAAAGAGATATTATCATAATTTAGGATTTTTATGGTTCAAGATACTAAGTAAATAAATTGCGTAATTTAGATTGATAGTTAAATGTGAAGTTTAAGTGATTTCTTTCCTAAGTATTTTTTGCTTCTTGGTTGTTAATTGGTTATTTTCCTATTTTGTTCTTTGTCATGTTCGTTAGTTAATTAATTTAGTTAATTTTAGTTTTTAACCAATCACTCGAATTTATCGGTTAAATAATAGAAAGACGGTAATTACTAGTACTTTTAGTCTTCGCGAGAATGATATCTTTACTCACCGTAACTATACTATTAATTGATAGGTACACTTATCTTAGTCAAATTTTAGTTAATTTTGTAGACACCAATTGCATATGCAGGACATGGATCCTAAACAATAAAACATGTATCAGGTAAATAAATTTATGCTTACTTGTAAACATCAATGGTTGTTAAGCTCCGCTTTTAATCTAATAGATTTAATTGAATTAGTTCTTATTGTTCTCATTATAAGAGTTTTATTATATTAGTCGCATAAGACTTTAAACTTTACTAAAAGATTTGATTAAAAATTACATGATAATAATACTTATAAATAAAAAATTTATTCTATTAAAAATTTTGTATTAAATAAATTTATATAATAAATTAAATATATAATTTTATATTGAAATGTTTTATATATATATATTATTATATTTGCATGGACAGAAAAAGAAAAATATAAAAATTATATTACTTTTGCTTTAAATAGTGAATTTTAATTATGTATATAATAATTAACTTTCTATTTCATATGTAAAATTTTATAAATAATAATTTTTTATAATATAATATAATCTAATATATTATTGTAGAAGCCCAAATTTGCCCAAATTTGCCCGGGCCCTACCAGCAAAACAGATTTTAGCCTAAATGGCCCAGTTACATTACAAAACTAATTGGACCAGCCCAAACACCAACCCACAAGCCCAATTACAACCCAAACCCGAGGCCCAAATTCGGAGCCCAATTCCCAAAAAAAAAAAGAAATCCAACTAGGGTTTCGAAAAAATGAAACCCTAGCCAAACCTAGCGCCGCACCCATCCCTCTGCCGTTCGCCTTGTCCCATCGCCACCCACCGTGCCTAGCTTCATCAACACCTGCAAAATGACAGAAAAAGCCGGAGCATGCAACAGATAGTGAAAAGCAATCGATTACAACCAAAAAATACAATGTAAATTGGCTATAAAAGCCAAACAATATCCCTGTACATTTTTTTTACAGCGTTTTGAATCAAAAGAAAGAAAAAGCAAATCGAAAAAAGGTTGATTGCAGTTTATTCTTCACTGTTCTTGTTTTTTATTTTCTTTACTCTTTTATTTATTGTTTATTCTCATTTTGCTGCGGTCTTTTAACAAAGAAAACGGGACTAAAAGGGAAAGGGGAAGAGACCTTACTGCTTCGGTAGGATGGTGTCGGAACTCCGCCTTTGCCGTCGTCGGAGTCGAGCAAAAAGGGGCGTTTCATCCCTTTTCCTTTTGGTCGCGGTTGAGAAGGCTTAGCCTTCGGGGACGCCGCAAAAGGGGGGAGACCTAGGGGCCGTTCTCGCGTAACTCCGGCCACTGGCCATGGAAGCGAAAATGGTGGCCTGAGCTTTAAGGCCGAGAGAGGCGCAGGGAGGAGAGCTTTCGGGCTCTCTGTTTTACTTTTTTATTTTTTTTTATTTTTGTTTCTCTTTGTTTGTTTGAATGTGAAATGGAGGCTATCAGATTAGGGTTCTTTTGGCCCTTGCTTGATGTGTGAAACGACGCCGTTTGGAGTCTGATCAGTGGCTCCAAAACAGCGTCGTATTGAGCTCTGACCCGCGCGGTGACCCGACCCAGGGGAAGGATCCGCGTGTTTTCTTTAAATGGGGTATTTGTGCGCGTAGTCCCTCCGACTTTGTAGCGCGTTGCAATTTGGTCCTGTTTCGCTATTTCCTATTTTTCAATTTCGCCCCAGAACTCTGTTTTTGTTCTATTTTGACCCTCTGCTGCACTGCGTTTTGGGGCTTCGGGGTATTTACCATTTTGGTCCTCCCTTTTTTCGCGCATATTACATCTTGATCCTTTATTCCGTTTTATTTTTGATTTCAGCCCTGAGATTTCATTCCTGTTTTGAATTAGTCCTATTATTATTATTATTATTATTATTATTATTATTATTATTATTATTATTATTATTACCTATTTATTTATATTGATTCTATTTAAACTTCTGGTACATATATATATATATTTTACAACTTATGTACCTATCTATATATCTATATACATATTTTCATTTTCATAAATACATACATATTCATATATGATCTTTATAGTCTAAAATACATCCTTTTTATATATATTTTAAATCCGCATGTGCATACACATTTTCAATATATTTTAGTATGTATAAATTAACGTATTTATTTGTATACATATATATATATATATATTCATTAGTTTTAAACTTTATTTTTGTACATATATTCTTTTCTTTTATTTTACAATATATATATATACACTTACTTTTTATATGTATTTCTCTATCTTCGTATTCCATAGTTTTATACACCTATATGCACATATTTTTTATATATACGCATATTTATTTATTTTATATAAAATATACTTTATATTTTGTTAATTCATGTATACACATATCTTAGTTCATGTCTATATATATCTTTTTATACTTAATTGTATTTGCTATTTATTTATTTCATTTTGTTATTTTGAATGAATAATTTAACTTTATTCGCGTTTTTTATTTTGTTATTTTGTATGTTGTAAGTTTGATCGTTCATATTGATTGCTATTACTTGCATCGTTTTTATATTTTCATGTTCATTATGATTTTGCCATGCATAAATAATGTAATTTGCTTTCACTATGATTTTGTGCTTTATTTTTACTCGATATAACAAAATTTATTTATTATTTTTTAAATGGCATTTCGTGTTTGGATTCGAGAAAATCGTGCCCTAACTTACTGGGTTTTGATTTTCTCGATAAATCTAAATGCACGAATCTTTTTAAATTCAAATTTTAAATGATCTCGGGATTAAAAAATTGCGTCCTAACTTACTGGTCGTGATCTCATTTTAAATCCGAGATGGCTAAAATATCTTTTAAATAAGCTTTTTTTATTCGTGCCGAGAATTTGAGACATTGTATTCTAACTTACTGGATATGATTCTCTTTCTCGATCAACGTGAAATATACTTCTTTTTCCAAAAATTTTCATTTCAATACGAGGATCATATTTTTTAATTCTTTCAAGCTCTCAATTTTCGACATCAAGATATTAGATAATCAGCTAGGTACCAATTTCTGGGCGTTACGAGGGTGCTCACCCTTCCTCGTACGTAACCGACTCCCGAACCCGTTTTCTAGATTTCGTAGACCAAAATCGTTGTTTTAATAAAATCAAATTATTTATTAAAAACAACCTCTTTCCAAGGTGGCCCAATCACACCTCGAAAAGGATTGGTGGCGACTCCCGTTTTTTTAAACCCAAGTCGACCCCGTTTTTCATCAAAAAAATGGTGTCAACAATTATATTATATTCATATTAAATATATATTATCTAAAAAAATAAACTTGAATAGTGAAATTTTAATTTATGATATATCAATTTTTTATAGTTTTTACAAATGCTTTAATAGCAAAAATATTTCGATAAAGATGTTCCTCAATAATATATTCATGACTCTCGAAGTTATATGTAGTAGCAATACCAAATCAAATATGAATAATAGTGAGATCTGATTTAAACCTTAAAAATCTCAATGCCATAATGCCTTTTAAATCCTCCTGGCCATTATTCTATTGCAATAATTCTTGCTAAGAAGAATGTCTATATTATGGCAATTCCACCCAGAAAGTAATGGGTTACTCTTACAATACATCATTTCGCACTATATTTGAATTCTCAAAATAATTGATATATATTTATTTTTTAATTAATTATTATTTTAAATAATTGATATATACTTATTATTTTAGTTAGTTATTATTTATCTTAGAATTGAAAATTTGAAAGGTGAGATGAGAGTTCCACCCGCACTTTCACTCTCATGATCTTTTTTTTCTTCAAGATTTTTATCGTGTGCCATAGTTGTTCACACAATTTCTCTCTCAACCTAATTCACCCAACACCACCATTATAAGTACTTGATCTTTAAAACAAAACACATAACAGTACCAAGTCTCTCAAATCCGTCATAATCCATTGCTTTCTTTACACTTATTATTGTTGGATTAAAATCCTCTATGTGTATATAATGTATAATGCTATTATAAAGTAGATATAAAATTAAGTGACCAATTATGTTATGAGTATCATGAGTATTAAAGTGTGATAAATGTGTAACAATTATGTTATAAGGGTCACAGTTTCGGGGCTTAGATTTTGAGACTCCATAAGTGCCAACTATCAAGTATCCAATGAGTGAATATTTATATTTCATATATAAAATTTTATAAATAATACTTTTTATTTGACAATTTACACCCATAGAGTCTCGAAGTCAAAACCCCTCGAAACTCTACCTGAAACACCTCCTAGTAGCAACCCCATCTCTCGTTCATCAGCCAACATAGCTCAAAGGGTGAATAGAAACTTGGGTTTTCAATCCAAATGGGCGGAATTGAATGGTGCCATGGGAGACTTAGGCACATATATTCCTATTGTATTAGCCTTGACACTTGCCAAGAACCTTAACTTAGGCACCACATTGATATTCACTGGTATTTACAGTCGTCACTGGTGCCTCATATGGTGTCCCAATGCCTGTCCAACCCATGAAATCTATTGCGGCCGTAGCTATATGAGACAGTACTGATTTTAACATCCGGGAAATTATGGCAGCTGGGAGTTGTACTAGTGCAATATTGCTGGTTTTGGGTGTTACAGGGTTGATGCAGATGGTGTACAAGTTTATACCTTTGTCTGTTGTTAGGTGAATTCAATTGTCCCAAGGCTTGTCATTTGCTATGAGTGCTGTCAAGTACATAAGAAAGGTTCGGGATTTCTCGAAGTCAAAATATATGGGAAATAGGCAGTGATTGGGATTGGATGGAATGGTTTTGGCTATTGTTTGTGCTGGTTTCATAACTTTTTTCAATGGAGCAGGTCAAGAAAGAAATCAAAGTGAGGAGGCTATTGTTGATGAAGAAAGGAATGTTAGGAGAAAAGGAATGAGGAAAATCATGGTTACCATCCCTTCAGCTTTCATCATTTTCTTGTTAGTTGTAGTGTTGGCTTTCATAAGAAGGCCTAAAGTGGTGAATGATATTAAGTTTGGACCTTCAGTAATGGATATTGTGAAAATAACTGGTCATTCATGGAAGGAAGGATTTATCAAGGGGACAATTCCTCAACTACCTTTATCAGTACTGAACTCGGTGATTGCTGTCTGTAAGTTGTCATCAGATCTTTTTCCAGGAAGGGAATTCTCAGCCACCTCGGTTTCGGTAACCGTGGGGCTATTGAACTTGGTGAGGTGTTGGTTTGGTGCCATGCCATGTTGCCATGGTGCAGGTGGGTTAGCTGGACAGTACAAGTTTGGGGGCAGGAGTGGTGGGTGTGTAGCCTTACTTGGTGCAGCCAAAATGATGTTGGGTTTGGTATTAGGAACTTCTTTAGTGACAATTTTGCACCAGTTTCCTGTTGGTATCTTGGGTGTTTTACTCTTGTTTGAAGGGACTGAACTAGCAATGACTTGCAGGGACATGAATTCAAAGCAAGAGTCAATTGTGATGTTAATATGCACTGCTGTTTCACTTGTAGGGTCAAGTGCAGCACTTGGTTTTGTTTGTGGAATGCTAGTCCATGTGGACACTTTGTATGCCTTGATCTCCATAAACAATACCATGTTTTTCCATTTAAGCTTTCTACAAAGAATATACGGAATAACTGTTTGATATTTCATTGAATTTCCTTACTAGTAGTGTTCGATAAAATTTTTCTTCTATTATTTCATTCAATAAGATTATTTACTTCTCGAAACCATAGAAGCCACAATTTTCGCCTTCCGGCTTTGTATTTGTTCGGATATGTAAACAAACTGCAAATACAGGGATGTAGCAATGATCGCTTACTGAGTTGCAATAATTGTGTATGCATACAGAATGGTGATTACATTAAAGCAGAAAAAAGAATTGCATAACTATATAATCACCTAAAGAGAAGGACAAAATAGGGGAATGAGACCAAGCGGGAAGAAAGACGAGAAATAATGGCAATGAGAAACATGCAGAAAGGATTCCACTGTCTTGAGAATGTTTATTGGTCCAGATGGTCAATTTCATGCTTCTTCCTGATCATCTTTGATTCTGTATACAGATGGGTATTGTTCCCCACTTATTATTTGCCACTTTAGCTGAACTTTCACGCCACCGAAAGGACATTTACTTAAACATAGAGCTTGTACAGTATGACGAGCTCGCAAAATACTGCTCATAACTAGCTCGTAATATAAAGCTCACATATCACGGTTTATTGGACACATTTTTAAACACAAGCACAAATATAGTTCATGGACAAAGCTTACTCTCGAAATTTAAGATAAATCTCTAAGCTTTTAATTAATACTATAGTTTGCATATACAAATGGCGATCACTATACACTTATCAATTTGCTGAAAGCTTTAAACAAGGTTCGCTTTTCTCCTTGTCTTTGCTTGTAGATGATTCTTGAGTCCTAAGAGCTAAGTTCTGATTTCTTGTTTTCATAAAATCTTGACAACAAGAGAGAAATAATCGATGAAAGAATTTGAGAGAGTTTTGTCGTTTAAAAGAATATGAAATTTTAATGAAAAGAACTCAATTTATAGGTACTAGGTGTTTTAATGTTCTTAGGATACCCTATAGACGTAGCAAAGAGTCACATGCATAGATACTATTGTGGGGAGGAAAATAAATTGGCTTCCCAACTTTGATATAATTGCCTTTAACTACTCTTAACTTTAACTTTTACTCTCGACTCGCACTGACGATCACAGCTCACCAGGCCCACTGTCGACCCTAGTTCGTTAGGCCCAAACTTATAAGTTTAATTCGGGATGTTACAAAAATTTTCTACTAAAATAAACAAATATTTTAAAATAATTGTTTTATAAACCTCAATCACTACTAGGTCATTTCGGTGACCGATGTAATCTCCTGAATCTGGACCTAACGACTAGGCTAGATTGGAGAGGTTACAAATAGCTCTTACACTAATGATACTCTTATACTACTTTGTACTACACGTGTACTTGAGTGCGCAATATTTGTCCAACAAGAATGCTAAGCAGTAAAACATATATCAAGTAAATAAGTTTATGCTGACTTGTAAACATCAATGGTTGCTAAGCTCGACTTTTAATCTAACATATCTAACTGAATTAGTTCTTATGGTTCTCTTATAAGACATTTCATTATAATAGCCGCTTAAGAGTTTAAATTCTACTAAAAGATTTTATAACACTTATAAATAAAAATTTTGTATTAAATAAACGTATATAATAAATGAGGAATATATAATTTTATATTTAATTATTTTATATTTAATTTATTATGTTTGCATGGACAGAAAAAGAAAAATAAAAAACTATATTACTTTTTCTTAAATAGTAAATTTTAGTTATGAATACAATAATTAATTTTTTATTTTATATATAAAATTTTATAAATAATACTTTTTTATAGTATAATATGAATATAATAATCACAAATGTACAATATATAAGATATAATATTTAATAAATATAAAAAAATAAAATCTAAAAAAAATTACAAATTCTGAATTACAATTAAAAATAAAATAAAATAAATTGGAACTTTCTCATGTTTTAAGAGTTGTAATGAAAGCCTCATATTCCACTTCAAGTTGATAAGCATTGTTATTGGTCGTCTCTCGCCTTGTAGTTATGCCCCTCTATTGTATTTTCTTCCTCAAAACTTGTCATCCAAAAGCACACCAATTCCTCCTTTTTCTTGCACAATAGCTCTACTAGGTTACCCTTACCATTCTCAAAATAATTATCGTTTCTCTTAATCCAAATACACTACAAATATATTTGACTAAGGTCAGGTCGATACAAAATTTTAAGTTCATTTTCTAGATCCAAACTTGACCTAAATTAAAAATGTTAAATCCGAGCTCGACTCAACTCGCCCGTATTAAATTTTTTTAGATTATTATTTTTATATAAAAATAAATTTAAAAATATAATATATCAAATACACTAAAAACATTAAAATAAACATTTTCCAACAAATTGAAAATACATTAAAAATCTATATACTTAAATAACAATAAGATAGTTGCAACTTAACAAGTAAATGACTTTAAAATAGTAACAAAATTAATAATAAAATAAGAGTTATACAATATCCAAATAGTAATAATAAATAATAGCAAAATGACGTCAAAACAACAACAACAAAAAAGAAAGTTTAGGGTGAGTTTGGATGGGCGGTGCGTTTACCTGCGGTTAGTGTAAAAACAGCGGTGGCGGTGAGATTAGATACTGTAGCGATACTATAGCGTGAGACAAAAAGTAAGTTAAACGTACCGCACCGCACTCAATCGCCCATCCAAACCCATCCTTAGATTAATTTGGGTCGGATTGGGCCAAAAATCTTACCAGAGGCTCGATCTGTTTAGAAAACGAACCTTATCTTTAATCCAAGTTTATTTTTTGAGTTTATATTTTTACCCAAGATCTTTCAGCCAAAACATTTAATTTTTTTTTTGAAACAAAGGATTTATTATATTGATAACCTGTCACCAATTAAAAAAATAAAAATATATAATAAAGAACCATAGACAATGTCAGTCTTGTTGTATTTCTCAATCACTAGAATCATACAATTAGAAAAATTAATAATAAAACTTACAAAATCAAATATAAATAAACAAATATATAGTAATAAATAAAATAAATTACTGATTTATCTTAAATAAAAAAATGCTTTATAGCTATCATTATGAATATAGGTAATTTAAAAGTTTAAACTAAGGATAAATTTTAAAACTATACATGAATTATGATTTTTTTTTTTTCGTAAAAACTCAACTAGCTTAATTACCTAAAGTTAACATTTAGCTATCCTACCATTTCAAAAATTTCTTGAGAGATGCTTAGATTCTAAATTACCTTCTCTAGCTGGATCCCAATTATGTGTTGCACTGTATTGCTTCACCTAGCTTACTGATATCTTAATGGTTTTTAAAAAATTCCAAGATATTCCTTGAAAAATAAAGTGAATTATATTCTTCCATATGCGTCAAGCTAACAACCCAAAAAAGAGTCGACCAAGGGACCCCATTCCGCAACAGCTACCCAATATTTTCCAAATTTGTCCTAACCCAATCCAAAAGATTATTCGAGAAAAATTGGGGTCGACAGTTTCCCGGCACGAAGTACATCCAAACCTTTTTAGCAGTCGTACACGTTTCATATTAGTAAGCAATTGTCTATATAAACTTTGATTTCTGTGCAATTTTATACATAGAATTTTGATTTGATCCAATTCTTGTAAATTATTAACACAATTATTGATGTAACATCATTTTATATTTATATATTGCATATATAAATAATTATATTTATCTAATATAATTATTTATATATTTATTTCTTTAAATCTGTATGATTAAAACAAAATTAAAATTTCAAGTATACGTTTAAACCACAATTAGAGTTTCACGATATAATCACACCAAATTAAAATTTATATATACAATTACACATTATAATTTTAAAATTTATCCCTATGACCTAAGTTAACGTAAGCATGACCATGCAATTAAAGCAAAAATTCTTTGTGTTTAAAGGAAAACTTTTATTGATAGATTTGCTTAAGATTATGGTTCTACCGATAAATGTTAAGTTTAATTCTTTCACGTATATCATTGAATAGATTCCTCATAAAAACGATGTTGTGAATAGACTAAGGATTTTATACTCAATTCAACTGCTGCTTGTGGTACACTTTTTTGTGCAGCTAAACAAAATATTAAGGCAAATGTCAACTTTCAATTCATCACAATTACCTCCAAATTTTCTAAAACTTTTAATGCTTTTACACTTACAAAGTATATTTTTTATTGGTTATCTCTTCTGATAATCTTATTTTTAAGATTCAAATCTGTATCCTCTCTTTAAGAGTGCAATATGCATTATTACTACACCTAACTACTTGTTGGTAAAGTAATAAAAATTATTAGAGTGTATCTGGACGAGAGATTTTATTTGTATTAAAGGTTTCAAATTTCTATATTTGACTTTACTTGTTTAGGTAAAAATTTTGAAGAATTTTAAAATTTAAAATAACTTAGACATGGTACTTAAAATGGTGGGCACCCCTTCAAGCACTAAATCCAAACGAAAATCATATAAAACACAAAATGATGTTTACGTAATTCTGTTTTCTTATATTTATGGAGCCTAACTCAATGAAAAATATTCACTTTCTTCAACAATAACAACAAATGATCTTAATCTATCGTACACTCTTGATAATTTTTCTCAGCTTTGCACCTTGAAAAACAATACCTTTACCACTAAATTCATCCATTGTCACAACACAAAAAAAGTTACTATCAATGTTTTTAAAATTATTATATTTTAAATAAAATAAACTCTTATTTTGGTTTACAAGGGTTTTCTAGAAGATGCTCACAAATCAGCAAATTTTGATTTACATTATCAGAATGATGTCTTTTGGATAGAAAAGGTGCATTTTTGCTATTGATGGATCTTATAGACTCCATCTTCTTCATCGTAAAACTTTTATTGCGAAAAAATATATTTTTTACTCAAAAATAAATTTTTTCTAGAATTTTATTTGCAATAAAATGAAATTTATAAAAAATAAAATAATTTTATTATATTTTAATTGATATATATACAATCAAACTTCTACATCACCGAATGAAAAACTAGTTTATAATAAAAGTAAGAAGGTAACTATAATGAAAACTCTTCTATTATAATCATAGGAACCAAATTAATGAGAACCGTTAGATGAAAAGCAAAATTTATTACCCATTAGTTTTATTTAATACAGTTTTGATCAATTACACTACACCTCTAACTTTAAGTATCCCTCGATTCTTCCCTCACAATCTCCGCAAAAGTTTTCAATTTCTTATGATTCTTCTCATCTTCCATCCATTTAATGTGCTTGATTCTTTCTTGTGCATTGTTTTTCGGTCTTCTCCCATTGTGCTTATGTTGATAACTACTAATACTCTATTTTTGTTTTCTTTGAGTTAAATCCGTGTTACCTTAGTTATCATTTCTTGAAAATAAGAGCTTACTTTTTTCTTGATTTTGACTATGTACCTACTTCAAAATTTGGAGTTTTGTTGCTAAATGATTTCTTTATATTTAATGTTTATGTTAAATCAATTATATATTTTTATATTGTATGTTCGACGAAGTATAAAAATAGGATAGTTTGATTTAGGTAAGGGAAGTAGTTTTTCACTCCAACAAAAGATTTATTCGTTGGAGTGCTGTGAATTTTGATGAGATAAAAAAGAAGAAAAAAGAGACTTAGCCTCAAAAAAATGTGGAGAAAAAGAAGAGAAGCTGCTAAAGCCTTTTAGCATCAAGGATCGACGGAATTCATCGAGAAGACTCAATTTTCTTCATCTATTTTTTTTTTAATTTTTTTATAAGTAGTTCTTATTTTTATTTCAAGATATTTTTTAATTTTTCCATGAACTATGTTTCTTTTCTACAATTGCAATGGATTCAATGTTTAGCTAATTAAATATGTTTCTATTTGTATTCTTGATAGATATTTGATTATTTATTCTTCCTTGTTCTTTATTGATACTAGTTGGACTAACTATTAATTTGACAAAATTTACAAGAATTAGAAAATGAATTTTCGTTTTAGGGCTAGAATTAATAACTTTTGATCTAAATTAGATTAACCAAATCTTGAATTGTAATTAATATAATAATATACCTAATTATCTTGGGTATTCATAACTGAGGTTTGTTCTGAATTAATTTGGCTTAAATTATATTGGCATAGGAATATAACTCAATAATTAGTTCTTTAATTGCTTGAAAGAGAATTAATTGAAAATTTTGACTCGATTCGATCAAATGCTCACCCCTAATTTCACCCATTAGATAATGGGCTATCCCTAAAGCACATCGTTTCACATTATATTTGAACTATCAAAATAATTAATTATTATTTTAAATAATGCATACATATTCATTGACCAATTTTTTTCAACATTGCCCTCCACCATCACTAACTTTCACTCTCTCAACTTAATTCACCCAACACAACCATTATAAGAGCTTCAAGCACCTTAAACTCTTGAACCATCGTCCATCATAGTTCTTTGCTTTTTTTTCACACTTATTATCACTATCTTAGCATATCTTTACGTGGAATCAATAGTAGCAAACCAATTAGTGAGGCCACATGTTGCTAATATGTGATTGAGAGTAGATGATGATTGTGATGCTCTAATATATATATATAATATTAGTTTGTATTATGAGTTGGTTTGTATGTAGGTTATAATTTTTAGCTAAAAATTAAAATAAGTAGTAATTTAACTATGTTATCATTAATTACTACATATTTAAAATAATACATACAATTAATTTGTACATTGCACGAGAATACAAATTAATTATATATAAAAATTTATTTTATATAATATATTAAATAATTGTATTTAATTTAATTCAAACCGTGTATGATTTAATTTAATTATGATTTAACACAGAATTATAATTATAATTATAATTATAATTATAATTGTAACGACTCGATAGTCACGGGTGTCGAAAAATGTATTTTCGAGACTCCATTTCCATATATTGGATTCGTAAATATTTATTAAAAATATTTACGAAGCTAGTTGTATGGTTAATTAGGTTTTGTTAGGTGAATTTGCATGAATTAAGAGTAATTAGGAATAAAGACTAATTTGCATATAAGGTGAAAGTTGAATTATAGATTAAAGAAAATTTTAAAAGGACCAAAGAAGAAATTATACCATTGCTTATAAATGAGGCGGCATAAGCTTTAAAACATGTGAAAATTTATTATATTTATTATAAAATAAACCTTAAATGTTAAGTAAATATATTATATTATTATAATAAAACAAATAAATAGAAAGAAAAGGAAATAGAAAAGAACTAAAGAAACAGAGTAAGCCAAACGAAACAGGGAGAAAAGAAAGAAAAGAAAAATAAGGGTTTCAAAGTTTCAAGCTCAATTGGGTAGTTAATTTAGTTCTTTTCTTGTAATTTTATGTTTTTAGAATCCGATATTAAACATTATCCCACCCATGTCAAAATTTTAGAAATTATTGAGTTTTTAAGTGTTGTCTATGTTGAATAATTTTAGTATTAGAGATTAAATTGATAGATATTTAAGTTAGAAATGAAAAGGATTGAATTGTAGAATAAATTGTAAATTTTAAGTAATAGGGACTAAATTGTGAAAATTTTAAAATTTAGGATTTAAGTAAAATTAGGAGTTAAATCTAGTCTAAAGTGGAATTTGAATGAAAATATAAGATTGATTGTGAAGAAATAAAATTAGTCTCAGTTTAGGGACTAAATTGGAATTTAGGAAAATATTGAGTAAAAATTGAAATATTAAATATGAGATTGAATTGTGTTGTATTGATGAATTTTAATTGTTTTAATTCCGTAGCTAACGTCGTACCGAAACCCTTGACTAAAAAGGGAAAGATAAAGTCGACAAGGAATAGCTCGGAATTTCTGGTTTGTATTTCTATAATCCGAATCTAATTATTAATTGTTGTATTTTGATTAAATGTTTATGGTAAGTGATTGAGGTGAGTGTAACACCCCTAACTCGTATCCGTCGCCGAATTAGGGTTACGAGTTATTACTGAACAGTTCACAGCTCATAACAGACATTCATTACAATTCATGTTTCGTAAATTAACCACATCAATACATTTATCCCATTCAAATTTCGGAGCTTAAAACTCCTAAATTCATCTCATTTGCTTTTATTTATAAAACTTATACCATACAAATTATACTACTATGCAATATCGCACAGCATATAGACCCAACATATTCGGCCTAAACAACCTCAACAAGTGGACAAGTATGAAATTTTAATCATCATAGTCTGACACTCAATTTACCTAATTAATATAAACCAAATTATAAGACGTACTACAAATCATAGTATATTTCATTTACAAATTCCATAATCAAGCCATACCATATATATAACCATTACGATAAGGCCAAATTTACCACTTCACTCATCATGAGGTTATGCGCATATATCCACAATATTTTGAGCAAACTTCAATCACTCATATTGAAACATATACCCTCACGAACCTATTCATAGTAAACCAACCTTAAGTGATTACATTACTAGTTTATACATTTATTTTCACTACTGAATATCTGAATTTGCATACACATTATATACTAACTCCCAAACTATTTCCAAGATAATTATACATCAAATTATAACACCAAATCATACATTTTTTTCTCATTACAATTTTATGCGCAAGAGACCATGCTATTTTGAACCATTTCGAATATATATATATCATACTTTAAGTACACTTCAATCACATACTTAAAACTTCCGTACACATAGCCAATCCCTTAACCACATATTCGATCATCACAATTAACCTCCAAAAATAAATCATGTCAATTTCATCATGAACTATACCTAAAAATTCATTTTTCCAAACCTATATAATATATGCATGCTTATCCATTACATATCTATCATTACTACATTACTAAACTAAATTATACAACTATCCACCATTCAAAAATTATTTTCACATCTCATACATACATATATATATACCAATAACCTACTTTCATAATAGGTTCAAACTCATGCCATAATGCACAAGCTTAGCATTATAACAAATCTATATAATCAAATACCACACATATATAAATACCATGAAATATATTTTCATAATATACTATTACCATAACCGAACACATAAGTATTAATATCAAGATTAAGCCATTTTCGCATGGCTAATTATATAAACACACTTTATGATTAAACAAGATAAATACTAGCCTATACATGCCATATGTTCAAAATTTCAATTTTTTAAAATACCGAGATAGAGATCGATAGTGTGACGGACTTCCTTGACGACTCCCGAACTCGTAACAAGATTCCAAAATCTATAAAACAATGAATGAACAAACACACAGTAAGCTTAAATAGCTTAATAAGTTGTAAGCACATAATTTTCAAAGAACTCATAAAAATTACACTAGTAGCCCGAATTCTACTATTCATGTACACATACATATATAATCATTTTTATACGATTAATTCATCTTTTCATGTTATATATATACTATCTACCTTTACTTTCAATTTCGTATAACTTAAATATACCTGAATTGTTTAACTCAAACTCACATTCGGTTTTACCATATGATTTCCCCTTATACCTTCCGGATTCAGAGAAATGATACTCGATCGACTCAAAAAGTTCGTACAATGCCAACGTCCCAGATGTGGTCTTACATGTAATCAAACAACGATGCCACTGTCCCAGACAGGGTTTACACGTAATCATATACGACACCAATATCCCAAACATGGTCTTACACGTAAATCTCAAATTGAGGCCAACGTCCCAGACGTGGTCTTACACGATGTCACTTCAACATTTCTATAGTTCCTATGACTTTCGGATGTCGTAAATCAATCAATTAAAAACTCGTAATTAATCATCATTTGTCAATTACAATTCGGCACCATAGGGTACACATATACGTTTAGATTCGACTATACATAAAATAAATACAGTAAATTTAACTTCAATAATTTACTTACGAACTTACCTCAGACAAAGACAAGCGGATGGAATCGACTACTCGACTACTTTCGACTTCCCTCGTTCTAATTCCGTTTTCTTTTGTTCTTGATCTAAATAAATTCAAATTTAGCTATTTAATAACACATTTCATTCAAATTTATTCCAAAAATATATAAATAGGAAAATTGCAATTTAACCCCTAACATTTCACATTTTTCACAATTTAGTCCCTATTTCACAAAACACAAAATATTCAAAATTTGACAACATCATAGCTTGGCCGAATATTCCTTTAGCTCATATAGGCCCACATATTTCATTTGTTTCACATTTTAGCCCCTCAATTTCTCATTTTCATAATTAAATCCATAATTTGAATTTTTATCAAAAATTACTTAAAAAAATTTAATAATCTATCAACAAATATTTATTTTTCATCATTAAGCAACAAAAACATCAAGCTATCATTAATGGAAACTCACAAATTCATCAACCAATTCAAAAATTAGTACACGAGCTAGCTAGAATACGAAGCAACGGTCTCAAAAACGTAAAAATTATCGAAAACCGAAGAAGAAACATACCAAATTTTTGGCTCCAAAGTGATGAATACTGAAAGCTCAAGAGCTTATTTTCCTTTCTCAACTTTCGGCCAAATAAAAATGAACATGCATGGCCTCTATTTTTTTTTTATGTTCTATTTTATTTTATTTTATGTTATTAACCTTTTTTACTATTTTAACCTAAATAAAACAATAATTTAAGTCATTTAAATCATGGACATAAATGTCCACTAACTTTATAATGACACAATAACCTTTTAAGGACTTCCCATACATCAAATCATAACAAATTAGCATATTAATAATGAGAATGTCACTTTTACTTTTTATGCGATTTAGCCCTTTTCACAAGTTAAGCACACAAACGGATAAATTAAATCACGAAAATTTTACACATATCAATTCACATACTATAAGTATGGAAAATAATATTAAAATATTTTTTTGACTCGGATTTGTGGTCCCAAAACCACTGTCTGACTAGGGTCTAAACTGGGCTGTTACAGTGAGTATTTAGCATTTTGATATTGAATTGAATTTATATGTATATGTATATGTGATTATATGAAAATTTGATATTGGATATTGATTGTTTTTGAATTGTGAAATTAAACCCTATTAACTGTATCGGGCTGAGTCGGATATAGATAGCATGCCATAGGATTGGAAGAGTTCAGGAATTACTTCGACTTCGAGTCGATGATACACTGGGTGTCAATTTACTACTTCAAATTAATTCGATGAGGCACTGGGTGTCAATTTACTTCGATTTAGCCGATGAGACACTGTATGTCAACTTATTACTTCGAATTATTCGATGAGGTACTGGGTGCCAAACTAGTGTGTTTTGATTGGATCCGTGTATCCATCTGAGTCCGAGTCGTGTTAATAGGGGTAAATGAATAATAAAGTTTTATAATTGGTATTGAAATGAAATGTTATGATAAATGGAAGTGAAATAGTGAATTGAAAACATATTATGAAATATGTTGCAAATACATGAAATATATGAGTTATATACTTATGAGTTGAATGTGAATGGACATTGCAAATGTATAATGAAATGTGAAATAAATTGTGAAAAGTTATTTATTTAGTAAGTATGAGAACTGAGATATTGTGAAACAAATGGAATATGATATGATTGTTATAGTATTTAAATATTAATAAGTGTTTATATTTCAAATGTATGACTGTAATTTCTTGTTTTAATTATTCGGATTATAGAAATACCACTGAGTTTTACTCGGCGTACGGTTTTGTTTTCCATGCGCAGGTTAGGTACTAAGTTTTGATCGTCGATTCAGCATCTAACAATGGTCCTGAACTCAAACGTGGTGATATTTTTCCTTTTGTGTCGGCATGTACATAGGGTGTCTAAATATTAATCATTTTGTAGATTGATTGTAAATAAGATTATAAGTTAATATTGGATGGTTATATTCATATAAATATGTGTTTATGTTTGAGGTCATAATATGACATATTTAAGTTAATGTTTAAATGAACATGAAATATGTAAAATAAATTGAAATTGACATGTTTACAAATTGGATTTGAATGATGTTTTATTTATATGTTTTAATGATATAATTGTGGTACCTATGAGGGTACATTGGTTAGACACTTAGGATGATTGTTTTGACACGTTTTGAATGTGTTTAATCGTGTTTTGAATAAGTTAAATGAATGATTTTTGAATTGTTTAATGTCCAAGCTTGTAGGGAATGATAAACTTGTTATTTAATATACATTTTGGCCACATGACCATGTGAACCTTGCAGCTTTGAAAATTTTTATTATTAATTTTTTTTAAAATTCTATGAGTTTTCGAATTAGTCCCGTCTTATTTCTAATACGTAATTTGGGTCTCGATGGCTCAAATAAGGGACAATATGTATGAGTTTGATTAGTTTTATCTTTAATATTATATGATATGAAATGCTTGAAATTATGTCTGTTTGATCAGTAATACTTTGTAACCCTATTCCGGCGACGAATGTGGGTTAGGGGTGTTACATTTAGTATAATCATAATTATAGGTACAATTAATTCTTCTTACATATAATTGATTTGTTTTGAAAGCAAATGTATAATTGATTTTTTTTATAATCAATATTGGTATATTTTTATATAAATGTAATTTTATTTTATTTTATCAATTTTGTCAATTATTTAATATTATAATTGATATATCTTCCATAGATTTTTGTAGAGATTTTGGTTTTAAATATTTATATATAATATTAGAGGTGATCATGGACCGGGCCAGGTCGGGCCCAAGTAAAAATTTAGGCCTATTTGTTAGGCCTGTTTGTTAGGCCTGGGTCCAGCCCGACTCAAAAAATGGGCCTAAAAATTTGTCCAAGTTGACCCGGATAAAAATGTTAAAACTTGGTCCCGACCCGGCCCGACCATATTAATTTTTTATATTATATTTTTATATAATTTTTAAATATATATAATACATCAAAAATACTAAAAACATTAAAATAAATATTTCTAAACAAATTGAAAATAAATTTTAAAAAACATGTATACTTAAATAATACTAAGATAGATGCAACTTAACAAGAAAGTGTCTCTAAAATAATAACAAAATTAACAATAAAATAAGTGTTATACAATATCCAAATAATAACAACAAAATAGTAGTAATATGATAGTGAAATGGTAGCAAAATAGGGAGAAAATATCATTAAAATAACAAAAAAAGATAGCAGATTTTTTTTGGCATTTAGTAAATTATGGTCGAGCCGGGCTCAAGTAAAAAATGTCTTACTCGAGGCCTGGCCCATTTTTAAAACGGGCCTTATTTTTTGCCAAAGTCTATTTTTCGGGTCTATATTTTTGCCCAAATCCTCCCATTTTTCGGGCCGGGTCAGGTGGCTTGACCCATAAGCAAGTCTATATAATATATAATATATAGGGTAAATTAGACTCAATGTCACTAAACTATTATATATAATATATAGTAAGTATACGTTTTGATCACTCAACTTCAAAAAGTTACAAAATGATCACTGAATTATTCAAAAGTTTTCATTTAAGTAACTAAATTATTCGAGAGTTTTTATTTAAGTTACTAAGTTATTAAGTTACCTTTTTTTTCTTTTTTTTTTAAGTTTGGCTAGTTTGCTCCAAGAGACAATTCGGCGATCAGTACGGTGAATCAGTATCCATTAATAAGTAGAAAAGCATACTTTAGATCTAAGTCGATTTGATGGTCAGTGTTAGAGATTAGAGAATAAAGTTGTTTGGATTTTGATTTGCAGATTTGTGACATTTAAAGTTATTTCATAAAAAAATTGAATTATAAAATATAAGGGAAATGAGAGCTTTTGATTGGTGCAGGCAGTGAAAATAGAGAAGTTCATACAACAACGATTTTAAAAATACAATTACTTAAATAAAAATTTTCAAATAATTCAATGACTATTTTGTAACCTTTTTTAGATTATTGACTAAAACGTAAACTAATTAATAATCTAGGGACCTTGAGTGTAGTTTACCCTAAAATATATACTTTCGGGTGAAAATTAAAAAATACTATTTTCTAAATATTTATATTTTTAAATAAATATGGATTAAAATAGAGATAAAAATCAAATGCTTTTTTTTAGTTTTGAGTCATATCAGAATCACATTAACTTAGACTCTGGTTTTCAAGCTCTTTATATAGAAGATGCTTCAAGCCACTAGTAGTGGCACATAGTTTAGATTCCCTAGGGCTTCTGCACCAACCAAAAGAATGGTCAAAATCGCCCCTCTAAGACCTACTTGTCACCCTTAAAAGAATCACACTCCCTCATCAAATCTTCACTCACTGGTATACTTGACAGTTCACACCCATGGAGTCTCAAAGTCCAAACCCCCAAACCCTACCTGAAACACCTCCTAACAATAACCCCATGTCTCGTTCATCAGCCAACATAGTCCAAAGGGTGACTAGAAACTTGGGTTTTCATTCCAAATGGGGGGAATTGAATGGTGCCATGGGAGACTTAGGCACATATATTCCTATTGTATTAGCCTTGACACTTGCCAAGGACCTTAACTTGGGCACCACATTGATATTCACTGGTATTTACAACGTTGTCACTGGTGTCTTATATGGTGTCCCAATGCCTGTCCAACCCATGAAGTCTATTGCGGCCGTAGCTATATCGGACAGTTCTGGTTTTAACATCCCGGAAATTATGGCAGCTGGGATTTGTACAGGTGCAATTTTGCTGGTTTTGGGTGTTACAGGGTTGATGCAGATAGTGTACAAGTTTATACCTTTGTCTGTTGTTAGGGGAATTCAATTGTCCCAAGGCTTATCATTTGCTATGAGTGCTGTGAAGTACATTAGAAAGGTTCAGGATTTCTCAAAGTCAAAATCTATGGGAAATAGGCAGTGGTTAGGATTGGATGGAATGGTTTTGGCTATTGTTTGTGCTGGTTTCATAAATTTTATCAATGGAGCAGGTCAAGAAAGAAATCAAAATGATGAGGCTATTGTTGATGAAGAAAGGAATGTTAGAAGAAAAAGAATGAGGAAAATCATGGCTACCATCCCTTCAGCTTTCATCATTTTCTTGTTAGGTGTAGTGTTGGCTTTCATAAGAAGGCCAAAAGTGGTGAATGACATTAAGTTTGGACCTTCAGAAATGGAGATTGTGAAAATAACTGGTCATTCATGGAAGGAAGGATTTATCAAGGGGACAATTCCTCAACTACCTTTATCAGTACTGAACTCGGTGATTGCTGTCTGTAAGTTGTCCTCAGATCTTTTTCCAGGAAGGGAATTCTCGGCCACCTCGGTTTCGGTAACCGTGGGGTTAATGAACTTGGTGGGGTGTTGGTTTGGTGCCATGCCATGTTGCCATGGTGCAGGTGGGTTAGCTGGACAGTACAAGTTTGGGGGCAGGAGTGGTGGGTGTGTAGCCTTACTTGGTGCAGCCAAAATGATGTTGGGTTTGGTATTAGGAACTTCTTTAGTGACAATTTTGCACCAGTTTCCAGTTGGTATCTTGGGTGTTTTACTCTTGTTTGCTGGGATTGAACTAGCAATGACTTGCAAGGACATGAATTCAAAGCAAGAGTCATTTGTGATGTTAATATGCACTGCTGTTTCACTTGTAGGGTCAAGTGCAGCAGTTGGTTTTGTTTGTGGAATGTTAGTCCATGTGCTTCTTAAGCTAAGGACACTCTGTATGCCTTGATCTCCCAAAACAATACCATGTTTTTTCATTTAATCTTTCTGCAATGAATATACTGAATAAATGTTTGATATTTCATTGAATTTCCTTACTAGTAATGTTCAAGTAGATTTTTCTTCTATTATTTCATTCAATAAGATCATTTACTTCTCCAAACCATAGAAGCCACGATGGCAAAATTTTTGCCTTCCGGCTTTGTATTTGTTCAGATACGTAAACAAACTGCAAATACGGGGATGTAGCAATGATTGCTTATTGGATTGCAATAATTGTATATGCATACAAAATGGTGATTACATTAAAGCAGATGAAAATTTGCATAAGTATATGATCACCTAAAGAGAAGGACAAAATAGGGGAATCAAACCAAGCAGGAGGAAAGACAAGAAGTAATGGCAATGAGAAACATGCAGAAAGGATTCTACTGTCTTGTGAATGTATCTTGGTCCAGATGGTCAATTTCATGCTTCTTCCGGATCATCCTTGATTCTGTATAACGTTTCGATTTTTCATCAAAAAGAAAAGGAGTGAGTTTTGCTCTGGGAAGGCTCCATTTATTCCTTTATCCGAATGGATTTGTTCCCATTGTAGGAAGAGATTTTGGAGGATTACATGCCGAGTGTCCACCCATAGGTCTCTGAGTTATATTTGAGAAGCTGAAAATGAAGTTATTACCGTCGAAGCTGCCAATTTCCTGCTGTCTGCAATGATATCATGCAAAATCTTAACAGCATTTCTCTTTTAACATTCATTGCAAGCTGAAGGAACACAACTGTGATGCAAGCAAAAGTCCTAAATATCCATTTCTGTGAAACAACTTTTAGACCTTATCTGTATTTATTAACACTGCAATACTTTTAAAATATGTCTTAATACCAATTACCATGTGATACATGTAGATAATATAAGATTTCCAGAATGAAATGTCACCTGGAAGGTAGCACACCAATGTGTGATTGATCTCCCATGCATGCACCTGACACCATAATAAGCATAAGAGAAAACATATTGATATCAACATTTAGCATGATTAGGAGAAAAGTGAATTTACTAGAAGGCATAGCTGATGTGAAAGATAACTCTGGAGTCCTCGGAGATGATGCAATATATGATGAATGAGATGCCATTCCTGAAGAATAGGCATCGTGAGACAAGGAATTCGGATCTTGGGCACTAGGAAGGGCTCCTAGCAAAGATACCATTGAAGGAAACTGCAGAAAAAGTAACAATTAACAAGTGAAGGTTAGAGCAAGATATTTATACTGTTGGAGGAATTGAAGCCATGTCAGTGTATTAGAACAAGAAAAAGAACTCTTAAAACCACCAGTAAGCTCTTATTGTATAAAACTATTGTGATATTCATAAAATGATAATCGTCAACAGACTAGATAATAGTAAGAAAAGTGGAGCAGATGCAACTTTTAGTTTTTTAAAGATAAAGATAAAAAGAAAGCAGTGTAGATGTCTGCAATAAGTTCGTATATGGTACATACTGCTGGGACTTGCGCTGGAATCGTATCACTCTCAAATGGATTTGTTTTTGCAGTACTTGGAAATGCTGCTGTCTGCTGTGAACATATACATACAGATTAAAATCTCCAATATACAAGAAAGAATTACTATAGATTTGAAGTTTTGAGATCACAAGATACCATTGCATTAGGATAATACTGCAATCCAAATCCCATTCCATGTGGTAGGCCATTTTGCCAACAAGGGACTGCTGCAGGGGCTGATCCATAGCTTGCCATAAAGAGATCCTGCAAAGATAGCAGCATATACTGTCAAGAGAATTCATAAATAACTGAGACAATTGAAGGCAAAAGCAACACCTGTGGAAGTTCCTTTCTTCCGCTAGACATTGTTTCCGCAGAAACAGGCTGCACTCCGACTTCATATCTCGTTTCTGTAGATGACTGTACAGTAGGTACGTTGGTGAATTGTTGAGCATTATGCATCAGGAATGAAGTAACAGGCTGCAAATATGAATGGAAAGCAACAGGGTTAGCAAGTGAAATGGGATTCACACCACATTAAATTAAAATAGGGGCAATATTCTTCATGTTTATTTAGATTCCAGCGACTTCTGATCAACTCCAATGACAACCTGGCTATTCAGTGCTTCAACTACTTTAGAATTTCGATGTGCAGGAAAGTTATTATCAGAAGCAGGGAACAGAGAAGGCTGATGTTGTTGCATGCAGGGAAACCCATGCCCTTCAGGAGCTTTGACTTCGTAGTCACAATTAATATCAGTTGTGACTTGAAGAGGGCCCGCATTGGACCTTGTCAATGTCAAAATCGTTTCTGCAGGTGCTGCTGCAGAAACACCATCTAATGAAATGTTCTGTCCAGATGCAGTTGATTGAGCACATATGATGCCTGGTGCTGCCGAGACATTAGCAACTGCTGAAGATGAAACTGACAGATCAAAGAGTAAAGCCTCAAAAGAATTAGCATTAGAGGCAGGAGGTGCTTTTCCCATTGAAGAAAGGTCGTCTGAGGACTGGCTACAACCATCACTTGATGGAGGCACTTGCTGCACATTCGGTTCAGCCACAGCATTAGATGGCTTAGAATCCATACTGAAATCGATCAAACTTTCCTTGCCACCAGATGATGCATTCTTCTGCAAAAATCTATAGCTTCTCACAACATACATACCGCAAAACAAAGAAAAAGTAATCCATAGCTTCTCACAAGTACAACATTTTTTCGCCAATCTCATATGTACAATTTAAAATTTTACCCTATGAAACCAGTTCATTCAAAAATCTATTGAAATGAATTGAGCAATACTAAATAAATGGCTCAAATATATGCACATGAACTACTAGGTAGAGTTTCGTATCTGAATTACAAACATGAAATGTCTCTTTAATAGAGGAAAAGAAGAATCTCTGGTAGGGGGAAATACCAAGGCTCTGGCTAAGCAGTCGGTAATCGCTACGCGTACTGCTGATACATATGCTGTACTTGTGTTTAAAAAATCAATTGTGTTTCTTAGAAACCAAATAAAAGAACAATAAAACCACAAGCCTCTTAAAAGAAACAGCATTACAGCTTAAATAAAAGAGAAGTAGCACCAGCTTTACCTGCCTTATAGCGGAATCATCAGGATCACTTCCAGCATTTGCATTTGAATGTTCACCTACCTGTAAGGCAGGAGCATTCTCCCCCAAGATATCTCTCACCGGGCGTACCACTGGAGAGCCAGACCTATCTACTTGGTGGCTAAATGATTGGCTTCGTGTCACAGGTTCTCTACGTGAAAAGCTGTCATTGTGTCGCCTGGCACTTCTAGAACCCTCAGATTTGAGCCTGTTATCAACAATCTCGATGTGCAAAGGATTTCTACGTGAACTTCCATATCTTGAATTTTCTTCGGCATATCGAGCACTTCTTGCCTCCAAATAGAAAATCCTAGCTCCACTTCTTCCAGCAGGACTAGATCCTTCATTAGAACTCCATTGATGTCTATCTTCATAAAGTGGGCCTCTAGATCTACCACTAAACACACTGGCCTTCCTGCTTTCAGAGGTGTCCACCCTGTGTCCCTGTAGCAAAATGTTCAGGGTCCTAAATCATTGGAGCGGCATTTGAGTTTGAGAGCACCCAAAAATGTGTTAACTCTACCAGAAGTAACCAGTCTCATAAAATATAACATTAATCGGAATATAGCCAATCTTACACTTGGAAGAATGTTAGTCCTCTCTCCAGTGTATTTCCTTTCCACATAGACCTCCCTGATGAATTCTCGGAGCCTTTTAAGATTACTGAAAGCAAACATATACGAATCAAGACACTTTCCCTTGGAGAATAAAAAAACTAAAATAAAGATGCTCGATAACCTGCCATCAGGAAAAGAATGGAGTTGAGGATCCCATGCTTTGAAGTAAATTTGTCTTGCCCGCTGGAAAAGTTGAGAAATAAGTTGAGCCAATGGAAAAGAAAAAAGAATAGCCATATAACTATCTAATTGCTCATGCTGACCTCATTTCCTGCTGCTTGAAGAGCACTCACTTCATCTTCACTAAATTTACCCAATGATATCGATTTGACTCGATGAGTGAATTCCCGACTGAAATAGTTTAAAAAATCCATATTGTAAAATATAAACTGAACTAGAATTTTTTGCAAAAACAATAACCATATTAGACCCTCAAGAAACTCAAAAAGGTAATAGAAACAAGAACATATGCTAAAACTTACTGTATTCCACTACAGTTGGTGCAAACAAAAGTCAAGAAAATGGTACAAACATATTGGGGACCCTGCCAAGAAGAAAGCATTAATTAATGTTAATACTTGTATTTTCTCAGTCAATGTATTTCTTGAAAATATTGTCGTTAGAACTATGGAATAAAATATGATTGACTTGGATAATTAACATAACATGTCAATTAAGGATTGGAAGCAGTCAACTGGGATTTGGAGATAGTTTAGGGTATTAGATTTCTTTGAATCGAGCATTTGAGAGCGTGTAACTATTGCAATCGAGACATTTTTAAGTCCAAGGTCCCATGAATTTGACATCTAGACAAGGGTTTAGGCACTTTATAACATTCATTAATGACAATACTTGATTAAGGCCTCAGAATCAATAAGGAAAAATGATTAAGGCCTGTACTTTTCGAACAATTTCAAAGGGTGTGTAATGAAAAAAGAATAGCAAGCCAATCGAGTATTCCGAAAAAACTCTAACAAAATGGAGTGACAAAGGGTAATCGAACTCTCCTAGTTTGAGATTCATGATGTCAAAGGCTAACTTAGATGCCTCCTATTTGGGACATGCCTTGCTCACAGTTATCTACATTTTAAACACAGTATGACCTTATGAACTTGGCAAACTAGTACAAAGAGGAAAGAAATGTGTTCTTGGTTATTCTAACACACTGCAAAGGTTATGTATTCATTCTTGCATTTGGAGTATGAGAATAGATGTATTGATTTCTGAGTCAGAGACACAACTTCCTCAGAGGATAACAAGACTTGTTTATTGTTTGAACTCACTAAATGAACTAGTGGTGAGTTAATACCACTTAATCAAGAGGTAATAATGTTGGTCCGAGTGAAAGCTTAGTGCTTCCACAAAATGCTAGTGATGATGAGAAGATTGACCAAGATTACCCTGTGGAGGTTATCAGTGATAAAAAATGATTAAAACGGCAATCAAGTGCCGCTCCTACCGAATGAGGTTGAGTTACCTCAACAGGAGTTCTTGCATCAAGTGTTGGTCCGAGGATGGCCTGGCATTCGATCGTATGCTTTGGTTTCCAGATATGTCATTCAGGTGCCTCAGGCTCACTTTTGAATGTCATAGAACAATTTTCATTCCTTAATTATTTAATAAATCAATATCGCATTCTTTCACTATATCTTAAAAACATTCCAGTAACAATTTTAATTGTTTAAACAGAAATCAAAGGTCTAATGCAATTGATGATTCGATACATAACTAAATAAATAATGTAAGCAAAAACATACCAAAATATTGCAGTTGATGCATCTTTTATTCTCGGGAAGTTTGAGAAGAGCCCGAATTGTCCTCTCCATTCGTTCATCATCCTTTAATTTCTTCCTACTCCCCATTTTCTCCAAAAAAGAAGAGAAGGAAAACATTTAGCCCTTCTTCATTAAAAAAGAATCAGAATCCCAAATCATTAGAGACACAATTGTTTTGATAGAAACCAACACAATAATAACAATGATGATTTGAAGCTTGATACATCCTTTCGCCATATTTTTAAAACCAAAATTTCCTAATTTTCTTTGGAAACAAAGGAGAATGGTAAAGGAATGTGAAATGCACCTTAAGTATTAGCAACAGAAAACAGGGAGATCAGAAGATGATGATGAAAAAGAAGAAGGAAGGAAGGAAGGAAGAAAAATTATATATTAGAGAAAAGGGAAAAGGGAAATTTTCCCGGAAAAAGTGGTTTCAACACCGTTTTGAACCGTTGAACTTCAATTTTGCTCACACAAATCCGCTTTTTTTTGCCCGCCAGATTCTGCCTTTTTTTTTTTTAGAATTGCACAGTGCACACCCACAAATAGCTTAAAATTTACTATAAGTCCCTGTATTCTTTATAAATTTAAAATTTAGTCCCTATACTTTTATTTCTAAAAATGTAGTCCCTCTACTTTTTATATTTCAGAATTCAGGTCCAGTTGTTAACACGGTTAAAATTATTTTATTAAATTCTGGTTCGTTCCAATATCATTCTTAGTTACATTACTATCTAATGAGTAATTTATTATTTCAAAATGTCACACAAACAAATTTAATAATAAAATTTAACGGTGTTAACAATTGACTCAAATTTTGATATTTGAGAAGTAGATAGACAAAATTCCTAGAAATAAAATTACATGAATTAAATTCTAAATTTATGAAGAGTATGGGAACTATGACATATTTTAACCAACTAAATAATAAAAATAATGAATTTAAAAGTATTTCTAAATTAAAGAAAAAAATCAAGGTTGTTAGGACTAACTGGGTAGGTCGGTTGGACCAATTGAATCGAGAATCGATTGGTACACTAGTCCAAAGAAAGAAGTTAAATTGATTGATCTATAGATTGATCTGGGCTAAAAACTAGTTAAATCAGTTTTTTTATGAATTTTTAATAATATATTTAATCAATTTAGACCGACCGGTCAAATCGCTCAAGCCGATTGGATTAGGAACTGATGGCTTGATTGGTCTTGTTACAAAAACATTGAGAATAACGAATTTAAGAATCTTTTAAATTAAATAATATACCTGCTTTTTATAAAACCTTTGATTGAATTGATGTCGTTAATTGGAAACCGATTCAACTAAAAAAATTAAAACTCAAAATTTTTAAAACAACAAATTTTATTATAAATATATATATATATATATATATATATATATATTAAAACATCAAATAGCTCAAATTACAACTTTAAAATAAATCTTATGACAATTGAGTGATTAAATTGAAAGAGTAATTGGTTACGATTTTCTTTTATATATAATTTTTCGCCGACAACATGAGTGTAAAGTATAATATAATATTTTAGTAGTCGTTAAAAGTATTTTATTTTGCTTTTCTTTTCATTTTCAAATGAGTTTTGCTTTATTTAAAAGAAAAGAAATAGTTAAAAGATTATTGATACAATTTTCATTTATTGTTAAATTTGAATTTTTGTATATATAATTTAATATTCGATTAAATCGTAATCTCAAATCAATAAAAGAATTTTAATAAAAAGTGAAAATGGAAACATAAATTATTGGCAAAATATTATAAGAAAAAGATGATACATTAATAGGGTCAAATGAGTAATTTAATTTTTTAAAGAAAAATTGTACAAGTTATATTATTTTAAAAAATTGGATTAATATTTGATAAATTAAAAATACGATTTTTAACTCTATGAGTAAAGTTAAAATTATCAATTTATTTCATTCTTTTTATATTTTTTTATTTTTAATATATTTTACAAAAACATGTCACCCTCTTCATTCTACTTGTGGAATTTTCAAACTCTAATGAGGTTTACTATTTTTAAAGGTAAAATAGATAGTATAACTTTTTATGCTCAAGAGAAATATTTCATTGAAAAAGAAAAGTAAAGATTGGACGGAAAACATTAAAAAATAAAATTATAATATTAATTTAAGAAAAAAATAAATGGTATTTTGTCATTTAAGTTTTTATAGATTATCCCGTGATTTAAGGACAACATGTATTCTATTCAGAGTAGAGGTGTTCATGAGTTGAGTTTATATATGATATTATTAAACTTTATGCTTATTCATACTAATAGTAAAATACACGTAGACTACCACATGGATTGTAACACCCTTAACCCGAATTCGTCGCCGGAATAGAGCTACGGAATATTACCAGAAATTACAGATCAATTTATCAGACATTTCATATCATATAACATTCATGCCAGAAATCAATCAAATTCAAACGTATTGTCCCTTAAATGAGCTGTAATAACTCGATTTTCGGTGATGTCAGAAAAAGTGGTTCGAGACCACCAAATTCGAAAAATAAGCTCGTACATTTTTATTATTTAATATTTATGAGCCAAATGTGATTTTTAAAAAAAGATTTTTGAAATAATAATTTGTGTTTTATAAGGCTTTATTAGGTCAAGTGATTTGGAAAAGAGGTATCGAGATCTCGGTCCTATAAAATGAGCCGTAAATATTTTTATAAATATTTACGGAGCGTCATTAAGGTATTATTAAAGTTTCGTTAGAAAATTTTAACGTTTTGGTAGTTAATTAATTAAAAAGAACTAAATTGAAAAATGTGCAAAACTTGTTAATTAAAGAAATAGTGATTAAATAGCCTAAATAGTAAATAAATGAGGACTAAAAGGGAAATTGGACCCACATGGGATGGTTGAGGCGGCATAAGTATAGAAAAATCAAGAAATTGATGTGAAATAAGGGCAAAATTGTAAATTTTGCCAAATTTAAGTGAAATAAAAGGGAAATTGAAATTGTAGACATTTTCATCATCATTTTTTAGTTCCAAAACAGCCATTGAAGAGGGTTTAAGCTGGTTTTTCAATATTTGATTCATGTAAGTTTAATCCTTGCTCTTTCCTTGAAATTTTTATGTTTTTGGGACTTTTACAATTAGGTCCAACTAACTATTTCATTAGTTTTTTTTATTTTGTTGAAAGTTTTGGAAGATACCACTGATAAGTTTATAAGATTTTAGTTATTAGATGATGAAATTGAGATGTTTATGGATATTTAAAGGTATTTTATTAAAGGATTTTGGATGAAATCATGATTTAGGGATTAAATTGAAATGTTGTTAAATTCATGGAAAATTTTAAAATTTCATGGGGTCATGGGTTGGTATTAATATATATGAAAATATCTAGGCTTGGAGTAAGGATTAAATTGCATGAATTTCATTTTTCGAGCCTAGGGATGAAATCGTCACTAATTAAAAGTATAGGGGTAAAATGGTAATTTTTCCTAAGATGTGAATTAGATTGAATTAAGTATGAAATTGCATTAAATTGAGTTAAATTTACTAGTATAGATTCGGATAGACCAAATACAAAGCTAGATCGAGGTAAAGGAAAAGTAACGGATTAGTAGCATACAAGTTCACGAATATTGTTGAGGTAAGTTCGTGTAACTTAATTGTGTATATTTATATGCTTATATTGAGTGTTGATTATGTAAATTGTGTAAATGTCATATATGTTTATGTAATTGATCTCATAACTAAAAATATCTGATAAATAAATAAGTCTCGTTTGGATAATGAGATTCCATGGATACAAGGTTCTGTTTCCCGAAATGGTAGTGTTCCTGCACGTGTTGCGGACGTACTGTGGCTCGAAAGAGCATCCTGTTACAAGCCCTATCAAGCTTCCCGTTATAGTGTTCTTGCGATCTTTCCGTTAAATGTTCTTCGGAGCATCCCGATCGGTTGTGACCCTACATGTGTTGTGGGCACACCACAGCTCTTATGAGTGTCTCATTATATGGCTCTTCGTGAGCTTCCCGATTAAAGTGTAACACCCCTTACCCATATCCGTCGCCGGAATAGGATACGAGGTATTACCAGATTTTACTGATTTTTTTTTAAAACTCAATATAACCCCTTTATAAATATCTAATCCTCCCTGCAAATTTTAAACCGAGACCAAGCCAACACAACCAATCCATTTCAACATATTTTCAAGATAGATTTATTGTATTCATAAGATAATCTCATCACATGCCAAAACCAAAATTTGTTAGCCATACCAATGGCTAACCATACATTCATTCCACATTAACATCTACTTTACTAGCTTATACATGCCATTGATTTCCAAAATAAGTTTCTTTATGTACCGAGATCTTGACGTTGATAGTGTGATGCTTCTCCGACCAAATCCGACCTCCGAGCTCTTAACACTACAAACAGGGGAAAAAGAAACAGGATAAGCACTTTGTGCTTAGTAAGCTCATGTAACAAGAATTATACTTACCTAATATTTTCCATACAATGTAATAAACATTCATACACCCATTCCATACATTATTCCCTTATCATGCACAAACTCAACATTCAAGTTAGTTCAATAATTTCCATGTATAAATACTATATATATCATGATTGATGAGCTCATCAATACCATGATTTCCATTTCCTTGTTATTTTTCCATATTTACCCCGTTGAATTTCTCGGAATTTCGATGGATTTTCAGAGGTACACTTTAGTGTACAAATCCGGGTCCGTCAATTCATATTCATGTGCGCACATTTCCATTTCAGAGAGCACACTCCCGCGAACCTCATCCTTACAATGGATTACCAGTCCGAGCTAAATCCTCAGAATATAAACTCATAGAGCATTGTCGGGATTACCAGTCCAGGCTAAATCCCCTGCAACGACAATTACTCTAATGAGCTTGGATCTGAATTACCAGCCCAGGCTAAATTCAGACCCTAATTCGGATTACCCGTCCGGGCTAAATCCATTTTCCACATATTCTTCGGGAGGGCTATATCAGGATAGGATCACCCGTCCGGGCTAGATCCTTTTTACCGTCAATTCCTTTTCAGAGATCCATCGAATTTTCCTTTCATTCAACCGGGATTTATTTTCTCTTTTCATCAAGAATATCAATACTTCATCAATTATCATACAATAAACATTCAAATCATATTCACATCAATAACAAACATTTCAAGCATTTATGAATATAATTCAAGTTACACGAACTTACCTCGACACTTGTTCGTAACCAAAAATCTACTAATCCCAAACTTTTTCTTTCCCTCGATCTTGCTTCGTATTTGAATTTTCCGGATCTAAATAAATAAATTTGATCATTAATCTAATACATTTCATGTTCATATGTAACATTCTCTAAAATTCCATTATTATTTATAGTGCATTCAAAGCTGTCTCACTGAGTCACAGTCACTAAATTATTTATATCTTAAGCTACAGAACTCCAAATTAAGATCCGTTAATTTTTCCTGAAACTAGACTCACATATCTTCTTACCATAAAATTTTCAGAATTTTTGGTATAGCCAATAAGTACAGTTTATTCTTTAAAGTTTCCCTTGTTTCACTTGTTGACAGTTCCGACCCCTCTTCACTAAAAATTAATTATCTCATTGTACAGAATTCGGATGATGTTTCTGTTTTTTTTCATCTGAAAATAGACTCATTAAGAATTCTAACCATATAAATTATAACCCATAATCATTTTTGTACAATTTTTAATAATTTTACAAAGTCAGAACAGGGGAACCCGAATTCATTCTGACCTTGTCTCACAAAATCTATTATATCTCATGATTTACAATTCCATTGATTAAACCATTTCTTCTATGAGAAACTAGACTCAACAAGCTTTAATTTCATATTTTATTCATCCTCTAATTCAATCTCTAAAATTTTTGGTGAATTTTCAAAGTTAAAGTACTGCTGCTGTCCAAAACTGTTTTAGTGTATGATGTTAATTACCATTTTTCCCTAAACTTTCAATAAATGATAATTTCATCCCTGCTCAATTAACCTCTCAATTGAGCTGATTTTTCTTAAATTAACACATTATCCCATCACTTTAGACTACTTTATAACCTTTGTAAATCAGAATTTCAGCACTAGACTTTGATTCCAAACATTTTCACAAATAGGTCCTACAAATCAATTTCTATTGAAATTACCTAATAAAATCATCTCATAAACAAATTAAAGCTTCAATTTCATCCTATTTCATCATAAACTTCCAGCACATATTCATAGAAACTTTCAAATTCATTCAAAAAACCAAAAACTAATGAATTTAGTAATAGGACGTAGTTGTAAAAGTCTTAGAAACACAAAAATTACAAGAAAAAGGCAAGGATTAACTCACTTGGTGCAAAAATTATGAAAAACCAGCTTGAATAAACCCTTAGGACGTTTTTGGCTGATGAGAATGCAGAAAAAATGAAGAGAAATCTAGATAATTCCACTTTAGTCCTAACTTTTAAAGCAAATTTTGCAATATTCCAATTTTACCCTTAATTCTTCAATTCTCCTGATTTTTCTCAGCGTACGCCGCCCAAAATATCTTCTTTTGGGGTTATTTTCAATTTATGTCCTTTCTCATTTAACAATTGAGCTATTTAATCCTTCTAGTAACTTTTACACCTTTTCAATTTAGTCCTTTTTACGTAATTGACTATCCAAACATTAAAATTTTCTAACGAAATTTTTATACCATATTATTAACACTTCATAAATATTTATAAAAATATTTTGACTCGGTTTTACGAGATCAAAGTCTCAATACCTTATTTTTACCCAATTTCTTCTATAATTTCTTTTTCTAACTAACCACTAAATCGGTAAAATTTTTCTATCGATATTTTCATACGATTTTCCTATCATACCAATATTCATGCAAAAATATTAAAATAAATTTATCTTTAAATCAGATTTGTGGTTACGAAACCACTATTCCGATAAATTTGAATTTGGGCCATTACATAAAGGCTCTTTGTGAGCTCCTCATTAGTGCTCATTTGAATTTCCCGTTATATGGCTATCCGGTACTTCCCGTTAAATTGCTCTTCGGAGCTACCTATTAATTGCTCTTTAGAGCTACCCATTATAGGCTCTTTGTGAGCTTCCTGTTATATTGCCCGGATAAGCTTCCCGTTACAAGGCTCAATGAGCTTCCCATTATAGTGCTTAAGAGAGAGCTTTCTGTTTAAGTGCTCATAAAAACACTCCCGGATATGAATTGACGAATTTATAATATTGTACACTTCAGGTGTATTACCCAAGTATCCATCGAGATTTCAAATGATTCAATGGGTGAAATTCTGACATGAGAACATGTGAAATCAAAAATGAAACTATTATCTGTATATGCATGAAATACTTGGAAACTCGATACCTGATGAGCTCATCTTTGTTCTTGTTATTCACATGAAATACATGACTAACATTTTTGTTGAGGTTATATGTGTTAGGCTAATTGCAAAATTGCTTTGGATGTATTATGCATGTTTATTACATAAGTAAATGAATGGTAAGAAAATTTATCGTTATTCGAACTTACTAAGCATTAAGTGCTTACTCAGTTGTATTTCCTCTATTTTATAGTACTCGGAAGCTCGTTGGTTTGAAAGCTTGGCGAAGATCACTCACACTATCCACCGACTCATTTCGGTACAATTATGAAACTAATTTTGGTTGTAATGGCAAGTATAGGTTAACTTGGCCATTGTTGGCATTTTAAATATTTTGGTTGTAGCTAGCCATTGGTATGGCTTGTGTTTAGCATATTTTGAAATGTGTATATATATATGGCCTTAATATGTTTGATGTGTGAACTTTAAATGGTTTAATGAAGGTAAGCATATGGATGAATGGATGAAGATAGCATAATTGATAAAGTATGCATATATGTAAATTTTATCAATTAGGTAAGATTGAGTATAGGAATACATGTGATGAAATATCATACATAAGACTTGGTTTTGGCTTGGTTTAAATGTCTTGAATTGGTTGGTGAATTTGTTTAGGTGTTTATGTCGGTGGAAGGTGAAATTGGGTGAGGAATAAGGCTTGGAAATAACCTTATTTTGTCCACACGGGCAGAGGCACGGGCGTGTGTCTTAGTCGTGTGTGACACACGGCCTGGCACACGAGCATGTGGCTTTGCCATGTGACCCCTGCTAAATGTATTGCAAGTCAGAGAGTTACACGGGATGGGGACACAACCATGTACCCTACTTCAAATACCATACGGCCTAAGACACTGATGTGTCACTTGGCCGTGTGAGCCACACAGCCTGACCACACAGGCGTGTGACCTTTGCACTTAGGAAAATTTTTAAAGTTTAGCGAAAAATTCTCTGGGTTACCGATTTAGTCTCGACTTGTTTCTAATGTATGTTTTAGGCCTCGAGGGTTCATATAAGGGACAATGTAATTAATTTCTGATATGAATGTTAAGTAATATAAAATATCTGAGTTTGATCCGAAAACTTTGGTAATACTTCTAAACCTTGTTTCAGTGACAGATACGGGATAGGGGTGTTAGATGAGCCCTCGAGGCACAAAATACACATTAGAAACAAGTCGAGATTAGATCGAGTACTCAAAGAATTTTTTGGAAAGCATTAAAAATTTTCAAAGCTGCAGGAAACACACAGCTGTGTGGCCAGGCCGTGTGATTCACACTGCCAAGAGACACACCCGTGTCTTAGGCCGTGTGGGCTTTTGAAATAGGGACACATGGCCTTGTCCCAGCCCCGTGTCCATGCCCGTGTAACTCTTTGATTTGGGTCACACGACCAAACCAGTCGCCCGCGTGCTAGGCCGTGTGAGCATACTGACTTATGCAATTTAAAATATACAGGGGACACAGGGCTGTGTCACCTGGCCGTGTGTCATACACGGTTGAGACACACGTCCGTGTGGAGAAAAATAGGTAATTTCCAAGCCACATTTCTCACCTAATTTGGTACCAACCTAAACACAACAATTTGCATATCAACAAGTCATAACAAAGAATTCAAATCAAGTTAAAATCAAATCTTAAACATGTATTATCACAACATACAACCAATATGCCCTTAGGCACCTCAAATGACAAATTAATATCATGTCAACCAAGAATCTCAATTTACCTAGATGACCAAATTCATGTATGCATATTCAAACTACATTTTACTTTCTTTCATTTGTAACATATCAATCACACATCAAACATGACAAAGTTACTTATATATATGCATCAAAATATAGGGGTGTGCATTCGTTTAACCGACCCGAAATAGCTATAACCGAATTAACCGACCTTCTAAAATTTTTAACCGTTAACCGAACCGAATTCTTTAAAAAAAATTAACCGAACCAAAATTTTTTCGGTTAATTAGGTCGGTTAACCGAATTAACCGAAAATTGTATGGTTTTTATTTTTGGTTAAAAATTAACTGAATTAACCTAATTAACCGAATTAACCGAATTACCCAAATTGAATCATTACATAATTAAAAATATTACATAAGTCTTTGAATCACTACATAATTAAAAACATTACATAATTCTTGAAATTAGCACATAGTTGAAATGTAAGTCTTTAATATTCTCCATTTATATCCATTTCTTCTCTCCAAAAAATCTCCATTTGCATTAAACCTATAAAAAAAACATGTGTAATTGGGTAGCTACTTAAGAGTAAGACTTTAGTTTTATTTTTATTGGGTTGGTAATTGGGTAGACTTTAGTTTTAGTTTTATTGGGTTGGGTAATTGGGTTTGGTTGGATAATTTTATTTATTAATTTTTTTGGTTAACTGAAAAAATTCGGTTAACCAATAGGTTTGAACAATTAATCATTAACCAAAAATCATAAAAAAATTAACCGACCCCCGACCGAAAAAATTCGGTTAACCGACCGATTAACCGAATTCGGTTGGTTAACCAATTTTTTTTCGATTTTACCCGAATTATGCACACCCCTATCAAAATATACCAAACACAAGCCATTCCAAATGGCTAGCCTCAACAAAACATTATATACCAACATTGGTCAAAATAACCTATACATGCCATTATAACCGGAATTAATTTACTGAAAGTACCAAAAGGACCGATGGATAGTGTGATATAGCTCCGTCAAGCTTTCAACCCACTTGAGCTTCTGAATCACTATAAAACACAGATAATAACACAGAGTAAGCATTTAAGCTTAGTAAGTTCGTATAACTTGAAATTTAACTTACCATTTACTCTCATTTAAGGTAAGCATACAAAACATATTCCAACAACTTGGCCAAAAGCCTAAACACATATCCTTAACATGTTAGCCATGTAAAACACATATAATAACCAATAAACATGAACATAACCACTAAGCAAGTTTCATATACATGTATCATCCATTTCCATGTATTTCATATATATTCATGTATTGGTTCATATCGAACTCATATTGTCTTATAACAGAACATTGCCCGTTGAACCGTTTAAAATATCGTTGGATACACGGGTTGTACACACGAGGTGTACTGAACTGCAATTCGTCAATTCTTATACATGTATGCTTATACGAGTTGTAAACAGTAAGTTCTTTCGAGCTGAATAACGAGAAGCTCATGCGAGCTAAATAACGGGAAGCTCATGCGAGCTAAGTATCAGAAAGCTCATGCGAGCTGTGGTGTGTCCGCAACAGATGCAGGACCCCAACCAAATCGGTAACCCTAATGACATGTCATTTGTATCCTATGAATTTCATAAGGTTCAAACGAGATTCAGCAATTTTTGTATATACAACTGGTATTTATTCATGGCAATTGTACAATTCACAAACAATAATTCAATTTAACACATATTAATGTACAATTTAATTACACGAACTTACCTCGACAATTGTATGTACGAAGGCGACTAATCCGCTATTTTTCCTTTGCCTCGATCTAACTCTGTACTAGGTCTAACCAAATCTATACAAATGAGTTTAACTCAATTCAATATAATTCATATTCAATTTAGTCTAGCACATATTTTTGGAAAATTACTATTTTACCCCTATACTTTTAATTTATTACAATTTAGTGCCTAGGCTCGGAAAATGACTTTCATACAATTTAATCCTTACTCAAGCGTAGTCTATTTTTATACATATTAATAGCAGCCCAAATAATTCAAAATTTCACAATTTTACCATAAATTTATCATCTTTTCAATTTAATCCCTAATTGATAATTTCCTCAAAATTATCTTTACAAAAGTTGTTTATCTAACAACAACCTTTCATTTTATATCATAAAACTTCATAATTTAAACATACTCATCAATGGAAAAACTTTAATACATTAATAATTTTGTAAATTAATCCCCGAGTTAGCTAGATTAAGCTACTACGATCTCGGAAATATAAAAATCATTAAACACGAGACAATGATACATACCGAATTGAGTAAAACAAGCTTGCTAATATCTCAAGCTTCCATGGCTAGGGTTTTTTTTTTAATTTGGTGGTAGGTGATGATAATAGATTTTTTATTTTATTTAATATCACTTCAATCATTAATTTCCAAAATTACCCTTAATAATTCATTAAATTTCCAATGATGACTATTCATGCTTAACCACTAAGCATTTTAATGGTCTATTTACTATATAAGGACATGAAATTTAAAATTCTATAGCTATTTAATACATTTAGCTATTAGAACTCAACTTTTGCACTTAATGCAATTTAGTCCTTTCATCAAGTTAGGTATGTAAACGATAAAATTTCTTAACAAAATTTTTATACTATATTTCTATCATATAGTAGACCATATAATAATAAAAATAAAATTGTTTCAACTTCGGATTTGTGGTCCCGAAACCACTGTTCTAATTTCACTGAAAACAGGTTGTTACATGGACTATTACGTCAATACTATTAAAAAATTAAAATTTAGTCAACTTTTCCATAAAAAAATGTAATCTAACTAAAATTTGAAAGTTGGATGTCGAAGTGATGCAAAAAAGAATATTAGAGCTAAATTAACAAAATGCGTAAACATTAAAGGGGTAAATTTGTCTTTATGCCTATGCAAAATTGTTAGTTGAAAATTTAAATTATTGAATACAAGAAAATTGGGAGGAACAAAATGTTAAGAACCATTTTGTAACAAATCAAACTTTAAAGCTAACATTTTGGTTATTAAGCCGCTAACTATAGTAAACGATATAACAGTAAGGTAACCAAAATGTTAGCTACCATTTACTAATAAATTAAAATTCAATGACCAAAACATAATTTAAAACATACATAAATAACTATTTTTGCGGTTTACACATATAAATCAATATTGGAAAAATTGGTTAAAATATGCCATAAGTTCCGTACTCTTTGTAAATTTTGAGTTCAGTCCCTACACTTTTATTTTTAGAAATTTAGTCTTTTCGTTTTAGATTTCAATATACAAATCCAATCGTTAACCTGTTAAAATTATTTTGTTAAATTTAAGTTCATTACAATGCGAATTTTATTACATGGCTACCAATTTAATATTATTTTTATTTCAAAATGTTGCACCAACAAATTTAATAAAAAAACTAACAATGTTAATAATTGATCATGAATTTTGAAATCTAAAAAGTAAAAGAGTAAATTTCTGAATATAAAGTATAGGGACGAAATATAAAATTTCTGAAGAGTATAGGAGTGTAAGACAATTTTAACCAAAAAAATTTATATAAGGAGAAGGCCACATGACACGAGTTAGGACTTACGTCGGTGACAACATTAGTGCGTTAGCCATTGCGCCCCCAAAATCTCCGCTCAATTGTTTTCTCCGTTTGGGATATTTACATCTTTGATTGATTTTCCCTTCTAAAGCCACACCCTCCGATCCCATGTATACTCGTTGCAATTTTTAAGCTTCTAATTCCAAACATTAGGATTTCAGATCTCGATTTGAAGTAAGAATCTACGTTCGTTTCCCTGTATTTTTTCCCTAATTCAAACAAAATCGAGGAAATTCAAATTTTAGGCCTTTCAGTTTAATCAAATGTTTGGTTAGGTATTTTGGGATTTCAATTTGAAGATCGAGAGGGTTTTTTCTTCTTCTCAAAATGCCTGTGAAATTGGCGCAATCGTCATTTAGGGATCGGACACAAGAGTTTCAAAGCGTAGCGGAGAGGTTAAGGAAGTCGTTTTCGTCTGGGCCGGGTCAAAATGGACCGAGTAGCAGTACGTCGAGAGCTGAGGAACAGAGATCTGTGGTTGCTCATCAATCGGAGTTTAATAGGAGGGCTTCTAAGATTGGATTTGGGATTCATCAGACCTCGCAGAAGCTATCAAAGTTAGCAAAATGTAAGCATTTACACCTGTTTCGTTTACATTATAATTTTTGTTGTTTGTATTTAAATGAAAGATTTGCACAATAATTGATGGAGGTTTGTATCATATAGTTTCTAGAAAGATGAATTATTTAAAACCTGAAATTTATCTGCGCAGGGCGTATTGCTTAGAGTTTAAGAGCTTCTAAGCGGACCTGTACTCAATGGAATGTAATTTTAGTTGACTATTAGTTCTTCATGTAAGCCTATTATAATTAGAATGAATGTCCTAATTTTTTTATTCTTCTTCTTCCTCTTCTTCTGAATTTAGTTCTTTGTGTTTTTATTTTTTCGTCGCCTTCTTATTTTTCTGATTTTGCTTTGAAATTCGGTCTCTGATTGCACAACTAGAGGAGATGACAAACAGACTTGATATTGTAGTTACTACGGTCCAATATATATATGGTGTAAAAATTAAGAAGAGGAAATCTATATTTTGCTTGCCTTGCAGTGGCCAAGAGAACTTCAGTTTTTGATGACCCCACCATGGAAATCCAAGAGCTCACTGCAGTTATCAAGCAGGATATCACTGCACTTAATTCTGCCGTTGTAGACCTTCAGCTTTTCTGCAATTCTAGAAATGAAGGTGGTGTCTCCAGTGACACGTCTAGTCATTCAACCACAGTTGTAGATGACTTGAAGAATCGCTTGATGAGCACCACGAAAGAGTTCAAAGATGTTCTCACCATGCGAACAGAGGTAAGGCCAAGGTTTTCAGTCTATTTACTTAGATATTTTTCTAGTATTCCTTGTCATTATGTCCTTGGTAATTCATTCCCTTGACAATTGGTGGTAATTGATTTGCCTTGTACAGAATTTAAAGGTTCATGAGAATAGAAGACAGTTATTTTCTTCCAATGCTACAAAGGATTCTCCAAATCCTTTTGTACGGCAGCGTCCCCTGGCTGTCAAATCAGCGGCTGGAGCTGCAAACAACCTTCCTAAGTGGGCTAATGGGTCTGCATCTTCATCTCAGTTGTTTCCCAGGTAACAGCTTATTAGATTGTATTAGATGTATCGCAGTAATATACCTATGACTTCCTGCTTCAATTTTTTTATATATGGTGACTCGTTAACTGGAGAAAATAAATTTGCACTTAGAAGACTTGAATTTCTTTACGAGCTTCCAAGTCCATTTATTGACAATTTGTTACTGAATGCTAACGAAATATTTCTTAACACTGCTTTTGTACATTTTTAGCAGTTTGTAACAATTGCATCTTGTCATTCCTTTGTCCTGAATGGTCACAAATTTCTATTTTCATTTGTTGTTTGCAGTGCACCCATATGTTTGAGATTTTGCATTGGCTTGCTTTTTTTTTTCCCCAAAATATTCAATTTCTTTTTGCAACTTCTTTGCGATAAACTATTATTGGTTGCTGCTGTATTAATGTAGCGGGTTTTAACTTCTTATATGAACTATATCAATTTGGAATGCTGCACACTGGTGAAACTTCATTGCTGTGTGCATTTGCCTCTTTTCTATCTTCTTCTTCCTCCTTTTTATTTTTGATGAAGTCATTCCTGGTTCTTAATTATACAGAAAGCAGACGGATGGGGAAAGTCAGCCATTGCTCCAGCATCAACAGCAGCAGCAGCAACAAATGGTTCCATTGCAAGACAGTTACATGCAGAGCAGAGCTGAAGCTCTTCAGAACGTAGAATCCACTATTCACGAGCTTGGCACCATCTTCAACCAGCTAGCTACTCTGGTTTCTCAGCAAGGAGAGCTAGCTATCAGGTTTTATTCATTTACTTTTTTGAAGTAAATTCACTTGACAATGGCTTACATTAGAATTCATTTTAGTTGCCGATGTATGACTTGATTTATAAGGTGTTTTATATCCTAGTATGTCTGTAGTATTATAATAATTGTTGTTCAGTTTATACTGTGTGGAAATCCTAACATGTATATGGTCGTTGGATTTGATGAAGCTAAATATTTGACTTGCAAACAAAGTTTGAGCAAATAGTTTCTCGATTCTGTTTAAAACTTTGAGGGTTGAAGTTTTGCAGAGTTTCTTGTAATTGCTTGATTGCGCTAGAAACAATGATAGAATTAAATAATCAATGATAGATTATGTTTGCTGTCATCCTGGTGTTTGATTTTATATCGAAGCATTAGTGTAATTGTTCTTACACTGGTTTAAGTTTGCAGTCATAGATATTGTGTTCTCCTAAATAAATGACTGGTTCTACAGGATATCCTTCCTATTTTGTAGTTATTTGGTCCTCAGCATGCATCATGATTTGGTACTTGGAAGAATTTGAGATGTCATTCATTTGTTAAAGTAAACAATTTTGTGATGTGTCTGTGTCTGTGTGCGGTGAAGTTTGACATGGAACATCTTAAGGATCCTGTTTTTAGCGAGTATAAATACCATGTCTAAACCCAACATTGACAACAAGAAGAGATGCTTGTATTGTTTGGTGGGCTATCAACTTAGTTCTTATGGGCACTCTTATTCAGATTTAGCGATCTTCACATGAGAGTATATGAGTGTGCAAACTAGATAGATTCATTGATAAAAGCCATCCATTTGTAGTAAGTAGCAACTGTTAAAAGTTAGAAATAATTTCCAATTATCTAGAGTAGTTTCAGTTGTATATCGCAGTCTGTTTTCTTTTGACCGATTTATGAACAACCGACTATGATGTTCCCTTTTCAGGATTGACGAGAACATGGATGACGCGTTAGCAAATGTGGAAGGAGCACAGGGAGCTTTGCTTAAGTACCTAAACAGCATATCATCTAACAGGTGGCTAATGATCAAAATATTTTTTGTATTGATTGTTTTCCTTATGGTTTTCCTATTCTTTGTAGCATAGTCAATAAAGTAAGATGGCTGGTTAGAAAGATAAAAAAAAAAAAAAAGAGGGAGAGGAGAGAAGAAGATCCTTTTCTTAGCCTTCTATTCTTTTCATATATTGCATCATTTTTCCCTTTTACTTTAAAGTCACCATCCAGTCCTGCAGAATTGTAACTTTTTGTTTTACCATGATGTGTATGTATGTATGTATCGGTACATGTAAATTGCACAAGGTATTGGGAAAATGGCTGAATTATTCCTTTTTACTGTGGGTGTTATTTGACAGAATGTCTCCCAATGTGCCACTCTTTTCAATGATATCTACTTTTAGAGGTTCATTTTAATTGCTTTATGATGATGTATGTTGCAACTAACAAAGTAAGAAATGTGGCTTTGCTCGACTTTGTTTAGACTTGGTCACATTGGATTTGTTCGACTTTGTGAATTCGTTGTTTCACCTTATTTGCTTTGCTCGGAAAGGAAATTATAAAGATGAAAAATCGAAAAAAAATATATTTTTTCATTGGAAAAAGAATTTCTTTGTATAGTTAAAAAATGATATGAATTAGAACTTTTAAAAACTGCTTAATTTTGAATTAATTTATGGTTTTCATTTTTTTTTATCAATTACATTCAAAATTTATTTTTCTACTTCTCTTTTTTCTGGCCTCATTTTTCACATTTCACTTGGGTCTGGGCATGCATCTATTAAGTGACTAGGACTAGCATAAATATAACAAACTTTGGCTTGTGGTGTATTACATGACACAATATGTTGAATAAATTTAGTAATGCTTTTGATCTTATCTTTTAGGAAATAATTATGTAGCTCATGTAATCTCTGCGAAGAATTTGAGTTGAGTTTAAATTATTGATAATTTTGATACAAGACTTAGAATTACTTATAATTCCTTTTAATTCTTAAATAGGAAAATAAAATATATTCGAATTTATGTTCTCTTGCATTAATTGTTGCCAATGCAACCACAATAGAGATAAGATCTTATGTAGCTTGAGGAATGTCATGTTTTTAAAACTTTTTTTCTATATTCGTATAATGATTCCGTATCTTCTTGCTCGATCTAAGATATTTGCCTTCAAATCTTGACGGCTTTGGATGATAAGAAGAATCTATTAACGAACATACATAAGTAGTTATTGAACTTGGTAACGAGTAAAATAATCATTCTTTTGCTGAATTAGGTAAAGAGAAAGGGAAAGGTCGAAGGTTAATATGCTCCTTGGTTGTATCATTTGCCGTTCCATATTATATGGAATTCCTTGAGGTGTTTGTGATGGTTCTCAATTTCTAAGTTGCAAAATGTAGGAAATAGGTGAATCAAAGCTAATTGTAACTTAAGAGGCATTTCTAAATTTGGATAAGTGATGCAAGGTGCAATTAGGGGTGTTCAAATTTTGGTTAAAACCGAATTAATCGACTAAATTGATCTAATTCGGTTAATCGGGGTTAATCTAGTTTAGTTGGAGGTCGGTTAAAGGCTTTTTGAAATTTCGGTTAACGGTTAATTCTGTTCGAAATCGGATAATTAACTGAATTAACTAAACATAATAAATACTATTATATATTATATGTATTAGACTATTACTAATTCGGTTAATTAGGCCAAATGAACATTATCAATTTATTTATCTTTGATATGTTTTATACTTGTTTTAACAAACAGAAACAAAACATATAAATTTCGGTTAATTCGATTAATCAGCCGAATTAACCAAAATATTTCGGTTTGGTTAAATTTTTAAAAAAAAGTTTTAGTTCGGTTAACGGTTAAATGATTAAAAAGTTTAGTTAATTCGTTAATACTAATTCGATTCGATTAACCGTTTTATCACTCTTAAATATAATGTAAATTACCTTAGCGTACAATTATTTTTAATCTTGGTCTCAAGTCTCTCCGCATTATTGGTAGTGACCTCCTGTTTAGGCTGCGAAGAAGAGGAAGATTCGATAATTCAATAGGTTGCTTGTTTTGTAGGTTCGCTTCTTCTTTTTTAAGGCACGAGCTATTTTCTTGATTCCTGGATTGAACTCAAATGTATCCATAGTACATTCAAATCTGGTCAATAAAAAAAATGAACTTTAGTTGGTTCCATTTTCTAACAACAGTGCTAAAAATTTGATGGCTTTGACTCACCAATTTTAATTTTCTATGTCTAATAATAAAATAAAATTACAGATAGAAGTGTAGGACGAAACTCACAGAAATCAAATAAAAAGAATTGAGTGTGATCAAGATCAAATAAACTAAGAGGTAATAAACAAGAAAAATTTTAATTATTCTGAAAATAAAATAATAAATATAAACAATAGAAAACAATATATTAAATAGAAAATCAAAATAGTAAATAAGTAACTAATATGATCAAAATTTGGCCATTCCTCGGCCTATCCAATGCCAAAAAAAATATATTCTTCCATAAAAAATCACGACCAACATCATAAAAAGCAACCCAAAATTATTAAGCCATAAAATCAAAATATCCACAAATCAATTTTCAACAACCTAAGCATATTTCTATAATAATAATAATAATAATAATAATAATAATTTACAATCCGTAAAAATCATATATGTTAAAAGGTGAGATTTTAAATAATATAATGAAACAAAATAAACATATACCAAAGTTAAAACCAATATGAATATACGATACACAAAATCAAAATCTTATTTGGAAAAATAAATTTAAACAATGATCTACTCCAATTGTAGCGTTTCATAATTGTAGAATTTATATACCTAAAGAACTTTTAATAGATTATTCATGTTTTTTTTACTGTTCATATCTAGGGTTTGTGACTATGCCTCCTAACAATGTCGTCTTCAAAATTTGAATCTAGGTCTACCATTACACCCAACTACTTGTTGGTAATCTCTTTTATTTAAAATTTCATTTTAATTCGACATCACACTTTTAGTTACCAAAAATATATAATTTCGTTTAATTTGTTATAAATTTAACAACTAATTTATATGTAAAAAAAATTATTGAACATTCTAACATAAAATATTTGCGCTAAGTTTTAATTTTATAATTTTTCCCTTTTATTTGAAACGAGGGTGATATTTAATTCGAATAGAATTGATTTTAAATCGTAAAGTGTAAGATGAAATTTGTGATTAATAAATTAATGAAGGAGATGCAATTTCAATAATCTAACTTTTATATTAAAAATATTATTTTAATAAATATATACATCAAATTATAATAAACATCTAAATAAATTATTGTTTAATATGATTGTAATTATATAAAAAGATGGAAGCTCTAGATTCGCGGGTAAAAACATTGGAATAAAATTTAGGGATAAATTTTAAAATTATACATCAAATTTAATTTAATGTGTAATTTGATATATTAATTTTGATTTCTGTAATTATACATTTTTTGTAGTTTAAATGTATATATGAAAATTTAATTTTGATTCAATTATACATATTTATAAAGATAAATACATCAATTTATTTTTATATTATATAAACATAATTATATGTGTATGTAATATATAAACATAAAATGATATTTATACTAATAATTATGTTAATTTATAAGAATTAAATTAAATCAAAATTTTATATATAAAATTACACAAAATCAAAATTTATATATAATTTCAAGACTGGGATGTTGATTTTGTTTGATGGAATTTCTCAATAGATTCCTTCTTCTTCTTGTTGTATCTTTCTCTTCCTGCCCAAGCCCCTCTCTTTATTTTGGAATCTTTTCTTTTTTTCCATTCTTTTAAGTAAAAACAATTTGAAAATATTTTAATGTTTACTTGGAATAAAAACTTATTATGGTTTAAAAAGTATATATTTTAATCTCTGGTATTAATTTCATCGAGATCCTCATTTTAAATTAGTTCTTAAATTTTAAGACATTCTAATTATATTCTTAAACTATTGATGTTATATCATCATATCCTTTCATCACTAAAACATTGAATTAAACTATTAATGACATGTAAAATATTATGTGACATAATTTAAAATAAAATTTTAAAGAAAATTTAATATTGTAAAATAGATGCCTTAAAAATCTGGATTTTAAGGACATGATTTTACGTGTCATTTAATGATTAAATTAATAGTTTCAATAATGGAAGGACTTGATCGACATATCATCAACAAAAGATGTAATTAGAATGTTTTGAAATTTGAGGACCATTTTAGAATGAGGGTCATAATTAGAGATGATTGATGCAATTAACTCAATTTCATTAATTTACTTTATAAAACTGAGAAGATAATTAAATTGTAAAAATTTGATATATTGTTATTGTACCAAATACTAACTCTTTTCATAAAGGGAATGAAGAAATTGATAATTAGCCCTTTAAACTTTTATCGGTTCTTGCGGTAAAAGTATCATGGAGACCCCTTTAATAGGAGTTAAATTGTATTTTGCCCCTTTTATTAAAAAAATAGGTAAATTATTTTTTATATGTTAGAGCAAAGAGCAAACTAATCGTTTTGTTAAAATTCCATCAATTTCTATTGTTAAAAACTAATAGCTTACAAAATAATAAGACAATTACACATGGTGTATCACATGAGCCCCGTTCTAATGTATAATGATCAGATTTTAATAATAGAAATGAAAAAAATTATTTTTTAATTTATTATACAAATATTAATTTACGAATTTTTTAAATAGAAAAATAAAGTGAAATATGACTCTTAGGACAAAAGGGTAGAAGGTATTTTTACTTGGTCACTTGCTGATGGAGGTACAGGTAGGTTGTTTTACAACGACTAACGGCAGATAAGGTTAATGAGGTCATTTCGTATGTTTCTGGGTCGCATTTTTGTCAACAAAGGCAATAAACTCCACAAAGTTTTATTCTTGTTATCTCTTCTTTGCTGCCAGTTGCCACGCAAACTAACAAGCAAAATATCACATTGAGAATTCGAAAGCAAAGCCAAGCAAGCAACCCATTGCCTTCTCTTCTTGTTCTTCTTCTTCTTTAAAGAAAAAGACAGAAAAAAAGAAGAAGAAAAGAATTCTAATTAGGAATAACGAAGGCGCAAGCATTCTCAAGACTTCCAGGTTTCCTTATTTTTCCCTCCCTGTAAACCTATAAATTTTAGTTTCTTCTCTTATAAATATATGGGTAAATTCTTTTTTGTTGATTTGTTGAATTTGTAAATTTTAGGGTTATTTTGGAATGTTGGCAAACTTTAAGATTGTTTGAATTGGAAGGGGACTAAGAGCAAGGAGGTTCTTGGTCCCCAAGAGAATGAGTTGAAGAAGACCTAGAAAGTAGAGGAGAATGAGCCTAGAACTCAATTCCCCTTTTCTCGGGATACCTCTGGGAAGCTCGTCAAATGGTAAGATAAGCAACCGGCATTGCCTGGATTTTAGTAGAGGGAAGCTCCTAAAAAGAGCTTTTCGCAAGCGTGTATCTGCGGAGAAACAGAATGATTGGATTGCTCAAGCTATCAGGTTTTCCCATTTTTGTGGGAAAAATATTGAGATGTTTAGGAAAACCATTGGGTTGAGAAATGGGTTTGTTGCCAAAAGTGTTAAGGAGCCTTTTGCTGGGAGTAAAGCTCTAGTGAGGTCTTTGTCTCCGTTGTGGAATGAAGGGTTACTGTTGGTTAGATGCTCTGTTCTTGCTTCTGTTTTGTCTGCTGTGTGTTTAATGGTTTGGTATGGACAGAAGAAAGCTAAAGCTTTTGTGGAAGCAAAGCTTTTACCTTCAGTTTGTTCAGCGCTTAGTGAACATATACAGCGCGAGGTTGATTTCGGTAAGGTTAGGAGTGTTTCTCCATTAAGTATCACATTGGAAGCATGCTCCATTGGGCCGCATACTGAAGAGTTTTCTTGTGGTGAGGTTCCCAGTATGAAAATTCATGTTCAGCCTTTTGCAAGTTTGAGGAGGGGCAAGATTGTAATAGATGCAGTTTTGTCTCATCCTAGTCTATTGATTGCACAAAAGAAGGATTATACTTGGCTGGGGCTACCCTTTTCAGAAGATGTTCTACAAAGACATTTATCAACTGAAGAAGGGATAGATTATCGTACTAAAAGCAGGAGGATTGCAAGAGAGGAATCTGCCACTCGCTGGGCTAGAGAGAGGGATGATGATGCTAAGAAATCAGCAGAGATGGGTTACAGTGTTCCTGAGGGAATATCAGATAGATCTGAAGATGATACTGTTAAAGAGATAGGATCTTCTGCTGAAATAACAAGCTCAAAGTCATTTTCTTGCTTGGATGATAAGATGCATCAGAGGGATCATCATTGCGTGGACACCAATGTTGATTATGAGACGAAACATGCTGAATTGGAGAAATCATTTGGTGTGAAAATTCCAGGTTCAGGGCTTACGTTGTGGCCAAAAGTTATTAAAGGGTCTAAAGGAAACAAATTCAAGAAAAAGTTTAATGGGAGAGATACTTCCTCTGCTGGTGTTGCTGCTAAGAGACGAATACTTGAGCGCAGTGCATCTGCAGCGGTTGCATATTTTCATCGTATATCCCTAGAGGACTCTTGTGATCATTCAGAGGCATCTGGAAGTTATGATTTATCGGATCTTAATACCCACTTGTTGAAAAATAAAGATGATTCTATTGCTGAAACTTCTGTTAACATTAATAGTGGTGAAGGAAGTTTACTCGCTTATAACCAGGACGGGAAACAATGTGAAGAGACAGAAAACCAGTCTATTAATGATAATGCAACTCTAGAAAATTTCAGTATCTTACGTGACCCATTTCTTATGACTCTTGAAAGACTTAGCGGTGTTAGGAAAATTGGCAAAAATTCTCCATATGATGGAAATGCTGCAGCAGCTGCTAAAGCAATGAATTCTAAAGTATATGGTGAAGATTTGGTTTTTGATGTTGTAAATAGGAATATGGATGAGGATGGGTCTGAGGGTGAAAGGAGTCATGCATCTCCTTTTACTTCCATACTGTCTGATCCCACTCCAGCATACCATTCAGTTACATTTTGGCCTTTGGGCTTGAAATTTAGCTTGCCTTCATTTCCTGCCAACACGGGGGAACGGATTTCCAACTTTTTAGCTGAATCCTTTCAAAATCTTAAATTTGGTGTGGCTCCAAAGCTTGAAGATATTGTAGCAGAACTTGTTGATGAGGTAGATGTGGCGCAAACTGAAGGCATTGAGAAGATGCTTCCAGTTATTGTGGATTCCGTCCATTTCAAGAGTGGAACACTGATGCTGCTAGCATTTGGTGACAGAGAGCCCAGGTGCAACCTCCCCTTCTACTCTTGACCTTTATGCATTTATGCATGCATGTAAAAACATATTTTAATTTATTTTAATGATTTCTTTCTTATGTCTGATTGACTGGCAATACAAGCTTTTATAGTCATGCATGGTATTCCATAGGAATTTTTTACTCCCATTCTGATATGGTCTGCTAATATAACAAATCTCATTTGGTTTCTGTTGATATTTGTTTTGGAGGGGAAAAAAGGAGAATCTTATACTTGCATACTAGATGGCATCTTGTATATGATAATACGTGGGAACTAATATGTGCTTTTACCTGTATCTCTTTGAGTTTCACCATACTCATTTTTGCTTTAAGGAAGACATTGTTCTTTAAGGTTTTGTTTGTTTAGATTTTTGCTTGCACATTTTAGAGTTATGCATGTAAAATGTAGTTTTTTATCATGCGATTTCCACTGGATATCTGAGTTTGGTGTTTGAATGAAGTATTTGAGAAGTTCAAGAAATTGTACTATCGTGAAATCCATGATTTGAGTAGTTGTTTGGGTAACAATGAACAATTTGAAATGATCTCAGCGACCGAAAAAGAGACTTTGAAAAAGTAAAAAAGAAAAAAAAAAGGGAATCAGTTATGCCTCGTCGTTTCTTTATATCTCACTTCCACCACTGTGCAACAACTGCACCAAACTTTCAAACAAAATGAATTCCCTATCATTAAAGTTACCAGTTGAACCTATTAAACCACCATTTTAAGTAACTCTAAACCATCTTTAAAAGAGTCAAAGGCCCACCATTTTCGCCCTCTCCAAAAATTTTAAACTAGACACAAAATTAGTAACTCATGTTCTCAACTTTCTATAACTTAGTTTCTCTACCAAACATGCTCTAGATACTGGGCAAGTCTGAAGGCAAAGAAAAAAAAAGATGATGAAATCAAATTTGGAGGAGAGGAGACTAAGAGGTAAGAAAACTACTGAAATTGATGTTAATGGTATTGCCAAAAGTTGAAGGCATCTGTGGTTGAGGAAACATAGGACTAGAGAGAGCTGTACTATCTTCTAGTGTTTGTCTTTTTCAGAAGTACTTAACTAAGTCAGTTGCATTTTGAAATTTGGCCATTGGAGGTTTAATCTAAAGCATGTAATTCATTCCCTCACGCTCAGTATTCAGATCTAAAATGCCGACAAATTTACCAAATTCATTGTCTTGGTTTATGAAATGAAGTATTCAACACATTTTAAAAGTGAAATCACTCTTGAAGTACAATCCTCCTTGACATAATCCATACACACTTATTCTATCTAACTTTTGTCTAACGATGTGTTTGCCATGTCTGGAGAAAAGTTTATGAACAAGAGATGGCTTATATTAGTTCTATATATTAAAATGTTTGATATTGTTTGTAGAGAGATGGAGAATGTCTATGGATATGTGAAATTCCAAAACCATTATGGCCTTGTGCACGTACAACTCTGTGGTAACTGTAAAACTTGGAGATCAGATTTGGTGTCTGACGATGGTGGCTGGTTGTCTACTGATGTTTTCATTGACAACTTAGATCAGAAATGGCATGCAAATTTAAATATTTCCAACCTCTTTGTTCCGGTAAGGTATAAAAAGAATGTGATGATTAACTTTTCTGTCTGCATTTGATCCAGCATGAATCTGATGTCTATGTTTTCCCTGTTTATCTTTTCTACAGCTTTTTGAAAGAATTTTAGAAATTCCAGCCACATGGCTTAAAGGAAGAGCCACTGGTGAGGTGCTTTTCTGACTTCACTTTGTTTTTTTTCCTGCAATTGTGTTTTTTGTCATTATATACAATAAATATCGTGTTGTGATCTTTTAGAAGCAATATGGACAACCAAGTTATTTTATACGCATTCCAGTAATGTTCAAAGTTGCTTTTACTATTCCAATATGATATTTATGATCTCTTTTACTCCTTTTCAATTGACTTCTCTTTACTTCTTAAATTTCATTGCTGACTTCAATGGAAGTTGCTGAGTGAATTTCATGCTTTACTTCCCATTGCATGATCAATGAAGGGGGATAGATTTCATAGTATCATTACACTACATTAGCATGTTGCTCCAACTCTCATTTTTCATGAAGTATCCATATCTGACACATATCAGACCATGGCCATGGCTCTAAAGACATTCCAAAAACATGAATAACTTAGAAAATAGCACATATACATGTCAGAAACATGCTTGTATTTGACACTCTCATACTTTCACCCAAGTCCGAATTACACAGCATTAGTTTGTAGAATGGTTGATATTTATGAGAGTTTAGCACTATGAGTATGATTTGTGTCCATCCCCCCTTGCCATTGGAGGGACAATTTTTCATGAATTGTCACCTAGAAACATATCAAATGGCAATGGATGACGTTGTTTTAGGCCTTACAGCTTTTATTTTTCCCCTTAATAAGTAGAAAAGATTCTACCAATTTTGACTGTTTTCTTATAGAAGAGAAAAGGAATATGATACTCATACTAGAAGTACTGATTGGTTGATATCTATATCCTTGTCAATTTTGTTTATTGGAAGGACTATATTCTGCAAGAACCGAAATTCCTACTTACAGTCTAAAGTGATGAATGATTGATCTATATACCGGTCAACGTTGTTTATTGGCAGGTTCACTTGTGCATGTCAAGGGGGGAGACATTTCCTAATCTTCATGGACAGCTTGATGTGACAGGGTTGGCCTTCCAGATATACGATGCTCCATCATGGTTTTCTGTATGTCCTTGTTTCTTTTTCTCTATACCACTTCCCTGCTTCTATATCCTTCGAGATATTTCTTGTAGCACTCCATCAGAATCAGCAATATATAGTTGTAGCAAGTACTCCAAAACGGTTTTTTTTTTGCTGGGTAGCATGTACAAGGTGTGAAGCTCATTTTGCATATCTTGTTGCCTGGTTTTCAATTTACCATGTACTGTGTACTTAATGCCGATATGATGTATGAAGAGCTTTTAGTAATTTATGGCCAGCACATGCAATTGAAATGAGCACGAAAAAAACATTATTCTCTCTGTAGCAGGTTCTAGGTCTGAAAGTCATTTTCTATGTAGTTTGTTGCGTGGTTAATGATTGTCTCTGTTTTATACAGTTTATCACTCTATCTGCAAATGATGCATGGGTACTCTTCTTTCTTTTTCCTGTTTTTTTGTTGTTATGTTCCAGTAGTCTTGAATGCTTTAGTTATTTTATAGGTGCTAATGGTACATTCCAGTCTTTTAAGATTATGACATGAACTAATTTTTATCTTCATGGGGGAATTATAATTCAATCAGCCTAATATGAATAGATTTGGTAAGATTCAGTGTTTGCAGTTAGTATGAATTGAAGAGTGGCATAAGAGAAGAGAAGCTGGTTCATGTATTCCTCTTTGTAGATTTTCAAAAGCTGAAGCCGGTGCAGTTGTTGGGAAATAATTTCCTCAAGAGTCAGTTTTTTATTTCTTTCTATAGGAGTTGCCCCCATTTTGATGGCAATGTACTGGCCTATTAGTAAATTCATCATAACTTTGCTGTCTCTATGCTACATCATTATTTATCTTTCCTTTTTTTCTTTCCACAATTGTTGGCAAAAATTGCTCAAATGTTTAGCTTAGATTGCCCAATCCTTCTTTTCAGATGCATTACTATTTTTCTCAAATTTTAGCAATCAGTTCTATTGCAAGACTAAACTCCATTTGGCTTGGGTCTTGATGTTTAATATGGGAATTGCAAATGTTCTTACAGATGTCTTTGCCTTTGTTATTGCATCAATTTGAAATTACTTTTCTGGTCTGGGTGGTGCCATGAGGATATCATTTTCTTAAACGTTTGCTGTTTCTCTTTTCCTGTTGTCATTAGGTTATGTTTTCTCTGCAGCGATTGAGATCTAAACATTTGAGAAAGATGGTTTTAGCAAAAAAATGAACTTGAACTTTGCACCTAAAAATTGATCCAGCTGAAGGAAGAACATTGACTGGATGAATATCAAGTAAACCTTGGCTTGATGTCTGTTAATAAAAACAGCAAAAGTGAGAGATGATTGCTTAGAAAGGAAAATTTTATGGCTCTGCATGAAACTTAATAGTATTCATATACTTGATTTTTTTAGATTAAGGTTTTCTTTTGCAAGTTGTATATATTGATGTTGTCTGTGAACATCACACTAATCTTGCATGTCCACTTTTAGTTTTGGTAATATTCTCATCTTTCTTGACATAGGAGACCGGAAAAAGTAGTCTAAGGTTTACTCCTTCTCTGCCTTTTCATTTGATTATTTTATGTTCATGAATGCTTTGCACTTGCATTGATACATTTAAATCAGTTAAACTTGAGCATTAGGTTAAGGACCTAATCTTATATGCTCTCTGAAGTTATTGATCTATCCATTTTTTTTCTTTGCAGGATATTTCAGCAAGTTTATGTTTCCGGGGTCAGAGAATATTCCTTCATAATACACGTGGCTGGTTTGGTGATGTTCCTTTAGAAGCTTCTGGAGATTTTGGCATCCACCCTGAGGAAGGAGAATTCCATCTAATGTGTCAGGTATTTACTTGAGCACAATCTGGCCTGGCTTTGCTTGATGACATGGTTTCTGAATCAAACTGTGTTATTATACCGGAAGAACTCTTTTTTTCAGAATTCAGAATAAAAGTGATGCTGCTATAGGTGCTAAAGTAAATCTGGATTTTAAAGTTATTCAATAGGACTATTGGAGGTTTTTCATGCAATTGAAAGAGGGATAATCCCTATTGATAGTTCGATGGTCGATTAAGTTCTTTTCTTTGTAGCTTGAGCAGTTGAATACATGATTTCTTAGGTAGTATTTTTCGCATTGGTCAAGTTTGAGGTTTGTTAAGTCCTTTTATGTAGGTTAGGCTTCCCACTTCCTCAATTTGCTTCATTTTGGATGCCTAAATTAGTATGAGAGCTCAAGATGTTTATTGTCAATTTATTATTTCTGACTTACAGAATTTGTACTTGTTGTCAAGAAGTAGGCTTGTTCTATTTGTTTTAGTTGTTAATATTGTGCCTACATGCTGTTGGGAGTTTTGAGCAGTGCCATCACATATCTGTTACGCTTTGGGATTGCTGTAGTGTTATATTCAGGTTGGACTATTTTGTCTATTGCCAATCGATTTTGTGTTTCATGTTTAACATGATCTTCATGTTTCCAAAAAGAAAAAAAGAAAATTTCTCTCATGTTGTGTTTCTTTCTTCTTTCATTTTCTTAGTTGTAATCATATTGAAGATTATTCTTCAAAATTTTCATTGTTTTCTTTGGTTGATAAGAAGGTTGCTATCTCTTATATTATAACCACCAGCTTCAATCTGTTTTAGTGCTAGGTTTCAAAAGGAATGTGTGAAGTTAGATGCATATTTGAAGATGAGCTGTAACTTCGGTGATCACTTCAAAGTTGCTGTCATAGTAGCAACTTTGCCCGTATATTTTGCATTTTATGGAGTCTGTAACTCTGTGTCCACTGATGGAAGTGTTTGATTATTGCTTAAATTTAAATGCATGTATTTATAACATGCATTTCACGATATTCACGTCTGAACTTACTGTGAAGAAATAAAAGAAGTCATGGCTTGTAATCTTATGCATTCTCTTTGAGCTTGAAGTGGCAGCATTGCTGTGATCCTTTTATCTGGCACATGCAGTGTTTTATTTTCCCCCAAATTTCTAATTGTGTCACCGTTACTCATTTCCAGGTTCCATGTGTGGAAGTAAATGCCCTGATGAAAACCTTCAAAATGAAGCCTTTGTTGTTTCCGGTACGCATATCATGTATTTTTATCATCCTCAGTGTTACCATCTCAATGTCTGCTACCATGGTTAATTGTTTAGGATGACATATTTTTATTTCTTAGGACTTCTCTGCTCTCATGAAGTGATGCCTCTACTGTTATTATTATTGTGATCAGTGCAGGATGACATTGTCATTTTCCACTTCAATCAGCATTAATTAGTGCAGGATATTTTAATACACTTTAGGTTCATCTTTATATCTTTCCACTTCTTGAGGAATTTAGTATGGTTACATCACCTCTTAATTTTCTTTCATATCTGCTTTCTATCTTGATTGCAGTTGGCTGGTTTTGTGACTGCGGTGTTCAACTGTCAAGGTCCACTGGATGCCCCTATCTTTGTGGGGAGTGGAATGGTGTCTAGAAAGATATCTTACTCTGTTTCTGATGTCCCTTTGTCCTCTGCATCTGAAGCAATGTTGAAAAATAAGGAGGCTGGTGCAGTGGCAGCATTTGACCGTGTTCCATTTTCATATCTGTCTGCTAATTTTACCTTTAACACAGACAACTGTGTACGTTGTTTTCAATAGAAAATCATGTGTATTAAGATGAACTTTTTTTTGAACATAAGTGCTGTGGCAAGCTCTTTGAAAATGTGTGATATGTGATAGGTTGCTGACTTGTATGGAATTAGAGCTAGTCTTGTGGATGGTGGGGAAATTCGAGGAGCAGGAAATGCTTGGGTTTGTCCTGAGGTATGCTAGTACCCCATTTCCTGCTTAATTAGCTTGTCTGACAGAAGACTTAATGTCCTTGGAGTATCATCTTATTCTATCACTTTTTTCTATTGTCATGTTGACCATCTGCTTCATTCCTTCTTTCTTGATCTGTTTGTTGGCTATGATATTGGAATTGCAGAGCTTGGTTGACTATTTTTATACATTGATCTGTTATTTTCTGGACTAACAAGGTTGCTTCTTCTATAATGATATTATTTACTTGTGCACAATTGTTTGTGATTTATTTCATGCTGGGTGGTTGGCTTTTTTTTCTTTTCTTTCTTATCTTTTGTCCTCGGTAAACTAGTTGGTGAAGTGGAAATACAGTAAATCATATGTTTCTTTGTCCCACGATTCATTGTATATGCAAAAGTTATTTCTTCTGCCATTCTGATGTATGGTACTGGCATGCCACAGGGTGAGGAAGATGACACAGCAATGGATGTAAATTTCTCAGGAAATTTGTCCTTTGACAAGATTATGCAACGATATATACCAGGTTATCTTCATCTTATGCCACTCAAATTAGGAGATTTAAGTGGAGAGACAAAACTTTCTGGATCACTTTTGAAACCGTAAGCTGAACATCTTCTTGGATGAGGACCACTTGGTTTTATTTCTCAAATTTCTGCTTGTTTCTACTTTGGTGCTGCTTACACTTTAAGTTGGTTAATCGACATTCCTTTTGAACATAGGAGGTTTGATATCAAGTGGACTGCACCAAAAGCTGAAGGATCATTTAGTGATGCTCGGGGAGATATAATGATTGCACCTGATTGTATCACTGTTAATTCTTCATCTGCTGCTTTTGATTTGTTTACAAAAGTTCAAACTTCATACCCTGAGGAATTCTGGCTAAACAAAAAGGAGTGCAGTGAGAATATCACTGTGCCATTTACTGTTGAAGGAGTGGAGTTGGACTTACGTATGCGTGGTTTTGAGTTTTTCAACCTGGTCTCCTCATATACTTTTGATTCTCCAAGGCCTACTCATTTGAAAGCAACAGGAAAAATAAAATTTCACGGAAAGGTTCTGAAGCCTTCTATTATAAGCGACGAAGCTGTTGGTCCTGAGGCTGAGGGGGAATCTGAGAAAATGATGGATAAAATAAGCAAAAAGAGTCTTGTTGGTGACTTGTCGGTCTCAGGTCTCAGACTGAATCAGTTAATGCTGGCACCTCAGTTGGTTGGGCAGTTGAGCATCTCTCAAGACTCTGTCAAGGTATTGTGCACAAACTTTCTCCACTAAGCAAGATACCTATTAAAGCTTTTCTTGCATTAAAATTAGGGCATCTTAGAATGCTAAAAGTTTTTGTGTACATGAGAGGTCTATGAGATACTGCTAAGAGGCGAGATGAAACTTTAGCATGCTGCAGTAATTACTTTACTGCAATATAGGCAATATAATATAGAGGCTTGAAATTTTTTTGTTCTTTCATTGAGTCAAGAGGAGGGAAAGGAAAAAGAAGTCATGGGTTCAAACTGTGAAAGGATGTTGCTTTTACTGAGGATGCTTAGGATAAGGACCTAAATAGAGTGATGGTCTGGCATTGCCTTTAACCCTTATAGCCTATACGACAAAGCGTGGAAGGTTTAAGTTGTTTTTGTCGCTTCCAGGTGTCTATTGTTGACTGGTGATATGACCTCTCTACAACACTAATTGTAATCTGATCAGATGGTGAAGAAGTTTGCTAACCTTTCTTAATAATTCTTCTAGGAGAAGTTTTAGACTTAAAACTGAGATTAATGGCCTGTTTAGAAACTTGAGTTTGAGTAAGAAAGGATTTGGAGTTACCAATCCAGTCTTTTTGTTTGGATATTAAATAAAAACAATTGAATTTGGATTTGGTAAATTCAACATTAATTTTAGATAGTTTGAATCTAGAATTTGAAATTCCTTTTGAAACTAAGTATTTCTGAAGTCTACCACATTTCCTTATCTTCTTTAGCTCTACGTGATGATAATCAACCTTTCTTGGTTATGAAAAACACAATTATATAATAATATAAATTATCTCTCAGTTCAGTTATTTAGTTTATATGTGTTGCCATCATATTATTTTTTAATGTTATAATTGAATTCAAGATATTATGTACTTATATAAATTTACGTTTGTAATTAATTTGTTTTATATAGATTTTGACTCGTTTATGCATTTTGATTGTGTTCAACTTTTATTGTGCCATGTTTAATTATTTTCTTATATTGGTATCATATAATTATATTATACTAGAAAACATCAAAGTCTAATTGAAAATATTCGGGTATCATGTCTCGTGTCACTGTGTTTGCATTTTTTGTGATTGTTATTTAGGCAATACATATTTATATAAAATTTTAATAATTTGTTTATGTCAATTTCGACATGTTGACCTATTCATGTTGTGTTAATGTTATTTTTCGCTTTTCATTGTACTTTATTATTGACTGAGTTGAACATATTATTAATTGTCATATTTTAATTATTAATTGTTGAGTTTAACATGCTACTAATTAAATACAAAGCCAAAAGTTGCATTTAGATCCAAATCCAAATCATGAACTTGAATTTGAAAGTTTATATTCATCCTGACAAAGAACTTTAGATCCATAAATTTGAAATCTAAAATTTTGATTGTCGAAACCATTTCTATTGATATTCAAATCCAAATTTAAGTTTTCAAATTCAACTTCAAGCAAGTTTGGAATGGTTGCTTCCTCAGTTTAACCTTTTAAAATGTTGCATCCAAGAGGTGCCAGTCTTGAAATTGTTTCAGAAAAATATATATCATAGCAAAGTAGGATATATGAAATTTGCCCATTACTTCTCTTTTACAGTTGTTTTTGTAGCTTCCAGGTGTCTACTATTGACTGGGTAATGATTTATCATGCATCAATGAGTGTTATCTTAAGATGGTGATGAAGTTTGCTAGCCTTTTCTTGTAATTTGTCATTCAGTTCTGAACTGGGAAATCTTTTAGACTTAAACTGAAGAAAGAAGAAAAAAAATAAAACAACTTTGAAATGGTTGCCTCCTTGTTCTAATGTGATAATTACATGGCAATTTGAGAATTTATGTGGTTAGTCTAGAAACAAATGCATCCTTCCTAGTTACATTATGCATGCAAGAGTTGTGTTGGAAGTTTTTCTGACTAACATAGAATAAAAATGTATTTTGTAGGCATTTGGCCTATAGAATGTTTCTTTCCTATTTAAAGTTTTTTCCTGACTCCAGTTTACGAAGGGAGTATTTTAGCAACTATATTTCTATAGGTCTTTACCTTTTTAATTCTTAAATAGAAAATTGGATTTAGTTAGCTTTTTTGTGGATATTTGAAGCATACATAACCAATGAAATGGGAAATAACTTGTATTTCAATGCTATGAATAAGATGGCTGCTACCCGGTTTATAAAAGGGAAATAACACGAATTTCATCAAAATTAGATAATGTGATGAGGTAAAAAAATTATATGATGAATAACTTTTCAATGCAAGTTTAATTGACTACGGATGTAGTCATTCTCAATACTTGTGGCTAACTTAATAAAACTATATTTTTGTTATTTTGCTGTTTCATTCATTCTGCCTTTTTTATTTACTATTATTGGAGCTTGTCCTTGTTATCAGTATATGCCAACTAATTAAATACCCGTTTCTGTCGAGATGATGAGATCTTAGTGTATCTATTTGATACGAAAACCTCTATCTCGTGTTTGTGTACTATATTGTGATCTTTATTGGTCTTACAGTGTATAATTTTGAATTCTAAGTTTTGAAAAGATAAGAATGCATCACAAAAGTGTATATGCCAGTTAGTAATTTATGTCTTTATCATCAAGAGCCTTTATTAGAAATAGGGACTTAGCCCAGTCACCCACCTGCAGGTGGATTCTCACAAAGCTGGGTTTTGATCCCTAGTTCTTGCCAATTATCCTTTCGTAGCATCCCATTGGCCTTTGGCCTCCTTTCTACCCAAAAAAAGACCTTAGGTCTGTTTATGTTGGGCTGAGTAAAATACAAGTAAACATTTCCTTTCAGGATGTCAAGTATTTCATTGTCAAATAGAGTATCTGTGGTGGAGGTCCATAGTTTATTCTTATTGTGTACACATATATTGCCAATTCTTTCTCACTTATTTACAACAAAATTTTTATTCACCCTGGTTGTGCAGTTAGATGCCGTAGGCAGGCCAGATGAAAGTCTTGCAATTGAGGTTGTGCAGCCTTTACAATCTGGCTCTGAGGAGAACTTGCAAAATGGAAAACTATTCTCCTTTTCTCTTCAGAAGGGGCAACTGAAAGCTAATATTTGTTTACGCCCACTTCATTCTGCTACTTTTGAGGTATATTAAGATCTTTCCAGTTTAGTTTGTAAAGTTAGAATCAGTAAGTGCTAAAGGTCAAATGAACTTGAAACGTTCTTGCCATGCGTCTGTTGTTGCAGATACGCCACTTGCCACTTGATGAATTGGAGCTTGCTTCACTTCGTGGAACAATACAGCGGGTAAGCTTTTATGTGGGTCTTCTTGTCAGCAAAGAAAGCTAATACTAGAGATTACAGCTGAATTGAAATGATAGGAATTTTCTTTAGGGAGAGAGCAAAAGTGAATACACTCAGTTTGTTAATTTGGCTAGAAAGAATCCAAAAGTAAATTCTATTTGGATAATAATAGCATTTTTAAGCTTGAAGGTAGTAATATCTCTCCTTTTCTGTTCTTCTCTTTCCTCTTTCAATATTTGAGAATAGAGAAGAGGAAAAAAGGGAGGGGGCCAGGGGGGTGTTTTCTGTACATTATACGTTCTAAAATTTCTAGAATCTAAAGAAATTTCTACCATCTTTTGTGGTGCTTGTATTGATGTTTTAAGCTGTTGCTGATCTCCATCTCAAACATTTTGTTCCAAGTGAAGTTTGATGGGAGCTTTTTCTAGTTTGATGATGACTATTGACTAATCATTTAATATATCAGTTGCTAGTGGTAATTTGAACTGGAAATAGTTAGTTAATCATTCTTTTTCGACTTTCAGGCTGAAATCCAGCTTAATTTCCAGAAAAGAAGAGGTCATGGTGTTCTATCAGTTCTTCGGCCTAAATTTAGCGGTGTGCTTGGTGAAGCCCTAGATGTGGCTGCTAGATGGAGTGGTGATGTTGTTAGTATTTGAAGCTTCTATTCCTTTGATATGTCGATTTTTTCTGGTTATTTTATCGGGTCATCTCACATGAAATTTCTGTGACTTACATATATATATGTGTGTGTGTGTATTATTTTTGTTTGTGAATAGGTTTGAAATTCTTTCAACCAAGTTTAATTTTAAGTTGTCTTTTTTACTAGTAGTGGTTTTTAGGCGATTATATTATATATCCAGTTCAGTATAAAATAAAGTTGGTTGTTTATCTTACTGATCTTGTGATTTGGAATTTTCTTTTTTGCAACATTGATTTCTATTATCACATGCTAAAGATTTTACAAATCTTTAAGGACACCATTCTTAATTTCCTGCATTGCAACATATAGACACTGCAAACTATGATACTGATGTTACTCGCTGACATGAACTTTTGTAGATTACGCTTGAGAAAACTGTTTTAGAGCAAATTAGTAGCCGGTATGAGCTTCAAGGTGAATATGTATTGCCCGGCAGCCGGGATAGAAACTTTTCTGAAATGGGAATGGATGGTTTGTTTAAAAGAGCAATGACAGGACATCTTGGTAGTGTCATATCTTCTATGGGAAGGTGGAGAATGAGACTTGAAGTTCCCAGAGCTGAGGTTGCTGAGATGCTTCCACTTGCTAGACTCTTGTCTCGAAGTATAGATCCTGCTGTCCGTTCTAGATCAAAGGTTGTTTTGGGTTTTATTTATTAATGGATTTTTTCAATTTTCTCAAGGCAGCTCAGATTGCAGGAAGCATTTTGGTAGTTGCATAACAGAGATTTTATTCTTATGAACTGTGCCCACTTCATCCTAACCAATTTCTTCAAAATGAAAAATAAGAGTACAAATGGTTTTAAACATATTTAGAATTCTCTATAGTTGTTTCTTATTTGCATTTGGAGATCTCTCCTGATTATGTATTCCTTCCATTTAAAAATCTTCATGTTTCTTGATACTGTGTGCAGGATCTTTTCATTCAAAGTTTGCAGTCGGTGGGAGTATATACTGAGAGTCTTCAGCATTTGCTTGAGGTACTTGGTCAATACCTGATTCTAGTAACTTCTATGACATGAACTGCATGTAGAACACACCAAAATTCAGTTCTTGTACTTTTCTACACTTTTGACAGCTCTTTGAATTTTTAGGTAATACGGGGTCATTATACTGCATCAAATGAAGTTGTTCTTGAAGACATAAGTCTCCCAGGTTTAGCTGAACTTAAGGGCTGCTGGCATGGTTCTCTTGATGCAAGTGGGGGAGGCAACGGAGATACTATGGTGTGCATAACATGAATAAGTTTCTGAAATTTTTGTTTTTCAAATATGAAATATTATAGCTACTGGTAAGGCCAGCATATAATCATGTGATTGGCGTGCAAAAATTGTTGTGTGAAATAATGAGGTCAGGATTTCTTCGTGTGAAGCTTAATGAAACTGGATCCTGGATGCATATTGTTAAGTGGGATAAGTATTTGGTCTTCTGTGGTCTTATTTAAAGTTGGGCCCGTCCACCTATTACCATGTGGTTTTAGGTTGGATACTTAACACATCTATAGTCCTTCAAATGGGAAAAGCCAAGTTTATATTTGTCCATCATCATTCACAAAAATTTGGATTTACAGCCTGTTATAACTATATCTTAGGAATTATAAAATATGAATATTGCTGGTGTATTTGTTAAGGTTGTGCAAAAACTCCTAAAACAACATGCAGGCTGTCAATCTCAAGCAAAAAATTATATCCATTTTTTGTGAATTATGATCTCAAGCACAAGGCTCCTATGGGGGACCTTCTCTTTCTCTCACTTTTTTGAACCCAAATTTCATATAAGGAATCTTAAATTTTTTGTTTAATTTGCATTTTTTGGAAGAAATGATTGCCATTTATCATTTGCAGCAACTTTTTGGAACTTGTTTCCATGCAGTATATTTCCTCTGACATTATTGGTTCTTGTAAATATTTTTCAGGCAGAATTTGACTTGCATGGGGAGGAATGGGAGTGGGGAAGTTATAACACTCAACGTGTAGTGGCAGTGGGTGCATTCAGTAACGATGATGGTTTGCGTCTTGAGAAAATTTTTATCCAAAAGGATGATGCAACAATCCATGCTGATGGAACTTTGTTGGGGCCAAAAACCAATCTTCATTTTGCTGTTCTAAATTTTCCTGTTAGTCTAGTTCCTACCATAGTGCAGATTATTGAATCATCTGCCACTGAAGCTGTTCATTCTTTGCGACAATTGCTGGCCCCGATTAAGGGTATATTATACACAGAAGGAGACCTCAGAGGAAGTCTTGCAAAACCAGAATGTGATGTACAAGTAAGGCTCTTGGATGGTACCATTGGGGGCATTGATCTTGGGCGTGCTGAAGTTGTTGCTTCCCTGACCTCAAGCAGCCGCTTTCTGTTCAATGCCAAATTTGAACCAATCATCCAAAATGGCCATGTACACGTACAGGGAAGTGTTCCTGTTACTTTTGTCCAAAATAGCATCTCTGAGGAAGAAATAGAAATAGAAACAGAACGAAGCGAGGCAACTTTTGTCCCTGGCTGGGTGAAAGAAAGGAGTAAGGAGTCAACTGATAAAACTAGTGAGAAGAAAACCTTCCGAGAGAGAACAGAAGAAGGTTGGGATGCTCAGTTAGCTGAAAGTCTTAAAGGTTTAAACTGGAACATCTTAGATGTAGGAGAAGTTAGAATCGATGCTGATATAAAGGATGGGGGCATGATGTTGTTGACAGCATTATCTCCTTATGCAAACTGGCTTAGTGGCAATGCTGATGTCATGCTTCAGGTGGGTTAACTAAAGGTAAAGAATTTGCATAACATTTGACCGAGTGTAATTTAGTAGTAACTTTCAATTGTTTTCTCGTCTTTTAAAACAGGTTAGAGGCACTGTTGAACAACCTGTGCTTGATGGATCTGCATCATTCCATAGGGCATCTATATCCTCACCTGTACTCAGACAACCACTTACAAACATTGGTGGCACTGTACATGTGAAATCAAATAAATTATGCATAGCTTTATTGGAAAGCAGGGTAAGCAGAAGAGGGAAGCTGTTTCTAAAAGGGAATTTGCCCCTTAGAACAAGTGAAGCATCCCTGGGTGATAAAATTGACATGAAATGTGAAGTTCTCGAAGTACGGGCAAAGAACATTCTGAGGTGAACATGATTTATGATGCATAATATAATGACTTTGTTCCTAAATGCTGGTTCTTGTGTTTATTGTGAGTATTGATGAAAGGGAGTAGTTGCAGTACTCTGACCCCCAGCTGCCATCTGGCATTTGCCCCTACTCTCCCTTTAGATCCATATACAGAACAGATCTCCTTCCTCCTGCCCTCTTGCTTCCTGTTAGCTGTCTATTTGTATTGATTTCTTTCACATGTTGCTTGTGGAAAACTGAAATCTTGCTGAAATCAGTGGCCAGGTTGACACCCAGTTGCAGATAACTGGTTCCATACTGCAGCCAACCATCTCAGGCAATATTAAGTTGAGCCATGGAGAGGCATATTTACCGCATGATAAGGGTAGTGGAGCTGCACCTTTGAATAGGCTGGCATCAAATCAGTCTAGGCTTCTGGGTAGCGGTGTCAACAAAGCAGTTGCTTCTAGATATGTCTCACGGTTTTTCGGTTCTGAACCTGCTTCTTCAAGGACCAAACTCCCACAACCCTCTGGTAGTATATGCCATTCGATGTTTTCAATTCTGATGCCTTTTTCTTTTTTTCTAGCAGTCACCGAATACAGCAATAGAAATCAAGACTACTCTTTTATATGGTTTTAGAATTTTGAAGCCTTTTTCTTTTTTTCTAGCAGTCACCGAATACAGCAATAGAAATCAAGACTACTCTTTTATATGGTTTTAGAATTTTGAAAATTTCAGTAGAAAATATTTCTTTTTCAATAACTGAATAAGACTCCTAGGAAACAATTTTATGCGCTATTCAATACCCATTACTTGTGGATTTATCAATCTAGTTAAACACAAACAAGTCTCTCAATTAGAAAAGAAAATTGGAGGACTTTTCCTTCAGGTAGGTTCTTAGATAACTTGAAGAGGTTCAAGGGCAAAACCTCTGATAGAGGATTTTCTTCTTGTGTTTCAATACTTTGAAGCCTCTCATGGGTTACAAATACAAGTAATAAGCTACTTTGATGCAACAAGAAGTGGAAGAAGGAAAAAAAAGTGAAAAATCTATTGGTAATTTAAGAATTTATGGCATCAGGTTAAATTTTGTTTTAGAAAATTATGGATATGGATATGCCTGGTCTATTGATGTCTAAACCTTTGGTTTGCTATTTTTAAATGCTATTTAACTTAAACTTATATTTAGATTTTGTTCTTATTTTCTGCACAAATTAGGTGATACTGACAAGATGAAGCTTCTTATTAAAAAGAATAATAACTATTGTCAATCTCCTGAAATGAAGAATACAGATTTACCATCAGTTCTATGAACATGCAGAATCCTGTCTATTGTTGTATAATTAATTTGTCTTTATTATTTGTTTCTGATCTTCCATGTGAAGTAATTATTATTTCTTTTTTCAGTTAAGTCAGCTGGAGTTGAGAAGGAGATGGAGCTAGTGAACATTAAACCAAGTGTTGATGTACGCCTTAGTGATTTGAAACTTGTTTTAGGACCAGAATTAAGGATAGTTTATCCTTTGATTCTTAACTTTGCTGTTAGTGGGGAACTCGAATTGAATGGCTTGGCTCATCCAAAGTGGATAAAACCGAAGGGCACTTTAACATTTGAAAATGGTGATGTGAATCTTGTTGCAACTCAAGTGAGTCCTATCTATTTCTATGTCACTCTTGTTTAAGCTTCTTTCCTTGTGCTCAAATTTGTTTCTGGTGGACTTTTCTTTTATTGCATTTAATATGCTGAGATTGACTTCTCCAAATCAGGTAAGGCTTAAGCGGGAACATCTCAATATAGCAAAATTTGAACCGGAGTATGGTTTAGATCCAATGCTGGACTTGGCTTTGGTTGGATCAGAATGGCAATTCAGGATTCAAAGTCGAGCCAGCAATTGGCAGGACAAGTTGGTGGTGACCTCAACACGTTCTGTGGAGCAGGATGTTCTCTCACCCACTGAGGTAACTACTAATTAATAAAATATGTTTGATGATGCATCATTTTTCTGTTCCCACTGGGTCCCCCTGAAATGATCTATTCTGTCTTACATGAGCTGTAAGCGTTTGTCCCACTTCCTTTTAGCAATGTGCCAACGGTAGAATGATACAATTCAAGGTTCCCTTAGAAACTTTGAACCTAGGAAAGTAGATTATAACCTCTTGTACTAGGGTTGCATCCTATGGTGTTATTAAATGATTTATTATTCGTAAACAATGATGAGGTTTTCTGGTTTCTTTCTTTCTAAATTGACCTTGTAAGGATAAAGTTGTCAAACATCATTCTTTCCTATATCGTGGAAATTTGCTTGAGATGTAATGGCAAAGTTGAACCTATCTACTAGTTTGTTTTGTGTACCTTCATTCATATTCAATGCATGTCGCCGATCTCCATGCCACATGTGATATTTTGTTCTGGTTTTCTGTTTATCTAACAAGGCATCCAATGAGGCAGGGCATTTATAAGTTTAACAAGGATATGTGAATATTGCCCTAAGTTTTAACGTAGCTTATCCCCTTGTTTGTAGTTGCCAAATTCAGCTCTCATGGACTATAGTGGGTTGTTTTGAATTTTGCCATCTTGTACAGGCTGCTAGAGTGTTTGAGAGTCAATTGGCTGAGTCTATATTGGAAGGTGATGGCCAACTTGCATTTAAAAAGCTTGCGACTGCAACACTTGAAACGCTAATGCCAAGAATCGAAGGGAAGGGAGAGTTTGGTCAGGCCAGGTGGAGGCTAGTGTATGCCCCACAAATCCCTAGTTTGCTATCTGTTGATCCCACGGCTGATCCTCTCAAATCTTTAGCCAGTAATATATCCTTTGGAACAGAAGTTGAAGTCCAGCTTGGGAAACGTTTGCAGGTAAATCTAAATTCTATCCATTCTTTTTTTTTTCTCTGATCAATATTTCGCTTCGTGTAAGCAGCTCTTCCTTCACGCAAATGAATTAATATATAGAATACCAAAGTAGGGAAAAGAAAAACCAAAATTGTAAACAGTTTTTGTTGGGTGCTTTGATTATGCACTAATCATCTGAACGTGGCTCAATAAGCTTCTATACGATCTTCAGTCAATGTTGAACTTTGTTCTTACCTGGTGCTTTTATCCCTCTCTCTTAGGCCTCTATAGTTAGGCAGCTGAAAGAATCAGAGATGGCTATGCAATGGACCTTGATTTACAAGCTTACAAGTCGTCTGCGAGTTCTACTACAATCTGCACCTTCCAAACGTCTTCTTTTCGAGTATTCTGCTACCTCGCAAGACTAATCTGCTATCAGTTGTTTGTTTTAGGGCAAACCTGCTACCTGCCATTTTCAGGGCTTTGCACAGGTAAAAGTGCCACAGTGATGCTTATCCTTCAAGTAAAACGAAGGGTAAGAGAGGTCTAGGGAAGGGGTAGTAGTTTTTGAAAATGCAAAGGTAGGTTTAGTTACGTATTTCATTCTTTGCTCAAAATGAAGAGCTTGTTTATATTTGAATCACCTTCATCTTTGTACAGATGTAAAATTCAACAAAATGATAGTTTCAAGAGTAAATATAGTATTGCTCAATCTTTAGCCTTTTCAACTAAGCGTATCAAATGTAAGGAGTGATTTCATGAACTAATAAAATTAGATTTCTTGGCTTTCCAATTTGCAAGTTTGTAACATCCATTCTCATTTGGATAAAGCAAAGATTTGAGCTTGTTAAAGTTTTCCATTTGATTCAAAAGAATCCAAATGAACGAGTGAGTAAATAAGGGGGTATAAAAGAGAAGGCAGATTAGTGCAATTCTTTACTATTATATAAGCAATCTAAGGAATTATACAGAAAATACATTCTACATGTAAATATACTCGCTTCCTAACTTTTCTTTTTCTAGTCCACATTGGAAACATACGAAATTCTTGATTAACGTTGCTTCATTCAATTCAATTTTTCAATGTGGTTGGCAGTAAGGGGGAAAAAAGTCATGATAACAGAGTGTTGAAACCCTTTAAAATTTACGCTTGTTATCAACATCGTGGACCCAAGACAAGAAAAAAAAATCAATCGAAACAAAAGGAAAAAGAAAAGGAGGGCTGTCACCAAAATCTCCATGGATCCTTGTATGGAGGAACGTAATTATCTGTGGGAGGGAGAAGGCGAAAGGATGCAACAGTCTGTTCCAATAAGGGACCCATCTGTATTATGCAAGTTTCACTTAGTAAGTAATTCACGCATTATTCTGAATATATATATATACACACACACACATATAATCATCCCTTTTCCTTGAATTGGATAAAAACTACCTTGACCACAGTTACATACAAAATGACCATCTGATACTTTTATTCTTCCATTCTTCTGTCCTATTAGAAATAGTCTACTAATGTTCATTTTTGTATGTGTGTGTGTGTGTGTGTGTGAGAGAGAGAGAGAGAGAGACCTTAGTCCACTCCTTGCTAAGAGTTGAAGCACTTAGAGAGTACAGATAGCCTGCAATAGACATTTGCATGGTTGAATGATAACAGAAGAAGATGATATGCAGAAGTCCCACAAACAGAAACATAAGCCGAATATGTCATAAAGTATCCGGAAGAGACTATGTCAAGTCTCAAGCATTAACTACAAAACTGTAGTAGCAAAGGATATCTGTGCTTAAATGAATGAGGCATCTTTCTATATATATTTTTTCCAGATTTGACTTAGATGACTGTCAGTAATTCACTTTTGAAATTACAAACATCACCATTCCCACACATTCTTATTTATTAGGACAAAATAGTTATTTAATTATAATTTTAAAAACTTGTGTAAAATTGTTAGTAACTATTTTGATGAGTTCCAAGCTGTCATGCAAGCGATTTCCTTTTTTGCCCCCTCTTTACCATGTTGGAAATATTGGCAGATAAGTTATGCGCATAAAATATTTTGGTAACTGGTTCCTAAAAGCAGATAAGTTATGCGCATAAAATATTTTGTTAACTGGTTCCTAAAATCTTAGATCTTCAGGACTCTACCAAGGAAGTTTCAAATTTGTTTTCAGTACTTGGCGAGAAATTAGATGACAAGCTGGGTTGCAAAGATTTTAATAGCTTCATAATACAACTACACCTTTGGGAAATGAGGAACAAAGGTAGAAATTTTATGATCCTACCTTCTCGTTCAGCTGTTGAAGCAACATAATGTCGGTACAGGTTTGCTTCTTGAGCCTGCAAATATCCATTAAACGCATCAACACTCCACAAAATGGAAGGTTGACAGATCTTTGCACTGATGATAACTGTCAAAAAGGGAACACTTACTGATTTTGTTGGTGATTTGCGAACAAGGTACTCATAGTACCAATATAGCTCGCCATCAATCTGGGAAAGAGGAAAAAGAATTATACAAGCCACTTTGACTCCAAAGCTTTTAGATGTATATCAATTATATTAAAATAACCGAGAGAAATGGTGATACAAATTAAAGCAAGGTCTTCAAAGCTTACTTCACTAGCATGCGCATCAAGAACTGAACTCTCACTCATCCGCTGACTCGAGGTGACACGCTACCAAAAGATGTAGAATGTCAAATGATAAACAACTTGATGTAAGTTTTTGGCAATTAAATCCAATATCCTTTCTAGGGAGCAGTATTTATTTATTTGTTCATTCATTTAAATGGTCAAACAGTAGAGATATTTTATAAATTAAAAAAATATATGAGAAGAAAAGTAGAAAACTAATTTACATGGTTCAGACTCCATGAGAGCAACACAATTTAAACTGTAGTTTAGCGTCAAAAAATGTTCAAAGACAAGCATTTTATTTAGATTAAAATATGCTCAAAATCCCTGCACCTTTCATACATTTAGAATTTAGTCCCCCTAATTTTATTTCTAGGAATTTAGCCCCTCTACTTTCTGAATTTAAAAGTGCAAGTTCAATTGTTAATGCCATTAAATTTTTTGTTAAATTCCGGTATATTACAACTTCATTTTTTCTGTTACATGGCTACCTAGTGAATTTATTATTATTATTATTATTATTATTATTATTATTTCAAAATCTCACACCAGCAAATGTAACAGAAAATTTCAGCTGGAGTGGACGATTGGACCTGAACTATGAAGTATGAAAAGTAGAGGGCCTAAATTCTTGAAAATAAAAGTAGAGGGATTAAATTCCAAATGTGTGAAGAGTACAGAGACTTGGAGTATATTTTAACATTTTATTAACATCTACACAACTTTTTAGGTGGCTTATAGTTTCTACTGCAATTTTCAGTTTCAGGAAGATTTCAGTCTTAATTGAGCATTTGGGACAAATTTTCAGATGAACCAAAGTTAGAAATGTAAGTTATCTATCATACACATGAACAAAAAGAAGTCGTGTATTACCAGTGCAGACTTGTCAGACAATACAGAATCAGCAACATCTTTTGCTGCCCATGTCTTCTTATCCTTTGACTTCAAAAACTGAACATTCGGTGGACCTATCTGAATCAAAGGATGAAATAAAATTCATAAAACATTGGACAGTTAACAAATAGGAATACATTCAGAAAGATGCAATTCTATAAAATTACCGAAACAGATATGATGAGATTATCAACAATGTCCACACGTTCAGACACAATGCGTAGGCGTGCATCAGCTGCATTATATGTAAAATCTTGTTAGTATATCATATATTTTGTGTCCAATATCTAATTGTGTTTTAGAAATATTGCAACAAAACTTGGAATTCTGAGTAGTACTGATTAAAATGCTATAGCACACAGAACTTTTCTTTTCCAAGTTGTGAGATTGAGTAAGACTTACGAGACAATGGTGCTGCAGATGAATAGCGTTCTGGCTTTCTAGATTCCACCCTTCAGAAAAAATGCAAAAAGAGTCATGTTCCTACACTTTGAGGTGAATTGGTTTACTCTTCCTTGAGTGAAATTGAAAGTGATATTACAGGTGTATCAGAATCTCATAGCGAAAGAACTATAAGATGCCTTTAAACAAAATACGTAATTTGAATCCTCCAAAGATATGTGTTACTGTGTGTGCCAATCATACTGCATAAACTGTAACAAGAGTCAATTCTCCGCATATATTAGGGTCAATTGCTCCATAGAAGTAAACGAGGTAATTTTTCAATAGGACTGAGAACGATGAGACAGAGTGAACAACATGTTTTCTTTACAGATTTCTAAATTTATATATGATAATAATGAAAAAAGGCAGCAGGTCATGTCACGTATAATTTTGATGCTGAAAACCTACCATTTAAAAAGGAACTTCTTGGATGGCAATTCCACTGGGTATGAATAGGTATAAGCATTTATTTCATCAACTAATGAAGTCATTCTTACATCTTCCGCAGCAAGACATCCTGCAATAAGCTTAACATAATACTTGGAAGAAAAAGGAAGAGAGTATGGATATAGAAATTATTGAAAAACTAGATAGCATGCATTCAAATGTTTCCTTCCAACAGAAGTGTTACAAAATCAGAAGAAGGTGAAGATTCAGTGGGAGATTGTTGAAGCCTAATAGTAGGAGCAATAACAAAAGAAAAATAAGATCCCTTTATGATCCTCTAGATAAACATTACATAGAAGGATCCACTTAAATTTCTAGAAATAAAGGGTTCTTTCTTCGGTCAGAGAAGAAGGCTCTACCAAAAATCTAAGACATACAATTTGATCTTGGTGCAACTAGAAACTGCTTACACTCAACCATGGGTAAGTTTAAATATCACAATTCTTTACACAAGCTCAAGCCATAACAGGGATGCCACACCTAATATTTTGTGAATTCAGCACTATAATGATTCTTTTGGGATATATAATAGTCTTCATGGTTAACAAAATCAAAACGAAAGCAACATAAAATAAGTATAGCACATCATGTAAATTTTCCATCACTGATGATAGATGGGCATATAAGACAGCCTAATAGCTTTTAAATAACTGGTCCCTTTTCTTCACTAAAAACCAACTAAGCTAAGCCATTCGTTCTTCATACCGTCATTTCATCATGAACAAGGTGAACTAGTGAAAGAGGCAACGAAGGTATAAACATGTACCTGAAGATGGAAAATGTGTGGAGAGCGAAGAAGAAAGAGCCAAGAGCAGCAAATCCCTTCTCCATAACACGTTTGGGGAAGTGGGTTTTGAAGCAACACTGCAACATAGTGTAGTTTTCTGATGAAATTTTGTACTGTAATTACTATAATTATGACTTAGCATTCCACTGCCATTACTAACCGGTTCATGCCTGAGAGAAAAGCCCAGAAAAAAAAAAAAGAAACAAGTTGAGAAGAAACAAAGCCAAAAAGAAAAGGTAGAGATAGAAAGAAAAAGAGAAAACCTGAAGAAAGGGAGGGTTGGGAGCGAAAGAAGAGAGGGAGAGAGAACCACCATTTTTACTCTCTCTACTCTGCTACTTTCTTTCTTAGCTTATTATACTTAGCTAAACTCATCCGCTTGGATTTCATTTTTCAGATTTTCTTCACTTTTAAATGGGTAATGTTCTTCTACAACTCAACACCAAATCGGCTAAATCCAAGACACCAATAGTATGTTGCCACGTAAAACAGTTATTATCATTATTAGTCCTGAACTTAATAACTTTTATCAAGTTGGCCCATTGACTCTTTTTTTTATCAAATAGATCTCTGAGATTGGTATCCATTACACAAATTCATCCTTATCTTTGTTTTTTAACAATGGGGTGACGTCCCCAAACATAAACATGACACGCGAACAAAAGGGAACGCATGTGTTTTCTTCTTTAATTATTTAAAAAAAATTAAAAAATTATAATTAAAATTTAGAAAATTACAAAATATAAAAAATCAAAAAATATTTAGAAATTCAAAAATAAATAATAATGGATCAACAACCGGTCACCGCGATCAATACCCAATCAATATTGATCAATTTTTAAATTTTATAAAATTTTCCATTTTCAATTTTCTAAATTTAAACTACTTTTAAATTTTGTTGAGTCTTTTGTAATTTTCTAAAATTTTAATTATATATTTTTATTTTTGAATTGTCTATATTTTTCAATTTTTATAAGTTTCTTATTTTAAATTTTTTATAAATTTTTAAAAATTATTTTTTAAATTTATATAAATGTTTTGAATTTTTCAACTTTTAAAATTTTTAGAATAATTGAAGCTAAGATACATGTCATTCCCTTGTTTGCCCATGTGTCATGTCCATGTTTAGCCGGTAAAATTTTTTTAGAATAATTGAAGCTAGGATACATGTCATTCCCTTGTTTGCCCACGTGTCATGTCCATGTTTAGCCACATTACCACATTGTTAATGGTAGGGACCAATTTGTGTAAGTAATGCTAATCTCAAAGACCAATTTGATCCCAAAAAATGTCTAGGAGCTAATTTGAGAAATGTTACCATGTTCAAGGGCTAATCTATATATTAGTAGGAGGAGGAGGAGGAAGAAGAAGAAGAAACGTAAATAGAAAACCTACAAGACAAAAATAAACTAAGAAGTGTCAGAACTTGTGTTCTGAAACACTTTATGATATTTAAGTATGTGTTTTAGTAAAGTGAAGTAAGATTGAATATAATAAGAAAGGAAAAATGAGAGGTGAGAATAAAACTCGATATTTATAAATGATTTTTCTTTTTTTTTTTGTGTGCTGACCAACTTTATTAACCAATTAATGATTGGTTGATATGATGTCTCATAATTGTTAAAGATGTTAATAGCTCACACTTTATTAATGGTTGTGCAAAATGTAAAGAGATGAATCCAACTTTTTTCATGTGGCCTCATTGATTTAGCAAATAGTCCCCATTTTAGTCTAAGACGGGTTATAAAATGACATATGGAAGATTAAGATGAGAAAAAAATATATCACTAAATAAGAGAATTGATGATAAGAAGAGCGATAGAGAAGTAGTTGGATCTCGTGAATGATTTGTGCTCAATCAATTAATCGTATCAAAATATTTGTGGTAACTAAATTGTTTAGTGTTATCGTATCCCATTAATGACTTTTGTTATACTAAACTCTGTCTAAGAGTATTTTTGTGGAAGCCAATTTGTTTGACAATATTGTATTCTCTAGAGGATTTTTTGCTCAACCAAACTTTGTGTACGAGAGCATTATTTGTTGGGTGTAATAGTAACCCCTGCGAGAGTTCTGCTTTACCAAACTCTACAGTTACGTGTGTGTTTTGGAGCGCTTAGGAGCAAAAGTTTAAACTGCTCGGTAGAACAAGATTGTGAGATAATAAAGGCAAAGCTATAGGAGTGATGCATGCACAAAGGCCTGGCCAAGTCAAAAACTTACTCTTGGAGAGGAAGAATTTGACTTGTGCTATGCCTTTTACTAGTTGTGGCTAGTCGAATTGTACAAAAGATGTCTTTCAAGATAAGTTGTTGCTAATTTTTCTTAAATAATTGACGTAAACTGGCCAAAATTCTAAGGTAGGGATTCTTTTATAAACTCCTAAAACGACTTTCTTCAAGATTTTGGATCTTCCACTAGTAGTGAAGTCCTCCAAGCAAGCTTCAATTCTTCTTGGCAGCTTTGTAAACCCATGGACACATGATAATACATATATAAATTTACTTGGCTTGAATTTGCTTGGACCTTGTCTTTGTAACCGATCTTCTTAAAAAAGAAAGTTTATCTTGACTTTGGTAAGACCTTTGTGCGTGCATTAAAGAGGTTGCTAAAAAACCTTCATAACATATGTGGAGCCAAAAACAAAGAAAAGCAAAGGTTGAACCGGAGTTGAAAGGAGCTTACAAGAAGTTGAAAGGACAAGAAGCTTAGGCCCAGGAAGCTGAAAACAACTAACATATATGCACCTAAAAATGAAATGGTGAAAAGCCACAGTTCAGTCGACGAAGCTGCAACAAGCTGTAAGAAGCATAGGTTACAGGGTGAGATTTGAAAAAAAACAAAAAAACAAAAAACTAACATACCATATGCACACCCAAAAATAATCATGGCAAATTAAAACCATAGCCGCAAGAAGCTATAAGAAGCTACATAATGCATCTACAGGAAGCCACAAAGGCTACAATGTGAGAATTATAGCGTAGAGCTACATAGGTCGCTGAGTTGCATCCAGAAACAACAAAAAAGAGAATTGGAGCTCTAAATAAATGAAACCCACAATAATATAGGAGTTGTATTAAAAAACAACATGAAAGAGAGCCGAAACTCCATAGAAATGAAACTCGTAAACAACATGGGAGTTGCACCAAAGAACAAAAATGAAACCGCAAACAACATAAGAGAAGTAAAACCCTAAAATAACATTTGATAAGTAAAACTCAAAAACAAAAATGGCAGATATGTAACTGAAAAGACAAGAATGGGGGTTTAAACTTGAACTTGAATGAGGACTACATAACTAGGCTTACAGAATTTGGGCTGCAGAATCACCACTATGGAACCATGGCTACAAAATCAAGATTGTAGAATCAAGGTTGAAAAACCGAGACTGTAAAATCAGCAGAATCATGGTTGCAAATTTATGGTTGTAGAATCTCAGTTCTACTATGTTTAAATTTAATTAAAAACAATATTTTAAATAAAAGTCAATTTTTTATTAAATCAAATGATAAATCATCGTGTTAAGCATAAATTATTTTAGGTTAAATTATGGTTACAATCCTTCTATTATGTTTAAATTGAAGGTTTGATATCTATACTTCAATTTGACATGATTTGATTTCATTATTTTATAATATCATTAATTAGTTAAAATAATTTACACCCTTAATTATCTTTTATTAAAATGCTAATATCAATTTTTTTAAATATCCATTATACTTGTGTTAGAAAAATGTTTTTAGCAGTAATAATTAAAGAATGTTAACTATTTTGGTTAATTAATGTAATTGTAAAATAGGTAATGAATTTATATTAAATAAACTCTGCCGACTAAATTACTAAATGTGAGCATAATAGAAGGACCAAAATTAAAATTTAATATATTACGATGATTAAAAGAATAAAATAAAGGAACTAGGCAAATCCATGGAGAAAATCCTTGGGGCATTCCTTTCATGTAAAGTTAGAATGTGCTTCCCATGTCTCTCATTTTATATAATTTTATTTATTATGTAAAATTGATATTTATTTTTATACTTTAATTTTTAACATAATTTAATTTTATATTTTTATAATATTGTTCATAGAGTTAATATTTAAGTTAAATTGTTGATATAAATTTTTAAGAAATATTATTTTAATCAAAAATTATTTTGGCACCATAAATTGTAATAAATGTTTTTTAAAACCTATGTTAATTATTGAAATCATTGTAAGACAATGGTAAATTTTCAATTTTAATGTCTCTATTATACTCACATTTGGTACTATTCCAATTAAAATGATGATTAAAAACATATTTCTAACATAAAAATAAAATCTATTTTAGCATGATAAGTTTGAATGAGTGTTTTTAAAAAAATATTGACTTCAACATTTTAACTGAAAAAATTAAGGGTGTTAAATATTTGATTAATTTATGATATTACATAGCAAAACCAAATTATGTCAAACTAAAATATAGACACTAAATCTTAAATTTAAATATAGTAGAAAGACTGTAACCATAAATTGGCCTAAAATAATCTATACCTAACACAATCATTTGCCATTTGGTTTAATAAAAGAATTAATATTTAAAAAATGTTTTAACTTGTATTTAATTAAATTAATATAAGTTATTATCTATTCACCCAAAGTGAAGTGGGGATAGAAAAAATTTCTTTTGACAATGTTTTCATAAATAACATGGTATGATTTTTAAACTTTTAATATAATTCATAGTGGTGGTGATATTTGAAAACACGAGTTTTTCTTAAAGTTTTAAAATTAGATTAGTTATTGAATCGATCAAATCATTTATTCTTAATTTGATCGGTTTGTTCGATTAATTGTATAAATTATTAAATATTATAAATTAAAAATAAAAATAAAAATAATTTTAAATTTAATTAATTTAATTTTTTAGTTCGATCTAATCGATTTGCGTCGGTTAGTGGATCGATTGGTCTAATATTTTATTTCAATCGATATTTTATTTAACTCTGATTCAATTGATCTAACATGATCTTATCCAATTTTGAAAATAGTGACTTTTTTTCGATTTTTGAAATTGATATAAGTTTAAAGGCTATTATTTAAATTATAAAAAAAGGGGTATTATTTACACCAGTAAAATATAACAATTCCGTAGAGGATAAAATTTAAAAGTTGGTGGATAAGGATTTACCCGTTTCAAGCATATTCCATGAGATGAATTTGTAAACCGATCTGAGATTGAAGTTAGGTCTGTTTCCAAACAGGACGCGGACGTCACTGCTTGTCAAGTAGTCTCCTCTCCCCTCCTCGCTAAAAAGCATTTCATTATTGCTTTCCATTCTAATCGCCGATCTCTTCAATCTTTTTTTCTTCTTGCCCTTTTCTCTGTTTCTTTCTTCAGACGATCTTCAATCTCTTCAAACATTTTAGGTAATTTATCTTTCGGTTTCCCTTCTCCTTTTCTTATCATATCATTACTGAATCTTTTTTCCCCTTTTGCAGTATTTTTATCGATTTTTTGCTTTATTTCTCGTTCAAATTTTCTGCCTAATCTTTGATTTTTGATGTTTTATCCCTTCTTTTTGGTTGATCTTCTCGAGATTTAAATTGGAAAACATAATAGAAGAACTAAAAGCTTACCCGAATTTTCGTTACTAGTTGCTCTCTTGATATATATTTAAAATTTTAAGGAATTATGCTTTTTCCCATTTTATCTGGTGATTATATATCGTTTAGTCCTAAGAGTTTGATCAAAATATTTTTGTTGGATTTTGCATTACAGAAAAGCTTTGATAGAAAAATTCATATGATCGAGCTGATTGAACGTGTGTATTTGTATTAAGAAGAGGCTTATTCATTGTAAATGTTTATTTTCAATAAATCTGATTATTGTTATGGTTAAAGTAATTTTGTTATTTGATGAGAAACAGTCATAACTCAGCATCTTGTAAGTAGAGTTCTTTTTAGTTGTTTGATGGATTTTAGGTGTTGCTTGTTTTCAATCTATAAAATGGTCGACTTGGTATCCATGTCTTATAATAAATCATACCCAAATTCAGTGTTTATTACAATTTACAAACAATCTACTCTTTTGGTTTTTAATTCATTGGTGCTTTCGATGGTTGTTTCCTTTCATTTTACTACTTTGCTTATAGGTTGAACTCTTATTAAATTTCCTCTTTGGGAAAATTAATGATTTGCCTCATTCTAATAATGGTTGTCTAAATGAATAGTGTTATTTGTCCATGAAGGCAATGAAGCCCGGAGTTTCTTCATTGAACCCATATGCAGCATCATACATACCTCTTGCCAAAAGGGAGGCCAGTGATAATGTGACAGCCAAAGATATTAAACACGGCAATGAGAATGCTTGGTTCAAACCTTCCTCACACTTTGCATATAACCCGCAAAGTAGCAATGCTTTTCTTGGCTCTTCAGCCTATGGTACTGAAAAGCACCAGGTTGCAGAAGGTTCTGCAGTGAAAAGCCATCCTGCTCATGGTTCTTTGATGCAAAATCCTGGTGAAATGACTGACAAGCAGATTGTGGATGAAGAATTTGACATGGATTTGGAGTATCTTCGCATGACATTTCCTGGTTTGTCCAATGAGTCTCTTTTGGATGTCTACTTGGCGAATGATGGAGACTTTGAAGCCACTGTTGATATGCTGAACCAACTTGAGGTAAATTTGACCTTTGTTTATTTTATAATTACGAATATCATCGTGAGCGTGATATTGGTGGATTGCTTTCCTTCATTCCTTCTCATTGTGAGTTTTTCTTTTCTTAAGCCTTGGGAGGATGAATGTTTGAGCTCCCCTCCTGCTGTTCTATCATGCACATCTCCAAGTGTCCCGCTATGAACTGCTAATAGTGAAGTAATTGAATTCCAGCATAATTTTCTGATTTTTATTGTCTAATTACATATTTAACCTGATTTTATATTTTTGGCTTCGACTAATAATTGTCTGATCAAAGAGTTCGGGATCTTACTCCATTTTTGGCCTATTGTGGTGTAGCCACGGTTTTCTTCTTCATTTCTTTTGTGCAACTTCTGATCTCATCATCATGTTTGGTGACTGAAGTGAAAGATCTTTTGGTTCCCCCCCTTTTCATGTTTTCATCTGATCTCGTACATTCATTCATGTGATTGATTTTTCATATGGATTTTTGGTTCTTACCATAAGTAGTATGTCATTGTGTACTTGTTTTTATTCACAATCACGTAACTGTTAGTTCAATATGTCCAAAGTGAGGATTCTATGTTAGGTTAGTCTGTTAATAATTTCTGCTAATTGGGTAGATTAAGGATGCTGGTCTGGGCTTTTCCCTCATGCAGCAAACTTGGTTTTTGATCGTTGTATGACAAATTCTTTATGCAGTTTGCTTCAGCTTATCAGTATTTCACGTAGGTTTTACACTGAGCTAAATGTTTAATTTGTATGACTTTCACTGAAAGATGTAAAAAAGAAGTTTTTGTTTCTGATAGTGGTATACTTTGTTGGAAATAATTTCTGGAGTATATGTCATGTTGATTTTTTAATTAGTTGATAATTTTGCAAAATGTGTACTTAAAATTTCTCTTGGTATTCATGGGATTGTTGTCTTGTTCAGATGCACACTGTTGAGTCATCTGAAACTCTTCCCGACACTTTGGATATCGGTGATGTCTCAGAATCCGGGTCTTCAGCAACCTGTGTTGGTCTTAAACTGAAGAACATGGCGGGTGAAACCAGTGCTTCTTCATCAGGCGGTGCAGAATCTGCTGTTGCCTCATGATTGACTTCCTGAAAGGATATATTTCAGTGTTTGTGGTATAGATGTATACACAACAAGTAGGGGCTTTCTTAAAATCTGAGAAATATGGTAAATGCTATAACATTTGAAAGATTGTTTATGTTGTATAGTTGTATGTTGCTTGTCTTGCCTAAACTGATACTGCAGTTGTGAGCTTTAATTTGATTGATGGAAAAGCTCCTTTTTGCAGTTAACATGCAAAACATAGTTTTTAAGAATGAAAATGATTCTTCCCTGTTTCTTTATTGTTGTTTTGGTTTTACATGCATTGCGTTCATGGTGTTATAAATTTGTATAAAATCTGCCAATTGTCATGTGTGTGTTTTGTTTGGTTATATTTCAATTCTTAGGTCTTTTTGTATGGGTTTAATTCTAGTTCCTCCAACTTATATTTGTATTTGTAAACTCTTGAAAAAGGTTAAAGTCTACTAGAAATCCCTATACTATTATGTAAATTCATTTTAGTCCCTGTACTAAAATTGCCTCAGATTAGTACTGTTACCTTAATTTCTTATTTAAATAATGATATTGTTAAAACTTTCTGTTAAGTTGTTGGTAATTTGGATAAAATATATCATGTCCAATTGATTTATCTATGGCCTGACGAATCCATAAAATCCAACTATCCTCCATATAATGCATTTTCTATCACATGATAATTTAAAATACATGAATGTTTTTTGGGGATGATTGGAATTTTTACGAGTCAAGTCAGGATAAATTATTTTTAGTGTATAAAAATTAATTTAAAGCAATTTTAATAAAAAGATTAAAATAAACTTTACATCAGGATAAATTATATTTTAGTGTATAAAAACTAATTTAAAGCAATTTTAATAAAAAGATTAAAATAAACTTTACATATTAGTGTAGTGACTTTTGAAAAACTTTAACCCTTAAAAAATAAAATATATTAAGCATTTTAAGGCTGAAATTACTGCATCAACTAAATCAATACTCAATCCGCTTCTTACTAGTTTCAAATACAGTTATAATTATTTATTTTCCTGTTTAAACCATAGAAACGACGGGAAATTGGGAATCAATAAAAAGAAAGTGTGAGAGAAATTTTAGAAGGTAAAAATATCGTGTAAGTCCAGGTAGTTACAGTGTACTTTTTTATTAAAAATGGGTAAATTAATATTTACATGTTAGATAAAAAATTGGTTAAATAAAAATTGGTCTTTATGTTAAAAATTCATCTATTCTTATTGTTAAAATTAGACTTTATACGTCAGGATGATACATGTAATTATCTGGTTATTTCATCAATCACATCAATTTTTAACAATAAAAATAATTTAATAAAGTACCGATTTGTTGTTTAATTTAATATAAAAAGACAAACTTACCCAATTTCTAACAAAAATAAAATAAAATTAGATCTAACTATTAGTTCAAGTTCTCTATGAAATTTTATCCCTAAAAGAAAAGCAGCCCAGACCCATATAATGGAAGGCCTGACACCCATTTGCTCTTCTGAGTCTAAATTCAGCCACTAAACCCTCTTTTCGTGTTCCTTTTTCTTTTAATACATAACCCTTGTCTTCTGTTTCAGTTCCACCATTAAAAATGACCATTTCTTCTCTTCTCTTCTATTCCCCTTTCTTCTTTCTTCTTTGTTTCCGCTGCGAAAGGGTACCTACAAATATTTATTAAATGCAATTGTATCTCCCAAGTTCAAAATTTTATCCAAACTTCCATGGCTTTTTGTTTATCTTCTGCAGTTACTTATTCATGTAGAGTTTGCAGAAATTTTCGTGTTCTAGCTCGTTTTTCTACTTCATGTGCTCTAAATACAGTAGATTACTTCAAAGAAATCGATACCCATGTTTCCGACTATCCTGAATTACAACGGAGGATGCAGAGTTATGCTATCTCAGGTGACTTTAGCAATGCTTTCTCTACTCTAGATTTGATGAAAAACATTGATGGGAAACCAACCGTGTATGATTGTAATGCTTTTATGTTCTTTTACTTGAAGTCTAAGAACGCGTGTTGGCAAGAGTTGGTTGAAATGTATACCGGGATGAAGAGATTTGGTCCTCCACCAGTTGCATCCACTTTTAATACCCTTCTTAATGGAATGTTATTTCTTGGTGATCTGAAACATGCAATTTTTATTGTTGAAGAGATGTATAGAAATCATTTTGTCCCATCCTTCACTTCTTTATCAAAAACGTTGAAAATGGCTGTCAAAGTAGGGAATTTACTTGATGGTCTTGTTGTTTTTGAGCTCATGTTGAGGTATGATTATCACCCAACAGAACCAACTTTGAGTAAATTTATTTTAATGCTTTGTGAAGCTGGGATGGTTTCTGATGCTTGTTTTGTGTTCTCTGTTCTTTTGAGAAAGAGTTATGTTTATAGTGTATATTGTTACAATCCTATTCTATGGGCTTTATGCAAGACTGGTCGAAGTTATACTGCTTTGCAATTGTTTTATTTGATGAAGAAGAAAGGGTTTGTTCAAAATGTGTGTTCCTATACTGCTTTGATTTATGGGTTCTGTAGAGAAGGCCTGCAAGATAATGTTTTTCAATGGCTGGATTTCATGCAAAGTAATGGTTGTAAGCCTAATGTGATTACATACACGATAATTGTTAAGTTTCTTTTTGATAATGGGAAGTTTGAGGAGGCTATGGACTTCGTCAGTAAGATGGAAAGGGAAGGTTGTAACCCTGATCTGGTTACTTATAATGTCATTCTTCGTGAGCTTTGCCATAGAGATAGACTAGATGACATTTCTGAGTTAATTCAGGTGATGGAGCAAAAAGGTCTTTCTCCAGATTCATATTCATATGCTGCTTTGTGTGGAGGCCTGCTCAAAATAGGAAAAGTAGGGGATGCATGTGAACTATTGCGTGATATATTTTCCAATGGAACTGCGGATGTTGCTGTCTATAATATTTACTTCCGATGTTTATGTCAAGAGAATAAATCAAGAGAAGCATTGTCTAAGTTGAAGCGCATGATGAAAGTTGGCTTTAAGCCAAACAATGTGTCGTATAATACTATCTTGAGTGGTTTTTGTAAAGAAAAAAATATTAATGAGGCCATGGAGCTTTTGTACCATTTTGAGTGGGATGTGAATTGGCCCGATGCAGTCACTTTCAATGCAATTTTGTCTACTGCACGCAGGCTAGGGAACTCTGCAATAATCCAAACGATCTTGTATCATATGAGGGATGAAGACATGAAGCTTAATATTTTCAATTTGACTTGTTTGGTTCGATATTTCTGCAGTAGTGGAAAATTTTCAGAGTGTTTGAAGTTAGTGGAGTCCATGATGTATAATAGTCCTACTCCAACTGTAATCACCTTAAATATGCTGCTTCATAACCTTTGCAAGAACCGGTTACTTGGAACTGCATTCCGGATTTTCCAGAATTTAAGAAACACCAAGTGCCTTCCTGATGTGACTTCATACAACATTCTCATCCATGCTTCTATAAGAGAGCACAATCACCTTCTGGTTGGTCAACTGTTAGGGGAAATGAAGAGACAGGGACTGAAACTGGATGTTTTTACCTATGGTTCATTAATTAGTGGACTGTGTAAAGAAGGGAAGATATCAGCTGCTCTCCAACTGTGGAATCAAATGCTAGAGAGGGGCCTTATTCCTAGTGTTGTAATTTTTAATACCCTATTACATGCAATATTTCAGAGAGGCAAGTTTTGGGACATCCTCTTGTTACTTAAAGCCATGGTAGTACAGGGCTTTCAACCTGATGAGGTAACTCTAGGGATCCTTAGCCAAGCAGTTTCAAATAGTTCGATGAAGAGATTTCCTCAAGTCGCTAAAGTTCTAGATTGGGTGATAAGTAATGACTTTCAGAAAGAAACAGATCAAAAGACAATAGCTGGCTGATTTATTTAGTTTTTGAAGTTTCTTTTCATATGATTGCTTGAAGCGAATTATGGCTCGCTTGGTCTTTTCTAAGAACATTTATGAAGATTCAAGCCTGAATCAGGTATGAAAAGTTCTTAATCAATGGCCAAAAGAAGATACTTCTTATTGAATCTATGTGTTGATGTTTTTTCACCAGAGAAAAGACACGTAAATCATTAATATTGAGAATCAACCTCACATGTTTTCTCTTCTTCTCATGTGCAGTGGAAGGGGGGAAGTCCTTGCTTTCAGGAGCATCGAATTTTTTTCCATCTAGAGCATCTCATGCCAAACATCTTAAACGTAGGGTAGGTGATGTGTGTGTATTCCTCTCTCTCTAATTCGTTCCCTTTGGCCACACCCCTTAATGTAATATTTACCCAAGGATCTCTTAACTCTCGTGATATTACTCTCTATACTATCATTTTTTAAAAAATTTACGGTGAGAATGGAGTTGCTTAGGATTTAACCCTTATTCTTATTGGTAAATGTTAACTATACCTATCAAATCCCCCCATATAGAGACTGATTCAAATTAGTTCTTATACTATTAAATGAATCAACTAAGTCCCTATACTATTAAAAAAAAAAAATAAGGGCAAATTTTAACAGAGTTAATAATTTTAAAGCTTTTATGGTTCTGTAAATAAAATCTTCTGTTTGGAACTGAATTGCAAATGAAAAAAAGTTTATGTTATTTTCTAAGCAATAAATGTTAGTCTGTTAAATTTATTCTTATTTGATTTTTTTTTTTACTAGTACGAGGATTGAATTGATTTATTTAATAGTAGAACTTATTTGAATTGGTCTTTATAATAGGGGGGCTTGACAGGTGCTTTCACCTTAACAAAACAGTAGCCTTAGTATTCTGCATTTCAAATAATATGCTTCAAAGACGGTAGATGTCAGATGGCTGGCTTGAAATGGAAAGAATTGACAACTTTATAACATGTTCTGTTTTGTAGAAAACTTCATCACTTCTTTTAGTATCTTTCTTGTTCTAGTAGGATTTTAGCTATGAGAACTGATTCTACTTTATAGTATCCTATCTTACTAGAATATGATTTTGATTTTGAACATGGTTATGATGATGAACAGGAATCAGACCAGGGCATAAAACCGCAGAAGCTGAATTACCAACTCAAATCAGGGGTCTGATCTGGGATTGGATTGGACTAGCTTAGGGTCAAAACAGTACATACTGGTTGGTACAGCGGTTACTGGTAGGGAGCTGACCACCATGGTTTAGAAGTCAGAATCACCTTTGCAAACTGCGGTCTGTCAGCTAGTTAACCATGGCATCTCTTTTCCTCCTCCCATTTTACCCATCTATTGATTTCCCACAGAGCTGCTTTCATTTCTTAAGCTGAAGAGACGGCATGTGGGTTAGGGTTAATGCTAATGATTTGCTTTATCATTGATTGTACCATCTCTTTATATGAAAATTCAGAATAACTATCTGATTAGCATTTCTTGAATGTCCATGAATATATCATACATACTGCATATATTGTTTTTATAGGTAATGTGCAATTTAATACCAATTACTGTTTCAGTTACAGTTCCATGTACTATCATTTTGACATTGTAAAAATGTACATTATTATTCATAAGTATAATTTTAATTTTAATATATAAAATTTCCATATACAGTTTATGAATATACTTGTGTCATGGGTCGCAGTTTAAAGCCCGTAATCATTGCGCACAACATCCCATAGAGGTCAACTTATGAAATGAGACTCATTTGACCCAATTCGTAGAACCCATGGAGAAGTCTATTTACTTAAAGCTTTAATAGCCTCCTGAAACACTCTAGTAAAACTAGAGTTACTAGGATAAATAGTGTAAATTCTAAAGGGATAAGACTTTAAATCTTCTAGGACTTTTAATTGTAGATAGGTTTTAATCTCGATTTTCTAAGTAATTCAACATGTATCATTGAATTTGGAGGAGTTTAATTATAAATAGAGGTTTTCCCCCTCATTTGTATTCACTAAGTTGTAATCCTTCATAGTAATCGAATACTATTGAGAGCATTTAATCAAACACTTGGTGTGTGTTATTTTTCTGTGGCTTTTTGTTCTTTCGTAGTTTCTTTTGTCTTTCAAGTTTGCTTCCACTTTGCTTCAGTGTCTCAGAGAAATTCTACAAGAATTCTCATTTTTCGAGAGTAGGTTGACTTAGGCAAGATTTGAACCCAAAAAATCACCTAAGGTCGTGTGGTTTGCTAGACTAAAGATCTAGCCCATGACAATTGGTATCAAAGTCAATGTTCGAAGGCGTCGATTGAGATGACGAAAGGAGGAGATGAATAGAATGTCTCGATGGAGTCCTGTGTGAGGTCTAGGAAAAATAGTAGATCGAGAGATATGTTATCAGCTCTGGAAGGTTGAGTGATCAATCTTGAGGAATCCATGGGTGGTGTGAAGGGAACACTTAAGGTAGTTGAGGGACGCACCGATAAGTTAAACTCGATGAGAAAGCAACACAGGGACTTTGTGACAGACTATTAGTTCCAATCGGGGTGCAATGAGAGAAACCCTCAATGTCGCTATCGATGATCAAACAGAGAAGTTGACTAAAAGGAATGATGCTCTCGAAGCGGTAGTCATGGCATTGAAGGAGGAAACTAAGGTCATGATGGCAAAGATTGAGGAACTCGAGGGAGAGCTTGCGATGTACAAAGTTGTTGTAGGAAAATGGATGCTAGCTACAGTTCCTAAGCAACGTAAGATGGATGTCCTTAAGTCAAAAGAGTTTGGAGGGACGAGGTCTGCGAGAGACGTGGACAATTTTCTTTAGGGGATGGAACAGTACTTTCGTGCGATAGGCATCAAGGATGATGCCACTGAGATAAACATTGTTGCAGTTTATTTTACTGATGTCACTCTTTTATGGTGGCGTCGTAGGTCCACAAATGATAGATGAGGTGGTACCGCAATTGAAACTTGGGAGGTGTTCCAAATATAACTGAAAAAGTAGTTTTACTTGTTGGAAAAAATCTGGTTTGAAATGATTTTCTTACACAGTGGAAAATAAAAATTTTACAAACCGACCTGGTTTGTGATATTTATGCAATAAACCTTAGACCAAAATTGTACCTGTATTTTGGATAGACGAGTCCTTGTCGTTCCTGGCTTTCAACCAAATGATCTTTTCCGCTATTCTCGTACCACGAATTGCCTCGAGTGTGGCGTCGATCAAATCAAATCAAAATATAGAAATAAAAATGATTTTATTTTCTTTTGGGTGAAAACGAAAATTCTCTTCTCAAATAGAGATCGGTATAATTGTTATTCCGGAAAAATATATTTAAAATCACTATTCTTGTATGAAATCTTCTAGTGAAAATCTGAACATGATGATCATATATTTAAAATCGAGATCATACCATTCATATTTATAATGATGCACATAGTAGTTACGGCTTGGATATGATCTATAATCTCATGTTCTGTCAAATTTAAGATATTTTGGAAGCCATGAATTAAAGATCTCATGAGCATAAAAATAACAATATAAAGCTATTTGACCCATTTAGGTGATGAGCATAGTTTTAATGATAGTCACTGTAACACCCTTCGCTCGACCCAATCGTCAGATTCGAACTACAAGATGCTACATTCATTGCTGGAGCAACAACAGTCAATTAGGTAGCATATAAACATTTACACATGTAATCAAGTGTTAATCAAATTCAAATTATATTAAACAATCATTTTCGGGTCTTATGCAAGCTTATGATAGCTTTTTTGTCAGCTTGAGCACAAAATAGGACCAACTTATAAGGATTTTAAAATGTATGGATCGACATTACGACTTCGTCATGTTTTCATTGCGACGTGGCCATCATAGTAAGTCACGTCGCGACGATAAGCCTCAGCTTGTCACTGTAATAGCCCGATTTTTAGAAATGTTGAAAACAGTGGTACGAGACCACCAAATTCAGAAAATAAACTCGTAAATTTTATTATTTAATAATTACGAGTCAAATATGATTTTTAAGAGATTTTTGAATTAGTAATTTGTGTTTTATAAAAATTTATTAAGTCAAGAAATTGAGGAAAAGAGGTATCGAGACCTCGATGTCATAAATCGAGCCGTAAACATTTTTATAAATATTTACGGAGTGTCAATATAGTAGTGTTAAAGTTTCATCAGAAAATTTTAACATTTCGGCAGTCAATTAATTAAAAAGGACTAAATTGAAAAGATGCAAAACTTGCTAAAGTGATTAAATAGCTTAACAATTAAATAAGGAAGGACTAAAAGAGTAAAAGGACATACCGTTAAAAAATCAAAGATTTTTATGTATTTAAGGACAAAATTGGAATTACAATAAAGTTTATGTGGCCAAAATTTATTTTAAGGATTTCAAGACCATTTCTTCTTGAAATTTCGGTGGAAAACAGCCATGGAAGAGGGTTTAGAGCTGGTCTTCCATATTTTAGCTTCAAGTAAGTGTAATTCTTACTTTTTCCTTGAAATTTTTATATTTTTAGGCTTTTACAATTAGGTCCAACTTAGTATTCTACTAGTTTCTCATTTTTTTGAAAGTTTAGGAAGATACCATTGATAATTTCATATGATTTTTGTTATTTGACGATGAAATTGATATGTTAATGAATGTTTAAAGGTGTTTTATTAAAGAATTTTGGATGAAAACATGTTTTAGGGATTAAGTTGAAAAGTATTGAAATTGTGGAAAAATTCTAAAATTTCATGGAATCCATGGGCTGTTAATGATATGTATGAGAATTATTAGGCTTGTATCAAGGATTAAATTGCAATAATTTCATTTTCCGAGCCTAGGGATGAATTGTCATGTGTTAAAAGTTTAGGGTCAAAATGGTAATCAATATATTGCACTAAAACAGTTTTGGGCAGCAGCAGTGTGCCAACTTTGAAAAATCACCAAAAATTTTGGGAACCGAATTAGAAGATGAGTAAAATATTAAATTAAAGCTTATTGAGTCTAGTTTCTCATAAAAGAAACGGTGTAAGCAATGAAATTGTAAATCATGAGATATAATAAATTTTGTGAGACAGAGTCAGAATAATTTCAGAATCCCCTGTTCTGACTTTGGAAAATCATTAAAAATTGTACAAAATTAATTATGCGTTAAACTTTATATTTTTAGAATCCTGAAAGATCCTATTTTCATGAGAAATAAACGGGAATACCATCCAAATTCTGCACAATGAGATAATCAATTTTTAGTGAAGAGAGATCAAAACTATCGAGCAGTGCAACAGGGGAAACTTTAAAGAATAAATTATACTTATTGGCTAAGTCAAAAATTCTGAAATTTTTATGGTAAAAAGATATATGAATCTAGTTTCAGATAAAATTAACAGATTTTAATTTTGAGCTCTGTAGCTCTGGAATAAAATAATTTAGTGACTCTGACTCAGATGGGAAACTTTAAATTTACATATAAGTGAGTAATGAAATTATGTATAATGTTATTAAGCGTGTTATATACATTAAGGATGTGGAATGGAGAGGAGGAGGAGGACAATAAAATATATGAATGAATTGTGTATAAATAGTTATATGCCCGATTATAATCGGTCAATGGTAAGTTGAATGGTAAATACATATTGGTATTGAAAGAATTATTGCGGTATTAAGAAGCAATTGATCAAATGTATAAGAAATTTAGTCATGGTATATATATGTGTGTGTGTGGTAATTTTGATATATGGATGTATTTTGGTTGTGGATTGATCATGATGGTAAAGGTTAGGTATATTTGGTCTATTAAGTGACATAATTGAGAAGTATGATAGGTGGGTCATTCTATGTGTGAGATGATGGTATAGTTTGGCTTGGTTAAGTAAGTTAAAAGGATGATTATGCCATTGAGGTTGTAGTGATTAATTCTGTTTATGTGATGGAAATGTCAAGTACGTTCGTCTTTGATGCGTGATGATTATTTAATGCCATGAGAATTTGTTTATTGGTGAGGTTTAAAATGTATCTATATTTTGTTATATAACTTGTTTTTGTAATTTATCTGACAAATGATAAAAATTAACTCGTTTACTATGTGAGGTGAATTATGATTTGGGTAGCACATCTATATTTTGCAATAATAGATAAAATATATTTCTGTCATGGGTGAATGGTTAAACACTTGGGCTAGTATAAGGTGTATATTTAGTAAGGTTAGTTGGTAATGAAGTAACATGTTCTGGTTTAACATCGAATAGAGAAAATTTGTACTATCTTTGTGGCTAATATTGATAGTTGTATGGGAGATGAATGGATAATGTATATGTGACACTTAGCTTATGAGATATTGAGTAATTGATATATTACAATAGTTAAATAGGAAAATGTGACGACATGAGAATATGTAATGATACGGATCAATTCAAATACTCGTGACGAATTCAACAAGTAAGTGGAAATTTATAAATTCATACGACGAGGAAGTGAAAGATTGTGAGTATATTGGGTCACGTAAACCCTAATTAGCGAATCAAGAATAACAATTTGAAAGTTTTAGTTTAGATGAAATTTTACAACTCGGTTTAATATGGTTAAAAGTATATGTGTTCTGGTAATACCTCGTACTCTATTCAAGCATCGAATACGAGTAAAGGGTGTTACAGTCACGACATCACTCACTGTGTTTGTAACCTCCCTAACCCGATCTAGACGTTATGGTCGAATCATGAAGGCTACATTAGCTATCGAAATGGCCAAGTGGTCTGTTTTACTCACGAAAACCCTAATCAGGCTATCTTTAGGAAAACTGCTACTTTCGAGCTCAAACGCTAAAACATTCATTAATTAGGCCAACTTTATTTAATGTCCGTCTTATTAATCGATCGCGACATTTTAAAAAAAAACAATTGAGTTGTCAATTTTATTTATGAAAATCTCATTTCATTCTAATACAGCAAAAACTTCAAGTATGCCAAATTTTACTTTAAAGCAAATAACATTCATTTACCGGTTACTAAATTTAATAGACATGCATGCATAAAAACCCCAAATTAAAGTTTACCAAGCCACAATCCAAAAAAAAAATTATTACAGTTCAAACTAGAGAAATTTTTCGATTAAACATTTAATTAAAAATAAACAACCCGATGTCCGAGTTGCTACTCCGCATGCTGAGTTTGGTCCTAATTACTAAGGTTACTAGAAAAGTTTGAAACTAATTGGGTGAACTTATGAAAGTTCAGTGTGAGTCAACAAAATGGGCAAACATTCTGTCAATCAACCAGTTAACAATCATAATTTCAGAAAAGTACATGGCAAAACTAATCAGTGTATGAACATGTTATGCATATGATGCTATGCAAAAATGTTCCTACCCAACCATCCGCTACACGCCACGAGTTTCCCAGAACCCGTTTACCAAACTCCAAACAATGCGAGCCAAGGCTCAATGTGGATAAACCTCCAATCAATAGTGCAGATAATCTGCCGGTAAAAATACAAACTAGCTGTTAGTAACGTGGACTTGCCACCAGTATCAATAATGCAGTTAAACTGCCAATAATGCGATTAAATCGCCCAATCTTGCAGATTTAATGCAGTATACTAACTCAATATTGCAGATTTAAATTGTCACTGGTACTCCATGAAACTCCTCCGTCAACCACAAAACTCAACCCAATGCAAATGCAAAACGCCATACCATCAGTGCAACAAATCATGCTTATTAATAATAGTTTAGTACAATGGCATACTTATCATGCTTTTCGGTAAACAGTATCAAAGTATGCCTTGCATACTTTCAATTAACAGAATCAATGGCATATGAACATGCTTTCAATACAATCAGTGTTATGCATAAAATGTAACACAACACATACTTATAACATTATCAATCATGGCAACTTCATAAGCACATCGAACAATGTCACAATTTTTAACATGCTTTTCCATGTATCAATGATCAATATCCATCATACAATAAACATTACAAAGTATGTCAAAACTTACATAAAATCAACCACAATTATGGCACATTCCCATACAATGCACATATATCCCATATACAATCAAACAATCCCCAAACTAGGCCTTTTACGAATGGCTTAGCTATTTCAGTACGTACCTTGTCTGGCACACCATTTATTTGGTTTTAGGTCATTCGGTCATGCCACAACCAGAAAGTATATTTTACCAATTTTCATCATACAATGTTAATTTATAACTATTAACACAAAGATAAGACCCACACTTTATTTTTGAAAACTGCAACACTACCGAAAAATCCACACTTCCGCTTCTAAGCCTTAGATGAGCCTAGATCCAAAGATAACACTTAGTATGATAATATATGATTAATGACCAGCCTTGAAACACCACTAAAGGTTTGGCTATAGCAATGTTACAAGCACAAATTTGAAAATTTCAAAATATTGAACAAACTTACACTAATTCATTGCAAAAAGGGAGTTCGAACGAAATTCGACTTCACTGTTGATCCGGGACGTTTTGATCAACACCTATGAAAAAATATTATTAAAAATTGGTAACCTAAAATAAATTAAGGGCCCTAGATTAATCGGCCAAAACAACAACCATTAACAAAAACAAATCGACGCAAGATCTCACTTAAATCCGCACTTATGCTAATACCGTTACTAGATCTGAGATGTCGGTTGTTCAAGACCGAATGCACTCTCAATTGGAAAGGATAGGGGTTGTTTTAACAATGGAAAAAATGAGAAAAAAAAAAGATAACAATGAGGTGTGGCAAAAGGAAAAAAAATTACAGCAACCTAAAATCAATGTTCAAAGGGGCGACACACCACTACAAATGACACCAATAAGGGGCTGATTTGGGCGGCATAAAGAGTGGTTTTTGGGTAGTAAAGGGACGGTTTTTAGTGGCTGAAATATCAATGAAAAGGCTATAAAAATCAGCAGCAAGAATTGGCAATCAAACCCTTAATGAGAAGAGAGGAAAAGAGATCAAAACGACACCACCACAAGCAAAATAGAGGGGGACAACAATGGAGGTTAAATGAAAGTAAGGTGGGGCGATTTTTGGTGACCAAAACAATAGTATAATGTCTAGAAAAAAGCTGCAAAATACTAGGTAAGGCAATGGCACAACAATGGTGAAAACACCTTGTTTGGGACAGCACGAGGAAAATGAAAGGGGAAAATTGAGAGAGAATGGGAGAGGGAGAGGGAGAGGTGAGGGATAGAGGTGATCATGGGCCGCCCGGCCCGACCCGACGGCTTGCCCGAAATATGGGCTTGGGTAAAAAAGTAGGTCCGTTTAGAAAATGGGCTGGGCCTTAGGCAAGATTTTTTTGGCCCGAACTTGGCCCGGCCCGGCCCGAAAATAATATATATTTTTTATTTTTTTTAAAACATTTCTTTTTAGTTTGCTTCCCCACTCCCCAGGCCATTTCCCCACAAATCCCTACTGCCCGACTGAAAAGAAATTTTTTTCTCAACCTTTACCTCCAGTTCGGCACCAATCTAATGAATCCACCTCCAATCCTCCACCGATCCACCTCCGGTCGTCCATGGACCACGACTCCACCTATTTCCCCATTTCCCGTTTCCCCTCCTCCACAAATCCCTAACCCATGGCTCCACCCATTTCCAAAATCAAATGTTGGTTTTTTTTTATTATTTTTTCTTTCTCATGACTATGTTAAATTTCCTGGGGTTTTGCCATTTTGTGAATAGTTGAAATTTTTAGGGAAAGCGGTTGATGTCGGATCACATGAACGAAGCAGTGAATTATATAAAACATTTGGAGAAGAAAGTCAAGGACCTTGATGCTAAAAGACATGAACTGAAGAGAGTGTCTGACTTAGCAAGTGTTGGTTCAAGAACCAAACCAGCTGCTGCTTCAATTTCACATCATTGTTTCATAATCCGACCATGTTTGATAGGTATTGAGATCATGTTCCGTTGTGGCGTTGAAGACCAAGATTTGTCTTCATCAAGAGTGTTGGTTGTTCTTGTTGATGAAGGGCTTCATGTTGTTAGTTGTTTTTCTACCAAATCAGAAGAATTTTTGTTTCATAGTACCATCCAAACCGAGGTGGGTTTTGTTTTGTTTTTTGTAGAAAATAATGTTAGGGTTTTGTTTTACTCATGGAATTTCATTTCATACAGGTTAATGATCCGACAAGTGTTAACATATCAAGGCTGCAACAGAAATTACCCCAATCTAGTGAAGTAACTAAAAATTAACCATTTATGTATCATTTAGGTTTCGTAGGAATTTGATCTTTTCACCATTGGCTTATATATATATATTGACTTACTCCAGTGTTGGAGTTTTAATGAACATCAATGGAAGGAGAAATTGTTTTTATTTGGAAAATATGTGTATAATAATTTTTTTTTCTAACTAAGCTTCTTTACAGGATTGTACTGCTTCATCTTATAAGACCCAAAATGAAAGTGCCAAAGGTAGCAACTTGGTTGTTAAGGTCAATGGTAAGTTAATATATAGATACTGCATTTTTTTGTTTAAAAGTATATATGCATAAAAGTTTCTGTTTGTTGGTTTTTGATAACGATATTGCTGGGAGGGACAATTATAAATCATGAAAAGATTAGTTCCCATGGATCGCATAGTGGTCATGGAAGATAACTTGTGATTACACCGAAAAGTTTCTCTTTAGTTGATTTGAACCTCGAAAGGATTAATCCCCTAAAAGAACGTAAAACGGTTATAAGAGATACTTTGTGGTTGTCCCGAAAAAGTTTCTCTTGATTTGGAGCAATACTTAGAAGCTTCTATAGAAACTTAATAGAAATATGAGCTGTGAAGTGCTTTTGTTGATAGTGTTTTAGTGAATGAACTCAATGCTCCTGCTAGTTTTATACGTATGTTTTTTATTAATTTAACTTTGCTGGCGACATGTCACATTTTACCCCATCATGAAAGGTTATTCAGTGAGTTGCAATATGTTATTTGTTAAAATTATTGCTGTTATATTTGTGTTTTTTTATAGTGTGTTCACAATATGCTCCACTAATTAATATTGTATGAGCTTATAGACCATCACTTACATTATAGTAATTATGTATATGCAGGTGTATATAGATATATATATATATTTCATCAGTAACTTGAATAATGGGTTAATGTGTGGTGCCGCCAGCCAAGCTAATTAATTGAATACGCACTTACTGTACATACGTACCTATATATAAATATATAGTATATGACTATATGTATAGGAGCCATAAGGATCTTGTGTTGTTTTGATATTCCTCATCTATGATCTGTTTATTCATGAAAATTAAAAGAAGGTCCCAAGTACATGCTTTGTTGTTATAACAGTGTAAATATAAGTTTGATCTATTGTAATTAAATAACTAGTTTATTATACTGTTTTAATATATTGTTTTAATATATTGTTTTAGTATACTGTTATAAATATATTGTTTTAATATAATGTTTTAATATATTGTTATAAATATACTGTTTTAATATACTGTTTTAATATAATGTTTTAGTATACTGTTATAAATACTACACCTTAATTATTTCTAATAGCCCGATTTTAGGCCTACTCGGAACAATGGTTTCGAGACCACAAATCTGACGAGAAAAAAAAAATGTAATGGCCTGAATTTTCAGAGGTGTCGGAACGGTGATTCGAGATCACTAAATTCGACAAATGGGTAGAAAATATTATTAATTTAGTAAGTATAAGTTAAATGTGAAGTTAGGAAAATTTTTGAAATAGTGAATAGTGCACTAGAAATAAATATTAAAATAATTAGAATCGAAATGAGGTATCAAGACCTCGGGGATTTTAAACCGAGCCATAAATATTTTTATAAATATTTATGGAGTGTTAAAAAGTTAGTATTAAAGTTTTGTTAAGAAATTTTAAAGTTCCGATAATTAATTGAGCAAAAAGGACTAAATTGTAACAAATGCAAAATTTTGGGAAATGATTAAATAGCTTAAATGATAAAAGGAAGAGGGCTTAAAAGGCAAATAGACCCAAGGTCTATTTGGGCTGGACGGCAAAGGCATGAAATCAGCAAGAAAGTGAGAAGACTTAAGGGCAAAATTGGAATATTGTAAAATTTGCTTAATAAAGTTAGGACCAAAGAGGAATTATCTAGATTTCTCTTCATTTTTCTGAATTCTCATCAGCTAAAACACCATGGAAGGGCTTCTTCAAGCTGGTTCTTCATATTTTTATTACAAGTAAGTTCAATTCTTGACTATTTCTTGAAATTTTGTATTTTTATGACTTTTACAACTAGGCCCACTTGTTAAATTCATTAGTTTTGATTTTATGAAAGAATTTGAAAGTTGATATGAATATGTGCTGGAATTATATAATGATTTATCATGAAATTAGAGCTTTAAATTGTTCATATGCTGATTTTATTGAAAGAATTGAATAGAAAGTGAATGTTTTGGACCTAATAGTAAAAGAGTTTGAAGATAGAGTTATATGTGGAAATTCTGGATTTCAATAGTTGAGTAACAACTTATAATGTCTAGGTAAAGTATTAATTGAGAAAATTAGATTAATTGAGGGGTTAATTGAGAAAGGACTGAATTGTATAAACTGTGAAATTTGGGGCAAAATGGAAATCAACATTTTGCACTAAAGCAGTTTTGGACAGCAGTAGTAGTATAAATTTGAAAAATCACCAAAAATTTTAGAGATTGAATTATAGGATGAATAAAATATGAAACTAAAGCTTATTGAGTCTAGTTTCTTATAAAATAAATTTTGTGAGCAATGGAATTGTAAATCATGAGATATAATAGATTTTGTGAGACAAGGTCAGAATGAATTCGGGTTCCCCTGTTCTGACTTTGGAAAATCATTAAAAATAGTAAAAAAATGATTATGAGTTATAATTTATATGGTTAGAATCCTTAATGAGTCTATTTTTATAAGAAACAAACTAAAACATCATCCAAATTCTGTACAATGAGATAATTAATTTTTAGTGAAGAGTGGTCGGAACTGTCAGACAGCGAAACATGGGAAACTTTAATGAATAAACTGTACTATTTGGCTGAACCAAAAATTCTGAAAATTTTATGATATGAAGATATGTGAGTCTAGTTTCAAGAAAAATTAACGGATCTTAATTTGGAGCTCTGTAGCTCCGGATAAAAATAATTTAGTGACTCTGACTCGGATAAATAGTTTTGAATATACATGTGAGTGAATAGTGAAATTATAGCTAATGTTGTTTAAGTGTGTTATACACATTAAGGATGTGGAATGGAGAGGAGGAGAAGGAAAATTGGGAAATATATTAATGATTTGTGTATAATTGGTCATATGCTTGATTTTAATTGATAAACGATGAAATATGAATTATACTTATATTTGTGCATTATTGGTCATGACATGTGTGAAAAGAAAGTTTCATAGTATGTGTGTATGGTATATTCAATATATGATGTGGCATGAAATAATGTCATGAATGGTTTATGAATTAACACATGTTGGTAAGCCTGATATATGAATAAATGATCAAATTGAGCGGAACGCCTGATTTGAGTACTTCTGATCAAGTGAGAAAGTGATAAGTGGTAGCATTAGCTACACTTATCTGATCAAGTGAAAAAGTGATAAGTGCTACACTTATCTGATCAAGAGATAAAGTGATAAGTGGTAGCTTTAGCTACACTTATCTGATCAAGTGAAAAAGTGATAAGTGCTATACTTATCTGATCAAGTGACAAAGTGATAAGTGGTAGCCTAGCTACACTTATCTGATCAGGGACAAGTGATAAGTGATCATATGTAAGACCATAGTTATACTATGGCAAAGTGAAAGTGAAGTACTCAATTTTCCGTAACCGTTCCCTAATTTGATTAAGGATGGTAAGTGACAAATGAGCCGAAAAGAATTAAAGTAAATGGATAAGTGGTAGTGTATTTATATCAGGACGATGTTGTTATTCAAGCTAAAATGATATTTTCATTGCAAAATTGAGAATTTCATAAATGTGTTATTGAATGGTATAATCAATAAACATTGAGTTAAATGGTAAATACGTATTAGTGTTGAACTTGATGTCATTGAATTGTACGTGAATTAAATGGAAATTGCTAGTGATATGATCTAAATCGTGAGCATGAGAAATTGCGAATTGAGGGAAATGGAAATGAAGCATTGAATTGCATGAGTATGTATCGGGTCTTGTAAGCCCTAATTATTATGATTATAACATTTTGAGGATATACTGTGAAAAGTTATAGAAGCATGTTAATTATTTTGAAAGTTTTAATTTAAATGAAATTTTATAACTCGGTTAAATACGTTTACAAGTGCATGTGTTTTGGTAATGCCTCGTACCCTATTCCGGTATTGAATACGGGTAAGGGGTGTTACATTATTAATGTAATATACTGGTTTAATATACTGTTATAAAATTTGTAATATATTATTTTAATATACTATTATAAAATTAGTCAATGTTTGAGTTTGTTCTTCAAATAAGCAATCTTATTTTATTTTTTGTTCATTATATACAAAGAAAATATAATTGATATTTGATATAATTTTAATAACAATTAATTTTAAGTAAAAAAACAGGCCGGGCCGGGCCGGGCTCGGGCCTTATATTTTTTCCCCGGGCCGGGCCTAGACAAAATCTCAGGCCCATATTTCGGGCCGGGCCCGGGCCTAGGATACAGGCTAAATTTTTTTCCTGGGCCTGACCCGAACCCGTCCCATGAGCACCTCTAGTGAGGGATGGTTTGGGTGAAAAAATAAAGTGGAAATCTAATTTTTTTGTTAAAAAGTTTGTATTTAGACCTAGGGTTTCTTACTAGGTTGGATGACTCAACAAAGGGGAGAATGGGAGCAAAAATAGCAAAATTAATTTTATTTGCTCAGAAAGGGATTTGAACTCAAGTCAAGCTAATTAATTGAATACGCACTTACTGTACATACGTACCTATATATAAATATATAGTATATGACTATATGTATAGGAGCCATAAGGATCTTGTGTTGTTTTGATATTCCTCATCTATGATCTGTTTATTCATGAAAATTAAAAGAAGGTTCCAAGTACATGCTTTGTTGTTATAATGATGTAAATATAAGTTTGATCTATTGTAATTAAATAACTAGTTTATTATACTGTTTTAATATATTGTTTTAATATATTGTTTTAGTATCTTGTTATAAATATATTGTTTTAATATAATGTTTTAATATATTGTTATAAATATCTTGTTTTAATATCTTGTTTTAATATAATGTTTTAGTATACTGTTATAAATACTACACCTTAATTATTACTGTAATATCTTGGTTTAATATCTTGTTATAAAATTTGTAATATACTATTTTAATATACTGTTATAAAATTAGTCAATGTTTGAATTTGTTCTTCAAATAAGCAATCTTATTTTATTTTTTGTTCATTATATACAAAGAAAATATAAATTGATATTTGATATAATTTTAATAACAATTAATTTTAAGTAAAAAAACAGGCCGGGCTCGGGCCTTATATTTTTTCCCCGGGCCGGGCCTGGACAAAATCTCAGGCCCATATTTCGGGCCGGGCCCGGGCCTAGGATACGGGCTGAAATTTTTTCCTGGGCCCGGCCCGAACCCGTCCCATGAGCACCTCTAGTGAGGGACGGTTTGGGTGAAAAAATAAAGTGGAAATTTGATTTTTTTGTTAAAAAGTTTGTATTTAGACCTAGGGTTTCTTACTAGGTTGGATGACTCAACAAAGGGGAGAATGGGAGCAAAAATAGCAAAATTAATTTTATTTGCTCAGAAAGGGATTTGAACTCAAGTCTCTAAAACAATTATATTATCTCCTTACTTTCCCTTAACCATCAAGCCAATATCTCATTATTGAAATAATTTTATGAATTTTAAACTAAAAATTTGGGATGTTACAATGTTGGGGACGTTGCGATGTCAAAAGTTCGAGGTTACAACGTTGCCCCTATTTTTGGAAAAAATGCACAATTTGATACCTAATCAAAGTTTCCAACCAGACATTTTCATATGCACACCTAATTACCACTTCCACTTAACTCAAAACATACCAAAACATGCAAAAAAAAAAAATTCAAATATTCAAATTCAAGTTCTTATCAATACAATCTATATTTATTCATCAATTAGGCCAAATCAATTTAAATAACACCAAAACATAACAACTAATCATTCAATTACCAACCTTTACCTATGTCACACCACATTAAACATACCATTTCATTTCTATTACATACACTTATGCACAATAAACACGTCAATGGCTTATAGGCCTTAAACATGAACTTCAATGTCCAAGAATAAGTCACATATTTCATCCATTTATCATTTAAGTCTATTTAATCCCAAATATCCATCCAACTATGTCAATTATGTTTAGCCAAACTCAACATTTACATACATGAAAAACTCAATCATCAAATCCTTCATGACCTTAAAACGAACTAAACCAACCATATGCCAACACATATCTCAAGCATATATAATAAAACATATCATTTCAACTAGGCATCAACCATTGCCAAATCATGCATTAACCAATTCACATATTATGACCAACATTCAAAATCATCATATACCATATTTTCAACTTATCAAGACTTTTATAGATTAAGGTACACAATAAGACATTTATATACATGCCATAACCCTAGACTCCAAAATGATTATGTAACTATCGATTCGGTCGTAGTGTAAGTTTCGAGACGATTCGGCTTGACAAGTTTCGTAAGGTGATGATTTACAAGGAAAAGAGAAAACAAACAAGATAAGTATATAGAATGCTTAGTAAGTTCATATATAGAGTACAAGACTTACATTATCTTTTTATCTAGATATTATATAAGCATAGTTTGGCTGGACATGTCAAATCAAAACACCAACAAGGTGAGCATTAACTTATAATCAAAATCATATGATGTCACAGTTACTTAACATGCCAATTCATGCCATTTTCGATAACTAATATCAAAAGCTCATTCAATTTAATGATAACATAATCACATACGTGTCAAAGGCATTATACTCAATTCATTCAATATTTTTCCATTTGAACATCAAGTTTCATTTCATCTCATTTCAATTTTTCATTTCATATAAACTATTTTGCCCGATAAAACCTAGTAAACGGACTCGAATACACAAGTATTTACACCACACCAGTTGCTCGTCTAAACTGAATTTATGCATATCAAGTTACCTGTTCGAGCTAAACCTTTATAACAACATATCAGGTTAATCATCCGAGCTAAATCTGTGTCACATATATTTGAGAATCCACAACAAATGTTGGACCTGGTAACATCTGTAATCAATCATGTACAAGTGCACACAAGACCTCATTGGCATGTCATTTGTATCCTAACCTTTACTAAATTCACACGAGCATCTATTACACACATAAACGTCACTTTTTAATTTAGTCCAATTCTCTTCTTTCATACCAATTCACAATCAAACATATATATTCAAATCAAATACATGAAAACCTAAGTAAATCAATACCATATGAAATTACCTGTTCAAAACACCAAACAAGTTGATTCTTCAAGGACTAATCAACAATTTTAGCTTTTCCTCGATTACCTCCGGTTTGATCCAATTCTTAATCTATACAATTATTTCATACAATCCATCACTATCAAACATTTACACATTATACCATGACATGAATGAACCTATATAATCTCATTTTTTATGCCCCTAAAGTTTTACTTTTTATTCAATTTAGTCCCTAAATTCGAAATAGCCATAACTTTCAATTTTTAGCCTCAGTTTAAAATCTGACTTCAATTACATTTATTAGGAACCCTCTAATTTCTATTTATACCAAAACCTCACAATGATTTTACATTTTATTCACTTTAGTCCCTATGTACAAAACTGATAATTAAACTTTACAATCTAGTCTTTTTATAATCTAAACTTAAAATCTATCAATTTCACAACAATTTCTTCAAGAAACAAATAATGGTAACTTTCAAAAAAATTTAACAATTTTACAAATTGGTACATGGGCTAGCTAAATCAAGCTCTCATGACCTCAAAAACATAAAAATTACAAGAAAAGAACTTAATTGAGCTTACCAATTGATAGCTGAAAGTTTTGAGCTTCAAAAATAGTTTTTCCATAGGTTTCTAGCTAGGAGAAAAGAATATGGAAAAATCCCACTATCTTATGTCTTTCATACCTTGATTAGTTGTTAACTAATCTTAATTAATTTAATTATGATTTATTTAACATAATTAACTATTATCCAATCTTAATGTAATTCCCCATCATCATCCACTATCACATATTCCAAAATGGTTTAATTGTCATTTTGGACCTTTTATAATTACTATTTAATTCTCTAAGTCTTTATCCAATTAAAAACCTATAGCGAATGAACTTTTACAATTTAGTCCTTGTATCTTAATTAAATAATTAATAGACAAAATTGATGTGTCAAACACCAATATTCTTTTGTACCAACTCGGTAAATATTCATATTTAATATTTACAGACTCAGTTTATGGAAATGGAACTCTAAAACCACATTGATACCACTGAAAATCGAGTTGTTACCGTCACAAAATGACTAATAATGTCCATGATAAAGGGTGTATGAATGTGTGATTATAGTCAACTGAACGGACAGATGATATCATTTAATATGATTGTTATATGAAATACACTTGTATGGTTTATTTCACCAAGGGATTTACGGCCTCTTTAAAACAACTTACTTAGTAAAAAGACATGATGTATGGTTTCATATATTTGTTAATTGTAAAATTAATTTCTTGAATATCAAGAAATAAATAAAGTAAAAAAATATGAATCCATCATGATAAGAAAAAATAAAGTGATCACTGTAAATTGATAATTATACAAAAGGTATCCTTGATAAAAATTCTTTTGTGAATGAATGGATAATTGAACATGGTGGAGGTGTTGATCTTGTGAACTTTCAAGACACAAATAAATATAAAATCTCACAATATGGTATAATTTATTAATATAGCTATGTTGGAAATTTGAAATTTTAGGGATGAGGTGCAAGCCTATAATATTTGAGTCGCCCATTATGGAAACTCAACTCAATGCTTGCATAATGTTAAGTTTTGAGTTTAATTGGACAAAATACGTCATTATTAGTGTGTGAATGCTAGCACTGTAAAATAATCTATAATATATCATCTTGGATTAAAATTATTAGGTAGCCATGATGATAAAAGAAAGAATGGGCATATACTTTTAGTAGATCTATAACATAAATATATTAGAGTATTATAATTATAGGAGCACTCTTAATGCGATCTACCTATGTCAGTGTGGAATGTGGATGCTTCAAGGAGCTTAAAGGCTCTAACAGCACTCATGGAAAGAAATTACAAACACATGTCTATAATAGTGCCACTGGATGTTGTGCATTGACTAGTGTTGGAATCATTGTGTGAGGTGTGTTCGATTAATCAGATGAAATAGTTAGTTCAAAGCATAGGCTACGATACAATTTCGATTAACTTCAACATGTTTTCTCTAAGTGAAGATTCAATCGTAAGACATCTTCATTTATGCAATTGACTTTCAATGTTAATATTTTGAAAATGAAGAGAAATTGTTTGGACATTTTCAAAAAATATATAATTTTTCAATAGTTGCAAATGAAAAGCTATGTCACTTGATTATTAACCAAGAGTTGTCATTACTCATAGTGATGAGTTATGTCTCTTATTAACGAAAGTTATGTTGCTTGGTTATTAACAAATAGTCATAATTATTCAAGTAGATATCTATTAAATAATTATGCTTATTACTAAAAGATGTGATTATACATTTGGATAGTTATGTTTTTATGAAGAGACAAATTTCATTTGCAATAAATATCAAGACATATCAAAATTCAGAAACAAAAGTTTCTTTCTATCCTCCTTCATAGTTTAATATTCCTAGATTGCTCTGCAAAAAAATTACTACAGAAGTTCTTTATAGAAATTAATACTCTTGCTATGCTCCGCTCAATGCTCAGTTGACTGTCTCTTTCTTGCAAGTAAAGTTACTAATCTTTCTTACTAATAAATTTTTATTCTAGCCTTAGGTTTAAACCTTAAAAATAATTAATAAACCTAACTCTCGAAAATATATCTAATACTCAAATAAATATTATCAAATTGTTAAGGGGAGCTGACTTCTTCAGGAGAAGTCTTTGAAGTTTGGTCCGTTGAGAAATTAGTCTAACTCTCAACAACTAAAGGTAGGGTGTTCACAATTCGGTTAAAACTGAATTAACTCACCGAACCGTTCTAATTTGGTTAATCGATCTGTGGTCGAATTTAGTTCGATCAAAGGTCGGTTAATGATTTTTTATAATTTTAGTTATTGGTTAATTCGGTTTGATACTGGGTAATTAACTGAATTAACCAATTAACCGAAATATTTGTTGTTTTTAAGACTTATATAGTGTTTCGAATGTCTTATTTGTTGTTTTCACCTCCATTTAAAGTTTTTTTTAACTATTAAATAAAAGAAAATGAACATTAGCAATGTGTTTTTTTATATGTTCTATATTTATTTTAACCAAAAGACAAAAACATATAAATTTTGATTAATCTGGTTAACCGATCGAATTAACCGAAATATTTCGATTCGGTTAATGTATTTGAAAAAACTTTAGTTCGGTTAATGGTTAAAGATTTTTATATTTTGGGTAATTCAGTTAACAATAACTCGGTTCGGGTATTAACTGAACCAACTATTTAAACACCCCTAACTGAAGATATTGTCCCTCGATGGGGGGTTTTACCTCTCGTGCTCTGTCGAGAGCTAGCATGTGGTGAGTGCCATTTGCAAGTAAATGGGTTATAAGCTTTCGATTGGTGGTTCGAGTCCCCGCACGCACTATACTGATACTTCTTCCTTAAACTTTGTTGGTCCACCAACTGAGCCATTTTTTGCTCTATGACCCAAGTCCACTAGACAACCACTCACATTGGCTCTTAAAAAAACCTAAGAGACAATGTAACACCCCTAACCCATATCTGTCGCCAAAACAGGGTTACAGAGCATTACCGAAATTTACATATCAAATACAAATATTTCATACAGTTTAACATTTATATCATAAATAAATCATATTCAATTATATTTTCCCTTATATGATCCCTTGAGGCCCAAAATATGCATTAGAAACAAGTCGGGACTAAACTGGGTACTCAGAGAATTTTTCGCAAAATATCAAAATTTTTCCAATATGCAAGGGACACACGCCCATGTGGCCAAGCCGTGTGTCTCACACGATCAAGAGACACGCCCGTGTCTCAGGCAGTGTGGGCATTCGAAATAGAGGCACAGCCGTGTCCCAACCCGTGTCCAAATTTGGGTGCTCTCTAACTTGGTCACACGGCCAAGCCACACACCCGTGTGCTAGGCCATGTGAACATACTAACTTGCATTAAATAGGTGCAGGGGTCACATGGCCAAGTCACATGCCCGTGTGCTAGGCCGTTTGGATATTTTGAGCATTCGGTTTTGCAATTTTTTAAGATGCAGGGGACACACGGCCGAACCGCACGCCCATGTGCTAGGCCGTGTGTCACACACGGCTGAGACACACGCCCGTGTCTTTGCCCGTGTGGACGAAAATAGGTCATTTCCAAAGTCACATTCCTCACCCAAACTTGGCATCAACCTAACCAAACATTTTTGGACATCAATAGACCATTATAAGACATTCAACCAAACCAAAATTAAGCTTTATACTTAACCTATTACCACAACCGTTCAAGATTCTTTACTTACTAATTTGACCAAATACATATATAAGCTCATTTGTACCTAAATTTACAAATTTTAAACCAACCATCAACATGTTTATAAATTATCCATCATTTAGCCATACTAGCACACATTAAACATGATAAGGTCACATACATATCAAAACATGTCCATCACAAGTCATTTCAATGGCTAGTTACAACCAAAATATTTTCATACCAATATTAGCTAATTAACCTATACATGCCATTATAACCAAAATGAGTTTACTATATATACCAAAAAGGTCGATGGATAATGTGATGTAACTCCGACCAGCTTCCGAGTACTATAAAACAGGGAAAATAAAATGGAGAAAGCTTTTAAGCTTAGTAAGTTCGTATAACGGGAAATTACTTTGTTATTCATTTACATTTAAGATAAGCATACAAAATACATCCAAAGCAATTTGGTTAATAGCCAATACTCATATCCTCATCAAACATATTAGTCATGTATTTTACATGAATATCAAGAAACATGTATAAGCTCATCAAATACCAAATTTCCATGTTCATAAACTTTCCCATCTTGTATTCATATATTAATTCCATATATTTCGGGTATGTACTGGTATAGTTTATTTTAATTTATTGTTGTCTCATGTCAAAACTTTGCCTGTTGAATCATTTAAAATGTCGATGAATACATAGGTAGTACACACGAAGTGTACCAATCTATACTCCGTCAATTCTTATTCGGCAATGCTCATACGAGCACATAAATGGAAAGTTCTTTCGAGCCATATAACAGGAAGCTCTTGTGAGCCATGTAACAGGAAGCTCTGGAGAGCCATTAACAGGAAGCTCATACGAGCCAATATCGGGAAGCTCCGGAGAGCCATTAATCAGGAAACTCATAAGAGCTAGTTATCGGGAAGCTCGTAAAAACCATATAACGGGAAGCTCCGGAATATATCGAGACACTCATAAGAGTTGTGGTGTGTCCACAACACATGCAGGATCACAACCAATCGGGATGCTTCGAAGAGCTATTAACGGGAAGCTCATGAGAGCCAAATATCGGGACGCTCGTAAGAGCTATGGTGTGTCCGCAACACATGCAGGATCACAGTCAATCGGGAACCCCGTATCCATCGAATTTTATTTATTCAAACGGGACTTAATACTTGTCGGTCATCGTTGGTTATGTGATTAATAAATACACATAGCAATTTATACAAATTTCATACATGACAATTACACCATCCTAATGCACAACATTCAATTCAAACATATAGATATACAATTTAGTTACACAAACTTACCTCGACAATGTTCGTATTGTAATGACCCAAAATTCACAAGCACCGAAAAAGTACATTATCGGGCCTCCGTCTTAGTAAATTGAGTTCGAAAATAATTATTAGAAATATTTATTAGACTAGTTGTGTGTTTAATTAGGTATTAATTGGGTGAATTTAGTTTAATTAAGAGAAATTAAGAAAAAGGACTAAATTGATCTAGGGTAAAAGTTGAATTATAGATTAATAAAAAATAAAAGGATTAAAATGGCAATTAAGCCATTAATAAGAAATGGGACGGTAAAAGTAAAAAATAAAAAGATGACAAATGTATGGTAAATATTGAAGACATGTGTAATAGTAATAATTACATGGGTACACTTGTAATAAAAATAAATATGTGCTTAATTAATAAGTAAAAGATTTTTTTAATATATTATTATTAATATTATTAGTTAAAATAAAAGATATAAAGTAAAAGAAAGAAAGAAACAAAGAAGAAAAGAAACAGAATAGCTAGAAAAGAAGCAGGGAAAGAGACGAAAACAGGGGAAGATAAGGGGAAAGAAAAATAAAAGGGAAAACTAAGGATTTAAAGCTTCAAGTTAATTGGTAAGCTAAATTTAGCCCTTTCCTCTTCATTTTGATATTTTAAAAGCTTTAAAACAAAATTTTGTTGAAGTTAAGTGGAGGTTATGGAAGTTCATAGGTTTTTGAACATGATTCATTTTGAACAAGTTGTTAAATTAGGGGTTTAGTTGATAGAATTTCTAGTTAGAATAGATAAAAGAATGATTTATAAACTAAGTTGTAAGTTTTACATAGTTGGGATTAAGTTATAAAAAGCCTTAAATTAGGGTTTATGTTGAATAAATGATAGAATTGAGGGTTTATTTGATAGAGTTTCTAGTTAGAGTTGATAAAAGGATTAAATTGTGAACTAGACTATAAGTTTTGAATTTTAGGGATTAAATTGAGGAAAATTCGAAATTAGTGAAAAATGCTGAAAAATTAGTAGATAAATTTGAGTTTAGAAGAAATTTGAATAGAAATAGAGTGTGAATTAAGTTAGAAAAATAAGTAAGCTTAGTTAGAATTAAATTGGGAATAAGTAGGAATTGAATAAGAATTTTATTATTATTATTGTTAATATAATAATTATTATTATTATTAATGATTGTAATTAATAGTGAAAATATTTATTATTTTCGTAGCTAACAAGGAAAACGAGGCATCGGCATCTAAAGGAAAAGAAAAGATCATTGAGGAGTAAACGCGTATTCCGGGTTTGTATTACTATAACTTAATCTATTTAATAAATGCTATATTGAAATTGTATTCATGAGGCATTTAAAGTAAGGTAAGTGATAACATTTGAAATTAAGTAAGAATATGTGTAAATATTGAAATATATGTGAATTGAAATAATAGATGTTTTGAATTGTTTGAGTATTTGAGATTGTTGTGGAAATGAATTCGAAATTGGAAAAGTAAAATAATACCCTATTAATTTATCGGACTAGATTGGATACAAATGGCATGCCATTGGATTTGTGATGTGATGATGAGATTTGTAGTTCGGCCGAGAAGATGATTATATTATTATATGCTTCGGTTTATCCGAAGAGGCATTTAATGCCTTATTGGTGTGTTTGGGAGGATATGATATACTGGTGTGTTATGGAGGATTTAAATTATTCCGGGTGTGTTTAGGTTGGATATTTTGGTGTGTTTGGGTGGAATCCGCGTATCTGTCAGAGTCCGAGCCTTGTTAATAGGGTAAATAATTGAGATGGAAATTTGAAAATGAGATTAGTTGATTTGACATTATTGAAAAATATGAGAAAGAATGTATGATATAAATTATGAATTGATTTAGTATGTAAATATTTAAATATATAAATTTAAGATTTATGGAATGATATATGAATATTTATATTTAGTTTAAAGTGATTTTTAAAGACTATGGTCAATATTTGAAATTTTATTATTATTAAATAGTTTAATTTATAGTAATACCACTTGAGTATAAAATACTCAACGTCACGGTTGTTTCTTCTTGCAGTTGAAAAGGGTTAGAGTCTCGGTTCAAAGATCCGGGACAATCCCGACTCGACATAAAGATTTTGGTGATGTTTTCTTCCTTTAAGAGAAAGTGGCATGTACATAGGATTTATAAAAGTTATTTTGGCATGTTATATAGTTTTGTTGTAAAGTAAGATATTATGTGTTTTGATGATTATATTAGAAAAATGGTATAAGTTATTTTTATAGCATTGGTATCAAGTTGAAATGGCTTAGTTAGTTTTATGTGTTAATTAGAAATGATAATAGGATTTTATTTACTTAAGTTGTTATGTCTATATGTCAAGTAGGATTAAGTATATAAATGCATTGGTTGAAATACTGAAATTGGGTTGGTTATATTTGAAATTTTGCAGGGGTTTAATGTAAAAATAAGTCGAAATGCTGCCGAAATTTTTATAAAAAAAAATGAATGAAATCAATTAGTACAAATTTATAACAATTTATGAATTATTTTAATATGTTGATTATTTATTTCAATTTATTTGTAAATTGTTTGATATGTCTGGTAATGCCTCGTAACCTTGTTCCAGTGACGGTTTGGGGTTAGGGGGTGTTACACGTATATACAAAAGTTACTAATCCGTTACTTTCTCTTTTCCACGATCTAACCCCGTATTTGATCTATCCGGATCTATACGAATGAATTTAAAATCAATTTATATTCAATTCAATCCAATTCAAATCTTTGGCAAAATCACTATTTTGCCTTTATACTTTTAATTAATTATGATTTCGTCCCTAAGTTCGGAAAATGAAATTCATGCAATTTAATCCTTATTCCAAGCCTAGCCGATTTTTACTTGTAACAATAACAGTCCATACATTTCACAAAATTCAGAATTTTTTTCATGAATTTTCCATCTTTACAATTTAGTGCCTAAATCATAATTTCATCAAAATTCCTTAACAAAAGTTGTTTATCTATCAACAACCTTTCATTTTCTACCATAAAATTTCATAATTCATACATACTCATTCATGGAAAAACTTTAATACTTTGATAAATTTGCAAATTAATCCCCGAAATAACTAGATTAAGTTATTAAGATCTCGAAAATATAAAAATGGCTAAAAACGGGACAAGAACTCATACCTAATTAAGCCAAAATAGCTTGCTTGAGCTCAACACCCATAACTAGGGTTTCCATGTCTTTAATTTGGGAAAGATGATATAAATGATGATATTTTCTTATTTGAGTAATTTATCATATTTTATTATTTCTTTTTCCAATTTAGTCATTTTCTTTAATGAATTTTCCAATGATGAATCATCATACTTATCTACTAACTCCACTAAATAGTCTATTTTCCATATAAAGACCTCAAATTTTGAATTCCATAACTATTTGATCCTTTTAGCTACTAGAATTCAACTTTTACACTTTATGCAATTTGGTCCTTTTCATCAAATTAAATATGTAATAGGTAAAATTTATTTAGCGAAATTTTCATATGATATTTGTATCATAATGCAGACCATGCAATAATATTAAAATATTTTTTCTTCCGAATTCGGATTTATGCTCCCGAAATTATTATTCCGATTTAACTGAAAACGAGCTGTTACAAACAAAACCTAATTAGGCCCGATCAGCTATCCTGTTAACGATACTTCAAAAATTGATCCAAAAAAGTTGGCCCCACCATAAAAATAAAATTGAAATTGATAAAATATTATAATAAAAATAAAAGCTAAAGCTAGATTTGAAAAGTGGTTAAAAATGGCGAAGGGTTCCATTTCGATGGCGTTGCCATTCAAACGCCAAACACTGTCCTAGGATTTAGCCTTACACTCTTCATTGCCAAAATGCAAACCATTATTTTGTTATTTCCAGGAATAGAGAAACAAAAAAACAAAAACCATTAATTTCTTATTTACACTGACATTGGTTTAATATAATCTCCGTTAGTTTCGTTTTTTTATGTACTGAAAGTCTCCAACAAACACGGTCTTTTAACTCTTAACCAAACAGAATTTGCAGCCACATTGATTCACCACACACACAGAGACCAAATCTCTCAACCCCTTTCGTATTCTTTATTTTCTTTTTCCTTTTTTGGTTTTAATTATAGGAATTTTTTGAATTTGTCTAGCTTGTTTTTTTGTGTTAATCTTGTCTGCAGACAAAATCTCCATTTTTCATGTTCCAATCATGGAACTGTTAAATTTATAGATTTTCTCTTGCAGAATTTGGATTTACGAAGACATTTGAAGGGAAATTGGTGTTTTTCTTTTTATGTTGTGGGTTTTTGTCAATTTGTTGATGGTTTTATAGGATTTTGGATCAAATTGTGAAAGAGAAAATAAAGAAGAATGGGGGTGGATTATTATAATGTATTGCAAGTGGACAGGAATGCTACAGAGGATGATCTGAAAAAAGCATATAGGAAATTGGCAATGAAATGGCATCCTGACAAGAACCCAAACAACAAAAAAGAAGCTGAAGCCAATTTCAAACGGATCTCTGAGGCTTATGAGGCAAGTCTTTCCTTCGTTTTCCTTAATTTTATTTCTCTTTAATTGTGACTTTATGGTAGAAAAAGGAAAATAATGGAACAATTTTGTTTTCTTTATGGAGTTCCATTGTCATTTGATTATGGTATTTGCCTGGAAGGAAACACAATGATCTTGACTGTTTTAGCTGAGAAAAAAGGGGTGTTTGAATGAATTAATGTTAATAGAGGAAGGCCTGAAGAAATTAATGTATTTGCTTCAATCTTCCAATAGCATAGCTATTTATTAGTCTTAGAGATGTCATCTTTATTGCTATTGCCTTTCCTGAAAGGGAATTAGAGATTGGAGTAAGAAATTGATGAATGGTAATAAGAAGAGGGATAAAATACAAATGCATCTACCTTACTTGTACTCAGGTACGAGTGTTGGTTACGAGTATGTATGGATTTTTTAAGAGTTTTTTCATGTATTTGGAGGATCCTTAAAGGTCGTATCTTCTCTCTATTTGTCTAACACGAGTGTTAGACACAAGTACTTCAAGAAAAATAGGGAGTCCCAGCAACATAATAAATGCATAGCATTTGCAGAGTCCAGTTTATTAGTTTACCCACATGCGATACTCACCCAAATCCGTGTAACATAGGACCCGACTACTCCTAGTGAGCTTTTGGTTATGTAATTATGTGTCTGATATTTCTTTCCAATACTGTATTAGATTCTAAACTATTGTTTATTTTTCCTTGTTATCTTGTTAGTCTGATTAGTTATGGTAGTCACGTTAGAGGTCCCGGAATATGGTTTATTTTAACCTTGAGAAATTACTAGAGAGCAGATTGTGGTGTCTGGCTCCGAACCAGGACTTGGTACGTCATAGAGGAGCCGGTTACTGCCGAAACAAAAGGTAGTCACTGCCCTAGAACAGGTTGTGCTTGCTGCAATATGGTTTTCTTGTTTATTTTGATGACTTATCTGATCTTAACATGTGCTTAATGATACAAAAATACAATAGAGTCAAACTTGTCCTGGATCACTATATTATAGATAAGCATGGAGAGATGCAAGTTCCAGTATCTGTCATCTTCTTAGATTTCTTATGGGGAATTAAGTTAATTTTGCGATTCAGGTCTTGAGTGACCCTCAAAGAAGAGCAATTTACAATCAGCATGGTGAAGAAGGGTTGAAAGACGTGCCTCCACCAGGCAGCAGCGGACCATCCTATGGAAATGGCACTGGTGGGCCAAATGGATTCAACCCTAGGAATGCAGAGGATATCTTTGCCGAGTTCTTTGGAAGTAGTCCTTTCGGATTTGGGTCAACAGGACCAGGTAGGTCTTCAAGATTCCAATCTGAAGGAGGGAAGTTCGGAGGGGGATTCGGTTGCACTGACAATAATTTTCGAAGTTACAACGACACAACTGCACCTCGGAAACCGCCCCCGGTTGAGAGCAAATTGCCTTGCACCCTTGAAGAGCTGTATACTGGTTCAACAAGGAAGATGAAGATCTCAAGAACTATAGTTAATGCATCAGGGTAGGAATCTTCATCTCATACATGATCCTCTATTGCATTTGCTTGACTGAAGTTTCATTTTGATGTACTTTTTAGTTCCTGCAAGTTAACCATCGCAGCATGCATTTTTTTATGAACTCAAGAGAGGAAAATAAAGACAATAAATTATATTTTCGATCGAATGGTGGCTGACGAGTTTATTTCTTTCATCTTCTTTGGTATTGTGTTTCCTATTCTTGCTTATTGTTTTCATGCTGAAAACTATGAACACAACTGAGATATTCTCACCTTAATTACACTGTTGTGATGATGGCATCATTATTGGTAGCTTTATATCTTTGATCCTGCTGATCGGACAATACTTTGGATCCTTACAGGCGGCAAGCACAGGAATCGGAAATATTAACCATTGATGTGAAGCCAGGGTGGAAGAAAGGAACAAAGATTACTTTCCCAGATAAAGGAAATGAGCAGCCAAATCAGCTTCCAGCAGACCTTGTATTTGTAATCGATGAGAAACCCCATGATCTTTACAAAAGAGATGGAAATGATCTTATTGTCAACAAAAGGGTGTCACTAGCAGAAGCACTAGGGGGCACTACGATAAATCTAACTACTCTTGATGGCCGTAACTTGTCATTGTCTGTAACCGACATTATCAACCCGGGTTATGAGCTTGTTGTTGCCAGGGAAGGAATGCCAATTGCAAAGGAGCCTGGTAATAGAGGTGATCTTAAGATCAAATTCGATGTGAAGTTCCCTACAAGGTTGACACCCGAGCAACAAGCTGGACTAAAACGCGCTTTAGGGGGTTGACATAGAAAATCTTTCCCCATGCAACGACACTGAAATGTTGAATGCGTTGTTGGATGTAGTCATTAAGTGGCATATTGGTTGTTACATGAATACCTTGAGCACTAACTATGAAACCTAAGAATATTAGTTTTAACTGCCTCATCATCTTTCAATACCATAAAACCCATGTAACCTATTATTGGCTTATCTTTGATCATTATTTTCCGTCCAAATTTTAGTGTAATTATTTTATATATTCTTGAGATACAAGGGGTTGATTCTTTCATTAGTTTTGTAACTTGTTATCTTCAATGCAAGATTAATGTGGAGCATGTATAATCATTTTTCATTATGTGTAATTCTAACTTTTAGAAATGATAATATATGGACTTACGCAATGTAGTATATCCAGCGAGTGATACATGTATCAATTTCCAAACATCAACTTAGCACCTGTGTCATTCAAAATTGGTACTTCTTAATTGTGTGCCTCGATAATTAAAAGCTCAAAATCTAACATCTAATTACAATCTCGCAAATGTTTATTAGCATCAACACTATAACAGCTAAAAGAGAAACCACAACGCAATAAAACAGAATAATACCATAATAGATCAACTCCATAAACACCTCAAATACACAATGCAATTTTACCAATTAAGAATGGGTGCTGGTTGCAGTAACTAGTGCTGCTGGGAAGCAATGGGATCATCTAATAGATGTAGCTACTGTTGGGTGTACTGTGGAGCTTCTGCTGGCTATACCATAAAGCCATTCAAAAAATTTATACCTTACCCTCTTTATTTATATTATTAATGGCAAGACTGTAAAACAAACACATCTTTCATTGTCGACTACCGACCTAGCAAATGAAATAAATACAGTAATCAAATAAAAATACTTGTAGCGTTTAGGACTTCCCGGTTCCCATTGGAGAAAGGAAGTTCTAAACCAAGATTTTATTTTTATTTTTATTCTTATTTTTATTTTTAAAAGAAAAAACGTGTGGCAATAGCAAATTACAAGGTTACAGTGAAGTTTGTCTGGAACTGGAAGCACCAGAACCTGTAAGACAACAATGCTACAACTTACACAATCATAAAGATTGAATAGAAGAAGGGACAATTTATAAGATTTTTATATATATATAAAACTAAAAGTTGTAAGATCCTTTTAAGATTGGAATAAGATTCTCCAAGCAGAGCAGTGGCAGGGAGGAATAACATTAAAATGGTTATGGTTTTACGTTTTTAGAAGACAAACCGACTTTCCTTCACTATCTTCTTGAGAACACTGATATAACTCTTTCAGGGGAACTCATTGTCGCCACGCATTTGAACTGTCATTTGTAACATCAATTAAACCATTTGATCTAGGACGTATAGAACTAAGTTAATTATCAAGTTGGAAGCAATCGATCAACAAAATTTACCTTCTGTTGTTTGTACTTGTCGTGAATGGCGTTGAGGTAGCAACCATTAGTGTTGAGTTGCAAGTCCTCCAGTGCAAGAACTGTAGTTTTCAGCTCTGATGCTTTGTAACTAGTATAATGCTCCAAGGTTGGATCCTGCAAACAATGGGGAATGTGTCCTTCAGAGAGTGCTTCTAATTATAAGAAAAAAAAACAATAAGAGGGAGGGAGGGGAACAAGGATTGCAGACCCATGGATGGACTGATTGATTGAGGGTCCATCTGGCAAGGAATACAGCGGACGCAGCAATGAGTGAAGGTAAGAACTTCAAGAAGTTGTACTCAACAAGACTCAGCTCTGCTAAATAATTTGCTAAGAATTCTAGTTCTATACAAGGATCCTGTAGTCCAACACAATTGAAGTACAAATCAGTTTTTTCCCCCTTTTCACTGATTAATGATCATATTGAATTTTTATATAAAAATGTAGATAGTGAAGATACAATACTTTGTAAGTTGCTTGTGCTGCTTGAATGAATCTCCTGCAAAATTGAAAATTAAGTGTAAGATTAATTTTTCTAAAGAGAGGCGGGTGAACTATTTGGGCTAAAGCCAGAGTTCGTGTCAGATGTTTAGTTACTGGAGTATTTAGATTTTAGAAGATGGTGTCAATTACCTAAGAAATGTTTTTGTGGTTGGAACAGATAACTGAAAATACAAGAAATTCAGAATTTTTCTCTCCATTTTCAACACCTGTCACATAGCCAGAATCAGGAAATTCGTATAACAGAATATGTAATGTAACAAACATTACTGACCCTCTAATGAACTCATGAATGCTATAAGTAGCTGAAGAGCCATACCTCTCTACTTGTGTAGGTATTATCAGTGATGAAGCAAAATTCTTCCACTCTTGGTGCGCAAATCTCTTCATACTTTCTTCAAACCATAAAAGAAAAGTTCTCAGAGTCCTTAATGACAGAGTTAGACAGATAATAATAATCAATGTTACAAACATCACCAGCCTTATTTAAAAAGTTTGGTGAATATTTTAGGCTCAACACGAATGGCTACTTTTTCATATTTATCAACAATGCCGAAAACATAAAAAGTGCCTTTCTCTGGCACACATGCATATGCGACTTGAGTGAAACATGATAATGTGAGGCAGAGGATCATGGTCGACAATTACTACTATCAGAAGAGATGTACAAAACATAATTCTTAATTTCCATGGAATAAGTTAAAGAACTTACGATGCAATTAGCATGCAAGAAACACCAACTAACTGGAGTCTTTGTTTTTCTATAACATTGTGAGAGAGAAAACGATCAATGAGGCTCACTGTGAGGTACAGTGTGTCTGGGACTAACTTATATTCTTCAGAAACCTGAAACATTATGAAAAAGCTATAAATAACAAGCACATCAAATAGCCTAAAGCTTAGTTCATAGTAACAAAATAAAAGGAATGAAAAACCAACTCTTTATACACTTCAAGAAAGCACAGAATATCCTTATATTCAGAAATTGACAAATATATGATTCTTTTGAATGAGGAGAAAAATAAACAGTAGACTTTGCCTCTGCTTATGAGAAAAAAGTTCTGATCAACAACAAATTAGAAATGCACCATAATATCTTGAACTAGGCAGAAGTTTGCAGCTTTTTCAGCTTCTTATCCTACATTCAAGCAGGTTGAGATGCAAGTAACTATTTGGTTATAATTTAACTACATTGACTTACCTCCACTAACCAGTCAATCAAAATCGCTCGCATGCTTGGGGTAATATCCCGCTGCACCTGTTCCATATAATTAGTTGAAGGTCTTCGGTTAAGCTGCAGAAGATAATGTGATGAAATTAGTATCAAAGTTTGCTGGTATCATCAAATAAAATTTACAGAATAATAAGATAGAAAAGTGTTCAGTGCGAAACAGGAGTGCTAGAATGGAAAAGTTTTTTTTTTTTTTGCTAAGCGCATGGAAAACAATCATATTCTGGCATTTACTGGATGAAAATCGCAGCACCAACCTCGGTAACACGTATATTATTGTATATGTCTGGGGCATACAAGCTACATATTCGAGGATCTTTTAGGTTTGAATCAATATCCACAACATCTTTCGAGACTCCTAGTTTCTTGTAAACGTCATCTGCTACTGCAATATCCAATCAAAACCAACATAAATTTACTGCAGAATATTTTAAGGGCTAACTAGCTGTTTTCTTCCAAGAACTGTTATATTCTACAAAACCAAGACATTATTGTGGTTGTTATCTTCATAAATACTAGAATCATATTAAAATAAAACACGCACAATGCCATATTTTCAGATGAGGTTCCATAAACATGAACGGACTTAAAAGCAATGAGCATTATGATATATATAACCCAGAACAGTAGTAATACTTTGCAGTATCTTATTGTCTGTTAACCTTAGAGCAGTCTTGACACCTTTTAAAACAGAGGTATGCAATTTCTTAGACAGCTGGACCGCATGATCTGTGTCCTTTCCTTTGATGATTTTAGAAAGAGCACAAACCTTTCCTTTTAGGGCTTTGGTGTCCAAAAGGCATTGTAAAAGCCTGTATTGGAAGCATTGAATTTTCTACAGCATATTCTCTTGCACCAAGACACGTAGGTTCCGGTACACCTCTTTCATTCAGTTTTACTGGTAAACCGTTTTCATGTGCTTCCATCATCCTTATTTTTGATAAGTCTTCAGCTAACTTTGCTTTCACATCTTCTTCAACCGATGGAATCCCTATGAAGATATTTTCAACCATTTCTTTGTTCTTCTCACTAGGATCTCTGATGGTCTGTTTGGAGGTCTGTCAACCAGTAATAATAAGAGAAACTTAAACTATTTAGTAAGTACAAATTACTTTGCCACTAGGAGAATAAACAGATGCAAAAGCCATTCCAGCATTTCAGACCCTTATCAGGAAGAACTTCATCTTCTCAGTTGTTTATTTGGGTAATATAATGTAAAGAAGCTCGAAGTTCCTAGATAAATGTTATTAGTATTTACTATTTGGTGCATACGAAATTTGCAGACTGAACTTCAGGACGAAATCAAAAGATGTCCTCACCTGAATTTCGGTTACATTTAAGCAGTCGATCTGCATACCATTAGCACTGACATTAGTTACATCTTTAAGCACTGCCCTTCTTTTAGGCTGAAGGCCAACAGTGGCAGCCACACAAGTCTTGTTCTCATCCGATGATGCACGTTTGGAGTTCATCCGAAGAACACATTTTTGGTCCTGCTTGAAGGATGGTTTTGAAGAGCACATTCCTTCTGCTCCCCTCTGTGCTTTAGCCCGTGCTCGAGTAATTCTTCCTGTTGGCTCTTCAATACTTTCTATGGGTTCATTTTCTTTACTCATACTTGTTTGCCTTCTAGAAGAGCAATGCATGATTTTCAATTTGAAATTTTCTTCATTGAACCTGCATTCCTAATACCGAATCGTTGTAACATGATGAAAATAATACACATTAAACTACAATTTTCTAGAAAAAGAAGACAAAAATTTTATGACTTCAATCAATTCTCGAACAGCATAAGCTCTGCGATACTATGAAAATTTTTATTGACTCCAGAAACTTTAGCCTCATGCATACTAGAATTAAGTTTTCCATTATATGAAGAATCAATGGAGTCATGCGAGGTCACCCGTTTCCATTTTCAAATATTGGAATCTGAGACCTTCGGAGTCCAAAACCAAAGACTCAATTCTCAAGTTCCAACAGAGGAAATGGGTACTCGGGAAGTTTGGCACGGGATTTTTAAGTTATAACATCTCTGCAATGCTTCAGCACTAGCAGTATCAGTAAGAAAGATTAAATCACCCTAGAACTCTAAATTAGAAATTGCTGTACTATTTAAAAGTTCACTTTCTTTCAACGTGTGGTTTAAAAAAAGAAACTGAACTTTGTTTTTTACGGTATTCTCTGCGTAAGCCAAATAGAGGATTCTAAAACCTAAATAGCAATTTGATACATTTGAGCATTTATGCTATTCCTTAAAAAAATAAATAAAAATTCTTCAATCCCTGGCCAAATTCCCAGCTTAAGTAAGTAAATAATAATAAAGAAAGACCGGGAGTCCAAATCTCCAAGACTCCATTATAATTGCTCAAGAAGAACCAAAGCTTCATAAGAATAATGTAATGCACTTGAAAGTTTGAATAAATCTCAATTACTAAAATAAAACACAAAACCGAGCTTTGATAAAGTTAACAAAAAAGAAAAGAAAAAAGAAGAAGAAGAAGAATTATTCAAAAAGAATAGAAAAAAGAAGCTCTGTCATAGATCTAAAAAATTGAAATTCCTAAACTCCAGCGATCCAACAACCAGCATTTGTAACCAAAATAATTGAAATGCAGAAAACCAATAGCTACGGTTAAAAATATTTTAAAAAGAAGAAGAAGAAGCTTACTGTGTTGTGGGGAGCTCCGAGACCGCAAATGAAGAAGCGTGGAGAGGTTTTCTCTACTATCTTTTTTGGCCTCTCTGCCTATTTTTTCTCGATTCTTTGAGAAAAAAAAAAGCGAAAAAGCTAGAGACAATGAGCTGAGCTGAGCTTGAGGCTTTTAAGAGCGTTAGGTTGTTTGATATAAGCAGAGAGGAGCGTAGCTTTCTGGGCGGGACGCTGCTACAGTTTGAACTGCTTTTAAAATAAGGGTTAATTTATTATTTGGTACCTGAATTTGACTTTATTATTTAATTTAATACCTAAATTTGTTTTGTATATACCTAGGTTTGGCTTCAATGTTAGATTTGATAGTGATATCAAATGGCATCATATGGCTTAATGAATACTTGACATATACGCTCTAATAAAAAAACATAGGTACTTAATTGGGACACAAGAAAATTTTAGATAAGTGTTTTCATAACCAATTAAGATATTAATCCAAAGAGAGGTAAAACTAGTAACTCATAAACTAGTACGGACTAGTTGAGAAAAGCTAAAAAATTTTGAACCGGTTTTATAATTTTAATATATTTTTAAATTTTTATTTTGTTTGAATTAGTTAGATTGAGAGCCAATGATTTGACTCCAAAAATATTGATTCAGAGACTAAATTGAATATTGAAGTGTAATTCAAGTACTTAATTGAGGCAAAAAGCTCAAGTATCAAATTAAAAAATTTAGGTACCAAAGTGAACCTTAAATCCAAATTTAGATACCAAATTGAACTTTGAAACCAAAGTAAGATACCAAATAGTATATTAACCCTGAAAATAAATATAAACAGATATTTTATATTTCCAACTTATCTTTCTACATCCGTGCTTTCATTTTTTTATTTGACTTTTTTTCTTTCTTTTGAGTTGACCCAAGAAGTAAGATTTGTGTATCCCAATCACTCTGCGCCACGAATTTTGAAAATAGATTATAAAACGATTTTATTTACATAACTTTTATGTAATTTTCGTGAGAATTACAATTTTATACATTTATTTGAATTATTTACTTATAATTTTAAAATTAATTAAAAATATATGCAATTTCTTTTACAAATTATAGAGGGTTTATCACTTATAAAGCGTTTCAGTAATAAATATTTTTAAAAATAAAATGTTCAAATATTTCAAAAAAGAAAACCAAGCTATTTATGTTTTTTAAGAGTTTATACTTTTATTATTAACCCGTTTTCAGTTAAATCTTTATATTAATAAAAAAATATTTATATTAGATGCAGCGGCAGAGCCAAGGGAGCTGGTAGGGGCACCGACCCCTCCTAAAATGGAAATTTTCATCTTTGGTCTTTTTATAATTTTAAAAATTTTAAATTAGTATATAGAATGAGAAAAAATAGTGAAATTTCACTTTTGCTATCACAAAATATATAACTTTATTCTAACCCTCAAAAAATTTTCGCTCCCCCTTGGTTAGATGCTTGTCTGAATACAATTAAAAATTAGAGTTTTATTTGGATTTAAATAAAAGTTATTTACTTAGTTAATCACAATAAAAATAATAAATTTTCTAGATGAAATATTAAATTGTTTTTTTTATAAAAATGAAAAAGAAAATTCTTGCTGTAGCAAATGTATGTAAAGTAAATATTATTCAAATACTAACTTCAATTAAAGGTAAATATTTGAAATGGGGGAATTCAGGTATCAAAACAAATACTAAAAGCCAAACATGGAAAGCTTATTGCATCATGGAAGTTTCCTTGGAATGAAGGCAAACAAAATCCAAAGTGTACCCGCCGGCAATGACAATGAAAATTTAAAATTACCTATTTTATAATTATTCGATATATAAGTTATAAAATTAAAGCTATGTCGATAAATTTAGCCCTCAAATTTTTTTTGAATTAAATTTGGTCTTTCAAAAAGAGTCAAAAAATAATTTAACGAAAATACTAATTAAAACATTAAATTTTTAAATATGGCAGCTCACGTGGAAAGCAACATGTACTTCATGCATTTTCTTAATTTTTAATTTTTAATTTTTTTATTTTTTGAACATTTTATAAATTTTATATTATTTATTGATGTGGCATATAAGTCACATATTGTCATGTCAGCATAAAGTACACATGGACTGTCATGTGAATTGTCACGCTAATATCGTTAAAAAATCAATGTTTTAGTTAACATTTTTGTTAAAATATTATTTTACTCTTTTTGAAAGGTTAATGGTTAAATTTAACTAAAAAAAAAAAGAATAAGGGTGAATTTGAACATTAAGGGATAAATTTATCACTATGCCAATAAAAATGTATTTATAAATGGGCGTAATAATAAATTTAGTCCCTAATATTTGTCATTTATGTCATTTTGGTCCCTTTTTTAAAAATTACTTTGGCCTTCAAATGTTAAAATTTAGTGTTTTTTTATACAAGCCTAGAACTAGGTCTAGCCCTATGTCTTCTCGCACTGAACATTAAGGGATAAATATATTTCAGTGCGCTCGAACCTATGTCTTCTCGCACAACCGAACTAAGACTTAGTCGACAACATTTAAATTTAGTTGAATTGATATTTTTAGATAAAAAAAAAGTTGATTGAGTCGTTAAAATTTCAACAACTTTAACGTGCTATTTCGTGTTGCAATCCACCCATGTTTATTTCATTACTAATGTAGATACATTTTTAAAAAAATTAAACTTTTTTTGAAAATTTTACTATTTTTTTTAATTTTTTATGAAATATACATGGACTATCACGCGAACTATTAAGTCTAACACCATTAACTTTTTAATGTTGCAATCAGCTTTTCCATTTGAAAAATAGCAGTTTGACTAAATTCGAAAAGTTAAAGACTGAAGTGATGGAAGTACCAATCTAGAAAAAAAATAAATTTAAGTACCACTTCTGACCAAAAAAAAAATTAAGTATCAAAATGAAAAAACAAGTATAGTTTGGGGGCAATTTTTATATTAAGCTAACTTAGTTTTATCAATTAAGTCTTAGTTTACAACAACTAGAAGAGTTGAGACGAGAGTTCAAGTGCGATTAAGGTCCCGTCCTTCATTGTGTTTGGGGTTTTAAAAGTGATTTTGTACCGCAAAAATAATGAAGAACACTTGGTTTTTTTGGATTAAAACTGCGATAGAAAAGTGTTTTTTCACCCAAACACAAAAAGCTGAGATTTAGGTGTTTTTGACTTTGACTTTTGTGTTTAAAAGTGAAAATTATCAAAATATCCTTATTAATATTAATTATTTAAACGGTATATAAAAAATTAGATTAATTTATATTTAATGTACTAATTTATTAGATTATTTAAATATCATGTATCATTATATTAATTTTTAAAATATAATTTATCATCATATTTAAGTTTTTAAAATATTTTTATATAATTAATTTTATGAATAACTTATATTAATTAATTAAAAGATACTTAAAATATATACATTATGTTCCATTATATTAAATTATTTAAATAGCATATAACTAAAATAATTTTTAACTTTTTACCATCATATGCAAAAATGATATTTTAACATTTAATCTCAATTTTTTTTTTGTTCAAAAAGAACACATCAAAAGTAAAACAGAAACTTATCCGTTGTGTTTTGTCATTGAGTTGGGAGCCTCAACCACCATAATATCCTACCCACTCAGCAAGGTTTGTAAAAAACTTTCCATTCAACATTCATTCTCATGGCAAGGTTGGCCATACTGTCCGCTATTCTATTCTTCTGCCTTGATACATGTATCACTCTAAATTTCTCCATCCATTCCAATAAATTATTCACTCTCTTCCCTAACAAATTTTGATCCCGATTATAACCACTCAACAAGTTAACTGCTTCTATACAATTCATCTCTAACATAATCTTCTTAACTCTCTTCTCCTACGCAGCTTAACTCCCTCAAAAGCCCCCCACAACTCAACTTTCAACATCGGATAAATCCCTATTTTACGAGAAAACTCCCAAAGCCAACGTCCCATTTTCCCTGGCCACTCCCCTACTGTAGTAACAAACAAACTCAGCTACATCAATATTTAATCACAAGTTTTAACAAAAATAAAAAACATTAAAATTCACAAACTACGGCACTTTTTTCAAAAGCATTTTTCAATTACAAAAACTAGCGGGCAGAGATAAGAGTGGGCAGAGTGGAGCGCCCAAGTACGTAATCCTTGTATAAACTTTCATTTATTAATGGTTAGTTAATGCGTTGAGCCCCCCAAGTGCAACACCATGTTTGGTGATAGAGACACCAAGAAGCCGACAGGCAAGCATGCCCCCCATATCTGTTTACAAATCAATCATTTGCCAATGGGACTAATTAATTTCAACATTTCAAAATTTTATTAACAAAGTAATTTATACTGAAACATTGTGTTTGTCTCATTGAAGAAGCCAAGAGTTAATATTCCAAACCACAGCTACATTAAAAGACAATGCTTGGGAGTTCTTTGGGACTCTCACCATTTTCAAATTAAGGCAGGATTTCAAAATATCAACTCAACCATTCATCATCACTTAACATGTGTTAAAATGCTGTACCCAAAAACAAATTTTTGTTAAATGGGGAATTGCATAGTGATTAGGATGCATATCTATGAAAATTACTAGATTTTTTTGTTCAATTTTGTTTAAGTACACCATCAAAATTAATTATTATCAATATTAAACTAAACAATTAATTCAATACACCAATTCGATTTATATAAGTAAGACTCAAATTTAAAATTTTAAAATTTTAAAACTTTAATTTTACATTAAGACAAAGATTCTATTAATTTACTCAATCAACTTTATAAAATTTCAAATAACTTAATGTTCTTGTATAAATTATTTATGTTAATGTATTTGTTACAAAACATTATTTTTCATCTTAATGTTCTACCATAATAAATTTGATTCGAAAAAAGTACTCATTTCTAGTGGAATTAAAGTTAAAAATGCTATAGTCAATGAATCCTTGGTTTGTTGGTTGTCTTGGGTTTTTGAGTATTCAAGTTTGAGTCTTGCCATTTCTAATTACGATGTATAGGTCTCAATCCCACCGCATTTGTATGCCATGTGTAGGTTTTGTTTGATTCTTTTTGGATTGATCCGATTTTATCCGATTCTTACACCATTTGTTGTTGTAATTAATCTAAAGCAAAAAAAAAATACCGTGATAACTATCTAAAAATAGAAAGTACAAAAACTTAAGAGTCCACAATGTTATAGATGGAAAATGTTGAAGCTACATATGGGGACTAAACTAATATAATATAAAGCACTTATCTAATACATGTTGGTGCGGAACTTCTGAATTATTGGTGAGGAAAATCCCGAACACACAAACAAAACATAAACATTTACTCAAATAGAAAAACCAATCAATAGGGCAATGCTCCAAGACATGTATCAAGTCACTATCTTTAACGTTCTATTCACCTCACTTATACTTAGTGTGCAAAAGAGTTTCAAATGAGTTTCAAGCAAGTGAACCTCAAGGATACAATGAAACTCAATAACTATTTGCGTTTTGCACTGGCAAAAATAATCTACAAAGCATTGAACAAAGCATAACAGGGAAATCAAATTCTATTCTTTATAGGACAATCTAAGAATTATAGCAGACGGAGGAAAAATAAAAAGAACTTTTTTAAGAACTTTTTAGTATACCATTGATGGTCACAAAACTAACTAAAAAATTTGTTGAAAATTTTGTAATTTTTGGAAAACTTTGAGACATATTCTCGATTGGTAAAGGTGGAGAGTTGAATCATAAAATTATGGTTTTATATTCTACTCCACGAGACCTTTACAACTATATATCATATGCTCAAAATGGTTGAGTGATGAATGAGAAATTGATGCTTAAAGTAAGCCACTTGTGAATATTTGTTGAGGAAAAGAAAAGTTTAAATCTCACATTAGTTAAATATCAAGTGTAAGATATGTATATATATGAGAACTCACTTGAAAGATGATTGAATGACTAAACTTGAAATCTTGTCTCACGTGCAAGGGTTGGGCCCAAGAACAGTCTATAGATATTTTAAGCCCAACACAAAATTTATTTATTTTTCTCTCTGCAAATATTATATAAAATCTATTTTAAAAGGACATATATCTTAATTTAATTTGATTCCAATCAATTTGATTTGATTTGATTCAAATTGATATAAAGACTTTTTTAATGCAGATTTTAATCTTTATGGAAATTTTCAAAATTTCACCATATTGAATGCCTATAAAAGCCTAAAGAATTCTACATAATTTTTTGGGGACACACATCAAACTTATTTTGCTCTCGAAAATTCTTCTTTTTCTCTCCATATTTTTCAAACGTTTCCGTGATAGAGGAAGGCAAAGTTTGTTCGTTGATAACTGCAAAGGTGCTACTGCTTCGATCATCTTGTTGTTGTATCCTGGGAGACAGTTGACCAACATTTCTCCAAGTACCATAGGAGTGGTCGAATCTATCTTAAGGAAACTGTGTAAAATAGGCCTCAACATATAGCAAAACTCAATTCTTTTATTTGATTTCTGGTTTTCATAATCTTATTGGTATTTCGTATCTAATAATTTAAATACAAATATTTATTTTATTTTATTATATTTTATATAAATATTTGTTTATTTATATTTCTAACAGCCCGTTTTCAGTGAAATCAGAACAGTGATTTCGGGACCACAAATCTGAGTCCGAAAAAAAGTATTTTAATATTATTTCATGGTTTGAATTATGATAGGAAAATCTTATGAAAACTTTGTTAAGAAAATTTTACCGATTTGATGCTTAATTAGATGAAAAGGACCAAATTGCATGAAATGCAAAAGTTGAGTTCTAGTAGCTATATGTATCAAATAGCTATGGAATTCAAAGTTTGGGGTCCTTATATGGAAATAGACCACTAAGAGAAGTTATTAGATAAGGATGATGATTCATCCATGGGAATTTAATTAAAGAAAAGGATGAAATTGGAAAGAAAAAGATGAAAAGATGATAAATAATTAAATAACCAAAAATATCATCATTTATCATCATCTTTCCCATTTTTTATGAAAACCCTAGCTAAGAGAAAAGAGCTCAAGCAAGCTTTCTTGGCTTAATTAGGTATGAATTCTTGTCTCGTTTTTAGTAATTTTTATATTTTCGAGATCGTAATAACTTAATTAAGCTATTTTGGGGATTAATTTGCAAAGTTATCAAAGTTTTAGGATTTTTCCATGGATGAATATAGTTGAATTATGAAGTTTTATGGTAGAAAATGAAAGGTTGTTGATAGATAAACATCTTTTGTTAAGGGAATTTTGATGAAAACATGATTTAAGGACTAAATTGATAAGTTGTAAAATTCATGGAAAAATTTGAATTTTTGAGAAATTCATGGACTGCTATTGTTATATGTAAAAATCAGCTAGGTTTGGAATAAGGACTAAATTGAATGAATTTCATTTTTTCCGAGCCTAGGGATGAAATCGTCATTAATTAAAAGTATAGGGGAAAATGGTAATTTTGCGTAAGATGTGAAATGGATTGAATTGATTTTGAACTGTATTAAATTAAGTTAAATTTACTTGTATAGATCCAGAAAGACAAAATACGGAATTGGATCGAGGAAAGGAAAAAGTATCGGATTAGTAGATTACGATTCACGAACATTTGTCAAGCTAAGTTCGTGTAACTTAATTGTGTAATTATATGTTTGAATTGATTTGAATGATTTGTATGTGAATTGTGTATTGATCATGTATATGAAATCTAATCACATATTCGGAAAATACCCAATAAATGTTAAATCTCGTTTGAATGAATGAAATTCGATTGGATACAGGGTTCTGTTTCTCGAAATGGTAGTGGTCTTGCATATGTTGTGGACATACCATAGCTCGAAAGAGCGTCCCATTACAAGCCCTCTGAAGCTTCCCATTAAATGGTTCTTGCAAGTTTCCCGTTAATAGCTCTTCGGAGCATCCCAATCGATCATGACCCTACATGTGTTGTGGGCACGCTGCAGCTCTTATGAGTGTCCCGTATATTGCTCTTTGTGAGCTTTTCGACTATAGGCTCTTTGTGTAATAGCCCGATTTTCAAAAATGTCAAAAACAGTGGTACGAGATCATCAAATTTAGAAAATAAGCTCGTAAATTTCATTATTAATAATTACGAGCCAAATATGATTTTTAAGAGATTTTTGAATTAGTAATTTGTGTTTTATAAAAAATTATTAAGTCAAGAAATTGAGGAAAAGAGGTATCGAGACATTGATGTTATAAACCGAGCCTAAATATTTTTATAAGTATTTACGAAGTGTCAATATGGTAGTGTTAAAGTTTCGTCAGAAAATTTTAATGTTTCGGCAGTTAATTAATTAAAAAAGACTGAATTGAAAAGATGAAAAACTTGCTAAAGTGATTAAATAGTTTAACAATTAAATAAGGAAGGGATAAAAGAGAAAATGGACCAATTTAAGTGGCTGAGATGGCATACCGTTAAAAAAATCTAAGATTTTTATGTATTTAAGGACAAAATTGGAATTACTAAAAAAAATTATGTGGCCAAATTTTATTTTAAGGATTTCAAGACCATTTCTTCTTAAAATTTCGGTGGGAAACAGCCAAGGAAGAGGGTTTGGAGCTGGTATTCCATATTTTGGCTTCAAGTAAGTTTAATTCTGCTTTTTCCTTGAAATTTTTATATTTTTAGACTTTTACAATTAGGTCCAACTTAGTATTCTACTAGTTTCTCATTTTGTTGAAAGTTTTGGAAGAGACCAATGATAAGTTCATATGATTTTTGTTATTTGATGATGAAATTGAGATGTTAATGGATGTTTAAAGGTGTTTTATTAAAGAATTTTGGATGAAAACATATTTTAGGGATTAAATTGAAAAGTATTGAAATTATGGATAACTTCTGAAATTTCATGGAATCCATGGGCTGTTATTGATATGTATGAGAATTATTAGTCTTGAATCAAGGATTATTGTAACACCCCTTACCCGTATCCAACACCGGAATAAGGTACGAGGCATTACCAAAACACATACACTTGTAAACGTATTTAACCGAGTTATAAAATTTCATCAAAATTAAAACTTTCAAAATAATTAACATGTTTCTATAACTTTTCACAATATATCCTCAAAATATTATAATCATAATAATTAGGGCCTACGAGACCCGGTACATACTCATACAATTCAATGCTTCATTTCCATTTCATTTAATTCGCAATTTCTCATGCTCACAATTTAGATCATATCACTAGCAATTTCCATTTAATTCACGTACAATTCAATGTCACTAAGTTTAACACTAATACGTATTTACCATTTAACTCAACGTTTATCGATTATATCATTCAATAACACATTTATGAAATTCTTAATTTTGCAATGAAAATATCACTTTAGCTTAAATAACAACATCATCCTGGTATAAATACACTACCACTTATTCATTTACTTTAATTCATTTGGGCCCATTTGTCACTTACCATCCTTAATCAAATTAGGGAACGGTTACGGAAAATTGAGTACTTCACTTTCACTTTGACATATGACCTCTTATCACTTGTCCTTGATCAGATAAGTGTAGCTAGGCTACCACTTATCACTTTGCCACTTGATCGATAAGTGTAGTGAAGCTACCACTTATCACTTTATCACTTGATCAGATAAGTGTAGCCACTTATCACTTTGTCTCTTGATCAGATAAGTGTAACCACTTATCACTTTGTTTCTTGATCAGATAAGTGTAGCCACTTATCACTTTGTCTCTTGATCAGATAAGTGTAGCTAAAGCTACCACTTATCACTTTGTCTCTTGATCAGATAAGTTTAGCACTTCACTTTGTCACTTGATCAGATAAGTGTAGCTAAAGCTACCACTTATCACTTTGTCTCTTGATCAGATAAGTTTAGCACTTATCACTTTGTCACTTGATCAGATAAGTGTAACCACTTATCACTTTGTCACTTGATCAGATAAGTGTAGCTAAAACTACCACTTATCACTTTGTCACTTGATCGAAGTACTCAAATCCGGCTTCCACTTAATTTGATCATTTATTCGATTTTCACATTTTTATTTTATTCTCATTTCAACAATAAATACATTTCATCATACATTGTATAATTCATGAAATTAACATTTAATCATTAAATTTCAGCCATATGAACTTACTATTTCATTATCTTCCACACTTGTTTCCTATGCACATTACACAAGATATAAACATATCATTCAACCATAGTTGCAAGCTAGTATATTGAAACATAACTCTTTTTGGAACTAACCACATGATAAACCATTCATGACATTATTTCATGCCAAATCATATACCGAATATACCATACACACATGCTATGAAACTTTATTTTCACACATGAGCTTAAACCATGTCCAATAATGCACAAATTTAAGCATCATTTCTATTTCATCATCTATCAATTATAATCAAACATATGACCAATTATACACAAATCATTCATATATTTCTCAATTTTCCTCCTCCTCCTCTCCATTCCACATCCTTAATGTGTATAACACACTTAAACAACATTAACCATAATTTCAATATTCACTAACATATATATTCAAAGCTGTTTATCCGAGTCAGAGTCACTAAATTATTTTTATCCGGAGCTACAGAGCTCAAAATTAAGATCCGTTAATTTTCCCTGAAACTAGACTCACATATATTCATACCATAAAATTTTCAGAATTTTTGGTTCAGCCAAATAGTACAGTTTATTCTTTAAAGTTTCCCCTGTTTCGCTGTCTGACAGTTCCGACCACTCTTCACTAAAAATTAATTATCTCATTGTACAGAATTTGGATGATGTTTTAGCTTGTTTCTTCTAAAAATAGACTCATTAAGGATTCTAACCATATAAAATATAACTCATAATCACTTTTGTACAATTTTTAATGATTTTCCAAAGTCAGAACAGGGGAACCCGAATTCATTCTGACCTTGTCTCACAAAATCTATTATATCTCATGATTTACAATTCCATTGCTCACATCGTTTCTTCTATAAAAAACTAGACTCAATAAGCTTTAGTTTCATATTTTATTCATCCTCTAATTCAATCTCTACAATTTTTGGTGATTTTTCAAAATTACACTACTGCTGCTGTCCAAAACTGCTTTAGTGCAAAATGTTGATTTCCATTTTGCCCCAAATTTCACAGTTTATACAATTCGGTCCTTTCTCAATTAACCCTCAATTAATCTAATTTTCTATTAGTACTTTACTAGGCATTATAAGTTGTTACACAACTATTGAAATTCAGAATTTCCACATATAACTCTATCTTCAAACTCTTTTACTATTAGGTCCCAAACATTCACTTTCTATTCAATTCTTTCAATAAAATCAGCATATGAACAATTTAAAGCTCTAATTTCATGATAAATCATCATATACTTCCAGCACATATTCATATCAACTTTCAACTTCTTTCATAAAATCAAAACTAATGAATTTAACAAGTGGGCCTAGTTGTAAAAGTCATAAAAATACAAAAATTTCAAGAAATAGTCAAGAATTGAACTTACTTGTAATAAAAATATGAAGAACCAGCTTGAAGAAGCCCTTCCATGGTGTTTTAGCTGATGAGAATTCAGAAAAATGAAGAGAAATCTAGATAATTCCACTTTGGTCCTAACTTTATTAAGCAAATTTTGCAATATTCCAATTTTACCCTTAATTCTCTTTACTTTCTGCTGATTTCATGCCCCTGCCGTCCAGCCCAAATAGGCCTTGGGTCTATTTACCTTTTAAGCCCTCTTCCTTTTATCATTTAAGCTATTTAATCATTTCCTATAATTTTGCATTTGTTACAATTTAGTCCTTTTTGTTCAATTAATTATCGGAACTTTAAAATTTCTTAACGAAACTTTAATACTAACTTTTTAACACTCCATAAATATTTATAAAAATATTTATGGCTCGGTTTAAAATCCCCGAGGTCTTGATACCTCATTTCGATTCTAATTATTTTAATATTTATTTCTAGTGCACTATTCACTATTTCAAAAATTTTCCTAACTTCACATTTAACTTATACTTACTAAATTAATAATATTTTCTACCCATTTGTCGAATTTAGTGATCTCGAATCACCGTTCCGACACCTCTGAAAATTCAAGCCATTACATTTTTTTTTTCGTCGGATTTGTGGTCCCGAAACCACTGTTCCGACTAGGCCTAAAATCGGGCTATTACAATTATATTGCAAGAATTTCATTTTCCGAGCCTTGGGACGAAACTGTCATGTATTAAAAGTTTAGGATCAAATTGGTAATCAATATTTTACACTAAAACTGTTTTGGGCAGCAGCAGTGGTCTAACTTTGAAAAATCACCAAAAATTGTGGAAATTGAATTAGAAGATGAATAAAATATGAAATTAAAGCTTATTCAGTCTAGTTTCTCATAGAAGAAATGGTGTAAGCAATGGAATTGAAAATCATGAGATATAATTAATTTTGTGAGACAAGGTTAGAATGATTTCGAGCTCCCCTGTTCTGACTTTAGAAAATCATTAAAAATTGTAAAAAAATAAATATGGGATAAACTTTATATGTTTAGAATCTTGGTCTATTTTCAAAATAAACAAACGAGAATATTATTTGAATTCTGTACAATGAGATAATTAATTTTTAGTGAAGAGGGGTCGGAACTGTCAAACAGTGAAATAGGGGAAATTTTAAAGAATAAATTGTACTTATTGGCTAAACCAAAAATTCTGAAAATTTTATGGTAAGAAGATATGTGAGTCTAGTTTCAGGGAAAATTAACAGATCTTAATTTGGAGTTCTGTAGCTCGAGATATAAATAAATTAGTGACAATGACTCAGACGGATAGATCGAATTTATATACAGGAAAATAGTGATAGTATGGATAATGTTGTTTAAATGTGTTATACATTAAGGATGTGGAATGGAGAGGAGGAGGAGGAAAAATTGGAAAATATATGAATTATTTGTGTATAATTGGTAATACGCTCGATTATAATTGATAAATGATGAAATAGAAATGATGCATATATTTTGTGCAGTATTGGTCATGGTTTGAGCTCAGGTGGAAAAATAAAGTTTCATAGTACGTGTGTATGGTATATTTAGCATATGATTTGGCATGAAGTGATGTCATGAATGGGTACTGAATTAACACATGTTAGTAAGTTTAAAATAAATATTGTGTTCATCCATGCTTATAATGCTTATGCTATATGTTTATTTGGCTAAGATATTGGGTATACATGCTTAGGCTTTGGCTAAGTTGTGGCTAAATTATGCCACGTTAAACCTAAAAGTTATGCATTGAAATAATAAGAGCCTAAATGGAAATATGTTTGTGATATGCATAGGAAACGGGTGTGGAAAGGTAATGAAATAGTAAGTTCATATGGCTGAAATTTAACGATTAAATGTTAATTTCATGAATTATATAGTGTATGGTGAAATATATATTTATTGATGAAATGAGAATAAAATAAAAATACGAAAACTGAATAAATGATCAAATTAAGCGGAACGCCGGATTTGAGTACTTCTGATCAGTGACAAGTGGCAAATTGATAAGTGGTAGCTTTAGCTACACTTATCTGATCAAGTGACAAAGTGATAAGTGGTAGCTTTAACTACACTTATCTGATCAAGTAACAAAGTGATAAGTGATAGCTTTAGCTACACTTATCTGATCAAGTGACAAAGTGATAAGTGGTAGCTTTAACTACACTTATCTGATCAAGTAACAAAGTGCTAAGTGATAGCTTTAGCTACACTTATCTGATCAAGTGACAAAGTGATAAGTGATAGTTTTAGCTACACTTATCTGATCAAGTGACAAAGTGATAAGTGGTAGCCTAGCTACACTTATCTAATCAAGTGACAAAGTGATAAGTGGTAGCTTTAGCTACTTTTATCTGATCAAGTGACAAAATGATAAGTGGTAGCCTAGCTACACTTATCTGATCAAGTGACAAAGTGATAAGTGGTAGCCTAGCTACACTTATCTGATCAGGGACAAGTGATAAGTGATCATTCGTAAGACCATAGTTATACTATGGCAAAGTGAAAGTGAAGTACTCAATTTTCCGTAACCGTTCCCTAATTTGATTAAGGATGGTAAGTGACAAATTAGCTCAAAAGAATTATAGAAAATGGATAAGTGGTAGTGCATTTATACCAGGATGATGTTGTTATTTAAGCTAAAGTGATATTTTCATTGCAAAATTAAGAATTTCATAAATGTGTTAATGAATGGTATAATCGATAAATGTTTAGGTAAATGGTAAATACGTATTAGTGTTGAACTTAATGACATTGAATTGTACGTGAATTAAATGGAAATTGCTAGTGATATGATTTAAATTGTGAGCATGAGAAATTGCAAATTGAATGAAATGGAAATGAAGCATTGAATTGCATGAGTATGCATCGGGTCTCGTAGGCCCTAATTATTATGATCATAATATTTTGAGGATATATTGTGAAAAGTTATAGAAGCATGCTAATAATTTTGAAAGTTTTTTTTAGATGGAATTTTATAACTCGGTTAAACACGTTTACAAGTGTATGTGTTCTGGTAATGCCTCGTACCCTATTCCGGTGTTGGATACGGGTAAGGGGTGTTACACTTTGTGAGCTTCCCGTTATTGCTTGCTTGAACCTCCTTCAATATGGCTATCCGGTGCTTCCTAATTAAGTGCTCTTCGGAGCTACCCGTTAAGTGCTACTCTGAGCTACTCGTTAAGTGCTCTTCAGAGCTACCCGTTATATGCTCGCATGAGCATTCTAAATATGGCTCTTATGAGTTTCATGTTATTAAGACCAGATAAGCTTACCGTTACATGCTCACATGAGCATCCAGTTATATAGGCTTTAGAGAGAGCTTTCTGTTTATGTGCTTGTAAAAGCACTCTCTAATATGAATTGACGGATTTATAGTATTGTACACTTCATGTGTACTACCCAAGTATCCATCAAGATTTCAAACGATTCAACGGGTGAAATTCTAACATGAGAACATATGAAATCAAAATGAAATCATTATCTGTATATACATGAAATACTTGGAAACTCGATATTTGATGAGCTCATCATTGTTATTGATATTTACAAGAAATACATTACTAACATGTTTGTTGAGGTTATGTGTGTTAGGCTAATGGCTAAATTGCTTTGGATGTGTTCTTGTATGTTTACTATAAATGTAAATAAATGATAAGTAAATTTTCCATTATACGGGCTTACTAAGCATCAAGTGCTTATTCAGTTGTATTTCCTCTATTTTATAAATCTCGGAGGCTCATTGGGTTGGAAGCTTGGCAAAGATCACTCACACGATCCACCGGCCCATTTTTTATACAAATATGAAACTAATTTTGGTTATAATGACATGTATAGGTTAACTTAGCCATTGATGACACATACATGTTTTGGTTGTAAATAGCTATTTAAAGGGCTATGTTTGGTATGTTTTGATGTGTAAATAGTCTTAATATACTTTATGTGTGTTTGAAATGGTCAAATGATGGTAAGTACATGGATGAATGGATCAAGATAGCATATTTGGTAAAATATGTTATCTTGATCCTCTGTTTTATATGAACTTACTAAGCACTAAGTGTTTATTCAGTTGTATTTCCTCTGTTTTATAGTTCTCGGAGGCTCATCGGGTTGGAAGCTTGGTAGAGATCACTCACACTACCCACCGACCCATTTTCGGTACAGGCATGAAACTAATTTTGGTTATAATGGCATGTATAGGTTAACTTGGTCATTGATGACATATACATATTTTGGTTGTAAATAGCCATTTAAAGGGCTATGTTTGGTATATTTTGATGTGTAAATAGTCTTAATATACTTTATGTGTGTTTGAAATGGTCAAATGATGGTAAGTACATGGATGAATGGATCTAGATAACATATTTGGTAAAATATGCATATATGTGAATTTGATCAATTAGGTAAGATAGAGTTTATGAATACATGTAATGAAAATATCATGTATATGACTTGGTTTTGGCTTGATTTAAATGTCTTGTATTGAATTGAGAATGTATTTAAGTGTTGATGTAGGTGGAAGACAAGATTGTGTGAGAAATAGGGCTTAGAAATGGCATTATTTTATCCACACGGGCAAAGACACGGGTGTATGTCTCAACCGTGTGTGACACATGGCCTAGCACATGGGCGTGTGTTCTGACCGTGTGTCCTCTGTATCTTAAAATTTCAAAACAGAATCTTCAAAATTGATCACAGGGCCTGGCACACGGGCGTGTGACTTGGCCGTGTGACCTCTGCACTTAAAAATATTGCAAGTCAGAGAGTTACACGGGTTGGGGACACGATCGTGTGCCTTACTTCAAATACCACACGGTCTGACCACACGGGCGTGTGACCCCTACACCTTGGAAAATTTTAAAATTTTGCGAAAAATTCTATGAGTTTCCGATTTAGACCCGATTTGTTTCTAATGTATGTATTGGGCCTCGAGGGCTCTCATAAGGGACTTTATGAATAATATCCAACATGAATGTTAAATAATAATATGAAATGTCTGTATTTAATCTGTTTATTCTGGTAATACTCCATAACCCTGTTCCGGTGACGGATACGGGTTAGGGGTGTTACAATATGTATATATTTGTTGCCAACGTGTTTTGTCCAACAAAATTTTACTAAGGTAAGTGCACTTTTCAATTAATAGTATAATTACGGTGAGCAAATATATTGTTCCCACGAGGACTACAAGTACCGAAAATTACCGTCTTTCTATTATTTAACCAAATAATTCAAATGATCAATTAAAACTAAAATTAACTAACGAACGCGACAAAGAACAAAACATGAAAATAATCTAATAACAACCAAGAAACGAAATAATACCTAGGTAAGAATCCGCATAGATTTCATCTGTCACTATCAATCTAAATTACACAATTTATTTACTTAACACCTTGATTCGTATGAATTCCTAAATTATGTTAATATCTCTTTTGAGCATAATAGCAACTGACTCTAGGTTGATTAATTAAAATTTCTTTTTAATTAAAACTCCTATTATCGCATTAACTCGTGCTATGGATTTCCCTATTATATTTGACTCTAATCTAGTTTATTTATGTCGTTCTATTTCTAGGATTGCATGCAACTCCACTCAATTATGCAAAATCTAATCTTAAACAGGGTTTATTCAACCACCGATTTAAGCACATCGAACATGCATGAATTAATACTCTAGAAAAATCAAACCAATAATTAAGCACACATATAATTGAGAATAAGAAACTAAGTATTTATTGCGTAAAATAGAAATCAAACGACATAATTTATAGTAAAGTTCATCTCCCCTAAGTATTTAGAAATTAGTTCATACTCAAAAAGAGAAAAATCAAAGATACAGTATAACCGAAAGGATAAAAGAAACTAATGATAACTTCCTAAGAAATCAATTGGGAATCTTCAATCTTAATGGAAATCTGCTTCAAAGTTTGTTTCAATGGTGTTTTTCAAGTTACTTTCTTGAATATTCTCTGACGGGTCCTTCCTATCTTCTTATTTTTGTCATATATACTCTTAGAATGCCTAAAAAACCTAAAAATCACGATTTTCTGTTGTTCAATGCACAATCCGTTAAAATTGACACGACCATGTGGTTCACACGGCCGTGTGAAAAGGTGTAGCCTGTATGGCTCATTCAGCTTGCTCCGATGCTCCAATTTTTGCTTTTTTTTCGCTCCTTTTGCTCCCAAATGTTCTATTAAGCATTAAAACATGAATTTAAAGGATTAGAAGTATAAAATTCATAATTAAAATCAGATAATCACCAAAAACGTATTAAGAATAAGGTTAAAACATGTTACTTTAGCAATTATCAATCATCCAAATAAAATCTCACTCCTATTTATAGGAATTCTCATGTCTCTTCAGAAAGACATAATTTTTCAATAAGTATTTCTTCTAAATAATCACATTTGTTATATAAACATAACTATTCAAGTAATTAATTCTTTGTTAAAAAAATGAAGTGATTTAACTTTCATATTTAAGAAACATAACTTATTATTAAAAAGTCATAACTCTTTATTAATAACCATAAATTATAACTTTTAGAGTACTTACACATTTTTATTTATAGTTATTGGAACACTATATATATGTTGAACATTCCATTAGTGCAAAAATACTTCAATCCTTTTATTTTGGAAGTGTTTTTAGAACAGTTTTAAACCGTGAAACTGTTGAGGAAGAGAGAGTGTATGATTGTGAAGTTAGTTGAGCTTAAATCACTTATGCTATGTTTGATAGGATTGTTATTTTTTTACACATATTTTAGTATATAGGTTAGTAATAGATTAATTTAAATGGTAATATTTAGTCACTTCCATAACTTGTTTTTAGCAAAGTGCACGGAAAAATTTCGTTTATTTTGAAGATGTCTTATTTTTATAAAAAAAAAGTTCAAACTTATCTTTCTAATTTCAAGTTTAAATTTGTACTAATCATGTCGATTGAATCTTAGCTTGATTGGTATAGGCATTGTTGTCAATGCAGGAGACGTGAGTTCGAGTGTGTTGAAACGCATTATCCTCTTATTTATAGATTAGAAAATAGTTATAAGTAGTTGTCACGAAATCCCCTACTCTTGGGGGATGTCCTCAGCGCCGAGGAACATGTACTAGGGTGTATGTGCGACTTGTTCAGATCATGGGCTGAAAAAAAAGAAACAACTTTTTCAGTATCAACGATCTGTACTAGTGAATAGAATGGGGTTCGTCTGTTCACTATCTAAAAAAGATAGATCTACCATATCCTTCTATTGTGTATGAAATTTATGGTTTCCATTGGAGCAAATCTAATATTGGAATTTAAGATGAGAAAAAATTCTCCATTGGTAGCAAATGTTTATCCATTAAACGGGGAAAATCCTATTTAAAAAGCAAAAAGATTATGCTTCAACTCTTGCAAAGAACGGACTAACAGGGTCAGTTGCCCAATTAATCCTCATCTTTACATACCGTTACTGTATAAGATAGATCTCGTTGTGAAAGATCTATTACTGGAAAATTTATTAGTAGAGCTGAAGAGTGTGAACTATACAAATTACCAATTAAATGAAGAAATGAGCTTCGGTGTATAGAGATGACCTTACCGTTTAAGAAGTAACCATAGAAACGATGGAACCCACTATTTATTTATTCATTTCTATTTACTCCTTTACTATATATTATATTGTTAAAGAAATTGTCTAACTAAACTATTCTTTATAAATGTTTGTATTGAGATTTTAGTAGTGGATTCATTTCTTTGGGCTTTCACCCAACAACATAATGGCCGTTAAAACCCACCTAAAACCTCTGAAATTCTTTATGAAAAAGAAAAGGAAATGAAACTGCAACGCCGTTTGTTCCTTCACAACATTCATCGCCTCCAAAAGCTCTTCTTCTCTGCTCCATCATGGCCCATGCCATCTTCATCTCCTTTCTCTACCAGCATCAGCCCTCACCCCGTTCCCACCCGAACCAAAATTTCCATCGTCTCCAATTTCCTCAAAAACTCAGCCATTTCATCTCTCGACTCACCTCTGGACCAAACGGGGGTAGACCCAGATACCTCTCTTATCTCTTCTCCAAATTTGTTGCATGATTTATTTCTCTGGGCTGAAAAGAAACCTGGATTGGAATCCTCTGCGACGTTGTTTGATTCGATGATCAATATTCTTGGTAAAGCTAGGGAGTTTGAGAAGGCATGGAATTTGGTTCTTGATGAGATCGGTGATGGAAAAACGGTTTCCACTTTGGTTTCTATTAATACCTTCGTAATCTTGATCAGACGCTACGCTCGCGCTGGTAAATTCCCTTTTGATATATCTTACACAAGCCGCTTTAGAAGTTTTTTGAAGCATTTTTATTGGTTTGCAGTTGAATTTTAGTGTTATTTTGGAACTACTGATGTTTATGCATCTTTCAGGTATGCCTCATCCTGCTATCCGTACATATGAATTCGCTTGCAGTTTAGATCAGATTTACCATTCTGATTTGAAAACTGAAGTGTTTGAAATAATGTTGGATTGCCTTTGTAAGGAAGGGTATGTTAGGTTGGCATCTGAATATTTCACTAGAAAGATGGAATCTGATCTTTGTTGGTTTCCATCAATCAAGGTTTATAACATATTATTGAATGGATGGTTTCATTCGAGAAATCTCGAATATGCAGAGAGATTTTGGTTGGATATGAAAAAGGCTGGTGTATCACCTAGTGTTGTAACATATGGTATTCTTGTAGAAGGATATTGTATGATGCATTGTGTTGATAGGGCGATGGAATTGGTTGATGAAATGAAGGTAGTCGGACTTAAGTTGAATTCTCAAGTATATAAGCCAATTATCAATGCATTGGGTGAAGCCGGTAGGTTAAAGGAGGCGTTAGGGATGATGGAAAGGGTATTGTTGTGTGAATCCGGCCCTGATATTTCCATGTATAATTCTTTAGTGAAAGGTTATTGCAAGGCTGGAGATGTAATAGGTGCTAGTAAGATACTTAAGATGATGATTAGCAGAGGTTTCATCCCAACCACTACAGCCTACAATTATTTCTTTAGGTACTTCTCACAACTTGGGAAAATCGAGGAAGCTATGAATCTTTATACGAAGATGATTCGATCCGGTCACACCCTGGATCAGCTTACGTACCGTCTTTTGTTGAAGATGCTGTGTGAGGAGGAGAGGTTGGACTTGGCAATTCAGGTTAGCAAAGAAATGAGATTGAGGGGATACAACAGGGATTTTGCTACTAGTACCTTGTTGATTAATTTTCTATGCAAAATGCAAAGGTTTGAAGATGCTTTTGCAGAATTTGAGGACGTGATACAAAGAGGTATGGCTCCGCAATATAATACTTTCCAGAGAATAAATGATGAGCTAAAGAAAAATGGAATGACGGAGATGGCAAGGAAATTATGTGATATGATGAGTTTGATCCGTTCTTCCAAACAATTACCTAATACCTATGTTGAAGACGAGGACTCATCTCGAGCAAGGAGGAAATCAACAATTCGGAAAGCTGAAGCAATGGCTGATATGCTTAAGACAAGTACAGATCCAAGGGAACTTGTTAAGCATAGAACTTTATCTGAAAATGCTGTATCGAGAGCAGGCCGGTTGATCGAGAATATTAAGAAAAGAGCTAAGGACACAAGTTTGAACCGTTAATGCCTAAGACCAAGGTAAAAAAGGCAAAGATTAGAGCAAGCTTCAAGAAATAATCGATGCATGCAGTTGTTTCTAGATAACATATGTTATCTTAGCTGCCAGGGAGAACTTATGGGAAACCAGTTATGGAGAATTATGTTTTGCAATTAAGATATAAGATGGTATATGTGATGTACTGTTATGAAAGCTTGTTTAATTTTGAGCATGGGGAAACAAGCAGTGTCATTGAAAATGAAAAGACCATTTTTGTACTGCACAGACTGGGATGTCGACACAGTTATAGCAAACATTGATGTGCAAGCTGGAGCAATCAGTAAAAATACTATGGAGGCTCATGTACTAAAAGTTGAATTATATTTTGCTCTTGGGCAAATTTAGTTCATTTACGTTAGAGTAAATAGTAAATTGGTCCTGTTAAAAATTAGTCTCGATACACTAGCATGAGGTACATATGGCACACCACATGTAACTGTTAGGTTATTCCGTCATTTACGCCAGTTTTTAATAGTAAAAATTAATGAAATTTTTAACAATAAAGACTAGTTTATTCATTGAAATAATGTACAGAAACTAGTTCGCCCATTTTTAAGTAAATGGGGTAAAACTTAATTTGACTTCTGGGACTTTCATGGTATTTTTACAAGAGGAACCTAAGTAAATCCACTGAGCTCTTTCTTTTGTCAGTTTCACTTATTTCATTGCCAAAATAGCTTCTGCGTGTAATTAAAATTTTTATTTAAGAGAACAGAGAATATGATGAAAATGTATGGTTTTGTAGACAACCCTTTGTTCTTTGATAATTACAAAGCTGCATATAGCAAAACCTTTGTTCTTTGATAATTACAGAGTTGCATATAGCAAAACAAGCATAAAATGTTAGTGTTACTCGGACATTAATATGACGCGATTTTTCTTTTTAAAGTTTTTACAAAGAATCTTTGAAAGATAAATACAAGTACTTCAACAAAGAGTTTAAACAGCATAGATAAACACTGCTTGGAATCAAATTCGAGTCCAACAACATCAATCTTATTAATACTCACTCGCAAGTAGCAAAAGAACAAGGTCACATCAAGGCTCAAATGCAAAGCAATGATATGAAAATTGTTGAGGAGGTCCACTCGGGAGAAGCATTCGAAGCGTCATCTACTGGGCAGCTATCCAGTCCCCCAACAACCAAAGGCCAGTGCAGAATCAATTTGGTTGAAGGATAACATGCTGCAAAAGTAAAATTTCTGCTAAAGTTAAACCATGATATCCTCGGATGCACTCGATTTTTGCAGGATGTTCATTCCCACTATCAGAAACAAAGTTGTTTACCTTAATCTGGGTCCTATTATATGTGTAAGTGATGTGAACAAGTCCATCGCTAGCCTCAATAACAGCCGGATAAGAGAATTCCATTTCCAAATTCTCTTCTAGTGTTAAAACTTCATTCCATGAATCACCATCATCTGTGGACACTGCAACTTTAAGCACACCTCTTGAGATTGTATTGTAAGCAAGTAAGATGCGACCGTCGCTCAGCTTAACCCCGTCGATACCTAACAAACGTAGATCATCATGGTATAAGCCGGTAGGGAAATTGAAGGTAATAAGCAAGATTCTTTACAAAATATGCAGTTCTAGCTTACTAAATTTAAGAGCTGCAATGGCATTACTTGGCATAACTAAAACACACCAACCTGAGTTTGGGTTGGGAAGTTGAGTAGGTTTTGCATAATCCCAGTTATGACCACCATCATGGGATTCTGACATACAAACTCTACCGATGCCCTCGAAAGATCGCATTAAAACACGCAGTGTTCCTTTCGAAGTAACGTAAGGAACCGGTTGAATCACACTGAGAGACCTATTTTTAACATATATAGGGCCATACTTCTTCCAGGATATACCAGAGTCTGTTGTAACCTGCCAATGTTATAATCATCAAATATGTCAAACTGCATTTCCAAAACATCATCAGCGTCTTAACAGTTAATGTAGTTGAGTCAGTATCACAACCTCAACCCATGACCCCCAAGAATTCCAACTCTCTACGGACGATCCGCAGAGCAAAACCCCATTTTCGAGCAAGATAGGCTGCAGACAGTAAGTGGCACGTCAATATAAGAAAATGTAATAACAAATTATAGTCACATCACACCTTATTCTTAGAAGGTCCTAGTATGCCAGGAGGGAGTTGCTCTCTCTTTGTCCAAGTAACACCTTTATCATATGATCGCTTCATGCATCCACTCCACCTGGATTTATTTACAGAAAAATGTAAGATAACATAAGACGAACATATATTCATTGTAAAGAAATTCACATATCATGATAACATGTAGAAGGAACGAGTACTTCGGGATGCTTGGTCATATTTCTTTTGGGGGAAGAAGAGAGCATATATGGCTTGAACCTAAGATCTCTGCCCAGAATTTACTTTGAAAACTTCATTTGAAAACCATAAAGAGCTAGGAATTTACTTTTGAACCTCTTGGCCTGCTTTATAGAATAACAACAACTCCTCGGATGGAAGTTTAAATAGCACAGGATTCCACATTGGAACATTAGGTTGTTCGTCAATAACAAGGGGTGGATACCAGCAGCCATCCTGCCAAATCAATTTTAATTCATGCATTCAGGGCGTACAACCCGGTTGAAAACTGAAATCCTAAGAGTATCATATAAAAAATATAAGACAAGTGAACAAATCCATGCACACATGTCATAAAAGGAGGAAGCAAACAAAAGATGAGAAGAGTTTACAAAGAGAAAAATAGGTGAATTTGGTCTTTTCTGTTCTATTTTCAGCCTTACATGATAGATACATAAGAATGCAAGCAAAGAAACAAAAGAAAGACGAACACGGAGAAGTGATGCAAGGATGACAAGAAGTCCTTCCTTTCACTTGTATGTACACACACACACATACATATATGAAGCACAAAATATGCAAACCAGATATGCAATCAAGTACTGATGGCAGTTTATATCGACTGAACATTCATGTTGCCCGTCTCTATCTGCCTATAAAACCACAAAAGAAAGTTTAGTGAAGCAATCGAAGTCATGTCCGGCAAGTGAGTGAGACATTACTTTGTATTTCTGCAACCAAATTTTCACATCAGGTGCTCCTTCATAGCTTCCTCCAAAATAAGCAGCCAAAAAATGGTCTTTATCTACCTGCATGTATTAAATGTCAAATTCTATTAAAAACTATAAACCTACACACTAACACTCAGATAACAGAAATATGTAATGTCAATAGTAGAGGTATGACCTCAACAATAGTAGAGGCATGACAACTTTTGAAGGGAGCAGAAGTAGTGGAAAAGGTGAATTCCTCTCTAACTGGTCCCTGAATGGAATAAGCTTTCTTCATATCTAAATTCTCAGGACTTCAAATATTCCAGCTACTTTTTCTGCACAGTTTTTCCAGCACGTTTAGGCCTTCCCAAGTCTTACCAAACTATACATACATGCATATATATAAATTCACTTTGAAGCACCAGAAATAATAGAACATCAGCAGGCATCAAATTAAGAGAATTCAACCATATCTATGTAGCATTTGAATTATTTTTAAGAAATCAAGGGATGCAGATCCAGAAAATTGGGTGAAACAAACTGGAAACTGGAAAGTAAAAAGAAGAGAAGAAACCCATTTCCTTCTCCTGATTTGACAATTTTCCATATAGAAGACAATATTTGGTTTCATAGAATAGGATCTCAAAACAAAATTGATGCGTTGCTGTAAAAGTAAAACCACAAAAATAAACACATTGATATCACATGAAGAAAAGAACGAGAAGAGAAGCTGGTTACAATAGATATATTAGTAAAGAGAAGAGTACCTAGTTACAATCGTCGGCAACTCCAGCAGCCAGCAGCAGCGCGGCAGAGGGAGACAAAGAAAGAAAAGGCGACTTTTTTTTTTGGTTTACTACGCGACACAGACACAGGTAGTAGTTGACTATAGCTTAACCTGTTTTGGTGAATGGTAAAGCTAAAACCCAGCTTCAGAGTTCAGACTTGATGATGAAATGAAAGAGTAGAAGAAAGAATTACAAACACCATTTACCAAACTCATTGCCTCCAGCCTTGCATCAGTGTTTTCTGCTGCTACAACAATCTTCTCTATCATATCTCTCTACCCTTTTTTCTTCTTATATTTGTTACAGTTTTTTATAGATATATTAAGGTACTTTTTTTCCTTTATATTTACAAAAAAAAAAAAAGCCTAAAGAAATATTTGTATGCATTGAGGAAACAATCAAGTCTTGAGAATTTGAAAATTAAATTTTATCAAGTGGCACCTTTTGTTAGTGCAAATCTGTCACTGCAGTAAATGTTGTTGCTATAATTCAAACAATACCCTACCTAACACTATCCGTACCATACATGAGTTGGGGGTTTTGATCAAGTATAATCTTGTTGGATATTTCATTTTTCTTGAAAGGAAACTAGATAGTAAACGGTACCAGCTGTAAAACTAAAATAAATTTATACTTTTTTTAATATTTTTTATATGATTTATATTTTAATTATCCAACTCCTGAATTTAATATTACAACAGCACTTGTCATGTATGTAAATTTTCAAATTGGTCTAATATTCCTATCATATAGATCTAAAATACTCAATATATTAATATATATTCAACAGTTTATTTACTTTTACATAAAACTGTTAAAAATTAATTTATATTAAATTAAATAAACACATATATGATCTATATAAGTTGTCATTTTAAGTATATATTTTAGTTAGTCCAAATCAAATATAAATTGTCATTCATTTGAGAGTCGGTAAGAAAGATTAGAAATTCAGATAATTCGATTTAAGTCTGCGAGAATAAAACTACAACCATTCCTAAAAGGGTTGACCTCAAATTAGTAGTTGTCTTAAGACTTAAAATTGAACTCAACTCTAAGGTCTTGCAAATATAAGTGTTTCACTGATATGGATAAACACTTCTATTGTTCTTTAATTTTTGTTCCTGGTTCGTTATTTCATTGTTTGTTACATATAATCAGCACAACAACCTTGTAGTTAGATGTTTTTCAATTAGTATAAGAGTTTATCACCAAAATGTAATTGATATGATGTTGTGACTGATTAATGATCATAGTATCCATAAAAGAAACTTTGTTGGATGGTTTCTCCAAGTTTTGGTAAATTCTTGTAAATTTTATTTGAATTGTTTTTTCTTGAATATATTATAATTACCATCATTTAAGCAATTATAAACTTGGAAAGTTGACTTGATTTTAGACCATAAAAAGGGAATCAACTACCCTCTCCAGAAGTCTCAATTTTTGAAAGCTTAAAGAAATGGATCCAAAGCCTAGATTTCAACATCTCAATTTATTGAGACAAATATCACATTAAAATTCCATTTTTGATAAATAAATAAACTCGCCTTGCCAAATAAAACACTTCTTTTCTAACCAATTTTTCCAACTATCTCTACCACAATGCTCATGGGTTGGCTTGACTACTTTCAGGTTGAAAATAAAATAATGCTTCGGAGAGAACCTTCTCTAACAGGTTCTGCATTGCAAAGTTGACCTACATATTTCCACCCATGACCTTAAATCTTCAAGTTTAATGATGTGACTAAACCTATCCCAGCCACAGGGAGGAAGATCTGAACCCATACTCAAAACATAAAAAGAGAAACAAAAGTCAAAAGAAGTTAATCAAGAATGTCCAAGTTAAACATACAAGGTTACAAAATATCATGCAATGCATACAACAGACAAGGTTAGCTACTAGGGTTAAATCACAACAAAATCAACACATTGAACAACACCCACAACAGCCACAAACCAGTGATTGTTGCTGATTACAAAGCAAACAAAAACTAATGTGTATTTTCATCAGCTACTACTTTAACAATTGTATGACTTCCACAATTTAATAAACTTGTCATGACTCGCGGAAGAAACAAGGCCCGTCACCGGTGACACTGCCAATGCAGCTATCAGTCCTTCATGAGCCGACAATGTCTTTGTCTTACCCTCCGTCATATTCCATAGCTCCAAAGACTGCAGCATATCATCAAAAACTACTTGTTAAGTAACTATTTGCAGCATATTCTCATGTGATTATTCATGCAGGTATGGTTCATGGTATGTTTTCACTTAAACTGGCTTTCGACAAGAAATCATAATAAAAACTGGCATCGTAAATATGGGCCGAACAAGATGAACAAGAAAGTTACTTGCCTGGTAACAGCCAATGACCAGCAATGAAGGACTCGTAGGATGGAAAACACAAGAGTGAAACTTGTTGCCATTACAACTCAATTCATGAACACATTCCCCTTCACTCCCTGATCTAAAGCTCCAAACTCTGACAGAGTCCTCACTGACAGATGCTAGAAGCTCACCTGACAAGTCCCAGCATACAGAATGGATCAGCTTTGTATGTCCCTGTTTCAAATAAAAAAACAAGGGTAAGGCAGTCGTGCAGTAGCAGAGTATAAAATGCAGAAAAAAAAAATGTTTTCTAGTGGTTTCAACTGACATAACATGCAGTACATTTACATCCAACTGACATGACATATGTGCACATATATTTATCCACAACTGATGCAAACTGATAATAACTTCCGCTTTTAGTTCTTTCTGTTACGAGATAATGCCTTGGAATTTCTTTATTACATATATGTATGTTTTTTGTAATACATGTTGACTAATTCACCTGTAATGAGTGTCGACAAGTTTGAGTTTCGGCATCCAATATTGATACAACATTCTCCGCAGCTAAAGCAAGATACTTTCCAAAGCGAGGTTGAAATCTTAACTGGGCCGTACCAGGAGCAGTACCACCCTGATCCACACAAGAGAAACAATCTTAATAGCTGCACATCATCCTCAAAGAGAGATCTGAATTCAATTTAGTCACACTGCAAGAAAACCCGATGCAAGATCATACCTTGAAAACTCTTGCACAGCTCCCGTGGTTGATACTCCAATATCTAATTTCACCATCACCATCACAAGAGCAAATAAGGTCATCCTTAGTTGGGTGGAAGTCAAGTGACATAACGTTACCAGAATGTCCTGAGAAGGTACGAAGCGAATAACCAGGCTGCAGAAGAAGTTAACAAAAGTAAATGTTAAAATAATGGAACATACAGAGGCTAAAGAGATTCTAATCAAAAGAATAGAATAGTATTTTGATCAGTTTCTTGACCAAACATGGTAAGCCAGTACAGGCACATGATTTACTTCATTTTATTAATAAAATACCATCTTTTACCATCTAATAGTATAGTCATTTCCATGCATTCTAAGCACAAAATATTTCCACTGTTGCAAAAGAAGAAAATTTAATGACATCAGGATCTAAGGTTGATTCAAACTAGAATTCAAATAAAAGCATTCAATCCTTCAGGTTTTACATTCAGGAGGAAGGAGCTGCAACAATAAAAATATTAAATATTAACTACTTTCCAGTTTCCCGTGAATAGTGAATACAATAGTTGCCCATTACAGAAACCTACTTGGTATTTATAAAGTATATAATATATGTGTTTACCGCATTCTGGAACTTGTCCTTAAATTGTAATAAAGGTGAATTTTCTTTCATTCTAGACATTTCCGATTGTTTTATTAGTAAGAACTAAACCACTCTGAGAAAATCACTTCTAGACATGCATTAAACTAGATGGCATCTTTAATTCATTTCAGTGCAATTAGATGGCTACCCAGAAGAAAGAAACTTAGAATGGCAATAGCATGAACATGTACAGAATGTTTTAGATGAAAACTTCATTGGGTTCAAACAAGTAAGCATCATGCACGAGTAGAAGAAGACATGATTAACCCAAAAGTCAACAATTTTGAGTAAAGACAAAAAATGTCTACTAACACTGTCAGCATCCCAAACTCTGACAGTTTTGTCAAATGAAGATGTTGCGAAGCGTGACATGCTTGGACTGAAACGAACATCAGTAATTAAACATGAATGTTCTTCAAGTGTAGACTTTGGCTTCAAAGTGTCTGTATACCATAATACAGCCTGTGTTGGGGAAAAAAAGAAGGCACAAAGGATTTCACTTCTTAGCATGATTTAAAAAGGAAAACCAATTAAAAACTTGAGATTTCAGAAGTAGCAATGTTCCATCTCTCCTCAGGGTACTCACCTTTTTATCATGGCCACCACTAGCAAGCAACTTTCCATCGGATGAGAAATGACAACAGGTAACTTTGCTACTGCTCGCTCGAACAGAATTTAATTCCATAAATGTGACACCTGAAGAAAAATTCAATTTTGGCATACTGTAAAATAGCAACATTTCAAACATAAAGCACGGAACTAATCTACTTATGTTCAGATGAAAGGTATCCCTCAAGATTCCAAATAAGGATAGATACAAGTGCCAATACAATAGCTCAATTTCTTTTGGTCAGATTCAATTAGCTTTTTAGTATATAAACCAATATAGCAAACAGCCATCTGATTTGTTAGTAGAGTGTTGAACTCTTGGTTCCAGTAATCAAAAATCCAATCTCTTGTAACCTCAAATGCCAAAAAAAACCAATGCGGCAAGATCATGAAATTAGTAGCAATAACCAGAAAATAGAAGATCAATTCAGTAAGAAAAACACTAAAAAGTACAAAATTCAATGAGATACACAATGTCTAGGCTTAAATGTGCGTGGTGAATTCCAAAAAGGATGTATCAATTGCCATAATAATTTCACAAACAAATTAATACTGGACAAAAATGGTCAAGAGAATGGAACTACAATGTTCAAGAAAAGTGGCTATATAAGATTCCCATTTAACAAGTCATAACCATAAAAGTTATTTTACGGACCTTTAGTGACATCCACACATCGGCCAACAGCATCTCTGGGATCTGTATCATCATGGGATAAAAAAGATTCAACATTATCATCAAGCGATCCATCCTCCACAAATCTATCCATATCAGCCTGCAATTCAAGATCTTTATCATCCCACTGCCAAAATGGAATTCCATGAGAACACATGCAAGAAGTTCTTAATCCTTCCACAACATGCAAAAATAATAATGTACTCACCAACTGGTTTGATGGTGAAGTAAGCGTGCCAGCACCATCAGCACCAAACATCATCAGAGGCTTGGAAGAACTGCCACTGTGAGGCAGGGCAGGCATTGAAATCACATCTCCAGGGGTGTGCGTTGACGGTGTGGAAGGTGCTGAACTTGGGGAAGGACCAGCTGTGTTTGCTGTCCCCGAACTATTGGCAGGGCCTGAAGAAGACACTGGCTGTTTTCTCTTTCTTCCATTCTGGTTTTTTGAAACCTTAAAATTAATTAGGGAAATCATGTTAGGAACCTGCTCAGATATTTACTTAAGCCCAGGTAGTCAAGAGAACTTATAAATGCGACCCAAACTCACTCAAACGGGAAAAGAAAGAAGCTTAAAATCCTACACTAGAGGTTATTCTTGAAATGTTTCTAAGAGATAAGTATTATAAAAAATAAAAATAAAAGGACAGTAACAGCATGGGATTTTGAAGCTAATCTATCATCTTAGGGACGAGCAACACAGAAATAAAGCATTCTTGATTCAATCCAAATCTTTCTAATGAAATCGTACCATTATTCCAAGAGCAGGGGATGGAGGAGAAGAATTAATGGGAAATTCAAAAAAAAAAAAAAGTTGACCTATTAGCTAGAAATTTCTTCAGCGGGACAAATCTCTACCGTGCCCATACTGACCAAGAACCACAAGGAACACTCCAGAAGAGTGCCACATGGAAGCAAGATGAATTAGAAATAACCAGAAAAGGGCAGACCTGATCATTCCCTCGAAATGAGTTTGACATGCTACCATCCACAGTGACACTTCCACCTCCACCAACTTTATCTTGTTGAAGTAGACTTGGATTAGAAGTCTGTGGTTGCTGATTCAAGAGTGCATGCTGTGAGCTACTGTTCTGTTGCTGTTGCTGTTGCTGTTGCAACTGAGCCAATTTTAACTGCAAGGTGGATTAAATATCTAAAAAACTGGATGACCATAAAACTTATGTGATAGCAAAATACCTAGCAAACAAAGGGGAAACTGAAATTTCCTTTCAAGAGAAAGGGTAGGAAAAACAAACTTCGTACAGACAGTAATACCTTCATCAGCACATCAGCATCTCCTCGATGCATAAGAGGACTGCCTGCCTGCAATGGTGATACATTTGGAACAACATCACCAGCAGAATTTGAAAGGCCCATGGTCCGATTATTATTCAACAGCATTCTCAGTCTTCTATTTTCATCACTGCCAGCTGGTGATGTCAGAGTCTGCTGAGCAAGCATGAGTTGCTGCTGGTGCTGTGGTGTCAACATCTGAAGTTGGTGAAAGGGCTGAGGAGCCTGTATAAAAGGCTTTTGCTGTTGTAGTATCCCAGACCGCAGTTGATCTAGTCCCTAAAAAACGGATAAAATGATAACCATTCAAAAGAGATACATGAAAAGTAAAATTTACAATTCATAAATACAGGTGATAAGTAAAAACAAATTATTTCCACCAAATAGAACTGTGATACTAAGAGTTATTACCACTCTAGGGTAAAGCAAATCTTTATAAAACTTACTGTTAAAGGCCATCCTTTCAATGTCAAATTATTACCACCTTGATTTGAGCCTGAAACAAAAATGAAATCACATAATTTATGTTCCTAATTCCTATGTAAACCGAGCCCAGCATATCACAAGAACAAGCAAACAGTAGTTGAGTTGATACCATCATTTTTGCACTATTTTTGAAGTAAAGAATTGAACAGAACCTAAGAAAGTGAAACAAACCTACCTGGAATTCCTATTAAAGATCCATCTGGGCCGGTAGCCCTGGGATTCAATACTGGATTTATCTCACTCTTTATGTCCTGCTTCCAGATAAATTTCAGAACATGACAAAGAGAAGCATCAAATGAAAGAGATCAATATAAGAGATCAAATGAAAGAGATCAAACAAACCTACCGGTGTTGTTCCTGGCAATTGCTGACTCCGAGCTTGAACTTGAGGAGACATACCACCAGCAGTACCATGCAGCACTTGCCTGGAATTTGCATGATGCCAAATTAGTTTATTGCTGTAAACAACTAAGTATTGGATGCTTCAACAAACCCTAAATGTCCTACTGGCTATTTCAGATAAAAGAATGTGAAACAACTCCAAATTATTTTGTTAGAGCAAACCAACCACAAGATTGAAGGGAATTGCCCTAAAAACTATATCGAACACCTTCTGAAGCATTTTTGCAAATTGTCTTGGTCAATGTCCATGAGACTTTGTTCACATTGCTCTTTACAAAATCATCTGCAGCCAAAGGCTCTTCTGAGTAATAAAAGAAATGTAGAATAACTCACCCTGAAGGTTGGCTGGTTGCTGCAGCAGGCTTCAGTATTGAGGCATGATTTGGATCCAAGAGCTGGCCAACATTCTCACCATACCTTTGCTGTAGGGAGTTCCTTAATGGTTATGACTAAAAGAAGAACATGTTTCTACGAAATCAAAGATGATCCACCTACCTTCATGGCCGCATCATCCAAAGAATCCCTTTGAAGTGGCAACTTTAGTCTTTCCTCGTACATCTTTGTTGCCATGGCATTAGCAGTTCCAGCAGGCTGACGCATGAGAGAGTCATTCCCAACAAGTCCATTTGTACTGCCATTTAGGAGATGAGACCCATCCCTTCGTTGTTGGGGCTGTTGCGGCTGCTGGGGCGACTGCTGCTGCGGCTGCTGTTGTTGCTGTTGTTGTTGTTGTTGTTGTTGTTGCTGCTGCTGCTGTTGCTGTTGTTGCTGCTGCTGCTGCTGCTGTTGCTGCTGCTGCTGTTGTTGCTGCTGCTGTTGTTGCTGCTGCTGTTGTTGCTGAGCATGCCTCTGCATTAAAAGTTGTTGCATCTGCAGTTGTTGCTGCTGCTGTTGCTGTTGATGCTGATGCTGATGTTGAGGCTGTTGAGGTTGCTGCTGTTGCTGCTGCTCTCGTGCTTTAATCAACTGCGTCTGCAATACCACAATGCACCATAAGCATCATCATATTTTAAGGACAAATCATTGGGAATGCTCAAGGATTCGATACACTACGTGTATAAATAATTAAACTTTTTAGCAAAATTCACCAACGACACTTGCCCAGCCATCAGGCACTTCGCTAACAACAAGCTATGGCATCCCTAGGGGAAGATAGATCATAAATGAGGCTGTTTTCATAATTTTACTTCCAAGCCAGCTTTTCCAAAAGCCAAAAGCACCTACTAATCTACCATCCAGCTTTTGGGCTTGGTTTCAAGAGCCCGTTTGGAAAGTGCTTTTGATGGTAAAAGCTGATTGTTTAGCATTGCTTTTGCTGTCAAAATGTGCTTTTGGACAGCCAAAAGCAATGCTAAACAGGGCCCTAAATCAAAAACTCAGAGCAGGTTACCAGTTAATGATTCGATGTAACTAGTCTCACTTAAAAGTTCAACAAAAGGAAAGAGCTGACTTACTCAGAGACAAGAAGCCCTACCATATGTTCTAAACATAAAAATGGTTAGAATAGAAATGGACACCATAACAAAAGTGCAGATACCAGATGGAAATTGTTATCAAACCCAACTTCATATATGCCCCCTCTCCCCAACAAAAAGAAATGCAAAAATAAAATGTTGATGCTAGGTTATCAAAATAAATTGACAGCTTAAAATTGAGAAAGTGAAATAAAATCAAACCAGACCTCAATATAAGATGCAGCAACCTCTGAGTGTTTCTCGTTAGTCCTGGCAATGAAGATGTCCCAGAAAACAGACCACCATTCAAAGAGAAAACCTCCAGGTGCATCAATAGCTGGATATCCAAGTTCAGAAATCAACATCATAATCAGTGAAAACATTAAATTTCTTAAGCAAATTTGTTGCTTTGGGTGAAAACAGGGAGAACCTCGAAAGTAAGAACAAGTTTTTTCCGGGTTTTACATAATCCCCGAACCCACATAGTTACTTACCTACAGGATCTGATGATACTTTTCCTTCAGCTTGAAATGCCTGAGCTGAAGCCTTTAAATCCCTCTTCACTAAATAATCATGAATATACACATCTAACCTGTTATTGAGAAAAATAAATGACCATAATCACTCATGACAAAAGCAAATAAAATTTTACAACACTGTGAGCAAATACAATTTTTGGAATTGAACAAAATAACACTCAGGGATTTCTGATGCAACAGTATTAGAAACAGAGTACTGAAATAGAACATAAAAAAAGGAAAAAGAAAAAACTAAACCAAATATATTTATTCAAGAAAATAAAGAACAAAATTTATGAAAAAGAGCATAACGGTAACTAAAAGTGCCAGAAAAGAAGCAAACCCTAGGAAATACCAGCTTCAAAGAGCTAAACTTGGAATCCAAAAGACTTCATAAAGAACAAGCAAAATAACACAGAAAGGGTTACATAACTAGAACCCCAAATCAAGCCAAAAAAAGTAAAAGAAATAAAAAGATTGTTGAAAAATGAAAAACCCAAAAGGTAAAATTTAATAAGAAAAGGGGAAAGAAAGGACTTACATTTTATCAGCTTCCCAGTTGGTTTGAGACATCTCGAAACACTTGAGAACAGTTCCAGATTCCTAGGTACTTGTCTGAAACAGCTTCCCTTCAAGTTTTAATGGCTACCCATGAAAAAGAAAATATCAACCCCAAAAAAAATTTATTACAGTACAAAGAAAGAGAAGAATCTATGCTGAGGAATAATACAAGGAAAGAGGCAGAACCTGTCTAGTTTTAGCAATATGAAAAATCATATATATTTATTTTATAGATTTTTAAGGAGAAAAAAAGGGAAAAAAAAAAACAAAGAAATTAAGAAAGGGAATGAATTGATAGAGATATACCTGCAATCCATAAAACGTTTATTAGTTTTTTTCAGAGCTTTTCATTCTTTTTCTTTTTCTCTTTCTTTTAAGTGAATTTATTTTCCTTTTTTCTCTGCTGTAGCTTTTGGTTCGATTTGGCTTGCTGTTGCAGATATCATAATGGCTTTGTTAGTTGAATTTACCCAACAAGCCCTTTCAATTTATTTAATTTCCCAAAAACAGACGGATTTCATGATGGCAACTTTAAGTTCAAATGACTATTCTAACCTCAATGTTTGCTTCAAACTACACAATGTTTTTATATAGAATGGTGTGAGTTAGGGTGAGGTTATTGGAGAGTAACCGTAATTTCACTAGAAAATAAAATTCTTACTCCTTTTCCCGTTGCAGGACTTGTATTCTTTACTATTTACGAATAAGCCCCAAATTTGTTGCTTTTTTATGATCTCAGCCCTTTTACTTTATTTCCATTTTCAGCTGCACCCTTGTTTTAGCCCAAATCTATATTTGCCGGGTGGCCTAATCTTGATTAATAAATGTTAATATTGATTCGTTCTTCTTTTATCTTCCTTTTATATTCCAAATTTAAGATTCTATTTGTTCCCTAAAAGAATAGTTTTTGAAATTTTTTTTTTTGAATTTTGATTTTTTCAGTAATTTTATATAAAATATATTTTTGTTTATTTGCTTTTTCAAATTTTTGCATTCATCTTACAATGAAACTGTCTTGTAATTACAATAAATTTTATTTTTATTGTTTGACTAATAGATCATAATTTTTTTAGAAAATGATATTAGCGATTATATTAGATAAAATCATAATCAAAAGTAAATAGGCATGTTTCGACTTTTCCAATAAGTTCATGACCGAAATCGGTGGGGATCTAAATAAACGTAATATATCATAATTTTTAATATCATGGTAATTACACAACTAAATAATTATAAATCCTAAAAATATATTTATTATCGATAATATTTGAAATAAAAATATATTTGACAATATGATTATTAATAAAATTAACAAGACAAATAAACATCCTAAACAATTTTATCTAGTTATTATAGCATTTTGCATTTTTAAGTTATTCACTTTCTAAAATTAACATATATTTTCTCCAAAAATTATTAAACATATATTTAATATTATCATTGATCATTGACCAAATATAAATAGTTAATAATAAATAATAAGTTAATTTAATTAAATCTAGTGCATCGAAATGTATAGAAAATTATCGCTAATCAATAAAATTTTCAAATTATTTAAACGATAATAGTAAAATAACATATAATTATATTTTAAAATTAATATATATATCCTAAAATTAAAATATTGTTCTTATTGTGTAAAAATAACTTTTAAAACTCAAATTGTTTACTAACATGTTTGGAAAGTCGTATGATAATTGGATTTGTATAATTGCTTATAATTATTCAGTAGCTACTTCAATTATCATCTTCCTCTGAAAATTTGATAGTGTAATTAGGGTATTTCAATTACACCCAATTCAATAAGACTCACTAATTATAATTATAATGATTATCAACAATATCATAAATGTGCAATTACACCTAATTCAGTCATTGTGTAGTTTTTCAAACATGTTGAATTTTCTTTCTCTTCAACTTATCTTTTGATGAGAGAAACATGTCAAACCCACGTCGTAAGTAAACGAAAATGGATATAAAATATATATATATAATTAATACTAAAATGGAACTTACGTTTCAAAAATATTTAAAATTTTCAACTTAATAACTAATTCATTCAAAAAATATATTGTTAATATAAAAAATATAATATAATATATATTATTTAATTCGATTAATTACCCGATTTTGAATAGAATTAATCGGTAATTGAATTTTCAAAAAATCATTAATCAACTTCCGATTAAACTAAATTCGATCAACGACCGATTAATCAAATTAGATCGATTCAATCGGTTAATTCGATTTTAACCAAACTATAAACACCCCTAGACCTAACACTCATGGGAGGTTTGTCTAAAGATATTATTTCAACAGTTGAAGCAATCAAAATTTTGTTATTATTAAATTCAGATTAAATTGATGTAAGCTAAATACTAATTTTTCACCGTTATTAACAATATGAAGATCTAGTTGTTGAATTCCGTCATAATCTAAAATTTAACCCCCACAAATAAACAAAACAAATTGTACTTACGAAGTGTGATGTATATATATGGGAAAGTAGGGGTGTTCAGTCGGTTAACCGACCGGTTAACTGACCCGAAATAACATTAACTGAATTAACCGAACTTTCAAAACTTTTAACCGTTAATCGAACCGAAATTTTTTAAAAAAAATTAACCGAACCGAAATTTTTTGGTTAATTCGGTCGGTTAACCGAATTAACCAAAAATTATATGTTTTTTTTATTTTTGGTTAAGAATTAACCGAATTACCTGAATTAACCGAATTATCCAAATTGAATCACTACATAATTAAAAACATTACATAAGTCTTTGAATCACTACATAATTAAAAACATAACATAAGTCTTGAAATTAACACATAATTGAAATATAAGTCTTTAATATTCTCCATTTGTATCCATTTCAAATTAACACATAATTGAAATATAAGTCTTTAATATTCTTCATTTGTATCCATTTCTTCTCTCCAAAATATCTCTATTTGCATTAAACCTACAAAAAAAACATGTGTCTATTTATATTTTATTTTTATTTTTATTTTTATTTATTAAATTATTTGTAATTTTTATGATTGGGTTGGGTTGGGTTGGGTTGGATACTTGGGTTTGGATTGGGTTTAGGTGAATAATGGGCCTATTTATATATTATAATTTTATTTATTAATTTTTCGGTTAAACCGAAAAAATTCGGTTAACTGACCGGTTTCGAACCGAATTAATCGTTAACCAAAAAATTAAAAAATAATTAACCGACACCCGTCGAAAAAATTTGGTTAACCGACCAATTAACCGAATTCGATCGGTTAACTGAATTTTTTCAGTTTTACCCGAATTTTGCACACCCCTATGGGAAAGGATTGTATGAAACAGTGATGCCACATCATTGGTGTAACAGCCCGTTTTCAGTGAAATCAGAACAGTGGTTTTAGGACCACAAATCTGAGTCGAAAAGAAAAATTATTTTAATATTACTACATGGTCTACATTATGGTAGGAAAGTCGTATGAAAATTTCGTTAACGAAAATTTTACCGATTACATGTTTAATTGATAAAAGGACCAACTTGTGTAAAATGCAAAAGTTGAGTTCTAGTAGCTATAGGTATCAAATAGTTATGGAATTTAAAACTTGAGGTCCTTATATGGTAAATAGACCATTAAGAGAAGTTAATAGATATTTATGATGATTCATCCATGAAAAATTAGAAAAATAAAATGACTAAATTGGAAATTGAAATAATTAAAGATGATAATAAACTAATATCATCTTATTTCATCATCTTCCCCAAATTAAAATACATGGAAACCCTAGCTAAGAGAAAGTGAGCTCAAGCAAGTTGTTTTGGTTCAATTAAGTATGAATTCTTGCCCCGTTTTTAGTAATTTTTACATTTTCGAGATCGTAATAACCTAATCTATCTATTTTGGGGATCAATTTGCAAAGCTATCAAAGTATCAAAATTTTGTCATGGATGAGTATCCTGAAATTTTGAAATTTATGGTAGAAAATGAAAGGTTGTTGATAGATAAACAACTTTTGTAAAGGAAATTTTGATGAAATTGTGATTTAGGGGATAAATTGAAAATATGTAAAATTCATGGAAATTTTTTGATTTCTGTAAATTACATGGGCTGCGGATGTTATATGAAAAATTCGGTTAGGCTTGGAATAAGTATTAAATTGTATGAATTTCATTTTCCGATACTAGGGGATGAAATTAGAATTAATTAAAAGTATAGGGGCAAAATGATACTTTTGCCTAAAATGTGAATTTGATTTAATTGGGGCAAAATGATACTTTTGCCTAAAATGTGAATTTGATTTAATTGAATATGAATTTCATTAAATTGCCTTAAATTTACTCATATAGATCCGGAAAGATCAAATAAGGAGTTAGATCGAGGAAAAGAAAATGTGTCGAATTAGTAGATCCAAGTATACGAACAAGTGTTGAGGTAAGTTCGTGTAACTAAATTATGTATATTAATATATTTGAAATGAATGTTGTGTATGTGTGAATTGTATAAATATATTATGTATGAAATTGATCACATATCCGATAATGTCTGATAAATAATAAGTCTCGTTTAAATAGATGAAATTCGATGGATACAGGATTTCCCGTATTGGTTGAGGTCCGGCATATGTTGCAGACACACCATAGCTCGAAAGCGCATCATGTTATAAGCCTTCTCAGGCTTCCTGTTACATGGTTCCTACGAGCATCCCGATCGGTATTGAATCTGCATGTGTTGCGGATATACTGCAGCTCTTTTTGAACATCCTGTTATATGATCGGTATTGATCCTGCATGTATTGCAGACATACTGCAGCTCTTTATGAGCGTCCCGATATAGGCTCTTTATGAGCTTCCTGATATGGCTCGCTTCAACTTCCTATTATATGGCTATCCGAAGCTCCTTGATAATAGCTCTTTGGAGTTACCTGATAAGCTCACATGAGCTTTCTGTTATAAACTCTTATGAGTTTTTTGTTATTCAGCCCGGATAAGCTTCCCGTTACATGGCTCACATGAGCTTCCTGTTATATGCTTGAGAGGGTGCTTCCCGATTATGTGCTTAAAAAGCACCCCTGAATATGAATTGACGAATCACTAATTGGTACACCTCGTATGTACTACCCGAGTATCCATTGATATTTCAATGATTCAACAGGCAAAACTCCTGATGTAAGAAAAAAATAACTATTAAATGAATTATATCTAGAATATTCCTGAAATATCTGGAAATTATTGTACGATAAGCTCATCTCTATTTTCTTGATATCCATGTGAATTTCATGACTAACTTGTTTGATAAGAATACGTGTTTAGGTAATTGGCCAAAATGTTTTGGATGCATGTTTGTATGCTTACTTTAAATGCACATGATTGGTAAGTTAAATTATTGTTATACGAACTTACTAAGCATTAAATGCTTACTCGATTTTCTTTCCTCTATTTTATAGTGCTCGGAAGCTCGTAAAGGTTGGAAATCGATCGGAGCATCATCACACTATCTTTCAGCTCGTTTTGGTATAAATAGCAAACTTATTTCGATATTATGGCATGCATAGGTCAAGTGGCCAATGATGGCATGTAAATGGTTAGTTGTGACTAGCCATTGGAATGGCTAGTGATAGTAAGCTTGATATATATGTATGATGTTATATCATGTTTAATATATGTGTGCTTGATATGATTGAATTAAAATTTGGTAAACTTGAATGTTTATACAAATAGGTAAGTTTGAATGCATGGATACAGGTAACGATATGTCTTGTATAAGATTTGTATTTGGCTTGATTAAATGTCTTGAATTGGTTGGTGAATGTGCTTAAATGTTGATGTAAGTGGAAGACAAATCATGTGAGAAAAATGGCCTATTTTCATCCATACGGGCAGATACACGGGCGTGTGTCTCAACCGTTTGTGACACACGGCCATGCGCACGAGCGTGTGGTTTGTCCGTGTGTTCCCTGCATCTTGAAAATTTAGAAACAGAATAATTCAAATTGCTCACATGGGCAGAGACATAGGTGTGTGTCTCAGCCGTGTGTGACACACGGCCTAGCACATGAGCGTGTGTCTTGGTCTTGTGAATCTTGCACCTAATTTTCGAAAATTAAATTGTGCACACGGCCTAGCACACGAGCGTGTGGTTGGCCGTATGACCCAATTTAAAGAGTTACACGAGTATAGACACAGGCTGGGACACGGCCGTGTGCCCCCTGCACCTAGGCAAAAATTTGAAATTTCGTAAAAAATTCTCTGAGTTTTTTATTTAGTCCCAACTTGTTTCTAATGGATAAATTGGGCCTCAATGGTCCATTTAAGGGACAATGTGATTGAATATGGTTGGTTTCAAATATGAATAGTAAATGACATGAATTAACTGTATCTATTTTGTAAACTCCGATAATGCTCTGTAACCCTGTTCCGGCAACGGATATGGATTAGGGGTGTTACAATCTGTATCTCTTTTCCAATAGTTTTATGCCACATCAGCATTTCATCCTGAATTTCAACATTTTTATCCTGAAAGAAATCAAATCCAAATTAAAATCCTGAAATTATTGATGTGGTATAAAACTATTGGAAATGGATAATATCATTATTTTATACAATCATTTCTCGTATATATATAACATCTAAAATAGGCACATTACAATGTGATCAAATTTCTTGTCATATTAATAGAAAGACATGGGACTAACACTTATATTTTCCATTTTTCATGTAACAAGCAATGATAACACTAGAAGATGTAGTATAAAACTCCTTACCCGAAGAACGTCACATTGGTCATCAAAATCACCTATTCAAACAATCATGAAATTGATACACATTTAATCTCGAGTTTTAAGCACACAATGAATCATTTCAGTCAATTATGAGTTATATCAAACAAATAGTAAGCCAACTATCAATACTTGAATCAATTTCCAACTATTTTAACTTTGATGTTTCCGTGTGTTAGGAACCAATGCTCTAAGTGTAGTTTATTATTCATTTGTACTTGTAATTTTTCAAACATATTGGTTTAATAAAATTCCATCATTTATGTTAATATCATTTTTATTTGTTTTCAACGATTTTACCGCACAAAGCAAAATGTAAGCAAATATTGGTTCATTGATTACCTAACGTGTAACTAATATTAAGTTGCATTATACGGTCGGATCACAATTTAAGAAGACAACTTATATTAGTAGGTAATCTAAAAGGTCCATAGTCTGATGAATTGAAATTAAGCAAATCAGTTAAATGACTATTATGCCATCTATCAAGTCCAACTGGGGAGATACCTTTGTTGGATTTGGTATCTTAAGTGTAATGTCTATGTTAGTTTGTATTTTTCGAACAAAAGTGGTTTAATAAAATATTCATAATTTACATTAATACCCTTATATATTGTCTTCAATGGTTTTTTCACAGAAAGCAAAACATAAGCAAATATTGGTTCACTGGTTACTAATCTTTAACTAATACTATGTGGTATTACGTGGTCAAATCGTAATACAGAAAGACAACTTATATTAGTAAATGAATCTAAACATGTCCTTAGTCTAATCGGAATGAACAAATCAATTGAAAGACTAATATGTTGTCTATCAAGTCCAATTGGGTAGAGACTTTGTCTTGAACATCAGAGTGAATGACTCCCAGAAGATAGAGACACATATGTGATTAATTGCTCAATTTATTTATGAATTTATTCACTTGAGGCATTTATAGTGTGGCATACATTTATCCTGAGTGGATATGTAATAGTCCGTTTTTAGTGAAATCAAAACAGTGGTTTCGGGACCACAAATCCGAGTCCGAAAGAAAATTTATTTTAATTTTATTTCATGGTCTGCATTATGTTGAAATATTGTATGAAAATTTCGTAAATAAATTTTACTGATTATATGTCTAATTAGATGGAAAGAACCAAATTGTATAAAATGCAAAAGTAGAGTTCTAGTAGCTATAAGTATCAAATAACTATGGAATTCAAAATTTGAGGTCCTTATATGGCAAATAGATCATTAAGAGGAGTTATTAGATAAGTATGATGATTTATCCATGGAAAATTAAATAAAGAAAATGGCTAAATTGGAAAGATGAAATAATAAAAGATGATATTTTAATTAAATTAGAAATATCATCATTTTATATCATCTTTCCCAAATTAAAGACATGGAAACCCTAGTTATGGGTATTAAACTCAGGCAAACTATTTTGGCTTAAACAGGGGAACATGACAGTATCTGAGTACGAACGAGAATTTGTCAGATTGAGTAAATATGCCAGAGAGTGTATCTCGACTTAAATCGTTATGTGTAAACGGTTTGAAGAAGGATTAAACGAAGACATAAAGTTGTTGGTTGGGATTCTTGAATTAAAAGAATCTATTGTACTGGTCAATCAAGCTCACAAGGCTGAATAACCGAGTAAAGAAAAGAAACAAGCTGAGATAGAAGCCAAAACTTCAAGTAAAAGATTTTTGGGAAAATCACAACAGTTGGTTTTATCATGATCGTTTTACCACATCTACGAGGTACTCTGGGAGAGACTGAGGAATTCAACGTTCTAATCTGAGATCTTAGGCTATATCTGTAGCAAGTGCAGGCAGTGTTGGACATCCCAAACCCAGATGCAAACATTGTAATAAAATACATTTCGGTGAGTGCCGCATGAGAAGCGAGGCATGTTTTAGATGTGGTTCCTTTGACCACTATTTCAGAGACTACCATGAAAAGCTTGAAAAAGATATTGCCCAAACTTCAAGGCCAAATAATTCCGCCTCAAGAGGTAGACCACCTCGTAATTTCAGTAATGTGAGTGGTAGTCGGGGTACAACAAAAGATTCAATCGTGAAATCTGAAGCACGAGCACCGGCTAGAACATATACTATTCGTGCACGTAAGAATGCCTCTGGACCCAATATTATTACTGGTACTTTTTCTTTATTTGATACTGATATAACTGCTTTAATTGATCCTGGTTCTACTCATTCATACATCTGCATGAATTTAGCGTCTATTAAAAATTTACCTATCGAGTTTACTGAATTCGTGGTTAAAGTTTCAAACCCCCTAGGCCAGTATGTGATGGTGACTAAAATTTGTAATAATTGTTTTTTTAATGGTACAGGGTTACTGTCTTTCAGCTGATTTGATGTTATTGTCATTTGATGAATTTAATGTGATTCTGGGTATGAACTAGTTAACTCAACATGATGCCGTAGTAAATTGTAAAAAAAAGTATATTGTATTGAAATTTCAGAATGGTGAAATGCTCTGTATTGAATATAATAAAGTGGACGGGTTGTTTAATGTAATATCAGCCGTGTCAGCACAGAAATATGTCAGAAAAGGGTATTATGTTTATCTTGCCCATGTGTTGGACACTAAAGTATCTGAGTTAAAGATTAAGCCAGTGCCAATTGTTTGTGAGCATCCTGATGTGTTTCCAGAGGAGTTACCCAGATTACCTCCGGTCAGAGAAGTAGAATTTCTATATATCCTGTTCCGGGACAACACCGATATCTATAGCACCCTACAGCTGTAGAATTAAAAAAATTGAAAGTACAGTTGCAAGAATTGACTGACAGAGGTTTCACTCGACCTAGCTCATCACATTGGGGTGCACCAATTTTATTTGTTAAGAAGAAAGATGGATTGTTAAGACCGTGTATTGATTACTGACAGCTCAACAAAGTTACAATAAAGAACAAGTATACATTGGCTCGTATTGATGAATTGTTTGATCAGTTGAAAGGTGCCACCGTATTCTCAAAAATTGATCTTCGTTCTGGCTATTATCAGTTACGAGTGAAAGACTCTAATGTACCAAAAATAGCCTTCAAAACCAGGTACGGACATTATGAATTTCTTGTTATGCCGTTTGACTTGACTAATGCACCTATTGTATTTATGGATTTAATGAATAGAATTTTCAGACCGTATTTGGATAGATTTGTGGTGGTATTTATTGATGACATCTTGGTATATTCTCAAGATAAACTGAGTAAGCAAATCATTTGAGAATTGTTCTGCAAACTCTGTGTGAGAAACAACTATACGCTAAATTTAGCAAGTGTGAATTCTAGCTTCGAAAAGTTGGTTTTCTGGGACATATAGTGTCGACTGAAGGAATTAGAGTTGATCCGAGTAAAATTTCAACAATTATTAACTAGAAACCACCGAAAAATGTGTCTGAAGTTAGAAGTTTTCTGGGATTAGCAGGTTATTATCGGATGTTTATACAATAGTTTTCGATGATAGCTTCACCAATGACACAGCTATTACAGAAAAAATGTGAAGTTTGCATGGTTTGATAAATGCCAGCAAAACTTTGATTGGTTGAAAGCTCTATTGACCGAAGCACCGGTTCTGGTTCAACCTGAATCGAGTAAAGAATTTGTAATTTACACTGATGCGTCATTAAACGGTTCAGGTTGTATTTTGATGTAAGAAAGTAAAGTAATAGCATATGCTTCTAGACAACTTAAACCACATGAAAAGAATTACCCGATACATGATTTAGAATTGGTAGCTATTTTTTTACACTGAAAATTTTGCAACACTATTTGTTCGGGGAAAAGTGTCATAGATTCACCGATCATAAAAATTTAAAGTATTTGATGTCGTAGAAAGATTTAAATTTGAGACAACGCAGGTGGCTTGAGCTATTAAAGGATTATGATTTAGCAATTGATGATCATCTTGGAAAAGCAAATGTGGTTACAAATGCCCTAAGCAGAAAGTCTCTGTTTTCCTTGCGAGCAATGAATGCCCGATTATTATTGTCTGATGAAGGTTCAAACTTAGCCGAGTTAAAAACTAAGCTGACATTTCTACAACAGATCTGCAAAGCTCAAAAAAGTTATAATGAGTTACAAGCTAAACAGGTACAATGTGAATCGATTTCTGATTCAGAATTTCAGATTGGACCTGATGATTATTTGTTATTCCGACGCAGAATCTGTGTACTAAAGAATTCAGAGCTTCCACAGAAAATTTTACACGAAGCTCATTATGGTACTATGCTTGTTTATCTGGTGAGTAATAAAATGTACAATGATTTGAAAAAGATGTACTGGTGGTTAGGAATGAAGCGTGATATTTATAAATTCATATCTAAATGTTAGATATGTCAGTAAGTCAATGTTGAACATCAGGTACCTTCGGGACTCTTACAGCCATTCACAATACCATAATAGAAATGGGGAAAAATTACCATGGACTTTGTATCGAGGTTGCCCCTATCTTCGAAAAAGAAAGATGCTATTTGGGTAATCGTCGATCGTTTAACGAAGTCTGCACATTTTATTTTGGTACATACGAATGTCTCCCTAGATAGATTGGCTAAATTATATATTTTTCTAAGATTGTTAGACTACATAGAGTGCAAGTTTCTATTATTTCTGATAGAGATCCTCGGTTCACATCCCGATTCTGGAATAAGTTGCAAGAGTCTTTGGGTACGCAATTACATTTCAGTACTTAATTTCATCCTCAGACAGATAGCCAATCTGAATATGTGATTCAGATTCTTGAAAATATGCTCTGATCTTGTGTTCTAGAATTTGAAGGCAATTGGGAAAAATATCTATCTTTAGTCGAATTTGCCTATAATAATAGCTATCAGTCAAGCATAAAGATGGCACGGTACGAAGCTCTATATGGTCGTAAATGTAGAACTCCGTTGTACTGGAATGAGCTCATTGAGAAAAAGATACATGGAGTTGATATGATCTGTGAAACTGAAGAAAAAGTGAAAGTAATCCGAGATAGTCTAAAAGCAGCTTATGATCGTCAGAAATCCTATGCAGATCTTAAATGAAAAGAAATAGAATTCCAAGTTGATGACAACGTATTCTTGAAAGTTTCGCATTGGAAGAAAGTTCTTTGGGTTTGGCTGTAAAGGCAAATTGAGTCCACGGTTTATTGGGTCGTATAAGGTTATTGAAAGAATTGGACCTATTGCGTACCGATTGGCCCTACCGCCAGAGCTTGACAGAATTCACAATGTTTTTCAGGTGTCTATATTGCGACGGTATCGATTAGATGCTTCACATGTTATCTCCCCAACAGAGGTTGAGATTCAACCTGACATGACTTACAGTGAGGAATCGATCAGAATTCTGGCACATGAGACAAAAGAACTAAGAAATAAAAAAGTAGTTATAGTAAAAGCACTCTGGCAACGACATAGAATAAAAGAAGCTACTTGAGAATCGGAGGAAACTATGAGAAAGCAATACCTGATCCTCTTTACTGGTAAGATTTTAGGGGACGAAAATTCTTTAAGGGGTAGAGTTGTAACAGCCCGTTTTCAGTGAAATCAGAACAGTGGTTTTGAGACCACAAATTCGAGTTTGAAGGAAAGTTTATTTTAATTTTATTTCATGGTCTGCATTATGATTGAAATATCGTATGAAAATTTCGTAAAAAAATTTTACTGATTATATGTCTAATTAGATGGAAATGACCAAATTGTATAAAATGTAAAAGTTGAGTTCTAGTAGCTATAAGTATCAAATAACTATGGAATTCAAAATTTGATGTCTTTATATGTCAAATAGATCATTAAGAGGAGTTAGTAGATAAGTATGATGATTCATCAATGGAAAATTAAATAAAGAAAAGGATTAAATTGGAAAGATGAAATAATAAAAGATGATATTTTAATTAAATAAGAAATATCATCATTTTACATCATCTTTCCCAAATTAAAGACATAGAAACCCTAGTTATGGGTATTGAACTCAAGCAAACTATTTTGGCTTAATTAGGTATGTTTTCTTGTCTCGCTTTTTAATAATTTCATATTTTGATATCGTAATAGCTTAATTTAGCTATCTCGGAGATTAATTTGTGATGTTATCAATGTGTTAGGATTTTGGTATGGATGAATATAGTTGAATTATGAAATTTTTATGGTAGAAAATGAAAGGTTGTTGATAGATAAACAACTTCAGAAAGGGAATTTTGATGAAATTATGATTTATGGACTAAATTGAAAAGTTGTAAAATTCATGAAAAATTATGAATTTTATGAAATACATGAGTTGTTATTGAGATATGTAAAAATCAGCTAGGCTTGGAATAATGATTAAATTGCATGGATTTCATTTTTCGAGACTAGGGACGAAATTGTCATTAATTAAAAGTACAGGGGCAAAATGGTAATTTTTCTTAAGATGTGAATTGAATTGAATTCAATATGAATTGTATTAAATTGAGTTAAATTTATTCGTATAGATTCGGATAGACAAAACAAGGAATTAGATCGAGGAAAAAGGAAAGCGTCGGATTAGTAGACAACAAATCAACGAACACTTGTTAAGGTAAGTTCATGTAACTAAATTGTGTATATTTATATGTTTGAATTGAATTTGGTATATGTGAATTGTGTAGTTGCTAATTATATGAAATTGATTACATATCCGACAAAACTCGATAAATGTTAAATCTCGTTCGAATAAATGAAATTCGATGGACAAAGGATTTCCCATATTGGTTGTGGTCCTGCATATGTTGCGAACACACCACAGCTCGAAAGATCGTCCCGTTATTAGCCCTTTTGAGATTTCTGTTATATGGTTCTTGTGAGCATCCCATTAATAACTCCTCGAAGCATCCCGATTGGTTGTAATCCTGCATGTGTTATGGACACATCGCAGCTCTTATGAGCGTCCCGGTTAAAGGTTCTTCATGAGCTTCTTGATTAATGGCTTTTCGGAGCTTTCCGATATGACTCGCTTGAACTTCCCGATATATGGCTATCTGGAGCTTCCTAATTAATAGTTATTCAAAGCTACCTGTTATTGGCTCGCTTGAGCTTCCTGAATATGGCTCTTATGAGCTTCCGGTTATACAGCCCAGATAAGCTTCCCGTTATATGGCTCACATGGGCTTCCCGTTATATGGCTTAAGAGAGAGCTTTCTGATAATATGCTCTAATGAGCATTCTCGAATATGAATTGACGAATTACAATTTTGTACACTTCGAGTGTACTACTATGTATCCATCAATATTTCAAGTAAATTCAACGGCAAAAGTTCCATCATGGGATAATCTGAACTTGAGATGAATTATTATGGAAATTTACATGTTATATGAATATTTGATATGGAAAGCATATATATATGAAAATTGTTACATGATGAGCTTATCATTGTTTCTTGATATTCACATGAAGTACATGACTAACATGTTTCTTAAGATTATATGTGTTTAGGCAAGTTGCCAAATTTCTTTGGATAAATATTTGTATGCTTACCTTATGTGTGAAATAATAGTAAGTTAAATTTCATGTTATACGAACTTGCTAAGTATTAAACGCTTACTCTGTTTTATTTCCTCTGTTTGATAGTAATTCAGAAGCTCAATTTGGATGGAAGCTAGTCGGAACAACATCACATTATCCCTCGACTCATTTCGATATAATTAGTAAATTACTTTTGGTTATAATGGCATGTATATGTTGAATTAGGCCATTAATGGCATGTATGTGATTTTGGTTGTAACTAGGCATTGGAATGGCTTGTGATAGATATGTTTTGAAGAGTATATATGAGTCTATACATGGTTGATATGTGTTTGAAATGGAAGAGTGATAGAAATCATATGGATAAATTGATCAATGGATGAAATGGCATATTTAGATGAAGATGTTTTTATAGGTAATAGGTTAACTCGATGAAAATGAAGACTTGGTCATATGTATTAATATGTCATATATGATATTTGGTATTGGCTTGATTTGGATGTATTATATTGGCTTGTGAAAGTGTTAAAGTGTTTATGTAGGTGGAATACAAATTGGGTGAGAAATAAGCTTGGAAATGGTCTTATTTTGTCCATATAGGCAGAGACACAGGCGTGTGTCTCAGCCGTGTGTAACATACGGCCTAGCACATGGGCGTGTGACTTGGCCGTACGTCCCCTACATATTCAAAATTTCAAAACAGAATGCTCAGAATTGATCACACGGCCTGACACTCAGGTGTGTAGCTTGGCCGTGTGACCCCTGCACCTACACACGGCCTAGCAAACGGGCGTGTGACTTGACCGTGTGACCTAAGTCAGAGAATTACACGGGTATGGACATGAGCTAGGACACGGCTATGTGAGACATATGAGGGTGTCTCTTGGCCGTGTGAGATACACGGACGTGTCTCTTGGTCGTGTGAGACACACGGCTTTGACTACATGGGAGTGTGTCCCCTGCACCTAGGAAAATTTTTAGATTTTGTGAAAAATTCTCTGAGTACCCGGTTTAATCTTGACTTGTTTCTAATGTATATTTTGGGCCTCGAGGGCTCATAATAGGGGCAATATGATTGGTTATGAATAGATTTTGATATGATTGATAAATTATATGAAATGTCTGTTATACATTCTGTAAATTTCGATAATGCTCCGTAACCCTGTTCCGGCGATGGTTACGGGTTAAGGGTGTTACAGGATAATGGACTATGTATGCGTGACTCACATACTTTTACGTAAATAAAAGTTTGAGTTCAAATAGATAAGGAATTGAAAGCTGATGCATTAGGTATACGACTTTTATAGTACGTAGCATCAGTCACAATAACAGAATTCATAGCCTAATAAATGGGTAAATGATATCCTCTCATTGACATTGCATGATAGATAAAAAACAAACATTGCCACAGACCGTTTTATCTTTATGATGAATGTCTTAATTACTTTTTGATAATAATTGATTTTTCATAAAGGAAGAGATAGAAGCACCAAGATAGCGGACTTGATTAAAGCTACTTGAAGAAATAGAAGTACCCAAAGAAGTCAAGCCTCGGCGAGACCAGGCAAATTTGGTCTTTCTTAGTCTTTGCTCTGTTCTCGTTACGCGAAAACGAGCAAAGAAGGGCAGTTGTAGAAGCCCAAATTTGCTGGGCCCATTGTCCAAATAAAATAAAATACAACAAACCCAAAATTCAATCCCAACTACCCAAACCTTAAGCCCAAACCTAATAGCCCATAACAAACTTTCAGCAGCAGCAAGCCCTAGGGGGCCACCCTAGCCCCGCATGCCTCTGCCAGCCTCCCTCGCATGCTGCTGCCGCCATCATCGCCCCTCCACACGTGTCAGAAACCTGCAAAAACCCATAACACGCAAGTAGAAAACAACAAAGAAAAAAGTGACAGTAAAAAGAACGAAAAAAATGAAAAAGAAAAAAGGAAATAGCTTTAGATCGGCTATAAAAGCCGAAAACGAAACTCCTTGTACTCCTTCCGATTTTCACGCACATTAGAAATAAAAAGAGAGCAGAAACTTTTCAAAGGTTAAATGTTTTTACTATTTTTTTATCTTATTTAGTTATTTATTTGTTTTTTTAACTTGATTTTAACAAAAATCATAGAAATAAAGGAGAAGAAGGGTGACCTAAATCGCCGCAAGCCCTGTCGCCGGAAGTCCCTCCTTTGTCGCCGGAATCGGGCTAAAACGGGTGTGAGGAATCTTTTTTTCGGGTTTTCTTTGGATAAGAAGGCTTGGCCTTTGAGCGCGCCGTAAAACGGGGCTGAAACACCCTCTTGCGCAACGCCGGCCACGGCGGCGCTTCGGCAGCTCATGGCCGGAAGCCTTAATTGGATTTTGGGGGGGTTGAGAGAGAGTGAGAGACTCAGTTTTTTTGTTAAAAGAAAATGAAGCTAACGATTTTTTTTGTTTAAATTTTGATATTTATACGGTGTTCAAAACGACGCCGTTTTGATTGTAAGAAACAATAGCCAAAACGACGTCGTTTTACATCTGACCCGAATACCCAACCCGTTTAGCAGAGGATCCGCGCGTTTTGAAGGCCGAATGGGCTATTTGCGCTTTCGGTCCCTCCGCTTTGATGCTTGGTTTCAATTCGGTCATTTTGCCCTTTTAGCATTTTCAATTTTACCCCACTTCTTTCGCATTTGTTTCATTTTGGTCCGCGCAGAACGGTGTGTTTTAATATTGGGGAATATTTCCCGATCAGTCCCTTATTCTTTAAGCGCATCCCATTTTGGTCCCTGGCGACCCTTTTATTTATTTGCAATTTATACCCCGAATTTTAAATTCCATTTCAATTTCATCATCAGTCCATTTAATTTATTTATTTATTAAAAAATGTTCTTTCATCATTATTTATTTTAAGTTTTTATATTTACTATTTATTTGAAACAGTTTTACATATGATTTATTTAAATTTCTTTTATATATTGTTTATTGTAAGCTTATGTATATATTTTTCCAATTGTTATATATATATATATATATATATATATATATATATATATATCTTTAAAAATTGTTTTCTACGTTTATATATATTTTTATTTTAATTAGCTTCATTGTTATTTTAGTTTTTTATTCATTATTTGGATCATTTATTATTTATTTTAATTGTCTCTATAAATTATTTATTTTGAGTTATTATTTTCTTTAAATTGATTTATATATTATTTTGTCTCGTTTGCTTTGATTATTAATATTTGTATTTGATGTGTTGTGTAATTATTACCATCATGTGTATTATTTCGTTTACTCGTATCTACATGCTATAGTGATTCATTCGTTTAATATTTTGGTCGTAAACAATTTCTCCATGTTGTATATTATCATCCCATCGATATAACCCTTCATCTGCATATTGTTTTTAACATTACATCAATTTTTACCCAAATTCGTAAAAAAGAGAAATTTTGGAAATAAAGGCAATACTCGATACTTGGTATCTTCGAGAGAATTGGGCCCTAACGTGCTGGGTTCTAATTTTTTCGTTGAATCTAAATAATCGAGAATGCTCTCTAATAAAAAATAAATAAAAGCTCATTATCGGGATTTCAATATGTTGTGTCCTAACACATTGGATATGACACGTTGTTTTCTCGATACGAGGATTTTTCGAAAATAAAGGCAATATTCCATATTTAGAAAATTCGAGAAATTGTGCCCTAACTTACTGAGCTTCGACTTTTCTCGTGTTGATCCTAAATAACCGAATATCCTTTAAAAATTAAAATAAATGAGGTTTAAATAACAAAAAATAAAAGGCAAGCTTACCCTCAAAAAATACGATGTGTCGTGTCCTAACTTACTGGATGTGACATCTTGTTACTTCGAGATAAGGAAGCATTTTCCATTTTTATTTATTCGAGTAATTTTAAAATAGCAATATAGAGAGGTATCGTATTTTTTTATTTTCGATTTTTTAATTTTCGACACCAAGACATCAAGTAATCAACTAGGTACCAATTTTGGGCGTATCGAGGGTGCTAATCCTTCCTCGTGCATAACCGACTCCCGAACCCATTTTTCTAAATTTCGTAGACCAAAATTGTTGTTTTAACAAAAATTAAATCGTTTATTAAAAACAACCACCTTTCGTTGACCCGATCACACCTCATCAAAAAATATTGGTGGCGACTCCCATGTTCGTTTTTATTTTCAAAATCCAAGTCGACCCCGTTTTATCAAAAAAATGGTGTCAACAGACGTTTCTGAGTAAATAGTGTCAAAAACGCTTTAAGCAGGATGCTTTGTCAGCAGAAATACTGAAAGAAGCTCCCACGTGAACGCGCTTTTGCTACAGTAGCGCATGTTTGGCTGAGGCTATAAATGATGCAAAATTTTTTCTTAGATTGCATAACTTACAACAAAAAAAATTTAAAGAGGCTAAGAAGGATAGAAATTGAAGACGAGTGAATGTATTAGTGCTGTTATTTACTATGATGGTGAGGTTTGCCACACCGAGAACGGTGTTGTTCTTTTATCGGAGAATACAGTGCGACTAATTTTTAACTAGAACATAGATTTGACAGAATTTCGTAAAAAAATTAGGCGTAAAATATTTAGAACGACGCAAATGAAAGTTCTGTCTATTACGTATCGATTTTGTTCTTCTATTGATCCAGTGACATATGACTTGTTCGACATAAAAGGTGCTCGTAGCTTGGAGGCAATGGTGCAGACTCATCTCGTTAGTGGAGCACCCTATATTGAGTTATATGTACAATTTACATTGCCAAATGATGCACTTACGACTGGTGTTCGAGAGGTATACGTGACCCTTACCCGACACTCGGTTAGTGGGTTACAAAACACAAAACAGCCCGTGTTTGGTAATGGTGTAGAATACACAACCCCTGCACAACACTCTGTCGGTGGATGGGACATGTACCTCGGTGGGTCGATGTTTGATACTGGAAATACATATGAGAGACATCCACCGGTGAGGGGACCTCGTACGTTGCAGATGATGGTGGATTAGAAGATGACTCCGATGTGGATCCACCTCGAGAGCCCGGGCCCGATGGTGCAGAAGTTGCATTATTCTCTGAACCGGAGCCTATTCCAACCGAACCTGAAGATGTTGAAAGGGTTCAGATGAAAAAGAAGATCCACGATTCAGGGCATACTCACCTCCAGCCCACATGCATAATGTCGATCTATCTGTAGATGATGCGTTGGAGTTTCTAGATTTACCACACCGGTTGCGTGATCGTACAAGTTCGGTATTGGATTTTGGTGAATTTGAAGTTGGTAATCAGTTATCCAACAAGGATAGTTTTATTGGTGCTTTGAAACAACATAACATCAATAATGACGTTAACTACCACGTCGTTAAGTCCAAAACTGATAAGTTTGAGGCGAAGTGTGTAGTGCAAGACGGTACATGTTCATGGAAAATCAATGCCTCGTTGAGGAAAAGGACAGGGTTGTGGGAGATTAAAAAGTACAAAGGTCCACATACATGTGCTGCAGGTACAGTATTTAGGGTTTCTAAATAATACTGTTATTATGTAATGTTTGCATTAGTTAATGTACTCCGTTTATAGGTATTTCACAAGATCATCCTAAGATGGATCCAGCTATGTTAGCTAGCTTGATACTACCCACGGTGAAGGCAGATCCCATCGGTATTGCCTAAGGCACGTTGCTCCCAATTACTATAGGCAATATCCATCGAAGAGTGAATGACGACAAGTGACCAACATCGGTATTTAGTCTCTATTAATATAATTTCGTTTGTCATTTTAGATTTATTCTAATTGAAAGAGTGGTATGTAATATTTGCTATGAACTTATATTGGCAGGGTATGAAATAAATAAAGATCGTTTTCATGAGATGTTGGTAGTTTTACGTTCAATTAACGGTGAATGCGTGGACTACCTTTGTAACATACCTTTCGGACAGTGGGCATAAGTATACGATGACGGCCTACGATATGGTCATATGACCTCAAACCTGGCTAAATGCATAAATTTTGTTCTAAAAGGAACGTGTCATCTACCGATAACATCGGTTGTACGAGAGACATATTTTCGTTTGGCGACGCTATTTCCAAAGCGAGCAGCGAGTTATGCAGGCCAGATGCAGGGAGGCCATGTATGGTGCAGTACGGTAGTGCAAGAAATTAACAAGTCCAAGGCGCAGGCGAACACCGTGCACACAGTGTGTCACGATCGAGACAACTTATGGTTTCACGTGACAGAGTTTGACAGATCGCACCAAGGTGTTATTGGTGGGCAATATCGTGTACACTTGCGGAATAGGACTTGCGACTGTGGGATGTTTGACGCACTTCGTTATCCATGCACTCATATAATTGTAGCTTGTCAGAATCTCCGTCTGGATTCGATGAGCTATGTCAATGAATTAGAAAACATGTACAACGTCTTGAGACACGTATTCCCACCGGTCCCAGATGAACATAAGTGGCCGTCTGTATCGTTTGCTCCATTTAAGTTGTTACCGGATAGAAAATTACATCACAAACCCAAGGGTCGACCTTGCTCGACTAGAATATGTAACAATATGGATATTCGAGAAATAGCCAATCAACAGAAGTTGTGCGGATAGTGTAGGAACCCAGGCCATACAAGCCGATCATGCCCAAATCGCAATAGTTGAACGGTATTGTAAAAAACTTTATATTATTTACATTTTTTAAATCGAAAATTGGTACAACAAATATTCAGAATATTTACTTATTTAAAATAAAATCTATTTTATTAAAAATATTAAAGTAAATTGCAATTAATTTATTCAAAACAACGTTTTATTTTATTAAATGAAATAATATAGAAATATTCAACATATTGCAATACGTAAAATAATTTCTATTATATTAAAAATGTATAAGTAAATTTCTATTTTAGTACATGAAATAATATAGAAGAATTTCTATTTTATTACATCAAATAATATCAAAATATTCAAAATGTTTGTACAAATAAAAATCAATCTCCGTGCTCACGGATTCAAAGGCCACATGGCGGTTGTTAACGATTCTGTATTGGATTCCTCATTTTCCAACTTCCGGCGGGGTTGTGGTTGCTCATTACCGATTCAGTTCCTCCGTAGGGATCTGGTTGTCGGTGTTGGGACGATGAGCCACCTTGATAGAATAGTGAATGTGGAGGTGTTTGCATCACCAACGGTGAATCTGTTTGAAACCATACGGTGATGGGGTTTGGTAAAAAGAAGAGCTCTCCGACGGTTCCTTTTGCGATCCCTCGTGCGACGCTGGCCTATACATCGGCGGTCTACTCGGCGTAATCGAAAATAGAGATGAATCGGGCCATTGACTCAACCTGCCATAAGACTAGAAAAAGGAAACATATAAGGTTTATGATACATAAAAGGGCTACGATACGCACCTGGCATCGTATGAAAAGGCTGTGCCGTGGGTATCGTCAGTTGAACTACTGGGTCCGGTGACTGTGTCTGTGCTGTTGCTGGGTCTGGTGATTGTATGAGCATTGATGATGGGTTGGGTAAATGTCTGGTCCTCGTTGATGAGCTTGCGTCGTCGTTCCTTCTTCTTGGATTTAAAGGGCCATGTCGTTCCCTTTGGACACGCAATTGCCGCTGCCTCTCCTCTACCGACAGTAAATACGGCTTACCATGGATCCTAAACCATGACATGTATTCCGGCACGCACGCTAACTCTGGAACGATGATCGGTTCCCGAGTTGATATATAATCATACTGATCTTCCAACATTATCTTGGCCAATCCGTATGCAATTGATGTAGGTTGATTTTGTGATGGTCATCCAACACCTCAGGTGCCACGAAAATCGGTTGTCAGAATCTAAATTGCCGTAATACTCTGTCTGACTGGTGCATCTCCACAGTCGTAAAGTTGACCAATGAGACTTTCACATGCCAAGCGTTTGGATTTTGGAAGTACTCATCCAAAATTACTGCCCGAATTGCCGGATCCTTATATGGTGTCCATTAAAACTATATGACCATGATGGAAATATTAGTTATATACTAAATACGGGTTATACAAATCGACTATCTCATGTTGAAAATATCTATTTTATTTAATACTTACTTGTGCTTCCAACCGTTGATCCAATAAAAGCTGTATATCTTCAAGAGAGGTAGGTAATCAAGCATAACTTGTCGGATGGTTCCACCTAATTAAATAAATATTTAGCATTCGATTATATTTTAAATCTACGTAATAATTGTAAAATATAATATAAGATTTACCTCGTTATGAGTGGGAATGTATATGGGTGATCCACTTGATGACGTAAAAATGGAAAGCGAAACCGTGCCCATGACTGCAGTAGTGACAAGCAACTTTCGATTTTTGCTTTATTCGGTTGCGTCGCCCCGCACATCTCCCGGTACAATGTTGCCAACACAGCAGACCCCCGACTAAATTTACCAGCTGCTCGAAAATCAACGAGTTTCAGCAGCCATCTTAAATGTACGAGGTTCGGTGACAAGTCTGGCATCAAATAACTTTCAATTATCTGAAGAATGTATGCCTGAACATATCAGATTCTTTCTAGTTCGATTGAATCATCATCCGGATCCGGGAATGTGTCTCGTAACCAGCCCATCTCGATCCGACCTCCGTTAATATTCTCTAGAATAGCGCCCAAAAGCTCGTAGCATATCGCTCCCCAATCACCAAATTGAAGACCTGGGATCAAGCGTGCTGCCCACCAAAGAATCCCAATTGCAAATTGACATCTTCCAAAGTGATAGTGCACTCTCCACATGGAATATGGAATGTGTGCGTCTCGGGTCTCTACCTCTCAATCAATGCGCTGATAAGTTTAGGGTCCAACTTGCATCCCCGGCCTACCGTTGCCACATGCCAAAAACACGCATCCCGTAGGTAATTCTCTACCAATGGTGATGGAGGACCATGCATATTACGGATATAACATTGCAATATCCAATCTACAGACTTTTATAACAAATAATAAAATATTAATTATTTAAAATTGCATAACTAAAAAAATCTTAAATAATATTTAAAAATTAAATTTAACACTTATCATTTTTATTTGTTCGACAAATATATGCTTGTCATCAATTCTCCAACCATTGCTAAATTGGTACAAATTTTTACGATTTAAAAAAAAAATTCAAAAAAAAAATTAAAACTTTTTTAAAAATAATTAAAAAATTAAAGCTCTTTTAAATAGAAATTTGAGAGGAATTTGAGAGGAATTTGAGAGAATATTAGAGAGAAATTGAGAGAAAGGATTTAGTTATGAAAAAAAATGAAAGGGGGGTTTTATAGTTTTTTTTTACCGTTAGCGGGGGTCACCAACGGTAAAAAAAGTAGCCGTTGATACTGTTCAAGTGCGGGCAAAACGCGTCCTCAAGGGAGCACTTATGTGGTAGAAAAACGCGCCCTTGAGGGAGCGATTTCTGTCCACGTAGGCAAAACGCGTCCTTGAGGACGCGTTTTTCTGCTACGTCCCCTGACATCGCGCTGACGTGGACGCGCTTTAGAGGAATTGGGCCATTCTGGTAAATAATTATATATCGAACCCATTTCAGTAAATTAAAAAAAAAGGTTTTTTTTTGGACGCGTTTTTCTGCTACGTCCCCTGACATCGCGCTGACGTGGACGCGCTTTAGAGGAATTGGGCCATTCTGGTAAATAATTATATATCGAACCCATTTCAGTAAATTAAAAAAAAAGGTTTTTTTTTGAAATTTGCCCTTTTTAACTCTTATCATAAACCACGGTGAAAAAATAATACTCATCGGTTTTTTTTTTAACCTTTCAAGCAATATTTTTCGCGCTTTCTTCAGTGAAATCTTCGTCAAAACGCTCCCTTCTTATCTTCTTCAACAAATCCTTTTAAGCATCAGAACAAGAGAAAAACCCTACAACAAAATTCAATCTCAGATTAGGTGAGAATTTCTTCTCGATTTCTACACTAGTTTTACTCCTTTTTAATTGTTTTCTCCTGTTTTCTTGAGTTTCTTGAAACCCAAGTAACCGATTCTCGTTTCATTTTGTACTACCGTGTTAAGGTTAGGTTTTTGATGTCGACACGAAATCGGCGTTTGGCTTCATCGTCATCATCATCGACGGCGAAGAAGCCTTCGATCACTGGGAATCAGAGCAAAAAGATGGGTGCTGCGAAGACACAATTTAGTAAGAAGAGAGTCGCTCTTAGCGATATAACCAACCAAAGGAATGGGTTTCCAAGCGGGTCACGGGCCATGGTTACTCACTCAAAACCCATGGTTCGTTATTCTTCCACCACTACTTTCATCTTCTTTTTTAATGTTTTTATTTCCTTATTAATTTCTTTTTTTTTCCTTTGCGAGTTTCTTTCTTGAATTATAGGATCGAGAGTATTCTCGGTCAAGTTGTTACTTGTAGATGATGTATTTACAAGATTATGAAAAGGGATTTACCTTTTAGTTTTAACTTTTGGTTCAATAAAGCATTTTCCTCTGTTTAACCATAAACAGAAATGAGGTAATATGTTCTTAAGTTTGTAAGTTACTTGAAATTGGGTGTTGTTGGATGTTGGTATGTGTTTGATAGAAACATTTAAGATTCTCGATGTTTCTTATGTTTGAAGGGTCAAAACCGCATATCCGTGTCTCCTTTGAGGTGTTGAGTATCTGTCCAAAGCGTTGGTACTTTAGGAAAAAAATGAAGAATCGTGTTTTCAACATCATTCCTAAGTCCTAGCAAACAAAAGTCGGTTTTGAGGTCTGGGTTAACTTTCTAGGTGGATGAAGGTTGATGCATGATTGATCCAAAGGAATGCATCTATGTAATGCACATTTGTTATGACTGTATTTATCATTTTAGTAAATTACATTTGTTTGATCATTAATGTTTCATAACTTTGGATCTACTCGCCAACAAACTTCTATGTGAAATTTGTGACTTTATCATCGATATTATCTCCAGAACTCAATTCTTATTTCTACAAAGTCAGAAGGTTAATTACATTTGCTTTTGAAGGTTCCCTGTACCTCCAAAGTTGCCAAGAAGAAGGAAACTTCTACTTTGCCTACCACTCCGAGTTTGGAATCATTTGATGGTGTTTCTTGTATAAATACTATTTGTACAAGAGATGATCACCCTACAACAAAAGTTTCAGCACTTCCTTTGCCAAGCAGCATGGATATCTCTCCATGCAGATCACCTTGTGCTTCCGTTTCTTTGGATGAGACAATGTCTACTTGCGATTCCTTGGAGAGTCCAAAGTTTGAATATTTAGAGAATGAGGATGTATCAGCAATTGAATCGATTGAGACAAAGGCAAATGACAATCTGTACATATCAGAGCTCACACAGAAAGAAGGTCCTTTCCATATCTCATGATGAATATGTTAGTTTAGGCCTAAATATTTCAATCAATTGACTTGATTTGGAAAATAAAATTACTAGTATTAATATTTTTGGCCTGAAAATGCTGTTCTTTACGCCAACCCAGGAAAGATTTCCAAGACAAACATACATTTGGAGATGGGACCAAATGATGATGCTTTTGTTGTTGATGTGTCTTCCACAGATCCACAGTTTTTTTCACCCAGTGTTCATGTCATTTATAAGAATTCGCGTGCATCTGAGGTATACTGTCCTTTTTTCTTTTTCATCATGCCATTGAGGAGCTGTTTGCTTCATTGTTAGTTATATTCATACATGGAGTCGCTAAAAAAGAATCAAATATATTTTTATATTAATATTTTCAGTACCTAGAAAACAAGACTTGCATGGGTATTACTTTATTTCTAGTTGTCTTTCTAATAATCTTTTAGACTTTTACTTTTAGTTTATGTAGAACTGAATTTGCTTCTTTTTATGCCTGTACTTTTGGTATTGACAAGTGATAACAATCTCGTTTGTGGTTAAGAAAAAAATAGTGATTCATACAGTATGTACGGCCAGTTGTATTCTTGATTCCTCAAGTTCAAATAGATTATATTTCAGTTGATTAATGATTTATCTAACTTTTGAACCGGAGGCTATTTGAAGTTGAGGATGTGCATATCTATTATCATTTTTAAAAATTAAATATTCATATACCCTGGAAGTGACCCTATCAAAGTTGTGGCTATTAATTTATTGTCTTAAACTGGGATATTGGTCAACTGGATTATGGTGTAGTTTGTTGTTGTTAGTACATTCTTTGTTATGCTGTTCAAAGTGGGATTGACTGTATTGTATTTGATGCAGAAATAGCATGTATTTATATTTGTCGAATTTTGAATAACATGACTCTTCTTATGTTCTATGTTTGCTATAAGACTCCTGCTTGATATGTTTCATCCTATTCCTGGTGTTTTGTAGGCCAAAAAAAGGCTTTCTACAGACTTCATGGATATGGTCCAGAAAGATATTGATGCCAACATGCGAGCTATTCTCATTGATTGGCTGGTGGAGGTAAGTTATGGTAGGTTGCAAAATACTAGGGCTGTTTATGTAATCCAAGAAATTACCCTTTCGAGCTACTGTTTCAGGGATATCTTTGTATCCTAATGGCCACTTCAACTATATAAGTGGGATGCTTCATTGCATTAGGATAAATTCCACAGCCAATATTGTTAAACACCTGCAACTTAAATGTTATTGTGCAGTTTCCTCCCACCCCTCCTTTATATGAACAGTGATCTTACCTCATCATTTCAACTGTAGGTAACTGAAGAATACAGGCTTGTACCTGAGACATTGTTTTTGACTGTGAATTACATTGATCGTTATCTTTCTGGCAATTCAATTAACAGGCAACAGCTGCAGTTGCTTGGAGTTGCCTGCATGATGATTGCTTCGTAAGATTTCATGGTTCTTTCTTGAGAACTCAGTTCTGACTTAATGTTCCGTGCATGCATGTGCATTTTACGTCCTGTGTGTTTGTGTGGGTAAATGTAGCTTGGTGAGAAGAGGATTTTAACTAAAAAGGTTATTTCATGCCAGTAAATATGAGGAGGTATCTGCACCTCAAGTGGAAGAGTTCTGTTATGTTACTGATAACACTTACTGCAAGGATGAGGTCAGGTTCCATTTAGGATTATTTCCAATCTTCTTTATTCACCACAATCTACATGAACATGTTTTCCCTGCTTTGGCTGCTGCAGATTTTGCAAATGGAATCTTCTGTGCTGAATTACTTGAAGTTTGAAATGACAGTCCCAACAACTAAATTTTTCCTGAGGTAATGCCTCCCTCTGTTTCCATACGATGTGCAATTTATAAATTTATTATTGAAATGATTCATGAAAAATGCCAGGCAATTTGTTTGTGCTGCTGAAATGATCAATCAGGTATCTCTCTCATGGACTAACATATTTAAATTCTTTTTTATTTTTGCTCCACTACTAGGTTCAGTTTGCAATATATTTGGATGTAAACTTGTACTAGTAGATCTTTGATTCCTAGGTACCCTAGTTAAAAAATATAACAAGATGGGGGAACCGTTGCAGTGTTCAATTCATCACGCTTTGCTGTTAATCTCTGTTTTACCTAATGATGTGAAAAAACCGCAGTGATCACTGACAGTGATATTTGGCTGCCTTCTGTAGGTTCAATTGTTGCAGTTTGAATGTTTGGCCAACTACATTGCAGAGTTATCACTTCTTGAATACACTATGCTTCACTATGCTCCATCTCTAATAGCTGCTTCTGCTGCTTTCTTGGCCAGATTTATACTCTCTCCTTCAAGAAAACCTTGGGTATGTTTTCAGGCATAGTTTATTCGTTCTATACTATGTACTGACTTGTTCAGCTATATGTTTTTCTTATCTGATGGCGATTAACTTTGTCTAATTTGGTATAACTTCTGTCAGATGATATATGTCTCTTCTTTTTCATTTGTTGGACAGGATTCTATGTTGGGGCATTACACGCTATACCAGCCCTCTGATTTTGGGAACTGTGTTAAGGCTCTGCATCATCTTTGCCGTAATGGTGGTGGTGCTAATTTGCCAGCAATCAGAGAGAAGTATAGTCAACACAAGGTGAGTAGTTTCTCCATCTGTATGGTTCAAAAATGTTTACGACAATGCTCTACACAGTTGAGGTAAGTTTTCAGTAAAGTCCTACAATATGAACCTGTAAACATGCACTTTATACATATACATATACACACACCTTGTGACTAAGAGATTGTGTAACTTGTAGAGAAATAGATTGATTAATTTCATCATGTTAATGTGAACCTGATATTTCATTATTCTAATATCTGATATGGTCCGACATTGTAATCTTGTCTGCATCAGTACAAATTTGTGGCAAAGAAGTACTGCCCTGCATCAATACCGGAGGAGTTTTTCCAAGATGTGTGAGCAAGTAGTAGAGTGTTTCATTTTTGCTGGATATAATAGTTTTTAGATGTAAAAACGTTGAATTTTTGAAGCTTAGAAAATAGGATCTTTATTTCGCTTCCATTTTTGGGAAAAAGCATCTTTGATGCTGCTGCTGAGCTAGTGAAGTACTTCAATTCCATACTCTTCTCTTGTCTGAAAAACAGTTTCATCATGAATTTGTTTGTTAACTAAATAGTTTACCGCCTCGATTCCGTATGTACATGATCGACAACATCTATGGAGTTAGACTCGGGAGGATTTATAAATTTTTTCCTTTGAAAATAAGAATTTATTGAAATTTTTATTTGCCAATAAATAAGAATTTATTGTAAATTATTATAGAATAAATTTTATAATTCTGTAAAAAATGTAAACGTAAAGCTCATAATCACAGATCTTATTGATGCCATTTTTTCAAAAATTTGCTTCAAAATTTTTTATTTATAAATTTAAAGTTTATTTGTTTCTTAATTTTTTAACTATCTAAAATATGTTTCTAATGAGAAATTAACTTTTAACAGGGTTAAATTATTTAAAACATGTTTCTAACAAGGAAGAATCTTTTAAACTTAATTAAAGCAATCTATTTGATGCTTTTTAGATATTGTGAAAATAGGATTTAAACCTAAAACATTATAATTTTTAAATATTTTGACATTATCATTTTAATCAAAATTATATTTCATTATATATTAAATTTTTAAAATTATTTCATATATTTTTCGCCCTAATTGTAGATATGATATAATTAGTTATTATTATTATTTCAATAGCAACCATCCTTCTATCTATCTAATCCCCAAACCCAACCCAAGAAGCGGGAAACAGAAAAGGAGAAATAATATATAAAGGAAAAAGAAGAGGGAAAAGAGAAGTCGCTTTAAACGCAGGCAAGGCAAGAAACAGGCAAGCAAGACGAAAATGGCGCCAGTACTGCAGAGCTCCCAACCTTGGGTTGAAAAATAGTATTATCTCTTACTCTCTCTCACTTTCATTATTTTTTATTTTATTTACAAAAATGGTAAAGATTTTAGTTTCGTCTCAGTCGGCCAAAGCAAGTGAGAGATGTGGCACATCAAGACGAGGTTGTTCGAGTTCTCACCAACACCCTCGAGACCGCCAATGTAATTTCTCTCCCCTTTCATTCCTTTTAAATATATATATATATATTCATGAGTTCTTTTTTTTTTTTCTTTTGATTACATTGAAAAACCCTAATTCAACATTATTTTCCTTTTTGGTAGTGCCCGCATATGCTCTTTTACGGTCCGCCTGGCACTGGCAAAACCACTACCGCTCTCGCCATTGCCCACCAGCTATTTGGGTACTCTTCCTTTATTTTTTTGGGTAAAATTGTTGTTTTACGGAAGTGAAACTTTGACTTAAACCCTTCATTTCGGATTAAGCTTTTTATGGAAAAATTGTGAATTAGATTAACTATTAGTGTTGAATTGAAGATTACTCATTGTGAACTTTTAAGTTTCTGTTATTAATGTAATGCTTCACTGTAGTTTTGCTGATTTATATGTTCCAGACTTTTTACAATTTTAAACTTAATAGTTGTTGATTGTAGAGTTTATGATGATCTTTCATTTCATTTTACAATTTTATACAAGATTTTTTTTTTTTAACTTCAGTTTGTCTGAATCCAACTGAAACCCAATTTTTGCAGACCTGAACTCTACAAATCTAGGGTGTTGGAGCTAAATGCAAGCGATGACCGTGGGATCAATGTTGTTCGTACAAAGATCAAAGATTTTGCTGCTGTTGCTGTAGGATCTGCTCAGCGTCAGGGGTATGCCCTCTTATTTTCTGGTGAATAAGATTTCTAGTTTGATTGATAGTTGTTTCTTTGCTTCTTTTTAGTGTAACAATTATGTTTTTCTTCCCTTTTATTCTCTAGGGGTTATCCCTGCCCACCATTCAAGATCATTATTCTTGATGAAGCAGATTCGATGACAGAAGATGCTCAGGCATGTTTCTTTTTTCTTTGTAGCCCTTGTGATATTTTTCAAGTCATGTTGACACATGTTAATTTCATTTCACTTAAAACTTCACTGCAGAATGCCTTGAGACGTACCATGGAAACTTACTCAAAAGTTACACGCTTCTTTTTCATATGTAACTATATAAGCAGGTATATTTTCTTTTTTTATTTTTTCCTCAAGTTTCTTTTTACCCTTTTAACCACAGGTTTAATCTGGTAAATTTTTAGCACTTTAATGCTACAACTGACTTGTAAATCACAATGAAAATTTGAGAATCGGAGGGGAATTCTTAGACATTATGTTATTGAATTTTCATAGGATCATAGAGCCACTTGCTTCAAGATGTGCCAAGTTCAGATTCAAGCCACTTTCAGATGAAATCATGAGCAGTCGTATATTGCACATATGTGACCAAGAAGGCCTCAATTTAGATTCAGAGGTATGAACTGGTGTCTTAAAGCTGTTGTATGAGTGATTGTTTGTTAAATGGCCTCTTTACTAAACATATGATGTTTCACTGTAGGCGCTTTCAACATTAAGTTCCATTTCACAGGGTGATCTTCGTCGGGCTATTACGTATTTGCAGGTAAGCCTTGGTTTACAATACATTCTCATTATTTCTGGAAATATGTTGTTCCAAGTCTCATTGCTCTTCTACTGTGTTTTGTTTTGACAATATGATTGTATACTTGTTGCAATTTGATCAAGTTTTCTCTTACTGCCTCGTGTGTTGGTCTTTGGTTTGTTTTGCTGCCTTGTAAATAATACTTTCCCCAAGAAGGGTTTAGCTCTCAATTCCTACTTTGCAGCTGTAATGGTTTAGGTCAAAATGATGATCTATAACTGATTCCTGGAACCATTAGAAATAACAGTTTTATCATGCTCATCTCCTATGATATGTTCCTTGTATTTGTTTATTGGTCATGCTGGTCAACTGGAATCTTTCATCCTGTTGTTGATGCTGAATTTTGTGTTATGAAACATTTCAGGGAGCTGCACGCCTATTTGGATCATCAATTTCTTCCAAAGACCTACTTAGTGTGTCGGGGGTAAGTTATATGATTCATTGACACTTAAGTTTTGCAGTGGCAGTGCGTATTCTTAACTGGGGCCTCCTTTTTTATCATATATTTTCATACTTTTGTCCGATTTAAAATTTGGACATCTATACCTTCTGTCACTCTGTGTTAGCTACCTTTATTGATGAAACAACTAAGAAAGTTGTCCTTTGATGCAACATTTTCTTGCTTGAATATTTTAACTCCCTTTTTATGAAGAAAGCGAAATAAAAAATTTACAATAAGGCACCTTCTCTTTTTCAGATTTTTGTTCTATTTCATTGACCTTGGCATGTCTTGATGCTTAAATTTCTATATATCAGGTTATCCCTGTGGAAGTTGTTGAAGCACTTTATGCTGCATGCAAAAGTGGTAACTTTGATTTGGCAAACAAGGAAGTCAATAATATAATTGCAGAAGGCTATCCAGTTTCTCAGATGCTTTCTCAGGTCTGATTTTTTTGATCCATGATTCGTCACCATTTCTAATTTGTAGATATATCTGATACTAATGTAATGGTTCTTGCAGTTATTTGATGTGGTTGTTGAGGCAGATGATGTACCAGATGAGCAGAAAGCTAGAATTTGCAAGAGTTTGGCTGAAGCAGATAAGGTTACTTTTCCTACATAAGGTTGCTCGTCTACATTTCTTAGTTTTGGTTGTTATAGAAACAGAAGTGAGATTACTAAATTGCATGTTTTTTCTCTATAAAAATCATGCTTAATGTGAAAGATGTTTTTCTTGGGTTGTTTAGCATTAGTCAGCCATGAAAGGTAAGATATGGCAGGGGCGTAGATTTTAAAATTTGTTTGCATCCGCATAACTCTGCTATCTTTAAGGAAATCTGCTTGAGTTATACCTTCCATTATATTTTAACTGATTGAAAATTGACCTATTAAACATGGCTAACTGCATTGTATTAAAAGAGTACTTTGAAAGGTGGCCATTCAATATATTTTCTTCCCCTCTTGTCCATTGTTTCTTTAATATTTACTTGTATGTATAATCAGTTTATTGGTATATATCTTATATTTCATCCTTGGCATGCAGCGTCTAGTTGATGGTGCGGATGAGTATTTGCAGCTGCTGGATGTGGCCAGCAACACAATGCGAGCTTTGTGTAACATGCCACAGGAATTCTCTTTTGAAACTTAGCGGGAAAGCCCAGTGTGAGATGGCAGATACTTTTGAAGACAAGGAGAGATTCTTCAACCCTTTGGACTGTAAACTGGTACATATTGCAACAAACCTGCTTTTCAAACTTTCTGTCATGCCTGATTGTCATAGATGGGTCCATCCTTTTGAATCTCTTGTCATTTAACATGGATTTTGTGTTAGTTCTCTATTTAACTTGTCTCTAGTCTATTGCTATAGACGATGAGTCTTTAGCACTCCTTTTTGCATGCCAGAGTAATAAGATTGTTCTCCATTCGAAGCTAATCCTACCGTTTGCAACAGGCTTGTCACAGATATCATAGCATTTGATGACAAGTACTGACATTTTGAAGGGAAGAACAAAATATTATTAGTGGAGCTCTCAATTATAATGTCTGGTGGAGCCCCTAAAATTCAAATCTCCATAGCTCATTACCACTGTCCCGGGTTTGTCAATTGGTCTGGTCTCTGATGCCTAAGATTGCCCCCTTGCAACATAGAGATTTGAGAGTTTTTATTCTTTTACCATTCTAAATTGACAATTCAAAAAGAAACCCAGAGTTCCAAAGTCCACAATCCATCCCAAATCAAAGCAAAATATCCCTCCTATTCTGGAATTGTAGGCTGAAAAGTCGAAGTACCGACTGATGTTTAAATCGTATACCTCAAGATGGTTGAATATCAAATTGAAATTTTAAAATAAATGAGAGATTGTAAAATAAACTGGTATTTAAATGAACCAGAAAGGGTCAAATTCAAATAAGCGGTTGGACCCATCAAGCTTACCAGCCCCACCTTCATGCCTTTAATCCCTCTTAAACGTTGTCCTTCATCACCCCAACTTTATATATAAAGGTGAAACACCACCACTCTGTATATAATCAAAGCTCTGTTTTATATTTTATCAAGTCTCAGTTACTCTGGGTAGTTATTTTCGGTTAAAGAAATGGCAGTTTATGATTCCTTCATAAAGCCAGGGGCTGTTCCTTTTAAGTGGGAGATCAGACCCGGTGTTCCCAAACAACCACAGAACCCAAAACAGCAACCTCGGCTGCCTCCATTGCCGCCGCCACCACCACCCTCACCTTTTATAAACAACCAGCGTTCATCACCAAATTTATCAGGACCACTTTGTCCTCCACAAAAGCTTAAACCTCCACCTGCTGGATCCTACTTGCTCCTAACTTCGGAGCCCCAAACTCATTCTTTTAGGTCTACACCACGTTCCCATTCCGAGCGTTGGCGGTTTGATCGACCTGTCCAAGTGCATCTTGAATGTGTTTCACACGGATGCTTCCCCTCACCATTGCTTAGGCGAAAAGGAAGCAAGAGGAGGAGCCAAAAATCTGAACCTGACTATGTTTCTGATCTTGAGACACTGTCGCGGTGGTTGGTGTCAAGTCGGAAGTCACTGTCACCGTTCTATGGCTCACCGATGTCTTCCTTTTTATCTTTTAGGTCATCGCCCTGACTCGTGGCTGATGTTGAATGGGCTAGGTTTGCCCTTTTTTATGGGGAAAAGAAGAACAAAAATAGAGTTGGCATAGCTCTTCTTCAACCAATCATGCCTTGCATTAATTAAGGTTTTATGATTCTCTGTTAAAATTGGTTATCATTTTTCCATATAGGTAAAAGTATTATAGAAGCCTTTGTATTAGAAGTTAGATTGTATTTTATCTCATTTGCTTAAAAAATGAGCAAATTAGTATTTATACGTTAAATCAAAAAATAAATTGGTCCTTTTTGTTATAAATTTTATTCCTTTGTATTGTTAAAAACTGACATGACTGACAAATTAATTAGACAGTGACGCTTGGCGTGTCACATGTACCTCATTCAGATGTACAAAAATAAGTTTTTAACAGTAGAAATGAATAAATTTTTTAATAGAAGACCAATTTATTCTTTAGTTTAATGTACACTGATTAATTTGCTTATTTTTTAATTAAAAAACTAAAATATTATATCAAATAGCCAATGATACGAAGCCAAGCAAAAATCCAAGATGGAGTAACTCCAAAATTTAGATGATATCTAATAATGAAAATCCTAATATATTTAATGATGGAATTTGAAATATGATGTTAACTATTCAATATCGTTTTGACAAATATTAAAACATATTTTATGGTCAAAAGTAAAGATCCTTTAATAAGAACTTTGATAAAACGGAAGTATAATTTAATAATTTAAACATGGGTATTTATATTTTTTATCAATTTGATTATTAATTTTCTAAAGTTAAACTTGACTTTTACTTTTAATAAAAAGTCGAATTTGACCATTAGCCATTTAAAAAGAGTTAAATTGTTGGCCTTTTTAAAGGAAATAACGACAAAAACATTAAAATTCTAAAAACTACATCTCGAATGACAATCCACATGTACTTCATGTTTTTTTTTTGAGTTTTTATGAACTTTTTTATAATTTTTTTTGAATTTTAAACATGTAACATCCCTGAAGCCCCCTGACACAGGAATAGGCTAATACAAAACCACACGTGTTAGAAGTTTTGAAATAAATAAAATAGAAATTATCAATGTTAAATAGGAAGGTAGTTGGATACCAGAAGGAATTGAAGATACTTGTGTATTGAGAAAAACAAATCTGAAGTATTAACTAAATTTTAAGAAAGTGAAAAGTGTTGGGCCAAAAGTGAGAAAACTAAAAGTATAAAAGATTAAATTGAATTGAAAGTAAATAGACGAATGATTAGAGGTGTAATATACCAAGAAAGTGTCGTAAATGAAGGATGGAGAGAAAGTTCAAGGGCAAAATGGACATTTCATAAATTGATATTTATGAGAAAAACTCTCATAAATTGTGGCACATTCTAAGCCCTTGGATTTTGATGAAAATTATGAATAAATATGGTCCATTGGATGAAAATAATTATGTTCGGATTTTTATGATATATTTTAATATTTTAATTATATAATGGATTTTTATAAGAGAATATAATAGAGTTCTCTCCATTTTCTTCTCTTCCAACGCCATCATCATTTTATGAAAGGAAAGTTTTCTTTCTTTTATAATCTGACCCTTTCCACCATTTTTAACAAAACCAAGCAAATCTTTCAAAATTTTCTATAGATTTTTAGTAAAATCAATAGAGAAACTTTATGACAAGTTTGGTTTCATGAGAAGAGAGAATATGTTCATCTTGGAGGAGAGAGAAAATATAAGAAAAGGTTTGAAGTAAAGAAGCAAGGCAAGACTGGTGAGGTTTTGTCACGGATTTCCTATTACTTTCATTCAAAGTGTGTGAAAATAATATTTTTTTTATAGAAAAGAGAAGGTACATTAAGCCTTAAATCAACATATTACATGTAGGAATTCCTAGTTTATCTTCTAAAAGCAACTTTCTAACAGAAAACATGGGAAAAGCAATGATTTCAAGTTCAGTCGCACTAGACAGACAAGTTCGTGCCAGCCAATCAGCCACCATATTATCTTCCATAGGGATGTACTGGAATTTAATAGCTTGGAAATAACTACACAACATCTTAACCTTTCGAGCAACATTCAAACTTATGTGTATGTGGTATGTTAATAAAGTGAAAGAGAAGAAAAGTGATTGTCAAAGGGTTGATGAAGGAAAGAGGTAGCAAAGGAGTGAGAGAAGGAAAGAGGAAATAAATCCAAAAATTTAAGTGTAAGTACTCCAAGAATTTTGTCTTACCCAATTAAATCTAAGTGTAGGATATATTTAAGTTGTTATAATGATTGTATGATTAAATTATTTGAGAATATGATTATATTTATTATGAAATTAAATAAGAAGTATTATTGAAATGAAATAAATTTCAATGATAAAGTGAATATATTAAGTGTAGTGGAATTTTGGTAAAAGGGACTAAATTGCAAGGTGTACAAAAGTTTTATATGTGAAATAAATAAATATGTTAGTGGACTTAAATGAAGTGTTTTATGGTAGCGAGTTGAAATTAAAGTGATATTGAAGTGGATTTATAGTGGTTATGAAATTTCATATTGCTAAAGACTAAATTATAAAATATTCAAAAGTGATCGTGTACTAAAATATTATAATAAAATATTTAAATGAAGTGATATATGGAAATGAAATGTATTTTCAAGTGAGAATAAAGTGATTATTGAATTATATGTTAGCAATGACTAAATTGAAAAGATTGTAAAGTTAAGTGTAGTGAAATTGATGTAAAGATGACTAGTTTGCAAAGAGTGTAAAAGTTAGAAGTGTGAAATAAAAATAATTGAATTGAGAGTTTAAATAAAGTGTTTATGATAGTGAATTTAATTCTAATTGATATTAAAGTGATAATTTAATGAATATTCATTTTCATGAAAATAAGGACTAAATTGTAATGAGTGTAAAGTTTTATATGTTATTAATTGATAAGTGATAACGATGAAAATGACAATATAAATGCCCAAGTAGACAAGATACGAACATGTTGGATATAGATTACATACAATTAGGAAACTTTCAGCGTGCATAGTGATAGTAACAGTTCGATGCAAATCAGTGATAGTGGCATTTTGGTGCAACTTAATGATCGTGGCACTTCAGTGCAACATAGTGATTGTGGCTCTTTGAAGCATTTCAGTGATTCTGCGCTTCGGTGTATTTCGATTTTCTTTTTGTATATCTTGTAATACCCCTAACCCATATCCGTTGCCGGAATAGGGTTACAGAACATTACCAGAGTTTACAGATCAAGCACAAACATTTCATATTATTTCTCATTCATATCAGAAATCAACCATAATCAATCATATTGTCCCTTATATGAGCCATTGATGCCCAAAATACACTTTAGAATCAAGTCGAGACTAAACCGGAACTCAAGAAATTTTTCGCAAAACTTTAAAATTTTTCCAAGGTGCAGGGGACACACGCCCGTGTGGCCAGGCCGTGTAGCTCACATGGTTAAGAGACACGCCCGTGTCTCAGGCCATATGGGCATTCGAAGTAGGGCACATGACCGTGTTCCAGCCTGTGTCCAAATTAGGGTGCTCTCTAACTTGGGTCACACGGCCAAGCCACACGCCCGTGTGCTAGGCAGTGTGAACAATTTTGAGCATTCTATTTTGAAAATTTTAAGATGTAGGGGACACACGGCCAAATCACACGCCCATGTGCTAGGCCTTGTGTCACACACGGCTGAGACACACGCCCGTGTCTCTGCCCATGTGGACGAAAATAGGTCATTTCCAAGGCCACATTTCTCACCCGAACTTGGCATCACCTAACCAAACATTTTTGGACATCAATAGACCATAATAAGGTATTCAACCAAACCAAAATTAAGCTTATTACTTAACATATTACCACAACCATTCAAGAATCTTTACTTACCAATTTTAAACCAACCATCAATATGTTTATAAATTAACCATCATTCAACTATACTAGCACACGTTAAACTTGATAAGGCCATTACTCACATCAAAACATGTTCATCACAAGCCATTCCAATGGCTAGTTACAACCAAAACATTTTCATGCCAACATTGGCTAATTGACCTATACATGTCATTATAACCATAATGGGTTTATTATATGTATACTGAAACAAGCTGATGGATAGTGTATGATATCTCCACCAAGCTTCCAATCCAATGAGCTTTCGAAGTACTATAAAACAGAGGAAATAAAACAGAGTAAGCATTTAATGCTTAGTAAGTTCGTATAATGGGAAATTAACTTACCATTTATTTACATATAAGGTAAGCATACAAAAATACATCCAAAGCAAATTGGCTAATAGCCTAAACACATAACTTTATCAAACATGTTAGTCATCTATTTCACTTGAATATCAAGAAACATGTATGAGCTCATCAAACATCAAATTCCCAAGTATTTCGAGTATATACAGATAATGATTCATTTCGAATTCATATATTTTCTCATGTCAGGATTTTGCCTGTTGAATCATTTAAAATATCGATGGATACACGGGTAGTACACACAAAGTGTATAAATCTGTAATCCAGCAATTCATATTCGAGAATGCTCATACGAGCACATAATGGGAAGCTCATGTGAGCCATGTAACGGGAAGCTCCAGAGAGCCATTAATGGGAAGCCATAGAGAGCCATTAATGGGAAGCTCATACGAGCCAATATCGAGAAAGTTCAAGGAAGCCAATATCGGGAAGCTCCGGAGAGCCAATTAATCGAGAAGCTCATGACAGAGCCTTTAATCGGGAAGCTCCGAAGAGCCATATATCAGGACACTCATAAGAGCTACGGTGTGTCCACAACACATGTAGAATCACAACCAATCGGGATGCTCCGAAGAGCTATTAACGGGAAGCTCGCAAGAACCATATAACGGGAAGCTCATGAGAGCTAATAACGAGACGTATTTTTAAGTTGTGGTGTGTCCACAACACATGCAGGACCACAACTAATTTGAGAACCCTGTATCCATCGAATTTCATTTATTCAAATGAGACTTAATATTTGTTGGACATTGTCAGATATGTGTCTGATTTTCATACATGTCAATTTCACAACACACATACATAACATTCAATTCAAACATATAGTTATACAATTTAGTTACACGAACTTACCTTGACAAGTGTTCGTGTACGCAAAATCTACTAATCCAACACCTTTTCTTTTCCTTAATCTAACTCCGTATTTGGTCTATCCGGATCTAATTGAGCCAAATAAGTTTGCTAGAGCTCAAGCTCTCATTAGGGTTTTTATGTTTTAATTTGGGAAAGATGATATAAAATGATGATATTTCTTATTTAATTAATTTATCATCTTTTATTATTTCATCTTTCCAATTTAGTCATTTTCTTTATTTAATTTTCCTATAATGAATCATCATACTTATCTACTAACTCCTCTTAATGGTCTATTTGCCATATAAGGACCTCCGATTTTGAATTTCATAGCTATTTTAGCTACTAGAATTCAACTTTTGCATGTTATGCAATTTGGTCCTTTTATCAATTAAACATATACATTTCTATCATAATGCAGACCTAATATTAAAATAATTTTCCTTCCGGTCTCGAATTTGTGGTCCCAAAATCACGTTTCAATTTCACTAAAAACGGACTGTTACATATCTTGCTTGTTCAGTTCAGTTTACTATAGGGAAAACGAAAAGTGTTAAGTGAAATCAATAGTGAATTGGTAAGTGAAATATGGTAAGATTGCAAGTGAAAATAAACATTTAATGATTATTTAGCTAAATTCATTATGTTATATTTAAAGTATTGACATGTTAAATTTAATTAAGATAATGGTAAATTTAAATTCTCGATGTACTTACTAAACTTTTACAAGCTTAATCGTTCTTTTCTAACGCGTAGGTGAAAAGATTAATTTGAAGCATTTAGCGAGGATTCAATTTCAACACATCTCATCACATCTCAAGGTCTAAAAGTGAATATAAAATATTTATTTTGGAATTAGTTATAACATGTACATAGGTATTGTTAGGATATTTATGAGTATCAGTGAAAGAAACTTAAAGAAGCTTGAAGAATATGATAGTGTAGGAAATTTTGTTTGGTTATGTCTTGAACATATGATGATATATATATGTTACTTTGAGATGTTTTAAGGTTTAAATTAGTTGATGGATGTTTGGGAATGAATTGGATTGATCATAGCATGAAAATGAATGTTTTGGGAATGATTTAGGTCCCTTACAAAGAAGTATCGATACTTGTATAACTTGTATCGGTACAATTTCTCCAAAGAGAAAAAATGAACAGTGTCAGTAGTGTTGTACTGATACTTGGAATAGTGAGTATTGATGATGTAACGACTCAATTTTCAGCGATGTCGAAAAATGCAGTTTCAGGACCTCATTTTCGTAAACCAAGTTCGTAAATATTAAATAGAAATATTTACGAAGTTAGTATGTTGATGAATTGAAATTTGATTTAGTAATTTAGCCGAATTTGTGACTAATTAAATTGAAAAAGTTTAACCGCTATAGATTTTTAATTAGAATAAGGCTTGGGGACTTAGATATCAATTATCCAAAGGATTAAAATGACAAATAAACCTATTTTAAATGGATGATAGTGAGATGTGATGTTAATTGTCATTATTTTAAGTTAATTAAATATTAAAGCCTAATTAAGCATGATTAAGTTAATTAATCAAAATTAACCATAATATAAATAGGAAATGTTAGTGGAAAAAGATGGAAATCATCATCTTCTTCAACCTTTCTCATCGTCCACCATTGAAGAAAGCTTAGAAAAACCTAAGTTACATTCGACCTTAATTACAAGTAAGTCCTAGCCATTCCATGGATTAATTTGATCAATTGGTGAAATTTTAGTAAGTTGCCAATGTTGAGAATTGAATGATTTAAATGTGAAATTGATAGAAATTAAGCTTAGTTTAAGAAAATGACTAAATTATAAAGCTTAATTGTTAGTTTCATACATTAGGGACTGAATTGAATAAAATAAAAAACTATTATGAAATGTTGGTAGGAATAGAAAGTAGAAGGTGCCTAATGAGTAAATGTGAAATCGAATTTTAATCTGAAGTTTTAGATTGGAAGTTATGCTTGTCCCGATTTTAGGGACTAAATTGAATAAATTAAAAAAGATGTATAAATTGATATTTGGTTTTGAATTGACTGGAAATTGATTATGTGATATGTTTTATGAATGTACGTAGCTAACGTCAACGCGGAACCTTTGAGAGGGAAAGGAAAAGTGAAAACGAGTAATCGAAAACTCTGGTTTGTAAATTTATGATTTATGGTCGTATTAATTGATTGCATTCTCATTATATCTACATTTGGGAATGTCAAGGTGTATATAGCAATAATATGACCTATTGGATTGAGTTGGAATGTGAATTGCTGAGAGCGGGGACTTAAATGAATAAAATGTAAAAAAACATGAATTGCTTGAAAATGTATTGAATGTTATGAAATATATTTGATATGTTAATAGATTGGATTGTAATAGTGAATATGATTGATAAATGATATATGTATTAAATTGTAAATAGAATTGAACATTGATGTCCTATTAACTAGTCAGACTGAGTTAGATATAATTGAAGAATTGGTTTGTGTACATGTTTTGTGCTTAATGCACCAAAATACAGCTCGTGAAAATCAAATACTCATTAAAATTTTATACTCTTTTTAATATCATGACTTAATTCATTTAAAATGTCAAAATCCAAAACTTAACTAATAAAGCAACTAAATCTAACATACCAATTTTTTTTTTTTTTGATATTTTAGGTTTAGATTTTTTTTACAAACACCAAAATAAAGCTACCCTATAAGTTGTAACCCAGTATGGGCTTTTATCTTCACTGTTTAACTTCAAACATTACACTGCTTTTATGTTTCTGCCATGCAGCTCCACAAGATTTCTATTGCAATGCATAATAAGTCTCATTCTTTAGCTGTTATGTGAAAGAAAAAAAAAAAAAAAACTCAAACACCCACTGAAGAAATTGAAAGCAAAAGAACTGAATTTGTTGAGCAAACTTCAGTAGAAAGATGTTTCCAACAAAGCCTTTGCAACGCAGCTCCGATGGCATAGTCCACCAGGTAATGTCAATGATGGTTCAAAACCGACCCTTCGATGCTCAACTCGCTTCTTCAACAATTTCAAATCCATGGACAACTGATTCAGTTTCAGATATCTTAAGATCCGTTCCCAAGTTCTTTTTTCAATCCCTTCGTTCCATTGGCCGTCAAAAAGGCTTCCGCCACCGTGCTCCTTTAAAGCAAAGAAACCTTAAACAAGAGAAATTTAAGATTTCCCATAATGTTCTTCTCCTTGGGCCTGCTGCTTATAGAGACCCCGAAAGGGTAGCTTTAGGACTAGATAAAGCAATGGAATTCTATTTATGGGTGGAAAAGTTTTTCGGGTTTTCTCATAATGAGAAAACTTGTAAAGAAATGGCTTTTGTTTTGGCTAAAGGTAATAATTTGAAGGGTCTTTGGGATTTTCTAAAGGAAATGTCTAGGGTTGATAATGGGAGTCTTGTTACTACTACTTCTATCACCTGTTTGATTAAAGTCCTAGGTGAAGAAGGGTTAGTTAATGAAGCATTGGCTTGTTTTTATAGAATGAAGCAATATCATTGCAAACCTGATGTTTTTGCATATAATATGATTATTCGTGCCCTTTGTAGAGTTGGGAATTTTAATAAAGCAAGGTTCTTGTTGGAACAAATGGAATTACCAGGTTTCAGATGTCCACCCGATGTGTATACATATACAATTTTGATAAGTTCTTATTGTAAGTTCAGTATGCAAACAGGATGTCGAAAGGCAATTCGAAGGAGGCTTTATGAGGCGAATCACTTGTTTCGTGAGATGTTGTTTAAGGGTTTTGTCCCTGATGTTGTGACTTATAATTGTTTGATTGATGGTTGTTGTAAGACGAATCGAATTGAAAGGGCTTTGGAACTTTTTGAAGATATGAATAAAAGGAATTGTGTTCCAAACCGGATCACCTATAATTCTTTCATTAGGTACTATTGTGCTGTTAATGAGATCGATAAAGGTATTGAGATGATGCGGAGGATGCAACGGATGAATCATGGCGTAGCAACAAATAGTTCGTATACTCCGATTATACATGCTCTGTGTGAAGCTGAAAGGGTGTTGGAGGCCAAGGGTTTTCTTTTTGAGTTGATCAGAGGGGGATCTATCCCAAGAGAGTATACATATAAGTTAGTTTGTGATGCACTGAATTCAGTAGGAGCAGCCAATTTGATCGACGACGAGATGCATAAAAGAATAAGAGATGGTGTCGGCAGCAGATGTAGACAAGTTATGAAAGTGAAACATATAACAAGTCACATACGGACAACGAGGATGGTGGAGGAAGTTTAGCAATCAAGGAAAGCTATTTATGCTCAACCATGTAAAGCAAAGCAGACAAGAAGTCGGTTGATTGTTGGGGCACTCTGGTGGTAAGTATTACAGAGTGAATAACGAGGATGGTGGAGGAACTTTCTTTCCGCAGATTTTGAAGTTTCAATTTATAATTGGTTTTACCTACGGTCTTATTGTTGGAGAATAATGCTCTCATTGTTGCGGCTCAGGAACCTTTTTCACCTGCAAAACATTCATGCATTTTGGTTTTTCATATCAGTTTCTACTGAGTTCCCCTACTTCCAAGTTGTCCATCTATTGTATGGTCTTGTATACTACAAAATATTTGTGTACAAGAATTTGAACTAAGTATGTCAAAACCTTTGATGCTAATTATGGGCTGATGGCCAAGTTGAAATCACTTCAAATATTAGGATGTTTAGTTGGCTTCATCAAGACTGTCATTATTTCATATATCTTGTTGCTTGCACAAAAAGAAACTATACTTCAAGCCCCCAGTAAGAGATGAACACATTTGCCATTTTTGTTATCTCTATTTATTTTATTTTAATATTTACTTTTGTCCTTGTAACTTTATTTTTTATGGTCAGTTTTCTGCTTCATATGCATGTCCAAGAAAAGTGAAAGCACTGGTGACAACCGTGGAGGCCACTGCATGGTGGAAGTGTTGCTAATCCAGGGGCAACCATTACTGCAGTAGGTGTAAATGGTGGCACGACAGCTGGTCGTGCTTGTGGGGCAGGCGTTAACAATGGTGAGGGTGGCTGCAGTGGCTGCAGTGGCGACAGTGGTGGTGGCTATCACTAAGTATGCTACTGGTTTCCCAAGGGGAGGAAAAAACAATAGAAGTGCTGTTATGGGAATAGAAAGGTGTAAATGTTTCCTTTTTCTTGCTTTTCTCCATAGCTTTTTGATATTATGAATTCTAAATTTCAATGGAATTAAACTAAAAAAATTGTGGTTCTTTATATAAGTTGAATTATTGTTTATAGATTAGGTGAAATTAGCAAAGATTCTGATAACTTTGCGGGCCACTAGTACTTGATTACCTGTATGTAAACTCTGTTTTCTTGATGTTCACTTTCACTGCCTTAAATTCCTCAAAGAAAATTTTCAGGCATAATTTGATCTAGGGCCTTATTTATTTCTGGCTTTACCTTTGATTTTCTTTCACTATATGTGCTTCTAGTTGTTCTTCACATATCAGGTGTAACCGCTTCAAGGTTATTCATTTTTCTGATTGGACCTCTGGATTTGGTAGTTATATTGGGTTTTGACTAAATAGAGGACAAACTCTCTCAACGCATTTGATCCACAAGACTTGAGCCATTGCTTAAGGGACATCTTACTACTGAAGACGTTTTGAACAAGTTATAGATGATGACAATATTTTTTTTCATTTGGTCGGAAAAGTAAGATATTTATTAATAAAAACACTAACATAGAGTTTGATACATAATTACCCTTTGAGCATCATCTAAATGAAGACGATGTAAACAGTCAGGAGGATTAGAATAGACATAAAGAAACTTAGAAACATGGAGTTCATCTAATGGAAACAACAGATGAAGGTTATTGCCCACACTCGCTAAAGTATCTGTACACACTTATTCCCTTCCCGAAATATATGTTTCCAGCAGGTAGAACTCATAGAATAAAAGAGCTTCTTGCACTCATCAACCAAATGAGATAACAAAATATTTCGATTAGTAGAAGACTGCATAAAGTAAAGCACAGGAGTAGCATCTGCTTCAATCTCACGGAGTGCCCAAAGCTCAACTTCTACACTGGCCGCTCTTCGTATATGGCGATAGGCATCGATCACCCAATTGCCATTGTGGTCTCGAATGAGAGCGTTGGCCCCTATTCTCCCCGGATTATCCAAAGAAGAACCATCCGCGTTTAGTTTGAACTATCCTAATCAGAGAGGCTTTCATAAGATAGGGACCAAATCTAAAAGCCCTCTATATTTTAGAGGGAGGGATAGAGCAGTGAATTCACAAGCATTAGAAAGTACAATTTGGACAAAACCTTCAAGTGACCCATTCTGATTAAAGATGATGAGAATATTTTGCAGCATATGAATTAGAATATACAAAATTATCTACTCTCTATATCCAAATACATAAACAAAGCTTTTTATTTTTATTTTTTTTAGATTATGTAAGAAGTATCAAATTATAGTTTTGGTCTTTATATTGTGCTCAAATTTTAAATTTAATTTTATGCTGTAATTTTGACATAATTTAGTACGTTATTGTTAATCTGAATACTTCATTTGGATTAAAATGTTGATGTATACATACTTTTATTTAAGATTATATAATCATGGTTAAATTTTAATTTTGGTCTCTATATTATGCTCAAATTTAAAATTTAATCTTTATATTTAATTTTGACATAATTTGATACCTTACCTTTTATATTGTTATAGTTAGTCTAAATGTTTTATTTTGATTAAAATGTTGACCGGTGCCCAAATACACAACTTTTTTGAGATTATATAACAATGGTCAAATTTCAAATTTGATCCCTATACTATCCTCAAATTTGAAATTTAATCTCTATACTTTAATTTTTACATAATTTGGTACCTCAATCTTTTTTGATGTCATTAATTATTCTAAATACCTTATTTTGATTTGTGAATTTTAAGAATTACCAAAGACCGTTAAAACTATCTCATTAAATTCAGTCCATTATAATATTTTTTTATTACATGACTACCAAGTGCTTATTTCTCAAAAATTCATCATATCACAATAGTGAATTTAGCAGGTGAATTTAAATAATATTAATATAATTAAATTTAAATTTTAAATTTTAAAAATAAAAAACTAAATTCTTAAAAATAAAAAAATCGAGATTAAATTTTAAATGCACCAACCATTTAAATTTTTATAATCTAAAAAAATCATACTAATGAATATGAAAGGAAGACATGTTTAATTATAAAAATAATATGGGCAAGGGGAATAGCAGCATGAGACGCACACACTTGTATATTACCAAATGGGCATTGCCGCCATGCTAAGTAACCAATTGTCCGATTCATGCAATCGTACATAAAGCTACATTGGCTCCAAATGTAAAGCAGAAACATCCCATGCATGCCATTTTTATTGGGTCCTAATTTACTTTATTATACTAATTTACACCTCATCTGGTTTGTTAATTAAGCACATTGACAATGACTACGCAATTTTTTATTAATTAATTAATTAACAGAGATGAAGTGGCATGAACCTGTCCTCCTTTGTATAGATACATCATAACAATTGGCATGTCATGATATCACTAATAAAATTGAACAATTTTTTATTTGCATGTTATGTAAAGATAGTAACTGGCTAGTCAGCACCTCAAGAAAAAAAACATGTAGGCAAATATTGGATAAGTTGTACATATTGCACTATAAATGCAGTGTTTCAGTTTCTTCAATGTGTGTCACTGTAACTATACAGTAATCAGTAAACTTAAAAAGAAAAAAGAGATATGGGAAGTTTGCAGCAACAGCAAGGAGGCGATGTTGCAGTAATTCCTCAATCATGGGGTGGAGGAAGCAACCGCATAGTTGCTCTCAATGTGGAGCCCGGCACCACCACCCCACAATCCTTCTCTGGTAACAACAGCAAACGTTTCAATGATAAACATGATGACCCCAATCATGATCAGGTTTCATTTCTTTATATATATAAAGAGAGAGAGAGGGAGAGGGTGTTTATTTGGTTTGTGATTGATGTTTCTATGGGATTATTTTTTAGAAACCTGGATGGAGAAAGTTTTTGTCATTTATAGGCCCTGGTTTCCTTGTTTCATTAGCTTATCTTGATCCTGGAAACTGTAAGCCATTTCCACTCCTTCTCCTTTGATTTTAATGTTTCCTTATTTGATCATAATCTAATTGACGTCATGTCACAGTGGAAACTGATTTACAAGCAGGAGCCAGCCATGGATATGAGGTAATACTTAAGTTCAAGATAAAGCCTTTATATTTATAATATTCTTAAATGCAACAACATGAAACCTTTGCAATCTTCAGCTGCTGTGGGTGGTTTTGATCGGATTAGTCTTTGCTCTCATAATCCAATCTCTTGCTGCAAATCTTGGAGTCAGCACTGGTAATTGATTATATACATATTTTATACTAATAATTAACAAAATCTCCATTTCTGATGTTATAATTTAGCTTTATTTAACTTTTCAGGCAAACACTTATCAGAATTGTGTAAGGCTGAGTACCCAAGAATGGTGAAATATTGCTTATGGATTCTAGCAGAGATTGCTGTCATAGCTGCTGATATACCTGAAGGTTTCTTGTTATTTAAGTCATCATTTACATCATGAGTAAATAGTTCAAAAACCAAGTACTGAAAACAAGATATATGATGCATTTATATATATGTGGCAGTGATTGGGACAGCCTTTGGATTGAATATACTGTTTAACATCCCAGTATGGGTTGGAGTTTTATTGACCGGTTTAAGCACTCTCCTCCTCCTTGGCCTGCAGAGATATGGGGTAATTAATTTGTGTTTGTATATGTAAATGTTAAATTAGAGAAGGTTAATATTTGCTAATGGTTTGGTTTTGTTGAATATGATGTATATAATGAAAAGGTGAGGAAGCTAGAAATGCTGATAGCAGTGCTGGTGTTTGTAATGGCGGGATGTTTCTTTGGGGAAATGAGTTACGTAAAGCCACCAGCATCAGGTGTGGTTAAAGGCATGTTTGTTCCTAAACTTAATGGCCAAGGAGCCACCGGCGACGCTATTGCCCTCTTGGGTGCCCTTGTTATGCCGTAAGATGAACATTATAACATCAATCACTTTCTACTTTACTTTTAAAATTTTTATAAATATTTTGAATTTTAAAAATTATTTTAAATTATTTTGTAATTTTTGTTGAGAGAGAAATTAATTTGTTCATTTTCAAAATTGATAGGGACCAAAAGAGTATTTACACCAATTTGTTATTCGAATTATTCGAATTGCAAAATTCAACCCGACTTGAACTTGAAACTCAAATTTGTTATTTGAGTTGACTCGAATAACTCGATTTGATTAATTCGAAATTCAATTTTTTTTTCAAATTGAATCGAATTTTGTTCGCCCTACATATATTGTTATATAATTTCTTTTGAAAATCTTGCGGATAGAAAGGTTCCTTAGAAGATTTTCATGTGCACTTCACATGAGCCACTAATAAACTCTCATAAAATCTTCGAAACATTTATCACTGACTTTATAACAGCAGGACCAAATCTCATTATATCACATTTCAATAAAGCTCTTAATGAATTCTAACTACAAAAAATGGTGTGAATTACAGGCACAATCTCTTCCTTCACTCAGCTCTGGTGCTCAGCAGAAAAGTACCAAACTCTGTTCGAGGTGTTAATGTAAGCCAAAGTAAACAATATCATCATTGAAAGTTGAATGCTATAGTCCTAGTTTGTTAATGCATGCTAAGTTATGGTTGCTTTCATTGATTTGGTCAGGATGCTTGTAGATATTTTTTAATAGAGAGTGGCATCGCCTTGTTTGTGGCATTTTTAATCAACGTGGCGGTTGTCTCGGTATCCGCCGCGGTCTGCACAGCTGATAATATTTCCAGTGCTAACCAGAAACGTTGCAACGATCTTAATCTCAACTCAGCTTCTTTCCTTCTCCAGGTCCAAAATTACTAATTAAACATACTAAAACTTTTCATTAGCAAACCAAAATTGAAGGTAAGAAACTGTGTTTTGGCCAATATTGCAGAATGTGTTAGGGAAATCTAGCAAAGCCCTTTATGCCGTTGCACTTTTAGCATCAGGGCAAAGCTCTACCATTACAGGGACTTATGCAGGACAATTTATCATGCAGGTTTTGCAATTTAAACCCTTTTTGAAATGTTGTGTTAATTAATCATTTATCTAATGACAATTAATTAACTTTATCATATGATGTTTGTTTCTTTTTAGGGTTTCTTGAATCTTAAAATGAAGAAATGGGTGAGGAATATAATGACTAGGTGTATTGCCATTACACCTAGTCTCATTGTGTCCATCATTGGTGGATCTCAAGGGGCCGGTCGACTAATTATCATTGCATCGGTTAGAATATATCTAAGATCAATTTTTTTTAACAAAGCATATCGCAACCCCAAGGGATTCTAAATAACGGAATCGAATCCCAAACTTATTAAATTCTCGGTAAACCTGTTTATGGGCTGGGTCACCTGCTTAGGTTTAAATGTCTGTTCGAAAAATAGGAGGGTTTAGATAAAATACAAGGCCTGAAAAATGGATTTGGCTAAAATTTAAGGCCCGTTTTTTATATGGGTTTGGCCTTGAACAAGATTTTTTGACACGACCCTGGCCTGGTCCAAATATTATGTTATAAAATAATATTATATTAGTTATATATTATAAATAATAATTATATATATATTTATATTTATATTAAATCACTAATCTAATTATGATTAAACCCATTGTCCATGACCTAAAAGAAACTTATTCAACTAAATAACTCAACCCAAAATATAAAATTCTAAAATTTATATTTAATATAATAAAATATTTATTATATTTGTTTGTGTTTTTAATATAATACATTTATTATATTTATGATAGTACGTTTTTAATATAAATACTTTTTAATTTATTAGAAAACTTTTATTTTAAAATTTTTTAATGCATTTAGTGTATTATATTTTAAAAAAATTTAATTTTAAATAAAAAATAATCTAAAAAATCAAATATGGACGGGCTGATTGGAGTTTACTTTCCTTAAATCAGGTTGAGCTTAAGCAAAAATAAACCTATTTTTCGAGTCGAGCCCAAAAAAAAGTCTAAATTCCTTGAATAGGCCTAGCCCATGAGCACTTCTAATTCGATGATCGAAGAATTATTTTATCAATGAAAATATTTTAAGCTAAAAATATTACTTGTAAATTTGGTAATGGATTTTGCAGATGATTCTTTCATTTGAGCTACCATTTGCTCTAATCCCACTCCTTAAATTTAGTAGCAGCTCAACCAAGATGGGACCTTACAAGAACTCCATAATTGTGAGTTATTTCTAGATAAAGTATAATAGATGTTCCTGTATTAAAAATCAGATTGTATATTTTCCTATTTATTAAAAAATAGGTAAATTAGTCTCTATATGTTAAATCATGGAGCAAACTTGTCATTTTGTTAAAGTTTCCATCCATATTTACTATTAAAAACTAGTCCCTATACATTAGCATGAGTTACACATGACCAGCCATGTGTTATTGTTTGGTTATTTCGATAACCATGCCAGTTTTTAATAGTAAAAATGGATAAAATTTTTAACATAAAGAGATCAGCTCTTTGATGAGTAAAATGCAATCTGACTCCTAATATAGGAGCCTTTAAGATACTTTTACTATTATTTCTCTCTTTAGTATCTTTTATTTTTTGCTTATTTATGTTCTTAGCTGATAATTATATTTTTATTGCATCGCAGATAATAGTGATTTCATGGATTTTAGGCATTGGAATCATTGGCATCAACGTGTACTATTTAATAACATCGTTTGTAGACTGGTTGATTCACAATGATGTACCAAAAGTAGGGAATGTATTCATTGGAATCATTGTGTTTCCTTTAATGGCGATTTACATTATTGCAGTCATCTATCTAACATTCAGAAAAGACATTGTTGTTACATATGTGGAGCCCCAAAAAGATGAAGCAGCAGATACCCAAGTTGTTTGATTTGAATGCAATGATATTGCCATATTAGGTAGTTTCGATCTCTCAATTCAAGCTTAAAAAAAAATACTATTATGTTCGTTGAAGTTAAAATATGAATCTTGGGTTAGATTCCCTTCTTTTGTTTTTTTGTTTTTAGGTTTGAAACTACCTTCATTTGTAACCTTTATGAGCTAAGATATTATACTTGTCCAAAAACATGTCATAATGCTTTGTTATATTCTTGTTGTTGGTAGTTTAAGTTAATGAATAAAGATGAACTCTTCATCACTTGTTCCAAGTGTGTTTAGCAATAGAAACTATAAATTAATATGCACAATTTATGGTAGAAACCATAACAATTTTTTATTAAAATTGGACAATAAAAAGTTTGGTTTAACCTAAAATTAGGGTGATGGAGTGAGGTCGGAGTGAATATGGTCAAATCTATCGTCTTTCAATTGTTAGTTGCTTTATTTTAAATTCTGTTTTGTTCCGCTATGGATATTGAAGTTTGAATGCTATTACTATTTTTTGTGAATGTTAGATACATTCATAATCGTCTCATTTCGTTTTACCCTATCGTTTCACCCTATTTAGGAATGGCAAAATTTGAAAAGCCTGAGAAATTTTGAGTTAACTTGCCCGATCGATACAACTGGAACCGGTGCGAACCAACCACCATGAGTTAGACAATCATTTGAAAAGGAAGTAGTTATAGAGAACAAGCCTGAGTCGAATTCTAATTGGGAAAACATTGCTAAAGTTGAAGCTCTTTAACCCATCAATCCCTCCACAACTGTTGAAAAACTCATCTGGGATTGAGTTAAACAAGTTGCTGGAAAAGTCAAGCGATTGCAAAGAATCAATCTGGCAAAGCATGGGAAGGAAAGTGGAGTTAGAGAGACCAAACCCCGCCAAGGAAAGGGAAAGTATGGAGTTGTTGAGGGGGGAGTTGCATGTAACTCCTCTCCAATGGCAAAGGTTTGGCTCCATTTCCAACATTCTAGGATGAAAATGGGGTGTCTAACTCAAGCTGCTTAGAAATAGTGATCATCGTCTTCCTCTGGTTTGAAGCTAGCTGACACAACACCAAAGGAAATATACAGAACAAGGAGGATAAGCTGAGAAGGAAACTCCTAATTTTAGATGTATGGGAAGCTCTGTGTTTTTGCTATTATTTTAATTTAAAATTTAATTAGTTGCTTTTTTTTAAAAGTTTTAATAAAAATAAATCAATTAAAATAAAAAGAAAAAAAATAAAGTAAAAATAATTGAAAATATAAGTTGACAAAACAAGTGGTTGGGTGCAATGATAAGACACATTGCACTTTTAAAGGGAGAATGTAGGTTCAGATATTGGAGACAATATAGTTGAGAGGGGCAATCTCGAACCCTGAACATAGACTGTAAAATGGATATGTATAATATCAAAAAAATTGTTTACATAAAAGAACATTAAAAAAAAGGAAATCCAGTTTCTTAAGAAGATAATAAAATCTCATAATTTATAATCAACTCAATCAAATTTTTTGAAGGACAAATTCTCACATTTAAATTATGTGTTAGAGGCACTAAAACCTCATCCCATCCATCTAGAAATCTTAGTTCAAGCCCTTTGCTATTGGGTAAAAGATGCTTCTTCTTTGCATTTGTTATTGTTCTATCTCTAATTTGAAGAGTTTTATTACTTCAAAGAAATCTATTTCGAATTTTAATCCAAGATTATTCTTGTTTCCATATAATTTTCATGCATGTGAATACGAATTCATTTTCCTTTTCTCTATAATCAATCTTCTCATTTATGATCAACATCTTCCAAGTCTTTCTTGAACGATTTTTCTTTCTATAGAAAAATAAATTATCTTGTCGAAATCTTTTATAATGATTTTCAGAACAACATATGGTTGTTCAAAGACTCTTTATACATTTGATTAGGTATCAAGGAAAGTCAAAGGATATGCCTCTTCATATCAATAAGTGGAAATATTACTTTGTCAATTTATGACAATATTATTTATACCTATGGTCTCAATATAAATCAATTATCTAAGAGGCTCAAAGAACATTTAATTGTTCATTGTGAGGAACTAATTTTAGTGCAATTACTTTGTAAATAAATTGTTCTTGATGTTTGTTTGCAACTTGGTAAGTGAGTTAAACTTAAGTCACATATTGTACTATAGATTGATAATGGATTACTCGCTAGTAAAGATCTCATGAACATACGAAAGTCTTCTAAACGTGTAATCTAATTTTTATGTCTGACCATATTTTTACTCTTTCGATTGTTATTTTAATTACAAACAGATAAATTAAAAAATTTATGATTTTGGTTGTTTGAATTAAATTTGGAATTATATAATAAGAAACATTAATCAATCATAATATAATTGCAATTAATTTATGTTTAATATGCTAGTTTATTTTTTTAATCATAGTATTCTCAATTTCATTTATAATTTTAAGAATTTATTTAAGAAATTAAGTATTACAATCATCAACGTTTTTCCCCTTTCACATGCATACACTTGTAGTCTCAACATACATACATATGAATACATAAAAAAAAGCACTACTAATATTTAGCATCTTTTGTAATTGAAACACTGTCCAATGTGATCCCCAGAGGATCCCCATATTCTTCTTCCACTAAAACTAACTGGTTTTCTTCAGGTTTCAAGAAAGATCGAGGTATATTGTACCTGAAAAAAGAAAACGAAAAACATAATTCGAATCTTGAGTTTAACTCAATCGGTTCATGTTTCTATTAAGACAGAAACTTTTAGTACCATGTTTGTGAAGGTCTTTGTTGTGGTGTATGAATTGAGACCCAATATCGTCCAATGCTTTTGCCATTCACCCACACTTCACCCTTTCCCATTGAGCCAAGGTTCAATGCTAGTGGATCATTTCCACCAGGTGCATCAAACACAGTCTGCAAAAAAAAAAAAAAAAAATGAAAGTATCATGAAAGTTTTTGCATTAAGAGTTAGATTGTATTTTTTTCCTCTACTCAAAAAGTAGGCAAATTAGTTCCTGTAAGTTAGATTAAAGAGCAAATTGGTCATTTCTTTTTTAAATTTCATCTCTTTATACTATTAAAAACTGATGTGACTGACAGAACAATCAAACAGTGACATGCCGTACGTGTACCTCCTGTTGACGTGCAGGACCAGTTTTTAATAGTAAAAATGAATAAAATTTTTAATAAAATGATTAATTTGCTTTTTGCTCTAATGCGTAAGGATTAATTTGTCCAACTTTTTGAGTATAAGGGCCAAAATGTTCTCTAACTTCTAGTATAGGGGCATTCATGATATATTTACCAAAAAAATAACAAGGAAATTGATGACATCATAAATATGGTTAAACCCCATTTGAATAACTTCATTAGTTAATTACCTTATACCAAATTAGCCGACTATGTCTGCCTTGGAACCTACTCCATTCAACTTTATTCCTTCCATTATCAGTAAATATGCTTAAATTTTCTCCTAATAACCCAATCTTCTTCAACAAAAAAACTTTCATCAAAACTTATGTAGTAACAAACAGGTAACATCATGGAGAAAAATGTAATTAAATTACCTGATATCCCCATTGATAGTTATTGAGGTATCTGTTTTGAATCCTAACACTTCGTATGCCTGCAGTTTTACGTTCAAGATATGCTCCCGAATTCTATACACCACGATCCATTTAGGTGATTATTGATCATCAAACTTAACCGAAACTTTGAGTTTTTAGAGATTTGGGATTTAAAGTACCGGAAATCCAACCATTACACTAAGTAAGGTGATGTGATTTGTTCCATTTTTCAACTCAATAGGATTCTCCAATGCAGAGTTGTGTTTCCCGCCGTGTGCGTATCCTAGACACCGAATAATATGAATGGTTTTCGGGTTTAAATGTTCAAATCTTCAGCTAAAACCGTGAAAAAGGAGGTTAAAAAGATGGATGTGGTTCACCTTTGTATGCTCCGTTGACGAATGCATGTACAACATGAGCGTTGGATACTACAGAAAGTTCGGCTTCAGCATCGGATTCATGTTGAAAGCTGCATTTTTCGGGGATCAACTGCGGTTCAAAACAAACAGTTTGTGATCGAAGCTTACCTGACAGTGTACCAAAGGTAATCCGATGTATCTTTCGTGGTACTCATATGATCTAACAATGCATTAGCTTTCAACAAAGTATTCGAAAAGATCGGGATAGGCTCATTGAACTCTTCCCATCTCTCCATTGAATCAAACTTGTATTTCACTGTCCTTGACCTTGTATTGTACTGTGTGCTTACCTGTTAATATAAGCAAAGCTTGAACTGTGATAGTATGATTTGTTTCTTGTAATGAAAGAAACCGAAGACCGTGAATCTCGAGTCTTACTTTCGCAGTATTAAAGGCTACGTTCTTGCAGTCGGGAAGGATGCTTATCGACATTGAAGGCAACTCGAATGAAATATTCTGGAAACGAACTCTAGCATTTGAGGTATTGTCATTGTTCACCAGAAATGCAGCACATTTCCCTGATTTTCCTTTGAATACATAAGCCTTTAACATAACAGATGAAACAATGTTTCAATTCAATGCATATACATACAACCATACATATGTGTATATATATATATGTAATACACTATGAAATGTACTTACAATTTGAAGATGACCCAAAGAGGAAGTTTCATAAGATCCAGCAAGGAGAGGAACTTTGCATAATTTTATTGCAGCATGCAATTCCTTAAGGTGACCCCATAAAGGTTGCCTAATTAAACCTGAAATACTAATTTAGTTTGAAGCTGAAAATTATGGGTTAAATAAATAGAGGTTAAATTATGCTCTAAGTCCCTATACTCTTTATACATTTGAAATTTAGTCCCTCTGTTTTTCAAATTTAAAATGTAAATATAATTGTAAACACCGTTTTTTGTCAAATTCATGTTCATTACAACATTATTTTTGTTATATGGCTACAAAGTAAATTTTTTTTAATTTCAAAATGTCACTCGAATAAATTTCACTGAAAATTTTAAAGTGACACTAACACTTGGACCTAAATTTTTAATCTAAAATATATAGTGACTAAATTCTTAAAATTAAAAATAAAGAAATTAAATTATAAATTAAAAAATATAGAAACTTCAAAGTATATTTTAACTTAAATGAAAATTTAAATTGGAAGCATACCATATTCATCAAGAGGGGCTTGATCGTAGTAACTTGTAATTACATTTGCAGCAGCTGTTCTTCCAAAATTGGTTCCTCCATGATACTGTTTAAACAGTAACAAATATTATTGGAAAGATTGTGACATTTGGCATTAAGCATATATTATTGGGACAGCTATCAACAGAAGACTTGAGAAATGTAAAAATCTTATGAAAATATTTAAAAATTAATTATAAAATGTAAAAATCAATTTACAAAAGATTAAAAGAAATGTGGTTACCATATAGTAATTTACATAAGTTCCATTTTTGGCAACGAACAATGCAACATGGAAAGCAATATCTGCGGCAGACCTTATGAACGGCTCCTCACCATACCTTTGCACGCTGAAACCGAAAATCTAAAAAAAGTTACTTGGTAATGATTGTGTATTAACTCGATTGACATCAATATTGTTGTTAATATGGGAGGACGTGAGCTCGAATGTGTTGAAACACATTATCCTATTATTTAAGAGTTAGGGAGAAGCTATAAGTAATTCTAAGTATTGTATCAAAAAGATTAGTTGATATTTCTTCCTGGCTAATATATTAATTAAACCCTTAAAACTTTTATTCGAGTATATCTTCTATATATTAATCACAATTTATGTTGAATTGTTTTTGACCCAATTTAATCAGATCTCTAATTTATGAATTGTTTTATTTATTTCTTAAAACTTTTAAGTGCAAACTTATTTTTTCAAATTAATTTTATTTTTTCCTAATAAAAGGTGAAAAAATTAAGGTTTTATAGAAAATTGCATGGATTTTTATAGGAAAATCATCTTACCTTTTCAATTCTTTTAACTTTTTTTAGAATTAATTTTTATTTTTATTTCCTATAAGAGGGGAAATATAGGTTTTATCGAGCATTGAGTTATAAGGAAAATTTTAAGTTTCATTTCGCAACTAAATAACTCGATTTTCTGTAAAAACTCAAGCTTTTAAAAAAATAAAATTAATTTTTAAAAAGTAAGTGAGTGATGATAATGAAAATTTATTAAAGTTGGGTGACTAAAATAAAAATAATTGTTAACGGCAATGCCCAATTTTTTTAATACCTAAATGAAAACTTATAAAATTAGATGACCAACAATGTAATTTACCTATAAAATAAGTATCCATTCTTTAATTCAGAAAATGGTCTAATTAAAACTTTCAATTGTAAAGGAAAAGTTCAAATTCTATTATATATACTATTTAAATTTCTAATTGAGTTAGTCTCACAAGTCAATCAAACATCAATTCGATTCGAGAAATTGTTAAAGTGTCTTTTCATATTTAAAATAGGATAAACTACAATAGAAGTCAACGGATTATTATTTTTGTCCCCAACTATGAAAAGTTATAATAATCATCCAACTATTCAATTTTGTCTTTTTGAACGCTAGTGACAAAATTAAATAGTTGAACGATCATTTTATAATATTTCATAATTGGGTGATAAAAAATCATAATTGGGTGACTAATAATTTAGTTTATCATTTAAAATAAGTTATATTGTTACAATGATACTTTTTCTTATTATTTCTTAATAAACCAAGAAACATCTTACATGTTGCGAGATTTAAACTCATGTCACCACCAACATTTACAAAACTTTGCCTTTACTATTTCAACTAAAATTTTATTTTAACATATTTTATACATTTTAATATTATCGGACAAACATTTTCAACCATATTGTTTATTTATATTGATAATATTGTTGATCGAGTTCTTTACATATCAACTTGAGACCAACTTAAGATTGATAAGATAATTTTTTTCTTTTAAATAATTTAACACTTTACCTATGATTCAATTGTTAAATAAACCTTTTATAAATACATTAAATATTAAAATTTTCTTTCACCAACATGATGATATTTTTTATAACATGTTAAAAATACTACCTAACATGATAATATTTTAATGCTCTATAGAAAAATGGTATCTGAGCTTAAAAGTAATTGGAGTTCATTTAATATTCTTAATCACATGTATTTAGTTATTTAAATATTATATATATATATATATATAAATCATATTAGTAGATTCTTAAAATCTAAAAAAAAAAAAAGAAATCCTTAAAATTCTGAAAAAAGAAAAAAACGTACAAACTTGTCCAGTTTTCAGTCCACAAGGATGGCTTATTGGGAGAGTTGGGGCCTTCGAAATTTACTCCACACTCAAAGCCATTGCATGTGTTTATCTGCAAATCCCAAATATTAGTGTCAAACTGAAAACAGATGAAACCATATTATTATTTCTCTTTTTGATTCATGGACGAGTAATCATTGCATATTGGTTGAGGATCGATGCTACTAATGGTGATAATGGCTATTCCTTCTCTGTTGCTGTTTCTTGCCCACCAAGTGTTTGTAGGAATTACAAGCAATGAAAACATTAGGAAAAAGAAGAGGAAGAAGCAAATACCACAGGGTCAGGAGCGTCTTGCTGGCTGCACATTATCCAGGGCACCCCTGTTTGAAGTCCCACAGCCAAGCCTGCAGCCCACTGAACATAACGTGATCCTTTCCCATTGAAAGCTGATTCTATCCTTTGATACTCATTCTCTATCTGAAATTTGTGCATAAATCTTCTCAGATCAACCAAAATTCCAAAACTAAACTTTGTGTTTTCTTTCTCAATCCCAAAAAATCAAACCTGTGATAATATGATTGGCCCTCCTTGTGAAGCATATAGTTTCTCTGATTTCATCATGTTTACCACTTTTCTCACCCATTTTTGCATATGAAACTGTTATTAAAGAGACAAAATTTTTCATTTTTGTTAGGTTGCTTTAATCTTTTAAATTATTTGTATCTCAAGTTTGGTTTGCACTTTTACCTTGAATGGTCCATTATCGGATCGAAAAACAATCCCAGGGACATCGTGCAACCAAAATGGCAGTCCCCTGCACCCATCAACAATCAGTTTTAGCATAAAATGCCGATGAAGAAGAAATGAATGAATAGCAATGGCAATGGTTATTACCCGTAAGTCCATTCACTTTCAATGAAAGGTCCAATTCTAAGGCAAACATATAAGCCATGAGCTTGAACTTCTCTTATGAACCTTACTATATCACGGCTTCCACTAAAATCGTACTGAAAAATTGTTGAATTTCAAAGCTTGAATTGAATCAAAATTGACTTTTTCATGGGTGAGAATCTCGCTCAATCCCTTAGGCTCACCCTAAATTTTTCAAATTGGACAAAAATATTTAGGCTAGCCTTGGGTAGTTTGGAAGTGCATCCAAGGGGCCAAATCGTTTCATTATAAGTAGGAAAAGAAAAAAAGAAAACAAAATAAAAGGGGCCTTAATTTTTTATTTTATTACTAGCATATGTTTTTATTTTATTGTATTGCATTTTATATTTTTTAAAAGGGCCCAATTTATTATTTCGCTAAGACTCAAAAATGTCAAGAACGGATTTAAAAATATTAGAATGGACTTGAGTAAAAGATAAATCTATTTAAAATATTGGTTGGATTTGGGCTCGAACTTTCTAGATTTGTAATCTATTATATTATATTATATTATATTCATATACTATATAATTTGTAACACATAAATGATAAATCTATAGTAATATATAATACTATAATGTAAAAATATTAAAAATGTTAAGTTACTTATCATATATAAAATTATTAAGTATTGAATTAAAAAAATATATAAATATTTAAAAAAAATTTAAAAATAACATGGGTGAGACTAAAATGTACTTAAGTTAGCAATTTACAAAAATGAGTGAATTTGAATAAAATTTTAAGTTTATATTTTAGATCAAATCGAATTTAAACAAACATAAAACGTATTAAGATGATACTTAAATCCAACTCCATCCATCAATACGTCTAAAGCAAAATTAGCCTCACCTGTCCTTGTTGGGGTTCGTGGAGGTTCCAAAAGACATAAGTTTGAATCACATCTATCCCTCCTAGTTTTGCTTTGGATATAAGTGATGGCCACATCTGTAATTAATGGTTATTTTTTATTATCAAATTACAAATTTTATTTTGGAACAATATTCTAAACAAGCCCTTAAACTTTACCACCTTATTTAGATAAAGTCTTGTATTTTAATTACACTCAAAATAAGCCCTTAAACTTTATTTGGCACCAAATAAGTTCTTAGACTTTTATTGAAGAATAATTCTTTTTATCTATTAATCGTGCCTCAACCTTAAAAGATTCAATTTCAGTGTCTATAGTTTATTAAAATATAAAATTCCAAATATGGAAAGCATTTAGCAAGATTTTTGTACAATACAAATAAAATTTATTGATATATTAGACCAACGGGTGTAAAGGTCAAGGGACGATCATTCTAATAATAAGATTCCCTAAAAACGTTTATCTTTTCCTAAAAGCAAACGTTTATCTTTCAGTTTTAGGTTTGGAATATTCTTATTACAACCCAAAATGAAATGGACTGACAGAAATTAAAGTACATGTGTACCTCAATTTGGATGAGGTTTGTTTGTAGAATTTGTCTTATATGTATATAATTATATAAAAAAGAAAAATGGCAATGTTTCAATTTTGGTCCCCCTTTTTTCACCTTAAAATGGTAAAATGTTAAGTTTGGTCCTTATGCTATACTCAAATTTAAGATTATATAACAATGGTTAAATTTCAATTTTGATCTCTATGCTACACCCAAATTTAAGATTTAGTCTTTGTACTTGAACTTTTTGACAAAATTTGGTACCTTAACTTTTACAATATCATTGATCAGTCCAAACACTTTATTTCGATTAAAATGCACATGTAACTTTTAAGAGTTGTAAACACGGTTAAAATTATTTGTTAAATTTAAATATAAGAGAATTTAACGGTGTTAACAATTGGATCGGGATTTTAAATTTGAAAAATAGAGACTAAATTCTGAAAAAAAAAGTATAAAAAGTAAATATTTTAATCTTCAAACATTCACTCTATAATTTAGCTCCGAAAATAATCAACCAGCGTGAAGCATGATGGAAACCATACTAGTAATATTCGTTTTTGTTGCGATTCGATTTCAAATTGTTTTAAATTAAAAAAATAAAAAATTGAATTTTAATAAATTTATGTATATACCTGAGGAGTGCTACGAGGATAGTGAATAGAACCGGAGAAAAGAAGCAAATGTTGGCCGTCGATCATCAAGGATCTTCCATCGAATGTTACAGGTTTGCTATAACCATAACTGTTGCCAAAACCAGCAGTAGCTAAAACAATAAAAGTAATGAACCCCAACATCTCTTCTAAATTTTTTGCGCTTCTTTTGCTTTCTGTCTTAACTTGTATATATAAGGCATAATATTTTTTTTGGCCCTTTAACTTTATAAAAATATTATTTTAGTATTTATTTAATTTTTCGTCTTTTAAACTTTTAAACTCCTGTTTTTGTCAAATCACTCTAAAACAAAAAAAAAATTATCATTTTCTAAATTTGTTGATGTGGCATGTACATGGATTGTCATTTAATCATTTAATTAATTTTAAAAATATTAAAGAATAATTTCTTTTTCATTTTTATACTTTTTTTAATAATCTTAATTTTCTTGAATTTTTAAAAATTTTAAAAATTAGTTAAATGATGAAGTGCCATCTACATGGAAATTTATGTGTATGCCACATCTGAAAAGTTAAAACGACGTTAATTTTTCCATTCAAGATGAGGTGATTTCACAAAATACAAGCTTAAGAACTTAAAAAATGAAAAATTAAATGAAAGATTAATAAACCTTTGGAGGATTTTATGGAGAAAGAAATTTGACAATATTTAATTATATGGGAAAATTTTATTTTTGATAAGTGTGCACGAAACTATCTTCTGGAAGTACGTATATTATGTTATTTAATGGTGAATGGCAGAGGAGGAAATGACAGAATTATTTGGCCAACAGAGACTAATGGTAAATACTCAGTGAAATCAGGGTATCATATTTTGAAAGAAAGTATGGATGATAGAGTTGTAGAGACTGCATCATCTTCTCGAAACATTGATAGGAATGGTTTGGCTACAAATGAAAATTTGTGGAAGAGAAAAATAAAGGTTGAACCTATTTGTCAAATCTGTAATCTAGATGTAGAATCTGTTTGTTAAATACGAATAATAATCAACTTGGAACTCGGATAAGATTTGGGTTGTCTATCCGTGACCCTACCGGGCCTCACCAAATGGATATGTGTGAGGCATACAGCGAAAGGGCAGCCAATGGAGCTTGTGATCCCAGCTCGCATATACTCAAAGAGTTCGCATGTAGGGGACCGCGAGGTCTAGTAAGCGACTCAGAATGGTACACGTGTTCAACATGCCCAAAGCCTACTCAGAATGTCAATCTTATGAATAGTGGGGTCAAGTCCATGAGTAATAAAGTCAAGTCATAAGCAGTGATAATATGTATAAATATTTGAGTCAATGATTAACTATAAATTAATTACAATTGATAATTTTTAGTCACTAATATAATTTATTTATGAGAAAAATATAATATCGGTAATGGCAAAATATCGCAAAGAAAAAGAAATAGAAAAATAAACAACACACGGATTTTACGTGGAAATCCTTTCGGGAAAAAACCACGGGCAGAGGAGAAGAAAATTCACTATGCCGAATTCGAATTAATTACAAGAGGAGTAAACTATGCCTATTTATAGGCTTGTAAACCTTATTCTAATAGGAGTGAAACTCCTTATTCAAATAATATCAAATGAATGGAGTTTAATAAAGTTTAAAAAATCTTATTCTAAAATAAAATAAAAGAAATATAATTCTATAGGGACTTTACTTTTATTTTATTTTACCACAGTATTTTATTTAAATAAGGATTTGGGTCACTTAATTCTAACAATCTCCACCTTGACACGAATTCTTAATGAACAAGTTCTTCATCGCGAACTCTCAACGAACAAGTTTCTCCACCTCTTCCATAAAACCCCTTAAAGGTTTATCTTCAACAATGAACACCAACCAAGTCTAAGCAATGCTCAAACTTGGTTATAGGAAGTGACTTAGTCATCATATCTGCAGGATTTTCATGAGTACTAATTTTGCTCACAACAATATTACCACGAGCAATAATATCACGAACAAAATGATACCGAACATCAATGTGTTTTGTTCTCTCATGAAACATTTGATCTTTTGTAAGGAAGATGACACTCTCACTGTCACAAACTACTGTATTGATATGAAGGTCTTCATTGAGTTCACTAAAGAGTCCCTTCAACCAAATAACTTCTTTACAAGCCTCAGTAATCGCCATGTACTCAGCTTCAGTGGTAGACAAAGCGACTGTAGTTTGCAAAGTGGCTTTCCAACTAATTGTACAACCTCCGATTGTAAAGACATAACCTGTGAGAGATCTTCTTCTATCGAGGTCTCCAGCAAAATCAGCATCAACATACCCAATGACTCCATCTCTAGTTCTTCCAAACTGTAAGCAAACATCGGTAGTACCTCGTAAGTATCTTAAAACCCACTGAACTGCTTTCTAATGTTCTTTACCGGGATTCGCCATGTATCTGCTAACTGCACTAACTGCATATGATAAATCTGGACGTGAACAAACCATGGCATACATGAGAGATCCTACTGCACTAGAGTATGGAACATGTGACATGTACTTAATCTCATCATCTGATTGTGGAGACAAAGCTGATGAAAGTCTGAAATGGGCTGCTAAAGGAGTACTAACAGGCTTAGCATTCTGCATATTGAATCTGCAAAGAACTTCCTCAATGTACCTCTTCTGACTTAGGTACAATTTACTTGCTTTTCTATCTCTGAGAATCTCCATACTAAGTATCTTCTTTGCTGGTCCCAAGTCTTTCATCTCAAAATTTTCACTTAATTGGGCTTTAACCTTTCTTATCTCTCCTTTATCTTTCGCTGCTATCAACATGCCATCAACATAAAGGAGTAGATACACAAAAGAACCATCACTGTTTTTCTTAAAGTAAACACAACTGTCAAAGCTACTTCTTTTAAAATCATGAGAAGTCATAAATGAATCAAACCTCTTATACCACTGTCTTGGTGACTGTTTCAAACCGTAAAGGGACTTTTTCAGCAAGCAAACATAGTCCTCTTTTTCTGAGACTGTAAAACCCTCTAGTCGTTGCATGTAAATATCCTCCTTAAGTTCTCCATGCAAAAATGCAGTTTTTACATCTAACTGCTCAAGCTCCAAATCATGCATGGCCACAATACCAAGCAAAGCTCGAATCGAACTGTGCTTTACAACTGGAGAGAACACATCTGTGAAGTCCACTTCTAGAATTTGACTGTAACCCTTTGCAACAAGCCTTGCTTTATATCTAGGTTCTTCAACTCTTGGAGTCCCCTATTTCTTTTTAAACACCCATTTACAACGAACAGCCTTTTTACCTTTAGGAAGTTTCACAAGATCCCATGTTGGATTTTTGTGTAGTGATTCCATCTCCTCTTGCATAGCAAACATCCACTTTTCTGAGTCTTCGTAACTAACCGCCTCAGAATAATTAGATGGCTCTTGGTTTGCATCTATATCTTTAGCCACATTTAAAGAATAAGTAACTAGATCAGCCTCGTCATACTTCTTTGGAGGTTTAATTTTTCTTCTAGTTCTGTTTTTGGCAATAGAGTATTGTGGTGAAGAAGCAACTCTATTTTGAATTTTTGTACTGGCTTTAGTAGTCGACTCTTTTGTAGATTCTAGATTAATCTGATGCTCCACCTGCTTTTAATTTTCTTTATTGGAAGAGTCTTTAAGAGGTAAGTTAGGTAGCATAGCAGTTTCATAAAAAAACATCTCTACTAATCACAACATTTTCATTTTCAGGACGCTATAACTTATACCCTTTTACACCAGCTTTATAACCAAGAAAAACACATTTAATAGATCTTGGTTTCAATTTTCCATTATCAACATGAGCATATGCAGGACAACCAAAAATCTTTAAATCAGAATAGTCAGCAGGATTACCAGACCATACCTCTTGTGGAGTCTTTTTCTCAATGGCAACGGATGGAGATCGGTTGATTAAAAAACATGCAGTAGAGGCTGCTTCGGCCCAAAATGACTTTGGTAAGTTGGCATTTGACAACATACATCGAACCTTCTCCATGATCGTTCTGTTCATTCGTTCTGCAACATCGTTTTGCTGTGGAGCATGACGAATTGTCAAGTGCCTCACGATCTCTTCTGACTTGCACAATTTATTAAATTCATCAGAATAGAACTCTAAGCCATTGTCTGTGCGGAGGTATTTTATTTACTTTCTCGTCTGTTTTTCAATCATGGTTTTCCAAGACATCGCTTTTCTGCTTCAGGAAGAACGCCCGCACTTTTCTGGAAAAATCATCAATAAAAGTTAGTATATAATTAGCTCCACCTCTCGAAGGCACTCTGGATGGCCCCCAGAGATCAGAATGAATATAATCCAATGTTCCCTTCGTGTTATGGATTCCTCTGGTGAATCGAACTCTCTTTTGCTTCCCAAAAATGCAGTGCTCACAGAACTTCAGTTTGCAAATTCCTTACCCATCAAGAAGTCCTCTTTTGCTCAATTCTGTCATACCATTCTCACTCATATGCCCTAGGCGCATATGTCAAAGTTTAGTAATATCATCATCTGACAAGGAAGAGGATGAGACATCATCACCAGTAACAGTAGAACCCTGCAAAACATATAACTTGGCAGTCTTTCTCTGCCATTTCATCACAATGATGGAACCTTTGGAAATCTTCAAAACCCCACATTCAGCTGTGTATTTATACCCTTTTGAATCAAGAGTACTCAACGAAATTAAATTTCTCTTTAATTCTGGAACATGTCGTACGTCACTTAGTGTTCTGACGACTCCATCAAACATCTTAACTCTAATTGTTCCAACACCTTCAATTCTACATGAAGCATTATTTCCCATCAAAATAATACCTTCAGACACTGTTTCGTAAGTTGTAAACCAATCTCGATTGGGACTCAAGTGGAAGGTGTAACCCGAATCAAGGATCCACTCCTCGCTCGCTTTAGAATTATTGACAAAAGCGACTAGAAGTTCACCATCGCTGTAGTCTTCTACAACATCAGCTTTACCGAAATTTCTAGTTGTTTTTCATTTTGATTCGCAGCCTCCCTTTTGATCTTATTCTATAGCTTATAGCATTCAGATTTAATGTGCCCTTTCTTCTTGCAGAAGTTACAAGTTTTACCTCTGTTTAAAGACTTCGATCTACCCTTAGATTTACTGCGAGGATTCCGTTCATGTGTCCTTCCACGATCATCATCAGCATTTCGATCTTGTCTCCCACAAACAATAAGACCCTATCCCTGAGAGTCAGTTTTAACTACAAGATGCTTCATCTTATCATACGAGGTTAAAGAATCATAAACCTCATCAACTGTGAGAGACTCGCGGCTATATAAAATCGTATCTCTAAAGGTTGAATAAGACGGGGGAAATGAATAAAGTAGAATCAACCCTAGATCTTCCTTATCATACTGAACCTCCATGGCCTCCAAGTTTGAGAGAATTTTTTTAAACACTGTTAAGTGTTCGTGCACAGATGTACCTTCCTCCAAACGATGAGCATAAAAACGCTGCTTCATATGCAGCTTGCTAGTTAGAGCTTTCGATATACATATTTGTTCCAACCTCTTCTATAATCCAGCGGCAGTCTTCTCCTTCATCACATCCTGCAAAATTTCGTTAGACAAATGCAGATGCAACTGTGTTAACGCCTTTCGATCCTTGCGCTTCTTCTCTTCCTCCGTCAATGTTGAAGGCATCTTATCTACCCCTAGCAGGGCTTCCTCTAAGTCCATCTGTGCAAGAACTGCCTGCATCTTTATCTGCCACAACGCAAATATGGTGTTGCGATCCAACAGCGAAATTTCGTACTTCAAAAATGTCATTACCGTGATTTGAGATGAACAACCCGGAAGCTCTGATACTAATTTGAGAAAAATATAATATTGGTAATTATAATATATTGCAAAGAAAAAGAAATAAAAAAATAAAGAACACACAGATTTTACGTGGAAACCCTTTCGGGCAAAAACCACGGGCAGATAAGAAGAAAATTCACTATGTCGAATTCGAATTAATTACAAGAGGAGTAGACTATGCCTATTTATAGGCTTGTAAACCTTATTCAAATATGAGTGAAACTCCTTATTCAAATAATATCAAATAGATGGAGTTTAATAAGGTTTAAAAAACCTTATTCTAAAATAAAATAAAAGAAGTACAATTCTATAGGGATTTTACTTTTATTTTATTTTATTTTACCACAATATTTTATTTAAATAATGATTTGGGTCACTTAATTCTAACAATTTATAAAAATGAAAAATTTCACTATCTTAAAGTCTCATTTTTATAAAAGTTTTTACAAGTTTAAATTTTAATTTATTAATTATTTTATATTTAAGTATTTTAAAACATATATATTAAATATATATTTACTTGTATTATTACATTAATAACTAAATGTAGCATAAGCATTCGATATTATAAATTCTAATAATTAACATCTCATTTATATCTGAAAACCAAAATATTAATAATAAAAATCACATCACATCACATCACATGTTAAAAATGTTATTTTTATTTTTAGTATTATATAAAATCACATCACATCACATATTAAAAATGTATTATTTTTAATATTATATAAAATCTGATTCTTATGTATTTGTTTTTTTAGTTTCCGTCACTCATGTATTTTAAATTAGATATGTGGTTAAGTTGGTTAAGTTATTGATTCATCTGTTTAATTGATGTAATCGGTTTAATTAAAATTTTCGGATCAATTGATTTGACTGTCGGTTTAATTAATTTTTAGTAGATTCAATCGATTTTTTAGTCAATTTAATCAAAACGTATTTTTTTTCTAATTTAATCTATTCAAATTAATTCGCAATCTAACCAATTTGACCAGCCAATCCGGCCCTTCTCAGATAACATTCCCCCAATAATAGAAAGAAGAATATGTTTATCAATGCCGGATAAAGTCACAATCTTGGATTAAAAAATGTTTATCAATTCCGGATAAAGTCACAATCTTGGATTAAAAAATGGAAAACATTTACTCAAAAGTCATTTTTGAAAGTGGATTAAATTTGGGTTTTAAATTCAGTCAATTTGCCTAGAAAAAGAAAAGTGCTCTTTTTCGTATTTTTAATCATGTAAAAACCATGGAAATGGCAGCAAGGACATGACCAAGAGTTGCTTTACGACTTTAATTTTTGATTAACAACAAATTTATATATATCTATTAAAATGAAAAGGTTTATATTAATTAACATCTCTAAGTCTAACTTCCAAGAATGATATGAGAATCTGTTATTGACCATACAAAAAAAAAAAAAAACTGTGATCTCTTATGTGCACTGTGCATCAACCAACAGAGTTTTGGGTATGCCTGGACATGGATCATTACCAAATTTCTTTCTCCAAACAGGGATGGTACAAATCCTCTTTCCCATACAAGCCTGTCAAGTGTCAAAGTCAAATTCCATGAAAACTAGAAAGGCATATATATATACACATATTTGAAGTGTTATTCTCAAGCTAACCTCTTCAATGGTAGGTAAAGAAGTGAATGAATGACAGCTTCCAATGGCATAGTTTTCACAATCCCCAGTAGGGTTACCATAGCTTGCAAATAGTATCCTAGAAATGTTCCTTCCAGGTGGACATTGGAGCTGGACTTTCGGCCGCCTTCCGTGGTGCTTCTTGCTGTTGTTATGTTCTGTTTTATTCTGTCCTTGCCATGAAATTACCGGTGGGAGATGTGACTCGGACACGTGACCGCACACTTTTGTTATCGATATGGTGTCGATGGAAATCCCAAGAGGGTATCCATTTTCTTCTTCTAGGATAACAAGTAGGTTATCGGTTCGTTTGAGGAAGGATCGAGGCACATTATACCTGAAAGGAAAGGACATTAAAGATCAAAACAATGGAACAAATCATGAAATGCAAATGAATATCTAATTTGCTGTTACCGTGTTTGTGAAGGAATCCCTTTTGGAGTAAGAAATGAGACCCAATATCGACCTATGCTCTGGCCATTTATCCAGGCTTCACCCTTTCCCATGGATTCAAGGTTCAGTGTCACAGGATCCTTCCCAGCTGGTGCATCAAACAGAGTCTAAAAACAGGATTTTGAATAGAAATTAAATGATATGATTATCTCAAGTGAAGTTCATAATTTTGAATCATTACTAGGATAAAACAGCCTTTCATACCCTGTACCATGTTAACCGCTGATGAGTCGAGCTTCCATATGTATTCCATTTTACTTTATTTGATCCAGAATCTGTATATACTTGTAATTTCTCACCTAACAATCCAACCTTAAGAAGAAATTCATTTTTATCAGTAAATTCTTCAGTCATTAATCTGTTTAGCAACTCTGACATGAATCATTAGTACCATATTAATACATGCATGCTTGCATGCATACCTGATATCCCCATGAGTATCTGGTAAAGTCTTTAATTTCATGTTCACCCTTAACCCTCACAGTGTTAATTCCAGCCACCCTTCTCTCAAGGTATGCTCCTGAATCCTATAAAGACAATCAAAGGTAAACCTATAAGGATTAAGCTGACATGTGATGTATACACTTATACATAAATTACTCATTAAGATATGAGGAAACAAGGGAATAGCATTTGATGATTACCGGTAATCCAGCCATTCCGCTAAGCAAGGAGATATAGTTTGTTCCTTTATTTAAAGTAATTTTACTCTCTAGGATGGGAGTTTTAGTCTTAAAACTTCCATGAGTAGAACCTAAAGAAGAAAGTACAATGAAGGAACAAAACAAAAAGATTCTCATCACATTGTTGCAGGATCAAAAGATTAAATTCAAATATATAATCTTCAGGAAAAAAAAAATGCTTAAAGTGATTATTATAAGACTCACCTACAAATGATCCATTTACGAAGGCATGTAATACATGGGCAGAAGAGGTCACATTAAGCACATATTCAGCATCAGAAAAATCATTCTGAAACCTAACATATTTAAAGAAATATATAGATTATATGGCAAGTATTTTCAGACATGAAGGCAGGTTACATCTCAAAGTTTACAATCAAATTTGATTAATGAAGTAAAACCCCTTTCGAACCTTACCTGAAGTTGTACCAAAGATAATCTGAATTGTCTTTTGTCGTATTCATGTGCTCCAATAACATGTTGGCTCTTAAAGATGTGTCTTCAAAAGTAGGGATAGTTTCCTTATATTCTTCCCATTTTACAATTGAATCTAGCTTCTTACTTGTTTCCACCGCTCTGGTGTTGTATTGTGTGCTTACCTGTTATCCAGACTTTGAAGTGAGTGTTAGATATAGGTGGCTGTCTAATATGGTATGCTTTTGAGGATCACACCCTCATATCCATGTATGGATATGTATTTAAGAAAAAACTTGGCATAAGATGACAATATTCATGTATGATTTAACTCTCAAATCATGAAAAATTGATCAGTTTGGATTTTAACTACACCTTAGCAGTGTTGAAGGCCACAGTCTTGCAGTCTGGTAGGATGCTGATTGATTTCGGAGGCATTTCATACAATGAATCTTGAAATGTTACTACAACAGTCTTCCTTGTGTCATTATTTACCAGAAAAGCAGCACAGTCGACTGAATTCCCTCTGTAAACAAAGGCCTGTTACCAACAAAAGTTTGAAATATGTTCTTGATTAGTTGGTCCCCAAAAGTTTAAAAGAGAGAAAATTCTTGAGTTCGATTTTGATCAATGTTCTTACTTCTTGTGATTTTCCCAAAGCCATAGTGGTATATACTCCAGAGAGCATAGGGTTTAAACATAATTTGATTGCAGCATGTAACTCTTTAAGGTGGCCCCATTTTGGCTGCCTAAACAAACCTGAAAGACGCCTTAACAAGTTAAAAAAGCTTTCATTATAGAGATTTGAATAGAGGTTAAATGTGATTTATTTGTACTTACCATACTCATCAAGAGGAGCTTGATCGTAATAACTTGTCAGTACATACGCAGCAGCAGTTCTTCCGAAGTTAGTTCCACCATGGTACTACAACAAGGTATTAAAGCTATACAATTAGCTGGATTCATATTTCATCTCCATATGACTATGAACTTAAATAATATGTGAAATACAAATTTAACCAAGTGGTGAAGATCTAGAAAAGATTTTCATACCATATAATAATTCACATAGCTGCCTTTCTTTGCAATGAACAGTGCAACATGGAATGCTATGTCTTCAGCTGATCTGATGTCTGGTTCATCTCCATATACTTGATAACTTCATCAAAATTTAAAAAATATATCTTTTCAAAGATCTCATCTATAAAAAGGGCTCAAGTAGTATATGTTTGTATACTTTTAACTCGGTAAACATCAATGCTAAAAAGGGAAAGATACAAAGATATCGACAAAAACATACAAGCTTGTCCAGTTCTCTGTCCATATTGCTGGCTTATTTGGTGAGTTAGGCCCAGGAAATGTCTCCCCACATCGCCTCCCATTGCATGCATTAATCTATCACCACTCAATTGTACACAAAAATGAAAAGCTGATGGGGAAATTCAACTCAAAGAAAGAGTTCAAATTATTATGGAAGGTCAGTCAAAATTATTATCATGGGAACGTATAATCAGGGTTATAAAATCTGTCCGAAGTGATTGGAGACCAACCACTGGGTCAGGAGCATTGTTTTGCTTGCACATCACCCATGGTACACCAGTTTGAAGCCCCACCGCCATCTCTGCAGCCCAACGAAGATACGGAGGCCCTTTATCTCTAAATGCGGCCTCTACCATTCCATACTCGTTTTCAATCTGCATTCAAAAAAACAGCTAGTCACAAAAAAAGTATTAGTTGAAAACAAAATGATAAAATAGTTTCATTTTTCTGGACTTAAACCTGTGATAGAATAATTGGTCCTCCTTGAGAAGCATATAATTTTTCTGCTTTCATCATGTTCACTATCTTGGACACAAACTTCTTCATTTGATACTGCCATCATACCAAAAAGAAGGGCAGCATCAATGATTGGTACTGTCTTTCAGAACCCTGAACTGAACATTTCCATAGCAAGTAAGAAACTGAAGTACTCACCTTGAAGGGCTCATTATCGGATCTATAAACTATGCCTGGAATATCATGCAGCCAAAATGGCAGACCCCTGCAAACCTCTAGCTTTAGGCCAAGGAAGATTAAGTAGGATTTCAGGTTTTTTAAGTACTGCAGAAAGTAATCTAATTACCCATAAGACCATTCGCCTTGAATAAAGGGTCCAATCCTAATGCATGCGTATAGACCTTGTGCTTGAATTTCCTTAATGAACCTTACTATATCCCGTTGTCCACTAAAATCAAACTGCAGAACAATGATCTCAACCGCTTTACAATCTATGGGGTTTTTTCTTCCTTTTTTTTTTTGCTCAACAATACATATAAAGATAAAGAACATTATAGTTATCAATGGCAACCTGTTCTGGTTGGGGTTCATGTAGGTTCCAAAACACCAAGGTTTCAATGACATCTAATCCTCCAGCTTTGGCCTTGGCTATCAAAGATGGCCACATCTGCAAGTTATTTAGCATTAATCCATGTTATGATTATTTTAAAGAAAATGTAAAAACACCTAAAAACCAAAATTGCTATACAAGATCTTGTTCAACCATAGTTACTAGTTTAAAAAAGCAAAGGCATGTTTTAGGTGCTTAAAATGAATGAAATTACTCAGTGAGCTACTAAAAAATTCAAGTGAATCCCCCTGAAACCATCATAAATGAAACCCAATTTGAGTATTTTAATATTCTATCTGTCAGTAAAGAACAATAAGCATTTTAGTCATGATAGAGAGCAGTCAAACCGGGAATATTGATACCACCAAATGTACAAAAAATGTCAAACCGATTTGGTGAACTGTTGAAGATCAAGAAACAATAAAAGAAAAAAAGTTTGGCACGAACTTGAAAACTTGTAGATTAAGTATTTGACTATTTTACCAAACAAGTTCTGTTCTTCTTTTTTCCAGGCTAAAACCCAGTAAATCATTCAAGAAAGGTTCAAAGATTAATGTAACAGTGAAGATTATTGTACATACATACATACATACATACATACATACATACATACCTGAGGAGTACTACGAGGATAGTGAATTGAACCAGAGAAGAGAATCTTGTGTTGGCCGTCGATGATCAATGACCTTCCATCATACGTTACATTACGAGAGCCAACGCCACTAACAGAAGCAGCCAAAAACAACCCAACAAGAAACAAAAACAACCAACTTCCCATTTCTTTTTGTTTAAAACTCTTTTATGCTGCTTTCAATCATATCTAAGAGTATAGACCAGCTACTAAATGAAAAATCCCAGAGAATTTGTGAATTGGTTCTTGAGGTTGAGGGAGGGTAATGGAAGAAAAACATAAGAAAAGGAAAGCCGGTAATCTGTTTCACTTTACAAACACTATAATTTCAACAAAAAAGAAAGGATTTTTTTTGGGGCGATTGCATTTGCCTTTTAAGCGTAATGGAGGTGATGCTTTGCATGGGAAGTTCATTAGAGCTTTTATAACCTTCTCCCTTTCTTTCCTTCAACTTTCTTACTAGTTTCCTTTTATATAGATTAAATCTAATTTTTTTGGTAAAAATACCAGTTTAGTCCTTCTCAATTTCTATATTGAGCAAATTTATCTCTCTAAAAAAATCAGAACAATTTAATCTCTGTTAATTTTTTGCTTACTTTCAAAATTGATGAGATTAAATTGCTTGACTTTTTTAAGAGGGACCATTTTGTTCAATATCGAAATTGAGAAGAACTGATGAGTTTTTTTACCAAAATTTTCCAATAATAATTAAATATAAGTTTCAAGGAATCAAAATTAAAAATATTTATTAGAAGAGTTTAAATTGAATTATCAACTTTTTGAAGGGTTCAAGATATAAATTTTTTATTAATTAAAGGCTTAAAAAATCAAAATTAAATGATTAATTATTAATGGAAGTACCCCATTAAACATGGTTGCCAAAGGCCTGCCCCTGACTTCACCCTGGTTCTGGTTGAAGTCAAATTTGGGTAAGTATTCATTGAATGTATTTTTTTAATAATTAAATAATGTTTAACCATCAATTAAATCAACCTTAATTATTTTTCCTAACTTTACAAATCACTATATTAAAAAAAAGTAACTAATGGATTTGGAAATAAAATTAAAAATTAGGAGGATTAAAATTAAAATTAAAAAATAATATTTATTAAAACGGTTTAAATTGAATTATTGATTTTATTTAAGACAGATAAAAATACACTTTTTCATTAATAAATAAAAATAAATTAAATAATTAATTATTAAAAGATATCAAAATTGATATTATCCCATTAATAAGTTTGTGACTTCACCCCATGTTGAAGTCAAAATTGGGTGAGTATTCGTTTCACCAAAATGAGAAGCTTTATTAAATGGATTTTGGTTAATATTGTCATTAATATGGAAAAAGTTAATTAATGAATTTGATTAAAGTAATATTTATAAAATAAAATTTATTAAATTTAAATATAAAAATTAATATTAATAGATGTACCCAATATTTTTTTTGTGAAACAAAGTAAAACAACTAAAAGAAATTAATCTGATACCTCTGATGGGGATCTTCCAAAAAGCCAAGTCCTACTATCCTATCACGAATTGTCTTAATCAGGTCATCTGCACAATTATTTTCTTCTCGAGGAACATGTTGAATATTCCAATGCTGACTTAGGACTTCCTAGATTTTCTTTTTGAATGGTGTGAACAACTTCTAAGCTGTTAGTTTGAATTGAAATGCTCTCAAAACTCCGGTCTAATGAAAGATTCAACCCATCCAAGATGCCCAAAATTTAGCATCCAAAATAATAATATTTTTTTAAATATTAACAAGATGCTTAATTCAGTTTTCGACTATATATATATATTAATTTTAAACACGAAAATCAATTATAATTTTGTAAAAATATTTTATTTAAATATGAAATGGTTATAATTATGATAAGTGATAGCTATAAACCGTAATATTTTGCTTTGAAAATATATAAAGTCAATTAAATTTTATTTTAAATATATATAATTTATACATTTTTAATTTAACAAAAACAAAGTATTGAATTTTATTTTGTATAAAAAAGTATTAAATTTTATTTTATAAAATAATTAAATAATTTTAATTGTGTCCATATTGAAAACTTAATTGAATAAAGTATTAATGTAACTGAACTTTTCATATTTGAAGAATTAAATAGTTATGAGGAGATAGTGGTTCATATTTATTGCACTTTAGCAAGCCATTACACTTTTATTTAAGAAAAGGTTTGTCATTGTTTTATTGATGAGTTTAGACAGAACATTTAATTCTGTTCAAGTTTACAACTAAGCTTTCAATGGGAGAGTTTCAGAGGGGAGGTTGATCTAAATTGAGTATAGGAGTGATGTTGCAACTTTGTCAGTGAATTGAACTTAAATCTCATCTTCTACTTGTCGAGGTTTTCAAAACCAAGTTGGTGCTTAAACCAATCAGACCATCAGTTCCCAATTCAATCAGTTTGTGCGATTCAATTAAATAAATTATTTAAAAAATTTAAAAGTATATTAAAATAGAGAAAATCAGTTCAACATGTCTCATTGGTTCGCAAGTCAATCGATCCAACCCCTTATTCTAGACTGGTACCCCAATTAATTCTCGACCCAACCAGTCTAATTGTTTAGTCTAGTTTGGTTTTGAAAACAATGGTACTTGTTTATTTATATTGGACTACTTTTTAAGCAAACGTAGGAAGTTTCCGAAAAGCATAATCAAACTTTAGTGTTCCATTTATAATTTATAATTGTAGTAAGTTTGTCGAGTTACGACTAAATGAAGATCTAAAAGGAAAAACCACTGAATTCATAATTGGTATCAGAGCTTACTATAGAAATTGATATAGAAGGAACGTCAATCTCGAGACTCCCTGTGTTAGATGGCAAAAATTATGCCTACTAGAAGGAAATGATGAGGGCTTTTATCAAGTTTGTGGATGAAACACCTTGGTGCTCGATATTGATTGGTTAGAAACCCTTAAACTTGAAGTGGGTTGAACTAGCAATAAAGAAAAACTAGTTAATACAAACTCCAAGGCCCTTAATGTATTTTTCTATAGAGTAGACTCTTATAAATTCAGGTACATTTCTAAGTGCACCATTGCTAAATAAGCTTGGACTATATTATAAACTGCTCATAAAGGAATCAATATTTTGAAACAATCCAAGCTTCAAATGTTGACTACAAGGTTTAAGACATTGAAGATGCAAGACAATGAAGTCTTGTATGAGTTCTCTACAAATTTGTGTGATATCATAAATCAAACATTTGCACTTGGTAAAGAATAGTCAAATTTGAAGCTAGTTAGAAAAGTGCTTCAATCTTTGCTTGAAAAAATTACAATTAATGTGATTACTATTGATGAGACAAAGGACATCAAAAAAATGTGAATTGGTGAACTCATTGGTTCGTTAAAAACCCTTAAGATGAACCTTGATGAGACAAATAATAACAAAAGTAAGGCTAAAAAAAGTATTGCATTCAAGTTGCATCTCTAGTTACAACTGAAGGTGAAACTACCATGGAAAAGCTGCAGGAGTAATTGGCTTTACTCACTCAAAATTTCAATAAGGCGTTTAAATAGTTGATTAGGAAAAATAGGAGATTTGATGCAAACAAAAATTTTGGTAAAGAAAAGGGTAAAGGAGTTATGATTAATGAAGATGCATCTAAGGAGAAAAGGAAGGGAATATCATATCATGAGTGCAAAAAATTTGGCTATATTCAAGCTAAATGTGCCAATACTTTGAAGAAAAAGTTACTTTGTGTTACCTAAAGTGATGAACATTCTTCAAGCAGCTTAGAAGAAGATGATGCGTGTTTTAACAATTATGATACATTTACCTCCTAAGTTGTTAGCAGATGCAATGACTCAAATGATTCAAGTGATAGTGATACTAAGTCTATTGACAACTTTATAAAAACCTACAGATCCATGCTAGATGAACGAGTTCAAGCGTGCAAGGTAAATGAGAGACTCACTAATGAAAACTCCTTGCTGAGAGGTTATGCCATGTTCACTTCAAAGGCATATAATGTTTGGTAAGGTATAATGTTGTAAAGGGTTTGCCAAAGCTAGGGGAACCATTCTCAAAGCATGTGGAGTTTGCATGAAGGTTAAGCAACATCATGAGGCACATTCTCAATTGCAACTAATACAAACATCTAAACCTCTAGAACTTTTGCATATGGATTTAATTAGACCTGTGCAAACTAAGATCTTAGATGGAAAGAAGTATGTCTTGATGTGTGTAGATGACTACTCAAGATACACTTGGATAAAGTTTTAAGGAAGAAATCTGAAACATTTAAAGCCTTTAGGAAGTTGTACAATAAGCTAATGAATAAAAAGAGCTAGCTAATTGGAAAGATAATAAGGATCTAAATTATCATGCCAGAGATTTTGAGAATGAAGAATTCTCTAATTTCAGTGATAACAAATGCGTTCAAAATGAGTTTTAAACACAAAAGACTCCCTAGTAGAATGGTGTTGTTGAAAAAAAAATCGTAAGATCCAAGATATGCCAAAGTCATGCTTAATGCCAAGGGAATTTCTTACATATTTTAGGCAGAAGTTGTTAACAAAATTACCCATGTGATTAAGAAGGTGCTATTAAGGCCCAAGACAAGGATGACTTTGTATGAGACGTGGAGAGTGAAGGAAACCAACAGTAAGTGATTTCTATGTATTTGAGAGTACATCTTATATTTTCAAATGTTAAGTATATCACAAGAAATTTAATGTACGTAGTGGTGAAGAAATTTTCCTTAGGCACCCCATCAAATAGCAAGACATTTGAGATGTTCAACAAACGCACAATAGTTGTTATAGTCATTTTGTGTAGTTATCAAATATGAACCAACTACAATCAAACTAGTGGAGATGCAAATGAAGAAATAACAGTTGCAAATGTAGACCCAATGACAATTTCATAACAAATAAAAAGCCTTGTGAATAAAACATTACAAATCAATAACATTAATGATCATTTCATAACAAAATAAAATTTAGTGACCAAAATGTAATTTAAATCATACATAGGTGACTATTCCTGAATTTTACCCAAATTTAAAAGCTTCCCTTTCTCTTGAAAAGAAATAACCCTTTTCTTATTTGTGCTGGAAGAGAAGTGCAAAGCTTTTGAACCATTGCAAAGTGGAGTGATCTCCAAGAAATTTTGCAGTTTCTTCATTTAAAGCTCACATCACATTTGCTAAACAAAATTTTAGTTAGGTTATCGCAACTAAATTTCATTTCAAATACCCCCTTGATTCTCCGATGTCGGTTCGTCATTTCTCTGTTTTTAATTTCCTTTGCTAAGCGTAAAACCCTAAACCTTCATAGCTTAGTTTTTTAAAAAATATTGATTCTTGTGTATGGTGGATGTTTATGCAGATCTTCGAGTATAATGGGAGTGCCCTCGTAGCCATGGTAGGTAAGAACTGCTTCGCTATCGCCAGTGATCGGAGACTCGGAGTTCAACTCCAAACAATCGCCACCGATTTCCAGAGGATTTCAAAAATCCACGATCGACTCTTTCTCGGCCTCTCTGGCCTCGCCACCGATGCTCAAACCTTGTAACCCCCCTATCTGCTTATTTTCTTTTTATCTTTTTGAATTATTAGCTTGTCTTTTATGCTGATATTTTGGCTTTTCTTTAAAAAAATAAATAAATTTGAAGGTATCAGAGGCTTGTGTTTCGGCACAAGTTATATCAGCTAAGAGAAGAGAGGGACATGAAACCTGAGACTTTTGCTAGCCTTGTTTCTGCTATTCTTTACGAGAAAAGGTTAGTTTAAAACGCCCAGTTAAATATATATTTTGGATTAGTCCAATTGATTACTTAAATTAGGGTTTTTCTTTTTATTTCACATTTGAGCTAACCTTTAAAGATTAATTGAAGAAATAGAGAGCTTTAGTATTGTTTTATATTGCCTAATATTAATATTGACGGATACTAATTAATTAATGATAGCAGCAGGTGCATGAGATAGTCGGAATAGTGAAGTGGTGGCATGAGATTTTTTTTTTCTTTAACTATCCCAAAAAAGGGTTTTGTTTTTCCTAGATGGTATTGTGCAAAATACTTGTTACTGTTCATGTCAAGGGGATAGACTTGTGTCTTTATTTGTCAAGCAATGCTTCATTGTATTCCGTTTCTTGAAGGGAATGATCCACTTTGTCTTATGATAAAATAATCAAAGTTATTCTTGGCCTGCCCTTTTCGTGTTTAGCCTTGGGATGTAATAGATGGACTCTTCTTTTCATAATGAATTCAATCCCTTCCTTGATGATATCTCAAGGTTGAGAGGAATCTCTAGGAAGGATTAGATTTGGAATAGGAGTTAAACTTGAAAGAGAGCACCTCTATATATGTGAGTTGTGAAAGAGATGAGATTTATGACATATTTTCCTTTTTATCATAGGTTTGGTCCATACTTCTGCCAACCAGTAATTGCTGGATTGGGAGATGAAGACAAGCCCTTCATTTGCACCATGGATTCCATTGGAGCCAAGTAAGTTGAAAATGCAGTGCACCTTTTTTCTTTTTATTTATTTTTTGATTTTCAAGAAACAAACTGGATATATCACATTGATTGCTTTGCAAGACTAAATAATTAATTTCCTTCTATAAAGATGTTTATTTGCTATCTTGTAGGTTGATGTTAACAGGTTTAGGAAATATAGATGTTAAAAATGTACTGCATTTTTATTTGGGTGTCAAGGAAACTCAAAATTTATATATTCACTTTGATTGGATTAAAAAGAAGATTTTAAAAAGTTTGTTGGTTAGTATCTCTTCGCAATGAAATAGCTATTTGACTTGATTCTCATAGGCCAAAATGTGTCCATAGAGAGCTGTTGCCTTATTCTGTTCTGATTTTATATTTAGAACTGAAGTAGCTATTTGGCTTATGTTCGTAGATAACTGTTGCCCTATTCTCTTTTCTGATATTATATTTATATCTTCTCTGTTGGAGGAGACGTGCAACTTCAGTCCCTAAAATAACAATAACAAGCTGAAGAGGTATCCAAGTTACTTAGTAGTAGTGATCTAGGTTTTGGATTTGAGTAGCATTTATATCAGCATTTGCAATTTCCTTTTCCTCCTGATCTCTTGCACGTTTTTCAACATACAAGGAATTCTGGATGATATCATATTTTGTCCTGCTTCATTATTGCGTGCTTGTTAGCGTAGCCATACAGGCTTGATCACTTCATTAGTGCTCATATTGCATGTACATGTGTTTATTATTTTGGGTTCCAATGAGTTTGATTAGTACTTGAAAATGCTATTTGTGTTTATGGTTGTCAGAACCGGACCAGTTGAACTAGAAATCAGTGGTTCAACAGGTTCAATCAATACCATGAAACTAGAGAAGGTTTAACCAATAAAAAACCAGTCAAACTGGGTTGAAATTAGTTTAATTGTTAATTTTTTTATTACAATTTATAAAATGAATGTCTATGTTTCTATTATTGTTTCTTTATCTTTTTTTAATGAATTTTCTAAAAAAATTATTTTGTAATGGTTGAACTGGGATCTGTCTGGTTTGACCACTGGTTCAGATCCTTACAACATTGGTTGTGGTTTGAATTATTTCTTCATATTATTTGTTTCAGTTACTGAGCCTCTTGAGGCAAATGCTGAGTTGCCAACACTATTTTGGTTTATGATTTCTTTCTTTGAAATGCAGGGAGCTGGCAAAAGATTTTGTTGTAGCTGGCACTGCCTCAGAGTCTCTTTATGGTGCCTGCGAGTCTATGTTCAAGGAGAACATGGTTTGCCATTTTCTTTTTCTTTATTTTCCTTTTGCTCAAATTGAAATACATGGTGGTGGCTTTAAGAAGTGCAGAATTCCATCCTTTACATGCAACCTAAAAGCTAAGACATTTTTGGATTAGATTAGGTTACAATTCTTCATGCCAGTAAAACAATTCATGCTTTATGGACTGGTTTTTTCTTACTATTCAGGAACCGGAGGAATTGTTTGAAACGGTCTCCCAAGCTCTCCTTGCATCAGTAGATCGTGACTGTTTGAGTGGGTGGGGAGGGCATGTGTATGTTGTGTAAGTATATATACAGTAATATCATTTGTTTAAATTCTTGCTAGCATCGTCTTTTGTGGAGTCATATTTGATAAAGTAGAATAAGGTTATTGTTCTAACCGTCCAAAGCCTTCCCCTTTTGTCATAGAGAGAGAAACTGAAGAGTATTTACTTGTTTCTTGAATAATGGCATATCTTGATAGCTGAAACCTTTCACAATTGGTGTCATGTATTTACATTTTGCAGAACACCTACAGAAGTAAAGGAAAGGATTTTGAAAGGAAGGATGGATTGAGTGGGACCAAGTGTTTGTAAGATTATTCATCGCTGAACTGTGGAACTTTAGGTTGATTAGTCGTTAGGTTTGATTGACCAAGTTGTGTACATTATAGGCAGCAGGGGTGAATCTCTGGTGCATGTGATGGGGTAAAATTTGTTGGATCAATGCATGCATTAACCCAAAGTTTAAATGAGATGCAGGAACTGATTTATTATTATTATTATTATTATTATTATTATTATTATTATTATTGAGAAATTATCCCTTTAAATTTTATCATCAAGCACTCTTTCTTTATTTGCTAGTCCTTTTAGGGTGTGTTTGGACGAGAGATTTGAAGATTAATTTAATTTCTATTAAGGTTTTAAAATTTTAAAATTAAATTTATTTAGATAAAATAATAATGAATAATAATGAGAATTTCAAAACTTCAAGATGAGATTTTAGTAGATCAATTTTTTTAATAATTTTATTTCATTTAAAACTGTAAAACATGAAAAAAAACAATTCTTAAAATATTATTTTTATTTAGTTCTAATATGTTATTTAAATTTTATGTTATTAATATTTGTAATTTTTATAAATATAATGATATGCATATTGTTTGTTATTTATGTATATTTTTTAGTATCATTAATTTTCTTTTATAGATATCTCACTCATGAAATTTCGATGGATTTATTTTTTTTAAATAATTATTTAATATTTGGAACAAATTTCAAAATTGTACATAATTTTATGGGTTAGATTGTTAATTTGGATCGACGAAAGGGGATGCTTTTTCGGGCTTCTTACTCGAACGTCTTGCAGGTACGGTCATTTTGGTTTTGCTACATTCTATTTGATGAACAGCATCACTTCAAATATGTGAATGGGAATCCTCCATTGTTTTCTTCCATCTAGTGGAAGTGTTGGATATAGATATGTATTTTATGCATATATATTTAATTTTATTGTTTAAGCTTTTTACGCATGAAATAAATATATTGAAGTTTAATAAGTACAAATATAAAAGTCATTACAAACTAATTATTCGAGTAATCATTAAATAGTCAAATTATTATAGTACAAATAGATTAAGAACTGATATAATTTAGATTAAAACTAATAAACACCAAAATATTGAGCATATGAAATATTTTTGAATGTTAGATCTTTGTACTCATTTTTAAATATGTATTAAATTAGAATATTGTGCACAAATAATTCAAGATAAATGAAAAGTACATTTACTTTTTCTTAGTTCCATATTAGGAATTAGGATGATAGTAATGAATTTCCCTAAACTGGTAACTTAGACCTACCCATATGAAGCATTTCTTTCTCTCTCTTTATTTTTTGGGCTAAGTTAAAGGATTTATTAGGAAAAGTAAGTCTCAGAAGATTGTCAAAATTACACCACATATCTTTAGTCTAAAATTCAGAGTGTAGATCTCACTTGGGTTTCTTCAATGATGTGTACTTTTTATCTGTTATGTATATGAAGTGGGAATATGTTGCAGTTGCAGTTGCAGTTGTAGATGATAAAACCTTTTGCATGTCATATTTTGTACATCAATATGGAGTTAAAGCAGTGTATCGTTATCAGGTTGATGGAGACCGCTACATGTGATAAGGGTTTCCACCATCGACCCTCAAGTATGATAAAATTGCGTTCAAGTCCTTTCAAAAATTGTTAAATCATATGATAATAAAATTACGTTTTAACCCCTTAAAAAAGTTTATAATTCAATTTTGACTCAATTTCATTTCTGGCATCCAAGTTTCAGCATCTTTCGTAGAGGAATTTTGGAATTAAATCATCCACTTCCCTTTTGTTCTTTCATATCTTAAAACTTGCACTTTCCACTCTCACATGCAAACACTGCCACAATGTTTGACTGATACATTCAAATACGAATATTAGTCCAAATACAAATAACATTGTCTAAGAATTAGGATAATTCTCTTAAAGCTCTTCACTGGAATGCATTATTACATTGGGATACAGTCGTTATCTTGATTTCATATTGTGCTCTTTATAAACAAGAATCAAGTTCTCTACCATATCACATTTTTCCCATACTTCCTTTTTCTACCTAATTTCTCAATCTCATTACTGGCATGTGTAGCTATCGATTTGTCTATTTTTCTTTACATAATTTCATTTCAACCATTACGGGAATTTTCCTTCTTTTTAATTACATATTGTAATTAACTTATAGATTAAATCCAACCAAGCATAATTACATTAATCAATTTAATTATATTTATACATAGAAACTTGTTGGAAATACTAGAAAATACGTGTAATTGATTGTGTATCCGTATAACAGTTGGTATATAATATAGGGGTAAACTCGGGTAAGTTTTTGTTTTGGTCACTTAACTAAGAAAAGTTACAATTTGATTATAAACTATTTGAAAATTTTCATTTAAGCCATTGAAGTATTCAAAAATTTTTATTTAAGTTGTTAGGTTGTTAAATTTTTTTTTTTAATTTCGTCGGCGAGCTTCAAGCGACAATTCGACAATCGGTACGGTGGATCAATACCCATTAATAAGTAGAAGAATAAACGTTAGATCCGAATCGATTTGACAGTCAGTGCCGAAGATTGGGGAAAATTTATTTGAATTTTGGTTAATAGACTTGTGGCGTCCAAAGCTATTCAATGAAAAAAAAACTTAATTGTAGAAGGAAAGAGGAAAGAGAGTTTTTAATTGGCACAGACAGTGCAAACAAAGAAAGTCATATAGCATTGATTTTAACAGTCCAGTGACTTGAATGAAAACTTTTAAATAGTTCAGTGGTCAAAACAAAAACTTATACATAGTTTAGTAACTAATTGTGTAGTTTACCCATATATATATATATATATGTGTGTGTGTGTGTGTGTGTGTGTGACTTAGGAAATATGATATAGGATTGCTTTGCATAAAATAAAGCTGCCCTCTCTTGAAAGAAAGCTAAATTTGAGGCAAAGTACGACGTTCAAAGTATAAGAGAATCAAATAATATAACATATTTGGACTTCCCATCGCTTCCAATGGAAGTTGCCTTTCCCTAAAGAAAAATTAAAACATTATTATATATTATATATATTATATATATATGTACGTATTCCTATGGATTGGATCTGCCATTTCAACTTAGTTTGGAATTTAAGATTGCATTCAGTCTTCCTATGGAAAACGAGGATGCAAAACAATCATCAAAGAGGGTACCTTTCACCCAACTCGATCAAGTCAATTCGGATTTCGCTATGGCGGTGGCATTGCAAGAACAAGAAAGGGCATTCTCGATGCTCGAGAGCATCGAAAGTGAGGACAGCGAAGAGTACAATAGCGAGTCATCCTATGAGGAAGGCAATGTTAATGATTACGAATATTTCGAAGGCCTCGAAGCCGGAGGTGACCTAGAGTTCCTTGAAGGCCAAGGTAGCAACGATGATGAAGATATGGAGGACGATGACTTCGAAGATGATGATGATGATGATGATGATGATGGGATAGATCCAGACGATTTATCTTACGAAGAGTTAATTGCTTTAGGAGAGATTATAGGAGTGGAGAAAAGAGGACTATCCCCAAACGAAATTTCATCGTGTTTGGTTCGATGTAATTTCCGATCCGATGAGTGTAAAACTGGGATCGATCGGTGCGTAATTTGTCAAGTCGAATACGAAGAAGAGGAAGGAGTAGTTGCTCTTCCGAATTGTGAACATCCATATCACTCGGAGTGCATAACTAAATGGCTTCAAGTTAAGAAGATTTGCCCCATTTGCAGCACTGAAATTTCATCCCCCAAGAATTAATGCTAGGACTGTTTAGATCTTTTTAAATACATATATATGATTGGCTCTGCAAATTCTTATGATTCAACAATTCTATTGTACAATTCTATTTCATTGTGAATAAAATGGAAAAAAAAATTTCATGCAGCGTCATTTTTAGTAGAAATATTCATGTTCCAATGTAGGGCGAAGTCAGAAACTTTTTTGGTTGGAATTAAATTATATATATTTACGATAATAAAAATACAATTTCACCATTTTAATAGTCTATATCTTTATAATTTTTAAGGGATTAAATCAAATTTATCATTTTTGGGACCAAAGTATAATTTTATCATTACTAATTTAAAATTTTATAAATTATAAAAGGACTTAAATGAAAATTTTTCTATTGTAAGGGGACCGGGGCCTTGTCACCCCTGGCTCCACCCCTGTTCCAAAGTATTCAAATATGAATATAAGATACCATTTTACTTGACTAATTTTTAGATATATTTTGAAGAAGAAAAAAAACCTTATTTGGGAAACTATGTAACACCCCTAACTCGTATCTGTCGTCGGAACAAGGTTACTGAGCATTATCAGGGTTTACGGATCAATCAGACAGAAATTTCAAACGTTTCATTACATATCAATATTGATAATAAAACTAATCAAAAATCATAAATATTGTTCTTTAAATGAGTCCTCAAGACCCAAAATACATATTAGAAACAAATCAGAACTAAATTTGAAACTCAAAGAATTTTTCAGAAATATTTAAAATTTTCAACACTGCAGGGGTCACATGGCCGTGTGACTCACACGATCAGGAGACACGCTCATGTCTCAGGCCGTGTGGACATTCAAAATAGGGACACATGGCTGTGTTCAGCCCGTGTCCATACCCGTGTAACTCTCTGACTTGGGTCACACGGCCAAGTCACACACCTATGTGCCAAGCCGTGTGAGCATACTGACTTGCATTCTTAAAAGATACAGGGGACACATTGTAACAACCCGATAGTCACGGGTGTCGGAAAATACATTTTCGAGACTTTGTTTTCTTAAATTAGACTCGTAAATATTAATAAATATTTACGAAGTTAGTTGTGTGGTTAATTAAGTTTTGGTTACATGAATTTGCATGAATTAAGAGTAATTAGGTAAAATGACTAAATTGTATAAAGGGTGAAAGTTGAACTATAGATTAAAGAAAAACTAAAAGGGCTAAAGAAGCAATTATGCCATTGCTCATAAATGAGGCAGCATAAGTGTATATTATTATAAAATTTTAAGTTTATATATATATATATATATATATAAAAGAAATAGAAATAGAAAAGAAAGAAAGAACAAACGAAACATAAGGGAAGAAGAATGAAAAAGGAAAGAAAAGGAGAAAGACCAAAGCTAAGGGTTTCAGAGTTTCAAGCTCAATTGGTTAGTCAATTTAGTCCCCTTTTCTTGTAATTTTTATATTTTTGAAATCTCGGTATTAAATACTACTCGACCCATGTCAAAATTTTAGAAATTATTGAGTTTTTAGATGTTGTTAATGTTGAATAATTTTAGTATTAGGGACTAAATTGATAGATTTTAAGTTAGAAATGAAAAAAGTATTAAATTGTAGAACAAATAGTAAATTTTGTGTAATAGGGACTAAATTATGAAACTTTTGAAATTTAGAGATTTGAGTGAAAATAGGGAGTTAAATCTAGTTTAAAGTGGAAATTGAATGAAAATAAAGAATTAAATGTGAAGAATAAAAGTTAGTCTCGGTTTAGGGACTAAATTGAAATTTGTAAAAATTGAAATATTCAATATGAAATTGAATTGTGTTGCATTGATGATTTTTAATTGTTTTAATTCCGTAGCTAACGTCGTACCGGAATCCTCGACTAAAAAGGGGAAAGATAAAGTCGATGAGGAATAGCTCAAAATTTCTGGTTTGTATTTCTATAATCCGAAACTAGTTATTATTTGTTGTATTTTTTTAATGCATATGGTAAGTATTGAGGTGAGTATTTGACACTTTGTCATTAAATTGAATTTAAGTTGATTGAATGTATTGAATTGGTATATATTGAATATATTGATTATTTGAATTGAAATGAATATTGTTTGTATTTGAAAAGTGAATTGGAACCTTATTAACTATATCGGGTTGAGTTGGATATAGATGGCATGCCATAGGATTGGAAGAGCTCAAGGATTTCTTCAACTTTGAGTCGATGAGACACTGGGTGTCAATTTATCACTTCGGATTTATTCGATGAGGCACTAGGTGCCAATTTACTTTGGTTTAACCGATGAGACACTGGGTGTCAAATTATTACTTTGAATTTTTCGATGAGGCACTGGGTGCCAAACTAATGTGTTTTGGTTGGATCCATGTATCCGTTCGAGTCCGAGTCGTGTTAATAGGGGTAAATGAATAATAAAATTTTATAATTGATATTGAAATGGCATGGTATGAGAAATGGAAGTGAAATAGTGAATTGAAAATAGAATGTGAAATATGTTGCAAATATATGGAATAAATGAGTTATATACTCCTGAAATGAATATGGAATGGATAATGCAATTGTATAATGAAATGTGAAATAAATTGTGAAAAGCTATTTATATAGCAAGTGTGAGAATTGAGATATTTGTGACACAAATGAAATATGATATGATTGTTGTAATATTTAAATATTAATATGTGTTTATATTTCAATTGTATATTTGTAATTTCTTATCTTTAAATATTCGAATTATAGAAATACCACTGAGTTTTACTCAGCGTACGGTTTTGTTTTCCGTGCGCAGGTTAGGTATTTAATTTTGATCGTCAATTCAACATCCAACAACGATCTCGAACTCAAATGTGGTAATATTTATCTTTTGTGTCGGCATGTACCTAGGGTGTCTAAATAATAGTTATTTTATGGTTTGATTGTAAATGAGGTTATAAGTTTAATTTTGGTTGGTTTTATACATATAAATATGTGTTTATTTTTGAAGCCATATTATGGCATGGTAAATTGAACTAAATCTAGATAGGTGCATATGAATTTAATTTTATGTTTAAGTGCTTATGAACTAGGCAAATTGATTTGGATTGGTATGTTTATAATTTTGATTAAAATGATGCTTTAATGACTTGTTTTGATGATACAAAATGTTTGAAATTTCTGTCTGCTTGATCTGTAAACTCCGGTAATGCTCTGTAACCCGGTTTCAGCGAGGGATTCGAGTTGGGGGTGTTACACACACGGCCATGTCACTTGGCCGTGTGTCACACACGACTGAGACACACACCCGTGTCTCTCCCCGTGTGGACGAAAATAGGTCATTTTTTAAGTCACATTTCTCACCCAAATTGACACTAACCTAACCTCAACAAATTGCACATCAACAAGCCATAACAAAGCATTCAACACAAGCTAAAATTATGTCTTAAACATGTATCATCACCACATACAACCGATATACCATTAAATGCCTTAAATGATAACTTTAAAAAAATGTCCAAACTTATCTAATTATTTACCCAACCAAGTTACCAAAGTTCACTATAATTCAATTACATACATACATTTAACACTCATACTCATACCACAATATACCATATTCTCGTACCAATATGTAAGTTGGTTATTTAAACAAAATATCTATCATAATATTTTCACAAGCCAAGCCTTGACTAAACCGTACCAAAACCTATACATGCCATATAAACCATATTGAACCTTTCAAAAACTACCAGAATAAGCTGGATAGTGCGTCTTGAGTGTTGATCCGATCGTCCAACCTTCCGAAAATCTACAAGGACATTAAACAATGCAAATAAGCTTAATGAAGCTTAGTAAGTTCGACGAGATAAATAAAAATCTTATCGAACTAAATATAACAAGTCAAATAAATAATATCATTCATGTCAACTCCCTTTCATTCGTAACTTCAATTGATAAATACCTCCGTATTCAAATCAATACAAAAATACATAACATGTCTTTCAAATTCATTAAATAAATCACTTTACTGAAATTTTCCATTTGAAGAACGACTTACGGATAAGAGTACATTGTCAACAGAAGCTCGTAAGAGCTGAACAAAAAGTAAAACACGAGAGTTCGCAACAAATGTTGAACCCCGGTTTACTTGGGAAAAATGTCGTTGTCTCCTTCCAATACCATCATACACCAAAATACGAATGTACTCAAATCCCGCGTTCCATTCATACCGAAATTCAATTCAATATTATAATTCCAACAATAATTCAATTCCAACAATAAAATAAATAAATAATGTCATTCATCAATTTATACAAAATATTAAATTTTTAACCGTACGAACTTACCTAGGCTGAATTGTAGCAATTGCAGAAGATTATGGACTATTCTGCTATTTTTCCTTTTTCACGATTTCTACGGGATATTGATCTAAAATATAAAATTACTCATTCATTAGCATATATTTCACTTCTAATTCATTTCAAAATTAATAGCCTTTTATTTTCAAATTTACACAATTACCCCAAACTTTTATAATTTTTGCAATTTAATCCTTTAATTAGTTAATCTATCAATTTAACTCATTTTCCTCAATCAATAATTTATTCAAATATTATAAGCTATTATACAACCCTAATAAACCAAAATTTACTATCAAACCTAATATTTTAATATTTTCACAATTTAATCCTAAAATTAATATTTAACAAAATCACTTTATAAAATCATCATATAGCGTAATCAAAGCTCTAATCCATGTTATTCATCAAAAAAATCTAATATTCATAAGATGTAACTTCCAAAATTTTTAATAAAATCAAAAATAAGGTAAGATTTAGTTAGACCTAATTGTAACAATCTCAAAAACATAAAAATTACAAGAAACGAATAACAAATAAACTCACATTAAATAAAAATATAAAACAACCAGCTTAAGCTCTCCTCCTACGTCGATTTTGGCAGAATATTGTAGAAGAAATGCATAGGAAGCTATTCAATTTCAATTTGTTTTATTTAATTTCATAAAATTACAATTTGCCATTAAAGGTTTTAGTTTACTATTTTTTCTCTTATGCCACCTCATCTTTTTAATTTAGGTTTAATTTCTTCTTAAGTCCTCCTCATTTATTTATCAAGCTATTTAATCACTTAAATACTATTATTAGTAAGTTTTTCATTTTTTCAATTTAGTCTTTTTAATTAATTATCGAAGCGTTAAAATTTTTCAACGAAACCTTAATACTACCTTAATGACACTCCGAAAATATTTATAAAAATATTTATGGCTCGGTTTATAGAAACGATGTCTCGATACCTCACTTTCTAAAACCATTTGACCTAATAAATCATTATAAAATACAAATTACTAATTCAAAAACTTTTTTTAAAACCATATTTGACTCGTACATATTAAGTAATAATATTTATAAGTTTACTCGCCAGATTTGGTGGCGTCGAAACTATTATTTCCGACACAACTGAAAAATTGAGTTGTTCAACTCTCTTCCCTTAGAAAATTTCGTCCTCGAAATTTGTTACTTTAAAATTGAGCTTACATGCCTTGTAGGACACGTTTACCTTTCTCTCTCCAAAAATAATGTAAATTGGTAAATTTTAAAAAAAACGACATAATTTCTTAAATAAGATTTTTTTCTAACATATATCGGTGAATTAGCCATTTTACTTCCATAAGAATATTTTCAAAAGAATTAAATATATTATTAAATTTCATGAAATTGTTGATAAATTATTCATAATCTCTTACTATCACTTTTTGTCTTGTATTTTTAAAGAGGCTAAAATATGCTAGAAGTTTTGTACTCTTCAGAAATTTAAAATTTAGTTCATGTACTTTTATTTTTAGGAATTTAGTCATTCTACTTTTTAGATTTTAAAATTCAAGTCTAATCGTTAATATTGTTAAAATTATTTTGTTAAATTTTAGTCCATTACAACATCATTTTTTTAATTCATAATACCACATCAACAAATTTAACAAAAAAATTCAACAATGTTAACAACTGAACTCGAATTTTGAAATATGAAAAATAAAGAGACTTAATTTCAGAAATAAACTATATAGAGATTAAATTCCAAATTCCAAATTTATAAAAGGTATAAAAAATTAAAACATATTTAAAGATAATGTAAAATGAGAGGTTGGAGTATAAATCACTATCAAATGGCAATGTTGTTGTTTTTCTTGTTTTGGGTATCATTTTTATACAAAATTAGAAGTAAATTATGTTTGATGTGTAACTCACCTACTGACATGTGAAATCCACGTTTCATGTGATTAATAAATTAAATACAAACTACAATTTGCAGAGGAAAATTAAAAATACCTAATAGTCAGTTAAATATATTTATCAAAAATCCAAATAAAAGAAAAGTTTCCTAAATAAAAGAATGATGATTTTATACAAACAAAATGTAATGCATAAAAATATATATAAAAGAGCTTATACATCCTAAATTTAATTTATTACCATTATTAAATTTGATTTTTATACTATTTTTCATATTGAATTGATATCACTTCATTCTAATATCAATTTAGTATTTTTTTCTATATAATATAGGGTTAAATCACATTTTGAGATTTGAATTTGATAATTTTTCTTAGAAATTGGGATTTGAACTTTGTTTTCGTTTAAGTTAGGTCCTAAACTTGACAAATGTTCTGACATTGAGACTTCAACTTTTTTTTTATCCAAGTTAGCTCTTGAAAATCCTAAAGTTCAAGCCTTAATGTGGGAACAATTATTAAATTCAGGGTTCAATGTGAGAACTGTTGTCAAGTTCAGGGCTTAACTTGGACAAAAAAAGTTCAGGCCCTAATGTTGAGAAAGTTGCGAAGTCAAAGTCCCAACGTGAGAACAATTGCCACGTTTAGGACCTAATTCGGACAACAAAATGTTCAGGCCCAATGTGGGAAAAGTTGCCAAGTCAGGGCCTAACTTGAACTAAAAAGAAGTTCATATCCCAATGTGGGAAAAATTTTCAAGTCCAAGTCCCAATGTGAGAACAATTGGCAAATTTAGGACCAAACTTAAAAAAAAAATTCAAACCCCAATATAAAAAAAATTACCAAGTTAAGACTCCAAATAATAATTTAACCCTATAATATAATATAAATAATCAACAGCTTATTAAAAAAATTTCATAAAAAATGCAGAAATTTTTTTAGGGGAACCGAAATTAAATTTTAATTGTTAATAGCTTATATCTTTATAATTTTTAAATGATTAAATCAAAATTTTATCATTTTTAGGGGGCCAAAGTGTAATTTTACATTTACTAATTTTAAATTTTAAATTTTCTAAAGAGCCTAAATAGACAATTTTCTATTTTAGAGGGGGTCGAGGCCCTTGCCAGCCCCCCTAGATAACCATTTGTCATAATATAACTTTTTTTATTGTTAGAAGTACATTTATTTGTTTAGAAAATAGTATCTTTATAAACCCAAAGCATGATTCAGTTTTAACTTGATTGACATCAATATTGTTGCCAATGCAGGAGGATATGTGTTCGAGTGCGCTGAAACGCATTATCCTCCTATTTAAGGGTTGAGGAGGGACTATGTATAATTCTAAGCATTGTATAAAAAAGAGTAGATATAATAAGAACTTATAATGAGATTAATGTTCAAAAATAGACCCAAAGCGTGGTGAAGCCAATAATCGAATATATCTTCAATCATATTAGAATAAATCAATAAGACTACATAAGATGAGACTTAAATAAAATAAAATCTAAATTAAAAACTTTCATATAATTTATACAAAACTAGAAATTCTATCACACGCATACGCATGTGAAAGTGTATGATTTGAAACTACTTAACGCTAACACTAGCAATATGTACGATATTAAAATAAAAATTAGATTAAATTATTTGTAAAACAAAAATTAAACATGTAAATACATCATATTAAAAATATTAAATGCACTATAATTGTTTATCATGGTATTTTCATCAATCTTGAGTTGATGTCGAGTTAACTTGTGACGTCAACACAATTAATAACATTATTTATATATAATTGATGGAGGTAATAAAGTGTGCATAATAAAATAAAATATACAAAGTAACTTAATATAAAGTTTTGATTGAGTAGTATAATTAAAGTTTTAGTAACCCAAATGTATTGGTGCAAATCTCATCATATGCAAATTATTTAATGATTTTAAAATAAAAATAAAAAGACTAATGTACCCTAGAATAATATAACTTATTTTCAATACGAAATGACATTTTTGCAATTTTCCTAATCGAGTTTGTGTTGGTTGACTTGTGACACCAATTTTATGAGTTTAAATAATAGTATAAAAGTATAGATATGCAATTGATAAAAGCAAAATATGCAAAATAACTCAAGATAAATATTTGGTTGAGTGATAAATTTAAGGTTATATTAACTTAAATGTCGTGAGTTCAAATTCCACCATATGCAAATTATTTATTAATTTTTTAAATATAAATCCGCATATGCATTAATTAAGGGAAAGAGATTAAAAAATACAATAACCCTAAATTCACCCTATGCAAATGATTTATTTATTTGTTTATTTTAAAATAAAAAGATTAAAGTATCCTAAAATGATATAATTTATTTTAAATTAGAAATTATAATATATACTTTGAACATAGAGATGTGTTTAAAGTGTATAAAATAAATCAAAATAAAGTGTTGGCTTAGTGATAAAATTAGGGTTTTATTAATGCAAATGGATATGGATTCAAATCCCATCACATACAAATTTTATATTGGTTTTAAAAAAAAATTAAAGTACCCTCAAATAATATAATTTATGTTAATTACGAAAGGAAATTTTCATAATTTTTCTAATCGAGTTGTTGCTTGGTTGACTCGTGACATCAACTTAGTCAAGGGTTTAAATAATAGGAAGTATAGAGACGATGTGGGTGAGAGAAAACATTTAGGGTCTGTTTGATTGAAGGAATTGATTTTCCGGAAAATCATTTTCAACTTTTCCAGCGTTTGATTGGCGGAAAACATTTTCCATTTGGAAAATAAACTCCAAAACAAGAGAAAATGGGTTACATTTTAGGGAAAATGTCTTACCCTTTCAATTTCCGTAAGACATTTTCCGTGCTCTCCTCTCTATCGCCTCCTTCATTCCTTCCGTCATTTCCGATAGAAAATTGCTTCTGTTTATCGATTTTCCAGTAACTTGTTTTTTTAATTATTCAATGCTTGTTTTTTTAACACAATTACAAATAATTTATTTGATATTAATTTTTTTCAATTTATAACGATTAATATTGTAGCTTAATAATTGAGTATTATTATAAATAAATCATTGCAATATATGTAAAAATAATTTAAAATATAAAAATATTAATATATATATCAATATATGTAAAAAAATTAAAAATATTTCCGGAAATCGCAAAACAGTAGAAAATATTTTACATGATTCAATCAAACACGGAAAATATTTTCCAAGAAATCATTTTACGAAAAAGTAAAACATTTTTCCGAAATCATTTTACGGAAAATATTTTACTGGCAATCAAACAGACCCTTAATGTAAAAAATTACTTTTTAAAACTTAATCAATAATTATTATTGGTGTAGTGGTAAAGAACTTGTTCACAAATTCATTGAACTTATGTCCAGGGGCGAAGGCAGAAAGATTTTATGAGGCTAGAATTAAATTGTATGTTTTTATGAAAGTTAAAATACAATTTCTTCATTTAAATAGTATATATTTATAATTTTTAAAGGACTAAAAGTAAAAATATCAATTTTTAGGGGCTAAATTATAATTTTTTCTATACTAATTTAAAATTTTATAAATTGTAATTGGTCAAAAGTCAAACTTCTCCCTTAGCGTCACCCCTGTTCAGGTCCAGTCCTTGGATATGGTAAATTAATCTTTTTCCAACTAAATTGGTACTAAGTTAACCCGTGACACCAATTTTGTCACGAGTTTGAATAATAGTAAATATAGATATATAATTAATGGAGGTAATAAAGTATGCATGATAAAAGTAAAATATACAAAACAATTCAAGATAAAGTTCGGTCAAGTGGTAAATTTAAAGTTTTATTAATGTAAATGTTATGGGTTTAAATCCTATCATACACAAATTATTCATAGATTTAAAAAAAAAAGACTAATGTACCCTAGAATAAAATAAATTATTTTAATTACGAAAAGATGTTTTCGTATTTTCTTAATTACTTAATATCCGATTAACTCGTAATACCTACCCAATTAAAGATTTAAATAATAATATAGATGAGAGTTAAATTTGAAATCCCAAAATTTCTAAAACCTCCGACCATGCGATTAAGCAGAAATTTTATTGGACCAATTTTTTTCATTTTATTTCATAATGTCCATTCATCTATTCTGATATTAAAAAATTAAAATAAATAATACAATAAAATTATAATTTAAATTAAGGATAGAGTTTATTTTTTAATTTTACAAATGAATTAAAACCCATCACTTATCATTAATTAATATTTTATAAAAATATATATACATAAAACCAATAAAAAATGGAATCATCTGTCAAATTCGATAAATTCAACTTTAATTGATTGAGATGTGAAATAATTGATGATACCATTTTAGTTAATTATTATTTAAATAATAAAATATTTCAACATCTTAGGTCTTATTTTTCTAAAAGTATTTTTGGGATAAAGAAATAGTTTGAGGCCGATATATAAGACTAAACAAGCAAGTTTCGGAGTTAAAATGAATAAAAGTAGAGTTTTTATCCTTCGTTTATATTTTATGTAATATTTATATATTCAAATTAAATTACAAATAATTAACTTAAAAATATTTACAACGTATCAAATATTAATAATGAGTGTTACAATAAATTATTTTTATATTTTTATTAAAATATCATAATATTAATAAATTCAAATGCTTTTTTTTACTTAGTTTCATTTTGTAAACAATTTTATCATATTTTCAAAATATTGATACACCAACGGTTAATATTAAAGATTTTGATGTAAAACAGTTATTTTCGGCGCCGCTGTAAGCACCTTAAATTAAATAAAGCTAAAACCATATAATATAATAATTTGATGGTGCATGTGGGGCAACCACTTTGTTACAATAGGACCATTTTTTATTATAATTTCCTTGAGTTAATCATATGATTTTAAGCATTTTTCACACTGCCTTTCCAATTGCGAATTTTTTTCTTACCACAACACAACAGTGATTCACAAATTCTTTTATGCCCTTGTTTTACCCCTCAATAATTCAAAAATAAAAATAATTAATTACTAAAATGAGTCGTTTGTTATAATATTTTTCGATGCCATCTGATTGGTTAGCGGTACCACATGAATTTTTTCAAAAATTATTATTTTTCATTTGTGTTGTTAGGTACATTGGCGACATTAAAGCTATAAATTATATTTATTATATTATAAAATAATTATTTGTGTGGTTTTTGATTAAGCAGTTGCGAGTTTAATTTCTATAGATAATATTTTTTTCACCACAAGATAAGTTTTACTTTATTATTTTTGACAAAATAAAACTATTTGTAGAAATCAAACTCACAACCACACATTCTACCCACTGAATTAAAACATCCTTTAATAACATGATTAATAAATTAAGTAATTATATTGTAATCTAATACCGTTTGACACATTGGCGGCACCAATAAAAAAATATTGTTGTTTAGAAACTCATGTGGTGCTGCTAACCAGTCAAGTGGCACCGAAAAATACTATAACAAACGACTCATTTCAGTAATTAATTTGTATGGTGACTCATTCTGATATTTAATTGTTTCTTAGATTTATTAAGGTAAAAAAGGTTTTTTTTATATTTTATGAATGAAATTTTGTTATAAAAACTGTTATTAGTGAGTATTTATAAAATTATTTTAATTATTATTACTATAAATGAATATTTTTAAATTTGAAAATATTTTTAAAGATTTTTATTATTTCAATTGATTGAAATAAAAAAAATTGCAAAAAGAAAAAAATTAAACCGACAGCTGAAAAAAGATGGGAGTCCTGTGACGGCTTTAGTTTGGAAGGGAGTTGAGATACATCGAACTTTGTCGGGCGTGAAAAACTCTCGTACTACACATTTTACTTGCCGACATGTGTAATAATGTTTTCAATAATATAATTAAAATATATTAAATTATTTTATAATTTTTGTAAAATATGGTGACAAAATTATACATAATATTTCACAGATTTGTAATTGATTGTATAAAAGTTATTATTTGACATTATACATTTAAGTTGGATTAATATTATAATAATAAAATATTAAAATATCTAAAGTATGATTACTTACTTAAAGGCGTTCTTTTATATAATTCAAATAATTTATCTATTATTTCTTCAACAATGGAGTTTAAATAATATTTATTATATATTAGTATACTCATGTGTGTTTTTAAACTTTACAAACGGATTAAGGGTGTAATAAGTGTCATATTTATTTATATAATTATTTTTAAAAATTTTATTACACCCTATAATATATTTATCAAACCTTCTACTCACTTGTAAAGTTTAAAAAATTCTACTAGCGATTTATTAAATAATATTATTGTACAAAGTAAATCATATTATTTTAAAGGTGTTTTTTTCTCTTTTATATCATCATACAAAAATAAAAATACACACATAATGGAATTCAAACTTAAAACACTATTTTTATAATATTTATTTTACAATTTCAACTAAAACCTTATTTAATTTTTAATAAATATATTTGTTTCATAATTGTTTTTTTCACTCGGATCATAGTATTGTCATAATCTAATATATATAATCGATTCCTTTTATAATTAATATTAATATTAATATTAATACTTTTTGTTTAAAAAATGAACATTCCATACTATTACATAATAATTAATTTAGGAAGTCTTCACGCAGCACATTCAGAGCAAAATCAGGGGTTTGAGACCAAAGGTAAAAGTTAATGTTCATTCCTTCTGCAACCTTTGTTAAACAATCAGCTAACCTATTGCATTCTCGATACACATGAGTTGAGCTGGCATTCTAATCATGCCTCAACAAATCTTGAATCACATTTACAACGTGCGACTCCAGCTAATTAATTATCAGGTTCCCCTTAATATGGTGCAACACTTCCAAACAATCTGATTTTAACAACATATCTCAACAACCAAGCTTTCAAGCCTATTCAAGACCATCAAGTATGCCCCCAAAGTTTTGCCTCATATGCACTACACAATCCTATATTCATTGCATATCCCAAACACCACAAACCATCTGCATCTCGGATCACACCAACAACTATACTTATACCATATTTCAAATTCTGACCACCATCCACATTAATTTTTCATTTCCCCATCTATGGTGGAGATGAAAACTACGTCCATCTTCTCAAGCTCTTTGTGGACCCTTACCCCTGATTTAGTTGACTGACATATACAATCTTCTTTTATAATATTTTTTTGACAGATGTCATAAATTAATTGTTTAATTTTTTTTTTGTTTTTAATAGAAAAATGAAAAGTAACAAAATAATAGTTTAAATATATTTTTGGGTCAAATAGGTCGTTTTTTAAAAGTGTGTGTGAAAATTTGTAATTATTGAAAAATCATCTAGCTGGTCGCGCTTTCACTTTTTTTTAAAAAACGGTCTATCTTCTTAAATTTCAAAAATTGATCTATTTTATTAATTAATATTTTTCCAAGATATTTAGCTAATTTAATCATATTTTTACTAAAACAATTTAAATCCTAATTAAAGAACTCCTATAATTTGGAAGTCATTTAAGGCTTTGATAATGAGGTCTATAAGAAAAGAAATTACGGTTTAAAAGTAGGGTTGCTTGACTTTTAGTTGATATTTATTGTGTTACTTTTACATGAAACTTCTTATCTTTTCCATTGGAAATAAGAAAGAGAAAGTGTCGTTATTTGTCTAGATGAAATGAACACGTTTATTTATTTATTTATTATTGGTAATGAAATTGACATAATTTCAGAGCCGCCAATTTGTCTGATATTGCTGTCTTAATTTACACACCATAGTCAAATTTCTAATTTGTGGTTTCAACACTCACTTGGGCATAGCATCCCCAAATATGCTCAAGTTTATTCCATCTATTTCTTTCATATTTTCTGTTACCGGGTTATAGGGTAGGCTTTAAATTTAATTATAAAAATTTTTAATCAATTAATTTATTGTCATTATCTTCACCTCTCTTTTTGCTTTAAAATTATCACTACCCTTTTAAACATAAAAATTACCACGAGACGTTTAAAAAAATAATCATATAATTTATATATAATAAATAATCATTTGTAGGATTATTATCACACGCTCGATAAGTTTTTTAAAGGTGGGTTTAGATGGGTGATGGGTGCGATGCAGTACATTTAACGTACTTTTTATCTTACGTTATAATATCGTTGCAGTTTTTAATCTCACCGTCATCGTTGTTTTTACACTAATTACAGATAAACGCACCACCCATTTAAACCCAACCTAAGTTTACAAACGAAATTTAAAATAAGTGTATTTATTAATTATAATTAAGGAGATGGGTTACCTTTTAATTCCTAAGAAATTGCGATCATAATAATCCTTTTTTAGCATAAAATATGACAATTATGTTTTCAAAGTTGTGTAAAAAGATGAAATCGCTCTATTAAAAAAAACTTCAAAAGAAAGTGAATTATTCCTTTTTAAATTATTTTCATTGCAATCACTTATATATTTAATTATTTAATATAGTTAACAAGATCTTGATAATATTGACAAACGTATCAATTTTAGAATTTTAATACCTTAAGTTTGACACCTACATTATGTAAATCATATATAGATTTTATTTAAAACGGTTTTGATTCGGGTTTAAATGTAATTGTACTTGTAAACTTTAAATGTATACATATGTATATATACTTAAATGGTAAATAGTTTATATTTAAATATTAATTTATATCAATTCTACCTTCAATTTGTAGAGAATCACTTTGTATCCCTAAAAATTTAATGTACATTAATAGTTAGTTTTGTTAGGATAAACCCGAATCAAGCAACGAATAAGAACGCATGGAAAAAATTGGACATAAATATTTAGGTGGAAAAACACCTCCAAAAAGGATAAAAAATCACGGATAAAAAAAATCACTAAACCACAAATAATCGAAGAATAGTACAAGATGGAGAAAAAATCCCTAAACCCTGAAAAATTACAAACCTCTTTGGCTAAAACACAAAATTCTCTTAAACTCTCTTTTTGTTGTGTCATTGAATCAATCCTTCTATGTTTGCTAAAAGCCCTATTTATAGACCGAAATTTGTGGGTTAATATGACTAAAACATTCCTAAAGTTATTAGAGTTTGATTGGAAAAAGACAGCAGAATTTAACTAGGAGAAAAAACCCGGTTAAGTGAGGAACACGTCATCATGTTGTGATGTCGACTCTTCTTCGTGACAACGTGGACCCTATTTCATTCAAAATGCAAGGCACACTACACAAATTTGTACCTGTAATTAAAAAATTAATCATGTTAAAACAAAGTTGTTTTTAAATCATTATCATTTGGTGTTAGAATTAAGTAGACCTGTCCATGGGCCGGGCGGCCCGGCCCGGCCCGACGGCCCGCCCGAAATATGGGAGGGTTCGGGTAAAAATATAGGCCCGAAATATGAGCTTGGGCAAAAAAACGAGGCCCGTTTAAAAAATGGGTCGGGCTCGGGCTCAACTTTTTTGGCCCGGGCCCGGCCCGGCCCGAATATAATAAATATATATTTTTTATTTTTATTTTTTAATTTTTAATTTTAAATACTTTTAAAATATTTTTATTTTTATTTTTTTATTTTTAAAATATATTTTTTTGTATTTATTAAAAATCGGGCGGGCCGCTCAAGCTTACTTTTTTTTTCCTGGTCTGCCTGGGCAAAATTTCAAGGCCATATTTCGGGCCGGGCCGGGCCCGGGCCTAAGAGTCGGGCCAAAAAAATTTTCCGGGCCCGGCCCATGGACAGCTCTAGAATTAAGTGACCCGAATCCTTATTTAAATAAAATACAGTGGTAAAATAAAATAAAAGTAAAATTCCTATAGAACTACACTTCTTTTATTTTATTTTAGAATAAGGTTTTTTAAACCTTATTAAACTCTTTCTATTTGATATTGATTAGAATAAGGTGTTTTAATTTTACTACACTCCTATTAAAATATGGTTTTACAAATCTATAGATAGACATAATCTACTCCTCTTGTAACACCCCCTAACCCTAAACTGTCGCCGAAATAGGATTACGAGGTATTACCGGACATATCAGACAATTTACAAATAATTCTTAAATAAATAACAAACATTTTATAATATAATCATAAATTCATATGAATATTTGTTTTACTAATTGACTTCATTTAAAAAAAAACTCAATATAACCCCTTTATAAATATTTAGCATTCCCTGCAATTTCAAACCGCAACCAATTCAAAACCAATATCACAATTCATACAAATTTCATATTCTAATAACCTAAACATATCTTAAACATCAACTTAGTAATTTACTAAATAAATATTCACATATATTGTTAAATTATTAAACTTCATTCATTCTATTTCAGTTTTAGTATCAAACATATCATTTTATAACTTAACGTTTCATTTATCATTCAAACATTAGAGACCAATTCTTTACAACCAAAACTTACAAGACTCTTTAATAAGACCGAAGTACATGCCACATTTACCGAAGGAAAAATACATCACTGAAGTTATGCTGTAGTCGAGATTGATCTGGATACTGAACCGGAACCTTTGACTTCTATCGACCTGCGCACAGAAACAACCGTACGCTGAGTATTTCATACTCAGTGGTATTACCATAATTCAAATTATAACAATAATAAACATGTAATGCATAAATCATACATACAAATTTAAACTCAAATTTCATATTTCAACAATAACAACTCTTCAATTGGTATCATATATCCACAATTTGAACTTGGACAAATCATGAACCTTAGGTTCAATCCTCAATCTTATATAACATTTCAATTCACAATTCAACTTTTTCATCTCATTTCAGTAGCTCGATTGATCAACTCATTCAGTTTATCGTTTCATTATTTACCCCTATTAACAAAACTCGGACCTTGGAAGATACACGGATCCAGCCAAACACTCCAGTATGACACCCATTGCCTCATCGGATAGTTCAAAGTAATAGTTGACACCCAGTATCTCATCGGCAAAGCCGAAGAAAGTTGGTACCAAGTACTTCATCGAATCTATCCAAAGAAATATAGTGACACCTAGTGTCTCATCGACTCGAGGTCGAAGTATCCCTGAACTCTTCCAATCCTATGGCATGCCAACTATATTCGACTCAGCCCGATTAGTTAATAGGGTCTCCAAATTCACATTTCAATTCAATTTCACTTTTTTACTTTCAATCACAATTCAATTCAAAATTTACTTTTTCATTTTCAAGTCAATATTCATTTCAATTCCACACATATATTCATCATTCAATTGAATTTCTTTCAACTTAATAATGATACTTACCTTATATTTCACTTACCATACATATAAATTTAAATATAGCATTTAATAATAAGTAATTTGAATTATAGTAATACAAACCGTAAATCTCCCGTTTTAGTCCTCGATAGCTTTCTCCTTTCCTTTCGATGCTGATGCCTTGGGTTCTTTGTTAGCTACGAAAATAATAATAATTTACGTTATTAATTATAGCACTAATTTACCATAATTAATTGAATTTTCATTTCAATTTATACCCTAATTCCAATTTAATCCTAATTAACTCATTTGCTTTTCTAACTCAATTCACACTTCATTTCTACTTAATATCTTGCCATATTCAACTTAACCATTCAATGTTCATAATAAAACCCAAATTTTAAAATTCTTTCAATTTAATCCCTACTATGTAAAACTTATAACCTAGTTTACAATTTAATCCTTTTATCAATTCTAACTAGAAATTCTATCAATCAAACCCCTAATTCAACAATTTGTTCAACATGAATCATGTTAAAAATCTAAGAACTTTCAAAATTTTAACTTAAATTTAACAAAACTTTGTTCTAAGACTTCTAAAACATCAAAATTAAAAGAAAAGGACTTGATTGACTTACCAAATTAAAGCTTAAAGCCTCAAACCCTAGTTTTTCCTTCCATTTTCTTTCTTTTCTTTCCTCTATTTCGAATGGTCTCTGTTTCTTTTATTCTTTTACTTTATTTATTTTACGTTTTAGTTAATAATGTTAACAATAATAATATATTATTATAATAATATAATAATATTTAATTCATAAATATCTTTTACTTAAATTATAAGAAAATATTTTATTTTATTACAAGTATGTTTTATATATTTTACACATGTTTAATTTAATCACCATACACTTGTCTTTAATTTAATTTGTTTACCTCATAAAAATCTTATAACTCTATTAATTATCTAGTAAACATATTTTATTTAATAATAAAAATAAAAAATATCTATTGTATAATTAATCACATATATACATTTGTACACACATAATTTATTACATTTGTACATCATCTATGCCATACATTTGTCTTTGTTTAACTTATTTCATAATATAATAATTAATATAATTTATGATTTAATATTAAACATTAATGATTATTAATGAAATTTTAATAAAAATATCACATAAAATCTTCAATCTTACCCAACTTATGCCGCCTCAATTAGGACAAATGACATAATTGTCATTTTGGTCCTTTATATTTTCTTTTAATCTATAATTAAACTTTTACGCTTTACTCAATTTAGTCTTTTTTGCTAATTACTCTAAATTAAGCTAAATTCACCTAATTAAAACCTAATTAAACACACTACTAAACTCATAGGTATTTCTAATAATTATTTACAGGTTCAATTTTCTAATAATTATCTACTGCTAAATACACAACCAAAAAATTCTGGTGAAGCTAATGTTGTAGAAGACTACAGCGATTGTGAACTTCTAGTCGCTTCTGTTAGCAATTTTAAAGTGAGCGATGAGTGGATCCTTGATTCAGACTGTACCTTCCACATGAGTCCCAATCGGGATTGGTTTACAACTTACGAAACAATGTCTGAAGGTGTTGTTTTGATGGGAAATAATGCTTCGTGTAAAATCACTGGTGTTGGAACAATTAAAGTTAAGATGTTTGATGGAGTTGTCAGAACACTTAGTGACATATGACATGTTCTAGAATTGAAGATAAATTTAATTTCGTTGAGTACTCTTTATTCAAAATGGTACAAATACACAACTGAAAGTGGGGTTTTAAAGATTTTCAAAGGTTCTCTCGTTGTGATGAAAGGCCAGAGAAAGACTACCAAATTATATGTTCTGCAGAGTTCTACTGTTACTGGTGATGCAACTTTCGCTTTCTTTTCGTTATCAGATGATGATATTACTAAACTTTGGCATATACGCCTAGGGCATATAAGTGAGAATGGGATGGCAGAATTGAACAAAATAGGACTTCTTGATGGGTAAGGAATTTGCAAACTAAAGTTCTATGAGCACTGCATTTTTGGGAAGCAAAAGAGAGTTCGATTCACCAGAGGAATCCATAACATGAAGGGAACGTTGGAGTATATTCATTCTGATCTATGGGGCCATCCAGAGTGCCTTCAAGAGGTGGAGCTAATTACATGCTAACTTTTATCAATGATTTTTCTAGAAAAGTTTAGGCGTTCTTCTTGAAGCAAAAAAGTGATGTGTTTTTTGCATTTAAGTCTTGGAAAACGATGATTGAAAAATAGATGAGAAAATAAATAAAGTACCTCTACACAGAAAATGTGTTAGAGTTCTATTCTGATGAGTTTAATAAACTGTGCAAGTCAGAAGGGATCATGAGACACTTGACAGTTTGTCATACTCTACAACAAAACAACATTGCAGAATGAATAAATAGAACAATCTTGGAGAAGGTTCAATGTATGTTGTCAAATGCCAACTTACCAAAGTCATTTTGGGTCGAAGCAGCCTCTACTGCATATTTTTTGATCAATCGATCTCCATCCATTGCCATTGAGAAAAAGACTCCACAAGAGGTATGGTCTGGTAATCCTGCTGACTATTCTGATTTAAAGATATTTGGGTGTCATGCGTATGCTCATGTTGATAATGGAAAATTGGAATTGAGATCCATTAAATGTGTTTTTCTTGGTTATAAAATTGGTGTAAAAGGGTATAAGTTATGGTGTCCTAAAAATAGAAAAGTTATGATTAGCAGAGATTTTTTTTTATGAAACTGTTATGCTACCTAACTTATCTCTTAAAAGCTCTTCCAATAAAGAAAATCAAAAACAGGTGGAACATCAGATTAATCTAGAACCTACAACAGAGTCGACTCCTCAAGCCATTACAAAAATCCAGAATAGAGTTACTTCTTCACCACAATACTCTATCGCCAAAAACAGAACTAGAAGAGAAATTAATCCTCCAAAGAAGTATGTCGAGGCTGATCTAGTTGCTAATGCTTTAAATGTGACTGAAGATATAGATGCAAACCAAGAGCCATCTAATTATTCTGAGCCGGTTAGCTGTGAAGACTCAAAAAAGTGGGTATTTACTATGCAATAGGAGATGGAATCACTCCACAAAAATAAAACATGGGATCTTGTGAAACTTTCTAAAGGCAAAAATGTTGTTTGTTGTAAATGGGTGTTTAAAAATAAAGAGGGGACTCCAAGAGTTGAAGAACCTAGATATAAAGCAAGGCTTGTTGCAAAGGGTTACAGTCAAATTCCAGGAGTGGACTTCACAGATGTGTTATCCCCAATTGTGAAACATAGTTCGATTCGAGCTTTGCTTGATATTACGGCCATGTATGATTTGGAGCTTCAGCAGTTAGATGTAAAAACTGTATTTTTACATGGAGAACTTGAGGAGGATATTTACATGCAATAACTAGAGGTTTTTACAGTCTCAGAAAAAGAGGATTATGTTTGCTTGCTGCAAAAGTCCTTTTACGGTTTGAAACAGTCATCAAGACAGTGGTACAAGAGGTTTGATTCCTTTATGACTTCTCATGATTTCAAAAGAAATAGCTTTGACAGTTGTGTTTAATTTAAGAAAAACAGTGATGGTTCTTTTGTGTATCTACTCCTTCATGTTGATGACATGTTGATAGCAGTGAAAGATAAATGAGAGATAAGAAAGGTCAAAGCCCAACTAAGTGAAAAATTTGAGATGAAAGATTTGGGACTAGCAAAGAAGATACTTGGTATGGAGATTCTCAGATATAGAATAAATTGTACCTAAGTCAGAAGGGGTACATTGAGAAAGTTATTTGCAGGTTCAATATGCAGAGTGTTAAGGCTGTTAGTACTCCTTTAGTAGCCAATTTCAAACTTTCATCAGCTTTGTCTCTACAATTAGATTATGAGATTGAGTACATGTCACATGTTCCATACTCTAGTGCAGTGGAATCTCTCATGTATGCTATGGTTTGTTTACGTCCAGATTGATCATATGTAGTCAATACAGTTAACAAATACATGGCGAATCCCGGTAAATAATATTGGAAAGTAGTTTAGTGGATTTTAATATGCTTACGTAGTACTACTGATGTTTGCTTACAGTTTGGAAGAACTAGATATGGAGTCATTAGGTATGTTGATGCTGATTTTGCTGGAGACCTTGATAGAAGAAGATCTCTTACAGGTTATGTCTTTACAATCGGAGGTTGTGCAATCAGTTGGAAAGCCACTTTGCAAACTACAGTCGCTTTGTCTATCACTGAAGCTGAATACATGGCGATTATTGAGGCTTGTAAAAAAGCTATTTGGTTGAAGGGACTCTTTAGTGAACTCAATGAAGACCTTCAAATCAATACAATATTTTGTGACAGTTAAAGTGTCATATTCTTTACAAAAGATCAAATGTTTCATGAGAGAACAAAACACATTAATGTTTGGTATCATTTTGCTTGTGATATTATTACTCGTGGTGATATTGTTGTAAGCAAAATTAGTACTCATGAAAATCCTGCAGATATGATGACTAAGTCACTTCCTATAACCAAGTTTGAGCATTGCTTAGACTTGATTGGTGTTTACTGTTGAAATAAAACCCTTAAGGGGTTTTATGGAAGAGGTGAAGAACTTGTTCGTTGAGAGTTTGCGATGAAAAACTTGTTCATGGAGAATTCATGTCAATGTGGAGATTGTTAGAATTAAATGACTCGAATCATTATTTAAATAAAATAAAGTGGTAAAATAAAATAAAAGTAAAATCCCTATAGAACTACACTTCTTTTATTTTATTTTAGAATAAGGTTTTTTAAACCTTATTAAACTCCATCTATTTGATATTGATTAGAATAATGTGTTTCAATCTTACTACACTCTTATTAGAATATGGTTTTATAAGCCTATAAATAAACATAATCTATTTCTCTTGTAATTATTTGAATTTGATATAGTGAATTTTCTTCTCCTTTACCCGTAGTTTTTTCCGAAAGGGTTTTCACATAAAAATTTGTATGTTCTTTATTTTTATTTCTATTTTCTTTGCGATGTATTATCATTATTGACATCCTATTTTTAAAATTTGGCAAAAAGAAAGAAGAAAATGAAAAGCGGAGATAATGGAGAGGCAGATGCATTGAGAATTCATTTTCATTCTCGAAAATGCAAACTAATATGGAATTTTATCATTTCTCACACTTTAATTGAAAACCGCTAGGTGGTCCAAATATGTCCTTTTTTTCTTCTTCTAATTCTAGTTAAATTGACCACTAATTTAAATTATCAACCAATAAAAGACTGCCACGTTTCTCGACAAAAGGACATACCTTTCCCTAGCCACGTGTTTTGCTAGAAAGTCAAGGCATCATCATAACATTGCCGAGTCGACCGTCTGGCTATCAGGAAGTTAGCCACCTTGAGTCGCATGACAGTGACGATACTCTGCTCACAATCACGGGGTGTCCACACTCCATTATTTAGATAATTAGAGAAATGATTAATACTAGATTATTACGTAGGTATCAGGCAAGAATAAGCATTGACAGGGTGAAATTATATAATAAAAATTACATTTCGACTTTTTTGTTTGAAAGAGATGCTACTCTAGGAATAGCTGTGTCATGCTTATATGTTGATTGTGATTTTTTATTTATTGTATTTGTAAATGGGTAGTTTTTAAGATTTTTTACGTATATTATATTAATTTATTTATTTTAAAAAATTCAACTAAAGCCATATAAAATACAAGTAATCACATCTATATTATATTAGGGTTTTTATGATCTCTTAGTAAAATCATTCTTACATCAGCTCCTTGCCAGGTTTTTGAAAAGTACGAGAAGCTTTCGTATGTGTACATAGGCAACAAGAGGGTTCAACATAGGACGCTCAACTACACCTTTGCTTTTTTTGTTGGAACAAAACATTTATGAGACGTGTATTTGTTGTATAACGAAATTTTAAATTTTTTTCATAAAATTATATCTTTGTATCTATAATAATAAGATTTTACTAAATTTAGTGCATGTGTTTCTGAGTTAAAGAAATTATAATTTTGAATCGAATGACCTTCGTCGCTATTCTCGAATCTTTAGCTGCTAAAAGAGTGAACTCTTATTTAAAAACAAACACAAAATAAAAATCGTAACTTTCCAGTGAAGAATATTCACTTTCTTTTATGGGAAATCAATATCGAAATTTGTATCTCGAGTACTCGCGAAAAATGGAATTTATTTGAGGCTGAATAAGTTTTCCATATATTTCGACAAAGTACCACGTATGACTAATGCGTATTTTTGGCTACCTCTTAGTCCCTATATATATAGGAAAAATCACAAGAGTTTTGCTTAAACAAAGAGAGGAGAAAAAATATTTTAATAGAAAGTCAAGAGTTTCTCCCGGACTCAATGTGGTAGGTGGCACACACACTTGGATTCTCACAATGTGCCACCCACCTTTTAATAGTATTGGGCTCATTAGGTCTTTCATGTATTTGGTACAATTATATATTCACATCAATTTTAAATTAAAACAAGCTTATATAGTTAATTCAATTAAATTATTTTCTCAACCTAATTCTAATTTTGTCAAACTCATGACAAATTTTACGTATTAGAATCTAAGAGTAAATAAATTTAATTTGTCTCATTCAAGAAAACTACGATAACTAAATAAATTAAATTTCATTTTGGACTTAATTATTTAATTACAATTAATTAAATTAATAATCCAAACACATTAAATAAATTTCTAAGCCATCTCTTGTTCCTTTAGAACAAATGCATTTACTACGGATAGTAATTCATGAAATTTTTCATTTGTCATTTTCTATTATTTATCATATCAATTCTAATTTGCAATCTAAATAGGGTTATGTTGAGCTAGTAGAGGGACTAACTAGACATATACAGTCAAAGCTTGAATAATTTGTAATTAAGTTTTGACTAATCATCTATTAATTACAACATTATTTAGTCACGGTGTCAATCCACTATAAGTGTAATGACTGATCTCCCCATTATAGGCCATTATGGAAGCAACTTAAATTTATGCTTTGTCAAATGACCTTATCATTAGCGTGTTATCCTCATAGAATATCCTTACTCTTTTTGGGTTAAATCTGTTCACCCAATATGATCATATTCTGTCTCATGGTCATCATTACATATGTCACAATGAATACTAGCAAATAGTAATAACAATCATTTATCCACGACAAAGAACTCAAGGTCATATTCCTTTTTCACTATCCATGCAATGCCAATGAGAGGATACCATTTACTCTTTAATCAAGTTATGAATTCCACTATTGAAGTGAAGCCATGACTTACCTAAGACATATACCCAACATACCGACTTCTGAATTTGATACCAATTGAACATAAGCTTTCAATATTTCAAAGCATATGGGTTAAGTACACATAGTTAGTTACTTACTCAGAATTGAGGAAAGCCACAATATGAACGTCATAAATGAATAAATCCATAAACTAAATCCAAGGTAAGTTCAACTTGGGTCATGTCCAATGTACTGTCAATCCAGACAATCATACCTACCAGTATCGAAGACAAAGTATCTCTCAAATTAGACTTGATAAACAACATAATAGTCCATTGAATCAATTGCTAATTTTGATTCCCCAAACTATGAAAATTTTAGATTACCTTCTAATATAAATTGCCTTATTGTATGATAATGCATCCCTATCCCTATGATGCAACTTAATATTAGTTAAACCTTAAGCAATCAATGAGCCAATATTTGCTTTGTTCAATTTGCTTTTCATGCAAAAACTATTGAGGAAAATTATACAAAAGATAATAATTTAACTATGGTACTTTATTAACCAATCTGTTCGAAAAACTACAGGCATAATGACGAAATCACTGCACTAAAGGCACAAAATCTCAACACTTTTGTCTAGTATAATCATGAAGAAGATAAGAAGAGAGTTGTTCTTCAAGGGAAAAATCATTTTATGATTGGCTTTAGAATCAACGTGTATGAGTCAAGGTCTAGAAAGGTGATAGAAATAAGGGTGGAGAGAAGGGTTTTAATGTGGGAAGAGAATGACCATGTTAAGAAGCTTGCTAACACACTCAATGATCATAGGTTTTACAAGGATGTTCTTGTGGGGAACACACCTAAGAGGACTTTGTTGGTCTTTAAGAGCTTGGAGATTTAGGCTAGGAAGATGGAGTCATACTTCATTGCTAGGAAAGACCAAGAAAGAGAAATGCGACCTGTTATTGATAGGATGATTTAACCTAAATTAAAATGATCTTTGGAGTCTTTTGAAATTGGGATTCGTAAAAGGGAATATGTATTGGCTTAATGATTGTTAGAGTTTGAGCATCAAGAAAATGTATAATTCGGTGCTGGTCCAACAAACTTTTTTGTACGATAGGGTCCTTGGTAAAATATGTCCATGAGATGTGAATTCAATGATTATTCTCTTTGATTCTAGAGAGATAAGGTTGTGGTTAGTTGAAATCTAAGTCTTTTGAGATGTGGTTTGATAAAATTGAACCTTTTAAACCTATTATGAAGAATTGAGGGGTTGAATTTTGGGTCGATCTCTTTAATATCCTTATATAGACATATGGCATAAAATCTCCTTTAAAGCACTTGGAAACCTGAGGGAAATTTGTTCAAGTTGATGATGTTACCTTAAATAAGGAAAGGCTTGATATTGCAAGAATGTTGGTCTTAGTTGATTGTAAATTTGATATTCCTTCTTTCGTGGTTGTGCATTTGATGGGTGGAAGGTGGAGGATTAGCATCATGGTGGAGTCGATTTGGATTGATGATGAGATGTCCAAGAGTTAATGATGAGATTTCAACATTGAGTTTTCCTTTGTTTTTTTGAATAATTTCTAACACATATGAGAGTTGCATGCTTCTAATAATGGGCGATGAGATATATTGAATGGAAGTGATATGTACGAGGAAGGGTGAGATGGTTTTATTGGAAGGAAAGAAGCTAGTGGGGAATAAATCCTGACCAAGCAGTCGATGCAAGTCTATGTGGACGACCATAATGATGAGTGATCTTTAGGGGATCGAAGGAGTATGAAATTGGGGGATAATATAGGTTATTTTATTGAGGCCCATGGATAGTTTGTTGGATTTGGAACCCTAAGTGTAGTATTTTCGTCTACGTACACTTGTAGTTTTCGAACAAATTGATTTAATAAATCCATTAATTATATTAATTTCATTTGTATATTGTCCTCAATAGTTTTTACACGCAAAGCAAAATGGAAGTAAATAATGGCTCATTGGTTATCTAACATTTAACAAATACTAAGTGGTATTACATCGGATCGTAATACGGAAAGGCAACTTATATTAGTAGATGAATTTAAACATGTTCTTAGTCTAATCGAAAATGAGAAAATCGACTGAAGGACTAATATGTCGTCTATCAAATCCAATTGGGGAGATATTTTATCTTGAACATCGGAGCAGATGACTCCTAGAAGATAGAGATATAGATGTGATTGACTAGACTGGCAGTATATCGAACATGACTTAAGTAGAATAGATCCAAAATCCGTGTATGGTTTTATTCATTTATGACGTTTATAGTGTGACATACCTTAATCTTAAGTGGAAGATAGACTATGTATGTGTGACTCATATACTTTAACGTAAGTAAAAGCCCGAGTTCAAATAGATAAGATCCCCAAAGTTGATGCGTTGGGTTACAACTTTTTTCATATGTAGCATCATTCCCAATAGTGAAATTCATAACCTAAGAAATGGGTAAATGATATTTTCTCATTGGCACTGCATGATAGATGAAAAGTAAACATGACCACAAGTCATTTTCCTGTATGATAAATGACTTAATTACTATTTGATAGTAGTTGACTTTTCATGAAGGAAGATGTAATATTTACCATGAGATAAAGTAGGATCATATTGGGAGAATGAATTTATCCTAAAGAGATTAAAGATATCCTATGAGTGTAACATACTTATGATAAGGTCATTGGACGAGAACTGATTGAGTAGCTTTTGTAATGGTGTGTAATTAGGGAGAACTCAGACACGATACTATAGTGGAATGACTTCATGACTAAATGAGTTTATAATTAAAAGGTGAAAAGTTTTGAACCATGATTATAAGTGTTTAATTGGTCTTCTGCCAGCTCATTGAAACCAAAAATGAATTGCATAAAGAATCAAATGAATATAAATGAATGAAAATGATAAAGTTTGAGAAATGAGACACATTCGAAAATGGAAGTGTTTTCAGACTAAGTATAGAAATGACTTGAAAATTAATTTAAGTTTTTGAATTATTATTTAATTAAATAATTAAAGTTTGAAAATAGAATTAAATTAATTAGTCATTGTGAATCCGTAGAATATAGAAATTAAATATAATTTAGAATTGGGTTGAGAAAATCATTTAAATAGAAAATTAATTTATATGATTAAATTAATTTATAAATAATATTTATTTTGGGAATAGAAAAACATGTCTTGGGTTGGATTAAATTATAAAATGATGAGTTAAAAGTCTAGGAAGCTTGATGCTCCCATTACCTCCGTAACACCACCTAATCTTGATGCTCGAACGTCGCAGTTTTCCCTTCGCAAGGTCCGAAGCTTCGCCCGATGAGGTAACTATAAGTTCTCTCCCCATTTCCCTTCCTAAACTTCATCTATTCCCTTAAGGTTTACCCACTATCATGCAATGCATGTTCATTTTTATCATAGTTCATGCTTATGCAAACATGAAATGCTTAACAATGTAGACCATAACAGTGGGTTTGGAGTTAGAAACTCACCTGAATCTTCATCATTTCCATAACTTACCCTTTCTTCTAACGCCAAAGCCTCTAGGTCTCAAGTTTATAATGAGAAATTTTGGACCAATCAGAATTCTTCAAACTCTTCCTTAAAAATTGTTCAAATTCTATCTTAAATATATAAATGATATTTTAAATATTAGAATTACATACCAAATATACAATACTATATTTTATATATGTTTGAAATAAATTTTAAAAGGGACAATAATTACATACTCAATACAAATGGAAAGTGAGAAAGGATAATTTGAACCAAATGTCTATACGTAAAGGGTTAATGTATTATTTAGTATTTTAGTTTGATTATAATTTTAAATTTGGCATCTAAATATTTTACGTCAATCTAGTACTTGAGTCTAGTTTCAATGTTAACTTCAGTACTTCATTTTTTTTTTGAATTAGATATTTGAATTTTTTGTCCCAGTTAAGTACTTGAGTTTCACTTCAATATACAAATTAGTACCCGAGTTTTTTTGTCCCAATTAAGTATCTATGTACTTGTATACTAAAACACACGTGTCAAACATTCATCAGGCCATATAATTTTATTTAATTGAAATACTAAATTAATTATTGAAACTAAAATCAAATACTAAATTAAAATAAAAAAATTAAATATCAAAGAAAAATTCAAAAACATGGTATAAATTGAAAAGCATGAATTGAAATCATAGTTGAGGCGGTGTGACAGAAAACAACTTGCTTTTAAGTGAAAGGAGTAGAAGAAGAGGGCGGTTTCGGCACTTGCTCAGCAACTTCCTTTATCCTTATCCACGTAGACCGTTGACACGTCAACCTTTGAATTTATGTCGTTGAGTTTTTGAAATTTAGGTCTCCCCCCACTATTTTATTATAACTTCAATAATAACATGTTAGAATTCTTGTATATGTGTTGGATAAAATTGAAAAATGTAAATACTAAAATGGGGTTATTCTTGTTATTTTACCATTATATGTTAATCAAAGTCAAAGGTTGACGACTATGTATAAAGAGTTAGGTAACGTATTGCTTCATAAATATTAAATTTTCTTTTAATTACGCCTTAAATTTAAATTCAAATTTTATAATTCAACTTGATTACTAAAATACAATTATATAAATTAAACTAATTTGTTTGTTTTGCAATTAATAGAAAAACATCACTCATGGTATTATTAAGTAAAAGTAAAATTACACTTTAGTCCTCCCATTTAATTTAATCTTTTAAAATTATAAAATATAAACTATTCAAACGGTGAAGTTACATTTTATTATTATAAAAATTAAAATTTAATTTCGACTCGTCCTAAAAAATTTTCCACATTCGCTCCTACGTGTATATGTATAATCGATTTGTTTAAAGTATTATTTACATATTACTTAAAACTAAAGTAAAGTTAAATTCATGAAAACTATAGTTTAATTTTACTGCTGTAGTTAATTAATAAATTATTATATTGATTTCTAATAATAAAACGACTATGGAAGTGTTAAAACCATTTCCCAAATCCTCTGAAAAATAATAGTTCCGTTGACCATGTTCTACTACACACACAGAGTCAGTCGTAGCAGTTGATAATGGTGACCGCACGGGGTGGCTGACGTGTAATCCTCGTCCACCGTGAAATTGTCGGTTCATATTTCAATAAATTTAATACTATAAAATATCAAATTATGCTTTTTAAATTAATTTTTGTATTTTAATTTAGCATATTATTATTTGAAATGGATTCCAAGGCTGGAAATTATAATTGAAGGAAATGAAAAATGTTTTTTTTTTTTTATAATTTCAGAAAAACACCAATTTATCAACATCGGACAATTTGAGAACAAAATACCACGCCGATCTGACGCGAATCCCGAGGACCGTTTGGCATAGTGGTGTGAGGCCACATCAGTCCAAAACAAGTGGCGTAAGCAATGACAAAATCACCGCATGTGGGCTGTCAACATGCACGCACTTCACTTCCTTCTCTTCCACGTGTCCCCCTATCACCCAATTCATCCCCCTTTTTTTCTCTCTCCCCAAAAACGACAACCAAACCTTATCAGTTCTCACCCGCGTGATTTTGTAGAACCTCCCCCTGCCACGTGGCCCCTTCCCTCCTTCTATATATATTCCCCTCCATCCCTTGCGTTTTAAGTTTCAAGAGCCGTCACCGCGTAGAATACCAAAGAAGTTTGTAGAAAAAAACACCGAGAGCGAGTGTGAAAAAGCTCAAAAACTAGTTTATTACCTTCAAGGTGAAAAGTTCAAAAAATGACAGCATCGGAGTTACAGCTGCCACCTGGATTCCGATTCCATCCAACCGACGAAGAGCTTGTGATGCACTATCTTTGCCGGAAATGTGCATCGCAGTCCATCGCCGTGCCGATTATCGCTGAAATCGATCTTTACAAATACGATCCTTGGGACCTTCCAGGTACTTCTTTCGTTAGTTCCTTCATTCTTTTCTTTTTTCTAATATTTAATCTCTCTAAAGCGTTTTCAATTTTAATGTGGATTCAAATGTTTAAATTTACAGATTTGGCGTTGTACGGAGAGAAAGAATGGTATTTTTTCTCCCCGAGGGATAGGAAATATCCGAACGGTTCACGGCCTAACCGGGCAGCTGGTTCTGGGTACTGGAAGGCAACCGGAGCTGACAAACCGATTGGGCAGCCGAAGCCGGTCGGGATTAAGAAGGCTTTGGTGTTTTACGCTGGGAAGGCACCTAAAGGAGAGAAAACCAATTGGATTATGCACGAGTATCGGTTAGCTGACGTGGACCGATCGGCTCGCAAGAAGAACAGTTTAAGGGTACGGATACTTTTTCTTCTTACTGCCTGGTATAGATTAATTAGGGATAAACCGTAGGCGGAATGACCGTTCTGGTCTTGTCGTACTTGTGAAATTGCCAGCTGGATTTACCGCCCACCGTTATAATTTTTTTCATAGTTGGCGGCGAGAAAATGAGGCGTTGTTCATGAGTAGTGTGATTCAGAAACCTTGTGATTCAGAAAAGATCTTTTCAATCATGTGGTGGAGATTCAAGTTGGATTTTATTCAGTGGACTTTTCACCGAATCATCGGGACCCATGAAGGGATACATTGATCCAGGACAGTGTGGTCCATTAAATTATTTTACACCTCACACACATTCAATAACGACATTCAAAACCGATCCTAGACCACACAATTATTCCTTTCCCATTTAGGAAAATATTCCTTCTTATCATTAAAAATAAATGCTGAATTTAAAACTCTGATTATTTTTAATATTTAAGTTAAATTGAATTTCACTTTTCGTTTATGCAGTTGGACGATTGGGTGCTTTGCCGGATTTATAACAAGAAAGGCGCCATCGAGAAACAGCCACCGCAAGGAAGCATTGGCAAAAGCTCTGCCGTGACGGAGATCGAAGACAAGAAGCCGGATATAGCGACACTTGGCGTGGACACGCGCCAGCTGCCCCCGCCTCCTACGGGGCTAGTTAACGATTACGTGTACTTTGACACGTCGGAGTCGGTGCCGAGACTCCACACGGACTCAAGCTGTTCGGAGCACGTGGTGTCACCGGAGTTCACGTGCGAGGTTCAAAGCGAGCCGCAATGGAAGGACTGGGGAAGTGCCACCAACACCACCACCACCAATGCCCTTGACTTCCCTTATAATTACATGGATGCCACTGTTGATAACGGGTTTCCTGCGCATTTCCAGAATAATAATCAGCTGTCCCCGCTCCAGGACATGTTCATGTACCTGCAGAAGCCATTTTAGAGGGGAAAAAATGAAATAAAAAGGGGTATATTGTTGGAAGTGAAAACGATGATGGTGAACTGCGTTTCAGGGTTACACGAGACTGAAAGTCTATGAGTGTAACTGAGAAGGGTTGCGCATAGATTAAATAACGAATTGAAAAATTGAAATTGATAATATTGCAGATCGGTGGAAGTTGGATCTTATGCAAAATCTAGAAAAGTAGAGATTAGAATAGGCATGTGTACAGATAATCTGTGATCACGTGTTTAGGGGTTTTATGTACATGATAAATGGGAGAGGGGAAGAAAAGTTAAAAAAACAAAGTTTTGGGAGGGTCTTTTTACTTTGAAGGCTTTCCACAAAATTCTTGTATTTTGTAGCAGAAAAAAGATTCCATAATTTCTTTCAAAATTTTTAGTAATAATTTATGTTATTTGAGATATATATATTTAATTTTTTTATATATTTATATTGGAATAAATGTCAAAAGCATAACTTGGATTTTAAATATTTCCTTCTCTCTTTTTTTTCTTTTTCTAAATATGCGTAAAATAGAGTTCCATAATTTGGTAATTTGCAATTTTATTGGTAGAAGAAAGTAAGAAGTTTTTTGGGCCTATTTTTGGGGTTAAACTCCTTGAAGCCCAAGTATTTTGGGGCTCTTAATGAGCCTTCTATAATGTGGATCGAACATAAAGCTCCAAAAGGAAGGCCAAGGATGAGAATGAGAAGGGCCTAAGTTTTTTTATTACCGAATTTTTTAATTTTTGTTTAACTTACATAATTGAATCACCTAACTTCAATATGGTTAGTGCTTCTTCTATAGAATGGGTAGTTCTTAAGAAGTACATGCATGTTAAGGGTTAACTTTTAGTGGTATTATTCTTACAAAAATTGGTTAATTAGTTAATGGGATCATTTCAAAAAGTGATATCAAATAAGTACGAATTTCAATTTTCAAGTCCCAATATCTACAACATTTCCTTTATTCATTAGTTATAAGCAATACATGAGTGTATATATATATATTCTTACAAGAAAAATTAGCAGAAAATAAACAAAATAAAAGGAACATTGAGTCCAACAAACTCACTCAGTATGTTGTCAAAGGGATAGATACGATCGTAACCTTAACTTTAATTTTAATTCAATTAGGATAAGATTCTCTCCCTCTTCTCCAAAGGGAAAAAAGGTAAAGGATGACTTAATGTACTAACATTTAAATATTTATAATTTGTTCAAGGAAAACAATAATTGCATATTTTATTTTATATTTTAAAACAAATCATGTTTTATATGAACACGATCGAATAAACTAAAATTAAGATTTTCAAAATATATTTCTCCTATGGGCGTGAAATTAAAAACAATATTCACAAAATACAACCCCTTAAAAATGAAAGCTCGTGATTCAAGACACATTTCCTTAAAAGTTATTAAACTAATAATAGAACAAAATAATTACACAAATTTAAGTATTCATATCAAAGGAAAACAATTGAATTATAATTACTGAGGAGATTGCAATTATGATCTCACAAATTTAGAACAAAAGAAATTAGGTAAATAGAATTTATTTGAGTTCAAAGAAAAACAACTCTGAAACAACTTAAGACACTGTTGAGAATCAAATCACTCAGGTGAAGTGGTGCCTAAGATGGTGGGAAATCCTTCTACCACAATACAAGGTTTTACTAAAAAAATATAGCACTCGTACAATAATATTCTCAAAAGAACAGTGGTAATAGGGCCCAATCGACCCAGGTCCAAGGGAAATTAAAAAACAGTCCAACAATTACAGGCCCAAAACTAACCTAAGCCCAAACAACTAAACCAGACCCCAAAACACCCAAACCCTAGCCGCATGTCCAGCGCCGCAAGCCCCATCAACCCTTGCACATCGTGCCCCACGCCCGATCGCCGCACATTTCGGCCTCCGCGCGTGCCATATGCACAACCACCTGCAAAAGACACGGACTAAGAGTCCACACAAAAAAGAATATTGTAAATAAATATATTTTCGTAGGCTATAAAAGCCGAGATTTGTACATAGATGAGGGAGAGAGGAGGATAACAGAGAGTGGATACAGAGAAATACAAAAGAAAATATTGAGGAATACAAAGATTTCTTTCGAAGGTGAATCGAGTTTCGGATTTTCTTTTTTTTTTTTTCTGCTTATTTGTTAAAAAATATATTCAAGAGGGTGAGGGGCTTACCTTCGAAGCTCCGCCGATGAAACCCTACTCGCCACGTCCAAATCGGAAGTCCGGCGGAGGGTTGAGGCTTGAGGCAGTCGCGCGTTGCGTCGGCGGCGCAAAAGAGGGCTAGGGCCGAAACCCTAGCAGAGGAAAAGGGGCCAACCCTTTCTTTTTAATTTATTTTATTTTTTTATTCTGCAGCAAACTTTGTTTTTTTTTACATTTTTGTGTTTAAGTGATATTTTCAAAACGGCGCCGTTTTCATTAAAGCAGACCCGCGCGGTGACCCGACCCGAAGGGGAGGATCCGCGCGTTCTTGCTTTTGATGGTACAATTGCGCATTTAGCCCCTTCCATTTGCGATGCGTTTCAATTAAACATGTTTTGTATTTTAAATTGAGCCGCAAATTTTAGTTTTATTTCAATTTGGGCCCATCACTGCGCAGCGTTTTGGAAGGACGGGATAATTTCCCTTTTAGGTCCTCCACTGTTACGCGCGCATTCAAGTGACCCCTTTTTTTTTAAATTTTATTTTAAATTCGCCCCATTTTTTTCGTTTTAAACTCAATTTGATCTCTTTTTTTTGTTTTTATCATGACTATGCTATATCATTTTTTTATCTTATTTATTGTTATTATTAATATTATTATTACTATTGTTATTTCATTCATACATACGCCAATTTTAATCTACATGCCTATTTAATACATATATGTTTTTTCATGAACACATGCATTCATACATTTTTTTAAACTTGTGTTTTACGGTTTTCAGTTTTCTAACCTTCTCATACTTTATATTCCATATATATATACTTATACATTTTAAAATAGATACATATATATACGTACATATTTTAATTCTTACATACACCTATTTTATGCATTTTATATGTATATGTTATGTTTTCATAATTTCTATAAATAAATATGTATATATATATGTTTATATGCCTACATTTTATGATTCATATGCATTTTATTTTATATATACATGTTCTTAGGAATTATTATAAATTTTGTTTTTTATTTTACACTTATATCTGCATTAACGTATGTACATTTTTTTATTTTTTTACGATTTTCATATTCACCCATACATGCATTTTATATATATTGCATTCCATCTTTTTATATGTATTATCGTATGTGTGTTAAATATATGCGTACACATATTTTCAAATTTACTTGTATATTGTACTTGTATATGTATATTTGTAAATATTTGTTCATACATGTTTTAAATTAAAGTGTTTGTATCATATCGAACACTAACTTTTCAACATACCCTTTTGAAAATATATTTTGGTTTTAACCATATATCAAAGTTATTTTCTTGATTCAAAGGTTTTTTTTGAATAAAAGCATTATTGGAAGTTTGGGATTTTCGAGGGAAATTGAGCCCTAACGTATTGGGTTCTGATTTTCTTTGTCAATCTTAAATGACTGAGAATATTCTTTATTCAAAATGCATGAGCATAAAAATCATTTTTGGGAACTTAACTTGTCGTGCCCTAACGTATTGGGTGTGGCCTGTTATTTTCTCGAAATGAAGATTTTCGCATAAAATAAAAGTGATATTCAAAGTTCGGGGATTATGAGGAATTGTACCCTAACGTATTGGGACTCGATTTCTTTACATGACTTGAACAATTAATTATCCTTTTTCAAATTTCATCGATTTTAAAATCTTTTTAACCTTCGACACTAAGACATTAAATGATTAATTTGGTACCGATTTTGGGCGTTACGAGGGTGCTAACCTTTCCTCGTGCGTAACTGACTTCCGAACTCGTTTTCTCAAAGTTCGTAGACCAACATAATTTTTAAGGTGAGCCGATCACACCTTAATAAAGGATCGGTGGCGACTCCAGTTTTATTTTTAAAAAGTCAACAACTAAATTTTTTGTTTTCAAAAAACGGTTTCGACAGCTTGGCGACTCCGCTGGGGACCTTGAGAGTCGAGCCATAAACTGATTATATTTTTCTTTATGTCGAAAATCAAAAGTTTTTTAAAAAAATTCATGAGTTCCCTTCGCATTCATTGATTTTTATCTTGGTATGTTGGTAACTTTGCATTTGCATCTTGCATTTTACCCTTTAAGTGGGAGCGAGAAACTAGTCCTTCGTAAGGTTTTCACCTCCGTGCAGGATAGTGGACCGCTTTCGGGATACATCTGTACCTATGTCTTCGTGAGATTTTCATCTCCGTGTAGCCATAGGGAAATGTATCCCCCTGAACTGAACTCGATCCATATGAGCCTATAATGGGTGAGGATTGAGGAATCTGCTGGTTTGGGTACCCTTACTCTAGAAACTAAACCTCATATAGTGAGCTTTAGGAACTTGACCTAGGTAGAACTATCCTAAAACCCTAGTGGATTCCAGATTAAGTGTTTCTTGCTATTTCATGTTTGTATTGGATTATATCTCTATATGTGATACTGACTTGGGTTTCTTTTATTTTGATTGCATGACATCATGATTGCATAGCATTTCATCCTAAAAGGGCGTTAGTTCATATTCGGTTGCTAAATAGAAAGCTTATCATGGAGAAAGAGTTTCTTGATAGGGTGGAAGATAATGTGGCTGTCCAAACTTGGTCTGAGATAACACAGCAAGAGAAAGGTGATAGTTTGGCCGAGGGATATGTGTCAAAGTTGTGGGACTTCACTCGTGTTAGTGTGACTCAGAATAGCCTACATGAACTAAAGGAAATTTGGGAAAGGTGGAATGATGAGGTTAAATAGCTCTTCTACTCTAGCTATGGAGACCTATTTTACTTGCTCGACTTAAAGGTGGATAAGCACTTATTTCGAGCCTTAGCCCAATTTTGGAATCCTGCTTATAGTTGTTTTACCTTTGGAAAAGTTGACTTAGTGCCTACGATGGAGGAATATACGGCCTTGCTTCGTTGTTCGAAGATCCAAGTAGATAAAGCCTACTCGAGAGCTGCTAATGTTTCAACCTTTTTGAAGAAATTGATGAATATTATGGGGATGAGTGAGCAATGGGTTGCAGCACGAATCAAACAAAAGGGAGATAGTAAATGCATTCCTTGGAAGGACCTGAAGGATTTAATTCTAGCACACCCGGATACGAGGAAGAGGGTTGATGTCTTTGCCTTGGGTATTTACGGTTTAGTTATCTTTCCCAAAGCCTTGGGACATGTTGATGAAGCAGTCACTGATCTTTTCGACCGTCTTGGCAAGGGGGTTACACCGGTTCCAGTAATTTTGGCAGAAACCTTCAGATCTCTGAATGAATGTCGAAGAGTAGGTGAAGGAAGATTCGTTGGATGTACGCAGCTTCTCTTGGCATGGTTTCACAGTCACTTCTGGAAGGCTGATAAATTTTCCTATCGAGTTTTTTCTGAAACTTATTCGCCTTTGAAAGAAATAGTGGCGATACCGAGGCAAGATTGTGTTTTAGAAGAAATATGGATTGCAATTCTTCAGAATCTTCAAGAGGAGAACATCGAGTGGAGAGCTCCTTGGATGCTGCCAGATGAGATCTTGTATAGGTGTGGAGATTTCGATTGGGTCCCTCTACTTGGGATTTGGGGAGCTATTGGCTATGCACCATTACTGGTACTGAGACAGTATAGATCGAGGTAGTTCGTACCTACAACCCAAGGATTAGCTCAAAGTGAATTCTCGTATAAGTGTGGTGGTTACAAGAAGAAGATTCGAGAAATGACAAATGCTTTGAGGCAGACTCGACGAAGGAAGAGATTGGCAGTAGGTCCATCGACGACTCCTGAATATATCAAGTGGTTAGGTAGGAGGGTCAATGATAATATACCTGCTCCAGGTCAAGGAGACAATCAATTAGTGGAAAATCATGTACATGTGGTCTCTTCTGAGCTAGAAATTATAAAGCAGGATTTTGAAAGAAGAAATTCAAAGCTCGAAAGGAAGATAGAGCAAATAGAAGAGGAGAAGAAGAATTTAAAGTTGGACATAGATGTTCAGAATCTGGAAACTGAAGGCCTGAGAAAAGAAAAGCGCAAAGCCGATGAAGATTTGAATAGCTTGAAGACGGATTATAAGAGACTACGTATGTCAGTGAGAATTGCTGGGTTGGGAAAAACCTCAGAGCAGTGGCGTCAAGAAGTTCAAGAAGAAAAGGTCAAGGCTGATAGGTGGGAAAAGAGATTTCAGGAGGCTCAAAAGCAAAATAAGTCCTTTGAGAGGAGTTTGTCAGAAAGCCAGAATGAAAAGGATGAATTAAAAGCTAGGGTGGCCGAACTGGAGAAAAGTATTCCTCAATATTGAAATCGCAATGTTGTGATGGAGTTGCAAGCAAGCTTGAGCAAGATCGAGCAGATGAAGAGAACAGTAGAAGGATTAGAGATGGCATTGCAGAACTGTGAAGCCAGGATTGAACATCTGGAAGCAAATAAAGATCATCAAAGTGAACAGCTTCACTATCTCTAGGATCTAGTTGCAAGAAGGGATCACATTATGGGAGAAGCTGTAGTTCAAATTCAAGGGGTAGCGGAGCACCTGCAGACTTTAGCAATACAAGCTGATATACTAAGTGTGAAGTACGAATCAGAATCAAATTAGGGGCAGAAGTTGGCATCATTACTTAGGGAGATTAAAGTTCTAATTGTTAGGGCAAAGCCTTATTTATAGCTATTTTATGTAAAGAAAATTTTTCTCTAGTAAATTTTTCTGATTGGAATTGAATTATAATTAACGCTTTTTTTGCATTCATCTCATGCATCACATCATATGCATTAGCATCGCATTATATGCATTATAGACCTTTATTCAATCCTAATAAGTCAAAATCACTGCTCAATTAACCTGGAAACCAACCAACTAACCCAATACCGATACGACACTCGAGCAAAGACAAAAGATATGGATCAGAGATTGGAAAAACTCGAACAGTGTCAGAAGGAGACGCAAGACTGACTTCAGCTACAGGTGTAGGAGCGGTTAGACAAGATGAAACAAGAGATGTCTGAGAAGATGCGAGAATCCCAAGAAGATATAGTGGCAAAGTTAACCCAACTGATAACTAAGGGAAGTGATAAAGGAAAGGGCTCTATGGCAAATGTCGATGAGGGAAATAATGATGAACCTCTCTATCCTCCAGGTTTCACCCCTCTACATATGCGAACTCAAGCTGAATACCCACGTAAATCTACTGTCACCATCATGCCGCAGTAATTTCGGGCTGGTGTTTCGAACTTCCAAGCTAGACTGGGATCTAATCCCAAAAATAATCCTGTTAACTCTGCCGTTCCTGACTTTGATGAAGTGGTTGAGAAGGAAAGAATGAAGGAGGAGTTACCGAAACAGTTAGAGGAAAGGTGTAGGTGGCTCGAGGAGAAGTTCAAGGCGATGGAGGTTACTGAAAGTTATCGAGGCACTGATGCCAAAGAGCTGAGCTTAGTTCCGGACTTGGTGCTCCCTCATAAGTTTAAGATGCCGGAGTTCGAAAAGTACAACGGAACAAGTTGCCCAGAGGCTCATATCACCATGTTCTGTAGACGAATGGCGGGATATGTTAACAATGACCAACTCTTGATACATTGTTTCCAAGACAGACTCGCAGGGGCAGCATCCAAATGGTACAATCAGTTGAGTCGTGCCACGATTGGTTCATGGAGGGACTTGGCACAATCGTTCATGAAACAATATAGTCATGTGACAGACATGACTCCTGACAGAATCACCCTTCAAAACATGGAAAAGAAACCGAGTGAAAGCTTCAGGCAGCACGCACAGAGATGGAGGGAGGTCGCGGTCCAAGTTCAGCCACCGCTCCTGGAAAAGGAAATGACCATGTTGTTCATTAACACCCTGAAGGCACCGTTCATTACACATATGTTAGGAAGTGCCACAAAAAGCTTTCCTGACATAGTCATGAATGGCGAGATGATTGAGAATGCCATCAGGAGTGGGAAGATCGATGCGGGAGAGAGTAACAGATGATGGGCTTCAAAGAGGAAGGAAAATGAGGTGAACAACGCGAGCATGTACAGCAAGGGTTTCTCGAAGTCAGTAACAGTGAGTCAGCCAGGAAAGGTGGCTGCCAATCAGCAAAGCTCGTCGAGACAAGAGATCGGTACAAGGCGAAATACTGAGAAGCCCCAATTCACACCAATTCCTATGTCATACGGGGAACTATACCGAAATTTATTTGACGCACACGTAGTTTTCCCTTTCTATCTGAAGCCCTTGCAACCCCCGTATCCCAAATGGTACGACGCGAATGCACAGTGTGACTATCATGCGGGAACAATAGGGCATTCCATAGAAAACTGTACGGCCTTTAAGAGGTTGGTTGAAAGGCTCATTGGTATGAGTGTTGTTAAATTTGATGACTCGACCAAGGCAGAAAACCCATTACTGAACCACACTGACAATGGGGTAAATATGATGGGCGAGGATAAAAGAATCAAGGCAGACATTACGGATGTGAAGACTTCTTTGAGATGGGTTTGGAAGGAGATGGTAAAAATGGGACTAATTACTGTAGAAGGAAGCTGTGAAAGGAGGGGGAACTACTGTGAGTTCCACCATGAAGTGGGGCATGAAATCCAGGAGTGTACGGAGTTCAGAGCCATGATACAAGGTATGATGGATAATAAGGAGATGGAATTCTGTGAAGGAGTTCAAGAGGAGAGTCATGTATGCGTATCAGAGTTGGCATTAGGAGTTCCAAAGGCTAGCCATTCTGTGGTCATTATCTCGTGACCTAAGAACAGTGAGGTTGGGACACGAGTAACACCAAAGGTTATCATTCAAAAGCCGGTTGTGTTTACATATAAGGACAACAAGCAGGTTCCCTGGAATTACGATTGTAATGTGACAATCCAGGGAACGAGGATATAATCAGTAAAGAGGATCAAGATGAAGGAAGACACTATGAACAGATGAAAACTCGAGTAGAGCTAATAAAAGAAGAAGTTTCGGCCGGAAAGAAGAAGAATGCGGTCGAACCCGAACTATTGGTCAATGAACCAATAAAAGAGGAGCAAGCTAGAGAGTTCTTGAAGTTCCTAAAGCATAGTGAGTACAGCGTTGTGAAACAACTGCACAAACAACCAGCTCGCATATCTGTGCTAGCTTTACTCCTGAACTCGGAGGGACATCGAAATGCACTACTGAAGGTGCTAAATAAAATTTATGTGGCCGACGATATCTCTGTTAACAAGTTGGATCGACTGGTCGGCAATATAAGTGCTGATAACTTCATCTTTTTTAGCGATGATGAAATACCACCTAGGGGTATGGGATCTATTAGAGCTTTGCATATCACTACAAGGTGCAAAGGGTACACATTACCAGGAGTGCTAGTAGACAACGGATCGGCATTAAATGTATTACCCCTATCCACGCTCAACAAGCTACCTGTGGATAGTTCGCATATGAAGTCGTGCCAGAATGTGGTTCGAGCATTTGATGGTATCGAGAGGAGGGTTATGGGAAGAATTGACATTCCCTTGTTAATTGGCCCAACTATCTATGAGGTGGACTTCCTGGTTATGGACATCAAACCTTCTTACAATTTTCTATTAGGAAGGCCATGGATTCATTCAGCAGGAGCGGCACCGTCATCGTTACATCAAAAACTGAAGCTGGTGACAGAGGGTCGGCTAGTAACGATAAATGCTGAGGAAGATATCATTGCGTCTGTGACCAACGATACGCCTTATTTGGAAGCAGGTGATGATGCAATTGAGTGCTCTTTTCGATCCTTGGAGTTCGTAAATGTAACATTCATTTCTGAGGGAAACAAGATCCCAATACTAAGAATATGAAAGACCACGAAGATGGGACTTCAGTTAACAGTTGGAAAAGGAGCCTTGCCAGAGAAAGGGTTGGGGAAGTATCTTCAAGGCCGAGTTGAGGCTCTAGTGTTGAAGGACAAGCGGGACCGTTTTGGCTTAGGATACAAGCTAGATGCTATGCAGAAGATGATAGAGCAAGAAAAGAAGCGAGAGAGAAGAAATGCTCATTTGACAGGTGATGAAGTCAAATGAGAGCCCATGACCTTTCCCCACCTATCCAAGACTTTTGTATCGGGAGGATTCATCTATCAAGGAATGCCAGGAGTCGGAAGTATTAACACAGAGTCAGAAAGTATTCATGCTGTTTATGAAGAAACGACGGGAGGAAGAACTTTGCTGGATATTCATCCTTACGAGCCGGGAAGTGTGCTAAACAACTGGACTGCAGAAGAAATACATGTAGTTTTTAGGATTTCCTCAGAGTAATGTCCAGAACACCCTTATATGCTTTTAGCCTCGAAGTGATAATGATTTCTTTGTGAAATAGGCTCATGTCCAAAAAATCGTTATTTTAATAAAGTTCATTCTTGCAGTCATTTTTGGAGCAAATTTTTCTTTCCATAAGAGTAGTTATTTTGAATTTCTCTCAAACTACACTTGCATTTCATTCACGACCATATTACACCAAACAAATTCCTGAATCCATATTATTTTTCATAACAGGTCCTACGATATCAATGATACGAATGTCACTCTTACAAATTTAGAGTCTCCTTTTGAACGAAACATGTGTTTAGAAGGATCGCATGATTTTGAAGATGTCGAAGACTGTGGTTTATCTCCAGACTTGTTGAAGATGGTAGAATGGACCGAGAAACAAATCCTACCCCACAAGGAGACAATAGAAATTGTGAGCTTAGAGGAAGGAAAAGAGGTGAAGATCGGATCTGATGTTTCTGAAAAGACAAGACAATACCTCATCGAATTACTCCAAGAGTTCAAGGACGTGTTTGCATGGTCGTACCGGGATATACCGGGGTTGCGTACTGACATTGTAGTCCGTTGCCCTCCTATAAGAGAATATTGTAAGCCAGTGCAACAAAAGCTCAGACGAATGAGGCCTGATATCGTGTTGAAGATAAAAGAGGAGGTCCAGAAGCAGTTTGATGCCGGATTTCTACAAGAAGTCAAGTATTCTGAGTGGGTGGCCAACATCGCATGCAGTTCAAAGAAAGATGGGAAAGTACGAATGTGTGTGGATTCTGAGGATTTGAACAAGGCTAGTCCAAAAGACAATTTCCCATTACCTCACATCGACACATTGGTAGACAATACGGCGGGCTTTTCATTATTTTCCTTCATGGATGGTTTTTCTGGGTATAATCAGATAAAGATGCATCCCGAGGACATGAGAAAGACTATGTTTATTATGTTATAGGGAATATTTTGTTATAAAGTGATGCCGTTTGGGTTAAAGAATGCGAGAGCGACATACCAAAGAGCCATGGTAGCCTTGTTCCATGATATGATGCATAAGGAGATCGAGGTTTATGTTGACGATATGATCGCGAAATCTAGAACGGAGGAGGAACATGTGCAAGTCTTGAAAAAGTTATTCTTAAGATTGAGAAAGTTCCAGCTCAAGCTTAATCCAGCGAAGTGCACTTTTGGGGCCAGGTCAGGAAAATTGCTAGGCTTCATAGTCAGTGAAAAGGGAATCGAGATTAACCCAGACAAAATCAAGGCAATACGAGACTTACCTCCACCTCGCACTCAGAAAGAAGTTCGAGGTTTCCTCAGAAGACTGAATTATATCGCTAGGTTCATTTCACAACTAACTGAGAAATGTGGCCCCATATTTCGTCTTCTGAAGAAACATAATCCTGGTACTTGGGATGAAGAATGCGAAGAAGCTTTTAACAAGGTGAAACAGTATTTGTCTAATACTCTAGTGCTGTCACCACCTAGCTCGGTTAGGCCGCTGATATTGTATCTGACAGTATTTGATAATTCTATGGGGTGTGTGCTAGGCCAACATGATGAAACAGGGAGAAAAGAAAGGGCGATATATTACCTCAGTAAGAAATTCACTGACTGTGAAATGAGATATTCGCCCATTGAGAAGTTGTGTTGTGCCCTGATTTGGACAACCCGAAGATTAAGGTAGTACATGTTATACCATACAACTTGGCTAATCTCAAAGTTAGACCCATTAAAGTATATGATGGAGTCAACTGCTTTGAATGGGAGGATGGCCCGATGGCAGATCTTACTGTCTGAATTTGATATTGTCTATGTGAGCCAAAAGGCTGTGAAAGGGAGTGCAATTGCTGACTTTCTAGCTAGTAGAGCTATGGAGGACTACGAGCCGTTGAGTTTTGATTTCCCAAATGAATATTTGATGTGTATAGCGGCTATAGAAGAAAATTCACAAGAAGGTTACAGTTGGAGGCTAAACTTTGATGGAGCCTCGAATGCTGTGGGCAATAGAATTGGGGCAGTCATAGTGTCCCAAAATGGAGATCATTACCCTTTCACTTGCAAATTAGATTTTGATTGTACAAACAATATGGCAGAATACGAAGCATGCATCATGGGTATTCGTGCAGCTATAGAGCGAAGAATCAAAGTGCTAGAGGTCTATGGAGATTCAATATTGGTGATATATCAGCTCAGGGGTGAATGAGAAACGAGAGATCCCAAATTAATCAGTTATCGAAAGTTGGTCCTCGAATTGATTAAGGAGTTTGAGGACATCACTTTTTGCTATCTCCCACGATATGAGAATCAGATGGCTGATGCACTAGCTACTTTAGCCTCCATAATCAAGGTGAACAAACATGAGGATATGAAGCCTATCCAAATGAGTATCTATGAAGACCCAGCTCATTGTTACAATATTGAAGAAGGAGAGATCGATGATAGTCCTTGGGATCAAGATATACTACGATATGTAAAAAATCGTGAGTATCCTGGCCAGGCAACGGAGAATGAAAAGAGAACTTTGAGAATACTAGCCATTGATTACGTCTTAGATGGGGAGATCTTATATAGGAGGGGAAAAGATCAGGTACTGTTAAGATGTGTGGACGTCGTGGAAGCAAAGACAATTCTGGAGGAAGTCCATGAGGGCATCTGTGGAACGCATGCCAGTGGGTTCACAATGGCTAGACAGATTATGAGATTCGGGTATTACTGGTCCACCATGGAAGGGGATTGCATCAATTACTCCAAAAAGTGCCATAAATGTCAAATTTATGGTGATAAAATGCATGCACCTCCTTCACCTCTTCACGTCATGACTTCTCCATGGCCTTTCTCCATGTGGGGTATGGATGTCATCGGGCCAATATCGCCGAAGGCTTCAAATGGGCATCGTTTCATATTTGTGGTTATTGAGTACTTCACAAAATGGGTAGAAGCTGGTTCATATGCTAACGTTACAAAGTCATCAGTCAGTAAGTTCTTGAAAAGGAAGATCATATGTCGGTATGGAATGCCTGAAAGAATCATATCCGATAATGCGTTGAACTTGAACAACAGCTCAATAGCAGAAGTCTGCAGTCAATTCAAGATCAGACATCACAATTCATCACCGTATCGCCTAAAAATGAATGGTGCAGTGGAAGCGGCTAATAAAAGTATAAAAAAGATTGTGGGGAAGATGACTGATACTTACAGGGACTGGCACGAGAAATTACCGTTTGCCCTACTTGCTTATTGAACGTCAATCAGGACCTCCACTGGGGCAATGCCTTTCTCCTTAGTTTATGGCATGAAGGCAGTCTTGCCTATCGAAGTTGAAATCCCTTCTCTCTGGGTTTTGACTGAGCTACAATTGGATGAAACAGAATGGGTTCAATCTCGATACGATCAGTTGAACTTGATAGAGGGAAAAAGGCTAAAGGCTATTCAGCATGGTCAGATGTACCAAAAAAGAATGATGCGAGCCTACAACAAAAAGGTCTGACCCAGAGGATTTTACGAGGGGGACCTGGTATTGAGAAAAATTCTTCCTCTACAAAAATATTTTAGGGGGAAATGGGTGCCGAATTGGGAAGGTCCTTATATTGTAAAAAAGGTCTTTTCTGGAAGAGCCCTGATCTTGGCTGAAATGGATGGAAGAAACTTGCCCAATCCAGTGAATTCAGATTTGGTCAAGAGATACTTCACCTAAGAAGGGGAAGGAACCAAGGTGAAAACCCGCAAAGGGCGCTTTGATTCCAAAAAAAAAATGGAGAGACTAAGGTGAAAACCCGTAAATGACACCTTAAGACCAAAGGGGTTTGTGTTGAAAACCTGACAAGGGCGGCTCAAAGTCTGATTGAAGCATGTGGTAGTCTTGTTGTACCTAAATCGACAGAAAGGAATAGACGATATCTTGGGGCATCAACAAAATACGGTAAATCTCCTAAACACGTGTTGAATTCAGAAGGGTCCTCAGAAAGTTGTATAGAGCAATTCAAGCAAAGATATCTGGGGCACTTGTCCATAATTTGTGTTTCTAAAACACTTCATTCTTTTTCAATATAAGTGTTTTAGTCAATTTCTTTTTTTGACTTGTTTTTATTGATAATTTATTACAAGTTATGATCTCAAGTCAATTTCGTTTTATCCATCGTTATGATCTTTTCGAAAGCATGTTGCATTAGAATAACGATTAATAGACTAATAAAACTTTCACAAGGGAAGTTTTTCATATTACTCTGGAAATTTCTAAATAATACAAGAACCTGAAGCAGAACTATTGTTTAGACTTCACCGGGTTAAAAAGGTCGAAGATATATAGGAGTAAAAAGTCGGATCAAGAATTTTCGAGTTTTTTCGAAGCGTTGTTATCACAAAGGAAGCCTTAATGAGTAATAACGACCTCAATATTTAGCATTAATAAATCATTTTCATGACATAGCATTTAAATGTCATTCATGCACGCCTAGTTAGGAGCATGTGATTCATTCCAATCATGATATCCTAATCACTAGGCATAATTAGGTTCATCATACAGGTCATGTTCCACAGAGAACAAGTCGGTGGAATCATAAAGCCTTATCTCCCTGAGCAGCAGTGGAGCAGGTTGAAAGATAGCAGATCTTGTCTTCATGTACTGGCGTGAAATAGATAATAGATACCAGATCTTGTCTTCCCATACTGGTGGCGAAATAGATCGAAGAAAGCAGATCTTGTCTTCATGTACTGGCGTGAAGTAGATCAAAGGTAACAGATCTTGTCTTCCCATACTGGTGGCGAAACAGATCGAAGAAAGCAGATCTTATCTTCATGTACTAGCGTGAAGTAGATCAAAGGTAACAGATCTTGTCTTCCCATACTGATGGCGAAACAGATCGAAGAAAGCAAATATTGTCTTCATGTACTGGCGTGAAGTAGATCAAAGGTAACAGATATGTCTTCCCATACTGGTGGCGAAACAGATCGAAGAAAGCAGATCTTATCTTCATGTACTGGCGTGAAGTAGATCAAAGGTAACAGATCTTGTCTTCCCATACTGGTGGCGAAATAGATCGAAGAAAGTAGATCTTGTCTTCATGTACTAGCGTGAAGTAGATCAAAGGTAACAGATCTTGTCTTCCCATACTGATGGCGAAACAGATCGAAGAAAGCAGATATTGTCTTCATGTACTGGCGTGAAGTAGATCAAAATAACAGATCTGTCTTCCCATCTTGGTGGCGAAACAGATCGAAGAAAGCGAATCTTGTCTTCATGTCTTGGCGTGAAGTAGATCAAAATAATGATCTTGTCTTCCCATACTGGTGGCGAAACAGATCGAAAAAAGTAGATCTTGTCTTCATGTACTAGCGTGAAGTAGATCAAAGGTAACAGATCTTGTCTTCCCATACTGGTGGTGAAATAGATCGAAGAAAGCAGATCTTGTCTTCATGTACTAGCGTGAAGTAGATCAAAGGTAACAGATCTTGTCTTCCCATACTGGTGGCGAAATAGATCAAAAAAGCAGATCTTGTCTTCATGTACTGGCGTGAAGTAGATCAAAGGTAACAGATCTTGTCTTCCCATACTGGTGGCGAAATAGATCGAAGAAAGCAGATCTTGTCTTCATGTACTGGCGTGAAGTAGATCAAAGGTAACAGATCTTGTCTTCCCATACTGGTGGTGAAACAGATCGAAGAAAGCAGACCTTGTCTTCATGTACTAGCGTGAAGTAGATCAAAGGTAACAGATCTTGTCTTCCCATACTGGTGGCAAAACAGATCGAAGAAAGCAGATCTTGTCTTCATGTACTGGCGTGAAGTAGATCAAAGGTAACGGATCTTGTCTTCCCATACTGGTGGTGAAACAGATCGAAGAAAGTAGATCTTGTCTTCATGTACTGGCGTGAAGTAGATCAAAGGTAACAGATCTTGTCTTCCCATACTGGTGGTGAAACAGATCGAAAAAATAGATCATGCCTTCCCATACTGGTGGCGAAGCAGATCGAAGAAAGCAGATCTTGTCTTCAGGTATTGGCGTGAAGTAGATCGAAGAAAGCAGATCTTGTCTTCATGTATCGGCGTGAAATAAATTGAAGATTACAGATCTTATCTCCCTAAGCAGTAGTGAAGCAGATCAAAGATGGTGGATTTTACCTCCCTGAGGTTACAGTGGAGTACATTGAAGCCAGTATTCCTATCTCCTTGAAGTTGCAATGGAGTGGATTGAAGCACCAGTTCCTATACCTTTGAAGATGCGGTAGGAAGAAACTAGGCTACCTGAAGAAGAGAAGCAGTAAAGAAGTTGAGGCTCAATAAGACTGGGCACAATTGGGCCTTGTAGTCTTTGCTCTATTCCCGTTACACGGTAATGAGCAAAGAGGGGCAGCTGTAATAGGGCCCAATCGACCCAGGTCCAAGCAAAATTAAAAAACAGTCCAACAATTACAGGCCCAAAACTAACCTAAGCCCAAACAACTAAACCAGACCCCAAAACACCCAAACCCTAACCGCATGTCCAGCGCCGCAAGCCCCATCAGCCCCTGCACGTCGTGCCCCACGCCCGATCGTCGCACATTTCGGCCTCCGCGCGTGCCATACGCACAACCACCTGCAAAAGAAACGGACTAAGAGTCCACACAAAAAAGAATATTGTAAATAAATATATTTTCGTAGGCTATAAAAGCCGAGATTTGTACATAGATGAGGGAGAGAAGAGGATAACAGAGAGTGGATACAGAGAAATATAAAAGAAAATATTGAGGAATACAAAGATTTCTTTCGAAGGTGAATCGAGTTTCGGATTTTTTTTTTCTGCTTATTTGTTAAAAAATATATTCAAGAGGGTGAGGGGCTTACCTTCGAAGCTCCGCCGATGAAACCCCTACTCGCAGCGTCCAAATCGGAAGTCCGGCGGAGGGTTGAGGCTTGAGGCAATCGCGCGTTGCGTCGGCGGCGCAAAAGAGGGCTAGGGCCGAAACCCTAGCAGAGGAAAAGGGGCCAACCCTTTCTTTTTATTTTATTTTATTTTATTCTGCAGCAAACTTTGTTTTTTTTTTACATTTTTGTGTTTAAGTGATATTTTCAAAACGGCGCCGTTTTCATTAAAGCAGACCCGCGCGGTGACCCGACCCGAAGGGGAGGATCCGCGCGTTCTTGCTTTTGATGGTACAATTGCGCATTTAGCCCCTTCCATTTGCGATGCGTTTCAATTAAACATGTTTTGATTTTTAAATTGAGCCGCAAATTTTAGTTTTATTTCAATTTGGGCCCATCACTGCGCAGCGTTTTGGAAGGACGGGATAATTTCCCTTTTAGGTCCTCCACTTTTACGCGCGCATTCAAGTGACCCCTTTTTTAAAAATTTTATTTTAAATTCGCCCCATTTTTTTTGTTTTAAACTCAATTTGATCTCTTTTTTTTTTTGTTTTTATCATGACTATGCTATATCATTTTTTTTATTTTATCTTATTTATTGTTATTATTAATATTATTATTACTATTGTTATTTCATTCATACATACGCCAATTTTAATCTACATGCCTATTTAATACATACATGTTTTTTCATGAACACATGCATTCATACATTTTTTAAACTTGTGTTTTACGGTTTTCAGTTTTTCTAACCTTCTCATACTTTATATTCCATATATATATATACTTATACATTTTTAAAATAGATACATATATATACGTACATATTTTAATTCTTACATACACCTATTTTATGCATTTTATATGTATATGTTATGTTTTCATAATTTCTATAAATAAATATGTATATATATATATGTGTGTATATGCCTACATTTTATGATTCATATGCATTTTATTTTATATATACATGTTCTTAGGAATTATTATAAATTTTGTTTTTTTATTTTACACTTATATCGTGCATTAACGTATGTACATTTTTTTTATTTTTTTTACGATTTTCATATTCACCCATACATGCATTTTTATATATATTGCATTCCATCTTTTTATATGTATTATCGTATGTGTGTTAAATATATGCGTACACATATTTTCAAATTTACTTGTATATTGTACTTGTATATGTATATTTGTAAATATTTGTTCATACATGTTTTAAATTAAAGTGTTTGTATCATATCGAACACTAACTTTTCAACGTACCCTTTTGAAAATATATTTTGGTTTTAACCATATATCAAAGTTATTTTCTTGATTCAAAGGTTTTTTTTGAATAAAAGCATTATTGGAAGTTTGGGATTTTCGAGGGAAATTGAGCCCTAACGTATTGGGTTCTGATTTTATTTGTCAATCTTAAATGACCGAGAATATTCTTTATTCAAAATGCATGAGCATAAAAATCATTTTTGGGAACTTAACTTGTCGTGCCCTAACGTATTGGGTGTGACCTGTTATTTTCTCGAAATGAAGATTTTCGCATAAAATAAAAGTGATATTCAAAGTTCGGGGATTATGAGGAATTGTACCCTAACGTATTGGGACTCGATTTCTTTACATGACTTGAACAATTGATTATCCTTTTTCAAATTTCATCGATTTTAAAATCTTTTTAACCTTCGACACTAAGACATTAAATGATCAATTTGGTACCGATTTTGGGCGTTACGAGGGTGCTAACCCTTCCTCGTATGTGAATCGACTTCGAACTCGTTTTCTCAAAGTTCGTAGACCAACATAATTTTTAAGGTGAGCCGATCACACCTTAATAAAGGATCGGTGGTGACTCCAGTTTTATTTTTAAAAAGTCGACAACTAAATTTTTTGTTTTCAAAAAACGGTTTCGACAACAGTTTAATTGTCAAAAACTCTCTATACATACACATATGTAAGTCTCTTGAATATATAGACTTAATTTCGAGACTTGCTTACATATCACGATTTATATCAATCGCTCTAATAAAGCAATAAGGCAAGTATATTACATTATAATAATAACACATAATGTAAATATGGACTCTTAGTAGCTCATCCAATATAATCGTGATCCAATCCAAAGTGCATAATTCAAGGGATTGTCTCGGAAAATTTCGAATCAATCTAATCACCGATATAATATTCTTCAAGTAACAGGATATTTCATAATGAGCTAGATATCAATAATTCAATCAACATAGCCCAAATAAACAGTTTAATAAATTGTCAACACCTTAAATATAGAAACTATCTCCATACAAATTTGGTGGACAGGGGAGTGGACGCTCCTTTTAGCACCAAATCACTAGCTTTATAAATTTCAACAAATTCAAATAATTTTTCGTTAAATTTCAACAAAGTTTCCCTTCAGTATGTATATATATGTATTTAATTCGACACCTATAGTCTCTATTTATAGAGGAAAAATCACAAGAATTATATTTGAATTGGGTAAGCATACAAATAATCATTCAATAGAAATTGAGTTCACTAAGACTCCCTTAGGCCTAGAAGTTAGTGGCACCAAGGAGGACTCCTTGTGTGCCATGGCAAACATGCTAAAAATGGGGGGTTTTGGGCAGATTTGTATTAAGTTTAGTTAGATGCACTTTTTATTTTTGATCCGTATAAAAAACAAGCTCATATAATTATTCAACTCAATTACTTAAAATTTTTTATTCATAAATAATTGTTTTTAATATTAATTAATTCAATTAAGCGATTCTAATTTATTAAAATTATGACAATTTTACCATAAAAGAATCTACATGTAAGTTAGTATAATTGCCAATTAAAATATAACTACGATAACTAATTAATTTAATTCTCACTTTAAACTCAATTTTTTAATTTCATACAATTAAATAATACCCTACAGAAATTAAATTAATTCCCAAGTCATCTCTTACGTCCTTAAGAATACATTTACCGCAAATAGTAATTTATGCAATCTATTTCTCATTCGCCGTTTTCATCCATCATTCAACCAATTCTTATCATGCAAGTAGTACAAAGTTGTATTGAGTTGGCGTAGAGACTAATTAAACATATATAATTAGGACTTAAATAATTTGTAATTAAATTATAATTGTTCATCTATTAATTACAAAAATATTTAGTCATTGAATCATTCCACTAAAGTACCATGATTGATCTCCTTATTATATACCATTATGAAAGCTACAAGTGTTTAGCTTTTGCCCAATGACCTTGTCGCATGGGTGTAATCATCATAAGATATATTTGATCTCTTTACTACTCTTTAGGTTAAATCTATTCATCTATTTTGATTAATTTTATCTCATGGTCACCATTGTATCTTCTACGATGAAAATGGTCGTTACTTACAAATAGTAATAATATTCATATCAAACAAATGACTTGTGACCATGTTCTTTTTTCATAATCCATGCAATGCTAGTGAGAATGTATCATTTACTCTTTATTCGAGCTATGAAATCCACTATTGCAAGTAATGTCATGCCATGCCATGCACAAGTCATATACCTAATGTATATGAGCCATACGCACATAATTTGTCACTTACTCATGATTTAGATAAGTCACACCATGAATGTTACAAATGAATAAATCCATAAACTAATCTAGGATAAATTCAACTTAGTCCAATTCGATGAATTGCCAGTACAAACAATCATATCTATGTCTCTATTTTTGGAAATCACCTACTTCGATGGCTAAGACAAGTTATCTCCCTGTTTGGAATTTATAGATGACATAATATTCCCTTATTTATTTGAATCATTTGCTCAATCTGATTTTGTGGACTATGGACAAGTTAGATTACCTATTATATTATAAGTTGTCTTCTCACATTATAATCCATCCATATAGTGGCGGAGCCAGGATATTAATCTTTGGGGGAAGCTAAAATTAGACGTACTGCATAACAATCGATTTAAACATATAAACAATTGATTCAAAAGAAACAATATTCCAATATAACAATAGATTTAAACTTATAAACAATCGATTCAAAAGAAACAGTATTCCAACATAACAGTCGATTTAAACATATAAACAATCGATTCAAAAGAAAAAGAAGTATTCCACCATAACAATCGATTTAAACATATAAGCAATTGTTTTTTGGAAGGGCTATAGTATATATAAAAGGGGGAAATTGCAAAAATCTTAAATCTTGGGGGGCCTACTTATATTTTTGGGAGAGCCATAGTATATTTACAAGGGCTAAATTGCAAAAAATTTAAACATTGGGAGGGGGCATGGTCCCTAGGCCTCTACTAGACTCCGCTATTGCATCCATATAATGCAACTTGTTATTAGTTAAACTTTAGGTAATCAAGGAACATATATTTTCTTATATATTTTACTTTTTCATGCAAAAATCCATTGAGGATAATCAGAAAAAGATTTAATCAATCAAACATATAGTTTTTATTTATTTATTTATTCAATTAGTCCAAAAATAACAAGTAGCATGACGAAATCACTGTGCTAAGGGTCAAATCCTAAAACTTGGTCGTTTGTTTTCAAAGAATAGACCCAAAGTTTTCTTAAACAATCATCTTGATTTACTTCGACTTTATCTCTACTCTTTTCACCTTTTTTCTTCTCTACTAAAATCTTGGACTGTGATGAAGAATCTCGAAACCTCCAAAAAATAAATATGTTTAATACGAGTCCAATTGAGTTTTAGCTTGATTGATATCAACATTACTGTTAGTATAGGAGGATGTTGATTCGAGTGCGTTGAAACACATTCTCCTCTTATTTAAGGGTTGGAAAGGGGCTATGAGTAGTTTTAAACATTGTATAAAAAAGAACAGATATGATAATAACCTATAATGAAATTAATATTCAAAAACAAATGTCTAATACGAGTATTTTAAAAATAATAAAAATTCAGATTGAATAAAAAAATTGAAAAGTACAATATTCACAACAATCTACACCAAAACAGACTTTTAGCGGCGTTTTTAGTGGCGTTTGGATAAAAAACGCCGCTAAAAATTAATCATTAGCGGTGCTTCTAGAAAACACCGCTACAGATCAAGTATTCGCGGCGCTTTTCTAAAAACGCCTCTAAAAATCAGCATTAGCGGCGTTTTCCAAAAAGCGCCGCAAAAACCTAAGCCCAACGACGTCGTTTTTGTTAGTTTTTGGGACTTTAGCGGCGTTTTTGAAGAAGCGCCGCTAATGCTTGGGTCTTTAGCGGCGCTTTTGAAGAAGCGCCGCTAATGCTTGGGTCTTTAGTGGCGTTTTTGAAGAAGCGCCGCTAATGCTTGGGTCTTTAGCGGCGCTTTTGAAGAAGCGCCGCTAATGCTTGGGTCTTTAGCGGCGTTTTTGGAAAAGCGCCGCAAAAAATATTTTATCTGTCTATTTATTATTTAATTGATTTATTTATATTAATTAAAATTCAATATATTTTTAATTAAATATTCAAAATCTTCAAAAAAAAAAAAACAATGACACGTGGAAATAAGTTGAAATAAAAACATAGAAAATATTTGTTAAAATGGAAAAATTAAAATACTATTTGTTAAAGTTTTTGGGTACATTATCTTGAGTGTTTTTAATTTACATATTAAATAATTTCTTATATAATCGTAAAAGAGATAGTATTAATTTTAAAATATTGAATTAATTATCACTATAGTTTAAGGTTTTGGTTTAGGGTATATGGTTTAGAGTTTAAAGTTTAGGAGTTAACTATTTTAAGGTTTATGGATTATGCGTTTAGGGGTTATGATTTATGGTTTATGGTTTAAAGGTTGGGGTTTAAGGTTTAGAGGTTATGTGTTAAGGGTTTAGGGCTTTAGGGTTTAGGTTTATGGTTTAGGGTTTAGATTAACTAGTGCTTTCTAATTGTAAAATAGATAATAGTAATTTGGTTCTTTAAAATCGTGTGAAGATTTGGTTCTTCAAAATTGTTTTGGTGTATTTAAAACCGTTAAAGCTGCATTATATTTGTTGAGGGAATAATAAAACAATAATACTGAGTTTTTAAATATTTTCAAAGAATTTGACATTAAATAGTTTCACAATGTTTTAATAAGTACAAGGTTAATTTTCATTCTTATTCTGCTCCAGGGATTTCCCTTTTTTAATATGTTTTTACAATATATTTTAAAATTTTCATTTTAAACAATGCCACTTAAGGCTTGACGTCTCATTTAACTATTAAATTAATGATTTTAGTAATGGAGGACCATATTGATATAACCTCGTTAGTTTAAGGATGTAATTAGAATATTTTAAAGACTTGGTAACCAATTTAAATTGAAAATTATAGTTTTGTCGGACCTATGTATTCTATTAACATGCATTATATTTGTTCAAGCCTAGCTTAACTTGAAATACTGAGTCTTAATTTTTACCTAAATTTTGTCTTTATTTTATATAGCTAACTCAAATCTATTTTAGACCACTCGTATTATTATTAATTTAATATATATTAATTATATATATTTTCATTTATTAAAATTTTAAACATAGACAAATTAATACATATTTTAAAAACTTTTTAACTTCAAGCTCGTTTTACCGAATCACCCATTTCATTGTTTAAAAACAATAAAATTATTTTATATTTAAATTTAATTAGATCTAGCAAAATATACTATATTTGTTTTCTAACTTAATAACTTGGTTTTTTATAAAAATCTAATTTATAAAAAATAGTAATAATAAATGTTTTATAAAATCACTTAACTAATAATTTTTAATAGACAAAATAAGAGATTTTTAGTAGAGCAAAACGACGTCGTTTTATTCAAAATGAAATGAATTTTTGCGGCGTTTTTCAAAAAACGCCAAAACGCCACAAAAAATAAGCAATAGCGGCATTTTTATAATAAACGCCGCAAAGAATAATATTACTTTAAAAAAATCCCGCCATTTTATCCCCAAATTTCCCCCGTGAAACCCCTAATTTTCCCCCTAAAACTCTTCACTTTGCAAACACGCCGTCTGTCTTGCTTTCTCTCCCTCCCTCCCTCTCTGCGACATTATAAAAAAAATCCCAAAAGAAAATTTTAACAAGAAGCGATTATATTCAAAAAGAAAAAAAGAAAAGGAAAATGGAGGCACCAAAGACCATTCGGCATGAAATTCGAGGAGCCCAGAACGGCGCGTTGCGATTCGGTCTCCATGGTGTTAAGAGCGACCTCGTCGGATCTTACCCTCTCCAATCTGCTTATGAGTAAAAGAATCATTGAAGTATCAGGTGTTTCCAGATTAGGGTTTAGCATTGGCGAAGTCGGAAGAGTTGTCAATCTTTGTAATATTTTTTAATTTTTAGTGTAAAGTTTGGGTTTTCTTCAAGGAGAGACTGAAATGAAAAGTTTGGAGTGTTGGCGATTGAGGTTAGTCTCTATTATTTTCTTCTTATGTTTTTGTGGTTATTTTAGTTGTATAGTCTACACAAAGCATGGATGTCTGAAGTGATGCATGATGAATTTGATGCGAAATTGTTAAAAGGGAAAAAAGAAGAAGATACAAGGCAGTATTTAACACTCTTGTTGGAGATCTTTACTTATTTTCTATTTTAAAATGATCCATCGACATGACATCGAATCAAAATATTGGATTTGTGTTTACTGGTGGTTAAGGATCTGGAAGGCATGTCTGACTTGTACATGTATGAGGTAAGTTTCTTAGTATACCTTTTAAGTTTATTCATTTACTTTCATTTTCTAGTGGTGAAGTGCTTCAATTTCAATAAAGCTTGTGGATGCAATATTTTCACTTGAGTTCGGTTTTATTTTTAGTTGTTTATTGGATTTTATATGTCAATGAACTTAAAAGTTTGATAGTGAGGATTACCGCCTCTTCTATTTTGATATTAGTGGATGGAGTTATTGAAAATTAGAGGGTGTGATAGATTTTTATGAACAAAGGATCTTAAGTACTTCAATTTGAAGATTTTTAGTTCCTTTATTTTCAGGTTTGCTGTAGCCTGTTTGATTTTGTTGATAATTAGGTTACTAGGGTTCAATTTGCTAATTATCTTTTTGATCTGGCTAGGTCTAAGTCATATTTAATCATTAATCATCAATCATTTTTCATGCTATGCTTTACCATATAAAATGTGACACGTAGCTTTGTTTTTATTTTCAATATTATCATGTTGCTAATATATTATTTGTCAAAATGGCACTCTATCTTCGATCCCTTTAAAGGTGAGGTCAGTCAATGACAATGTAGCCAACTCAATAATACATAACCTTCTATAAAATTTGGTAGCTACACTAATAAAAATTTCATTTTCTTAGAAACGGTGCCGGATTGTCCAACAGAATCGAGGTAGCTACTGAAGAAGTTCTAAACAACAGTATCTGTACAGGTTGTATCCCTTTTTTAGTGGTAATTTGCCAAGTTGCAAGAGGCCCCGTGATGCCTTAATTTTATTTAATATAATTTTTACGTTTATTAACTGCAAATTGTTGAGATATATATATATATAAAAACATTATTACAGGTAATTATTCGTTCAAGGCACGTTTGAATAATCAAATTTCCTTTTGCATCGTATTTGTTTTGTCTAAACTTGATCGTGGTTGGAATCGAATTTGAGTCGAGTCAATATATAATTTTAAGTCTGTTTTTTATGTTCAGATTTGATTAAAAAATGGACTTAAAATCTAGTTCAAGTATAATTTAGATTATATTTTTTATATAAAATCTTTCACTTTTTGAATAAATTTTCGAGTCTGAACGACTGACCCGAATCATGTTGAAGTTAACGTATATCCCATTCTACAAAGATATATGAGGATGAATTGTTTAGATTATAGGAGTAACTGATGTTATGGTAAGGATGAAATTTTATTAAGAAAAGAAAAAGAAAATCAGTGGTGCAGCAAACGTCAAGCATGGATTGTACATTTTATGCTCTTTATTTTATCGTTTGTGCATATTTTAATTCTCTCATTCTTCAAATAGTTTAAATTTGCATGAAAATACGTGAACCTATTATCAGAATTGTGTGCAAAGCGGTTATAATTTCTATAGAGCTATCAAATTGTGTTGCACTATTTTATATTAATCATATCTCCTCCTTTGTTTTCTCCATTACTAATTGGAAGGAATTCTATCAATTGATTGGTCATTTTGCATGTAATATTTTTAAAAATTTATTCCTTAATTTTGTTGTTAAAATTAATCTTTTATAGTTTTACGTTTGATTAACGTGATTAAAATTATGGTTCTCATCGTGAATACTTCCTTCATCGTATTTTACTTTGATTACTGATTTCATGTAAATTTTGTTACTTTATTTGCGGGTTAATAGCTTTCCACTATGGGGTTTAAAAGGTTTATAAATGCTTGATGGATATTTTCCCAGGTATTTCTTTTACCTATTTTTAATCCCATGTCAGTAATTGATTTATGTATGTGTATAACATAAAGCGTGGTGATTTGGAAAAGAAATGTAACAAACATGCAAGGTGCAAGTATATTTTCTTACACCTCTCGCACATGTTGATTCACGAATTCTAAAAGTCATTGCTATCGAGAACTCTAAGGATGTGGGCGCATTGCGGAGATTGTTCTGTCGAGATTCTGCCTTACCTATCTAAACGAATCGTGGCTCGTAGTTCTTCCTCATGGAATCGGAGCCCTCTTGTGCAAGCAAATGAAAGTAGCTTTTTTTTATGATTTAGTTGTAGACTTGTTTTTTTCTGCATTGTGCTTTGGCAGTTTTGCAAGTTTGTGGAATGATTAGTTGTTATCTCTGTATGTTCTATATTGTGGTTTGGACAGTAACTGCCTTACATATTGGAGCTTATGCATTGATCTATTCACCTGTTTAATGTCATGCATATATTGTTCGTTGAACTTGCACAAGTAAAGCAAGTAGCACATCATACTACACTTCATTTTTCATTAACATAATGCATAAAATTTTAGGGAGTTCAGATGTCCATCCTATAGTCACCATTGTGTATTAAAGTTTATTGTTTCAGTGTACTAATGTTAGAGCCAGAAATTTGACCGCCTGCTTCATTTTTCCACAATAAGGTAATAATTCAAACTGTTTCCTTGTTGTGGGAAGCTGAAATTGCTTGATACTGGCATCATTTAGTATATAAGTCCCCTTCTCGACACGGGAGGTCTCACAGGGATCATTCTTTGGAAAGAGAGAATCGTTCTAGCCATACGAAGTCTCCAAAACATGCTAGTTCACATTCTCCTTCCCCCAGGACAAAGAGGTTGAGGAGACCACAGACATGCCTTCATACCCATATCTGACATGTCTTTATACTGACACCTAACACTCATACCTAAGTCCGAGTAACATGGTTCTTTTCTTTTTCAAGTTATAAATTGTTTAACAATAGGTTCTTTGTTTTCTTAAGCGAGGATGATGAAGATGATTACATTGCCAAGATAAAGGCGGTGAGGAAGCCTTGGAAGCAAAACAAAAAGTAACAAATAGCTTGTCTGCTACTGTTCTTTTTTTTTATCATGTTTTATAATTTTGTGACAAATTGTTCTTGGTACTCAAGATATTTATGCAAAATTACCCTATGATTCTATTGTATTTATCTTGCATGACTGCACCATGTATTTCTTAACTAGTTTGATAAATTTTATGTGTGGTGTTTAATTTTTCGTTATTATGCATGTAACTTGCAAATAAAAACCTACATTTGAGTTATCTTTCCATTGTTTATTTTAGTTTTGATTCTAAATTTTATTTTTACTTTAATATTTACGACAATTTGAGTTTAACTTTTAGATTTTAATTGTGTTATTAATTTATTATTTTAAATTCTAAAACTAAATTTATTAATTTTTATATTTAGTTTTAGAGTTAAAATTTTCATAGAAAGTTTAATTTAAATAATATTTTTTATTTATCTTTAAAAAGTATATTTAAAGTTTAAATTTAAAAAATAAAACATAATATAATATTTATCATAAAAAATAAATATTATTTGATTAAAATAAATTTTTTTAAAGATTATGTTTTTAGTGGCGTTTTTGCTAGAAGCGCTGTTAAAGGTTTGTTCTTTAGCGGCGTTTGTAAGAAAAGCGCCGTTAAAGGTCGTGGTCTTTAGCGGCGTTTGTGGAATAAGCGCCGCTAAAGGTCGTGGTCTTTAGCGGCGTTTGTTGGAAAAGCGTCGCTATAGATCGTGGTCTTTAGCGGCGTTTGTGGGAAAAGCGCCGCTATAGATCGTGGTCTTTAGCGGCGTTTGTGGGAAAAGCACTGCTAAAGGTCGTGGTCTTTAGCGGCGTTTGTGAAAAAAGCGCCGCTAAAGTTAGCGACGCTGTCATTAGCGGCGTTTTTTGCGGCGCTCCTATTTTGGTGTAGTTATGTATAAATAAAAAGATTTGCACATGCTGTTAATCCTTAATAATAATAATAATAATAATAATAATAATAATAATAATAATACAGATCCAATGCACATTTCTGACTTTAGAAATAATAATGCCGTACTAAAAAGAAAAGAAAAGAGAGTTTATTTTACAATTTTTGGCTCACTTCTCCATGTAAATCCAGATCAAATTTCTGTAACCAAAAAATATTACTTAATAGCCAACTGGTAAATTTTAATTAACTTTGAATTAATTAATTTTTGTTTTTATTATTTTAGATTTTTTTCTTAAATAAAGTTTAAGATTAATTAAAAATAGTGAATTGATAAATGTCATGCATTACAATTACAATTATTATATTTTATTTATATATTAATATATTTATTTCAACATCATATATTTACTTATTAATATAAAATTGTGATAAAAAGTAAAATTAATCATAATTTTATGGAAATTTAGATTAAAAATATTAAAGGAAGTAAACTTGTTAAAGATCAAATTCTATAATAAAGACAATTGAGTGGATGTGCTTTTAAATAATCTTATATTTCATCAATCAAACATCTGAATCTTAATAAATCATAAAATGTAATATCACATTCTACCCATATTATAATTTTATTACGAAATATAATCATGATTTCAAAAAAGTAATGGGAAAATTAAAATGGTAGTAGAAGAAGGCATCAAAGGCTTTAGTTAATTAATTGTAAAATTTATATCCTCAAAATTAAAGAAAATGACTCTTAACCTAAAGCTGATCCTAGGCCTATGCCTTAATATAATTATTGTTTGAAATTTGACCAAATTGGTGTGTTTAAGATCCACAGATATTCCATCTCATATAATTTTGGACCATCGATAAGATATGTTATAATAAATGAAGTGATAGTATATATGGTCATCAAACAAGGTCCAAAGAAATCAAGATTTTGATGGCAACATGCTCAATTTGTTTAATGTTAATAATTTTAGCCGATTATAAAAATAGTAGATGACAGATTATCTTATTTTTTTCTTCAATGAATAAGAAATAAGACTATTCTTTTATTTTATGTATTTTCGTGGAATTATTTTGTAGGGGTTGCCATTGATAAATCTAGACAACAAAGGTGACAAGAGAAGAATGTATCATTCATACTCCTGAATTTGGTTATTAGATTCATTTTAGTACTTATATTTTTTTTGGTCCACTTGATTTCTGAATTTGGACATTAAACCCACTTTGATCCCTGAACTTGGATTCTATCCATATTTAATGATGTGACCAATGTTATTAGAATAAGACTAGACTGAACAGACTGAGAACTGACCCATATAATGGTTCGAACAAAGAGGTTGAATTAGTTGACTCAGAAACTGCTTGAAATTGGTAAAAATTGAAAATTGAGACAAAAATCGATAGTTGAACAGGATGAACCGGGACAAAAATCCATATATTTTTAAATTGTTAGATTTTTATGAATTTTTAACTAATTATTTGATGATTATTGGTCTGGAGGTCTAATCGGTCAAACTAGATGAATCGAGAACCAGTGGTCTGACTTGTTCAACTATCGATCTAATTATTAAAATACTAAATATGAAACTCTGAAATTGTACAATAGCATCACCTGAAAATTTATATAAAATTTTAAAATTTCAAGTGATGATGTGGCACAATCTCAGAGTACCACATCATTAAACTTTTATAATTTTCAAGTTTAGGGACCAAAATGGACCTAATTGTCAAGTTCAAGTGCTAAAGTGAAAAAAAGAGCACACATGTCAAAGAGAACCTACTTGCCAATTTCAAGTGCAAAAGAGTATATTATCCCTTCATTAAAAGAAAACTATGTGCCATTTATAAAAAATATATGATGTTTACAAACTTTTTCAAAATTTATAATTATATACCGATGAAGGGAGAACTCATTCATTTGGTTGCATAAAAATAAGAGATGAATATAAATGTTTGATTACACATTTTAAATTTTTTTTACATTTGCGGAGCTTTTCCCACAGAGTAATCCACTATAAATCAATTTGTACAATATATGATTTCAGTTAAACTCAGCCACCAAGTTTCATGACATCAGTAGCAATGGGCACAACATTGGCTTAGGGGGCACTTAGTGTCACGACACGGCCCTGCTGGTATTGCAACTTGGACGATTGGCCATTGGGTTCCCTTTAGTTCAATGTTTGGCTTGCCTCAAAGGCTTGGAATCGTGACTTTGAGGCTTAATGTCGTGACACCCCACACTTAGTATCACAACCTCAACGACAAGTTACTTCAAGTTGGGTTTTTGGTGAAGTTTACTTCCTTAAGGTGATGGAAGGTCAATGTCGCGACACACAGACACCTGTGTCGCACAACAGTTGAGGTCTTCCTTGATGATTGGCCTTAGTCACTTCCCTACACAAGGAAATCTTCTAAAGCACCGAAATAAAGCGGAAGCAAACTAAAAAGGCAAAGAAGTAACAAATCGAACAAAAAAGCTTCAAAAAAGCAATGCACATAATATGTTTGAGTAAATGCTCTCAATATATTTGATTACTCGAACAATGAATGATTTACAAATGAGGGGAGTTGAGCTCCCCCAGATCTAACGATACAGATTGAATTACATCAATGACTAAGATTCGTGTCTATGTACAAGATAAGAGTCTAAGGAATTTAAACTCTATAAATTCTTATCTTTTAGGATTTACAATATTTATCCCAGTAAAATACAAGTTAATGGAGTGTTTACATTTTACTCCTTTAAGTTTTGCAGGCAACTTAGTGTAGATGTGCCAACGCAGAATCTATAAGTTGCACTAGGCATTACCTCATTGATCGTTGACCTTATGCTTTCGTGCTAGTCAATCAAAATATAATAAAGATGAATGTCTCCCATAACAGAGTGTCACGTTGAATACAACCACCTAAATGTTGCTACTTCTTCACATGAAATCAGAGCATACCCAAGAAAGATAAACTAACCATGGTGTTTAACTATCACAAATTAAACAAATGCATCTTGTACTTGTTCACACAATAAGTCATGTTGAAACTAATAACATCACGGAAGGCCTCGTATGTTGTTTTACTTCGGGGATAAATTTAGATAATTGTTTTTCAATCTTCTATCACCATCAATAGCCATCCGGTGGCAAAAGTCCTTATCTTTCCTTTGCATTTCGCAAAAAAAACTTGTGTGATGACTCATCATTGCTCTCCTAAGAATCAACCTCCTATTGCTATGAATATAGTTTCTACAATCTTTTGGTAAACAATCCATTTCATCTGGCTCACCTAATTGAGCTTGGACTAATTTAGTGAGCTTGCAAATTCAAAGGCTAGTCATATCATTTGTCTTAAGAGTCCTCTTTAATTCATTTGAAACATGCATCTACAAGCCTAGACATGTTTGAAAGCAATTCATGAGAAAGTTTTCTCACTACTTTAGTTAGACAACATGTTCCATCATTATCTAATACAACATTTACTGTTGCATGATAGCTACTTCTTTTGCTACTACTATTGTCACTAGCTTTTCCACCTTTATCTTAAGTTAAGAAAGCATACTTGAGGACTTCAGAACCCTTTTTTGCACACTGATCTCCTAACCACACTAAAACCGTTCAACTTGGCTTGCTCTTGATAATAGTTTAACAATGCATCAATCTTTGTGAATCGCATACCTGTGATTGCACCTGATTTTAACTTCAATATAAGGTGATCATTATGGACACCTTCATTCAAAGACTCAACATCAACCTCATCCCTAAGATTGACACCTTCAGCCGTTGTGTTTGAATCACAACCTGCACTAGAGGATGAATCATTGCCTCCTTCTTGTTCCAATATACTACCTTCATCAAAGATGTCTTGCATCTTGGTTAATGTCGAAATTGCTTGTAGAAAGCAATCATTCTCCCCCGCTTCTATTATCGTTTTATTTTTCCATTTCTCTTTTCTTTCTTTTCGTCCTTAATACACAGAATAAAGGGAAGTAAAGTCTATAATTAGCAGATTTTAACTTGATACACACTAAGGGAGATGCTCTAATTGCACGAGCAATAATACAAATTTTAAAAGTGTAAAAATCCGTTAAAGCCAACATACACAAGCCGCAAACCACCAACCTTTACACTCAGGTTTGGAACAGAAGCAAAGGGAGACCAGCAAATGCAGGGAAATTCATACACATACAGCCAAAAACTACAAAAGAGCATGTATGTAATTTTGATAAATTCAATTAAAATAATGGGGACGAATATAATATTTTAACAATTCAATCAGTATAGCTCATGTTTCATTTATATAAATCATATAGTCAAAATCAAAATAAAAAATATTTGTTTTAACTATTTATTTTATGTAAATAAACTTTAAATATGAACACGATAGATATATGAGATCGATTTGAAAATTTGAATTCTTAAATATAATTATATTGAAAACTATTAAAATTATGAAATATGTGAAATTTTATATCGATGAAAATTCATCCTCCCCAAATTTAGGGTGGATTTAGAGTTGCGTTTATCTGCGATTAGTGTAAAAATAACGATGACGATGAGATTAAATATTTTAACAATATTGTGGAGTAATATAAAAAATAAACTAAATCCACCTTACCACCCACAATCGCTCCTCCAGATCCATTATTAATTTATTGTTATCTTTCTTTTTTGATGGTGCTGAAAATGACAGTTATTTTCTCACTGTTTCTGACTTTAGCAGTCCGAGTGACAGTTATGGAATGGTAAACCTGCAAATCTGATATCTCCCCTTTCCCAATGATTGACATTTTTTTAATTAAAAAAAAGCACAAAACAAACAAATTACTAACATAAAAACAAATCACACAAGATGGTAAAAAGAAATGTTAAGAACAAATTTTAGAAATTAAAAAAAAAAAAGAATGAAAAGACCCAGACTTTCTCTTTCTTTGCTTTGTATTGTGTCTATTTTTTTTAACTGTTCTCTATTTGTGAACTCTTTATGATAACTCTCTTTCTGTGTGTTTTATATTTGATTTGGGAGTAGCTTTCATTTGGGTTTCATTATCATACACTGAATTTTAAGGTATCTTAGGAATACTGTTTTCCTTTTCTTGTTTTTCCATTTTATGGAAAATTGTTTTTTCTTTATTTGTTTAATTTTTTGACAGTTAAGGAAAGGACACTTGTTTTTTCGTTGGATACAGTTAATTCCTCATTTTGATCTGATCTCCGTACTCTTTCTCAATTTTCTTTTTCTCATCAATATTTCATTTGAATATTACTAGTAATAATACTCTCTCTTTTTTTTTTTTTTTTTATCATCTTCTTTAATTTTGGTTTGAATAAATTGATATTCAAGATCTGATTCTTTTCTGTCACTCAATTTCCATTTTTGAAATCTGGGTTTTTTTTTTTTTGATACTTTGTAAATAAGAAAGCCAAAAGCTTTTACTTACTTTTGAAGTGTGAGTTAGCCTAGTAGCATTACTACATTTTCTGGGTTTTAGTTATGTTGGGGCAAAATTGGGTTCAATGGTGAAGTGTTAAAGTGACGATAATGCTTCTTGGGATGAGAAGGAGGTGGGTTTGGTGTTAGTAATAAAGTGGGGAGTCCTTCAGCATTTTCATTTTTAGCAAAGGTAAGTTTTTTTAAAGGTATCATTTTGATTTTGACAGCTGAATTTTGCTTTATTTTACTTTTTTTTGAAGATGCAGAATTTGGATTATATTTGGTTATGTATCAGCTGTGTAATTTTCATATCTGGGAAATTGGGAATTGTCTAATATAGTCCATTTTTTGTTTCTCCTCCTTATTGATTTTGTAATCATAGGGTTTTGGGGTGGATTAGTGAACTTGATAATTTCCTATAACACAGTTGTGAACTTCTTGACAAAGATTTATATGAGAAATAAGCTTATTAGAATAAAACGTTGTGTTCTATATGTGACAACTTTCTGGCTTTTTGATGGACTGATCCAGCAGTCATCTAGTTGAATATTTGTTTGTCTGATTCTGCAGGAGACCGAGGAGCAAGCTAAAGTGGGTTTTGTTGGTAATGTCAAAGTCTCCCTCCCCTGAACCGCAAGACTGTGGACCCTCATCTTCTTCTAAGCCGAGGTGAGCTAATGTGGCTGGCGAGTTAAGTAAAATATCCCGATGAAGATGAAGAAATGAATCTAACTATGAATCTGCAGAGATCATCTCTATAGAATGAGAATTGGGATAGTTTCTCTTTTATTATGATGTTTTTAAGTGTTTTGGGATTTTCCGGTTCTTTTAATGCTAATTGTGGACAAATGAATTGGTGGTTTACATCTAGGGAATCATATGGAATCACTGCAGCGGATGACCTTGATGATACAGTGGGTACAGTTGCTCGTTTTATCGAGCAACTGCATGCCAACATGTCTTCACCAAGTGAGAAAGAACTTATAACAGCACAGATGCTGGGTATTGCCAGAGCAAGAAAGGAAGCAAGAGCACTTATTGGTTCACATGGCCAAGCAATGCCATTGTTCATATCCATTCTTAGGAGTGGCACCCCTATAGCAAAACTCAATGTTGCTGCAATCCTGACTGTGTTATGCAAAGATGAGGACTTACGGCTAAAGGTGCTTCTAGGTGGATGCATTCCTCCATTACTCTCACTTTTGAAGTCTGAATCAACTGAGACCAGGAAGGCAGCAGCAGAGGCAATATTTGAAGTTTCGTCTGGTGGTCTTTCAGATGATCATGTTGGTATGAAAATATTTGTTACAGAAGGTGTAGTGTCAACTTTATGGGAACAGCTCAGTCCAACAAACAAACAGGACAAAGTGGTAGAAGGTTTTGTTACCGGAGCTTTGAGGAACCTCTGTGGCGAGAAGGATGGCTATTGGAGAGCTACACTTGAGGCTGGAGGAGTAGATATCATTGTGGGTCTTCTCTCTTCTGATAATGCTGCTGCTCAATCCAATGCTGCTTCCCTTTTGGCCCGGTTGATGTTGGCATTCAGTGATAGCATCCCAAAAGTAATAGATTCTGGAGTTGTTAAAGTCTTGCTTCATCTTGTAGGTCAGAATAATGATACTTCTGTCCGTGCAAGTGCTGCCGATGCTTTGAAAGCTCTTTCTTTAAAGTCAAGTGCAGCAAAGAAGGCCATTGTAGATGCGAATGGTGTTCATATTCTCATTGGGGCTGTAGTTGCTCCTTCTAAAGAGTGCATGCAAGGAGAGCATGCCCAGGCTCTGCAGGGACATGCGACACATGCTTTAGCAAATATTTGCAGAGGGATGTCTGATTTGATACTGTATCTTGGAGAACTATCACGATCTTCTTGCTTAGCTGCACCTGTTGCTGACATAGTAGGAGCACTTGCTTATGCTCTAATGGTGTTTGAGCAGACTTCTGGTCTCGATGAGGAACCCTTTGATGTAGCACAAGTAGAGGATGTATTAGTTATGTTACTCAAGCCTTGTGATAATAAACTAGTCCAAGATCGTATCCTTGAGGCCATGGCAAGCTTGTATGGTAACACCTACCTCTCACGATGGCTCAATCATGCGGAAGCAAAACGGGTGCTTATTGGGCTCATAACAATGGCTGCTGCTGATGTTCATGAACATCTAATACTTTATTTAACCAGCTTATGCTGTGATAAAGTTGGTGTTTGGGAAGCTATTGGTAACAGAGAAGGTATTCAGTTGCTCATATCATTGTTGGGCCTATCCAGTGAACAGCACCAAGAGTATGCAGTACAGTTGTTGGCCATCTTGACTAATCAGGCTGTCGACTGTAAGTGGGCCATTACTGCTGCTGGTGGGATTCCTCCATTGGTGCAGTTATTGGAGACAGGATCTCAGAAGGCTAGGGAGGATGCAGCTCATATTCTATGGAATTTATGCTGTCACAGTGAAGATATTTGTGCCTGTGTTGAAAGTGCAGGTGCAGTACCAGCATTCTTATGGCTTTTAAGAATTGGTGGCCCAAAAGGGCAAGAAGCATCAGCTAAGGCTCTTACGAAGCTTGTCCGAACAGCTGATTCTGCCACTATTAATCAGTTATTAGCTTTGCTCCTGGGAGATATTCCAAGCTCAAAGGCCCATATAATTCGAGTTTTGGGCCACGTACTCACAATGGCACTGCATGAGGATCTTGTGCATAAGGGATCTGCTGCTAACAAAGGACTGAAATCTCTTGTTCAGGTTCTGAACTCCACAAATGAAGAAACTCAAGAGTATGCAGCTTCTGTCCTAGCTGATCTATTTAGCACAAGACAAGACATATGTGATAGTCTTGCAACTGATGAAATTGTGCATCCTTGTATGAAGCTTCTGACCAGCAAGACTCAAGATGTTGCAACACAATCGGCTCGAGCATTGGGTGCTCTGTCTCGCCCAACCAAGTCAAAAATTGCTAATAAAATGGCTTATATTGCAGCAGCAGATGTCAAGCCTCTAATTAAATTAACAAAAACTTCGCTCATAGGTGCTGCTGAAACAGCTGTTTCTGCCTTGGCCAATCTTCTCTCAGATTCCCATATTGCTGCAGAAGCACTGGCTGAAGATATTGTTTTGGCTTTGACAAGAGTGCTCGGAGATGGAACTTCAGAAGGTAAGAAGAATGCGTCAAGGGCTCTTCATCAATTACTCAAGTATTTTCCAGTAGGTGACGTGCTTATGGGAAATTCTGAGTGTCGTTTTGCTGTTCTTTCACTTGTTGATTCCTTAAATGCAATGACTATGGACACCACTGATGCTGCTGACGCTTTAGAAGTAGTTGCACTCTTGTGTAGAACAAAAAAGGGCATCAATTTAAGTTATACACCTTGGTCTGCACTTGCCGAGTCTCCCTCAAGTTTAGAGCCTCTTGTGCGATGCCTTGCTGAGGGGCCTCCTGCATTGCAAGATAAGTCCATAGAAATTTTGTCTAGGCTTTGCAGGGAGCAACCAGTTCTTCTCAGTGATCTGTTGGTTGCAAGATCAAGTTCTATTGGTTCACTAGCCAATAGAACAATGAATTCTACTAGTTTGGAAGTCAGAATTGGAGGGGCTGCACTTCTTACATGTAGTGTGAAAGAACACAAACAGCAGTCATTGGATGTACTTGATCAATCTGGGTGCTTAACACCTCTAGTAGAAGCTTTAGTGGAAATGGTGAAGAGGAATTCGAGATGTACCTCTTTAGAAGTTGAAGTCAGTGCCCCAAGAGACTTTATTGAGAGAACTGCATTCCAGGAAGGCAAGGAGTTTGATGTTCCTGATCCAGCTACTATATTGGGTGGAACTGTTGCTTTATGGTTATTGTCAATACTATCTTCCTGCCTTTCGAAAAACAGAATTACCATAATGGAAGCTGGTGGACTTGAGGTGCTTTCTGGCAAGCTTGCAAGCTATGCTTCCAATCCCCAGGTATATCCACCCCTCCCTCTCTCTCTATATAAAATCCACCTCTGGAATAGATGCCGAACTACCTCTTCTTTTATTCTGATTGATTTCAGAAAAGGACTTCCAAGGTATACTTATCGGCTCTCTAGCATAGCTTAAAATATGGGTCTTTGATAATTAAATAAGCAAAATTTGGAGGGATAGTGTGAGATGCGTTAAGTCTAGTTCATTTTTCCTTTTCAATTTTCGGGCCAATGATCCTTAATGTTATACTGTCATGTAACTATGCTCACAGACTAGAGTGTATAAAAGTATCTGCAAGGTTAAATACTTGCACCAACTTTAAATAGGTTTTCAGTTACACTTTGCTCTTGTTATATGCAGTACAGATTTCTTTTTCTGGAGCTTATCCAAGTGTTGTCTTATATGTCTTATATACAAGTATAAGGTACATTTTTGCTAGCGAAATATGCCATGATTGTAGATGCGTATAACAAACTGACCAAGGTATCTTCTGGATGTTACAGCATAAAATTGAGAAAAAGTGAGGAAGAATATAATGCTGACATGATTGTGGAGTGAAAGTGAGAACATGTTTTTTAAATAGATGGGATGTGATATAAATTCCCTGCTCTTAAAATCCTTGCTTAATTTTGTTGTTGATTTGATGTACAATCATGCTTGGTACATAATGTTCCTTGCTAAAAACTGTGTATTTACAGGCAGAACTTGAGGATACTGAAGGTATATGGATTAGCGCCCTGCTTCTGGCTATCTTGTTCCAAGAAGAAAATGTTGTTTTGTCTCCTGAAACCATGCGTATCATACCTTCGCTTGCTCTTCTGCTGAGATCTGAAGAGGTTATTGACAGATACTTTGCTGCTCAGGCAATGGCTAGTCTAGTTTGTAGTGGGAGCAAGGGAATAAATCTTATCATTGCAAATTCAGGTGCGATTGCTGGGTTGATAACGTTGATTGGATACATGGAATCAGATATGCCTAACTTATTTGCTTTGTCCAAAGAATTTTCTCTAGGACAGAATCCGGGTCAAGTTGTTCTAGAAACTCTTTTTGAAATTGAAGATGTGAGAGTTGGCTCTGCTGCACGGAAATCTATTCCTCTTTTAGTGGATCTCTTGAAACCAATACCAGATAGGCCCGGAGCCCCTCCAATTGCTGTTCAACTCTTAACCCGCATAGCAGATGGAAGCGATACGAATAAATTAATTATGGGTGAAGCTGGAGCTCTTGATGCATTAACAAAATATCTATCTTTAAGCCCTCAAGACTCAACAGAGGCTGATATATGTGAATTACTAAGAATATTATTTGGCCATCAGGATCTTATTCGATATGAAGCATCGCTTAGCTCATTGAATCAACTTATAGCTGTTCTGCGCCTGGGTTCAAAAAACGCTAGATTCAGTGCTGCAAGGGCTCTCCATCAAATTTTTGATGCTGAAACTGTTAGAGATTCTGAATTAGCTAGGCAGGCAGTACAACCACTGGTTGACATGCTTTCTGCTACATCTGAGAGTGAGCAAGAGGCTGCTCTTGTTTCCTTGATCAAATTAACTTCAGGAAATACTTCAAAAGCAGCTATAATGACCGATGTTGAAGGAAACCCACTTGAGAGTCTATACAAAATCTTATTGTCTGCTTCATCTTTGGAATTGAAAAGGAATGCTGCACAACTTTGTTTTATTCTCTTTGGAATTTCTAAATTTAGATCAAATCCGTTAGCCTCTGAATGCATACAGCCACTTATTTCTCTAATGCAGTCTGATAGTTGTGCAGCTTTGGAGTCCGGAATCTGTGCTTTTGAGAGATTGTTAGATGATGAGCAGCATGTGGAGCTTGCAGCAGCATATGACATTGTGGATCTCCTTGTTGGCTTGATTTCTGGGAGAAACCATCTGATTATTGAGGCCAGTGTATGTGCACTCATAAAGTTGGGGAAAGACTGCACACCGCGCAAATTAGACATGGTCAAAGCTGGTGTTATTGATAATTGTCTTGAGATACTCCCTCTTGCGTCCAGTTCATTGTGCTCCTCAATTGCTGAGTTGTTCCGGATTTTGACAAATAATAATGCCATTGCTAGAAGTTCAGATGCTGCAAAAATAGTGGAGCCTCTTTTCATGGTTTTACTTCGTCCAGATTTCATTTTGTGGGGACAGCACAGTGCCTTGCAAGCACTTGTAAATATCTTGGAGAAGCCGCAAAGCCTTGCAACTCTGAAATTGACTCCCAGTCAAGTCATTGAACCTCTGATTTCATTTTTGGAATCACCATCGCAAGCTATCCAGCAACTTGGAACTGAACTATTGACTCATCTTCTTGCACAGGAACATTTTCAGCAAGACATCACGACAAAAAGTGCAGTTGTGCCACTTGTGCAGCTTGCGGGAGTTGGTATACTGAATCTGCAGCAAACAGCTATTAAAGCTTTGGAAAAGATCTCTTCAAGTTGGCCAAAGGCAGTTGCTGATGCTGGAGGTATTTTTGAGCTTGCAAAAGTCATTATTCAAGATGATCCTCTTCCTCCTCATGTGCTTTGGGAATCAGCTGCTTTGGTTCTCTCCAACGTTCTGCGTTTCAATGCCGAGTACTATTTTAAAGTTCCTATAATTGTTCTGGTCAAAATGTTGCATTCCACACTTGAGAGCACCATTACTGTTGCTCTTAATGCCTTAATCGTCCATGAAAGGAGCGATCCTTCAAGTGTTGAACAAATGACTGAAGCGGGAGCTATAGATGCATTGTTGGATCTTCTAAGATCTCACCAATGTGAAGAAGCTTCCGGAAGACTGCTTGAAGCTTTATTTAACAATGTAAGGGTACGAGAGATGAAGGTTTCTAAGTATGCCATTGCACCCTTAGCACAGTATTTGTTAGACCCACAGACAAGATCTGAGTCTGGGAGGCTCCTTGCAACTTTAGCTCTTGGAGACCTCTCCCAGCATGAAGGACATGCTAGAGCGAGTGATTCTGTTTCTGCATGTCGTGCACTTGTAAGCTTACTCGAGGATCAGCCAACAGAAGACATGAAAATGGTTGCAATTTGTGCATTGCAAAACTTCGTTATGCGGAGTAGAACTAATAGGCGAGCTGTAGCTGAAGCCGGTGGCATATTAGTAATTCAGGAACTTCTGCTTTCTCCTAATGCTGATGTTGCTGTGCAGGCAGCATTGCTTATCAAATTCTTATTCTCTAATCACACCCTTCAGGAATATGTATCAAATGAGCTCATCAGATCATTGACAGGTGATATAACGTTGCAACAATTTGTTCTTGCTTTTACAATTTGCTGGTTTCATTTTGAAACGTTCTACATTTGCTTGAAACTTGGCTCAATTCAGATCTGTCTGAAGTTCTTATCCTCATGTTATACAATGACCATTTTACACTTCAAAGACTTCAGCCAACAGACAATATCTAGCTCAAGTTCTTACTTTTCTCTTTGCACAAATTCCTGTCTTGGTTCTCAACATTGTTTTTTAATATTGAAATACATAGTCACTTTGCTGTGCAGCTGCCCTAGAGAGAGATTTGTGGTCTGCTGCAACTATTAATGAAGAAGTCTTGAGAACATTGAATGTGATATTTGCCAACTTTCCTAAGCTCCATATTTCTGAAGCGGCTACCTTGTGTATTCCCCATCTCATAGGAGCACTGAAGTCCGGGAGTGAGGGTGCCCAGGAAGCTGTATTAGACACCCTGTGCTTGTTAAAACATTCTTGGTCAACCATGCCTATAGAAATTGCGAAATCTCAGTCCATGATTGCAGCTGAAGCAATTCCTATTTTGCAAATGCTGATGAAAACCTGTCCTCCGAGCTTCCATGAGAGAGCAGACAACCTATTGCACTGCTTACCAGGGTGTTTGACTGTTACCATCAAGCGGGGGAACAACCTAAAGCAAACCATGGGAGCCACTAATGCATTTTGCCGATTGACAATAGGGAGTGGTCCTTCCAGGCAAACCAAGGTAACAACTTTTTAAAAGTCGTTGGAAAGAAACCTTGTATATCCTCTTGTCCATAGATTGGTCTATGTCCATATAAAATGTATCTTGTTCTTAATTTTGGGAAAATTTCCATGTCTTAGCCCTTTTTGGTCTCTAATTTAGTTATAGCTATGCATTGATTTCCATTTGCTAGAGTTTAGAAAATAGGGATTTTGGCATATTACTATTTTTTATTTTATTTTATGGCTCCTGCATTTTCCACTTTATATGGTATTTGTGGCATGCATGACTTCATCAACTTATCAAGATTTTCTAGTTTCTCTTTGTTCAAAAAGTTTGAAGTTTGCAGGTATAAATTTATCAGAAACTCAGTGCTTAGCATTTCATTTATTCAGTAAATATCTCCAGAAACATTTATTCAGAACAAGAATTTATTAGCAAGTTTAGAATCTCAATTCTTTTTGCATAGCTTTCAAATCTGCGCCATGATTCTTGTCTGAAACTTGTTATGTTATTACATTATTTTATTACAACCGAAGCCTGTACTTTAACATTAGTTGTTTTGCATGATTACTAGGTTGTGAGCCACAGTACTTCTCCAGAATGGAAAGAAGGCTTTACATGGGCTTTTGACGTGCCCCCAAAGGGACAAAAACTCCATATCATTTGCAAAAGCAAAAATACTTTCGGGAAGGTAAAATAAAATTTCCGATGTTCTGCTGAATTTACAGTTCAGTTGTTGCAGCCTTGATATGGTGATACTTGGTGCTCAGATGAATAGTTATATTTCTGATCTTTCTCTGACCAAATGTTTTGCATTTTGATTGCTGATGTTCAGACAACTCTAGGAAGAGTGACTATACAAATAGACAAAGTCGTGACCGAGGGAGTATACAGCGGTTTATTCAGCCTGAACCATGATAGCAACAAAGACGGGTCTTCGAGAACGCTTGAAATCGAGATTATCTGGTCCAACATGATTTCGAACGAAGATAGCATATAAAATGGTTTCAAAGATTATTTGTCTACATACAAGCAACCACCATGAAACCGGGTGCAGAAATTTACAGCTGAAGGATATAATATTAATACTATCAGGTACAGCTACCGGTTCCCATTTGCTTGTGTAAGTAAATTGTTATATATATCTATCTATCCAAGGGCCAGTTTTGCAGTAAATGCTTAGCATGTAAAGTATGAAAATGATTATTAAATTGAGATTAAAAAGGAGAATCAGAGAGGTTCCCTAAATATGTAGGGGAATATAAAAGCTGTTTAGACGTTTTGTTTTGTACAGATAAGTTGTTAGGGAGTAGCAAAGCAGTGCCATGTCAAGAGGAAAAATGGCATTGCAAAAATGTGGTGAAATGGGGGCATTTTTGCACCAAGTATTGCCTTGAATAATGATGGAAATGGCTGAATATGTGCTTCTTCCTTATATCCATATTTCTAAAAAATATATAATTAAAATTATTTTTTGTTATATTATATTAATATAAAACCTTAAATTTAAAATAGCATTATTATTTGATACTGTGACAGTGAAGTTTTTTTAATTTCACAAATGAGAATAAAAAATTATCATGTATCTCATTTATTTAGTTTTAGTTTTATAAATATCAGTTACATATTGATGGTTTCCTAACCTTATTTATAGAATTAAAAAATAAATCAATGTTAATTTAAGTTTGCATGTTTATTGAGTTAATTGATTACTTGACTGAAGTTGGGGATTTACAATTTCTTTTATAATTATGAATGGTTATATTTAAATGAAATTATAATAATATTGCAAATGTATTATAGCATTTTAATTAGAATCGACTATATATATCAAGTCGATTGCATCAATCATTTTAAATAATGTTAAGTATTTTGTGCAAAAGGGATTTTTGCATGCAAAACATGTATGATGATGATTTTGGAAACTCTTTTGAGTACATAAATTACGATACATATTATATATTTTCAATTGTTAAAATAGAAAATTATGGACATTAAATTTGCTTGTGCAGACTAATTATTTTAGGGATTAAATAAATTCAAATTTATATTTATTCAATAACTAATTTAATTAACACAAAACACTACCAAAAAAACATTAACCTATAAAACTCTATATAAAACATTATTTATGTATAATTATAAAAAATTTAGAATTTTTCTAAATGTGACATAAGAAAACAATTTAAATACAATGTAGAAATATAGAATCTTTTTTGAACATTCTAAAACTCAAGTTAGTTTATAATAAATATTTAATACTATAAACTTAAAAATAAAAATAACACAAATCTTTTCTCTTTTATTTGTTTTTCTATCCTTTCTTTCTCTTTTCTTTCTTGGTCCCTCTATTATGCTAAAATCTAGGATTATGTCTCAGATACTTTAATTTTGACATAATTTGGTCCCTCTATTTTGACACTTTTAACTATTCCAGCTAAAATAATGGCATATATATTGTCTTAAATACATCTCTTCTAACAATATCATGGCTTAATCACCTTCTAATTAATTATACTAACATAAAATTTCTTTTATTTTATTGGAATGATAATTTTAAGGAAAAATCCACTTCAACAATTTAAGTAAATTTATTAACTGTGTTAATTATTTAGACTAACTAATTATATTATAAAAGTATATTAACAAACCATGTCAAATTAAATTATAAGGACTAAATCTTATATTTTAGTATAATAAAAGAACCAAAATCACAATTTGACATTATATCTTTCTTTCTCTATTTCTCTCTCTTTCCCATTCTTTTTTTTTTCTCTTTCTCCCAGCCATTCCCTTCTCTCCCCCAATTCCCCACCCAACTAAATAAATAATGATGGGTGTCAAATTATAGGCTAATGCCTAATATGTACTCCTCTCTTGTTGTGCACTGTATTAACAATTGGCGCGGTGAACGTGGACGACATAGCTTCACAATCCCAAAATGGCACCTCTGTTGACTAAACCAAACAGACCAATGACCCAGCCAACCAAGCCAACTCCCCCGCCCTTCCCAGCTCACCTATTCCACTTGTTCCAGAAGTCTCTACTAGCTTGAACACCACTTAAATTCCTCTCCCTTCTACCTTTGCAGAAATTTCTTTATAGTATGTGAATGCCTTTCTCTCCACATTAGAGCAATTAATAAAGGCTCTGAGGGATCCTCTAGCCTCCAACCCCACCAATCCTCCAGCTACTTCGACTCCACCAATTTCTACAACGCCTCATCGACTCCCTAAGTCATTTGATCACATAGTTCGTTGTTTGCATGAAATAGGAACCTGTCTCACAACTATGTCTCTCATCTAGCTGGACCAAGGTTCTCACCAGCAAGCATCAAGTCTACAGCCCTACGGTTCAAAAACCTAAGAGAAATTACGATGTCTAGGAGAACAATTTTTTTAGCAAGAGTGTTGTTTCAAGAAGCAGTAAGAACAATAGTGCATTCTTAAGCAAAGAAAAACTTAAGAATAAACGACTCATTATGGAGTTGAGAGCTGCACAGGAGGTCCCCAGACGAGAAAATTCAAAACATCAAGAAGATGAAGTTCAATCCTTACTCCGAAGAGATAATGAGCTTGGCAATTTGGAAGGCCTCCACAGGGTCGACCTTCCAGCAGCATCTCAACATTCTTAAGGCAACAACAACCTTTCCAGAGAAGATGTAACACCCCTAACCCATATTCGAAACCAAAACAGGGTTACGGAGCATTACTAGACTTATAACTTAAACAATCATACATTCCATATTCAATTATCATTCAAATCAAATGACATTCAAATACATTCATATCATCCCTAATACGAGCCCTTGAGGCCCCAAATAGACATTAAAAGTAGTTCGGGACTAAACTGAGTACTCAAGGAATTTTTAGAAAAATATTGAATTTTTTTCATAGTGTAGGGGACATACGCCCGTGTCTCAGGCCGTGTGGGCATTCGAAATAGGGACGCACAGTCGTGTTCCATCCCGTGTCTGACCCCGTGTAACTCACTAACTTGGGTCACACGGCCAACCCACACGCCCGTGTACCCTTTGAAATGGCCTCACACGCCCGTGTGCCAGGCCGTGTGAAAACTGGAGGGTATACTGACTTGTGCCACACGACCAAGCTACACGCCCGTGTGCTAGGCTGTGTGAAGCTACTGACTTGATTTCTAAAAAAGTATCAGGGGACACACGGCTGTGCCACCTGGCCGTGTGTTACACACGACTGAGACACACGCCCATGTCTCTGCCCATGTGGACAAAAATAGGTCATTTTCCAAGCCATATTTCTCACCCAATGTGGTACCAACCTGAACTCAATAATGCACATACAACCATGGCACAAATAAGCATTCAAAACCAACCGATATCAAGTTTATAACATGTAATATCCACACATACAACATGATATCCATAAGCACATTCATTTGACCACTTTAACACATATCAAACATATTTCCAAAGTCTACCTAAATAGTCAAATACATATATGAGACATTGTAGCTAAAACTTAGCATGCATACTCATCTAAATTCCAACCATTTAGTGCCAAAACACAATTTCACAAGCAAGGCATTCATATAGCAATTATACACCACGTATCATAAGGCCATTTATGCATATATATACCAAAATACATGACCACCTTACAAGCCAATTCAAATAGCTTAAACTCAACAAGACATATATGACACATTAGCCAAAATACCTATACATGCCATTTAACCAAAATATAAAGTCCAAAGTACCAAAATAAGAGTTTGACAGTGTGACACAAATCTTCGACGACTTCTAAACCGAGCGAGCTTCCGAAGCACTATAAAACATGAAAAATAAACGGAGTAAGCAATTAAGCTTAGTAAGTTCATAAAACATAGAATAAAACTTACCGTTTAACCATAAATTTAGGTAAATAACTCAAAGCATAACTCAATTCAATTTGGCCAAAGCCTATCACATAACCATTCACCAAGTTAGCTATGTATACACATAAAAATCGAGAATCATGTATAAATTCAACAATTATTAAAATTCCAAGTACATGTAACATCTCTAACGTATATCCGTATATCATATATATAAAAATCATCTCCATGTAAATACCTGTATTAGTTCGTATCGAACTTATATAATCTCGTAATAACACTATACCCGTTGAACCACTTAGAATTTCGTTAGATACACAGGTAGTACACACGAGGTGTACTGAACTATAATCTGTCAATTCCTATACATGTAGGCTCATACGAGCGATAAACGGTAAGCTTCTCCGAGCTGAATATCGGTAAGTTCTTACGAGCTGTAAATCGGTGAGCTCATACAAGCTGCGGTGAGTCCGCAACACATACAGGACCTCAACCAAAACGGTAACCCTAATGACATGTCATTTGTATTCTACGAATTCCTAAAGTTCAAATGGGCCTCGGTATTCTTCATACATCATCGGTTATGTGCTCGATAATTATACATAATAATTAAACTAATCACATACATATATATATTTCAATCAAAACATATAATTACGCAATATATTTACATGAACTTACCTCAAACTCAAACGGAGAATACGATCGTTTAGTCAACGACTTTATCTTTTCCCCGATTTAGTTCTAAATGTTTCTTTTCTTGATCTATATAATCAAATTTAACTCATTTAATCATATTTCTAATCAATTCAATCCAAATTTCATGTTACGACAAAATTACCATTTTGCCCCTAAAATTTAACTTCTTTACAATTTAGTCCCTAGGCTCGTAAAATTGAAATTCATGAAATTTCACTACACCCAAGCCTAGCCAAATATCCTATGTGCTCATAGCATCCCATACATATCACAAATTCACACATTTAACACACAATTTTCACAATTTTCCAATTAACCCCTAATTGGTAATTTCATTAAAACTCACTTAACAAAAGTTGTTTAATTAACAAGGATTCATTTTCTTCCATTAAACTTCAAGAACAAAAAGAATTCTCTCATGTCAAAACCCTAGACTTTCAACCATTTTGCAAATTAATCCTCTAATTATCTAGGTTAAGCAACAACGATTCTAAAGACATAAAAATCAACAAAAACGAACATCAAATTCACTTACATGCAAGGGGTTTATGTCGCTGAAATTTTAAGGTCTCCAATGGCTCTAAGTTGCTAAAATTTTTGGTGGAAAATGCATGAGGAATATTGCCATTTGTTTTGTTTTGTTTTATTTAATTTACTTTTAATTACCTAATTACCATTTTACCCTTACCTAACTTTAAAAATTACTCAATTAGCAAGCCATGCACATCCACTAACTCATTTAATGGTCTAATTACCATATAAGGACCTCCACTTTAAAGTTCTATAGCTATTTAACACTTTTAGCTAATAGAACACAACTTTTGCACTTTACGCGATTTAGTCCTTTTTCACAAATTGAGCATACAAACGATAAAATTTCTTAACGAAATTTTTATGCAATAATAATATTATGTTTTAGACCACAAAATAATATTAAAATAAATTTTATGACCTCGAATTTGTGGTCCCAAAACCATTGTTCTGATTTCACTAAAAACAGGTCGTTACAGAAGAATAACTCAAAGATTTCAGGGTAAAGCTAATGCAAGAAATGAAAGGAGTAAAAACAAACGAATCTATATAGAATTACTCCAATGAACCGTTGGCACATAAATTTTTGAAAAACCACATCTCCAACTCTTTCAAGTTTTTGAAGTTCCTATATAACAGGTTAGGGAATCCAAAAGACCACCTAGCCTGATATAACAATCACATGAATATATTGGGGGCATCTGATGAAGTGAAGTGCATAGCCTTCTCCATGACTCTCTCGCACACGGCCCGACAGTGGTACTTGCCATTACCTTGAGGATCAATCTATTCCTTTGAACAACTAGTCAAGTAGTTCATGAGTCATTTCCTGGCCAACAAAACACTCCAACAGTCCCTGAAATACTTGATGACTATTCGTTAAAGAGCGAATAAGCCCTTCTATGATTATGTCAATTGATCTAGTGTGGCCACCACGGTCACGAAAGGAGTCATTGGTGAATGGGCAATTCAGGCTTTCATTGCAGGGACCTTTCACCAGCAGCTAAGGTACATTATTATTGAGAATACTCTGGCCAATCCCTCTTATCTATATGAAATGGTGCACAAGTTTTAAGAAGAATATGAAGTTGGAAAAATCATTGCTGATTCCTCCATACAACATCTCTCCAAAGCAACTGTTCGCGAAGATCGCCTCTTAAGAGATTTCAAGGCTACTAGCAGCCAAGGACCAATTCAAAGATAGGCAGATGTTGGCATGGACATTATAACTAATCAAGACAAAGAAACAGTCAACAGATGAACAATGTTTATACTATAGACCGCCAAGGACCCATCTACAGTTATAAAGGGCCAGGATCAACGACTCAACTACTCTGATCAGGTAGAAAGCCAACAACTTTAATCATCATTGCAAATATTTCAATGTTTGAGGACAATAGATTGAGCAATGTGTGTATTTGAAGAATTCCATTAAAACTGCAATCTGAAAGTGCATCTTAAGTAATTTTTAGCTCAGGGCCCCTATCAGATGAACAAGGATCAAGACAGAAGAGCGAGACCATCAGGATCGGAAAGCAATGGTAGGGGGAAGAAGCCATTCAAGGGAATTATAGATGTTTTAATAGGAGGTAAGCACATGGAATAGGTCTTATCAAACTCAAAGTAGAAGGCCCATATGAGGAGTGTCTTGCCGGTTTCAGCCACAATAAAAAAGCCCAAACCTTTTCCATGGAGATGACCCTTTGGTGATCTCAACCAATATCTCCTGATTCCAAGTCAAGACTGTCATGAAGTGTTCAAGCATGTTTTTGAATTTAGTTGAGGGATTCATGGGTGTAGTAATTAGAAATAGTATTTTTGTTAAGTGATTTTAGTAATTGTTAAAGTATAAGGACTTTGTGTAAATTCCAAAAATTTAAGGAATAGTTATAAAAGCATAGTTAATTTAGACTGTAATAAGTCCCTAGAATATTCAGTCATCTAGATCAAGGAACTCGTCAACCGAAATTGAACTGAAAAAAATCCAAAGTCTCGGATTAGCTGTTGACGTTGTTTTACGACCGTTTCAATTTAGGTAAATTCGTAGTCCTTGAACTCAAACTCTATTATTTATTTAAACAATTTAATTATTACTTTGATATCTTAATTATATTTATTTATATATGCAAATGCTTGAATTATGAAATGAGGAAAATGTGGATTATGAAATTACGTATGTAATTGTCGGTTATATCTGACAAGCGCTGGGCGTAAATCATTGTCGGTTTATCCAACTAGGGCTGGGCATACATTTGATATCGTCAGTTTATTCGACTAGCACTGGGTGCAAATCATTGTCGGTCTATCCGATCAGTGTTGGACACACATTCGATATCGTCAATTTATCTGACTAGCGCTGGGCGCAAAACATTGTCGGTTTATCTGACTAGTGCAGGGCACACCTATCACCAATTTGTCCGACTAGCGTTGGGCGCAAAACATTGTCAGTTTATTCAACTAGTGCAATGACACCTATTGTCGGTTTATTCAACTAGCACGGGGCACAAAAAAATGTTAAAATTTATTCGTCAGGCACCAGGTGCCAGTAACAAGATAATCTATATTGATGATGCATAATTGATTCATTAAAGAAGGTTGGTAAATAAGGGATATGATGAAATGAGTATGGAACGTTCATAAGGAATCTTATGGTAAACTATGTGAAAATAAACATTACATGTTATGGATTTTGAATTTGTAGTTATTGAATATGTGTATAATCTTGGAGATTAATGTGATTTACTCAATATATGATTTATTTTTTGGGTATGCAGTTAGGTACTTATCTTGATTGTTGACTCAGTATCTAGCGATAATCCCGAACTCAACGTTGGTGAAGTATTCTTTTTGGTGTCTTAGCATGTACCTAGGATGTTAATGTTTAGATAAATGGTCTTTTGGTATATAGTTGAACTTAGTGAAAGTTACTTGTATTGGATGTTGTCAAGTTAACATTTATTCGATATTTTGCCTTAAGATAATGCTTGTATAAAGATATGGTTAAATAAAAGTAAGTTTTATGAGATTGACTCTTTAGATGTATATATTATAGGTTAAGTGATTTTGTATTGAGATAAATTGGATTGATAGTTATTGATGTTTAGGTGTATCTATGTTTTTTTTGTGGAAGATATTGCATATGGTTGATGTTTTATGTTATTTGGAATTGGCTCTTTTAGGAAGTAAATGATTTAATTCTTTTTGTTTGAGTTGAAATATGGTAGGATATGGTAATTAAAATTTATGATTCTTAATTGTGGTGTAAGTTAAATGTAGGATTTGATTAATGTTGAATGTTTTTGTATGTGATGATTAAAATGTGGTGTCAATAAGGGCACATTGTTTAGGCACTTAGATTGTATGAAATTGACATGTTTTGAGTTGTTTTAAAGTGTATTTGATGATGTTTAGAGGATGGTTTTAGGCTTAACTTGTTAACCAAGACATGTGTGGTAATTGCCTTATTTTAGAAGCAATTGTGATACACACGGCCTGGGACACGAGCTGCCACACTACCGTGTGTCTTATTGCCTTTAGGTTCAGGTTTCACATGGTCTGGCACAGGACCTGTGACACAGCCGTGTGTCTTCAAACAGTTTGTCATACGGTCTAAGACACGGCCGTGTGACCTTAATTCGAATATACACACGGGAGGACACACGGGCTGGGACATGGCTGTGTTTCTGGACTTCGAATGTCCACATGATCTAGGCTGTGAGCCTGTGACACACGGCCTGGCCACACAGCTGTGTGTCCCTTGTTTTCAAAATTTTTAACTTTATCCAAATTTTTCTATTTTGTTTCAATTTGACCCCAGAATGTTTCCAAACTATTTTTAGGACCTCGTAATCTCAGTTTAAGGCCGGTAAGTGTATGTTTGCTATAAATGGAATGTGATTTGATTATTTGTAATTATAATTGAATATTTGTAAGTTAGTAATGTTAAATGTTTAAAATGTTATCATGATACTTTGTGACCCAAATTTGGTGACAGAGACGGGTTAGAGGTGTTACAGAAAAAATTACATGTTTACTATAATATGGGCACATTTCTCAACAAAAGTGCCATGACTAATGTCCCCATTTTATACCATTACATGAGTTACTCATGTCAAGCTTTAGTCTAATGAACTTGTCATATGCGTGTTAGTCTCATAGGATATCCATAATCCCTTTAGGTTAAATTTATTTACCTAATAAGATCCATTTGATTTCATGGTCATCGTTGTATCCTCAACAATGAAAATGATCATTACTCATAGTAGTAATGATAAAATCAATTGTCCCATACAAATGACCTATTATAATGTTCCAATTTCATAATTCATACAATGTTAATGAGAGGATACCATTTAATCATTATCTAGCTATGATTTCACTATTGTAAGTGTAGTCATATCATGCATAAGTCATGAACCCAACATTCCAACTTTGAACCCACTAAGATGAAAGCACAAGTTTTCAATATATCAAAACACATGGTCATCCACTTACTTAAGATTTAGGTAAGTCACATCATGTATGTCACAAATGAATAAATCCATAAATAGATCTAGGATGAATTCAACTTGGATCTTGTTTGATGTATTGTCAATCCAAACAATCACATCTATGTTTCTATTTTTGAGAGTCAATCCAACTCTAATAGACATAAAAAGTTATCTCCCTAACTGGACTTATAGATAGCATAATAGTCTCACATTATTTGAATCATTTGCTTAATGTGATTCAATGGACTGTGAACAATTTAGATTACCTACTAATATATTTTATTATAATTCATCTATATAATGCAATTTAATACTAAATAAGCCTTAGGTAATCAAGTAATCAATATTTGCTTATACATTTTACTTTTCATAAAACCATTGAGATCAATCTAACATAGAGATAATGAATGATATTTGTTTATTTTCATAAATAATCATTTTGATCATTTCAATAATTTGTCCAATATTAAGACATAATAAACATTACATACCCCACTTTAGAAGAACAAACCACTTAAAACCCAAACTCAAACTCCCAAGACCGAATGAAAACACTAAAAGATCAAATCGCAACAACAACCATTATACCAACGTCAAAAAGACATCAATCAACAAAATGCTTCAACCATTTAGACATGAGGAGCATTATCCGCAAATGGTGTTGCCATAGCTACAAACACCCTTCTAGAAGATGCAAGCTTTGAGAAAAGAATTGCAATCTCTTTGTAAAACTAGGTATGATGATGTGGGATGAACCTCTTATTTTAATTATCCTTTAGCTCCTCGATAACTGTGAAATACATACCGCCACCAAAAAAAAAACTTATGCCGGTACTAGAGATCCAAGTGACCACATTGTGCAATACAATAATTATACAAAAAACTTGGGTGCCACAGATGCACTCTAACGTAGAATTTTCTTGATGACAAAAACATGCATAAAATTAATATTTAGATTGATCCCTAAACTAAAACCAATACAATTTAGAAGGAACATGATATACTCTCATTTATTTGTAAGCTTTCATATATTGACAAATTTTTCTCCGCTATGAAAACCATGCAAAAGATTTAGATTTGGTTTTTTGCTGTTAGATATTTTGATAGAAAAACAACCGAGTGGGGCTAGAGGATTAGGATATGTGTAATATGACATAAAAAAGAAAATGTGACGTGGATCAGTTCAATTGGATAAGTAGTGGAGAAGGTGTATCTAATAATTTGGTCGACTTTGATGATTAAAATTTGGGACACGTTATTGTTTGTTATGGAAGATTTATCTTACGTTATATAGGCTCTCTAATCTATTAGTCACAGCGTTTGCTAAATAAAGACAGGAGAAAATATCCCCCGGCTTAAATATTTGACAAATTATCCAAGCAATTTTCTGGTGTTGGGTTTATGGTCTAACTCTATCCATCTAATCCTCTTCTTTCTTCTTGCTGCCTTCGCCTGCCTTTCATTGTTTTTTTTTTGGGGGGGTTTTGGTTGTTGTGTCCCATGGTAAATCATCTGAACCAAGAACCTGTCCCCATTTTTAATCAAAAGAAGAAAGGTTTCAGTTTACGGGGGATTACCAGAGTCTTACGATCATGGCGATTTCGTCTTAAGAAATCCTCCTCTTCCGACCAACCCATATACCAACCTTCCCAGGTATACCTCTACGTTAAATCTCCATGCATGCAATGCAATGTGATGCAATAATAATATGTAAATGTCTAAACAATAATTTGGAAATTATGAAAATTTGGTGATTCTTTGAATCCTCATTTGGGTTGTAAACGTGAGAGAAACTTTTCATGTTGTAGGGCTCTCCAGATGAGAATGGAGGTGGACAAAAAATTCTCCGAGTTAGCAGCTGGACAAGCGATAGCGATGGGTCGAGATCCGAAGGTCGGAGTTCTAAAGGTTTTTTCAAGTATCGAAGCATGGACGCATGCTTTTCTCGCCAAGATTCTACAAACTCAAAGGGTGCAAGCAAGAGGAGCCGCAGCCCCAGCCCCAGCCACAGCCCCAGCCCCAAGCCTTCCTCACAGAATAAGGAGGGAAGCCTGAGAAGAAGCACAACAACAGATAGAAATGGCTTATTTGAGCCCCTGTCAGGAAGCACGAGTCGCCCGAATGGTAACCCCATCATGTTCTCAAACTCAACAGGGGTGGTGAAACCACCACCAATTGAGAAGCAACTCGAATGCACGCTTGAAGATTTGTGCTATGGATGTACCGAGAAGATAAAGATCAAAAGGGACGTTATTACAGAATCCGGGTTTGTAATCCGAAAAACATTACCTTAACCATCGTCTTGACTGAATTAATTGATGATCTGTTTATGATCTGCAGGCAAAGAGTTGAACATAAGGAGATGTTATCAATAAACGTGGAGCCGGGATGGAAGAAAGGAACAAAGATTACATTTGAAGGAATGGGAAATGAAGTACCTCGATTATATGCAGCTGACGTCACATTCGTTATTGCCGAGAAACAACATCCTGTCTTCGGAAGAGACGGTGATGATTTGGAGTTAACGATTGAAATTCCTCTGGTGAAAGCTCTAACAGGTTGCTGCCTTCCCATACCTTTACTGGGTGGGGAGAAAATGGAACTGAAAATAGATGAAATCATTCACCCTGGATATGAAAAGATAATCACAGGCCAGGGCATGCCAACCACAAAAGAAGCCGCAAGCAGAGGTAACTTAAAAGTTAGATTCCTGATTAACTTCCCAACGGAGCTCACAGATGAACAACGAGCCACCGCAGTTAGAATTTTAGGGGATTCTTCTTCATGAATGTGGTTTTAGTTTCTTTAGGAGTCTCAGAATTTGTTTTACTTGTGGATATGTTTCTTGCAACAGTATTTCAGACTTCCCTTCATTGTAAAATGTAATGTCAGGTGCTTCGCAGATACTTCAACAAGGAATATATCACCTGCTCATTACCAGTCAGCTAAAATCAAACCATTTTTAACATTTTCATAAATGTAATGGGACCTGGCAGAATAACATTCCAATATGATGCCACTTACAATACCTGTTAGACATGTAAATGTAATGGTACCTTTCAAACTGGAACAAAGCATGTTAGTTCTGCAGTAAACAAAACCACCTCAGGCAAGGTTATCATCAAATCAACACATTTTTACAATGTTGAACTGCATCAGTGCCAATTCATTCGTATAAAATGATTCTCAAATCATCACATTGATTTTAAGCGAAAAAAGAAAACTATACAACCGTAGTCTTTAAACAGACTTACATGCTTGAAAATATATTGAAATCAGTAAATTGCATAACGTGAAAAAAATAATAAAAAGTTACAACAGAGATAGCCACATAGGTTTTCTCTTTTAAGCCTTAGACCATCCCATCAAAGCACGGATTATGCCTAATATGCTACCACCAAGAAGAGCCTTTAGTAACCCGAGCTTTCCATCCGTGTACGGTGGGTATCTTAGAGGTGCATCACCAGCAAAACTTCTATAAAGAACAGCCTTCTTATGGCTAAAAGTGTCAAAGGAGAATTTCCCATGGTACGCACCCATTCCACTGTCCCCGACTCCTCCAAATGGCAAAGTGGGCTCAGCAAGCTGAAAACGATATCAGGTGTGTATCACATATACTTCTAATGTTCAATAAGCATGCGAAAATGAATTTAGAGAAGTTCTTTCTTTTGAAAAATAGGAGCAACTATGTATTTTTCAGCATTTGTTAAAAACAAAAGGAACATGGCATATTCTTTTTGGTGGGGAACAGTATGAACTTGTCAGAAAGAAAGCAAAAGAACACATCAAAATCCATGTAGTGTCTTAAAATGTAGTACAATGGGCAAATAACCATGGTCAAGTTGGCGTTTATAAAACAGTATGAACATATTAGAAAGAAACAAAAGGAGCATATGCTTCCTACATATCCATGTAGGGAAGCAAAAAATGAATAAAAATTCCACAAAAGATATATTTGATTATTTCAAATAGCAACATGTATCCGAGAGCACCAAAATGGTGTATTATACTGAAGGATAAGATTACCAAAAGAAGCAAGCATCCATGAAGCAATGCTTTTGTGATACTAGTGCAGAGGGCCCTACACACAAGATTATAAGAGCAGCAAACAAAGTAGGATTCTTCACCTATTTTTAAATTTTTAAAAAAATTATCTACCAATAATTTACTTAGATGATTATGTTTTTTCCCCTGCTAAATTTATTCTAGAAATTCTTTGTGACTGAATAATCTCAAAGGAGGTAGTACAAATTGCTGTCACCAATGACTTGAAAGTCCCTAGTGACATTCTTCCAGAGATTCTCATAATAAGAACTATAACTCATTAAAAAAATTGTTTGTCAAAACCTAATTTGACATTATGTTTTTTGATATACCAATTTGACCATCAGAAGGCACTCCATATGCTCTCATTAGTCAAATTTTAAGGGATGGTTTGCAACCTAGCCATGGAGATTATCAGCACTTTAGAAGGTAAATGCATGCAAATGTAACTTGTCTAATGCACACATGGCCACATTGATCCCAAAAGTTCAAAGTATACTTACATGTACAGTAGTATCATTGATAACCAAACCCCCTGCAGAGACTTTTTCAACAAATTTCTCTTTCAGCTTCTTGTTATTGGTAAACATATATGCTGCTAGTGGTTTTGCTCCAGAAGTTATCAGATCAAAGCTGTCTTCCACTTTGTCAATCTGTTATAAAACCAACCACAAGAAAAGCAAGGTATAAATTAAATTTCCCAGATTAGTATAAATTCTGCCAGTCCTTTCTTTCTATAAAGAAAAATCATAAGCAAGTTGCTACAACCACAAGCATATCTCATTGTTTGCATGTAGATGGAAATGGAACTTTTCCCTCACAAGCTTTTCATAAATATATTGCTTAGTTATTACTTCATAAATTAAATTGCGAGTACAAGGGGAGCAGGTCTATCCTTCGTGTTCTATTTGATGAAGAGGATATACATTATTTTTGCTTAAGTAATAAGAAAGGCTTAGACTCTGGATTTTTCAAGCACAAATGCTACGCACAGAAACTTGGAAGAAAATTAAAAATAAATAGCAAAATTTTAACTGAATTGATGCTCTTAGCTCCTACCGTGATAATTGGAAGCAATGGACCAAATATCTCTTCATTCATGATCAGTGAATCTTGTGGGACATCAAGCAAGATAGTGGGAGCAATCTTCCTGCGCCATTAAAAGAAAAAAAATATTAACAGTGTTAAAATGCTCAGTTCACTTAAAAAGTGAAGCAAAACCCAGGTTAGAACTCACAAGTTCGATTTATCTCTTTCACCTCCATAGACAATCTTACTTGAAACCTTGTCCTCATCTAAAAGCTTTAGCAAACGGGCAAAGTGATTAGAATTCACTACGCGAGACAAGTCTTTTGACTCCAATGGATTTTTGCCATAAAATAGCTCCAATTCACATTTGAAAGAATCTACCTGCAGAATGAAAAGTGCTTGAGAAGAAAGATTGAAAAGAACTAGATTACAAATGTAAACATAAACAGGTAACCTTACCAACTCCACAGCATAATCCTTTGTTGTAATGATGTAGTCGGGAGAAATACAGGCTTGTCCATTATTACATCCCCACTTGCCCGCAATTATCCGCCTAGTTGCAACCTAAAAATACACACACAAAAAATGCCAGTAAGTTACAAAGAAAGCAGACATCATGGTAAAATAAACATTACCCTTACCTGTAAATTGATGCCTGAATCAACAATAACTGGACACTTTCCTCCAAGCTCCAAAACAACTGGTGTTAAGTGCTTTGCAGCAGCTGCCATCACAATGCGTGCAATTCTTCCATTGCCTAAAAATTCAAGGGTGTTTTGATTCATAATACTTCTTATCAGAAATGAAATAATAGAAATACTACATCATGACAATCCCTTATGCATCAATAATAACCATAAACTGAAACTTAGTACTTCTGGAAGAGCACTAAAATTTTTCCATATGATTTAATCCTTTTGAAAACACAATTTAAGGCATACCATCATTGAAGAGAATCCAAAAACAGCATATCACCACACCAGTATCTTTGTAAAGCATCAAATATATCTAATATGCTAAAGCGAAATCCTCTAAAACCATCTTCAGTTCTTTCCAGATCCTAAAGTAAGAAACTATAGAGCACCATTATGCCAGTTGTACATCCTTATTCCAACAAAATCTTGAGTAGTACAAGCATTGCAATTTTCAACAGTCTTTATCATGGTTAAACACATTAGCTTCAGCCAACCAAGGAACTATGTAACTTTCTAAATATCCCATTAAGGATTTGCTGTATTTTTATCTAATTAACTCGAGGAGGAATAAGATTCATGTTGAAGTGAGATTTCAATTATTAGAGCCCTGCTTAAAGCCCTAATGTTTCGTGCTTTTAAGTTCACTTGTCCCAAACCAGATAAAGGATAACGGTTGAGTATGTTGGCCTGGTATGTAGCAGCCAGTGTAAAAAGATAACCACAAACAATCAACATATATCCTAGAGAGGAAAAGGATTGCCAGGAGAATCTACAAATAGTGCTTATTAAGATAACCTCTTCAATGACAAAGGGGAATCATTTTAACTCATAAATTGTCGCCATCTGTCTCTTCTTCACTAGCACAATTTAAGAATTCAAATCCAATCCTTCCCAACTGTTTGGTAATAAGTATTAGAAAGCTACAATCTTGCACCATCTTTGATAGAAAACTTCTTGAAGCATGATGCACATATGAACCCTATAACCCTATAATCCAATTGTCCAAGTGTGCATCATTTTGACATAAAAGATCAAGCTAGAGGAGAAGGTAAATAGATGGTAAATGAAATGAACAAGATACCTGTATACATTATTTTGTCCCACTTTTGCTCGAGTAGTGCTGTTGTTTCAGGAACAGCCCCTTCAACAACCTTTATGCAAGAGCTATCCATGTAATTCGCTACCAGCTTTGCAAGCAATGATGCAGTGGCTGGAGAAATTTCTGATGGCTTTAAGACTATAGCATTACCAGCTGCAATAGCTCCAATAAATGGATCAAGAGACAGCACTGAAAGAAGAAATGCAATAATTAAAGATAAGAGGGGGCGAGAAAAAAAAGACAAAAGACAGTTCTGGACATGTCCTTAAGGATGTTCAACATACAGAAAGGATAGTTCCATGCTGAGATTACTAACACGACACCCAATGGCTCAGATACTATTTCAGCGGATGATGGAAATGTAGCCAATGAAGTTTTTGCCTGCAGAAAAGGGAAAGCTAATCATATTCAACTCTTTTAATGTCAAGAAGAATCCTTCATGAAAGCTTCCACCCAGCTGAGAGGTCTTGAAAAAGTTTACCTTTTCTGGCATCATCCAATGCTTCATTTTCTTCAGTGCCAATTTACAAGAGTTCTTTAGCATTGCTATCTGCAGAGTAAACCAAGCCAAAATCAGAGGAAGACCAAAAATTTAGTATTTCATTTGGGACTTACATAGAGAAGAACTATGGAAGTAAATTCAGGAGGCTAAGTTTAAACAACTAATATAGTGTTGCCTACTCCATGGTACCGTGTTTCAGAATAGCATGATGCTCCTAGATTTTAACAATCAGGTGTAGTCTAAAATGTCAACTACTAAGAATTATACAAATTTAACAAGAGAAGACAACTCCAGATAAAATTGTCTATGTGACAATATTTCAGTTCCTCCTGAACAAGTCATCTTAATAATTGTTTTTTATCAGTTAAAAGCCTAAAAACATATAGTAGGAAGCTAATCAAAGCACTTAATAAAAAAATGGACACTAAAACCGAGAAGAACCATTTAGGAAACCTAAATAAAGAATCTCCTTGTTGAACTTCATTAGCTATTAAATTAATCAACTTAAGCACAGAAAACCAACTTCAATGAAGATATAAGTTTAAGCACTTCGCTCAGATACTTTTGCTTTTAAACATGTAGCAAACAATTATCATTATAATCAGATAACTGCTGAAAGTTGAAATAACTCCTTAAATATTCTTTGGAATTGAAATAATCAATGTTCATCTAGATTTTAGATTCCCTATTATTCAGTGACTCTCACATTAATCCTTCACAAATCACAGTTATAATTATCCTTGGGGTTGACTATCTGTAATAGCCAAAACTCCAATCATCAAATTATGTTAAAAATAACAATAGATAGCAAGACATGTCTGTGTGTGTGTGTAACTATTCTCTTTCTTCCAGTTTTTATCCAGCTACTAAAGTAATTCCCTGCATTCATATTCAAGTTCAACTCCACTAGTTAAGGCTGAACTCAGCAATTATCCAACCCAAGCCAGAAAGTAATAATTCCAAAGAATCGTCGAAGTGGAACTTTCAACTTTCTGTAGGGAAAAAAAGGCTGAAAAAAAAAAGAAAACACCAAAAACGGATAGATTTTCTGGTTACAGTTACATCCTGTCGGTAAATATCCTGACAATGTCTGCTAGTTGGATTAGCAATAAATCTTGGAGTACTTGAGTTCTACCCGTTTAGAACTATCGAGTATTTAATGGCTAGCAATTATTTTCTAAATCCTGAAAATGACCAACCATTTCCGTGAGAGAAAAGCCAACTGTTTGCATGTCATAAATGCTACTTCTTTCCACCAAGATTTCAAGTGTGTCACGCATTTTTGAACTTCTAAAAACATTGCACACCAAAAATAAAAAACTTTAATTCCCAAAATTTCCCAATTGCGTGATTCATGAATTTCAGGATACCCACTTGAAAGTTAACGTGAAACAAGTTTTCACAAGAATTTATAATTAACACAAAGGATATCTATTTGTATGGGAAAAGAACAAACAGAGCCAATCAGCTTTAAACAATTGAAGCAAAAACAGCTTTAGAGACAAAAAAAGTAGTTGAAGTTCTTTATTAGGAACCAAATATGAACCATCAAATCTTTTATTCTAATTTCTGGAGACAAGTCGACTATCAATTAAAGTTTTTACTTGAACTTTAATTTAAAAAAACTCATAGTTGATTGGGCATCAAGTATCAGAAATAGCTGACTTTCAGCCGCCCCTTGACTCTGTACTAATACTATGATCCATAGTTCATGATATAACTCCACCGCCTTCTCATCAATTTTAAAATTTAATCAAATAAAAAACAATTCTAATCTAAAATCAATTTTTTTTTTTAAAAAAAATTATTGAAATAAATACTACAAATTAAAATGAAAAAAAAGTTATTTGACCTCGTAGATGGAGGATTCGAGTTCCGGCTTGGAAAGATCGTCGCGAAGAGCGGCGACAATTTGCGGCTCGTTCTCGTCCATCATTTTCAACATGGCTTTCAACTGAGTCCTTCTCCATTCGTAGTCTTTAGTCTTTCCCGCTACGAAGCTAGCTCTCAACTCCTGAACCACTTCCTTCGCGGAATCTATATCGAAAACCGCCTTCTTCTCCACTTCGCTCGCCATTATTATCCAAAAATAACGCTCAGAGAAAACAAATAACAAAACCGATATTAGATTCAAACTTTGAACTGGATGCTTATAGAAGAGGCGAGCAAAATAAAATTGACAATACTGATTGGCTTTCTTTTATTGAGATTTTCTTAAAGAATACGCAGGTGTCACGTTAAATGTAACGATACAGCCGCATCCATATATATATTTATCTATGGCGTTCCTTCGTCATTCGTCAACCCATTACCGAGAGTTATTTCACACGCGTAGAAATGAGCGCGTGCCTGATGGGCTCTCCCTTAATTTTATTCCGGCTATCTTGGACAAATAAAAAATTGACTTTTGGGTAATTTAAATTTACATAAATGAAGTGTGGTGGTGGCTGTTTTTGTCAAATTTGGGGGTATCCGCTAAAATCAAAATTCTACTGAAAGAAAACGAATTTGGCTGTTTTTTCACGTTTCTTCTCTATCTATACCGATGTGATGACTTTTATTCTTGTGAAGTGAAATTTCTTCATATTATAGGTATAACTTATTTGGTAAGTTATTTAAATTTTTATTTTTTAATTTATATTATTTATTGAATCATCTTAAAATTTTAAAATTTATTAATTTACCTAATAACTTATTTGGTAAGCTATTTATATTTTTATATTTTTTAATTAATATTATTTATCGAATTATTTTTAAAAAATAAATTTTATTAATTTTGTTGACGTGGTATTTCACACATTAGTAATTAGTTAATTTTTAATTAAAAATATTTTTTATAATTTTAATTTTTATATATTTTAATTTTAAAAATTAATTAATTGTTTATATAACATTTATATGGACGTCACGTTAGCAAATTTAATGACGTTAATTTCTCTATCTTTTGTTTGATTTGATAAACAACGTAAATTTAAAGGCTAAAAGAGCAAAAATAAATAAATAAATGGAAAGATAAAATGACTCTTTTTTTTTTTTTGTAAAGTTTGAGAGACAAAATGAATTAAGCTGATTTACAAGTAAAACAAACACCAACTTATTTAGGTAATGGTTAAAATATTATTATTTTACAAAATAAATTATATTGTTTTGAGATTAATACCATATTTGGTACTTATATTTTTATAAAATATCGATATGTTACTTATACTTTGAAAACATCTAATCTTGTACTGAACTATCAATATGTATTTTATTATAGTACATGTACTTTTATAAAATGTTTAATGTGGTATATGCTTTGAAAATGTCTCTGTGGTACGTAAATTATTAATGTGTTTTTTTATTATGATACATGTACTTTTATTAAATGTCCATGTAGTATTTGTACTTTGAAAATGTTCAATGTGGTACTTAAACTATCAATATGTGTCTTATCATGGTGCGTGTTAACATCGACAATGAATTACTAAATCAAACAATAAAAAATTCGCACGTAGAATTTTTTTTCAAATCATCAAGTAACATTATCTTAAAAACTAAAAAATAAATAAATTAAATTAAAACAAATAACTAAATATATTATTAATAATAAAAAGTAAATACTAAATTTACATAAAAGTATATTAAAAATTGATAAAAAATATTAAAAAGACATTTGTAAACATTGTCTGAAAATATTTAAAAAAACAAAAAATTTATTAAAAACAGAAAAATAAAACGATATAATTTATAAAAGTAAAATAATATAAACATACCTTTTTAATAATATGGTTTTATATATTAAAGTTTTACTAATATATGAAAAAAAAAAGCTTTGATTTGTTTCTTGCTTAAGTAATAGTGGGGACATCAATAAATTATGTTGCCTTATGCCGACGCCCTATCACTTTCTGCGAATTTAACTTTAGTTTGATTGGTATGGGTATTGTTATCAATGTGAGAGGACGTAAGTTGGAGTATGCCGAAACACATTATCTTCCCATTTAAGGGTTGGGGAGGGGCTATAGGTAATTATAAATTTAGTTGTTAATGTTTATATTGTTTTTAATTTAGTTTTTATTATTTTTAGTTCAATTTGGTCCTAAATGTTTTAAAACGAGTCAAATGTAACTATCAATCTTTCAAAAAGAGTCGAAATGTTTTTTAACGAAACTAACATTAAATTTTTAAACATAACAACCTACATAGCAATCCATGTAAACTTCATACTACTTTTTTAATTTTATGAACATTTTATATTTTTTGAATATTTTATAATTTTAAAATTAATTGTTGATCACATATAAAATAAATAGTGACATATTAGCATGAAGTACACATGAATCATCATATGGGTTGCCTCACAACATCATTACAAAATAATGTTTTGTTAAAAATAATAATTCGACTTTTTAAAGGTTAAGGGTCAAAATTTAATTGAAAAAGAAAATCAAGATCAAATTAATAAAATACAAACATTGAAAGCTAAAATTATCATTATACCGTTATAGAAACGAATGAAATTTTTACTTTTTAATATACAACGCCATATATATATATATTTTAAGTCAACAATATAATTTATTGTATTAATATATATATTTTGGTTTCATAGTTATAATTTTTAATAATTTTGGATCTAAAATTGACAATTATGGTGTTGTGTGTTTGTTAATTTTTTAGTTGAGAAAACCAGGCTTGGAAGTTTGGAAGTTGCAACCACCTTTACCTTGGGTGTTTCATCCTCAAATATCCAATTCTCAAAGTAAACAATATATTATTTAGTATTGTTTGGAAAATACTTATCAGACCCCTGAAAATCACATATTTAAAATACAAGTTTAAAATGTAATGTTTGAAACTAATAATAATAACATAAATGCAATAAGTATGAAATTAAAATGAAAAAATGATTTAAATTGTGTGTAAGAGGATATTTAAATAGGTAAATACATCAAATTAAAAATATTTTTTTTGATACAATGCCGAGAATTACTCAGAACCCCTTCCCAACATTTAAATATGAGGGTAAATGTGTTTCAATGATCTCAAACCCTCGTCATCTTGCATGAGTAACAATGTCGATGCCAATCGAATTGAGACTTAATCGGTATATTAAAATATTAAATGCACTCTAATTATGCAATAGAATTGAAATATATAAAATTATTGAAATAAAACTTTGATTGAAGTAGTAAAAAATCAATATTAATATAATTATATTCATTTAATATTAATATTAATATAAAATTTAAATTTATTATTATATTTTTGGAAAATAGTAATGTATTTTTACATCTTTCTTTGAATTTTTAGAATTTGGATAAAAATGAAACCATCTATAAATTTTGAGGGTTAATTTTTTTAAAAAATTAGAACTAAATCAATATAATATGTAAAAATTATGGGCTAAATTTGTCATTATATCGATATTTTTTTACTATCACGTCACTTGTTTGCTTTGTGATTTCAGTAGAGTGATCAAAATATTCAAATATGTAACATGGTTGTTTAAATTGTAAACATTTTTATTCTAAGTACCTAAAATAAAAAAATTTCATAATCGAGCTACTATCTATGTAGTTTACCCTAAAATATAGACCATCATATTTAACGTATTAATTTCTTTTAAATAAAATTTTTGAAATAATTAAAATATTATTAATTGAATGGTGACATAGCATGCCAACGTATATCATGTTTTGGAAGCATGTATTAGTTTTATAATGTTTTGGTAGGTGATGACTATGATATAATTACACGTACCTACGGTTTTATTTTAGTTTCAATTAATAAATTATATTATTATATATTCATTTAAGAAAGTTATAGTTTTTTAATAAAATATATATGTGTACTATTATCGTTTACTTTGTGCTAGGTTGATTCTTTGTTTGTATCAAGTTATAGATTTGAATATTGAATATATTTTTTGTAAAGTTTTTAGAACAAAAATGGTGGTCAAATTGGTCAAACCACTAATTTGTATAGTTCGCAAGTCAACCTGTCAGATGTCTCTCTTTGGATTGGTACCTAGGTTGATTCAATTAGTTCAAACGACTATGACTCTAAGTCCCTACGCTTCATACATTTGAAATTTAGTCCTCCGATTTTTATTTTACGGATTTAAAAATTTACTTTTAAATTATATAAAACCACGGTAATATTTTAATTTAAAAGTTAATGATATTAACTATTTGAATTAATCAACAAAAATATAAAAACCAAATTATGTTAGAAATTAAAGCAAAAAGATTAATCCTCGAATTTAAGAATATTAGAAAGACCATTTTTTGAAAATGAAAAATAAAGCTAGTAGGTGTGTGCCGTGTGTTTTAATTGGGGCATTCTTTTAAGTATAGATTATCAACACCTCGAGACATCTAGAAAATTCACATTAACTATTACATGTGACAACAGTGTTATTAAATTTTCAGTTTCGGTACTTGTCTAGAGTTAGGCATAGCCCTTTTCCAAGAACTATAAATAGGAGGATAATGTGCTTCAGAACACTGGAACTCACATATTCCTACATTAGCAACGATGCCCATGCCCCGCACTTTAATTTGTTATATTTTGATTTCTTTATAAGTGTAAATAATTTTAATCATTACAAAATAATGGTCAATTTTCAATTTTAGTGCCTCTACTATGTTTAAATTTGAGATTTAATCTCTACAAATGATAAAAATTTAATTTAATTCTTTAAAAATTATAAAGATATAGGCTATTAAAATGGTAAAATTATATCTTTTTTTACTATCGTATTATACAATTTAATTCCGGCCCCTCAAGAAAACTTACTGACTTCATCATTGGAGAAGAAAATGAGGTTTGTTGGGATGGAATCTAATCTCTCATATTTACAATATAATACATTTGCCTGTTGATATATATAGACACATATTTTTGGATTTTAATTAATGCATGCAGCTTCGCAAGTCTTTTACATTGTCGGGCAGGCAATGGGTGTCCCTGTCTCTCTTAATCAAATGCAAATGCAAATGCTTTAATGGGAATAGGACTGCTGGTTAGGCTAAATACCTAAAACTCCAAAAGCAGCAGCTTACCAAAACAATTGAAAAATATCCAAATACCAACACAACAATCTTTTTTATGTTAAATGAGTAACAAGAAAGTCTCACCTAACCTAATTCATAAATACAGATAATTAGGTAAAAGTACAATATAGGAAGTGGATTCTAGTTCAGAATGCAATTTAGTCCTTATAGAATAGAAAAAGTGGGTGTTATAAAAACAAGAAAAATGTCCCTTTCTACAAGCTTACTTAGTTTTTATCATTATAAGATTCTTTTATTCTTAATTTTAATAATAACCCACTCATTCTTGTTCCAAATAAAATAAAATAAAATAAAAGTTGTGATAATTATGAATTTGAAAATAATTAAAATTAATAAAGGTTGTAATAAGTACACATTTAAAAATAAGTATTAGTTAAATAGGTGCGATAATTATAATTATAATTATAATTTACCATTATTAATTAAAAAATTGAACTGACAAGACTACTTAATAGAATATGTAATAATTACCCATTTAAAAATAATTAGAATTTCTATTGCAAATATTAATTTAAAAATTGTGCTAATTTTAAAATAGAATTATTCCTTGAATAGGAGTCTAAACATAAAATATAGGAAAAAAATATTGTGATAATTATACTTGTAATTATAATTTACTAGTTAAAATTTTCTTAACGTAAACAAAAGTTGTGCTAATTTTATTAATTTAAATAGAGTTATTATTTGAATATAATTCTAAGTATATTAACTATCACTTAATTAATATTAATGTTAATTAATTATTATTTTGAATAATTTTATTTTGCATTATTTACATAAAGTAAAACTATTGTATGTTGAACATGTTAAAATGATTTAATTATTATTTGAATTTTTATTATAATATTTTAATTGACAAGTTAGTATTTTTTTAATTATATTCAATAATTCAAATAAGAAATATTATTTTACACTAATTGTTGCTATTATAAGTACAATATTTTAAAAAACTAATTAAATATTAAATGCATAAAATAACATGCAACGATATGACATTTGAAGTTAATTATCTATAATGTATATAAATATATAAACACAATTTTGGAAAAAAACTATTGAACTAATGAGAATATCTTTTATTGTTAATTATATTATTAAATTAACATTAGAATAATAATAAAATTAATATTAATTAATGTGATAATATATTAATGTGAAATTAATTAATTTAATCACGTCTTTCAAAAGTTTTACTTAAAAATAACATAATATATTATTAATTAATAAAATTATAAATCTATGAAATTATTGAATATAATTGAATAAATTAAAGATACTAAATTTTTGAATTAAATAAATATAATTTTATATATAAATAAGATTTTATTTTAAATATGATAATAAAATTAATTATTATATCTATATTTATAATCAACATTGAATTGGATTTTGAATAGTGAAAATGAGTTTAGTTGTTATTAAATAAGTGACATTGTTTTAATCCAAATTAAGCTTAAATAAAATTAAAATTTATCACTATAAATAACATATATCACTTAAAAGAAACGTGGGGACAAAAATTATTAAGATTAATAATATTGATAAATTTGGATAGAAAATAATTTAATCGATGATAGGTAATTAATCATTTTACTTTATATATTCAGATTTTTCAATTTTAAATTGTATTGTGTAACGCCAAAGCTTCACTTTATCACAATATATTTTTATTTTATTTTATTTTTATAATGTATGCAGGAAAACTTACAAATATACTTGTTCTTGTTTGACGGGTTATTGGATCAATACCCATTTGTCAATGTGGTACTTCTAATTTATCTAATGTGGTACCTGACCTTTTAATTTACTTCTAATTTATGACATTACTTGACACGTGACCCAATTGTAATGTGCCGCATATCACTTTTGTCAAAAAAATTAAATTCAAAATATACTAGGGACCTCTAGTAAATAACCCAAAACTATATTTAACTCCAAAATATAAAATAAAACATTAAAACCGTGTAAACAAAACAACAATAAAACTCTCTTACAATCTCCCCATGGAAAACAAATTGGGAGATGGATGCTTGCTACACTAACATCTTTGAAACAACCCCATTAAATCTAACAACCATAAATTTAATAAACATTGTTCGCACTTCAAATTTGTTCCAACCTCTGACTTAGAAGAGTTGGCATATTTTAAATTCTGAGTGTCTATTGGCAAGAATGAGTTTGTTGGTTCAGTGGTAGGACTTAACTTATTTAAGGGTCCTATGTTCAATTCTTGTATGTGTATAATGAAATTATTTTTGCTATTACATGTTTGTGCCGCCTATGTGTTTGAAAGTGGGTTGAATATGGATTTTGGGAATCTTATAGGGATAACTTTGGAGAAAATCTCTCCCCAGAAATCTCCCAATCACTTACCCACTGTCTTACCCTCTCTTTTGTTGTCACTTTCATCTCTACTCCCCATTCTTTCATTTTTTCCCTTTTCTTTCTTCCACATTTGCTCTTTATTATTCTCACGTTTCCAATTCCCTTTGTTATCAGTTATTGTTCTGTTCTCTTGTCGTTTCATTACGTTTCATCTTTTTGCTATTGAGTTACTTTGCATCAAGTCATTTTCAATCTTGATTGCTGGCCGTATGTGGTAAGGATGTTGATTTAAGACCTGTATTCTGTAAATGAGTTTTTTTCACATGCTTGGATATGATTTCTTATTTTGTGTGATGATAGTTTTAATGGTTGGAAATCCTGGATTTAGGTGAAGAATTAGAAGCAACTAATCTTCTAGAAAATTGAAAGCGTTAGGAATTCTTCTTCATTGGGGTGAGTGATCGATGCCTTGTTAAAGTCGTATCTTGGTGTTGAAACCGAATGTATAATGTTTACGGCCGTTTTAGTGGTCGGATTTAGCATGACATTCACTAATTAGTGCATTCAGAATGTTGATTTTAGAGGTTTGGATTTGTGTCGTTGTGTTGCTTTTCAGAAATGACCAAGTGTGTGCCTCAATCCCGAAAAATCAATGAACAATGCGAAGCTGAAAAACCCACTATCGACGCCACATGACCGTGTGCCAAGCCATGTGGGCCCATTTTTAGTAAAACTAGTTAAAGTCGTGATTGATGTGCATCTCGATGTTAGCCACTTCGTAGGGTCTGTTATGTGATATTTATGACTTATATATATATAATCCGACATTCTGTCTCTGCATGTACAACTTTTGAAAGCATGTTAACATGTTCTGATGTGTAAAGCATGTATGATTTGTGTGCATTTGGATATCTGGTTAGTAATTGCATGTGCATTGGGGTGGGATATCTATGTAACGGAGGAAGTGTTGGCAGTTTAATGATCTGCCTTATCTGGTGGCTTTACCACATATATTTGTTTTGGTAGTTTGACTGCATTTTTGGTGGCTTGACCACCCATATCTGATTTTGGTGGGTTATCACATTACTTCTGGCAGTTTTGACTGTACATTTCTGTATAGTGACAAGCTCACTTATTGGTGTGTAGGGTTGGATGGGTATTTATTACCCTTTATGGTGTGTTGGGATGGATGAAGATGGTGTGTAATGGATGGGGGTAGGATCTGTACTTGTTCTGTATTAAATGTTGCATCACATGATATGCCATGCCATCTGTATTTAATCTAATTATTATGTTGCATCCATAGTATGCCAAGTTGTGTATTCTGTTCAACTTCTAATTTCTATGTGAATTTGTTATATGTTCTGTTTGTATAGGCTGAGTTATACACTGAGCTTTGTAAACTCACCCAATTTTCTAACTTCTCATGCAATCAACAAACTTAGCATGGAGCGGCCTGGGAGCTTGGATTGGTTTTCTAGTTAATACTATAAAATGATTTATGTTTAATTCATTTTTGGACTTTTGGATTGTAAATCTCTTTTTGGACTTTGCTTTATGGTATTAGTTCATTTTGCTGGATTTTAGTATTTTTAACGTAAAACTATGAAATTGTACGAATTATCAAATTAGAATTCGGTTTTCAAAACTAAAACTCTAAAAATTTTCGCTATTATACTAAATAAATGATTAAGTGATTTTACTATAAAATAAGTGTTTTCAACTTGAGATTCTCTAAAAATGCATAAGAGGTTAGCTAAAATTAGTAACTTCAGATCACACGATTTCCAAAACTAGATTTTAAATTGGGTTTTCAAATGGGAAGCATAATACCTCAAGATCTGGTCATAACGTCCATGTAACACCCCTAACCCGTATCTATTGCCAAAATAGGGTTATAGAGCATTACCGGAGTTTACAAATTAATTTACAGACATTTCATTTCATCAAGCATTCATATTTAAAACCAATCAAAATCAAAACATTAATGAGCTAACGTTGGCCAATTTAACTTATACAAGCCATTATAACCAGAATCAAAACATCCAAAATTACTGATAGAATTAATGGATAGTGTGATAAACATTCATACATCCATTCAATGTATTTTTCCCCTAACATGCACAAACTTAATATTCAAGTTAGTCCAATAATTTCCACGTATCAATAATATATACCATGATTGATGAGCTTATCAATTCCATGATTTCCATTCCCTTGTTATTTTTTCATATTTATCCCGTTGAATTTTTTGACGTGATGAGCTTATCAATTCCATGCTTTAGTGTACAAATTCGGGCCCGTCAATTCATATTCATGTGCGCACATTTCCATTTCAGATAGCATATTCATGAACCTCATCCTTACAATGGATTACCATCGAAAGCAAATCCTAAATATAATCTCATAGAGTATTGTCAGGATTACCAGTCCAGGCTAAATCCCCTGCAATGACAATTACTCTAATGAGCTTGGATCTGAATTACTCACTACACCAAAACAGGCTTTTAGCGGCGCTTTTTTAGGCCTTTAGCGGCGCTTTGCTAAGCGCCGCAACAGAAGCCGCTAAAGATTGCGCCGCTAAAGGTGTTGGTCTATAGCGGCGCTTATATCAAAAACGCCGCTGAAGACTAGGAGCTTTCGCGACGCTTTAGTAGAAGCGCCGCTGAAGACTAATACATTTAGCGGCGTTTTTGGTAAAAGCGCCGCTATAGATCAAGGTCTTTAGTGGCGTTTTTGTGCTAAGCGCCGCTATAGATCAGGGTCTTTAGCGGCGTTTTTGGTAAAAGCGTCGCTATAGATCAGGGTCTTTAGTGGCGTTTTTGCGCAAAGCGCCGCTATAGATCAGGGTCTTTATCGGCGCTTTTACTAAAAACGCCGCAATAGACCATGATCTATAGCGGCGCTTCACACAAACGCCACTAAAGACTCGATCTATAGCGCTTTTTACCAAAAACGCTAAAGACCAACACCTTTAGTGGCGTTTTTTTAAAAACGCCACTAAATTTGGCAGATTTGTAAAATAAATTTTTATATATTTTCACCCTCACAAAAAAAACAAATCGAAGAAATCATATCTAAACCAACCAAAAGTAATAAATCTATATATTAAACAAATAATATAATAAATATCAATAAATATAATAAAATTCGTATTATTCTTACAAAAATGTTAAAACTTAAAATGATAATTCAAAGTCAAAATTGAGGTATATTTACACGATAGTCTAAGACGGCGGCGGTTGCGACTGCTGAAACATCTTCATCATACTCTGGAGCTGCTGCTGGAGTTCATCGAACTTTTGACGCTGCTCTGCTTCCCTCGCTGCAGCCTCTACTTCCCTCGCTTTAGCCTCTGCTTCCCTCACTGCAGCATGTACTTCTCTCGCTGCCGCCTCTGCTTCTCTTGCTGCCGCATCTGCTCTAAGCTGCTGCTGGAGTTCTTCATACTTTCGTTGAACCTCAGCTTCTCTCGCTGCTGCATCCGCTTTAAGTTGTAGCTGGAGTTCTTCATATCTTCTTTGAACATCAGCTTCTCTCGATGTTGCCTCCGCTTTAAGTTGTGTAATTTGCTCACCGTTGTCGCTTGCATCCGAGCCATCCGGTCTCTTAACCTCTCGAACTTGACTTATTTCGACTCCAAGGCATATATTGTTGCGAGCTAGATCCAAAATATTGGGATGGGTTAACAAAATATCCTTGAAATCGAACCCGACCATACCTTTCAGACCCAAAACTTCAAAGATAATCCGGTTATCAATGTCGTCAATATGAACAGAACTATCACTGGAAGCAATCGCTTCGTACTCCACCTTTTTATCCTTTAATTTTTCCTAAAAAATAAATCACATAGTTAGGAACGCAATATATATTAAAAAACCGAATGCAACATAACTTAACAATATTTGCATTACAATAAATGAAATAAATAATTAGAAATTAAACACTATAAATAATTAAAACAAGTGAAATTGTATTAAGCAAACGTACCATAATTTCTGCAGCTTCAGGAGTCATAGGGTTTCCATCTTTCTTCCTATGTGTAATGTCAAAAAGTTGAAGTCGTCCAACTTTTTGACCGGACGATAGTTCCTACAATACAATAGTAAAAATATTAATTGATAGAAAGTAATAAATATCTGCCAATATTAAAAAATTCAAAATACCTCTGCATGAGCTACACACGCAAAACTTTTCGACCTAGTCAGTGAGTGAATTTTGTTCTTGCCTACTTTGTTTTCCAACTTGTTCACGATCCTACATTATGAAATTATTAGTACGTTAATTAGGAAATACTATACACCAAAATAATTACAAAATTTTATAAGGGACACATACCTCTCCTTTCTTCGAAGTCCAAAATCTAACGACCTCTTCCCACTGGTACCTCAACATTCCCGGCGGGACATTTTGTAATCTCTCGTCGAGTGTTGTTTTTGTCTTAAAATATGCTTTCTTTAAAGTGCTCTTATGGTCTCTCCATCTTTTCCCCAATGCCTTCTTTACATAAGCATCGGAGACCTCTAGAGCAAATCTCGCCTACAAAAAACACAACTTAAGAAATTAATCGTAAACGAAACTTAAACCCAAGTTTTATAAATGACATAATACACGTTTTGTTACCTTAATGTTATCGAGAGCTTGGTTCTTGTTACTCTCGGGCACTTTATGCCATGACTCGAAGTTAATTGGCAGCATATTTGCATTCCGTGATAGAATGCCCATGTATCCTGCTAAAAGGCGGGCTTCTGATCCAACAGGCTGACCAAAGCTATTACTGGATACTTGGACACGCTCGACTGGATCTAGGTCGTATAAATCGCTCAGTACTGTACGTCCGCGAACTCTCCGCGTCCCACCAGTTTCATCTGAAAAATAAAAGTATTGTAATATACGAAATTACAAAAAAACAAACAAGAGTTCAACACACGTGTAAATTAAATGTTAAATTACTTTGATCTTCTATAGGTTCCTCAGGTGTAACCAGAATATTCGAAGATCCAATAGCAGTCTGTTGTTCAGTGCTGTTTGTTTCCGCCGAGTTTGGAGTACCTTGAACAATGCGGTGCGATCGCACTTTTCTTCTAGGCATTTTATCTGCAATACAAATAAATTAGTTCAAAACTTAGTATACAATTACAACAATAATGTCACATATAAAATAGTTGAAATATCATCATTCGTAAATATATACATACATATTCATAAAAACTTACTACATTATAAATCGTAAATATCTTCATCCGTATCCTGGCGGACCCATCCAAATTGTGTACTAGTACTAGGGATGTTTTCGTATAAGTTCTGTTCTGGAAATGGTAAAGTTTGTGTTCTGTCGTCAATGTCATCTCTACTTCCACTGCCCATGTCAAACAAGTCTCTAGGGATGTTACGGAGTACAACGTACCAACCCTCATCAGTTGGATCTTTTGAGTAAAAAACTTGTTTGACTTGAGAAGGAAATACATACGGCTCATCAATCAATTGTTGTCCTGTGTGAATCAATCGAGCGAAGTTTACCATTGTGAAACCAAATTGATCTTGCTTGATTCCACGTGCAGTATTAACATCTACCCAATCACCTCGAAATAAGACAACTTTCCATTTGCCGTAGTAATCCAACTCAACTATGTCAGTAAGAAGTCCAAAATATTCCACATTTCCCTCAGCAGGATTATTGTCCCTAGCACTAGCATAACTTGTAATTGAGGAATTAACAACTATTCCACAATTTTGCGTTCTCCTCAATCTCTCGCGATATTTTGTATGAAATCTGAATCCGTTTATAAGGAATGCACTATATCTTTTAACCACCCGATTTGGACCTTGGGAAAGCCATTTAACTTCGTCGGTGACGTTCTTCCCACTCCAAACCTATTGAATGGAAAGTAAACTGAGTAATTAAAAATGTGAGTGCTCAAATATTATTATTTTTCGGTGAAAGAGGCCATTTACATACCGTTTGGCTTAACCATTCATGAAAAGATTCTGTAAACAACTTATTGATATCTCGATGTTGTGTTCTTCGGGAGCGCGAACGAGATCTCAATATTTGTTTGTACTCACTATGTTAAAAAAATGTTCAGTTTGTTAGACTATAAACAATTTTTAAATGATGAATATTTATCAAATTTCTAGAACTTACTTGCGTAAAGGTTCCATTGATTCGTGGTGAAACAGAACATATCGATGTGCTTGTACCCACGATAAATCATCTAATTCTGCAATTTCAACTTTACCGATTGGTTCTCCAAAACTTTGGAACAAATAATTGTCCGCAGTTATAATCCGTGAGTCCAACATTTCTATTTGGTCCATTCAACCGTGTTTCAACATCTTCCAAATATCTTGAATGAAGGTCATACATTCCTCTGCCAAGTAGCCTTCAGCAATCGATCCTTCCGGATAACGCTTGTTGCGGCAATAAGACTTTAATTTGGATAGGAACCTAAACACGATATACAACATTATCAAAAGTTGTAACTAAAGGCATATAGGTGAATTAAGGAAAATTTTAAAAATTGTAATTAACACATTTCTATGGGATACATCCATCGATAGAAAACGGGTCAGCCAAGAATTGCTTCACGCGGGAGATGGATTATCAAGTGAACCATAATAGTGAAGAAGAAAGGTGGGAAGATTTTCTCCATGTTGCATAAAGTTAAAGCGGCTTGATCCTGTACCTTCTGAAGTTCTTGAACATCCAAAACTTTGCCACAAATGGCTTTCATTATATTGGATAGTTCAATTATAGAAGACGTCACCTTCTTCAAAATACAACATCGTAGAGCAACTGGAAGTAAATCTTGCATCAAGATGTGATAGTCATGTGATTTTAGCGAATATAGTCTTCGATCTTTAACACTAACACATCGAGATATATTTGATGCATACGCATCCGAACCTTTATATCCTTCAACACCATGCGAACACTTCTTTCTCTGTCTTCGACATTGAGAAAATAGAAGGCGACAACCGATATTTACTATTCGGAAGTGGATTCGGATGAAGATCGTCGAATTCCCATCCGAACTAAATCAAGTCGACTCAAGATTGTCTTTTGATTTTCCGTCGCATTCAAAATTGTACGCACAATGTTCTCGCAGACATTTTTCTCAATATGCATAACATCAAGATTGTGTCGTAAAGGTGGTGCTCCCAATAAGGCAACTCAAAAAATACTTCTTTTCTTCCACAAGTCCGCCTCATTAGGATCATCCTCTTCATCGGAGTTATCATCAGCTTCATAATTTGATCTTCTATTTCTCTTCGTGTTTGTCGGTTGATTCATCTTCCCATAACTGAAATTCATATCTTCCAACATTAACAAGATTTCAGATCCACTTGTCTGCGAAGGAGCTTCTCCGAACTCTTGATGCATCAAATGTCGAACTCAAATCTAAATCTATGATTTTCCTAACCACCGACGATGCCCCATGTAAGAGAACTTCTTCCCATTGTATAACCATTGCGAACATGTTTATGCAGCACAACAAGGGCACGCATAACGACCCTTGGTACTCCAACCGGATAAATTGGCATAAGCGGGAGGTCATTAATGGTCCACATCAAAGTCGCACGTAAATTGAAGTTCTCCTTTCTCAGACATCGTATGTCTCGACACCAGCCCATAATTGTTTTAACTCTTCAATAAGTGGTCAAAATAAATGTCGATATCATTCCCGGCCCTTTCTCTCGTGGATAATCATAGACAAGATAAGGAAGATTGCTTCATGCAAATCCACGAGGCAGATTGTAAGGAACAAGCACTACTGGCCAAGTACTGTATGCAGTACTCATGATCTTGTAAGGATTAAATTCATCAGATGCTAGGTCAAGCCTCACACTCCTTGGATCGCTTGCAAAGCTTGGAAATTTATTGTCAAATGATTTCCAAGCCAAAGAATCTGCCGGATGCCTTAATAATCCATCATCGGTTCGTCCTTCATTGTGCCACGTCATTGACTTCGCTGTCTTCGACGACATGAAAAGCCTTTGAAGCCTTGATATCAGCGGAAAATACCGTAAAATCTTGACCGGCTTCTTTCTTGGCTGTGCATCATTTTCATCGTCGTTCCCATCTTCTGTGTTTCTATTTATCCAACGGGATTCGCCGCATACATGACAGCACTGTTGGTTTCTCCGATCGCCCCAATACAACATGCAATCATTCGGGCAACTATGGATTTTGTTGTACCCAAGACCTAAGTCTTTTATAATTTTCTTCATATCTTTGCAAGACTGAGGGATTTTTGCAAATGCGAAACATTTCTCTCAAAACTCTAACAAGATTGTCAATGAGTTCCCGATCCACCCTCCCAAACATTTTAAGCTGGAAAAGACGAATGCGAATGACATTTTGAAAATTTCGATCCCTCATATAGTTCTTCGTTCATCTCATTAAGTAGCGCGTAGAACTTTGCCGCTTCTCCATTCGGCTCTTCATGATGTACACTTCTTCCGGGTTGGGCACCAAAGATTTCCACCGAGATTACAATCATCGGATGGCGAGAAAGTCGGTGGGAACGATCAGAAACCATGACTCGAATATTAAATGCTTCACGCAACATCCCTTCCATGTCATCCCCTCTAATAGACTGATGGTAGGCAGTACTATCATAAGATACATCCATCCTTGAAGAGGAAGTACTAGGCGGGCATTCTCCATGAAAAAACCATTGTTTATAACCACGAACAAACCCATCAACAATTAGATGCTCGTATACAACTTCACGATAATGCCAGTTTATGTTGACACACTTCTTACACGGGCAAAGAATCATGTTCTCTTGGCTTGCATATTGAAATGCAAAATCTAGAAAAGTTTGTACTCCATTTCGTAACAAACTTACACCTTGACAAATTCATCCAAGACCGGTCCATTTCTTATTTCTTGAAGCCTAATCTTGAGAATAAATTGCACGGGTTTAGGATTTAGGAATAAGTATAACTAAGCTACGTAAGTTATGTATTATGTAAGTTATTTATTATGAAAATTATGTAAGTTGTGTATTAGTCAAATTATGTTATGTAAGTTATGTATGTCGATAAGTTATGTAAGTTGTAAGTTATGTAAGCTATTTATTATGAAAATTAAGTAAGTTATGTAATTTACTTAATAATTAAAAATTGTAAGTTATGTAAGTTGTAAGTTATGTAAGTTGTAAGTTATGTATAACATTAATTAACTAAGTTATGTAATTTATGTATAATCTTGAGTAATTAATTAAGTTATGTAATTTATTTATATTAACTAATTAAGTTATGTAATTTATGAATAATTAAAAAAATGTAAGTTATTTAAGTTGTAAGTTATGTAAGTTGTAAGTTATATGTATAATATTAATTGCAATTTTTGTAATTTATGTATCATATTAATGTAAGTTATGTAACTTATGTATATTAATTAATTAAGTTATGTAATTTATGTATAATATTAATGTAATTTATGTATGTTAATTAATTAATGTAACTTATGTATATTAATTAACTAAGTTATGTAACTTATGTATATTAATTAATTAAGTTATGTAATTTATGTATAATATTAATGTAATTTATGTATGTTAATTAATTAATGTAACTTATGTATATTAATTAACTAAGTTATGTAACTTATGTATATTAATTAATTAAGTTATGTAATTTATGTATCATATTAATGTAATTTATGTATCATATTAATGTAATTTATGTATATTAATTAATTAATGTAACTTATGTATATTAATTAATTAAGTTATGTAACTTATGTATATTAATTAATTAAGTTATGTAATTTATGTATCATATTTATGTAATTTATGTATCATATTATGTATTATGTAAGTTATTTAAATTATTTAAGTTGTGTAAGTTGTGTAAGATATTTAAGTTATGTAAGATTTGTATTATGTAAGTTATGTATGCTATGTATAATGTAAGTCCATATGTTATTATGTAAGTTATGAAAGTTTAAATATAAGCTTGTAGATAACGTATGTAAGTTAATATGTAAGCAATGTATTATGTAAGTTTATATAAAATTTTATATAAGTTATGTATTATGTAAGGAAATGCAATATAAGTTTGAGTAAGTTATGAATGTAAGTTATTTAAATTATTTAAGTTGTGTATGATATAAGTCATGTAGGCTATGTGTTATGTATGTAAATTATGATTTATAAACGCTTTAAATTTTTCAAATATATCAATATAATTTTAATTATTCATTATGTAAGTTAAGATCGATAATTAGTCATTATGTAAGTTAAGATCGATAATTATTCATTAATTTGAAGTAAAATTTATAATTGCAACACAATATCGAAATCGATGATTTATAAACGCTAAACCGATAAAACGATTCGCCCATAATTTATTCAATTACTGAAATATATAAATCATTTAAGAGTTGTATTCAATTTTAATAGTTTAAAACAAAGTGATCTTTGCGAATATCTTGAGCAGAAAATTTAGACATCAAAAATGTAATAAGATGCAAAGTAAAATGCAAATTTAGCTAAAATGGTAATTAAAACTCCCATCTAAAATGAAAATAATAATTAAACTATACAACTAAAATATAATAACATATAAAAATTTAACAATTTGACTTTTTTTATAAGAAACCTAAATAGAGAAAAATAGGAATAAATACCTTAAATCCACTCAATTCCGAAGCAAATCCTGGAAAAAAAAGACAGAAATACATTAGTACATACCGAAAAAACATAAGTAATTAAAGCCAAAAAACTTAAAAAACCGAAAAAATATATATGAAGATATGTTGAAACATGACAGTGAATTAGATGATATTAGAGGTTTAAAAGTGAACATATATATATGTTCCCAAAATAACATGACAGAAAAACAATCCATTAAATCCATTAAACTAACAGCAATAGTCTACCTACTTGTCTAATGATTCCCCATCATCTAATGATTCCTACATTGATACTACATTATAATCAAATTAGAATCAAACTTGTCTTCCATGTCGTCCATGTGTTGAATTGCCTCAATTAATCTGCTTTTTTGGTGTGGAAGTTTTATTAACCAAGTTTTTCGATTTGCAGATAAAGGGAAAAGCACTAAAGTTATTGTTATTACAGCAGTAATTGCGGGTATAGTAACCATTATGATTATTATGCTATTCTTATGATGTTGGATGGCTAAAAGAAGAGGTAATATCTCTATCTTTTTTTTATTGGTTATTAAGATATTCAAACTCAACTCCATTACTCTGTTTGAAAATGATTGAACATGTTTGAGATTTTGCTTTTTAATTAGGTAACTCTGAATTCAGTGTATCTCTAATTTAGCAATTTGCATCTCAGGAAGGAAACAAAAACACAAATAGATCAAACAACAACTCAACAAAGGAAATGCAATGACAAAATTTTCTAGTGAAAATGTGGGAGAAAAATCAATGGGAGTTAAACTCCAGCAGCTGCGGCTATTCAAATTCGAAGAACTCGCCATTGCGATGAGCAACTTCGATCACTCAAAAAAGCTAGGGCAGGGTGGTTTCGGTCCAGCTTATAGGGTAATTAATAATGGCGATTTCCAGCTAATCCAGAGTCAGTGAAATGTCATTTTTCTTTTTGCAATCAAGTCTTATGAGCTGAATATTGTGTGCAGGGAATACTACATTAATATCACATCACCCCATCTTTAAAAAGAAATAAGTCACAAAGAAACAAAAATTATTTGGCAATTGGGTGATGAGAAATCATTACTGGGTTAAAACAGGTCAAATTCACACCAAAGAAATAAAACACGTCAAATTCACACCAAAATCTAACCATCATATTCTTTACCTGAAATCATTAGTGGGTTAAAACCATTCTAATTAAATCTGGAAAAGAAAACGGAGGCAATTGAGTGATGAGAAATAATTAATTTGGCAGTTTGTAGCCTTTTATAAACCAGAAATACAAATTGAGTTTTGGCAGAAAGAATTGTAAATCAAAGTCTAAAACTTGTTAATCACTCTATTATTCTCCTTCACTCTTATACTTATTTGTCTAGCTATTGAGAATGCATGTCTCATTCATGTATTCGACAATGTTTTCAATACAACATGGACAGATTCAATTCAAGCCATCGACACCATTGCCTTACCTTTGCCTTGCCTTGTTCTTGTTCTTGTTCTTGCCTTGTTCCAGTTCAAACAAATTCCGCTTTTTTCTTCTGTAAAAGAGAAAGAAGGGATGGCGAAGACATGAGTAAAAATCAGGAACATTCAAACACAGTTCCAAGACGACAGACGGCTTACCTATTCCCCATCATCTAATGATTCCCCAAAAATTATGTTGTTTAATCGAAACCCTAAAACCCCAAATAACTTAGATGACCTAAAACCCCAAAATTTAATCAAATGTAACCGGATGTGCTTACCTATTCAATCGAAAAATCTCGCAATTGTGCTCCACCGTCTTTCAAGATCGACTTGACCACCTTTCTTCCCTTTCTATTTTTCGTGATAAGTTTTACACACTTCTCTCGTAATTTCGACACTTAGAAAATTTTGTTAAAGGTTGTCAGAATCGGAGGACGGAGGCGAGATGTAAGTGAATTTGCTCACCGATTTAAACAGCGCCGTTTAAGTTAAGTTATAAGTTTTATGCGCTTCCTATAAAACGCCACAATAGAATTTGATTCCTAATTCACGTAATCACGCCAGTATATTGTAATAATTGTATGCTTTTGACTAAAACGCCGTAAGGGATACCTTTTATGCGCTTTTATATAGAAACGTCGCTAAAACTCTCATTTTCTTTTTGTCTTACTTTTAAATAATTAATTACCAATTTATTTAACAAATAAATAATTACTAACTTATTTATTTGTTTATTTATTTATACCAATTTTAGTTTGGTCCTATATTTACAAATTAAATATTTAATAACTATATATATATATATCCATATATATTCATATATATCCATATATAAGTAAAAATATATACAATGGACGTTAATTTGGGTTAAATGTTTTGCCGTTATAACTATTATTAATTAGTTATATTAACAAGTCTCAAATTATAAATTAACTTTGTAATCTTCATATTAACCATTCAATTTATATATGTAGCTATGTACATGCATAAAGTGATCATCTTATACCTATTATACTCAAAACTTATCTTAATATTAAATTTATTCTGGATATATATTTTACAAATATATAAGAACATATATATTTACCTCCAAAATTAATCAATCTAATATTAACCTATTAAGAAACCCTAAACCCCGGTCAAACCCCTAAAACATCTATAACACTCAGTAAACCCTAAACCCTAATTAACCCTATACTTAACCCCTAAATTCACGTAACCCCTAAAGCATAACCTAGCCCCTAAACCCTAAACCATAAATACCAAACCTTAAATTCATATATACCGGCCCGTACTCCTTAGAATACCATGCATCGACCAAAATATTCCCTAAATATTCTTTAATAATAAAAAAATATAGTGAAAATCTATTAAAATATAATAACTTATATTTATATAGTTAAAAATATTGTATAAAGTTGAAATAAGGAAGCAATATTATCTTTATGACAAATTTTCGTATGAAGCTTCGAATGTCCTCTTAACAAATGGATGAAATTTGTTATAATAAACTTGGTACAACAAATTTTGTCTCTTTGTATAAAAAACATTTTTTTATTATAAAATTTGGTATAGAAAATGCATTTTTTTCGATAATAAGTTCGTAAAGGATGAGGACACGGGTTAAATGGCCTTTAAAGAAATGGCGCCGCTTAAATTAATTTTAGGTCACATTTGCGGCGTTTGGCGTAAAAACGCCGCTATTGCATGCCTTTTGCGGCGCTACCGGAAAAAACGCCACTAACTTTTCAATTACAGAAAGAAACAGTGACGTTTTCACAAAATTGTAGACATATTTGCGGCGTTTTACCTTAAAACGCCATTAAATTTTCAATTACAGAAAGAAACAGTGACGTTTTCACAAAATTGTAGACATATTTGCGGCGTTTTACCTTAAAACGCCACTAAATTTTCAATTACAGAAAGAAACGGTGACGTTTCCGCAAAATTGTAGACATATTTGCGACGTTTTCCCTTAAAACGTCACTAATAGAGTACACATTCAACTGAAACGACGCCGTTCTGACACAGTTTCAAGAATATTAGCGGCGCTTCCCTATAAAACGCCACAAGAGAAACTGATCCCTAACACGTAACGACATCGTATTGATCCATATAAAACACGAACTTTAGCGGCGCTTAGAAAAAATGCCGCTAAAGAACAGAGAATTAGTGGCGCTCAGATAAAAACGCCACTAATGATACGAGCATTAGCGGCGCTTAGACAAAAACGCCGCTAAAGAACAGAGAATTAGTGGCGCTCAGATAAAAACGCCACTAATGATACGAGCATTAGCGGCGCTTAGACAAAAACGCCGCTAAATGTTTAAAAAATCGCAAAAACGACGTCGTTGGTTTTAGCATTTTTTGTGGCGCTTTACATAAAACGCCGCTAATACCTATTTTTGGCGGCGCTTGTTGGAAATCGAGGCTGATGGTCTACCTTTAGCGGCGCTTTGACTAAATCGCCGCTAATGCTCGATTTTTTGTGGCGTTTTTCTTTCAAACGCCGCTAAAAGTGCCGCTAAAGGCTTATTCTGGTGTAGTGACTAGTCCAAGCTAAATTCAGACCCTAATTCGGATTACCCGTCCGGGTTAAATCCATTTTCCACATATTTTTCGGGAGGGCTATATCAGGATAGGACCACCCGTCCGGGCTAGATCATTTTTACCGTCAATTTCTTTTCAGAGATCCATCGAATTTTCCTTTCATTCAACCGGGATTTATTCCCCTTTTTATCAAATATATCAATGTTTCATCAATTTTCATACAATGAGCATTCAAATCATATTCACATCAATAACAAACTTTTCAAGCATTTAAGAATATAATTCAAGTTACACGAACTTACCGGGCTAAATTGCAAAAATACCAAAGTTCAAGGACATTTTGGAAATTTTCTATTTTCCTCGAGTTTCCACCCAATCTTGATTTAAATTAATATTTCATTCAATTTATTAATTTAAATAATAAAAAAATTCATTTCATGCAATTTGGTCATTTTTTACAGTTTTATAAAATTACCCTAAAAATTTTACTTTTATTCAATTTAGTCCCTGAACCTAAAACCTGTAAATTACCTATTTTAAAATAAAATCATATTAGCTGAATATTCAAATATATTTTTCCTCCTCCTCCACTCCATTCCACATCCTTGATATATACATAATACCACTATTTACTTATTTACTCATAACAAGTTGTTCACTTGACTCATAGTCACTAAATTAATTATATCTTAAGCTACAGAACTCCAAATTGAGATCTGCAAATTTTCTCTAAAACTAGACTCACATATATTATTACCACAAAATTTTAAGAATTTTGGCTTAACCAATAAGTACATTTTATTCTTTAAAGTTTCCCATGTTTTACTGTTTGATAGTTCATATCCTCTTCACTAAAATTAATTATCTCTTTGTACAGAATTCAATGATGTCCCCGTTTATTTCTCTTAAAAATAGACTCATTAATTATTTTAAACATATAATTTCTAACCCATAATTATTTTTTACAATTTTTAATGATTTTTCCATGTCAAAACAGGGGAACCCGAATTCATTCTGACATTGTCTTACAAAATTTATTATATCTCATGATTTACAGTTCCATTACTTACACCGTTTCTTTTATGAGAAACTAGACTCAATAAGATTTAATTCAATATTTTATTCATACTCTAATTCGATTTCCTCGATTAATGGTGATTTTTCAAATTTAACCTACTGCTGCTGTCCAATACTATTTTAGTGCAAACTGTTGATTGTTGATTACTAAATTTATAACACCTTCCTTTCCTTTCTCTTCAATATTTTCCATCATTTCCCCTTATTTCCCTTTACTAGCATAACAAGAATATAGAACCTTATACAATGAAACTCTACATTAACATTAATTTCCTACTTTTTCAATAATATCAAACTAAAAAATATATTGAAATCTTGAAGTTCTTACATTGTGCTATTGATTTCAATCTTTAACTTGATTTTCTCTCTCCTCCAGCTTCTATTTCTTGAATCTAACTTTATATTCTAGCCCCTTGTAGCGACCTAAAATTTTGGGCACGGGCGCTAGTCAAAGTGATTATAGAAAATTTAAAAGCAAAGTCTCGATTTTATTTAAAAAAGGGAGTCGCCACCGATTTTTTTTTTCTAGGTGTGATCGGTCACCTATTAAATTCTCTTTTTAAAAGATAAATATTTGAAATTTTCTTTAAAAGAGTCAATTTTAGGTCCAGGTTAAAAAATCAAGAGAAAATTAGAGTTCGGGAGTCGGTTACGCACGAGGAAGGTATTAGCACCCTTGCGACGCCCAAAATTGGTATCTCGTTAAGCGCGTGTTGTCTTAATTTTCAAAAATACAAGTTCAATTTAATATTTAATCGTGATCCGATTGAAACACAAGAATTTTTTTTAAACACGAGAATTTGTTGAAAATACGAAAACACGATTTTTTTTAAAACGCGAAAATTTTGACAAATTACATGTTATCGTACTATATACATTTTTAAAGACAAAATTTTGATAAATTTACCGATAATTACAAAAATACATATTTCATTTCAAAACATGAGAATTTTTAAGTTTTTCATTTTTTTTAAAAGGGCGTCCCGAATTTAACACGAGCCAAATATATTCACCCAACATAGCAATGAAAATATATGACTTAACGTTAAATCGGTTCGTCGCCTTATTTATGAAAATTAAAAATAATAAAATTAAATACAAAGTATAAAAAAATGCTAAAAAAAACCAAGAATATTAAAGATGAAATGTCATAAAAATACGTAAATTAAATTAAAAGTGGGTAAAAAAGAAAATTACCAAAAACTCAAAAATACGAACTTGATGAATGGAATACACGACCCTTTTTCCTTTTTTTTTCCTTTTTTCTTCTTTTTTCTTTTCTTTCTTTTTTCTCTTTTTCTTTTCTTCTCTTTTCTTTTTCTTTTTTTTTTCTACTGGGCTAATGGGGAACTGGCCCTGCTGGGCTGCTGGGGACTGGGCTGCTGTATGTTGAGTTGTTGGGCCGTTGCAGTTGGGCCTGTGCTGGGCTGCTGCAGGCTTGCTAATTTGGATGCTATTGGGCTAACCTGATAGGCCTGCTATGGGCTGTTTTCTTTTTTATGCTTCTTTTCTTTTTTTTCGGATTGGGCTGCTGCTGGGTCTCTTGGACCGCGGGTCGCAGGTCGGGTCGGGTCGGGTCTCTGGATCATGTTGGGTCGGATCCCGGTCGGGTCAGTTTGACCCGATTATTTTAAATTTTTTTTCTTTTTTTCTCTTTTTCTTTTTTCTTTCTTCTTCTTTCTTCTTCTTCCTCTTCTTCTTCCTCAAACCCTAGTTGCACCGCCGCCACTCGCCGCCGTTCGTGCCGCCGCCATCGTCTCCGTCGGTGATGCGCTGGCCGATCTCCTCTTCTCCTCTCTTCCTTTCTTTTTTCGAAAGCCTTCTCTTCTCTCTTTTTTTGTGTTTTTTTTCTTTGAATTTTTTTTTGGTGGGGGGTCTCGATTTTAGGGTTTTAAACCCATTTTATAGTGATTTATTTGCTTCTTTTTGCAGGTGGCAGGTTGCTAGGGAAAAGGGAGGCCATACCCTAGGCCGGTGGCCGGAAATTGCGGGGATTAGGTGCGAAAATCATGTTTGGCTGCCAGAAGGACCAAATTGCAAGCATAGCAAAACTTTTGGGGCCAAAGTGTAATTTTAAGAAATTTTTGGGGTTAAAATGCAATTTTAAGAAGTTTAAGGGTCATAATGAAATTTTAAAAACTTTAGGGGTCAAAATGCAATTTTAAAAAGTGGAGGGGTCAAAATGTAAATTTAAAAAAAAAACACGAAATCGAGCCGGACAAAATTCAGTGATTACACTCCCCATTGTCTTCTTATTATTTTTCTCTCTTGGAAGCTATGGAAATTCTTTTGAAAGGACCAAATTGTAAAAACAAAAACAAAACTTTCTTTCTTCTCTTCTCTTCTAACGTGAAATTCATGGAAAGATGACGATTATTCATCTTTAGTTCCATATATATATACTAAATAAAATAATAATAAAATAATAAAATATCATTTAAAAATCAAATTAAAATATTAATAAACTAATATTTATTTAATTAATCTAAAATATCTCCAACATCATCATTATTTTCTAGATTTCTCTTTCTTCTAATTGACCATTTTCCATTTAGATCTTTTAAAATTTCATCCTTGAGTCATCACTTAATTTGGTAAAATAATGATTTAGTCCTCATAATTCTTCACCTATTCAATTTGGTCCCAATTCATCCATTTTCCTTAGTTTCTAGATTATTCCACCCTTAAAATATTTACACTATTGGTCCTTCAACTTTTTCATATTTACACTTTAACCCCTCAAATTTTGAGTATTTACTCTTGGGCAACAAAACTTTTCTCACTTTTTCAATTTAATACTTTCTTGAATTAATATGTCATAATATACTTCCCAATGTTGACATAACTCAAAATTACCCTTTTATCACTTTATTTCTTTATTTTACTATATCATGAATATTATCTTACTTTTTTACTGTAGTAATTTTCGGGGTATTACAGTCCAAGCCGGGTGTGGGGTATTACAAAATTTTTTGGATTTCTTTAATACAAAGAAAACTCCTTTGATTCCTCTTTTTTATGGAGCTTCGGTCCAAAGGCCGTCTAGACTTGATCTTGGAATGATGCGATTTGCTTTAATAGTCGTTGAGACTTAATCTTGAAGTTGAGTTTGGGGAGATGTTTGCTTGAGAATTTAAATTGATTTGAATTCAAGGGCCATTGAGACTTAATCTTGAATCAACGATGTCCATTTTAAGCGTTATCAAGACTTGATCTTGAAAATAAATTTGGAAAGAGTTTGGATAAAGGATTGCCTAAACTTAATTTTGGATGGTTGAGCTTGTTTTAAGTGTTGTGATGGCTTGCTCTTGAAACAACTTTTGACCTCCTTTCTTCAATTGAACATGATCAAAAGACAACTTTATTCGGAAACAACTTTTTGACCAACTCTCCATGGTTGAATTGGACCAGAAGCTACCTTTTCAGAACTGATATGGTGCTTGTCAGAATTTTTTCAAGTTCTTCAGTTTCTTCAGAGACTTCTAGACTTCTAAACTTATGAATTTTTTTTGTATTGAATGGTTTGGAGGTGATCCCTTTCTATAGTAAAATTTAACTTCTTCATTTGAGTGTTCTACAATAATTAAATTGTTTTATTTATTATTTATCTCATATTAGTTTAATTAATTAGAGATAAAATAATCATTAAAGAATATGATTTCTTTATAAAAGAGTTCTAAAAGGAATTAATTTCTTGATTTATCTCTTTATTAATTAAATTAAATTTAAATAGAGATAAAAAAGTAATGATAAATTGTGATGGTCAAGACTTATGTATACAACTTTTGTTGAGTGTAAAAAGTGGACAAGTCAATTCTAACCTCATTTCACCTCAAAACAACTTCAAATCTTGCAAATCTAAGTTTAAACCTCGAAATTGAAAAGTTTCAATCTTCACCAGATCTCTTCCATTTCAAAGTTTGTGCTTTTACACAACCTCAACTTCGCCTTCATTATTGGGATTTGAGAGATAAGCCTTGAAATTGACCCCAACCCAAAAATTAAGTGTAATTATTTGCCATGTTATTTCTCTTGGCAATGATGGGGTTAGGACGTTGGCAATCGCCTTGGTCTCCCATCTAAGCTCTTTATGATTTATAAAATTTTAAATTAATAATGATAAATTTACATTTTGGTCCCCCAAAAATGATAAAAATATAATTTAATCCTTTTAAAATTATAAAAATATAGATTATTAAAATGATGAAATTACATTTTTACTATCGTAAAAATATACAATTTAATTCCGGTCCTCCCCAAAAAAAAATTCTGACTACACCAGTGTCTCTTAATTGAAAAATATATTTTAGCTTTGTTGCAGATGAGTATAAAAGTTGTCAGTGTTTTACTCTCTCTAGTGATACTAGTTTCTTTCAGAAGCCTTGGAAAAAATATATTTTGTTGATTTGAATGTGGATCTACAAATGCCTCTTTCTAGAATAAAATGAATTATGTAGGCTTAAAGGTGTAAAAAATCCTCAAATTAAAAAAAAAAACAATCAAGTCCCTACTTTTTTTCATTCACTTGGGTACTTGAACTTTCACAATGCATCAAAAAGACCCTCAAACTTTTTTAAAAAATAGTAGTTAAGCCCTTGCTTTTTTTTTTTTTTTTGCACTCAATTGGGTACTTTAACTTTTAGAATGCATCAAAAAGGCTCTCCAACTTTTTCAAAAAAGTAATTAAACCCTTGCTCTTTTTTTTTTTTGCACTCAATTGGATACTTAAACCTAGGGGTGTTCATTCGGTTAACCGACCGGTTAACTGACCCGAAATAACATTAACCGAATTAACCGACCCGAAATAACATTAACCGAATTAACCGACCTTTCAAAATTTTTAACCGTTAGCCGAACCGAAATTTTTTCAAAAAAATTAACCGAACCAAAATTTTTTCGGTTAATTTGGTCGGTTAACCGAATTAACTGAAAATTATATGTTTTTTTTATTTTTGGTTAAAAATTAACCGAATTAACCGAATTAACCGAATTACCCGAATTAACCGAATTGAATCACTACATAATTAAATTATTTTTAGACTTTTAGACTTTAGTTTTAGTTTTAGTTTTAGAATTTTATTTTTATTTATTAAATTATTTGTAATTTTTATGATTGGGTTGGGTTGGGTAATTGGGTTGGGTTGAATACTTGGGTTTGGATTGGGTTTAGGTGAATAGTGGACCTATTTATATATTATAATTTTATTTATTAATTTTTTCGGTTAAACCGAAAAAATTCAGTTAACCGACCGATTTCGAACCGAATTAACCGTTAACCGAAAAATAAAAAAATAATTAACCAACCCCCGATCGAAAAAATTCGGTTAACCGACCGATTAACTGAATTCGGTCGGTTAACCGAATTTTTTCGGTTTTACCCGAATTTTGCACACCCCTACTTGAACCGACCCTAATTTTTTTCAATTAAAGCCATCATGTGTTACAACCATAGTGTGACATGTGGCAAAAAATGATAAAAAATAAAAATTTATAAAATTTATAAAATGATTAAATTTTAATAAAAATATTAAAATTAAAAATTAGAAAAAATTATAAAAATTGTAAAATTTTATAAAATCATAAAAATTATAAAATATATAGAAATATAGAAAAAATATAAAATTTTATAAAGTCGTAAGAAAATTACAAAAAACGTAAAGAAATGTAAAATTAGTAAAAAAATTATAAAAATTATCGTACTAAAAGAAGCATTTTATAATTTATCTATAACTTTATTGATTTTTATTTTTTATCATTTTTTGCCACATGTCACATTGTGCTACGACACATGATGACTTCAACTAGAAAAAAATTGGGCTTCATTCACTTTAATAGTCAACGATTAAAGTTAATGGTTCAAGGGCCTTTTTGATGCATTTTATAATTTTTTTGTGACTTTTATAAAATTTTACAATTTTTCTAATTTTTAAATATTTTTATTAAAATTTAATAATTTGTATAACTTTTATTGATTTTATTTTTTTATATTTTTTTGCCATATGTCACGCCATGGTTGTGACACAAGATGACATTAACTGAAAAAAATGAGGGGCAGTTAATTTTAATAGTCAACTGTTAAAATTAATGGACAAATGACATTTTTGATGCATTTGACAATTCAAGTACCCAATTGAGTGCAAAAAAAAGTAGGGGTTTAATTACTTTTTTTGAAAAAGTTTGAGAGCCTTTTTTATGCATTTTGAATGTTCAAGTACTCAATTGAATGCAAAAAAAAACAAGCGCTTAATTTTTTTTTTGAAAAATAATTGAGGGCCTTGAGCGAATTATGTAATCTGTTGTTTATTTGTGTGACGTGTTGAACTGTATTGAATATCCTTGTTAGCATGATTTTCAATATCATAGTTTTTCACTACATTCGTTGTTTTGTATCATAGGAGGAGAGACGAACACGATTCTGAAAATAAAAAATGGGAATATTAGGAATCTCATATTTTATTTTAATTTTATTTATATTTGAATAAAATTTTTAATTAGGAAGGAGATAAACTTGATTGACTTTTTTTTAGCTTTAAAATAAAAAGGTGGGGTCTTGGAAAATTTTAATTTAAATTTAGAAGAAAAATAAAAAAAGAAACGAAAAAAAATAAAAATGAAATTGATAAATTTAAATTTATAAGAAAAATAGTTCATTGAATCTTAACTTAATTGGCATGGGCATTGTTGCTAATATAGGAGAATGTGAGTCTGAGTACGCTAAAGTACATTGTCCTCTATTTATGGATTGGAGAGAGGTTATGGGTAATTTTAGGTATAGTATCAAAAAAATAGTCGATATGAAATTTTTGTCATTACCCTTTAACGTTTTGGCCATTCAGCTTCAAAAAATTACAAAATGGTCACTAAATTATTTGAAAATTTTCATTTTAAGTCATTGAACTATTCCAAAAATTTTATTTAAGTAACTGAGCTGATAAGTTCTTTTAAAAAAAGATTCGGTTAGCGAGCTCCAAACGACAATTTGATGATTGGTACAATGGATTGACGCCCATCGACGAGTAGAACATACTTTAGATCCAAGTTGATTTGATGATCAGTGTCGGAGATTGGATAATAAAGCTGTTTAGATTTTGGTTTACGGATTCGTAACTTTCAAATTTATTTTATGAAAAAAATTAAACTAGAGAAGAGAAAGGGAATAGGAGTTTTTGATTAAAGTAAGTCATGCAAACATAAAAAGTCATACAACAATGATTTTAACAGTTTAATGACTTAAATGAAACTTTTGGATAATTTAATGACTATTTTGTAACATTTTAAAGTTAAATAACTAAAACATAAATTCACTAATAATTTAATGACTTCGATGTAGTTTTCCATAGTTTTTAATGCATCGGATGTTACCAAAACCGTTTGGACAACAATTTATTTTTTTGGATTTGGGGGCTTGCCATTGGTCCAAAATAACGACTTCTTAATCCAAAACAATTGGAGACAAAACGGAGAGCCAAATGGCACAGCCATTATCACAGCTCAGCTGAAAGTGAAAACTATTACTGAAAAGCTCCTAACTGTCGTTCGCCGTCGCGCACAACCTCCTCAAACGCCGCAGCTTCCGTCGGTCAATGACTTCGTCTCTAGGCAACACCGCCTCTTCTCGAATCTCAGCATCTTCCTCCCCCGGAGTTCGACTTTCTCTCCATCCCCCCTCCTCTTTTTCTCTCCTTTCTTTCTCTTCCTCTTTTAAGCCCTTCGCTTTCTCTCCTCTATCTTCTCATTTCTCTCCCCACCAGGTTAATTCCTCCTTTCATATTCCCTAGTTCTTTCTTTCTTCTTTTTTTTTTTATATAAATGTTCTTATTCTTTTTAGTTAATTTTGTTTTTTATTCATAAAATAGAGGAGATCGGCAGTTAATGTGTCGAGTAGCAGAGGATTCGGCACAGTTGCAAGTCCGAAATGTGCAGCTTCGAATCCTGATCAGTTGAAGAGTGCTAGAGAAGATCTCAAGCAACTTCTCAACTCTCAGTTCTGCCATCCTATTCTGGTATTAATGTCTTAATTCTTGCACTTTCTTTCTTGGGAATAATGTCGCTATGCTCTTTGAGTTTTTAGCATAGAAGAAAGATTTCTCGGTATATTGCGAATAAATGTTTGAATTTAATGAAATTTATTTCATATTTGAAGAAATGAAGTACTTATTAGTAGTTTAGTTAGAGCATTAAGGGTGGCTTCAGTTTAAGCAGCATTAATAATATGTAGAGTGAAAGGATGAAAAGAGAAAGGTGGAGAAGTTTTAAAAAAAAAAAGAAGAATTTTGAGTATGTTAGGTAGAAAAGTAAAGCCATGAGCAAGAAAACAAATAATTTCAAATTATAATGCTAAGAGGAGAGAAAAACTGAGAGTCAGTGAGTGTGCATATTTACAAGATCATTCATCATTTTCTTTTAAAACGTGTATATTGTACTTAGTTTTAGCCGAGGATAAACGATGTTTATTTTCATTTACTTGTAATTTGATTTTATACACTTCAGGTTCGCCTAGGATGGCATGATGCTGGTACCTACAACAAGAACATTGAGGAATGGCCACAAAGGGGTGGAGCGAATGGAAGTCTTAGGTTTGAAGTAGAGCTAAAACATGCCGCCAATGCTGGTAACATGTTCTTTGTCTACTTATACAATGTAATTAGTTAGTTGGTAATTGGTAGCACTGTTGTCTCATAATCTTTTGTTTCAGGCCTAGTGAATGCATTGAGTCTTATTCAGCCTATCAAGGACAAGTACTCTGATGTAACTTTCGCTGATTTGTTCCAGTTGGCTAGTGCTACTGCTATTGAGGTCTTGCTTGCTGTTACTCTTGAATGTATATCTTTTTGATTGATTTTGTAGTTGTACTAAGAATCGACATGTAATTCAGGAGGCTGGAGGACCCAAAATTCCCATGAAATATGGAAGGGTGGATGTCTCCGGTCCTAATGAGTGTCCTGAGGAGGGCAGGCTACCTGGCAAGTGAACCTTATAATGGTGCATGATTGTTCATGTCAATTTAAATTGTGGGGAGATTCCTAAATTAAGAAATGTAACTGGAAACTTGAGGCACATAATCCATTGGCAAGTTGGGCTGCTAACTAGCTTGAATGATTGGACAATGAATTGAACGTGTCTTGTTTTAGTCCATTTAATTCTGAATTTCTGGGAAGTTTACTGCACTGTTGTGAAGTGGTTATGGTTAACAGATTATTTATCTGTATCTGGAAAAGGAAGAGATATAACTAGGTGCTCCCTAATCTACAGCATATAGCAACAAATACCTGAAATGACATTATTATAGATTAATAAGAATATGGGGATCCTTAAAATTTTCAGAAGAGTAATACTAGGTTCTTAAAGATAAACAGGTGGACCATGTTTTAGACGTCATTGTATGACAGTTGTTCACCTACGAACCTAGAATATTATTAACATAGCTTTTTGTTGCCTTACGTTTGCACACTTCATGCTTCTAGGTTGTTTAGACTTCAGACTATTAGCATAATTTGGGCATTGCTTATGCCTCCTTTTTCCCTCATAGGTACCAATGCATTCGCTTATGCTTATGTCTAGAGACCACTAACCTTATAGCGTTTCTCTGTTGCTTAGATGCTGGACCACCTTCACCTGCTGATCATCTACGAGAGGTTTTCTACCGAATGGGATTAAATGACAAGGTAAACTTCATTGTAAAAATCTTTGTTATGATGGAACAATGATCTTAATCATCTGACCTTCTGACATGTAGGAAATTGTTGCATTATCTGGTGCACACACTCTTGGGAGGTCCAGACCAGAACGTAGCGGTTGGGGTAAACCAGAAACCAAGTATACGGTATTTAATCTGCCTGTGTTGATATGGATAGGAAAAATCTTTGTCTCAGTAACTTCAGTCGTTGATTTATCATTTCTGATTCTTGATCGAGGCTAGAAATTTTTGGGGCAAATGCTTACCGTTATAGTTTATTGTACTTACCATAGAAGATACAAAGTGCCATTATTTAGCAAATTAATATTCCTCAGAGAAGCAGTCCCCTTATCCTAGATGCATTGGCTTCAATAGGATAAATACGGGGGACTGCCTCCAAATATTTGATCAAATCTGAACCTTGACTAAGAACTGGCCTGTCAACCTCTTGAAGTTCTTGATGCCAAACCTGTCAATAGATATGATCAGTAACAAACACATGAGGTCAATATTTCGTAAGAACAGAACGTATGAGAAAGAAACGCCTCTTCTATCAGATCTAAGTTACTACTTATGCTATCTTGGTTGTTTTTCATGCTGAATCATATGGTTCTAGAATGACCGTTCTTTCCTATTTAGATTACCCTTAAAATTTAACTATCGGACTTTCTAGAGGTGAGCCAGGAGAAAGAAATTTGAACTTACTAAAGAAATTTGAACTTACTTTAAAAGCCTATCATGACAATGAATCCTCGAAAGAATGAAAATTCGGTGGCTAAGAGAGTGTTCAAACAAAATGAATTTGGTTCCACTAACTCAACCTCAGATAGCTATCCATATTTTCTTGAATTTAGTAAGCAAAATGTTCGGGGTTGCATAGTTTGCCAGTCATATCATATGTTAATGTCTTCAAAGATATGCTTCCCTAAGTGGAACAGGAATGGTGGTGGTTCTAGTAGTTACGAGTATACCAATAACTGCGATGAAGGACTTAAATTGGATTTTCCTCCTTGAATAACAGAAAGATGGGCCAGGAACACCAGGAGGACAGTCTTGGACAGTGCAATGGTTGAAGTTTGACAATTCATACTTCAAGGTTTGAACTTGAAATCAGTTTCTCTTCTTGAGTAAGAGGAGATTCAAAAGTGTTAAACTCTCTTGTATCCGTACAGGACATTAAAGCAAAAAGGGATGAAGATTTGCTTGTGTTGCCAACTGATGCTGTTCTTTTTGAAGATCCCTCTTTCAAGGTAAATATACTGAGTTCAATCTTAACCGGTAAGAAATATAATCGTAGGCTTGGCTAAACAGTACACAATTTGCAGGTATATGCTGAGAAATACGCTGAAGATCAAGAGACATTATTCAAGGATTATGCAGAGGCACATACCAAACTTAGCAACCTTGGGGCCAAATTTGATCCTCCAGAGGTTTGTTTGTAATGGATAGTTGCGTGTTTAATGTTTATCACTTTCATGAAAAAGAAAAAGTTTAATTAGTAAAAAGTGCCAGGCGTTTGTTACTATTAACCCCACTTTTCCTTCTATCAAAATGGTGTTCTATTTTGACGTTTGGGGAATACCTGCATGCATACAGTTGCTTGTTAAACATGCCTCACCCAAGTTTTTAGTGAGTATTAGGTACCAATAAGATGTTAACTTTTCTCTGAACGGATCAACGACATCTTAGAATAAGCAAAAGATAAATGATAGGGTCTTTTCTGTGTGAATAAGTTGCTCATAGTTATCGTACGTAAAAGGTACAATTGTTTTAGTTTGGCAAGTACCTAAGATTAGTCATTGAGTTAGACTCTAATGTGCAAGATTTTTCTTGAGATCAGGGTATTGTGTTAGATGATACTCCAGTACAAGCTGTACCGGAGAAGTTTGTAGCTGCCAAGTACTCAACAGGAAAGGTCGTAACCTCAAATACCTTATTTAATTTTGCTCTGTTACTTTATCTGTCTTGTAATAAATGAATTGAACGGTGTTTGGAATTGCAGAGAGAGCTGTCAGATTCCATGAAGCAGAAGATTCGAGCAGAATATGAATCATTTGGGGGAGGCCCAGATAAGGCTCTACCAACCAACTATTTTCTAAATATCATAATTATTATTGGTGTGTTGGCCATTTTGACATCTCTTCTGGGTAATTATTGATTATTTTAACTTTCCCCATTTTTGCTCTTTTGGTTAAATGTCAAGGTCCTTTTCCTCCCTGGAAAGAGAATCCAACCCAGTGAATTATGTTATGACATGAGTCCTTTTTTGGGACTGTCGTGTTTTGTATTTTATTCTCTGTCCGTTGCTTAAATTAAATATATACACAACACAAGATTGTCGTAATGTGTTTATGTAGTTGTATATTATCAGGTTTATTTATATTTCTTAAAAAGAAGTCCTTTTTCTTGTTTATTTAGGTTATGGGCTTTACTTGTCAAATGCTGCAATTTATCAAAGTTATTACCCAATGCTCACCTATTTTCTTGTGTTGGTTCGGATAAAATTTGAGATAAATGAGTTGTTTAATCTTTAAAATCAGTTCTCAAATAAATATAGCCACCTATAAAATTTAAATTTAAAATGCTCAGATAGCTTCGACTAAGTTGAAATTCGGTTTTTCCTTTTATATAACAAATTATATCATCTTCTACTTTAATTTTCTTTCCCTATAACGTTGTTCATCAAACTTGTTTAAGACATGTCATTTCATTTGAGAAAAAAAATTTCCTCCACTTTATCCTTTTAAATTCAAAAAATTTGGGACAAAATTATTAGATTTGAAAAATAGACTTGAACGAAAAAAATTAGATCCCATTAAAATATGAGTCGGGCTTGGACTTAAACATTTATAGCCCGACCTGGCTTGTTTTTAAGTTTATAATATTTTATATTATGTAAATTATAACACATTAAAATAATAAACATATACAACTCTAATATAAATATTAAAATAATGTTAAGATGACTGTATAAAAATCAATAAATATAAAATATAAAATTATTATTTATTAAAATAAAATAATATGAGTGGACTAAAATGGGATTGGATTAATCTTTTGCAAATATGGATGGATTTTAACAAAAATTTAAACTCATATTTTGAACCGACCGAATTTAAACAAGTATAAAATATATTAATATCATATTCAAGCTCAATCCAAATCTATCTCGATTCTATTCACGAACACCTTAATATTAAGCCACTCATTTACTTTATTAAGGTCCAATTACGATATATCTATCTAGTTCGGTCACATCACTTAGGCAAGTTTCTCGGTTGCCTTGGTAGAGGTAAATGGCCCCTAATATGGGTCATTAACTAAAATAATATCTCAAGGTTTGCAATGATAATTTGGTATATCTAACACGCCATTACTTAAATTATGTCTATTATTAATTAATTTTTGAGTTTGAAGAATAATCGAAGGATACCCAGTTGAAAAAAAATGATATCAAAGCACATTTTAAGTAATTGTACTAAACTTGTTTTGTTGATCTTTTAGTTTTTCTTTTTAATAATACAGACACATTTAAGTAATTATCGTTTTATAAGATCCTAATGAAAATATAATATTTGAATTTTTTTCAAAACGAATATGTTATCTAAATTTTTATACGGCACGATTAGTTTTTAAGATTACTTTTGATTCTAGCTGTTTTACTAGTTAATTATGATAAAGCCCCAAATTATATATATATATATATATATATATATATGAAACAATACTCTCAATAACATGACATGAAGATTCATTAGTAATTTGAATTTGATTGAAGTTTCATATATCGAAACTAGAATCGAACTAAACGAAGGAAAATCGATTAAAGGGTTGTAGTACAAATACTGATGAGATGGATTGAATTAATATCCATGCATTTTTGTATTTTATAATGTATTCAAAAATAGAAATTAAAAAATATATCATAATAATATGTAATATGAAAAATATTTATAATAGATATAATTTATAAATAAATTGAATATGATATTAAACATATAAATAAATTAAACCAAAAACAAGTTTTGTTTTTCATAATTTTATCTGCAAAGATATAACACCTCAATTTCATATAAATAATTCATAGTAATTATGAATAATTAATAAATGGTATTCTGTTGCTTGAGTTTTTTGAAAAAATCATTATAAATCATGTAAAAACAAAGTCAGAAGCGATCAATTAGGAAAAATTGAGTAAATATTGAATTAGTCATCTAATTATTAGCGTGTTTTTATTTTTAATTAATTTTTAGTGTGTTTAGGGGCAAAGCCAGAAAATTTCTTTCGTGGGGGCCAAAATGAAATTTAATTTTTAATAGTCTATATCTTTATAATTTTTAAAGAATTAAATTAAATTTTCATAATTTTAGGGGGCTAAAGTGCAAATTTACCTTTATTAATTTAAAATTTTAAAATTTTCTCAAGGGCCAAAACAATAATTTTCCATTTTAAGGGGGTCAGGGCTCCTGCCAACCCCCCTGGATTCGCCTCTGAGTGTATTTTATTTTTAATTTAATCACTAACGTTTTAGATAATTTCTATTCGGGTCACCCATGTTTTAGATCATTTCTATTGTGGTCACTCTTCGTTAAATGATTAACGGAAGTGATGATGTGGTCTTTTTTCTAACTGATATAATAACACATTTGGTGCTCAATATTTACACATGTTATCAATTCCTCAAATGCATATAATTAAATATAAACTATATATTATGAAAAAGTACAAAATACAATATTATATATATTTATATAAATAATATTATGTTTTTATAAGATTCAAATATGCATTTAGCCCCGGAACTTGACACTTTCTCCTAAGTTGGTATTCAAAATTTCATTTTGTCAAGAGTTTTGGTACTTTTTTGCTACTAACATTTTATCTCTTCTTTGAGATAAATAATATTATATTTCAAGAAATTATGCTACCAAGCGTGGAACAACTAGCATTGTTGTTTCACTTAATATCTCTTCCAAAGTAACAACTCTTGTTTAGAATAGCTATTGCTCAAAATAATTGTTGTTCAAGAATAGCTATGTTTAGAATAGGGCTTTAGTTAGAATAGTTGTCAATCCAGTGTAGTTGTTATTTGAGAACAACTTCTGTTGAGAACAACTAAAGTTTGGTATAACTCTTATTTAGAATACTAGTGTTTTTGAATAACTATGTTTAGAACAACTGTTGTTTAAAACAACTTATATTTAAAACACGTGTGTTTTTCTGGAAGAGACATTATTCAGAACAAACTCTATCAAGAAAAGCATCACTACAAAATAACTCTTGTTCAGAAAAACCTCTACATTGAGAACAACTGTGTTTAAAATAGCTGAGGTTTGAAATAAGTCAAAATAACCATTATTTAGAAACAACTTTCATCACGAACAACCATTGTCTTATGGTTTAAGAGATGTTCCATGAAAGATGTTTCACATTGTGCCGCTTTACCAAAATAGAACAAGCAAAAATAACCTTAGAAACGAGTTGTCTTCACTCTTAGGATGTTCTAAAGAGCTTAACTTGGGGGATGATATATGTAGATAGTTAAGAGGTTTCCTTTTGACCTTTTCCGTTCCCTTCGAATGAAAAAATGAAAGGTAGTTAGGTGTGAAGTTGAGTTGCTTCAAATAGATGATAGTGGAGAGTTCTCTCCTTTGACTTCAATCTAAAACGACATGGCATTCCTCATAGATTGTCTTGTCCACGTAACGGGCCATTTTCAGTGAAATCGGAATAGTTGTTTCGAAACAACAAATACAAAGTCATAAAATTTATTTTAATATTATTTTAAGGTCTACAGCATGATTATATGATAGTATACAAATTTTGTTAAGAAATTTTACCGTTTGTATGCTTAATTTATGAAAACGAACTAAATCACGTAAAGTGCAAAAGTTGTGTTCTATTAGCTAAAGGTGTTAAGTAGCTATAGAACCTTAAAGTAGAAGTTCTTATGTGGTAATTAAGCCATTAAATGAGTTAGTGGATGTGCATGACTTGGTAATTGAGTAATTTTGAAAGTTAGGTAAATGTAATATGGTAATTAGGCAATTAAATGATAAAAATAAACAAAACAAAAGCTAGCTATCATATTTTCCTATTTATTTCTTCTTCAACCAAAAAACACAAAGAAAAGGGCAGTTTTGAAGCTTGAAATTTAGCTAGGCTAAATCCATTGCATATAAGTGAACTTTTGGTCTATTTTTAATGATTTTTATGTTTTCGAGATCGTTATAGCTTAAGCTAGCTAAATAGGGGACTAATTTGCAATATGATTGAAAGTCTAGGGTTTTTCCATGTGAGCATTCTAGTTGTTCTTGAAGCTTAATTGAAGAATATGAATCCTTATTGCTAAATAAACAACTTTTGTTAAGTGATTTTTAGTGAAATTGTCAAATAGGGATTAAATTGAGAAATATGAAAATTATGTGTTAAATATATGAAATTGTGAAATGTATGAGCTTCTATATGCACATATGAAATTCAACTAGGCTTATATAGGGATGGAATTTCATAAATTTCATTTTACGAGCCTAGGGACTAAATTGTAAAAAGTTAAAAGTATAGGGGCAAAAATATTAATTTTTCCAAAGCATGAATTTTGGATTGAATTGAATAGAATTGTGATTAAAGTAGTTAAACTTGATTATATAAATCAAGAAAAGCAACAAACAGAATTAGATCGAGGAAAGGACAAAGTTATCGAATAAACGATCATTTTCCGTCATACAAGTTTGAGGTAAGTTTGTGTAATTAAATTGAGTATTTATATTCTTTAAATGGAAATATATGTATGTGAATGATTTAATTATTATGTATAATTATCGAGAGCATAATTGACGACGTACGAAGAATACCGAGCCCTGTTTAAACCTTAGGAATTCGTAGGATCCAAATGACATGTCATTAGGGTTACCGTTTTGGTTGAGGTCCTGCATTTGTTGCAGACTCACCGCAGCTAGTATGATCTTATCAATTTGTAGCTCGTGAGAGCTTACCGATATTCAGCTCGTATGAGCTTATCGATATTCAGTTCGGAAGAGTTTACCGATTATCGCTCGTAGGAGCATACATGTACAAGAGTTAACGGATTACAGTTTAGTACACCTCGTGTGCACCACCCGCGTATCTAACGATATTCTAAGTGTTTCAACAGGCATATTGTTATTATGAGATTATACAAGTTCGATATGAATAAGTACATATATTTACATGGAAATTGTTGATATTTGATATATGTTTATATGGCTTAGATGTTACAAGTACATGGAATTCAATTAATTGATGAATTCATATATGATTCTTGGTTTTATGTGAATATATGACTAATATGATTATGGATTGTATGATAGACTTTGGCCAAATTGAATTGTGCCTTGCTTTGAGTTGCTTACTTAAATGGTAGTCAAATGGTAAGTCTAATTTCGTATCACACAAAATTACTAAGCTTAACTGCTTACTCTGTTTATTTTTCTGTGTCTTATAGTGTTTCGGTAGCTTGCTTGGATTGGAAGTTATCGGAGATTGCATCACACTATCAAATGTTATTTTGGTACTTATGACTTTATATTTTGGGTTAAATGGCATGTATAAGTCATTTTGGCTAATGGTAGCCTTTATGTTTTATTGTGTATTTAGCCATTTGATTTGGCTTGAATTTGGTATATTTTGTTATGTAAATATGTAAATGGCCTTATTGTATATGATGTATGGTTTTCATGTAATGCATTGTTTCTGAATTGGTATTAGGGTACCAAATGGTTGAAGTTAAAATGTGGTATGCATGTTTAATTTAGGCACTAGATCTCATAGGTGAGGTTGACCATTTAGGTATACTTTGGAAGTATATTTGGTATGTTTTAAAGTTATCATTTGAATATGTTTATGGATATCATGTTGTATGTGTGAAAGTACATGTTATAAACTTGATATTGGTTGGTTTTAAGTGCCTAATTATGCCTTGGTTCTATACAAATTGATGTGTATAGGTTGGTATCAATGTGGGTAAGGAATATGGCTTGAAAAATGGCCTATTTTTGTCCACACTGGCAAAGACACGGGCGTGTGTCTCAGCCGTGTGTCCCCTGATACTTCTATAGAAATCAAGTCAATAGCTTCACACGGCCTAGCACATAGGCGTGTGGCTTGGCCGTGTGGCACAAGCCAATATACTCTCCAATTTTCACACAACCTAGCACACGGCCTAACACACGGGCGTGTGAGGTCATTTCGAAGGGTAGACGACCTGGCACACGGGCGTGTCATTGGTCGTGTGACCCAAGTCAGTGAGTTACACGGGGTCAGACACGGGCTGGGACACGACCATGTAATCCCATTTTGAATGCCCACACGGCCTGAGACACGGGTATGTGTCCCCTGCACTTTAAAAAATTTTCTATATTTTTCTAAAAATTCATTAAGTACTCGGTTTAGTCCTGAATCACTTTTAATGTCTATATAAGGGCTCGTATTAGGAACTATATGATTGAATTTGAATGACTTTTGTTTACAATAAGAAATGAACATGAATTGTATGATTGTATGAGTTATAAGTCCGGTAAAGCTCCATAACCCTGTTACAGCGTCGAATACAGGTTAGAGGTGTTACAGTCCACGTTCATTACAGTAGAATGGTTTTGTAGGAAGGAGACATAGGCAAATTGTGGAAATTGATTTTCCTCTCTTGGCAAAGCAATTATGCCTTTTAGGTTTTGGAATGATGCCTTCACTAGTGTCATTTTCCTTATAGACAAGTTACCTACTAAGGTTTTTACAAGTACATTTCTTTATGAGGAACTTTTTCATGTTAAACCTAATTATGTTTTCTACTAACCTTTGGTTGTTTGTCTTATCCCCACCTTAGACCCTATAACTCTCATAAACTATAATTTAGATATTTTCCATGTTGTTTCTTAGCTACTCTCCCTCTCATAAATGTTATAAGTGTCTTGATATTAGTGGTCAAGTTTATATCTTTAGGCATATCCGATTTAATGAAACTGTGTTCCCTTATACCATTTTGTTCACCCAACCCTATCCTATCTCATTCATCAAACATGTCAAATCAGTTTCTATTAGAAAGCTTGTTTAGTTCCTTATGTCTTTTCTTGTAGTCACACCCAGCCTGACATCTCACTCTTCTTCCTTAGCTTCACCCACTCTTTGTCCACTTCTTTCTTAACCTCTCCTATTACATCATCATCATCATCATTATCAAGTCTTCCTTTACCTACTTTAGCTACCCCTGATGCCCTTTTCTTCTCCTCAACTAATACTACTATTCATTCTTCTATCTTAGCTGAAGTTATTCCTCTGTCCTCATCCTTACCAATACCATCACTCACTACCTTTAACTCCTATTCCATGATTACCAGAAGTAAAAGTGGCATCTTTAAACCTAAGGCATATATTGTTGAGTCATCTAATCTTTTAGAGGTTGGACTAACTGATATTCATAAAGCTATGCAACACCCAATCTGATGAGAAGTTGTGCATTAAGAACTTGAGGCTTTGACTAAAAATGAGACTTGGTCTTTAGAAGTTTTACCATTAGCCAAGAAAGTAATGAGGTTTAAGTGGTAGTTTAAAGACATTTAAATGGGTCAATTTCTAGGTATAAGGCTCGACTGGTTGCAAAGGGATGCTCACAACAGGTGGGCTATGATTTCTATGAAAATTTTAGTCCTATGGTACGAGCGACAACAATTCAAACAGTATTGATTGTTGCAATCATAAATGGTTGGTCACTTGGGCAAGTAGATGCCAATAATTCATTTCTCAATAGTATATTGACTGAAGCACTTTATATGGTGTAGCCTCTAGGGTTTGAAGTTTTTTGGGGATAAACCCGATTGAGCAACGAATAAGTAAAATAATGAAGAAATTAAAAAGATCAAACACAAATATTTTAGTGAAAAAATTCCTCCGAAAAGGATAAAAAACCACGTGCAAAAGGAGATTTCACTATAATAAAATAAAGCACAAGAGGTGGAGATAAAACTAAACCTTGAAACCCGAAAATAATAACTCTCAAAATGTAAACACAAAATTCTGTGAAAGCTTGTAAAAGCTAATATCTAAATGTGTTATGGGTTATGTTCTAGGGTGAAAATTGGTCTATTTATAGGTTAAATTCATAGGTCAAATAATATTAAAATAACCTACACTAATTAGAGTTTGATTGGAAAAAATAATCAGAATTTGACTGGAAGAAGAAAACTAAAAAAATTGCATAACACGTTGCCTCGTCGTGATGTGGTTGTTCCCTCATTAGGACACCCTTCATCACGTCATTGGGACGAGGCGTCTCTTCTTGTCGAGATGTCGGTGGTCATGTCATTGAGACGACACCTCTTCCTTGTTAGGACGTCAACTTTGTTTCGACCAAAAAATGCGAGGCATACTCTACAAAGTTGAAGGTCCTTTTGGTTAGGAACTTGCTGTAAGCCTTAGAAATCTTTATATGATTTTAAGCAAGCGCCTAAGGCCTAGTTTAACAGACTAAAATGGTTTCTTATTTCAAAACTTCAATTTCAAGCATCTATTGCTTATCCATATTTGTTTATCAAGGTTACAACTCAGTCAAAACTTTTTGTAATGGTGTATGTGGATGATATAATTGTGACTGTAGACTCAGATATTGTTCTTGTTCTTTTCACTTAGAAGCTTCATCAAGAGTTCTCATTGAAAGATTTAGGGCAATTTAATTTTTTCCTCGGAGTGGAAGTTCAACATCTGCCAGTAGGTGTTTTCTTGAGTCAAAGAAAGTATATCACAGAGTTGTTGACTAAGGCCTTTAAGTTGGAAGCTCAATCTATTCCTACACCTATGGTTAGCTCCCCTAAGTTAATTCCTTTAGGGAAACATTTTGTTGAAAGTTGTCATCAATAATAGAAATATTATGGGAGCCTTGCAATATGTTTGCCTTACTAGACTAGATATTGCATGCAGTGTGAATAAGGTGAGCCAATACATGAGCTCACATTTTGATACTATTTGGAAGGCAATCAAAAGAATTCTGAGGTACTTATGTGGCACATTGGACTATAGGGTCTTCTATAAAGGGACCAAGTCTTAGTTAATTTGTTATGCTGATGCAGGTTGGGTAGCCTGTGTGGAAGATTGCAGGTATACATCAGGTTTTTGCATCTATTTGGGAGGCAATCTTATGGCTTGGAGATCTAAAAAGCAAAATTTAGTTTCCAGGTCCACTTTAGAGGCAGAGTATAGGTGTCTTGCTAATGTAGTCTTTGAAGGAATTACATATTCCGACTAATGGCAAGTCACTTGTTTGGTGTGACAACACTTGTGTAGTTTCCACGGCAGCTAATCCCACTCATCATGCTCGAATTAAGCATGTTGAGTTGGATATTCACTTTGTCAACTTGAAGTTAGTTTTGTTCCTTAAGAAGATCAAGTGGTTGATATTTTAACCAAACTACTCACTTTAGGGTGTTTTTAGATGTTAAGGTATTAGTTGGGTGTTCGCTAGCTAGGATCTTGTTGTATTTTCTCTCTTTAGGAAGGAGAAAACTAGGAGAATATTAGACTATAAAGTCAAAACTGTTGAATTCGATTACATTCAATTAGTTAATGTCAGTTAATTCAATTACTCTTTATGTTATCATTAGTTACAATTGGTGTATAAATATGCATTATGCAAAGAGTTGTAATCAGATGAGTTGGTTATCAAGAATCAAACTATACTCAATTTTCATTTTCTTTGTTTCTCTGTTCGCATTTACTTAGTTGCTTCTCTAAGTCATGTGATCTTCTAACAATGAGAATGTTGATTCTTACTAAGTAGCCGGAAAGAATCGTGGAAACATTAGAACTCGAGTGTGGAGAAGGGAGCTTTCCCATCAAAGTCTCAGAAATTTTAGGTATTTGAGTTGGATTCAAGTCCTATTGATAAATGTAACTAAAAAGAATGCCTTAAAAGTAAAGCCTCTTAATTTTGATATTAGCAATAACCAAGTAAATGCACAAAACCCCAAGTATAAGAAAATGGAGTGTCACTCATCTTAAACTCTAAATTAATTTATACCCTTTTTCATATCGCAACCGCTAAACCTTTTATTTTAGGTCGCCGGCTCTCTGTATCTTCGGAAGATAACGCCTTTCTTTTGCTAAAATTATTGTTCATACTCGTACTATTATTACCTTTGTCGATGTTGCTATCGTTGTTGACGACCTTGTCATTGTTATTATCACTATTGTGGTCGGCGTTGTTGTCATCATCATCTTTGTCAATGTTTGTGCAAGAAAGATGAAGGGATTTGAGAAGGTAAGCTTCAATTTTCTCTAGGTCTGATAATTGAAGAGGCTTTAACATGAATTCTTCAGCTCCTCCTTCCAGGCACCTGCTACCATTTGCCGTTTTAATTAATATCAATTAATTATTTTAAATAATGAATTTATATAAATAAATAAATAAATAAAATGTACATGCTAATTCTAGAAGGAACATTCTCTGATGACATGACCACGACTGGTACATCTTTCCATGAAGATCCCTGCGGATGTAAGCAAAATCCAATGAAACTATTATAATATTTGAAAATATAATTAATGGTTGCTGATCTACTAAACTTCAGTACTCCAACCAAATGGGAATTATTTGTTAAAATCATATATGGCCCTTCAAACATTTATAAAACCTACAAATTTCTCCCAATTTTGCTCTTCATTCAACAATATAAAAATAGTTTTTAATTAAGTATTATTTTTCAACATTCAAAATAAATGAAAATATTGTTTCATATATATATAATACTAATTAAGCTTATATTTATAAAATACGTATTATTAGTATATTGTTATTAAACATAAAAAATTTAAATGATATTAATAATATTCTATTTGTGTCCATAAACAATGCCTTAATAATATCATTCTATGAAAAATAATTCAATTAAAATATTTTTAAAAAAGTTGTTTAATAAAAATAAATAGTAATAGTAGTGAAGATGAGTGGATAGTTGGATAGGTTTCAATGCATGTGAGGCAATAGTATTTTTCTTCTTTCTTGAATTAGATTTCTTGGTTTAGTAACCCTTTGGTTGTGCGGGGTGGTGCGTTTAGTGTTTTTGTTTTTCTCACAGCTATAATATCGTTACAGTATCTAACCTCACACACACTGCCCATCCAAATCCACACTTAATGATCCAAGAATTGATCCTAAGAATTCATATAATTGATATACATTATAAATTAAATCCAAAGAGTTTAAGAAGGATTGGTTGACCTTAAGACGTTTGAGTAAATCATAGCCGCTCATTCCGGGCATACAAAAGTCTGTCATGATTAAGTTGACTTTAAGTCCCTACATTTGATCAGAAAAGAAATGTTAGTAGTAATCATGTAAACTCAAAAATTCCAGGGGGTGAAAAATAACATAAATAAGGGACTTAATTTCATGTAAATGCACATTATAAAAGCTATAATGGTTAGAGTTTATTTTTCCTTTTCCATTCATATTCCTAAACATGTAAATGTGTAAATAAAATATAAATATATAAGTCCTTCAATGCAAATTGGTTTCTAAGAAGAAAGAGAGTAGAATTTCAATGTACCATAACCAATAGTGTGTCTGATAAAGTGAAAAGATTCTTAAAAGAAAAGAGTTTGATAAGAGAAAAGTTTTTTTTTTTAAATGATCTTTTTCACCCTAGCATATAGAAAAAAAATTCTCTTATTTCAAAATTTATGTATATATTTTTAATTTTTTTTTTTTGGTGCCCACCCATCCAAGCAAAACCTTATCGTTGAAAGCTTACGTTTTGAATAAGGTGAATGAAAGGTCATTGTTATATACAAACACAAAATCTTTTATCATCAAACCAAATTAATCGATTGAATATTGCTTATAGTATAATATTGAAGAACATACCTCTCGTTGCGAAGATTGGGAACAAGAAGATGAGTTAGAAGAAGATGAGGAGGAGGAAGAAGAAGAAGCTGTTGAGTCAGAATCCAGGTTATTCAACAGACCAAGATATTCCAAAGCTTTATCCCCAGAGTCTACACAGGTCACTGCAATTACATATCCATATAGAAACAATCAGCAATCCTTCAGAACCAAACACTGGTTACATACATATTATACTATGTACTCACCTTGGTATGAAGATACTTTGAGGAGTTTCTCCAATAACTTCCTGTCTATAACACTGTCATCAACTGCCAATACATGAAAATGATGTCCTTGTTCTTGTTGTCCCTCCTGCGCCTGCATTTCTGGTTCTTGTTTATGCTGCTGTTGGGTTCTGTCTTGAATAATATTGTCTGATGATTTCATCAACTCCATAGATAAGAAACCTGTTTAGTTTGTTGGACTGTTTTGTTTCTATGGTGGGTGTCCTTGCAGGCCTTTTTATACACCTAACTGCTATGAAGAGAAAGAAAGAAGGAAAGGAAAGAGAATTGATACGCTTTTGATGGAGCATGAATGAAGAGAGTGTGTGAGAGAGAGAGAAGGGAAAAAAAGGGTGTTTCCCATAGGTTTTTATGAAGTAGGTGAGAAGGGGCAACTGTATTTTGCAGCAAATAGAAAAGAAAAGAGAAAAGAAAGGAAAGGAAAGGAAAAGACCAAAGAGTGAAATTTCAAGCTATGAGAAAAAAAAAAAGAAGAGGAAATGCTTTATTTGCAAATTCGTCCCTAAAATATTCCTTGATTCTTTCCTAGGTACTTAATATATATTTTTTTTGTTTGAATTAATACTTAAACTATCATTTTGTCTCAATTTATCTAAAAAATTTAACAAAAAGATCCATGACATGGGTAGGCAGACACTGACACATTCTTTTTTGTTAAACTCGATAAAATTATAGTTTTGAAATTTCAAACCATGTGACCCCATCCTTAACCCTAATATTGTAAAAAAAAAAGCATATAGGTGTACAAGGGTCGAGTTGAAGATCAAGTTTGAAGACAACCCATATTTTGAAGAGGTCTAATATATTTTTTTTCTAAACCCTCCCAAACTTTACCCATGAACATGTCTATTTTAGTACCACTTCTGGTAAAACAAATCTTTTAAGTATCTACGTAAGAATTGAGTAATAATTTAGGGAGCAATTAGATTATAAAGGGAAAAGAAAAAAATTGTGATCTCTCACTAGATTCTCTACAACATGTGCTGGTACAACCACTTATCTCTTTCTTTTCTCTCTGTCTTTTTCTCTTCTTTTTCTCTTTTCTTTTATTTGCTTTGGATTTTGTTTGATTGAAAATCCAGAGCCAGATTTTGTTGCCATTTAGTCATCATAGTGTAAGCAAGGTTTTTGATTTTGATGGCTTTGATTTTCTTTTTTCAAAATAAAGAAGGGTTAACTAATAAAACTGCTATTAGGTTTAATTAAGAGGTTTAAATATTACTGTCTTTGGTCTTTTTGGTTAGGGTTTTGTAATATAAAATATATATTAAATCAATGTCATATCAATGTTGCTTTGCATGCTTGAGACTTGGTGGGATCAATTTGTTCCAACCAACAGATTGTGAGATTGTGACCCATCATTTCTTTTTCCTCCTTTCTCTTACAATCTATATATATATATATATATTTATTTTAACAAAGGTGGATAATTAAGATTTAGGTTTTGGTATTAATTTTTACAAATAAAAGTAGACGATTTTATAATTTTTTATTAATATATTTTAATAATTTGTGTGTTAAAAAACTATTTAGAATAAATGAAATAAATTCTAAAGATTTATACCACTCAAATGATGTCATCAGAACAATTGGTAAATATATTTTTAATCTCTTTGAAATTTATACATTTTAATCCCTTAAAATAATTATGATTTATCTATGACTTTAACTCCAAATATCACATAGGTTGGCAACAAATGTATTACTAATACTAGTAATTATCCATGGAAAATATTGATTTCCTTTTGCACCCTTCTTTTATTTCATTTTTAGAGAAAATGTATTTTTCCATTCTTTACAAAATTTTATGTTTTAAAACATTTTCCTTGTCACTTCTTTTTAAATGATTAATGGGTGGCACCAAATATCTATGCCACATGAACATCTTAATGAGATGTTGAATGATGAAGTGCCATAATAATTATATTATTATTATTCTATTTGCCACGTGCCATCACATCACTACATTAATTAAGGGTGTTAATCTCATGAATTTGATCATGAAAACAAAATGATAATACATGCTTTAAAAGAAGATATCATATTGAATTTTGTATAAAGTATTAAGGTCAAATATGATAACCATCAACAACAAAAAAGAGAGTAGAACCTAAAATCTTTAGGTATTCTTTCATTGTCAAAAGTCCTAAACTTGGTTAAAGAGCCCACGAGGGACCAACAAATTATTGGCCTAAATTGGCAATTTAAACCAAGTTTTGACAATAATTGTGAATCTTGAGGTTCAATAATCGAGTTCAAAATTGCAAGATAAAGCAACCTTTGGCTTAATCCTCTACAAGATTAACCTTTCTGGTGAAATGATAACCACAATAACCTTTTTCAATAATAATAAAAAAATTAAATAAACTTTGCCATATATGCCACTGCTTAGCTAATTAACAAAAAGAAAAATCCCATTCAAAATTTTTTATTGTAATTATTAAATATTAAGAGAAAAGTTGTCGACATAATTTGATATAATACTAAAAATGACCCATAATTCCTTTCCAACCCATAAATAGGACGATGATGTGCTTCAGCACGCTCGAACTCACATCCTCCTACATTGATAACAATATCTACATCAATTGAGCTAAAAGTATGGCAAGGTAGAGCCTTTTGTTTATTTGCATAAACAAGAGAAACATAATAATAAAAGATTTGAAAATTGGAACATTGTAAATGGAAATGAAAATAAAAGGGAAAAAGGGACCACAAGAAAGGAAGAAAGAATGTCTAAAGGGTAAAGGGAAGATGAAATAAATAGAAGGGTCCCGCTAAACAAATACTTAAGTTAGTATGAAATCTTCGATGTGGGACCCTTTAAAAATACGATCTCTTTCATGGGCCCACTTTTTGGTACTGTCCTAAAATCAACCCTTTTCTTCCAATGCCTTGCATAATTTCTTTTACCACTTTTTAAGGAATTTCATCTCAATTTAAATTACGGGACTTTTTTTATTTTTTATTTACAACTTTAATTTAATTATCAAATATACGAAGTTTTCAATTAAAAATTATTTTTATTTTTATTTGTAAAAATATAACTCAAAAATTACAAAAAAATTGATAGCGTATGACAACTTTTTATTAATTGCTAATATAAGTTTCAGTTTTATTTAAATTTATTTGTAAATAATTAGTTAATGCTTGTTTAAATTCATTCATATTTTTATTTTTATTTAATTTTTATAAAACATTTCATTTAATATATAGTAATTATTTACACATTTTTCTATCATTATATATGTTTTTATTTTAAATATAAATAACTTAATACATTTTTAACTATTTACTTTATAGTATAATTTATTTAATTTTTATATGATAGATTACATTATAGGCAAAAAAATCTTTCTAGTATCTCTCAAATTTAACCCTTTAAAAATTCGAGTAATTTAATCTATGTCAAATTTAAAAGTGAATATTGAGGACAATTAATTTTTCCTTAATTGTATATAATTTTGATTGATATGATAACAAATGTTTACATTTTTTAAATTTTAAGAACTTAATTTGTTACTATATCAAAAGAAATTTATATATAATTGGCGGAAAACATTAATTGTCATAATTTATTATTCTTAATTGCTCGCTTTTGAAATTGATAAGAATTATATTGTTTTGATTGTTGTTAGAGTAACCAATTTACTCAATATTTTATCCACATAATGCATAAAAAAGGAAAAAAATTATAAGATAAACTTGAAAAAAGTCGAGCAGGTCAAGTTTGAATTTTGAATATTTAAATTCTAATCAAACTCTATTTTTATTCAAATTCTTTAAATATCAAGCTGACACTTGGCATCCGTATCTAGGTGGGTCCCCATTGGTTGTCTGCCACGTGTTGCTAGAACATGTGGGGTAAAAGGGTATGGGAACACATGGACCATCTGATGAAATCACCATCATAATTAATTAGTTTTGTATCAAAGAAGAAAGATTACAATAATAAACAAAGTTTGGTGCACATTTTGACAAATATTATTTTGGGAGATTGTCAATATCATGCAATAAGGGGAAAAAATGAGCCCAAAATCTTGGTGCAATCTTTTTCTTTATCCAAAAGCAAATCCCCAAGCATCTAAGTTTCTTTTATTAGATAGATAACTTAAGGTTAAATTCCTAGAAAAAGGCTCTACTCCATTTAATTTTATTTTTTTTTAAAAGTGAGTCCCCATACCCTTTCATTTAATACAATTTAGGTATAAATTAAAGGGTGGAGCTTGCTTGTTTCAGCCATTAATTTAAAATGTGTAGGTAGCTAGCATTTCAGTTTTCAGTTGGTTTTAAAAAGGGGTAGCAAATATGGGGTCCCATTTCACTAAATATACGACCTTAAATCCATTAAGAAAAGCCACCAAGAAAGAGATCAAATTTCATTAAATCTGGGTATTTGTGGGGCCTGATTAACAGAAACCAACTGTTGCTTTACCAAAGGGTGGGAAGAAATTTCTAATGGGTTGGTCCAAACATATATCTTCTTCTTCTTTTTTTAATTTTTTGGGTTCAAAAACCTAGTAATGACCTACTTTTGTTGGTCAATAAAAGGACTTGATCATCAAGGGTGGATTACAATAAAATATAAATATATCCCAACTTTTTACATGCTAAAAGAATTTCATATATAATCTCAAATACAAACTTTTGTTTGACAAACTTTCTCACTACTTTTCATGTAGTTTCATCATCTTTCAATATATCACCAACATTTGAGATTTCTAAACATTTTTCTTGGATAAGTTAGTTTAATTCATGTCAAGATATAAATGTTTATTTATTTTGAAGCAAACAGATTAATTTCTAGTTAAGAGAGTGCTCCAACTAATGCCATTCAATGTGGGGTTTAAAATTAAATTTATGTTTGGTGGGAAAGATTGGAAATAAAGGAAAAGGAAAGTTATTTGCTTTCATCATGTTTGATTTTAATGATAGAGAAGAAAATTAAGTTTTTAAGTTTGGAGGGGCCAAACATGTAATATTTGCATTTGGCCAAAGTTAAAAAATGGGATTACCTCATTTCCTACTAAATCAAATTAAAGTATATAGTTTTTACTTTCACTTTTTTACCTAAAGTTAAAAAGGAAAAAGGAAATGGATTGAGGTTTAAAGTGGTAGATAAATGATGTCCTTTTTTACCTGTTCTGACGAGATCTTTTGAATCAGATTTGTCTGCTGCTTGTTGGTTCTTTTAGGATCAATCAACCCTTCAATTCATTCATCCAATATATAACACAAAATATTGCAAAGAAAAGATGACATTATTGCTGCTCCTCTGCAACCTAACAAACACAACCTTTTCTAAATCATGCATATTAAAATGTTGAAGATCACAGCTCTCATAAACCCTATTTTTGATGTATTCTCAAAAAGGCATAAATCTAATATATTAAAACTGATTGGGATGCACCAACAATATGTAATACTGGTTGTCACATTCTAAATTTCTGGGGAAAGTATTAGAATATGATTAATCTTTAAAATACTAATATAAAATATTACCATAAATAGTCATTGAAAAGCATTGGTATAGCTTCAATCAACATGAGGATTCATTTATACTAAATCCATACGTGATATAAAATTACATGAATTTCGATTAAAATGATATCACATGTTGGTGCATGATGGCTTCAAATGATGTCAACATAATCACCAATAAAAAAAAATTGGGAATTTTCATGCTATGGTAATTTTTTACGGAAGATTTGGGTTTGAATTTTGAAGAAGATATCATTGGGAGAGATAATCACAAACATCAAAAGCATTAGATTTTATAGACCGTAAAATGGATAGAGAATACCTTAATTTTAAAAAAGTGCGAGAGTTGAGTGTTGTATTGTCAAAGTCACCTCTATTAGAGGGAGTTATATATGCATCGTATGGTTGAAGTTATTTTGTACGATTGTCGAGACCTACAAAAATATAAATATTTGGTATAGCAGTAAACAAGGTCGAATCTAAAAAGAAAGGTAATAATTCTATATCTTTAGTAAAAACAAATAAAATAAAAACAAAAGGGGGTTGAAATTAAAAAATAAAATTATAATTAAAACTATCGAAAGGAAGATCAAAATTTGAATTTAAGAAAAACCAATATGATGAAGATCTAATTGAAGGTAAAAATTTTGATTTTGATTCACGAGTTTGATCATCAATGCAAAGATAATTTTAATGCTACAGTTGTTGACATATATTATGATCCCAAAATGGAGTTTTGTGTCTCAAGTTATGGCCATATTACTGAAGTAGCGCTGTGTTGAAAGTCCAATCCGTAAAAACTTATCAAAAATAATCTTTAAGCTCCTTTCCCTCCAATTATTTACCTAAATCTATGATAAATAAAATATAAGTCTAAATAATATAATTAAGAACTTAAATAGCATAACTTAAGAGGAGAAACATCACAAATAAATTAGAATTTATGCACTTATCAAATTCCCCCACAATTAAACCATGATTGTCCTCAAACATAAAATACTAATGCAAATGCAAATGTAAATGCAAATGCAACCCTAGGAAATACTTAACCCAAATCGAAACTTGAAAATATCATTATATACCAATGGAACGTGTAAACATACTTTCGTAGATAAATATGATATCTTGTATGCTAAGCAAAATATAGCAACAACAACAATTCATACAATTAAGAAGAATTAGAAACAACAGACCTTCGTGCTCAAGTGCAATCATTCATTCTAATAATGTCTAATGAATAAGAAGTATTAGAATAATCAAGAGAACACAATCAAGTTTTAACATGCTTGAAGGTCGCTTGTAACTTTAAGGATTAGGGTCAAATATAACGATAAGGAAAGATTAGACTCACACACTAAGCACTTAGTTACCTTTGGATTTGACTAAGCATAGAGTACCAAATTCCTTTTTCGAAATAACTTATTCCGCCAATACCCTTAAACAATCATAAGATAAAAGTGAAGCTCAAAGTATTTATAAATATACACAATTAAGCATTTAATTTTTTTTCTAAAAACATCCTAATGGTATAAATTAAAGTTATACACACTCTATATCAAGTTAACATGCAGGTTTTGAAAATATTCACTATGACAAATTCACAATTGTCAAAGACATAAAAATATTTCAACATCTTAATAAGTTAGGATTTCATGCAAACTACTATGCAAAAACTAAAAAAATGCTAACAAAACATTCAAAAAATTAAATAAAAAACTAAAAGTCATGCAAATTAACTGGCTCCTCCACACTTGAATCGAACATTGTCCTCAATGTCCCAAAAGTAAGTAAAGAATTAGGAAACTTCTTTATTTAAGCTTTGAAAGTGTAGGTCGAAGTAAACCTATCCTCTACTCCTTTTGATGCATTCGAAACTCGTTCTATCAAGTGTGGTGGTACTATGACACAAAAGCAAAAAGAAATATAATAACAAACAAAATGAAATAAAACTGAAAATGAAAAAGAAAAAAATACAAGTGAAGGCATGTGACCATGGGACATTGGGGGTGTTGTGGGTTTGGCGTAAGGGATCTAGGCATTGGGGAGTGCTGGGGCGAGGGATGTGTGGGGGAATAAAGTAGGAGCTAGCAAAAGATGCATTGGGAGCATATGGGTAGACGTTAAGCGTGTGGGTTGGGGTAGAAATGACATGCAAGAGAGGAAGCAACATGGGTGTTAGGGCGCTTGATTATGCATAGCATATGCAGTTGCACTGGGCGTAAATTTACAATAGGGTTCATGAGGTGACCGCACCAGGGTGTGCAAGTGAGCTATTGTGCGAAATGCGTGAGTGAAGGAAATGATGTGCGGGCTAGGGTGTAGGCGTGCGTGTCACAGGCCGCAATTCAAAGCCCGTGACCATCACACCAAATGCATCCAATGTAGGTCTATTACTCAGATGGGGATCTTTTGGCCCACGAGAACTGGCCCAATTCAAGGAATTATTGGAGAAGCCTGTCAGATTGAAGCCTGGTTGGCCCGATGATGAAGACATGGCAACTTAGGCTAATTTTGGTAACTAATCTTAAAAGATAGAGAGAATCATATCTTGTAAAGATTAGATTAGATTTGATATGGCAAATCTTGTAAATCCCTAAAATCAATGGATATAGTAAATCTCGTCCGTCGATGTAAATGTATCTTGACCGTCGGTTTTGGAGGAGCTCAATTATAAATAGAGAGCCTCCCCCTCATTTGTATTCATCCATTGTAACTTGAATTATTAAGAGTAATAGAATTCTTGAGCATTTACTCAAACACTTTGTGTGTAATGGCCCAAATTCAAAATTATCGGAATAATGGTTTCGTAACCACAAATCCAATTTAAAGAGAAATTTATTTTAATATTTTTGCATGAATATTGATATGATAGGAAAAATCGTATGAAAATATCGATTGAAAAATTTTACTGATTAAGCGGTTAGTTAGAAAAAGAAATTATTGAAGAAATTAGGTAAAAATAAGATATCGAGACTTCGATCTCATAAAACCGAGTCAAAAATATTTTTATAAATATTTATGAAGTGTTAGTAATATGGTAATAAAATTTCGTTAGAAAATTTTAATGTTTAGGTAGTCAATTAAGGAAAAGGACTAAATTGAAAAGGTGTAAAAGTTACTAGAGGATTAAATAGCTCAATTGTGAAATGAAGAGGGATATAAATTGCAAATAACCCTAAAAGGAGATATTTTAAGCGCATACTGAGAAAAAATCAGAGAATTGAAGAATTAAGGGTAAAATTGGAATATTGCAAAATTTGCTTTAAAAGTTAGGACTAAAGTGGAATTATCTAGATTTCTCTTTATTTTCTGCACTCTCATCAGCTAAAAAACGTCCTAAGGGTTTCTTCAAGCTGGTTTTCATAATTTTACACCAAATCCGAAAATTCAAATACGAAGCAAGATCGAGGAAAAGAAAAGTTCGGGATTAGTAGATTTTGGTTACGAACAAGTGTCGAGGTAAGTTCGTGTAACTTGAATTATATTCATAAATGCTTGAAATGTTTGTTATTGATGTGAATATGATTTGGATGTTTATTGTATGATAACCGATGAAGTATTGATATTCTTGATGAAAAAGGAAATAAATCCGGTTGAATGAAAGGAAAATTGATGGATCTCTAAAAAGAATTGACGGTAAAAGGATCTAGCCCGAACGGGTGATCCTATCTGATATAGCCCTCCCAAGAATATGTGGAAAATGGATTTAGCCCGGACGGTAATCCGAATTAGGTCTCAATTTAGCCTGGACTGTAATTCGGATCCAAGCTCATTAGAGTAATTGTCGTTGCAGGGATTTAGCTTTGACCGGTAATCCCGACAATACTCGTGAGTTTATATTACAGTGATTTAGCTCGACCGGTAATCCATTGTAAGGATGAGGTTCATGGAGTGTGCTCTCTGAAATGGAAATGTCGACATGAATATGAATTGACGGACCGGATTTGTACACTTAGGTGTACCCCTAAATATCCATCAAAATTCCAAGTAGTTCAACGGGATAAATATGGAAAAATAACAAGGAAATGGAAATCATGGAATTGATGAGCTCATCAATCATTTATCTTTGTAATGAATTTGTATGAGGTTGAGTTTGTATGTTATAGATATATGTTTATGTGAATTGGATGTGTGCTTGTGTTATTAAATGATGGATGTATAAGTATGGTAAGTATAATTCCTGTTGCATGAACTTACTAAGCACAAAGTGCTTACCCTGTTTCTTTTCCCCCTGTTTGTAGAGTTAAGAGCTCAGAGGTCGGATTTGGTCGGAGACACATCACACTATCAATCTCGAGATCTCGGTACATAAAGGAACTTTATTTTTGAAATCAGTGGCATGTATAAGCTAGTAAATTAGATGTTAATGTGAAATGAATGTATGGTTAGCCATTGGTATGGCTAACAAATTTTGGTTTTGGTATGTGATGAAATTATCTTATGAATATGATAAATCTATCTTGAAAAAAAAAATTTCGGTAAAATCTGGTAATGCCTCATACTCTATTTCGGCGACGAATATGGGTAGGGGGTATTACATTTGTTGGTATCAGAGCTACGGTTTAGCCGGTTCTCGGACCGACGTAGCAAATATGAGATTAGCTATACATGCCATTTAAATTATTATTGATAGTGTGATATCTCCTGACCATTTAAAATGTGATTTTCTTATAGTAAATGTCTGCCGACCGAGCTCAACCCGAGGAAACCGGGAGTCATACTCCGACTTCAGAACAAAGAGAAGCTGAAGCTACTAGTAGTAGAGGGTCCGAGACAAGGGACCAAAGTGAAGAGGCTAAAATGGCCTTCTATCAAATGATGAATGAATGAATGGTTTGCTCAGTATATAAGAACTAACCCTGTAGTGCAGCAAGCTCAAGCTCCTCCTCCTCCTCCACTGGTTCCTGAGATTCCACAGGTGCAGTCTTCAATCTATCGAAAAGGAAAGCTCCAGTTGATAAAATCGAAAATATAGGGCGTAAGAATTTAGAGTCAGAAGCATAATAATGATCCCGAACGGGCTGAGGTTTGGTTAGAGAATACTATTCGGGTTTTGGAGGAATTATCTTGCACACCAGAGGAATATCTGAAATGTACCGTCTCACTGCTAAAGGACACAGCTTATCATTGGTGGAATACTAAAGTTTCAGTTGTTCCAAAAGAAGAAATTACATGGGAGTTCTTTCAGAACGAATTTAAAAAGAAATATATCAGCCAGAGTTCCTTGATCAGAAGAGAAAAGAATTTTTTGAGCTGAAACAGGGCAACAGATCGGTATCTGAGTATGAAAGAGAATTTGTTCGATTGAGTAAATATGCTCGGGAATGGGTACAGTCAGAGGCTGAAATGTGCAAATGATTTGAAGAAGGGTTGACTGAAGAAATTAAGCTACTGATCGGAATTCTTGAAATTCGAGAGTTTGCTATATTGGCAGAGCAAGCTTATAAAGCAGAAGAATTGAGCAAAGAAAAGAAACAAGCTGAAAGAGAAGCTCGGGTTTTCAGTAAAAGATCAATGGAAAAATCTCAGTTTTCTGCTTCAAAGAAATTAAAGAAATACCAGGATCGTTCTACCTCAGCCACTGGGTATTCGGGTAGAGAGCGAGGTTTTCAACGCACTAATCGAAGACCTTCCACTCCATCAGTGACCAGTGTTGGCAGTGTTGGCACCCCTAAGCCGAGATGTCAGTACTTTAACAAACTTCATTTTGGTGAATGCCGATCAAAGAGCGGGGCTTGTTACCGATGTGGTTCTTTCGATCATTTCCTCAGAGATTGTCCAGAAAAAGGTGAAAAAGAAGTTGAATGACATCGAGGCCGAGTAATCCGGCCGAGGGTAGACCACCTCGACCATTTGGTAATGTCGGTGGTAGTCGAGGAACTACGAAGATACTGCAGTGTGCCCGAGGCACGAGCACTGCTAGGACATATGCCATTCGTGCTAGAGAAGAGGCCTCAAAGACATGATGTTATTGCTGGTACATTTTCTTTACTTGATAATTGATATAACTGCATTGATTGATCCCGGTTCTACGCATTCATATATATGTGTTAAACTTGCACTTGTTAAAATTTATCTATTGAACCTCATCAATTTGTGGTTAAAGTCTCGAACCCCGGGCGGTCTGTATTAGTGGATAAAATTTGTAAAATTATCCACCGATGGTAAGAGGTTATTGTTTCTACCGACTTGATGTTACTCCTTTTGATGAGTTCGATGTGATATTGGGTATGGATTGGCTAACTCAGCATGATGCAGTAGTAAATTGTAAACAGAAATATATTGTTCTGAAGTGTTCGAATGGAGAATTACTTCGGGTTAAATCTGAACAGACAGAGGAATTATCTAATGTGATTTCAGTGATGACAGCTCAGAGGTGTATCAGAAAAGGGTGTGATGCTTATTTGGTATATGTGTTAGACACTAAGGTATCCGAGTCAAAGATACAGGCAGTGCCAGTTGTATGTGAATTTTCTGATGTATTTCCAGAGGAATTACCAGGGCTGCCACCAGAAAGAGAAGTGGAATTTTCTATAGATCTGACTCCGGGAACTACTCCAATTTCCATAGCTCCGTATCGTATGGCTTCTACGGAATTAAAGGAGTTAAAGACACAGTTACAAGAACTTGTTGATAGGGGTTTTGTTCGACCGAGTCATTCACCTTGGGGTGCTCCAGTTCTATTTGTGAAGAAGAAGGACGGGTCCTTAAGATTATGTATTGATTACCGACAGCTCAACAAAGTCACTATAAAGAATAAGTACCCATTGCCTCGGATTGATGATCTGTTTGACCAGTTGAATGGTGCCACTGTATTTTCAAAGATTGATCTCCGATCGGGCTACTATCAGTTACGGGTAAAGGAGTCAGATGTACCGAAGACAGCTTTTAGAACCAGGTATGGGCATTACGAGTTTTTGGTTATGCCGTTTGGGCTGACTAATGCACCTGCAGTATTTATGGACCTGATGAATCGGATATTCAGACCGTACTTAGATAGGTTTGTGGTAGTTTTTATTGATGATATCCTGGTCTATTCCCGAGATGAAAATAAGCATGCAGAACATTTGAGAATTGTGTTGCAAACTCTGCGAGAAAAGTAGTTATATGCTAAATTCAGTAAATGTGAATTTTGGCTTCGAGAAGTGGGTTTTCTTGGACATATTGTATCCGCAGAAGGCATCAGAGTAGATCCGAGTAAAATTTCAGCTATTGTCAATTGGAGTCCACCGAAAAATGTATCTGAAGTTAGAAGTTTCTTGGGTTTAGCTGGTTATTATCGGAGATTTGTACAGGGGTTCTCTATGATAGCTTCTCCGATGACCCGTTTATTACAGAAAGATGTTAAATTCGAGTGGACTGATGAATGCCAGCAGAGTTTCGACCGATTGAAAGATTTGTTGACGAAAGCACCTGTGTTGGTACAACCTGAATCGGGTAAAGAATTTATTATTTATAGTGATGCATCATTAAATGGTTTAGGTTGTGTTTTGATGCAAGAAGGTAAAGTTATAGCCTATGCTTCGAGACAACTTAAGCCACATGAAAGAAATTACCCAAAGGCATGATCTTGAATTAGTCGCTATTGTATTTGCATTAAAAATATGGCGGCATTATTTGTATGGTGAAAAATGTCATATTTATACTGATCATAAAAGTTTGAAATATTTGATGACACAGAAAGATTTGAATTTGAGACAGCGCAGGTGGCTTGAATTGATAAAAGACTATGATTTGGTTATTGATTACCATCCGGGTAAGGCTGATGTTGTAGCTGATGCTTTGAGTCGAAAATCTCTGTTTGCTTTACGAGCTATGAATGCCCGATTATCTTTGGTTGATGATGGTTCAGTTGTAGCTGAGTTGAGAGTTAAATCGACATTTCTACAACAAATATATGAAGCTCAGAAAAATGATGAGAAGCTACAGGCTAAACGGGTGCAATGTGAGTCAGGTGATGATTCAGAATTTCAGATTGGGACTAATGGTTGTTTATTATTCAGAGGCAGAGTATGTGTACCAAAGAATTCAGAGCTTGTACAGAAGATTTTACACGAGGCACACAGTGGTATTATGTCCGTACATCCGGGAGGTAATAAAATGTATAATGATTTGAAGAAAATGTACTGGTGGCCAGGTATGAAACGTGATATTTCTGAGTTTGTATCAAGATGTCTGATATGTCAACAGGTCAAAGCAGAACATCAGGTACCTTCAGGATTGTTACAGCCAATTACTATACCAGAATGGAAATGGGAAAGAATTACTATGGATTTTGTGTCCAGATTACCATTTTCTCCGAAGAAGAAAGATGCCATTTGGGTGATCGTTGATCGATTAACAAAATCAGCACATTTTATCCCGGTACGTATGGATTATTCTCTAGATAAATTGGCTGAACTGTATATATCTGAGATTGTCAGGCTACATAGAGTGCCAATCTCCATTATATCAGATAGAGATCCCCGATTTACATCTCGCTTCGGGACAAATTGCAAGAAGCCTTGGGTACTCGGTTGTATTTCAAGATCGCATTTCATCCTCGATGGATGGCCAATCTGAGCGTGTAATTCAGGTACTAGAAGATATGCTCTGATGTTGTATATTAGAGTTTGAAGGTAATTGGGAGAAGTATATACCTTTGATTGAATTTGCTTATAATAATAGTTATCAGTCCAGTATTAAAATGGCTCCGTATGAAGCTTTGTATGGTAGAAAATGTAGAACACCGTTATATTGGGCAGAGCTCAGTGAAAAGAAGATACATGGGGTGGATTTGATCCGAGAAACAGAAGAAAAAGTCAAGGTGATTCGAGATAGTCTAAAAGCGACTTCGATCGTCAAGTCATATCTCGATCTTAAACGAAAAGAGATTGAATTTCGTGGGTGATAAGGTATTCTTAAAAGTGTCTCCTTGGAAGAAAGTTCTCCGGTTTGGTAGAAAGGGTAAATTGAGTCTAAGATTTATCGGGCCATATAAAATCATAGAAAGAATTGGACCATCGCTTATCGATTATGTTACCACCGAACTCGATAGAATTCATAATGTTTTTCATGTGTCTATGCTACTGACGGTATCGATCGGATCCTTCACATGTTATTTCTCCGATGTAGTGGAGATTCAAATTGGATATGACTTACAACGAAGAACCGGTCAAGATATTGGCACGGGAAACAAAGGAGCTTAGAAATAAAAAGATAAATTTGGTGAAAGTATTATGGCAAAAGCACGGGATAGAGGAAGCGACATGGGAACCGGATGAGGCAATGAGGAAACAATACCCGAATCTCTTTACTGGTAAGATTTTCGAGGACGAAAATCCTTAAAAGGGGGGAAGAGTTGTAATGGCCCAAATTTAAAATTATCAGAATAGTGATTTCGTAACCACAAATCCAATTTAAAGAGAAATTTATTTTAATATTTTTGCATGAATATTGATATGATAGGAAAAATCGTATGAAAATATCGATTGAAAAATTTTACTTGATTAAGCGGTTAGTTAGAAAAAGAAATTATTGAAGAAATTAGGTAAAATAAGATATCGAGACTTGATCTCAGAAAACCGAGTCAAAAATATTTTTATAAATATTTATGAAGTGTTAGTAATATGGTATTAAAATTTCGTTAGAAAATTTTAATGTTTAAGTAGTCAATTAAGGGAAAAGGACTAAATTGAAAAAGGTGTAAAAGTTACTAGAGGGATTAAATAGCTCAATTGTGAAATGAAGAGGGATATAAATTGCAAATAACCCCAAAAGGAGATATTTTTGGCGGCATACGCTGAGAAAAATCAGGAGAATTGAAGAATTAAGGGTAAAATTGGAATATTGCAAAATTTACTTTAAAAGTTAGGACTAAAGTGGAATTATCTAGATTTCTCTTTATTTTTCTGCACTCTCATCAGCTAAAAAACGTCCTAAGGGTTTCTTCAAGCTGGTTTTTCATAATTTTTACACCAAATCCGGAAAATTCAAATACGAAGCAAGATCGAGGAAAAGAAAAAGTTCGGGATTAGTAGATTTTTGGTTACGAACAAGTGTCGAGGTAAGTTCGTGTAACTTGAATTATATTCATAAATGCTTGAAATGTTTGTTATTGATGTGAATATGATTTGGATGTTTATTGTATGATAACTGATGAAGTATTGATATTCTTGATGAAAGAGGAAATAAATCCCGGTTGAATGAAAGGAAAAATTCGATGGATCTCGAAAAGGAATTGACGGTAAAAGGATCTAGCCCGACGGGTGATCCTATCTGATATAGCCCTCCAAAGAATATGTGGAAAATGGATTTAGCCCGGACGGTAATCCAATTAGGTCTCAATTTAGCTTTGGACTGGTAATTCGATCCAAGCTCATTAGAGTAATTGTCGTTGCGGGATTTAGCTTTGGACGGTAATCCCGACAATACTCGTGAGTTTATATTACTGAGGATTTAACTCGACCGTAATCCCATTGTAAGGATGATGTTCATGGAGTGTGCTCTCGAAATGGAAATGTCGCACATGAATATGAATTGACGGACCGGTTTGTACACTTAGGTGTACCCTCAATATCCATCGAAATTTCAAGTAGTTCAACGGGATAAATATGGAAAATAACAAGGAAATGGAAATCATGGAATTGATGAGCTCATCAATCATTTATCTTTGTAATGAATTTGTATGAGGTTGAGTTTGTATGTGATAGGTATATGTTTATGTGAATTGGATGTGTGCTTGTGTTATTAAATGATGGATGTATAAGTATGGTAAGTATAATTCATGTTGCATGAACTTACTAAGCACAAAGTGCTTACCCTGTTTCTTTTTCCCCTGTTTGTAGAGTTAAGAGCTCAGAGCTCAGAGGTCGGATTTGGTCGGAGACACATCACACTATCAATCTCGAGATCTCGGTACATAAAGGAACTTTATTTTTGAAATGAATAGCATGTATAAGCTAGTAAATTAGATGTTAATGTGAAATGAATGTATGGTTAGCCATTGGTATGGCTAACAAATTTTGGTTTTGGTATGTGATGAAATTATATTATGAATATGATAAATCTATCTTGAAAAAAAAATTTCGGTAAAATCTGGTAATGCCTCATACTCTATTTCGGCGACGAATATGGGTAGGGGGTATTACATTGTGTGCATTCTTTCTTTGACTTTCTGTTGTTCTCTTGTAGCTTATTTTGGCACAATCGCTTCCGCTATACAAATTGGTGCCTTGGAGGAGTTCTAAGGAATCCTCATTTTTGGGCAAAGGCTGACTTAGGCGAGTTAGGAGCAAACGGATCGCCTAAGGCCGCACGGTTTGCTAGACGAAAGGTCTAGCCCCGTGACAAGTAGTATCCGAGCAGGTTTTGAACCAAGTGATATTCGAGTTGGTTCGAAGGCACTGTTAGGATGTCAAGAGAAGATTTTGAACAAATGTGGGCGAGGAAGTCTTTGAGGGAGATGTTGTCGGCTGTTGAGGAACGCGTGGGGAAACTTGAGGAGTCCATGGAGAATGCAAAAGAGTCGGGCAATGCGCTTGGGGAAAGTATTGATGACTTGAGAGAGCAGTCTAGGGACTTTGTTACTAAGTGTCTCACTTCCCAAAGGGATAACGTGCGAGAGTTGCTAGATTCCCAAAGGAAGAAGCTGACGGAGAGGAACGATGCTCTTGAGGCCATGATGATGGTTTTGAAGGAGGAAACAATGACTACGACAAGGGATTTGAGCACAAGAATAGAGGAGCTCGAGGGAGAGCTGGCCTTGTGCCGAGCAGCCGTGGGGAAAGGAGTGGTAAATGCAACACTCGATAACGAGTATGTCTCGAAGCCGAAAGAGTTCGTGGGGACAAGGTCTACATGCGATGTGGACAATTTCTTGTGGAGGATGGAAAACTACTTCCGTGCCAAAGGCATCATGGACGATTCGGTTAAGGTAAATACTGCTTCAATGTTTCTTACTGACATTGCACTTTTATGGTGGCGAGGCAGGACCACAGATAAAAGGCAAAGGGAGATTGGGACGTGGCAAGAGTTTCAATACGAGTTGAAGGGACAGTTTTACCCAGAATTTGTCGAGGAAGAAGCTCGGGCAAAGTTGCAAGGTATATCGCAACGGGGCACAGTAAGAGAGTATGTTTGAGAGTTCAAGGAACTCATGCTCCAAGTTTCAGAAGTGACTGGAAGAGAAGCGTTGCTTGCTTTTCAGAATGGATTGAAGTCGTGGGTTAGATATGAGGTGGAACAAAGAGGTGTCCAAAAGCTGTCGGAAGCCATGACGGTAGTTGAGTCCGTGGTAAAGCTTGGTCTAGTGAAAGACAAGCTTGGGTCTTCCAAGTCCGATGGAAGGGGTGTATGTAAAATGGATCGCAAAGAAGATAGAATTGATGGCAAGAGCAACGGCGACAATGGTGGTAATGGGAAACCACGAGTTGGGAAGAAAAAACCCAAAAAGAAAAGGGACAAGCTAAAATACTTTCTTTGCGACGGTCCACACATGTTGAAGAAATGTCCAAAGAAATCCACGCTTAAGGAGAAGCCGGTAGGTAAGGTCTTGGTACTTGGTTCGAGCGCAAGGGGTTTCGAAGCCAAGGAGGCCGAAAGTGAGAAGAAGCCAGTGGAGTGCTTCTTGTGTCATGGTCCACATAGGTTGCGAAAATGTCTGAGGAATTCTGTCATCGAGGGGAATGATGGTGCAGACAAGGAGCCCAAGAAGCTTGGTTCGAGCAAGGGAAAAGTCGAAGCCAAGAGGGCAAAGAGGAGCAAAAAGAAGTGAGTAAAGTGCTTCTTGTGCCCTGGTCTGCATGAATTGCGGACTTGTCCAAAGCAAGCCGGAGTCAAAAGAAAGGCAACGTCTGAGCTTGGTGAGTCGTCGGAGGGGCTTCCACCCAAGGAAAAGGTGAGTTTGTCATCGAACTTAGTGGAGAAAGTTGCGATGAAAACAGTGAAGCTGGGACCAATGAGGCTCAAGTTGAGTGAAGCGTCAGAGTTGGCTGAGTCATCGACAAGGCTTCCACCTATGGGAGAGGTGGGTGGTGCATCAAACTTCAAGGAAAAAGAAGTGATTCATGTGGCATAGTTGACCAGAGTAAATGCGACGAGTAGGACGGTTTGAGTTAAGAAGCAATGTAAGCCAAGGCAAAAGTCTCGAAGGAAGGGAAAGGCTAAGGCGTCGAGACGAGATCGAGACGAATCAAGTCAGTGCCATTCAGAAGTCGCAACGAGGGCGTTGCGAGAATGGGCGGGGGAGAATGTCACGGGCCGCAGTTCAAAGCCCGTGGCCATCGTACCAAATGCATCCAATAGAGGTCTATTGCTCAGATGAGGATCATTTGGCCCACGAGAACTGGCCCGATTCAAGGAATTATTGAAGAAGCCTATCAGATTGAAGCCTGGTTGGCCCGATGATGAAGACATGGCAACTTAGGCTAATTTTGGTAACTAATCTTAAAAGATAGAGAGAATCATATCTTGTAAAGATTAGATTAGATTTGATATGACAAATCTTGTAAATCCCTAAAATCAAGGGATATAGTGAATCTCGTCCGTCGATGTACATATATCTTGACTGTCGATTTTGGGGGAGCTCAACTATAAATAGAGAGCCTCCCCCTCATTTGTATTCATCCATTGTAACTTGAATTCTTAAGAGTAATAGAATTCTTGAGCATTTACTTAAACACTTTGTGTGCATTCTTTCTTTGACTTTCTGTTGTTCTCTTGTAGCTTCTTTTGGCACAATCGCTTCCACTATACAAATTGGTGCCTTGGAGGAGTTCTAAGGAATCCTCACTGTTGGTTCTATTTAGCTCTTCAAAATCCCCGCGACTATTCAATGCTTCTAAGCAATATCTAATTACGTCTTTCCCCACGATATGCCAAAAATTTTGATAGAAAAATGCCAAAAAGTCATCCTTACTTGAAGCATTAAGTGGTGCAATCAACTTCATTGCTTCCACCACTTCGTCTTCCTTGAATTCATACATTAATTTGTCATTAAGGCTTCCTGTTATGCATGTTTGAATTTCAGCCATTAATCTTTCACAATTCTGCATCAATTTTGAAGAAAAAAATATCTTTAAAATAATTTGTTGCCAGCTTAATCAACTATTTTTCCCTTTGGACCTATGTTTCATTCTCATCTTTCAATCATTTTACAGAATTTTTTTTATGGTATGAGGCAAAGTTATGATAAAAGAGGTATTACGATATCTTGTTCGTAGCCAATTCGCTCTTACTCGTTGCTCCCAAAATAGTTCTTCCTTGTCAGCTTTCATATTTAATGCCAGCTTAACATTTGTGATTTCTACCAAACAATCATCATCTAGGTCTTCCTCATTCAACTTGTTTAGCCTTAAATTCAAGTCTTCCTTTCTTTTATTATGGAGTCATTTGTTAATCTTTTCTCATTCTTTTAAGATATTATCCAAATCGACTAGCTTTTCTGGAAGCTCCTTTTCATTTGAATCCTATTCCTTTTTAACTTCGTCCTCAAATTCCTTCTCCAAAACCCAATTTATATTAAAATGAAACAAAAGTTCTCCTCGTATTGATTTTCCCCTCTTGTCCTATAATGTATCCACTAAAACTAGTAATGATCTGAAAAATTATGATTTAGATGATACACTGAATAGCCTGGAAAGCTATCCTACCATGCCGAGTTTGCAACCCCCTATCAGGTCTTTCTCGTATCTTATTATCCAGTAATCTTCCCCTCTCTCAAGTAAATCATTGTCTCGAAAAACTTAAGTCACTTAAATCACATTCCTCCAAAATTTCTCTAAAAGATGACATCTATCTTTCTTCTCTTAACCATCCACTTCTTTTTTCAAACGAAAACATCACTTGATTGAAATCACCAACTACTAACCACGATAACTGACTACTTTTCTTCAATTGCCTAAGCATATTCCACAAGTCCTTTCTCAAGTGTTCCACTGGGGATCCATAAAACCCGATAAACCTCCAACAAGATTATCCATTCTCTTCAGTCACTTCAACATCCATATGAGATTTAGAGAAACTTTTTAAATTTATAGATGAATCGTCCTTCTATCTTAGCAATAGTCCTCCTCTCGATCTTTCAGCACTCACATCTATCCGTTTATAAAACCACACTTCCTTTTTATCCCCTCCATGCTTCTTGAACTCACTTTTGTTTCTATAAGGAACAAAAGCTGAGGCTGAATTTGTCTCAATCAGTTTTTGAGACGTCTAACTATCAGTGGCTGCCCTAAACCATAGACATTCCAACTTTAAGGTTTTCGTTGTAAGCGACCGGCCTATTTACTAACGGTTTTCAATTTTTTATTGTTCAACTCTGTATCTATTGAAGTATTGTTATTCTTGTCCCCCATTTGATGCACTTGTTGTCTTTTCTTCCTATCCAATAAACTTATCGGTCTATCTTCCAAATTCGTATCCATCTCATTCATTTTATTGTAATCTAATCGCCCTTTTATCCCATATCTATGCCCTTCACTTACTTGGCCTCCTTTTTTAAACCTTCTATCTGGATCGTCCATTAATCCTTTATCTCTCGTCTTATTAGATTAATCAATAAATGAATCCCCAACATGCCTTCTATCCCTGCACTTGTCCTTGTACATTCCAATCTTACCCACCTCCTTCGATTCCTCCATCAACTATCTACTTGTAATTGATACTGCCATTTTTAGTGGAGCTCTCAGCGAGATATCCTACCAAAACTCCGCCTCTGGTGAACCCAAGGTTAAACAAAGAGGACAAAAACTCTCTTCATGCCCTAGCCTCTCACATAAGAAACATAATAAGGATAATTTCTTGTATTGGAAATTTGTGTAAGTATATTTATCTTGTCCATATATGATGCACTTCTTCCTCTTCAGTGGAGACCAAACATCCAGTCGAACCTTGATGCACTTCTTCCTCATTGACGAAAAGTGTACGACGTTGTCTGTCAGAACCTGCCCTACTAGATATAAATTGAACTCTTCTTCACTATCATCTTCATCTTCTTGCCCTTGAACCAATTCTTCCTCTTGGTTAGCAAGATTCAGATTTGCTATTTTGTCTTCCATATATTTTTTATTTGATAAGATTTTCACAATTTTTTCTTTAATCAAAACCTTAAAAAATTTGAAAGCAGAGAATACCTCCAATCGTGCTACTTCGACAATCAGAGAGAAAAACCTAAAGGTGCTAACAAGCAGACTTTAATTATAATTTTTTATATATTTTTATTTTTAACTTATTATTTTCAATCATAAATATTAAATTTTGTGAGTTATTTTCAATGCTTAATATTTCGTTTTGCTATTTTAATATCCATAAACTTTTTCTAACTTTTTTCAATAGTTTCAATAGTTTTTATGTAAATTTTTCTTCTATCTATTCAATAAAATATATCATATATTCGATTTGATACGCGAGTATCTATTTTAAATTTCTCTCAATATTATCATTGATTAGTTTTAACAATTTTTGTAGAATAAATCGTTTATATATATATATATATATTATTATTATTCATAAATATATTTAAAATAAAAATAAAATTAATAAGTTTTAATTGATATATATATAATATTCTTGTGCATCACACAGATAAAAAGACAAGTACATATAACTATACTTTATATTAAGTCATTGATTAAGTTGGTATCTCGAATCAATCAACCGGATACTAATTTAGTTAAGTGATGAGTAAAATACTATTATTGTATAAAATAAATTATACTATTTTAAAAGTGTTTTTGTTTTTCCATATCTTTTATATAAAAAATAAAAAATACACAAATAATAAAATTGTTTTTAATAATATATTTATTTTATCATTTCAACTAAAACATTTTTTATTAATTTTACAAAAAAAGGAAAATCTAGAAAAAGGAGATGAGAATATATAGTTTAGATGAGGGTAGGGCCCAGTTGATACGAAATCAGAATCAAATTAGTATTTAGTTACGGCATGATTACGGTTGATGACAAACCTCAATTAAGTTTCACACGTCAATGTGGTCCCCCTCTTAAATTGGCCCTCTAATTTCATCCCCCTTTCTTATGAGGTAATTCCCCAATTGGCCTATCTCTTCTTCTTCTTATTTTTTCCCATTTTTGTTGGTTATCATATATATTTTTTTATAATCATATGATTCTTTGTATGTTTTACGATTTAAGTATAGTTTTATTCGGATCAAGATGATGTTAAAGTAAAATTCTTTTAATAATATCGATTTTAAAATTTAAACTCGATTCAAATATCCACTTTTTCCCACAATTTTGTTTGTTGAGAATATGGGCATATATTTGCAGATAAAATTGTGAGAATGATTTTTTATTTGTTGATATAGATTCAAATTAGACATGATTTATGTAAAGTGAGAGTTAAACTTGAAATATTAAATCTTTAAAATCTCAATTTTTATCTACATTATCAAAACTTTATTATTATTAGGTCTATTTATGGGTCGACTATTCAAAAAGTTGGAGAGTTTAAATAAAAATATAGGTCTAAAAAATAAGTCTAGGCAAAAAAATAATGCATGTTTTCTAAATGGGTCAAGTCTCGGGTAGACTTTTTTTGCCCGGCTTGGCCCAAATCACATGCCTATACTTTTTTCTTTTTTGTATTTTCAATTTGTTGGGAAGCTTTTATTTTAATGTTTTTAGTAATCTAAAAAATTATTACGGTCGGGCCGAATCAGGCTCGAGTTTAGCATTTTTAATATGGCTTGGGTTTGGGCAAAATTTTAGACTCATTTTTGGACGAACTGAGCCCGAGCGTAAAAATAGGCCTAAAATTCTACATGGACCCGACTCATAATCAAGTGTAATTAGTATATATTTAAATTACATGTTGAATAATATATTGGATTCCCAAAATAAATATTACAATTTTACATTGTTAAAAAAACAAATTACTTTGTTATTTATGTTTTCCATTTTAGAAACCGATAATTATTGTTGAGCTTTGCTAATTGGAATCATGTGAATTTAATGAGAAACATGTCAACTAAAAGCATTGAAAAGAAAGGTCTCTTATTCTTTGCCATTCTAAATTTTATTTTATTTTAATCTTTTCTCCTTTAATCCCTCTCTATCTTTGCTTTATTTTGCAAAAATTAAATTCAATATGTTCAAAGATAAGAAACTTGGAATAAATAGCTAAGAAAGGAAATTATAAACACTTAATCAAAAATTCTAATCTTAAAATAAAAATAAAAATATTAATTTTATTTAATAAACTTCACATCAATAATGTAAATTAATTTAAAAATAAAGAATATATTTATTTTAATATTAAAATTAAGGTTTGATGGATAAATTGTAATATGATTATAATTTAATTTTTAAAACCTGGATTAAGAACATAATCCATTCTTCATCTTCAACGTGTTGAATTAATTTGTTAGTTATTAAAAAGATGCTAGTTTAATGTAGTTTTTGCACAGTAAAAAGAGCAGTATTATTGAAGGAAGGTATAACAGCAATGAGTTGTGGTATTTCTAGATTTAAATTATAATGAGCCTTTTAATAAATAATATTGAAAATAACCTATAAATGATGGGAATTGACTTCAAACTATACATTTTAATTGAACCAACCATTAAATTAGATTCTAGTAGCCAAGAACCAAGGAGTGGGGTAATAAGCAAACACAAAATCATCCATGATTATCGGTCTAAATTGAGCCCACGACAGAGTCAAAGCTAAAATCATTGAAGTGATTCAAATAAAGAGCTAACGTAAAAGTTTGGGAATCATTTGATTTTATAAAATCACATCACCAAATTGCCCTAAAAAAAGTTCCTCGGTTTTGCCAAACTCAACCATAGCAAGTTCAAATTTCAAATATGGGCAGCATCCTTCACGAAATATGTGGCATGGTTATCATATCTTGCCATCTTTATTTTACTGAATCATGAGCTCATTAGTTACAGCTTTGTTAAAAGATGTCATTTCATCGATTACAAATTCAGTAGGCATATACATGTACACTCGGAGTTTTCTCGATTCACATATGAAGTCTGACTTAATCTATGTTAATCACATCTTTTCTATTTAAATTGCCAACCATGATAGATAAATGCAGGCCACTTGTCAAAGCCTAAGACCAATGGGAGGTCACCTTCGCCCATAAATACCCTTTCTTGGCCTTAGAAGAGATCTTCTTATCCAATTATCCACTTTTATGCACTATACATCTTCCCCTTCCTTTTTTAATGTCTCTTAGCAATTCACCATCGTGTGAATTGACATCTTTCATATCTTTTTTTTTTTTATGCCTTAAAAATTTAGTGAGTGTGGACGATATGGCTCATCCTAGTGAGAACACCCACAAAAACCTATTGTGTCCATCAATCCTGGTACTTTACATGTTATATAAACAAGTAATCATCACTCAACTTTTCCTTACAACCCCTATAGCCGCACCTATGAAAATGGGTATCATCAACAACCTACACACAGCGTTGCATTTCCTCCTCACCAAACATATTCCCAATGCCTACATTTCATGAACATATTTCCCAAGATCCAAACTCGAACCTTAACTTTTGCTCCCAACAATTTCAAGAGCTTTAAGAACAAATGAGAGATCTAAGGGATCAAATGATATTACAGAACATGAGACATGAATAGCAATGCCAACAATATAAGGAACAACTATTCCAAAATATTGAGATTATAGGAGAGTTGAGGTTATGTCAACCCTTCCCCCTAGTTCTAAACTCAACATAACGAAGTTGATTCTTCTCTAAATGCCTATGGTTAAACTTATAATCTCTACCTAACTATTGACTGCAACAATTCTTTCCACCACAACAACATACATTGCATAATGAGATAGAGGCATTAAGAAGAGACATTCAAGCTTTAACACCTGAGGTTGAAGATATGGACTAGGTCTCTTGTTCTAATAACCCCCTTGTGCCTAAGATAGTAAGTGCTGAATTGCCATAAACCTTTAAGTTCTCTAAGGAAATCTATGAAGGAGATAAAGATCTAGCTGCACTTTAATGCATCATAACAACTACGTGAATGTTCTTAGAGCTTCGAATATAAAGCTTTTCCCACTACTTTACGACAAAGCACAAGGAACTGATGCTTTTCTCTCGCTGAAGGTTCCATTCGCAACTTTGAGCAATTGGTTCAAAGTTCTTGAGTCAGTTCAATGCATATATTGTTGAAATAGCACAATCCTACATCTAAAAAATATAAGTTGTGGACGTTTTGTACTACTATAAATGAGGGTTGTTTCTTATTATTTTGTAGTGTCTGAGGACGTAGGTGTAATTTTTTGAACCTCACTAAATTTATGGTGTTCTTTATTACTTTTTATGTATCTTTTAATATTTTGTAAGGTATAATTGTAGTGATATATTCTGCTATTAAAATACATTGTAGGGATATTCTATGTAGAAGATTGGGTTTTAAGTGGGACCATTTGTGGCTTTTTCAATCTTTCCTGGGAATTAAACCTAATGTGATTTTCTAATACAATAATTTATTCTCTTTTACCCTATTGGCTCAACAAGTGGTATAAAAAACAAAGGTTATTTGAAATATGCTCTGTGGTTGCAGTACAATTTGATCGTCCACATCAAAAAAGGTTTTCTTGGGCATATTGAAAGGTTATTGTAACACCTTTCGCCCGACCCAATCGTTGGGTCTGAGTTATAGGATTCCACATTTGTTGCCGGAGCAACTACAGTCAATTATACAGAAATATAATTATTCAAACATACAATTATATGTTAAACACATTTACATTATGATACACAATTAAATCTGAGCCTTAATAGGGTTTTGCCAGTACTAAGGGTGTTTGCCAATATTTGGTGCCCGTCACCAGAAGGAGTTCGCTAAAACGATGTGAAACGCCAAAAATAGAGGGTTCACCAGTGTCACTATTCGCCAAGTGAATTGTTCGCCCTAAGAAAATCATAAGTACACCAAACTAGTGAGTACGCCGGGATAGGCCAGTTCGCCAAGAAGTTGGGTTTGCCAAATCTAGGGGGGTCGCAGGATTTGGGTGCGAACTGGGGGTTCTAAGGGCCTGTCCCGAGCTGGGTTTGCGAGTAGATCGCGAGCTATGCTTGCCAGGTTAACTGAACTGTTGAATATTTGGTAGGTGGGTTCACAGATGACTTAACCGTTAACTATTGGGCTTGTCTTTGATTATGTGGCTAGAAAGGCATGTTATTAGGTGTTTTTTTCTTTAAGATTTATGTTGCAACTGCATGGTGTGCATGGTTGGTAGGTGTGTCTTATGATGTTTTAAACGAAGGGTCACTCTAGTGACTAATGTGACGTTCAAAATTTGGGTCGAACTGTTCCAACCAAATTTAGGACACCTCAAATTCATTCATTGAAATTTGTAACTTGTTGTACATCAATATCTTGCCATTTTTTTTTCATTTAAGATTGGACAATGTGAAATTCCCAATAACCATCCAAGGTACATTGTCATTTATCAGCATGCCTTGGAATGATTGACAAAACAATAAGGTTATTTGATTACCTTTAAAATGTCAATTGTGGTGTTTGCAGTCCACCACAAGGCCATGCCCTCAAAATGGCCATTCGTTTCAAAATATATAACCTTTTCAAAATACATTTGTACTTATTTTTAGATTAGTGAGATTTTCATCTCACGTGCTAATGAAATTAAGAAAGAAAAACCAGAAATTCTTTCAAAAACACAAATTGCTTTCACCTAAAGACCCATGATTGTCATGATTATCGAATTTCATGCGTGAAAATCCACAAAAGTTCTTCAACAAAATCTCTTGTTTTCTTTTTAGGCTTTGATAATGGATGGACCCACAAAAGGACCAAATCAGGTCACATGGTATTGAATTTTGAGGTCATCTCTTTCAGTTCTTGCTTTGAGGTTGTAAAGAATAAAGATCCCTTGACTACTTCCCCTAAAAAAAGAAGAAGAAAATTAGATGACAAAGTCCAATATTTTGGCTGAACTCCATACATTGTTTCTTTATACTTTATCTCTTTTCCATTGTCAAAACTGTAATACTAAGACCCACCAGACCGTTCATGATGGGACATGCGATCGAATTTGGCCTTTCTGGGTTTAGATTTGAAAAGATGATTCTTCACCATTTCTATAATATAAAAGCAAAAATGAAATCAAATTTTATAAAAGGTAAAAGTGTATTGTATTGGACTTCACTTGGTAATGAAGACATCAAATTTCAGCATAATGGGTTTTTTTTTAGTAGAGTCCAAAGGAATAGCTCAAATTGAGCTTCCACATCTGCAGCCCAACATTTCTCATATATATATATATATATATATATACTCAAGAGTTTAAAACACCCTTAATTATCAATTGAGTTTTTGAAAAAATTATATCACGTCGAGTCTTTAATGATAAAAAAAATTCATTAACGAAAATAGTTAGTTGAGACGGTTTGGTCGCTAATGACGTTGATATGACTGACGATAACTGTCAATAGATGATATGTGGCATGCCATATCGGAAAATTTTTAAAATAAAAATTAAAAACCTTGTTCTTTTGAATCTGAACAACTATTTGTCCAGATTTGATGAAAGTCTTGTTAAAAATTTAATGAGGATGATATGAAATATTTTTAATAAGATGTAATTTATTACTTATATGTGAAAAATAATAAAATAGATAGATCATACATGAAATTAAAAATAACTCTTAATTTAAAGAAAAATAAATGTAATTATCTAAAGAATGTTTCAAAATTAATGTATACGTTTGTTTACTAAGATGATTCAAAAGATAATTAATAAATCAAACCGAAAATATTGAAGGTGTGCATTCATGAATTATTTATTTATTTTCCACATGTAATTATTTTATGTGGTTATCTAAGTAATAAATTACATCTTATTAAAATATTCCACATATGAAATTCCACATCATCCCGTTAACTTTTTAACATACTTTCATCAAATCTATTAAAAAAGCAATTTGAAAAAGAAAGAATAAATGTTGACGACAAAAAAAAAGGCTCAAAAATTCAATTAAGACAATTTTGATAAAACATATAAACGTTAGTGGCCAAATTTGTCATTAAGCCTTATTTTTATCACAAACTAAGAAACTAACAAAAAATAAAATTACAAAGAAAGTATTATAAATAGACAAAGAGTAAAGAAAAAGAAAATAAAGAGCAAAAGAGAGCGTATTTTATTGATCAATGAGAATATTTACAAAGCTTCTCCAAAGTCTCTATTTGTAGGCATAAGAAGTATAAATGAAGTAGAGATATACTTCTAATGACTATTAGAATTTAAAGTACATCAAAATTTATCTTAATGTTGATGGATATCCACTTAATAAGATATTCATAACATAAAGAAATTTGAAATCACCTGAAGGCAACTTAAAAAAATATATATATTTTTTGAGAATCTCATTATAGGTTAGGACTATATGACTATTTTTTAGACAAAGCCTAGAATTACTCATAACTCCTTCTCAAACTCATAAATAAGAGATAATGAGCTTCGACACACTTAAATCTGTGTCTTTCTACATTCACAACAACACCTATACCAATAAAGTTAAAACTCAATAGTATTCTTACAAGAAATCCATATTTAAATTTCCATGATTCAAACAATGCTCAATTTTTCTTTTTCTTTTTCTTTTATTGAATGTCTAAGGGCCAGTTCTTCATTGCTTTTGAGAAGTGCTTTTGAGAAGTGCTTTTCAAAAGTGCTTTTGAGAAGTGATTTTGAGAAGTACTTTTGAGAAATTAGAGTGTTTGGCATTGCTGTCAAAAAGTACTTTTGAAGAATAAAATGTCCATTTTAGACATGAGATTATAAAGTAATAAATATGTATTTAAATAATGTTCAAATTAGTTAATATTATGATATTTTAGCAAAAATATAAAAATAATTTATTATAACTTATTGTTAATATTTTAATATATAATATTAATTTTAAATATTTCTAAGTAATTAATATTAATTATTTATAAAATTTAATTAGAATATATAAACTATATTTAAATATTTAAATATAAAAATTAAATATTTGTAATTAGATATTTGATGGGCTACTTTAACACTAAAATTAAACAAACATAATACTATCTAACTAAAATCTAAAATCTAATTACTAAAACCCAATATTAAACTTAGTAATTCACTTAAAAGGAGCCTAAAACTAAGTGTGAATTTAACTCTAAAACATATATGAATTAAACACCTATCAATTTCATTCCAACTGTCATTGTAATGTAATGTTATAATGCTTTTGTTCTAATATATGACAATGCACATTGTTTGTCATATTTTTGTTCCGATTTAATGCACACTACCATTTTAGTGTAATGTTTGCCAATAATTGTTTCAAAATGGTATGAACTTTGGACCAAAAGAAAAAAAAAGTTATATAAACAACAATTCAATAGAAAGCCGACAAAATTAATTAAAGTTGGTTCGATTCGGTTAATTATTTTAACAGAAAAAAGCTCAATTCAACTAACGGTTTAGTTAATTATAGTTCAATTAACAATGGATCGAACTAACTATTTCATTACCCTTTAGATTAAATGTTTGAGAATATAAAACAAAATATTTAGAATTATAAAAGCAAACATAGTTTCAATTGAACAATTTAGCGTGCAATGGATACTAAGATTCTAATTTGAGGGTAAAATATGGAATGCCCATATTGTACAGAACTTTGATGCAAGCACTCCGTTTCCTCTGACTACGTGAAATATTCCCCTCCATTGCAGAAAACAACATCATGGTTGGTGGAACAGCATACAGAAATAAAATTAGAATCACACTTGGTAAGTAACCTGTTACCACCCGGTGCATGAACTCCTTGCATAGCATAACAAACAAGATAGATTCACAATGAGTGCCCGGTTCCTTCTCTTTTAACTCCTTCGAGTTTCCACTTAATAACAATGATATTTGTCCTATCTACATGTATTAATACACACCAAGAGCTTGGGTGAGTTTAATGCAGTTAAATAACAATGACACCACTATAATAAGTTGTATCTGGCTATTTATGTACTCTAGATTGTCTTTCACAGAGGAATGCACACCAATCATTACAGCAGCAAGTATAACCATAGGAAAAAGCACTGGTGAACATGGAAAAACCACACAGGACAGGATAAGAACATTAGCCAGCAAACCTAGCAAGGCAAAGATTACAGAGAGCATGAAATGAAAAATGTTAAGATGTTCCTCTAACTTATATGTACTTATACTAAAAGTGAAAAAATGCAAGGCATCAGAACCGCAAAAATATCAAATGGTTGCACAACACCTTGAAAGAAATTAACAATCTAATAAACTACATCTGTGGTTTTCCTTTTCTACATGGTCAATCGAAGAAGAACACAATTTTCAACGGGAATATGACATCAGGGATAGAGAAGGGTTAAGTGCACCAACTTGAAAAATAGACTAAAAAGGATAGACCTCTTATAATATTCATTCATTAAAAATTAGCCAAGAGAGCAGCAAATATAAGGGGCTAACACATACCTTAGCAACTGGTGCCATCTCAGCAGCAATATGAATGACATGCAACCCTGGACTAAAGATCAACAAAATGGAAAAGTTTAAAAGGGGAAAAAAGGCAGTAATGTAGTAAAATTGACTGGTACAAAGGTACAAAGAATGTGTTCATGAAACAACAGTACGTGACAAGTTTACTCTAAAATATTAAGTTGAAGCTAGGGTAAAGAGAACCTCTATAACTTACATAAGCAGATTAAACTTGTCATTGTTGTCATTCAAGTGAACAAATATGTGATTCCTCAGCACTGATTCAGCAACCTACGTATATAATAATAGAGAAAATAATAGGGCATTAAATGTCTCAGAATTCACTCTAAAAAGATCTCAAGGGAATCAACTTGCTTCTTATTTTTACACCATAAAAGGGGACATTTTACAGACAACAAATACAAATGGAGCTTTGAAAGAAAATTCAGCGAAAGAACAGAGTATTTTATAACAATGAAGCATGGCAATCAAATTCCAGCGAAAGAAAATATTAAACAGAAGAGGAACTAATTAAACAGAAGAAGAAATATAAAAGAAATTCTAACCTGCTGCGGAAGAGGAACAAATAACAGAAAATAGAGCTTTGAAAGCCGAAAATGAGGAAAAGAAATTGGGTATAAAGCTCCGGCTCACCAGCAGAGGGGAAAGAACATTTTGAGAACCAGCAGAGGGGAAAAACGTTTGGGGGAGAATATAGGTTAATTTGGTCAATTTTCATCAAAAAGCAGTTCAGCCGAAGGAAAAGGAGATTTTTTTAGCTTCTCCGTCTAGAGAGAAGCATTTTCTGATGGAGAAATTTTAAGAAAAAAGGAGGCTGTTCTTTTTTCCTTTTAAGAGAAAAGGCCGTTTGGGTGAAAAAGTGATTCTGAAACGGTAAAAAGAACGGGCCCTAAATTTTTTCTCTCTATTCATAAGCTTCATACAAGGGAGAAGAAATACAATGGAAGGAGCCCAAAAACCCAGCCCCACAAAACGAAAAGAAGACCTCAGAAACCCCGAGCCCAGAGCCCATCTCCGTACAGCCTATCACCACCAAATTTCATCTTAACCGAGGCAATATAGTCGGTTGCATTAAATATCAACAAAAAAAAATGGAAATCATAAAATATTTGCCTGGTTAAAGCATCTTAAAAAGTAGCATTAATTGAAACATTTAACACTGTTACAAGTTAAAAGAGCAGAGCATGGCATCCCCTGCTCAGTTCTTTACATCGCCAAAAGTTGAAAACCTTTGCCCTTTCCACCACCCTGACTATGATCAAAATCACCAGAGCACATGCATTGCCAATTCTCTCAGTAATCAGTGCTCACCCCAGTTGGGGATAAATAAACCACAGATATAAAGCCTCTTTCCTTTTTCAGCCTTGCTCGTTGAGGTACCTTTCAGCAATGGTGGCATGAACTGCAGCACCAATGGGAAGAACATCTTCGTCGATCATGAAATACGGCGAGTGACCGGTGTGTGTCGATCCCAAGGTCTCGTTTCTTACGCCGATGTAGTAGAAAGCTGCCGGAACTACCTGGGAGTAAAAGGAGAAGTCCTCCGCACCCATCATTGGAGGGACCACCCTGAAATTTGGTGGTCCTAGCAAATCAGTGGCCACTTTCTTTACGTGCTCGTACATACGGTTGTCATTCACTGTTGGGGGATAGATTGTTGATTCTTTTTCAAAGAAATCGACCGTCGCCCAACATCGGAAAACATTGGCCTGTTCGACGATTACCTGTGTGTGTTTTCATGTCGAAGAATGTTAGAATCGTGAAAATCAGGACTCCAAATCTAAAGTGAAAACTGCGACGAACCTCTTCGATTCTTTGGAGAAGATTGTAAAAACTGGCGTTGGAGAAAGCCCTGAAAGTACCTCCGATGACCACCGTTTCAGGGATCATGTCAAGATTATTGCCTCCATTGAAAGAAGTGACCGAGACGACCTGCATGCATTTGCATTACAAGATTTAAACAAGTTTAAAAAAATTTCCCCGTGTTTTGGAAGTTGGAGAAATTTATAAAACAAAACTCGGACCTGGGAATCTAATGGATTTGATTCACGAGAAACAATTCCCTGTAAACTAATTACGGCAGCTGATGCAGCTAAGATTGGGTCGACGGAGTGATGGGGGCTGCCGGCAAGGCCTTTTCTTCCACTGAAAACAGCTCGAAAGAAGCCGCAGCCGGCAAGAAGAGGACCAGGCCTTGAGCCGATAATACCCGTGGGGTGTTCGTGAGATACATGGACTGCAAAAATGGCCTCTACGTTTTCCAATGCCCCATCTCCGATCATCCGCTTAGCACCATTTCCGGCTTCCTCTGCCGGCTGAAAGATCACTATCACAGTTCCCTAGACACCCAAAGTATATTTAATTAAACATATTACATTACGTAAAAAGGAATAATACGAACAAATACGGTAGAAAATAGAAATACCATGATAGAAATATTAGAATTTTGGTCATTTTTATTAGTAAGTTACACTGCAAAAATTTTTTCACCCAATTATCAAAATTATAAAATAATCATTTAATTATTTATTTTATTTTTCATCACCCAATAATCTCTGAATTGAGGATGTTTATCTAAAAACAAAAATTGAAGAATTAAATGATCATTTTATAAAACAATTTATTCGAGAAATAATAATAGCAACATTTGGAAAATAAAATAAAACCCGCTAGTGTTGTATAAATAAATTATCCCATTTTGTCTTCCCACGACCAAACAAATTGTTGTTAGAAAATGCAGATAATTTTTTAATGGAACCCTTTACCTTACACACTTAGACAAATTACAATAGTTAAATATTAATTGACTTTTATAATGTTTAAATCTTGGTTTGATTGATAAAAAAACCAAATCAATGGGACGTGGTTTTCATAAAATAGTGATTTTATACAAATGAGGACAAAGATTGGACATTATTGAGCAAGCAACTTAGGTTTATGTCACTGTCTGGAGACTATACTATATGAATATCCATCCAGCTGTATGTATTAGGACTATATCCGCATTCAATACCAATATATACACAGCCATGAATCCAGAGAAAGAATATATCTTATTGGTATACTGTCGTTTTCAACAAGCTTTCACTATGACTTGCAGGAATTTCTATCAACATTAGGGGAAATTTTATTCTTCTTCCACAAAACTTTATGCCTTTGATCAAGATTCCTTCCCGTGTATAAAGGTAGGCATGGGATGGAAAGTAAGTTATGATGCTTTAATTAAAAATATATTTCTTTAATAAGTGAAGAACCACATCGTTAAATCATCGGATGTAAAGGGGAAGCTGTCCATGTGATGAGAGATACAAAAACATTATTATTAAGTTAGAATTCTTGTGATAACAATGAAAAGGGTAGAAAAAAACAAAGGTAAAAATGTGAGTCAGCCAAATGACAATGAAGATAAATGTGTGACAGAATTCATTACAAAAACAACGAAACATGTAACCATCACATGCTTTTTAGGGCTACACATGGACCAGGGTCAAGTATTTTGCTAGGAAACAAATATTGCGTGCCCTTTACATTTATCACCAGCCAACACTACATTTCTTGCCTAAATGGGTCCTCATTCTTTCTTTCTTTCTTTTGTACTTTTTCTTTACCCATTTATCAAATGGATTAATCTTGAGTTTGTTTAAACTTGTTGCTTTAGCTTTGCATCTAAATTGATTGCCATTGAGATATACACACTTAAACTAGATGCATTCAATGCGTGAGATGGGATTAGAACTTGAATTTTACCTTCAAAAGGTGTTCACGATTCTTCAATATTTTGGCTGCACCGACAAGCATTGCAACATGTGCATCGTGGCCACAAGCATGCATTTTTCCGGCAACTTTGCTTTTATGCTCCCATTCTACAGCTTCCTAAAATTAAATGACTCCACATAAGTGAAAACAAGGTAGGGCAACTTTCCTAAATTATTTAGATATATAAGAAAAAAATCAAATTATAAATTGGAGGGTTCAATGCAGGACCACTACTCTGCTAGTCTCTAAGATATGCAGGATCACTACTCTAATTGTCTCGAATTTATTTTAAGATCTCTTATCATTGGAAACTCAACATTCTATCATTTGTCTTATTTAATTTAAAAGTACATTTCTTGTCCTCGTGTTATCAAAAAAATGTAAAATAAAATTAAAACATATCCACCCTACGGAAATAAATTCATACACAAAAATCTTAAACTAAAACTCTCAAACTTTCTGAACTAAAAAAGTCCAAATCAAATAAATGAATACAATGATCATGAACCACCTACCAGAAGTCAGAACCCTTCACACATATACTGTATGTCTACGTATATGTGTACGTACAAGTATCCAGTATATAGTTATAAAATACATAGATGTATACGAATATAAAAATTCAAAAAGAAGAGAAGGAATCTAAGTATATGTACCTGTATAGGAAGGGCATCCATGTCAGCTCGGATGGCAACAAAGGGCGGGCCACCGGTTCCAACCCAAGCCCGAATACCCGTTTTGGCTAAAGGGTACCTATATTCAATATCCATACGGTCCAACTCGGATCGAACGAGTTTACTGGTTTCGTACTCTTCAAAAGCTAGCTCGGGGTTTTCATGTATCTTCCTTCTCAACCCTTTAATCCACTCGACGTTGTCGGGCTCCTGGGCCAGGCCCAACACCTCCTCAGAGCAGGTCACGTCCCATACGTCGCAGAAGCTGGATGATATCAGAGACGACGTCGTTTGGTTCTTACCGGAGTTTAAGGAAGCCTTGGGATTGGTGGAAGAAGATATAGCGTTGAAAAAAGTGGTGTATTGATTACCCGACGAAGAAGTTATGGAGTTAACAAAAACAAGAAAATTGTTAGCAAAAAAGGGAATAAAGATTAAGCTTACAACCAAAACATATGATTTTAGAGAATACATGTTTGGAGAGAAGAAAAGAAAATGAATGGAGAAAGAATGGACAGCCAGAGTTTTCTTTAAAAAGGGAAGAGAGAAAGAGAGGGGAGACAGAATTAAGCACGTGGTGTAAGAGATATAGTCACGTGGGAGAATATGGATGTAAGGAATTTCTGGTCGATTAAGGCATCGAAATGCAGCAGTGTTTGGGCCCACCACTTTTCGTAGCGGTTTTCAATGAGACAGATTGACGCACTGCCTTTGAATTTGACACTCATTTTCTCTCTCTCAATTTTACCTCTGTAATAACACCATCATTTAATATATAGTCTAAGTTTAAGTTTGAATTGTGCTACATGTGTTGCTGTTGAGATTTTATCCTCTTCTTATAATTCATAAAAAAAACCTTATCTTAGTATATTCAATTTGTTGTGATTCTATTGAATCCAAGTATTGATGTGTTTTTCTTATGATTAATAAGTTAATACACAAAAAAAAACAAATAAAAAGAAAGGTTAATTTTGTCTTATATTTTTTTTTTACTTTCCATCTACGTGAGAAAGTAATTATTCTACCAATTATCAAGGGAATCACTTCCATTACTTGTCGAAAAGTGTTGAGGATAAACTCGATTAAGCAACGAATAATCAAAATATTGAATAAAATTGAAAAGATCGAACATAAATATTTATGTGGAAAATCCCTCCAAAAAAGATAAAAAAACCACGGACAAATATAAATTCACTATAACGACAAATATAAATTCACTATAACTTGTTTTTAGGAAATGTAAAGATGTCCTAGGTATTTTGTCTTCAGTATCGCGTTATCCAAAGCTCGATATTGTGATACCCGCCCATTGTCACAATATCCAATCTCCAATGTTGTGATATTGAAGGAGGGGAAACCCAAGTGGGTATTTTGTCTTCGCTACCGCGACACTAGCATCTTGACGTCGCAACATTGGTTTAGTGTTGCAATACACATATCCTAGTGTCATGAAATTAACGTTGTTTACCCTGTTTTGCCTCGATTAAGACCTGAACGACCTCAGACTGTAACCAAAATTTAAAGTAAACTTAAAAATGACTTAAATATCTTCAAATGAGTATATTATATTAAATTTAATTCTTGATATTGATGCTTGAGTTAAATTAGATTTAGTGTCCATAGGTGACATCTCTTGCTCAAAATGTGTAACAAACTATTTTCCAGTGATGTTGAAAATAATAGTTTTGGGACCACAATTCCAACGTGTGAGTCTGTAAATATTAAATAATAATATTTATGAGTCAAATATAGTGTTATATTAAATTTTGATATCACACTCTTTGTTAATTGAACAATTAGTTAAAGAACAAGTGGTTTGACCCTAAAGTTAGTGATTTTAAAAATTGAGGTATCGAGACCTCGTTTCCACAATCTAAGCTCGTAAATATTTTTATTACATATTTACGAAGTGTTTATACAGATGGATTGAGTTTTGGTCCAAAAATTTTAGTGATTGGATAGTTAATTAAGGTATAAAGACTAAATCGTAAAAACTATAAAAGTTAATCATTATTGGTTTTTTTGTTAAAAGGTTTAATTAGAGATTGTTAAGGGGTTTAAGTGGCAGTTAAAACACATTCCTTTTAGTGGACGGTTAATGTTTAGCTTTTTGTTGAATTTATATGTTAAAATAAAAATTAAATTATAATAAAACATAAAATAAAGGAAATCACCATCATCATTTTGCTCCACCACCGAAAGTTCAAACCAAAAACACCAAGACACAATTTTTAGAAGCTCCAAGATTCGACCAACTTTAGTTCTTTGCATGATAAGCTAAACCAAGCCTTTTTTTTTTTTCATAAACTTTATGTTTTTGAGATTGTTGCAGTTTAATTTAACTACCTCGAATATTAAATCATAAAACTGTTAAAGTTTTAAAAAATTTTCATTAATAGTTTTTTATGTTCAATAGCTTGCGTGTAAGCTTAGAAATGATTAAGGACTAATTTGTAAAGTGAATTTAGTCAGTTTTGAGTTTAGAGACTAAAATGAAAATATTTTGGATTTGACATGAAATTTTTGTAATTACTGTTTCTATAGGGTTAAAGAAGGGTGAACTTGAAAATAGAGCTTAAACGTGAAAGATATTATAGTTTTGATTTTAGGGACTAAATTGAAGAAAATACAAAATTTTAGGGTAATTGCGAAAAGATAAAGTAATAAGTCATATACATGAAATAAGATGTTATAAGGTATTTAGAACTAATAAATTGAAATGAATTACTATATAGAATGAGATTCGGATCAACCTGTAGGATAATTAATAAAAAAAAAAGAGAAAAATGAAAACACTTACTTCGATTATGACCGACTGTTCTACATATGGTGCAACGGTTTGGTTCAAGCTCTTCTCTAATATCCATGCCATTCTGAATCCTCCTCGTTGTCAATCGACCTTTGAGTTTCTTATGTAGTGACCTATTTGGAAACATCTCGAACATAGGTGGGGACTCTTCCCATGTCGATACATCCCTCAATACGAAGAAATCGTTACCCCAAATACGCAATTTACATTTAAGTGTATACACATCGTCAATATATTGTTCGACATTCAAATTGAAGGTTGCATACACTGCAACCACATGCGTACACATGTATCAAAGTGTTTGGAACCGTTAACACTTGCACCATCTGTTTTGGAGATAAACTTCGTAGGACCTTGATGGGATCCCTGACCGACGACTGATGCACTCTGTCACTCGAAAAGTTTCCAAGTTTCGGGAATATAGTTCTGCATTCATCGACCTCGCCTTCTAAGCGTTGACTTCCATGACATTCCTGACATATTCGACGTGTACGTGTCCAAGCTTCGTTTGTTTTACTTGTCTTAACCCCATTTTTTGGCATCAGGGTTGCTAGCTTGTAAAACGTAGCTGAGAAAACTGATGAAATTGGTAAGAGACACGTACGCCTCAATACGAAATTAACAGCTTCAACGAGGTTGGTTGTCAAATGACCATATTGGTAGCCATCATCAAAACATTAAGCCCATTGCCACGGCTCCATACTACTCAACCACTGACTGATAGAAGGATTGTACTCGACTATATTAGTCTCCAACCTTGTCAGCTTATGCTTGAATCGGTGTGGTTCCAATTTGTACCCTGTGAATGTATTCCGATAAAACATGTTGCCATTTCTTTTAGTAAATGGACTCAAAATATTCACAAAAAAATTTAATTACGATATTTGTACCAATGTTCACAATTTGTTTGTGCCAATCTTTGTTCTTGTATTCCTTGTGGAAGTCGACAGCGATGTGACAAATGCAGTAGGTAGACCTCCACGGAACCTTGGATTTCCAAATTGCAATAATAAGACCCTTGGATCTATCGAAGACAATGAAAATGTTACCTTGCCTGACAACATGCCTTCGCAAGTTCCTAATGAAAAATTCCCACGATTCAAAATTCTCCAACTCCACGATGGCGAAGGCCATCGGTAGAACATTTTGGTTACCGTCTTATGCAACCGCAATCAGTAGTATATGCGTGTATTTTCTATAAATCCACGTTCTATTAACCTGCACAAGCGGTTTGCAGTAGTGAAAGTCCCTAACACATGGATCGAACGTCCAGAACAATCAGCGAAAAACTCTTCTCCCTGGTTCAAGTTGTTTATTCGGAACTCTGTAAGTCAACGTTTGCAAGTCCACAACAGTTCTTGACACATACTCCACCATCGCTGAAATCCACCATTGAAGTTCATTATATGGCTCATCTCAATCATCGTACAACTGCTTCATTGCCATTTGTTTCACCCACGTTGCTTTATTGTACGACACTTTGTACTGGAATCGGGCTTGCATGTCCGCAATCAATGTTGACACAGGAATGGTTGGGTTATCTTTCACTAGTAGCATGATGCAGTTGTAGATACTTTTGACATCCAATTTCAGTGGTTCTGAGTCATACATTTGACCGTACATGTAAGGTGCCCTTCTAATTTTCGTATTTGTCACTGTTGAATCCTCTATATAAATACAACTCGAACCTGCTAGCCACACCCTTCGTCAGCTATCCAACATCCCCCCACATATAATGATAGCTAAAAGATGATGGATTATTATAAGTTATATGGTTGTTGGTAGTTTTAAAATTTAATAATGTTATTAAAAACATCAAATACAAATTGACAACTATGTGACTATTCATATATGCATTATTTTTTTCAATTTAATAATTTGAATAATTTCATACTTTAGTTAAATATTTTATTATAGTAAAAGGAATGATTAGTGAATTGAAAATATGTTTTAAGGATTTTAAAGTGGGTAATGTTAAAAGAAAAGGAAACATTTGATTAGATTTAATTTTGGTGTGACACCACTAAGCATTAAGTATTAAGAAATTAATCTACTTTTCATTGCCTTCTCAACTATCTCATTAAACTCAATTCAATTATGATACGTGATATTTTCAATTAAATAAAATATTTAAAATTAACATTAAGTCATCTCTCTTTCTTTGTCCCTCCTTTTCCTCTATCTTTATCTTCTTACCCATTTGTGAAAATAAAAACCCCATAAAATCGACTTGTCACACTCTTCTCTCATTTTTCTCTTTCCTATGAAGTTTATTTTAATGGCAAAAAAGATGAGGGTTTATTCTAATATTGAAAGTGAAGGTTTGTTTTGATGGAAGAAATTTGAAGTATAGTTTACTTCAAAATCTGTAGAAATTTCTTGGTATAGGGAGGATGAAGATGAAAAGAGAGAGAGAGATTGAGATTTTTAATTTAATTTTAAATATTTTTACTTAATTAACAATATCACGACTCATAATTTAATTGATTTAAAGATTATTTTAACACAAGTTAATAGTTAATATATAAAGTGATCTGAGAAAAAACTTCAAGTACCTACTTTAAAAAAAGCCTCTAAATTACGATAAAACTCAGACATAGAATTTTTTTTGGAAGAAAGAGGTGTTGGGGGTTGAATTCAAAATTTTGGGTGAAAAAAAAAAGATGGAAGTTTGATGAAAAATATTAGTATTTTCATACCTCAATTTAACCATTTCACTATAATTAATGTTGTTTGTACCGGATTAAATCGACCGGTCAGACCAATTGAATTGAGAATCAATTAAGGTATTAGTTTAGAGAATAGTTTTAAATCAGGCGGTTGAATTGAATTTTATATCTTTATTTTTTTGAATTTTTTAATAATTTTTTGATTAAATTAATGAACCGATAATCTGATGATTCGACTTCTAATCCGATTGAAAAATATTAACTACAATATTTGAAGCTAATAAATCTCATCCCTCTCCAAATTTCCTCAAGTTACTTTTATATTTCCTTACACATCTCCTACTCACCCTTTAAAATTTCCTTTCTTTGTAAATATGATAGTTTCTTTGTAAATAAGCTCTTAATCTATGATTTTTACTCATAAATAATTTATTAAATCATAAATAAAAAAATAGCTTGTTTATGAGTAAAAATCATAGATTAAGAGCTTATTTAACTACAAAAATAGGTTGAGGGCTTGTTTATTAAATAAAAAAGTGAGTTGAAGGGGAATAAAAAGAAAATAATAAATAAGGAGGGCTTAGAAGGCAATTAGCCACGTTTCAACTTTAGTGCCGCCACACCCATAGGCGGCACCAATTCACTTTCAAAATTCAAAATGGTAAATTTCCATATCAGGTCCTTGAAACTTTAGATCATTACATTTTAGTCCTGTGCCGCCTATGGGAAAGGCACCTTTGGTGCTGCCTTTTGCATGCCCTCCATCAGCCATCTTTTTTTTTATATATTATTTTGGTAAATAAAAAAATTTTATAATATTTTGATATTTTTTTATTTTTTTGTAATATTTTGGTAAAAAACCCTCTAGACTACAGTCGCTACGTTGAAAACTGTAGTGCTAGCATAGTTTTCCACCCATTCCTTATTTACCAAGGCCCTAGCAAACCTTTCCCTCATCGGTCTTGCCTCCTTATTACTAAACCAAGTAAAATTTGTCTATTATAAGGCAAATAATGGCTTTTTAACCTAAATAATATAAAAAATAAAATTAATAACTAAAATGATATGCCCATAAGATTATTTACCAAAATGGTATGATTTTATTGGTGTCGCAAATTGGCGTCACCGGACTGAAATACAATTATCTAAAGTATTCAGGGACTTGATATGCAAATTTGTCCTTTTGAGTGGCTGCTGAAAAAAAGAGTGAAAGAGTGTCGCCTAACAGTGTTTCAGCACCAAACCTTAAATGTGGCTAATTGCTTTCTAAGCCCTCCTTATTTATTATTTTATTTTTATCCCCCTTCAACTCACTACGTTGTGTTTAAACAAGCCCTCAACCTATTTTTATAGTTAAATAAGCTCTTAGCCTATGATTTTTACTCATAAAAGCCCTTTATTTTAATATTAAAGTAAATATATTTTGAATTTCAAGCTCTTATCTTAATTATTTGTTGATGCAATAAAATTATGTACACTTTAACATCAACATAAAATCTAAAAAGTAATCAAAATTTCAAAAGAGTAGTTAAGAATATCATGTATTTAAGCACTCTCAAGAAAAATTTTTATTTAATAAACTATTCTCATCAAATTCCCATAAACATAAAATGCGAATTAGTTTATATTTTTTAAATAGCTTTACTTTGGGTAAAGTATATTTACTTTAATATTAAAATAAAGGATTTTTATGAATAAAAATCATAGGTTAAGAGCTTTTTTAACTACAAAAATAGGTTGAGGACTTGTTTAAACACAATATAGTGAGTTGAAGGGGAACAAAAAGAAAATAATAAATAAGGAGGGCTTAGAAGACAATTAGCCACATTTAAAATTTGGTGCCTCCACACTGTCAGGCGGCACCCTTTAACTTTTTTTAGCAGTCACTCAAAATGGTAAATTTACATATCAGGTCCTTGAATACTTTAGATCATTACATTTCAGTCCAGTACCGCCAATTTGACAGGAGGCATCAGAAAAAGAATACCATTTTGGTAAATAATCTAATGGGCATGTTATTTCAGTTATTACTTTTATTTTTTGTATTATTTAAGTAAAAAAGCCGCAAATAATAAAAGCTGCAATCATTACAATTTTGGAAACTAACATCACGTAATGGAATAAAATTTTGTTTCCCTTAAAACTTTTAGATTTTAGAAACAGAATTATACACATGCCTTTTAAAATAAATTTTGGAAAGAATGAAACATGTGTTACAACAAATTTTAGAACAAAAATCAATGAAAACATAAGATAGTAAAAGTGGGATCTAAAAATAAAACTGTTAAAAATTTAGGGTCTTTTTAGATAGACGTTTATTTTTAATGTGATGCGTTTAATTATTATTATTATTATTATTATCTCACGCTATAATATCGCTATAGTCTCTACTCTCATCATCACACTAAAAATACCCTTACACTATAATTCCCTTTATAAGAAAACCAATAATAAATAAACCATAAAATTCTAAGACCATTCATGACTGAAAATATCATCAAATGAAACAAACACTAAAATCACATGGTCGGAAAAAGATTGAATTTTCTACACTTACATTAAAAAAAAAACTGTCATGTCCATTAAAATAAAAATATTAAGACATTTTATATTTTTAATGAAAAACAATCATGAACTTGAATATAAATCGTGAACCTAACATGGAAGGTATATTCAAAAATTAAAATAATTATAAAATGTAAAAAGTTTAGTTATTTTTATATTAATACAAGTGGATCACTCTTTGTGTATGTGCATACATGCATACAATATATAATGTATTTGAATGAATTGATGTCACCAGATAATATTACAAAAATAAATTATTCAAAACTATACAAAATAAATGCGAGGATAAATGTGTCTTCACCTTTAGTCGTTATAATTAAAAGTTGAAGTTATGCTATTAGATTCCATACTTTATGTAAGTTGTAGATTTAGTACATGTATTTTAATTTGATCATTTTCATCCCTCTATTTTTAGAATTTGAAAATTTTAATATTATTCAAATTATAACTATTAAATTCATTAAGTTAAGTTTTGATATTTTCAAAATTTGATGTGTCAAACATATTATCACATGTGTAATGCTATGTTTGCTTATTATTTTTACATATTACTTACAAAAAATCAATCAATAGATTTAACAAATATCGTTTGCATTAATACTAAAATTTTAGAATTCTAACAATATAGCTACTAAAAATGATCCAATTGGTAAACGAGGACTAAATTTATAACTTTACCCATAATACATGACTAATTACATAATTTAACCGAACAAATTTAATCATTATCATTGGGTAAGGATTAAAATTGATTAAATTAAAATACATATACTAAATCCATAATTTACACAAAGTATAAGATCTAATAGTAAAATTTTACCTAATTTTGGAGTAAATGAAGACTTAATAAATAAATCAAAATTTGGAATTCAATCAAACATTTTATTATTAAGTGGATTAAGTCGTAGCCGCCTCATTCATTTTCCCTTTATTGTTGCCGGAGACTTTGTAGCAGTCATAGTACAATGCTTTTAGCAGCCAACGCCGACCTCTTTTCCTTGGCATTTAAACCAATTTGTAGAAACTCCAAAGCTATGGTCTTCACTCAATTAATCGAATCAAATTAATTCAACTTTTAACTTTTTAATAGTTAATTAAATCAATTTTTTTAAAAATTAATCCAACTAAAATATTTCGATTAATTTGATTAATTAATTTAATTAATTAAAATTTATATTTTTTTATTTTTAATTAAAATAAGTATAAAATATATAAAAATAAATAAATTAATAATGTTTATTTGATTGGATCATCCGAATTAATCGAATTAATTAAATGTAAGTTACATATAATTTATATTAATAATTATTAAATTCGATTAATTATATGATTTTAAATCGAATTAATCGATAACTAAACTTCTAAAATTTATTAATTGATTTTCGATAGAATCAATTAATTAATTGATTAATCGAATTAAATCGATTCGATCGATTTAATTCGATTTTATTTGATAATTTTAATCTTAATTATAATGCTAACTGAACCGACCGGAGTGATCCATCCATCATCTTCTTTAAACCAATCAACAATATGTATATTTTTATCTTTTCCTTCCTTTTTTTTTAACATTTATTTGTTTGCTTATTTATTAAAAATAATTATATAGAGAGATTGATGGACGGTGAGGCGGTGACCAGTGGGTGGATGTTCCATCAAGATTGACACTTGACCAATCTCTCCACTGCTATTTTTTCACATGTACTTCGAAAAGCCAGACATGTCAATTCGCCTTTTGTTCTGATAGGGAATGGGAAAGGGTCGTAAAACTCATCTCCTTTTGTTCACTAAGGTTTGGTTTTTCTCCTGTTTCTTGTTTTTTGTTACTGTATTTTGAATACGGATTTGTCAATTTTTTCATGGAATTATCAAGATTGTGCTGGTATCAATTTTTAGTGTATTTTTTGTGAATATAATTTGGAGCATAAATTAGATATTGTCAGTCTATTAAATACTAGAGTTAGTCGTACAAAAGTTGATAACATCATTATCAAATTGGATTTTCATTTTTCTCACCGAGTGGAAGTAGTTGGTTTTTCAGGGGAAATTTGAGTAGGTTGGAAGGACTCCGTTAGACCTGAGGTAATTTACAGCCATTCACAATTTATTCTGGTTCGGATCCTTGGTCATTCTCTGTCTTTATTGCTTTTGTTTATGGCAGTCCTGATAGAAAAAAAAAACAAAAAACAAAAACTATTCTAGGAAGGGTTAAATGCTACTGTTCCTTTGGGGGCTGCTCCTTGGCTCGCTATTGGGGGCTTCAATGCCATCTTGCCTGATAGTGAAAAGAAAGGGGGACGGGTTCGAGGAAGAAGGTGCTCTTTTTTCGGTGGTTTTATGGATTTTGCAGCTTTACATTATTTGGGCTTTAGAGGCTTACCCTTCACTTGGTGTAGGAGTGACTTTTGAGAGGTTGGATAGAGCTATTGGGAATGATGTTTAACTGAATATGTTCCTTAATAGTTTGGTTACTCATCTTCCAAGGCTTAATTCTGAACATAGATCACTTTTCTTATCCTTGAGACCAAATCTTGTAACTCCCAAGAAGAGACCTTTTAGATTTCTAATTGGATGGTTGGAGCATTCGAGGTTTCCAGAATTTGTTAAAGATCAGTAGGATTTCATTGGAAATTTGGCAGAATTCCACTCCCATCTTTCGAGTGAACTCAAGCAGTGGAATACAATTGTTTACGGACACATTGGAACTCGTAAAAGGTATCTGGTGAATAAGTTGTCTAGTATCCAAAGGAAGATTGAGTTAACTGATTCTAGTATGCTCATTCAGTTTGGGTTCATAATCTGGAATAGAAACATATCAAAGTTAGGATAACAACAAGGCATAAAGAAACTCAATAAAACTTCGAAGGAAATTAAATGGAGATCTTCAATCTCGAAGGAAATCTGCTTCTGAGTTGATTCCGATGGCATTCTTCGAGTCTTTTCTTTAATCTTCTCTAAGTGCCCCTTGAGTCTTCTTCTAATTGGTATTTATAGACTTTCGAATGCTCAGAAAGCCTAAAAATTGGGTTTTTCTGCGTATTTGGGAAACAGGGTGCGATATCGACACGGGATGGCACACAGGTGTGTGGCTAGCCCGTGTGGAAATGCACAGGCCATGTGGATTCTAGAAATAGCTCTATATGTCTGATTTTGGCTCGTTTTTCGCTCCTTTCGCTCTCAAATGCTTTCCTAAGTATAGAAATATGAATTTAAAGGATTAGAAGTATCAAATTCACTAATTTACATAATTAATCATCCAAAAACGCATTAAGAATGGAATTAAAATATGTTACTTTTAAGACTTATCAAATATCCCCACACTTAAAACAAAAATTAGTAGTCGACTTAAAAACGAAAATTGGAGTCGCCACCAATCTTTTATTGAGGTGATCAGTTCACCTTGAAAACGATTTTAGTTCTACAAATTTTGAGAAAATAGGTTCGGGAGTCGGTTACGCACAAGGAAGGGTTAGCACTTTCGTAACGCCCAAAATTGGTACTGAATCGATTGTTTAATGTCTTAGTGTCGAAAGTTTGAAAATATTTTACAATACGATCCTTTAAAAACTTGAATAAATTGAATTAAATGATAAGACACTCTTATTTCAAAGAAATAAAATGTTACACCCAGTGAGTTAGGGTGCAACATCTTTAATCTTCAAAATTAAGTTTATCTTTTGACTTTTAAAACTCACGCATTTTGAGAAGGATATTTGGTTATTTGGGTCAAATGAAAAATCAAAACCCAATAAGTTAGGGTTCAATTTTTCAAAATTCCTAAATACCGAATATTGTTTTTATTTAAAAAAAAATCTTAATTCGAGGTAGCAAAATGTCATATCCAGTGAGTTAGAATCCAACATTTTGAAATCCCGAAAAACTTTTATTTAAAATTTGTATGGTTTTATTGCAAAAGAAATACTTGGCTATCTAAATTCATCGAAAAGAATTGAAGCCCAGTAAAATAAGGCACAATCGTCTCGAGAATCGTGAACACCGAGTATTTTTTAAAATTTACAGAATAGAATGATTTTTTGTGCTCTAATGAAACACAATTTTTAAAACAAATGTTGTATGATTGAATAGTAATGTATAATGTAAAAGATATAATTTATAATCTAAATACACACTATGGGATAATAAACAAGCAATAGATAACAAGAATAGCAACAACAATTTTAATCACATTATGCAAATATCAATATTAATATTCAAAAACTAGACAAATCCATCATCAATTTTTTAAAAGATACACCAAGATAATACAAAATATATCCTATGTATAAAAGTTTTAAAATAAAAATATATAAGAATATTCAGAAGGTGAATTTTAAAACAGAATAAAAATAAAACATCAAAATATATATAAATTAATAATATATCAAAACAAAGGGAAGTTTATTAGTCTGCTACTCTAGCACGGTTCTGTCTGCCGTCTCTGGCACGGGTTCTTTGGTTTTAGGTTTTGTGTTTGTGTTTTTCTGGATTTCTGAGGGATTTTGATCTCTTTTATTTTATCCCCTACGGCTTTCACATTGAAACTACATAAAACAAAGGGGGACTTGTTGCGCAAATAGACCAATAAACCAAAAAGCTCGGATCTTGCCCTCGGGTCGGGTCACCGCGCGGGTCTAAGCTTCTAAACGGCATCATTTTTAAAGCTACTGAAGCATGCTTAAAACGGTGCCGTTTTCTTCACAATATATAACCTAATATAAAATCTAAACTAACAGCCTTCCATCATTTTCTAAAAAAACTTTAAAGAACCCTAATGATTTCTCTATGCGCCGCTCCATGCCCAAGCCAACCAAAGGCACTTTGATTTCCATCCGACTCCGATTGCGACGGAGTAGAAGGAAAGTCGGCCACCAGGTAAGCTTTTCCTCCTTTTATTTATCTTTTCTTTCATTTTAGCAAACGAATCATCAAATAGAAAAAAAAGAAACCAAAGAAAGAAAAGAAAAAATAAATCTGCAATCACCTTTCGAACTTTTTCTTTTGATTTCTCTGAATATTTTTTGGTTTTTGTATTCAATATGTGTAAAAAAGATCTCCAATACATATTCTAATAGGCCTTTTATAGCCGAAATCAGTGAAAAAATAAAAATAGAAATATATTTTTACACTTTCTTATTTACAGCTATTTTCTCCTATTTGTTGTGTTACTTTCTGTTTTTCTTTTTCTTTTTCGTTGCTAGTTCGTTTGTTGCAGGTACGGGCGTACGGAGGAGGAGCGCATGCACGCGGAGACGCAGCACGCTCGGGGAGGCCCTGGGCTCGATTGCGGCGCTGCTAGATGCTGTTGCTACTAGGGTTTCTGTCAAGGCTGGTTTAGGCTAGTTGGGCTAGGGTGTTGGGCTTAGGCTAATTGGGTTTAGTTTACTGGGCCCTGTTAATTTTACTGTAATTTGGACATGGACTTTAAATATGTAAATGGACTTTGGACTTGGTTTTATTTTTATTGGGTTTTAATCGGGCACGGGCAAAATGGGCTATTACAAAAATATGTTACTTTTATGACTTATCAAATATCCCCACACTTAAGCGTTTGCTTGTCCTCAACCAAAATCCTCAACTCACAATTAAAATTAATTTTTTCTCAACTTACAATTTTCATCACTAATGTTTCGAAATAATTTACAAATAATCATACATTGATAATTCAACTAAAAGAGCACTAAAGATTCAAACAATCCAAGTCGAACATTTTTAAAACATGAAAACATAGGTATTTCCCATTATCTAAGTAATTGCCTTTAATTCAAAATCGACTAGAATTGACATCCTCACTAAAGATTTACTCAAATCACTCAAAGTGTTTAAGGTTCAATACTAAACACTCAATAGTCAAACATGAAAAGTCATTACCATAGGTTTGCATGAAAATCAACTCTCCACCACTATAAAATGATATGATACACAAATCAAAAGGTCTTTAAGAGGTTGTAATGGGGCTTAGATTAAGGGTGTGGAAAAAGGCTGAAAAAGTTGGGTAAAATTAAGATCGAATTGATAAATCACCAAATTAGAAAAATAAACAATTGCTGAATAAAAAAATTACATCAATCGAAAACTATTTAAGAATAAAAACGAACTTCTTCTCAAAATATGAATTTAATTGTTCAAGCTCAATCAACATAGAACTAAATAATGATCAATATTTTTTTATTATTTTTTTAACAATAAGAAATAATTCATCAAATTAAACAAAAGGGCTTAATTAGGCAATTAACCAAATCAAATCTCGATAAAAAGGAAGTCAATAAAATGGGAAAAATTCTCAATGAGCAAAAAATGAGTTATGGGTTAACATTAATGGGTAAATCAAGAAATTGTGTGTTAGGCTCAACGGGGTTCACTAAGAGTTAATTATGTAGGTAAGCTTTTTATGGGATAAGTGGGTTAAAACCTAAGTGTCTTTATCATCTCAGTATATCAAACCTAAAGGTGTGGTCAAGACATGTAAAATCGACGCAAGTTCTAGAATAACAAATCATATTGACACACTCATAACCAATAGTAAAATGAGTAAAAAAAATGTATGGTCTAAAGGCTCAAAATCTCACAAAAAATTATGGTTTTTAATGCCAAACTTGTAAATTTAAAACTTCAAGGTAATACCTCAATTCAGGAAACAACCTAAAATTTTAATTCGAAAATAAAATTATTATGCTTAATTCTCTCATGTCTTAAAATTTAAAACAACCAATACACTAATATCTATGAATTTAATCCAAAATACATTAATAAAAATTACAAATCGATAAAAAATAATTCGAATAGAAGTATGAGAAAATTACTTAAACACAAAACATAATTCAGAGATTTTCTAATAATTATATAAATAACTTCCCCACACTGAAAATGTACATTATCGTCCATATACAAACATAGATAATCACAGTATAAACAGAATATCATAAGAAAGGGAGAAAACTAAAACTGCCCTGAATATTGGATGAAATTGCCAGGATGGTGAAAAGCGGAATTGTAGACAAATCTTGATGTAGTGCATGATTCCGAGCAAACTAATAAGAAAATAAACACAAATAACAATTGTCATTGGACATTTTTACAATTGGAGAAAAGTTACTATTGATTGAAAGCGCGTTTTGCAATACATATTTTTGAAAGCACATTTTACAAGACATATTTTTTTTCTTCAAAATCGACTTCTTTTTTTAAATATAAGAATCTAAAACCCGAAATATTTTCTAAAAACGGCATAGCTAAATTACTCCATTGGGAAAAGAATCTTCCAATCTATGGTTGGGAGCACCTATCCCTATTTGAAAAGTAGGATTCCCTGTTCTTTTCTTTTTTAATTTCAATTAAATCGGCCAAGATGTAAATTTTGAATCAAATTATCAAAGCTTTTGAGTTCGATTGTGTGTGGTTGACAATGGGTGAAAGGTCAATTCATTTAGTTTAACTTTATTGGATTCCCTATTTTGCCATTAACTTGTTCAAATTCATCATCATTTTCATAATTTTTTTCCTTTTTCTATCTTTTCATAATTCGAAATGGTCATGAATACCAAAAGAAAAACCATAATTCGAATGGTGATGCTGGGGCAAATCTGATAGGTTTTATGGTCTTCGGAGGAGAGTTGGAGAGAGAATTGACTTTCGGGTTTAACATCAAAGGTTAGCAAATAGATATGAAGTGTCGATCGAAATTCAGATTTTAAGATGTGCTTCGATACCTACCTTATGACTGTTCTATGAGGAGATAAACGAAAAGCGAAACTTACGGGAAGAATTAAAGTCCTTTTTGGAAAAGGAAATTTTACTAATTTCAAAGGAATTGAGTAATTAAGACTTCAAATAATGTATTATCGGTCTATATATTTTATATACTATCAATGAATAATAATATCATACATCATCATTAAATTGAACAAAAAATATGAAAGACTTGTAGATAAATACTAATAATTTTATTTAAACACAATTCAACATTAAACATAACTATTATAAATAAATATTAATAATTATATTTAAGATTAAGATCACGAGTTGAGAGTTTTAGCATTTATTTATAATTAATTATTATGTAATAATGTTTAAATAAAGTTATTAGTATTTATTTATAACTCCTCTACTGTTTTTTGTTTTCTTTAATAATGAAGTATCATGTTATTATTCACCGATGGTGCACGAGACTTATACATTAGCATGACAGTGCATCAAATATTCTCCCTAAAAAAATACAATCATATAAAAAACTATGAAAGCTATACAAGTGAAAACATCTTAGCCTAGACAATCACATTTGTGAGAACACCGATGTTAGAGGTACAAGCCACATTATTCGGCATTAGCCACCAACATGTGTGATGGATTCAATACTAACAGCCATATCTTTCTCAAAAAACTTGCACAACCTTATAAAATGTTAAATCCTTTAAATCAAACATAGACAAAAAAAAAAGTCAATTTGGACTTGAGAAATCGAATTGCCAGACTTGAAAAAAATGAGTCACCAACTAAAGAAAACCAAGTCAGGAAAACACTAATCCTCACAAACTTGAGAAAACCATCCTCTTGGAGGAGCCAACTGCCAACCAAAATTATTTTTCCAATACATCAAGGCCTTTTCATCAAGGTAGTCAATATCGTACTGGTGGACATACCCTTTTTTACTAGTACTGGTATGTATCGGTACCGTTCTGTTTCAGATTTATCATTGTTTCTGTAAAACATTTAAAATATGTATATATAAAGTATTTACAAATATCAAATAATGAGATTAAATAAATCTCAAATATAAAATCCTCATAAAAAATAAAACTTCGTTGAAGTGATAAAAAAATTAAAAGAAGTTGGTGGCATAGATTCAAATCTCACTTCACGTAAATTTTAAGATACAAAAAAAAAATACTCATCAATTATATAAAATATTAAGCTTCACAAATAAAATTCACTATTAAACGAACTCAAAATCAACAAACAAAAAAATTATTCCCTAAGTTAAACAATAAGATTATCCCATGGGAGCTTGGTTGGAGAGGCAAGGACTCTTTGTCCATGTCCTTGAGAGTGTATTTAAACAGGTCCTTGGTAGGACTCATGTAATGATACCTTTTTAGTAGTGCAAGGTAAGTTATAGGGTCATGTGGATGTAATAAAGATAGACATATGTGTAAAAATTACCCTTCGATTAAAGGGAAGGTTAAAAAATAACATTGTCTAAGATGAAAAGTATTTGTGAGATTTCTTTGTTGTAAGCGAACATCACTTTACTTTCAAAGCGAACTTCATTTGACTACTTAAACTTTCAGAGACGAAACTTTTTTAAACATATTCAATTTTTCAAAAATAAAAATAATGAGGATCACTATGCATGCCTATAATTTGCCTTTGAGGTCCCACACGAGTTTTGCAATTACTAAACCAAAAAGAAAATGGTGGCATGTATACTTATCTTCGCTATGGCTCGTCAAATGTGAGTAGCGCCTCTCCGTAATTGTATTACAAAGTTGAAGTTTAATTTCCTTTATGTATATATGAATTTGTGTTAATGGTTGATGAAAGGCTTACCCAAGTTTTAAAGGTTGGCTAAGTTGTCTATAAATCGGCAAACCTTACCAAAGGCTCGACAAGCCTTTTACTTAAGTTAGCGATCCTTTTTTTTTTTTTTTTTTACATTCTCCATTTGGCATTAGTTGTGGGGGACTGTGGATGGGTTTAATTGAAAGGTGGCGGGGGTAGCAATTATCCCTTCAATAATTCCCGCAACCAAGGATGAACTAAGATTTCGTAAAAAAGTGTACCATAATTCATTGGATTTATGCTAATCCTACCACCAACAGTGACTAGTTTTTCAGACAAAGGTGAGACAGAATTTGTGGCTTCTGATGAGACAGAGACGGCGGCATATCAAGAATAATTTCAACTTAGCTTTGCAGCTTACCTTTTTAAGTGCAACATATCATTTCCGGCTAAATAAGCATATAACCCTATTTTATTTTTTATTTAGGCTTTTAGGTCGATTTTAATTTTAATTAGGGGAATAGACCAGTTTTAGGAGAGAATGTAAAAGTTAATTCAGTTGGGCGCACTTTCTTCATAGATGACAATAAAGGACGCGCTTTCTCATTTTCTCTCCAGGATTATGTTTTTTTAAGGGTTAGGGCGGCTATTAATTTTTTAAGATTAGGGTTTTGGGTTCAAAAAAATTAGCGTTCGGGTTTTAAATTTTTTTTTACTGTTTTGCGTGGGCAATGATCAAAAGGTCAATAAAGTTACTGTTGAGGGAAATTACATTCAGCTGGGCGCTTTTTTTGACAGATAGTAGTAAAACGCCCCCAAAATAACACGCTTTCACATTCTCTCTCCTAAAATCGACCTATTTCCCTAATTAAAATTAAAATCGACCTAAAGGCCTTATTTAGCAATCATTTCAGGTTTTATAAAAAGAAATATGAAAAAAAATATAAACCGGCTATGATTTAGAGATTTTGTGGATACTTTTCGTCTCGTAAAGGTTGCTTTCTAACTTTCTCTTTGTTCATGACAATAATTGTTACACATATCTATCACATTCACATTCACATTCACGTGGGGCTCACCAAAGACCCTATTATATACACTCTTATAGACATGGAAAAGGCATCCTTCTTGCTCCTCCGACTAAACTCTCATGAAATATCTTATAACCTCTCCTCCCTCGACCAAATCACTTACAACCTGGTCATATTCTAAATTCTCTAAGCTTCAAACCTAAAACCTATATAATTAGTAATGTTTTGTTTCCTTGAGTTCATTATTTGGTTTTAATTATTTATGGGTAGAAGAATTTCTTCTATTTCTTTTGAAAACACTACATAAACAAAAGTAGTAACTAAATAAAAAATCCCAAAGGAAAAATACTGAACATGTACACATATAATAAGTGTTCTATTGCAACAAGTAAATGGAAAAAATTCTAGAAACCTCGACCTTGGGTTTAAAATTTTATTTTTACAAAATTCCAGGCCTTTCTTTTTCTATTTTTAATTTTTTATTAATAAACGTGTTATTTTTAAGTTTTTAATATGTTTAAATCTTTTAATTTTTTTAATTAGTAACTTCTTTATTTAGATGGACAAAATAATAAATATCTAATTATATAATAAAAATATATTTTTATATATCATTATGCTAAATATATTTTATTTTTAAAAATATTAATTAATTTTTATATGTCAAATATTTATTTTTCACGTACATTATAGGTATGGCAAATTTTAATATTATAAAATCAAATAATTATTTAAAATATCATTATTTTTATAAATATAATTTTGCATGTGAAAGATTTAAATTTTTCAACCTACATTGCAGTAGGGTAGATTCCAATATTATAAAATCAAATAAGGATATTTGAAATATTTTACATATAAAAATAATAATGATATTTGAAATAATGATTTAATTTTATAACACTAGAATTTACCATACCCACAATGCATGTGAAAAAAATATTTGACATATAAAATGATATATAAAGAATAATATATATAAAGAAATTAATTGATGTTTTAAAAAGTACTGATATATATAAAATATATATTTTAATTAAATAATTACATATTTATTATTTTTTCCATATAAATAAAGAATATTAAAATGAATTAAAAATAAAATAAAATAAAATAAAAACTTAAAAGCATGTTTGTTAATTAAAATTTGAAAATAGCATGATTATAATTAAGATTATTTGTGGAATAAAAAAAAATACATTGTTGATGTTCTAAATACTAGTTAAAATTTAAAAAAAAAAAAGAGTTGAAATTACAACATACATTGAAAAAAAAATAAAACAAACATGAGAAGATTTGCACTTAAGCTAAAGGAGTGAAAAGCACGAGCATTTAACCATCAAACCAATGAACTAAGTTGTTAAAAGAGAGCGCATTTGATGAAACAAAATGGTTTATTTACCATTTGGAACTTTTAACTATTTAAAAATTTATAACGATAAGATTTTTAAAGTTTAGTTCTTGTCCCCTAATTAAGTAATTAATAGATAAAATTGAAGGACCAAACTTTAATATTCTTTTATACCATCTCTATAAGTATTTATATTTAATATTTACGAACCCGATTTATGAAAATAGAGTTTCGAAATCTCATTTTTTGATACTACTAAAAATCGAACTATTACAATTACATTGAGATAGGATAAAAAGTGCAAAATGGTGGTTCCTAAGAAGGTATCTAATAGTGTAGAACCTCCCAGGAACACATGCCCTAATGAAATCCATTTAGTTGTTAACCTGGAAGAAACTGAAAAGAAATTGAGAGCAGGGGAGTCTTTAGTTGAGAGTGAGCCTAGTTCTGCTAGGAGTTTTGAGCTAGTTATATCTGAGAGACCTCCTGAAATGTCACTCCACCTTGCCCGCAGAGATTAAGAGAGAAAAAGAAACTAATCATGAGAAGTTGCTTTGTTTCTTAGAAGTGTTTAAAGGTTTAAGTGTTACTTTTTTCGTAAAAACCCTTGCTTTAATAGCACTATTGAGCTCATTGTTTTCTTAAAAGACTCTACATTTTATGTTTTTTTAGTATTCATGAGAAAAGGCTTCAACTCACTCTATGCAAAACTAAAACAAATTACTCTACATTGAAGATTCATTGCTGCAATTACGTTATAATCAAAGAGTTTCGGCAACATAAACAACGATTACCAAGGTAGCTATAAAGTTGATGTGAATATATGAAAGTAAGCAATTACTACACAATAGAAGCGAGTAACTAAGCCAAATAGATCTCTTAGATAAAAAAGATTCGGAATCGTTCCCGATTAAAGCAGATTGCAATGTCTGGTATAGTTGAGTGAGCTGTTCATTAGTCTGCAGTAAAAGCAAGATCTTTGAAGGTTTTTGTGGTGGGAGCAATTTTAAAACCCAAGCTTTGCTTTTCTTTTTACATTAGCTTTGGTTGTGAAAGGAGAGAGAGAAAAAAAAGGGAGAATAATTAGAGAAGGAAAATAAAGAAATAAAAGGAAAGGAATTAAATTTCTAACACTACACCAAAACAGGCTTTTAGCGACACTTTTAGTGGCGTTTATACAAAAAACGCCGGAACAAATCGTACATTAGCGGCGCTTTACTGAAAACGCCGCAACCGATTGAGTATTAGCGGCGTTTCTATAAAAACGCCGCAAAAACTAAACCCAGACGACGTCGTTTGGAGAAACTTCGGTGACATTAGTGGCGTTTTTCGGATTGCACCGCTAATAATATGAGAATTAGCGGCGTTTCTGTAAAAATGCCGCAAAAACTAAAACCGAGACGACGTCGTTTGGGGACACTTCGGTGACATTAGTGGCGTTTTTTGAATAGCGCCGCTAATAATATGAGTATTAGCGGCGTTTCTATAAAAATGCCGCAAAAACTAAACCCCAGACGACGTCGTTTGGAGATACTTCGGTGACTTTAGTGGCGTTTTTCTACTAGCGCCGCTAATAATATGAGTATTAGCGGCGTTTCTACAAAAACGCCGGAAAAACTAAAACCCAAACGACTTCGTTTGGAGACACTTTGGTGACATTAGTGGCGTTTTCCGAGTAGCGCCGCTAATAATATGAGTATTAGCGGCGTTTTTTTATAAAAACGCCGCAAAAACTAAAACCAAGACGACGTCGTTTGGAGATACTTCGGTGACATTAGTGGCGTTTTTCTACTAGCGCCGCTAATAATATGAGTATTAGCGGCGTTTCTATAAAAATGCCGCAAAAACTAAACCCCAGACGACGTCATTTGGAGACACTTCGGTGACTTTAGTGGCGTTTTTAGATTAGCGCCGCTAATAATATAGGTTTTAGCGGTGTTTTTGTTAAAGCGCCGCAAATGTTCTGGGTTTTCGCGGCGTTTCTGCTTAAGCGCCGCTAAAAACATTTTACCTTAATTGGTTTATTTATTAATTTTTTAAAATTGAACCTATTCCTAATTGAATATTTAAAATCTTCAGAAAAAAATAAGACATAGAAATAATTTGAAATAAAAGACATGGAAAATTAAAAGACTATTATTTAAAATAATTTTAAAGTTATATGTAAACTTGATTACTATTGTTTTTTAATTTATATATTAAAAATTTCTTATATAATTGTAAAAGAGATATTAATAATTTTAAAATATTGAATTAATTATCACTATATATAGTTTAGGGTTTTCAATTTAGGGTATATGATAAATTTAAGATTTAAGGTTGGTTTAATAGTTCATATTTTAAGGTTTTAATTTAGGTAGGGAATATATATATATGTGATTTAGGGATTATGGATTAGGTATATTATGGTTTAATTAAGGGTTGGGATTTAAGGGTTGGGATTTAAGGTTTAAGGGTTAGGGGTGTAGGTGGTAGATGTTAGGGTTAAGAGTTAGGGATTTAGGGTTTAAGGTTCTAGGGGTTGGGTTAGGGTTTTGGGTTTAGATTATTATTTATTTATATTTTAAATACGTTATTATGTAGTTGTAAAAGATAATATATAATAAAATTGTTTAGAGTTTTTAATTAGTTTAGGGTATATGATAAATTTAAAATTTAAGGCCGGTTTAGGAGTTCATATTTAAATTAATTAAGGTTTAGGGAGTACTATATATATATATGGATTTAGGGATTATGGATATTAGGGATTAAGGGTTGGTCGGGATTTATGGTTTAGGTGTTACGGGTTTAATAAGGGGTTGCACGTTAGTGGTTAAGAGTTAAGGATTTAAGAGGTTTAGGGTTTTAAGAGGGTCGGGTTAGAGTTTTGGGTTTAGATTATTATTATTTATTTATATTTTAAATATATGTTGTTATGGCTATAGCAATAGCAGATGCAAAAATATCGATACTTAAGTTCAAAAATGGTAAAACTTATATTTAGATCGATCCAAACGAAAATTATTGTCATAAAGATAATTTGCTACGTACCATATATATTTCAATGGTCAGGGGGTTTAGACGGTCATGATAGGGTTTCTTAATAAGATCAGGTTAATATTAGATTGATTAATTTTTACGGTAAATATATATATGTTCTTATATATTTGTAAAATAAATCCAGTTAGATGAAATTTAATATATTGAAGTTTAGTATATAGTTTATATTATAATTAATATATATATATATAATAGCCATTAGCGGCGTTTTAGTCAAAAACGCCACAAATATTACAATATACGGCGTCGTTCCGTGAATTAGGGACTCATATTCTATTGTGGCATTTTATAGGGAAGCGCCGCTAATATTCTTGAAACTGTGTCAGAACGGCGCCGTTTCAGTTGAATGATGTACTCTATTAGTGGCGTTTTAAGGAAAAACGCCGCAAATATGTCTACAATTTTGTGAAAACGTCACCGTTTCTTTCTGTAATTGAAAATTTAGTGGCGTTTTTTCCCGTAGCGCCGCAAAAGGCATGCAATAGCGGCGTTTTTACCCAAAACGCCGCAAATGTGACCTATAATTAATTTAAACGGCGCGGTTTCTTTAAAGGCCATTTAACCCGTGTCCTCATCCTTTACGAACTTATTATCGAAAAAATGCATTTTCTATACCAAATTTTATAATAAAAAATTATTTTTTATTAACTAGTTAGAGACAAAATTTATAGTGTACCAAGTTTATTATAACAAATTTCATCCATTTGTTAAGAGGACATTCGAAGCTTCATACGAAAATTTGTCATAAAGATAATATTGGTTCCTTATTTCAACTTTATACAATATTTTTAACTATATATATATATACAAGTTATTATATTTTAATAGATTTTCACTATATTTTTTTTATTATTAAAGAATATTTTGGTCGATGCATGGTATTCTAAGGAGTACGGGCCGGTATTTATGAATTTAAGGTTTGGTATTTATGGTTTAGGGTTTAGGGGCTAGGTTATGCTTTAGGGGTTACAGACGTAAATTTAGGGGTTAAGGACAGGGTTAATTAGGTTTTAGGGTTTAGTGAGGGTTACAGATGTTTTAGGGGTTTGGCCAGGGTTTAGGGTTTCTTAATAGGTTAATATTAGATTGATTAATTTTGGAGGTAAATATATATGTTCTTATATATTTGTAAAATATATATCCAGAATAAATTTAATATTAAGATAAGTTTTGAGTATAATAGGTATAAGATGATCACTTTATGCATGTACATAGCTACATATATAAATTGAATGGTTAATATGAAGATTACAAAGTTAATTTATAATTTGAGACTTGTTAATATAACTAATTAATAATAGTTATAATGGCAAAACATTTAACCCAAATTAACGTCCATTTGATATATTTTACTTATATATATGGATATATATGAATATATATGGATATATATATATAGTTATTAATTATTTAATTTGTAAATATAGGACCAAAATAAAATTGGTATAAATAAATAAACAAATAAATAAGTTAGTAATTATTTATTTGTTAAATAAACAAAAAGAAAATGAGAGTTTTAGCGGCGTTTTTTATATAAAAACGCCGCAAAAGGTATCCTTTACCGGCGTTTTAGTCAAAAACGCCACAATTACTGCAATATACGGCGTCGTTCCGTGAATTAGGGAATCAAATTCTATTGTGGCGTTTTATAGGGAAGCGCCGCAAAACTTACATAACTTAACTTAAACGGCGCCGTTTCGTCAGCAGACAAATTCACTTACATCAACCCTTAACAAAATTCACTTACCCTCCAGTTACAGCAACCCTTAACAAAATTGCAGAGATTAGGTTTCGAAATTTTCTAAGTGTCGAAATTACAGAAAGAAGTGTGTAAAAACTTATCACGAAAAATAGAAAGGGAAGAAAGGTGGTCGGAGTTGATCTTTAAAGACGGTGGGCACAGCTGCGAGATTTGTCGATTGAATAGGTAAGCCGTTTCTGTTCTTTTTCGATTACATTTTTGGGGTTTTAGGTCAGTCTAAGTTATTTGGGGTTTTAGGGTTTCGATTAAACAACATACTTTGTGGGGAATCATTAGATGATGGGGAATAGGTAAGCCGTCTGTCGTCTTGGAACTGTGTTTGAATTTAAGGGGAATTTTACTCATGTCTTCGCCATCCTTTCTTTTTCTTTTGCAGAAGAAAAAAGGGGAATTTGTTTGAACTGGAACAAGGCAAGAACAAGAACAAGAACAAGAACAAGGCAAGGCAAAGGTAAGGCAATGGTGTCGATGGCTTGAATTGAATCTGTCCATGCTGTATTGAAAACATTGTCGAAGACATGAATGAGACATGCATTCTCAATAGCTAGAGAAATAAGTATAAGTATAAGAGTGAAGGAGAATAATAGAGTGATTAACAAGTTTTAGACTTTGATTTACAAGGATCTTCACAATTCTTTCTGCCAAAACTCAATTTCTGTTTTTGGTTTATAAAAGGCTACAAACTGCCAAATTAATTATTTCTCATCACCCAATTGCCTCCGTTTTCTTTTCCAGATTTAATTAGAATGGTTTTAACCCACTAATGATTTTAGATGAAGAATATGATGGTTAGATTTTGGTGTGAATTTGACGTGTTTTATTTCTTTGGTGTGAATTATATTTTAGTGTTTTAACCCAGTAATAATTTCTCATCACCCAATTGCCAAATAATTTGTTGTTTGCTGTGACTTATTTCTTTTTAAAGATGGGGTGATGTGATTATAATGTAGTATCAATGTAGGAATCATTACTGAAGTTTTGGGTAATTATTAGACAAGTAGGTAGACTATTGCTGTTAGTTTAATGGATTTAATGGATTGTTTTTCTGTCATGTTATTTTGGGAACATATATATATGTTCAATTTTGGGAACATGTTAGTTTGGGTACAGTTATATATGTTCAATTTTAAACCTCTAATATCATCTAATTCCTGTCATGTTTCAACATATAATATTCATATGTATTTTCATATATATGTTCAATTTTAGTTTTTTAGTTTAGCTAACTTTGTGAGTATAAACTCCTGTTTTTTAATTTTTTGCCTGTAATTACTTATGTTTTTTCGATGCGTACTAATGTATTTCTCTTTTTTTCCGAGATTTGCTTGAATTGAGTGGATTTAAGGTATTTATTCTTATTTTTTCTATTTAGGTTTCTTATAAAAAAGTCAAATTGTTAAATTTTATATGTTATTATATTTTAGTGGCGTAGTTTAATTATTATTTTCATTTTAGATGGGAGTTTTAATTACCATTTTAGCTAAATTTGCATTTTACTTTGCAACTTATTACATATTATTTGATGTTTAAATTTTCTGCTCAAGATATTCGGCAAAGGCAATTGTTTTAAACTATTAAAATTCGGAATACAACTCTTAAACAACTTTATATATTTGAGTGCGTGTCCAATGATGGGCGAATCGGTTTATCGGTTTAGCGTTTATAAATCATCGATTTCCAATATTATGTGTTGCCATTATAAATTTTACTGGAAAATTAATGATTAATTATCGATCTTAACTTACATAATGGGAATTCGTTAATGATTAATAATCTTTTACATACAAATAAATTTGTATATTTATTTATATTTTCTATTAAAATAAAAATATACTTTTTGAAATATATTTGTTGTGTAATGGCAATTCAAAGTATTATTTCTTTAGTAACAAAAATTGTTTTCATAAATATAAACAAATTAATTATATCTTGTTATTCAAGTCATTTTTTTTACTAACATAATTTGTTGTTTGAATTAATAAAAGCTACAAAATATACATCATATCGTAACGACCTTTGAATTTTCCGGAGATGAAATCTACAAAATTATATTTTAAATGAAATGTTTTCAAAGTTATATTTTAAAACAACTTTGATATATATATTTATATACATTTGAATATATTAATTAAAATTATATTGATATATTTGAAAATTTTAAAGCGTTTCTAAATCATAATTTACATAAATAACACATAGCCTACGTGACTTATATAATACACAACTTAAATAATTTAAATAACTTACATAATACATAACTTACATTCATAACTTACATAAACTTATATGTTACCTTACATTATTATCCCACGTGACTTATTTCTTTTTAAAGATGGGGTGATGTGATATTATACATAAATTACATAACTTAATTAATTAATATTATACATAACTTACATTAATATTATACATAAATTACATAACTTAATTAATTAATATTATACATAACTTACATTAATATTATACATAAATTACATAACTTAATTAATTAATATTATACATAACTTACATTAATATTATACATTAATATTATACATAAATTACATAACATAGTTAATTAATATTATACATAACTTACATAACTTACTTAATTTGCATAATAAATAACTTACATAACTTACATTAATATTATACATAAATTACATAACTTAATTAATTAATATTATACATAACTTACATTAATATTATACATAAATATTATACATAAATTACATAACTTAGTTAATTAATATTATACATAACTTACTTAATTTGCATAATAAATAACTTACATAATATTATACATAAATTACATAACTTAATTAATTAATATTATACATAACTTACATTAATATTATACATAAATATTATACATAAATTACATAACTTAGTTAATTAATATTATACATAACTTACATAACTTACTTAATTTGCATAATAAATAACTTACATAATATTATACATAAATTACATAACTTAATTAATTAATATTATACATAACTTACATTAATATTATACATTAATATTATACATAAATTACATAACTTAGTTAATTAATATTATACATAACTTACATAACTTACTTAATTTGCATAATAAATAACTTACATAATATTATACATAAATTACATAACTTAATTAATTAATATTATACATAACTTACATTAATATTATACATAAATATTATACATAAATTACATAACTTAGTTAATTAATATTGTACATAACTTACATAACTTACTTAATTTGCATAATAAATAACTTACATAATATTATACATAAAACATAACTTATATGACTTATATAACTTACATAGCATAATTTTCATAATACACAACTTACATAGTTTTCATAACTTACATAACTTACGTAATACATAATACATAACTTATATGACTTATATAACTTACATAGCATAATTTTCATAATACACAACTTACATAGTTTTCATAACTTACGTAACTTACATAATACATAATACACAACTTATATGACTTATATAACTTACATAGCATAATTTTCATAATACACAACTTACATAGTTTTCATAACTTACATAACTTACATAATACATAACTTACATAGTTTAATTATACTTACTCCTAAATCCTAAACCCGTGCAATTTATTGTCAAGATTAGGCTTCAAGAAATAAGAAATGGACTGGTCTTGGATGAATTTGTCAAGGGTAAGCGACGGTTATCGAAATGGAGTACAAACATTTCTAAATTTTGCATTTCAATATGCAAGCCAAGAGAACATGATTCTTTGCCCGTGTAAGAAGTGTGTCAACATAAACTGGCATTATCGTGAAGTTGTATACGAGCATCTAATTGTTGATGGGTTTGTTCGTGGTTATAAACAATGGTTTTTTCATGGAGAATGCCCGCCTAGTACTTCCTCTTCAAGGATGGATGTATCTTATGATAGTACTGCTTACCATCGATCATTAGAGGGATGACATGGAAGGGATGTTGCGGGAAGCATTTAATATTCACACTCATGGTTTACAGTCGTTTCCACCCGACTTTGTGCCATCTGATGATTGTAATCTCAGTGAAAATGCTTTTACCGAACCCGGAGGAAGTGTACATCATGAAGAGCCGAATGGAGAAGCGGCAAAGTTCTACGCGCTACTTAATGAGATGAACTCAGAACTATATGAGGGATCAAAATTTTCAAAAATGTCTTTCTGCATTCGTCTTTTCCAGTTGAAATGTTTGGGAGGGTGGACCGGGAACTCATTGACAATGCTGTTAGAGTTTTTGAGCGAAATGTTTCCGTTTGCAAAAATCCCTCAGTCATGCAAAGATATGAAGAAAATGATAAAAGACTTAGGTCTTGGGTACAACAAAATCCATAGTTGCCCGAATGATTGCATGTTGTACTGGGGCGATCGGAGAAACCAACAGTGCTGTCATGTATGCGGCGAATCCCGTTGGATAAATAGAAACACAGAAGATGGGAACGACGATGAAAATGATGCACAGCCAAGAAAGAAGCCGATCAAGATTTTGTGGTATTTTCCGCTGATACCAAGGCTTCAAAGGCTTTTCATGTCGTCGAAGACAGTGGAGTCAATGACGTGGCACCATGAAGGACGAACCGACAATGGACTATTAAGGCATCCAGCAGATTCTTTAGCTTGGAAATCATTTGACAATAAATTTCCAAGCTTTGCAAGCGGTCCCAGGAATGTGAGGCTTGGCCTAGCATCTGATGGATTTAATCCTTACAAGATCATGAGTACGCATACGATGATTTGGCGATGAGTGCTTGTTCCTTACAATCTGCCTCCGTGGATTTGCATGAAACAATCTTCCCTTATCTTATCTATGGTTATCCCTGGAGAGAAAGGGCCCGGGAATGATATCGACATTTATTTACAGCCACTTATTGAAGAGTTAAAACAATTATGGGCTGGTGTCGAGACATATGATGTGCTGAGAAAGGAGAACTTTAATTTACGTGCAGCTTTGATGTGGATCATTAATGACTTCCCCGCTTATGCCAATTTATCCGGTTGGAGTACCAAAGGTCGTTATGCGTGCCCTTGTTGTGCTGCACAAACATGTTCGCAATGGTTATACAATGGGAAAAAGTTCTCTTACATGGGGCATCATCAGTGGTTACCGGAAAATCATAGATTTAGATCTCAGAGTTCGACATTTGATGGTACTGAAGAGTTCAGAGAAGCTCCTTCGCAGACAAGTGGATCTGAAATCTTGTTAATGTTGGAAGATATGAATTTCAGTTATGGGAAGATGAATCAACCAGCAAACACGCAAAGAAATAAAAGATCAAATGATGAAGCTGATGATAACTCCGATGAAGAGGATGATCCTAATGAGGCGGACTTGTGGAAAAAAAGAAGTATTTTTTTTGAGTTGCCTTATTGGGAGCACCACCTTTTACGACACAATCTTGATGTTATGCACATTGAGAAAAATGTCTGCGAGAACATTGTCTGTACAATTTTGAATGTAGACGGAAAATCAAAAGACAATCTTCAGAGTCGACTTGATTTAGTTCAGATGGGAATTCGACCTGATCTTCATCCAAATCCACTTTCGAATGGTAAATATCGGTTGCTGCCTTCTATTTTCTCAATGTCGAAGACAGAGAAAGAAGTGTTCTGCATGGTGTTGAAGGATATAAAGGTTCCAGATGCGTATGCATCTAATATATCTCGATGTGTTAGTGTTAAAGATCGAAGACTATACTCGCTAAAATCACATGACTATCACATCTTAATGCAAGATTTACTGCCAGTTACTCTACGATGTTGTATGTCGAAGAAGGTGACGTCTTGTATAATTGAACTATCCAATATAATGAAAGTCATTTGTGGCAAAGTTTTGGATGTTCAAGAACTTCAGAAGGTACAGGATCGAGCCGCTTTAACTTTATGCAACATGGAGAAAATCTTCCCACCTTCCTTCTTCACTATTATGGTTCACTTGATAATCCATCTCCCGCATGAAGCAATTCTTGGCGGACCGGTTTTCTATCGATGGATGTATCCCATAGAAATGTGTTAATTATAATTTTTAAAATTTTCCTCCATTCACCTATATGGGTTTAGTTACAACTTTTGATAACGTTGTATACCGTGTTTAGGTTCCTATCCAAATTAAAGTCTTATTGCCGCAACAAGCGTTATCCAGAAGGATCGATTGCTGAAGGCTACTTGGCAGAGGAATGTATGACCTTCTGTTCAAGATATTTGGAAAATGTTGAAACAAGGTTGAACAGACCAAATAGAAATGCTGGACTTAGGAATTATAACTTTGCCGAGACTTATTTGTTCCAAAGTTTTGGAGAACCAATCGGTAAAGTTGAAATTGCAAAATTAGATGATTTATCGTGGGTTCAAGCACATCGATATGTTCTGTTTCACCACGAATCAATCGAACCTTTACGCAAGTAAGTTCTCGAAATTTGATAAATATTCATCGTTTAAAAATTGTTTATAGTCTAACAAAGTGAACATATTTTTAACATAGTGAGTACAAACAAATATTGAGATCTCGTTCGCGCTCCCGAAGAACACAACATCGAGATATCAATAAGTTATTTACAGAATCTTTTCATGAATGGTTAAGCCAAACGATATGTAATTGGAGCTTTCACCGGCAAATAATAATATTTACTCTATACATTTTTAATTACTCAGTTTACTTTCCATTCAATAGGTTTGGAGTGGGAAGAACGTCACCGACGAAGTTAAATGGCTTTCCCAAGGTCCAAATCGAGTGGTTAAAAGATATAGTGCGTTCCTCATAAACGGATTCAAATTTCATACAAAATATCGCGAGAGATTGAGGAGAACGCAAAATTGTGGAATAGTGGTTAATTCCTCAATTACAAGTTATGCTAGTGCAAGGGACAATAATACTGTGGAGGGAAATCTGGAATATTTTGGACTTCTTACTGACATAATTGAGTTGGATTACTACGGCAAATGGAAAGTTGTCTTATTTCGAGGTGATTGGGCCGATGTTAATACTGCACGTGGAATCAAGCAAGATCAATTTGGTTTCACAATGGTAAACTTTGCTCGATTGATTCACACAGGACAACAATTGATTGATGAGCCGTATGTATTTTCTTCTCAAGTCAAACAAGTTTTTTACTCAAAAGACCCAACTGATGAGGGTTGGTACGTTGTACTCCGTAACATCCCTAGAGACTTGTTTGATATGGGAAGTGGAAGTAGAGATGACATTGACGACAGAACACAAACTTTACCATTTCCAGAACAGAACTTAAACGAAAACATCCCTAGTACTAGTACACAATTTCAATGGGTCTGCCAGGATACGGAAGAAGAGATTTACGAATTATAATGTAGTAAGTTTTTACGATTATCTAATTTTACTTCCGAATGATGACATTTCAACTATTTTATATGTGATATTATTGTTGTAATTGTATACTAAGTTTTCAACATAATTTATTTGTATTGCAGATAAAATGCCTAGAAGAAAAGTGCGATCGCACCGCATTGTTCAAGGTACTCCAAACTCGGCGGAAACAAACAGCACTGAACAACAGACTGCTATTGGATCTTCGAATGTTCCGGTTACACCTGATGAACCTATAGAAGTTCAAAGTAATTTAACATTTAATTTACATGTGTGTTGACTTCTTGTTTGTTTTTTTTTAATTTCGTATATTACAATACTTTTATTTTTCAGATGAAACTGGTCGGACGCGGAGAGGTCGCGGACGTACGGTACTGAGCGATTTATACGACCTAGATCCAGTTGAGCATGTCCAAGTATCCAGTAATAGCTTCGGTCAGCCTGTTGGATCAGAAGCTCGCCTTTTAGCAGGATACATGGGCATTCTAGTACGGAATGCAAATATGTTGCCAATTAACTTTGAGTCATGGCATAAAGTGCCCGAGAGTAACAAGAACCAAGCTCTCGATAACATTAAGGTAACAAAACGTGTATGTCATTTATAATACTTGGGTTTAAGTTTCGTTTACATTTACTTTTTTAAGTTGTGTTTTTTGTAGGCGAGATTTGCTCTAGAGGTCTCCGATGCTTATGTAAAGAAGGCATTGGGAAAAAGATGGAGAGACCATAAGAGCACTTTAAAGAAAGACTATTTTAAGACAAAAACAACACTCGAGGAGAGATTACAAAATGTCCCACGGAATGCTTTGAGTACCATGGGAAGAGGTCGTTAGATTTTGGACTTGAAGAAAGGAGAGGTATGTGTAACTTATAAAATTTTGTAATTACTTTGGTGTATAGTATTTCCTAATTAACGTACTAATAATTTCATAATGTAGGATCGTGAAGAAGTTGGAAAAAAAGTAGGCGAGAACAAAAATTCACTCACACAATTTGTCGAAAAGTTTTGCGTGTGTAGCTCATGCAGGTATTTTCAATTTTTAATATTGGCGATATTTATTACTTACTTACATTAATATTTTTACTATTGTATTGTAGGAATCGTCGTCCGGTCAAAAAGTTAGACGCCTTCAACTTTTGACATTACACATAGGAAGAAAGATGGAAACCCTATGACCCACAAGTCAGAGAAATTATGGTACGTTTGCTTAATTAATACAATTTAAATTGTTTTAATAATTTATAGTGTTTATTTTCTAATGATTTATTTCATTTATTGTAATGCAAATATTGTTAAGTTATGTTGCATTGGGTTTTTTAATATATATTATGCGTCCTAACTATAGGATTTGTTTTTTAGGAAAAATTAAAGGATAAAAATGCGGAGTACGAAGCGATTGCTTCCAGTGATAGTTCTGTTCATATTGACGACATTGATAACCGGATTATCACTGAAGTTTTGGGTCCTGAAAGGTATGGTCGGGTTCAATTTCAAGGATCTTTTGTTAACCCATCCCAATATTTTGGATCTAGCTCGTAATAATATATGCCTTCGGGGAGTCGAGCCGAAGCTAAAGTTCAGAGGTTAAGAGACCAGATGGCTCAGATGCAAGCGTCAACAATTGAGCAAATTACACAACTTAAAGCGGAGGCAACATCGAGAGAAGTTGAGGTTCAAAAAAGATATGAAGAACTCCAGCTACAATCGAAAGCGGATCAAGCAATGAGAGAAGCGAGGTTCAACGAAGTATGAAGAACTCAAAGACTTAAAGCGATCTGGCGATAAGAGAAGCAGATCTGGCAACTAGAGAAGCACAGTGCAATGAGGGAAGCAGAGGCTAAAGCGAGGAAGCAGAGGTGCGGCGAGGAAGCAGAGCAGCGTCAAAAGTTCGATGAACTCCAGCAGCAGCTTCAGAGCATGATGAAGATGTTTCAGCAGTCGCAACAGCCGTCGTCTTAGACTATCGTGTAAATATACTTCGATTTTGAATTTTAATTATCATTTTCACTTTTAACATTTTTGTAAAAATAATACGAATTTTATTTTATTTATTGATATTTATTATTTATTTAATATATAGATTTATTACTTTTGGCTGGTTTAGATATGATTTCTTCTGATTTGTTTTTACAGGAGGGCTGAAAATATAAAAAATTTTATTTTACAAATCTGCCAAATTTAGTGGCGTTTTTTTGTCAAAGCGTCGCTAAAGATAAGGGTCTGTAGCGACGTTTGTGGAAAAAGCGCCACTAAAGATCATGGTCTTTAGCGGCGTTTTTGGGGAAAGCGCCGCTAAAGATTAGGTTCTTTAGTGGCGTTTTGTGGTCGAAGCGCCGCTATAGATTAGGGTCTATAGCGGCGTTTTAGGGAAAAGCGCCACTATAGATTAGGGTCTATTGCGGCGTTTTATAAAAAATGCCGCTAAAGACCCTGATCTATAGCGGCGCTTGTAGCACAAACGCCGCTAAAGATCAGGGTCTTTAGCGGCGCTTCCACTAAAGCGCCGCTAAAGGTCTTAGTCTTCAGCGGCGTTTGTGCTAGAAGCGCCGCTATAGATCAGGGTCTTTAGCGGCGCATTCATTAGCGGCGTCTGTTGCGGCACTTTGAAAGGCGCCGCTAAAAGTATCTGCGGCGCTTTTAAGGCCTAAAAAAGCGCCGCTAAAAGCCTGTTTTGGTGTAGTGCCAAAATGATAAAGTATAGGGACTATTTGTGAAAATTGACCTATTTTTTTCTAGAATGATGATATAACTTGTCACGTCAAATTGTCGTCAATGGTTCAGTGACCAAAATGTAACAAATCTATACATTAATGACCGTCTCATAACTTTTTAAAGTGTGATAATTAAAATGTCGAGTGTGACTCATATTTATCGGAAAGTTTGCAGGAACTTAGGACAACAATCAATGAACAGTCGGAGAAGGGCCAAAACAAACCCGACATCGGGACGACATGATGTAAACCTTAGGCAAATGCGTTATCGACGTCATGACGAGGAGAGTCGGCACGCCACAATGTCACAAGAAGTTCTCCTATTTGACAGTCGCATTTTAGACTTCATGCAGGATTGCTCCTCCCAATTGGACTTTGATTATTCTAGGGATATTTTAGTATGATTAGAACTCTAATCTTAGCCTATTTAAAGAGGCCGTTGTATCCCTGTTTTGGACATGCCAATCAGCAAGGGCTTTTATTTTGGGGTGACAAGGCGTAGTCGTATATGAGTTTTGGTAAGAGTTTCGCGGTAACTATAGAGAGAATTTTGTACCTGTTTTGAGAAAACTCTATGAGAGTTAGGGCTTTGTTTTTGGGGTTTGGGTTTGTTCGTTTAGTACATTTAGGTTTATTTTTTCTATATTGTACTCTTATTTGTTTACTCATTTAGTGAAAAGTTGATACTTTCTTTGCCCATGGTTTTTCCCTCTTTGAGGGTTTTCCACGTAAAATATTTGTCTTTGTTTCTCTCCACTTTTACTATCTCATTGTTTATATTGATAGATCCCCAACATAAAATATAATTTAAACCATACATAACTGACAAAATCTAAAATTTACCCAAAATTAAAAAAATGTCCAAATTCAAAAGTTAAAATGATATAATACTTGGTTGTGGAGATAATGAGTTAATTAATGAATCTATTTAGTTATAATAATGTTAAATGTTAATTTTGTTTAATATTAAATAAGTAATAAACATTATAAATAAGCATTATTTCGTTTTAATAAAATGTTTTTTTAATTTTGTAATCATTGGCAATGAAGCTTATTTAATATGTATAACAATAAATATATATATTAATTCAAATGATACATTTTAAAATATTTTTCCTTTTCATTTTACATTGAACGGAAAGAATTTTTTTATTTTTGAACTTTTTATATCTTTTATTTTAATTTTAATTTTTTTATGTTTATAAATTTTAATTTATTTGTTAATATGATATATAAAAAAAACGATGTTCTATTAGCATGACGTGCTCATAGACTGCCATGTGAGTTGCCAAGCCAACAACATTAAAAACTTATGTTTTAGTCATCATTTCTGTTAAAAAAACAATTTGACTCTTTTTTTTTTTTAGAGTTGATAATTGATTGTATGTGATGTTATTTGGGTAAATGATGATAACAAGTTGAGGTTATCTATTGGGGTTACAATTACTGATTGTGTAAAGGTAGATTAAACTTTAGTCAATAGGTTATTGAACTGACGATTGAATAAATAATTCATTTAGTAATACTCTTCAGAGTATGATTGTTTTCCGAATTACGTTAAAAAAGATAGTGTGTTCATCTTCTTTCTCTATCTTATCTACTTACTACTTTATTATATAATCATTTGTTGCGACAATAAGTTGGGACAGAGGGCAAATAAGTTGCTTTTACGATTATCAACTTCTTCATTAAGATTCATTTAGAAATTTGACACCTACATGAGTCGAGTTCTTGTTTCATCACATCAATAAGGGAATCGTGAGAAGTTGTCAACAATACATCTACACCCATCTATGTTAAGTTTGAACTAATGTCTTTCCATCGTCACGAAATGATTAGACAATAGATTTTATACATATTATTTAAAAAACAAACTCAACATCTATGAAAATCGAAATAATTGTAAAAGAAACATATTTTTAAATATTTTCCTATATTAAAATTAATAAAATTTTAATTTAATGAGAAGTAGTCTCAATTTAACGAGAAGTTTTACTCTTTATGTGATTGTTGTTTAAAGGTTGTGTTAAAATATTTTTTTAACAATCTCATTATAAGTTTTGATAATATCTGAATTACTTGTAGTTCTTCTCTAACTTATAAATAGGAAAATAATGCACTTTAATGTACTTAAATTTATATCTTCTTACATTAACAATAATACTTATATCAATTGAATTTAAACTCAATTAGCGAAAATAATTTAATTTTTATATGAAAAGATTTTAAATTTAAATTTAAATTTAAATTCAGGTGAAGAAGATAAAAGAATATATTTGAAAAGGTCAAGCGGCATGTTAGATTAGTTTCCTAGATACGTCATGTCAATTAGATTAGTTTCCAAGAGACATCATGTCAATGTCACGTACAATTTTGGACAAAGGAATGGCTAAGAAATTTGATTGGACATCCAGTTGGATAAGATCTTGAGCTGTACAGACTTGTAGATCGGTTTGAGTTTTGATGGTTTGGACGGAGAAGTCTAATGTGTTTAGTTTATTTTTTATCTTATATTATGATATTATTATGATATTTAGTTTAATTATTATTGTTACTTTTACACTAATTATAATTAATTGTATCGTTTATTTAAATTCACACTTAATTTTTAAATTAATGTAAAAATCAGATTTATAGGTGGAGAAAATTTTTACAATTTAATTTTCAATCTTACTTTTCATGAATATGGAGGTCTATTTTATTATTCTATTTTTCTTTCTTTCTTATTCTATATATTTTTATATATTATAAATGTAAAAGAATACATTTCTAGAAATATATATATTTTAATAATAATATTTATTATTATTTTAAAAAATTAAGATATTAATTAAATTTTAAACCCGGCCTAAACGTTATGGCCGAATCTGGAGATGTCACAAAAAAGAGTTTTGAAAGCAGAATCATTTTAATAAATTATCCAAGTTTTATAACTATTACTGAAAACGTTATTTAATTAATTCATTTGTCAAAACATAATTTACAGTGGAAGTATTTGAAAATCCCGTTCGAGTTTTTAGAAAAACTTTTATTTTAGTAAAAACCATGTCTTTAGCCAACCGTCGCAAATAAAAAGTTAAATAGAATATCTTAATCCAAAATAAGTCCAAACAGTCCAGAGAGTCCCTTAATTACAAAACTCTCAGAAAATAATCCTTAATTAAGCAAAAACCATTAATTAAAAACAATTCACAAACTTGTGGTCACCGTGAGACTCCACTGCACTGATCTGCCTAAGTTTGTGGATTACCTGTACAAAACAGACAAACAAAAGTGAGTTTTCGTAACTCGGTGTGTAACCCAACAAAAATAGACATGCTATACATATGGAAATCACATATACAGTCAGATACAGATTCAGACTTAGTGTATTTCGGATACAGTTAATAGAATTAGATAAGCAGAACAGATATATAGAATCCTACCCCCATCCTCTATACACCGACTCTGACCATCCCACCATACCATGTGGGGTTAAAAACACCCACCCATCCCTACACACCATATAGTGTCATTACGATACATAATAGAAATTATGCAGTCAAGCTGCCAGAATATAGGCGAAGGCCGCCATACAGAACACTTCCTCCACATATACAATTCCCACCCCAAACATGTATACAGATTACAGATAAAGAAATGTCATGCTTACATTCTCCTATACAGATAGCATATATATTTAACAGAATAGTCAGACATGCATAACAGTGTCCTACTCAAAGCAGACTATCAGAATATCAAATCACATAATTTAGGGTTTGACTAGCCCTTACTGACCCTACGGTAGGCCCACAATCGATCGGAATAACCCGTGCAACCCTAGGGAAAATTTTAGAATTATGTGCCTACATGCTCTTGTGGGCCCACACAGCCTGGCCTAAAACCTACACGGCCACGCTCACACCATCACATGGTCGTGTATTGCGCACGACTGCACCTTCGTTAGACACACAGCCGTGTCTCACACACGACCAACCACACGGCCAGGCACATGCCCGTGCGGCATCAACAGAAAGCATTTTTGGCTTTCGCCGAAACTCAATTTTTTGTGTTTAGGTAAACACCTGATACGATTTCGATGCGAAAATCCTCCTGAGCCATACAACACCTCAAATTGACCACAAAATCACCAAATTAATCGCTTAAATCGAAACTAAATCGTAACTACATTGAAACAGACAATCCTTTATTCCACTAAAACCCTTACCTTCGAATGAGCAACAGTGATTTCGCATAACTATAACACCGATTGGAAGCCCCCAGCCTCTTGATCTTCTCCTAAGCAATAATAACGAACCCCATAAACCAAAGATCCGCTAACCAAAACAATAACCACACTTACCAAAAACGTATAATGAACACTGAAATATAGAGATACAAAATTATGGCAGCAGATAGAAAGAAGAAAAATAGAATCACCGAAAAAGAAGATGAATAAGAAAGTGGTAGAAAATAGAAAAAATTAACGTCAAATTTTTGAGAATTTTAGAAGAGAGAGAAAAAAATAATAAAAGAAATAAAATAAGATAATATATCAACAACTCCCCTAAAATCCTCCCACTAACCCACCAACACCCAACTATCTTAGAATCCTAGTTCCACCCAACCTCTAACAACCACTCGAAACAAAAATTAACACCATTACTCCCGCAAGGATTCGAACATAAGACCACCAGCAAAACAACTCCTCACCACTCGAACTAGCAGACTCATTCTAATATGAGTTTACTAAAGATAAAATATAACCCAACCCACCAATGATAAGACTAGGATTAGAAAAATAACAAAATTTACAAATATGAGACATGAACCCCAAGACCTCACACACACACTCAGAACATTTAAACACTAAAGCAGATACATATTTGTGTTAGATATTTACAAAAACAGAAATAAATTATTCAGGATGTTACAACTCTACTCCCTAAAAGAAATTTTGGCCTCGAAATTTACCTGATCCGAATAGATGAGGATACTGCTGACGCATTGAGTCCTCAGGTTCCCACGTGGCTTCCTCAGTGCCATGATTCCGCCACAGAACCTTAACCAATAGAATGGACTTCCTCCTCAGGACCTTAATATCTCGATCCAAAATCTGAACCGGCTCTTCCTCAAAAGTGAAATCCGATCGAACATCGATCTCCTCAATAGAGACAACGCGAGATGGATCAGACTGATACCCCCTTAACATGGAAACATGAAATACATCATGGATATGGTCTAACTATAGAGATAGCGCTAACGGATAAGTGACCAGTCCCACATGCTTCAAAATCCGATACGGCCTAATGAACTTAGGGCTCAACTTGTCCTTATGACCGAACCTCAGAACTTTCTTCCACGAAGAAACCTTAAGAAAAACGAAGTCACCCACAGAGTACTCGATATCTCTTCTTTTCAAATCCGCATAAAACTTCTGTCTATCAGAAGCCGCCTTCAGACGATCCCGAATCAATCTAACCTTATCTTCAATCTCGAAAACTAACTCAGGACCCAAAACCCGATGCTTACCAAACTTAGTCCAACATAGTAAAGTCCGACACTTACGACCATATAAAGCCTCGTAAGGTGCCATCTGGATGCTAGACTCGAAACTATTATTGTAGGCGAACTCAGCTAATGGTAGAAAATCCTCCCAACTACCATGGAAATATATCACACATGTAATACCCCGAAAATTACTATAGTAAAAAAATAGGTATCCTTGATAGTAAAATAAGAAAATAAAGTGACAAAAAGGGAAATTTTGAGTTATGGCAACGTTGAGAATTATATTATGACATATTAATTCAAGAAAGGATTAAATTGTAAAAGTGAGAAAAGTTTTGTTGCCCAAAATTAAATACTCAAAATTTGAGGGATTAAAGTGTAAATTCGAAAAGTTAAAGGACAAATAGTGTAAATATTTTAAGGGTGAAATAATCTAGAAACTAAGTAAAATGGATGAATTAGGACCAAATTGAAAATGTGAAGAATTTTGAGGACTAAATCACAATTTTACCAAATTAAGTAATGACTCAAGGATGAAATTTTAAAGATTATAAAGGGCAAAATGGACAATTAGAAGAGAGATAAATCTAGAAGATAATGATGATGTTAGAGATATTTTATATTAATTAAATAAATAAATATTAGTTTATTAATATTTTAATTTGATTTTTAAATGATATTTTATTATTTTATTAGTATTTTATTTAGTATATATAAGAAAAGGAAGATGAAGAATCATCCACTCCACCATATTTCCATGCAACTAACGTGAAAATAGAGGAGAATAAAGAAAGTTTTACTTTCTTTACAATTTGGTCCTTCCACCAAAAATTTACCATTTTCACCTAGAAATCAAAAGAATTTCCATAGCTTCTAAGAGAGAAGAATAAAAATGAGACAATGGGGAGCTAGAATATCAAGTTAGATTCAAGAAATAGAAGCTGGAGGAGAGAGAAAATCAAGTTAAAGATTGAAATCAATAGCACAAGGTAAGAACATCAAGATTTCAATATATTTTTAAGTTTGATATTATTGAAAAGCATGAAAATAATGTTATAGTAGAGTTTTCTTATATAAGGTCTTATGTTCTTGATATATTAGTGAAGATAAATAAGTGAAAGTGATGGGAAATATTATAGAGAAAGGAATAAGGAGTTATACACCTAGTAATCAACATTTTGCACTAAAATAGTTTTGGACAGCAGCGGTAGGTTAAACTTGAAAAATCACCATAAATTTTGAAAATAGAATTTGAGTATGAATAAAATATGGAAATAAATCTTATTGAGTCTAGTTTCTCATAGAAGAAACGGTGTAAGTAATGGAATTGTAAATCATGAGATATAATAAATTTTGTGAGACAAGGTCAGAATGAATTCGGGTTCCCCTATTCTAAATTGGAAAAATCATTAAAAAGTGTAAAAAAATAATTATGGGTTTTAATTTATATGTTTAAAATCTATAATGAGTATATTTTCAATAGAAACAAACGGGAACATCATCCGAATTCTGTACAAAGAGATAATTAATTTTTAGTGAAGAGGGGTGGAACAGTTAAACAGTGAAACACGGGAAACTTTAAAGAATAAACTGTACTTATTTGCTAAACCAAAAATTCTGAAAATTTTATGATAAGAATATATTTGAGTCTAGTTTCAGAGAAAATTTTCGGATCTCAATTCAGTCTTCTGTAGCTTAAGATATAATTAATTTAGTGACTATGACTCAAGTGAACAGCTTGTTATGAGTAAACAAGTTAATGGTGGTATTATGTATATATCAAGGATGTGGAATAGAGTGGAGGAGGAGGAAAAATATATGTAAATATTCAGATAATATGAGTTTATTTTAAAATAGCTAATTTACATGTTTTAGGTTCAGGGGACTAAATTAAATAAAAACAAAATTTTAAGGGTAATTTTTAAAATGTCAAAAAGTGACCAAATTGCATTAAATGAATTATTTTATTATTTAAATTAATAAATTGAATGAAATATTAATTTATATCAAGATTGGGTGGAAATTGAGGAAAATACAAAATTACCAAAATGTCCCTAAATTTTGGTATTTCTGCAATTTAGCATGGTAAGTTCGTGTAACTTGAATTATATTCTTAGATGATTGAGATATATATTGGATTGAGAAATTGATTTGAATTGTGAACATGAGAAATTGTGAATTGAATGAAATGGAAATGAAGCTTTGAATTACATGAGTAAATATCGGGTCTCGTAGGCCCTATTTGTTATGAATATAATATTTCGAGGATATGTTGTAAAGAATTATAAAAGCACGTTAAAAATTTGAAAGTTTTAATTTGGATGAAATTTTGTAACTTGGTTTAATACGTATGCAAATGTATGTCTTCTAGTAATGCTTCGTACCCTATTTCGGTGTCAAATACAGGTAAGGAGTGTTACAATGTGACACCTCCAGATTCAGTTATAACGTTTAGATCGGATTTGGGGTGTTATAACACAACTCCGAAACATATCCCCTTGTATTTGAATCACGCTCTCAGATTGACCATCAGTCTGAGGATGGAACGCAATATTGAAGTTTAATCTCGAACCTATAGCCTCATGCAGTTTCTTCCAAAACTGAGAAGTGAAGCAAGGATCCCTATCAGAAATTATCGAAACTAGAACCCTATGCAATCTCACAATCTTAGAAATGTAAAGATTCGCTAACTTTTGTAGAGGGAAGCCCGTCAAAACCGGAATAAAATAAGCAAACTTGGTCAATTGATCCACGATGACGAAAACAGAATCCTTCTTAATGGGTGTCAAGGGTAACCCACTAACGAAGTCCATTGTCACTCGTTCCCATTTCTATAAAAGAATCTTAACGGGTTGTAGCAAACCCAAAGGCAACTGGTACTCAACCTTAACTTGCTAGCACGTTAGACAACGAGCAACAAAATCGTAACCTTACATTTCAAACCCAGCCAACAGTACAGTTCATGGAGATCCTGATACATCTTATTACCACCGGGATGCATAGCCTACGTGATACTATGCACCTCCCTCAGAATCGATTGTCTCGGATCAGAATCATTCTGTACACAAACCCGACCTTAAAAACACAGAACCCCATTTTTATTCAGCCTAAAATCAAAAGTACTGCCACTCTCAATCTGACTAAATTGTAAACCCAGAGACTCATCCCCTAACTACTTATCCCGAATCTGATCAATCCAAGTCGGCTTAACTTGTAACTCGGCTAACAGACATTCATCATAGAACAGACTAAGAAGAGCGAATGTCGCTCTCAAATAAGTCATCACTTTACGGCTGCAAGCCTCAATCACCATATTGGCCTTACCAGGATGATACTTTATTGTGCAGTCATAATCTATGAGCAGCTCAATCCATCGATGCTGTCTAGGATGCAACTCTTTTTAGGTAAAGAGGTACTTGAGGCTCTTGTGATCAATGTAGATGATACACCTTTCACCATACAGATAATGCCTCTATATATTTAACGCAAAAACTATAGCAGTTAACTCGAGATCATATGTCGGATAATTCCCCTCATGTGACTTAAGCTGACGGGACGCATAAGCCACAACCTTACCATCTTCATCAGTACACATTTTAAACTGACATGTGATGCATCACTTTACACCACAAACTATTTACCAGATTCAGGCTGTATCAGAACATGAGCCTGAGTCAGAGTACACTTAAGCTTCTCGAAGCTCGATTGTTGTACATTAGTTTAGACAAAAGGAACACCCTTGTGTAGAAGCTTAGTCAAATGAGCTGCAATCAGGGAGAACCCCTCGAAAAAACACCGATAATACCTCGCAAAACGTAAAAAACTGTGGATCTTAGATACATTTTTAGGAAGTTTCTAATCTAGCACAACCTCAATCTTCCTAGGATCCACTCGAATCCGCTCAGCAGAAACCAAGTACCCTAGAAAAGCTGCCTCTCGCAACCAGAATTCACACTTGCTCAACTTAGAGTATAGTTGTTTCTCTTGGAGTATCTGAAGCATCACTCTAATATGCACATCATGCTCATACTTGGTTTTAGAGGAAACCAGAATATCTCGATGAAGACCACGATGAACTGATCTAGATACGGTGGAAAAACTCAGTTCATCAGATTCATTAATGCGGCCAAAGCATTCGTTAAACCAAAAGGCATAACTAGGAACTTGTAGTGCCCACAACGAGTCCTAAATGCCGTTTTATGAACATCCACTTCCTTAAGTCTAAACTGATAATACCCAGAATGGAGATCTATTTTCAAGAACACTGAAGCCCTTTTATACTGATCAAACAAATCGTCAATTCTTGGAAGTGGATACTTATTTTTCATAGTCAGTTTATTCAACTACCGATAGTCGATGTACATCCTCATAGTACCTTCTTTCTTCTTTACAAACATAACTGGAGCCCCTTACAAAGACACACTAGGACGAATGAAACTACGATCCAAAAGCTCTTGAAGTTGAGCCTTAAGCTCCGTAAACTCCTTCGATGCCATATAATATGGAGTGATGGATACTGAAGCTGTATCTGGTAAATGCTCAATGTTGAATTCAACTTCCAGAGTCGAAGGTAAACCCGATAACTCCTCAGAAAAAATATCTAAAAATTCTATCATTGTTCTGATATCCCCGATAGAAGCATCTTCAGAAACTGAAACATTGACAAAATCCATATACGCCTCACACCCTTTCCGAACTAATTTATCAGCCATAAGAGCAAAAATCACATTGGACAGATAATCTCGGTGCTCTCTGATCACAACTATTTCCTTATCATCCGCAGTCCTCAGAACAACCCTCTTAATCATGTAATTCAAGCTCACTCGGTGCTCAACTAACCAGTCCATACCTAGAATTAGATCAAACTTCCCAAACAGTAGCTCCATCAGACTTGCTGAAAATACAGTCCATTGTACTTACAATGGAACATTTCTATAAAGTCTACTAACCCGAATAGATTACCCCAACGGACTCAGTACGGTAATTTCGCTAGAAGTACACTCACCAAAAATACGTAAGTTTTTGGAAACAGTACTAGCTACATAGGAATGTGTAGAACATATGTCTATCAGAACAGTATATGGAACATCAAAAATAAAGAACGTACCCATAATCACATCTGGAACATCTCTATCCTTTCAGCGTCGAATAGCATAAACTAGTGCAGGTTGTCTCGCCTTAGTCTGATTAGCACATCTGCCCGGTGCTCTCTGCCCTCGACCCATTCTATTACCATCCCTAGCCGGTGTACGGTCCCTATGTCGCTGCTTAACTACCCTCTAAGGTTGTATCGAACTCGATCCTAAAGCTTACATCTAATCAGTATGCTATGGGCACTCTTTTGTACGATGCTCTAAAAATCCACACCACAAACAAAACCTTAACCTCCTTCAACACTCGCTCGGATAGCGCCTACCACAGTCACCACAAGGCTGAATCTCAGTAGGAGTGATAAGAACCCCCACCCTAATAGGCCCATCAGGTCTGACCCACTTTTTAGGCCTCTAAACAGAACTAGAGGGCTTCGAATCCCTCTTATTCTTGCCTCTCTCATAATCTCTATTTTGGCGCTCCATGCGTTTAACCTCCTCGGCGATCTTCGCATTATCCACAAGAACTGCGAACTCTCGCACCCTTTGTGGAGCAATCAATACCCTTAGATTATCCTTCAAGCCATCCTTAAAACGAATGTATTTTTCATACTCAGATGCCACCACGCCTCGAGTGTAGCGGCTCAACCTCAGAAACTTGGCCTTACACTCGGTCACAGATCTATCACCTTGTGTGAGATTCATAAACTCACACCTACAAGTATCAATATAGTTCACACCCACATACTTCTCCTGGAAAGTGGTCTTAAAATAGTCCCAGTTTAGACGATCAGGCTGAATACATTCCTCAACCGACAACCACCACTGATATGCCTCGTCGCGAAGCAAATAGACTACACTATTTAGTTTCTACTCAGGAGTGAAGTCGATATTGTTCATAATCCTCTTGGTGGCCTTCATCCAATACTCAACCATAATAGGGTCGACTCAAGTGAATCCCCTAAACAGCTAGCTCTATTGGACCGGAGTCATTTAGTTACTGACTTATAGTCCAGATTTAAAATGGGGTCCAACGACCCTCTTCAACACCCTCAACATGGCTTAGAATAGTGTGTCATCCCTGGTTGAGCGACTTTGAGACCTAGTCTCGGTAACAGGTGAAATCAGTGTCTCACTCGTGTCTAAATTTGGCATACTGCCCAAAGAGGATGACTCAGCTCGATCCCCCTTACGACCTCTATCTCGCCCACGAATACCACGACCGCGAGTTCCAGGCGCACTCATAATATATTTCAAATTTATCTAAATTATAAAATTTTATGTATTAGTTGCAGTATTTATTAGCTGATATTTTATGTATAATTATCAAGAGTTTAGAAGTATTTTAGAGATTTTAGTCTCTAACTAACTCAGTAAAGTTTTAAGAAACTACTAACTACAGTGTCTTTAGAAAGTTTTATCTAAATTTAGAATTACTTATAGGATCGACGCCGGAGACTCGGTGTACCACATACTTACTTAGAATGATCCAAGTTATTTAAATACCAGATCGTTTTTAAACACAATTTTGGAACCCAAAATTCATAGCCTGAGTTTTGAAATCTAGTTCTGATACCACTAAATATAACACCCTAAACCTGGCATAAACGTTATGGTTGAATCTAGATATGTCACAAAGAAGGGTTTTGAAAATAAAATCATTTCGATAAATTATCCAAGTTTTATAACTATTACTGAAAACTTTATTAATTAATTCATTTGTCAAAACATAATTTACAGCAGAAGTATTTAAAAATCTCGTTCAGGTTTTCAGAAAAACTTTTATTTTAGTAAAAACCATGTCTTTAGCCAACCGTCGCAAATAAAGAGTTAAATAGAAAATCAAAACCCAAAACAAGTCCAAACAGTCCAGAGAGTCCATTAATTACAAAACTCCCAGAAAATAATTCTTAATTAAGAAAAAACCATTAATTAAAAATAGTCTACAAACTTGTGGTCACCGTGAGACTCTACTGCACTAATCCGCCTAGGTTTGTGGATTACTTGTACAGAAAAACAAACAGAAGTGAGTTTTCGTAACTCGGTGTGTAACCCAACAAAAATAGACATGCTATACATATGGAAATCACATATACAGTCAGATACAGATTCAGACTTAAGTGTATTTCGGATACAGTTAACAGAATCAAATAAGCATAACAGATATATAGAATCCTACCCCATCCTCTATACACCGACTCTGACCATCCCACCATACCATGTGGGGTTAAAAACACCCACCCATCCCTACACATCATATAGTGTCATTACGACACATAATAAAAATTATTTAGTCAAGTTGCTAGAATATAGGTGAAGGTCGCCATACAGAACACTTCATCCATATATACAATTCCCACCCCAAACATATATACAGATTACAGATATAGAAATATCATGCTTACATGCTCGTATACAGATAACATATATATTTAACAGAATAGTCAGACATGCATAATAGTGTCCTACTCAGAGCAGACTATTAGAATATCAAATCACATAATTTAGGGTTTCGCTAGCCTTTACCGACCCTACGGTAGGCCCACAGTCGATCGCAACGACCCGTGTGACCCTAGGGAAAATTTTAGAATTATGAGCCCACATGTCCTTGTGGGCCGACAGGCCAAGATTGGCCTTGCCCGTACAGAATGCATTTTCGGCTTTCACCGAAACTTAATTTTTCATATTTAGGTACACACCTGATACGGTTTCAATGCGAAAACACTCTCGAGCCACACAACACCTAAAATTGACCAGAAAATCACCGAATTAGTCGCTTAAGTCGAAACTAAACGGTAACTACATTGAAACAGACAATCCTTTATTCTACAAAAACCCTTACCTTCAAATGAGCAACGGTGATTTCGCACAACTATAGCACCGATTGGAAGCCCCAACCCCTTGATCTTCTCCTAAGCAACAATAACGAACCCCATCAACCAAAGATTCACTAACCAAAACAATAACCACACTTACCACACTTACCACACTTACCAAAAACGTATAATGAACATCGAAATATCAAGATACAAAATTACAAAAGCAGATAGAAAGAAGAAAAACAGAATCGTCGAAAAGGAAGAGGAAGAAGAAAGTGGCAGAAAATAGAGAAAATTAACGTATATTTTTATTAATTTTGGAAAAGATAGAAAATAAAATAAGAAATAAAATAAAATAAGATAATATATCAACAGCTCCCCACTAACCCACCAACACCCAACTATATCAGAATCCTAGTTCCACCCAACCTCTAACAACCACTCGAAACAAAAATTAACATATTTGCTCCTGCAAGGATTCAAACACAGGACCACCAGCACAACAACTCTTTACCACTCGAATCAACAGGCTCATTCTAATATGAGTTTACTAAAGATAAAATATAACCCAACCCACCAAGGATAAGGCTAAGATTAGAAAAATAACAAAATTTGTAAATATGATACTAGAACCCAAGACGTCTTACACACACCCGAAACATTTAACCACTGAAGCATATATATATTTGTGTCATATATTTATAGAAACAGAAATAAATTATTCAAGGCATTATATTGTTATTCAATGAACTCAAGAAACAAATTCATTTAAGCACTTAACAATTATACAAGTATAAATAATAAACTTTGACTATAATATGTTTTTTAATCAATGAACTCAAGAAACAAATTCATTTAAGCACTTAACAATTATACAAGTATAAATAATAAACTTTGACTATAATATGTTTTTTAATGAAAGAAACTCTTATGAGTGCTTTTGGTTAAAAAATGTATCATTTCCAAGGGTAATGTGAGATTCCATCATAATATTTCCTTAGGTATTAAGCTTAGATTTAAATAACGTCAACATTCTAAAATATAAGAATAATCTCAATGTCTTCGATAATATAACATTTTTGACAATTTTATTCTTATTTTCAATTATTTTAATTCTTTTACTTAAATCAAAATGAAATAATAATAATGATAATAATTTCTTAAAACAATAATAATAATAATGAAAACAACAACAACTTTATGAATTAATTTCTCCAGTTATTTGATATATCTTTAGATAATATTTTAATAATATATTTGTTTATTATTATAAGTTTGAGGAAAATTAATATTTAGTCTATTATATATATTTGTTTACATTTTGCCTAAAATATGAGTTTTATGATAACACTCTAGAATAACGTATTTTTATGTATTAATTATGTATTTATTCTTAGTATGATCCTGCTAATTTGAGCTATTTATGATCTTTTATCTCATAGGGACTAAATTTGAGGCAAAAGTAAAATTAAGGGCCAAAAGCGTGAATTTAGAGATAAAATGGGTCAATGTGCGACACAAGAAAAAGTTGGTGCCAAAAGTGCAAGCATGGAGGACACAAGGGTTGAAATGCAAAAAGAAGAGATTTTATTCTATTAAACTCTATTTTAATTATATTAGGATAATTAATATTGAGATAATTATTAATGATTATTTTTAGGATTTTATTTTATTTATCTTCAATTAAATGTTTTTATCTTTTAGGAATTTAAGTAGGATTAGACTATCTCCTCTAGCACTATAAATAGGGGGTGAAGTGACTCAAAAGAAATAGATATTTTTCTGTAAACACTCTCTCCCCAAAAGTCTAGGCTTTAGTTCTTCTAATATTTCTTTTTAATAAAATCTCTATTTTTATTATATTTATTTTCTTTTCCACCACAACCATGAGCCACTAAACCCTTCTAGCTAAAGGTTGTCAATATTCCCCAAAAAGGGTTCTTGAGGCTTAGAATCCGTACTTAGCCTTCTCAACGAGTATTCATCGTTTCTCCGCACTACGGGGTTGACGCTTTCGTCCATGTCCCTTAATAAGTAAGCTTTTCAACGTATGCAAAGGCCGCTGCTTTATATATTTTGGGAAGGTTGAAAAGTCGGCTCGTTAGCTTACTGCGTCAGAGGTTGGCGAGCCCAAGAGACAAAATGGCATGGGATTCACCATTAAGAAGCGTTGATCTAGTATAAGACGATCCCACAGAAGTGATTGTTGGCTAGAGTCAGGTTCCACCAAATTGTAAGTCTAAATCCTTGGAGCTGGTGGTCGTAGGTGTCCTCTTCCACTATAACTGGCTTATTCAGTTTGGGAAGGATCATCTAAAAGCCGAGGATTGAACCCAATGCGGAACGAGACAATTGGAGGCTGGAATCTCTCATAAGAATTTCCTTTCTCTTAACTCTATTTTTAATTTCTCTAATTTTCTATTCAATATTCTTAAATCTCTTTTTATTTTATTTTTCGTTTTCAGATCCAAACATTTAATTCTGTTAATTTTTTATTTTATTTTTTTTAGGAACCCAAGTTTTCTTGGGCAAAATTCTGCCTGGGATTTCACGGAATAAGATATTTTACAAGTCCAGTCCCTGAGGATTTGACCCAACTTCCCTTTTACTATTATTTTTCATTATTTGTTAGGAATAGGATATTTTTGCGCTTTCAATGACCGCATCATTTTATAAAAAAATTTATGAATATTTTAATAACATGTTTAAATAAAAAAATATAAATTTATTATTTCTTTGTCTCGTTATTTTGCAAGAGTTGTAGATTTAGTCTTTACACTTTATTTGATTAATTTTAGTCCTTGTATTTTTCAAATTTTAAAATATTAGCCCTAACCTAAACAAAATACGTCCAGTTAAATTGAATTACTAGTCATGTACTATACGTACAACTGTAGATTTAATCCATATTCTCTAATTGGATTATTCTAAGTTCCTATACTTTTTGAAGTTTGAAAGTTCAGTCTTGATGCAAATGATGATCGTTAATTCATTAACTGGTTTTTTTGTGAGTAATATGTGAAAATAACAAGCTGGCATGGCATTACACATATAATAATATATTTGTCGCGTCAGATTTAGGAAATATCATAACTTAATTTAATGAATTTTATAATTTTCGTTTGATGAGGACTGAAATATTAAAATTTAAAAGTATAAAACTAAAATAATTAAATTAAAAGTGACTAATAATAGAATTTAATCTATTTTTATCCGATTTGAATTGCATTATATTGAAATAAAATAGTAGATTCTCTCGCTGTGTTTCGAAAAATTTAATAAAATTTCAAACATTTTATTTATATTAATTTATGATAGATTCGTATAAAGATTTAATTTCTATACAACAAATTATGTAAGATATAGATTGAAATGAAGCATAATATAAAAATATGATATTAATTAGAGCATCACACTTCACCAAAAATACTTATAATAGTTCCAACACGCACACCCAAAATAAGAAACACAGATAAGAAGCAAACATATCGCTATAACAAACAATACAAAATATGTAATGAATTATGATATTCTAAATTACAACACTATAATAAATCTTTTAAAAATAATATAAAATTACCAACAAGTAGTTTGGTGCAATAGTAGCACACATTACACTTTTAAGGAAAAAAGATATGTTCGAATGTTAAAGATACCATTATTATGAGGAGCAGCTACAAATTCTGAATCTTGAAGGTACCAACTAGTGATTGGGTGAAATAGTAAACACGTTACATTCTCAAGAAGAAAAGGTGGATTCAAATATTGGAGATAACATTATTACGAAGGACAACCATAAACCCCGAAAATAAATCATAAAATGAACATACATGTAATATAAAAAATGAAATTAACACATATATGAACAAATTGAAATTTATACCACAAACATGGGATTGATGAAAAAAGAATATAAAAATAATAATACGGGCTGGTCAGGCTCGGATTTAGCATTTTTAATCTAGGCTGGGTTTGGGCATGATTTTAGGCTAATTTTTGGGTCAAGTTCGAGTTTAGAAAACGACCCTAAAATTTTGCATCGACCTAGCCCATGTGCAGGTGTAGTCATAACCATCTCAAACACTCATACATGTTCATGTTTATAGTATAATTTTTATAACTTGTATAAAAATAATTTTTAAAATTTGATTTGACTTATGTAATTACTCCAAATCTCACGTAATTGGGGTACTCCAATTACACCCAATTCGATGAGACTCGCCCGTTACAATGCTTACCCAAACATGCCATCATTGTGTAATTACAAGCAATCAATCCCAAACCAATTATTAGGTGGCTTTCCAAATACTACCTAAGTAAAATTTTGCTATTTCTAAAATCTGATACGCCAAACATATATGTTAAGATTGAAATTTCAAAATTTGAAATGTATAGAGACTTGGAATGATCCAACTGGAGAAAATGGAATAAATCTACAACTGTATAAATAGTAATGACTATTAATTGAAATCAATCAAATAGATTTAATTATTACTATTTGAGTTAAGACTAAAATTTCATATTTTAAAAAATACAGGACTAAAATCAATCGATTCGAAAAATATAAAAACTGAGATTAATTAAATAAAAATATACTTTCACAGGATACAATATTTCAAACATCTTCCACTCACTTCGCCAGCAATACTTCATAACTTGGGTAGTGTGGAAATTTAAAGGGCCTAACATCTTAAAGGTAGGTTGCAGTGGTCTGTTAGAGTAGACTGGGCTGACTCAGTCGACCCGTTGATAACCTTTGTTTATGTTTTGGGTTATACTGAGTCGGTGTCTTCTACTTTATTCTGATTGGGCCCTTCATTTAATCTCTCAGCATTTTTCCATCACTTATTTTTTATTTCCTTCTAATTTTGAAATATCGGGGTTTGGTAAATTTATAAAGAGGAGAGAAGATTTCCTTCAATTTTCCTTTGAGGTTCATAAAATTCATAGTTGATTCGATTCCCATGAATCCAGGTATTTATATTTCCATTATTGAATTCATTCATTTCTAAATTCCAATCCACCATTTTCTTTGCTTCCGGTGATTATTTTTATTCGAATTGTGTAGTTACAGAATGAAGAAGAATGATTTAAACTTCAATCTTTGTTATTGGTTTTGTTTCATCTCATCGCCTTCTTCCCCTTTTTTTCTTATTCTTTTAATTACATTATTATTAGTTAATTAATTGCCTTAATTTTTGCGGATTTTGCCTTAACAGTTCCCTCTGAAGTAGAATTAGAATCAGCTTTGCGCTTGAAGACCGTACAGTACTTTGTGACGCAGAGGCCTTGGCTTGGTATTTTTTATTATTTATTTTCATATATTTTCCATAATGATTTTATTCATTTTTTTTTTCGTTTGAAAGCCATTAGCTTAAGTTTTTTTTTTTTTTGTATAAAACACTTGTAAATTATTAATGTTACTTTTTCTTTTCAAATTTCAGATCTTTATGGAAAACATGTTAGACCAGTTGCCCCTTTTGGAAGCGCCAGCAGAAGATCATATGTTGATCCTGCACTTATCCATCGTAGCTTGCCCGATGAGCTGCTTTTCGAAGTATTTCAATGCATTAGTTCTTTTTGACAAAATTGTTATTAGCTTACTTTGGTTTTCTCTATCTGCTTCTAATTGTTTATTATTCATCTAGAAATGCTAGGTTTTGAGCTGCTGAATGTAGAAAATGTGATTTTGAATCAATTGATTGTGATTTCGTTGATAAACGGACATCTTGAAGTTTATTTTATTGCGTAAGAGCTGAAAATTCTAATTTCAATGGCAAAATATCAAATTTTCCTACTTATGAACTGGTAGAATTCCTTGTCTTTAAAACATAGAGCAATTTAAAAGAAGAAACAATTTTTTCCCCTTAATTAGAGAGTAATGATGAAATAAATGTACAGGTCTTTGTACGAATGGCTCCATATGATTTAGGAAGGGCATCATGTGTTTGTCGAAAATGGAGGTACACAATCCGTAACCCTGTGTTTTGGCGTACAGCCTGCTTAAAGGCTTGGCAGGTAAATTTGCCTTCCATATGGAAGCTTTTATTAGTTTGCATGAATTATTGATGCTTAAAACTAGTGCCTCTTTTCTTCAGCTTTCTGGCCTGGTGGAGAATTATAAGATCTTGCAATCAAAATATGAAGGTTCATGGAGGAAAATGTGGCTTTTAAGACCTCGGGTACGAACTGATGGTAAGTTGTACTTTCTCACTTGTTTTTAGTTTTGGGTGTAATATATTCGGTGGGAAATGGAGAAAGGTATGCTATTTGCATTCATTTATTTTTAAATTGTGAACTCTGTGCTATGCATGGTCTTGCTGATTTTAGCACATGTTGCCATTTTGTTCTTGGGAGAATTTCTATGATTATGTTCTTCAATTTTCATAATTCTGTCGAGTATTAGACAGATTAGTTTGTTTGGAACTATTGTTGAAATAATTTTCAAAATATGTCGAAGGGATAAAGAATTACTTGATTACGTAATCAATCTATAAGTAGCTAGCACATAAGAAACTATGTATTAGCTTTGGTGAAGTTCCAAACTAAGGATATTGTTTTAAAGATGAAAAGAAATCAATTTGAGAATCTTTATATATGAAGGAATTTGAATGGCTGTTGATGGGATTTGAATTCTTGAGATTTAGAATGGAAAATAAGCTTCTATGATATTTTACACAAGGGGACTGAAATACTTGTCTAAAGATATTCGGATACTAGGTTTGGAAGGTATTTTGTAGAATTTGCAAAGGGGATTTCGTACTCCCAAATCAAAGATTTGAGTACCCTAGTTCAAATTTTGGCAAATTTGTTGGGGAGGGCCTGTTTCATTTCAAACTCATTCTTACCTTTCCCTTTTTCTAGTAAAGGGTTGCTAATGATACCTACCAAGGTTCAAAATATGAGAACTCAATGAAAAAGACAAGTTGGTTGGATGGAACAGTACGACTAAATATACTACACTTTTGATTAAATCTCTCTAAATAAAGATATCAAAGTTTCCCAACATAGAATATGAAAAGATAAATACAATTTTTGAATCACTCTCTTTGGTATCATTCTCAAGTAAAAGTAAGTCCCTTAGTCTTTGTCTGCTGTAGAAAACCATGTATAAGAATGGCTCTTATGAAAGGTATTTAGTGGTTTGATTTTGATTTGAAACATAAAATTTGGTGTATATTAAGGCCCTTTGACAACACCCTTTACATACACTATAATTGGTTGGTCGAAACAATTTAAAGTGGCATTCAAAATCTTGAAGCTTTTTCATTTTTCATTTGACTCCCTTTCATGAATTCATCAATTTTATATCCATTCAAAAACTCCATGTTTGGGATCTCCCCCCTCCCTCCTAAAAGAACAGCCCAACAATTGTACAATTATATTTTAGTGTTATAAACAGCTACAGATTCTAGCCTGAAATTTGTTGAATCTGCAGTACATGAAAAAAGAACTGCCATGCTCAAGTGTTCATGTTATATTTGCAATGCATATGGATTAGCATGAATAAACCTGATTTTATTCTGTATTTGCCAGTCCTTTCTTTGTTGTAAACCTTTGGGATTTCTGATTATGTTTAATAGAACTTGCATTGCTTTTCATATTGCAGGTCTCTACGTAAGTCGGAATACTTATATTCGTGCTGGAGTTGCAGAGTGGAAGATCACAAATCCAGTTCACATTGTATTATGCTAACCCTTATCTTCATCCCAAGATATCATTGTATATTGCTTTATTCTGAAATTATTTCTAATTCTTTTTCATCTTTTCGTTAATACTTCTGCAGGTCTGCTACTTTCGTTACTTGAGATTTTTTCCTTCTGGCAGATTTCTATACAAGGTTGTTTTGTACATATAACTTTCTATAGTTCTGGATATGATCCCATGTTTTCTTAATCTAATTGATATCTCTATTTATTTGTTATTAGAATTCCTCTCAAAAAATAAAGGATGCAGCAAAGTTCATGAATTTTCGTGCATCCAAAGCAGACTGTGTTTTTGGTGGCCATTACACTTTGTCCGATAACAAGGTTAGCTCTTTTCATCAAAATAATATTTGGAATATCATATCATATTTGGTAGGTTGATGCACTTATGCTCCATTGAATGCACATTAAGTTAGTTGTTTAATTCAATTTCTACTCTCTTCCTATTATTACTAACTTGATATGTATTTTAAGGATTTTGTTATAATTCTATTATGCAGGTTGAAGCTGCCGTCTTGTACCCTGGCATGCGTCCTACTGTGTTGAGAATTCGTTTAAGGTAATATAAGAAGCATCAACTTTTGTTCTTGTTTTTTTGTTCCATTCATCTATGAGGTGTGAGGCTTTCTTGTTAAATTTTGTTCTAGAATTAAAACTATTATCCTGAACCAAATAATTTGCTTTTGGATAAGGGTCTTATGTCTCATACCTGCATTTTTATTTTATTTTATTTTATTTTATTAGCAGTTCAAAATTAGTAATTGCATGCCAAATGCTAAGTTATAAAGACAAAATACCATAGAAGTGAGTTAAGATATCTGGCATTTTACAAAATGCTGCCTTTGGATCGGAATATACCTTGTAGTTAATGGATAATTACTTGATCAAGTATTTCTTTCATATTTTATTCCCTCAATATTCCTCTCTCTGTCTAAATCTCCTCCATTAGCAATTTTATTCAGTTTTCTTTATTACATACTTGTACAGATTACGAGGAACAACAGCAGGGGCTAACAATCGAATGGATTTACTTTCCCTTGTTACTAGTGGTGTGGATGATAATGAAGCCAGTGGTCCTGAAGAGGACATCCTTGGAGTTGTCGAAGGCTGGCAGGACGATGAAACTCACAACCCAGATGTGCCTGCTGTGTCCCACAAAAGGGGTCTAACACCATTTGTCTTTGTCCCATTTGAAGAGGTAACTTTGCTTCTACCCTTTGATCCTTTGAATAATGAACCAGCAGACTAGCTGAATTTTTTTTAAAATCGCAAATTGTGTGTTATGATCGAGTAATTTCGCAAATAGTCAACAGTTAGTGCTAATTAGCCAAGACTAGCAGCTCTCAGCACGACTACTACATTTGTGTTTTTTGGTAATTAATAATTTCGCCTATGTCTTTGGTCGTTCAGGTGGAAACATCCGATTTAAATCTGCCTGTGGAAAAGATGGATTACTATGTCCCGGGCTGAGACTTCCAGCTTCAGCAATCAAGAATATCGCATTTGTAAATATAGATGTATCAGTTGGAATTAATAGTATTTCTTTATTACATAAAATACACCTCTGTTCATGGGATTATAAGTTGCTCTTAATCTTTTCCATGAATCACAAACTCATAATGGGTGTGCTTTTTTGGCATTTTATCCATGATATGCCATGTAATATATTACCAATGTAATTTGTAGTGGCTGCAAATAATTTGGCACCTTACCAACTCCAGATTTAATCCGTTAATTAAATAATTTTGCAAAGGTGAATTTGTTGTGAAGTCCATATATAAAAGCGTATCTTATCCATAAGATTCTTTAGGTTGTGATGTCGTAATTTTCTCACGGTATAAGAGAGTAGTGGGTGGTAAAGTTTTTGGTCTGTGTTTAATTTATCTTTTATCTTATGTTGTAATATCATTACAATATTTAATTTCATTGTTATCGTTATTTTTATACTAATCATAAGTAAACAACGCGCCCATTCAGACTCTCCATTTTTATTCTCACCTTTAATTTGTAATTTTCTGTGTCTCAATAAAATGTTACAATGTAATGATAATTTTGAAGTTATCAAGTCTTATAAAAGTATATCTAAAATCTACCTCATTTAAATTTTTATAATATATTTCTTTCAAAATTTTATCATGATAAATACTAAAAATAAGCTGTCAAAATTGAAAATTTTGTATCACAAAATTAAAATGTGATAAGCTTAGTGAAATAGAGAGTTATTCTAAATTCATTGATAAATGAATGTCCATAATCCCTAAACTTATTCTATTGTAACCCTTAAAGAATGAATGTTCATAACTCCTATATTCATTATCATATAACCCCTAAATCATTTATAAGGTACCTAACTATGGGTCATTAATGCTTTATAACTCATGGTTTTGAAACCCTATAAATAGAGGGAATGTACAAGCTTATAGTATTCCAAGTGAAAATTGAATCATCCTTTCATTTTTTTATCTTTCTTTTTCGCTTAATCTTTGTATTCTTCTTTTAGTTTTATAATATGCTATCAGCATGATCTTACTCAAAATGATAGTTCTTTTATCAACGATCAAAATTACCTTCCATGATCTCCAAGATCTTAGACAATAAGATGCTAAGTTTTTACAGGAAGTTTCTTTTATTTAATGCTTCATTTCGATTAACTTTTTTAGCTAATTCATGATCAATTATAATTGTTTTGATTAACTTATTTTATTTTTATGTTTTTAAGCATGGTAAAAGATTTTGATATTACGCCTATATGAAATTGGGAAATAAGATCCACTCTCAAAGTTTACTATTGATAAATTTTGAATAGATTTAAAGTCTACTACTAGAGTTTAATTTGCTTAGTTCTTGATAAAATGATCAAGACTTAACGTTGAATAAGAAAGGTACATCAACTTAATTAGATCTCCATCTTTACACTTTTTCTCAACAGTAACATCTTTAAATATTAAATCAACTTGATATATGATTTAAAACCTATGGTTTAAATATTTGAGATGGTCTTATTTATAAGTTTTATTTCCATGGATTACTTATTGTTATAAACATCTTATTTGTTTATGAAAATGAATATTGATTAACTTATTTATGTTATTGTAGTAAGTTCTATAATTAAATAATATATTTGACTAAAATATATTTAGTATGTAAATTTGTGTTGATAAACCAATGAATTTTATGATTATTCGGATTTGATTTAGTTCAAATATAGATTATGTTCCTCTTATATCTCTTCTTAATTTGGTTATACAATTTAAAATTTTCAATACTTATACATGTGTAACTCTAAAGATAATTTTTGAGGAATGTCTAAATTAAATTTTGGGTTGATTCTAATATAAAATTTCAAGTTTAACTCACGCCATTTTTAATTCTTGAATTATTTTGATTGAAAATATTTTATAGACTTAAAATGAGAATTACTATATTAATTTGACTATTGGCATTTCTATGGACCTTGTTTGTATAATCAATTGTTGTTTGATAAGAAGCATAAAAAACTCGTGTGGTTTGATTTTGTAAATGCCTTATATTTTTCCTACTATACAACATTGAGAAATTTGTTACTTTTGTAGAGTTGTTAAAGATGGTTCATATGCTTAATTTATATTAGTCCATTTGTTAATTAATTAGAAAAATGATATGAGCAATTATAAATGGAAAGGTTTTAGTAAACATGAAATGTATTTTTCTAAAGTAAATTTCATGCATGTCTACAATGGTTTATGAAATTTTTGCTAGTACTAGCATTATATCAGGTTTGATATTTTAAATGTCAGTTTTATCCATACATTTGGTTTACAGTAAACTCCATGCATTACTTGACTATTTCTTTCTACTTAATTGATGATGCAAAACTCTTGTGAAACGGGTTTTAAAAGTATTCTGAATTGATCTCAAGCCTTCTTATGGCTAAACAAAATAACAAGTTAATTATTCATTCCACTGGTTCTTCTCCATTCCCCGAAGTAAATGTAGCAATACATAACAACTATGAAAATGGAGCATATTGCCATTATTGACAAATAGATAAAAAGAATATGGATGATTTGAAATGTTGTTAAATGTTCATTCTTAGAATAGAATGATCAATGGTTTATATTAATTAATCATTTCTTAAAGCGGATGATATCTATATAATCTTATTGGTAAGAAATATGATATATGCTTAAATTATTGTCTAAATTATTTTTTGCACATTCGTTAAAATGAATGTCTGTAATAAATATAATAAATTTTATAATCACTTTTGATCATTAAAGTCAATTTGAACATTTGAAGATTTTGGCATATTCCTAAAGCAAATATTGCATATAATTGTTTACAAATTATATTTCTTTTATTGAGTTAATGACATTATGGACTTCACATTGATTTAGACATTTCGAGTAAATGTCATAATCTGGTTATATAAAAGGAATGACAATAAAATGATCAATTGTCACAATTTATATTGACATTATTAGTACAATTGAAAAACATGTTAAAATAAACCAAAAGTTTCTTGATACAAATACATTTGTTAATTATTGTGATCAGCTAGACCATCCTAGATCGAATATGATGTGAAAATTAATTGATTATTTATATGGACATTCATTAAAGAACCAGGAGATTCATTAATTTAAAAGAATTCTCATGTGTGGCTTGTTCTCAATTAAAATTGATTATTAGAAACTCACTAGCTAAAGTTGAGATTTACTGGCTTGCATTTCTGAAATGAATGTGGGCTCATTCATCCACCATGTGTATAGTTTTGATATTATATGATTTTGGTAGATGCATCTACAAAATAACCACATATGTGTTATCAACTCGCAATTTGTCATTTACGAGATTACTTGTTTAAATAATTAATTTCAGGTTATACAATCAAGACAATTCTTGCTAATTCTAATGAGTTTATGTCTCAAGTTTTCAATGATTATTGTATGTCATTTGGAATTAAAAGTTAAACATCATATAGCTCATGTTCACACACAAAATAATTTAGTTGAATCGTTTATCAAACGCCTCCAACTAATACCTAGACTATTGCTTATGAGAACAAAACTCCTTGTTATAGCTTGAGGATATGCTATTTTGCATGTAGCAGCACTTCTGTGCATCAGGCCAACAAGTTATAACAAATACTCTCTATTACAATTGACTTTTGATCAGGAGCCAAATATTTCTCATCTTAGAACTTTTGGATGTGCAATATATGTTCCAATTGCTCCACCACAACACACAAAAATGGGTCCTCAAAGGAGGTTGGGAATATATATGGTTATGAATCTCCTTCTATAATTAAGTATGTTGGACCATTAACTGGAGATTTATTTACTGCATGATTTGTTAAGTGTCACTTTGATGAAACAACATTCCCAATATTAGGGGGAGAGAAAATACAACTGGTAAAAGAAATTACTTGGAATGAGTCATCATTTTCTCAATTAGATCCTTGTACAATTTAATATGAATTGATGTCTCAATAAGGTAAACTGTTAGTGCAAAAGAAAGTAATCCATGCCTAAAGTGTGGAAGACCAATTGGTTCCAAAAATAAAAATTCTCGTAAAATGAAAAAAGTAAATATTCAAGAAGGTTATATTGTGGAGGCAGGTGCCCAAAACCAAAGATATAACAAATAAAAAAACCCAAAAGAGGTTCATGTAACTGAAAATGGTGATAATAAAGAGATCTCGATAAGTTATGTTACTTCAGGAAAAAGATAGAATCAGAAAAATATATGTAACTCCCCTTACTCAGTCCAATCATCGGATCCAAGTTACAAGGTGCTACCACAGTCACCGGAGCAATCACATACACAAAACAATTACATTACAATAGATTTACTATAGTCTGCATTAATGGTGAACAAATGAAATGCGAGTAGATCTCGCGAACAGATACAACGCGAACAACCTCACGTACAAATGTCTTATGGACAGTCCTATTACGATGTGTTTTAACTCTGTGTAAAGACATGTGGTGAATAGCACCCGCGTATATACATATGGTGGTTAGTCTAATAGATAAACTTATAGAAATTTAACTTAGCAGACTTATACATATACGTAGCATCCGCGAACTGTCTTGCGAACTATAAGTGGTGGACAGTCACGCAAATTAAAAAACTACAGATTATCTTACAAATAATCCGACAGTGGACAATTCATTTCCAAATCCAATTATGACATAACATTAATTACTTATACAATCACCATATCAATACCATTTTCATATATACCATATTTTTACCAATTGGAGTAAGCTCAAGTACCAAAATCGTATATGCATATACATGATTCAACTAACCAAAACACAACAGAACTATTAACCATTACACCTATTTACATGCCACTTATAGCAGACCAAAATGATCAAAGGACTACCGAATTGATGGATGGATAGTGTGAGCTTTAGAGATGATCCGATGGACTCATTTTGCAAAATGTCAACTATAGAAACATAAAATGAAACAGAGTAAGCATTAAACATGCTTAGTAAGTTCATACGAAATTTACTTAACTTATATGGATATTCAAATAATTTATGCAATTAAAACATATTGAAATTTTCCATGAAAATCATTCAACATCATGTTACTTTTATATGTAACAAACATTCAAAGTTTAGTACGTTCTTAACAAGAACTTATAATCTATTCATACACAACAAAACAATCTATCATGTAGCATATACCAATTCAATCACACTTCAACTGTAAAATGTATAATTCCATTCATATCAATCTTTCAATCATTTACTACCATATTGCCATTTCTATTTCTATCTTTTACCCGAAGGCTACCTTAAATTTAATCTCACTTGCACGGAACTGGTTTACTTACACATATACAAATGTATTAGGGCTGCTAACAGTAGCTTTGGATAAGGGTTGCTAACACTAGCTTGGTTTGATGCTACTAACACTAGCTTCAGAGAATCTGCAACATATACTGGATATCAAGCCATCGAATTAATTCCTAATCACAACACCCATTTGTTTATACAAATTGATATACCCGGGCTACTAATACTAGCTCTAGATCAAGGTTGCTAACACTAGCTTAGTTCGATGCTGCTTACACTAGCTTCAGAGAGTCCACAACATATGCTGGATCTCAAGCCATTGAATTATCCCTGATCACGACACTTGTTTTCCTTTTTGGAACTTCAATAACATGTCAATTTCATTTCAATTGTTTACTAAATTCACACGACTTGGTATCGAAGTCCTATCATTTTTATCTCTATAACTATATACTCTTTTCATATTTCAAATAACAATCTATATACCATTTAAACATTATATCATAATCCTGTACATATTATTCATTCATGCAATAATTTCAAATCTATTATATTCTGCATATCTATATGTATTTATCATGTGTTTCATAGCTTTCAATTTAGTCTTTTAGATGCCAAAACACTATATTCAACAATCTAATAAATTAATAACATTATATTTAAAACATCATATGATATAAATTAATTTATATCATAAATTAATAAAGTAAGTCTTATATGAACCTACCTGGAAATACAACAGTAAACAATGTGCCAAGGATTAATTCGTAATTTCTCATTTTTCTTAATTATCCAACTGGTTGATCCGAATCTCAATCTATAGAGTAATTCATTTCAATTTATCAGTGCTAAATACCTTATAACATCTTGTTTCATGTATATGACTTATTACTTTCACTTTTCACAATTACCCTAAAGTTTCACATTTTATTTAATGTAGTCTCTAAAACTGAAACTATCACATCTTTCACATTTAAGCTCCGTTTTTCAATCCAATTTCAATTTCATCCCTGTTCAACCCTTGAAATTCAATAATTACAAAAATTTTATGTCAATTTCAAATATTTTCATTTTGGTCCCTAAGATCAAAACTAACAAAATTCACTTTACAAAGTAGTCCTTAATCAATTCTAAGCTTAACCAAGTAATTTAATAACAAAAACATAAAAAACCATAAATGACAATATTTAAATACTTTAATAGTTTTACGATTTAATACCTAGGTTAACTAGATTAAGCTACAACAATCTTAAAAACATAAAATTCATGAAAAACGGGTTCCAAAAACCTTACCATGCATAGATGATAAGCTTGGTCAAATGTGAAGTCTACAAAAATGACTTCTAAGGTTCTTCTGTTTGAACAAATTCAGTGGAAGCAAGTAAATGGTCTAATTGACTTAATTAATATATTCACATATATTTTACTCAAATATAACCACATAGCCATCCACCACTATTAGTAATGGCCTAATTGACATTTAAAGTCGTGATTTAATATTATTTAATCTTTTTAACGCATAAAAATCAATAGCGATCCACTTTTACGGTTTTTAGATTTATTCTTTGTACCTTAATTAACCATCCAATAACTAAAATTTTCGAACTAGAATTCAATTCACCTAAATTACAACCCCGTAGATATTAGTTGGTTTATGAAAACGAGGTCCTGATATCTCATTTTCCAAAACCACTGATTTTAGGGTCAAATCACTTGTACTTTAACTACCTGTTCAATTAGCAAAGATTATCATATCAAAATTCAATATAACACTATATTGGATCGTCTTTGGAGGTCACACTATTCGTCAACTCTTTTGGTAGATTTTTACTCATTTTGGATGGTTATAAGTGACATGTAAATAGGTGCAATTAGTCATATGATGAAAATTTAAGAATTGTGCTTTTGTGCCAAATTGATGTGAATGGTATGTAATGTTAAACTTTAAGGTGTGTTGTCATGCTTTGACATGAACTTGAAAATTATGTTTTGGTCATTTTGGTGAACTTTGTTTGATGAAGTCTTGGCATTTGGAATGAGGATTATATGTGGTTGTTAAGTATGAACATTGTGGCATGAATGGTAATGAATGTTTAGTTGTGAATGGTTGAATTGAGGTGCTAATTGTCGCATATTGGTTAGACACTTAGGATGAATGATATATGTTATGTTTTTGGCAAGTTTTTGATGTATTTGAATAGGCTTAATGGTTGGCATATTGTATTGCTTGTGGCTTAAGTGAACATATATAACTTGATTTAGAAGGCACTTTTGGTACACACGGTTTGACACACAATCATGTGACATACATGGTCATGTGGCACGGCCATGTAGTCTTTATGTTTTGGGAAGGTTATGAACCAATGATTGGTTAGTTGAATTGGTATAGCTTGGATTAATTTTTTGTGCCTAATTTGTGAAAATTGTTGGAATGGAAGCTTAGAAATAGTTAGATGGATGTTTAGACATGTTTTTGGACTAGTTTTGTGCATGATATAAGTGTGCATTTATGCACCAATTGGCTAATAGTTTAGCTTGGCATGGAATAGATACCAAATGACCTAAAATGTACCAAAACAGAGTCCACGTTGAGACAAGAAACTCTCCTCATCACAACGTCAGCCGACAGTTTGTGATGTCCCGACGTTGAATGGTTGGACATGACGACGTTGGCCCTAGATTTTTAAAACTCTGCAATTCGGTCCTAATTTATGCTCGTGTCAACAAAAGAAATTTCCTAAGCTCGATTAAGGCTTAGGTTTAAGGTCTGTTTGATTGCCAGTAAAATATTTTCCGTAAAATGATTTCGAGAAAATATTTTACTTTTCTGTAAAATGATTTACTGGAAAATATTTTCTGGTGTTTGATTGAATCTGTGTAAAATATTTTCGGCTATTTGGCAGATTTCCTGGAAATATTTTTCGAAAAAATTGTTTTTACATATATTGATATATATTAATAAATTTTTATATTTTAAATTATTTTTACATATATTGCAATGATTTATTTATAATAATACTCAATTATTAAGCTACAATATTAATCGTTATAAATTGAAAAAAATTAATATCAAATAAATTATTTGTAATTGTGTTAAAAAAATAAGTATTGAATAATTAAAAAAACAAGCTACTGGAAAATCGATAAACAGAATCAATTTTCTACCGGAAATGAAGGAAGGAATGAAGGAGGCGATAGAGAGGAGAGCACGGAAAATGTCTTACGAAAATTGAAAGGGTAAGACATTTTCCCTAAAATGTAACCCATTTTCCCTTGTTTTGGAGTTCATTTTCCAAACGGAAAATGTTTTCCGCCAATCAAACGCTGGAAAAGTTGGAAATGATTTTCCGGAAAATCAATTCCTTCAATCAAACAGACCCTTAGTTGTGAATTGTATTATGAATGTGTTTAAGTCATAAATGTTTGTTTGGTTGATATATTCAGTGTATTTTGATGGAAGTTGTTCCAACAACGATCTAACATCTCATTATGCTTTTCATCTCGGCTCATGTTTGAAGATTAACTCAAGTCTTTATTCCTACTTAAGATAATCAATAGGATTGTTTTTGCCTAGAAAGAATAGCATCTTCATCTTGAATCTTGATAGCATTGAGGTTGCTATCTTTGTTCTTTTTTGGAAAATAGCCAATACATAGTCTTCATATTCAAAAGTATGCACAACCTCCTTTCTTTTTAGCATTCAACTTCTTGAAATAGATTGTAACGCCTCTTACTTATCTTAATGATCAGTACAGATAAAAGGTACTATCGAAGCATTTTCTTTACTTGTATAATTTTTGTTTCCAAATCATCCATTCCTTAACATTTAAATAATTTTTAAACACATTTGGAAAACTTTGAAAGAATTGAAACATAGTTGGAAACCGATTCAGATGATTAAAAACATATGGACACGTACCCAAGTCATAAATCTAGAGTTTGGGTTTGAGAGTGGAAAAAAACCTAATATCAAAAATTTTCGAGGTGTTACAATTCCTTCCTCAAAAATTTTTGTCTTAGAAATTTCATTCAAAATTTCCAAAAACCTTTAAAAATAAAAGTAAACATAAAAATAAAGTTTTCTTAAAACATTTAACAGTTTGTTTAATAGTATCATAAAATATTTAAGAGTTCAAAACGTTCTGAAAAACTTCAAGAAAATATTAAATTCTACGATAATTGGTAACCATGTTCATAATTAGAATTGGAAGACATCTCGAATCATTTTAGAGGTAAAGAAAAACAACATTAGAGTCTCGCGTAGTTTAGAAAATTACAATTCAAGTTTCCCAGTTGACATGTACATTAGATGCTCTATCTATACGAACTCGGTTTAGACCTAGAATTGGCTAAAACTATATCTTTGATACCAAAATTGTACTACCCCAAACCCGACCAGAAGTCTGATCTAATCTAAAGCGACATAGTGGTCCTAGAGTAACTTATTCGATCAACCATTCATTTAATACACATTAAAATATAAAATTTAAACATACAAATAATAAATCATTTAACAAAATTATATTTATAAAGAAATTAAAATCATTTAACAAATCTCAATCAAGCAACCAAATCGACCAAATACCAAAATCTTAGGTACCTGCGAAAGCTACATTGAGTAATGTCTTTAGAAAAGTAAGGATTTGCGAAGACTCTTCATAATGATATTGCTTGACCACAAACTCATCTATAACTTACGCATGGACCTTAAACCTGAATGCTGAGCTTTTTAGAGCTCATTGGTGTTCTACCAAATTCTAAAATTACATATAATTAAGGTTGATGCACAATCGTATCTATACTTGAATATAGAAGACAAAAAACATGTTTTAAAACAATACTTCAAAAAACAAGTCATATTCATATTACTCGATAAAATATTCTCATATCAATTTCGTTGCCCTTTATCATTATTCACAATTCTTCATTCATTTGTTTTATATAAATAATTTTTATTATTAATATAACAATTAGCAACAATCTCACCACAAACAAAACATTGGGTAATTTACCAATAAAAGCCATTTTTTTCAAAATTTACCGAAATGGGCTGATTTTTTGATTATTTACCGGAATGGGCCATTTTTCGCGAAATCGCGTCCACGTCAGCGTGATGTCAGGGTACGTGTCAGGACATCGCGTCCACGTCAGCGCGATTTGCTTACGTGGACACAAATCGCGCCTACGAGGACGCAATTTGCTGGCGTGGATGAACAGTTTATGTTTTTAAGCTTGGAAAATTTTGAAAGGCCATAACTTTTCGCTCGGTTGTCCGATATTTTTTTTTGATTTCGAATAAATTTTCGAGATCTACGCTACACAATAGTCAAGGCGGTTTGCATGATTTTCGTCGAAAAAGATCCTTTTTGCCCTAAATTTTATTTTTCGGTTTAAAATTGAATTTTGAAACATTCAAATCATTATTTTCCTTATTTATTTGAAGTAAACACGGATCTTTTTTTACGAATTGTCTTATATCATCTTGTTATAGGTATAAGTCATCTCATTCCACGTTTGAGAAGTTCCCTAAAATTTTTCATTTTATTCAATTTAGTCCCTAAAACATAAATAGTCATATTTTCAAATATAAGCTTCGTTTTTCAATTCAAATTCAAATTCATCATTCCATTACATTCAAATATCTTAAATACAAAAATTTCATGCTAATTTTGAAATAATTACACTTTAGTCCCTATACTCGTAACTAACAAATTATACTTTACAAATTAGTCCCTATTCATCTCTAAGCAGTTTGTCAGCGCGTAGATCTCGAAAAGTTATTCGAAATAAAAAAAATCGTCTCAATCGGACAACGAGCCAAAAGTTATGGCCTTTCAAAGTTTTTCAAGCTAAAAAACATAAACTGTTCATGCCACGTCAGCAAATCGCGTCCCCTGACATCGCGCTGACGTGGATGCGATTTCGCGGAAAATGGACCATTCCGATAAATAATTAAATAGTTGGCCCATTTCGGTAAATTTTGAAAAAAAGGGCTTTTATTGGTAAATTACCCCAGAACATTTAATCAATTTATTATCTTTAACTCAAGTAACCAATCAAAAGGGAAATAATCTATTAACTACATATATATCCTTGTAAATCCCATTGTTATACGATAAACGATACTTAGGTGTATGCAAAGTATGACTTAGTCCACCAACACACAAAGTATGTGCCAACCTTAACAAGACAATACTCCCAAGCACTCGCAAGCAAACCTACATAGACAAATCTTTAAATAGCTCTATATCCTATGACATGACAATTGTATTAAAATAGCTAACCATCTATGTTCACAAAGACTGTTATTAATCCGTTTAATGACTTTTAACAATTTAACAATTAAACTAATTATTAAACTTGCATAAAATCATGACACTAATATTATGGTAGCATTGAATCATCTTAAAACACACTATCATAAGAAATCAAACCAAGTGCGAACAACCAACAAATTAAGTTAATTTATCAACAACTAACAATCTTAAGGAAGCAAATTAGCACTAATTACAAGTTAAGTTAGAATTTTAAGAGCACAAACTAGAGTTCTAAGTATTTTTTGCTTAGAAGCGATCAATTCTCGACAACTTTTGCTTTCGACGATTAACCTATCTCTTTCACTTCAATGTAGAAAAGCACATAGACTCATTAAAACTAAATCTAAACTATGAAGTCCACGACAAAAGGTAAAAATAAAATACTTGGCATGGAAGGTACGGGAAGGAAGCGATAATTTACGTTGAATTTAGGTAGAAGAATAAAAAACTCAATTAAAGAGAAGAGACTATAAAAAAAATCATTTTTGCCATTCTTATTTATGAACCAAGATTAAACCCAAATTGCAATACTTGTCTTAGTAAGGAAGGCAAAGTTTAATGTTATAAGACGACAATGGGCTTCGAAAATGGAAAGTGATATTTAGCAATCTTTAGATTTCCAGACAAAATGAAAGAACTGAAAAAGGGAAATTAGTGTGATGGCATCAAGAGTGCTATAAAAAGGCTAAAAATGTGAGGGGCAAAATGATAATGTCAAGTCAAAATTGTATTTAACATGAGGCTAGGGGCGAAGCCAGGAAATTTTTTTAGGGGGGCTGAAATTAAATTGTATAGTTTTACAATAGTAAAAATACAATTTCACCATTTTAATATTTATATCTTTATAATTTTGAAAGGATTAAATCAAATTTTTATCATTTTAAGGGGGTCAAAGTGCAATTTTACCTTTATTATTTACATTGTTATAAATTTTAAAGAGGCCTAAATAGAATTTTTTCCATTTTAGAGGGGGCCGAGGCCCTTACTAGCCCCCTAGCTATGCCCTTGCCTGAGGCTTGAATAGCCTAAATAACCTATTTAGTAGGGGAGTCACTGAATGCCTATTACGATTTTTCCTTAAATAAAGCTCATTCAATACATGTTATAATAATTCATTACAACAAACCAAGCAATTGCTTCATAGTGGGCCCACTAAATAAAACTCTAATTAAATCTTTTCATGGGTTAGACTATCAACTCAATGTTGAAAGTTTCTCCGAAATTTAAAGGTTTTTGATAAAAATATTACGTTCGAAAAATGAGTTTGGGTAAAAAATTAGACTTGTTTAAAATATGGGTCGGACTCGAGCCTAACCCATTTTCGCCCGGCTCGATGGCCTGCCCGAAATATGGGAGGGTTCTGGTAAAAATATAGGCCCGAAATATGGGTTTGGGCAAGAAAACGAGGCCCGTTTAGAAAATGGGCCGGGCTTCGAGCACCACTTTTTTTGCCCGGGCCCAGCCCGAATATATAATAAATATTTATTTTTTATTTTTTTAATTTTAAAATATTTTTAAAATACTTTTTTATTTTTTTATTTTTAAAATAAATTTTTGGTGTTTATTAAAAAATGGGTCGGGCCAGGCTCGGGCTTAGGAATTTTTTTCCAAGCCGGGCCTGGACAAAATTTCAGGCCCATATTTCGGGTTGGACCGGGCCCGGGCCTAGGATGAGGGCCGAATTTTTTCTGGGCCCGGCCCATAAGCACCTCTAGTTTATAGTATATTATATTATGTTATTTTTATATTATATTATTTAAACACATAAAACTAAGACTATAGTAATATATAATATTATAATGTAAATATTTAAAAAGAGATTAATATGTTTAATAAATGAAAATATATAAAATATTAAATAAAAATAATATAAATATTTTTAATAAAATTAAAAAATAATATGACAAATATGAGTGAATTTGGGTAAAATTTTAGACCATAATTTAAACCGAGTTGGACTTGAATAAATATAAAATATATTAATATCATGCATAAACCTGAATAATAAATCCACCTGCCACGAATACCTATAGCTATAATGAATGGGGGTATTTCACCCGATCCAACATAATGTAAATTATGCAACAAATTTATTTATTTATTATTATTTTGAAAGCTAAATTCATTAATTTAATGGAACCCTAAAAAGTAGAGGAAAGAAAATAACAAACACTCGTTGTAGATGGGGAAGGACAAACTCCACCAACACAACAAAGGCTTTAGCCTCAACATCAATAGACCATTCGGACACATTGACAATTGGCTTTGTCACAATTCAAGTACAGCATATCTGGAATGATTGTAAGCACTTAACACGATAAGAAAATCAGCCCCGGATGGTCCAAAGCGACGCGCAAAAATCGATAAAAAAATCGAACATTCACTAAACTATAGAGGATGAAAAAAAACCATCCCTAAAATCACTTGTAAAACTAAGATTACATGCATAAGCAAGACTAAAAATTGTGCTACAAGAGCAGACAAAAACTTCTAAAACTGAAAACCTATTAAATAATGGAAAAACAAACAAAAAAAGTATAAAATTTAAGACAACATGAGTCCAATTCGACTCGTGAAATCTTTTATTATTCTGAAATATTCTCAAAATAGAAACAAATTAAGAAACTGATGAAGAGCCACCCACTTTTAAAAAAACTACTGGTGACCGGTGGAGTTTTAGCGAACGACAAGCATCGTCATCTATCCATTATAACTTGTAAAGACAACAAAGATACCAACAAAATAGATCTGCAAATTGAAAAAGAGAGAAGACATGTGGAATGAATGAGAAGAAGAAAGAAAGAAAGAGTTGGTGGGAGGGGAAAAAAACAGATGATAGCCAGCCCGGAGGCTGGCACCGTCGCTGAGCAAAACAAAAGATAACAAATAAACGTGTAACAACCCATTTTTTAGTGGTGATGGAACAGTGGTTTCGAGACCATAAATTTCCATCGTGTAGGATCGTATTAAAATTTGATTAAGAAATTCTAACGTTTAGGTAACAAATTAAAGAAATAGGACTAAATTGAAAAAGATGCAAAACTTAGTAATTATTGCATTTAGATGATCAAATAGCTTAATTACTATATGAGGAAGGACCTAGTAGTAATTAGCCCTAGTTAATAGTGTTAGACAGCAATTGGAATGAAAATGTATGTTTAATGGCAAAATTGTAAATAAATCAAAATTAAATAAAACAAATTGAAAGAAATAGACATTTCTTCTTCATTTTTCTTCATCTTTTGCCGAAAAACCATGAAAGCATAGCTTGGATAATCGGCCAAGTTCAATACCTTGCATGTAAGTGAAATTGATACCTGTTTCTTGTAATTTTTATATTTTTGAGATCATTGCAACTAGGTCCAGCTAGCTCGTACCTCCGTTTTTGAATCTATTAAAAATTTTAGAAGTTTCTATTGATGAATCTTGAATATTTTTTATGAAAATTATGTGTTTGAAGCTTTGATTGTGGTATTTGGTTGTTTTGTGAAGTGATTTTTATTAGATTTTGATTTAAGGATTAAATTGTTCAATTGTCAAAATTTCAAGGTTTATTGGTGAATAAGAGGTGTTTTGTGGACTGTTTAGAAGTCTTGAATATTCTTTTGTAAATTTTGACTTGAGAAAATGGTTAATTTGATAATTTTGGGTTAAAGGATTAAATTACAAAACTTGTAAAAGTTAGGACAATTGTATAATTTTGAAAAATAAAAGGGTATAAAATGTAGAATAAATTGGAATATGAAATGTAAGCTAATAATTGAGAATTTTATATTTTAGAACAATATCCTATTGATTTACGTGGAAAAGGGAAAATTGCGGAATAGTTCATGAACTTTTGCAACTATTACAACTTAGCCTAGGTAAGTTCGTACGGGTTGTAATTTAATATCTATATGAATTGTATGATGACATGATATGAAATAGTGGATATAAATTATTCTATTGATGATGTAAGTTGTTTAGGAAAATGTTGTTGATATCGATACTTGGGCCGGATGAACGCGAGATAGAGTACAACTGAATGATGGCGTGTTATGTGAGGTTGAAGTGGAGATTGATGTGGAGAGCTTTATATATTTTTCCGAAATATACTGAAGTTCAACATTTGTTGCGAACTCTCGTGTTATACTATCCTGATCTTGCATGTTATGGGAGCGGATATATAACTTGCGGGCTAGGCACTTACTGCCGTGGCGTGTTATCGGTTGGATTAGCTCTTATGAGCATTTGACGTGTTATCGGGTGGATTAACTCTTATGAGCAGTTGGCGTGTTTCGGTTGGATTACTTGTGTACTCATATCTGTAAGTCATTCATTAAGTCGTAAATCGTTGTATTGTAACTTATTTAATGATTTTGAATGGCATGACATGTATTTGACATCTTGAATTGACCTGTTGTAGACATATATGTTTTCCCAAAAATTATTATTTGAGTTTTGAATTGAATTATGCAATTCACCGGTTTGACATTGTAGATGATAGTAAACACTTGTTATTGAATTATTTTTTATTGAATTGTTATATTTACTTTGGTAAGATTTATTGTTTCTGTACGTCGAACTTACTAAGCTTCAATAAGCTTACTTGTGTTAATTTATGTTTCTTGTAGACACTTTTAAAGGTTGGACAATCAGATCAGCACTCAAGTCATACTATCCTTCCAATTTCGTAGCTTTTGAATGTTTGTTTTGGATTATATGACATGTAATAGACTTGTTTTGTCATTACTTTTGTGTTGGTATGTATATATATAAAGAATGAGCTTAAGTGCAAGTAGACAACTTATTGTGATATATGTGAATGAAGGAAGATGTCTTTGGTACAAATTTATTGCATATGTTTGATTAATAAGTTATCTTGCATTGTTATGAATTGAGATGCCTATGATAGTCATATTGGTTAGAAGTTTAAGTGGTGTGAATTTGTACGTTTTGGTTGATGATTTGTATTGTGGTATAAGTGTGTATACTTGTGGTACCAATAATGGTGCAATTGGTTAAGCACTTTAGATGGTTGAATTAGCATGAATTGAGCTTGTTTAATGGCATTTTGAATTACCCTAATGTTTGGTATATGGATTACTTAGAGTCTAAGAAAACTTGAAATGGTAAACTTGATGTTTAAGGTTTATTTAGGTGCACACGGCCTAGGACATGGGCTACCACACAGTCGTGTGCCACTACGGCCGTGTAATTTAAGTCAGTGTGTTACACGGCCTACGACATGGCCTACGACATAGCCATGTGTCTCAAGTCAGAGAGTTGCACGGACTGGCACATAGCCTACGACACGGCCGTGTGACCCAACTCAGTGAGTTACACGGGCTAGGACACGACTATGTGTCCCAACTTCGAAAGTTACATGGCCTGGGGCATTCCACACAGTCTCATGTGTCCCCTGTTTTTGAAATTTTTTATATTTTCCTGAAATTTTCTAATTTGTTTCAAATTAGTCCCTGAAGGTTTTAAGATTAATTCTTTAGTCCCTAAAGCTTGATTTAAGCCTCGTAGATGTAAGATATTTTTATAAATCAATTACTTTATGGTATTTGAGAAATTATATTGAAATGATTATGATTTTACTTTTTTATTATTGTTAACTTGCTGTAGCATTCCCGTAACCCTATTCCAGTGAAGGATACGAGTTAGAGGTGTCACAAAATGACTTGGAGAAAAAAGAAAAATGTTTTTAAGGTTTAAAAAGATACGATAAATTAAATTTATTTATTATTATTTTTGAACATTAATCTTATTATAAGATTTTTTTGATACAATACTTAAAATTACTTATAGCCTCTCCCCAACTCTTAATAGGAGTATAATGCGCTTCAGCGCATTCGAACTCACATCCTTTTGTACGGATAACAATACCAATTACAATCGAACTAAGGGTACATCGTCACATATTTATTTAGTTATTTTTAAATGGAACAAAAGGAAAAACCAGTAAATAAATCCAAATGGCTGTTAATTATAAGTCTGTGAAAGTAATCAGTGTTTTTTCAACAGTCTCAGACCAATAAAATAGTTTCCTTAATTATACTTTTTTTTTTATAATTTTTTTACAATTAAGATTTATTACAAATTTGTCTCCCATTCCTTCGCCAACGTTAAAATACCGTCGCTCTCTCTCTCTCGCTCTCGTTATTTGCCTTTCTGTCTCTCTCTCCTTCTCCGGTCATTTACCCAGATCCATACCTCTGATCGCTCCGATACTTCCCTAAAAAAACCCTAATTTATCCGATCTCTCCTTCTAAAACCCTACTCTCAGATCTAAACTTAATTATCTCCTTACTTCCACAGATCCGACCTCTCCTTTTCTTTCCGATATCAGGTACTTAATTTCCTTTTTTTACTCTTCTCAATTTTATTTCATTCGATCTTAGTTTCTTTTATATGTTAGTTTGCGATTACTATTACTGTGTATCTTTTAGAATTTTTGAAGAATTGTTGTTTTTTGTTGTTTTGGTTTGTGTAGATTTGATCGTGTTGCAAAATATATAGACGGTTATTGAAAGAGGGGATTAGAATTTGTTTCTGATTAATTATGGCAGCTCCTGTGCCTCCAGGGGCACCTAGACCCGGCGCCAATTCACAACAACCACCACCTCCACGAAATGTTAATCCTAATTATCAAACCAATCCCAATTCGTTAGCTGATAACATGCAGAATTTGAACCTAAATCGGCCAGTTTCAATGCCCAATTCTGGTCCGAGGCCCTCCCCTTTTGGTCAACAACCTCCCTTTCCTCAATCCGGAGGTTCAGCTGGATTCCCCGGTGCCTTGCCGCCAATGGCACGGCCTGGTCCGCCACCTGGTATGATGGGAAGACCTGCAGTGCCTCCTACTGGACCACCGCAATCTGCTTTACCTGCAAATGTACCCCCAGGGAGACCTCTTGGTCCACCTCCTGGTCACTCTTCCCCTTTTGGGTCTAGACCTCCTCCTGGTTCTCTGTCTTCTTCAACAGGTGGTGCTGTTCTACCTTCTAGCGGTTTCCCATCTTCAGGTGCACCTAGCGGTGGACTTGCACCACCAATGCCAGGTGCTCGCCCGAATGTTTTTATGTCATCTCCACCTTTGACTGGTCCAACTGGTGCAGTTGCGCCCCTCTCTAGTGCACCTGCTGGTCCTTTGAGTAATGGGCGTCCAGCAATTGTTTCGGGAGCTTTGCCTGGTGCACCCCTGTTTCCTCTTGCTCCAAGTGCTTCACAACCTCCTGTTGGACCTCCACCAACTATGATGTCAGCTAGGGCTCCTGCTCAGGCTCCAACCATGCGTTCTGTTTTGGGAAGTCCGGCTGTTACTTCCCCACCAGTTCAACCAATGCCTTCAGCATCACCATTTTCAGCTGTGCCTCAAGCTAGACCACCACCTCCAGGTTCTCCTTATGGACCACAGACTTGGCCGATGCAGCCTCAGCAGGTTAGCACTACAATCTTTACAGTTTATGCTTTCAGAATTCTTCCCATAAAGAAATGTAAACAACTGGAGCATATCATTGATTTTATTGTTGTTGAGTTGGTCTTTTAGCAATCTATATAAGGTGTACAAGGTCTTTGATTTCCTTTCTTTTCATAATGCATTTAGTAACTAAAATTTTATGTGCACCTCTTTGATGTTTGGAATTGTTGGCATTATATTAGTAACTATTAATCTGAAGAAAACCTAAAGCAATATAGAAATGAAGAAAGATTTTAGTAAACTTATAATGGAAGAATGAAAATTGATGGATGTGGTTTACTTTTTTACAATTAAATTGTTCATGCCTTGTAAATTGCTTTACAGTATATAGCTATGTTGTTCAAACTTTTTCTTTCTAATTATTATTTTCAACATCTCATCCATTCAGTATTCGTCCAAAAAGATATTGTTTTCATTGAACCATCATAAATATTGGATTGGCTTGAGAATTGACATGCAGATATAATATTAGATTCTGTAGCCAATTGCTGAAAGTTAAATTGTGCAGAAACTTACAGAACTGTGCAAAAATTAGGCATTCTGTTACTGTATATCCAATGGCATTTGCATAATAACAAAACCAATTGGAAGTTGGTTATTGAACTTCACTAATTACATTGAATTTTATCAATTGGCATATGAAATTTTGGTGTTGGTGGATATTTAAAACCTTCGAGCCAGGTTTGTAAAGTTGTCTTGGAAATGGAAACCATTTTAAGGCATTCTATATGAGGTGCAGGAAATTCTAAGTACAGGATGTTTTGGCTTGGTAAGTGGTGTTTGGAAGTTGTTCACTCCCATCACTAATTAGATTCTGAATGTTTTGAATTGTTTTAGGGAGCCCAGGCTCCTCCTATTCCTGGATCTACTCAAGCACAACCTCCAAGAATGTTTGGAATGCCACAACCACCTACGAATCAAGCTATGACTACCATTCCACCTGCTATGGGCCAACCGGGAGCCCCTTTATCAGGGCCATCAAAGATTGATCCTAATCAAATTCCAAGGCCCATTCCAAGTTCCTCACCAATCGTGTATGAAACTCGCCAAGGCAACTCGGCAAATCCTCCTCCGGTAAAAGCTTTGATCATTTTAGAAGAACGGAAAGAAAATTACTTAATTCACTCAGGAATTTGCTAATTTGCTATTCCTTTTGATCTTCATTTAACTTAGGCCCATTGTTCTGGCTCTCTTTACTATGTTGTCATTGCATTTATGCATAATGCAATCACAGCTTTGACATATAACTGAATTTTGAATTTTGTTTCTTCTCCTGATCACTTGTAATCTTTTGAAGCCTGCTACTAGTGATTACATTGTCAGAGACACTGGGAATTGCAGTCCTCGTTATATGAGATGCACCATCAATCAGGTCATAACAAGCTATATAAATTAATTGTGGCTTTTTTTGGTACTCTTTTATATACTTTGGTTAAGTTTGCACTGCAGTTTCACCACCTGTAATCTTTGTGATGTTTTGAGTGCTTATCAATTGTTCTTTCCATTTAATAGATCCCTTGCACAGCCGACCTTTTGACAACATCATCTATGCAGTTGGCTTTGTTAGTTCAACCAATGGCTCTTCCTCATCCGTCAGAGGACCCTATTCAAGTAATGCCAGTTCTACTTGTTCTTCTAGCTTGTTATGCAATCTGTCGGGTTCTTAAATGGATTTTGTAATTTGATCTGCTTATCATATTTTGAACATTTCTTACTATAGGTTGTGGATTTTGGGGAAAGTGGTCCTGTTAGATGTTCCCGTTGCAAAGGTTACATAAATCCTTTCATGAAGTTCATTGATCAGGGAAGGAAGTTTATCTGCAATTTATGTGGTCAGTATTAATCATCTTTGTGTGGTCATCTCGTATATTTTGCAGTATCTTGTGCATTTTAACTTATTCTTATATTCATACCAGTCTGTTGCGTCGTGTCACTGTCAAAAAGTGACAAAACTTCATTGATTAGTTGTGCTTAGACTTTGGGAGCTAAATAGTAGACTGGTCATAATAATAATGATTTGAGAACTCTTTTTTGGAAGTTGTTAGCTGTAGGGTTCCTTAGATTACAAATTGATGCATGCTTCTATTCTTAGTTTGTTGGACTTTATCAGTTTTAAGGTTTCCTCTTTTCACACATAAAATGCCTTTTATATTTCAAACAATTACCATGACCAAAGGCATCCTTCTTCTCTATTTCTGCTCTCTGATTGTGTAGCTGTAATGTAGTAAGGTGGCAATGTAATTGCTTGTACTATTTTCTTTCAGGGTTTACTGATGAAACTCCTCGTGACTACCACTGCAATCTTGGTCCTGATGGCAGGCGTAGAGATGCTGATGAGAGGCCTGAGCTGTGTAGAGGAGCAGTTGAATTTGTTGCTTCAAAGGAGTACATGGTTTGTTAACATTTATAAACTTGTACTTTTTAGTTGATTAACTTTTAAATTTCTACCTTCTTTAATTGTAGCCCCCTCTGTCTCTTTTTATTTATTAAATGCTTAAGTAGCAATTATAAGATAGATGTATGTGGGCATCTTTGGATCATATATGAATGGTGTGATTAGTAAACATTTGATTAAAGCATAATGAGGATGATATGCCTATATCCAACTCAAAGCAATGTCTCCCCAGCAGGAAGATGCATCATTTGCCTCACTTTTCTATCTGATCAAGTGCCATACTGTGGTAAAGTAGTTGAGATACTGGATCTTTCCTGTACAACTTTGATTAATCAAGCATTCAGGGTAATATCCAAAAGATCAAGATGGCCAAAAATGACAAAGGTTGAATAATAATAATGATGATGATGATAATAATAATAACAGTTAAAAAATCGTGCTAACATTTGCTAGAATTTAATTGTGTGAAATTATTGTGATCAGGGTTCACCTGGGGCTTTCTTAGTTTCTTTATTTCTTGCATCTGCGGTTTGTCTTGTTTCTTTTTTAACTTGTAAGAAGATAATTCATTGTTTGTTCTGAATTTCTCATGTCCAGGTCCGTGATCCAATGCCAGCTGTGTACTTTTTCCTAATTGATGTATCCATGAATGCCATACAGACTGGTGCTACTGCTGCCGCTTGCAGTGCCGTTAATCAAGTCATTTCTGATCTTCCAGTGAGTTTCTCTAGAATCACTGGTCTTTGGTTCTTTCTTCTTATGGTTTACTTTTTCCCTATTCTGTTTGCATTTTTTCGGCAGATATGGCAATTATATTGAGAAGATTATATTGTGTGTTTTGGTCAATTTTTTTTGTTAATAGTTAATTGCAAAAGGTTTTAGATTATTGTATCAAAATTGTGCATTAATTGTTGCCTGTTTATTGCTAAAGATATGGGCTTCTACTGTTTGTTTCCATTATCAGAACCAATCATGACTGTGACCTATTTTCTTGTTATCATTGTGTGAGTTATGCGTGTAAGCATTTTCATAGACATAATTGTATCTCAATGCTAAGTTCGTGGTCACCACTCTGCTTTGTAAATAAGAACTGAGCTGTATTTTAAAAATGCATTTCTCCCTCTGGTCCAATTTTTAGTTTTTCTTCAGTTGTGATAAGAGGTTCTAGAGTTACTGCTGTTGATGCAATATTTTGTATCTAGTGTATCGTTTTAGATGTAAACTTGAAGTAGTATTAGAGGTTGTGACATTGCAATGGCACCACATAAACCTTTGAGTCAGTTTCTTGATTGTGTGTTTTGCATTTCTTTGTTTGCTTGAAAATTCAAACTAAATTGTTTATGCATTAAAGAAAAAAGTTGAAATGTAAATTTTTGTTGTAATAACAAAATAGAGGTTGTGAACTGTAAATGGCTCCATTTGACCTTTGAGTCAGTTTGGATATTTGCAGCTGAGGATTTTAAGCTTTGTTGTAGGTGAGTATCTAATGGTTGAAAATCTAATATGGATTGTTGATTTGGGTTAGTAATAGCTATGTTTCGAATGAGATCTCTTTTCCAGTTTTGGTTGAGTTGATACATGGTCTTGCATCTGCTGTTTTTCATTCTGAACACTCATACAAGGCAAAGAAATTCAGTTGGTTGAGGTATTAATTGCTTATTGCAGGAAGGTCCTCGAACTCTGGTGGGAATAGCAACATTTGACTCAACAATCCATTTTTATAATTTAAAACGGGCCCTACAACAGGTAAGTATTAGTTACAATCATTCATTCCACTTGTATCAAACATTCCATCTTCCTGGCTATTATTGTACTGGGTAGAAGATTCTTTTTCTTGGTTTCATCATGTGCTATATATTTGTGAAAGAGAAGTCAATTTAGCAAAAATGACTTAAAGAATATCCTAACATATTTAAGAGGTTTTAAGAATTTATTTTTGTTAGTATTGGCATTGATGAAACTACGGCAAACTAAACACATTCTGGGCTGGCTTGCATGTTGGAAGCTTGAATTTGGTGCTACCTACGGGGGGGCAGAAATATGATTTTGGTGTTTGCAGTTTGGATGGTTCTCTTATTATTTAAGTGGTTTTATTGAGTAAATTCTATGAGTGGTTTAAGTAGCACACGCATATAAGAAAGGTGGTTAAACTGTGGAAATTATGTTTACTCATCTCAATATCTAAGATCATGATAGTAACAGTAGTTGCTTTGACCTATCCCAAAATCCCCTGCTTGGTTGGTGGGGATAGAAAGAAACATGTTGCTAATAATGTGTAAAATGTATTTTGTGAATCCATGTTACTTGGGATGGTAACAAACAGTAGTTGCTTTGACTTATCTCAAAATCCCCTCCTTGGTTGGTGGGGATAGAAAGAAACATGGTGCTAATAACTTGTCAAATGTGTTTGTGAACCCACATTACATGGGGGGATTGGGGTTGACCTTCATGGTTTTCTTGAGGAGACCATCTCACTTGGTCCATCTTCCTCCATTAGCTGTTTCTGTCTCTGGAAATCGAGTTTTTATTTTGAATATAACAGGAATGCGTTGTGTCCATTTCCAAATTTTATTGATCACTAAAAGCTCTTTGCATTTAATTTTTCTACGATCTTTTTCTCTGATTTTATCTACTGAAGAACCTCCTGAAAATGTTAGCTGATTTTGATGTCTTAAATTTTGCAGCCATTGATGCTTATTGTTCCTGACATACAAGACGTCTATACCCCTCTTGAAACAGATGTTATCGTCCAGCTTTCTGAGGCTAGTTCTTAATATATGAGAATTTTTTTCTTATACCAGTTGAAGTTTCTTAAATTATTAATTTACTATGATGTCATATTTAAGACCTCTCAAGTATTTTGTACTGACTTGGTTTTTTTTTTCCCGAGGATTCAGTGCCGCCAGCATTTAGAACTATTGCTTGAAAACATCCCAACAATGTTTCAGAGTAGTACAACTGCTGAGTCATGTTTTGGTGCTGCAATCAAGGTAAGTCATTACAAGTTTATATTATAAATTAGTATAGCATTTCTTTTGCTTTGCAGATTTTAATCCTTAATGAGATAACTTATATCTTTATCTGATACCAGAAGAGATCACTGGGGTTCAAGTCTATGATCACACAGTTTCCCGAACCCCACTGATCCTACTACCAGAGCTAGCCCCAGGTGGCAATGGGATTTGCATATGCTTTCCAAATTGTATAGCAAGTCAATTAACTTCTGCTATTCTATAGCTATAATCACATGATTTTTGTCGTAGGTTAAATCTGTTTCCTAGTTAACAAGTGCTTTAATTATTGTTAGAATCTAATGAAGAGTGATTGCTTCATGGTTTTTAAAAGCAAAAAACTTAACCTCTGCTTAAGCAAAATATGATTGTAACTTTAGCTTGCTTTGAAGTATTTGGCTTCTGGTTTTGTACTTGATGAAGAAAGGTTGATGACTGATCAAACTTTTATGGTTATCCTGAAAGTAAGGCCTGATGATAATTAGAATATATGGTAATTCCTGTATACAAAAGTGTAAAATTTTATATCTCACTATTCTATTTATATTTCAGGCTTCATACTTGGCCATGAAAAGTACTGGGGGGAAGCTTCTAGTATTTCAGTCAGGTAAGCCTGTATACCTACAAAACATTTTCATGTTTTGAGATGTATATCGAACAGTTCTTACCTCTTATACCATAAAAGTTGACGTATCTTTTTCTACGGTTCTCTAATGGACGTGTATATATATATTTTTCCTGACAGTCATGCCGTCTGTTGGCATTGGTGCCCTTTCTTCTAGAGAGGCTGAAGGAAGAACTAACATATCTGCTGGAGAAAAGGTTTGCAGATCTTTTTAAAATTGTTCACTCTCTATCTCTGCATTTTCTTCTTGAATAATAGTGCATTATTTTTTTAGTTCTTTTAAGCTAAGAATAGTTGTTCTTTTAGGGAAGCAGTTATCCCTGCACAGTTACATTCGAAAATGTGGAACCTTGTGTTTGTTTGTCTGAGTTATGACTGTTGCATCTCATCTCTGGAACCTGTTTTATCTTTTTAGCTTGCATGTTGATTCTTTTGTGTGTTCAGAAGATTGGGATGGTTACTACATGAGAATTTGATTTATTAATTGAAATGCTTCTCTATCTTTAGATGAATATGTCAATAATCTTCTTTCAAATTCCATGCTTAACCATATTCAAGTTTTCCTATCCGAAAGGTGATAATTTTGCAGGACTACTGACTTGATTTCTAATTCTTGTATTCTTTTTTTTCATAGTTGGTAGGTTTTCGAAAGTTAGGCCTTTTGGGTGTGGTTATTGATTATACTTGCGTATAGTTATCTCATATGGTCATCTTTATGGTGGACTTGTGACTTTCACTTGACTGTGGGTGTGCGTGAGTCTCCATCTAGGAGAAAGAAGAAATAAGCAAAACGCTTTCATATTTCAAATATGATTATCTTGTTTTTATGCTCTTTCATATTGAACCTCCAATAATATATTTGTTTGTATGATGAGATTCCTAGTACTTGTTATTGATGCTGGAACTATTTTTTTCCCGATGGAAGATAACATTGTGCTTCTGTTTTATAAACTCTTTTTCGTTTCTATTTGGTTAGGAGGCTCATAAATTACTTCTTCCAGCGGACAAAATTCTCAAGACAATGGCAATTGAATTTGCTGAGTATCAGGTAAATCTCAAGTAATTTCTTTCTTCTAATATCATTGTAAAATGGTTAAAAAATTGTTTTCTGCATGATGAATGTTTGTTAAAATCATATTGGTTACATTACATTGATCTATAGCTATAACTGCTTTTTAGTTCTCTTTATTTTACCATGCTCTTATATTGCAATATGTGGCAGGTTTGTGTTGACGTATTTGTCACTTCTCAAACTTATGTCGACATTGCTTCCATCTCCGTTATACCAAGAACAACTGGAGGCCAGGTATTAATTGATATTTACCTTGATTTTTCCTGTTTCACTGCTTGATAATGTATACAAATTGTTATCCCCCAAAACCCATACATGTGTAGAAATGCTGAATGTACAAGTTGGTTGTTACTCTTGCTGCTTCAAATTGCATTTCCACCTGCACTGTTCTCTCAATTTAATTTATTTTCTATAATTTTAAAGTCTTATTGAAAATTCTTATATACATTATCCTTTACAAAATTCAAGCTTTTGGAATAAGTATTGCGATTTAAAATTATAACTTTTTAATAAAAACTGTTGAGACTAATTTGCTTGAAATTGTAAAACAGAGAGTACATTTTTTATTACAAATCAGCATTCACCTAAGTAGCTGTTAACCATTAATTAATTTAGATAGCATGCATGTTTGAAGGAACGTTTTAAAGTTTGCAAACTGCCTAGCTGCAAACCTTGCATGTTGGCTGGCTTTAAAATTCTATTCCAATTAGTGCCATTTCATTACAAACTTTGGCGTGATGCATGTTTGGTGAAACTTGCGAGCCTGACTGTATTGATCTATTTATTATTCACTATCAAATCCATAGTTGTTGAGCTTCTATGTATTAGGTCCTCGGTACCAGCAGAACATAGTTATTTTTTGAGTGGAAGACTCGCATTTCAACACTTTTCTCTCTAAATTACAGGTGTATTATTATTACCCCTTCTCTGCAGTATCTGATTCTGCAAAGCTCTACAATGACCTTAGATGGAACATCACCAGGCCCCAAGGTTTTGAGGCTGTAATGCGCGTGAGATGCAGCCAGGTATCATTTTCTGATGTTTTGTCTGTTTCATAAAGTGAAATATTGATAATTCTTATCACATTATGATGGTAATTTAACTTTGACCTTTTTCCCTTTTGAATACTTGTAGGGTATTCAAGTTCAAGATTACTCTGGAAACTTTTGCAAACGCATTCCGACCGACATTGACCTACCTGGGGTTTGTGCTTTTTGAAAAATACTGTGTTATATTTGTCCTTATTGTCTTTTAGCAATTTTTTCACCACAATTTTTGTCTGATTCTCAATTAGAGAATGATTGAGAGGTTGAGCTTAGGAAAGTATAAGCTTCATAGAGGTGATTATTTGGGATAAAATGCTCCTACCCTGGTGAATAGTCTTATTTCGTGAGTTGATGTATTGAAGGATTTATTACTAAAATATTAGTTACATTCCCGTAGTGTTTGAAATTGAATCGATGGTTCTATAATCTTTTATCAAAAAGATTTTACATTTTTGTGGTGTTGTGATTTAAGTCAATATTGTATACGAATGCTTCTAGATGGTTGGTTTCGTTGATTGATATATGTTTGGTTTATAGATATTTTTCCGCATGGGCATGTTTAAATTTTACTTTGTTTTCGTTCTGTTTGAAGAGTTATACCTTCATAATCTGTTTGTGTGTTGAGTGTATGTAACTTGGTTACTTGAAGAAAACTGAGGTCAAGATACTGATACATCAATCCTTATCTTAATCAATTTGTATGTAGTTTTCATATTTAGTATCATATAACCAATTATGAGATATTCCTTATTCAACATACTCCCAGGCCGCATATGTATTTATGTGCTCCTGTGGGCTATATTTTTATAACTCATGAATTTGGTTACTTTGCTTCTTATATGTATTAACTTTTTCTTGAGAGGGGTTTTGCATGTTTTATTGCCAGGAGGGATTGTTTACATGATTAAGTTTCGCCTAGCAATTTGACTTTTTTATCAATTTGTTTCATTCATGACCAATCCTTTCTGTTATGCAGATTGACTGTGACAAATGTATATTGGTAACTCTAAAGCATGATGACAAATTACAAGATGGTTCTGAATGTGCTTTTCAGGTTCTAACTTAATACTGCCTGGACTTTTAATGTCCATCATGCTTCCTTCTTTTTCTTTTAATTTCATGAAGTTGATAGGTCTAACTCTTCTATAATATTCTGGCTTTCACCTTCCAGTGTGCCCTGCTCTATACCACTGTTTATGGCCAAAGAAGAATTCGAGTTACAAACTTATCCTTGCCATGCACAAATATGCTAAGTAATTTGTTTCGCTCTGCTGACTTGGATACTCAGTTCGCATGTTTATTAAAGCGAGGTATTTGAGTCTGCATTGTACATCTTTCTTTACTTTCTTTTACCTATTTGGTGAGTTGCTTGTGCATGTTTATTGGTTCTGTCAATTGTTCTTTCCCCTCTTATGTTATGTTTTCTCTGCTTCAAACTATTATTTGAAGATTCTCCTTGTCTCCATGGTTTTTCAAATTATGAATCGATCTTTTCTATACATATGAGGTGTTGGTTTTTTATCTGAAAAAGTTTTTGAGGTATTTTTCTTTACTGACCATGTATTGCCTTTTTCTAATTTACCTTGAATGCAGCTGCCATTGAAATTCCTACAAGCCCACTTGTGCAAGTGAGGGAACAAGTGACAAATCTTTGCATCAACATTTTGTTTTCGTATCGTAAATTTTGCGCCACTGTATCATCCTCTGGGCAGCTTATTCTTCCTGAGGCCCTTAAGCTACTTCCCCTGTACACCCTTGGTATATATGTTTTTTTGCTAATTATATACCTGATTTCATTCTTAGATTATTGGATATCTCATTCTCTTCCATTATTATTATCTTGAGTCAACCTGCATCTTCAAACTCTTCTTCTCTCTACCATTCTGGAATATACTATGGCAGTGGTTCAGTCATCTTAAGAAAAAAAAATTAAATGTTTTCCATTGGTTGATAATGTTGGTGCTTTTTTTTTTTTTTTCCCTTTTTCTTTTTTCCAGCACTAATAAAGAGTACAGGATTGCGGAATGATGGCAGAATAGATGACCGTTCCTTCTGGTTCAATTATGTTTCCTCTCTTTCTACTCCTTTGGCAGTGCCATTGGTTTACCCCAGGATGTTTGCTATTCACAACCTTAGTACAAAGGTAAATATTTCTAGTTTTACAGTCCAGAGTATTTCAACCATGCTAACAGACAGTTTATGCTTGTTTGACAGGAAGAAGATGAGTCTGTTCTTCCTCCTATAATCCCTCTATCTAGTGAACATGTCAGCGATGATGGAATCTATTTTCTGGAGAATGGTGAGGATGCTTTAATATATTTTGGGAGCTCAGTGGATTCAAGTATCTTGCAACAACTTTTTGGCTTTACCTCAGTTGATGAAGCCCCTACTCAGGTTTTCTCTTCTTCTTCTTCTTCTCCTTCTTCTTCTTCTTCTTCTTCTTCTTCTTCTTCTTTTCCTGAAGTGTGTAAGTCTACATAAATCCTCATTAACAGGTTAATTTAAAAAGAAACAACTTGTGAGAATGCCCATAATCACAGAAATTATTGAGCATCTCAATTAACAGGTTAATTTAAAAAGAAACAACTTGTGAGAATGCCCATAATCACAGAAATTATTGGTCATCTCAATTTGTGTATGTCTACATAAATCCTCATTAACAGGTTAATTTAAAAAGAAACAACTTGTGAGAATGCCCATAATCACAGAAATTATTGAGCATCTCAATTTGTTTTTCCAGCCTGGTCAGATTTATGCATTGGCCTTGATAAGCAAATGTATTATTGTTACCCTAATTTAAATAATTCCGCTATTAAATGCTATAAGTCAGATTGCTCATTATATATTGAATCGGTCACATCCATGTTTTGATTTTAGTGGCTTTTAAACTCCTTTTATGATGGGATTTGGTCTTGCATTATTTGTTTCCTTTTTGTTTTAATAGTGTGAATTTCTCTTTGTGATTTATGGGAGTATGTGATTTTTTTGTTGGATGATAAGTGTCTTGAAAGGTCTTCTGCTTGGTAACTTAATAGTATGACACTCAAATAAGTGGCCTTGGATTCAATTGTTAGGATTATTGGGTTAGTGAATCTCCTGTAATAAGTTTGGAAGGAACTATGGAAAAGGATGGGAATATTAACTTGTAATAAGTTGTTCATTGTTATTCTGTGTCTTGACCCTTTCGCATGCCTAATACGGACACTTACGCCCTTTTGTCAACATTTCTGTACGTTCAGTTTGTGATTCAGCAATATGACAATCCATTATCAAAGAAGTTCAACGATGTAGTAAATGTGGTTCGGCGCCAAAGATGTTCCTATCTCCGGTATGATTAATGGTTCTTTCTTTAGTTTTACTTTATTCATAAACCAAAGCTTTATTCCATTTATTTAATAGAAAAATTGAAGTATATCTCTGTTAATTGCATTTAATCTTTATATTGTTTCACAGCTTGACATTGTGCAAGAAAGGGGATCCATCAGGTCAGTGCATAAAACTTTCCCTCTCATGCAAACTATGATACTGCTTGAAAAATAACCTGTGTGGAATATTAGCCAAAATACATGTGGATAGGTTGACTAGGTGTATTGTGCAATTATGACATTGTCATGACTTGAAATTGTTACATTTTCCAGGAATGCTGTTCTTCTCATGCATGGTAGAAGACAAGAATGCAAGCGGTCCCTCTTATGTCGAGTTTCTCGTACATATTCATCGGCAAATCCAAATGAAAATGTCGTAATATTTCAAGTTTGATTGATTCAGCTCAGAGTACCAGATTTTTGTTCGGCATTGCATGGAGCACAGAGCAATTAGTTGCATGTCAGATGTAAAGCATCTAAAATGGCTCCCAACTTGGAGTTTCTCATACATATTGAGCAGCAATTCTGAGTGAAAATGGGGCTTCTTTTCTTTCCTTTTTTTTTGGTTTATGCATTTATCAGTTTGTTTATGATCATCCAACTTTTGTGATGCATTTGGAGATAAGACGTATTTCTGATATTTAGGATCTCAATCAATTATTTTTTTCCTAGAAACCCAATTTCAGCTAAGTTTTGCTAAATAGAGGCTTTTGTAGTTTCACCCTACTTGATATTACAGTGGAAGTTACTTCCAAGTAAAAATAATTGAATATATATATATATATATATTCAGATTTTTGCTTCCCATTCTTGGGATTGTTTTTTTCTTGGTTATCCCTCATTTTCCATTTAAAGGCTAAATAAACTTTACCTGGTGTATACTAGTGAGATTCCAGCTTTAGTACTTGTTAGTAACTTGAGCCTTCAAAAAGTTAGAAATTTAAATTACAACATTTATGACCTACATTCATAGTAATTTATAGCTATAAGTGAAATCAAATAGTATAATGTACAAACAAAATCAAAATGAACAACTAGAGACTTGGATCAGAATAAAAGTTTGGACTAAAAACCAACATTAATGGTGAACGCCCCAAATCATTCACCTTCAATTTCTTAAGGCCAAGGAAAAAGAGTTAATAATGGTTGAATTGAATTGAGAATTATTAACTGTTCACAAAAATGTTTGTAGGAGCATGCAATATAGCAGATTCCCATACCCTGTAAGAGATACTCCTGAGTTAAGTTTGGCAAAACAAAAAAAAAAATAGAGTGCAAAAGGAAAATAAATAATAAAGGATAAAACTGGATAAACAAAGGGTTAAATTTGGGAAAAGAAAAAGGAAGGGATAAATAAAAGCCAACCGAGATGAACATCGGTGATTTCTTGCTCCAAAAACCGTCATCAAGAAAAACCCACTACTTCGACTAAAACACCTGTCTTTTCACTTACCAACAACCCCCTTCCCTCATCAAACGCCCCATCTAATCGAATTCCCCCCCAAATCCCCTTCCCATGGCTTCCAATTACTGTTTCAAGATTAAGCAAGAACAAGATAGTACATTAGAACAACTCTGTTCTTGGATCCCACATCATGTTTTCATCATAGGATTGGCGTTTCAATACGTTTCACCTCAAGGAACAACCTTGGAATCCTTTCATCGATCACTCATATGTCGTCGAGACTGGTTCTTATCACAAGAGTACGGCCCAAAGGTGGTGTCTCTAATGTTGGCCAGCACGGGTGCATCGCCAGACTTCCATCGAACTGCCATTGATGATATCTTGTCTTTTGCATGGGAGATTAACACCGACCCTTTTAACCTCCGACGCCAAACGATAACTTTGCTTGTCGAACTACTGGTTCAGGCCACCGATGATGATGGTTCATTAGCGGCGTTGAATTTCAAGCCGGCGAGTAGATCATTTGTTCAGTCCTTGAAAAGGGTGAAATTGGGGGAGGATGAAGCTTTCTTGCCGTTGAAGAAAAGGGGGAGAATTGAGGGATTGAGTTCAAGGAAACAATGGGAATGTAGTATCTGTTTGGATGAGGTTCTGGAAGCTGAAGAAGTGGCGTCGATGCCTTGCGGACATGTATATCACAGCCACTGCATCGTTAGGTGGCTGGAGACGAGTCATTTGTGCCCATTGTGCCGCCACCAGATGCCATGTTAGATCGGATTTTCCAACCGCCATTTCACTTTCTTTTAGTAAGCTGTTGAATTTTCTTGACAGACTCGAATTTTTGGCTGTATTATATATAAGGCCTAATTGTAACTATTATTGAGTATTTCTCTTCCAAAATTGAATTTTAGCAAATCGTTTCGATCAAAAAAACAATTTAACGATTGAAATTCTTTTTGTTCATAACATTCCCACAAACTTGAATCCAACCATCCTTTTATTCTTCATCCAAATTTCTTTTAAACACTTTAGATAACTCATTGGATATATTTTTTCACAAAAAGAGAATATCTACCGTATTTAATTTTAAGCAATACATCAAATATAAATTATAAAATACTAAATATAATTAAATTGTTTGATAAAAGATAATATAATCTTAAATGAAATAAAATAAAATAAACCATTGAATTTATTCTCATTAAGTGATAAGCTGGTCGTTATCTACTTATCATTTTCTATCATTTTAATCATTTTCATTAAATGTCTTTAAAAATTTACCTGAATTTTTATCTAACACTTAAATTTTCAATTTAGTAAAATCAATAAATCAACTATTAAATCTTAATTTCTTATTTAAAGTATTACTTATTTTCATTGCCCTTACCATTGAAGTAAAATAAAATTCCTTAATTCATTTTTTATTATTAAATATTTTTATATTTATATCAATTTAGCTATACATTGTTGTTGGTAAAATTTAAATTATTTATGGAAACGATCCACTTACACCAAAAATAATTTTACACCTTTTATATATTTTTGTATAATTATTATGTTAACGATTCAATCATCATATTTCATATTTCATATTTCATTCATATAAATCATGCATGTCAAATTTGACATAAATTAAAATTTTTAACTATTTGTTTTATGTAAGAAGACTTTCAACTGTTTAATAAATATTAATATATACACTTTTCTAGATCGATATGACGAAATATCACTCGATTCAAAATTTTACATATATAACAAGTACAGTTATATCGATAAATTTAATAGTTGGATCATTAAAATATTGATCGTACCAAAATATATGAAACGATTAAAACTACTTCAATTTTACACCGATATAAATATATCATTCCTCATCTTTTATTTTATTGTTAGAGACAATGTATTAACTATTAAAACACTGTGATTTTGAAACCCCCAACGGACATTAATACTGCTGCTTGTAGAGGTAAGGTTAATAAAACCTACAAGCAAGATTTGACACCATATGATATTGGTTGGAAACAACCCAAAATAGGACAATAGACATAACATAACTACATTCATGGAATGTGATTGATATATTGAAGATAATTTATTTTTGGAATTTAAGGAATTTGTTGTTCAACGGGAGGCAACATGTCACCTCCACATTTGATCCGATTGTTTGGTCTAAATATATGACATCACATTATATTATCGAAGCAACTCTAATTAATTCAATATCGTTTGACAAATAACACAACATTCGAACAATTAAACTGTATATAATTTTTAATTATTCGCACAAAAATAATTCAATGAATGATAATTGATCTCATGTATATATTGTTTAGGGTTTGCATGGGATCAAACATAGAGTTGGGATTCGAATCCGGACTCTTAAAATCAAAACTTAATAATGTGTCTCGAGACAATGATACTATGTCTAGAGACAAACCTTCCCTAATTTACTATTTTGATTTGATACAGATATGTCTGAGACATTAGGGATCATGTCTCGAGACATCCCGTCCCTATTTTCTTAATTTAGCCTATATGTTTGAATGTCCCAAGACAAGGGGTTATTGTGTCAAGACTTGAAACATGACAAATCTATTTTAGTTTCAATGTGCCATTGTCTCGAGATACAGGACACTCAGTCTCGAGACTTGCATGGTTAATCTTGAGACCTAAACCAATGATATGTATCAATTGATAAAGCAGACCCTATGACATGTGTCATACCCGTAACCCGTATCCATCACCGAACTAGGGTTAAGAGGCATTACCGGACATATCGGAACATTTCACGATCACTTCACAATCAAAAGTCATACATCATCATATCATAGTCAAATATCAACATAAAGTCCCTTTCTTAGGTCAACGAGACCTTAAACATGCATTAGGAAGAGGTCGGGACTAAACCGAACACACAGTAAATTTTTACCAAAATTTAACACATTTTTTTTCCGAAATAAATTAATAACCAACCTCTTATTCATACAAGTCAAATTCTTATATTTGAATCACATAGCCAACTACACAAATCATGTTTTATCAAACATTCTCTTATACTAACTATGTTTCAATATTTAACCATTTCAGTTTCATTTGTCTATTCAAAAATTCCGAACCAAGCTATCAAATATCAAAACCAATTTGTACATGTTTCATAATTACAAAATTCAAACCATATGGCCACCATTTCCATAACATTCGAATACACAAATCATAATCAACCATAATTCCTTACATATACCGAGCATATAACAAAACGTTCGTCGATATACATCTATTTCATAACGAATTACTGGTCATACCATTTTATAAATCTATATACAAATGCATACTAACCCATTTCAACCCATATCCTTAGCTAAATAACAACCATAACATTTTATAATCTTTATGTATGTGCAAGTTAAACCAATTTGGCCATATCTCACGGCTTAATATTCATTTGCACATAAAACATTAGGTAACTATATAACATAACCAACTACACTTTTAACATTATCCTACCATACGCATAACACCCTAAAAACCAAAAACCATTTCTAAATACAATTACCAAATCCTAGCATTTTAAACATTATAACATTATGCGCATTTTACCAATCAAATTGAACCATTTTTTACCACAATGTCAAGTCATAACACATCTACTTCGCAAGCTAAATATTATATTCAACCATACACATGAACCACATACCGAAGCCGAATTTACTACCACATATATACATCACATTTTATGATCACTCATTGAACCAACTATTTGACTTTTTTTTTAAAACCAGACCACAAGAAAACATATCCTAGGCATATGTATTTAAATCTTATAGGTCCAACAATTCAAGTGGACAACCATTCATTTATCAAATTTATAGGTTCTAACATTTTCATCATTCAATTTTTAAGCTAAACATACTATATCATAACTTCATACCAAAATCAAATACTAAACACACCACATAACATATATCACGACCGAAATTACTTAAGCATTAAAACTTTAGCATAAAGATTGAGCCATTATCGCATGGCTAAATAGATACAAATTTCAAGATCAACCAAAACTAATACTAGCCTATACATGCCATATGTTCAAAGTTTCAAGCTTTTAAAATACTGAAATAGAGATCGATAGTGTGACAGACTTCCTTGACGATCCCCGAGCTCGTAACAAGCTTCCAAAATCTAAAAAAATAACGAATGAACAAACACGCAGTAAGCTTAAATAGCTTAATAAGTTATAAGCAAATAGTTTTTCAAAGAACATAAATAAATCATACAAATAAGCCAAATTCTCCCAATCTTGAACACACATATATATAATCTTATTTATGTAATTAGTTCATATTTTCATATTATACCATAATACTTACCTTCACTTCCAAACTTCATATAACTCAAACATACCTGGATCATTTAATTCGAACTCATATTCGGTTTTGCTGTACCATTTCCCGTTGTACCACTCGAAATTGAAAAGGATACTCAGATAGCTCAAAAAGCTCGTACAATGCCAGCGTCCCAGACGTGGTCTTACATGTAATCAAATAACGATGCCTCTATCCCAGACAGGGTCTTACACGTAAATCATATACGATGCCAATGTCCCAAACATGGTCTTACACATAAATCTCAAATCGATGCCAACGTCCCAGACGTGGTCTTACATGATATTACATATTGGAATTCCTATGGTTCATTCGGGTTTTCGAATGTCGTAATTCAATTGAATTAAGCTCGTAACTAATCATTCCATGCTAAATTCAATTCGACAATGTAGTATACATACAATTCAATTCGACTAAGTACAAAATAAATATTTTCAATTTAACATCATTTATTAGCTTAAGAACTTACCTCGGACGAAGACGAACGGACTGGGACAACTATTCGACAACTTTTGATTTCCCCCAATCCAAATCCGATTTCTTCTTTTCTTGATCTAATTCAATACAAATTTAGCTTATTCATTCACAAAATCATTCAATTCAATCCATATACACATATTTAGGGCATTTTACAAATTAGCCCTCACATTTTCACATTTTGACATTTTAATCCCTATTTCATAAAATCACAAAATACACATAATTTAACAATATCATAGCTTGGTCGAATATTCCTTTAGCTCATATAAGCCCAAATATTTCATTTATTTCAAATTTTAGCCCCTCCATTTCTCATTTTCACAATTTAACCCAAAATACTCAAATTCATAAAAGATCTCAATACAAAACATATTAATCCAACACCCATATTTCATAATTCATCAATTAACATCATTAAACTCACAAATTCATCAATGGCTTAACTCACAATCTTCATCAAAATCAGAAATTGAGGCATGGGCTTAATAAAATGCTAAGCAACAATCACAAAAACATAGAAATTATCAAAAATGGATCAAAACACATACCTTAATCACCAAATATCAAAGCCGAACCCTAGCTTAGTCATTTTCTTTTCTTTTCTTGTTATTATCGGCCAAAGATGAACATAATATTTTCATATTTTCGTTTATTTAATTATCAATTTCCATTTTTAACCTTTATAATATCATTTAAAACCCACTACGTAATGTCCAACTTTGCCATTTAATGCATTCAATGGTTAAATAACCACATAAGGGTTTCCTCTTTTTAAAGACACATTAATTCGGCCATTATTCAAATAGAAGTATAATTTTGCATTTTCTGCGATTTAATCCTTTTTGCAAATTAAGCACACAAACGATCAAATTAAATCACGAAAATTTCACACATACCAATTCACATGCTGTAGGCTTAGAAAGTAATATTAAAATATTTTTCAGACTCGAATTTGTGGTCCTGAAATCACTATTCTGACCAAGGTCTAAACCGGGCTGTTACAACATGTCAACTATACCCATAACTCTATCCGACACAAGTTGAATGGTTTTGACTTTCTAATCATTGTAGTTAGGCTAATGTGTTCAAGTTCAATCCTCGTTCTTCATATTGAAAGGTATGTCAAACAAGACATGCAACCAACATGAAAATCGTGATTCCAAAACCCCAAAGAACAAGTAATACCACTGTTTTTGGAGGCGAGGTTGAGAAAACTTACAAGCAAGCTTTAACACAGTAAGATACAACTAGAAACAACTTTAAGCAAGATAATAGAGATAACATGACTTGAAAATTTACATTTGTGGAGTGTGATAGGTGTATTGAAAATATTTCCTTATTGGAACCTATGTAATTGATTGTTAATATAACACTCTTTACTTGAACCAACAAAGATTCTAAATAAGCGATGTTATGTTCGATTTTCAAAATAATTTATGATATCTTATTCACTTAATTTATTATTAAATTTAATTTCACACTTAAACACTTCCAATTCGTAATCACCAACCATCCAAGGAATTTAAATAGTTCAAATAACATAAAAAAATAGCATATAATCATCCACATATGAATCGATTTCAACATTGAACTCAAATTTACTCAATTCATCAATATTTCTCCTCCCATATACAAGAGTTGTCCCATTAACAAAAACTTATGTACACGTGATACTATAAACAAAACAAAATGTTCTCAAAAGAATAATGTATACGATGTGAATTTCGAAAGTACTCTTCAATTTTTAAGGTTGATTATGTGTTTTAGCGAAGATGAAATTGTGTATTGATTGTGTGTTTGTAAACTAGGGTCGCCATAATTTCTAGAAAATGGTTATTTATAATTTTATTAATAATGATTATTTATAGTTTTAATAATTTTTTATAATTTTTATGATATTTTGAATTGCATCTAAAATAACCTAAACATATTAGTGTCTAGATTCAAATGAACTTTGATGATCATGTCTCCAAATTCATTATGAGAATACATGTTTAATAATTTTTAGGATTTTTATTTTGTTACTAGATGTCCTAAACATATTAGGTTTTTTTTTTTGGGTTACTAGATGTCCTATAGGATAGGCTTTTTTTTTTAGGATTTATTTATTTATTTTACATTTTCTTCTAAGGCCTTTTTTATATAGATTTAATATTTTTTATTTTTAATTTCCAACATTTTTATAATTATTACATAATAATTTTCGATTAGGGTTATATTCATTGTAATTTTCAATTATGAGCTTAATTAATCTTTTGATTATTTTACGATGTTTTGTTTCATTCAAAACCTTTTAAAAAAACTATTTTTTATCTTCTTTCTCTTTTTAATAAAATAAATATAAAATAAAATAATAAGAAAATCATTATGACATAATAATATGAGAAGTCATAAGATTCAAATCCAATCCGAGTTTGGCCTAAACAAAATATGATTACAATAAAATACAACTTGATTAACATTTTCCAAGTTCAAATGCCATTTAGGTACCAAAAATAAATTAGGTATCAATTAGGCACAAGTTATCAAGTTGAGAGATTAAAATATTAATGTTGCAAGAATTAATGGTTAAACAAATTAGACCATCCATCCCAAATAAAAATAAAAATCAGAAAAATAATCAATAATAATAATAATATAAACACAAACATTCATTTTATAAATTATAACCACAAAATTAAATATTTAAACTAATAAAAATCCTTTTAAATAGTTTTTAATCAATTCAATTATTTTTTTATTAGTTGAATTAGTTTTGCACTGACTCAATCCTCTCATGGATTCAACCATCGATTTCTTATTTAACCGAATAGTTCAATCTCCCCCTATTTTTCTCTCATTTGCAATTCCAAGGCAACTCCTTTTGCTCCTCCTTGCTGACGTTTAGCAACAAGTTCATCGGTTCTTTAGCTCCTTCTTGCTCTACACTGCTTTTGTATCTCTGTCCAGTTGCCCAGCAATTAAGCCCCTGTCAGCATCGTGCCTCATTCTAAACAGGCAAGGCGGTGCTTCTGCCCACTCACTACCTTGCTCCATATACTACACCAAAACAGGCTTTTAGCGGCGCTTTTTTAGGTCTTTAGCGGCGCTTTTAGAAGCGCAAAAAAAAACGTCGCTAATGAACGCGTCGCTAACTTTAGCGGCGCTTTCCCACAAACGCCGCTAAAGACCAGGACCTTTAGCGGCGCTTTTACCACAAACGCCGCTAAAGACCAGGACCTTTAGCGGCGCTTTTACCACAAACGCCGCTAAAGACCAGGACCTTTAGCAGCACTTTTACCACAAATGCCGCTAAAGACCAGGACCTTTAGCGGCGCTTTTACCACAAACGCAGCTAAAAACATGACTTAAAAAATATTTTAATTAAATAATATATATTTCTATCATAAATATTATATTATGTTTTATTTTTAAAATTTAAATTTTAAACTATATACTTTTAAGGATAAAAAATATTAAATTAAAATTTCTATTAAAATTTTAACTTTAAAGCTAAATATAAAAATTAATGAATTTAAATTAAGAAAATTAAAACAAGTTACATTCTATATTAGAATTACATAAGAAAATTGTTTACATTCTATATTAGAATTACATTAGAATTACATAAGTTCTGTTTACAAGTTACATTCTATATTAGAAAATTGTTTACAAGTTACATTCTCTCATGACCAACTCTCAAAATCAACTCTTTAAGGGATCTTTTTTCCCTTAACTCGGTGTAACCGAGTTGCAAAATGTGGTTTTTCCATACTTTTCTTGCCATCCCACATATAGCAGTAGCAGTAGTAGCCCAGTACTTACCAGCAGAAATGCTTACGATTGTTTTCTCACAAAGGGAATATAGCTGTACAAATTCATCCAAATGAAGTAAATAAAAGCTTCACTCCAGGGGAAGTTAAAATCAACAAAGACAATGGAATAGAACCTGTTGGCATCTAAGATGAGGATCTGAGGAAACCCAATAAAATAATGCTCCATCTTCAGTAATAGCCATGCTATGTACCATCCAGGCAGCTATTGCAACCACAGAACCCAAGTACAGTCAAGGCCTCAAGGGCATAGATGAAGGCTACTACAACTGGCTCAGAATGAGAAATTAATTCAAGAGAGAATCACCATGTTCTCAGCAATATGCGGATTTGCTTTCTCAAGCAACAATGAGATGATGATTGGGTCAGCTTAAGTATGATGGTTTGATATAAGTACAACGTTGTGACCCTGCACCCAATTGTCTGACAATTAGATCCATAAAAAAACCAGTTTAAACATGAAAGATTCAGCCAGTATTGCAAGCTTCCTAAGTCCCAGTTGCACGTAAAAGTTTCCTGAATGTTGAAAACTTAATATGACCACGTTTAGCTTATGCCAATACAAAATTGAAAGGAAAACACCATTAAACTTTCCTTCTGAATACTAATATATAACTTCAGCCTTGCTTGCATAAAAAAAATATAAATTGACATGATCTAAAGCTGATGAAAATTAAGAAATTAAAATAAAATGGACACAAATTTAACATACAAACCTGTTATTTTATTTCTTCCTCAGATGCATGTTCTTGTTAGTTATTAATCAAAGAATATGCAAGTATTGTAGCATGCAGAATAAAAAATTTCATCAACTTACTACCAAGCAGCTCTATGATGGATAAATCATGTTATGATCTTTAACAGTATGTTTGTTCAAAATGTAAATAATGACAAGGACATCTTAGTGAAAAAGATGCTGGAGCAAAACTCGGTCTTGTTTAGAGGAATTAAGTAAAAGGAAAAAGAAAACTAAGCATAGTCACCTGCTTAAGCTTCTCCTCTATTTCATAGAAAAGAGAAAGATTGCCAACATATGAATTTCTGCAAAGAACATAATACACGGATGTTAAGAGAAGTGATTTTTTTAATTTTAAAAAAAGAGACCGAACATGTTCTTCAGTGATTTTAAATATGAATAACATAAATGTTATATGAAGCACATGAAAGAGGGTGAATAAGTTAAATATACAAAATACATGCTTCTTTTTATTTGCATTTTGTCAATTCGGTTGATGATAAATAATCAAACATGAAGAAGAGAAAAACTACTAAAGACCCTATGAAACCCTCAATGAAAAAAACACAAAAAAGAATGCACAAGATAAGAAACATGGAACATAATACACGGATGTTAAGAGAAGTGATTTTTTTAATTTTAAAAAAAGAGACCGAACATGTCCTTCAGTGATTTTAAATATGAATAACATAAATGTTATATGAAGCACATGAAAGAGGGTGAATAAGTTAAATATACAAAATACATGCTTCTTTTTCTTTGCATTTTTGTCAATTCGGTTGATGATAAATAATCAAACATGAAGAAGAGAAAAACTACTAAAGACCCTATGAAACCCTCAATGAAAAAAACACAAAAAAGAATGCACAAGATAAGAAACATGGAATAAGCTTAACCTTGGATGGTCTCAAATAGTAGCTAATAATTAAGAAAGAATTACAGTCCCTATTGCACTTCTCTCTCTCTCTATAGATATATCTATATCCATTAGTTAGAAGACACACCACAACAGTTAACGTGTTAAATAAATTAAACCAATTAAATGATTCAATTTTAAGTAAAAGGATTAAGGCAAATTTCAATGATTCGATAAATTAAATTGAACTCCATTTGTATAAACTACATCAGCTGCTATTTCAGATTTATTAACGTTAACTTACCTAAATCCCATACTTGAAACTTGATGTTGTTGTATTGTACAACCTCTACATTAAACCCAATCGCTGCAAAAAAAAAAAAAGTTCAAAAAATGGTGCATCGAAGCTGTCAGTCATTTAGAAAAAAAAATGAAAACCCAAAACAAGAATGATAAAGAAGAACATTTCCACAATATGCATGTATATAGGCATACATACATTCTCAGTCAATATGCATGGAAAAGCTTGTAATTAAAAACCAAACAATGTTTTAATTGGGACAAAAGCTACATGTATATAGGCATAAATGCAATAAAAACCTCAAATGAATTTCCACAATGAATTTCAAAAGATTTGGCTCAAGAAAATTACCAACCTAAATTTATTGAAATGCAATGGACAAATTACAACAGGATTAACATTTATAAAGCATCTAAACTAAGTGATTATCCTGAATCATGGTACATCAACAAATCACCAAAGTTACTCAACAGTTAACTACTAAACATCTATTAAGAACACCAAAAAGACTTACCTGCAAAGAACATTTTAGATAGAATGGCTAAAACTGGGATATAACCCGCAAAACGCAGCCTTCTTGTTGGCCATCATTGTCATTTTCTACATCCCAAAGCCCCTAGAATACACAGCAACTTCAATCACATATTAGAAACATTTCGACTGAGCTAAAAGTGTAAAAAAAAATAGATTATGCACAAAACTGATCTCTTGTGATGTCTTTATAACCAAGTGATTAAAAAGTTGCACATTACCCACATCCAAGCCGATTAAAAGTTAAAAAGGATAAGCTCTTAAACTGTTTTCCTATTTCCCCTGAAAAAGAGAAGAAAAGGTAAAGCAAGACTAACGAGACAATTACCATTTGAATTCAATGTGGTTAACAATCAGCATACCAGAGAACAAAAGAACTTACCTTTGGAAAGTCAATTCCACAAGATATGTGAACCTTTGAAGCAGGGAAGGCAACCATAAAAGAATCATTTCTCGAAACATAAAATGGTTCACTCAAATATGGTGCCAATTTCTCAACATTGTTGCCACACCGATCCAAGGCCTCTTTTCTGCCAACTTGTTCTATTGCCTCTACCCAAGCATTTGCAGACCCATCAAAAATAGGAACCTGTGTTAGTTAAAATTCCAATCATCACCATCTATAAAATTGTATGAAAAAAGAGACTCAACTAAATTATTACAGTGTTTGTACATTATATGTTACATTAAACAGTTCTCTCTACAAATTCATTGACTATGTTTAAATCTCCTCGCTCATCGCTCAATCCAGAACGCATATCCTACAATATGGCCTTCAAAGGTTCTTTCCGGCTGTTAGATTGCAGCTTCATGCTTTTAGCTTGCTCCAAAGTTGTCTTGAAGTGAACGAACAATTGAATATATATTTGTTCCATGTAAAATGTAAAATCATGCATTTTATTATCCAACAATACCTTACAGGAAAAGTCGCTTTTCTTGCAAAAAGGAAAGAATGTGACAAAAGTAACAACCAAATGAATAACAAAACTTACAATTTTAAGCAAATTAAAAATCAATTTTGATATCCAAACCAAAATTATGGCACTAACCTCGACCTCAGTATCCTCAGAATCGAGACTTTGAATCTGAATTCTACAATTGTCAATGCCTTTAGTTTCCAAAGCCGAAAGTAAATGCTCGACGGTCCGAATCTTGTACCCGTCTTTGCAAAGAGAGGTACACAACAGCGATTCTCGAACAAAATCGATGGATGCAGGAATCAAATTTGAGTGAAACTCAAAGTACCTTCCTTGGCCGGTGAATCTCGACCATATCTTTACCTTCGAAACCTTCCCCGACTGAAGTGTTTTTCCCGACAGTTCGATGCATCCCGCTAGGGTTTGTTGAAGCTTACCGGTCTTGGATCACACTAGAAGTTAACGGAAATGGAGATCAGGTTAGGATGTTTTGGGAGTGAGGGAAGGTACTGTTTTCCATGAGATGAGATTGGAGGACTTGAATGAGTTAATCGTGGCGGAGATACGCATGTTCCAGAGCAGAATGATACGAGGTTAAACTTACAGCTATGGCAAGATTTTCTTTTGGCGGGTTTTAAAGTTATGAAAATATTAAAAAAGCATTGAACCTTTTTCCTAAAAAAAAAACAAATTCAAAAGCATTGAGTGATAGCTTGGATGACTTCCCATATTGTTGCAAATTCAAAAATAAAGGGAATTGGGGTAGGAGGAGAAATGGTTTGGGAAAAATAAAAGGACTGTCGATTTGGGGAAATTGGGGGGAAACAGACTCTTGTTCGGCGACAGTTGTTTCTTCTCGTTCTTGTTCAACAACAGCTGTTTCTTATTCTTCTGCAGACTTGAGTTTCCAAGTACCGTAAAGAGTTTTGCTGTTTTTGAAGGATAAGGTCAAGTTGTTGGAAGAAAAGGTTGAAACTTTGGTCTGAAAATGGATAGAATTTGGATAAAAGAAGAGGTTTTTGGGAGATTTAAAATGGGTTTTGGAGATTAAATGCAAAGGAGTTGAAAATGCTGAAATTGTTGCCATTTGGTCTTCAAAATTTGTGCTTTTGGATGAGAGAACTAAGAAAAAATTTGGGGGGAAATTTGGGGTTTTTTCCTTTTTGGGTTTTAAGGGGGAAATTTGGGAAAAAAGCAGCGCTAATTTTTTTAAAGTAAAATGAATTTTGTGGCGTTTTTATAAAAAATGCCACTAAAAATAAAATTAAATTTCTCCGCTATTGCTAATTTTTTGCGACGTTTTTCTCATAAACGCCACTAATGATTGACTTTTTCTTACAATTTTATATTTAATTATTATATAATTCATATCAAATTTAAATAAATAAATTTTGAAAATTTAAGTAATATTTAAAAGAATTAGATAAATTTTAAAATTTTATATAATTTTTATGTAAGAAAACAAAACAAAAATTTTAAAATATGAAAAAAACTTTAAAAACTATATTAATGATAATTTTAATAAATTAAAATTCATATTATCTCTTTTATTGTCAATCTATTACATTAATTTGTTATATTAATTTATTTATTTATCAATTTTTTAAAAATCTAATATTTAAATATATCAAATGATTTAAACCATTTAATCTAAATTTAGATTAAATATTTTTAAATATAAAACATTAATTAATTGTATAAAATTTTATCATTTAACAAATCTAAAGTAAACCTCAAATCCTAAACCATTTAATATGTATAAAATTGATATATTATCTCTTATATAATTTAAATCTGTAATCATAATTTTAATATATTAAAATTAATATTATCTCTTTACAATTATATAAGAAATTATTTAATATATAAATTAAAACACCAATTAATCTAAACCCTTAATCCCTATCTCCTAAACCCGAATCATAAAACATAAACTCTAAACCCTAACCCTCTTTTACAATTATATAAAAACTTAATTAATATAGGGATTAAAAAATACTAATTAATCTAAACCTTAAACCCTAACCTGACCTCAAATCTTTAAACCCTAAATCACTAACTCTTAACCTCTAACCCCTAACCCCTAACTACTAACCCCTAAATCTTATTTAATATATAAATTAAAAAACACTAATTAATCTAGACCCTAAATCCTAAACCCTAACCCAAATCCCTAACCCCTAACCCTACACCTTATTCAATATAAATTAGAACACCTAATTAATCTAAACCCTAAACTCTAACTTGACACTGAATTCATAAACCTTAAAACACTAACTCTTAATCTCTAACCCCTAACCCCTAAATTACAACCCTTAAACCAGAATCCCTAATCCCTAATTCCATAATCTATAAACCTTAAAATTGTAACTCCTAAACCGGCCTTAAATCCTAAATTAACCATATACCCTAAATCATATACCCTAAACCATATATATTAAACCCTAAACTATAATGATAATTAATTAAATATTTTAAAATTAATACTATCGTATCTTTTACAATTTAAGTTTTATGATATTTTATTTTACTCATAATTTAATATACTTTTCTAGTAAAGTAATTTAAATAAACTGTGATTGAAAAATAATAATAAATAGTTAGGAGTTAGGAATTAGAATTCTCTTTAATAAAAACATTTTGTATTAAACAATATTATTTGTTATAATTTAAATGTAAATTTGACCAATATATAATAAATACAACGAAATATCAATTTTTTCAACTTATAATAAAAAAATATAATTGAAAGATTACTTGAGAATATATCAAAGAATGAGAGAATATATCAAAAACGGGCATTAGCGGCGCTTTTTAAAAAATGCCGCTAAAGGCCCGAGCATTAGCGGCGCTTCTTCAAAAACGCCGCTAAAGGTCTGAGCATTAGCGGTGCTTCTTCAAAAATGCCGCTAAAGGTCTGAGCATTAGCGGCGCTTCTTCAAAAACGCCGCTAAAGGCCCGAGCATTAGCGGCGTTTTTTAAAAAGCGCCGCTAAAGGCCCGAGCATTAGGGGCGCTTCTTCAAAAACGCCGCTAAAGGCCGGAGCATTAGCGGCGCTTCTTCAAAAACGCCGCTAAAGGCCCGAGCATTAGCGGTGCTTCTTCAAAAACGCCGCTAAAGGCCCCAAAAACTCAAAAAAGGGCGTCGTTGGGCTTAGGCTTTTTGCGGCGCTTTTCAAAAAATGTCGCTAATGCTTATTTTTAGCGGCGTTTTCCAAAAAGCGCCGCTAATGCTCGACCTTTAGCGGCGCTTTTCTAAAAACGCCGCTAATGCTTGATTTTTAGTGGCGTTTTTTGTCCAATCGCCACTAAAAACGCCGCTAAAAGCCTGTTTTGGTGTTAGGTCAGTAATACACTTCCCCCTATAGTAGTTTGCAATGTCCTTTTTTCTTGAAGGAAGTAGTTTGTAAGTAATCTACGTTGCCAATAAGTAAATAAATAAATATATAGTATAAAGAATTTAAATAGATAAATTTTTATAACTTGGTTAATTAAATTGGGTGATTACCTATTGAGTTTTATATACATGCATATGGTCAAAAGATAAACACTTTGCGCTTGAATTCATGGCGTAAATATTTTTATATATAATTATTACTTTTATATTTTGAGATAATTATAATAATAATTATTTTTATTTGCGTCTGAAGAAATTTATTTGAATAAATATAACTTTCGAAAAAGACTCGTAACAAAGAAACATAGTTTTTGGATAATTATTATATTATGAAAAAACATAACTTGGGTCATAAGTTATATATTAAGTGACACTTTCTTTAATGAAAAACACAATGTGCACATATCAAACTCAATAATGCTATTTTCATTATTCTATTTTTTTGTTGTTTTAAGACTTTTTGTATTCTAGAGGCAAAATTAAAACCTAAAGGATAGTCATGCCTCAAGTCTATATCTTATTTTCCTCAAATTTTTTTCTTACACCATAAGTTTTTAACAATTCAACTGTTATCCAGCATCCCTCATTTCAAGCACACAAACGCCTCTCCATCTTGCCTTTTTTTTTTTATGTCTTTGGGCCACTCATATCTCTAGTCAAAGACCTCGAGCGATTGTTTTAGGCTTTCAACCTTAAGGTTTTATTTGTTGTGATGGTCACCAACTCCTTCACCGTCCTTGGCTGTCTCAATGCTAGACTTCGACCACTTTTTTGGGCAAGATGAGGGTTGGGTCGTGCTTTGATGTCATGTGGTAACTCGTGTTCTATAAGCCTTAATTGTTTTTGGTGTAACTACTCATTTTTCAGTAGTATCAGAAACAGTGGTTTTGTGGCTACCAAATCCGACGAGTAAGTTCGTAAATATTATTATTTAATATTTATGAGGCAAGTGTGATTTTTAAAAGGGTTTTTTATTTGATAATTTATGTTATATAAGTGATTTATTAAGTTTAAGTGATTTTAGAAAATGAGGTACCGGGACCTTGTTTTTATAAACTGAGCCGTAAATATTTTTATAAATATTTACGGAGTGTCATTAAAGTAGTTAAAATTTCGTTAAGAAATTTTAATGTTTCGATAGTTAATTAATTAAAAAGGACCAAATTGAAGAAAAAAGAAGTGCATTCCCGGGACTCCGTTCCCGTAAATCGGACTCGTAAATACTTTTAATAAATATTTACGAAGCTAGTTGTGTAATTAATTAGGTTTTGGTTAAGGAATTTTGCTTGAATTAAAAGCAATTAAGTTTAAGAACTAAATTGCATATAGGGTGAAAATTAAATTATAGATTAAAGAATAATTAAAGGGACTAAATAAGCAATTATACCTTATTCCATTAAGTGGATGGTATTAATAACTTACATGTGTAAATTTATTTTATATATATATATTATAATATTAAAGTTAAAATATATATTATAATATGTTTACTTAATTATTAAGTATATATATATTATATAATTATAATAAAACAAAAAAAAGTATTAAAAGAAAGAAAGCCATACAAAACAGAAAGAAAAAAGAAAAAGAGAAAGAAGGTCCAACGCACGGCTTAGGGATTTCTGGGGTTTAAAGTTCAATTGGTTAGTTAATTTAGTCCATTTTTTTTATAATTTTTATGTTTTTAGAATCTCGGTACCTAGGCTTACCCGACCCATGTTGAAATTTTAGCATTGATTGAGTTTTTAAAGGTTGTTAATGTTGAACAATTTTAGTATTAGGGATTAAATTGATAGATTTTTAAGCTAGAAATGAAAATTGATTAAATTGTAGAATAAATTATAAATTTTGAGTAATAGGGATGAAATTGTGAAAAAATTTAAAATCTAGGGATTTAAGTGAAAATAGGGAGTTAAATTTAGTTTAAAGTGGAATTTGTATGAAAATATAGAATTAAATGTGAAGAATAAAGTTAGTCTCGGTTTAGGGACTAAATTGAAATTTAGGCAAATATTGAGTCAAAATTGAAATATTCAATATGAAATTGGATTGTGTTATATTGATGAATTTTAATTGTTTTAATTTCGTAGCTAACGTCGTACCGGAATCCTTGACTAAAAAAGGGAAGGATAAAATCGACGTCAAATAGCTCAAAATTCCTTGTTTGTATTTCTATAATCTAAACTTAGTTGTTAATTGTTGTTTTTTGGTTTAATGTATATGGAAAGTGGTTGAGGTGAGCATTTGGCACTTTGACTATTGAATAGATTTAAAGTTGATTGAATTGGATTGAATTGATATATATATATATATATATATATATATATATATATATATATATATATATATATATGAATATATATGTGCAAATATGATAATTGGATATTAGTTGTATTTGGAAAGTGAATTGGAACCCTATTAACTGTATCGGGCTGAGTCGGATATAAATGACATGCCATAAGATAGGAAGAGTTCAGAGATTTTTTCGACTTCAAGTCGATGAGGCACTGGGTGCCACTTTACTTCGGTTTAACTGATGAGACACTAGGTGTCAAATTTATATAGCGCATATTACTTCGGATTATCTGATGAGGCACTGGGTGCCAAACTGGTATGTTGGTTGGATCCATGTACCCGTCCGAGTCCGAGTCGTGTTAATAGGGGTAAATAAATAATAAAGTTCTATAATAGATATTGAAATGGCATGGTATGAGAAATGGAAGTGATATAGTAATGAATTGAAAATAGAATGTGAAATATGTTGTAAATACATGGAATATATGAGTTATATACTCATGAATTGAATATGGAATGGCTAATGCTATTGTTTGAATGATATGTGGATCAAATTGTGAAAAGCTATTGAATAGCAAGTGATGAGAATTGAGTATGGTATGAAATGATGTATTCATGAATTAAGTATTAAATGGCTAATGTCATTGTACAAATAAATATGGCTTGATATTAGAATAATTATTGATATAGCAATTATGTGAATTGGGAAATTGTTCAACAAATGAAATATGATAGCATATGATAGTCATGATATTAGACATTAATATGTGCTTAAAATTCAATTGTGCATATTATATTATATTGTCTTTAAAGATTCGGATTGTAGAAATACCACTGAGTTTTACTCAGCGTACAGTTTTGTTTTCCGTACGCAGGTTAGGTACTTAACCTTTGAACGCCGATTTAGCATCCAACAACGATCCCGTACTCAAATGTGGTGATGTTTATCTTTTGTGTCGGCATGTACCTAGGGTGTCTAAATAATAGTTATTTCATGGACTGATTGTAAATGAGGTTATAAGTTTAATATTGGTTTGGTATATATATAAACATGTGTTTGTTTCTGAAGCCATATTATGGCATGGTAAATTGAACCAAATCTAAATATGTACATGTGAATTTAAGTTGGTGTTTAAATGCTTATGAACTAGGCAAAATGGATTGAATTTGATTTGTTTATAATTTGGATTTGAATGATGCTTTGATGATATGAATTGATGATATAAATGTGGAACTAATAAGGGTATATTAGTTAGGCACCTAGGATGATTGTTTTGACATGTTTTGAATGTGTTTGATCGTGTTTTGAAATGGTTAAGTAAATGGTTTTTGAGTTTTTTAATGTCCCAGAATGTAGAAAATGACAAAATTGTTGTTAAAGACACATTTTAGGTCCACACGACCAGACACACGGGTCTGTGACTCAGCTGTGTGAGACACGCGACTAGTATACATGCGTGTGAGGCCATTTCGAAATGGTACACGGCCTGGCACACAGGCACGTGGTTTGGCTGTGTAACCCAAGTCAGAAAGTTATACGGGCACGGACACGGGCTAGGACATGGTCGTGTATCCCTATTTCGAATGCTTATACGGCTTGAGACACGGGCGTATCTTCCAGCCGTGTGAGTCACACGGCTTGACCACAAGGCCATGTGACCCCTGCAGTATTGAAAATTTTTAATGTATTTCGAAAAATTCTCCGAGTTTCTGAATTAGTCCCGAATTATTTCTAACACGTATCTGGGCCTCGAGGGCTCGAATAAGGGACAATATATATGAGTTTGATTGATATATGATTTGAATATTATATGACATGAAATGTTTGAAATTTTTGTTTGTTTGATCTGTAAACTCCGGTATGCTTTGTAACCCGGTTCCGACGATGGATACGGGTTAGGGGTAGTACATTTGGTCTATTGAGCTTCCACAAAAACTTAATTTTGTCTAAGATTCTATTGCATTTATTGATTCAAGTTAGGGATATTTCTACTATCACGAGAATCTCTTTGTTCCCCATTTTGATAGGGAGGTTTGATTCAAGCAATGAGAGTGCTTTTCTTTGTCATAAAATTTAGGTTGACTAGTATTTTGGGGCTTTAATGGGTATGAGATCAAATTTTCTCTATTCAATGTAGGTGAGTCTATAACTTAATGGGCTTTTGTCTGGATAGGACTTGTGTTCCCGTTTTGCTTATACCTTTTCTTTGCTAAATGAAATTTCCATAAAAATAAAAAAAAATAAAAGGCCCACTCATGTCTATAACCTTACACTGCCTAATACCTTGATACCGAAGAAAAATCCAGAACTCTCCACTTTGCTCTTTTTTTAGCTTAAACTTTATATTCCTACGCTTCCGTTTTCATCAATAAAAGGCGAGAGCTTCAATCCAACCCCAGAAGAACACAGGCAAACAATCCTAGCTTTCAAAAACTAAAAAGAAGAGAAGATGTTCTTTTTCTTTGTGGGTGGATTAGAGCAACAAGCAAGACAAGTGCTGAAATCTGGTGTGGGAAGGTGCATAAACTGTGGTTCCAGAGCTGATCTTGTGGAGTACGAGAAAGTATTGAAGCTTTTCTTTGTGCCTGTTTGGACATGGCCTGGGAAAGATCCACTCTTGCATTGTAACAATTGCAAACTTTTCTTCCCTGAGGATTTGTCTTTTCCACCTCCCAAGATCGATTCTTCATCTGCTGCCGTTTCAGATTCTCTGCGTTGCCGTTTTTGTGACAGGCTTGTTGAGCCCGAGTTCAGGTTCTGCCCCTTTTGTGGCTCTGCTATCTAAAATTTTCCCTTTTGGTGAAGAATCTTGATGGGGTAATAAGGGGTTTAGATTGCTTCTGTATATTCTGGATTTTTTGTTTCTTTGTTGTGTGATAAGGTGTTGATTAGTATATCAATAAATCAGCCTTCTTTTCAATGTCAAATTTGTGTGATAAAATATCATACATGTCTGCCCATTCAAACACCAATGATAGGAAAGACACAGGCTCATATAAATGCTTAATGCCACTGACATGGTCTCTTTTCTCAAGTCTTGAAAGACAATACAAAAGCAAAAAGGTGACCATAGTCTCGAAAAAATCTGGTAACGATTACATGTTGTACATGGGAATTTCCAAGTTTAGCTGCTTTCAAAAGGTTAGTCATAAGCACTATCACGTGAATGGTAGATCATAGCTACCAAATGTTGTCAGAAAGTCATTTGGTTATGCAGCCAAGGATTTCAATTTTCAACTAGGTTTTTAACTACTTAAGCCCGCTAATCCACTACCTAAATACTGGAAAAATGAGACATGCCTCCATGACAACATTCTATATAATAGTCTTGTTTTCTTTGTTTATGAAGGTAATAGCATACATGAACCTGGTGAAGATGTGTTGTGGTCGAAATTCCATATCAATAGGATAATGGTTCCAGTATCCTTGGAGCCCTGATGACGGTGTCAAGAACTTCACCAAACTGAGATGTTCGAATGCCACAGTAAGTATGCAACACAAATAAGGAAGATACTCTATTTTAACACTGAAATAAAAGAAGCAAGGAAGATACTCTGTTTTAACACTGAAATAAAAGAAGCAATGAAATTGTAGATGGCAGTTTTAAATATTTTCCATCTCATGTGTATCCTACTCTGACATATATATTCTACAACTGGTTAAACACATTGATGGACTGGATATCAGTGAAAGCATATCTAGTGTGTAAACCATTCATCAGTATATGTCTTTCCTTTTCAGAAAAATACGATACCGAGTGGCTTTAAACTTCTTCAAATCTTACTAATGATGGTAGGTACATTGGATATGACCTTCGTTCACTGAACCAAGGTGCAGAGGACATGCTCTATGTGCACAGGTGTTCTGGACACATCCTGGATTTGCCATTGTTTCCACAAAAAATAACCCATGTCTCGAAGCAATCAATTTGAATCGGAACGTATTGTGATTATTCTTTTTTTACTATTATCATTATTATGATACTTATGGTAATTAATTCAAGTCTGACCCAGAATCATTGGATTTTTCTGTAATCCTTGTTGTTGCTTGCATCTCCTAGTAGAAACTATAAGAATAACAGTTTATCTACCTCGCAGTTCCATTAACCTCTAATTTTGGCTACCTGTATGTGAGCTTGTGCAAGTTCTCCTTGCAATTCTGTGAGCTCCTTCTTCATGGTGCCCATAGACTTGAATTCACGAGCCAAAGGATTCAACGCTTCCACTGCCTACAACCATATCCAACAAGCTAATGCAAAGAAAAGCTTCCCAAAAGATTAATAGGTAAAGATAAACATCGAGATTGAAAAAGGCCTTTTAACCTTTTCATGAAGAAGCATGATTGCGAGCAAATCTTGTCCAGCCCACCAATCACAGTGCTGAATATCATATCTGGCCACTTCCAATGCCTGGTATATATCTAAAAGGCCTTCCTTCTAAATTGTGGGATTTGAGACCGTGGATCCTTCACATAAAAAGGGCTGCCCCACGGGCTGTTCTTATCCTCCTAACACAGCAAACACCCCAAAGCCCCATCTAACGCCCTGAAACTGCACCAATATCTTAATGAAGCCATAAAATCAAGTACCCATATCACTCAAGCAAACAAAGAAGAATATTTTCTAAGGTTGAAATGAAAGCTACCCAAAGACTAATAAATCAACAAACATGTTTAAATTATTAAGGTAACACTAAGCTTAATTTTCAGCAGCGAATGCAAGTGCCAATATGAGCGCTCTTGGCTTGAGACACATCTTTGTTCCTGTGGGGCTTCTTGCCACCTCGGATGTGTTGGTGTTTGTTATTTCCTTGGTCCTGGTTTTAGTTCAGTTTCCAGTTATTTTTCGTTCCTTAGCAAAAATACAACTTCTGAGGTTTTCTTTGGTTTCTTACATTACAAAATGTAATCCTAGCAGATTCCTTTGATGTTGCAAGCTTCAACACTTCGATTGAACCTTTATCTCAAAGTAAGATGGGAAGTGCTTATTCAAAAAATTATGATTTTGAGATTCTCTTTTCTAAGAGCAAAAAGGTCCTACCGGGAGTCGAACCCAGGTCGCTGGATTCAAAGTCCAGAGTGCTAACCACTACACCATAGAACCGTATCGATTACAGTGATTCATATAAATTTTAATAATTAATAAAACAAAATTTTAAAATTTAGCTCCAATACTATTAAAAGGAATTAAATAAGATTAAAATATAATATAATAAACGTTTGATATTTGCAATCTAATTCCAAATAAAACATTTCATGTACAAAATCATAAAAACTTTTAAAATATATAATAAATGTTAATAACGTTGTTGACATTTGATATTATTTTATTCTTTTTTCTTAATCCAATCTCTATAATAGAACAACAAAAATCCACCATCAGTGGAAGGAACTGATGGAGTAAGCTTCACTTGCAAAAACAAATTAGAACATAACACTAACATTCTTTTTGCCTATGGAGTTTGATTTGCAAAATATAAGATTATTCAATACATTATCATGGTTAGAATGTAAAATTTTATTATTTAATTAAGAAAACATAAAATCACCCACATTCTATTCAGTTGTTCTTGTTAGCGAAGTCAAACAATTTGACATTATTATCATGTCGTCGATGAATTTTATAATTGCAATAAAATTAGTAAAATAACATTTATCTCTCAAAATCTTTTTAAATAATAATTCTTCTTATAAAATTAAAAAACATAATAAGTATATGCATTTTTAATTGGCATCGAAACAAATTTAGCCCCTAACCTTTACCCATTTTATCACTTAATTTGGTCTATTTTTTATCACTTTAACCCTCAACTTTTAATTTTTAGTCAAATCGTTCTCTTTTTAGACGGAAAAGTCGATTGAATTGTTATAATTTTAATAGCACAAATGTGATAGCCTACGTGGCTATCTGCATGGATAATTGTTCTAAAACTTTTTTGAACATTTTTGTAACTTGTTGAATTTTTATTATTTTTACGAAGTATACATAGTATGCTACGAGAGTGACTACATCCGTGTCGTTAAATTTTTAATTGTCTGATTAACTTTTCCGTCTAAAAGAAAGCAATTTAATTAAAATTTAAGGTTGAGAATCAGAGTGACAAAAAGAATAAATGTTAAGGGTAAATTTATTATTATACCTTTTAATTCAAATGTAAAATATACCCATTAAAATGTGAAGTCTTTAAGTAATGTTTTGTACAAATTGAAGGTAATATCCAGATATTTAGATATTAACATAAGTGAAGCTAATCCTTAGGACAAATAAGGCTTATTCAATTAAATTAAATTTATAAAGAAGGGTAAATTTTTCATAAAATCAATATTCCATCCTAAATCTTACAGATGTGGTAACGAGATTATCCCTATATTACCACATTTTAATACGGGCGGCAATATGATATTCTTAACTCAAAATAATCTTCAAAATCCAAATAAAACATTGTTATTCCATCATCTTAAATCACCACCGAAAATATAAGATTCTACTTATTGAGAGTCATTTAGTTCAATCATCTTCAATTTTTGAGAGGCAATTTTATGTTCTTACATAATATTTTCACGTCTAGTTCGCAAAGATCATTGTTGGTATAAATATAACATTCCATAATGTGATTTTCATGTTCGAATTTCAAACATTAGCATGACGTGGTAATCTCGCATTCACAACAGTGTCAAAATTTAAAATTTTAAACAATTTTATCTTTTGCTTTTATTATTTAAATCAATTTAAAAGAATCAAACTTGTTAAAAAGTAAAATCTATATATAACAGGAACAATTTAATAAAATATGCTTTTAAATAATATTACATTTTGACAACCAAACATCGAATCTCTCGTACTAGACAAATAAGCCAAACTAATCTATCTAGTAATGTGTCTCTCAAGAGTAATATTACATTCCCAATAATATCAAGATTTCAAAATATAGGGGTAACCTCTATGCTGCCTCTTTCTTAAATAATTTACCATTCCAATGGTATTCTTCACATTATGATATTTTACCCTTCCTTTTATAATTTTGGTTAATTTCATCTCTTCATTGTATTACCTTTTTCTTATATATATTAAGTAAACATATTATGTATATATTTTTCTTAATTTATTATAATATTTCAACTTAATATATTAACAAAATAGATAAAACTATTGGTTATCATATTTAATATAAATAGTATATTAAGCAAGTTAGTTGTAAGATATCTAATAAAATCATCGTTGGAATTGAGATCTCATCCAAAGAGAAAGATATCAAATATCTGGAGTTTCTTTTTGTGAATTATATAAAATGATTGGGAATTGTTTGATCATCTTTCTCCAAGTAAGAGGCGAAACATAATCAACTTGAACTTAGATAAAGGTGAATTGTAAGGCCTGAGACAACCCATAAAGCTGATGAAGGATTACTCGAAAAGTTAAAGATTAGTAATCTGTTTTAGAAATCAAATGAATTTGATATTATACATACGCGAGGAAGTTAACCAAAAAAAGAAGAAAGAAGATAAGTTTTTTACTTTTATCATTTAGGAGCCGTGCGGGATGAAAGTCTCATGAGAGAAAGAAGTAAAGGATCCTCTTTTCGACTTTGACTCTACCACTCCAGTTGCATTTTATGCGATTTTTCCATTTCTATAATAATATATATAGGAATAGATACATAATGAGATTTAAGTTTCTATAATAAAAAATGAGAATATAAGGAATCCAATGGAAGAGCTCTATTTAGTTTCGTATCAATATCTTTTGACTAAGGTTAAAGAACTACAAGTTAAAGAACTAAACTTGTAAGAAAAAAATTATAATGAGGATAATTTAATAAAATATAATTTAGATAATAGTATATTCTATAAATTAAACAATAAAATTTTACGTTTTAACCAAATAAACCAAACAAAATAATATAACTTACCTAAATAATATAATATATAATCTTATTATTAAAAATAGTCTTACATTCTATCTTCTCCAAATATACATAAATATAACCTAAAATCGAATACTCACTTCAAGCAGCAGTCTTTGTTCAAATATGTAACTTAGGACCTAACGTCCAAATTGGGTTGTTTTAGCAAATTTATGGGTTCAATTAGACCTACCGACTCCATCAATTGGTCAATTGCTTCATCCAATGTCACCTAGAAACTAGAGTCTCCACACTTGAATTCATAAGAATGATTAAAGAAACATGTGCTCTTTAATTACATACTTTTTTTGAGGGATCATTTATTACTTATTCCAAGAACAATGAACATTTAATATTCCTGCTTTGGGAAATTTAGAATCCAATGAAAAAACAGAATCCAATGGTACAACAGAATCCATATCAAATTATATTTAACCATGCAGGCCAGACATAAACTTCATTTGCAAGCCTTCATAAACAAAGCACTGCAGCAAAACCAACAATATTAAGTTCTTCCCTTTTTTCCCAAGAAACCAACCACAGTGATTAAAATGGATTAGATGATCAAACACAACAAAATAACTTCTTAATAACTTGAAGGAAGTTGCTGTATTTTTCTTCAAAAGATGGAGAAACTATAGCCCCAGGTACTGGCAATTAAGGTTCTCAACTTCAAACTTCTGTATCCAGAATCCAGACAACCATTCATGTATACATGAGACAACCTAAAGGTGAACTAGTTAACGGTGATTAAACAGTGTTTAACCACTACCTTTTCAAATGACAAATAATTTCTTTGTTTTTACACTAATCTATATCTCTTAAATTTCTATTTGGATCCCATTCTTACTCCGAGTGAAAAATTTTGCGAAACCATTTCGGTTCTTCTCTGAACTGGCATGAGTTGATGACACAATTGAAGACGAGGATGAAGATGGTGGTGTGTTGCCATTTCCATCATTCTTATTTCCTTGAGGGCTAGAATCGTCACCACCAACTCTTTTTGACTCTGGATCTGCTTTGGGTGAATATGTTTCATTAGAATGTAACTTCCAAGGTTCACTAGATTTCGTAATCAACGACACTCCTCTAGAGAACTCCGGTATGCTCGTGGTGTCGATTAAAAAGTCTTCAAGTGTCGCAAGAGATTTCAGTTGCTGCCCTAAAGATGCTATTGTTTTTTGACACTCAGCAAGTTTTCCAGCAGCAACGGCCAAATCCTCCTGCCATTGGGTCTCATGACTATCAGAAAGATGCAACATACCATAACTTTAACACTAATAAATTCGATAATTGCATAGAGATGTCTTATGCTAGTGTAATTTCATCAATGCATGAAGGCTGAAGAGTTACCTGTTTTATCTTCACTTCAACGTTCGAGTTTGCAGTTTGCTGGAGCTCAGCTTCCTGTCTCGTTCTTGAAAGCTCTTCTTCCAATTCTTGACACTTCACTGTAATCTGTGCTGACAATGCCTTTTCCTTTTCAACTTCTGTTTCCAATGAACCAACCTTTGCAGACATCATCCGAGCCTCTGCTTCAATGCTAACAAGTTGAGACTCAAGAAGTTGCTTTGACTCATTTGCATCAGCTGAAATTTGCACTGACAGTGCCCTTTCCTTTTCAATTTCTGCTCCTAATGCGTCAATCTTTGCTGACATTGTCTCTGCATCTGTTTCCATGATACTGAGTTGAGACTCGAGATGTTGCTTTGCTTCATTTGCCTTGCTGAGCTCTCTTTGCAACTCCTCCAATTTTAATTCACTGTCCCTCAACTCTAGTTCCGATGCTTCTAGACTTTCTTTACTTTTGGCAAGAGCAATTTCTAGTTCAGCTTTCTCGGCTTCTATCTTCTCCAACTTTTCTTCAAGTTCTGTTGTTCGAAGAATCATGGCTTCAAGCTCAGCCTTCAAAGAGCTATCACCATCATTGGATTGTTTGACAGTAGCTTTTGATTCAAGACATTGATTTTCATTCTTGGTATCAGGTAATGCAGCAAGTTGCTCCATCTCAAGAAAATCATCCATGAGATCAATCTCAATAGAAGAACTAGGGACATTTCTGTTGATGACCTTTTCGTTTTTGAATTGATCAAGTTCAGCAATTAAGGCTGACGCCCATGAGTCGGAACAACTAGGTTCTCCTTTGTTTGCCTCCAAGCCACTCATCTTTTGCGTATCAGTGTCCACCACATGCAGCCGTTCTCCGCTGTCAGATTGACTACCCATGAAGGATTCAACATAAATCGAGGAGGCAGCTGGGGATTTACAGTCATTTGTGAAGGACGATTTAGAGCCTATGGCTTTGAGTCTTCGGCATTCTGCTTCAAGCTTTGTGGCCCTCTTTATGCTCTCTAAGTGTTGTTTGCTAGCTGTTTCAGCTGCTTGGGTGCTTAAGTCCCTTTCAATTGTTCTGATTTGCAACTCTTCTAACTGAGATGAGAGCTCAAGCTTGAGGGCTGAATTTTCCTTCTTCAAAGCTTCAATCTTATGCAAAAGATCGGGACTGAAGGGAGGAGGGGGCTCAGACTTAACAGATTCGGCTTTATTTTGGAGCTCAAGCAACTGGCTTTCGAGTTCAAATTGGGTAGTTTCCCAGTCCCGGGTAGTCTTTGCGACGGCTTCATTGATCTTCTGCTCCTGCTCCTCTCTTGCTTGTCTTAACTGCCTAACACATTCCTTGAGAGCTCCATCAAGATGAGTCACCCGGTCTTCCAATGCTGAGTTTTGCTGAACTGTAGTCTCTAGTTTTTGCTTTAATACCACTACTTCATTTTCAGCTTTTTCCCAACCTGAAGTTCAATAAAAAATATAACTAGATTATAGTAAGTAGACTATAACCAAGAAAACAAAGATGAACGGAAAAGAAAAAGAACCATGTAGAACAAGTTCCCAAACTTGTAAAGTAATACCTGCAATAGCTTCTTCGGCAACTTTGGCATGTTGCTTCACCAAGTCCTCTTTGGCACTAACATTTACTAGAGCAGCTGATAATTTCTCTGTCAAACTCCTAATGCTATCATTCACTTCTTCAGGAACGGCTGAAGCTTTTGACGACACTTCAGGTGATTTTGTGCAATCATTAGGTGATGATGCCTTGAAAGCCTCCTGATTCAACAAATTAGAGAGATGAAAATCAATCTGAATTGGAGAAAACCAACTGGATCTGGTTCAAATTAGAAAATTATCTCCTTAATAGAAAACTCGAGCACAATTTCAACTCATCGAAATATAACTGCTTTAAGCTTTATTCTATTTTCTATTTACATCTGATTGAAATAAGCATATCTTTGGTGAAGACATCGGGTTATAATTTTTCCAAGAATGCAATTTGAGAGCGAAGCAGCTCAGACCATCTCAAAATGGAAACATGGAAACTTTAGCCGGAGATGAGACCGTAACTACATCGTCTCTACCTGTCTTGTTATCATGCTTCACAAGATGCTTTCAACCGACAGGCGACATGTAGCTTTAAAAAATGCCTACTGAATAATCATACAGGTTGCTTTATATCAACTTTCACCATGTTCAACTAAAACTAGTAACTTTTCATTTTGGACAATATGCTTAAGGTATCAGATTAAAAGATGCATTACCCAAAAAGATCATTTAATTTGTACCCTTGAATCCTAATGGCAGCATCACTCATTGCACCAAAAGCGCCTTAAAACGCAGCTTTAACCTCCCAATATGCTTTCCTCTACTTGATATTACTTCTTTCGCCTAAGTAACGGCACAAGAACTTCAAGCAATTGATAGGTAACTAACATGATTATCAGATGAAATAACCCCATTACCCCCATTAATGTCTTACTATAGATATATCAACTTGACAAGAGAAATAGAAAACAACTATGTTGAAAAATATGAACTGTAATTCAGTGCTATAAGGAAAAGGAGCATAAGTCAAAACTGTCATCAAGGAATTTCCGGCAGTTGAAATAGAGAGATGGATTCATATGAATGATATAAACAAAGTTAACCATGAATGATACAAACAGAAACTCTCCAGAATTCACATTAATGGGAGCATAGCTAAAGAATCTAGTAACTAAACCATGAGAAGAAGAAAGAAAAGTATATAAGCTAAAATTGATGATGATTAAGGATGAGATTATCCAACTACCTGATCATCTGAAAATCTCTCGGACTGCGATGATATCGATCCGGAACTTTCAGTTTCACCAGGACTTCTCTCAGAAGACTTCCTCTTCCACAACCAACTCTTTTTTTCCATATCAAACTCCAATAGTCCAACAGCAATCAGCTCATCAAGGACTGTTCATCTGCAAACACAAAGACACAAAAAAGGAAAAGAAGCAAATCATTGTTCAAATGTCACCACATAGTTACCAGAAAATCAATCTTCTCAAATAAAGATAAGAAGGAACAACCTAGGACAAAATCTATTTCCCTAAAGAATATGAGCAAACCTTTAAAAAGCAAAACATTTCAACAATCTAAAACATTAAAAAAAAAAAATCAACAACATTTCTGGGTTTATTATTCTCTCTCAGCTTTGCTTCAAATCTAACCCTCTTGTCTCTAACTGTCTCCACTCTCCAGCCTAAACAACAATTGATTGAACTTTTAAAGAACCCCCAAAAAGCTCTTTAAATTTTATAGACTGCGGCAGTTTTAATTACCATCAATAGTACTTTGAAATGTCCCCTAAAGAAAGCTCACTTACTTGAATCACAAAACTGGAACTACCCATCTAATTCTATCAAATCTTTTAAAAACCACACTACCAAGAAAAATAAAATATAATTAATGTAACAGTAGCTGGAAAAAACAAACAATAAAAAAAAGGTCCCCAAACTTGAGGTACAAATCAAAGCTAAAAAAAGCTCAAAAAGCTGTTCTTTAAAGTTCAGCAAAAACTAAATAAAACCCAGATATGCAACCAACTGAAAATACCAAATAAAATAAAACAAAAGGAAAATTTTGAAGGAATGAGAGCAGCTGAACTGACCCAAATCAAATACCTTTTGACTAGGATTCAGAAAAGAAATTAAAACCCAAAGTTGGATTCAGATTTAAAATCTCAGTGTTAAAACCTTAAAACAAACTCTGGGAGGAAAAATCTCTGGAATGTCAGTAGCTAATCAGCTAAAAGAAAACAGTACTCTAACAAGTAACAAGCTTTTAGATAATGCAGGCATCTATATTTCTATTCTCTTTCTTGGCCTTTTCTTTGCTTTTAAAATTTTTTTTTCTTTGGGTTTTGTTTTTTGTTCAAATTAATATAGTATAAAGGTAGATGGAAAGAATAATAAAATCTTAAATTCAAGTTTTAAAGTTGGAAAAGTGCTTTGTCTGTTATTCAAAACTTTGATTACGGGAACATTACCATCCTTTTAAAAGGAGTATTAAAGTATTAAACAAAAGATAAACAGCATGTGATTTCTGAATGTGATGATGAGTTTAGCCTCAAACACAAGGACCAACTTTTTTCAGCTGTTCCTGTTTCTTGCTTTTTGGTCCTTAAATCAAATTACTTTATTCATTTTAGTTTTTGAAATGAAACTGGGCTTCATCTTTCCTTAGAAGAAACATTAATGGAGGCTTTAATTGAATTTGTCTGTTAAATGAATCTTTGTGGGTGTCTGCCTAACCAGTGTCTCAGTCTTAGCCTTCGCTATTTTTAACTGTTGTCTTCCGTGTGGGTTTGATTCATTTCATCACACGGTTCAGATTTGGAGAAGAAAATGCTGCACTTATACTTTCTTACCCATTGATTTATTAATTAAATGGGAAAAATATTTAGATAGTAAATGTAGTGATAGTGAGTAAATTGAGTCTAACTCGACTAAGGAAGATGTGAATTCGAGTATTATATTTTTATTTATAAATTAGGGAGAGGTTATAAGAATATTTTAGATTAAAACTAAACTTGAGGTCGACAACTTGGTTTACTACCAAAACAGATGCACTTATCTCTTATGATTTGAAAATATCTGTTTAAACCCCTCAAGTTTAAAAAACATCTCATAAATCCATTTGAGATTTATTTACAAAACAAATTTTAAATAAAAAGACAATTATGTCATTGTTATAATTTATCTATGTATTATTTATTTATTTTTAACACAAAATAATAAAAATTTAATTACATATTGATGTGCCATAAAATTAAATATATTTTATTTTTATTTCAATTAAACTGAAGTATTTTAATTTTATATTTAATTCTATTATGTATTAACCTTGAGATAAATTAATAAAGTTATATTTATGTAAAATAATTAGTTGTCACTATTTAGAAGATTTTGATGGAAAAAATTAAAATATAAAAGAAAAAATGATTTTTATCTCAAAGGGTCCTCATTTTAATGGAGAGGTTAAAACCTTAAGAATTTTAAGTCTTAAAGTAAATTATTTGCAGATTTTAAGTCTATATATTTTGTGTATGTCCCATGTGTGGGGTTCTATATTTTATGGAAAACTATAAAATAGTCACTCAACTATGTCTTTAGTTTCTTTTTATCACTTAACTATTAATTTTTTGATTTAGTCACTCATTTTTTCGAAATTAAATATTTTAGTCACTCTCCCATTAATTGTCGTTAGATTAGTGGCAAGAAGCTTATGTGGGCTTTTTTGGGCCTAATAACAAATTTAGCCCTCCAATATTACATACTCTATCAATTTCATCCTAAATCTAAAAAATTCAACAAATTTAACCCACAATGTTTACAAATAATTTTCTGTTTTTTTTTTAAAAAATTAGAACTAAATTGATAATTTTTCTAAATGGTGAGGGATAATTTGATTGATCTTTTAAAATTCAAACTAAAATAATAAACTTTGTAAACATTGAGGGCTAAATTTGTTGAATTCGTTATATTTATGATTAAATTGATAAAATGTGTAAACATTGAAGGGCTAAATTTGTTATTAGGCCAATAAAAAAAGTCTATGTCAACTTTCCATCACTCATCTAACGGCAACTAATGGAAGAGTGACTAAAATATTTAGTCTAAAAAGTTGAGTGACTAAATCGAAAAAATTAATAGCTAGGTGACCAAAATAAAACCAAAAGCATAATTGGATGATTATTATTGTAGTTTACCCTATATTTATTTTAATTTAGGTATAGAGATATTCTAGTTATAAATCCAATCTTGCTTTATAATTAAATTTGATTATAATTATTAAAATGCATTTTTGTAATTGCAATTTTTTAGTGTACTTCTAACTTAAAATAAACTTACGTATATAACTGAAAATATATATTATATTTAACATATTATTAAAATATAATGAAATTTGTAATTTAATTTCATAATAATTAAAATATTTTATAACTAATTAATTTTTAATTAAAAATATTGAAAATAATGATCAAAATATAAAATAAATAGAATAATAATTAATTAATTAAAGGTAAAATTCTCTTTTATTTAAAATCATTTAATACATAAACCCATCAAACCATAATGAGATAAGTACAAAGTAAGTGAATCTTTTATCAAACTGATTACATTTTCCATGTGGCAAAAGTACTTTATAGATTCGTGTATTATAGTGAGGAATGTATTTTGGTTTTTATATTTTAAGAAATCAAGTAAATTATGATAATTTTTGTAATAATTGAAAATTAATAATTTTATGGGGTTTAGTGAATTAAATGATGTGATGTTAATTTAAAATATGATATAATACATTTAAATGATATGATGTGTTAAATTTCATGTGTTGATCTGATAGTTAGGGTGTTTACTGCTTCAGGTGTGACCTCAATTCGAGTCGCACTAATCATATTGTTATTATGCCACAGACTTGTTTTTACCAGTTACAAAAGTAATCATTTTAACATTCAGATAATATTAGTATTATTGTCAATGCAGAAGAACGTGAGTTTGAACTAGACCTGATTATGGGTCAGACCATTCGCTTAGGCTCAGGCTTGTCCAAAAAACGAGAGGGTTTAGGCAAAAATATAGGTCTAAAAAATGGACTTAGGCAAAAAATAATAATAATCCTATTTTCTAAACGAGTCGGACCTCGAGTAATTTTTTTGGTCCAGGCCCGACTCAACCCGAATTTGTCTAATTTTTTTCCCTGCTGCTATTTTGCTATCATTTTGTTATTATATTGCTACTATTTTGTTGTTATTGTTTAGATATTGTATAACTCTTGTTTTATTATTAATTTTGCTACTATTTTAGAGGCATTTGCTTATTAAGTTGTAACTATCTTAGAGTTATTTAAGTATAAATATTTTTTTAATGTACTTTCAATTTGTTGGGAAACATTTATTTTAATATTTTTAGTGTATTTAATTTATTATATTTTTTAAATTTATTTTTATGTAAAAAGGTTAATATGAGTGGACCAAGTTAGGCTCGATTTAGCATTTCTTTTTTTATTTAGACCGGGCTTGAGCAAAATCTTAGGCCCATTTTTCTCGGCCTAGAAAATAGGCCTAAAATTTGGCATCAGCCCAACCTCACCCATGATAAGTCTAAATTCAAATGCGCTGAATCGCGTTTAAATTCCGGTTACAAGAGATTATTTGATAAAGAAATTTGATTGGGATGTTTACCGTAGGTGAGGAGAAGTGAAACACCATCAAGGCTAAGAGTTAGTTAATTATCAAGACATGAACAAAGCTTTGAAGGAGCTTAACAAACTATAAGAAGTAGAAATTTTTACTGTTACTGCATGGGTGAACAGTTCCTACTTCGGCTACAGTAAAAAGCTAAAAATTGAAAAGGGTAAACTCTTTAATTAGTCACTGAACTTTTCTCGTATTTTTATTTTGGTCATTGAACTATGAAAACTTTCAATTTGATCACCAAACTATTTGAATTTGTATTTTTTTAGTCATTGTGTCATTGAGATTGAAAGAGCTAGATGGCATGGCCGTTATAAACTGTTCACTCAACTATAAGAGTGTTTTTGTTTGTCATCCAACTATAATTTTTTTTTTCAATTTAGTTATTAGAGTTTTTGAAATTAGATTTTTTAGTCGCTAGATAAAAATTTTGACGCAACATTTATTTTATTGGTCTTAATAACAAATTTATTCCTTCAACATTTATAACTACTGTCAATTTAGTTTTAATTCTTAAAAGCCTAATAAATTTAGCCCTCAATATTTACAAAATGTATCAATTTAATCCTAATTATTGGGCTTTTTTGTCTCTCTCTACCTATTATTTTATACTCTTAGCTGGTGTTATTCAACGCAGGATAACTCTAAGGTTTCCTGTTTCCTTTGCCAAAAAGATTAGAAGTTGTTGGTAAAAATTTTTAACACTTTAGATTAAACCATGCTTATTCGACACTAAAAAATTCAAATATTTTTTAGCTTTCTACGTCAGAAAAAACACAAGTGATTGGAATTATGATCATGGTTCATTTATCTTCAAAAATCATCACAAAATGCTTTTGATATTATCAAGGAAAATTACCTTGTAATCTTCTTACTATAGATGGAAAAATACCTTTTATCATCAATATATTCAACAAATATCCCTTCCATTATCTTCAATAACAATTCTCAATAAATGCCAAATAAAGGTTCAAAAATATTCTTCATGAATTATCCTTCCTGATACTGTGTATCAACGGGAGTGACAAAAGAAAAGAAAAGATGGTCTTGAAGAAAGTTTTTTGAGTAAGGAGACAGAAAACATTCAAAAGAAGAAGAGTATAAGCCATGGACCATTTCGTGTGTCTCCCCTTTTTCAAATGGAGTGTCTGAGATTACTTATACCATGAGTCTTTTAGGTCGGATTCCGGGTCGAACCCCGAGTCAAATTATTTTTACTATAATTATATAACAATCTTCTTAACCGATCACCTTATCGCACCATATTATATTATCGACTTGGATATATATCAAGATTATATCCATTATAGAATTAATCACATGCTGAAAAAAATTATCACAGAATTTGGTACTGAAATATTTGTTAAAAATAGAAAGTATACTAGTAGTTAACACTGCCAACCTGCAAAGGTGCCAAGAGATGTTCCAACCCAAATAGGCACAAAGTGAAGCTGATTAGTCTATTTTATGGCTTGGAATTCACGTGGAGGACAATATACAGTGGTGAAGGCCCAGATGTATAACGATATACTTCGTTTTTGCATGTGGTACCCATTTCTTATGGTATATATAATTTAAATGTAATTAAAAATAATATAAATACAAGTTTTTTTAATTATATAATATGATTATGAAATGCAAAATAGGTTAATTATTGGTATTCAGTTCACACTTCCCTCATCAAATTATTGGACTTCTGTATGTGGTATATTATTATCTGGTCTAGCTGCCTATAAAATATCTACTCCTCTTTTCAGGGTAATAATGTTTTTCTTTTACGGCTAAAACAGTATTTTAATTAGTGTTTCCATGGAAAATGGAAACCAACTTCGATTCTAGGTTTAAAAGATGTGATTATTTATAATTAAATTGATTATAAAAGCTTGGATTCATCAATATAAACAATTGAATGAATAAAAATCAGTAGAGAATTAATATTTAAAAGATTATCCTATATACATAAATTGGAGGTTAATAAGTTAACTTCCACTAATCCTCTTCAATTCTTAAATAAGAGGATAAATGTGTTTTAATGTGTTCAAAGTCACGTCTTTCTATATTTGTAACAATTATGGAATGTAATTTTATGTGGCATACTTAAATTCTTGCCATTTGTCACTATAATTATGGTATGAATAAAAGCAGAAAGAAAATATTATTTTATTTTATTTTATTTTATTTTAAAAGTAATATTTTTGTGACAAGGAAAAAAGGAAGGAATAGGTTTTTCTAGGGATGAGATAATACTAAACAAGCTTTTCACGGGTACTATAAGATAGCACTCAATAGAGGATCATCCACTGAAAATGTAAGTCGTTACTCACATATATAAGCCAACTCCAACACAAGGTGATCATACACAGGACCAAATATGCCATGCGCCCCTACCACAACAAACAAAAAGGAGATTCAACTTTGAGCAAGACTAGAAGCACATTGGTGCCTAACTTTGCTTCAAACTTATTCGTGTCTTCTTTTCGTTTTTTTGTTTATTATTTTATGATTGATCTCATATCATATATATTATACCAATATAATGTTACAAAAGTCTTGTTCAAAATTACAGTTTTTTTCTTTTTTCTTTTACCATGACACTTTTTATTTGAGACAATTTTTTTACATTTTAGGTAAATTATTCTTTTACTCTTTGCCTTTTATTTTTTTAAAGTTTTTTATGCTTTTTGTTTATTTTTTTAAAAAATTATATGTAAAATATAAAATTGATTTTAAATTAATTATCTCTTAATTTTAGGGTTTTACTTAATTGTTTAAATTTTAATGTTATAATATAAAATTTTAATTGTTTAAAAAGTTTAAGAAGTTTTTTTGAAATATTTATTTTCTAGTTTTGGATTTTTTTATTCTTTTAATAATATTAATCATTTTTTTATATTTTTTAAATTCAACTAATCATAATTAGACATGTTTCATTCATTAATGAAAGTAATTAATGTTAACATTAATTGGTCTTCTTGGCATTGTAGTCGGTTTTGCATTGGTTCTAGCCGTTTCGGTCGGTATGCATTGTTCCAGTGCTAAAACGGAACATTAAATGATCATTTTCGCACAGTTAAAAATTCTGATCCGTGCTGATCATATCGTCCCATTCTGGCCAATTTTGATCATACTTGATGAAACATGATCCACCGGTCAATGCATCAAATTATAATAAAAAATATTATTTTTTTATAGTTTACTTTATTTGAAAATTTAAAAGTCAAGGCTTGCATTAACCAATTAATTGGATAAACTATAAAATTTAAAATATAAAATAAAATATAATAAAATTCTCCTCACAAGTAAAAAAGTTGTATGTATATATACTTTTAAATATATTTTACGTGTCTATTCTCCAATATTCTATGTATATACACTTTCAAATATATATTTTAAACATATTTTCTTCCAATTATGTATGCCTTTATTCAATCATATTTTATGTATGTATATTTCCTCTTATTTAAAAGTAAGAAAAGGTTAAGAGTAAAAATAAATATTGCATAAAAAACCTTTTAATTATTTGATTTTAAGATAACATACTATGATTTTGCACTGAACATCTCAAAGATAAGATTGCAAAATAATTATGAGAGTGTTACAAGTTTGGACGAAGAAATATTATACTAAGCACACCATAAATATTAAATCCATTATATCACTACCTTCAACCCTTTTACTATAACAATTGACCACCACAAGAATTTGGTGATGAATAGTTTTAACACAACTTCTTAGTATGTTTGTACATCTTCCTCAAGGGACCTGCACAATCCATTAAAGATATATTGGGAAGACCTCTTAACAACATTTATCAATTCATCACATTTGACAAACATTTCGTTTAGTTTCATCCAAGTCGACTCTAATAATGTCTTAGGTTGACATATATTACCTTATCATCGCATCTAAAGAAGGGTAACTTAGTGGCTAGAACCTATGCCCAACCCTCATTCCTTATAAATACCACTCACCAGTATGGAGGAAGGCAAGCAACCTTACTTCATAAAAGCTCATCCCCATAATCTCCCAAGTATAGCTGCTCTCTATAGCATTCACAATGTGAACCTCTCTTATCTTAGTGACTCTTCGCACCTCATATTGTGAACCACCAACATAAGTCACCCTTATATTTTCAGTTTTAATATTTGGCGCCATCTATAAAAACTAGCGAAAAGTTATGTGTGACATTGTACATCTAACTCGATCGCCAAATCCAAATATGAGACATCACATTCATTGTCAGAGCAACTCAAACTGTTTTCAGTCATACATCATAGTTAACTAGCGTACGTGGTATAAATATAAAACTTCATATTGTGTAAACATGTTACATGTATAATAACACAGAGTCAATATATGAATCTTAGCTCAAATGGACAAAATAGGCTATTGAGTCTCGAGACATGCTTCCTCTATCGTCTTATTTTTTCTTTAAAGTTTGATGTCTCAAGACATTAGGGTACATGCCTTGAGAAAATTACCCTCATGCCTCAAGAAAGGTCTTGAGAATTGTCTCCCCTATTTTGTACCTTTAACTTCGATGTTTGATATCTCGAGACATAGAACACTAATGCCAAACATATCTATTATGTTTAATATTAATAGGTAATCGTATATACATATAATTAAACATATCTATTATGTTCAATATTAATAACATGTACATTTCTTATAATGGTTCACCCTCAATGTATAGTCATCAACTTATCATATGTCAAACCTTTAATTACAATTTCCATACCGGTGGCCTTTATTAATCGATTTCGAACTCATTGATGGATACATAGATTAATATATCAATTTAAACTCACAACCCTCAAGGAATTGGGGCTGATGATATGTACTCAACCCTCAGGGTATTAAAGTATTATTCTCGACCTTTAGGGTACTAGAGAACTATACCACCCTTATGGTATTACGATAGTTGAATTTGATACGTCAATATACACTCACGACCATTAAGGAATTGGAGCTATGATATGTACTCAACCCTCAAGGTATTAAATTATTGTTCTTGACCATTAGAGTATTAGAGAACTTTTCCAAATAATATGCGCCCAATGCTAAATCTTCCTATATCAAATCATCATTATAACATTAATCAAATCACTTGTTCATACTTAACATCTTACACATACTTATAGCCATACAATTTCTTTTACCATAGATTTACTATAACACCCCTAACCCCACCCTGTTGTTGGATTAGAGTCACGGGCATTACAAATAAATCAAAACAAATAATCGATCATAATTAAAATGCATGCTAACCATTAACATTATATTATACAGGGGAAGATCACGACAATCTGATACTATCATACTAGAGTCTTAAACATTTGAATAACGAATCATGTTATGCAATGCTAAACTTGTTCTTCCATTGTCTACACTCTTATCACTATTTATACATTGCTAAACTTGGTTTTCCATTGTCTACACTCTTATCACTATTTATTCCCTCTCGAAAGCTAGATGTTGGATACATAACAAGACTATTCCAATTATTAGCATCAGAGTATTGAACCATACTCTGACTACTACTAGTACTACCACCTTCGATGATGTTAGTAGAATAACCCCCTTCACCTAATTCAGGTTTTCTAATACATTCAAAATCAGAGTATAAATACTCTTACAGGCCTTAATTCGAGTCTATGTATCCCTAAAAATAGCCTATGAACAAACATGGACTAATTTGGAACAATTCTAAAAGTTTTAGGGCAATTTCAAAAATATCAAGAAATAGGGGACATGCGGCCGTGTGGAACGCCCCAAATTGTGTGACTTTCGAAATTGGGCCACACGATCATGTCCCAGGTCGTGTCCCTTTTCGTGTAACTCACTGACTTAAGATACATGGCTGTGTCCCAGACCGTGTAACTCACTAACTTCGGTCATACGGCTGTGTTGCAGGTCGTGTGTCAGCCCGTGTGGACAACACACCTATATTATATTTCAACACACTTAGGGCACATGCCCATGTGTGTTGTCCGTGTGTGACACACGACCGTGTGACAAACCGTGTCTCAGGCCGTGTGCACCTAAAAGTACCTTAAAACTCAAGTTTACCATTTCCTACTTGCTTGAGCACTAATCAACTCAATTACCAACCATTTAACCTATCCAAAACACAATTAAACATACTCAATATATGCCAAAACAATAATTTAATATGACTAACTAATGTACCCTCATTGGTACCACATTTTATATCTTCAAACATATAAACAATGCATCAACCATTCAAGACTTTCATTCATACCAAAATTGCCAATATTGAACTAACTTTTAGCTACTTGGGATATCAAGATTTAAGCTAAAAGACATACCAAACATTAAACTAGGCAACATACCAAAGCATTAGTCTAAGCTATCATACCAACATTCCCTCAACTATAACCACATATATATACAATTATCCATCATTTCACTTAAAAACCAAAATATCATCACACCGTAAACACATCAACCAAGGACCCCCTAGGTACATGCCGTTACAAAATATAACATCACCAAACTTAAGCTCGGGATCGTTGTTGGATGCTGAGTCGATAACAAGTTGAAGATACCTAACCTGCGCACGGAAAACAAAACCGCACGTTGAGTAAAACTCAGTGGTATTTTTATAATTCGAACAATTTAGACTTGATATAAGTAATGAAAATGTAAGAATGCATCAAATGATGTTATGAACATATGTTTCAAAACAATAATATAAATTTGTTCATTCTTTGTTCACATCCACTAGTTTCTACATGTTTTGGTACAAGAAAATGGCATTTGCATATTTCAACTTATGCAATGGCATGATTCATCTCTTTGATCTATACTTGAATTCATTTCAAGTGTCACATCTCAATTCATCATTTCATATTTCATATTTCATTTCTCATCTCATATTCATTTATCATATTTGTCATTTCAATATCAATCACATAAATTATTATTATTTAATTTCCCCTATTAACACAACTTGGACTTGGATGGATCCACGAATCCAACCAACATATCAGTTTGGCACCCCGTGCCTCATTGGATAAACCCGAAGTAATAATTGTGCCAGCGCTATATATAAGTTGACACCCAGTATCTTATCGGTTAAACTGAAGCAAATTGGCACCCAGTGTCTCATTGACTCGAGGTCGAAGAAATCCCTGAACTCTTCTTATCCTATGGCATGCCATCTATATCCAACTTAGCTCGAAACAGTTAGTAGGGTTTCATTTCACATTTCAATACGTTCAATGTCTTATTCTCATATATATACACATATTATTCACATATAGTCAATTCAATATTCACATAATCAACACATTTCATAATATATAAAATCAGTCCATTTCAAATCAACTATTAATTCAATTCAATCCCAAAGTACAAAAGTACTCACCTCAATTGCTTACCATACATAACAATGCAATATGTAACAATTTATAACTTAATTTGAATTATAGAAACACAAGCTGTATATTTCGAGCTACTCAACGTCAACCTTGTCTTTCTCTTTCTTACTCGAAGATTTTGGGACGACGTTTGCTACGAAATAAAATAATTATAATAGATTAATCACATACCACCCAATTCACAAGAATTTCAATTTCACTTTAAAATAAATTTAGCCCCCTATTTTCAACTCCACCCTTTAATTTTGAATTTTTCACAATTTAGTCCTTATACTCAAAATCAATAATTAATTCCAAAATTTAATCCTTTTTCACTTTTAACTTAAAAATCTATCTATTTAATCCCTAATACTTAAACTATTCAACAATAGCAACATCTAAAATCTTGAACAATACTAAAAATTACAACATGGGTCGAGTAACTCTAAGTACCGGGATCCCAGAAACATAAAAATTACAAGAAAAAGACTAAATTGTACTAACCAATTTGAGTTTGAACTCCTAAAGTCCCTAGTCAAACGTTACCCTTCTTCTTTTCTTCTTTCTTTTCTTTCTTTCTATTTGCATGCATAAATTCTATCTACTTCCACTATCTTTCGTATTTCTTTCATATTTTTATTTTTTTATTACTATTATAATTACTACTATTATTACTATTACATGTAATAAATTCTACCCATGACCGGCCACATGCACACAACCATTTATTGAATGGTATAATTGTTACTTTAGTCCCTTTTATTTATTTCAATCTATAATTCAACTTTTAACTTTAACGCGATTTAGTTCTTGTACATTAATAACTCCTAATTCAATTAAATTTCTTATTCAAAACTTAATTCACTACTAAACTAACCTCGTAAATATTTAATGCGATTAAATATTTACAAGTTCGTTTCACGGGAAAAGTGTCCCGAACCTCACTTTCCGTCACCCTTAACTATCGGGTCGTTACATTCACAATTCAAAAACATACCAAAGCATAATTTTCATCATAGTATCAAGATTACAAATACATTTATATACACATCCAACATTATGCCAGTCATTGTCAATTCCTTAGACATTTATTTATATTCATACTATCAAATTCTTTTCCAATTTAGTGCAACATCATACCTCATATTGTTCATATTTCTCATTTCATCACCTAATTCGAAACCATACTATTTCATAATATCACATGGATCATTATAACTTCATCATAATATCACCTCAACTCACAATTAACACCCCACCAACCATTCTCAAGGCATCTAAATATATTAGCACATTTTATACTTTTGAACAATAATAATATTACCTTAAACTTACTATTTAACAAGTTTATGTAAGGAAAAAATTATATTAGCACAAACTGAATCCGTTACTCGTTGTTCGTTCTCATCTTTCCTTTGTCCCTAGACTTTCAGGCATTATTTTTAGCCTCGTTCAATAATTCAATTATTAAAACGAATTACTTGTGCATGTTCAAATATTGAATTCATTGAAAAAAAAACATGAATTACTTTCCCCAAATAAATTTTATTTTTTTTTGTAAAAACTCGATTTTAGGTTTCTTACCCATAGAAAGAATTAACTTTCCCCATTGGAAAGTTAAAATTTTCATCGTGTGATCAGTTGAGGATTTAGTGTCCACTTCCTAATCAAATTGAGGGTTCGAGAATAGCAAAGAAGATTGTGTTGGTTGAAAGCCAGGAATCGACAGTTGTTTCTAAGTGAAAAACACATGTACTAACACAAAAGGGTTCAGGTTTTAGAAAAAAAATTAAAATTCCGTTGTACAAACAAAACATGTTTTCTAAACCAATTTTTCTAACACATAGTAAACTTGAAAATTCCTCACAAACTAGGGCTGAAGGTATAGGTGAAAGTTTGCCTCAAACAAATGCAAGGGTGGGAAGAAGCCCCTGCCATTTGTTATGTCTTCACCCATCAGTGAACACTCGACGACATTGAAAATTCATACCTATAGTGCATCTATTGTAGACATTGTATACACAACACGGCTATCATCTCCTCCATCATCATGGTGCACAATAACTCTACACCTTCAATTACGATATCCTCTATCAATGAATTATTGGTCATTTTAGACAAAGAAGCAACAAATACGTAAGGCAAAAAGGAAATCCCAATCACGCGATAAAAGATAGAAATAAACAAAGAGGATAATAAAGAGACACCAATCTTCGAATAAAGCACATACCCTATTTATAGCCATTGAAGTAGGAAAATGAGTAGGCACTTTTAACGAAATGACGACAAACAAAAACGACGCCTCCTCTAGCAAAAGTCAAGGAAAGCCACACGTTCGAAAAGCAACCAATGCGGAAGACATGATGATCGAAGGGACAATGATGACACTTAAAAAAATAGAAGTCATCCAACCAATGATCGTTTCATTCATTCGAACAGATGATTCAAGCCAGATCACTTTATAATACATGTTTTGTCTAAGGAGACAAGGGGACCATTGTTATACCACTACCCACTATACCAGAACAGGTTTTTAGCGGCGCTTTTTAGCGCCACTAAAGATATAAGCGCCGCAAAAAAAGCCGCTAACGACAACGTCGCTAATGTTTGCAGCGTTTACCGAAAAAAACGCCGCTAAAGGTCATGTTCTTTAGCGGCGCTTAGAAAAAAGCCGCAGCTAAAGATCATGTTCTTTAGCGGCGCTTAATAAAAAACGCCCCTAAAGATCATGTTTTTTAGCGACGCTTGATTCACAAACGTCGCGAAAAGAAATGTTCTTTAGCGGCGCTTTCTTCACAAACGCCGCTATAGAACATGACTTTTAGCGTCGCTTTTACAGAAAACGCCACTAATTTTGGAATTTTTGTAAAATAAAATTTTCCATTTTTTCAGCCCTCCTATAATAACAAATCAAAAGCAACCAGATCTAAACTAGCCAAAAGCAATAAATTTATATAATATTTTAAATTAAATGAGTAAAATAATATTAATATCAATAAATAAAAGTGAATTCATACTTTTCTTTACAAAAATGTTAAAAGTTAAAATGATAAAAATATTTATGCAATACACTATGACAGCGGAAGTTGCGACTGCTGAAACATCTTCATCATACTCTGAAGCTGCTGTTGAATTTCGTCGTACTTTTTGCTCTGCTTTGCTTCTCTCGATTCCGCATCTGCTTTAAGTTTTAGCTGGAGTTCTTCATATTTCTTTTGAACCTCTGCTTCTCTAGCTGCAGCCTCTGCTTCTCTCGTTGCTTCTCTCGCTGCAGCCTCTGCTTTTCTCGCTGTAGCCATTGCTTCCCTCGCTGCGGCCTCTGCTTTAAGTTGTAGCTGGAGTTCTTCATATTTCTTTTGAACCTCAACTGTGGTCGCTTGCATCTGAGCCATCTGGTCTTTTAATCTTTGAACTTCAGCTTGAGCCTGACTCTCCGAAGCGATGTATAGCTGCGAGCTGGATCCGAAATATTGAGTTGGGCTAACAAAAGATCCTTGAAATCGAACCCGACCAAAACAGAATACCAAGTAATGTGCCAAAACAATCCTACCAAAATAGAATACCAAGTAATCCACAAAGCCATTTGCTTAACTGTTGTGCCAAAACAAATTACCAAGTAATGTGCCAAAACAATCCTACCAAAACAGAATACCAAGTAATCCACAAAGTCATTTGCTTAAGTGTTGTGCCAAAACAGAATACCAAGTAATGTGTTTTTAAAAATCAACAATCCTACCAACCCTAAACACAGAGAAGACCCTAAACTTTCCAAAACCCTAAAAATCATTGAACTCCGTCAAGAAAGGATTGTGCGCATTCCCAATATAACATAAATTAAAGCATTACAGTACCTTGATTGCGATGAACAGAAATGAAAGCCTCGAACTGAACAAACCCTAAACACAGAGAACACTCGCATTTCAGTTCATTCAACGGGTCATCAACAAATTACAAACAAGAAATTTAAGAAAAACAATAAAATGCAACCTTTAAATACAAAATATAATCAAAATGGCACCTTAAATAATGGATACCCAAAAACAAAAACCGACAGCAAAATCACCTTATTCTCTGTGTGGGTTATGTAACTTTGCAAGAAACCCAAAAAATGAACATTTTCCTTGCTGCTAAAACAACCATCGATGAATCGGGGGCAAAACTTCTCGACGATTTGATCTCTTGGAGTATTTCCCTCTGCCTATTTAGGGATATTGAGAAATTGGGGAATTTGGGCTGGGGGCGACGACTTAAGAGAAAGAAGCTGATTTTGGACAAAAACGGCGTCGTTATCACTTTAAATTTTATGGCGTTTTTATAAAAAATGCCACTAAATTTTAACTCCGTAACGAAGAGGTGTCGTTTTCTTAAATTTTTAACATGCACTTTGCGGCGTTTTACGAACAAGCGTCGCTAATGTTTATATTTTCTGGCGTTTCACTTCAAAACGCCGCCACGGATTAAATTTATATTAATATTATTTATGTTAAAAATGGCAACGTATTATATTTTTAACATTTGCGGCGCTAACATAAAAATGCCACTACATTCACAACTTTTGCGGCATTTTTATAAAAACGCCAGTAAAATTTAACTCGTCAACGAAGCGGTGCCGTTTCGTTTAATTTTTATTATGTTCTTTGCGGCGTTTACTAAAAAACGCCGCTAATTTTAGATTTTTGTGGCGTTTTAAATCAAAACGCCAGTAACGATTAACTTTTTATTACTATGAAAACGACATCGTTCGATATTATAATATTTGCGGCGCTTACGGAGAAACGCCACTACTTTCACAACCTCTGCGGCGTTTTGACAAAAAACGCCACTAATCTTTAACTCGTCAACGAAACGGTGCTGTATTGCTTCAGTTTTTTATATAAAGCCGCTAATATTTAGATTTTTTATATATTTTTTATACATTCTTCTAGACATTATTTTTAATTGATACATTAAAATTATGACATTATTAATATTATTAATATTATTTAAAAAATTTTATACAAATTTATTATTTTCAATTGTTAAAATTTTATAAATTTTATAAATCTTAGAGAGTGTATAATTTAAATATTATCAATATTCAAAATTATTAATTATTAATACTTTGAAGTATTCAAATAATGTATTATAATTTTAAAATCATATATACTCTATTTTTAAGTGAATATATAAATTATTAATATATATGTAAATAACACAATTAAGTAATTTGTTTTTTCATCATATATATCATATAAATATGCCATTCGTCAATTTGTAAACTTATCATCTCTGTCAATTAGAACCCTAGTATCATAATAATAATTAAAAAACAATACGTATTTGTCATTTTTTTAATTTGGTACCAAAAAAGTCATTAAACCCTAAAACTCGTAACCATAAACCCTAAATCGCCCAAACCTTAAAACCATGCATTCTAAATATTAAATTATAAACTGCAAACCGTAAACCACAAGCATCAAGCCCTAAAACACTAACCTCTTATAAGCCTTGAACACTAACCTCTTAACATGACTAAAGCGGCCTAAACCCCAAACCCAAACCCCAAACCTTAAACCCAAAACTCCCAAACCTTAAACCCAAAACAGTAAACCTACATCATAAACCCTAAACTCAAAGCTCCAATCATAAAATAATAAACATTATATAATGATTAACCTTAAAACCCTAAACCATATACGATAAACTTTAACTTATAATAATCACTGAACCTTAATCACCAAACTCTCAAACCCTAAATCGAAAATACTAAACCTACATCGTAAACCCTAAACTCAAAAACTAATACAAAAATAATAAACATTATACCTTAAAACCTAATACCCTAAATCAAACGCCGCTATTCGCTCTATACCTCAAGACCAAATGATGCGTTTTAGTTAAGATATTTTGCGGAGCTTTTACATGAGCGCTACTAATTCTAATAGACATCAAGACCAAACGCTGCGTTTTGGTTAAGATACTTTGCGGCGTTTCTTACACAGCGCTGCTAATACTTTGCTTTAGCGGCGTTTTCTATAAAACGCCGCTAATACTATGCTATAGCGGCATTTGTCCCTAAGCGCCACTAACTCTAATATGCCTAAAGACCAAACGCTGCGTTTTGGTTAAAATATGTTGCGGCGATTCGTACAAAACGCCGCTAATACTATCCTATAGTGGCGTTTTTTGGAAGCGCCATTAATTCTAATATACCTCAAGACCAAACGCTGCGTTTTGGTTAACATATTTTGCGGCGTTTTAAAACGCCGCTAATACTATCCTATAACGGCATTTTTAGTTAGCGCCACCAGTTCTAATATACCTCAAGACCAAACGATGCGTTTTGGTTAACATTTTTTGAGGCGTTTCGTGCAAAACGCCGCTGATAATATGCTATAGCGGCGTTTTTCATAAGTGCCACAAATACTAACATACCTCAAGACCAAACGATGCGTTTTGGTTAGCATTTTTTACGGCGCTTACAAATAAACGCCGATAATTGTGCTATATAGTGGCGTTTTTATAGTTCGCCGCTACTGCCGCTATTCGTGAAGATTAAACGATGCGTTTTGTCAGCTTTTTTTTACGGCGTTTTTGTTTGAAAACGGCACTAATGATGTTCTTTTGCGGCGTATTACAAGTAGCGCCGCTAATGCTAGATCTTTAGCGGCGCTTTATGCTATGCGCCGCTAATGGTCGATTTTTTGCGGCGTTTGTCATTCAAACGCCACAAAACATGCCGCTAAAAGCCTGTTTTGGTGTAGTGACCTTAAAATCGCATGGGTGTCATCCCCAAGTTACCCACACAATCTGTAGAAGATATATTGAAAGAGCTCTTAAGAACATCTATCAATCTATCACATCCAGCAGACAATTTGTCCGGTCTCATGCAACTCGACTCCAACAGTGCTCTAACCTAACACATGATATCTTATCATCGCACACAAAAGGAAGGGTAACTTAATGACTGGGACCCACGCCTAGCCCTTATTCCCTTATAAATACTCCTCATAAGGGTGGAGGAAAGGCAAGTGACCTTACTCTGTAAAAACTCTTTCTCATAGCCTTTCCCGCATAATGACTCTTCGTATTATTTATGGTGTGAACTGCCTTCATCTTAGTAGCTTTCCTTACTCTCATGTTGTAAATCATGACCACAAATCACCTCTATATTTTTTTTAACAAAATCTAAATAGGAGAAAAAAAGTTTTTATATAAATAACTGTGATGCACATTTCATACCATTTTTTTTGGAAGAGCATAATTGAGACACTCATATCAACTTTTAAATTGAAAAATTTAAATCTAATAATTTTTTTTCATTCGAATCAAAAGTTAATAATAATTTGAAAATAAATGGGAAATTATGATTTTGAATCTTAAACATTTGAAGCTTTCCCAACCATTTGTAATATGAGAAAAGAAAAGATAGTGAGTGAATTTGAAACAATAATTGAAATGCTGGAACTGGTGGGGTATTCATTTTGGCTACATTTTATGAGTTGCCAGACTGTAACTTTTTTCATATCTGAGCTTTGAAGTTCAAAAATCACAATCATTAAGCAGTGTTGCCCCAGAAACAGAAAAAGGGAACTTGGCTTGTTTTTATGGGTATGCAGAATGACCAATTCACCACAAACTTTACCCTATATTAATTTTGATTCACTTTTAGCGTCTTAGGGGTGTGGTACGATTAAATAAAGTTGCCTTGAGCCAATAATAGAGCAATGTCATCGAACCAATATACATAATATATGCCCCGGTGTCAATGCCAGTAGTGCCCACACTAATTAATAATTCCATGCAGTTATGGGGCATCACATCATAGGGTATGTGGGAGGGAAGCAAGCAAAGCATCTACTTACAATCACAAAGTCAAAGACAATTGGGTCATCATTTGTCATTCATGTTCTGAGAATGGAGGTTGAGGAGATGATGGGTGAAAATAAAATATCTGAACTGGATTCATATGGGATCGGTTCAATCCTAGTTTCTACATAAAATAATGATGGCTTTGGATTTTATTAATGTCAACTTCAGTATATACATCTTATTTTCATACCAGAATAATTAAATTCAGAATTTAATTCGAATGATTTAGATAATCATCTTTAAAAGACACCATTTATCAAATTTGTGTTAAAAGATGAGACCATTCGTCTATAGGAGAAAATTTTGTTTTTGTTGAACTTTGGCCTGCAATGCAACAACAGACCAGCATTGAAGCTGAAGCAGTGCAGCAGCAACATTTTGTTCATTTGTAATTTGACTTTGAGTTAGTAGGATTAGTTGCTGATTTGAATGATTTCCGATGTGATGTAATAGCTGATATGTCAACTTCATTTTGTGTGTAATTTAAACTATGTTTTAGTCAAGTATTAGTGAGAGCAGTTATACATTATGTGGCTGCCTTGTGTCACATATATGTTTATTATCTTAATGAGAAATATATGAGATTTTTTCAGTCATCTTCTTGTTCAAACTTCTTTGCATTCATTTTATTCTCCTTAGTTTACATGTCCAAACACCAACAGTTTTCTGCAATGCAAACGTAGCAGAACTTTGGTTGTTGTAGTGCGTGATCAGAAAGCAAGCAAAAGTGCTTCTTCTTCACACTACCCTTCCCTTGTGATTGAAGCAAGCTTCCACTATTCTGCATTTATTATTTAACTTGTGTAGTATTGAATTTTTGAACCACTAAAAACATACTTTTGGGATGAGAAATGCTTCAGAGTTTAATCTAACAAAGATATTAGGTTTTAGATTTGTTCATAAGTTGATTATATGTTAAAACTTGAAGGTCTGTTTGAAATTTAAGAGGATTTGAATAAAAAAATAGGTCTGTTTAAAATGTGAATCGTGTTTGAACTTGAAAATCCAAAGTCTGAGCCTAACCTAATCTAACTTATTTTTAAACTTATAATATTTTATATTATGTAAATTATAACATATAAAATTTAAATGTATGGCATCATCGTATGAGAATTGAATATTCTAAGAAAAACGTTAGCTACCCTCTTCTTTTCATACTTAACTTTTTTAAATTAAATCTTTGCTTCATCGGCGACGGCGTTGGCCTTTGGGCTAGTAGCTGGTCATGGTTTCTCAAAAATTTTTTTTGCAGTTTTAATTTTTTTTTTAAAATTTAAGTCCACATTATCATGGTTTTGTCCATAATTTCATGGTTTTATTTTGTCTACGTTTTTTTAGGTTTTTTTTTGTCCACTCCGTTTTTTTAAAAGCAATGGTGGTTTTATTTTTACTTTAAATTTTTAGTCAAGTTCTAATGTATATGTGAAATTTGTTAATATAACGGTGCCACCAGGTCTATTAGTCGTTCTTGAAGGGTTTTATCATGATAGATCATAGACGATGAGAAGAAGAATAGGCCATCTGAGACTTGACCTTTTGTGCATCACTGATGTGGTGGGTCTCTTGGGGCTTTTGGCAGTTTTTTCTTGGTTGATCGGTGTTCATCATTAGGTTGATTTGATGATGGCGAGGCTAAGATACAAATTTCAACGATTTGATCAAGTTGATGTATCTCTAGTTTATTTTTGAATTATTCTAGTGTTGCCATTACTGCCAATTTGTTGTTTTTTTTTTTAGATTACTTTGTAGACAAGACATTTGTACATTAGTTTGTAGTGCTTTATTTTATCATTTGTATTATTGTTGTTCATATATAGTTCCTATTAATAATAGTATTTTTTTTAAAATTATATATAAAATTTTAATAAATAAACATATATAAAATTATTAAATATTTAATTAAAATGACATATTTATTTTATTCTTTTAAAAAATAATATGGGCGAACCTAAAATAGACTTGAGTTAACTATTTTTAAATATTAATAGATTTAAGTAAAATTAAAAGCCGGAATAAGGCAAGCATAAAATAACATTATGCTTAGATCCAGTCCAGCCCATAAACACCTCTTCTGGGCTGGTGGATCACTGAAATGTTAGTTTCTTTAGCTTCTGTAATGGGATATATATACAGGAAGTGCAAACTGCAGCACTTAACAATGTAGCTTGAAGAGATGTTGTGCTTCCAGAACAGAATGCTCTCATGGCCAATGGTACATGGTCATCGGTAACTTTACCACCTGTAAGGAAGTACCACTACATGATTTTCTAGTTGACATACTGCTGTCCTTAGCACCCGCCAATCAATGATCACTCAAACAAGTTGATAATGGTGATCTATTTGAAGAATTGTACATGTTGAATAACAGTATTCTGATGGTAACCCCATAAAGCCTTATATGGTCTTAGGCAGGCCCAATTGGTTTACCCAACTAGAACAACTCCTTAGCAAGCTTCAATTTCAGTCCTAAAAGGCTGATCCTTCTTTGGTCACTCGCAAAGCTGGTGACACTACTACGTACATACCATATTGTGTATATAGATGACATATTGGTGACTGGTAATTCAATTTGTGCGATAGAAACATTGGTGATGTGTTAGCCAAGCCATTGTCAGCAGCATCTTTCATTGCCTAAGCCAAACAATGTTCATGTTCCTACTTCATTTAAAGCATTTACCACTTTCACAGTCTTCAAAACACAGACCAAAGCACCTCCTAACAAGGTATTCCTTTTTTAGCTGTCATTATATTCAAATGGGGTTAGTACGTAATAAAGAAACAGATTCCTTGTTTCTTGATAAAATCTTCCATAGAAAAGGGTAAGCACAGGATTCTCTCTTGAGGATCCTGAGCTTTGCAAAAGAAAAAAAAATAAAAGGTAATGAAATTCCTGGAATTTGCCACTAACTAGATTCCCATTTCAAGGCCTCTTTATTGGCTTGAGGTGTTGGTCGGTTTTCAAAAAGACTTGTTTAATTCTAAAAGCCTTTATGACATGGCATTGGCACAGTGTTCTGTCGGCTGTTCGCATTTGCTGCTTTGAAAACGATGGTGTGACTGTAACCGTGTAAAAGGGTCAGCTTTGTTGGAACTTTCTTTAACAATAGTAAGAAAGAATCTTGGGGTCACTTGGTAAAATAATATCATCAATCTTGCTAACTAAGTATTAGATTCATTTCCCGAATGAATTTTTAGCTCGATTAGTATGGGTATGGTTGTCAATGCAGGAAGACATATGTTCGAGTGCGCTGAAGCCTATTATCTTCCTATTTATAGATTTGGGGGACTATGGATAATTTTAAACATTATGTCAAAAAAGTATTAATTTAGAAACTACATTAATTAAAAATACCATTAATTTGAAAAGATATGGTTTTAATTTTATTTTTAAATATTTTTTCCGATTAAATTAATGTTGAGGTGATTCATTACATCTAATTCAATTAAAACTTTTATAGTAGTATAAATAATTATTTATAATTTTTAATATATATTTTGAATTTATAACTTTTAATGTATTTAATATTACATTAAATATTTATAATAAGGTGATATTAACGAATGTTAAACAACATACAAGAAAATATAAAGCTAAAAATGGATAAATCTCAAAACTATACATAAATTTTGGTTAATATGTAATTTTATATACAAATTTTATTTGATCCAATCTTCACAAATTATTGAAATAACGTCATTTTATGTTTATATGTTACATACAAAAATAATTATATTTATCTAATATAAAAATAATTTATGTATTTATTTCTTTAAATTCTACAATTGAATTAAAATTAAAATTTTATATACATATTTAAACCACAATCAAAATTTCATATGCATAAATATTATATCAAATTAAAATCATAAATTTAAATTACATATTAAATTAAAATTTATATATAATTTTAAAATTTATCCAACTAATTCTCATATATTTACTTGGGCCATTCACAATGCTTTATGCTCATTGTATTCAAATAGCTACAAATAATAAATGAAGACTTACTTAAATATTTCATTGTCTTCATTGAAACTTATTTAATTGCATATTGAAACATCTTTAGGCTTATAGGATTTGCTCTCATAAACTGATGGGATTTTGAAGGGTTATTAACATCCACAATTAATAAGAATCATGACACTTCTTGTTTTATTAAAATCTTATCAAAAAAAATTGTGAGATAGAAATTTAAAGAAGAAAAAATAGTACATAATTTTCAATTGTAAGTTGTCTCGTTAAAAACATTTACCAAAAAAAATTCAATATGACAAAACATTAGTTAAAAGAAAAGAGTACAACATGTTTTGAACTCCCCCCAATGGCAATATCCCTCAACATTTTTGATTCGAGGTATTCCAATTTTGTATATCAACCTTTCAAATGCCGAAGTTGGTAATGCCTTGATAAACATATCTGTAAAATTATCACTAAAATGAGTTTGTTTAACTTCTACGCCATCTCTCTTCTTAAGATGATGAGAGAAGCATAATTTTAGCAAAATATGTTTCATTCCATCTCCTTTTAATTGAGCTATACATACTGCATTATCTTCATATAAGATAATTGGGTCTTTTTCTTATAGAGATAAATTACATATATTCTGGATATGTTAGACCATTAGCCTTAGCCAAATGCGCTCTTAGCTAACCTCATACATTGCAATAATTTCTGTATTATTTGAAGAGATGGTAACTAATGATTGTTTTATTGAATGCCATGATATGGATGTACCTCCACACATAAATATCTTGTTTGAGATCGTCCTTTATGTAGATCCAATAAAATCAACATCAACATACCCAACTAATTAATATTGTGAAACATTTTAGTAAAATAGCTCATACCAATTGTCCCTCGAAAATATCTAAATATATATTTAATTCTATTCCAATGTTTGCATGTTGGAGAAGAGTTAAATCTTACCAATAAACTTACAACAAATGTTATATTAAGTCATGTGTTATTTACAAGATACATTAGTGCCTCTATATGTAACATACAACTAGTCATTATTGGAATAAATAATAAATTTCGAGAATACAATGATATAATTTCGTCTTTTCAGAATAATAATATTATTATTGATTATAATTATAAACATAGGGACTTGTGTGAAAGAGGATATATGAAAAATGGAGAAAGGACTAAATTGAAATTTAATTGAAAGTGGGGGAACTTAAAGTTGAAATTGACCAATTAATTAATGGTGTAATTTAAGTAGAAAGCGGAAATATAAAGCCATGATGTATAACTCCACTAACTTAGTTTTGATATTTAAATGGTTCATTTGCTAAGCCGTAAAAGTGGGGGTAAACATGTGTGCAAGGTGTCTTAAGCATGAATTGGTGGCTAAGGGAATTGTTCACACCTACCTATGGGTGCATGTGAAGCCAACGGATGGATGGGTGTGAGCAAGCATATTACTTTTTCTTATTCTTTGGCTTGGACGGATTGTGTGGGGGAAGGGGGGGAAATCAATAGAATTTATTGGTTTCTTCTTCTTAGCCAAATGAAACCATGGAAAACCTTGGGGAGTTCAAGCCAGATTTGGCTAGTGAGTAAGGTGGGATGACATTGTTAAAGTATGTATTTACATAATTTGCTTACAAATTGGAGTTCATGTTATGTATATCTTATTTGGAAATTAATATTGCAATTTTAAATTGTGAGGCAAAAAAAGTGATGAGAAAGTAGATAAAGCTATAAGGAGATTGAAAAAGATTGACCAATAATTCGAAGGCATTTTAGAAGAATTGGAATAATAATAGGCAAGTGTTTTTCAATTCTAAACTTACCAATTAATTTTGGGGATGATTTGTGATAAGTTTGTTATACTTAGTAAATGGTTTGAATTATATAGTTAATAGAACGGGTATATATATAAGTTGAAAAAATGAATAAATTAGTTTCTATATTGTAAAAAAATTCATCCAGTTTTATTATTAAAATTGGTCTTTGCACAATAGCATAAGGTATACGTGGTGTCACTTTTTGATTATTCATTAGCCACATCGCTTTTAACTGCATAAATGAATGAAATTTAAAAAATAATAATTTTCCTTTAATTTAACGTGTCGAGATTAATTTATTTTTAAGTAAAAAATACAATTTAACCTCTAATATAGAGGCCTTTATATTCTTTTTATATAAATACGATAAATAAGTTTATCATGAATGATTGTAAAATACCAAAGTACAAGGCGATAAAGAGTTAAATCAATTATTACATATGCATGAATTAGTAAAATTATTGGAATGAGTTATGATGACTTAAGAGATTCAAGAAAGGATTGATGGAAGGTTTGATTAATAACAATGGAACTATGGGATATCTTTCATGGTTTAACGCTTATCCAAAACATTATAATGGTGTGAGGATTCAAGTTGATAGTGTGGAGGTGGTCAAAACCGTTCAAGATTCTTCTCTGACAAGTTCGAACGATCTGTCCTCATTAGACGTATTCATCACCTGTTAATGAATGCAAGATCTTGGGTCATTCACTATCTTCCTAGAGAATGCAACCAAATTGCTGGCTGCTTTGCCAAAATGGCGTTGGGAACAAACCAATGATTGAAGATACATTTGAGGAAATTCCGAGGGAGGTGCTAGCACTTTCTTCTATTGACAGAATCACACAGAGAAATTTTACGTAGTTAGTTTTATTTGTTTGTTTTACTTACCAAAAAAAATGGAGTTAGAGAGTTGGATAATTAATGGATTAGTATATGGACATGTTCTGAATTTGGTCAAGGCTACAACATTAATAAATAGACAATCTTGCGTAACGAATTAATTAATTAATAGTGGGAGAGGTAGCCAAATTGATGGAATCATTAAAACAATGAAATGGCTTAATAAATAGCAAAGTATAAACAAATGAGTAATTTGGTGATAACAGTCAAGAATGGTTAAGCAGAGGCGGACCGATTAAAGCCTGAGGGAAGGCATCCAAATTTTAGGAAATTATGATTTTTTCTTTGAAGTTTTTAGAAAATTTTAATTAGATCCTAAAAAAAGCATATTGTCAATTATAAAGTGAAATGATATAAAAATAAAATGAGATTGTAACTAATAAGAAGTGTATTGAATGCATTAGGAATATGGTGATTCAATTGGGATCAAAAGTTAATGTTAGAAAAATTAACCTATTTCCCCTTTGTTCCAATTTAATGTCTCAATAGATATTTTAACAGAAGTTTGAACCACGACTTTGTAACAAAGGCAATAAACAAAAAAGAGTAAAAGAGAAGTAGGCACGCAAATTTTGTTAATGTAGTTTGAAAAACAACTCTACTCTATGAAGTTTTGTTTAGTGAATGAGTATTCAACAATTAGTCGAATAATTTATTAGCTAAAGTTTAATCTACCCGGATAAAGATAAGTTCTTGAGATAAGTAAAGTCGATGTTTCCTCCTATTCCTCTCCAAAATTGATCAACATTATTGACGAAAGAATAAATTGTAGTCTAGGGGTCATTTGTTAATAGTGTTAACACATGAAAATCAAAATAAAAAATGGAAACTTGCACTTAGGTTGTCTTGAAGAGATGTCCAATTGTCCAAAAGTCTGTCCTGACATGCTATTCAAACAAGCGATAGGACATGGAGACAAAGCATATATTTGAAGCTGTTCGAACATGAGAAAGAACTATACTATGAGGACAACCAAGGTCCCAACAATCTACCCCTTTAGCTTTTTTACAAAACATAATAACTCCCCTTTCACCATGCAAAGATCTCAAGAGATAATGCTTGAAAAATAAACATAAGAAAATCCATCACTGAACAAGAAGACAAATGAAACAAAAGTTCATCAAGGTGAATGCTCACACCTGAGCAACATATTTATTCATCTTTCCTAAGAAACAAAATAAAAGAATCTTCAAAGTTGTAGTAATAACAAACTCACTAACAACAACAAAGAACTCCCCTTGACAAACTCCATCTCCCCTTTTTTTTATCAAAAGGCCAAATCAACTTCCCTACCAGGGTGTCTTCTCTAGATTGCAAATAATCTCAGCAAGTTTAGCCTTTTTCGCTGCAAGTCTCTGCATCTCTACTGATAAAGAGTCCAGCTCACTCCTCAAAAGTTCCAAGAGTTTCCTGTTTCAGCAGCCACAACTGAAGGATTTGGTGCTTCATCTATCTCAACATCAGTAGGAATAAAAGCTAAGTGAACAAGATCATTCACTCCGTTGGTAGAGAACAACTTGTTAAGGATCTTGAAGGGTTGTGGAATAGCAGTCACCTCATCCTTAAAAATCAACTCATTGTGCTGGCTCATAAGAATATGGGAAATAATGAAGGGAAAGGGAAGAATTTCTATTGTAGTTGAAGATTCAGCATGAGCTACAATTTTTTTGAAAACCATTTTCCCAAGATTGATGCGAATTTCTTTCCCAACCTTATAAAGCAACCTCCCAAGGTCCTTGTTTACTGAGGACTTATTCTTAGAAGGCATCCAATTCCTGAGAGCAAGCTTATGGGGCACTGTATACTTCATCGTTAAACGAGAGGGTGATAGTGTCCCTCCTTCTGGCCAAGCTTTGACAACACCGCCAGTAATGACAAAGGCAATTTATCAAACTTTTTGGTGCATTTGCCTTTAACACCAAGATGGTCAAGGACAGTATTTATCACATCAGGGTTTAAATTGAATTCTTGTCCCCGCAAATAGACTTGCATACAGTGGCTTGATTTTTTATCTACAATTCTATTCTAAAGGTTGCAATAAAACTCATAGAAAATTAATGAAACAAAAGGCTTGGCAAACAAAAATGATTTCAACAAATGAGTAGCACCTAGTAGATGTATCAACCCATATTTCTCAAATTATTATTTAACAATGAGTCGTTCTATAGCAGCTTCCTTTTGGACACAACATTCAATCTTTTCTTTGCATCATTATTAGCAAAGTCATGGGGTATTACCTTCACAAAATCACGGTTATGTTTAGAACGAGCTTCCCTTTTGTGTTTTTCTCTTGTGACTGGTCAGTGTACTCCTCCATTGGCTGTTTTCCCTTTGTCTTTTCTCGAAGTTCAGCAAGGGTTTCACCAACCTCATTTGTGTGAAAACTTGCTATTGAATTTGCTTGGGCATTGGTGGCATCATCTGAGCTGGCTATGGATCATATACTTACGGATGTTTGTTTAAGTATTATATACAATCATTACAAAATATATAAAACTTTACAAGGATAATTACCAAAAAACATACAAGGATCTCAACACGTATGGGTATTATGGTTCTACTAATCAATCAATAATCATAATAGACTCGAAAAACTTAATGACACAAAACATAAGACTTGAAAAACTTAATGACACAAAACATATGATTGATCACAACACCTATAAAAATATTTTTTTAAAATTAGAAATCCATATTTTAGTCAATATTATCTATACTTATATTAATTTATCTATATCTATTTATAATTATATTAAGCCCCTAACCGAGTTGGTATCATGAGTTTGTTGGAAAATGTCTCCATATCGTTATAAACATGTAATTATTTTTTATGTATTTGAACGATGAATAAATGAATAAAATTAATTTCACATTTCACTATTATATATTTTGTGCTCCTATATTTCATGTTTTGCATACATGGCGAAATTATGACAAACAAATATTAGTTCATTGATTGTCTAAGTTCAGATTGATGATAAGTGGCACTGTAAGAACGTTTACATTACAAGAAACACAATTTACTTCAGTAGATAATCTAAATGAGTCTGTAATCCCGTAAAATAATCAAAGCGAGCATTTGATTCAAATACTTAGAAGGATTATTATGTCATCTACAATTCCAATTGAGGAGATGGCTAGTCTTGGCTGTTGGAGCAGCTGACTCCATAGGTAGAGACGTAGATGTACTCATTAGAAGAATGATACATTGGACTGGACTCAAGTTGAATTAATTTTGAATTCGTTTGTGAATTAATTCACTTGTGACGTTCATGGTGTGGCTTACCTAAATTTTGAGTTAATCACTGACCATGTGTATATAACTCATGTGCTTTGATATAAGTGGAGGCTTAAGCTCTAAAGATGATCGAATCGATAGCCGATATATTGGGTAAATGACGTGTGTATGGCATGGCTTTACTAGCAATAATGGAATTCATAACTCGATTAAAGAGTTAATGATATACTCTCATTAGCATTGTATGAATTGAAAAATCTGGAATACGATCACGGGTTGCTAGTTCTCGAACGAGCAATTTATTACAGTCATTATAGTAATCATTAAGAAGACACAATTGTGACAGTGAGATAAAATAGGATTGTATTGAGTGAATGAATTTAACTTAAAGGAATCAATGATATCATGTGAGGGTAACACATACATTGCGATGTCATTGGACAAAGCAGTTGGATAAATTGCTTTTGTAAAAAGTATACAATAAGGAGTTTTCAATTATAGTATTTCTTGTGGACTAACTTCATAATTAAGTAAATTATGAATTATCGAAACGATGTTTCTAGACATAATTGCAATTGCTCGAGCCTAATTGTATATGTCCAATTGGTCCCTTCACTACCTCAAAAGCTCGATCGAACTACATTTGAATCAGAAGAAAATTCTATAACTTTGGAAATAATTTAATTGAGTTGATTTATTCGATGTGGAATTAAGTTAAGTAGTCATGATCAGAATTGTTCAACTAGAGAATTTGATTAAAGAATTTTCTTGAAAAATTAATTTAGAAAATTTCAGTGATTTTTGGAAAAATTAGTTTTAATCAAGTAAAATCAAATTAATCAAATTAATTAAAAAAAATATGATATTTGAAGAAATCAATTTTCAAGTCAAATAATTAGCCCAATGGGTAATTGAAATTTAAAATTAGACATGAGATTAAAAATTGAATCTGAGAACGAAAACCCGAGATTGAAACCCAAAAATTGGTTGAATCGGGTCATGTGCATGAAACTGGGCCTACGGTCCAACTGGTGGTTGGACCGCACCAATCGGGTTATCGTTGGCTCGGACCAAATAAACAACAGCTGAACCGGTCAGGCCCATTCAGGTAAAACAACGACGATTTATCTGTGGTGTCAGAGTCAGTCGGCGACGATGGCACCTTCAGCACGATGAATGGTCAGTGATGAGGGGTTTTGATTGTAAAGCAGTGAAAAAATTAAACTCCTAGTGAACTCTACCAGGTAACTTGATTTCAAATTAATTTTTCCAAAGATAATATTATTTTAATGAATTTAATATTAATATGAGATATTAAATTTAATTTAATATTTATCTAGATAATATTTTATTAATTTAATATTAATATGATTAATTCTAATCTTAGAAAATTTTATTTCAAAATTTTTTTAAAGATATTCTTGTTATTTACAACTTAACCCCAAAAATTTAGGGAAATTACGAAATTATCCCATTGGTAAAAAATTATAATTCGAAGCGAGCCCACACTCGACAGACGTGAGCTTAAGGATATCAAAGAAGACTACTCGATCAAAGCGTTCATCCTAGACGAATCATAAAGGTACGATTTTGATTAAGTGTTTATTCCTTTAGATAACACAACCAAATTCTTATTTTTGGAAAAAAAAATTAAAACTCTAGTTTTCCCTTAAACCTATTTTCCGCTACTTTTTTCGAACCCAGTTTTTCAACAGAGTCAACTGAACCGAGTACCAACTCAATTGAGAAATTTCTAAAATACCATTACTTTTTACAAAGTAACATATACTAATACGATGATTTTTTTAGCTTTTCATTTTTAATAAAATAATAATATGCTAAAATTTGAACTTAGGACACATGAGTTTAAAACTTTTAACTTAACTGTTTCAACCAAAGTCTCATTTAGTTTTAATTAAAATTTTGGCTTGATGGTATAAAAGGCCCTCGAAGAATTTGAAAAAATCAATCAAGCCCCTCACGAGCTTTTCCTTTCAATTGAGCCCCTAAACTTACAATTCTGACTAGTGAGATCCTTTGACCAACGTTGACCATTAGAAACTAGCAACAATGCTAACATGACCATTAAAGGTCTTAAGTCAACCATCGGATGTTGATGCGACAATCTATGTCACCACCGACTACTGACCTAGCACTGCCACATCAGCAAAAATTAAAAATTAAAAAACTTATTTTAAAATTCAAGTTAAAATGAACCTAGGCAAATGGTTGTCTAAGTTCATTTGAAACTACACACTCATATGTCTAGATTTATTCCAAAATTATAAAAATAAAAAAATACTATAAAAATCATTAAAATATTATAAAAAATATATAAGGAGTTTGATATACTTTAGGACTCTAATGTCATTAGGAATAGAGTTTTATATCATTCATACTTCTTATGTTTATAAACCTAGACTTTGGAGAATCATTTAAATATCTCTATTGATCAATTCAAATAATTACTTCTCTTTTGTTCACTTTACCCTTTTTATTATTTATTTTATTACATGTTATCAAGACGATACTAATTTTTTTTCGCAATTCCTTTTCTCTTCTAAACTTTTCTCTACTAAAATTCAAGTTAAAATGAACCTAAACAAATGGTTGTCCAAAAGATAGCTATAAGAATCGAGTATGAAAGTTTTAGAAGATAGTAATAGAAGTTCTCAAGATAACCTTTCAAAGCGAAGAGATTAACTTATATTCAAAATTTTGATAGGTTGTCGAGACCTACAAAAATAAAAATCTACTTAAAAATATAAATTGGTAGATATCAACAAGTAGGTTCCTATCCACAGAGATGATAAATTAAAATGTAAGAAAATGAATGAGGAAAAACTCTAGTCAAAGCAAAAATCTCGTTTGATTCAAGGTTTGATCATTGATAAAAAGATGATTTCCAATGTTTTTTAATAAATTGGTTATAGTTACCGATGATCGCCTAGCAACCTAATCATTTATTACCTTCTCGATAATCAAGATAATCATCATTAAATTACTTCTCTTATTGACAAACATACATGTATTGATCACTTAGGATTTAATCTATCAATAACATTACGAATAAAAGAGAATTCTAACCAACAAACACACAATTAGGGTTCATTTAAGTTAGACCACATGCCCACGCTACATAATCATAAACTACGACATAAACGATTATAAAATTTGTCACAAATATTATAAATCAACCAATCGACCAAACCTCTAATTGACAAAGCAATCATTCTAAGCTTCAAATACCAACCAAATATTTAACAAACTTGAACAATTGTAATTCAACCAGAAGACATACAAATACTAAAGAATGAAGAAAGGATTAAGAACAATTTGATCTCACAAAATTTATAGATCAAACTTCAAAATTTATTTTGACTAGAAAAAGAGTTTAGAAACTCATAAAGAAAATAAAAACAAAATCAAAATAAAAACAAAATCAAAATAAAAACATAATCATAAACTCCGTCTCCCCATCGCTGTCTCCCCCCCGTAGTCTTAACCTAATTATGTCTATTTATAGGGAAAAAATAATATATGGGAGAAAATACAAAAGTGCCCTTAATTAAATAAAGCATAAATTTTTTTAGAATTTTTGGCAATTTTCACGTCAGACTTTCAAGCCATTGTTGGATGTTTTCCTGACGCTTTTTGGGCTTGAGTAGTTAAATAACTTTGGGTAGATCTATCAATTCTCTTCGAATCAGTATTTTATGGGCCCAAAACAGAAGTCTATACCTTAAGCTCTAGCCAAAATATTGAAATTGCATTGTGTGAAAATTCAATATGCAAAAACTTGCAAAAAATAAACTTTAAGCTTCTTTTTCTCCAATTATTCCTTAAATAAATACTAAATAAAATATAAGTATAAATAATATAATTGAGAACATAAATAACATCATTCAATGAGAGAAATATCACAAATAATTAGGAAATTACACGCTTATTAATTCTCAATATATGAAAAATCATTGGTTATGTATCTGTGACACACCTAGATATTCTATTATTCAATTAATATCCTTGAAAGGAAGGAAACATATGTCTCATAGACAATATAATAGTGCATACTATCCTTAAGGGTAAAAAATATTTTTCTTGTTATACTGAAACAAACCAATCTTTGGTGGTACAAAATTAATTTAAGGCTCTAGAAGAGTTAATATATTGTTACCCCATGTTCAATGTGGCAACGAAACACGTTAATCGTTCATAGTAAAAAATTAATTCAAGACTTCAGAAGAGCTAATACATTGTTATTCAAATAAATAAGGCAATAATTAATACACTATGTTCCAGTTAGTCTTAGAGAAATTATTTGTTTTAAAATATATACGTTGTAGCAGATATCATAGAAAAACTACCGCCTTCTCATCTAATTTGTAGTATGCATATATTAGTATAGTTAAATCACATGTTGATATTTGAAAACTAGTATTCCAAAAGAATGATGGAATAAACGTTTATCAAATTCATTCAAAGTGATCATTTAAAAGTTAGTATTCAAGATTAAAATATGTAGAATATGAGATATCATGTGATGTTATCATGGAGGGAGAAAATGTGCATTGTACTCTTTTTCCCTTAATCAAAATTTTATCCCATTGTAGTTTCTGGTAAGGTTTTTAATGAAGCAGATGTTATATGTATTGTTAAGTATAACTCATATTTTCAATCAAATTTGAGAAATAATCTTCTAGTTAAACTCTGCTTATTTGTTTCAATCAAATACTGATTAGTTTAGATTATTTTATTATTATTTGACATATGAATTTAGCCTATAAATAGGCTATTTTACAACCTTAGATAATACACCCATTAGAGATTAGAACTCATAACACATTTAGAGAATTTTGTGTTTACATTTTGAGGGTTCTTTGTTTTCGGGGTTTGGAGTTTAGTTTTATCTCCATCTTTTGTACTATTCATTCTTTTGTCATTATAGTAAAATTATCTTTACCCGTGGTTTTTTATCCTTTTTGGAGGGGTTTTTCCACGTTAAATTTGTGTGTTCAATTTCTCAATTTATTCCGCTATTTTTGTTCCTTGTTGCTTAATCGGGTCGATCCCTAACAAGTGGTATTAGAGCTAGTTCAATTTTCATAGATCAACCCATTCAGATATGAAAGCAACAAGGTTTGAAATTGAGAAGTTCGATGGTGAGACAAATTTCAACCTGTGGCAAGTTCGGATGATGGCAATTCTAGTTCAATCCGGTTTGAAAAAGGTTGTTACCGGAAAAAAGTCTAAGAATCTAAATAAAACAGAATAGGAAGAGCTTGATGAAAAGACATTGTCTGCAATCCAGTTGTGCCTCGCGAATACGGTATTGCAGAAGGTATTGATGGAGAAGACCTCATCCGCCTTATGGAAAAGGTTAGAAACTCTTTATGCGACTAAGTCTTTGGCTAACCATTTAGTGTTGAAACAACGTCTATTTACGATTCGCATGAACGAAGATGAGCTTCCTAGAGATCACATCAGTCAATTCATTACTCTTTTAAATTATTTAAAGAACGTTGAGGTTCATATTGATGATGAAGATCAAGCTATGCTATTATTGTGTTATTTACCCCCTTCATACAAGTCTTTCAGGGAGACCTTGATTTATGGCAGAGACAAACTCTCGTTCGAAGATATGAAGGGTCATTTGTTGAGTAGAGACAAACTCGACAATGAGCTTCATTTGGATAGCAAGGCAGATAGGCAAGCTTCCGTTTTGATGGCATCAAAGAAACGAGACAAAAGGTGTCGCTCTTGTAAAAAGTTAGGTCACATCAAAGCAGATTGTTATAAACTGCGAAATAAAAGAGCTGCTGATAGTAACGAGGAAGATGTAGCTGGTGCTAATTTGATCGATGAAAGCAGTGATGATTTCTTGTTAGTGTCAACGAGCGATAACTCCAAGCTCACGTCCTAGTGGATCCTAGATTCGGGATGTTCTTTCCACATGTGTCCCAATAGAGAATGATTCTCCACATATAGTTCGGTTGAAGGTGGATTTGTGCGCATGGGAAACGATTCATCTAGTAAGGTAATTGGTATTGGTACTGTTAAAATTAAGATACACGATGGGACGATTAGGACACTCTCAAATGTCAGGTATGTACCTGATTTACGAAAGAATCTCATCTCCTTGAGTATTTTAGACTTGAAAGGATACAGAATCAACATTGAGTCAAGCGGCATTAAAGTATCTCGTGGAGCTCTCGTTTTGTTAAAAGGTAAAAGAACTGGCAATCTTTATATTCTGGAAAGTTTTACAGTGACCGGTGAAATCGGACGTCCCTCGTCCGTTACAGAGTCGAAGTCAACTCGTTTGGAGCGGAGGCAACTTGGTCATAGAAGGGAAAAATGTATGACCGTTTCGTTGAAGAGAGGTTCTCATTTGGATGCAGGTTTTGAAAAGTTAGGGCACTGTGTTCATGAAAATCAGACCCGAGTTAGTTTTGATTTGGCAGTGTACAAGTCGAAGGCTAGAAGTCTTCCAGTTTCTAAGCACAGATTCGACTTAGTTAATTCCCTGCATAGTTCAAGATAGGCTCGTGGCGGGCTTTGGCAAAGATGGCGTTGTAGAAATATGAGTCAATGTGGAGATTTGTTAAGTATGACTCATATTTTCAGTCAAATTTGAGAAATAATCTTCTAGTTAAACTCTGTTTATTTGTTTCAATCAAATACTGATTAGTTTAGATTATTTTATTATTATTTGACATATGAATTTAGCCTATAAATAGGCTATTTTACAACCTTAGATAATACACCCATTAGAGATTAGAACTCATAACACATTTAGAGAATTTTGTGTTTACATTTTGAGGGTTCTTTGTTTTCGGGGTTTGGAGTTTAGTTTTATCTCCATCTTTTGTACTCTTCGTTCTTTTGCCATTATAGTAAAATTATCTTTACCCGTGGTTTTTTATCCTCTTTGGAGGGGTTTTTCCACGTTAAATTTGTGTGTTCAATTTCTCAATTTATTCCGCTACTTTTGTTCCTTGTTGCTTAATCGGGTCGATCCCTAACATGTTTTATCTCTTTTTCATTCGCTAATTTTTTTTCCATATGGTTTTTATCTTACTAAAGTTTTAATGAAACACATTATCTATCGATAGGCTTCCAATGCGAAGTGTTATAACTATTTTATTATTATAAAGTAAATATCCATCAAGATAAGAAGTTTGATATACTTTAGTACTCTAATGAAAAACATTGTAAATATTTTTATTTTTGTTCTTCTATTTCTTTTGTTTTTACTCTCTTTATTCTTTATTTTATTAAAAATCATTGAAATTTTTAAAAAATTTATAAAACAACACTAAAAATTTTCATTTTTACTCTTTTCTCATACAAAAATTATAAAATCATTTTTCATTAAAATATCGTTAAAAGTTATAAAATTAAAAACATCATTTAATCCATATATATAAATTACTTTCCAATGAATGTTAATAATAATAACCCAAAATATTTCTTCTTCCTTTATGATAAAAATAAAACAACAAATTTTCTTTTCTTTTAATTAACCCCAATGGCGGAGCCACTAAAAGACTCAGTAGGGCCATGACCCTTTCAAAGTTTAAGATTTTTCAATTTCTCTCTTAATATACATACTATAACCCTCCTAAATATAAAAATAGATCCATCTAATATTTTTATAATATTAAAAATAATATTAAAAAATTATTCTCGATAAAAAAATAAAAAAGCTTTTTGAAGAAACCAAATTTCGAAAGTAAAAATTAAAATATGAAAAGAGTCGTCTTCGTTCTTCACACTCACACTACTTTTCTAGCCTCTTCTCCTTGTAGCCATCCACACTTGCAAGTTGTGGAGATTATATATATTTGAAAATATAATGTGGAATAAAAATTTTATTTAATTTTTGTAGTATAATTATCATACATAATATATGTTATAAGAAAAAAAAATTACGTAGTACGTCTAATTTTAACTTGACCCACTTGAAATTAACATCCTGACTCCCAGAAGCGAATCTAGGGGGCTGACAGGGGCCGATCCCTTTAAAATGGAAAATTTCTCACTTTGACCCTTTAAAATTTTTAAAATTTTAAATTAATAAAAATAAAATTGTAGTGTAACCTTCTAAAATTGATAAAATTTTAATTTAATATTTTAAAAGTTATATTTTTATTATCGTAAAAATTATAAATGAATTTTCTAGCTTAGCCTTGCTGGCTTCGTCACTGATTAATCCTTTATTAACAACTAAAAGTAGGGCACGTATAAATTAAACGATAAGCCCCAACCGCCACCTCGACAAGTCAACGTCTCTCAACACTGTTTGTTAACCTTGATTAATTAATTTTAATTAATCCTTAATCAAGCTTTTCTTCTTTTTTTTCTATAGCAAGCCACGTCATTACCATGAAATGGACGGCCCAAACTAAATAGTTGAAGTTTTATTCTCCTTTTTCTTCGAGGAGCGCGTTTCCTTTTCTCTAGAAACTGCTGCTGTTTTTTTTTTCATCCTTTTAACTCAGTCCCTGAAAATTGAGCCGTTAACGTCAACCCGATTCAGGCGGAACCGTTTCCTCACTCAAAATCCTCGCACAAACTCAGCAGTTAATTAAACACTTCATAAAGTTGAGTCGCTTTATTAGCAAAGTTGCCGTTATAGTGATAATCAAAGGTGTTGATTCTGTAGGAAGAAGGAAAAAAGTAATGGAGAAATCTGTTTTTGTTAAAGATGTACAACAACTCAATGGAAATCTCCACCATTCTTTTTCCTCTGTTTCTCAAAGAGATGTAACTTACAGGTTTGTTCTTTTTTTTTCTTTTTTGGTGAATTTTGATTGATTTTTTTCTTTTGTTGGATTGTATGTGTGAATTTTTGGATTTTGAGTTCTGGGTTTTGTTTGTTTTGAGATAATATAATCTGGGTTTTTATTTATTTATTTACTTATTAAGGAAGTTGACTTTGTTGACTGTGTCTAATTGTGTTAAATAGTGTAAAGTTTCTGTTTTTAACTGTGTCTATTGATTGTAAAGCTGGGGACAGATTTAGATTAATTAAGAGTTAAATTAAAAGCTTGAATGGAGTACAAGACTGAATTTTCAGTGAGATTTTGATTAGAAGAAAATCTTCAATATTGTGACCACTTTGGGTAGCAAATGGTGAAATTGAAATCTCCCAGGATCATATCCAAAAACTACCTTGTTTTACGATGAAAATGATTTTTTATCATAATGAAATTGGCTTAGTCAGTGGTATTTCCTTGCAAAACCAGTTGATTTGACTAGTATCTTGGTGAATGCTAATCTATCTGTATTAGCAGCCTACTTGATCAATTTTAAAAATTATGGATTCGGGTGGTCGGATTAGACAAGCTTCTCTATATTTTGCCTTTCTTGGGAGAGTAGTCTGGTTGTTATTGGCTGATAGTATTTATTGTAGGACTTATATGCATGTTAGCATGTTAGGGAAAATATTATGTATGTTATTCTGTATATACAGTAACTTAACTCCTTCACACACTGACATTCTGGCATTCATCTAAAGTTGCAATTTTTATGGTTTGCTGGGTTGGGATTTGATTTCTATACCTTTGGTAGTACTAAGTACTTGACCTTCTGTAATTCATCTGCTCAGTCGGATCTAGATTACTAAAGGAAGGCGATGAACTCGGAGGAACCTTTTAGGGCTGAAATAGTTTCACTTTCCCATTACTTTCTCATTTGAGTATTTCAGAATGAGATTTGAGATTTAAAAGTTCTAGGACTACCATTTATATGGTAGTGAAGAACTGTTAATTTTGAATTTCTTTTTGAAACTGAAATGACTAATTCGATACTACCAATAGTACAAGGGATGATCCCTTCTGCAGTAAACCTACTGCTGTCCTAATGTGTTGAAACAAACTATGGAATATATATGGTATAGGATGATTCATGCTCGCAATGCCTCATAAGTTTCAAACACTCTTCATCCTAGCGTACTCCAATAAAATGATAGAAACAATTCTTTCTTGCAGCTGTGGTTCTTGTGGGTATGAGCTAAACCTAAGTTCCTCTAGTAGAAACACCGCAACAATCGGCTCTAAATATGGAAAATTGATTAAGCGAGGGATGATATCATTCTTCAATATAGACGAGACAAGATTTACGCAGGTCGATGAATTCCAATGCAGACCCTACTTTTCGAAGCACTCGTGGGGTTTATTCCGCCATAGAACCAAACTACTTTGTCGCAAGTGTGGGAACCACATTGGCGATGCTTATGATGATAAATCTTCTGGCTACCCTCATGTCTTAGATGGTTCTGATTCATCCTCCGGCACTGAACCTTCTAACCATAGAAAATATGATGTTAGAATCCGTGCCCTACAGCCTTCGACTGCTGAAGGACTCGGCTCTCCACTTTTTGCGTGATTTCCTGCAGTGCATCATTGATGGTCTTCGGTTTGAATTATCAACTACTGACTGAGCGTTTTCGTATGGGATTATTGCTGTCTATTAGTTGGTTTGAGTCTTCCATTTTATGCTGTCTTTGCTGTGTTTCTGTTAAGTGTATATATGAAAGGTAAGTAATGTGGAGCTTTAAAATGAGGTTGAGCACAGTAATGTCATTACCCAAATTTAAATGTAATATCTGTTTGAGTTGAATTAAATCGAGTATTTTTCTTTTGGCCTTTGAACTGATCATCTGCTTATTGTTGTTCCTTATCTAATTATTTTAAGTTTTCTTATTTTTTATATTTTATATAAAATCAATAAAAATTCAATCATGATAAAATTTAAACCCATGAAATAATAAATTTTAAACTTTTAAATTTACCATTGCTGAGTAAATTAATGCTAAAGTGGTAATTTTTTCATTTTACCGATTTACGTCCCCAATCCAAAAATAAAGCATTGAAGGAAAAAGATCTCAGGGGCATATTTATAATCCAAGAATAAAAGGTTTTTAATGATAATTTTTACACTACACATTTTTTATATACATTATAATTTACTTATTTGTTTTGATATATTTCTTAAAATTTTTAATTTGGTGCCGAAATAATTTTTGTTAAAAGGGTATTTTTTAAATAGAATAATTTTAAGAACTTATTTTTGAAGTACTTACTAGAGCATTTATTAAATAAATTAAAATTTGTAATTAACATCTTTCTCACTACATCCTACCCTACTTAAATAAAAACTAATCAAAGGATTAAGGTTAGTTAGAATTTAAGAATTAAGGAGTAAGATTATAGCAGAATTTTAGGGTTAGGATTTAGGTTTAGAATAGGGTTCCAACACTTACTGGCTGTGCAAACTCGTACAAAAAATTATTTGCTCAGCATTGAACCCAGATAACCTTCACTAGAAAATACCAACAATTTCCTATATCAATTTAATGCGAGCAGAAGGCTAAAAAATCAAGGTTATAATAGGTGAAAAGGGTATGAATTAAAATTAAACTGGGAGAGCACTGAATTGCAATGATAAAAATTAAAATAAAGAACAACCAGTGCTTGTTTCTATAGAATAGAAAACCTGAACTGCAAGTACAAAGGTACAAAAGAAGGAATGTATAATCAGATGATCGTCAAGCAGTCTTCATTCATCAGCAAAGTCCCATGTAAAAACAAGCAAAATCCTCTTGAAACTATTATGTATATAACTTAGCCAGGTCTTCAGAGAAAGCTTTCCTGATGGCCTCTCTCTTGATCTTTAGAGCTGCAGTGACAAGCCCGGATTCTGGAGTCCATGGAGTTGAAAGCAATTTGATTTTAGCCGGAATCTCAAACTTCTCCAGTCGTGCCTTCTTGCCGATCTGCAAATAAAAGCAGTATTCAAAATGAAAGATTGGGGTGGGATAATCGGTGAAAAAATGTACATCCAGGCACCCTCCTAAAAGCTTATGTCTTTTCTTTTTAAAATTTATTCGGTAAATTCAAAGATCCTCCTACAACTAAGATAAGTTTTAAATCAATGGAATGTTATTCTAGAGAGTAGAGATATACCTGAACGAGAGACGAGAGTACTTCCTTGATAGTTTCTTCTTTCTCACACAACTCCGCAAAATCAGTAAAAGCAACTCCTTGCTTAGAAGCCCAATCTTCCACTGCATGCTGGGAAGCCACGACAAGAGCCACACAGTAACTATGGAACGGATCAGCATGCAACATAATATTGTCGACATAGGGACTGATGCTGAGAGCAGCCTCAACCTGTAGAAGATAAAATTAGCTACCATGGAACATCCAAAGAACATCCTTGTTTGATTAGAAACATTGATTCATACCTTTCCCAAAGAAACATATTCCCCATGCTGAAGCTTGACAATGTCCTTTTTACGGTCAATTATCTCGAGGCAACCATCAGCGTGAAACTGTCCTACATCACCAGTATAGAACCACCTCATTCCTCTCTCATCAACCTTCTCCGCATCAAAAAGATCAAAATAATCAGTTTACTAAGAGATAATCTTAAGAACAAAGAGAAAGAAAAGGAATGCGGATTTTGAGAGTTCTAATGCCTACCTTGTACACTTCTTTTGTTTTCTCTTCATTTTTGAAGTATCCAAGTGTTACACTGGGACCACCGACAACTATTTCTCCACGAGGCATTGGTGAATCACTAATTAAATACCCACCTTCAGGCCAATCTACTAACTGAAAGAAACAAAACATAATGCAATATGATGAAAGTCAGAAATGAATCCACCAACTAGAATCGACAACCCCGCAACATAGATCATATAGTGAGAGAATAACAAGGAGAAAATGAAGCTTTGACCAGACATTCTAAATAGAGTTCCTTAGAACATTGAAGTAAAGAATGTGAGCAGGTCAAAAGTCATACTGTGCAAACTAGTGAAATTAATCACAACTATCTCTTACCTTGACAAAGGAGCAAGGAAGTGGAGAACCAACACGACCAATGGATGTATCATCGACCTCAGAAAAGGTGGCACCGGCACAAGTCTCAGTTAAACCATACCCTTGGCCAATTGGAGCACTGAAAAATGAAATCCGATGAGAGTATGCTACTTAAAATATTAAATGGAAACCACTTAGTAGAATGTTTTCAATGTAAAAAAATGCTTAGTAGTTAAATTTATTGCATTCAGAGATTTTATATCATTTGATAAAATTACACCGGTCTTTTTCTTTCTAACTCTTTATTACATGTAAAATCACTATAAGTCATATAGTATATTCTATAAACCAGTATATAAAATATAGGGATTCATTAAACAACACCTTGATTATATTCAGAACAACAATTGTTATAGTACAGAAATGTGCTTGTGTGTTGACTGCAAGCTTATGTGCCAGGGAATGGAAGAGCAGCACCATAGGATCCATATATTTACTTTATATAATGATCAACTCAAATTGCAATAAACATACTAACCCAAGGCAGATGTTGATAAATCTCTGAGTATCTGCAGATAGAGGAGCACCACCAGATAACAAAAATCGAATGCGACCACCGAGAACTGCTCGGACCTTTTTAAAGACAAGAAAGTCCCATAGGAACTTTTCCAGGCCCCAGGCACCAAACCAACTACCATTGATTGCAGATAATCTACGGGAATAAGCCAAGTCAAACAATTTCTTTGCTAGTCCACCCTTTGCATCTACCTAAAGTTCACAAACCAAGAAAGAAATGAGTTTACTCACAGTATATATGCATATAAAGTAGTTGCATGTTTGTAGCATTGAAAGTTTCTAACCTTCTTTCGCACTCCATCACGAACACGATCAAGAATTGCTGGGACGGCTGCCATCACAGTTGGACTTAAAACAGTGGCATCCCCCTTTGTTCCCCTTTTTATCTTGTTGGATGTATCGGTGAGAGTCAAAGGGGTTCCATATCCTATGATACCTCCAACAGCAGGAATTAAATTCTACAATAGCAAAAAGAAAGTTAAAAATGTTTATCACTCTGCAGGTATACAAATTTGGAATATAATCAAAGATCAAAACCAAGTTGCTGTTAATCTTTATAATCCAATCCAAGACAACATACATACCTCAGCCGCTAATTCAAGAATATGAGCAAGCGGCAGATAAGCAAGATAAACATCCTTGCTCCCTAGTCCGGGAACGATTGTCATAACTGCAGAAACCGTAGCTAGTACATTGCCATGTGTCATCATCACACCCTGTACAAATTTGATGTATTTCAATAGGGTTAACAATATGGATGCCTAATCTTAACCATTTTGCAAGACTCAAAAGATAACATCATGCTTACCACCTATTTGCTAACATAAATCAATAAGAGAACAAAAGAACTGGAACAAAAATAGACGCTTCTAACCTTAGGCAATCCGGTACTTCCACTAGTATACATTATAACTGCAACATCAGCTGAAAGAGGTAAATCGGCATCCAAGGGACTTGCACGGCCGACACTTTTGACATCAGCAAAAGAAGAGATTGTCCATCTACTAGTTGCACTGGATGCAAATTCATCGTCCATACAGATCACACGTGTGACAGTGTCTAGTTGCCCGCTAATGTTGACAAGTTTTTTTAGTTCTTTGTTACCACAAATCACAGTCGTAACTTCAGTCTGTAAGAGCAAAGATTGTATACTTAAATAAATATGAGTAATGAATGTGGAAACCATAAAAACCTTTAATAGAATTAACCCTGTGAATCTTCACTTTTTCCACTTGGTTGCACATTATAAGATGCAGGGAATACTATTATGATTCGGTAACCTCATTAACCTTGGGAAAGTGCATTACCAACTTAGCAACTTAACCATATATATAGAAATGTATATGTAACCTTTAATAAGCTTCCTGATATGATATTTTTCACTTCAATAAAAAGAAAATTAGCAAATCGTTGAAAAGTTATTAACTACCAACAGACCCTTTGCACTAGAACTGGTAGCAATGGAAGAAAGAAAATCTATAAAAATGCAAATATGTTCGCAGAGAGAGAAAGAGAGAGATGGAACCTCATTTAATGAGTGACATAAGGCCTCCTCTCCTAAAGATGCATATATGGTCACCACAGTCACATTGAGCCTAAAGCAGGACTGAAAGAAGTATCCATATTAGTTGTATTCTCTAATCTGTGGAAAGGAAAGCATGTTACACCTCAGTTACAACTTAAAATTAACAAGCTTTGTATAAGACCTGCAATGCAATGAACCATTCTTCTCTGGTATCAGCAAAGATTGCCACACGCTCTTCCCTTTTGTGACCAAGTTGAACCAATCCAGAAGCAAAATCGCACACAGTTTCAAATGTTTTCCCATAAGTCAACCATTCATAATCTCCCAAATGAACCTTCTCAAAGGATCTTCCATCTTCAGTTACTTCAACCTCCCTCAAAATCATTTTCCTAGTTCCAAGCAATGGTTTATCTGCGTGTTGCTTACATGCCTGCTCAAAAAGTTCTGCAAGAGTAGATATACCTTCCCATGATGTTTCAACAGGGGAAGGGAATCGACTGTTTCGGATTGTATACCCTGGTTCCCCACCAACATCGACTGGCACCCCTCGCTTCTTCACCTTCTTTGAACTCCGAAGGAGAAGGGTAAAAACAATAGGAACAAGCGCACCAACGATATAACCAGTCATATTTATAGGATTTTGTGCCCCCAGAGGAATATATCTTTCAGTTCTCCTGAAAACAGAATCACATCCAATCACTATCACTAACCAAAAATGTATGAGAAAACTTTGGCCAGCTGCCAGCCAAACCATGCATGACAAAGTGCACATGCAGCTGCATAGGTAGATACAGAGACATCACTTTCTTCTAACAAGATGGATTCGACAAAGAAACCGGTTAACAGGTAACCCAGGCATTGACACGGAACAAAATCCATGTTCCTATTAATTTTTATTAACTTCATAGAACAGCATTTTTTAACCAATTAAACAGAATCCTAATTTTGATATATCCACAACCAATATATACAAGTATTATACTTCAAAGGAAGTTTCCTGGGTGCTTTTAGATGTTACCACAGTGTCTTTAAAATCTTTTATTTTTCCTGATTTTAAGAAACCAATCATCAAAGAAAGAGAAAAATGAGGGGTAAACAAGTGTTACCAAAAATTCCACCCTCAAAACATCAAAATTCAAATGGTGTGTGACTAAGTCAAAAGCAAATTTTCAATTAAATGAATTTCCCTCAAAAGGAAGTTTCTTGGGTTAAGGAAACCCAACCATAAAAAAAACCACAAAAACGGTAAAAAAAAATATAATAAAAAAATCCACCCTGAAAATATCAAGTCAAGAGCAAATCAACAATGAAATAAAGGAAAGCTAAAACTTTGAAGCCGTCATATTTAGATCAAAACAAAGGGTAATATCAAAAAAACAAAAACAAAAACAAAAGGTGAAACAAGCAAAAACCCAAAAATACCTTCAAATCTCCAAGCTGAAATACGTAAGAAAGCAAAGGGATGCAGTTCAAGCAATCAGCATTACCCCAAAAGCAGCAGAAAAATGGGGAGGGGGTATTGAAGTAAAACAGAAGGTGGGGGGTGTGATTTGTTTAGAGTAAAGAGATCAAATATAGAACGTTGGAGGGACAGGGTAGCAGATTAACGGCGGAAAGATCGAGACTGAATCAAGTTGGTGTTGCAGAAGTAGTTTATGACTCTGAAAAAGGGTATACTTCCTTGGCGTTTATATTAAGTTTTTTTTTTAAATTTTTTTATTCGTGGGTTAATTACATAAAATGTCCCTAGGTATCGACTATCAAATTATAAAAAAAAAAATATTATTAGAAATTTCAAAGTATGAATATATATTATTAATTATATAATTGTTGTTTAGTTAATTGATATTTGGAGTTGAAATGATTTAGAGACGTACTGTAGAATTAACCTGGTTGTATGGGGTTTGTGGCGTAAAAGGGCAGAACAGATTCGGTCAGGGGAAATGACAGAGAGAGGACTAAACAGATGGCAATTGAGGTTCAGATGTTTCAAGTTGAAGTGTTAAAAGTGAAAGTGTGGTGGATGTGGTCATAGTTGTGTGGCCCAGCAGCCATCTGCAATCGAAGAACCCTCCTCTCCTCCTTTTCTTTCAATCTTCAGTTTCTTAATTCTTACCCACCCCATATGTATATTTCAGAGTAAGGACAAATAAAACTCGATTTTGATTCGAAAAAATTTAAAAAAAATTAAATTTTAAGTTAATTAAATTGAGTTATTCTCGAATAAATAATATGAATTTTGAGTTTGAATCAAGTTAAATGTTACAATTTGAATAACTTGAATCATTTGAATAATGATTAGTGTAAATATATTTTTTATCGTGTTATTTTGAAAATGAGCAAATTAGTCTTCCTCAACAAAATTACAAAAGAAATTCAAAATAATTTTAAATTTCAAAATATTTATAAAAATTCAAAAGTTTATGTTTTTTTAAATTATAATAATTTTAAAAATTCTAAATTAAAATTTTTAAAATAATAATTTTGAGGACTTAAATAAGTTAATTAATTGCTTAATTTTATCATATTAAAGTATCTTTATTATTATTATTATTTTGTTTTGAAAAAGTTTTCAAAAATCTATATAGTTTCAAATTTATGTGCTCTAATATAGAATTAGTTATACTATAATAATATTTTAAATCTACATGTTTAATTTTTTAATTTAACTCAAACAATTTCACTCGAGTTAAGATGATAAAATAGGATTCGTCAACTTGATTAATTCGAAATTTTTTCATTCGATTCGACTTGATTTAATCGGACGCTCACCCCTATTTTCAATTGCTTATACGCAATGGTAATTTGTATGTTCATTTTTAGAAAGATGGTTTTTGCATGTGATTTTAGTTTTTTAATAATATATTTTGTAGTTTTAAAAATATATTTGCTAATTGAATAAGAATTAGCCTGGTTTATAATAAAATTTTATTAATTTTGAAAAATAATTAAGAGAATAAAATGTATTTTAAAAGTAATGAAAAAATGATAGTAAAATATTGAGAGATTAGATAAAATAGTTTGTCATGAGTCAAAAATTCACCTAAATTATTATTTTAATATTTCATTGTCTTTGATGTAATATTTTACAACACAATGGTATATAATATTCATAATTACGTAAATATTATTAAAAATAAATAATAGTAAAACTATCTAATATCAAATAATAATAAAATCATATATTTCAAACAAAATATATTACATAATACTAAAATATTATTTTTTCCAATAATTATTTAGATGTAATTTTGAACGAAAATGCCTTACTAATGCATATATTTAATAGTACTAAATATTAGCTTTAATTGGTATATAATTGTTATACTAAATAAGTAAAAAGTAATCTAAAATGATAATATAATTAAATATGGATCCAAATTTTAATTAAATGGTATTAACTATTACATTCATAATGAAAACAGTGTTAGTAAATAAATGTATATATATAGTGTTTGATATAATGAAAAGTAATACTTTTTTAGCAATTTAATATTTTTAGTACTTTTGAATCCAATTTCTCCTTGAGAATATTTATATTTTAAAAGATTTAATATTTAATTCACAAAATAAAATATTTGACATTTAATATTATTAAAATATTACATCAATAAAGGATCAATGTGATAATCGGCAAAAGCTCCATCAACTAATTTTAATAAATTGGAAATATATCATAATAGTACTGGAATCAATATTAGAGAAATGAAAAATTAATGCTTTGTTTTTGAAATATGACCTTCCCCATCCAATACATCAACTTCCCAATTTAGTTCTAAAAAATATTCAATCTATTAACCTAAATTTGTCCTTATTCGGCCCGATTCGAAGGTCCGATAGGAAAGTGAGAAGGTTTGGACAAATAAATAAAACTCATTTTCTAAACGAACTGGGTCTCGGGTAGGCTTTTTTGGCCCCGACCCAAATTTATAAAAAAATTGTTACTATTTTTTACTGTTTTGCCATTGTTTTTTCATTATTTTACTATCATTTCGCTATTATATTACTATTATTTTGTTGTTATTATTTAGATATAGTATAACTCTTATTTTATTATTAATTTTGCTACTATTTTAGAGGTATTTGCTTGCTAAGTTGCACTTATCTTAGTGTTATTGAATTTTTTTTAATTTTTTTCCATTTGCTGGAAAACATTTATTTTAATATTTTCAGTGTATTTGATATATTTTATTTTTAAAATTTATTTGTATATAAAAATAATAATATAAAAAAATTTAATGCAGGCCAATTCAGGATCGGGTTTTAGTATTTTTATCTGAGTTGGGTTTAGACAAAGTTTTAGGCCAATTTTTCAGGTCAAATTGGGCTCGGGCATAGAACACAGGCCTAAATGTTTTACTTGGCCCAATCCAAACTCGACCCAACCCGACTCATGAACAAGTCTAGATCAACTTTACAATTCAATTCTAGAAAATGATTGAATAAATCAACCTTTCTAATTCAATTCTAAAAAATGATTGAACTGATGAACCTTACAATTCACTTCTAGAAAATAATTGATCACCTAAAAACTTAAACGTGAAGGCACAAATGGGTGGAAAATTATTTGAGAAAAAGAAAATATGAAAGAAAAGGTAGAGTTTCTCATTTCATACACCATCTTAAAGAAACAAATGACTAATTCAGAAACATAAAGCCCATTGAATAAGTTTAAAATGACAAAGTGGAAAGTAGAGTCATTCGATTATAGCAAGGGTACATGACTTTAACTCCATTATATGAATTTTGCAATGGTCTTGGATGAAGATGTTGATGATTCCGTTGGTGGTAATTTCGACAGTGGCAACACTATGGAGGTGTTGCACTGGAAAGCATTTTAGCATATGGGAATTTCAAAATCTTGATTGGGGAAATCTAGACTCATTTATGGTTTTGCGAATCAATCGATTGAAGTTAAAGGATTAGTTGTCCTACTAGTGACCATGGGAGATGGAGAACACATAGTCATGGTTAATGCATAGTTCCTGGTGGTATATTAGCTTTCAACATACAACGCCATATTCGGGCGACCTTAATAGGGAAGACAAAATTGATTTTGGCCACCTTCAGCCTAACGGTCAAGTTCTCAACTCTTTAGAGAACCGGTTATATAAAGGTCAACCAGCAGACAGCAAGACATTATCACATTTTATCACTGCAAATGTCACAAAAGGGCCCCTTGGAAAACAAGGCTAAAAGAAAAGAGGATACGGTAAGGCCCGTCCAGATGAATATAGACAACCAGGTGAATCTCTTGGATAAAACCACTTTAAGTTTGAAAAGTTTAGACATGGAGCTAGAACTGAGTCTATACAAGGTAGAATTAGCTGAGCAAATCGAAGCCTTCTCCCTTTTTGAAGGTAAGGTAGATAAAGGAACTAAGATTGCAGCAAGTCTTCGTAATTTGGAGAGAAGGGTCTTAATGCAACTGTTAAGAAGTAATGCCGACATCTTTGCATAGACCGTTGTAGATATGCCACGTACCAATCCCTCGATGATCGTCCACTCTCTCAATGCAGATAGTTCGGCAAAATTAGTCAAACAAAAAAAAAGGAATTTTTCGATTGAAAAAAATCCAATGAGCCAGAAGAGAGGTAAGTAAGCTCCTCCTTATTGGTTTCATCCAAGAGGTGGTTTATCCAGCTTGGTATAAAATGTGATAATGGTCAAGAAGCCCAACGAAAATTAGAGAATGTGTATAGATTTTACCAACCTCAACAAGTCATGCCCAAAGGAAAGCTTTCCTCCCTCATCTATTGACAAGTTAGTAGATTCCAATGATCAGGGAAAAAACTTCTTTTATACAAAAGATAGCCTTTTATGTTATAAGGTGATGTAATTCAAGTTGAAGAACATAGAAGCCACATACCAAAGGATGGTAAATAAGGTTTTCAAAGCATGGAGGTTTATGTTAACTACATGATGGTCAAAAGCACTATCATGGACCAACATCTAAAAGATTTACAAGACGTGTTTCAAGTGTTGCATTCCTATAACATGAGGTTGAATCTTGCGAAGTGTTCCTTTGGAGTAGGAGAATTTCTTGGGTTTCTTATTCTTTAGTAAGGGTATAGAAGCCAATCTAGAGAAAATAACAACCATTTTAGAAATAAACCCCCTTCAAATAGTCAAAGAGGTGCAGAGGTTAACAGGAAGGATAATGACCCTCAATAGATTTGTTTCAAAGATGGCTGAAAAATGCCTTCCGTTATTCAAAACTCTCCATACGACACCATTCCAGTAGACCCTAGAGTGTCATAGATCATTTGTAGAGCTGAAATAATGCTTATGCTCACCTCTCCAAAGCTAGAGGATAAGTTACATGTGTACTTTTAGTGTATTATGTCAGTTGTATCCTCTAAAATGGTGAAGTTAACTATGCAGAGATTGAGAATATTGTGTTCATTTTGGTTATAGTTGTTAGGAAGTCGAGATAGTACTTCCAAGCCTATTTGATCTTAGTGTTATCTGATCAACCGTTGAAAGAAGTACTACAAAGAATAGAGTTCTCGGGAAGAATGTTTAGGTGAAGCATTGAGCTCATCGTATTTGTATTAGATTTTCTCTCACGAAAGGCCATCAAAGCTCAAGTATTAGCAAAATTTATTATTGAATGCTCCTTTCTTCATCACAAGAAAACAAGGATTAGGATATGGCAGAGAATTAACCAATACAGGCAACCTTTAGATAGACAAAAGAGTCAAAACATGTGAATTGGGTAAGCCCCTTGCTTGAAGCTTGATGGACCCTATTTGTAGATGTTTCAATCGGTAAGGATGAAGCTGTTCCTAGAGTCTTGCTCATAGACCCACAACGCAATGAGTAGTGTTGGAACATTTTCAAATATTTATAGTATCCCAATAACTATAAATGAATGTGTGTAATTAATCAAAAGATAAATCTTTTGGTCATTGGTCAAAAGTTATATCATTTGATTTTTTTAAAAAGAATTATAACTATTCAAAAAATATTATTTGAATAGTTACAAAATTAAATGAATTATTATTATTATTATTTATTCATAAAACCCTATTGAAATATGTCTCTATGAAGAGACATGAAAATTCCTATAAATAGGAATGGGATTTCATTTGGAAATATATCAACAAATTCTAATATTCTTTCTTTTCTTCCTTCATTTTCTAATATTATTAGATTATTCTATAAAGTATTACTGCAGAAATCCTTTGTAGAAATTGAGTTTTTTGTTATACATTGCTCAGTGCATAGTGGACTATTCTCGTCAGTGCAAAGAGCAAATAGTCATTGGCTTCATTGTATCCTCGAGGTTAATTTTCTTGGAACTCATTTGCACACCGAAGATAAGTGGAGGCGAATATAACCTTAAAGATAATGGCTTGATACACGCCTTGGAGCCTTGTCCTATTTCTTTTTTTTCTTTTCGAGTTCCGATCGTGTGTTCGAGATTTTCCTTACCGGAGTTTTGTTCTAACGATTTTAAGGTTATATTTCATGATGACTACAACAACGCATGAAAGTGGAACACTAAGGGAGTTGGCTTCCAACTTTGTTAAACTTGATCGTTTTGATGGTGGCAATTTTCGACGATGGCAGAAAAAGATGCACTTCTTATTATCAACTTTGAAGATTGCTTATGTTCTGGATACTCCAAAACCTGAAGAGAATGAAAACGAATCTGTTGCTGCAACCCGAGAAAGACAAAAATGGGACAATGCTGACTACATGTGCATGGGCCACATATTAAATGGTTTATCTGATGGTTTGTTCGACACCTACCAAAACGAGGTCACCGCTAAAGAATTATGGGACAAATTAGAGGCAAGATACATGACCGAAGATGTTACAAGTAAGAAATTTCTTGTCAGTCGTTCCAATAATTATCAAATGGTTGATGGTCGTTTTGTTATGGAACAATTTCATGATATTGAAAAGATGCTGAATCAATTTAAGCAATATGATATGAAAATGGATGAAATAATTGTGGTATCCTCCATAATAGACAAACTTCCTCCATCTTGGAAAGACTTTAAAAGAAGTCTAAAACATAAGAAAGAGGAAATATCTCTTGAGGCTTTGGGAAATCATCTTCGTATTAAAGAAGAGTATCGAAAACAAGATCAGAACCTAAATTCTGAAAATGCCAAAGTACATGTTACGGGGGAAGTACAGACTACTAAACCATTCAAGAGAAAGTTTAATCAGACTGATAGAGCACCTAAGTTTAAAAAGAAACAAAAGGGACCATGCTATCATTGTGGAAAGCCGGGACATTTCAAGAATGAATGTCTATTTTTAAAGAAGAAATCATCTTCTAAGGCTGATAATAACGAAAAGTTCGTTGCAATGATATCTAAAATTAATATGGCACAAGATGATAATACATGGTGGATTGATACTGGAGCAACCAAACATGTGTGCAAAGACAAAAGCATGTTCACAAAGTTCACACAATGTGAAAATGACAATGTCTTGTACATGGGAAATTCTTCCACCGCAGCAATCAAAGGCAAAGGGTCTGTTGAACTACAATTCACTTCTAGAAATGTTTTAACCTTAAATTATGTATATTATATACCAGAAGTTAGGAAGAATTTAGTGTCTAGAAGTCTATTGAATAAGTTTGGTTTCAAACTTATTTTTGAGGCAGATAAGTTTATTTTGTCTAAGGGAGGAATTTTTGTGGGGAAATGATATATGTATGAGAGCATGTTCAAACTCAATATTATTAATAAGAATAAAAATACTATTTCGCTTATATGGTTGAATCTTTTGTTTGTGGCATTATAGATTAGGTCATTTGAATTATAGAAAATTGAATGACATGTATAAATTAGATCTAATTCCTATTTTTAATAATAATATTGAAAAATGCAATGCATGTATGTTGACTAAAATTACAAGAAACCATTTCCCTAAGGTTAAAAGGAAAACAAAATTGCTTGATTTGATACATAGTGATTTATGTGACATGCATAATACTCCTACATTAGGTGGAAAGAAATATTTTGTTACTTTTATTGATGATTGTTCTAGATATTGTTATGTATATTTATTGCATTCAAAAGATGAAGCGCTTGATAAATTTAAAGTTTATAAATCTGAAGTTGAACTTCATTGTGAATCATTTATCAAGTGCTTAAGATCGGATAGAGGTGGAGAATACTATAATCCAAGTTATTTTGAACTCACTGGAATTGTCCATCAAGTTTCAGCCCCTTACACACCACAACAAAATGGTGTAGCTGAAAGAAAAAATAGAGTCTTGACTGAAATGGTAAATTCAATGTTATCGTATTCAGGTCTTGGACAAGGTTTTTAGGGAGAAGCTGTTCTAACAGCTTGTCATATATTGAATAAAGTTCCTAATAAGGAAACTAAAATAACCCCTTATGAACAATGGAAGAAAAGGAAACCAAACCTTAATTATTTGAAGGTTTGGGGTTGTAGAGCTATTGTAAAAGTTCCAACACCTAAACATAAAAAGTTAGGTGAAAGAGGAATTGAATGCATATTTATAGGTTATGCACATAATAGCAAGACATATAGGTTCATGGTAATTAAACCAAATGATTCAATTTCAATTAATACTGTTATTAAATCAAGAGATGCTATTTTGATGAAAATAGATTTAATTCTATATCAAGACAATTACAACCACAACAATTGATTCATTCTTCAAATGAGAATGAGATTCCATTGAAACAAATTGATAATAATGATGAATCTTGTCAAGAATTAAGAAGAAGTAAGAGGATTAAAAGGTCAAAGATTTTGGACCGATTTCATTATGTTTCTTGTAGAAGGAAAAGGTGAAAGTATATGCAATAAGATACCTTATTGTTATAATAATGAATCGATCCTATTACATTTGAAGAGGCAGTGAAATCTCAAGACTCTGCTTTTTGGAAAGAAGCAATAAATGATGAGATGGATTCGATAATGGGAAATCAAACTTGGATATTAGTTAATCTTCCACCAGGTTCCAAACCAATAGGTTGTAAATGGATCTTCAAAAAGAAAATGAAGGTCGATGGAACCATTGATAAATTTAAAGCAAGGTTGGTAGCAAAAGGCTTTACACAAAGACAATGTATTGATTACTTTGATACCTATGCTCCAGTAGCAAGAATTGCTACAATTAGACTCTTAATATCACTTACCTCTATATATAATTTGGTTGTTCACCAAATAGATGTTAAAACTGCATTTTTAAATGGTGAATTGGAAGAGGAAGTGTACATGGAGCAACCGGAAGGATTTGTTGTTCCAGGACAAGAGCATAAGGTATGTAAGCTTGTCAAATCTTTATATGGGCTTAAACAATCACCAAAACAATGGCACCAAAAGTTTGACAAGGTTGTTTTAGCTAATGGCTATAAAATAAATGAATTCGATAAGTGCATATATAGCAAATTTGAAAATGGAAAAGGTGTCATAATTTGCTTATATGTAGATGACATGCTTATTTTTGGCACGGATTTGGAACAAATAGAAAACACAAAGAAATTCTTGTCAAACAACTTTGCTATGAAGGATATGGGTATAGCAGATGTTATTCTTGGGATTAAAATAACCCGAGATGAAAGCACTATAGCTTTATCACAATCACGTTACATTGAAAATGTGCTTAAAAAGTTTGATCTTTTCAACTGTATACCAGCATCTACACCCATGGATCCTCAATTAAAATTAGTAACTAATGCTGGTAGGAAAATTGATCAATTGAAATATGCAAGTCTAATTGGTTGTCTTATGTATATAATGACTTGTACAAGACTAGATATTGCATAAGCTGTTGGAAAATTGAGTAGGTACACAAGAAATTCAAGTAGTTTGCATTGGCAAGCTTTGAATAGAGTACTTAGGTACTTAAAGAAAACTATTAACTATGGATTATGCTATAATGGATATCCTCTAATTTTAGAAGGGTATTCGGATGCTAGTTGGATTACAAGTTTGGAAGATCATGCATCTACTAGTGGATGGATCTTCATTCTTGGTGGAGGAGTCATTTCTTGGGGTTCCAATAAACAAACATGTATTACTAATTCCACCATGACAGCAGAATTTATTGCATTAGCCGCTGCATCTAAAGAAGCAGAATGGTTAAGAAATTTGCTTTATGATGTACCTTTATGGCCTAAGCCAATTTCACCTATTTCTATCTGTTGTGATAGTGAGGCTACTCTAGCAAAGGCATATAGCCAAATATATAATGGAAAGTCTAAACACATTAGATTAAGACATAGTTATGTCCGACAATTAATCTCTGATGGAGTGATCACTATTAATTATGTGAGGTCAAGTGAAAATTTGGCAGATCCTTTGACAAAAAGTTTTGCTAGAGATGCAGTAAAAATGACCTCAAAAGGGATGGGACTCAAGCCTATTAATTAGAGTCACCCATGATGGAAACTCAACTCAACGCTTGGTATAACGTCAAGTCTTGAGTTCAATGAGACAAAGTACATCATTAGTATGTGACTGTTAGCACTATAAATAAATTCATCCTAAGATTAAAGTGCTAGGTACCCGCAATGATAAGGGAAGGATGAGTAATGTACTCTTAATGGACCCATAACATAAATATGTTAGAGTGTTATAATTACGGGAACACTTTTGATGGGATCTACCTAGGTGAGTGGAAGTGTGGCCGCTTCTAGGAGCTTAAGGGCTTGGCTCTGACAGTACTCATGAAAAGAGGACATAGACACATGGCCATAATAGTGTCCCCAGATACTATGAATTGATTGATGTTGAAATCATTGTGTGAGATGTGTTCAGTTAATCAAATGGAATAGTTGGTTCAAAGTTTAGTCTACCATGCAATTTCGATTAACTTTAACATGTTTTCACTAAGTGAAGGTTCAATCGTAAGACACCTTTATTTATGCAAATTGATTTCCAAGAATATCAAAATCTAAATATTTTGAAAATGAGGGGAGATTGTTGGAACATTTTCAAATATTTATAGTATCCCAATAACTATAAATGAATGGGTGTAATTAATCAAAAGATAAATCTTTTGGTCATTGGTCAAAAGTTATATCATTTGATTTTTTAAAAAGAATTATAACTATTCAAAAATATTATTTAGATAGTTACAAAATTAAATGAATTATTATTATTTATTTATTCATAAAGACACCTATTGAAATATGTCTCTATGAAGAGACATGAAAATTCCTATAAATAGGAATGAGATTTCATTTGGAAATATATCAACAAATTCTAATATTCTTTCTTTTCTTCCTTCATTTTCTAATATTATTAGATTATTCTATAAAGTATTACTGCAGAAATCCTTTGTAGAAATTGAGTTTTTGTTATACATTGCTCGATGCATAGTGGACTATTCTCGTCGATGCAAAAGCAAATAGTCATTGGCTTCATTGTATCCTCGAGGTTAATTTGCTTGGAACTCATTTGCACATCGAAGATAAGTGGGGGCGAATGTAACCTTAAAGATAGTGGCTTGATACACGCCTTAAAGCCTTGTCCTATTTCTTTTTTTTCTTTTCGAGTTCCGATCATGTGTTCGAGATTTTCCTTACCGGAGTTTTGTTCTAACAAGTAGCAATATGGCTTATCTTTTTAGTTTAGTATCTCTAACAATGTGGCAGAGTATGATGCATTGATGGCAAGACTTGAACTAATAGCCCGACTTAGGGCCAAAAAATACAAGTATATATAAATTCTCAGTTAGTGGCCAACCAGGTAACTGGGGAAACGAGGTTAAAGAGCCTACCCTCGCCAAATATCATCAGTAGGTTACAAGCTTTTTTTAAGGTTCCAGACCATGAACCTGTAACAAATAACCCACAATGAGAATTCATGAGTAGATGTATTATCCAAACTCACAACTACAATCTAGGTTCAACAGAGGGGTAAGATATTACTCTAACATCATGTCCATCCAAGCTATGTCCAACGGCAAGTGTACTATATTGATGAATGACGCAATTGGATGACACTAATCATGAAATTCTTAACAGATGAAAGAAGCCATTGAATTCTAAGAACAGGTGAAATTGAGAAACAAAGTTATGAGGTACATACTTATTAATGGCGTATTGTACAAGAAGAGTTTCTCTTAGCCCCTACTTTGGTGCCTAGGCCCCAATAAGGCAGATTATGTTCCACAAGAAGTTCACTAGGGCATTTGTGGACATCAAATGGGTAAAAGGTCACTTGCCCAAAATATTTTAAGGCAAGATTATTATTGGCCAACTATTCACAAGGGCACCTTAGACTTAGTGGTAAGATGTGAGCCTTGCCGAAATTTACCCGCATCCCTTGTACTCCAATTAAATCCCTACAGGCGATTTCTAATCACTAGTCGTTGCTACCTAGGGGATGGATATCCTTGGCCCTTTTCTAGAAGCCATAGGAAGAAAGAAGTTCATTATGGTCTCTGTGGAGTACTTCACAAAGTGGATGGAGGCAGAACCACTAGCCACTATCACAAATAGGCAAATTGAAAACTTCATGTGGAAGGTGATCATATATAGGTATAGTCATCCCCATGTTATTATCACCGATAATGGCATGCAGTTCCAAGGAAAACTTGAAGACTTATGTCAAAATTTGAAAATTATGACAGCGAAAAGTTCAGTGAGGACACCTCAACGAACAGTCAATCCGAGGCCACCAACAAAAAGATTTTGGCATCTCTAAAGAAAAAGGTTGGTAAAGCGAAGGCAGCATGGCTAAAGGAGTTGCCCAAATACTATAGGCCCACTGGACCAATTCACATACAAGAACAAGAGAAGCCCCTTTCAACCTAATGTTTGGGATAGAGGTTGTTATCCCTGCAGAAACTGGTATAAGCTCCTTCAAGACTACATATTTTGACCCTAGCCACAACGACGAGATGCTCCAAGCTAACCTGGATCTGATGGAGGAAAAGAAAAAGGAATCTAAAATCAAGTTGGTGGCCTGAAATTAGCAAGTGGCCAACTATTACAATGCCAGAGTCAAGTAAACAATTTTAGGTAAGGGACCTAGTAATGAAAAACATGTCAGCTAGTTATACTTTTACACAAAAAGGAAAAATGACCCCAACTAGAAAGGCCCTTACACGGTCATCAAAAAGTTAGGCTTCAATGCCTATAAACTAGTAGATATGAGAGGCAAAATAGTTCTCAAAATGTAGAACATCAGATATTTAAAGAAATTTTATGTATGAACACTCCCAATAGCAGAGCCATTACTAGCCTTCTACGGCATTTAGCTAAATTTCATTAAAACACCACACACCTTTTGAGGGTACTGCTAACTAAGGGTCAGTTCTTCATTGCTTAAAAAAAAGCACTTCTGACTCCAAAAGCACTTTTGAAAGAAAAGCTGTGAAGAAATAGTGGGATTTCAAAGAAATGGGATACATTTTTTAAGCTTTTTATTACCCGCAGGAGTCCCACTACCCTTAGCACCTTTTTTAGTACTCCTTGAGCTAATCTCTTATTGTTTTCGCGCATTAAGAAAGTTTTAGCTTTTCAGAAGTGCTTTTGAAAAGCACTTCTGAAAAGGGGCTGAAAATGAGAAGCTAAAAATTTTAGCTTTTTCTCTCCCAAAAGCACTTTTGGTGCTTAATTACTTTTTCACCCATCCAATAACATAGTATTTTTCTTTTTTTTCTTGGTGCTTAATTACAATTGTGTTAAAATCATTAATTAAAAATAAAAAATATTTTTTAAAATACTAATTACAAATATTTAATGGTTATATTTAAATATTTAAAATATAGTTTATATATTCTAATTAAATTTTATAAATAATTAATATTTATTGCTTAAAATATTTACAATTTATATTTCATATATTAAAATATTAACAACAAGATATAATATTTTTATATTATTACTAAAATATAATAATATTAATTAATTTAAATATTATTTAAATACATATTTGTTACTTGATAATAACATGTCTAAAATAGACATTTTATTTCTCAAAAGCAATTTTTGACAGTAATGCTAAACACTTAAATTTTAAATCAAACTTTTCAAAAGCACTTCTCAAAAGTACTTTTGTGCTTTTCCACAGCACTTTTCAAAAGCAATGAAGAACTGGCCCTAAGTTAATAGCAGAGCCAATACTATCCTTTTAAGGCACTTAGACAAACCTGTTAAGGCACTTAGACAAATTTCGTTAACACATGCACCCTTCGAGGGCACTGCTAGCTAAGCTAATAGCAAAGCCACTACTATAAGGCACTAAGCCAAATTTCATTAAAACAACACACACCCTTCGCGGATATTGCTAGCTAAGTCAATAGCAGGGCCATTGCTAGCCTTCAAAGGCATTTAGCCAAATTTCATTAAGTTAAAACGACACACACCCTTCGAGGGTACTACTAGCTAAGTCAATAGCAGAGCCATTGCTAGCATTTTAAGTCACAACCAAATTTCATTTATCCAAACATGCATACTCTTTAAAGGTATAACGAAATAACAAAACAGTTCCTACAATGAAACCTTTCCAAACTACTAGAATCCATATGCAATAGTCCAAAACAAAAGCAAAGTAGTAAATGATAAACTCAGCAAATATGAACAAGGGGCAATTTCATTAAAATAATTAAGAAAAATTTACAAGCAAAGCTATATCTACTCCTCGGCAAGAGAATAAACTGTTATATTCGGGGAGTCGAAGGAAGACACACCAACAGGAGTGGTAACAGTGGCAGGGGGCTTGGTCACAGCAAATGGGTCTTCAACTTAGGTCTAACTCCCAATGTCGTCCTCTAAAAGCGCTTCATAACCCTTCACTAATGATCCCTCAACTTGGGAAGTACCTGGAGGTGACAATACTTTATCGCGCATCATGGCCTTGAAGCTGGGCCACTCTTCCCTCGAAGGGTTCATCGCATAAAAAACTAGTCCCCCTTTAGCAACAGCCTAGTGGGCATTCCAATCCATATTACCGAAGTTTAAGGTTCTGTAAAGCACCTGCACAGCACCAACGATGCTATTTCTCAATGCGGGATCGAAAGAATCGTAAGCAGCCAACCTACCTTTCAACCTCCTAGCTGTCGTTGCACCTTTGTAGCTCTTTATCCTTTGAGATCAATTGCTTGCTACAAATTTTTGCTTCCTCCTCTCAAGCAGCGAACTGCTACTTCAACTTCTACTCGCTCCCTTTCTTTCTCCTTGAACTCGAGAAGTATCTTTAAAATGTCTCTTATCGAATTCCTTTCTTTGCTTCAGCCACACCCTCGACCTTTTGAAGAGCCATTTGCAGCCTCTTTTTGTCAAACTCCAAGTTTTGCAACTCCTGGCACATAGAGAACCAAGCTTCACGCGCTTGAGAAAGGTGGATCCCTAGTTCCACAAAACTGGGATGACGAATCCCATAAAAACTGCCAGCAGTGGTGCTTACCCTCAAAAGGGGCATAAAGACAGGTGTACCTATGAACAAAATAATGGAAAAGGCATCAGAAAGTCTACAGTTCTTAAGAATAAAGCCAAAAACCATAACAAAGAACGAACACAAACCTAAGCTAAAAGAGACAGTAGGCATTGCATAAGACAGGCTGGGGCTGTGCAGCATGGGAGGTACCAACCATCATAATGGTCCTGGAAGGTGTACCAAGCACTCTTTTGATAAAAGCACTCTCAGCGTAAGCACTAAAAGGTGCAACAGATGGAACTGAAATAGCTAGATTTGCATTAGAAACAGGATGTGGAGGAAGACCATATACACCGGTGCTGCTCCGAGAATGGGCACTCATCAATTTGGGAGCTCTTTTGGCGAGTCCCGGCATTCATACTATTTAGTAGTGCCTACTCAACTTCAACCTCATCATTTCTCGGGGTGTTAGCCATTATACATGCACACCACAAAAGCATAATAATGGATTCTAAAAAAATAACAATAAAATAACTCTCGAAAGAGCCTAAACAATATTACGAGGCAGGAGAATCTTAGGGTGATCATTCATAAACTTATTGAACCACTCCCGCCTCTCGTGAACATGCCTTTGCAATGTCAACACATCTACAGCTACATTTACAAGGAATATCTAACCAACATTTTATAAATTTTCATAATTAATGGCTGAAAAAAATTATTAATAATTGGATTACTAGTTTAAAAAAAAACATTTCAAAACGATAAACATCCAGAACACTAAAAGAGCCAGCATTAGTGAGGCTGACAACTTGGGTATTTCATTAATAAGATCATGACAAATAGAAATTGAGACTTCGAAATAGTTGCAAGCAACTAGGTTAGCAATCCATTGAGTTTTGGTAGAATTGTGAAATTGTAATTATCGGTTGATTTTTTTGTATTTTTTGAATTAAATATATATTAATTTTCATTTATAATTTTTTATTATTTATTACTATTTTAGTTTTATATATTTTAAAAAATCATATGATGACGGCCAAGTATTATAATCTCAAAATGTCATGAGTCTTAAATTTAATGGTGTTATAAAATTACCGAAATGGTTGACTAAAAAATTGGGTACCAAATTGGTAGAAAGTGTGAAAGTTGAGAGGCTAAATAAGTATTCAAGTCATTACAATATTATTAATAAGTATTGAGATATTAATAAGGAAGGGATTTATTTACCTCTTCTATTAATTTTCTATATCTTTTGTATTGAATTTATAAATATTTTGTGCTTCTTTTATTAATAATTTAATAAGTATTTTGAAGAAAAAATATCTAAACTTAATAGAGAATTATCCTACTTTTAAACTTAAAAGTTTAATAACAATTATATATTATAAACATCACTAATATGTTTTAGAATGTACAAAAACTTCTTATCAATCTACATTAATAGTATGTGCAAACTTTTAAATTCATATATATTTATTCTATTATGTATTAATTTAATATCATCTTTTCCGTAAATTAATTAAATGGCGGAAACTTTTTATAACAAATTTTATTAAAAAGTCAAATCTAAAATTTTATAATCTAATGACATAATTGTTAGTTAACCAACTATTTTTAAAGGGTCAGTTGATAATACTGAGGATTTCTGTTTCTGTTTACTGCGTCAAAAAGAATATGGTAGGGACTAAAACATAAATTGTTCGGATTAAAAAGTTCAAATGATTGTATCATTGCCACGTGTCACATCAACTCTAATTTTTAAAAAGAAAATCAAACTTTAAGTTATGAGTTTAAGTTCGAGGGCTTGAATAGATTAAACTCTAGTTCAAAGGGAATGGACAGAAAACCTTTGTTATATACATACTTATTTCTGTAGTGTAGTGCAATTATTTAGTTGGAAGCTGATCTTCCATTTGTGTCCGGAGTGTTGTTTCCATGGGGTGATGTCCCTGAGAACATGCCCATCATAGATCTGAAGGCTCCAGTTAACTCCTCCGGCATGTTCATTTGCCCGCCGAAATTCAAGTTGGTGTTCCCCCCACCCATTCTTATTCCGGCTTCTTCTGATCCATTCACGTTCGTGTCTTCCCCTTGCCGGTTTTGAGATGGTTGTCCCTGATATGCACTTCCAGCCATATTTATAAACATGTTCGCAATATTGGTGGGAAGGGCACTGATATCGAAAGGCATCGAAAATGGAGGTGATGCACCGTGACTTCTTGATCCAGTTGAATGGTTATTAGATCCTTGATTATTATGGCTGGAACTAGCACTCTGCAAGACAATGAAATCTATTGTTTTTTTAAAAAAAAAAAAAGGTAAGTGATTTATATGCAGAAAAACACCCAAAAAAATATTTTTAAATAAAATTCAAATAGCAAAGACAAATTTAAAGGGGAACAGGTTTGAGATAGTCATACCATCTAGCTTTAGTGGCAAATTGTGGTAATGGTAATTATATTGTGTTAATTACGATGGACTAATCTTTCAGTTATTAAACAACTATAATCACGTTTCAATAAAATGGTAAATGTTCATATTTACCCGATCCCAGTCTGCCCTCTGCGGCCCATCTTTCAATTTCTGCTCAGCTACCTGTTAACACAATCAGTATGTCAAGACAACACCATATGACAATGTAAGAGAAGGAACACGGAAACATACCCGAATATTTTCTATAACAGATTGATTGTTTGGATCCAATCGCAAGGCTGCACAAGTTAAATGTAAAGGAGTTCGGAACTACATTTTTTTTACAGCATCAAGAATCCATGGACATCAATTTGTTATTGATATGGTTGAAGGAAATACAGGCCTTGAGCAAATGTGGGAATTTTCTATGACTGAATGTATGATAATCCACACAAAAAGACATCAAAGAAATGCTATTAAATAATATCCTAGATCAGGATGTGTCTTTTATTAAAGATAAAAGATTAACACAATAAACCGAAGCCTCGCTAATAGAGAACTATATAAAATAGCTACAACCTTTTGCATGGATCAAATAGCTTCTAAAACATACGATTCAAAGTCAATTGACTATATTCTCAAGCATAAAATAATCACAGAAACGGGTCAGTGTATTCAGGTACTTTATAATAAGGCCAACTGCATCTCATCATGGACAGACGGAGATTAAATTTGCAAAGTATGTAAATAGATAAGACTGCGGACTCGCAAAAGTCAGATAGAATAATAAAGAGTACCACATTAGCTGAAAAATACAAGGATAGAGAACAAAATTTGATAATGCCACCCGCATTTCTCAGTTAACAGTAACATCATGTATAGCTCAGAAATAATTTCAACCAACCTTTCTTAAATCCTTTCTCAATTGCATCAGCATAGTTGCCTTGAGCATAATATGCTAAACCAAGACGACTGTACGCCTTGCAGTAATTATGATCGATTTCAATGGATTTAAGACAGTCTTTAATGGCTTCATTGTACTTGCAAATTTGAGTATAAGCAGCAGCCCTGATGAGCATACATCATAATTCAATAACACAACAATTTCATGGAACAAATATCGGAAAATGTAGAAACTCGCTACAATCAAATAAAATAAATCTCTTGAAATTACTAGATCTGATATTATCAAGAGAAGATGAACATAAGACAAGTTTACCATTTCTAAAAGTCAAAGGCTAAAAGCTTTTACAGTGCTCAATGACACTGGTAGGATGACCTAATAGCGCGTGAATAATGTGGCATAACAAGATCAGGGATTTTTAGCGTTCAATGTCACTGGTAGGATGATCTAAATATGGTATTATCATGAGATGATGAATATAAAAGGTAGGTCTACCAGTTCTAAACTAAAAGTCGAAGACTAAAAGCTTTTACAGTGTTCAATGACACTGGTAGGATGACCTAATAGCACATGAATAATGTGGCATAACAGGCTTAGGGATTTTTGCGGTGTTCAATGACACTGCTAGGATGATCTAAATCTGATATTATCAAGAGATGATGAACATAAAAGACAGGTTTACCAGTTCTAAAAGTCAAAGACTAAAAGCTTTTACAGCAGTAGTATGGCCAAATAACTCAAAAAGAAATGTGGCAAAACAGGATTAAGGACTTTCACATCCTTATAAAGTTTATTTAACACTAAACCAATAAATATGGTAAACTGCATGCACAAATTTATAAAATTTATATACATCAACCAATCAGCATGGACAAATAATACTGCACCTATTACAATAATAAACTGCATGATCATCGCAAAGAGAAACAGCAAGAGAATATAATTCTATCGCATCAGAGTATAGCTTTGACTGCATGGCCCTATTACCTGAAAGCAAAGACATGCAGTCAGTTTGAGTCTGCTTTTCTCAGCCTCTTCTTCATGACTATTAACAAAACAACTGATAAACACACACAAATTAGTATTTAAAAAAACAGACCAAACCAGCCGGTTGAACCAGGAATTGGTGGTCCACCCAGCCCGATATATAATATCCAACTGAGAATCTTTCAAATTGGCTAAGAACCAGCTAGACAAGTAAAAACCAGTAAAGAACCGGAAAATCCATAAAAGTCGTTTTTAAACTCATTTTTTAATTTTCTTTTTCTTTTTGGTACATATAACAAATTGGGGGAAGGGATGACAACAACAGGGTTGAACCCTGGTCTTTGAGATGCCAACAAGGGGATTAACCACTGCTCTTTTGTACTGTTGGCTTTTAATTTTCTTTTAATGAGAAAGTTATTGTAAGTGATGAAATTTGGACATTTAACCCCTGAAGTTTATATTGAAGTCAGACCCATGTAGTAAAATAGAGATTCTTATTAAATACTTTCAATATTTAATACCTACTGTTTAAATTCATTTTTCTGGTTCAACCGGTCTAACTAGTTGAACTGATAACCGGATGTCTCACCACTTTGATCTTCAGTCCGGTTATTTAAACATTACAACTTAGGAAAAAAAAACTTTCCTGGACTCTACAAATAATATGTGAAAGTAAAGGTTACACATTTAAAGCAATAATTTTCAACAAAATGAAAAAGGCACACAAATAATTTATTACCTTGACATTTGAATGTCTCAGCCAGATTTCTACAGTCAAATGCCTGACATCCAGATCTTTCCATCTCCTGATGTAGCAGAATTAAGGTATCAATAAAGGCACAACAGAAGGTAACTGGCATATTTATAAAGAATAAGTAAAAAAGATATGACACTAAACGTAATTAGCAAAAAATTATCTAAACTGGATGAGAATACGATGAAGAAGATCAAATCCAAAACTGTCTTGATTTAATGATGTAAAAGCAATATGGATTTTGATATCCCCAATTCTAAACTAGTTCAAAGCACTAAAATGAAAAGTTATTGAGAATCAAACCAACAAAAAATCCCTCCTAATGTTTTCTACACAGGAAAACCACAAAGGCACATGCTTACATCAGCTAGATAGAATGCAACTGACAACATTTCCACCTTAACTTTCTACCTTCCTCTGAGTCATTACTGGCTAACCTGCAAACTCTCCTTTCCGTCTAAATACTGGAAGCAACTTGGTCAAGGATGCTTATTTCACAGAAGTTCAACCTTTAGCAACTGACTTTCAGATTCACAAGCCACATACCTATATGATGCTAAGATATATGCATTTATAGAGTTCTATATAAGGGATAACATAAGGTGGAGCTTGTCATGTGTCATGTAAGGCTTCAAAGGTTGGCCAATTGAAAGGAAGAAGTTTCATCAATCAACTAGAGGAAATAAAGATGCCATTCTCTGCTGAGCCAGATCAACTGGCAATTTAAGAAAGAAATGAAAATACTTTGCATAATTCTCCAAGGTCAATGATTAGGCAGGACATGATTGGTTCTGATTACATAATCAGAAGACACCCACCAGAGATCCGAATAGTAAATAGCTATATTTAGGAAAAAGATCATTACTGATGAATAAAATCATAAATCCATGCCCTTCTGAAACATTCATGACCCCCCATATCCTTGGCTATCCTTTGATGCTAGAACTTACTTCCCTGGACATTGACTTTCAGTCAAGTCTCTGGAAAGACACAGGATAAATATTATTGTTTACTGCCTTTAAACCCAGTAATTTAGCTATTTAATTTCAGTGCACCTTCTGAATGTCCTACAGTAAAGATACTAAACATGAGGACTAAAAGATCATCTTAGATGGCCTGTCCCATGTGATTCAGCCAATTTATTTAGTGGGTTAAAAATGGAATTGAAGCTCGGAATACACAGAAACTAATTCAAATGGAACGTGGACAATGTGACATTAAACTAGAATCCATATGGCAAACTAGAAGATACCTCAATAAGAACAATCACTTTGGAATAATTAAATTAAGAAACAACCAACTCGTCATTTATAACATATAAAAGAGCAAAACATACATGTAAAGCATCTTCAAATAAACAAGTGGCTTTATCCAGTTGGGCAGGATCATCATTCCCATCAGGCATGGACCTAAAAAAGTGAATTTTCTCCAGTGCAGCAAAGAATTGCCCAAAGAGTTCATCCTTAGAGACTCCTGCAAGTTACATTGGTATCAAATTTAATTATTCTGTATAAACTAAAGCATTGAAATAGATGAGACAAATGTAAAACCATTTCAACTCCAAAACTAAAAAATAAAAAAAGTGAAATTATCCAGACAAATAGCATGGTCATACCAGAAGACTGAGTTTCTCTAGTCCAGTTATCCCCCTGATTCAGCAAAACCAACAAACAAATCGCATTAGGAAGAAATCATAAAAAAAAATATTGTCCAAGTACTCAGAAAGGAACACAAGTACTACAAGAGATGCATACCGCAATAATATAATGCCTCTAAAATGTCATGTGAATTTTAATAGCTTGTAGACGCATATTGTAATAATTCAATGCTATCATAAGAGCATAAGAACTTTAATTATGTTCTTAGACAATGCAGAATAAAAGTATGCGTCAATATTTATATGAAGCAATTGATTTGAACATTTTCTCCCTTCATTGTTCTTCAGTTGCTCATAGAATAAAATGCTAATCACAAAGATAAGAGGCCAATTGGAGAATTAGAACAGAAAAATTAGTGCAAATCTAATTCAGAAAGCAAATTGGTCAGCCTCTATAATGCCTAGAGGTTTAACATTACATAGTCAGAGAATAAACAAAACTGAGTACTTACTTACTTCTGCAAGACAAAAACTCTAAATGCAATTTGTTATCATAGCAGTTGACACAGCAAGATGGTAACAAACGATTAATAATAGTCCCTTCATGAAATGACTATATCCATGCTACACTACACAGTCCCTTCCACCCAACCAGATCCCCCTTTAACTTTATCAAACATCAAGTCACATAGAACAGTTCGCATCCAGAATTGGACATGAGACTGTATCCCACTATTTCCAATAAAAATGTTACTGAAAGTTAGTTACCTCGACAACAACATGCATTTAATCAGAAAGAAAGGTATTCATTTCCAGAGAAAATTTTTCCACACTAAATTTTGCCTAATTTAAAACCTAAAGCCCAGAATGCTTTAATAAATTTCCAAAACAAGAAGACAGACAAAATACCAGTTTTGCTGCCTCCACAGAATTAGCACTTCTTACATCACAGGCAGACGACGAACAGGGGTCATTATCAGAAGTTCCCCTGTGACTGAGATCAGATTTAATATTCTTATCCTCACTTGCTTCCAATGAACTGAATATGTCAACTAAACTATCAGATTTCACATCATTTATAGAAGCTGAGTCAAGTTTAAACACCTCCGTCAAACATTCCCTGGCAACTTCAAGGCCTTCAAAATCAACCCCTGGGGCAGGTTCAACTATTTAACAGAAAACACACCTATTAGTAGAAATGTTTTAACAGGTTGAGTAAACACAGTAAATCAAGTAGAAAATAATCAAATACGATTAAACCACAACAAGGAGATATAATAGTGACACACAAGCTAAACAAAATAAGATCAAGAAACAAATTCATCTTATGCTTGAGGCAAACCTCAAATCAACCCACTTCACAACCCCTAAGCCCTCCATCGCCCTAACCCCGCAAACAATAAATAAAGAGAGGTGGAAGAAAAGGAGAAACTTTATATAATCTCAGTGCCAGAAACCATCATTATCTGACGACATCTATGATCTCAAAAGTCTTGTAACTTAACAGACATGATACCAATCACGCATTTCAAAAGTACCCTTCCACAATTATTCTCAAAGAAGTTGCCCACGAATACCAATCCACTTGCTTCCTTCCAACCTATTGAGGTTGCATCCTAAGACAATTTAACTAGTTAACAAATAGCACCATCAGCTCATGGTTACAGAAACTCCAGTTGCTGCTCCAAGGAAAAAATTTCAAATGTTATAACTTTTTTTTCCAGATAATTTAAAGATCAATGACCAACCAAATCCTATATCACCGATGCCACACCATTGACGCACTATCATTTTCACATTCATCAAATCGAAACAAGCACTTAATCCGATTATATATTTCTACCTAAACAGCACTCGTTATTCATACAAGTCTTCTTTTTTAATTTTCGACTAATCACATTTCATGAAACTAAGCAAGTTTTCACTTCAACTCGGACTTTAAATTTCATAGATTATACACAACCTACTTCCCAACAATAACTGCCTAATTTTGCTTTCTCAAAAGCCAAAATCAATCGAAGCATAGCAAAATAAAGAAACAAAAAAGGAATTAGTGAGAAACGCTAAGCTAAGCTAATTGAATGACAAAATATGAGAAAATTACAGGATAAAAAAATGAGAGATGAGAGAGACAGTACCGGAGTTGAGGAAATCTAAGAAGGAACGAACGATGCGACGAGAGAGGGGAGAATCAGTCTTCAAATTACCCATCCAAAATGTGCAAACAGAATATTTGGGGACTTCAATTCACTTCAGTTCTAATTTAGCAACAGAAGAAGAAGAAGAAGAAAAGGAAGCTAAACAATTCAATTATACTATGTTTGGATGCTGGGTTAACACTATTCTGTTCTTTACTTTGCTTACAAGAACCAAGTTGGGCACCCACGAATTTTCTTCCCCTGTTGTTTCTTGTTTGGAAGTGGAGTAAGCGTATCTATCTTTCTATTAGGAATTTGTTCTACTCGTCTATAAAGTAAGCCCTGTTCGATAAATTGATTTTTTTCACGATAAATTTATTCTTTTTATAAAAAATAATAAATAGATAAGCACATACAATAAAATTAATTGTTTTTTATTTCATTTCATTTAAATTTAAATTATTATTTATTAAATAATTTAATTATAATCAATATTTAATTTTAAATAATACTCTAAATAGATTTATAACTTAAATTTAATATTTAATTTTTATACACTTATTAAGTGAATTAACACATATCATCATGACCAAAGAGTTTACCAATGACCATACTTTAAATTAAGCTAAAACATTATTTATAAATCATATCATACAATAAATATAAAATATATTCATTAAATTGCTCTAAATTTTAGTATCATATTTTAATAAAAAAGCTTAATTTAATAGATAATTTAACAACTATTATTAAATTAGTATTTAAATTTTAAAATTCAAAAATTATATAGATTAAAAATAATCAAATTAAAATATAAACAATAAGGATTAACATAGAATTTAAGCTTAAAAAATAAAAACTTGGAAAAGAAAATTTTGATGTGAGATCCTACGAGATGGAGATATTTATAGCTCAGGCCCAAGACCAAGCCCAAGCCCAAGCCCAGCCCCGTTTTTGTGAAACTTGTCCTTGCTTCTTTTTCATGGAAAATTTAAAATCTCTGGAAGTTGGAAAACCCCAAAACCCAAAAGGGAAATGGAGTTTGCTAACAAATTGGTGGGGCTAGCAAGCAGAGCAGCCAACAACAACGTGGTGATCGATGTGTGCTTGGTTACATCATTTGCGGTATTAGGCATTCGATCTCTGAACCAGCAAAATGTTATTGAATCCTTGGAAGCCGAGAAAGATTCCTTGACCAAATCTAACAAAGCCCTCAAAAAGGTTATGTGGGATTGGAAGCAGCAGCTCTTCGCCGAAGCGTCCTCCCCTTCTCCTCTTGTCCCTCTCGATTCCCTCAAAGCTATCTACGGCGAATCCCCAACCCCTCCAACCGGTAACTTCCTTTCCTCTACGGTTTATTAGGGTTTATTTGGGTTTATGTTTCAATTGAAAAATATCTCATGGATCTGCACTAATCATTAATATGAAGCACTTTAAATGCATTTTGTTGACCTTTTTGTGTTTTTTTTTCTTTTTTTGCCAGGAGATGCTGCAAAAGGTGTAAAATCACCACCAGCAAAGTTCGTTGTTTGAACTCTGAATTGGATTTTAGTAATCTTTGCGAGGAAGCTAGAACTTTTGGGTATTTGCGTAGTTGAGAGGTGAATATTTTCTTCTTTGAGATCAAATTTCTGATAATAATACAGTTCTGTGATCAACTGCAGTAATTTTGTAGAATCAAATCAACCAATCAACAGATTTAGAGAAGAGTGGAATTTTCCTGCCTTAGCCTCTTAAAAATCGAAGCAATAAATGTTGTAGTATTCATATATACTGAAAGCTTGAAAGTACTGTCTTTGTCGTAAAGAAATAAAGAGTCGAAGAGCTTGTGTTCTTGATAAAGCAAACAAATGAAGACTAAAGCATCTATAAAAATTCCCATGGGGAAGATAAACTGTAGCAGGAAAAGACTTCATGTCTTGTAAAGCAAAAGCAAGGAAGTAAAAAGAGAACATGGGTTTAAAAGAGTAGAATAGTAAACTAGGAGACCCAAGAGAGTTAGCAAGGTAAGGAGAACAAGAACAAGAATCAGAGGTCTTTTGGGTTGGGGGTATAACATGAAGTAAAGTAAGCAAATCACCCTTGTTAGCCACATGAGTGAGTGCCCAAATCATTGCTTGCTTAGAATGTGAGCTCTCTTCCTTAACACCAACCCATTATCAACCCCATTGCCATACATGTTAGGCCCTTCCATCTGAGTTTAAACTTGTCTCAAACCCACGACAACTGTTCCCACCAACGTTGTTATACTTGCTGTCCCCTCCTCCCCACCTCCAAGATTTTGATTCCCAACCTTCATGCCACTTAATTGCCTCAAAAAAGACCCTAAATTTGGTTGCCAAAAACACTTACTACACTAACTAGAAACCAAGGGAAAGAGAAAGAGGATAGAAGAGAGAGAAAAAAGAAATGGAGGGTTATGTTGAGGCCTTGGTGGGGGTGCTTCTGGGAAGTCGTGAGGCTTTACTATTAAGAGAAGACTGATACTGTAGTAACAGGCCAACGGGGGCCAAAAATGAACTGAATACTCAAAAAAAAAAAAAGGGGGGATAGAGGGAGACAAAAAGAATGATAGATGGGAGGAGGGAGGGAGGGGTTAAAGTGAGGGGTGTTGGGAGGCAACCTTAATGATGCAAAACCATGATAATTTTTATCTTTGTTGCAGGTGAAAGTCACGGGAATCGCTGGATATTTCGTGGCCTTTTTGTTCTAAAAAAATAATTTGCTAATGTCAGGTTCATGATGCTGAAAAACAGATTTCTTTAGTTATATTATATGTTTATTTATATGGTCTAATTCGTAATTATGCCGTCAGTCTATGTATTCTTTGAAATTTAGTCCTTATTTGATTTAAGGTTAAAATCTGTCACTCTTCATAAATTTAGAATTTAGTCCCTTTACTTTTATTTTTAAGAATTTAGTCCTACTTTTAGATTTCAAAGTTCAATTTCAATTGTTATTATTGTTAGAATTATTTTGTTAAATTCAAGTTGATCACAATATTATTTTTAGTTACATGATTACCAAGTGAAATTTTTTAAAATATCACATTAACAAATTTAACAAAAAATTTTAAACACTCAATTTGAATTATGAAATCTGAAAAGTACATAGGTTAAATTTTGGAAATAAAAGTATAAGGATTAAATTTCAAATTGTGAAGAGTAAGGACGCATAACATATTTTAACCTTGATTTAATATTATTTTTAACTAATTTTTATTAAATTTGAAATGTAATATAGATTTCTAATTTTTAAATCAGACCTTTAAATTTAAAATTGTTGTATATTCAATTTTAATTTAATTTAAATTTCTTCAAATGTGTCTTTTCTTTGGGGAGGGGCATCTACGTCGTGGCTTGGAGCTTCGTTGCCGATGATGAGTTGTGTGAGAGGGAGGTAGTGACAGGGACTTCCATGAACCTTTTCCTTCAGATTTCACTGCCCTTCTCTGTTTTTAAGCTCAAATTTTCCATTTATTCATCTCTAAACACCCAATTTTCAAGCCTTCTTTCTACATTGACTCTTTTTAATTTATTTATTTAAAGCCAAATCAAAATTTTAAAGGGAAAAAATGGGGTTTTTTTTTAAAAAAAAGGAAGAGCAATAATAATAAAAATTATAATTTGGAGAGCTTTCAAAAATCCAGCAATTTGAAATTTTGACTTTGAATCAATTAGATCATGCAATATATTACACATTTCAACCAACATTTGATAGTTTTGCGTCAAATTCCAAGAGGAACTTGAAAAGGAAAGTGGGCTTAGTTTTGAAAATGGATCCATTTGTTTTTTCTCGTTTGTTGTTGGATTGAATTCTGATCTTGTGCAACTACTTTGAAGTTCTCTCTCTTTTTTTAAAGCATTTTGGGGTTTTTTTAGTGTTCTTCATCTGTTTGAGATCAATTCCTTGTTTAAACTCCATGCTTGAGATAAAAAAAATTTATTGAATTTTTTATTAATAATAATTATTGGTAACTTAGTCTTAAATCCTTAAACTTTAAGTCAAACTCAAAGTCAACGAATATACTTAAGTCATCCCATGATTGATCCATGTATAATAGAATTAAACTTCATATACCAAATGGTTAAAAATTAGATTGGTTGATAAAATTAAACTTTTATGTACTAAATTAAACATTTTAACAATAAAGATAGGACATTAGAATAAACTCTAAAATAGCACTCATGCCATTCCCTATTTTTTAAAAAAGATAATTGAATGACAATGTTTGCCAAATTCAGACACCTTCCAATTAATATCATGCAAGCCCACCTCTTATGAGCCTAAGAGAACAGGTAAAAAGAGAGCCCGAATTCACCTGAGCACGAATACTACATTGGAATTTAAAGGGAAACATTCTTGAAGCTAGACTTGGTGTTTGGAATTTCTTTAGTCACATTTCTAGAATCAATGAGGAACTTGAGAACTTAGGGTTTACTTGGTACAAAGGAAAGAAAATTGGAAAGATGGAAAATTAAAAGGGGTGAAAAATATAATTTTTTTTTTCATAGGTGCTTTAAGTAGGAAAGATATAAATTTTGAACTAACCTACATTTCTCTTCTATTCTCTCTTCTCTCATCTTTCCAATTTGGAAGGATTGGTTTTTATAAATTAGGATGGCAAATAATCACTGTTCTTCTTTTCTTTCTTATCACTTTTCTTCCCAACCAAGCATACTCAAAATTTATTTTCTTTCCACTTTTCTACCCAACCAAACACGCCCTTAATACTCCACAATTCTAAAGTGTAAGACGAGTTTAAGATAATTAAGTTGAAATTTTTATGAAAAGGAAAAACAAGAAAATCAGCCAATCTTATCCTAATTTGAAGCTTTTAGAGAAATTGTTAGTTTTATTTAATCAACGGTAAAGGAAAGAAGCTGTTCCAAAATTTGAACTCATGATTCGATGTCAACAAGAACTTAAATAACACAGCAATAAGTAATTAATGAGAAAGAGTAAATATTGCACATTTACACCAACTAGTTTGATAAGGAAAGTCTGTAAAGGAGCCACCTATCAAGTCATTGATATCAAAGATGGGGAAGTTGAATCTATCTATGTCCCTTCTATGTTGGTATTATAGTTACTAACTGCCACCTCATAGCATCGGGAATAAAAAGCAGTTATTGTTGTTGGAGCCATATTTAAGGCTATCGACACCCATTCATGGAGATAGCAACAACACATAGATTTAATATATTATCGGGCTTTTGAACCTTTGAATTGGGTTTTGGGCTTTGACCCCTGAATTTGCTTTCAATTTTAATCTCAAATGAAAATGAAAATTAATATTAATTCGATTGGTATGGATATTGTTGTCAATGCAGGAGAACATGGATTCGAGTGCATTGAAATACATTATTATCCTATTTATGGGTTGGGAAGGGATTATGGGTAGTTCTAGGCCTCCAATTGATTCTACCATAGAGGCCAAGGATTGGCAAAAACTCCCCCCCTCCCCCCTTCTGATTTTCCTTCCTTTTGCCGCATTTCACTCAAAGGGTTGAAGGGAGATAATGCATCAAGCTATTTGCAAGCGTCAACTTGATCCTCTTCCCCAGGAATCCTAAATAGGGGAGCTGCTAACTCCAACTACCGTCTATGTGCAATCTATACTAGATCTGACCAATCGCTCATCCTATCATTTCTACGTTCTTGACAGTCCATCTTTGTCTCAATAGACTCTTTCAATAGTATGTTTCGATCCTCTTTCCCATTACTTAGTACTTTCGAAACCCTCGATTTTAGTACTTTTGGATTTTATACTTACCGGTGAATCTTAATAGTTTTTTTGGATATCACACTCGTAGGAAGCAGATTTTGTCTGAAAAATGTTTCTCAACAGCTTTGTGGGAACAAGCTGGAAATTATTACCCTTGCAAATCATGATATGTTAAACATGTGTCATAATAATTATCCGATTATTAGTAATTTCTTTTGTTAACTCAATTATTTGACTTTTTTTCTTTTTCGGAGTTAGAGGTAGTAACTTTTAAAATTGGCATAATAGCAACTTTAACTCTCAACATTTATACATTATATTAATTTAGTTTTGATCCTAAAAATCTAACTCTCAACATTTACACTAATTTGGGCTTTTTGCAGTTTTGATTTTCTTTGTAACCTTTTCATCTAAAAAGCTAAAAATAAATTTAACAGCTAAATTTGATTGAAAATATAAAAATAGAAACACCTAAAATCCAAAATAACAATTTTCGTCTTTTCTCATTCTTTTAAAATTAACTCCTAATATCACAAAGAAAAATAAAAGCGCAAAAAAAATGGCCAAATTACAAAATGTGTAAATGTTGAGGGTTAAAGTACTATTATGTCAATTTTAAAAGTTGTCACCATTAGCTTATTGGTGACTAAAAAAGACAAAATTGAATAATTGGTGATCATTTTACAACTTCTCATAATTGGATGATCGAAAAAAATTACTAATAATTGAATGATAACTAGTGTAGTTTACTAATAATTGGGTAACTAATAGTATGCTCAATTGGCAAAAGTAAAGGTTCTAGGTCCTGAGTACCTTTGATTCGAAACTTATTATGGGCAATGATATGCGTAAGTCTCTTAGTCACATCATGTGTGATTACCATTTGTGGACTTTGGTTTGGGCTTTACTAGTTTTTAGGGTTAATTCTCCATTGTTGTTGGATTGAAAAGTGTTCTAATTCGAAACTTATTATGGGCAATGATATACATAGGTCTTCTAGTCACATCACGTGTGATTATCATTTGTGGACTTTGGTTTGGACTTTACTAGTTTTTAGGGCTAATTCTCCATTGTTGTTGCGATTAAAAAGTGTTATTAAAAAAAATGTTATTGAAAATTGTAGTAGAGAAGTGCTATTAAAAATGTAGTTAATTTTTAGTATTCCCATTGCTACAAAATATTGAAATTGAAAGTTAAAATGTCTTTTTCGAACATGATAATAGAAAGTTAAAATTAATTAAATTATATGACATTTAAATAATTTAATATAATATGAATTTTAATACCTTTTTATGTAATAAATATAAATTGTTTGTAAAGCAAACCGTACATAACATATTTTAAAAACTTAAATATAATTTATTTAAATAATTTAATATAATTATTCATAAAATATAAATTAATTTAAATTTTATATACTTTATAAGGTTATTGTGATAATTACAAAACTTTAAAATCAAAAACACATTTTTACTTTCTAGAACCCAAATGCAACGAAGAAAAAAACACTTCTAGAATCCTAAATGCAAACACTTCTAGAACTCCAAATGCAATGAAGAAAAAACACTTTTAGAATCCGAAGTGCAATGGTATATTGTAATAATTTGAACGTGTATTTATATATTTTTCTACAACTAGAGAAAGAGTGAATCTACAGGTTGCTTACAACATGTCACCCTCAAAAAAGTAAAAGAAATTGTGATGTCCAGAGTTGCTGGCTTTTGGAAGTTGGGATAATGAAACATTAGTTGGAAGAAATTTAACATTTTATATTTTCCTCTCTCCAAAACAGCAAATTTATGAATTTAAAGCTCATCTCTTGTATTTATTGCATGAACATGAAACATTCAATCAAAGGAAGTCATAGATTTTTATATCAATGGAGATCAACTACAGTAATAATTTTATATCAGGGGAATAGTAAATCTAAGATCAGCAAGCTAATAATATTATTACAGCATGCACATGATGATATTAGACATGTCTTAACTATAAGGACCATATAATTAGTTGCCTAAAGGAAAATTAAGCTAAGCTAAGAGCCAGAAGTTCTTCTGCCATCTGGTGCTGATAAGATAGCCCCCCACGCCTTTGCTTTGCCTCTTAACCCCAATGGTTAAACAATCTGCATTGTTGATGCACCGCTCCACGAACTCCTCTGTGCTGCTGCTCCCACAAACACTGCCATTCAAAGCATGCGTTGAACCAGTTAGATATATCACAATGTAGGGAGGGAGATGAAGATCTAAGTAGTGGAAGAAGAGTTAAAAGTAGTCACCAGCTTAGAAATGGAGAATGCCTTTTTTGACCCAGTACCAACACTGAAACCTCAAGCTTCTTCACTTGGCTCATCACTGTCCCCAGCTTTGGCCCCTGGATTACCAGTGCTTCCACTTCAACCTGTGCACATGCAAGTAAAACACACCAGCCCAGATTAAATTTGCAAACAAACATGATTTATGGCAATAGTGCGATGGCAACTTAAAGAAAACAAACGAAGACTAAACATCTGTAAAAATTCCCAGGGGGAAGACAAACTGTAGCAGGAAAATACTTCATGTCTTGTAAAGCAAAAGCAAGGAAGTAGATAGAGAAAATGGGTTAAAAAGAGTAAAGTAGAAAACTATGACACCCAAGAATAACTTGAAAATTGCCCTCTCAACCAAAAGGTGCTCAAAGGAGGGGAAAAAGGAAGATCAAATCAAGTGGGATCTTTCAAACACAAAGACAAGATTACTTTATTCTCCAGCTCTTAACTCCTAACCTATTGGATCCATCAATCAAACAACCCCCCCCCCCCAAAAAAAATAAAGACAATTGAAATTTTCATGTTATTACCTCAGGTTTACAAGCCTTGCAAAGTGACCCAAGAGAGTTAGCAAGGTAAGGAGAAAAAGAAGAAGAAGAAGAATAAGAAGTCTTTTGGGTTGGGGGAATAACATGAAGTAAAGTAAGCAAATCACCCTTGTTAGCCACATGAGTGAGTGCCCAAATCATTGCATGCTTAGAATGCGAGCTCTCATCCACTACAACCATCACTCTCTTCCTTAACACCAACCCATTATCAACCCCATTGCCATACATGTTAAGCCCTTCCATCTGAGTCAAACTTGTCTCAAACCCACCACAACTGTTCCCACCAACATTGTTATACTTGCTGTTCCCTCCTCCCCACCTCCAAGATGTTGATTTCCAACCTTCTTTTCCACTTAACTGCCTCAAAAATGACCCTGAACTTGGCATTTTCCTTCCACCTAAATTTGGCTGCCAAAGACACTACACTAACTAGAAACCAAGGGAAAGAGAAAGAGGATAGAAGAGAGAGAAAAAAGAAATGGAGGGTTATGTTGAGGGCCTTGGTGGGGGTGCTTCTGGGAAGGTGTGGGGATTTAATATTGAGAGAAAACTGATACTGTAGTAACAGGCCAACGGGGGCCAAAAATGAACTGAATACTGAAAAAAAAAAGGAGAGAGAGAGAGAGAGAGAGACAAAAAAGAGTAATGGATGGGAGGAGGGAGGGGTTAAAGTGGGGGGTGTTTGGAGGCAACCGTGATGATGCAAAACCATGATAATTTTTATCTTTGCTGCAGGTTAAGGTCACGGGAATCACTGGCTATTTCGTGGCCTTTTTGTTCTAAAAAAATAATTTGCCAATGTCAGGTTCATGCTGCTGAAAAACAGGTTTCTTTAGTTATTTATTTGGTCTAATTCATAATTATGCCCTCAGTCTATATACTCTTTGAAATTTAGTCCCTTTACTTTTATTTTTAGGAATTTAATCTTACTTTTAGATTTCAAAAATCAATTCTAATTATTAATACTGATAGAATTATTTCTATTAAATTTAAGTTCATCACAATATTTTTTAGTTACATGCTTACCAAGTAAATATTTTTTTAAATGTTACATTTATAAATTTAACAAAAAAATTAACAAAGGCAACACTGGATTTGAATTTGAAAATTTGAAAAGTATAGAGGTTAAATTCTTAAAAATAAAAGTGCAAGGATTAAATTTTAAATTCATAAATTGTGAAAATAAAGGGCTTATAACATATTTTAACCTTGATTAAATATTATTTTAAATAATTTTATTAAATTCGAAATGTAATATTGATTGAATTCTAATCTTTAAATCAGACCTTTAAATATTCAAATTTAATGAGAATCCATAGCAAGAGTTATGAATTGAATTTTAATTTTCAAAAGGCACTAAATGTTAAAAGAACCAAAAAGTAAAGGGATTAAGGGCAGAATTAAACCTATCTCTTTTTTGTACTGTGAAATTCTATTATTACAGATTCTCTTCTGAGTACAGTACTTTTTCTTTTCATTTAATTTAGTTTCTGACAAAGTAAATGAAATGGCAATATAATTTAATAAATTTGCCCATTGTCTTTCTAAGATGAACAGTGATTTTCATGCCAGCAAAAATAGGGTCCATTTTATATTAAGATTGGGGCCAACTTATAAATTGCAACATACCATTTATGTTTGCATACTCTTTTTCTCGTGACCAGAAATGGATTTATGGACCCCCTCTTCTACTTTATAGCCTATGCCCCCTCAACACTGTTCTTTTGGTCGGTTTTTTATTCATGGCTTGAATTATGTTGTTTCCCTATGCCTTTTCTTATCACCTAATTCAATATTCTTTGAGAAAAAAATAATAGTTTAAGTGATTGAATTTCAGTTCGATTAATATGGGTATTGTTGTTTATGCAAGAAGATGTAGTTCCAGTCTGCTGAATTGCATTATCCTTCTATTTATATAGCGGTTCTAGGCATTGTATTAAAAATAACAGATATAATCCGATTAGAACTTTTTATACACATTTTCATGTGAAAAGTTAAAACATCGTAACTTTTAGACTCAAAATAAGCTATTATTATCTTCTAATTTGTACTTGAGCAAGTCTTTATTTCATGTGAAAAGTTGATTTATGTTAAGAAGATGTAAATTCTTATTAGAGTACATTATGGACCTTTTGAGCACGCTCTAAAATTTTAATTTTTATTAACAAATAATTGGATAGATTTAAATTTTAAAAACAATATTTTTAACCTTTTATATTATACATAATTTCAGAAGAGTTTGAAAGACAGATGCATAAGATTTAGATTCTTACTGAAATGTCATGTCAAAGCTCAAAATCAAACTAATATTCAAAAGTTTAATTATTGTTTTTTGCATTTACCTAAACTCTAGAGATGAATTTTAATGGGAAATTTTGCCTTATCATCATTATTAATTGGTACGTTAGCAACAGTACGAATTCCTGCTCTGACACAAATCCTATAATGACATCCATTTTTAAAATTATTTTGAAGAAAATTAAATTAATTAAGATAGGAAAAAGCAACGTCAGTAAAAAGGAGGAGTCCCCTCGTGAATTGCGATTATTTTGGATTTTTCCTTTTTTGTTTTCTCCTTACTCCCTCACTTCCAAATTATTGCTCCCGGGTAACCCGCCCTTAACTGCTTCTTTTTTACTCTCTAAATTACATTTATACCCTTTTTTACTTTTTTTCTCAAATCAACTTAATCATTTTTACATTTATTTATATTATTTTTGAGTTTTTTATTAAGTTGATGACATTAATTTTATTAAAATTTATAAAAATATTTTTCGTATTTAAAATAATTTATACTATTTGAAAAATTTTACTCTTTTATTTAAGAAATATATGCATATGAAAAGATTAGAACCCATACTAATTGAATTGATAAATCCTTAAATTTACCATTTAATCAAAACTTTTTTTTATACATTTTAATTTTAATATGCACATTTTCAGTATTATATATTACCAATTTAAGTCTTAAGATCGACATAATACTTTCCAATTTAGCGATCTCACCATTGTACAAAGAGTAAATCACTCTCGCACTAAACTTCTCCCTCGAAAGCTTAGTTTTGAGATACAATAGACTATTTTGATTGCTTGCAAAAACAATGCATACATAAAGCATTCCTAACTTGCACAAATTTGTGCTCTCTCAATCTCTCGGTATCTTTTAACCTAGGTAAAATTTAAGTTTCACTTACATAAGAGTCATAATCTCACTATTTTCTATAAAATAAAACTAAAAAATCAACATAGGATAATCATGACATAATTCCATAAGAATCTCGATGTAATCCAATGTCTTCAAATATAGAAAGTGATTTCTTCAATTTTAACTCAACTAGTCTTTATGTTTTAGGCTCTAGCTCATCCAAATATCTTCACAGTAGATAAAACAGTACATTAATTTGTGGTCGTCGTTTAAGCCATAGGTTTTTCTTTACCTTCAAATGTGTCAACTTGTAATAAACTCAAAAGAGAAGAAAGATAAAACTAACAATAACTATAACATTTGAAGATGGTCACATTGATTAAACCATTGAAAATTGTATCCTCAACCGCCATTATTAGACCAACTTGATGATGATAGTCAACCAATAAACTATTGTCAAGAGCCCTAAGAGACCCACCGAATCAATAATGCATAAAAGACCTTCCGAAAATGATTCAAAAAATATTGTGTCACTCTTACCTTAATAAATCTTATATTTATGCGAGAACACGACTAATAATAACCATTAATTTAAAAATGATGTAAAACGTGAATCCTTATATCATAATTTTATGTGAAGTGATATACTTATATGCATGTAAATGTAAATGTAAATTAATTTTGAAATTTATATAGTTAGATAACAGAATTGGGAAGTTAAAATCTATCATTAACTGCATTGTTTCTAAGAATTTAGAATTAAAAGTTAAATTTAATTGTTAATATTGTCATATTTTGTATAAAAATTATGATTCAATTTAAAATCCAAAGAGTAATGCAATTTATTTGTATAATTGCACTTAAAAGTTAATATTTATTTATTTCTTTAAATTTTAGTATTACAATCTTGTTTATACTAAAAGCCATTTTTTTGTCAATCACGTTAAGTGATAATTTTGTGTGGATTTCAAGCTAATTCAGGGTTTGATCCTTATATTTATAAAAATTCTTCCTTTTTTATTATAATGTAATTATTCACTTATATATATAAATGATATTTTAAATAAAGCATATAAAGTTTAGTTGCTTATATATATCATTTTATAGAGCTTAATATTTTAATATATTTTTATATTTTATTTGAAAAATAAATAAATTGATCTCAGTATGTTACAAAAACTAACAAAATACTCTTTTTGTTGAAATTGTGTCATTATTATTATTATTGTATACTTAATAAACTTAGCCCTCAACTTTTATACCTCTATTCAATTTAGACTCTACTTTTTTTTTATTTGGAGCAAACTGACTTTCAACCTTTCACTAATGATGTGACATTATTTTATTTTATATGTTAAGGTAATAAATAATTTAATTTTAAAATAAAATATCTAAAAATTTAAAATTCATAAATAAAATTTATATTTTCAAAATCACAGGAAAAAGTCTTCAATTTTTAAAAATATAAAAGTACAAAATATTTAAAACATTCAAAATTTCAATAATTTTAAAAACTAAATTTTGAAATGGAAAATATTTAAAAATAAAAAACCCAAAATTTATGAAAGAAGTACAATTTTTTCATATTTCATATTGCATAAGTTTTTAAAATATGAAATAAAAATTTGCTTTTATAATCTTTATGTTTGTTTGTTTTTCCATTTTACTTTTATTGAATTTCAAAGATTTTTAATTCTTTCATACTTTTGGATTTTTTAAAAAATTTGAAAACCTGTTAGATATTTTAGAACCTTTAATGTATTTTTTTATATAAGTTTGACGAGTTTTTATTTTCTTAACATTTTGGAAAATTTTATAAAGATTTTAATTTTAGTATATTTATAAATTATTTTTAATGTAACATATAGAATAAAGTAGTTCTACATCAACAAGAAATACACGTAGACTATCATATAAATTGTGACATAGCATCTGATCCAACTTCTAACAGAACATTAGATTATAGTTGAATTTATTCATTTGGATTCACAATAAAAGGTTGAGCATCAATTTAGGGTGGGTTTGGATGGGCAGTGCGTTTACATACGGTTAGTGTAAAAACAGCGGTGGTGGTGAGATCATATACTGTAACGTGAGATAAAAAATAAGCTAAACGCACCGCACTCCACTATCCATCCAAATCCACCCTTAAGCAGGTAGAATTGAACGGGTCAAATTGAATAAAGGGTTAAAAATTTAGAGCTAAAACTTTTATTATACTTACATATAAAACTACAAAATAAATATTTAACGATACAATCAGAGTGAAAAAAAAATTTAATGTACAAAATATAAATTATAAATAAAAGGAATAAAAAGCAATTCAAAGTGGACATACTTTAGGAATAGAGATTTTATGTACTTGAAAATAAGAGTTCAAATTTGGTTGTGGCTTTGGATTTGGTGTTTTTAGAACACGATACACTGATTTTCGACAAGAATTGAAAAATTAATTATTTTTTTAAGACAAAACTCATATCTAGGTAGTCATGAGTTTAAACATGGAGGATTTCCATTGTTCAAATTTGGACTATTTTATTAAATTAAAACATATTTTTATAATAAAAGATTTTAATTTTATTATGTTATTTATTTCTACCCGATTTTTAGACCGACTCTTAACTCAATCAACAAATTATGGTTCACCACCATATAATACAGACGGATCTCTCTCCAAGAAAATACGCGTACGAGAATGTATTTAATTTTAATACAACACAAATTTAATGAAAATCTATTCCGTGATAAGAAAAAGGTCAAATGTCATTTTCCGAATGATGATTCAACAGAGGGGGGTTGAGTGACGAATCTTAGACCCTAAATCTAAACCATCACGGTATCATCACCTGCCCCTGCCATTGCCCTGCCACCCTTTATTTTATTTTATTAATGGCACAGATTGCATGGGAATATGGGCAAAGCTAAAGCAATGGGTGCCATTCTCATACCAAGTTTTATTAAAATGGTAATCTAATAATGCTTATGGATATAATTCAGTCTTCGTGATTGATGAGTTCATGAAAGTATTCACCACCAATACAGCATATCTTTACATTTTTCTTAAGGCAGTTGCCAAATTAGAAAAAAAAATTAAGGTTAAATTGTAATTGTAATTTTTACGATATAAACTTTAAAATATTAAATTAAAATTTTATTATTTTTAAAGAATTTAAAAGTATAATTTTACTTTTATCAATTTTTAAAAGGTCTAAATAAAAAAAAAATCATTTTAGGGGATCAAGCTCTTGCTAGCTCCCTTAGCTATGCTCTAGTTCTTTTTGGCATTTTCTATTTTCCACTTCAGTGTGTCAATTGAATATTTGCTCGATTGGTGAGAACATAAGTTTAAGTATGTTGAAGTGTATTATCCTCCTATTCATGAATTGATGTGGGATTATGTGTAATTTTAAGCCTTATATAAAAAAAATACGATCTCGAGAATTGTGGAATATCATGCATGCATCAATACATACATACGACATAATATAAGATAAACATTACATAACAAAGTCGTTATGGTCGGTGGTGTTTTAAAACAACCAAGAATGACACCCTGTTGGGAGTTTGGAGTTTGGAATTTGGACCATACCTTTTTTATCTGTTGAATGTTTGACCCTATTCTTAATTTATATTATAATCATCATATAGTATAATGAATCTGCCATCACCAACCACATTCTATCTACTTTTTTCTATTATAGTTATAGCTTTGAGTTGGAGTGAATATTCAGTTCCTTTTTTATTGCTTTCATCGGTTTTCTTTGTACATAAACCAAGGCCTCCCGAATAATGCAGTCATCAAAAGAAAATTCCAATATTTAGATAACCCCACTCATGTGCCTTCTTAATAGCACAAGTAATGGACTTGGCCTCGACAGATGGAGCATCAAAAGCGCCCTCGATCTAGAAAAATCCACAAGCACCAAATCCTTGTGGTCTCCAAAGATCGCACCACAAATAGAACTCCTAGCATCCTTGTTCCATGCGACATCAACATTGGTTTTTATGAATTCACTAATCGATGAGCACCATTTAGCAATAACTAGTTGCCTAATAAGAAGAGGTGCAAACAACATGTTAAGGATTCGAAAGTATCTGTCAGTAGAATTATTCCGAATCACCACATCCTAAGGGGTCAAGTCTCTGTGAGTATTGTTGCCGAATGAGAACAATCAGGCTTGTGAAAGCCTCTTTGTCTATCTTTCGCATAGCAAATTTCAACCGGTCAATTGCTCAAGAAAAATATAGAAGATCATTATTGATACCGCATATAGTCAAAACATCCTCCTTGAGAGCACCATAATGGAAGCAACTAGAATCGACAGAAAAGGAAAATGGGGTACATTTCTCTATAGTAGGAAGGATGTCATGACCCACTCTCCTACTGAAGATGTTTTTTTAAGGTACAATTACAAGTAATACATTCGCATATCTATAATTAGAATCAATCATTACAACGCATAAACGAAATTATAATTACAATCAATACATATGTATAACTATGACCAAAATTAAACTATTACAATGCACGAATAGACAAACTAATAATCAAAATATATCTTAACTTAGTTTAAAATAAATTTAAATTGGATTTACACGTGATAAGACTTGAAACCATAATAAAATTTGAACAAATAACTCAAATAGTAAAATTTAAACATAGACACATAACTTGCCGTGCATGTGGGATTGAATGATTTGAATCATAAGGATGGTTAGGTAGAAAAAAGAAAAATCAACAAACTACTTGTTCATTGATGATAAATTGTGTAAAGGCAAGTTCTATTGACATGAAGTTTAACGCTTCTATTTTTCCTCTAAATGTAGTGAATTGATTGTATACAAAAGTGAAATAAATGAAGAAAAGGAAATGGATTTTCTTTTCCTTCTAATTTTACTATATATATTTTTTAATATGAATCAATGAACATGTTGTTTTTAATTCTATTTCTCCCGATATGCAACAGGGTCATTACTCTTATACTAAATTTATTCTGGGTAAAAGTGTTTTTTTTTGCCGATTGAGTTTTAACTCAATCAACATGAGTGTTGTTGTCAATGTAAAAGGATATGGGTTTGAGTGTGCTAAAGTATACTATTCTCCTGTTTATGGGTTGGGAGGGGCTACGAGTAGTTTTAGATATTGTGTAAAAAAAATATCCAGATATAATCAGAACATATAATGAGATTATTCATGAAAAAAAATGTGTTTTTCTTAGACAAGATGAGTGTCCTTGTTTACCCAAAAATGGTTTCAAAATAAAATAACTGCACCTTCATAGCAGCTATGCTAGAAATTTGAAATTGTTGGTAGAAAGCAATACTATTAATAAGCTTATGAATGGAGAAGCTCACTTTTTAACCACTACAACTATAATTTTAACCTGATCCCACAAGAATTAATCCCAAATTCAACATAGTTCATACCTATATATTATAATTGAGTATTTTATTTTATCGATCTTATTTTATATTTATATATATTATTATGTTAATAATTCATATTATAATAAAATTTTGGTATTGTATCATATTGGTATTATATTATATTTAATTATGTTTTTAATATTATGTTGGTATCTATAATCATGTCGTATTTGATATTGTAACCATATAAATTAGAAAATTAAAAAGGGTATTTGAGTAATCGTAAACACTAAGTTACCATTATATTGATTACGTTGGTAATAAGATTACGGAATGTAACTTAACATATTCTTCAATATGTTACATTGTTTTATTTGGTTCATCTACTTAAAATGTAAGATTTTGTTATTTGATTAATAAAATTTAAGTTACCTAAAATCTCAATTTTACTAAATTATTTTAGTATAAAACTTGTTTTCTTAACGAGTTTAATTCTTCCAACATTAATCTTTCTCGAAAGATATTGATACCAAAGTTCATGAAGCCCTTGCATTGAATTTTCATATTCTCATTTTTGTTATAAAACTTATATAATACATTTATCATAATATTATTATAATTACTATTGTTGTAAATAAATAAAATAAATTATAAATACATAAAATTTGATATAATATAAAAATATTATTTCATATGAAAACTTTATATAATACTTTTTATATCAAAATATAGCATACGAGAATATAAAAAATTCTAAAATGTAATTTTGGAACTTGAATGAAATATTGGGTAATTTAATCATTTAAATATTACCAAAAATATCGTTTAAATAATAGCGTAAATTTGTAAATTTCTAAAATCTAGCAAAGCATACATCAATTTTACTTTGAATCGAAATCCAGTATATCTTGATTAAATTTCTTAGCTAATAATGCATAAATCAAAGTTGTCTTTTAACTATAGCACTTGAATTTATTTAGATATTATTTTTGTAAGTTTTGGTTGGGCAATCCTGGTTGTGGGATTTTTCTAGAAACAAACAGTACATTTTTTTTGGACACCAGACACTCAGAAGTTTGATAACTCTAATTTTCAACAACAATAATTGGCAGAAATTCAAGGAGCAGAAGAGTTGAGCAATGATTTTTAAGCATATATGAAGAACAGGGAATTCTCTTCTAAGATGGCTGACTAATTGAAGGGGAAAAAAAACTGCATTATATATCTTATTTAAATATGACTTGATGTTTATTATTATTATCAGTAATATCACTACAGAACTGTTATTACTATATCTATATGCTTAACAATGAGGAGAACGGATGGAATCGCATTCAAGATTAAAATATATCTACTTTACCTCTAGTACCATGTTGAGCATGTTAGGAATTATGGGCCAAAATGACATCTGTTGCAGACATTCCTTTTCAATACTACCATTCAACACTTAATATCTGCTGAATGGCATTCTGTTTTTCTCGGCAGCTGGGTTTTTGACTCTCCCCCCTCGGGCATTGTGTGGTTTACAAGCTTACTGTGCCTATTTTGTTATTTTTTCTCAATCATGGTTTTCTGAAACTAGCATCAGTTGTTGGATGATAACTTCCCATTGAAGTTATATTGTTCCAACAATGAAATGTCTTCAGGAGATAACATTAGTACACCAGTACTCAAGTAATGCCGAGATCGTCGTGTCCTGTGTGAAAACAAGTTGAAATTAAACAGAAGTACCGCAAGGGATATGTGGTGATGACTAATCAAATACTAACACATTTGCAGGGCAGTAATTTGAAGTAAAAGTTCGTATACCTGCATCTTTTAGTCAAGCTTGTGCCTACTGATAAGCGGGAAGCTTCTGATTTTGATATATACCCCAAGGAAGAAACATATTCATGAAATGCATCACCCTTCAGCGCCAAGCAAAATCTTGATGGCACCATGGAGCTAATGATGTCGAATAAACATGACTTCACATCCCTATATTGCATATTCAAAAACCAATTTAGATAAGTAAAATGGCAGTGCCAATAATGAAGTTCTAAATCGAACAACTTGAGCAGCAAGAAAACATGCTTTTTCTCCCTAGCAAGATGAATGTACCAAAACTTTTTCCAGACACAGCACACTAGATAAATGCCTAAATCATGCATCTATAGAGGTTCTACTTATCCAATGAAATACTTCATTCCATCCAAGCAACCCAAAACAAAAATTGTAAACGATCAATAATAAGCATGAAATTTGACGTGATTTGCCAATGTAAAAATGGTCAACTCATATGCAAGTAATATATATCCCAGGGTGGCATCAAGGAAAATGACAACTCTGGACCTTTTCACTGCCAGCTCATGTTTTGATGGGGTCATGTCCAAACCCTTTCCATCAACTGAAGTCCTGCTTGCACTAGCATCATGTCTAAGCAATCTACCAAGTGCCATTGTGCTAGTTGAGGAAGACAGAATCTCTTGGCTCAAATCCACCCTATGCTCAAAACCCATTTTCAATCTTAAAGTATCAATTTCTTTAGCATACAAGCAAAATCCATGTTGTGAAATTGTGTTTGCCATCTGCAGCTGCTCGTCACGCCAGACAAATGCATCTGAATTCTCGGAAGGGATCATTAACATCTCCAAAGAATCCTGCACAACTGGCTAGTTAGCATCAAAGATAACAGGCAAACTCAATAAGGGTCTCTGAATAAACAACCAATAATATTCCTAACTTACTTGCATCTGGCACTTGGAAAGTAATTGGTCAGCTTGTGAAATTAGGTCACTCATTCTAGAAGTAAGCTTTAAGATATTCAGAGCATCTTTTGGCTCTGAGTCAACATACTGTTTTAGATCAGCATGATTGTTACGAAGTTTTTTCCATGATTCTTGTACTAAATCAGTGGCCACCTGGTTTCTAAATTTCCCCATGGAAAAAGATTTTTTGTTGAAATTCATGCGACTGCATTCATCCATTAGTTCAAGCCCACTTGATACAGCCTCATACTGATTTTGCGAATTCTCCACCACCTCTTCATGAGATGCTTCTGCTATTATATTGCATGTGCCAACTGAAATATCTGAAGTTTTAATCAACATATGCATAAATTTACCGGGGTCATTTGCTTCAGCTGGCAACAGGCCTTCTCCAAACTCGCAACTAACTGAAACTTCTGTTGTTTCAGAAACATTAGCACAAGACAGAGTTCTAGAAGAGAGCTCCATTCCATTAACAATTTCAGTCTCAGGAACATATGATACATCCAAAGATTCACATGTTTCCATTTTTAAATTATTTTCAGTTTCTGAGTATTGGAAACCCCTTCCCTCACATTTATCTACTTCAGAATTAAGTAGCTCATCTGTTAATGGCCTGTTGGGACAATGGGAAAGGTGTACATAATCTTCTTCGATGAATAATTCACGGTTGACATTCGAGTCTGAAACTAAAGAACGGTGTTTATTGAAGTCCTCATCTTCAGAATCAGAAGACAAAACAACATCAAGTTTCCTCCTACTTGTTCTCCGAGAGAAAGAAACCGGGGTGCCTGAGGAATTGTAAAAGTCATGTGAAGTATAAGAAGGGTTTATCGATTCATAGCAATCATGAATAGAGAAATTCCGGTGTGACATTACTTCCTTCTTTGCCTCTATACTGTCTATTTCATTATTATGCATCTCCAACCCATTTGCCATGTTGTTATGTTCAAGTTCTTCCTCCATCACCTCCATTAAAGTTGGATTTTCTCCCATCAGAGACAATTTCTCAGCAATTTCCTTCTCAACTAACTCTGATAACTGAGATGGGAAGCCCCAAGGGATTACAGTTGGTAATACCAAATGACCAGCTTCTATATCAAATAGCAGTAACCCATAAGTCTTCTGCGATTTGCCACCTGGATCATCAATGGGCGTTAAAGCAAAGTGCAAATATATGATACAAAGAATTTTTCTTCATGAGACACTAAAAACTGGCAAGGAGCTCAAAAACAAACATTAAACATAGAAATCACACCCTTGAAAAGACCTCTTGTGATTGTCTCAAGCACAAAACAAGTATTTGAAATTGTACGAGCAAAAAGGCATCCAGTTGGCCCTGACAGCACCATAATAACTTCCAAAAAGCCACTACTAAATGATAACAGAAATCCTTTTAGAAAAAGTATTAAGTATCGAAACCTAGACTGAAACCAGCTCTTTCTTCCATTAGGTTTCTTCCCCAGATACATAGCTCATATAGCTGTAACTACAATGCATACTTATTATTCATAAATTTAATCATCATTAACAAAATGAATCTGCAAATAAAATTCACAGCAAGATGGTAAGGGTCACTAAACCTTAAGTCCATAACTACAAAGGCTGTTATAAGTTTTCTAGTGAATCCATCAATCAAAACTTTTGACATTAACACTTGAATTAAACTACTCTATACATCAGCATACACCAAAAAGAAACTGTTAATATAGTTTCCATCCATTCATGTATCAGGGAACAATTGAGATTACCCAAATCAAACTGAATATGTATTTGTAGATGGTTAATGTTTAATTCAAATGATACTTGGATTTATGCAAAGGCTCAAACATTTCCCGAAATTTTATTTTAAAACCGATTCTTCATGTTTTCTTACATAGCGATTTATTAAGATTTCCAATAATTTGGAAGATTAAACTATCGCCAAAAAAGGTTGATAGAATATTAGAGCTCTTTGATTATCTGACATTTTTCAAGGTCTGTTCTCAAAGCATTGTACCCAGCTGTGATGTCAGGGGAAACCAGTATACTAATCATACCATGTAAATTTCAGAAACAGAATAAATGTACTGCACAAACAAGGCTGTGTCCTGTTATTAACCTTTTTGATATTTTTTGCTCTGGCACCAAAATTGGAGATGCATAATGGTTTTCCGGATATCACCCTGACAACATTTAATTAATTGCTCTAGTAAATACGGTTGAATGATGGCTTTCTCAGCTGCACAGACCTGTCGCATAAAGATAAGATAAACATGAATAGATAAAGAACTTTGCTAGGTGAAAGAGTTCAAAGAAAGCACTGAAGTTTATACCATATTAAGATGGTTAAGCAGCTCTTCTCGTGATGGCATGGTGAAACATAACTCTAGCCTGTCCAAGTTGTCTGGCAGAACAAGATTGTTACCTGAGAATTACCACCAAAACATGGAGTTAAAAGGAAATACATCCAAGTTATAAAGAGTCAAGAAATATCAAATTGTTTCAACCATAAAGCCATCTTACTATTACTAGTCAGTATCACAGGCCCTCTTGCTTTTTCAGCAATTTTTTGTATAGCAGCAAGAAAACCACGATCTTCAGGAAAACTGATATCCACATCCTCAAAGAGAATCAAAGACCCAACTTTATCTTGACCAAATCCGGTTTCACGATCATTACAGACATGTTTTCCAGATGCACCATGAGGCCCTGATGAATCTTCCTCATCTGATATTGGTATAAATTCCACCTCCTTATCAAATTCTTTCACTGCTTCACCTTTAGATAAAGGTCCTGCAGATTTCATCACATGCTTGCTAGGTGAATCTACAAGATTTTCTATTGACCTGCAACAAGTATACAGTTTAGGACAGAATTACATTAGTAAAGCTTTTCTGCTAGATGCTTCAATGGGCAATAGAATCATCATAAGAAGGAAGTGTAAGAGCGATGCTGAAGACAGAGTCACCAACCCTGTAAGGAAATGTGATTCTAAAGCCTCTCCAAATTTTTGCTTCACCACAGCCCCATTTCGACAGTCTGATGCATTGGACTAACAAAACAATAGATCAGAAGCATTCAACTTTTACACAATGAATTGTTATATTATTAAATTACAAACACTAAAGATTGACTGAATTAATATTAATTTGAATGACTGCATTAATGATGCCTTGTAATTACAAAGGAATGTAACTAAACTATACTGGAATGGAAAGGACAGTAATTTTATCATCTTTCTACCTTTTAAGATGAATAATGATACAAAGAAAGAGAAAAACAGAAGAAACTTGCATAGTTCTCCAACTGACAGAAAATTTCAGTATTCAGTCTTATGCAAATTATTCTTTAGAAGTGGCAAATACAAGCCTTAGAATAAAGTCGATATCAAAAGCAACATATATTTACTTGCAGCATGTTTTGAAGGTACTGGACACGTAAACTGGTTTATAATCATGAACCTATATCACTTCTGGTCGAAATCCTCCAAAACACTCAAAGTACAAATATAAGTCCAAAGCAAAAAGCAGGGGCATATAATACAGCTAAGACATGACAAGAGAATTGCTTTAAAAAGTAATACATAAATATGGCATGACAGCAATAAAAAATATTTTTATATCATAATATACAATAAAAATGTAAATTTGATAATTTTCAATAAATATTACATGCAAATACACTTTTATTTCTTTTTTAATTTTTTTTTAATTTAAAAACTTGAACCTTAGGAAACCATTGGAACCAAATCACTCATTCTTGATTCCATATTGGGTAGAAAAATGCAAAAGAAAAAAACCATCACATGTCTGAGTGTCTTTGACTGTTTCCAATTTTATTTTTATTTTTATTTTTATATTTTTGAAGTGACCCGGCATGTATTCACTGTGTCGGAGCATGTCCGGCACTTTGATATTCCCCTGATAGAAGTGTTTGATGGGTTCAAAAGCTCACCTAGATTTCCAATGATTTAGAAATAATGGAGAGATGAATCTTTGCTTTCAGTTGCAAGACACGTCTTAACAACTACTAGCACTTAGACTAGCAAACTTTATGAACTCAACCTAGAACCTTAACTTCATAACAAGCGGAGCTCATTTACTTCAGATATAACTCCTAATACTCTACCAGGAAAACTTAATGCTTATATGCATTTTCATGCCAGGATAAACACCATTGGGATATTGGTTGGCCACAACTAATGCTGGAGGATAAAAAAATGTAAATCTTTCCAACAAGAATCTAAAAGTTCAGTGGCAACCTCCAGAATTTTAAATCCTTGTTCCTCCGCACAAGCATGGATAGCTGCAGACTTCCCACTCTGCAACAAAAGGAAAAAATACCTTTAACTAACAATAGAAACCAAACACATATGTACCTAACATATTTTGAAAAAAGAAAATACAGAACACTCTCCAACAAAGCAACCCTTTTAGAAAAAGAATAAGTATAAGCAAGAGATTTCCCATAAACCTTATACAATCACAAGGCTGAAATCTTTGCAGATCTAACTACAATTACTGTTGTGAGTGAATCAACTTAATGTTAAGTTCCTAGTTCCATTTTCAGGAAAAGAAAAATACCAGTGAACCTTGAAAGCAAGAAACACACAATAAAGGCTAGCAAGAATTCAACTACCAATACGAGGAAAAAAATTATCAACCCAAACATGAAGTGAAACATGATAGAGATAATAATTCATACAAACCCAAGCATGATGGTTCATTATGTGAATTGCAAAAACAGAGACACAAAGGTTAACTTTAAAATAAGAATGTGCTAACTTTAGTCAAAAAAATTATATACCCCAATTGGTCCAGTAACTAAGAGAACATTCTTCAGGCTATCCTCTTCATCCATGTTTTCTGAATCAGAACCACTTGCACAAAAATCATCATCAGAATCTTCTTGAAAGCTTTGTTTATCAATGTTATTAGAGGCTTTGATGGCTCGAAAACTTCTCTTACGCCACAAAAACAACCAGTCACTCATAAACTTCACTGATTCAATATTACCACAAACCTGAAAAGCAGCAATAGCAGAGGAAAAAGAAAAAGAAAATAAGAAGTATGATATTACATCTCCTCCACCTTTTAAGGTCATTGTAGTTCAGAACAAACAATATCACCTCTGTGGCACTTTTTGGCTGGTACTTATCAGTCCATAAGCTATTATCAGATTCAGGCAGGATACTGCAATCATGATAACATGGAACCATTCTGCAACCAGGAACATAATGAAAAGGAACTTGCTTAGCAGAATAACAGACTGACATAAACAGAGGCAGAATCCATTCACTAGCAAGTACCAACTTTTCTGTATACACTAGATTATTTTTAGTAACGATAACCTTTTCAGAAGTTTGCACAACTAAGTTTGACCATAACACCAAGACTTTAACAAGTTTGTGGAACCAACTGCCTGTTTTCATTTGATTAGCAAATACCATCATTGTTAAGATGCAAATCCTATTTCTAAATACCATCTCCATCCTGCATACTTTGAATTCAAGAGTGTCTGAAACTAAAAAAACACACCAGATTCTCATATTGAGCAAAATATTGCGCAAAAACGCAAAATATTCCTAATAACAAACATATTAAGGTAAACACAAGCTAGCATATAACAGATGAAGTTTAAAGAAAGGGCAGAAGAGTTTTAATATGCAAAATTTCAACCTTTCTTGAAGAAGTCTACTTTGTTCAAGCTCTGAATTTTCTACATTATCAACCTGCATAGAAAAAGGACACCAAGTTCATCAACTTGGCCATCCTGGCAATAACAAAATTCTAGTGAAATAAATCAAAGAACATTCAAGTTCCATGAATAACAGATAAGCCTTTGGTTCACTGGCAGGTAGCGCTTCTTTAAAAGCATGGGTAAAGGAAGTACACATTAGATTCCACATTAAGTAATCACTTAAATGGGGTTTAGGAATATGCAGGGTGGAAGCTGATTGTCTAAGACTACTATTGTCTAGGAGAAAAAGCTAATAGAACAAGAAAAGAAAATATTGAAAATAAATTTCAAGAAAAAAAGGCAATGAAAATAAAATTACAACACATACCCATTCTGAGCTCTTCAACAGCTGATAGCTTTCCAATTGCTCATCTACTATTACAGCAGGTATTGCAGGTGGTTTTCCCAGTAAGTCATTATCTTCGATAATGCACTGATCTGACAGCTTGCTTTGAACAAATGATGCATTAGAGAAATGTGAAACATCAGGAAAGTTGTCAATACACAATGCCTCGACATAACTTTCAAAAACTGATTTAAATAGGCCTTCAGGATTGCAAAAAGTGTCAAAGGAGGTTTTCTCAAAAAATGACCAATCTTTCCAATCAAGAACTAGATCATCCTGCATGAAAAAGATTGGGTGTCATCCCAGAAAAAAGATCATTTAAATAAGTTCAATTAAGAAGAAAAAAAACCCAAAAACAACAATACAAAGGAAAAACAGTACATTTAAACATGGTTGAGTCAATAATGCCATACCTGAGTTCTTTCAAATACATGAATAGGACCAATGTTAATGCGTTCGTTACTTAAGTCAAGCAAGGTGCCATCTTTCCCTACTTCAGCAGTCTCCTGGCTTCTCTTTCCTGCTTTCCATGATGTGAAAAATGGATGAATTTGCCTTCCTGCAAACATTTGTGAATTTTCCTGATCAAGCATAAAAAAACCTTTTAGTTACAACTTACATGCCAAATATTGTATTTCATGTTGCTAGTTAAATTAACTTCACCTAAACTAAGGTACCGTTTGCTAGTAGTAAGAACTGATGTACAGACAGCCAAATATGTGAACACCATACCGCAGCACTCATTACAAGGAAAACCAGGGAGAAGGGGGTAGTGAAGGTGAAATGTTGCATAAAAAGAGGAGAAAGACAGAAAATGGAACAAAGAGGTTTCCTGTGTTGCAAGGAAAACCCTAACAGTCTTCAAATTAAACATTATCCAGAAAATTGGGAGGTAGTAAACTCTTCACTATAGCTTTGAAGGTCGATTATCATTCTTCCTATTCTCTTAATTAGACACATTCCTGCCCAATGACATTATGCAGGGCACTACTTAAGCTCCAAAGGCTTCATCATATCAATGGTCTCCAACCAAGCAGCACAAAGCCTACATCACCTATGAATACCTTCAGCATCCTCGTTACAGTAAATTAGAATCAAGTAAATATCAGCTACCAAGTTCAATTATTTTCTCTCTCTAGAACCCTGATTTTTTACCTTCGTCGTCATTCATGTCATCCCTATGTCGCTAAGAAAAGCTAAATTCCACCGCAGACCTATCTTTTTCTACTTGAAACTATTTTTATATTACTGCATTACAGCAAAAATTTTCAGCATTAGAACTTGATATTTGCTCTTCAACATCTAAAACAACATTCTCAATCAACACCAAACCGAGGGGGGGGGGAGAGAATTAGCCAAAAAACTGCTAATGCAAACTATCCATAGTGTAATGGTGAACAAAAAGCGTGTTAAAACTTCCAAAAATTTAAAGGAGAGATCAGAATAATGCTAAGACAGTCACTAACCTCAGCTGTCAATTTTGCCTCCAATCTTAAATTAGGGATTTGTGGCGTTAATATATCTTCGCTCTCCATCAAATTGTTCATCCCATTCTTCTTCGGTGTAGTCTTCACGGGCGATTTGCTCTTTGCCTGCCCATAGAAAACCACGTTAAAATTCTAAAGGAAAACTATCAAACAGCTTCTCCCCTTATTTAATAGGTTAAACTAACTCAACTAAACCTTTTTAGAAGCTCGATTCTGAGGAGTCATTTTCCCTTTCCTTCTTCTTCCCTTCTTTCCCTGACTGCCGCAGAAGTCTTCATCTTCGCCGTCTTTATCATCATCCTCACCTTCCTTAGCCTTCTGATCAACCTTCGGTTCAATTTCTGGTGATTTTTGCGGGAACAATGTTGACTGGACCAATCTCCGGCGGACACTCCTCCCTTCCGGGCGGTCGGTGCCATTGACTATCGCCACCTCCGGCCCTTTCTTCTCATCTGAATCGTCCATAGAATCTCTCAATTTAGGACTTTAGGGTTTTTGAGAGATTCAAAGATTTGGGTTTTTTTCTTTTTGCTTTTGGATTTTCGAACGTGATCCAGCGAGTGTGATAGAAAGAGAAAGTTGGAGGGAACAAGGATTCTCTTCCCGCGCCATGTGGTCAAAGAAAAATAAAATTACCGCCATGTTTACAAGTATAGAGGTGGTAAAAGGTTACTTGATTCTAATTTACTTGCAATCAAATAATATTTTGCCTAATAAAATTAACTAAAATTGATTTAATCTTAAGTTTTAAAATTTTGCGCTCCCGCGTTTCTTCCGATTTTTCCTTCTAGCCGTTAACGTCAATTAATAGTAGACTTGTAATTTGTCATGTTACTTTTAGGGCAAATAACATCCAAGATCATTAAATTATTTGTAAATTTACGTTTTGATCATCTAACTTTAAAAAGTTATAAAATAGTCACTGAATTATTCAAAAGTCTTTATTTAAGTTACTAAACTGTTTTAATATTTTTTTAAGTCACTTGACTATTATTTTTTTTCTTTTTTAAAGTTTAACTAGCAAGCTTTAAGTAAAGATTTGATAATCGGTACAATGGATCACTACCTAACGACAAGTAAAATAACATATCTTATGTCCAAGTTGACCTAATGGTCAATATCGAAGATCAAAGAAGAAAGATGTTTGAATTTTTTAAATGTTTGGGTTTTGATCCAAGTAAAGTTTACTTTTCATTATTGTTTTTCCTTTGTCCACATAGCCAATGCCTCATTTGTCTGGTTCTCACCTTCCAACGGCAAGAATTTTATCTAACTTACCACTGCTAACATTGAATTTCTCAAGCATCAGTTTAGTTGTTGTCAACTCTTTTTGAGTCTTCATTGGATTGTCCAACTTTTTAACAAGTAAGGATTCATTGGCTTCTATCTATTTGACCAACCTCGAGATTTCATCCTTTAGTTGATTATTTTCTTGTAACAATCTGACATTCAAATTACACACTTGTTCTCATTTTTCAATCATGGTCTTGTAGGTATTCAAAAACTCTTCTTCAGATCCCCCATCTGGCTCTCTGTTTGTGTTCACATCTAATCCTTAAACAACACTTGTTGTGAAGGTCACATAATTTTTTTCAATAATCCTCATCAAAATTAAAGCTACTGGAGGAACCTTCATCACTCCAAGCCACGGACAGTGACTTCTTTTTCTTATTCAGAGTGTTAGCACACTCATCTTAGATATGACTATAGCCATGACACTCATGACTTTGAGTTTATTTTTTCACTCATGACTTTAAGTTCATTTTTTATTATCTTTTCCAGTCTCTTATTTGATAACAACTCATTTGTTTTTGGTTTTCGGGTTGTTTTTGGAAGCCTCAATCTTCTTGAATCTTATTGACTACTTCTTAAAAGCTTTTATCAAAGTTCTATGTGAGCAAATCAATTTCTTCTTGAAGTTTTTCAATCGTAATGGTGTTGGAAGTAGGCACTTCATCTACCACTTGTAATGCAATACTTCTTTCACATTGGTCTTACTTCTCTTGGTTTCATCTATGCAAATTCGTCAGTTTGTAATTTTATTTTTTGAGGGTAGGTCTAGATTCCATAATCTATTGTGAAACAACTTGTAATTAGGATGAATATTGGTAGCCATAGGAGTTTGTAAATCTTGTAGAAGTAACTTGTGTCCACTACGAACTGAGTCCTCATCTGTAGCCTCTCCATGCCAAACAATGTGATCTTCATGCGAATTGCACAACATAGGTATACATAGGACTCTATTAGCATCTACTTTATTAAAGGTGTCCTTTATCAACTTTATTTTTCACAATCTAGTACTAGGATAAATAAGTTCTACTACATTGTTCAAATTTGAATTATTGCCAATATTTTAAACTTTGAAATCCCCATTTCCAAGCATCCTCCTAAACTGAGACGTTCATACCATCTTCAATCTGCCGACCGAGCCATTTTTAAAATGACCCTTTACATCCCACAAACTTTTCCAAGTAAAAGAAGGTAGATTACCTAATTTTGAGTTTAAAAAATCCTCCTTCTTAAAATACTTGGCTTTTAACATGCACTCAAGTAAAGAATTTAGATTGCGTATCAAACGCCACCATTGCTTAGCTAACAATGACACATTAAACTTTAATAAACTCCTAAAACCCGTACCCCATCTTATTCGAGAATGCACAACTTCCTCCATTTGCACCAATGAATCCCCCTTTTACCCTGACTTTTTTGCCACTAGAATTTTCCTATGATGTTTTTTGATTCCATACATAAGATTTTGACATTAAGAAACAAAGCATCATATACGTTTGAACTGCTTGTAAAACATACTTGATAAAAACCTCATTTCCTCATTGTTAAAGGTGTCTGCTATTCCAACTACTGATTTTGTTCTTCATCCTATCCTTCAACCCTTGAAACACCAATCTCCTACCTCTACCCACCATATTTGATAAACCCAAATATTTCCCTGGATTTCTAGAGCATCTAACATTAAGAATTTCAGATGCGATCGATGATTTTATTCAATTCTATCATATTAGAGCTAAATAAAACAGTGGACTTCTCAAAATTAACACATTGGCTAAAATAAACTTTATATTCTCGGAGAATAATTTTGATTACATTAACCTATCTCTTTTCGTGGTCTCACAAAAAAGGATGCAATCGTAAACGAATGTAAGGTGTGAAATTGTGGAGCACTCCGACATATTTTTGCACCTTCTAACAGGCACTATTGCCTATCTAATCTCATAAGAGCAGATAAACTTTCTCCGCACAATAAAAATAAATAAGGGCTTAAAGGATCACCTTGTCGAAATCCTCTAGAAGGTTTAAAGTTCATTCCTTATTCACCGTTAATAATAATAGAATACGACACCGAACTAATGCAATGTAGTATAAATTCAACAAAAGAACTTGCAAATCCAATTTTCAACATTATGCCTTTTAAGAAAGGTCATTCTACCCGATCGTAGGCTTTACTCATGTCTAATTTCAAATACAAAAAGCCATTTCTCCCTGTTATTTTGTGTTTGTATGCATTGAGCACCTCATACACAAGCAACACATTATCAATAATAAGCATACCCCGCACAAAAGTGTTTGACGCTTCATCAATGCATAAGTCAAGTACCATTTGGAAACGATTAGCAATAATTTTAACAATTATCTTGTAAATCACCATGAAAAGACTTATAGGACAAAAATTCTTAAGATTGGTAGGATTAGAAATTTTTGGGATTAAAACAATATTAATTTTATTAAGCTCTTCCAAAGAATTACCTCTATTAAGAATGTTGAGGTAGAACAAGCAGGTATTTTTACCAACGATGTGACAAAATTTCTGGTAAAAAAGCATTGGAAAATCATTTGCCTTCGAAGCTTTTGTAGGCTTCATCTCTTTCAATGCCTTCATAATTTCTTCAGTTTTATATTCAGCAGTCAATCCTTGATTCATTCTGTTCGATATGCATCTTATTACCCCCAATAGCATATAATCAAGGTTTTTAGTCCTCATTGTCATGAACAAATCCATGAACACCTTCCATCTCTGCAGTCCCCATGTACAATTCGTGCGTCATCACTGAGACGCATAATGTGGAAAAAGATGTGTTTTTGTCTTCCATCTTCAACCAATTCACTCTAACCCGTTGCTCTCAATATATTTCCTACTTCTCTATCTCCCTATTAAGTTGTAGTTTAATATCTATCGGCTCGGCCAATGTCTCATTCGATCTATCATGACCATCCAACTCCTCAAGTTCCTAGTTAATACCTTTATATTTTTACTCATTTTCATTTTGGTATTTTCAATCCAAACTTGCATGCCAAAGGTAAGTGTCGAAAGTCGATCCATAAAACCTCCTGAACTCTCTTCCCATAATTGGCTTATTTCCCCCCTCACACTAATCCTCTAAAGCCCACCACGCTTCAAAACGAAATCGTCTTTTTTTTCTTTCTAAATCATCATGCACCATTTGAATAAATAAGAGGCAATGATCAGAGAATGAGTATAATAAATGACGCAATGAAAAATCTAGGAAGAGTTGTATCCAGTTTGATGTTGCTATGCCTTTGTCAATTCTTTCTCTGATATTTCTTTCCGTCACATTACTCGTCTCCCACATAAACCAAGGTCCTGAATAACATATATCCTCTAATTGGCAGTCCTCCAATACCCTATGAAACTCTTCCTTATACCTTCATCTCTCGGTAATCCTCCACTAACCAACCATGGTACATCACTACACCTTCCCAGGGTTCGTAATAAATTCCACGTTTCAACTTCGTCCCTTACATTAGGTGCCCCATAAAAACCTGTAAACATCCATAGTGATTTCTTTCACTCATAAATTTTAATATCAATGTGATTCTTAGAAAAGCTTCTAAGCGTGACCAACTACCCGTCATTCCACCCGAGACTCGACCCTCTACGAGTACCATCAGCAGTAACCTCAAAGCTATTATGAAAACCACATCTCCTTTGAACTTTCTCCATACAACCAACATTAAGCTTTGTATCCATAAAGAAGACAAATTGGGGACGATATATTTTCAGCATATGCTAAAGTCTCCATATTGCCCGTAGGCTCCCCAAACCACAAACATTCCAACATAGAATTTTCATTTCATTTGGTTAACATGCCCACTAGCAATAGTCGATATCTATTGAATATGAGTTGTAACACGCTCATTAGTGGCCTCTAATAATCATGAGCATTAGAAATATTGGAAATCGATGTATCAAAACAATTTCTCTTTTTTTCCTTCAACATTCTCAATCGGGTTATCTTCCAATTCAAATTCCATAAACACTCAACCCGACCAATTGGAGGAGCCCACCTCATTAGAAATTTTTTTATTTGAAAAGCCCTCCAAATTAATCCCCAATATAGAATTAATATTTGACAATGATTCTTTCCTTTGATTCATCCTTGAATTTTTCCCAAACATTTGTCTGCCACAATTATTTTAAAAAGAAACCGCATCTCCTTCCTCCCTTAGTTAGATATTGCTCACGGTTGTAGCTTTTCTCAATTGAGCACTTAATGACAAATCTCATCCCAACTCCATCTCATTTATTTCGTGATTTAATCGTATTGGGCAAAAAGTATCACTGTGGCCTAAGCAACCACACAATAAACAAAAAAAGGTTAATCTTTTATATAGGATTTTTGCATGTATAAAATTTGATGAAGAGATCGTTATTTTCTTCCTAAGTTTCAACGGCTTTCAAATATCTAACTGAACTCGAATACGTAGAAAAATTTTAAACCCTCGAGTTATTTGCTTTGTTTCATACTCCAATAACTTTCCAATAAAATTGCCAAAATGGCTTGCCATTGATACTGTGAAAAAACCCGGTAGTAAGTCGTGCACCTGTACCCAAAAATTAGAAAATACCAGCGATATTTGTATTATATCTTCATCTTCCTTTAGTTGATGAATAACCAAGAGATGGTTATTAAAGGTCTAAGGAGCTCCAGTAATCATTCGGCTAATATCTAAATCATTAAAAAAACTTGAAAAAAAATTAGTTTTCCCCTAGATCTAATATCTGGACCCCCTCGAGAGGGTGCCATAAATTAGCCATCGTGTTTCTCATGGTCAGAAAATGAACCACACTTGTCGTAAAAAAAGCATCCTACCAAACAAAAAATATATGTTGATTTCTGAGACTCAACCTCACCAAGTAGAAGCCATGCCTCTTCTTCTCCATCCTTTATACTCATATCCGCTATTCCCCTTTCCATTTCTTACCTATAACATTGAAACAACAACCCACATAAGCCACCATCGTAAGAACGATAGGAAAATCAATGAAGAGAGTGACTTATGACAATCTAGAACAAAAGACAACTGACAAGCCAAACAATATAAGAAAATTCAAAACAAGAAAATCAAGATAAAGATATGCCAAAAGGCAGATAAAACCGTGCTACAGAGAGCAGACACTAATAAATAATTAATATGTAATTTTCTCTTAAACTTGTCTAAAAATATTTAGATGATATTTAAACTTCGTTCTAGTTTAACGTTAGAATTGAATAACATGGTGATTTTCAGTTTTCACTGTTTGGTACCTTTCTTGAAATCAAATCTTATGGGTTTAGTTATAATTTTACATGTTATGTTCAAGTTGTCAAGTTCTTTATATGCAGTTGCTTTCTTATATATTATGTAAATGGTCTTTTACTGTTTGGATAGAGGTTAAACTGAATGATTTTTGCGCTTAAATGGTATGATGTTGTATTGGTGCAATTCATGTACTTTGGTTGCCTTTTTTTATTATGCTATGATGTTGATTTTGAAGATTATCAAAAGATTAACCTATGTGTATGCAATTTTTAAATGTTCATGCAAATATTATAGATTTCCATGAACGCAAAATATGCATAATTTCAATAAGGAACAATTGTGTATAATACAATGTATTTTTGCATGTCTTGAATAAAAAAGCCCAAGGAAATTTTATGGGGAAAGGATGATTGAAAGTTGTTATGAATTAAATAGTTCGAGGAACCCTTAATAAGTTCATCGATGGAAGACATAGTAAGCTTTATTGTTCCTAAGGAAGGAGGTTGTACTACAGCATGCAAAATAGGTTTTTAGAGGCGTTTGAACAAAAAAAACGCCGCAAAAGATCAAGTATTAGCATCGTAAGCATTGATGCTATCTTCGCACAAGAAGCCATAGGGTTTGCGAAGGAATTGAGTATATGTTTTGATGGCATCAATACATGAACAATAGTCATAATTTTTAAATTTATTGGAACGAAATATTGTAGTTTTTTCCATTGAGCTATTTGTACTGAAATAATGGTGATGGGGTAAATGCAAAATCATGATTTAATGTTGTGATGAATGGTGTTTTTATATTTCCATTGATCCATTATGAATAATAGTACTGTAGTTGTACAATTTAAGATTGAACTAAGATAAATATTGTAATAATACAACTGTAGGCTTATGAGTGACTTTCTTTTTAATGTATATAACTTAAAAACAACAATAAAGGGTTACTAATTTAAATAAATATTTTTATTAAATTAATATATTTTATAAAAATATTAAAAGGTATATTAATCATTTGGGAATATTTAAGATTTTGGGTTTTATAGTTTGGTATGAGCATTGATGTTAATGCAAGAGAACGTGGGTTCGAGTGTGCTGTACATTATCCTCTTAGTTATAGGATGGGAAGTGCTTTGGATAGTTTTAAGTATTGTCTATAAAAAAATAAAAAGAAAGCATCAGAATTCATAATAAAATTATTTAAATTTTTTTAAATTTTAAACTTTTAAAAGTTAATAGTAATAAATTATAAATTATAAATTAAAAGTATGTTAATTATTATAATATGTATTCATCGTAATCAAATCAAAGAATATTATTACAATAATATTCCATCTATTCAAACTATTGTTAGAACTATTCCATTGCAAGTTATTACATTACAGCCTATTGGGTTCCAGTAAACCAAAGACATTGTTGGTGTTTTACATATTTCATTATTAGTATTCATATTACGAAATGCGGGAGACGCGCCGACTTGAAGCGTGGGAGAGGGAGCGATGGTGGTATAGTGGTATGTAATGTCTGAAACCGCAACATTGAAGGAAAAAGGAAAAAGGGAAAACCAGAAGCAGAAATTCTTTGCCTTTGGTCCACCCACGCCCCTGGAAAGGCTACCCCCGGGTAGTGTTGTCTTGTAGGGCAGCCCGGGCAGGCAGATTTATGCGCTCCAAAATCTCAAAAGCCACATAACTGAATTTCCCAAATACACCCTAATCTCAAAGCCTAATACCACCCACTCTTGAGTTAGAAATGATAATTTTAATTAAATTGTATTATTATGAAATTATCAAAACATTTTTTTATTGCTAAATTATTAAAAGAGTACAAAACAACAAATAATTGAAGCTCTGTGATAACAATGTAAGGTTTACAATTCAAGCTTGGGCATGTTCTAAACAGGGGGAAACATACAAAAAAGAACAAGGGCAGATTAGTCTTGACACAAAAAATGTAATAATGCTTTGAAGACACTAATATCGAGAATCTGACGTGTCTCTTCACTTTATGCAAGAAAAAACACATTGCTTTCCCTTCCTCACCTCCCCCATCCTCTGTTCTTTCTTCTTCTTTGCTGCTTTAGTCCATTTTTTTCTGAAAAAAATAAAAGAGAAGAAAACAATAAGCCCAAACCCTAAACACTGAACATTTCCCAGCTTGAGAGCAGCCATATTTATGCTGTTGAAGTTTCAACATTATAGTGAAAGTGAAGGAGCAAAGCCAGCTGATAAACCTTAGAAACCTTCAATGGCCGCTACATTTGTCCATTAGTTTGAACCATAATAAGCAAAGAAGAAAAGGGTTCTTTTTTTTTTTTGTTTGTTTGTTTAATCTTGACTCTTTTTTTTTAGTCCATTCTCTCTAACACCCAAAACCCTTACTAAAGCAAAGAACCCAAAGCTCTTTTTGTCATATTCTTCCCCCCCCCCCCACATTTTTTTTTTGTTTTTCCCTGCCTTTAACTGAAGCGAAACAAGCAAAAAATAATCCCATATTCCTCAAGCCCCTGAACCTAACAATGCCAAACCCAAAACCCAATTTCCTTTCCTTTTACAAACTCCTTTGCTTCCTGCTTCTCACCGATGTAGCTTTGGTAGCTTCAAAATCAACAATCGAGCCTTGTTCCAACTCTGATTCATGCAATGCTTTGTTGGGGTACACTCTCTACACCGACCTGAAAGTCGCCGAGGTTGCTTCCCTCTTCCAGGTTGACCCCATTTCGGTCCTCACGGCCAATGCCATCGATATCTCTTACCCGGATGTCGAAAACCACATCCTTCCTTCCCAACTCTTCGTCAAGATCCCCATTCTATGTTCTTGTGTTGATGGGATTCGGAAATCGGTTTCCACTCACTACAAGACCCGACCCCAAGACACGCTTTCGTCGATTGCGGATTCTATTTACGCTGGTTTGGTGTCAGCTGACCAGATTAGGGAGGCTAACTCGATTGATGATCCTTCGGTTCTCGATGTTGGGCAAAACCTTGTTGTTCCTTTGCCGTGTACTTGTTTTAATGGGACTGATAATGGACTCCCTGCTATTTACCTTTCATATGTGGTGAAGCCAGTGGATACTTTAGCTGGAATTGCAGCGAGTTACTCCACTACCATAACAGATTTGATGAATGTTAATGCTATGGGGGGTACTTCTATTACGCCTGGCGACATTTTAGCTGTTCCTTTGTCAGGTAGTTGAGTGTTTGTCTTGCTTTTGTGGTAGGATTAGGCTTTATATTACTACTACAAAGTCCTTTGCTTTAAGATTTTCAGCGATTTAGCATTGTTAGTTCAAGCTAAGGCAGTGGTTGTGTGTTTCTATATTTAGCTTTGGGGAATTGAGTTGTGTTTTTATGTATCTACTTTGTTTATGTCTGTTTCATGAGCAGTGGAGGTTTAGTGTTGTTTTCTTTTGGTACTTGCAGCTTGTGCTTCGAATTTTCCTAAATATGCCTCGGATCATGGATTGATTGTGCCAAACGGGAGCTATGCTATTACTGCTAGCCATTGTGTTCAGTGCAGCTGTGGACCGGGGAGTCGCAAGTAATTGGGCTGTTTCATTTTTGTTTATTAGTTTTCGATTATAGTTGTCTTTACTGCTTGAGATTCATTCCCGTAAATATTACCTTTATCGATTGTTTCGTACAGTTTGTACTGCATGCCTGCTTCTTTGGCTGTTTCTTGTTCAAGCATGCAATGTAAAAGCAGCAATCTCATGCTAGGGAACGTTACAGTGCAGCAAAGTAGTGCTGGATGCAATGTCACTTCTTGTGCTTATAGTGGTTATGCAAACGGCACCATTATCACTTCGTAAGCTACAACTTTTAGCCACTTTTGTTGACGGTTATGCGAAAAGTGGTTCATATGTTTGAGTTTTCTCCAATAAATGAACCTATCAACTTGTCCTTGTTCTGCAGGTTGTCATCATCTCTCCAACCTCGATGTCCAGGTAAGAAGTTTATACAATCACTGTTCTTATAGGTTATGATTCCAAAACACATAAATACTAGAAATTGTTTTACTTTAGGGGATTGGGGACTTCCCTAATTGAATACAATAGATATGAATCCATTTGTTACCTTCACCGGTGCATATTGTTGACTTCCGGTGCTGCTTCTTTCAAACAAATAAAAGTTTCCGCTACAGGGACAAGACTTGTGATACTTTTTAGAATTTACAAATATTTCTATATAGTCATAGAAAGCTTCTTGACCGATCTAAATTTTGAACTGCATTTCGCAAAATAATGCAGGACCACAGCAATTTCCTCCCCTTGTAGCCCCACCTACATACGTAACGCGGGATTCAGTTTTTGCCCCAGCACCTGCACCCCAGTCAGATGGTGCCACCACCGCAACAGTGCCCAAGACTTCTACAGTGCCATCTACTGGGTCTCTTCCTGGATTTCCCCCAGCAGGTGCCCCTTTCGGAAGCTTATCTAATGCTTCGACATTGATGAATTCAGCTGCCGCCCTTCCTGCTGCACTTATGATGTACTTGCTTGCCAAATTAATCTCACCCTTGTCATTGTAATTTTGCTTGTAAGTTGTGGTGGCTATTTGGTTTGTAATGTTGCTTAGTTTTTGACCTGTCCCGCCTCTTTGTTCGTTCTATGTAACTTTGTTCAAGACTGTATTTACATTTTCCGGGTGGGTTCTCAAAACTCACTAGTGAAGCTAATTTGCTTGATTGATCATGGCAGTTTTCGACATGCCTTGCGTTTCTGTTTATTGAATCCTATGTTATTTAGGGCGTCAAATATGGGTATATAAGAGTCACGGGGGTATGGTTAGAATTTTTTAATTTTTCATATTTTTGGAGGTTTATTTCTGGACCTGCTTATCAGACTAGGTACTAGGAGTAAAAAACACATGACTATAATCAGTATCGTTAATAATTTTAACAACAATTTCAGCATCAACTTCAATTTTCAATCTAGGTAGGATGAGTTGATGAGCAAGAATAAGACCATCTTTGAGTGCTCAAAGCTCAACTTCGACACTCCTACAAGAGGGGATGTGTATGTGCGATCCTATAATCCATTTCCTGTTCTCGTCTCTTAGGATTGTATCAGCCCCTCCTTTCCCAGGGTTCTCAATGGAAGACCCATCAGTATTTAATTTAGCATAACCCGCTAATGGTGGCTGCCACTTGACTGGTATAAAGCGAGGATAAGGCTTTTTTTTTTTTTTTTCCGGCAAGCGCAAAGTACTCTCCCGCTTTGCAGATAGCTCTCTTGGGGATTCCTCAATTCTGGAAGTGTTCCTAGAGATTTTTACATTCCTGTGCAGCCATATTTCCCACAAAAGAAAAGAAAAAAACCAGTGTTGTTTGAACCAGCTGGTTGGACCGGGAACCGATTGGGGCACCGGTCCGGAGAGTGACTTTGAATTGGTTAGACCAGGCACCGGTTGAACCAATTTTTTTATTTTTTTTATAATTTTTAATTGGATTGGTCGAACCGACAAACCAGTGACCTGATCGGTTCAATCACTGATCCGGTTTAAAAAACATTAGAAAAAGACACATTCATGGGTATCCTATGTTTTATGTGGAAGGCTCGAGTAACCACATTATGTTTAGGCCATTCCGCCCAACTAAGAGCTTCAACAGATTGAGACGGGGGAGCACCAGTAGCATCCATCATTCAGGCAGTCATGGGTTTCATGATAGTGCCTTAATAAATGGTGGATAGTTTCAGGGTAAATCGAGCAAAGAGGGCAGTTATCCGCTACCTCCATTCCTCTTTTCCTAAGGAAAACTGAGGTTGGAATCACTTCGTGGACACATTCCCATATAAAAAACTTCAGTTTAGGAGGCAAATTTGCTTTCCATAGCCAGTTCCAATTCATGTCAGCCGAACCGGCAGTGTATCTAAGAGTCCCAACAATTTGGTGGCAAGCACTACTTACTGAGATATCCCCATTTTGGTGATGATCTTGTGCAAAGTATTGTAAAGGCTTATAGGACGAAATTGGGACACAATCATAAGGTTAGTGATTTTAGGGATAAATGTGATGAGAGTATCATTAATGCCATCAAGAATCTTACAGGTTTTGATCACATCAATAACCATATCACACACTTTTTCCTTCACCGTTTCCCAACATTTTTGGAAAAAGAAGGGATGAAGTCCATCCAGTCCCGAGGCTTTATAAGGGTTAGAGGAGAAAACTACTCTATTAATCTCTTCCTCTCTAATAGGTTCATTCGAAGTTCTTCTATCCACCCCCGATAACAAGACCCAACCAAAAGTCGTAGACTCAAACAAGGATGAGATTTGCATTTTATTGGTCTTATAAAGATTTTAAAAGAAAGATAATAATGTTACAAATTTTCATTCCCTCCGTCACCCACTCCCCCTTAGCATAGTTGATGCCCTCAATTCTATTAAAACTTCTAAGCGTAAGAGTGGTAGTTAACCTTAGAATTCATTACTCAAAGATCTTCCTCCCGTTTAAGCACATCTTGATATTCGGACATATGTTGTCCTTGAAGATTAACTAGAAAATCATGAGGGTCAAGTTTAAAAGCTTTCTCAATTTTATTGAATCAGGCTAAAAGTTTCTTCTTTTTTAAGAAGACATTTTCAAAACACGTACAGTTCTAATCATTGATGGGGTCGAATCCACCAATATAAACCTACGCCTTAGTTTGCAAATTATGCAGTATAGGGAGTAGGGTCGATCCCTCAGAGACTGGTTTATTGTAAATTGTTACTCGCTTGACCAGATTTATGTCGGGGCAGCTGTCGTGCCCAAGATGTTCGGGGGGAATAAAAATTTAAGAACCTGAAATTAACAGAAAAATAACGTCAAAAGTAAAAGTTGAAAACAGAATAATAAAAACCGTGAAATAAATATTAAGAAAAATTAATTAGAATGAGCTCAGCTTTAGGCGCGAATTTTCCTCGTCTTTGAACCGATCCTCGAAATTGGATGAACTCTTCTTTTCCAATAAGCTAGTTATAGCTACCAAGGACGCCTCGGACGCCAACTCTTCCTTGTGTAAATTAGTTATGGAACGTCCAATAACTAACTCTTACCGATCGAACAACCACGAAACGTTCGTGATTTAGAACTCCAGCAGCTTTGCGTTCTAGAAGAGCCTAGCTCGAACCAATGCCCTCAACCGCCTGGGACATTTAAATCTGGTTACTCCTTCCCTTGATAGAACCAAACAACAATCTCCACTTGGCACGCCAATGTGTTCACAGAAAACCGATTAGAAACGTTCCTTTCGGAATTCCAACTGTACGTCTAATCACACTAAATCAAACGACGTCTTTTTTGACTTAGTGTTGATCTGACTTTATGAGCTGACAAATTCGTACTCTTAATCCGGAGAAGTAATAAGTACTGAAATTTTAGGAGTTAAATGGCTCGGGTTCGTAACTCACGGGTTTTGACAAGGCTAATTTCGGCCTAAAGCTGAAAATAGGTTTAGTTGGCTAAAATTTGGGACATGTTGGTATTTGATAAATTAATTTAGGTAAATGGGTGAAAAGGTGGGTGATGTGATTGAGTATGGGGGTTGGAATATATTAAAGTGGGGTGGTTGACTATTTGGAAAAAAATTGAAAAAAGAATTGCAAATGGCTTGATTTGGTGATTAGCTACTAGAAATAAAAAATTGAAGGAAAGGAAACTAAAGAAACAACAATGCTACGTGAGAAAAGAGAGAATGTATTGAAAGACAAGAACTTAATATTTTTGATTGATTAATAAATGAACAATACATGCTCTATTTATACTAGATGATTTACTAAATTAGGAGCCAACTAGTCATAGAAAATTAAGGAAAAAAAATATTCCATGACAAAAAATATCCCAAAATAATCTCCCCCACTAAGTCAACAAAATTTTCAGCTAATTAATATTGGAAAAATTCTACTTTGGCCCTCCTTCTTTGCTTCTTTCTTTAATTTGGTCCAATTGTTTCCTTTTTCTTCTATTTAGCCCCAAATTGCATTCTTGCACAAAATGCAATAAATATGGCAAAATTAGTGGTGCATTCTCCTAAATTAACCAATTTAATTACATTAAATATGTAACTTTAGCATTTAATCAAATCTCCCCTACTTAGCTTATGCTAGTCCTCGAGCATTTTGTATGTTTCTGCAAAAGGAAAAATTTCCTCCAAAATAGGACTTGACCCTCATAGATTGCACAATTCAACAATTTAATCATAGCACATTAACATCTCATATAACCTAGCCTAATAAGTAAGTAAATATATTTCAGAATTTATGAGAGCTTGATAGGCTTACCTTTCATTTTATTATTTTTGTACTTAGGGCATTTTCGAATTTTTTGACGCGAGACATGATGACAACCCAAGCACCATGTTCTGGTTACTCGATTCGGACGTCTCTAAGCGGGTTATTTCGCCCTACTCATGATAACTTGTTAGCGGAGTGAGTGCAAAGAAATTTGGCAGCCACACGAACCTTTTTACGCGAGATGTAATGACAACCCAAGCACTACGTTCCGGTTACTCAGCCCGATGTACAACCCCAATTTTTCACTCTTAACATTTGTATCAGAGGAGTATTATTATTCATTTTTTTTCTCTTTTTTTTTTCAAATATTTGACATATGATAAAAGGTAGGCAATCAAGCAAAGTCATAATTCCCAAAAATTTCTTACCTACTAAGTCTAGGTTATTGAAAAGTTTCATGTGTTAGAGAATTAAATAGCTAAATAGGTCAAGCCATAAGTGTAACATCAAAAGAAAAATTTTACCTTTTACCGAAAACATGCAAAAACAGCGACAACAGATAAGCAAATTAGAACAAATTTATATTTCCCTCCCCCTACTTATTTTACATTGTCCCAATATAATTTAAAGAATAAAAGTAAAGATAAGTAGGAGAAAGAGAGAAAAAGAAACTCCCCATGTATTTCAACGTCGTGGAGGGTGATCTCATAGGTAGAGTGGGCCTTGGCTGAAATAAAAAGAATTTTGTGGGTTGACATGTGGAATTTAATTTTGTCTTGGAATGTTTTCTTGCAAAAATAAAAATGAAAATAAAATAAAATAAAATAAAATAGTAAAAATAAATAATAACAATAATAGGAAAATTAAAAAATTTTATTTTTTCAAATTTAATAGCTAAGTAATAATCTCAAGAAATAAATTTTTTAAAAAAATCAAGATTACGAGATTCAGTAAAATAGTCGTGAAAAATGCACCAAGTAAGTTCCCAGGAAAGAGAGGTGAGTTACAATGGACATACTTAAGTACCAAGTCTTTCATTAGACAGAACTAATCATCGACATGCATTTTCATTTTCCATTTAACTAAAAATTTATTTGCATAAAGGAAAAGAAAGTTTGGGTTGCCTCCCAACAGCGCTCTATTTAACGTCGTTAGCTCGACGACCTGTTATTCAAATTCTGGGCTCCTCGAGAACAATTTCCTCAACCGTTTGTGTTTGGAAATTCTCGTAGAAGGGTTTCAGTCGTTGACCATTCACCTTAAAGAACTTCCGGGTTTCTTCGCTTTGAATTTTCACTGCACCATTCGAGAATAAATTAGTAATAGTAAATGGACCTATCCATTTGGATCGAAGCTTACCAGCGAAAATTTTTAAGGTGGAGTCGTATAGGAGAACTTTTTGTCCTATTAAAAATTGCTTCCTAGTGATCATCTTATCGTGGAATGCCTTCGTCTTTTCTTTATAAACTCGAGCATTTTCGTATGCATCGTTTCTAATTTCCTCGAGTTCCTGGATGTCCAACTTTCGAGCCCTTCTTGTGGTCTCCATCTCCATATTACACTGCTTAACTGCCCAAAATGCTTTGTGCTCTAATTCGACCGGGAGATGGCACGGTTTACCAAAAACAAGTCGATAAGGTGACATGCCTATTGGTCCCTTGTAAGTCATCCTATAAGCCCACAAGTCGTCATTTAATCTCAAGCTCCAATCCTTTCAGTTAGGTTTAACAGTCTTCTCCAAGATGGACTTGATTTCACGGTTTGACACTTCAGCTTGCCCGTTTGTTTGTGGATGGTAAGCAGTAGAAATTCGTTGAGTTACTCCATACTTCTCCATAAGTGCACTTACGAGCTTATTGCAGAAATGAGTTCCTCTGTCGCTGATTAATGCTCGTGGGGTGCCATACCTGGAAAAGATAGAACTTTTAAGAAAGTCAACCACAGTCTTAGCATTATCATTACGAGTAGCCTTTGCCTCTATCCACTTAGAAACGTAATCAATAGCTAAAAGTATATAGAAATTTCTGAAAGAAAAAATAAAAGGACCCATAAAATTGATGCCCCACACATCAAAAATTTCACAAATATGGATGGGAGTAAGGGGCATCTCATTTCGACGGCCAAGATTACCGACTTTTTGGCATTTTTCACAGGTTTTACAGAATAAGAAGGCGTCATGAAATGTACTTGGCCAAAATAGTCCATACTCAAGAATTTTATGTTCGGTGCGTTTAGGTCCAAAGTGTCCTCCACATGCATAAGAATGACAAAGTTAAGATAGACTGTACCTCTGTTTCTGCTACACACCGTCGAATTACCTGATCGGAGCAATGCTTCCATAGGTAAAGATCGTCCCAAATGTAATATCGAGCATCCTTTTTAATCTTATCTTTTCTGGACCTTGGTAATTCTGAAGGTATAATACCTGTAACGAGATAATTTTCTATGTCTGCGTACCAAGGATGAACCGCATTTGCTGAAAATAGGTTTTCATCTGAGAAGTTGTCTTTCAATGATGTGTCATCTGTTGGAATCGGTAATCGACTCAGATGGTCAGCTACTAAGTTTTCGTATCCCTTCTTATCCCGGATTTCAAAATCAAATTCTTGCAGAAGTAGAATCCACCTAATTAGTCGAGGTTTTGCCTCCTTCTTGCCTATCAAATATTTCAAAGCTGCATGATCAGAAAAATAATCACTTTAGTTCCCAACAGGTAAGATCTAAGTTTATCTAAAGCAAACACAACAACTAATAATTCTTTCTCAGTGGTTGTGTAATTGCTTTGGGCAGCATCTAGTGTCTTCAAAGCATAGTAGATAACATGAGGCTCTTTCCCTATTCTTTGCCCAAGAACAGCTCCCACACTTCGATCACTTGTATCACACATGATTTCAAACGGGAAGTTCTAATTCGGTGGTTGCACTATGGGGGCTGAGGCCAATTTCTAGTTTAGTACGTCAAATGCATCTTTACAAGTCTAGTCAAATTTAAATTCTTTATCCTTCTGTAACAGACTGCAAAGCGGTTGTGCGATCTTCGAGAAGTCTTTTATGAATCGTCTGTAAAATCCTGCATGGCCAAGAAATGAACGAATTTCCTTCACAGATGTGGGGTAAGGTAATGAGTTGATAATATCCGTTTTTGCTTTATCGACCTTAATACCTTCTGAGGAAACTATATGACCCAAAATTAACACTTTGTCAACCATGAAGTGGCATTTTTCATAATTTAAAACAAGATTAAATTCTAGGCATCTTTGTAATATCTTAGCAAGGTTATCGAGACATTCGTTAAAATAGTTACCGTACACCGTGAAATCATCCATGAAGACTTCAATGATTTTCTCGACATAATCGAAGAATATGCTCACCATACATCTCTGAAAAGTGGCCGGAGCATTACAGAGTCCAAATGGCATTCGTCTATATGCAAACGTTCCAAAGGGGCACGTGAAAGTTGTTTTATCTTGATCCTCTGGGGCCACCGGAATTTGGAAAAATCCTGAATATCCATCGAGACAACAATAATGAGTCTTACCAGCTATTCGCTCGAGCATTTGATCGATGAAAGATAGTGGAAAATGGTCCTTCCGGGTAGCTGCATTTAACTTTCTGTAATCGATGCAAACCCTCCATCCATTCTGGACTCGGGTAGGAACTAGCTCTCTAGACGAATTTTTCACCACTGTCACGCCAGTTTTCTTGGGCACGATATGAACCGGGCTAACCCAATCACTGTCGGAGATCAGGTATATCATTCCAGCATCCAACAATTTCTAGATTTCCTTCTTCACTACCTCCATCATGGGTGGATTAAGGCGCCTCTGAGCATCTCTTTTTGGTTTCGTGTTATCTTCGATGGAAATTCTGTGCATACAGGTGGATGGACTTAGCCCTTTTATGTCGGCTATTGTCCAACCAATAGCCTCTTTATAATCTCTCAGAACTCGAACTAGACTTTCCTCCTCGTCTTTGGTTAGTTTGTTTGACACTATTACCGGCAATGTGTCTTTCTCTCCCAAAAAGACGTACTTGTGGTGGTCCGGTAATGCTTTAAGATCCAAGGTTAGTGGCTGCAAAATCGAAGGCAACATTTTAGTTTAGGAAGGTAATAGTTCAAATTGGTTACCTTGATTTGTCAACGATGGTTGCGTCTCCAAGTGTTTGACAATTTCGCGCAACGGATCTTCTATAACTGCTAACTCCTTGAGACGACTTAAAACATCTATGTCAATGCTTCTGTAAAAGACAGTTTCCAATTCATCAAAGTCATGATATTCAGAATAATTTTGAGTTAAACAATCTATACTATCGATACTGGAAATATTTGATAACGAGTTAGGATGACTCATGGCTTCGTAGACATTGAATTTCACGATGTCGCCATCAAACTCCATTGTCAACGTTCCACTCTGAACATCAATTTTTGCACTTGCGGTGCTTAGGAACGGTCTTCCAAGTAAGATGTCAGACGAATTAGTTGTGTTATCATCCTCTATATTAATAATGTAGAAATCTGCAGGGAAAACTAATTCGTTAACTTTAACAAGGATGTCTTCAAGCAACCCTTCGGGATAAATGACTGACCTGTCCGCCAACTGGATAATTACTCCTGTCTTTTTCAAAGGACTCGCGTTAATCATCTTATATATAGGATAAGACATAACATTAATGGAAGCCCCTAAATCACACATGGCTTTCTTAATTCCTACATTACCTATCTCACAAGAAATAGTAAACATACATTGATCCTTGTATTTGGGCGGAACTTTCTTTTGCAGTACTGCGGAGACATTTTCTCCTACATTTACTCTTTCGTTACCTAGTAACCTCCTCTTGCTAGTACACAATTCTTTGAGAAATTTTGCATAGTGAGGGATTTGTTTGATAGCGTCGAGCAAAGGGATATTTACCTCTACCTTCCTGAACGTTTCGTAGATTACTTTTTCCTCATTTTCTTTCTTATCGTTCGCGAGTCTCCCTGGAAAAGGAGGTGGCACCATAACTGGTTTCTGAATTTCTGATTCTGGTTTGGCTTTTCGATCAGGGATCTACTTTTCTCGTTCCTTGTCTTGCCCAAGACTTTTGTCTGGAACTGGTTCCAGAATTTTTCCGCTACGAAGAGTTATTGCACTTGCATTCTGCCGATGATTCAGCTCTGTCTGGGAAGGTAATTTACCTTGAGACTCTAAACGATTAACTGCCTTCGAGAGTTTACTAACTTGATTAGTTAACTCTTGTATTGATGCGTCTGTCCTTTGTTGGTATTTTGCAGCATCGACAGCAAGTCTCTCCATAATAGCTTTTAGAGATGTGCTCGGCTTGGGTGGCAGTTACGGTGGTTGCAAAGGTCTCAGTTGGTATAACGGATTATATCGGGGATTAGCTCCGTAATTCAAGTTAGGATGATCCTTCCACCCGGGATTGTAGGTGTTGGAGAAAGGATCATAGCGTCTTTGCGGAGGTCCCGGGAAGCCTCCGACAGCGTCAACATGTGCCGTTGAATTTTCGTTAAGGATTGGACACAAATCTGTCGGATGTTCAGATGTAGTACAAATTCCACACAGTTGGGTCAGATTCTTCTTTTCTGTAAGCATAGATTGAACAATATTAGTGAGCTTATCCAATTTATCTTCTAAGGATGAAACGTTTACCCTATTAACCCTTCTCGTGGGTTCTAAATTTGGCCGATACTGTTGAGAATTTGCCATCATGGTGGATATTAGTTCTCTTGTCCTTTGAGGAGTCATATTGACTAGCGCCCCTCCACTAGCAGCGTCAATCATCTTCATTTCCATAGGGAGCAAACCCTCGTAGAAATATTGAAGAAGTGATTGTTCAGTCAAATCGTGTTGAGGACAACTTGCATACAGTTTTTTATATCGCTCCCAATAGTCGTAGAGCGATTCACTCTCCAATTGTCGAATTCCCACTATGTCTCTCCTAAGTTCAGCTGCTCGTGATGCTGGGAAAAACCTGTCAAGAAAAACACGAGATAAGTCATCCCACGTTGTAATATAACCGGGAGGTAAGTAAAATAACCATTCTCTTACTGTATCAACTAAAGAAAAAGGAAATGCCCGAAGTTTGATTTCATCTTCGGTTTCTTCCTGTGGTTTCATGCTTGAGCAGACCATGTGAAATTCTCTCAAGTGGGTATGTGGATTCTCATTCTTCAAGCCTCGAAAAGTGGGCAAAAGGTGAATCAGGCCTGACTTCAACTCGAACGGGGTTTCTCCGGCTGGATAGTTGATGCATAACGGTGTTTGCTCATTAGGAGCAGCGGCTAGCTGACGAATGGTTCGGTTCGCCATCCTTTCTGGTTCACCCAGGTTGTCTTCCGCCTCTTTTGTTTCACAAAGTGGTTTGGTCTCTGGTTCAACCACTTCAACTTGTTTTCCACGTTCAATTGCTTCTACACGTCTAAGAACTTCCATCTCTTTACGTAGCGCTCGTGCTGATTTTTCGATCTCTGGGTCGTATTCGAGATCTCCGGATGAAGATCTGGTCATAAAGATGATTTAAACAATTTGTAAGTGTTGCCAGTCCCCGACAACGGTGCCAAAACTGATGGGTGTCGAATCCACCAATATAAACCTACGCCTTAGTTTGCAAATTATGTAGTACAGGGAGTACGGTCAATCCCTCAGAGACTGGTTTACTGTAAATTGTTGCTCGCTTGACCAGATTTATGTCGGGGCAGCTGTCGTGCCCAAGACGTTCGGGGGGGATAAAAATTTAAGAACCTAAAATTAACAGAAAATAACGTCAAAAGTAAAAGTTGAAAACAGAATAATAAAAATCGTGAAATAAATATTAAGAAAAATTAATTAGAATGAGCTCAGCTTTAGGCGCGAATTTTCCTCGTCTTTGAACCGATCCTCGAAATTGGATGAACTCCTCTTTTCCAATAAGCTAGTTATAGCTACCAAGGACGCCTCGGACACCAACTCTTCCTTGTGTAAATTAGTTATGGAACGTCCAATAACTAACTCTTATCGATCGAACAACCACGAAACGTTCGTGATTTAGAACTCCGGCAGCTTTGCGTTCTAGAAGAGCCTAGCTCGAACCAATGCCCTCAACCGCGTGGGACATTTAAATCCGGTTACTCCTTCCCTTGACAGAACCAAACAACAATCTCCACTTGGCACACCAATGTGTTCACAGAAAACCGATTAGAAACGTTCCTTTCGGAATTCCAACTGTACGTCTAATCACACTAAATCAAACGACGTCTTTTTTGACTTAGTCTTGATCGACTTTATGAGTGACAAATTGTACTCTTAATCCGGAGAAGTAATAAGTACTGAAATTTTAGGAGTTAAATGGCTCGGGTTCGTAAATCACGGGTTTTGACAAGGCTAATTTCAGCCTAAAGCTGAAAATGGGTTTAGTTGGCTAAGGTTTGGGACATGTTGGTATTTGATAAATTAATTTAGGTAAATGGGTGAAAAGGTGGGTGATGTGGTTGAGTATGGAGGTTGGAATATATTAAAGTGGGGTGGTTGACTATTTGGAAAAAAATTGAAAAAGGAATTGCAAATGGCTTGATTTGGTGATTAGCTACTGGAAATTAAAAATTGAAGGAAAGGAAACTAAAGAAACAACAATGCTACGTGAGAAAAGAGAGAATGTATTGAAAGACAAGAACTTAATATTTTTGATTGATGAATAAATGAACAATACATGCTCTATTTATACTAGAGGATTTACTAAATTAGGAGCCAACTAGTCATAGAAAATTAAAAAAAAATATTCCATGACAAAAAATATCCCAAAATAATCTCCCCCACTAAGTCAACAAAATTTTCAGCTAATTAATATTGGAAAAATTCTACTTTGGCCCTCCTTCTTTGCTTCTTTCTTTAAGTTGGTCCAATTGTTTCATTTTTCTTCTATTTAGCCCCAAATTGCATTCCTGCACAAAATTCAATAAATATGGCAAAATTAGTGGTGCATTCTCATAAATTAACCAATTTAATTACATTAAATATATAACTTTAGCATTTAATCAATAATCAAACACTTTATTGAGATTATCAATGATTTGGGGAAGATCATTATTACCAGCATTCCAAGTGGTGTTAAAGGAGAATACGAAACTTTGGATGATCTAACCACATATTTTGAAATATAAAGAGTTTTTGAGGAGCTCTAAAATGTTTCCCACACAAATTATTATGATTTATTTTTTATTTTTTGTTGTTTGTGATTTGGTTAGTTTGCGCAGAATAAAAATAGGCCTCTATAGAGTTAGTATGAAGTAACAGTTCAAGTAGCCGTAAAACTCTTTAACTTTAGTGGGGAGATTGGTCTTCCACCTTTCTTATCTTAACTCGATAAAAGTTTATTGAAGTCAAACTCCACATCAACTAGAATAAGTTATGGTTATGAGCAACACATTTTAAATTATCCCAAAGTAATTTTCTAAAATAATAAATAAGGTTAGTATAGATAGGAAAAAAAAACTAACGAATACCAGAGCCCCGTACCTTAACAAGAACTTGGATCTCTTGTTCAGTGTTGCAAAGCTCCTCAATCGTGACCGTAGCTGAGTTCCACAGAAGCCGCAAGCCACCCTTCAGCCCAATGGTATTGGTGTCCTTCCAAGAATCAAAAGGAAGCTGATCAAGACATTTCTGAAATCCGAACCTTAGTTTCCGCAATAATCATCACATGGGGCGATGAATAGCAACCGAATCTTTAGCAGTTTGGACAAAACCCCAGCTCCTTGCACCCCTACAGTTCCATCCTACATCTGATTTGTCATGGTTGGGTAATAGCATGGACAACCCCTCTATTCTCATATCCATGTCTCGAAACTATATATAAATATATGTTTTAAAATAACATATAATAAATAATAAAACATATAGTTTGAAGTTAAGTAAATATAATAATATTAAAATAAAAATTAAATTAAATTATGAGTAAAATAAAATTTAAATATTTAAATACATCTTATAAACAATACTACGTACACTATAATTATTTATCATGATTATGTCATATATCAAGTTTGCTTGTCATATTAACTTAATTAATAATTTAAATAATTATTAAAAATATAATAAAAAATCAAATTAAAAATATTAATAGTATATTAATAAAAACTGATCATGGTCGTAGACAAAATATAGTTAATCCGCCGCTCTTTAATCTGCTACACATTCTTCAGACATCAGGATCGAGGATATATAAATTTGAAAAATTTTCACTCGAGAAGTGGCATGCTGGCTTTTTATTGTCCTACACTCGCCCACAGCGTGTGACTTCCTTCTCCCCCCTTTTTTTCATCTTCACCGTGTGTTAAGGTTTAGCAACACTCTCTTCCTCTCTCTAAACACGTATCAGTGAAACCTCCTCCCCTACCAAATGGCAAAGGAGGCGCACGGTAGCCTCGCCTCCGACGCCGACGCCATAGAAGCGACGGCGGAAGATATCGAGTCACGTATTACCACCGCCATGCACTCTCGCGTTGGCCACTTCAAGGAACAAGCCGAGTACACTCATTCTCTCTCTCTCTCTCTCTCTCTCGCTGTTTACTTTTTACAGTCTCGAGAACTAGGTTTTGAGTTTCGGATTCATGGTTTGTGAAATTGCCTTTACCGAGTTGAATTCTAAGGATTGTCATACAGGAATGTGTAATTTAGTTTTAAGTGTGAATCGCTTGATAGTTTAGTTTAATTTGATTTTTGGTTGTTTGTTGGTAAGTTCGTTGACCTTCGAGGGAGTTCGGAGATTGTTAGAGAAAGACTTGGGGTTAGAGACCTTTGCTTTGGATGTTCAGAAGAGATTCGTCAAGCAATGCCTGCTAAAGGTACCTTTTTTTTCTTCTCAATGTTGGGAAGCATCTTAGTCACTATCTCATTTGATAATTATTAATTAACGTGTGCTTTCTTGTTTTATTTTCGTTTTATTTTTTGTTTTCCCTCTATTTTGCTGCTGAATGAAAGCTTAAATGTGTAATTGGATAGAAAAAGCATGATTTTGCTTTTATATGAAAGAAGTGTTAGGATTGATGTTTCATTGACTTTAGTTATTTGTCTTCCAGTTGATCATGTTTTTGCTTTCCATATTTCCCTTTTCTTTATAGCAACTGCTAAAGAACAAGAGATAACTTGCAAGAACATGTAGCAGAAACAATTTATTCGTTCCCTTTTCCAGAAAGTAGCAAGTACTGGTAATGCTTGCCCATGATTGGATCTGACCTACTATTGTAATTGGTTTATTATTATTTCCCTTTTCTTTATAGTTTTTCTCTATTGAAGTGGGGATAACATAAATCTAGTGACGACAACGGGGCAGGGCAGGTCGGATTTTTGCCCGCCTGGCTCCAACACGATACTCTACCACCATGCCCCGACCCCGACCTCGAAAATTAATTGTATATCGACCTGACCCAAGCTCTAACTTTTTAATTTGAAATTGTGATTAACTAAATTCAAAAATATTTTAAAAAAATGCTTGGGATGGCAAAGTAAACAAATATAAATTACATCATAGAAAAAAAATAAGGAACGAAAATGAGATGGAGACTTGGAAAAATAAATTAAAATGAGAGGGGGAAAGAAACTAGTTTGAAATGAGAGTAAAGGTGGTAAAATGATGTTGGTAGTGATAAAGTTTAAGGATTTTTTAACCTAATTAATATTTTAAAAAATATAAAGGTAATTTTGTAAATATCTTGGGGCGGGTTGGGGTGGTTTCATGTCAAACCCGACCCGACCATTCTCTAAAGCTAACCTGACCTGACCCGACCCGAAACCTGATTTCAAGAAAAAAACCCGACCCTATTGGGTCAGATTGGCTCGGGACCCATTGATTTCGGGTTTTTCCTGCTACCCCTACATAAATCACATAGCTGTTATGTGTAAGGCAACCTAGGGCACATCAATATAACAAGGGCCACTCAACATATTTTGAATCAATTTCCAATTAGATGCCCATTCTATAATTTAATATGGTATCATAATAGACACTATCCATGTCCATTGTGCTCTCTGTTTTAGGTTTGTTATACCTAGATTGAGATGTTCAGACCAATATGATAGGCTGTTATGTCTACTCATGAAGTTCATGCCCTGTATAGGTTTGTTGTCCTTGCATGTGAGGGAGAGTATTAAAATGGAGATCGAATACATCTCACATCTGTTAAATTAGGGGCAACCTAGGCACATAAATATAACAGGGGTCTGCTCTACCTATTGCAATTGGGTTTAGATTGGATTGCAATTCTAAAATTATCAATTTCCATACAGTAAAAAAATCCAGTTTGCCTATGCATAATACAAAATTTAAAGTTTGATATCCGTTTGTTGTCTGTACTGTTCTTTACTTGATTGTTGATAAAAATTGCTGCAGTTTCGATCCTTTGTTTTATGAAACAATGATATCTGTGGTTTTAATTTTTCTCTCTCTGGACTTTTAGGCCCGTCTTAGAGGGGAAAAAAAAGATGAACTGACCTACTAGTTTGGAATAGAGCTCTAATTTACTTTTAGTAACATGAACATCAAAAGCCTTGTTGCTGCTGGAACTTTTGGATGTTAACAATGTCATTTAATGAAGGAATGGATGCATTGTGGAATGTCAAGACTTACTGGAAAGGTGTTATTTGACTTTTTTCATTTTCTCATTTCACTTCTTTGTAATAATGTACAAAGAAGGAATGGATGCTTTAGAATGTGAAGACTTACTGGAAATGTGTTATTTTGTTCGCTTGTTTCACTTTTACCTATTCTTTATTACAGTGTTTAGATGGTGCAAATGAGGATGGCTCCAAGAGTTCTTGTGAAACAGTGGAGAAAAATGTAAGTACAACCACTGAAGGAACAGAATCACCCGAAGAACGAGAACCTAAGAAAGAAGTAAAGGAACCTTGCTCTGAAGATGAGGAGAAATTAGATGGCTCTCCAGTTTTGGGCCTTCTGGCTGGACATAAAACTACGAAAGTTAAGAATAAAGAAACTAAAAAAGTTTCTGAGAGTACAATACAGAAAGCTATCAGGAAAAGGGCTTCATATCTTGAAGCTAATTCAGAGTAAGTTGCTAAATTGTTTGATTGGTTGCTGCCATTCTCACTATAATTGCTTGTTCATCATGTTACATCAGGTTGCTTTGTATGCTACCCTTTTTCCAGTTCCTTTGTATACTGAGGTCTAACATTGAACAATTGGTCTTTGATGTTTCAGTAAAGTCACAATGGCTGGACTTCGTCGGCTTTTGGAGGAAGATCTTACACTCGATAAATTTACACTCGATCCGTACAAGAAGTTTATATCTGGAAAATTAGATGAGGTGGGCATATTCTTTTGATGAGAAGTCAATTCAGCTTCCAAAAATATCATTTGCATCATAACTTTCTTATGATTCTTTCTGTTAATTATCACTTATCAGGTATTAAAGTCTCGCGAAGTTTCTGCAGCTGCAAGTGAGGTTAAGAAAAAAAAACTCAATAAAAAATCTCTGATCAAACCTTCTAAAAAGGTCAACAAGAAAATGAATTCTGCTTCATCTGGAAGTGAGAATGATGAGGAGGAAGACGATGAAGTAGAACAAGAGGAAGGGAAAGAGGAAGAGGAAGAGGAAGACGAAGAAGTGAAGCCCAAAAAAAAGATCACTCCTAAAGGGAAGACTAAGAACTCTGAAGGGCTTAAAAAGCGGAAAATACCTAAAATAGAGGCAGAGATGCCTAGCAAGAAGAGAAGCAAACACACAGAATCAAATTCAGATGATAATAGCGATGAAGAAGACAGTGGGAGTGTCTCTGATAATGGTTGCTCTCGATCTTCTGCTGCGAAGGCTGTCAAGGTCTTAATTTTAGTTCATTTTCTTTCCAAAATTTATATTCTGATATGTTAAGCGTCTTTTAATTTGATTTAAATTAAGCATCTTTTAGTCTTATTATTAATATGCAGAGAAAAGAAACTTCTGCTCCAGTACATGGGAAACGTGTGGAACTTCTAAAGTCGGTTATCAAGTTATGTGGGATGAGGTTTCACTTTGACCGACTCTTTTATGAACTTTGATTTCCATTGAAGTTGACCATGAGTTTATTCTTATTACTTATTTTATTTACAGTGTTCCTCCCTCAATCTACAAGAGAGTCAAACAGGTGCCTGAGAATAAACGTGAAGCCCAATTAATAAAGGAACTAGAGGATATTCTTTCTAAAGAAGGGTTGTCTGCAAATCCTTCAGAAAAAGGTCAGGATTCTAGCCTGCGGACTACTGTTTTACCATTCATTTATGGAGTTGACCTTGTTTCAGAAAGCTCTTTGTTAGTGATAAAAGTGGGATTAAAGAAGCTCTTTAATGCTTTGAAAATCTTTGGGAAAGGGAGAAATTTTATTAACTAATTTTGTCATCTCATAGATGCCTTCACCATCCATGAGCAGGGATGATGATAAAACTTTCCATTAACTGAGAATTAATACCTATGTAAGAATAAAGCATGTCCCTTCCTGATCATACTATCTTATCTTTCATGTGGGACAAACTTAGTTTTGCTGGGTTGAAAACTTCTGTCTGTACTAGGAAGGCTTGATGATAGTTACTTCTGATGTATTTGGAAAGTTCAATGATAGGCAGCCATCATATATCTGGATGATTGTTTCTGTTTTAATATTAGGTAGAGAAATCTATAAAATTCACATGGGATTGCAGAGACTTCCATACCCAGTATACTACAAGCTGAATGTATTATGATCCACAACTTCATTATGTTCTACTTAATCTTATCTTTCAATTCTAGTAATGTATAGGAATATTTTAAATTCTCAGAAGTCAAGGATGTGAGGAAGAGGAAAGAGAGAGCAAAAGAACTAGAAGGAATTGACACGGGTAATATCGTGATAAGTTCACGTAGAAGGCCTACAACCAGTTTTACTCCTCCCCCAAAGCCCAAAATACCAGATGTTAGTAGTGATGATGAAAGTGAAGAAAGTGACGAGGATGATGGTGATGATGATGATGAAGACGCTGGTGATGATGGCAACAGCCAAAGTGAAGAATCAGATGAAGGTGAGTATCAGGATTTGTTTGCATGTTTGTTACAACAATTTATTGACTATCTTTATGAACTATCAAATATGGGTCACCTTGATTTAGGAAAACATAGTGGTTGTGATTGGTGCATGTGCTTTGGGATCTTATTAGATTCTTTGTCCCCATGGACAGGAGTATGTTAATAGTTCATTAGCATTCTAATGATCAATAAATTTCACTCTTAGCCAAAGAAGGGATTATATAGCACTTTGTGAACCTATGATTTCAGAATTGGGTATGGGAAGTGTTTGTGATACTTATCAGAAAATCCGTGGAATGCAAAATGGAACCATTAGCTATAAAGTAGTTTTTCTCAGTTCTGATTCTCATTCAAGTATCTCCAAGTGAAACCCAAACATGCTGTAAACAAAGATTTTTGAACTACTTTTAAGTTGGAAAGTTGGTTGCTTGTTCTAAGCTATTGTGTCAGATTTCTTATATGATTGGTGCATATGTTTTGCAGAAGAAGATGAAGACAGTGATTGAATCCATACAAGGTGATTACTGGCCCATCAACTGTTCGATTATGGTTCTGTATTATGTATTTTAAATTTTTATTTCTCACTAAGGTTTTCTTGTTACATAGTTGGTGTGGGAGTCAGTAGTCCTTGATAGAAAAAGGAAATGGCTTTTTAATGTTTTGATTAGGATGTTTGTATTATGAACGAGTACTGTGACTTAGGGTTTTCATTTTAGGCCATAGAATTTTGTCTGTTAATGCTACGTTTGGTTTTAAATGTGGGGAAGGGTTTATTGCCTGATTTAGGCTTATCCCTCCGTTATGAAAAGGAATTTAGGTTGATATATATATAATATTTCTTTTTCTTCTTATTAAGATTCTCATCTATGCTCTACACCAGCTTTGTTAAACAAGTCCTAGTAGTTTATCTTACATCTAAATAAAATGGAGAAGTATTGAAAGTTGAAATTGGATAGAGCAAGTGTGGCAAATGTCAAGCATAACCGGTTGCAAATGAATTTAACTCCTTTCTCTTAAAAACTTTACCAACTTGAATCCGAGAGAATATAAGTTAGAACATTAAAAGCGGTATTATTTGACTGGACGCATATTTATGGTGCAGTTTTTCCTTTTTTTCTTTTTCTTTTTAGTTTTTGTTTAAAATAGAAAAAGGATCAAGATAGGCTGAGATTGTGGGATTAAGTTGAGGAATGCGTGCAGTAGGCTAGACTTACATGAATGAATTCATAGTGAGTTGCTGGGATTATGGGATTGAGTTTGCTGTCTCCATTGGGATGAGTGATTAATTAATCTGGTTTTCAAAAACTAGTACAGTGAAGAAACATTCAAACTAAAAAAACACTTGGGTATTTTAACAGGCTAAAATCCCGTCCATTGTTTATTCTTAAACGAAAACACTCCCATAGTGGGAGAGATCAGGCTGAAACCATTACATACGTACATACATATATATAATATAATATAAATCACTTTACAGCTTAAAAATCTCCACTGCAAAATGCAAATATAAAAAATTACTTGTTACATGTTCTCTCATGCTTCTCCAGTATTCTCAGCTGGGATCTTCAAAATCCTAGCAGCTCCATCGGTACTATCTTCCAAGTTGATTGATTTACCACTGTCCGAGATTGGCAACTGTATGTCTTTACCACCTTCCTCTGTGTTTGAGCTTTTTCGGTCTTTGCTTTTACCCCACAGTACAGTGTAGAGTCCAAAGATTATAAGAACAGTCCCTATTATGCTGTAATTCATACATCGATATTAGAAATCAATAAATTTATTTTAAAGTTATGAAAAAGGAAGATTTGAGGGTGGAAAAATCTTTGTAAGAATACCTTCCTAGGTGTATTTTCTCAGCTAATATCATTGATCCTAAAACTGCAGTGATGATCATACAAAGGGGACTAAAAGCTGTAACAAAAACTGGACCTTGTTCTCTTATCACAACCCCTTGTGCATAATATGCTATTCCTGAACATACCACTCCCTGATTTTCATCACAAAAGTTTTAGAAAAATGTCATGTTGTTAGATGAATGTTAAAATATATATATATTGTTTTTTTGGCACTTACGGAGTATACGGCAGCTAACAGGCTTGAATCCCAGCCAATTTTCCAGGCATTCAAGTCTCTTTCCATTGCAAATGAGACTGCTGCACCTCCTATGGTCCCAATAAAGCATATCAAAGCTGTAAGAGATAGCTCTGCTGGGTACATCTTTAATGTGAATGACTGAACTCAAAATTATCCAAAACCCAAGTTAGTAGGAGAATAGTTCATCATGAATATATGTATATTATATGTATATGTAAATGCTGACCTGCAATATGTAAAAGCCTGACCAGCCCCAGCATCTGCCCAGGAGCATTAATGTCCCAACAACCCAATGCTTAGCCTCAGCTACATTGGTTGCAGTTTGATGAGCTCCTCCTCCAAACTTTGTGAAACTGATTGAAGGACCTTTGTACAGTGTCATGATAACTGCACCAGGGACCATGATTGTTGTTCCAATTATCTTGGCTATACTATGGACCTTCTTCAAGTTTACTTTCTCCAACCTAATCCACAAATTAAGTTAATACCAAACAAAACAAAATCCAATATTAGTTTTGGTTATATCCACACATTCGGATATATGTCTTTAAACCCTTTAAAGGTCTTCCACGTACGTGAAAACTTATTTGAAGAATTTAAACATATTATGTCAAATACTTATCTGTATCTAACCCTCAATTCCGCAAAAGAACCTAAATCTCGATTGTATTTTTATGGTTAAGAATTAGATAAATATCATTGAAATTGGTGTAGCATATGAAATAGTAAAGTGCAGAAAGTCCTTTCAAAAAAGTTTGTGATGAATATTCCATAAGATGCATATATGAGAAAGATTGCATAAACCCAAATAACAGGAAGAAATGGAATATATATCATGATGATGCCAACTTCCAACTTAGGTTTTTTATAGGTTTGGTGTAATGTGGGAGCTTATATGCTTTTCAATCCTACTTGTGTATTAATACCAACACCAACACGAGGATCTTACTTATAGAATTAAAAAAAATTCGTATTAAATAATAATTTTAATTCTAATATGGAAATAATACCTGAATATTCACATTTGCACATGCAACTTATTATTTTATTTTGTGTTGCCCACATTTGCACGCTTATTATAGATGTGAAGGGTAACCGTATAGTACCTGAAAATCAATGCCAATACGAATGTAATTGCAGGAATGACATTAACAGTGGCAGAAGCAAGCGTTGCCGTGGTGTATTTCATCCCCAGATAGTACAGATTTTGGTCTATCACTGGCCTGTTTCATCATCATAACTTATGTAAATGGTTTTTCTTATAGTGTCTTTCATGGACTAAAAGAGACATGCATATATATGAAAGTTGATTCTTTCTTCAGGTTTTTAAGAAAAAAAATAATGCTTTCATTTGCATGCAACATGTTTCCACGTTCCATGAAGTGCAAATTTGCATAAAAATAAAATGGTCGGATCATTACTCTAGGAAACCAAGGACCAAGATTCTCAGGAAAATGGGGACAGTAAGCTTAGGCCTTATTTTCCTGCAAAAAAAGAGTAAAATCAGGATTTCAGAGTTAGCCAAAGAGGTTTGAATCCAAAAGGCTGAAGATTGAAAGAGAAGATGGAGGACCTTTCGAGAACTAAAGCAAAGGGTGCAATAACAATGGTGGCAACTAAATGACGATAAACAGCAAGAACATAATGGTTCATCCCATGTTGCAAAGAAACCATGGTGATAACATACATCCCTGCAAACCCAAACTGGAGGGACGTCATTGTCAAGTATGGCTTGGCCTTGTTTAACCCTACTGGCAACTTCATCTCCATTTTGAAATAATTTAGTCTCTCAAAGTGAAGGATTATCCTTTTTTTTTCTTCTTCTTCTTTCTTTTTTCCTTATCAACTACTGCAACTAGCTGGATTGAAATTGGGATGGTAGCAAATGGAACGAGAGATGGATTTATATAGGATGGTAAAAAGGTGAAGGGGAGGGGTCTCCAATGGGTGACATGTTAAAGATGTCGACTGCTCGAGCTCACAATGGATAGAGAAAAAGAAATACATATCAAGATCGTGACAAATTAGCTGCTCTAATCCAAATTGATTTTTTTTTTTTTGGGGGATCAAGGTAAGATTAGGTAACCATACAACCATTCAATTGAATAGGATTATATTTAAACAGTAAAACAAAAAATTATGTTTCTACATTCTTTAACGTTATGATATATGATTTTAGTATATATACACACACACAAATGTAAAACAAATACATAAAATATTCGCACGGGGAGAAGTAATCTATAATTTATATCTATTTATGAGTCCGAATTTATCAATGTACCTATTGTTGATTATATTATTCTATATTTTTATTATAGAATCATTGAGTTTTAACATTTCACAAGCAGATTGAGAGTTTAACAATTGTATTATCGGTATGGTAAAAACAACAAATGTGATCACAACTTGCTTGTCGTATTTCTATTATTCATAAGATTTGTTAAATTTATAAATAAGAATTTTAATTTATTAAAGTATTTGGTTAAATAAATAGAAAATTTATCAATTGTGATTCTATTAAAAGACTTTTATTAAAATAAATTTATATAATAATAAATAAAAAGTTAAATTTTATATTTATATTTTCTATTAATAAAAAGTAAAAAGTAAAAATTATAATAATTTAGTTTTAAATGGAAAATTTTAATTATTTATGTAATAATTAATTTTATATTTCATATATAAATTTTCATAAACAATACTTTTATATAATCTAGAATATTATAATTATATTTAGGAAGAAGAATTGATGCAGTGTATACGTTTTATATATGCCCTATTAGTTAATAATAGGATGACACATCGTCATTGGTATAAAATAAAAAAATTAAAGAGTTTTAAAATAAATATAAATAAATTTTAAATATAATTATTAAACATAAATAAATACAAAAAATTTAATCCAAAACCCAAAATTTAAAATTCAAAATTCAAAATCGAAACCTAAATTCTAACACCAAACTCAAAACTCAACATGCAAAAGAAAAATAAAATAAAATAAAATAAAATAAAATAAATATTTAATTATGCTTAAATAAAATAAATAATATTTATTTTAAATCCTTCAATATATTCTTATTTTACACCGTGATGATGTTCAACAACTTAAATAACTAACATTGCTTTATATTAATTACAATAATGAAAAATACATTATTTAAAAAATATATCAATAAAAAATTAATATATAAAACCATGTGAAATGCATGTCACATTAAAACTAATTATTTAAAAGATTTGATTGTGATTGAGCTAACAAGTATTCCTAATTTTTTATTATAAACATGAAATTTGATTTAATGTAATGTGATATATAATTTTAATTTTGTATAATGCTATTCAAATATATTCTATAAGCTTCTGGACTAGTTATCGTCTGCCTTTTTCTCCCTCCCACTAATCCTTTCTTTTTCTCATTCACTCCACATGTATCTTTATTGTCTTCACAAGTTGTGATGGATAGATGACGGTGCTTGTTGTTCGCTAAAACTCCATCGACCACCAGTAGTTTTTTTAGGAAAGTGGGTGGCTCTTCATCAGTTTTTGTTTTGAGAGTATTTTAGAATAATAAATGATTTCCCTGGTCAAATTGAACCTGTATTGTCTTTAAGTTTTATATATTTTTTGTTTGTTTCTCATTGTTTAATAAGTTTCATTTTTAGAAAATGTTATCTATTCTTGTAGCACATTTTTCAGTCTTACTTATGCATGTAATCTTCCTTTTGTAAGTGATTTTTGGGATGGTTTTATTATCGTCCTCTCTAGTTTGGCGAATGCTTGATTCTGTTATTGATATTTGCTCTTACTTATCGTATGAAGTGCTTGAAATCGCTTCAAATATGTTGTGCTTGAGTTGTGATAAGATCAATTATCAACGTGTCATAATGTCCTATTGATACTGAAACTAAAACCATAAGGTTTAACTTTCACCATCTACCACGAGCATTATTATTATTTCCTGAATTGTATAATTCTATTTATTAAATGAAATAATGAATTTAGGTGTATATATTATGAAAAATAGGCAAAGGAATCCTATCCCAGAAAATAGGGAGATTTTTAAATTCCGTACACCCAATAAAATTTTCAAATTCCATATGTACCCTTACTCGAAATTCCAGATTCTGTTATTCACCTGGAAAAAGCTTGCTCTACAAAACCATATCTGCTGAAAAAATAAAGCAAAAGAAGTTCTCAAAATTTATTTATTTTTGACTAAGTTAAACATCATCATCATTTATGTATAGATAAATAAAATTCTACTAATAAAAAAGGATGAAAATAAATGATTAATTATTGGTAATTTGAGGGTAAGTGGGAGTTGTGAAATGGTGATAAGCTTTAGTGGTGCTGAAATGTGGGGTTTGTTAAAGAGTGGCCACCATTCTCCATTCTCCTTATCTAAACTAATTCAACAGTTTTGATTTGCGAAGCTCAAAGATATCCATATCCTAACAGGTTTTCTATAATTTATTCCCACAAATTAGTTCCACTTCCATAACCATTAAAAGAATACAAGAGAAGTTTTCCTGCTAAGCCATGGAAAAGGCGTGTGAATTTTATGTTGACTCCTTTCTTTTTTTCTTTTTTACAATATAGGTACAAATGTATACATTTATTCAATATAAAACATAATAGGTAAAGAATCCAGCAAAATTCATATATAGCACTCTTGAACCTTTGCTCTGCTCATATGGATCGGTTTAAAGCAAGTTTCTAAAACTTGGTATGAAAAGCTTTTTAAATTTTTAATTGACAAAGATTTGGTGGAGACAAAGTAAATACCACATTGTTTTTTAAAATTAGAGGCAAATAATGTATTTTAGTAGTGTAAATTTATGTTGACAATATTATTTTTGATGTTATTAATGAATTATTTTGTCAAGAATCTTTTAAGATTTTACAATGTGAATTTGAGATGAGTATGGTAGGAGAGCTCAACTTCTTTTTGGCACTACACCAAATCTGGTTTTTAGCGGCGTTTATACAAAAAACGCCGGTAAAAATCGAGCATTAGCGGCGCTTAAACGAAATCGCCTCTAAAGACTGAGCATTAGTGGCGTTTTTTAAAAAACGCCGCCAAAAATAAGCATTAGCGGCGTTTCCAGGAAAAATACCGCAAAAAATAAAATACAACGGCGTCGTTTAGTGGCCTTCGGTGGCCTTAGTGGCGTTTTTGGTCTAGCGCCGCTAATGGTCTGTGTTTTTAGCAAAATACAACGGCATCGTTTAGTGGCCTTCGGTGGCCTTAGTGGCGTTTTTTGTCTAACGCCGCTAATGGTCTCTGTTTTTAGCAAAATACAACGGCGTCATTTAGTGGCCTTCGGTGGCCTTAGTGGCGTTTTTTGTCTAGCACCGCTAATGGTCTGTGTTTTTAGCGGCATTTTAAAAAAAAACGCCGCAAAAAATAAAATACAACGGCGTCGTTTAGTGGCCTTCGGTGGCCTTAGTGGCGTTTTTGGTCTAGCGCCACTAGTGCTCTGTGTTTTTAGCAAAATACAACGACGTCGTTTAGTGGCCTTCGGTGGCCTTAGTGGCGTTTTTTGTCTTGCGCCGCTAATGGTCTGTGTTTTTAGCGGCGTTTTCAGAAAAAACGCCGCAAAAAATAAAATACAACGGCGTCGTTTAGTGGCCTTCGGTGGCCTTAGTGGCGTTTTTGGTCTAGCGCCGCTAATGGTCTGTGTTTTTAGCAGTATTTTTAGGAAGAACGCCGCAAAAAATAAAATACAACGGCGTCGTTTAGTGGCTACGGTGGCGTTAGTGGCGTTTTTGGTCTGGCGCCGCTAATGGTCTGTGTTTTTAGCAGCGTTTTCAGGATAAACGCCGCAAAAAATAAAATACAACGGCGTCGTTTAGTGGCCTTAGGTGGCCCTAGTGGCGTTTTTGGTATAGCGCCGCTAATGGTCTTTAAAAAACGCCGCAAAAAATAAAATACGTCGTTTAGTGGCCTTCGATGGCCTTTTACCTTAATTGGGTTATTATTTATAATAATTATTTAAAATTGAACTTATTTCTAATTGATTATTTAAATTCTTCCAAAAAAATAACACGTACAAATAATTTGAAATAAAACACTTGGAAAAATGAAAAGACTATTATTTAAAATAATTTTAAAATTATTTAGGTACATGATTAGTAAGTGTTTTTTTAATTTATATTTAAAAAATTTATTATATAATCGTAAAAGAGATTTCTTAATTTTAAAATGTTGAATTAATTATCACTATAGTTTAGGGTTTTCAGTTTAGGGTATATGAGTTAGGGGTTATATATGAGTTAGGGATTTGGGGTCGGGTTTACGAATTCAGGGGTCGGGTTAGGGTAGTTTTGGGTTTAGATTATTAATTTTTATTTATATTTTAAATATGTTATTATGTAGTTGTAAAAGATAATAATAAAATTGTTTACAATTTTTAATTACTTTATGATATATGAGAAATTTAAGAATTAAGGCCGGTTTAGGAGTTCATATAATTTTAAGGTTTAGGGAGTACTATATATATATGGATTTATGTATGGATTATAGATTAGGGGTTTTGCTTAATTAAGGGTTGGCCGGGATTTAAGGTTTAGGGGTTAGGGGTTAGATGTTAGTGGTTAAGACTTAGGGATTTTGTGTTTAGGGTTTGTGGGTCAAGTTACTGCTTTTGGTTTAGATTAATTTTTTATTTATATTTTAAATATGTTATTATGTAATTGTAAAATATGTATAATTTAGGGTTTAATTAATTATGCCTTGAGAGAGATATATATAATAGATAGAGTACTTAAATATTTATATCCCTTCAATGGTTAATTTAGGCGTGTTTAATAAGATTAAGGTTTAACTGAGATTTTAAATTTTATACAATTAATTAATGCTTTTTAATGTTTAGGAGTACTATATATATATGGATTTAGGGATTATAGATTATGGATTATTCTTAATTAAGGGTTGGTGAGATTTAAGATTTAGGGGTTTAGGGGTTAGATGTTAGTGGTTAAGACTTAGGAATTTAGGGTTTAGGAGAGGACCAAATTAACAAAAGGAATTAAATTAAAATAAAAAAATAAAAATGAAATAAAACGCTAAAATTCATAATTTTATGTAAAATTTATAAATTTTAGTTAAAACACTAAAAATTATAATTTTTAGTACTATATTATAAGTATTACTTAACAAAACCATGGAATAGAAAAACGGAGCTGTTTCAGTAGAAAATTTGATGTAATAGTGGCGTTTTCACTAAAAACGCCGCAATAAACGAGTCATTGGCGGCGTTTTTATTCCAAACGCCGGAAAAAATTCTTAAATTTTTTACAAAACGGCGTAGCTTTGTGCGATTTTAATGGCTTTAGCGGCACTAGATGAAAACGCCACTAAAGGTGGGTGCGCATTAGCAGCGCATTGATAAAAATGCCGCAAATTTTGGCCTTTGGTTTAAACAAAACGTACCGTTTTATCAGGGCATTCGTGGCGCTAGGCTGAAAACGCCGCAAAGTTTGAATCTGTTGTAATTAATACGCCGTCATTTTTTAATCCCTCGCAATTAATTTTTATTTACCTTAAATACAAATAATAAAAAATTTAATCTAATTAATTAATAAATAAGATTAAAATAGAAATATAAAATGAAATTAAAACACTAAAACTGTTAATTTTATCTAATTTATTATAAATATTACTTAAATGAAACTAATAAATAAGTTAAAAAATTAATATATAACATTTTAGTTTTTAGGAGAGTACCAAATTAACAAATGGAATTAAATTAAAATAAAAAATTAAAAAATAAATAAAAACACTAAAATTTAAAAATATTAGTGAAAACACTAAAATTTATAATTATTAGTACTATATATTATAAATATTACTTAACAAAACTAAGGAATATCAAAACGGCGCCGTTTTTAAGAAAATTTGATTTGATAGTGGCGTTTTCATTAAAAACGCCGCAAAAAACGAGACATTAGCGGCGTTTCTGTTACAAATGCCGCACAAATTGTTAATGTTGTAGCCAAAACGGCGTAGCTGCAAATTATTGGCCTCTGGTTTATACAGAACGGCACCGTTTTTTCAGGCCATTACTGGCGCTATTCTAAATCGCCGCAAATCTTCAATCTCTTGTAATTAAGACGCCGTCGTTTTTGTAACTTGCAAATTTATTTCTGCTTCCAAATTTCCTCATACTCGAAAACCTTGATTCAAATCTCATTCCCCTCCCTATTTTCCCCAAAATTCCCCCAAATCAAGAACCCTAGCCTGCTGCCGTCGACGACCCGAACCTTTCCCAAATCTGTTGCATTGTCGTCGACCGTCTCTTCTGCCGGCGCTCATCTACCGTCGCACTTGTGGACTGTCGTAGGGCTCTACCGTCGCACTCCTCTGCCGTCGGAAAAATCGGTAAGATTATTCTATTTTGCTAAGAAATCATCCGGTTGTATTGAGCAATGTTTTTATACCCGTTTATTTCTCAGCAGTCTTTTCTTGAGCAATGTATTGAATTAATATAGTTAGATCGACTAATTGGGTAAAAAGAAAAAGAGCCGTGTTGAATGAGTTAATCGACTAATTGCACAAACATGTTCGCAATGGTTATATAATGGGAAGAAGTTCTCTTACATGGGGCACCGTCGGTGGTTACCAAAAAATCATAGATTTAGATTTCATAGTTCGGCATTTGACGGTACTGAAGAGTTCAGAGAAGCTCCCTCGCAGACAAGTGGATGTGAAATCTTGTTAATGTTGGAAGATATGAATTTTAGTAATGGGAAGATGAACCAACCGGCAAACACGTAAAGAAATAAAAGATCAAATGATGAAGCTGATGATGACTCCGATGAAGAGGATAATCCGTACGAGGCGGACTTGTGGAAAAAAAGAAGTATTTTTTTTGAGTTGCCTTATTGGTAGCACCATCTATTACGACACATTCTTGATGTTATGCATATTGAGAAAAATGTCTGCGAGAACATTGTCGGTACAATTTTGAATGTAGACGGAAAATCAAAAGACAATCTTCAGAGTCGACTTGATTTAGTTCAGATGGGAATTCGACCTGATCTTCATCCGAATCCACTTCCGAATGGGAAATATCGGTTGTCGCCTTCTATTTTCTCAATGTCCAAGACGGAGAAAGAACTGTTTTGCATGGTGTTGAAGGATATAAAGGTTCTAGATGCGTATGCATCAAACATATCTCGATGTGTTAGTGTTAAAGATCGAAGATTATATTCGCTAAAATCACATGACTATCACATCTTGATGCAAGATTTACTGCCAGTCGCTCTATGATGTTGTATGTCCAAGAAGGTGACGTCTTGTATAATTGAACTATCCAATATAATGAAAGCCATTTGTGGCAAAGTTTTGGATGTTCAAGAACTTCAGAAGGTACAGGATCGAGCCGCTTTGACTTTATGCAACATGGAGAAAATCTTTCCACCTTCCTTTTTCATCATTATGGTTCACTTAATAATCCATCTCCCGCACGAAGCAATTCTTGGCGGACCCGTTTTCTATCGATGGATGTATCCCATAGAAAGGTGTTAATTAAAATTTTTAAAATTTTCCTTCATTCACCTCTATGCCCTTTAGTTACAACTTTTGATAATGTTGTATAACGTGTTTAGGTTCCTATCCAAATTAAAGTCTTACTGCCGCAACAAGCGATATCCAGAAGGATCGATTGCTGAAGGCTACTTGGCAGAGGAATGTATGACCTTCTGCTCAAGATATTTGGAAGATGTTGAAACAATGTTGAACAGACCAAATAGGAATGCTGGACTCACGGACCATAACTTAGCCGATACTTATTTGTTCCAAAGTTTTGGAGAACCAATCGGCAAAGTTGAAATTGCAGAATTAGATAATTTATCGTGGGTACAAGCACATCGATATGTTCTGTTTCACCACGAATCAATGGAACCTTTACGGAAGTAAGTTCTACAAATTTGATAAATATTTATCAAACTAAAAATTGTTTATCTTCTAACAAAGTGAACATTTTTTTAACATAGTGAGTACAAACAAATATTGAGATCTCATTCGCGCTCCCGAAGAACACAACATCGAGATATCAATAAGTTGTTTACAGAATCTTTTTATGAATGGTTAAGCCAAACGGTATGCAGTTGGAGCTTCCGCTTACAAATAATAATGTTTTCTCATAACATTTTTAATTACTCAGTTTACTTTCCATTCAATAGGTTTGGAGTGGGAAGAACGTAAACGACGAAGTTAAATGGCTCTCCCAAGGTCTAAATCGAGTGGTTAAAAGATATAGTGCGTTCCTCATCAACGGATTCAGATTTCATACAAAATATCGGTAGAGGTTGAGGAGAACGCAAAATTGTGGAATAGTTGTTAATTCTGCAATTACAAGTTATGCTAGTGCTAGGGACAATAATCCTGTCGAGGGAAATGTGGAATATTTCGGACATCTTACTGACATAATTGAGTTGGATTACTACGGCAAATAGAAAGTCGTCTTATTTCGAGGTGATTGGGCCGATGTTAATACATCTCGTGGAATTAAGCAAGATCAATTTGGTTTTACAATGGTGAACTTTGACCGATTGATTCACATAGGACAACAACTGATAGATGAGCCGTATGTATTCTCATCTCAAGTCAAATAAGTTTTTTACTCAAAAGATCCAACTGATGAGGGTTGGTACGTTGTACTCCGTAACGTCCCTAAAGACTTGTTTGACATGGGCAGTGGAAGTAGAGATAACATCGACAACAGATCAGAAACTTTGCCCTTTCCAGAACAAAACTTAAACGATAATATCCCTAGTACTAGTGCACAATTTCAATGGGTTCGTCAGGATACGGATGAAGATATTTACGAATAATGATGTAGTAAGATTTTACGATTGTTTAATTATATGTAATATCATAATTTAAATCTTGGTCTTATTATATATTTCAACTATTTTATATGTGCTGTTGTTGTTGTTGTAATTAGTTATTAAGTTTTCAACTATTTTATGTGTATTGCAGATAAAATGCCTAGAAAAAAATTCTAAGGGGAAGCATTGTTCAAAATGATCCAAACTCGACAGAAACAAATAGTACTGAACAACAGACAACAATTGGATCTTCGAATGTTCCGATTACACCTGAGGATCCTACAGAAGTTCAGAGTAATTTTACATTTAATTTACATGCGTGTTGACTTATAATTGATTTATTTTTCAAATTCTTATATTATAATATACCATTTGTAGCTGAAAATGGTGGGACGCGCAGAGGTCGATGACGTACGCTACTTAGAGAGTTATACGAGTTAGATCTAGTCGAGCGTGTCAAAGTTGGACGAAACAGTTTTGGTCAGCCTGTTGGATCAGAAGCTCGACTTTTAGCAGGATACATGGGCATTTTAGCACGAAATGCGAATATGTTGCTTATCAACTACGAGTCATGGCATCAAATGCCCGATAGCAACAAAAACCAAGCCCTTGATAATATTAAGGGAACGCGCTACTTAATGTCATCTGTAATGCTTGGGAAATAGTTTCATTTATATTTACTTTATTAACTTGTGTTTTTTGTAGGCGAGGTTTGCTTTAGAGGTCTCGGATGCTTATGTAAAGAAGGTATTGGGAAAAAGATGGAGAGAAAATAAAAATACTTTGAAGAAAAATTATTATAAGACAAAAACAACCCTCGATGATAAATTGCAAAATGTCCCGCCGGGTATGTTGAGGTACCAATGGGAAGATGCGGTTAGATTTTGGCATTCGAAGAAAGGCAAGGTATGCCGTACTTCCAAACTATTGTAATTATTTTGGTTTATAGTATTTACTATTTACGTACTAAAAATTTCATAACGTATGATCGTGAACAAGTTGGAAAAAGCAGCAGGCAGAAACAAAAATTCACTCACACAGCCGGGTTGAGAAGTTTTGCATGTGTAGCTGAGGCGGAGGTATTTTTAATTTTTTAATATTTTCAAATATGTATAACTTTCCATTAAATAATATTTTTACTACTATATTGTAGGAACTGTCGTCCGGTCAAAAAGTTGGACGCCTTCAACTTTTTGAAATTACACATAGGAAGAAAGATGGATCTCCCATGACTCCTGAAGCTGGTGAAATAATGGTACGTTTATTTAATACGATTTGACTTGTTTTAGTTATTTATAGTGTTTATTTTCTAATGGTTTAATTCATTGCTTGTAATGCGACTATTGTTATGTTGCATATGTTTTTTAATATATATTGCGTTCCTAACTATGTGATTTATTTATTAGGAAAAACTAAAGGATAAAAAGGCGGAGTACGAAGCGATTGCTTCTAGTGATAGTTTTGTTCATCTTGAAGACATTGATAACCGGATTATGACTGAAGTTTTAGGTCCTAAAAGGTATGGTCGGGTTCGATTTCAAGGATCTTTTATTAGCCCAACCCAATATTTTGGATTCAGCTCGCAGCAATACATGGCTTCGGGGAGTCAGGCTCAAGCTGAAGTTCAGAGGTTAAAAGACTAGATGGCTCAGATGCAAGCGACCACAGTTGAAGTTCAAAGGAAATATGAAGAACTCCAGCTACAACTTAAAGTAGAGGCGGCAGCGAGGGAAGCAGCGGCTGCAGCGAGAGAAGCAGAGCAGAGCAAAAAGTACGACGAACTCTAACAGCAGCTTTAGACTATGATGAAGATGTTTCAGTCGCAACTTCCGCCGTCATAGTGTATTGCATAAATATTTATATCATTTTAAAACATTGAACATTTTTGCAAAAATAATATGAATTCACTTTTATTTATTGATATTAATATTATTTTATTCGTTTAATTTGAAATATTATATAAATTTATTGCTTTTGGCTGATTTAGATCTGGTTGCTTTTGATTTGTTGCTACAGGAGGGCTGAAAAAATAAAAAATTTAATATAAAAAAAATCCCAAAAATAGTGGCGTTTTCTTTAGTGGCGCTTAGAAAAAAATGCTGCTAAAGATAATGTTCTTTAGCGGCGCTTAGAAAAAAATGCCGCTAAAGACCATGTTCTTTAGTGGCGCTTAGAAAGAAACGCCGCTAAAGACCATGTTCTTTAGCGGCGCTTAGAAAAAAACGCCGCTAAAGACCATGTTCTTTAGAGCGCTAGAAAAACGCCGTTCTAAAGACCATGTTCTTTAGCGGTAGCTTAAAAACGCCGCTAAAGACCATGTTCTTTAGCGTTTTTCTCTACCGCTAAAGAACATGGTCTTTAGCGTTTTTAAGCACCGCTAAAGAACATGGTCTTTAGCGGCGTTTTTGTTTGTAAACGCTGCAAAAGTTTGCGACGTTTTCGTTAGCGGCCTTTTTTGCGACGCTTGTGGAAGCGCCGCAAATACCTTTAGTGGCGTTAAAAAGCGCCGCTAAAGGCCTAAAAAAACGCCGCTAAAGACCTGTTTTGGTGTAGTGTGGGACTTTAAATAAAGCAAACAAATGATGACATCTCCATCAATTGTACAAAGTATACAAAGGAAATACTCAAGAAATTCAAAATGAAGGACATGAAGCCTCAATCTACTCCAACAGGCATTTCAACAAAGCTTGATAAGTATAAAGGACGTAACTAGTAAGTTGTTGTCACTAATCTATATAGGTCTATTATTGGTTCATTGCTATCTTACGGCTAATAGACCTGATTTTATGTTTAGTGTTTATCATTCTTCTCTTCCAAAATTACACTTGCAAACTATTAAATCATTTAAGTACACTACAAAAATATTACTATCAATATATACAACCTTACACCTATTAGATTCAAATATTATGACTAATATTAAGGAAGTTAGACATGAGACGATGGACATAAGTGTGAAAATGTATAATAAAAAAGCTCATATGTTTTATATTTATTTTTGAATAATTATTTGGTTGAAAATATTATTTAAAATTGAAGTAGGGTGCATTGAGTGATAAGAAAAAGCATGAAAAGTGTAGAACGATAATAGATTTGATAATAATTTGTCTTGCCCCACTACATTTTCATCCATAGCAAATTAATCATATGGTGGCTTAAAACTATGACAAATGGCCACTCTATTCGATTGACACATCATCTATAATAACATAATCCCATGGTTAATGACCAACATTTTTAATTTCTTTACAAATAATTTAATTTGATAAATTTATACAGTAACACTCTTTTGTCAACATGTTAAATGTTGAGGTTCATTCAATATGGCAACATTGAAAATTGTAATTATTTGATTTTATTATTTATTTATCTCCAAATATCAACATGTATTAGCAAAATTTTAAATATTAACATATAAAATAAAATAAAAACAGAAAATGTACATGCAATGTAAATATGAAATTGAAGGAAATAAGAATGAATGTGTCCACTAAATTCAATTATTACTTTCAATTTAAAATTTTACATAATAATGTAATTAAAATTATTTATCACAGATATTGTTTAATAGTAATGAAATTAAAAATACCTAAACTATTTTATAAATAGTTATGCACACATTTAATTTCAGAATCAAAATAAATATCAAATTTATAATATTATTGATAATATGCTCAATGTATGAAATATAAGATAACAATATTTACTTCTAATATATTCATTTATTATTATGAATACCAGACAATATATTAAATTTAATTTGCAATAACCTTAAATCTGAGTCAATCCTTCAAGATACCAAAATTTTCTGATCATATCTGCTCTTTTTGACACGATGCCTAGTACTATTCATAGCTCCTTCCCAACCCATAAATAGGATGGTTATGTGCTCAGGGCCTTGACTCCCAACCCCAAAATAACTTTTTTTTCATTTAGACCTTTTAAAATTTTTAAAATTTTAAATTAATAAAGGTGATTTTCCACTTTGACCTTTTAAAATATTTTTTTGGTTTCGCCCCTGAATGCGCTTTAACACACTCGAACCTACGCACTCCTGCATTTCCATACCAATTGAGCTAAGGCTCAATCGACTTAATTTAAGTGTTTTTATTACTAAAGTTTCATTATAAATTATTTTTGAACTTTTAATAGACATTTATATACAAATTGTCTTATACAAAATGCTTGCAAACATGTTAACTAATATAACTTATTAGTTTTTGAACATTTTATTTAATTTTTATTTTAAAATTATCCTATTTATTTATCAATAATAAATACAACCGTATGTATCGAACAAATCCCATTTTTCACTTCTTATTCTACTTTATATTGTTAGATTTTCCTAAATAAAAAATAAAATAAAAATTAAAACTTGAACATTCTAAAAAAAGTTGTTTGAATGTGAGTATATTTTGAATTTGGTGGAAGTTGATAGTTTAAATAGTAAGATCAAAGTTTCCATGACTGAATCAACAATGATGCAGATTCTTTTGATCAGTGGCTGAAAACCTAAATTCGAAAATGGCCTACTAGAGAAAATAGGGAATCAATTTGAGCTTAGGATAGCATTAGAGATGAGTGAAATATGACCTTAACTGAGATATGTGATTAGTAATAGGATTAAGGTGGAGGAGAATCAGAACTAATTCAAGCGAGGTTATGCTTATTGAATCTTGTCTTGTACTGTTTGTACAATTTGCACTTCTAATCTCGATCTCCTAATCATTGTTTGTGCCTTCACCCTAGTTTTGCATTTAATCCAATTGCATGCCCTTTATGTTTTTCCTTTTTTGGAGGAGGGAAAATAGTTATAAACTTGATGTCAATCAGCATATAAGTTATTTGTATCCACTAATGCTGGTAATGTAATTCGAGTTTAAAAATTAACTAAGAATGTATTGGTTAAAATTTTGGGTTACATTTTAGTCATTTATGTTTGAAATGTTACGTTTTAGTCACTTACGTTATCGTTTTGTTACAAAGTGGTCACTCTACTGTTAAATTCCATTACCTCCCTAACGACAGTTCTACATGGCAGATCAAATGAGTTTTAAATGCCAACTTGGATATCCAGTTACTGGGATGAAAATAAGTTTTTAATTAAATAAATTTAATTTGGACTGCCATGTAGGACATCTAAGTTGGCATTTAAAACCCATTTGGACTACCACGTAGGACCGCAATGGAGCTTAATGGTAGAGTGACAACTTCGTAATAAAACGATAATGTAAATGACCAAAACGTAACAATTCAAATATAAATAACTAAAATGTAATTTAAGACAAACAAAAATTACTATTTTTATAGTTTACTTGAAATTTTTCCACCACTAAATGTCCCATTCCTATATTTTATGACAAAACCTAAAAAAAAATATTGCTTGACATTGTTTAAAATTTAAAATAAAGTATGATCATTAGTATGCCAATCAAATGCCAAAATTCATGCTTCCCTACCATTTTTGTAATACACTTTTTAAGTAGTAAATGTTAGAGAAAGGAGGTTTGAATTTGTGTTATTTAGACAGAAAATTTTAATTATTGTGTTTGCCCTACAATTTGTAATCTATACTAATAAGCAATAAAAACAGTAAATTCATCCTCACAAATTGTAACTTTTGCTTGAAACTTACGATATTAATAAGAATTTTAAATAGCCAATGAAGGTCTTGGTTATGTCAACAATGATTAAAAATAGAAACTTTGAGTGTTTAGGTTCGAGTCTCACCTTAAAAAAATATTAGTCCAAATTTCATTTGGAAATTTTCTCTGTTTGTGGACTCACAAGAAATTATAATCACTTAGTTCTACTAAAGTAGCCACAAAGGTGATTAAACTCATTGAAGATCATATCTTCATTTTGAGGAAAGTTTAAAAAGAAAATTATCCAATTACAGATGGGAAAATATTAAATCAATATAGGAACACTTTAGATGATAGATCATTCAGTCTAACACTCAAAACAAATTCTATTTTAAAAGAAGCTAACTTAATGGGTTCAATTGAATATGAAACCAGTTTCCAAATGAATAGTCGACAGGTCATAAGAACAAACGAAATCAATTGTTCAAGGTGGTGTTTTAGTGATTGGATTCCAACGATCGACAGCAACAAAAATTAAAAAGTTGGTGGAATCTTGCGGTGGAATCCTACCTTACTAATGGCCACATATTATATATAAACCCCTTCATTATTTTCCATGCCTACCCATCATGTCAAATGACAACTTATATCAACATTTAAAACATATCCATCACTTCATAAAATAATATTGGGATAGGATAATATAATTTTATTTTATTTTTAAATTTATAAAATTTTCAGTCAAAATAATAAAATCATATTTTTATAGGTTTTTTTCTTTATAAAAAATGACATTATTATTGTGAAAATTTTAAGTCAATGATAGAAACATAATCAACCCATGAATCCTAACACATGGTATTTTAAAGTTACTTGATATAATTTTTTTCGTCAATGGAACATTCGCTCTTGTCTAGAATTACTTATTATCCCTTTAGTGAATTCGAACTCACGTTTTTTATATTGATAATAATATCCATACCAGTCGGGTTAAGACTCAATTAACTATTATTAGTTAATAAATAATTTTCATAACTCGAAACCCTTTAAACCTTTAATAAAGTTCAAATTAAATTTATAATCGTATTAGGTGGATGCAAAATTTACACGTGACATATAATTTCTTTTTATGATAAGGGTGGCCTTTCCATTATCCAGTTTTTATTCTATAGTTTTAACCTCGATTAAGACGTTACCGTATCTAAATAAATATTTCACCAACTTAGATTATAAAAATAAAACCCTAGATGTTAATTGAAGAAACGCCACATGCAATTTACTATAAAATTATGGAAATTTTATTCCAATACGAAGTGTTGGGTAGAATACCTAATAACAACTGCATGCATGCGTACGTTATAGTCAAATTAATAGTGACATCAAGTGCAAGTGGGTAAGTCAAATTTGATTCGATTCGAAAAATTTAATAGAAAATTTAAATTTTTAATTAAATAATTTGAGTTATTTGGATCAATTTAACTCAAATATGAATTTCACAATTAGAGTTATCCGAAAATTCGAATAAAAAGGGGCAAAATTACGTCGTTTTGATACATGTTTATCTTTTCTAAAGTTAAAAGTCAAAACAATTAAATTAAAAGGCAAAACTACGTCGTTTGATAAATGTTTACCCATCAACTTATTTATATAGTTAAATAATCTTATACTTTGTCTACTAGTTAAATAATCAATTCATGTAAACACAACAATGAGTATAAATAATATGATTCGTTAATTCAACTCGAAATTTTTTTACTTGATTCAAAAAAATTTCAAATTGAGTTCGGTTGCTAAAATAGGATCCGTCAACTCGACTAGCTCAAAATTTTTTGACTCAATTCAACTCGACCCGATCGAATGCTCACCCTAAGTGAATAGCAAAAGAGACTTGTCTATTTTATAAGCACCCCTTTTATCCTTTGACCAAATGCATCATCCAAATTAGGTTTATCAAAGTGACTGAGGGCAGTTTTCACCTAATCACACGATTAGGAGAGGAATGTTAGATCCAAGAATTAACACGAAACCATAATAAAAATCAAACTATGGATATTTATCTTTTTCCCCTTGATTTGGTATATGATTTTATTAGAAATGACCTCATCATTTCTTGTCATTAGATTGAAGCAATCTCTTCTTTTAAACACACATGGTCATAAGTTTGACCAATTAGCCTACATACAAGGGTGAATTTAAAAATTTCTTTTTAGAGGGGCCGAAAATTAATTATAAACTTTTGAGAGGTCAAAACATAATTTTATCATTTATTAATTTATAATTTAATTATTTTTAAGGGATTAATTTTTTTATTTTTATTTTTTGGGGGGCTAAAGTGAAATTTCATTATATATGGTGGGGCTTATAATTTATTTTCACAAATAATGATTTGTATGGTAGCTACCAGTTTTAAACAAAGTGAGTAGACATCACCATTTTTGATTCTGTTTCTTTTGGAATCTGCAAGTTGGATCCACATTCACCATTGGGATCTTATTTTGGTACTCAAGTAGGCAAAGTTGGCAAGTTCTTTTACTGTATATATATATTCACACTAGTATTGCATACACGTAGATAATTTAGCTTTATATGATCTCATAACTTTTTGCACGATTTTCTTTGTCTAATTTGATTGTTTGTATATATATATACCTTATATATTTGAGATGGCATAGTGATAGACATGGGCGGCGCAAGGGCATGGCGGGGGTCACATTGTAAAATTGTAGTTTAATCCTTCTAAAACTGTACATTATATTTTGAACCCCAAAACTTATGATGGAATTTTGGCCATCCAAAAAGATTTCTGACCTGGGATACAAGTTTTGGTAAGTGTGATGTTCTTCTTTGTTCACACTTACCTATTTATTAGTTCATACGAAATCTGGAGTTCGAGTTTCCAATCAAAAGTTGATTGTTTTTCATTGGGACTTGGCAATCTCTTTGAATTTGCTTACTGCTGGGACCAAGGTATTTGCATTGCGGATAAGAACAGAAAACAACAAATGAAAATCTTGGAAAAAGGGTAGGTGTCGGCAATAAAAGTTTTGCTGCAATTGCCTTTACACTTCAATCAACGAGTTAAGGAATTGTTAATCCGAAACTGGTAGGACTTTACTTCTATTATTCTTCGAGGATATCCCTTTGAAACTATTCATCCATTTAACTTTAGTATGGATAATATTCATTAATCGTTATTTTTGATATTACTTATTGTTAGAGTTGTGTGACCCAAATTCTAAGAGATTACTTGCGAGTTAAGTTAAATAAAATATATTTTCTTCCTAGAAGATTTAATATTTATTAGTATAATATATTTAGCATTTATTAGCATAGTTTATTTGACTTACTAATTAGAAAATACACCCATTAGAACACATTTAGAGAATTTTGTGTTTACGTTTTGAGGGTTCTCTATTTTCGGGCTTTAGTTTTTATCTCCATATTTTGTACTCTTCGTTCTTTTGCCATTATAGTAAAATTATCTTCGCCCGTAGTTTTTTATCCACGTTAAATTTGTGTGTTCAATTTCTCAATTTATTCCGCTATTTTTTTGTACTTGTTGCTTAATCGGGTCGATCCTAACACTTCTCATGTCCATTTGAAATCATTGAAAATATATCTAATTGTCACCCTATTTAAATTTGTAATGACAAACCACTTGATCGCTTACCTCCGACACACTAATGGAGGCTCAACATGCTGCACCTTAATACCCCAATTAAGAGTATAAAAACCCATTGCCTTCTCTCTCTCTCTACATTGAATCTTCTCTCTTCCAATTCTAATCTCATTTCCCTCATCTCTTGACATCGTCTCTAGTGACTCTCTGTCTTGCTTTGAAAGAAGTGAACTATTTATTTCTACCTGCTTCACCTTGTTAGGTATGGACATTAATAAATTCAATTGATTAATGCAATTAATTGTAAGTATTGATGATAATGGAATAAGATCAACTTCCACCTCATTGTTGAATGATATTGCGAACAAACTTATGTGATATTTTTAGTTCATGATTTTTAAATTTGATATTGTTTTTAAATATATGTACTATAATTTATTGGCAAACGAAAAATTTTATATATTTACATCAAATTTTTATTGTGTTTGGTGTGACTAAATCAAGTCACACTAATTGAGAATTTATTAATTTTAAAAAATTATAAATAATATTATTTATATAATTTTTCCCATTGTGATATAATCTAATATAATATTAATATATATTTAGTATATATATATATATATATCTAAAAACATAAAAATATTTAAAAGTTAAAATAGTAATTTAAAAAATTGTGACGAGTGAAGCAAACAAAGCATGTATTTATCATAATTGCTCTTCTCCACCGCCACACAAAGTGTATCATCTTTTTAAATTACCTGCATTTTAGAGCAAACCGGTGAAAAATTCACAAAGGGTATCATGTTATTATCCGTGTATTTTTTTAAGTAAATAAATTATTGGTAAATTTATGTGTTATTCATTTAACTTTAAAAAGTTATAAAATGGTGACTAAATTATTTGAAAGTTTACATTTAAGTATTTGAACTATTTAAAATTTTTTATTATTAAGTCACTGGATTGTTAATTTTTTTTTAAATCTGGTTGGTGAGCTCCAAGTAATGATTTGACGATCGATATTGTGGATCAATACCTCTTGGCAAGTAGAAGAACAGACATTAGATCCAAGTCGATCTGACAGTTAGCGTCAGAGATTGGATAAGAGAGTTGTTTGGATTTTGGTTCGCGGGCTTGTGACATTTAAAATTGTTTCATAAAAAACCAAAATGTAGAGCAGAAGAGGAAGGAGAGCATTCGATTGGTGTAGGCTGTGTGAACAGAGAAGCCCATACAACAGTGAGTTTAACAACTTAAATAAAAACTTTTGAATAGTTTAGTGACATTTTGTAACTTTTTTAAGTTGAAAGATCAAAATGTAAACAATATAATATTTTAATGACATTGGGTGTAGTTTACTTTATTATTATTATTATTATTATTATTATTATTATTAAAAGGTAGGAATTATCAAGCCCCACTAAATACTTAAATATGAATCTTTTATCAATTCATCTTTATGTAATAATTAGTAGACATGTGATTTGTAATATAATGAAAAACACTATTTATGTATAAATAAAATTGGTGAGTGCCACCTTTCCAGAACCACTTGAAAGACATATGATCAAACAGCCATGCATTTTTGATGAGGTCATATAGGATTCACTATGCTCCAACTTAAATAATAATGGATTTTCCTTTCACTGCAATGGAAAGAGATTAAACAATGTTGGAAGCTCCATTATTTCAGATATTTCATTGCAAAAAAATTGTATATAAAAGGAATACACAAGTTGCTGTAAAGTGGCGGAAAATGGCAACAAATTGAACCAAGGGATCACAATCTAAATTTAGTATAATTAGTGACCCTGGAAAATTTCACAATGGTGACGATCAATTTGCTGTTCAACAGTTGCAAGCACCTGATAGTTTTTTTCTCTTCTTTCTTTTCTTATTTTTAATGACAAGTTCCCGCTGTTGTGGATGACTCAACCAGGCATAAACCAGAAGCCGTTGATCATGGTGGACTACACCAAGACTTGCTTACATATTTAATTAACTTTTTCATAAACAAATCCATCATCATAGTGGGACAACAATGAATCAAACGTTAACATAGCTTTCGTCATCGAAGAACAATCAGGTTTAATAGGGAAAAATACCGGAATTAGAAACGAAGGAAAAAAATATGGAAAACACCCACTTTCAGAAACTGTTTGCTTGTGGGGATGAAGTTATTGTTTGTAGAATTGGGGTGACTGTGTCCCACACTATAAGAAACTACGTTTCGGTGTGTGTCCCGGTCCAGAGCAAACATGGAGGAACATGCAATTTCCATGAAGTGCTGCTGATGCCATTCATGCTTTTTCCTAGGTTTGTGATTTATTCTCTCATTTTTCTTTTCCAACAAATTTGCATCATGATGCAGTATGCTCGGATTCTGAAAGAATGCGCCTTGCTTCGTTTGCAAGATCCATTAAATGTTTATCTTTACAACCTGACCAGGAAGAAAGAAATGGCAAAGTGTAATATTGGTTGGAAATCATATTAAGCAAAGAGGAGTGGAACATATGATTGAGGTGGAAGAAAACAAATTCAGAGGGTAGTGAAAAGAAGCTCACCAATCTGAAGAAGAGCCTTTTCTAGTTGGAAAAGATATTCTCTGTTTGGTCCCGAGGGGCCTTCCGCACGAACAATTTGCCTGTACATAGGAGGAAATAATGAATCAAAACTGGGTATTACTGCTAGAATTGACAGCTATATATCTAAATGATTCACAGTATGATGATGAAGCAGATTATCAATGATAAACCACTGCAGAAAACTCATTATGGGGCCTTTGATTTTTCAGTAGCACATCTGTGGGGGAGAAGTCTTCTATTTGGAAGAAGATTTGGCCACAAATTTAAGCAGTGATTTTAGGACCTGATAACATAAAAATGTCAATTCTAGTTTTGAATTATTTAAAACTTGATTAGAAACCTAACAATGAGTCTATTGGCCACAAAGTGTTGGCTCTAACTCCTCATTTCAGCACCAGAATTAGAGGGTTGAATTCATTCAATAAATACCGCACTTGCAGTACCTGGAGGCTGGACACAATTGAACGTAACCAGAAGAAAGCTGATAGACACAGGATCATTTGATTAAACACACTCTCCACTGTTGTATTCAATAAGCAAAATTGGCCACGACTGTAGAAACACTATGAAATTCTGCATGTGGGAATACTAGGCATTATGAGGTTTTTGGGCCAAAACTGGCTTGGAAGGCGGGGCTGAGCTAAAAAAGACAATCCAGAAATCGAAAATCAATCAGAACATTGGTATTTAGACGGTTTAGGTTCATAAGTTAAAAGCTTGCAATTACTCGAACCGAACCGAACCAAACCAAACCAAACCGAGCTGAACTGAATTTTATTTTATATTTAATTTATAATTAATTTGATTTTTTTATGATGCAAAAGATAAATATTTTATATTTAAAATAATGAAAGTAATTCTGAAATACTATATAAAAACTAATTTTAAAAAATATATTTATGAAAAAGACTTTGAATTTTTAGCAAGTAATGTCCAAAAGGCATAAAACAAACTTATTTTATCGTAATAAAATCCAAATACCCAAAACCTGAAATTGTTTAGAAAAACTGAAAAATGAACCGAATCGAATTATCATGGATGGTTCAAAAAATTCCAAAAACAAAAACAAAGAAAAAGAGGATCGAACTGAAGCTAGCCTTATTGGAAGGTAAATCCCTTTTTAGCTACTATCCTTAAACTTGGACAGAATGCTTTCATCAATGACATGTAGAAACAAAAGGGTATTTGGAAAGCAGCGTGGCACTAGTGCTTAGATTTTGCATTTCGTTCCATAGCATTCAACAATTCTGCAGAAAATTCTGTTAATGGTTTTTTTTTTGTCCAAATGGGGATCTTGGAGAGAAAATGTTTGATTAATTTGTTTGCTTTTACCCCATCCTTTTGTAGGTTTGGTGGTTTAAACATTGATTATATCATAGTTGGAGAGAAAATGCATAGATTGAAATAACATACTTGGCGATGTCTTCTATAGAAGCAGGCCCCAAGTAGTTCGGATTAAGCTTCTTGTCAGGAGATGCTATGTACCTGAAGATTTTGGTGTCAAAATATAGAATTTCATTATCTTCAATGATAATAATGTAAGAAAAGAATGCCATTCAGAAAACACTTACACCATTACTCCAGAAATGGCTGGAGTTGTAGCTAAGGGATCCTGAGACGAAGTTCAATAGAAATACATGAACATAAAAAGCTTACATTATACTAGCGTTTCTTAACAAATGTATCGACATTCAAAACTCACGGTGAAGAGATCAACATAAGCTTTCTTGTCATACTGCTTCTCCCTCACTTCTAAATACTGCGTACAATCAAAAAAGACAAAAAAAAAAAAAAAAAGGAAAGTAATGATCACAAATGAATAAAACATTTTAGGCTGGTAAGTAAATCACAGGCAAGCCAACACAAACAAAAAGCTGAATTATACGAATGGAAAAGAAAGACTTGAATGCTTTGTAACAGCTAACAAGCCCTAAATAACAACAATCGGCAAACAAGGAGTAAGAATATTTAAGAACAATATAAGAAGGCAAAAATGGCCCATTTCAATAAAAGAAGAGTAAAGATGGAAAAATCCAAAGGAGATTTTTTCTTCAAAACAATTTTTTTAGTACAATAATGCTAATAGGAGGAGAAAGATGCTTGTAGCTAGATAAACTTGGTTAACTATATATGTACCAATAACAACATAGCATTTCTCTATTGTGAGTCTGTTAGACGTCAATTAGTATCTTGGTATTGAAGACGTTAATTGTTATTTTTATTAGAGATTTTCTTTAATTAAAAGTATATGGTATTTGGAGTCTTTCTTTATTTAGAGTTTCTTAGCTTATATGTCTTTTATTCAAATAAGTAAACTTATATAACCTCTATTAAAGAGGCAGATTGGTAGTAATAAAATTAAGTCAGAATTTATTCCAATATTTCAGAGGTTTAAGACTATCTTTTAACAAGTCTAAGGTCTGGAATTCCTTTCAATGAGTTCTACTTGTTCATCATAAGTCATTCAATCAAGGAAAGAGCCCTGCTAAGGCAGACAACTTGCTTACGAATCGTCCTGTGACAAGATCCATCAGTCGGGATTGTAGAAAAATGCCATTGTCAAAGTTTAGGCTGCTCGAATTTTGCCACCGTTACCACAAGAATTGCCTCTCTTTTCATTTTAATCTGCCTACTAATTCACCAGGTCATTTCTTATTCAGAAATCTCTGGATCTAAAGTTTTCTTCAACTTCCAGATAAGTCCTAGGATGTTAACAAAATAAAATTGCACTACAGGAGTGACATTAAGCAGGAAGGTATATACACAGTGTAAACTTACACATCTACTGAGATATTTAGGGTCAATGCCATTCAGAAAAGGAAATATATTAGGCTATAATTATCTTCAAATTTAACCTTGTTATTGATATTCAATCATCCAACTCTAAACTTTGTATTTACCAACCTATTCAGAAAGTGCAATACCATTGGTAATTTTGGGGTGAGATCATTTCCCTTCCAAATCAATTCAGTATAACAGCAACCCAAAGTCCCCAACTAATCCTCTAAAATCGCAGTATCAACGTGCTATTGTAAAAAAGATGTCTTTGTGAATGATAAGAAACTAAAATTAATAACTTCCTTTTCCATTTTTATAAGGAGCAACTAAGGAAGCACCATGAACATGATAGCAGTACTTTAATCAGAGCTTAAGCAGTAAAAGGAAAGAATGATGGATGACACTAATGGATAAACATTTCGAGAAAGCTATATGTCATATGAATACAATTTAAGAAAGTCACTCTCAGGAGCATACCGTTATTGCAGCTTCTTTATCTTCCTCCTTGGATATCTTGTAAGCAGCTCCCCACTAGGACCTCACAAGATTGAAAAAAGCTATTTAGTTCAAATACTAGCTCATTCAATAAGTTCACATAGACCACTAAACAAAATATGTTGAAATCCACAATCAAGGCAAAAGAACTTGCATACCAAAAACATCAATTAATAGTTCTCACAGAAATGCACAATAGAAATGTTGTTTATCCTTTAAATAAGAGAAGAAAGAAGTACACAAATTTGCAGTGCATTCAAAGGTGTATTTGATAAATGAAATTCTAGAGATGAGCATCCCACATATCATACAGCACTCTTATCAAATAGAAATGAGTTTCTATAAATAAGCAACTACTTTGATGATGCATTTTAGTTAACATTGCATTACTAAACAACTTTGCAGTGCATTAACAAGTGTATTTGACAAATGAAATTCTAGAGGCAAACATCTCACATCACTCTCCTCAAATAGAAATGAATTTCTCTGAATAAATGCATTATTAACAAGCTTAAAAAAATTTAAAAAATGTTTTCCATTAGTAAAGACCATAATTTATTATTCTCATGATTGAGTGACCAATTATACATATAATAGTTGACAATTCACCATAAACTAAACAAGCACAATGATGAATAATTTGGAAATAAAAAGTAACTTACACAGACTTCCCCAGGAGCAGGCTCCAATGTGACAGTTCTCCCAGGATACTCAGGCGTCCCTCTGTGATCAGTACTCCCTGTTTTGACAAAAAACTCACTATCATTTCTTTCAAATATTCAATAAAAATTATAACTATTTATATTAAAAAAGTATAGTAAAAGCAAACAAATTATACATAAAGAGAGGACCTTGATAGAATACACGGCGATAGTCCTTGATGAAACCAACAAGACGATCATCATAGTTAAACCCAGCTTTCCAAATAAGAGAACCGTATCCAAAGACCCACATCGCCATTTTTATTATGTGGTTCGAGTTTCGAGAACTCCCACAGCAAAGGAACTTGGTTAGACAATATTGCGAGAGAGAAAAAGGGAGACGGAACTGAGTCAGAAAGAAAAGTGAGCAGATAAAAGAAGACAACATCCAATGAGAGACGATCAAAAGCGTTTAAACCAAAAGCGGAACAGTGCCAAAGTGGCTGATCGTGTAATGGTGTGATTGGTACTTATGCACGGTCAAGATTTATTTGGAGTTAAAGATCTTGGGTTTTTAGTGAATCATTAATTCTGTCCATGGGCTTCTCCTCGTAATAATAAAAATATTTATAAAAATATATAGAATCAAAGACGGCCGTTAGACTTGTCCAAAGTTCAGGTAGTCCGCCCGGCCTGTTAGGCTCGGCCCGATTTTGGTCTGAATTTATTACCTTCCTACGCCTTGGAACACATGGCATGTTTTTTCAACAATGACGTTGTCTATAAATGAAAGCTTAGTCGATTAAATAATGCCCAATTAACCTCATTACTGGGTCAAGATCATATTGAGCCCCACAATTACAATAATAGGCTACATCTTTCAGGGTAATTGTCACTTCATTATAAAGAAAGTGGAAGCTAAGAGTCTCCTGTTTTTACCTTTTGATCATGGTTGTAAGCAATGACAGCCACATTACTTTAGCTATCTTCAAAAAGCTCGCTAACTCCAAATGTGCTTTTTAGTCCAGCATGTTGTTCATTTGGAATCAAAGAAGATATTTTTTTTTTGTTGAATCCAAAGATTTTGTTCTATATGCAAACAAAAATAATCAATATTTTATATTCAACATAATAAAATCAAATATTAACAACAAATAATATTAGCTTAAATAATAAGTTAATAAAAATTAGGGCATATTATAAAATTGGTCACCCAATTATTATAAGTTTTCCTTTTAGGCACTAAAAAAATAAAATTTTTTATTTTAGGCATTGTCGTTAAAAGTCATTTTCATTTTAGGTGCTACCGTTAAAAACATTTTCATTTTGGTCACCCGCTGTTAATTCAATGCTATTTTACACTCATTTTAGGCACCCAACTTTAATAAGTTTTCATTTTGGTCACTAATTTCATTTTAAAAAATAATTTTATTTAAAAAAGAATAAAAAAGCATTTTTACATGGGATTGAGTTATTCAGATACAAAGATGAAACTAATTTTTTCTTGTAACTCAATTTCCTATAAAATCAGGGTTTTCCAAGTGATTGAAAAACTAAAATTAACTTTAAAAGGGAGAAGAAATTAAAGAGATAAAATGTTTTTTTTTTTGTAAAACCCAATGTTTTCCAAAAAACCTAGGTAATTCCTGCAAAACTCAAAATTTTCCTTCTACTAGGAATAAAATTAAAATTAATTTTGAAAAGGAAAAAATTTCCATGAAACGAAAAAGATAAAATGATTTTTTCTACAAAAGTCAAGTAATTCCCTATAAAACACCTAGATCTTTCCTATGGAAAACTAAAATTAATTCTAACAAAGGCAAAAGTAAAATAAAATAAAAAATAAAATGATTTTTTACCTAAAACATAAGTTTTTCCATGTACAGAAACCAAGTTTTCTCTTATAAAATTAACGTTTTTTTATTTTACTTAACAAAAAGAAATTCTAAAAATAATAAAAGAAATTAAAAGATAAAATACATGATCAAAATGAAAACTTATTAAATTTGAGCGATTAAAATGAATGTTGGGTGACCGAATAAAACAATTTATAACGACAGTGCCTAAAATAAAAAATAATTTTTAATGATAATGACTAAATTGAAAATTTAATTTTTGGATGCCCAAATAAAAACTTATGAAAGTTAGATTACGTGCTTTACCCTAAAAACTACTATATCTAGAACTGCTAGAGTAATATGATTCCCTAGATCCTTAGGGTTTAAAAAAACAAATTTAAATTAAAAAGAAAGGATTTGGAAAGGGTTTTGGCTTAAAAACTCAATGAACTCAATGATGATAAGAGACAAAAAGGGAGAGAGGTTTTATGGGCATAATAAAAACGAAAATGAAGAACTCAACATTCATTACAGTTGAGTTCCATTTAATGCATTTATTAGGATTAAGATAACTCCAAATGGTGAATTTTGAAATAAAGGAGGTGTCCATTCAATGCATTTATTAGGTTAGGCTTTCCAAAGGTCTTCTTGTATTTATTAGGGTTTAACTCCTCATTGGTCATCACTAAATGCAAATGCATTGATTCATTCATAAGTGTCAAGGCATTTGAATATGTACTATAAACATTCTTTGTACTTGAAAGATGACGCTACTTATAGAAAACTTGATACCCATAATTGTCGAAATAATATTTGAAGAAATACATTCTAATAAATAATTAAAAAGTTTACAATACTCAAGTAAAAAAACCATGTAATAAGAAAGAAGATGCAAGGTGAATCGTAAGTTTTAGAAGTCTCTTATACCTTTCATGCCTAAAGTCTTTTTAGTCTAATAGTTGAGTTCATTTTAATTATCATTTGCTCAATTCGACGGTCTATAATGAAATGAGTTTTCAATCTTTGATTGACAACTTATTTTCCATGGATATATGTATTAAATTCAACTTTCTCGTTATTCATTAGCAATTAAGGATTCAAAGAAATTGTGTTAAAATTATTTATATTGTAAAAGATAAAATGTAGGAGTTGTGTAGAGATTAAATCTGAAACTGATGTCAATTGAAGACTTGAATTTAAATCTTTTGTCATTCGCTTCAATCATTAAAAATTATGTTAGAACATTGTTAGGAAGACTTTACTTGAATATCATCTCGATTTAAACATGACTATACTTAAATCGTAAAATGGATGATGATATATATAATTATAAAAAAAAAATAAAAAAATTGGTTTGGAGTTGAGAATGAAAAATGGATTTGAAAAAGTCAATATCTAAGATCCCACTCCTTGGGTTATATAGTCATAGACAAGCTATTGGGACACAACTCACAACAAAATTCTCATAGTAAAGAATTGGATCGCGCCGTCATCATCAGTATCACTGCTTATCAAGTATAACCTTAAAACGAAGGACATTTGATGGCCAAAAATTGAACGAAGAGCCATCAGTGCATGAAAAAAGAGATAACGTGAACAGCAGGATTCGAACCTGCGCGGGCAGAGCCCACATGATTTCTAGTCATGCCCGATAACCACTCCGGCATGTCCACACAGTTGAAACAATTTGGTATATATTACTAAATACGTTTCACTTTGTATGAAAATTATTATTTTTGCTAAGTACTAAAAGCTAAAATTCTTCCACTATTCAAAATGTAAGTTTATATTTTAATTTAGTTATTTTTAATTTTTATATGTTTCGAATTTTAAAATTTTAGTTCAATCATTTTAATTTTAAAATCTTATGTGCTAAACATAAGCCAAGCCAAATTGCCATTTCAACATAAAAATGTCTACAGTTTCATGTTATTTTAGTTAATAGATTTAATGGTTACCATTTGAATCAAGAGTAAAATTTCAAAATTCAAAAAGTATAGAGATTAAAATGATCGAATTGATGAATATAAACTAAATCTACAGCTCACATATAGTATGAGACTAAACGTACAATTAGGCTTAAGATATTTAATTACTACCATTTAGATCAAGATTAAAATTTCAAAAGTTAAAAATACAAATACTAAAATTAACCAAATTAAAATATAGAAAATAAGTGCACAACTTACACATAATATATAGACTAATAGTAGAAATTGGCTGCAACATTTAATTATGAATACTTTAAACAAAAGTTCGTCAATATTTAATTTAAATAAAAATTATCAATTGAGAAAATTAATATTTAAAATAGTGAATATATTATTAATTTAACTAATAATTAAAACAAATAATTTAGTAAATAATTCTGGGTTATCATCCTATACATTATAAATATATATATATTTTAATTTTACAAATGGGTTTTAAAAAACTATTTCAAATTTAATTTATTCATTAAATATCATTAAAAAATGTGATAATTTTGTGTTTTTTATGTTTAAAATTTCATTTAGAATGTAAATGATAATAATCTTATATATATACATTAGTTTTAAATATCATATGCATTGTACATAAAAGTGTTTATGGGTGGGTTAAGACGTAAGCATAATATTAACATACTTTTTGCTTGCTTAACCTTGACCCAACTTAAATTATGGATTTAAAATCTTACCTAAATTAGTTAATATTTGTAAATGGTTAACTTAATCTCATTTTAGGTTTGTCAATATTATTTTTAAAATTATTTTGAAAAATGTTTATATTAATTTTAATTCAATATTTAATAAATTTAAATAATTTTTTCATTTATTAAAATTTTTTATATAAACAATTTAACATTTTTAGTAATTTTACATTATAGTATTATTTATTACTATAGATTTAAATTTTATGTATTAGATATAATATAAACTTAGCAAATGAGCTTGGTCGGGCTGGGCTCAAGCCTTAAATGCTTAAGACCAAGACCAACTCATATTTTAAATGAGCCTAATTTTTAACTCAAACTCATTTTTCGAGATTAATGTTTTTGCTCGAACCCTCTCAAATTTGGGCGGGCCTTCGAGTTAGGGTGAATAGCCCGATCATGAACAAGTTTAGTTGTACGTGTCTTAAATTATTTATTTTTTTAATTCAATAAATTAAACAATATATTATTATTTCATGTAATTAATGTAAAATAATATTATTTAAATTGTTTAACATAATTAAAATATTACAAAAATAAACAACTTCAAACAATAATTAAAATCTAAGCAAATATAATAATGAAAATTGAACTTCTTTTTGAGTTTTTAAAAAAAAAAATAGTAATCGAATAAAAATAGCTAAATCTTAAATGTCAAGGCATCTATTTTGCAGTGTTTTTTAATTATTATTATCGATTTGGATAAAAACATAAAAAAAGGTTGCATTGGTTAGTAGGGAAAGCTACAAGTGTTCATATGGTTTGTTTTAAAGAAGTATCAACACCTTGAAGGACAGTTCTGGCAAGATATGGTAATCCTCTCTGCTCTGTGTGATTCCTTCCAATCGCTTGTAGAGTGTTTAGATTTCTCTGAACTTTTTACATGTTACTAATGATTGGATAGTATCCCTAATGGATGGATAAATCTTGTCTTCCTTGAGCATATGCTTTGAGTGATCATATATTTTACCCATAGTTGGCCGTGGTGGAGGTTAATGTCAGTATCCCTAATATGCATTTGATTCTGCAAGAAATTCCACTCCATCTAGGTAGGATCTCAGCTCCAACAGAGATGTTGTCATTGACATTCTAAGTCGTTCTGGCCTCATTTTATCATTGGAAATCTTCTACCAACACTTCCTCGGCCTATAAAATAGCAGCAACACTGATGAAGTTACATTACAAAAATGCAGAAAATGATTTATATTAATAGTTATTCTAAGTGGTTTATAGTCCATGGTGGTACTACAGCAAAAACTGTATACACTGACATTTCTCACGGCGTTTGTTCTAAATTACCACTGAGTATACAACTTTTGGCAGCACTTGTTGAAGATCGCCTTTGAATGTACAACTTTTAGTGGCGTTTTATCTAAGATGTGCAGCAACGTTTATTGTTAAAACGCCACTAACGCGAAAACTGTAAAAAAGAAAGAAAGAAAACTACATAGTTTTTTGGTGCGTTTAGTGGCGCTTTTAAGTACCAGACGTCGCTAAATATAATATATACAACCACAATCGTCTTCTCTTTTCATCCAATCTGCTCTCACCCTCATTCTCTTCATTCATCTGTGCCTCTATTCGGAAAAGAACAAGTCATCTGGTCATTAAGCATTCTTTTGTCTTGATTACTGTAATGGGCGGTGTTGCTTTGAGTGCACATGATGACCTTGTACGATCCGTTCCATTGCATTTGGCTTTGCTTTTGAGTTTTTCTAATCGGAGGACTTTGCTTTTCGATCATGCAAATTGAGATTAAGTTATAAGAAGGAAAATGTCAATACAATCTTAAAACCCTATTATGCAGAAATTCTAATTTAAATTAAACAGCCTAGGTAATTGTAAAGATTACTATCATAGGCATAAGCTATAAAATAGCTTAGGTAATTTATAAGGAAATTAAATTGAGAAAATCGTTAATTACAGTGTAAGGGTTAAATTGTAAAAATATAATTGTTATTAAATTTTAATTTAAAAAATGCTTGAAGATACGATTAGTAATTATGCAAAGGACTTAAATGGACTAAGTCTGAAACGAACTGTTATTAAACCATTGTTTTTATATGGACAGTGAAAAGTGGTGATCCTCCACCTAGGGGTGTGCATAATTCGGGTAAAACCCAAAAAATTCGGTTAATCGACCGAATTCGGTTAATCGGTCGGTTAACCGAATTTTTTCGGTCGGGGGTCGGTTAATTTTTTTATGATTTTTCGGTTAACGGTTAATTCGGTTCGAAACCGGTCGGTTAACCGAAAAAATTAATAAATAAAATTATCCAACCCAACCCAAACTCAATTACCCAACCCAATAAAACTAAAACTAAAGTTTACCCAATTACCCAATCCAATAAAACTAAAACTAAAAGACAACCCAATTTACTAAAGTCTAAAACCCAATTTACTTTAATAATTTATAAATTTTTTAAATTTTAAAAATAAAAAATAAAAAATTTTCGGGTAATTCGGGTATTTTTCGGTAATTCGGTTAATTCGGTTAATTCGGGTAATTCGGGTAATTCAGATAATTCGGGTAATTCGGGTAATTTTTAACCAAAAATAAAAAATACATAATTTTCGGTTAATTCGGTTAACCGACCTTATTAACCGAAAAAATTTCGGTTCGGTTAATTTTTTTAAAAAAAAATCGGTTCGGTTAACGGTTAAAATTTTTGGAAGGTCGGTTAATTCGGTTATAGTAATTTCGGGTCGGTTAACCGGTCGGTTAACCGAATGAACACCCCTACCTCCACCCACTTTTAATTAATAAAGATTAAATATTAGATTAAACATGTTTAAAGTTAAACTTTATATTAATTAAGCTTAGTTAAATAATTAATCAATATGTATATATAAATAAGTGGAAAATAGAAATTAAAAAGCCATTTTCCCTTCTAATTTGTGTCCTCCAAGTTTGTAAGAGAAGAAAAAACCTTCCTTATTCTCTTGAGTATCCAGTCCTCCAATTGAAGCTAGTAAGTGGATTTTTTAAAGATATTTTTATGGAATCTTGACCATCTAAGCTTAGTTCATCACACCCATGCCTTAGATTTTTCAGTTTTTAAGTGTACATCAAGTTACCATTGATGGAAGTTGATGAAATTAAGCTTGAAATTGGTGGATATCTAGTTGTTTAACTTAGATTTTACTAATATTACATTAGAAGATAGTGAAATTAGTTTAGAATTAAAGGCTTAGTTAACTTTGACATTAGGGATTAAATTGACTAAATTAAAAGCTATTAAGAAATTAAGCTTAGAAGTATAAGGTCCCTAATGAAAGAATATGAAATTAGATTTTGATGCGATATTAAATATAGAAAAATATGAGCATATTCAATGTAGGGACTAAAATGAATAAAAATGTAAGCTATGTTTAATTATGTGTTTTTCATGTGATTGGCTGAAAACCAATATTCTTTCTGTAATTGAATTATCATACATAGCTAGATGAATTCGGGCTGTCTTAAGATAAAGGAAAGGTGAGAGTCAGAGACTAATTATAGTTTTTTTTGCTTTAAATTCAATATATATATATATATATATTTATATGACTTGTTACAAAATAGAATGATTAAGGCAATGAACCTACTTGTCTCATGATTTGGTAAGTATTAAATAGTAGATAACTTGTGAAAAACATGATATATATATATATATATATATATATATGATGACATGAAATGATATGGAATTGAACTTGATATAAATTGGTTATGTATGAAACTATGATATGTTCACCATGTATATATGCTTGAAAACATTGGTTACCATATTAATGGTCATAGGCAGAGTCGAGTAGAATAGGTATGCCATATCATTAGTGTACGAGATTTTACTTTGGTTTATATCGATGAGGCGCGGAGTGCATATTATACTTCTGGCGTTTCGATGAGGTGCTAGACACATTTATATACTTCAGTTTATATCGAAGAGGCACGAAGAGCATATTATACTTCGAATGTTTCAATAAGGCACTAGGTGCCAGATATATTGGTGTGATAGTTGGATGATCTGTGTATCTGTTTTGAGTCTGTGTCCAGTTAATATGGATTATGAAAACATGTATCTTGCCTAGTGTTATTGGTCATTGAATTGTATATTGGTATCTTGATGTTTAAGCAATAAATGATGGCATGTGAAATGACACATGATTTGGTTAATACAAGCCTTGAGGGTTGATTGAGTTATATAATGAATCAATGGATTTGAGAATGGAAATAAAATGTGCTATAACCCTTGTGATATGCTATGCCATTCATGTAAATGAAATTTAATAGTAAAAAGATTGAATGATGGAATATAACATGTTAAATAGTTTTAAAGATTGGCGTTTTATATACATGATACAATAAATGAACTTGTGATTTAGATGATATTGGGTTCCATATTGAATGTTCTTTGTATTTCCTATATGTGATTGTTGATTTAAATCATGTTAGCACCACTGAGCTCTATTGCTCAACGTACAATTTGTTTATTTCCATGCATAGGTATCGTAGATATCAAAGCCTCCAAGTGATTCAGCAACATCCAGATTCAACTCTCGACTTAGCAAGTTTGTGTATTTTCAATATATTAATAGCAAGTGGCATGTACCTAATTTTGAGTTGGTCTTTAGTATCAAGTAGTCATTTTGGTACTATGTTTGGAAATGTTATACTTGAATATGACCATATAAGTTAATAGTAAATATATGTGCTAATCTAATGGTATAAAGATATGCTTGCTTATCCAAGTTATGTGATACTATGATTTGAATTTATAACGTTAATTGTATGCCAAGTAACTGATTATAATGCTCGAATCTAAAATGAATAGGTATATACTTGATATCATGCATTAATAGGTGATTGATATGTTGAGAATGATGAATTGACATTTGAATTAATGCCTAAGATGTAATGAGATGAGCTTTTAGGTCACTTAGACTATTTAGTATTGATGCTTGGCAGGTTTGAGGAAAATGATAAAAAATTTAAGGAACTGCCTTCATAGTCGCGACATCTCCCTGTTGGTGTCGTGACATTAAGTCTCTGTTCCCATGGTTGCGACTCTTCCCCTGTTGAGGTTGTGACACTAAACCTTCTGCCATCAATGTTGTGACATTCCACTGTTAAAGTCGCGATATCAAATTAATGTCTTCATGATTGTGACTCAACCCTATTGAATTTGCGACATAGAGCCACTACCCTAAGTGTTGCGGCACTAATTCTTTAATGTTGTGACAACATTCCTCTGTATTGATTATTTTTAGGTTTTAGTCCATCGTTTGTTACTGGAGTTTCTTGAGAGCTCTTGTAAGTTCCCTTATAACCCAGATTTGAATGAATAATGTGTTTTAGAAGTTTACAAACTCAATTGCTTACATGATTTGTCTTTTAGATATATTAATGGAATCGTAGTTGTTTTAGCAATAAATGTGGCATCTCACATATCGAATCCGACGATTGGGTTGGGAGTGGGGTGTTACAACACAAGTGTTGTTTATGCAATTCAGTTTCCCTACGCCTGCGGTGCTTAGCTCAGTGAAAAATATCCACTATTTTTAACACTTACAACAAGTGATCCTAATCTATCACACACCTATGACAATTTCCTCACCTTTTCACTTTAAAGAATGATACTCTCGTCACTAAATTTACCCCCATGAATTCAATAAGTAAAACCAAAACACAAAATGTTTTAAGATCAATACGCACTCATAAAATAAAATTCCCCACAAGGACAGATTAAGTGCTCAGTTCTTTCACTACAATAACTCATACAACTTTCTCAACTATATAAAATATTTTGAGACCTGCTAACATAAGAAGATCTATATCAATCCTTATTAAACAACAACAGAATAAGCTAAATACAATATAATAATAAAGTACAAGGTAAACACGGGCTCTTGGTAGCTAAACAATCAACTGTCCAACTCAATCCAATATCCACGACCCAACGGATTAAATAGGCGATCCGATTTGATCCAATTTCCTAAATATGTTTCCCAAATGATATGATCTTCATTGATGGGTTAGATATCATCTATATACTCGGCACAACCCATAAATATCGTTTAATAAATTGTCAACATCTCAAATATGAAAGTTGTATAAAATAACTTTAGTGGTAAGGGAGTGGGCACTCCCTTCACACTCAAATACCATTTCCATATTTTTCAATGGTAAGGAAGCTAGTATGGTTGGATTACCTTATTTAAAGAGATATGCAATCAAAGAAGTTCAATTGGTGAAGATCCCTATTTATATTATTCCATAATAAGGAATTTAATTAGGGGTGAAATTGCAGTGGTTTAATGCTATTGTATTAGCTTGGTTCATAAGTTTAAGGGATTCTATATAATCAAGACTTATTTACGGTTTAAAGTGTGTGATTAGAAATTTCAAATCAATTTAATATTAGGAACATTCATGAGTGTTTTTATGTTGCAAACTAAAAAAACCTTCAGTCCGCACTTGAAAAACAGTTACATTCTAACTACTGTTAGAACAAAAATGTTAAATGCAAAGTAATGCAAGGAGCAAAGTAAGGAGAGAACTAAAACACGATATTTGTTAACGTAATTTAGACACAATGGTCTTACATATGCGAAGCCTCGCCTAGTGAATGATATTATTCAACAATCGTCTGGATCACCTATTGGCTTAAACCCAATCTACCGTTACATAAAGAAGTAATTGCAACCCCAATATCGACCCCAATGGTTACAAATCACTCATCTAAATACCTCATAATACAATCAATAAAACTTTCCAAATAATACCTAAAAGAGTACCACATGAAATAGAAAAATAACACACAAGAAGTTGATCAAAGACACTCTAAAAGCACACCCTAAGTGATGCCACAAGCAACCTATTTATAGGCTGATACAAGAGTCCATCCAACAGAGTTTTGATAAGCTTTAAACTCATATTATCCTGATTATTTATCCAATAAAAATGTTCATAAATTAGTCTTCCAACTACTCCAAAACTCTCTCAAGAGATAAGGATAAGGATAAACATTGCCTTTACTTTAAACTTCTCAATATGACGAGTTAAAAAGCTGAAGAGTCCTAACTGAAAACCAACTATTATTTTGTCAAACATGCCAATCCTTAGTAGGTAAAAAACCGTCAAACATCCATGAAGCCGAAACATGAAACGAGCAGGTCAAACCCCCTCCTCCAACAATTTCCCCATTGGCATTTTTGACAAAACCCTGCAGTAAATGGTTAACCCACAATCCAAACAAGCCACATAGTAAGGGAAATAGAATTGTCCCCCGGGTAGAACCATGGTTGATCACACACTCCCTCCATCAATATGCTCGTTCATTATATAATCAATTAAGCATGCACCAAGGTCGTAAATGTGCAGTAACATATCAACATCATCTTTTTCTCTAGAAAAAATCAACATCATCTCTGCCATTGAAAAGAAAAATGTAGCAACCGTAACTAAGAACAAAACATTTCATTTGCTGCTACCATTTTCTCCCCTTTTTTGGCAAAGATGCCAGAAGGGTAACCATAAGTGAAAACAAAGTAGGCAAAATCACCAAACCAATATCATTAATCCTCCTTACTCTATTCATTCCCTATCAACTTTCTTTATGTTATTTAGAGGGGAGGAGATTGAATGTTACTTTATCCATAAGAGGAATTGTAGTTTGTGGAACAACTATTCTTTTCAACAAAACCTAGACGACGTTTTTCCAATGCTCGATAAATATTTAACAAGGTTATCATGAGTTGCAACCTCATGTTTCACACAAAAATTAATCAAATGCTGATCTTCAAAACTCAAATGTGTTCGATCGTTGCTTACCCAAATATGCCTATGTTGTGGCCTTCTTGTTCCACTCATTGTTCCAATAGGTTTTGTAGCTAAGTTGAATTTCTTTTAATCTCGTATCATTCTATAATAATGGGGTCTGATATGTCCAACTTTCCTACAATAACGGCATATCATCCTTATAAAATTTTTATTCCCTACCTCATCATGAAAAAAAAATCCCACATCTTTAGGTTTAACAAAAATTCTAAGAGCGATAGGTTTCTTATCTTTGTTGATGTAATCAAGTCCTCTGTGACCTGGTTCAATTCTTTTTGAAGCCAAAATTTCATCTAGCTTTTCACTTTGGCCTCCAAACTTCTTTAAGATAGTCTTTACATCATCTAGCTTGCTCTTGGTTGCTTTCAAAGCATCATCCTTTTCTTGGACCACAATTTCAAGTTATTCTTTGTTTTTCCTTCAAGGATAATAACTTCTTCCCTTAAGGACAATATTTTTGGTTTCATCTACTTTTGTGTCTTTAATGGCGAACCGTTTTGGCAAAAACCTTAACACTCCACTTACCAATTTATTATCAAAAAAACGCTTACCAAGACAAAAAGCATAATTAGACATCTCACATAATCTTGCATAAAACTCATAGATAGTTTCATTTTCAAGCATTTATAAATTTTTGAACCTTGTTGTTAAATTTGAAGCTTTAACATACGTATCACATCATTTCCTTCACGTTGGTTTTGCAAGATTTTCCATGCATCCTTAGCAGATTCATAGACATAAATGACTTTAAGTTGGTCCAAGTCAACTCTAATAAAAATGACATTTAAGGCTTGTGAATTTCCATAGGAAGCTTTTTTTTCTTGCATTAGTGTATTTGCTTCACTTTTTAGAGCATATGGTGCCATCAGCAGCAGTTACAGTGGGATGAGTCCATCCATCTTTAATAGCTTCTCAAGCTGCTTCGTTTACATACATAATGAAAGCCCTAATATAAGCCTTTTAATAAGCCTAGTTTGCTGAACCAAGTAGCAACAGGGGTTGAGTAATCAAACTACCTTCTTTTACGGATTCCATGGTTGCAAACCAAACAAAGGATCACCTTCAAACAACTCGTAAAGCCCGCTTTGATACCAATTGAAAAACCTTGAGTTCACACTTGGAAAACAATTTCATTCTAACTAACTTTAGAGCATAAACGGACATGAAATTTAAATGCAAAGTAATGCAAGAAGCAAAGTAAGGAGAGAGCTAACACACGATATTTGCTAACACAGTTCAGACACAACAATCCTACATCTGTAGAGCCTTGCCTAATGAATGATGTTATTGAACAATTGTTTGGATCACCTATTGGCTTAAGCCTAATCTACTCTTACATAAAAAAGTAATTGCAGCCCTAATACTGACTCCAATTATTACATATCACTCACCCAAATACCTTACAAAATAATCAGTAAAACTCTCCAAAGAATACCTAAAAGAGTGCCACACTGAATAGAAAAATAACACACAAGAAGCTATCAAAAAACACTCCAAAAGCACACCCTAAGTGACACCATAAGCAACTTATCTATATGCTGATACAAGAGTTCATCCAACAAAGTTTTGATAAGCTTTAAAAGTTGAAATTATTCCATTAATTATCTCAGTATTTATCAAATAAAAATATCCATAAATTAGTTTTCTAACTGCTCCAAAACTTTCTCAAAAGATAAGGATAAGGATAAACATTGTCTTCACTTTAAACTTCTCAATATGAGGAGTTAAAGAGCTGAAAAGTATTAGCCAAAAACTAATTGTTGTTTTGTCAAACATGCCATTCTTTAGTAGGTAAAAAAAGTCAAACACTTATGGGGACGAAACAAGCCACGGCCTAAGTAGAAAATTTGTTCTCGTTCTAACAGAATAATTTTCAGAGCAAGTAAAAAAAATCCCTACACAAACTATTTCATTAGTTTAGTCTTTTATAAAATAAAGAGATATAGAGAGAATAAAGAACAAAGAAAATATGAAAATAATAGAAAATGTAATTTATTGATTAAAAGGGATGATTACAATGCTTTATCAGAGTCTCTATTTATAGGTATAAGAAGTATAAAAGAAGTAGAGATCTAATTTTAATAACTACTAGAATTTAAAGTACATCAAAACTTTATCTTAATCATAATGGACATCCACTTATAAGATATTCATAACACTCCCCCTTGGATGTTTATTGGTAAATAATGTGCCTTGTTAAAACCTTATTTGGAAAAACTCTATGGGATAAAAACCTAATGAAGGAAAAAGAGTACACAATCTTCTATTACAGGTTGCCTCATTAAAAACCTTTACCAGGAAAATCCAATGGGACAAAACCTTGGTTAAAGGAAAAAAGTACAACTTATTTTTAAACTCCCCTTGATGGCAACATTACATTACATCTTTGAGTCGATGCAATCCAATCTTGTGTAGTAGTCTTTCAAATGTTGAAGTTGGCAATGCCTTAGTAAAAAAGATATGCTAAATTCTCACTAGAACGAATTTGTTGAACATTTATGTCACCTATTTTCTCAAGATCATGGGAGAAGAATAATTTTGGTGAAATATGTTTCGTTTTGTCACCTTTGATATAATCACCCTTCAATTGAGCTGTACATGTTGCATTATCTTCATATAAGGTAGTTGGTATCTTTTTTTGTAAAGGAAATTACATATCTTCTGGATATGTTGGGTCAATAACCTTAGCCAAACACACACTCGACTTGCCTCATGCATTGCAATTATTTCTACATGATTTGAAGAAATAGTAGCTAATGTTTGCTTTGTTGAACACCATGATATGGCAATACCCCCACATGTAAAAAAATATCCTGTTTGAGATCAACCTTTATGTAGATCTAATATGTATCCAACATCAGCATAGCCAACTAATAGGGATTTTGAATCATTTGAATGGAATAACCCCATATCAATAGTTCCTTTGAGATATCTAAATACATGTTTAATTCCATTCCAATGTCTACGTATTGGAGAAGAACTAAATCTTACTAACAAGTTTACAGAGCGAAAGTTATATTAGGTATTGTGTTGTTTGCAAGATACATCAATGCCCCTATAACAATCAAATATGGTACTTCAGGACCAAGAAACTCTTCATCATTCTCGCAAGGATGAAATTGATCTTTATTCACATCTAATGATCGTACAACCAGTGCTTTATCTATGTAAAATTTCTTTAATATCTTTTCCGTATAAGTTGATTGATGAACATGAATTCCATATTTTAAATGCTCGATTTGTAAGCCAAGATAAAACTTTATTTTTCCAAGATCTTTCATCTTAAATTCTTTCGTTAAACAATTTATGGTATTTTAAAGCTCTTCAGGAGTTCCAATAATATTTAGATCATCAACATAAACAACAATTATCACAAAATTTGATCCAAACCTTTTTATAAAGACACATGGCCAAAATGGATAGTTTTTATAACATTTTTTAACAAGTATTAATTAAGACGATTATACCACATACGTCCAGATTGTTTTAATCCATATAAACTTTTATTTAATCTGATCGAGCGATTTTCTCAAGAAACTTTATATCTTTTTGGGATTTTAAATCCTTTAGGGATTTTCATATAAATTTCACTATCAAGTGTACCATATAAATAGGATGTAACGACATCCATTAGATGCATGTCAAGTTTTTCACGTACTACTAGACTAATAAGATATCTAAATGTTATTGCATCGACCACATGAGAATATGTCTCTTCATAATCAATGTCGGGCCTTTGCGAAAATCCTTGTGCTACAAGTTGAGCTTTAAATCTTACGACTTTATCAATTTCATTTTGCTTTCACACAAATACCCATTTATATCCTACCAGCTTTACACATTTAGGTGTTTGGACTACAGGTCCAAAAACTTTACGTTTAGAAGGTGAATTCAGTTCTGCTTGAATTGCACCTTTCCATTTTGGCCAATCTTTTCTATTTTTACATTCCTCAATAGATTTAGGCCCAGGATTCTCATTTTCTTTTATTATTTCAATAGCAATATTATAAGCAAAATTGTTGTCGACAATTACATTTTTTTTCGGTTCCATCTTTTTCTCTTATTGACATAACTTATTGAGATCTCTTTATTTTCATCATTTTCATTTTCACTTTTAGGTACCTGAATCTCTTCTTGAGTTTTATAATTAGTTATGTCATGGGTCTCTTTAGGAACCCCCGCCTCCACTATATGACTATCTTGAATGTTTGCTCCTTTACTTTTACAAGGATTTTTATCTTTGGAACCGGCCGGTCTTCCATGCTTTAGGCATGTATTACTTTATTTTGCACTAATAGTTTGCCCTATTAGGACATCAACCCGTATTGGAGCATTTTCAGCTAGTATGTGAGATTTAATGAATTTGACAGTTGATTTGTAAAATAAATCATCTGTTGAACTTCTGGTTCACATTGCTTTATACGAGGATCTTAGAAATTGATAATTCATTTCAATTACTTTATTAATCTAAGTTTTTATCCTCACCCCCTAATGTTGAGAAAACTGACAACTCATGTCATAATTAAATATCAAATTAATAGCTCAAAAATATTATAAGGAGGTTCATATAAATATACATTCCCAATCTCTTATTATGACCCATATTTGTGCGTTGTGGTGGAGTAGTTGAAACATATACCGCATATCCAAAAATTGTAAGATGAGAAATATTTGGCTCTTGACCAAAAATCAATTGTAATGGGGAGTATTTATAATTTATTGGCTTAATGCGTATAACATGTAAATGCGTATAACATGTAAATCAATAGAATCTCATGCTGAAATAGAAAGTTTTGTTTTCATAAATAATGATTTAGTTATTAGTTGGAGACATTTGATAAACAATTCAACTAAATCATTTTGTGTGTGAACATGAGCTACAGGATGTTCAAGTTTTATCCCAATTGACATGAAATAATCATTGAAAACTTGGGATGTAAACTCACCAACATTACCAAGATGAATTGTTTTAATTGCATGATCTGAAATTAATCATTTAATCAAGCAATCTCGTAAACGACAGGTTGCGAGTTGATAACACATGTGATTATTTTATAGATGCATCTACTAAAATCATATAATATAAAAACCATACACATGGCAGATGAATGGGCCTATATTTATTTCAGAAATGCAAGACATTAAATCTCAACTTTAGCTAGTGAGTTTGTAAGAATAAATTTTCATTGAGAACAAGCAACAAATAAGAATTCTTTAAATTAAAGAATCTTTTGGTTCTTTAATGAATGTCCATATGAATTCTCAATTAATTTTCGCATAATATATGATCCAGATGATCTAATTGGTCACACCAAGTAGTAAATGCATTTGTATAAGTAAACTTTTGGTTTACTTTAACATGTGTTTCAATTGTACTAAATTGTAACAAATTGATAATTTTATTGTCATTCTTTTTATTTTGTATCCACATATAAATAGTATTGTGACATTTACTACTGTAAATGTTTAAATAAATGTGAAGTCTATAATGCCACTAAGTCAATAAATAAATATAATTTTCAAGCAATTATATGTAATATTTACTTCAGGGAATATGTCAAAATTGTCAAATATAAGGCATTTGGTCTAGTGGTATGATTCTCGCTTAGAGTGCGAGAGGTCCCGAGTTCGATTCAAAATATAAATAACCCAATCCTCTTTTGATTCATATGAAATGAAATCTTTTCCTCATTCACAATCTCAATATGAGATCCATTATGAACACCTTTTAAAACTAATGCATTAACCATCACAAATTTTGTGCTTTTTAGATATTGATATATTAGCTCTTCTAGAGCTTTCAACTAATTTTGTACTATCAAATATTAGAATATATTTGTTTATTTCAATACCAAATAAGATAAATATTTTCTATCTGTAATGATAAAATTCATTACTACATTCTCATATCATTCCTTAAAGAATATTATTAGAGACACAATATTTGGGCATATACCACATATGTGACCAATAATCTTTCATATCACATTGATAACATAAGTTATCTTTACCCTTTGAAAAGTTATCTTGAGAACTCTCATTGTTCTCTTATTTATTACTATATTCCCACTTTTAGTGGTCCTTGAGTATATCTTTTATTTTCTTTATGTTTACATTCACTTGAGGAATGCAACAAATCTAGTACGACGGACTTATAAACATCCAATAGATTTTTTTATTTCATAATCACCATCGCAAACATGCGTGAGATTTCAAATCAAAATCTATCTATTTATGTTGTCATGATTAGTCTCCAATTATAATAAACATGATATAATAAATAAAACATAGTAAAATATACCTGAAGATCTTTAACATTATCGTCATCACCTTGACTATTATCACGAGCACTATTACAAGTAGTAAAACAACTTTGTTTTCGTAATAATATTTACAATCTAATAGTAAAAATCATTTAATAAGTAATCAAATTTTTGTGTACGATGCTTGAAAATTATCTCGATACATATTGTGCCAAATTTCAGTACCACATATATGTTATAAAATCTTATCTTGCTCTAATAAAATATTTATAAGTTCAATTTAAAAGATATCATACAATCATTCAATATTAGCAAGTTAATAAAACTAAATAGATCCTATCAAATTTCCTCTTAATCAACAATGGTAGGTTAATAACACTTTCCACCATAATTTTAATAAAATTTCAAGAATAAATAACAAGAAAAATATTTTAAACATAAAATATTATGCACAATATAACTTAATTAAAAAATAGAAAAAAACATACCATATTAATAGCAAACATATCTAATCAATAATTATGTCTTTTACATAAAAAAATTAACTTAAAAGACAAAATCAAATATCATCAAAATGTGAAATTTATGTCAAATAAAAATTAATAGTAGTCATATCTTAATTGAAAAAGAAAATATGGTCGAAATATAAAAGTTTCTTACCGAATCTATACTTTACCCATGCTTGTACAATAAATCAAAGATTGAGAACAGGAACCATAATCTATTCTAAGATTGAATCTTTCAACATCCCGAAGATGAAGTTGTAAATGTGAAAATTTAAAGTGAAAAAGAATTTGATTTGTGGGATGACTTCGAAAGTTTTTGAAAAAATAGAAAATCATCGTGCTGATAATGTGTTATAAAATAAAGAGAGGTGGAGAGAATAAAAAACAAAGAAAATATGAAAGTAATAGAAAATGTACTTTATTGATTAAAAGGGATGATTACAATGCTTCATCAGAGTTTCTATTTATAGGCACAAGAAGTATAAAAGAAGTAGAGATCTAATTCTAATAACTATTAGAATTTAAAGTACATCAAAACTTTATATTGATCACGATGGACATTGACTTAATAAGATATTCATAACAAGTCCTAAAATTTCCCGGGATAATTGTTTGAGTTTGAATGAGTTGACTTTAAATCCTCATTTGTATTGTTAGAATTATAGTAGATAATTTTGTAAATAAATCCTCATACAAAAAAATGGATTGTAATTGCTAACCAATCGAGTGTGCTCTTTGTTTTATCTTTTTAGTTTTCAGTTGTTTTGCTACTCAAATAAAACTCAACCCTTCGAAACAACATAAGGAAATTGCTAGGGTTTTTTACTTCAAATCAAAATCCTCATAGTACAATCATAATTTGATACATATGACATAGATTACTTAGATGCAGCGAAGCTGTGTGTGAGAGAGAGATGGGATGGGATGGTTACATAATACTTTTTTTTATGCTTGTGGAAGGTCAACTTCGCTTGAAATTTATAAAGAATATTGGAAATTAAGGAAATGTTCTTATGTCCGTTGAGCGCTAAAGGGACTGTTTGAAGCTGGAACCCTAACAATTCTTGCAGCTCCATCAATGCTATCATTAACATTGATAGATTTAGCATTGTTTGTGATTGGCAATTCTTGCAGGCCTTTGCTTTTCTCATCACTTTCTAGGTTTTTCCCGTCTTTGCTTTTACCCCACACCACGGTGTAAAGCCCTGAGACTATGATAATGGCTCCAAGAATGCTGAAATCAACCACACACACACACAAAAAAAAAAAAAAAAAACCGAAGCAGTAATCAGAATCCACTAAATGAATAAGACGTGTAGATTATTTTAATGGTTATATTGTGCATTGTGTCACTATCTGGCAAAAGTAATTATCTTTAACACTTGATGGTGCACCATATTTTCATAATTGGTGTCAATATACCTTCCAAGGTGGACTTTTTCTGCTAAAACAAAGGTACCGAGAGCAGCAGTGATGATCATGCATAGAGGGCTGAATGATGTAAGGAATACTGGCCCTCGTTCCCGGATCACGACTCCTTGCACGTAATACGCAATCCCAGAGCAAACTATTCCCTACTCCAATCACAATATTGAAACATTAAAGTGTCAATCCACTTGTGTTTCGTGTGTTTGCTTATTTTTGTTTTTACAGAACTTTTCAAGTGCATCAATGGCTGGCCAAAAAAGGCTTGTAAAGCAATAAACAAAAGTTGGTAGCTCTAATTTTTGTTGATGTATTCATCTTATTTAGTTTTTATTGGGGCACTTACAGAGTAAGCTGCAGCAAGGAGCCTTGAATCCCAACCTAGTTTCCATGCACTTAGGCCTCGAACCATGATAAGGGACAATCCTGCATTTTCGACCGTTCCCATCAAACATATCCAAGCTGTAAGAGAGAGCTCGGCCGGGTACATCTTCAACGTGAAGGACTAAACCAGAAACCATAACCAATACAATTAGGTCGAGAATATGTATTTAGTTTAAACCAAACTTTGAATGTCTCCACTCACTTGCAAAATAAAGTAACTTGACCAGCTTAAGATACTTCCTAGAAGCATTATGGTTCCAGTAACCCAGTGTTTGTCTGCAGATTCAGTGGTGTTTCCATGGTGTGCCACGCCTCCTGATTTGATGAAATCAACAATTGGACCTTTGTACAATGTCATCACCATTGCCCCTACCACAGTGATTGCTGTTCCAATGATCTTCGCTACACTGTATATCTTCTTCAAATTGATCTTCTCTAACCTGATTGATATTCAGCAATGATTCAGCACATAGGTGTGTATATATATATATATATATATATATATATATATATATTAATAAATGATGGAATTAAATTGGTCTGAATTCTCACCTGAAAATCATTGCCAATATGAAAGTAACAGCAGGAAGCATGTTGACGAAAGCCGATGAATATGTTGCAGTTGTCTTCATCATTCCCAGGTAGTATAAGTTCTGGTCAAGCACTGGCCTGTAGAATACAATCAACAAAGACCCTTTACATTCTTTGATCAGCATGTATTGATAATTTCCCTTTCTTCTTATCGTGCTTATATATATATATATATATATCAAGAACAAGCATACATGCATGACCTCGTTGAGGATATATGCTAAGTTAAAGATGTACACTCGATTGTCATTTAAATTGCTACATATCCTCTATAGATGAATATGTTAAAGCTTTCAAGATCGAACAGGACCCTTAGAACATATTCATATCGGACATATATTCACAGTGGGTGTGTATATAAAAAAGAAGCATTACTCGAGGAAACCAAGAACCACAATCCTGAGGAAGATAGGAAGGGTCATCTTTGGCCGGATTTTCCTGCATAAAACAATGGAAAGGCAGAAAACAAGCTAAGGAATTGATCCATGAAATAACGTGGTCTATCTATTTTAGAAACTGGGTAAAGAAGAGGAAACCTTTCGAGAACAAAGGCAAAGGGAGAAATGACAATGGTGGCGACAACATGACGGTAGGTACAAAGGATGAAATTACTCATGCCCTGCTTTAAAGAAACCAAGGAGATGATATACATCCCTGCATATCCAAACTGCAAGGAGACGATTGCCAAGAATGGTTTCACTTTGTCCCACACATTAGACAAAGCTGATTGGTCTCCCATTGTTTCTCTCTCGCAAGCTCTGAGGTTGCCAACTTCTAAATGAGAAACGTCCCTTCTTATAGGGTTTCAAATGAATAAAGGCAACTGACATTGTTTTCCAATGAATGTAAGAGCTGAATAATGTGTTCAAGGCACTAACTCTTACTTTGATACGGATGTATTTTCTTTCTCATGCGTATATTGCAGTTGCGGATTGCGACAAAATACTCTCAACCAGTCGGGTTATGGCTTGTGGCGTACCGAGGGGCTGGCCAGGGCAACAGCTCCTTAAATTGTAACTTTTTTAATTTTTAAAATTTTAAATTAGTATTTTACATTAGATTTAATCTTTTAAAAATTATAAATATATAAACTATTAAAATAATAATAGTAAAAATTATAATTTAATTTTGTTCCCTAACAAATTTTATAACTTCCTTCTACCTCTAGGATTTTTTTTTTAAAGAAAAACATTGGATTCGAAATAGTTCCATTTTTTCATCAAAGTTTTAAAAGATGAATTTAAATAATATCTGTGATTTATATATTTATTAAGATAACCTCTTTTAATTTTATAATTATTTTTATATTTTTGGATTATGATTCTTATTTTTATAAAAAATCTTAAATATTACAACAAAGCTATAAGACAAACAATAAAATAAACTAAGTGACGGTAAAGCAATATTGCAAAAGTAAGTCTAAAGCAGCATATACATTGTTTCTTAAAAGACATTAAGTAAAATTAATACAAGGAAAACATGCAATCAAAGATGCAGTAGTTGGTGCCTTGGACTTATACAGCTGATACAACAAAGATGTACGGCATTGCATCTTTGCTTTTCCTTTTTTTTTCTTTTGACTCGGCTAGAAAATGGAAATTTTATATAGAAAAGAAAAGATGCACTAGTTGGTTGATAGCACTCCACAATGAAGATCAAACATAAATATCCATAAATAATATGAAAAATAAGACTGTCGGGTGGGATAAAAATAAATTTATGATAATTTAATGCTAGATTTCAAAGCGTGTAATTATGTCAATTTTTAAAATTTTATTTATTTTATTTGTATTTTATGTGTAAAAGAATTATTGGTAAATATATGTCGTTAATACAATGAAACTTAATGTTTCACTAACTGAAAGAGTTCACTAAATATTAGTAGCTTATAACAAGACTATCCATTTCTATAAAAACTTTTTATTGAATAATTTATGAATACAAAAAATTTTGGGAGAAAAAAACTTTTGACATTTAAAAGACATTTTTTTTTTTATTTGAAAGGAATTTTATTAATATTAAAGAAAAAACATACAATTAGGGTCAAGCCTTGAAACTAAGCATACCCAATTTGGGTAGGGAATCAACCAACCGGTTGGCTTCTCTTAATACATTTGAGAACTCCACATCTTTCATAACTAAAATAAGCCTATCAATAGCAGCAAAGAGATCCATAAACGCCAGGGATGCAATTCTTTTTTAATCACCTGAGACACTACTGTGGTTGAGCCTGATTCAATCACCAATTTTTTTTAACTCAGCGCCGCAAACAACCTCAGAGCAATATAAATAGCATGAATTTCAGCATCGGTTGATGGTAACGTGCCAAGAGGGACAGAGAATAATATACAAATGCAGCCATCAGAGTCTCTCAAAACACCACCACACCCACCCAGACTCGACTCCCCTTTAGCGGATCCACGCATTAAATTTTAACACGTCAGAATCAGGCGGTGACCATGAAATTCTAAACCTTGGGTATGAAGGTTGGATACTCGAATCAGCAAGGCGAGGCAAAATCCAACAAATAGCTTCTTTTTGTACTAGATCCTAACACTCTACCTTCAACATTTCCTTTTTGCACTTTCATTTTCTTTTTATTAATAAAATTGGTTTAGCTCAATTGCTTGTTTTGGTTTTGTTATGATGTCTGTAATATATTGGTATACTTTTGGTTTTATGTTTTGGAGCTTGTTTAGATGATTTTGTTGAAATTTCGATATTATGGAAGAAAGAATTGTAGAGAAGAAATGAGAAAAAATTTAGTAACAAAATTGTTTGTTAAGATTTTTATTATTTTTCACTCATCTATTTTTAACAATGTAACAAGGGTATTTATAATAAGAAAAACTCCTAAATATGGAAAGAAATAATAAAGATTTTTATACTAATAAATGTCAAATATAAATGCTAAATATATTATACTAATAAATACTAAATCTTTTAGAAAGAAAATATATTTTATTTAACTTGACTTGCAAGCAATCTCTTTAAATCCTATTCATATTTTTAGTCCATCAAAGTTGAACTGTTCGCCAACTTTGCATGAACGGTCATCTCGTAACACTCCTTGACCTTCATGTTGCGAACAACAATTTTATTCCTCAACTCTTCAAACCTCATCTTCCTAAGTGGTTTGGTTAGAATGTCTGCAAGTTTGCATCTTGCCCTGTTCGCAAGCTTGTACTTTAATGAGCTCGCATTTTGGTGTCCTCGCACTTTTGTAGCACGTATTTCATTCAATTTACAGTTTGCAGCTTGCACTTATCATAGCTCGCACATTTATCAACTCACACTTTTTTCGAGTTCGCAACTTGCATTTTGGTGAGCTCATAAGCTCACGCTTCATCCTGCTGCTTGCTACTGCATCAGTGGCCAATTTGCAACACTCTTTCTTACAAAAATTGCATGCTCCAATACTGCTAAGTCACATTTGTGATAAGTTTCAACAAAAAGATCATCAAAACCTTCATCTTCATCTTTATCTTCAACTTTAGTCATCTTCTCAATCAATTTTGACTTGTACACTTGACTAAGGGAATTATAGTTCACATGCCCTAGTCTTTTGTGCCAACTATATTATTTATCCATTGAATTAATATAGGCTCTTAAAGCCTCAAAGTTCCAATCCAATACAAAGCTTTTATTATTCATTGAGACTGTGACCACTTCCTGTCCCAATGAATAAAATATAGTGCAACATTTATCTTTGAAAACAACTGTGTATTTCTTCTCCACCAATTGACCAATGCTAAGGGGATTATGATCTATTGTAGGCATTAAAAAAAATCAAAAATTACTTTTGTACTTGTTGGCGAATTGATCACTATTTCGCCTCTCTCCTTAGCCTCTAAGAGTTCGTCGTTACCAATCCTCACTTTAAGACCACAACTTCGGTCTATCTTCCTGAATATGCTTTCGTTTAAGGTCATATGGTTGGTGCATCCACTATCGATCTGCCAACCCTTTGCAACTCTATTTTTTGATGTTGGACTTGTGGCTGCGAACATTTGCTCCTCTTGAATGTGATCTCCCTTAGTTGTCTAAGCCTGAACATTTTTTGAGGGGTTCACCCTTTGTTCTTGCATATTTTCTCCATGTGGCCAAATTGTTTACAACTTCTGTATTGAATATTTGGCCTAAACCAGCAATACCTTTCAGAGTGATTTGTCTTTTTGCAGTAAAAACATGGTGGGTTTTCTTCATTGCCACCATCTTTCAATCTATCTTCTTTCTTCTCTGTCCAACCTTTCTTACCCTTATGTTTCTAGGGGTCAGCATCATCAATACTCAAGGTTCGCAGTGCTTCTTCTTCTGCGCGCTTCCAATGCATTACTTCTTCTTCTACGTGCTTCCAATGCCTTGATGCTCTTCTTTGCTCTTGAGCATACATGAAATTTATTAATTTTGAAAGGGAGATCGCTGAGAGATCCCTTGAGTCTTCGAGTGAGGAAATCTTTGATTCATACCTCTCAAAAAGTGTTGTTATGACCTTCTCAACGACCTTGCTATCTGCGAACTGTTCCCTAAGCAACCTGATGTTATTCACTACCGCCATAATTCTGTCTACGTATTGCTTTATTGTTTCAGCCTCCTTCATTTTTAAATTCTCAATATCTTTTCTAAGATTAATGAGTTGTTGTTGTCTGGTCTGGTTTGAATCTTGAAACTCCTCCTTTAGCTTATCCCAAGCTTCATTTGGGGTTTCACAGGCCATAATGCGTGTGAAAATGACATCTGAGACTCCATTCTAAATACAGGACATTGTCTTGTATCTTTTAGCTCGCTCGTCACTATGGTGTTTGATTTGAGTGATTGTAGCGTTGTCCCTCAATGGTGGTAGCTCGACACCAATATTCACAACCTTCCACAAGTCATAAGCCTGTAGGTAGGTCTTTATCTTAACAATCCATATATGATAATTTTTGCCATTGAAAACGAACGGTGAATGTGGTGAAAAGCTTACGGAAGCCATGTGTAACTTAGAATGAATAATTATGGCCCTTAAAAAGATCGTCTACTAAGATTTTTATTATTTTTCACTCGACTATTTTGAACAATGTAACAAGGGTATTTATAACAAGAAAAACTCATAAATATGAAAAGAAATAATAAAGATTTTTATACTAATAAATGTCAAATATAAATGCTAAATATATTATACTAATAAATACTAAATCTTTTAGAAAGAAAATGTATTTTGTTTAACTTGACTTGTAAGCAATATATTTTGTTTAACTTGACTTGCAAGCAATCTCTTTAAATATTGTTCATAATTTTTAGTCCACCAAAGTTGAAGTGTTCGCCAACTTTGCATGAATGGTAATCTCGCAACAAATTTAGTGTCTTATTTTTCTGTAACCTTAGGCACAAGTCTCGAGACTAGATGAACAAGTTTCATGACTTGATTATTGTGGCTTAATTCTTACATTTCTAGGTTTAAGTCTCAAGACTGGTTGAACAAGTCTTGATATATGGTAATGAAGTCCCAAGCCCGAAGTATAGATACATTGACCTAGGTATCAAGATCTGATATATAAATTTTTAATAAATGCTAAAAGTAACATATTTTAACCTCATTTTTAATGTGTTTTTAGGTGATTATTTGTTGTTAATTTTGAATTTTATGCTCCTAATCCTTTAATTTCATGTTTTTATGCTTAATAGAACATTTGGGAGAAAAATGAGCAAAAAACGAGCGAAAACCCGAAAAATAGGAGCAAGCTATAGGAGCCACACGGGCTGACCCATTCCACACAGTCGTGTGACCCACAGGGCTACCACACGACTATGTGGTAGGTCGTGTCGATTACGCGGATTTGCACTCTGAATAGCAAAAAATCACCATTTTTAGGTTTTTCGAGCATTCTAAGACGTATATATGACAAAAATAAGAAGATAGGAGTGAGTCGTCATAGAATATTTGAGAAAATAACTCAAAAACCACCATTGAAGCCGATTCTAAAGCAAAATTTCTGTCAAGATGGAAGATTCCCAGTTGCTTTCTTAGAAGATTATCATAAGTTTTTTTATTTCTTTCGGTTATACTAGACCTAATCATGGGTTGGGCCACCAGGCCCGGTCAAAATGTGGGAGGGTTTGGGCAAAAATATAGTCCCAAAAAATGGGCTTGGACAAAAAAATAAGGACTGTTTAAAAAATGGGTCGGGCCTCGGGTAAGGCATTTTTGGCCAGGCTTGGCCCGGCCCGAATTCACTAAAGGACAAAAAAAATCTGCTCTTTTTTTTTTTGAATATTATTTTCTTGTTGTTTTCTCCCTGTTTTACTACCATTTTACTATTATGTTGCTACTATTTTGTTGTTATTGTTTGGATATTATATAAAACTTATTTTATTGTTAATTTTGTTATTATTTTAAAGACATTTGTTATTATTTTATTATTTTAGAGGCATTTGCTTGTTAAGTTGCATTTATCTTAGTGTTATTTAAGTCCACATATTTTTTAAAATTTATTTTCAATTTGTTGGGAAATATTTATTTTGATGTTTTTAGTATTTTTGATGTATTATGTATATTTAAAAATTATATAAAAATAATATAAAAAATTAATACGAGCGGGTCGGGTTGGGCCCAGGTTTTAGCATTTTTATCTGGGTCGGGCTTGGGCAAAATTTTAAGCCTATTTTTTGGGTTGGGCTGGGCCCGAGCCTAGTAAATGGGCCTAAATTTTTAGTTGAGCCCGACCCATGAGCACCTCTAGGTTATACTATATCTTGAATGTTTTTATTTGCAAGTATGAAATAATTTTCTAAATACCTAGCGAAAATGAACCTTATAATGGATTCTGTCGTTTGATTTTTATTTTACGTAATAAATACTTAGATCTTGTTCTCAATTATGTGTGATTAATTTCTTGGTTTAATATTTCTAGACTATTGAACCATGTTTGATGTGCTTAAATCGAAGGTTGAATAGCCCTATTTAAGAGTAGATCTTGCATAATTAAGTGGAGTTGCATGCAATCTTAGAAATAGGACGACATAAATTTACCGGATTAGAATCAAATCTAATAGGAGAATTTATAGCACGAGTTAATGCGATAATATGAGTTTTAATTAGAAAGAAATTTCAATTAATCAACCTATAGTCAGTTGCTCTTACTCTCGAAAGAGATATTAGCATAATTTAGGTATTTTTATGGATCATAATACTAAGTAAAGAAATTGTGTAATTTAGATTATAGCAATAGATGAAATCTAGGTGAATTCTTTCTTGGGTATTGTTTTGTTTCTTGGTTGTTAATCGTTTATTTTCCTGATTTGTTTTTTGCCGTGTTCATTAGTTAATTAATTTAGTTATTAATCAATCACTCAAATTATTTGGTTAAATAATATAAACATAGTAATTACTAGTACTTTTAGTCTTCGTGAGAATGCTATCTTTGCTCATCATAACTATATTATTATTTGATAGGTGCACTTGCCTTAGTCTAATTTTTAGTTAGTTTCGTGAACATCAATTTTATAATTTGGGCTTCCAATTGACGTTTCAAGGCCCATTTGAGCTCAATTTTTTTTATGATTTATAAGTTTTTGGAATGAATAAATGCAAGTTAAAAACTCAAGTTTAGATGCATAATGATTAAACAATTTGAGTGATTGGGTTGTTTCGACAACTAATGTGACACTGTTTGTCTAACTGGGCCTTTAGACCAAGTAAGCGGTGTCACAAGAATTGAGCCATAATATATATATATATATATATGTGTGTGTGTGTGTGTGTGTGTGTGCGCGCGCGCGCGCGTGCGTGCGTGTGTGGTGCTCTTCACAAGATAGCTATATGCAATTGGCGTCCCTCTACTCATGATGCAATGGTTTGAAGAATGAAAACTTGGAGTACTTTTGCATAAAATAGGTATTGGTTCCTTTAATCTCGATGCTCATATGTTTAATGAGCTTGTTAGTCATACAAAATTGAAGGACGAGAGAACTTGTTTGCCTTTTCCCTTGTTTATTTTTTAGTTGTTGACGAGGCAAAAGGACATTACAACAGCTGAAGATATTTTTAAGACACTAGCAGCATATATTAAAATCTCAATCAAGGTTAAGAGGGTAAGCATGTTGGTGATGCTACTCAAGTTTATCCAAAAACAATAGGTGTAATAGAAGAAGCAGATGGGGAACGTAGTGTTACCATTCCAAAAGCCGCACAAAATCTAGGTGCAACAATGAAGGTTAAGACACTTTAAACAAGAGACAAATTGAGGTTGTTCAATTTATGTTTGACATACAAAGATTTTAGATCCTCCCTTTGGATTTTTATCAAAAAGGAGGAGAGAGCATCACTACTTTTCAACTTAAAGGAAGTTGCTACACTTGTTGGTATGGCATTTTGTTTAGGGAGTTTATTGTTTTGGAGTTTATTTTTTGAAACTATTTCTTTAGGGGGAATTTCTTTTCTATACTTTTAACTATTTTTATTTCAGATCATGTTACGATTATATTTCAAACACTTGCTACTTTTGCTTACTTGAATGATATTGCTTAGTTATTGGTATGAAAGTGTTTTACTGCTATTGGTTTTCTCAAAAATGTCAAAGGGAGAGATTGTTGATGCACAACTCGTAGTGAGCCTTGTGGTAGTGGTTTCAGGTGTTGGCACATCTTTTTCCAAACCTATAATAGATAGTTTATACACTAGTATAAAGGGTTGGTAGCTTTGACGTGGTAACTTATCCTTTCAAGCTGTAAAATTATGATAATTTGTATGTCGCATCTATTAAAGACAATGATCCTTTTTCAAGTAAAACAAGTGTCAAACTTGAATACCGTATAAGGTATCAAACCTTTAGAAAAGTATAATTATATAACAACGTTATTCCACAATATTTAAAAGTTTAGTGTTTTCAAAAGTATTTATAATGTTGCAATAAAAATATTTTAAACAATGTTAATTGTTACAACAATATTCAGAAGTGAAATATTTTTGAAATATTTATAATGTAGTAACAATTTATATTATCTCAAAATATTTGGAAAATCATATAATACTAAAATAAGGTTAATTGTTTTGATTTTTTCCTTTTGCATCTTGATAATATAGAAAATGGTTAGAATATGTCATAAATTGATGTACTCTTGAAAATTTAGAATTTAGTACTTGTATTTTTATTTTAGAAATTTAGTTTTCTATTTTCATATTTTAAAATCTGGGTTTAAATGTTAACATCGTTAAATTATTTTTGTTAATTTTGTTGGAGTGATATTTTGAAATAAAAAAAAATACTCACTTGATAGTTATGTAACGAAAAAAGTGGTGTTGTAATGAACTAGAAAACAAGGGAAGAAATGAAATAGATGGAGAAGAACGGCAAACCGCAAGGGTTCATTGTTTTTTACTTCACCAAATTAAAGCCTCAGAGTACAATCAAAAGGTGATATATATAAAGACACAAGTTACTTTGATGCAGAGAAGCCGAGAGAGGGGGGGGGGGGAGGGGGATGGGATGGTTACATAGTACTTTATCTTTTTCGCTTGTGGAAGAACAACTCTGCTTCAAATTCACATAAACAATGGAAATTAAGGAAATGTTATTATGTTCCTTAAGTGCTAAAGGGTCTGTTTGAAGCTGGAATCTTAACAATTTTGGCATCTCCATCAATGCTCTCATCAACATTGATTGATTTAGCATTGTTTGTGATTGGCAATTCTTGCAGGCCTTTGCTTTTCTCATCACTTTCTGGGCTTTTCCCATCTTTGCTTTTACCCCACACCACAGTGTAAAGCCCTGAGACTATGATAATGGCTCCAAGAATGCTGAAATCAACCACACACCAAAAAAAAAAAAAAATCGAAGCAGCATCAGAATCCACCAAAATGAATAAGACTTGTAAATTGTTTTACTGGTGATTTTGCATTGCGTCACTATGGGAAAAGTAATTATCTTTAACACTTGATAGTGAACGTATTTTCATAATTGTTGTCAATATACCTTCCAAGGTGCACTTGTTCTGATAAAACAAAGGTACCGAGAGCAGCAGTGATGATCATGCATAGAGGGCTGAATGACGTAAGGAACACCGGTCCTCGTTCCCGGATCACCACTCCTTGCACGTAATACGCAATCCCAGAGCAAACTATTCCCTAATCCAATCACAAAATTGGCACATTTATGTGTCTGTTTATTTTGTTTTTATTAAACTTTTCAAAGTGCATCAATGGCTGGCCAAAAAGGCTTGTAAAGCAATAGACAAAAGGTGGTATCTCTCCTTTTTGTTTATGTTATTCATTGTATTTGGTTTTTATTGGTGCACTTACAGAGTAAGACGCAGCAAGGAGCCTTGAATCCCAACCTAGTTTCCAAGCACTTATACCCCGGACCATGATAAGGGACGCTACTGCATTTTCGATCGTTCCCATCAAGCATATCCAAGCTGTAAGAGAGAGCTCGGCTGGGTACATCTTCAACGTGAAGGACTGAACCATAAACCATATCCAATACAATTAGGTGGAGAACATGCATGTAGTGTAAACCAAACTTTGAATATGTTTCCACTCACTTGCAAAATAAAGTAACTTGACCAGCTTAAGATACTTGCTAGAAGCATTATGGTGCCAGTAACCCAGTGTTTGTCTGCAGATTCAGTGGTGGTGCCATGGTGTGCCACGCCTCCTGATTTGATGAAATCAACAATTGGACCTTTGTACAAAGTCATCACCATTGCCCCTACCACAGTGATTGCTGTTCCAATGATCTTTGCTACACTGTATATCTTCTTCAAATTGATCTTCTCTAACCTGATTGATATAATTAGCATATTAAACAATGATTCAGCACATACGTGTATATATATTTATATATTAATAAATTATGGAATTAAATTGGTCTGAATTCTTTCACCTAAAAATCATTGCCAATATGAAAGTAACAGCAGGAAGCATGTTGACGAAAGCCGATGAATATGTTGCAGTTGTCTTCATCATTCCCAAATAGTATAAGTTCTGGTCAAGTACTGGTCTGTAGTAGACAATCAACAGCGTTATTATAGAGTATAGACCCTTTGCATGCTTTAATATATAGCACATAAGGATGCAAAAAAGAAGCATTACTCGAGCAAACCAAGAACCACAATCCTGAGGAAGATAGGAAGGGTCATCTTTGGCCGGATTTTCCTGCATAAAACAAAGGAAAAAGAGAAAACAAGCTAAGAAATCGATCCATGAAATAACGCGGTCTATCTATTTGAGAAACTGTGAGAAGAAGAGGAAACCTTTCGAGAACAAAGGCAAAGGGAGCAATGATAATGGTGGCAACAACATGACGATAGGTACAAAGGATGAAATTACTCATTCCATGCTTTAAAGAAACCAAGGAGATGATATACATCCCTGCATATCCAAATTGCAGGGAGATGATTGCCAAGAATGGTTTCACTTTGTTCCATACATTAGACAAAGCTGCACATGGCATTTGGTCTCCCATTGTTTCTCTAACAGCAGTCTCTTACTCTCTCTTTTAGTTTTTTTCTCTATAGAGAGTACTCACTCTGACGCTGCCAACTTCTAAATGAGAACTTCCCTTCTTATAGATAAATTTCCAAGTGGAAATGAAATAAAGGCAAGTGCATTATTTTCCAATAAATGTAAGAGCTGTATAAGTCCAAGGCTCTTTGATTGATTGACATCTATTATTTTTTTTCATTTCACGGTGTATATCTATTTGCGAAGGTAACAACTGTTATCATAATCAATTTATCTTTCAAATTAAACCAAAGGTAAATTAGTGAGAATTCAAAACTTAAATTGTATTATTAAAAAATTAAAAATTAAAATGTAATTTTAATGTTAAATAAGTTTTTTTCTTGTTATAAATAACTTTTCAAACAAAATTTAAAAAAAAGTTTAAAATTGAACTTTTATTTTGTTTTTTTTCTTTTCCGGATTATTACCATTATTTTGTCGCTTTAACTAGTTCTTAATTAATTCAAAAGATTTCGGTTAGATGGTTTATACTAAATCCACCATTTCCAAATCGGATTAAATCGATTAGTTGGATCGAAAATTGACCGATTGGACTGATTTTTATTCTAAATTTCTTTAATATTTTATTTAATTAAACTGAATAAACCAATCAAATTAATTCAGAATACCTTAACAAAATCAAATATAGTACTAATTTCCATTCCAACCCGCGAATTCAGTCCCCCCATTCTTAATATAAATTTCCTTATCCATTGATCCAAATTAACCCTCTTGCATTGCTGATAGAAGCCACAAAAAATAAAATTAAAAAAAAAATAGAGAAAGAAGTGTGTTTATGTGGATGTGTGTGAATATGATGCTTTCCTTTATATTATTTAAAATTTATATATTGTCTTGTGGGGATTTGATTCATTGACCACCAAATGATGTTGAGGGTAAGTGGGGATGATGCATGCAAAAATTATGTTAGCCTTTTGTGTTAGAGGTGTTGGGTGCTATAAAGCGTGGCCTCCATATATATATTTTTCTAAAATCATTGTTTGCTTAAAACACTGTGCTAGTTCTTGACTTCGAAAAAAAGTTCATTTTTAATACAGAATTGAAATTAAAATAAAATATTTTGATTTTTACTAATTAGTGTAATTGTGTACAGATTAGGCTTGGAACATGTAGGTAGAAGTTTGAAACCTAAAATTCTTTGTTTTATTTATTGATTTGATACTATATAGTAGATTGGGCTTAATTCCTTATCTTCTTATTGATAATCTCGAATGTCTGCACTCAAATACATTTATTCTTATTCCTTTTCATTATTTTTGTTTGGGTTTTTAGCAAATTAATTACGATAAATTTAAGTTTTCAATTAGTATTAATTACAGTTTAGCGGTTGTAATTTTGATGTCATCTAATATACATATATCTAGTTTCTAGTGTGGATGATTTTAATATTCTGAATCCATGAAAGGTTTAATCCTCGTGTCACCAACATATATGTATAATAAAAATTTTAATTTCGATTAAATTAAAAACCTTCATATCTTTTAATTTTAATTTTAAATTCACAGCTTGGTGTATCAAATGATGGACCAAAAGAAAAAGGCTTTAAATATCCAAATATAAAATAATGGTTTAATGAATAGTTGAAGGGGAGACAAAGCAAAATTGGTGCTTTCGTATTTGGATTCCAACACCAAAAATCAGGTTGGTTGATGGAATCCCACGAAACATTCGTCAGACATCTTTTATAATTATTACAACATCTCATTTTTTTAATTCACAATAATAGGAATCAATTTTCACAAATGAAGTTTTAATTGTGTAATATTAAAATAACCTATTTAATGTAATTATAAGGTAAAATAAAGTTACGGGTGTTAATGATATGACAATAAAATTATCTTCTAGTATATATTAAGTTTTTAATTAAGTTGACATCAATTTAGCTTGAAAATTATTATAAACACCGTATTTTTATAAAGAAACTTTCATAAATATATGATTTATATATTTTAAAAAAATTTATAAATATATTCTTTCTACATAAAATTTTTCTGAAGCTCGACTCAAAATACACGGCCAGCATTAAACTCTTTTCACCAAATGTATCAAAGAATAGAAAAAGCAAAGGAGTTTTTCCCTTTGCTTATCCTTGATGATGATGAAGAGTCACAGAAAATGACTAGCCCTGCAATTAGCTTTTTCCAGGTTTTGTTTCCATTTCTTGATATTGTTCCCAACTGGGTAATTTCATTGACACGTTTCTCAATTTCGGTTTTATTTCACTATTTGACATTCAATTCGGAAGTATCTACGATTGATTCATCGTTTCTAAAATTACACAAGTACTCTGTGAAGGATTGAAGTATCAGCAACAGAAGCATGATGGTTGACAGAACTTATCACCCATCTCCCATGAAATGTTATTCCCTCACCCTTCCTGTGACCCAAAGATTGAGAAACTGTATATAGATTTATTCACTTTAAGTGCTCTTGGAATTAGTTGACACTGTTTTTTCGAATTTCTTTTGGAAATAATCTTCATTATAATAAATAAATAAGGGAATCTACTGAAAGCAGATGCAGTTTCTTTAAGCCCTTTCATCATATTCAAAAGTGTGATGTACATGCATAAATGGCAAGTAGGTAAGCAGATAAAATTATTCCACCCATTGGGATTTAAATTATGTACACCAAAACAGGTTTTTAGCGGCGCTTTTTAGTGCCACAAAAGGTCTTTGCGGCGCTTCCTCAAGCGCCGCAAAAAATGCCGCTAACGACAGCGTCGCTAACGTTTGCAGCGTTTACAAAAATAAACGCTGCTAAAGGTCATGTTCTTTAGCGGCGCTTAGAAAAAAACGCCGCTAAAGATCATGTTCTTTAGCAACGCTTAGAAAAATGCGCCGCTAAAGATCATATTCTTTAGCGGCGTTTTTCTTCAAGCTTAAAAGAGTTGCTGCAAATGCATCTTTTATTGGTGTCTGTCTGGTTCATCAATAGAATATTTTTGTCTCCTCCATCAATGTATACAAAGTATATATAGAATGTGATTTTAGTTCTCGAGTATCTCAAGAAATTGGAAAGAAAAAAAAAATTACATAACGTATTAACCACAGTTATTGAATAATAATAATAATAATAATAATAATAATAATAATAGACCTGAACCCGTTGTTAATATACAGAAGTAAAGTATAAAAAAAAGTGACAACGGAAATGGACACTTTTGATGACTATTAAAAGAAATGAATAACAAACAGAATGGCTAGTTCAGCTCAATTCTCAACTGATTCAATTTCACTAAGCTTAACAAATTCACCGTTCACCATTTGTTTGTTATTCAAATGGTTATAAATATTATATTTCATTTGTGGGTTCTTCCTCTCAACAGACTTGTATATACTTTCTCTGGAACAAGTCAGATGCCTTACAAGCATTTTTAATATTTAAACAGAATGTTGAGTTGTAGTTAGGAACTAAGATCAAACAACTTCAAAGTAATGGAGGTGGGGAATTCGTAGTTTTGACCTCCTTCTCCAACATTTTGGCATTTAACATCGCGTTTCCTGACCACATACCTCTAAACAAAATGGCCTAGTTGAATGGCGCCACCAGCAAATAATTGAAACTAGCTTAACCCTTATCGCTCAAGCATTATTACCACTTTCATATTGGGTTGATGCTTTCACTCCTGTAGTTTATTTAATGAACTTACTGCCTACAAAAGCACTTCATGGTGTACAAGTGTGTTGACCAACATGGCAAGATCTACATTTCGCGACATGTACAATTTGATGAATGTGTGTTTCCTCATGTTGATCGTTTTGATTTATCTACAGTGTCTCCAATCAATAGCTCCACCAACAATGATTCTATTTGTACACTACCAATTGTTCTTGTACCACATGTTGTGGTCTCTTCAGCTCTGCCTGAGTCTCCATTTCTCCTCCCCACAATCACTCTCATAAGAGCTCCCACACTTTGCTTCCATCAGTCTCATCTGATCCTGTTAACAACTCGTTGTCTCTTGGTTCTTCAGCAAGTGCTACACAACATTATCCTTATCCACCTCATCTTAGAAACACCCATCCTATGGTTACTAGGAGTAAGGAAAACATTTTCAAACCTAAAGCATATGTTGCAACTGTTAGGACAATGGAACCCTCCAACATTCATGAAGCTATCTTTATCTCATCATGGAAAGATGTTGTCCTTGATGAATCACAAGCTCTAACTTGTAATGGCACCTGGGATTTAGTTCTTTCTCCTCCAAATTCCTCCATTGTTGGGTGTACGTGGTTGTTCAAAAATAAAAAAGAATTCTAATGGCTCAGTTGTTCAAAATAAGGCACGACTCGTAGTACAAGGCCTCTTTCAAATTACGGGTATGGATTACCATAAAACATTTAGTTTTGTTGTTAAAGCTAACACAATGCACACTATGCTTGCTTTGGTTACAAATGGAAGTTAAGACATGTGGATGTCAACAATGCCTTATTGAATGTGAGTTTGGCTGAGAAGGTGTACGTGAGACAACCACTAGGGTTCGAGGTTGTCGATGCTCATGAAAATTTGCTAGCTTGTAAGCTTAACAAGGCTCTGTACGACCTTAAATAGGCTCCTAGAGTCTGGTTTAAAAAACTCCATGATTTCTTAGTTCAGGACCTGTAATTTTAGTCTTCCAAGGCTGATTATTCATTGTTATTCAAGAAGTACCCTACTGGTAGTAATGTGTTTCTTTTTGTTTATGTTGACGATATCATAGTTACTAGTGACTCTAATTCTTTGATTGAATCATTTATTCAATCTCTCAATAGTCAATCTTCTCTGAAGGATTTATGAGAGCTCAGTTTTTTCCTTAGATTTGAGGTACCTCGCTATAGTGATTCAATGCATGTATCACAAAGGAAGTATAAAAAAGAGCTTTTGGAGAAAACAAACATGTGGTATGCCAAGTTTGTTGCTACACCTATGGTCAGTTCACCAACGTTGTCCTCTCTTGGTGGTTCACCCTTCCAAAATTGAACCAAATATAGGCAGATTGTAGGGGGTCTTCAATACCTCTGTTTAACTTGACTTGAAATTACATTTGTAGTGAATAAAGTCTCACAATAGATGCACTTTCCATATTATGTGCATTGGGCTACAGTAAAAAGAATCTTAAGATACGTTTGAGGCACGTTAGATCATGGTCTGGTTTTCCAACCCTCAGCAATCTGTCTGACAGGATTCTCTGATACTGATTGGGCAAGCTCACTTGAAGATCGCAAGTTAACATCTAGTTTTTGCATTTATCTTGGTGACAACTTGATTGGATGGTTGTCTAAGAAACAAAGGGTTATGTCCAGGTCCACATTTGAGGGGAAATACGGAAGCCTTGTAAATGCTACTGCAGAGATAACTTGGTTTCAGTCTCTTTTCAATAAGATATGAATCTCTTTACAATAGACTCCAGTGGTGTAGTGTGATAATACCAGCTCTGTAGCTTTGGCAGCAAACCCAGTCTTACATGTACGGGTCAAACATGTTGAACTCAATGTGCATTTTTTGTATGACAAGGTGTTAAATGACAAACCCACTAACAGTAGGTGCATTTTCCAGATTTTGTGATTAACTGAATGTTACTGCACTTGAAGAATTTCAACAAGAAAATGTAGGGGGAATATTAGAAGAAATGAATAACAAACAGAATGGCCAGCTTAACTCAATTCTCAACTGATTCAATTTCACCAAGCTTAACAAATTCACCGTTCACCACTTGTTTGTTACAAAATGATTCATTTACAATAAAGTTTTGGTATATTACCTGTATATATATTGAGGTCCTGTGCACCTTGATGGATATGATTGAGGGAACATTTTCCCTTTCATCTATAATTTCTTGTAATGGCACTACGATAAACAACATAAAAATAGGGGACAATATATTATTTACATAGTTCGATTTTCCTATGTCTGCAAAGCCTAGCTTAATGAGATAAATCTACTATATTTCAACTCAATACAACTAGTGTCCTAGTTTTATCACACATAGTATAGAATCCTCAATTTTGTACTAAAAAACTAGATCTCTCACCACTAAATTCTCTCTCCAAGAATTTAGTTTGTAAATCACCAACAAAAATTTTTCGCTGAAAGCTTTGGAATTGTTTTTCCTTGCACATGCCGGAGGTAACTCAAGATGGAACTCGTCAACAGTAGTTTGTTTCAAGTTTTCGCATTCCTTATTTTTCGTAATGAATTTTTTTCTTTAAATTTGTCTTGTTAAGGTATGCATTTAGGGTCATTTTTAATTTTGGACTTTAATATTTATTTTAATCAGTTCACGTTTTAGTAAATGATTAAATATTTTAAAATATGAGTGCATGCTTAAGGATTTGCTTCATTTTGCAAAACTTTTGAATGATTGATTGAACAGGTTATTTCAACAACCACTGTAACGCTCCGGATCCAATCGGGTGGTTTTACAATTTCAAATGCACAAACACAATAATGCTCCTCGATGAACTTATAAGTGCTCTCAAATACTCAGTACAAATACTAATACAAGTCTCTCAAATATATAGAAATTTTGTAATACCCTAAAATTTAGGGTTAGAAGTTTTGACATTGTGGTTAAGATCATTAAATAGGTTAAGCACTTGAGTGAATTTTCGCGTTTTAATACAAGAATGAGCTTACTGGTTTGGTGGTGGTGAGTGTGTTAGTTTACCTTTGGGTTTTGAGTTTGAGTCCTCATGTGTGTTTTGATAACTTAATTTATTTTGGTTTTGCTTTTTAATTATTAAAGATTTACTTTTAAAATTTGAAAGAGGAGGCTTTTTAGTTTCACATTCTTTTCTTTTTTTTTCTTATTTTTTTGTTCCCTCTGGTATTTTTCTGTTCTTTCCCCAAATTTCAGTTCTTTTGATTTCTTGTTTCTTCCGTTTTACACTCACATTACATGTTGTTTGTCAAGACTGATCATCCTCGTGTGTTTCGTTTTATCGGAGGTGAAGCGGGTAGGTTTTATTTATGATGGTTTATGATAGAATTGCTTCTGTTTCTATTATTTGTTAATTGAAGTTCTTATAGTTTAAGTTTATGTGTGAAATTGAGGTTTCTGAATAGTTTGGTGAGAGCGAATCGATTGATCCTTGGTGCTTGATATCGCGTTCTAAGGTTTGTGTTCTGAAACAGTTTAACTTCGGTATCAAATTATGGTGGAATTCGATAATGTCTTGTGTGTTTCTAAAATTGGTTATTTGAAGTATCGTATTGTTAATGAATTGCATGAAATTCTGTATGTTTTGGCATAATTCTAGGTTACCAAGGGTTAGGGATCGTTTCAACATCAAAAGCATAATTTTTAGGTTATTTCGGTGTGGTTTCGTGACCACACAGGTGGCCACACGGGCATGTTCCGTACACGGGCGGTCCACACAGCCATGTTCAATTGGGAAATTAGGGTGTTCGATGGTTCTTGGTTTCACACGGCCTGGTCACACGGGCGTGTGAGATCTCCACACTATCGTGTCTCATCTGTTATTTATTTTTGGCACTTTTGGACAATGAGCTACACGGGCTACTCACATGGCCATGTAACTTGCTCACACGGGCGTGTGTCTCCTCCACATGGACGTGTAGGCCTCACACGACCTAGACACTTCCACATGGCCAGGGCACACGACCATGTGGCCCTATTTTGTAGAATTTTTATTTTGAGTCATAAACTTTCTGTTTTATGGTTCTATGTAATCTGACCTTCGTTTAAGCTTCGGTAAGTGTGTTTGAGACTGGTTTAGTTTGGTTCGTGTATATATATACGTTTATGGGCTTTAATTTTATTGCTCGTTTATGTGATGAATAAGTATGAGTTTATTATTGTTGCCGTAACTGAATATTAGAATACAAGTGTAATCAAATCTGAATATGTTTAAACTAGAAATGTTAATGTTCGTTTCTTTATGTTGTCGGTGTAATGTGAGCATTTTTGCATAGCATAAAAATTTTAGGATCTGGTTATAAAGAGAAGGAAGACAGACTTAGCAATTTTAACTACGATACTTTTGTATAGCAATTTACCGCACTATCTCATACGTATATTATCTTAGCTGTTTATAGTTACGCAATTGGCATAGTTTCACGTTGTGGTGTGTAGGGTGGATGAACCTATTATGGTTCTATGTGGTGTATAAGGTGGACGGGCCTACCATAGCCCTTATGCGGTGTACTAGATGGACGAAGTGGTGTTTGGTTAGTGGGTGGGATTTTTTACTTATGCATCCATTCGCATCTGAATATACATCTATTTGTTAGAACATTTTGTCTATTTATGTGAACATTTGGTTATTGACAATATAGTTAATATCATGTAATATGTTCTGATTATTGCATATGATTGGAACATCATTTTTGTGGTTTGATATTGTGTTTGACATACCGATTGAGACTTTTGTAAGTGATATTTTTATACATATGCTTGTCTAAAGTATTTATTATTCACTCTATCTTTTGCCATCTGGTCATGTTTCGGACTCACACTGAGCTCGCGTAGCTCATCTCTGTAGTGTTTTCCTTTCAGGTGCTTTCCGTGTTTTGGAGTTGAACTCGACATAGCGAAGGTCTTAGAGTTCTTTGATCGGGTTGATTTCGAATACTGTTATGATAAACTATTCGAATTATGCACATTTGTTTTTACACATAAGTATATGTGTACTGTGGTACGAGAATTTTTAAGTTACTTTGAAATTGTTGAAAAATATTGATTTGATTTATTCCTAACAGATCTTAAACGTCTGTTATATGTTGTTTCAAAAACAACTACGTATCATTTAATCTACTAAAATTACGAAGCATAAGGTTTTAGCGAAGAATTTTCTATGGTTATAAATGAGTTTTATCTCCACCATTTTGGTTGGCCAGTGTAACTCCTGGAATTCGATTTAACTTCTAGGTCGGGTTTTGGGGTGTTACATTTAGTGGTATGAGAGCTAAGTTTGCAAAAACTCGGCCTGTGTTTTTATGTATCCGTGTGCGCATGTATTTGTTTAAAAAATTCTAAAAAATTGTACCACAATGTTTCGAAAGAGTTTTTAAGAAAATAAAATGTCTGAGACTCCGATGCTGGTCCGTGCGAAACTCTGAACTTGTCAAATTAGTTCTATAAGATTATAAATGTAATGTTTAGACATTTATCTTTGTGTTCGATTTTGGTAGTGTAGATTCTTGAGATTAGTTTGAAGTTCGATATGGATTCTAGTGATAAGCAAAATCGTGAGGGTCAGTTTGGTAAGACTCTCGAGGAGTCGTCGGCTTCTTTGGGACGTGTGTTTGTTCAGGAGTCAAAATTTAATACTGTTCAGTTAACTACAATTAGTGATAACCCGGAGGTTAGTACTAAGGCATTGATTTGGGTAGTGGGAGAAGTTTTAGAGAAGATCTTTGAGGCTAGTTTAAAGAGAACTAGAGAAATGGTTCAAGGTAGATGTGTGTATTGTGGGAAGAAAATAGATCGTAGTCCTTCGAGGTTGGAGCCTCGATCTGCGAAGCATGTCAAGTCTCAGCGAAATGTTAGTAAGAGTATGTGGGAGGTTCCAGTAGTGGCGGGAGTGTGTCAGTTTGTGGGCATTGTAAGAAGCATCATCCGGGCGATTGTTGGAAAAAGTTGGGAGCGTGTCTCAGATGCGAGTCCACTGGGCATCGGATTAAGGACTATCCTCGACGACATTGAGTCAGGTATGGTTGTGTGATATTGTTGGCTTTGTGTGTTATTGTTTATGAATTATTTGACTTTCTGAATATGGCATTGTGTTTGTGTGTGTAATAGAAAAGGAAACTGATCTGGTTTAGTGGTTAAGTGTTCTAGGTATGTATGCGAAATTTTAAGGTTTAGTATGATATGGTAGTGTTTCGAGGTAAGAGTACACAGCGGGAGTGTATTCGTGAGTTTTGTGTTTAGACGGTTGTTCTGTTAGATGGAAATTTCCGAGACGAAATTTTTTTAAGGATAGGTGAATTGTAATACCTAGGAATTTTGGGTTAGAAGTTTTGAGGTTGTAGTTAGGGTTATTGAATAGGTCGAGCACTTGAGTGGGTTTTCGTGTTTTAATGTAAGAATGAACCTGCTGGTTTGGTAGTGGTGAGTGTGTTAGTTTACCTTTGGGTTCCGAGTTCGAGTCCTCATGTTTGTTTTGATGAATTCAATTGTTTTGGTTTTGGTTTTTAATTTTTAAAGATTTACTTTTAAAATTTGAAAGAGGAGGTTTTTAGTTTCACATTCTTTTCATTTTTCCTATTTTTTTGTTCACTCTGTTATTTTTTGGTTCTTTCCCCAAATTTCAGTTCTTTTAATTTCTTTTTTCTTCTGTTTTACACTCACGTTACTTGTTATTTGTCAAGACTGATCGTCCTCGTATGTTTTGTTTTATCGAAGGTGAAGCGGGTAGGTTTTATTCATGAGGGTTTATGATAGAATTGCTTCTGTTTCTATTATTTGTTAATTGAAGTTCTTATAGTTTAAGTTTATGTGTGAACTTGAGGTTTCTGAATAGTTTGGTGAGAGCGAATCGGTTGATCCTTGGTGCTTGATATCGTGTTCTAAGGTGTGTGTTCTGAAACGGTTTAACTTCGGTATCGAATTGTGGTGGAATTCGATAATGCCTTGTGTGTTTATGAAATTGGTTATTTGAAGTATCGTATTGTTAATGAATTGCATGAAATTATGTATGTTTTGGCATAATTCTAGGTTACCAAGGGTTAGGGATCGTTTCGACATCAAAAGCATAATTTTCAAGCTGTTTCGGTATGGTTTTGTGACCACACAGGAGATCCATACAGCCATGTTTAATTGGGAAATTAGAGTGTTTGATGGTTCTTGGTTCCACACGGCTTGGTCACACTGGCGTGTGAGATCTTCACACTGCCGTGTCTCCTCTGCTATTTATTTTTGGCACTTTTGGACAGTGAGCTACACGGGCTACTCACATGGCCATGTAACTTGCTCACACGGGCATGTGTCTCCCCCACATGGACGTGTAGGCCTCACATAGCCTAGACACTTCCACACGGCCATGTGGCCCTATTTTGCAGAATTTTTATTTTGAGTCATAAACTTTCTGTTTTATGTTTCTATGTAATCCGACCTTCGTTCAAGCTTCGGTAAGTCTATTTGGGACTGATTTAGTTTTGTTCATGTATATATGTACGTTTATGGGCTTTAATTTTATTGCTCGTTTATGTGATGAATAAGTATGGGTTTATTATTGTTGTCGTAACTGAATATTAGAATACAAGTGTAATCAAATCTGAATATGTTCAAACTAGAAATGTTAATGTCTGTTTCTTTATGTTGTCGGTGTAATGTGTGCTTTTTTGCATAGCATGAAAATTTTGGGATCTGGTTATAAAGAGAAGGAAGACAGACTTAGAAGTTTTAACTACGATACTTTTGTATAGCGGTTTACCGCACTATACTATACGCATATTATCTCAGCTGTATACAGTTACGCAAGTGGCATAGTTTCATGTTGTGGTGTGTAGGGTGGATGGACCTATTATGGTTCTATGTGGTGTGCAGGGTGGACGGGCCTACCATAGCCCTTATGCGGTGTGCTGGATGGACGAAGTGGTGTTTTGTTGGTGGGGGATTTTTGACTTATGCACCCATTCGCATCTGAATATACATCAATTTGTTAGAACATTTTGTCTGTTTATGTGAACATTTGGTTATTGACAATATAGTAATGTCATGTAATATGTTCTGATTATTGCGTATGATTGGAACATCATTTTTGTGGTTTGATATGGTATTCGACATACCGATTGAAACTTTCGTAAGTGATATTTTTATACATATGCTTGTCTGAAGTATTTATTGTGTCACTCCGTCTTTTTTCATCTGGTCATGTTTCGGACTCACACTGAGCTCACGTAGCTCATCTCTGTAGTGTTTTCCTTTCAAGTACATTCCATGTTTTGGAGCTAGACTTGGCATAGTGGAGGTCTCAGAGTTCTTTGATCGGTTTGATTTCAAATAATGTTATGATAAACTATTCAAATTATGCACCTTTGTTTTTGCACATAAGTCTATGTGTACTGTGGTGCGGGAATATTTAAGTTACTTTGAAATTGTTCAAAAACACTTATTTGATTTATTCCTAATGGTTCTTAAACGTTTGTTATATGTTATTTCCAAAAACAACTACGTATCATTTAATCTACTAAAATTACGAAGTATAAGGGTTTAGCAAAGAATTTTCAATGGTTATAAATAAGTTTTATCTCCGCCACTTTGGTTGGCAAATGTAACTCTCGGAATTCGGTCTAACTTTTTGGCCAGGTTTTGAGGTGTTACAAGTTTTTTAGACTAGCTAACATACAAAAGATGAATTACAATATCTTTTAAAGAGAAGCTAAAATAGCTAAATACAATATAATAATAACAAATAAAGTTAGGTGGATTGTTAGAAGATAAATCTTCAAGTTTTGTCACAAACCAACATCGTTGATACAAGGCATTTGGTAAGATTAAGCTGATCTGATCTGATCTAATTTAATCATTAAGATATATTTCTCCAACTGGATTGATATTCATTTATGGGCTTGCATAATTCTATACTATCACCACAGCTTAAAGATTTTGTTTCAATAAATTGTCAATTTCAAATATAGCAAGTAGCACCCAGTCACAATGAGGATGGAAGTGGGCACTTCCATTGGCACATAGCTAGCTACTTGAAAAACTTGCCTCAACAATATCTTTATTTGGAATTTTTTTGAACAAAATCAAATAAGGCAAGAAGTTAATTAACAAACCAACTATAGCTTTCCCTTAGCACAATTCCCTTAATCCAACATACTTAACTTAGAATATAATTAAGTAGACTAACCATCAATACTTTGCTTAGAATTTGCATCAATAATCAAAATACTATAGTTATATTTGAGTGAGAAGTTGATAAGTAAATATGCACTAAAGTGAAAATATCTAGCTATTAGAATAGTTCAAAAGTCCAAGTCTAACGATCAAAATAAAAAATTCTGAAAAGTAGATAAACAATTAGGTCAGTAGAGCACAACAACAACAACTTCCTTATACCCCCTTTTGTACAAAAAGATTGCAAAATATTGATATAAGGGAGTGCAAGCAAGTCATTGTGCAAGGCTTTTCTCACAATAATTGATCTTCTGGATCACCTTGACTTCAACTCGTAACTTGGCAATAATGTAGTTGTGTGACTCAATAGAGGAAGTGTGATCATCAACCATTCACTTTTTGAAACTAGCAAGAACGAATTTAGTGATTGTAGAGTTGCGAGCTCACTAAATCTGTGAAGTCACAAAACATGTGAACTCTGTTAGGTGAGCTTATACATGCAAGCCCTTTCTTTGCAAGTTGTCAACTTGCACTAACATGATGATAGTTTTTTATGAGATATTTTGGTTGCTGATTAGACTAAAATCAGCGAATAGAGAGGCAAGTTGTATTGTACAAGTTTCAAGACTTGCCAAGTTGTAATTATTTATTATTATTTTCAGCTTATTTAAGTATAGTTGTTCATGTAAACTGATATGTTGAAATGAAAAATAGCAGTTCATAATTTGTTTACTTCTTTGTTTTGTTTTATTGCTTTTTGTCTCAATACATTATTTCATCAAATATCCAACAATTGGTATCTAGAGCCACTTATCTTTGAGGGTCTTAACCTTTGTTTCTATAAAAATGTATTCAACAAGTGTTTCACCACCTCCACCCCCTGTTTTCATAGGAGAAAACTATCATAGCTAGGTAGTAAAAATGAAAACTTATCTTCAAGCCTTTGATCTTTAAGAGGTCGTAAATGCTGAAATAGAACCACCAGCCTTGAGAGTAAATCCAACACTTGCTCAAATGAGACAACATAATGAGGAATGTACAAAAAAAAACATAAGGCAATGTCCTGTCTGCAAAAAAGTGTTTCAAATATAATTTTTGCAAGAATTATGGCTTGTGATACTCCTAAACAAGCTTGGGATAAGCTCAATAAGGAGTTCCTAGGTTCGCAGAAGACAAGGCAGCAACATATGATCAATCTCAGATGAGATTTTGAAAACCTCAAGAAGAATGAAGCTGAGGCTGTAAAGTAATACTCAAACAGAATCATGGTAGTGGTGAACCAAATAAGACTGCTAGGGGACCAATTCTCGGACATTCAAGTAGTTGAAAATGTGATTACCACACTTTCTGAGATATATGAATAAAAAATATCCTCACTGAAAGATTCGAGAGATCTTTCAACAATCTCACTCTCTGAATTAATCAATGCTCTGTACGTTCAAGAACAAATAAGGGCAAGTAAAGAAGAGGGGTACACTGAGGGAGCCTTTCAAGCCAGAAACAGAAAAGGCTTGAGCTCCTCAAATTAGAAAAGAAAGAATAGTTGGTCAGAGAAGAAAAAAAGTAAAAAAAAAGACAGTGGAAAGAAAAAATATCCACTGTGCTCACATTGTAAGAAGTTAGGTCACCCTGAGAGAGTCTGTTGGTTCAGGCCCAATGCTCAATGCAGAAATTGCAAGCAGTTTGGCCGTGAAGAAAGGGTGTACAAGAATAAAGGGCAGGCACAATAACAAAATACTCAGGCACAAATAGAAAAATTCAACCAAGAAGAATTCATGTTTGTTGTCTCTTACAAAGCCTAGTTCGCTGCCTCCTGCGAAACTCAGTTCGCTTCATCATGTGAACCCTCCTGCGATGCCGTTCGTTGCACCATGCAAACCGTCCAACAAAGAAAGAAAGAACTAGCTTGTTGAAAGTGGTTGTACAAGTCGCATGACTACAAATGTAAGCATTTTTAAGAGCTTTGACAAGAGTTTCCACTCCAAGGTGAAAGTTCAAAATGGCCAGTACAACGAAGCAATAGGAAAGAGAGATGTTTTGATTAAAACACCATGAGGTACTAAACTTGTAACTAACATTCTTTTAGTTCCAGACATAGATCAAAATCTACTAAATGTAGGTTAGCTACTCGAGAAGAGATATTCTGTGGTATTCAAGGATAATAAATGTTAAATCATTGATCTTAGTGGATGCGAGCTCATATCAAAGACGATGGCTGATAGAATTTTTGTTGTTAATTGGAACTTGAGAACTTTTATTTCTTATACTAGTTCGCTAGATGAAAGCAAATTACACGACAAAAAAATAGGACACATTGACTATAGATATTTAAGTCAAATGTCCAAAAATAATTTGGTTGAAATATTATCAAATATGACTAATCACGAATATGTATGCAAAGTGTACTTGGGAAACAGGCGAGGCTTCCATTTTTTAGGAACAAAGCATGGCGAACCAGTGAAAAAGTATACGTAGTACATACTAAAATTTACGAACCCATGAAAACAAGTTCGCCAAATGGAAGTAGGTACTTTAAGTTGTTTATTGATGATTGTACAAGGTTCTGTTGGGTGTACTTCATGAAGAACAAGTCTGAAGTAGCTGAGGTCTTCTTCAAGTTTAAAGCTATGGTGGAAAATCAAGCTGGTTGCAAACTTAAGATGATAAGGTTAAACAATGGGGCAGAGTACACTTTAGAAAATTTTCAAAAATTCTACGAAGAGGCTGGTGTCCATCATCAGTTGAGCAACGAGTATAACCCACAAAAAAATGGAGCAAGTGAAAGAAAAAATAGAACAGTTATGAATATCGCTCGTTGCTTGAGAGTAAACTACCAAATGATTTTTGGGTAGAAGTAGTAAACACTGTCGTTTATTAGCTAAATAGACTACCAAATTAAGTTGTTGAAGGGAAAACACCATTCAAGGCCTGGTATGGCTTTAAACCTTCTATTTCTCACGCAAGAGTGTTTGGTTACACATGCTTTGTTCATGTTCTAGGAGAGAAAAGAAACAAGCTGGACAGTAGACTGCAGCCAGGGATTTTTGTTGGATATTCTAGTGTTAAGAGAGATTATAGAATTTATAATCCTTTCTCCAAGAAGATTATTATAAGCAGAAATGTGAAGTTCAATAAAGGGAGAATCTGAAAATGGAATACAACAAATGAGGAGATGCACGAACAGGGGGGACTGAAACTCGATCTATAACCCACCGGAGATTAAACTAAAAATGAAGTAGTTGATGACCATTGAGTGCGAAGGACCAGGTCAATAACTGAAATCTATCAAAGGTGTAATATGACAAAGCTGGAACCAGTCATCTTCAAAGAAGCAACCCAAGAAGTTGAATGAAGAAGTGTTATGAAAGATGAAATCAACATGATCAACAAAAATGAAACATAAGAGCTGGTAGACAGACCAGTTCATAAGAAAGTAATTAGAGTTAAATAGGTGTTTAGGATGTAACACCCGTAACCTGTATATGTCGTTGGAACAAGATTATGGAGCATTACTAGAATTTACAGATCAGTTAAGTAGATAATTCATATCATATAGCATTTATATCAGAAATCAATCATAATTTCTCTTATATGAGCCCTCGAAGCCCAAAATACACATTAGAAAGAGCTTGGGACTAAACCGAGTACTCAAAATTTTTCCAAGGTGTAGAGGCCACAAGGTCAATAGACATGCCCGTGTGGAAATTTAAAATAGGGGGATACGACCATGGTTCAGCTCGTGTTCAAACTAGGGAGCTCTTTGACTTGGGTCACACAACCAAGCCACACGCCCGTGTGCTAGGCCGTGTGATCAATTCTAAGTATACTGACTTGTATACATTTTAAAATACAGGGGACACACGGCCGTGTCACATAACTGTGTGTCACACACGGCTGAGACACACGCCTATGTCTCTATCCGTGTGAACGAAAATAAGCCACTTCCAAGCTTAATTTCTCACTCATTGTGGTATCAACCCATACACAACAACTTTCACATTCACAAAACCATATCAAAGCATTCAAAACAAGCCAAAATCATATTTTAAATATGACATATTACCACATACAACCAATGTGCTCTTAAGCACCTCAAATGACAATTTATTATCATGTCTACCTAATGTTCATATTTACCTTGATAACCAAATGCATATATGCATAATCAAGCTCATACTTCAAACATGATAAGTCCACTTATATACACATCAAAACATACCAAACATAAGCCATTCAAATGGCTAGTATCAACCAAACATTTACATGCCATCATTAGCCAAAATCACCTATACTTGTCATTATAACCTAAATTGATCTACTATATATATATATATATATATATATATATATATACCAAATCGGCCGATGGATAGTGTGATGTGTCTCCAACCAACTTCCAACCTTAACGAGCTTTCAAGTTACTATAAAATAGGGAAAATAAACGGAGTAAGCATTTTATGCTTAGTAAGTTCATATAGCATGGAATTTAACTTACCATTTAATAACATTTAAGGCAAGTATACAAGAAATATCCAAATCAACTTGGCCAAAAGCCTAAACACATATCCTCATCATGTTAGCCATGTAAACACATATAGTAACCATAAACATGGTTGAAAATAGTCACTAGAAAGTTCCATATTCATATATCATCCATCTCATAACAAAACATTGCCCGTTGAAACATTTAAAATATTGATAGGTACACGGGTAGGACACACTAAGTGTACAAAACTGTAATTTGTCAATTCATATTCAGGAAAGCTCATGTGAGCATATAAACAAGTATCTCTTTCGAGCCTTATAACAGGAAGCTCATGTGAGCCATGTAACGAGAAGCTCATAAGAGCCATAATCGAGAAGCTCATGCGAGCCAATATCGGGAAGCTTCGGAGAGCTATTAATAAGGAAGCTCACGAGAGCCAATTATCAGAAAGCTCATGAGAGCCAATTATTAAGAAGCTCCAGAGAGCCAATTATCGGGAAGCTCATACGAGCCATAAACGGGAAGCTCAAGAGAGCCAAATAATAGAATGCTCATGAGAGCTAATTAACGGGATGCCCTTGCGAGCTGTGATGTATCCGCAACACATGCCGGACCACAACCAATCGGGAACCCTTAATGACAGTGTCATTTGTATCCATCGAATTTCATAGTTTCAAACGGGACTTAGCATTTGTTAGATATTTCTGGATATGTGATCAGTACTTATACATGGCAAGCATACATTTTACAATCATAATATTCAATTTAAACATACAAATACACAATTTAGTTGCATAAACTTACCTCGACAATGTTCGTGAACTTGTACGCTACTAATTCGATACTTTTTCTTTACCTCGATCTAGCTCCATATTAGATCTATCTGGATCTATACAAATGAATTTAGTTCAATTTAATACAACTCACATTCAATTTAGTCCAATACACATTTTTGGTAAAATTACTATTTTGCCCTATACTTTTAATAAATTATGATTTTGTCCCTAGGCTCGGAAAATAAAATTCATACAATTTAATCCTATTCCAAGCCTAGTAGATTTTCATATATAACAATAGCAGCCCATGTATTTCATAAAATTTAGAATTTTCCATCTTTTCAATTTAGTCCCTAAATCATAATTTCATCAAAATTCACTTTACAAAAGTTGTTTATCTATCAATAACTTTCAATTTTCTTCCATAAAACTTCAAAATTCAACTATATTCATCCATGGAAAAACCCTAATACTTTGATAGTTTTACAAATTAATCCCCGAGATAGCTAGATTAAGCTATTACGACCTCGAAAACATAAAAATCATTAAAAACGGGACAAGAATACATACCTAATTAAGCCAAAATAGCTTGCTTGAACTCAACACCCATAAATAAGGTTTCCATGCCTTTAATTTTAGGAAAGATGATAAGATATGATGATATTAGATTTTTATTTTATTTATCATCTTTTATTTATTTGCTTTCCAATTTCATTATTTTCTTTATTGAATTTTCCAATGACGAATAATCATGCTTATCTACTAACTCAACTTATTGGTCTATTTTCCATATAAGGACCTCAAATTTTGAATTCCATAGCTATTTGATCCTTTTAGCTACTAGAGTTCAACTTTTGCACTTTATGCAATTTGGTCCTTTACATCAAATTAGACACGTAGACGGTAAAATTTCTTTACGAAATTTTCATACGACATTTTTATCATAATGCAGACCATTAAATAATATTAAAATAATTTTTCTTCTGGACTCGAATTTGTGGTCAGGAAACCACTGTTCTGATTTCATTGAAAACGGGCTATTACATAAGACCAAGATGAATCCTGATGGTTCAGTCAATAGATACAAAGCCAGATTAGTTGCAAAGGGTTTAGTTAACAATATAGAATGGATTTCACTGAAACCTTCGCACTTGTTGCGAGGTTAGATGCCATAAGGCTACTACTAACTTTTGCAACTCAAAAGGGTTGGAGAATACATCAAATAGATGTGAAGTCACCCTTTCTGAATGGTTTCTTAAAGGAAGACATTTATGTCGATCAACCTCAAGGGTTCGTAGTGTCTGGATGTGAGGCAAAGGTATACAAACTGAAGAAAACATTGTATAGCCTAAAGCAAGAACCAAGGGTATGGTATGAAAGGATCAACAATCATCTAACAGACTTGGGATTTGAAAGAAGTGTCAGCAAACCCACACTATATGTGAAGAAAGTTGGTAATGAAACTTTTCTCATTATATCATTATATGTTAATGATTTATTTTTGATTGGAAGCAATAGTGAACTAGTGGTAGATTTCAAAGAGCAAATGCAAGTGAAATTTGAAATGTCAAACTTGGGAGAAATGACATATTGCCTCGGTTTGGAAGTGATTCAAGCTCACGATACAATTTTTATAAACCAAAAGGGGTTTGCGGTGAAGATTCTGCGAAAATATTGTATGGAGAATTGTAAGCTAGCGAACACCCCTATCGCACAAAGTGAGAAGTTCGTCAACAATGAAGATGTTAAAAGAGTTGATTAAAAAGCTATAAAAGCTTGGTTGGATGCCTACTTTATTTGATTGTATCCAGACCTGACATAATGTTCGCTGTAAGTTTGTTGTCAAGGTACTTGCATTATTACAATGCGAACCGCTACAGAGTAGTAAAAAGGGTTCTATGATATGTAAAAGGAACTCTAAGCCATGAAGTGAAATTTGTGAAAACTGAAAAGATCAAGTTACTTGGGTACTCTGACAGTGGTTGGGCTGGGTCTACCGAATATATGAAGAGCACTTCAGGTTATTTCTTCACTCTAGGATCCAATGTTTTTTGTTGGTGCTCGAAGAAGCAAGAAACAGTATCACAATCAACAACTGAAGCAGAATATGTTGCAGCTGCAGCCGCTGTAAACCAAGCCATTTGGTTAAGGAAGCTACTAAATTATTTAAATCTAAATCAAAAGGAGGCAACAGAGATGAAGTGCGATAATTAGTCTACTGTCGCAATTGCAAAAAAAGCTAGTGTTCCATGGAAGAACAAAACACTTCAAAATCAAGTAATATTTTGTGAGAGAAGTGGAACAAGTTAAGGAAGTAACTTTGGTTCACTGTAATTCACAAGATTAGTTAGCAGACATTCTAACAAAAACTCTTGGTAAGATGAAGTTCGAGAAGTTGTGATATGATATTGGGGTTCACAGCATGGAGGCCAAGGAGGAGTGTTGCGAAGTGACCATACATTCCATAGAGAACATAGATCGCACAACTACGAGTTGATCCAAACCTGCGAGCTCATTCGAAGATGCGAACTCATCAAATGTGTAAGCTCACTAAAGCTGCAAAGTCAAAAAACGTGCGACCTCTGTTATGCGAGCTTATACATGCGAGCCCTTTCTTTGCAAGTTGCCAACTTGCATTGAAATGATGATAATTTTTTTATGAGATGTTTTGGTTGCTGATTAGACTAAAATCAACCAATAGAGAGACAAGTTGTACTATACAAGTTCCAAGACTTGCCAAGTTGTAAGTATTTATTATTATTTTTAGCTTATTTAAGCATAGTTGTTCGTGTAAACAGATATGTTGAAATGAAAAACAGAAGTTCATAATTCATTTGCTTCTTTATTTTATTTTATTACTTTCTGTCTCAATACATTCTTTCATCAAATATCCAATAGTTTTCACAAACAAGTCAGAGATTAGAATACCCTAATTGAAAAGCTTTATAAACGGAGTTAATACTCTTTTAATTAGGTGAAGCAAGTTTTTATGTTACTTTTTAAGATCATGTTCTATGTATAGCAAAATGAAAGAAGAAACTATAAGCTAATGAAGTAATTGGTATTGAAAAATAACAATATACTTAGAAAAGTTGTACCCATGCTGAAAGTTTATTCACATAGCTTAATAATGGCTGCCTTTATAATTTTTTTTCATATAAAAAGGAAAAAAAAAAAGAAATTCCCAAAGCAAGGTGAGCTAAGAGAGCTCCTAGAAATGTGGGTTTTTTTTTATTATTAAAAAAACTCCATTTTCATGTTCCATAAGACAAAGAAGAAAGAAACTCATGGCTAATTGATGGATTATGAATCACTAAGTTCATTGGATGTTTCTTTAAAGTGGCTTTAGTGATTGGGGGATTAGGTATGCTAATGGACCAAGCTTTCCATCTTAATTATTTTAATTTCGAATATATTTGTTGTGAGGTTTGATTATATAATTCACATGGAAACTATGCCACCATAAATGGGTTCATCAGGAAAAAGTGATTGCTGAAGTTGATTGGGACTAATGAATTCCATTATTTTGTTTGAAGTTTGGTTTTTTGTATGGATTTGAATAAGAAAAAACCCAAAGTGAATTCACTTGTCGAGGATTGATTGGTTGAATCTGGAGTTTAACTGAGTTAATTCATACAATTACTCTTAAGATACGAAATTAGCAAGCTAGAGATTTTTTACTGAAAAATTAGAATCATGTTAGAGAGTTTGGAAGTTATTGTTGGTTTGTCAAGTTTCTAATTTTTCTAACACAGACAATTTCTACTGCAGGCTCAAGCTCTTCTTCTGATATGTCTTCATTGGTAATTTAAATATATATTTATATATAATATGGATGTGTATGTATGCAAGTATACATATCAACCAACAAGCACTATTTAAATAGTAATTAAATTGCATTATTTTGCAGATAGGGTACTTTAAAATAATCACTCTAACTTTTCCATCCATTTAAAAATATCTATCCAATTATAAGAACTGAAATTAGTAGTCATTATATTTAGGAACAAATCATGAGCGTATAAATTTACCCAAAAATGACTTCAATGACACATCAAACAGTATCCATAATTGCAGATATAATGAACAACAAATGCAACCCGAATCGGAATCCGAAACTTAAGCACTATCTCAAGTTCCCATGACAGTAAAACTTCCATGATTACAATGTTTATGCAAAACAACAGAGACAATAAACATACACAAATGATAAATAATCTCTTTCACCTACTTCCTTTAGAAGGTTATTAAAAAGAAGTAGACTATGCTTGGGGAATATAATTGATAAAAATGCATGATGAGATCAGGCCATAGAAGCTAAGTGCTTCAAAGCTTGTTTTTCTTAAGTGGAATTCATGGTGGTTCTGATCCCTTATTAGATAGTTTTCACCTAAAGCCAGGTCCATAAACATGATTTTATCTCATACAAATTTCACAAATCATTATCATTTCAAAAGCCTCTTTATTATCATCTTTTTTTCCACCCCCCCCCCCCCCAAAAAAAAAAGAACAAGGCTGATGCATTTCCTGTGGATATATAATACTATTCTGGAAATGTCTCCAACAAATATTTTGACCAAAATAAGAAAGATATGGCACTTACAAATTAAATTATTCAAGGAAAAGATAGAAAAGATGAACCCCAGACATTAGGACCTGTCACATCCGGTGAAGAGGGCTAATTTCATACTCTTTCTCATATACAAATGGTTAATTGTAAAGAAAAAGATAAAAGAAACTATGGTTAGCTCTTAATAATGCCATTAATGGTTGCTTCTCATTCAGCAAGCATGATATGGACTTCGAAAGCAAAATCACTTTGCCTCAACCACTGAATCATATAATCAAATATCTCAATTATGAACCTCTGAGACCTTCTTAATTGGCCTCATCACTAACAATAACAAATGATTATGACTTAATATGATTTTAGCCGTTAATTACAGGATCATAAACATTCAGTTCTGGATTTGAATCAAAACCCCAAGGATAGGATTTTGTTATTAAGTACAAAGGTAACCAATCAAATAGTTGTTCACAAAGTTCATCTTTACTTGTAGGGGTTTATATCCCTTTTTTTTTTTCTCCTTTTTCAAGTTGATTTATTCCACCATTTTTAGGAAAGACTAAAAGAGAGTGAATTTTAGATGAAAAATTTGACAACCCTTTGTTGCTTTTGCTTCATATACTTATCCCAAGTACAAAGCTTGTTTTCTAGAGATGTCTGTCATATCTAAAACTGATGTTAACCCATCTTATTTTTCTTCTAAAGACATTGATGCTATGAAATGAAAATAAAGATTTTTTTTCCCAAAGGTTCATGCCAATCGAAATTTCGTTTTCTAGAGCTACCAAAGCGATCCGTGTTCGATCCGGTCTTGTCATACTTTTGTTGAGAACAATCCATTGATGCAGTTTCGTGTAGTCACGGTAAAAACATGCTTGTATTTGAAGCAATCTGGTTCACAAATAGATGCCCTGGAACTTAATGAAAAATCAACTTAAGTCCATGATCAACTTATTAAGAGTCTTGGGACCAAAACTTTGCAAAACATGAAAAAACGGTCAAAAAAGATAGCAGAACTACTTTCCTTTTACTTTATAAATGCTATTCTATCAACCTTTACAACGTGTCGTATAAGAGACAATCTGTATTTTTGGCATGAGATTTTCTTGTTTTCTTGCTTCCCTTTCACTAATGTTTTTTTCTCATCAGCTCTTGTAACCTTGCCTGTCTACTTTCAGTAACCTGACATCACATCCAAAGCCTAACCTATGAATCCTTTTAGTGGCTTTTAGATTCCTGGATTCTGAAGGATCTTCTTGGATAAAATGTGGGAATTTGATGATTAAGCCAATATAATTCAAGCAATTTGTTGATGCCAAGAAACAATAGATAAACATGAATATCCACTCCCAATATAATATGTTTGGAAATGCAGATCATTCATAAGAAAAATAGAGTCTCAAAATGGGATTGAAAAATGTCATTTCATGCTTGCTAAGCAAGCAAACTACGCTCTCTTCAATTGGTGAGCCTGGACTTTACCGAGTGGAAGGAACACTACACCTGCAAATCACAAATCATCAATAATCCCTTTTACAATTGCATTAAAATATAACAAAAATGATATTATTCCTTAGTTTCAAAAAGGATGACATTTTCCCTATTTCAAAAGGAAAAAACTTGCATGAAAAAGCAGGTTGGACTACACAGTTTGGAGTGCATGATTAAAGGCGGTGGTGAACAGGTTAACACATTGGTGTTAATGTAAAATAATTGGTTATTTTAACTTTAAAACCCATGCATGGTTGCATTTCTTTTATAATAAAAACAAATGAATCTTTAAAAAGATGAAAATAAATGTTAAACAATAGGGGTATAGAATTGACCTTTCATCATAAACTTATCATGGTGCAAAAAGGTAAGATACTAATTATATCTACAAAAAAATTTTAACCTTAAAAAATTTGTAACAAATGAATGACCCAAAGGCTTTTAGAATTGCTTATAGAAATATGAAAAAAGTGATATAAAGCAGAGAAGAACTTTGTCCTGTTAGAAGAAACACAAGTGAGGGAAGAAAACCTTTATTTGTTGGCTTCTTTTAGAATGAAATGAGAGATGATACCGTGCACGACATATTATTAAATCCGGTACTCTGCATATCGATGTCGTATTCATTTATTTTCATGTATAGTATTTGTTTTTAAGACATTATATATGGTCCCCTGAAGATGTAGATGATAGGTCATGACTGTCTGGTTTATGGAACGAACGTAAGGCCACCTGTGAAGAAGCTTCGAGCCCCAATTTAAATATATGGCTAGAATGATTGTTAAGAAAGGACACAGTATTGGCATTATAATAGAAGCTTTTCAACTTGGAAGGTCCTATTGATACAAAAGGATTCAAAGTGGGGCAATGGAATCAGTCAAGTAGGTTCTCAATCAAAGTCACTTGCATGAATGGTATCCTACTTTCAAGTAATATCCAATTCATATTAAGCTACTTTCTTTAAACAATAAAATAAGGCACAAGAAAAAAAGGAAAAGATGACAAACGAAACCAATTTGCAGAACCGAAACCGAACCTTAGCTCGATTGGTTTAAACAATCATCTTTAAGAGGTGGCATTTAGTAAAGTCGTGTATAATGACAATACCAATCGTTCAATCACCGACGAAAGCTTCGAGTGGCTAGAACTCTTCGTCTTTTGTACAATCCTTTTCATTTTCTTTTTCCCTTTGGTGAATGGAAATCAGCCTCTACCGGTACCCCACGAGACCAAGATATATGAAAGAAGGACAAACTGGAATCATGCACCACAGAAAAAGCAAGGAGTCAACAGCATGGGGCCTTTGCAAACAATGGGTTAGTCAAAAGTTGTAAAGAAATAGAATGAGTACGACATTAAAGAACCATGATTGATGCAATATTTTTTTGCTTTCAATTTGATCACTTTCCAGATGTTAAAGTAGCTACTTTTGTTTGCATGGAATTATTAGTATAAAATAAATGAAAAGAGTAACACAATGTGAGTAATGACAAACTAGATTGGACCAAGTCAAAGTTAGTAAAACGACATGATGTATATCAAAATGGTCGTCGTGCAGATGTACATAAACTTTGGCATCCATCACTATAACAAAAAAAAAAAAGGTTACAGAGACCTCTTCCTGTTTAAAGGTAGCCGCTATCTTCTTTTGGACAAACTCCACTCCAAGTTGAGGAGATAATCTTGGCAGTATTTCCTGAAAGAAAATTGATAATGGTGTGCAATGCCTTTTTTTCAGCATTGGTCACATTATAAGTCCATACCTGTAAAGATAGTGCAATGGTTGTTCAAGAAGGATGATCTAGTTTAAATATCCTATGCATAGTAGTATTTTGCAAATATATATATCTGTTGGTATTACTTTTATTTTATATTACTCTAAGTATCTTCAAACTTGGAAAGTTAGTCTTTACCACTGAGCCAACCAGTGACTTGATTGAGTTAAAAGCAACTGTTTCAAGAATGCATACCACTTTATTCATAAATGATATGTCTACCTGCTTAAAATAGCCCAACAAAAAATTCCACATTCAATGGGTCTTTTATCAAATAGAAAAACCCAAAGCCCAATATTCTTGGAGCATTGAAAGAAGCCAATGCCTCATTGGTCAATAGGGAGGAACTTCTTTTGAGCATGAACCAAAGGGGCTACAATTTGTCCATACGAATAAATTTGCGGTAGTATCCCACCAACCCCAAGAATCCCCTTAAGAGTTGTTACGGATTGCAACTGAAGCCAATCTAGAATGGCTTGAATCTTGCTTGTGTCAACTAATACTCTTGCTGCAAACACAGCATGGCCAAGATATGCTACTTGGGATTCCCCAAAGGAGCATTTTGATTTCTTCAAACAAAGACGGTGAGGCACAATAATTCAAAATATCATTGAAGAAGACGTGAACAAATTGGCGCAAGAGTTCAGGGAGTACCTCATTCATAAAGACCTGAAAGGTTGGCGGTGCATTGGTCAACCCAAATGACATCACTAGAAATTCGAAGCGGCCATGATAAGTTCAGAAGGCCGTCTTCTCAATGCTAGTTATATCCATGCAAACTTGATGGTATTCAAATTGTAGGTCTAATTTAGTGAAGTTTTTGGCCTCATGTAGCTCATCTAATAATCATCTACCACTAGTATAAAGAATTTATCCTAAATCGTTTTAGAGTTAAGCTCTCTATATTCAACACAAAAGCGCCATGTACCATCATGCTTGCAAACTAGCAACATAGGGGTGAGGAAAAGAGTGATATGCGAGGTCGAATAATTCCTTGTTGGAGCGCTATGCACTGTCATGTTCACAATGCTTCTCTATTTCGTCTTTTGAAGATGTAGATAAGTGCAAGGTCAGACCGCCACAAATTGGGACCCCGGTCGCAATTAGATTCAATGATCACAATTTCGAAGAGGAGTTAGACCTGATGGCTCTTGAAACAAATCACTAAACTCATTTAATAATGTATCCAACTCATGGTGCAATTTCGATGCTTCTATTAGGTGAATTCGAACCCTATTAGACTTTTGATACCTTGCAGAGTGATAGTTGTTTCTCCCAATGAAAAGCTCATAGTGAGATATATAAAATCTCATGCGATCGATCCTAATGTTTGAGGCCATTAATTCCTTTGCAACAGCAAAGCCATCCAAAGGAATAACACAAAAAAGTTAGTAACAAAAGTATTATTATAGACTTTAAATGGTACCTCTTGATATATTCCCTTAATGAAATCCTTTTCTCTATTGTCAACTGCTACACTCAACCCAATTTGAGTTTGGATTGACAATCCTAGGGGTTGGGCTGCTGTAATACTAATGAAATTATGAGTGCTTCCCAAATCTACTAATCTTAATATTAGGTGTCCCTGCTTAACAATACGTAATTACATAGTCCGAGCACCTTGCTGACTCGTTATCGCATGTAAGGAGATTACAGGTTCCCTATCCTCGCTTTGATTTGACATACAGTCATCATGATCTTCTACTTCCAACCAACATAACTTCTTACACTGGTGTCCAAACGAGTAGGGCTCATCACAATTGTAGCAAAGACCCCGTCCTTAGTTCCACCATCTCTACACCACTCAACATTTTGATAAAAAGAGGATATGCCTTACTTGAGCTTTAACCGACCACTTCCGGAGTTGGTTTAAGAATGACAGAGGAAGTTGTTGTAGATATACCTGTAATGTTCGAGCCCACTGCAGATTTGCAATGTAGAGATATTTTCCACTAATTTTTTTTTTTTGAAATTTTTCTAGTGAACTTTCTATTTCCCCATGCTTACCATTATTAGTTTCTTAGCCTTAAAACATCAAGTATTGGAATTTTTTAGTTTGGAAAAAAAGGCTAAAAACCATCATGCTAGCTAGAGTTCCTATCTTAATGAGTTTAATTTCTTGGTGAAATATAAGGCTCGTGAAACTAATGTTACGACTGGTTCTAAGGTGTTCTCAAAGATTGATTTGAAGGGCTGGTACCACCAAATCAGATTGAGAGGTTGAGATGAATGGAAGACAACATTCACGACTCCTGGCGATCTTTATGATTGGTTAGTGATGCCCTTTGGCCTTTCAAACGCACCAAACACATTTATGTGGGTCATGAATGAGGTATTTAAGAAAATTTTGAATTCCTTTTGTTGTTTTTTATTTCGATGACATAATGATTTATAGTAAAAGCAAGGAAGAATACCTATCTCACTTGCAACAAGTTTTGCAGGTGTTGAAAAAAGAGCTTTATATGAATTTGAAGAACTGCACTTTTTTGTGTGAAGAAGTCATGTTTTGGGGTTTTTTTTTTTTGGTCTTTGCTAAGGGCATAAAACCATATTTGAAGAAGGTATGTCCATCAGAGAATGGCATGGACCATAAAATTTTAAAGATGTTCGAAGCATTCATGGGTTGACTTCATTTTATAAGAGGTTCGTCAATAATTCCAACACTTTTCATCTACAAACAGATGGGCAAACGAAGGTTGTTAATCGAAGTTTGAAAAATATGCTTAGCTGTCTTGTCGGAAATCATATGAAGAGTTTTGAGTTCACATACAACTCCGTGAATAGAACAATTAAGAAGATACCTTCTAAAGCGGCCTACATACTCAAACCTCAACATGTACTTGACTTGGTTCTTTTCCCACTTGGAACTAGGGTGAGTGATGATGGAGAAGCTTTGCCGATCATTTAAGAGAAGTTCATCAAGGGCTGATGGCTGCCATGAAAGCAAGCAATGAGAATTATGCTAATGCTGCTAAGCTACATCATCGGGTTAAGGAGTTTGAAGAGGGAGCCTTAGTTACCATACATTTGAGACGAGAGAGGATTTTGAATGACACTTATCACAAGTTGAAGTCAAAAAAAAGTTAGGGCTTGTAAGGTGCTGAACAAAATAAGCTCCAATACTTATGCGATCAAGTTGCCTTCTGATTTGCATATCAACCCAATTTTTAATATTCTTGAATTGTATTCTTTTGAGGGTTTTGATAGCAATGTAGCTGAAATTTCAGACCAAGTGCAGCAACCTCCTAAAGCTAAGATTGAGGTTATCAAAGATGTGTTGGATGTTAAAGAGGTGTGTGGTCTAGAAGGGGTAATCAATAATATAAGATATTTTTGGTAAAATTGCTAACCAAACCAACTAGTAAAAAGAGAAAATCATCCATAATACAAGTTTCCAGGCACTAATGCAGCCGAACCAGAGAGAAAAAAAACTAAAAGGGGCTAACCTCGGTGCCATCAGAGAGTTCTTTAGCTAAAATAGGTATCTCATATTGGTATGCCTTCTCCCACTCAGGACTGCTGGTAATATCCCTCACCTAATGGATAGATAAGATTAGAGATAATTGAAACTATCCACTAATTTGTTCTTTTCACTTGTCACTCATCAACATACATAATGGAAGTGCCATAAATTAGATTTAAAAAAGAAGACTTTCATATGACCATTGAACAATAAACCATCACCAATCTTCATTCCCAAATCAGCAGGAAATGAAAGGAAGTCAATGGTACAGCAAGAATTAAGTGAATTCTTCTATCTTTCCTTTTTCTAGTTCTTCAAAGACATTTTTAACTTTGCTTCACAAACTACTTGTGTATATAATCTAGATGAGCTTCTTCTTTACAAAGTAACGCTTCAAATACCATATCTGCAAAACCGAAACCGCGATGCAGACACCAAGGGACATGATACTGAACCATGCCACTCTAGCATTTGTTGCTTCACTTACTTCTCTCATATCTGCTTCTCTGTAAGATATCCAGGAAAGAAAGGCAAATGTTATTTTAACATTTTCTTAATTTGAATATGTTCATACTATAAAGATGTATAAACCTTGTGAACCTATGAACAGATCCTTTAAGCATTGAGTTTCTTAAGGCTTTTATTTCAAGCTATTTCGATAAATTGTGATTTGGGTTTTCACTATAATGTTCACACCTTGAACTACAGTTTAGGTGTGATAAGAAAAGTACCTGTCTCTGAGATAGATTAGGTTACCGCGAATGGTTTCCACTATTCCTTGAAGTCTCCTAAGAACAAGTTCAACACCCTATGGAAAGCAATATAATAATGCATAAGAAATTTGGATGGGTATGGAGATTTAAGTCCCATGAGAAACTTCAACTGAAAGGACATCAAGGATCTCACCTCTATTTTCTCTTTCTTTGCAACTGATTCCCAATCCTTGGCAGCAATTCCGGTTTTCCAGTCAACTCCCAAAGTTAGTTCGGAATCCTTTTGGTGACTGCCATCCTTCCAGAAACAAGCTAGATAATTGCCTGACTCACTGGTTGTAAATGCAAACTGACCATGAGTTGCATTTTCATTGTGGTGAAGATTGTTCCCAAAAGGGGATGTTACCTAAAGAACAAGATATAAGGTGTTGTAAGTTTGAAAGTAAATTACTAATTCGATATGTGCATCACCATGTTAAAACTATTGATAGTTGGAATGAGTTTCCCTGATAAATTCCAAAACATATAAAAATTAAAATCAATGATCTCAATATCGCTCCAACTCTTCATTTTTCTCTAAGTACCTGAATCTGAACTTATTGAAAGATATCTTACTGCTTGTAGTTCATTTCAAACTCAATAATATCAATCATTCGAGGATAGTAGGAAGAAAATTCCATGTAGATGACCTCATCTAATTTGGTTTCGGCTGAGCTACAGATAGTTGTCATAGTTGTCAACTCGAACACAAAGAGTATCAAATGCAAAAGTAGCCTCAATGACCAATTAATTTTACTTTTACAATTCCTCGAAGTTAAAGGGATTCTTCAACAATACCAAGGTAACCAAACAATTTTATTTTTTTCCACCCTCAAGACTTTTCCATCAAACAGAAAGGATAGTTCTTCTGCAGATTAAGAAACAAAAAGAAGCACCTAAGACTTCCCTTGAGGGGTGGCCTAGGACCTGAAGGCACATATCTTATCCCCATGTTCATGGATCAGCTAACTGCATATAGGATTAAAAATATATACTTATAATTTAAACTGAAGAAAAGAACTTATTCTGCCAATATTCATACGGATCCATTGAAGGATCCTAAAGTATCAAAGGGTAAATTCTGACCTTAGCCAAAAAGAACTCCCATTCATATTTAAAAAGGAAGATTAAGCAAAGGCTTACCCTTGGATATGACTTGCCCCATAAATACAGATTCTAGACATCCTCGACACTTGCAAAAGGATACAAAATCATACCCATAGTAAGGCTAAGCCAAGATATATGACATTAAAATCGAACATTGTTATACCTAACCCCTCGCCCAGAGAGGCTCGCCAAACCCGCACACGCCATTCATGGGTGCCACCACCAAGTCGCATTAGAGTCCACTCAAAAGCTCCCCCAAACACATTTCATAGAATCGCTCAAGACTCTACTGCTGACTCTACTACTCAACACAATCACACCCTAGTAGAGCACTCCAATGCTCTACTAATAGCACTCAAATTCCTCTATATAAGCTCTCTCCTCCATCTCCAGGAAGAGGCAGGTGCTGAATACAAGGCCGATACTCTACCCAAATCCGGCCACACTCTCCAAACTCTCCAAATCATCTTCCCAATAAATTCTCGACACACAGTGTGAACCGCGTCAGATCACCAAACTCAAACCTTGTATCAACAAAACATAAAAAGTAGCAACATAATCACTGATCAACTAAACCAGTAAAAGCTTCAACAACAAAAATTTCAGATGAAGAACGTCAAAAGTTGCAAACCCATTAAACTACAAGTATTGAAATTGTAAAAAGAAAAATGAAGAACTCAGATAAACCCAGATGGAGAATTTGGTTGAAAAGGTAAAAGAATTACCCGGGCAGAGATGGTGGGGATATGATCAGGGTTGTTTTCATCGATCACATAATAATCACCTAAAACGACAACGTTGCTCTGGATCTCCTCGGAAACACACTTGGTTCCTGAACTTGGAATCGTTAACCATATAGCTTCAGCAACCGGTAATATATTACTGTTCCTCGTTAAACATAGTACCAAGATTATAGGCAGAAAACACGCCGCACGACCGCCAAAAACCATGCCTTTGTTCATTGTTAAAGGCGAACAAAACCCAGAAAAAAAGGACTTTTTTCGCTTCCTTTCTCTGTTTTTTTCTTTATTTTTAACTTCAATATGTTTGCTGGGTTTGATAGCTAGTCGTAGACTCGTAGTTGTCAGAGTCAAACGGTGGAAAAGACGCGCCGATAACTGGGAGTGAGTTTGGTGTATGGGACAATGAAGAGAAAGGTCAATAAGAGTTGCTGTGATCAACCAATAATAATGTTCCAGCTAAGAAATTTTAGGATTGAATTGCAATGTCAAAGCCACGACCATGCGCTATTTTTAATTAAGGGTAAATTCTATTATTACTCCCTTAACTATTAGCGTATTTTTATTTTGATATTCAAACTACAGAACTTTTAATTTCATAATAAATGTTTTCCAATTGATTCTGTTTTTGTCACCCTCCGTTAAATCCTTAATGGAAATGATATCTGAAAGTTATCTCCTATAATATTATATATGTATTAGTAGTTTTAGGAATACTTATATATCATAGGAGGGATCCATTTACATCGATGTAAAATTAAAATAGTTTTACATTCTCGATTAATATTTTATCGATCCAACCTTCACATTTTATATTTCATTCATATAGATCATACATGACAAATTTAATATAAATTAAAATTTTATAACAATTTTTTTATTTAAAAAATTTCAATCGTTCAATAAATATTAATATATATATGTAGTATTTTATATCCATATGATAGATATATTGGATCGGCTTGAAAATTTACATGCATGGCAAGTACAACTATATTGTTAAATTCTTGATTGAATTGTTAAAATATTAATTGTACAAAAGATACAAAAGGGTGTAAAACTATTTATGGATCCCTTCCCATATAATATATTATTATATTATGCAATAGTATATAATCTATTAATTGATCCAATTCACATAAATCAGTTGGTAAATTCGATTTTTACTTGGATTAATGAATTGTTATATATAAGTACTGATAGTTTCAAAATATAATATTACATTATGTAATAATATATCACATATTGCAATAGTAATACATAATATATTAATTATCATTATATATTATTGTTTATTATTATCTTAGTTGAAATATGCTCTAAGTCCCTAAGTTCTTTATACATTTGAAAGTTAGCCCTACTACTATATTGTATAATGCTATATTATATCGTATAATACATAACATATTAATAATTTATATATGTGCATTAATGATTAAACATTATAATATTATGTAATACTATATCTTTTATTCAAATATATAATATATCATAGTAATATATGTATATGTATTAAAGTTTTAGTAATAATTACTACTATATTATTATAGACATAATACTAAAAATAGCCCCTAACGTTTGATTGTTTGCTCACTTTGGCTCTTTATTTTTTTTTTTTTTGGAGCACTTTAATCTCTAACGTTTATTTTTTTTGTTGTCAAATTTGTCTATTTTTAAGGGACATATTGATGTGACATTTAGTTGACTAACGGCTAACATTAAAACCAAGTTAAACAATCAAATTGAGCCAATTCAAACAAATCGATTGGTAAATTTGATTTTGATTTTGGGTCTAACTCATAGTTATATATACATATATATAAATGTATTAATAGTTTTGAAATATATTATTACATTATGTAATAATATATCACATACTAAAATAGTAGTACATAATATATTAAATATTAAATATTATTGTTTATTATTATGGTTGAAATATGCTCTAAGTCCTTGTGCTCTTCATATTATATTATAGAATGCTATATTATATCATATCATATATAATATATTAATAGTTTATATATATGCATTAATGATTAAATATAATTGGTTAATATATTCGTAGTTTATATATGTCGAAACCATTTTTTGAAAAATAAAAATTTTAGCTTGTCGACTTTTTTTTTTTAAAATGAAAATTAAAATTGGGAGTCGCCACCAATCTTTTACTGAGGTGTGATTGGATCACCTAAAAAAACGGCTTTGGTCTACGAGTTTTAGAAAAACGGATCCGGGAGTCAGTTACGTACGAGGAAGGATTAGCACCCTCGTACGCCCAAAATCGGTACCTAGTTAATTAATTAATGTCTTAATGTCGAAAATTTGAAGAAATATAATCCTTAGCAAAAACTTAAAAACGTTACGTATTAAAACATTTATCTTTTAAGAGAAAGAAAATATCACACCCAATACGTTAGGGCACGACATTCTAATTTTCCCCAAAAATGAATTAGGCCAAAATACTAGTGTAATAAAAATTTAAAAGAATATTCATTTATTCAAGATTTAAGAAATCGTGGCCCAATACGTTAGGGCACAATTCCTTTAGAATCCCAAACTCAGAATATTTCCTTTATTATTTTTTAAAATATTCATTTCGAGAAATCAATGCGTCACATCCAATACGTTAGGACACAACGTGTTGAATTCCCAATAATGAGTTCTTTATTATTTTTTTATTAAAGAGAAATGCTCGATTGTTAGATTTAACGAAGAAAATCAGAACCCAATACGTTAGGGCTCAATCTCCTTGAAAATCCTAAATACAAGCATTATCTCAATTTTGAAAAGTTTGAAATCGAGTAAAAAAATGATGTGATGCTATATTAAATAATGCAATAGTAAATATCACATCGCATAGAAATAATATAAATAAATGAATAAATAAAATCAATATACATAATAAAATAATCACATACAAAATATCAAATAAATGATCAAAATAAAAAATCTTTTAACATGTAAACGAAAACATGAATTAATAATCGAATGAAGAACATAAACAAAACATAAAGAATAAATGGCATATAATATATACATTGAAATTAAAAGTCATACACATAATTTACATATGGAATCTTGGGCTATGAAACTTATACATACATGATTCATTTATGAAAATAAAGGAAAAATATAAACTATAAAGTATATTAAAAAACATATATTTGCATTTTTTAAAAAATAAATATATTCATATATATAAATAAATAAAAATTGGTTAAAAATATTAATATGTATACATACATATATACTAAAATAAATATATACATATAGATTATAAAAATAATTACATATAAATAAAAATAAAATAATAGTAATTATATTATAATACAAAAATAAGCATGCGTATGTAAAAATATATACATATATTTTAAAAAAATAATTAAATATGAAAAAGAATAAAAAACTAATTAATTAAAAATAAAGAAAAAAAACTAATTTGAACTGTAAATAAAAATTATGAGGCAAATCTGTAAATAAATGGAGACTGAAGGACCAAATTGAACGCGCATATTACATGGAGGGACCGGAAGGGAGATTTTCCCTATTTCCCTAAACGGCGTCGTCCAATTAGGATCGAATTGAATTTTAAAATGAATAAAAGAATGAATTTAAAAACAAAAAAGAACCTAATTGAAAATACTTAAAAGGCGGAGGGGCCAAAAATGCAATTTGCCCCTCCGCATGAAAAACACGCGGATCCCTGGGTCCGGGTCGAGTCGATGTGAGGATCCTCCTTTCAATACGACGTCGTTTTCAATCGGCTATTTAAGCCAAAAAATTTTTAAAAAAATTTCATTTCTCAATTCCTTCAAAAAAATCCTTAAAGAAAAGCTCTCATCCTTCGGCACCGGCCTCCGGTTGGTCGGTCATCGGCCCTTCATCGGCCACCGCGTCGGCGCCGGCACCACCGTACGCGGTGGCCGAAAAAAGGAAAAAATTTCCCTTTTAGCCCTCTCGACCTCATTTGCCCAAATCTGGGCTTAAATCTCACAAAACACCAACGAAAGTACCCCTAAAAGCACTGAGACCTTTCGGCTTCCGGTCGTCTTTCATCGGGGACGACACCTTCAGCCATCCGTGGCGATCTAGGGCTTCAAAACACAGGTTGTGTCTTTTCTTTTCCTCTATTTATCTTATTCGTATGTATATAATGACAAAAAAATAAATACAACAATAAATAAAAGCTGCAAATAACAACCTTGATTCGTTTGTTTCTGCGTTTGTGCTGTGAAAATAGGGTTTTTTATTGATTTCAAAAGTCGGCCCCCATTACAGTATGTTCGATAGCCTTTTATAACCATGATAATAATGAATCAAAGAAAGAAAAAAAATCTGGTTATATCTTTGATTTGCAAATCCATGATTTTCTTTTCATATGTTGTTGGTTTCCTTGCATGTGAAGATCACGGAGATTCGGGGGCGAGGCTTGGCTTGCGGCGCTGTTGAAGATTAGAAACCCTAGGGTTTCATCTGTTTTGGGCCATTGTAATTTGGGCCACCGCTTTGTTTTAGTCTGGGCCTTGTAGCCCGTTTGTAATCGGACACTATGGACTGTTTCTATTTTTTACTGGACCGGGCAATAATTGGGTGTTACAGCTGCCCCTCTTTGCTCGTTATCTTGTAACGGGAACGGAGCAAAGACTTTTAAAAATGCCTAATTTTGCCCGGTCATGCTGGACTTTGGTACTCTTCGTCTTTGGGTAGCCTCATTCCCTCCTACTGCATCTTTAGGGGTATCAGGCGTTGTTTATTTAGTCTGCTCCACTGCAACTTCAGGGAGATATGACTAGATGCGATCTGCTCTCTGCAACTTCAGAGAGATAAGATCTAAGGTTTTAATCCACCCACTGCAACTTCAACGAGATAGGATTGTTGGCTTTAATCTGCTCTACTGCAACTTCAGGAAGATAATCTATTCCACTGCTGACTAGGGAGATAGGATTATTGGCTTCAATGTACTCCACTGTAACCACAGGGAGGTAAAATCCACCATCTTCGATCTACTCCACTACTGCTTAGATAAGATCTGAAATCTTCAATCTATTCCACTGTTGCCCAGGGAAGTAGAATTACTGGCTTCAATGTACTCCACTGTAACCACAGGGAGGTAAAATCCGCCATCTTCGATCTGCTCCACTACTGCTTAGGGAGATAAGATCTGAAATCTTCAATCTGCTCCACTGCAACTTTAAGGAGATAAGACTAGATACGATCTGCTCTCTGCAACTTTAGAGAGATAAGATCTGAGATTTTAATCCTCTCCACTGCAATTTCAAGGAGATAGGATTGTCGGCTTTAATCTGTTCCACTACAACTTCAAGGGTATAAGATTTGCCATCTTCAGTCTGCCTCACTGCAACTTCAAGAGGATAAGACTTGCTTACTTAGTCTGCTCCACTGCAACTTCAGGGAAATAAGACTAGATGCGATCTGCTCTCTGCAACTTCAGAAAGATAAGATCTGAGATTTTGATCCGCTCCACTGCAACTTCGGGGTGATAAGATCCCGGCCACTAATCTGTTCTCATGACCTGTAAAAATCTATGAACTTAATTATGCCTAGTGATTAGGATTTTATGATCAAAATAAATTCGATGCTCCCATCTAGGCATGCATGAATGAATGCAGAATGTCATTTTTCAAGAATTATCATTTCTCAAAGTTTATTAAGGTTTTGTCGCGGACGCCTTTTGCTTGACTGATATCTCCGAAGAAAAACTTAATCAAATTGCTCCCCATTGTGCATTTCAAAGCTCACCTCTGTAAGACGTAGAATTTGTACCATATTCCCTCCACCGCGACTTAAGAGTAGGAAAATTTGACTCTTCTTAGTCTTCTCCTATCGTAATTCAAGGATACAGATTATGAAATTTGTCTACACCACTCTCTCAAGGTGTCTTTATCAAATACTTATGCCTAAATGAGGAACTTTCTTTCCATAGGGGACTTCTTCCTACCCCATCAATTGTTGTCTCATTCACTATTTGGACAACCAAATCCGAAAAAGCAGTCTTAGTTTGGACTTTTTCCTTCTTAGGCTCTTTATCTTTTGAACTCGGGGTGTTTTAAACAATAGTCCTGTTTCAGGTTACTAAATTATTTAGAAATTCCCAGAGTAATATACCAAACTTCTTTTGTGAAACTTTATTAGTCCATCAATCATTATTCTAATACGACATGCTTGCGCAAAGATAAAAAATACTGAGTAAGAGATGAATTAATTCAGGAATTTATTGATAGTAAGTGTCTTGAAAAGAAAAAAAGTATTCAAGAACAGCAAAGAATGAAGTATTTACAAGAACCAACAAACTTGGTACAAATAATATAAAGACTAGGTGCTTTGGATATCGCCGCTTGAATTTTTCCATGCAAGCCAAGAACCATTCTGAATTTAACATGTGTTTAGGGGATCCACAGTACTCTGTCGATGCCTCAAGACGTCGTATATCCTTGTTGACTTAAGTGAAGCAAGATCACCATATGCCCCAATCTGACAATGTTTGAGCCGTCCTTTTCGGGTTTTCAACTCAAACCCTTTGGTATCAAGGTGCCCTTTTCGGGTTTTCACCTTGGCCACTCCCTTTTTTTTTTGGAAATCAGAGCACCTTTTGCGGGTTTTCACTTTGATTCATCTCTTCCTTCAAGTGAAATATATCTTGACCGAATCTAAATTTATAGGATTCGGAAGATTCTTGCCATCCATTTCACTCAAAATCAAAGTGCCTACAGAAAAAGCCTTTTTCACAACATAAGGTCCTTCCCAGTTTGGCATCTATTTCCCTCTAAAATCCTTTTGTAAAGGGAGGATCTTTTTCAAAACCAAATCCCCTTCATGAAATTCTCTGGGATGAACATTCTTATTATAAGCTCGCATCATTCGCTTTTGATACATTTGGCCATGACGAATGGCTTTTAATCTTTTCTCTTCAATCAGGTTCAATTGATCATACCGAGATTGGATCCATTCGGTCTCATCCAATTTTAACTCGGCCAAAACTCGGAGGGAAGGAATTTCAACCTCAATGGGTAAAACTGCCTCCATTCCATAAACCTACGAGAAATGTGTTGCCCCAGTAGAAGTCCTAACAGATGTCTGGTAAGCCAAAAGAGCGAATGGTAACTTCTCATGCCAATCATTATAAGTTTCAGCCATTTTTGCCACAATCTTCTTAATATTTTTGTTGGCCACCTCTACTGCACCATTCATTTTTGGACGATAAGGTGACGAATTATGGTGTCTGATATTGAATAGTTCACAAACTTCTGCTATTGTGCTGTTATTCAAATTCAGCACATTGTCAGATATGATCCCTTCAGGCATTCCATATCGACATATGATCTCTTTCTTCAAAAACTTACTGACTGCTGACTTTGTGACATTAGCATATGAGGCTGCCTCTACCCACTTAGTGAAGTAGTCAATAACCACAAAAATGAAACGATGTCCATTAGAAGCCTTTGGTGATATTGGTCAGATGACGTCCATACCCCACATGGAAAATGGCCATAGAGAAGTCATAACATGAATAGGAGAAGGAGGCGCGTGCATTTTATCCTCATAGATTTGGCAGTTATGGCATTTCTTGGCATGATTGATGCAATCTCCTTCCATAATGGACCAGTAATACCCGAATCTCATAATCTGTCTAGCCATGGTGAATCCATTAGCGTGCGTTCCACAAACACACTCATGGACTTTTTCTAAAATTTCCCTAGCCTCTACAGCATCCACGCATCTTAACAGTACTCGATCCTTTCCCCTTTTATATAGGATCTCCCCATCTAAGACATAGTCAATAGCTAGTCTTCTCAATGTCCTCTTATCATTCTCCGTTGCCTGATCAGGATATTCGCGATTCTTCGCATATAGCAAAATATCTTGGTACCAAGGACTATTATTATTCTCCACTTCTTCAATGCTGTAACAGTGGGCTGGGATCTCAAAAATACTAATTTGAATGGGCTTCATGTCCTCTAACTGATTCACTTTAATCATGGAAGCTAAAGTAGCAAGAGCATCAGCCATGTGATTTTCTTCCCGTAGGAGATAACAGAAGGTAATGTTGTCAAACTCTTCGATCAATTCCAAAACCAATCTTCGATAATGGATCAATTTAGGGTCTCTTGTCTCCCATTCCCCTCTTAGTTGGTATATTACCAATGCTGAGTCTCCGTACACCTCTAATGTCTTGATTTTTCGCTCTATGGTTGCCCGTATACCCATGATGCAAGCTTCATACTCAGCCATGTTATTAGTGCAATCAAAGTCTAATTTACTAGTGAAAGGATGATAATCTCCATTCGGAGACACCAGAACTGCCCCAATCCCATTGCCTAATGCATTCAATGATCCGTCAAAGTTTAATCTCCAAGAATGATTCTCTTGGGGATCCTCTTCAGCATTTGCCACATACATCAAATCTTCATTCGGGAAATCAAAGTCTAGAGGCTCATAATCTTCCAGAGCCCTGCTAGCCAATAAATCTGCTATCACATTTCATTTGATGACCTTCTGACTTACATATACGATATCAAACTTAGAGAGCAAGATTTTCCATCTAGCCATTCTTCCATTCAATACTGTTGACTCCATCATATACTTTAAAGGGTCTAATTTTGAAATTAGCCAAGTTGTATGATACAGTAAGTATTGCCTCAACCTCTTGGTCGTCCAAATCAGGGCGCAACACAATTTTTCGATAGGCGAATATCTCATCTCACAATCAGTGAATTTCTTGCTGAGATAGTAAATCACATTTTCCTTCTTTCCAGTCGCATCATGTTGACCCAGTACGCATCCCATGGAGTTGTTGAACACCGTTAAATACAAAATCAAGGGTCTATCTGGGATGGGTGGTGACAGAACTGGGGTATTAGATAAGTATTGGTTTATCTTTTCAAAGGCTTTCAGACATTCTTCATTCCAGACATCAGGATTATGTTTCTTCAAAACGCGAAATATGGGATCACATTTCTCGGTCAACTGTGAAATGAACCGAGCAATGTAATTCAGTCTTCCCAAGAAACCTCGAACTTCTTTCTGGGTACGTGGTGGTGATAAATCTCGTATTGCCTTGACTTTGTCTGGATCAATCTCAATTCCCTTTTCGCTGACTACGAAGCCTAACAGCTTTCCTGACCTGGCTCCAAAAGTGCATTTTGTCGGATTAAGCTTGAGTTGAAATTTCCTTAATCTTAAGAAAAATCTTCTCAAGACCTACACATGTTCCTCCTCTGTTCTGGATTTGGCAATCATATCATCAACATATACTTCAATTTCTTTATGCATCATATCATGAAACAAGGCTACCATGGCCCTCTGATATGTTGCTCCCGTATTTTTTAATCCGAATGGCATCACCTTATAGCAAAATGTTCCCCATAAAGTAATGAACGTAGTCTTTCCCATATCTTTTAGATGCATCTTTATCTGATTATATCCTGAGAACCCATCCATAAAAGAAAACAGCGAAAATCCTACCGTATTATCCACCAGAGTATCAATATGTGGCAATGGGAAGTTGTCCTTTGGGCTTGCTTTGTTCAAATCCCTGTAATCTACGCACATTCGTACTTTTCCATCTTTTTTAGGGACTGAGAAGATATTGGCTACCCACTCAGAATATTTGACCTCTTGTAAAAACCCAGCATCAAATTGTTTCTTAACCTCCTCTTTTATTTTGAGCACAATATTAGGCCTGATTCGTCTGAGCTTCTGTTGAACTGGTTTGCAATCCTCTTTTATAGGTAGGGGATGCACTACAATGTTAGCACTCAATCCGGGCATATCTTGGTAGGACCATGCGAAGACATCTTTGAATTCTTGGAGCAACTCAATGAGGCCTCGTCTTGTGTCTGCGGAGATCCCAGTTCCAATTTTCACCTCTTTTCCTTCTTCCAAGCTCACAATTTCTACTGATTCTTTGTAGGGCAGGATTTTCTTTTCCTCTTGTTCTACCATCCTCAACAAGTCCAAAGATAAACCACTATCTTCATCACCTTCAAAGTCGTGCGATCCCTCTAAATACACGTTTCGTTGAAAAGGGCACTCTGAGTTCGTAGCGGCGTCATTCACGTCGTTGATACACAAGGACCTAAGATGGTTACAAAAGAATGTATGAATTTATGTACAATTATTTGTGCAATGAAAGAATATATTTACTTGTATGGAAAGAATGAAAGAATATTTACTCGAAACAATTGCAAAAATGTATCTTATTAAAATAATGACGTTTAAACATAAGCCTATTTCACAAAAGAATTCTTATTATTTCTAGGCTAAAACAATAAGTTTGTTCTGAATATTACTCTGAGACAGTTCTAAAGACTTTAGGTATTTCTTCCGCGGTCCAATTGTCTAGAACACTCCCAGGCTCATAAGGACGAATGTCTAGCCAACTTCTCTCTTCATTCCCATGCTCATGAATGACATTAATGTGTATATTTCCCAACATCTCTTCGATGCTTTCCTCAACCGATTTCCTTCTCTCCTGATGAATAACTCATCCAGATACGAAAGTTTTAGATATGTGAGGAATTATCATTGGCTCCCACTTAGCTTCCTCCCCATTTAAACGCACCCTTCTCATTTCCTGCCTTTTCTCTATCTCTTTCATTCTCTGTCCTCTATCTGGCTTGTATCCTAAGCCAAAATTATCTTGCTTTTCTTTCAGTACTGGAACCTCAATTCTCCCTTGAAGATATCTCCCTAGCCCTCTTCCGGTTAAAGCTCATTTTCCCACCAACAACTGTAAACCCATCTTTGTAGTTTTGGATAATTTTGGCACCAAAATTTTGCTCCCTTCAGGAACAAATACCGCATTTACAAACTCCAAAGATCGAAATGAGAATTCTATTGACTCGTCATTAGTCTCCACGTATGGCGTCTCATTGGATACAGCTGCTATTATATCCTCTTCGACTTTTATTGTCACTAGCCGACCATCTGACATTAACTTCAACATCTGATGTAATGATGACGGTACTGCCCCCGCCGAATGTATCCATGGTCTTCCTAATAAGAAATTATAGGAAGGTTCGATGTCCATCACAATAAAATCTACCTCATAAACTGTTGGGCCAATCAGTAAAGGTATCTCAATTCTTTCCATGACCTTCCTTTCTGTACCGTCAAACGCCCTCACTACATTTTGACACGTTTTCATGTGCGAACTGTCTATGGGTAGCCTGTTAAGTGTGAATAACGGCAGTACGTTCAAAGCTGATCCATTGTCAATCAATACTCCCGGTAAAATATGCCCCTTGCATCGTGCAGTAATATGCAAAGCTTTGGTAGATCCCATGCCCCCAGGAGGTATTTCATCATCATTGAAAAATATGAAATTATCAGCACTAATATTATTGACCAACCGATCTAGCTTGCTGACAGAAATATCCTTAGACACATAGGTCTCATTTAGCATCTTCATCAATGCATTTCGATGTACTTCTGAATTCAAGAGTAAGGCCAGTACGGATATGCGGGTCGGTTGTTTATGCAACAGCTCGACGACATTATACTCACTATGCTTTAAAAATTTGAGGAATTCCACAGCTTCTTCCTCCTTCACTGGCTCAACTATTTTCCCTTTTTGCTCCCCTATTATGGCCTCTTTCATAGATTACACACTGGCTCTTTGCAGTCTCTTTTCCTGGGACAGTTGTATTGCACTCGTAGCTCCATAGAACTTTTTTACTGTCTTGGTAAGGAAAGGTTGCAGGTTTCTTTGTTATGATCCTTGGCATTACTGGTGTTCTCACCTCCTCCTTCTTGGGTCGCGAGATAATGACCACAGGCTGCACTACTCTTGGAACCTTCGAGGACTCTGATGTGCAAATGCTCCCTTCCTCCTTAACTTCTTCATAAAATTACATCTCCTTATTATCCATCAGGTCTTGAACCAAGGCTCTGAATTCTGCGCATTCCTGGATTTCATGTCCCTCCTCGTGATGGAACTCACAGTAATTTTCTACCCTTTCGAAGCTTCTCTCTGAATTCGGGATGATCAATCCCCTTTTTACCATATTTCTCCAGACCCACTTCAAAGGAATTTTTACTTCTGCTATGTCCTCCTTGATTTTTCTACCCATGCTCCCACCTATCATGTTCACTCCGTTATGATTAGGTAACAGATTTTCTGTACTGGGCGAATCATCCAATTTAACCACACCCAAGCCTATAAGTCTTTCCACTAGCTTCTTAAATGTCGTACAATGTTCTATAGAATGCCCCTCAATTCCCGCGTGATAGTCGCACTGTGCATTTGCATCGTACCACTTAGGGTATGGAGCCTGCAGAGGTTTCAAGTAGAAAAGGGAAACCACGTGTGCATTGAATAGATTCTGATATAGCTCCCTATACGTCATTGGAATTGGCGTAAATTAAATCTTATCAGATCTCTGCTTTGATGATCCTTGCTGGTTAACAGCCACTTTTCCCGGCTGATTCACTGTAACTGTCTTCAAATATGAACTTGTGTTGTTGACCACGTTCTCTTTCTTCTTTGAAGCTATCCTTCTGCTACTTTCCCCAACATCTATTTTCCCGCTTCTAAGAGCATTCTCTATCATCTCACCATTCATGATTATATCAGAAAAACTTTTAGTAGCACTTCCTAACATATGTGTAATAAATGGTGCCTTCAATGTGTTGACGAAAATCATTGTCATCTCTCTTTTTAAAAGAGATAGCTGAACTTGTACGGCAACCTCCCTCCATCTCTGCGCGTATTACCTAAAGCTCTCGTCTGGTTTCTTTTTCATATTCTGTAGAGTGATCCTATCAGGTACTATGTCAGTCACATGGCTGTACTATTTTATGAACGCCTGTGCCAAATCTCTCCATGCATTTATCTGGGTACGATTCAATCGATTGTACCGCTTGGATGCTGCCCCTGTAAGGCTATCTTGGAAGCAATGAATCAAGAGTTGATCATTATTAACATAACCGATCATTCGTCTGTAGAACATGGTAATATGAGCTTCAGGGCTACTGGTTCCATTATATTTTTCAAACACTGGCATTTTGAATTTGTAAGGAAGCACTAAATCTGGAACCAAACTCAATTCTTTAGCATCCATCCCATAGTAGCCTTCTGCACATTCCATCGCTCTAAATTTCTCCTCCAGCCATTTGTACTTTTCCTCCAACTTTTTTGGCAATTCATCATTCATTTTATCCTTTCCAGCCGTCTCATCGAAATCAGGAATAGCAGGATTAACAAAGTTGGCTCCGGGATTAGAGCCTGATCCTGCCTGGAGATTCATTAGCGTTGCAGCGTCACCCGGAGGATTAATGGTAACAGAAGACCTACGCAGGTATATCTTAACTTGTTGGGGTGTAAAGTCCGGAGGATAGACAGGTCACTCATTGTCTCCTTCTTCAATATTGAGCATAGAGCCTTTTCCTTTATCAGTTCCTTTGTTAAACCATTGAGTTAACTGAGCCATCATACTCCATTGAGATTTTATCATTTTGTCTATCATCTTTTGCTGTTCATTCATTTGCTTTTGAAGCAGCTCCTGCATTTCCTTTTGGGTTTGTTCTAGTCTTTCCATTCTTTGATCCATATTCTTAGTTTTCAATCGAGTACCGTAGTGGTGCTGGGTAGGTTGGTTGGTTTCCAGATTAACTGAGGAATGATTTAAACTAATTAGAATCCTTTGATATATTTCTTAATGCATATGAAACAATGCAATGCATGGAATAAATGCAAAAAGGCGTCAATTTTGATTCAATTCCATATAAGAAAACTTTACAAGAAATTAAATTTCTTTACATAAAGTGAATTACAAATAAGACTTTGCCCTAGTACCCAGAACTCTAATCTTTCTAAGTAACAAAGCTAGTTCTTGCCCCCGATCCGATTTTAATTCATACTTCACACTCAGCGTGTCAGCCAGTACTGCTAAAGTCTGTATATGATCAGCTAGTTCTCGAATCTGGACCACAGCTTCCTCGATAAGATGATCTCTGCTTCTAACTTGACTCTGAAAGTGATGAAGTTGTTCATTATTACGACTCTCGTTTGCTTTCAAGCGCTTGATCTGGATCTCACAATTTTGCAGCTCCGTCTCTAGCTCTTCAATTCGTTTCTTCATTTCTTCAATCTTGCTCAAGCTAGCTTTCAACTCTTTTGCCAAATTTCGATTTCGATATTGACAAAGACATCCTTCCAACACAACCACCCTATCCTTTAGCTCGCCTTTCTCCTTTTGGCTTTCTGACAAACTCTTTTCTAAATCTTCATTTCGTCTCTGCATCTCTTGACATTTCTGTTCCCATCTACCGACTTTGTCTTTTTCTCCTCAGATTTCTGCTCGTTATTGTTTTGAAGTCTTTCCCAGCCCAGCAGTTCTCATTGATAAACGCATTTTTTTATAGTCCGTCTTCAAACTACTCAGCTCCTCCTCAGCCTTGTTTTTCTCTTTCTTTAACTTCTCATTTTCAAGCTTCTGAACGTCTATATCCAATCTCAAGTTCCTCTTTTCCGCCCCCATTTGCTCTATCTTTTTCTCTAACTTTGCATTCATTCCCTCAAAATCTTGTCTTATGATTTCTAACTCGGAAGGAATGACTCGCAAATGCTCTTCTATTGACTGGCTGTCCTCTCGTTTTAACTTTTGTGTATTATCATTAATCCTCCTAGCCCACCATTCATGATACTCAGGCGTTGTCATCGGACCCACGGCTAACCTCTTCATTCGATAAGTTTGTTTCCACGCGCTAGCCATCTCTTGAATCTTCTTTCTATAACCATCATCCTTGTACGAAAATTCACAATTAGCTATCCCTTGGGTCGCAGGTATAAATTGCCTTGACCTATATTGCCTTAGTACCAATAATGGGGCATATCCAGTAGCTCCCCAAACCCCTAGCAAAGGAACCCAATCAAAACTACCACACCTATACAGGATCTCATTTGGAAGTAACCAAGGAGCTCTCCACTCAACGTCCTCCTCTCGAAGATTTTGAAGAATTGCCATCCACTTCTCATTCGAAATGTCGTCTCTCCTTGGCATAGCGACTATCTCCTTTAGTGGTGAATAATTTTTAGAGAAAACCCGATACGAAACTTTATCCACCTTCCAAAAGTGACTATGAAACCATGCGAGTAGAAGCTGTGCACATTCAATAAATCTACCTTCGTCCGTCTTCCGGCATGCACTCAATGACCTGAAAGTTTCTGCCAAAATTGCTGGAATCGGTGTAACCTTCTTATCGAGCCGGTCGAATAAATCAGTGACTGCTTCATCCACTTACCCCAAGGCTTTAGGGAAGACAACCAAGCCGTAAATACTTAAAGCAAAAACATCTAACCTTTTCCTTACATCTGGGTGTGTGAGAATTGCATCTTTCAAGCCTCTCCAAGGAACGCACTTACTATCCCCATTTTGCTTAATTCGTGCGACAACCCACTGCTCGCTCATTCCTGTTACACTCATCAGCTTCTTTGAAAAGGTTGGCACATTTACCGCTCTCGAATAGACTCTGTCCACTTGAAACTTTGAACAACCGAGTAAAGCCATATACTCCTCTATCGTAGGCACCAAATCAACCTTCCCAAACGTAAAGCAGTTGTAAGCAGGATTCAGATTTGGGCGAGGGCTTGAAACAAAGCTTGTCTACCTTCACATCAAGCAAATAAGGCAAATCCCCATAATCATTATAAAAGAGCTGTCTAGCCTCATAATTCCACTGACCCCAGATTTCCTTCAACTCCTGCAGATTGTTTTGAGTTACACTGATATGTGTAAAGTCCCATAACTCCGATATATGCCCGTCAGCTAAACTATCAACCTTTTCTTGCTGTGTTGTTTCAGACCAGGTTCGGACAGCTGCATTGTCCTCCACTTTATCAAGAAACCCTCTTTCCATGATAAGCCTTCTATCTAGCAACTGAAAGTGAACTGACGCCCTTTTATGATGAAATGAAATGCCATGTCATGCAAATAAAACACAAAAAAGTCAGTATCACATAAAAACATAAGACATAATCAAGAAATAATAAAATCCCTAATTGGATATCTACTAGGGTTTAGTATAGTTCTACCTAGGGTGGATTCCTAAGGTTCATTATATGGAGTTTGACTTCTAGAGTAAGGGTACCTGAACCAGCAGATTCCTCAATCCTCACCCATTATAGGCTCATATAGATCGAGTTCGGTTCAGGGGAATACATTTCCCTATGGCTGTACAGAGATGAAAATCTCACGAAGACATAGGTACGGATGTATCCCGGAAGCAATCAACTACCCTACACGGAGGTAAAAACCTCACGAATGCGTAGCTTCTCACTCCCACTTAAAAGGGTAAAATTGTTCAACTCATGAAATGTATGATGCAAACAATATTTAAGTAATAAGATAATGAATGCAAAAGAATGTCATGAGTTTTTAAAAAAAATATATTTTTCTCAACCATAAGACAAAATTTAATCAACTTTGTGGCTCGACTCTCTTATTTTTTTAAAAAATCCCCAGCAGAGTCGCCAAGCTGTCGAAACCATTTTTTGAAAAATAAAAATTTTAGGTTGTCGACTTTTTTTTAAAAAAAAATGAAAATGAAAATTGGGAGTTGCCACCAATCTTTTACTGAGGTGTGATTGGATCACCTAAAAAAACGACTTTGGTCTACGGGAGTCAGTTATGTAAGAGGAAGGATTAGCACCCTCGTACGCCCAAAATCGGTACCTAGTTAATTAATTAATGTCTTAATGTCGAAAATTTGAAGAAATATAATCCTTAGCAAAAACTTAAAAACGTTACGTATTAAAACCTTTATCTTTTAAGAGAAAGAAAATACCACACCCAATACGTTAGGGCACGACATTCTAATTTTTCCCAAAAATGAATTAGGCCAAAATACTAGTGTAATAAAAATTTAAAAGAATATCCATTTATTCAAGATTTAAGAAATCGCGGCCCAATACGTTAGGGCACAATTCCTTTAGAATCCCAAACTCGGAATATTTCCTTTATTATTTTTTAAAATATTCATTTCGAGAAATCAATGCGTCACATCCAATATGTTAGGACACAACGTGTTGAATTCCCAATAATGAGTTCTTTATTATTTTTTATTAAAGAGAAATGCTCGATTGTTAGATTTAACGAAGAAAATCGGAACCTAATACGTTAGGGCTCAATCTCCTTGAAAATCCTAAATACGAGCATTATCTCAATTTTGAAAAGTTTGAAATCGAGTAAAAAAATGATGTGATGCTATATTAAATAATGTAATAGTAAATATCACAGTGGCATAGAAATAATATAAATAAATGAATAAATAAAATCAATATACATAATAAAAATAATCACATACAAGATATCAAATAAATGATCAAAATAAAAAATCTTTTTAACATGTAAACGAAAACATGAATTAATAATCGAATGAAGAACATAAACAAAACATAAAGAATAAATGGCATATAATATATACATTGAAATTAAAATTCATACACATAATTTACATATGGAATCTTGGGCTATGAAACTTATACATACATGATTCATTTATGAAAATAAAGAAAAAAATATAAAATATAAAGTATATTAAAAAACATATATTTGCATTTTTTTAAAAAAATAAATATATTCATATAAATAAATAAATAAAATTGGTTAAAAATATTAATATGTATACATACATATATACTAAAATAAATATATACATATAGATTATAAAAATAATTACATATAAATAAAAATAAAATAATAGTAATTATATTATACTACAAAAATAAACATGCGTATGTAAAAAATATATACATATATTTAAAAAAATAATTAAATATGAAAAAGAATAAAAAAACTAATTAATTAAAAATAAAGAAAAAAAACTAATTTGAACTGTAAATAAAAATTCTGACGTAAATCTGTAAATAAATGGAGACTGAAGGACCAAATTGAACGCGCATATTACATGGAGGGACCGGAAGGGAGATTTTCCCTATTTCCCTAAACGGCGTCGTCCAATTAGGATCGAATTGAATTTTAAAATGAATAAAAGAACGAATTTAAAAACAAAAAAAACCTAATTGAAAATACTTAAAAGGCGGAGGGGCCAAAAATGCAATTTGCCCCTCCGTATGAAAAACACGCGATCCCTGGGTCCGGGTCGGGTCGACGTGCGGATCCTACTTTCAATACGATGCCATTTTCAATCGGCTATTTAAGCCAAAATTTTTTTAAAAAAAATCATTTCTCAATTCCTTCAAAAAAAAATTCCTTAAAGAAAAGGTCTCATCCTCCGGCACCGGCCTCCGGTTGGTCGGTCATTGGGCCTTCATCTGCCACCGCGCCGGCCGCCGATCTCCGGTGCCGGCACCACCATACGCGGTTGCCGAAACAAGGAAAAAATTCCCCTTTTAGCCCTCTCGACCTCCTTTGCCCAAATGTAGGCTTAAATCCCACAAAACACCAATGAAAGTACCCCTAAAAGCACTGAAACCTTTCAGCTTCCGGTTGTCTTTCATTGGGGACGACAGCCTCAGCCATCCGCGGCGATCTAGGGCTTCAAAACACAGGTTGTGTCTTTTCTTTTCCTCTATTTATCTTATTCGTATGTATATAATGACAAAATAAATAAATACAACAATAAATAAAAGCTGCAATAACAACCTTGATTCGTTTGGTTCTGCGTTTGTGCTGTGAAAATCGGGTTTTTTTATTGATTTCGAAAGTCGGCCCCCATTACAGTATGTTCGATGGCCTTTTATAGCCATGATAATAATGAATCAAAGAAAGAAAAAAAATCTGGTTATATCTTTGATTTGCAAATCCATGATTTTCTTTCCATATGTTGTTGGTTTCCTTGCAGGTGAAGATCACGGAGATTCGGGGGCGAGGCTTGGCTTGCGGCGCTGTTGAAGATTAGAAACCCTAGGGTTTCATCTGTTTTAGGCCATTGTAATTTGGGCCACTGCTTTGTTTTGGTCTGGGCCTTTAGCCCGTTTGTAATCGGATACTATGGACTGTTTCTATTTTTTGTTGGACCGGGCAATAATTGGGTGTTACAATATTTATGCATTAAGATCAAATTAGGTAATCGGATGATTTGATGGTGTCGGCTCAGTTTCAATATTTGATGTTGTCGGCTCGGTTTCAGTATTGAAATTCCAGACCGTTTAAACCAAATTAACCAACTTTATACTTATTAAGTATAATGGGCTTAAGGGTAAAAAAAAATCCTTAGTAAAAAAAATGTAATTAAGCCCTTAGGACAAAAAGTTCATCCTATTGAGCCCTTAATGACCCACAATAAAATCAATTAGGCTCTTTCATTAACGGATACTATCAGTTGAATGATTTACCCATTAACTTTGTTGATGTAACAAACGGTGTTGACATGGCATGCTGATATGACAATTAACATTGACGTGGCATGTTACGTCAGCAAAAAATTAAAAATTTATTTTTAAAATTTAATAAAAAATATAACCTGGATAATCATTTGTCTAGATTCATTTGACTCTAGACTATTATTTACCTTAATTCATTCAATATGAATGGTAAACTATAAAAAAAATTTAAAGCTATAAAAATTATTAAAAATTGTAAAAATTTAAAGATGTAAAGAATTATGAAAATTACTTAAAAAAGCACTACAAACATCAAATGCTATTAAATAATCATAAAAAAAACACTCAAAATTTGAACCCTGAATTCATTTTATACAACAATGGCAGAGGAGTTGTGGAAATAGATGAATCAAACTATGTGGTTGGAGAAAGTAATTTGGTCATTAAATTAGATTATTCCTTACCTAAATGAGCTCTTATTAAAGCTGAGGGCACTTTTTTCTGGTAATCCTTCAACAACAATGAAGCTAAATTTTCCATTATTTTTACTACCATTTGCGATTCATCTTTGAAATTGAGGAACAAGATGGAAATAAGAAACATAATTGATCATTGTTGAATCGACTCAAAACACAGATATACTTGGGTTAGATGATAATCAAGGAAAGTTGTTGAGTGAATCGACTCAAAACACAAATATACTTGGGTTGGCACATATCTCGGAGAGGCATCGCGACTCCTCTCAAAGGCATGGTCGGATTAAAACCGACCTGAAAGATGGGCAACCCTTGAGATGATGGCCCTAGAGTGTAAATCTAGGTGTGCATTTCATCCATTTTTTCAGGTCTGAAAAGGTCCTACTTGTATTTTTCCCCTCAGGCGGTGCCTTTTCATCTTTTTTTTTAGAGTTTGAAAAGGTCCTACCTATATTTCTCCCCTAGGCGGTGCCTTTTCATCCATTTTTTCAGAGTCAACTAATAATCTTCTTTCGATGTCCAAATTTACAAAGGACAATGAAGTGATGTTTGAGTTTTATCCTACACAGTGTCAAGTTCGTGATCTAAAGACTAGGGAGGTTCTTATTTGTGGCTCTGTGCATGATGGGTTATATAAGCTACATCTCAACGGTTCTAACTCGACGATGTTACCTGCTCGATCCGCTCAATATTTTTCTGCTAGCACTATGCTACCTTATGATGTTTGGCATTATGGATTAGGGCATCCTTGAAATGCTACACTTAAGAAGGCTCTGTCTCAATGTAATATACGCTTTGATACAAATAAACATGTTACTTGTTGTACTGCCTGTCATTTAGGGAAAGAACATAAGTAACCTTTTCCATAGTTAGTGTCTGCATATATAGCTCCGTTGCAACTTTTGGCTGCTAATGTTTAGGGACCTGCTCCAGTCGTGTCCAATAGTTTTCGTTACTATGTTACTTTTACAGACGCGTATTGAAGATACACATGGGTATATTTTCTACAGAAAAAGTCAGATGTACTTGGTATGTTTATGGTGTTTCATAGACAGGCTGAAAGAATCTTGGGGTGCAAGCTTAAAACTCTACAAACAGATTGAGGAGGAAAGTTTCAAGCTTTGAAGGGGTATTTGGCACAACACGGGATTGTACAACGTGTCACATGTCCATACACATCGCAACAAAATGGCTTGGTTGAACACAGGCATAGGTAAATTGTTAAAGCTGATCTTTCAATGCTGTCCCATGCAGGTATGCCTATCACCTACTAGAATGATGCTTTCAGCAGTGCTGTTTTTTTGGTAAACAGACTGCCCTCCTCTCCTTTAGGGGTGTCACCTTATGAAAACCTGTTTCAAGAGTGTCCCACTTACTCATTTCTGAGGGTGTTTAGCTGTTTGTGCTTCTCTAACCTTCGTCTATACAATACTTCAAAACTATAGTATAGGTCCACTCCATGCACATTTCTAGGGTACTCTCCTTCTCATAAAGGGTACCGTTGTCAAGCTGCTGATGGAGGGTTTATATTTCTCGCCATGTCACTTTTCATGAAGGTGAGTTTCCATTTAAAACTCTTAGCTCCAGGCCGATAGCTCCTCTGTCTATTACGGCTCATTCTAGCTCTAAGCTGCTTGTTATGCAACCTGATCGTGCTACTTCAGTTCTGCCAGTGGCTAGTGCTTCCATAGCTTCAATGATTAGTCTTGTGAATTCCTTGCATATCATACCCACTATTGGCAGTAACACTCCAGTTCAGTACTCTTCTGTCAGCACCAACTCGAAGCAGTCTACTTCAAATAGTCCTCATGTACCTTCTTCATTTCCAATTGTTCCAGTTAATTCGCATGCCATGGTTACAAGAAGCAAAGCTGGTATTTTTAAACCTAAGGTCTACCTGAGCAGTGTAGGCAGTGCATTAAGGGATGTTCCTACTAATATTCATGATGCTATGCAACAGGAGTGTTGGAAAACGGCTGTTCATGATGAGTTGTAGGCCCTTCTTCGAAATAAGACATAGGAGCTTTGTCCTCTGCCTGATAATAGAAAAGTCATCGGGTGCAAGTGGTTATTTAAAGTCAAAAAGAGCGCTAATGTCACTGTGGAGAGGTACAAGGCACGTTTGGAGGCGAAAAGGTTTTCACAACATACTGGCTTTAATTTTTGGGATACGTTTAGTCCAGTTGTTAAGGCAACAACTATAAGAATTGTTCTAGCTATTGCTGCTATGAAGGGCTGGTCATTCAGGCAGGTTGATGTAAATAACGTGTTTCTTAATGGGGATCTAACAGAAGAAATCTATATAGCTCAACCACCTGGGTTTGAAGTTAAAGGTGCTAATGGACAGAAGCTTGTGTGTTGGCTGACAAAAGCTCTTTATGGGCTGAAGCAAGCCCCTCGTGCATGGTTTCAAACGCTAAAATAGTATCTTGTGCATCATCTTAGTTTTCATGCTTCAAAATCTAATCCATCCTTGTTCGTTCGAGCCTCTACTGGTCAACTGTTACTGCTTATGGCTTATGTGGATGACATAGTAGTCACAGGTAGCTCTGTTGCAGAGATAGACACAGTGACCAGTCTGCTTCATGACAAGTTTGCACTTAAAGACATAGGACAACTTAGCTTCTTGTTAGGCATTGAAGTCCAACACACATCTCAAGGGTTGTTTCTGAATTAAAAGAAGTATATATCAGAGATACTGCATAGAACAAGAATGACAAGAGCTATATCCACACCTACACCTATGGTGATCACTTCAAAATTAGGTGCCTCAGATGGTCACTCGTTGTTTGCTGATGGTCCCTTATATTAGAGTACAGAGGGCATGCTTCAATACCTGTGCATTACACGTCCTAACTTGACATTTTGTGTGAACAAACTAAGTCAATATATGAATTCTCCTAGTGATAATCATTGGAAAGCAGTTAAACGTGTCTTCAAGTATCTTATAGGGACTATGGATCATGGCTTATCTTCTTCAAATGACATTTTAAGCTAGTGTGTTATCCTGATGCTGACTGGGCTGCCTCAGTTGAAGATAGGTGCTCTACCACAGGGTATGTGGTTTATCTAGGGTCAAATCCAGTTGCATGGTGCTCCAAGAAAAAGACTGTGGTGTCTAGGTCGTCTTCTGAAGCTGAGTATCGTAGTCTAGCTAACTGTGTTGCTGTATTGCTATGGGTTAAGTAGCTGCTAGATGAAATTGAGGTGTCGGCTTGTCAGACACCAACCATCTGGTGTGATAATACCTCTACAGTTTCTATGGCTGCAAATCTAACTCATCATGCTCGTGTGAAACATGTGGAGATTGATCATCACTTTGTACTTGAAAAGGTGATAGCAAGCGTTCTACATGTTAATTTTGTTCCTTCCACGAGGTAAATTACTGATGTGCTTACCAAGCCTATACCCCCAAACAATTTGTTGGTTTTCGACAGGATCTGCAAGTTCATTCCAATAGTAGTGATTGTCAAAATTCAAATAAGACCGGGAGAATATTAGAGTAGTTAATAGTTAGCTAGTTAGTTAGCTAGTTAGCTAACTGTTGTTTGTGTTAGTTAGGTCAGTTAGGTCAGTTTACTCCTCTGGTTCTATAAATAAACAAATAGTAATTGTACTGGAACTATGATTTTGATTCAATAGATGAACTTTCAGTTGTGATATCTTAATAATTATACTCAAGAACTTTAGCATTGAATGAGTATAATAAACTTCATTGAAAAATTTTAATGAGCTGATACATGTATTTATAGTAACACATAAGTACTGTAACTTCTTTTAACAAACTAACTGCTAGCTTAACAGAAGACTAACTAATAACTAACTTTCTTTTATTAACAGCTACTCTAACATTCTCCTGGTTCTTAAACCTCTTGAAAAATAGATGGTGTATTCCTTGTTGTGACTCGAAGAGCATGCCGAAAAACTACAAACTGCTTGGGAGTGATAGGTTTTGTGAGCACATCAGCAATTTAACTAGTTGATGGAACAAAGTTGACTTCCAGAGAGCCATCGAGGATTTTTTTCTCGAACAAAGTGATGGTCGATCTCAACGTGCTTGACTATTGCATGATGAGTTGGATTAGCTGACATAGACACAGTGTTATCACACCAGATCTCTGGTGTTTGTTCCACAGATATACCAATTTCTTTCAACAGCTGTTTAACCCATAATAGCTTAGACACGCAGTTGGCCAAACTTCGGTATTCAGCTTCTGAGGACGACTAGAAACCACTGCTTGCTTCTTGGAGTACCAGGCTATTGGGTTGGACCCTAAGTACACGACATAACATGTAGTAGATCATCTATCTTCAACTGAGAATGCCCAGTCAACATCTGAGTAGCAAACGAGCTTGAACTGTCCATGTGAGAAAAATAACCCATACTCCATAGTTCCAACTAGGTAGCGTAGAACACGTTTAACTGCCTTCCAATGAGTTTCACTGGGAGAGTTCATATATTGACTGAGCTTGTTAACACAAAAGGATAAATTAGGCCATGTAATACATAGATACTGGAGCATGCCAATAGTGCTGCGATAGAGATGACCATCAGCAAGAGCTTGGCTGTCATAAGAGGCAACCAACTTATGTGAGCTGACTATAGGAGTAGGGGTAGCAACTACACCTACCATCCATGTTTTTTGTAGTATTCATGCACATACTTTCGCTGACTGAGAAACAAACATTGAGAGGTAGATTGTACTTCAATACCGAGAAAAAATTGAGCTGGCCCAAGTCTTTGAGAGAAAACCTATTATGAAGCTGGAGCACCACACTATCGATATCTTGACTGGAGCTGCCAGTGAGAATAATGACATTTAAATAGGCCATAAGCAACAATTAACTATCACTAGAGATGCGAATAAACAGTGATGGGTCAGCCTTTAACGTATGAAACTCGAGCTTACTGACCAAAAAGTGTTTGAGGGTGTGAAACCATGCACGGGGAGCCTGGTGCAGCCTATACAAGGCTTTGTTCAACTTACACACTAACTTCTAATTGTCAGGGCCTGACACCTTAAATCCAGGCGGCTGATCCATGAAAATTTCTTCAGTTAGCTCCCCATTTAAGAATTATTCACGTCAACCTGGCATAGTGGCCACCCTTTCATTATAGCAACAGCAAGAACTGCCCTGATAGTGACTGCGCGAACCACTGGACTGAATGTATCTCGAAAATCAGTTCATGCATGCGGAGAGAATCCTTTGGCTACTTAACGAGCTTTATACTATTCCACAGTGCCATCAGCTTTTTTTTTTTACTTTAAATAACCATTTACAGCCAATGGTCCGGCGATGTGGAGGGAAAGGACAAAGACTCCATGTGTTGTTGCTGACAAGAACATGCAGCTCAGCATGAACTGCATCTTTCCAGGAGGTATGAGCCATGGTTGTATGAACATTAGTAGGCGTGTTAGGCGGTAAGCATGTGCTGCTCAAATAGGCCTTTGGTTTGAAGATTCCAGCTTTGCTGCGGGTGACCATAGCCTTTGAATTTTGTGGAATAGGGAGTGGGGGTTGAATACGTGCAGGGATGGTTGGTAGAGATACAGAGTTACTATAGGGACAAGAAGAGGACTGGTAGATAGGTTGAACAGAGTGTGTTGACTCAGGCAAATTAGGTAGAGTGGAGGGCAAGGATGGAGAAAGGTTGTTAGTCATAGTGCCAGGTGATGGGTAGTTATGTGGTTAAGGACTGGGGGATAGAGCAAGCAATTTGGAACTGGTCTGATACCATGTTGAATTATTCTCAAGAACTATAACATTGAATGAGTATAATAAACTTCATTGAAAAATTATAATGAGCTGATACATGTATTTATAGTAATAGATGAATACTGTAACTTCTTTTAACAAACTAACTGCTAGCTTAACAAAAGACTAACTAATAACTAACTTTCTTTTATTAACAGCTACTCTAACAATCATCTTTTGGAACAATTTGCAGTTGGCAGTGCTGCTGTTTGTTTTGGCCAGGTGTGGCACCTTTATAACCATCTGGAAATTGGCTAAACTGGGTAAGTTTTTTTTTTTTAATTACCTTCGAAACTTTTTTTACCACCCTTAAACTCTGTTAATTTTTTTATAATATTATAAAATTTTAAATATGGTAAAATTTTATTGAAAAATTACATATTTAATTTTTATACTTTTTTTATACTTTTTAGTAACTTTTAATAATTTTTATAATTTTTAAAAAAAATTATAATTTTGAACTCATCGTGAATGAATACAAATAGTTATCTAGCTTAACTCTAGATGTTTATATTTTCTTATTAGATTTAAAAATATTTTTATAATTTTTTCCTTTTAAATTTTTTTTTGATGTCAACATGCAAGATCAACACCATTTGCCAATCAACAAAATTAACAGTCAAACTAGTCAATTAACAGTTTTATTAAAGAAAAGGCTTGTTGATTTTTCGGGTTATTAAGGACTCAATAAAATGAACCTTTTTTTCTAAGGATTTTTTACCTTAAGCCAATATAATATATATTTAAACCTAAACCCAAATTCAATACCAACTGAACCCAATTTATAATTTATTCAAAATCCAACCTAAATAAAAATAAATCCTTTCCAAATTAAAATTAATATAAAGATAATAATATTAATAAAAGGTTAAACATTAATAAAAAAGTTAAAATAAAACTAAATTCCCAAATCATTAAAATTAAATTTATTATTAATATTATTAGTATGGTATAATAAATCATGTTTAACCATTCGTGATAAGTATAACGATAATTATCGTATGATCAAAATAATATATTATGTCATATATTTTATATTATCATTAAAATTATATTTTATAGATTTTAGTAATTATTAAATTTATATATTTATTATACAAATATAATTATAGTATTAAAATACTTTATATTCAATTAATGATTTTTAAAAAGTATTTTAGTTTATGATTTAAATTTATTATTAATTATCTTTTTATTAATAAAATTTAATATAAATATAGAATGCTTATGAAAATATTTTCATAAAATAAATAATTATCATTTATTTTTATTTTAAATATTATCATAAAATTATGTTGTTATAATGTCTATTATGATTTTTGAGCTATAAATTCGAGTTTTGGCTCGAATTTACCTCAAGTTCGCGTCAAATTGATCTCGTACTCGAATTCTTATGACTCGGCACGAATTTTCTAAGTCTTGAACTTTCATGCATTTGAATTTTTTCAAGCTCGAATTGGTTAGAGTACTCTATCCTGAACTTGAATTGTTATGGGCTCAGATTGGTACGAATGAATTTTTGAGCTCAAGTCTGTTTTGCTAGCTGGCACACATAATTTTTTTTTCTTGGTAACAAGAAGGAAGGCATTAAAAGAAATATTGCCTAATTAACAAGAACAGAAGCAGTAAAGGGTCCTATTCCAGCATTTGTAGCATTTCAATAAGATAAAAACCAGAGCTGTACCTCAGAACCTGTTTAGCTATAAAGCCGGCCACTCTACTAACTCCTCTTGGAATACGTTGAATATGGATGCTCCAATGCTTTTTTTACAATCTGTTTCAAAGTCACCTGTCGATAATCACGATTCCAAACTGTTTCAAGGATCTTGTTGACTAACACTTCAGTGGTTAAAGGTGAGGAGAGTTGTTGAGGGTCGCAGGTTCAAACTGCATTGTGGTTGTTTGGCAGCCAGAATTTGAGAGTTGGTTTTTTAAAAGTCAGCAGTCATATTAATGAAGTAATGAATTGGAAGGCATTTGCAAATGTGGGATACTGACTTTGGTTAGACACCATGAATACCAACTACGACCACCAATCCTTTCCTTTTTCTCGTTAAATCAAAGTTGATATTAACAACTACAGGCCCCATTCCATAAGCTTATGCCAAGAAATGATAAAAAAAAAAAGAAGTTACAGACCATTATAAGACCAGTTGTTCTAACATTTTCAAGAAAAATGCAATCAACAGCAATCAGGTCTGACTGTAACATTAAATAATGATGATAATCTCTTACAAGGGATAATCAGATAATTCAAGGGATAATCTCTTACAAGCTAAATCGTATGTTTCGTAAGAAGGTGTATTATTAATAGTATTCTGGCAATTATAGCACTACTCAAGTTGATAAAAAGAAAAAAAAAAAAGGGTTATTAGTAAAACAAATAGTTAATTGATGTAATGCATTTAGATTGTGAAAGTAGAGCTCGTAAAATAGACCCAAGTCTATAATGATTCGAGTCCGAGAAAATTCAAGCCCATAACAGATTTGAGCTCAAAAAAATCCGAGTTTAATAAAACTCAAGCTTAAGAAAGTCCGAACTCGAAATAAATTCGACTCAAAGTTTAAAAAACCTGACTTTATAATTGAACAACCATAATAGACATTAATAATTAATATAATTTTATGATATTACTTAAAATATAAATAAATGATAATTTTTAAAATATATTCATAATCTTTGCATATTTATATTAAAATCTTATTAATAAGAAAAGCAATTAATAATAAGATTTTTTATGTTAACTTATTAAGTGAAATAAATTTCTAAAAATTTAATTTAATATGAAATATTTTAACACTATAATTATATAAGAATAATAATTATATAAAATTAATAAGTATTAAAATCTATAAAATTAAACTTTAATGGTAATATAATAATATATTATATAACTATTGCGAAACCAATTACTTGACCTTGAACTGATATACTAAATTAGTATATTGCTAATACATAAAATAATAATATAATATATCACTATTACTAAAAATATTAATACATATATGGCTATTATTATAATATATGGTATAATAAAAGATATAGTATTAAATGATATTATAATGTTTAATCATCAATGCATATATATAAACTATTAATATATTATATGATATGATATAACATTATAAAATATAGTAGGAGGGCTAACTTTAAATGTACGAAAAAGTATAAAGACTTAGAACATATTTCAATTAGTATAATAATAAACAATAATAGATAATAATAACTAATATATAATGTACTACTATTATGTATAACTATTCTTATAATATAGATTATAATAAAAGATATACTATTACATGATTTTATAATGTTTAATCATTTATGCATATATAAAGTATTAAAATATGATATGATATGACATAATATGATATAGCATTTTATAATATAGTAGGAGGCCAACTTTCAAATGTACTAAAAGTATAGGGACTTAGAGCATATTTCAACTAGTATAATAATAAACAATAATATATAATATATAGTGTACTACTATTATATATAATTATTATTATATCATAGATTATAATAAAAGATAAAATATTTATATAATATATAATGTTTAATCATTGATGTATATATATGAACTATCAATATATTATATATGATATGACATTATATAATATAGTTGGAGAGTTAACTTTCAAATATAGGATAAGTATAGGGACTTAGGCGTATTTCAACCAATATAATAAACAATAATATATGATAATAAGTAGTATATTATGTATTCCTCTACTATTATAGTATGTAATATAGTAGTAATGAAATAATATATTTTATAAGTATTAATATAATAACTATTATTGTATTATAGATTATAATAAAAGATAATTAACATAAATAGTTATGTGTAATTTAGTATATTAAAATACATGTTTATAATTATAACTAACAATACATAAAATACTATTAAAATATTAATATCTTAATAAAATATTATTTTTAAATTAGATGTGAAATGGGCTTTAACATTTTACAAATCGTATTTGGGTATTGTGTTTAATTTCTTTTATTTTGAACTTGAGATTTGAGTTATAATTAGTTTGTTTTGAGTTTGGGTAATAATGAATATATTATTTAGGTTTGGGTTTATATAATATATTTGAATTTTGAAATAAATATTTTAGAATATGAATAAAAGGTTTATAAATTTAATAAAAAGGACAAAAGGTTATTTAATTGTTAATAAAATATAATAATAAAAACAATAAAATATATTTCCGTTAATTTATATAATATCATAGAATAATAAATTTTGCATACAATAAGCATTTTAATTATTTTATATAAAATAACTTTGTTAAATATATATAATTTATACTTATTGTAAGGCAAATTTCAATTATGTTGTCATCGTATAAAAGTTAAATGAATTATTACATTCAAAATTAAAATATTTATAACTTAAAATTTTCAAAATTATTTGTGTACAAGCCCAATTTTGACTCGGGCCCGTACCAACAAATAATGAAGAACAGTCCATAAGTCCAAAACACACGGCCCAATAAACCTAACCCAAACAGACCCAAAAACATAATCGGGCCCGCACCAAAAGGCCCAATAACCCAATTGGCCCAAAACCCTCTGACCCATTAGCCAAACTAGGGTTTCAGAAAGTCTAAAACCCTAGCGCCGCATCTGTTGACTTTTGGACTTCTGCCGCCGCCGTCTTCTGACGCCGCGCCACCTGCTCCACTTGTTCCATCTGCCCATTAGCCATCCTGCAAAATGAAGCAAACACGCAAGGCAGAATCGAACAGTAGCAAATAGTAATAAACAAAATATAATATTGTATCAATTTTGGCTATAAAAAGCCATCACCAAGTCAATATTTTTTTTGGACACACAATCAATAGAAAAAGGAGTTGATTTTGAACAAAAAAAGAAACAAATTGAAATTTTAAGGTGATTTCTTCGTTTTTTCGATCTTTCTTTTTTTATTTTATTTTGTATACGAAAATAAAAAGAAAAGAAGGGGAACTCACCTAACGGATCCCGCGGCCACGGCGTCGGAAGTCCCCTTTCGTCACCGGAATCGGTTTAAAAAGGGTGGTGAAGGGTCTCTTCTTTTGGGTTTTTTTCAGGCTAAGAGGGCCTGACCTTCGTGTGCGCTTTGAAACGAGGTTGAAATGCTTCTTTTGCGCAACACCGGCCACTGGCCACGGCGGTGCTCACAGTGGGTACCACGCCGGAGAAGAGAAAGGGGAGAGGGGTTAGAGAGAACCCCTGTTGTCTTTTTTTTTTTTCTGGAAAGTAAGGGAAATGAAAATTCTTTAAAAAAATTTTGATTTATAATGACGTGATAAACAACGTCGTTCAGGGTCGACCACAATGGCCCTAAAACGATGTCGTTTTCCCTTATGGCCCGCATGTGAGACCCGACCTGAGGAGGATCCGCGTGTTTTCACTCTGATGGGAATTTTGCGCGTTTGGCCCTTCCTCCTTTCTTGTCCCTTCAAATCGATTTATTTTATTTTCAAATTTGGCCCCAAAAAATTATTTCCATGTCACTTTGATCCGCAGTTGAACGACGACATTTTAAAAAGAGGGGATATTTGCTGTTTTGGTTCCCTTCATTCTGCGCTTGTCTTAATTTAATCCTTTTAGTTTTTTATTTCGAATCTACCCTATTTTTTCGTTTTTATTTCAAATTAGTCTGTGTTTTTTAGCAATTTCATTATTTAATTAATCATGTTAATGTTGTTATCATGATCATATCATACCATTAATCTTATATTATTATTATTATTATTATTATTTACTCATTTATATCCTGTTTAAATTTCAAACTTTGTTATGTACATACATACATATATGCATTTTCATTTTTTTCATTTTATTCATTTTCTTTATTGTTATTATTGTTTTACTTGATGTTTATTTATTTATTTATTTATTTATATGTCCATTATCATCTCTTTTAAAAAACGTTTTAGTTTTATTTGTCTATTTACTTGTTATTTTATGTAATCGATTTGTCCTTTTTTTTCTCTTTAATTTTATTGTGGTTGGTCGTGTTATCTATGCTCACATCGTCGTATTCATTATTGTCATTTATTAATGCGGCATTTATTCATATATCAAATTTAACATTACATCAATTTTTACCCAAATTCGTAAAAAAGAGAAAATTTTGAAAATAAAGGCAATACTCGGTATTTGGGATCTTCGAGAGGATTGAGCCCTAACGTATTGGGTTCCAATTTTTTTCGTTGAATCTAAATAATCGAGAATACTCTTTAATCAAAAAAACATAAATAAAAAGCTCATTATCGGGAATTCAATACATTGTGTCCTAACGCATTGGATATGACACGTTGTTTTATCGAGATGAGGATTTTTCTAAAAAATAATAAAGGCAATATTCAATGTTTAGAATTTTGAGAAATTATGCCCTAACGTATTGGGCTGCGATTTCTTCATCTGACTTAAACAATTGAATATCCTTTTAAATTTTATTGCACGAGTTTTTTGAACAAGCTCATTTTTGAAGAGGTGAAATATCATGCCCTAACTCATTGGATGTGACATTTTCTCTCTCCGAAATGAGAGGGTCTTAACGAGTGATTTGATTTATACAAGTTTTTTAATACAATGATCGTATTTTAAAATCTTTGCACATTTTTGATATTAAGACACTAATTAATCAACAATGTACCAATTTAAGGCGTGTCAAGGGTGCTAACCCTTCCTCGTGCGTAATTGACTCTCGAACCTGTTTTCTGGATTTTATAAGACCAAAAATTATTGTTTTAGTAAATTTAAATTTTTACTAAAATGATTTAATTATGAGGTGATTTGATCACACCTAAATAAAAAAGGATTGGTGGCGACTCCCATATTCGTTTTCGTTTTCAAAATAAAAGTTGACCCCGTTTTCAAAAAAATGGTGTCAACAATTTGAATCCGTCAGAGCTCACTTGACTTGATCCAAGCTCAAATCTGAAAAAAATTCGAGTCCAGAAAGACCCAAGCCTGAGAAAATTTGAGCCCGTAACAGGTCTGAGCCTGAAGAAAATTTGAGTCCAAAAAAGCGTGAACCAAGCTTATTCGAATCCAAAGTAAGCTTGATCCAAGCCCGCCCATTTGCAGCTCTATGTGAAAGCACAAACCATTATTTCTTTCTTCTATTTTCCACCAATATATTTATTATAATAATTATAGATCCCTTGAATACAAGATTGAACTTGTCCTTCCTTTTCATTTGTTACTCAAAACTTAACATGTATGATTTATCTAAATAAAATATTATAATTAGATTATTAAAATATTAATAATACAAAAAAATGAAAACATGTAAAACTATTTGAACTAAAACCCTTTAATATATATTATTGGTACACTCATACACAATATCAACAAGGCTAAAAAAGGTTGAGAGGGAAGCGATGCCGAGGAAGGTTGATTCACCCTAAAACCCTAAATCCTAAACTCAAATTTCAAACACTCATGCCCCCGTTTTCCTTTAATTCACATAATTTTCTCCACGTACACCAATGTAAACCCCTTAAACTTTGAAAAGAGGCTTTTTTTCTTCTATACCGACTATATTAGGGAGACCCAAATACTTCTCTGCGTTATTTGAATATCTGATATGAGTCACAAAGGCCCAACTCAAGCTCAAGAACGTGATGGGCTTAAACTACCACAAGGCCCAATAACGAGATCAAAGGCTAAGCAAATGCGTACGAACTAAATGGAACCATTCAAGACTTCTTTAGCAAGGCCTTAGATGCGCATACAAAGGAAAAAGAAAATCAAGATTCACTTTCTTGTTTTCAAGAAAATCAAGAAACTGAATCTTGGTCCAATTTTACTGTTTTGATCGATTTTAAGAATCAAGAAAATCAAGATTTCAAATCTTTGAAATCTTGGTCCAAGAAACCGAATCTTGCAGCCAAGGTGCATCGGATCTCAGTTACGAGCATCAACGAACCAATTTTGGGAAAGAACGGATTACAAGCCCAAGTTCTTGAAGATACAGCCCAATAAGATGTTCCAAGCCCAATCCTGAAATTTAAATCAGACTTAGTTAAAAATCAGGCCAAATTTCAAAGTGGCCCAATTTGTTAAGTTTTAATTCTTTAAATACTTAGTTTAAATTTTTGACTTTATAAATTAATTTCTATGTAAACATTCAGTCCAAGAGGCCCATTTAAAAAGCCTTGGCCGAATTTTCCTTTAAAATCAAATAATTAGGATTTTTTTTAGTTTTTCCTAATAGGGTTAGGAAAGTAATAGAGGCCTATATATGTAAGGCTTGGCCGGCCACACATTACACACTTGAATAATACATTGAAATCAGATTTGTTTTGTTGAATGAAAATTCTCTTTAAGTTCTCCAAGAATTTTCTCTTGAGTTTTCTTTAGAATGAGTTTTAACAATCTTTTTGATTGTGGGAGCCATCTTCAGCCATCTTCTTGCCATTGTTCTTCATTGGAGGGAAGATTAGAGTCGTTTGAAGGGAGTTGTGAAATCTTTCTTGATTTCAAGGCTTCTTAGGACTTTATCTTTATTTTGTTCTTGCTATTCAATCTTTTAATTTTCTGCTTGTGTCGATTTCATTATCTAACTTGTTTAAACTCTCTTGTTGCGTCTCTAGCCCCGTTCAACCTCTAAGAATCTGTTCGGCACCAACCTTGGACAACAAGAAACGTTTTGATTTCATAAAACCCCTCTTTACTGCCGTCCAAACCCTAGATCTAGTTGATTTCGTGATCTGCTGAGTTTTTTTGAAATTAACTTGCTGTTTTGTGTTCTTCTTTTCAGATTCGGTTGTTTGAAACCTATTTTGAATTTAATTCTGTGTTCTTGGCTTCCAAGATTAGCTATTCATAAGTGTTTTTAATTCTTGGCTGATCTTTTATTGTTTTGGGTAGTTCCGTTTCAGATCTAATTGATTCTAAGCCAAATTTTCTGTTTCGTTTCAGATCCAAGCGTTTAGAGTTTTCATAGGAGTTTCCCTTGACTTGACAACTCGATCTTGGTCCACGCGCAAACCCCCTATCAATATCTCACTCCCATATCTTTAGATAATTGTAGTCTCACATTTTCAAGAGCGTTTGCACTAAAGAAAACAGTAGATTTGTCGAAATTTATACATTGTCCTGAGCAGTCTCCATAGTCTTTCAATATGTTTTTTCAAAGCTATTACTCATCTAGTTGTAGCTTCTCCAAAGAGTATGCAGTCATCGAAAAAAAGTAGTGTAAAATTGAAGGCCCACTTTAACTTTCCCTAACTCCCTTTAATTTCCCTTCTTTTCCAGCTAGACGTGTAACAGTGGATAAACCCTCACTACAAATCAAAAAGAGAAAAGGGCTTAAAGGGCCTGCTTACCTTAGCCCCCTTGTAGATTTAAACTTCTCTCATCTTAGCTCATTTATGCTTACTGAATATGAAACAGTTGAAATGCACTCCATCACCGTATCCACCCAGGCCTTTGCAAAACCCATTTTAGTAATTTTTTCTTGTAAAAAACCCCATTCCACTCTATCGTAAGCTTTGCTCATGTCTAATTTTTATGCCATTAATGCTTTGTTTCCTCCTATGTTTTTTACCAAAAGTATGCAAAATTTCATATGCTAATAAGATATTGTCTAATTTCAGTCTGCTTGGGACGAAAGCACTTTGAGATTTATCAATATATAGATCGATGACCATTTGTAAAAAATTTTCCACCATTTTAGTTACCACTTTATAAATGACCCTACGTAAACCATTTTAGTTTATCCATGCTCTTTCTTTCGTTAAGGATATGTAAGCAAAATAGACTAACCTCCTTTCCGACAATACGCTAGTAACGTTGAAAAAAAAGAGCTGAAAAACCATCAATGCATGGGGCCTTAGTAGGTCTCATATCTTTTACTGTGGAAAAAATTTCCTCATCTGAATACGGCATCGTAGGCTCTTCGTTCATATCATCAGATATACAGGTTTCCACCCCTGATAAAATATGTTGCATGTTGGACTCCCCTTTATTTGATGTGAAAAGGCCTTCAAAGAAATATTTTACAATATGCGCCATCTTACTATGATCCATTGTGACCCTACCCTCTTCTGTTTCAAGGAGATTGATTGTATTCATCTTTTTGCGTTGTGAGGAAAAGGAATGAAAGAATTTTGTGATTTTATCACCCGCCTTAAGCCAATTAATCCACGCCCACTGTTTCCAATACAATTCCTCATTGTCAATTTCCTAATTTAGTTGTAATTTTGCATCATTTAAATCATTCAAAGTTCCAGTTTGCCGATCTTCTTTTTGTAAATCCTACAGTTTGCTATACTATCGCGCTTTAAGTTCATCTCTTTTCCATTTGATATCTTGGCTCCATCTCATCAAATTCCTACCTAGGCACTCCAATTTTTGTAATAAATACCCATTTGTCAGACTCCAAAATCTTTTAACTTCTTCCTTAAACATCTCCTCCATCATCCACCAAGCTTCAAAATGAAAGTTTTTTTTCCTCATTGTACCTTGTTGTTCTAATTGAATTAAGAGAGGGCAATGGTTAGAGAATGAGTGTGGTAGATGACTAATTGAAGCTTGCATAAATTGTAATTCCAACTTGTATTTGTCACTCTCCTATCAAGCTGCTTCCTTATGTTGGTTTCCAACTAATTTCCTCTTTCCCATGTGAACCAAGGGCCTGAAAAGCCCACACCATAAAGGCCACATTCCAGTAGTGTTTCACTAAATTGCAACATTCGTTTTTCTTCCCTTGGCTGCCCACCTTTTTTCTTAGATGCATAAAGAATTTCATTGAAGTCTCCACAAACTAACCATGGAGGATTAAAATTCATACTCAGTCTTTTTAATTCATTTCATTAATCATTTCTCTCATTTGCATATGGAGAATCGTAGAATCCCGTGAAGCGACATTCCGCTTGCTGCTCTTTTGTTTGATCTTCAAGTCTATATAATTACTTGAGAAGCTTCGTAATGTAATATCCTTCTCTTCTTTCCATGCTAAACTAAAACCTCCCTTGCTCCCATCCGCTCTCACCTCAATCTCGTTAATGAAACCATACCTCATTCTGATTGATTCCATTTTTCTCTTATCAATTTTAGTCTTCATAAAGAACACAATTTGTGGTTTATATAACTTTAGTACATTCCGAAGTTGTCGTACTGCCCATGGGTTCACCAAACCACGGATGTTCCAGCATAATATTTTCATTGCACCTGGTCAATAAACCAACTGGTTGCCGCTGATCCTGTTTGAGATGAAATTTCTTCTTCCGCTATCTTGTCGCCTTTTTCAACTATGTTTCCTTTAATTTTCAGTTCCCCCTCTATTTGTTTTGCCCTTTTATTTTCACCTATATTTGGGCTGTTCAGTTCTACATTCTCAAGATCATCCCAGTCACCTTTTCTTTTTCGACAGATGGGACCCCAGTCACTTTGATCCATTGGTGCATTGATTCCCATTCTTCTCCATCTTTTTCGTGGCCCTTTAAGTCCAACAATAATATTTTGAGAGAAAACTGTTTAGTCAATTTTGATAGCTGAAGGAAGATTGGCCCACGTTGAAAGCCCATTATGCTATTTTGTATCCTTAATAGAACTTTAAAATAATGAGACTTCTAAGTTACGTTCCTCATTACCCTTACTCCAAGCTTTATTATTATTATTTTCCTTATCATCTGGTCTTAACCAATTTGAATTCAAGTTGGTTTCAATATCAAATATTCTCGATGTGCCCTTCATCGGCATCCTTTTCTCACCTGATCATTATCGGAATTTGAGTTGCCCTCCATTCCTTCATCAGATCTTCCTAAGTAGTTATGTTGTGGCATTGATTTCTTTAAGATGACTCATAGCAGCATACTGACCTTCTCTATTAATTTTCATTCGGCTTTCAGGGCTAGCAAGATAGGTAGATTCACTTCCGATAATTCCTTAGCTTCATCTGAAGTGTCATTGCAATCCTTTATGCCATGCACCATACGCTCACATCCAAAGCAAAAACTAGGCAAATTTTCACATTTAAAAGGAGCCCAAGATTTTTCTTGTGTGCCTACCATAATGAAGATCCCCCTACGTAATGGCTTTTGAACATTTAATTCTACTTTTATACGGCAAAATTCCCCCATTAATTCTGAGCTAATGACTCCTCCAAAAGTAGATCTAATTGCATGTGAAAGATCTTGTTTGTCACATTCAGGTGGACAAGGGCCAATTTTAAGCCAGAATAGAGACTGAATCAAATGAATATTGCTTATATCTATCGATTTTTCTAGTGTTTTTAAAAGCACCAAATTTCGTCTAAAAAGCCATGGTCTCCCTGTAATTATTACTTCCATATCTCCCTCATTTTCAAATTCAATCTTGAACAAGTTTTGACCGACAATCGTAATCTTAATCTATTTTTTTATTTTCCAGATACTCTTCAAATGGGCTCTAAAGCTATCCGGATTGTAGGATTTCATCGTCTCCAAAAGAGTCGACTTTCTATTGGGGACTACCAATGAACTCTTTAACTATCAGATGTACCAATTCTTCTTCTAGAAGAGAGATATCGTCTCTCGACATAGCTATCGTCATCATGGCCCTACTCACTAGCCAACCACAATAGACCTGTTTCTTTGGGAGACTAACGAGAGAGCACTATTGACCTTACTATGTGCTATTTTTTAATTAATTACAAACCCCAAGAAGAAAAAAAACCTTGTATGAGCATTACATGAACCATCATCACTGTGGATGGTGGTTGTAGATTTCATAATGAAGCATAACTTTTCCAGGAAGTTTCTTTATCTCAAAATTAAGGATTTTAGTCTTCAACCGTAACACCCACAAGGATATTGTCTCTCTATCATCCAACACTTTTCAATCTTTAACCTCATAGCTATCGATCATGTTTAACAAAGTTGATAATATTTGCTAATCCCCAACACTTAAACCAATTGAATTTTAGTTGACCTAAAAATACATATATTGTATTGGTCCTACTTCTAATTGGTTAAGGATTTTAAATGCAGAAGATTTCATTATCCCATTGTCAATTTCCTCCAAACACACACTGGTACAGAATGGTTATGGGTACGGCGATGTCAAATGCCAGTTAAGTGACAATATATAAGATTTTATATAGATATAGTTTAACAACGTTGATTACAGTAAGATTAGAATATTTGATGGGACTTGAAAGGGTAAGAAGCGATAAATGGGTTAAGAATATTAATTTTTTTACTACACATAAATTTAATAGATGATTCCAACCCCTTTAGATGAGCGATGCGTTTATTTGCGATTAGTGTAAAAATAGCAATAATGGTGAGATTAGACACTATAACGATACTGTAACGTGAGACAAAAAAATGCTAAACGTACCGCACTGAAAGTAAACGCTCGTCCTAAAAGACCCAAAAAGTATAAAAATTCCTATCAATAAGAGAGAGAGATATATAATAAAGAAATTCAACATCTAATTTTAATGTTGGTTATTTGCATTGAAAGATTACAATTTTAGCTCTAGAATCACATAATAGGAATTTTGAGATCGTTATAGCTTAATCTAGCTAGTCTAGGGATTATTTTGCAAAATTGTTAAAGTTTTAAAATGTTTCCATTGATGGTTTTTGATGTTTTTGTTGTTAAATAGCTTGGTTGAAAGTTTAGATGTGATCATGGACTAAATTATAAATTGAATTTGGTTGATTTTGAGTTTAGGGACTAAAATGAAAATATGTTGAAATTGGCATGAAATTCTTATAATCATAGATGCTTGAGAGCTGTATAGGGATGAGTTTGAATTTATATTTTATTTTAGGCTTTAAACATGAAAAATATGTTTTATTTTGATTTTAGGGTTAAATTGAATAAACTGTACAAATTAGGATAATCGGGAAAAATAATAATAGGGTACTATATGCATTAAATAAGTGTTATAAGGTATTTGGAACTATTAATATGAAATGAATTACCGTATAGATCAAGAAACAAATCAACTAGTAAATAATTGAGGAAATGAGAAAATTGCAGATTAGTCTCTAACACTTCCTTTGTTGTTGTTAATACCTAGTATGTTCATAGGATTTACTTTTATACTTAAATGTGATGTTTATGTTAGAAATGAATATTTCATGTCTATCAAATATATATATTTTGAATTGTATGCAAATGGAAACATAAGTGAGAGACCTACTAATTTGCACTGTGGTGTTTACTGATTCGCACTTCGGTGCCTACTTTTAAACCACTTTGGTGCCTACTGGTGTGGTATAGTTACCCATGTGTTTGTATAAGTTCACATAGTTCATCAGGTTAATGGTTAAAAAGGAAATTCATTACCTAATTCTATATAGTAAATAGAAATAAACGTGTTCATATAGTTATAAATGTTCTTTTACTTGATTAAGCAAAAAGATATATTCTTTTGATAGTTTTGATGAATTGATGCTGATTTGAATGGTTTGAGCAAATTTACAGATTATATGGATATATATAAATTACTCACCTTACAGTTGAGATATGTTGTAACAAGAAACTTATGTAAATTTATTGTATTGGTACATTTAATTATGAAACAAGGTAAGTTTACTGTTTTAACATCTATCAGCTTACTAAGCATATGTAATGCTTACCTGGTTATGTTTTCCTGTCTTATAGTTATCCTTTGTGGAAAGTGAAGATTGGATTAACTAGGAATTCAAACTATCCAACTTCTGTCTCGGTAGACCTTTAATCGCTCAAGATTCAGTTTTGTGGCATGTATATAAGCTTATTATGTATAAAAGTCACTTTGAAATATAATGGTTTTGAATATGTTATAATATTTGTTCCTGAACATTATATGATATGTTATAAGTCTTACTAAGTGGTTGTGTTATCTTGTATGGTGGTATTGTGGTGCTAGTTTGTTGCTAGCATATGAATGATCTATGCTTGGTGATTAATGGAATGAATATTTTGGTGCAAATATTTAGATGAATTAAGATGTTTCTCTTTAGATTATATGTGATTGCGGTGTCTTAAGGCATATTGGTTACATATGGGAAATGTTATATTATTGGCATCAATTTGTGCATTTTGGGACAGGTTAAAAGAATGGTTATTGCATACTTATGACCTAGGTGAAATTTTGGTTTTGTAAATTGCATAATAAGGTACTGATTGGCATACACGGGTTAACACATGGCCATGTGTCACACACGGATAAGTGACATGGTCGTATGTTCCATTTTTATTTGGATGGTCTTGGGTAACACAGTTTCAGTTTGTTACACATGCTGGCCACACACCTATTTGGTAATATAGATATGATCATTGGATTTTCCACACGATCTTCGTCTCTCACACGGCCTAGTCGCATGGTCGTGCTGCTGTTTGTAATTTTTTGCATTTAGGTCCACACGACTTTAATGAGTTATACGATTTGGATACACGATCATGTGACTCCAACTTCACATGGTCACCGGTTGTAACACAGTCGCATGACCCTGTTTTGTGAATTTTTCCCTAGTGTTTAAAAGTTTGTAATTTAGTCTTTATTTGTACTCGGGTCAACTTAAGAGTTTTTGTAAGCTCGATTAAGACTCATATTTATTTGTAAATCATGCTAAACATGGATTATGAATTGTTTTGATTGTTTATTTGAATGATTAATGTTAAAATTGTATACGAACTGCTTTGTTAACTGTTGTAGCATCTTATAGCTTGAGTTCGGTGACTAGACCGAGAGAGGGGTGTTATAGTGGGGGAATCAATGGCATCTGCTATACTTACTTTCAGGGTCTCGCTTTGTTTTGGAATTAACCCAAAGTTGAAGCCTTATTTTAGAGCTGAGAGATTAGCTAGTGGTGATGATAATTATTCTTCTTTTTTTTTAGTTTATTTGAGTTTGGGTGTTGGTTTTTTTTTAATTTACAAAATCTTTAAAAATAAAAAATTTTCATTTTGTAAATGTTGAGAGCTAAATTTATTGAATTTTTTAGAATTTGAAGTAAAATGATGATTTTGTAAACATCAATAGCTAAATTTGTTGCATTTTATATTTAGGATCAAATTAATAAAATGTGTAAACATTAGAGGCTAAATTTATTATTAGACCAATAAAAACCCACATCAACATATATGTCAAATTTCAAACGATTACTAATGTTTGGTGTCCAAAAATATTTGATTTTATATAATTTAATGACAAAATTAAAAATTAAAAATTTAATGACTAAAATAAAGCACGGGCAATACTTTAAAAACATTTACTTTAAAGATTGTATAATATTATTATATTGAAATACATAAATATGGAATCTTATCTTTTTGCAATGGGCTCCCATGGCCATTGCCATGAGCTCCATGATCTGAATCAGACAGTCAAAGGTATTCAAATGGTAGGCGTCACGTGGGACGGAGGATAGCTAGAGGAAGAAAAAAAGAAATGAAATCAATTATAATTATAATTTACTTTTTGCTAATTATTTATTCTATTTAGTTTGGTTTACCGAAAATTATTTTCTTAATCAAACAACAATGATTATAGTTAGTTGTGAGATTTAATTTTCTTTTACTTAAAGGTTTAGAATTACAATACCATAACCCCTTCCAATTTACAAATAAGAGGATAATGTGCTTCAGCTCATTTGAATTCACGTCCTCCTGCATTGCTAACAATATTCATGCCAATCGAGCTATGACTTAATCGGCTAGATTTAATTATTTATCAAATTATATACAATTAGTAAAAATTAAATTTAAACTTATGTTTTAGTTAAATTATATATTAAAAATTACGTACCACGTGTATGCCACACCAACAAAGTTAATAAACATTAATTTTTTCATCCATTTGAGGTGATTTAATAAAAAATGTAAGTTCAATATTTAAAAAGACGAAAAATTAAATAAAAGACTAAAATTACTTTTTTTATTGTAAAATTGGAAGGTTAGAAAATTCATTATGCCATTAAAATATGCTTCCAAGTTTTTGTATCTTTTTTATGTTTTGAATTTAATTTTTATTTAATTTTAAATATTTTATTCTCTTTGTTTTCAATTTTAAAAGTTAATTTTAATTCTTTTAACACTGTAATTTTTTTATTAAATTTAGATTTATTACAATTTTTGTTACTATTTTTTTATTTCATAATTTCATTTCAACGATTTTTTTTAAATATTGGTTTTACAAAATGGACTTATCAATAACATATTTTTAATAAATTAAAATATTCAATGAATAACTTAAGAGTAAACTACACCATGGTCATTTTTGTTTACTTCAGGTTACGTTTCAGTAATTTATGTTTGAAAATGGTACATTTTAGTCATTTACGTTATCGTGTTATAACATTTTAGTTATTGAGCCGTTAATTATCGTTAACGGTGTAATGGTAAGCTGACGTGGCACGTTAAATCATCATTTCAAATAAAAATTTTAGGTTAAATTATACAATTGATCCCCATATTTTTTCGTTTTGAACAATTTAATTTTTTCTTTTATATTATTTTAACTTTCTTTCTTTTTTTTCATTATCTTCCATTCTCTTCTCCTTCTCCCTCTATTTTCCTACCTTCTCCATTGCTTTTAACATATTAGGAAGTCAAATTGGCAACGAAGAAAGAAGCATGGTATGGGTTTATGGGTTTTGGTTATAGGCAATATTGATGGCTTTTGACTTCCTTCTTCTTTCTTCATTGTCAATTCGACTTCCTGATATGTTAAAAGAAATGGAGAAGGTAGGAAAACATAGGTAAAAACAAAAGAGGATGGAAAATAAAGAAAAAAAAAAAGAGGAAAGTTTAAAGAACATAAAAGATAAAAAATTAAATTGCTCAAAACGAAAAAAATATGGGAATCGATTGTATAATTTAACCTAAAATTTTTGTTTGAAATGATGATTTAACATGCCACGTCAGCTTACGATTATACCGTTAACTTCAATTAACGGCTCAGTGGCTAAAATGTTACAACACGATAACGTAAGTGACTAAAACATAGCATTTCAAACATAAGTGACTAAAATGTAACCTAAGATAAACAGGGATAACTTAATTAAGTCGAATTTGATTCAAATGATAATAATCAAATTTAATTTAAATTTAAAAAAGTTAAAATATGTTGTATATCTTTATACTCTTCATTAATATCCTAACGGTGTAAATAATTAAATTTAAATTTTAAAATCTCAAAAGTAAAAATTAAATTCTAAATTTATGAATAGTTATATATCACATACTTTTTAACCTTAAATATGAGTGTATGCCAATAGTTGGTCTTGGTTCAGCCGTACCAAGAGAATCCCCTCGAATTTCTTAAAAAATTATTAAGCTAAGGAAGTAATAATTTTAGTTTTAGACATGATCAGAAATCATAATAAAAAATTATAATACAAATTAAATTAAAAAGCATATCAAGTTTATATAAATAATAATTTTAAATGAAATTACGATATTATATCAACCTAATACAAAATATAAAATGCATCAACTGTCCTCTAGAAACTTGGAAGAAAGTCGGATCATGCATGCAAACGTAAGCAGTTACGAAAAGTACATCTAACGAGTGAAAATGAGAGATGTGTATTAAAAGGGTTTTTGTTTTGCTTTGTTGAATATTATACAAAACATTTTATTGACTATTTTGCGGAGTTTTTGTGTCTTTTTTATTGTATATTATAATAATTATTTGGATACCTATGTGTTAAAAGGAAAGGACTACAAAGTACAATCAATAGTACTATGACTCCAATGATTATCAAGTTTAAAATTGTGAAGTTTGATTAGATAATTAATAGGTTGTAAGACTTATAAAATAAAAATTTACTTGAAAAAGTTAATTAGTAAAATTATTTAGGATATCCGTAATAATTTTAGTTATTCAAGTAAAAAATAATAGAAGGGGTTTTAAGAAAACAAAAGTTAAAATTAAACTAAAATCAAATTTAAATTGAAAACTTAGATTGAAGAAGCAATAATTAAAATGTTTAGAAAAAACAATGAGAAAAAGCTTTAGCCAAAGACAAATCTCCATTTGACTTATGAATTCGATCATCAACACAAATATAACTTCTATGCCTTTAATAAATTTTTTATGATTATTGACTCAGTGACGGAACCAATCACCCCTTACTTGTTCGGTAACTAAGAGGTAGCTCATTTGAAATTACTTCCCTAACTGATAAATAAGCTTGTAAAGCTAGTACCCAAGATTTGACTTACTGGTAGCATTAAGAACGAAAATTAAAATACCTAATTCTAACCAACAAACTCACTTTAGCAGGGTTCATTTAGGCTAAATCACACATCTACACCACATAAACGTAAACTACGACATAAACGAGTTATGTAGTTTGCCACTAGTATAGAATAGATTAAACAATTACAAATTTAATTATTCTAATTGACACGAAAACCATTCTAAGCTATTGAGTATTGGCCAGATATTCAATAAACTTGAGCAATTGTAATTAAGATGCATGAATACTAAAGAACAAAAAAAATTAAATTGCAAAAAAATCTCATAAATTTATTAAATCAAACATTGATAAAACCTTTGACTAAAAAAAGGAATTTAGAAACCCATAAAATTGAGAGAACACAAAGTAAACAAAATAGCTATTCGGTCGCCAAAAGCCCTAACTCCCTCACAAAATAAGGTATTTATAACATCTATTCAACCCAAATTAGGTTACCGAAACTTGATTTGAGTCATAAATATCATAAATGACCAAAACGCCCTTAAGATAATTAAAATGCAAAATTTTGAGCAAGAACAGAGGGAATCGATATTGGCGCAAAGGCGCGCGACTTTTGGCATTAGAGTGTCAGGCAGCACAGGGATGCCAACGAAGCTTGGCCACTTCTCATGTCGGGGTGCCGAAATGCTATACCGGAGCTCCAAACTTCACGTTTTTGGCTATGCTTTGCCTTGATTCTTTGTCTAATCCATCGAGGATCTCAAAACTTTAGCCTTAATCTTCTATGAACCTATATCAAGTTCAAAAGCATCTAAATTAAATTCAATTATATTAAAATGCATAAAAATTTCAATTTTTTTTGAACACAAGATGAAACAAAAGTATATTTACGGCAAAAAAATCATGCAAATATAGTGTCTTAATCAATTTAACATAAAATTAATATCATAGAGCATTCAATTTCACACGCACATTTATCTTAAGTAATTAAGCGAATTTACGTATTTTCTTATTAAAATTATCACGAAATGAAAATTTTCCTACTATCTAGATGCGTTAAAGAATTGAGAAAGTATTCATTGAATTTTATCAAATGAAAATATTATGCAATAAGGAAAAATACAACTCACGTATAAAGACAAGCAAGAGGACAACACATTTTACCACAAGCAATGATCATATATCAATTCAACTCCCCCCTCCCAACTTAATCCATTCATTGACCTCAACGTAGTGCAATAAATCCCAATGAATGAAATAAGTGGTGAGAGAACTTCCCTAAATGTGCAAGACAATGGGGCGATGATGCAAGGGGCCACAAGAGAGTCCAATCCTATTAAAAAATAAAATAAACTAGAAATAACTAGAACAAAAAAAAATAAAGATAAATAAAATTATTAAAATAAATAAAAAAATAAAATAAAATTGGGTTGCCTCCTAAAAAGTCCTTTATTAAATATTGTTAGCTCAACATTTTTCATTGTTTAGCTGAAGTCGGATATGTAATATGAATTTCTTCCACATCTTGAAGTCGAAGCTTTCGATGGTCTTCTGATAAGAAGTTAAGGAGACCAAAGCGATCAAATAGTGGTGTTGATTCCCATGTTAGTGCTTGCAAAATAAGTGACCAAAGCTCAACATAAGGCGGTGACAATTTTGTGTTATCAGTGTCATCCTCTAGAAGCTTTAGTACATCCATTTTGTACATTGGATCCCACAATTTTTCTTCAACCACAAGAATTTCTCCAAGTTGACTCGATTTTTCTTTATTGGCGTTCCTGCGACGCAATAGAATTGATTCAATTTCATCGTGCAAGTTTAAAGAATCCTGTGTCACAAAGTTAATTGTATCCTCACTGCATACCTTAGACACTTCACTAGAATGTTTTAACGAATCATAAAAACTAAATTCAAGTCTTACCATTGAACTCTATAGTAATTGTACCCATTAAAGATGTCTATTTTGGTTCTTAGCTTGACAATTTTTCCTAATTTGGTCTCTAAACTTAAATTCCATTAAAGTATGATGATGTGATACTATAAGATTATACAACGTCATCATTTGAAAAATTAATTTTTATATAAAATCTAAAAGATACAAAAGAGTTGTTGAAAATTATAAAGAAATTTTTAAAAGAAAAATTAAAATTTTCAGTGATGACCCGTTGTAGTCTCAAAGTACTATATCATCATACCTTAACAAAATTCTAATTGAGGGGCTAGATTAGAAAAAAACTGTCAAATTTCGAGATTAACATGAAAATAAATTAATACTAAAATGAAAAATTTATTAAATTCAAAGGCTAAATATTACTTTGTCCTAACAAATAAAAAAAGTTTTACAATTATCAAGTTAAAAGACACTGTTTTGTCTACTCTTTTTTCTATAACATATTTTGCCTACTCTCGATGAGGTGAATAAAATTTACTTTTAATTTCTCTTAAAAATTAATAATTTAATTGAAGTCATTTAATGAATTTATTAAATAAAATATATTCTTTATATTTATAAATAATTTAATAAAATTTACTTTTAATTTCTCTTAAAAAATTAATAATTTAATTGAAGTCATTTAATGAATTTATTAAAAAAATGTAACATAACTCTTTAATATTTATTAATTTTATCTCCAATTTTTAACCTAATTTTTTTTACTTTGTCGGAAAAGAGTGAGAATTTTGAAGTATTGCATGGAAGGCAAAGAGACGCGGTTTTAGAGCAGTGTGACAGAGCAGCAACAGCTGTTCTTTTTTCTCTCTCTCTCTTTTTTTTTTTTGGTTCTTTTTTGCTTTTTTTCTAGATTGCTCAATGCTACAGAGGTCTACTATTTAGACAGCACGTTTCTAATCTTGACTGATGTGTTAATTTAACTTTGTCACCATTTCTTTTCTTGGTTAAACTACACAATTAGTCACAAAATTATTGATAAGATTTCGTTTTGGTCATTCAACTTCAAAAAGTTACAAAATACTTATTGAATCATTTGAAAGTTTTTATTTAAGTCACTGAAGCCATTGGGCTGTTAATTTTTTCTTAAAATAAGTCTAGCTAACGAGCTTCAAAAGACGATTCGACGATCAATACGATGAATCAGTACCTATTGACAAATAGAAGAACATACCTTAGATCTAAGTTGATCTGACGGTCAATGTTGAAGATCAGAAAAGAAAGTTGTTTGAATTTTAGTCTACAGATTTGTGATGTTCAAAATTGTTTCATGAAAAAAATTGAACCGTAGAAGAAAAGTGAAATGAGAGCTTTCGATTGGTATAGGTGATGAAAACAAAAAAAGGCCACACAACAACGATTTTAGCAGCCTAGTGACTTTAAAAATTTTCAATAATTTAATTACTATTTTAAAACTTTTTACAGTTGAGTGACCAAAACGAAACTTACCTATAATTTAGTAATTAAAAAGGTAGATTACCTTACAATTTTATATGCATTACAGCACACCCAAAAAGCTCATTAAAAATAAAGCCTGCAGATCCTGGAAGTTGCCTCTGAAGAATCCTATGTTTCCCTCTTTTTCTTTCTTTTTAACTCACATGATTACATTAATTAAATAAAAGGGTTTTCTATTTTTGCCTTATACAATCTATTTTTTTGTCATAAGATATCATTTCCTACAAGGGAAGGATTAAGGGTGTTAAAGATTAAAGTTAAAATTTAATGTCAACTCCCTCTTCCATTAAAAGTTTGCAAATTGACAGTTCTTATTAATCATATTTGAATTCCACATGTTTGGTAGAAAATATTAATTACACCTGCAGACAATGGGGAGAACTGTGGGGTTTTACCATGAAGCAGGATATCTGTCAGCAATGTCCATTTATATTCATATGTGGAACCATACTTATTGACCAAATGGATCTTTCCAAGTGTGAAAACCCAAGTCCCCCCATCTATAAAATAGTAAAGCAACATCCTTCTTTTCTCCCCCACATTCAGTTCTTGTATCATTATTTCATTGCTTTCATCACTTTAGAAAAGAAAAAACAGAACAAAGAACCCAAACCCAAAAGCTACACAAAGCACGTTTCATCCTTCTACTAAAGCATTGCTTCAGTAATCTGCAATCTGCAATCTGCAATCTGCAAACTTTGCCAATGGTGAAGACTGAGCACAAGATCCAACCACATCAGTCAAAGCAAATGGCATCATCATCATCATCATCACCACCACCATCATCATTATGCAAAAAGAAGTACAAGGGTGTAAGAATGAGGAGCTGGGGTTCATGGGTGTCAGAGATTAGGGCTCCAAATCAGAAAACAAGGATTTGGTTAGGATCGTATTCAACACCAGAAGCAGCTGCTAGAGCCTATGATGCTGCACTTTTATGCCTCAAAGGTTCCTCAGCAAATCTCAACTTCCCACTTACATCCTCCCATTACGTTCCCGATACCATCATGTCTCCCAAGTCAATCCAAAGGGTCGCTGCAGCTGCTGCGAATAGCTTTGTTGATGACAATCCCGCCGCCGCTGCCACCCCGCCAATATCTCCACCACTTGCGCCCTCCACACCCTCCACCACTTCCTCACCATCTAATCAAGTCGATGATGATGTGTTCTTTATACAAGCTCTTGTGGACGAGCCTGTTTCTATGATGGAACCATGGTACTGTTTTGACAGCCTGCAAATGCAATCTCCCAAGTTCGGTGATCAGGTTTTTAATGTAACCCCATTTGATCCACCGTCCATGACAACGATCGATGATCTTTATGAGGAAGCTGGCGATATTCGTCTATGGAGTTTTTGCTAAAAAAAAAAACCCAAACACAAAAGCAAAGTCAAGTCGTTATTAGTACTACCATATATTACACCATTCATTTTGTTCATTTGATTTCATTATTTATATATTACACCATTCTTTTTTGTTAATTTGGTTTTCTCTTCATTGAATGATCTTCTTGGGCTTGAAGATGTTACAGACAATGACCAAAATCCTTTTTTCTTTTTTTCATACTTTCAGTTAGGAAAAGAAATTCCACATGAAGATGACAACATTTTTAGGAACTTCAAATGGGGATTTCATTTTCAATATAATCAATTTATGTGTCAATTATGAAAATGAAGTGTGTGAAATATATATTCAATGTTATCAATAAAATAAGAGAGAGAAAAAGTTGCTTAATATCTATACCTATAGCTAATCATCCAAACTCCAAACCTCTTAAAATCGGATAGGTTGAGAAAGAAATATAGATTTGAGCAAAAATTAATTAAGCCTAGATAAGTTTTTCCCTTTATATTACGTATAAAATTAAATATAATAATATAGAATCAAGGAAAATTTGTTATATAATTCCTTATTATTAAATGATTAAATTTAAAATTAATTTATGGTAAAATTATACTTTGACCTATTAAAATGAAGAAAATTATGTTTAATCCCTTAAAAATTGATGAAACTATAGCTTAATACATTATAAAATTGTATTTTAATCTTTCAAAATTTATTATTCAAGTCGGCTTCCTAAAAAATTTATGGAGTCTCCTTGAATAGTATATCGTAAATATTAAAAAATATTGTTTATATTTAGAAATTTAATAAAACAAAATTTTAATGATAGTAAAATGTATGTAATTAGTAATTAGTAAATATTAAATAAAAATAATTATGATTTTTTATAATTAGGGATGAGGAAAAAATAACTATATTTAAAAAAATAAAAAAGAATGAGCAAACCTAAATGGGTTGGAGTTAACTATTTATCACTATGGTCGGATTTAGACAATTTGAAAATCATATTTCTAATCAAGCTTAAATACAACTACATACAATATTATTGTTATTATGCATGAGTCCAACCCAAATTCAACTTGGTTCTGACAATAAACCCTTTAACAGCTTGAGTGAGCGGATATTGCTAGAAGCTTAAGAACTTTTTCAAGTTTGGATTTTTCTAAGAAAAATAATAGTAATTTTGTTGAAAGGAGGTTGGCCTCAGATCTTCAACGAAAGTTATTGTCTTACTTGGGGATTTCATCTTTTGTACTTTAAGGAGAACTCAAAGGGATTCACGGAGTTTAAGGAGCACCTCAGTTGATGCAAATACGACTTGCAAGCTCACAGGAGAAGTGTCAGTATTGTCAGAAATATTAATGATATATGTTGCGTCCATGGGGGACTAAATAATCAACCAAGACTTCAATACCTAAGGTTAAGTGCTCTCAAAATTCTGCGAACTCCTTTCAACTCCCTTTAAAATACAAAAAATAAAATCCCTGAATAAGATAATACCTTCCATTGAAGGTCCAAACCAACCTACCCCAACAAATTTATAAATATTTCTTTGTAAAAAAAATTAAATTAAATAGTTACTGCTCCTTGGGGTCTTAAATAAAGATGAGCAGAGGCAAATACAGGGGGGCTGGCAGGGGCCCTGGCCCCCCCCTAAAATAAAAAATTTCTATTTAGGCTATTGAGTTTTTTAAAAATTTTAAATTAATAAAGATAAAATTGCACTTTGACCCGCTAAAATTATAAAAATTTAATTTAATCTTTTAAAAATTATAAAGATATAAACTATAAAAAATTAAAATTTTATTCGGCCGTTTTGGCTTCGCCTGTCAAGATGAGCAAAACCAAGAAATGATGAAAATGGGTCATGAGTGATGGAATTATTACATTTGGGCAAATGTTTTGAACCTGATCATCAAGTGTCTGAACCATTTGGTTGAAGCCAAAGATTTCAGATGTCATGTCTCCTTGTGAAATGGAAGGCATGGGGTCCCATCCCCTATATCTCTGTCTCCAATATGAGATATTAGGGTTTATTGTTTGGAATTTTTTAAATAAATTTTGAATATGATATGTGATATAGATATAATATGAAAGAAAATAAATTTATTTAAGATTTTTAGTATTCGATAGTTACATTAAATTTTGATTTTTTATTATAATATTCAAATTAAAACTTTATTTAAAAGATATTTCAATTCTTATAATTTGTCTCGATCGGTAAAAAAGAATATTTTGAATCTGTGAATGTGTTACATACGAATTATTAATTTTATTAAATTTTTACTTTGAATACAATTATAATTCCCAGAGTATGATACCATACGTGAATTAGTAGATGAGGGATGAAGAAGGTTTAAGTCAAGCACATGAAAATTCCTACAGAACAATCTGAAAGGGCTATGAATTATTGAGAACACAAACATGTGATTTTTAGAACATCACTCAATCAGAGATTTGAGTATTCCCCTAAATTTATCAATGTCTTAATTTAATCTTTGTTCATCAAATGGGTCCTTTCTTCTTCATTTTTTTTTCAATAATCTCCTAAAATTACTAAAATTACGAGTTTTAAATCGTTTTGTATAAATTTAGAAGGGGATGACTGAACGAGATCAGACAGAGTTTTTTTTTTTTTGTTTGTTTGAAAATGCCAATGATAATGTAGATTGATTGATGTAATTAAATCAACTTAAAAATGGAAGTCATATTATATGCTTTTTCTTGTCCTCGTTATATTTCATTTTTTAAGGAATCTTTCCTTCTTCTTACAAAAAGTTAGATCCAACATTGGTCGTGACAGCAATGATACGGGGTTTGGACTCATTAAGACAAACAACATTAATTAATCTAAATTTGTTTAAAAAGCAATAATGGAGATATTTATTTACACAACCTTCGGATTTACACTCATGATTCAGTTTCTTTTCATACACTATTAATGGATTTTTTATTAATGTATCTATACCATTTTAAAATTTTTGATTAAACGATATCATGAGTCAATCAAGTATTAACTCGTTAAGAAATGATTAATTTTTTTTCTTTTTACAAAGTAAACTATATTACTACGAGGAAATTTTATCTTTTTATATAAAATCAATAAATGCCAATGGTAAGGCTTGAACTTAAAAAAAACTTGAAAATTTGGAACAAATTAATGAAATTTTGTTTATGAAATTATGAATTACAACCTTTTGATTCTTTTTTCAATGGAGCTTCGGTCCAATGGTTGTCTAGATTTGATTTTGGAAGGGAAGTGGGTTGCTTCAAGGATTTTTGAGATTTGAAAATAGGTTTGGAGAGTTGATTGCTTGAGAATTTGATTTGATTTGGATTCAAAGGTCTTCAAGGCTTGATCTTGAACCAATGAAGTTCTTTTTAAGGGCTAGAGATACTTGATCTTGAAAATGGATTTGAAGAATGGTTTTCAAGAATTGATATTGGATGGTTGAATCTGTTTCAAGAGTCATTAATACTTGATTTTGAAGAGTGAGTTTTATCTCCTTTGTGTTGATGCAATCAGATTGAGAAGAGATTTGATCTAATGGTCATTTAGACTTTATCTTGGATGGATAATTCTACTTCAAGGGCTTTTTAAACTTGATCTTGAAAATAAGTTTAATCTTTTTTCTTCTTTTTTTTAGTTGAATAGGATTGAAGAACAATTTTCTTCAGAATTGATGCAATGTTCTTCAGAATTTATTCAATTTATTTAGAGATTTCTTGATGTGGAAGTATGCCACATATTTTGACCAAAACAATGAGTGACATTGTGATGAGGGAAGACTCTTCGTCCCGACTAGAAGAAATGTCTTCTCCTCGACAATGCGATCACTATTCGTCCTGATGACACAAACACCACGTTGCGACGTGTTCTTAAATTTTTTTCGATTTTTCTTCTCTATTTTAGTTTCCCACTTAAACTCTGATTAACATAGGGATATTCTAGTCATAAATGCTACGAATTTTAGCCTATAAATAAGCTTTAATTACCCTAGCTTTAAAACAACAGAAAACATACAGATTGAGAGAATTATGTGTTTTTGAGTTTGAAAGGTTTTTTCTTTTAGGGTTTCGAGTTTTCGAGGTTTCCTTATTTTGATCCTCTCAATCTTTGTATTTCTTTTATATTAGTGAAATCTCAATTTGCATGTGGTTTTTTATCCTCTTTTGTGGAGTTTTTCCACATAAATTTGTGTGTTCGATCTTTTCAATTTCTTCTTTATTATTCTTATTTGTTGCTTACACGAGTTTATTCCCAACAAACTGGTATCAGATCTTGGTTCGATTTCTAAATTTAACTCGTTTAGAGATGACAACAACAAGGTTTGATATTGAGAAGTTTGATGGAATTGCAAATTTCAATTTGTAGCAAGTTTGAATGACAACAATATTAGGTCAAAACAGTCTGAAAAAGGTCATTATAAAGAAGAAGCCCGCGAATATGGATCAGTCAGAATGGCAAGAGTTTGCTGAAAAGGCTCTATTTGCTATTCAATTATGCCTCACAAATAATGTGTTACAAAAGGTTCTGATGGAGAAAGTAACATTTGCGTTTTGGAGGAAACTAGAAGCCTTATATATGATGAAATCCTTTTCCAATAGGTTAGTTCCTAAAACATTGTCTCTATACGTTCAAAATGTTCGAAGGTGAGTCATTAGAGCTCACATTAGTGAGTTTGTTACCCTTCTAAATGACCTAAAGAATCTCGAAGCACTTATTTCTTGTTTATCTTGAGAGAAGATTGATTGTAAATGATATAGTATGTTAGCAAGTCTCAATTACTTTTATATTGTTGAGACTTGTATAGGTTATGTACTGAATTGAGAGCACTTATTTCTTGTTCATTGATGGATATCTTTTTGAGTTCATTGAGTAAAATAATCAAGTATGTGACTTGGTTTAGGTCCTAAATTTTTAGGGGAAAACTTAAAAAAGAGGTGTCTAGATATTAGGTACAAAGGTGAGAAGTCTAAACTATACAATGTTAGAGTTTAAAAACACTTGTTGTACAAGAGCTAGGATAGTGGATATTTTCTTTGGGTTAGGCCCTACAGATGTAGGAAAATCAAAATGCGTAAATATATTGTATGTTTAGTTTTCTTCATTTTCCACTGTTGGTGCCTAAAGCAATTGGAACTGCTTTAAGCACTACTTCTAGCATTGCTCATTTTCTACTAGCAAATATCGTTTTTGGACTCAACATATATTTTCACATTTTTTCACTTACATTGTGGATATACCTTAATCTAGTATATTTAAAATATTAGCCATCTTGTAATCCCAGTCATTATGTGTAAAAAAAGTTTTAGTTATGTTGAATAGGATGATTTTTTAAGATCACTTATTGTTTTTATTTTATTTGTAAGTTTTTTTATTGTTTCTTTTTGTTCCTATTTTATTTTCAGATTTGATAAAACCACAACTAGGGCAATTCAATTTTGTTTTAACTTTTGCTATAAGTTATTTTTCAACATAAGATTTTCATTCAATTTCTCAAATTCTTCTCGGTTTCTTCAATTAAGAACAGGAAAAATGTTAGACTAAGGACTTAAATGGAAAATGTTAGATTATGGACTTAAATATATATATACACCTATAATAAGAATAATGGTATGCTATTAATTTTTATCATAAAATTAAAAAAACTAAAAGTGATCAAATACAATTAAGATCAATTGGGCTTTAGTTATTTAATAAATTACGAAATGAATATCTATAAATACTCTAGTAACTAATTCCTAATCGATGATGAGATAATTATAAATAAAGCTAAATGTGTAGTTACCTATAAGATTTATGGTTTCCAAGTTACATGTAATGTAACTTCTCTTATGATTCATCTTTAAAAAAAATGAGAGACTCATTTTCGGAAAAAACTTGTGTGCTAATTTGAAAGATCAAAACCACAAGACTTGTAGGTTTCAACACACCAATCGAATTAGGTACGCGCTTCTACATCTAGTATATTGTTTTTGATGATCTAATATCATAGACCTTAGTTTATTATAAGTTATATATTGAACTTATTTTATTTTTAACAAGTGACTTTAAAGATAGATTGTAACACCTCTTACCCGTATTCGACACCGGAATAGGGTACGAGGCATTACCAGAACACATCCACTTATAAACATGTTAAACCGAGTTATAAAATTTCATTCAAATTTAAACTCTTCAAATTTTTAATAGGCTTTTATAAATCTTCACGTTATAACTTCAAAATACTATATTTGTAACAAATAGGGCTTCTGAGACTCAATACATACTCATGGAATTCAATACTTCATTTCCATTTCATTTAATTCACGATTCTCATGTTCACGATTCGATTCAATTTCTTAATCCAAAATATATTTCAATACCACAATAATTCATTTAATTCAAATCATATCATTTGCAATTCACATACAGTTCAATTTCATTAAGTTTAATACTAATACATATTTATCGTTTAACTTAACGTCCCCTTTTTGAGTCATTTTACACTTCAAGCATGAACTTAGTATTTCATTTCCTTTCCACTCTCGTTTTCTATACATATCACACAAGATATAAACATTACACTCAACCGTAGTCCCAAGCTAGTTCTTTTTTGAAGACTAACCAGATGATAAACCATTTTAATAAAGATTACAAACTTTAAACCTTACCACCCTTTTATGATCACAAGAATATTTCCATCTAGGCATTTACTATCTCAATGCATAATTTTATAAATTTAATGCGGCGTAATCCAGCCACAACTAGGCCAAAGCCTAAGCATACACACCAAATATGCTAGCCAAATAAACATATAGTATAAGCATTATAAGCATGGATAAGCACCACATTTATTTATGCATCAAACTTATCAACATGAGTTAATTCATAAACCATTTCTGACATTGCCACATACCAAATCATATACCAAGTATACCACATACACATACTATGAAATTTTACTTTCTCACATGAACTTTAACCATAACTAATAATGCACAATTATAAACATCATTTCTTTTCAATCGTTTATCGATTATAATCTAGCATATGGCCAATTATACACAAATCATTCATATTTTCTTCCAATTTTCCTCCTCCTCCTCTCCATTCCACATCCTTAATGTGCATAACACTCTGAGAAATAACATTTTCTATAGTTTCACTATTCACTTACATTTATACTTAAAATTGTCTCTCCAAGTCAGAGTCACTAAATTATTTTTACCTGGAGCTACAGAGCTCCAAATTAAGAACCGTTAATTTTCCCGAAAACTAGATTCACATGTATTCTTACCATAAAATTTTTAGAACTTTTGGTTTAGCCAAATAGTACAGTTTATTCTTTAAACTTTCCCCTGTTTCACTGTTCGATAGTTTTGACCTCTCTTCACTAAAAATTCATTATCTCATTGTATAGAATTTGGATATTATTTTTGTTTGTTTCTCTTGAAAATAGATTCACTGATAATTCTAAACATATAAACTTTATCCCATAATTATTTTTGTACAATTTTTGAAAATTTTCCAAATTCAAAACAGGGGATTCCGAACTCATTCTGACTCTGTCTAACTAAACTTCAAATATCTCAAAATATATAACTCTTTTGCTTGCTCTGTTTCTTTTATGTGAAAACAGAGTCATTCAGCTTCAATTTAATATATTATTCAGCCTCTAATTCAATCTCCACCATTTTTGGTGATTTTTCAAATTCACACAACTGTTGCTGTCTAAACTGTTTTATTGCTAAATGTACTCTTTCATAATTTCACTTTTTCTCTTTCAATCACAATTCAATTCAAAATTCACTTTTCCATTTCTAAGTCGATATTCAATCCAGTTCCACACCTATATTCATTATTAAATTACACTTAGTCAATTTCCCGGTGAAGATTTCGGAATAATAACAGATACTCGGTGGATTCAGCACATAGCAACCACCTTATTAATCAATGATGTCTGGTGGAATCAGCACATAGCAACCACCTTACTAATCAATGATGTTCGTTTCACATAATAGCTTGCACATAGTACTACACATGTGACCATTACCATCCGATACACGTAGTAGCCTGCACATAGTACTACACACGGGATCGAAACTATTCGGTACGCATAGTACCCTGCACATAGTACTACACATGCGACCTATCATTCCGGTACACGTAGCAGCCTGCACATAGTACTACACACCTGACCATCACTTTCACTTTTACATAGTGGCCTACACACAATCCGTGCCACACATGTGATCATTCTTGTCACTTCATTCGTATCCCTTTTTATTCCAAAGGTTCATTCGAGAATTTTTCACTTTTTCTCACTTTTTTTTTGTCGATCAATTTCAATTTCTTGTCTTTCTTGATTTATAACAATACATTTAACTTATATAACCTTCACACTATTTATTCCAGTCCAAAAATCATACTTTGGAAAAATTATATTTTTGCCGCTAAAGTTTCACAAAATTATGATTTTGCCCCTAGGCTCGTAAAATAATTTTTATTCAATTTCCTTGGATTTTAGGCCTAGCTAAACCATTTTCATAACTATAGCAGTCCACAATACTCACTTATTTACACACTTGTGACATATTTTATAACTTTTACAAATTAATCCTTTTAGGCATTTTCATCGAAAATTACTTAGTACAAATCGTTTATCACACTCCAAACATTCATATTCTTCCATAAAAAATCAAAAAAACATGCATATCATTTATGGGTAAATTTTTAAACACAAACCCTAGTTCAAAACAATGGTAAAAATAGGTAAATCTTGTTACGAGGATTTTAAAAACGTAAAAATCATTAAGAACGGGGATAGAACGGACTTACAATCGAGCTTGGAAGCTTGAAAAACCCTAGCCATGGTTTCTCCATGTAATTTTCGGCCTAGGGGTTGAAGATGGACAAAATTTAATTTTGTTTTTAATTCATTTTAATAACTAAATAACCAAAATGCCCTTAATGAAAAACTTTGGAAACATGCCTAACCATACCCATTTTTTTCCACCAACTTAACCAATGGTCTAATTACCATATAAATACCTCCAATTTAAAATTTCATAACAATAGGACACCTTTAACATATAGAACTCAACTTTTGCACTTTTTACAATTTAGTCCTTTTGACTAAATTGAGTGTCCAAACATCAAAATTTTCAAACGAAATTTTCACAAAATCATTTTGTGAAATCCTTGACCATAAAAATAAAATAAAAATAAATTTTTTTCTCTTCGAATTTGTGGTCCCGAAACCACTATTCCGACTAGCCCTAAATTCAGGTTGTTACATAGATCATGTAATGGTGGACAAGAGCAAATGACACCCCTTTGAGGTGTTTCGAGCATCGATAGTTACGACATCCTATTGTGGCCTCGTCTTTTCTCCATTGGGTGAAGAGTGATTTGATCCCCCGAGGTTAAGGTCGTGTTTTTGCTTCGGAGATTTTCTTTGGTAATGAAAAGAATCTCTTTCAATGGATAAATCTTTTGATTTTTTTTCTTTAATGGAGCTTCAATCCAAGGGTCGTCTAGACTTGATCGTGGATGGTAGTGGGTTGCTTTAATGTTTTTGAAACTTGATCTTGAAAATGGCTTTGGAGAGTTGATTGCTTGACAATTTGATTTAATTTAGATTCAAAGGTCTTCGAGGCTTAATCTTGAATCAATGAAGTTCGCTTTGAGGGTTTGTGTAACAACCCGCCCGATATAGTGTCTGTATTTGGTTACTATTTGACCTATAGTTGGTAAAATAAGGATAGATATGAATAAGTAAAATGTTTGTTGTAGCTAAGCATATAATTATGTGTATTGCGCCATTTGGAAAATTCATAGTTTTGGCGGGTTCTATGGTTTTGCGGACTCTTTTGTTAAGTATCTGCCCAACCCAAATGCTTTGGGTGAACTCGTTAAGTTCACAGTTGTCTAGATTTTTTTATTTATTTCAAAATGGCAATTTGGTTAGTTAAGTTGAGATTTAGTTAGAAAGAAACTAGACTATTGTAAATGATAATACTTAAATTATGTTAAGTGCACTTAATCACGGGAACCAAAAGTGTTAGTGGAATTATCTAATTTTTTTCACTAATTCTTGTCTCTGTTCTTAAGTATATAAGAATAGATATGGTCTTTCTGGACATATTTACGTTTTCTTCTTCCTTGATTTTCTCTTAAACTCTTTGAAAACCTAAGTTCAGAAAACCTCTTCAGAGTGAAGGTTCACAATATTCAACAAACATATATATTAGTATCAATTCACTAGTAATTACTAATGAACCCTAGGTTACTCTATAAGTCATTTGCGTGTTTCTCATTCTATATACATAGATATTAGTATAATGTGGGAGGAAGGAAACTTCCTGATTCTGGACTGAGTGTTTTTGGTTATTGTATGCATGATTAGATTTGATAGATTGATAATCTGCTATGTTTAATTATCTTCATTTTAGCTCAAGAAGCTAACGAAAGTCCAAGCGGTAAAGGCAAGTGATCTGCTTTATAGATTGTGCTAGAGTTTTTGATGAGTTCCTTTTTACTTCCATGTATTGTAACTTTCTTTATTTTATAATTCATATAAGGTAAGTAATCCTCCTTTGTAATGGATGAAAGATGTTGTGTGGATAATAGTTATCAAAAGTCTTCAGTTTGTGTGCAGTCTGTCTATGAGATAAAGTAATTGTCATTCTTCATGCTTAAGCCACTACCATTTGTGTAATACCCCCTACCCGTATTCGTCGCCGAAATAGAGTATGAGGCATTACCAGATTTTACCGAATAAATATTTTTTTAAAATTTAATATAACCCCTTTATAAATATCTAATCTTCCTTGCAAATTTTAAACCGAGACCAATCCGACACAACCAATCCATTTTAATATATTTTCAAGATAGATTTATCGTATTCATAAGATAATCTCATCACATACCAAAACCAAAATTTTTTAGCCATATATACCAATGGCTAACTATACATTCATTTCACATTAACATCTACTTTACTAGCTTATACATGCCATTGATTTCCAAAATAAAGTTTCTTTATATACCGAGATCTTGAGGTTGATAGTGTGATGCGTCTCCGACCAAATCTGACATCTGAGCTCTTAACACTACAAAACAGGGGAAAAGGAAACAGGGTAAGCACTTTGTGCTTAGTAAGCTCATGTAACAAGAATTATACTTACCTAATATTTTCAATACAATGCAATAAACATTCATACATCCATTCAATACATTATTCCCCTATCATGCACAAACTCAACATTCAAATTAGCCCAATAATTTCCATGTATCAACAATATATATCATGATTGATGAGCTCATCAATTCCATGATTTCCATTTCCTTGTTATTTTCCATATTTATCCCGTTGAATTTCCCGGAATTTCGATGGATTTTCAAAGGTACACTTTAGTGTACAAATCCGGGTCCGTCAATTCATATTCATGTGCGCACATTTCCATTTCAAAGAGCACACTCCCGCGAACCTTATCCTTACAGCGGGATTACCGATTCAAAGCTAAATCCACAGTAATATAAACTCATAGAGTATTGTCGGGATTACCGGTCGAGTTAAATCCTCAGCACGACAATTACTCTAATGAGCTTGGATCTGAATTACCACCCGAAGCTAAATTGCACCCTAATTTGGATTACCTGTCCGGGCTAAATCCATTTTCCACATATTCTTCGGAAGGGCTATATCAGGATAGGATCATCCGTCTAGGCTAGATCCTTTTTACCGTCAATTCCTTTTTAGAGATCCATCGAATTTTCCTTCCATTCAACCGGGATTTCTTCCCCTTTTTATCAAATATATCAATGTTCCATTAATTTTCATATAATGAACATTCAAATCATATTCACATCAATAACAAACATTTCAGGCATTTAAGAATATAATTCAAGTTACACGAACTTACCTCGACACTTGCTCGTAAACAAAAATCTACTAATCCCGAACTTTTTCTTTTCCTCGATCTAGCTTCGTATTTGAATTTTCTGGATCTAAATAAATAAATTTAATCATTAATCTAATACATTTCATGTTCATATGTAACATTCTCTATAATTCCATTATTATTTATAGTGCATTCAAAGCTGTCTCACTGAGTCACAGTCACTAAATTATTTATATCTTGAGCTAAGAAACTCCAAATTAAGATCCGTTAATTTTTCTTGAAACTAAACTCGTATATCTTCTTACTATAAAATTTTAAGAATTTTTTGTTTAGCCAAAAAGTACAGTTTATTCTTTAAAGTTTCCCCTATTTTATTGTTTGACAGTTCCGACCCCTCTTCACTAAAAATTAATTATCTCATTGTACAGAATTTTGATGATGTTTCTATTTGTTTCTTCTAAAAATAGACTCATTAAGGATTCTAAAAATATAAATTATAACTCATAATAATTTTTTACAATTTTTAATGATTTTCCAAAGTCAGAACAGGGGAACCTGAATTCATTCTAACCTTGTCTCGCAAAATCTATTATATCTCATGATTTACAATTTCATTGATTAAACCGTTTCTTCTATGAGAAACTATACTCAATAAGCTTTAATTTCATATTTTATTCATCCTCTAATTCGATCTCTAAAATTTTTGGTATTTTTCAAAGTTAGACTATTGCTGCTATCCAAAATTGTTTTAGTGTATGATGTTAATTATCATTTTTCCCTAAACTTTCAATAAATAATAATTTCATCCCTGCTCAATTAACCTCTCAATTGAGCTGATTTTTCTCAATTAACACTTTATCCCATCACTTTAAACTACTTTATAAGCTTTGGAAACCAGAATTTTAGTACTAGACTTTAATTCCAAACTTTTTCACAATTAGGTCCTACAAATCAAGTTCTATTGAAATTACCTAATAAAATCATCTCATAAACAAATTAAAGCTTCAATTTCATCCTATTTCATCATAACTTCCAGCACATATTCATAGAAACTTTCAAATTGATTCATAAAATCAAAAACTAATGAATTTAGTAATAGGACCTAGTTGTAAAAGTCTTAGAAACACAAAAATTACAAGAAAAACGCAAGGATTAACTCACTTGGTGCAAAAATTATGAAAAACCAGCTTGAAGAAACCCTTAGGATGTTTTTGGCTGATGAGAGTGTAGAAAAATAAAGAGAAATCTAGATAATTTCACTTTAGTCCTAACTTTTAAAGCAAATTTTGCAATATTCCAATTTTACCCTTAATTCTTCAATTCTCCTGATTTTTCTCAGCTTATGCCGCCCAAAATATCTCCTTTTGGGGTTATTATCAATTTATTTCCCTCCTCATTTAACAATTGAGCTATTTAATCCTTCTAGTAACTTGTACACCTTTTTTAATTTAGTCCTTTTCACTTAATTGACTACCCAAACATTAAAATTTTCTAACGAAATTTTAATACCATATTACTAACACTTCATAAATATTTATAAAAATATTTTTGACTCGGTTTTACGAGATTGAGGTCTCGATACCTTATTTTTACCCAATTTCTTCAATAATTTCTTTTTCTAACTAACCACTAAATCGGTAAAATTTTTATATCGATATTTTCATACGATTTTCCTATCATACCAATATTCATGCAAAAATATTAAAATAAATTTCTCTTTAAATCAGATTTGTGGTTACGAAACCATTATTCCGATAACCTTGAATTTGGGCCATTACAACTTACTTCTGATATGTATGATATGATAGGATCTAGTCTGATCTGATATGTGGTGATGGAGATGAGGAGATATGTTTGTGTACCCTTCAGTAGGGCAATTATATCTCAAACCAGATTGGCAAATCATAATAAAACATGCTATTCTGAATGAGAATGATATGAGGAGTTAGGGGGAGAACTTATGTGAACCTGACTAAGTGATATGCTTCTGGTTTTGATTTCTGAGTACGTGGCTGGCATAAAGATAGATTTGATTGAGTTATAATAAGTTGGCGTATAGTATATGCCCGAGTGATAAGCAAGTTGGCGTACTGAGTCTGTCTGTGTCCTATATACGCCATTGGGCGTATTATATGTGTGTGAATCCTTTAGAAATTTTCAAATGTATTATCAATAATATTACGTATGATTTTTCTTTGGAACTCACTAAATTCATTTGAACTTACTCAATTACCTTTTTTCCTTCTCAAGCTTGTTGACTGAAGGAAGGCTTTGTTAGAAGGACTATGCTAGAGTGTTGCTTTTATCGTGAGTCTACTACTTTGTGTTTGTATCATGCATGACTCGTGTAGGTTGCACATAAGAGTATTTTGAAAATGAATTGTATAAAGAACTTATATTTTGATAAGACTCTGTTTTATAATACTTCTATTAAATATTAACACGCGTTTTTAAAATAATACATTTTGTTTAATGAAATTATTATATTTGCACTTATCTACGAAAGTGGCTTGAATGTTATTTAAACTACTAATGATTCCATTTAAACTGAGTAAAGCAACAACTATCAAATGGTTTATATTTATAACTTTAAAATTTTTTAAAGTTTTCGCCAAAATTGTTTTGAATTTAGTTTGATTTCAAGAAGTGACACACTATACTCGGATCCTATCATAATTTCGGGTTTGGCATGTTACAAGTTTGGTATCAGAGTCATGGTTGAGTCAATTTTTGAAAAACCAAAGGTTGAGTCATGTCCCATTATGCATGATACGCCTCTAACTTAGTCATGTGTGTGTTGAACTAATTTGAATTCTTTTGTAGAGTTAAAAAAATGTCTGAAGGATCTAGAGATGTGACTGGAGAAGAAATTTAGAGTCATGTGCCCCCGGTTCCTAAACAAGCATCTATAGCTAGTCTGGAGCTGCTGGAAATGCATTCAGGAATGTTTTGTTTACGATGATGACACAGATATTCGACCAATATATGGGGAATACTCAAGCGCCCCAGACTCAAAAAACTCAGCAACCAGAACCAGAAATGGTTCGCCCAACAGAGCCTACACCACCTGTTATGGTTGCAACTGCACCTAAAGTAGACCTTGTGAAAGAAATTCGAAAGAGGGTTGCTAAAGAATTTATAGGTGATAAGGGTGATGATCCCACCATGGCTGAGCAGTGGTTGTTTCAAGTTTATAGGGTGATAAATAAATTGAAATGTACACCAGAAGACAGTCTCTTATGTGTCATATCTTTGCTAGAAGGAAAAGCCTACTAGTGGTGGGAAACATTGATTAGTGTAACTCTTGAAAAGATGATTGACTGGGACATCTTTTGGAAAACCAAATGTTTGTAGAGAAAATGTAGAAAGAATTTATGTATCTAAGACAAGGAAAAATGTTTATGATGGAATATGAACGAGAATTTGTAAATTTCATGATAGATTTTACATTTATTCGATTTAATCCCTAATGTAACAATATTAACAAACAAGCTAAATTAACTTTACAAACTAGTCATTTTCACAACTTAAGCTTAAAATCTATACATTTCAAGCCTGTTTTACCAATTAATCAATAACGATAACTTGCTAAAACTTTAACTATTGATTAAATTGGAACATGGGCTACCTAAATTAAGCTCCCATGACCATAAATCCATATATATTACATGAAATTAACTTAATTACCTGGTAATTTTGATGGCCAAAAGTTAAAGGATGGTTTCAAGCTTTTCTTTTTTTCTTTTTCTCTTTAAGAAGTGGTGGAAAAAGATGATAATATCATCTTTCTTTCCACTAAAATGTTTTATACAAATATTTACTTTTAATTAAACTAATTAGTTAATTAGGTTAGTAAGGTTTTATTTTAGTAATTTAATTTGTAAATAAAACTAAGTGGCATAATCTACATCATCCACCAACCAAATAAAACAATGGTTTATTAAACATTTAGGTACTTTGGATAATTGCTATCTAAGTCTCCAAGTCTTTTCTTAGTTAAAAATCTATAGCAATTGGACTTTCACAATTTAGTTCCTATGTCTTAATTAACTATTTAATCGACAAAATTTCTCAACCAATCTTCAATATATTTTTATATTAACTCCATAAATGTTCATGTTGACACCATTTTTTTGATGAAAACGGGGTCGACTTGGATTTGAAAATGAAACCAAAAAAATGGGAGTCGCCACCGATCTTTTTTAATGAGGTATGATCGGATCACCTTGAAAAGTGGTTGTTTTTAATAAACACTTTAATTTTATTAAAACAACGAATTTGGTCCGCAAAATCCAGAAAAACGGGTTTGGGAGTCAGTTACACACGAGGAAGGATTAACACCCTCGATACGCCCAAAAATTGGTACCTAGTTGATTAGTTAATGTCTTGATGTCGAATGTTGAAAACTCTAAAGATATTTAAAGTACGATCCTTAAAAACTCGAATGATATGGATTAAAATTCAAGAGGATGTTTGGCTATTTGGTTAAACGAGAAATCGAAACCCAACACATTAGGGCACGTTCCTCGAATTTCCAAACGCAAAACATTGCCTTGTTTTGAAATTCTTGAAAGGATATTTGGCTATTTGGTTGAATGAGAAAAATCGAAACCCAGCACATTAGGGCACGTTTCCTCGAATTACCAAACGCAAAACATTGCCTTATTTTGAAATTTTTAAAAGGATACTTAGTTATTTGGTTGAACGAGAAAAATCAAACCCCAGCACATTAGAGCACGTTTTCTCGAATTTCCAAATGCTTAATATTGCCTTATTTTGAAAATTTTTCTTTTTTGAAGTATAGTATTAATATGCATAATGAAATAATAAATATGATAATGTGAACAAAAATAATATGAGCAAAAACAAATAATAAAGAAAAATCATGTATATACCATAACAAATAAATAAATAGGCTAAAACATAAAATGGACATATAAATAAATACATAAATGCACATAAAAAAACAATAAAGGAGAATAGATGAAAATTATAAAATATGGTCATGTGTATGTACATCTAAGGAAATATATATGTATGTGTATACATAAAATTACGAAAATATGAAAATATTTATAAATTATAAGATATAAAAATATAAGTATTTACATGTATATGTGTGTAGATTATAAAATACAAAATATATAAAATATAAGTGTGTGTGTTACAAAGAAAACGTGTGTATGTACATAAATTTATAAAAACATGAAAATATATATATGTATTCTAAAATTATTATATAAAATATATATATAAGTAAACAAGTACATATATACGTATATAACTATCATGAAATATAAAAAATATCCATATAGATATATATGGATATGTAAACAAATTATAATATATACATAAAATATATAAGTATGTATATGTACATATATATGTATATGAATTAAAACATGGGTATTTATACGTATACATATGTATATGAAAAATAAAAAAAATATATAAAATATATATAAGAGCAATTATAATAATAATGGCAATAATAATAATAATAATAATAATAATAATAATAATAAAAGATAATAACATTAAAATAATGAAGAAAAAATAATAATAATGCTAAAAAGGACTAAATCGAAGTAAAAACAAAAATACTGGGCGAATTTAAACATGGAAAATACAAAAGGGACTGATTTATAACGCGCGCGAAGCCCAGGGGATCGATTTGGAAAATATCCCAAGCCCTACACGCAGCGTTTTGACACGGGCTGAAATGAAACATATGCGAAATTATGCGACCGAATTAAAAAAACAAAACAGGACTAGATTGCACCAGGGTGCGAAGGAGGAGGGACCTCACGGGAATATATTCCATCCAGCGAAAACACGCGAACCCTCCGGGTCGGATCGGGTCGACGCGCGGATCTGGGGGCAAAATGGCGTCGTTTTAACGCCTGGGGCTATGGCTCAAAACGACGCCGTTTTAAGTGCTTATAAATTCAAAGTTTTTTTTTTAACTTCATTTTCTGCTCTTTCAAAGAAAAAAACAAATTATCTTAAAAAAATCCTCTCCCCCTCTAGTCCATAACCCAGAATCCCACTAGGGGTCCGGCCAAGGGCCACCGCTCCGGGCCGTGCACGGCGACGGGGAGACCAAAAGTCTCCCCTTTTTTTCTCCGAGGCAACCCTCTGGTTCCGAGCACTCCAAAGACGACGAAAAACGGTAAAAACTTCCTTTTTTATTTTTTATTTCGAATCTAAATAATAAAATAGCAAAAAAAGAACAAAAGAAAAAAAGGCCACCACCTTAAGACACTATTTCGGTTCTTTTATTTGTCAAAATGTTGTTTTCTCTTTTGCTTTTGATTCACTAGTGTCCCCCCTACAATAGTTTGCAATTGATTTCTTTATACCGAAACCAAAAAAATGAAAATTCCCCCCATCACATTTCGGTTTGAATGGCTTATATAGCCATTTACAACTTTCTCTTTTTTAATTTATTATGCTGTCATTTCTCTCCTTTTTCTTTGCTGTTGTTGCTGCTTTCTTTGCTTGTTTGCAGGTGAGCAGTTGGGCAATGGGACGTGCGCGGCGCAAGTGGTAGAGCAGTTGGTGGCTACGGCGGTGGGGTGGTTGACCAGTAGGCCCTAGGTGCGGCGCAAGTGGCTGCCAGAGGCTAGGGTTTTCTTATTTTTTGATGATTTTGGGCTATTAGGCTGTTGGGTATTGGGTTGGGGGTGTTTTAAATTTTTGGGCCTGTTATTTGGTGAGGCCCGGGCAAATTGGGCTGTACAATTCATATTTTATATTTATGGAAATGGGATTCCAAAATCGTATTTTTTGATGCCATTAAAAATCAGATTGTTACACTTGTTACATTTCTTATAGAACGTCTTACACTACAGTTGGAATCCATGTTTGTGGAAGAAAATCTATTTTTGTTATTAAACATAAGAAAAGTTACAAAGCCTCAATCGCCATATCTCTAAGAGGTTATCGCAAACTCCAGTGATGGATCCACCCCTTCCAAATACTTGTCTTCTGCATTTTGCATATCTAATACCCACAATAATCAAAATTCAAAAACAAAAGACATTAACACCTCTTTGGAGTATTGGTCACGTCATCACAATATTAATCAAAAAATTTAATTGATGTGTTTTATATTGTCTGATGGCTTAATTAAATGCATTTTACGCGAAGAGTTTGATTTTTTTTTTTTATAAGTTCAGAACTTTTATGCCTAAAATAAAAATAAAATTGTTTGTTTATATTTGTTTCTTTAGCTCGAACTCAAGAGTGTATTTTTTTTGATGGACGTAACAGGCCTAACTCTTCTAAGTTTCAATTCAAGGTTCAACGAGTTTAAGTCCAATCCGACTCAGTGCTTACTCAATGTTTATAATGTGCCCAAAAAAGAACTAACTCATGTTTATCATTGCTTTCTAGTTTAAGTTCTCAAGATATGAATAAAAAATTATAGCAGCTTTAATTATCCTATGGTCATTGCTGTGTTTTGACAGAAAATAATTTATGGGGTAGCAATGAAATATTTTAATTTCATAAATAGAATCTATATATATATATATATATATAATATTTTAATTATTGAATTTTTACTCTTTTTTCCCTATATCTATGAGTCTTAGAATTTTTTTAAAATAATCTTATTATAAGTTCTGATTATATCTGTTCTTTTTTATACAATAATTAAAACTATCCATAACACCTCCCGAACTGATAAATAGTAAGATAATGCGCTTCAATGCACTTAAACCCACGTCCTCTTGTATCGACAACAATACACATACCAATCTTAGAATTTAGTTGTGGAGTCTAACAGTTTACCAAATAATTTTGGATATGAGTTAATTATTCATGTATTATTTATTTTTATATATATTATTAAGGGTAGTTATCTGTTTACTGTCAGTAAAGTAAAAAACTTCATAAACAAGTGTAAAACAATGTCAAATATCTTTTTAATTATTTAATTATTATACCTAAAAAGAAATAATATCAATTTACACTTGCTTGTGGAATTTTTTTACTCTACGGACAATATATAAGATAATTATCCTATTATTAATATTTGTAAACATGAATATTTTAAAGTAACCAGGCGTAAGCTCACTGGACCAAAGATGAGTTGGGCCTAAAGTCCAATTATTCAACATAGGCCTATAAAGTTTGAGCACTTTACAATTCGTCTTACTCTGAGTTTGACCTTAAACTTATATTAAAAATATTCAATGTTAAATTTAAGTTACTCTATATTATTTAAAATCTAAATATTGAATATACTTAGTTTGATAAAAATAATATAATCTTAAAAATTAAAATAAAAATAATAATTAAACCTATTTTCCATTAAATAATAATTAAATTCTTATCTACCTTTTTTATAAAAAAATTCTATCTAATATTTTAATTTTGGTTATCCAACATATTTAAAAATATTAATTTTCAATTATATTCAGCACAATTTTTTTGAAAATTTTGTATTAAATTATAAAATAATAAATTTAAATCTCAATGTTTATAATTTCAATCAAATTGACCCATATTCTTTTAGCTAAATTTATCTATTAACCTTTCAAAAAAGTTTTAAATTATTTTTCTTTCGACAACAACATTATTTTTTAATTCATATGAAGTTAAATTATACATTAAAAGGGTTTGATTGTGTTTAATAAAGAGAAATATATTTCCCGTTTACTCAATTATTTTTAATTAAATTGATGAGTGATGGATGTACCTTTTAAACTTGTTTTAACAATCAGGCATTACGTAAGCCAAAAAGTATGCAGTATTCGCTCCACGTGGATCACAATATTGGTATCATTCAATACGCTTCTCTGAATTTTTATTTTATTTATATCTAACATAATTTTTTTAAAATCTTATGAATTTTGATAAATATTCAATTTGATAAGACAACATTCATCTAACGGTTATACAAATAAATTTTTGACATTTTCTTTATCTATTTTTAGTATTATAGTTAGTTATTTCATTTAATTTAATTAATTAGTTCGTCTTTGAAGTAGTAATTCAATTCTATATTTATAATAATCGATTCGACTGAAATTTTATATATAGTTGTAACTTGAAAAAATTATGTTTTGAGTATAATGATAGTGCAAATGTCGGATACTATGGTCATATGTAAAGATTATGTTTGAATATTGAATTTTATCATATGTAAATTTTAGTCTAATTTTTGGGGTTAAATCTAATCTGGACATATTCTAATTATGACCTCGTCCATTTGTACAATATTTTAATTGTAATTATATAAATATATTAATTGTAACTCAATTTGTGCATATTATAATATTGGTTTTAATTATAACTATATAATTATATTAAAACAAATATCAGATGGCAGATATTTTTTTATTTTGTCACTAATTATCGAGAATTGTCTCACAATTCAAAACAAAAGGCAAAGCACCAAGAAGATCCGTAAATCCAAGCCATCTCTTTTCTTGGAGAAATTTCGAAAACGCAAAACAAAGAAAAATAAACATGAAAGACAAAAATAAATAAATGTAAAGGTTTTCTTTTTTCTTTTAAGATATTCACCGACTAATTTTTTATATTTTGTAGGATTATTAATAGGGTAAATGTTGATTATGAATTTTAAAACTGTTTTATATTCAGGACAAAATCGAATCCTAATTCACTAATTAAAGTAGAAAATATATTTTTATCTCACCTAACTCCCGTAATCAAGAAAGAACAAATTTAATACTTTGAATTACACGACATAAGCTAATTTATGAAGCAATGTGTAAAATAAACTATAATTTTCACAACTTCAACAATGATATGGAAATTGGACAAAGGAAGTTTAATTAACTGATAGCTCTTTTAGACATTTAGGATAAAATTAACGTAAGCCGGATGAAATTTGGCTTATATTTGAATTTTGGTTAAATTATGATATAAGTCTTTGTATTATTCAGAAATTTAGAATTTAATCTCTATACTTTTTATAGTTTAAAATTTAGGTCCAACTATTAACATTATTAAAATAAGAAATAAAATTACAGGGACTTGAATTTATGTTTGATCATTTTATATCTTAAAATAAGAAATATATAATTTGTTTGTTTATTATTCATGGATAAATTATCCGCAAATAAGTTTAATTCTGCAGTAATGAACATGTTCGTTTAATGTTTACAAATTAATTCTTTTGATTTAAACATAAGGTTAAGAATAAACAAACAAAATTATCAAAGACATGTTTGTTCAAGTTTAGTTCACTTATAGCACTAAAACCCTCCCATTTTGCTTAACAGAATTTGTGTGAGGTTTTCCTGTTTATACAATATTAAACTATGGTAATGTTCTTACCCTTTAAGATCCTTTAAGGGCATGGGTTCGAATCCCATCAAGACCAAAATGATAAAACAGTTTCTTGATTAACCTCAGGCACTTTCTTCATGAATCTCTTTGGACTTTCCTTGGAGTTAAGAGACTGAACCCTAGGGTTAAAATCGAGTATAGACACTCCAAATACAATACCTCTATTGTTTGAGGTCCAAATTGATTGCTCAAAAGATGATACTTTAAAAACTTCTCTCAAATAATAAAATCGATTCCTCAATTAACACTAGTCAACAGACACCCAATCTAAGCCATTTGGAAACGATAAGACCATCTTCTTCATAGTGGTCTTGTAGCTACTTTTAATGTATAAGACATAAAATTGAATCATAAACAAAGTAAAGATAAAATTATTTTGGGAAGCTAGTTTACATTTATTTAGAATAAAAAAAAAATGAGTTCTGAAATTTTTTAAAAATTTTGGAAGGGATAAATCCCAAAGCTCTTTAGTATTCTGCTTAAAACTACCTATAGTTTCACCTCAACTTTTAAATAAGAGGATAAAGCATTTCAGCGCATTTGAACCCACACTCTCTTACTCTGAAAACAATATCGATGCCAATTGAGTTTAGACTTAATCGGGAAAAAAATCAAAAATTTCAAATTACTAATGATTAAAAGATACTGGGATATAAAGAAATTAATAATTGTAATACAACCAAAACTAGAAAATGTCTTGATTTTTCTAACCAACATCGATAAAGTTTATTCCTAGGGTTGTTGTTTACAATGAAATGCAAGCCAAAATAAAAAAAGAAATGTTTTATATCACTTCAATCCCTATACATATATATTAAAGTGTTAAGTTAAAAACTCCATTTTCTAATGAGGTGGGATCCCAACTGAGCTCAATGAATGTCCAGCCAAAGACAACACGAAAAACAAAAGGTAATGCCATGCAATGCAAGTTCCAAAATTGTCGTCATCCAAAATATATTAATTTTCAACTGCTATCAACGTGCCGGTTGTTCAATACACAGTGCCCTCATATTCTGTCATCCCTAAGTCCAAACCTGCAGTTTCAGAATAATCAGAAACACCACCTGATCTAGCACAAAATAATGTTGTAAATCCAGTTTAGGAAAAGCTGATCATTCTCTGCCTTTTTTAATTTCTTATTGATTATGTTCTGATTTGCTTTTGAGCTGCCCATAATCCAATTATATAATGTACATTCAATCTAACTAACTCACAAAACTACCAAAACAGCATAAAACGTATTCAAATTCAGCTCAACTCGATCCGCCAATGAATACATATAATTTATACTGTAATTTAAATATATATTCCAACATATGATATATTTGATGGTAAAAGAAAATCAAACTACAAATTAATCTCATCTTAAAAATTATTTTGTTCAAATCCAAAGACCATAATGGTGGCTCAAGGCACCCAAAATTTTGGAAAATTTTGATTGTTTTTCTTGAATTTTTTAAAAAAATTAGTTAAGCTTTCTTAAAATTTTGTAAATTCTCATTAATCCTAAAAATATTTAATTAGTTCTCCCATTTTTTAAAAATTCTCATTAAAATTTTAAAATTTTGAAAATTTTACTAGCCCCAAACTTTATATGTGAAAAGTTATGCACTTAAAAATGTAATTTTCTTGTACCTAATCTACATATAAAGATGGTTGTGAATAATTATTATCGGAGACCCTAAAAAAGATGTACTAGTTGATGAATGCATTATTGGGGGTTTATGTAGATGATCAAAGAGTGCTTATTTTAAATTCCAAGGAAAAGGGGAATCTTGTGGTCCTTACAAGAGACAAAGGAATCTCGTGTCTTAGTAGGAATGTACGAGTGAATATTTTGTATGGGTCTAAATTTTTTAATGAGTTGACAACTTTGGTATTAAATTATTGAGGGAATTAGGGAGTAATATTCCATTAGATCTCTTTATTTTAAAATCATAATTAATGTGGTTTTGCAATCATCCAATTGTGGAGTGTTTTGACTTCAATTATCAATGTTTTTATTTATTGTGGCTTCGTCATCAAAACTGTTTCCTCCTCTCCTTAGACGGTGTGATGGGTATTGATGCATCACTAAATTTTATAAAAATTTGTTAAAAATAACATAATTAAAGTTTATACATTTACAAGACGATTAGTCTTTGACTCAATAATCTTGCATTGTTAACATATAGGTATCAGAAATATGAATAAATAAGTAAATTAATTAATTTGTAAAAAGAAAAGAAATGCATAACTAAAACCAATTTTTGTTAAAGAGTGTGAGTTTTTTTTTTTGGATGCAGTAGTTGCTATCACTTCTCAACGTTTTGCTAATGTTAAAGTGAGTACTTCTTGATTGTGGGAGGTAATTAGAGCTCGTGGTATGAAGGTGGAGTGACACCGTTTGTCATGGTTCCTTTTGCATATTCCCAAGCATTATTTTATTGCTTGGATGGCTATTCTCAATAGGCTCCCTACTCAGGACCGTTTGCTTGCTTTTGGGGTTTTTGTTGATATTTGTTGCTTTTTCTGTATAGATGTAGTAGAGACCCGTGATCACATTTTCTTTGCTCCATTCATAGAGTACTGTGAGAACTTAGAAACAAGAATTAGATTGGATGATATTGAACCTTAAAGGAAAGTCTTGCTTGTTGCTATACTTAAGCTTACTTGGAATGCATAGTTGCATAGTTGTATATGACATGGAGACAGAGGAACAAAAGATATTTTGGTGCATCTTTCTTAACTGAAAATGTTGTCTTAGTGCAGATTAAAGAGGTTGTGCAGGCTCATTTAGTGCTTCAACCCTGTGCTTCTTGGAGTATTATTAGTTAATTTGTTTATAAAGTATAGTTACTATACAGTGATTTTATTCTTTTGAAGTAGTTTAACTACTTTCTTGAATTAATGGTGACCAATTTTTGTTAGTTTTGAAAGGCCAAAAAGATATCCAAGGGGGGAAAATAGCTTAGCCAACATGTAGAAAATGAGGGAATATTGCGTCTCGAAAGCTATGTGTAGCAATCATTGTAATCAGTGAGTGTTATTGAATTTAGTGTAAGTAGAACATATCAATTGCACTCATCCAATTCTTAATGAAGTTGAGAACAGAGAAAATAACTGGAATAAATAGCCAAGATGACTTTCAATTTTTTAGATACTTTATTCCATTTTAAGATGTAATTTTATTTCGTGAGACAGACATATATATGAATTTAGTATTTGTAATTAATTACTTTTTTTACAAATAATTTATTGTGTCTTAAGACACCCTAATGAAAAATATATTTATATTAAAATGCAAATTATCTTTTAGTCTATAATTAAGACAAAAAACACCTTTAAGATCAAAGACTTAATGATTTAAATCTAATTAAGACTTTTAAGATTAATTTATGGATTGCCTTTAAAAGAAAAGGGAAAAGAATATTAATTTTGTAAGTAATTTACTCTATATTTAAGACAAATATCACCTTTAATGCTTGTACCACAAAATTGTTAATATAAACCTACAAAACTATGACATATTCATTATAGTGACATTCATATTATACATAACATTTATATGTTATCATGATAAAGATTTTTAAATAATTAAACAACCAAAATTTGACTTTGTGGTTATAACTTTTCTTAAGAAATAAATGAAACCAATTTCCATAATGATGCACAACTTGGAAGTTTGTAATCTTCCCAATAATTAACAAAAAGAATATGTAAGGAGATGTGTGATGTGTTGATTGAATTGAAAGTGGGATAAAAATAATAGTAATATCCATAAATAATATCAAGAAAATTGCTAACTAATGTTTATGTACTCTAATAATTTCCTTAATAATTTTTTTTATTCTTTATTTTTATAATTTTTAAAGTGATATATAAAACAAAATATTATTTTCTGATTAACTCAACAGTTGCTAATGGCCGCGTCAACAATAGATTTTAACATCTAATGATTGACGATAGTTTCCGTCACTCAAAAGCTTAATTGGGTACAATTTATTAATTCAAAAACTCAATTACATAAAAAATTAATTTAATTTGAAAAACCCTTAAACCTATTTTTATACCTCTTAAAGAATATTTACTAAATTTATTTACTGCTCGAGCACGAAAACTAGCTCGTGGAACACTAAACTTGTATAAAACTAGGGAATGATTATAGCACCATAACATAAAAATAAGAAGAAGAAGAAGGGAGATTTAAATCTATAATTAAGATAAAGAACACATTTTGGTGATAAAAATTTAGTTAAGATTTAAAGCCCTTTTGAATGGGCGTTTATCTTCAATGCAATGAATTTAGTTTTATTTTTGTTTCATACTACAATATCGCTACAACATTTAACCGTACTATCATCGTTGTTTTTATATTAATCATAGGTAAACACACTGTCCATTCAAAGGGGTCTTTAATGATTTTCTTCGAGAAAGGAAAATAATAATAATTTATGTTTGTAAATCTTTTACTTTTATGTTTAAGACAAAGAATAACTTTATGCACAACATCACAAGAACAAGATAGGTGATATAAATTGGTCTACAAAACTATGACATATTCATATTATAAGTAACATTTCACGTATTGCCTTGATAAAGATTTTGAGAGATTAATTATTATGAATCAATTGTATATATATAAAAAAATATTATGAATCAAAACTCGACTTTATGGTTAGAATGGATGCAAAGTTAGAACTTTGATTTTCAACAAATGGATTTCAACAAAAGGTTGGACTTTGATTTTCAACGCATCAATTTTTTTTTATAAAACATATAAATGTTGATCCCAATTATGCTCGGGTTCCTATTTTAGTCATCTAATTTTAAAAATTTTCAATTTAGGTATTAACATTTGAATTCTTTCCAGTTTTGGTTATCCACCCTTAAATTGATAACGAAAAGCCTTTTTCTAATGGTATAATAATACATTTAGTTCTCAATACATATTTTTATCAATTTGATCCTAATTCTAAATAAATTTATTCATTAGTTTTCTTCTAAATATAATATTTTATAACCCTTTGATTGATAAAATTTGGATAAATAAAAGGAAAACCCTTTAAAAAAACACATTAGAATAACTCTTGTTGTTAATTGTGTGATGCTTCCTTCAAGATACATAAAATGGTCCTCGAAGTTGGTACTTGAAATTGGAAATTAAATCCAAAGTTAAAAGATATGGCTTTGAAAAATTCAATTATTCAATCAATAATTATATAAGAAAAATTATGAACATTTAATTTTCTTAAGAAAAAATGTGAACAATTAATTGAATTTCCTTTTGTTACATAGATAATGATTTTTAATTTTATAAATTGATTAAGAGATTATTATGTGTTCTATTTTTAATTATTTTTCTAATTTTAAACCCAAAATAAATAATACAGATCGCTAATAATATGGTTTAGTGCCAAATCATTCACCAAATTAATTAAAAATTAAAATTATGCTATTCAAAGTGAAATTTTTTTACAAATATTAAATTCTTTATATAATTTTATTATATATATTATATTTTTAAAATTTGTATTTTTACTATTTTAATGGTGTTTAGTTAATTTCTAATGCTAACTTTTTAAAGTATAAACAAAAGGGCTATATGCCAAATTGGATAATTTCAACCATAAATAAAACAATTAATAGATGCGAATGACTGTTTTAAAAGTTGAAAGCTTTGGTTAGGAAGTTTGAGGATCAAATTGATAGAATTTGTAAATATGAAGGGCTAAATTTATTAAATTATTTAGAATTATGATCAAATTGATAGGATATGTAAGTATTGAGGACTAAATGTGTTATTAGACCTATTAGAAAATGGTTTTTGTTATCAATTTAACCGCGAGTGACCAATATAAAATATTAGTACCTAAATTGAAAAAATTAAAATTAAGTGACTAAAACAGAAATACGGACATAGTTGAATGATCATTTGTATAATTTATCTAATTTTTTAAATAATTACATGTCCTTACCCATTTCAAGTTGAGAGTGGTATTCAGGTAAAATCCTCTCACGACTTTAAAATTTAAAATTAATCCAAATACTTAAAAAGAAGTCCACTTCTACTTTTTCGACTTTTTTTCACCTTTTTAATCAGTAAATTGTACTTCTGCTGCTACTAAAAACAATTGTACTACCAAGTAAGAATAGGAAAAATAAATAAATAAAGGAATTGTAGTACAGATTGAGAGTAAGAAAATAGTAGCAGGTGTGGTTAACGGCTTAGAAGAAATTGATGTCTCAACGGCCACTTTGAGTTGTCATTGTCCTAAATACCATTGGCCGTCCTAACAGGAACTGCTCATGTCTGCCGTGTCCCCCACCAACTCGGAGGCGCCTCGCTTCGCTTTCACGGACATAAGCACACTGCCGGCCGTTGTTAGCCTCTTTTTAAATGTTTTTAGCCGCAATCATGATGGTGCTCATTTCTTTATTTTCAAATTATAATGACCACACCGTTGTAAAAAAATTTTAAGGTGACGATGGAAGATATTAATGTGTGTATATGAAATTATATTCAAATTTAAGTTTTATCTAAAAGTTTATATATATATATATATATATATATATATATATAAGATCATTTTATTTACATAGCATTTAAAAACTAAGATCTAATTGTACCTAAATTTGAAAATTATAAATTAATTTGATACTTTTTTAGATATCTTAATACCATAAAAATACACTGACGTTAGATTGACAACCAATAATATAGTGACACGTGATAAAAAATTATAAAATTCATAAAAGTATATATATAACTTTTTACACATAGGCAAAGAACCTGGACATATGGTTGTCTAAGTTCATTTGAATTTAGACAACCATATATCTGATTCATTCTAGACATACTTTTTAGTATTTTATGTACTTCAAATTTTTTATAACATGTCAACTTTTTTATATCATTATAAAATTTAAATATACAAAATCTAAAAAATAAAAATATTATTTGACACTAGAGTAAACTGAAACTAGTTGTCTAGATGCATTGAATCGGACAATCATTTATTTTGATTTATTCCAAACATGTTTTTAGTAATTTATATTTTTTATTTTTCATAAATTATCATTTTATATTATTATTAAATTTAAAATACATAAATCTTTGATATTTTATAAAATTTGATGTTTTATAAAATATATATTTTATATATTTGGAAAAATATTTATATATATTTTTATAAAATTTGATGTGAAATAATATATTTTATAAATGTAAGTTTTATATATTTTAATTTAATAATAATAAAATATAATATTTCATAAAAAAGTAAACATATATAAATTTACTCAAAACATGTTTGAAATGAATTTGGACAAATTATTGTCCAGTTCAAATGTATCTAGACAATAGTTTCGAGGTTTATTCTTGTGCCAAATGATATTTTTAATATTTTTGTAAACTTATATATTTTATATATTTTTAAATTTAAAAATAATAATATAAATTATTTGATATGTTATAAAAATTAAAAATATACAAAAAAAAACTAAAAAAACAATATGTCTAGTCTAGATTTAGATGAGCTTGGACAACCAATTTGTCTAAGTTCTTTTCCTATGTGTAAAATTTTTTTATATTTTTATAATTTTTTTTTTATGTTTTAACACGTGCCAATGTGAGGCTATCACATGTCACCATATTATTGGTCATCGCTAGTGTCCCATCAGTGTATTTTAACAGTGTTAGTCAGGTACCTAAAAATAGCACCAGGTTGGCTTACGATTTTCAAGTTTAAGTACCAAGTAGGTACAAGTTGCCAAGTTCAGATACCTTCGTATACATTGATCCTATCTAAAAATCCACTGATTCTCTTTCTAACTACAATCCATTTTTGCTTGTATTTGAAGATTTGGGTTTTGTCTTCGAGATTTTTAATTGAGTTGAACTAAGTTCAAGTAGGTTTGTTGATGACCAAAAGAGGTCAAAAGAAAAGGATGGTGATTCACATGGTAAAGTGTTGAGAGCCATTAGAAGAGGAGAAAAAGAAAGTATATAGCATAGGGGTGGATGATTGAAGAAGAAGATCCCCTCTTGAGGCCAACGATAGGTATTTATAGGAGAGGATGGCCATTCCTTGGGTCTAAACGTATGGCCTATGCTTGTCTTGTCATGGTTAGCCATTTAGAGAGCATAGTAGACTTTTAGATAAGTGGTACTGAAATTAATATGGACCAAATGAGACCCCATGCATGTGTGTTCCATGCAAAGGGGGATATGGCATATGTCCTTGATAAGGTGGATAGATAATATACCATGTGTCAAGTGTAGGTATGCCCATGAGGGCCATAACCGACAAAGTGTTTTCTATAGGCAATGTTATTACTTGCGAGGTTGAGGCTAGGCGAGGTAAGGGTGGCAAGGTGTGTTATGGCAATGTATTGATAACAATTTCTAGCCCCCAGTCAAGGGTAAGGTTATAAAGTGACCTACCATGTGTGTTATGACAAGGTATTGATAACAATTGCATGCTCCCAATTGAGGGTAAGGTTATAAAGTGACCTACCCTGAGACAATTATTCTTCATGTTTGTTGAGGTAAACATGCGTAAAGTACACGTGTGGTGAGGAGAAGGCTGTTGGAAAAAAATTCGATTTAAAAATGGTTTTCTATCACAGCAAAAAAAAAATTTGAAAACCGAGTCAATTTGTGATATTTATAGCAATATTTTTTTTCCGAAAAGTACATGTGCTTTGTGCGAGATAGATCCTAGACGTTCTTGGCTTTCAACCGAATGAGTTTCTCCGCTATTCTCGTACCACGAATCACTTCGAATGATTTATTACTTTTAGTAGAAAAATAATTCTCTCTCAATAGAAACTGATAGAATTGTTATTTCCAGGAATAGAATTTATACTTATAAAATAAATTCTCACTATTTTCGGGTAGAATAACAATATTTCAAATTTGTATATTTTTAGCCTACCAGTATTATGTACTTATAGGAGAGATAGGAGAACCCTAGTTAAATTCGTAGAATACAAATAATATTTGTAGGATAGACTAATTTAACTAGGACTAAAAATAATTTTCCAATTCTAATTCCGTTTTCGACCAACCTAACTTTAGTAGGAACAAAGCCCACAAACATCCTTTTTCGACCAACCCTTTTCCGATCGACTACCAGCAGCATCCCTTTTCGACCAACCTAACTTTAGTAGGAACAAAGCCCGCAAGCATCGCCAAATTAAGGACACTCGACAGCCCCAAAGTTTCAACCATGGCCCCAAAGATCATTTTATTTTTGCTTATCAACAATAAAATATATAACAAAGAAAAGTTTCGATTGATTAAATATATATATATGTATATATACCATTATCATTTCATTTTAATTAAAACATATATTTATTTATTAATTAAATTTTAAGAAATTAATTCATTTAATTTTAAAAAAAAATTAAGTTTTGGCAAATAATACAATTATAATTGACAAATTCTACGAGGACAGGGCAGTGTCCATTCTGAACCAACCAACCAGGCCCTAGTCTTGCTGCCGAACCATCATCAAACTCTATAAGGATTCAAGGGTCAGTCCCTGAAGGCTCGGGCAAGAGAAGATCGACGTCCCAAGCCATGGCTGATTGATGTACCTTCATGGAAAACATGAAAAAAAATTCATACTAACAATACTTACTTGTAGGATTAAAATAATCATAAAATAGGAGGGAAAAAAGTTTGAAAGAAGTATATTCATACAATGATTAAGACTCAGAGTGGGGTGTATATAAAACCAAACCAACATCGGGATCAGCTATCCCATCTTAGTCCATAATTCCCTCACTCATTGAACTTCCTACCCTTCCTGTCTCTTGTTCCAGCTCTTTTCCTCTCTCAACCCCCCCTTTTTTAAACCCCAAAAATTAGACACTCTTCACATAAATCTGACACACTCAAAGTCCTTAATCTAGTAACCAGCCACGGCAATGGCCACTGACAACGCCTTCGAGGTCGACTTCTATAGTAACAGCACCACTACGTCCATCACTGACGACAGCCCTGCCTGTACTTGGAACCACTGGGGATCCCCTGTTGTTGATTGGGATTCGTTTTCAAGCGACCCAGATGACTTTCAAGACCTCATTGAGTCCATGATGGATGATGGAACTGGGTTTGAGCTAGCTCGAGTCGCACATGAAACTAGTAACTCAGTCTCCACTGATACCATGGTTGTCGATGAAGAAACCAACGGTGATGAGGATTCCAAGGGGTTGAGGTTGATTCATCTGTTGATGGCCGCTGCTGAAGCGCTAGCGGGGGATAACAAGAGCCGTGAACTGGCTCGAGTGATATTGGTTCGGCTCAAGGAGTTGGTTTCCCACAATGATGGAACCAACATGGAAAGGTTAGCTGCCTATTTTACCGAGGCCTTACACGGTTTACTTGAAGGCTCCGGTGGTGGCCACGGGAAGCATTTAATAACCAATGGACCGCACCACCACGGTGATGAGCATCATCATACTGACATGCTCGCAGCTTTTCAGCTGTTGCAAGACATGTCCCCGTATGTTAAATTTGGTCACTTTACGGCCAATCAAGCAATCCTGGAAGCAACTACTCATGATAGGAGGATCCACATAGTAGACTATGATGTCATGGAAGGGATCCAATGGGCGTCTTTGATGCAAGCCTTGGTGTCTAGGAAAGACGGACCACAAGCCCCGCATCTTAGGATCACGGCTATATCGAGAACTGGAAGTGGCCGACGATCGATCGGGACCATTCAAGAGACCGGTCGAAGATTGGTTGCATTTGCAGCCTCCATTGGGCAACCCTTTTCTTTCCATCAGTGTAGGCTGGACTCTGATGAAACGTTTAGACCCTCAGCTTTGAAATTAGTTAGAGGAGAGGCGTTGATCATCAATTGTATGTTGCACTTGCCTCACTTTAGCTATCGAGCACCTGATTCAGTCGCTTCGTTTTTATCCGGGGCAAAGACCCTAAACCCACGTCTAGTGACCCTGGTGGAAGAAGAAGTCGGACCCATTGGAGATGGAGGGTTTGTGGGGCAATTCATGGACTCATTGCACCATTACTCCGCCGTCTACGACTCTCTAGAAGCCGGATTCCCTATGCAAAACCGTGCTCGGGCCTTGGTCGAAAGAGTATTTCTAGGGCCACGAATAGCTGGATCATTGGCCAGGATTTATCGAACTGGAGGAGAGGAAGAAAGCTGTGGTTGGTCAAAATGGTTAGCTACCATGGGATTCAAGCCTGTTAACATCAGCTTTGCCAATCATTGTCAAGCAAAATTACTGCTGGGCTTATTCAATGATGGATACAGAGTGGAGGAGTTGGCCAACAATAGGCTCGTTTTAGGATGGAAATCCAGGCGTTTGCTATCAGCTTCCATTTGGACTTCCCCACACAGTGATTTGTAGAAAAAAATAAGCTGTCTTTTTCTTTCTCTTTCACCCCCATGGCATCGGTTTAAATTTTTAGCCCTTTTCAACAAAAATATTAGACCAGCTTTAGTTAAGGAATAAGCAAATCCCAAAAGTTTGTTCATAATCCATTGGTTTTAAGCTAATGCGGCTATTTGTAAGAACATGAGCTAGTTTGTTGTCTTATTTGTTGTGTGTGCATGTTTAAAAATGAAAATAAAAAGTGGGTGAGGGAGAAGGTACAAATATTTGTTGGCTATATTCTATGTGTCTCCTTCTGAGATTTTCCATTTCATTTTCCATCGGTCTCACCATGTTTTTCTTTCTTACAAAACTTTATTTTCGTCGTGTTTAAGTTTTGTGTACCAAAAAAACAATATTTCTATTTAAAGATTTAACCTAATTTAACTTTAAATTTAATCATAACTCAGTGTAACTATTAGATATCAAAAGATGTTAAAAAAGAAAAACCAATTAATGTAATAAAATCTGCTCCGATTTAAGGAAAACAAAATGTATGATAATTAAATTATTCTTTCTAACTTTTCTCCTACAAGTACAATTCAAAAGGCATATCCCATGAATTTGGATACATGAATCAAAATGGTCAGAATTTGAACCTCGACATTCGCAACGTTGGTAATTTTTAAATGTTTGAAAGCAACAACTGGGTGAAGATAGACATGATTTCTAGCTAGATGATGATCAAAGTTTGCAGAAGATATAGATATATACGAAGCCTGAATTGACATAAAAAATGCCAAATCCTGTTGTAGATCAGATTGAAATCAAATCCAATCCAATGATTTGTTCATAGCTGAGACTGGAATGGATCAAATGATCTGTTTATAATTCTCCCACAAGAAAAGTGACTACAATTAGAAAGCATTAAGAGGTTATAAACATTTGTTTAATGATAAGAAGTCTTGATTTAAACAAATGAAGAAGGGTTGTTGAAAGAGAAGAGTATTGGTTGCATATATGGTGGTTGGCAAATCCCTCTCCCCACATGGGTCTTGAATTAAAAGAGTATTTGAGTTCCTCAAAGAAGATTCCTAGAATGTGCCTTTCACAAGCCTACTTCATTACTAATCTTGTTTTGGATCTTTCTTTTTAAGATTTAAATATATCTATTATTCCATTATTTTAAAGAGAGCTAGCTACCATTGCCATCCCCCACTGCAAAAATATGCATTTCCATGTGAGTTTCAATTTTTGTTATTTGAAAAAAAAAATAAAAAAAATTAAAGTGTTTTTTTAATTTATTAAAATTACAAAGAATTTTTATAAAAATATTGTGATTTCAATTTATACTTTTAAATAATTTCACTTCATGAGTTATTAATTTAGTCAATCCTTTTATCATAATTGGATAATGTGTCATCTAATGGAGTGAGCCTTAGTCACCATTGCTATTACAACAATGGGGGAAGTGGATTCGAACACGTTTAAGCGCATTTTTCTTCTAATTTAAAGGTTGGGAAGGGGATATAAGTAAAATTCGTTATTATCAAATATATATAAGTTTTACACTCTTTCATTTCTCTTTGTACGATTAATATTTTAACAATCAAATTATTGGATTTATCAATGTAAGTATACGTGTCATGCATATAAATTTTCAAACTAATCTAATATCTCTATCCTATTGATTTTAAATATTATATATATATCTTAATATTTATTGAATAGTTACATAAAACAAATAGATTAAAATTTTAATTTAGATCAAATTTGACCACTCATCTATTTTGATATTTCTTTTATAACAATTTTTTGTTTTTTTTATTTTGGTTATTTAAACTTTTCTCATATCGCTTAATGTTTGATTAACTTATGATATCAACTCAGTTATGAAATTTATATTGATGCATGTTAAAAGGTTAAGAGTTTATCTAAAGGGAGATTATTTAATGTATTGTCAATTTATGAGTATTATGCAATGTTAGTGAAAAAAAATAGTTTCGGAGCAAATTATCCCTTGAACTTTGGCGAAAATATCAATTAAGCCTCTTCGTGAAAAATGCACTCAATTAAGCCCTCAAACTCTCAAATTGCATCAATTAAGCCTTTTGACTAACGTTCAATGCTTTTAACTTTTTATAGCACTTACATGGCCATTAACATTGCTGGCAATGCCACAAAGAATATAGATAGTAAGAATATAAATACATGGTACACACAGGCTTTGTTTACCACTGAGATTGAAAAGTGCTTTTAACCCAAACCTTGATTTTAAACCAAAAATTTTGGTAAACAATTAGTTTTGCAAACAAAATCTTGATTTTAAATTGGAATTTTAAAAATTTTGGCTTTTGGAAAAGTGCTTTTCAATAAGTTATCTTTCTATCCCCTCAGGGGCGAAGCTAGAAATTTTTTTCTGGGAAGGGCGGAATCAAATTGTATATTTTTACGATAGTAAAAATGCAATTTCACCATTTTAATAGCTTATATCTTTATAATTTTTAAATAACTAAATCAAATTTTTATCATTTTTGGAAGCCAAAGTGCAATTTTATCATTGTTAATTTAAAATTTTATAAATTATAAAGGGGCCTAAATGAAATTTTTTTAATTTTAAGGGGGACTGAGGCCTTTGCCAGCCCCCTGGCTTCGTCACTGATCCCCTTATTAAATCTTCTACTTTACGTGTCTAAAATTGACGTTTTATTTTCTTAAAAGCATTTTCTGACAACAATGATAAACAATACCAAACTTTTCACAGTACTTTTTAAAAGTAATTTTCAACCTAAATGATAAAGTAACCCATAGTACAAATCATAAATAAAACACTTCAAATAGATGCACAAATGTCATGTCTATAAAATAATCCATAAAGAGGTGAAAGGCAAACTAACAAAATCACAATATAGGAAAAACTCAGAAACAAACCACAGATGCATCACATTGATCAATGATGCAATCGTAAACCAACTAAAAATTCGACAAATGCAAGTGCACCTATCTATTAATAGTATAGCTATGGTGAACAAAGATATCATTCTCATAAAGACTAAAAGTATTAGTAATTATCTTCTTTCTATTATTTAACCAAAAAATTAGAGTGATTGATTAAAACTGAAATTAACTAAATTAATTAACTAAAGAACACAAAAAAACAAATCAGGAAAATAATCGATTAACAACCAAGAAGTGAGACAATACTCAGGAAAGAATCCACCTAGACTTCATCTGTCATTATCAATTTAAATTACACAATTTCTTCACTTAGTATCTTGATTCGTAAAAATCCCTAAATTATGCTAATATCTCTCTTCAAGACTAAAAGCAATTGACTCTAGGTTGATTAATTGAAATTTCTTTCTAATTAAAACTCATATTATCGCATTAAATCTATCTATGGATTCCCTTATTAGATTTGACTCTAATCTGATAGATTTATGTCATCCTATTTTTAGGATTGCATGCAACTCCACTCAATTACGCTAGATATACTCTTAAACAGGGTCTATTCCTCATTTGATTTAAGCACATCAAACATGGATCAATAATCTAGAAATATCAAACCAAGAATTAAGCACACATAATTAAGAACAAGATCAAAGTATTTATTGCGTAAAAATAGAAATCAAATAACAGAATTCATCCTAGGATTTATCTCCCTAAGTATTTGGAAAATTAGTTCATGATAGCAAATAAAAACATCCCAAAAACAGTATAACCACAAAAAACCAAGAAACTCATAATAAACTTCAAAGAAATCAAAAAGAGATCTTCAATCTTAATGGAAATCTACTTTAGAGTAGGCTTCAATGGTATTTTCTTGAGTATTCTATGACTGTTCGCTCTCATCTTCTTATTTTTGTCATATATAGCTCTCAGAATGCCCGAAAAACCTAAAAAAATGCTTTCTCGAAGGTTTGGAGTGCGATTTGCAATTTCTACATGGTTTGGCACATGGCCGTGTGGCAGACCGTGTGGCTTCTAAAACTTGCTCTGATTTTTTTTTTATTTTTTCTTGTTTTTCGCTCCTTTTGCTTGCAAATACTTTGCTAAGTATAGAAACTTTAATTTAAAGGATTAAGAGCATAAAATTCACCATTTTAAACCAAATAATAATCCAAAACGCATTAAGAATGAGACTAAAACATGTTACTTTTGACATTTATCAATCAAACCGTTGAAAATTGCAATCATCAGTGTTAGAGTATGCCCAAAGATCAATCATGAGATGGTTGTAATAACATACTTGATTTATCATGTTTATTAATATAAAGCGTTACCATTATTATTTCAATTTCTTTTATGTGTGTATAAATAAATTGTTTTATAATAATGTCCCGAGAATAATATGATTATTCTTAAAAGGTACTTAGTCAAGTATTATTGTTGGATAAGACAACAATAATGCATTAAGACTAACATGTAGTTGATTAATGATAAAGAGTTGTCATTGATATGGAATGTCAAAATCGATGCATGAATATGTGTGTTAGAGAACAACATATTGGACTGACCCGTTATGAGTATGTTTCTTGGATTATTATGTAATTGTCACAACATTACTCATAGTGATTAATATGTATATGATCCTCAGACTTGAGATCATCATAATCCCAACATCATGAGTTGTATATTTTGATACAGTCAAACGTACACCGTAACTGGTTGTTCTATAAAGGCTGATGTTGGATATACCACGATCTATGTAGAGGGATATGGTTGATCGATATAGGATAAGTCATTCCTACATAACGGGAGTAATATCTTAGGCCACTTGATTGAGTGAGACTAGAAATGCATGGCCATGCTCAAATAAGTTGATATGAGATGTCATACTTATTTGTATATCATAGTCTACTTAAGATATCAAAGAACATGGAATGAACTATGCAAGTGTGACTATTCAATGACTTGTGTCCAATCCAGAGATAAAGGACTTAAGGATTATTGCATGAAAGGTTAATCATAAAAAGGTTATGTCGAATCATGATTTCTTGTGACTTAGGTAGCAATGATGCATTGCTAGGTGCCACTCATTGTTTGTAACATTGGAATCGTTCTAGTATTATTGCTAACGTTACAAGAACCTACAGGGTCACACCCTATAGTTGAAATGAACGGAATAAAACATAGTTGGTATTGTGTTTGGTTGTTGCTTGAACTAAATTAATTATAGAATTAATTTAATTGGGTAATCAAATATCGAACACATTATGTACAAGGTTGTTGTACACATAATGAGAACATGAATTTGGTTAGTATATAAATTCAAATAAATATATAGTTTACCGAAATCATTATTATAATTAATGTAATTATAATTTTCGGTTTAAAACATTGTTATATTTATTTAATTTCTAGAAACCCTAAAAATAGATATAAAAATCCCGTTTTTCTTTGCTTGGGGTCTAGTAGCCGTCAAAGCAAAGTATTTTAAAAAAAAATAGTTTTGGGGATTTCTTCCGTTCATTGTCAACTGGGTGGATTACGTAGAGGCCGGAGTCACGATAGATTACGGTTTGGTTCGATAGTAGATCATATTACTCGTTGCTGAGGCATTGCTGTCTACTTAGAATAAAGATTCGGTAATTTCGAAACCTTTATTTCATCCCGATTAGTTACTGACACATGGATCCATGGTTAGGATCGCTGAATGTTTTATTTTTTCGCTGCGCCGTAGGGGTGCTGGCGTTCCAACAATCAGACCAATCTAACGATAAACTATGGTCAACCAAGAAAGCACTATCAAAAGCCCCTAAGAAAACTATTACATCAGTGATGTACAAAAGGTCAAGTCTCAGATGGTCTATCCTACTTCTCGTAATATCATATTCTAATTTTACAAACACTATCACTATGGTTTGTTATGATAAGGTCCTCTAATAATGATTTCGGATAGATTTGGCTACACGTGGAAGTGGTAAATGATAGGACTCAGATCGAACTTATTTTGCAATTTTTCTTGAATTCGAGCATTGTGTTATTATATAATGAAGAGGGAAGTAGAAAAAGAACCCAATTTGTTTCTTATGATAAACCTTAGATCTATCATTATAATAATTAACACATATACATAGATTCATATCTATTCTGTATAGAGGATGTTTTTTATATCAAGTGTAAATATATTTTACCATAAAATAAATCTTTGCATTACGCACTATTAGCCCACTATTAGACCTGTTCATGGGTTAGGCACTTGGTCCGGCCCGAAGGCCCGCCCAAAATGTGGGAAGGTTTGGGCAAAAATATAGGCCCAAAAAATAGACTTTGACAAAAAAATAAGACCCAAATTCACTAAAGGACAAAAAAATTTACTTTTTTTAATATTATTTTCTTATTGTTTTCTCCTATTTTGCTACAATTTTACTATTATATTGCTACTATTTTGTTGTTATTATTTGAATATTGTATAAAACTTATTTTATTGTTAATTTATTATTATTTTAAAGACATTTGTTAATTTTGTTATTATTTTAGAGACATTTGCTTGTTAAGTTGCATCTATCATAGTGTTATTTAAGTATACATATTTTTTAAAATTTATTTTTAATTTTTTGGAAAATATTTATTTTGATGTTTTTAGTATTTTTGATGTGTTATATATATTTTAAAATTATATAAAAATTAATATGGGCGGGTCGGGCTCCGATTTTAACATTTTTATCCGGGTCGAACTTGGGTAAAATTTTAAGCCCATTTTTGGGCCCGTGCCTAACAAACGGGCCTAAATTTTTAGTTGAACCCGACCCGACCCATGAACACCTCTACCCACTACCAGCATTTTATTTAACATAATATAACCTAAAAAAGATTATGTTTATTTTTGTAAAATGATTATGATAATGTTGTTAGCATGTTGTGTTGTGCGGGGTATTTAGATTATTTTATGCTTAACATTCATGATTATCTATTAAGCAAGGCTGATTCGGAGAGCCCAACATGTAATGATAAATGCTTTACAATGATGTGAACTTCTAATTGATGATGATGATGATGATGATGTAATACCCAATATTTTATGCTTTTTTTTAAAATTATTAATTTACCACAAAAAAATAAAACGATTCATGGTCAAGACTTTCGGCGCCAACATGATGTAATTGAAGGCAACAATTTTTTAATCGAACTTCAAAAACAAAATAAATGTGTTAAACTTAGTATTTTTTTTATATTCGTATTAATTTTATTTAATATATATGTATATAAATTCATAATTTTTCATATATGAGATGTTTATATATTTAAATTATATTTATTTTATTTTCCATCTCATATATTAATTATCTATATTTACCATGATTTATTTATATAAAATGTTGGGATTACGTATCACTCTTTCCACACACCAAGTAAGTGATGGAGTTTTGTTGGCCCCAAGATGAAAAATTACCCTTTCAGTTACTTTAGAATCTGTAAATATTTAAATTAATTTAATAGTAAAATTATATTTTGATTTTATTTCTTTTAAAAAATTTCAAATAAAATCTTTGACTTCGTTTCTGTACTAATATATATATATATGTATGCATGTGTACTAACAGTAGCTCATGAAACTATATATATATATATGCATGTATGTATGTATGTATTAGAGGTGTTCATGAGTCGAATCGGGTTTGGACTGGGTCCAACAAAAAATTTAGGCTCGTTTGCTATGCCTAGACCCAACCTGACCCGAAAAATGAATCTAAACTTTTGTCCAAGCTTGACCCTAATAAAAATGTTAAAAATCGGGCTTGGCCTACACGTATTAATTTTTTATATTATTTTTATATAATTTTAAGTGTATATAATACATCAAAATACTAAAAACACTAAAATAAATATTTCCCAACAAATTAAAAATAAATTTTAAAAAATATGTATACTTAAATAACACTAAGATAGATGCAACTTAACAAACAAACGCCTCTAAAATAATAACAAAATTAACAATAAAACAAGTATCATATAATATCCAAACAATAACAACAAAATAGTAGTAACATAATAGTGAAATGGTAGCAAAATAGGTAAAAAAACAACAAGAAAATAACATTAAAATAACAAAAAAATAGCAGATTTTTTTATTCTTTTGTGAATTCAGGCCAAGTCCGGGCCAAAAATATTTTACTCGAGACTAAGCCCATTTATTTTTTTACCTAAACCTATCTTTCGAGTCTATATTTTTATCCAGACCCTCCCACCTGCGTACTAAAGTTGTAACTATTGCTCCTCACAAACAAGTTTTCGCTCGTACCACATTTTGCTCTCTTGGATAAATAAAATCTTTTAGTGTTATATATATATATATATATATATATATATAAAAGAGTTAATTGAGATGTGAGTATAAATAGTTGTTTTATTAACTTTATGTAAAAATTGATAAAAATAAATAAATAAAAATTCGTTTTTTCTGTAATATAAAATACTTTGATAAACGAAATTAATGCCTACCAACCCAACCCAAAATTTGATATGGTATAGAAAATATAGGTGTAAGATAAGAAGCTAAAAGATGCCCAAAATTTAAAAATGAAAAAAAGCAAATTGCGGAGGAACCATAAAGATTAATTATGTTTCGATGGATATATTTAGGAATATTCACCACACTTTAGTAAGCATTCTCTTGTAAAAGGAATAAGATATAGTTACAATCACGTCATGCATTAGGGCAAACAGTTGTTTCAATCAACCATTCAACAACATAACTAAAATAATCCATTCAATTGGTTTTAAAACTTATGTTACAATGAGGCTTTCATTATGTTTGTAACCTCTCTAATTTGTATCCGTCGTCAAAACAAGATTACGGAGTATTACGGCATAAACGGAACAATAAACCTTTCAATTCATATATCAATGTAACATAGTCTAATTACATTCATAACGACCCTTAATCGAGCCCTCGAGGCCCTAAAAATACTTTAGAAACAATTTGGGACTAAATTGAAAAGCTTAAGAAAAAGTCAAAAAAATTAGACTGTAGGGGTCACACGGCCGTGTAACAATCGAAATAGGGACACACAGTCGTGTCCCAGCCCGTGTCAGCGCCCGTGTAAAAAGTCTTTTAATATAGTGGAAGATATCATTAATCTCTTCTATACTTCTAAATCATTATCATCGTTTCATGTCCATTTTATCGTTTATATTTAGTGTTCATAGCTACTCTTTTTTATTGTTATCTTTAAAGTTCAAACTCACGTTTTCTCCTTAAAAATATAATGTATCTTACTATTGTACCCAATACTTATTGATAATAGAGTTCACGAAAGCTTTTTACTTGTTAAGAAAATATTGTATATCTTATTTATTTTCCAATTACTTTTGTGTTAAGATATCTCTTATAAAATTGTTGGATTATCGAGCTTGTTTAATTTTTATAAAAATAAGTAGGTTTAATATAATATTTGGCACTTAAACTTAATATTTTGGCCTAATTTGGTACTTGAACTTAGCATTTTTTCCTAATTTGGCACCTAAGCTTTTTTAGGTTCAATTTGGTACTTAAATTTATTAAATGTTATACAAATTACATAAAACACTAATTGTGTTAAAAAATTTGTTATGCTACAAAAATATTGTCTATATTAGAGGAAATTCATGTTTAAAAATAGGAATTGAAATATGTTTAACTAATTAATATTAAAAGAAAAAAGAGTTTTAAAACCCAAATCAAAATAAATTCATTATTTTCAATAAATAAAAAGTTAATTAAATAAATAGAACTAAAATTAATTGAACATGTAAAATAAAATAAAAAACATATCATCTGTCACATGTCGGTTATACATTGATTATTTTGCTACCTCATAAAAAATAACATTGTTACTATATTAGAATAATTTGTAAAGCATTTGACAAGTTCAAATACCAAATCGAACAAAAAAAAGATTAGGTATCAAATTAGGAAAAAGAATCAAGTTCAGATACCAAATTGGACCCCAAAAAGATTAAGTATCAAATTAAGAAAAAGTGTCAAGCTTAGGTATCAAATTGAACCCAAAAACTCTTAGATACCAAATTAAGAAAAAATGTCAAATTCAAATGCCAAATGTTATATTAAGCCAAATAAATATTAAATGCTGAAAGAAGATTGTGATAGTTTAATAATTGTTTGTGAAGGCCCAAAAGTCTTTTTGGGTACCTAAAGGCCCATAAGTTTGATGTTTGAGAGTTTAGCGATGCATGCCCATTGCCAGGTTTATAGTCTTGAGATAGAAGCAATAATCCCCCATGTTCTAAAAATTGAAGATGAGAACTTCAGTCTTCGTAGCAACTAGGAACATAAGCCTGCTCTGCATAGAAAGTATACCAAGAACAAGAGGGAGGAGAAAAATATAAGACATAAATGGGAGCATAATTCTTCCTTATAGAACATATAAACATATATGCTCTTATATACTTCACCTTTCAATTAACTTACTGGGTTAATTGAAGAAACTTACTGCCTCTAAAATATCTAAATATATGTTTAATTCCACTATAATTTTTTCATGTTGCATGAGAGTTACATCTTTTAATATTATTTGTAGAATACATTAGTTTCCCTATAAAATTAAGATATGGTACTTTAGAATTTTGGAGTACTTCGTCATTTTCATAAGAATAAAGGAGATTTTTATTCACATATAATGATCTTACAACTATCATGGTGTTTAATAGATTTGTTTTATTCCTATAGAATTTCTTTAAAATCATTTTTGTGTAAGATGATAGATGGACATAAATCTTGATATTGTCTTCTACCTTTATTCTTTTCTGGTCTCACAATAACAGTATTTATTATGTCCTGACTATATCCCCAACCATGCTAAAGCTATGACCACGATAAATACATTTATATTTTTACTTTCAAAATTGTTATGTATACCATACTCACTTCAACAAATGGAGCAAAACTAATTAAATTAGTTTCACGGTTTTTCATCAATAACTCATTATTTTGCTAAGCGACTAGAAGATAGAAGTTTAATTTGAAATACTTTTAAAAAAAATTCACAATATTATTACTGCCGGAATTCATTAAGTGCATGAAAACTGAAAATGTTCTCTTTAACAAGTCAATATCAACATAAAACGAATGGCTACCATGGATGCAAAAAATTTGAGACCATTTCTACATATGTTGTTGAAAGATTGAGGGAACTTCATCTAGCATAATGGGATTAGCTTCTCAGAATTCACAAAGCATGATAGAACCGTCTGTTGCCCAGTATACAAATCCACAGTTATCACATGATCTTTTACATTTATGGAACCGGCTTTTAGTGCACACATTGAGGTTTCTAATGGAGAATGCAAACATTGATATAAAACATATTTGTGGAAAGCCCTCAATCATGCCCACTTCATTGCTACCACCATATCAAAGGATGGTTCAAGGCCAATAGGAGTTCCATCTCCTGAACCAAGAAATAAAGGAGGAGAAGAAAATGAGCAGTAGGGTCCTTTAGTGTTTGAACATCTTTTTAATGTTTTTGAACTATTATATTTTCTTTTTATTTTGGACATTATTTCTTGGGACGTTTTTATTTTAGTTTGATTTGTAACAACTGTGATTCGAATTTAAATTACACTTAAAAAAGTGAACACTTGATCAATAAGTAACAATTTGAGTTTAAAATAGTTTATATTTTTGTGTGTGTGTGTGTGTGTCATTATAGATCCACCCACTACGCCCATATTTAATTGTTTAAGAACTGTGGAGGAAATAGAGTTTTTGTTATTCCTATTCTTTAAACGTTGAAAAAATGATTTACTTAGTTGATCGGAGAATTTTAATTGTAATTGCAAAGCAATAAGAATGAGAATTTAAATGATTGTATTTGCATAGTAAGCATGCTATTATGCCAATGGAAAGAAGAAATTGATGTTACATAGTTGAAATGTGATTGGGACTGGGATGTTTTCACTTAGGATTTTTCTTTCTTACTTTATTTATGCATAAATTGTAATATATTGTGAGTAATAAATTATTGAACATCTCTCGTCATGTTTGTAAAATTTGATAATTTATTACCCTTAAATATAATAAATGGTTTCAATTGTGTGTGCAAGCACACAACTTAGCTTTTGTAAGAGGGTGTAAGAGGTGTTCACTTGCAATCTTAACTTGCACCTAGACCAGATTATGGATCGAGTTAGGTCAATGTAAAATTTTATATTTAGGTTAGGCATGACTTGAAAAAATAAGTTTAAAATTTTGTCTAAGTTCAGACCAGGTAAAAATGTTAAACTCAAGTCTAGCCCGATCGTATTAAAAAAATTATATTATCTTTTATATAAAAATATTTAAAAAAATATAATTTATCAAATACACTAAAAGCATTAAAATAAAAATTTCCTAACAAATTGAAAATGCATTAAAAAAGATTTTGTACTTAAATAACACTAGGATAGTTGTAACTTAGCAAGCAAATGCCTCCAAAAATAGTAGTAAAATTAATAATAAAACAATAGTTGTACAATATTCAAACAATAACAACAAAATAGTAACAATATAATAGCAAAATGACAGCAAAACAATAGTGAAAAATAAATTAGGCAAATTCAGGTCGGGCTTAGACTAAAAAAATTTTACTCGAACCCCGACCCATTTAGAAAACGGGCATTATTTTTTGCCTAAGCCCATTTTTTAACCTATATTTTTGTCCAAACTCTCTTACTTTTTGAATGGATTTTCATGACTGAGCTGGTGACCTGTCCCATGATTAGGTATACTTGAACTCTTACGAGAGGTGGAATATGGTCCTTATTTTGGAATGGACTTCATGCCCAAAACAGTGAGCCTAGGTGCCCAAGAAACGGCCTCATGGTGATTATGTGGGTCCTAAAAGAGGCTTCTAAGCCCATACTTGTTGAGCCAAGTTGAGGGCTTTGGTTTGGTTCGAACTAGCAATCGTGTCAAACACTTAAATGTCTTGATGTGGTTTGAAAATTTCTGTATCTAATTAAACGGATTTAATTCCATTTTATAGTTGATAATTGAAATTAATAATAATATTATGACAAAAAAATGTAAAAAAAAAATTTGTAAAATTTATAATAAATGGGTTGAAACATTGCCACGGTTCGCTAAAGACATCAGCGAGCCACCCAAATACATAGGTTTTCTATACTGCGAGTACCAGAAATGGAGGCAGAGGAACAAGACTCATCCACCCAGTAGACCTGAAAATGAAATCCGAATCACCCATTACAAAATTGCTGCTTAAAATGGACATGCTTCATATGCCTGTCCTCCATTCTCATATCCGTAAATGTTTTCGATTTGCATTGCATGGTAACAAAAAACTTGAAAAAGTAGGAAAGCACACAAAGCTGTTACATCAAACCCTCAAATTAAACCAGCATAGAAACATTAAATTAACCACGGAAGATAGTGGCTCCTCAAACCACAGTATATATTTTTATTTTGGGTTCAAATTTTATTATAAGTATTTTTTTAGATTTAATATAAAATAAAATAAATACCCTTGAATTAATATTTATTTCTTTATTAAAATAAATATTTTTTATTATATAACAACTGTATTCTATGTATATATAAGTTGTGAAGAAACTTTTGAATCGCTAAAACATTTTTATTGTCCATTATATTATTAAATTGATATTAGAAAATAATATTTTAGTATATTAATAAAATAATATTAATTAAAAATACTTTTATTAGATAAATTCATAATAATATCGAAATAAATTTTGTATTCATATTCATTTACATTTATTATTTTAGATTAAATATCAATCAATAAATGTTACAGTTATATACTAATTAAAATGAAGATTTAGCACTATAAATGGATACATTAAGACCAAATAATTGCACATTTTCATTCAAGTAGCATTAAAGAAAATATCGAAAAATCAATTGTCGAAACTATTTTTTTATTTTGGGAAAAATGGGGATCGACTTTGAAAATAAAATAAGAGTCGCCACCGATCTTTTATTAAGGTGTGACCGGTTCACCGTTAAAAGCGAATTTGGTCCGCGAAATTTTGAGAAAATAGATTCGGGAGTCGATTACGTACGAGGAAGGGTTAGCACCCTTGTAACGCCCAAAATTGGTACCGAATTGATTGTTTGATGTTTTAATGTCGAAACCTTGAAAAGATTTTAAAATACAATCATTGATGAGAAAACTTGAATAAACTAGATTGAATGATAAGACGCATTTATTTCGAATAAATTGTCACACTCAGTGAGTTAGGGTGTTACAATTCAATCTTCGAAATTAAATGTATTCCTTTTTAAAGAAAATCGTGCTTTTAAAGAAGGTTATTTGATTGTTTAAGTCAATCGAAAAATCAGAATCCAGTAAGTTAGGGTTCAATTTTTCAAAATTCTTAAACCTCAAATATTGCCTTTATTTTAAAATCGAGACGACAAAATGCCACATCCAGTAAGTTAGGATCCAACATTTTATAATCTTAAGAGCTTTATTTTAACAATCGTATGATTTGAATAAAATAGACACTTGATGATATAAATTTGTCGAGAAGAGTTGAAGCCCAGTAAGTTAGGGCACAATTCTCTCGAGAAATTACGAACACCAAGCCTTTTTTAGGAATTTTGGAATAAAACGGTTATAATGCTTTAAGGAAATGCAATTCTTGCGAATAATATAAATGAATATCAATATACAAAGCAAATGATGAATAGCAAACTAAATTTACAATTTGGGGTAACCAAACATATAATATGTCAACATTAATAACTAAATATTTAATAAATCAATAATCAATCATATTTTTGTATATAAAAAATGGATATGTAGAAATAATTTAATAATAAATAATTAAACTAAAGTAAGCAAAATGAATAACCTTTTTTAAGAAACAAAATACTTATGTATGAAAAGAATATAAAATTTTATAAGTTGAAATCTATAATATTTTATATTTACTTATATACACCAAAAAAGTTCCTTATAAGTTATACATATAGATATTAATATCATGAAATATCATGGTGAAAATAAAATTTGGAAATATATTCTAAAATATATTATCGAGAAAATATCAAGTAACATATCAAAATTTTAAAATATATTAAGTGTGATAAAATAAATAATAATATATCAAATTGAAAAAATAAAAGTATATAAAATTTTTAAAAGGGTTAGTAAATTTAAAACATATTGATAATAATTTTAAAAGAATAGTGTATCATATCTTAGAATCATTCTAATAATGAGTTTGAAATAAGATTAAGCCAATAGTAAAAAATAATGTTAAAAACAACATATGAATATAATAATAGATTTATTCAAAATTTTTGGAAGTAAAATTAAATATGTAGAAAATGTTTTGAAATTGAAAATAATAATCAACAAATTTTAAAATCAAAGCTTCAAATGAAAATAATAATAAGAATACAAAATTAAGTGACATACCACAGATTCAAAATATTGATACATAATGAATTTAAAATATGAAAATACAAACTAAAATAATAATTTTATGTTTTTAGACTATAATAATAATAAACTTAAACACTATTAAAAATAAATATTATAAAGAATATTAAACACTATAATATATGAAAATAGGATTAATTATTATTAAAAATATCGTTGAATTTTAAGAAAGAAAACTAAATTAGTATTAAATTAAAATTTGTTTCAAAATTGAAGGACTAAATCTGCAATTAAACGCAAGCATTGAAATAATATCAATCAATCACAGAAACGGCACCGTTTAAGCTTGGATCTAAATGAATACAGAATTAAATATGTGGTACAAATTACAACCAATGAAAGGAAATTAAATCGCAATTTCATAAAACGCAGAGGGACCCATTGAATAAATAGTCCAATCGATCCATAATGTGCGGATCCTTCCCTGATCGGGTCACCGCTCGGATCTGGTCATCAAACGACGCCATTTTGAAGCCATCATATTAGCAACAAACGGTGACGTTTTAGTCCCCGCGTTTAAAACTAAAATAAACCCCTAAAAAAGGACCTAACCCTTCCACTAAAACAAAACCAAAACTAAAACCCCCTCTACACCGTTCTATTTACTAAGTATCTGAACAGTCTCCGATCCTAACCCGTACTCCGATGACGACGGAGAGAGCCAAGATCGCGCTACCAGGTACCTTTCCCTTTCTTTTACTGCTTCCTTCTTTAGGAAACTATTAGCCAATGTAAAAAGCAAAGAAAAAAGGAAAATAGAGAAACAATCTGCAAAAGAAAAATAAAAGAAGCCCAGGAAATCACCTTTCAATATTTTTTCTCTTTTGTATTCTGAATGCATAAGAAAGATACAAAGGTTTTTTCGGTTCTTATATTCTCATTTGACAAAGAACCCGAAAAAAAATCAAATGAAATAAAAATAAAATAAAATAAAAATCCCATTGGTTTGCTCTCTGCTGCGTTGTTTTCATCCCATTTGCAGGTACGGTGTACGGGGACGGGGGATGTGGCGTGTATGGAGGTGAAGGCGCGCACGTACGGAGGCTCGTCACGTGCGGAGGGAGAGCGAAGAGTTGCTACTGCTGCGGCGCTGAGAACCTTTGCTGCTAGGGTTTTCTGACTTCTGGTTTAGGCTAGTTGGGCTAGGGTATTGGGCTTAGGCTAATTGGGTTTAGGCTAGTTGGGCGGTATTGATTTTGGGTTTGGTGGATTTTTTTTAATTTGGACTGTTTATTGGACTATTTAATTTTGGTTTCTTCATTTGGTTTATTTTACTAACGGGCCGGGCAAATTGGCCAATTACATCAATTTTTAGTCGTTTTGCTTTAATCACCAAAAAAAAATGTTTGACTTCCATTCTAATCAATATGTTTGACTTTTATTATTATTTTATTATTGGTACTTTTATTATATCTATCAACTAATAGTTATTTATATAATGTAGATTAAATAAAGATCGTTCACATTGATAAATTAATTAAATCTAAAAAATAATTGAGTATATAAAATATCAATTGTCTTCTCTAAATGTTGAAATTTGAGTTTCAACAGTGTTATTAAAATATTATTTGTCTATTGTTCTTTTACCCATCTCCTGAGGATAAAGTCAGATCATAGGACGTTGCCTCTTTCTCTCAAGTCGAAAGTTAATTTTCCGAAAGGACGCCCCTTTAGATGTTTGGCAGGTTGGGTGGAGCATCCTAATTTCTCGAATTTTGTTAAGGAAAAGTGGTGCTGTCAAAGTAACATGGTTGAATCTCTGTATCATTTTACCTACAACATTAAAGACTGGAATTATTTAGTTTATGGTCGTTAGAGGTCCATAAAACGAAATTGATGCAAAAATTGGCGAGTATCCAAAGGGCCTTAGAAGAATCAAATTCTGCTTACTTAAGTCTTTTAGAATTACAGCTTCAAGAGGATTTGGAAGATGTGTTTCACCATGAAGAGCTGGTTTGGAAGCAGAAAGCGAGATGTGACTGGTTGCATTTTGGGGATTAAAATACTAAGTTCTTTCATTCCCGTACGATTCAGAGAAAGAAGCACAACATGATCTTAGCCTTAAAGAATGATATTGATGATTGGTTGTTTGAAGATAAGGATCTCCAGGCTAAGGTAATTAAGTTCTTCTAGAAGTTGTATAGTGAATTATCGGATAGCATAACTTCTTTGCTTTATGTTTCTTTTCTTAAACTTGATCTTAATGAAGAAATTTTCTTGGGAAAAACAATTTTAAATGAAGAGATAAAGACTTCACTGCTTGATATGGCACTATTTGATAAAATTCCCCAACGAAATTTTTAAGTCCAATAGTGTCTCTCTAGTCTAGTTAGTTAGAATGTCTATTAGGAAACGTCCCTGTTTCGACCCTACGTTTTTGTCTAGCAGTCAAAACTTCTCTTTCAGTGATTACTTTAGAGATGAATATAATCACGTACTCGTTTTACCTTGTTTGTTAATATAAGGCATTGTCATTGTTATTTCAGTTTTTTTTATGTATATAAATAAATTGGTTAATAATAAAGTCCTGAGCACAATATGATTATTCTCAAAAAGGTCCTTAGTTAAGTATTATTGTGGGCTTGGACAATGAAAATACATTGAAACTAATGTGCAATTGATTGATGACAAAATGTTGTCATTGACATATGGATGTCAAAATCGATACATGAGTATGTGTTGAAGAACAACATACTGGATTGACTCACTATAGGTACGGTTATAAGATTATTATGTAATAGTCACAACATTGCTCATAGTGATAGCTATTGTAGTAGCCCAATTTTTCTCGGGCCTCCAAACCAAATAAACCAAAAAATAAACAAAAAAGTTCATTTACAAAATTTTAACCCAATCCCGAAGCCCAATTTTCAAAACCCTAGACGGCCCAATTAGGCCCAAAAATTAAACAACATCAGGGAACCCTAGGGTTCCTCGCTTCTCAGCAGCCGCTCTCGCCCATGTGCACCTTCTACAAGACAATGCTCGAGGTCTGCCACCGCCAGCCGTGCCTTGCACCGAAATGGAAAAGACTCCTCTCGTTGACTTCATCTTGCCTGCAAAAAAAAGACAAAAACAGAAGCAAAAAAAAGGCGAAGATAGCAGAAACAAACAACAGCAAAAAGTAAATATGTAAATAGCTACAAGAGCCTAATGAAATGGAATCAAAAGGAGGATTTTTCACTTTTTCTTTTCCTTTCAAAAAAGTCGAATTTACTGTAAAAGAAGAAGGGCTTTTCTCTTCTTTTGGTTTTTGCTAGGAACATTAAGAAATAAAAAATCAGAAACTAAGGTGATTGGTTTTTTTTTCTTTTCGATTTTGCTTTTTTTTTATCTATATTCGGGAACAATAAAAAGGGGAAAGGGTACTCACCTGAGCGCCGTATTTTTGTCGTCGGAGTCCCTCCTCTCCATTGCCGAAGTCGGGCATAAAGGGTGAAGGGACCCCTTTTCCTTCTTCTCTTTTTCTCGTAGAGGAGAGGGACCGAAAGCCCTGTCCCGCGTGATCCTCGTCGCCGTTCTTGGGGGGCGCCGTGACGGTGCACGATGGTCTGGTTTTTGGTCCCCCCCAAGACTTGATCAAAAACCCTAATGGAGAAAGGTAGGGCATTTTTTTTGTTTTGTTAAAGAGAACAAGCAGCAAATGAAAGGAAAATGGCAGCTCTTATTAAGGCAAAACGACGTCGTTTGGTGCCAGATTCAATGGCCCAAAACGGTGCCGTATGGAGGGCCACCCGCGCGAGACCCGACCCGCTCCAGAGGATCGGCGCGTTTTAAAGAAAAATGGGTTATTTGCGCTGCGGGTCCTTCCTCTTTGTCACTCTTTTTCAATTCGGCCCTTCTGCCCTTCGTTTTGCGTTTTCTAATTTGACCCCATGGGTTTTGCACTTGTTTCACTTCGGTCCCCTATGAGGTGGCGCGTTTTAAGGGTGGGAATATTTCCCTTTTCGGTCCCTTACCTTTCGTTCATTTGCGTTTTGAATCCCCCGAATCTTGTTTAATGTTTAATCTTATCCTTTTGCTATTTTGTTTATTTTCTTAACAAGTTCTATATTATTATTGTTATTACTATTATTATCAGTATTATTATATAAGTGCTTATATATATATATACATGTTTAACATATAATTTATTTAATATATATACATAATTACTCATATTTTTATACATATCTATATACATATATATTTTTTAATTTTTATAAGTATATATTATATGTACTTACTTATATATTTTTGTATATCTTAATTTGCATAGGCATATACATACATATTTTTAAACATATATGTAAATTAACATATTTATTTGTATATATGTATATTTTCATTATTTTTAAACTTTAATATGCACATACTTATATATATATATATAGATATATTATAACTTATTTATATTCGTATATGTATATACATAATTATATTTTTCTTATATGTTTTAATTAACATACATGTCTATATTTCATTTTCATAAAATATATATATACTTACATATATACATATATATACTTTATATATTTGATAATGGTTATATACATTTACATATATGTGCACATATACTTATGTATTTCCGTGGATAATAGTTTTAAATAAGCGTACATGCATATGTTTTTCATAGTTTCATCATTTTATATGTATATATATGTGTTTATACATCTTTTATAATTGTATGATTTTGTTATTTTTGTTCACACATTTATTTACATGTTTATTATTGTTCGTTTTATTACTTTAGTTTCATATTATTTGTTGTTTTGCCCGTATGATTGTTTTTATTGTTTATTATTTTGCTTGTATTATTTTATTTATATTGTCATCATTATTATTATCTCGCACCCACTTTTACTTGGATTTATCAAAAAACGGAAAATTCCAAAATAAAAGTAACACTCGGTATTCGAGATCCTCGAGAGAATCGAGCCCTAACGTATTGGGTTTCGATTTTCTTTGTTGAATCTAAATACTTGAGGTTACTCTTTTTTATAAAAAAAGACATAAATAAAAACACATTATCGAGAATTCAATACATCGTGTCCTAATGCATTGGACATGATACGTTGATTTCTCGAGACGAGGATTTTTTTAAAAATAAATACAATATTCAATGTTTAACCTTTGAAGAAATTGTACGTATTAGGTTGCAATTTTTCTCATATGACTTAAACAATCGGACACCCTTTTAAACTTTACTATGCGAGTTTTTAGACTAACTCATTTCTGAAGAGGTAAAATATCGTACCCTAACGCATTGGGTGTGACATTTTTTCTTTCTGAAATGAAAAAGTCTTAACGAGTGGCTCGATTTTTATAAGTTTTATTTTAATACAAGGATCGTATTTTTAAAATTCTTCAAAGTTTTTAATTTCCGACATTAAGACATTAACTAATCAACTAGGTGCCAATTTTGGGCGTTACGAGGGTGCTAATCCTTCCTCGTACGTAACCGACTCCCGAACCCGTTTTCTGAATTTCGTGGACCAAACCTGTTGTTTTAATAAAATTAAATTGTTTATTAAAAACAACCATTTTTACGAGGTGGCCTGATCACACCTTATTAAAAAAGATCGGTGGCGACTCCCGTTTTCGTTTTCGTTTTTAAAATCCAAGTCGATCCTGTTTTATCAAAAAAATAGTGTCAACAGCTATGTATATGATCCTCAGACTTGAGATCATCATTATCCCAACATAGTGAGTTGTATATTTTGACATAATCAGACGTCTACCATAACAGGTTATACTATAAAGACTAATGTTGGGTATGCCACAATTTATGTAGTGGGATATGATTGATCAAGATAGAATTTTAGGATTTAGCCTTAAAGTGTTCAGAATTTTGTGACATGGTACACCATAGATGTTTTCAACTATGATTTTTAGAAAATTAAATCAATTTTTAAAAATGTGTTCTAAATACCTTTAATTCTGAAAAGTGGATTGATTTGTACAAGGGTCAAAAGTTTGAGTTTTTATAATGCAATTTAATCAAATTTTAAAATTCACCCTATATCTTCCCCACTTAATTTTATTTTCACGTTATTCTTCTCCATCAATTGTTTGTGCCGTCCCTTTATTCTCCCAACTCTCCCAAAGTCCCAACTCTTAAAATTTGATTCCCAAATCATATTCTCATGATTTCCATCAACATTCAAGCCTTAAACCTCCATTAGATACCAAGAAAAACACTTAAAAATACCATTGTTTTCTCCATTGTCAAGCTTGTGAGTTTTTTGGGTTTTAGATCAAACGCTCTATTTTTCATTGTCTAAGATAATGATTCAAATCCTAAATAATTTTAAATGTTATTTAGTCTTTAAAGCCGTGTTTTTAGCCATTAAATCACATGTTTCGAATAAAAGCCAAAAATTGGATCGTCGATGGTTGATTTCGGAATTTTGAGTAAAAACGTAGTTTCAAAGTGTTTTTCAATTAGTTTTGGCATGATTAAGAGGTTTCTAAACTTACTTTGACGTTTCGTTAAAGAATTCTTGAGTTTTAATGAATTTTCAAAAAATAGCTATAAAATATGTCGAAAAAGTCGATATCATGAATTGAGTAGTTTTGTGTATTTTAAAGGTTGAGAATCGGTCGTAGGTGAATAATTATATGAACGAAATTAGTTTTTGGCCAAAATATTAAGTATAGAGGAAGATATTTGAGTTTCAAGTTTGTTAGTCGAAATTTCAATTTCATGAGGAATATAGCTTAGACTTGCATTTTGGTTGGTTTAAGTGAGTCTTTGGCTGAATGTTGATTGTGTTGTTGCGTGATTTACTTTGTTGAAGCATTGGAATCGATAAAACCTTCTACGAGTAGAGATAAAGGCAAGGAATAACTAGTTTGAGCTTTCGACTTTTCGGCGAAAGCATAATTGGTGAGTGTTTGGAATAATTGCTTGTTGACATGATTCAATGTGTTATTTGGAAATTTAGTTGTAGCCTAAGTCCCTACTCTAAATTCTTAGTGTAAGCTTTCTATTTCTCTTGTTTTATTTTTGGTAATTTATGTGATTATGATAATATTTATGGATGGATTATTATGATGCGATATTGTGATATGAGACATGTGTGATGACTATTATGAATTGTATTATGTTGTGGGCATGTTAAATATGTCTAATAATAGTGATGATGTTGTGTTAACAATATAAATATTCAGTGAAAGTGTGCAAAAACATGTAAGTACGTATGTGTTGAATTATGAAATGTGATGCTAATGTAACATTGTAACGAATTCGATAGTCACGGGTTATTACAAATATTTTTGAAAGTGTATTTATTACAAATATTTACAAAGTTAGTTGTGTAGTTAATTAGGTTTTGGTTAGGTGAATTTGCATGAAATAAGAGTAATTAGGTATAAGGACTAAATTGCATAAAAGGTTAAAGTTGAATTATAAATTAAAGAATAATTGAAGGGACTAAATAAGCAATTATTCCAATTGCATTGAATGAGGCTACATAAGTGTATTTTATTAGAAAACTTAAAGTTAACATATATAATATAATATTATAATAAAACTTAAATGTTAAGTATATTATATTATATTATATTATATTATATTATATTATATTATATTATATTATATTATATTATATTATATTATATTATATTATATTATATTATATTATATTATATTATATTATATTGTATTATATTATATTATATTATATTATATTATATTAAAATAATTAAGTAAAAGAAATAGAAATAGAAAAGAAGGAGAGAAAGAAACGAAACAGAGAAGGAAAGAAAAGAGAAAGAAATAAAGAGAAAAGTTAGGGTTTCAAGGGTTCAAAGCTCAATTGGTTAGTCAATTTAGTCCATTTTCTTGTAATTTTTATGTTTTTGAAATCCCTTTATTAAATACTACCCAACCTATGTTGAAATTTTAGAAATTATTGAATTTTTAAATATTGTTCATGTTGAATAATTTGAGTATTAGGGACTAAATTGATAGCTTTTAAGCTAGAAATGAAAAAGGATTGAATTGTAGAATAAATTATAAATTTTGAGTATTAGGGACTAAATTGTAAAAATCTAGAAATTTAAGGAATCCAGTGAAATTAAAGAGTTAAACCTGGTTTAAAGTGGAAATTGAATGAAAATATAGAATTAATTATGAAGAAATAAAGTTAGTCTCGGTTTAGGGACTAAATTGGAATTTAGGAAAATGTTGAATAAAAATTGAAATATTCAATGTGAAATTGAATTGTATTGTATTGATGAATTTTAATTGTTTTAATTCAGTAGCTAACGTTGTGCCGGAATCTTCAACTAAAAAGGGAAAAGATAAAGTCAACGAGGAATAGCTCGAAATTTCTGGTTTGTATTTCTATAATTCGAAACTAGTTATTAATTGTTGTAATTTTTATTTAATGTATATGGTAAGTGTTGAGGTAAGTAATTGATATTTTGATAATTGATTGAATGAATTGAATTGGTAGATATATAGATTGAATGGATTGATTTTTGAATTGAAATAATTATATGTGCAATTATGTGATTATATGAAAAATCAGTATTGGATATTGATTATATCTGAAATGTGACATTAAACCCTATTAACTGTATCGGGCTGAGTCAGATATAGCTGACATGTCATAGGATTGGAAGAGTTCAGGAATTTCTTCGACTTTAAGTCGATGAGACACTAGGTGTCAATTTACTTCGATTTAACTGATAAGACACCGGTTGTCAATTTATTATTTCGAATTATCCGATGAGGTACTGGGTACCAAACTAGTATGTTTTTGTTGGATCCATGTATCCGTCGGAGTCCGAGTCATGTTAATAGGGGTAATTAAATGAAATGATACTATGATTGGTATTGGAAAACATTGAATGTGAAATGAAAATGAGACACATGAATTGTGTATCATATTGTGAAAAGCTACTTGTATAGCAAGTATGAATTTGAAATAGTAAGTGATGAGAATTGAATATGTTATGAATGATGTGTTTATGAATTGATGAATTGAATGACTAATGTTATTGTGTGATTAAATATATATTATAATATCTTGCCTTTAATTATTCGAATTATAGAAATACCACTAAGTTTATACTCAGCGTACAGTTTTGTTTTCAGTGCGCAGGTTAGGTACTTAAGTTTGATCATCGGTTTAGCATCCATCAACGATCCCAAACTCAAATGTGGTGATGTTATTCCTTTTTGTGTCTGCATGTACCTAGGGCATCTAAATGTTAACTATTTTGTGGATTGATGGTAAATAAGATTATAAGTTAATATTGATCGGTTATATATATGAGTATATGTTTTATGTTAAAGTTATGGTATGGCATGTTTTAAATTAGTGCATAAATGAACATGAAATAGGTAAATTTGGATTGAAATAGATATGTTAATAAACTGGATTGGAATGATGTCTATTAATAAGTTCTAATAATATGATTGTAATACTTATGAAGGTACATAGGTTAGGTATTTAGGATTATTGTTTTGTTATGTTTTAATTGTATTTGATTGTGTTTTGAATTGGTTGAACAAATGGTTTTTGAGTTATTTAGTGTTTAATATTGCAGCGAATGGTAAACTTGATGTTTAAGGTTCATTCTGAGTCCACACGGCCAGACACACAAGCGTGTGACTAGACCGTGTGAGACACACGGCTAGCACATGGGCGTGTGGTTTGGCCGTGTGTCCCCTGTAACTTAAAAGTATCAAAACAGAATGCTCAGGTATTTTCACATGGGCAGAGACACGAATGTGTGTTTCATCCGCGTGTGACACACGGCCTAGCATATGGGAATGTGGCTTGGCCGTGTGACTCAAGTCAATAAGCATCTAAATTTGGACACGGATTGGGACACGATCGTGTGCCCTTATTTCGAATACCCACAAGGTCTAAGACACGGGCATGTCTTTTGATCGTGTGAGCCACATGACCTAGACACATGGGTGTGTGTCCTTTATTCCTTTGAAAAATTTTGATATTTTTGGGAAAATTTTTTGAGGACCCGGTTTAGTCCCGAATTTTTTTCTAACACATATTTTGGGCCTCGATGGCTCATAAGAGGGGCAATATGATTAATTTATAATATGTATGCTAAATGATATGTATTATTCGTACTTGATCTGAAAAGTCTGGTAATGCTCTGTAACCTTGTTCTTGCACGGATAAGAGTTAGGGGTGTTATAATTTATTAGCATCAGAGCTTTGCAGGTTTAGCCAAATCTCGAACTAAATCGAGCTCGAAATTGAGTCTAGAGGTACATGCCATAATTGAGTCGAATTGAGTCAGGATTTGGATGTTGATATATATTGGTTTTTGTTTTTGTTTTATAGTTAAAAATTTTGAATGATTATAATGATGATGTTGATCAAGAGATGTATATAGGAGATGATGTTTCCAATGAATTAGATGAAACCGAATTGGCAACACCAAGTGTTAACCCAGTTAGTACTCAACAACCTAATGTCAAAAGAGGTAATATTGGGGAAATGGATGATTCACATTTACTTAGAGCTATTGCTAATTCTCTTCAACGAGTGGCGAGAACTACATTTGCCACGACATTTACCCCTATTGTTCGTCGTGCTCTAAATAACTGCGTAAATATGGTGCAACTAAATTTTTGGGTTTGAAAGGAGTTGATCCTTCTACAACTGAAATTTGGATAGAATCTACTAAAAGAATCTTACAGCAACTTGAGTGTAATCCACAAGAAAGTTTATTATGTGTTGTTTCTCTACTGCAAGGAGAAGCATATACCTGGTGGCAGTCAGTGACACGTCATGTATCAGCAGATTAGGTAAATTGGAAATTCTTCCAAAATGAATTTCAAACGAAATATGTGGGTGAATTGTATATCGAAGACAGAAGACAAGAGTTTTTGATGTTGAAACAAGATGAAATGTCTGTGGTTGATTATGAAAGAGAATTTTCGCGACTTAATAGGTATGCTACTGAGTTTGTGCTGACTAAAGTTGACAGTTACAAGTGATTTTTGCATGGTTTATGCGATGAGTTACGAGTACAGTTGGTATCACACAAAATCACTGAGTTTTCAAATCTAGTTGAAAGGGAAAGAATGGTAGAACAAGTACTGGGTTTTGATAAAAACACTGAGAATACTCGTACTGTTGAAAAATATCCTGGAGCTGCTAGTTCAAATCCACAACCGAAGAGATCAAAAAAATTCCGTGGTAGCTGGAGATCAAATTTTAAATCAGACAAAACTGATAAAAATCATTATAGAGAACCAACTATGTCTACGGGTAGTGTACGAGGTCCATCTCGGGATACTGAAATTCTGAATTATGAGCATTGTGGGAAAAAGCATCATAATGAATGTTGGAAATTAACTTGAGGTTGTTTTTGCTGTGGATCTACATAATATTTTGTTAGAGATTGTCTGGAAAATTAGAATGCTACACATGTTACTTCTCAGAGATCTATGCCTATTCTAAAGGTCGTGGGTCGAGTCAAAGTGGTTCATTTTTGAGAGGTGGTGCTAGAAAGGGAAATGATGTTGTTACTCAACAATCGGAGGCCAAAATGCCAGCTCGAGCTTATATTGTACGAACTCGTGAGGATGGTGATGCTAATAATATTGTAATAGTTATATTTTTATTACATTCAGAACCTATATATGCTTTGATAAATCCAGGATCTTCACATTCATATGTTAATACTAAATTGGTTGAGTCGAGAAGTTTAAAATCTAAGACGTCTGGAGTATCAATAATGGTGTCTAGTCCATTAGAACAATCTGTGTTAGTGGATCGGGTATGTAAAAGATGTCCATTAATGATACAAAATATAACTTTTCCTGTTAATTTGTTGATAATGCCGTTTGGTGATTTTGGGAATAGATTGGCTTACGGAGAATGGGGTAACTTTGGATTGCTGCAAAAAGAAGTTTGTTGTTTAGAGTGAAAACGGTGAAAAGATTGAGGTGAATGGTACTTAAACAAGTGGTTCAACTCGTATTATTTCAGCAATTTGAGCTAATAAACTTCTTCATCAGGGTTGTGAAGCTTTTCTAGCTTATGTTATTAATTCAGAATCTGTTGAAACTCAATGCAGTAAAATTTAAACTGTTTGTGAATTTCCTGATGTATTTCTTGAAGAATTATCGGGATTACCACCAGATCAGGAGGTTGAATTTGCAATTGAAGTGTTTCCTGGTACAGCTCCGGTGTCAATGCCCCCATATCGTATGTCACCTACAGAGTTAAAAGAATTAAAATTACAATTGCAAGACTTATTAGATCGTGGTTTTATATGTCCTAGTATATTTCCTTGGGGAGCTCTAGTGACTTTTGTCAAAAAGAAATATGGTTTGATGCGGTTTTGTATTGATTATCGGTAATTGAATAAGGTGACGATTAAGAATCGATATCCTTTACCCCGTATTGATGACTTATTTGATCAACTAAAAGGAGCTTTTGTCTTTTCAAAGATTGATTTGAGATCAGGTTACTATCAGTTGAAGGTGAAAGAAAGTGATGTACCGAAAACGACATTTCGTACACGATATGGTCATTATGAATTTTTAATGATGCCTTTTTGGATTGACGAATGCTCTGGCAGCATTTATGGATTTCACGAATCATATTTTCCAACTGTATCTGGACCAATTTGTAGTAGTTTTCATTGATGATATTTTGGTCTATTCGAAATCTAAATTTGAGCATGAGTAACACCTCAGAATTATTTTGCAAGTATTATGGGAGAAACAGTTATACGGAAAGCTTAGTAAATGTAAATTCTGGTTATCAGAGGTTGTATTCTTGGGTCATGTTATTTCGACAGATAGAATTAGAGTTGATCCGAAAAAGATCGAGGTAATTGTTCAGTGGAAAGCACCGAGGAATGTGTCAAAGATTCATAGCTTCCTTGGATTGGCTAGTTATTACCGAAGATTTGTAAATAGATTTTCGAAGATAGCCTTGCCAATGACAAAGTTGTTGCATAAGAATGTTCAGTTCATTTGGGATGATCAGTGTCAAGAAATTTTTGAGAAGTTGAAACAAGTGTTGATTGAAGTGTCGATTTTGACTCTACCAGAGTCAGGAAATGATTTTGTTGTTTATAATGATGATTCCCTGAGCGGTCTTGGTTGTGTTTTGATGCAAGACAGGAAAGTGATTGCTTATACGTCTCGTCAGTTGAAAGTACATGAACGCAATTATCTGACGCATGATTGAGAGCTAGCTCCTATAGTTTTTTCTCTAAAGATCTGGAGACACTACTTGTATGGTGAGAAATGTTATATTTATACCGATCATAAGAGTCTTAAGTATCTTCTTTCTCAAAAGGAGTTAAATTTGAGACAGCGTCGTTGGATAGAGCTTCTGAAAGATTTTGATTGTGTTATTGATTACTACCTTGGTAAAGCTAATGTTGTAGCTGATGTGTTAAGTAGAAAAGCCACGATTGAATTGCGAGCAATGTTTGCACAACTCAGTATCAATGACGATGGAAGCTTATTGGCTGAATTAAAAACCAAACCGGTGATGTTTGATTGGATCAAGTCAGCACAGTTAGAAGATGACAAATTGGTGAAGAAAAGAGAAATGGTTCAAAATGGTATGTTAGAAAATTTCAGCATTGATGAATATGGTTGCTTAAAATTTCATAACCGAATCTGTGTTCCGGATGTTTCTGAATTGAAAGAGTTGATACTTCGTGAAGCTCATGATAGTCCTTTTGCCTTAGATACTAGAAGAACGAAAATGTATCGTGATCTACGAGAATCTTATTGGTGGCTAGGAATGAAAAGAGATGTGGTTGAATATGTGGCTAAATTTTTAACTTGTCAACAAGTTAAGGTAGAACATCAAGTTCTTACCGGATTACTTCAGCCTATCACTATTCCTGACAAGTAAGAAAAATGCTATTTGGGTGATTGTTGATCGACTTACAAAATCGACTCATTTCATTGCAGTTAGGACTGATTGGTCACTTCAAAAGCTTGCTGAAGTTTATATTTAAGAAATCGTGAGATTGCACGGTGTTCCTATGTCAATAATTTCTGATCAAGATCCGATGTTCACTTCAAGATTTTAGAAACAGATGCATGAATCTCTTGGTACACGACTTAATTTTATCACAGTTTTTCATCCGCAGAGTGATGGACAATCTGAGTGAGTTATTCAGATCTTGGAAGACATGCTTCGTACTTGCGTTATTGATTTTGAATCAGGTTGAGAATGTTATTTGCCTTTAGTTGAAGTTGTATAAAACAATTGTTTCCAATCAAGTTTATTGGATCACCTATTTGTTGGATGGAATTAAGTGAAAGAAATATAATCAGGCCAAAATTAATTTAAGAAACGAATTGTTAAGAAAATTCGAGATAGATTGAAAGCGGCTTTCGACAGACAGAAGTCATATGTAGATTTGAAACACTGAGATATTGAATATTCTGTCGGCAATAAAGTATTTCTTAAAGTTTCGCCTTGGAAGAAAATTTTGAGGTTTGGCCGAAAATGAAAATTAAGTCTTCGATTTATTGGACCGTATAAGATTATAGAAAGAGTGGGACCAATTGCATATCGCTTAGCTTTGCCTGCAGAATTACAAGAAATTCATAATGTTTCTACTAAGAATTCATAATGGCCATAACGCATACAAAATGTTGTCTATGGTACATCACTATCTTTCACTTTCAACTAATAGTAACCCAATCTCAAATCGATTTTTGAAAAGATAGAAGCTCATTTTAGTTGATCAAATAAGTCACCAATACGGGGTAGAGGTATCGATTCTTAATCGTCAACTTATTCAATTATCGATAGTCAATACAAAGTCGCATTGAACCATCTTTCTTTTTGACAAAAAGCACTAGAGCTCCCCAAGGCGATATACTAGGGCATATAAAGCCACAATCCAATAAATATTGCAATTGTACCTTTAATTCTTTCAACTCCGTGGGTGACATTCGATAGGGGGACATTGACACTGGAGTCGTACCAAGAAACACTTTAATTGCGAACTCAACCTTTCGATCTAGTGGTAATCCCGGTAATTCCTCGAGAAACACATTAAGGAATTTGCAAACAGTTTGAATTTTATTGCTTTGATTATCACCAGAATTTGAGTTGATAACATAGGCTAGAAAAGTTTCACAACCTTGATTAAGAATTTTATCATCTCAAATTGCAGAAATGATACGAGTTGAACCACTCGTTCAAACACCATTCACCTCAATCATATCACCGCCTTCACTCTGAACAACAAATTTCTTTTTACAACAATCCAGAATCACCCTGTGCTCCGAAGCCAATTCATACCTAAAATCATATCAAAATTGCCAAACGAAATTATCAACATGTCAACAAGAAATGTTATATTATGTATCACTAACGGACATCTCCTATACACCTGATCCACTAACACAGATTGTCGCAATGGACTAGACACCACTATCGATACTCTAGACGTCTCAGATTTTAAACTTCTCGACTTAACCAATTCAATATTAACATACGAATGCGAAGATCCCAGATCTAATAAAGCATAAACAGGTTCTGAATGTAATAAAAAGATATATGTCACAACGTCATTAGAATAACTATCCTTACGAGTCCGCATAACATAAGCTCGAGTTGGCGTTAAGGCCTGCGACTAATGAGTATTAGCATCATTTCTCTTTCTAGCATCTCCTCTCGAAAATGAACCACTTCGACTCAACCCGCGACATCTAGGAGCAGGTATAGATCTCTGAGAAATAGCAGGTGTAGCTTTCTCATTCTTCAAACACTCTCTAACAAAATGTTCCGTAAATTCACAGAAAAAACAGCCTCGAGTTAACTTTCAACATTCACCATGGTGTTTTTTTCCTGCTATGCTTACAATTCAAAATATCAGTATCCCAAAATGGACCTCGCACACTACCTGTAGACACAATCGGTTGTCTATTACGATTTCTGTCAGCTCTATCTGACTTAAAATTTGATCTCCAACTACCATGAAATTCTTTTTATCTCTTCGGTTATGGATTTGAACTAGCAGCTCCAGAACGCTTTCTAATAGTACGGGTATTTTCAGTCTTTTTATCAAAATCCAAAACTTATTCTACCATTACTGCCCGTTCAACTAAATTCGCAAATTCAGAGATTTTGTGCGATACTAACTATACCAGCAACTCATTGCGTAAACCACGTAGAAATTGCTTGCAACTATCAATTTAAGTCGGCACAAATTCAACAGCGTACCTACTAAGTTGTGAAAACTCTTCTTTATAATCAACCACGGACACCCTACATTGTTTCAGCATAAAAAAACTCTTGTATTCTATATTCGATATACAATTCGCCAACATATTTCTTTTGGAATTCCTTTTGAAAAAATTCCCAATTAGCCTGATCTGCGGATACGTGGTATGTCACTGACTGCCACCAAGTATATCCTTCTCATTGTAGTAGACAAACAACACATATTACACTTTCACACAGGTTGTATTCAAGTTGTTGCTAGATGCGTTTAGTGGATTCAATCCAAACTTCAGCTGCAGAAGGATCAACTCCTTTCAATCCTAAGAATTTAGTCGCACTGTATCTACGCAACTCTTTAATCAGAGCTTGACAAACAGGAGGTGCAGATGCCGTAGTGGATGTGGTTCCCGCCTCACGCTGAATCGCGTCTTTTCTCAGATTACCTTGCTCAACGTTAGGTTGTTGAGTACTAACTGGATTAACACTTGATATTACCGATTCGGTTCCATCTAACTCATTAGTGACATTATCTCCGGTATACATCTCTTGATCAACATCGTCATTATAATCATTCGACATTTTCAACTATAAAACCAAAATAAATATATCAACATCCAAATCCCAACTCAATTTGACTCAACTATGGGATGTACCTCTAGACTTAATCCTGAGCTCGATTTAGTTTAAGAATCGACTAAACTTGTAAAGCTCTGATACCATTAAATATAAACCCCTAACCCGTATCTATCTCCAAAACCAGGTTGCGAAACATTATCGGAGTTTACAGATCAAACAAACAGAAATTTCAAACATTTTATATCATATAATATTCAGGTCAAAAACCAATAAAACTTATACATATTGTCCCTTATTCGAGCCCTCGAGACCTAAAATACGTGTTAGAAACAAGTCAAGATTTTAACTACATTGGCCCCTTTAATTTACTTTTAATCTATAATTCAACTTTCACCCTATACACAATTTAGTCATTATACCTAATAACTTTTAGTTCAAGTAAATTCACGTAACTGAAACCTAATTAACTACAAAACTAGTTTCATAAATATTAATAAATATTTACGAGTCTGATTTACGAGAACAGAGTCCCGGGAATGCACTTTCTGACACCCGTGATTATCGGGTTGTTACAATTCTAATCAAATGCTAGACTTGAACATGACAAAATGAGTGAGACTTTTGTTTCTATTAACTCTTTTCTTATGAAAACTCATATTCGTCTCACTATGGAAAAATTTGGTGAACTTTTAAAACTTCCTCTCGGTGGTGAGTCGAATGAGAAATGTATTTACAATCCTGCCTTGAACGTTCAACGCTCGTATGCATTTGAGCTCAATGTCCATGATCGTATTGTGCATCTTATTATCACATGAATATTGTATCATATTTCAAAACACATCGTTCTTCGATATATCGCCTATTTTAATGACATTACCAAGTGAATTGACAACTAGATAGTACTCTCACATTACCTTTTGGCACATATTTGTCATATATTTTTACTCTCCTAAACATCCCAACCAATGTCGATCCTCATTTGCCCGTTAAACTTCAACTTATTAGCTTTATTGCATTTCATCGAACTGGTTTTAAAATGGATACTCTTACCAGAAATTGGGTTAAGGTTGACTATCCTAATCCTTAAAAGGTTGATAATGAAAGCCTTGACGTAACACCCCGAATATTGGGCCTAGAAGAAATAGGTTTTAAACAAGGGAATAGTTAAGAGACTGCACATAAATATTTAGTTGTGCAAGAAAGTGACATAAATGAATGTCTGCTTCAGTGGTTAAGTGATTTAGGAGTGTTTGGAAGTGTCTGAGAAGTCAGGGGTTCAAACCTTGGCTTATGCAAAATTTTTATTTTAAGTGAATAAAATAATTGGATCTAGATAGTAGGTTCTTAAATTATTGTGGTTAAAATATGATATAAAGGAGTTGTTGGTCTAGTGGTAAGGGGCGTGTGGAGTGTACATGGGGTCTAAGGTTCGAGTGGTGGCACATCAAAAGGGAGTATTTATTTTGCTGTCGAACCCTAATTCGTGTGGGTGGTAGAGTTGAATTGAAATACTGCTAAATAGAGTTTGAACTGGTTATAGAGAGAGTTGAGGAGGGATATTTAGAGAGATTTAATGAGAGAATATTGGGATTTGAGGAGGTTTTTGTTATGGAGAGATAATAGTAGGAAATTAAGGGATAGGAAGTGGATGGAGAGTGTAGCCGAATTGGAGGAGGAATTTTTGGGATTTAGGGTTGTTGCCGATTTGGTGAGAGTTAGAAATCGGGTTTCATTCATTTTCTTTCAACCTTGGCCGAATACAACTTCTCTCCTCCCTCACCATTTTTCTTTTCGGTTTTCTCTCCTAGTCGATTCTCCCTTCTTCTTTTTTAAGCTCTGCCAAATAGCTCTCGGCTTTAGCAAGGGTTCGTTGATCAATTGGGAGTGCACGGTTTTTCTCTTCCTCTCCCTCAAGTGCTATTCATTGGCCGAATACTGATAGATTAATCCCAATTCTCGGTTCTTTGTACGCTACATCTCTGATCTATAATCTATTTTATCGTTGTTGGTAAGTGGTTATGGTATGATAATGAGTCATCTGTTACTTTTTGAGAAATAGTATTGAGTGGTAAGTGGGGTGCAATTGAGATGGTTTGTCAAGTATGAGTCTAATATAAAGATGGTGACTTTTGTGTAAGTGGTGGTCGAGGTTGATTAGCACATTGCCTAGGAACTAAGGGTGCGATGATCATTGATTTTTGGAATAAGAGTGTTCGAAATGAAGGGAATCTGCAAATCGCATCATGTGTGTAAACACCCCACTATAACTATAGAACGTCAAAAGCCGAATAGCCAAAAATACGGCGTTTGAGACCACACGAGCGTACGATCGCTCATGTGGTAAGCTAAACCCACGCATCATGGGTGATAAATTGTGGAGGCCTCCATGAGCATTTTCATGAGCTTAGGCCGTAATGGGCCATATTGGGTCGAAATGGGCCGTGTGGGCTCAATGGGCTCGTGGACTCGACTGGGCTATATAGATCTCATAGCCATGGCGAAATCTGGGCTGAACGGGTCGCACGAGCATGTGGGCCCACTTGGGCCGAGTAATGGGCCTGGGCCCATTTACACTGTTATGACCATTTAGGTTACCTGAGTTAATCGAGGCGACTATAGACCTTTCAAGATGTCGATATCTACACCGAGACCCAAAAATAGGTAAAATAACCAAAATAGCCTTATAGGGTAAAATGACCAAAATACCCCCATAAGGTTAAATGACTGAAATACCCCCATAGGGTAAAATGGCTGAAATACCCCCATATGGTAAAATGATCGAAATACCCCTAGGAGATGAAATGACTGTTATGGTATTATGTTATGTATGACTGATTTGCTCTATGGTATGTATGACTATGATTGAGCATGACATTTTACATACACGTATGATATTATGTTACGATATATTGCATGTAGATGGGTTGTTATATTTAGAGGAAGTGTACCGTACTGATAAGGTTGCACAGGTCGGCCAAGATGACTGTGGACCTACTGATGGCTATATGATGCTTATTTTACAGGCAGCTTTGCTGCAATACTGTTTAGTACTACAACCGGTGCTAATCTTGGTGTGTCTAGCTGGGTGGGTTGATTTTATCCCCACATGGTGTGTTTGGTGGGAAGGAGTGGTGTGTAAAGGTTGGATTGGGTAGGATTTCTAACTGCATATCTACACTGATTAATGATTTTGTACTATTACTGCATCGATTAATGATATTACACACTGTTCACTGTATGACTGATATCTGTTACTGTTATGGGCCAAGGCCCCACTGATACTATTACTGAAATTGGGCAAAGGCCCTACTAATTACTGGCATTGTGATGGGCTCAAGCCCAATCGTTTACTGTTACGGGAAAGGGCTTAGGCCCACACTGAACTGGACAGTTATTGTAACGGGCTCAAGCCCAAACAACATTTATCTACTGTTTAATTAACTGTTTGCTTGTTAGGGGATTACACACTTAGTTTTCGTAAACTCACCCTTTCCTTTTAACTGTACAGGTAATCCTCAACCATAGGCGATTTGGAACTGCGAGGGACTCGAAGGTGGCTACACAACTGCAGCTGTTCTACACTTGCTTTTGTTTAAATTTAAAGTTTGTGTTGGGTTTTGTTTATGCAATAAGGCCATTTATGTTTGTTTAAATTTTTAATTGGGCTTTTGCTTACTTATTTTGAACTGTTAGTTTAGGAGAAGACGAATTTTCAAAATAATTACCGTTTTCAAAGATACAAAATTTAAACATTAGAGTTTTTAAAAGCTTCCACGATTTTAGATCAACCTATTATAACAATAGCAGCTAACAAGGCAAATGTTTTGATTAGTTGATTCGTTAAACAGTAACAAAGGGGTTTTTAAACTTAGAAACGAAATTTTTACCAACAAGTTCAATTTTTGAAAGACACTTCAATGTGACACGCCAGATTCGACCATAACGTCTAGGCCGGGTTTAGGGTGTTACACTTAAAGAAGAGCATGACGATATTCATCCTCTCTAGCAGGCCCCTTCACCAACTTCTTCATCCGCTCAACCATCTGCTCTGTCTCACTCTGATGACTTGGCTACTCCTATCTTTATTGTTGTTCTTCTTTGATTGAGGGGTTTAGAGGTTTCCATACTCGAATAGATGATGCGTTTGATCGAGTTAATAATAATGTTAGTAGTCTAGACTCCAGGAGGATGGAGGAAAACATTGCATATCTATGTCTCAACTCCTTCCTCCTCCTCCTCTTGAAGAAAACTAGGGTGCATATATATTTTTTCACGCATTTTCATCATTTCATTGTATATTTACCTATTATTATGTTTGAACGTTAATGCTTATCTTGGTATCTTGTTTGCAAATACTTGACGGTTTCTTTTGGTTTATTAATGTTAGTTCTTTGTTTTCATATCTTTCAATTTATATTTTGGACTAACAACATTTCTCTCTTAAAGCTTCATTGGTGATTTTTTATATTACAAAAGGGGAGAAGAGAATATTAAGGTAAATTCAATTGGTATTTGGTTAATTATTTTATGACTAATCTTTTAATGCCTTCATTAAAGTGGCCAATTTTTCAATCTCAAGTCTTTGCTTTTAAATTCATAAAATTAAACCATTGATTCAAATTGAACTCTAACAAGAAAAAGTAACAAATTCAAAAAAATTTACCAAATATTTTGTTATATCAAAAGGGAGATTGTTAAACTAGCTTTATTTGATAAATTGTTTTGATATAACAAACAAAATTTTTTGAATAAAATTTATTTTTAAACAAATAAATTATTAAGTTCAAAGCATAAAAATTATTTCAAGACTTTCAAATATCTTAGAAAATGTTTTAAATACTTAAAATTTTGAACAAAGTCCAAAAATTATTTTAAACTCTTGAACTTGATTGAAACAATTTTAAATCACTTGAAAAATTGCTCTCCGAAAAAGTATTGATATTTTTCAAAAGTATTGATACCCATATGATTTTTATCAATATCAAAGTTTCTTAGTGTCTTGAATAAAAATTGAACAAAAGCGATAAGTATCAATACTTTTCAAATAATATCGTACCTATTAAATTTTACCAATACCACCTTTTTATATCGATACCACTTTTGCATTCTATTTTTATGTATTTTCAAACAATGACAAAAAGTATCGATACTCATTAAAATTATATCGATACATTTTACCGTGTATCGATAAATCATCTTTGCATTGTTGAAAACTAACTTTAACGGTCATTGAATCGGACATTAAATGCTACTAGAACTAATACTCATAAAAATGTATTAATACTTTTGTTATGGGTGAATTTAATGATCTAGTATTTTTATTTGCAATGACTATTTATTTCCTCAACAACCACAATGGTTAAAAATGAAATAGAGGGTATAAATATCAGGTTCTAAATGTCATACAACAATAAGAAAGAATATTCAAGAAAAGAATCAATCAAACAACCTTTGTGTCAAATATTTTCGTACTTTTCTTTTATACACTTGTGAGCTTCATTGCTATTCTATTAGCCCAAGTGTTTTTTTTTTGCTTTTTGCAATTGTGCTTAATTTACAAACACTTTAATCTTGTAAAGATTGTTTATTTGTTTTCTTCTTTGTATCTCTTTGAGAAGGTTTGTGTCTTAAGGTTTGGGTAGAAATCTTAAGAGAGTTTGTAAAGTTAAATATAGTCCTTAAAGTTTATGAAATTAGTGAATTTGAGAAAATCCTTAGTTGTGAAAAGCTAAAGTAGTAGAGTAAGCAATTGGAGTCGAACCACTCTAAATTCATGTGTTCATTTTTCTATCTTTTCTCTCTAGCTTTCATAAAAATTTTAACAGTCAATCCACCCCTCTCTTGATAATTTCGATTTGATTATTTAAACTAACAATTAGACTTATTCTATACTTCAATTTATAATATACTATATTGCTCATAATTGCTATTAGTAATACCATCTTCTTAAAAATTATTGAAATTAGATATGGACTAAGGTAATCTTTCGATTTGGAAAGAAAAGAAAATAAATAAAATAACAATATATTTCCGGATATTTTGAGTCATAACTTTATTTTTCTGACTGTTAATTCAAAGTCAAATTGATAGAAAAATTATAATGCAATTCTTACACTTTAAATAATATTAATTTTTAAAATTTAAATATTTTATTCTAAAAATTAGAATTCAATTTCATTTTTGAGTCCACCCATACTTAGTATTTGTCCCAACAAAATTATTAGTCAAACACTATCTCATAAATTAAAAATTAATAATAAAAAACATTAAAATGCTATCATGATTCCAACTTAAAATTATTTAATTTTTAAGGCTGATAATGATTAATTAAATTATACCCACAGATTCAACACATAAAAATAAAAATTTACCATCAATACTTAGAAGAGTCCAATCACAAAAGTACATAATTAGGTGACAAAACTCAACTTGCTTACTTTTCTTTTTGACAACAACACTACATATATTTTGTTTAATTATTTTACACCAAATAAATAATAATAATAATAATAATAATTAGTTTTATCTAACTTTGTGGCTGTGACATCATTTTTAATTATTCAATTCAAATTTTAAATGCTTTTACTTTCAAGGCGGAGCCTACAAAAGTTGACACAATTTTACTTTTCTATTAAAATGTGTTCAATGTTATTCAAACATGTTTTAGAAAAAAAAAACTATACAAATATAATATATAGTCATTTCACGAATAAATAAAATAAAGGTTAATTTTTAAAAAAATTGTGGGTTTAGGATTTTTACGTCTCAATTATTTATCTATACTTATATTAAGCTCCGAACGAATTAGTTAAATAGTAATTTAATTAAAATATTTTTTGCATATAAAATTATATTATTATGAAAATATTTTATATTTTTACATTTTATATAAACTTAATAATATTAATATTTAAATCCATCACATAATAAATTTTAAGCATATAACTTTACTATCCCAACCAAAAATTCATTTAATTTTTATATAAAATTTTAATAAATATATTTATTTAAATATGATAATAATTAATAATGTTAATATTTTTTATAATTAATAAAAATTAAACTTATGAGATTAACATTACATATACAAAGATAATATATTGGTAATCTAATCGTATAAATTTATTTATTTTTAATTTATATGTCAAAACTCAAAATAAAATAAATATATTTTATAATTAAATTAAATATAGAATCAAATCGGTTTGATTCAACACAAATCTCAATTCGACAAATAATATGGCCCACATCTATTTTTAGTATTCTCCATGTCTATTTTACAGGCCATGTTTAGGGTTTATTGTTGTCCCTCTCAACAATGTCGCCTCTAAGGTTCATAAAATATAAATGATATAGTGTTTAAGACATTCTCTCCTTAAAAGTATAATACGTCTTATTATTACATCCAATTATATGTTAAAATTAAATGATAGACATAAGCCTTCTAATTTAACAATTATTTATTCATAAAACATAAATTTGACATTAAAAAATTACTAAAAACTTTTTTTTTTTGCATGGATCATGAGCGAAGGGAACCATTATCTCATCATGTACCTTCATCATCAAACTTTGTAAACCTTCATTTTTCTTCGTTACTTTTTCACTTTCTTTTTTCAACCCACGAATAAAGTTTAATACATTAGAAATTTGGATTAATATTTGACAATCAGACTGAAAGTTACCCATTCTTTATGTTTTTATTTTTTATTACATTTTAAAAATAAATATAGCTCTCTTTTTTTATAATAAAATGTCCGCATCTAAACAGTCAAAACATCAAAAAATATGAAAAATTTATCTTCTTCCCCTCACAACCCCCACGCATATCAGGCAAAATGTTTCAACTCGCAATAGAAACTCAATAAAATGCTCTAGTTTGAAGCGATCCAAGCAAACGCCAGTTAGCATCGTTTGCTCTAATACTCTTTCCCAACATAGACGAACCCGTTAGGTGATTCTGTGCATATTCCATTCTTCAGTCACCACAATCCTCTGAATTACTGCTGGCATTTCCTCCACCCACGATATAGCTCACTTTGTAAACTCTGCTTACGAGTTTAAAATTGCTCAAATAGTAATTAAATAATTTTTTAAAATTTTAATAGACTTAGTGTGAATTTAGATGGGCGGTGCGGTGTGTTTAGCTTTTTTTTTATCTCATACAATAATTTCATTATATTATCTAATTTTACACTACCGTCATTTTTACATTAACTACACTGTCTATTCAAATCTACCTTTAATTAATTAATGTAAGGGAAAAAAATGTAGTGCAAACATGAATTTATATTTCATACCTACCTTTTAGCTAACAAAAGTCTAATTAATAGTTGTGGAAAATAACATTCAATTAATCAGCAAATAACCACACGATGTGGGGAAATTTCCGAAGACAAGACCTCACCTCAGCTCTTAAGTTTCCTTAATTCCTATCAACTTGTGCGGTCCAATTGCTATATTATGATATTAATTTTTCATTATAATATTTTTTTATTAATGTTAAATATTGAGGTAATAATTAATAAGTGTTGGATGCAGTACTAATGCACATTATATTATTTAGAAAATGTATAAATTTAAACTATGAAAATGACATTATTTGGAAGGATAGACATGAGCTTCAAATATGAACCACAAAACAAATATTAAGAATACCTAAGTTTGATATTTATATAACTTAGGGTTAAATTACTATTTAAGGTCTGAATTTTACATATTGGGCCTAATTTTTTGGTCCAAATCAAGCTTTGAATTTGGTAATTATTTCACATTAAGGACCTGAACTTGACAATTAATCTCATTTTGGGGTTTTAATCTTTTTTATCTAAATTAGTCGTTAAACTTGACAATTATTTCTATATTGGGGTCTAAATTTTAAGATTTTCAAGAAACTAACTTAAGCAAGAAAAAGTTCAAGTTTTAATGCGAGAACAATTGTTAAATTCGAATCTAACTTAAATTTTTAAAGAAATATCAAAGTCTAATTATAATTTTTATTAGCTTAACTTTCCGGTTTCAACAAAACTATATTTAATTAGCTTTTATCATCTTACTAGTATATGATTTGTTCATATCGTAAGTGTGTGATTATCTAATAAATAAAATGATTGAGCATAATTGTAAGTTGTAATATAAATAATGAAATAAATTAGTTAAAAAGTAAAACACGATACCATATTTCAATTATCTTTAAAAAATAGGATTTGGATTTTCCCTTCAAAAAAGATGATAATAATTTAATGCCACATCTACGATATCACTACAAAATCAAAAATTTACCACAAAATGAACCAAAAAAAGAGAGAAGATAATTCCATTTTAAAATGCTTTCGGCCAATTGATTATAATCCCAAGGGAAAAAATGTCCCACGTGACACTCCACCCAATCTCAACCGTACAAAACATGATGATTGTATCAAACAAAGATCAACGGTGATAAGGAAAACATTTCCAATTCGAAATTATAAAATCAGGTGGCGGCACGTGGCCGGCCCTGCCTGCCACGCTAAAAGTAAAGTAAAAAAGAAGCCGAAACCGAATCTAGATCTGACGACCATATCTTCCCGTTAAGATCCAATCCAACGGCTATTAACAGAGAGATCAACTCAGCCAATCTAACGGCTTAAATTGAATCACCCCACTTCCCTATTACACCATAAATACAAATCAAAACCCCCGCTTCAATTCTCCAGATTCACTCCCAAAAAAGAAGTTTTATAAAGCAAATATATCTCTGTCTCTCTATTTTCGCATCTGGACCGTTCTCGGTTTAACACAGCTCGCCGGTTTGACGTGCGCCGCCTGAGATGTCGCCGGCGGTTTCAAGTGTGATAAGAATCTCACGGTATAGGGAAGTTCAGTGGTGATAGAAGTTAATCAAATCAGACGGCTCCGGTATTTATCTGGTGGGGCCCAAGGAGAAAAAAATCTAAAAAAAGGAAGGGGGAAAAATGGAGAGCCAAAAGAGTCAGGGGAAGCTAACGCGAACACAGTCATCGTTGCTCCGTTCATCGCCTACCGTCCGGTCGTCAATCCATAGTATGTCATCCATCACCGAAAGTGACTTTAGCAAAGACCAAGAAGAAAACCAGCAGCGAGAGTTGTTACTGAAAGATGAGAAAAAAACGAAACCGCCCCCAAAGAGAACAGGTTCGATGTCACCGAGGATTATACCGGTCCGGTTCACCCCGGTTTTCGCCATGGCTTCCATCTCTTTCTTCACTCTCTTCTCTTTTATCTTCTTCTTTGGGTTTTATCTTAAAAGAGAAGAAATCCCCACATCGGAAAACCTCTTGTTAGCCTTAATCTTCGTCGCTATAACCCTTTTTTTTGCTTCGAAAAACAGAGCTTTAATCAACCAAGGCATTGTTTGTTTCAAATCAAGATTCTACTTCTCCAAACCTAATTCGAAGCCCGTCGAATGGTTCATTGGAGAGACCCAATGTAATAAAAACAACATCAACAAAGAAAAAGAAAGGCTTCTTCCGACCGTAAGAGAAGGAGTGGAGTTTTACAGCAATGGAGATTTTTATGAAGGTGAATTCCATAAGGGGAAGTGTAATGGGAGTGGGGTTTATAACTATTTTGTGAATGGGAGATATGAAGGGGATTGGGTTGAAGGGAGATATGATGGGTATGGAGTAGAGAGTTGGAGCAGAGGGAGTAGATATAGAGGGCAATATAGAGAGGGTTTAAGACATGGATTTGGGGTTTATAGGTTTTATACAGGGGATTCTTATGCTGGTGAATGGTGTAATGGGCAAAGTCATGGTGTTGGTATTCAAACTTGTGCTGATGGGAGTTGCTATGTTGGGGAGTTCAAGTCTGGGGTTAAACATGGGCTTGGCTACTACCATTTCAGGTATGAAAATAAATTCCCGGCTCTTCCTTCTTTGGGTTTAATTTCTTGAATTCAAGTTCATTTTGGTTTCCTTTTAAAGCTTTACCATGGAATATCTGATTGATTAAGAAAATGGCACTGTGGTCTTATATTCCTTAGATATATTGGTTTTTTGTTGATCTCCAGGAAAACCCAGAAATTAGTGAGATTTACTGTTTGATTATTAATATATAATTTTCCCTTTTTCTACTTTCAGAATTATGATGAGCTGAGTAATTTGAGTCTATCCAGCTCATTTCTGTTGAATTTCACTTTCTTCAAAAACTTTCTAAAATTGATTTTGTATTTTTCTTATTCAATAAGAAAGAAGTATTGATTTAGCATTTAGTCTTCACCCAGAAATATGGTTGATGCTGACCTTATGATTAGTTTGTGGATCCTTCACTGTTTTTGGATTCAACCAATAAAAGCTTACAGAGAAACTTAATTTCCTTTTATGAATCTTTAATGCTTTTGCTTATGTTATTCGCTTTGGTCTCATTTATTAGGGAAGATCGAAGATTAGTTTGATCTTTCTGGATTTAGGTGAATCATTTGTATTCAATCAAAAGAGGTCTCATCATAATAATCGGTGTTGTAGGAACGGAGATAAATATGCCGGAGATTATTTTGGAGACAAAATGCATGGATTTGGCGTTTATCACTTCGCTAACGGGCACTGTTACGAAGGATCATGGCACGAAGGTCGTAAACAAGGCTATGGAATGTATACTTTCCGGAGTGGTGATACCAGATGCGGCGAGTGGGATTCCGGCACCCTTAAAACACCTTTACCCCAACTAACCGATGCAGTCCTTCGAGCAGTTGAGGTATTTTTCTTTAAAACTCATGTACCTTCCTACGTAATATGCCATAAATTCCAATTCACTGATAATTTCCGGGTTTGCAGGCTGCTAGAAGAACAGCTGTGAACGCTGTTCATCTTCGCCGGGTCGATGATCAAGTAAAAAAGGCCGTTTTGGCCGCAAATAGAGCTGCAACGGCAGCTAGGGTTGCCGCAGTAAGAGCGGTTCAGAACCAGATGGATGCCAAATTTTGTGATATAGACGTATAAGACAATAGCTTTGCTGGAAATTGTAGATGTTTTCTATGTAGTTTGAAGAGGTAACCCTGGTGAGCAAAAAAAAAAAAGAAGCTCATTGGAGGTTTGAGAGATTTGTGTTGAAGGGTTTTTCATTGATCACAAAATGTAACTTGTATATACTCTTTGTATATCAATGGAAAATCAGATTTCAACTTACATCTTAGTTGGTTGACTTTCTTTTTTATGATAAAAGTGGATGAACTAAAAGTAGTTAAAGAAGTGAACATCTTTATATGCAAGTTTTAGACATCATCATGTCTTCTTTTAGTAGGTGGTCGGAAAGAACAATGACGGTTACAAAACAAGCCACAAATCTCTTTGGGAATAATCCTTTTTACACGGGAAGCTGTTTCAGATTACAAAATTCATATGTTAAAAGGCATTTGCCATGTACAACAAAAGGTGCTCCATACCATGGGAACAAGATGACAACTCAAAACCTAAAAATAAAACTAAAAAAATCAAATAAATCCAATCTACTAACTCTTTGGGTTTGTTTATAAAAGAAGAAAAGGGAAGCATGTGGTAGGATAATGTTTGGGATAAGACATGATTCCATATCTTGTAATAGCACATGAAGTGGCATGGTAGGGTTCTTGTCTTGGTTAAAAATCAATAAAAAAAAAAATCTTCAAATTTTCATGCATGCTACATCCACAGTCTCTGTTCTATCAAAATTTGAAAGGGTACACAAGAAACTACTCTTTTTCCTTTTTCTTGCATCCGAACCCTAGATTTAAATTAACCATTACTTTTTTATTCTATAATAAATATTATGATTACATTTTATAATAGTTAATTGATGCTTTTTTTTAATTTCCTGTAATAATATATCCATGCTTTTCAACTGCTCCACATGGACTTTTGACAAAGATATTGTGAGCTCAGTCTCCGTGACTGATCAAAATAGCCATTCATTCATCCCCCACCATGCTACTCACCTAAGTCTAATGCCTAAATTATTTGACACTTTCATTTACAGTCAAAAGAGAAAGAAAATTTAGATATATATATATATATATATACGAGTTTTGAATCATAATTTTTTATTAATTTATTACTAACTATTATGTGAAAACTATAAAAGAAATCATTTAACAACAAAACTAATATTAATTAATTATTAATTATTGTGATTGTATATTTTAATATTTAATAATATTTATGATTTTTCATAATTTTTAATATTTTTTATGAGAAAAATTTAAGATTAAACCTAAAGTTATCGTGTGCCACCATCTAATTGATCCGTCAATTAATTTTAATGGAGTTTAAATTTTTTTTATTAATAGTAGGAGCTTAATTGGGTGTGAATTTAGTGTAGGGCTCAAATTTTTTTTTTTTTGGTTTCCTATTACAAATTTATATAAATAAAAAAATATTAGAAGGCTAATGAGGCATTGGCATTATTGGCAAACATTGATTACTTAGGTCTTTGAGTACTTAAGTTGAAGTCTCACCAAGTACAATTGCATGTGTGGATCTTCAAACTCACCATGGGCTTTGTCAGGGCGGGCGGGAAAATTTGGATTGTGGGATCATTTTTTTCTTTTTAAAATTAATATGTTTATAAAAGTCATATAAATTAATATTTTTTTTCTTCTTGTTCTTTTTCCACTTCATTGGTAGATTTTCTTTTAAAATATTTTCTCATTCCTATTACATATTTAGAATAAATAAATCTAAACCTTAAACACATAAATGTGTTCACAAAGTCAACACAGAACTAGTATTTTTCTTCTAAAAATATAAAAAATCACTTAAATGCTTATTGTAGTAATGAAAATGTAATATATCAAATTTCCAAACACATGATTCACAATAATCACACTAGCAACAATAATTTTTAAGGTAGTGCTTCGAAAGCCACCTAGTAATCGAATTTGGGTGCAATTGCTTTTAATTATATAAAGGTGGCATGTTTGGATAACCATTGTAATTGGTAGGTCTTACCGAATTGGGTGTAAATAGAGCACCCTAATTACATTTTTCAATTATTAAGGGAGTGAGAATTGGAGTAATTACACAAATAATTACACTCAAATCCAATTTTAAAAAATAATTTTTTTATACAAGTTATAAAATTATATTATAAGCATGACATGTACAGTATTTGGGATGATTATGGTAAAATTCTTATATTATAAATCCTAAAAATATATTATAAAAATAATTTGTGTATTTTATAAAGTTATAACAAAAATATAGTATTTAAATCCTAAAAAATTCTAAAGTTATAGCCAAAAAGTTTGCTATAAAAATAATTTACATGTTATAAAAGTTTTATAATATATTTATTTATAAAAATTCATGGTTGAGCATGTAACGCCCCCAAAATTTAAGAGTTTAATTGTGAGAATCTACAATAATTAATTTCTGTATCTCTAGTTCTGTGCTCTACTTTTGGGTCTAAGGTTTTGAGTTCAAATTTGCTAAAAGTTTTGGTTATTTTTAAAACAACCCTCATCAATGTGTTAGGTGGTTAAGTGCAATTCTGGGTAAATTGATGTTAAGAATGATCTTGTTGGTTCATTGGTTAAGTATCTGTTTGTATTTTGTCTAGTTCCAAGTTCAAATCTCATCGTATGCATTAGAAAATACTTTTTTGCATATGTCGGAAGGGGTGGTGGTTAACTTAAACATTCTATCGTTCTTTTTATTTTTATTTTCTAAAATTTTAGTTCTTTGTTTTCCGTTCTTCCCTCTTTTATTTTTCTTCTTTCGACAATTGATTTTTATGTGAATTGGGAAGTCTTGTTGCCTGTGAGGTCAATATTGTGTAAGTTCTGTTGTGACTTCCTTTCGTTTATGATTACCGTTGTGTTAACATTTTTCTGTTGAAACGGGATTTTGCTTGTTTATTTGGCGTTCTGTTAAACACCCGATTGGTTACTTTGTTTAGGCAAGGATATTGCAAGAGACGTTAATCCGCAGTGTTAGTTCGATTTCTCCTGTTTCGTGCGAGGTTAGTGTGCGAATTGAAATAAAATTGCGTTGAATCTTTCAACATGATCTTAGCGGTAGGTTGATTTTGCTAAATATCGAAATTGATGGTGTAATTGATTGTTTAATGATTAATTAGGTTCCGGGTAGTCTTTGTATTGTTTCCCCGTCAAAACGAAATCAGGTGCGTACCGAAAACTTTAATTTTGCAAGTTTCGGGTCGCCGAAAATGGTGATAATCTTAATGATGCAAATCAAATTAGGTGATGATGAACTCGGTCAAGGACTAACAGATGATGATAAGAAGCATATGTAAAGATTAAAGATGAAATAACCCAACAAATATGCACTAGAACAATTAAATAAAATTGCATATGATGTTTATTTTTCTTGCTATTTTTATTAGTAATCATATTATTATCTACTTTTTTAGATTAATATAATACATAAGATTATTTTATTTTAATTTTTGTTACTTGTTTAGAAATTATTTTTATCATATTAATATTTTTATAGTAATTAATGTTTTAAAAATATAAATTATATAATCATGTAACTACAATTTGTACTACCAAACATGACTTAGGAAATTACAATCTACTTACACTCTATCAACCAAACATGTCTAGGGAATTACAATTCGTGAAATTACAAGAGAGTGTAATTACTACCATAGTAATTATACTTTCATTCAATTGTTCTAGTGCCGTCTAAACAGACCCTAAATAAGAATGTCAAATTTCTAATCAATATTCAAGAAATTCAACATTATGAATATATTTAATCCTAATTTCTTCAAGAATCAGATTAATCAACATCTAAATCATGATGTTAGAAATCTCATACAAAATCAATATCCCAAAATCATTTAATAAATAAAAGACTAAATATTACATAAAAATCCTAATCAATCACAAGAAAAGCTACCATTCTAATTTTCTAGAGATTACTTAATGAAACTTGAAAAGAAAAGAAAAAGTTATTACCAAATTAGATAGACCCACTTAAATGTTATTTGTTATCTTAACCTGCAAAGGATTGACCTTGGTTCTTCCCTTGTGCAAATTGTACTAAAGATTTTTTTTAACAATATCGTTATGATTATATGTTTGTTTTTTTTTATATAATACTTAGAATTACTCAATCTCTCCCCAATCCATAAATATGAGGATAATATGTTTCAACACACTCGAACGCACGTCCTCCTGCATTAACAATAATACTTATATCAATTGAAGTAAGACTCAATAGTCAGAAAAAATAAATTGATACATAAGCATTATGAAAAATAAATTTTGTTCTTGGAAAAACAAAATCCATGTACTGCATATTTGAGTTCTATTATAGCAATATAGTAAATTAAATAATTATTTATAAAAATAAAGTAAAATTTTCATAAATTTGAAGAGTAGCGTAGTATTGATTAATATGAAGAGGTAGTTAAAATTCTTATCAAACGTTTATTTAATACAGGTTCAAATAATGTAGTTTTTCTCTCTCGTTGATTTTGTCATGTCAAATAGTAAGTTCATTATGCATGTGACGCGTTTCAAACTCTATATGTAAAAAAAAAAAAAAAGGGGTCAAACTACCATGTGATGTTATATTGTATCCATGTAAAATGGTAGGTAAGAGTGAAGCTAGAAAATTGCTTTAAGAATATCATAAACGATTAATAATTTTGGGGTCAAAGAGTAATTTTATCATCATATTAACTTATGATTTTATAAATTTTGAACAAATTATATAGTCATTTTACCATTTTGGGAAGGTGGAATTAATAAGAGATTGACATTAATAATCCAATGAATTAAAAAAAATCTAATCACTGTAATTCTTAACATCATGAAGATTCATCATTTATTATAATTTCACCTTAACATCACTTTGTAATCAATTCATTACTTCATTTAAACTCTTTATCAAAAATCTCAAATGTATGTTTGTTTTATTGAAAACAACTTTTATGAAATACTTTAAGGAAATCTACCAAACAACAGAAAAGATTTTACACAGCTCCATCTAAACACCAAAAAATGTTAATTTTTCTAGAAAAGTAAGTCATTTTTTAAAAATCATTTTTCGGAAGCCATTTTTAGTGAAACAAATGGAACCTTAATGTTTTTCGTTTTTCAAGAAAATGAAAATGATCTCTATTTTCTAAAATCAAACTGAGCCTAAAAGTTAATCTCACTGTTTTATTAAAATGTTTTATAAAACTAAAAATGATAAAAATAATAATTTTAATTTTAAATGAATTCACTCTGTTTTTAATAACTTTTAAATATTTGATCTGATATCTTAATTTATGTAAAACTTATTTCTCATGTTTCTATGGTAGAAAATTGATATTAAACATGTTTTCATGTTTTAATTTTAATTTTAATTTTATTAATCAAAACGAGTTTTTCGGTTTTTAGAAAAATGAAAATAGAATATATTTTCAGTAAGCAAACGAAGCTTAAATTCTCTTTGTATGTTTTGCTTTTTAAGTAAAAATGTAAGCTATCTAACAAGACGGATTATTATTTTTAATTCCAATAGATTGGCACGTGCCAAGTTTTGATTAACCCGGTCAGTTGACGTGGCAAGATAATGACATGTGGCAATTCAAATTATTTTTTAAAATATAAAGTGTGATAAATATAATGTGGATAGTGAATTTATTTATACTCTTTGTACTTTATAGTTCTTAGATTTTTTTGGTAGTGGAAATTAAATACCCTCCGGGTGAATTGGGTTCCTTTGAATGAGTGGTGTGTTTATCTGTGGTTAATTTAAAAATAGTGATAGCGGTGAAATTAGATACTGTAACGATATTGTAACGTATGATAAAAAGAAAAAAATTGAAAAGGAGAGCCTTAAATCTTAAAAGTATTTCCTTCCTCTATTGGACCAAAATTAAGTTAGAAAGGTTTAAAGGATTAAAATATAATTTTAAATAAATTATACCGAAATTTACCCATGCCTAGATATTATATATAACTAAGCCAAAACCCCTTTTCTTTTTCCCTACAACTCATGTGGAGAAGGTGCCTTCTTCCCCACTTCCTTGTCTATATACTTTGCAATAAAGAAGAAAAAGAAAGTGAAGTAATTATGTAAAAGTGGAAGGTGTTTTTGCTATGTCAACGTAAAAGTAGGATGTTTTTCCATCCAACTTGCCTCATTTTTGTACTCAATTATTCAAAACTATATATAGACCAATATCCAAAGTAGCTTTAATGTCAAGATTTCTCACTCAAGAGAACATATTGTGCATTGAATTATTGAGCTTGAAATTGGGAGAATCCCTCTAAAATTGAATTGCAGAATCTGCAAGCAAAGCTTGATGGAAGTAGCACTGTGGCAGGCACATCATGATAACCATGTAGGAAATTACATATGACATAACCAAACCGACTTTGCTTTGTGCCATTTGCCAATTTTTGTCAAAAAAATACATTTTTATTCAATTCTTCACCCAACTTTTCCACAATAATAACAAATACTTATAAAGTTGTTAAACAACTGATAAAGAGTGTTGGACCCATCTTTTAAGATGTGAGATCCATCCTCTGGTTCAGTTTCCATGTAATTGTGTGGTGTTTATGTGAGTTGTACTTGAATGAGATAAAGACAAAGTAAACTATACTGTTGGTCATAAATTTTTATTTAACCATTTAACTGAAAAAAGTTACAATTTAGTCACTGAATTACTCAAAAGTTTTCATTTAAGTTATGGCTTTTTCGTTAGCACTGCTTGCACCAATTGAAAGCTCTCTTTCCTCTTCTCTTCTATAGTTCACTTTTTTTTTCCTCATAAAACAGCTTTGAATGTTACGAATCTGCAAACCAAAATTCAAACAATTTTTTTCTCTGATCTTCAACATTGACTGTCAGATCGACTTGGATTTAAGTTATATTCTTTTATTCGTTGATGGGTACTAATCCACTGTACCGATCGCCGAATCATCGCTTAGAGCTCATTAGCAGACCCTTTTAAAAAAAAACTTAACAACCCAATAAATTAAATAAAAATTTTAAATAGTTCAGTGACTAAATTGTAATTTTTTTAATTAAATGAACAAAACGAAAACTTATGAATAATAATGTAATTTACTCTAAAAAATTATATGGGGTTTGTACAAATTTAGTCTTTTTACTTAAATTTTACCATACGTGATCCAGTCCAAAATTATTTGAAGGTGGGATAAAAAGTTCATATTCTCTCTGTCTTCCTTTGCTTGTAGTTTAATCAGTCATAATTGAACTAAGAGATGAACCCATTACAAGCAAGCTGGCACTGGCCAGTGGCATCCTTAATTTGCTAAGCTAGTTATCAGAATATAGAAATAAAAAACTACCCCCATCAATTATAATTTCAAGCTTTCTTTTTTCGTTCCCCACCATATTTTGTTTACCACCAAATCCAGTTTACTCTTATGAGTAGCAGTAGGTCTAATTTTCCTAAGAAAACTTGCTTTTTTCCAGGAAGAGAAATTGTGGGTAGTGACCACTCTATATATTCCTTTTTGCTGACTAATTAGCAATTAACTGAAAACCAGTACATGGGAAAGTACTACTTTCTTTTTTATTTCAGTGATTTAATGCATACAAAGCAAATGAAAGAAGGAAACAAAACAAAAGAAAAAAAGGGTGTGTTGATGAAAAATGAAAAACCTAATATTGGCAACCTATATGCACTTACAAAAGAGTTATTGTGCTTTTGCTGATATTCTTATCAAAGAAAGAGCAAAAGATAGAGTGGGGAAGAAAAGCTTAAATTTGAAGCAAATTGTAGCTTCAAAAAGCCATTGCAAAAAGATGGGTCCTCATGATTTTCATTTTGAAAACTTGACATGGCAGACCAGAACTGATGGCCTTCAATGAGGATTGCCAGTTATGGATATTTATAATTACCTTTGATCCCTTTGTTTAAGGTAGAATTTTTAGGTATGAATAATTAGTGTCTAGCTAGGCCAAATAAGGAGAAGGAATGAAATTTCATAACTCTTATGTTTCTTTCTTTATTATTGAGATACAACAATCTAACCCTAACAAAAAACTAAAATAGTATAGTTTGAAAATTATTTACGACACTAAATTATCTTTAATTATAATGATTGATTGGATCAGAATGGACCCTTGGCCACTTTTGTTCCCAAACCCTACTTACTCATACATAATTTTAACCTAATTTCATCTTTCACCAATTCTTTTTTCTTCATTATTTAAAATCAAACTTCAGTTTTGATTTGGGTACTTTTCATTATATTTCAAGATTGGTCAATGAGATTGCTCACAATTTTATCCATTAGTCTCTAGATGATGTTTACTCAACAACATTTCCTTTACATATATTTACTTTTAAAAAATTTCACCCACAATATATCAAATAATTAAAACTGCTATTCAACACTTCTCTTTTCTATTACCCAAAGAAAAAGAAAATACTCTTTTGCTTGTACCCTATATTTTTAATAAATATACATTTTCTTTTCTTATAACCTATAACAGACACATCTTTCTTGATGAAATATATACACATGTTTTGATAATATATATATATATATATATATATTCATTTTCAATTTCAATTTAGGTCAAGATTCACCATTATTGTTTTTTTTTTAAATGAAATCATTATTGATTATTACCAACAATTTTTCTAAATACATGAATTCTGCTCAAGTCTAATCATTAATGAATTTTGTTTTAAAAGGACTACGCATAATTTGGGATAAAGGTTTTAGACGAATAGAACTTGAATGCGACCACTACACCAAAACAGGCTTTTAGCGGCGTTTGGATAAAAAATGCCGCTAATGATTGATCATTAGCGGCGCATTACGGAAAACGCCACTAAAAATAAGCATTAGTGGCGTTTTTGAGAAAGCGCCGCAAAAAACCTAAGCCCAACGACGTCGTTTTCTGAGCTTTCGGGGATTTAGCGGCGTTTTTAAGAAAGCGCCGCTAATGCTCGGGGTTTTAGCGGCATTTTTGGGAAAGCGCCGCAAAAAAACCTAAGCCCAACGACGCCGTTTTTAATCTTTTGAGGATTTAGCGGCCTTTTTAAGGAAGCGCCGCTAATGCCTAGGGCTTTAGCGGCGTTTTTGATAAAGCGCCGCAAAAAAACCTAAGCCCAACGACGCCGTTTTCTGAACTTTCAGGGATTTAGCGGCGTTTTTGGTAAAGCGCCGCAAAAAAACTTAAGCCCAACGACGCCGTTTTCTGAGCTTTCGGGGATTTAGCGGCGTTTTTTGAAAAGCGCCGCTAAAAATATTTTATCTTAATTGGTTTATTCATATTAAATAAAATTCAATTTATTTCTAATTGAATATTTAAAATCCTCAGAAAAAAATTATGACACGTAGAAATAATTTGAAATAAAACACATGGAAAATTTAAAATATTATTATTTAAAATAATTGTATAAGAGATAATAATAAAATTGTTTAGGGTTTTTGGTTTAGGGTATATGATTTATTTAAGATTTAAGGCAGGTTTAGGAGTTCATATTTTAAGGTTTATGGATTATGGATTAGGGGTTGGGATTTAAGGTTTAAGGGTTAGAGGGTTAGGGGTTTAGGGATTAAAAGTTAGGGATTCAGTGGTCGAGTTAGAGTTTTGGGTTTAGATTAATTATTTTTTAATTTATATTTTAAATATGTTCTTATATAATTGTAAAAGAGATAATAATAAATTTGTTTAGGGTTTTTAGTTTAGGGTATATGATTAATTTAAGATTTAAAGCCGATTTAGGAGTTTATATTTTTAGGTTTAGGGGTTATGAATTAGGGATTATGGTTTAAGGGTTTAGGGGTTAGGGGTTTAGGGTTAGGGGTTTAGGGGTTAGATGTTAGGGGTTAAGAGTTAGGGATTTAAGGTTTAGGGATTCAGGGGTCGAGTTAAGGTTTTGAGTTTAGATTAATTATTTTTTTAATTTATATTTTAAATATGTTCTTATATAATTGTAAAATAGATAATAATAATAAATCAAATATGTTGAAATTATGAGTATAGTTTAAATTATTTAAGAGATATATAATAGATAGATTTTATATGTATTGAATGGTTAATTTAGAGGGTTTAAGGTTAAGGTTTACTTGAGATTTGTTAAATGATAAAATTTTATACAATTAATTAATGCTTTTATATTTAAAAAATGTAATCTAAACCATTTGATATATTTAAATTAGTTTAAATAGAATTAATAAATAAGTTAAAAAAGTAATAGATTGATATGGATATTTATGTATAATTATTTATTTTGGAGAGGACCAAATTATAAGAAAAAATACAAAAATAAAATGAAATAAAATTATAAAAATTTTAAAATAAATTTTAAAATAAAAATTTTAAAAAATAAAAAATAAAAATAAATCAATTTATAAAAAAATAAAAAATTTTAAAATAGCAAAAGCAGCTGTTTTTTGTTCAAAATGAAAAAATTTTATGGCTTTATAAGAAGCGCCGCTAAAAGATAACAATAGCGTTTTTATAGAAAACGCAAAAAATAAATCAACTTATAAAAAAATAAAAAATTTTAGAATAGCAAAAGCAGGCCATTTTGTTCAAAATGAAAAAATTTTGTGGCGCTTTATAAGAAGCGCTGCTAAAGGTAAACAATAGCGGCATTTTCTATAGAAATGCCGCAAAAAATAAATCAATTTATAAAAAAAATAAAAAATTTTTAGAATAGCAAAACGGCGTCGTTTTGTTCAAAATGAAAAAAATTTGCGGCGCTTTATAAGAAGCGCCGCTAAAGGTAAGCAATAGCGGCGTTTTTATAGAAAACGCCGCAAAAAATAAATCAATTTATAAAAAAAATTTAAAATAGCAAAATGGCATCGTTTTGTTCAAAATGAAAAAATTTTGCGGCGCTTTATAAGAAGCGCCGCTAAAGGTAAGCAATAGCGGCGTTTTTAAACGCCGCAAAAAATAAATCAATTTATAAAAAAATAAAAAAATTTTAAAATAGCAAAACGGCGTCGTTTTGTTCAAAATGAAAAAATTTTGCGGCGCTTTATAAGAAGCGCCGCTAAAGGTAAACAATAGTGGCGTTTTATAGAAAACGCCGCAAAAAATAAATCAACTTATAAAAAAATAAAAAATTTTTAGAATAGCAAAACGGCGTCGTTTTGTTCAAAATGAAAAAATTTTGCGGCGCTTTATAAGAAGCGCCGCTAAAGGTAAGCAATAGCGGCGTTTTCTATAAAAACGCCACAAAAAATAAATCAATTTATAAAAAAATAAAAAAATTTTAAAATAGCAAAACGGCGTCGTTTTGTTCAAAATGAAAAAAATTTGTGGCGTTTTCTATAAAAACGCCACAAAAAATAAATCAATTTATAAAAAATTTCCCAAAATTTTTTCGCCTTTTTATCCCAAAATTTCCCCCCCTAAAATTGGTATCCTCAAAACACCTGAGTGTTTCTCTCTTCCACCACCGTCTTCATCACCATCTTCCCCTCTCTCCCTCTTTTTGCATACATCTCAGACTGTTTCTCATATTTTTTATCCCAATATTTCAAATGAAATATTATTTTTCCCCCCTTCTTTTTTCGATACCCCCATCCCCATAAATCTCCCTAAATCGATTCCCCAGAAACCGATTCCCCAGTAATGCTTAGCCTTTTTATTTTGTTCCCTTGGTGTTGGAGTTTGCATTTTATTGTTTATTAACCTGATAGGATTTGTTTTTTCTACAATTGCTATTGGATTTTCCAGGCATATGTGCAGATATAGCAGTGTCAAAGCATGAATACTGGTCGGCATTGGCTCCTCTTCCATTTGAAGTTGTTGTCTCAGCTGGACAAAAGGCTAAAGAGGAGGCCTGGGATAAAGGCTAGTTCATTTTCTGACTACATCCCGTTTAATCCCTCTTTCTTTTTAATATATATTATTTTGACCTATTAAATTTTAGAACTGTTACAGGAGGTGGACATTCAGACCGGATTAAAATTGTCCGGGATCTGAATGATCTGACTGGAGAAGGAAATATTGAGAGTATGCTTTCAGTTGAAATGGGCCTTAGGGAATTAGCATCTTTGAAGGTTGATTTCTATCGTCTTGGTTTTGTTTCCACCATTTCTGTGAATTTTATGGAACATATTATACCATGAAGCAGGCATGTGAATTTCCTTTATTTTTCTGGATAGTCAGTATATATATTTCCTTTGGAGAAGCTTCCTCTACTACTTTTGCAACAATAAAGTGATGGTTTGAAAACTACATTCTTAATCTGCACAAGTGAAAATAACTAGTATTTCTTGGGAAGAGGGCTTGATCGACTTCTATGAACTTTGTTTTTCATGGATTAATCATAGTTTTATATTGTTTGAGGTTATTGGCATTTTTTTATGTTAATCTTTACATATATACGAAGTACTGAGGTAGGTGAAATGTATGTAAATACCTATTTGAATTTAGTATCATCATTTTTCTTTCCTTTTTTTTTTTTTTAAATTTCAAGACACTTGGAGGTTTGGATATTGTAATATTTAGGGACTGGCATTGAAAATTCTCTTGCTTTGGGAGAAGAAAGGTGTATATATACTATATAGTATATAATCGTATTAAAGGAATGCTGGTTGTACTCCTGGACTTCATTTATATTAAGTTTTCATTGTTGAATAAAATTGTTTTGGGTCATGCAGGTTTAATGTTTTGGGTTTGCACGAGTTTGATAGTGATCGGAAGAGGATGTCTGTTATATTGGGGTTCCCAAACCAATCCGTTAAAGTGTTTGTAAAAGGAGCTGACACAACAATGTTTAGTGTCATAGACAGATCTCTGAATACGAGTATAATTCGTGCAACTGAAGGCCATCTGCATTCTTACTCCTCAATAGGCTTGAGAACACTTGTCATTGGGATGAGAGAACTGAGTACTTCAGAATTTGAGGAATGGCATTCTGCATTTGAGGTGGCTAGCACTGCTTTAATGGCTAGTACTTCAAAATTAAATATTAATTTGGTATAATTTTCCTGGATGTTCTACATCCCTTTTTATAAATTTGTGTGCCACCTCTATGATGGTTTATGCCTTGCGCATTAACTTCTAAAAATTTTAGTAGCAGTAATACTTCTTTCCCTCCATTCTGTATTTATATAAATTTCTATTTTATTATTACTTATGTGTTTCATCTGCACTTTTTGGAGTACCACTTCGTTTTTCTTTTTTCTTTTTTAATTTCACGCTCAATACTGCTTTCAGGTTGAGGATGCTGTTGTACAGGCATTAGGCAGGCATAGGCGACTTGGTTTGCTTCATCAATCCGTCTTAGGTTTGCTTTATCTCTCTGCAAGTTTTTTATGAGTAATCAATTTAGTTCGATGTACTTAATCTATTTTTGTTTTGCCCCAATTAACTCCTTAAAGGATGCCAAAATTTTCATTTACTTTTGTGCAAACACTAGCATCTTTTAGGTTGTATTCAGTAAAATTTTCCTCCTGAAGAAACAGTTCTCAATCTTTTCTTTTATATAAACTACTTTGCCACCAATTCTTCAGCTTCTACAATTCCATCTGTTAGAAATAAGTTAGATAGTGATATCTGCAAAATTTGAATTTATTAGTAAATTTAGTAGTGTTTTGGCATCATGGTAAATTAGCTCTGCACTAGTGCTTCTCTTGCTGAAGAAGGTTGCTTTTATGTCAGAATTCTTGTGCTTATAAATTGTAACTGTTATAGGCTTGGTTAACGTATTTCTGGAGAAGAGCCAAAGTGTATGGCGTGGAAGATGATATTGCAGAAGAGCGACTTGGGTTTTGGATTAGCCATAGTGGACAGACCCTACTTCTCATGATGCTGTGGATGGTAAGATGACTATCCTCTTTGCTTGATCTTGTTGATGAATGCAAATGGCTTTATATATATCAGTGATGTCAAGGTGAGCACCTAGGCGCTAAGGCGCAGCGCAAATGGCCATTACCGCCTCAGCCACCTCCTGTTTATTTTTTTTATTTATTTTGGATTTTAAAAGAAAAACATAATAAAATATAATAAATGAGTTTTTTAATTAATTATGATCTAATTTTATTATATAAAAACATAGTTAACTCTTAAAAGTTAAAAACTTTTCAAGAGAAGATGAACGAAATTTAGAGCTAGTTTCTGGTGATGATATTTAGTTTCGACAATTTGACTTACTTTTATTTTAGCATAACAAACAAAGAACCAAGTTGGTTTTGACTATTTGACTTACTTTTATTTTGCTTTTCACCATTTGCATATACATATTTTAGTTCTTTACAAAGTGGAAAACAAATAGCAAAAACATGTGTTCTGTTAGTTTTGTTTGTATGTGGAATTGGAAGGAAGTGAAAAGATTTCACTGAAGACTTAATTAAAGAAAAAAAGAGAATAGAAATAATCATCCTTTAAGATTGTTATGCTGTTTAGTTTTAATAATATGGTGTTCTTATTTTTATTTTGTTTCTAATCCAAGTTATGGATATATGGAAGCAGGTTGTGGATGCTAGTGATGTGATAATTTTTTCTGTGAAACCCCAAGTAGGTAATGCTATTAGCCTGAGTGCTTCCTCTTTCATTGCCTCTACGCGCTTCCCTTTTTGTTTTTGAAGTTCTAGAGCTGACAATACCATTCTTGCAGTAGGTACCTTTTTCTCATGCTTCCTCTTTCATTGCCTCTGTGATACCATTCTTACAGCACGTACTTTTTTTTTCTCAATTATTATAATGAAAGGCTAGAAACTTTATTCTCAATTATTATAATTACTTGATTCTCCTGGCTTACTTTAGCTTTCAAAATTTACAGATGCATGCAGAAGCTGGAAATGGTCAGTATGAAATGGCTTTGGGGTACACTGCTTGTACATATGCTGCTGACAACTTGATTTTCATGCGCGAAGTTGTTAGGGCTATTGCAAATAAACATGGCATGTTGGCAACGTTTGTCCCCAAGTAAGTTGTAACTTTTCTTATTTTGGCAGGGGTTTTAGATCATCTTCCCTCAATTTTGGCATTCACAGCACCACTTTCAAATAGGTTTATTCTCTACTTCTTGCACACGTGTATTTGCTGCACATGATAATATTCTTGTAATGCATTCATGTATTCTAAATCTACTTTGATTTTATGCTCAACTTTTTTTGTCTTCAGTTATGATCGCATACAACCTAATACATGGAGTGGAGCATATCAATGTTGGGGCAAAGAAAACAGAGAAGCACATTGTATTTTTTTTTTTACCTTGCAATGTGTATAGTCATAGGCAAGTTCAACTAGTTAATATGTTTCTCATATGTATTATTTATTTTAGTTTTGATTCTAAATTTTTATTTTTACTTTAATATTTACGATAACTTGAGTTCTAACTTTTGGATTTTAATTCAGTTATCAATTTATATCATATATCTTTCATTGAATTTGATGTATCATTTAAATTTGCCGTTTTTGGTTGGATTTTATGTTATAAGAAGGATTGCATATGGATGAAAAATCGGATGATACAATTTTGCCAAAATTTGTGGCGTTTTCCCAAAAATGCCGCTAAAAAATCGTATTTTTAGCGGCGTTTATGATAAAAGCGCCGCTAAAGATCATGTTCTTTAGCGTTAGCGGCGTTTGTGATAAAAGCGCCGCTAAAGATCATGTTCTTTATCGGCGTTTGTGATAAAAGCGCTGTTAAAGATCATGTTCTTTAGTAGCGTTTGTGATAAAAGCGCCGCTAAAGATCATGTTCTTTATCGGCGTTTATGGGTAAAGCGCCGCTAAAGAACATGACCTTTAGCGGCGTTTATTTCTGTAAACGCTGCAAACGTTAGCGACGTTGTCGTTAGCGGCATTTTTTGCGGCGCTTGTGGAAGCGCCGCAAATGCATTTAGTGGCGCTAAAAAGCGCTGCTAAAGGCCTAAAAAAGCGCCGCTAAAAGCCTATTTTGGTGTAGTGGACAGTGCGTTGTTGGTTGAATCTCTTTTGGCTGGTAGCGCTGCTAGTAGTAAAATGGTAGAATTATGGTTAATTCATGATTGGGAAATCCGATTATGACATGTGCCGAGATCTCAGAATAAGGCTGCGGATTGCTTGGCCAAAATAGCCACTCATCTTGCTAGTTTACAATTATTTGTTGTTCCTCCAGATGCAGTGAAGGACATTTTGTTAGAGGATCGTAATAAAGCTTTCGTATTGTAATGAAACTGGTGGTTGTAATCGCATAAGTTGCTGTTTATTTTCTACCAAAAAAAAATTTTAGTCCGATACATTTAAGATTATATTTTTGGAAGGTTTACAATTCAGAAATTTAGGTGTTGTTTGTTAAATCTGTTTGATGCTTTATTTAAAATTGATTACAAAATAAAATTAGATTATTTTTATTAGATGTTTTCCTACTTTTTATAGAAAAAATTCTATTAAATTGTTTTTATTTTGGATTATGTAAAATACTAAATCATTTAAAATATTAATTTTCAATCAAACAGTACCTTACTTTAAGTCGCCTATAATTAAAAGTTTTACACGAAAAGAAGTCATGATTGTTTTAAAGAAAACTAGTAAGTAATAAATTAAAAATTGATCCCTATGAATTTGTTATAATCACCTTTGGAGACATATTAGGCTTAGAGATGGACTCAACTGCTCTAGGATTTTCACAAAATAAAAGTAAAAATTAAGGAGTGTTGAAACTCTCTGATTCTTAAATCGATTTAAATCTTAATAATGAAAAAAGTTTGAGATATGAGACTGAAGATAATGAAAACGAGAAACCTTTGTGAAAAAATTAATATATATGTATCCTTATACTTAATCCCCAAAGCTGTTTTCCTATTGGTTTATCTACAAATATTTAACATCAAGAGTTAATAATTGTACTATGTTGATTGGCACAATATAACAAAATTATTATTTTTTTAAAAACTCATAAAAAGTAATAATTAAGGGCTAGTTTAACCATGTTTCTAAGAAGTATTTTTGGGACAAAAAACGCTTTTGAGAAGAGCTCAAATTTTTTGCTTCTGCATTTGACCAATTTTTGATGTTTCAAAAACGCTTTTTCTCTTAAAAAGTCTTGTTTAAAAATACGTTTATATCAAAAATGCTTCTTAAAAATATTACTAAACTAACCCTAAATCTCATTTTCAAAAGGCAAAAGCAAAAGAGCTTAAATCCAAACCATAATTATTTGGAAAAAGTAGGCACAAACACAAAGAGGCACCTTAAATTGACTTTTTATTTGTTTTATTTGCATACCCATATTTTGTTTTTGGCAATTTGGTTGGGGATTTAAATGACACACACCACATCTAAAAAAGGAAAGCAAAGAGTTGGTTTGAATCCTAAGAAAGTCCCATTTAGCACCCACTACCTCCCTTTCCTTTATTTGTTATTATCTTCCTTCTAAAGCTCGTTTTTTAAAAGAAAAAATCAGCACCGAATTTAATTTTTTCTTCATAAAAATTGAAATTGAATTATAAAATTTTGAGATATAAAAATATAATTTTTATTATATATTATTTTTAAAGGGATTAAACAATTTTTTTCATTCTTAAAAGACCAAAACACAATTGTTAGGATCGACCCGATTAAGCAACAAGTAAAAAAAATAGCGGAATAAATTGAAAAATTGAACACACAAATTTAACGTGGAAAAATCTCTCCAAAAAGGATAAAAAACTACGGGCAAATATAATTTTACTATAATGGCAAAAGAACGAATAATTCAAAAGATGGAGATAAAAAACTAAACCCCGAAAAACCCGAAAACAAAAAATTCTCAAAACGTAAACACAAAATTCTCTAAATGTGTTATGAGTTCTAATCTCTAATGGGTGTGTTTTTTAAGGTTGTAAAAGAACTTATTTACAGGCTAAATTAGTAAGTCAAATAAATTATACTAATAAATGCTAAATATATTATACTAATAAATATTAAATCTTCTAGAAAGAAAATATATTTTGTTTAACTTGACTTGTAAGCAATCTCTTAGAATTTGGGTTACGCAACTCTAACAATCTCCACATTGACACGAATTCTTACAACGTCATCTTTGCCAAAGCCCGCCCATGGGCCTATCTTGAATTATGCAAGGAATTAACTGAGTCGAATCTGTACTTAGAAGCTGGAAGACTTCTAGCCTTTGACTTGTGCACTGCCAAATCAAAACTAACCCGAGTATGATTTTCACGAACACAATGCCCTAACTTTTCAAAACCTGCATCCCAAAGAGAACCTTTCTTCAACGAAACGGTCATACATTTTTCCCTCCTATAACTAAGTTGCCTTCACTCCAAACGAGTTGACTTCGACTTCATAACGGATGAGGGACGTCCGATTTCACTGGTCACTGTAGAACCTTCCAAAATATAAAGACGGCCGATTCTTTTACCTTTTAACAAAACGAGAGCTTCACGAGATACTTTAATGTCGCTCGACTCGGTATTGATTCTGCATCCTTTCAAATCTAAAATACTCAAGGAGATGGGATTCTTTCGTAAATCAGGTACATACCTGACATCTAAGAGTGTCCTAATCGTCCCATCGTGTATCCTAATTTTAACAGTACCAATACCAATTACCTTACTAGATGAATCGTTTCCCATACGCACAGCTCCACCTTCAATTGAACTGTATGTGGAGAACCATTCTCTATTAGGACACATGTAGAAATAACATCCCGAATCTAGGATACACTCGCACGTGAGCTTGGAGTTATCGCTCGTTGACACTAACAAGAAATCATTACCTCTTTTATCGGCCAAATTAGCACCAGCTACATCTTCCTCGTTACTCTCAGCAGCTCTTTTATTTCGTAGTTTATAACAATCTGCTTTGATGTGACCTAACTTTTTACAATAGTGACATCTTTTGTCTCGTTTCTTTGATGCTACCAAAATGGAAGCTTGCCTATCTACCTTACTATCCAAACCAAACTCATTGTCGAGTTTGTCTCTACTCAACAAATGACCCTTCACATATTCGAACAAGATTTTGTCTCTACCATAAATCAGTGTCTCCTTGAAAGACTCATATGAAGGGGGTAAAGAGTACAATAATAGCATAATTGATCTTCATCGTCAATAAAAACCTCAACGTTCTTTAAATTATTTAAAAGAATAATGAATTGACTGATGTAATATCTAAGAAGCTCACCTTTGTTCATGCGAAACGTAAATAGACATTGTTTCAACACTAAACGGTTAGCCAGAGACTTAGTCGCATAAAGAGTTTCTAACCTTTTCCACAAGGCAGATGCGGTCTTCTCCATCAATATCTCCCGCAATACCGTATTCGCGAGGTACAACTAGATTGCAGACAAGGCCTTTTCATCAAGCTCTTCCCATTCTGTTTGATTTAGATTCTCAGGCTTTTTTCCGATAACAACCTTTTTCAAGCCGATTTGAACTAGAATTGTCATCATCCGAACTTGCCACATATTGAAATTTGTCTCACCATCGAACTTCTCAATTTCAAACCTTGTTGCTGTCATCTCGGAACTGACTGGTCTATGAAAATTGAACTAGCTCTGATACCACTTGTTAGGATCGACTCGATTAAGCAACAAGTAAAAAAATAGCAGAATAAATTGAGAAATTGAACACACAAATTTAACGTGGAAAAACCCTTCCAAAAAGGATAAAAAATACTATGGGCAAATATAATTTTACTATAATGGCAAAAGAACAAAAAGTACAAAGATGGAGATAAAACACTAAACCCTGAAAAATTTGAAAACAAAGAACTCTCAAAATGTAAACACAAAATTCTCTAAATGTGTTATGAGTTATAATCTCTGATGGGTGTGTTTTTTTAAAGTTGTAAAAGACCCTATTTATAGGCTAAATTAGTAAGTCAAATAAACTATGCTAATAAATGCTAAATATATTACACTAATAAATACTAAATCCTCTAGAAAGAAAATATATTTTGTTTAACTTGACTTGCAAGTATTCTTTTAGAATTTGGGTCACACAACTCTAACAACAATTTTATGATATATTAATTTATAATTTCAAGATTAAATTAATTTCTTTTTCTATTTTGTGTACCAAAATACCTTCCTACCCTAAAAACTATTTTCACATATCTTATAAAAAGCACAATAAAGAAAAGAAACAATTTATGCATGAAACATAGAGAGTATATAAGGTAGTAATTATTGAAGCTGTGAACTGGTTTAGTCACCTAATCCAAGCTTCTTTATTGACTTTTTCAGTCAAAAAAAAAAAAAAAAGAAAGAAATTTGGGTGTAAATAAAGTGAGGGTTTGTTGATGAATGGTGAGGTGGTCGGCGAGAAACAAATTCTTTTAATTTTTTATCAGTATGTCGGTCGAGTCTTAACTTGATTGATATGTGTATTATTATCAATATAAGAGGATGTGGATTTGAGTGCATTGAAACGTATTATCCTCTTATTTATGGGTTGAGAAGGACTATAGGTAGGTCTAAACATTGTGCCAAAAAAAATAATCAGAACCTATAATAAGATTAATTGACTGTAAAAAATTCCCTACAAAAACCAGATGTTAGATTTATTTTATTTTATTTTCCTTTTTCTTTTGCCAAATGAGCTGGTTTGTAGAAGAGATACAAGCTAAGCTGTCAAAGCATTATAATTTATAAAAGCCATTAAAAGGATAAATTTTCAATTAATTAATTACTTGAAACCTTTTTTTTATGTGCGTGGTAAAGTATATTGGACCACCCTACAATTTTTTAGGTTTATTTACATTAATTTGTGTAGGTGCGGCACTCGTTTAACATTTAAGTTATATAATTTATATACATTACTATATAATTACAATATGATTAATATTTTTATAATTGAATCATTGAATATATTGATATAATTGTACTTGTTACATATATAAATTTTTGAATTAGTTTAATATTTTGAGCAGTAGACTCATTGACTGAATTGAGTTTATTCATGTCTGAGACTAGGGTTTAATCTGTAGGTTTACCTGTGTGGTAGTAAAATGTGTGCGTGTATGAGTTTGAACTTATATTATATAAAAAACATTTATTATAGATGGAAGTTTCTTTTTATATGAAATAAATTAGGGGTGATCATTTGATCGAATTGAATCAATTGGAAAATTTTTGAGTTAATCGAGTTTTCACATCCTATTTTATCGTTCTAACTCGAAATGAAATTTTTACGAATTGAGTCTAGTGAGATAGAATTTGAATCGAATCGAATATATTTGTTCAAGTTAAATTTAAGAAATGACATTGGTGTTGTTTATTTTAATTTAAGTTTAAAAAATATATTTTTCTTTAAAATTTTATTCCTAGATTCGTCATTATAGGGATTTTGATTTGGGGGGTTTGAATGAACTAATGAAGAAGAAGAAAAAGAATGAATGGTTTAATTTAGGGGTTTTTTTAAGAAGAAGAGAAGAATTGATTTGGAGTTTAATTTAGGTTTTTTTTTAAGAAAAAAGTTAGTATTTGAGAATTGGGAATTTCAAGTTTGAATTGGAGAAGAAAATGGACAATGAAATCTTGACTTTTGGAGAAATTGGGATGGTGTAGGTGGCCTTTGGGAAATTGGGAAAATGGCAGACTGGCTTTGGGTTGGGGGAATAGGGTGGGTTTGGGATTTGAGGGAAATGAGCATTGTAAAAGGATTTGGGAGTGGGGAATATAAATTTAAAATTTAAAATTATATAGTTTGTATTTGATTTATTTAAGTTATTTGAATTCGAAAATTTAACTCGATTTAAATTGAAATTCAAAAAAAATTGAGTTGATTCGATTAACTCGAATAGTTTGATATTCAATTTTTTTAAATTTTGGAGTCGAATCAATTTTGCTCACTTCTAAAATAAATAATTAAAACTTTTTATTTTGTGTCAACTTTGATATGGATAATTTATATGAATTGAATATGAAATATGATGGTTACATTTGTTAAAATAATAATCATAAAAATAATACAAATGAATGTAATTTTACACTGGTGTAAGTAAAATTTTCCCATATAATATTATTTACCTTATGTTTGATATGAACATTAAATTTTGATTAAATTTAAAATTGAATCTAGCTTTGTTGCTCAACATTATTTCTTTATTCACAATATTTGAAATTAAAACCTTAGTTTTAAAAAACATTAAATTCTTCCCCACTCAATCTAAACAAATGTGACCTTTTCGCTTTCCTTGGTTGCTTCCAGCGTGGTCCCTGTTTGGTTGACCGTCGCTAACCTTGCCTAAAACTATTACCCTCTTCTCCTTCCCTCACATTTCAGCCTCTCTTCTCTAAGCCCACATTTCTTTTTCCATTTTCCTCAAGTTTTTCCAGTGTTTTTGTGGTAATATTGGCTTTGGGCCTTTATGGTGGCTCCTTCTGCATGGGGGTCTCTCAAGTCGTACTCGTTTTTTGCTCCACCCTTCGGTGGTGGTTTTCTAGATTTGCCCACGTTTAGTGGAATAGGCTAGCAGAAGCGAGTCCATTATAATGGAGGGTAGGGCATAATGAGGCTCTACGCATCATGATAGCTACTCCACCGCCCTGATGGTTGAACACCAACGTATACCAGTGAGGGTTTCTGCCTTTACTTTTTTTGAATAGACAATGACGGCTTGTTTCATGTGGAGTATGCTTTCCACAAGATTTGGTTTGTTGACCATTGGATCTTGACTTGTTCTGTCTGTACGGTTTGTATCAGACTTTATTTTATGTATGTTTTACATATGTTATCTGATAAGATTTTTCAACCTCCTTGATCTTCTTGTTGGGATTCTTTCTTTTCTTTAGTAATATTATCAACTTTATTGTCCATCATTTAAAGTTCAAATATGTTATTGTTAAATAGTTTGTTATTTCTCTATGTATATATAGGTCGGTATTGTCAAATTCATTGATGGCACACATCCTTGTCCACCAAAAACTATCACTACCAATAACACAACCTCCATTAATCCGGCATATCAGACATGGCTTTCACAAGTAAAACTCTTGTTTGGTGCATTAGTTGGCACCATTTGCCAAAACATTGTACCTCTAATCTTACGGTGCACAACCTCAGCTGAAACTTGGATGGTCCTTGCCAACACTGATGCTTGTCCATCTCTTGGTCATATCAAACAAATCAAAGATAATCTCAAAAACATTTCCAAAGGCTCTCAAACTATCACCGACTATATTCAAGCTATTAAAATCAAAGCCGATGAGCTTGTTACTCTTGGTAAACCGTTAGATGTAGAGGATCTTATTGAAAAAGTCCTAGAAGGGCTTAATGACACGTTCTAACCAGTTATCGATGCTATCAATAGTCACGATACTGCCATCACCTTTGATGGGTTACATGAGAAACTGATCAACAGAGGGCTCGCCTTACACAACACCTCCTCAAGTGTATCATTCACCACCTACTCAACTCACACTCAACGCTCCAATCAGCGGTTTCATCGTTCTCCTACGCCATCTACATCTCAACAGTACAATAGGCCTATGCGTCCTTTTTTGGGCAAATGTCAGTGGTGTTGAACTCAGGGGCATGTTGTCACTCAGTGTCCTCTCTTTCGCCAACAGTTCCTGAATGCAGCCGCACCTTCACGTCAGTTCAATTCATCTACATCTCGTACGCCTCCACCATAGCAACCTCAAGCTCATGTAGCTACCTCCAATTCCTCATCCTCTGATCCCTGGCTATTAGACAGTGGTGCTACACACCACATCACAACCGATCTCTAAAATTTGTCTGTTCACAATCTCTACACTAGCTCGGATGAAGTAATGATTGGTGATGGCTCTGGCGTTGCTATTACTCACTCTGGTTCTACCACTCTTTTTCACTCATTTACTCTATCTAATGTCCTCTGTGCTCCTAATATGAAACACAATTTAATTTATCTGTCTTAATTTTATAAATCGAACAATGCTTCTATTGAATTCTTACCTTATTCTTTTCTTGTCAAGGATCTACAGACCAGAGTAGTTCTTTTCCAATGTCAACCTAAACATGGTGTCTATGAGTGTCCCTTAAACTCCAACCTGTTACTTATTTTCTCTACAATAAAGCCAACACCTCCTGTCTGGCATCACCGACTTGGTCACCCATCTCTCTCGACATTCAAATATATGATTTCCTATTTTTATTTAGATGTTAAGATATCTTCTCTGTCAGATACATATTGTAATGCCTGTCACTCTAATAAAAGTCACAAACTTTCTTTCTCCGCTTCCACCTTATCATCTTCATCCCCTCTTGAAATAGTTTTTACTGATGTATGGACCTCTCCAATACAATTTGTCGATAAATTTAAATATTATATAATCTTAGTTGATCACTTCACCAAATACATATGGTTGTATCCTTTAGGGCACAAGTTTGAGGCTCGTGATACTTTCATCAATTTCAAAGCCGTTGTCGAAAAGTTTTTCAACACTGAAATTAAAACAATTTATTCAGACAATGGCAGTGAATACCATGTAATACCCCGAAAATTTCTACAATAAGGAAAGTAAGATAATATCTCTGATATAGTAAAATAAGGAAATAAAGTGCTAAAAAGGGGTAATTTTGAGTTATGGCAATATTGGGAAGTATATTATAACATATTAATTCAAGAAAGGATTAAATCGCAAAAGTGAGAAAAGTGTTGTTACCCAAGAGTAAATACTCAAAAGTTGAGGGGTTAAAGTGTAAATATAAAAAAGTTGAAGGACCAATGGTGTAAATATTTTAAGGGTGGAATAATTTAGAAACTAAGAAAAATGGATGGATTGGGACCAAATTGAAAAAGGTGAAGAAGTTTGAGGGACTAAATCACAATTTTGCCAAATTAAGTGATGACTCAAAGATGGAATTTTAAAAGATCATGAAGGGCAAAATGGTCAATTAGAAGAGAGAGAAATCTAGAAGATAATGATGATGTTGGAGATATTTTAGATTAATAAATAAATAAATATTAGTTTATTAATATTTTAATTTGATTTTTTTAAATGATATTATTTTATTATTATTAATTTATTTAGTATATATATGTGGAAAGAAGGATGAAAAGCATCCATCCCCACCATTTTTGCATGCACTAACGTGAGAAGAAGAGGAGAAGAAAGAAAGCTTTGTTTTCTTTACAATTTGGTCCTTTCACCAAAAATCCACCATTTTCACTTAGAAATCAAAAGAATTTCCATATCCATCAAGAGAGAAAGATTGAAATCAATTGAGCAAGGTAAGAACATCATGATTTCAATATATTTTTGAGTTTGATATTATTAAAAAAGTATGAGATTGATGTTAATGTAGAGTTTTATTATATAAGGTTATATGTTCTTGATATGTTAGTGAAGAGAAAATAAGAGAAAGTGTTGAGAAATAGTGTAGAGAAGGAAAATAAGAGTGTTATAAACTTAGTAATCAATATTTTACACTAAAACAGTTTGGACAGCAGCAGTAGGTTAACTTTGAAAATCACCAAAATTGTGGGAATTGAATTAGAAGATGAATAAAATATGAAATTAAAGCTTATTGAGTTTAGTTTCTCATAGAAGAAACGGTGTAAGTAATAGAATTTTAAATCATGAGGTATAATAAATTTTGTGAGACAATATCAGAATGATTTTGGGTTCCCCTGTTCTGACTTTGGAAAATCATCAAAATTGAAGAAAAATAATTATGAGTTATAATTTATATGATTAGAATCCTTAATGAATATATTTTCAAATGAAATAAACAGAAACATCATACAAATTCTTTACAATTAGATAATTCATTTTTAGTGAAGAGTGGTCGGAACTGTCAGATAGCAAAATAGGGGAAACTTTAAAGAATAAACTGTACTATTTGGCTGAACCAAAAATTCTGAAAATTTTATTGCAAGAAGATATGTGAGTCTAGTTTTATAGAAAATTAACGTATCTTAATTTGGATTTCTGTAGCTCAAGATATAAATGATTTAGTGACTATGACTCAAATGGACAGCTTTGAATAAATTTACAAGAAAATAGTGAAATTATAGATAATGTTACTTATAAGCATGTTATGTAAATTAAGGATGTGGAATGGAGAGGAGGAGGAGGAAAATAAATTTATGAATATTATGCTAGCATGGATTTGCATTTCAAATGGTTAATTTGCATGATTTGGGCTCGAGGACTAAATTGAATAAAAGTAAAACTTTAGGGGCACTTTTGGAAAAATGTCAAAAAAATGACCAAATTGCATGAAATGAATTGTTTTATTATTTAAATTACTAAATTGAATGAAATATTAATTTAGATCAATATTGGGTGGAAATTCGAGAAAAATAGAAATTTTTTAAAATGTCCCCGAATTTTGGTATTTCTGCAATTTAGCCTGGTAAGTTCGTAGGAACTATATTTTGTATAATTTTAATTGAATTGAATGCTATTTGGTAATGAATATTATATATATGTGTGTTTGGAATTGAATTATTATTGGATGTTTTGAAATGATTATCGGAAGCTCGATTAGGTTGGAGGCTTTTTGGAGATATATCACATTATCCATTGGTTCTATCGGAAATTTTGGATGATTTGATTCTGGTTATTGTATAAGTTAAATTGGTTAATATTAGCTCATAAATGTTTTGATTTTGATTGGTTATAAATATGAATGCTTGATGAAATAAAATGTCTGAAAATTAATTTGTAAACCCCGGTAATGCTCTATAACCCTATTCTGGGGAAGGATACGGGTTAGGGGTGTTACATACCAAGCCTTGTTGCTATTTTTCAACATCAATGGAATTTCTCATCTTACATCCCTCCTCACACCCCTGAGCATAATGGCTTTGCTGAACGTCGACATTGACATATAGTAGAAACTGGTCTTTCCATTCTTTCCCATACCTCAATGCCTCTATCCTATTGGTCATATATCGTTTCCATAGCCGTTTATCTTATAAGTCGTATGCCTACACCCACCATTCACAATGACTCCCCATACTTCAAACTTTTCGGTACTCTTCCTAACTATAGCAACTTTGAAGCTTTGGTTGCCTTTGTTATCCCTGGCTACGTCCCTATGCCTTTCACAAACTTGAACCCAGATCGACCTTTTGTCTCTTTGTTGGTTACTTGTCTTCTCAGAGTGCCTATCTCTGCCTTGACACGTCTTCCTATCGTCTGAATACTTCTCGTCATGTTCATTTTATTGAAACCGTCTTCCCTTTTACACAAACTATTCTTACTCTCTCGAGAGCTACTCCCGTTACTATTTCTGAATGGTGTTCCTTGTCTATACCAATCATTACTTCATCCGCCTCAACACCTACCACTACATCTGCCTCTAATGCTCCATCTCCTTCCACCACTTCATCTGATCCAAACCTTCAATTATCTTCTCCGACTACTCTAGACCAAACCGTCTCACCAACCACTATACCTACTCAACCTGAATTACCAACCCTCCCAACCTCTACTCAACCTGAATTACCAACCACCACCACCACTATACAGCCACATTTACCCTCTCCCAGTATTGTTACTCGTTCCAAATACAATATACGCAAACCTATTCAAAAACTCAACCTTCATGCAAAAATCCACCACCTTACCCGTGAACCAACCACAGTTACTCAAGCCTTAAAAAACCCTCAGTGGAAGCGTGCCATGTCTGATGAATTTGATGCTCTTCTTCGCAACGAAATATGGGAGCTTGTTCCATCGAACCCCACTCAAAATTTAGTAGGCTGTAAATGGATATTCCGCACTAAATATTATTCTGGTGGCTCACTTGACAGGTACAAAGTCCTTCTAGTCGCAAAAGGCTTCCATCAATGCCCGGGCGTCGATTTTACTGAAACTTTTAGTCCTGTTGTTAAACCAACCACGGTGCGCCTGGTACTTAGCCTTGCTGTTAGTCATGGTTGGGCCCTTTATCAACTTGATGTCAATAATGCATTCCTCCAAGGCACCCTTTCAGAGTATGTGTTTATGACTTAGCCTCTGGGGTTCATCAACCGTGATAATCCTAATCATGTGTGCCGGCTTCGAAAATATATCTATGGGCTTAAACAGGCTCCGTGTGCTTGGTATCATGGATTACGATCATTCTTGCTATCTTTTGGATTTATCAACTCCACTGTCGATGCCTTGCTGTTTGTCTTTCGTGGCCACAGTACTATAATTTATCTTCTTGTCTATGTTAATGATATCATTGTTACCGGCAATACCACTTCAGCTATATCTCAGTTTTTTCAGCACCTATCCGCTCGATTCTCATTGAAAGATCTTGGTCACTTGCATGATTTTCTTGGTGTTGAGGTCATTCCCCATGCTGATAGTTTATTTCTTAGTCAGCGCAAATACATTGCTGACCTTCTTTACAGAGCTCAGATGACTGAAGCTAAATCGGTTTCAACACCTATGTCCTCTTCAGTGTCTCTTACATTACATTCTGGTTCCCCATTAGCAGATGCAGCTGCCTATCGCACCATTGTTGACAGTCTTCAGTATCTCTCGTTAACACGACCCGATATCTCCTATGCTATTAACAAGTTGTCGCAGTTCATGCATCAACTCACGACTGACCATTGGACTATCATCAAATGACTAGTACGCTATCTCTGTGGTACCTTGGGTCATGGCCTCTCCATCCATCATCATTCGCCTCTTGCCCTTTATGCATTCTCTGATGCTGATTGGGCTGGTGACAAAGATGGCTTTACCTCTACAAGTGCTTATATTATCTATCTTGGTCGCAATCCCGTGTCTTGGAGCTTGAAGAAACAGAAAATGATTGCTCAGTCTTCTATCGAAGCTGAGTATTGTTTCGTGGCTGATACAGCCGCTGAGTTACGCTGGCTATGCTCCCTTCTATCTGAACTTGGTGTCATCATACCACAACAGCCAATGATATGTTGCGACAATGTTAGAGCCACTCATCTCTGTGCTAATCCAATATTTCATTCGCGCATGAAGCATGTTGCGTTAGACTACCACTTCATTCGTGAACAAGTACAAAATGGTTGTTTTCGTGTGTCTCATATTTCCACTACCGACCAGCTTGCTGATGCTCTCACAAAACCGTTACCTTGCCGATAGTTCATTAATGTCGTCAACAAGATTGGCCTCGCTTCAACGTTGTCCATCTTGTGGGGGCATGATAAGATTCTTCAACCGTCTTGATCTTGTTGTTGGGATTCTTCCTTTTCTTTAGTAATATTATCAGCTTTATTATCCATCATTTAAAGTTCAAATATATTATTGTTAAATAGTTTATTATTCCTCTAAGTATATATAGGTTGGTATTGTTTGACAAGTGGGACATGAATAAAAACCTTATTCTCTAAATTACTTTCTGTTTCTCTTGTTCTATATTATCTTGAATGTACATTTGCTCCAGGCTTGATCATGATTTACTCTTTGTACCACATCCAAAAAAAAAAAAATCTAAACAAACGTGAATAAATTTTCTTTGTTCCCCGTTCATTTTTTTTATTTTCCTCGTGATGCATGATTTTCATATATATATATATGTTTTTGTATTCAAATCGGACGGCGCCGGTGATGATCGATGACTAAAATCAAACATTCATATCATCACGAGGTCAAAAAGTTTCTTATTTGGTACGCCCAGAGAAAGATCGAAACCAAAAAAAAAAGAGAACACCTTTAAACGAGCAAGCAGGCTTGTCCTTGGAATAACCTACTGTATCGGGCAATGGACATTGATGATAAAGAAATGAACTTTTGGCCCATTAGAAGCCCGTTAAAATTTCACCTCAAAAATACCTGGAAAAAAAAAAAAGAACCCGTCTTTCTCTTTGTTTGTTGGCAACAAGAGAAAACGAAGCAGTCCTGTTATCAGCCCTTTCTCAAATTTCAGGTTGGCTTCAAATCATTCATACTTTGATGGGTTAATATTGTTGTTAAGTAATTTTCTTTTACGTAAACGGGATTTGCTGGTTTCTCAGGTTTTAGGGCTTTCGTTTTAGGTGATATAAAGTTCATTTTTTGGAGGCGTTTACGTGTGTCAAAATCAAATAGTTAGGAGAGAAGGAAATGGGTGGGCAAGAAGTTAAGCAGCTTGAAGAATGCTCAGTTTCCAAGTTAGTTCTCTCCTTTGATTGTTCCTCTAAATTTTACATTCTTCTTGTTAATCTATTCAACCTTGTTAGGTTTAGGGTATCAATTTGTGCTTCTATAGTATAAAGTGATTCTTGTTATTTACTTGTAGTTTGGTTTGAATTATCTTCTATAAAGAATTTGACTAGTTTAGAGTTGCACTGGCCAAGAAATTGGGATTTATGTGAACCTCTCTATCAATGGCTCTAACCCTGGTTTTAGCAAGATTCAAGAGCAAGAATGTGGAATATGCTAACTGCTGATTCCCGGTCGGGGGTTTTGTCTTTCTATTCTACGGAGAGCCTTGACAGGTTCACAAAATGAGGAGTGCCAGAACAGGCAAAAACATGACAAACTAAAGAGTTTGCGCGTGGTCTGACTTGAGCTCATGCCTTTGAATAACCAAAAATGATTGTCTTTCAACTGCTCCTTACCCAAGAACACCATGCTTGCTTGTGCCCACCACTAGAGTTACAGAAATATAGTTCTTTGCTTCTCTATTCAATACTTTTCGTGTCAATCTACCTTTGCAAATCTGGCATTTATGATCATCCTGAAACCTGAGCATCAAAAATCCAATTCTAATCGATCATGTGCTGGACTCTTAAGTCTAGTGATCAGATCAAACCCTCAAACCTGAAGTATAATGAACCAACTTTCTTTACTGAACATAGGCCTTCATATGCTTCTAAATAAGATTCTAAATTACAACTTTTCTTCTAAAGCATAATGTACAATGAAATTTCAAATTAGGGCACAAAAACTGTTATTAAGAAACCTTTTATAACCCTTGAAATTCTCTGGAAAGTAATGAAATGCACTTAGCTGAACTATGGGAAACATGAACAACACTATCTTTAGGTTCTGCAACTTTTAGAAGAGCCCAATTAAGCACCTGCGTAAAGAAAGCAATATATATATTGAATTTACTATGACAGCTTATGGTGTTTTGGAGTAATTCGCAACTCATTGAATTGAACCATTGCTGATGGTTTATGATTGCATGCATCTGTGTAAAGATAGCAATATGTATATTGAATTCTGGTTGCTGCCCTTTTTAAACCGATCCACTCGCCAACCATTTTGGTTCTGCTTTTGGATTTTTCAGTATATAGTATTTAACCTGTAATATGTGTCCGGATGAACAATGAACATACTACAATCCAATACATCGAGTTTCATCTTCTATTTCCCTTCATGAAGTGAATCTCAATCTTCTCAGCAAGGTGGCTTGATCTCCAGATTTATTTCCTTTGGTTATATGTTTGCCATTACATTAGATGTATTGTGACGAGTGTAACTGTTGTGGAATATCTGCAGTGCATTGGGTACATGGGTGTTTTCAGTAGCAGGGGCTTTGCTAGCAATTCCGGTGGGGATAAAGCGGAAATCTTTAGCACCCCTTGTGTTCTTTGGCACAACCGGTACAATGCTCGATATCATTATGGGAATCAGTGCTTGCGAAAGGGAGCATGCAGAACGCCAGATGAAGCTATTAGAAGCCCAGAATTCCACAGCCGATGATTCATCATTTTCGGAGACGGGATCAGAATCGCATTCCTAAAATTTTAGGAAGGTCAGTTACATTCAGTATCTTTGAGTGCTGCTTTCAAGCTGCCCTTCGAACTTTTCTTGGCTGTAAACAAGACGAAAATTGATTGCTGTTCCGGGGTTGGTGGGTTTTCTCTATGATCTTCCTTTTTGTTCATGCTCTTTGTTAATGAACCATTACAGTTGAATAAGAAGGTGGCGGTTTGTGTTGAATTTGGTCAGTTGATTTGGGTTTTTTGGCAGAGGTTCAGATAGATATGATAAAGAGCCTGAAAGCGAGCTCAAAGAGTTCCACCATTATTTCGAGCATTAAACTCCAACCATAAAAATGAAATTAATCACCCAACTATGAACGTGATTTTGATTGTGATCGAACTACAGAAACTTGATTTCTTCACTAACATTTACGATTGATTTTGTTTTGGTCATCTTTTGTTAAATTGTTTATAACAGAGGGAAAATGACAATGATTAAATTGGTACAATTACACTTTTGGTCTTCAATATTTATAAGTTTTATCATTTTAGTCCTAATTCTAAATAATTCAACAAATTTAATCTTCTACATTTGTAAATTCTATTAATTTAGTCTTTAAACACATTCTTTTAGTTATACAGCAAATCTAACCAATCAAAAAATGATGTCGGTAAAAAATAATCAACTTTTAGGACGCTTTCATTTTAGTCACCGAACCGTTAAATTTTTAATGACAGTTAACTTGTATACACTATATCATGTTCATACTTTTATTTTAGTCAGCAAAAAATATATTTTTGGACCATGGTAAAAACATTAAGGATAAAGCGGTAGAAACTAAAATAATGCTTTAAAAATTGCCAAGTTGTACTTGTTTACCCCTTGCCGAAAGCACAAAATATTTTTTTCAATATTGAAATTTTAAATTTCAAAACATCAAAATCAATTAAATAAGTTATTGAAAATTTTATCCCTTGATAGTGCGAATCGATTTGTTTTCATAATATTGAAATTAATTAAATTAAGTAATTTAGTCCCTTTTAAATCTTAAAATTTTATTTTATGTTTCCAATTTAAAATCATCTTAAATAAATCATCTTTAATAATTTTATATGAAACCGAAATTTCTTTAGATTATATGACCTCAAGTCTTAGCAAAGAAAAATCCTTACAATTAATTTTATATTCCATGTCAAACAAAATCCATAATTTTTCATCACTTCTTTACCCAAATGAAGAACTTGCAATTAATTTAATTAATTGTAATATTTTTCTTTGATTTTATCTTAGTATGAAAGATTGGAGATTATATAATCAAAAGAAAGTTAAATTTCGCAAACAATTATTAAATACGAGTTATCAAGTTGATTTTATTAAGAATAATATGGAAACATAAAATAAAATTTTAAAATTTAGAAGGAGATTAATTTAATAACTTCAATATTACAATAACAAATCAATTAATATTATCAAGGATAATTCTTTTAACAATTTATTTACTTGATTTGTATGTTTTGAAATTTAAAATTTTAATATTAAAAAATTATAATTTTCTATAATGTGGTAAACAAATACAATTTGACAATTTTCAATGTTTTATTTTAGTTTCCATTATTTTTTCATTTTAATCCCTAATTTTTTTTACCCCAATCAATATTTTAGAAAAGGAGTTTTTTGTGAGTGACCAAAATGAAAGCGACTTAGAAGTTGGGTGACCAAAATGAAAGCGTGAACATGATGTGGTGTGTGCAGTTAACCACCATTAGAGATTTAACAGTTGGGTAACTAAAATGAAATCGTCTTAAAAGTTGAGCGACGAAATTGTAAGGATTTCATTTTGGCTGACCAAAATGAAAATGCCTTAAAAGTTGAGTGACCAACTAAGTAATTTACCCTAATTATAAAAAAAAAACCAAGGAAAAATAATGGATTTTAGTAAAACATAAAGAAAAAAAAGGTTAGGTGTAAAAAGAAGAAGGCGATGAATGATGGTAAGGAGATGAGAAAATTTAGGTGAAAACAACGAAGAAGATGAGAAATCCAAATAGCTTTTGGGGCTAAATAAATTTTTGTAGTTATGGAGGTTTTAATTTGTTCGACTATTTAGAATTAACATCCAAATTGAGAGGATCTATGTGTGTTATTGTACCAATTCAAAAAAGTTATGTTATCATTTTCGAGATGATTAAAATAGAACCAATCAAAAATATTAGTGACGAAATTAAAAGTTTTTATAGTTTATTGACCAAAAGAGAAATAGTTAATAGTTTTGTAATTTACCAAAAATAAAATTTGAGCAGCCAAGTCCAATAAAAAACATAGATATATTTCTTATTTGTATAGTTATGTCTGCTTTATGGTTTATGAAGATCAATATTTTGAGATTCATGCTATCCTTTCTAACATTATCTTTTCAAATTTTGAATATGAATTTTGCAACAATACCTTGTATTAGGAGTCAATTGTATTTTGCCCTTTTACTAAAAAATGGGACAATTAATTAAAACAAATGTAGTTGATGAAATAAACAGATAATTATACATGGTGTGCCATATGATACTCATACCAACATATAGAGACCAATTTTTAACAATAGAAATAGATAAAATTTTTAACAAAATGATTAATTTACTGTTTAATCGGACTAATTTACCGTGTTCTAATAGAAAAAGCAAAGAAGTCTATATTACTTTTACCTGTTTTTGAAAGTGTGATGTAAAGAAAAAACCCAATTTGAGACTTCAGCTGGGCTTTTTCGGTTCATAGGCTAGAATATGTCGTCCTTGGGCCTTCAAAAATCGTATTAAAGTTTTAAATAAATATTTAATTAATATTTGATAGAGATAATTATTAATATTTTAAAAAATATGGACCAACTGATGCAGGGAAGGGAAGGGGAAGGACTGGAGAGTTTTCATTTAGGGTTTTCTGATGGAACCTCCCAAGCTAGCCAATGCATGTGAAACTGTAGGCAAGCTAAGGCGAATTTGCATCAGGTGATTTCTAAAAGGGGTAATTACTTAATCAAGTCCCTGAGTGCTTTCCACTGCATGTTTCAGTCCGGTGTCACCAATTTGTCAAGCGACACCAATCTTTTTTTTTTTGGTAATGATAAAGCATGATTGGGAAGATTTTTAGGGTGGTGCCGCCTGAAAAAATAGTGGCACCTAACTCTACTATAGAAATCATGATGCGGGATCCCGGAACTAGACACAAGAGAAACACAAATTAGAAATAAAAACGAGAATAAATAAAATTAGTTAAATAATAATAAAAAAAAGAAAAAAAAAGGATAGATTTGCCCTATGGAACCCTTGGTTAACTTGTAACCAAAAACGCCAATGATTGAGCGGCTCCCTACGAAACCCCTAGAAGAAGAACCTCTAGAAACACCGATGAACGGGAAAGAAATTTGAATATTTGTAACTCCTAATTACCCTCGAAAGTAACAAACTCCAAACTAATTAGCAAGAGAAGAATCACTCCACTCTCAAAAATTTGCCTCACACAAATTTGGAAGAAAACAAACTCTTTTTTTATTCCCCCGTCAATGTGTAGAAAGCAAGCCTATTTATAGGCAAAATACAAGAGTAATTGAACCCTAATAAAACTCTTTAAAATTATCTAAGAAAATAAATAAATAATAAACTAACCAATAAAATTACTTAAAACTCATAAGTGATGTGTCCCAACCAATGAGAATTAAGTAAATAATAATAATAAGATACATAAAAGATTAATCCACCAATTTATGGGCTTTCACTATTCCAAGATTGGTCCAGTGAATTGCATTCCCGTATTTGTCAACGTCACGAACATGATGAATTAAATTTGTAGCAACAAAGTCTTGGACAAAAGCATTCATCTTTGATTTTAATTGTCGTGCATTGCTTCGAGTGATTGGACCACTAGGAAAAACAACCCCTTGAGTGTCACCTCCTTACCTCGTATCATTCTCCCCCTCTTCAAGAAGATTCGTCCCCGAATCTGAACCTACATCAAATTCAAAAGGAGAAAGATCAGAAACATTGAAAGTAGCACTAACACCATACTCACCAGGAAGATCAATGCGATAAGCATTGTCATTTATTTTCTCGAGTACTTGGAATGGTCCATCTCCTCGTGCATCAAGTTTATTCTTTCTCTTAGAAGGAAATCGTTCCTTCCTCATATGCACCCATACCCAATCTTCAGGTTCAAACAAGACTTGCTTTCGCCCTTTATTAACTCGATGTGCATTTGACTCATTCTTTTTCTCAATGGCTTTACGAGCTTTCTCATGGATCTCTTTCACTAAGTCAGCTTTCCTTTCACCATCTAAATTAGCAATCTCATTCAAAGGTAAAGGAAGCAAATCTAAAGCAGTAAGTGGATTAAAGCCATATACAATCTCAAAAGGAGTAAAACCTGTGGAAGAATGAACAAAACGATTATAAGCAAACTCAACATAGGGTATCCATTCTTCCCAAGATTTAACATTCTTACCCATTACGGCTTTAAGAAAAGATCCCAAAACTCGATTTACCACCTCGGTTTGACCATCAGTTTGAGGGTGGCATGTAGTAGAGTAAAGTAGTTTAGTACCTAACTTACCCCATAACACCTTCCAAAAGTGACTAAGAAATTTTGCATCTCTATCGGAAACAATAGTCCTTGGGATTCCATGTAATCTCACAACTTCACGGAAAAATAGATCGGCAACATGGGTTGTATCATCAGTCTTATGGCATGGAATGAAATGAGCCATTTTAGAAAATCGATCCACAACCACAAAGATGCTATCTCGTCCACGCTTTGTCCTTGGTAAACCTATTACAAAATCCATTGAAATGTCAGTCCAAGGTGAACTAGGAACAGGAAGAGGAGTATATAGACCATGAGGCATCACAGTGGATTTAGCTTGTTTACAAGTAATGCAAGTAGAGCAAATTTTCTCAACAAGTTTTCGCATGTTAGGCCAATAAAAATGCTCATGTAAAACATCATAAGTCTTAGTGACTCCAAAATGACCCATAAGACCACCACTATGAGCCTCTCGAACCAACAATTCTCGCATTGAACACTTTGGTGAGCATAGTCTATTATTTCGAAAAAGATAGCCATCATGCTTATAAAATTTGTGAAATGCCCTACGTTCACATGCGTCATAAATGCTTGCAAAATCAGAATCAATGGCATATAAATCTTTGAGATACTCAAAACCTAATAACTTAGTATGCAAAGTACTAAGTAAAGTGTACCTCCTTGATAGAGCATCAGCCACAATATTATCTTTACCTTTCTTATACCTTATAACATAAGGAAAAGATTCAATGAATTCAACCCACCTCGCATGTCGCTTGTTCAACTTACCTTGTCCCTTTAAGTGCTTAAGTGATTCATGGTCAGTGTGAATCACAAACTCCTTTGGTAAAAGGTAATGTTGCCAAACTTCTAATGCCCTTACCATGGCATACAACTCTTTATCATAGGTCGAATAGTTCAAATGTGCTCCACCAAGTTTCTCACTAAAGTAGGCTAGTGGTTTACTATCTTGCATGAGGACGGCACCTATACCTACACCAGAAGCATCACATTCAATCTCAAAGGTCTTTTCAAAATTAGGTAAAACAAGAATAGGAGCATTACACAATTTATCTTTAAGTTCATTAAATGCTAATTCTTGCTTATCTGTCCAATGAAAAGATACATCATTTTTAATAAGTGCAGTCAAAGGCGAAGCAATTATGGAAAAGTTACGAACAAACCTGCAGTAGAAACCGGCTAACCCAAGGAAAAAACTTATCTCAGAAATAGTTTTAGGGATAAGCCATTCTTTAATTGCCTTTACCTTCTCCTCATCCACATGGATTCTTGTAGAACTTATCACAAAACCCCAAAAAAAAGCTTATCTATACAAAAGGTGCATTTTTCAAGATTAGCAAAGAGTCGTTCATGCTTTAACACATCCAATACTAATTTAACATGCCCAACATGATCATTCAAAGTTTTACTATAAATCAGTATGTCATCAAAATACATAACGACAAATTTTCCAAAAAAAGGTCTAAGTATGTGGTTCATTAATCTCATGAATGTGCTAGGAGCATTAGTTAAGCCAAATGGCATGACTAACCACTCATACAGGCCATACTTAGTCTTAAAAGCAGTTTTCCATTCATCACCTTGTTTCATTCTTATTTGATGGTAACCACTTTTTAAGTCAATTTTAGAGAAAATGCATGCACCATTAAGCTCATCTAACATATCATCTAATCGAGGAATTGGATGTCGATACTTTACCGTAATCTTGTTGACAGCACGACAATCAACACACATTCTCCAAGAACCATCTTTTTTTGGGATGAGAAGTACAGGGACCGCACAAGGGCTTAGACTCTCACGAATCAACCCTTTCTCTAAGAGATCTTCAACTTGCCTTTGCAACTCCTTAGTTTCTTCAGGATTGCTTCGATAGACTGGTCTATTCAGAATACTCGACCCAGGCACAAAGTCAATTTGATGTTCAATCCCTCGTAAAGGAGGTAATCCCTTAGGCATTTCAGAAGGAACTACATCATCAAAATCCTGCAAAAGATCAACAAAACAACTAGGCAAATGTGTATTAGGGTTAGTCAAAACAAAGTTTTCCTAAACCTAATAATTACAAATGTTTGTTTTGTACAAAGAGCAAATTTGATATCTCGAAACCTAGCGAATAAACTCACTCTCTCATCTCGTGACTTGTGTGTGCAATCACTCACCAATGTTGGGCCTTTAAGTTGGCTTTTAACACCAAGGGTCTTTTTACTCTCAGCCTTTTTCAATGATTTTACCTCACTTCCCTTACCCATCTCACTAGCAAGTTTGAGTTGATCATTGTAGACTTCTTGAGGAGGAAGTGGAGCCAAAGTAAACTTCTTTCCAAGGAACACAAATGTATATTGGTTAAGGAAACCAACATGATTTACTCGTCGATCAAACTGCCATGGTCGTCTAAGTAATATGTGCCCAGCTTGCATTGGAACAACATCACACAAAACTTTATCAGAGTATCTACCAATGGAAAATGAAACTAAGCATTGTTTAGATACTTTTACCTCCCCACTATCATTCAGCCATTGCAAGCGGTATGACCTTGGATGCTTCACACAAGGTAGGCCAAGTTTCTCAACAAGGGAAGAACTCACCACATTGGTGCAACTTCCACTATCGATGATCAATAAACTAGGTTGTCCACCAATCAAACATCTCGTGTGGAAAATGTTATCTCTTTGTTTGCGCCCTTCCTCTTTAAACTGGACATTTAAAGCCCTTCGAGCAACAAGTGCTTTCTCCCCATACTCCAAGCATTCTTCATACTCATCATGAGCATGCACATCATCAGTATCTTCCAACGGAGGCATCTCATCTTCATTATCAGACTCAAAATCAACCTCGCCATCTTCTCGAATGACCAATGACTTTTTATTAGGGTATTCTCAAGCATAGTGACCCCTTCCTTGGCATTTGAAGCAGGTAATATCTTTTGGCTGCTTAATGGCACTAGGAGAAGTAGAAGAAGAAGATGGAGCTCGATTAGTAGAAGTAGAACCTTTAAATGAATTAGGCATACCTCTATCTTTGGAGTAAGTTCTAGGCTCATTTGGATTGAACCGTGCATCTCTCCCATTCCACAATCTATCATCTTGTTTTTGCCAATTTCCTCTCCAAGCAGGATTAGAAACTGAACTAGCACCCCTCGGTGTCCATTTCTTCCGTAATTGCTTTTCAATGGTGAGTGCGGTTTGAAGCATCTCTTCAACATCCATGTAGTGTTGTAACTCAACTCGATTTGTAATCTCAGGCTTTAGGCCGGCAAGGAATCTAACCATAGTCACCTCAGCCTCTTCAACAAGATTGGCTCTAATCTAAATAGTCTTCATCTCTTTGTAGTAGTCATCCACAGTTCTATCTCCTTGAACAAGATGTTGGAGTCTTTGATGGAGTTCTCGAAAATAGTATGGTGGAACAAACCGTTTTCGCAAGATGCGCTTCATTTCAACCCAAGTAGTAACAGATTGCTCTCTATAAAGAATCTTGCTTTTACATAATTGATTCCACCATGTTAGTGCATAATTAATGAACTCAACGACAGCGTATGTTACCTTTTTCTCATCAGAGTAATTGTAATAAGCAAAGACTGTTTCCATCTTTTCCTCCCTATCAAGGTAAGCATCAGGATCATTCTTCCCTGAGAAAGAAGGAAATTTTGGTTTGGGGGTGTCATTGTTTCGTTCCAACCTTTCTCTAGGTACATACTCGGACTCAAAGTCATCATAAAAAACATGGTCCTCCCTTCGTTTAAAAGTTCGATCACGCGAATTTGATCGGCTTATAAAGGCTTCGTTCAACTTCTTGTAATTATCGGCAATGTATCTCTCTTGAGTTGTAAGTTTTGTATCAAGATACTCCCTTTGCTCTTGTAACATCTGGGTCATGCGATGTTCGAATTGAGTTTGCAATTTTTTCATCTCTTTTTGTAACAACTCGACCAAAGGATCGTTCTCTCTTTTTTGCTCATCCTCTTCATTTTTACTAGTTTGAGATCTAGTGAGAGGCATGACATCTGTGAAAGATCAAACAAACAGGAACAAGAAAGAAAAAATAATAATAACCTCACTCGTTAGCTCTTAAAAGAATAACTCTCTGAATGATTCAAAACTTGTAAATATGTTTGGAGCGGGTTACTAATCAAGATCAAATAACGGAGGTGCAAACTTCAAAGAAAGAATGAAAACCCTAATTGCTTTAAGAGGCCAATAAACTTGACGAGGCAATTTGTAATGGAGGCTACACGGATGAAGGAATTGTGCGTGCCTTTAATATCTGCTAACACAAGAAGAAACAAAGGGTTAGAAAACGTAAGAGAAACAAAAAACGTAGACCTGCAACGATCCCTAACTCTAGAGTCAAAGAAAAACTTTAATAAGAAGAAAACTCAAGAAAACTCTACCCAATTTAAAAAAAAAAAATTGGAAACGTTCGGTGTCTTAAGATTTTCAAAAATTGAAGCTTTAATTATACTTGAGTCAAGAAAAGAAGAAGGAAAAGAAATTCAATTTTGGGAATAATAATAATAATAATAATAATAATAATAATAATAATAGAAAAAGAAGAAACCTACGTATGAAAGGTAGGCCACTTTTTTTGCGGTTTTTTTGCGCTTTTTGCTTTTTTTTAAAGAATAAGAGGAGAAAAAAAAGAGAATCGACGAAACCGATAAAAAGTGTTTTTGGTATTTTGACTCGTTTCGGATATGATTTTAGTTTCAAAAATAACACCGAATGGCCTGAAACTGATATCAACTGATGCGGAATCCCGGATTTAGACACAAGAGAAACACAAATTAGAAATAAAAACGAGAATAAATAAAATTAGTTAAATAATAATAAAAAAAGAGAAAAAAAAAGGATAGATTTGCCCTATGGAACCCTTGGTTAACTTGTAACCAAAAACGCCAATGATTGAGCGGCTCCCTACGAAACCCCTAGAAGAAGAACCTCTAGAAACACCGATGAACGGGAAAGAAATTTGAATATTTGTAACTCCGAAATACCCTCGAAAGTAACAAACTCCAAACTAATTAGCAAGAGAAGAATCACTCTACTCTCAAAAATTTGCCTCACACAAATTTGGAAGAAAACAAATACTCTTTTTTTATTCCCCCTTAATGTGTAGAAAGCAAGCCTATTTATAGGCAAAATATAAGAGTAATTGAACCCTAATAAAACTCTTTAAAATTATCTAAGAAAATAAATAAATAATAAACTAACCAATAAAATTACTTAAAACTCATAAGTGATGTGTCCCAACCAATGAGAATTAAGTAAATAATAATAATAAGATACATAAAAGATTAATCCACCAATTTGTGGGCTTTCACTATTCCAAAATTGGTCCAGTGAATTGCATTATCGTATTTGTCAACGTCACGAACATGATGAATTAAATTTGTAGCAACAAAGTCTTGGACAAAAACATTCATCTTTGATTTTAATTGTCGTGCCTTGCTTCGAGTGATTGGATCACTAGAAAAAACAACCCCTTGAGTGTCATCTCCTTGGCTCGTATCAAATCAAATCATTTCCATAAATAATCTTGAAATTAGATATTTTTATAATTTTTAAAAATTTTAGAGTCAGGTTCTTAAAAAAGTCAAATTCTTTTTGTCTTATTATCCGAACCACATGTTATATTATTAGGTAGTCAACGCTTGTTTAGGCAAAGTGGCTCTTTCATTATAATTATTTATAAACAATTCATTAAAATAGAAAAATATTAATTCATCATTTATATATATATATTAATAAATCAACATTTCACAAATAATATAAAAATGAAATTAGAAAAATAATGGCGTGAAGAAAAATACCAAAGTGGGTTTTATTTGGCATAATAATAAATTTAGTTCTTAATGTTTATTTTTTATTTATAATTTTTATTTATTTTGATCCTGAACTTTTAAAATTTAGTCAAATTATTTGTTTTTAGAAAAAGTTAATTAAACTGTTAAAATTTCAACGGCATTGACGTGGCCACTAACATGACAATCTCTGCACAATTCATAAAAATTAAAAAGAAATTAATAAATTTTAGAAAGTTTATCTATATTAATAATAAAGTATACATGAAATGTCATGTGAATTACCATATTAATGTCATTAAAATTTTAATAATTTAGTCAATTTTTCTATAAAAATCAATAGACTCAATTTTAAAGGTTATGAGCTAAAATAATAAAAAATTAAAATGACAAAATAAAACATGGAAATAGAGTGAAGTAAAAAGAAAAGAAAAATCAAATAATACTATTGGAGAAATTATAACAAGCAACTAACATTTGGTTTGAAAAAAAATAATTTTGATTGAAAATTATGAATAAAATAATTTTCTATTTTATTTTTATTATAAAAAAATTAAAAGAATGAAAATCTTAGCAGTGGCGATTGGCAGTGAAAAAAAAACCGCCAATTACTGTTTAACTGTTTTTATGACCATTTTTAAAAAAAACATGTTTTTAAGGCCGTTGCTTCAACGATGTCAACAGTTTTATTACCCAAATAACGAAATCGGTGAGAAAAAGGAGAAAATGAGTTTGGCTGTTGCTTCTCCTCACAGATCCATGATCCACTGCAAAACCTCAAAATTTCGCTTCAAAAACCCACAAAATCTCTTCGGTAGAACCCTGACTTTTTACTCTCTGAAGTCCCCGACTCACTTCAATTCATTGCTTTGCCTACGAGTCCACTCAGTCCGTCCAGAGTCCCCCTCCATTCAGACCCATCATCCCATTCAGGAACTACTCCCTCTCCTTGCTTTCTCATTGTCCCTTTTGTGTTTTCGTCTTTTGTCCAATGTCCTTTTGCCCGATTTCGCTCTTCGTTGGCAAAGCCTCGTTGCTTTCTCTCGTGAAGCTGAAGCTCGGACCAAATCTTATCCAAAACATCTATGGCAAGCCATCGTTGCTTACGAGGATCGTCGCTTCTTTACACATTTTGGGATCGATCCAGTTGGCATTGGTCGAGCTGTTTTGTCGCTTTCGGCTCGTGGGGGAGGTAGCACCATAACTCAGCAGGTTAGTGCTGTATTTTTTTTAATTCGAGATATATGTATATATTTAAGTACACAACATGTTTGATTGTTTTCCTCAACTAAGTGCGTTTATATATATATATATATATATTCATTTGTTTATGTTTAAAATAGTGGGCGCTGTTTCTTTGAGTTCCTTTTTTTTTTGCCTCATTTCTTGAATTTTGTATTTCGGTACATGTGAATGGCTGAAAACGCATTTGACTCGGGCTACATGCTTCAAGTTAATTTTCTCCATCCTTATAAAATTTGCCCAAGTATGACTTTTAATATTAAATTGTGCCTAGGTGAATCGAATATAGGTGTTGAGCGACTTATGAAGTGCACTAGTACATACCAGATCGATGATTTTGGAATAAATAACCAGCCAAGGAACCATTAAATCGGTAGTATTGTTGGTGTTTGGTTATTTTCCTTGTCTTTTTCCTATTCCTTTCTTTCTCAACTTGTGTATTGCAAGGTGTAATTTAAGTTATCTGAGTAAGAATATAACAGTGTGAAAAGGAAAAAAATATAGGTGGGAAAGGTGTATCTAGTGCATGGAAACACCTATCTGATTATAATAGATAAACACTTAGGTTTGACTAGAACCGAATTTTTCATGCTTTACATCCCTTGCTGATGTTAGCATCAATTAAATAACAATCAGGAATTCGTCACTGTAGAGAGATTTGTCAACGCATGCTGAGCTCCAGCAATGAAAAAAATTTGAAGAAAATCATTGCGGACATATTCCATCCTCACCAGCAAGGCTTCCATCATTACGGAGTCTCCTCATTCTCTTTTCCATCTCTATGGAATCTTTCCTATTCTTTATCTTCGGTTTCCTGTTCTATTCTTCTGTCTCTGCTAAATCTTTCTCAGAGTTTATCTACCCAAATTTCAGTGCTTCACACTTCAGTTTTATTGACAAAGATGGTGCCTTCTTGTTCTCTCGTAATGGAACATTCAAAGCTTCTATCTACAACCCCGAAGCTCAAACCAACTTTTACTTGTGCATCATACATGTTGAATCCAATACCATCATCTGGTCAGCTAATCGTGATTCTCCTATCTCAAGCTCTGGTAAAATGGATCTTACAGTCAACGGGATTAGCATTGCAGATCCAGATGGTAATCCCAAATGGTCAACACCTCAGTTGCGGACGACAATTTATGCATTACTGCTAACTGAGATGGGTAATCTTGTTTTACTTGACAAATTTAATGGTTCTCTGTGGGAGAGTTTTTACCATCCAACTGATACAATTGTGATCGGCCAACAGCTACCAGTTGGGGCAAAACTGTCAAATGCTGTATCAGAAAGTAACTTGTCAACTGGTGATTATAGATTCATGGTTAGTGCTTCTGATGCATTATTGCAATGGCATGGACAGACATATTGGATATTGTCAATGGATACCAAGGCCTATGTGAATTCAAATTATGTGGTTGAGTACATGGAAATGAATAAAACTGGCCTTTCTCTCTTTGGTCATAATGGATCAGTTGTTGTAATTCAGCTTAACTTGGCGCCGGCTACCTTCCGACTTGCCAAGTTGGATGTTTTAGGTCATTTTACTGTAAATAGTTTTTCTGGTGGTAAATGGGTTCAGGAATTTGTTGGGCCAATTGATGACTGTCAAATTCCAGCTAGCTGTGGCAAACTGGGATTATGTACAGGTGACTCCACTTCAAAGGCTCCCACTTGTTCGTGTCCATCTGATTTCCATCCAGCTTCACAAAATATCGGTGGTTGTTTGCCGAGTGGTAGTTCATATTCTCTACCTACTGCTTGTGATTCAACCAATAATGTTAACGAGTCAAATTCTTCAACTGTTTCATATCTGAGGCTAGGCTCTGGTATTGATTACTTCTCTCTTCTTTTCTCTCAGCCTGTCAGATATGGTGTAAGATTTCCAGTTTGTCAAGATTTATGCTCTGAGGACTGTGCTTGCTTGGGCATGTTCTATGAAAATTCTTCTGGCTCTTGCTATGTGCTTGAAAATGACTTGGGCTCCGTTATACTGAGCAGTACTGTAGAAAATGACTTTCTGGGATATGTAAAAGTACTTGTTGGACCTATTTCAACAGATTCTGGTGGCGACAATAGTTTTAGCAATGAAAAGAATGAGTTTCCCATAGCAGCTATTGTGCTCCTACCTTCCATCGGGTTTTTTCTGTTAGCTGCTCTAGTTTTCTTCTGGTGGAAAAGGCGGCTACGCAGCAAAGGTGGAGAGATAAAATTAGGACATCTAAACTCAGGTTCTTCAGAAGATATGGATGCCTTCTACATTCCAGGTTTGCCACAAAAGTTTGATTATGAAGAACTTGAGGCAGCTACTGATAATTTTAAGACCCAAATAGGATCTGGAGGGTTTGGTTCTGTATACAGAGGAACACTTCCTGATAAAACTGTTGTGGCAGTCAAGAAGATTTCAAATCCTGGAATCCAAGGGAAAAAAGAATTCTGTACAGAAATTGCAGTAATTGGAAATATTCACCATGTCAATTTGGTCAAATTAAGAGGATTTTGCGCGCAAGGGAGACAACGCTTTTTGGTGTATGAGTATATGAACCGGGGCTCATTGGACAGAACCCTCTTTGGCAGTGGAGCTGTATTAGAATGGCAAGAGAGATTTGATATAGCACTTGGAACTGCTCGTGGGCTTGCATACTTGCACAGAGGCTGTGAACATAAGATCATTCATTGTGATGTCAAACCAGAAAATATTCTCCTGCACGATCATTTTCAAGCAAAAATATCAGATTTTGGGCTCTCAAAGCTTCTAACCCCTGAACAGTCCAGTCTGTTCACTACAATGAGAGGCACCCGTGGCTATCTTGCACCTGAATGGCTTACTAACTCTGCAATTTCCGAAAAAACTGACGTTTATAGCTTTGGAATGGTACTGCTTGAATTGGTGAGTGGGAGGAAAAACTGTTCATTGAAATCTCAGAGTCATAGCATTGAGGATACCAACAGTGGTGGAGGCAACTCCTTGTCCTCATCAGTGATGGGATTGATTTATTTTCCACTGTTGGCTCTAGAGATGCATGAACAAGGTAGATACTTGGAGCTTGCGGATGCAAAACTTGAGGGACGAGTGACCAATAAAGAGGTGGAGAAACTAGTGCGTGTTGCTTTGTGTTGTGTTCATGAGGAGCCAGCACTGAGGCCAAGTATGGCCACTGTTGTTGGGATGTTGGAAGGTGGGCTTCCTCTAGGTCAGCCAAGAGTAGAGTCCTTGAATTTTTTGCGCTTTTATGGCCGCAGATTTACTGAGGCTTCCATGATAGAAGAGGAAAGAAGGCAAAGTGATTTCATGCTATTCCCACAAGCAAATGTTTCTCATAGTAGTACAACTGGCTCAAATGCGTGCCTTTCTTATATCTCTTCACAGCAAATCTCAGGTCCCAGATAATGTGAATGGTTGCAACTTATGCACCTTGTGTAGTAATTGTAGTGAATGCGGGTTGTTTGGTGTTTGTTATTGGGAACTAAACTTAGTTGTTATTCTCTGAACTAGAGATGGCAATATTGTGTATATCTCCTCTAAAAGATCCAAATATAGGGTGGATGGATGGTTGGCTGTATTTTATTCACCTTCTGCAAATTATTTACTCGAGTAAATATTAAGATCACATGGAAATTAGATGTCCATTTTGCCTCTTTCTTTTAATCTTTTTCAACTTTGTGTTAATTTTTTGTCTACAACTGCTAAACCTATAGTGTTAGGACCACTGAAAGTTACAGGGGTACACACTGCCACATGTTGCTGTAGCTGGCTGGCACAGTATGTGGTTCCGGTGCTGATTTATTCTGCATGAACTCAGTTACATTATTTCCTTTACGTTAGTGTATCTTGATTTCTGAACTCTTTCCAGATCGTTTATTTTTCCTTGTAGTAATTTGTTCGCTGTTATTGACTTTTTAAGCAACACATGAATTGTGAATGAAACTGTTTATCTCCTAATATTGTTATCCTTCGATGTATATGAGATTGAAAGTTAGTAGTTTAAATTTTGTCATGCAACTGTATATTTTTCTTTGGTACCGTTGGGACAACTTGTGGCTCTGGTTAGAATACGGTTCAGCTGTTTTGACCACTTTTTCAAGTAACTCTTTAGTTATTTTCTTCTTAGCCTACTTCAAGTTGGTAGTTCAAACTTGGCCAGGTGGTACTTCCTCCTTTCTGCTCAATGAGAAGGTTAAAATTAAGCTATTAGTTAAACTGACATGATTATAGTCCTCCAAAACATTTTAATTGTTTTCATCATATTTGATATGATCTGAAGTTGATAATCACTGATGACAAACAGTAAGCCTATCTTATCCTCATAACACTTGAATGATGTTATCTTACCCCCAACCTTCATAAACATTATTGGAATATTTGTGTTCTTTGGGCATATCAATCAGCTAATATGGCATTACAGCGTTAATGTAGAATGGATCTATATCTTTGTATTTGTTTGGTTTGAGTTACATTTTGATTGTTGAAATGATAATTTTTTTTGTGCTTTTACTCCTGCCTTGTTGCCTCAAACCAATCCTTACATATCAACTGGTATTTTGGACCTTGACCATTTTCTATTTTGCAAATTCCGGAAATGGATTGAATTCAACCAACACTTGCAGTTTTCTTTATTATATACCTTCTAATTGATTTGTCTGTTTTATCAATTTTTGTTATGTCTGATAATTCTCTGCAATTCACATGGCAGCTTGTGAAGAACACCTTCCTGAAAAATGAGCGCACATTCTGGAGAAAGATCCTGGAAATGGTGTTGGCACTGGCACTAGAAAGAACAATGTCAAAACAAAGAATATTAAGCTCTTATGTTTGTAAGGTCAGATCATATGTCTCATTTACTTTGATGATTGATGCCCTTCCTAATGTTTATGCATGTGCTTCATTCTTTCCCATCTTTTTTATTGAATGGATTGTAATACTTCAAATACATTATCGAGGAATGTCCAAAGAATGGATGAAAGAAGCAAAGCAGTAGTATTATAGCCCTTTGTTTTGGGATTTTGTGACTCTAAGATGTTGAAATTTGAAATCTGAAAAGGCCTTTGTAAATTACAGATATACTGGGGACATGGTATTAATGGCATTGAATCAGCATCAAACTTTTATTTTGGGAAGCATCCATCTCAACTGAGCTTGGCTGAGTCTGCAATGCTTGCTGGACTTATACCAGCCCCAGAGCATAGATCGCCACTCAGGGATCGCAGCAGGTTTTAAATTAATCCTGTTTATAATGATCATACCTTCTCTGTTTCTAAATCTTTCAACTCCTTTGCTTAAAAGTTAATTTGTCTTTATGGTAGTGGCAAGACCTTCCAGGCCAGAGTTTTGAAAAGGATGGTGAAATCTGGCTTCCTTGATATTAAGATGGCACTTTTAACAGTGAGACAACCTCTTTATGTACGTCTTAGAAGGCCAGAACATGCTGATGAACTTTCAGACGCGTCATCTTTCTCTGAGCTGGTATGTCACCTCTTCTTGTTTCACCATTCTGTAATGACCATACACATCAAATAAATGAAGTTGATTAAAAGATCTTAATATGAAAGTTTCAAGATGACAGCAGTGACCCAAAAAAGTCACCAGGTTGCTATTTTGTGGGTCCAGAGCTCTCTCTTGCCTATATTCATCGTGATAACATCCGCAATCACTATAAACATGAAGCAACCACAATTTACATCTGATGAAATTAGAGATGAATATTCTAATGTATTGAGGAAAAAACACTCTCAAAGTATATATTTCTTAGAAATATGTATAACTATATATACATGTAAGATTTAACAACTAAGGAAATAATATCTCTTAATTAGAATCTCTAAAAATATCAGCTGTAGTCTCTAAAAATATTATTTAATAATATCAAATAATCAAAGATTCTCAATACTCCCCCTCAAGTTGGTGCATAGATGTCTTGCATGCATAACTTGTAAAGAAGATTATGATAAGTCTTACAGTTGAGTCATTTAGTAAAAACATTAGCCAACTGTTTTTCGGATGCTAGGTAAGATAAACTTAAGGCACCACTAACTACTATTTCCTTGATAAAATGACGATATATTTCGATGTGTTTGGTTCTATCGTGCTGTACTGGATTTTGAGCTATGTTGATGGCCGCCTTGTTGTCACAGTACAAGGTTGATCCATTTTCATTCAACAACTTCAGCTCTTCCAATACTTTTTGTAGCCATAAAAGCTCACAAACTCCTTGAGCCATGACCCTATACTCAGCCTCTGCACTTGATCGAGCCACAACACTTTGTTTCTTGCTCCTCTAAGTGACTAAGTGATACGGGGGTTGCGCCCGGACCAAGATCGAGTTGCCAAGTCACGGGAAACTCCAACGAAAACCCTAAACAATCAGATCTGACACGAAACAGAAAATTAAAAGATTAGAACTTTGAATTTCCAGATCTGAAATAAAATCCCCAAAACAGCAAAGAATCAAATTGAGAATAGAAATAAGTGTTAATAAGGGTTCTTGAAACCCTAAAGGAGATTGCGATTCTGCCCAATTGAACACCAAGATAGTTTTCCCCAAATTTCGGCAATCTAATTTCACCCAAAAAGAGTATGGATGAATCGGCAAGAACCCTAGAAATTGAGGATTTTTGGCCAATTCTTTAAGATAGAAAAAGGCTGGAAACACAATAAAAACAGCAAATAAATTAGATAAAGATTCGGCACAAGCAGAAATAAAGAAAAGAAATTGACAGCAAGCAAATAAAAGAAAAGTCCTAAGAAGCCTTGAAATCCCGAAAGATCTCACAACTCCCTTCAAACGGCTCTAATCTCCCCTCCAAAGAATATCAATGGCAAGAAGAAGGCTGGAGATGGCTCCCACAATCAAAAGATTGTTAAAACAACTTCTAAAGAAAACCCAAGAGAGAATCCTTGGAGAAAAACTCAAAGAGAATTCTGCACTTAAACAAATCTGAAATTTTTGATATAATTGAGAAGTGAATAACAAGGTGGCCGGCCAAGCCTTTATATAGGCCTCTCAAGTGTTTTCCTAATCTAATTAGAAAACTAAAATAAAAAAAACTCCTAATTATTTTAACATGGAAATTCGGTCAAGGGTCTTTATTTGGGACTCTTGAACTGAATATTTACATAAAAATTTAAACTAAGTAAAATAAATAAATATAAAACTTTACAACTTGGGCCACTTTGACAATTTAGCCTGATTTTCGACAAGTATGGGTGGATTTCTTGATTGGGCTTGGAATCTTTTTATTGGGCCTTGCCTTCAAGAATTTGGGATTGTGATCCATCTCCTACCGAAATTGAATCGTTGATGCTCGTAACGGAGATCCAATGTGCTTTGGCTGCAAGATTTGGTTTCTTGGACCAAGATTCCCAAGATTTGAAATCTTGATTTTCCCGTTCTTTCGTGTACGCATCTAAGGCCTTGCTAGCAAACTCCTGAATGGTCCCATTTAGTTTGGAACGCATTTGTCGGGCCTTTGATCTCGTATCACTAAGTTTCCTCCTACAAGAGTACAATAACCCGTTGTAGACCTTCTATCATCAAGAGAGTCAGCCCAATCTACATCTGTAAATACTTCTATCTTGAGATGACCAATTTTTGAGAAGAGAATGCCTTTGCCCGGTGCAGACTTCAAATAGCACAAAATTCGTGATACTGCCTGCATATGAGCTTTATGAGGATCATGCATAAACTGACTTACTAAACTAACATCATAGGCTATATCAGGTCGAGTATGAGTGAGATAAATTAAACGTCTGACGAGTCTTTGATATCTCCCTCTATCCACCATTTTATCGATCGCTATTTGTAACTTGTGATTACTCTCTATAGTTGATTCTACTGGTTTGCAACCTAACATGTCAGTTTCTATCAGAAGATCTAAGACATACTTTCTTTGGAAAATAAAAATTCCCTCTTTTGATTTGGCCACTTCTATTCCGAGGAAATACTGTAACTTTCTCAAGTCTTTGATTTCAAATTCCTAAGCCAATTGTTTCTTAAGCCAGGTCATTTCTTCCTTGACATCTCCTATCATAATTATGTCATCAACATAAACTATAAGCAGAGTAATCTCACCCTTGTGATGTTTTATAAAGAGTTTATGATCAGCATTACTTTGTAGATAGCCAAACGACCTATGGTCTTACTAAATCTGTCAAACTAGGCTCTGGGAGATTGCTTTAGTCCATATAAGGTCTTTTTCAGTTTACATACCTTCCCTTGAGTATCTTTATCCTCAAATCCTGGAAGAACTTTTATATACACTTCTTCTTCCAGGTTTCCATGTAAGAAGGTATTCTTTACATCAAACTGCTGTAAGTCCCAATCGAGATTTGTTGCACATGATAAAATAATTATAATCGTGTTTAATTTAGCAATTAGAACAAGTGTTTCTTGATAATCCAATCCATGTGTATGAGTGAATCCTTACACCACTAATCTAGCTTTGAATCTTTCAATTGAACCATCAGCCTTATACTTGATAGTGAACACCCATTTGCAGCCAACTAATTTCTACCCTTCAGGAGGATTAATTAGTTCCTACGTCTCATTTTTTGCTAAAGCCTTCATTCTTCAATCGTAACCTTCTTTTATCTTGGATCAGTGATAGCCTCTCTCCAATCCTATGGAACAAACATAGAGAACAAAGACAAAACAAAAGCTCTAAAGGATGAGGATAAGAAATCATAAGAGATAAAGTTAGAGATAGGATGTAAAGTGCAAGTTCTAACACATTTTCGTTGGGTTATTTATAATTTTGAATCAGTAGCAGCTTGAGGTAAAGAAGACTCACTTGACAATGAAGAGTCAGGGCATAAAGTAGATTGTATGATAGCATCTTCTTTCTTGCATTTTTTAGTGTATGTCCGTAAATCAGGCCTACCCAACAACTGCCTACTAGTCTTCTTTTGAACCAAAGTCTTTGTTGGAACTAAATTCTTTCTCGAAAGAGTAACAAAACAAGGTATCATCTCTTCATTTTCAACAACCTCCCCTTGAAGAGATGGTTGTGATGAAGAAAAGTAGAGTTCATCCTCACGAAATGTTACATCCATACTTACATAATACTTTCTAGATGGCAGATGATAACAATTGTAACCCTTCTGTGTTGGAGAGTATCCAATAAAAACACATTTGACTTGCGAGGATCCAGTTTGCTCCCATTTCGAAGATGAACGAAGTAAACACAACCAAAGACCTTTGGTGAAACTGGGTAATCCGTCTTGCCCTATAAGGATTCTATGGGGCTTTTAAAATTAAGGACCCAAAGAGGCATCCGATTAATGAGATAAGCCGCAACAAAAAACGCACCCCCCAATAAGGCATTGGGAGATTCATAATGAACATAAGTGATCTAGCAACCTTTAAAAGATGCCAATTTTTTCTTTCGGCAACACCATTTTGAGCATTTGTACCTGGACAACTGGTCTGATGCAAAGTACCATATGATTCCAAATAATCATTAAAGTTATACTCGGTTCCATTACCAGTTCGCAAAATTTTAACTTTAGCATCAAACTGAGTAGTAATCAATTTATGTAAAGAACAAAAACACGAGAAAACATCACTTTTGAATTTTAATAAAAATAGTCATGTTAACCGAGTGCAACAGTTAATAAAAGTAACAAACCAATGATTACCAGATAAAAAAGTAATGCGAGTAGGGCCTGAAACATCTGGATGAATAATCTCAAAAGGAATAGTATTTTTATTATTACGCAAAGGATAACTGTTTCTTGTATGCTTAGCAAACTCATAGGCATCACAAACTAAAGAGTCTAATTGAGTTCTTGAAAATAAATTAGGAAACATCTTTGCAAGAATAATAAATGATGGATGTCCTAACTACCTATGCCACTGAATTATCTCCTAGTTAACATCTTCATTGTCTCTAAATAATGTTTGAGACATACTGGACAATCGATCCATAAGATATAAGCCATTACACAATCTAACACTGCTAATCGTCTTCCCTATGTAGAGGTCCTGAAAGACACAGTGATTGGGAAAGAATTCAAGTTTACAATTTAAGGATTTAGTGATAGTATTAACAGATAAAAGGTTAACCGAGAATTTAGGGACATGGAGGACAGCGGATAAAGTGATCTTGGGAGTACAAACAACAGAACCTGTTCTGGAGATTGAGGTAAATGAGTCATCGGCTAGTCGCACACTATTTTTAGATAGACAAGTAGTATGGTTAAATAAGTTTTTGTTTGACCTGGCATATGTCTATTCACACCGGAATCGATAATCCAAGAGTCAGAAGTAAATGGAGCAGTTAAAACAGTACCTGAGTTTCCATGATTAGACTTGCCAATCGAGGTAGAGTCCAATTGAGGCAAGAAGCATAGAAGATGTTGAATCTCATCCGAGGTAAAACTTCCAACAGAAGTGGACTTATTCTTTGTTGTCACTGAGTCTAACAAATTTGCCTCAGGCTGAGAATTACCCCCTCATTTTCCACCACGACCATGAGTGAGACGACCGTGCAACTTTCAGCACGAATATTTAGTGTGCCAAGGCTTACCACAATAGTCATACGTTAAGTGATCCTTGGTAGACTTACCACCCAATAGACCATCCTAGTTAGCAATGAGCCTAGTTTTCTCTAAAGGTGGATTATAGAGCATAACACCACAATGACTCTCCTCCTGTTGTACATAGGAGTATGCCATATGAAGGGAAAGGAACGGAGTCTTGCCAAGGACTTGAACCCGAATCTGATCATACTCAGTATTCAACCCAGCTAATAAATCAAAAACACGCTCCTTTTCCACCATCTTCTGAAACTTTTCAGCATCATTGGCACAATTCGCTTGAAAATCTTGATAATAATCAAGCTCCTTCCATAACTCATTTAATTCAACAAAATATTGAGAAATTGTTAGCTCCTCTTGTTTTGTACCAAACACCTTATTATAAATCTAAAAAATTTACGCATCATTCCCAATACGAGAGTAGGTGAGAGCAGCAGCATTCTAAATCTTTTCCGCAATATCAAGCAGCAAATAGGTTTGGAAATATGGGTCGCATAGAGTTGATAAGCCATGTCATAACAAGAGAGTTCATTGAATCCCACTAACTAAATGTTGAATCAGTGAGTTTAGGTTTCGATGATTTACCGGTGAGGTACCCCTATAAGCCACGAGCCGTGATAAACAACAAGCAAGACCTTGACCAAACAAGGTAATTATGTCCATCAAGCTTCACAAGGCTAATTTGCAATGAGAGATTATCGGTTGGAATCATGAGCTTCTCGTCTGTAGACATAATGCTGGAAAAAAACCACTAAACCCCCAAAAAAAAAAACTACTTGCACAATTAGAACAAAAATACTAAAGAAAAAAAAACACCAAATATATCCCACACAAAAAACTTAGCCAAAAACACACCACCACTTAGAGGAGAATGATTAAAAGAAAGCAGAGAGCACAGCGACGACATCAGAAAACACATGGCAGCAATAAGTGGAGTCCATGTGCGGCACGCAAAATGAAGCAGCAAAAGCTTGCAACAATGCGTAGGGCCCACGCGCAGGTCTTCTAGTCATCGGAGTTTGGGGTTACGCCGGCGAGTGGATTTCAACTCCAATGGTAGAGGCGGTGAGAAGAAAAAATAAGCTAGGGTGGAAAGTACCAAATTTGTGTTTCTAGGGTTCGTAGGAAAAAAAATTTTAAAATTAGAAAAAAAAATCCTAAAAATCGGATAAAAAATCTGATACCATGATGAACTTAGAGATGAATACTATAGGAAAAAACTCTCTCAAAGTATATATTTCTTAAAAATATGTACAACTATATATACATGTAGGATTTAACAACAAAGGAAATAATATCTCTTAATTAGAATCTCTAAAAATATCGACTGAAATCTCTAAAGATACTATTTAATAATATCAAATAATCAAATATTCTCAACAACATCAAAGCAGCAACTAATTATTCTCAGTTTTTATCTTTTTTTTCTCAGGGAGTTGGAGTGAAGAGCAACGTGAATGAAGAAGGTACAGAATCAACACTAAAAGGTACATGGGACTGGGAAAGAGAAAGCAAAATACGAGAAGTATGTGAAGAGATGGAAAGATGGGCCATCAAGGCTCAACTCAGAAGTTCTTAAGGTAACTCAAATGCTTTGTTTAAAATGAAAAGCTGAAAACTTGTGCTTATTGAGAGTCCATTTGTTTATGAGACTTAATTTTTACTTCTTTTTTTGTTGAAACTAGGGGATCCACTGCTGGTAGCAATGACTAATCTCCTCACCATGGGTGCTCTCAAAAGAGGCAAACAACTAACCATGAAATGTGCTCTTCAAAGAGGTAAACGTCTGTTAGGTTAAAGTAGTTATTTACCGGTTAATAGTTCAATGAATCTTGCTCTCCAACAAACACTATCTTATCATCACAAAGGTCCCTGTTATTACTAGGCACTGAAGATTGGATCATCCTCATTCTAGAATTTTGAACTTCATTTTAAGTAAACTTTTGTTGTCATTTTCTGAACAAAAAAGATTTACTTTTTGTAATGTCTGTTGTTCTAATAAATCTCAGAGGCTACCATTTCAACGACTTTGTCTTGTGTCTGACCTTTACAAACGTTATTTAGTGATTTATGAAATTTATTTGTGTTTTCATTTATCAATACACTAAGTACACTTGGTTGTGTGCACTAAAAAATAAAAGTGAAGTGAAAGATATTTTTCAACAGTGCCATCCTCTTATGAAAAAAAACATTACACCGAAATCCTCTCTCCATGCTGATGGGGGTGGAGAATATAAAAGCCTTTATTCATATATCTCCATTCCCATGGTATAGAACATCTTTGGTCATTTGCCTGCCACCGTGCCGACACCAGCATGTTATTGAAACAACAAAAACAATTTTACATGAAGTTTGTCTCCTACCCAATCTTTGGTCACTTGCCTGTCACCATGCTGCACCAAACTACAACTCTTTAAAAATATTTTGATCCGTGGCCAAATCAAGGTATTGTTAATAGTTCAACGGATGCTCTTCAACAAACAAATCATATTTCAACAAATTGTATTTTAAATACAGATTTTATTTTATTATTTGTTATAAAGTAAATAGACAGAGAGTAAAGAACAAAAAAAATGGGAGAGCAAAAGAGAGAACATATTTTATTGATCAATTGGAATAGAGTATTGATACACACTTCCATTCATCTTCTTGTTCTTTTATACCAGTAAGAGTAGTATTTCAGTACTCTCACTATTCTAAAGACAGTAATTTATGGGCCTGCTATTTTTCTATTCATTATTTCTCAATGTTGATGAAAATTATTAACTTTTATTCTTTTTGAACTATATTCTTTTGTTGAAATTTAATCTTATTAATCATTAAGTTGTTAGTGTCAATAAAACATAGAACACTAAACCTCTATGATAAACCCATGATCATTTTGTTCAATGTCGAACTTTTTTACCTTAATGATCTTGCACCAATATATGTTGCTACATGGTGTGTTGATAGAGAGAGGTCTCTTGTAAATCCGGGTCGATTTGATTCTCTCAAGAAGTATGGTTCATTAGTTTCTCTGTGAATCCATCAAGAATGTCAGTATTTTACATTTGTGTAAACATAAAACACGTTCAATTGTGACACGAGAAAAAATACAAACATGACTCCGGGAACTTAAGCTTTGAAGGCAGAAATGGAGCTTTTCGTAACTCATTTTATTGTAGTGGCTTATTAGGAACGAAGAAAACTGATGTATATACCTTGCTCTCTGGTACAAATCGTGTAAATGTATTAGGTGGAGAATACTAACGGACAGCAAGGTCTTGTCACAGCAGGTGTTCATTTCTATGAACAAACCAATGTGTTCTCGTCAACTTTAGACATCCCCGGGTTCAAAACATAACCCATACCTGCGGCAGCCCCCAGATTCTAAGGAAATCCTTTTGTCCAAACAGGTACATTGTATATTAGAATCCCTAAAACAAATGAAATCCCCATTGTAGTTGAAGCATAAAGGTAAGCTCTCCAAGGGTGCTTGCTTTCTCTCATTGCATTGAACTCGGCAATGAAAGTTGAAACTGTACTCAAACAACCCAGAAATCCTAGCTGTATCCCGTTTGCAACAGTGTCGAAGTTCTTGATATTTACCTGCACCTCATAGGAATTGTTTCGGTATTCACAATGTTGAAAGCATAGCTGCATATAACTATTTGGCAGATGAGGATATGATGCAGATAATGAGAAAGAGCCATAAGTTGCTCATGTGGAAGACTATGCTAGTGCACATGCGTCGTGTAAACAAGTGACATTGGTAAATAGAAGATAAAAACTACGGACAGAAACCATTCAGTGAGCCCTTACCGACTTTTCAATCGTGGAGAGTCCAGCCATTATACAAGCAGCAGAAACGTTGGTGATCAATGTCCCGAATGGAAGCCATCTCAAAATCCCAGATTTTCCTAACCCACGTCCATTAAGTCGAGCCAAGAACCACCTGATCCATACTCCGAAAGGTCCAACTAAGCAAGCCAGCCACAGCTGAGCTCCACTGCTACCACTGCTAAATTCTTCCTTGAGCAGCAATCCACTCACGCTCAATAAAACACCAAGAACTAACAATAATATCACCATTGCTACCAAATGACGGCTGGAGCTGTTGAGTGTCCAATTACAGTTACAGCTCGGGACTCCCTTTTCCGGTCTTGTATTCAGCTTTTTGAGAATCCACCGGAAACCCTTTGCTGTCTCTATCCCAAAAATGATAGAATAAGCTACAAGAAACAAGCCTGCAAGAAAAAGAGTTTCAACTTTCATGGATGATTGAGCCAAGAGAGTATCATTTTGTTCATTAGTTCTGAATATCCAAACAGAAAACACTTTTTCCAATCATAAACAGGCATCATGTAGCACATTACCTATGAGAAACCCAAGTATAGCTTGCACCCAGTGGCCATCTACACTGAGATCAAGCATTTTCTGATTCCAACCACTGAATGTTGTGACGCTACCCAAGTATCCGGTAGTCAATCCAATTGCCAAAATATCGGATACTTGAGATATGTCACCTTTGAAAACAACACCCCACCACCCCATCAAGAAAGAGCCAACCTGTAAGAACATGTAACCAAGTTCACAAGTGGAAAAAAACTTTGAATATATTCATAGGGGTGAAACAAAGAAGAGAGGAAATCCGAAGTGAATAAAAATTTATTTGGAAGTGCAAAAACTGAACACTAGGCATCCGATCTATCTCTAGGTTTTCCTAACCAAAGGCTGCAAAGAGTTGTCTACCAATGTAGCTTCCTTGGGTTATCTAGAGTCTACGGGTTCAGATTAAGCGCTTGTAGAAGCACATCCAGTGCATAAGCTTCACAACAACATTCATGAAGAGTCACTCCTAGTCTAGCATATCATCAATATATCAGCTCAATTAGCATTAGACAAACCAAAGTCCAAATCTTGTGGCATTGTGATAGAGCGAACCATTGTGTGCAACCATGGTTGTACCGGTTAGTATGTGCACCCTACACTCATAAACCATCACTCATTGCAAACAGTGTTTGTGTTGGAGAGAGAGAGAGAGAAGATACCATATTAGAAGGAAGGTTGGGGTATACAATGGTCTCATTGCTGGTCACACCTAAAAGACTCGGTCCAAAAAGTTTTTCAAGCAAATATCTTGTGAAAACCTGCAAAACTATGAGAAGTCAGTTTTTTACCCACAAAATGTATCCTTCCTTATGTTTTATATACCAGAAGTCAATTTTACCAACAAAACGTATTCTTCCTTATGTTTTATATATCAGAAGTCAGAATTCCGAAACTAATTAACTCAAGAATGGAAGCTCAAGTAAATTACCCCGAGAATTCCGAAAACAGCCAAATGGATAAGACATGAGATATACTCCAACGACATAGGTAGTCTTTGTTTTTCCTGCTTGTGGAAGCATGGTGCACCAAATGTACTTTTGTTATTACAGCGAAACAGGGTAACAGGGGGAAAAAATCACACAGTAAAGCTCACTTGTTTTTCATCCCCAGGGCCCTTTAATAGATCAAGTGGAAGGGGAGATGTGACATCCTCTAGCACGGGTGACGCAACAGAGACTTTATGCAAATCTTCTGGATGAATAACTGACCCGCCTTCCATTGCAAGATCCAGAGATAAGCGGCAACTACTACTCACACTGTGCCTGTTGCTTTGAAGAGCCCGATCACCAATATCCCCTGCCTCCGAAACAGCCTCACTTCCAATGTCATCATCGATACGATAGGACACGGAACTTGATATACTAAAGGAACGCTTCCTTAATGAAGAGCCAAGGCTGCCTGTCCGGCTAAATGCTCCAGTTCTCGTATGCTCAGGGTTATTAGTACCATGATCCATATCCATCCTGCCAGAAATATCGGATTTCGATCCTAAAGTACTTTGTTAAACTAGAGTACTTTGTTAAACCAAAAAGAAGCAACAGCAAACATGAATCATCTCTTGATGGTAATATGATTGAGTCAATCATACTCACAGCTTTAATCAATGATTTAAGTACTTTGCTAAACTAAAGTCCATGCATATAACAACAAGTAATTACTCTTGCAAATACTCATAACAAAGAAGTCAAGTTACAAGACAAATACATATAGACAACTGCATTTCTCAGCAATATAACAAATACATAACAATTAATAAGATTTATATTTTGATAATTCTTATCAAATGAAAGATGTAGGCAACCATTTAAAAAGAAAGAAACCTTTTTTATAACAACCAAAGAAAAGGAATCAATAATTAAAGTGGTTAACATAGAGTAAGACAAAGAAACTATGTACCCCATGATTCTTTTCTGATAATCTACCACTCCATTAAAGTGGAAGTGGATCCCACGTTTCATTAAGAAAAAAGAGTAATCACAAAGAAGAAACTTTTGAAATTTAATTTAGGAACAATCTCAATAACCATAAATTAACATCTTTTTCAATGGTTTTAAAGATGTGTCCTCCACTAACATAACAAACCAGGGGAAAAAATTGAAAAGAGTTACATCTGAAAAGTACTACAATAAACACAGCTTTAAATCCAATTGGGTTTTAGCTGAAATTCCATAAAATATTAAATCTTTATAGAACTGAAATCTTTGAAAGTCGAAACTTTTTCCATCTTTTGCACTAAAATAATAAGAACAGTATATGTATAAGTGAGAACGTAACAACAAATCAAAAAGTCCAGCTAAACAAAGAGAAACTGCATGAACAAAAGCTGATAAAAAATTAAAGAAACAAGAAAAAAAAAGTTAACTTTACTGCTCATATGTTAAATATTAATAAAAATAGAGGAGAGAAGTGGCATACCAAATACTAATAGTCGAAAGTTAGAACGCCCAGGGAAACGAACAACTGGAAAAAAAATTTAATAGAGAGGATTTAAAGCAAACAAACGCGCCATGAACAAGAACTAATGGGGAAAAACAGATGGAGTTTTGATGTAAAATAGAGATAAAAGTATTGAAAAGGGAAAACCCAGAAAAAGGGTGTTTTTCAATGTTTTGGAAGAGTTAAAAACTGAAAACGAATAAATGGTGTGTATTAAATAATAAAGGGAAAACTGAGGTAAGATTGGTTGCAGATGATGAAGAAAGCAGAATCAATGAATGTCACGCGCTGTGTTGTTTCTAAGCCATGTGTTCGAGTTTGACTTACTCTCTTTTTTTTTAAATTATAGAACTGTGTACTATTCACATGTATGTATATACGCGATGACAGATAGATTGTGTTACTATTTCAAGTCCATAATTTATATTATATCTAACGTATGTCCAACATCAATCCATCATATCAAAGTTAAAAACTTCATGCATAAACAGTTGTAAAAGGAGTTAAGGATTCTCCAATTGGGATAAGAAAATGCATAGTAAGGCTTCGGGAAATAAGATTCGGGGGGTTCCCTCAAGTTGGACCACATGAAACGGGGTCCCTTCAACCCTAAGCATCTAAACAATAACAAGATCACCTAAACCTCAAATTAGGGAGGGGACGACCCCCACATTTATGGAGTGGAGATAAGATTTCAGTAAATGAGAACTAGCAACAACCTTTAAGTTAAACTAGGAAAAGCATTCACTGAGCACCAAACGAGCCAAAGTCCACCTTTATGTCCAATAATCACTGAGCGTCGAAGGGGAGTTGATCGATGATAGAAGGAACCTCATCCCTTCTCGCCCTAGTCTCGGGGATGATCATGATAAACAGGTTGTAAAGCCTCACCATATCCTTGACGATTTTGACAAAGTCGTCATGTTTGGCCCCTCAACAATTCCAAACGAGATCAACATAGAAATAATGAGTGAAAGAGATGAATTAGAAAAATTAAATCCCATTATTATATTTTCTTAAGCCTCCCCCAAACTTACCTCATTTCGACATTATGAAAGAGGTATTGCGCTCCTTGAATCACTAGAGAGCCCATATAAATCCTGCATTTATTTATTATTGGTTATACTTTTATTAACATTGCTACCAACACATTGCTTTGGAGATGGAGTTTTTATCCCTCTATTGTAAGAAGTAAGAAGGATTCTCTGAATCCACTTGTTCGCAAAGTTCAGATTCTATAAAGATCGATAAATTCCTAGATAGGTAGTTGCTCCTTCCTCTAGGAAAGGCTAAGCCGGTCTTATTGGTATCAACAATGTAGAGAGTTCTCATATAATGTGAGAAATTGGTGGGATCTTTGCACTAATCTACTAGTTCCTTGGGGAGACCGGTCTATGTCATCTATCATTTGTAGCTCATTCAACGCTACACTGATTGGGTCTTATTAAATCTCTAAAACGTTGCCCCTTCATCTCAGACTCACTCGATCCTGATTTTCCATTCAGTTCACTTGTCTCTACAATAAAACCACAGTCAACCACTTATCCAAGATTAGGTCGAATCATTATCTTATTCTTGTTGGAAAAATCAATTTAAACAGTGGAATAGTTCACAGTGGAATTTTAAAAATTTTCTTTCGAAACCAATCAATTGTGATGTTTATAGCAATAAACTCATTTACTTAGATCATATCCATGTTTTATAAAAGGTAGACTAAATCGTTCTCGACTTTTGACCACCCAATCTTCTCCACTATTCTTAATCTCGGTTTTCTAGAGTGTGGGCTCTTTACGCAAATCGATGGAAACATTATGTGAAACTTTAAGCTAGAAATTGAAAAACGAGTTCTGTCAAAAGATATAATTTATTTGAAAATAATTTGTCTATAATTTGACACAATACCAATGTAGAGAATCAACTCCCATATGGAATAATAATATTTTAATAGGAAATCAACTCCCATATGGAGTGTATATGTAGAGGCGGTAGCAACCCCCTTTTGGTACTAGAGTTTGTCGCCCCTTGCATTTAAACTGAGCCTCGTCCTGGATCGAGTAATTATATGTGCTAATTGGTCTTTAAACCAACTCATATAATTTTCCAAGCCCAATAAATATTTGCATATGCCCATAATGTTATTTATTCATTTAATTAATTAAAATAATTAAATTACTAATTAAATTATTTTCTCAACTCAATTCTAATTCTATTAAAGTTTTCATTAAAGTCATGATGACTTTATCGTACTAGAATTTATGAGTAAACAAATTTAATTAATCTTATTCTTATGAAATTATAATGACTTAATTAATTTAATTTTCACTACGAAGTTCAATTATTTAATTTTAGATTAATTAAATAATAATTCAAAGATATAAATTAATTTGCAAGTCATCTCTTGTTCATAGTGAGAAAACACATTCATTGCGAATAGTGATACATGTGATCTATTTCTCTAGTTCATCGTTTCACATTTTTCTTTTCATCAAGTAATGCAAACCATCAAGATTATCTTGAGCTAATGAAGGGACCAATTGAACATATATAATTAGGGTCCAAATAATTGTAATTAAGTTCTAACTCTTCGTTTATTAATTACAATATTATTTAGTCATAGAGTCATTCCACTAAAATATCATAAGCTCTCCCCATTATATGCCATCACAAAAGTTACTTTACTAAGTGTTCATCCAATGACATTTGTCATATGTGTGTTACTCTCATAGAATATCCTTAATCTATTTAGTGTAAATATGTTCTCCCAATATAATCCTATTTTATCTCATAGTAACAATTACATATTCCTTCATGAAGAGCTCATTACTAACAAATAGTAATTAAATCATTTAGCTTAAGACAAATGACTTGTAGTCACGTTACTTTTTATCTATCATGTAATGTCAATGAGAATATATCATTTACCATTTTATTGGGCTATGAATTCCACTATTGTAAGTAAATTCATGTCATGAAGAACTTGTATACCCAATGTACCAACTTTCAGCTTTATTACCAATTCAACACAAGCTTTCAGTACATCAAAATATACGAGTCACGCATACATAGTCATCACTTACTCAGGATTGAGGTAATTCACACTATGAACGTCACAAGTGAATAATACATAAATGGATCTAGGATCTATTATACTTGGGTCATGTCTGATGTACTGCTAGTCTAGTTAGTTACATTTATATATCTATCTTTTGGGAATTATCTGCTCTAATACCCATGACAAGGTATCTCTCCATTTGGACTTAATAGATATCATATTAGTCTTTCAAACGACTTGTTGAATTTCAATTAGACTAAGGACACGTTTAGATCAGCTACTACTATAAGTTATATTCTCGCATTACGATTCGACCATGTAATGTCGTTCAATATTAGTTAAATATTAGATAATCAATGAAATAATATTTGGTTTCATTTTGCTTTGTGTGCAAAAACTGTTTGAGGACAATTTATAAAATATATGAATGATAATGATGGAGTTTTATTAAACCAACTTGTTCAGAAAGTTACAAGTATATAAATGTAATCACTACATTAAGGGCACTAGATCCCAACAATTCTTGCCACCCTTGAGAAAGTGGTTCATACGAATTGTGATCGGTCCTTCAATTTTGAAAAGTTGTGAATGGATCACCTTGAATTCCACTAGATCCTTCAAGGGTTTTGCGCCTAGCTTGATTAAGGCCTAGTTCCCACTATCGAAGCTTTCACATGTTACCTCAATAAGTGGAATAGAAACACTTTTAGAAATATTTTTATGAAGATAAAAGTGTATTTTGGCCAAGCTCAAGGGTATTGAGATTGCCCTTGAATTGAGGCATTGTGAATTCCCTTTGAAACTTCAAAATACGCTCATTTAATACTACTAGAGCATTCTTAATGAAGAGGAAGATTTATGGATGCTTAAGTCTAAGGTTAATTGGGTTATCGAAGGTGATTGTAATACCTATTTTTTTTCATTTAGCTATGATTAAGAGGCGTAGTTATAATAGGATTTTAGGCCTCTTAAGTGCTCGTGGGAACTAGGTCATTAATTCTAAAGATTTGAACACTATGGTTAACAATCACTTCAAGGATATGTTTCAAGCTGCATTGCTAATGGAGGATAGGAAGATTAAACTATTTTTTTTCCTTTGGCCTAGTTTATCTAATGAAGAGTCTGAGTCTTTGGTTAAAAAAGTGATAGATGCGGATATTACCAAAGTCGTCTAGTCTTTTAAATCCTTTAATGTCCCAGGGTTGGATGGTATCCACCATTTTTTCTTCCAAATATGTTAGCCTCAAGGGAAAGATAATATATGTGACATGGTAAAAGAGTCTTTCTATTCTGTTAAGATAGTTGATAACATTAATCAAGCCCTGGTTGCCCTTATCCCCAAGTCTTAATCAACTACTTTGATCCAACATTTTAGACCTATTATCCTGTGTGGCACTAGCTATAAAATTATTACCAGAATCATGGTTCAAGATATCCACATGTCACTTGAAAAGTTTAACACCCCTTGCCCAGTCCAGTCGTCGGACCTGAGCTATAAGATACTACAACAGTACAACTTGCACTTAAATACTTCACAAAGAGTTCGCCATACATACCATACAAAGTCGGTTCACACATAACAACTTTAATAAATCAGTTCACACATAAACACAACTTGCGCATTTTCACGGTCCACACATTGATAAGCATAGCTCGCATATAAAGGCAACTCACGTATAAACGCAGTTCGCATATAACACAACTTGCATATAAACATAGCTCGCATATACATACAACTCGTACATAACCCAGCTTACGTATAAAGACAACTCACATATAAACACAACTTGCATATAAAGTATAGTCGTTCAAAGTCCAAGCCACATTCATGATCCTGAATACCATAATTTGTCATCGCATTAAGCTATCACCCAACCATCACATATTGAACAATTTTACACCATTCTCATAACATTATTTTAACCATTCCACATTTAAAGTTTGGCCATCATACACATTTATATACATAACATGTAAATATCCAAAATCAAGTATGACGCATATGTAATGCAACTCCTATATACATGCCACATAACCAAGTTCGGAATGATTAAAAATCTACTGAGTCAGAAGCTGGATAGTGTGAGCTTTGGGGTGATCCAATAGACACATTCCGCAAAATGCCAACTACAAAAATAGAAAATGAAACAAAGTAAGCATTTCATATGCTTAGTAAGTTCATAGGTTTTAAAACAACAACTCACCTCAAAACACGATTAACAAAATAAAATAGCTAAATACATAACTTTTCTGTTATTACATTTTGCAACAGTAAGGTGAGTTCAAGATAACCAAATCATATAACGATTCAATCTATTTTGCAACAGTAAGGTGAGTTCAAGATAACCAAATCATATAACGATTCAATCTATACACATCAATCCAATTCAGTACCATTAAATCAAAATCGTCAATTATGCTTCATTTACAATAACCTAACATTAAATGAACATTTCCAATTTAAATTCATATCATCATTCTGTCATTTCTCTTTTCATTAACAGTTTAGCTCGATGAACTATAATAAACAAATACAGATACGCGAGTGACTACAGCACACCGATTAGCTCATCAGAGCAGTAACTACACTACACTAAAACACCGAAATGCAAGGTCCATAGGCTCGTATATCATATATCAGTACATCCCTCCACCACAGCAAAGTCTTCGTAGAGACAACTGATAATAGTGGTCTCCGTAGAGATAAACTCAGTAATCCACAACAAATGTTGGATTCTGCTACAATCAGTGAATTTTCATACATTAATATCATCTCTTATGCATATCTCGCACAACGTATGAATAAACCTATTGGCATGCCACTTTTATCCTATCATATCACACGTTCATCCACGCACAAGTAACATATCATAACAACTATTTACAATTCAATCATTTCCTCACTTTTTTGTATCATTTTGTAAAAGGTTTAAAGTACATTCAAATACTATAAATTCACAATTCAACCACAAACATTACATATATAAATATAACTATACCATATGAACTTACCAAGTGCAATCAATAATAATTGAAGTGCTAGGAACTAATCCGCAATTTTCTTTTTTCCTCGATTATCTATCGATTGATTCAAATCTTGATCCATACGGTAATTCATTTCAAATTATTAATTTCAATTACCTTATAACCTCTTATTATATGAATATGAAACTTTAATTTCACTTTTATAAATTTCCTAAAGTTTCACATTTTATTCAATTTAGTCCCTAAAACTGAAACAATCATATTTTTCACATTTAAGCCTCGTATTTCAATCCTATTTCAATATCATCCTCTACAGCCCTATAATATCTATAATTATAGAAATTTAAAATAAAATTCAAGTTCTTTACACTTTAGTCCTTATGTTCAAAACTAACAACTTTCACTTTATAAATTAGTCCTTTTTCATTTCTAAGCTTATAAACTAACATAGTAACACCCCCTAACCCTAAATAGTCGCCGAAACAGGGTTACGAGGCATTACTAGACATATCAACAATTCATGGATAATTCAAAATATAATATCAGTCGTAATATAATTGTATAACTAAGTCCCTGTAATAAACTTTCAAAGTTTCAAACATGAATTAAAAGTGAAATGAAACTCGTTCGAGTACTTCATTTTTATTTATTTATTTTATTTTAAAAATTTAAGACATTTCGCTTGTTTTACATAAAACCCCCGCAATTAAAACCATATCATTTCTAATCACAACCAATTCAACCAATTCATTTCACATTCTCAATTCCTATTCTAAATACCTTAATCTACTTAATCAACATAATATCAATTCAAATTTAACATTATACTAAGTTAAATAACAATAGATAAACTTTTTTTTTTCATTATAATTCATAAACTTATAATACTAACATTTTTAACCATTTATAATAAAACATAATAATCTTTATACACATCCTATGTACATGTCACATTACCAAAATAAAATATACATCACCAAAAGTATGTCAAGTCGGTTCGGCTTTGGATCTTTGGTTCGATTTGACTTCTACAACTGCAAGACGAAACAACCGTACACTGAGTATGTATATACTCAGTGGTATCACTATAATTCAATTTATAATTAATTACATTAAACCACACACATACTTTTCATTACAATTATCACTACTAATAAACAATTCAATCTTTTTATATTATCAATTAACTATATATATATATATATATATATATCATTCTTATTTCTTTATTTCAATTTTCACTTTTCACATATACTATATTATTCGAGATTGATTTTATCAGTAAATTTATTTCATTTGTCCCTATTAACTTGACTCGGACTCGGCAGATACACGGATTCCAACCAAACACACCAAGAAATGAATCGATGCAGAGGCGATAATGATATGATGACATTATTCCACACACAAAGTGTGAATCAGAATAAGATGCTGATATGAGATTTGACACACAAAGTGCCAAATCGGTAACAGTAACAGTAGTCGGCACATAAGTGCCTAATCAGTAAGCCGGCAAATACCCCGCACTCTTCCATATCCTATGGCATGCCAACTATATCCGACTAGCCTGACTAGTTAATAGGGTATTTAATTCACTTTTCAGTACAATCTCCACTTTAGTTTAGTATCAATTATAAATTCCTTATTTCAATCAGTTTCACAGTATTACAGTAATTTATTACTTCAGTAATTTCACAATTCAATGCATTATACATAACAATATTCAGTATTTTTTTTCAATTCACTCAGTACTCAAAACAATATCCAGTATTCCATAATTTAGTTCAGTATCAGTTTCAATTTCAATACCACATTATAAATTTATCATTTATTAAACACTTGCCTTAAAATACTTACCACACATAATTAGCAAATTAAACACTTAATAATAATAAAGTTTGAATTATAGTGATACAAACCGTAATTCTCGTGTCTATTCCTCGTCCACTTTTTCTTTTCCTTTCCTCGTGGATGCCTCGGGTGCGATATTAGCTACGAAAAAAATTAAGATAATTTTCATAATCATTAGCACAACACAATTTAATTGCTGAAATTTTTATCTAACTTTTACTTTAATTTCAATTTAATCCCAACTAAACCTATATATTTTTCTTTCTCAATTCATACCTTCTTGCTACTCAATTTCTAGCCAAACTCATTTTTAACTATCTAATTTTTTCATATTTTCATAATTTCGAATTTATTTCAATTTAATCCCTAAAATTCAAAACTTATAGTTTAGTTTACAATTCAATCATTTATTCAATTCCAATCAAAATTTCTATCAAATACATCCCTAATTTAACAATTTATTCAACATGAACCATGCTTAATAATCTATAAACTTCCAAAACCTCAACTTATTTTTAACAAAACTTTATTTTAAAACTTCTAAAACATCTAAATTAAAAGAAAAGAACTTGATTGACTTACCTTTAAAGCTTTAAAACCTTAAACCCTAGTTTTTCCTTTCCTTCCCTTTTCTTTTCTTTCTTTCTCCCTGTTTTCTTCTCTGTTTCGTCTCTTTCTATTCTTTGTTTGTTTCTTTTGTTTTAATTTACTTTATATTATAATAATATCTATTTTAATATCAATATTCATTTTACATTTGGTCACACTTATATTTTTACATTTGTGCCAATAGTTTTATTACAATTGTCATTATTTGATTCATTGATCAAATAAAAATCTCAAAGTTTAATTATTTAATTTAATAAATATCTTTAACTTAATAATAATAATTAGTAAATATCTATTTTAATATCATCTACATGTATTACAATTGTACACATAAATTTATTACATTTGTACCTTATCATCACCATACACTTGTCCTATTTTAACATCTCACAATAATAATAATAATAATAATAATAATAATAATAATAATAGTAATAATTTAATCATTTATCTAATAAATATTTTTTAAAATAATAAATATCTATTTAATATACAATTTAAAATATTACAATTGTATAAATTTATCTTTTACACATGTATTATTTAATCATCATACATTTGGTACAAATACAATATCATGATGATAATATTAATTAATATTATAAATATCTTTTACTTAAATTTTAAGCAAATAAATAATTTTAATAAAATGTATATATATATATATATTCACATATTACACATGTATTTTATCATATCCATACAATTGGTATATTTTAATTCATTTAATAATATAATATCATTATAATTTAATTATCATAAATTCATATAATATAAATTATATTTAAATATCATTAATTGTATATATATATATATAATTAAACAAATAAAACCTTACATTCTATTTCTTTATGCCGCCTCAATTATGCCAAATGGCTTAATTGCCATTTTAGTCCCTATTATTTTCTTTTAATCTATAATTAAACTTTCACTTCTATAGCAATTTAATCTCTTTTTCCTAATTATTCTTAATTACACTAAATTCACTTAATTAATACCTAATTAATCACTCAACTAAACTCATAATTACTTCTAATAATTATTTATGACTCAGTTTACTAAGACGAAGGCCGGATAACACACACTTTTCCGGTGCTCACGGATTTTGGGTCGTTACATATTAACACCAAAAGTTCAAAAATAATCAATGAAAACATTATAAAAATTTAACAGTTTCACAATTTAATCCTTGAGCTAGCTAAATCAAGTTACAAAGATCTCAAAAACATAAAATTTACAAAAAAAAGAGGGGGCTCGATTTGGACTTACATGTAAAGGAAGAAGCTTGGTTGAATTTCTTAGCTTTTTAAAAATGGAGAAACAGTGAAGAGAATGAAAGAAAGATGATGATGGCCACTTTTCTTTTATGCTATTATGTTTTAATATATTTTAATCTAAATTAACATTAATTTAAATAACAATTAAACATAAAAATTCCCACTAACCATCTATGGCTTTTAAAAAGTGGTTATTTGTCCTTGAAAAATTACCATTCAAGTCTTTTTTAACTTATAAAAATCAATAGCGTCTAACTTTTACAGTTTTTACGATTTAATCCTTATACCTTAATTACTAATCGTTCAACAAAATTATTGGACCAAAAATCAATATAACACCAATATAGACTCGTAAATATTAAATGACTCAATCATCTAAAAATGGGGTTCTGAAGCCACCATTTATGACACCACTAAAAAACGGGTTGTTACAAAAAAGTCATCTCCCTTTTCCAGAACAGTTTTGTACATGGGGGATAGATAATAAAAAATGCATTTATTGTCCAAGAATTTTTCCATTCTTTTAAGAAAATAAGAGGTTGCGTGGGGTTAATGGTTATTAAATTTGATATGGAAAAGGCTTATGACAAGCTTGAGTGGGGTTTTATCCACAAAGTGCTTATATACTTTGAATTCTCAAACAAATGGATTGCCCTTATTATGGATTGTGTTTTATCCTCGAATTTGTTAATGATGGTTAATGGCCAACATATTGAAAGGTTCAACACCTTTAGGGACATTCATTAAAGGAACCATTTGTCGCCTTACATTTCTATTCTTTGTATGCATTATCTCACTTTGAGTAATGAAAAAGTTGGTAAGGATAAAGAAAATGTAACGGCCTAATTTTTAGTAGTGTCAGAAATAGTGATTCGAGACCACTAAATCTGACTAGTAAGTTCAAAAATTTTATTATTTAGTGTTTGTGAACAAATTATGAGTTTAGGAAGGCTTATGAATTAGTAATTTGTGTTTTAGAAATATTTATTAAATTAATTGGTTTCTAAATCGAAGTATCGAGACTTCAATTTTATAAACCGAGTCGTAAATATTTTATAAATATTTACGGAGTGTCATTGAGTTAGTATTAAAGTCTCGTTAGAAAATTTTAACGTTTTGATAGTTAATTTAGTAAAAGGACTAAATTGAAAAAGGTGCAAAACTAGCTAATTGATGAAATAGTGATTAGATAGCTTAAAATATAAATATGGAAGGACTTAAAGTGTAAATTTGTCTAATTGAAAAGGTTGAAACGGCTTAAGTAGAAAAGAAAAACAAAAATCAAGTGAGTAAGGGGCAAATTGGTCATTTAGGGAAATTAATGAAAATAAAACAAAGGAGTAAGTAGGATAATCTAGACATTTCTTCCCCAAATTGCTGTCCCAAAATGTCATAGGAGGGTTTCTAATAGTTGGTTTTTCATATTTTTTCTTCATGTAAGTTAAATTTTTGTTTATTTCTTGAAATTTTTGTGTTTTTGAGATTTTTACAACTAGGTTCAACTATTTATTTTATTAGTTTTTATTCTATGGGTAATTTTGAAAGTTACCATTGATGAGTGTTGGATGTTTAAGATGAATTAACATGGATTTGAAGTTTTAATTTTGTTATATGATGATTTTATTAAGTAATTTCAATAAATTTTAGGACAAAATTGTGAAAGAGATTAAATCTTAGGGTTTGATATTAAAGTTTGTTTATCAAAGGCTGTGTGATAGCTTATAATAGTTAGATAAAGTGTTAATTGAGGAAAATTAGCTCATTTGATGAGTTAATTGGTGAGGACTAAATTATAAAAGCTGTAAAAGTTAGCGTAATTGTATAATTTAAAAATCTGAAGGGTATAAATTGTGAAGTGGACTGAAATTGAAATATATTCTAATGAATGAAAATTTTAACATTTTAGATCAAGAGCCCGTAGATCAATGAGAAAAAGGAAAATTAGTTGAATAATCCCTGAACTACTACCAATTTTACAATTCAATCCAGGTAAGTTCATATGGTTAAACTTTCATGATTATTTATTAATTTATGAATGATATAATGTATTTATTCATATTCTTATTATTGAAATTAAAATTTACTGTTAAAATATGAAATTGAAATGAATGCTTAAAATAAGTAAAACCTAGGATAGAGTACAATCGTTTTATAGCAAAGGATGAATTGACGGATAAGACCATGGTTGGACCATGGCAGTATTTATAAGTAAGACCATAGCTGAGATATGATATTTTAATGAAAAGACCATAATTGGGTTATGGCTATTTGAATGTAAGACCATGGTTGGACCATGGCAGTATTTATAAGTAAGACCATAGTTGGGTTATGGCATTCTGATGATAAGACCATAATTGAGTTATGAAACTACGAATGTAAGACCATGGTTGGGTCATGGTAATGCATGTGTAAGATCATAGTTGGACTATGGCACAAAGAAAACGATGTACTGATATTCGTAAGTCGTTCCTCAATTCAGTAAGAATTGGTAAAAGACCTATGTGAACGAATTGAAAGATATACTGATTATTAATGATATTGATTTGAAAGAAGTGTGTTCATTGACTTGTGTTGTATTTGACAGGGAGAATGTATGATTTACTTACGATTTTGTTTATTATATTAAGTTCGGTAAGATCAACGTTTAATCTATTGAACTTACTAAGCTTCATTAAGCTTACTCGTGTTGTTTTATGTTCTTGTAGATTAACGTGTGATCAAGAGATCGGATCAACACATTAAGCCACACTATCTAGTTTAATCCGGTAGTTTTTGAAATGTAAATTTTGGTTTATATGGCATGTATAGGGTTGGTTTGGCAATGAAATAGTTTGAATTGTGGTTGTGGATCTTAAATGATTGTATGTGTGTAATTAGTGGTAGAATTTGATAAATCAATAAAATGAGTTAAATGGGTAAGTATAAGTACTTGATGTATATGTAATGTTTTATTCTGTTTAGAACATGTATTGGTTGGTTTTGATTGCTTGGTAGGGATATAATAGTGTATTTAAATGTTGTGAGCAGGTTGATGTCAAAAAGGGTGAGAAAAGTGGCCTTAAAATGACCTATTTTCATCCACACGGGCGTGTGTCTCAGTTGTGTGTGACACATGGCCATGCACATGGGCGTGTATCTGGTCATGTGTCCCATGCACCTTGAAATTTCAAAACAAAATACCCAGGTATTTGCACTCAGCCTAGCACATAGGCGTGTGGCTTGGTCGTGTGACCCCTGCACCCTTAACACGGCCTAACACACGGGCCTGTGGTTGGCCGTGTGACCTAAGTCAATGAGTTATATAGGTAAGGACATGGCCGTGTGTCCCACATCGAATGCCCACACAGCCTAAGACACGGACGTGTCTCCTGCACCTAGGAAAAATTTTAAAATTTCGCAAAAAATTCTCTAAGTTTTTGGTTTAGTCCCGATTTTTTTCTAATGCCTATTTTAGGCCTTGAGGGCCAATTTAAAGAGACTATATAATAAAATATAATTAATTTTAGATATGAATAGTAAATTGCATGAATTAGTTGTAATTGTTCTGTAAACTTCAGTAATGCTCCGTAACTCTGTTCTGGCGACGGATATGGGTTAGGGGTGTTACAGACTAGGCTCCCGTCTGTATCTTTAGGAAAAGTCCTAAACTATCTCACCTTTTTTAAGGATGACATTATTTTTTTTGATAAAACGAACAAGAAAACGGTTAGTGTCATTAAGAGGGTTTTAATTGAGTTATGCCAAGAATCAGGTTAAAGAGTGTCGCTAAATCAAAAGTATTTTTCTCTCCTAACACTAATACTTGTCATAGAAGTATGGTCATTCATGAGCTTAATATTAAAAAGATAAAATATCTTGGTAGCTAGTAGATACATTGTTTTTTCCTATCCATTTCAAGAGTTTATAAATAAGACTGTGGTTTCATTGTTGATGAAGTCCACTCCAAGCTTAGTAACTGGAAATGTAACTTATTTTCTCTTGTAGGGGCACCGTACTTTGATCTATCCACCACTTCGAATACTCCACCTATTTCATGCAATGTGTTTTAGTTCATTCAAGTGTTTACAAAGACCTTGATCGTATTAACTATGATTTTGTGTGGGGTGAGGATGAAAATCACAAAAATATTCATCATGTGAAGTGGAAGGCCAATACTAAGCCTAAGGATGTAGAGGTCTTGGTCTGAAAATTACAAAACCTTAAAACCAAGCCCTTCTCATTAAGCTTGGATGGAGAATTATGAATGAGAAAGAGGAATTACGAGTCGAGTATGGACAATAAGAAACCTCAAGGTTGCGAAAGACTTGCCTCCATTTTTTGGAGCTCTCTTAGAAAAGTTAGCAACTTCATGACTTGGTAATGCTTATGACTTGGTGGCTAACAATATTTGTGAGCCTAATTCTAGTTCTAGTGTCTAGAAGATTTTGTGGAAAATCGAAATCTCTCCTAATTTTTTTTAGGAATGTTGCCACACAGCTATTCCTACCAGATATTTCTTAGACAAAAGGGGGAATTCATGCTCAAGATTTATGCCCTTTATGTAAGAACTACCCTAAAACTATAGAACACCTTTTTAGAAATTGTACGAGTGGAAAATTAGTTGGGAGAGCTTAAACCGCCACCAAATTTTTCTTTGAGAATAAATCTGGATTGGTTTTCTTAGATTATGACTAATGTTACTTCTAATGATTGGATTCCCTCTCCTAAGTTGCCATGGAACACTATTTACTACTTTTTTATGGTAGATTTGGTTAAAGCGCAATTCCCTATTTTTTTAATAATAATCCCTATGTTGATAATGTTGTTACTAAAGTTGTGGCCAAGGCAGGAGAATAGTTGGTACTTTCTCCCTCACTAAACATATTGGTATTTCTTTTTGTGCGTAGGTTCATTGGAAGCCCCCTATCACAATTGTTTTAAGTTGAATATTGATGGTTTATCAATGGAAAACTTGGGATTAACAAGTATCTAAGTGGTCATTAGGTTAGAGGATCAATGCGACACATTCTTAAAGCCTCTAGTGCTGAGGCTGAATTGTGGGCTCTCGAGGATGGGTTACGGCTTTCTAAACCATGAATACCACTGGATTGGAAATTGAAAATGATGCTAGTAATGTTATTAGTTTGATTAAAAGCACAATTATGACTAACCGTGCTTTATTTACGTTGGTGTCTAATTGTAGAACGCTTTTCAAGCGCTCTCCACAAGCAACAATGAAACATATTTTTTTTATAGAAAGCAACAAGTGTGCAGATGTGTTTGCTTGTTTAGGAAGCAACTATCTTAATCTATCCACCACAATAATTTTTAATTTTTTCATCCTCTATAATGTATTAAGATCATATCATGGTTGACTTTGTAAGGATACCTTCATACCAAACTATTTAATTTTATGAATGCACTTTACTTGATAAATTAATGAATTAAGAGAAATTGTTTATAAATTTACTAGCAAAAGAAAAGTGTTTAATTAATCAAATTATTTTAATATTTTTAATTAAATGAAATTTAATTTAAATAATTAAAATTAATGTTTTAATTATTATTTTCGTTAAAAATAATTTGATTTTTTAAAAAAATGAGATCAAATTTAACTAAACAATTCAACCGGACAAAAAATGCAAACCTTGATAACTAAATTTATTATTATGCTTAAAAACCTTAAGTTTAAAATATATATTAATGATGGGCGTCAAAACCACCAAATATGAATTCCTACAATAAAATAGCAGTAAATGACAATATAGAGTAGTAGCGCTGAATCCACAGGGACTGGCTATCTAATTTCGTCTTTTTCTGTAACCAGAATCATTGTCGCGGTCACAGCCATGCCCACGACTTGTGCGTAGCAATGCTGAAAAAAATAAAATGAGGGGTTTAAATTGATTAAGATAATAAAATAAGGAAATATGAAGTGTAATAAAATAAAATAAAATAAAAATAGATTCGAAGATGCAAAAATAAATTTAAGAAAATAAAATAAATGGATGAATAAAATATTTTTTAAGCTTAGTCTTAGTCTCGGTGTACTCCAATCTTAAATCGATCATTGAAATAGATTTTTCCTTCCAAGCAATAAGCTGGTTATAGCGACCATGAACGTTCCGATCTCCAACTTTTCCTTATGTAGTCAATCCCGATGCGACCTGCAAACTGACTCTTGCCAAATTTCTAACTACTATACACGTGTTCGCAATTTAAGATTTCAACAGCCTTATGATCTTAAAAGTTCAACTCGAATCAACAGCCTCAACCGTGTGGGTCGTTTAAATCTGATCTCTATCGCCCTTGACAAAATTCAACTGGCTTTTCTCACCTAGACACGCCAATTTGTTCGCGGGAATTCGAAAACAGCACGGGCAATTCGTCTTCCCAACTGTACGTCAAACAATTCCAACCCAACATGCACTTTTTGAATCAAAGTTGAATCAACTTTAAGGGACGAATTTGTACTATCCCATATACTGGAGAGATAGAAAATACTGTGTTGAGAGGTTTTTTAAGTGGGTTTGAATCTCACAAATGTTTTGTTGGAGTAATTTCCAAGCTAAAACTAAAAAGGTTTAGTTAATCATGAAAAGAATCATAATAAATAGTTTAAATGGAATTATAGACCACGGAAAGGGAAAAGGCCTTGAAAGACAATTAAACCAAAAAAGTTGAGAGTAAAAGAAAAATAAAGGAATCTTTTTATTAATTCTAAAAGGCGTTCGTGTACTACCTAGATTTTTCCTAAATATTATTACTAAATAGTTTAAAATTAAAATTAAATTTAAACTAGAATATAAACTAATTATAGAGTTGTAACAATATTAAAAATCCAATCACTTTTGAAAAAACATTTAACCCTTCAATCTTTATCAAGTCATCTTTGAATCTTTAATCTTTCAATTAAGCCATTCTCTTTACTTTTATTCCAATTTAACTCTTTTTTTGTAAGAGTTTGAATTCAACACACCGATAATAAAAATCTAAGTTTAATAGCATTTTATTTGACAATTAACCAAAATAAATATATTAAAAATACGAACTTATCTTGGTATAAAATAAAAACAGTAAAAATATTTATCCAAAATAAATATAATTTTTTAAATGATATGAAATTCGCTTTCTTGATTTAATTTAAATTGTAAAATCATAATTCATCTAAAAAATGTATATCAATTTAATTTTTCACGTCAATAAATGAGACGTTAAGCTGAAGGTAATAAACCAGTCAAACAAATACCCACCAAATGGATAAACCACCAAAACTTGTCAACCGTTAGATCCAATCCAATCCTAAAACATTTCTACCTTCCGATCTACCAATCGGGTCCCACAACAACCCAGAAAAAGAAAACCCGCCACCAACATTCTTGGCGCGTCCAGAAAGGCAAAAATCCACTGACCAAAAAATTATAATAAAAACTCCGAAATTTCTGGTACGTTGTCTAGAATCTTCTAGAAGCCAATGGCTGAGACCACCAGCACCGTGAAATCCATTGGCACAGTTAAATGGTTCAGTGCCCGAAGGGGTTTCGGTTTCATAACTCCCGATGACGGCGGCGACGATCTTTTCGTCCATCAAACTTCTATTCTTTCCCAAGGCTTTCGCACCCTCTCTGATGACCAGCCTGTTGAATTCTCCCTCGATTTAGGCGAAGATGGTCGTGCTAAGGCCGTCGATGTGACTCCTCTTCCCCGATCTCGCCGGGGTGGTGGAAGAGGTAAAGGTGGTAGGGGCGGTTACAGGAGAGGCGGTTATGGTGGTGATGGTGCGTGTTATAATTGTGGGAAGATGGGGCATTTAGCGAGGGATTGTTATCAAGATGATGGTGGGATCACGAGATACAGTGGTGGCCGTGAAGATGATGTTGGAAGTAAAAGATACGGCCGCGGCGGTGGTGGAAGTGGTCGGGGAGAAGGGCGACCTGGAGGACAATGTTTTATTTGTGGAGAAGAAGGTCATCTTGCAAGGGATTGCTCTGAATAAATTATTCAAAAAAAATGGAAGATCCCTATGGCTAGGAATATTGTGGTGTTGATGCAAATGGGGTTTATCAGCAAAAGAAGGAGAAGTCGGAAAGTTCACTATTTTCCGATTAGATTCCTCTGTTACTACTTGTTTGAGCGTCGTAAAAGAAAGTTTTATTATTCTGTATGAAGTATTGTTATCATTATTATCCTCTTATTCTTAGCAGTTCTTGTTTTTGTTAAACATTGATTCATAGTCTTTACATTTGCAGTTTAAATATAAAGTCAAAAAAGAAAAAGAAAAAAGAATTGTGTTCTTTGAAGCTTGTTTCTTTGGTTATGTTGTTTTCTTCTTTGATTTCTATGTTATTTTAGTACCCTTTTTAGTTTGATGCTTGAAAAATAATTCATCATGTCTTTGAGATATCAGCAGGTGTTAGTAGTATGGTCTTGTCTTTGGAAAGAGATGGTGAATTGTTTTTTATCTTTTAATTGGTTTTTTAGTTGTTTTAGAAAACCGTATCACTGAAAGGTACATTGAGAGCGAAATACAATTTCAAGACTTCGATGAGGTTCACTGGACTTCGTTTGCATTAAGGGCCTTGATTGAGCAATCCAGACGGTCGACTTATCTGTTTTCTTGCAGGGAGGATGAGGACCTAATCATCTCTTTCTGTTGGTCCTTATAATCCTTATCTTGCTTTTATTCATAGGGACAAAAGAAAAACAAAATGAAAAAAAATATTGTTATATCTAATTCGTTAACTACTCTGTACCATGAGATGGCATGATGATACTGAATCTTTTCGCCCTAACAGTGTCAGCAGATCAAAACTTAGAAGGGGATTGTTTGAGGCATCCATTATAATTGTACTGATTTTCATATTACTAAAGCATTCACAACAGTTAACATATCATTTGTTGATTAATCATAATGGAAATGAATAACTTTGAGAATTTGAACAGACGACATCAACTCATACTTGTGTAAGTACTGCTTCTTAGTATCACCGTAGAGGTATGAATATAACCTTGATGCACAATTTGAACTGCAGAATTAGCTACATCTTTCTTTTTTTGTTGTATGTTATTCTTATGGTTCAGAAGAAATTTGGTTGTGGAAGAATAATCGTGATTGACCGCATTTGCATGATAAACAATACGACTACAAAGTATTCAGTTGTGAAATTAGTACTTCGTTCTTCATTGGAATTTAAATATCTCTTATTGAGCTTACAAGCTATTTGCAGTTGTGGCAAATCTTTTCATGGTTCAAAGGCAAGAAGTACGCATGTTCTTTGAGATCAAGACTCAATCTTTTGTAGTGTACTATAGAACTCATTCTAGCATGATATTTCTGGCATCATAATTGCATTGAAACCACACAAAGTAAGTTTTATGCTTATATCAGATGCATGTAGCTGCAACAATCAAATTCTACCTTGTATCTTATCCTAGCAACTTAAGATCAATTCCAGTTTTGGAGAACATTTTATGTTGTTAACTATTCTAGGTTCATAGCTTCATGCTAATGTAACATAGGGACCTTTTGGTGAATACTTTGGGAACTTAGTTTGTGGTAGAACTGAGTTAATTAAGACGTAAAATTGAATCATGATTGTCTCCATTGGACAACAGTTCATTCAGATATTTTTCTGAAGAAAATATTTTGTTGTGATGTTGGTGGTTAAATACAATTGGTATTTACAACCTTTGAGGGTTGATATGTTGTTCACCAGGGAGCCTTTTGTGGAATGCTTTTGTAATTTGCGACTAACTTTTAAAAGATATAAAGAGTACTGGGGTGATCCGGTAACCAAGACTTTGCACTCTAGTGACATGAGGTTTTTACTTTATACCATTTTGAATTGTTGCCGAAGTTATTTTGAAATCAGATGAAAATAATGTTGAGAAACAGTTTTCTGTGTAAATGGTTGTGCAGACTTCTAGTTCCCTTGGTCATAGTTGAGGAATTGGCATGTTCATGCTAATATCTTTTGTTCAATTATTCCACCCATTTGCTCCATTTGTCCTAAATTATTGTTGTTTATGCCAATGTATACCTGTCATTGATGGTATTTCTGGCTACAGATGAATTCAGTTTTGCTGACCATGTAACTGAACCATTTAAAGTAGGAAAGAAATACTGAGAAGTACTTTCTGATAATCCAATATGCTTCTATTAGTTTTCTTCAGTGTTACATATAAACTAAGGATATAAGAGAGATTATTTACACTTCTTTAATAATTTATTTGTTACAGGACATAATCTGATGAGTTGCTGACTTCACAGAGTATGTATTCAATTAATGTGTATGTATAATTACATGCACACACTGGCACATAAACATATAGGACTACCAGTAATAGTATTTCCCATGACATGGTACTTGACGAATTATTGTCATAGCCTTATGTTGCAACTTGAGGATTTGGTATCCTTTTCTTTATAATCACTTTTTCCTCTTCACATTTTGAATACTAACCATCGGTTGAATATTCTCTGAATCGAAGTGGTTGCTTTGAATAACAACAGTCTAGAGATTGTTACAGGAGGGCAGAATGCATATTCCATGCGCTCTCCAACGCCATGATTTGTGCCCTGAGGTCGTTGTTTCAATCATGTTATGCTAAGATTAAGATTGAGATTGTTTAATCAGAATTGCAGGACCTAATGTGTGTATGTGAGACATGAAATGAAACATCCTGCTGGGAATTACACGTCAAAAGCTTAAAGTTTATTGAGAGTTCCAACACAGGCAGTCCAATGGTGTTTGTACATAAGTTATTCAAGGGCCATGGCACAGGGACGAGACATATTGCGTCTACGACTTGATACCCAAATTGGCACTAGTTTGCTGTTGATTATGTCAATGCAATAGCAACAAGTTGTTAGTTGAGGTGATAGCAGCCTTGCCCCAACAACGGTGAGAACACAAATCTGAACCCGGAAAACACAAGTTATCTGGGTTTACACCAAAAAGACTATGTGAAAGCAGTTTTGGGATCTAGAAATAACTGTTTTTGTTATTTCTATTCTCATTGGGAAGGTGGGTTATCTCGAATATTGCTGAAACCAGACTGCAGCTATATAAATGGGCCATAGGCAATCAATTGGCAAATATTAGTTCATATGGAGAAAACGACTATGCGCCCTTCCCCTTCAGTCTACCTTCTACCTGTTTTCCACTAGAGGAATTTAGATTAGCCCCTACAAAGCAGTAGGACAAAGACCCATCATGAAGAAGCACAACATAGTTTTATTTCAGTGTAGAAAGAAACTTCTCCATGACTGGACCCAATATTATGACTCGCTGAGCCATTGACATTGCCATTCTACGAGTAGTCACCTTTTCTTTTTGGGGGGACTGATCTGATGACCCCTTTCGGCTTTGGATTCAGTGTACATAAAAACTTAAGTCAAAACAACAGCATGGATCAATTTAGGATTCTTAAATGAAGGGTAAAGTTCTCCGATTTTGCATTCTTCACTCAATAAACTTGAGTCCTGAACTCTTTTACCACTCGATCAAACTAGTTTTTGTAAAATGTTATAGTCTTGCAAGAAAACGTGGCAAGAGTAATGCTACTTTTTCTTTTTCCTGTATGATTGGGGTATATGGTACCATTCAAATAATAAGATTATAGATCTTATAAGATCTCAATAATTCATTTATTTTTACCGTATATATGTAACATGATAAAAACATTCTAAGAAGAAAAAAAGAATGTAAGGATATGTGTGTTTCCAAGAGTTTGTATGTATGACAGTTCAAGTACTGATAAAATGGCATGAAACAGAGTATACAATAATTATAGTAAATGTCCTGTCATGATGCTTCTGGTCTAACATTTCAGCTCAATTGAAACATTTGTGTGTGTGTGGCTGCAAGAAAAAACCATAAGAGGGCGAAGGGGGTACTTAGTTTGTCCATGATATTCTGAGTTGAATTGTGATGCCAATGTACTGTTCATAAACAGGTGCTGCCTCTCAACTTGTTATCCCATTTAAATAAATCCACCAAACTATCCTTTAAAAGCAAGCAAAATCTATGTAATTAGAGGAAAAATACTGGTGACACAAAGTGAGTTGAAGAAGATGATGATGATGTCATAATAAAATCCAACCATGTAATGACACACGTCACTTCAATCATAAATTGGTATGTCTCTGATAGAACCCTACCACACACGTCTACTTTATCCCGACTGTTGGATCATCCTTGCATGAAAATTTATGATGAAGAAAGATTTGATTCTTTGTTACCATAAGGTTACAAGCTGCATGCATACAAGTACTAGGGGTTTTAGTATTAAATGCCTTTGGACATGTCCCTCTGTTGCCAATTGCTTGTCTCTACACTAAACTAAAATCTACACCATTCCATGGGCGGGCCAGGTTGGGCTATCTATTTAGTTCGTTGGATTTTACGAGTGAACGTTAAATGAAAAAAATCTAGTTCAAGCAGAGCTAATTGTTTTAAATAAATTTTTTGACATTGTTGTGTCAATACATATATAAACATTAATTTAAAAATGTTGTAAATATTTTATTTTAGATTATTTTTATAAACAATTAAACTCTTTTTACCAAAAATAGATGAGAACAGACATGATTATACAAAATAAAAAAAATTAATATCTTGATTTATCCCTTACTAATTAATTTAATTATAAATAAATACTAACACAAAATTTGATTTATCCAAAATTTTTAAAAGGTAATAAAAAGAATAGAAAATACATAATTTTTTAAGATTTATCAAAGGAATAAGTGAATTTAGTGTTTCTTTTTCCCCAATCATTTGCTTGATAAATCAAATGAAGATCAATTAGGTGTGAACGGTCAAAAGCAATTGTTCAAGTGGATAGTTAGATTAAAAATTATTGAGAAATTAATATATTCCTTGACACCAACCACACAGTAATACACTCTCATCTTGGATAGTGTTAGGGTTTTGATGGGGACTCATCATGTTTGAATACCCCCTTCTACCAACCAATTCAACCTTCATTTTCCCAAACTTTTTAAAACACCTCTCCTTCCTCTCTAATTAATTCAAATTACCATTTTAGTCCTTAAAATTCCGTCATTTTTAAAAATCTATCAACGACATATACCAATTTCTTTATTATAAAATTGAGCAATTTAATTTATGTACGTACAATAATGCTTTAAACGAACGTTAAAAAATGCTAACATGTTAATTACAATTTTAAAGTATACTTTTGTTATCGTACGTATAGGGGACTATGTTAGTAGGTCCTACTACATAGTTTTAACACATAAAAGTCATGTGAATGAATACCAAATGACATGTTCATCTTTTCTTTGGAAGGTTGTTTATTTTACCTTTTCTTTTCTTTTTTTGCTCTATTGAGTTTGGGTGAGATTAGGTTTAGAAAGGGAATATGGCTTTTTAGTTTGCATAGGCTTAAGAGATTAGGTTTGCCTTTTTTTTCTTCTTCTTTTCTAATATATATATTCGTTCAACTTTATTTTTCCCTTTTCAAAGAAGTGAATGTGTCACTTTAGCAATGAAGATAGGGAGTCATAATGAGCCCAACAAGCCCATGGGTCCACAGGACCATGAACCCTAACCCTTAACACCTTGGCTAAGTGGTTCACTTCTTTAAGGTCCCCTAGCCCAGAAACCCAAGCCAGCTGGTTGCATGGTTCAGTGGCACATATGTACCAAACATGCAACGCAATAATTATGAAGGGGCCGGGTATGGTCCTACAATTTAAAAAGGGTTTTAAAAACCCCAAATCCCCTCATGTGGAGGACACCAATAATTTATATAGCTAATTTCCAAGCACCAAATGGTTGAACCCTTGAAACTTGTGTGCTCGTTTCATTTGTGGTCAAACACAATGTACAAAGGGAACACTTCAAATTAGGCAAACCTCCAATTTTTGAGTTATGAAGATAAGACCCTGTTTTTAAACAATATAATAATAATAATAGACCCTTTAAATGCCTAAAGGACAAACCATATTCTGTCAAATTAGGCCCTCTATAATTGAAGTTCTAACACACCCCATCACCCTTTAGGCAAGGCTTTTGCTTCCCAATAGTTACAAATGCCCATTGTCCACTGGTTGTATTTGTAATTGCAAGCACACTTCCACAAGCTATCATACACTATATACTATAATCTTTTTTTGCATTGCTCTCACATGGGATGTGAGCTTTTTTGAAGTGATTTAGTTTTGCTGCAAAAATTGATATAAACCTACCAGTGAACAGTGGGTAATAAAGATATATGATACCATTAGATAAGTTTCTGACCCTTTTATTAGGATTTCATAGTTGGTCCATGGGGACCATTAAGTCCAAATTCTAAATTTATCAAATATAGACTAATCATGGTTTAAGATTGTGGGGTGACAAGTGAAAAAAAAACTATTGTATTTGTTGTTTATTTCCCATTGGAAGGCAATGAAAAGGCTTTATATATATATATATATATATATATATATATATATATATCAAACTTTGTGATATATGTGGGGAAAGGAGATTCATGAGATGAATAGAATAGAATAGATTTGATATATATAAATTATGAATAAAAAATATCATTGCATGACAGGGATGACATAAATGGAGGGGGTTAATCCCATAAAAATATCATAGGCTTAAGAGATTAGGTTTGTTTAGGGGTGGCCATCATTGCCATCACACCTTCATATAGAAACCATTAATAATATATAATATATAGCTCTCTTACAAGAACAAACCCAAAAATAAAAGAAAGAAAGGGGGGAATGAGAGTTACAACTTACAAATGCCAATCTCTTTACACACTTAAAAAGAAAAGTATCTTAAAACTTTGTTAATCATTTGGGAAGAAGATGATAATAAATCCATATATTTCAAGCCTTATGAGGGCATTGATAGCATTTGGTGAATAAACCAAATGTATTAATCTGTTGTATGAAATTAAGCATGCTTGCCCATCCTCCAAATCCAAATCCCACAATCAACACCCATACTACAACAAAGATGTTGATGGAGTACATGCCCGCCCACCCTCCAAGGAATGATGGTGGTCTCTCCACTGCATTCTGCAAAACAGAAAACAAAGAAGAAAACATCAGTAATAGTTATTGAGAGGATGATGATGATAATTGAACAAAAAGTATGGCTAACCTCTCGTGCGGATGAAGGTGCAAAAGTAATCATGTGTGCTAATGAAGGGATAATGTAAACAGTGAAGCTGACAAGGAGAGATCCAACAGTTGAATTGATAGGGCCAAAGAAAGGGAAGATAATAGCCAAGAACCAGATTGGGATCACTACAGGGAGTCTAGCCAGTGCTCTCTTGAACACACTCTTGGTTTCATGCACCCCAATGAATTTCTCCCACACAAAGTATAAAGGAGTGCAGGCAAATCCAAATGTAATAAACTGAAAAAAAAGAAGAAGTTAGTTTACATACTTTTTCACTACCATGAATGAATCTGAAGTTCATAAACACAGACCTGATGAATGAGCATGAGAATAACAGCAGTGTCTCTGAAACCAGACCTTGGTAGCAATGATAAAGCATTGGAATGGGTAAGAAGCAAATCCCCAAAAGCCCAGTAAACAGCAGAAGCTGATGGTAAAGTTAGGGTTAACACATAAAGTGTTGCTATCAAGTATATCATTTTGAACTTTTGTGGCTTCCACATAGCATGCATGATCTCCCTACAATTAAAACACATATTTAACAATGATTATAATCCAAGTCCAATTATATCACTAAAAGATGTATAGATTTTTTAGGTTGAAATGCTCACACAGTGACAGCATGACCACCAAAGGTGTAAAGAATGTTGGTGGCTCCAGTGAAGTAGAGAACCATCTTGTTTGGACCTGAGTGCTTCACCCCATCAATCTTTCCCATGTAAAAACAAAGAGAATTTTTGAGGGATAGAGAATAAAACATGACAGATCATATATATGTATAAAGCTGCTATGTCATGTACCTGTCCATGGAGAAGGGAGGCAATTGTCAGGTACCATGCAGTGTAAGAAGTCATCATAAGGCCAAGAAATGACCAAACTCTGTAGTTATGGAATGAAGGAATAAACACAGTTGTTGCACAGCAGGCTCCAAAAATGTACGTCCAAGTTCTCTTATCAAGGTTGTCATTTATATAGTAGATGTTGCTGTATATTCCATTAATGCAAAATCAGAACAAATGGATAAAAACATCCAAATTGTAAGCATTAATTATGATTCTTTATGTTTATTTACCTAGCACAGGCAATTAACTGAATCACTGATCCAAACAGCAGAAAAGTGCAGTTGAAAAATAGACCTATGTTTCTCCAATGTTTCCCCAACAATCCATCCAGAACTTCAAACCACTGCCATGAAAAAAATTTGCAAAAAGAACCCAAAAAAATGTGTAACTTTTTTTTTCTTTTGCTTTCTGAAAGAACATTCAGTATGAGAAAAAAAAGGTAAAAACTTGGTACCTGAATTACATGATTCCTGAAATCAACCTTTTCTCTTTCTTTCCTTGTTCTATACTCCACATAAAGTAAACTTATAAGGTATGCTGTCCAGCTTCCCATTAAGCCATAAAAAAGTTGGAACAAAATCCCAGATAACATTCCCAGTTGTGAGAATGAATATGGCAGTGTAAGTAGAACTTGAGCAACCTATATGCAATTTCATAAACAACATAGAAAAAGATTAGCTCAAAGTGGTTGACAAAATGTGTAAGAAGAAACAAGTTGGCAACAAAGTGAAGAAAGTGTGCCTGGTTAGAAGCACAGCTGAACCATGCATCATAGACTGAACCACCATGCCAAAAGAGATTTGATAGTTTGTTCTTTGCAGACTTGGAATCCCCTTCTTCTCTTTCCATTTCTATATAGTTTCCAGCTACTACTGTTTCAACCTTCTCAGAAGCCATGTTTTTTGGAATGATACTGTAAGCTTCAATAGCAATGTTGGGGGGGCAGTGATGGAGTGATTTAAGTCTATTTTTATAGATAAACCTAAGTGCTGCTTTTCCCTATCTACTACTAGTTAAGCAGCTGCCATACTCTTTTTCTTTTTTTCCTTTTTCTTTTTTAAATATAGTAAAAGAATTTGTTGAGCAATAATTGAGTCACCCCTGTGGGGACCTAGCTAGTTACTGAATACTAGTACATGTATATACATGTTTAAAAGGTTAGTACACCGTTTTTTTGTGAATGAAAAAATATATAAGTTGTAAATAATCGGGATTTACATTTCTTAATACGAAAAAAAGATAACATGATATTTCCTAAGTTGGTTATAGCTTTAGCATTCATTGGTGGGTTGATGCATCAATGTCCCCCATGGGTGACAAGCTCATTTCAGTGTTATTTCTTCCTTTGGGGCTGACAGGAAGGTGATGGGTCCATGCTCTCATGCATTGCACGAGCGGGTGGTCCACTATGTGTCCTATTTTCATCATAAAAGAAAGCCATTCAACATTGATTGGTATTGAATCAAATACAAAAAAGAAATTATTTAGTCCTCAAGGACTAAATTAAAAAAAAAAAAAAGCTAAGAAAGTGGGGGAGAGAAAGGATTAGTGTAATTGATTTGAGTATGAATGTTAGGGGAGGGGAGATGTTGGGGTAGGGTAAAAAGGATGGTAGTGAATGATTACAGGGAGTGAGCTTTGGTGCTAAACATGATTAGTACCACACGTGTGCCAACTGGCTTTACAAAATATATAATTTTCAAAGGTGTCAAATTAAATCTAAACCAAGATTGAAGGGGTTGATTAGATGAGAATATTACTGATTAGGTCTTTTATTATTATTATTTTGCGGGGGTAGTTTTTGTATCCGACCATGATCTTGAAATGCTCTCGCTTTTAGAAGTCACAATTAGGTGGCTTTATTTAGATTATGGCGACATGTTCAAATTAAGGGAATAATTGAGTTAGCATGTCATTTCATCCCTTGCCAAAATTTGTTTTTCGGTATGTCCAAAAATAATAATATATATTTTTTAATTAATATTTAAATTAAATTTATATCCGACGAAGTACCCTATTCTTCAACAGAATTTGATACAAGTTCTTTCCTTTAAGCATATATCAAAATTGTTATAACATAATAATAACATGAGAACTAAGTTTGTCTAAATACATCATTGTAGTACGTACTTTTCATATACAAATGAATATTTGGTCGAGGAAGTCCAATATTACACCACTGAAATTATTTTCAATTTTAAGGATATTTTTATTTTAATACTTACTAATTAAGTATTAAGTGCGGTGACAAAATATATTGTATTTTAAAGGAAAAAATCTAAATCTAAACCCTAAAACTCAAAAAATAAAACCTAGCATTTTTCATTTTGCTTAGTTCTGTGGCAAACATGAGAAAAGGAAAACAATGTTGTTTTCTATTGAACACTATTTCTCAAGCGGTATGAAGTTGGTATTTAAATCTCGAATTTTACTGTATATAATTTATATATGTGTTTGTTTTAGATTTATTTTAATTAGTCGTAAGTAAAAAAAAAATTGCAAGAATCAATGAGTATTTGGTGTAATAGTACATTGCAGTTTTTAAGAACGGCAGACAAAACTATGAATAATAGGTTGAAGATGTAAAAGGGAAGGGAATATTTAGGGGGAAAAAAACTGATAATTCAATACAATATCATTTGACGCGTTGCTTTAATGCAAGGCAAATTAAAACATGATTGTGGTTTGGCTGTAAGTTCAGGCTTTTCACATTGTAATAGAAAGGAGATGTCAGGCAAAAGGTAATTAGACAGCTCGAAAATGATACTTGTCATTATTTTGACTGCCTTTAATCAAGCACCTTTCGTAATTACAACACAATCACCACCATTCTTTTCTTCTTCTTTTTTCATTTGTTTAAATTCCATTTAGTTCTAATCATGAAGGATTCTTTCGACTGAAATAAATAATAATAAATAAAAAAAATAACGTAAAATTTGATTGTTGACATTACATGTGGAATAGTTTTAAATTTCGTGATTAATGTCTATCAAGAGGTGTCTATGGACCGGGCCGGGTCCAACTAAATTTTTAAGCCTATTTGCTAGGTTTGGGCCTGGTCTGGAAAATAGGCCTAAGATTTTGCCCAAATACAGACTAAATAAAAATGTTAAAACCCAGGCCCGGCCTAGTCTACTCCTATTAATTTTTTATTTTTAAATAAAATATAATATATCAAAAATACTAAAAATATTAAAATAAATGTTTCTCAACAAATTGAAAATAAATATATATATATATGTATACTTAAATAACACTAAGATATGTACAATTTAACAAGTAAATGCCTCTAAAATAGTAACAAAATTAATAATAAAACAAAAGTTATACAATATCCAAACAATACTAACAAAATAGTACCAACATGATAGTGAAATGGTAGCAAAATAGTGAAAAAAAAAAAAACAATAAAATAGTAATAATAAAAAAAGCAAGGAAAAGCAACAATTTTTTTTTGCATATTTGGGCCGAGCTCGTTTTCTAAACAGGCCTTTTTTTTTTACTCAAACCTATTTTTTAAACCTATATTTTTATCCAAATACTCTCATTTCTGGGGTCAAGCCAGGTGACCCGACCCATGGATAGGTCTATCTCTACCGCCTTAATGGATTTACAGAACACAAAAAATGAGTCATTGGATTCGCTCTAATGAATATATTTGAGAAACAAAAATATATATTATGTGGAAAGTAAAATTCAACTTATAAATTCTTCCAAAACTCCTTTCCCTACCTATAAAATTTGGACTTAAAATGTTAGTTAGATATTCAACTCGTTGCCGTTTAGTGCATATGGAGCAACTTTCCCATGTGAGAGCAAGAGGGTAGTCTTTCTGGGGAAAAAAATAACCGGGGGGGAGGGGGGACCAAAACAGCTGCGAAAAGCTCGAAAGCTTATTTTGGAATGCCCCACTTTGACTTGGGGATCGAGTGGATTAGTGATGCATCAACTTTCAGTTATTTTTCTTTTTTTCAAAGTTTCCAATTTGATCATAATTTCATGATTTCACCTTTGTTTGGATGCTGGGAAAATGAATGTGAATGGAAAAAGAAAACGATACGAGACCTTTAGATCAGATAGGATGTGGATTGATCGTCGGCGAACAAAACAAGTTAACAAATCTCAATTCTTTTGAGTGATAATCTAATTTGAGGTTGAAATATGCCATAGGTTATTTTTATAAATTTGGATTTTAGTCCCTATATTTTTATATTTAAGAATTTAGTTCTTTATTTTTTAAAATTTAACATTCAGGTCCAATTTTTAATACTATTATTTTTTTGTCAAATTTATTGATGTGACATTTTGAAATAATAAAAAATCTCACTTTGTAATAATGCAACTAAAAAATGACATCAGTAATGAATTTGAATTTAACAAAATACTTTTAATAGTATTAACAGTTGGACCTGGATTTTGAAATTTGAAAAGTAGATAGATTAAATTCCTATAAATAAAAGTATAGGGACTAAATTTTAATTTTGTGAAGAGTACATGGACTTATGACATATTTTAACATTTTTATTAAAAAATATAAATACAATCACCCTCTCTATAATAGCTCTATTTGTCTATTACGATTTTGTCTGTTGTAAAGAGATGTCTATCATACACCTATAACATGTTTATTACGAAATAATTGTTGTAATCAACCATAGAATATATTGTGAATTTTCATTAAATGAAGAAAGTGAAAATTATGTTCAAAAACGAAAGAAAGTGAGAATCAAATCAATAAAATTAAAAAAATGTCCAGCATGTGATGCATTATTACTTTTATGTTTACCTCATGTTACATTTTAGTCACTTATGTTTGAAATGTTACATTTTAGTCACTTACGTTATCGCGTTGTAATATTTTAGTCATTGAGCTGTTAATTGTCATTAACGGTGTAATGGTAAGCTGACGTGGCACATTAAATCATCGTTTCAAACAAAAATTTTAGGTTACTTTATACAACCGTTCCCTATATTTTTTTTTCATTTTGAGCAATATAAATTTTTTCTTTTATATTTTTTTTAACTTTTCTTTTTTCTTTATTTTTTATTCTCTTCTGCTTCTCCCTCTATTTTCCTCCCTTCTCCATTTCTTTTAACGTAGTTGTTCTATGTTTTGCATATGTTAAAACTATATCTTTAATAGTTTATTGAATATTTAATTCCACCCACCAAAGATTATTTCATTTAATAAAATATGATTAATAGATTTTTTCATGTGAAATTTAAACATTTTATTGAAATAATATTTTAATTACGATTAGTTTTATTTAATAAATTATAATTAACATGCTTGCTTACAAGAAATATCTATAATTTTACTTAAAATTTTAGATAATGTGTTGTTATAGAAAACTAATTTAATAAAGAATATACTTCATAACTATATGATTGTTGCTTTTATAAGTGAAAAATTGTTCTAGAATGTTAAAATAAAACATAAAAATCGGTTTTACTAAAAACTTGATTGTTATAGCAAAATATTGTTATATCGGTCAGTTGTTCTAGAAAAGGTTAAAATATGACACAAGTCCCTGCACTCTTTGTACTTTTGTTTTTAAGAATTCAGTGACTCTACCTTTTAGATTTCAGTATTTAGTCCAATTGCTAACACTATTAATTTTTTTTGTTAATTTGAAATAAAAAATGTACTCACTTTGTAACCATGTAACTAAAGAAAATGATGTTGTAATGAACTCGAATTTAACAATATTAATAATTGGCCTTATATTTTTAAATTCAAAAAGTAAAATAACTAAATTTCAAATGTATAAACGGTACGGACACTTGGAACAAATTTTAACCCTTATGAAATGGTGCAACTTGACTAATCATGGGAAAACCTAGGAAAATTAGTTGAAATGTTACATTTTTCTTACATGACCTTTTGTTGTTAGTTGGGCAATTCCATCAAGTTTTGATTGTATGATAATGGATAATCATCTTCATCTTTTGTTATAAATTTTGATTTTTTCTCTCAAATGATTGATTAAAAAAGAAAGGAAAAGGTGGTGATCCTTTCATAAACTAGATATCTCAAGTAAAGGAACATAATGAGATTTTTTTAATTATTTAAATTTAATTATAAAATATGTGAGATAAATATAAATACATAGTTTTTAATATGTTAAAAATAATAAAAATGAGTTTATTGAACTAAACTAGATGCGATCTGTATTTAATATGATGTAAATTTATTAGTTTGAAGGATGTTGGTAAAATTATCATGGAAGTCCTTGTGCTAGAAATTGAAATATATTTTGTTTCATTTATTAAAAAAAATTGGTAAATTAGTTTTTATACATTAGATCATAGGATAAATTAGTCTTTTTGTTAAAAATTTCATCTATTTCTACTATTAAGAACAAATATGTCAGCATGAGATACACGTGGCATGTCACGTGTCACTATCTAGTTATTTCGTCAGTCACGCCAGTTTTTAATAGTACAGATGTAATTTTTAACAAAAAAAATCATTTTACTCTTTGATCTAACGTATAAAAACTAATTTACTCATTTTTAATAAAAAAAATTAAATATAATTTGACTCTTAACATAGAAATCTTTGTATTACTTTTACCTAATGATGTCATGCGAAGTTCTATATAGCATTTTAAAGCACTTTTGTGGTGCTTTAAATTCTCGGGAAGATAATAGCATTTCAATGGATGCATTGTCCCACGTGCTTAAAAGGATGTTTCATTGAAGAATCCCTTTCTCTCTTTCTTTCCATCCTCGTCATCATAAAATCGAGAATATCCTCAATCAATTGAGTTAAGCTTCAAATTTTTTATTTTTATTAGAACACTATTTTACACTTAATATTAAACAAAGCTCTAATAATCTTAGTTGAATCATGAACGATAATTGTTAAGTACGAACAAACTGCACTTAAAAATTTAAAATAATTTCAACAATCAACTAAGTTAAGTTTCAAGTTCTATATTTTATTCAAATCTCGTTAGATAATTTTAATTTCATTATGAATACCAATGGTTTTCAACGAGGTATTAACTTAATAGTAAGGTTGAAGTTTTGAAAACTTTGAGATTCAATGTTCAAGTCTCACTATGTGTAAATACCATGTATAAGTTCTCAATCAAAATTTAATTTAAGTTTTATGATGTACGAGTCTTGTTTAATCATTATTCTATTATCAATTTGATGATAATATTGCATGTATTTGTAACCTAAAAAATGGATGAAAGTGAAATGGTAAGTGCAAGGAAACTAGACACATAGAAAGAAAACTCCATGAACCAAAAATAACATTATTTGAAGGAAGGAGATGAATGATAGAGTAAGTGGGATGGTGAAGGACCATGTAACATGGGAAGGGTCAGACCAGAATCTAAGGCTTGGCCCAGCCATTGTGCCATTGGCTCCATCTTCCATGTTCTCTTCTCTGCCTTCCTTTTTCCCTTTTTTATTTTCTCCAAAAAGTTCGAGCTGACTACATACATTTTTATGACTTTCATATATAATTTTATGGTAATCTCCAAAAGCGCCTAATTGGGTATCATATCTTCTTCATTGGGCCCTCAAAGTACTAAAGCTAAGGGCATTGCCGGCCCATCTCAACCTAACACTCCAACTCAAGTGTTTCCCAATTATTATTAAATAGAAAATATCTGTGGAGTGAATCTTGATTCGACTGACGTTGGTATTATTGTTAATATAGGAGTTCATGAGTTCAAGCATGCTAAATTGTATGTATTCTCTTATTTAAGGATTGAGAAAGAAAAGATCTTAAAAAACCTAAATTTAATTTAATTGATTTTTTCGTTATAAATGAGTTGGAATTTTAGAATTTGTAATTTTTTATCTCCAAATTTGAGTAGTGACTTTGGGCAAGCAACACAAAATTAATTTTTTAAAATATTTGGATAATGCGTTTTTAATAATTCATGAAATTGTAATTCCTCCCTAACTCATAAATAAGAAAATAACGTGTTTCAGTGCACTCGAAAACACATCCTCGTGAATTGACAACAATACTCATGCTAATCGAACTAAAACACAATCCATATTCATTTATTTAATTTTTATGTTTAAGTTATATGTTCATGAAACTTTTAAAATCATATAATTTATTTGTCATGTTTATGAATTTATAATAAAACATGTTGGCAAACCATTAAAAATATGTTCATAATATTAATAATTATATTATAATATATAAAATAAAAACAGAAATGATAAAAAAGCTATTAATCTAATCATAATATTCGTTATTTTATACAACTTGATAAATGAATAAAGACTATAAAAATAAAGTATTTATGAATGAATATCATATATTCATTTTAAATTGCTTCATCGTTGCATAAAATTTTTAAATAGACTTATATAAAATTTAAATAATTAAAAATAATTAAAAATAAAGATATAATTTTTTTAAAATTAAAAAAGTTTCTAGTGGCTCAATCTCAAAGTATCACATTATCACACTTTAACAAAATCTAAATTTAAGGATCAAATTGGATAAAAATTATCAAGTTTTGAAACTAATGTGAACAAAAGAATTCAGAGGCCATAGTTGGAAAAGTTACAAGTTGAGAGACTAGGCACTAAATCTTCCTTTATTCCTATTCATTTTTCCTCTCCAAATCTAGTGTTTAATTAACAAACTTTAAGGACTAAACTGGGAACTCTGATAACGTTAGAGACTAAAGTAGGAAAAAAACTTTAAGGACTAAAGTGAAAAAACGGTATACTTCAAGGACTAAAGTTTGCATTAAGACTTTAATTAATTATATAATCAGGATATTTCTAACAAAAGGTCCAGGCTCAATGAACCCAGCTCTTTTTTAGGCCAAGACCCAGCCCATTCGAAATCTATTTTTTTCACTGTTTTTCATTTTTAGCGATATCTATAAATTAATTTCGAGAAATTTAATTAAAAAGATTATATATAATCAGATCTCTTTTTGTTGGGAAAATTTCAGAAATCTGAAAAAGCGAAGGAGAGAAATGGCGAGCGGAGGGAAAGTGTCTTTTAAAGTCACTCTTACCTCTGATCCTAAGCTCCCTTTCAAAGTGTGAGTTCTCTTTTTTTTTTTTTTTGGGGGGGGGGGTTCGATCGCTTGATTTAATTTTCCCTAATTTTGATTATTAATCTTGATTTTTATTTTTGATATGATTTTCGAAATTGCAGGTTTAGCGTGCCTGAAGCAGCCCCTTTTACAGCCGTCTTGAAATTCGCAGCCGAGGAATTCAAAGTCCCTCCTCAAACCAGTGCTATCATCACCAATGGTAATTCAATTCGTTCCCTCTACTCTTTTTCTTTTTTGGATTTCAGTATTGATTTTGGTGATTTTATATTTCTTTTTGCATGTCTCAATTAAATCACATGCTTTTTTTGTTAAATTAGGATTTGGGAATTGGAAGATGTAAACTGGCTTAGATTAGCAAATTTGCCCTTTTTTAAAGGAAATCGAAATAATTGGTGAATTAGGCTGAATTCAATTTAGTACAATCTGATTTTCTTAGGCAACTATGATGAAAAGAAAAATACGTGATCAAAATAATTGTTTTTCTTTTAATATTTTGATAGAATTGGCAGATGTTATATGCTTTTTCAAGTGCAATCTCTTTATTTATTTTCTATTATGTTATTTAAAGTATTTTTTTTAACATTTGGGCCTTTTTTTTTTCTTTGCTATATTATCTTGTTCCCCTACTTAAAATTCATCTGTATTCACTTATTTGTGGCTGCAAACATTGTGTTAATTTCATGAGAAGTTGTCAATTATGATTAAAGGCTATTCATTGTTTTTCAATGAATGGGTCATAAGTCAATTAGAGTTGTTCGGTCTTATTGATTAGTAATGACATGAGAGACTTGTACAGAGGAGCACATTACGGTGCTCCATCTGTTCTATACATATGGTTGTCGTTTAGTTAGATTAGCTAAAATATCAAGCAGGCCAAGACAATGAAAAGACACTGTATACTCTTTAGCAAACAATTAAAAATGGCCTAATCAAGTTCATCATATTTGAAAGGATTCATTATCTTCTGCTTGAAATTTGGTTCTGTTTGTCGATAAAGGATAGTTGGAACCAATTGTTGATAAATCAAAACTTTGCCATGGTTAACTCTTCATAAGCAGCTTTGGCTCCATTTTTATCATTTACTTTTCAATAATCCTAGTTGCAACTATGTTGTTTTAAATATAAATGTGTATACAGTTGTGATCAGATGGGCATGTCAACTCTATGATGTTAGGTATCTTAATATGTTCATCGTAAATTATATGTTAGTTTCCACTTCATTTTATATTGAATTATATTATGTTTTTTTCTGAAAACAGATGGCGTGGGAATCAATCCTCAGCAAAGTGCAGGTATGCTGACACTTAATTGTTGTTGACTAATTTTAGGGTTTTAGAGCTTCATTTTATTTGCTCTTCTTTATCAAGTCTCCTGAAATTTTACCATTTTCTATAAACTTTGCACCTGAAATAAGCATCGATATTTTCGTTTTTGAGAATCCGGCGTGTAAGATTAGTTTAGGATATCATTTAAGCAGACAGGCATTCCTGTGTAAGTTTCACTTTCGTTGAATACTTCCAGAAAAACGTAATGATGTGAATTACAGCTATATCCTTGTTTTTCCTATCTGCCTTAATCATGAATAGCCTCAGTAATATCAAAACCTATAGTATGGTTTATGTTAAGTCTATTCTACCTCTCTTCTGATGCTTGGTGTCTGTGTTGAATGTTCATCCTATTATGACTTATGTAAATAGAATCTCCGTCTAAGCCGGAAAATAAAATAGCTATTCTGCGGTTACAACAATAAAAAGATTTTGCAGTTTTAGTTTATGATTTATGTTTACCTATAATACTCGATTGGATTTGGCAGGAAATGTGTTCCTCAAACATGGATCGGAACTTCGTCTGATTCCCCGTGACAGGGTGGGAGCCTTTTGAAATAACAAAAACTTCATTTGTTATCTCTGAGTGAGAAGACTGGTTATGACTTTGTTTGGTTATGGATCCTTTGTTTTGGTATGTATGTTTAAACTTTTACTTGATGTAGAACATGACGGATAGCAACTTCTTTTTTTCCTAAAGAAAATATATAGGAGCAATATAATTTAAAGACCCTGAATTTTGTTTGATGCATGTTAATGTTTGGTTTCATTTCATCTTGGTGTTTTTTATTGGTAATATTTTTATTTTATTACTTGATGTTTGAGCAATATAGTTATCCTTTAATCATGTGATTAGGGTTCGATTTTTATTTTAAGATACATTAAATTAATGAAAGGAAATTTTCAGAAATCCTAACTCCTAAGAATTCTAAGAAAATTTATAAAGTATTCAAAAATTTCTACATTGAAAAACTGTAAAATTGTAATAAAAGAAATTTTGACATTTTAAAAGGGGATAATTGCATATTTGCCCTTCTTACTTTATCAAAACTTTTACTTTATCAAAACTTTTAATGTGGCACTTATAGTTTTTAAATGTTCAATATGCCTTTTATAACTTGTTCCGTCTTCCAAAAATGTACTTGGGTTTAACGGTGTTAAAGTATAACGTGTCAGTGCATTTGGACCACTATAATACTACCACGTGATACTTTTCTACAAAAAAGAAATTCCAAAAAATCTTAAAAATATCCAAGTTTTTATTTGAAATTACTTAAATTATAAAAATGCAAAAGTTCTAAAATTTCAGAAATTATAATTTTTTTTAATATAGGTTTCTTTATAATTTCAATTTTTAATTTATATAAAAATTTAGAATTTTTAGGATTTTATAATTCTAAAATTTCAAAATATATAAAATTAAATGTTCTCTTTCTAAAATTATAAAATATTTTATATAGATTAGATATTCAAATTATAAAACCAAAAGTATTAAAATATTATTTTGTATATAAAATTACAAATTTCTTCTAAAATTTTTAAAAATATATTTTTATAAAACTAATAATTCTTTTTTTCCTAAAATTTAGTTTTCTTGAAAAAATATGAAAGTCATGTTTTTTTTCTCAAAACTTAAATATTAAATTTTTTTCAAAATTACTGAGATTACTGGAAAATTGAAAAAACAGTTTTTTGAACGCATCGATACGTTAATGTTGGTGTATGTTTGAATGATAATTTCACTATTGTTGCTGGAACTTATAAGATAGGAATGTTGTGTTAGATGATAGTGTTGCAAATTAATCCCACACGAACAGTGGTTCTAGGATTGAGAGAGTTGTTAATCTCTCTATTATGGTGGATGATTGGGCCAAGACAAAATAATAAATCAGGTTCTTTTAAAAATTTATAAAATATAATACAATAAAATAAATTATATACTAGTAATTTCATTAAAATAATATAATTTATTATATTAGCGAATAAGATATTTTTAGCAAAATTAAAAAAAATTATTTTTCATTCAATCTACCCTATGTCACCAAAAAAGGAATTAGGGGAGAAGCTAAAATACGGCTGATTTAATGACTTTATTGGTTAAAACCCAAAAATGGCATTGTATATATCTATAAAATATAAAATATATAAAAGCTAAAAGATAAAATGAAACATGTAAAACGTATGTAAAATATATGCATGCGTTTAAGAAGTCTAAGAATATATACGCATTATAATAAGAAAAATATGTATGTATAAAGATATGAAAATAAAATAATACAAGAATGTATATGTATATACATATATTTATATATAAAATGCGCATGGATTTATAAACGTTTAAAGGAATATGTGTTATAAAAAAAATATATATATATATATCTTATAAATGGTGTATAAGCATAAAAATGGAATAAATGATATAATAATGGTGTGAAAAAGGATTAAAAATGCAAAATAACTAATAAATGACATTAAAATAAAAAGGAGGACCGATTTGCAACACGCGAATTACATGAGGGGCCAAAATGGAAAATAATCCACCCCTAAAACACTGCGCAGCAATGGGGACCGTTTTGAAACAAAAATCAAATATGCGGCCCAATTTAAAAAAGAAACAAAAGGGTTTAATTGAAACGAAACGCAAAAAAAAGGACTAAACGCACAATTTCCCTATTCAGGCCAGAACGCGCGGATCCTTCCCTCCGGGTTGGGTCACCGCACAGGTCTGGCCCCTTCAAAACGGCGCCGTTTGGCCTTTAATATTTAAAACAATTTCCCTTCTTTTTAAAAAAAAAAATCTGTAGCCCACCAAATAAAAGGAAAGAAAAAAAATATTCTTTAACACTCTGCTAGGTTTTTTTTTTAAACTCTTTTTCGTTTTGCGCCGTCGCTCGTCGGCCACCGGAGCTCCGATGACGGCGGAGATGATCCCAAAACGGCGGCCCGAACACGGAGGTAAACTTCTCTTCCCTCTCTTCCTTTTATATAAATCAATAGTAAACATAAAAAACACTGAAAAGAAAACAAAATTTAAAAACCACCTTTATATTCAAAGGGAAAATGTATTTCTCTTTTTCTGTATTTTCGTCTCTGTATTTGTATATCTTTACAACCAAAATCCCCCCATTTACAGATTAAAAGTCGGGCTTTTATAGCCAAAATAGAAAAGAAAATAAGAAAAAAACGCTATTGCTTGCTGTTTTTTCTTCTTTGGACTCATTGAGTCCGTTTTTGCAGGCATTCGTGGAGAGTTTGGCGCGCGAGGGGTGGTCGTCTCCGAGTCCTGCAGCGCCTGGGATCTGCTGGAGGCGTTTGAGGGCGGCGGCTGAGTCTAGGGAGGCTATTAGGGTTTCAGCAAATTGATTTTGCTGGGCTAGGGTTTGAAAATTGGCTGTTGGGCCTGTTATTGGGATATTTGGGCCTTAGACGAGTTTAGGCCTGCTATTAAAAAAACTGAAATTGCCTGCTTTGTTTTTGTTTGGGCCTGGGCAATTTGGGCTTGTACAGCTGCCCCTCTTTGCTCATTGTCGTGTAACGGGAATAGAGCAAAGACTAAAAGCCCAATTGTGCCCGGCCTTACTGATCCTCGACTTCTTCGGTGCTTTTCTTCTTCAAGTAACTTCATTCCTTCCTACTGCATCTTCAGATGTACAGGAACTAGCGTTTCAATCTACTCCACTGCAATGTCAGGGAGATAAGATTCGTATGCTGTAGCTTCTCAATTTGCTATCTTTAATCTGCTCCACTGCAAATTTATGGAGATAAGACTTGTAGTTTCAATTTGTTCTGCTACAACTTAAAGATAAATCTGATGCGATTTGCTCTACTGCAACTTCAGAGAGATGAGATCTGCGGTTTTAATCCACTCCATTGCAACTTCAAGGAGATAGGATTGGTATACTTCTGTTTGCTCCACTGCAACTTCAGGGAGATAAGACTGGGGTCTTCGATCTGCTCCACTACTGCTTAGGGAGATGAGAATACTGGCTTCAATGTACTCCACTGTAACCTCAGGGAGGTAAAATCCGCCATCTTCGATCTGCTCCACTACTGCTTAGGGAGATAAGATCTGTAATCTTCAATCTATTCCACTGCTGCCCAGGGAGATAGAATTACTGGCTTCAATGTACTCCACTGTAACCTCAGGGAGGTAAAATCTGTCATCTTCGATCTGCTCCACTACTGCTTAGGGAGATAAGATCTGTAATTTTCAATCTATTCCACTGCTGCCCAGGGAGATAGAATTACTAGCTTCAATATACTCCGCTGCAACCTTAGGGAGGTAAAATCTGCCATCTTCGATCTGCTCCACTACTGCTTAGGGAGATAAGATCTGTAATCTTCAATCTATTCCATTCTTGCCTGGGGAGATAGAATTCAGCTTCAATATACTCACCGCAACCTCAGGGAGGTAAAATCTGCCATCTTCGATCTGCTCCACTACTGCTTTGGGAGATAAGATCTATAATCTTCAATCTATTCCACTGTTGCCCAGGGAGATAGAATTACCAGCTTCAATATACTCTGCTGCAACCTCAGGGAGGTAAAATCTGCCATCTTCGATCTGCTCCACTACTGCTTAGGGAGATAAGATCTGTAATATTCAATCTATTCCACTGCTGCCTAGGGAGATAGAATTACCGGCTTCAATGTACTCCACTGTAACTTCAGGGAGGTAAAATCCACCATCCTTGATCTACTCCACTACTGTCTAAGGAGATAAGATCTGTTTTCTTCGATCTACTTCGCCACCAGTATGGGAAGACAAGATCCACTTTCTTCGATCTACTTCACGCCAGTACATAAAGACAAGATCTGCTTTCTTCGATCTACTTCGCCACCAGTAAGGGAAGGCAAGATCTGGTATCTCTGATCTACTTCACGCCAGTACATGAAGACAAGATCTACTTTCTTTCAACCTGCCTCACTGTTGCTCAGGGCAATAAGGCTTTGTGATTTCACCGATCTATTCTCTGTGGAACATGACATGTATGATTCATTTTATGAACCTAATTATGCATAATGATTAGGATGTCATGATCAGAATGAATCAAATGCTCCTAACTAGACATGTATGAATGACATTTGAATGAATGTAGAATATTATTTTTTCCAAGAATGATCCCGCTTAGGTTGTCATTACTCAAAGTTTATTAAGACCGTATCACTGACGTGCTACAACGCCTTTTGTTCAGCTCGCATCTCTAAAGAAATGCTTGATCAAATTGCCCCCTATTGTAAACCTCCAAGTTTGATCCACTGGAATGAAAAATTTGTATCATCTTTTCACTATAACCCAAGGGTTGAAAAACATGACTTCTCAATCTTCTCTTATCGCAATGTGAAGCACTTTGGCCCTCTATACCATTCTCAGGGTGTCATACCACATGCCTATGCACAAATGAATATTTTTTCCTTCGAGGAAACCTCTTCTTATTGTAAGGTGATCATTTTTTGTTTGCTCATTGACGCTTTGTCACCAACACGAAATCTTGTCATTTTGTTTTCGACAGTAAAATTTAAAGGGATAGTCTTAAATTAGACTCTTCCTTGGTGCGTTCTAAACAATAGTCCTGTTTCAGGTTCCTGTATTATTTAGAAACTTCTAGAGTAATATTCAAAACTTCCCTTGTGAAAGTTTTATTAGTCCATTAATCAATTATTCTAATGCAACATGCTTGCAAAAAAAGATCATGTATAAGAATAGAGTTGGTTCTGAGCCTAGCTCGAAATGAATAAATTGTCAAAGATAATAAAGATGGATAACAAAGAAATTGATTTAGGAATGCATATCTTGGAAATGAATGAAGTGTTCCAAGAATAACAAAAATAGTATAAGGATTAGGTGCCCCAAATATCGCAGCTTGAACTTCTCTGTACAAACTTTCTGAAGCCCATTCTGAGTTTAACATGTGTTTAGGAGATCAATAGTACTTTGTCGATGCCCCAAGATGTCGCCTACCTTTTCCTGTTGATTCAGGTATAGCAAGACCACTGCATGCCCCATTCTGATCAGTATTTGAGCTGCTCCGATAATCTTATGCCCCATTCTGATCAATATTTGAACCGCCCTTTTTCGGGTTTTCAACTCAAATCCCCTTTGGTCTAAGGCGCCTTTTGCGGGTTTTCACCTTAGCCTCTTCATTTTTACTTTTTCATTTTTCATTTTCATCTTTTCATTTTTCACATCACTTTTTTTTTTTGGACTCAAACTTCCCTTTGCGGGTTTTTACCTTGGTCCTCTCCTTCTTTAAGCGGAGTATTTTTTGACTGAATCTGAGTTTACAGGACTTTGCAGGTTTATCATCCATCTCGCTCAAAATCAAATCTCCTTTGGAAAAAAAAACATTTTCTATAATCATAAGGTTCATCCCAATTTGGCATCCGCTTCCCTCCAAGATATTTTTTTGTAGAGGGAGGATCTTCAACATTTGGTCACCCTCGTGGAATTCTCTAGGATGAACCTTTTGTTATAGGCTCGCATCATTCATTTTTGGCACATCTGACCGTGATGAATAGCTTTTAGCCTTCTTCCTTCTATCAAGTTCAATTGATCACATTGCGATCGGATCTATTATGCTTCATCCAACTTGCTCAGCCAATACCCGGAGAGAAAGAATTTCAACTTCAATAGAAAAAACCGTGATGAACTAAAGAGAGAGGCAATGCTCTGGTAGAATTTCCACTGCATCATTCATGATATTAATCTTGAACATACTACAAATTTCTGATATCGTGCTGTTGTTCAAATTGCAATGACAATGCTTAACCTGGGAATATCTTGGTATGACCATGCGTAGACATCTTTGAATTCTTGAAGTAACTCAGCTTTGTTTTTGAAGTCATATTAATTCCAATCTCACCAAGCTCACAACTTTTAATGATTCTTTGTGAGGTAGGATCTGTCTATCCTCTACCATCCTCAATAAGTCTGGAGATAATCTACAATCCATGTCACCTTCAAAGCTGTGAGATCCCTCTAAACACATGTCTCACCCAAAAGGAGATTCTGAGTCTGTAGCAGCGTCACTCATGTCATTGATATCTAAGGACCTATTGTAGGTGCTAAAGGATATACAAAGAATATATGAATAATATGAATGAATGAATGAATGGTTTGGCAGAAAAAATCTGAAGGAATGAAAAAAATCGTAAAGAATGAAAGAATATTTGCTCAAAGATGATTGCAATAATGTATTTCATTAAAATAACAATGTTCAGACATGAGCCTATTTCATAAAGAAGTTCTTATTTCTTCTAGGTTAAAAGCAACAAGTGTGTTCTGAACATTACTCTAACAGACTCTAAATACTTCAGGGGTTTCCCCTACAGTCCCATTATTTACAACACCTCTAAGGCGAATATTTAACAAAAATCCTTTTAATTGTGTCTCCACTTCTTCATTCGTTGCATTCCCTTCACCATCAATCATGATTGGGTAACGGATTTTCTGCACTTGATGAGTCACCCAACTTGACAATACCCATATTGATGAATTTTTCAACTAGCTTTTTGAAGGTAATGCAATTCTCTATTGAGTGCCCCGTAATTCCCGCGTGGCAGTCACATTGCGCATTTGCATCATACCACTTAGGATACGGAGGTTGTGGAGGTTTTAAGTAATGAGGAGCAATAATATGCGAATCAAACAAGCTTTGATACAGATCCTTATATGACATCGGAATTGGTGTGAACTGGAGCTTCTCGGTACCTGGTTTCACTCTAGATTCTTGTCTTAATGAACCTTGTTGGTTAGTAGCCACCTCTTTTAGCTTACTCATAGTAACTGATTTAGAGTAACCCGTGTTGTTCACCTCATTTTCTCTTCTCCTCTTGTTACTCAGCTTTGCATCAATTTTCCCACTCCTGATGGCATTCTCAATCATCTCACCATTCATGACTATGTCAGGAAAGCTTTTTGTGGCACTTCCTAGCATATGTGTAATGAACGGTGCCTTCAGGGTGTTAATGAACAACATGGTCATTTCCTTTTCCAGGAGCGGTGGCTGAACTTGGACTGCGACCTCCCTCCATCTCTGCTCGTACTGCCTAAAGCTTTCGCTCGGCTTCTTTTCCATATTCTGAAGGGTGATTCTATCAGGAGCCATGTCTGTCACATGACTATATTGTTTCATGAATGCTTGTGCCAAGTCCCTCCATGAACCAATCGTGGCACGACTCAACTGATTGTACCATTTGGATGCTGCCCCTACAAGGCTGTCTTGGAAACAATGTATCAAGAGTTGGTCGTTGTTAACATATCCCGCCATTCGCCTGTAGAACATGGTGATGTGAGCTTCTGGGCAGCTTGTCCCATTGTACTTTTCAAATTCAGGCATCTTAAACTTATGAGGGAGTACCAAATCTGGAACTAAGCTTAGCTCTTTAGCGTCAATCCCGCGATAGCTCTCGGTGACTTCCATCGCCCTGAATTTCTCCTCGAGCCATTTGCACCTTTCCTCTAGCTGCTTTGGTAACTCCTCCTTTATTCTTTCCTTTTCAGCCACTTCATCGAAGTCAGGAATAGCAGAGTTAATAGGGTAGTTTTCGGGGTTAGAGCCCAATCTAGCTTGAAAGTTCGAAGCACTGGCCTGGGATTGCTGATGCCTGATTGTGACAGTGGGTTTGTGCGGATATTCAGCTTGAGTTCGAACATGTGGATGAGTAAAGCCTGGAGGATAGAGTGGCTCATTACCCACTTCGACATCAGCCATGGGACCCTTTCCCTTATCACCTCCTCCAGTCAATAGTTTGGTTAGCTTTGCCACTATATCTTCTTGGGATTCTCGCATCTTCTCAGATATCTCTTGTTTCATCTTATCTAACCGCTCCTGCACCTGTAGCTGAAGTCGGTCTTGCATCTCCTTCTGACACTGTTCGAGTTTTTCCAATCTCTGATCCATTCCTTAATCTTTGCTCGAGTGCCGTAATGGTGCTTGGTCAGTTGGTTGGTTTCCAGGTTAACTGAGCAATGATTTTAGTTAATTAGGATCCTTTAACTGTGTTTAATGCATATGATGTAATGAAATGCAAATGCATGAAATGAATGCGAAAAGAGACGTTGATTCATGTTCAATTTTTTATTAGAAAGCTTTACTAGAAAACAAATCTCTTTACATAAAGCGGACATATATATACGGCTTTGCCCTTGTACTCCCAGTAAAGACACCGACCATTCAGATGTTAAGATACATCTGATGAATTTGACCTCCGTTTTGTTTGATCTAGGTTGTAAATCCTTGCTCATTCACGTTCATTAGCTCATTTATGAGATTGAGACCTTTGATGACTTTTGAATAAACTTTGACAATTTGGATCCTCAAGTCATGCAGCAAAGTCGTATACTCCTCTTGTTCAGCTTTTCGCGCCATGTTTTTTTCGGACCACCGTATTATCTTCCACCTTATCAAGAAACCCGTATTCCATAACAAGCTTTCTAATCTAGTAATCGAACTCAAAACAACATCTCTTTTCTACGATGCAAATGCAATGCAATCATGATGTCATGCAATCAAAACAAAATAAACCCAAGTCAGTATCACACCAAAAAGATATAATCCAATACAAACATGAAATAGCAAGAACAGTTATTCAGGAATCCACTAGGGTTTGGTATAGCTCTACCTAGGGCAAGTTCCTAAAGCTCACTATATGAGGCTTAGTTTCTAGAGTAAGGGTACCCGAACCAGCAGATTCCTCGATCCTCACCCATTATAGGCTCATGTGGATCGAGTTCGATTCGAGGGATACATTTCCCTATGGTCGCACGGAGATGAAAATCTCACGAAGACATAGGTACGGATGTATCCCGGAAGCGGTCCACTACCTTGCACGGAGGTGAAAACCTCACGAAGGACTAGTTTCTCGCTCCCATTTAAGGGGGTAAAACGAACCATGCAATGCAAAATGCAAAGTTGCCAACACCATGATGAAAAAAAACAATGAGTATGAAGGGAACTCATGAATTTTTTTAAAAAACTTTTGATTTTCGACACAAAGACAAACATAATCAGTTTATGGCTCGACTCTCTAAGGTCCCCAGTGGAGTCGCCAAGCTGTCGAAACCGTTTTTTGAAAACGAAAAATTTAGTTGTCGACTTTAAAAATAAAAATTAGAGTCGCCACCGATCCTTGATTGGGGTGTGATCGGCTCACCTTAAAAATAATTTTGGTCTGCGAAATTTGAGAAAACAGGTTTGGGAGTCAGTTACGCACGAGGAAGGATTAGCACCCTCGTAATGCCCAAAATTGGTACCAAATTGATTTTTTTTAATGCCTTGGTGTCAAAAATTTGAAAAGATTTTAAAAGGAAACTTTTTATTTCATGAATGAATTAAAATGATAAGACATTCTTATTTCAAAGAAATAAAACACCACACCCAGTGAGTTAGGGCACAATGTTTTTAAATCCTCAAAATACCCGAATATTGCCTTTTGCTTTTGAAAATTCTTATTTCGAGAAGAAAATGTCATGACGAGGAAGTTAGGACCCAACATTTTTGAATTCTCGAGAATAAGCTTTTATTTGAAATTTGTGAATTTATTGCAAACAAACACTTGGCTTTCTAAATTCATCGAAAAATAATCGCAATCCAGTAAGTTAGGACACGATCTTTCTCGAGAATCATGAATGCCAAATATTTTGGAAATTTGTAAAAATATGATTATTTTAATGCTGTGGCGAAACCAAAATATATTTCCCAAAAGGTATGTTAACAAGTTAATGTACAATATAAAACAAAAACTTTAATTTAAAACATATATATGTGAATAAATATTTACAAAATATATATACAAGTACAATATACAAGTAAATTTACAAATATGTGTACACATTTATTTAACACACATATACAAGGATACATATAAAAATATAGAATGGAATATATCAATCAAAACTAATAGAAAATGCATGTATGTATTTGAAAATCGTGAAAAAAAATATAAAAGTATATACATGTGCTCATGAAAATTTTGAAAGTAAAATGAAAATATAAAAATATGTATATGTATATATATTTACAGATAAAAGAAATGAATATGTATATATCTATAAAATATAAAATATATAAAAGCTAAAAAGATAAAATGAAACATGTAAAACGATGTAAAATATATGCATGCGTTTAAGAAGTCTAAGAATATATACGCATTATAATAAGAAAAATATGTATGTATAAAGATATGAAAATAAAATATTACAAGAATGTATATGTATATACATATATTTATATATAAAATGCGCATGGATTTATAAACGTTTAAAGGAATATGTGTTATAAATATATATATATATCTTATAAATGGTGTATAAGCATAAAAATGGAATAAATGATATAATAATGGTGTGAAAAAGGATTAAAAATGCAAAATAACTAATAAATGACATTAAAATAAAAAGGAGGACCGATTTGCAACACGCGAATTACATGAGGGGCCAGAATGGAAAATAATCCGCCCCTAAAACACTGCGCAGCAATGGGGACCGTTTTGAAACAAAAATCAAATATGCGGCCCAATTTAAAAAAGAAACAAAAGGGTTTAATTGAAACGAAACGCAAAAAAAAGGACTAAACGCACAATTTCCCTATTCAGGCCAGAACGCGCGGATCCTTCCCTCCGGGTTGGGTCACCGCTGGTCTGTCCTTCAAACAATGCCGTTTGGCCTTTAATATTTAAAACAGTTTCCCTTCTTTTTTTAAAAAAAAAAATCTGTAGCCCACAAAATAAAAGGAAAGAAAAAAATATATTCTTTAACACTCTACTAGGTTTTTTTTTTAAAACTCTTTTCGTTTCTTGCCGTCATTGTCAAATACCCACGGAGTCTCCGATGATGGCGGAGATGATCCCAAAACGCAATGACCCGAACATGGAGGTAAACTTCTCTTCCCTCTCTTCCTTTTATAAATCAATAGTAAACATAAAAAACACTGAAAAGAAAACAAAATTTAAAAACCACCTTTATATTCAAAGGGAAAATGTATTTCTCTTTTTCTGTATTTTCGTCTCTGTATTTGTATCTCTTTACACCCAAAATCCCCCCATTTACAGATTAAAAGTCGGGCTTTTATAGCCAAAATAGAAAAGAAAATAAGAAAAAATGCTATTGCTTGCTGTTTTTTCTCCTTTGGACTCATTGAGTCCGTTTTTGCAGGCATTCGTGGAGAGTTTGGCGCGCGAGGGGTGGTCGTCTCCGAGTCCTGCGGTGCCTGGGATCTGCTGGAGGAGTTTGAGGGCGGCGGCTGAGTCTAGGGAGGCTCTTAGGGTTTCAGCAAATTGATTTTGCTGGGCTAGGGTTTGAAAATTGGCTGTTGGGCCTGTTATTGGGATATTTGGGCATTAGACGAGTTTAGGCCTGCTATTAAAAAAATTGAAATTGCCTGCTTTGTTTTTGTTTGGGCCCGGGCAATTTGGGCTTGTACAGTCATCAAATTAAGAATGAAAAGATTACAAGAAAGAAGAGGTAGGAGGGAGAAATATACCTACAATAATGGTAGATTCGGCAGACTGCGGATGAGAGGCTCTCAATCTCTCAAATATAAAGTAAAAATTAATAATTTCAATTGATTGACGCTAATGATTTTATGAATGATGTATTACTCAAATCAAATTTAGCCCTATTTAATTTGTAGAAAATTTCTTCCATTGCCATGGTTATGGGAAAATAGAAAATGTTGAAAGTTAGTAACAATTGATTTTTTTTTTTAGGAAAACTGAAATTCATTTTTAATTTTAATGGTAGGAGTTGGAATTTAGGAATTAGAAGAGGTTTGGAGAAGCCAAGGAGTTGAAGATGAAGTATTTATGGCTAAGAATTGAAAACCCTAGACATTTAATTGTTTTATTTTAGTTTGAAAAAAATTTCTCATATTAAAAGATAAATAAATAAATTTTTTAACCCCTTTTAGTCTTAGGCCCAGGGCGGCTGCACCTCAAAACAAGCCCCAGGGCCGACCCTGAATGAGGAAGAGCTACAAAAGGTTGTCCTTCCAAAAGCCTCCCACTTTGTCGTGAACTTTATTAGTTGAAATGTTAAGGGTCTAAGTCAATCCCTAACATCATTCTACTATGGATACTTGACTAGGAAAGTGAAAGTTAATCTATGTTTCCTTATGGAAATGAAAATCACAACATATTCTTGTAACAAGTTGGGTACAAAGTGGGGTTATAACTTACTAGTTGGTACAAACTGTGCAGGTAAAAGGGGATGGACAGTTCTCTACGTGGTCTAGCTCAGTTTCTTGTAAGATATGGTTTATGGATAATAAAATTTTGTTTGTTTATATTAAGGAGCTTGATGAATAATCCTGTTGGCTTATATGTTTATGGCTTTCTAATTTTAAATGAAAGACAAAAGAGTTTGGGATAGACACAAGGACAAGATGTCCTTCAATATAAATGAAATCAAAGGGGCGGATAAGCTATTAAACTGTCTTATTAAATGTGGATTAGAAGAGATACTAGCTAAGGGGCCTTATTTTACATGAAGTATCAACAAGCAAGGCAAGGGTCAAGTTTTAGGAAAGGCTTGATAGGGCCTTTATGAATTCCAAGTGCTTCCAAAAACATGGAACTCGAAGGCCTATCTAATAAATAAAAGGGTTTGGATAAAAATACAAGGCCAAAAAATAAGATTGAGTAAAATTTAAGGCTCGGTTTTTACATAGGTTAGGCTTTGGGCAAGATTTTTTTGGTACGAGCCCGAGCCTGACCTGGTCCGAATACATTATGATAAAAAATAGTTATATTAATCATGTATGTTAAATAACAATTATATATATTTATATTAAATCATTAACCCAGTAACAATTAAACCCTTTGCCCAAAATCTAAAAAAAAAAAAAAACTTACCTAACTAAACAACTCAACCCAACCCAAAATGTAAAATTTTAAAATTATATTAAATACAGTAAAATGTTTATTATATTTATTAGTGTTTTTTAATATAAGAAAATATTTATTATATTTATGGTAGTATTTGTTAATATAAATACTTTTTAATATATTTTTAATGTGTTAGAAAAATTTTATTTTAGCGTATTTAGTGTATTATTTTGTTAAAAATTATTTTTAAATAAAAGCTAATCTAAAAAATCAAATATAGGCGAGTTGGGTCGGGCCCATGTTTACCTTGGGTCAGGCTTGGGCAAAAAGTAAGCCCATTTTTTAGGTTGGGTCAGGCCTGGGCTTGAAAAATTAATCTAAATACCTTGCATGGGCCTGACTTGGCCCATGAGCACCTCTATCTATAAAAAACCTTCTACTGATTATCTAACTGCACCTTGGCGTCACTACACCAAAACAGGCCTTTAGCGGCGCTACTTAGCGCCGCAGATACTTTTAGCGGCGCTTTGAAAGCCTTAGCAATCTGCCGCTAATGAATGCGCCACTAACTTTAGCGGCGTTTTTTACTAAAAACGCCGCTAAAGACACTGATCTTTAGCGGCGCTTCTATCACAAACGCCGCTGAAGAATAAGACTTTTAGCGGTGCTTTAGTAGAAGCGCCGCCAAAGACCCTGATCTTTAGCGGCGTTTTTGGGATAAGCGCCGCTAAAGACCCTGATCTTTAGTGGCGTTTTTGGTATAAGCGCCGCTATAGACCCTGATCTATAGCGGCGCATAGACAACAAACGCCACTAAAGAACCGAATCTTTAGTGGCGCTTTCACTACAAACGCCGCTAAAGACCATGAGCTTTAGTGGCGCCTTTTCCACAAACGCCGCAAAAGACCCTAATCTTTAGCGGCGCTTTGACCAAAAACACCACTAAAGGCCAAGCACCTTTAGTGGCGTTTTTTTTAAAAAACGCCACTAAATTTGGCAGATTTGTAAAATAAATTTTTTTATATTTTCACCTCCTGTAAAAATAAATCAAGAAATCATATCTAAACCAAATAAAAGCAATAAATCTATATATTAAACAAATAATATAATAAATATCAATAAATAAAATAAATTTCAGATTATTCTTACAAAAATGTTAAAAGTTAAAATGATAATTAAAAGTCAAAATTGAAGTATATTTACACGATAATCTAAGATGGCGGTTATGCATTCTTTGAAACATCTTCATCATACTCAAGTCTTTTTGGAGTTCATCAAACTTTGACGCTTTCGCTTCCCTCATTGCAGCCTCTATTTCCCTCACTTTAGCCTCTGCTTCCCTCATTGCACTCAGACTTCTCTCGCCTTCTCTCTTCTTCTTGTTGCCAGATCTGCTCTAAGCTGTTGTTGGAGTTCTTCATACTTTCGTTGAACCTCAGCTTCTCTCGCTGCTGCATCTGCTTTAAGTTGTAACTAGAGTTCTTCATATCTTTTTTGAACCTCAGCTTCTCTCGATGTTGCCTCTGCTTTAAGTTGTGTAATTTGCTCAGTTGTTGTCGCTTGCATCTAAGCCATCTGGTCTCTTAACCTCTGAACCTCAGCTTCAGCTCGACTCCCCGAAGGCATATATTGTTGCGAGCTAGATCCAAAATATTGGGATGGGTTAACAAAAGATCCTTTAAATCGAACCCGACCATACCTTTCAGGACCCAAAACTTCAGTGATAACCCTGTTATCAATGTCGTCAAGATGAACAGAACTATCACTGGAAACAATCGCTCAGACTCGCCTTTTTATCCTTTAATTTTTCCTAAAAATAAATCAAAAGTTAGGAACACAATATATATTAAAAACCCAATGCAATTAATGTACTTAACAATATTTGCATTACAATAAATGAAATAAATCATTAGAAAATAAGCACTATAAATAATTAAAACAAGTGAAATTTTATTAAGCAAACGTACCATAATTTCTGCAGACTTGAGAGTCATAGGGTTTCCATCTTTCTTCCTATGTGTAATGTCAAAAGTTGAAGGCGTCCAACTTTTGACCGGATTTAAAATTCCTACAATACAATAGTAAAAATATTAATGTAAGTAATAAATATCTTCCAATATTAAAAATTGAAAATACCTCTGCATGAGCTACACACGCAAAACTTTTCGACCCAAATTGTGTGAGTGAATTTTTTGTCTTGCCTACTTTTTTTCCAACTTCTTCACGATCCTACATTATGAAATTATTAGTATGTTAATTAGGAAATACTATACACCAAAATAATTACAAAATTTTATAAGTTACACATACCTCTCCTTTCTTGAAGTCCAAAATCTAACGACCTCTTCCCACTGGTACCTCAAGATTCCGTGGGACATTTTGTAATCTCTCGTCGAGTGTTGTTTTGTCTTAAAATAGTCTTTCTTTAAAGTGCTCTTATGGTCTCTCCATCTTTTTCCCAATGCCTTCTTTACATAAGCATCGGAGACCTCTAGAGCAAATCTCGCCTACAAAAAACACAACTTAAGAAAGTAAATGTAAACAAAACTTAAACCCAAGTATTATAAATGACATACACATTTTGTTACCTTAATATTATCGAGAGCTTGGTTCTTGTTACTCTCGGGCACTTTATGCCATGACTCGAAGTTAATTGCAAACATATTTGCATTCCGTGCTAGAATGCCCATGTATCCTGCTAAAAGGCGAGCTTCTGATCCAACAGGCTGACCAAAGCTATTACTGGACACTTGGACACGCTCGACTGGATCTAGGTCGTATAAATCGCTCAAGATCAGCACGTCGCGACCTCTCCGCGTCCCACCAGTTTCATCTGAAAAATAAAAGTATTGTAATATACGAAATTTAAAAAAACACAAACAAGAACTCAACACACATGTAAATTAAATGTTAAATTACTTTGAACGTCTATAGGTTCTTCAAGTGTAACCGGAACATTCGAAGATCCAATAGCGATCGTTGTTCAATCTTTGTTTGTTTCACGAGTTTGGAGTACCTTAAACAATGCGGTGCGATCGCACTTTTCTTCTAGGCATTTTATCTGCAATACAAATAAATTAGTTAAAAACTTAGTATACAATTAGAATAATAATATCACATATAAAATAGTTGAAATATCATCATTCGTAAATGTAAGTAGATAATCGTAAAAGCTTACTACATTATAATTCGTAAATCTCTTCATCCGTATCTTGACGGACCTATTGAAATTGTGTACTAGTACTAGGGATGTTTTCGTTTAAGTTCTGTTCTGGAAATGGCAAAGTTTGTGTTCTGTCGTCAATGTCATCTCTACTTCCACTGCCCATGTCAAACAAGTCTCTAGGGATGTTACGGAGTACAACGTACCAACCCTCATCAGTTGGGTCTTTTGAGTAAAAAACTTGTTTGACTTGAGAAGAAAATACATACTGACTCATCAATCAATTGTTGTCCTGTGAATCAATCGGCGAAGTTTACCATTGTGAAACCAAATTGATCTTGCTTGATTCTACGTGCAGTATTAACATCGGCCCAATCACCTCGAAATAAGACAACTTTCCATTTGTCGTAGTAATCCAACTCAATTATGTCAGTAAGAAGTCCAAAATATTCCACATTTCCCTCCACAGGATTATTGTCACTAGCACTAGCATAACTTGTAATTGAGGAATTAACCACTATTCCACAATTTTGCGTTCTTCTCAATCTCTCGCGGTATTTTGTATGAAATCTGAATCCATTTATAATGAACGCACTATATCTTTTAACCACCCGATTTGGACCTTGGGAAAGCCATTTAACTTCGTCATTGACATTCTTCCCACTCCAAACCTATTGAATGGAAAGTAAACTAAATGAGTAATTAAAAATGTAAAATCCAAAACATTATTATTTTTCAATGAAGCTCCTATTGCATACCGTTTGGCTTAACCATTCATGAAAAGTTTCTGTAAACAACTTATTGATATCTCGATGTTGTGTTCTTCGGGAGCGCGAACGAGATCTCAATATTTGTTTGTACTCACTATGTTAAAAATATGTTCAGTTTGTTAGACTATGAACAATTTTTAAATCTTGAATATTTATCAAATTTCTAGAACATACTTGCGTAAAGGTTCCATTTCTTCGTGGTGAAACAGAACATATCGATGTGCTTGAACCCACGATAAATCATCTAATTTTACAATTTCAACTTTACCGATTGGTTCTCCAAAACTTTGGAACAAATAATTATCGGCAAAGTTATGATCCGTGAGTCCAGCATTTCTATTTGGTCTGTTGAACCTCGTTTCAACATCTTCCAAATATCTTGAACAGAAGGTCATACATTCCTCTGCCAAGTAGCCTTCAGCAATCGATCCTTCTGGATAACGCTTGTTACGGCAATAATACTTTAATTTGGATAGGAACCTAAACACGTTATACAACATTATCAAAAGTTGTAACTAAAGGCATATAGGCGAATGAAGGAAAATTTAAAAAATACTTCTTTAACACCTTTCTATGGGATACATCCATCGATAGAAAACGGGTCCGCCAAGAATTGCTTCGTGCGGGAGATGAATTATCAAGTGAACCATAATGGTGAAGAAGGAAGGTGGGAAGATTTTCTCCATGTTGCATAAGGTCAAAGCGGCTCGATCCTGCACCTTCTGAAGTTCTTGAACATCCAAAACTTTGCCACAAATGGCTTTCATTATGTTGGATAGTTCAATGATACAAGACGTCACCTTCTTGGACATACAACATCGTGAGCAACGGCATTAAATCTTGCATCAAGATGTGATAGTCATGTGATTTCAAATAATATAATCTTGATCTTTAACACTAACACATCGAGATATATTTGATGCATACGCAATGGAACCTTTATATCCTTCAACACCATGCAAAACAGTTCTTTCTCCGTCTTGGACATTGAGAAAATAGAAAGGCAAGAACCGATATTTCCCATTCGAAGTGGATTGGGATGAAGATCGGTCGAATTCCATTTGGACTAAATCAAGTCGACTCAAGATTGTCTTTTGATTTTCCGTCGACGTTCAAAATTGTACCCACAATATTCTCGCACACATTTTTCTCAATGTGCATAACATCAAGATTGTGTCGTAAAAGGTGGTGCTCCCAATAAGGCAACTCAAAAAAAATACTTCTTTTTTTCCACAAGTCCGCCTCATTAGGATCATCCTCTTCATCGGAGTTGTCATCAGCTTCATCATTTGATCTTCTATTTCTTTGCGTGTTTGCCGGTTGATTCATCTTCCCGTAAATAAAATTCATATCTTGCAACATTAACAAGATTTCAGATCCACTTGTCTGCGAAGGAGCATCTCTGAACTCTTCAGTACCGTCAAATGCTGAACTATGAGATCTAAATCTATGATTTTTCGGTAACCACCGACGATGCCCCATGTAAGAGAACTTCTTCCCATTGTATAACCATTGCGAACATGTTTGTGCAGCACAACAAGGGCACGCATAATGACCCTTGGTACTCCAACCGGATAAATTGGCATACGCGGGGAAGTCATTAATGGTCCACATCAAAGCTGCACGTAAATTAAAGTTCTCCTTTCAAAGACATCGTATGTCTCGACACCACCCATAATTGTTTTAACTCTTCAATAAGTGGTCGTAAATAAATGTCGATATCATTCCCGGGCCCTTTCTCTCCAGAGATAATCATAGATAAGATAAGGGAAGATTGCTTCATGCAAATCCACGGAGGCAGATTGTAAGGAACAAGCACTACTGGCCAAGTACTGTATGCAGTACTCATGATCTTGTAAGGATTAAATCCATCAGATGCTAGGCCAAGCCTCACACTCCTCGGATCACTTGTAAAGCTTGGAAATTTATTGTCAAATGATTTCCAAGCTAAAGAATCTGTCAGATGCCTTAATAGTCCATCATCGGTTCGTCCTTCATGGTGCCACGTCATTGACTCCGCTGTCTTCGACGACATGAAAAGCCTTTGAAGCCTTGGTATCAGCGGAAAATACCGCAAAATCTTTACCGGCTTCTTTCTTGGTTGTGCATCATTTTCATCGTCGTTCCCATCTTCTGTGTTTCTATTCATCCAATGGGATTCGCCGCATACATGACAGCACTATTGGTTTCTCCGATCGCCCCAGTACAACATGCAATCATTCGGGCAACTATGGATTTTGTTGTACCCAAGACCTAAGTCTTTTATCATTTTCTTCATATCTTTGCATGACTGAGGGATTTTTGCAAACGGAAACATTTCTCTCAAAAACTCTAACAGCATTGTCAATGAGTTCCCCGTCCACCCTCCCAAACATTTTAACTGGAAAAGACGAATGCAGAAAGACATTTTCGAAAATTTTGATCCCTCATATAGTTCTTCATTCATCTCATTAAGTAGCGCGTAGAACTTTGCTGCTTCTCCATTCGGCTCTTCATGATATTGGTTTCTTCTGGGTTCAGTAAAAGTATTTCCACCGAGATTACAATCATCAAATCGAGCAAAGTCGGGTGGGAATGACTGTAAACCATGACTGTGAATATTAAATGCTTCCCGCAACATCCCTTCCATGTCATCACCTCTAACAGACTGATGGTAAGTGGTACTATCATAAGATACATCCATCCTTGAAGAGGAAGTACTAGGTGGTCATTCTCCATGAAAAAACCATTGTTTATAACCACGAACAAACCCATCAACAATTAGATGCTCGTATACAACTTCACGATAATGCCAGTTTATGTTGACACACTTCTTACACGGGCAAAGAATCATGTTCTCTTCGCTTGCATATTGAAATGCAAAATTTAGAAAAATTTGTACTCCATTTCGATAACTGTCGCTTACCCTTGACAAATTCATCCAAGACCGGTCCATTTCTTATTTCTTGAAGCCTAATCTTCAGATAAATTGCAGAGTTTAGGATTTAGGAATAAGTATAGTTAAGCTATGTAAGTATTTCCTAATTATGTAAGTTATTTATTACCCAAATTATGTAAGTTGTGTGTTATGAAAATTATGCTATGTAAGTTATGTAAGTCACATAAGTTATGTAAGAAGTTATTTATGTAAGTTATGTAAGTTATGTATCGAAGTTAATTAACTAACTTATGTAATTTAAGTATAATATTAATGTAAGTTATGTAAGTTGTAAGTTATGTAAGATATTAATGTAAGTTAATTAACTAACTTATGTAATTTAAGTATAATATTAATGTAAGTTATGTAAGTTATGTAAGTTATGTATAATATTAATTAACTAACTTATGTAATTTAAGTATAATATTAATGTAAGTTATGTATAATATTAATGTAATTAGTTATGTAATTTATGTATTTTAATTAACTAACTTATGTAATTTAAGTATTATTTTAAGCAATTTAATAATTAATATTAACAACATGTGTAAGCTTACACATTACATCAATGATCTAATGTTATGTATAATACAAAAATTTAAGTATAATATTAATTAACTAACTTATGTAATTTAAGTATTATTTTAATGTAAGTTATGTATTTTAATTAATGTACTTAGTTATATATGTAAGTTATGTATAGTATTAATGTAATTAGTTATGTAATTTATGTATTTTAATTAACTAACTTATGTAATTTAAGTATTATTTTAAGCAATTTAATAATTAATATTAATAGCATGTGTAAGCTTACACATTCATCAATGATCTAATGTGTTGTATAATACAAAAATTTAAGTATAATATTAATTAACTAACTTATGTACTTTAAGTATAATATTAATGTAAGTTATGTATAATATTAATGTACTTAGTTATGTAAGTTATGTATAGTATTAATGTAATTAGTTATGTAATTTATGTATTTTAATTAACTAACTTATGTAATTTAAGTATAATATTAATGTAAGTTATGTATTTTAATTAATGTACTTAGTTATATATGTAAGTTATGTATAGTATTAATGTAATTAGTTATGTAATTTATGTATTTTAATTAACTAACTTATGTAATTTAAGTATTATTTCAAGCAATTTAATAATTAATAGCATGTGTAAGCTTACACATTCTGTCAATGATCTAATGTAAAGTCTAATACAAAAATTGCTTGCCAAGTCTAATTAATAGCATGTGTAAGCTTACTGATTTGGTACTTGGATTAGAGTCAAATTTATACTTTCACTATATTTAAATATGGAATTTTGCTATTGCACATTCCATTTCATTGATTTATAAATAAAAGAATTGATTATTAGAATATTTCCTATTGCATACAATTTGTTAATGTTCAATAATGATTTATGTTCACTAACACAAACTTAATGAAATATTCAGATTATTAGTTTGAATTGATTTATTTAATTAGTTACCTTAAGGTGATTCTAGAATTAATAATATCATTTTCATTATTATGATTGGTGGTCTGCAAATTATTCACTCTGACAATTAAATTATTTTGACAAAACTTACTATTTTCCTCTAAAACATGTATATTCATGAATCTTGAATTTGATCCCAGTGGAGGAAAATTTTAATTTTATGGCTATGAATTTGGAAGAGTTGAAGTTCATCTTCATCAAAGAGATGACAAAGCTATTACCTTGTCATAGAGGAAGGTAGAGCAATTTACCGTGAAGAAATTTGTCAAAATTTACCTCAAGCTAATGGCTTAACAATTGAAGTAACGAATGATACAGAAGCAGAGACAAATGATGCGGAGGCAGAGACAAATTTCATGATTGAAGTAGAATGCTCAAGTTAGGTTTACGGGTTCAAAAATTACACTCTATCACATTCAACTATAGAACCAAAAGGGGGAAAAGGGAAGAAAAACAATAAGGCAGAAAATAAGGAATGAGAAATTGAACCAAAAGGCATAAAATATAGAAATAGAAGGAATACAATAAGAGATTCCAGCAAAAGAGATGAACAGATTTGCAAAGAACTATTTGAAAATGAAAGTATACCGCAAAACTGAACGGATTTGAAATCCAACCACAAACTTCAGACAATTTCACATGAACTGAATCAAAAGGAAGTTGCAAACGTAAAATCAAATTACAAAAAGTAAAAGAAGTCTCTAATAAAATGATAAAATCAAATCACAACAACAGAAAAGGGAATATACCCTTGGCTCAGTTCGATGTCAGAGAAGAAACGGAAAGCTTACCGTAGTTTCTGTTCGCCGGCTTGAACCCACGATTGGGCTTTCTCAGTTAGAAGAAAAGGGGAAGTTCTGAAAGTGAAATCTCGTAAAAATCAGAAATAATTAGAATGAAAAAAAAACGTGGCTGATTTTTATGACAGAAATAATCAGAAATCTCGCAAATTGCTCACTTGAAATCGATTCACCGAATAAACAAATTTTTATGACAGAATCAGTTTATTCGAAACCCTGGATCCCAAAAAAACAAAACCCTAAAATTTTAATCTTAATCGGCCATCGACAGAAATGGCTTACCTGGGATACAAATATCGCAGCTTTGCCCAACAATGGTGTAAAGATCGATTCCAAACGAAGTTGATTCCTGATATGTCGGCTCCTAGAACTTAGTTGCTAATTTTTTTTTCTTCCCTCTCGAATCGCTGCTGTTACTCTGCAAAAATTTAGAAAATTTTGGTAAAGGAGACGGAGGGGAGGGATGAAGTAAAAATGTCCTCTTAGGAAACGACACCGTTTAAGGTAATTTTAAGTCTCGTTTGCGGCGTTTTTAAAAAAAACGCCTCTATTGTATTCACATTTGCGGCGTTTTAGACAGAAACGCCACTAATATTTTAAAGCACGTAAAGAAACGGCGTCGTTTTAATAAATTATAGTGCCTCTTGTGGCATTTTCTGAAAAAACGCCACAAAAATTAATAACCTGAATTAAACCGGCGCCGTTTTTACAAACACTTATATATCCTTGCGGCGTTTTCAATAAAACGCCAGTAATAGATTATATTCTACCACTGAAACGACGCCGTTTTCCAATATTTTAAATTTTATCCATAAACTGAAACGACGTCGTATCAAAACAGCTTGGAATTCTTTTGTGGCGTTTTTTATAAAAACGCCGGTAATGTCCACCTTTAGCGGCGTTTTTGGCAAAACCGCCACCAAGGAATTTAAATTCTATTACCAAATCGGTTCCGTTTTGGAAAATTTGTATATATATTAGCGGCGTTTTTTCTAAAAACGCCACTAAATTTCACATTATTTATTTATTTATTTTATTGTATTTTCATTAAAATTTTAGTAAATAATTATTAAAGTTTAAAGTAATCTTTAAAAGTTTTGATAAAATTAACATTATTAGTTTTTTATTTCCTTTTTATTTTTTTATTTTTCTTATATTTTGGTCCAAATTAAATAATTAATTACATATATATATATTCATATAAAAATATCAAATTGTTAAGGCTAAATATTTTTCAGACATTTTAGTATTAATTAATTGTCTCATTTAACAAGTCTCAAATAAACCTTGTATCAATTAGTATGGTAGTGACGATAAATTGGGAAACAAAACACATGCAAGGGCGGTCAATATATAAATTAATATATTTTAGAAATATATACTCATAATTTAAATATATTTATTTTATTATTAAGAACATATTTAATATATAAATTAATAAAACTAATTAATCGAGCTTAAACCTTAATCGATCTAAACCCTTAAATCACTAACTCTTAACCCTAAACCACAAACCCCAAACCCATAAACCCTAAACATTATTTAATATGTAAATTATAAAACACTAATCAATCTAAATCTTAAACCCTAATTGGACCCCGAATCACTAACCCCAAACCCCTAAACATTATTTATTAATATATATAAATTAAAAAAACTAATTAATATAAATCCTAAACCCTAACTCGACCCCGAATCACTAACCCCTAACCCCTAAACATTATTTAATATATCAATTAAAAAACACTAATTAATCTAAACCCTAAACCCTAACCCTAAATCCCTAACCCCTAAACAATATTATTTAATATTATATAATTTAATATATATTACTTAGTCTAAACCCTAAACTTTAACCTAACACCGAATCCATAGACCCTAAACTTCTAACCTTTAAAGGTCAAATTTAACCTCTAACCCCTAACCCCGAACCAATAAAACCCCCTAATTCCATATTCTATATATAAACCTTAAAATTGTAACTCTTAAACCGGCCCTAATTAATCCTAAATTAACGATATATTTATACCCTAAACTATAATGATAATTAAATTAAATATTTTTAAATTAATACTATCGTATCTTTTACAATTATATTTGAAATTATTTAATATATACTTTAAAAATCAATCAATTATGTACCCAAAAAATTTTAAAATAATTTTAAATAATAGTATTGTAATTTCTCCATTTTTAACATATATTTTTCTATGTTTTTTTTATTTCAAATTATTTCTACGTGTCATTATTTCAAATTTATTCATTTTTAACAAATATTCAATTAAAAATAAATTGGATTTTAATTAATATAAATAAACAAATTACATAACAAATAGATAGATAAAATGTTTTTGCGGCGCTTTTTAAAAAACGCCGCTAAAGACCTGAGCATTAGCGGCGCTTATTCAGAAACGCCGCTAAAGACCCTAAAAACTCAGAAAACGGTGCCGTTGGGCTTAAGCTTTTTGCGGCGCTTTTAAAAAAACGCTGCTAAACACCTGAGCATTAGCGGCGCTTTGAAAAAACGCCGCTAAAGACCCCAAAAACTCAGAAAACGGTGCCGTTTGGCTTAGGCTTTTTGCGGCGCTTTTAACAAAACGCCGCTAAAAGACCTAAGAATTAGCGGCGCATTACAAAAATGCCGCGAAAGACCCCCAAAAACTCAGAAAACGGTGCCGTAAAAGACCCCCAAAAACTCAGAAAACGGTGCCGTTGGGTTTAGAACTTGTTATTGCGCTTTTAAAAAACGCCGCTAAAGACCTGAGCATTAGCGGCAGCGATCGGAAACGCCGCTAAAGACCCCAAAAACTCAGAAAACGGTACCGTTGGGTTTAGGCTTTTTGGCGTACCGTTAAAAACCGCCGCACTGAGACTCGAGAATTAGCGGCGCTTTATAGAAACGCCACTAAAGACCCCCAAAAACTCAGAAAACGGTACCGTTTGGCTTAGGCTTTTTGCGGCGCTTTCAAATAAACGCCGCTAATGCTTATTTTTAGCGGCGATTTTTAAAAAACGCCGCGAATAATCGACCCTTACCGGCGTTTTCCTAAAAGCGCCGCTAATGCTTGATTTGTAGTGGCGTTTTTTGTTTAATCGCCGCTAAAAGCGCCGCTAAAAGCCAGTTTTGGTGTAGTGCGTATGTGTGCCGAGGTTATAAATCAATACAAAAACAATCAATAATCTAGCGATGTACTACAAATGTGACAGGTCGAGTTGTAATATTTTGTAGTGTTATAAAGGAACACTTGAGTATTCCAAGGATAGAACTCAAAACCTAAAAAAAATAGAACACTCGAGTTATAATATATATTTATACTTATATTAAATCACTAACTAAATAACAATTAAACCTATCGCCTAAAATTTTAAAAAATATCCAACTAAATAACCTAACCCAAAATATAAAATTTTAAAAATTATATTTACTACAATAATTTTTTTTATATTTATGGTAGTGGCTTTTAATATAAATACTTTTTAACATATTTGTAATGTGTTAGGAAATTTTTATTTTAATGTTTTTAGTGCATTTAGTGCATTATATATATTTTAAAATTATTCTTAAATAAAAATTAATTTAAAAATTAAATATGGGCGGACTGGATCAGACTCGGATTTACCTCTCTTAAATTGAGCTTGGCTTAAAGCCTATTTTTAAACCGGATCGAGCTTGAACTTAAAAATTGATCCAGATACTTTATATAAACCTGACCCAAATCTAACCTGAATCTAATTTAACTCATTGCTCAATTTTTTTCTTAATTCAAGCCTTTGATAGTTTTGGAGACAACTATTTAAATATGCCTATAATATAATATAATATAATATAACATATATCTGCATTCAATTTATTTAATGTAATACTATTAAATAAAACAAGTTTTATTTTATTTCTAACTTTTGGGAAATTGAAAGGAGAAAGAAAAGTATCCCAAATATCAATGATGCAGACAATTTATATGGGCAATGTAAGAAGTTTTCAAATTTTTAATTTGTGATTTTATAAATATAATATAAAATTGTAAGAGCTTATTGAACCCATACTAACCTATTTACTGACATCAAAATCATGAGATAATGAGTATCAAACCATAGTCAAAGTCTAGAAATATACATGTGGACAAACAACAGCTAATGTACATTAAACCCATAAAATATCCCATTTTGTTTTGAGAGTATGATATCATTTTAAATAAAATCTTTGAGTTAGTGTTTTGAGGATCCGCACTAAATTTAATTAGGGTTTAATGTGATTTTCGAATATTGAAAGGTGTTAGACAATAAGGAAAACGGATATGACAACATTTAGTTCTCAAACTTGACAATATTTCTCAACTTTGTTATGTTCTATATTACTCTCTGAACTTGACAGTTCTTCTTAATTTTGGTCCTCGTGGGGACCTTGCACTTTGAGATCGTGTCATGTCATCACCTAAATTATTTTTAAAAAAATGATAATTTTTTAGGTTGACATAAACCAAAACCGGAAAAAGGTATAAGGTAAACTACAATAGAGGTCACCCAACTATTTTTTTTCTTTTTTGATCATCCAACTATGAAAAGTTACAAAACAGTCACCCAACTATTCTTTTTTTTTTTGGGTCACTAGCTAGCTAACGTAAAAGTGAAAACATTCAAAAATCCAAAATAGTTGAGTGACCAAAAAAGAAATTTATTAATAATTGGGTGAGTATTAATATAATTTATTCAAAATTGAAGGACTTAAGTTTAAAAAATGGTTAAGTTACTGCTTTATCTGAAAAGAAAAAGAGTGAGTAGGAGGGAGAGGTGTTTGTAAAACTAGGTTGTTCCACAATGGCTGCCCTGGAATCATCCTGTAATTAAGAAAAAAAAGATTCATGTTTCAGTTTCAGACTTTGTTTTCAGAACCAAATTCTGTCAGGATTCTCTTCAGATTTGAAATAAAACTGAAAGAGGACAAGACACCAAGGCATGATGTCCCAGTGCTGGTTCCACTACCATGGAAAACGAACCTACTATTCCAATTTACATGCAAATATGTTTGGGTTTTGGCTTTTAGTAAGTGACAATGGAATCAAGACATTGATATTGTAAGAAAAAAAAAGTAAATTCCCCATTAGGGAGAATGGAAGTTATGGGTGCCTAAATTGTCCTACCTGTTGAGTTATTCTATGATGGTACTACTTCACTTCACATTTTATATTTTACTATAACTCTGTCAGTTTCTTCGATTGTTGCAAATTTTTTTGTTTTTTTCTTATTTGGGTTCCAACAAGAATTTAGAAACTTTATGTTTCATTGATTTGGGTTTCTAAATCATCTGCAAGCTGATGGATTAGTTGGCTAATTTGTTACATTAGCTTCTTTTATTTTCCAAAAAAAAAAAAATTTAAAAAATTATGCCGATTGAGTCTTTAACTTGTTGGCATGAACATTGTCAATGTAAGAAGACGTGAATTTGAGTTTCTTGAAGTGCATTATCCTTTTATTTATGGGTTGGAGAGGAGTTATCTATGGGTAGTTCTAAGCATTGTGTCGAAAAGAACATATATGAACAAAACTTCTAATTAGGAGTGTTCAAACTTTGGTTAAAACTGAATTAACCGGCCGAATCGATCTAATTTGGTTATTCAGTCTGTTAACCGATTTAGCTCGGTTGGAGGTTGGTTAAAGGTTTTTTAGAATTTTGATTAACGGCTAATTCAATTCAAAATCAGGTAATTAACCAAACTTAATAAATAAAATTATATATTAAATGTATTAAGCTATTACTAATTTGGTTAATTCGGTTAAATTAACATTATCAACTTTTTTTTGATATGTTTTAACAAAAACAAAAATATATATATATATAAATTTTGGTTAATTCGGTTAATCGATGAATTAACCAAAATATTTTGATTCGATTATTTGTTTTGAAAAAAAATCAATTCAATAACTGCTTAATGATTAAAAGTTTGATTAATACTAGTTCGATTCAGTTAACTGCTTAAACACCTCTACCTATATTGAGATTATTCAAAAAAATTTCTTTTCCTCATCTAACATTATTTAAAGATAACTTTTTACATATTCATGATTCGGTTTCATAGTTAAGCATTCATATTGTTTTGTTGATATTTCTAGCTAGTGTACCGGAAACTTTTGACCTCCTATTTTCATTCTATTTTTATGTAAATTAAATTTTATTTCGACCCAAAAGTTAAATTTTACTACTAATCTACGATATTATAATGTGAATTTTGTCTGTAATTTAATTTAACTAGTTTTAGTTATTGTACTTTTCAAATTAATTAATTTTTGTCATTGTGCTTTTTGAATTTTAAAATATGTTTAGTTAAATTCAATTACTAGTCTTATATACTATGTGTAAAATTATAAATTTAGTATATATTCTCAGATTGGATAATTTTAAGTTCTTATACTTGAAATATCGATATTAACACAATAATTATCATTCATCCATTAATTAAATTTTTGGTGAATAATATACGTAAAAACAACAAGCTTATATAAATAATATGCCTTAGAAATAGCAGCATTAAATAAATTTAAAAGCCTTAATAGTGATCTTGGTTAGGGAACTTGGGGGTCTCCAATGTACATTAAATGCCATGGTATTGGGATAAGAAAATGATGTCTGAATTCAAAATCGAAAAACAAAGTCTCTCCCCACTTCATTTAATGATTCATTTGTTGACCCACATGCCTCAACATGTTTCTTGTTTTTATTTTGCTGGGAAATCAAACATTGGATAATTTACTTTCAAGTAAGTTTCAAAATTTTAATGTCATCAAGTTGCATTGGTAATTTTTGCCATTTCTGTTAAATAAACTTTAATAAAGAAAACCCAACTGATCATCATAGGGGCTGGCAGGGTGTACCCTAAAATAATTTTTTTATTTAGGTCCTTTTATAATTTATAAAATTTTAAATTAATAATAGTAAAATTGCACTTTACCTTTTAAAAATAATAAAAATTTAATTTAATCTTTTAAAATTATAAATATATAAGATATTAAAATGATAAAATTGTACTTTTACTATCATAAAAATATATAATTTAATTTCGTCCCTCTAAAAAGAATTACGAAAGAAAAAACTTATTTTATTAATAATAGAAATTGAATGATGTACAATTTATTGTAAATAAAAGATTTGTGACTTAAATAATAATTAATACAAAATATAGTGACCCAAAATGTAATTACCTAAAATAATTACAAATATATTAGGTACTGGTGAAATTGAAATTGTGCCACGTGTCTTTAAGTTGTATTTAAGTTTTTTAAATAAAAAGTACATATGTTAAAAATTTAAAATTAAATAAATAGGACTTATGATAAAATCTCAATTTGATTTAAAATAAATAAATATGACACGTGATAAAATTACAATATCTCATCTATTGAGTTAAAATGTCCGCAAATAATAAAGTATAAATGTTGAAAATAATATTATTTATTTTGTAAATAAAAAATATTTTCATTATTACCCAATTAAATTAGTGCTCGATCAGACTTGTGACCCGAGTTAAAACTTTTGATTATTTTCATAAAAAAAACTTTGGATTCTTCAGTTTTATAGTTAAAACCCCCATTAAAATCCTCTACAATAACAACAAAGCAAGGTAGCCTTAGGATTAAACACATACTACAATCCAAATTGGGATAAGACCCCCCAACATCATCATCATCATCAGCCACAGTGACTGAGTCGTAATCCTCCAAGCTATCCTCCACGCTTAGCAAATCAACCATTGATTTACATCATGTTTATGACCTAACTGAACTAAACTTTGGATTTATCGGGTTTTATAGCCAAAACCCCATTAAAACCCCCTATAGATGACAACAAAACAAGGCAAGATAGCCTTGGGATTAAAAACATACAACTCATCCAAATTGGAGTAGGCCCCAACATCACCACCCGCCACCGTGACCGAGTCGTAATCCTCCAAGCTGCCTTCCATGTTCTTCTTCACTCTCCCTGCAATCACCCTACAAACAAGCATGGCCCTGTTCTCTTGCTTTCCATTATCTTCTTCTACCCCAGCTGCCATATCATGAGCTTTGCCACTGGTTGCTGTCGTCAATATTCCTTTCCCATTGGGACCACCACCATTACCGAGTTCTTGGGCTACCTTGAAACCATTTTTAATGATGCTGCAGACATTGCAGTTGGGGCTCGAGTTACACAAGTTGGAGGACCCGTTGAGACCTAGTGAACATGCAAAAGTGGTGCAATGAAACCGAAGGAGCTCATTGCCATCCGCTATGCAACGAGGGTGCTTTTTGGGATGCTTGGTGGCTTTGGATTTGATTGAATCACGGTATTCCTCGAACTTGGAGATGGTTTTTGGGGTGTTATGGACTTTAAGGATGCGATCGATTTGGCATATAGGTGCTTGTTTCTTTAACCAACTTGACTGGAATATGATTTCCACTATGTTCTTGCTTGTGTCTTCAGGACCAAGTTCAGATACTGTTGATTTATATCAGATTGTATGAATATTTTCAATGGTAAATTGAGATTTAAGTTACTTAGAAAAATAAAAAGCAATAAAGGAAACGAATGGGGAAAAAAAGGAGCAGTAGACAAGTGAACTTTCTCAAAAGGAAGAAAAGTATACCTGCATGCCTGACAGCTTGATGAAGCTCCAAATTTTCAGCTTTCATGAAAATCTCACCGCATTCAGGGCAAGAACGGATAGTAGTCCTGAGGGAAGGGTCTTTGGCCATACCAAGAACTGGATCGACCACCATTCGGCACTCATAACAGCCGGAGAATCTAGTAAATGGTAGTCCTCGAAATGAGCCAACATTAGAAGAAGAAACTACTACTCCATTAGGTTCATGCTGCACAGGAGCTTTCACGGATCCAAGCGATGCCCTTTTCTTGTTGAGCTCAGGGGAAGCTGTTACAGGCCTTTCCATGATCTTTGTGTTGCTGCATAATGATCCTGAACACCTCATTTTCTTGCATTTCTTGCCAGTTTCGTCCACCACAACATGTTCCCGTTGCTGTTGCTGTTGCTGTTGCTGTTGTTGTTGTTGTTGCTGATGCTGTTGTTGTGGTTTGCCGAAGAAAAGGCCTTTGACAAGTGACCAATTAGAGGGTGGTTTGTCATTCTTCTGAGGCTGAGGTTGAGGCTGAGGGCGGCGCTTTTTCTTTTGGTTATGATAAGTGTCTTTGGAAGGTTTTCTTTGGTGAGTAGGTCCAGCCATTTTGGAGAAGATGTAGTGTGGGATTAAAGGAGCTAAGACAAAATGATGGCTTCTTTTTTATGTATTCAGAATCTGAGATAGACTGCCATTAGTAACATGAAAGGGAGGGAGCTTCAGAGATGCTTCATAGCTGCCTACTGACATTAGCTGTGTTTTGTTAGTTTTTTATTTGGAGGGCTAACCTCTGCAACTTGGATTTATAAATTAATCTCCTCTCTTTCTCTCTCCCTCTCTCTCTCTCTCTGTATAAATATAACTGTAGATTGTTGATGGCAATTATAGGCCGTTGATTTCCATTATAGATACTTGGATAATCTGAACAAGAAACAAAAAGTGGGTCTATTTTTTTAGGTTACAATATGATACTAGTCCCTGTATTTCTATAGGATTTGAGATTTAGCCCTTATACTTTAAAAGTTAAAAATTCAATCTTCTTACTTCTTTCAATTCAAAAATCATAGATCAACCATTATCGTCGTTGGTAGTTTCTATTAAAATTTGTCGACTTAACATGTTTATTTTCTTTCAATCATATGGCATGTCACATGAGGATAACTTAATCAACATATGAAATTGACAAATTTCACCAAAAAATACGTACGCTTTTAATTATTGAACTGTGTTTATTTTTCAATCAAAACAGTTTGAGGACTTTATTTCTAACTTTTAAGTACATGAACTGAATCTTAAATTATATTAAAGTACAGGAATTAATAGCATATTTGAACTTTTTTAATTATGATGTGTTTGGAATGGTAGCTAAAGTAATTATATGCAGATAATTACAAATAATTACATTTAAATCCAATCAACCTATGGCTTTTCAAATACACTTGTACATGGTTTAGGTTTAAAATGTATAATAGTAGTATTTTAATTTTAGAATATATATTTGTTTAAAATATAATTATATATCATTTTACTAATCAAATAATTTCAAATACATTTTGACCTACGAAGCGTTTAACTAATTTACATAGTATATATTGTAAATTATTTATACTAATTTTAATTAAATTAAATAATAATTTATTATTAATTATTTATACTTGGCAAAAGACCGACCAACGATGACAATTGACAATGAGTAAATGTTTAAATTTAAAAAGGAACTAGCTTAACAAATATAGAATGTTAGTGTAATTAGATAAAATTTCCTATGATGTTTATTTTTCTTAATAATTTTAGGTTTATTGGCATTATAAGCCCTCAAACTTTTTCTCAAAAATCATTTAAGCCCCTTACATTTCCCTCAATAAGCCTTTTTTACTAACGCTGACCTTTCGTATTTAACGACAACACTAACGTGGCCATTAATAGACGCAATGTCATCAAAAATAAAAAATATTTTTAAAATAAATACTCATTTTTGCAATGCATTTTAGAATTATAAAAATTATAAAATAATCATCAAAATTATATATTTTTTTTAAAATATATAAAAATACTAGATATTAATTAAAAATAATAAAATTTATAAAAAATATTATTTTTATATTTTAAATATCAACAACTTATATATTAAAATTAAAATTAACAATTTTTGTTGTACTTTTGCCTCTCATTTTTAATCTGTGCAAGTTATATTGGTTAGATAATTTAATCAAAACGAGGAAATTATTTTTATAAAATTTTATAATTTAATTTTTATATATATTTTAATTAATTTCTAATATTTTTATAATTTTTCTAATTTTATAAAATTTTATGGTTTTAATTAATGTCTTATAATCTTTATAAATTTTAATTTATTAAATAAATTTTATATATTTTTATAATTCTAGAATGAATCTAGAGTCTAGGCACTTATTTTAAATATAATATTATTTTTTGAAATTTTTATTCTTCTTTCGACATTGACATGATATTTGTTAACGACCACATCAGCGTTGCCATTAAATACTAATGCTTAATGTCAGTCAAAGGGCCCATTTGGCCACTTTTGTTAGTTTGGGAGCTAAATTAGGAGAAAAAATTTCGGAAAGACTTAATTGATTTTTTCTTTTTAGTTTTTGAAGGTTTATTTTACGAGTAAACATTAATTTTATTAGTAATCGTATTGTTGAATAATTTCTTGGACTAACATTTTATATACAATGATTTGGTTCTAAGTTTTGCTACTTGTCTAGAGATTTTTTTTCAAGTATTATTGACACTTTTCTAGTAACTAATATATTTTTTAAAATTTAAAATTAAGTAGTCACGTAAATACAATTTATACCATTAAACATGACATAAAAAATTACAATGTAAATACACTATGTTAGCCAAACACGTTTAGAAAATTAGAATTCCTTATAATTACAAAAGTGAGTAATTACTGTTTGGATACCTAAGAATAAAGAAATGAAACTGTCTAGATTTGAATCCGAGATATGAGATTATAAGTAAATGAGTATTTGGATACCTAAGAATAAAGAAATGAGATAGTCTGGTCCATTTATTATTATTATTTAGTACAACTTACATACATCACTAACAGCAAATCACTATCGCACATCAACGACAAATAATTTTTAAGACATAAATTCATGATATTAAAATAAAATATTCAAATTCAACTAAAAATGTTAAAAGTTAGGAGGAAAAAAATCGATTTGTTATTCTCCTATTGGAAAGGAATAAGAATAACATGAAATCACAGTTTCATACAATCATTCTCGTATATTTGAGGCTTCATTGTAGGAGTATTTCATCTCTTTTCTCATATCATAATTGTATCAGAAAAATAATTTTTTTGCTTTCATTCTTTTTATGTATCATAAATCAATTAGGTCACGACCTTATTGTCTTCAAGTTTCAATACTTTCAAATCAAGTAGCTGAACAAGAGAGCATGCATGAGGTTGCAGACTGCACAGGCTGTTGGTGGTTGATGGTGGAGCCATGCCAATGATGATGTGATAATTTCTGAATAAAATTGATACAAGGAATGGACATATTAAAATAGGAATAAAAATGCATGGATTAGATAAGTAAGGTAAGGTGGGATATTTGGGGGAGAGAGCTGATCACCAACAACAAGGTGCACCCACTAATTACACCATAATTGCCCTGAAAAAAGCTGTTTTGATTCCTTTTGCATCAAAATTAGGCCACTCTGCTGCCCTCTAATTTAGCTTTTTAACTCCCCACTTTATTACCCAAATCATTTTTTTTAATTTATTTGTGACATCTTAATTATTAAATTATACATTTGACATGCTGGCTGCTGTACTGCTGCTTTTGAAATTTTGAAACTAAGAGAGTAAGCACGATTTGAATCCCAGAATTGCCTCTTCTTTAACGTTTACGAGAGAGGGTTTTTTGGGTCGGAATAGTCTTGCTGCTTTCCACCTTGCTTGTCTTGATTCAAACAGGAAACTTAGATTTAACTCTTTCAATTAATCTCACCTGTTGATGAGTTGAATCGAAATAGAGTTAAATTAGTTGATCCGTGAAACAATTGAATCGGGTTACAAAAGTTTGTAATTAAATTGTTTTTTTGTTAATTTTGTGATTCTTTTAATAATCTGTTCAATTGATCTAAACATATCAGTTTAATCGTGAATTGGTAGTTTGATCAGTTCAATCACTAATTCGATTTTAAAATCTTACCTTCATACATTTAAACCGAAAAGTTATTCCACTTTAATAACATTCTTAAATCTTATAATATGTGAGTAAAAGTTAATAATTAGTGATCCAACAATTTATATACAATAAATTAGCAAATTTAACAGTTCAAATTCATGTGTGTACCCGCTACTGGACTAATTATATATCAAATTCTAATTCTAAAAATTAAAGGAGAAAGATGTACTTCTCAATTAGACCCTTTTGTTGATTGACTTTATTATTCATTGAAGACTTGAATATAAAATTTTTATCATTGTATTTGTAATTAACTCGACTCAAAAGTTTCCAATATATTGTCAAAATTTTTTTATGTTTTTGTATGTAAGAAAAGTCTATAACTGAGTTCACATAATGAATTTTGTAATCATTGAACTGGAAAATAAAATTTAATGTGGCTTAAGTAATGTCACAAATTTGAATTTTATAAATGAAAAAAATATTGGAAGTGAGCTCAATGTATTTATTGAATATAAAAGAATATATAAGCTTAGAATTAACAAGTGTTGGTGTAATGGTAAGACATATTACACTCACAAGGGGAGACTTGTGTTCAAATCTTGAAGATGACATTGTTAGTTTGGGTAAACCACAAATCCCGAAAGTTTCAGTAATTTTTTCACGAATTAATAAATACAAATACATGTTCAACCTCAGTATACTATTAAAAACCAATAAAATAATTTTGAAGCCTATTTTCTAAGTAATAAATAGAACGAAATAGTCCTTAAAAAGTGTTTCAAGAATCGAATCCACAAAATTGAATGTGAAAATAGAATATCAATAATGACAATATATCGCAAAGAAATTAGAAATAGAAAAATAAAGAACACAGAGATTTTACATGGAAACCCTTTCGGGAAAAAACCACGGGCAGAGGAGAAGAAAATTCACTATGTCGAATTCGAATTCATTACAAGAGAAATAGGCTATGTCTATTTATAGGCTTGTAAAACCTTATTCTAATAGGAGTGAAACTCCTTATTCTAATCAATATTAAATAGATGGAGTTTAATAAGGTTTAAAAAAAACCTTATTCTAAAATAAAATAAAAGAACTATAATTCTATAGAGATTTTACTTTTATTTTATTTTACCACTGTATTTGATTTAAATAAGGATTCGGGTCACTTAATTCTAATAATCTCCACCTTGACACGAATTCTTAAGGAACAAGTTTTTCATCTCGAACTCTCAACGAACAAGTTCTCCACCTCTTCCATAAAACCCCTTAAGGGTTTAACTTCAACAATGAACACCAACCAAGTCTAAGCAATGCTCAAACTTGGTTATAGGAAGTGACTTAGTCATCATATCTGTAGGATTTTCATGAGTACTAATTTTGCTCACAACAATATCACCACGAGCAATAATATCACTAACAAAATGATACCGAACATCAATGTGTTTTGTTCTCTCATAAAGCATTTGATCTTTTGTAAGGAAGATGGCACTCTGATTGTCACAAAATACTGTATTGATTTGAAGGTCTTCATTGAGTTCACCAAAGAGTCCTTTCAACCAAATAGCTTCTTTACAAGCCTCAGTAATCGCCATGTACTCAGCTTCAGTGGTAGACAAAGCAACTGTAGTTTGCAAAGTGGCTTTCCAACTGATTGCACAACCTCCGATTGTAAATAAATAACATGTGAGTGATCTTCTTCTATCAAGGTCTCCAGCAAAATCAGCATCAACATACCCAATGATTCCATCTCTAGTTCTTCCAAACTGTAAGCAAACATCAGTAGTACCTCGTAAGTATCTTAAAATCCACTGAACTGCTTTCCAATGTTCTTTACTGGGATTCACCATGTATCTGCTAACTGCACTGACTACATATGATAAATCTGGACGTGAACAAACCATAGCATACATGAAAGATCCCACTGCACTAGAGTATGAAACATGTGACATGTACTCAATCTCATCATCTGATTGTGGAGACAAAGCCGATGAAAGTCTGAAATGGGCTACTAAAGTAGTATTATCAGGCTTAACATTCTGCATATTGAATCTGCAAAGAACTTTCTCAATGTACCCCTTCTGACTTAGGTACAATTTACTTGTTTTTCTATCTCTGAGAATCTCCATAAATCAAAGCTATTAAATGAAAAAAAACTAATAAGTAATCAACCTACAATTACTAATGGAATTGGGTACCTAAAGAAGTAAGCACTAAACTAAATCTTAATCGAAGGCTAAACACTCGACACCCAAAAGTAGATGCAGAATAAGGAATTAGTGACTAACATGTAATAATGTTAGTATTACACCCTAGTGCTCTTTCAATGCATGTTAAGTGCAATGTTAACCTCTGACCCTAAACTCTTACAATACTTGTGCTAGCATACATTGGCTTCTTGATATCAGTGTTGGGTGTGCTAGTTGGATGATTCTAATAAGGGTCAACTCTTGCAATTCTACCCTAATTACGTTCATACTTATGATCATCACTCCTAAGTGATTTGAGTGCCTCCAATTAACAAATACTTTGCATACATTTTTAACCAAGTCAATTAATATCAAACTACATGCTTCATACTATTAGTTGCCAAAAGGTTTAGCTATCCATAGAATCTAAACAAGCAACAAAAACAATATTCACAGATACTATCATGTATGCGGTAAAAATAAAGAGTTGGAGTTTAGAAATGATGAATGGTGAATTGCTAAACCTATATTATTGCCTCTAAGCTTAGAATCCAAGTATCTTATTTTCACTTTCAACTTTTGTATTAAGTTGTTAACACAATGTTGGAAATTAAAGGAAAAGTGCTTTAAAATTGAAGTTGGAAAATATGTTGAGGCAAAATGAGTTGACAGTCGTTAAGTAGCACTTAGCAGTGCCAACTGCAAAATGTCATTGAGGTGGTTAAATACTTGTCTAATTTGGTTTGACAATTTAATGAAGAAAATTTTTAGACTCAATAATGTATTGTGTTATTAAAGATATTTTGATTCATTTATGAAAACCAATCCTTGGCATTTGAAGATTTGATTGGATTCGTATGAATGAATTAAGTACTTGAAATATGGAGATTTCAGCGAGATATTGTTGTTGGTTTTGGAAAGTATATCTTCAATTGATTGTATTTTTATTATTGAGATTGTAATAACTATTTTGAAGGAGTTATTTTATATTCATTTAGATTCCATATTAGTAAGTCGAAATTGATATATGCTTTGAGGCTTGTCTAGGTTATGTATGAAAGTTTATTGAGTGCATTCTAATATGTTCATTGAGGAACTATTTTGTGAGAGAGTGTAAATTGAATTGTAAACATTGTTAAGTGTTTACTCTCAAGTTCTTAGGGGGAGGAGTTGAAGGTGAATGATTTAGTTTTTAAGTTCAAAGGTGAGATCTCTATACTTGGAGAGCGGTAAAGTGTGACGTAAGGAAGTCAAACTTCATAAACAAATCTTAGTGTTCTTTGAGTTTTTGTTTGGACAGATTTGACAATGACATGTTGTAATAATCACTGCAGTCTAGCACTTCTATTGCAATTCTCATTTTAAGCAAGCAAACAATTTAAGGTAGCGATAGAATATCTTACAAATTATTTAAAAAGGGAAATATAAAATATAGAAAAATAAAAGTGAAAGTGTCTCAAAAAATTAAAGAAAACCTAAGCTAAAAACAACAACAAAATAAACCTATACATAAAACTCTCTATCAACTTCCTCTCTTTCTCAATAGTTGAAAAATACCCATTTATACTAAGGTACTTGGATAATCCATTTTACAATTTCACCTTTAATGAATTTCCTTTTTTTTTTTTTGGTTTAAAGAGGCGTGACCTTGCAAGACTAGCATCGTGACGATGCCTTAAATTTCCCTAGGTTAATGAGTGTCACGACTCTCAATTGATAAGTTGTCTTCTTCTATTAGACAGCGGTTTGCGTCGCAACTCCATTTCAATGTTGCTTGGATGTTTGGTTTCTTCTCAAACATTGATGTAAGTTGCGACTCAGATAAAAGCTATGTCACGAGTTCAAGGCTGATATTTATAGGTATTCTTTAGAACAACATTCAAATAGGGTCACGTGCTTCTCTTCTGCGTCGTAACTCCCATGTTTGCTTCATCTCTTTGAGAAAACTTAAGGCTTAAGCCTGCAACTCCCATCAATCTGCGTCACGACCATCATTGAAGTATCAGTCCACCTCCCATGAATTGACGTCTTCCATCTATGAGATGAGCATGTACAAATAAGGGATTAAACTTAAACACTAACAATTCATAAAAAAATGTAAAAAATTCACTATATGGTATGCTATGATGAAAGATCCTGAAAATACTAAAATACTCTTAAAACATTAGTTTTAACTTAAAAGTATGCTAAGAAAATATGTTTTAACTTAAAACATGTAGTTCATAATAGATTTTTTATTAATATTTATTTTTTGAAAACAGATAAATAGATTATAAGCATTTCAATTGAACTATATATAGGGATGACAATGGAGTAGAAGTGGATATTACCAAATCCACCATGCTTGTTCTCCTACGCCATGAACGTTAAAATTTAAACATTATTGTCAGTCTCATGACTATTGGATAAACTTATAATCACTACTACTCTTTCCTATTTGTTATTTATTAGTTATTTATAATTTTTTTAATGTGCAATTGATATATAAGTAGACCTGATCATGGGTCGAGTCACTCGACCCGATTCGAAGGCCTGTCCAAAAAGTGGAAGAGTTTAGACAAAAATATAGACTCGAAAATGGGTTTGGGTAAACAATGAAGCCCATTTTCTAAATGGGACGAGCCTCGAGTAAGTTTTTTTGTTCGACCCAGCTCGAATTTGCAAAAAAAAAAAAAATTATTGTGTTTTGTTATTGTTTCCACTACTTTGCTGTTGTTTCTACTGTTTGTTGTTGTTTTGATGTCATTCCGCTCTTTATTGTTATTATTTTATTATTACTATTTGGATATTATATAATTATTGTTTTATAGTTAATTTTGCTATTATTTTAGAGGCATTTGCTTGTTAAGTTACACCTATTTTAGTGTATTTAATGTATTATATTTTTTAATTTTATTTTTATATAAAATAATATTATAAAAAAAATTTAATACAGACGGGTTGGGCCGGGTTCGGTTTTAGCATTTTTATCCAGGTCGATCTTAGGCAAAATTTTAGACCAATTTTTTGGGTCGGACCAAGTCTGAGCCTAAAATTCTATTGAGGCCCGACTCAAGCTCAGCCCATGATCACCTCTACATATAAATATGGAAGAATAATTTTAAAATATACCACTTAAATATTTTAGGGTTTTATTTCATAATGTATCATTACATTTTAAAATTAAATATATAAAGAATAGTAATTTCAGAATGAAATGAGTCAAGCAAATACTGGAAGCACTCCATGTCTTCATTCGAAGAAAACCCACATCCACATCCACATCCACATCCACATCTCTTCTTGTTTCAAAAGGGTATTTGGGCTCTTCCTGCGGAGAGAAGGTTTCTAAATTGAAATTGGCCCAAAGGCCACCATTTATTTATATATTTATTTGTTTATTGGAGAAAAAAAAAAGAAAAAGAAAAAAGAGAGCGCCAATAAACCGTTCAAACTTGGTCTACTGCCATGGACGGACGACGACGACACTTCGATAACCCTAACTTCTCTTGACTCTCTGTTCCAATAATTTTTACCCTAATATATATTTTTAAATTTTTTTTTCCGATTGAAACTGGCCCTTATCGCCATAGACTCGAAATGCCGTTGAGATCCGGCCATGGACGGGGAGGCTAACCTTCCGGTTCCACCATCCGGCAATCTGGTCCGCTCGATTCCCAATCAAGACACGTCATCATCTTCCTCTCCGCCCGGTCTCATCCGCGATGTCCAAGCCGCCTTCAAGCGCCATCGCTCACTCGGTACACTTCATTTCTCTCCTCTTCGAATTTAATGTTCTTCAGATTTAAACCCCAAACTTTTACTTGGTTTCTATTTTAATTTAGTTTTTGTTTAAGGGTTCTTTTTTTTTCCTGTTATATTCATCCCAGTTAAGCTAGTCTAGCTCGGTTTTAGGGAATTGGAAATTTAGGGTATTCGGTTTTAGGGTCTACTCAATTTTTCTTATTGGATGGAAATGTTGTTAGCTAATGAGATTATGTGAGTGGTTCAAATGTAAATAATATGTTGGAATTTTGGTAGGGCTTCCAGGTACAATGCAGACGAATGGTATAGTGCCTAGACGGACAGTGGTTCCTCAGCGCGCAGCTTCTAGAAATGTGGGTGCGAATGCTGGTGCTAACAAGTCTCGGGATTGTATCTCGTCAAGCAATGTTCAGTTGGTCAAGGGCAAATTTATGGTTGGGGAGTATCAAGAAGATGCATCCAATACTACACCTTCCATCACAGGAACTATCACCAAAACCTTTGATGAAGATTTCAACCCATTTGATGTTGGTCGAGATCCTCCCAAGGAGTTTGTTGATAAAAAAGAGAATTATCTGATTCCTTCGCACGATGTAGAATCTAAACATGTTGACTGTCAGAGAAAGGTTCGGTTTTTAACTGGAGATAATGCCACTTCCCAGGGTAATATGTTTACAATGCTCTTTAAATTGCTAGTTTATGTTTCTTCTGGTTGCTTTGTTGCCACTGTAGTTTGTAGTTTGTGGCATTGTGACAAATATAGTTGAACTGTAGCTCTATGTTTATGTGTAGTTCCTGTATTTGTCACTATGCTCTGCAATGTATTTTCTCTTCCCTTTTAATCTGCAGGGGCCGATGATGGAATGGCCATTGGCTTGGAGAACTTATCATCTCATATGGATTCCCTTTCCTTGACAGAAATGGAATGGGATGCAGTCAATCAAGTAGAGGCATCAACTGTTGTCAATAATGAGTCAAAGCACCGACATTTTCAGAACACAGAATCTGGCACCACTTTGAAGTCTGATGGTGGGATCTCTTCTTTGGCCAAAAGAACTACAGTTATTCAAGATCAGATACATCAGTTAGGAAACTTTTTAGGGCAACCCCTCACTCAATCTTCAGTTGTAGGGCCGCCATCTTCTACCATAACATCTATCCATTCAAGTTCAGCTCCAATGCTTAACCTGACAACTTATTGCTCTCATTCTCTTCAAGAAGAAGGTTCTCATGTGGAAAAAGAACCACTGGGATATTTTGATGTGAATTGTCAACTTGGAAATCAAGGAGATATGATGCAGCAGCCATTCCCTTCAACTAAGGAAACGAGTGGAATGTTACTTGATCAGACAGCTCTTGCAGCAAGGGCTTCTACCTCTGGCAATGATAAACAAATGGAGGTAAAGGGATTTGACTTGCCTAGAAAGCAAGAAGGATGTTTGGCAAATAAGGATGAACTTTCAAAGGATCCTTGTCCTCAATATACTAAGTCAATCAAAGGTCAAGATTCTGCAGGTGATGTGACTAATATACAATCTCAGGCTCCACCGCCGAAGGACTTAACTTTGGATGTAAAATTAGACCCTTTGAAAGAAGAGAAGCAAAGGAAGGCTGCAAGTAATAAAGGAGCATCAGCTCCTCGTAAAAGGAATTATGATCCTGATTTGTTCTTCAAAGTAAATGGGAAGCTGTATCAAAGGCTTGGAAAGATAGGCAGTGGAGGAAGTAGTGAGGTTCACAAAGTCATTTCATCAGATTGTGCAATATATGCACTTAAGAAAATCAAGCTCAAAGGTCGTGACTATGCTACTGCATATGGGTTCTGCCAGGAAATTGAATATTTAAATAGGTTGAAGGGAAATAACAGCATCATCCAGTTAATAGACTATGAGGTACCTCCTTCCACTCATAGTCATATGTTCACTTCAGATATGCTAAAAAGGTTAGCCTTTTGATTGTTCCAGTTTGTTCATCAGCAACACAAGATTGACTAGCAATTATTTATTTAATGGATTGGTTATTATATTGCTCAATTTCTTTTCTATGCTACTCTAAAATGCTTTTATTACAGCCTTTAACTTTGTACGTGATGAAAATGTTGTGACAGTTTTGGAGGAATTGAATGGTGATATGGTGTGGAACTTAGTTATGTCTTATTTTCTGCTGTTACGACTATTGGAAAAGTGTATGGCTATTGGAGTTTTTAATTTGTCATAGTCTCACCAATGTGGTGCAGGCCAGGGCAGGGGTCTGCTACTGCTGAAATTCCTCATGGCACCATGCATGCAATATTAGATCTTATTTGGCAAGAACAGTTAATCATTTTATTACAATAAGTGGCTTTAACTTTGGTGTTATATATTGTCAGCTTTCATTTTTGATAGAATTTAGCCTGAAGCAATTTGTGTGGAATATTTAACAGTGTGTCTTGATACCAGGTTACAGATAAGAATCTGCTCCGAGAAGTAATGAATGGCAGCATGTCAAATAAAGATGGCAGAGTCAAGGATGATGGCTATCTATTTATGGTACTTGAATATGGAGAGATTGATTTGGCTCATATGCTATCCCAGAAATGGAAGGAAATGGATAGCTTCAATCAGACTATAGATGAGAACTGGCTTCGATTTTATTGGCAGGTTTTAAAGCTAACCCTTACTGTGAATATTTGTTGCTAAGATATTCAACTTTTTCACTATATATGCTTTAATCTTCTAAGAGCATTTCCTCAGCATTTCTAAAAGTTCATTTGAAACTTCATAATTCTACTTGTTCGTGGTGGGATTCTCGAGTGGGAGTCCACCTAAATAAACATCCCTTTATTGAGGCTAACAATTTTATATTTTCTGGAGGGAATTCTGGTTGAACTGTTTTAAAAGTTCATTTGAAACATGATAGTTCTACTAGTTCATGATGGGATTCTATAGTGGCAGTTCATCTGAATAAATGTTCCTTCGTTGAGGCTGACAGTATTATATTTTCTGGAGGAAATTATAGTTTTTGCCATTCTGTGTGTTACTTATTTGTATTTAGCTTTTGCTTGAATCTGTTAAACTAGTTCTTCATTGTTCTTATATTTTGGGCATAAATCATAAAGTATGTTCTTGATAGCATGTCCCTTGAGATACATTTGCATTTTCCATTGGTGTAACTAGGGAAAGTTGTATGTTTTTGTTATCATCTTTAGTGAGTTGATTTTTCTTTTTTCTTTTTTACTCTTTTATTATCAGGAAGCAGGGATAGGTTATGTTTCCTTGTTTATAGTTGTTTGCTATTTATACAGGGTCATTTTTTATATTGAGAAAATGTAGATTATTCATTAGTTTGTTGAAGCAATTTGCAGCAAATACTTCAAGCTGTCAACACTATACACAAGGAACGTATTGTACATTCAGACTTGAAGCCAGCTAACTTCCTTCTTGTAAAAGGTTCTCTAAAACTTATTGATTTTGGTATTGCCAAAGCCATAATGAGTGATACAACCAACATCCAAAGAGATGCACAGGTACCCATTACTCATTGGTCTCTTCAACTTTTAATTTAAAGTACTATGTCCTTTTATGAAATAAATTGTTAGCTTTTACATCTGTTATTCAAACATACTATTCTTATCAGTTAGATCTCTGATTTTATGCGACAGAATGATGGTAAAATGTACTGTTAATTATCACATAGATACTGCTTTTTATCTATGCTCTGTAGCAACATGTTACATCATGTGTCAATTTATCTGAAGTGGTTGATCACTAGGTCAACAAAAGTGTTTTGATGTTTTGGGTCTGTACTCTATATGGCTAATGCTTTATAGCAAAATCTCTTGTACATAATTATGTTTTATGACAATTGAACACCCGATTACAGGTGGGTACTCTGAGTTACATGTCTCCTGAGGCATTCATGTGTGTTGAGAGCGATGAAAATGGAAATACTATAAAGTGCGGCCGGCCTTCAGATATATGGTCCCTTGGGTGCATACTTTACCAAATGGTTTATGGGAGGACCCCTTTTGCTGAGTACAAGACTTTCTGGTCCAAGTTCAAAGTTATAACAGATCCAAACCATGAAATAACATATGGACCAGTTTCTAACCCGTGGCTACTTGATTTAATGAAGAAATGTCTAGCATGGGATCGAAAGAAGAGGTGGAGGATTCCTCAGCTACTAGAACACCCTTTTCTAGTTCCCCCAGTCCCTCCCCAACTATGTTTGTCTCAAAACCAAAACTGTCAACTGCTTGATCTTATAGCTAAAGAATGTTCCAACAACCAAGATGCTTTGATGATATCAACTCAGCTGAGTCAACTACTTAGATACCCAATGTCACAGATAACATCCCAAGAACAACAATGTAAGTTGCTCTCTCAAATCTCAAAGCTTTGCCGCCAGCTCCATGAACATTTAAGCAAGTTAGGGTGAGAGTTGGTAATACTCTGCATGAGGTTTCTTGAGCTCATTCTTTTGTTCTTTTGTTCTGTTGTAATGTTATGTAAAATTCACATTGTGAATCTCAGTCTTCTGTATTTTTTTTGCCTTTTCAGTTTGTGACAAAAAAAAAATTGTGGTATCAATTTTCTTGATTGATGAAACCTTACCCTTCATTGACAGTCTCCATGCTCGTTGAATTAATAGTGAAATTCAAAATCCAATATCATATGTATGGTCCAAAAAAGGGCCAATAATAAATGCAAAATGGGCTCATGACTGGTGCTGAATTATCCATAAGGGAAGTTATAAAATGTTAAGTGTGCGAGAGCAAGAGCATGACATGAGAATATTTTAAGAGAAAACGCAAAGTCGGAATAAGATACAAAAAAAGAAAAGGTTTGGGAAAGAATATGCTTTTGTTGTACAGAATATTAGGTTTCCCTTTGATTCTTTCTTTTGAAAACAACAGTTGCCCAAGGCACCATATTTCATTGGCAAGCTGTAGTAGTTTCCATCTATCTTTACATCTCAATTCCATGATTCTTCTTCAAGTTGTTTACCATTTCGTTTATTATAATAATAATTATAATTAATAATAAATTAGGGTTTTAGTTTGAGACAGTTTTGACTTGTTCAAAGGACATAGTCTGAAGAAAACTTGAATGAAGAACATTCCATGCAACCTTCTGCTGGTTGCCAAACTGTCATGTTCTTACATGTGCACAACTCTGCCTACTTTTATTTTTTTAACTTATTATGTTCTAATAATACTTTGTTGTTTAGGGTTAGGTTTGATGTCCCATGAGTAAATACCATGTATAAATTTAGATTTATTTTGAGTCACAATTTTTAGGCATTATTCATTATTTTAATTTAAGTTTAAATATATTTCAAATAATTATTTGTAATTGAATTTGTCCTTGTCATTATCGGTATAAACTTATTAAAAAATATGGGTTAGATTTGAATTATGGAAAATAAAAGTTGGTGTCTTCTTAGTAGATGAGAATGAACTATTTTCAAGATTTTATTGATAAATAATAGCAAAATACCCAAGTCGGAATATCCAAAAACCTTGAAAATGTGACATAGGAACAGCCAATAGCAAAACAAGTAAACACCCTGGGTCCAAATAACCCTAACCTAACCCTAAAATGTGACTAAAACACTTAAACCAAGATGTTTTAAAGTGCAACTTGTCCCCATATTTGCCCAAGGTGTTTGTTCAAACCCCATCCCACCTCCTTTTGCCTCCAAAAACCAGCCTGGATATTTTACAAATCTTACATCAAAACAAATCAAAAAGGGTGTTAGCCATTCAGGTTGACATTATTGGAATGGAGCCAAAGGGTACAAACAGCAGACCACTTAAAAGAAGGGGTCCATACAACAGAAACTGTCTCTTCATTACAGTATGAGTAATGCAATTATATTCAGGTTTAGTCATCCTCAGAGGGCTGCAAAAGAGCTTGTGTCCTATGTTCTACTGCCATTTCCATTCACGAGAACCCCCTTTTAATTTCTTGAGGTTCCAATTTCATCCCGCCCCCCGCCCCCCAAGTTTAGGGTCCCTCAAAATAAAAAATAAAAAAAAACCGACAATAACATAAACTGTTAAGGTTTGCAGCTTTTGTCTGTCCTCCAGCTTGTCTTTCATGCAATGAAAATGAGGTGTAACCCAACTTTGAATATGTATGTTAGTCTTAGGATTACCTGTCATCAAATGAACTTATCATGTAAAATTAAACAAAATCTGTTTGTCTTGCTGCTCAGAACTGGTTTTAACTGTTTATGTTTGATTCTATTATAATGATCATATGGGATTTTTTACATATTAATAATTCATATAATTTAAGTTTTGAAATATTTATTTTAGTATTTATATTATAATTAATTTTCAGTCTAAAGTTTTTCAATGATGTGGTCTGAATTCGATTCATCAACAACTGGGTTACCTTATAAAAAAGTTGTAAAGTGAATCCAAAACTTTGACAGTGAAAAACCCAAAAACAAATGCCATAAAGCCAAAAATCATGTGGGTAATTCATGATTGGTGACAATTTGGTCTTCTTCTTTTTTCCTGCTCAGCATCCTATATTTAATTTTCTTTTCCATTCCATAAGGGTTGCTGACAGTCAAATGAGTTGTAACTTTCATCTTCATGGCCTTTTTTCTAATCTTTTTTTTTCTTCAATAAGGGGTTATTTTTTAATTTTAATTTGTTTACTGGCCACATCTGGCTTCTTCTTCTTCTTCTTCTTCTTCTTCTTCTTCTTCTTCTTCTTCTTCTTCTTCTTCTTCTTCTTCTTCTTCTTCTTCTTCTTCTTCTTTCTAAGTAGTTTAAGTAAAAATAATAGCTGTAAAATTGAAGAAAGCACATGATCCAAATTTAAAAATTAGAGACTGGGTTTTTTTTTCAAATGACTATGGGGTATAGTGTATGGAGTTTCAACAAAATTCTCACAATACATGTTAGTAAAATTAAAATTATAAAAATATATAATTTTGGACTAATTAACGTCTAAATTTATTTGAATCTAGACATTCATTTTAACATCTCAAAATTCAATTTAATGTAATTTCAAAGAAAGTTTAAATTTTTTTAACCTTAAAATAGTGGCGGAATCAAGGATGCCCGGTTCTATTTACACCCTTTATAATTTATAAACATTTTAAATTAATAATGACAAAATTGCATTCGACCTCCTAAAAATGTAAAATTTAATTTAATTCTTTAAAATTTATAAAGATATAAATTATTAAAATCATAAAATTACATTTTACTATCGTAAAAATATACAATTTAATTCTACCTCAAATTTTTGGTTTCATGGTTATCCTTAAAGCCATAAACATATTATATATAGTTGTTTATTTAGATTAAAAGTTATCTTGAATTATTGATGCCATTTATAGACTGATCATTCCTAAACTAAGGGCTTGAAAACCTCCCATCTCTCTCTATATTCCTTTTTTTCTTCTGCTGTCCTTTGTATTAGCCTGCAATTTGTATTTAATTATTAATGGAGGATAAGAAAAGTATTTATAAAATAGGGACACCGCGTTTTTTTTTAAATAGTTTAGTATCACACCAGTATTTTTATATCGAATTTCAATATTTTTATCTTAAAAAACAGATCCAAATAAACCTCCGAAATTCATGATTAAATTCTGATGTGGTATTAAACCATTGGAAAGGGATAATATTCATGTTCTATATAATCATTTCTCATAGGGATAGGAGATTAAACTTTTAGCACATTTATTTTTTAAAAACTAATATTTAATAATCGCATTAAATTTAGATTAAAGTCATAGTTAAGCTGGATTAATTTTTAAATGAGAGATTTTCCAATACAGTTTCCTTTATTTGTAAAATTCAAACTTAAAACTCTTAAAACACATCAAATTTTAATTATTTAATCTTATAATTTAAAATGAATTTAATTAGGAAGTGAAACCAAATCCATTGACATTTGTAGATTTTGTATATATATATAAAGAAATGGAAGAATATGTGATTAGTGTTGTGATGTCTACATAAAAGGTTGAGTTTGAATGCATTCTTTAAATTAATATATAATATGGAAATGTTTTAGCAAGGGTTAACGTGAGATTTAAGAAAAGATTATATTGTAATTAGATTTTTTTATATATCTTCACTGCCCTTAAGCACTAATTAATGATTAATTAATGGACTTTGTCAAGTGCACTTTTAAAGCTACCAATGCATTCTAGATGATAAACAAAGTTGTTCATTATTTATTTTGTCAAAATATGCTATAAATTTTACATTTTACTTATTTACTACAATATGAGTACATTTCTCAACACATTACCTAATAAAATATCAAAATGCAAATGCTAAAGATGGTAAAAAACAACACAAAAAGTGACACCATCCAATAGAGTTTTGATAATCTTTAAACTCCTATTTAAAAATTAAAATTATCTCATTAATTATCTTGATTATTTATCACGTAACAATCTTCATATACAAGTCTTCCAACATCTCCAAACCTTTCTCGAGAGATAAGGATAAAGATGAACATCTTCAACACTTTAAACTTCACCCTTACTTTCCAAGTCAACAAAATCTCTCGTTAATCCCATCTTGAACGTCCATACTTCTTCATTTGCTACATTAATGGGATTAAATCAAAAACCAAACATACCAATCAACGACTTTGATTGCACCAAAGTTGTCGTTCCATGTGTTGTTTGAACATGTAGCCATCAAAATCACAACATTTTCAAATAGATGAAATAGTGTATTCCTTTCTTTGAAGATTTGAAATGAATAACAAAAAAATAAATCTTTTACAAGTTGGAGTAAAGTAAATGAAATAAAATTAGAAAATAAAAGTATTTTAATTATTTGCAAAAGCTTTTACAAAGTGTTTTTTTTTTACATAGAAAAGCATGTACATATTTTTAACCCAAACTAGAATTTATAATATGATAAAATTTATATAAATTAAATATGTTAAGTATTTTTTATTGCAAAATATGTTACAAGATGATAGGAGTACAACCATAAAGATGTTGAAATATATGTCAGAAAACATTATCTACGTACTCCATGCAATTGAGATGCATGTTATTGCATGGTAACATGATACATTTCTATCTAAAAATGCCCATATAATCACATCATCTCTTATCAAGATTGATTTTAAATGAAGTAGTTGACACCTTCGTACCAGAGCAACATAATTCTTAACCTGAATGTGCGATGTAAACATGAGAATTCCATTACAGAATGGAATTAATTCGCCTTTGATTGACAACCATTTTCCTTGTCATGTTTTCGCAGAAAATGTGTTTGCCTTTCATCATGTTAACTTCTTGTCTTTCTTATTTGACACAAAAATGGTTGCACCTATAATATGTTGATTCAACTAATGAAGTAATGGGAAAGTCTTGACACACTTAGTAAGCCTTGTTGTTGGTTTCTATTATATGATTGTGCCCACTATTACACTAAAATCTTATCAACATGAGTTCGTATGCTATTGCATAATTCCATGACAACATCATAGCTCACATATGAATATTTCTTTAGGAAAGAACTTTTCGACACAAAATATTTTTAGCACCCCTTTCATACGTAAATGGTATTATGTCTTAAATAGATGATAAGTAAGTGTCACCGCAACTAGCAATTTGCAGCTGTCGACATCCCTTCCAAAAGGACACGTATTTGAGAAATAATCTCAAACTTGAGAATGATTATTTTTACCATATTCAATAAAGAACCCTAATTATGCCATAAAAATGTTTTTCTTTTTCAAAATCAATGATATTTTTTGGGGGATTATGTGATGTTGAAGAAAGGAACAAGAAGAGTAAAAAAATTTCTTTTTAGGCAATCACATGACAATGCATTGTGGACCCAAACATAGCTTAAAAGAGAATCTCGAATAAGGTTGAAAAGATTGGTTTGGGATGCTTTAAATGGATGGAAATGGGAATTAATAGCTAAGAACAAAGATACCATTTATTGGAACAATGGAATGCAATGAATTGGAGGATTGTAATTCAAAATCAACCCCATTTAGAATAACATCAATATGCCTTTCACTTTGCCCATTTATCTTTAATCCAACGGTTATCAATTGTTTCCACCTAAAGTGTAAGTATGGAATCATCATAATCTTATTCTAGTTTTATTTGTTTATTAATATAATTTGTTTAAAGTTCGGGTTAACAAAAAAATTAAATTCGTTTAGAATAGAAGCTGGGCTCTGGGTTGATTATTTAAATCCCGAACTCAACCTGACTTGACCCTTATTCAAGTTCATAATATATATAATTTTTTATTTTATGTATTATGCAATTTATATTGTATGAAATTAAATAAATTATACTATATATATAATACAAACATTAAAAAAATATGTTGCTTATATTTAAAAATTTAATAAATGAAAAAAATACATAATGGTATCAAAAGATTACCGTTTTTATTATTCCACAATCACATTCAAAAATTGTCATATGTCTCTTTCTTTTATTATTTTATTATACTCCTATAAGACATCGGTTAAACTCTTGATCTTATTTATGGAGTCTAAAAATTTCACTAGCAAGATATTAAATATTTTCCTTAAATAAAATTAATTATATTTTAAAATAAAAAAACAATAATATTAATGGGCTTAAACAAGTTATATTTTGAACTGAACTTAGGCAACGATATTATATAAAACCAAAAGCTCACATTTTGGATTGAGCTTAAACAAAGAGATATATATTCATACTATGTATTATATTGATATCATATATGGACTCGATCTAAATTTAACACGATCCAATTTATGAACACTTTTACTTAAAAGAAAAATCTTTTAATATTTTGACCCTTTAAACAATTCAAGAATGTAATTACTTAATTATACGATTTACCTAACTTTGTTTCAAAAGGCACATAAAGCGTATTTTATTTTGACAATGTGCTTCAACACATAAATAGAAGGATAATGTGCTTCAACACACTCAAACATATATCCTCATATATTGACAATAATACTCACAACAATCGAAATAATACTCGATCGACAATCTTAAATAACTATCAATATTGTTATTACCGTTTACTAAAAACAATTTCTCTCTCCATATCTCTATCAACTTGTATGCGCATGCAAATATTTTTTTTTATTTTAAGTTCCAAGACAAGGGGGTGTAATAATTAGGGTTAAAATAATAAACAAAGGGGTTATAATAATTAGATTAATAATTGGCATTTGATTAGGTTAGGGAGGGCATTTTTTTCAAAGTTTAGGACGGTCAAATAGATGATGTCATCCGCATATATAACAAACGCCACGCCACGCCACAGCCCACCAACTTATAATAAAACACTTAATTATTACAACCCACGATGATGATGATTATGCCCAGCTCACTTCTTTACAGTTTACATCATTATCACTCCACCAAATGTCTATTAGTAAAAATTAATAAAGGCTAGGTTGGATGGAGGGTTGAATGTGATGTGGTACGTTTAGCTTATTTTTTATTTTATGTTATAGTGTCGTTATAATATTTAATTTTACTGTTATCGTTACTTTTATACTAATCGCAGATAAATGCACCACCCATCGAAACCCACCCTAAGTCTCGGATTTAAATCTTATTAACAAAAATATATTGTTAAAAGAGATTTGTCTTTCATGTGAAATTTTAATCTTGTTCGACTCTAAATTTAAATGAAATCTAATATAATTATTGGCAGCGATATTCATGGATCGAGTTAGGTTGAAACTTGATTCCAAAAAAAATTCAAATTTAATTTGATTTAATGACATATTTTATTATTTAAAAATAATAATAATTGTTTTATTTAAATTAATTTACAAAAATATATTAATATTAATAAAATAGTTTTATTTTTATTATTTTTAAATAGTGAAACGAGTGATAAAACTAAATTATAAACACTCTTAATTATTGGATGCCAAAAACCTCGTACAAAAAAATCATTATCTTTGAACATCTTTCTTTTTTCTATTATGTACTAGTTTAATCTAGAGGTGATCATGGGCCGGCCGGGATGGGTCCACATAAAATTTTAGGCCTGTTTTTAGGCCCGAGCCCGGCTCAGCCCGAAATATGGGCCTAAAAATTTGCCCAAGCCTGGCCCGAAAGAAAATTGCTAAGCCCGAGCCCGGCCCTGCCCGGCCCATATTTTATTAATAATAATATATATTTAATATATAATTCAGATTAAAAGTCCAAAAATATATATTTAATAAAAAGTATATTTGATTAAAAAATAAAAATAAAAATATATATTTAATATATAATTCGGGCCGGGCCAGGCCTGGGCAAAAAATAATCTTACTCAAGCCCGGCCCATTTTCTAAACTGGCCTCGTTTTTTGCCCAAACCCATATTTCTGGCCTATATTTTCACCCGAATCCTCCCATTTTTTGGGCGGGCCGTCGGTCCAGGCTGAGTAGCCCAACCCATGATCACATCTAGTTTAATCTAAGTACTGAGCAATATACAAGTACCAATTGAATGAATCAAAGTTGGCTTGTTTCCAACAAATTCAAGATAATTTGGCTAATGGGTATGAATTTTTTTAGTAAAAAATCGAAAAATTAATTATAGAAAAATTACCTCAATTTTAGATTTTTCTGTTAACAGAAATTATTATTAGTCGATTTAATTATAACGAATATTGACGTGACTAGCGAAAGTAATCAAACGTGACTAATGAAAGTAATCAAAAACTAACATGTGGCATGCCACATAGAAGCATCTGACGTGACATGTCACGTTAATATATTTCCACATGACATAGCATAACTTCTCGTTATTTCTGTTAATCACATCAATGTCTATTAATTGTAAAATTAGTCAGTAACAATTTTCATTAGCGAAAAAGTCTAATTGATTTTTTTCATATTAAATATTTAATTGAACGCACTTTTTCCATAAGTGTGTAATTCATTTTTTGATTTTTACTAAGCAAGTTTTTTTTGAACAATCTCATTATAAGTTCTAGTCATATCTGATCTCTTTTTGACACAATGTCTAGAACTACCTATAGCCCCTTCCCAACCCATAAATAGGAGGATAATACGCTTCAACGCATTTGAACCTATGTTCTCTTGTATTGGCAACAATACTCATGCTAGTCGAGTTGTAACACCCCACACTTGGCCTAAACGTTACAATCAGATCTTGAAGAATTACACTACTTGTTTAAAACTCAAAAGTTAGTCTTAACTGAAAATGTCAATTTTAGCAAATCTCTCTCTAAATTTTAGAAAATTCGCGTTGAAGTTATTTAATTTACAGAAAATCACTTAATTGTTTACCTAGTTTTACAGCGGAAATTTTAAAGTTGTTAGTTTTGGAAATTGTGGTTCTAGTTTGTGTAAATGAAAATTTTGCATACAAAAAAAATTCAATGTATCAAACCAAAATCGAAAAATAAAGTCTCAAAACATTTACATTGTCCAAAAAGTCAAGAATTAGTTTTAAATCATAAACCGTCTTTTTATTAAACGAGAAACCAATCTGAGCTCCCGCACACCGCCCGATCCTAAATCCGCTGATTACCTAAGAAGTCAAATTATTGGGTGATCTTACAAAGTTCAATGTGTAACTCAAACCCTTATGCACACAACAAATATCAGACAATCATTCATATTCAATAATTGAACGGACATAGATGGCATAGGATTTTTATGCAATGCAACATATTAAACAGATCAGATACAGATGGCATGGCATACCATGCGATGCAACATATGATATAGAATAGAAACAGGTCCTACCCCCATCCATTACACACCATCTTTGTCTTACCCAACACACCGAATAGGGTAATTAATATCCATCCAACCCTACATAATAAATAGTGATCGTATGTCACTGTACAGAAATACGCAGTCAAGCTGCCAGATATAATGCGAAAAATCACCAAAATTAGATATATGCAGTGTTTAACTGCCAAATACAAAAATTTGTAGTGTTACCGCCAGAAATTGTAGGACTTAGTTTGCTAGAACTTCCTTCATCACATATCATATCCCACCCCAATGCATATGCAAAAACATCATACATACTCAGATGTACACAGACTAGACATGCTCTTATATGCTCGACAAATCAAAATGTGTTAATAATGTATACGATTTCACAGATCAAATTCAGAAATACCGTATAGAGACATGCTTACTTATACAACAATAATACAAATTTAACTTTACGCTTATACACACAGAATGTTTGCATTTAATCATCATGCAGAATCTAATGATTTTAACCTATTTCATAAATGGCCACTTAACCATTACAAAGTTTTACGAACACACATTCGGATCACTTAACTAATGAAATCAGCCCACATGCCCGTGTGGCCCATACGGTCTTGCATACGGCCAAGCACATGGTCGTGTGGCGTCGACAATATGGTTTTCGGTTTCGCACCATTCACTGATTTTTCAGAATTAAAGTTACACACCTAACTATTTTGTGATGCCGACACAACAACAATAATTCCAAATCCTATAACGAAACCAACTCAAGTTGATTAGCACAAAACATCGGATCCGAATCAAAATCTGACCCCTACTCAATTAGAGTATTCAACCACAAGAGTTAGGGCATTTGATCTAGACATGTCGAATCAGTCCCTACTAAGGCAAACAGTCTTTTCCCTTTTGAAAGAAAGTCGACGACAACCTTAAATCACCAAAGAGGAGTTATGTGCTTCCTGATCCACACCTAGTCAGAAACACAAGATGACTAAACTCTGCACGGTTACATACTAACAATCGACCCAAACACAACCTCTCATTTACATAAAACCCGAATGAAACACTTACCCCTAAAGGAAAAATAGAAAACACCTACGCAAATATGCAACCACAATGCTAAACATTTTCGAGTGCTCAAGACTAACACCCAAAAACCAAAGGCTGGCAGTGGCTCAAAGGAATTTACAGTTAAACAACCTTAACCAAAAATAGAAGATGACAACTAAACAAGGAAAAAGGGCAGAAACGAAAAATCGTAACCGTGCAAAAGGGCAATTGAGAAAGAAGAAAAGAAAACAAGGTAAAATCGACGGGAAGAGAAGAGAGAATAAAAGAACAAAAGGAGGAAAAAGAAAATAAACTAAAAGAAATAATAAGATGAAGAGAAATGGGGAGAAAAATCCTCAAAATTATTTTAAAAATCCACTAAATCTTATTTTCTATCCCTACCAGATTTTCCAAAAATTGAATTTGGTCTAAATTCTGAGCATGGGTGGCACAACAAAGAGAGGCAAAAATAAATTTTTCTTTACACTCAATAAGATTCAAACATGGACCTATGGGTAAAGCTAAAGCCTTACCACTAAACCAACAATTCATTCTTAACAATTAACACTCAGAATTAAAAGTAAGCAAGATATTCTAAGTCAGAGGTTGAGACAAAAATAATAAAAATTCAACGGAAAAAAATTGAACACAAGACCTTAAGCACACAACCAAACACTTAACAACTAAACCAAATCAATTTACTTGACACAACTCCTACAATATTTATTCTGAAACAGGGCTTAACCCCTCTTGGTTCACTTACCCAATTTCTACTAACCCAGTTTTTGGGATGTGACACGAGCTAAGACTCAATCGACACTAAGCACGTTTTTGACCATTTAACTTTTTTATCATTTTATATTTTAAATATTGATCGATTTTGACCATTTAATATTCGAAAAAAATAGTCCAAATTATTGTATTGTTGGTTTGTTTTATTAAATTAAATTCATCAATTGAATATTAATTTAATATTAGAAATTATAAGGTATAAAACAAAAAATTTGAACTCAGTAATCCTCCTATATAAGTTGATACGATTAATCTATACATGTACCGGCGAAAGGAGGGAGAGGTAGGGCCTAGCTCTAAAATGGAAAATTGTTGCTTTAATCCTTTCAAATTTTATAAAACCATAAGTTAATATACTATACAATTATAGTTTAGCCCCCATAAAATGCTAGAATTTTGATTTAGTCTTTTTGAAAACAATCAATATATAAGTCAATATAATGATGAAATTACATTTTAGCTCTTGTAAAAATATAACTTAATCTTGACTCTTCTAAAAAAAATTTTTACTTCCCCCCTTTAAATAAACATATTACTTATTGAGGGAAGGTCAACTTCTTGGGTGATGTCTTTGAAGTGTCGTTTGCTAACTTCCGATGAACCCTTCAACGAGTTAATATTGTCCTCATTCAGGATTTTATTTCTCGATTCTAACAAGACCTGAGTGCTTAAAGCTACTTGAAAAGGCGATAGGTTCGACAGAGTAGGAGTGCCTTATTAGGATGGACCACATGCAGAACCTATGAAAAGGGTGTGACCATTTGCACTTGGTAGGGTTTAAGCTCGTACCCTGTAACAGATAGGGCACTTACGGACAACTATGCTACCACTTGAGATAGCCAAACCCAAGAACAATGGAACAAGATATATTTTTAATAGATGGTGTACTCTACAAGAAATGTTATTCCTTACCCCTCCTTAAATATCTTATACTAGAGGAAACCAATTATATCATACAAGAAATCTATGAAAGAATTTGTGGTCACCATATGGGTGAAAAAATCATAACTCAAAAAAGTCTGCCTACTTTCAAAGTGGCTAGATATGCATTCAAAGCTATCTAATTTTCTATGTCTGTATACCTTCAAGGTAGCTAGATATGTCTTCAAAGCTATCTTATTTTTCAAGCTCACCAACCTTTAAGGTGGTCAGATATACCTTCAAGATTATTTTATTTTCCAAGATATATCGACCTTCAAGGTAAACCTACCTTCAACAATATTCTATCCTCTATTAAAATTTACCTTTTAAAACATCCTGTTTTATGAAAATGATGTTAGAAAATTCGTTTGAGTTAGCACAACGAAATTTTTTCTTCTAAAACAGACCTTTATCGTGATATTTATAGTAAAAAAATTTGATCAAATTAAGTATATGTGTTCCAAGATTGGGGAGATGTTCAAATCGCCCTTGGGCTTTAAGATGTGCTCGAATTTGTCTTATCAATCAAACTATAGTTCAAAATCTTCAAGCTTTTTACTGAAAGATCTTCGATGCTTAAAAAGTGGAATCTAACTCAAACAATAGAACACAAGATGAAAACCCGAGACTTCAAAGAGGGTAAGTCGACTTCCTCTATTTGTGGGAAGCCAAAACTGAAAATCTACTTCTAAATTTAAATTATAATCGATAGATGATTGCAATTATTATTTCACAAACTTAGAAACAAAACTCAAGAAATATATAATTTATTTGAGTTCAAAGAAATATAACTCAAATAAATTTTCGTTAAATTTCGACAGAGTTTTTTCTTGGAATGAGTACATATATTTTTCAGCAAACACGTATATTTATAGAAGAAATATTGCAAAAGTTATACTTCAATTCGGTATGCATAAAATAATTATTTAATAAGAATCTTAGTCTTGGTAGGACTCCGGAACCATAGAAGCCAATGACACTAAGGGAAAATATTGCTTATGTGTCACAACACCCTATCCCATTTGGGCTAGGTGGGCCAACCTAGAGGTGCTTATAGGTCGGACTCAACTAAAAATTTAGACCCATTTACTAGGCCTGGGCCTGGCCCGGCCTGAAAAATGGGTCTAAAATTTTGCCCAAACCTGACCTAGATAAAAATGCTAAAACTTAGGCCCGAGCCGGCCCGCCCGTATTAATTTTTTATATAGTTTTTTAATATATATATATATATAATACATCAAAAATACTAAAAACATTAAAATAAATATTTCCCAACAAATAAAAAATAAATTTTAAAAAAATGTAGACTTAAATAACACTAAGATAAATACAATTTAACAAGCAAATGCCTCTAAAATAATAACAAAATTAACAAATGCCTTTAAAATAATAACAAAATTAATAATAAAATAAGTTTTATACAATATCCAAACAATAACAATAAAATAGTAGCAACATAATAGTAAAATAGTAGCAAAATAGGGAGAAAATAACATTCAAAAACAAACAAAAAAAAGTAGATTTTTTTTGTCTTTTAGTTAATTCGGGTCGGGCCAGGCCAAAAATACCTTACCCGAGGCCCGACCTATTTTTTAAACGGGTCTTATTTTTTGTCTAAGCCCATTTTCGGGCCTATATTTTTGCCTAAACCCTCCCACATTTCGGGCGGGCCTTCGGGTCAAACCGGGTGGCCCGACACATGATCAGGTCTAGGCCAACCCAAGTTTGATTTAATTATATGTGTAAATATTCTTCAAAACACATATAATTATCCAATCCAACTTTTAAATATTCTTAAAAAAATAATTATTAGAAAATTAATTAATTTAAGTTAATAATTTACATGACCCGATTCTTCTATTAAAATCATAACTTTACCATATTAGAATTTATATGCAAATTAATTTAATTGTCCGAATAAAATATAACTATGATGATTATTTTATTTTGTTTTATTTAGTTCTCACTTTGGATTAAATTATTTAAATTTATTTATCTAATTAAATAATAAGCCAAAGGAATTAAATTAAATTCCAAGTCATCTCTTGCCTTTTTGAGAAAATGCATTTATTGTCGAGAGTAATTCATAGAATCTATTTCTCATGCTTCATTTTCATGTATACATTCAATCCATTATTATTATGCAATCTGTATTGAGTTATAAAGAGCTAGCAAAGGGACCAACCGAAAATATAAAATTGGAGCTTAAATCATTTGTAATTAAATTCTGGCTCTTCATCTATTAATATCAAAGTTATTTAGTCGCAAAATTAATCCATTAAAAGCATCTTGATTAATCTCTCCATTATATACCATTACGAAAGCTACCTATAATAAGTTTTTGTCTAACCTTTGTCATATGTATTACCCTTATAGGATATCTTTGATCATTTCGAGGATATATTATCTACAAGCCATGTTCTCCAATCACCATGAATTTGAGGCGAGTATTATAGTTAGGTGTAGATAGAATCCCATATTTGTGTGGTAACAGAACAATTGCGAAATAAATGTTGTAGGGTTCCTTTTTGGAGCAGAGAGGACATATATCGAATATATCCATACCACGATGTGCTATGAATTGTCTAGTGGGAAGAGCTTTTAACCTACATTTCTAAAGGAAAGAACTTTAGCTTTGGTGGTAGTTTAACTTTCTATATCACGTTCCACAACCTATCCTCAGAGCTAGTAGGAGTATCATTCCAACTAAAAATGAAGGAACAAGTGCTTGCAAGAGAAAAGGATCCTGATTTAGACGGACCCCAACATATGAAATCATTACTTGAGGCATTGCAATGGGCTAGTGTACTAAAAAATGAATCTAAGATGTCATGTGGTAATTGGTAGGAAATTGCATTCGGGCCAATAGTTAGCCATTTCTCTCTAACTTGTGCAAAAGTCCAACAATCCTCCAATGGTATCAAAGGAACTTGTAGTAATTTCTTTAGGGAGGCCCTCCTCATCCAATTATCATTCTAGAAGTTGAAAAGCGCCTATTCGAATAACCTACTAGAGTCCCGATTCAAGAATCGGGTTGATCTTTCTTTAGGAAGACCAAATCAGAGAGACATTTTTCAACCTGAAGGGATGTTGAGGGTCATATAGATACTTAATAATAAGAGTTTTAGCCTGGAGCATATCATTCTCTTGAATCAGGCGCCAATTGAGCTTAACCAAAAGAGCTTGATTTTTGGGCTTAGCTTTAGGGATTCTTGGCCCTCCAACGATTTTAGGACATGTAACCATCTCTCATTTAACAAGATGACCATGTCTCGCTTGTTCAAAGCCACCCCACAAGAAATTTCTATTAATGTGATCCAATTGAGAGTGGATGCTAGATAGGAGCATACCACATTGCATGAAGTAATTAGGAATAGTAGCCATTGTAAAGTGGATAAGAACTATCCTCCCTGCGGGAGAAAGAAAATTAGCTTTCTAGGAATTCAATTTGGCCCTCACTTTATCAATGATAAATTTGTTATCAGCTTTCAAGACTCTTTTCGAATGCATCGGGAATCCAATATATTTTCCAAAATTTGAGACCGCCTGCACCTGTAAGGCATTAGATATTGCATTCTTAGTGGAGATTGGGCCCATGGGAGAGGATGGGAGAGAAAATCACACATGATTTGTTGAATTTTATAGTTTATCCTAACTCGGACGTAGAAGTATGAAGGATACACTTAATGGAGTTCACAGTTTTCTCATCTGTCTTAGTAAAAAAAATAACATCATTTTCGAAAAGTAGATGAGAGAAAAAAGGGTCGCTTTTAGAAGCTCAAAAGGGTTATACTATTTTTAAGCACACCATTGTATTTCAAATACACGTGTGATAGGATTTCTAATATATAAAATTGATAATGAAATATTTTAATTTCACAAATCATGGTAAAATCTTTTAAAATAGTAGTAAATTATTTAACAATTTTTTTAAATTTTCAAGTACAATACAATAAAATCATAATACAAATATATGTTTAACTATCAAATGTAAAATATCAAAATACTAATAAATTAAGATTGAAATAAAAGATCAAACTACTACAACACAAACAAATTAGGAATAGACTAACCCTACTTGAATATCAAAACCTAGATGCCCCATTGGCAATTATATAACAAATTTAGGTGAACATAAAGGGTAAATTAGCCAAATGCCATTTTTTAAAAATTTAATGGAATAGGCTGATTTCTACAATATTTACTGAAATAGGCCAATTTTGGAGAGAGAAGGTGAAAACACATCCAACTAGACCCATTTTCAGTTGACTTTGCAAGAAAACGCTTTTAGTGGGGCGCGCTTTCTTGCACAATTAGCAAAACGCATTTAGCTGGACACGTTTTCACTTTAACGAGGTTGAAAAGCTCCCCCATTGGACACGTTTTCCCTCAATGGTAACATCTTCCAACAGTCGAATTCCCCAGCAGCCATAAAATAGTTAGTTTTATTTCTATATAAACCCAAACTGTTTCTTCATTTTTTTTCATTCAAATCCATTTCTATCAATTCTCTCAAGATTTTAGTTCTAACATTTTAATTAAAATTCTCTCAAGTTCGCATTGATTTAATTTTGTATTTCAATTTTTATTCGTTTTAATTGAATTCTGTAATGGCAAATACTCGTATTCGTTTGGATGGCAACCACATTTCTGCGGGACAATTGCAAATGGTAAGAAAACATTTCTAATTTTTATAATTTTGTTTAAGTTCATCATTAAGTTGTTAAAAAGACTATTTTTTATTTTGTTTTTTTTTTTATAATCAGGTTGAGGATTGGATTTTGGAGACATATATACACAATCTATTTTTTAGGCCATCCCTATGATTGAACCTTATTCGGAAGATGCGAGATTATTGCACGTGTCCCATACACTAGGGTCTAAATTAGACCCAACACTTATCTGCGATTGGTCAAAAGATGGAGACCCGGGACACACACATTCTATCTTTCATGCAGTGAGTGTATAATCACACTCAAGGACATTCAATTACAGCTCGATTTATCGGTGGAGGGGCCATTCGTTACGGGATTAGTGGTCATTGGTGATTAAAGCTCCATTTGCGAGCAACTGCTAAGCAAGGTGACAGACAAGTTTTTCGGTAGCCAGATAGAGATGAAATGGTTGCAAGAAATTTTCCAATATCTCTATGAGAGTTTAAGTCCCCCTTGAAAGAGAAAAATACGCCCGAGCGTACATCTTGAGATTAATTAGAGGTGTTCTAATGCCCAATAAATCTCAAACTCTTGTACATTTATGGTAGCTGCTACAACTCGTTGACTTGAAAGAAACAAGCCGACTCTGTTGGGGATTAGTTGTGCTGGCAATGTTGTACCAAAAAGATGTGACGGGCAACACAATCACAAAAAAATAAAATTGGTGGTTGTGTACTCCTTCTGCAATCATAGGCATGGTTCCGGCTACAATGTTTACGTCCCTGAGTTAACTACCCTTATATTTTCCCACTCGTAATAAGGTAAAATTAATTCAATAATATAATTATCATAATATTATTTCATTATTATATTTTTGAAAGAACATATTATTTGAATAGGTGGAACCATAGCCTGAGTTATGTGGGACTAACCGAGGAGCTCGATGATATCCAGCTACTGTTAGATTAACAATCGGAAGCTGAAGTTAATTTTTAAAATTTTTAATCAGATAATATTTATGTAAGGATTTCAAAAATAATATTAAGTAGATAATAAACTTTATTATTTCGTACTATAGTTTGAATGAACGCCATAATTCGATCCGAGAATTCAACCATGCATCCCATTCAAATTCTTGGTTAATCCCAATTCAACAATACAGGGTACGCTTTCAGTGCATCTTTCTACCACATCACTGAATTTGCACCCTAGGCAGAGCGTTTTCCTTCTCCCATTTTTAACCCCCTGAAAAGTTTTTAGAATCTGGAAATCTCGATCCTCATTTTTTAGATATCCCGGGATTCTAGAGATATTTTCAAATTAACCGAGGCACATTTTTATTTTCTTTTTCACTCGTTGCCCACTTAGTTGCCTATATAACTATATAAATGGGGTTTTGTTCCCTCTACTCCATCAACGCTCTTGACTACCTTTCCTCACTCCTAAAAACTTTTCCACACTATTGTTTATATTTTACTTTCAAGTGTTTAACTTTTTTTACGAACATATTTATTTCTGTTTGAGGGAGACAGTGTGTTAGTTTTACGGTTTGTTTGAGTTCACGGTGATACGATGGCACTCTGAGACCCATGTATTTCATATGTTGTGCCGAGACGAAACCATTGCATTAAAAGTCCATTGCATTGCAACTCAAGCTCTGAAGTTCGGGGTGCCTATGCGGTCACGGGTTGTAGTCTAACTACGAGTCCTAGTTGATGGACATTAATGTACAGTCACGAGTTGAAGTATGACTCGATAGCCCACTTGACAGTGGTTATGTGGTCACAGGTTCAAGTTCTTCCTCATCGGAAGTGGATGGTTTGTAAAACCAATACATAAGTTTAATATCATAATCGTAAGGATAAACGCAGGGGATTTCTAGTATAATTCACTTGTTCCTTTTCTCCATCACCCCCAAAGGCAGTATCATCAACTTTTCTCTTGTCTGAAATCGGTGACGAAGTTGGGGGCAAGTGCAAGTGCATTGTTAGGGGGTGAGTGACTATTGCATTAAACAAAAGCTGAAGGTCGTTTCAGGTTGACAGTGATTGTTGTGATTAAATCACTCATTAATAACTACAACCGTTATCGCCCTGACTCGACCTCCAGCTTCTTTCCATTACTACTGTCATTCCCCCACTGACAGGGCTCTTGTATCCAATTTTGTCACTGTTTTAGACAATAGGGATGTTATGGATCCTATTTTTGGTAGTGAAGGAGAAAATTTATAACTTGGTTATACTGGAAAGTCCTTGAGTTTTTCCCTACTATTATCATTTCAAACTTCTGTATTGGGTTTACAAACCATCCTCTTCTGGTGAGGTGGAACTTGAACCTGTGATTGCATAATCATTATCAAGTGGAATCCCAGGTTATGCTCCAATTTGTGACCCCACATTAACATCTGTCAACTAGGAGCTTTTATTATATTACAACTCATGACTGTATAAGCATTGTGTACTCGAAGCTTGAGTTGCAATGCGATGGACTTCTAAGGCAATGGTTCCATCCCGACACGAAAGTAGAAATGTATAGGTCTCCTAACACTATCGCATAACCGTCAACTAAAATATACCTTTAAGCTTTCACAATATCTACATCAAACACGAACATAATTAAATCGATCCCCCCATATTTCCAAACCTGAACCATAAATATTCTAAAAAACCCTAAATTCGTCCGAGGAAAGAAGGTGAAATGTGTCTTCTCTCTCCAAAATCAAACCATTCCGATAAATATCACAAAAATACCTATTCGAAACATAAAGGCAACTTCGTGGTATAGCCGAACATTTAACATGGTTGTCTTTGAATGATTGTTCGAAAGTGGGGGGACAGAAAAGGTCGCATGTAACCAACCGTTGATGATCATTTGAGGAGAAATACATTCACGTGTCGAAAAACTAGAGCCTCAGATCATACATCAGACGCTAGGAACAAAAATTTGTTCTACAGTTCACGAGGCCGGTGGGTGAGTTATGGATAGCAGATAACCTCGTGATCTGGTTGAAATGCCGCCACGTGTTACCACGTCAGATCTGTCCACCTTTTTTTTTTTGACTCTTTCAGTCAAAATACAAAATAAATAAAACAAACGAAACACGGTTTATCCAGTGATCTTATGCGTGGCGGTACACGTTAACAATCAGTGTAGTTGCCCTCTAACTTCACAGCCAATAAAAGTGACCGCTCAACCAGTGGAGAAAATGACACTTTAAATAAATAAAAAAGGTAAAAAAAAATATGCGTATTTTAGAAAATAATATTCCACACGGCGCTTGTTAAAGAAGGGGGCTAAAATTTCTAAGATCTCAACCATTATTGGATCTTCTAATTACAATCTTCCCTACCAATTGCGTACTAATTATAAATTTGTTTTAAATTCAATGTTTTTGGACTTAATTTTTGGTCAAATGTTATACAAATTCAACCATCAAAATACTTGGAAAGACATCACAATTTTTGACACTCTTATTATAGATTCTGATCATATCTGTTCTTTTTCACACAATACTTAGAACTGCTCAAAGTTCCTCTGTAACCCATAAATAAGAGGATAATGCGCTTCAATACGCTCGAACCCACGTCCTCCTGTATTAGTAACAATGTCCATGTTAATAGGGTTAATACTCAATCGACTCAAAAGAATTTTCTTTTATCATCATATTTATCCTTTTAAACATGTGATTTAATTTGAAAGTGTATACAAATTTAGACTCTTTTTCTTTAATAAAACAAAAAAATATTTAAACATGCATGGGTTATGAAGAATAAATAAATAAAAGAACTATATAACATATCATTTTCTTTTAAGTGTTGTTTTTAAAATTAGTGAATCAACTCACATAATCACCTTCTTAATTTAACCATTTTAACATATGATATGTTGTTATATATAATATTTATTATCTAATTAATTTACTCAATATTTTCACGTTTTATTCTAGAAATATAATTAACTAAGAATGATTAAGTAATGGAGTACCTAATTTTTATTCAATTAAATCACTTATACTATGTAATAATAATAAAAATATGTAAAAAATATTTATTAAAATTTATATAACAATAACGTAAAGTTAAAGAATTAAAATTTATATAAAATTTATTAAAACATATTTTTTATTTATTTTCTAATTGAATCGATGTTTAATTAACTTGTGACGCCATATTAATTAAAGATTTTAAGTACAATATGGATGGTATAACAAATATATTATTTGTTAGTTGTGTTTAATATTAAATTCTATTGAGAGTATTATCATTAATATATATTATTTAAAAATTTAATTAAGTTGGTTACAAATCAATCAGATATTAAATTAATTGTAAAACAATAAAAAGACTATTTATTTTATAAAATGAGTTATATTATTATAAATGTGTTTTATTTTTAAAATTATTTATATAAATCAATAAAAACTTGTACCATTTATAAAATTTAAAGTACGGGTTATTTAAATTTTTATTCAATTTAGAAAAATAAAATAAAAGAATCGTGAAAAATATGAACTTATTTGCCAAAAGAAAAAGATACCAACTTAAATAAATAAAACAATATTGATAAAGAAAAAAAAGGGGGCGTAAAAGGACAAAAAGGGTAAGAGCATTGAGCAAGAGCCCATAGAGAGCTTAGCCTCAAATGAGGGCATCCTATCCTATACCCACTACTGTCAGTAGAATGACGCATCCCCGTACTGTCCTACAGGTGATTCCACAAATTAGTAGAAGTAGAACCTTCTCTCCGTTTCCCCGTTTCCGTTAAATCACTATATTTGGCAATCACATCGTTAAAAAATAGATAAATTACACTTACGGTTATTAAATTATTAGTAAATTTATATTTTAATCAATTAATTTTAAAAAATTATAAAATGATCATTAAATTATTTAAAAGTTTTTTTATTTAAGTTATTGAGCTGTTAAGTTTTTTTTAAAGTCCAACTAGTGAACTTTAAGTGACGATTTGATAATCGATACAGTAGTTCAGTACCCATTGACGAGTATAAGAACATACCTTAGATTCAAGTTGATCTGACAGACAGTTAGAATATCAAAGAAGAAAGTTATTTGGATTTTGGTTCATAGATTCATAACGTTCAACGTTATTTCATGAAAAAAAATAAAAACTAAATAAGAGAAAGGGAGGAGAGCTTTCGATTGGTGCAGGTAGTGCAAATAGAGAAGGTCATATAAGAACGTTTTAATAGTCCAATGACTTAAATGAAAACTTTTGAATAGTTCAATGACCATTTTATAACTTTTTAAAGTTGAGTAACCAAAACGTAAACTTACTAAGATTTTAATAACCTTAATTGTAGTTTATCCTCAAAAAATTGTCCCTCGTTCATGATAATACTTAACTATCACTAGATTATAGTTGAGTAAAAATAATTATTTAATAAGTTTATAAAAAATGTATAAATATTGCGAGAGCTGAGTTGCCTTAAGTTCAAATTTCGTATGCATGTATTTTTTAAATTTTATATATAAAAAAAGATAAAATAATATTTACCCTTTTGTAAAGTAAGGTTTTAGTAAATTCACAATTGACTTAAGACTTAATTAAATATAACATCAATTTAGTCAAAATTTAAATTTTAATAGACAAAATTAATTTTAAAATTAAAATAATTATGTTACATGTATTTAAATTTTAATATATATAATGTATTGACGTAATATTTTGAGTAAATTTTATTTAAAATTATTTTAATTTGATTTTAAAGTAACTGGAAAAGGAATTTTAATGGATTCGATTTTTTTTGTAATTTGGATATTCGATAAATAATAATATTTGATTCAGATAAAAAATAATTTAATATTAAAATTATATTTATAAAAAAATTTAATAATTGAATTATAGGTAAAGTAGTTACACTTACATTCTGAACAAAGAGGGTCTTTCATGTCCTCATCTTTAATTTTCCCTGTATAGCTTAAGGCATGAGTTGTAGCTTTGTTCTACTCTCTGTAGTTCTTAGCTTTTTCTCTGGTTTTGTCAACATGTTTCCTTTTGTTTTGTTTGTATCTTTTTTCCCTTATGGTAATGAAATTCCTTTTTATGGAAAAAAAAATGTTTAAAGCATTAAATGTCTTTTTAATTCATTGGAGATCAATCGACAGGGAAGGAGCTTGTAGAGGCTCGCAGACTTTGTAATAATTTTGATCTTATCACTTTTCGTTTTGTTCCTTGATTGACCAATGAGGTTGCTCACAGTCTCATCCATCGGTCCATAGGTAATTATTGCTCTTTTGATTTTGGTTTGGGCTACCTGAATGGTGTTGGACGATGTGATTATTACTTAATCTTCATTTTGTCCTTATGGGCTTTAGGTTTTTCTTTCAATGTTAGAGTTGTGTGACCCGAATCTCGTTACTTGTTAAAGAAATAAAATAGAGAGGCAAAATAGGAAGATCTATGGGGGCGAACTCCTCTTGTATAGGACTATGCTTCTTCTATTATACATTGACTATAACAAGGTTGTTTAACCCTTAAATAAATGTAGTCTAACTCCTCTTATATTGTATATATTTCAACATAGTGAATTTCTCCTTCTCTGCCCGTGTTTTTCTCAAAAAGAGTTTTTCACGTAGAATCTGTATGTGTTCTAATTTTTCTTTCTTATGACTTTGTGAACATTCCTACTGTCATTATCAATGTTAATTATAACATTCAAAAAAAAATCATCAAGCTGATCTCACTCCAATCCATAATGATTTTAAATTTCAAAAATTCACAAAATACGGACAGCAAAATTGAACCTTTATTTATTTATACATGTTAACCAAACCAAATACTTCGATGACACTAATAACTAATTAACATTATATTTTTCATAATTAATTTCGAAATTTCCTATTATAGAATAACAACTAAAAAAATGAAGAGAAAAGGTGGGTGATGAAATGCTATTTTCGTGGGGCAAGAGACGTCTGATTGTTGGGCAAATGTTCGGCCTACAAGTACACAAATTCTGTTTTGCTGCAGTCCAGCCAAGATCTATAGGAATAACTCACACTCTCACTATTTGTTTTGAACGCTCTAATGTAATCCAGCTGTAATTATGCGCCTTTTCAATTTCAAATCTAGCACTTCCTTTTTTTACTCTAGCCTTCATATTTTATTAAACACCCACTAGGATTTAGCTTAAGCACGTGATTAAGTTTTATTCCCTCTGAAATTTACTCTTATTATAAATTTTGATCACATCGGACTATTTTTAATATAATGTCTAGAACTATTTATAATCCTTCCCAACTCATAAATATGAGGATAATACGCTTCAACGCATTCAAACCTACCTCCTCTTGCATTGACAACAATGTCCATACCAACCGAGCTAAGACTCAATCGGCTACTCTTACCATATGTTTTAATTATTTGCTTCATTCTAGTTATTTATTTGTTATTATTTAAAATTTTGATTGAATTGATATAATAAATTAAATAGATATGAATTCAGTTGGAAAAAGAATTAATATCTCATTTCCGTTAAGCGATTATAATTATTATTTCGATGGTACTTTTATCTTTTCATATTTTTATATTAATTTTATATAAAAGGATTAAAATTAGCATATTCGAAAATCGAACACATGTTTAATAGATTTACTTGAGCAATTTTTTTCTCACTCACATTGTGTATAATGTCACTAGTTGAGCTGGTGTCATAAGTCGATTTGATACTAACTTAAGGAAAATGAAAATAACATTATAAACAATTGAACTGCATTTAATATTCTTAATATCATGTATTTATCTTTTCCATACAAAATTCGTACATATTGCATGTGCGTTATTATTATTAGTTTCAAATCGTATATTTTATTTTCTGCTGCATTTTTTTATAACTGGAATGGAGAATGAAGTTGCTTGGAATTGAATTCTAACTTTCATGCTTACAACATAATACTCTTGTCACTAAGTCAAAAGATTGCCGGCCGTCCCATGTTTTGATTGTGTAGGAATCGAACATAAATTTAATACCATTTTTTATTAACTAAATGGATAAATGTGCATTTTTTTTTACCATGGTTATAATTTAATAGAGGGATATATATTATTTGCAGCATCTTTATGCCTTCAAAAATCAAAAGATGCTTTTCTTTGTTTTAATATATCTGTTTTTATTCTTGATTGGGTTAATTACTTGCTTGGTTCTCATTTTTCTTAATTAAAAAAAGGGAAAGATAAATAAATAAAACTCCAAAACCCTTTATTTATTTATTTATTTTTTGAGTAACTATTTCTTTTAATGACAAAAAACGAAGACTTCGTGCCGGTTTTGATAAATACAATGCCTGCTGCTGCTGCTGCTGCTGCTGCTAACTGTGGACAAAGGGATCAAAGGAATAATAGCCTTTAAACATTTGGAATTTTGTGGCAAAGCAGCTAAAGCAAATTTATACTAACCAACATGCTGCTGCTTGCTTGCCTTGTTTGCCTCTTTACACCCTTATCTTTTTTGTTACTCTATATTTTATTTTTAATATTTGTTGTAAATAAGTGAATATTGGCAACTATAAAATAAAACTTTTATATCAGAATTATGAGAATTTAAATATCAATTTTGGATCAAAATGCATGCTTTTTAAAAATATATATTTTTAACCATAATTTTTCTCATTAAGTATTAATTTTAATAAGTATTTTGAAATAAAAATATTGCTAAACAATATATTTTTAGCTTTTCAAAATGGTTTTAGGAAAAAAATGCTTTGCAATAACATTTTTAGTCAAAAGTAGAAGGAGAAAATTTTAACAGTTACTCAAAATATTTTTTTACCCAAAAGTACTTTTGAGAAATAATATTAAACTAAGGTAAAAGTAATGCTAAACAAACTATTTTAAAATCAGAAATGCTTTAGAAAAATATTTTTCAACCCAAAGGTAAAAGTAATTTTTTTTTAGCTTTTGCTTTTGGTAAAAGTACTTTTAGAAATAAATGATAGTTTTAACTTTTAACACTTATAATGTATTTTATATAATATTTATATGTATATGTAATTATTTTCTTATTAAAATTTATTTTAAATATATAATATTATATATTTAAATTTTTATGGGTCATATTTTATTATTTAAAATACAGTTTATATATTCGAATTAAATTTTATGAATAATTGATATTAATTGCTTAAAATATTTAAAATTTATATTTTATATATTAAAATATTAACAACAAATTATAATAAATTATTTTTATATTCTTACTAAGATATCATAATATTAACTAATTAGAACATTATTTAAATGTATATTTATTACTTTATAACACAATATTTAAAATGAATATTTTATTTATCAAAAGTATTTTTTAGGCAATACTAAATACTTAAATTTAAACTCAACTTTTCAAAAGATTACAAAATCATTGTTTTCACCGCACTTTTTAAAAGTTCTTCTCAAAAGTAATACTAAACTAAGGGTACAGATTTGAAAAACGCTTATGTGACTGTTTACTCTTTAATTATTTCTTTTATTATTATTTTATTGAATATATGATTTGTGCTCCAAAGTTATTAGGATGCGATACATTTTAAAATTATTTTATTTTTTTTATAAATTATAAATAAAAAAAATAAAATTATAAATTCCATGAAAATGGGTTTTTAATGTTTTTGGATTTTGTTAGTGTGGCCAAAGTGGCACTTGTCAAAAACTCATAACATTTGGGTGAGAAGGATCGTGTACTGCAGCAGCATAGGATAGGACCACTCTTAGCAGTTAGCAGCATATATAAATAAAACGGAATCCAAATTTCATTATTTAGCCGAAACCCAGCGTTTAAAAGCCCACTTTCAACTCTCTTCTCCTCAATCTTTCCCCACCTCTCCTTTCTCTCCACGTGTTTCAATCTCCTTTCTCCACTTGTCTTCCTCTCACCAGCCGTCTGCTCTTCTCATTTCTCCTACTCCTTCCCTCACCTAATTCAAACCCGCCTCCCCTTCATTAATCATTTATATTTCCCCTTCCCCCAACGACCGCTTCATAGTTACACTTAAGCCCTCTCTTTATAGACTTTTTTCTTTTTAATTTCGTGTTTTTTTTTAAAAAAAATTGTTTTGAACCAAACGGAAAAACCAGAAACCGAAGTTCATCGGATTCCGGTTTACTCCGCCCAACTTCTTGTTAACGGCCGCCATTTTCCTTCAAAACGATAACGTTTTCAACTGTTCATCATTTTGTAACCGCCTCCCGAAATTCTTCTCACAAAAAGAAGAACATGAAAAGTTCAACTGCAACCGCCGTGCTCCGTCGTCGCATCAGCTTTTATCAGCGCCGGAATATTGCAATTGTTTTTATTAGGAAATAAAGGAAAGAACCGAGTTGCCTTATGCATCCTTTTTGTTGTGTTTCCACGGTATCGGAACATTCCCCGGTCAAACCATTAGCCGATCAAGTTATCTCCATGAGGCCCCCTACTGTAACGACCGTAACTACTACTACTTCCTCTTCGGCTCCCACCACCAGATCCAACTCGGCCCGATCCACGGCTCAAATCCAGTGCCAGTCCAATCAAAACCATCATCGTAGCAATAGCGTTGATTTGAATCGGGTGGTTCAGAGGAATGGAATACCGTCGGGAAGAGAGGCTACGACCGCCACGGCTCCTCCGCCGCAAGTGGATGTAAAGATAAACGACATAGTTGGAAACGGGATATCGGGCGTGCTTTACAAATGGGTGAATTACGGGAAAGGTTGGAGACCGAGGTGGTTCGTTTTGCAAGATGGAGTTTTATCGTATTATAAAATCCACGGTCCTGATAAGATCGTCGTTAGCCAAGAGACGGAAAAAGGATCCAAAGTTATCGGCGAAGAGTCTCACCGTATTATCTCCCGCCATCGTAATTCCATTTCTCATAATTCTGCAACCCGTCGAAAACCCTTCGGTGAAGTCCACTTGAAGGTCAGAGCAAAGGAAACCGCTTGACCAAAAATAAATGAATAAAATCAAGGGACAAAATGAAAATTGAATTGATTTTTGAATTCTTGAATTTTTCTCAGGTTTCTTCGATAAGGGAAAGCAGATCAGATGATAAGAGATTCTCGATCTTCACCGGAACGAAGAGGCTTCATCTAAGAGCCGAGACGCGGGATGATCGGGTTGCGTGGATGGAGGCGCTTCAGGCGGTTAAGGATATGTTCCCTAGGATGTCCAATAGCGAGCTCATGGCTCCGACGGACAATGTGGTGGTTTCCACGGAGAAATTAAGGAAACGGCTGATGCTGGAAGGTATAAGCGAATCGGCTATTCAAGATAGCGAGCAGATTATGAAGAGCGAGTTCGCGGAATTGCAGAAGCAGCTGGTGTTGCTTAAACAGAAACAGTGGCTTCTCATCGATACCTTGCGTCAGTTGGAGGTACATGTTATCGAAATTAGATAATAATATGCTTCTGCGAGTAGTCATTTAATTTGAATTTTTTTTAAAAAGATTATTTTTTCCAAGCAATTTCATCGGTTCGCTATTCTATTGCTTCATTCATTTTTTTATGAATTATGAAGGGGCGTGGTTTTTTGAAGGATATATTTATGTATTTTCTTGATTGTTTTCTTTAAATTTCATCCGAAGTTAGTTGATGTAGGATTTGTATGTTAGTCACTGAATCATAGGTGACATTCATTAATATTTCAAATAAAATTTAATTTGTAATCTTGAACAATTATGTCATGCACCTTTTGATTACTGTTTCTTTTAGTTTCATCTGATAATATAGAAAAGCAGTTGGTCTGCAGCTAGTGGTTTTCGGTAGGCTGTTGAAATCCTTCTACGTGGAGATGGCTATTGTTCAGAGCAGGAACATAGTGTTCTTCTCTATAAATACCTAGAAAGAGTGTGTGTCTGTTGTCCATTAACGGTTGCTATTGATTTCTGTTTTTGATGTTTATAGATGGATGACAGTAAATTAACTTTTATTAGCTGTGAAAATATCTGGCTGTAATTTTGAAAATCTTTAGTATTTCTTAAGTGCCTTTTTGATGTTGAAGTTGCACAAATATATGATTTTTTAGGGATGACTGAGGGGAATTGTTTTCTCTAACTATAAAGGTCTCTTGAATGCCAGTTTCAATTAGAGAACTATTTCATGAAGGGATATTTTGATAATATTTTTTAAATGGAAAAAAGGTTCTAGTTTCCCCACTTATCTTCCTTTAAGCCAAATGTAATTTTCAAACCTGTCTGCTAATATCCTTTTTATTGCATGTTGTTGCTAGTAATGCTTCTTGGTAAGACTCTCTGTTAGAGAAGTTGAGAGGACTTCTATTCTAATCAGTCTGTCTTTTGAGGAAGTTACTTAGATACTGTCTAACTCTCCTATTTCTTGGTGGACAATGCGGGGAGTGGGCATAAGGTTAGGGTCTCTCTCTTTTATGGAGTGTCCTTTTCATGAGCTTTTACTTTGAGAATGTCAGCATGTACAATATCTATTCCCCAATGCAAAATAACTTGTGTATAACTTTAAGCTCAAACTACCCATTTCTTTTAAAAGTTATTTCCTGAAGGTGCCTTTCTTTAACTCTGCGATGAGCTCTGCCTTTCTTTACTGAAGAAAAGAATCCCGATTTCTTCTCCCTCTTTAAATTTGTTGGTGCCATTCAGATTTAAGTGTAACCGACTGAGTAAGGAGTCCTTTTTGGTTAAGTTTTCAGTATCTTTTTATTCATGAAAAGATTTAGTATAGCTCTAGTTGAAGTTTGAGGTTATGTACTTCAGCTTTGTCCTTTTAATCAATTCTTACCTGAAGGTGCTTGTTTGTTATGAGCTTGGCATTGGAGTAGACTTTTAATGTCCTTGCTACTCCTACAATTCTGTAGCTTTATGGACTGTAGTTGGGGCAGCTAATATTTGGAATTGATGAAACTCCAATTGCTTGTCCAGAGGGTTACTGAACTGCTAGAAATTTATATGTGCAGGAGCATATGAGGGATATAGGTAGCTTTTCTCTTGGGTTGCTAAGATAATAAGTTATAAATTAGAATCTCAGTAGTCCTACAAGCTGCAAAGCTTATGCTACACCTTAAACTGGTTGACTTTCATTTTACTCCTTTTTTTTCCTCCTTTACTGAAGATGGTTGTGTTTTTGGTTATTTGCAGCAACATGCATGCACTGAAAGGTGCCCTGCTGCTTATTTTCAGTCAATAATTGGCTTTACCGCTAAAGTTTGCTTCTTTTTTCAATGTTCTGCTAAGAAACTGCTATTTGTACTTTTTTTGTAGACAGAAAAGGTTGATCTAGAGAATACAGTGGTTGATGAGAGCCAGAACAAGTTGAATGATCAGGGGGCCTCCTCTATGATAAGGCAAGACAAGTCTAGTGGTAAGGATCTTAGGCAGTAAAACCATTTATTAGAACTGTTGGTTCTATAAGAAAATTTATTCTGGACTGATGGTTATGTGCTGAGATGTGGTTGGTGCTTATAATCAATGTTCACATTCTTATTAGTTCAGGAAGTTCTTTTTTGTTCTATCAGCTATGTGCCTAAGTTTTAGCTTTACTTATTTGTTGACAACTGATAACGCTCATTAAGTCAGGTTCATATATTATCTGGATGGGTGCTTGGCAAACTGCACTTGCCAACTTGAATTCAAAATAAAGAACTTCCTTTTTCATTTCCAAATCTGCGTTGTATCTTTGCTATAGCTTATTAATAGTTATAGTGCTTATTGCTTGGTTATTAGATTGCTTAAGTTGTCTTTGGTTTCATCTTTATTCAAGTAATTGTTATTACTTTATTGTTTTCATAGAATTGCTACTTACATTGAGTTTTTTCTTTTGTCTTTGTTCAAAATTTTACTCAGAAGGCAGTGTAACTGACACAGATGAGGATAATGAAAGAGTTGATGCTGCAGAAGAAGAAACTGATGAAGATGAACACAATTTCTTTGATACTCGTGACTTTTTGTCATCAAGCTCTTTCAAGAGCAATGGATCTGATTTCCGGACATCATCTTTCTCTTCAGATGATGGTCTTAATGGTTTTGATTCTGAAGATGACATTGATCCTTACATTAAATCAGTTGGAAGTAACTTCCCTTACATTAAACGTCGAAAAAAGTTGCCTGACCCAGTTGAAAGGGAGAAAGGTGTAAGTCTTTGGTCAATGATTAAGGATAATATTGGGAAAGACCTCACAAAAGTTTGTCTTCCTGTTTACTTCAATGAGCCTCTCTCTTCTCTTCAAAAGTGTTTTGAGGATCTGGAATATTCCTATCTGCTTGACCGTGCATATGAATGGGGGAAAAGGGTGAGTGTACAAATTCAAAATTATCTTGTTTTAGAATTGGTGCTATATAAAGTTTTCCTAATGTAATAGTTCTCCATTACCATATCACTTGTTTCTTTAATCTTGTTATACATCTTGGCTTTATCTGATCCCCCCACCCCTCCTCCTTTCTCTATTTTAAACCTATTGAAATTTGACTGTGCAAAAGGCTTGTTGCAACTTTTATAGCTGCTCAGTTCATGAACTTTGACAATCTGAATCTCTACAAGATTCCCCTGAGACTCATAATTTTTCCCAAAAAAACTGCAGGGGAATAATCTCATGAGAATTCTTAATGTAGCTGCATTTGCTGTGTCTGGATATTCTTCAACAGAAGGGAGAATTTGCAAACCCTTCAATCCATTATTAGGGGAAACATATGAAGCTGACTTCCCAGATAAAGGCTTACGCTTCTTCTCAGAGAAGGTTTGTCTGTGCTTGAGATATTATCTATCCTTGTTGTCACATTTGTTTTTCTGCATTTACGCAACATCGTCATTGAAACTGTAATGCATATTAACCTCTCTTCTAAAGTCAACTGTTTTACTGAAGAATGTTCCTGGTTCACCTGGTCAACCCAGAGTGTTAATTTAGCAATCAAATTCAGTCTGCTCAAAACTTTAATACTTCCTCTTTTTCATAACTAGTTTACCAGGCCTGTTGTAAAAATTGCTGTACCCCAAGAGCCCGGCAAATTTAGTACATTATTGATGCTTTGGTGCATATTCCTTCTTTACCTTATATCTCCTTGGCTTTTTCTTTTGGTTTAAGTTCTCAATAGAAAAAAATTTCTGAGTTAAAAACCTGACTATAAAAGAAGCTAATATCTTCCTGTCTCCTGGCGGACTCATCTGTTGGTGGAATCAACCACTATAATGTCAAATTATTGGGGGAAGTGAAACGGGAATGCATGCTAAAGAGTCTTTATACCTCATAATTTCAAACTAGTGTAGTTTTAATAGATTATCTTAAACATTAAATAGGGTGTTGATAAACATTAAATAGTGTAGTTTTAATAGATTATCTTAAACATTAAATAGGGTGTTGATAAATGGGAATGCTATTCTCTTTCCTTTATTGGAAGGTATGAATATCCTTTAGTGTTTAGGGTACAGGGAAAAGAACATTGCACTACTTCATATATATAAATAACATTTCTCCGATGTCATCTCTTTTTCTTATTTTATTTGTTTCTGAGTTAATGCTATATTTGAAGTTGATGAGAGCTATTCCATATTTGGTGTCAGGTCAGTCATCATCCTATGATTGTAGCATGCCACTGTCAGGGTACAGGATGGAAATTGTGGGGTGATAGCAATTTAAAGAGCAAGTTTTGGGGTCGCTCTATTCAGCTGGATCCAGTTGGTGTTTTGACCTTGGAGTTTGAAGATGGAGAAGTGTTCCAATGGAGTAAGGTATAACTTCAAAACTTATGTCGTAATTATACATGCATAGACATGGGTTTTTTATCTTGTATCCATTTTGAAAATGGGCTTCCTTTTTCCAGGTGACAACATCAATATATAATCTCATATTAGGAAAGTTGTACTGTGATCACTATGGCACCATGCGAATAGAGGGGAACCGTGAATATTCATGTAAGCTGAAATTCAAGGAGCAATCTATCATAGATAGAAATCCTCACCAGGTGATCTTTCATCTTCCTCAATTATATATTTACTCAATTACATAAGCAACTTGTATTTTGATAGAATGATGTTGTTCTATGATCCTCTTTTTAACCGTCATTGACATTTATCCATTTTTAAAACCTTTTTCACCCTTCAGGTACATGGTATAGTTCAAGATAGGAATGGAAGGACAACGGCTTCATTATTGGGGAAATGGGATGAGAGCATGCATTATGTGAATGGAGATTATTCTGCAAAGGGAAAAGGTCAAGAGTCTTTATCAGAAAGTCATCTCCTTTGGCGGCGGAGCAAGCCTCCTAAATATCCCACCAGATATAACTTAACACGCTTTGCCATCACATTGAATGAACTCACTCCTGGTCTAAAGGTGATTATGATAATCAGTTGTTTCAATTTAAATACATGTATATTTTATAAACCCAACTAATGGTTTTCATCTTCTATTCATATGGATCATTCACTGTCTTCAGACTTGATGAACTGGTTTGCAGTAACTAGGGAATTGATCTTAATCTCTTTTTTATGATTACAGGAGAAGTTGCCTCCTACAGATTCAAGGCTGAGACCTGATCAGAGATATCTGGAAAACGGGGAGTATGAAATGGCAAATTCAGAGAAGTTGCGGTTGGAGCAGCGGCAACGACAGGTAAGTTTTATGTTTCTTTTTCTTCATTGTTGTCAACTCCATGTGTCAGTGGTGCAATTTGTTTTTATTCGTTTCAGTCATTGAAGAACAAAGATGATGATGATATTATGGAAGAAACACTCAACCAAAGTCTTAGACTTGTTCAGAATAAAAGATTAATGACATAAACGTTAAAAAGCTTTGGGGTATAGCAGACGCAGGAAATAATAGCTATGATTAGTGATTAACAAAATCCTATTAAGTTGTTTTCTAGATTGCTGTAAAGGATGTAGGAAATAGATTTGTAGTTTTATGTGGTGTCATCTCATTTGTTTTCAATGGGATACAGGCTCGGAAGATGCAAGAGAGCGGTTGGAAGCCAAGGTGGTTTGCCAAGGATAAAAACAGTGGGACATACCATTATATTGGTGGATATTGGGAGGCTAGAGAGAAAAGGAAGTGGGATTCATGTCCTGATATTTTTGGCCAAATCCCTTGTGATCAGATCCTTGAGTAAGTGCCAGCAGCAGCAACAAAAGTTGCCTATCTTAAACCATCTTTGATTCTTTTTGTCATTTTTTTTTTCTCACAAGAGATGGGGCACCAACACATCCGCTGGGCCAAGAAGGTTGGAATGCTCCATGACAAGTGACAACAACAATGTAAGTAAGAAAAAAAAAGGAAGAAGAAAGGGTTTAGAAAATAATAGAAGAATGAACGAATACATTATTATTTTCCCCATCCACTTGTTTCTCAATTCACATTTGATGATTTGAGTTTGAGCCTTACTGGAATTGGGTTACGGTTGTGGGATTTTCGTTGTAACAAATGATTAGAAGACTTGACAGAAATTTTATGGATAAAGAATACAAGAAATATTTTCCTAAACTTCTTTTTAAACCAAAGGTAAAAGATCGGTCCCTCAACATGAAAGGGGGCATCTTAATCTCTATGCATACGTGCATATGATGTCATGAGCTTTATTTATAAATTATCCTTGGTGTTTGTTTAATGGAAAAACCTAGAGACATTGACTTAAAAAGGATGAACTCACAAAAGCCTAAAATACTATGTAAGATTGTCAAAAGTTTTCAAGTTTAACCAATCCAAACAAAGTAGATGAAGGGAGATTAATGTTCATCTTCCCTTTATTTTGTTTTTGATTGGTAAAATTTGAAAACTTTCAACAATCCCACATATTAGTTTAAGTTTTTTGTGTTGATGATTTTATTTATAAATAAAGTTAAGCTTCTAGCAAATTTTAAAGTTTTTCAGAGTTTTTTTTAATTGAAGAAACACCATAAAAGAGCTAATAATTAAAGTTGTGTTAAATATAGTAAGAAATAAAAGAAAAGAATCAAATAAGAAGAAAACATAGTTAAAATGTTCAACCAAACTTGATACAGATTGGAGTAAAGATTTGTGTAGAAAGAAGTCAAATATATTAAACTGGTCATCTATGAATATCGGGGTTTTGGTCAAACAAGTCAATTAATATTCTCTTTCTTTATTCCCTTTTGACCTTCTCAATCTTGTTTTCTATCCCCTTTACCCGATTTCTAGTGGTATCGAAAATTGCAATTTCAGGTCCTCATTTTTGTAAATTGAGTCCGTAAATATTTAGGATATTTACGGAGTTAATATATAGATGAATTGAAATTTGAATAGTTAATTTAGTCGAAATTGTGATTAATTAAGCCAGAAACTAAATTGTAAAGTCCAATCACTATAGATTTTTAATTAGGAAATGGCTTGGGGACTTAGATTGCATTCAACCAAATGTCCAAAATAGCAATTAGACAATGCACAAATAAGAGATAGTGGACGGTAATGATGTGTGTTAATTAATTAAGCAAAATGTGGTTAATTAAAATGAAAACGTGATTAATTAAGTTAATCAACTATGAATCTAAGTATATATAAATGAATTGGTGGATGGAGAGATAATGTATCATCTTCTCCAACCGACCAAAAAAGAATACCAAGGGAGGATGTCATTTTAGGTTTTTAACCTATTAGGCCTTTAAATCAAGTAAGTCTCTAGCCATTTTTTTTTTATATTTATGGAAATTGAATCATGGGAGCTTGATTTAGCTAGCCCAAGTGCTATTTTGTAAAACTGTTAAAGGTTTAGGAAGTTATCATTGTTGAGAATTAGATGAAATTGGTGTTAAATTGTTAGAAATTAAGCTTAGATTGAGAAAATAACTGTAAAGCTTAGTTGTTAGTTTTGTACATTAGGGACCAAATTGAAAAAAATGAAAAAATATTGTGAAGTGTTGGTAGGAATAACAAGTAGGAGGTCCCTAATGAATATATGTGAAATTAGATTTCAATCCGAAGCTTTAAATTGAAAGTTAAGTTCGTCTTAGGTTTAGGGACTAAACTGAAAAAATTGTAAAATATGTTTGATATTGTAATTGATTGCAATTTGAGTGTAATTTGATGATATTATATGTTTTTTGATTTCATTTAGCTAACGTTGACATGGAATTGTCAAAAGGAAAAGGAAAATCGAAAGTTGTCGACGAGTAGCTCAGAAATTTGGATTGTATTTCAATGATTCGAGACCAATTTATTTATTGCATATTCATAACATTATGCATTATATGGTATTGAGGTGAATTGGTAATGACTATTTGAGTTGAATTACTATAGTTGAGGTTGAATATCAAAATAAGGACTAAATTGAATAGAATAGAAAGTTGTATGATCTATTTGATATGTGATAATAGGTATGAAATTGAGTTAAATTATGCTATATGATATGATTAATTGATAACAAATTAAGAATGGGGAAATGTGAATTGAACTATATATAATGAATCAAAAATTGATTACCATATTAGCTGTTCGGACCAAGTCGGATATAGTTGGCATGCCATAGGGTTAAGATATTGATTGGAAAACCATCGTTGTTGGGCAAGCCGAGTGTAGGTTATACATGTAAAGTCATCGTTGCCGAGCAACCCAAGGTGACAGAGTAATTAGAATGGGAAAACCATCTTTGCCAAGCAACCTAGAGTGGTGGTAGTATATACATGTATAGCGTCATCGTTGTCGGACAACCTGGGGTGATAGATTCGCGTATTCCTTTTGAGTCTGTGTCTAGTTAATAGAGTTATAAACATATGAATTGACTAAATGGTATGTAAAATGAAATGAGATTGAAATGTGATATATGACAATATGCAAAAGAATTGAAAACGAGCCCTTAGGGACGAAAAAGTATGAAAGATCCAATAGGCTCGGAAATGGTTGAAATGCAATTATGAAATTGAATATATGCATGTAATTGTTGATATTGACAAATGAATAAGTACAAGTACATATAGATAACATTATGAATTGAGTAGGTAGTATGTGAAATGAATGGTAAATGATAAGTTAGTATGCATAAATAGTGTATTAGTGTGTTAAAAACGATTATATGTATGTTTACATTGTATTGGAAGTTGTTGGCATAGAATTGTGTAAGGATTTGCTTATGAATTGAACGTACTTGAATCATGAAAATACCATTGAGTGTATTTGCTCAGTTTATGGTTTGTTTTCTCCGTACGCAGGTATAGTAAATTCTCGAGAGTGCGATAAGTAGATCCAACATCCAGGAGGCGATCCCTGACACAACAAAGTTTTTATATTTTCGTTTTGTTAAAGTGTGGCATGTACCTAGTTTGAGTCGGTTTTGATGCAATACTATGTATATATAGAATTGGTTACATGGATGCAATATGTTCACGAGTACAATATATGGTTTGAAATGTATTAAATGTTGCAATTGTCTATGGCATTGGTGGATAGGTATGTATGTTTAACATTGTGAATGAATTATGCTAGATAGTTAACTTATTATAAGTAATATGACACTGATATATCATTGAATAAGGTGTTATACTTCATGAATTAATTCACGAGGATTGCATATTTTGGTTGAAAATGTGTTGTGAATGTGTAGACTGGTTGATTGGTACTTGCAGGTTAAGGTAAAATTTAGTGCCATCTAGAAACAATATGTCACATCGCGACATTGAGTGATGTTGTACCGATGAGATCAAATTACTATGTCATGACGCGATGTCGAGCATGGGTTGTTGCAATGACACCAAGTTAGAATGTTGTGTTGTGACAAGGAACCCCCGACGTCGTGACGTCAACCAGGAATTTTGTAAACATTACAGTTTAGTCCTAATACGACCTCAGGTTAGCATTAGAGCTTTTGTAAGCTCGTATACGACTCGGAAATGAATATTTATCATTTTAATACATATTTTAGTTATATTTGAATGTTTAATGCTGTGAATTGGATCGTGATTTGTTCGTAGTTACTCTAGCAACGAATATGACACTTTATAATTCGAACCTGACGACCGGTTGAATATTGGGTCTTATCTTCTCAATCTCAAAGAAATTTAGATAAAAATACTTATGCTAAACTTAAAATCCACATGTGTTGAGGTGCTCCACAAAATATATATATTCTAAGAATTGTTTTTTTGAAAAAGAAAAAATTACATTTGTTTGGCTCATCTATACTTTAAGAATTTAACTATTCCTTCAACAAAGAAAACTTGACAAGATTTTAGGCCTAGCCTTTTCTAACATATAATAATTTTACGTTATTTGATATCATTATTGTAAATAAAGTGGTCAACTAAGCTAGTGTTATAGGCCAACTCGATATTAATTCAATTATAAAATTATCAAAATATTTTTATTTTAAAGGATAATTAATAATATTTGAGGATATTTTTATCTTTTCATATTTTCATATAGTCTTTAAATAAAATAACTAAAAATATTATTTAAGTATTGAACACAAAACTAATAAATTTATATAAAATCTCTTACTATCCCACCAATAAAATATTTTTGAAATATTTTTATAAATATATTTTGAAATATAAAATATGATAAAATATAATATAAATTAAACTTGTTTGTAAAATATTAGATGATGTTAGTTTAAAGTTCATTTTTTAATGTTTAAAATAGAAGACAGCATCTTTTAAATTAATTGGAATTGATATTTTAATTTTAGGTTATTTTAAATTTAATTTGTCAATTTTATAATAATATCAAAGTAAAAACAAAAGAAATTCATCTTCATCTTTATTCCGTTTAGAGGTTGGTGAATAATGTTGTAATATGTGAAAGGGATAAAGTCTACTCATGATGGTTGGAAAGCTCACTTAAAAATTAAAATAAATTTGGGTAAAATTATAAATTTGAAAAACGGACTTAGTCAAAAAAATAAGAAAACAAGTTGGGTCTCGAATAAGATTTTTTTGACTAAATTTCGAGTGGGTCTTTAAACTTGAGTAGGTAACTCGACCCATGAACAAGTATGAGAATATGTATTCTTGTAAACAAACAAAATGCATTATATTGATTAATATAATAAAATAAAATGGTATTTTTGTTTTAAAATTTAGATTTCACCTTAATCTTAGATAACCAAAGAAAAGGATGGTAATGAAATTACATCATATATTACAACATTCTGACATTATTCTTTAATGTGAGATTACAAGATCGTTGAATAATCCAAATACTACAATCTCATTTTTTAATATAACATTATGGGCCGTATGAGAAATAAAACTCCACTAATCGAGATGTTTCCTAAACTCGGTGAACCTATTTAAATTCTAATCGGAGTATGAAAAATAAAACCCTAATACGAAGGGTATGAGACCAGATTCCCTAGCAATTGTTATTCAACTCATTATTAATAAGAATTATGTTGTAATTAGTTGGTAATATGTAAAAAGTATACACTGTATTAAACATTAACCTTAGTGGTATTGTAGATAGTCTCAATTCCCAAATAAGGAGACACAGATCCAGTGAAAAAAACAGCAGGCTATGATCAACCAAAGAAATTGTGTTCTCTGTGTGTATCTGTGAAAAGCAGCAGACAAAAGAGAGCTTGGGGGTTCCCATTCTAAGCTAAGAAATGGCATGAAATGACAGAACGTGACATGGTTCAACCCTCCCACAACACGACAAACAAAGAGTGAAGCCAAGTTTTCAAACCCTAAACCCCCAAAGCAAAGCTAAAAACCCACCCTGGGTGTGTCGGTAGGGTTCCAGTTCCCACATAAGTAGCTTCAATCAGATAAATAGCTAATATGTGAGGCTAAACAGCCTTTCCCAGGGCCGGCTGATGGTCTGATTTTTGCTTATTTGGTCCATGGCTCATTGGGTGTAGGTGAAGAGTAAGACAAGAACCTTTGACTAAATGAAGCTAAACAAAAACGATGTGTAAGGATGGAGTAGACAGTGCACCAATATAGAAAGTGTTTTGACACAAAATCTACGAAATCCTCCTTTTTTGTTCTTACTTTGGCCAGGTTTTAATTAGTTTTAACTTGCATATTAATGGAAAAAAAATAAAGAATAGATCAAGCTTGAAGAAGACGATCCCTGTTTGCTGTTCTCTTATCCCTTTTTTATTTATAACGCCTTTGTAATGATACTCTAATATACTTGTCATAAAATTGAGGATAAATAAAACTTGATAATAATTTTTTTCATAAAGAGAATGATTAAACCATAACTTAAACTATTTATGGTCAAGTCACTCCAGAATAATCATCATGTAGTGACAATAGGACTTCATCTAGTAGTTGCATAAAAAAGTATTTACTCACCGGTCTTGAAAACGTCATTGATGTTAACCCATCAGTTACCTTGTTAACTTTAACCATCCAAAGAAGTTACAACATGTTCTTAATAGTACGTGTCACAACTGAGTAATACTAATTAGCTACATTTTCTTGAATCACTTGAATAGCTTTAGTGTTGTCCAATTTGAGAATTATTCATTTCAACCCAAGATTTCAAGTGAGTTGGAGACCTTTCAAAGCTCTCCAAAGTTCAGCATCGGTAATTAAGCAACGACCAATATTCCTTAAGAAACCAATAATTCACGTTCCATGCTAATTGCGGATCAGACCACCTGCAGCAACATTGTCGAATACCTTAAAGACTGCACCATCAGTATTCACTTTATGCCACTCATCATTTGGTGGAATCCATCTAATCAACTTACAAGTTTTAGCTTTTGAATATCTTGATGCCCATCGATACAAAGTTTGAACAGAGATATACGTAACATTTTCCAAAACAGTTTCGTTCTCGACAAAATCTGCGTGAAACTAATAGAGTAGAATTCATCTTTACCTAAAGTAGCCAGCAAATAACAGGAAAATGAACTTACCATTTAGAAAGATCGCGTGCCAACTTTCAAAACTAAAAGAGTAGAACTCATCTCTCTTTTCTGACCTGATTGTTCAACTCCAAGTTTAATATTTTATAGGTATAGTTATAATATTATAATTGTGAATTCTCTAACAATTAGAAAAATACTAATAAGTGACCGACGTTGATTAACCTACAAAATAGGGTTAAGGGAACGGCAAGAGGACTGACATACGTAACTTGACGTTAGAATTATGGATAGGCAGGGAGTGGGCAGAAGGTGTCCGTACTTTCTGGTTCCATCTTTCCCAAGTAAACTTTCATGATTAATTGAATCACACTTTCACAACATTAACCAAAATATTTTGCTCAATCATTATACTCATCTCTTCCATTTTTTCTATTTTAACATCGCTTCATGGGCATACCCTCAGTTTTTTGTATTTTGTGAAATTTGTATCCTTAATTTTTAAATTTTAGTCATAATAGTAATTAAATTTATTTAGTTAAATTTAATTATTAGTCATAAATTATGTATATAATTATAGATTTAACCCATATTCTTCAATTTAATTATTATTGTAATACTTTCTCTAGCCTGAAACATATGATGGCTTGAGAAACATCCCTCCATTCTCTGTCGATCGACCTGTACAAGACCAATTTTGACCTGGCCCAATAGCTCAAGGCCCAAAATCTAAATTGGCCCAATTGGGCCCAAAAATTAAACAACATCAGGGAACCCTCGGGTTCCCTGCCTTCTCCAGCGCCGCATGCTAGGGCCATGTGTGCAGTACGACTGCCGAACCTGCTCCCTGGTCACTTCAGCCACCTACTTTGCTGATATCGCCGCACCTACTCTTGCAAAAATAGAAGCCAAACAGAGAACACACGCAAAGCAGAAGAAAAAGCAGTGCAAAATAGAAGAAAATAGATAAAAAATATATTGTAATTGGCTATAAAAGCCTAGATCTCAGCCATGTTGCTCTCTTCTTTTTTTCTTCAGGAGAAAATAAACAAAAATTCAAGGTTTTTATTTCAGCTTTTATTTATTTATTTATTTATTTATTTTCTCTCATATTCTTTTATTTTTTATGAATAAAAATAAAAATAAATAAAAAAGGGGAAGGGAGGGCTCACCGAACGCCCCATGACCGCGCCGTCGGAGGACTCCTCCGTCGTGGCCGTCGAATCTGCGCGAGGGTTGAGAGTCCTCCATTTTCTTTTGAGACCCAGAGGGTTGGGCTTCTAAGGGCGCTGCGAGATAGGGGTCAAAAGCCCATTTCTTTTCCTCGTCTGCCACGACCATGGCGGTTGTGCGGCGGACGGAGGGCTGAACCCTAGGCAGAGTTCGAATGGTTGGGGGGAGGCAGAGAGTGTTTTTCTGTTTTTATTTTTTGAAACTGATTAAAATGAAAATAGGTTTTTTTTAAGCTTTTATAAGACATTAAACGGCGCCGTTTTAGCCTACCATGACCCGCGCGCGATCCGACCCGCTTTAGGGGGGATCCGCGTGTTTTCATGAAATGGGTTATTTGCGCGCGCGGTCCCTCCGCTTTTGTAGCGCGTTACAATTAGCCCCTTTTTCCTTCTTTTCTTTTATTTTAATTTAGCCATATAATTTTATAATTGTTTCATTTCAGTCCCACGCGGAACGTCGCGCATATGGCTAGGGGTAATTGCACAATCGGTCCCTCTCCCTCTGTGCGCGTCACGGATTGACCCTTTCCCTTATTTTATTTTTGTTTTCTCCCCTGGGATTTTGTTTTGTTTTCAATTTAGTCCCGTTAGTTATTATTATTATTAAATTAATTAGCTATATTATTATTATTATTATTATTATTATTATTATTATTATGATCATTTACCCATTTATATTTTTTAAAATTTTTGTTATATATACATATTCTTATATACACGCATTTACATATTTTTAATTTTGCTTATATGTACATATTAACATTTTATACACCTTATAATTTACATATATATGTATGTACATAATGTTATAGTGTACGTATGCATATTTTTTATTTTCATAAATATATATATATATATACCTACCTTTATATTTTATATATTTTATAACTTTATACGTATATATATATACACATACATACTCATATATTTTTATATATATTTTATAATTTATGTATACATATATTTATGTCTACATATATATTTTAATTTTATAAGTGTATATTTATATATTTACATACTTATATATTTTATACTTTATAATTTATATATACATACATATTTTTTAATACATATTTAAACACACATACACATTGTCACTATTTACTTGGTTATATATTTTATTCTTTTTAAACTTGGATTGTATTCATACACATATGTTTTTATTTATTTTTAATAATTTTATTTATTTTCAATATTATTTTGAATGAATGTTCTAGTGTTATCACCTTGTATGCATTGTTATTTTGTATATTATTGGTTTATCCTCTTATTAAACTTATTTTCATTGTTATTACTCATATTATTTATGCTTGTCATCGTATTCGTTTTTATTCACATATTGACACCGTGTTTTATTTCATGTTAGATTAATTTTATTTGATGTATAAATTATGATTTTATTTGAATAAGCAAAATCCCGTGTTTAGATTTGCGAAGGTCGTACCCTAACTTACTGGGTTTCGATTTTCACAATAAATCTAAATACATGTTTTTTAAACTCAAGTTTTAAATGATCTCGGGAACTAAGAAAGATCGTGTCCTAACTTATTGGGCATAATCCCTTTTCTAAACCTGAGATAACTAAATATCTTTTAAACAAGTAAATTTTAGCATTTTTCATTCGCGTATCGGGAATTCGAGACATTGTATCCTAACTTACTGGATATGATTCTCTTTCTCGAATGACGTGAAATATCCTCATTTTCTTGAAAATTTTCAACGTTTTAATTCAAGGATCGTATTTTTTAATTCTTTAAAGTTCTCAATTTTCGACACCAAGACATTAAGTAATCAACTAGGTACCAATTTTGGGCGTATCGAGGGTGCTAATCCTTCCTCGTGCGTAACCGACTCCCGAACCCGTTTTTCTGAATTTCGTAGACCAAAAGCGTTGTTTTAATAAAAATTAAATCGTTTATTAAAAACAACTACTTTTCGAGGTGACCCGATCACACCTCATCAAAAAAGATTGGTGGCGACTCCCATTTTCGTTTTCTTTTTCAAAATCCAAGTCGACCTCGTTTTTCATCCAAAAAATGGTGTCAACAGCTTGGCGACTCCACTGGGGACCAACACGAGAGTCAAGCCACGAGTTGATTAATTTTTGTCTTTTTGTCAAAAATTGAAAATTTAGTTTAAAAGTACGATCCTTTTGTTGCATTTTGTCTATCAATTTTTTGGTCTTCAATATGTTTACTTTTTTGTTTAAGCCTTTTGATAGTATTGCACATTGCATTGCATGACCACGGGTCACACCCTTTTAAGTGGGAGTGAGAAACTACGCCTTCGTGAGGTTTTCACCTCCGCATGGGATAGTGAATTGCTTCCGGGATACATCCGTACCTATGTTTTCGTGAGATTTTCATCTCCGCATGGCCATAGGGAAATGTATTCCCCTGAACTGAACTCGGTCCATATGAGCCTATAATGGGTGAGGATCGAGGAATCTGCTGGTTCAGGTACCCTTACTTTAGAACCGAACCGCATATAATGAGCCTTAAGAGCCTACCTTAGGTAGAACCACACCGAATGCCTAAAGGTCACCCGAAAGCTTGGTTCAAATCTACAGTCATTTTATTGTATGTTTGTCCGTTTTTGTTACGATTATCATTACTTCGGTTTGTAATTGCTCTATTGGTTTGAATCTTGATATATTTATGCATATTGCATTACATAATCGCTCGATTATCCCCTTTTAAGTGGGAGTGAGAAACTAGTCCTTCGTAAGGTTTTCACCTCCGTGCAGGATAGTGGATCGCTTCTGGAATACATCTGTACCTATGTCTTCGTGAGATTTTCATCTCCGTGCAGCCATAGGGAAATGTATTCCCCTGAACCGAACAAGGTCTGTATGAGCCTATAATGGGTGAAGATCGAGGAATTTGCTGGTTCGGGTACCTTGACTTTAGAACCAACCCTCATATAGTAGACTTAGGAACTTAACCTAGGTAGAGCCACTCCAAACCCCTAGTATCTACCTGATTAGGTACTTTTTTTGTTTTCTGTGCTTGCTTATGTTTTGTACTAACCCCTATTGTTGTGTTTTGATTATGATTGCATTGCATTGCATTTGCATCTTAGGAAAGAGATATGGATTCAAGTTCGATTACTAAATTGGAAAGCTTGTCATGGAATACGAATTCCTTGATAAAGTAAAAAATAATACGGCTTCCCGAATATATTTTGAGGAGCGCAAGAAGGACGATGGAAGAGTTCGTGACCCTGCTTCGTGGCCTGAGGATTCAAGGCGGTTGTCTAAGAGCCTTCGACGTTCCAAGAAGCTGACGAGCCTTATGAAGATGGGCAGATGATAAATCGCGACCAAGATCAAAAGAAGGAGCTAGCAATGGCATCTATTGGCGAGATTACCTCAAACATGCGGATGAAGAAAAAGACCGATGTTGTTTCTTGGAATATGAGGGTGAGGCCGTACATGTATCCGTTTTATGTAAGGGAATTTACTTTCTAGAAAAGTTTTTTAAATGTAATTGAATCAGAATCAACGTCTCTTTAGGCATTCATTTCATGCATTTGCATCACATTGCATTACATGCATTAAGGTCCATTGAAAGAATCTAAACGAGTAAATTTATTTTAGCTAACCTGGAAAACCAACCAACCAAACACCCTTACGATATCCAAGCAAAGACTAGAGAAATGGAACGAAGGTTGGAAAAATTAGAGTGAATGCAGATACAGATGCTAGAGCAATTGGCCAAATTTCAACAAGATGTGAAGGATCAGATGCTAGAAGTCGAGAGAAATCTGATGAGCCAGTTAACACAGTTGTTGGATATGAGGTTGGAGAAAGGAAAAAACCCAGTGGTCCATTTTGGGAATTATAATGAAGGTCCTGCATATCTTCCAGACTTTACTCCAACCGACATCCAAGCACAACCAAACTCATATCCACAAAGGGTAACTGTCAACATCCAGACCAATACCTCGACACCGATGAATTTCGCGACAGGTTCAGGTTTCAATCTGAGGGGCAATCTAACTAATTCTGTTGTCTTTGATGATCTAGCGGGAACAAAACAGGCAAGGGTAGAGTTTTCAAAACAATTCGAAGATCATTACAAACGGAAAGGGCAAGAATGGAACTCCCAAAACAATACTTCAAAGGTCTCGAGGAAGAGGAAAATGAGGTGAGCAATGCGGGTAGGCATAATGAGGGTTATTCAAAGCCGATTACCGCAGGTCCGCAAAGGTCGGTTGTTACTGGCCATCAGATATCCCCAAGATATAAATCTGGCACTAAGCAAAGCATTAAGAAGTCTCAATTTACACCAATCTCAATGTCATACCAGGAGCTGTATCAGAGTTTATTTGACGCACATGTTGTCTCCCCTTTCTACTTGAAGCCTTTACAACCTTCGTACCCCAAATGGTATGACATAAATGCACAATGTGACTATCATGCGGGAATTACGGGGCATTCTATAGAAAACTGCACTGCCTTTAAAAAGCTGGTCGAAAGGTTTATCAATATGGGCATCGTCAAATTTGAGGATTCATTCAGTACAGAAAACCCGCTACTCAATCATACGAACAATGAAAGGAATGTGATGAATGAAGAGATGTTGGGAAACGTTCACATCAGTGCCGAATACGAAGAAGCAATCGGAGAAGAGATCTTGTTAGATGTTCGCCCTTATAAACTTGGGAGTGTTCTAAAGAAACCCCTGTAGTATTTAGAGCTTACTCAGAGTAATATTCAAAACACGCTTGTTGCTTTCAGCCTAGAGCAACAAGAAGTCTTTTGTGAAATAGGCTCATGTCTGAACGTCATTATTTTAATGGAATGCATCTTTGAGATCTTTTGAAAGAAATATTCTTTCATTTCTTGAATGATTATTCTTTTATTCTTTCATCCAAATCATTTTTTTCATTCATAATCATACTGTGCAGATAATTATTCTTAAATTCATACATTCTTTGTATATTCTTTTGTACTTACAATAGGGCCCTAGATATCAACGACATGAATGACATTGCTACAGACTTAGAATCTCATTTTGAGCGAGACATGTGTTTAGAGGGATCTCATGACTTTGAAGATGACATAGATTGTAGCCTATCCCGGGACTTGTTGAGGATGGTAGAGCAAGAGGATAAACAGATCCTACCTCTTAAGGAGTCATTAGAAATTGTGAGCTTGATGAAGACTAGAATTGACCTGACCACAGAAACGAAGCAAGACCTTGTTGAGTTACCTCTAGAGTTCAAAGATGTCTTTGTATGATCATACCAGGGTATGCCTCGATTCTTAAAGCCTGCACAACAGCACGATGGCAGAAATTTACAGTGCGAACGATGCAATTCTTTACCGGGGCAATGCCTCTCTCATTGAGTCAGCATAGCTTTGCCCATTTGAAGTCGAGTTTCCATCCCTTCAAGATGTTGGATTTTATCCTGATTAAAGAGGAAGATCAAAATTTTTCTGTCGTAGTTGCATCCCAAAAGGGCTCTATGAAATAAATCTGGTACCAAAGAAGGTTTCTCACATACAAGATGAAAGTGGAAGATCTTATGTGGGAGACTTTAGAATAACATTAATTCTGGTCGAAAAGTATGACCAGGGATTGCCTAATCTCATGAGTTCAGACTAAAAAAAATCAAAAAATAAAAAAAATCAAAGTCAAAATAGAAAAAAAAGAAGAAAAAGAAAAAAGAGAGGTCAAGGCGAAAACCCGCAAAGGGCGCTTTGACCAAAGGTGGATCTGAGTTGAAAATCCGAAAAAGGGCGACTCAAATTTTGAGCAAAATTGGGCATGAACATCACCATTATCGAAGACTTCTAATGGGCATTGCTTCATTTTGAGAGGCTACTTCACGGATCAAGGTCATCCTATACCGATACAGAATTTCAGAGAGGATGGTATTGGAAAATGCATTGAACTTAAATAATAGCACGATAACTGAGGTTTGAAATCAATTCAGAAGCAGACACCACATTTTGTCACCGAATTACCTAGAAGTGAACAAGGACTGGCATGAGAAATTACCATTTGCCCTCATTACTTGTCGAACATCTATATTAGGGTAACACCTCTCTTTTTGGTTTACAGGACTGAGGTAGTTTTACCTATTAAAATTCCCTCATTGCTTGTTGGAGGGATCCAATCACGATATGATCAGTTGGCCCTAGGAAAAGGGTTAAAAGCTATTCATCAGGGTCGGATATACCATAAATAAATAATATGAGCACATAATAAACAGGCTCGTCTCAGAGAATTCCACGAGAGGGCTGGATGTTGAAAAAGATTCTTCCTTAACGAAAGGATTCCAAAGGGAAATAAATGCCAAACCAGGAATGTCCATATGTTGTAAAGAAGACCATTTTCAGAGGAGCACTGATCCTGAGTGAGATTGCCAATCCTATAAACTCGGATCCAGAAGAAAGAAGGACCAAGGTGAAAACCTGCAAAGGGCACTTTGAGTAAAAAAAAGAGAAGAAGAAGAAGAAGAAGAAGAAGAAATGAGAAAAATAAAAATGAAAATGAAAAAATGAAAAAGTAAAAATGAAGAGGCTAAGGGGAAACCCGCAAAGGGCACCTTAAGCCAAAGGGGATTTGAGTTGAAAACCCGAAGGGCGGTTCAAATTTTGATCAGGATCTGAGGCATGCGGTGATCTTGCTATACCTAAAAGGGTAAGGCGACATCTTGGGGCATCGACAAAGTCCTGTTGATCTCCTAAACACATGGTCTTCAGAAAGTTTGTACAGAGAAGTTCAAGCTGCGATATCGGGGGCACCTAACCTTCATACTATTTATATATTAAATTTGATGTTGTTCTTGGAATACTTCATTCTTTTTCAAGATACGTGTTCCAATCAATTCCTCTTTTATTCTTGCTACCCTTGATAATTCATTCATTTCGAGCTATACTCTCAAATCAATTCTATTTTGCCTATCATTATGATTTTTTTTTGCAAGCATGTTGCATTAGAATAATGATTAATGGACTAATAATACTTTCACAATGGAAGTTTTGCATATTACTCTAGAAGTTTCTAAATAATATAGGGACCTGAAACAGGAATATTGTTTAGAAAACACCAAGTTTAAAGGGTAAAATATCTAAGAAGGAAGAGTCTAAGTTAAAGACTATCCTTTCAGATTTTGTTGTCTAAACATTGATTGAACAAAATGACAAGATGTCGTGTTGGTGGAAAAGCTTCAATGAACCAACAAGCGATGTTTACCAGGCAAAAGGAAAATGTCTTCTAGGAGAAAAAATTTTTGCAATTGTGCATGAGCATTTGGTATGACACCTTCGGGATGAGGTAAAGGACCAATGAGTTTCACATTCAATATTATTGAATTGTAATAGGAGAAGATTGAGAAAAGCCATACCTTTCTACCTTTGGGTTACAGTGGGAGATTGATGGTACAAATTTTATGTCCCAGTGGATTGAACTTTGACGTTCACAGTGGGGGGCAATCAGATTAAGTGTTTCTTTGGATATGCTAGCCGAGCAAGAAGGCGGTGTAACACGTCAGTGATAAAGCCTTAATAAACTTTGAGTAATGATAACCTAAGCGGGATCATTCTCGGAAGAATAAAATTTTGCATTCATGCGAACACCATTCACACATGTCTAGTTAAGAGCATTTGATTCATTTTGATCATGCCATCCTAATCATTAGGCATAATTAGGATCATTATATAGGTTATGTTCCCTAGAGAACAAATTAGTGAACATCGAAAACAAAGCATTGCCTTCATTGGTTGCAGTGGAGCTGGTTAAAGAAGTAGATCTTGCCTTCCTGCATTAACAGCGAAGCAGATCGAAAACAAAGCCTTGCCTTCATTGGTTGCAATCGAGCTGGTTAAAGAAGCAGATCTTGCCTTCCTGCATTAACAGCGAAGTAGATCGAAAACAAGACTTGCCTTCATTGGTTACAGTGGAGCTGGTTAAAGAAGTAGATCTTGCCTTCCTACATTAACAGCGAAGCAGATCGAAAACAAAGCCTTGCCTTCATTGGTTGCAGTGGAGCTGGTTAAAGAAGCAGATCTTGCCTTCCTGCGTTAACAACGAAGCAGATCGAAAATAAACCTTGCCTCTCGGTTGTGATGGAGTTGGTTGAAGACAAAAGATCTTGCCTTCCTACATTGATAGCGAAGCAGGTCGAAGACACAAAACTTGCCTTCATTGGTTAGAGTGGAGCTGGTTAAAGAAGCAGATCTTGCCTTCCTGCATTAACAGCGAAGCAGATCGAAAACAAAGCCTTACCTTCATTGGTTGCAGTGGAGCTGGTTAAAGAAGCAGATCTTGCCTTCCTGCGTTAACAGCGAAGCAGATCGAAAATATACCTTGCCTCTCGATTGTGATGGAGTTGGTTGAAGACAAAAGATCTTGTCTTCCTACATTGATAGCGAAGCAGGTCGAAGACACAAACCTTGCCTCTCTCGGTTGTGATGGAGCTGGTTGAAGAACCAGATCTTGCCTTCCTGCATTAACAGCGAAGCAGATCGAAAACAAAACCTTGCCTCCCTCGGTTGTGATGGAGCTGGTTAAAGACAACAGATCTTGCCTGCCTGCATTGACAGCGAAGCAGGTCGAAGACACAAACCTTGCCTCTCTCGGTTGTGATGGAGCTGGTTGAAGACAAAAGATCTTGCCTTCCTGCATTGACAGCGAAGCAGGTCAAAGACACAAACCTTGCCTCTCTCGATTGTAGTGGAGATGGTTGAAGACAACAGATCTTGCCTTCTTGCCTTGACAGCGAAGCAGATCGAAGACACCAGCCTTGCCTTCTTGTACTGACAGCGGAGTAGAATGAAGATAGCAGATCTTGCCTTCTTGTACTAACAGCGAAGCAGATCGAAGAAACCACAGTTTTCAATTCAAAAAATTGAAGCTACAATAGCGGAACTTACATTCCAAGCGGTGCAGCGGAACAGGTTGAAGCTACAACGGCGGATCTCACTTCCCTGACATTGCAATCCAAAGATTGAGGCCACAACGGCGAATCTTATTTCCAGGCGGTGCAGTGGAACAGATTGAAGCTACAACAGCGGATCTTACTTCCCTGACATTGCAATTAAGAAGATTAAAGCTACATCAGCAAATCTTACCTCTCAGGCGGTGCAGTGGAATAGATTAAAGCCACAACGGTGAATCTTGCCTTTCTGACATTGCGGTTAAAAAGATTAAAGCCACATCGGTGAATCTTGATTAAAGCTACAACAGCGAATCTTACGCCCCAAGCGATGCAGTGGAACAGATTAAAACCGCATCGGTGAATCTTGCTTCCCCTACATTACAGTTAAAAAGATTAAAGCCACATCGGTGAATCTTGATTAAAGCTACAATAGCGAATCTTACGCCCCAAGCGATGCAGTGGAACAGATTAAAGCCAAATTGACGAATCTTGTTTCTCCGATATTGCAGTTAAAAAGATTGAAGCTATAATAGCGGATCTTACTTTCCTAGCGGTGTAGTGGAACAGATTGAAGCTACAACAGCGGATCTTGCTCCCCCAACATTGCAGTTAAAAAGATTGAAGCTACAATGGTGAATCTTACTTTTCTGGCGGTGCAACGGAACAGATTGAAGCTACAACAGCGAATCTTACTTCCCCAACATTGCAGTTAAAAAGATTGAAGCCACAATGGCGAATCTTACTTTTCTGGCGGTGCAACGGAACAGATTGAAGCTACAACAGTGAATTTTACTTCCCCAACATTGCAGTTAAACAGATTGAAGATGACAGATTTTATCTCTCTGAAGTTGTAGTAGAGCAGATCACATCAAGTCTTATCTCCCTAAAGTTGCAGTGGAGCAGATGAAAGAAATAAATCCTATCCCCCTGAAGTTACAGTGGAGCGGATTAAAACCACAGATCTTATCTCTCTGAAGTTGTAATAGAGCAGATCGCATACAGTCTTATCTCCCTGAAGTTGTAATGGAGCAGACTAGAACCACAAACATCGTCTCCCAAAAGTTGTCGCGAAGAAGATTGAAGCTACAAGTCAGATCTTTCTGAAGTGCAGTGAAGTGGATCGAAGCAACGAGACACAGTGGACTAGGATAAAACTACTTGAAGAGGAGAAGTGTCAAAAGAAGTCGAAAACTCGGTGAGACCGGGCAAAATCAGTTTTTCTTAGTCTTTGCTTCATTCCTGTTACACGACAATGAAGCAAAGAGGGGCAACTGTACAAGACCAATTTTGACCCGGCCCAATAGCTCAAGGCCCAAAATCTAAATTGGCCCAATTGGGCCCAAAAATTAAACAACATCAGGGAACCCTCGGGTTCCTGCCTTCTCCAATACCATCATGCTAGGGCCATGTGTGCGATCATTGCCCAACCTACTCCCTAGTCACTTCAGCCACCTACTTTGCTGATATCGCCGCACCTACTCTTGCAAAAATAGAAGCCAAACAGAAAACACACGCAAAGCAGAAGAAAAAACAGTGCAAAATAGAAGAAAATAGATAAAAAATATATTGTAATTGGCTATAAAAGCCTAGATTTCAGCCATGTTGCTCTCTTCTTTTTTTCTTCAGGAGAAAATAAACAAAAATTCAAGGTTTTTATTTCAGCTTTTATTTATTTATTTATTTATTTATTTTCTCTCATATTCTTTTATTTTTTATGAATAAAAATAAAAATAAATAAAAAAGGGGAAGGGAGGGCTCACCAACGCCCCCCATGACCATGCCGTCGGAGGACTCCTCCGTCGTGGCCGTCGAATCTGCTGAGGTCGAGAGTCCTCCATTTTCTTTTGAGACCCGAGAGGTTGGGCTTCTAAGGCGCCTGAGATAGGGGTCAAAGCCCATTTCTTTCCTCGTCTCGCCACGACCATGGCGGTTGTCTTGGCAGACGGAGGGTGAACCCTAAGCGAGTTCGGATGGTTGGGGGAGGCGAGAGTGTCTTTCTGTTTTTATTTTTTGAAACTGATTAAAATGAAAATAGGTTTTTTTTTAGCTTTTATAAGACATTAAACGGCGCCGTTTTAGCCCACCATGACCCGCGTGCGATCCGACCAGCTCCAGGGGGGATCCGCGTGTTTTCATGAAATGGGTTATTTACGCGCGCGGTCCCTCCGCTTTTGTAGCGCGTTACAATTAGCCCATTTTTCCTTCTTTTCTTTTATTTTAATTTAGCCATATAATTTTATAATTGTTTCATTTCAGTCCTACGCGGAACGTCGCACATATGGCTAGGGGTAATTGCACAATCGGTCCCTCTCCCTCTGTGCGCGTCACGGATTGACCCTTTCCCTTATTTTATTTTTGTTTTCTCCCTTGGGATTTTGTTTTGTTTTCAATTTAGTCCCGTTAGTTATTATTATTATTAAATTAATTAGCTATATTATTATTATTATTATTATGATCATTTACCATTTATATTTTTTAAAATTTTTGTTATATATACATATTCTTATATACACGCATTTACATATTTTTAATTTTGCTTATATGTACATATTAACATTTTATACACCTTATAATTTACATATATATGTATGTACATAATGTTATAGTGTACGTATGCATATTTTTTATTTTCATAAATATATATATATATATACCTACCTTTATATTTTATATATTTTATAACTTTATACGTATATATATATACACATACATACTCATATATTTTTATATATATTTTATAATTTATGTATACATATATTTATGTCTACATATATATTTTAATTTTATAAGTGTATATTTATATATTTACATACTTATATATTTTATACTTTATAATTTATATATACATACATATTTTTTAATACATATTTAAACACACATACACATTGTCACTATTTACTTGGTTATATATTTTTATTCTTTTTAAACTTGGATTGTATTCATACACATATGTTTTTATTTATTTTTAATAATTTTATTTATTTTCAATATTATTTTGAATGAATGTTCTAGTGTTATCACCTTGTATGCATTGTTATTTTGTATATTATTGGTTTATCCTCTTATTAAACTTATTTTCATTGTTATTACTCATATTATTTATGCTTGTCATCGTATTCGTTTTATTCACATATTGACACCGTGTTTTATTTCATGTTAGATTAATTTTATTTGATGTATAAATTATGATTTTATTTGAATAAGCAAAATCCGTGTTTAGATTTGCGAAGGTCGTACCCTAACTTCTTGGGTTTCGATTTTCACAATAAATCTAAATACATGTTTTTAAACTCAAGTTTTAAATGATCTCGAACTAAGAAAGATCGTGTCCTAACTTATTGGGCATAATCCTTTTCTAAACCCGAGATAACTAAATATCTTTTAAACAAGTAAATTTTAGCATTTTTCATTCGCGTATCGGAATTGAGACATTGTATCCTAACTTACTGGATATGATTCTCTTTCTCGAATGACGTGAAATATCCTCATTTTCTTGAAAATTTTCAACGTTTTAATTCAAGGATCGTATTTTTTAATTCTTTAAAGTTCTCAATTTTCGACACCAAGACATTAAGTAATCAACTAGGTACCAATTTTGGGCGTATCGAGGGTGCTAATCCTTCCTCGTGCGTAACCGACTCCCGAACCCGTTTTTCTGAATTTCGTAGACCAAAAGCGTTGTTTTAATAAAAATTAAATCGTTTATTAAAAACAACTACTTTTCGAGGTGACCCGATCACACCTCATCAAAAAAGATTGGTGGCGACTCCCATTTTCGTTTTCTTTTTCAAAATCCAAGTCGACCTCGTTTTTCATCCAAAAAATGGTGTCAACATGACCCATCGACAAAAGATCAATAACTTGAAAGGTTTGATTCTAGTCGGCTTCCCATCCTTGCAAGTTACCTATCTGCTCCTATCGGAAGGTTATCATCCATCGGATAGCCACTCATTCCTTAAGGAAGATTCTCACCTACAAGACACCCATTCTTCTTTTGAGAACACGATTTTTTAAGCCATTAACTCTGCCCCGCAACTTAAAAAGAATGACAGAATGTGTCTCATCACAAAAATTCTTCTTATGCATTCTACAATAATGATCTGATAGCAAGATTACTACGTTACCACCAACAAACACGAAACCTCTCCTGTACATATCCCATAGAACGATAAAAAAGGGATAGACACTTAAGCATCCTAGCCAGCTTACCCACCGCCTCTACAAACTAATCCTCCTCAACATTATCATATCTTCTTTCAAGTCTCCTCCCTTTATAATACTTCATGAAAATTTCAAAATTTTAATCTAGATACACAAAATAATTGTTAATCTATTAATTATTTTTTAGTGATTAACATAAAGATATAATAATGGTTCAAATATATGGTACAATAAAACAAATAAAAACACTTGTGATCGTACATACAAGACACGTCACAAATTTAAAAAGTTCAAAATCTTGTCCGATAATGTACCGTAGCAAAATTTTGAAAAAAAAAAAAGAGAGCAGGTTACAGAGCTGAAATGGGGACCATGGCAGACAGAACAGGTTGCATGGAGCCTAAGGTTAAACCTCTGACTCTCTCGTTCCACTCACGCCGCCAAAGCTCACCTTGGGTTTGACAAAGCATTTAATGGATCCTCATTATTAGAAATCTCCCATTCCAATATTCATCATTGCAGTGATTCCCTTAGCCAAAATGGTGAAACTTCCCTACCAGTACCCCCAGCCTTTCTATGCTTTAAAAACTCTATAATATATCTTCTATTTTGTTTTCATATTCTCGTGTATTCTTTATCCTCCCAATTTTTCCTTACACAAAATCATCCTATTTGACTTGTCCATAAAAAGAATTTGGCTTACTATCCACAAAAGTTGGTTCCATTTTCTCCTCCTCCTTCTTCTTCAAGGGGCTTCTAAGATGTCAGATGCTTCATCTTCTATGGGGAAAACCTCAAATCATAAGCCATTGGACCCTTTTGCTAAAAGCTACCAACCTCAAGGTCCTCAACCGCTAAATATCTATTTCCCCCCTGAGTCGCCTTATTACTTCCATTGCCATCCTCCTCCAAGCTTTCATTATTTAAACATATATAACTCAGGAAAGCAGCCACTTCCATGGATTGAAGTGTTCAATGCCCCAAAACATATAAACTATGGGTCTGAACGGATTATTGGGAATAGGAACAAAAGTAAATGGAGGTTACTTCCTCCACGGTTGAAGTGGGCGAAGGAGTTTCCAATGCGTAGAAAAGAAGTTTGGGTCAAAAAAGTGAAAGCTGGTTCAAATCACGCTGAGGAACAAGCCAAATTTGATGGAAAGACTTCATTAATGATCAAAAACGTCCCCAATCACTTTCAGTAGTTTCCCTTTTTCTTTGTCATTTTCTTTGACCTTTTTTATGTTTTCATGCTACTAATTTCCCATGGAGTCTTGGCATACATGATCCATCTCTATCACTATCTTTACGTTTCCCTGGGGTTCATAAATGAACCATCTGGTAATGGTCTCTGCAAAAGCTGGGGTCTTCAGTTTTTGTTGTCTCTTTCTGTCTACGATACGAAAGTAGTGTATGCATGGATCATTTACTCCACCATAACATGACATCGTAAAGCTCACCATTAATGTAACTGCATGTTCATGTTACAATGTTTTGTCTTTTATTGACATTGTACACATTTTTCTTTTGATAAAATGAAACAGAAGGATTGATTTGCAGCGCCTGTTGGATGATCACTGCGGGACAGAAAATAGAAAAGCTCAACCGGGCTCTTATTTCTGCAAATCTGAATATGATTTCCTTTATCTTCCAATGGATTTTGGGTGATCTTTTCATTTACATCTATGGGATTATTGGGTTATCTTTCAATTTTATCTTGACCCTAATACCATTATTTTCCTTCAGGTTTCACTTAAATCTGGGATTTGCATTTGTCAATTTTACGAGTCCTGTTGCTGCATTGAGGTTTTATAAGGACTTTAACAACCGAGAATGGAGCTCTAGACTTGGCAGGAAGAAAACCTGTGAAATTAGTGTTGCCAAATTCCAGGTAATATTAATCATTTTCTATCATTTAAACTTTGAAAGTTTAAAAAACTAAACTAAAAATGGTAACTATGTAGTTTGAAAAGTATTGCTGATGGCTTAGAAATAGTGATTTGCTTTACTTGAAGAAGTTTTTACCTGGTAACAATGAAATTGGTTCTTCTTCAATTTCTTTCATGACTCGATATCTTAAATACTTCAGGGTTTGATTTTCATGCCATATTCTTTTTGATTGAAAAATTTTTCCAGGGAAAAGATGCATTGAAAGAAAATTTTGAGCACTCGTACTTCGCATGTCATACAAACAAGTACTTGCCAGTGGTTTATACCCCACCACGGGATGGTTTCAACCGCTCTAACCCAACTGTTGTTGGCAGACGAATCCAGGTAACTGCGATACCAAAGGATCAAAAGGTGATGATCATGACCCAAAGGAAGAACAAAAAAGAAGCTTGACTGACTCCCCTGCTCCATGTTCCACATTATTTAGGTTTAAGCTCTCTTTATAAACTTTTGGTCGATAATCTTAGGCAATATATATAGTGCACCAGTACTTTATATGATGCATGTGGAACCTTGTTTTCATTCTCTCCCCCGATGAGATGAGCCATCGGGGGTGAAGTGGAAACATAGATCCTTTTTCACCAAATATGATAGGTTTTGCTTCCTTTGTTTTCATTGTCTCTCCCTAGGCGGATTTCATGGCTGTTGTTGGTGTTGAAAGTCTAGGGTGAAATGGTAACATGGGTTAGGGTCTTTTTACATGTAGCTTGTCTCAATGTTAAGCTTTTCGATTCCTTCAAATGTGTTATCTTATGTTATTGTATTAGCATAGCATGATCCCAATTCCCTTGTGATTTATGCTTTTCCTATGCATTTGGTAGTTTAAGGACCCAAGTCTTTCCCTCTTTTCCTTTAAAGGAAGCCTTTACATAACCATGTTAGGCTATTTTGTGCTTTGAGATTTGAGTATTATGTTTTTAACAATTTTAGTAAATATATTAAGATAATTAAGATGATAACTATAAGTTTTATTATTAACATGGTAAAATTTGTGTAACTTAGTAATGTTTTTATAGCTTTATAATTCTCTTTATAATATCAACTTAGGCGTTTAAAATTATATCAAAATTTGAATGCTGGATAAGAAGTTTAATTTGTGGATGGGTTGGGGTATGAGTTATGGTAAGTGATGTGGTTTCAAGGTTGTCACTAGTATTCATACAAAAGTGAAAAACATAAGAATAAACACAAGTAAATTGGTAAATGGTAATGCAAAAGTGAAAACATGGTGATGCAATTTGGTGTAGCTATTACTTTTGAGAGTGTTGTTGGCGGGGTGGAAAAAGAAAATAAGAGAGAATTATGTTGTATCTTAATGTATAAAAATTAATTTTTTTTTCAAATAAGTGATTGAAAGTAAGAGAAATGGTACATATTAATTTAAGACTATGTATTTTTAATTCTATTAAATAATTATGAATGAGCGTATATCGATTCATATGGATCGACATGTCTCATAAGATAAGTTTTATATTTATCTTTTAGCTTTTATAATGATTTATTTGAGATAAGTTTTGAAGGTAATTTATCCAAAACTATTATGTTGCTAAGGATGTTTTTATTCCTTGAGAATAAATTGTTAAGCAATGAACAAGTGAAATAATGAAGAATTGCAAGAGGATAAAATTATAAACAAAGATAATTTCATTAAAATGGCAAATTTGAAGAATATAAAATATGGAGATAAAATTAAACGTGAAACTCAAAATAAGAACCCTTAAAATGCTAATATAAAATTTTCGAAAGCTTGTAAAAGTTAATATTTAAATATATAAGAGTTATTTTTTTAGAGCGAAAAAAAGGATCTATTTATAGGCTGAATTTGTAAGTTATCAGAGTTTAGTAGGAAACAAAAAATATAGTGTAATTAAGAGAAAAACAAGTTGAAAAATACGGGACATAATTTCGTAAATTTTCACATTGGCTCTTATTTTTATAACACCTTCTCGGCCAAAATCTGCCATGGACTGGCTCTTATTTTTATAACACCTTCTCGGCCAAAATCTGCAATGGACTTACCTCGAACTGCACAAGATACTAACTGAGTCGAAATTGTGCTTAAAAGGTAGAGGACCTCTAGTCTTCAACTTGTGTATTGCTAAATCGAAACTGACTTGAGTTTGATTTCCACGAATGCAGTGTCTTATCTTTTTAAAACTTGCATACAAAAGAGAACCTCTCTTATACGAAATTCATACATTTTTTCCTCCTATGACCAAGTTATCTCGCTTCAAATGAGTCGATTTCGACTCTTTAACAGATGATGGACATCATGTTTCACTAGTCACCGTTGATCTTTCTAGAACATAAAGACAGTTAATTATTTTATCTTCTATCAAAACAAGAGCCCTACGAGATACTTTAACGCTGCTTGACTCGATGTTAATCCTACAACCCTTCAAGTTTAAAATGAGATTTTTCTGTAAGTCAGGCATATGCCTGACATTTGACAGTGCACTGATTGTCTCGATGTGCATCCTGACTTGAACAGTACCAACATCGATTACTTTATTGGGTGAGTCATTCCTCATGCGCACAACTTCACCTTCAACTGAATTGTATGTGGTGAATCAGCCCTTATTGGGACACATGTAAAAAGAAAACCCCGAAACCAAGATTTATTTGGACGTAAGCTCAGAGCTTTCACTTCTTGACACAAACAAGAGATTATCACCTTTGTCATTGGCCAAATTAGCATCAGTCAAATCTTCCTTGTTGCTCTCAACAGCCCTTTTAATTCGCAATTTGTAATAATTTGCCTTGACGTGATCTTACTTCTTACAATAGCAACATCTCTTGTCTCGCTTCTTTAATACTATCAAAATCGAGGCTTGCTTATCTAGCTTGTTATCTAAACCAAAGTTGTTATCAAGTTTGTTTTTGCTCAACATATGACACTTCACATCCTCGAATGAGAGGTTATCCCTACCATAAATCAGTGTTTCTCTGAAAGCCTTGTATGAAGGGGGTAAAGAGCACAATAATAGTATAGCTTGACTTTCATCATCAATTTGAACATCAACGTTCTTTAAACCATTCGAAAGAGTAATAAATTCATTAATGTGATCTCTAAAGTGTTCACCTTCGTTTATGTGAAACCTGTACAACTGTTGTTTCAGCACTATTCTGTTAATTAGAGACTTAGCAGCGTAGAGGGTTTCTAACCTTTTTCATAAGGTGAACGTCATTTTCTCCATCAAAGCCTCTTAGAACACATTAGTTGTTAAACATAATTGAATCATGGATAGAGCCTTCTTATCTAACCTATCATATTTTGATTCATCAATGTCTACAAGCTTATTCTCTGTGAGGACCTTTTCAAGATCGCCATAAATCAGAATTCTCGTCATCCAAATTTGTCACATATTGAAATTTGTGATATCATTAAATTTTATCAATATCAAACCTTATTGTTATCATCTCTAAACGGGTTAATTGTGGAAATCGAACTAGCTTTGATACTAGTTTGTTAGGGATAAATTCATTTAAGCAATGAACAAGTAAAATTTGAAAAGATCGAATATAAATGTTTTACGTGGAAAAACCCTTTCGAAGAGGATAAAAAATCACATGCAAATATAATTTTACTAAAACGGAAAAAACAAATAGTACAAAAAATGGAGATAAAAGTAAACTCTAAACTCGAAATAAGAACCCTCAAAACGTAAACACAAAATTCTCTGAAAGCTCGTAAAAGTTAATACATAACTATATTATGGTTTTTCTAGGATGGAAAAATGACATATTTATAGGTTAAATTTGTAGGTTAAATAATGTTAAAATAACCTACACTAATTAGAGTTTAAGTGAGAAACTAAAAATAGAGTTTAACTGGGAGAAGAAAAGTCGAAAAATATGAGGCATAACTCCACACTACTTGAACTGATCTGATAAAGGTTGCAACAACAACCATTAAACGCAAGTTAAGTCTTTTATTAATTGTCAATTTAATAATATATTTAAAGGTTATTGCATCTACCACAAAAGAATATTATATCTTTTCATAATCAATACAAGTACTTAGCAAAAAATTTCATTTTTTTATTCTGCTTTTGCAAAACTACTTCATTTGCACCCTCGCTGACTTTATACCTTTAGATATTTAGACTACTGGTCCAAAAACTCTATAAATTTAATTGTATTTGAGTTGTGTCTTTCTATTTTGATCAATATATTCCATATCTATATTTCTTAATAGATTTATTTAAGATCCTCTTTTTATTTCATTATTTCAATACTAATATTGCATGCAAAATCATTGTCGACCACTTTTATTATTCGGTTCCGTATTTTCTTGAATTGACATAACTTATCGAGATCTCTTATTTTTATTATTTTAAAATTTAGTTTCAAGTACCTGAATCTCTTCTGGAGTTTTACTTATTAGTTATGTCTTAAGTTTCTTTTGGAATCCCCGCCTTCATTATATGACCATCTTGAATGTTTACTCTTTTACTTTTACGAGGATTTTTATTTTTGGAACCGGTTGATCTTCCACGCTTCAAGCATGGATTACTTTCTTTTACACTAACAGTTTGCCCTATTAGAACATCAATTCGTATTGGAGCATTTTCAGCTAGTATATGAAATTTAATAAATCTGGCAATTGATTTGTAAAATGAACCATCTATTGAACTTTTGGTTCACATATTTTGTATAAATATCTTACACGTTGATAATTCATTTCAAGTACTTTATTAATCCAACTTTTTATCCTCTCCCCCTTATGTTGGGAAAACTGACAATTCATGTCATAATTAAATCTCGAATTAATAGCTCATAAATATTATAAGGAGACTCATATAAATATGCATTCCCAATCTCTTATTCTGACCCATCTTTGTGCGTTGTGGTGGAGTAGTTGGAACATATACCGTACATCTAAAATTGTAAGATGGGAAATATTTGGCTCTTGACCAAAAATCAATCGTAATGGGGAGTATTTATAATTTATTAGCTTGATGCGTACAACATGTAAATCAATACAATCTCATGCTGAAATAGAAAGTTTTGTTTTTATAAATAATAATTTAACTATTAGTTTGTAACACCCCTTACCCAAGACCGTTGCCGGAGTCGAGCACGAGGCATTACCTAACTTAACTTACTAGTTCGGAGCATAAAAACTTGCTTTTAAAAAATTTAATTCACCCAAGTTCATTTAATATGTCCCTAAAAAGGAATCTCGAGACCCTAAATCATGCAATAGAAACAGTTCGAGTCCAAATCGGGAACATTAATAATTTTTCAAATACTAAAACAAATTAAAACAATTCATTTCATTATTCATAATAAAACTGTCCACCTGCGCAACAGTCCCTAATTTAATTATAACTCAAGTTACGAAACTCAAAATTTAGATCCATAAATTTAATCTGAAATCAGACTCATATATCTTCTTACCATAAAATTTTCAGAATTTTTGGTTTAGCCAATTAGTACAGTTTATTCTTTAAAATCTCACCTATTTCACTGTTCGACAACTCTGATCCCTCTTCACTAAAAATTAATTATCTCAATGAACAGAATTCGGATAAATTCTCATTTGTTTCTATTGAAAATAGACTCACTAAGGAATCTAAAATATAAATTATATCTCCAAATTATTTTTATACAATTTTAATGATTTTCTAAAGTCGAACATGAGATTTCAAAAGCTATTCTGATCCTATCTCACTAAAATTCAAATATCTAAAAATATACAACTCTTTTGCTTACTCTATTTCTTTCATGTGAAAATAGACTCATTCAGCTTTAATTTCATATCTTATTCAGCTTCTAATTAAACTTTTAACATTTTGGTGATTTTTCAAAATCATGTCAATGCTGCTGTCCAAAAACTGTTCCATTGCAAATTCTTACTCTTTTATCATTTCTTTGTATTAACTATCATTTAAACACACACAACACCAAAATACGTTCCTACATAGCCATTTCAATAACTAATCATTATCGAATATTTACTTGCTACTCCTTAGACATATCATAAGAATACACACAAAATGACCAAGTCCCTATACATGCCATATAAATTAAAAAGTTGTTTAACAAAATCTACCGGAGTAAATCTGGATAGTGTGATCGTTGATGTAGATCCGGTCCTCTGAACATATATTTATATATCAATCTACAAGAAACAATAAACACACACAAGTAAGCTTACAGAAAGCTTAGTAAGTTCATAGGCTCATAATAAAATCTTATCAAAATTTCACTAACAACATTAATAAACAAATAAAAATTCAACATTTCTTGCCAACCACAATCTCAAACAATGAATCTATCCAATAGAGCTCAATATCAGATGTCAACTTCTATTCCGACATTTAGCTTCAATTGCACTTACAAATACCTGTCAAATTAAGGATCGTCTTACGGAATTGAGTACATCGTTTGCTCGGTGCTACAATTTGCTTAAATATTTCACAAGGCTATAACTCAGTATGGTTTTCTTCACGAAAATACCATACCTACTTTTCACAACTCAGTATGGTTTTCTTCACTGAAACACCATACCTACTTTTCACAACTCAGTCTGGTTTTCTTTACCGAAATACCATACCTACTTTTCACAACTCAGTATGGTTTTCTTCACTGAAATACCATACTTACGTTTCACACTTTGCCATGGATCCACCATAGACTTATTCGTCAGTTCATCACTGGTTACCGAACGTATGTACTCAATCTTGCATATCCTTTAATTTGAACTAACAATCTCATTTTATTCTCATTTTTACCATAATCATAATTCAACAACAATATACAGATTGATACATTATATCATTCCCACATTAAAAATTAATCATAAAAGTTCAGCCGTATGAACTTAACTGGGCCAATTCGTACAAGTTGTAAAATTTCAGAAACTAGTTCGATACTTTCTCTTTTTCGCGTTTATCTTCGGATTCCCGATCTATAATATAATTTTTTTCATTCATTAGAATCTAATTCAATACTAATTTAATTCACAATTTATGCCTTTCAATTTTTTAAATTACACTTTTACCCCCAAAATTTACAATTTTTACAATTTGGTCCCTACTCAATTAACCCTTAAATTGATCTAATTTTTCTCAATTAACACCTTATCCAACCATTTAAGACTACTATAAAGCCTTTGAAATTCATAATTTCAGTACAAAACCCCAATTCTAAACTTTTTCACAATTAGGTCCCTAAAATAAATTTCTATCAAAATTACTTAATAAGATCATCATATAATAAAATTAAAGCTTTAATTCCATATTAATTCATCATAAAAATCCAGCATTCATCAATGGTAACTTTCAAAATCAGCCATGAAATCAATAACTAATGAAATAATTAGTTGGACCTAATTGTAAAAGTATCAAAATCACAAAATTACAAGAAATAATCAATAATTAAACTTAAATGGTTCAAATATATGAAAAATAATCTTGGAGGGACTCTTTAATGGCATTTTGGCTGAGAAATATGAAGAATTGCCTAGAAACTCTTTTAATTAAGATTTTTATTTGTTAACTTTTACAAAATTTCCAATTTTGCCCTTATTACATCACTTTTCCAGATTTTTCTTTTCTTATGCCGTCTCAACTATCCTTTATTGGCATATTTATGCCTTAAGTCCCTCCTTATTTATCACTTAAGTTATTTAATCACAATTTAACAAATTTTGCATTATTTTCAATTTAGTCCTTTTAATTAATTGACTATCCAAACATTAAAATTTTCTAACGAAACTTTTATACTAACTCAATGACACTCCATAAATATTTGTAAAAATATTTATGGCTTAGTTTATGAACTTGAGGTCTCGATACCTTATTTTAGACCCAATTAACCTATTAAATTCTTTTTAAACCAAAAAATTCAATAAATCACAAAATTCACTAATTAAAAAATTCTTCTAAATTCACACTTGACCCATTGGTTGGATTTAGTGATCTTGAATCACTATTTCCAACACCACTAAAAATTAGGCTGTTACATAGTTGGAGGCATTTGATAAACAATTCAGCTAAATCATTTTGTGTGTGAACATAAGCTACAGGATGTTCAACTTTTATCCCAATTGACATGCAATAATCATTGAAAACTTGGGATGTAAACTCACAAACATTAGCAAGATAATTTTTTTAATTGCATAATCTTAAATTAATCATTTAAACAAGTAATCTCGCAAACGACGGATTGCAAGTTGATAACGCATGTGATTATTTTGTAGATGCATCTACCAAAATCATATAATATTAAAATCATCCAAATGGTGGATGAATGAGCGCATATTCATTTTAGAAATACAAGACATTAGATCTCAGCTTTAGCCAGTGAGTTTTTAAGAATCAATTTTCATTGAGAACAAGCAACAAATGAGAATTCTTTCAATTAAAGAATCTTCTGGTTCTTTAATGAATGTCCATATGAATTCTCAATTAATTTTCGCATCATATATGATCCAGGATGGTCTAACTAGTCACGCTAGGTAGTAAATGTATTTGTATTAGTAAACTTCTGGTTTACTTTAACATGTGTTTCAATTGTACTGAATTGTAACAAATTGATAATTTTATTATTATTCATTTTAATTTGTAACCACATATAAGTACTTCTATGACATTTATATTGGAAATGTCAAAATTAATGTGAAGTCTATAATGTCACTAAGTCGATAAATATAATTTCCAAATAATTATATGCAGTATTCGTTTCAAGGAATATGCCAAAATCTTCAAATGCCCAAAAATCTATTAATAGCAAACTTTGAGAGTGGATCTCATTTTTCAGGTGTACAACAGTTCATAACTAATGGCTTTTCATACATAAGTTTTCTCTCTTGCAAGGTCTTATCAGTAATATTTTATCACGTAATTTTAGTTGAGAACTTATTTTGAATACTGTAGAGTTATACTCAGTTTTTAAAAAAAACTTGCAACTTTAAGTGCATCTAACCATAATAAGCTTTAGATAGAATTATCATATTCTATTGCTCATAAGTAAATCTTTCACAGTCAAATATTTTACTTTCAACCCTTTAATAGGAATGATGACAAAAGAATGTCACAAAGATTATAAAATAGATATAAATTAATAACCCAATTAGAGGTGCTCATAGGCCGAGCCGGGTTCGGGCCGGGTTCAACTAAAAATTCAGGCCCATTTATTTGGCTCGGGCCTCGCCCGAAAAATGGGTCTAAAATTTTGCTCAAGCCCGACCTGGATAAAAATGCTAAAATTCGGGCCCGACCCGGCCCGCCCGTATTAATTTTTTATATTATTTTTATATAATTTTTAAATATATATATAATACATCAAAAATGCTAAAAACATCAAAATAAATATTTCTCAAAAAATTGAAAATAATTTTTAAAAATTATGTAGACTTAAATAACACTAATATAAATACAACTTAACAAGCAAATGCCTCTAAAATAATAATAAAATCAACAAATGTCTTTAAAATAATAACAAAATTAACAATAAAATAAGTTTTATACAATATCCAAATAATAACAATAAAATAGTAGCAACATAATAGTAAAATTGTAGCAAAATAGGGAGAAAACAATAAAAAATAACATTTAAAAACAAAAAAAACATATTTTTTTTGTCTTTTAGTGAACTCGGGCCGAGCCGGGCTAGGCCCGGGCCAAAAATACTTTACCCGAGGCCTGGCCTGTTTTTTAAACGGGACTATTTTTTTTCCAAGCTCATTTTTCGGGCCTACATTTTTGCTAAACCCTCCTACATTTCGGGTGGACCTTTGGGCCGGGCCGGGTGAAATATAATATTTTTCTCATTCACTATCTCAATATGAGATCCATTACAAATATCTTTTAAAAGTAATGCATTAACCATCGCAATTTTTGTGCTTTTTAAATATTGATATATTAGCTCTTCTGGAACTTTCAACTAATTTTGTACTATCAAATATTGAAATAATATTTGTTTGTTTCAGCATCAAATAAGATAAATATTTTCTATCGGTAATGATAAAATTCATTACTACATTTTCATATCCTTCCTCAAAGAATATTAACAGAAACAAATATTTGGGCATACGTCACATATCTGGCCAATAATATTTCATATCACATTGATAAACAAAGAGTACAAAAGATGGAGATAAAAGTAAACCCGCAACTCAAAATAATAACCCTTAAAGCTAAACACAAAATTCTCTAAAAGCTCGTAAAAGTTAATACATAACTATATTATGGGTTATTTTTCTAGGGTGGAAAAATGACATATTTATAGGCTAAATATTTATAGGTTAAATAATATTAAAATAACCTATACTAATTAGAATTTAAGTGGGAAACTAAAAATAGAGTTTAACTGGGAGAAGAAAAGTCGAAAAATATGAGGTATAACTCCACACTGCTTGAACTGATCTAATAAGTTGCCTCATTTAGTGAAGATGTGTCTTTTTAGAGAGTGTCGTTTGCATTTATTTTATAAACATTGTTTGTAAGACTTAAACTATTTGTAAGTAAGGTGTTTGGGCGAGTGGTCTAAACAAGTTAGGACTATTTATCGGAATTATAATTACTTAAAAAGTAAATTGGGTTTTAAGCAATAGATGTTTAGATTGATTGTTGAATAAATCATTCATTGAACAAAGCTTCATAGAATAGGATTGCTTTCGAATTGCATTAGCAAACATTGTGCTTATCTCTCATTAGTTGTTCTATTTTTTTTCTGGTTATTATCTTATTCAAATTTGTGTTTGAATAACGTATTAAGATAGTAATTTGTTTCAAGAATTTTTCAAAAACAAAACATTTTTAAAAATGAACTCGTCTATCTTAAATTCTTTGACGTATTGGATTGAATAGACAGATAACTCACATATATCCCATGTTGTTTTACTTAGAAGATAATTATAAGGATATATGAAGTTACAAATTATTGATAAATTGTAGTTCGTCATGAGGGCCCAACTTCTTGTTGAGTACTAAAAATCTCGTCTTTTAAATTTTTGACAATTTTTGCGACAAAACCATTTACTCCCCATAAAAGAAAGCATAAATCACATGCTAAAAATCAAACTTTAAAGCATGAATGAAACCCAAAACAGGAGGTAGAAAATAAAGCCTTCCCCTGACCAACAACTTCCTCTTTCCCTCTCAGTTTTGGCAAAAATCCGAAGTAGTTGTGGCAACAGGTGTGCCAACGTTATGTGCAACATTCTTCGGCTCATAATAGAATAAATGAGTCTAAACACATGAAACTACTCACTTATCACAGTGCATATGTAATAAGATAACAAACACAACAACCATCAAATCAAAGGAAATTTAATAATCCAAGTTTGTCGTAACACTTTCTGCACAAATTGTGGTACCAGATGCTCTAACTTAGTCTGCAACAAGTCAGATTTACTATTTTTCGCTTACTCCATTCTCCCCTTGTCAATTTGCATCAACAAGAGTTGTAACTTGTGGAACAACATAGATTTTTTCCACGAAGGTTGATATGTCTTCAATATTGTCAACGCGTTGTAACTTCATGCTTTACTTGTGCATCCATCTTTTGTTGATGTTTACATTTGATGCTTTACTTGTGCATCAATCTTTTGTTGATCTTTAAATTTGATATGTGGTTGATTTTTTCCTCTCTTTTTTTTCTTAAGTTCTTTTACACGAGGTTTCAACATTTGAATTTGGCTCTTGAGTAGCTTATAACATAGAGGTTTGATTTGACCTGTAATGCCACAATAATGACATGTAAGTTTACATTTTTTTTTTTATTGCATACTTCTTGTTAAGATATTGTTCTTTAAGACGTGGTAATATGAGATTGGAGCATCTCTAGTATTACTCTACCTTCGAGTATTAATCAACTTATAACAATGAGGTCTAAAATGCCCGACCTTTCCATAATAGTGACATGTAGGTTATCGAGATTTCTCTGTCTCATAGGAAGTAACAACATTTTCTTAAGCCTTAGGAGAAGAGGTTTTCTCACCATTATCAGTATAGCATAGGAGAAGAGATTTTCTCACCAAGCTCGGATCTCCATCATTTGTTGTTAAATCGGCTTGATTTTTTTATATGTGCTCCTCTTCACCTATAACTCTTTCTTGGTCATTGGGATCAACGAGCAAGTCAACAGACTATCTCCAACCCTCTGACCCAAATTCAAACCTTTTTTTGCTTTGATGTTCTCTTCTACTTTTTACACATTTTTCTTTGTTAAAAGGCTGATATTCGGCTCAATGTGGTTTTTTTGTGCTTATTGATTGTTGTTTGCTTGGGTTTTTGGTTGATTTGAATATGGGTTTATTTGGTGAATGAGTGATGTTATTGGAGATTGTTGTGAATAAGATTGAGAGTAACGGTGAATGTGACATTGTTTGAGAGGTTTGCTAGTATCAGATCTTGGGAAATGTTGTTGCAAATTCAAGTTGGACTAATGATTGTTGCTATGATAATCTACCATAATTTTATTATTCTCTTGTTTAGTTTGATAGATGATGAGTGACTTACTGAATCTACTTTCTTTTCTTGTAGCTCCAAGAAAAAATAGACTATTTTTTAAATTTATATTTAACCAACTATTTGAATCATGTCCATTAAAAAGTGCGGATGAAGCTTGAGAGAGGAAGTGTGCTTCAGAGAGGGTGAGTTGGGAGAGAAGGGAGAACAATGAGAGGAATGGAAAAAATAAGGGAAAAAAATTGGGGGAAATAAGGGACAAAAAGGAAATGAAGTAGAAAAAGATTAAGAAAAAGGTTAAATTCTTTTTTTCTTAAATTATTAAAATGTAATGACGTGGATAACACGTCAGTATTTAGTGGCACAATTTGTGTCGCATTAAATTTTCATACACCACTAACGTCGAATAATGGCATAGTGATCAAAACGTTACAAATCGATAAAGTTAGTGATCAAAATGTAACAAATTAAAGTTCAGTGACTAAAACATATTTAAACCATACATAAAGTGACTTTGTAGTTTAACAAAAATTAAATTTGGGAGTAGGTGATGTCAATGGTATAGATGAAATAATGAGATATCATCTGTGAATAAGCTTCTTTCGCACGCACGCACTTAATTCTAAAATTTATTTTAAATTTTGTGTGTTAGCGAACAAAATTTATTTATAACAAAATAACATATATCTATTTTTTAATTATTTTGAAATACTGTATCAAAGTTGTAGGAACTAGAAAATAACAAAAAAATTGCATTTATTTATTTTTTCCGTTGAATAAGTTAATTAATATCATAAGCACAAATAAAAGAAAGGTTAATTTTGTCCTAACAATTTCTTTTTACTTTCCATCGGTATAGGAAAATAGTTTTCCACCAATTATCAATGGAATCACTTTCTGAATTGTGAGAAAGTAACTTCTAAGAGAATGTTAAATTGTAATGAAAGTAAATTAATATTTTCTTGCCAAACAATAGAATCACATTCCAACTAATTAAATTCCTTGAAAAGTGACAACTTTCCATCATATCAAATGCCCTCCAAGTTCTTTACCAAGCCCTTTTTATCTTCAGGACTTCCAATAATTTTAGAACTATCTCTATTTCATGTAAGTTTATCTTCAAGCCAACGTTTATCTCGTGTTTGGAATAGGATTCTTTCAAAACGTGCTGCCTAATTATCTTACGAGATAAGGATAATAACTCATCAAGAATCATATTTGGAATTGGACTTTTCTATCTTGAAGTCTTCTAAATGTATTGCATCATGATATCGTATATACATCCAGCTTAAAAGATAAGAATACATACAAAGTTCAAATTTGTCAATGATAAAACTAATGCAGAAATAAGTTGTGGTTTGTCATGTGGGCACAACTTGTACCATATTGTCTTTTTAAAAAATTATCTATATATGGTGTTTAGGCAAGTTATGGTCTTTTTAGGAGATTATTTATAATCCAAAAGAGAAATTAGTTTATTCTAACAATTAATAATTTATTAATAATAAAGTTGAAAATTAAAAATTAGGAAAAAAAAATTGTTTTTTAGTGAGCTCACTACGTGATACCATAGAGAAGCCGTAACATTTTTGTAAGGAAACCAGGCTTAAATCTTCGTGTATGCATCTTTTATTGGAGTAACCAATCTTCGCCTCAGTAGGGTTGTCTCACTTTCATCAAATATACCTTTTAAGTAATCTGTGCTCTTTAGATTTCCCAGCAATTGAACTGATGATAAAGGGCATTATTCAACTGTTTGCGTCTGCAAAAGATCAGCTCAAACAGGCCAGTTTATATCTTTGATTCGCAGCTTCCATAGCAACAAACTTCATCTTGGCCAATCGATATAAATAAATGGGTCTTTGGAATTAAAATCGGGGGGAGTTTCAGACTCTAGGTGCTCAATGCGGGTTATACAGTAGCGCATGCATGCCGAACCTAATAGAAAATCATTAGAATACTATCGAACGGCATAAAAAGAGCTGCCTACATGACACCTACAACTTCTATTGTGTTGACAACCTGAAAATAAAGTAACACTATCCTCGGTAGTTTTAGACCAATTTTTATAATGTTCATGTAAAAGTAAACAGGAAGCATCTTGGCAGTGCTAGAAATTAATGATCGATGAACACATAATGGTAAGACATGAAGAAATGGCAGATGGTACGACATCAAATCCATGTTCTAAAAGGATTCCATAAATAATAGCTAAAGGGTCTTCAATTATTCCACCCAACATAAGAAACTTGAACCAGTTAGGTTAAACAATATGCATAATTGGATTCAATTCAAGGGGGAAAAGTTATTGAGAATCAATAGCAGGTCTAATTGAAAATTTTTAAAATAAGTTGCAACTTAGGGCAAGAAATTAGACCTAAGCATAAGAAGCTCTGTGTCTTTCTGAAACAGCAGTTATTCCCTTCTTTGCAGTCCGGGAATTGGTTTTTGTGCGCTGTCCTCGGCAAGGCAATTTATCCTCGTGCCGGATCCCTTTGTAGCATTGAAGACCTTTCAATCTGGTTATGTCCGCATTGATGCATCGCCTCTAAATTACCAAAGAAATGTATAACATTTGAGAAAGCAAGTTTTATCAAGCAAGTAGAGAAGGGAAAAAAGTTCATACCAAATCTTCTCCAATGACGTATGTGGAAGAGACATGCTCGCGAAGAGCCATGAGTTCTCTTCCGGTCAATTCCCTAGTGAGTTTGTTATCTATATTGAGCTCGCTTAAGATCTGGCGAGCTCTGCTACGACCAATTCCATAGATGCTCTGTAGAGACACTGCAATGCGCTTGTGGTCTGGAATTTCAGCACTTCCCACACGAATGCCTTGTACTCTTATTCCATGAAACTGCATAAAACAATGAGAGAACAAAAGTTCCCAGCAGGTACCATAAAACATATAAGTTTTTTTTTTCTGAAAACAAATGAAACCCGGATTTTAACTATCAAACCGAGTTTATCCCAGATGCACTATATACTTGGCCTACACAAATGCACAACATAAGTATAAGATCCTATCAGGTTTGTTGCAGTTCAATGGGAAAGAAAAAAGAAACCCAATTTAACAATAACACCATTAAACTGATATAAAAGTCTTGACTGGTTAATACCAAAATCTAATTTACATATTGTTTTAAAAAACATTTACTTCCTAGATTTCAACATGTTAATGGAACAAGGACAAAAAAAGATCAAAACCCACTTCTAATTTTCCTTGATTAAAAAGTGTACATGGAAAAAGACTAATAGAAACAGACAGATCCATGAACCCAGAAACCCAAAGCTGATCAACACTAATTAGGAAATCATTAGTTCTAAAAATGATATAATCCTAAACCTTGGCAAGAGGTCAATGGATCAAAAAAATTCTTAAGATTGTAAATATTATGATATCGAGAAATTAAGGAGAGGCACTGACCGTCGTGGTTTGAAGGAGGCGATGACCGACACCAGATAGTGTTCCGACAGAACACCGTAACCCCAACATTCTTAAACGCTGAAAGAGTATAGATTTGACGAGAATCAGAGCCTGCAACTTTGGTAAGAGGGATTTTTGCAAGGGTTTTGTTTATCATTCAGGACTTTCGGAGTTCAAAGAGCAAAGATCCACTTGGGCTGTTGAGTCTTGGGAGCCCCGATGTAAACTTAAACCATTGATCTGTTTGTAGTCTTGCCCTATAGCCCAAACCTTTTGGGTAAGCCCGAGATTAGTCCCCCTAGTGGGCTATGACGGCTAAGTTTAACATGTCTTTGCCATGCTAATTACAATGGAATGGTATGAACTTTATTCACTTATATATATATATATATGAGTTGAAAAGAACGACCAAATAGTTTATTTTATGATTTATTATTATTTATTTAAATTTTATTATATTGTTGTATTTTTCCTTTGTTTTAAGTTTGTAGTAAGTTTTTTTATTAAATATTTGTATTTTAAGTATAAATTTGGTTATAAAATTTAAGTTTATCAATTTTATATTCTTATATATTATTTTAAGTGTTTGTAAAATATATAGTTTATTTTTCTGTTAATGTTGTTAGTATATTGGAATATTATTATAATTTAGTTTATTTGTTAGGGTATATATATGATATTCCCAATTATGTTGTTTTATTACTTGGAGTTAAATTACAGAAACTCTAAAGATGGCCACTGGTGGAAACTTGTTGAGATCTAAGGATACATATATTTCTACACGTCAACATGAATCAGTAAAATCTCGTAATTGAAGACTTCTTCGCATGTCAAAATTTGATTCACCAAGTTTTTCTTTATTATTTTCAAAAAACTGGAAATAACCAATATATTTGTTTATTTACAAGTACCATTACAGGCACAACATCCAACATCGAAATTTGGGTATCGAGTACCCTCATACAATTATGGAGTCATATCTCAATGAGTTCGAGTTTTACAATGTGACTTGTGCTCGGTATTGGAAAAGGGTTCATGCATTGGTTATGGTGTTGGAGGTTTGAGACGCACGTATTCCATTTTCCATGTGGAGAATGCACAATCACGTTGGAGGACGTGATTCTACAACATGGCCTCTCAAATTGAGAACCATGTTGCCAAAAAGGATGTAATTTATAAGATCTACAACATGTACTTCGGCAAGCATTTGGAAAGCAAATACGCAAAAGGTCTCCGTTTGAATATGACATGATTAGAACAAAATTTTGTAATGAACGATTGATCGAGTCCCGACAAATTATGCTCATTGCAAAAGCATATATTTTTGCGGTTGATAAGAGAGATGCTACTGTCTGATAAATTTGGTAATTTAGTTCATGTGGCATATCTCCCATTGTTAGCCTATCTACAAGATTGTAGGGGCTACAACTAGGGTTCAATTGTCTTTACATTCCTATATCAAGAGATGTGTCTGTTAGGATCTAGTGTTTTAAGTGTAGTTTATTCGTCATTTGTACTTGTAATTGTTTGGAAAGACTGATTTAAATAAAATCCCACTATTCACATTAATGTTGTTGGTATTTGTCGTTGACAGTTTTTGCACATAAAGCAAAATGCAAGCAAATATTGACTCATTGATGACTTAATGTTTATCTAATACTAAGTTGCATTATATGATCAGATCGTAATGCGCAAAGATAGCTTGTATTAGTAGGTAACTTAAAAGTTCCATCGTCTGATAAATTGAAATTGAGCAAATTGATTAAAGGACAGTATGTCATCCATCAAGTCCAAGGGAGATATATTGTCTTGGGGATCTGAGCGGTTGACTCACAAAAGATTGAATGTAATTGTCTGAATTAACAGGACCCAAGTTGAATTAATCCTAGATTCGTTTATGGATTAATTCATTTGTGGCGTTCATAGTATAACTTACCTCAATCTTAAGTAAGTAACTTACCTCAACCCTAAGTAAGTTGAATTATCCAATTTTTTTACTAATTTTGCATTTCATCTCCACTAACATGATGTCATTTTTTAACATTATGTTAATCAAACTTTTAGACTCAAAGATTACACTGAAATTCGTATCACGAATTTGACTATTACAGTTCACCGCAGCATAAAATTTATTACTATTTTGTATAGAATTCCTATGTATAATATCAACTTTAATTAATTAATATATAACGAGAAAAAATAATATTTTCCTCGCTAATATAATATTTTTAACTAAAACATAAACATTTCTCATATCACAATATAATTATGCTCAATAGATTTTGAAATTCGAACAACACTACATTGTTCTATATTCAAAATACCACTATGCTTATTAAATATTTTCCTTCATCATAGATATACAACAGCACAACAATGTCAAAATTCGAGAAAAAAAAACAATGTCATAGTCATTTTTTCCTCAACCTAATGAAAAATAATAATTATTCAACATTATATTGTATATTAACACCAACAAATATTCAACAGTAATAAATATTAGTTTTAATGTACATTCAACACTAATATAAGTTAAAAATGTTATAAACTAATATATTTTCAACAACAATTCCAACCGTCTATTGTATATTTAACACTAAAATTTAGTAGATGTTACTGTATCGGTACATAAATTATAATATCATGAAAAAGAAAATACTTACGAAGATCGAAGAAGATTGCAAAATATATAAAAGATAGGAGATAGAAAAGGATAACACTGCTTTTAAGGAAAGGGTGTTGAATAAACTTACTTTTCCATCCTGTCTTGGTGTCAAAGTGTATACATACACAAATTTTCTACTACAGTGAATAACTACTAAAACTATATGACCATTTCAAAAATTTCCCCGACCTTTACCATTACTATTTCACTTACCCGTTACCCATGCATTGCCTGGTTCTATCATCTTAACTTCTCCCTTGATCTACCATCTCCAAGCAGCTTTCTTCTAACCTAGCCTTCACGTGCTCCTTCAATGCGCATGCATGCTGGGATGCTGGGTCTATACTTTGAAGCCAATCCCCCATAGTAACGACTTCACCTTTCCATAACAAAAACCTTAGTGGCTCAACATTTTCAAATCAAATCTTTGCTTTATCGGCGATGGTGTTAATTTTAGTTCATATTTTATTATTTTTCTTTTATTTTTAATTTTAGTTCATATTTTTGTAATTTTTGTTTTGTTCATTCTGTTTTTTGTGGAAGCACCAATGATTTTAGTTTTAGTTTTTAATTTACAGATATGTTCTAACGTATATATGAAATTTGTCTAGGTAAAGGTGTTGCTAGATCTATGAGAAACAATTCTTAAAGGGCTTTATCATAATAGAGCATAATGATGTTGTTTGTAAAATTAGAATATGAGATGATAAAGATAGTCTGTTTGAGACTTGATCTTTTGTGCATTACTGATGAGATGTTTCTCTTGAGCTTTCGGTAGTGGCTACTTAGTTGACTAGAGTTCATCATTAGATGGTTTGACAATAGAGTAGCTAAGATGCAATTTTCAACGGCTTAATCAAAGACACGGCGTTTGTGTTCTTTAGTGTGTAGTGTCTTAATTATCGTTTATATATCTTATTGTTTATAGTTTTTATTAATATGTTTTACCTTAAAAAAAAGTAAAAAAATTGGACAACTTATCTGAATATTATATATTAACTTAAAATAAAGATAAAAGTGTTAATCAGAAAAATATTTTTATCAACATCATGTTGATGTTAATAACTAATAAGTGCTAAATGCTTAAAACATTTCCAAATTAAGGCTTAAGGGTGTATTTTTGGTGAGCAAATAACAGTTGAGGTTAGGTGTCGGTAGCTGACGTGCCGTAAGGTTCATTGGCACGTAGGAACAAGGAAGCAGCCGAAGCATCTGCAAACCAAACGAGGTTTCCATCTCGAGGCAAGACCATTTGGGCCGGGTGCGATCGAATGGGCTTCCGACCCACCATAGTATCCATGAAAGGACGGGCGGTATCCAACCCAGAAGCCACGATGGTCACGTTGGCAGCTGCGTTGATGACGGGGAGAGTGAGGGTGACGCTCTCGCATGACTCGTCCTTGGAAACGCAAGCTACCCACTGAGACTCTTCTTCCAGCACCGGATGATTGGGGTATAGAGACGCCACGTGGCCTCCGGACCCTAGAGATAGAAGGATAAGATCGAATCTGGGACAGTCGGTTGATCGGGAAACCTGGACCGTTCGACTTTTGAGTTGTTGTCGGATGGTAAACTCATAGCTATTGGCCGCTGACTCGCCTGATAGTCCGGGACTCACTGGGTTAACGTGTGCTGGCAGTAAAGGAACCTGTGCATATTGAATCCGTAATCAATTACACAAATAAGAAATGGATAAGAACAATTATGGATAAGAGATACTGATAATGGAGAAAAAGGACAAAAGAGGCTGTCACTTCATGAAGACCTCTCGGCTTTTCTACACTACTTCCAACACTCTCCTCCCCTCCTTTTTAGCTGTCAATTCAATTTTGTGGATGAAATATAAAGTTAAATTTTGTTGTTAGTGGTCCTTTTTTATAAAAATAATTTTAAAATTTTAATTAACTATAAAATTAAGGTGCGAAACAAATTAATTACGAAAATAATGTGTTTGCTAAAATAACTCTATGTGTTGTCTAATACATTGGTAATATCGGTAAATTTAAAAAATTTATAAAAAGAATTGAAAAATAAATATTTTTTATGAAGCTACCTAACATATTGACAGCATTGATGAATTTAAAGAAGTTAGTTTGCGGTTGAAAATAATATTTTCTCTACAATTAATATCTTAATCCCTAAAGTTATAGTTTTATTTATCTTCTTAAGAGGTGTTGCCTAGCATATTGCGGCACCAATTAAATTTTTTAAAAATTTTTCTTTCAAATTTATTTTTAAAATTTACGAATATCGTTAATGTGTCAAGTAACATCTAAAATTATTGTAGCAAACACTTTATTTTCGTAATTAATTTGTTTCCCACCCTATTTTTATAATTAATTAATTTTTAATATTATTTTTATAAAAAGCCCAAATTTAGTTTTTATGTTTTTATATTTCAATCTTAATTTAAATGATAGTTAGTAATATCAATTTTATGCCTACAAATATATCATTTCATGTTTAATATTATATTAATTTATTATTTTTATATAATATATATAAAAATTATTTTATTCAAATTAATGAATTTAATTGTTATTGAAATTTAAAATTTTGAAGATATAAAAGTAAAATTCAATGCTATGCCTCGGATTTCAAATTTTAAAAATATAAAATTAAAATTAATTAAATTAAAATATAAAAATTAAATCTAAAATAATTTAAGAAAAAAAACACCACCAAAAAAATTATCCAAGCTAACTCAACCCAAGTTCAATAGGAGGTAATATGACTCCAAAAATAAATAAATAAAAGAATGTTCATGCCAATCTTCATGATAATGAGGTTAAGCATGATCCATTATCCTATTTCTCGCTATATTTACTGGTATTATAATCGAGCTCTTTAACAGTTTGACAACTATTCAGAGGGCAAGTAAACTGAAAGAAATTAAGGATGAAAAATATATGAAAACCTTGGAGATAAACCATTGCATGGCTTGCCAATAGTAACTATCAGGGTGTCGCTTAGGGACTACGTTTTCCTCTGCCCAAAATACATGCCATTTCGACCACTCCACTAGTCTCACATATGGTGCCTTGCTCAGTTTCCTGCATTGCAAAACCATGCATCAAGCAACATAACCAGGAAACAAAGGCAAATTTTAATGAGTGCTGCATGCAAATGTTATGTGATAATGAGTACCCTAAACGAATTGGTATGTCTCCTCCAGAGAGAACAAGAGAAAAAGAGCCTCTTTCTTTCACAGCAGATTCAGCAACTTGAAGCACATAGTCAGCAAGGTTTGACGACAGCTCTTCACTGCTTTCAAATATTCTCAGCTCTGGCTTTATCTTCTCCATTCGCCCCACTATACTTTTCTCTTCTCAACCACTAACTTAATGTGTGTATATATGGGGAGAGAGACAAGTGAAATTGGGTATTTGCAAGTTGAATTGAAAATGATATGTAGGGTTTGGTTCACGTTGCTGAACAATTGAGACCGCATTAAATAAGTAATATTCTTTCCCCGTACAAAGATGGAAGAAAAACCCTAGCTGGTGTAAGTATGGTATATAAAATATATTAACGTTTTAAATACGAAAGAGCCCCTTTTGTCGGTTATGGGGATAATAAAGAAACATGGTTGCTTGTAGTTTTAAAAGTTTGACTAGAGTTTAGGATAAGGATGAAGTTTGTAAAGGGTTAGCAGGTTGGGCGAGTGACTGAGGACTGAGGTCTGAGGTCTGACAACCATAAAATTGCTTTTATTATACTTTCCAAATCCCAAATGGGAAATGGCCAAATGGGTGTTCTTAATGATCACTCAGTCGTTTCTTGTGTCCATTTCAATGCTTCAGCTCTTCGTATTTGCCGCAGCACCAATGGGAGAGAATCCCAAGTTGACTCTACTACATGCCAACTAGATCTATTTTTATTTTTTTGATATGTAAATTTTAGTTTTTTATTTTGAAGATTATATAAAAGTATAAAAAATAAAAAAATTATCAAAATAGTAATAGTAACCATTTAATAGAAATGATATATTAATTATTTCCTAATCAAGTTGATACTCAGTTGATTGATGTCATCAACTCAAGAATGAGTTTAAATAATAATATAAATATATAACTGATGAAGATAATAAATTGTATATATTAAAATAAAAATAAAAATTAAATTTTGGTTGAGCGGTAAATATAAGATTTTACTAATCCAATTTATGTGAATTTAATCACTATATGCATATTTTTATTGGTTTTGTTAAAAAATTTTAAATACCCTCAAATAATACAACTTAATTTATTTACAAAAGAATAATAATTTCCCTAATTGAGTTAGTGTTCAGTTAACTCATGACACCAATCCAATTAAGAAGCTAAATAATAGTATAAATACGTTAATTTACTAGATTTTTTTGGTTACAAATTTTGAATTTTGAATAAAGACCTTTTAGCTATAAATTAATGATAAGGTTGCTTTTAAGGGTATGGACTGGATTCTCACAATGCCAAGGCAAACGAAGTTATCAGGTGAGGAGGCAGGCGTGTTTTCATAACCTTTTCTTCTATATTATGGTGCATTTGAAATCACAGAAATAAGGTTATTTTTTAGGGTAAAACCCCAAATCCAGTCGCCACTATCAACATGGCTAATGTTTATGCCACTATAGTGATTAAAGCTAATGAGAACCGGAGAGAATTTAGACCAATTGAGCAAATAAATATGGGGACGCGAATGGAAAATGTTCCAATATCAGGATCCAACATATTCATTGGATACAAGAAAAATAACATCAGAACCTGTGTGGTAATTCTCATCAAGGGGAGTACGAAGGAAATTCTTAAGAAAACTTTTGGGCATGTCATTGGAATCAAAGGCAAGCCGGTGATTGCTTTTACCGAAGGGATACTTCCATCTGTAGTATTCTGGACTCGAGACAAACTGCTGGGGAAAGTATTTGCGGGCGATGAAATTCGGGTCAATTGGGAAATCACACCGTTACGGGACGACATAGTTGCAATACAAAGAGGACTCGGCAAATAGGGAGGCACCAAAAATGAGTCGAACCAATTAAATTAACGTCGTAAATCTTTTTGTCATACTATTTGTGATTCTTACAGGGATTGAATGAAAAAGGATTAGGACATGAACAAATAAGCAAACCTCAAATCATCCATTGAAAGGATTATTTAATTCTCCACTAAGCTCAATCATGAAAAGAGAAACCACTAAAGAATTTATTTAATTCTCCTCTGAATCTATTTTCTTGACGCTGTACACCGCAGAAAAAATATTCTGGAGAATAAAGGGCGCCATCAAATGCAACATCATCAACAAAATGTTGCCAGTTTCTAGAACAAAAGCGTATAGATCAGGAAAACAAAGTTTTTTAGATTTATGCTGCTACTGCTGTAAAATGACTGCAATGCACGAGGGAACTGACTGCAAAAATACCTTCGGCTCGCCTCGACAGCTAAACATCTAATTACCAATGAACGACTTCCCTACAGTTTGTTCATTTACCTGCTACCTAACGTTGCATCACGTTGAGGTATAAATTTCACCTTGTGATGGCAAGATTCAAATAGATTTAGGTATTTTGATTTGCAGATAAGAAAAAGGTGGATGGAAGTTATTGGCCAACATTACGTCCTCGGACCCTGGGGATACGCCTTAGTCCCACTGACCCCAACAAGCGAGCAGGCCAAGTTCGAGCTACTGGGGGAACAGCACGAAAAGCACGGCGCATCCCAAAGTCATCCTCTTCATATAGGTTATAGTCCATGAATCTACCACGCATGTGAACAGAAGAGTCTAGCCGAATAAAATCATCATCAAAAGGATTGCCATAAGAGTCATCTGAATCAGATTCATCTCTGTAGATACGACCACGATAACCTGGCTCAATCACGTAATCACCCAAGACTAGTGCCCCTGGCGTTGATGACATAATTGTGCTGATCACATCATCTCGCTCTCTCTCATTTTCAAGCTTTTTCCATTTTTCTTCAAGTACAGGGTCCACCGCCCGAGGTCGTGCTAATGGGTGCTTTGTCCTAACATGTTTCTTGAGCTCCTTGTAGGTTCCAACAAAAGAGCACCTGTCTTGCATGCAGGCCCTTTTTTTCCGATTGAGATATTTCCGTACAGGTTCTACCACTGTCCAACCTTTCACTTGACCACGACAAAGCGGGCATAGAAGCTCTGGTGCTTCCATCTTTTCAGAGGGTTGTCCCACACTTGCATTATCCACCGACCCATTGTCAGCTGAAGTCACCTTAGTGTATGCCTTCTTGTATTGCTCAAGACAATTGGAAAAGCGACGGCTAGTAGCACACATGTAAGGGCGGCAACCCTTATCATAAGAGGAACAAAGGAGGAGAACAGCATTGTGCGGGAACTCCAGACAAACTGAACATTTTGCAGCTTCCCAATCTTTCTTCTCTGAATCTTTGGAACACTTCTTCTTTTGGGAGCCTTTGCCAGCCTTCTTAGGACAAGATGGCAATAGGTGAGGATTCACACTTTTATGGCAAGAGTCAGACTTTCGCACTTTGCTAACTTTGGCCATTTGCAATTCTAACCTAAAGCAGAGGAGAGATAGGAAAAGATCAATATCATTAATTATTGTGTAACAAATACAAGATTAATATATGCCTATCACTTTATATAAAATTCGGAACAATGTAATCACATATTTCATATTTTCTGATGAGCGAGTCTATTAAAATTTTCATGCCACAGAACAAGAGATTGCAGGCTAAACCGAAGTGCAGTCCATGCTTTTAATGCTTGGTATAGACCTCAAAATGAGTAGAATAACAATAACAATGCTCTTTGTTTTGGGTGCAAAATAGGAATAAAGCCTAGGACAACAAAGTAGCTATGTCACCAGGGAAAGAGAGTTAATTGTTAGAATGGGTGCGTATTCTTGGGAAAAAATAACCTACGAAAGAACAGAACCCAATGCCAACAAATTAAAATATATATATCAAGCAATATTAATGGACCTATTGAGTAATTAAACAATGAAGCTGAACTACTGTCCAAGCATTCATGTTATTTCCTCAAAAGATGAGATATGATTGTTGATAATACTATCACTGACAATTTCAAAAAGACACTCAAAACAATTTAATAGAAGGGCTGATTTATTTGTGTGAATCAATTAACTTCTCTATATGTTCTATGTGACAGATTGAATAATCACAAAATGTAGGCAAGCATACAAAAGAGCCAGAACAGGAGTTTGCATACAAAAGAGCCAGAACAGGAGTTTATATATTACAACAAAGAACATTCTGTGCATGTCTCAAAGCCAAAAAAAAAAAAAACCTAGTTGACATGAAAGGAGTAATGCAGTGCCAAACAAAATATGAAAGTGGGACAAAGGTTTAAATCCATCACCATTCCCCTTTCTTTATTAATTATTCATTTAGCACTTTTACCTAGCCCTACACATCACGCTATTCTAACCTAACCTCATAGCATGTATTGGATAGCATCCACCAGATCAAGAAAAGGTCCAACCGTTTGAAGCCTTGACCTCTTGGTGATAGTCAATTAAGATCACCAAAAAATTGGTGGATACAAGTACATATTTAATCTGCATTGCACCTTTTATAAATAATCTAGAAACCAAAATCAAAACTATATAAAAAAAAACTTTTCCTTCTAAGTTACAAGTTTCAAGGACAAATATAGGCTTCAATGTAATACCTAATTCAACTTAATATGAAGTTTGTATAACTTTAAGAAATTAAACAAAAAATGATTCCATGCACTTTAAAGAATAGTAGAAAGCCTGCTCAACAGGGTTAACGACTAAAACATTTCTAACCAATAAATTCAGACTGCAAAATTTGCCAATTCCTTTATTTTAGAGTGTTACCAGCCACAGGAGTAGAAAATAAGTGACTTTGAACCAAACTCTAAACTCTATAGAACTTGTCTCCAAAATAATTTGTTGTTAAAAAAGCTTTAACAGCAAACCATTAAAAAGAGGTAAAGCACAAAAATATTATCCACCATGTTTTTAACAAAGTATCTCAACTTGTAACGGAAGATCAACAGTGTTCTTGAGATCTTAATTATTCTAATACTACCAATAATCCACGGCTTATGCAACAAGAAAGAAAAATGCTTTTGAAAAAATCACGAAGCATTCCAATACAAAAGGACTGGTCACTCACTAAAATCTATATAGTTGGAGACCAAGGAAAAGATGGAAATGAACTTTACAATAAGCAGCAGTTCCACCATCATATGGACTAGATAGCAAAGATTAAGAGCAGGAAAAAAAAAAGGGTTGGGGGTGACTTGCTAAACATTGCAAAAATATTGAGAATATAGAACAAAATTGGCTTTACTTTTTACTGTTGAGTCATTATAACAAAAAAAAAGAATAAACTATTTAGCACCAGAAAATGGATGTTACCACTTCCCAGTGTAAATCTATACTTCGAAGTTGCACCATAACAGCAAGAACTTGTTGAATCATTTCCCATTAGTAACCAGGGCCGAAAGCAAAATTGAAATATTAACAATATGTAATCAAAAATGGTTTTGCTTTTTACTGTTTGAGTATACATTATAACAAACAAATAATAATAAACTATTTAGTATTTAGCATCAGAAAATAAAAGCCCCCAATTTAAAACTATTCTCTGAAGTTGAACTACAATACCAAGTCGTTTCACATTAATCCTTGAAAAGCTAAAGTATGCAACTCTTAAATTATTGAAGCAATAGTTCACTTTTCTAACTATGCTTCAATAACCATTAAAATTAACAAATGCTTTCTTCGCATCCAAAACTAATGGAATAGAATATTGGTGTTTAGTTAAAATTCCAATCACTAATTTGAATCATAAGCAAACAAAGAAACTTGCAGAATTATTCAAAACTTAGAAAAGAAAAGTCCCGATGAAGCAACAGATAAACACTAACATGTTACCATAAATACAATATATATAGTCTAACTTCTAACCAGAGACAAAGTTAGAGTGAAAAAAAGAAGAGAGAGGGAAAGCAACCATTGTTGAAAGCCAGTTTAAAATTTGAAACATAAGGCGCAATCAGAATCTAATTTATCTGAACTCATCAATTTTCCTAAAATACAGGTATATGGACACATAAATATCCGATTTATCTAAATCAGGATAACGTAGATCGAAACATCCAATATCAAAATATAACATATTTCAAATTAAAATCCAAATTGATAATCAAATGAAATGAATGTCGGAGAGATCAACGGTAGAGATCGACCGGAATTCAAGATCTAGCGTACCTGTAAATGTGACCGTCGATCTGAAACCCTTTGAATACAAAAGAAGAGAAGAAACGAAAGAAAGAGGCTTCTGGTAGGAAGGAAAGAAGAGAAGATGTTAAAAATTGGGAGAAGGGGAAGAAGCCGATGTTCACGGAGGGGTGAGATAAACGTTTGCGTGGGAAAGTGGTGCTTTGCTTTTCCGTTTCCGCCGCTGCTACTGGCGGTGTGGAGAGGAGAGCGGAATAATAAATTTACGTCTTTACCCCTCTCTCTGTCCCTTTTTTCTTTTAATTTAAAAATCTCTGATCGGCTTCCCTGGCTTCTCAGACTGGATTCGAGAATTTATTGATTGAGATTTGAGAGTAGGCTTTTAAAAAGGGTAAACTTCACCAAACGCCATTGAACTTTGCTTAATTTTTATTTTTTGCCACTAAGCTTTTAAAATTTATAAAATTACCAATACTATTATCGCATTATTACAAAGAAGTCACTTCATCGTTTACCGTCGTTACTTAGGTAACGGGGTCTAACGTAACACATTAAATGTGCCATATGTTTAAAATATTTATTTCTTCTTCTTTTTAATATTAAATTATTTAATTTTATTTATTTCTTTGTTTTCTTCTCCTTCTTCTTCAATCTTAGCAGAAACAACCAATCTTTTTTGCTACTTTCAATGCTGATGAGTAGGCTTGTAATGCTTTTGATTCACTTACAAAAGTCAAAACAACCCGAATTTTGAACCATTGTCTTCAATTTAACTCACGTTTAAATTTTGAGGACTTTTGTAGTTAGGCAAGCCAAAAAAAGATAGAGTTCAATTTAACCTCATAGAGACCAAAAAAGATCAAAACTTCATAAATTCAAGCTTATTTGTTTTCGACAATCAAACCCAAAGAACTTATCTTTTTTACTAACCTGCCCATGAAGATACCCGAATTGTAGCACCCACTACGAGGAAGTAAAACGCATACTAAAAGGACAAAAAGTAAACATTTGCCTTCAAAACTACCCAAGATCATTACAAAACCAGACCCTAATTTGGCTTTCAAATTTAAAAAAAAAAAGCAAAATAAAAATCACACAATAATATCTGTCCTATTCCTTCAATTTGAAGATAACAATACCAAAAGTACAAAAAATAAACGAAAAAATCCCCCAAAAAAATCAAAAGGAAAAAGATGAAGAATATGAAGAAAAATTTGTTGAAAATTGTTGAAAACGAAAGAAAAAGTTGAGGTGAAAGAGACATACCCGCGAAACTTTATAATGAATTTCTTTTTCCCTTCCTGAGTATTGAAATGCTAGATTTACTCCCTCCTAAAAATCAAAATAGGTGAAAGGAAGAAGAGAAGGAAAAGAGAGGGAAAAATTAAAAGGAAAAAGAAAGAAAATAATTTTTTTAACACGTGACACATTTAACGTGTTACGCCAGACACTATTACCTAAGTAACGGCACCAAACAATGGATTGGTACAATAACACTGGTGGTATCTCTCAGAAAATAAAAATTAAGCGAAATGGTATTCGGTGTGGTTTACCCTTTTAAAAGTTCTTTTAATGGGTCGTGCGAGACTCAATTAATTATTGAATTGATACTAAGATTGGTATTATAAACTACTTGTAGGCTAAGATTGGTATTATAAACTAGTTGTAGGGTAGGTGAAAGGGGGGCAAAATACCAAAAAAAAATCACTTTTTTTTAAATTTATCGAAATGGGTCTGGTATTTTATTATTTACTTGAATGGGCCATTTTCCCCTAAATCGCGTCCACGTCAGTGCGCCCCTAGGGACGCGATTTCCCCATGCGTGAACAGTGCAACTGTCATTTTTTTACCGTTGCCCCCCCCAACAGGTCAAAAAAATCTATAAATATCTCCACCCTTTATTTTTTTTTCACAAACTAATCCTTTCTCAAATTTCCTCTCAATTTCCTCTCAATTTCCTTCCAAATTTCTCTCAAATTCATATTTAATCTCAATTTGCTCTTAATTTCCTCTTAAATTTCTCTTAAATCCCTATTTTTAAATAATTTTAAAAAAATTTATTTTTTAAAAATTTTTTAAATCGTGAAAATTTGTACGATTTCAGCAATGGCCGAAGAATTGACTCGTCTTGATAAGCAGCACATATCCGTCGAACAAATGAAAGTGCAAAATACCAAAAAAACCACTTTTTTTAAATTTACCGAAATGGGCCCGGTATTTTATTATTTACCGGAATGGACCCTTTTCCCCTAAATTGCGTCCACGTCGGTAGCGAAGTCGAGGGCGTGTCGACAATCGCGTCACGTCGGTAGCGCTTTGTTGGCGTGGACACAAATAGCGTCCATGTAAGCGCTATTTGTGTCCACGTCAACAAAGCGCTACCGACGTGACGCGATTTGTCGACATCGCTCTAACTTCACACGACGTGACGCGATTTAGGGAAAATGGTCCATTCCGATAAATAATAAAATACCGAATATTTCGTAAATTTTAAAAAATAGTTTTTTAGTATTTTACCGAAAGGGGAACTTTTAAATGGTAAAAATTAATAAAAATTATTTTTATATGAGAGATAAAAGAATAAATTGATAATTAAGAGAGTGCCGTTGATAAATTTTTATTTAACTTTATATAAGATTAAAATATTTAAATACTTTCATTTTTCATTTTATTTTATAAATTTGAGTTTTCTTATCCTTTTACTTATTTTTATAATTTTGATAAATAAAAGAGATAGGGATTACTTTAGTTTAAAAAAAGAAAATTAATAGATAAATTTAAATTAATAATCCAAAGAATATGTTTAGAATAATATCATATTAAATAAATCAAATAAGAAGAACATGTTAAAAACTCATAAAAGTTCATAATCATGTAACAACGTTTATAATTACTACGTTATCACACATTTACGATGTGAGTGAAAATAGAATTACATAATAAAAATATTTATATAAACTTGATATAAATAATAAATGAGATTTTAGTTGAATGATAAAGTATAAATATTGAAAATTATAAAAGTTTGGATTCGAACCTTATTATATGTGTAGTATACTTTGCTATTTTTCTATGTAAAAGATATAAAATGACAAAAACACCTTCAAAGTAATATGATTTATTTTGTAAAGCAAATGTATTTTTGTCATTACCCAAACTAAGTTTGTGCTCAGCTGACTCGTGACACCATCTCAATCAAAAGTTTAATATATAGTATAGATAAAGAAAATCAGTATAAAATATAAACAAAAAAAATTATGAAAATATGAAAACTTAAATCAATAAACTTATTAAATTTATAATGACTGCATTGTGTCACGGGGCCAGATCTTTCGTCTCGCGATCCGTTCGGCCTTAGGCTATCCATTCGTCCAAACTCGCCTAAGTCAACCTTTACTCAAGTGAGGATTTCTTAAGAACTCCTCCAAGGCACCAAGTTAAAGAGCGGAAGCGATATATGCCAAAAGAAGCAACAAAGAACAACAGAAAGAGCGCACACAAAGTATTTGAGTAAATGCTCTCAATATTCTCTTATTCACAAAGAATAATGAAACAATGAATAGAGTGAGTACAAATGAGAGGGAGGCTCTCTATTTATAGTTGAGCTCTCCCAAAACTGACGGTCAAGATACGTTTACATCGACGGACGAGATTAACCATATCTATTGATTTTAGAGGTTTAGAATATATGTCATATCAAATCTAATCTAATGTTTACAATATATGATTCCCTCAATCTTCTATTATTAGTTACCAAATTAGCCTAAGTTGTCATATCTTAATTATCGGGCCAACCAAGCTTCAATATGACAGGCTTGTCCAATAGCTTCTTGAATCGGGCCAGTTCTTGCGGGCCAAATGATCCCCATCTAAACAATAGACCTCCATTAGATGCATTTGGCGCAATGGTCACGGGCTTTGAACTGCGGCCCGTGACAATTGCAGGTACATGTTTAATTATTTTTATTTAATTAATTATATATATTCATTTAATTTATATAAGTACTCATTATTTAAAATTATACTTTTTTTAGGAAAAAAGAAGAAATCTATTAATGAGAAAAGAATTCAAACAACAACTGATTGAGGATGCGACAAACTCAAAGCGAACCTATAATTACAATAGTTTAAATTACAATGAAAATATAATTTAATATGAGTATTAATTGTAATTAAATATTTTATTGTACTTTTCCTAATTCAGTTTTTATTAGTTTTAAAATAGTATCAAAAATATTTCTTATTTCAAGTAATAAATATTTTAAAATAATATCCATCAAAAAAATATTTTAAAATAATAAGATATCATTTATCAATAACTTTGAATAGTTTTAAGTACAATAAAAGTGTAATTCTGTCACACCCTGAAATGTCAAAGTTAAGTTGGAAAGGTGAATTTGGAGATTAATTTGAAATGCTTACAAATTAAGCGAGTTCTAATGGAAATAAGAGAAAGTGGCGGAATAGTTGTGAAAATGTTAGATCTCAACTTTGGTTTTGTTGAGTTTTAACTAAAAGCATTTTAGTGGGAGACATGATGATTATGGACGTATATACTTGGCGGTTGAGTTTGGGATAGGTGAAGAAATGTGTGAGATGTTATTCTTCGTGCAGTTTTTTTTATTTTTCAGTTCTTTCTTTATCTTCTTCACTAGTCTAGATTGAAAAAGAGAAAGATTAAGAAGCAGTTTGCATGGATGAAGGTAGCTAAAGTTTGTGGATAAGTAACTGATGATTTATTAAGCTGATAAGCTTATTAACCTTACTGTGTTACAGCTTTAAGTAAAGGAAAGAAAATTGAGGATTTTAGTTGTCTATCGATTCTGTTTTGTATGGGATTAAGTTGTGGATAATCATTTTAATGGCCTCTACATGCAAAAAAATTATAGTTTTTATGATGATGAAATATATTCATTGAAGATTCTGAATTAGTTGTTATGTTTTGTAAGTTGTTGGAGGCTCGGGTAGCAAAGGAAAAAGCTAAGTAGAAGGTTTTGGCCTCAACTCCCAGGTGATTTCCAATACTCAAGTCTTAAATAGATGTTTACATTTTGGAATTGTTGTTTGGGTTTGTAACTTCTATCTTAGATGATGAATTCTATGGTTGGATGATGATGTATCGAGATGCATATTGTGTGTAGTCCTGAAAGTGTATGGTTGGTTAACAGTCTATCTATAAGGTATAAAAGAGATGTTTAATGTGATGTCTACTGGTTATATTGGTTAAGTGTTGAGTAAATGATGCGTCATCCTATGGATGAATGTTGTGCAACGATGTAATATTCTATGACTAAATATTGATGTATCGCGAGGACTGTTGTGTTGATGTGGAAATGCATGCAATATTGGTATATTGTGTGTCGTGCATGAACAATAATGTTAATAGAACACCTGTGTATGAAATGCTTGTGCATTAGATGCAGTGTGCGGAGAGTTGTTTTGGCATATGAAAGATGAATAAATGTCATGTTGTGCACTCTGTGCCATGTGTTATCTAGCTTTGTGGAGGTTCGGGCGGATAGTACGAAGAATGTATATGCATGATTTTCGGCTTTGTGGAGGTTTGGTTGGATTGTACGAAGATATATGCACAAATGAATATGATAACCCAACATAGGTTCTATGAATGTTTGAGACTCTACAGAATCTAAGACTTTGAGCCTCATATGTGTAAGCAAAGTCCATGGCCAAGGCATATGAAAGTTATGAAATATATGGAAGCCCGTCAGAACTATCTTATATGTGGAAGTCCGTTAGGACTATCTTATAAGTAGAATTCTACAACAAAGGGATCCACTTGCATGAGTCTGCCAAGGAGTTTGTTCTCTTGTAATCTATCACCACGTGCAAGCTATATGTTTATGTGAATCCATAAATAAAAGATATGATAGTCTGACATGACTATTTCATATGTATAATTCCGCAAATAGTGGATTCACTTTTAAGAATCTGCCAACATGATAATTGTTGCTAAAAGTGGACCACTATGAATGGGAAATTTGTTGTTGTGAAACAGAGGCAGGACTCAATGATCCGCTAAAGTTGTCAGTTTGATTACGATGAGTTGACCTTCTTATCAATTCGAAATGAGGGTTTTCCTTATGCATCGACCGCCATGTTTCGTAAAGCATGAAACCACAAACTTGGGTCTGAAACAAGAATCCATGAGGATCGCAATATAAATTTGAGTTTGGCAGAACAAGCTATTAAAAACAGTTCGCAACTAGAACTATCCTCTAAGATTTGCCTTATTTGAATTATCTATATTTATTTGAGGCAAAGGCTAATATGAGAGTCATCTAAAGGCTTTCTTTCATAAGTATGTAAGTAACAATATGCAAAGATTTCCTCTCAAGGAAGTAGTTGCATATAAGACCGCACAGGCAAGTAATGAGGATAATGTACTGAGTACAAATGAGCTAAATCATGTGAAGTAAATACCACGCCAAGGAGATTGGCAAACCGTCCTAGTATAAACAATCAGACATTAATTCTAAATCAATAAGTGTCAGCTTATTAGCATTCTTTTAATACAAGGTATGAATAACTCACTAAGTTCATTTGAACTTACGTTTGTAACATTATGTATTGTAGGTAATAAGGGAACTCAATAGTTCGTTGAGGGACCAAACCAGACCAGAATTCGTCGTATCCGGACAGTTGTGCTTCCTAGTCATAATATGTATACAGGGGGACAACCTAGAGGAGTCTTATTTAATTAGTTTTGATAAATATATTGTTTTCAAACTAAGCTAATATTTGATATATTTAAACTACTTTGTAAAATATTTGGTATCTTAAATTAAGATTGCATAATAGAAATAAAATATTTTCTGAAATTTATTTTTTAAAAATTGAGTAATATTTAAATATAAAATATAAATATTATAAATTTACCTCATCATCAATTAGTGCCATTTTTCATTCAATTATGACTAAATTTTGGTAAGTTCATGGTATAAAACTCAAATTTAATCTAAAACGCCATAGTAATTGTTGGAGCCACCCGCTCAATCTATCATCCATTTATAATAAAAGCCATGGTTAATCATATTTATACGTAACAACCAATTAAATCAATAACTCATCCTTATACTAAGCAAATGTGCCAAAAACAATTATTAAGAATAAATCAAAGTCTTAACAAGACAAAGTTAAAGAAATAAAAGTCATTACAAAAGAAAATTAACCCCAATTAACCACCGTGAGAATGGTAGGCTTACCTAGCTTTTCACGTCTTCCCATGGTTTCAGTCCCAAAATCTTTATATAAGATTAAAAACAAGTTTATTAAAAGAAAATAGAAACACAATGGATAATAGCCGTGTGCAACCATGCCAATTGTGTTAGCAATATCCTTTAAAAATAACTCAAGATAATTTTCTTTATCCAACAAGCCAAAATCTCAATAAGATGTCTAAGGTCCAATCTACGTGAGCAACCAAACTTTGGGACAGCCGCAAGCCGTGGATCATGCAATAAGCGACAACAACAACTCTGGAACCAAGCAGCTAGTATGCGACTATTGTGTGAGAGAGCAGCGGCGCACTGGTGGCTCTTGAGTTGAGGCATGATGCAGACGAGGCAGGTGCAGGCTGGAGAAAAGACCTGGTGCAACCTATGTTGTGCTAGTTGCTGGCTGCTGTATATGGTTACGTGAGAGCAAGGACGTGAGCTATAGAGGAAGGGAGAATTGACGATGGTGGGCGGTGGCGATGGCGATGGCGATAGCAGACCGCAAGGAGCTGACGGCACACAATAAGACCTTTTTTTCAGGACAAGACAAAGGCAACAGAGTATTGGGAAGAACACAGGTTGGCGGCAGAGAAAATGAAAAATGAAAATAAGGGGAACGCAAAATGGGAAAAGGACGTGATTTGGTGTTTTAAAAAGCTATGGCCAATTGGCCATTAAGCCCTTGGGCTTATTCCTTCTTAAAAGCTCTCCTTTTCTCCCCTTCTGATTTAGTCCTAAGCCTTAAAAATTTTCAGTTTCCATTTTTTTGATTTGATCCTTGGTCCAATTCATTATCCATTAACTTCTAAAATTTTAATAGAAATTATTAACTCCAAAAATAGATTTTCCGGTATTAGAACCACTTTACAATAATTAATTCCAGATGTACCTCATGGTATTTTATTATAACTTCGTAAAATCCAACACTAGAAATTTCAAAGCGTTAACGGTCTTCCGTTACCATTTTACACCAAAATATTATATTCATTAAAAAATTCTTGTCATAATAGACTCCCACATCCTATGTCCTCCTAAGTTCAAGAAGTTGGTGATTAATTTTACTTTGTTTAACTTCACTACCTACTTGCTCGACCTAGAAAGATCAAAAGTTATTTCATTGATCAATATCAATATTTTCAAAATTGGACTGGACCAGCAGGTTGAATTGGAACCAGTCGAGGTATTAATCCGAAGATAGAGTTGAATCGATTTGACTTGTGAATTGATACAACCAAGCAAAAAAAAACCAGTTGAATTGTTTTCTCTATTATTTAAATATTTTTATTTTTATGACTTTTTAATAATATTTGGGTCGTGACCTTTGCTATTATTTTAGATGTGTCTTGGCCCATCCTTGAAGACCGACCACTTCGAGCAACAAATCTTTGCAAATTAGATCAGACCAAATCAAGCGATTAGATCCCTTTATTATAAGAAGATTAGATTGAATTATTTGAAAATATTATCTTGGAGATCCTTGACTTATCTTGGACTTTATTAGGATATTCTCAATGTTGATTTTATTGCTACTTTGATGAGGTTTTAAAACTGTAATTGATAAAGCATTTTAGCAAGTCGAAAATTGTATATATTCAAAAGACTTAGGTTTTTTATTGAGAGTTTAGCACTTATCCTGTTCATTAGGAATCCATTATCGTAAGTGCATTATTTAAGTATATAAATGAGTTACTTGATTTACAAATTAAGTTTTTAGGGAAAAACTTAGTAGAGAGAGATCTAAATCTTAGGTGCAAAAGTGAAATTGCTATATCAGTGTATATAGAACTTAAATCATTGTTCGTATAAGGTTAAAGATAGTGGATTACATCTCTGGGTATGGCCCTGTAGATGTAGGGAAATTGAATTGCATAAATAGTTATGTTGTGTTCTTTGTTGTTCTTTCGCAGTTACACTAGCAGTTATAATTCTTCCTTGCATTGCTTACTATGTTCTTACAATTGTCGACTGATTCTTCATTTTGGTGTTAGGGCAAGTCTTTTGACATACAAAAATGGTGTTCTTAGTGTCTATTGTTGCTTTAAATGGAAGGTTTGTCAATCATCATTCCCCTAATGTTGGATGGTTCCAATTACACTTACTGGAAGGCTAAGATAAATGTGTTGATCAAGTTTCCAGATGAAAAAAGCTTGGCATGTTATTCTTATTGGTTGTGAGCCCCTTGAAACTGAAACATCTGAGGTGTAAACACCTAATTCATAATTGAATTGGACCATAAAGGAGGAGAAGTTGACATATGCTAATTCAAAGGCACTAAATGCAATCTTCTATGGGGTGGATTGCTAGGAATTTAAAATAATATCCAAGTGCACAACTGTTAAGGAGGCTTGGGATATTCTCAAGTTTGCCTATAAAGGAACGTGCATTGTAAATCAATATAAGATGAATATGCTAACCACTTAGTTTGAGACTCTTAAGATGCAGGAAAATGAAACCATAAGGGAGTTCTATGGAAAGCTATGTGATTTGTCCAATTAACTTTTGCCCTTAGAAATAAGTACTTCAATTTCAAACTCGTGAGGAAGGTTCTCATATTTTTTTCTAAGAGATTTGCCTTCAAAGTCACTTCCATTTAAGAGGTGAAAGACATACACAATATAATAATCAATGAGCTAATTGGGCCACTACAGGCATTTGAGATTAATATGGATGAATCTAGAAGGAGTAGATCCAAATGTGAGAAAAGTATAACTCTACAAATGAAAAATCCAATTACAGTTAAAGGCACCACTACTATCGAAGAATTACAAGAGCAAATGACTTCACTTAGAATTTTAATAAAACTTTCAAGAAGCTATCAAGGAAGAATAAAAAGTTTGATGCAACCAAAAACTTTTCTAAGAACAAAGGAAAATGAGTTGTAACTAGTGAAGAATCCAATAAGGAGTAAAGAAGTGTATCTAATGCCATGAATGTCATGGATTTGGTCATATGGGGTTGCATGTGCCAATACCCTAAAGGAAAAAAATCCTTTGTGTAACCTAGAGTGATAAAGCAGCTCCGATTTAGATGAGGAGCATGTGAGCAATTATATGGTATTTACTATTAGAGTTAATTCTCCTAAGGCTACTGAATTTGACACTGATAGTGATTTAGATGGTGAATCAAATGTTAGTTCCTGTTGGAAAAATGAGAAATGTTAAACTTGTTGATAAGAATGCTTGTCTGAAATGAGGAAAACCACAATTTGATCAAGCAGATGGAGATAAAATATTCTCTTCTAGATGATAGAACTGCTCGAGTGGAGGCAATATAAAAGGATGTAGCTACTTAGTCTATGCTGGAAAAAAATCAATACTAGTGAGAAACTTGATGAAATACTTATTGTAGGAAGAATAAGTCTAGGAAATGGTGGCCTTGGGTACATTGCGAAAAAGTAAATGTTATTTTATAAACTTCTATAATTTTTGTCAATGCCACTAATAATACTAATCATGGTGAATGTTTTAAGAAGCCAATGTTGATTCATACTAACAAGAAAGTGAGCCAATATCACAAGATTGTGTGCTACTACTGTGGAGTGCTTGGACACATTAGACTAAGATGCTTTAAGATGTTAAGAGATATGCGGCTGAAGCAGGCAAACAAATTTTTAGATTTTGTTACTTGTAGCTGGCTTGCAAATAGAAGCAAAATTTTGTATGGAGAAGGAATGTCAAAGATGCTTGTTGTTCGCTCATTAATTCCTGACCTTTACCAAAGTGGCACTATGCTTGTCAACATACTCTAACTCTTACCAGCTCAACGACATTGATGTTCTCTACAAAAAAATGCTCCCATCGTTATGCATCAAATTGGTTGGTTTCAAGACATTGGCTTCAACAAATACTACCCATGTTTTTACTCGAGCTTGTTGATTTTTAATTTGTCACTAGTTAGAAGTGGACGCTCTTGGGATACCATGATACTGTTCGTTTGGGTAAAAGAATGACAATCCACTCTCCTTAAACCAAATCATGTATTGTGGATTCATATCAAAACAATAGTCTTGGACAGTGTAACAATTCAGTTTCCAGTTATGTCAGGAATTGCGGTCTCGGAACCTCGTTTTTGTAAATCGAGTTCATAAATATTAAATAAAGATATGTATGAATTTAATTGAAATTTTGATAAGCAATTTAGCCAAAATTATAGTTAATTAATGCCCAGGGACTAAATTATAAAAGTCTAATCGCTATAGATTTTTAATTAATAAATGACTTGGGGACTTAAAATGCAAATATCTAAAGGGCCAAAATGGTTAATAAACCATTTTTAATAATGTGCTAGTGGACGGTAATGTGTGTGTTAATTAATTTAAGAAAATAAAGATTTATTAGTTAAAAAACATGATTCATTAAGTAAACTAAGCAATTAATCATTAAGTCACGTATACAAGCTAAAGTTAGTAGATGTTGTCATATTCTTCATCCATTTTTTCCATTTTCATCCCAAAGAAGGAGAAAACATAAAAAAAATTATTTACCTTACAACCATAAATTGGTAAACAAATTTAAGTCCTTTTGTTGTAATTTTTGTAGATTTGAGGTCATGGGAACTTGATTTAGCTAGCTAGCCAATGTACCAATTTGTAAAATTGTTAAAGTTTTAAAAAGTTGCCATTGTTGATTTCTTAAAGAACCAGGTGTGAAATTGATAGAAATTAAACTTTATTTAAGAAAATGACTAAATAGTAAAGCTTAATTATTGATTTCGTACATTAGGGACCAAATTGAATAAAATGGAAAGTGTTCATGAAATTTGGTAAGAATAGAAAGTAGGAGTCCCCTAGTGAATATATGTAAAATTGAATTTCAATGTCAAGCTTTAAATTTTAATGTAAAATCAAAATCCGGTAATTAACCGAATTAACTGAACTTAATAATTAATAATACAAATTATTAACATTATCAAAATTTTTTTACTTGTTTTAACCAAAAAAACAAAAACATATAAATTTCAGTTAATCGACCGAATTAACTAAAATATTTTGGTTTGGTTATTTTTTTTGAAAAATTTTTTGTTCTGTTAACGGTTAAAGGATTAAAAAGTTTGGTTTATTCGGTTAATACTAGTTCGATTCGGTTAATCGTTTGAACACCCTTAGCACTGGATGCCAAATTGGTGTGCTGGTTGAGATTCGTATATTTGTTCAAGTTCGAGTCATGTTAATAGGGGATATCATTTGTGAATTGGTTGAATGATATTTGAAAATGATTAAATATTATGAAGTTGTACTACATGTACTTATATACAATATATGATTATCGATAGTACGCAAAATACCATGCAAACTGGTTAAACAAGCCTAAAGGTCGATTTGGAAAGTTAGCAAATGATTTGATTCGATTTGGTAAGGAAATATGGTATGATCAAATGTTGCAAATTGAATAGTTGTATGAATTACATTGGCAATGTAATGTTGGTATGAAATGCTTATATAGTTGACTAATTCAAGTAATGTACAGGTGATTCATTTAAAGCATTGGTATAAATGTGGCATTAGCATATATAAATGTGTTGAATGAAATTTGATACATGATGTATTTGTACGGGTTTAAATTAGCACATATAAATTGTATACATTTGATTATAAACTAAGTTATATTGTTTTGAATCATGGAAATACATTGAGCTTTCTCGTTTATCGTACAGTTTATTTTCGTGCGTAGGTTTAGGTGCATCTCAAAGTCCCGAGCAACGAATCCATCATCCAGCCTGAAATCATCGATTCATCAATGTTTTTAAAGTCTCTTTTTGGTTCGTTATATGATATGTACCTAGGTGGAGTTAGTTTTGGTATAAAATGTGATACTGTGAATATTAGATGTTTAAATGGTAACTTGAAATGATCAAATAGGTTGAATCCTTGTCTTAAGAATTGGCACATAATGAAATTGCATCAAACGTAACCATTTTGGTAATCTAAGCATATGAATGAATCGGTGAATGTGGTAAAGGCTAAAAATGGTCATAAGTGTAAGATTTTGACATGTATCTTTGAATTCTAAATGCATGAATGGTAATATATGTTAGAAATGATGTAATGTGAATAATACAATTGAGTTGAACTTGTATGTATACAACATGGAATTTGTTTTAGGTGAAATTTGTTGGTGTCAAAATGGTACCACTTAGAACTAGTATGTCATGTCGCGAAGTCGGATAGTGGTCGTCGCGACGAGACCAAGTTGCTTTGCCACGATGTGACATAGTGTATTGCTCGTTGTGACGAGGCCTGCTCAGTATGTTGTGTCGTGATGAGGAACCCCTTGACGTTGTGATGTTAACCCGATATTTTAGAATCTTTACAATTTGGTCCTAATTTGATCTCGGGTTAGCTTTAGAGCTTTTATAAGCTCATATAAGATCCAAAAATGGCTATATATCATATTGTATGATTTTATTGGTTGAAGTTAATCATTTAATAGAATAATCGAACATAGTGTGGTCGTAGTTTCTCCAGTAACGAATGTGATACCTCGTAACTCAGACCCAACGATCGGGTCGGATAATGGGGTGTTACAGACAAGTTGTCTAGTGATAACAAAGTTGTGATTATTTCCCACTCATGGATCCAATCTTGATGAACATTTGCTCAATTTGTATCCGGTTGACCCCTCTTATCAACACTTTGAACAGTGCTCAAGTCCTTTCACTACTTTAGAATTGGTTACCACATGCTAAATTGGAATGCCACTTGATCATTGTGTTGCCATTTGGTGATGTTAAAGTAGATAACGACCATGTATGCCTTAACTAAAGTATGGGCTTCCTTCAAAATTTCCCTCGGTAGCATGACTTGAACATCTTTCGTCGAATACGGTGTCCATTGAAACTACATTTCAAAATTCCAAGTTAACATTAAAGTAAATGATAATTAGGTATCAAAACCATAAACCTTTTAAATAAATAACTAAGCTATTAAGCTGTATTTTTTTAATATTAATCGAGATTTGTGTTAAGTCCTAATAATACGTAGAGTGATCCAAGTCCACCCAAAATCTACAACAATTTTTTAAATGTATCATAAAAATTATAAAAGAATAAATCTTGAAAATTGTGCACATACCATATAAACTATTATTTTACCTATTTGCACACAGAAAAGAGAACGGATAGGAGTGATTAACGCTATAAACGACATCCACATCCACACCTATATTTGAAGGAGGGTACAACAACTATTCAATTGCTTTGTAATCCAATTAATCAAATTTTTTAGAGCCCGATACATAAATGCCAAAATCGTAGACCTCCAATTATAATTGTGAACACAAGCGAAGTCCTCTAGCAACGGAAGATACATCAATTGGCAACGACCACCCGACTTATATGTCATCAATAGTCTACTAATGATGCATAGAATGTACACTCTAACATACTGATCAAACTTCTCATTGCTCACATTGTTCGCCAGTCTATTCTCGACCAATGCATACAACTATGTAAACCTCGTTCAACCGCCCTTAATATGTCCGTCTTTGTCTAAATATGGATAGATCTTGGCGGAATTGCCACATGTGAAATTGAGCACAATTTTGCAAAGAAAAACCCACTTGCCCCTCGAGAAGAAATGGGACACATGCTCAATATTATTTGATTGAATAGTTGACCCAGCTCATTGTTTGATAAAAGCTTCAATTTTTATATTTTTTCACAAAAAATAAACATGAGATAACAAATCCAAATTGATAAACTATTCATACCAAATGGGTTATACCCATTGATAAGTTGTGAGGAGTTTAACTATAGATAGTCTCTTAACCATCCCATCAAATAAGTGAAAGAGTATTAAACTATGAGACGCTACCTTGTCATAATGTGACGTGTTTCCAATGCCAATAAAAGTTAAACCATTCAATGGTATTTAACATGCATCCAAAAAAAAGGCCAAATAAAATGTACCTTTTAGCTTGATCTTAGGCCCCAACTTACCCTCTATGGACAAACCTTATGACAAACCCTTCGAGGCATTGGAAAAATCAAATGTACAATGATTCGATAGATAAGATTTTTCCTTTCTTGAAACAATAAAACAAAATAGGTCTCTTTCTGTTTGAGAATTTCCGTTAAAAATATTCATTTATTATTCAATTATATGGTTGCTATATGATATGAGACCAAAAAAGGAAATAAAAGATAATTTTATATATCAATAGATGGAAGAAGGGTGTGGGAAACAAGAATATTAATAGATATTTCAACCCATTGTTTTAAAATACCAAAAAAAAAATTACATTAGCTCAGAAACCATAACACGAATTAGATCTTTTTATATCTATAAAAGAAAGAATATTTTTTTCTTTTTTTTCTTTATTGTTTCTTTTTCGTTTCTATTCTACTTTTGGATCTAATAAAACCACGAATGAGGGCTTAAACTAAAAAATAATAAAGGATTAGTTCATTCTTGATGGTCATTACTTTAACCTCTTCATTTTCAACTCCAGATCAAACTTGTTCATCTTGATGACAATTGACCCTTCAATTGGAAACCCATAATGAGGGAAACATGTTCCAATGTTACCGTCGCTTCGCCGCATGGGAAGTGAAAAATTAGTGTCTCTAGTCATTAGCTCTCTACCTAGGTCGTGATCAATGGCGTTCGCAATGGACTCAGATGTATTGTAATGACCTTTAAAAACTTCGTTATTAATAAACGATCCCTAAGTCAAGAGTTTTGTTTGTTCGAAATCAGATACCCTAAGTTAATTTGAAGACGAAGGTTCCTTTCTTCAACCTACAATGTAGACAAACATATCTATTACTAACACTTGATTTTTCACAAATAAATGCCCTAAAAGCAAATAATATACACGACAATTAAAATAAAAAAAAACTAAAGTACTAATGTATATAAAAGAAGTACCATAATGACAACTACTCGTGCTATATGATTCTCTTCCTTTAACAAAGACATAATTTTGTTTAAAATATTGATTTCAAGGTGAAAATCTAAAGGTTTGTTGATTGAGAAGTCGACAATGATCGGATTCAGGTTCAAGATGAATGCCTACAGGATTTAGGTTCAAGATGAATGACTACTTGTAGGCATGATACAATTTAAATCCTTAATGACTGAAGTCGACTTATATTTATAATAGAACTACACTCGACACCTATTACCGTTGAGTTTACCACATAAATAATTACAATGGTTTCTCTGTAAATTGTGATAATTAATTTCATAAGATCTTAACACCAACCGCCGTCAAGTTTAATTTTGCATTCATCACGAATAGGGTTTAAGGTCTAATGCATGATAAAATAATACAATAAACTAAACTCATTTGATGCAACAGATTAGTAATTATTACATAATGAATCTTCCAATTTCACTTATGTCAAAAGATTAGTGACATAAAATTAAAATTGAACTCGACACTAATTGATGTTGAGATAACCTTATAAAAATATAAAAGAGAAATAACTTTTCCTACCCATTTCAATATATAATATATAATATATAAAACTATTATAATTTAGTAAAAAGAACTATTTATCAAATAATTATGTTAATATAAATTAATTTATTTATCAAAGTTTTAATATAAATCATGTTATTATTTTTAAATGAAAGAGCCCAAGCATCAAATATTTTAAATGCATGGGCTGTTTAATTTAAATAATAATAGTTAATTTATGATTAATGAAAGGATTTAAGTTAAAGATAGAGATGGAGATAATGGCAGTAGTTCTATAGAAAAAAGAGCCCATCTACGCATTACCTAGAAAGAAAAAAGTAAGAGAACAAAACTATATAAATAAATTATTATTTAATTATAAAAACAGAGTTTTGGTTTATTTAAAACACCAAAAACAAATTTTTTTAAAAAATATATATATTTTGTTTAATTTGTTACAAAGGGCTGTTCTTTCATTCTGCAGTATATCAACAGAAAAGAGAATTCAAAAGCTTTCTCTCTTCTCTCCATCTCCAAACAAAACCCTAAAAATTTGACATTTTATTAAGTTTTGCCTTTACCAAGCTTTATTTCTTCCTCTCTTTGGTCTCTCGCTTTAACTTTCGTCGTGGATTTTCTTCTTCTTTTTCGTCCCTTCTTTCACTGAACTTTTTCTCTCGTTTTCTATCTTGTGTTCTTTTTGTCGTAATTATTCCCCTTTTTTTCCCGGAAAAAAAGAAACGCATTGTTTGGATTGGGAGACGGTTATTTTGATTAAACGGTTACGTTTTCAGGCGGTAGCTTGGAATCGTAGCGGCGGTTAAGTTTAGTACTCTTCCTTTTTTTTTTCTTTCATCTGCCCTCTTCTCATTTGTTAGAATTTTCCCCCAATTTTTCTCGTTGCCCCTTTGTGTTCAATTCCTTGCAGTTGGGAAGTTGTAATCAAAATTCAATCTAGGGTTTTTAATTTTATCCCCAATTTATTGGTTTTTAGTATTATTTTCCCAAATTTAACTGGTTTGTGGGCTTTAACTGTTATTTTGGAAAGTTGTTTTTCCTTCGTTTTTGCCCAAGCTGTTGATTTTAAAAAAGGGACTGGAATTTTTCTGTTATTTTATTGGGAAATACGAGGGTCGTTTCAGATTGGAAAATCAGTAATCTGCAAATCTATCATCCAATAGAAGATGGAAGGGTAGGGAGAGAGTGTTAATTATAAGGCTTCCTTATTGCCATTGCCATTGTTTTAAAATTTTGTTTCATTTGATCAAACAATTCCTTCTTTACCATTTGGTGAATGACCTGTTAAATTTAGAAACCCTGATTTTGCTGGGTTTAATTGACCAGGGATAGGGTTAAGATTTGAGAGTTGAGAGTTTTGTGTGTAAAGAAAATCAATTTGGTGGGTTAGGGTTTGAAGAACGTTGAAGAAGTGGGTTCTTTTTTTATTTCATTTTGTTTTCTGATGGTCATATTCACTATCCCTTATGGAAAGAAGTGAGCCAGCATTAGTTCCAGAATGGTTGAGAAGTAATGGCACTGTTACTGGTGGTGGCAATTCGGCCCACAACTTTGCTTCCTCTTCTTCTCACTCAGGTACCTTTTCACCAACTTTTAAATGCCTATTGCATTTCTCATTTTATTTATAGTTAATTACAGTGTTACTGCTGATTTGTATATCGTTAGAGATATGTTCTGTACGCCTACTTTTTATGCCCATTGTGTTTCTCATTGAATCATACTATTTTCTTATAGTTGTCATTGTAGGAATGTTCATGAATATATAATAACCGTACACTTAATTGTTATATTAGATTCTTCTCTGGTGCATCATGGGAGACATAGAAACTTGAGGAATATAAGTGATTTTGATTCCCATCGACCGACACTTTTGGATCGGACATTTTCATTGAATTCACGGAGGAGTTCTAGTAATGGTTCTGCAAAGCATGCTTACAGTAGCTTTTGTAGGAGTCACCGCGATAGGGATCGAGAAAGGGATAAAGCAAGGTCAAACTTTGGGGACCATAGGGACCGAGCTTCTTCTGATGCTTTAGAAAGTATCTTAAGTGGTAGGGGTGAGATAGATACATTGCATCGTTCTCATTCTATGTTCTCTAGGAAACCGGGTGAGTCTTTGCCTCGAAGGATTGGTGTGGATGTGAGAGACAGTATTAACAGTAACCACAACAATGGCAATGGTCTGTTATCTGGGGTTACCCTTGGGGGTAGCATCCACAAGGCTGTGTTTGAGAAAGATTTTCCCTCACTTGGAACTGAAGATAGGCAGGTGGTGCCTGAGATAACTAGGGTGTCGTCTCCTGGTTTGAGCTCAGCTTCTCAAAATTTGCTTGTGAGTAGTTCAGCACTTATCAGTGGAGAAGGGTGGACCTCAGCTTTGGCAGAAGCTCCCAGCACGGTTGGAAGTAGTAACACAGGTTCCTTGGCTGCACTCCTAACTGTTTCCCCCTCAAGTTCTGGGACTTCAACGGGCACATCTGGCCTTAATATGGCTGAAGCACTAGTGCTAGCTCCTTCACGATCCCAAGCTGCTCCTCAGGTAACTGGTTCAGTCACTAAGTTCTTAATATATTACTTATGTGATCTAATTACAAGTTTTTTTTTTAAATTTCATACAGTTATCTGTCAAGACTCAAAGACGTGAGGAACTGGCTATTAAGCAATCAAAGCAGCTAATACCAGTGACACCTTCTATGCCTAAGTGCTCGGTAAGCCTCCCCCACCGCTGTTCTTTTAGTTGCTGTGCTCCCTCCCTCCCTAGCCTTTTTTTATACGTTTCAACTTCTTTTATGAAGAGTACTATTCAGACATTTTTCTTGTTTTATCTGATAGAAAAAGTTAGTTGATTTAGTTCCATTGTGCTCTGAATTTCTTAAAGCTACAGTTGGTGATAATCTTCTTCGGCATTTATGATTATGTATAATCTTGAAGGTCACAATGTATTGCCGATATATGATTGCCTTAAGTTGCTAATTTTAATTTAGTTTAGATATGAATTACATTAGTTGTGTCTTTATAGCGTGCTAAGACTGTTGATCATCTTCCTCAATCATAATTGAGAGACAAGAATGATATTTGGAAAGAAATTCATTAGGTCTCAAGCCTTTTGTTTTTCAGTATCATCTGATACATAGAGTCAACTGATGAACTAGAAAACTTTCAAGGAGTCTACTAACTATTTTTTCTAAAGAAGAAATTAAAAAGGCTCATGGTTATTTCTTCTTTCTCTTTCCACCCTGCATTTCTTTATTGGGTTTTAAGTTCCTGAGGACTTCTCTTTGTCATGCGACTTTCCTCATGTATAGTTCTGATCAAATTATAATTAATCTTGCACTTTTTTATGAGATTTTCAAATGCCAAGATAAACTGGAGTTAGCTAGTTTGCTCTCTGCTCATGAAGTGTTTCAGAAGTTGCTCTATCTGTTTATTACCTGTCTATTGCGTGGATAAATAACCATTTATTAAGTACTTAGAAAGTTCCTTCCTCGTAATAGGTCAACTTTTTGTTACAGGTTCTCAATTCAGTTGATAAATCAAAAGGCAAACCTGCTGCCAGAATAAGTGAGATAAATACAGCTGTCAAGAGTGTGCAGCAGCAACCTTCTTTGATTCATCACAGTAATCAATCTCCTCATAGTGGACATGTCAAGCCTGATGCGCCAAAGACATCTGGGAAGCTTTTGGTTCTCAAACCAGGCTGGGAGAATGGCGTTTCATCCCCTACTCAAAAAGATGTTGCTAGTCCACCAGCAAGTGCTAACAGCAGAGTTGCAATTAGCCAACATGCTGGTGGTCCTGCAAGAAATTCGAACAACCCAAAGCTTTCTTCTGTGGAGCGTAAGGTTGCTGCCTTGAATCCAGTAGCTGGGTTCACTGTGGAAAAGAAACCTTCTTTGGCCCAAACCCAGAGCCGAAATGATTTTTTCAATCTACTGAAAAAGAAGACCTCGACAAAAACTTCTGCAGACCACTCAGATTCACTCCCTCATATTTCATCCACCACCACAGAGAAATCTGAAGTTACGAAGGAAGTAGTCACTGGCTCGTCAGCTGCTCATGCTAATGAGAATGGTACGGCTGCTACTAGCAATGGTGACACCTGTCAAGAGGCTAAAAAATTTGCTAATGATGGTGAAAAGAATATGAGCTCCATTGATATGGTTTATCCAGATGAGGAAGAGGCAGCATTTCTTCGTTCTCTTGGCTGGGAAGAAAACTCTGGTGATGATGAAGGCCTTACAGAAGAGGAGATCAATGCTTTTTACCAGGAGGTAAGCTACATTTCTCTTTTTCTCATTCTCTCTGTAGTTTCCCTTTACTCATGTAACAGATTTATTTCGTAAATTTCCACTTCTCATTGATGTTATTCTATGACTTAATTTCTAGTATTAGTGTTTATAATGAACTGTTGGATGCTAAACATGATAAAAAAATGTGTTCTTGATAGCCATTGGACAAGTATAGAGGTTTGGTGTTCTTGTGCTTTTTCCTTAGTTATTCAGTATCTCTATCTCATTGTCTAGAAGCAGAACATTTAATTTACAAAATGATGTGAAAATAAGAATTCTTATGAGAATTTTTTGCATATGATTTTACTTAATTCTGTGTATTCATTTGGCATTGCAGTACATGAAACTGAGGCCAACTCTGAAACTGTGCCGTGGCATGCAGCCAAAGGTGGCTCAATCTTTTGCAACTAATTTGGATGGAGCTTCTTCTGAAGTGAGCTCCTCTGACTCCGAATCGGAAGCTTGACTTTCTCTGTCCCTACATAGTAAATCCAAAGAAGTTCCCTTTTTTTCTTTTTTAATTTTTTTATGGCAGATGATTAGGCTTTTTATTGGGCTCCTGTTTGAAAGAAAGCTGATGAGTTGGGGGGTGGGTTTTGGTTTGATGGCTTCCAGATAATGCAATAATTAAGTCCTCCTACCCGTCTATAACTGAGAATTCTATAGGTTCGGAAGGATTGATGGGGGGACTATTTTGATTGCGGTTGAAAGATGCTAGAAATTTGCATCTTTAGGAGATTTTTTTTTTTCCTTTTACAAGAAATAGCTTATTGGTGTTTTTGGTCAATTTTACCGAAAGGAAGGAAATCAAAAGTTCCATTTTTTTTTTCACTTTATATGTTTTTGTAGTACATTTTTTAGCCTAGCAATAATACGTGTTCATATTAGCATGAAATTTGTCTCACTATTCCATTTCGCTTTCAACTCTATACTTGTCTGCCTCATTTTCATTTCACTCTTATGTAGAATATCTTATGGGTCCGTTAGGTTAGAGGAAGATTATTATCTCAGATTTTAAAAGGAAAAACTATAGTCATTTAGATGGTTTGTTGCGTTAAATTTCTTTTTGTTTTCTTTCAATTTTCAACTACGATTTCTTCAATCTAGAATGCATGAGCCAAATTGGAGTCCAACCTCCACCTCTGCCGCTTCGTCTTCGTCTTACGGGGAGGATTTTGGTGCGACGGCGGGGGCGTCTTCTTCTGGTGTTCACGAGGAAGAGGAGGACCGAGATCGGGATTACCCGCCACATCATCGTTTCCAATTCCATAGTCACAGAAATAACTCACCTGCTTTTAATGATAATTCACCATCGGTGATTAAGATGGACACGTGGTCTTGCATCATTGTTGTTTTCACTTTTTGTTTTTTCTGTTCTTATGAATCTTCTTTTTTACAGCAAATAAAAGTTAAGCTTTTTTGTTTTGATGCTGATTTTTGTTTGGTATCGTGATATCTTGCTTCATTTATTATCTAATTTTATAAATAATAGACTTATTAATTAAAAATTAAAATTAAAAATATAAAAAAAGCTTGAAATAGCTAGAAGAGGAATTGAACTTGGACTCAATAATGAAAATACTATTATCTAACCATCTAATCAAAGGAGCTAATATATTAAGAACATTAATTAAAAATAATAATAAAGCTTCAAACAACATGAAATAAAAAAAATGTAAATATGAATAGAAGAGGAATTAAACTCGAGACTTACAAAACTACTAACATTTAACTATCTAACCAAAGGAATTGATGTGTTAAAAAAAGCCAAAAAGTGCACCTTGTAGATGCGCTTTCAACTGAAAATGCATCCAACAAGACACATTTTTTATTTCTCTTTCCGAAATCAATATATTTTCTTAAATATCACAAAAATTAGCCCAAAACCCTATTTTTTTTTAAAATGACATATTCCTAAAATTTGGCCCTATTAAATATCCAACTTGAGTGTAGTAATGTCTTTGGATTCTTCTATCATTGTCACCTTGACAACGAACCATTCTAGCAACGACCATAGAACCTTCCACACAAATTTTACCTCGGAGAATTGTTCACTAAGACAAAAGGCCTCATTTGAGATATCACGATACAAGCATAGATTTCAAAAATTGTTTCTTCCTCATTCATCTTCAAGTTCTCAAACTTGGTGGTCAGAATCTGTAATTTTGACATCCTTATGACAATATTTCCCTCATGTTGATTCTAAAGAATTGTTCCATATCGACACCATTGGAATTAACATTTAACGCCTTAAAATTTCCAAATGTCATTCTCCTTTCTTCAATAGTATATTGTGTCTTTCCTTTTGGTTGTATAGTTCTATCGGTGCTAGTAATAGTTGGTTGAGTCCAATCTTTTTCAACAGCCTCCCAAGCAACAACATCAACTGACATGATAAATGTTTTCATACGGACTTTCCAATAGGCGTAACTTGATGAACCTACCAATAGCGGAGCACGCGACATCCGAACTTCCTTCTTTCATTGGTTCCATATCTGTAAATATTTCACCAAATCATCTTCAAACACCTTATGAAACCAAGCTCTAATACCAAATGGAAAAGAATGAGTAAACAAGAATGGAATAGTCAACCATTTTAAAAGAAGTAAAAAAACGTATAATAGAACAAGAATGATGAACACAAAGAAAACAGGGGCACTAGGGAGAAAGAAATGTCAACAACCGAACTCTGTTAACGCAGTTCAAACACAGCGGTCCTACATCTGCAGAGTCTTACTCAGAGTGTAATATTATTTGATAAATCTAATCAACTGACCCTACTAGATAGAGCCCAAAAAACTCCTTAACAAACAGAATTTACGCAGCCCCAATAGAGTGTCGGATTACAAACTATTACACTTTCAATATCACCTATCCACAATTATACCAGCTCAATGCAACACAAGTATAACTCAACATAATAGATCTAAAGAAAAGCTAGAAATAAATAAACAAATGCTTCTCACAGAATGATCCAATCTTCCAGCATGCAAGTCGCCCTTCACCATGGTACTTTACCAACTATAAATAAGAGTAATCAGCAAGGAATAATATCTTGATAAGCCCTTTGAAACAGTCGATAAGTCTTCTGAAGCAATCCTCCAAATTAACTAATAATCAATGGGGGTTGAGGAACAATCCATATCCGATTAGACTAGCTCATGGTCAACCATCATCCATTCGATCAATAAGATAGAAAAAAAAACAAAGCTTCACATATCCAAATAACCGACTGATGTCGCTCATGATCACGTTTTGTAAAAGATGCCGAAACGACTGTTTGACTGGACCACGACCTTAACCAATAACCCATTCAAACAGCTCATAGAACAGAGGCAGGTAATAGCAGGTTCCAAAGTTTGTTCGAACAAGATATGGAGCAATCAAATGTTCCAATAAATGTAAAAAAAAACTCCAAGAATTTAATATATAATGTGACGATGAACGTTACATTTATATGCTTTTTGTCACAGAATAAATGTTCCAACAAATGTAAAAAAAAACTCCAAGAATTAAAGATAATGTGACGATGAACATTATATTTATATGCTTTTTGTCACAGAATGTATATGGATGAATTTCTTGTTACTGAATGGCATTTTTCTAGTTGAGAAAATCCCACTTTTGAAAGAAGAATATTGTTGGATTGGATGGAAAAGATAATCCAAGATGAAGTTTCATATATAATTGATACACCGTAGTTTGATATGCACATTTGTTGTTCTTTCACACACATTTTAGCATGTTTTAAATGGAATTGAGTCATTTTAATGTCAACTTATGTTTTGAGGTGTTTAATTAGTTTAAGTGTGTTTTTGAGTTGATTTAAATGTTTTTCATTTTATTTTGTGTCTTTGATAGTTTTTGACGTTTAAACAAAATTATGTAAGTTGTATAGTACAATCACTTCGGTATGATCCTCGAAATATTTCCGTATTTTATTGTAAAAAAACTATATTACAATTTGACTACAATTTGACTTGTACACTTGCAGTAAAACCTCGCTTTATTTTCATATCTATTATTTTGCTTATTTTGGCATTCGCACACCAGTGGTCAGGTTGTTGACACCATTGTTGGGGATTGTAATAGTGTAAATGTCTTGTTAAGTTAATTGTTTTAAAAAACAATTTAGTTGAAAGACAAGTGAATTAGATAATGTTTTTATTTCATTGTATCAGTATTTCCTTTTTATGTTTTTGCTTTTATTTACCTTGTTGAGGATTTAACTTAATCATTTATAATAATGGATATAGGTGGTCAAGTGAGCAATACGATTATGACGTGTAGTCGAGTTCGACAAATGGAACTTCGACAATCAATTGGAGCTACGATGATTATTATGGGGAACATGAATATTCACACGAATATTCTTGTGATCAATATGGTTGCCAAAAATATGGATCTAAAATTTTGTCCAAGCCCGACCATATTTGTAAATTGCTAACACAAGCTTATTTTAAGCTCGCTCATATTATTTTTTCAAATTTTAAAAATATATTTACATTTTTTTAATTTAATACTTGATAATTTTATATATTTTTATTTATTAAAATTTCATATCTAGTCAACTTAGCACTTTTTTATGTTTAAATTATAGTAGTATTCTATATTACTATAAATTTGGTTTTTATATGTTATAAATTATATAATATATAAAAATAACATTATACAAACTTAAATAACGGGTTGGGTTGAGCCCAAAATAGACCTAATATTTTTGCACAAACCCTCTCAAATTTCAGACGGGCCTTCAAGTTTGGGTGAATAGCCCAACTCATGAACAAGTCTAACTTGGAGCTCCTTAATTACACGATTCAATTCTTAGGGGAGGGTGAGAGTTGGACTAATTACATTGACAATTACACTCAAATCCAATTACCCCATAGATTTTCAAACACACATTCATGAATTAAGTTTAATATGTTGTTTTTATACAATAATAATATTTTAATTTTTGGGTATATATATTTTATTTTTAAAATATTATTGAAGGGGTCAATTCTTTCAAGAGAAGTTTTTGAAGTGACATCCGTTGGGCAACTAATTGATACCAACCAATCAAAGGTATGTGCCATGAACGGTTGCTCGATAGGCCTAGTTCACAGATCCAGGAGTGCATTGGTCGGTGGACCTACAAAGCTTAAGAGAGAGGTAACAATATAGGGAATATATATAATAGAGCTCACCTGCACAAGGGATGACTTGAACAACCAACCTGAGGCTTATAAGGCACTTACTTGCACAGCCATGATACCAATTGAGCTATGAGTTGAGGTGGGGTTGATTCCTGTAGGAGAATTCTTCAAAGTTTTGTCTGTTGAGCAATCGATTGATCCCCCAACAACCAAATGTACTATCCTCTGGTGAGGATTTTGTCTCCCATACTCTACTGAGAGTCAGCGTACCATAAACAGTTACTTGATGGGCTTGGTTCATAGAGCCAGGAGCCCCTCGTTTGCTGGACCTGTAAAGCTCAAAAGAAAGGTGTAAGTATAAGGCATGTAATAATTATGGAGCTTGCATGGGACTAATGTGGTACCATGGTTGCAGCTAAGCCCCTTATAAGCCTTAGGTTGGTGATTCAAGTTCCTATACACCCAGGTGAGATCCATAATTATTACACACCCTATACTGACACATTTCCCTTAAGCTTTGCAATTCCACTAATCGAGACTTGGGATGGCAAAAAAAAAACTTAAAATCAATGGGTTTTGAGTTGATCTGACCCAACCCAATAGGGTCAAGGTTTTTTAAATCAAGTTTCGAGTTGGGGTCAAGCTCGGGTTTAGCGTGAAATCGCCCTGCCCAGAGATATTGACAGAATTACCCTCATTTGTATTTAATATTAATTAGGTTAAAAAATCCTTAAAAGTTAGGTTAAATTCTTCTATTAGTCCTTGCACTTTGCAAAAGTTATGGATTTAGTCCTTGTACTTTAATTTGGTCACTTTTAGTCTCTATACTTTTCAAATTTTAAAATTCCAATCCTCACCAAATAGTAATGTTAAATTCATTAAGTTAAGTTTTGTTATTTCCAAAATCTAATCGCCAAACATATTCATATGTGTAATGCTATGCTAGCTTATTATTTCCACTTATTACTCACTAAAAGTTCAATTAATGGATTAATGACTATTATTTGCGTCAAGATTGAAATTTCAAAATTTGTTTGCTTAGAATGATCAAATTGAAAATATGGACTAATCTACATTTGTATGTATGGTACAAGACTAGCAATTGAATTTAAACAAACAAATTTAACAAGTATTGATTGGGTCAGACTAAAATTTTAAATTTTGAAATGTACAGGACTAAAATTGACCAATCTTAAAAGTACAAATATTGAAATTGATCAAATTAAAGTATAATGACTAAATCCATAACTTTTACAAAGTACAGGATTTACAACATAATTTAACCTAAAATTTATCACTACCAACATCATTTTATCATCTTTACTCCTATTTCGCACTAGTTTCTTTTCCTTTCTTTTAATTTATTTTCCAAGTCTTCCTTTCTTTTTTGTTCTTTATTTTTTTCTTTTGTGATGTAATATATATTTTTTACCTAGTCATCTTTGGCATGGTCTTTGATGTAAATCATAATAGCTCAAAAAAGTAAACCATGAACACATCAAATTCAATGTTGAACAAAAAAGAAGAAGAAAAAAAACACATCAAATTCAATGGAATGTGATGCCAAAAACAAGTCTTTAATTTAATAATCATTGTAACACCCCTAACCCATATCCGTCGTCGAATTAGGGTTACGAGGCATTACCGAACTGACACAACCATTTTTTTTTTAAAAACCAAACCGATCACAAACATAGAAATTAAACCATATTCACATGGCTAATTATTTTATACAATCCAAATTTAACCAAAATCATACTCAAACCTATACATGCCATAAGATCAAGTTCAAACTGTTAACAAAATACCAAAAGAAGTCGATAGTGTGATAGGCTATGCTGACGATCCCCGAGCTCGTAACGTGTCTCCAAAATCTATAAACAAATAAACAAAAAAACAATCAAAGTAAGCTTCTATAGCTCAGTAAGTTTATAGCATATCCAAAATACATATAAACGATCATTTGTATTATCATTATATACCTAAAAATCAAGTTATATACATCATCATTAATCGCATATATAAATTCCAAATATACTTATCATTGCATTTCATTGAATGCATGTTTATGATCTTTCATATACATATGTCAATAGCAAATAATTATACTTATCAACCACATGTGCGAATGCACATATATATATATATATATATACTTTAGTTCACATATGCCGAACGCATAGATATATATACTCACCAGACACAAAGATTCGAGCTTTTATATGCTCATAAAAAATATAGCAACAGATGTTCATATATTAATCCGATATAAATAACCAAATCATATACATATATATATTCAATGTATACAATCACTTAATTAAAACAAATTCAATGGCACATAGCCCGCTAGACTTATAGCCTGATTCAGATCACCAACACGTAGCCTGCTAGGTTTATAACCTGATTCAGATCACCGGCACATAGCCTGCTAGACTTAAAGTCTGAAAAATTCACTGGCATTAAGCCTGCTAGGCGCTTAGCCTGAAAATCTCAATTTCACAGATACAAGGATGATTTCTCGTATATTTCTTAATAGCAACACACATTCATAACATTTATATATAATTCACAATCTCAACTCTATCCCAAGAAAATTTGTAGTCCATGTTCGAATCATACAAGCATTTAAAATTTATACTTTTAATTCAATGCAAATCTTAAACATATATATACATATACATTCAACCATGTATATCAATATATAATTCCATACCTAATTTCAATACAAGACATTATACTGTACATATATATATATACATAACTATATATTCAACCTCACACATATGCATATATATAACATTCATACTCAACTAATTTTCAATACATATACTTTTAATTTTAGCTCATCAAATATACAATAGATGTACATTTATATATATATGTACATATTCGAACTTCATTTATGCATATATATATAACACTCATACTTAAAATTCATTACAAGAACATATACATATATGTAAGCATGCTTATTCAAATATAACATATACATATAAATTACAATTCACATATACATATCTATTCAAACTTCTCATACAATCATGAGTTACATAACTTTAAATAAATCCAAGAGTTTATACATATATATATACCTACATATATATATTCACACCATATATATATATATATATATATATATATTATACATTCCTTTGATTAAAATCAAGAATTTAAACCTATGCAACATTCATATTTTAACTAATTTCAATAACTTTTATATATATATATATATGTATATATATTCTAGCATTTTATATATATATATATATATATATATATATATATGCTTATTCAATATCAATTATACTCTTATACATTTCAACCTTTATTTCAACCCATAAATCTATACAAGATTATACTTGTATATTCGAACATGCTATATATGTAAATATCATCCATACTTCAAAATTTATTCAATCAATATACTTTTAATTATAGCTCAACACAAAATACAATTAGTATACATGTATAAATATTAACTTAATAAATTTTAATTGCTAATAGACTTACCTCGGATATCAACGGACACGATCGACTATTCGATTACTTTCGTTTTTCCCCGATCCAAATCCGCTCTCTTTGTTTCTTGATCTATATTTAACCTTTTTATTCATCAAAATATTCAATTAAGTCCAAAAATACATAAATGGGAAAATTACTATTTTGCCCCTAACATTTTACACTTTTTGCAATTTAGTCCTTTTTGCACAAAACACAAAATATACAAAATTTGCCCACACTAAGCTAGGGCCGAATGTTCCTTGTCTTCATACAAGTCCACTCATTTCATTTATTTCACATTTTAGTCTCTAAAAATATTATTTTTACAATTTCACCCTATTTACTCAATTTCACCAAAAATTCCAATACAAAACATATTAATCTAAAACATATCTTTCATTATTCATTATCAAACATCACAAAACACAATTATTCATCAATGGCATAGCTCAAAATATTCATCAAAATCAAAAATTCAAGCATGGGTCGGATAGTACTCGAAGCAACGATCTCAAAAACATAAAAATTATCAAAAACCAACCAAAACATACCTTGAATTTGAGCTTCCAAGTGACCGAATGTTCCTAAATTTTTTTCCTATTTCTTTTCTTTGAGTTTCGGCAATCACAAAGATGAACATGGCTTTCTTTTAGTTAAATTTTAGCATATAATAATTTATTAACCTTTTACTAAAATAACCCTAAAAATAAACAAACAAAACAATATAATTTAAGGTCAGTTTTGACCATTACCTTCCACTATCCTTTAAAATAGACTAATTGCCCTTTAAGGACCTCATATTAAAAAGCCATTATCAAATAAACACTTTACACATTAATATGCAAATTTCACATTTTATGCAGTTAGATACTTTTGTTAAATTAAACACACAAACAATAAAATTAATTCACGAAATTTTCACAACATCAAATTTATATATAATAAACACGAAAAATAATATTAAAATATTTTTTGACTCGGATTTGTGGTCCCGAAACCACTATTCCGATTAGAGTCAAACCGGGTTGTTACAATCATAATTTCGAAAAAAAAAGTTTGAACTAGGATTGGGTTGGACTAAGGTCAAATGTAAAATTAATTTTTGAGTTTGGGGTAGATTTTTTTTTAAATCGAGTTCGGGGTGGACAAAAATTCGATCCATCCCGCCTTGTTGCCATCAATAATCAAGACGCTCCCAACTTTATGAACTAGGCCTACCGAGCAACCATACACGACATGCTAACTCTTTGTAGAGTATAGGAGCAACATGTTGGTTCTTAATAGAGTACGAGAGAAAACCCCTAAACCAATGAACAATACCTTCAATTGTTGGGGGGAGTCTACTACTTAGCAAATAACACTTCGAGGACTTCTCCAGGAGGAGTCAACTCTCCTCGGTAGACATTCATACTCACATTTTATTATTTGATACATTTTTTATTAATGTGTTTTAGATATTTTATAATTTTTTATGAAATTTTAATTTTTTTTGTATTTTTTTTTGAAATTTTATCTTTTTTTATAGTTTTAGTTTTTTATAATTATATGTTTGATTTTTTCAGAATAAGAACCACATTAATAGAATGTGTAAACGTTAAGGACAAAATTTTATTGATTTTTATATTTATGACCAAGTTGATGAATGTGTAAATATCGATATCTAAATTTATTATTATGTAAATTAAAAAGAACATATCTACATTTTGTTGAGAGTAACTAAAATATTTAATGCCATTAGCATTATTGACGAAATTGAAACTTTTTTTAGTTAGATGGCTAAAACAAAAGTATGCTAATAATTGGATAAGGAAGAGTATAATTTACGCAATAAATATCTAAAAATTTATGATTTTTATTAGATAATAATGAATTTCATATTTATAAATATTTAATCTTTTATAACACATTATTTTTAAAATCTAATTTTTCTAAAATCCAAACGCATGCTTAAAAATTATGCATTGATTGTTGCGTCTGCATTTATTAAGGGTCAGGATATTCGTATAAGTTCGAAAAATAAGTTTAAGCAAAAAAATTAGGTCCATTTTAAATATGAGCTAAACTTAGGCTCAAACATTCAAGGCGCAAGCTCAATCCGAGAGTACCATATTTTAAGTTTGTATCATATTATATTAAATAAAAATAAAGTGATAATAATTTATACTACTATAAAATAAACTTTAAAATGGTTTAAGTTCGTATATATAAAAATTTAATAAATAAAAATATATAAAATATTAAATTAAAATTAATATAAATATAAATATTTTTTTAAAAATTATGTTATTGAAGGACCTAAAATGAGCTTGGATCAATTAGTTAAAAATATGAGCAGGTTTTGATAAAATTGAACCTATATTTCGAATTGAATCAAAGTTTAAAATGTGTTAATATTAAATTTTAACCTGATCCAATCCAACCACAAAAAAATCTTTCTATTGAAGGAAGAAAATTGTTGGATTTGATGGAAATGATAATCCATGAACGAAGTTTCCATGAATAATTCTTTTATGGTGATCCATTTGAATAAAACATCGTTCTTGTAAGGGATGATGTTAGTGTTAACCCATGCATTGGCTGCATCTTGGCTCACCGCCAAGCTCTCTATGTCCTCGGTTCTCGGGCCAATCGCCACAGATATTCCTGATTCCCTTGATGCTTCAAGCACTTGAGGGAAAGGCTCATATATCCTGATATTATCAATTTGGCATGTTTTGTAAAGATTAATTACATCATTTGGAGATGGAAGATTAGTTCCATTTAAACCATAACAAACACCAATATCTCGACCATCTGCAACATTAACATATCAGTTAACATCAGTAATAATTTAAAATTTTTATATAAAATATTTTTCAAAAACACAATTCAAGAGTTATTAGTTGTTTTCTTATTTACTTGAAATTTTAATTTATTTTAAAAATATTTATATTAAAATTTAAAACTTTATTGAATAATATCTGAATTCCATAAAAATTTGATTTTATCAAAATAAATTTAAAAACTCAAAATCAAAATTAGTATTAAAAACTAACAACCAATCCATTAAATATTAATGTGCCTAAACCTAGATGCTGTTGGTCGTTAGTGATTTGGTAACTTCGTATTAACCTATTTGAATTATGCTTTTCTCATTAATTTTAATATATCCTTCTATATTATCACCTTTCACTCAATTTTTAATATATCTTTCTATATTTCAAGACTCTAATTAGAGTCTACCCTTATTCCATATTGTTGAATATTATTCTTCAATAAAACTCAAACACACTATGGTAATTTTGCAAGATAGCACTTCACGTTCAAATCTCCAATTAACATCTTCGCTATGCAATCCAAAGTGACCCGACGTCAAAACTAACCTAACCCAAAATAATCCAAAATTTTAGAACTCAAATAGACCCGACCCGAAATCAACTCGACTTGTCCAACCGACAAGTCTAGTAAGCATTGTTTGATAAGACTGATGAAAATAGTATAAAGGAATCTGCAATAACAATGATGGCAACTGAACAACTGAGCTAAAACTCAATTTGTAATTTAAAAGAAATTGGTACTCCAATACTTAACTGTTGATAAAACTTAAACCATTATTGAGAGAAAAGAGATTGACGTGATGAACACAAGAAAATTGGTATTGTTGAATGAGAGGGGTGCTGATGTGTTATACCTGCACTTACTAGAGTCTATACCCGTAGAAGCAGGGGTCGAAAAAAGGCCTAGTATGTTTGGTAGGAGTTTTTTTTTTTCACATGTTTTAACACATAAATTAGCAACAAATTAACTGCAATTACTAAATTTTAACCAAAGATCTTATTTTTACAAGAGTTTTACTCCTAATTTCAAGTTCAAATTTATACTAATTATTCTTTATTTCATATGTACTACATAAGTTTTTCTAGTAACCAAACGTGTCATATGTTAATTATTTATTATGTATTGAATATCTCTAGCAGTTTACTAACAGTTATTATGTGTCATTTGGTATTAGAAAGAAGGGGAAAAGGGAGTGTACCTTGGGTATCATGTATTCCAGTACCATTGGTGTGTTGTAAGACTTATGTAATGTGTTGTTGGCAGTAAAGATTATTGGATTGGGTTCTATGTTTCATTTGGTGCTTGTGTTTTAAGGATTTACAGGTTAAGGCTGGGAAAGAGTTTTAGGTTTCCTACCAAGGGGCAATGGACATAGATGAATAGGCCCTGCATATAATTACTGAAAAAAGAAAACATAAGAAAGTAGGTGCTGTCAATGGGCAGGTAACTGAAATTAGACTAAATCGCCATCACAAATTTCAAAAGAGCAGTATGAATCGTACCTTCATACTCACCACAACACAGTGACACACTACAATACAAGATTTACAAACGTGAATAACTTTCTTTCCAATTTAAGTACCAGTTGAGTTGATACATGCACGGGGTGTTGCCTTACTCGTGGTTCCAACTTCCAGGTTCCCAAGTTTAGGCGCCAGATTTGAGGGATTAATATTACTCAGAATGAGAAGTCCAATATATCAACCCACTGCAGTGGAAAATTTGAATTAACGAATTTACTGAGTTGATGGCACAACATTTAACACATAAAGAATGTGTTAAGATGACGTTGGCAGTTTATGTATGCATCGCTATTTGTTTGTATCATTCTCATATGGGGCACATTCCTCGTCAAGTTGGAAAAATTATACAAAGTAGCCTAACATGACATGGATGATTGTTGCAATTCAAGACCTGGAAAAAGATTTACCTTATTAAGACAAACACGCACTGTAAGACACCTGCAGTACCGGTCCACACTGAAGGACCAGATTTCACCAGAGAATCTTGTATCAATAAGCCTACTGAAGCAGCCAATGAAACAAAGGATACCACATAAGCAACGAAAAGCCAGAGCTTCAACCTGTTGCAATGAAGGATTAGTATCCATCAACCAGAATTAGCAATGACAGGAGTAGTGTAACTCCCATAAAAAGAGTCCAGCATTATAACACAGAACAACAGATACTGATTATCTCATTCCATCTCAAGCAATTAGAAATTTGCCACATAAACAATCTCAATATCAGCAATTGACACAATTATCTCAAACCAAGCATGTAGAAGTCAACCATGGAAATCAAAAGCTTAAATACAATTAGTAATTCCCCGCAGCTTTAATTCATACAAAGCCAAATCCTTGTGCTGAATTTCAAATTCCAGTCACATACTATGAAACTGTCGCACACAGGTAGCAAAGGCAGATCAAGGTAATTAAATTCCACTAAACACAAGGGTGAACTTCGCAAATCATGTTCAATGCATATGAATATCCCATATCTATGATATACGGACTCGGGTACGAGTGTTGAATACGGGCATGTGTCCTACATAGATGTGATAAATTCTTTTTGAGTTTTTCTAAGTGTTCAGAAGTCCTAGGAAGGTCACCCCATAATCATATCCAGATATGCATTGGACAGGGCGTTAAACCCAGATCCTTGAAAAAAAATGAAGAGTAGAAGTAACATAGGCCCATATACCATCCCACTTTTGGACAATAGCAACAATACAAGGAACAGAATATGCTTACATTTTACAGCCCACCATTTTAAATGGTTAAGCAAAATGATTGTCAAGCTTTCTTTTAACAAAGCATATCGCAACTTTGCTCACAACAATGGAACAGGAATGAAAAGAAAGGAGACTTCAAAAAGCTTAAGGGCATTTACTGTGTCTCAAGAAAATTCAGTAGTGACTTGTACTGAATAAACTAGTTCAGGTAACTGGGTAGTTTCTATGGTTGATAGAACTAAAAGGAAAGAAGAATGGTTTTCCCAAAGCCCATCCTAAGACTGAAATGAAAACATAAAGCACAAAATATATCAAGACATGTTTCATGAGAACAAAAAGACTATTTAAATTTTATATCATCCTTGTTAAGCAAATGGATCATAAACTGCAGAGAACACCTCTCACATTATCTTTATCCCATCTGTTTTCTTGTATTTTGATCCTGATAAAGTAAAATAAAACTTCCAACTCTTCAAATTACAACGAAAACTTGTAACTTAGAGTATATTTCAGTTTTAGGATTTTCAATAACAAAAATTTGTTCAATCAGCTAACATGTATAAAAAATTCAATTTAACCTGAAAAGATCAAACTCAAATTAACATCAGTTAGGAATAGTAAAACCCTAAGTAATTACTTAAATTTCCAAACAACGGCAAAATGACTACGATTTTAGCAAAATTAAATATAGCAAGAAGCATAACCAAACTATAAAAAGCAGATCAACCACAAATTCGATCAGAAAAAGAAAATCAACAAAAAAAATCAACTAACTGAAAGAAATTGAGAAAAATTAGCTAACCTCCATTCCCCATCGTCATAAGGAGAGTAATCAATGTCGTCTTTTTTAACACAATTGAACATCACAGCCGCTAAAGATGCAAATATTCCTAAAAATAAAAAGAAATAACCAGCCACAAAACATGGATAAAAAATATATGGAAAAAAAAAAAGAAATTATGGTATACCAGGTAGATAGTGGACGAAAGAGACATTGACGGAGCTACAAACGACGGCGTCAACCCAAAACCACCAGCCGGTACCGAACACGGCGCCCGCGACGCCAGGACCAAAGATCGCCCACAGCTCCCCTAAATCCATTTGATTATAGTTAAACTAACAAATTAGTAAGGATGAAATAACGACTCAATTTCCTCTCACTTATTTTAATTTAAACCCTCTCTCTTGTCAACGAAGCATTCGCAGCAAGCCAAAGGCTGAAGCTTTCGATTTTTTCATATACTGTTCAATTTTTATATGAGTTTTACTGTTTTTTTTAGTTTGGATTATTTTATTTTAGTTTTTTCTTTATATTTGATTGATTTTATTTTTAGTTATTGGAAAATATTTATCTAATTTTACTATAATTATATTATATTTATATTTGTAAACTTTAAAAAAATCTTCTTTAAATACAACCGATTTTAAGTTATTATTTTCCTTTTTTTTCACTCCTCCATTAGTTTTGATTTTTAGAGTATTTTTAATATAACAAATTATTAATAATTAAATTATATTTTTAATACCCTGATCAAATTTGCAATAATCAATTTGATTATCTTTAAACTATTTTTTAGTGTTATAAAAAGGGCAATTTACCAAAAAAAGTCGTTTTTTTTCAAAATTTACCAAAATGGGCCGATTTTTTTATTATTTACCGGAATGGTCCATTTTTCGGGAAATAGCGTCCACGTCAGCGCGATGTCAGGGTACGTGTCAGGACATCGCGTCCTTAAAGGCGCGATTTCCTTTCACGTCAGCAGGTCGCGCTGACGTGGACGCGATGTCCTGACACGTAGCGCGTTCCGGGGGACGCGATTTTGACGTTTTTTCACGTTTGGTTTTTTTGGCTTTTAGGGTTTAGGGTTCAAGCTTTTTAGGGTTTTAGGTCCCGGAATAAATTATTTCGAGTTGACGTTTCTGAGCAAATAGTATAAAATCGCTTCTATCAGGATGCTATTTGAGAAGAATTTGTGAAATCGCGCCCTCGTGGACGCGATTTTGCTACAGTAGGTCATGTAAGAAATATTTTTTTTGACGTTTCTAAGCAAATAGTATAAAATCGCTTCTACCAGGATGCTATTTGAGAAGAAATTGTGAAATCGTGCCCCCGTGGACGCGATTTTGCTACAGTTGGTCATGTAAGAAATAATTTTTTTTTGATGTTTCTGAGCAAATAGTATAAAATCGCTTCTACCAGGATGCTATTTGAGAAGAAATTGTAAAATCGCACCCTCGTGGACGCGATTTTGCTACAGTAGCAAGTTTGGGTTGAGGCTATAAATTAGGCAGAAAATGTTCTTAGAATGCATAAGTCACAGCAGAAACAATTTAGAGAGGCTAAGAAAGTTAGAGTTTCAAAATGAGTGAACGTATTAGTGTTGTTATTTACTACGATGGTGAGGTTTGCCACACCGAGAATGGTGTTGTTTTTTGCCGAGAATACGGTGCATGCATCGTCATTTAACCGTAACATAGATTTGACAGAACTTCGTAAAAGAATTAGGCGTAAAATCTTCGGAACGACGCCAATGAAAGTTCTGTCAATCACGTATCGATTTTGTTCTTGTGTTGATCCGGTGACATATGACTCGTTCGACATAAAAGGTGCTCGTAGCTCAGAGGTAATGGTGCAGACTCATCTTGCTAGTGGAGCATCTTATATTGAGTTATATGTACAATTTATGTCTCCAACTGATGTACCTCCGACCGGTGTTCGAGATGTATACACGACCCCTAGCCGACACTCGGTTAGCGGGTTACAAAATACGGAACAGCCCATGTTCGGTAGCGGTGTCGAATGCACATCCCCCGCAAGACACTCTGTCGGTGGATGGGACATGTACGTCGGTGGCTCGACGTTTGATGCTGGAAATACGTACTGGGGAACTGCATCAAGTTCTAGTGGATGTCAATCTACATCTAATTGAGGACGTTATCAAATGCCCAGAAAAAGGGATGACGTACTACCTACGACGTCAACCGGTGAGGGGACGTCGTACACTGCAGATGATTGTGGGTTAGAAGATGACTCCGATGTGGATCCACCTCGAGAGCCCGGCGAATGGTGCGAAGTGGGATTATTTTACAACCGAGCCTATTCCAACGAAGGTGAAGATCTTTGAAAGGAGTTCAGATGATGAAAAAAATCCACGATTCAGAGCATAATCACCTCCAGCCCACATACATAATGTCGATCTGTTAGCAGATGATGCGTTAGAGTTTCTAGATCTACCACACCGGTTGCGCGATCGTACAAGTTCGGGGGTAGATTTCGGTGAACTTGAAGTTGGTAATCAGTTTACCAACAAGGATAGTTTTATTGGTGCTTTGAAACAGCATAGCATCAAAAACGGCGTTAATTACCACGTTGTTAAATCAAAATCTGATAAGTTTGAGGCGAAGTGTGTGGTGCAAGATGGCACATGTTCATGGAAAATCGTCGCCTCGTTAAGGAATAGGATAGGGTTGTGGGAGATAAAAAAGTACAAAGGTCCACATACATGTGCTGTAGGTACAGTATTTAATGTATCTGAATAATAATTTTATTTTGCAATGTTGTATTATTTAATGTACTCCCTCTGTAGGTGTTTCACAAGATCATCCCAAAATGGATTCGGCTATGTTAGCTAGCTTGATACTGCCCACGATAAAAGCAGATCCTAGGACTTCAGTGCCGGTGATAATTGCCAATATCCATAGCCAAATGGGGTACACGCCCTCTTACCGCAAGGCTTGGATAGCTAAGCAAAAGACGTTAGAGAAGATGCATAGTGGGTGGGACGCCTCATATAATGAAATATGGCAGTGGTGTTAGGTGCTAGAGAGATACGTCCCAGGTGCCATCACAGACCTTGAAACGGAACATGCGTACTACAACGGCTGATTGCTACGTGGATGTCAAATGTTCAAACGCCTATTTTAGACCTTTAAGCAATACCGAGACGTATTTTCATATTGCAAGTCGTTGGTACAAATTGACGGTACATTCATGTTCGGTAAGTATACTCATCGGCTATTGGTTGCAGTGGCACAGGACGGCGGTGGGAGAATTCTTCCAATTGCATTTGCAATAACACTGGGGGAGTCGTCTGATGACTGAGATTTCTTTCTCTCTAGGTTAAGGAGGCATGTGCGCCCCAACCTGATATCTGTGTTATTTCAGATCGGGCGCAGTATACTAGCCGCATTTGATCGAGAGGAAGCTTGTGGCGTAAGACACACCATAGATATTGCCTAAGACACGTTGCTTCGAACTACTACAGGAAATATCCATCTAAGAGCGAACGACGACAAGTGACCAACATGGGTATTTAGTCTATAATTGTATTATTTCGTTTGTCAATTTGAATTAGTTTTATTGGTAGAAGTGGTATAAAAGATTCGCTATGATCTTATATTGACAGGGTATGAAATAAATAAAGATCATTTTTACGAGATGTTGGCAATTTTACGATCCCAAAAAGGAGAAGGGGCGGACTACCTTTGTAACATACGTTTTGAACAGTGGGCACAAGCATACGACGGAGGCTTACGATATGGCCATATGACGTCGAACCTGGCAGAATGCATAAATTCTGTTCTTAAAGGAACGCGCCATCTACTGATAACATCAGTTGTGCGGGAGACATATTTCCGTTTGGCGGCGCTATTTCCAAAGCGAGCAGCAACTTATGCAGGACAGATGCAGGGTGGCCATATATGGTGCAGTAAGGTAGTTCAAGAAATTAACAAGGCGAAGGCAAGGACAAACATCATGCACACAGTGTGTCACGATCGAGACAATTTATGGTTTCACGTGACGGAGTTTGACAGACCGCACCAAGGTGTTGTTGGCGGACAATATCGTGTACACTTGCGAAACATGACTTGTGACTGTGGGAAGTTTGATGCACTTTGTTATCCATGCGCTCATGTTATTGCAGCTTGTCAGAAACTCCGTCTGGATCCAATGAGTTATGTGGACGAAGTGTACAAATTAGAAAACATGTACAACGTATGGAAACACATTTTCCCACCGGTCCCAGATGAACGTAAGTGCCCGCCGGTATCTCTTGCTCCTTTTAAGCTATTGCCGGATAGAGAATTGCGTCACAAACCAAAGGGTCGACCTTGCTCCACTAGAATACGGAACATTATGGATATCCGAGAAACAGCCAGTCAACAGAAGTTGTGCGGATGGTGTAAGAACCCAGGCCACACAAGTCGATCATGCCCTAATAGCAATAGTTGAATGTAATTTTAGAAAAAAATATATTTTATTCAATTATTAATTGATAATTGTATTAATTTTTAGTAAAATTATCAAATTAGTTTAATTTCTTAATTGTTAGTACCAGTTAAAACATTTTACCAAATCTAACATTATGTAAAATTATGTAAAATTATTAAGTCCAAAAATTGTGTTAATGGTTAGTAAAATTATCAAATTATATAAAATTAGGTTAGGGTTAGGGCTTTTAATTAAATTAGGTTAGGGTTAGGGTTTTAATTAAATTAGGTTAGGGTTAGGGTTTTTAATTAAATTAGGTTAGAAGCGGTGGGTTTTAATTAAATTAGGTTAGGGTTAGGGTTTTAATTAAATTATGTTAGGTTTTTAATTAAATTAGGTTTTTATAACATCAAATATAACTTCTATTTTATTATATCAAATAATATCAAAATAACTCGAAAAAAATTTTATGCCTATTATATCAAATAAATTTCTATTTTATTACATCAAATAATATCAAAATAACTCGAAAAAATTTCTATGCGTATTACATCAAATAAAATTCTATTTTATTACATCAAATAATAAATTTAAATACGGTAATCAATGTCTATGCCCGAGGGATTCGGTTCCACATGGCGGTCGTCGACGGTTAAGCGCTGAATTCATCCTTCCTCTAGATTTCGGCGGCGGTTGTTCTTCCTCCGGTGGTGATTGTGGTTCTTCCGATTCGGCATCTGGTTGTCGGACTTGGAACGATGATCCACCTTCAAAGAATAGTGTATGTGGAGGTGTTTGCATCATGAACGGCGACGATGTTTGAAAGCCATACGTTGGTGGCGATTGGTAAAAAGGAGAGCTCCCTGACGGCCCCCCTTGCGATCCCTCCTGCGCCGCTGGCCTAGATATCGGCGGTCTGCTCGGCATAACAGGAAATTGAGCTAAACCAGGCATTTGGCTCCAACCTGCCATAAGATTCGGAAAAGGATACATGTAAGGGTTAGGGTACATATAAGGGCTAGGAAACACAACTGGATTCATAGGGAAAGGCGGTTGCGTGGGTATCATCTGTTGAATTGCTGCGTCAGGTGACTGCGTCGGTGCTCTCATTGGGGACGGTGATTGCATGGCCGCTGATGATGAGCTGGGTGACTGTTGGGGCCTCGTTGAGGGGCTGCCTTCGTAGTCTTTTCGTATTCGATCTAGAGGCCCGCGCCTTTCCCTTCCGACACGTATTTACCGCTGCCTCTCCTCTGGCGTAAGTAAATACGGCTTGCCATAGATCCTAAATCATGGCATGTATTCTGGAACGCGCACTAACTCCGGAACGATGATTTGTTCTCGAGTAGGTAGATATTCATGTCGATTTTCCTACATTTTCGTGTACTCTGACCAATATCTAGGCGAATCCGTACCTAATAGCCGAAGGTCGATTTTGTGGTGATCGTTAAACACCTCAGGGTCCGCAGGAATCGGTTGTCTACATCCAAACTGTCGTAGCACTCTGTCTGTCTGGTGGGGTCCATGGTTGCATAGTTAATCAACATCACTTTCGCGTGCCAAGCATTCGGATTTTGTAAAAACTCTTCCGGGATTACTGCCCGAATTGCCGGATCCTCGTATGGTGTCTATTGAAACTATCCATACATGATAGAAATATTAGTTATATACATAATACTAAATACTAAATACTAAATATCAATCGACTAGTAAATGTATGGAAATATCTATTTGCAATAATACTTACTTTTGCTTCCGACCGTTGCTCCAATAGAAGCTGTATATCTTCAAGTTCAGACGGTAATCCACGATAACTTGCCGAATGGTTCCACCTAATTAAATAAATTTTTAGCATACTTTTATTTTTTAAAAATCTACATAATAATTCCAAAATATAAGATAAAATTTACCTCGTTACGAGTGGGAATGTATATGGGTGGTTCACTCGATGACGTAGAAATGGAAAGCGAAACTGTGCCCATGATTGCAGTAGTGACAGGGAACCTCTGATGTTTGCTCTCCTCGGTCGCGTCGCCCCGCACATCTCCCGATATAATGTTGCCAAGACGGCAGACCCCCAACTAAATTCACCGGCTCCTCTAAAATCAACGAGTTTTAGCAGCCACCTTAAATGTACACGGCTCCGTGACATGTCGGGCATCAGATAACCTCCAATTATTTGAATAATGTATGATCGAGCATATCAGATTCTTTCAATTTCGGTTAAATTTTCATTCGGCTCGGAGAAGGTGGCACGTAACCAGCCCATCTCGACCTTACCTCCATCTATTTTATCCGGAATAGCGTCCAAAAGCTCGTAGCACACCGCCTCTCAATTGCTAGATTGGGCTGACCCAGTGACTGGGTGCCCGTCCATCGGCAATCCCAATTACAGATGGACATCTTCTAGAGTGATAGTGCACTCTCCACATGGAAGATGGAATGTGTGCGTCTCGGGTCTCCATCTCTCGATCAACGCACTGATCAGTTTTGGGTCCAACTTGCATCCCCGGCCTACCATCGCCACGTGCCAAAAACCAGCTTCCCGCAGGTAGTTCTCTACTAACGGTGATGGAGGAGCATGCATATTCCGGATATTGCATTCCAATAACCGATCTTCAGACTTTTATAACAAATAATAAATTAATAATTATCTTAAAATACATAAATAAAAAAATCTTAAATAATATTTAAAAATTAAATTTAATACTTACCATTTTCATTTGCTCTACCGATATGTGATTCCTATCAAGACGAATCAATGATCCGGCCATTGATGAAAATATAAAAAAATTTAAAATTATTTTAAAAAATGAAATTGAGGGGAAATTGAAATTAAATATGGATTTGAGAGAATTTTGGAAGGAAATTGGGAGAATTTTGGAAGGAAATTTGGAAGGAAATTGAGAGGATTAGAGAGGAAATATTATATAGGATTTGTTTGTGAAAAAAAAAGGGGTGGGGGGTATTTATAATTTTTTTTACTATTTGGGAGGGCAACGGTCAAATTTTTAACCGTTGGGGTACTGTTCACGCGCGGAGGACATCGCGTCCACGTCAGCGCGACCTGCTAACGTGGACGCGATGTCCTGACACGTACCCTGACATCGCGCTAACGTGGACGCGATTTCCCGGAAAATAGACCATTTCGGTAAATAATCAAAAAATCGGCCCATTTCGGTAAATTTTGAAAAAAAACGGCTTTTATTGGTAATTTCCCCTTATAAAAATTCAAAAACAAAATTTTAAATTGGTTTGAACTTTTACGAACGCTTTTTTAGCAATATCAAACTATCATACCAAAACCTAATTTTTATAAGATCAATATTAGAAGAAGTTGTGACTACTAGTATTTTCAAGTCGAGAGATACACGTGTTTGTATATTTATGCAACATAAGTCTTAATGTTTTGGCCTATGTAAATATGAAGTATATACTTAATTATATTACGAAGTTATAAGAGACACCATTTATTTCATTTTGAAATCGAGAATAGATACTTGTAAATAGATTTATTCATGAGTCAAGTTATTTGTATATGCTCGAAGGCCCATCCAAAATTTTAAAGTGTTTGGATAAAAATGTTAGGTCCGAAAAATAAGTTTGGACAAAAAAATTAGGCTCGTTTAAAATACAGGTTGGGCTTGGATCTTAAATATTCAAGGCTTGAGCTTGGCCCAGCCCGTTTTTAAGTTTATAATATTTTATATTATGCTATTTTTATATATCATGTAATTTAGAACATATTAAAAAAATAAACATATACAAATTATATAATACTAATCTAATGTAAACATTAATATAATGTTAAGATGACTATATAAAAAGTTTCAATAAATAAAAAATTATTAAATTATTAAATATTAAAACAATATAATATAGATATTTAAAAAAATTAAAAAATATATGGGCGAGCCTAAAATAGGTTTAGATTAGCCTTTTATAAATATGGATGGATTTGAACAAGATTTTAAGTTCATATTTTGAGTCGGTCAAGTTAGACAAATATAAAATGTATTAATATTATATTTACGCTCGACCCAAATATGACTCGACCTGACTCATAATCGTCTCTACTTGCAAACCCAATATCATATAAAATTTATCTAAATACGGAATGCTTTAGATAAAATTCCCTTTCCCCTATTTGTGCCCCCAATAGTTTATTGCCACCTGGATTATTTATTATTTACTAACGGGAAAAAGGTTTCCGTTAACCATGTCAAGTGGTTTTTTTTATTTGTATATTACAAAATAAAAAAAAACTTAAATGGTATATCAAACAGATTATGTACTGAAATGGTACATCCAAGCAAGTGGAAGGTGGTGCATAGGCGGCACCACCCTAAAAATCTGACATGTTTGACTGCAAATATATATATATAAATTGGAAATGCCATCTAAATAGGCGGCGCTAAAAGGAATATGGGTCAATTACGACCCGTATACGACCAAAACCCGACCCACCCAAGCCTACTGCTGACCTACTGTTATTGATGGGACAGGACGACTAGTGAAGCCTCAAAGAAAGGCGGCACACCCACTGGTCATGCCCATTTCATAGGCGGCATCGGGTTGGTGATGCCAACCTCATAGGCGGCACACCTCTGACTCTTGCACCGGTGGCAACGATGGGACAGGACTATGCTCATGACTTGTGTTTTGGGGACCATTATAAGGTCCCCAGTGTCTCATTTTGGCCAGAAGGAAAAAGAAATTTGAATAGGAGAATAATAAAAAGAAGAGAGCGGGAAGGGGAAAAAGAAAGAAAAAAAGAGAACTGAATAGAGAGAGGGAAGGAGAAAGAGAAGGAAAAAATAAATAGAAATTATATTTTTAATTTTATTTTTGTAATGTATTATTTGGTTAAAAAGAGCTATTAAGGTATGTTTGTATTTATTTTATATTTTTATTCATTCATAAGTTATTTTTAATGTTTATTGAAGTAAAAAAGCCTATTTATGTTATGTATAAAGAATGTCTTATTTTCTATGTAATTCATTTGTCGTGTGGGGAGTACACTGTCACTCTAGAGGATGTTGCATTGCAGCTTGGGCTCCCAATCGACGGGAGTGCCATAACGGGCATAAGTACGATACCTGAGCCTGTTGCCCTTTGTTATAGCCTACTAGGAGTCAATGATGCTGAGTCCAAATTTACGGGTTTGAGATTTTCATAGCTGAAAGCCAATTTTGAGCATTTATCAATTAATGCCACTGAGTAGGAGGTGATGTGCCCAGCTCCAGCGTATATTATGCATATTATAGAGGGTGCACTGATGTCGGATGTGAACAACAAAAGGGTTCATTTGATGTATTTACCTCTATTAACTGATTTGCAGAATGTTCGCTCGTATGGTTGGGGTTCCGCAGTTCTGACTATGTTGTATCGTGAGCTTTTTCGGACGACAAAACCTGATGCCTTAGACATAGGCGGATGCCTCATGTTGCTGCAATTATGGGCTTTTTGATGTCATTCTTAGCATCGGGTAGGCACCAAGCATACGTATTTCCACTGGTAAACAGGTGATAAAATTTTACTTGTTATAGTAATTAATTGACATTTTTTTTTCTAATGATACTATTCTAACAATACTATTCTAACATGTAATTTGTTTTTGTAGATGGAGTAGCAGTCCGGGTATTGGGAGGTCATACACTGTCCTGATATTTCGTCTGATGATTGAACAACTTGTAGGGGAAGAAGTAAGTTATTTCAATATTCGTGACATGGAATTACTTTGTATATCCTACTCGAACCGTGTTAAATTTTAACCATGTTATTAATCGTGCAGTTCATCTGGATACCATATTGGAAATCAAAAATTACGACTGTTATACCCTCATCTGCCCACATTCATTCACACCTGTGGTGTATTAACGCACAAATTATCAATTTCTAAACAGCCGAGTGGTATAACGGGGATCGAGTACTCCAGCAGTTTGGTTGCATCCAGTATATCCCGGCTCCGCCAATGCAGTTGGGGAAGATCTATGGGATTAACAAGAGAGTAAAACATTGAAATAATTAGGGGTTGTGCACTAGAAATATATTACATCCTGGGATAATTGGATGGCGCGGAGACCTCAGATGAATATTTATTTCGATTTGCAACCATCGTTAGAGTACATACAATGGTACTCTAGTACGGGAAAACCATATTTACTTGGTGGGTAGTCGATTAGAGTTCCCCTTGCACATGCATCGACTTAGGGCATATGAGCCAGAGCTCGAGCAGTCGCATACACATTACGGGGATAGTTCTTATCATCAGAAGTTGCAGGTCAATGACTATTTCTCGAGCTCGTCAGGACACAGACATTATTCCAGGTTTGATATCTCAAGTCTAGTACCACAGCAGTACAACACTCATCCTAGCCCGTATCTACCGCATTACTCACTCTTTTCGGGTTGTATCCACCGCAATACAGCACTCTTCCTGGCTCAAGTTCATCGATAGCGTTCGGGGCATATGATTTTTCTTATGTATTTCTCACACTCCCACTTGCGACTGAAGAGAATGTTGATCGCCGTGATCACCCATGTAACAACTCGTTTTCAGTGAAATTGAAATAGTAGTTTCGGGACCACAAATTCGAGTTCGAAAGGAAAATTATTTTAATAATATTACATGGTCTGCATTATGATAGGGATGTCGTATGAAAATTTCGTTAAGAAAATTTTACTGCTTACATGTTTAATTGATAAAATGACCAAATCGTATAAAATAGAAAAGTTGAGTTCTAGTAGCTATAAGTATCAAATAGCTATGGAATTCAAAATTAGAGGTCCTTATATGATAAATAGACCATTAAGAGGATTTAATAGATAAGTATGATGATTCAACCATGGAAAATTGATTAAAAAAAGGATTAAATTGGAAAGTAAAAATAATAAAAGATTATAAGTAATTAAGTAATGAAAAATATCATCATATTATCATCTTTCCCAAATCATTTTACATGGAAACCCTGGTTAGAAAAGCTTGAAGGTAGCAAGCTTATTTGGCTCAAATAGGTGAGTATTCAAGTCCCGTTTTTAGTAATTTTTATGCTTCTGAGATCGTAAAAGCTTAATTTAACTATTTCAGGGATTAATTTGCAAAGTTATTAAGGTATTAAAGTTTTTCCATGGATGAGTATGCATGAATTTTAAAGTTTTATGGTAGAAAAAGAAAGGTTATTGATAGATAAATAACTTTTGTAAAGTGAATTTTGATGAAATTGTGATCTAGGGACTAAATTGTAAAGATGTAAAATTCATAGAAAAATTCTAAATTTTATGAATTACATGGGCTGCAAATGTTACATATAAAAATCGGTTACGCTTGGAATAAGGATTAAACTGCATGAATTTTATTTTCCGAACCTAGGGATAAAATCGTAATTAATTAAAAGTATATGGACAAAATGATATTTTTGGCTAAGATGTGAAATGGACTGAATTGATTATGAATTGATGTTAAATTCATTTGTATAGATCCGGATAGATAAAAAAATAGAGTTAGATCATGGAAAAGAAAAAGTGTCGGATTAGTAGATTTTGAGTACACGAACGATTGTAGAGGTAAGTTCATGTAACTAAATTGAGAATTTATATGTGTTAAATTGAATTGTATGTATGTGATTGTATTATTGTCATGTATATGAAAATATTCACATATCCGATAGTGACCGATAAATATAAAGTTCCATTTGAATAGATGAAATTCAATTGGAAGCAGGGTTCCCGAATTGGTTGTGGTCCTCCATATGTTATGGACACACCACAGTTCGAAAGAGCATCCCATTATAAGTCCTCTCGAGCTTCCCGCTATATGGTTCCTGCGAGCTTCCCGTTAATAGCTCTTTGGAGCATCCCGATTGGATGTGATTCTACATATGTTGTAGATACACTACAGCTCTTATGAGCGTTCTGATATATGGCTCTTCGTGAGCTTCCTGATTAAAGGCCCTTTGTGAGCTTCCTGATTAATGGCTCTCTGGAGCTTCCCGATATGGCTCGCTTGAACTTCTCGATATATGGCTATCTAGAGCTTCCTGATTAATGGCTCTTTAGAGCTACCCGTTATTGGCTAGCATGAGCTTCCTGATATGGCTCTTACGAGCTTCCCATTATACAGCCTGGATAAGCTTCCCGTTATATGGTTCACACGAGCTTCCTGTTATATGGCTCGAGAGAGGGCTTCTTGATTATATACTTTAACGAGCACTCTCGAATATGAATTGAAGTATTACAGATTCATACACTTTGAGTGTATTACTGTGTATCCATCGATATTTGAAATGATTCAACGGACAAAGTTCTGATATAAGTTAAGATGAATTCTGAATGAGATGTTACCTGTACACACCTGAAAACACGGGGAAATTTAATATTTGATAAGCTCATCCCTGACTATTTTGATATTCTTACGAAATACATGACTAACATGTTGATTGAAGTTGAGTGTTTAGGCTATTAGCCAAATTTCTTGGATGCATTTTTGTATGTTTACCTTAAATGTAAATGAATAGTAAGTTTATTATTATATGAACATACTAAGCATTAAATGTTTACTCTGTTTTATTTTTCTTTGTTCTATAGTAATTCAGAAGCTCGTTGGGTTGGAAGCTTGGTGGAGATATCATCACACTATCCACCAGCTCATATTGGATATTTAATAAATCAACTTTGGTTATAATGGCATGTATAGGTTAACTTGGCCAATGTTGGCATATAAATGTTTTGGATGTAAATAGCCACTGGAATGACTTGTGATGAATGTGTTTTGATATATATATGAGATAATGTCATGCATAAGACTTGATATTGGCTTGATTTGGATGTATTGTATTGAGTTGAGAATATATTTAAGTGTTTATGTAAGTGGAAGGTAAATTTGGGTGAGGATTAAGGCTTAGAAATGACATTATTTTGACTACACGGGTAGAGACACGGGCGTGTGTCTCAGCCGTGTTTGACATACGGCTTAGCACATGGGCGTGTGTTTTGGCCGTGTGTCCCCTGCATCTTAAAAATTTTAAAACAAAATACTAAAAAATGATCATACGGCCTGGCACATAGGCGTGTGGCTTGGCCGTGTGACCATTGCACCTATTTAATGCAAATTTTCATATTCACATGGCCTAGCACATGTACGTGTGGCTTGGCCGTGTGACCCAAGTTAAAGAGTTACACGGGTATGTACACGGGTTGGGACACTACCGTGTGCCCTATTTCAAATATGCACATGGCCTAAGATACGGGCGTGTCTCTTGGTCATGTTGGCCGTGTGACCATTGCACCTATTTAATGCAAATTTTCATATTCACATGGCCTAGCACATGTACGTGTGGCTTGGCCGTGTGACCCAAGTTAAAGAGTTACACGGGTATGTACACGGGTTGGGACACTACCATGTGCCCTATTTCAAATATGCACATGGCCTAAGATACGGGCGTGTCTCTTGGCCATGTGAACCACATGACCTAACCACATGGGCATTAAAAATCACTTTATTTTTACACCGAATTTATTCTAACACTTTTTTTTTTTTGAAATTTCAACTGAGATTAATAAAATAAAATAGCCAAATAGGCTAGTAGTCCAGAATTAGCAAACTTACAGCAAAACTAAGAAAAGAAACATCACAGGCCTTTAACGAAATGGCCCAAACACTCAAAAGTAATCAAATAAATTTAACCCAGCTGGCCTTCTTTAATTTTTCCGTTTCCCATCACCGGTACAGCCTTTTATAATAGCAGATTTCCCATATCTTTTTACCTTCTGCTACTCCACCCAAAAGTCGCCTCTTTTCTCTCAATCTTGAAATATTGGGCTCACCCTTACTCCTGCTCGTCGAATGGTAGTCGGCTTCTCCTTTCCTTAATGCTTCTGTTGCAACCGCATGAGCATAAAAATTTTCTGTTCTAGAGATAAAACTAAAACCGATACTGTTAAAACTAGTTTTAATCTCTTGAATATCATTGATGATTGCTCTGATGACCGATCTGTCTTGTTCTGAACTTTGGCACTTTTTGATGATCGTTTTTGAATCACCTAATATTTGTAAATCCTTAAACCCCATAGACTTTCCTAACTCTAAGGCTTGTAACCTTGCATGTGCCTCTGCCGCGAATGGAGTTGCTATGTTGGTATGAATAACTGATTTTGAGACCAAAATCTCCCCTCCCTCGCCTCGAACAATCAATCCCGAAGTAGATCTTGCATGTTGCTGATCAAAGGCCGCATCAAAGTAGACTGATATGCTCATTCTACTCACTTCAGTTCTTGAATCTCCATTTCCAGCCAAGATAAGTTTATTTTCCTCCACTCCTCTTAGTTTGGAAATAAAGTCTGAAATTTTAAAAGAGATGTATTTGCTTGTTGATTGTCTATTTTCATAAACAAATATGTTCCTGCTTGTCCAGATGATCCAAAGCCCGTAACAAAAAAGACGACACTGTTCATTTGATCCACGACAGAAAACCCATGTAAGCCAGTTCCAAAAAGTATATTCAGTATTATTGAGAATCCACGATAACTGTATGAGTCTCCAAACTTCTTTTGTTGTAGGACATCCGCGAAAAATATGGTTACAATCCTCCTCTTCCAGATTGCATCGGGGACATCGAGCATCTGCAACTGTTCTTTTGATCTTTAGATTAGCAAAATTAGGAATATAACTCCAAGAGATTCCCCATATTGTAATTTTAATTTTCGAGGGGATTTGTAAATTCCATAATTTTTTGTAAAAAGCTTTAGCCTCGGTCTGTAAATTAATAGGATTTTGAATACCCTAATGTAATAGTTTGTAGGCACTTCGAACCGAAAAATTACCAGAAGGCTCGCCTCTCTAGACTTGGAAATCTTCACTTGCTGACATTGCCAATGGAATCTGCAAAATCTTCTTAGCACCTTCCGCATTGAAGGTATTAGAAATTATATCATCTTTCCACTTTCTGTTTACTGAATCAATCAAATCCGAAACTAATGTAAAATCCCCATTTCTCTGATGATTTTGCAATCTATCTTCTTCGCTGCCCGAAATCCAGAGGTCCTCCCAAACAGAAATACGATCCCCTTTGCCAACCCTTCAGCACAGACCTTTTTCCAGAATACCTTTTGCCGACCAGATACTCTTCCAGGTAAGCGAAGGTAAATTACCTAATTGAGCATTTAGAAAACACGTATTCAGATAGTACTTAGCTTTCAACACTCGGGCTAATAAAGAATCTGGAAAATTAATAAGACGCCAACCCTGTTTAGCTAATAATGCAATATTAAATTTATCAAGTTTTCTAAAGCCAAGGCCCCCTGCTTCTTTCAAAACACACACATCCTTCCACGTACACCAATGAATACATTTCCTTCCCCGATTTTCCCCCCACTAGAATCTGGCTATTATTCCTTCCAGTTCGTTACATAGAGATTTAAGAAGTAGAAAACACGCCATAGAATAGGTTGGAATGGATTGTAAAACTGCCTTAATAAAAACCTCTTTTCCACCCTGAGAAAGATACTTAACACTCAAATGGTCTATTCTTTGTTTTAATCCGTCCTTCAAATTTTGAAAAGCTACTTTCTTTCCTCTACCCACTAAATTTGGAAGTCCTAAATACCTTTCTGAATTATTTGAGCTTCAAACCCCAATCATCTGAGTAATTACCCTCCTTTCATCCTCCTGCGTATTTGTACTGAAAAAATTGAGGATTTATTATAATTAACACATTGACCCGAATTTAGCTCATATTCCTTTAAGATATTCTTCAATTCAGCAGCTCCTCTCTCTGTAGCTTCTCCAAACAGAATACAATCATCCGTAAAATAACAAATGTGAAATCTGCGGACCATTTCTACTCACCTTCACTCCTCGAAATGAGTTTCCTTCCGTTTCTTGCCTTAGGAGACTAGAAAGTCTTTCTCCACAAAACAAAAATAAAAATGGGCTCAAAGGATCTCCTTGTCTAAGACCTCTAGACGGAAAAAATCTTTCTCCAATGACACCATTAAAAACCACTAAATATGATACTATTGAAACACATTTCATCAACATGTCAACCCACTCCGTATCGAACCCTAATTTCTTCATTATTTTTTCAACAAAGCCTCATTCCACCCTATAATATGCCTTACTCATATCTAATTTCACTGCCATAAGCCCTTTTTTCCCTAACCTTTTATTCTTCAAGGAATGAAGAACTTCATAGGCTAATAGAACATTATCGCTAATAAGTCTCCCAGGAACAAAAACACTTTGAGCTAAATCAATACATCTATTCATCACAAGCCGGAGACAATTCGCGATAACTTTGGCCACCAATTTATAAAGCACATTACATAAACTAATTGGACTGAAATTGGTAATATTCAAAGGATTTGAAATTTTAGGAATTAAAATTATATTCGTTTTATTAATTTTACTGACATCCATACCTCCATTCAGTAGATTAAGGCAAAACGATGTAACTTCTTCTCTGATAAATGACCCGCACTTTTGATAGAAAAGAGCCGGAAATCCATCCTCCCCTGGTGCTTTTGTTGGGCCTAATTCAGCCAGTGCCTCACGTATCTCTTGTTTTGTATACCTTGCCTTCAATTTCAGATTATCCTCATTAAAGATGCATTGCTTAATTCCCGCCAAAATTCTATCATTATTCCCCATTCTCCCAGCCGAGAATAACTTAAGGAAATACATTCTGGTAATATCCTCCATTTCTGAAAAGTCTTCTGTTTCCTCACCATCTTCTGATTGCATTAAAAATCACATAAACTAAAATATTTCAAATACACAAAAATGGAAAGCTTAAAATAAGCCACGAGTCTTTATATTGTAAATTTGGAATTTAGTCTTTATACTTTTACTTTTAAGCATTTAGTTTCTCTACTTTTCATAATTCAAATTCGTGTCTAATTGTTAACATTATTAAAATTATTTTTTGTCTAAATCCATGTTTATTACAACATTATTCTTTTAGTTACATTGCTATTATGTGAGTAATTTTTATTTCAAAATTTCATACTAATAAAATTAGAAAAAATTAGCAAGATTAATAATTGAACTAAATTGAAATTTGAAAAATCAAGAGATTAAATTTCTAAAAATAAAATATAGGGATTAAATTTGAAATTTGTAAAGATTATAAGGACTAATGACATATTTTAATCAAATTAAAATGTTACTCTTGAATTTAATTAATAAAAAGGGCAAATTACCAATAAAAGCCGTTTTTTTCAAAATTTACCGAAATGGGCTGATTTTTTTGATTATTTACCGGAATGGGCCATTTTTCGCGAAATCGCGTCCACGTCAGCGTGATGTCAGGGTACGTGTCAGGACATCGCGTCCACGTCAGCGCGATGTCCTTACGTGGACACAAATCGCGCCTACTAGGACGCGATTTGCTGACATGGATGAACAGTTTATGTTTTTAAGCTTCGAAAACTTTGAAAGGCCATAACTTTTCGCTCGGTTGTCCCATTGAGACGATTTTTTTTTTGATTTCAAATAAATTTTCAAGATCTACACACTAGAAAACAGCTGAAGGCGGTTTGCCGAAGTTTTCATCGAAAAAGATCCTTTTTTGCCCCTAAATTTCGATTTTTTCGGTTTAAAATTGAATTTTGAAACATTCAAATCATTATTTTCCTTATTTATTTGAAGTAAACACCGGATATTTTTTTACAGAATTGTCTTATATCATCCTGTTATAGGTATAAGTCAGCTCATTCCACTTTTGAGAAGTTCCCTAAAATTTTCCATTTTATTCAATTTAGTCCCTAAAACCTAAATAGTCATATTTTCAAATCTAAGCTTCATTTTTCAATTCAAATTCAATTTCATCCTTCCATAACATTCAAATATTCTTAAATACAAAATTTCATGCTAATTTTGAAATAATTACACTTTAGTCCCTATACTCAGAATTAACAAATTATACTTTACAAATTTGTCCCTATTCATCTCAGAAGCGTTTGTCGTGTAGATCTCGAAAAGTTATTCGAAATAAAAAAATCGTCTCAATTGGACAACCGAGCCAAAAGTTATGGCCTTTCAAAGTTTTTCAAGCTAAAAAACATAAACTGTTCATGCCATGTCAGTAAATCGCGTCCTCTAGGGCGTGATTTCCATCCACGTTAGCAAGTCGCGCTGACGTGGACGTGATTTTCTGGCACGTACCCTGACATCGCGCTGACGTGGATGCGATTTCGTGGAAAATGGATCATTCCGGTAAATAATTAAATAGTTAGCCTATTTCGGTAAATTTTGAAAAAAAGGGCTTTTATTGGTAAATTACCCTAATAAAAACATATTTTGGTGCATCGGTTTAAAAACTAATTTAATAATTTTTAAAACAAATAATTCAATCCATCTACACGTAGGATACCTTAGAATTTTTCCAAAGCTGGAAAACACGTCAGCGCTGACTAGGAAAACAAAAAGAAATACAGGCCAGATAATAATATCTACACACACACGCAAGGGGGTTGTATCTCATCCTTTCAAACCAATATCCACATACCACGTGGTAAAATCAGGTGAGTACACGAAAATATGTATTGCGTCACCCACATCCTATCTAAACCCCAATTAAAACGAACCGTCCTCTCCTCCTTGCCCGCATAAAACGCGAATCTCTCTCTTATTATTTATTACCATAATAACATTTCCTTATCTTCCTATTTCTATTTCTATTTCTATTTCGCTCTCTTCCAAAGTTCCCAAAAAGAAACGAAGAACAACGCACACTTTGAAGCGGATCTGAAAGCTGAACCACAATATACTGAAAACCCTACTCTTTATTTACTTTCCTTTTTTGATTCTTCTGTTTCTTTTGCATGCAAAAGACTGGTAGTGGAGCTTGATTTTTAGGGTTAGGGTTTTGTGTTTACGAGGGGGCGGAGATAGGGTTAAGATTAGGGTTTAGGATAGGACTACGGTTCGACGGTTATGGGATGCGAAGGGCGCGTTGGGGATTTGGGGAGCCCTATGCCACTGGCATAAGAAGATGATGGGTAGGAGTGCGGACGGAGGTTGCGGCACTGAGGAGAGGCCTTGCCGCCCAATTTCTAGTGTTTCCGGTCGGAGTCCGGCGCGGAAACCTGAGAATGCGTTGAAGCGATTGTCATTTGATGATGTCGGTGTCGATTTCTTTTCTCAGGCGGGTAAAGTTCTTTCTGAACGTTCCCATTTTGATATACCTGAAGGTGGCTCCGTTTCCGAGTTGAGTGTGCCTACGCTGCCTAGTGGATTGGCAAGTTTGTTAAAGCAGGCTGATAGTAGGAAGAAGCATAAGAAGTCGCATTCTGGAGCGGACAAGAAGTCTTCGAAACAAAAGGAAAAGAAGCAAGGTGGAAGCATTTGGGTTGAAACAAAAGAGTATTTTAGGGACTTGGCATTACAGGATATTGACGCTTTGTTTAAGATTACACCGTCTAGCTCTTTAGCTGCTAGGAAGAAGTGTTTTATTATACCGTATGTTGGCGATGAGCCGAGGGTGAATTTGAATTTGGATGCCGACGTGCGCGAGAAGGCAAGCGTGAGTTGTGGAGAGCATTTAAATGTTAGGAATGAAAATGGCGGTGTTGGAATAGAAGAGGAGAAGATGGTGGTCGAGGAGGAGGCTGAGCAGTTAATGGAAATTGATATTGTGGAAACGCAAGCTGAGTTTTCAGATAAGGAAGAAAGAGGATGTTCTGTTTCAGATTCATCTAGTGGCTTAGGGTGGCTTTTAGGGTCTAGGAGTAGGAGATTGACATCAGAGCGGCCTTCTAAGAAGAGGAAGCTCCTTGGAGATGATGACGGGCTGAAGAAGGTATTAGTCGCGTGTCAATGTGATGGGAATTCATCTTTATGTCATTTTTGTTGCACTGATGATACCAGAAAAGAATCGAACAGATTGGTTGTTTGCTGTTCTTGTAAGGTTGCTGTTCATCAAAAGTGTTATGGTGTCCAAAATGACGTTGATAGTTCTTGGTTATGTTCTTGGTGTAAACAGAAAAATGATAGCAATGATGCCGGGAAACCCTGTGCACTTTGTCCAAAGCTGGGCGGTGCTTTAAAGCCCATCCAAAAGAGTGATGAAAATAGTGGGTCTGTGGAATTTGCTCACATGTTTTGTTCGATCTGGATGCCTGAGGTTTATGTAGAAGACTTGACAAAGATGGAACCAATTATTAATGTGGGAGAAGTAAAGGGAACTAGAAAGAAATTAGTCTGTAATGTGTGCAGGGTGAAGTATGGTGCTTGTGTCCCATGCAGTCATGGTATGTTTGTTGCTACCTTTTCTTTTAGATCACATTTCTTCTCTTTTTCTGGTTGGTGCACAACGAGAACGTCCTTTTATTCAAATCTTTGGTTACTTTTGACATCCATTAGTATAGACATTTGCAATTGTAAAACATGTTCTTTGAAGTGCTTCCTATCAAGCATGATGGCTTAAATAAAAGAAGAATTTTTTTGCCATGGTATCACCTAAGTAGATGCTTCTTGTTATTAGAAAATGCCTTTGTTTCCTTTATTTACTGTTTATACAAATAATTTCCGCATGCTCTCTTTTCCCGTATTTTAACAGAAATTGATATAGTGTGTTTGAAACACAGTAAGTTGGATGATTCAAATTAAAGAGCCTATCTAAAACATTTGCCCTTTCTGTTAAGGGTGAATGATTGCTTTGCTGCCTTTTGTGCTAGATTCATCTCACTTTTTCATCCCCTGGCGACTTCTTCTGGTTCCATATTTTGATGCAGCAATTTGTTCCACAGTTATGAAATAGTCTCATCATTTAATTGTATCAAAGTATCTGCATGATGAATTTCTGCTAGAGAGAAGATATACTTGTCTACAACATTTGTTGCTTTTTCATTGTCAGGAATATTATCAGTGGCAGTTGGAAAATAAACTTAGATATTTCTCATAAAAAGAGTGGGTGTGAGGCTAGATGTTTAATTTTGAGGTTGTAATGTTTTGCTTACAAACAAGAAAAATGGTAACTTAAGGCCTTGTGGTGCGAGACTTGTTTAGTAGCTGTGGTATTTAAATATCCAGCTTTCTGGCTTTCCATGCTTCTTGGCAGCTTTTGGTTTATTGTTTACACCCATGTGGTATAGAATTTGGTAAAGCTTGATTAGAATCGCTGTTTCTGGAATCCTTATTTATAGAAAGTTTGCGTTCCTTTTTGTGTTTTGAATGTGGGGAGACAGATAAGCCACTTATTGGATGTGCAATTGCAGAATTTATTCTCATATAACGTGAATTACTTGGAATGGAGCTTCTAGAAGTAGGATGTTTGATGGAAAATATTCACCAACTTCTTTGGGTATTATCTTCCATTGTTAATTTTGTAACTCTTCCCCTCTTCCTGTAAAGTATTGTTTGGTTTGAGTAGTTTTTGAGAGTACTATGAAGAAGGAAGCAATGTAATTTGGCATTCCGCCTTGGACATATGAGGAAGAAAGATGCAAGAAAGAGAATGAAACAAACATGATGAGGATTGGAGAAAATTCGAAGGTTAAGAAGAAACAATAGATAAAATATTTAAAAGTTGAGTTAAAAGTTGAAAATTCAATCATGCAACTACTTTCACCTTGTTTCTTTGGTCAACTACTTTGTCTTTTTCTTTTGCTGGTTTGGTTTATTTTGTTTCATTTTTACATATTTTAGATCAATTAGGATACTTGGGCATCAGTTTATCTACTTTTATTGGCCAACAAGTTGCTTGATTATTTGTAGGATTTTACTTTCTTTTAAATACTCAGAACCAAAACATTAATAATACATGTTCCTTTCATAAAAATGTCAAATAATGGAAGGGTAATTTGGATGAATTCCTCTGTTCTGCCTGTATCCTCATTGCAGATCCTTTATAACCATATCACTCTATCCGGGATTCCAAATAGTTGACATTTCAGACACATACATACCCTTAGGAACTGCTTATGCTGATATTTTGAGGTTTTTTCTGAAGATCTTTTGGTTTGTTTACACGGGATCGGAAGGGTATCACCAAATCTATACACGACCCTGAGCTAGTTAAGAAGTGTAATGTTTATGATCTCAAAACTTCCACCGTTGTTTGTGGGTTCTTGCCCCTGAAATCTGCTTTGGTGCCTTGAATTCCCGTTGACAGTTGCTTTTCTCTGGGGTATAATAACTGTTGTCAGGGATTTAAGGAACTGAAGGGTGGGTAGTATTTGATAAATTCCCTCATTCTGGTTTGAGTCCAATCATTATATTTTTGTTTTCTGTTGGAAGCTGAAACTGATGCTTCTGAGTTTCAAAGGGACTGTACTGAGGTCACGGATTAATTTTCCTTATTGTAGAGCTGCTGCAAGAACTCCCTGAAGGAAAGCATGCTTATGCTTTTCCGGATTGCAATGTGTTTTTACGTTATTAAGTGTCATGTAAACATTAGATTTACATGGTATATTTACCTCCCATGTCCTTAATATCTGTTTTTCTTTTTGTTTTGTTATACTAATCATGTATGTATCCCGCAGCATAGTTAATGGTTTATCAAGTAATGCAGTTCTGAGAAAAAACTAAAATGATCTTGAAGTAAACAATCACCTAGATTTTATCTTTCATGATGTTGAGCACCTAGCTGCAATTGAACAATTTTTGCTAACTTAATTAGTGTGCCACTTTAAGGCTGAAATATTTGCTGTCCTTTCATGTTTGTTTTCTGTTGTTTATTAATCCTCTATTTTGAACATGTATATAATGCTTTGACTTGTGATGGATGCTTTTTTTGGGTGTTTTTTTCAGGCACTTGCAGAAACTCATTCCATCCTCTATGTGCAAGAGAAGCTGGGCATAGAATGGAAGTTTGGGCAAGATACGGGTGTGATAATGTAATTCTTTTTTTTTTTCCCTTCTTTTTTGTGGAGTTGTTTTGCTATTATTGATTAGCAGTGACTTTGCTCTTATTTTAGGTTTTCTCATCATAAATCTTCAGCTATTCTTAGTGTTTTTACAGATCGAGATGCGGGCATTTTGTTCTAAGCATTCAGAAATCCGGAATAACAGCAGTTCCCCACAGCTTGGAGAACTTTGTGCAGCTGCTAATGACTTTTCTATAGCCAACCAGTTCTCTCCAACATCTATGGAAAAATCTCAAAATTTAAAAATTGGCCATAAAGATGAAGACAAAATTACAGTGGACATACGTGATCCAGATGACAACTCTGATAAATCTGGTGATGGTGAATTGCAAGAGATAGGCTTCTTTGATACCAGATTAGATGCCCGAGTTTTGTCAGAATACGGTGACTTGCAGCAACTTGTTGATATGGGGCTGCTGGAGAGGAGCAATATAAATGATCATGACCCATCTGACCCCCATAATTTTGCACTGGTTTTGAAGAAGGTAGCTAGTCCAGTACGCAAAGGATTTGTAGTTTTTTTCTCAATGTTTGGAAAGCCACAGATTATTATGTGACTCACAATCTACAATTTATGCAGCTGATTGCCCGAGGAAAAGTCAATGTAAAAGATTTAGCATTGGAGATTGGACTGTCGGATGACTCTTTGAGTGCTTCATTAGATGTAATAATACCTACAATCATGTGCTTCCTTATCCCCAAATTGTTTTTTGCAAATCAGTTTTAGCTATCATTTTGTGCTTTTATCTTCCTTTAATTTTCTTTAATGTTACTTTTGGTCTTTCTTTCTTCAGGGTGATAGCTTGACACCCGACTTGCAAGGCAAATTAATTAAATGGCTCAAATATCATGCTTATATGGGCTCTTCCCCCAAAAAGTTAAAAGTTAAGATAAAGCCTTTGATGTCATCCAAGGATGAGACTGGAGCAACTGATGGTTATGACGATATAATGGACTTTATGTCTGATATACCAAATCCTGTTGCTGTTAAGTCTGTGCCTCCTCGGAGAAGAACCAAGAGCAATGCGAGGATTTTGAGGGACAATGAAGTAATATGCTCATCAGATGAAATTATTAATGACAATGGTTTAGTGATGGATAAAGTTATGGTTGATAGACTCGCCAAGGAAGAAATATATGATTTAAGTGAAGCATCCATTCTCGATGCCATTGGAAAGGTTAGATATCAATTTTTAATATTAGCTTCAAGGTCTTTTGACAAGTTAACTTTTAATCCTTTTAATTGATTATAATGTTAGAATTGTCTTTGAACCAACATTTACATCTTATGTTTTCTTATTGTTGCTAATAATTGCTCGGTGTATTAATTCCATGGGTTTTTCTTCATGATTGGTATCTTTTTCTCATTTACTATGTACATTGGTTGCTGACTAGTAGCATTTTAGGTGCGTTTTTCTTTTAGAGCCCATTTTCTGTGCTGTTGGGCTGTTTCCATTTAACTAGATATTTTTAGTCATTGACATTGATTATACTTCAAACAACTTTTGTGCATATTGCTTTATGCTTATGCATCCTTTCTCTTTTTTATTTATTTTGTTTGTTTGTTTGGAGGTTGGGGGGGGGGGATAAGTTTTATGGAGTTGGTTTAGATGAGGGTGCAGAAGGGATACTTTGTTTTTGTTTTAGTCGTCTGGTTTATTTTAGCTCCTCCCCTTGTAACATAGAGCCCCTTCTCTTCCTATTGCTTTGACTTAGAATTTGTTTAGTGTTTAGATATTCCCTTTATGTATGATATGATCTCCCCAATCAAATTTGTCCTAATTGTGTCTTCCATTGTATGGATGGACGTTGTAGTCTATAGTATGATTCTAGAAAGTTGCTTGCTGGTGCTGCTTTTGAGTAGATACGTTCCTGCTTACAAATCTATTCTGCTCCCTGTGATTCCTTTTTGTCCATCAATTTGAGTTTTAGAGAGAGTTGGTCTGCCCCACCTGTTAAAGTGCAATAGTTGTGAAAGTGAAGAGTTTCCTTGTGATGTATAAAACTATTATTTTAATCTATTATATTAATATGAACATTGAATGGTGAATTACAGAGGATATACTTTGAGAAAATTTTATGTTTTATTTCATCTTAAGTGAAGCTGATGCTTACTTTTTCTTTTTATTGCAACTGTTTTTTTTCCTTTTAAGATGTGTTCATGTAATAATGATGTGCACTTTGTTTCTTTTAATGAATCAAAAAGTGCAAAAAAGAACTTGAAATGTTTAAGATAGTGCCCAAGTGCTTTAATTTCTCACTGATTTCTTCTTTCAATGTCTCAAGGTTTTATAGAAGAAACTGCTTTGGAAATACTATGTTTATGCGCCTTTATCTAGTCATGTGTTCCTTTTATATCTGCTTTTATAGGTTTTATTTTATTTTATGCCCTTTCCTTATTTAGTTCCTCTCTTACCTTTTGTTTTCTTTTGCTTAAGTGGGTATTTTTTTTTTCCATTTGTGTAGAATTCAGCCAAGCCTGATGATTCCCTGGACTCCTCAGACAGGCATTTGCCTGCATCTGAAGGTACTTATTTTTGAATTATTTTCTGTTATGTATGTAATACCCTTTGTCAAAATCATATTCTTGATCTGGTTCACAATTGTGGGTTAAGTAATGCACTCTCGTTCAAAGTGCTGGTATTTTGATATTTCAATCCTTTTCATGTATACTCTTGCATTTGTTCTTTCATTCTCTCTATTTTAATTCCAAGGGGGCCTTGTCTTTCAAATTTTTGGTTTGCAAGGAACATACTTGTAGGAAAATTGATTAATTTTCTTTTTCCTTTTTCGGTGCTTTTGCTGCTAAAGTTCATGATGAGTTCCAAGAGAGAGAGTTTATGTGTCTAAGCTGTTTATAGTGGCCAAAAGTTTTCCTTTTTCTTTTACTTTATGTCAGTCAAAGTGGGTTTACATGTTTCTGATTTTTATGTTGAAGTAGCGTATTATTAGCTTGCTTTATGAAATATTTACTTCTGTCCTGCATATGTTGCCAAAAGCTAGGCAGATGAAAGTCTATTTTCTAGATTTGTACTTGTTTGTCTGTGAAATGCTTGGTTTTGTACTTTTGCTGTACTGTTTCGGGTTCTGATTTTCTTGATCTGGTATGTTCAGATTTTATTTTGGTTGCCATGCTACTTTATTCTAGAGATATGGCTTTCCTTGTAAATTTCTTTCTTGGTGATTTGGTTTAAGCTGATTGTTACACGGTTGGCTTCATATGCCATGATCAGTGTAAATAGACCATTGTTATTATTGTCGTGGTGTTCATGCATTATGCAGAACAGATTCACATGTTAAGGCTGGTAAGTCAATGAGTTGTTAGATAACTAACATTAAGGCTAGATCTTAGCATTTCTTATAGTCCTAACTTTTAGTTGAAGTATGACTCTGACATCACTTTGGAAGGATAAATTACAAAACGTTCTTGTAATAACTAACATTAAGGCTAGATCTTAGCATTTCTTATAGTCTTAGCATTTGTTCTTGCATGTTTATAAATATCCTCCCAAGGATTTTGTAAGACTATACACTTTCTAGTTTCTCCCTTAATTTGTTTTAAAAATAGTCGTTTACCTCCTGAAATTAGGAAGTAATATTTGACATTTGCCCTGAAGGTGAAACAAGTTCATGTTTTCAGAAATGTGGGGCAATTATAATTAGGCAATATGGTCAAAGGATTGTTTGTACAATATGAAATACCTTTGCCAGCATCTCCTCTTCTTTTTGCCCCGAAGTTTCTGTTATTATGTTGTTTTCTTCTAATGGGCATAGTGTATCAAATAATTTCTTGTCTCTAATGATTTTGATATAGTTTGCATCTCTAACTTAAAATTTTATGATTGAACAGGAAATTCACCTGATCTCTTAAATGATGGCTTCTATGAAAGGAGTCGATCAGAGATGCCAGCAACTCCTGAGAAGATTACAGTAGCAACTTCAGAACAAGAAAGTTCCATTTTCCCAATTGTGAATCTCATGTAAGCTTTGTGAAAAGACATTTGTTAAATCTATAGGCTATAGGTCTCTCTCTCTTAATTGAATTGATGTTTGTTTATCGTTTACAGGAGCTTTTCTTCTATCTTGATGAGATATTTTCTTATTCTTTGATAATTTTGTATTGCAGAAGTGAAGAGTTTTCTAATTTTTATATCCACCCCTATATACGCAAGAAATTTCTTCAGATGCACGATAAATTTATTTGTAACAACAGGGTAGGCAAGTTTGAAGACGGAATGAACACATTAAATGAGTTGGATGGTGAGTTTTGTGTCATTAGTTAGTCTGCAGTTTCTTCTTTCTTTGTGCTAGTTGTTTTGGACACGTGACTCAGGTCTGACTAGCTGCACTTTGCCAGGTAAAAGGGTGAGAGATCGCTCTTGCTTGGTGGCAGCTTCTACCGACAGTGTTTATTCTAGTCATGGAAGTGAACATACCAAGTGCAATGAGAAGAGTAGTACACCTGATGATTTAGATTTTTCTATTAAGGCTAGGAAATTGAGATCTCTCAAATTGTCTCCAAAGGATGAAGTGGAAGGGGAAATTATATATTATCAGGATAGATTAATGCGCAACATAATTACTAGAAATTGTGTTACAGGTATTCACATTTTCCGCTAGTGTTCTTTTGTGTGTATGTTTGTGCTGTTTCACGCTGATTTATAACAATAGAACCTGTATTTTGTACGATGTTCTCCTTGCAGATAATCTGGTTTCTAGAGTTGCTAAAAGTCTACCGGTTGAGGTTGAAGCTGCAAGGGAACAAAGATGGGATGCTGTGCTTGCTAATCAATATCTTTATGATCTAAGAGAAGCAAAGAAGCAGGGCCGTAAAGAGAGAAGGCATAAGGAGGCACAAGCTGTATTGGCTGCTGCAACTGCTGCTGCAGCTGCTTCTTCCAGAAATTCACTATCAAGGAAAGATGGTGAAGATTCTAGTCAGCAAGAGGTTATTCTCATGATCTTTTTTCTTTCTATGAAATTTTCTCATACCTCCAGATAAGCATGCTATTTTACTTTATTTACCTTTGTAGAATATATTGAAGCTGAATGCTTGTGTTGGGAGAGCTGGCATTAGCTTGCTGCAAAGATCAAAAGATGCTTGGGATGCTGTTCCACGAATTTCATCTGAGAAGTACTCTGATATCGTTCAGTCGGTGTCAGATTTTTCTAAAGAACATCCTAGGTCATGTGACATCTGCAGACGGTCTGAGACAGTACTAAATCCTATTTTAGTCTGTTCTGGATGCAAGGTTTTCTAGCTTGGAACCATTATTTTTTCTTTCCTAAATGGAAATTCTCTTCATCTGTTAGGGTTTTTGAGTTAGTTCTTCTGCTTACAGGTTGCTGTTCACTTGGATTGCTATCGCAGTGTTAAGGAACCTTTGGGTCCTTGGTGTTGTGAATTATGTGAAGAATTGTTCTCATCAAGATCCTTCGAAGCTACATCTCTAAATTTTTGGGAGATATCTTATCCTGCTGTTCATTGTGGTTTATGTGGTGGTACTACCGGTGCTTTTAGGAAATCTGTGGATGGCCAGTGGCTACATGCTTTCTGTGCTGAGGTGATTTTTCCTTGCCCCTTGGTCATTAACATTTCATCTCTTATTCAATCAAATGAAATGAAGTAAACTTTTCCTACTATTTTGTAGTGGGTTCTTGAGTCAACATTCAGAAGGGGACAAGTAAATCCTGTAGAAGGAATGGTATGTATGCATGTTAGGGCATTAGGTACTTACTAATTTGAGAGTTTAATAGATCTTATTTAAATTTATATGGAAATGGAATATCAGGAGAAGGCTTCAAGGGGGGTTGACATTTGTTGTATATGCCATCGAAAGCATGGTGCATGCATAAAGGTGAGTTTTGTGGACATTTTCTTTCTTCTTTCTGAAAAGATATTTGTTTTTTGTACTTGGTATTTTCTACAAGTTGTTGCCTAAGATACTTTGTAGCTAAGCAGGTGTGGTTTTGTTCTTTGCAGTGTAGTTATAATCACTGTCAGACCACTTTTCATCCCTCCTGTGCTAGAACCGCAGGCTTCTGTATGAATGTTATGCTTGCTGGTGGCAAATTCCAGCGCAATGCTTTTTGTGAAAAGCACAGTGTGGAACAGAGAGCAAAGGTCTAAATTTGACTTTTGTATAAAATTGTTGAATCGGTAGTTTTTGTTTATTTTTCCTTATCTGTTGAGCAATTTCTGTAGGCTGAAACTCAGAAGCATGGAGTTGAAGAGTTGAAAAACGTGAAGCAAATTCGGGTAAGGGCATTCTTGTTTAGTTTTAGTTTTTTGCCTTGCACTACTTTTGGTGTTACAACTTACATTATTGTATGAATCTGTGTGGATTCTCCTCTACAGGTTAAACTGGAGAGGTTACGCCTTCTTTGTGATAGAATCATCAAACGTGAAAAATTGAAGGTAGTTGTTAGAAATGGTAAAGCTATTTTCTTGTTTTGCTGATGTGATTGCTGCTTAGAGGGGGCTTTCTATTTGTACGTCTAAATATGAGAATGTGATTATGAATGTTTGCAGCGGGAGTTGGTTGTTTGCTCGCATGAAATACTTGCACGCAAAAGAGATCATGTTACTCGTTCACTGCTTTTTCATAGTCCTTTTCATCCAGATGTTAGCTCAGAATCTGCAACAACTTCCCTCAAAGGTCACACAGATGGTTACAGATCATGCAGTGAATCGATGAGATCAGATGATATAACTGTAGACAGTACTCTTTCAGTTAAACACCAAATAAAGATTCCTGTGTCCGTGGAAAATGATCAAAGGACTGATGATAGTTCCACATCACAGAGCCTTTTTGTCCCAAAGCCAATGGATAGGGTTCGATTCTCTGGGAAGCAGATCCCTCATAGATATTCGCTTGCATCTCGTGACAGTTTAGATAATGCTGAAAGGAACTTAAAACTAAGGAAGGTATGGTTCTTTCTTTCTTTCCTTTTTTTGGAGTCGTTATTTGTTTCTCTCGCACGTGTGTGTACACACACACAACCTAAAAGGAATCTCGGCTGATGGTTGCCTTGTGGTGAATCTCAGCCAATTGAAACATTTGAAAAGGAGTTGGTAATGACATCAGATGAAGCATCGATGAAGAATTCACGGTTACCAAAAGGATATTGTTACGTACCCGTTGATTGTCTTCCTAAGGAGAAGCAGCACGCACAGGATGCTTGTTCTGATGGACAATTGGAGCACAATGGATAAGGCTGAGTCAATACCTGGATGTTTCGATTGCCTATGATGAGTGATGACCATCTATGCCACTTTATAACTGCATTCCACGCAGGTGACTTGCTTATCAGATTATGAAGGCGGTAACTAAGGCGGCAAAATCAGTGCTGAGATGTTGAGTGGGGGAGCTGCATTGTGTGGTTGGTGATGGGGGTGGATACGAGGAGTTCTGGCTTCAGTTTTGTATATTCACAAACAGTTATAATCGTACAGTGGATGAGCGTTCATTCCATCATATCATGTTTTGGCAAGTCTTCAAGGTCAGGGTCTTAGGGATTGAGGATCGCAGATTGGTGATTTGTTTATTGTACCTCTTTTTAATACGGCGAAGGTACGTATTGCCCACAATGCGTGCTGTGTATAGGTATTCAGATATGTATTTAATGTCAACCTGCAAAGAAAATGGTGCCCAACTTGAGATCCATACAGGGATATGCCGATTCTTTCCTTTGGTTTATGATTATTTTCATCTGCTCTTGGTTTGTCGTCTTTAGCTGATCAGTGTTAAGGTAAAATCTAATAAAACCAAAATTTACAAGTACAAAATTTATATATATATATTTTTTCAGAACCAGAGGTGGAATTGTGCTGTTCCTTTAGAGTTGATATGAAATTGTTTATGTTAACTAATGATAAATGGTAATTTGTGTATTCTTGTTTATGTTAGGGTTTTTTGTTATTATCGTAGTTAAAGACTAATGATATTATATGTACAAATAATGGACATGTTATAATTATTTTATATGTATGTGTGTATGTGTGTATGTTTTCTTATCATGTTTGAAATTTTTCCCTTGTATACTATAATCATGTCGAATCTCTTGAAATTATATTAGTCTCTATTTTCAAATCTTCCAACCCTGCGTGGATATCTACTTTTATGTTGTTTGATCAAACTGTGTGGCGACTTTTTTCTATTTAAGTTTGTTTACTGATATTAAACTTTTCTCGTTTAGTGTCGGACGCCAATTTAATTAGTTAATGACGAAGATCTTTACTAAATAAGTTATATTATTTTAAAAGTTTTTTGTCATTTTATATTTTCTCATAAAATAGAAATATAAATATAAAATTTGAACTAAAGTTTTTATGATTATTTTACTATTTAATCAAAATTTTAACATTTGAATGTCATTATTATATAAATTTTGTTTTCCATCCATTACATGTTTGTAATCATTTAGTCTATTTGATAAACGGGAGCCTTCTTTTACATATGTGGAGTAATGTTTTCTTTAAGGAGTTTAAATAGTTAGCTTTTATGGTTGTATTTAAGTAAAGGGTAAACAATATTCGTGGTTACTCTAAAGTAGAGTCCGTTTTATTTTGATTATTTAATTTTTTTGTAATTTAGTCGTTTTAAAGAAGATAATTATGCGGATTAGTCATTGCGGTTAAATTTTTGTTTTCTTTTAATGGTTTATTGATGTGGCGTATTAGCATAGTGAATGATTGATACATGTCAAAATTTTTTATGACTTTTGACTAACGTTTAGATACTTCATTATATTTAGTTAAAACTTTTTCCTCTAAAACATCTATAGATGTCTTTAAATTTAAGTCAAAAGTTAATAAAAAATTACATATCAGTCACTAAATAGGTTGATATGTCACGTCAAGATTCCATTAAAAGAAAATAAAATTTTATATATAATTAAGTCACATAATTCTCTTATTTAAAGTGATTAGATTAAAATTTATTTTAAAATAATTAAAATAAGATAAGACTATTTTAAAGTAATTATAGAGCATTTAACGGTGAATATCAAGTTATGTTAAATGTAAATGTTTAGATTTTCTAAATTACTTGGATGAATTAGCACAAGAATGATTTTTTTTAATGTACAATTTTTTCCTCGATTTAAAAATAGATTGAATCTATAGCACACCTTTTAAATAGTATTTTATACTTTTTGGAATGTGTCAAGTCAATAGCAAATTGGTACACTAGTGTCATATTATTTTTCGTCACGACATGGGGTAAACCTGTTAACGGAATGATTTTATAGGTATCAAATTGAGAATAAAAAAAATCATAAGTATCACTTTGAGGAATGAGTTATGGTTCAGGAACTAAACTACATATTACCCCCAACATGGGATCATGTTACATATTGTGTAAATGTTGAAAGTTAAATTTTATTAGAATCAAGACTAAATTGATGTAATTTGTAAATGTTAAAGGTCAAAGTTATTATGTTAATTTTAAAAGTTGTCACTTTGTTAGCCGATTCGTGATTAAAAATATAAAATCGAATAGTTGAGTGATTATTTTGTAACTTTTCATGATTGGATAGTCACTATTTTATAACTTTTATAGTTGAGTGATAAAAAATTTTACTAATCATCGGTGATAAAAATTTCACATAGTGACGACAAACAAGTAAAAGGAAATTAAAAATAGAGTTAATTGCAATGGACATATTTAAATTATAATTTTATTTTAAATTGATTTTCAAATTTGAAAAATTTTAGTTACATTTTCAAACTATCAATGTTATTGCTAATAAGGATCTTTTAGTATTGAAATCGTTAATTTAACCATTAAATGACACGTAAAATTTTACATGACATAATTTAAAATGAAAAATTTAAAGAAAAGTAAAATATTATCTCATAAATTTTAAAAATTAAAACTAAAAATAAAGTAAAACCTCATGAAAGTGAATAATAGTTTCGTAAAAGCGTTGAAAACCTCAAAACTAAGATTTTATAAGATCTATTTTTCTTTAAATTTTTATTTTAAATTATGTCACATAAGATTTGAAATCTTATTTAACAATTAAGTTAATTATTTTAGTAATGTAAGGACCTTATTGATATAACATTGATACCTTGATGTTGTAATTAGAATGTTTTAATGTTTGAGGACCAATTTAAAATGAGGGTCATAATTTGGGGATGTTCTGTGCAATTAACTCACATAAAGGTCAAGTACGGATTAAGGTGAAGATAGAAGAATATATAAAGCCTGTGGGCCAAAGCCCAAAAGATTGATCATCTTCCATCTTTTACCATCCAAATCTCCAGCCCACTCCAATTCTGAAAACTCTTCCAATGGGTTCCATTGACACGCCGACAATTACAGAGAACGGTTCGACCCAGTTACAAGCCGCCGCTCCTTCCGGCGGCGACCACAAGCCTCCGGCCTCAGCTAACGGAGCGCAAGTGGAGGTGTCGCCGGAGCCTGAGGCAACGAAAAAGAGGAGGTCGAGTATGCTACCGCTGGAGGTGGGTACTCGCGTGATGTGCCGCTGGAGGGACGGCAAATATCATCCTGTCAAAGTTATCGAACGCCGTAAGATGCCCTACGCTGTGCCCTATGATTACGAATACTACGTTCATTACACCGAATGTAAGTTCTCTTTTCTCCTTTAGATTTAGGGTTTTAATTAACTTTTTCATTTTTTAGGGTTTTTCAAATTTTAGTTAAATTTTAGAATTATTATGCTAGAAATGTTAGAAAATTAAGTTTTTTTTTCCATAACCATGAGAGTGATATTGAAATTATAGTTAATAGGAGGCTTGATGAATGGGTGAAGCTTGAACAGCTTGATCTTGATTCTGTCGAAACTGTTGTCGATGAAAAGGTTGAAGACAAGGTAGATATCCCTTTCTAATGCAAATTCTACATTTCATTTCCCTCACTCGTTATCTTTGAGGGTGTGTTCATTTGAATAAATTTGCCAATGAGGTTTTCAGGTAACAAGCTTAAAAATGACACGCCACCAGAAGCGGAAGATTGATGAGACGCATGTAGAAGTAGTGAGTATATGTAAAACTTTCAGTTACTCGTGTCAAAGATGGGGGCATGTGATGGTTGTAAATTTGGTTGCTCTTTGTATTTCTGTAAATCTATAATAGTCTGCTCTGTTGTTTTCTAATAGGGCCATGAGGAGCTCGATGCTGCTAGCTTGCGTGAACATGAGGAATTCACAAAGGTGAAAAATATAGCGACCATAGAACTTGGAAGATATGAAATTGAGACGTGGTACTTCTCGCCCTTTCCGCCAGAATATAATGATTCGCTGAAGTTGTACTTTTGTGAGTTTTGCCTCAACTTCATGAAGCGCAAAGAGCAACTTCAGAGGCATATGGTGAGCATTCCCTTAGTATGGCAATACTTTTCCTCCTGCTGTACTTTATGTTGGAATACATTTAGAATTTTAATTGTCCTCCATTTACCAGTTCCTTTCTAGCTTTCTAAGCACCTAGTCTAATGCAACTTTGAATGTCTCTGCAGTGTAATTGCTTATATAGAAAGTTTTAATTGTCGCCTATGTATCTGTTTGTCTATGGCCATTGTGTTTTATGTTCAAGATATGGTGCCAATAGTCTTTTTCTCTTTATATCTTGAAGTAACATCTTAATTTGCACGTCTCTGTGGTGTACTTGCTTATATAGAAGGTTTTATTTATGCCTGCATTTATATTATGGGTTCTCTACTCTCTTTATCATCTCTGGGATAGATGGAATGTGTTATAGATGTTAGATATTGCTCAGTTGAAAGAAAAAAAATGTCTTTGTTGACGTGCAATTGCCTTAAGCCACAAACAGGGCCGAGATAATATTAACTCTGGTTTTATGATTAATGTGTAGAGAAAGTGTGATCTGAAGCATCCCCCTGGTGACGAAATATATAGAAGTGGTACTCTGTCAATGTTTGAGGTATGCTGTTGATGAGCCTTTAGTGCTGCTACTTTCTTGCTGCCTCAAAGAAAAAGAAAAGGGTCTTTCTTGGTGCATTTTAAGTAAATCCATATGGTTCTGGTTTTCTTCACTTCTACCCCATTGTTTTCATTGTCGAACTCTTGGAAATTCATGACACGGTTGAAAAAGCTGAGAAAAAATTACCAGAAAGAGAGAAGGAGAGAGAGAGAAGAGAGCATGAGAAAGCTAAGAGAGAGTGAGAAAACCAATTCCAAATTTCATAACCACCTCCATTGCCTGATTGGTGGCTAAAAAGGAGAAAAAGGGATTATTAACAGCTGTCATAACTAAGCTTAAAAGTCACCGTTTCATTAAACTGTCCCTCTACCCTGACAACCCGACCCCCAAAACGCACGGTATTATTTTAAAGAGTCCAAAATGCAGCGTTTACAACAAAAATAAAAACAAACTGAAATGAACAGAAATTTAAACAGACCGTTGTTGACCGAAGCTCGACTTTCATTTTGGTCCATAACAATTAAATTTTCAAAACTATTTGATTGTCCATGAATCAAATAATCATGAAATCTTCTTGAAGAATGCTTAACTTTGAAAAGTAGAGTATGCTTTGAGTTCTAGTTTTTCCTCTTTTGGCTTATAATTGTTCAAATATTTGTCACCGCCCCCCCCCCCTTTTTTTTCTAGCTCCCATGCTATGTTTTCCTGCTACATAATTACAGTTGTTAATTTTCATGTTCGTTTGCTCAAATATTTTGTAACAGGTTGATGGCAAAAAGAATAAAGTTTATGGGCAGAATCTTTGTTATTTGGCAAAGTTATTCCTTGACCACAAGACCCTTTATTATGATGTTGATCTGTTTCTGTTTTATGTTTTATGTGAATGTGATGATCGAGGTTGCCATATGGTTGGATACTTTTCTAAGGTAACTTCTAGTGCATTTTTGTTACTTGATGCAGTGGAGGTTTATAACTAGTGTCTATATGTTTGTGGTCATTCTGATAATTTGTAATTGGAATTTAGTAATGTGGCATGGAGTGGATACAACAATTCTTGCCTTTGTAGCCTCAAATTATGAGCTTTCAAGTAGTAGAATTTATTGTTTATATGTGTGTATTTGGGGCTTTCAATTGCTTATTCATTTCATAGCATGTCTGCTAAAATTTTCTGTTGTTACCGATCATTTTTTGTCATTTCATTCTTACTTGTGTTTTTGACTGTACTTCCTAACACAAACAAATATCTTAGTTAGTAGTTTGTGTCTGATCATGCAGGAAAAGCATTCTGAGGAATCATATAATTTGGCATGTATCCTTACCCTTCCTCCGTATCAAAGGAAAGGCTATGGAAAGTTTTTGATCGCCTTTTGTAAGCTCCCTGCCCCTCTTGATATTTGATTTTCTTTTTCAAGGCTTATTTCATTAATGGATCAGAATAAGTGAGCTATTTATATGTTTGAATGAAAGAGAGACGGGGACAGATAGCACCAAATGATGATGATTATTCATTCGGCATTAAATGAGAATGTACCATTATCCTACTAGTTAGACTCTCAATATAACTCCAAGTTGGTTGTCTGGAATTGTTTTCAAGTTAGTTTACTAGAATCATGAGCTGCTGCAAATTTATAACATTTTCATGGAGTAAACTTAATTTCTATCTTCTAATTTCTTAAATTTTATTGCTTCATGCTAGTTGCGTAGTCTTGAATATAAATGATGTTATACTTGATTTTGTTGTTTTGTACTTTGCATTTGATCCCATCGGCATTTTATAATTCAACTTTATTGCTTATTTTGTCTCTGTTATGGACCCAGCATATGAACTTTCGAAGAAAGAAGGTAAAGTTGGTACACCTGAAAGACCACTATCCGATCTAGGGCTCTTGAGCTACAGGGGGTACTGGACGAGGGTTCTTTTAGACATCTTGAAAAAGCATAAGGGAAATATTTCCATCAAGGTATCACTACATGAAGCTGTATTAAAAATGTAGTGGGCTGTGTTCTATGCAATTCCCCTCTTCTTTGTCCTAATGGAAATTTATGTTCTTGCTTGGGGGGTGGTCAATGCCTACACTGTGAAATGCAGTGAGACTCAGCGCCATCAATTTAGATTAATTTGGAATGGCAAGACTTGCTTAATTAGATATCAATTAAATAGTATTGGGAGCTTTTGGGGCTGAGAATAAAATGTTCATTTGGTTCATTCTGACATCAAAAAATTGAACCAGAGTATGATTCAGTCAAGCTTGAGTAGCTTGTGATTAGGGTTGCTTGCTTTCACCTCAGATTGATGGCAACAGATGAGGCACTAACCTAGAAACTAAAAGTTGGTATATTATCTTCCACATAGAAATAAGAGAAAAAAAATTGAAAATGATGTTAAGGAGCATGCCTGATTCGATAGGTTTGATGCTGCTTCTGATAAACTGTTTATTCTTGTTTGTTATATTGATGTCTCTGAATAGCTGTATCTATTAATGCGATTTCTCCTAGAATATTGATTCATGCATGTTGTACAAAATTCATTGCATTGTGGTGTCACTGAATTCTTAAATACTAATTTTCTACATGAATCTAATTTTCTGCAGGAGCTCAGCGACATGACAGCTATAAAAGCAGAGGATATATTGACCACCCTGCAGAGTCTAGAACTGATTCAGTACAGGAAAGGTCAACATGTTATCTGTGCAGACCCCAAGGTCTTGGATCGCCATCTAAAAGCAGCTGGCCGTGGTGGTCTTGAGGTTGATGTTAGCAAATTAATCTGGACACCATATAAAGAACAGAGTTAATGATGCTACTCATATAAAGAACAGGTTCGAATTACACTAACGAGTTTGTCTACTTAGTAGCTGTTTAGTTAGGAATTTGTAGCTACTTGTGTTTTATGTATAAAGCTGAGGTCTTAGATTATGAGATTAGAAACTCAAACTTAGATCAACTCAAGAGCCATTTACATTCTAGATGTACTTATTGCCATCACACCATCACCTGTGTCATCTGAGATATGTCGGGACAAGCTAACCTGTATATGTTTTATTACACCGTGAGTTACAATATAACGACTTTCGTCTCTCTCTCTCTCTCTCTTATGTTTGACATTTGATTTGAGTTCCACCTGTGTTTGAATGGAAGTTGTTGCTCGCAACCTTATTGCTTCTGAATGGGTTTTATAATCATATTTCATGTCCTACTTTTCTCTACCCTTGGTTTGGTAGTGTTGTTGGAAACATAGTGGAGGAGATAAATGGTGACAATCTTTGAGAGTTTTCTCTACCGTTAGTTGGTTGGTTATCTTTAGATGATTGTCATTTAATCTACCTTTCACCGTCTTGTCCCCATTTATGTTTGTCTATTAGATTTGACAATTGATGCCAAGGAAGGTAGTATATCTTTTATAAATCATATATAAAATTATACGTTGGATATGGGTGTATATATATGTATTTTTAAATCATATAGAAAAATCATATTTCATTTCCATCTTTATGCAAGCTTCCATATTTGATGCTTTGTTTTTGTTTCTGGGGCTCTAAGCAAGCTTCAACAATGGAAAGGGGTTGATGTTAGGCATCCTAGTACTAGCATAGGGGGGTTAATGCTAAATTATTTTATCTGTTAAAAGTCACTGCTGACCACAGTTTTATTCCCTTTCTCTTGGCCATTAACTTTACTGTTTGATGTCTGCCTAATGATACAGGCGGCTCTCTTTACAACCATCACCTTCAATAACAGTTCTTCATTATATTTTATTACTGTATATATATATTACATTTGTATATTTTATTAAATAAAAATAATCTTTAATAAATAAAAATACATTTGTATATTTTATTAAAGGCTTATTATATCATTAGATATCGATTTAACTAATTTTTTAATGTTTAATTTGAGTTTTTGAGTTGATACACATTTTAGTATCCTAATAACAATGTTGATTTTTTAGTAGAATCAATTTTTATCAATTCAATCATAATCTCAAAAATTAAATGAATTTTTAATTATCACTAATTTTCTTTCTTTCTTTTTTTGGTATACTTAATGTCTGTTTTACGCCCATGTTTGGGGTTCGTGGTTACTTCTTTCGCCAATATTATCTAAGTCCACACTCAACCACTTATTGGTTATCACTAAATTTATTTTAATAACAAAATCAAAATTACAAAGATGCAAACTTAGTTATATCAACAATTAATACAAGGTGGACCTTAAGACCTAAAAGATTAAGACCATTACAAACTCATGTTCTGGCTTTTACAGAAAGAGCAAGGAACCACTACAATATTTGTTCACATTTACCAATGTTAAATGAAACTGGTTAATTCGGTTTTTTATACATAATCAACCTATTGATCAACATTCAGAAATAATTGATCCATCGGCTTTGGTTTTAACCAATTTAATCAAATCCACTTGATTTTGGTCAAATTAATAATTTTCTTGTTTAGAATAAATCATATGTTCATTATATATTATAAATATTTAAAATAAATTGAAAATAATGTATAATAAGTGAATTCTCCGCTTTGATTATAAATTTCAATAAATAATAAGCAACCAACTTAATCATTTTGGTTGAGCTTTTGACTCAACATCAACAAAACTTAATAGATTTCAATTGAATTTTGCTCACGTTAATAATAGCAATTTATAAACATTAACATAGTATTATTGATTTAGTTATAATTTTAGCATTAAGTTCATGTCTGTTATATAGTTCATAGAGATTAGTTTTTTTAATCGATACGCACGACTCTCTTAACAATATCATTTTTAAGATACGGATAGGGATAGAAGCTTTAATTCTTTCAACCCGTTAACATGTGAAACAATGTATGTTTGTTTTCAAGTTACTGTAGTTCCACTGTTGACAAATCAATTTCTATTTCACACTGTCATACCTTCTCTATCTTATTCACCAGCCAAAAAGAAAACCCCCGGAACTGTCATCCTTTAGAAGTCATTAGCCCTTCCCAAATAAATGATTTTTAATGGGTGCCAAAAATTATCTGAAAATAGAACCTTGATCTGACACCCCCTTATCTGTTCATTTTGTCACCCTCAGTATCCAACCGGCAGCAATAATCTTTGTGGTGACCATGTAGGGTCTGTCTATCATTAACTTTTTTAAGATTAAAATATCCTTAAAATTTCTTTCAAATTTTTATCAACAATCCCATTACCTTCACCATAATTTCATGTCTCTTAACACAAGTGGAACACAAACATTAATCATCAAAATTTGAACTCCTCTTTTTTTTCTTTTTTCTTTTTTGAAGAACAAATCATATACATTACCTAGTACATTGTATGGATCTGTTTTTTTTTTCCATCAAACAGTGGTTGGTTCTTGATGTCTGTTAAGTTGAATCTGTTGAAGCTGTAATCTTTCCAGTGCAACCCCACGTGATCTCCTCTGCCAAAGTGTAGTATCGGATCCATCTCTTTCATCACCTTGTTTCGGCCCTTTTTTTATTACAGGCAAAGGTGGATCCATGGTTTCAATGTTGATTGTACAAGAATTCTCTTTCCCATCATCACCCTTAGGCTTGCTTGTCCCATTTATCAACACTTGTTTTCTTCTACAACCGGTGGTGGCGGCGGTCGTGGAGGTAGCTGGGCTGCCAGTTAAATTCTTACCAGAAAACAGCTTCTTAAGCTTGAAATATTTGACAGTACTACTATTGAAGCTGCTGCTGCTGCTGTTCTTGGGGGTGACAGTACTGAGCTTGTAAGAAACAGGGAACCCAACAATCTTGTTGTTCCTCTTCACTTGTCCCATGCAACTGATCTTTGGTGACAATGGATCTTCAGACAAGGAAGCCGACCTGTCAACAACTTTCCATTTGGGGAGAACCACATCTTTAATGGAAGGTTTAGAACACAACAATGGCAAAAACATTCCTTTACTATTAATCTGCTGCTGCTGATGGTATCTGTTTCCCATCTATTTTGAAAAGAAAGAAAAAAATGGGAGATGGTGAGATGAATGGAGACGAAGAAGAAAAAAGGGAGGGGTTATAAAAGGGGCAGTGGTTGAGTTTTTTGTACCAAAAAGTCTCTTTTGTAGGCAAAGTGATATTGATTTTGAGATTGTCAAATATATGAACAAAGTATTGTACTTATTTATGATGTGGGAAGGTTTAGGGTTACATGTTATTATTATACCATTGATTTTGGTTGTCTTACTGTTCAAACATTGGTAATTAAGAAACTAAGAAGAAGACAAAATAGAAGTGAGTTACTTCTTACCTTTTGTTGATGACTTCCATGTCATCTAATGACTACCGCTGAATTTGGGGGGTTTTTTCTTTTTTTTTTTCTAACATATTTTTTATATATAAAAATATTAGTTCTTTTACACCCAATTCTGATCGTATCAATTATTTTTGATGTGATAGTTTCTCCCAACTCAAAGATAAGAGGATAATGTGCTTCAACACACTCGAATCCACATTCTCTTACATTGACAACAACATTCATATGAATCGAGCTAAAACCTAATCGGTCAAAAATAATGAAGTTTGATATTTTTGAGTGGGTTATTATATATATGTATGAAATTGAAGTAAAGAGTATGAGTAGACAACATATAGGCGTGAACAGGAGCAACATTATTTTGGTTTTCTTGGAGACTGCTAAGCATGCTGTAAACTAAAGAAAAGTAACTGACTGTTCACAATTATTTTAGGCCCCCAAACTTTAAATCCCAATATTTTTTTCTTCTTCTTGAAGGAAAAAAAAACACACACACACACCCCAATTCACCAAATAGATTCCACCAATTTTTCACCCTACTGATTGTAAATCATAGGCTGACCCCCCTTTCGGGTCCCTTTGTGTTACCCATTTTCATTTGAAGTTGAGAGCCCATATGTAAGGTTAGTCTTCTTTTAGTTTTAATCAGTGTTAACTTCATTTATCATAAGAATACATAAATTGATGGTTTGGGTATTATATTCAACATTTTAAAACTATAGGTACTACATTAGATATTTTATGAAAGTACATGTACTAAATATGAGATTATCCCATTTTGAGGTTTTAAGGACTAACATATAAATAAAAATATAAATTCACAACAAAGTTGGCTTTAGCCGGTAACACATTAATTACTTAATTCAATTATAAAATAAAGCTAAAATACAAATTTTATATGACAATTAAAAATATGCCAATTATGTCAATCAAAATGCACAACATTAATTATATGAGAAGTCACACACTATAAATATAAATAAGATATTTGCACAATGGAAGAAATTCAATGCAAAATTCTTTATTGGTAGAATTTTCTTTCCTTTTAGTGTTATTTTAAGTCTTCTTTTTTTTGTATTTTAATTATTTTTACTATTTTATTCATTTTTGTATTTTTAATTTAGAGAAAATATTGAGTAAATCATCTTTCGCGTTACTCCTAATAAACTAAAATAAATATTTCGATATGTTCTACATTAAATATTATATTGTTAAACTAATTTTGTTTTACAATTTTGACTATAAATGTGAGATTACAAAGTCTCCAACATCCTAGCGAGTAATCGTGAGTGGTAGTGGTGCTGACCTTTAAAATGATATAAACGGTTATAATGATAAAATTATATTTTTTCTATCGTAAAAATTACGATTTAATTTCGACCCTAATTTTTTTTTTTTTTGATTTTACTACTGCCAACAATAAAGTAGTAATCCCTTGGTATTGATCCAAAGATAAAGTGTTTTTTCTTAAAGCATGGCCAAATGAAAGAGGAATTTTTTTTTACTTATTTTAAATGGTCTACCATATTTTTAATTATAGAAATAGCCCTTTCAATTTGTTTTATAAATAAATCAAAAAATTATTTAAAACTTTTATATAATAAGCCCATAAACATTTAAAAAAAGGTTATGTTTTAAATTCATCACTAATTTTATAAAAGCATAAATAATTTCACAATAAATTATTTATAATTCATATTCTTTAAATTTACTTAAAATCTACATTTACTAATTAATAATTAAAACTAGCTTACAAAATATGCATAGAAATATGAATTAAGACAATCTACTACTATAATATTTATTTTTATTTTTTCCAAATAATATCATATATTTATTTGATAAATGTTTCAATTATTTGTAAGCATTTTCTTAGGTGAAGTTTTACATGTAAAAATAAAAATTGATATATAATTTTTAAAATTACTACTAAATTGAATATATTTAAAATATTCCACTAATTTTTATAAACTATAATTACAATTAAGTTATAAAACTAAAGTAAAACACAAATGGAATTAATATTACATGAAAAACGAGGGTACTTTAAAAACCTAATCACACCTTACAAATATCTAAATTAACTTTATTAAAATAATTTACCATTTTAATTAATTGAATTAAAATAAATTATAATAATTGAATTTAAATTTTGTTTTAATTAAAAATATTAAAATACGCTCAATTTTTTCCTCTGTTATTATTTATAATTAAAATTAAAAATACAAATATTAAATCCGTACATCACACGTGATAAAGTTAAACGTCGATAATGACAATTTAGAAAGATAGCAAAGCAATAAGAATAAAAAAATAATGATAATATAGAAGGATCGCAAAGCAATAAGAATAAAAAATAGTGACAATATAAAAAGATCGCAAAGCAATAAGAATAAAAAATAAAACACACAGATTTTACGTAGAAACCATTTTGGGAAAGAAATCACAAGCAGAAGAGAAGAAAATTCACTCATGTTAAAAATCGAGAATGATACAAGAGGAGTTCCAACTGCATCTATTTAAAAGTTGAAAAACCTTATTCTAATCAAAGTCAAATAAAAGAAGTGTAGTACTATACGGCCTTAAGCCGCACCACAGATCCCTAATTTTACAACTATATTATGTTGTTAAACGGATATTTAAATTACACAACTCTAATAACACAAAATAAGATTTCAAAATCATAATTATATTTTCAAAGGAGATAATATAAATAAAAGCAACCAAAATTGACTTTAATCAGGAGGTGAGGTAAAATGGTAGTCAAGGAGCTTGATCTATGTTCCTTACATCATCTCAAGATGTTTGTTTATTTTACATTTCATGTCAAACGTTGAATCTTTAGATTTATATATTTATTTTTCAAGGAAATAATTATAATAATATGTAATTTAAATTGAAAAAATATATAACACAATTGAATCAATGAGAGCAGGCAACATGTTTGTTGAATCTTGTGTTTATTTCGAGCTCCCTATATTTACATATTTCTTTTCAATCAATCCTATATTTTAATTTATATTATTTTAAAAATAGAACCATTTATTAAGCTTATAAACTAATTGTTAAATATATTATCACATATGTAATGATATATGGGTTTATTATTTATACATATTACTGCTTGTTCAAGATTAAAATTTTTAAAATATAAGGAATAGAAATGATCGACTAAATCTACAGCTTTATGTATAATACTTAACTAATAACATAATTTAACTGCTTACTATTTAAATTACAATTGGGATTTTAATATTCAAAATTAAAAAAAGGCTAAAATTAATTAATTTAAAAATATAAAATTGCATAGCAAAATTCCACCAATGAAAACAACAAACACCTAACGTCTTTTTTATCCCATCTTTACTCATATTTATATTTCAAATTATGTTTTTCTTTTTGGAAAAAAAATATTTTTATTTTAAAAAACCTGTCTGAAAAAACAAATATAAAAAAGAGGGAGATTTTATCTTTTCCGTTTAGGGTGGCTGACGGTTTCAAAATTATTATTTCTTAATTAATTTCTGTCAACCATGAAAATGGCGGCGGTTACGGAGAGACGGTGCCAGCACAGCCAAACATGTTTGAATATTTATCAACACCGTCGATCATAAAGGGCAAATGGAAGGCGTCGATTTACATCTGAATCTCATCATCAATTAAAAAATTGTGATGATGAACAGTGGAGCGTGGTGGAAACAGTAAAGGATGGTCTGAGTCCCAGATATGGGAGAGATGCTTACAGCTCAGCCGACAGCACCATGTGTTCCCGCATGTGCATGGCACGTGATTCTCTTGCCCTTTCGTTTTGGTATATCTTTGTCCCTAACCCTAACTATAACTACGATAATGTTAAAATACCATGACCATTATTATACGTTACAAAAGTTTTTTGAATTTATTCCTTATTTAATTCTTTTAAATATCAATTATGATTCATAAGTGATAATGAAATTTAAAATTTTTATTAATCAGATGAAAACTCTCTTATAATTATAAGGTATTCTAATTTTCTAGACACGTTTAATTATTATATCGTAATTCTTTGTATAATTTTTATAGTATAAATTGTAATTTTAAATTATATAATTTTAAATTCTAGGAAATACTAATTATTATGAAAATGATAAATTACCCAATTGATCACTCAATTTTTAAAACAAACCACTCGATTGACGGCATCAAAGTCCTTTAATCGATTTGCTCCATTTCGATTAATTAGACTATAAACATTTTAGATTATTTACTAATATAAGTTATCTTCTCGTATTATGATCCGACCTCGTAATATAATTTAATATTAATTAAACATTAGCTAATCGATAAATTAATATTTATTTACATTTTATTTTACATTCAAAATTACGATAATATTAATGTGAATCATAAAAGTTTGTTTAAACGAATTTATACGAAAAATTATAAATATAAGGGTCTGTTTGATTGCTAGTAAAATATTTTCCGTAAAATGATTTACGGAAAATGTTTTACTTTTCTTTAAAATGATTTATTGGAAAATATTTTCGGTGTTTGATTGAATCTGTAAAATATTTTCTCTTTGCTTGGCGATTTTTGAAAATATTTTTCAAAAAGTTGTTTTACATATATTAATATATATTAATAAATTTTATATTTTAAATTATTTTTACATATATTGCAATAATTTATTTATAATAATACTCAATTATTAAGCTACAATATTAATCGTTATAAATTGAAAAAAACAAATATCAAATAAATTATTTGTAATTGTGTTAAAAAAACAAGTATTGAATAATTAAAAAAACAAGTTATTGGAAAATCGATAAACAGAAGCAGTTTTCTACCGGAAATGAAGGAAGGAATGAAGGAGGCGATAGAGAGGAGAGCACGAAAAATGTCTTATGGAAATTGAAAGGGTAAGGCATTTTCCCTAAAATGTAACCTATTTTCCCTTGTTTTGGAGTTTATTTTCCAAGTGGAAAATGTTTTCCGCCAATTAAACGCTGGAAAAGTTGGAAATGATTTTCCGAAAAATCAATTCCGTCAATCAAACAGACCCTAAATGATGAATTAAACTACACAAGGAAGATGAGAGTGGCGGTTCACACAATGATACTGTGTAGAGAGCAATTTAGGGTGGTAATTTGGCAAGGTTTTGGCATAACAGAGGGAAATCTACTCTAATGGTGAAGGAGGGGATATATAGGCAAGTTAGGACACTCGTAGAATTGACACATGTTCGTTTGGGTCTTGTCCTAGTCTACTCCTTAAGCAGGATAAGATTGATGTATCTGGTGATAAAACTGCAACTAGACTTGTACAATTTGAACTCCCAGGTGTAGGAAACAACGATAGTGTGCTGCACGTGTGTTTTCTCGTTCATCAAAATTTTGGTTTTGCCATAAGAGTGCGCCTATAGTTGCCATTTTAGGGGAAAAAGGGATTGTTAGAACAAGATACTCTATCCACGTCTTCAACATCAGGTCTTAAAGCCTGACTTTCTCTTGTCAAGGCCTCCATCTCACCATGAGAAGCCTGAAGTTACTGTTGTTGGAAAGCCAGTTGTGGTTGGTAATCTGGGTACATATGACACCCTTGCCTTTATACGTTAAGTGGGGAGGCAGCTTCATTGTGCTGCCACTGGAACTGAGGAAGGTTTTGACTTGCTCTCAATTCTCTAATAACTTCAGTGTATTGATGAAGTTGTTCTTGATGTTGGTGGTATTATTGGTCGTACCTAAGTTGTTGCATCATTTGATCCTTTAAAGCCCTCATTTGCTCTTGTAATTCCATGAATTGTCGGGAAGAGAAATTGGAGCTATAATTCTGTTTGTTCTTTAGGAGTGGGGATTGAGTGTATGTTAGTCGATGGTGGGAATGATAGCTGGTTTGTATAAGTGTTGTATCTAGGCTACCGCAGTTGATGCTGACGGCATCAATTTTCATATGGATCACTGTAGGGATTGTATCAACGTGCACGTGCTGAGGATTGCTACTTTGGTCACTCTGAAAAGCCTACGTAAAAGTAATAGCAATGGAACCATGGTTCTTGGGGATGTTCTCATTAGGATGATATAAATCCTTCCACGCTTATCACCCTAAAATGTTGAGGCTAAAGCTAAGAAGGATGATGCAAGTGATGGTTCACACAGTGGTACAGTGCAAAGAGCCATTTATGGTGGTGATTTGGCAGAGTTTGATATAAGTGAGTGCGATACCCCTAATGCTGAAGGGGGAGTATATACAGACAAGGCTGATCACTACGTGCCGTGGGCCTTGACATGTGTTCATACAAGTCTTATCTTGGTTTGCTCTTTATATGACGTAATAGCATTTTAGCCAAATGATGATGGGATTAATATATCTAGCGATTAGGCTACGATTTGATTTGTGCAAACTTGATCAAGATACACATGCCGTCCATGCAAAAGGGAAGCTTGACATATGTCTTGATGAGGTAGAGTGAAGGTACTCCATGTGTAAAGCATATTATGTGTTAACGGGGATCATGTTTAGATAAGTATTGATTAATAATGGTTTAAAATGAATAAAGGAAAATATTTCCATTTTCTACCATAATATGTATATAATTTAAGTTTAAGCAACAAGACAATGGATGCTAAAATTTGACATGACATGTTTTTGTGTTTTTAAATTTACTTTAATATCTGTCCTCTTTCTCTGTCCTCAAATCAAACTACGGATCTTTTATTCATAAAAAAACTATGATTTATTATTATTAAAGTAAAAGAAAAACTGAAACGAGAGATGAAACTAGATTATGGGTTAGCTTAGGCTAGGCTAGGCTAGGCTTACAAGGGAAGGACATGCTTTGTCTTGTTCCTGAAAGACATGCTTTACGTGTGACCTAACATTTTCTCCTAATCCATGTGGGCATAAAGTTTATTTTCTTTTCTTTTGATTCAATGTGTCCATAAAGTAAATAAAGAAGTCTTGATAAAGAATAGACTTCTTCCTTTTCCTATACCCTCCATCCCTCTACCATGTCCCATGTATACCACAAAAAAGATAGCTCAAGATGCGTAGGGAAAGAGAAGCTTATCTGCCTGCCTAAACAGCCAAATTAAGATTGCTCAAAATATTACATAACTTTAATCATATTTGTTCTTTTTGACACAATATTTTAAACTATCCATAACACATCCTAACGCATAAATAAGAAGATAATACACTTTAATACACTTAAATTAATATTCTCTTATATTAACAACAATACTGATATTGAACTAATACTCAATCCACGTTACATAACTTAGTTTTAGTTTTACATTCATATATTTTTTAATAAAAAAGCAAAATAGGTAAAACTGAAGTTAGGTACAACGAATCCTATATTAATAGGGATTTGACATAGCTAGGTACTAGACCAACATACTCTGCAATAGATGGTTAATATCTTATGTGACCAGCAGCATTGCAGTGTCATCAAATTCATTAGATCTGTCTACATTTTACTCTTATTCAACTAATTCTACTTGCTTTAAATGTTTCACTAGATTCAATTATTTTAACAAATTAACCAATGAATTTGTAATATAATTATATTATCATACTAAAATTTTCTAATTAGTTATTAGACTCTTTCAATTTACTCAACATATATACATTAATTCAAAAAAAAATACAATCAAATTAAATAAAATTACTCGCATAAAAGGTTGGCAAAATTTTTAAACTGGGTGTAGCTTAGATTGTTTGATCAATAAACTGTTTTTTTTTTTTTGCAAAAGATAAAATATGAGCTAGAAAATGATATCTATAATTGTAAAAGTTCTTTTATCTTTATATGTTACCCTAAGCTCGAGAATGAAAACACGAAGACAAGTGACAAATGCCAATATATATATAATATTAATTCAGAAGCTAAAAAAGATTCAAATTCTACTCGCATGCATCCAATATTGAACCAAATGCGTTAATGAAAAAAATCAATCCAATGAATTTTCCAAAATCCTGCTTAATATTCTTGAACAAAAGTGAATTTGACAATAAAAAATTCCCATGTGGGTTGAACTCCATTGAAAACCCAAATTCAATCAGACTCTGACTCATTTTCTAATTATATAATATATTATGTAATTTGCATCACATACTCTAATAATACATACCCTATAATTATATATAATACTATAAGATAAACATTAAAAGATATGCTAAATTGTTTATATTTAAAATTTTAATTAATGAAAAAGCATCTTAAATATTAAATTAAAAAATTACATAATTGCTCTGTTTAAAAACTTAAAAATAACATGGATGAACTTAAAATAATTTGGGATTGTCAATTACAAATATAAGTGAGTTTAGACAAAATTTAAAAACCATATTTTAGACCAACCCCAACTTGAACAAATATGAAATGTGCTATGTACATGCATAGACTGCAATAGGAGCAGCCTGAACCATTAAAACTTCTTTGAGCAAAAAACAAAAACACCATGAACAATTCTAGTAAAGGCAAATAAAACAAAAAACAAAGTCAAATTATTAGTCGAGAATATATATATATATATATATATATATATAAAATAAACCAGGGATGTTCAATGTACCTAATCCTGGAGCCAATTATCGAAACGTGACATCATTGGTGTATAATTCAAAAGGTTGCCACACCTTGCTTCAAAACATAAGTGCCCACAGTTCACATGTTCCTACTTTTTAGAATGAACCAAACTCATGGTATACAAAAAGATAACACAAGAAAAAATCGTACCTATCATCATCATGTGTGCTGTAAACAAGGTTTGGCAATATTGAATCATCGGAGTTACTGCACAACTTGCATTTGCTGGGCATGATCACTTCACGAACCAAAAGCGAATTTCGCCACTGTCTCAGGTTCTCTCTCACTAGATGGCAAAATGGTTTTTTGAGTTCAAAGTTAAAATGATGGTCTGCCATTGCCTTCTAATTTGGAGTAATATGACATAATTCTGTTCAGCACATAAAGGGAGCAAAAGAACCATAGTGACTCAGTTACCGCAACAAACTTAGGCTATTGTTTAGAGGTGTCATCATGGCTGTATTCCGAGGATCCAACAGCCTCTTCCTTTAGTAAATCGGAGTTTGTATTTTCTTGATTAGAAGTTCTAGTTGGGCCATCCTCCTCCTTGTCAGTATTGCTTTGCAACCCAATATTTTGTGCTATTGCCCTATGATCTTGAGATTCCTTGACTGTTTCAACATGTTGCTGGGCTTGAGCTTGTGACTTAGACAAAGGAAAAGATGCAGAAGCACCATCTGATCCTTTCAAAAGGCAAACATACTTGAACACCAGTTGTTTATAGTTATTTAGCAGCTCTTCAACGTCTTTTACTGTCAAATCACCGGCATGAGCAAACATGTATGGGCACTCTTGAAACACTTTACTCACTTGATCCTCCTTCAGAAGTATAGTCGCCCCTCTATTCTCCAATTCTGAGATGGATGGAACTTTAGAGATTGATGACTGATCTTTACTTGAAGATTTTCCATCAGAAGATTTAGGCCTATTAGCATGGTCCTCCTTAAGAGTGTGATGTCTGGATTCAGTTGGTTCTCTCTGATCTTGTCCAGCAAGTTGGTTAATTTGACTGGACAGACCATCCAAATCTGTTGAAAGGCCTGACAGAAGAGCTCGAGCAAACTCCATGTTTTTCTCAAACTCGGTTTCCTCCAATGAAAGGGCTTTTGCATCGATATTTGAGATGAAAGCCGCAGCAGACAGCATGTTCGTAAAAAAGTAGGCTGCTTCAGAAACTAATCGAGACTGACGTCTATAACGTTGTATATACAATAAATTCGAGTGCAGCTGTGGAGGATTTGCCTACGTAACAGATTTCATGAGAATCATACATTATTTATTATTTCTTAACAGAGGGATGATGAACTATACAACCAAGCATCCATACACTACTGACTTACCTTTATGGTAACATAAATCAACACAGGAAGAAAATCATCAGCTCCAGGAGGATTCTCATTTGAAGCAATTGAAGCATTAAGCAATAAATTATTGATAACCTTGCAACAATTGAGGATACACACAAGCTTGTCTCTTGGAGCCTTGTACATATTAATTTTTTGCAACTCTTTCTGTGCAAGCTGCCAAATAAAGTACAGATTCAGGGGAGAGACTGAAAGGTGGAATAGCTATCATAACTGGGAATCCAAAATCCCAAGCATATCCACACACAAGCTTTATCGACCAAATTTTTTTCTGAAATAAATTAGAACCATAATCAAACTGCACTCAAGTGTTGAGACATTTGTTGCACACAATAAATAAATTTTCTTCAAACAACAAAAAGTAGAGGCAGTGAATATGGTATGATATATTGCTCAATAGTTACTTATCCAAAAAATAAATAAAGATATATTAGACCTCAATTTATGTGCATAACAAAGTCAGATAAATAAGATCATCAAATTAAAAAGGCAACAATAATTACAACTAGTTCAGACATTATAATGATGACAAGCTTGTTTCAGATGGAAAGCATTTGTAGATAATTTTGTTTTAGATGGAAAGCATTTGTAGATAATTTGCAATACTCAACTGCTTAAGACCAAGACTTTTCATTTAATGTAAACAGAATTCTACCTACATTACTATCAGCTTGTCTTGCTCATAAAATTAGCAGACCTAATTAGAGATGGGGAGAAAAACTTATTGACCAAATCCCCAAGTATTTTACACCCAAAACTACAGAAGACCAGTTGTTCCTTTGTGGAAAATATTTCTGAGAACGACATTCTCTAAAAGCAGCGAACAAGGACTGGAACTTCAGCTTTTAATTGGTGCATTACTTCAAAACAGTTTAGTCAATTCTCAGTACAGCAAAGATATTAGCCATAAGTTTATAACCAAAAGCTGGGGGTACAAGCACTGTATCAAATTGAGTTCAATGATCAAATGATTTCACTGCTGCTTAAGACAATATGAATAATTCGTAGAAAACTGAAAAATTATTAAGGCATTAAGCATGGAGCTCCTATAAAAAAGGAATATCTTATGTAATATGGAACAAATATGGAGGAAAAATAGACATAAAAAAAAAAAACAGATTTATATGGTTACAGAGCGTGCAGCTTCAAGCATCCACATGTGCATCAACGTTCATGGTAGATAGCCAAAATCTAGATCAGCTATGTTTAATAGGATGACAAAATGCATAAACTGCCATCTAAAAATAGATTGATGCAGCATTGTCTTGACATGTTAACAAGGCATAACTGCACAGGGCCTCCTAACATTAGAAAACCACATCACGAGTGCACATTCCTCATTCGGTCATGCCATGGGATGAGAACAATAAAAGTGAGTTCATATCAAATTTGGACTCCTATGCTACGCTCATAGTAAGGCACGGAAGAATCTACCACATAAGATGACCTCAATAGAAGTTCTCTATACAGCTCAAGCAGGGATGCATTGAGGAAAATAGATTCTCCACGAAGCAATATTCCTAACAAAGAAATTAACTTTCCTACCTAGCTAAGGATTTCTGCACTTTTATGGTCCATCTTTCTAGCCTCCCTTATATGAATTATAGACAGCATGACACCTATCAGCATTACATCCTTGGAAGCATCTAATAAAAATGTTACTACTTTTGTCTATTTCACCATGATGAATTGTGAGAATCCCTAGCAGCTTCTTATTAACTAGTTGTTATTCCTGATTTCTAGATAAAGTCATTGATTATTATCTTCAAGGAGGCAAACACCTTGTAATGTTTTTTTACTCCAGCCAAAGCCATAATCGTTTCACTATTTGCACAGAAGATATCCAAAAATATACTCTACCAAAGGTTTTTAAAAAAAGGTTAAAAGGGTTCTCACTTCTCAATAGAATAGAAAGCCAAACATGAAAAGGAAAGATATAGTTCACAGAGACAACATATGCCAAAGGTAAGCTAACTCCATACTCCCAAAAAAAAATAGGCAACCACTTGAAACAGAAATTTCCCAATTTACCAGCCATGATGTCTCATTCTGAAAGGCCGGCTTAATATCCAAGTTCTCAGGCCGAACGAATTGCTGAACAAGAGCCATCTTCTGAGAAAGTTGTTCATCAAGCTTTACATCATCTGGAAGTGAAGCAAACACACGGGTAAATAACTTTGTCATAACATACTTCTCCAATCCCTGTATTAGGAAAAGAAAAAAAAAAGTAAATACATCAACCCAAGGTGAATTTCTTTTATCCTTTTTATTTTTTTCCCTTAAAACAAATTACCTAATGCAAGATAATCAGTTAAAATGACTTACTTCACCAGCACTGTCCAACTCCTCCTCTGAACATCCAGCCCAAAGCGGATGAGCTCGAAAAGCAGCTTCCATGTTGGCAAAGAATGCCTGTACGGCCGCACTGTCCCTTTCGGGATCAGGAGCATTGTTGGAGAACGAAACTATGAAACTGTAATATGGCGACACGAACGAAACTCAGAAAGTCAAAACCCTGAAACGATTGCCTAAAATGGAACAACCCAATCCTTCTTAAATTAAGTTCGATTATCAATTAATTAGACAAAAAAAAAACAGCTTCCACATCGGGATTTTTACTTAATTTGAAGCAATCAACTAATAAATTTAAATCACCGACCAAAGAAATTTATAAACAATCAATAATCACTTCCGATTAGTCGCAAATCACGTTCAATCATAAGTCTACGCATAGATTTAAAGATGAACATTTAAAATGAGAAAGAGAGGGAGCGACCTTTTGATAGATTTCACGAAATCAGCAGCGGAAGGCTGGCGCATACGCTCTAGAAAATCTTGCAATCCTAAGAAAACGTCGGCGTTCTCCATTTACGGTAACCGCCGTCTGATTGTTTGACAGTCGCTTAGCTGACGTTGATTAGAGAGGAGACAGAGAGAGGGCTTTTTGCTTAGGGGAGAAGTCTTCTAGAATGAGAAGAATGCGTGATTGAAGGTTCAGACGCAGTTGCAGACAACCAAAAACACAAAAAAAAAAAAAAAAAAAAAAATGAAATTGGGCTCTGTTCTTTCGGGTCTCTCGTTAATATTTAATCTATACTAATATTTACCTTTCTCTCCATCGCACTCGAATTTATTAATTTATTAAAAATATATTTTTCGTAGGGTAAATATTAAATTTAGAGTAAATTCTCTCAACTTTATGGTGTTTTTATTTTGGTAAAATAAAATTCTTGCAATTTTGTCACCTAATTTTTAAGACGTTTTTATTTTAGTCACTCAAGCGTTAAATCTCTAATAAAAGTTAATTTAATTGGTTGCTTTTATTTTAGTCACCTAAAAGTATTTTCTTTTAAGTATTGACTGGGTAAAAAAATGGTAGAAACTAAAATAATACACAAAAATATCAAATTGTATTTGTTTATCTCATTACCGAAATTTTAAATGTCTTTTATAATACTAAAATTTTAATTTTCAAAATATCATAATAATTTTTAATAATTTTCTTAAGTTGATATTCAATTGATTAAGGGTCATTGATGGCATCAATAAAGTATGTTATCTTTCTCTTTTTTTTCAAGAATATGACCATACAAATCGAGGGAAAAAAATACCTTTCATAGACAATAAAAGACAAGCTCCATCAACACAACAAAGGCTTCAGTTTCAATATTAATAGAACATTATGGCACGTTGACAATTGATACTGTTACAACTCAAGTACAATATATATAGAGTGATAGTAAGCACTTAATACGATATGGAAATCAACTCCGAATGACTCAAAGCGGTGGGCAAAATCGGCAAAACCATCCCTAATTGCAAAAACAAGACTACATGCATAAGCAAGACTAAAACACGTATTATAAGAGCAGACAAAAACTCTAAAAGTGAATATTTATTGAACAATAGAAAACAAACAAAAAAAAACGTATAAAACTTAAACAACATGGGTGTAGGGCCCAAATTTTGCCTGGAGCCCAGTATGACCCAAACAAAACAAAAAAAAACCCAAACTAATTAGTAGCCCAAATACAATAGGCCCAAACAGCACCGGCAACCGACGGCCAGTACAGTGGCCGATGGCCGGACCCTTGACCGGTGCTTGGAGGAAGAGGGGTGGGTTGAGAGTGTATTTCAGTTTTTTTCTTTAGAAATGGAAGAGAATGATTTTTTTTGAAAAAACTTGGGCTTTTATACCCCATTAAACGGCGCTGTTTAGGGTTGGCTTCTGTCGAAACCGCTTTTTTGAAAACAAAAATTTTAGTTGTCGACTTAAAAAACAAAAATTGGAGTCACCACCGATCCTTTATTAAGGTGTGATCGGCTCACCTTAAAATGATTTTGGTCTACGAAATTTAAGAAAATGAGTTCGGGAGTCAGTTACGCACGAGGAAGGATTAGCACTCTCGTAACGCCCAAAATCGGTACCAAATTGATTCTCTAATGTCTAGGTGTCGAAAGTTTGAAAAGATTTTAAAAGGAAACTTTTTATCTCATGAATGCATCAAAATAATAAGACATTCTTATTTCAAAGAAATAAAACACTACACCCAGTGAGTTAGGGCACAATGTTTTTAAATCTTCAAAATACCCGAATATTGCCTTTTGCTTTTGAAAATTCTTATTTCGAGAAGTCAAAATATCAGGACCAGTAAGTTAGGACCCAACATTTTTGAACTCCCAAGAATAAGCTTTTATTTAAAATTTGCGAATTTAATGCAAAATAAATACTTGGCTTTCTAAATTCATCGAAAAAATGATCGCAATCCAGTAAGTTAGGGCACGATCTTTCTCGAGAATCATGAACGCCAAATATTTTAAAAATTTATAAAATGTGATGATTTTAATGGTTCGACGAAACCAAAATATATTTTCTTTAAAAAGTATAGTAAAAATGCTAATGTACCACATGAAAGCAATACTTTAATTTAAATTATATGTATATGTATTTTGAAAATCGTGAAAATAAAATAAAAGTATAAATGTATGGATATGTGTATATATTTACAAAATAAAAGAAATGTATAAGTATATATAAATATATAAAATATAATGTATATAAAAGCTAAAGAAAGATAAAATAATAAAAAGAATATATATAAAAACGTATGTATATCTATAGGCATATATATATGAATGTAGAAATTATGAAAATAAAGTAATATATAAAAAAGAAGCATGCGTATGGAAGTAATAATACTAATAATAATAATAGATAATAAATAATAGATAATACAATAATACAATAATAATAATGCAGTTTAATAAAAAAAAACCTAAAATCACAGATTAAGGATTAAAATGAAGAAAAACGGAATTTAAGGGCCCAAATCCGAAGATAGAAAGCACTAAGAGGGACCAAATCAAAACACGCGCGACAGGAGGGGGACCCAAAGGGAGATTTTCCCAAACCTCTCAAACGCTGTGCTTTAAAAGGATCAAAATGTAACAAAAATAAAACATGCGACCCAAATTTAAATGAAACAAAAAAAAGATTTAGACACGCTTTTAAAAAGAGAGGGACCAAACGCGCAAATAGACCATTAAAAATAAAACACGCGGATCCTGAGAATATACGACGTCGTTTTGAGGCCATTGAAGTTGGCCCCAAACGGCGTCGTTTCATAGCCCATATAAAAGCCAAATTTCCCTTAAAAAAATCCATTTTCCCTTTCTGTTTCAAAACAACAAGGAAAAAAATATCCTTTTCCTCTCAAGTAGGCCCAGAATCCGGCCTAACTCCGGCGAGGATTTCAGTGAGAGCTCTGGCACCGTCACTATCGTCGACCACCGCGCGCGGTGGCCGAAAATCCTAAAGTGACCCTTTTTTAAACCGTCTTAACCCCGGGGACTCCGATCTATCCTTAAAACTCGCTAAAAACCTTCAAAGATCGGAGGAAGACCGAAAAACCCTTCGGTTTCCTCTTCTCCGGCCGTCAGCAAGGTAAGTCTTTTCCTTTTTCTTTTTATTCTTTCACGTATATAGGAAGTAAAACGGAGAAAAACAATAAAAGAGAGAAAAAAACCTAGTCACCTTAAAAGAAACTAATCTTTTCTTTTATTTTTGTATTCTTTTTACACTGAAAAAAACCCGTTTTACAGATTTTCCCTCCTTTTTTACAAATTTTCTATGGCTTTAAATAACCGAAAATAATAATGCAAATCCCTTCTTTTTCGTTATTCTGATATTGTCATCGGTTGTTTGTTGCTGTAGGTTTAACATGCGCGACATGCGAGGGGCGGGGAGGAGCGGCGCACGTGGAGGAGGCTTGCTCCGATCCTTGCGGCTGCTGGAAAGGGAGGCTCCTAGGGTTTCTGTTTTTTGGTTAAGCTTTGGGCTAGGTTTAGTTTGGGTCAGGTGTTGGGCCATTCTAGGTTTAGTTGGGTCTGTTTATTGGTTTGGGCCCGGGCATTATTGGGTTTGTACAGCTTCAGTAGCCCTAAAACGGCGTCATTTTGGCCCTTACCCGAATTTCAACTCGACCCGCTCTAGGGGGATCCGCGTGTTTTTATGCAGAGGGGTAAATTGCGCTTTTAGCCCCTCCGCTTTTACAACGTGTCGTGGTGCAATCTGGTCCTTTTTTTAGTTTTTTTAATTTGGGTTGCAAATTTTGTTGGCGTTTCAATTTGGTCCTTGAACCATACGCTGACCCTGGGTTAAAACGCTGCGCATAAGGGGTGTAACACCCCTTACCCGAGACCATGGCCGGAGTCGAGCATGAGGCGTTACTTGACTTAACTTAAAAGTTCGGGGCATAAAAATTTACTTTCAAATTTAATTTCATCATTCATAATAAAGCTGTCCTCCTGTACAGCAGTCACTAAAATAATTATAATTCAAGCTACGAAACTCGAAATTTAGATCCGTAAATTTTACATAAAACTAGACTCATATATCTATTCACCATAAATTTTTCAGAATTTTTTTCTTTAGCCAATTAGTACAGTTTATTAGTTGAAGTCTCCCCTATTTCACTAATCGACTATCCTAACCACTCATCACTAAAATTTAATTATCTCTTATTAAAGGCTTCATATGGTGATTAAACTTATTTCTACTGAAAATAGACTCATTAAGGAGTCTATACATATAAATTATAACTCAAAATTCCTTCTGTACAATTTTTAATGAATTTCTAAAGTCAGAACAGGGGACTTCAAAAACATTCTTGCCCTGTTTCACTAAAATTCAAATATCTAAAAGTATATAATTCTTTTGCTTACTCCACTTCTTTCCTATGAAAGTAGACTCTTTCAGCTTTAATTTCATATCTCACTCAACTTCTAATTCTATTTCCACTATTTTGGTGATTTTTAAAAGTTACATCAATGCTGCTGTCCAAGAACTGCTCCATTGCAATTTTTAAAAAAAATTCAATATAACCCCTTTATAATTGTCTAACCTTCCCTGCAAATTTCAAATCACAACCAATTCCAGTATTTCATCTACTTCATTTAAATACTAATGAAGTTCAACCAATCAACCATTTCAAACTAAAAACATGTATATATTTCGATATCTAACATAACCATAACATTCAAATTTACTTTTACTTCAATTCCTATACATGCCATATAAATCCAAAAGTTGCTTAACATAAACTACGGAGTATATCGGGTAGTGTGATTCTTGATGTAGATCCGATCCTCCGAATGTATAAATACGTTAATCTACAAAACAATAAACACACACATCTAAGCTTATAGAAAAGCTTAGTAAGTTCATAGGCATAAAACATAAATCTTACCAAACACTTGTACACTTATACAATATACACCATTACTAAATTTACATCAACCACAATCTTTGGTGAGTTCCTTGGTATAAACTCACTACTACTTATTCTTTTACCATAATTCCTTTGGGCCCATTTGTCACTTACCATCCTTGATCAAAATTAAGGAGCAGTTCACGGAAAATTTGAGTACTTCACTTTCACTTTGCCATATGACCTCTTATCACTTGTCCTTGATCAGATAAGTGTAGCTAGGCTACCACTTATCACTTTACCACTTGATCAGATAAGTGTAGCTGAAGCTACCACTTATCACTTTATCACTTGATCAGATAAGTGTAGCCACTTATCACTTTGTTTCTTGATCAGATAAGTGTAACCACTTATCACTTTGTTTCTTGATCAGATAAGTGTAGCTAAAACTACCACTTATCACTTTGTCACTTGATCAGAAGTACTCAAATCCGACGTTCCACTTAATTTGATCATTTATTCGATTTTCACATTTTATTTTATTCTCATTTCAACAATAAATACATTTCACCATACATTGTATAATTCATGAAATTAACATTTAATCATTAAATTTCAGCCATATGAACTTACGGATCGATTTGCGAAATTTGTAAAAGTTCAGGGACTAATCGGCTACTTTTTCTTTTCCTCGACTTGTTTCAGGTTCTCGATCTAAAATGCAAATTTATTCATTCATCAGCATTTAATTCAATTCTAATTCATTTCACAATTTATGCCCTTTAATTTTCGAAGTTACACTTTTACCCCAAACTTTACAGTTTTTACAATTTGATCCCTACTCAATTAACCCCTCAATTGATCTAATTTTTCTCAATTAACACCTTTTCCAACTATTTTAGACTACTACATAGCCTTTCATACTCAAAACCGCAACACCAAACCTTAATTCCCAACTTTTTCACAATTAGGTCCCTAAAATCAATTTCTATCAAAATTACTTAATAAAATCATCATATAACAAAATTAAAGCTTCAATTTCATGTTTATTCATCATAAAAATCCAACACTAATCAATGGTAACTTTCAAAATCAGCCATGGAATCAAAAACTAATGAAATAATTAGTTGGACCTAATTGTAAAAGTATCAAAATCACAAAAATTAGAAGAAATAATCAAGAATTAAACTTACATGATTCAAAATATGAAAAACCAGCTTATTCCAGACCTCCTATGGCGTTTTTGCTGATAAATTGTGAAGAGATCTCTAGATTTTTACTTTTGTCTTTGTTTTAAATGTTTAATTTGTTAAGTTTCCAATTTTGCCCCTGTTTCTCCTTACATTCTGCTGATTTTTCTTACCCAACCGTCCAGCCCATATAATTTGGGCCTAATAGCCTTTTAAATCCCTCCACTTTAGTCACTTAAGCTATTTAATCACAATTTAACAAATTTTACACTATTCCCAATTTAGTCCTTTTAGTTAATTAACTATCCAAGCGTTAAAATTTTCTAACGAAACTTTAATACCAACTCAATGACACTCTATAAATATTTCTAAAATATTTATGGCTCGGTTTAAAATCTTTGAGGTCTCGATACCTCGTTTTTTTATTTTAATTATTTTAATATTTATTCCTAGTACACTATTCACTATTTCAAAAATTTTCCTAACTTCACATTTAACTTATACTTACTAAATTTATAATATTTTCTACTGTTTGTCGATTTAGTGATCTCGAATCACCATTCAACACCACTAAAAATTCAGCTATTACAACTCTCCCCTTTTAGGAAATTTCGTCCCAAAATTTCGTACTGAAATAAATTAGGATCTTGAAATCTCATCAATTCCTCCGTTTCCCAGGTTGCCTCCTCAGATCCATGTCGATTCCATAACACCTTAACTAGTGGTACACGTTTATTCCTCAACTCTTTAACCTCCCGAGCTAAAATTTTCACCGGTTCCTCTGAATAAGTCATGTCAGGTTGAAGCTCTATTTCCGTATGAGGAATTACATGTGATGGATCTGATCTATACCGTCTCAACATAGACACATGAAACACATTATGAATATTTTCAAGTTCCTGGGCAAAGCCAATCTATAAGCTACTGGACCGATTCTTTCAATGATTTCATACTACCGATAAATCGTAATGAGTTTTCCCTTTCTGCCGAACCGCAAAACTTTCTTCCACGGTGACACTTTCAAAAATACACGATCACCCACACTAAACTCTATATCCCTTCTCTTCAAATCTGCATATGATTTTTGCCGATCGGAGGACTTTTAAACAATCTCGAATAATCTGAACTTTTCTTGATTTCGAATCAAGTCTACTCCCACCGGTTTGATTCACTTAATTCAGGTCCAATATAATGGAGTTCTACACTTTCTTCCATCTGAGCTTCAAGCGGTGCCATTTTAATACTAGTTTGATAACTATTATTATAAGCAAATTCGGCTAAAGGTAAATACCTTTCCAGTACCGCCACGAACTCAAGTATACAACACCTTAACATATCTTCTAAAATCAATCACTCGCTCGATTTGCCCATCATGCAGGGATGAAAAGTCGTCTTGAAATTTAATTTGGTGCCCGAGCCTCCTGTAATTTACTCCAAAATCTCGAGGTAAATCTCGGATCTCGATCCGAAATAATAGATATCGGTACCCATGTAACCTCACTATCTCGGACACATATAACTCCGCTTAACTTTTCAAGTCGATAATGCTTACATTGGAATAAAATGTGCCGACTTAGTTAACCGATCAACAATCACCCATATCGAATCTTTCTTCTTGAGATTCTTGGTAATCCAGATACAAAATCCATCGTGACATGTTCCCATTTCCACTCTGGAATCATAATGGGTCAGAACAACCACTTCGGCACTTGATGCTCGACTTTCACTGTTGACAAATCAAACATCTTGCTACATATTCACAGATTTCTCGTTTCATTCCGAGCCACCAATACATTTTCTTCAAATCACAATACATTTTGTACTCCCGGGTGAATAGAACACATACTCTTGTGAGCCTCGATAAAATATCATTTTCAAGTCTAAATTATTTGGAACACATATTCTATTACGATAATATAACATACCATTTTCATCAATGGAGTATTCGAGCTTAACTCATTTTGAACCATCATCGTTTTAGCATCAATTTTGGGTCTTCATCTTGTAATTCCGAATCCGTTGAAAGAACACAGTTTAGCTTTTAATTCCGCTAGTATAGAACCATCCTCATTAATAGATAAATGAGCACTCAATGCCCGTAATGCAAATAATGATGATTTCAGACTAAGTGCATCTGCTACGACATTTGCTTTCCACGGTGATAGTCAATGACAAGATCATAATCTTTCAAAGAACTCTAACCATCGTCTCATCTCAAATTTAACTCTTTCGAGTCATTAAATACTTCAAGCTTTTATGATCGGTACACGTAACATTTCTCACCATATAAGTAGTGTCTCCATATTTTCAAAGCAAACACGATCACGCCAATTCCAAATCATGTGTAGGATAATTCTTCTCGTGCGGTTTCGGTTGTCGGGAAGCATATGCCACCACTTTTCCCGACCGCATAAGTACACAACCCAAACCACTCGAGACGCATCACTATATACTACAAGCAGACGCCTGGATTCGGTTGAGTCAACACTGGAGCCTCTGTCAACATCTTTTCAATGATCGAAACTCTGCGACATTAAATGCGACCATATAAATTCAACATTCTTTTGTAGTAATCGAGTCAGCGGTAAGGTAATCATTGAGAAATCTTTGACAAATCGGCGATAATAACACGCCAATCCTAGAAAGCTCGTACTTCAAGAACATTCTTTGGAACTTTCAATTTACCACTGCCGCTATCTTACTTGGATCCACTCTTATTCCATCACCGATACTATATGACCCAAAACGCAACTTCACGAAGCCAAAATTCACATTTCTTGAATTTCGCATATAACTATTTCTCCCATAAAGTCGTAATACAATCCTTAGATGTTGTGCATGTTCGGACTCGTCTTTGAATAAATCAATACATCGTCAATGAACACAACCACAAATCTATCCAAATATGATGAAAAATTCTATTCATCAAATCCATAAAAGCGGCAGGAGCATTGGTTAAACCAAATGGCACCACCAAAATTCATAATGACCATATCGAGTTCGGAAGGCGCTTTGACATCACACTCTTTAACTTTCAAGCGATAATACCGGATCGAAGGTCTATCTTGGAAAATCTGCGCGGCACCTTTCAAGCGATCAAGCAGATCATCAATACGAGGCAAAGGATATTTATTCTTTACGTTACCTTATTCAACTGCCTGTAATCTATACACAGTCTTAAAGAACCGTCCTTCTTTTTCACAAACGAGACAGGTGCACCCCAGGGCGACATACTCGGTCTGATGAACCCTTTATCTAATAACTCCTGCAACTGCGCCTTCAACTCTTTTAATTCCGCTGGAGCCATTCTGTACGGTGTCATTGATATAGGAGTTGTTCTGGGAATTATATCAATTACAAATTCAACTTCTCTATCAGGTGGTAGACCGGGTAACTCTTCAGGGAACACATCAGGAAATTCATTCACCACTGGCACTTGTTCGAGCTTTAAATCAGAACCCCAAGTATCAAGGATATAGGCCAAGAATGCTTCATTGCCTTTGCGTAATAATCTCTGAGCAGAGAGAGCTGAAATAATTCTGATTGTATCGCCCATATTTTCTGACCCAACTGAGATTACATCTCCTGTTTGACATTTCAAACTGATTTGCTTATCACGACAATTCACCACCGCATCGTGCCTCATTAACCAGTCCATCCCCAGAATAATGTCAAATTCCCGAAAGGGTAACAACATCAAATCAGCGGGGAATTCATAGCCTTTCACTTTCAGTGGACAATTACGACATATTAAATTAACCATCACACTATGACCTAATGGATTTGTAACTTGTATATCAAATTCAGTGGACTCAACAGATAAATTCTTTTCGGATGCTAACATAGTGCAAATATATGAATGAGTAGATCCGGGTCTATCAATGCATAAACAATAACATCATAAAGATAGAAAGTACCAGCAATTACATCAGGAGCCGTAGCTTCTTCCCTTGCTCGAATGGCGTAGGTACGTGCTGGTGCTCTATTCTCTGATCGACCAACTGATTCCCTCGTACCCGAACGGGTAGTCCTCAGTAACCTTCTTCTCGGCCGAACGTCTACTTCTTTGAGGAATGGTTCTCTGTATCTCTTTCTGTTCCACTTCATCTTTTTGCAGCCGGGGACAATCTCGAATAAGATGATCAGTAGCCCCACATTTATAACAAGCCCCCATCTTAGTCCTGCATTCTCCGAAATGATATCTTCCACAATATTGACACTTAGGTCGTGAAGCATTCTGAACACTGCTCACACTTGCTACAGGTCTATCGAATACCCTGAAATCAGATTGTCTTGGTCTATCTCTTCCCGATCTCCCAGACACTGATGTAGTTTGATTAATTTCTTCTCTAGATTTCTTCACCGGAAAATCGAAAATGACTTAGAAGCACCTCTTTGAATGGCTCTTTACTTTTTCGATCCATTGCATTTTTCATTGTATACTTCTTCAAGCTTTTGAGCACGGTCGTGAAACAACAAACTCTCGTATTTCATTACCCCAATCATCATTCTAATTTCATCATTTAACCCTTCTTCAAACCGGATACACATTTCTTCTTGATGGGTACAATGTCTCGGGCATATTTGCTGAGGTAGACAAATTCTCTTTCATATTCAGCTACTGATTTATTTCCCTGTCGTAGGTCGAGAAATTCCATTTTCTTTTTATCCAAATACCGTCTGCCCACATATTTCTTCTTAAATTCATTTTGGAAAAATTCCCAAGAAATTTTCTCTGCCGGAACCACAGCCTCGATCGTCTCCCACCAACTATAAGCTTCTTCTTTCAACAGAGACACAGCACATCTCAAATAGTCATCTGGTGAGCAAGCCATTTCTTTAAAAATTCTTATCAAACTCTGTAACCAATATTCAGCTTTGACGGGATCATCATCAGTCCTTCCCCAAAATTCTTCGGCTCCAAGTTTTCTAAGCCTTTCCAATGGAGAACGCTTACTAGATTCAGTCGTTGTAGGAGGTGGAGGAGCAACCGGGGGTACCATCGATGGAGCAATAGGGGGAGGAGGTGGTTCAGCCTGATTTCTTTCTTGCCTCATTTCAGTATACCACCGATTCATAATCCCATAAATCATATTCTTTAATTCATGCTCTCGCATTTGGGAAATCGAACATCACCGCTTGCTCTTTGTTCGAATTCGTGCTCTCTTATTAACTTCTTCTTGATCAAGATGCGTTCAGTAAATTTGACATCTTTATAATCGGAGTATCTATAAAAATAACAAAGATTAGATCGGATCATACACATCACACTATCACAGATTTATATGGCATGTATTTCTAAACACTTTACACTTCACACATATTCCGAGGACCGGCTAAACCGGGCTCTGATACCACTAAAATGTAACACCCTTACCGAGACCATGGCGAGTCGAGCATGAGGCGTTACTTGACTTAACTTAAAAGTTCGGGGCATAAAAATTTACTTTCAAATTTAATTTCATCATTCATAATAAAGCTGTCCTCCTGTACAGCAGTCACTAAAATAATTATAATTCAAGCTACGAAACTCGAAATTTAGATCCGTAAATTTTACATAAAACTAGACTCATATATCTATTCACCATAAATTTTTCAGAATTTTTTCTTTAGCCAATTAGTACAGTTTATTAGTTGAAGTCTCCCTATTTCACTAATCGACTATCCTAACCACTCATCACTAAAATTTAATTATCTCTTATTAAAGGCTTCATATGGTGATTAAACTTATTTCTACTGAAAATAGACTCATTAAGGAGTCTATACATATAAATTATAACTCAAAATTCCTTCTGTACAATTTTTAATGAATTTCTAAAGTCAGAACAGGGGACTTCAAAACATTCTTGCCCTGTTTCACTAAAATTCAAATATCTAAAAGTATATAATTCTTTTGCTTACTCCACTTCTTTCCTATGAAAGTAGACTCTTTCAGCTTTAATTTCATATCTCACTCAACTTCTAATTCTATTTCCACTATTTTTGGTGATTTTTAAAAGTTACATCAATGCTGCTGTCCAAGAACTGCTCCATTGCAATTTTAAAAAAATTCAATATAACCCTTTATAATTGTCTAACCTTCCTGCAAATTTCAAATCACAACCAATTCCAGATTTCATCTACTTCATTTAAATACTAATGAAGTTCAACCAATCAACCATTTCAAACTAAAACATGTATATATTTCGATATCTAACATAACCATAACATTCAAATTTACTTTTTACTTCAATTCCCTATACATGCCATATAAATCCAAAAGTTGCTTAACATAAACTACGGAGTATATCCGGGTAGTGTGATTCTTGATGTAGATCCGATCCTCCGAATGTATAAATACGTTAATCTACAAAACAATAAACACACACATCTAAGCTTATAGAAAAGCTTAGTAAGTTCATAGGCATAAAACATAAATCTTACCAAACACTTGTACACTTATACAATATACACCATTACTAAATTTACCTGTCAACCACAATCTTTGGTGAGTTCCTTGGTATAAACTCACTACTACTTATTCTTTTACCATAATTCCTTTGGGCCCATTTGTCACTTACCATCCTTGATCAAAATTAAGGAACGGTTACGGAAAATTTGAGTACTTCACTTTCACTTTGCCATATGACCTCTTATCACTTGTCCTTGATCAGATAAGTGTAGCTAGGCTACCACTTATCACTTTACCATTGATCGAGATAAGTGTAGTGAAGCTACCACTTATCACTTTATCACTTGATCGATAAGTGTAGCCACTTATCACTTTGTTTCTTGATCGGATAAGTGTAACCACTTATCACTTTGTTTCTTGATCAGATAAGTGTAGCTAAAACTACCACTTATCACTTTGTCACTTGATCGAAGTACTCAAATCCGACGTTCCACTTAATTTGATCATTTATTCGATTTTCACATTTTATTTTATTCTCATTTCAACAATAAATACATTTCACCATACATTGTATAATTCATGAAATTAACATTTAATCATTAAATTTCAGCCATATGAACTTACGGATCGATTTGCGAATTTGTAAAAGTTCGGGACTAATCGGCTACTTTTTCTTTTCCTCGACTTGTTTGAGTTCTCGATCTAAAATGCAAATTTATTCATTCATCAGCATTTAATTCAATTCTAATTCATTTCACAATTTATGCCCTTTAATTTTCGAAGTTACACTTTTACCCCAAACTTTACAGTTTTACAATTTGATCCCTACTCAATTAACCCCTCAATTGATCTAATTTTTCTCAATTAACACCTTTTCCAACTATTTTAGACTACTACATAGCCTTTCATACTCAAAACCGCAACACCAAATCTTAATTCCCAACTTTTCACAATTAGGTCCCTAAAATCAATTTCTATCAAAATTACTTAATAAAATCATCATATAACAAAATTAAAGCTTCAATTTCATGTTTATTCATCATAAAAATCCAACACTAATCAATGGTAACTTTCAAAATCAGCCATGGAATCAAAAACTAATGAAATAATTAGTTGGACCTAATTGTAAAAGTATCAAAATCACAAAATTAGAAGAAATAATCAAGAATTAAACTTACATGATTCAAAAATATGAAAAACCAGCTTATTCCAGACCTCCTATGGCGTTTTTGCTGATAAATTGTGAAGAGATCTCTAGATTTTTCACTTTTGTCTTTGTTTTAAATGTTTAATTTGTTAAGTTTCCAATTTTGCCCTGTTTCTCCTTACATTCTGCTGATTTTTCTTACCCAACCGTCCAGCCCATATAATTTGGGCCTAATAGCCTTTAAATCCCTCCACTTTAGTCACTTAAGCTATTTAATCACAATTTAACAAATTTTACACTATTCCCAATTTAGTCCTTTTAGTTAATTAACTATCCAAACGTTAAAATTTTCTAACTGAAACTTTAATACCAACTCAATGACACTCTATAAATATTTCTAAAAATATTTATGGCTCGGTTTAAAATCTTTGAGGTCTCGATACCTCGTTTTTTTTATTTTAATTATTTTAATATTTATTCCTAGTACACTATTCACTATTTCAAAAATTTTCCTAACTTCACATTTAACTTATACTTACTAAATTTATAATATTTTCTACTCGTTTGTCAGATTTAGTGATCTCGAATCACCATTCCGACACCACTAAAAATTCAGGCTATTACAAGGGGCCTGTGATATTTGCTCATCTGCTCCTTGGAACTTTCAACGCGCTCTATTTTGGTCCCTGGTAACCTTTATTTTATTTGCAATTTTGACCTAAGTTTTTTCATCCAAATTCGATTTCGTCCTAGGCCCATTTAATTAATTAATTAATTTATTTATTTATTTTAAAAAATAAAATCCCTTTTATCATCATTAATTTTAAGTTTTATATATTATTTATTTTAAATTGTTTTACATATTATTTATTTCAAATTTTTGTTTATTGTAAACTATTATACATATATATGAATATGTCTTTCAAATTGTCAATTTTCTTATATATTGATTATTTGGAACTTTTATTATCTATTGTTCTTATAAATCGTTTATTTTAAATTATTATTCACTTTAAATTGTTTCATACATTATCTTTTGTTTTCCTTTGATTACTAATGTTGGTATTAAAATTATATGTTGTGTGCTTATTATCGTGGGTGCTATAATTTGTTCATTCGTATTTTTGTATATTTGTCATTCATTAATGTAACATTTTATTCATAAATTATCATTCCATGTTCTATATTAGCATCCGATCATTCCATCATTTCAAAAGTGGCACTTAATGTGTTTTATATACCCATAATAAACCGTTTTATGTTACCCCTAAATAAACAAAATATACATCGTTTAGGTATCGTATTCGTTAAAATTCTTTTTAAAAAAAGAAGAAATTTTTAATTAAGGCAATATTTCGCGTTTTGGAGATCCGAGAAATCGTACTCTAACTTACGGGGTTTCGATTTTCTCGTTAAACCTAAATAGCAAAATATCCTTTAAAGTTTCAAAAAAGAATTTCTAAATAAGACTATTTTGTGTTTGGAAATTCGAGAAAACGTGCCCTAACGTGCTGGGTTTCGATTTCTCATTCAACCAAATAGCCAAATATCCTCTTAAAACTTCAAAGTATAGGTTTCTGAAACCATAAGGTGACCTTGGTTTCGAGGGTTTAAAATATCGTATCCTAACATGCTGGGTGTGATATTCCTTCAGAACAAGAGAATCTTAAATTTCAATCCATGTTATTCAAATTTTTTTTAAGGATCGTATTTTTTAAAACTCTTCAAAGTTTTCAATCTTCGACATTAAGACACTAATTAATTAACTAGGTACCAATTTTTGGCCGTTACAAGGGTGCTAATCCTTCCTCGTACGCAACCGACTCCCGAACCTGTTTCTTTGAATTTCGCAGACCAAAAGCATTGTTTTGATAAATCTAAACTGTTTATTAAAAACAATCGTTTTACGAGGTGACCCGATCACACCTCATCAAAAAAGATTGGTGGTGACTCCCATTTTCGTTTTATTTTCAAAATCCAAGTCGACATCGTTTTATCAAAAAAATGGTGTCAACAATGGGACCAAACCAACTCGTGAAATAATTTATTATTCTAAAATACTTTCAAAACAAAATTAAATTAAGAAGTCGATAAAGCACCACCCACTTTTCAAGAGAAATTGTTGGTGGCCAATGAAATTCTAATGATGATAGTCACCATCATTTGTCCATCACAACTTGCAAAGAGAGAGAGAGACGTTGGTGGGAAGGACAAAAAGGCAGCTGCCACCCGACTGGAGGTTGGCCCTACCACTAGACAAAAAAAAAACAAACGGTTTGGAGAAAAAAAGAGAACAATTTTTTTTTGGACAGTACATTATTTGAATGCACTTATAACTTAGGCTCTAAATATTAAACTTGGATTATCTCGAATGATTAGGTACGATGTATTCTTGATGCTCTCAATTGTAATTTTTCTCTTTTTACTGAAAATGAGATAAAAATACGAAAATCATGTAGTAAGGTTTAGATTATCATTTACTCTCTTTACTCAAAAAATGAACAAATTAATCTCTGTATATTAGATAAAAAAATCAATTTTTCTGTTAAAATTTAGTCCTTATACATCAGCATAACATATGCGTGGTACGTCTCTATTTAGTTATTCCATTAACTACACCAGTTTTCAATAATAAAACTAATTTATCTATATTTTTAACAGAAAAGACCAAATATAATTTAACTCCTAGAAAAAACCCTATATGGGACTAAACACACACACAAAAATGGCACATACAATTAGAAAAAAAATTATTGATACAATGATGTAAAGTTCTCAACTGTCTGCCTTCCATATAAATAACAAGCGTGTAACATTGCAAGATCAGCATATCACTTGCAGCCTATTTTACAAACCTTTCTCTATAAATATAACCACATACATTAGGGTTTTCCTTTTGGAGTTTGGACCACCATTTTTGCACCTCTTAAAATTACAACATTACCTTAATAATTCTAAAGTATAAATACAATCATCTCTCCTATCAAACCCAAAAATGAAAAGAATGGGAATATACGTTGAAATGCTACTATCATAATATGCTTTTCTGATTAAAAAAAGTGATTTCTATCTTTAATCTCCATTTCTTTCCAATACGATTTCCTGCAAATGTTGTTGGAGATGGGTTTGCAGATATGTATTGAAACCAGATGCAATGTTTTTCTCCTACTTCGCTGGACGAAATCTGCTTTCTCGATCATCAAACCACGAATGTTTGATCTTGTTTACAACAAGAAAAGCTTAGTATCCGAACTAATTTAGAGTAAAGTGTTCCAAACCGCATCATCTCCTTCACCACACCTTTTGTGAACGGTTTTGAGCTTCTCAACAGATTTGCAGATTCCACTGCAGCTCCAGTCGAAAGATGCAACACAGACATTACCTGCTTGTGCCTTCCACTCACAATCTGTGGAACAGGAAACAAACAAAGAGTTAAAACAGGAAGAAGACCGAAATAGCAAAGAGCGTTAAGCTTTGACTAAATCCAAATGAAATTATCGTATTAAGCATTAATTGAGATTTAGGATTGAGGTAAGAGTTTTTGGCATGTAGATATGTAGTTTGACACAAGATTTAAAGCATTACCTGGAGGAGTCCCACAGCACATATTCCTATCATCTATGTGCTCAACCTCAAGGCCAATAAACCATGCCCCGAGGGACACATCTTCATTAGCATACTTATGCAATATAGGCCTGCAATCATTCAGAATCACTCGGCATATTAGCGATACCTCTTTTAAAAGATTATTATCAGGGACAGAAACCGGAAGAGTAAAGGATATAAATTTGACCAGCATTTTAATAAGCTTGGGAATTTTAATGGACTTATGCAAGATTACAAAAGATTAACTCTATGCTTAAAGTGATAAACAAGGGCTAATTAAATAAACTGAAAGAAAAATTGAAGACAGAGAGAAAACTTAAGTCAAGGGGATGATTGCCAGGCATTGCCAAATGGGCACAAATAAAAGGACTATGAAAATTAAATCAGAACCCTCAATTGGCAAAGTAAATATAAACAAAGAACAGGCTAGTCCAAGACAAAAATCAAAGATCTTACTGGTTTATGGAGATGTATGTTGCTAGCTCCTTTGAAATTGCATATATCTGACCAGTTGCATGCCGGAAGTATTTGTTACCCTCTTCTCCAAATTTCCAGTACTCTGGTTCATGGTACTTAACATTCCTAATGAACATAAAGGAAAGGAACAGAAGTTATATAACAAATTTGCAGGAGGGAGCAAAGCAAATTGAAAAAGTAATATTATGAACAATAAAAAGGTCATGGGGAAAATTACTTGCTAGAAAGAACTGGTCCAGATTTCATGCACCCTATATAGACTCGGGGCTTGGAACGGTGACGGCCAAGGGTAGTAGCTAGCATACCTATGAGAAAATAAGCATAAGAAATTCATCATACAAAACAACCGAATTTTTTCTTTATTATTATGATGGTGTGATAAAATGTTTAAGATAAAGAAAAGAGATGGAAAACCAACCAAGATTAACATGGACATCATCATCCACCTTGACATAGAACTCAGCATCCCATTTTGCAACTGCAGTAGAAAAGAAAATTTTTGTTTTTGCTGATAACTCGTGATATCCTTCAACATGCTCCTGCATTTTAAGATTGAAACTAGATATCAGTAAGAAATGCTTGAATATCTCGCAAGAATATCCAAAAATTATAGGGGTGCTTTCTAACCAGTCTAAAAAAATCCTTATGCTGAGCCTCCTCCGAATCAATAGCTCGATCTAAAATGCTGTTGGATGTTGCACTGGATCAAACAACGTATATACAACTTATGTTAGTTCAAATATGTACTTTATATTTATCCCATGCTGATCACAGTGTAACAAATGTCATTTGCTTAACATTGCCATTTCTTTGGTTAAACAAATTTCAGTTCGAACTAAAGTTTTATCGGAAAAAGTACCATGGAGGTCCCTGTACTAGGAGTTAGAATGCATTTTGCCCTCTCTACTCAAAAATGGCAAATTAGTCCCTATATTTAGATCAAAGAAAAAACTGGTATTTTCTGTTACAAATTTCATCTTTTGTTCTATTAAAAACCAGAGTGACTAATAGAATAACCAAAAAATGACAACTGGCATGCCAGGTGACCTCATGCTAAGGTACAAGGGACCAGTTTTTAGCAGGAAAGTTAGAGGAAATTTTTAACCAATGACCAATTTACTCTTTGATTTAATGTATAGGGACTAATTTACCCATTTTTTGAGTATAAGTGTCAAAATACAATCCGACTTCTAAGTACAATGGCCTCCATGTCACTTTTACCAAGCTTTCTCTTGCGTGAAATGGTTTACCTATGGCCGATCATGAAACGAATGACGATCCCCTTCTCACGCTCCAATTGAATAAGCTTTTCCCCTACTCAAACATTAACATACGAATTCATTAAATACTAGCAAACTAATTGATATTAAAACCTCAAAAGGTTATGGAAAAATATGGAACCTTGTGGCATCCAAGTCTCCCGGACAGAATCGCGCCGTCGCCTACTACTAAAAGCAGTATTGATTCCAATGACCATGAACACCTTCTTCCTAGGTGGACCATCACGAGTCAAGGTTGAAACAACTTTAGATGCCTCCCCATTGTCCATTTCCTGAGAACTACGAGAGGCAGCTAACTGCATCTCTAGCATTGCAACCGACTTGTCTAGAGATCTGTAAGGCCTCATGAAAGATCATAATTTTTTACAAACAAATTAGCTAAAAAGTAAAAACACAGGTTAATCTTAACTGAAATAACAAGAACCCAATTCTGTACTCACTGAATTGCTTCATGGGTTTTCAAAACTTCACCCATTACATCATTATCTTGTCCAGGCGTCTGTGTAAACATGGTAAAAAACCTTCCTTTTAGAAATACAAATTTCGTTTTCAAAAAAGTAAAAGTAAACAAGAACCAAAAGAAAAAGAACACATACTTTCTTAGTATCGCAATCACCGGAGACAATCTGCAACTCCTGCTCACGTCGGCGTTGTGATAAAAGTTGACCGTTGGATTCAGGTGGTACCCACAACCTGTAACCAAAATCCAATGGCTAGAAATAAATCAAAAAAGAAGAAGAGAAAAACTCCATCCCAACAATTAGAGAGGAAAAACAAACACTGACCCAGTTCATCAATCTATCCAAAGAAAAGAAAAACACAAGAAATGAAATGAAATTTGAAAAACCAAAAAAATTTATATATATAGAGAGAGAGGGGGAGACCTGTTACTGAAGAGAATCCCAAGAGTGAAGAAGGAGAGACAGATGAATGGGATCCAATTAAGGGAGATCTTCTTGGGACTACGTTGCGGCTTCATGGCCGAGAGGGGAGAGAGAGGCGGAGCTGTAGATAATGTAAAAAAGAAACTGAGATATTCAATATTTGAAACGAAGAAGAAGATTCAAAGCTTTTATAGTTGTGTTAGGCTTGTCAAAGTTCATTTCATAAAGGGTGACTGGATTGGATGAATGGAAAATCGTAAGACTGTTACGCGCGTTGGACCGTCAAAAAGAATGAGGGAAAACAAAAATTAGGCATTAAACAAAGGGAAACTTGCCGCATTAGTATTTATTAAGGTTTTCAACATTGAACTTTCCGTCGTGCTTTGGCCCCCTCCGTGGAACTCACGTGCACGCCAGTCACGCCACCTGTCTTCAATCAAACACTGTACATGGCCCGACTTGTTTTCTCCTTGGATTTTAACCCGAATCCTGTTGATTTTTCTTTTCATCCATCACCACAGTTTTTGCAAAAAATTCCCAATTTTTCTGACACTTTATTTATTGTTTATGATTTAATTTGATTTCCAAATTTTGTCTGATTTTTGTAAATAATAATTTCAAATCATTTTTATTTTATAAAACAAATTAAGTTATATAAATTATAAAATATATTACAATATTAAAAATAGTTTGATTGGACTCGGGTTTGAAAGCTTAAATTTATCTCATATTTTATAAGAGTTTAATTTTTTGTATAATGATTTATTTAGCTCTTCAATTTCATAAAAATTATTTTAACTTTCCATTTATTTTTAATTTTTTAAACTTTTAAACTTGTGTTTTAGTCAAATCACTCCGAATAGATTAAAAGTTAACTTTTTTAACTTTCTTGATGTGATATACGTGGATAACACGTCAACATTCAATTAAATTTTAAAATTATATCATCCACATGAATGCCACATCAACAAAGTTAACAAATATTGATTTTTCCATCTATTTTGAGTGATTTAATAAAAAATACAAGTTCAAAAGTTAAAAGAGTCGAAAAATTAAATGGAAAATTAAAATGATATTTTATAAAATTGAAAGGCAAAAACGTCATTATACTTTTTCCTATCAAAACTTATTTTGACCTAATATTTTTTCCAACTTTCTCAAATATTATGTATAACATATATTTATAAAAAATTATGCTTTGAAGTTTATGATTTTCAAGTTGAAATTTTAACAAATGCTACTATGATTTTAAATTTATTTTAAGTTTAAATTAATTTTATATATTAATCTGTAAAAAATAATTTTTTATTATATATTACTGTTTGATTCCAATCAAAAACTCATAATTTCCGTCTTATATATTTATTTTTTTAGATTTACTAAAATATAAATATATATAAATAAGAAAAGAAATTTATATTATTTTATTGTTGAAAAAGTTATTACGTTAACGGTGGGTTTTAAAGTTCCATTTTTCTTTTACGACAAATTATTAGAGCCACGTGGGGCCACCATCATGTGAAATGACAAGAGTTGTCGTCGCTGTTTCTTTCATTACTAATTAACGGATTTGCTTTTTACTGACAGAAAAAATATAAAAATGTTGGAAATCCACCTTTTAATATTAAATTAATATTAAATAAATAATACAAAAAGTTAAAAAAATAAAACAATCTCTGCAATAAAAAAATAATTTTTTCCCAAAATTATTTGTTATTTTAATCACTAAACGTAATAGTAAAATACCCAAAATTTGTTCTAGAAGGAATTTGAGATATGTGGAGATTGATTATTTATTTATAATCGTGAAATGAATGAAAATAATTTTAATAGAAACGAGACTTCGTTTAACATAATAAAAATAGCATAAGCTAGCAATGAGTAGCTTTGAGCAAAATGAATGTTTAAAGACTTTGTCAGACTTATTATAGCCTATTATATTTTCTGTGTTACATCCCAAAAGTCCCGCCTACCTTCAACGAATTCATTTGCAATTTCTTTGCAATTTAAACACTTTGTCCACTTACCAATTTGCGATATCCTATGATGAATTCGAATTTCCATCCGAAGTTTTAAGAGAGTTTGAGTTAAATCCAATAAATAGGTCCGTTTAAAATATGTGTCGGGTTTGGGTTTTAAATTTATTTTCCAAAAATTTGTAAATGAATCTCGGTGTTTGTGGAAAGCATGTTATCACATCATAACGTTTTCATTCATGTCGTCAACAGTGTAACTAAAGGGGCTGGCAATAGAGGTGTCCATGGGTCGGGCCCAAAAAAAAATTCGGCCCGCTTCCTAGGTCCGGGCCAAGCCTAAAAATTTTGTCCAGGCCCGGCCCGAAAAAAAAATTCTAAGCCCGAGCCCGGCCCAGCCCGACCTATTTTTTAATAAATACCAAAAAATTATTTTAAAAATAAAAAATAAAAAAATTATTTTAAAAATATTTTAAAATATTTTAAAATAAAAAATATTTATTTATTATATATTCGGGCAGAGCCGAGACCGGGCCAAAAAAGTGGTGCTCGAGGCCCGACCCGTTTTTTAAACGGGCCTAGTTTTTTTTGCCCAAACCCATATTTCGGGCCTATATTTTTACTCGAACCCTCCCATATTTCGGGCGGGCCGTCAGGCTGGGTCGGGCCACCCGGCCCATGGACACCTCTAGCTAGCAAGGGCCCCAGTCCAATTTTTTAAAAACTTTTAAATTAGTAAAGATAAAATTACACTTTGGCCCCCTAAAAATGATAAAAATTTGATTTAATTATTTAAAAATTATAAAGACATAGGTTATTTAAATGTTGAAATTGCATTTTTACTATTGTAAAAATTAAAATTTAATTTTGGCACCCTAAAAAAAATTTCTGTCTTCACCCCTGTGTGTCGTCACGACATTGTTTGTCATTGCAACATCAGGAAGTTTCTCGTTGTGACGTCGCCGGCTAACTTTAGTAAGTACCTGCAAACTGTTCGATAAATGCGAGGTACACCCCACAAATTGGTACTCAATTGGCAAAATTAAAAATACTCGAGCATGATGATTGTTACTTTATGCCATAGAGAGAGCTTCGCCACGACCCATAATCTCAATAATAATTCCAACTTCTCAAGTTTACTAATTTCGAATCAAACTTCAATCTAGTTTAAAATAGATTCTATTAAAAACTCGAGTCACATCCTCCTAATTGTGTTGCTTCTTTCTTCTATACCAGTATGATTTTGACATCCTTCAATTTTTAAACCTTATTTGTGATAAAAGTCAAGTTCATGTCAAAACAATTTTCATGGTTGGTTAAAGGAATTAAACTTTTTTCATGTCAAAATTCCTCACTTCAAGCCACAACTCATGGACTTGACTTGAATGGAATTTACTTTTATTTTTTGTTAAATTCTAAGAATAGTCCTTGTATTTATCTATTTCTGTTGGTTTAGTCCCTCCACTTTTATTTGCTCAAAATTAATCTCTTTATGTTTCGATTTGTTCATTTTTAGTTGATCGGTTAACTTATTCCATTAACTATGTTACAAAATTATCTCCTTAACTTTTATAGCTTTTGTCAGTTTGATCTCTACTCTTTTTATTTCTTCTTTAATTATTGAAATTTTAAAAAGTTATAAAATTTTCTCATATGTGATACGTGTCAACTAATTAAAATAGAAAAAATAAATAAAATTTACTATTAATCGTTACTACTAAAGATTTTAAATTGTAATTCTTATCTAGCGACAATAAATATCGTGTATATTAAATAATTTTAAGAATCAAGACTCTCGCACCAAAGAAGGTTGTGAATATCTGGAAAATCAAAGGAAACCATGCAAAAAAAAAGACATGAAGACTTTCTTTCCTTCCTTCTTTCATGATATATATCGTTTTAAAAAAAAAGGAGATGTTAGTTTTGTTTATTAGGGGAAACCATGAGAGTTGAGGGAATATGAAAGAAGTAAAAAGAGTTAGAAAAGAGGGTTTTTCTAAAGTTTATTATCGAGAAAATTAGTGTTTTAATCCTGCAAGAATAAACTCATAATTAATTAAATAGTTAATGAATTCTAATCTAATGGTGATTAATATTAAGTTTTAGTGTTTTTTAATTTCCTATAATTTTTAATAATGAAAGTAAAAATAAAAAGAGTAGGGTCAAATTGACAAAAGTTGTAAAAATTGAAGGGCTACATTTGTGATTATACTTAATTTTTTAACAGAGTTAATGAAATAAGTTGTAAAAGTAGAGGGACCAATTTTAAGCAAATATAAATATAATATTTATTTTTATCCAATTCATTCCGCAAGAAATGGAAAAACAAGTAATCTTATTTTATTTTTTATTACATACAATAAAAATATAATTTAAAATAATTTTAATAACAATTAATTTTAAGCATATTCTAAAATATATGTCACTTATTACACGCCACACAACAGCATGATTTAATTTCACAATCAAATTATTAGTGAAATATAAAAATCAAATAGATTCGTAAAAATAATTAAATGTATTTTATTTAATGCATACAATTGATCCGTGCATCGCACAAGTATACAAACTAATATATATACTAGTTTGTATCATCCCGCCACGCCATAATTAATTGTATCCATAAATTAAGGTACATTAAATATATTTAAAAACGTGTACAATTTATTAGAGAAGTTTAGTTTTATAAAATTTGTTGGTTTACAAATAAAGTTAAAACATTAAAATTAATGTTTTGGCCTACTTTGTAGTATATATTTATATTTGGGTATTTGTAATATATATTTTAAAAATGGCGTAATTTATATAAAAAGTAAATACACAATACTGAAATATAAAAATAAAAAATATTAAATTATAATAAAAGAATAACATATAAAGTTAATAAACATTAAATTAAAACAATATAATTTTTTAAAAGTGTTAAAAATAATGAGTTAGAACTAAAATAATATTAGATTAATCATTTATAAATATGGACAAGTTTAAGTAATATCGAATCAAATTTAAGCAAATATATAATGTATTAATATCATATATATATATATATATATATATATATATATATATATATATAACTTGGCCCATCTTATAAACAACCTTTAGATGCAATTAAAGGTGTTCATGGACCGGGTTTGGGTTAGGCCTAAGTATTATATTAAAATATTTTATGTTTGTCTAAGATTGACCTAGTCTAAAATATGAACTTAAAATTTCGGCCAAACCCATATGCAAAAGACTAACTCAAGCCTATTTTAGGTCCGCCCATATTATTTTTTAATTTTTTAAAATATTTATATTATTTTATTTTAATATTTACTAATTTTATACATTTTTTTTATTTATTGATATTTTTTATATAATCATCTTAACATTATTTTAATGTTTACTTTAGAGTAGTATTATATATTTTGTATATGTTTATTTTTTTAGTGTATTCTAAATAACATAATATATAAAAATAACAAAATATAAAATATTATAAACTTAAAAACGGGTCAGGTCGGTCCTTGAATGTTCAAGCCTGAACCCGACCCATATTTAAATGGGCTTGATTTTTTTGTCTAAACCTATTTTCCAGGCCTAATATTTTTACCTAAACACCTCTAAATTTCGGACGAGCTTTTGAACCTAATTGAGTAACCTGACCCACGAATAGATCTAGATGCAATCCATGAATATACCGACTTAGCCTGGCTATAAGACTCCCAAAGTTTGGGCCATAAATTTCCAACATAAATCTTTTACTAAAGGAATGTCCCATTTTAAAGAATTTGGTATAACAAAGTTGGATTTCCCATTTTAATTTTCAATTTAACTAAGTTTATCCTGAAGACGAAGTAATCAAAGTAAAGCTCTCGTAATAAAATAAACCCTCAGATATATATAGCATCAAATAAAGCTTTTCTTCTAGTCAAAGTATTTTATTATAATATTCTTAACTAATAATAAAAAAGATAAACTATCAAAATAGTCACTTTTTTTGTTTGAAGATATATTTTAGTCACTTATATTTAAAATGTTACATTTTAGTCACTGAGCGTTAATTTCCGTTAACGATGTAACGGTAAGCTAACGTGACATGTTAAATCATCATTTTAAACGAAAATTTTAGGTTAAATTATACAATTGGTCCTATATTTTTTCGTTTTGAGCCATTTAATTTTTTTATATTCTTTGAACTTTCCTCTTTTTTTTTCATTCTCTTCTCCATCTGTTTTCTTCCTTTCTCTATTTCTTTTAATGTAATTTTTCTATACTTCTCATTTGTTAAAACTAGTCCTTATGCTTTTATTTTTTGAACAATTTAATTTTTAATTCTTTATTTTCCTTTTCTTATTCCCTCTAGTTTTCTCTCTTCTCATATTCTTCATTGCGAAACATAATATTTGCCCACCAAATAAGCCAAGTCCTTGTTTCTTTCACATGATTCATAAATTGAATTTCACTCAAAACGAATATCAATCATTCTTAATCAAATCTCGATTTTGAATATAACCTAATTTTGAAACTAAAATTGGATATAACTAATCAATATAAAAATCATATTCTTAATCAAATCTAAACATAAATTGAATTCTTTATATTCAAAACAACTTTTTCCCGTTTCCAAACTTTTACATTAATGTGTAAATTATTTATTTCCCTTTCTTTTAATTTCTAATGAATAAAAGTAAGCGAAACGATAAAATTGATCTAAACCTTGTTGAATATTCCCAAGTGATGCGGAAACCCGGATCTAGACACAAGAGAAACACAAATTAGAATAAAACGAGAATAAATAAAATTAGTTAAATAATAAAAAAAAAGAAAAAAAAGGATAGATTTGCCCTATGGAACCCTTGGTTAACTTGTAACCAAAAACGCCAATGATTGAGCGGCTCCCTACGAAACCCCTAGAAGAAAAACCTCTAGAAACACCGATGAACGGGAAAGAAATTTGAATATTTGTAACTCCAAAATACCCTCGAAAGTAACAAACTCCAAACTAAATAACAAGAGAAGAATCACTCTACTCTAAAAAATTTGCCTCACACAAATTTGGAAGAAAACAAATACTCTCTTTTTATTCGACCTCCCCCAATGTGTAGAAAGCAAGCCTATTTATAGGCAAAATACAAGAGTAATTGAACCCTAATAAAACTCTTTAAAATTATCTAAGAAAATAAATAAATAATAACCTAACCAATAAAATTACTTAACTCATAAGTGATGTGTTCCAACCAATGAGAATTAAGTAAATAATAATAATAAGATACATAAAAGATTAATCCACCAATTTATGGGCTTGCACTATTCCAAGATTGGTCCAGTGAATTGCATTCCCGTATTTGTCAACGTCACGAACATGATGAATTAAATTTGTAGCAACAAAGTCTTGGACAAAAGCATTCATCTTTGATTTTAATTGTCGTGCCTTGCTTCGAGTGATTGGACCACTAGGAAAAACAACCCCTTGAGTGTCACCACCTTGGCTCGTATCACCAAGAAAGCTTGATTGAAAGTTGATTATAGATGAACCAAAGAGAGAAAGGGAGTATGGAACCAAACTGGTTTGGGTAAAGTTGAGGGTAAATTTTGTATGGCGGTCATTTTAGTCATTGAGAGTGTAGAGCTTGTTTGAAGAATCCATGAAACAACGTAGTTTCGAAAGGGCGAGAATGTTGTAAGTAAGATAGATAAGGTGGTCGTGGAGGTTGATTAGGAGGTTAAGGGAACGGGCTCAGGAAACTTTGTTAAGGGTTGACTGCCATAAGTCACAACTAGCGAGGTCTTCAAGTGGGACGAGCTTGCAGACTAGGTCATTGAGAGATATAAACTGGTTCTTTAAAGCGATGATGGATGATGATGTTTTGTAATTGTGGAGTGAGAATATGCGAAAGAAGTTTTATTTTGGTTTCAACTGTCACCTTTTCTTTTTTCACGAACATAAAAAAAGTTTTAACAAATGAAAAACATAAAAAAAAAACTATGTTAAAAGAAACGGAGAAGGGAGGAAAATAGAGGGAGAATCATAAGAGAATGAAAAATAAAGAAAAAAAAGTTAAAAAGAACATAAAAGAAACAAATTAAATTGCTCAAAATGAAAATATATGGGGACTAATTGTATAATTTAACCTAAATTTTTTGTTTGAAATGATGATTTAATGTGCCACGTCAGCTTACCGTTATACCGCTAACGGCAATTAATGGCTCAATAACTAAAATGTTACAACACATTAATGAAAGTGACTAAAACATAACATTTCAAACAGAAGTGACTAAAATCTAACCCGAGATAAACAAAAATGACTATTTTGATAGTTTACCCTAATAAAAATATTTCAATATTTTTCATAATCCGTACATTGAGATATAAAAAATATTTTAATTTTGTAATTATATATATTTTAAATATTTTAATTTACTGCAAATATATTTCAGCTGGTATAATATTTTTTGGAGCAAAACTTTTCAACTATAATATTAAAGTTTAAAATTTAAAATTAAGCGCACTTAATTATCTAATTTATGTGCTGGCATTTGTCTTTTCTAAAATTCTTTATCATCTGATGATTTTTCTTAAAGAATTAAAAATAAAATTAAGATATTTAAAAAAGAGAGTAAAATTTTACTAAAAAACTAAAATAATAATCTGGTGCAGTTTTAAATGCGTGCATCCAGGAGATAATGAGTCAAAATTACAGATTTATTTTAGGAAGAAGAAGTATAATTAAACACGCAAATTTGAAAGCTTCAATTTGATTTTACTTGCGCTGTAGAGTGCCACGTAATTTTTCCTTTTTTCTAAATTTTAATTTTGAATATTCGATGGTTTTTTTTCTGTTGTTTAATTTCCATTTTCACCCTTTAGTATTCCGTTACATTAAAGAAAAAAGTTTGGTACTGATACTGACACTTAAATTTCTAACGTAAATCCTTTTAATTTTTATTATATTTTGCAAATTTTTATATGAGAGAAAAGGATTTAAAATTAAAAAAGGAAAGAAGACAAACTATACCATTATGAAAGCAGTTGGCAAGCTTTCTACAAACATAATAATTTTTAATATTATAATTTTCATTCAAATTTCATATAAGTTTCCGTTAAATTTTGTCACTTTATTTACTTATATAATTTTTTAAAAACAAAATTTAACTAAACCAATTACTTAAAGATTTAACAATCATTTTCCCTACTATTCCAAGATTCTCCTTTTACATCACGTTCTAAATTGACTCTTCTCGATAAGTTTAAATTATACATTACATTGTACTGTTTTGCTCAACTTACTGAAATATTAATGGTGTCCACAAAATTCCAAGATATACTTTAAATAAAGTACATACGGCTTAAATTAAGAATAATTATTTGGTACATTATCTGTGGAGTTTTTTAGACTCCACAAATGGATTGAGAACGCAACACATATTACATTGATTTATATTTATATTTTTACTACACTCTATAGGACACTTGTCATATCATTAACTCATTTGTGAAGTTTAAAAAATCTCCACAAACGGTATATGAAATGATTTTTCTTGAAATATTAAACACATACAAAGTTCGCATTTTCACTTAAGCAGGTTATCTAGTTCTTTAAATAATGGGAAATTTTTTGAACAATAATTTTATTAATTTAACTATAAAATATGAAAGATAGGATTAATTCCTCTTATATATTTTAGGTTTTTTTTTATAAAAATAATATTAAAAAATTAATTAATTATAAAAATTGGAAGCATAAAAGAGAAAAAGAAAACCGTAAATACAAAATAAAAGTAGGGGCAATAATGTAATAAGAAAGTCGGTTCCAGAATATAATAATATATTCGAAAAATAAAAGTTGAAAGATGCTGAGTTTGCCCTAAGCGTCACCATATAAAGCTGCGTGCTTCTCTCTCTTTTCCTCCACAACAAAAATCCGCTATATCTAAAATAAGGTTCCAACCTCTGTTTTTCTTCACAAATTCCCAATCTAATCTCTTCCTCCCCTTCTTTTCCACATCTCATAGAAGGTATGATATCTGTTTCTAATTACTGTTCTTATTTTTTCTTATCGATGAATCTGTTCCATTTCATAGAATATTTTATTCCTATCTGTTGATTTTAATCTCTTGTGTCTTTGTTCTATAGCTGGATTTACTTATTTTTCTGTTTTTGAATCTTTGTAGATCTATATATATATTTTAAGTTCCTATTTGTTTTGATTTAGAATGATCGGATCTATGTAGATTGGTTCTTGTCAGAGCCATTATTTTCTTATTTCTGAACTTGATTTTTAATTTTTTATTTAGATGATTGTAAATCGGATGCTGAATCCTATGATTTTTTTCTATTTATTTTTTATTATTTAACGTTGAATAAAATGTTTAAGTTATTTATTCTGATTTTGTGATATTTAATAATTTTTCATTAATGTTTTGTTGAATTTACCTCGTCTTTAACACTCATTAATATGATTAGGAGGTTTACGGTTTCCTCTTTTTTCTGTTTCTTTTAATCTACCCTTAATATAGCAAATCCTTTTTCCTTTCCACGTTTTTACGGTTTGATTGATGTTAGGAAGCTTGAGAATAACATTTTAATCTTAATTTTGATAGTATCATTTCTTATACTAATATTTTGTGTATATCCCCCAATTGGAGGACCAAATATTGGAATCTGAAGGCATTTAGAAATCATAGGCTTTCGACCTTTAGCAGATATTTAGTTTTTCTACTTTTGGATGTATATATGCAATATTGGAAAACGTAATGCACTTTTCAGGTGTTGATTTTAATGAAATCAACTTTATGTTGATGAGCTGTCTACTGCTTATAGATCGACTGTATGCTCTAACATTTGCCTGGATTGACTGTATGTTTTTAACATCTTAATCACATATTAGAATTTGAAGCCATTTAAGAAACAAAATAGGGTTTTGACCTTTAAGACTTAAGCATATATTGAGTTTGTATGCTTTTGGATGTATACATGTTATATTGGAAATTTTAATGCCGTTCTTAGTTGTTGATTTTATTGGAAGTGACAATGTGGATGAACTTCTACTTATCGTTTTTTATATGTTTTAACATTTGCCTGGATTAATTTGTTTGTTGAATATCAGAGTTGGCAGTTTGCTCTGCTGTGTCGACAGTTTGTCAAAGTGGAGGGCATTAATTTTGAATCATCTTTTATGTCTGAACGGGCCTCTCTCTTTTTATCATCAATTGGTTTGCTCGGTGAATACTGTCCCACTTCTAGAAAAAAGGAAGGTATCTGCATGCATATTGAGGTCAGTAATACAGAAAAATTTGGTTGCCATTTTATGCGACCTATTCCAAGTGCAAGAAAGCAGTCTGGTAAAGGATTTCTTACCACAATTGGAATCACTAGTATCTGATCCCTCCTTTGTGATTAAGTCTGTACCACAAGTTCGATCAAGATGGCTTTGCAGAATATTGGTGCTTCCAACAGTGATGATGCCTTTTATAGGTATAAGATGCCCAAAATGATAACCAAGATTGAAGGACGAGGAAATGGCATCAAGACTAATGTGGTTAACATGGTTGAGATTGCGAAGGCTTTGGCTAGACCTGCTTCTTACCCTGTAAAGTATTTTGGTTGTGAACTGGGAGCCCAATCCAAGTTTGATGAGAAGACTGGAACTTCACTGGTAAATGGTGCCCATGAAACTGCCAAGCTTGCAGGGCTTCTTGAGAACTTCATCAAGAAGTATGTTCAGTGCTATGGTTGTGGGAACCCAGAAACTGAGATAGTTATTACGAAGACGCAGATGATTACTCTTAAATGTGCTGCATGTGGGTTTATTTCTGATGTCGACATGAGAGATAAGCTTACAACTTTCATTCTTAAGAATCCACCTGAGGCAAAGAAGTCATCAAAAGACAAGAAGGCGATGAGGAGGGCTGAAAAGGAAAGACTCAAGGAGGGTGAGGCTGCTGATGAAGAGCTGAAGAAGATCAAAAAAGAGACGAAGAAGAAAGGTTCCACTACTACAACTAAGGTTGCTGCTGCCAAAGGTGGAGTGACCAAGAAGAAAGGTAAACATTCTGATGAAGATCACTCCCCTGAACATAGCCAGGCTGATGAGAATGAACGGGTTGCCAGTGATGACGACGACGACGATGTTCAGTGGCAAACTGATACTTCACTTGCGGCTGCCCAACAACGCATCCAAGAGCAGTTGAGTGCTGTTACTGCTGATATGGTGATGCTTTCTACCGACGAAGAGAAGAAAAAGTCGGTTAAGAAGTCTCCTGAGCCTGAGACCAAGGTTCATGAGAATGGTGTTGGTGCTCATGACAAACTTGTTGATGAGATAAAGGAATACTTCAAGAAGGGATCGTCTCCAAATCAGCTTAAATCCTTCCTAGGTTCACTCACTGGAACCTCCAAAGAAGTCATGGATGCTCAATTTATAGCACTCTTCAATGATGTTGGGAAAGGGTTTGCAAAAGAAGTAACCAAAAAGAAGAACTACATTGCAGCAGCAGTAGCAGCAATCAAAGAAGAGCGATCTCAGTTGGTGCTCCTCAATTCTATCGAGTCTTTTTGCAGCAAGGCCAGCCCCGAGGCAGCAAAGGAGGTGGCGTTGGTTCTTAAAGTGCTGTATGACGATGATATTTTGGAAGAAGAGTTTATCATGGAGTGGTACCAGAAGGGTATAGCTGGTAGCAATAAGGGTTCTCAGATATGGAAGAACCTCAAGCCCTTCATTGAGTGGCTCCAGACTGCCGAGTCTGAATCGGAAGATGAGTGAATCCCGAAGCTCTTCGTATGGTATCTTCACTATGTTAAGCCTCTACTTCTAGTAGCGTCGTCTTCTATTATATGTTTGTGTTTGGCTTTACCGTGTCGTGTTTCCTAGAATAAAAGACAGTGAGCTACATCCCGTACGTGCTCTCTGCTGTTCTGTGGTTTATTATGTTGTGAACTGGTCATTGTTTATTCCCCTAATGTGTTAATTGAGTTTATGTTTTATTTCTTTCTAGTTTTTTTTTTCTTTTTTATGTGATCTTAAACCGTCATTAAGCCTGGTTTAACTTTTCATTTTTTTAATTAATTTTTCCTGATTAAAGCAAAATTTAGAAACTTTACCGAGTAGTGTCTTTTAGTGGGAGAAGATGTATGCTGCTCGAGTGTATATATTGGAGCTAAAAAAGGGGTACTCATGTGGAACCTGATGTACTTGCCTCTGTTGGTTGATTTTCAATTTGGTTCTTCATACAGGTGAGATTCAGCAGTATTAGATACATTGGACCATGAACCTTGTTAGACAACAAAGCACCATACACAAGGTATAGGTGGGGTTCACAAACAATATGTTTTCTCACTTATAAATAGGTAAAACCAAATTTAAAACATCGATTAAGAATTATTATTTTTTTGAAAATGTTATCTACAAGTTTTCTTTCTTTTTAGATGGTGTACTTGTTTAGGATTGGGAAGTCCAAAACCCTCCTATACAGACAAATAAGTGAGGCATACATCGGGGAGAAGTAATTTTTTTCTAAAATATAATTATTCACGTCATATAATTTTACCTTGTGTGTTGACCTGATGGTCAAGATGTTCACCAACCCAAGTATGGCTTGAGTTTGAGTCACGCTAGTTGTCTCTGTGTTGCCTTCCTATTCTAATTTACCGAAAAGACTTTAAAAACCCAACTTTATTAAAAACATATTTGATTTGATAAAGGAGTTTATAAGTAAAACTACAAATAATTCATCTCCGATAAGCTAAAATTAAAATCTATTAAGTCTATGTGTTGGCGTAATAGTTAGGGTGTTTAACGCCTCATGTGTGGCTTAAATTTGGATCGCGCTAATCAATTTCTTCCTATTGTAATTCACAAAAAAAATAAATTAAAACTTACTGAATATAAAATATAACTGATTGAAATCAAAATGTATTCAAACTTAAACTAAGATTAAATCTAAACACAATCTACATATAATAAAATTTAAATTTGAAATAATTCAAAAGAGAACTTACACATAATACTTAAACATAATAATTCGTGCATCAAAATCCCAAAACCCCAACATTATCGATACAAACAAAGCATCATTTACATACTTAAAAATGAAGAAATGATTCATAATTGAGTACTCTGAAAAAAACATACCAAAGTCTGGAAAATGTAAAATGAAAATGCGAGGGACAAATCACATCAATTAAGCAGACGGCATTTTGTGGAATAGTGTTCTCATGACATGGCATTTTATAATTGGAAAACCCAATTTCCATTGTCCTTTCAAGTTAGCATTCATTTTACTTTAAAAACTCAAAACGCGAAATTTACAATTAAGTCTCTCATAATTCTTCACCTATTCAATTTGGTCTTAATTCATCTATTTTATTTAGTTTTTAGATCATTCTACCTTTAAAATATTTGCACTATTAGTCCTTCAACTTTTCATATTTACACTTTAACCTCTCAAATTTTGAGGGCAACAAAATTTTTCTTACTTTTACAATTTTGTCATTTCTTGAATTAATATATCATAATATACTTCCCAATGTTGACATAATTCAAAATTTTCCTTTTTGTCACTTTATGTCATTGTTTTACTATATCAAGGATAATATCTTACTTTCTTACTGTAGTAATGTTCGGGGTATTACAAATTGTTCCTTCTGTTAACAATTTCATTCATTTTACTATTAAAAACTAGTTTATGTATATCAACATAAGGTATACATGACGTACACCGGTTAGACTTGATCTTGGGCTGGTGCAAAATTTTAGGCCATTCTGTAAGCTCGAGCTTGAAAAATAGGTCTAAAATTTTGCTCAAGTTCAACCTAGATAAAAATGCTGAACCCGAACCTAGCCCACATTAATTTTTTTATATGAAAACAAATTTAACAATGTAATACATCAAATGCACTAAAAACATTAAAATAAATATTCTCCAACAAATTGAAAATACATTAAAAAAATTATACTTAAATAACACTAAGATAGTTGCAACTTAGCAAGCCAATGCCTCCAAAATAGTAGCAAAATTAACAATAAAATAAGAGTTATACAATATCCAAACAATAATAACAAAATAGTAGTAATATAATAGTAAAATGACAGTAAAACAACAACAAAAAAAAATTAGCCAGATTGGGACCGAGTCGAGCTCAGGCCAAAAAAACTTACCTGAGGCTCAGTCCGTTTCGAAAGCATACATTATTTTTGGTCTAAGCCCATTTTTCAGGCCTATATTTTTGTCCAACCCTCTTGCTTTTCGGGTTGGCCTTCAAGCCTAGATGGATGACCCGATCCATGATCAAGTCTAACGTCAATTTTTAATAGTAGAAATAGATAAAATCTTTAACACAAAAGACCAATTTACTTTTAATTTAATATATAGATATTAATTTACCTATTTTACAAGTAAAGGGACAAAATATAATTTAGGTGAGATTTTATGATAATTTTACCATAAAAATACTTTAAAATAGATGATGAAATCAAATATTAATTATATATCAACATGACCATCTTGATGAAGCAATTTCAAATGAAAATTAGTTGATGATTTAAATTGGATATTATTGAAGATGGCACTTGTAATAACTGAAGGATAATCGAAATGAAGTAAAATAAACAAGTAAATCAGAGTATTATTCCACTTATCTTTCACTCTTAGGCTGTTTAGTCTTGGGCTTTACATATATCTTAAAGTATTTTTATAGTGAGTTCACTTGGTCATATAATACAGAGATTTTATTTTTGCATGAAATTTCTTTTAAAATTATAGAAATATAAATACTATGTATTTGTGTAATTAAACAAATTATTTATATGTAATTTTGTCAATTTATTGTTCATGTCATGAAAAATAGCAAACTAATTTTGTCAATTTATATAGGTGAATATAAAATATAATGACTTATTTGAATAAGCTATTAAACTTTATGGAACCATTTAATATATAAACCATATAAATTAACTTTTTTATTTCTTTTAATTTTGCAAGGAAATGACTTAATTAAACCCATCACATCCAAAAATCCCTTGGCTAAATTGTCACAAAACTAAAGCCATCTAAACTCTAATTCTGCCATCGGATTACTTTAATAGTAGACTTGGTCATCGGCGAGTCGATGCAAAATTTTAGGCTTGCCTTTTAGGTTTAATTTGATCTGAAAAAATGAACTTATAATTTTATTCAAATTCGATCCATATTAAAAATGATAAACTCGAGCTTGATTCGGCCCGATCGTAATAAATTTTTTAGCTACTTTTTATATAAAAATAAATTTAAAAAATATAATACACTAAAAATATTAAAATAAATATTTACCAAACAAATTAAAAAAACAAACATTATTTTTTGTACCCTTAATCAAATCAAGTCCATGTTATCAGTGACCCTCAATCTTCTCCCTTCATTAAACATCTGCAAAACTGCAACAAGCTACTATCATTTCCCTTCCCTGTTATCAAACACCTTAGCTTGTCATCCACAAAAAAAAAAAAAGAAAAAAAGAAACAATGGGTGTTCCATCTTTTTATCGTTGGTTAGTGAATAAGTATCCTAACATAAGGGTAAAAGCCATTAAAGAACATATACATGGTCATTGTGTCGATACAAGCTCTTTAAATCTAAATGGTATTGAGTTTGATAACCTTTATCTTGATATGATCAATCGTATCATTCATCCTGAAGATCAGGTATGATCATCCATGTATATATTTCTCAAAATCTCACATACATGCACATATAAAAAAAGTGTTTGCTTTGTGTTTGTTTAAATGCAGTCTGTAATACGTCCAAGTGCATATGAAGATGTATTCACCAGTATCTTTGAATACATTGTTAGACCGAGGAAGCTGTTATATATGGCAATTGGTAAAGCTTTTTTTATTTTTGAATAAAGTTGGATAAATAGTGGTAAAAGCGTGGAGGCCTTACTCGTTCTACTAAAAATGAGGTAAATTAGTCCCTTAGATAAAAGAGTAGAGTAGCACGACACACAACACGTCATTGTTATTACTCTCCGGTTATTTTGTCAGCAAAACTATTTTTTAATAGTAAAAATGGATGAAATTTTTAGTGGTAAGGATTGATTTGCTTTTGATCTAACATTCAGCGACTAATTTGCTCAATTTTTTGATAGTGTTAAGTATAGATAAAGAGTCTGTTACATTGTTAGTAGCTGTTAGTTTAGTATCTGGTAAATTGTTATGCAAAACAGTTATGAGGTTAGTAGTTTATGAGGTTAGTAGTCAGTTACTCAAGGTACTCTATAAGTACTATACCGTTAATAAAGAAGAGATGTAACTCAGAATATTCATTCAATCACAATACAGTTTTATTAATTTTACCTCAGTTCTTTACAGATAGAGAAGACAAAATGCAATTTGACTCCTAGTATAGAGCCTCCATGGTACTTTTACCAATAAATAGTATATTAGAAGTTGATCTTATTGGATTTTGTAGATGGTGTAGCTCCACGAGCTAAGATGAATCAACAGAGATCAAGAGGGTTTGGCGCAGCGAACAACGATGAGATTGTCGTTTGTTTGTTTTTATAATGGTTTGATTTCATAGAATCTAGATATGGTTTACAAGTTTGTGTTCATTGTAGGAACCTGAAGAGGATTGATTACGGAAGCAATTTGAGATGGAAGGGAAACTGGTATTTTCGAAAGAGGAGTGGGAAGTTTTTGATTCAAATGTCATTACACCAGGAACAGGGTTTATGTATAGGTTGTCTAAGAAGCCTGAAGATTATATTGAGTCACGAATGAATGGTGATTCAAGCTGGAAGGGAATCCAGGTTTGAATTTAATGTCCTAGTCCTACTTGCATTCATGCATGCATGTGTGTGTATGTACGTATGAATGAACTGAATTTGTCATTCACGCTGGAAGCGAATTCCAGTTTGAATTTAATGCCAACTGGGGGTTGGATTTTGACGATCCGCGATCCACATCTGGATATTGTGTCTATTTTGGTCACACTCCTGTGTTGTGGTGTTCCAAGAAACAACCAGTAGTTTCCCGATCCACGGCTGAAGCCGAGTATAGGAGTCTTGCTGCGGTTACTAGTGATGTCATTTGGTTACTTTCGTTGCTTAAAGAGCTTCATATTGTGTCTACTGATATTCCTAATATCTGGTGTGACAGTTCGAGTGCCGTTGCTGTTGCGGCTAATCCTGGGTTACACTCAAAATTCAAACATGTCGAGCTCGATTTGTTTTTTGTTCGTGAAAAAGTTGTTGATGGCTCAGTTGTAGTTGGTGAAGTTCCTGCATGTGATCACGTTGCTGATGTTTTTACCAAGCTACTTTCGGTCTCATTGTTTACTCGTTTTCGACATTTTCTTCGGGTCTTACCCATTGGGAAGATGGATGAATGTTAAGGATAAGTATTTGTTAGTAAGGGTCAGCTGAGTTAGTTAGTAAGTTGTTATGGAGCGGTTATTTTCTACGACTCTATAAATACCTTAGGCTTAATGTACAGAAGCAGATTAGGAATGATAAAATACATTGTAATTCTTTGTCAATTTCTTAGTAAATAAAATTCAAAGTTATCTGTACTCTTTCACATACATACATACATACATACATACATACATATGTTCTAGAATTAGTATTGCTACGTGATGAGAGATCCATTAAAATGTTAGGTATTATCCCTACTATTATGCTCCATTTTCATCAGACATGAAGGGTCTTTCTCAAGTGAGTGTAAAGTTCCAGAAGGGTCAGCCTTTTAAGCCCTTTGATAAACTAATGAGTGTATTGCCACCCAGAAGGTATACCCTATTACCTCTTCTTATTTGGATACTAACTTCCGATATTTCGGTTTTCGTAATATGTTATTGGTTTTATGCAGTGCTCATGCACTTCCGAAACTGTATGCAAAACTTATCACCGATGCCGATTCCCAAATTATTGACTTCTATCCTACAGGTTAGTCTCGTTTTCTGGGTTATGGATCGTGTGGTGCTGGTATAAGTGTTCCTATTACAGATTCACAACATGTTTTCTCTTTTCTTACCCTACATTTTTCTTAGATCTCGAAATCGACACGGATGGAAAGCGCCATGCATGGCAGGTTGGTTGCTCAAAACATATGTCCTTGCCAATATGGTTCCCATTATTATAGAATCAGTTATTAATGCATGAATTTTTTGCATGAACTCTTCTTGTTAAGGGCATATGCAAGCTTCCCTTTGTCGATGAGGAACAGCTTTTATCGGAGACACTAAGACTTGAGAAGGAATTGACGGTGAGACTTTATTTCATCTATAGAACTCGGTTCGTGAACTTATATATATTATATGCATTCAATGAGATGGCATTTTACAATATCTTCAGCAGGAAGAAACTGAAAGAAATGCAGTGAAAAGTGATCAACTCTTTGTACCAAGCACTTTAGGATCAAAGATTTTAACACTTTTGCCTGATAATCAAAAGCTGCATAAAGGTTGGTCCGTCACGTTGTTTCATTTCATGTTTTAGCTATATTATTTATCTGACCGTTCATCGTACCTAATGTAGTGGTGTTGTTAGAGGATATGTATCATCGTCACCTATCATGTAAGCCGGTTCGAAACTATGCATGCAGAAATCATGGAAAGGTTGGATTTCATATCGTTTTTTTTACATCACAGGTCGTTGCCGTTCAAGATCCCTATCGGAAAACTACATATCCCACGCCCTCTAGAGGGTGTTGAATATCCTGAAAAGGTAATATAAACATCCTAAATCTTCTTCAAAAATTATTTACTCGATAATAATCATTGTAACATTTATATCGTATATAGGCCATAATGGAAGCTGATATTCAAAAAACCCAGCTATGGCATGTAGGGGTGAGCAAAATTCGATTCGACTCTAAAAAATCGAAAAAAAATTCGAATTTCGAGTTAAACGAATCGAGTTATTCGAATCAACTCGAATTTTTTTTCGAATTTCGAGTTCGAATCGAGTTGAGTTTTCGAATTCAAATAACTCGAATAATTCGAATAATTCGAATATCAAACTATAATATTTTACAGTTTTACCCTAAACTCTCAAACTTTTTTACTTTTCCCTCAAAACTTTTACTCCTTCCCACTTTTCCCCCAAAACTTTTACTCCCCTCCCCTCCCAACCCCCCAATCTACCCAAAATCTATTTCCCACCAAAATTTTACTCTTCCATTCATTTTTTTTCAAAATTTTACTCTCAAAAACCCTCAAAACTTTTTATTTTCCCCCAAAATTTTTACTCCCTCCCACTTTTCCCCTAAAACTTTTATTCTCTTCCCATCCCACCTCCCATCTACCCCAAACCCTCCCTCCAATTTTTTTAATATTTTCCCTCCAAAATTTTACTCCCCCTATTTACTTTCCCTCAAACTTTTATTCCCCAAAACTTTTTATTTTCCCCCTAAACTTTTACTTCTCACCCTTTACTCTCAAATAAAAAATCAAAATTATCCAAAAAAAATCACTAAACATAAATAGTAATAATTTTATTTATATATACTATTTATATTATTAAATTAAATTTCACATTTTATATTATTTATATTATTGAATTGTTTAGTCATATTGAATATTTATATTAAAATTGAATTCTTAATTATGCCATAAAATATTCGTGTTAAAATTTTATATTGGTATCAATTTCAAATTTTATTTTTAAAATAAATTTTATTAAAAATCATATTTTATATTTAATATATTTTAATTCCAAAATACATAGTGACAAGAATCCGGAGATAATTGAAACAACTAAGCAAACAAATAAGCTAACCAGTATATACAAAATTAATAAATAAATTATGAGGTAATGAAAGTTAATAAAAAATTTGATTAAGGTGGACAAATTTTATTACGATGGGTGACAATAGTTACAAGGACCCAAAATTATTTTTTAAAATTTAACTCAAACAAATATATTCGATTCGATTCGATTCGAATTCCATCTCACTCGACTCGATTCGAGAAAACTTCAAATAAAGTTAGGATGATAAAATGAGATTCGAAAACTCGATTAACTCGAAAATTTTCGATTCGATTCGATTCGATTCGATCAAATGCTCACCCCTAATGGCATGAATACCTTGGAACCAGACCGCCTTATAACAGGTTCGAGTTAATCCAAAAAACCAGAAATGATCTTCACCCATCGAACCAGACATCAAATACAAGGTTGCCATGGAACCCAAGGTTTGACACGTGCAAAGTGGGTGTTGTTGGTTCAAGCTCAAACATGGCTAAAGCCATTGACAATAAGAAAGGGAACTAAAATTTAACATGTTGCAGTTCAACAAACATTTATGGAAATGAGGTAAATATTGTAGTTATTTTTTAAAAATAACATTATATCTTTGTTCGAGCTTTGGCCTATTTCCAGGGGCGGAGTTGAAATTTTTTTGTAAGGGGATTGAAATTAAATTAAAATTTTATCATTTTTAGGGGGTCAAAGTGTAATTTTACTTTTATTAATTTAAAATTTTTAAAAGGCTTAAATAGAGAATTTTTCATTTTAGAGGGACCGAGCCCCTGCCAATCCCTTTGAATTCGCCTCTGTCTGCTTTTGTAATTCACCAAAAAAGGAAAGAAAAGTGATATAGGAATGAAAAGTATATTGAATATAGTTTTTTCAAGTTTTAGAATTAAAATTCAAAAATTGTGTTAAATATTGAATTAAATTTGAATAATTATGTTTATATTACTTGTTAGGATCACTAACCATTCTATTAATGCAGATGATATCAGTTACACCATGCATGTTCAAATTCCAAAAATTTATCATGGATGAAGAAGAAAAAATTGCTTTGAAGACAAAGAAAAAATTTCAGTGGAAGAAAAGTCGAAATCAATAATTACGATTATTGATTTGGGTATAAACGTGAATCATGAATGTTTTGAAGATAAGTACATATTCCTATTTTGGAATCCAACCACTTGAATATTCCATTTAAAAGGTATGTATTTTGATTCAGTTATTACTAATTTAATTTTTATAATAAAAATGATGATTAAATTGATATTTAATGCAAAAAGATTGTGGCTATTGAAAATTACACCAAAGGAAAGATGTTAACTAAAGCGACAGGATTTGTTGATTTCAATTTTCCGGAAGACCTCAATGGTCATGACACTGCATGTGCTTCCATTGCTGCTGGAGCTTTAATAGAACTAAAATGGCTCAAAGATATTTCTGGAATTTTCAATTCTAAAATACAAAGAGCAAACCCATTTGCCAAAATAGCATCCTACAAAGTTTTTGGTGATAAAGTGATAGTTGGTAAAAGTGTTGAAGTTTTAAAAAATTCTTTGCTTGATGCTATGAAGAAAGTTACTTTGGATAAGGTGGATGTAATAATGGTATCTTTGAACACTGATGATTTGTCAAATATTTCTTCGTATCTATGTGATCTAGTTAATATGGGAGGATATTTGGAAATGAAAGAAAATGTAGTTGTTTGTACATCTTCGTGTAATCATGGTCACGATTATTACACTCTATTGGGAGGGTTAGCTCCTTTGGGTTATTGAGGTCGGATCATGTAATTCTGGTGGAAGATTCATAACACAAGTTGAGCTAGGAGGTGGAACACAAATCAAGGTACATCATCATTATCTAATTAAATTACTAGCTTAATGATAAGGTACTAACTTATTATATATTTTTTAATTTAGGGGTTCGGTTCATTTATGGATAAAGATGTAGATTATTGCGAACTAATTCATTGGTCCGAGTATGTGTTCTATAAATTTCTATTTAGATTATATTGTAATTTTAATATTGGTATATAACAATTACGCTAACAAAATATTTGTTTATATGTTAAAAGCGCTGTTAAAGCTGTAGGAACAAGCAAAGGAAAAGAAGTTGAATCCAAAGCTGAAACATCTCAGCTACAAAAGAAAAGAATGGAGATTCGAAAAGATGTGAAGGGGAAAATTATTTATGGTGATGGGGAAATAAAAGGAAGAATAAAAGAGCTTTTAAATGCAAATGTTGCTGGAATATTGTGCTCATCTCAGATACATGATTATCAATCATATGAGCTTCATAGACCTGTTGTTTACGTGACGAAAAAAGATCGCATTAAAATTCAGAAGTATATAGACAATAGTAACAGAAGGTATACTTTTTAAGATTGTTTCATTATTTTGGATAATTTATATGTATGTCTATTAAATATTAATATTTTTTATCATATTATTTTTCACGAGAAAAAAAAAGTAAAATTTATTAAACTGTTAATGAGGAGCAAGATGGAGACCTTTGTAAAGTTAGCCTCATATCTGGAAAAGGCCCAAATCCATATGATCCGTATGTACTAAAGGTAATTATATCTTTTTTTATCTCTTGATAGAATACATAATTTATTGTGTTCATACAAATGATATTTTGGTTTCTACTTTCGCAGCTTGATATATGTGCTCCAGGATAAGATATTTTATGTGCTAACAAATAAGATGCTCAAAATATGTATGCTCATTACTAGGTGATGAGTGACACTTCAATGGTTAATGCAGTTGTTGCTAGCATGCTATCCTACATTAAGACATTTCACAAGGATTGGGGGATAGCAAGAATTAAAGTAGCTATAATAACTAGTGATAATTGAACATTTATTTCCCATCCATTAGTTTTATTAAAACCTTTTTAACTATTACAAGTTTGTTGGTGTGAAATTTTCTTTTATTCTTATGGAGCTTTGAGACAAACTTTCCAATATCCTTGAAGGAATTGGTCTTATAGAAAAGAAACTCAAGAACAGAATTCAGTGGAAGTGTGATCTGCATCCTTGCTAATCTACTTATTGGCATTGAACGGTTTCCTACTTAAGAAAACACCCAAATCTTTTAGTTAATGTCAGGGGGCTTGATGTCTCGAGGCCAGGGGAGGTTGATGAGAATGTTGCTACTTTGCAGGTATGCTTTGTGAAACTGGGAACAAATTGTTAATGAAATTCAAATCCTTTAATGATTGTGCTTCAGCTGTTATGGTTTGATCTGTGTACTGTTTTCACCTTGCAGCCTTGTGCTACTTTGCTTATCGGAATACAGCTTTGTCGAGTCATATTAATTTACGTGACTAATAATACAATACATGAACATGGCGGATTAAACATCTTGTGTTTTGTATCAGTTAAGTTTGTAGTGGAAGCTTCATAACGGTAACATTCCTTGCAGGCAGAGGTTGAAAACCTTCATAATCAGGAACACAGATTAGATGGACAAATAAGGTTAAAGCGATTACGGCTTCTGTTATTCTTACCTCAGTTAAATCGATTTCGTTTGCTAAAGTATTACCGATTTTTCTATACCGTACAGAGAGATGCAAGAAAGATTGAGGGACCTAAGTGAAGACAAAAATTAATAACAAGTAAATCTTTACTTACCCTCGAGATATTATTTTTACATTTTTTGCATGATTTCAGAAGAGTATTGCCTTTTTGTTACCAAGGAAGATATCAAGAGCTTACCTTGTTTCCAGGTTTTTTTTTATTGCTTGAATGTTTCATTAATGTTTTCGAGTTGGTATAAGGTCGCCTGGCATTGCTAATGCCGTTGCTAGGGATGCTTTCTACTTTCGGTTGTTAACTATTTGTTTTTGTTGCCTTGTTTAGAACGAAATGTTGATTGCCACTAAAGCTCCGCACGGAACCACTTTGGAAGTCCTTGATCCTGACGAGGTATTCTCAAAGGCTTGAAGAATTAATGTACAGTTTACATGTCCATGCTCGATCATAATTGCAAACCCTTCTTTTTATAGCAGGATGATGATTCTCTCTAAAGGAGATACCGGATTGTCCTTAGAAGCTCAATGGGTCCTATAGATGATTACCTTGTCAGGTAACCACGGCTTCTTGTCGATTAAAGTTTGGTATGATATAAATCTTGTCGTATAGCATGATAAATGTTCGTTCTAGCACTAAAGCTGTAAACTTTCCTGATAATTCCTCTTATCTCACTGTGCTATTCTAGTGAAATTGAGGAGAAAATTGAAGATATACAAGGTGTTGGTCTGCCATCAAACTTATCGTCTACTTCTGTTGAAATTGGCCAACCATGTCATTGCTTGAAGTGCATGCGACTTGATGACATGTCAAAGACGATACTTGCTGTATGATGGGTTTTCTCTTTAGTTTCTTTGTTAAGCTACTTAGTTGAAAATGAACTAAGTTGGTATTGTTTTGATGTTTTTAGGTGCTGATTGACATAATCAGCTTGTGTGCAAGTTTTTCTTTTTAGTTTCTTTGTTGATTAAACTACTTGGAAATGAACAAGCTGATGACATCTTGATATGTTTAGGTGTTGAATGACTAGTTTAGGTGGTTTGTTTGTGTACAAGCAATGTTTTTAAAGTTACTAGGCTACTTAGTGGTAGTAGGTAGTAATAACTGATGTAGTTGGCTATAAATGTATTGTTTCTCTTATTGAAAAATTAAGCATATCAGTTGTGAAACTCAGATTGCTTCCTTCTTTGCACGCTTGTGAGCAAGTAAATTGTTTTGTTTCTTCCTCCTTTGTTTCGTTTTGTTCTTTTCTAAGAGTCACGCCATTGTTCTTTCTTTTTCTTTTTTTCTCTTCATAACCGAGAGCTTATGCTCTTGATGCTTTATGTTTCGCTTCTTTGTTTGAAGAGCTTATGCTCTTAGTGTTTCATTGTTTGGTTGTTGCCATTGTTCCAACAAATGGTATCGAGCCAAAGTCTTAAGGGACCATTGATTTTGCTTCCCCTGCTCAACATCGGCTCAAACTTATAAGACCCCAAACAAGCTTGAATAAGCTGAAGGAGGAGTTTCAAGGAAAGGTGTGAGCTTTCCAAATGTGCAAGCTTAGCAAAGTGCGAGCCTGTTGAAGACACCTGTTGAAGACAATATGCAAAGATGTGAGTCTGTCAAAGGTGTGAGTTCAGCAACATGTGAAAGCTCAATGTGTGTTGTATAGTTGCAAGCCTATTGAAGACAATAAGCAAAGTGTGAGCCTATCGAATTGCAAGCCAAAATGGCAGAATGAAGGCAAGCAAACTATACTCACGAACTATTTGTGCAAGAAGAAGCAAAGAAACAAGGCAAGATGTGTTGTCAACCAAGGCTGTGAAGGAGGAGAAGACTCCATTTGGTGAACAAATCTTTGACACAAAGGACTGGGATAGTCAAGTGTGTAAGTCAGATTTGTTTGTGAATGAAGCCTGTTGACACTATTTTTTGGATGAAAAATGGGGTCGACTTGGGTTTTGAAAAATGAAATGGGAGTCGACACCAATCCTTTTTTATGAGGTGTGATTGGATCACCTCGAAAAGTGGTTGTTTTTAATAAACGGTTTGATTTTATTAAAGCAACAAGTTTGGTCCACGAAATTCAGAAAAACGGGTTTGGGAGTCGGTTACGCATGAGGAAGGATTAGCACCCTCGATACGACCAAAATTGGTACCTAGTTGATTACTTAATGTCTTAATGTCGAAAATTGAGAACTTTGGAGAATTTTAAAAATACGATCATTTTATTAAAACGTTGAAAATTTTCAAGAAAAATGAGATATTTCACGTTATTCGGGAAAGATAATCATATCCAGTAAGTTAGGACACAATGTCTCGAATTCCCGATACGCGAATAAAAAATGCTTATTTAAAGATATTTAATTATATTGGATTTAAAAAGGGATCACGACCAGTAAGTTAGGACACGATCCTTTTTTAATTCCCGATATTGTTTAAAACTTGAGTTTGAAAAAAAATTCGTGTAATAAAGTTTAAAAGAATATTCAATTGTTTAAATCAAATGAAGAAATCGCAACCCAATACTTTAGGGCACAATTTCTCAAAATATTGAACATTGAATATTGCATTTATTTCGAAAAATCCTCGTCTCGAGAAAATAACGTGTCACATCCAATGCGTTAGGATACAACGTATTGAATTCTTGATAACGAGCTTTTTATCATTTTTTAAAAGAGTAATCTCGATTATTTAGGTTCAACGAAGAAAATCGGAACCCAATACGTTAGGGCTCAATTCTCTAGAAGATCCCAAATACCGAGTATTACTTATATTTTTAAAATTTTCCGTTTTTGATAAATCCGAGTAAAAGTAGGTGTAAAATAACAATAATGATGCAATGTAAATAAAATGAAACAAATAAACAATAAACAATAAAAAATAATCATACGGGCAAAATAACAAATAATATGAAACTAAAGTAAGAAAATAAACAATAATAGACATATGAAAAATGAACAAAATTAACACAATCATAAAAATACAAAAGATATATAAATACGTATATATATGTATAAAATTATGAAAATATGGAAAATATATGCATGTATACATTTTGAAATTATTATACATGAAAATTATGTAAGTATGTATATATGAAAATTAAAACGTATATATAGGACATACATAATATAAAGTATAAAATATAATATATATTAGGGAAGTATGTAACACCCCTTAACCCTAAACCGTCGCCGGAATAGGGTTACAGAGCATTACCGGATATATCAGATAACTTATAACTAGTTTAAACATCATTCTACAACCGTAATAACAAAACTTTTATACTTAACCTATACATCACCTAGGTACATGCCACATTATCAAACAAAGGTACATCAATAAAGTTTCTCTGAGGTCGGGCCGACCGATAATCGACTTTCTACTAACTCGCATGACGAAACAACTCAGACGCTGAGTATAGGAATACTCAGTGGTATTACCATAATTCAAATTAATAACATTAATCGATAAATTATACACATTTAAATTTATGTCTACAATTATTCATTAATTATCTCGTACTTTAAATTAACTTGATAATTAATAATAATAAGCAATATTTCAATCTTATACTTAATTGTATTCATACCTTATTTCACTATCTAAATTTTTTGGATTTTTCAACAACAACAATTATAATAACTAATTTTATAAAATTGTATTCAAATTAACTCATACACTATTTCTTAATTCAATTTATACCATTAATTTTTCAATAAACATTTAATACATTAAATCAACTTGTTTCAACAACAACAACAATAATAATAACTATCTTTTAATTCAATTTGTTCATTATAATCAATTTACACTAAAATCTTTTAACACTCAATTTATTCATTAAATTCATAAATAAATTTCAATACATTGTATTCAATTAAATTCACATATTATTTCACTATTTCAAATCATTTTATTTTCACTTCTCATTCCTCAACAATAGCTATTTTAATTTGCTTTTATTCACTTAGATTTTTTTTCTTACATTATCTCATACTACCAAAACCACTTCATGAACTATATCATTATCTATTTCTTGAACCCATGGTTTATACATTTCATTTTCTATATCTCAATTTAATATCTCTTTTCGATTCATATTCAAGATCATTCAATAAAATTTATATTATCAAAATTATTCATTTGCCCCTATTAACTTGACTCGGACTCTGACAGATACGCGGATTCCACCCAAACACACCAGAATATCCAACCAAAACACACCCGAAATAAATATAAATCCTCTATAACACACCAATATATCATATCCTCCCAAACACACCAATAAGACATTAAATGCCTCTTCGGATCAACCGAAGCATATAATAACATAATCATATTCTCGGCCGAGCTACAAATCTCCTCATCACATCACAAATCCTATGGCATGCCATTTGTAACCAATCTAGTCCGATAAGTTAATAGGGTATTCGAATCACATTTCAATTCAATCACTTTCTCATACTTTCAATTCCAATTTAATCACAATTTAATTCAATACATTTTTCACCTTCCAATCAGTATACCATCAATTGCTCATACATATTCATACTTCATTTTAATTTCAAATTCACATACAATTCAATATCATTTAATTCAATATCGATATTCACCTTATTTTTATTTACTAAACATATTATTCAAATTTCAACAATTGCTATTAATAAATTCAATATCAATATTTATTTATCATTTAATTCAATCATGATACTTACTTCAATTTGCTTATCATGTATATTAATTTAAATTTTAACAATTAATAATTAAATTCAAATTATGGTAATACTAACCGTAAATTTTCTCGAGTCACTCCTTGTTCACCTTCTCCTTTCCTTTCTCGGACAATGACTCTTGCATGACATTAGCTACGTAATTAAACAATTAAAAATTATTAATACACAATTTCATTAAAATATTTCCTTTTATACCTAAACTTTACCCAAATTCCAATTTAATCCCTTATCAATACTAATTTTATTTTCCCATTCTAACTCTATATTCTCTCTTAATTCTTACTATAAATTCACTTTAACTCTTCATTTTCACCATAAATCCCTAATTTCAAAATTCTCTCAATTTAGTCCCTATTATTTCAAAGCCTATAATTTATTTTACAAATCAACCTTTTACTAACTTCTAACTTGAAATTTAATCAATTTAACCCCTAATTCTTTCATTTATTCAACATAATCAATGTCTAGAAATATAATAACTTCCCAAATTTCAACATAAATCCAATAATACTTTGTTCTAGGATACCAAAACTCAAAAATTATAAGAAAATGACTTAATTTAACTTACCAATTGAGCTTGGAATCTTGAAATCCCAAATTTTCTTCCTTTGCTTCCCCTTTTCTTTTTCTTTCCTTTCTCCCCTGTTTTCGTTTGCCTATTCTATTTCCATTTCTCTTTTTCCATCTTTTTATTTCTTTTATTTAGTTAGTTTAATATAATAACAATAAAATAATAATATAATATTACTTACTTAAATAATAAGGAAATATGTAATCATTACTAATATGTATGTATTTCATTTTTCCACATGTCATCATATACACCATGCATTTATCAACAATTTTGTTTATTTGAAATATAATAATATAATATAATTAATATAATTTACAATATAATGAAATAATAATATACTTAAAAAAATCTCAGATTTTATCATGCATATGCCGCCTCATTTATGGGACTTGGCATATTTACTTATTTAGTCCTTTTAACTTTTCTTTAATCTATTATTTAACTTTTACCCTATTGTAATTTAGTCCTTTTAATCAATTAACCATCAAAACATTAAAATTTCTTAATGAAACTTTAATACTACCTAATGACACTCCGTAAATATTTATAAAAATATTTACGGCTCATTTTATAATATCGAGGTCTCGATACCTCATTTTCGACCCAATTTACCTAATAATTTCTTGTAAATCACAAAATCACTAATTCAAAAATATTTCTAAAATTACGCTTAACTTATAATTATTAATTAATAATTTTTTCTAACTTTTCATTGAATTTAGTGATCTCAAATCACTACTCGACACTACTAAAAATTGGGTTGTTACAAAGTATATAAATACATAAATATGTACATAAATAATAATAAAGGGATAAATGTATGCTTATATATATATCCTAAAATATGTATGTATATTAAGATAATAAAATGCATGCATATATACATAGATCATAAAATATAGATATGTATATATATATATATATATATATATATATATATATATATATGTATATGTATATGTTTTAAAATATGTATGTAATAACAAAATACATTAATACGTATATAGGATACAACATATAGAATATAAATATATAATGTACAAATATTTGATTGTAATATCAATAATAATATAATAATAATATTATTAATTAATTAAAAATAAAATAGCAAGCTTAAAGGGCTAAATCGAATTAAAAGGCAGAAATTTGGGGCGGATTCGAAATAAATAAAAAAGGAGAGATTGATTTGAATGCGCGAATAACATAGAGGGGCTGGAAGGGAAAATTTCCCTTCTCCTCTAAAACACACAGCTTCATTGAGGACCAAATCGAGAAAAAAATGGAATTTTGTGGCAAAATTGAAAAATAAAAACAAAATAGGATCCAATCGTAAACAGCCTCAAAAGGGCGCAAATAACCCCTTTTATCCAGAAACACGCGGATCCTAGGCGGTTCGGGTCGGGTCGGTCCGATCCATGTCAAAACGACGTCGTTTTGATATCCTATATATTCAAAAAAATTTCCAAAAAATTTCATTTCCCCCCTTTCCCAAAAAAAATCCGAAAATGCTCTCTCCTCCCCCTTTCTTCTCCCCAGAATCCGGCCAACAATCTGGCCGAGAGCCATCAGACGGCCATGGCACGGTCATCGGCGCTGCATCATTGCATACAATGGCAAGGAACTGAAAAGTTTCCTCTTTTTCTCTTCAACGCGCTCCCCGCCACCGACGAAGGTAAAAATCTTTCCTTTTTATTCTTTTTTTGTATTTTTGTATATTTTTAAAATAAAAACAAAAATAAATAGAGTAAAAAGAAGTAAAAATTAAAAGAAACCTTTAGATCGAAATCGGTAACCACCTTTTTTCTGTTTCTATTTCTTTTCCTTCAAAATCTCGTAGAAAAAAAGGATCCCCTTTTTTACATTGGTTGTTATGGCTTTATAGCCATGTTTACAATATTTTGATCTATTATATTTTTTTACTTGTCATTTCTTTCTCTGATTTTACAGGCAAGTGGGTGGAGTCGGTGATGGCAGAGACGTGACGTGCGGCACGGCGATGGCAGAGGGCAAGTGGGCTAGGTGCGGCAGCTAGGGTTAGGGGCTAGGTTTTTTCTGAAAATGTTTTAAGTGTTTGGGTTAGGGTTTGCTTGTGATTGGGCTAAGGGTGTTTGGGACTATTGGGCTAGTAGTTGGGCTTTGGGTCTGTTTTGGGTTATGGGTTGTAATTGGGTAGTGGGTTAATTGGGTTAAAATTTTGTAAATGGGCCATTTTTGTTTTGTTGGCATAGGCCGGGCGAAATTGAGCTTGTACAAAGCAAAGGTTGAAAATGAATTGGTCAGCTTGAAACAAAGCATCTAAGGGCTGTCAAGTTCAAAAAACTTGATGAATGACTGGTATTTGCAGCATGGAGTCCAATGAGGAGTGTTGAAATTGGCCAACCATGCTGCTGTTTGAAGTGCATGCAGCTTGATGACATGCTGCAGCACGTATACTTGCTGTAACAGCAAGGTTTTCTCTTTAGTTTCTTTGTTAAGCTTCTTAGTTGAAAATGAACTAAGTTGGTATTGTTTTGATGTTTTTAGGTGCTGATTGACATAATCAGCTTGTGTGCAAGTTTTTCTTTTTAGTTTCTTTGTTGATTAAACTACTTGGAAATGAACAAGCTGATGACAACTTGACATGTTTAGGTGTTGAATGACTAGTTTAGGTGGTTTGTTTGTGTACAAGCAATGTTTTTAAAGCTACTAGGCTACTTAGTGGTAGTAGGTAGTAATAACTGATGTAGTTGGCTATAAATGTATTGTTTCTCTTATTGAAAAATTAAGCATATCAGTTGTGAAACTCTGATTGCTTCCTTGCTGCACGTTTGTGAGCAAGTAAATTGTTTTTGTTTCTTCCTCCTTTGTTTTCTGTTTTGTTCTTTTTCTAAAAGCTGCTGCCATTGTTCTTTCTTTTTCTTTTTTCTGCCTGTTAATCGAGAGCTTATGCTCTTGATGCTTTGTGTTTCTGCTTGCTGTTTGAAGAGCTTATGCTCTTAGTGTTTCATTGTTCGGTTGTTGCTGCCATTGTTCCAACAACTTCAGGCTAGGATGAGAACCCAGCAGCAAGTATGGTAACGGAAGAGAGTAGAGAGGTCGAAACACAGGGCCAATATATTAATGGAATGTGCTCAGATCATCATGTCTCACAGGACTTTATAAGTGGGATCATGAAGATTGTTCCCTCAGATCTTGATGTAAGATCAGAAAACAAACACGTTGTCTTTCAGATATCATATTCCTTTGATCGTCTCAAAATACTCATACGATGACGTTTTTAATCCATACACTCTTCCAATAAATCGGTAACGAGTACTCATTCCTGATTTCTTTACGCAGAATGATGCTGATTATTGCCTTTTATCGGATCCTAGTGTTAGCATCACCGACATATGGCGAACCGAATGTATATATCCTCTCTATGGAGACACACTCAGATACATTAAACTATTTTCTTTAGCTCATTATTTTGCATATTCCCGACTCTTTCGACTATATAGCTGGCATCGAATTGAACAATTTTGATACACTTCAATACACTGGCACGGCTGCTGGTAGCACGACACAGCCCCAAACGCCTCCATTAAATGCGGCTGAAATACCGCCTCCAGGTAATTCAACCGGCAGGTAAAGAGTCATTGGCTTTATATTTCCCGTTGAGATCGTTCCTTATACTTTGAATACTTCGAATAGGAAGTAGGTAGCACAAATGCACAATCATTGTACAGTTAATACAAATGATCTAACATAGGTAAGGTCATAATATTTTCACTGGCATAAAGACATCATGTGATGTCAAACAAATGATCTGATGGTACCTTGTTTTTACTGTATTGTGCTATAAAGTTTTTTTCTTTTTGTTTTGCAAATATTGAAATTCAAGTTTTAGAGGTGATTTTGGATAGGATCGTAAGTGAATCGTGCTTGAATGAATGAACATCTGTTCATGTTTGTTTATTTTTATGTTTGTTCGTGTTTGTTAAAAATATCAAAATTTTGTATATGTTCATGTTCATTTGTTTAAGTTAAACGAAATGTTCGCGAATATATTCATAAACATACACGAACAATAAACAAACATATATCTTATTATTTTAGATATAAATATTAATAATTATATTATAAATAAAATAAGCACACAAATAATAATTTTATGGGTAAATTACAAATCCAATTATAAGTATTTTTCTTGTCATCTAACTATTCAATTGTCTTTTTGGTCACAAATTGGTTAACATAAAAATCTAAACATTCAGAACTCAAAAATCCAAGATAATTAGGTGATCAAAAAAATAAAATTAGATAGTTGAGTGATCATTTTGAAACTTTGCATAACTGGATGGTAAAAATGAAATTTATTAATGGTTGGACGATTGTTAATGTAGTTTACCTTAATTTTATTAATATATAATAATCGAACAAATCACGTTTGGTTCATTTAAGAAACGAGACTTAAAGTTTTGATCATATTTATTTATTTAATTTGATAATCGACAATTTTTATTCAAAATGAATTTTATGCTTTTCAAAGTTAAAAATTAAAAATAAAAAAATATTATAGTACCTATTTAAAGAAAAGAATTAAGTAATTTGCAAAATATCAGAATGTTACTCATTTTGTTCCATCTACTCAAAAAATGGATAAATTAGTCCATGTATATTAGATCAAGAATAAGTTGGTTTTTTCTGTTAAAAATTTTATGCATTTGTATTGTTAAAAACTGACTTGGTTGATAGAATAACCAGATAGTGACACATAACGTGCCATATGTACCTCATGTGGATGTCTAAGAATTTATTTTTAACTGTAGAAATGCTCATGAAAATTTTAACAAAAGGACCAGTTTGTTTTTTATTTAATATAAATTTGAGCAGAATGAGCAAAATACAATTCAACTTCTAAAACAGGGACCTTGATAGTACTTTTATCTAATTTGATATATGTTTTGTATATTCGTATTATGTCTTTACTTTTAATGTTATCTTTTGTTATTATTTAGATATATTTTAATATTCTACCCTTACTATGTCAAAGAATTATTAGTTAAAAGATATAATTTACGGGAGATAGAATGTAGGAGGATCTTGATCAGCCTACTGATTTTGATCCCAATACGTCTGATCACCATTAGAAAGATCAAGCAACGTCGTCCCTTGACCTCCACTCCCTTCCCAATCCAACGGTCCAAATCCTCCACAATCTCCACCCTTAGATCTATTATCCAAATTTGCTAACTCAATCTCTACCGTTGGATCAAGCAATCCCATTGTGAGTTCCTCCACTCCCGTGAGGCCGTGCTCACCATTTTTGGCTGCTGTTGCAGTTGCTGCCATTGTCCTTGCTCACTGAATACATTACCGAAACCAAACGGCACCGTTTTATTGTTCGACCAAGTGATCAAGCTCGTAAAACTCTCCATCTCCGTAAACCCTAAATCATTAGGACTTTCGTAAAATTTCGAAATCGCTTACGTTTATCAAGCTCGAATGAGACGTTACCGCCGGCGCCGCTTCGGCGGTGCTGCCGCCGGAGTCATTATTATTATTCGTCGCTGGTACGTTAAAATTGGTTGCGGTAAGACTGGAACTCTCGCTGCTGGAATGAGTATTCTCTTTAAGTTGATTACAGTGTTGCTGCTGGAGGAGCTGTGGCTGTACAGCGGTGGCGGCGACTGTGATGGTTGCGGATGGTTTGATTTTCGAGTGCCTGGCTTTACGACAACCGCCGCCGACGGGGAAGTTTCGAAGTACGCCACCTTTCGTCCAGTAACGACGACAGCTCTTACAGAAATAACGTGGCCGAGAGAGGTTGTAGCTGTTGTAGTAACAGAATTTTGTATTGAGAGAGTCGCAGCGGGGACACTCGAGTGCTTGGTGGTTCTGCGGCCGTAACCTGCCGTAACAGACTCCTCCGCCGCCGCTGAATATATGGCCACCTCCGATCGAGTGGGTGTCTTGCACTGCTCACAACTTTCGCTCCAAAAAAATGAAAACTCAATTTGTTGAATAAAGCACAGAAGAATTTGAGCTATTGTCTTTGCAAATATTGTTTTGCAAATATCTTCTAGAAATAAAACGGTATACAATTACCAAATTAACCCTCTTTCGTAAACGAAATTACATGTACGTGCTTAGGGTCGTGGCTTAATTTTTAACTACTTAGATTCAAGCTAAATAAATCATGTGAAATCATATTTAGTTGATTTATGTTTCTAAATAAACTCTTTTATAAATATTTTAAATAAAATTATTTGATTCATTATAATAATGTAAAATTAAATTAATTCATTTAATAATTAAAGTATTATAATTGCGTTTTAATTCGATTGGTATTAATATTATTTAAAGATTGAGAGAAATTATGAGTAATTTTAAGTACTTTATAAAAAATCAAAGCAACTACTTTCACTACTACTAAATTAGCATATATATATTATAGGGCGTGAAATCCAAAATTTAATTAACTATTTGAACTGAATTGAATTTAAAAATCAACCAATATATTGATTCAAACATGAAATTAGTTGAATCCATCATTTAAAAAAAATTAAAAATTATTTAAAATATATAATTTAACTATGAACTGAATCCCATTATTAAAACAATCGCAACGAGTCACTGTATCAGCTTTCACGTTAAGTATTTTGTGTCAATGACACATTAAAGAATGGGAAAATTACTTTGTTGACATTTTTCAACTTCCAAATTGCCTGCTCATAAATGGCTCATTTCCTAACCATGCATTATTTTCTCACTTTAATGTATTCAGACGTCAAAGTTTTAAACACACACACAAAAATCAATTAAATTGTAACACCCCCTAACTTTAAACCGTCGTCGGAATAGGGTTACGAGGTAACGGATAATTTACAAATAATTCTTAAATAAATAACAAACATATTATAATATAATCATAAATTCATATAAATTTTTGCTAATTGACTTCACTCATTTTTTAAAAAAAAATTCAATATGACCCATTTATAAATATTTAACCTTGCCTACAATTTCAAATTGCAACCAATTCAAAATCAATATCACAATCCATACAATTTCATATTCAAATACACCTAAACATATCCTAAACATCAACTTAGTAATTTACTAAATAAACATTCGCATATATTGTTTAAATTAATAAACTTCATTCATTCTATTTCAACTTGTTACCAAATATACCAAATATGTTATGATAATTCTATTTCCATTTCATTAAACCAAGTATCAAAATATCATTTTAGTATCAATTTCAACCAAAAGCATAAGACATTTTCAAGTGACCAATATAACACCTAAGTACATGTCACTTTACCAAAAGAAAGATTACTTCACTAAATTTTGTGCTGGAGTCGGGATCGCTCAGGATGTTGAACCGGAACCTTGATTTCTACTAACCTGCGCACGGAAACAGCCGTACACTGAGTATACATATACTCAGTGGTATTACCATAATTCAAATTATAATATAATAACCAAGTAAATTAAATCATATAACTTTAAAATTTACCAAACTAATTCATTTATATAACTTTCCATTTTTCAATATTTACAATTCAATTTAGCTTTTCATTAGTTAACATCATATACTTTCTCATTGAACCATTATTTATCTCGTGAATATTTAGTTCATGCTTTCTATTCACATTTTCATATTCAATTCACATTCCACTATCACGTTTTTTTTTTCCAATGGTTCAACTGATTCATTTCGTTCGATTCGACTTTTCATTTAATTACCCTTATTAACAGACTCGGACTTTGGCGGATACACGGATCCAACCAAACACACCAAATTGGCACTCAGTGCCTCATCGGATAGTTAGAAGCAAAGTTGACACTAGAGGTGCTCATGGGCCGGGCTGGACCCATAAAAAAATTTCGGCCCGGCCCGGGAAAAAAATCATAAGCCCGGGCCCGGCCCGGCCCAATTTTATTTTAAAAATTTTAAAAAATTAAAAAAGTATTTTAAAATATTTTAAAATTAAAAAAAATTTAAAAAAAGTATTTTAAAAATATTTTAAAATTTAAAAAAATTAAAAAAATATTTTAAAATTAAAAAAAAATTAAAAAAGTATGTAAAAAATATTTTAAAATTTTAAAAAATAAATGTAACAGCCCGATTCTGGGCCTAGTCGGAATAGTGGTTTCGGGACCACAAATCCGACGAGGGAAAATATGGTTATTATTATATTTTTATGGTCTACAGTTTCACGGAAAATTTTAGTAAAAATTTCGTTCGAAAATTTCGACGTTTGGGCACTCAATTTAGTCAAAAGGACTAAATTGTAAATAGTGCAAAAGTTGAGTTCTACATCTTAGGGGTGTCTAATTGTTATGAAATTTTAAATTGGAGGTCTTTATGTGGTAATTAGACCATTAATTAGTTGATGGACAAAAATAGACATAAGAAATGGGTGAAATAGATTTTTTTTTAAATGGGGGCATTTTAGTCATTTGGTTATTAAATAGAATTAAATGGGAAAAAGATGGCAAAATATGCTCATCTTCTTCATGGTGAACGAAATCAGCAAGGGGAAGCCATATTTAGGGTTTTAAGCTTTCAAGCTCCATAGTAAGTGATTCTAAGCCCGCTTTTAATGTTCTTCGTATTTTGGAGTCCCTAACTTGGTTTAGCTTATTCTACCATTAATTCGTGTTAGGGTTCATATTTGGAAAAATATCCATAGGTGAAATGTGTTTATTTTGCTGTTTTATGGTGGAATATGAAGCTAGAGATTATGTTAAACAACTTTTGCTAAGCAATTTTAAGCTTAAAACGGGTAAATAGACATAATCGGTAAAATAATTAATATTCAAAAGTATGTGTTGGAGTGGGAATTTGATGTTGCCATAGAAGGAAAAATGTTCAGCATGTTATAAAACTTAAGAATAAGTGATGAAGTTTAATTTCCGAGCTTGGGGACAAAAGTGTAATTATGCAAAAGTTTGGGGCAAAATTGTAATTTTCAAAAGTTGGGTGGTGGATTATTTTAATAAATGTGAATAATAAACGAGTTAAATTTGCTATTATAGATCAAGAAAGACGTGAAGAGTATATCAAACGGGAAAAGAAAAGATAGTGGAGTAAAGTGCAAAATTACGATATTTTACACCGAGGTAAGTAAACACGTGACTTAATGTATTATTTTGATATTATTTGATATATGTTGGGATTTATTTGGAATTAAAATAAATGTTTGGCAATATCCTAAAATGTTGTTAAATCGGAAAGGTGATAAAGGGTTGCAATATATGGGTTATGGGTTGAACACTCGAATAAGCGGAGTATGTTGTATATAAAAGGGGTTGCTGTGTGCTGATTCCCCGATTTATGGGTGGTGCTATGTGCGTGATCCACCATATCTTTGAAATGTGAAAGGGGGTTGCTATGTGCTGATTCCCCCGAGGGGTTGCTAAGTGCTGATTCCCCGATTTCATTGGTGGTACTAAGTGCGATATCCACCATATCTTTGAAATGAAAAGGGGGGTTGCTATGTGCTGATTCCCCCGAGGGGTTGCTAAGTACTGATTCCCCGATTCATTGGTGGTGCTAAGTGCGATATCCACCATATCTTTGAAATAAAAAGGGGGTTGCTATGTCTGATTCCCAGGGGTTGCTAAGTCTTGATTCCCGATTCATGGTGGTGCTAAGTGGGATCCACCAATAACGGCTAACATTCCGAGTGTTCAACGAAAAAGTGTGGAAGATGAATATTGCCATATGGTGGAAAATTTTATGGGGTAAATATTGAGTTGAATACTAAATCGACCCATGTATGAGATGGGAGAAAATATCAAAAACGCAAAAGGAACGATTTAATTATAAACTGTGTTGAACAACAGCAATTGGGTAACTTTGAAAAAATCACCATAAATGGTGGAAAATGAATGGGAAGCTGAATAATATATGACATTGAAGTTGAATGTATCTATTCTCATATGAAAGAAATAGAATAAGCAAAGAAGTTGTATTTTTGGAGATATCTGAATTTTACTGAAACAGGGCTGGATTGATTTCGAGATCCCCTGTTCTAACTTTGGAAAATTACCAAAAATTGAAAAAAAATAATTATGGCATGAAATTTATATCCCTGGAATCCTTATTGAGTGTATTTTTATTAGAAACAAGGGAAACCATTTTTCAAATTTTGTACAGAGAGTTAAGTGAATTTTAGTAAGATAGGGTCAGAACTGTTTTTGGAGTCCCCTGTTCTGAGTTTAGAAAATAATTACAAATTGTACAAAAATGGTTATGAGTTGAAATTTACATGCTTAGATTCCTTAATGAGTCTATTTTCTGTAGGAACAAGTGGGAATAGCATATGAAAATCCTATAATGAGAAAAGTTATTTTTAGTAACAAGAGGGCAGAATAGTCGAATGGTGAAACAGGGGAGACTTTAACTAATAAACTGTACTAATTGGCTGAACCAAAAATTCTAAAAATTTTATGGTAGGAATATATATGAGTCTAGTTTCAAGGAAAATTTACGGAGTTAAATTTTGAGTTCTGTAGCTCAATTTATAATTAATTTAGTGACCGCTGCGCAATTGGACAGCTTTGCTGTAAATAGTAAAAATAAATTTTCAAACCTAGTTTTTATGCTCCGAATTGGTAAGATAAGCTAAGTAATGCCTCGTGCTCGACTCCGGAAACGGTCTCGGGTAAGGGGTGTTACATTTTGTTGTTGTAATGGCCCAAATTTGAGGTTATCGGAACAGTGGTTTCGGGACCACAAATCCGATGAGAAAAATTTTATTTTTTTTATATTTTTATGGTCTACAATTTCACAAAATAATTTCGTGAAAATTTCGTTCGAAAATTTCGACGTTTGGGCACTCAATTTAGCCAAAAAGACTAAATTATAAAAAGTGCAAAAGTTTAGTTCTACATGTTAGAGGTGTCCAATTGTTATGAAACTTTAAATTAGAGGTCCTTATATGGTAATTATACCATTGGTAACTTGGTAGACAAAAATGGACATGAGATAAGTGAAATAGAAAATTTTTAAGTTAGGGGCAATTTGGTAATCTAGTAATTAAAATGAATTAAAAGGGAAAATTTACGGAACTCAATTTGGAGCCCTGTAGCTCCAGATAAAAATAAATTAGCGACTATGACGCAGAAAAACAACTTGCTGGAAATTGCCTAAACAATAAAGTTATTCATGAATAAGTTTATATTTTGGTGTAGTTATGGGAGTAATTACTTATTTATCATGTGTTTACTTACTAAGCTATATGCTTACTCGATTTTATTTTTCTCTTGGTTATAGTGACTTCCAACAACTCGGAAATTGGAACGAAGTCAGACAATCATCTACACTATCCTTCACATTTGGGGTATTTTACTACTAGTGTTCCGAAATTTTATGGCATGTATAGACAATTTATGTAATGTGGGATCATGTAAATATATGTTATGGTTCCCTTTTAAATGTAGTGTTTATTAATAGTTAAACTATATGTGTGTTTATACAAATGAAATTGGTTGGTATATTGGAATGTGTTCTAAATTTGCAGGAGGTTTAAGCAAAAATAAGTAGGAATGCTGTCGAAATTTTTTAAAAATTTAGTAATACCTCATACTCTGTTCCGGTAAGGAATACGGGTAAGGGGTGTTACAATAAATATATTTATTATATCGGGCCGGGCCGGGCCGGGCCTGGGCCGAAAAAGTGGTGCCCTATGCCCGGCCCGTTTTCTAAACGGGCCTCGTTTTTTTGCCCAAGCCCATATTTCGGGCCTATGTTTTTACCCAAACCCTCCCATATTTCGGGCGGGCCGTCGAATGCTTCTCTGTTTGTTCTTTATTTCTTTTATAATTTACTTGCTTTATTTTATTTGTTAGCTTAACATATATTACTATATTTTTAATATCTATTAAATATTTAATTATATATTCACATTTGTACACCATCAATACCATACAATTGTCATATACTTAATTTATTTATCAAATAAAAATCTCATAAAATAATTATTTAATTAATAATTATCTTTTACTTAATTTTCAAGTAAATAAATAAATATAATACAAATGTATATATTCTCATTATTACAATTGTCACTACTTAATTTGTTTATTATACAAAAATCTCACAATTTAATTATTTATCTCATAAATATTTTTAATTTAATTTAATAATAATAAATATCTATTTACTAATTAAATAAAAATATTACAAATATACATACTTAAATTAATACACTTGGCAAAATCATAATTAATTATCAACTAAAAATCTTATACTAATTATTTAATTATTAAATATCTTTTAATTTAGTAATAATAGATAATAAATAATAAATATCTTATACTTAATTAATAAGAAAATTAAATCTATAAACTACAATTGTATACATATTTTAATTACACATGTATTATTTTATCACCATCAATTTGTCAAAATCATAACTTATTTATCTTATAATATAGTTATTTTAAATTAATTTAATATAATTTATAACTAAAATAATATATTTGTATCTTAGATTTTTGTTTTAATATTTGCCGCCTCATATTCCAAATATGGCTTAATTGCCCATTTGATCCTTTATGATTTCTTTTAATCTATAATTCAACTTTTACACCTTATTCTATTTAGTCCTTTTTCCTAATTATTCTTAACTAGGCTAAATTCACCTAATTAAAACCTAATTAAGCACTCAACTAAGCTCATAATTACTTCTAATAATTATTTATGACTCTGTTTACTAAGACGGAGGCCCTATAACTCACTTTTTCGGTGCTTGTGAATTTTAGGTCATCACATAAATTACGATACAGTATGAACACATTGACATTGCAGAAATAAGTGGAAATTTTGATGAAATTGATCTTGCATTTATTGCTTGAGTGAACAAGTAAACTGATGGTGTGTTTGTGAGTGTGTAGCACATTAGCGGGTTTTTTACATAAACAAATTAAATAAAGAATTATATACTGAAATAGGTTGTCAGCTGGATTATTTACGGAAATGGTATGTTTTCTTTATTCGTGCCTATCTGACAGGAGCAACTCAATTTTTTATATTAAAATATATAATTTAGAGTATATTAAAAGAAATAATCTAAAAAAACTAATAAGAAAATGTTAAACATCTGCAAATTAACACTGCTTGTGGAGTAAAAAGATTCATTACTAGTGCACCAAAAACAATCTCATAAATTGTCTTAGTGTATGAAAAGACACCAAAGCTCATCATTAGACACGCAGAAAACTCTTTCAGAAGAACGACACAAAACAAGGTCAGACACCACATTGAAGATGACAAACCAAAGCTTACTGAGTATTAGTATTCCCTTTAGCCCTTTTCTTCATCTTGCGTTTTATTTTTGAAGAACTTTCACCAACATCTGAACCAAGCACAAAAGCAATTGGAAGATCAACGAGAATCTTGAAATCATGGCGTGGATTTTTAGCTCCAGAGCTTGGGTGGGTAGTATTTGGAACATGGTTAGTGACTGCATTAGTTTCAACCTCTGTATTGTTATGATTCAGTCTGTTTGCCCCAGCAAGTGTAGTGTCAAAATTGGAATCCTTGGCTTTATTCAAGGCATCATAAAGTTTAGCTTTGGATTTTATGATCTCTAAAACAACAGTCCCGTACCTATCGTCAGCTGCATTAGTGATCCAACAAAGAGATGAGAATTTATCCAGCTAATAAGTGGCTTGAAATCAGGGTATGTTTACACGCGTGCATACACATATATATGTTTGAATTTTTTAAATAGAAAAACAAAGATACCAAGAAGTGATTGTATGACGACACGTGCAGCTAATTGTTCAGCTTCCTTCTTGTTTCTACCAGTTTCCCCTCTATAAGTCGCACCATTGAAAATTAAAGTAGACACAAAAAGGGGGAGCACTCCTCCTGACTGAATGGTATTGTATGTTGGCATTTCTAGATTCATCTTCACCACAAATTCATTTAAGATAGACTTGCAAAATATCGTATCCTAGAGCACGAGCAACCAAAAGTTTAGCAAACCCCAAAGCAATTATCATACTTCATTTGATATGCAAGTCCGATATACCTATTTAAGAATCCTTAGTTATAGAAAACATTTTCATTTCCTATTCTCATTTACACTTTAATGCCTCATTTGGTTATCTAATGTATTTAACATAACGAATCGCTTAATTACCACGTAAGTATTAAAATAGTTAGTCAAAACATTAAGAATAATTAGTATAAGTTTATACTTGAAATAAGAAGGGTGAGTAAAACTCTTGTAAAAAAAGATCACTTCAAAATAAGTAAAAGAATTTCCTTCCTTTCGCTCAAAACAAGTCATGAGTGTGGCTAAAGATTACCGAGAAAAGTTAATTTATTGCTAACTCATGCACCAAAAAGTGTTGAAAAAATAATACTTTTTTCTAAATGTAGAAAAAATAGAAAGACAAGGGAGATAAATATATTTAAAAATCCAAAAACTAGTTAAAAGTTTATGTCATTTCTAGTAGTGGTTCAATACAATTGAAAATTGCAAAGCAAAGATTTCAAAATTTAAATTGATAATTGAGATAGAAAATGGAAAACATTTTTAAAAACTAAACGATGCTTTTTCTATTCTCCATTCCTTCTATTTGGCTTTCAATAGGGCACATCTTTACTTATTTGCACTCTTCATAGTGTCATCCTCAAGTTTGTATACTCAAAAACAAATTTCCAATATATTTTCTACTAAATAGCAAAAGAATACTACAGCGCCAAAAAATTTGCATAATTAGGGTAAAAATTGCATAATATCAAAATAAATAAACCTCTTTAAACTGTGTCCTCGCTAAGATATATAATATAAGGAAAACAAATACCTACTAATTTGACTAGTAAGTTTCAAGACAAGCAAACAGTTATGAATAAACGTAAAACATTTAAATGAAGATGTAAGAATGCAACAAACCTCACAAATGAGAGGACAGCCTTCATCCTTTAACTTCTTTGATATACACTCCAGTGCATGTTTGGCAATATCCTGTTCGGCTGCTTTTATATTAGAAAAGGTGGTCTCAGAAGTATATGTTACACCATCAACTAACACACTTGACCGAAATCTGGGCGTATGCATCGATCCTTCATTAACATTTGATACATGGAAGTCAGATGGATGATCGTTGAGCAAACTCCTGTAACCTATTCTTATGCATAAAGGATTCAAGAGGCCCTAAACAAAATCAAGCAATAACTAGTAAGGGATGTCGACTTTCAAATAAAAAAAAAAGAAAAAGACGATAAAAATATAGCTTACAAGCGAGCCAAAGAAAAAAATTGATCTGCGTAACATGATCTCAACCATAGAAAGATCATAGAGAAAAATTATGAACACACAAGAAACATTAAAGGTGCATGACAGAAGTTCACATGATAGTCAAACTCTTAAGCATACATTAAATAACAAAACGTGTGTCTTCATTTTCAATCATAATAGAAATAAAACAATAAAAGAAAATTGAAATCTAATACTTACTGGAAGGAAGTGAATGAGGCAAACGACAAGCTGCAGGCGGCACATTTGAAGACGCAACAGCCAGTGCTGAAGGATTCTCCATTTTATGGTTTTTTTTCTTTCTTTACTTGATTAGCCTTCTAGAAAGATAGTTGATTTTAGAGCATCTGCTGCTCAAATAGATACAAAAGATGGGTAAAGCAACCAAAAACAACTTTTTTATAAGACTCCACACACCCTGTCTGTATGAAAAACACAAACTTTGCGGAACCGTTTAACCTAATCGACCGTGGTGAGGATTCGGCGGATCATCCACGTCAAGCTAGGATTTGGGAAGGACATTCACGAGAGTGAGGTGAGTTTGAAGAGAAGGTGGATTTTGGTGCTATAACTGGTGAGCATGGGAATTGCGTTGCTGAGCGAAGGGCAGAGAGAAATCTCGCCATGCGTTACGAATTTGATGGCAGGCACAATTCTGAAAATTTAAAAGCCAAAATGTGCTGAAGGATTGTCCATTTTATGGAATTTTTTTTCTTTCTTTACTTGATTAGCCTTCTAGGAAGATAGTTGATTCTAGAGCATCTACTGCTCAAATAAATACAAAAGATGGGTAAAGCAACCAATAACAACTTTTTTATAAGACTCCACACACGCTGCCTGTATGAAAAAAACAAACTTTGCGCAACCGTTTAACCTAATCGACCGTGGTGAGGATTCTTCGGATCATCCACGTCACGCTATGATTTGGGAAGGACATTCACGAGAGTGAGGTGAGTTTGAAGAGAGGGTGGATTTTGGTGCTATAACTGGTGAGCATGGGAATTACGTTGCTGAGCGGAGGGCAGAGAGGAATCTCGCCATGCGTCACGAATTGGATGGCTGGCACAATTCTTAAAATATAAAAGCCAAAATGTGCTGAAGGACTCTCCATTTTACGGAAATTTTTTTTCTTTCTTTACTTGATTAGCTTTCTAGGAAGATAGTTGATTCTAGAGCATCTGCTGCTCAAATAGATACAAAAGATGGTTAAAGCAACCAATAACAGCTTTTTAATAAGACTCCACACATGCTGCCAGTACGAAAAAAAATTTTACGGAACTGTTTAACCTAATTGACCGTGGTGAGGATCCGAAGAATCATCCACGTCACGCTAGGATTTGGGATGGACATTCACGAGAGTGAGGTCACTTTGAATAGAGGGTGGATTTTTGTGCTATAACTGGTGAGCATAAGAATTGCGTTGCTGAGCGGAGGGCAGAGAAGAATCTCGCCATGCGTCACGAATTTGATGGCAGGCACAATTCTGAAAATATAAAAGCCAAAATGTGCTGAAGGATTCTCCATTTTATGGAATTTTTTTCTTTCTTTACTTGATTAGCCTTCTAGGAAGATAGTTGATTCTAGTGTAACACCCCTTACCCGAGACCGTTGCCGGAATCGAGTACGAGATGTCATCCAATTTAACTTACCAATTCGGAGCATAAAAATTTGCTTTTAAAATTAAATTCACTGTTCACAGCAAAACTGTCTACCTGTATAACTGTCACTAATTTAATTATAACTCGAGTTACAGAACTCAAAATTTAAATCCGTAAATTTTCCCTGAAACTAGACTCATATTACTACTTACCATAAATTTTTCAGAATTTTTGACTTGGCCAATTAGTACAGTTTATTCATTAAAGTATCCCCTGTTTCACAGCTCGACAGATCTGACCTCTCGGCACCAAAAATCAATTATCTCTTTGTACAGAATACATATAAGGTTATCGTTTTTTCTTTTGAAAATAGACTCACTAAGAAATCTACACATATAAATTATGACCCATAATTCTTTCTGTACAATTTATAATGATTTTCTAAAGTCAGAACAGGGACTTCAAAACCATTCTGACCCTGTCTCACTAAAATTCAAATATCTCAAAATACAGAATTCCTTTTCCTACATCGTTTCTTTCATATAAAAATAGACTTGATAAGCTTTAATTCCATATATAATTCACTCTCTAATTCCATTTCTACTATTTATGGTGAATTTTACATTCACGTCACTGCTGCTGTCAAAGAAACTGCTTCTTTGAATTAGTTACCATTTACACATACATAATACCAAAACATAATCTTTACTAACCATTTCAATAGCTAATCTTAGCCATATCATTTGAACATGCTCAAAATGATTAAGACTCTATACATGCCATAGTTCAAACATTTTGAAAAGCACATAATACCGAGATGGCTATGATAGTGTGATACGAGCTCCGACGGTCCACTATTCGATCAAGTTCAAATCACTATAAAACAAAGGAAAGAAAGAGATGTGTAAGCTATAAATAGCTTAGTAAGTTACATGTAAACAATAATTACTCATTTAATAATTAACACTTTTAACATATAACTAATCAAAACATTTCTTAGCAATTTCAATCACTTACACATGCACAATCTTACCAATTCACTTGCATATACATTTTCACACTTAACATTTCATATTCACTTTAATTCATTATTAATCCCGTTGAACAGTTGGAATATACACGGATACGTAGAGATTTAGCACATAAGTGCCACACTGATATGTAGCCGGTTACCATCGATATGTAGCCGGCTACCACTGAAATGTACCGAAGCTACCACTGATCAATAACACTGGAAATGTCCACGGGCCTGCTTACACAAGCTGTCAGGTGTCTGCAACACATGCTAGATCACCCAAGACCGGGACTCACTGTAACACTGTAACACTCAGAACATCTGGTCTCTAGTGACATGTCACTTGTATCCAATTCTATTCCTAAGTTCAACCGAATTTACACTTAACACTTTATTACTTGAATAATTCATGAACAATTTTCCTTCCACATTCAATATTAATTCACATATCAAATATAATTCACAGTTTATACAAATATAACTATTATTTACATATAACTTACCTCGGATGCAAAACGACTATTTTTGTAATTTAGTCGATAACTTTCTCTTTTCCCGATCACTTCCACTATTTCTTCTTTCTTGATCTATATTAACACAATTTAATACATTTTATCAACATTTCATTCAAATACAATTCATACACAACATTTTGGCAAATTTACATTTTTCCCAAAACTTTTCAAAATTCCACTTTTGTCCCTAAGCTCGTAAAAATAAAATTCACTAAATTTTTAAATTTCAAACTTCACTAAATCATATTTCATGCTCATAACAGCCCTCAATTTCACAAAATCACAACTTTATGCACACTTTACCATCTTTCACAATTTAGCCCTTTTCAACATTTTCATCAAAATTCATCTAGTAAAACTTGTAATTAACACTTCAAACATTCATTATCTAACATCACTAATCAATTTACAATTATATCATGAATGGGTCAATTTTAAACTTTAATTTCATTTAAATTAAATGGTAGAAACATGAAATTCAAGCTTCAATAAGCATAAAAATACGAAAATAATCAAAAACGGGGCAAGAAATCACTTACAATTGAGCTTAGGAAGTTCAAGAACCCTAGCTATGGTGACATGAATTTTTTTGGCAGCAAACGTCTGATTTTAAGAAGATGAACACTTGTTTTCATCTTTATTTTGTCTTTATTCAATTTGGACAAAATGCCCTTGACCCATTACTTAGATATTTTCTAGAAATACCCTTTTGTGTCCATAACACTAATTCATGGTCTAATTGCCACATAAACACTTCCAATTTCATGCAATAATTCAATTAAGTCATTTAATCACTAATTAGACACACTTTGTATTTTTCTCAATTTAGTCCTAAAATTCAATTAAGCACTAAAGCATTAAAATTTTCTATCCATATTTTCACACAATATTTCAATCAATCAGTAACTAATAAAATTTATAAAATTAAACTATTTCACTTGGATTTGTGGTTACGAAACCACTATTCGATTAGGCCCTATTTCGGCTATCACAATTCTCCCCTTAGGGATTTTCGTCCCCGAAAATCTTACCAATGAATAAGTTGGGATACTGTTTCCTCATAGCCTCCTCGGTTTCCCATGTTGCCTCTTCCATCCCATGTCGTTGCCATAACACTTTCACTAAAGCAATTTCTTTGTTTCTCAACTGTTTCACTTCTCGTGCCAAGATTCAATCGGTTTTCTTCGTATGTCATATCCGATCAATTTCCACTTCATCGGTGAAATCACATGTGATGGGTCCGATCGATATCGCCTCAACATAGAAACATGAAACACATTATGAATTCTTTCCAATTCGGGGTAAAGACAATCGATAAGCCATGGACCAATTCTTTCTATCACTTCATACGGACCAATAAATCTTGGACTTAATTTACCTTTACGGCCAAATCTCGAATTTTCTTCTATGGAGACACTTTCGAAATACTTTATCACCCACTTGAAACTCAATCTCTTTTCTTTTCAAATCCGATACGACTTCACGATCCGATGCGACTTTCAAACAATCACGGATTATCTTCACTTTTCTTGATTTCTTTTACCAAATCGACTCCATGTAACGATTTTCATTAAGTTCATCCAATATAATGGAGTCCGACACTTTCGTCCATACAACGCTTCATAAGGTGCCATTTTATGCTGGATTGATAACTATTATTGTATGCAAACTCCACCAAAGGTAGATATCTTTCCCAATTACCTTCAAATTCCAATACACAACATCTCAACATATCTTGAGCACTTGAATTACTCTTTCAGATCGTCCATCGGTTTGGGGTGAAATGTTGTACTAAAATTCAATTTAGTACCCAATGCCTCTTGTAATTTCTTCCAAAACCTTGAAGTAAACCGTGGATCTCTATCGATATAATAGACGCAGCACACCATGTAATCGAACTATCTCAAAGAATATACAATTCACTAACTTGTCAAGTGAAAAACTCATTCATGACAGAATGAAATGAGCTGACTTAGTCAATCGATCAACTATTACCCAAATTGAGTCTTTCTTTTTCGGTGACAATGGCAATCCGGAAACAAAATCCATAGTAATTCTATCCCACTTCCACTCGGGCACCATAATAGGTTGAAGTAACCCTGAAGGTACTTGGTGTTCAGCTTTTACTTGTTGGCACACAAAACACTTTGTCACATACTCAGAGATATCCCGTTTCATACCCGGCCACCAATATAATTTCTTTAAATCATTGTACATTTTTACACTACCGGGGTGAACTGCCAAGCGACTATCATGTGCTTCCTGCAAAATTTTCTGAATTAAATCAACATTTTTCGGAACACATATTCTGTCATGAAACATTAAACATCCATCTGAATCAATCCGAAAATCAGAATTATCGCCCACTGCACACTGAGTCTTTTTTCTTTGTAATTCATTATCCACTTTCTGAGCCTCATAAATTTCTTGAAGAAACAATGGACTAGCTTTTAACTCTGCAAGCAATGATCCATCTTCAGTCAATGTTAATCTTGTATTCAAAGCTCTCAAAGCAAAGAGAGACTTTCTGCTCAAAGCATCAGCAACTATATTGGCTTTTCCCGGATGATAATCTATTACAAGTTCATAATCTTTCATCAATTCCAACCATCTTCGCTGCCGCAAATTCAGATCTTTTTGTGTCATAACATATTTTAAACTTTTATGATCTGTAAAAACATGACATTTCTCACCATATAAATAATGACGCCAAATCTTCAAAGCAAAGACAATAGCAGCCAACTCTAAATCATGGGTAGGATAACTTCGTTCATGCGGTTTCAATTGTCGAGAAGCATACGCTATCACTTTTCCTTCTTGCATCAATACACATCCAAGCCCATTTAATGACGCGTCACTATAAACAACAAATTCCTTTCCTGACTCAGGTTGCACTAACACTGGTGCCTCAGTTAAACACTTCTTTAATTTCTCAAAACTTTGTTGACACTCCTCAGTCCATTCGAACTTAACATCTTTTCTCTTTTGATCAATGAAACGCTGACTCACATACTTCTTTCGGAATTCTTCTTGAAAGAAATCCCATGTAACTTTCTCTTTAGGCACCACTGACACTAAAGTTTTCCACCAATTATAAGCTGAATCCTCAACAATGAGATAGCACATTTGAGACTTTCTTCTGGAGTACAAGATAATTCATCCAACACTCTGATGGTATTATCAAGCCAGAACTCTGCTCTTTCAGGATCATCATTTACATTAGCTCGGAACTCTTCGGCTCCATACTTTCGAATTTTGTCCACTGGAGGCTTTGACAATCTTAACACTTCAGTTTGTTGAGGAGCTATGGGAACAGCTTGAGGAATAGGAGGGGGCGGAGGAGGTTGAGCATTAGGATTAGTTCTAACAAACTCAGTGTACCAATTGTTCATCATTTGGAGAAAAGCTTCTCGAGCCTCATCTCCTTGACCCTGAGTCTCAAATCGACTTTCAACAGGCACATTACTTTGAGCATCATCAGCTGTATCTCGGTTAGAATCCATTACTAAAAAAAAACATTTTAAGATGTCAGGAGTCGTCACACTATCATTATTCAATTATGGCATGTATAGATAGTCTATTACACTCGCTACGTTAGTCCGAGAATCGACTAAACCGTAGCTCTGATACCACTAAATGTAACACCCCTTACCCGAGACCGTTGCCGGAATCGAGTACGAGATGTCATCCAATTTAACTTACCAATTCGGAGCATAAAAATTTGCTTTTAAAATTAAATTCACTGTTCACAGCAAAACTGTCTACCTGTATAACTGTCACTAATTTAATTATAACTCGAGTTACAGAACTCAAAATTTAAATCCGTAAATTTTCCCTGAAACTAGACTCATATTACTACTTACCATAAATTTTTCAGAATTTTGACTTGGCCAATTAGTACAGTTTATTCATTAAAGTATCCCTGTTTCACAGCTCGACAGATCTGACCTCTCGGCACTAAAAATCAATTATCTCTTTGTACAGAATACATATAAGGTTATCGTTTTTTTCATTTGAAAATAGACTCACTAAGAAATCTACACATATAAATTATGACCCATAATTCTTTCTGTACAATTTATAATGATTTTCTAAAGTCAGAACAGGGACTTCAAAACCATTCTGACCCTGTCTCACTAAAATTCAAATATCTCAAAATACAGAATTCCTTTTCCTACATCGTTTCTTTCATATAAAAATAGACTTGATAAGCTTTAATTCCATATATAATTCACTCTCTAATTCCATTTCTACTATTTATGGTGAATTTTTACATTCACGTCACTGCTGCTGTCAAAGAAACTGCTTCTTTGAATTAGTTACCATTTACACATACATAATACCAAAACATAATCTTTACTAACCATTTCAATAGCTAATCTTAGCCATATCATTTGAACATGCTCAAAATGATTAAGACTCTATACATGCCATAGTTCAAACATTTTGAAAAGCACATAATACCGAGATGGCTATGATAGTGTGATACTGAGCTCCGACGGTCCACTATTCGATCAAGTTCAAATCACTATAAAACAAAGGAAAGAAAGAGATGTGTAGCTATAAATAGCTTAGTAAGTTACATGTAAACAATAATTACTCATTTAATAATTAACACTTTTAACATATAACTAATCAAAACATTTCTTAGCAATTTCAATCACTTACACATGCACAATCTTACCAATTCACTTGCATATACATTTTCACACTTAACATTTCATATTAACTTTAATTCATTATTAATCCCGTTGAACAGTTGGAATATACACGGATACGTAGAGATTTAGCACATAAGTGCCACAATCGATATGTAGCCGGTTACCATCGATATGTAGCCGGGCTACCACCGAAATGTACCAAGCTACCACCGATCAATAACACTGAAATGTCCACGGGCTGCTTACAAAGTCGTCGGTGTCTGCAACACATGCTAGATCACCCAGCACCGGGACTCACTGTAACAATCAGAACAATCTTTAATATCTTGGTCTCTAGTGACATGTCACTTGTATCCAATTCTATTCCTAAGTTCAACCGAATTTACACTTAACACTTTATTACTTGAATAATTCATGAACAATTTTCCTTCCACATTCAATATTAATTCACATATCAAATATAATTCACAGTTTATACAAATATAACTATTATTTACATATAACTTACCTCGGATGCAAAACGACTATTTTTGTAATTTAGTCGATAACTTTCTCTTTCCCGATCACTTCCACTATTTCTTCTTTCTTGATCTATATTAACACAATTTAATACATTTTATCAACATTTCATTCAAATACAATTCATACACAACATTTTGGCAAATTTACATTTTTCCCTAAACTTTTCAAAATTCCACTTTTGTCCCTAAGCTCGTAAAAATAAAATTCACTAAATTTTAAATTTCAAACTTCACTAAATCATATTTCATGCTCATAACAGCCCTCAATTTCACAAAATCACAACTTTATGCACACTTTACCATCTTTCACAATTTAGCCCTTTTCAACATTTTCATCAAAATTCATCTAGTAAAACTTGTAATTAACACTTCAAACATTCATTATCTAACATCACTAATCAATTTACAATTATATCATGAATGGGTCAATTTTTAAACTTTAATTTCATTTAAATTAAATGGTAGAAACATGAAATTCAAGCTTCAATAAGCATAAAATACGAAAATAATCAAAAGCGGGCAAGAAATCACTTACAATTGAGCTTAGGAAGTTCAAGAACCCTAGCTATGGTGACATGAATTTTTTGGCAGCAAACGTCTGATTTTAAGAAGATGAACACTTGTTTTCATCTTTATTTTGTCTTTATTCAATTTGGACAAAATGCCCTTGACCCATTACTTAGATATTTTCTAGAAATACCCTTTGTGTCCATAACACTAATTCATGGTCTAATTGCCACATAAACACTTCCAATTTCATGCAATAATTCAATTAAGTCATTTAATCACTAATTAGACACACTTTGTATTTTTCTCAATTTAGTCCTAAAAATTCAATTAAGCACTAAAGCATTAAAATTTTCTATCCATATTTTCACACAATATTTCAATCAATCAGTAACTAATAAAAATTTATAAAATTAAACTATTTCACTTCGGATTTGTGGTTACGAAACCACTATTCCGATTAGGCCCTATTTCGGGCTATCACATCTAGAGCATCTGCTGCTCAAATAGAATCAGAAGATGGGTAAAGCAACCAATAACAACTTTTTAATAAGACTCCACACACGCTGCCTGTATGAAAAAAAACTTTGCGGAACTGTTTAACCTAATCGACCGTGGTGAGTATTTGACAAATCATCCACGTCACGCTAGGATTTGGGATGGACATTCACGAGAGTGAGGTGAGTTTGAAGAGAGGGTGGATTTTGGTGCTATAACTGGTGAGCATGGGAAATGCGTTGCTGAGCGGAGGGCAGAGAGGAATCTCGCCATGCGTCACGAATTGGATGGCAGGCACAATTCTTAAAATATAAAAGCCAAAATGTGCTGAAGGATTCTACATTTTATAGAATTTTTTCTTTTTTTCCTTACTTGATTAGCCTTCTAGGAAGATAGTCGATTCTAAAGCATCTGCTGCTCAAATAGATACAAAAGATGGGTAAAGCAACCAATAACATCATTTTTATAAGACTCCACACACGCTGCCTGTATGAAAAAAAACTTTGCAAAACCTTTTAACCTAATCGACCATGGTGTGGATTCGGCGGATCATCCACGTCACGCTAAGATTTGGGATGGGCATTCACGAGAGTGAGATGAGTTTGAAGAGAGGGTGGATTTTGGTGCTATAACTGGTGAGCATGGGAATTGCGTTGCTGAGGGGAGGGCGGAGAGGAATCTCGCCATGCGTCACGAATTGGATGGCAGGCACAATTCTGAAGATATAAAAGCCAAAATGTGCAGAAGGATTCTCCATTTTATGGAAATTTTTTTCTTTCTTTACTTGATTAGCCTTCTAGGAAGATAGTTGATTTTAGAGCATCTACTACTCAAATAGATACAAAAGATGTGTAAAGCAACCAAAAATATCTTTTTTATAAGACTCCACACACGCTACCTGTATGAAAAAAAAACTTTGGGGAACCGTTTAACCTAATCGACCATGGTGAGGATTCGGCGGATCATCCACGTCAAGCTAGGATTTGGGATGGACATTCACGAGAGTGAGGTCACTTTGAATAGAGGGTGGATTTTTGTGCTATAACTGGTGAGCATAAAAATTGCGTTGCTGAGCGAAGGGCAGAGAGGAATCTCGCCATGCGTCACGAATTTGATGACAGGCACAATTCTGAAAATATAAAAGCCAAAATGTGCTGAAGGATTCTCCATTTTATGGAATTTTTTTCTTTCGTTACTTGATTAGCCTTCTAGGAAGATAGTCGATTCTAAAGTATATGCTGCTCAAATAGATACAAAAGATGGGTAAAGCAACCAATAACATCATTTTTATAAGACTCCACACACGCTGTCTGTAACTAAAACACAAACTTTTCGGAACCGTTTAACCTAATCGACCGTGGTGAGGATTCGACGGATCATCCACGTCACGCTAGGATTTGGGATGGACATTCACGAGAGTGAGGTGAGTTTGAAGAGAGGGTGGATTTTGGTGCTTTAATTGGCGAGCATGGGAATTGCGTTGCTGAGCGGAGGGCAGAGAGGAATCTCGCCATGCGTCACGAATTGGATGGCAGGAATAATTCTGAAAATTTAAAAACCAAATTGTGCTGAAGGATTCTCCATTTTATGGAATTTTTTTCTTTCTTTACTTGATTAGCCTTCTAGGAAGATAGTTGATTTTAGAGCATCTGCTACTCAAATAGATACAAAAGATTGGTAAAGTAACCAAAAACAGCTTTTTTATAAGACTCCACACAAGCTGCCTATATGAAAAAAATAAACTTTGCGAAACCGTTTAACCTAATCGACCGTGGTGAGGATTCGGCAGATCATGGCTGTTTTACCCAAATAACCCAAAAAAATATTATATTTACAAAAATAACACAAGTTTAAAAATAATCACCAAAATAACCTAAAATGAACAGTACCCACTCTTTTTTTGCACCAATGATTGGCTAATCATTGTGTCAGACTTAAAAATTATTTTTGGGTTACGGCACATCAATGGCGGAACCCATGTATTTTTTAAATTGTATAATCTTGAAATACGGATATCTGAAAAAGAAAAAACAAAAAAAAAATTTGGGTCTTGGCTCATCAATGGCCGCACCCAATACACAAGAAAAAAAATTATTTTTTTCGTGTCGAATCGGATAAAAATACGAAAAAAATTTTAAAAATTTTTTGGGTGTTAATGTCAATGGCGGCACCAAGTACAATACTGAGACACAAAAAAAATTTATTTTTTTTTAATGTCGAATCGATAAAAATCTGAAAAAAATTTTTGGTCTTGGCTTTGTCAATGGCGGCACCGATACTGATACAAAGAAAAAATTATTTTTTCATGTCGAATCGAGATAAAAATCGAAAAAATAAATAAAAATTTTTCTTTGTCTTTGTCTCTTGGGTGCCGCCATTGACAAAGCCAAAGACCCAAAATTTTTTTATTTTTTCAATTTTTTATCTGATTCTAACACTAAAAAATATTTTTTTTCTTTGTATCGTAATCGGTGCCGCCATTGAAGACTAGCACCAAATTTTTTTATTTTTCGTATTTTTTGTCGATTCGACACGAAAATAAAATAAAATTTTTTTTCGTATCAGTAATCTGGTGCCGACCATTGATGAAGCCAAAGACCCAAAAAATTTTTTTAAATTTTTTCGTATTTTTTATCTAATTCGACACGAAAAAATAAAAAAATTTTGTCTCAGTATCGGTGCCGCCATTGACAGCCAGCACCCAAAAATTTTTTTTTTTTCTTTTCAGATATCCGTATTTCAAGATTACACAATTTTTAAAAAAATACATGGGTTCCGCCATTGACAGCCGTAACCCAAAAATAATTTTTATGTCTGACACAATGATTAGCCAATCATTGGTACAAAAAAAGAGTGGGTACTGTTCATTTTAGGTTATTTTGGTGATTGTTTTTAAACTTGGGTTATTTTTGTAAATATAATATTTTTTGGGGTTATTTGGGTAAAACAGCCGCGGATCATCCATGTCACGCTAGGATTTTGGAAGGACATTCACGAGTGTGAGGTGAGTTTGAAGAGAGGGTGGATTTTGGTGCTATAACTTGTGAGTATGGGAATTGCGTTGCTGAACGGAGGGAAGAGAGGAATCTCGCCATGCGTCATGAATTGGATGGCAGGAATAATTCTGAAAATATAAAAGCCAAAATGTGCTTAAGGATTCTCCATTTTATGGAATTTTTTCTTTTTTTCTTTACTTGATTAGCCTTCTAGAAAGATAGATGATTCTAGAGCATCTGCTGCTCAAATAGATACAAAAGATGGGTAAAGCAACCAATAACAGCATTTTTATAAGACTCTACACAAGCTGCCTGTATGAAAAAAAAAACTTTGTGAAACCGTTTAACCTAATCGACCGTGGTGTGGATTCGGCAGATCATCCATGTCACGCTAATATTTGGGATGGACATTCACGAGAGTGAGATGAGTTTGAAGAGAGGGTGGATTTTGGTGCTATAACTGGTGATCATGAGAATTGCGTTGCTGAGCGGAGGGCAGAGAGGAATCTCGCCATGCGTCACGAATTGGATGGCAGGCACAATTCTGAAAATATAAAAGCCATAATGTGCTGAATGATTCTCCATTTTATGGAATTTTTTTTCTTTCTTTACTTGATTAACCTTCTAGAAAGGTAGTTGATTCTAGAGCATCTGCTGCTCAAATAGATACAAAAGATAGGTAAAGCAACTAAAAACAACTTTTTTATAAGACTCTACACACGCTGCCTGTATGAAAAAAAAAACTTTACGGAACCGTTTAACCTAATCGACCGTGGTGAGGATTCGGCGGCTCATCCACGTCACGCTAGGATTTGGAAACGACATTCACGAGTGTGAGGTGAGTTTGAAGAGAGGGTGGATTTTGGTGCTATAACTGGTGAGCATGGGAATTGCGTTGCTGAGTGGAGGGCAGAGAGGAATCTCGCCATGCGTCACGAATTGGATGGCAGGCACATTTTATACAATATAAAAGCCAAAATGTGCTGAAGGATTCTTCATTTTATAGAATTTTTTTTCTTTACTTGATTAGCCTTCTAGGAAGATAGTTGATTCTAGAGCATCTGCTGCTCAAATAGATACAAAAGATGGGTAAAGCAACCAAAAACAGTTTTTTTATAAGACTCCACACACACTGCCTGTATGAAAAAAAACAAATTTTGCTGACGGTGTGTTTGTGAGTGTGTGGCACATTAGCGGGTTTTTTCCATAAATAAATTAAATAAAGAATTATATATATAAATAGGTTGTCAGCTAGATTATTTACGGAAATGGTATATTTTTGTTAGTCGCGCCTATCTGACAGGCGCAACTCAATTTTTTATATTAAAATATATAATTTAGGGTATTCTAAAAGAAATAATCTAAAAAAAACTAATAAGAAAATGTTAAACATCTGCAAATTAACACTATTTATGGAGTAAAAAGATTCACTACTAGTGCACGAAAAACAGTCTCATAAATTGTCTTAGTGTATGAAAAGACACCAAAGCTCATCATTAGACACGCAGAAAACTCTTTCAGAAGAACGACACAAAACCAGGTCAGACACCACATTGAAGATGACAAACCAAAGCTTACTGAGTATTAGTATTCCCTTTAGCCCTTTTCTTTATCTTGCGTTTTATTTTTGAAGAACTTTCACCAACATCTGAACCAAGCACAAAAGCAATTGGAAGATCAACGCGAATCTTGAACTCATGGCGTGGATGTTTAGCTCCAGAGCTTGGGTGGGTAGTATTTGGGACATGGTTATTGACTGCATTATTTTCAACCTCTGTATTGTTATGATTCAGTCTGTTTGCCCCAACAAGTGTAGTGTCAAAACTGGAATCCTTGGCTCTATTCAAGGCATCATAAAGTTTAGCTTTGGATTTTATGATCTTTGAAACAACAGTCCCGTACCTATCGTCAGCTGCATTAGTGATCCAACAAAGAGATGAGAATTTATCCAGCTAATAAGTGGCTTGAAATCAGGGTATGTTTACACGCGTGCATACACATATATATGTTTGAATTTTTAAAATAGAAAAAGAAAGATACCAAGAAGTGATTGTATGACGACACATGCAGTTATTGTTCAGCTTCCTTCTTGTTTCTACCAGTTTCCCCTCTATAAGTCGCACTATTGAAAACTAAAGCAGACAGAAAAAGGGGAAGCACTCCTCCTGACTGAATGGTATTGTATGTTGGCATTTCTAGATTCATCTTCACCACAAATTCATTTAAGATAGACTTGCAAAATACTGTATCCTAGAGCACGAGCAACCAAAAGTTTAACAAACCCCAAAGCAATTATCATACTTCTGTTTGATATGCAAGTATGATATACCTATTTAAGAATCCTTAGTTATAGAAAACATTTTTCATTTCCTATTCTCATTTACACTTTAATGCCTCATTTGGTTATCTAATGTATTTAACATAACGAATCGCTTAATTACCACGTAAGTATTAAAATAGTTAGTCAAAACATTAAGAATAATTAGTATAAGTTTATACTTGAAATAAGAAGGGTGAGTAAAACTCTTGTAAAAAAGATCACTTCAAAATAAGTAAAAGAATTTCCTTCCTTTTGCTAAAAACAAGTCATTAGTGTGGCAAAAATTACCGAGCAAAGTTAATTTATTGCTAACTCATGCACCAAAAGTGTTGAAAAATAATACTTTTTCTAAATGTAGAAAAATAGAAAGATCAAGGAGATAAATATATTTGAAAATCCAAAACTAGGTAGAAGTTTATGTCATTTCTAGTAGTGGTTCAATACAATTGAAAATTGCAAAGCAAAGATTTCCAAATTTAAATTGATAATTGAGATAGAAAATGGAAAAAAAATTTAAAAACTAAACGATGCTTTTTCTTTTCTTCATTCCTTCTATTTGGCTTTCAATAGGGCACATCTTTACTTATTTGCACATCCTCAAGTTTGTATACTCAAAAACAAATTTCCAATATATTTTCTACTAAACAGCAAAAGAATACTACAGCGTCGAAAAATCTGCATAACTAGGGTAAAAAATGCATAATATCAAAATAAATAAACCTTTTTAAACTGTGTCCTCGCTAAGATATATAATATAAGGAAAACAAATACCTACAAATTTGACTAGTAAGTTTCAAGACAAGCAAACAGTTATGAATAAACGCAAAACATTTAAATGAAGATGTAAGAATGCAACAAACCTCACGAATGAGAGGACAGCCTTCATCCTTTAACTTTTTTTATATATGTAGCGACCTAAAATTTGGGCACGGGTGCTAGTCGAAGTAATTATTACAAATTTGAAAACGAAGTTTCGATTTTATTTAAAAAGGGAATCGCCACCGATCTTTTTTTCTAGGTATGATCGGACACCTAATAAATTCTCTTTTTTTTAAAAAAAAAAAAAAGAAAAATTATTTTTCAAATTTAAAAAAAGAGTCGGCTTTAGGTCCACATCAAAATCCAGAGAAAATTAGGGTTCGGGAGTCAGTTACGCGCGAGGAAGGTATTAGCACCCTCGCGACACCCAAAATTGGTATCTCGTTAAACGTGTGTTGTCTTAATTTTCAAAAATACGAGTTCAACTTAACATTTAATCGTGATCTAATTGAAACATCAGATTTTTTTTAAAACACGAGAATTTTGAAGCACGGAAATTCTTGAAACACGAAATTTTTTTGAAAATACGAAAATTTGTGAAACACGAGAATTTTTATTTTTTTAAAACACGAAAAATTTTGAAGCACGAAAATTCTTGAAACACGAAATTTTTTGATAATACGAAAATTTGTGAAACACGAGAATTTTTTTAAAACACGAAAAATTTTGAAAACGCGAAAAGTCGAAAATTTTTGAAATACGAGGAATTTTTTTTTAAAAACACGAAAATTTCTAAGACACTAAAATTTTTGAAAACACATGATTTTTTTGAAACACGGAAATTTTTTGAAAACACGGAAATTTTTGAAACACGAAGTTTTTTTTAAAACACGAAAATTTTTGAAAAACAGGATTTTTTGAAACACAAAAATTTTTGAAACACGAAATTTTTTTAAAAAACCGAATATAAAACACGAGAAATTTTATTATTATTTTTGAAACACGAGAAATTTTGAGAACATGAAAATTTTGGTACACGATTATTTTTTTTAAATACCGTATTTGACACGAATCAATTATATTCACCCCTACAAGGCAATGAAACCATCGAATTAGTGTTAAATCAAATCAATTTAATATTTAATCGGGATTCTAATAAAACACGAGAATTTTTATTAAAATTTATTTATTATTATTTTAAAAAAACATGAGAATTTTTGAATATTTTCGTTTTTTTAAAAGGTCGTCCCGTATTTAACACGAGCCATCGATATTCACCCAACATAGCGATGAATTCGATGACTTAATATTAAATCGGTTCGTTGCCTTATGCATTAAAATAAATTTTCTATTCTAAAAATGAAATTATTTAAATTTAAAATTACAAAATGAAATAAGCAGAATAATATGAATGCCATAAAAATACTAATTGAATTAAAATGAGATAATATTCAAATGATTGGGCTAAATTTAAAAAAATTAAGAATTTACCAATAGCGCAAATTTATGGGCTTGAAATTTGGGCCTTTCTGTTTTTAGGCCTGCTGCAAATTGGGCCTGGATTACTGCTGCTGGGCCAGATCCGGGTCGGGTTAGGCGGGTCGATTCTGCTGACTGGCCTGCTGCACTGCTTGGCGGACTGGGCCTACTGGGCTACTGCCGAATCTGGGCCTGCTGGCTGGCCTACTGCACTAGGGCTGCTGGGTCTGGCGGTTTGGGCCTGCTGGCTAGCGGGCTGGCCTGCTGCTTGGGCTTCTGTGGCCTGCTTCTTTTTTTTTTTTTCTATAATGGCCTGCTTTTTTCCTTTTATTTTTATTTTTTCTTTCTCTTTTCTTCTTTTCTTCTTCTTTAAAACCCTAGCCAGCGCTCATTTCTACCCTTTCGCCCACTGCCGCCGTCGACTGCTCTGTTTGGTGGCGCGGTGGTCCCGGCGTTCTTCCCTCCTCCTTTCTCTTCCCCTTTTTTTCTTCTCCCTTTTGTTTTCTCTCTTTTCTTCTCTTCTCCCCTTTCCTTTTCTTTTCTTTCTCTTTTGAAAGCTCGAAAGCTAGAGGCGACACCGCCCCTTCCAATCTGCCATTTGTCGCTCAATCTTCCTCCGCCTTAGGTGGCCGTGGTAAAGGGCCGAAATTTCTTCCTATTTCCTTATTTTGCTACTGTCTTGTTTGCCTCTTTTTTTTATATATTCTTTTCTTTTTTGGTTGATTGGGGCTTATAGGTGGTGGTACGGCAGTTACGGTGGTCGTAGGCATGGTGGCGGTGAGCATGGGATCGGTCGAATTTGAGTGTTTTTTCTTGAAATTTTTCTGCTGTTTTTATTTTTTCTTTGGCTGCCCCCCTTTTTTCCTCTTCAATTTTACTTTTTAATGCCTCAATTTTTGTCCTCTTCCTTCTTGTTTTCAGGTGGCAGCAGAGGAGGGGAAGTAAGGCCGATTGGGGGTGTCAGGCGGTGTACGCAAGAACGCAGATTGGGGGCGGCTTGTCATGCCCAGAAGGACCAAAATGTAACGGGTGCAAAGTTTCTGGGGAAACATGCAATTTTAGGAAAATATGGGGCCAAATGTAATTTTTAGAAGGTTTAGGGGTCAAAGTGCTATTTTAAGAAAGTTTAAGGGTTGAAATGTAATTTTAAAAAAGTTTGGGGTCAAAATGTAAATTTCAAAAGTACAGGGTTAAAATGTAATTTTTATTTTTACATTTTTTCAAAATTTTATTATTACTATTTTATTAATATTTAAAACAAAAATTAAAATTGAGCTAAAATAAACCCAAAATTTAGTCCTAATGGGCCCAGTCATCGGGCCCATATGAGACCAGCCCGACCCGAAACCTGACCCGGGCAAAATTCAGTGATTACAATATACACTCCAGTGCATGTTTGGCAACATCCTGTTCGACTGCTTTTATATTAGAAAAGGTGCTCTCAGAAGTATATGTTACACCATCAACTAACACACTTGACCGAAACTGGGGCGCATGCACTGATCCTTCATTAACAGTTTGAAACAGTGGAAGCTGTATGGATGATCGTTGAGCAAACTCCTGTAACCTATTCTTATGCATAAGGGATTCAGGAGGTCCTAAACAAAGTCAAGCATGAAATAGTAAGGGAGGCCGACTTTCAAATAAAGAAAAAAAAGAAAAAGACGATAAAAATATAGCTTACAAGCGAAAGAAAGAAAAAAAATTGATCTGTGTAACATGATCTCAACCATAGAAAGATCATAGAGAAAAATTATGAACACACAAGAAACATTAAAGCTGCATGACAGAAGTTCACATGATAGTCAAGCTCTTAAGCATAAATTTAATAACAATCATAATAGAAATAAAACCATAATCCAATGTGAGAAATGCAAAAATATCATATTCCAAAAGGACATTTTAAAGTGCCAAACAATGACAATTTTAATGTAACATCATACAACCCAGTTGGACATAGAACTATCTTATATCATTAAAGCTACAATAACCCTTAATAATACTGTCATTATACATTTCAAACATATTAGATAAATTATTGAAGGTATGATTATGGAACGAGGAAGACGGCAGGCTACAAGAAAAGTTCCTGCCGCTACTACAGTGGCGGCAAGTGTAAGAAGCAATATATGAGTAGGTTCCTCCATGGCATTAGGCAACCATACATAAATGTTGTCAAGGGTGCAAGGAGCACTCTGGGAGCTAGAAACCTTATATTGCCTTAGGCGTAGGGTGCAAAAAATGTGTTATCTTAAGTTAAATAATACGCGACTTTGAAATGTAAAACACACATTTCAAAATAATTTCCCCTTTTCTTTTTTCCTTTTTCGTATTTTTATCATTTGTTTACAGCTCATTAAGTCTAAAACCCTAGAAAATTCGAAGCCCCCAAAACCATATAAGAACACTAAAATACCATAAATCAAATTCAATCAAAAATTCCTTTCAAACGCATATAAGAGAAAGCAATTACATCTAAAGCACACCTAAAAAATAATTGTACGTATGAAGCAAAAATTCACTTTCTACTACCAAAAAGAAAATTCAAATCTAATACTTAGTGGAAGGAAGTGAATGAGGTAAACGGCAAGCTAAAGGCGGCACATTGGAAGAAGCAACAACTGGTGCTGAAGGTTGATCAACGAGTTCGGGTTGAGTAAAATGTGCTGAAGGATTCTCCATTTTATGGATTTTTCTTTCTTTCTTTACTTGATTAGCCTTCTAGAAATATAGTTGATTCTAAATGTTATAAATGCTAGAAAGATAGTTCCTTTACTTTGTGAACAAAATATATAGAACCCGTAACACTCAAAAGCAAAACTCAAAGGTATTAAAGTTTCAGTTTCAAATAATCCTAACTTTCCCGGAGCAAGGGTGTCTGTCATTGTCTCTGTTTTTTTTTCACTGTCATACTTGTATGAACTAAAAATAGAAAATCTGATTTAATTGAAATTACTAATTTAAGGTAAAGTTAATCAACAGTCCCAAAATTTTATTTAACAATACATATTCTAAAGCCAGCACCAGTACATGGAAAAAAAAATTTGGTGATGGCCTGTTAATGGCCGACACCAGTAAACGAAAAGAATTTATTTTTTGAGTGCTGGCTTGTCAATAGCAGAAACCAGTACACGAAAAAAAAATTTTAGGTGCTAGCCTGTCAATGGGCAGCACCAGTACATGAAAAAAAATTTTGGGTGCTGGCGTGTCATTATTATTATTACAGTTTTGAGTCATTTTTGTAAGACTCTTAGGCTTTAAGGTACAGAAAAAAGAACAAAATATAAAAGCCAAAGAAAGAGTAGGTAGTGGGAGTATTTTGAGTTTCGAAAGACTAAAAAGGCAAGGATTATCATATTTTTCCAACTTTGTGAACAAAAGATATAGAACCCGTAACACTCTAAAGCAAAGATCAAAGGTATCAAAGTTTCAGTTTCAGATAATCCTAACTTTCCCTGAGCAAGGGTGTCTGTCATTGTCTCTGTTTTTTGTTCACTGTCATACCTATATGAACTAAAAGTAGAAAATTTGATTTAATTAAAATTACTAATTTAAGGTAAAATTCATCAACAGTCCTTTAATTTTATTTAACATTACATATTCTAAAGCCAGCACCAGTACACGGAAATTTTTATTTTTTGGTGCTGGCCTGTGGATGGCAGGCACCAGTACACATAATTTTTTTTGAGTACTAGCCTATCAATTGTAGAAACCAGTACACGAAAAAAGAATTTTAGGTGCTAGCCTGTAAATGGCCAGCACCAGTACAAGAAAAAAAATTTTGGGTGGTGGCGGGTTATTATTATTTTTACAGTTTTAAGCCATTTTTGTAAGACTCTTAGGCTTTAAGGTGTAGAAAAAAGAAGAAAATATAAAAACGAAAGAAAGAGTAAGTAGTGGGAGTGTTTTGAGTTTCGAAATACTAAAAAGACAATGATGATCATATTTTCCCAACTTAGTAAACAAAAGATATAGAACCCGTAAAACTCAAAAGCATAGCTCAAAGGTATCAAAGTTTCAGTTTTAGTTTCAAATAATCCTAACTTTCCCGGAGCAAGGGTGTCCACCATTGTCTCCGTTTTTTGTTCACTGTCATACCTGTATGAACTAAAAACAGAAAATCTGATTTAATTGAAATTACTAATTTAAGGTAAACTTCATCAACAGTTCCTAAAATTTATTTAACATTACATATTCTAGAGCTAGCACCAGTACACGGAAAAAAAAAATTTGGTGCTTGCCTGTTAATTGCCGGCACCAGTAAACGAAAATAATTTTTTTTGAGTGCTGGCTTGTCAATAGCAGAAACCAGTACACGAAAAAAAATTTTAGGTGCTGGCCAGTTAATGGGCGGCACCAGTACATGGAAAAAAAATTTGGGTGCTGGCGTGTCATGATTATTATTACAGTTTTGAGTCATTTTTGTAAGACTCTTAGGCTTTAAGGTGCAGAAAAAAGAAGAAAATATAAAAGCCAAAGAAAGAGTAGGTAATAGGAGTGTTTTGAGTTTCGAAAGACTAAAAAGGCAAGGATAATCATATTTTTCCAATTTTGTGAACAAAAGATATAGAACCCTTAACACTCAAAAGCAAAGCTCAAATGTATCAAAGTTTCAGTTTCAGATAATCCTAACTTTCCCGGAGCAAGGGTGTCTATCATTGTCTCTGTTTTTTGTTCACTGTCATACCTGTATGAACTAAAAATAGAAGATCTAATTTAATTGGAATTATTATTTTAAGGTAAAGTTCATCAACAGTCCCTAAATTTTATTTAACATTACATATTCTAAAGCCAGCACCAGTACACGAAATTTTTTTTTTTTTGGTGCTGGCCTGTGGATGGCAGGCACCAGTACACAAAAATTTTTTTTGAGTGTTGGCCTATCAATTGTAGAAACCAGTACACGAAAAAAAAAATTAGGTGCTGGCTTGTAATTGGCCAGCACCAGTACAAGAAACAAAATTTTGGGTGGTGACGAGTTATTATTATTTTTACAGTTTTAAGCCATTTTTGTAATACTCTTAGGCTTTAAGGAGTAGAAAAAAGAAGAAAATATAAGAGCCAAAGAAAGAGTAGGTACTAGGAGTGTTTTGAGTTTCGAAAGACTAAAAAGACAAGGATAATCATATTTTCCCAACTTAGTAAACAAAAGATATAAAAACTTGTAACACTCAAAAGCATAGCTCAAAGTTATCAAAGTTTCAGTTTCAGTTTCAAATAATCCTAACTTTCCCGGAGCAAGGGTGTCTTTCATTATCTCTATTTTTTGTTCACTGTCATACCAATATGAACTAAAATTAGAAAATATGATTTAATTGAAATTACTAATTTAAAGTGAAGTTCATCAACAGTCCCTAAATTTTATTTAACATTACATATTCTAAAGCCAGCACCAAGATTACGGAAAAAACTTTTTTTCTTGGCTGTGGATGGCCGATACTGACTCTAATTTTTTTTGAGTGCTGGCATATCAATTGCAGAAACCAGTACACGAAAAAAAATTTAGGTGCTGCCCTATAAATGGCTGGCAACAGTACAAGAAAAAAAAATTTGGGTGCTGCCGGTTATAATTATTTTTACAGTTTAAGCTATTTTTTTAAGACTCTTAGCCTTAAAGGTGTAGAAAAAACAAGAAAATATAAAAGCCAAAAAAAGAGTAGGTATAAGAGTGTTTTGAGTTTTGAAAGACTAAAAAGACAAAGATAATCATATTTTCCTATATTAGTAAATAAAAGATATAGAACCAATAACACTCAAAAGGATAGCTCAAAGATATCAAAGTTTCAGTTTTAGTTTCAGATAATCCTAACTTTCCCGGAGCAAGGGTGTCTGTCATTGTGTCTCTGTTTTTTATTCACTGTCATACCTGTACGAACGAAAAATAGAAAATTTGTTTTAATTGAAATTACTAATTTAAGGTAAAATTCATCAACTGTCTTTAAATTTTATTTAACATTACATATTCTAAAGGCAGCACCAATACACGGAAAAAAAAATTTTGTTGGTGCTGACCTGTCAATAGCCGGCACCAGTAAATGAAAAGAATTTTTTTTGAGTGCTGGCTTGTCAATAGCAGAAACTAGTACACGAAAAAAATAATTTAGGTACTGACCTGTCAATGGGCGGCACCAGTACATGAAAAAAAAATTTGGTGCTGGCATGTTATTATTATTATTATTATAGTTTTGAGTCATTTTTGTAAGACTTTTAGGCTTTAAGGTGCAAAAAAAAGAACAAAATATAAAAGCCAAAGAAAGAGTAGGTAGTGAAAGTGTTTTGAGCTTCGAAAGACTAAAAAGGCAAGGATGGTCATATTTTTCCAACTTTGTGAACAAAATATATAGAACCCGTAACATAAAAAACCAAAGCTCAAGGGTATCAAAGTTTCAGTTTCAGATAATCCAAACTTTCCTGGAGCAAATGTGTCTGTCATTGTCTCTGTTTTTTGTTCACTGTCATACATGTATGAACTAAAAATAGAATATCTGATTTAATTGAAATTACTAATTTAAGGTAATGTTCATCAACAGTCCCAAAATTTTATTTAACATTACATATTCTAAAGCCAGCACCAGAACACGGAAAAAAAATATTTTTTTTGTGATTGCTTGTCAATGGCCGGCACCAGTAAATGAAAAGAATTTTTTTTTGAGTGTTGCGTTTTCAATAGCACAAACCAGTACACAAAAAAAAAAATTTTAGGTACTGGCCTGTCAATGGGCGGCACCAGTACATGAAAAAAAATTTTGGCTGCTGGCGTGTCATTATTATTATTACAGTTTTGAGTAATTTTTGTAAGACTCTTAGGCTTTAAGGTGCAGAAAAAAAATATAAAAGCGAAAGAAAAAGTAGGTAGTGGGAGTGTGTTGAGTTTCGAAAGACTAAAAAGGCAAGGATGATCATATTTTTCCAACTTTGTGAACAAAAGATATAGAACCCGTAACACTCAAAAACAAAGCTCAAGGGTATCAAAGTTTCAGTTTCAGATAATCCAAACTTTCCTGAAGCAAAGGTGTCTGTCATTGTCTCTGTTTTTTGTTCACTGTCATACCTGTATGAACTAAAAATAGAATATCTGATTTAATTGAAATTACTAATTTAAGGTAATGTTCATCAACAATCTCAAAATTTTATTTAACATTACATATTCTAAAACCAAGACACCGATTACATGGAAAAAAAATATTTTTTGGTGATTGCTTAATGGCGGCACCGATGTGAAAATTTTTTTTGAGTCTTTGGCTTGTCAATAGCGTAAACCGATTACGAAAAAAAAATATAGATGCTGGCCTGTCAATGGGCGGCACATGAAAAAATTTTTTTGGGTGCTGGCATGTTATTATTATTATTATTATTATTATTATTATAGTTTTGAGTCATTTTTGTAAGACTCTTAGGCTTTATGGTGCAAAAAAAAAAAGAACAAAATATAACAGCTAAAGAAAGAGTAGGTAGTGGAAGTGTTTTGAGTTTCGAAAGACTAAAAAGGCAAGGATGATAATATTTTTCCAACTTTGTGAACAAAAGATATAGAACCCGTAACACAAAAAACCAGAGCTCAAGGGTATCAAAGTTTCAGTTTCAGATAATCCTAACTTTCCCGGAGCAAGGGTGTCTGTCATTGTCTCTATTTTTTGTTAACTGTCATACCTGTATGAACTAAAAATAGAAAATCTGATTTAATTGAAATTACTAATTTAAGGTAAAGTTCATCAACAGTCTCAAAATTTTATTTAACATTACATATTCTAAAGCCAACACTAGTACACGGAAAAAAATATTTTTTTGGTGATTGTACATCAATGGACGGCACCGATAAACAAAATTTTTTTTTGAGTGTTAGCCTATCAATAGTAGAAACGATTACATGAAAAAAAAGTTTTAGGTGTTGGCTCATTAATGGCCGGGCACCAAGACATGAAAAAAAATTTTGGGTGGTGGCGTGTCATTATTATTATTACGCTTTTGAGTCATTTTGTAAGACTTTTAGGATTTAAGGTGTAGAAAAAGAAGAAAATATAAAAGCCAAAGAAAGAGTAGGTAGTGGGAGTGTATTAAGTTTGAAAGACTAAAAGGCAATGATGATCATATTTTCCCAACTTTGTGAACAAAAGATATAGAACTCAGTAACACTCAAAAGCAAAGCTCAAAGGTATCAAAGTTTCAGTTTTAGTTTCAAATAATCCTAACTTTCCGGAGCAAGGGTGTTTGTCATTGTCTCTACATTTTTTGTTCACCATCATACACAGTATGAACTAAAATAGAAAATCTGATTTAATTGAAATTACTAATTTAAGGTAAAGTTCATCAACAGTTCCTAAATTTTATTTAACATTACATATTCTAAAGCTAGCACTAGTACGGAAAAAAAAATTTTTTGTTGGTGCTAGCCTCTCATTAACCAAGACCAATAAGCGGAAAGAATTTTTTTGAGGGCTTGCTTGTTAATAGCAAAACGATTACGAAAAAAAAAAATTTTACGTCTTGGCGCATTAATGGTGACACCGATTACATGAAAAAAATTTGGTGCCGGCATGTCATTATTATTATTATAGTTTTGAGTCATTTTGTAAGACTCTTAGGCTTTAAGGTGCAAAAAAGAACAAAATATAAAAGCCAAAGAAAGAGTAGGTAGTAGGAGTGTTTTGAGTTTGAAAGACTAAAAGGCAAGAATGATCATATTTTTCCAACTTTGTGAACAAAAGATATAGAACCCTTAACACTCAAAAGCAAAGCTCAAATGTATCAAAGTTTCAGCCAGAGATAATCCTAACTTTCCGAAGCAAGGGTGTCTATCATTGTCTCTATTTTTTGTTCATTGTCATACCTGTATGAACTAAAAATAGAATATCTGATTTAATTTCAATTACTAATTTAAGGTAAAGTTCATCAACAGTCTCAAAATTTTATTTAACATTACATATTCTAAAGCCAGACACAGACACGGAAAAAATATTTTTTTGGTGATTGCTGTTAATGGCGAGCACCGATGACACAAAAAATTTTTTGAGTGTTGGCTTATCAATTGTAGAAACCATTACGAAAAAAAAAAATTAGGTGTGGCTTGTCAATGGGCAAACACCAAGACATTAAAAAAATTTTGGGTGGTGACGAGTTATTATTATTATTATTGTCGTTTTGAGTCATTTTGTAAGACTCTTAGGCTTTAAGGTGCAAAAAAAGAACAAATATAAAAGCCAAAGAAAGAGTAGGTAGTGGAAGTGTTTTGAGTTTGAAAGACTAAAAGACAAGAATGATCATATTTTCCCAACTTTGTTAACAAAAGATATAGAACCCGTAACACTCAAAAGCATAGCTCAAAGGTATCAAAGTTTCAGTTTCAGATAATCCAAACTTTCCCGGAGCAAGGGTGTCTGTCATTGTCTTTTTTTTTTGTTCACTGTCTTACCTGTATAAACTAAAATTAAAACATCTAATTTAATTGAAATTACTCATTTAAGGTAAAGTTCATCAACAGTCTCAAAATTTTATTTAACATTACATATTCTAAACCCAGCACCAGTACACGGAAAAAAATATTGTTTTGGTGATTGCCTGTCAATGGCGATACCAATCTAAAATTTTTTTTGAGTCTTGGCTTGTCAATAGCGAAACCATTATCTGAAAAAAAATTTAGATCTTGGCCTATAAATGGGTGGCACCAATTACATGAAAAAAAATTTGGTTCTTTGCGTGTCATTATTATTTTTACAGCTTTGAGTTATTTTTTAAGACTCTTAGGCTTTAAGGTGTAGAAAAAAGAAGAAAATATAAAAGCCAAAAAAGAGTAGGTAGTAAGAGTGTTTTGAGTTTTGAAAGACTAAAAGGCAAGGATAATCATATTTTCCCAACTTTGTAAACAAAAGATATAGAACCAATAACACTCAAAAGCAAAGCTCAAAGGTATCAAAGTTTCAGTTTTAGTTTGAGAATCCTAACTTTCCCGAGCAAGGGTGTTTGTCATTGTCTCTATTTTTTGTTCAACATCATACTGTATGAACGAAAAATAGAAAATTTGTTTTAATTGAAATTACTAATTTAAGGTAAAGTTCATCAACAGTCTTTAAATTTTATTTAACATTACATATTCTAAAGCCAAACCAATACACGGAAAAAAAATTTTGTTGGTGTTTGACTGTCAATAGCCAACACCGATAAATGAAAAGAATTTTTTGAGTCTTTGGCTTGTCAAAGCGTAAACTAGTACGAAAAAAAATAATTTAGGTCTTGACGACTGTCAATGGTGACACCGATTACATGAAAAAAAATTTGGTGCTGGCATGTTATTATTATTATTATTATAGTTTTGAGTCATTTTGTAAGACTCTTAGGCTTTAAGGTGTAAAAAAAGAACAAAATATAAAAGCCAAAGAAAGAGTAGGTAGTGAAGTGTTTTGAGCTTTGAAAGACTAAAAAGACAAGGATGGTCATATTTTCCTAACTTTGTGAACAAAATATATAGAACCCATAACACTCAAAATGAAAGCTCAAAGGTATCAAAGTTTCAGCCAGATAATCCAAACTTTCCCGGAGCAAATGTGTACATCATTGTCTCTGTTTTTTGTTCACTTGTCATACATGTATGAACTAAAATAGAATATCGATTTAATTGAAATTACTAATTTAAGGTAATGTTCATCAACAGTCCCAAAATTTTATTTAACATTACATATTCTAAAGCCAGCACGAACACGGAAAAAAATATTGTTTTGGTGATTGCCTGTTAATGGCCGGCACCAAGAAATGAAAAGAATTTTTTTGAGTGTTAGCTTGTCAATAGCACAAACCAAGACACAAAAAAATTTTAGGTCTTGGCTTTGTCAATGGCTGACACCAAGACATGAAAAAAATTTTTTCTGGCATGTCATTATTATTATTACGTTTTGAGTAATTTTGTAAGACTCTTAGGCTTTAAGGTGCAGAAAAAACAAAATATAAAAGCGAAAGAAAAGTAGGTAGTGGGAGTGTGTTGAGTTTGAAAGACTAAAAAGGCAAGGATGATCATATTTTTCCAACTTTGTGAACAAAAGATATAGAACCCGTAACACTCAAAAACAAAGCTCAAGGGTATCAAAGTTTCAGTTCGAGATAATCCAAACTTTCTCGAAGCAAAGGTGTACATCATTGTCTCTTTTTTTGTTCACCATCATACCAGTATGAACTAAAAATAGAATATCTGATTTAATTGAAATTACTAATTTAAGGTAATGTTCATCAACAATCTCAAAATTTTATTTAACATTACATATTCTAAAACCAAGACCAAGACGGAAAAAAAATATTTTTTTGGTGATTGCCTGTCAATGGCCGGCACCAATGTGAAAATATTTTTTGAGTCTTGACTTGTCAATAGCGAAACCAATTACTAAAAAAAAATATAGATCTTGGCTTTGTCAATGGGTGGCACATGAAAAAATTTTTAGGTCTGGCATGTTATTATTATTATTATTATTATTATTATAGTTTTGAGTCATTTTTGTAAGACTCTTAGGCTTTATGGTGCAAAAAAAAAAAGAACAAAATATAACAGCTAAAGAAAGAGTAGGTAGTGGAAGTGTTTTGAGTTTCGAAAGACTAAAAAGGCAAGGATGATAATATTTTTCCAACTTTGTGAACAAAAGATATAGAACCCGTAACACAAAAAACCAGAGCTCAAGGGTATCAAAGTTTCAGTTTCAGATAATCCTAACTTTCCCGGAGCAAGGGTGTCTGTCATTGTCTCTATTTTTTGTTAACTGTCATACCTGTATGAACTAAAAATAGAAAATCTGATTTAATTGAAATTACTAATTTAAGGTAAAGTTCATCAACAGTCTCAAAATTTTATTTAACATTACATATTCTAAAGCCAACACTAGTACACGGAAAAAAATATTTTTTTGGTGATTGTCTGTCAATGGACGGCACCAGTAAACAAAAAGAATTTTTTTTGAGTGTTGGCTTGTCAATAGCAGAAACCAGTACATGAAAAAAAAGTTTTAGGTGTTGGCCTGTTAATGGGCGGGCACCAGTACATGAAAAAAAAATTTTGGTGCTGGCGTGTCATTATTATTATTACAGTTTTGAGTCATTTTTGTAAGACTTTTAGGATTTAAGGTGCAGAAAAAAGAAGAAAATATAAAAGCCAAAGAAAGAGTAGGTAGTGGGAGTGTATTAAGTTTCGAAAGACTAAAAAGGCAATGATGATCATATTTTTCCAACTTTGTGAACAAAAGATATAGAACTCGTAACACTCAAAAGCAAAGCTTAAAGGTATCAAAGTTTCAGTTTCAGATAATCCTAACTTTCCCGGAGCAAGGGTGTTTGTCATTGTCTCTGTTTTTTGTTCACTGTCACACCTGTATGAAAGAAAAATAGAAAATCTGATTTAATTGAAATTACTAATTTAAGGTAAAGTTCATCAACAGTCCCTAAATTCTATTTAACATTACATATTCTAAAGCCAGCACTAGTACACGGAAAAATTTTTTTTGTTGGTGCTAGCCTCTCAATAACCAGCACCAATAAACGGAAAGAATTTTTTTTGAGGGCTTGCTTGTTAATAGCAGAAACCAGTACACGAAAAAAAAAATTTTACGTGCTGGCCTGTCAATGGGCGGCACCAGTACATGAAAAAAAATTTGGTGCCGGCATGTCATTATTATTATTATAGTTTTGAGTCATTTTTGTAAGACTCTTAGGCTTTAAGGTGCAAAAAAAAGAACAAAATATAAAAGCCAAAGAAAGAGTAGGTAGTGGGAGTGTTTTGAGTTTCGAAAGATTAAAAAGGCAAGAATGATCATATTTTTCCAACTTTGTGAACAAAAGATATAGAACCCGTAAAACTCAAAAACAAAGCTCAAGGGTATCAAAGTTTCAGTTTCAGATAATCCAAACTTTCCCGGAGCAAAGGTGTACATCATTGTCTCTATTTTTGTTCATTGTCATACATATGAACTAAAAATAGAATATCCGATTTAATTTCAATTACTAATTTAAGGTAAAGTTCATCAACAGCCTCAAAATTTTATTTAACATTACATATTCTAAAGCCAAAGACCAATTACACGGAAAAAAATATTGTTTTGGTGATTGCCTGTTAATGGCGGCACCAAGAAAAAATAAATTTTTTGAGTCTGTGGCTTGTCAATAGAAACCATTACAAAAAAAAAATTAGTTCTTGGCTCACAATGGGCGACACAGAGACATAAAAAAATTTTGGGTGCTGGCATGTGATTATTATTATTATTGTCGTTTTGAGTCATTTTTGTAAGACTCTTAGGCTTTAAGGTGCAAAAAAAAGAACAAATATAAAAAGCCAAAGAAAGAGTAGGTAGTGGAAGTGTTTTGAGTTTCGAAAGATTAAAAAGGCAAGAATGATCATATTTTTCCAACTTTGTTAACAAAAGATATAGAACCCGTAACACTCAAAAACAAAGCTCTAGGGTATCAAAGTTTCAGTTTCAGATAATCCAAACTTTCCCGGAGCAAGGGTGTCAGTCATTGTCTTTTTTTGTTCAACATCTTACCAGATAAACTAAAATTAAAACATCTAATTTAATTGAAATTACTCATTTAAGGTAAAGTTCATCAACAGTCTCAAAATTTTATTTAACATTACATATTCTAAACCCAGCACCAGTACACGGAAAAAAATATTGTTTTGGTGATTGCCTGTCAATGGCGGACCAAGAACTAAAATAAATTTTTTTGATTCTTTGGCTTGTCAATAGCGTAAACCAAGATATCTGAAAAAAAATTTAGATGCTGGCCTGTCAATGGGTGGCACCAGTACATGAAAAAAAAATTTGGTTGCTGGCGTGTCATTATTATTACAGTTTTGAGTTATTTTTGTAAGACTCTTAGGCTTTAAGGTGCAGAAAAAAGAAGAAAATATAAAAGCTAAAAAAAGAGTAAGTAGTGGGAGTGTTTTGAGTTTCGAAAGACTAAAAAGGCAAGGATGATCATATTTTCCCAACTTTGAGAACAAAAGATATAGAAGCCGTAACACTCAAAAGCAAAGCTCAAAGGTATCAAAGTTTCAGATTAAGAGAATCCTAACTTTCCCAGAGCAAGGGTGTTTGTCATTGTCTCTATTTTTTGTTCACTGTCATACCTGTATGAACGAAAAATAGAAAATATGATTTAATTGAACTTAGTAATTTAAGGTAAAGTTCATGAACAGTCCTTAAATTTTGTTTAACATTACATATTCTAAAGCCAGCACCAGTAAACGGAAAAAACTTTTTTTTTGTGCTGGCCTGTAAATGGCCAGCAACAGTACAACAAAATAAAAATTTTTTGGGTGCTGCCGGTTATTATTATTTTTCCAGTTTTAAGCTATGTTTGTAATGCTCTTAGGCTTCAAGGTGTAGAAAAAAGAAGAAAATATAAAAGCCAAAAAAAGAATAGGTATAGGAGTGTTTTGAGTTTTGAAAGACTAAAAAGACAAGGATGATCATATTTTCCTATCTTAGTAAACAAAAGATATAGAACCCATAACACTCAAAATGATAGCTCAAAGGTATCAAAGTTTCAGTTTCAGCTTCAGTTTCAGATAATCCTAACTTTCCCGGAGCAAGTGTGTCTGTCATTGTCTCTGTTTTTTGTTCACTGTCGTACATGTATGAACTAAAAATACAAAATTTGATTTAATTGAAATTACTAATTTAAGGTAAAGTTCATCAACAGTCCCAAAATTTTATTTAACATTACATATTCTAAAGCTAGCACCAGTACACGGAAAAAAAATATTTTTTTGGTGATTGCCTGTCAATGGTCGGCACCAGTAAACGAAAAGATTTTTTTTTTGAGTGCTAGCTTGTCAATAGCAGAAACCAGTACACAAAAAAAAATATAGGTCTTGGCCTGTCAATGGGCGGCACCAGTACATGAAAAAAAAATTGTTTCCTGGCATGTCATTGTTATTATTATAGTTTTGAGTCATTTTTGTAAGACTCTTAGGCTTTAAGGTGCAAAAAAAGAACAAAATATAAAAGCTAAAAAAAGAGTAGGTAGTGGGGGTGTTTTGAGTTTCGAAAGACTAAAAAGGGAAGTATTATCATATTTTTCTAACTTTGTGAACAAAAGATATAGAACCCGTAACACAAAAAACCAAAGCTCAAGGGTATCAAAGTTTCAGTCTCAGATAATCCTAACTTTCTCGGAGCAACGGTGTCTGTCATTGTCTCTGTTTTTTGTTCACTGTCAAACCTGTATGAACTAAAAATAGAAAATCTGATTTAATTGAAATTACTAATTTAAGGTAAAGTTCATCAACAGTCTCAAAATTTTATTTAACATTACATATTTTAAAGCCAGCACCAGTACACGGAAAAAAAAAATTTGGTATTGCCTGTCAATGCCCGGCACAAGTAAACGAAAAGAAATTTTTTTTAGCACTGACTTGTCAATAGCAGAAACCAGTATACGAAAAAAAAATTTAGGTGCTGGCCTGTTAATGGGTGGCACCAGCAAATGAAAAAAAAGATTTAGGTGCTAGCGTGTCATTATTATTATTACAGTTTTGAGTCATTTTTGTAAGATTTTTAGGCTTTAAGGTGCAGAAAAAAGAAGAAAATATAAAAGCCAAAGAAAGAGTAGGTAGTGGGAGTGTTTTGAGTTTCGAAAGACTAAAAAGGTAAGGATTATCATATTTTTCCAACTTTGTCAACAAAAGATATAGAACCCGTAACACTCAAAAGCAAAGCTTAAAGGTATCAAAGTTTCAGTTTTAGTTTCAGATAATCCTAACTTTCCCGGAGCAAGGGTGTTTATCATTGTCTCTGTTTTTTGTTCACTGTCAAACCTGTATGAACGAAAAATAGAAAATCTGATTTAATTGAAATTAGTAATTTAAGGTAAAGTTCATCATTAGTCCATAAATTTTATTTAACATTACATATTCTAAAGCCAGCACCAGTACACGGAAAAAAAAAATTTGTTGGTGTTGGCCTGTTAATAACCGGCACTAGTAAATGAAAAGAATTTTTTTTAGGGCTGGCTTGTCAATAGTAGAAACCAGTACACGAAAAAAAATTTAGTTGCTGGCCTGTCAATGGGCGGCACCAGTACATGAAAAAAAAAATTTAGTGCTGGCATGTCATTATTATTATTATAGTTTTGAGTCATTTTTGTAAGACTCTTAGGCTTTAAGGTGCAAAAAAAAGAAGAAAATATAAAAGCTAAAGAAAGAGTAGGTAGTGAGAGTGTTTTGAGTTTCGAAAGACTAAAAAGGCAATGATGATCATATTTTTCTAACTTTGTGAACAAAAGATATAGAACCCGTAACACTCAAAAGCTAAGCTCAAGGGTATCAAAGTTTCAGTTTCAGATAATCCAAAATTTCTCGAAGCAAGGGTGTCTATCATTGTCTCTGTTTTTTGTTCACTGTCATACCTGTATGAACTAAAAATAGAATATCTGATTTAATTTCAATTACTAATTTAAGGTAAAGTTCATCAACAGTCTCAAAATTTTATTTAACATTACATATTCCAAAGCCAGCACCAGTACACGAAAAAAAAATATTTTTTTGGTGACTGCCTGTCAGTGGGCGGCACCAGTAAACGAAAATATTTTTTTTTAATGCTGCCTTGTCAATAGTAGAAACCTGTACACGAAAAAAAAAATTTAGGTGCTGGCCTGTCAATGGGCGGCACCCGTACATGAAAAAAAAATTTTGGGTGCTGGCATGTCATTATTATTACAGTTTTGAGTCATTTTTGTAAGACTCTTAGGCTTTAAGGTGAGGAAAAAAGAAGAAAATATAAAAGCAAAAGAAAGAGTAGGTAGTGAGAGTGTTTTGAGTTTCGAAAGACTAATAAGGCAAGGATGATAATATTTTTCCAACTTTGAGAACAAAAGATATAGAATCCGTAACACTCAAAAGTAAAGCTCAAAGGTATCAAAGTTTCAGTTTCAGATAATCCTAACTTTCCCAGAGCAAGGGTGTTAGCAAGTGCTGGCATATCAATTGCAGAGACTAGTACACGAAAAAAAAATTTAGGTGCTGACCTGTAAATGGCCAGCAACAGTACAAGAAAATAAAAATTTTTTGGGTGCTGGCGGGTTATTATTATTTTTATAGTTTTAAGCTATTTTTGTAAGACTCTTAGGCTTAAAGGTGTAGAAAAAAGAAGAAAATATAAAAGCTAAAAAAAGAGTAGGTATAAGAGTGTTTTGAGTTTCAAAAGACTAAAAAGACAAGAATGATCATATTTTCTTATCTTAATAAATAAAAGATATAGAACCTGTAACACTCAAAAGGATAGCTCAAAGGTATCAAAGTTTCAGTTTCTGTTTCAGATAATCCTAACTTTCCCGGAGTAAGGGTGCCTGTCATTGTCTCTATTTTTTGTTCATCGTCATACCTGTATGAATGAAAAACAGAAAATCTGATTTAATTGAAATTACTAAATTAAGGTAAAGTTCATTAACAGTCTCTAAATTTTATTTAACATTACATATTCTAAACCCAGCACCAGTACACGGAATTATTTTTGTGCTGCCTGTCAATAGCCGGCACCAGTAAACGAAAAGATTTTTTTTTGAGTGCTGGCTTGTCAATAGCAGAAATCAGTATACGAAAAAAAATTTTAGATGTTGGCCTGTTAATTGGTGGCACCAGTACATAAAAAAATTGGTGCTGGCATGTCATTATTATTATAGATTTGAGTCATTTTTGTAAGATTCTTATGCTTTAAGGTGCAAAAAAAAGAACAAAATATAAAAGCCAAAGAAAGAGTAGGTAATGGAGTGTTTTGATTTTCGAAAGACTAAAAAGGCAAGGATAATCCTATTTTTCCAACTTTGTGAACAAAAGATATAAAACCCGTAACACTCAAAAGCAAAGCTCAAGGGTATCAAAGTTTCAGTTTCAGATAATCCTAACTTTCCCGGAGCAAGGGTGTCTGTCATTGTCTCTGTTTTTTGTTCACTGTCATACCCGTATGAACTAAAAATAGAAAATCTGATTTAATTTAAATTACTAATTTAAGGTAAAGTTCATCAGCAGTCCCAAAATTTTATTTAACATTACATATTCTAAAGCCAGCACCAGTACACGGAAAAAAAAAATTTGGTGATTGCCTGTCAATGGCCGGCACCAGTAAACAAAAAGATTTTTTTTTGAGTGCTGGCTTGTCAATAGCAGAAACCAGTACACAAAAAAAAATTAGGTGCTGGCCTGTCAATGGGCGGCACCAGTACATAAAAAAAAATTTGGGTGCTGGCGTGTCATTATTATTATTACAGTTTTGAGTTATTTTTGTAAGACTCTTAGGCTTTAATGTGCAGAAAAAAGAAGAAAATATAAAAGCCAAAGAAAGAGTAGGTAGTGGGAGTGTTTTCAGTTTCGAAAAACTAGAAAGCAAAGGATGATCATATTTTTCCAACTTTGTGAACAAAAGATTTAGAACCCGTAACACTCAAAAGCAAAACTCAAAGGTATCAAAGTTTCAGTTTCAGATAATCCTAACTTTCCCGGAGCAAGGGTGTCTGTCATTGTCTCTGTTTTTTGGTCATTGTCATACCTGTATGAACGAAAAATAAAAAATTTGATTTAATTGAAATTACTAAATAAAGGTAAAGTTAATTAACAGTACCTAAATTTTATTTAACATTATATATTCTAAAGCCAGCACCAGTACACGGAAAAAAAATATTTTTTTGGTGATTGCCTGTCAATGGCCGGCACTAGTAAACGAAAAGATTTTTTTTTAGTGCTGGCTTGTCAATAGCAGAAACCAGTACACGAAAAAAAAATTTTAGGTGCTGGCCTGTCAATGGGCAGCACCAGTACATGAAAAAAAAATTGGTGTTGGCATGTCATTATTATTATAGATTTGAGTCATTTTTGTAAAACTCTTAGGCTTCAAGGTGCAAAAAAAAAAAAAAAGAACAAAATATAAAAGCCAAAGAAAGAGTAGGTAATGGAGTGTTTTGAGTTTCGAAATACTAAAAAGGCAAGGATGATCATATTTTTCTAACTCTGTGAACAAAAGATATAAAACCCGTAACACTCAAAAGCAAAGCTCAAGGGTATCAAAGTTTCAGTTTCAGATAATCCTAACTTTCCCGGAGCAAGGGTGTCTGTAATTGTCTCTGTTTTTTGTTCACTGTCATACATGTATGAACTAAAAATAGAAAATCTGATTTAATTTAAATTACTAATTTAAGGTAAAGTTCATCAACAGTTCTAAAATTTTATTTAACATTACATATTCTAAAGACAGCACCAGTACACGGAAAAAAAATATTTTTTTGGTGATTGCCTGTCAATGGCCGGCACTAGTAAACGAAAAGAAAATTTTTTTTGAGTGCTGGCTTGTCAATAGCAGAAACCAGTACACGAAAAAAAATTTTAGGTGCTGGCCTGTCAATGGGCGGCACCAGTACATGAAAAAAAAAAATTTTAGTGCTGACGTGTCATTATTATTATTACAGTTTTGAGTTATTTTTGTAAGACTCTTAGGCTTTAATGTGCAGAAAAAAGAAGAAAATATAAAAGCCAAAGAAAGAGTAGGTAGTGAGAGTGTTTTCAGTTTCGAAATACTAAAAAGGCAAGGATGATCATATTTTTCCAACTTTGTGAACAAAAGATATAGAACCCATAACACTCAAAAGCAAAGCTCAAAGGTATCAAAGTTTCAGTTTCAGATAATCCTAACTTTCCCGGAGCAAGGGTGTCTGTCATTGTCTCTGTTTTTTGGTCATTGTCATACTTGTATGAACGAAAAATAAAAAATCTGATTTAATTGAAATTACTAAATAAAGGTAAAGTTAATTAACAGTACCTAAATTTTATTTAAATTATATATTCTAAAGCCAGCACCAGTACACGGAAAAAAAATATTTTTTTCGTGATTGCCTGTCAATGGCCGGCACTAGTAAACGAAGAGATTTTTTTTTTGGTGCTGGCTTGTCAATAGCAGAAACCAGTACACGAAAAAAAAAATTTAGGTGCTGGCCTGTCAATGGGCGGCACCAGTACATGAAAAAAAAATTTGGGTGCTGGCGTGTCATTATTATTATTACAGTTTTGAGTTATTTTTGTAAGACTCTTAGGCTTTAATGTGCAGAAAAAAGAAGAAAATATAAAAGCCAAAGAAAGAGTAGGTAACGGGAGTGTTTTGAGTTTCGAAATACTAAAAAGGCAAGGATGATCATATTTTTCTAACTTTGTGAACAAAAGATATAGAACCCATAACACTCAAAAGCAAAGCTCAAAGGTATCAAAGTTTCAGTTTCAGATAATCCTAACTTTCCCGGAGCAAGGGTGTCTGTCATTGTCTTTGTTTTTTGGTCATTGTCATACCTGTATGAACGAAAAATAAAAAATCTGATTTAATTGAAATTACTAAATAAAGGTAAAGTTAATTAACAGTACCTAAATTTTATTTAACATTATATATTCTAAAGCCAGCACCAGTACACGGAAAAAAAATATTTTTTTGGTGATTGCCTGTCAATGGCCGGCACTAGTAAACGAAAAGATTTTTTTTAGTGTTGGCTTGTCAATAGCAGAAACCAGTACACGAAAAAAAAATTTTAGGTGTCGGCTTTGTCAATGGCTGCACCAATTACATGAAAAAAAATTGGTGCTGGCATGTCATTATTATTATAGATTTGAGTCATTTTTGTAAAACTCTTAGGCTTTAAGGTGCAAAAAAAAAAAAGAACAAAATATAAAAGCCAAAGAAAGAGTAGGTAATGAGAGTGTTTTGAGTTTCGAAATACTAAAAAGGTAAGGATGATCATATTTTTCCAACTTTGTGAACAAAAGATATAGAACCCATAACACTCAAAAGCAAAGCTCAAAGGTATCAAAGTTTCAGTTTCAGATAATCCTAACTTTCCCGGAGCAAGGGTGTCTGTCATTGTCTCTGTTTTTTGGTCACTGTCATACCTGTATGAACGAAAAATAGAAAATCTGATTTAATTGAAATTACTAATTTAAGATAAAGTTCATTGACAGTCCTTAAATTTTATTTAACATTACATATTCTAAAACCAAAGACCAATACATGGAAAAACTTTTTTTGTGTTTGGCTTTGTCAATGGTCGACACCGATAAACAAAATTTTTTTGAGTTTTGGTATCAATTGTGAATACGAACAAAAAAAATTTAGTACACAAAATGGCCAGCAGATGAAAAAATTTCAATGGGTTGCCACATGGAAACCGATACACGAAAAAAATTTTGGGTGCTGGCTGGTTTTCATTATTATTTTTACAGATTTAAGTTATTTTTGTAAAACTCTTAGGCTTTAAGCAGTAGAAAAAAGAAGAAAATATAAAAGCCAAAGAAAGAGTAGGTAGTGAGAATGTTTTGAGTTTCGAAAGACTAAAAAACAAGGATGATCATATTTTCTCAACTTAGTAAAAAAAAATATAGAACCCGTAACACTCAAAAGCATAGCTCAAAGGTATCAAAGTTTCAGTTTCAGTTTCAGATAATCGTAACTTTCCTTGAGCAACGGTGTCAGTCATTGTCTCTATTTTTTGTTCACTGTCATAGCTGTATGAATTAAAAATGGAAAATCTGATTTAATTAAAATTACTAATTTAAGGTAAAATTCATCAACAGTCCCTAAATTTTATTTAACATTACATATTCTAGAGCCAGCATTAGTACACGAAAAAACTTTTTTGTTGGTGTTGGCCTCATCAATGGCAACACCGATGAATCTTAAATATTTTTTTTGAGTGCTGGCTTGTCAATAGCAGAAACCAGTACACGAAAAAAAAATTTGTATGTGATGGCCTGTCAATGGGTGGCACCAGTACATAAAAAAAAAAAATTTGGGAGCTGGCGTGTCATTATTATTATTAATGTTTTGAGCCATTTTTATAATACTTTCAGACTTTAAGTTGCAGAAAAAAGAAGAAAATATAAATGCCAAAGAAAGAGTAGGTAGTGAGAGTGTTTTGAGTTTCGAAAGACTACAAAGGTAAGGATAATCATATTTTTCCAACTCTGAGAACAAAAGATATAAAACCCGTAACACTCAAAAGCAAAGCTCAAAGGTATCAAAGTTTGAGTTTCAAATAATCCTGTTAATGGCCGACACCAATAAACGTAAAGAATTTCTTTTTTGAATGATGGCTTGTCAATAGAAGAAACCAGTAAACAAAAAAAAATTTATGTGCTGGCCTGTCAATAGGCGGCACCAGTACATGAAAAAAAATTTTGGTGCTGGCGTGTCATTATTAATGCAGTTTTGAGTCATATTTGTAAGACTCTTAGGCTTTAAGGTGCAGAAAAAAGAAGAAAATATAAAAGCCAAAGAAAGAGTAGGTAGTGAGAGTGTTTTGAGTTTCGAAACACTAAAAAGGCAAGGATGATCATATTTTTCCAACTTTGTGACCAAAAGATATAGAACCCGTAACACTCAAAAGCAAAGCTCAAAGTTATCAAAGTTTCAGTTTCAGATAATCCTAACTTTTCCGGAGCAAGGGTGTTTGTCATTGTCTCTGTTTTTTGTTCACTGTCATACCTGTATGAACTAAAAATTGAAAATCTGATTTAATTGAAATTACTAATTTAAGGTAAAGTTCATTAACAGTCCCTAAATTTTATTTAACATTACATATTCTAAAGCCAGCACCAGTACACGGAAAAACTTTTTTTTTGTGTCTTTGGCACATCAATAATGGCACCAATGAACTAAACGATTTTTTTTAGTGCTAAATTGTAAATAGCGTAAACCATATCTGGAAAAAAATTTTAGGTAATCTTGGCTCAGAAATGGGCGGCACCAGTACATGAAAAAAAATTTTGGGTGCTGGCGTGTCATTATTATTATTACAGTTTTGAGTCATTTTTGTAAGACTCTTAGGCTTAAAGGTACAGAAAAAAGAAGAAAAAATAAAAGCTAAAGAAAAAGTAGGTAGTGGGAGTATTTTGAGTTTTGAAAGACTAAAAAGGCAAGTATAATCATATTTTTTCAACTTTGTGAACAAAATATATATAACCCAAATCACTCAAAAGCAATGCTCAAAGGTATCAAAGTTTCAGTTTCAGATAATCCTAACATTCCTGGAGTAAGGGTATCCGTCATTGTCTCTGTTTTTTATTCACTGTCATACCTGTATGAACTAAAAATAAAAATCTGATTTAATTGAAATTACTAATTTAAGATAAAGTTCATCAACAGTCCCTAAATTTTATTTAACATTACATATTCTAAAGCCTACACCAGTACAAGGAAAAAACTATTTTTTTTTGTGCTGGCCTGTGGATGGCCGGGACCAATACACGAATTTTTTTTTAGTCGTTGCCTATTAATTGCAGAAACCAGTACACGAAAAAAAAAATTAGGTGTCGCCTAAAATGGCCAACCGACCAAGAAGAAAAAAAAGTTTTGTTTCTTTGGCGGGTTATTATTATTTTTACAGTTTTAACCTATTTTTGTAAAACTCTTAGGCTTTAAGCTGTAGAAAAAAGAAGAAAATATAAAAGCCAAAGAATGAGTAGGTAGTGGGAGTGTTTTAAGTTTCGAAAGACTAAAAAACAAGGATTATCATATTTTCTCAACCTAGTAAACAAAAGATATAGAACCCGTAACACTCAAAAGCATAGCTCAAAGGTATCAAAGTTTCAGTTTCAGTTTCAGATAATCCTAACTTTCCCGGAGCAAGGGTGTCAGTCATTGTCTCTGTTTTTTGTTCACTGTCTTAGCTGTATGAACTAAAAATGGAAAATCTGATTTAATTTAAATTACTAATTTGAGGTAAAATTCATCAACAGTCCCTAAATTTTATTTAATATTACATATTCTAAAGTCATCACCAATACACAAAAAAAAAGTTCGTGCTGGCCTATCAATGGCCGACACCAATAAAGAAAAGAATTTTTTTTTAGTGCTGACTTGTCAATAGCAGAAACTAGTACACGAAAAAAAATTTTAGGTGCTAGCCTTTCAATGGGCGGTATCGGTCCATGAAAAAAAGTCATTTTGGGTGCTGGCGTGTCATTATTATTATTAAAGTTTTGAGCCATTTTTATAATAGTGCAAAAAAAAGAAAAAAAATGTAAAGGCCAAAGAAAGAGTAGGTAGTGAGAGTGTTTTGAGTTTCGGAAGACTAAAAAGGCAAGGATGATAATATTTTTCCAACTTTGTGAACAAAAGATATAGAACCCGTAACACTCAAAAGCAAAGCTCAAAGGTATCAAAGTTTCAGTTTCAGATAATCCTAACTTTCCCGGAGCAAGGGTGTTTGTCATTATCTCTATTTTTTGTTCACTGTCACACTTGTATGAACTAAAAATAGAAAATCTGATTTAATTGAAATTACTAATTTAAGGTAAAGTTCATCAACAGTCCCTAAATTTTATTTAACATTACATATTCTAAAGCCTGCACCAGTACACGGAAAAAACTATTTTTTTGTGTCAGTGGCTCATGGATGGCTCGCACCAAGACACTAAATTTTTTTAGTCGTTGCCTATTAATTGCAGAAACCAGTACACGAAAAAAAATTTAGGTGCTGTCCTGTAAATGGCCAGCACCATACAAGAAAAAAAAAGTTTTGGGTGCTGGCGGGTTATTATTATTTTTACAGTTTTAACCTATTTTTGTAAAACTCTTAGGCTTTAAGCTGTAGAAAAAAGAAGAAAATACAAAAGCCAAAGAAAGAGTAGGTAGTGGGAGTGTTTTAAGTTTCGAAAGACTAAAAAACAAGGATTATCATATTTTCTCAACCTAGTAAACAAAAGATATAGAACCCATAACACTCAAAAGCATAGCTCAAAGGTATCAAAGTTTCAGTTTCAGTTTTAGATAATCCTAATTTTCCCGGAACAAGGGTGTCTGTCATTGTCTTTGTTTTTTGTTCACTGTCATACCTGTATGAACTAAAAATAGAAAATCTGATTTAATTTAAATTACTAATTTGAGGTAAAATTTATCAACAGTCCCTAAATTTTATTTAATATTACATATTCTAAAGTCAGCACCAATACACAAAAAAAAAATTTCGTGCTGTCCTGTCAATGGCCGACACCAGTAAATGAAAATAAATTTTTTTGAGTGCTAGCTTGTCAATAGCAGAAACCAATACACGAAAAAAAAAATTAGCTGCTGGCCTTTCAATGGGCGGCACCAGTACATGAAAAAAAGTCATTTTTGGTGTTGGCGTGTCATTATTATTATTAAAGTTTTGAGCCATTTTTATAATACTTTCAGACTTTAAGGTGCAAAAAAAAGAAGAAAATATAAAAGCCAAAGAAAGAGTAGGTAGTGAGAGTGTTTTGAGTTTCGGAAGACTAAAAAGGCAAGGATGATCATATTTTTCCAACTTTGTGAACAAAATATAAAAAACCCGTAACACTCAAAAGCAAAGCTCAAAGGTATCAAAGTTTCAGTTTCAGATAATCCTAACTTTCCCGGAGCAAGGGTGTCTGTCATTGTCTTTGTTTTTTGTTCACTGTCACACTTGTATGAACTAAAAATAGAAAATCTGATTTAATTGAAATTACTAATTTAAGGTAAAGTTAATCAACAGTTCCTAAATTTTATTTAACATTACATATTCTAAAGCCAACACCAGTACACGGAAAAAAAACAATTTTGGTGCTGGCCTATCAATGGCCGACATCAGTAAACGAAAAGAATTTTTTTTGAGTGCTAGCTTGTCAATAGCAGAAACCAGTTAACGAAAAAAAAATTTAGGCGCTAGCCTGTCAATGGGCGCACCAGTACATGAAAAAAAATTTTGGGTGCTGGCGTGTCATTATTATTACAGTTTTCAGTTATTTTTGTAAGACTCTTAGGCTTTAAGGTGTAGAAAAAAGAAGAAAATATAAAAGCTAAAAAAAGAGTAGGTAGTGGGAGTGTTTTGAGTTTCGAAAGATTAAAAAGGTAAGAATGATTATATTTTTTCAACTTTGTGAACAAAAGATATATAACTCGTAACACTCAAAAGCAAAGCTCAAAGGTATTAAAGTTTCAGTTTCAGATAATCCTAACATTCCCGGAGTAAGTGTGTCTGTCATTGTCTCTGTTTTTTGTCCACTGTCGTACCTGTATGAACTAAAAATAGAAAATCTGATTTAATTAAAATTACTAATTTAAGGTAACGTTCATCAACAGTCTCTAAATTTTATTTATCATTACATATTCTAAAGCAAACACAAGTACACGGAAAAAAACTTTTTTTGTTGGTGTTGGCCTGTGGATGGCCGGTACCAGTAAAGGAAATTTTTTTTTAGTGCTGGCCTATCAATTGCAGAAACCAGTACATGAAATTTTTTTTAGTGCTGGCCTATCAATTGCCGAAACAGTACACGAAAAAAAATAGGTACTGATTGTCAATGGGCGACACCAGTACACGAAAAAAAAATTTTGGGTGATGGAGGGTTATTATTATTTTAACAGTTTTAAGCCTTTCTTATAAAACTCTAAGGCTTTAAGGTGTAAAAAAAAGAAGAAAATATAAAAGCTAAAGAAAGAGTAGGTAGTGGGAGTGTTTTAAGTTTCGAAAGACTAAAAAAGCAAGTATGATCATATTTTCCTAACTTAGTGAACAAAAGATATAGAACCCGTAACACTCAACAGCATAGCTCAAAAGTATCAAAGTTTTAAGCCATTTTTGAAAGACTCTTAGGCTTTAAGGTGTAGAAGAAAGAAGAAAATATAAAAGATAAAGAAAGAGTAGGTAGTGAGAGTGTTTTGAGTTTCGAAAAACTAAAAAGACAAGGATCATCATATTTTCCCAACTTAGTAAACAAAAGATATAGAACCCGTAAAACTCAAAAGCACAGCTCAAAGGTATTAAAGTTTCAGTTTCGCTTTCAGATATCCTAACTTTCCCGGAGCAAGGGTGTCTGTCATTGTCTCTGTTTTTTGTTCACTGTCATACATGTATGAACTAAAAATGGAAAATCTGATTTAATTGAAATTACTAATTTAAGGTACAGTTCAACAACAGTCTCTAAATTTTATTTAACATTACATAATTTAAAGCCAGCACCAGTACACGGGAATTTTTTTTTTTGGTGCTGGCCTTTCAATGGCCGACACCAGTAAATGAAAAGCTTTTTTTTTGAGTGCTGGCCTGTCAATAGCAGAAATCAGTACACGAAAAAAAAATTTTAGGTGCTGGCCTGTGAATGGGCGGCAACGGAACATGAAAAAAAAATTTGGGTGCTGGTGTGTCATTATTATTATAGTTTTGAGCCATTTTTGTAAGACTCTCAGGCTTTAAGGTGCAAAAAAAAGAAAAAAAATATAAAAGCTAAAGAAAGAGTAGGTAGTGGGAGTGTTTTGAGTTTCGAAACACTAAAAAGGCAAGGATGATCATATTTTTACAACTTTGTGAACAAAATATATAGAACCCGTAACACTCAAAAGCAAAGTTCAAAGGTATCAAAGTTTCAGTTTCAGATAATCCTAACTTTTCCGGAGCAAGGGTGTCTGTCATTGTATCTGTTTTTTGTTCACTGTCATACCTGTATGAACTAAAAATAGAAAATCTGATTTAATTGAAATTACTAATTCAAGGTAAAGTTCATCAACAGTCACTAAATTTTATTTAACATTACATATTCAAATGCCAGCACCAGTACACGGAAAAAAAAAAACTTTTTTTTGTGCTGGCTTGTGGATGGCCTGCACCAGTACATGAAATTTTTTTTGAGTGCTGGCCTATCAATTGTAGAAATCTGTACACGAAAAAAAATTTAGGTGCCGGCCTATAAATGGGAGGCATCAGTACACGAAATTTTTTTTTGGGATTCGAGTCGGGACGCTTTAAATTGGATGTAAAAACATGAACCGTATATCTTTTTGTGGAATCAGCGACATTCAAGGCATACTCCCTTATATGTCTTAGAGGAAGGGTTCCCTCCTACGCCCGAGTACGCAGCGTGGTATATGGCACACGGGAAACCATTTATATTTCAAGGCCAGTACATGCTGATCCAAAGAGACGCGCAACCTGAATTTTCTCGATGGCAACCATGAATGCTCACCCGCGCAGTAACCAACTTCTGCCATTCGTGAACATCGAGTCTAATACTACATTGAACCCCGATCTCGAGGCCCAATATGAAGCATCCTACTCATCATCACACAACATGGATCCGGATCCGCTGCGTGAAATTCCTCACACAACAGCCGAGTACACTAGAACTATCCAATATCATTAGAGCTATAATAACCGTTAACAATACTGTCATTATACATTTCAAACATATTAGATAAATTATTTAAGGTATGATTTGGAACGAGGAAGACGACAGGCTACAAAAAAAGTTCCTACCGCTACTACAGTGGCAGCAAGTGTAAGAAGCGATATATGAGTAGGCTCCTCCATGGCATTAGGCAACCATACATAAATGTTGTCAAGGATGCAAGGTGCACTCTGGGAGCTAGAACCCTTATATTGCCTCAGGCGTAGGGTGCAAAAAATGTGCTAACTTAAGTTAAATAAAACGCGACTTTGAAATGTAAAACCCACATTACAAAATCATTTCCGCTTTCCTTTTTTCCTTCTCCGTATTTTTTATCATTTGTTTATAACCCATAAAGTCTAAAACCCTAGAAAATTCCAAGCCCCCAAAACTATATAAGAACACTAAAATACCATAAATCAAATTCAATCAAAAATTCCTTTCAAACACATATAAGGGAAAGCAATTACATTTAAAGCACACCTAAAAAATAATTGTACGTATAAAGCAGAAATTCACTTTCTGCTGCCAAAAAGAAAATTGAAATCTAATACTTACTGGAAGGAAGTGAATGAGGCAAACGACAAGCTAAAGGCGGCACATTGGAAGAAGCTACAACCAACGCTGAAGTTTGATTAACGAGTTTGGGTTGAGTAAAATATGTTGAAGGATTCTCCATTTTATGGAATTTTTCTTTCTTTCTTTACTTGATAAGCCTTCTAGGTAGATAGTTTATTCTAAATGCTATCAATTTTTGGGGTATTTTACCAAACTGACCAGAAAAATTTGATATTTTAAAAAATAACTCAGGTTTAAAAACAATCACCAAAAAAACCTAAAATGAATAGTAAAAAGGGGTTTCAACTTGTCAATGGCCGGCACCACCTGGTATTTTGGACCCATGATTATCTTATGATAGTTCAGACTTTAAAAAATTGAATTTTTTTGTTCTGGCCTGTTAATGGCCGGCACTAGTGTTTTTTTTAAAATCATTATTGGGAATTATCCATATTTATGGAAAATCAAAGATATGGGTATCAAATAATAGAAAGTCAAAGATATGGGTATCAAATATTAGAAAGTCAAAGATATGGGTATCAAATATTGGAAAGTCAAAGATATGGGTATCGAGATATTGGCATAATAAAATCTGAGATATTTGCAATATATGGTCCCCAATTGTAAAGTGACTTTGCAAGTTGATCCCTGAACCTCAACTATAAATAAGCATGACCATCTCTCATTCTGTATCTCAAACTTGCCATTCTCTACTTAAGGCATTGTTTTCTCTCTCTCTCTTTGTAAATTCTCACTTGTATTTTTGGAGTGAAATATATTTGGTAGTGCCCGAGGACGTAGGCAAAATTTGCTGAACCTCGTTAAATTCTTGTGTTCTTTATTGTATTATTCTGCATGAATTGTGAGTGTGATTGTAGTGATTTATTGTGCTATTAAATTACGATTAAGGGATATTCTGGTTAGGAAAGACCTGGTACTTAAGCGATCCTTGTGATCCACCTCTCTTTCCTGGGAATTGAACTTAGTGTGTGTTGACACCATTTTTTTGATTGAAAAATGGGGTCGACTTGGGTTTTAAAAATAAAAACAAAAATGGGAGTCGCCACCAATCTTTTTTGATGAGGTGTGATCGGGTCACCTTGAAAAGTGGTTGTTTTTAATAAACGATTTAATTTTTATTAAAACAACGATTTTGGTCTACGAAATTCAGAAAACGGGTTCGGAGTCGATTCACATACGAGGAAGGATTAGCACCTCGTAACGCCCAAAATTGGTACCTAGTTGATTATTTAATGTCTTGATGTCGAAAATTAAAAAAAACTTGAAAATAATTTAAAAATACGATCCCTCTTTATATTGTGTTATTTTAAAAATACCCGAACAAATCAAAATGAAAAATGCCTCCTTATCTCGAAGTAACAAGATGTCACATCCAGTGAGTTAGGACACGACACCTCGTATTTTGAGAGTAAGCTTGTCTTTTTATTTTTTATTTAACCTCATTTGTTTTAATTTTAAAAGGATATTCGATTATTTAGGATCAACGCGAAAAAATCGAAGCCCAGTGTAAGTTAGGGCACGATTTCTAATTTTCTAAATATAGAATATTACCTTTATTTTGAAATTTTGTGTTTGGAAAATTAAAAGGATATTTCGCCATTGAGGATTAACGAGAAAATCGAGACCCAAGAAGATAGGGTACAATTTCTCAAATTTCCAAAATACAAAATATTACCTTATTTGAAATTATGATTTTTTGAATAATAACGTGTACAACATTTGAACGAAATATATTTATTAGGTTGTGAAGAAAAAAAAAATGAATGCGACTTTGAAATGATGAAACGAAATGGAATGATAATATATAACATGAAATAGCAATTTATGAATAAATGATACACAAAATATACATGAATATGAAGGAACAAATTATGGTACACATAATAACAATGAACACCCAATGCATATTACTTCAACCAATATTAATAATCAAATGAAAATAAGACAAGATAACATATAAATCAATTTAAAGTAAATAATAATTTAAAATAAATGAATTAAGAATGACTCAAAATAAATAATAAAAATTATATAAACAACTTTAGGAAAACTTAACACAAATAAAAATAAAATAATAAATATACATGGCATTCGTTTTCAAAAGAATATGTATATATAAAAAATTTGAAAGATATGTATATGTATATATTTAAAATAAATAACGTATATATGAAAACTTGGAATAAATAATGATGAGTTTAAAACAGTTTACAATAATATCATAAAAGGAACTCTTAAATACTATAAAATAGAAACAAAAGCAGTAAAAAAAAAAAACGTATATATAAACAAGAAATGGGGTTAAAGTGTATGATTGGAATCAAAATAAAATTGAAGGATAATTTTAAAAATAAAAAGGAACGGAGGGCCAAAATGAAATGCTACTGAGGACATGGGGCCATTGCATAATATTTCCGGTCCCTCACAGCATCGTTTAACGTGGACCGATTGGAACAAACGAAAATATGTGGCCAAAATTAAAATGAAACAAAAGGCAAGATTGAATACGCCATGGATTAGAGGGACCAAAGACGCAAATTTCCCATTAGGGCAATAGTGCATGTGTCTTCCTCCCTAAACGGCGCCAGATGGAATCTTATGAATAAAAAAATAAAGCCCTAAAAGAAATCAACCCCATTTCTTTCTCCTTCTTTCGACAATCCAAGAACCCCAAATCCCTCAATCCCTTTTCTAGACCGCTCCAAGTCACCGCCATGGCGGTGGTCGGCCTCATGTGATGGAGTTCTCGATCCGTGGAAGTCTACTCGAGGGCCCGAACTTTTGGAAGGGAGTCGAGGAGAAAACAAGACCTCTGCCCTCTCGAGCTGCGGCGAAAGGACCATCGCCGCCGGTCAAGTGCCGATTCGGGTATTTTTTTCTTTTCTTCTTATTATATTTTTTTTGTTAAAACCGATTTGTAAAATGAATAAATAAATAATAAAAGAGGAAAAATAAAAGAAAAACAAAAAACCAAATGAGAATAATCGATTCAACCTTTTCAAATCTTTGTTTTATTTTTGATTTTTTCGATGAGCGTTAAAAAAAAAATACAACGATTAGATTCGAGCTTTTATAGCCAAATTAAAAAAACACTTTCTTCTTCTTTCTTGTCATTAACTACCCGCGTGCCTTCTTTTTGCCATTGTATTTAATTTTTGCGATGTCGACGCGTGGACGACCGGTGGTTGGCGAGCCTTGGCGGTGGCGTCGTGAGGAGGTGGAACGCGCGCATTGCTTTGGAGCTCTGGCATGCGGCGCTGGGCTTAGGGTTTGCTCCCTTCTGCCGAAACTTGTTAAAGTCATTTGGGCTAGGTTTTTTTTATTTTGGGCCCGTTGGGTGTTTTATTTGGGCTAGCAAAATTGGGTTTTTTTTAATGTAAAATGAACTGTTATTTTTGTATCTGGGCTTGGGTAGAAATTGGGCTTTTACAGCTGCCCCTCTTTGCTTATTTTCGTGTAACGAGAATAAAGCAAAGACTAAGAAAGACCAATTTTGCCTGTACTCGCCGAGTTCTGACTTCTTGATGCCTTTCTTCTTCAAGTGGCCTTATTCCAATCTACTATGTCTTGCCGCTTTGATCCACTTCGCGGCATATTTAGAGAGATTTAACTTCAATCCACTCTACTGCAACTCCGTGGGGATGAAATTTGTGATTTTAGTCAACTCTCACTGCAACTTCAGAGAGATGAGATTTGTGTCTTTGTTCGCTCCGCTACTGCTTAGGGAGATAAGACTTGACGCGATCTGCTCCACTATTGCTTAGGGAGATAAGATATGTGGTTTTGTCCGCTTCTCTACTGCTTAGGGAGATAAGACTTGATGCGATCTGCTCCACTATTGCTTAGGGAGATAAGATCTGTGGTTTTGTCCGGTCCGCTACTGCTTAGGGAGATAAGACTTGATGCGATCTGCTCCACTATTGCTTAGGGAGATAAGATCTGTAGTTTTGTCTACTCCGCTACTGCTTAGGGAGATAAGACTTGATGCGATCTGCTCCACTATTGCTTAGGGAGATAAGATCGTGGTTTTGTCCGCTCTCTTACTACTTAGGAGATAAGACTTGATGCGATCTGCCCACTATTGCTTAGGAGATAAGATCGTGGTTTTGTCCGGTCCGCTTCGCTTAGGAGATAAGACTTGATGCGATCTGCTCCACTATTGCTTAGGAGATAAGATCGTGGTTTTGTCCGCTCCGCCATCGCTTAGGAGATAAGACTTGATGCGATCTGCTCCACTATTGCTTAGGGAGATAAGATCTATGGTTTTGTCCGCTCCGCTACTGCTTAGAGAGATAAGACTTGATGCGATCTGCTCCACTATTGCTTAGAGAGATAAGATATGTGGTTTTGTCCGCTCCCCTATTGCTTAGGGAGATAAGACTTGATGCGATCTGCTCTACTATTGCTTAGGGAGATAAGATCTGTGGTTTTGTCCGCTCCACTATTACTTAGGGAGATAAGACTTGATGCGATCTGCTCCACTATTGCTTAGGGAGATAAGATCTGTGGTTTTGTCTGGTCCGCTACTGCTTAGGGAGATAAGACTTGATGCGATCTGCTCCACTATTGCTTAGGGAGATAAGATCTGTGGTTTTGTCCGGTCCGCTACTGCTTAGGGAGATAAGACTTGATGCGATCTGCTCCACTATTGCTTAGGGAGATAAGATATGTGGTTTTGTCCGCTCACCATCGCTTAGGAGATAAGACTTGATGCGATCTGCTCCACTATTGCTTAGGGAGATAAGATATGTGGTTTTGTCCGCTCCGCTATTGCTTAGGGAGATAAGACTTGATGCGATCTGCTCCACTATTGCTTAGGGAGATAAGATCTGTGGTTTTGTCCGGTCCGCTACTGCTTAGGGAGATAAGACTTGATGCGATCTGCTCCACTATTGCTTAGGGAGATAAGATCTGTGGTTTTGTCCGCTCCGCTATTGCTTAGGGAGATAAGACTTGATGCGATCTGCTCCATTATTGCTTAGGGAGATAAGATCTATGGTTTTGTTCGGTCCGCTACTGCTTAGGGAGATAAGACTTGATGCGATCTGCTCCACTATTGCTTAGGGAGATAAGATCTGTGGTTTTGTCCAGTCCGCTACTGCTTAGGGAGATAAGACTTGATGCGATCTGCTCCACTATTGCTTAGGGAGATAAGATATGTGGTTTTGTCCGGTCCGCTACTGCTTAGGGAGATAAGACTTGATGCGATCTGCTCCACTATTGCTTAGGGAGATAAGATATGTGGTTTTGTCCGCTCCGCTATTGCTTAGGGAGATAAGACTTGATGCGATCTGCTCCACTATTGCTTAGGGAGATAAGATCTGTGGTTTTGTCCGCTCCGCTACTGCTTAGGGAGATAAGACTTGATGCGATCTGCTCCACTATTGCTTAGGGAGATAAGATCTGTTTTTTAATCCACTTCCTACCAATATAAGAAGATAGGACCTGCTATCTTTGATCCACTTCACGCTAATACATGAAGACAAGATCTGCTTCTTCGATCCACTTCGCCACCTGTATGGGAAGACAGGATCTGCATCTTCGATCCACTTCCTACCAATATAAGAAGATAGGACCTGCTATCTTCGATCCACTACACGCCAATACATGAAGACAAGATCTGTTTTCTTCGATCTACTTCGCCACCAATATGGGAAGACAAGATCTGCATCTTCAATCCGTTCTCTGGGAACATGACCTATAAAATCAGTTTTATAGACCTATTTATGCCTAGTGTTTAGGATGACATGATCAGAATAAATCAAATGCTCCTAACTAGATGTGTATGAATGTAGAATGTCATGAGAATGATCCCGTTTTAATGTTTGGGTTGTCATTACTCGAAATTTATTAAAGGTTCTATCACCGATGCCTTCTCGTTTAGTTGGCATCTTTGACAGAAAAACCAAGGAAATAGTTGCAAGTTAGACTATTCTTCCTCCAATGCTTCTAACCCTTAAGTTTGGTCAGTTCTAAACAACAGTCTTGTTTTAGGTCCTCGTACTATTTAGAAGCTTTCAGAGTAATATGTAGAACTCATTCTGCTTGAATATTATTAGTCCAGTAATCGTTATTTCAATGAAAAATGCTTGAAAAAGATTATCAAAATGGACAAGATGAGATTTTGTTGAGAGCAAAGCTCGAAATGAATAAATCAATCAAGATAGCAAATTTTGCTGAGATACGAGATGAATAAGATGAAAATGATCATCACAATGGATAAGATGGAAATTTATTGAGAGCAAAACTCTAAATGAACAAATAAAAATTTTGCTAAGATATAAAAATGAATAAGATAAAAACAGGTGCCCCAGATATCGCAGTATGAGCTTCTCCGTACAAACTTCTTGAGGACCCTTTTTAAACTTGATATGTGTTTAGAAGTCCTAGAAGACTTTGTTGATGCCCCGAGGTGTAGCATCTCTCCTTCTTGTTAATCCAGAGAAGACAAGATTACCGTATGCCTCATCTTTGATCAAAAATTTAAACTGCCCATTCCTGGGTTTTCAATTCAAAACCCCTTTGGTCTCAAGGTGCCCTTTACGGGTTTTCGCCTTAGCCTCTCCTTTTTTTTTTTTTAGGCAAAGTACTTCTTCACTGAATCTGAATTCACAGGATTGGGCAAGCTTTTGCCATCCATCTCGGTTAAAATTAATGCCCCTCCCGAAAAGGCTTTCTTTACTACATAAGGTCCCTCCCAGTTTGGCATCCACTTTCCTCTAAAGTCTTTTTGTATGGGAAGGATCTTCTTCAATACCAAGTCCCCTTCAAGGAAGTCCCTAGGACGAACTTTCTTATTGTAAGCTCGTATCATTCGCTTCTGGTACATTTGACCATGACGGACAGCTTTCAGCCTCTTTCCTTCAATCAAGTTTAGTTGGTCATATCGGGATTGGACCCATTCTGCCTCGTCTAACTTTAGCTCTGATAACACTCGAAGAGAGGGATTTCAACCTCAATTGGTAGCACCGCCTCCATTCCATAAACCAAAGAAAATGGTGTTGCCCCGGTGGAAGTCCTGACTAACGTTCGACAAGCATAGAGGGCGAATGGTAACTTCTTGTGCCAATCTTTATAGGTCTCAGTCATTTTCCTCACAATCTTCTTGATATTCTTATTGGCCACCTCCACCGCGCCATTCATTTTTGGACGATATGGTGATGAGTTGTGGTGCTTGATCTTGAATTGACTACAGACTTCTGCGATCGTGCTATTGTTCAAGTTCAATGCTTTGTCAGATATAATCCTTTCGGGCATTCCATACCGACATATGATTTCCTTTTTTAGAAACTTGCCGACGGCTACCTTTGTGACGTTGGCGTAAGAAGTAGCCTCTACCCACTTAGTAAAGTAGTCAATCACTACAAAAATGAAACGATGTCCGTTTGAAGCCTTTGGCGATATTTGTCCAATGACGTCCATGCCCCACATGGAGAAAGGCCATGGGGAGGTCATGACGTGAAGAGGTGAGGGAGGCACATGAATTTTATCTCCGTAAATCTGGCATTTATGGCACTTCTTAGCATATTTGATGCAATCTCCTTCCATGGTAGACCAATAATATCCGAATCTCATGATTTGTCTGGCCATTGTGAAACCGTTAGCGTGTGTTCCACAAATACCATCATGGACTTCTTCCAAGATCTGCTTGGCCTCCACAGCGTCCACACATCTTAACAGCACCTGATCCTTTCCTCTTTTGTACAGGATCTCTCCATCTAAGACGTAGTCATTAGCCAGCCTTCTCAACGTTCTCTTGTCATTCTCAGTTGCTTGGCTCGGGTATTCATGATTTCTCACATATCGTAATATGTCCTGATACCAAGGGTTGTCATCTTTTTCCTCTTCCTCGTCAACGTTACAACAGTGGGCTGAAGCATCATAATGCTCATTTGGATAGGCTTTACATCCTCTTGTTTATTTACTTTCATCATGGAAGCCAATGTAGCCAAAGCATCGGCCATTTGATTCTCATCTCGCGGGAGATAACAGAAAGTGATATCATCAAATTCTTCAATCAATTCGAGAACCAGCTTTCGGTAACTAATCAATTTGGGATCCCTTGTCTCCCATTCGCCTTTGAGCTGATAGATTACAAGTGCGAAATCTCCATACACTTCTAGTATTTTGATTTTACATTCAATAGCCGCACGGATACCCATAATGCATGCTTCGTACTCTGCCATGTTATTTGTGCAATCAAAGTCTTATTTGCTGGTGAATGGATAATAATCTCCATTCGGAGATACCAAGACTGCCCCAATTCCGTTGCCTACGGCGTTTGAAGCTCCGTCGAAGTTTAATTTCCAAACATCGCCTCTTTGGCTATCATCTTCAGCGGTTGCTACATACATCAGATCCTCATTTGGAAAATCAAAGCTCAAAGGCTCATAATCTTCTAAAGCTCTGCTAGCCAAAAAATCTGCTATTGCGCCTCCTTTTATAGCCTTTTGACTCACATAAACTATGTCAAATTCAGACAGTAAAATTTACCACCGGGCCATCCTTCCGTTTAGAGCAGTCGATTCCATCATGTACTTCAGAGGGTCCAACTTTGAGATTAACCAAGTCGTATGGTATAAGATGTATTGTCTCAATCTCCGCGTAGTCCAGACCAAGGCGCAGCATAATTTTTCAATTGTTGAGTATCTCGTTTCATATTCAGTGAACTTCTTGCTGAGATAGTAGATTGCTCTTTCTTTCCGTCCTGACTCATCATGTTGGTGAGCACAAACCCCATGGAATTTTCAAATACTGTCAAGTATAGTATCAGTGGCTTGTCCGGGCATGGTGGCATTAGTACTGGGGCATTGGACAGGTAATGTTTAACTTTTTCAAAAGTCTTCTGGCACTCCTCGTCCCATACACCGGGATTGTGTTTCCTAAGAAGACGGAAGATGGGGTCACATTTCTCAGTTAACTGCGAAATGAATCGAGCGATGTAATTTAGTCTTCCCAGAAAACCTCGAACTTCTTTTTGAGTACTTGGCGGAGGTAATTCTTGTATGGCTTTAACTTTGTCTGGGTCGATTTCAATTCCCCTTTCGCTGACTAAGAATCCCAGCAGCTTTCCTGATCTAGCCCCGAAAGTACACTTGGCTGGGTTAAGTTTTAGCTGGAATTTTCTTAACCTTAGGAACAATTTTCTCAACACTTGTACATGCTCTTTTTCAGTTCTAGACTTCGTAATCATGTCGTCAACATAGACTTCGACCTCCTTGTGCATCATGTCATGGAATAGGGTTACCATGGCTCTTTGATAAGTTGCCCCGGCATTTTTCAATCCGAATGGCATCACCTTGTAACAAAACGTTCCCCACATAGTTATGAATGTAGTCTTTTCCATGTCTTTAGGATGCATTTTTATCTGGTTGTATCCTGAGAAGCCATACATGAAGGAGAAAAGTGAGTATCCAGCCATGTTGTCCACCAAGGTATCAATATGAGGCAGTGGGAAATTATCTTTTGGGCTGGCTTTGTTCAAGTCTCTGTAGTCCACACACATTCGGACCTTCCCATCTTTCTTAGGAACAGGGACTATATTGGCTACCCATTCTGAATACTTGACCACCTGTAAGAAACTAGCATCAAACTGCTTCTTAACTTCTTCCTTTATTTTTAGCAAGACATCAGGCCTCATCCTTCGAAGCTTTTGTTGAACTGGCTTACATTCTTCCTTTATAGGCAGTCGGTGTACCACGATATCAGTACTCAACCCAGGCATATCTTGATAGGACCATACGAAGACATCTTTAAACTCTTGAAGTAACTCAACGAGGTCTCGCCTTGTTTCCTTAGTAATGCCAGTACCAATCTTTACATTCCTTCCATCTTCTAAGCTCACGACTTCTACTAATTCCTTATAGGGTAGGATTTGTTTTTCTTCTTCCTCCACCATTCTCAACAGATCTGGAGATAAAACGCTGTCTTGGTCATCTTCAAAATCCTGAGAATCATCTATACTCACGTATTGTTCAAAAAGGGATTATGAGTCAGTAACAGCGTCACTCATCTCGTTGATATCTGAAGACCTGTTATTGGGACGAAAAGAGGCCCAAATAAAAGAATCTAAGAATACTTGTGTGCACAGTATGATTATAAAATGGAATGAAAAATAATGAAAGAATATTTGCTCAATGTGAGACTGAATGATAAGTTTTCATTGAAATTAGATTTTGGACATGTGCCTTTTACAAAAGATTCTTGTTACCCCCAGGCTTAGGGCAACAAGTGTTCTGAACATTACTCTGAATTAGTTCTAAATGTTACAGGGATCTCTTCTGCAGTCCAGTTATTCAGAACGCTACCAGGTTCGTAAGGGCGAATACCCGATAAATTCCTTTCCACCCTTTCTTCCGCGGATATGGCATTGATGTCCAACCTTCCGATCCTTCCTTCTGTAACCTCATCCTTCTCTTCAGGGTAGACAATTCCCCCTGAAACAAAAGTCTTAGATATATGGGGAAGGGTTATCGGTCCCCACTTGGCTTCTATCCCGCTCAAACGTGTCCTTCTCTTTTCTTGCTTTTCTCCATCTCCTTCCTCCTTTCCCTTGCATTAGGCTTATATCCCAAACCATAATGGTCCTGTTTGTTAACCAGGATTGGTACTTTGACCCGTCCCTGGAGGTATTTTCCAAGTCCTCTTCCAGGCAACGCTCCCTTTCCCATCATTAGCTGTAAGCTCATTGAAGTAGCTTTGGATATCTTAGGCTCCGGAATTTTGCTCCTTTCGATGACAAATGTGGCATTTACGAATTCCAATGATTGGAATGAACATTCTATCGCTTCACTATCGGCCTCTATGTATGGCATATCATCGGTGACTGATGCATATCATCGGTGACTGATGCAATGATGTCTTCTTCCGCACCTATAGTCACCAATCGACCCTCTACCACCAATTTCAACTTTTGGTGAAGTGACGATGGTACAGCCCCTGCAGAATGGATCCAAGGCCTCCCTAATAAGCAATTGTAAGATGGTTTGATGTCCATTACCAAAAAGTCCACCTCGTATGTACTTGGACCAATCAATAGAGGTATCTCGATTCTTCCCATCACTTTTTTTTTCAGTGCCATCAAATGCTCTCACTATATTTTGGCATGATTTCATGTGAGAACTATCCACAGGTAGCCTGTTTAATGTGGATAGGGGTAAAACATTCAGTACCGATCCATTATCAATGAGCACCCCCGGTAGTGTACACCCCTTGCAACGGGCAGTGATGTGTAAGGCCTTGGTAGATCCCATACCACCTGGCGGAATCTCATCATCGTTGAAGAAAATGAAGTTATCGACATTTATGTTATTAACCAGGCGATCCAGCTTGCTCACAGAGATATCGTTAGCAACATAAGACTCATTTAGCACTTTTATCAATGCATTACGATGTGTCTCCGAACTTAGAAGTAACTCGAGCACTGATATACGAGCCGATTGCTTATATAGTTGCTCCACCATGCTGTACTCGCTGTGCTTCAAGAATTTTAAGAATTCTCTAGCCTCATTCTTAGTCACGGGTTCATTAACTTGTGATCTCATTCTGGCCGTCTTTGCTTTGTCTTGTTCAACTGCCACAGCTTTTCCTTTTGTAGTCTCTCCTTTTGTATTTGTCGGGTCGTAGCGTTTTCCTGCTGCGCGTATAAAAACCTACATCATTACCCTCTTCTAAAGCATTTATCGGGTTTTCCTTCCCCGGGATCATCACATTGCAATTATAATTCTAAGGAACCTTTTTGCTATCCTGGTAAGGAAAGGCTATAGGTTTTTGGATTACGACCCTCGGCGCCAGTTGTATTCCTGATCCTGTGTTTCTTGGCCTTGAAATAATTACCACCGGGTGATTTTGGGCTTTTCCCGTAGGTCCTTCCTCCGAGGCAAAAACTTCTCATTCTTCTAGTCCTTTGATCTCCTCATAAAATTCTAGCTCTTTGTTGTTCATCAGATTTTGTACCATGGCCCTAAATTCAGTGCAGTTTTGAATGTCATGGTCCTCTTTAGCATGGAACTCGCAATATTTCTTTATTCCTTCGGGCCTTTCCTTTGATTCTTGCTTGATTAGACCTACCTTTGTCATTTGTCTCCAAACCCATTTCAGTGGGGTATTCACATTCGCAATGTCATCTTTGATTCTCCTTCCCCCATTCTCAATTATTGCATTTACTCCATTATCAGAAAAATTGGGTAACGGATTCCCTGCCACGTTTGGTCCCGATGGGTTGTCAAACTTTACGATCCCCATATTAATGAATCTTTCCACCGTCTTTTTAAACGCAGTGCAGTTCTCAATCGAGTGCCCCGGTATCCTTGCATGGTATTCACATTGGGCATTCATGTCATACCATTTAGGGTATGGAGGTTGCATGGGCTCTAAATAATGTGGAGATACTATGTGCGCATCAAATAGCTTCTGATACAGTTCCCCGTAGGTTATTGGAATGGGCGTGAATTGAAATCTCTCTGTGTTAGTCCTTGTGTTGGGCCTTGTGTTGAGCTCCTGCCTTGAGGGGACCTGGTAACCGGTAGTTATCATTTTTGGGGGGCCAACGGTAATCGGTTTTGAATGGCTCTTGCTATATGTGCTTACATTGTTCACTTCGCCATCCTTCTTCCTTGGGGCCGATCTTTTGAAGTTTTCCCCTGTGTCAATTTTACCGCTCTTCATTGCGTTTTCAATCATTTCACCGGACATTACCATATCCGAGAAGCTCTTGGTGGCACTCCCCAACATGTGGTTGATGAATGGTGCCTTCAACGTGTTGATAAAAAGCATAGTGACCTCTTTTTCCAAAAGGGGTGGCTGGACTTGCGTTGCCACTTCCCTCCATCGTTGGGCATATTGCCTGAAACTCTCATTTTGTTTCTTTTCCATGTTCTATAACGTAATTCGATCAGTTGTTATGTCTGTCACATGGCCATATTGCTTCATAAAAGCTTGCGCCAAATCTCTCCATGAACCGACTTTAGCACGACTCAGCTGGTTGTACCACCTGGTTGCAGACCCGATCAAACTGTCCTGGAAGCAATGGATTAACAGTTGATCATTGTTGACGTATCCTGTCATCCTTCGACAGAACATAGTTATATGAGCTCCAGGACAACTAGTCCCATTGTATTTTTCAAATTCCGGCATCATAAATTTCGGAGGGAGTACCAGATCAGGAACCAAACTTAAATCATTTGCGTCAACTCCACATTGGTAGTCGATGTTCTCCATGGCTCTGAATTTTTCCTCTAGCCATCTACACCGCTCTTCTAGTTGTTTTGGCAGGTCCATTTTTGATTTCTCCATCTCTGCTATGTCATCGAGATTAGGGACCACAGGGTTGGTAGGGTTGTCACCGGGGTTAGAACCCGAGCCTACTTGAAAATGCATTGGTACCGAGGCACCGGCCCGATATTGAGGTCCAGGTGCTCCTTGTGGGCATATGTCTAGTCGTGCCTGGGTACTTGTCGGGGTAAAACCTGGAGGATAAACAGGATCCTCCTGATCAACCCCCGAATTAATTACAGGGCTCTTTCCTTTATCAGCCAATAATTGTGCCAATTGGCTCATAATTCTTTAGGATTCCAGCGCGTCCTGTTGGATTTTATCCAATTGTTCTTGCATCTTTTCCTGCATTTCTTTTTACATTTGTTCTAGCCTTTCTAGCCTCTGATCCATTGCTTTTGTTTGACGTCGAGTATCGTAGTGATATTTGGTTGGATTTTTGTTGGTTTCCAGGGTAACTGTGACAATTTTGATTAATTAGGGTCTTTTTAATGAAACTTAATGCGTGTAATGAAATGTAATACAAATGTATGAATGCAAAGGGAGGTATTGATCCTAATTCAATTTCATTAGAAGAACTCGATTTAGAAAACAAATTTCTTTACATAAAATGGACTACATATATGGCTTTGCCCTCATACTCAAAGCCTTAATACTCATAAGGAGCCGAGCTAACTCTCGACCTCGGCTTGATTCTGATTCATAACTTAAACTCAGCACATCAGCTTGAACTGCTAAGGTTTGCAGATGATCAGCTACTTCTCGTACTTGAGTAACAGCTTGTCCCATAATGTAATCTCTATCTCTAATCTGATTTTAGGCATGATGGAACTGCTCCTGGTACTGTTTGTTACGTCTTTCAAGAAGCTCCACTTGTTGTTCAGAATTGTGCAATGCGTCCTCAAGCTCTCCCATCTTTCCTTTTAGTTCTTCGATCTTGTTTAGGCTTACTCTTAACTCTATCACAGAGTTGCGAATACGGTGCAAATAAAGCGACTTTTCCAACTCTGCTACCTGGGCTTTTAATTTTACTTCTTCATTCTGACATTCTAACAAGTTTTTCTCCAAAGTACTCTCTCGGACTAGGGCGCCTTGAAATTTCTTCTCCCACTGATCAGCTTTAGCCTTTTCTTCTTTGATCTCATGTCGCCACTACTCTGACGTTTTACCCAAACCGGCAGTTCTTATCGACACTCGCAGCTTTTTATAATCCGTTTTCAAACTATCTAAATCTTCTTCAGCCTTATTTTTCCCTTTCCTTAACTTCTCGGCTTCCAACTTGTGAATATCGACATCTAATCCCAAACGCATCTTTTCTTCTTCTAATTGCTCAATTTTCTTTCCCAATTCCGAACTTCTCCTTTCGAAGTCCTGTTTAATGATTTCAAGTTCCGACGGAACCACTTGTAGATATTCTTCTATCGGTCGAACATCCTCTTGGCTTGATACGGGGATGTTATCATTGATTCTTCTTCCCCACCATGAATTATACTCGGGAGTTGTCATCGGGTTTACAGAAAATATCTTCATTCTATGGATTTGGTTCCAAGCATTTGATATTTCACGAACCTTCTTCTTGTAATTATCCTCTTTGAATGAAAATTCGCACTGAGCCAACCCATGTGTCACCGGTATGAACTGCCTAGACCTGTACTGCCTCAAGACCAGCAAAGGGGCGTATCCAACGGCTCCCCAAATTTCAAGCAAAGGAACCCAATTGAACTCTCCACACCGATACAGAATTTCACTAGGGATCATCCATGGGGCTCTCCACTCGATATCCTCCTTTGAAGGTTTTAGAGAATCACCAACCACTTCTCTTCCGTGATATCGTCTCGTCTTGGCGTAGCCTCTAATTCTTTTAATGGGGATAGTCTTCAGAGAATACCTGGTAGGAGATCTTCTCTACTTTCCAAAAGTGACTATGGAACCACACTAATAACAATTGCGCGCATCCGATGAACCTTCCTTCACCCGCTCTTCGACATGCACTTAGAGATCTGAAGGTTTCAGCCAAAATTGCCGGAACCAGTGTGACCCTCTTGTCAAGCCTGTCAAACAAATCTGAAACTGCTTCGTCCACATGCCCTAATGCCTTGGGGAAAATGACCAAACAATAAATGCTGAAAGCGAAAATGTCGACCCTTTTTCTCACATCCGGATGTGCCAAGATCAGATCTCGCAGATTTTTCCAAGGCATGCACTTGTTGTCTCTTTTTTGCTTAATCCGGGCTGTAACCCATTGCTCGCTCATCCCTGTAATACTCATTAATTTCTTCAAGAAGTTCGGGACATATGCCGCTCTCGAATAGGCCCTATCGACTTGGATCCTCGGACACCGTAGCAAGGCCGTATATTCTTCTATTGTAGGTACCAAATCTACTTTCCCAAACGTGAAACAACTGTAGGTCGGATTCCAATACTGCACGAGGGCTCGAAACAAGTGTTTGTCTATCTTTACGTCGAGTAGATAAGGCAAATCACCATAGTTACTATAGAAGAGCTGTCTGACATCATCACTCCACTGATCCCAAATTTCCTTTAGTTCTTGTAGGCTGTTTTGAGTTACGCTGATTCGAGTGAAGTCCTATAACTCTGACACGTATCCTTCCACGAGGCTATCACCCTTTTCTCGCTGAACTTTTTCGGACCAAACTCGGACGGCCGCATTATCTTCCACTTTACCAAGAAACTCCCTTTCCATGTTGAGCTCTCTATTTAAATACTGAACGTGAATCGACACCTCCTTTATGATGAGAATGTCATGCAATCACAATTAAGGTAAAAGAAAAGCAAGTCAGTACAACAATAAACTAAAATTCAAAGTATACAAGGAATAATAATTAAAGCTACTATTCAGGAAACCACTAGGGGTCGAGATGATTCTACCTAGGGTAGGCTCTTAGGGCTCACTATATGCGGTTCGGCTCTAAAGTAAAGGTACCCGAACCAACAGATTCCTCGATCCTCACCCATTATAAGCTCATACGGATTGAGTTCGGTTCAGGGGAATACATTTCCCTATGGCTGCACGAAGATGAAAATCTCACGAAGACATAGGTACGGATGTATCCCGAAAGCGATTCGCTATCCTGCACGGAGGTGAAGACCTCACGAAGGAAATAGCATCTCACTCCCACTTAAAAGGGGTGACCCAAGGTCATGCAATGCAATGTGCAAAAATACATCAAAACTTAAACCAACATTACAATTATAAAACCACAATGATGAAGATTGTAACAAAGACGAATGCAAATGCAACGAAAGGATCGTAAATTTAAACCAAATTTTTAATTTTCGATAAAAAGACAAAAAGTAATCAACTCATGGCTTGACTCTCTTGTTTCTTCCCCAGTGGAGTCGCCAAGCTGTTGACACCATTTTTTTGATTGAAAAACGGGGTCGACTTGGGTTTTAAAAATAAAAACAAAAATGAGAGTCGCCACCAATCTTTTTTGATGAGGTGTGATCGAGTCACCTTGAAAAGTGGTTGTTTTTAATAAACGATTTAATTTTTATTAAAACAACGATTTTGGTCTCGAAATTGAAAAATAGATTCGAGTCGATTACATACGAGGAAGGATTAGCACCCTCAAGACGCCCAAAATTGGTACCTAGTTGATTATTTAATGTCTTGATGTCGAAAATTAAAAAAAACTTGAAAATAATTTAAAAATACGATCCCTCTTTATATTGTGTTATTTTAAAAATACCCGAACAAATCAAAATGAAAATGCCTCCTTATCTCAAGTAACAAGATGTCACATCCAAGAGTTAGGACACGACACCTCGTATTTTGAGAGTAAGCTTGTCTTTTATTTTTATTTAACCTCATTTGTTTTAATTTTAAAAGGATATTCGATTATTTAGGATCAATGCGAAAAATCGAAGCCCGATAAGTTAGGCACGATTTCTAATTTTCTAAATATAGAATATTACCTTTATTTTGAAATTTTGTGTTTGGAAAATTAAAAGGATATTTTGCCATTGAGGATTAACGAGAAAATCGAGACCCAGAAGATAGGGTACAATTTCTCAAATTTCCAAAATACAAAATATTACCTTATTTGAAATTATGATTTTTTGAATAATAACGTGTACAACATTTGAACGAAATATATTTATTAGGTTGTGAAGAAAAAAAAAATGAATGCGACTTTGAAATGATGAAACGAAATGGAATGATAATATATAACATGAAATAGCAATTTATGAATAAATGATACACAAAATATACATGAATATGAAGGAACAAATTATGGTACACATAATAACAATGAACACCCAATGCATATTACTTCAACCAATATTAATAATCAAATGAAAATAAGACAAGATAACATATAAATCAATTTAAAGTAAATAATAATTTAAAATAAATGAATTAAGAATGACTCAAAATAAATAATAAAAATTATATAAACAACTTTAGGAAAACTTAACACAAATAAAAATAAAATAATAAATATACATGGCATTCGTTTTCAAAAGAATATGTATATATAAAAAATTTGAAAGATATGTATATGTATATATTTAAAATAAATAACGTATATATGAAAACTTGGAATAAATAATGATGAGTTTAAAACAGTTTACAATAATATCATAAAAGGAACTCTTAAATACTATAAAATAGAAACAAAAGCAGTAAAAAAAAAAACGTATATATAAACAAGAAATGGGGTTAAAGTGTATGATTGGAATCAAAATAAAATTGAAGGATAATTTTAAAAATAAAAAGGAACGGAGGGCCAAAATGAAATGCTACTGAGGACATGGGGCCGATCACAAATATTTCTGGTCCCTCACAAGCATCGCTTAACGTGGACCGATTGGAACAAACGAAAATATGTGGCCAAAATTAAAATGAAACAAAAGGCAAGATTGAATACGCCAGGATTAGAGGGACCAAAGACGCAAATTTCCCATTAGGGCAATAGTGCGTGGTCTTCCTCCCTAAACGGCGCCAGATGGAATCTTATGAATAAAAAAATAAAGCCCTAAAAGAAATCAACCCCATTTCTTTCTCCTTCTTTCGAGACAATCCAAGAACCCCAAATCCCTCAATCCCTTTTCTAGACCGCTCCAAGTCACCGCCATGGCGGTGGCCGCCTCATGTGATGGAGTTCTCGATCCGTGGAAGTCTACTCGAGGGCCCGAACTTTTGGAAGGAGTCGAGGAGAAAACAAGACCTCTGGCCCCTCTCGAGCTCGAACCCGACGACGGCAAAGGACCATCGCGGCCACCCAAGTGCCGATTCGGGTATTCTTTTCTTTTCTTTTATTATTATTAATTTTACTAAAACCGACTTGCAAAAGAAATAAATAAAAGAAATAAAAGAGGAAAAACGTAAGGAAAAAGCAAGAAACCAAATGAGAATAATCAGATTCAACATTTTCAAATCTTTGTTTTATTTCGATTTTTTCGATGAGCGTTAAGTAAAAAAAAATACAACGATTAGATTCGAGCTTTTATAGCGAATTAAAAAAACACTTTCTTCTTCTTTACTGTCATTAACTACCCGCGTGCCTTCTTTTTGCCATTGTATTTAATTTTGCAGTGTCGACGCGTGATCTAACGGTGGTTGGCGAGCCTTGGGCGGTGGCGGCGCGAGGAGGTGGAACAGCGCGCATTGCCGAGCTCTGGCATCTGCTACTGGGCTTAGGTTTGTTCCTTCTACTAAAACTATTAAAGTCATTTGGGCTAGGTTTTTTATTTTGGGCGGTGGGTGTTTTATTTGGGCTGGCAAAATTGGGTTTTTTTATGTAAAATGAACTGTTATTTTTGTATCTGGGCTTGGGCAGAAATTGGGCTTTTACAGCGTGATTTTTTAGTACAATAATTTTACTCTTTTACACGCTTCCGCACAACAATTGATATCAAGAGCTAGATTCGTACTTGGGGAATACGATCGTTTACAGCACTGTTCATGTACTGTAGTTGGGATTGAGGAGAAAAAATGGAAAAGTCATCGTCATCAACAAAGACTACTGTGACCAATGCGAAATTTGAAGTAGAGAAATTTGATGGTACCAATAATTTTGGTATGTGGCAATGTGAGATCCTGGATGTCTTATGTCAGCAAGAGCTGGATATAGCCCTTGAAGAAAAACCTGACAAGATGGATGACAAGGAGTGGGCCAAGATCAATAGACAGGCATGTAGAACAATTCGCCTATGTTTGGCCAAAGAGCAGAAGTACTCTGTCATGAGGGAGACATCAGCGAAGAAGTTGTGGGATACACTGGAAGAAAAGTTTCTAATAAAAAGTCTTGAAAATAGGCTTTATATGAAAAAGAAACTTTATCGATTCACGTATGCACCCGGTATGTCGATGAATGACCATGTGAACTCATTCAATAAAATTTTAGCAGACTTGCTAAATTTGGATGAGAAATTTGAAGATGAAGACAAGGCATTACTGTTGTTGAATTCTCTTCCTGATGAATATGATCATCTTACCACCACATTGCTTCATAGGAAGGATACAATCACATTTGATGCAGTCTGTAGTGCGTTGTATAGATTTGAGACTCGAAAGAAAGATAAAAAAGATCATAGAGATACAACTACAGAAGTCTTAACGAAGAAGAGGTCGTTCATGAACAACAACTGTAGAAGGAGTAAGTCCAAAGGAGACACGCCAAAGATGAATGTGCTTTTTGTCGTGAGAAAGGCATTAGAAAAAGAATTGTCCTAAGTTACAAAAGGGTAAAGCTATTTCTGATGCATGTGTAGCGGAGCATGATGAGGAGTCAGACTTTAGCTTTGTTGGCATGGCAATGGCATGTCATACGAGATGAGTGGATTTTGGATTCGGGATGTACTTACCATATGTGTCCTAATAAGGACCGGTTTTCTAGTCTTAAAGAACTAGAAGGTGGAGTTGTTTTATGGGCAATGATAGCGCTTGTAAGACAATGGGAGTAGGTACAATCCAATTGAAGAATCACGACGGCTCAATTCAAGTCATGATGGATGTTCGCTACATACCTAGCTTGAAGAAAATCTTATCTCATTAGGGGTCCTAGAATCTAAAGGGCTCACAATCACTTTGAGAGATGGATTACTAAAGGTAGTAGTGGGGTATTGACGGTGATGAAAGGCACAAGAAGGAATAATCTGTACTATTTAAATAGAAGTACGTTATTGGATCAACATCAACACTTTCTCGAAGATGCGATTCGGAGGCTACCGTGTTATGGCATATGCGATTGGGACATGCTGGTGAAAAAGCTTTGCAGAGTTTGGCGAATAAAGGCTTGTTGAAAGGTGCAAATTCTTGCAAATTGGAATTCTGTGAACATTGTGTTCTAGGCAAGCAGGCGAGGATAAAATTTGGTTCAGTAATTCACAATACAAAAGGAATTCTAGACTACATTCACAGTGATGTGTGGGGACCTACTAAAGTGGCTTCTTTTGGAGGTATGCACTATTTTGTTACTTTTGTTGATGATTATTCAAGAAAAGTATGGGTGTATCTAATGAAAAGGAAAAATGAAGTTTTGGATTTATTTCTGAAATGGAAGAAGATGGTGGAGACCCAGACTGGTCGAAAAGTCAAACGACTTCGATCAGACAATGGTACTGAGTACAAGAATGATCCATTTCTACAAGTATGTCATGATGAAGGCATTGTACGACACTTCACTGTTCGAGATACACCACAACAGAATGGGGTGGCAGAACGTATGAATCGGACTATACTGGAAAAAGTTCGATGTATGTTGTCCAATCTTTGGATTGGGCAAAGAATTTTAATGAGGCGATTACATATCGTGCCATCTAATTAATCGGTTGCCATCACCGCAATAAATGGAAAAACTCCTATGGAGAGGTGGGCTGGTAAACCTGCTACTGATTATGATTCTTTACATGTTTTTGGTTCCACTGCATATTATCCTGTAAAAGAATCTAAGTTAGACCCAAGAGTAAAGAAAGCATTATTCATGGGTATAACTGGTGGAGTAAAAGGATACCGTCTCTGGTGTCCTGATACAAGGAAAATAATTTTTAGTAGAGATGTGACTTTTGATGAATCAACCATGATGAAGAACAATGATTCACAAAAGGATAACACAACCAGTGGAACTTTGCAGCAGGTGGAGCTTGAAAAGGTTAATGAGGATCCAGCTAATATTGAAGGAACAAATGATGAAGAAGTTTCGGCCCAAGAACTTCTACAGCAACATGATTCAATTGCATATAGAAGGCCAAGAAGAGAGATTCGTATGCCTGCTCGCTTTGATGATATGGTGGCTTATGCACTTCCAATTGCAGATGATGATGTTCCTTCTACTTACACAGAAGCAAGAAGTAACTCTGATGGTGTAAAGTGGAAGCAAGCTATGATTGAAGAAATGCAGTCTCTTCATAAAAATAGGACTTGGGAGTTGGTGACACTACCTAAAGGAAAGAAGGCAATTGGATGCAAATGGGTATATGCAAAGAAGGAAGGATTTCCTGATAAAAATGAAGTTCGATACAAGGCTAGATTGGTAGCAAAGGGTTACGCTCAGAAAGAATGAATAGACTACAATGAAGTATTTTCTCCAGTTGTGAAGCATTCGTCTATTCGGATTTTGCTAGCCTTGGTTGCGCAATATGATCTTGAACTAGTTCAGCTCGATGTGAAAATCGCATTTTTACACGGTGATTTGGAAGAGGAAATCTATATGACTCAGCCAGATGGATTCAAGGTTGCTGATAAAGAAAATTGGGTTTGCAAACTGACAAAGTCGCTTTATGGATTGAAACAATCTCCGAAGCAGTGGTACAAGCGATTTGATCAGTTCATGAAAGGGCAAAGGTATACAAGAAGTAAATTTGATCATTGCGTGTATTTTCAGAAGCTACAAGAAGGATTTTTCGTATACTTTCTCTTATATGTTGATGATATGTTGATAGCATCTAAGAGTAAAGTTGAAATTGAGAGATTGAAGACTCAACTCAACCTTGAGTTTGAGATGAAAGATCTAGGTGAAGCTAAGAAGATCCTTGGCATGGAAATATGTAGGGATAGAGCTCATGGCAGAGTTAGTTTGTCTCAGAAGCAATATTTAAAGAAGATACTACAGAAGTTTGGCATGAATGAGCAGACTAAAGCTGTAAGTACCCTGTTGGCTTCTCATTTCAAGCTTTCTGCACAACTATCCCCTTCGACAAATATGGAAAAAGAATACATGTTACAAGTTCCGTATTCTAATGCAGTAGGTAGCTTGATGTATGCAATGGTGTGTACAAGACCCGACATTTCACAGGCAGTTAGTATAGTGAGCAGGTATATGCATAATCCTGGAAAAGGACATTGGCAAGCTGTGAAATGGATTCTACGGTATATTCATAAGACCATGGATATTGGATTACTGTTCAAGTAGGATACTACACTTGGTAAAGGTGTTGTTGGGTACGTTGATTCTGATTATGCCGGTGATTTGGACAAACGAAGATCAACCACTGGTTATGTGTTTACTCTTCTTGGAGGACCAATAAGTTGGAAGTCTACACTGCAGTCTCTGATTGCGTTGTCAACCACGTAAGTTGAATACATGGTCATAACAGAGGTCAGAAGGAAGCTATTTGGTTACAAGGTATGGTTAAAACCTTGGGATTGGTTCAGGAGCATATTAATGTGTATTGTGATAATCAAAGTGCTATTCATTTAGCAAAGAATCAAGTCTATCATGCACGTACAAAGCATATCGACGTACGTTTCCATTTTGTGCGGAAAATTATTGATGAGGGGAAAATTCACCTTCAGAAGATTAAGACTACAGATAATCCCGTAGATATGATGACCAAGGTGGTAACAACAATCAAGTTCAAACATTGTTTGAACTTGATCAATATTCTGCATGTTTAACAGTTGAAGAAGGCACTATCAAGTGTTGTTGACAAAGGCAGAGAGAATTGTGTGAAGATAAGATTACTCGAATCAAATCTTCAAGGTGGAGATTATTGGGAATTATCAATATTTATGGAAAATCAAAGATATGGGTATCAAATATTGGAAAGTCAAATATATGGGTATCGAGATATTGGCATAATAAAATCTAAGATATTTGCAATATATGGTCCCTAATTGTAAAGTGACTTTGCAAGTTGATCCCTGAACCTCAACTATAAATAAGCATGACCATCTCTCATTCTGTATCTCAAACTTGACATTCTCTATTTAAGGCATTGTTTTCTCTCTCTCTCTCTTTGTAAATTCTCACTTGTATTTTTGGAGTGAAATATATTTGGTAGTGCCCGAGGATGTAGGCAAAATTTGCTGAACCTCGTTAAATTCTTGTGTTCTTTATTGTATTATTCTGCATGAATTGTGAGTGTGATTGTAGTGATTTATTGTGCTATTAAATTACGATTGAGGGATATTCTGGCTAGGAAAGACCTGGTACTTAAGCGATCCTTGTGATCCACCTTTCTTTCCTAGGAATTGAACTTAGTGTGATTTTTTAGTACAATAATTTTACTCTTTTACACGCTTCCGCACAACAGTAGCATACTGGTATATAAAAAATTTTTAAAAAAGTTTTTGTTTTGGTGTTGGCCTGTCAATGGCCAACACCAGTACACGGAAAAAAAATTTTGGGTGCTGGCCTTTCAATTGTCAGCAACAGTAAACGAAAAAAAATTGGTATTGTCCTGTCAATGGTCGACACTAGTATAAGAAAAAAAAATTTTGGGTGTTAGCCTGTCAATTGGCGATACCAGTACACGAAAATTTTTTTTTTGGGTTGGGCCAGGATGCTTTAAATTTGGCGCAAAAACATGAACCGTATATCTTTCAGTGGAATTAGAGACATTTGAATGCGTCCTCCATTGTATGTCTTAGAGGGAGGGTTCTCTCCTACGTCCGAGTACGCAGCATGGTATATGGCACACGGGAACCCCTTTATATTCCAAGGTCAGTACATGCTGATCCAAAGAGACGCGCAACCTGAATCTTCTCGATGGCAACCAAGGAACGTACAACCGCGCAGTAATCGAGTTCCGCCATTCGGGAACATTGAGTCCGATACTACCTCGAACCTTGATCTCGAGGCTCAATATGAAGCATCTTACTCATCATCACACAACATAGATCCGGATCCGCCGCATGAAATTCCTCACACAACAGCCGAGTATAGTAGAACTATACAATATCATTAGAGCTATAATAGCCCTTAATAATACTGCCATTATATATTTCAAACATATTAGATAAATTATTGAAGGTATGATTATGGAACGAGGAAGATGGCAAGCTACAAGAAAAGTTCCCGTCGCTGCTACAGTGGCAGCAAGTGTAAGAAGCGATATATGAGTAGGCTCAAGGGTGCAAGGCGCACTCTGGGAGCTAGAACCCTTATATTGCCTTAGGCATAGGGTGCAAAAAATGTGCTAACTTAAGTTAAATAAAACGCGACTTTGAAATTTAAAACCCACATTTCAAAATCATTTCCCATTTTCTTTTTTCCTTTTTCGTATTTTTTTATCATTTGTTTACAGCCCATTAAGTCTAAAACCCTAGAAAATTCCAAGCCCCCAAAACCAAATAAGAACACTAAAATACCATAAATCAAATTCAATCAAAAATTCCTTTCAAACGCATATAAGTGAAAGCAATTACATTAAAGCACACCTAAAAAATAATTGTACGTATGAAGCAGAAATTCACTTTCTGCTGCAAAAAAGAAAATTGAAATCTAATACTTACTGGAAGGAAGTGAATGAGGCCAACGGGAAGCTAAAGGCGGCACATTGGAAGAAGCAACAACCGGTGCTGAAGGTTGATCAACGAGTTCGGGTTGAGTAAAATGTGCTGAAGGATTCTCCATTTTATGGAATGTTTTTTCTTTTTACTTGATTAGCCTTCTAGGAAGATAGTTGATTCTAAATGCTATCAATTTTTGGGCTATTTTACCAAACTGACCCAAAAAAATTTATATTTAAAAAAATAACCCAAGTTTAAAAACAATCACCAAAATAACTTGAAATGAACAGTAAAAAGGGGTTTCAGCCTGTCAATGGTCGGCACCACCTGGTATTTTAGACCAATGATTGCCTGATGATTGTGTCAGACTTTAAACAATTGAATTTTTTTGACCTGTCAATGGCCGACACCAGTGTAATTTTTTAAATCGTAATGTACTGGTATACAAAAATTTTTAAAAAGAAATTTTTTTTGGGTGCTGGCTTGTCAATGGCCAGCACCAGTACACGGAAATTTTTTTTTTGGTGTTGGCCTGTTAATAGTCGGCACCAATACACGAAATAAAAAATTTTGAATGCTGGCCTGTAAATGGTCGGCACCAGTACAAGAAAAAAATTTTGCGTGCTGGCGTGTCATTATTTTTTTTTACATTTTTAAGCCATTTTTGTAAGACTCTCAAGTTTTAAGGTGCAGAAAAAAGAAGAAAATATAAAAGCCAAAGAAAGAGTAGGTAGTGGGAGTGTTTTGAGTTTCGAAAGACTAAAATGACAATGATTATCATATTTTCCCAACTTTGTGAACAAAAGATATGGAACCCGTAACACTAAAAAACAAAGCTCAAAGGTATAAAGTTTCAGTTTCAGATAATTCTAACTTTCCCGGAGCAAGGGTGTCTGTCATTGTCTCTTTTTTTGTTCACTGTCATACCTGTATGAACTAAAAATAGAAAATCTAATTTAATTGAAATTACTAATTTAAGGTAAAGTTTATCAACAATCCCTAAATTTTATTTAACATTACATATTCAAAGGTCAGCACCAGTACACGAATTTTTTTTTTGGTCTTTGGCTCACAATGGTCTGCACTGAAGACATGAAAAAATTTGTGTGTTGGCTGTCAATGCCCAAAGACCAAGACACAATTTTTTTTTGAGTGCTGGTCTGTTAATGGCAAACACCAGTACATGAAAAAAAAAATTTTAGCTACTGGTCTGTCAATCGGTGGCACCAGTACACGGATTTTTTTTTTTGTAGTTTGGGTCGAGACACTTTAAATTGGGCACAAAAACATAAACCGTATATCTTTCTATGGAATCAGCGACATTCAAGGTGTTCTCTCTTGTATGTCTTTGAGGGAGGGTTCTCTTATACACCCGAGTACGTAGCATGGTAAATGGTACACAGGAAACCCTTTATATTCCAAGGTCAGTACATGCTGATCCAAAGAGATGCGCAACTTGAATCTTCTCGATGGCAACCAAGGAACACACAACCGCTCAATAACCGAGTTCCGCCATTCTGGAACATCGAGTCTGATACTACCTCGAACCCCGATCTCGAGGCCCAATATGAAGCATCCTACTCATCATCACACAACATGGATCCGGATCCGCTGCATGAAATTCCTCACACAACAGCCGAGTACACTAGAACTATCCAATATCATTAGAGCTATAGTAGCCTTTAATAATACTGTCATTATATATTTCAAACATATTAGATAAATTATTGAAGGTATGATTATGGAATGAGGAAGATGGCAGTCTACAAGAAAAGTTCCTGTCGCTACTACAGTGGCAGCAAGTGTAAGAAGTGATATATGAGTAGGCTCCTCCATGGCATTAGGCAACCATACATAAATGTTGTCAAGGGTGCAAGGCGCACTCTGAGAGCTAGAACCCTTATATTGCCTCAGGCGTAGGGTGCAAAAAATGTGCTAACTTAATAAAACGCGACTTTGAAATGTAAAACCCACATTTCAAATCATTTCCCATTTTTTTTCCCTTTTCTGTATTTTTTATCATTTGTTTACGGCCCATTAAGTCTAAAACCCTAGAAAATTCCAAGCCCCCAAAACCATATAAGAACACTAAAATACCATAAATCAAATTCAATCAAAAATTCCTTTCAAACGAATATAAGAGAAAGCAATTACATCTAAAGCACACCTAAAAAATAATTATACGTATGAAGCAGAAATTCACTTTCTGCTGCCAAAAAGAAAATTGAAATCTAATACTTACTGGAAGGAAGTGAATGAGGCAAACGACAAGCTAAAGGCGGCACATTGGAAGAAGTAACAACCGGTGCTGAAGGTTGATCAACGAGTTCGGGTTGAGTAAAATGTGCTGAAGGAGTCTCCATTTTACGGAAATTTTTTTCTTTCTTTACTTGATTAGCCTTCTAGGAAGATAGTTGATTTTAAATGCTATCAATTTTTGGCTATTTTACCAAACTGTCCCAAAAAAATTGATATTTAAAAAAATAATTCAGGTTTAAAAACAATCACCAAAATAACCTGAAATGAATAGTAAAAAGGGGTTTCTGCCTGTCAATAGCCGGCACCACCTGGTATTTTGGACCCATGATTGCCTGATGATTGTGTCAGACTTTAAACAATTAGATTTTTTTTTGTTCTGGCCTGTCAATCGCCTGCACCAGTATATTTTTTTTTTAAATCGTAGCATATTGGTATACAAAAAGTAAAAAAAAAATTGGGTGCTAGCCTGTCAATGGCCAATACCAGTACACGGAAAATTTTTTTTTGGGTGTCGGCCTGTAAATAGCCGGCACCAGTACACGAAATAAAAAAATTTTGAATGTTGGCCTGTAAATGACTGCACCTGTAAATGGCCGACACCATTTTATGGAATTTTTTTTTTCTTTCTTTATTTGATTAGCCTTTTAGGAAGATAGTTGATTCTAAATGCTATCAATTCTTGAGCATCTGCTACTCAAATAGAGACAAAAAATGGGTACAAGCCTTGTACTACAATGTAACAACCAAAAATAGACGTCAACATAGTAAATTAATAGGTGGACCATATTTTCCCAACTTTCAGGCATTTTTGAGCCTTTTTTGTAAGACTCTCAAGCTTTAAGGTGCAGAAAAAAGAAGAAAATATAAAAGCCAAAGAGTAGGTATTGGGAGTGTTTTGAGTTTCGAAAGACTAAAAATACAAGGATAATCATATTTTCCCAACTTTTTGAACAAAATATATGAAACCCATAACACTCAAAAAGCAAAGCTCAAATGTATCAAAGTTTCAATTTCAGATAATCCTAACTTTCCCGGAGTAAAGGTGTCTGTCATTGTCTCTGTTTTTTGTTCACTGTCATACCCGTATGAACTAAAAATAGAAAATCTGATTTAATTGAAATTACTAATTTAAGGTAAACTTCATCAACAGTCCCTAAATTTTATTTAACATTATATTAAGATAACTCGATTTCAAAACTAACATATTCAAAGGGTTAATAACAAAATTAACCCTAAACTATAACTAAAATATTATTTTAATACATTTAATTTTTTCCTAACAACAATTCTAAAAACTTTTAAAATAATCTTAAAACATCACAGTCTACTTTAAGATTTTCTAATAATTTTTGAGTATTGAGATCTCTAATAATTTTAAAAGATTTTTTTTAACATAAGGAAATTTATTTTAATAAATTTTTTGTTTAGTTGGTGATTAATATTAATATGTGGATATTTTATTTAAATAAAATAAAATCATTTATGAAAATGAGTTATAGTAAATATTATTATGTGGAAGTGTTTATGTTTTAAAATAATATGTTTATTCAATTTTGTTTGTGCATATACCAAAATGGGTTCATTGATTAGAGCAATTGATCTCACTGCCATGATGATTAATGTCCCGGTAAAAAAAATTTGCTACTTGCTATCCATGAGTGTTTTATAAATTTGCACATCATAATTTTTTAATTAACATATTTAACTAATAAGGTAATTTGTTATGGACAGAGTAAGTACCATGTCTTGAGAGAGCATGTCCATGGTTCGAGCTACTTGCCAGACAAAAGTATTTTCCCTTATTTGGATGCCACAGGATTTGGGATAGCAATATTGTTTAGGATGCTCGAGCTTAAAGTCGACTTGATATCCGTCTTCGTTGAGAGGTGACGCCCAAATACTCACACATTTCATTTACCGTGTTGGGAGTGCACCATCACCTTAGAAGATGTTGCATTGCAACTCGAGCTCCAAGTTGACGGTGCTATAGTCATGGGTTCAAGTAAAGTGATCAAACCTGCAGTTGCTTGGACGATTGTTAGGTGATGGTGCTGGTGAGTTTACTAGTTTGAAAAACAATGTTTTGTTTGCACCGACAATTGTTTTCTTCCTATATATATTAACATTAATTTTTTAATCGACATGAATTTAGGGATAAGAATGGGGAGAAAAAGTTTGATTTAATCCGAACTTTTAAAATGTTTGAATGAGATAATTCTGAGATAAAAATAACGATTTTGTTTCTTATTGCTTTTTATTGAAGCTAATGCTTTTCAACTCAAAACTAAAAACAGTTCTTTAACGACATTTCCTTTTCTAATTTTTATTTATAATCGAATATATTTTTGTGTAATATTTATATTAGGTACGTACTTATTTTTTATTGAAATAAATTTCAAATATACGAAATTAAATTTATAATGAGTTCTAATTAAATTTATAGATAGTTAATATTAATTATTTGCAAATATTTATATTGCATATATTGAAATATTAATAAACTGTTTTTATATTTTTATAAATTTGAACATTATTTAGATATATGTATATTTTCTTCACAATTTCATATTCAAATTGAGCATTGTATTTCTTAAATTTTATAGCAATAGTGAACATTAAAATTTTGAACCACAAATTGACTCTAAAAATATAATTTTAATATAAAAGTATTGAACTTTTTTATATGTCTAAATAACATAATTAGAAAACATATGCGTGCTTATTTATTAAATTAAATATGTAAATAATATTAAATTTAATATTAATTCAATCAACACTATTATTTATATTAGATTTTATTATATGCAATATGGGTGAACAAAATATAAAATAATTATATTTATAAAATAAATCAATAAATGATTATTAGTTGAGTAATAAGAGTTTTCTATATGAAATTATTGATCATATGTTTAATTTGTAAATAATGTTTTTAAGTTTTTTATTTAAAGATTATATAAAAGTAAGAAAAGATGAAAGTATTCTTATAATAATATTAATAATCCTCTAAAGTAAGGGTGTTTTAGTAATTGAGTTAGTGTCGATTTAACTCGTGACATCAACTCAGTCACATACTTTATTAAAACGTGTGTGTATATATATATAGATGGTGGCATGGGTGTAATCTCTATATACAAATTTTATAATAGTTTTGTTTAAAAATATAAAATACAAAATTGTAATTTTAACCGAGTTGGTGTGTGGTTAACTTGTACACCAACTCAATCAATGGTTTAAATAATAGTATGAAACAAAATTAATGTGGGTGAAACAAGGTGCATTATTTTTGTTAATCAAAACTTATGTAAGAATTATATAAGTGATTGATTTCATCTAATTGAGTTCAATCATGAAAAAAACCTTTGAAATTTTAATTCAAATTAATATTATTTTGAAATTAAAATTTTATATTTATGTATATAACTTAAATCTAAAATTTGAAATTTAAGTTCTCATAAGCAACTTTAGAATAATAATTCATAAGAAATAAAAATAATAGAAATATAAACATTTATTTTATAAATTGTAAAAATAAAATAAAATATTTAAATTAGCTTCAATCATATTCAACCATTTTCTTATCAATTCAACCTTTTTTTTTTTTTTAATTTAAAGCTATTGATTGAACTAGCCGAATCACTATTTTCAATTCAATTGTCTAATCCAATTTGATTCTAACAATTATGATTTCAATGAACTCCTAATACAATTGACAAAAGCGAAAGCCTCAGACCTTGAGTGCCCGAGCTTGAGTTATACCTTAGGTAACTCATATGTAAGCTGTCTAGATTTACTTTAGTTTAAATCCCTACGAGTCCTATCTAAAGTTATTTTAGTTTAGGTAAGTTATATCTTATTTGTGCTTTGTAAGATAAATTTTATTTATTGGTAATTATTTTTTGTATGATTTATTGGTAATGGTTTGGATGTATTTTTAGGGGTGAAATTGTATATTTTTACGAGTAATTTCATGATCTTTATAATTTTACGAGATTAAATCAAATTTTATTATTTTAAGAAGATAAATTATAAATTTACTATTATTACTTTAAAATTTTATAAATTATAAAAAAAACCAAACAAAAAATTTTTCCATTAGCCCAACCAATCAAAATTTAATAAGAAAATGAACCAAACTCTACAATCTAAACCAGTTTTCGCTCTTAATTTGTCTTTATAAATTAATTTACTTTATAATTTGAAAATATAAAGAAAGCGAGTGTAGAACACGCGCAGGATTAGACGAGTGAGGTAGAGGCGAGGCTGTTAAGTTGGTCGTGGGCTAAAACTGTAAATTTCTAACCAACCAAACGAAGGCCTTTTTCTCCTGACGCTAACAGAATTTTGCCTTCTGCCTGTTTCTCCGACCCCGTCTCTCTCTTTCCCCGATTCTGCCCTTTTTCAACATATCCTGCTTTCTTGTTTCCTTTTTTTTTCTGTAAACCCTAAGCTGACCGATGCCGCCTCCACGGCCGCCGGCTGCGGAGGTTCGCCACGTCGATTTAAGGATCTGGCGAGCTTGCGCTGGCTCTTCCGTTCAAATCCCCACTGTTAACTCTATTGTTTACTACTTCCCTCAAGGACACGTGGAACAATCTTGCGGTTCGACTCCGTTACTCTCTTCTCTCGTGCTCTCTAGGCCTCTCATCCCTTGCGTTGTCTCCGACGTTCATTGCCTCGCCGATCCCAGAACTGATGAAGTCTTCATCAAACTCTTCCTCGTCCCTGTCGAGCCTTCTAGACTACCCAATCAATTTCTAGACGTTAATGGTGAAGTTGAAGATCCTGATAAGATCGTGTCCTTCGCCAAGATTTTAACGCCGTCCGATGCCAACAATGGCGGCGGATTCTCCGTCCCCCGGTTTTGTGCTGACTCTATTTTCCCGCCTCTTGACTACAATGCTGACCCGCCTGTTCAGACTCTCACCGTCACCGACATTCGCGGCGGGGTTTGGGAGTTCCGCCACATTTACAGAGGAACGCCGCGTCGGCATCTGCTCACTACGGGATGGAACAAATTTGTTAATCAAAAGAAGCTCATCGCCGGCGATTCTGTTGTCTTCATGAGGGACTGTAATGGGAAAATGTTTATTGGAGTCCGTCGGGCTTTGAAGAGAGGAGAAGGCGGTGGGGATTCCAGGAGGTGGAGAGAGCCAACTGGTGGAGGAGCAACGAAAGGGGACGGAAGGGGGAGGATGACGGCGGAGGTGGTTGTGGAAGTGGCGGAGAGGGCCGCGAAGGGGTTGCCATTCGAGGTTGTGTACTATCCTCGGCCCGGTTGGACAGATTTCGTGGTGAGAGCGGAGTTGGTGGAGGCTGGACTCAATATATACTGGGCTGGTGGGACCAGAGTGAAGATGGCAGTTGAAACAGAGGATTCCTCGAGAATGACGTGCTTTCAAGGGACGGTTATTTCTGGTGCTTTGTCGGATTCCGGCCCCTGGATTGGCTCTCCTTGGCGAATGCTTCTGGTAAAATTGCCTTGGACTCAGTTGTTTTAAATGTGGTAGTTAGATTGATTGCATTTTGCTGATAACTTCGACATGCTTATTTAGAACAAGCTCTGATGGTAGATTTGATGGGGTGGAGGAACTAAGGTTGGAATAAGATTACACAGTTATAGGCTTATAGCGGCAGGCAGCATTATACTTGGTCTATATCAATTTTTGTATATTTTCACTTTTAAGTAGTGTCCTTACTGGGGATTCTCAATCTTGAGTTTGTCTCCGTAGGAAGTTTGCCAAGGTTGGGGTGGTGCAATTCAGAGTTTAGTAATTGATTTAGATTGGGAATGGTTTGCATAATTTTCATTATTTACGGGTTGTGTTTGATGGCTTGTTATGCAGTGGTTTCTCATCCGGAGTAACATGGTATGTATTTGTGTTGATGTTTGATTGTGCTTGAATCTAAAATTCTGTTACTTATATATTTGTTAAAAGAATAAAGTGCTTATGTATTCAGTTTTGAGCCACTTGCTATGTTAACTTCAACTCCCATCAATTGGGTAAATTTTAAATTTGATGCTTATTGAAATGTATCTTGTGATACTCTCATCTTAGTAGGGAACAAGTGAACTTTTAGTGCTTCTATAGAGGTCTTGTTTCATCTGCACCTTATCTGTGTGTTTGTGACTGGTAATAATGGCGGAGTAGTTTCTTCTATGTTTTATGTTTTCTCATTTTAGAGGTCGCATTTTAGGGGTTGGGTTAGTGCTAGGATGTGGATTATTTAATCTTACATTTAAGTTTTTGAGAGGTATTAAGTGTTTTTCCATTTTTTTACATATAAAGTATCTTCATCTTTACCCTTGCTGACTCATGATTTCATTATCTTTATATCATTAGGTTGCATGGGATGAACCTGATCTCCAGAATGTAAGGAGAGTGAACCCATGGCAAGTTGAAATTGCTACTTCCTTACCGCTTCAGTCTTCATTTCCCTTGGCGAAGAAGTCCAAGTTTTCTCAGGAATCTGGGCTGGCTGATGCAGAAGGAGAAATAATGTTCCCTATGACAGGGTTAACCAATTCAACAATGAGGTACATGAATCCATCACTGTTGAATTACAATTCTTTTCCTGCTGGCATGCAGGGAGCCAGGCAAAATCATTTTCACGTGCAAGGTTTAACCAACCATGTGAGTGAGAATACCCCAATGATGTCCACTGATGCTTCATCTAGCAACTATTGGGTGCCCAAGTTAAAGAGGATATCCACTGAGCTTAACATTGGCAGTTCACAGTCTGACAACTTGTCCCCAGATAGCCAGAGCAGCATGGTATCCTTTGGCACAGAATTTACTGAAAATGCAGGCTGCAACTTGAGCAAAGTAGGTGTTAATTCGTTTCAACTGTTTGGCAAGACGATTCATATGAAGGAGCCTGGTGGAAGCATGTTTGGTAATGTTGGTAGCATGGAAGATGATAGTGGTAAAAGATATGATGAAGCTGTGAGAGAAAAGAACTCGTTAGATCTTTCATCCACTAACGACTATTCAAAGCTGCATGACAGGATAGATGTCAAAAGTGAGAGTGCTTCAGCTTTCAAAGGCTTTTCTTTGTGAATGAATCCAAGTCCACATCAAGCAGATGAGTAACTGTTTAGGTATGGTTTCTCTGATTGAATTTCACGAACCATTCAACTATCTTAAGTGTGTTGTTTTTACTGTCCAAGTTACAGCAATTGCTTTGCCTTTTTTGTAATATTTGTGATCTTATATGATTTGCTTTCCATTTGTGTGGCAAGGACATTATAAATCTTTATCTGTTGGGCATCCTGTTCCTTTGGAAATGCTCTATTTTGTGCTATTGTGTTTGTGGATCGTGCTCTTAGGTGGTTATACATTTTAAATTCTTCGCCATGTTTTAAATCATGCATTTGAAAGGCTCATACCCGCTTCTTCTCTAACACAAAACTGGAATACATAATAGTTCTCAGTTTTTTTGGGCCTCTGCTGACTGCGAGTGTCAAATCAAATAATTCCCTTATATTCCAAAAGATGTGTTGGCCATTATTTGTGTTTAGCAGTATGTGGAGCAGTAAAACCAGGCTTCGATTGGAGTCCTGAAAATAATCCAAAAGTCACCCCAAATGCATGATTTGTGGGTAAGGGTCTATTAAAAAACTAACTCGGGGTCTGTTCGGCATAAGACAGTGGTATTATGATGCTTTGATTCGTGGGTTTATATCTTTTTGTCATGTTTACAACTTGCTTGCCTGAGTTGCGCTGCTGCCCTTACTGGTAGTGATTTATTTTGCAGGTAATTTAGGGTGGCAGTACATGGTCAGTAGTAGATGGGTGGAGACACTTTGACTGATATATATATATATATATATATATATAAGAAAATTGTAGACATATATGGCGTTTCAGAACAGTAGAGATTTGCATTTTGATTGAGTTTGGATTGTGAAGTGGAGATGATCTAGTGAGCTCATAATAATCCAAATTCCACATGCTTGTTCGGCCGTTTTATTATTTGACCCCTTATTAGGCAGTGATATGATACAAAACTCCTTTTTCTTTAAAGAAAATTACATTTTAAATTGTGATTTTGGCCATATTCATCAAATATTGATTTTCCTCTTCTACAAATCACATCATCTTGCAAATATATATGCACAAACTTTTAGGTTACGTTTTTAAAAAAATTCAAAAACATGTTTCATAAGTATAAATAAAATTTGTTTTAGTAGTGAAAAATGTTTGATAATTATAATGAAAATATGAGAAATAAAATAATTTTTTGCATATTAATTAGAGTATTAGATTTAATATTTAAAATCTCTTGAAAAAGATTTAAACCAGAATCATATCATTTAAAGTTTAGTGAAAATAATGAAAACAATCTTTTATTCTTTTTGAGTTTTAACATTTTTCATTTTTCAATAATAGGAAGGCGAAAATGGCATTTATTTTTTGAAACCAAATGAAATTTTTGTTCTAGGTTGAAATTACTAAAATCTCTTTCAAACTGCTATCAATATTTAAAATTGCCAGTAATGGTTAGCTGCTGTTAGAGGTGTTTATGGGTTAAGATGGATTGAGCTTAATTATTATATTTGTCTAAGCTCAACCCAATTTAAAATATGAGTCTAAAATTGTTTTAAAGCCTGTTTATTTTTGTAAATGGTTTTCCATTCTCATTTAAGTCCACCCATATATTTTAAAATTTTTAAATTTAATATTTACAAATTTTATATATTTTTATTTATTAAAATTTATATATATAGGCATCTTAACTTTAATATTTATATTATAATTTTTTATATTACTATATATTTAGTTTTTTTTGTCCAAATTCATTTCCGAATTTAATAGTTTTGCCCAAATACTCTTTAATTTTGGGTGGACTTTCGAGCTTGAACAAATAGTCTAACCCACAACCAACCCACGACGAACTTGAAAGAACTCTATCTTAACCTATTCAAACCTAAATCCCAACCTTAGAATCATGTTTAAGAACTCTTAAACTCTCAAAATCCATCAAAATTTAAGCTCACCCATTTTCTCTCTCTAAACCATCTTAAACTCTCAATAATTATAAAACTCAATACTCAATCAAACTTAAAATCCTATCTTCTCAACATGAATCCAACTCAAGAACACCAAATAAAAACCAAATCAAAACTTTGGGAAAATGAAGAAAAATAAAATAAAAATAAATTTTCAATGGTTTAAAATCATATATTAGAGGCTAAAATACCAATAAATGCCATTTTTTTTTAAATTATGGAAATAGGCTGAATTTTTTAATATAGGAAGCAATCTCATATTGTCTAGGAACAAGCTGCAAACTTATTCATGAGTCTCCTACATTGCTTAAGAAAATAAGAGAAATGAGACTTTTGGTCTATATAAATACATGTTTTGTAAGTTTTATTTCCATATTAATAGCTGGCACAAAAAAAAAGGTCCTACTTTTAGTGTTGATGTGACAAAAAGTGTTTCTAGTTAAAAGTATTTTCTGTCAATAAAATTGATCCTACTTTTTTCTGTCAATAAAATTAGTCCTACTTTTAGTGTTGATGTGACAAAAAGTGTTTCTAGTTGAAAGTGTTTTCTGTCAATATGTTAAAAATGCATTCAGTTGGAAGCGTTTTACCAAAATCGGTCCATTCTCATAAATATTCAAATTTTTTATCTATTTTTATAATTTAAAAAAGCTGGCATTTATTGGTATTTTAGCCCATGTTAGAAAACACTTTGCCTTGCGGGAAAATAAATATTGGATCAAGAAATCTCAAAACTCAACTTCCACCTCTTAGCTCCCATACTAGCATGAAACACAAAGAAAAGAAAATGTTGATATCTTGATTTCCAAATCTTGTTTAACAAAAGATTTTAATGGAAAACGAAGTTACTAATCTGAACTAAAGATTAACAAGAAGAGTTGAAAGAAAATTGTGAGAATATTTTTGATAGTTTTTGGAGTAACAATCGTGAGAATGAGGATTTGGCATTTTCAAAATGGTCAATTTGCCTAGATGGGCTTGGACAGTTCTCCAAATAAGGACCTCTCCTTACCCAAATGCTATTTCTAATAATCACACATTGATGCCACTAATTTATTAATTTTACAATTTAATCCATAGACCTTAATTTCGAAGCTCTTGCGCTAATCAGTTATTAATGACCACCTACTAAGTAATAAACACTAAATCCCCTGCCAAATAACTTGGTTTAAATAATCCGACCCAAAACCAAACATCTCAAAATTTGGGGTGTTGCAATAAGTAATAAAAAGTTACATACCAATTATGTGTGTTCATGTCCTGATTTTGAGACAATGGCGGATTTCCTTTATAGAGCTACTCAAATAGTAAGTGAAATTAAGAGAGATCAAGGAAAATTGCATAAAGATTTCTTTAAGGATATGTCTGGGTGAGAGATTTATAGGAGGCATTTGTAGTTCGGTTTGCAATGCCAATATTGGATCTGAAAAAGGAAATATACGTTTTTTTTTTAACAATCTCATTATAGGTTCTGATCATATTTGCTCTTTTTGACATAATGCCTAAAACTACCCATAGTTTCTCCCCAACTCATAAATAGGAGAATAATGCATTTCAGTACACTCAAACCCACGTCCTCCTGCACTAATCGAACTAAGACTTGATCGATCAAAAAGGAAAAAAGAAAATATAAGGTGAGTTGCTTTGTGCATTGAAAATGTAATTGGGGTGAGTTTGAAAGTTATTAGGATGAGATCGGTTGAATCTGGTTTTTTGGATTTTTTTTCGAATTGTCTATCATATTTCAGTTTGATTTTCAATTTTTTATATTGCTTTTTTTTTGTGATTTTTGGACTTATTTTTTTAAAAAAAGGGTTCTATTTTATAACATTTGAATATTATTAAGTAACGTTTCAAAGTTTTTATTATAAATATTTCTAAAATATATATTTCAAGTAAATAAAAATAATGAAGAAATTTATATGATTTAAAAAATTAAATAGAAAGTTGTTTTATTATTTTAAATATAAAACATTTATTTTTACCTCATAAAATATTAAAATTAATTATAAATTAAATAAAAAATAAAATTTAATTTGATAAGATAATCAAATTTTAAATACATCCATTCAAATCGATTTTCGATTTTCTTGTTCCAACCCTAAAATTTGGGTTAACTAAATATATTATATATTTATATTAAAAAATTTAAACTAAATAATCAAATGGTTTTATTTTATTTTTTGTAATTTCATTAGCCAATAATTGAGAACTTAAATTACTATAATTGACTTTGAAATAAAAAATACCAAATGGAATAAAGTAAATAGAATGAAGGTTAAGATAGGCAATTGAAATGGTGGGTGGTGTCTGCTGTGGACACTTACTGGAATAAGCCAAACACTAACTTCGTAAGTACCATAACTTTGTCTCTGCATAAACTTGAAGTAGTTACTGTTGTTGTTGTTGTTTTTTTTTTTTTTTAAATTATTGTAAATGTGTGGTTTCAGTAGTGGGTGTAACGAGGGAAAAAATGTGTAAATTTGGAAAACAAACAAAATAAATAAGGTAAATACCCCCACACTTCTAATAATATGTAGTTCAGGTTCGATTCTCGTTCTGGGTATGGAACAGTTTTAAAATTCGTGACCAATATTTACTTCTTAATGAATTTGTAGAATGCGAATAATTAATTACTGGGCTCGCTCATCTGAAAAATAGAGAAATATGGATGATCCATGGTAATGATAATTTGTTGGCTATTTTACTCATCTGACCCAAAAAATTAATATTTACAAAAATAACTCTGGTTCAAAAACATTCACCAAAATAACTTGAAATGAACAGTAAAATTGGGTTATGGGAACCAGATGGCCGGCACCACTATTTTTTATTAAAAAAATAATTTTTGGAGTTTTGGACACTAGAGGTTGGCACTCATGTATTTAAAAAAATATATTTAGGGTGCTGACATACTGATGGCCGACACCCCTTTATTTGATTAAAAAAATTACACCATGTTTGGTTTGGTGTATTGGCATGTATTGGCTATGCCAATACACCCCTAATCGGTGGGCCCTACCTAATCCCTCTCTAATCCGCCGTTTGGTTCAATGTATTGCTAATACGCGTGTAATCCATTACTTCCCTAATCGGTGAAAACCACTGATTTCTATTCCCCCTCTTTTGCCCAGATTAGGTACCGCTTCAGCAAACCCTCCCTGTTTTACCCTCCCCGATCCCCTTTGTTTCTCTTCTATTCCTTCTACTTTCATCCGATTTGCTTCCTTGTTTCTTTGCTTTTCTTTTCTACCGATTTGCTCCCAGTTTATTTTCTTTTCTTTTCTGCCGATTTGCTCCCCCCGTTTCTTTTTGGTTTTCAGATTAAAAGAATCAGGCCACGTTTGGTTGGCACCCTCTTTATTCTTGGGAGAATATCAATGCCTTTGTTTGGTTGGTTCCCTCAAATACGTAATAGGGATTCAGTGCTGAATGCTTTGAATGGCCATTCCGACCATGGCCGAATAGAAATAAAGAAAATTCTTCCCAAAATCTCGTTCACACTTTCTCTGCAAATGCGTTTAAAGTTGCTTCTTTTATCACAGCATTACACTTTCAGGTTAGCAGATTTTTCTTTTCAAGTTTAATTTCATTTGGTTTCTGTTCTTGCAATAATCAAATTTTGTTTAGAAGGGTTTTCGGTGATGGGTTTTCTTTAAATTTTTCTAAAAATATAAGCTACAACTCAACTCCCAAGTCTCTGTCTTCCGGGGGAGATAATGTTTCGTTCTCTTATGGGAAACCTATGGACTAGAATTGAATTGCTTGGAGTCAATCGTAATCACCATATCGATCTCTTCCTCTTAATCCTTGTTTTGCTGCTGGAGAGGACAAAAATAAACTAATTAATGGAGGAGATAACTCAAAATTTGATGAATTTATATTGTTTGTAATACTCACGCATATCTCTTTTGCAATATTTGTCATTCTTTAAGTTAGAGTTTTATTCCCAAATTTCTTACTCATAATCACTTAGTCTTCATTATTGTATTTTACAGTATTTCAGATTTGTTTCAGGTTTGGAGATAAGGTGCAACAGATGAAAATTTATTAAGAAATATACGTTATAGTGTTTTGGAGCAGACAAGTTGATGTCCAGACACTAGAGGGTCAAATGGAAACAGAAGTTATGGTAGCGGCAGTATAGACGGCTCCGTCAGGTATAAATGGAGTTGAAAATAGATATAGATGTATCTGCATCCTCTTCCAAGTACAAGATGTCTCCAATTCCCTATTATTGTAATATAAATTCAACTAGTTTAGGTGGATCTACAATTTATTGGGGCATTACTTGTTGGCATTTCTTTGCGTTTATCACATTTATTGGTGTCAAAATACAATATGCTGAAGTGTGTCATCTATTACTCTGTTCGAAGTAATAACCTCTAATTTGAAATGGTTGTGTCAGTTCTTCTAGTGTTCATGTATCAGGGTTGGGTGACCTAAACATGCCATACTTCTTGCAACTTGCTGTCAAGTGCGATTACAATTAGGTCTCCTTTCCAATTTTGTTGTGACATTGGAACCTCTACATGTCTTGCTCATCTTTTTGTTCTGCCAATGATCTGGTATTCTTTTTGGCATTACCATCTAACATTATATATCCCTTCCTATTGTTGTATTGGAGCTATTACTTGTTGTGATGCATGGTGCATTCTCCTCCCACTGCAACACACATGCAGATGCACTTGTTCTTTCTCACTTCCATTTTCCTGTTCACTGTCTGTTACATTGTATTTCTAAGCATTTGTCTTGTTGATTTGTTATTTTCTACTGGTTGCTATTGTGACATATGTTTAGCTTCTTTCGATGGCATTGCAAAGGAACTTATATTGTTTCGATGGCACATATATTTTATTAATTATTGGATAGGTGGAGTATTCATGTGTTTATACCAGTATTTTTGCAAAAACATACAACCATGACAGTATTTCATGTATGTGTCAACAAAGACATACTTGATCCAACTTACAATAGAATTCTAGTAATGATAACAATAAACTATCCACCAAATGAATTTTACAACTTTAACCTTAGAAAAAAGGGCATTATGTGCTATATAACAACAACATAAACTCCATTACTTTTCGTTTTCATGATCTCGTAAATGGCATAAAATCCGAACTTAATGGCATAAAACAATAGAACTACGTTCTATTAGTAGAAAGTAGATTATAAAAGAACATTCTACATACCAACAGCAAAATCACCCCAAAAGAACTCATATATTTCTCTCCCAACGCCCCAAAGAAATATTTGTTATAACTCTCATTGACAACATCAATAAGCATATGCGCTTTGAGAGTAATTATTGTTTAGGTTGGGTTTGAAGTTCTTTTACTTGACTATTTTGTGTTTATTCGGATTTCTTTTAATGGTAATTGTTTATTTATCGCAAGCGAGTGTCGATATGTTATATTGATTCTTATTTAGGGTGGAGAGTTGAAGCTTTGAAACTTAAATGAATTAGCTTTTCCTTGAGCAGACACCATGAAAGGCCATCTTATAACTGGAGTATGATGTTCACAAGCTCATGCACCTAGAGGAACCGACTTAAATTTTCCTTTCACACGATTGGCGCTCAAAGAAGACTAATTATGGGAACTAGCAACAACTTGTTCGCTACAAAAAATAATTCAAAGATGAGGTAATTATAACCGATTGGTGGAAATGCATATATGTGAAAAATGAAAATCTTCATATCAAGCGTATTCAGTTTTCTTGTTGACCATTCCTGATTGCTCACCGCTCAAAAATTCAAACCATTTTATTGGTTTTCACTTACTTGCACTGCAAATTCACCACTCTTGTTGAACATGAAGAGGGTGGTCGACGACAAAATTTCTTGCACTCGATAATTGCCTTCCGTATGCAAGTTCTTGTAGGTATCTAACATAAGTTTTGACCATTTCGTTTAGGTTCTTTCTTTTGGTCTTTGCTGGAAGCTAATTAATGAATTCGGCTTTCTCGATCTTTTAGATTGTTGATATTTAATATGATCCGAGGACCTTATGAGGTTCAATACGATGAAGAATGGCTGGCAATAACACAGAAATTGAACTGTCTTTCCTTTGACCTTCTGACGTGGAGACTTTGGGTGTGTGTATACATGGCATTTTTGTTTGGCCATGCCACTCATCTCGCTCGCTCTCTCTTGGATGGTTTTTACAAGAACTAGTGAGCCGACAACTGCTGTTCTAATATGTAGGAGAACACAGCTCTGACATGCAAAAAATCGATGTTCAAACTTTTTGATGTTGTAAAACTATATAACATATGGATTATGATGTAGAATTTCATTTTCATCTAACATTTTCTTAATATAAGTTAATTATGTTTATGCAGAATATAATTCTCAAGTTATATTTTGATTTTAGTAAATTCATATAAGAACATTTTATTATTAAGAATTTTATGAAATTATATATCATTATTAAATTATATTTAATATTAATTATTTTAAATTGTATAAATTCATATAAGAAAAATTATTATCAATAATTTTATGAAATTATATATTATTATTAAATTATATGTAATAATAACTATTTTAAATTATACAAATTCATATAAGATAATTTATTAGTTATAATTATTTTAAATTTTATTAAATCATATATTTTAATTAAAATATATTTAATATTAATCATTCCAAATTATCTTTTATAGTATCATATATTATGATTTGAGTAAATTCATATAAGAATATTAATTATTAAGAATTTTATTAAATTATATATTTTAATTATAATATATTTAATATATTTAATAATAATTATGTTTAAATATGATTAAATTATTTATTATTGATAATAATAATCTTATTAAAATTTAAATAACAATAACAATAATCATTTACCAAAATAAATTTATGCTAAGAGTATTCTAGTCATTTTAGTTTTTTCCATTATGCTATTACACCTCTATTCCATTCAACCAAACACAAGATTACTATTACGCCTCTATTCCATTACATTCAACCAAACAGTTGATTTGCTATTACACCTTTATTCCATTACACCTCTAATCCAATACAGCGAACCAAACGTGCCCTAAGTGCCGGCCAACAAAAGCCCAAAGTCACCCAACAAAAGAGATGGGAATATTGCAACATTAACCCATCCTTATTTTTCCATCTTTTTTATTTCTCAAGTTTAATTACATCTTTTTTAATATGCACAATTAAATTAGATTTTTTTGATAAAATTAGAACCTACTTTAATAATTTTCATCTTTTATAATAATTTAAATAAAAATTACTAAATTATTATTTCTTTTATATTGAAAAATAGCGTATAATATATTTATAAATTTAGAAACATTTAAATAGTATCTAAAAAATAATTTTAAATAAACTTAAAAATTTTAAATTTAGAAACGTGTAACATATTTATAAAAAAACTTACCTTAGATTAAATTAAAATTTAAAATACAAAAATAACATGTAAAATAATATCTATAGATTAAATTTGGTTATTTATAAAAATAAAAGAAACATAGATGATGTGTGGTAATGAAAATTGGTCCTATACGTAACGTAACTTTGCCATATTCTGCACCCACACTTCCAATACCATAATGACTTACCAACATTTCCCCTAAGCCATGTACCAAATTTGATGTTGTTTTAAATAATAACTCGAGTTTTTAAGTGTTATTAAAAAGTTTTTTATTTTATAATTTTAATTATAACGAATATAAATTAATATATAAAAATTAATTTTATAATTTTAATTTAAAGTGGTATTATTGATTCAGTATTTTATATTTGTTTCAAATTTATTTAGCAGCCATTCATGGAAGATGGAACGCATGACTTTTGGGTTGGGACAAAAAGCATGACAAGTGGAAACCCCCAAATCACAAATTAGTATTCCAATTAGAGTTAAGTTAAATTAAATTAGGCTATTTCTAAAAAAATTGTTTTTTGAATATATGTTTCACACATATTTAAATTGAGTTTTTCTTTTACTTAATAATATAAAATAAATAAATAAATATCAGGATAAGACCATTAATATTTACGAAATTAGGCAAACACTACCAATCGGTGGTACCTGTATTTCAAACCCAAAATACGACCGGTTGCGGATGTGACCCATCCGTGTTCTAATACATAAAAATTATTATATTAGTTTTTTTCTTTCATCTTAAAAAATAGTTTATTATAAATAATAGGGTGCCACCTGACAGCTCGGTGGCACTATTAAAAAAACACGTATTTTGGGTTTGAAATACGAGTACTGCCGATTGGTCAGGCAATACCAATTATTTACTGTAATGTTTGCCTAGTTTCGTGAATATTAATGACATTATCCTAATCTGGCATTTATTTATTTATTTTATATTATTGAAGGAAAAAAACTCATGTAAATTTTGTCACTCTATTTCTATCCTAATATTATATAAAAGAAAATTTAAGTTAAGTTTAAGGTTTAATTTTTTTAATTATTTTAATTTCATAAATATAAATTTATCCAGTTAAATTGAAGTAGAGATTCTATTGGGTGTGGATAGTGTATTACAATAATTACAATAAAAGATCGATATGTGTTTTTTTAGTATTTTTCTATGCCTTTATAGGATATTTATCAACCATATGATTCTACTTGTGAAGTTTAAAAACTCCATTGATAGTGTACCAAATAACTCTCTAATTACATAGATTTGAACTTTATGATGTGAATGTTTATTTATTGGTGTCTAAAACGACTTTTTATGATCACCTTGATATGTAAATTATTCTCTTTCAACTATACTCACTTTTTTTGTCAAAATTTTTGGTCAAAAGTGGTTAAACGTGAGTTTTTTAGAATTTTCAAATCAATCATGATAATTCATTTTAATTCACTTCGATTCTTAATTTTTCTATGTTAATTTTGGGTTTTTGAATTTATTTTGACAAAATAAATTTTATTTTATAGTGTTTCAGGTAAAAAAACTTATTTGATTAAGTTTCAAATTATTTTACATAAATATTTTTAAAGTTCAAATAAAAAATAAAAGCTAATAGCTCTTATATTGTATTTTAGAAAAAATATATAAAAATAATTTTTATATATAAAATGTTTATTTTACTTCATAAAGAAATTATATTAACGATAAATTAAAAAAATAGAATTTCATTCAATTTGAGTAATGTATTTTTAATTTGTATCCGAAAATGATTTAAACACCACGATTTAGATCAAATTTTAGTTTCTCAATTTTTAAAAGTGGTATCTCAATTATACTTTCATTATCCAAATCATCCCAAACGTCATCTCTATTAGAAAATACTCAACCAATTAAAAGTTACCATGTGACACAAAAATCACGTAAGTATATTGTTGTGTATTTATTTATGTCTAATAATTTAAAAAATTATAAAATGAAAAATTATAAAAAAGAATTTTTTAGTACATAAAATTCAAAAACTATTTTTATGAAGCTTTTTATAATATATTAATTACATAAAATTTAAATTATATTTAAAGTTAAAAGATATATAAAATAAAAAATAAAAATAGAAATATTCAAAAAATAATTAGGAAAAAATAAAATTATATTTTATAACATATAAATTATATAAAGTAAAAAGGTTATATATGATTATATAAAATATGAATAACTCAAACAACATATATGTAAAATATCAAATTAAAAGTTGACCAAAGTTAATCGATAAACGTGGATTAATGCCCAGATCAATGTTCAATCAATGGACGTTGCTTATATGGTTTTTTTTGCCACATTTCACTTTGTGATTGAGCCACGTCATCATTGATCATAGTTAATTAGTTGTTGTCTATGAGAGTACCAACATAGGGGAAAAAGTAATGTAAGTATCACTCCTGACCAAAAGAAATTTAAATATTAAAATGAGAAATCAAATATAATTTAGATACCAATTTATCATTTAAGTAAATAAAAAATCCAATTATATTCAAAATATTTATATGATACATGTGCAGTTTTCATAGAAAAACTTTTTTAATTTTAAAATTTATACATAAAATATTTTTATCATCCAATTTTATTATATATACAAAATTGATATTTATCTATTAAAGTTAATCCATGGCATAAAATTGCTTAATTTGAATTAGGGATTCTTGAATTTGAGAAGGATTAGATATAGAATTAAAAATTAAAAGATTTGGTTGGAATATGCCTAAAGACCAATAATTAGATAATTATAATATATTCATTTTTATTTATTAATAAAGAAATTTCCATTATTATGCTCCATCTTTTTTCTCTGTATTAAATAAACTGAATAATAATGTCTTTGAAATAGTTTGACTATCCTTGAAATTGTTCCTAGTCTAATATTCTTGTGGGTTAGGGAAACAATAATATATTGAGGTTGGTATATGATTGATTGATGACAAAGTGTTCATCAATACTATGAGTACATGTTAGAGGATAATATACTGAATCGACCCATTATGAGAATGCTATTGGATAATTATGTGAAAGGCGCAACAATTCTCATAATGATAATGGTGTATGTGATCTTTAGGCTTGAGGTCACTAATAGTTCCCAACATCAGGATTTGTACATTTTGGTGTTGCCAAAAGGATTTTATAACTAGATTCACTATAAAGGTTGTTGGATATACCACAAGTTATGTAGAAAGATATGCGTGACCAAAATAAGATTTGCCAATCTCGCATAATGAGAGCGATATCTTGTGCTCTTTGATAAAGTGAGATTAAAAATGTATGGTTGTGTTCTAATGATTTGAAATGAGATATCAGAATCGTTTGTATATCTAAGTCTAATCAAGAATCAAGAAATGAAAGATTGAACTATACAACTATAATTATTTTACGACTTGTGTTAAATCTAGATAACACAAACAAAGGGAAATATTACGTGGTAATTTTATCAAAAAAAGGTTTTATCGGACCACGACTTTCTACAATTTGGGTAGCAATGATGCATTACTAGATGTCACTCACTATTTGTAAGATCAAAAGTATTTTAATATTACTACAATGTTATAGAATCCTACAAGATCGCACCCTATGATCAGATCGATTGGAATATGAAGAAAAAGTGGGATTATAATTAAATATAGTTTTGAAATTTGTCAGATTATACCAAAATATTTATATAATTAAATTAAATATAATATCTGACAATTTCAATTATGATTTTTACAAGTGTTTGTCACATAGAAGGAAAGAACCAATTAAAATAAAGTGAAATATATTTAACTGATTTTAATAAAACTCAAATATATTTCACATTTACTTTCATGTTACTTACTATTGATGGGTTAACCGAAAAAGACAGAGAGGATGGTGAGGATGTGTGGTTCACCTTGTTCTGTAAAAGGTGGAGAGCCTCTGATCAAGGTGGAAAAAGGCAAAGAGAATGGTGAGGATGTCTAGTTCACCTTGTTCTGTACAAGGGGGAGAGCCTCCGATCAAGGTCACATTTTTTATAACATTTACATAACTAAAATAAAATTTTTGATAGATTTTATTTAATAACAATGTCACATTAAATTTAAAGGTGGTTTAAATGAGATTTAAATATATCTTCTATCATAATTATGAAATAATTACAACATACATCATCATGTATTTACTTGGACAGAAATTCGTACTAGATAGCACAAGAGAGAATTTCATATAGTCTCTTAAAAATCAAAGAGTGAATTCTAGTCATTCAAATTAAGTGGATTATGTAGAGGTCAAAGCGAGAAAAGTTGTGTTGTGAATTCGGATTATCTACTTAGATCAACCAACGTTATATTTCAAAACCTTTTCTTTTTCTCCAATATATCATAACGCACATGAATTCGTGGTCTGTGATCATCATATTTAATTTTTCTCTATAAGATATTTCTTGCCACTTTTTGTGGTGAAAGAGAGAAAAGAAAGATAAAATTAGGGGAGGGGAGAAACTAGAAAGATATTTATATTTGTATCATACTCATATTATTTTTTTATGATAATTATATTCCAGATATTATATATTTACATTATGAAAATAGACTGAAATGTGATGACTTAAAATGTTTAGGGACTTAATATGTAAATTTTCTATTTTAATTGACTACTGAAAAAGCGGTTTTATATTAATAGGTCATTACAACTAAGTGACTGTGAAGAAGTTTTCTTTTCATATTAATATAAAAGCTATTAGTTAAAATTGTTAATTTCCTTCAAATATTTTTATATAATATAAAGGGTTAGTTATATTAGTTAAGACACTATTGAGAATGGTATTTTCTTTTGGTTTAGTTAAGAAGCATATTTTATTTAATTGTTTTAATTTTTTAAAAAATATTAAATTATACTAAGTGTGACTAAATCGTAAATTTATTAATAATTGGTGGATAAAATTATAAATTCACCGGTGCACACGTCTGACATCCATAAGAAACTTAACATACTAGAGGCCAACTTGTAACTTTTTAGAGTTGAATGAATAAGATATAAACTTATTAATAGTTTCATACCCTTAGATGTAATTTACCCAAAAATATATAAGCATGGAAAAACAAAATAGTACTTAATTTAGTATCTCCACAGTAGAAGCAGTCAATGAGTGAAGAGATAAAAAAAAAAACATTTTTTAATTAAAGAAAGAAAGAAAGAAGAAAAGGGTACTCGAAACACCCCGCCCCCCTCCAAAACAAGTGATTCCTTCATCTACTACCTTAACATTATCAAATTTCATAGTACTGGTGTTGTGTTTCTTTTTTTTTTTTTTTAAATTCTACCTATGACTGCAAAAATCCAAAAGTTTCTTCCTCCCTTCAACAATCTCATCAAAGAAATCATCAATTTGGGCTATTATACTCTCTGTTCCACATCTTAACACCCCAAAACACCCTTTCATCTTCTCTACTCTTTCCCTTATCCCTTCTTCCCTATTTTCCCCTCCTTTTCTCTCCATTTCTTCCTTCACTTCTTCCATCGCCATTTTTGCCCCCCTGTATTCGTACATCAATATCCCTCCTCTCCCATTCATTTGGTTTATCTGTTCGGCTACTCTTTGCTGCAACCTCGCCGTTGATATCATGAATGTTGACCCGAAAAACAAGCACCCTTCGTACCCTCCTCGTAGGAAACTCGATTCCGGCCAACAATACACCAGGCCGTACAACAAGATCATCAGCAACAACGAACTGACGTTCCTCATTGCGTATAATACTCCTCGGAAACCATTGAATCCGTTCAGCTTTGATTCGATTGAAACCCTCTCGTCGAACCTTAATGAGAGTGGTTGGATTCTGGTTTGCATCAACGCTTTGTTTTCTTCTTCAAGCCCCAAAGCTTCTCTTCGACACCCGGAAATTGCTCGGATTATCTGTTTGGGGAGTTTTTTTAAAACAAAGATCAGATATTCAGATCATCATCAATTAGAAAACCATAAAAAGGATTCACATTTGGGGGTTTGATTTAATGACCTGTCTAGAAACCTGGGGGTTAAGATGGCGATGATTATCGAGAGAAGAAGTGATGTTAAACCCTGCAGAGAAATAATTTTCCATGCTAGAAAGGCCTGTTTTAAGGACATGACAAGCTTCCCAAAGCTTGGAGCTTTCATCCATGTATTCATCAAGCCACTTATCACCGACGGGAAGATGGAGTTTTTGGACAAGGAGGAGGAGTTGGGAGTGGAAAGATCGAAGGAGGGAAAGAACCCTTTGAAGGAATTGGATAGACATGAAGTTATTAGAGAGAAAAACACGTTCAAGATCATCTATGCCACGAGTGAGGAAGGTGTAGAAGCCATTGACTGAGGTTGTGGAAGATGGATCCATGGTTGAAAGGGAAGAGGGTTGAGAGAGTGAGAGTAAAGTGGGTGGGGAGAGGGGGAAAAGGTTATAAAGAGAAAGGGGGGGATATTTAGAAGCTCAAGTTTCAAAGGATTGATAAGGATCGTTGGGAGCAATGACGGGTGTTTCCTATTGTGGGGAAAGGATGATTGGTAATATGCCATTTTCTTTGTTTAAATAATCTCTGTGTTTAAATGCTAATGATTCCATAAAGTGAATTTTATAATTCAATTTCTGAATTCGGAAAATGCTAATTAATTTGAAAATCACACCAATTTATTGCTGAATCAAGGATGGGTTTATTAGTATTGGAATTTACAGTTTTATATAATAATAAAAAAGAGATGAGCTTTGTTGGAAAAAAGAAAAAACCTCCCTTAAAAGCATGAACTTTCTATTTCTTCCCTCTTTTACTCTGATTTCTCACCATTTAATAGGGCAAGTGGGTATTTTGCAAATTGAAAAATGGAAGTTTTAAAATGATGTAGAAACTACATTGTTCAAGGATGATAGACTAATTGGGGTTCATTGGGTTATAAAAAGTTTGACTGATTGACATTTGACTCAGATTTTGCTGGCTAATTGTAAATCATTCTTAATTTCTTCCCAATTTAGAAGTTTTTATTTTCTTTCTCGAGCAACTGAATGGAGTCCTTCGCTTCACCATCCAAGCAATCCATTCTATTGAAATTTGTGGGTTTTGTTTTTCCTAGACATTTTTATCTTTGATCCTTTCAAAAGGAATGGGGCGGATAATCAAATTAATTTTCTGGGTTTAATTTTGTTAATGATTTGAATATTCATGGATGTGGAGGTGGTCTCGTGGGATTTTGGAGAATGGGACAAGTAAAGAGGATGTTGGTCTTTTCAGATTTTAATTACTGCCATTGATTCAAACGCCCGTCCCTTAATTTTGTCTTCGATCTAGAACTAGGAACTAGCAGCACACCCTTTAATTATGGAGTTTATTCTAAAATATTTCTTATTTTTTCATTAACTAATGGTGTTATTCTTCGCAATAAAATATATATTATAAGATTTTTTTTCTCAATTAAATGTAGAGTCTAATTATGTTAGTTTTTTTTTTTTTTATCCACAACATTTGAATTTAAGACTTGTTGATATAAGCATTCAAGAGGAAATACAGAAGAGTAGGTGCAGGAGCGAAGCCAGAAATTTTTTTGAGTACGGGTTAAAATTAAGTTATATATTTTTACGATAACAAAAGTAAATTTCATCATTTTAATAGTCTATTTTGTTATAATTTTTAAGGGATTAAATCAATTTTTTTTCTCATTTTTAGAGGTCAATGTGTAATTTTACCATATACTAATTTAAAATTTTTAAAAATATAAAAAGACTAAATGTGAAAACTTTCATTTTAGGGGTGATCGAGGGCCTTGCCAACCCCTTTGGCTCTACCCCTAAGTAGGTGGTGATAAAAAAGAGGTCGATTAATCTATAACAAACGAAGAGTTAAAATAAACGATGGAAGTAGGATGAGGTACAAATGAGTAGGTTGCGTACTATTAGAAAGCTAGGTTTGTTGAATGAAAGGAGGAGAGAGGTCCCCTCTATGTCGTGCTATGGCGTATTTATAGGTGAGAGTTTCCTTTTCCAATTACATCACATCATCAATAATTTTAGGACATGATTGTCGTGTAAGACTCTAACATTTCCTTTTATTGAAGAGATACAAGGTTACTAGGTCTCAATGATCCTCAAAGGATCCCCTCCCAATGAGCACACAGTCACTAAATTAAAATTATTCATGGGTATTTTCTAAATCAATTCTCGTATTATCACGTGTCAAAATAAGTATTTGCCCAACTTAACAAAAAAAATGGTTATACCAATTGATGTTTAACTAGTGTGTATGAAAGCATTATTAAGAATTTATTTAATCATTATTTTTAAATAATTCATTATTACATGTTTCTTATATGGATGAGGTGCTTATGAAATTGATTGAGATGATAGCTATAAAAGGAAACATATAATCAATCAATTGCATTTTTAAATCAGTAAAAATATATTAAATATAATTTTTCTTAAATTGATAATTAAATAATCTGGTAACTATTTTCATTTTTTTCTTAAGCTTTTACTTGTCCATTTCTTGACACTAATTTGTTTTGTAGCTTTATAAAAATTTGTAGATTAAAAGAGATTAATGTAATCATGCTAATCAATAATGCTAATAAAAACTAAAACTAAAAATTCTATCAATTCTTAGGAAAGTAATCATCTTAACATAGTTTTTTTGAAAGGTAAATTTGTTAATTCATTTAATGAATAGAACCAAATAATTCAGGAAAAAAAAACAATACGCGTAGTTGGTAAAGAACAAGCTTCATCAACATAACAAAGGTTTTAGCCTCAACATTAATAGAACATTATGACACGTTGACAATTGGCTTTGTCACAACTCAAGCACAACATATTTAAAGTGATTGCAAGCACTTAATACGATAATGAAATCAACCCCGGATGGTCTAAAGAGGCGAGCAAAAATTGATAAAATAATCGAGCATTCGCCAAACTAGATTACATGCGTAAGCAAGACTAAAAAACGTTATACAAGAGCAGACAAAAACTTCTAAAACTGAAGACATATTAAACAATGAAAAAACAAACAAAAAAAACATATAAAACTTAAGACAACATAGGTCCAAATCGACTTGTGAAATCATTTATTATTCTGAAAGACTCTTAAAACAGAAACGGATTAAGAAGTTAACGAAGAGCAACCCACTTTCCTAGAAAAATTATTGGTGGCCGATGGAGTTTTAGCGGACGATAGACACTGTCATCTGTCCATTATAACTTGCGAATACAACAAAGATACCCACAAAATAGATCAACAAACTGAAAAGAGAGAAGACATGTGGAGTGAATGAGAAGAAGAAAGAAAGAAATGGTTGGTGAGAGAGAGAAAAAGGCGAGTGATAGCTGGCTTGGAGACTGACACCGCCACTGGTCAAAATAAAAGATAAGAAACAAACGACTTAGAGAAAAAAAAGTGTTTAGGGTTTTTATTTTTATTGGTCTCATATATTTAAATTATATAATATATAAAAGGATAATAAGAGTTGTATATATATATTTGAAGTTGAGAGTTATAATTATTTGGTTAATGAGAAATTGCTCAATTTCATTTTTTTTTTTTGCCTTATTTCTTAAAATAAATGCAACATATATTTATTGGATCCTAGCAAACTGCTCAAAATTATGATAAAATAAATATATTTTTAAAAAAATCCCGAAATTGCCAAGTAATAAACAAGGCTTTCTACATGGAATCCAAAAATTGTTGAGGAAATTTGGGCAGCTATTGATTTAGGATCAGATGACGAGATTGGTGGGTGAGAATTTGTTTGCTCTTCTTTAGCAAAACAAAGACTTTCCAAGGAAAATTTATAGAGGGAGTTGATTAATTAGTAAAAAGAATTTTAATTATATTTATATAATTTTTTATTTGATAAACATATTTATAATTTATTCGATGTAAAAACTTTCAACTGTTAAGAAAGGGCAATTTACCAATAAAAGCCCCTTTTTTCAAAAATTACCGAAATGGACCCATTTTTTAATTATTTACCGGAATGGTCCTCTTCCGGGAAATCACGTCCACGTCAGCGCGATGTCAGGGTACGCGTCAGGAAATCGTGTCCACGTCGCAGCGAGATGCCGACGTGGGGCCGATTCGCCCGCAGCGTGAACAAGACTCCAACAAATCAAAAAAATATCGGGCCCATTTCGATAGATTTTAAAAATATAGGGCTTTTTTGGTATTTTGAAAAAATAAATTTTGAATCTTTTTGTATTTGTATTTATTTTTTTAATCAATTAACTCTTCAATATTACATCAATAGCAACAAGTACAAAAAAGATTCAAAATTGTTACCAACAAGATTTGAACTAAGGTACTAAGGGAAAAGAACAAGCATCTTAACCAACTAAGCCAAACTAATTAATTGGCATATTATAGAAATATTGTTATTATCTTAATTATATTACTTAGTTCTAACGATTTATCGGACCTATTCCATACACGTGTCAAATCAGAAAAAATAATACAATAATTCTGTAAAAAAAATCCAGTGTTTACTTCAAATAAATAAAGAAAATAATGATTTGAATGTTTCAAAATTCAATTTTAAACTGAAAAAATCGAAATTTAGGGGCAAAAAAGGATCTTTTTCGATGAAAACTACGGCAAACCGCCTTCAGCATTTGTCATCGCGTAGATCTCGAAAAGTTATTCGAAATAAAAAAAATCGTCTCAATCGGACAACCGAGCCAAAAGTTATGGCCTTTTAAAGTTTTCCAAGCTAAAAAACATAAACTGTTCATCCACGTTAGCAAATCGCGTCCTCGTAGGCACGATTTGTGTCCACGTAAGCAAAGCGCGCTGACGTGGACGCGATGTTCTGACACGTCCCCTGACATCGCGTTGACGTGGACGCGATTTCGGGGAAAATGGCCCATTCCGGTAAATAATAAAATACCGGGCTCATTTCGATAAATTTTTAAAAAAATAGGGCTTTTTTTGGTGATTTGCCCGTTAAGAAAATATATAAATAATTTAAGATAATTTGTTATATTTCTTATAAAATTCTAGTATTTAACTCTATAAATAGTAAATTATATTACCTTTATTAAAGTTATTTAGAAAAGAAATAAAGTGGTCAAAATTATGAGAAAAAATTAAGGCAAATAATTTGTTGACTTCACCCTCTTTGTTAAAGCATTAGAATAGGGGGAAAAAATTGGTAAAAGTGTTGAAGGCCTAAAAATTGATAGGACACGTGTCGGTCCAAAAACTACACAACTGGATTTGGGAAATAATTAATATTTATTTAAAAAAAAATGAAGCTAAAAACATATTTTCTGCAACCAATCATAGCTAAGAGTGGACTTTGAATGAAATCATGAAAGTTCAGTGGGGCCTCTGTTGAATGTTTTGTTTGATTATTAAGACCAGCAAATTTTGTCCTCTTTAATTAATTTTGATCTTTTTGAGTAAATTTCTTAATCATAAATTTGGCATTTCATGATTTTCTTTTTGTATACTGCCAAATCTAACAATTCTTTTTCTTTTGTTCCAAGATAATAATTATACAGGTGGGAGAATTATTTTATTATTACGTTCGATTGCTATTGGTATTGTTACTACTATAACATGACGTGGGTTCGAGTGCGCTGAAACGCATTATCCTCCTATTTAAGGATTGAGGAGGGATTATGAATAATTCTAAGCATTGTATAAAAAAAAGATATAATAAGAATCTATAATGATATTATATTAAAAATTATTTTACTTTTTATTTTATTTTATGGCCATAAAAGAAATCATGGGTAAAAAGAGTTCATCAACTCAAAAATGATATGCAAAATAGTTTCAAAAAAACCTATTATTTTTATTTGTGATTACAAAAAGAACAACTTAATCACTTGGGGGTTTTTTACAAAAATATTATAAAAAAATAAAAATTTACCAAAATATTACAACTTTTTTTTATTTACCAAAATATATAAACTTTTTTTATTTACCAAAATATATAAAAAAAACTAAAAAACCAAAAAAAAACAAAAAAAATCAGGCGGATGTGACAATTCACTGGTCACGTCAATGGTATTGGCGGCACCAAAGGTGCCAAAACCATTGGCGGCACCAGTTGGTGTTATGGGGGGGGGTCGGTGGTGGGGGCAGAAGGAGGGAAAGAAATAAAGAAAGAAAGAAAGGAGAGGAAAGAAAGAAAAGGAAAGGAGAAGAGAAAAAAGGAAAGAAAGAAGAAGAAAAGGAGAAGAGAAGAAAAAAGAAAGAAAGAAGGAAAGAAAGGGAAAGGAGAAGAGAAAAAAAAAGAAGAAGAAGAGGGAAGAAAGGAAAAAAAAAAGGGAAAAAAAGGTAATTTTATTTATAAATTTGAATGTTTTTGTAATATTTGTGTGTTTAAAATTTATGTAATGTACATTATAGTTATTTTATTATTTTATGTAGCATATATATTTTATGAAATATATTTAGAATGAAAGAAAAAGTTAAAGTACATTGTATGTTGATTAGGAACTTTTTATGAAATTTACTTATGAATTTGAAATTAAAATTTTAGGAAAATAGCATTAAAAGAAAATGACAAAGAAGTATGTTTAAGAAAACATAAAATACGAAAAGAAAAAACGAGAATTGTATATTTATCGAAAATAATAAAATGCGAAAAAAATGTGAAAATGTACATGTAATAAATGTAAAACATAATAAATTGAAATAATGTAAAATTATAAAATAAAAATTACGATTTTTTAAAATAATAATATGTGGATAAAAAATACGAATAAATGGCAAGTAAGACAGTATTAGTAAATGTTTTTAAAAATTTAGAAATAATTTATACAAATAATTGGAAAAAATGTAGTGAAATAATATAAAATAATAAAATACAAAAGAATATAGTTTTATTGAAAGTAATAAAAATCGGAAAAATAATAATAAGACCAAAGGGGGGAAATGGTTTATTTCGGTTATTTACCAAAATATTACAAAAAAATACCAAAATATTATAAAGTTTTATTTTATTTACCAAAAGAATAGAGGAAAAAATGGTTATGGAGGGAATAAAAGGTGGTACCAATATGTGGGTAATTACTTTTTAATCCTTCCTTATTTATTAATAAATTTCAAACATTATGCACCTGAAATAATGTAAAATTATAAAAGACTAAGTTAATGATATTTTTAAAGTAATAAAATGCGGAGAAAAAATACGAACAAATGGCGTAAGTAAGAGTGTATTACTAACTTTTTAAAATTCGAAACAATTAATACAAAATATTTCAAAGAAAATGTTCGAAATAATTTAAAACAATAAAATAGGAGAATAATATTTTTATTTAAAGTAATAAAATTAAAAAATTATACGAGCAAAGGGCAGGGGTAAGGGTTAATTTTTTACAGCAAATTAATTTAAATAACACACTCGATTAATAAATTTCAAACATTATGCACTGAAAGAATGTAAAAATATAAAATTAGGAATTATGATATTTTTAAAAGAATAAAATGCGCAGAAAAAAATACGAATAAATGGCCGAAGTTAGATTTTTTTACTAACTTTTTTTTTCAACTTGTAGGCATCGCAATGGCTGAATTGATTCGAAGAGGTATTAGACACATATCTGATGCGGCTAATAACGCGGTATGATTTATTATTTGTTAATCAGGAGTTCTATTTATTTAAAAAGGATATACACAATATATAGAAATAAATTATGCAATCGTAATATTTTTTCTGTTATTCAACACTATCAGGACTCGTTCCGAGTATTAAGGGCTGCGTGAGTGTTTTAAAGATAGCCCCGGATGCACGATTTATGCCGTACCTGGAGCTAGCCGGATTTGGGTCAGTAGCATTGATCCGGTCGTCCGACTTGCGATTTGATTTATTATCCGCGTTAGTGGAGCGGTGGCGTCTGGAGACCCATACTTTCCATTTTCCGTGCGGGGAGTGCACGGTGACATTGGAGGACGTTGCAATGCAGCTTGGGCTCCCAGTTGACGGGAGTCCCGTTACTGGACTATCTTCATTAACCGATCCGGCTGCAGTTTGCTATCAACTCCTAGGAGAGTCACCAGAGGACGGTGATAAATTTTTTTCCGGCATAAAATTTACATGGCTAAGAGCCAAAATTTGTCGACTATCAGCGACCGCCAGTGAAGGTGAGTTGATGTGCGCTGCTCGAGCGTACATCATGCATTTGATAGGGGCACTACTCATGCCTGATGCAAACGGCGACAGTGTGCATTTGTCGTACTTGCCTCTGCTTGCTGATTTGTCTACGGCTAGGTCGTACAGTTGGGGTTCGGTCGTTCTAGCAATGCTGTACAAGGAGCTTTGTCGGGCGACAGAGCCTCAAGTTAAAGACATCGGCGGATGCCTCATACTGCTGCAGTCATGGGCCCTTTATCGGATGCCATTTTTGGCGCGCGTTAGTCACCAACCCTATCTATATCCACTGCCACTCAGGTGATAAAATAAAAATTGTCATTATTTGTAGTCATAATATATTGAGTAATGTTACCAACCCTAAACCCTATACTATTTTTGGTAGGTGGACGACCCATCCAGGAATCGGGAAGTCGAGTGATGTCCCGATATACCGCATGAGGATTGAAGAGCATGCCCGGGAAGGGGTAAGTTTCTATTCTAATATTCATGACATACATGGTATTTCTATATGTTACTCACATGTTATCGGTCTAACTCGTTACAATGTTATTACTCATGCAGTTTATATGGATGCCGTATCGGAGGCCGAAAATTGCAAATGTTGTACCCCCGTCCGCACTCGTTGATTCCCACACATGGTGCACAAACATACCAATTATAAATTTCAACATCGTCGAGTGGTATCACGGCGATCGGGTGCTTCGGCAGTTTCGCTGCATCCAACCTATCCCGGATCCGCCGTGCCAGTTGGGGGAAGATCACGGCTTGACAAAGAGAGGAAGGGTTCAATTGGACTGGGGAATATATCACCGGAAATACGTCGTACTGTGGTACGATCGATTGAGCCGAATTCCTCAGATGGTTATGGCTACCGACCTGCAGCCATCTCGACAGTATACAGAATGGTACCATAGTCGCGGGAAGCCGTATTTACTTGGAGTACAATCGACGATAATCCTCCTGTACGTTCAGCAAGTTGGGGGATCGGAAGCAGACAGCTCGATGGATCTGGATCCGACGGCATTTTGTCCTACACAACAGGCAGAGCCCGGACAATCAGAATCAAATGAGGAATCACATGGCTATCATCCGGATTTGTTGAGCGGTGAATATTATCCGAGCTACGCAGAGGGCGAATATGCGTTTGATTTTGAACTGTTTGGCTCCCCCCGGCCGCAGTACGGCATGCCCGGCTCGTCTGACACGTATCCGCCGTATTATGGGACTCATGATGGTTCAAGTTCATCGGCGGCGAACGAGCGACAGGACATTCCCTCTATGTTTTCCACTCCCCCACCTGCGTACGATGAGGATGTTGGTCGTCGCCCAGGCCGTGAGCGTCGACCTCCGCGTAGATATACCCCCCGGACAACACCATCGAACCATCAACTGTAGGGGTTTAATGCATTTTTTCTATAACTCGTATTATTTGTATTTTAGATATCTCGGATGTTCTGAATTTTATGTATAGGTATCAATTATTCAATTTTTTCATTATATTAAAGCTCAATCGAATTATGAATGCCTCTATTTTCGATATAATCTTAATAATTCCACAACGCTCACATGGTATATTATAACTTAATCTGGAAACAATATGGATACAATTTAAGCGTAAGCATAAGCCGAATAAGAAAATTTATTATTAATAAAATTACCTTTTATAACAACATACATAAAAAATTTATAGCTTTAGCTCAATTTTGCCCCGATCCTGACGACTGTCCAACATGAAAGTTTCGGTTAGGGCATTTATTCTGGCTATGACCACGTAACCTACATATTCCATAGCGCTTTCCGTCAGATTTCTCTCTAATGTCCATCTCATTACGGATTCTGCTTGACTGCGGACGACCCCTTAGATTCCTCCGTAGCCCTCTGTCTGGGAGAAGCTCGATAGTGATCGGCGGCACCTCCCACGTAGATAGGTCCAGCAGGACGGGAAACTCATTCTCCCAGACACGCAATGTGCGCTCCAGCGTATACACATCATCGACATATTATTCAGCATCAAGGTTGACTTTAGCACACGCTGCCACGACATGCGCACAGGGGTAATGAAGTGTTTCGAACTTCCTGCACTCATACCGTTTGTTCCGGAGATCAACTCCGTAAGACCTAGGTCGACGACCGATGTTCCCAGTAACTCGAAACGTTTCCAGTCGTCGTGAATATATTTCCACGTTCATTGACCTCACCAACGGACGGTTTACGACCATTGCATCCCTCACATGTTCAACAAACACATGTCCCGCCTGAATCTGGTCGACTTGCTGCTGACCCATTCTTGGCATCAAAGTGGCCAGCCTGTAGAAAGTAGCAGAAAATACCGATGCAATCGGAAGATGACGTGTTTTCAACAAGACTGCGTTGATCCCCTCGTGGCCATAACGAAAGCCCTCGTCAGCACTTTGAGCCCACTGCCACGGCTCCATTGTGCGCAACCATTGTCGAAAAGATGTGTTTGTCTGCCCCTCCATGTCACTCTCAAGTCGGGTCATTCTTTGCCGGAAAATATGTGGCTCTAACTCGTACGCTGCATACGTATTAACGAAAAATAAGTGTTGACGAGTGGATAAAATCAAACATTACAGCTTATATTGAAAATATAAGGTTATCATTTACCCATTGCCACGACTTGTCTCTTCCAGTCTGCATTCCTATAATCTTTATGGAAGTTTGACGCAATGTGACGAATGCAGTAAACGGATCTCCACGGCACACCGGAACGCCTAATAGCTGCAATTAAACCCTTCCCTCTATTGGAGATTATGCAAATGTTATCGTTTCTAATAACATACCTCCGCAGATTTGTGAGGAAGAATTCCCAAGACTCCATGTTCTCTTTATCTACGATAGCAAATGCTATCGGGAGCACGTTCATATCGTCTTGAGCAAGCGCAATAAGCGATTCGTGTATATTTTCCATACGACCAGTCCCATGCACCTGCACAAGTGGCTTGCAGTGGGGAAATGCCCGCACACATGGATCGAACGTCCAGAACATCCGATGGAAAATCCTTTTTGCCGGCTCTAACTGCTTATCCGGGTCGTAAGATGGACTGGTCTGCAACTCAATCATAATCCCCGGTACGTACTCCCGCATAGCAGCTATCCAACCTTGAATCTCGTTATACGACGAATCGTAATCCCCATACAGTTGCTCTATCGCCATCTGTTTAGCTACCCATGCCTTTCGATATGAGACTCGATACTGGAATCGTGCTTGCATTTCCGCAATGAGTACCGAAACTCTAATAGTCGGCATATCCTTCACCATTGGCATGATACACGTACAAATAGTTTTCGAATCAAGTTTTCCATGATCTTCTGTCATACGTGTTGATGTGCATGTATGAGGACCAACAAATTTTCATATCTCCCACATCCGAGAACTTCTAATGAATGCAACAGTATCGCCAATTGCGACCTTCACGCCTTCCAACACTCCCCAACATATGTTGTCAGAGTAGACATGGAGACTTTATAATCCACCGATATCTTCATGCTGTACCGTTTAATGGCATATACGCAATCTTCTTTACAATTGAATCTCTGGCCTATGAATAACTCATCATCATCAGATGTTACGGCCAGCCCGTGAGAATGATCTATTTCAGGGTACTCCGGAAACTCAGATACATACGCTGCATCGGGATCTATGAGCGACATGTGTGGCCCAAGATTATTGTGTATCACAATACGCCGCATCTGCTCCCCGACCAAACAAGCGTTAATGCCTTCATCGTTGTTGACATCTTCAGCGTCAATATCATCAGGTACATCGTCCAAATCGGGATCAACGTCACTATCGACCTCTTCATCCCAATGATCGCCACCACCTTCTACTTCGCCGGCACATTCTTCTTCACTACCAACCATGTCAACATCGGGTGTAATATTCAGGTCGATACCGATCCCACCCATGGTTGATTCACTATCAACGTATGATATTAGAGCCACCATCCGCGGTTCTTCAGCCCCGTCTTCTTCATCAGATGCATTTTGCTCTATACCGGCTAACTCAGTAAATAAGTGAATCGGTGCATTCTTCTCACTCCCATTCCCACAGTACAGATCGACCATTGTCTCCACGTCTTCGTCATCTACAAGTTCCATTTCGACGAATTTGACCGGGTTTGTCGAAACTGGAAACTTGTAGAAAATTTTTGATATCCTTCTCCCACAACGTCTATGGATTTTTGCATTAATCCTTGCCTTCATTTCATCGAACGATACATTTCTATTAAATCTCATTGCTATTTGTTGCCGACATTCAAATGCACATCCAACACTTGTTGTCAATATGACTCCATCGAAATAAACGCATACAAGAAACTTAGCATCCATCTTCAATATTTAATCTGTCAAAAAAAAACAAAATCTCATAAAAATCTGAACAGTAATCAATTACTTAAAAAAATTTATACTCAAAATAATACACAAAATAATACACACTAAAATTATTAATTTTATACTACGAATAATATTAATAGTTTTATACTCAAAATAATACACACTAAAATTATTAATTTTACTAAAAAAACTAACTATAATAATAATACTAATTTTTACTAACTAGTTTATTTTCAGTAAATAAAAATAATAAGTAACCATAATAATAATACTAGTTTTAACAATAATATTACTAAGTTACATCTTAATACATTAATAACATCTTCATACTAACAACAACAACAACAACAACAACAACAACAACAACAACAACAACAACAACAACAACAACAACAACAACAACAACAATAATAATAATAATAATAATAATAATATTAACTAATACTTTTATTTTGAGTTTTATTAATCTTAATAACTAAACTAAAACAAAAATATTATAAAATATACAAAATAATAACAATAATATAATCAATTTTTTTTAAAAAAATACCTCCTTTTTCTGCTCTTTTTCTCTTCTTTTCCGCGCAACTCTTCTTTTTTTTTTGATTTTTCTCTCTTCAGCTGGGTAGAGGTCGTATTTATAATATGAGTGGTGCCGCCAATTAGTATGGCACCATTGGTGCCGCCAATGGCATTGGCACCATTGGTACCACCAATGGCATTGGCACCTTTGGTGCCGCCAATACCATTGGCGTGACCAGTAAATTGTCACATCGATCTGATTTTTTTTACAGGTTTTGTTTTTTGGTTTTTTTTGATATATTTTGGTAAATAAAAAAAGTTTATATATTTTGGTAAATAAAAAAAGTTGTAATATTTTGGTAAATTTTTATTTTTTTTATAATATTTTTGTAAAAAACCTATCACTTGGCGTGCAAGTGTGAGCAACTTTTTCTTACAAGAAAATGGGCCAACCAAAATAACATTATATTGATATTATCGTAAATAAAATTCGATTCAATTTAAAAGATCGATAAAAATTTAAATTTTGAGTTAATCTAATCGAGTCGAGTTAAATTTTATAATTCAAATAACTAAAATAATTTGAATAATGATCAATGTAAATATCATTTTGGTCTCTCACAATTTTGAAAACGAGCAAATTAGCCTCTCTCTCAACAAAATTATAAAAAAATTCAAAATAATTTTAAAATTTATATTTTAAAAAGATTATAATTTTAAAATTCCAAAGAACATATAAAGAATTTTAAAATTTTAAAATTTTTAAAATAATAATTTTGGAATCTAAATAAATAAATTAATGATTCAAGTTTATCATATTAAATATTTTATTTTTTCTTGTTTTGCTTTGACAAAGTTTTCAAATATATATGCTTCCAAATTTTTGTGCTTTAACATAGAATTAATTATACTGTAATAAAATTTTAATTTGACATGTTTAATTTTTCAATTTAACTTGAACAATTTCAATCAATTTGACTCGACTTGATTCAAAAAATTTAAATCAATTAGGATGATAAAATAGTACTCATCAACTTAATTAACTAAATTTTTTATTTGATTCGATTAAACACTCACCCGTTCTCATATAAAATTTTTAATAGAATGCTTGAAATAGGGTATCAAATTTACCTTCATTCTAAATGTTTTATATAAAAAATTGATAAAAATATAACATGAAATTAACATTTCTTTAAATCTTTGTTTATCTCTTTTGTTTTTCAAGTAGTAATTTCATTAATTAAAAAAGTAAGAATGAACGAAAATGATGACTCTAAGGCACCAAATAACAAAGAGAAATTAAAAGACTCTTTCAATAAACAAATCAAGAAGAAAATGCTTGCTTGATTCAAAGTCAACCTATACCGGTTCGAGGGGGCAAAAGCAACATTGACCCAATTAGGGATGATTAGAGGTGATATTAGTTCGATTCAATCGAGTTTTTTAGATTTTTTGAATTGTTTATTTTATTTAGTTCGGGTTTTTTTTTTATTTTTCCCTGTTATTTTTTTTGTTCTGAATTTTTAGATTTATTTTATTAAAATGAACTTCATTTTATGGCTTTTAAATATTATTTGACAAAATTTGAAGACTTTTTTCATAAATATTTCTAAAAAACAATAAAATTTCAAGAAATTTTAAATTATTTTCACTATCTTAAATATAAAAGATATATTTTTTATAATAAAAAAGGTAATATTAATTATATATTAAATAAAAATAGAATTCGATTCGATTTCAGGTAACTGCAATTTTTAAACTTTGCATTCCATAAACCGTCTAAATACCTCGATTTAGGTCGATTTTCGATTTAGTTGATTTTTTTGCTTAGCCCTAGGGATGACAATGAAGCGGAGTGAGGGCGGATGTTGCCAAATCTAGTGTCGCTTCACAATTTGTATGCTTTGCCCTATCACTCGTCCCACTCCATTATAGATATGTAATGTTAAAAACTACTACAACCTTTATGAATGTTGGATTAATCCATCCTTGCTCAACACCGCCCAACTTCAATTTATTTTTTGCTAGTTATTTCTAATATTTTCTTTCTTTTTAACGAAAAGTAAATATTTAAACATAAAACATGAGTTTTTAACACATTTTAACTCTTTTAATAGTTATAAATATACATGTGTAAATAGTAATTTCATATAGTAGAGCAAGGTGGGGTAGCGCAAACAATTACCACAACTACTCCATATTTACCGTCCAAAAAATTTTACCTAGTCTCACTCCATAATTACTTTTCGAAAAAATCCGTTCTATTTCAGATTTGTCATCCTTAAAACCAATGAAACCATCAAAGAGAATACAAATATTGTTGTCTAACTCCATCAAAACAAGGTAAGTATGAAGAGAAAATCCTAGGGTTCATCCAAACTCCCTAGCAATAACATAGCACTTTTTCACATGAAAATATAGCAAGCATAGGTAAAAAAAATTTGCAAGAGGCTAAGGTGCTAAAGACTTAAAAAAAAGTTGGGATAGAGGGAAAAAGACATGAGTTGAGAAGAAAGGATCCCGATATTATCAAAATTATTTAAGGTCCATAGGGTTAAAATTCTTTTGGGGTAATAGACTCTAGCCTAGTTTCCCCTCTTTGACTAACATTGATAATGAAAGGATGGAAGCCTTTCCATTGCTTTCCTTCCATTTCCTTTCCCTTCTACTTTTTGGTTTGAAGTAGCCAAAATCTCCACGTTAAGATGATTCCTTCCCACTATAGGTACCATTTAGGCCCTTTCTCATCCCTAAAAGAGGGAACCATTTCTAAAGAAATAAACAAATTTACAATCTTCCTCAAACCCATCAACTAAGCATTTATAGTAATGTAATGTAGTATTAGTGGTTGTAGGCTTTTAGTAAATGGGTATTTTTAATCAAAGCTAATAGAGGGGGTAATGCTTTAGTTTTTCTTTTAGAGACTATGGTTTTGATTTAGTGGAACATTTTTTAGCAAAATGCCAAATTGATTAAAAACTTTGGCTCATCATGTGCTAAGTGGGAATATTCCACATGTTATAAATTCTATGGCTGCAACCTTCCATTTGGTGCTCAAAAGATGTGACCAAAATAAAAATTTCACAGCTGATCATGTTTTTGTTTTAGTCTTAATATTTTTGTTTTAATGAATTATTTTGGGTTTATCGTTTTAACTTTTTTTTTTGAATGATTTATGAAAATATTTAAAAAAATATTATTATTAAAAATGATAGGAGTTGATTAAAATTCAAATAAATGAAAAAAATTAAAAAGTAAAAAATCTTGTAATCGGTAGAGATAAAACCAAACCAATACAATATTAGTAATTGCCACTGTTATGAATTTCTTTTTTTTTTTTACACATAGACATGAACTACAATAGATACACCCTTTTTTTTATAATTAAATTGCGATTTATGACGATTGAGCCTAGTTCAATTTGTATAGGTATTGTTGCTAATGCAGGAGAATGTGGGTTTGAGTGCATTGAAACATATTATCCTTCTATTTATGAGTTTGGGAGAGGTTATGAGTAGTTCTAGGTATTGTATTAAAAAGAGCATATATGATTAGAACCTATAATGAGATTATTAAAAAAAAAGTTGCGATTTATGGTTGTCTTTTTTTGGTCAAAATTTCTTACTTCTTTAATTTTAAATATTTGATTAATTAAAATTTATAAAACATAAAATAAAAAATTGACCATAAAAAAGTGATAAATTTATTAAGGCAAAAAGATTATTAAAATATTGATATGAAAGTATAATTTTGTACTAGGTAAAAGTGTTATGGAGGCTCTTATATTAGGAATCAGATTGCATTTTGATTCATCCATTTAAAAATAGACAAATTAGTCCGATACATTAGATCTAAGAGTAAATTGACTATTCTATAAAAAATTGGTACGTTAGCATGCGATATCGTGGCACACCATATGTAATTATCTTGTTGTTTCATCAACTACAACAATTTTTAATAATTTTTAATGGAAAAGTTTAATTTATTCTTTGAACTAATGTACAAAGATTAATTTATTTATTTTTAATAGAAAAGACAAAATACAATCTAATTCTTAATCTGGAACCTACATGATAATTTTACCTTTTAATTAAATATGTTGATGACCGACACTTTTACTGATAACATACAACATAAGGCAATATTAATAAATCGAAGTTATGTTGATTCAACCACAAATAAAATAGTAAAGAACTTACGTTGGTATATTGGACTGACATTTATTTGGGGTTTGATATTTGAAAAAAAAAACATTAGTTTGTCCCAAATATTTATTGGAAAAGAAAAAGGAAAAGACGGTAAGTGTGAGGCAGATGTAGACACATAGCGGCGGGGGCGCAGGAGAAGATTGAAGTGGTCCAAATAATTAATGATGGAAGGCCCTGCAATTAACTTAAACAAACTGCAGTCATGTAGTAGGAAAATTAATATAATCCTTTGAGTTTAATGGACACCCTTTGATTCATTTAAGTTTGTACCCTATTTGGATCAGCCTGGCTCCTTTTTCTTTTCTTTAAGTGAGAAGAATAGGGGATTAATGTTAGTTGATAGCTGACAATTCCCTAGAAAGTTCCTCTTTGAAATCACTAACAAGCCAGCTGTTAGATGCTCAAGGGATTGGGTTAAGAACCAATGAGTGCTTTTATTTATGGTTTTTAAGTTGGAGAAGAGAGGGACCGTCGTCCATGATTTCTGGTTTCGCCCTAAAGTGGCATTGGCATTGGCATGCTCCATGGATTCCAACCCTACTAAATTCCTTCCAAGGTACAAGTGTCAGTTTTCTTGGCTTAGGGCTAGGAAATAATTACAGACTTGTGCGGAGTTTCAAGGCAAAAAAAGGAAGAAGCTTTGGAGCCAATCAAAAGAAAGGCTAGAACATGGCTGCATTATTATTATTATCATCATCATTATTACGAGAAGTGTATAAAACAAACAACTGAAAATCTCTGATTTAAAAGCATTGCGGCTTGGTGGGCTAATAATGGCATTGTTAGGGGGAAGCTTAGGTTAGGGCGGCCTTTGTAGTTCAAAGCTGCATGTAATCATATATGTTCTGTTAAAAACCCAGAAAAAAAAGAAAAAGAAGATTCTGAATTTAATAAAAGAGAAAAAGAACTTTATGGATTTAAGCATTTGTTTATGTAGTTTGGTTTGAAATATAAAAATGAAGAGAGAGTTTGGAGTCCATGTAGCTAACAAAGCGGACTGTTTTAGAGAAAAAACAATGGCAGCTTACTTTCTCAGCTGATTTACCAAACAAATTTCATTCTTTCTTTTGTTTGGAAAATAAGCAATCAGGAAAGTGGAGACATCTGACAATTGTTTTTTTATTTAACATAAGAGTTGGTATTTAGCATTAAAAAAATTGTTTTCTCAACAAATGGAAATTTCAAACGAAGTAGAAACTTATGCATGGATGGAAGAATCATAATGAAGACGCCGATGTAACTCAAACGTTGAATAATTTGTTTGGATTATCTAATTATGATGCTGAATGAAGAATGAAGCAATGAGACATCATTTAATAGAGGCTCGGATTCAAATAGTAGCGATGAAGATTTCTTTAATTGATTGGAATATACCAACGTTGAATATTGTAATGATGTGAGAATGAGCCTGTGGAAGATGAACAAGATAGTGTTGTGGCAACAAGGCTAACTAAAGGAATGTGATTAAGAAACATTGATGAATTATTCTACTTTTATCAAAGTGCATGCTGTTTATTGTGGTGAATAGATCATTGGCTAGAAAAAAATATGAAGTCCCCAATTATACTTGTGATAAAGGTGGCAATTGTAATGATAGAAAGAAGAATATAAGAGAATTGCTTGTCTTACTAGAGTCAATGTTAGTTTAGGAGATGATGGTATGTGTTGTGTTAATAGTTTAATTACAATTCATTCACATGAACTATGCTTGACATTTTAAGGTTAATGTTTGCCCACAGACATGTTTCTAAACAGTTAAAAGAGAACTCTTGAGGCAAATGGCATGGCCAGTCTTCAAGTTTGCAAGAACATTAAATTGGTCTAAGTTCAATTAGGTGGTCCAGATCAAATAGAGTGTTTTCCAGATAATTGTAGAAATTATATTTATAGCAATCGGAGGCTAATTGTGCAAGAGGGGCTGTTGAGTATTTGCGCAAGTTTTCTTTTGTGAAATGCAAAATAAAGATAGAGTTAATGTTGTTTTAGGAGGCGATGGTATGTGGTGTGTTCATAATTTAATTACAATTCATTCACATGAACTATTGCTTGACATTTCAAGGCTAATTTCTATCATGAACATGTTTCTAATCAATTAAAGAGAACCCTTGAGGCAAATGACATGACCGGTCTTCAAGTTTGCAATAACTAAATTGGTCCAAGTTCAATCAGGTGAGCGGAATGTTTACCTGAGAGTTGTAGAAATTATATTCATGGCAACCAGAGGTTGATCATTCAAGGGTTTGAAATTGATGGTTGTGGAAGATTAAAGAATATCATTTGGATCCATCTTCGAAGTATGAAGACATTTAGGTGTACTTTGGTGTGCTTTGGTTTCACGTGAAGATGTAGGGGCATTTAGGTGGTTGTTTGTTATATGAGACATTCAACCTTATTGGATTTTGATTAGGGGTGAGTGTTCGATCGAATCGAATGAAAAAAATATTTTATCATCCTAACTCTATTTGAAAATTTCTTGAATCGAGTTGAGTGAGATTGAATTCAAATCGAATACATTTGTTTGAGTTAAATTAAAAAAATGACTTTAGTATTGTTTATTTTATGTAATATTTTTGAAAATATTTTTTAAAAAGTTTTTAAACATGATCATACAAAGAAAAATTGAAATAAACAAGTGAACAAATAAAAACAACACCACATGAGTTCAAGTAAACATGAGTCTAAATAAACAACAGCAACAACACAACAAGATTATAATAGAAAACATAAGCAAAAGTACAAAATATAGCAAAAAAACTATACCTGTCCAAACAACAAAACAAAAAATAAAAATGACACAACAAAAGTCTAATAAACTAGTAGCAATAACACAATAAGATTATAATAGAAAACACAGCTCATGTGAGCATATATGGTCACAGTCACAGCTTGTGTGAGCATTTTCTCGAGTATCCGATGTTATTTCTTTTGATTCAATGGGTATTAAAGGCTTAATTTAGTGAACTTAATTATATGAAATGTTATATGATTTTGATAGATGAAATGGAAAGTGTTGGTAAAAATGTTTGGAAATGAATGAATGATGCATATTGGAGATGTGATGAATGAGATGTATATTGATATGCTCCTAATACATGTTTCATGCTATGGTAAGATTATATGTTTCATTATTGAACTCACTAACTTGTGGGATTTGTGATGTGAATAAGAATTTAATGAATTCGTGAGCATATTAATGGAATTATGCATGAATTGTATAAATTGATCCTATTTGGTAAGTTTACGTTTATGATTTATACAAGCTTACTAAATATTAGTTGCTTACGTTAGTTGTTTTCTTTTCTTGTAGATCATTAAAAATCTCGATAAGTTGGAATCAAGTCGGAGCACACACACTATCTGTCCCTCCTCTCAGTAGAAGTTTTGGTCGTTTTGATGTTGGTTATAAATGACATGTACTAGGAGTTTTAAAGTTCTTTTGTTGTGATGATGTTGTTAAACTTTAGTTAAGGCATACTTATGGATATGTGTATCTTTTGGTTTTTGGCTTATAGATGTCTAAAATGCATGTGCTTTTGGCTATTTGGTTGGTGCTTCTTGGATATGGTTGAAATATGTTAAAAAAATGAATGTGAATGAAATAGATGAATTAGTATGTTTGGCTTGTTTATAAGGTAAGGGTTGGTGATCTTTCAATTTGATGTTAGTTTGGTATATGAATTGTGGTGTTAATGAGGGCATATTGGTTAGACATTTAAGTTGAATGTTTTGGTATGTTTTAAGCATTTTTGAATGTGTTTTGAAGGTATGTAATTGGTTGATTTTGGTTTGGCTTGACGCTTAAGGAATGGGTAATGTTTTGCCTTGTTTTAGAAGCCATTTTAGGTGTACATAGCCTGAGACATGGGCTGCCACACGGCCGTGTGCCTTACACGGTCATACCACACAGCCTTGTGGACTATTTAATTTTGGTGCAGGTTTGTCCCACATGGTCTTAGGTTGTTACACAACCTGGAGACACATTCGTGTGACCTTATTTTGAATCACACAGTCTGCGACATGGTCGTGTGACCCTATTTCGAATTGCACATGGTTTGGTGACATGGTCGTGTGACTCTAATTTCGAACTGTACACGGTTTGGTCACACGACCATGTCCCTAAGCCCCACGGCCTGTGGGCTATGTCACACGGCTGTGTGATCCCTTCCAGTTTTTCTTACATTTTTCTATTTTGTTTCAAATAAGTCCCTAATTTTTTCCGAATTAATTTTTAAGTTCCGTAAGCTCGATATTTAAGGCTCGTAACCGTATATATGCTATGAATGATTATTGGTTTTGAATATTTAGTATTTTAATTAATAATTGAATGGTATTATGTTGTCATTTTATTTGATAACTGTCGTAATATTCCGACAACGGAGACAGATTAAATGTGTTACATAACATATTAATACCTTAGACCGATATTTTTTCATGAAACCTTTCTTCGGCCATCTCATATAATAAAATTTCCAAATTTTACATTTTACTTTTATTGTCAAAATATTTCTTTTGTACTAACAAGACATAAACACAACAAAAATAATCTTTTGTCACTGCTTGCTTCATCATCTCCTCACAGACATTGGAGATTTGGAGCCTACAAAATCAGTGTCAATTAATGTAGAAATGAAGCAATATTAATATATGAACAAATTGGATTGAGGTTTTCTTTTCATTTTTATGTCTCATTTCCTTGATTTTTTTCCTTTTGGTAAATCTGATTTCAACTACTAAATCATTATAAAAGAAGTATTCTTTTGAATTTCATCTACTTTGATTCTGATAAAGAAAACAGCAGGAACATAAACTTTCTCAAATTTATCAAAAAATAAGAAAGAAAAAAAACAGTAGCCTCCTATATGAACACATCAACAATCTATACATGGTCGAATAGGGGTAGGTTTAGCCTAAAAAAAAGTAGGAACATAATTTTTAGGGATTTAATTTTGGGGTTTACCGTTTTCAATTTCCAGACCATCTTCCTCAATCCTTAGGATCGTGTGAGGCTTAGTTCGATAGGCATAGGTGTTGGGCGAAGCGGTAGCAAAGCTTAGGTGGACGGTGATAATGCAAATGGGCGATGGCCGGATGGGAGAGGGATTTTAATCCTCAAAAACTGATGAAGAAGAGATGGTTTAGAGATTTTTTTTGGGGAGGATTTTGATTTGGGGGTAAAGGGTGAGTGGGGGAAGTAAAAGGTTTTCGGGTACAAATGTAAAATAATTAGAGTAAATAATAATATAAATTTATTCGAATTCGAAAACTCAATTCGACTCAAACTAAAAATTGGAAAAAAAAATCGAGTTAATTTGATTAACTCTATTCGAATAATTTAAAATTCAAACATTTTTTTTTAAAATTTTTTGAATTAAATTGAATTTTACTCACTCATCTTGATAGAACCGTGTGTAAGCATAACAAGTAATGACCAATACATTAATTTTGAATATGGAACATGTACACAAAGTTGCGAAAAAGGCTCAAGTATCATTCTATGTATGCAGTAGAGAAAAAAAGAATTGAATCCACTAACTATAACAAAATTCGAGACATGATGGGGAGAGAAATGAAAAGTTGATGAAGTTGTATGGCGAAAGGGAAAATTGAGTTCCTATTTATCTGACTTACAAAAAAAATATCAGAAAGGGCTCCTAGTGGATTTTAGGTGAAATGCAAGTCTGGATTCTCATATATTGAAGTAGGTTCATATGCAGTTATTGAAATAATATCGGTGTGAGGTAATTGTTCCTTCTAATGGTATAATCATCCTAGGGTGGAGAAGAAGGATCTATAATGAATAATTATCATAAAAATACATTAGTAATCTAAATTTCTGATTTTTTTTAAAATAAAAACAACATAAAACTTTTCCATCTCTTCTTCTTCAATATTTCAACAATGAGAATGAAATGAACGAGTATAAAAATATCATAAGTAATAAGATAAGAATGACGTGGGGAAGGGAAGAGGAAGACAATCAACGATTGAGTTTCATGTTGGGAAAGGGAAAAATGATTTTCTGGATGAGTGATAAGTGCTTTTGGACTTTTTACACGTTGAACTATGTACAATAATTACGTAGAGAAAGATTCTCAAATTTCAATTTCAATTTACTGTAATGGTTAATTAGTTAGACATTTTACTATCCCAAAACCTTCTTGTGGACATTCTGGATACTATTTTTCTGTGCGAATACCTTTTTCCATCAATAAAATACTAAAATTGAAATAGTGAAAAGTAAAACATGCAAAAACAGAATGCTTAATAGAACCACAATGGTTCGAACCTATCCATTATAACATGGAAGATAGTGTCACTCACTCAGCCTACTAGCCTTCTATAATGTTGGAGAGGGAGAGCCAGGTTGGGGCATACATATGAGTAAGTGCATGTTTAACCAATTTTTACTTTAACAGCCTGCCTGGCTAGCATGTTAAGCTTTAATATGAGACCATTAATTTCATATGGAACACTGAAGAAAACTCTTTAGTTTCAAGAATCATATTAACAACATATCAATACCTAAGAATTCAATTACTGAATGAAGCACTCAATGTTTTAAGAGAAGTGGCATAAGCAATGAATTTTGCTTGTCAGTGGTTTGCTAGTCATCATTTAAAGCCGCTTAGACACTTTAATGAGCAGTATCTTGGAAATGCACTGTATATTCCAGCTATATGTTCTGTCGACCAATTTGTTCATTTGTCTCAACTCAGTCCATATTTGAGTTGGTACTGTCATTTTGAGTCCTCCCTCCATCAGCAGATCATACCGCACAAGTCATTTATCCTTGCCTGTGAAATGTTGGTGAAAGGGAAGACCCTGGTGTTGCCATTATACAAACAGGTCAATGTCATCTCTGAGTTGCTCTTCATGATCTGCAATTACATGTCAAGGCATTAATATGATTATCAAGTCGGGGAGTTGCCTAGAGACGAGACTGAATGCAGTTAAAAAGAAGCAAATCACTAAGCATGCTACCACTAATAGCTTTTTCATACTTACAATTCTAGGATACCGTGTTGAAGATTTGGTAAACTTAAATGGTGATTTGGTAAACTTAAATGGTGACAATAGAAATTAGATATTTGGTTTTCATAATTCATGGCAATTATTATATGGATTAGAAAGGAGAATTTCACTATGGAATTAGATAGTAACTGCTTTGATGCTTTTGCTCACTATCACAAGGACTGTACTCATCACAAAATGAAGCAAAACAAGAATCAAAATGTGTATATATATACCTCACATGTATTTGGTCCATCATTGCAGTTCCACCTTTTGTAAGGGATACAGTCAATGAATCTACACCATCCGCAATAATGGTTTATATCAATGCCTAGGAATAATGCTACAAGACATCCAGAAAGCCTGCAAATGAAAGAAGACCCTTATCTAAGATCTAGCTCCGGAACGGTGAACAACAAATTAATTCAGCTTCACATTTAGGTGAACAAAACTTACAGAATAACAAACAGTATAAGAGAAATGCTCCTCAGAATCGGCCTGTCTAGTGCCAGTTTCTGCTTCAGTTTAATGGTACTCTTGGAATGTTTGACACCGCATTCAAACAGCCCTGCTTTGTTTTTAGACATTTGCCTAATCTGAGGGGTGAGCAAAAGCACAAACCCGAGTAGAAGTCCGGATATAAAGGCACCAATATTTGCAAAATTGTCGATGTATGGTAGCAATCCAAGGAGGAAATTCGTCGCCAGAACTGTTATAAGTGCTGCCAAAGCTGCACCCTGCAATCAAACCACAAAAGGGTTTAGTGAACCAAAAAGGTTAGATGGAGATAGATATAATTGGATACAAGGAAAAAGAGTGTTAAGCACCTTGCTTGAGTAAACTTTCCAGTTACGAATAAGCCCAGAAAGCATCGTTCCAAGTAATCCGAACAAAGCACCAGAGGAAGTAACTACAGGGTTATTTCGAACAAAAAGTGAACATACCAAGCTACCAAAGAATGCCGAAAGTAGGTAGATTACCCCAATCCTCACTGTCAATCAAAAGTGAAAAACAATAAGTTCTAACCAAATGTAAGCCCATAAAACATTTAGCTTTGCATGTTTTTCATTGGCTGAATCATTGCAAAGTAAGGGTTATACTTAATACGAGAGAGCAATGCTCTTACAAGGTCCATAGTCTCTCTCTAAATGGATTCCAATAAAGATCATACAGCTGATATTGATGGCAAAGTGTATGATCCCAGCATGTAACCAGGGGCATACGAAGAAACGCCAATTTAGGTGGTTCTGAACCAAAAATGCCCTTCGCAGTGCCCCAACTTTATCTAGCCTGCAACATTACAATCATGATTTCAGTAAGAACACGAAGACCATAACCTTTTTTTTCTTTTTTCTTTTTCCTTTTTCCCCCTCGAAAAAGAGCTCAACAAAAGTCAAGAACTTTGTATGACAGCAGACTGCTTCAGAATAGTAGGCTACTAACAACAATCAAAACCCTTCTTTTTCTTAGACAAGACGACGAATTTCCAGTGCTACCAAAGTAAGGGCATTAATCTTTATCTATTGTTCTTAATTTGCAACTTATTTAACCCTCCCAAAAAAGAAAATCATAGAAAGTGGTTATCAAATTAACTCTAATTATAACTAAAAGTGGAATCGTCAGATCTCTTCAATGAAAAACGATTCAGAGTACAATAACAAATAAAACCCAATAAGATTAAAAGAGGTAGAAAGTGAAAAGAACAGACGTGGAAGCAGAGGGACCAAGCAGGGGATTCTCAGAGAGAGGCTGAAAGAAGACACTGCCCGTCGAGAAATAGTTGAAGAGAGTGGTGGTTATAAAAGCCACGAGATGAAGGATGACCAACAGAGAGATGAGCCATGTGTCCGATGCCCTCTGCCGGTAGCGGGACTTGAAGAAAGGAAGCTTTCCTTCAGGCTGGATGTCCATTTCGGAATTGTCGACGACGGAGGAGTATGTGGGCGGCGGTTCTTGGCCTTGGGGCTTGATTTCGATCTGGGTATGGAGCTTATTGACTGAGGCTTCCCCTTCCATTTGATAGAGAATTAAAAAAGACTGAGCTTCGAGGTTCTTGCACTTTCACTCTATGGAAACTGGAAGAGCCCAACGAAGATTCAACTGTTTTTTTTTTTTGGTTGCAGAGGTGGAGAGAGAAACAAGCTTTTTCTCTCTCTAGACAGTTGAGTTTGGAGGGAAACTTTTTGCCGCGTCTCACTGCTTTTTCAATTTTGCTATATATTATCTCTTTATCTATCTATCTATATATATGATCTGATTTTTATTATTTAAATCAACTTTAAATTTGGATTGTTTCGGGTTGAATTAATTTAGATTCAAATTATTTAGGTTTTTTCGATTTGGATTAATATTGATTTAGGTCATTTCGAATTTTGATAATTTAAGTTTTTAATTATTTAAGTTTAGATTCGATTGATATGGACTAAATTCTTGATCAACTCTTTGCGTATTTAATTTCAAAATAAGAAAGGTTGCAATGTTTGTATATTACAAGCCGATACTTAAGTCGGTTCTAGTCAGTAGGGCTTGCAGGCCCCTAAAATGGAGAAATTTTCATTTAGGTCCTTTATAATATATACAATTTTAAATTAGTAATGGTAAAATTACATTTTAATCTATCAAAAATAATAAAAAATTAATTTAATCCTTTTACTATTATAAAATATACAATTTAATTCTACCCCTCTAAAAAAAAATTCTGACTCCGCCACTAATTCTAGTGGAATTTAAGTATCTACATACTTGTTGCAATTATGAAGGTAATAATATGATTACAATTAATTATGTTAAACATTGATTGTTGTTATATTCAACCATATTAGAACCTATTTGAAGGTCATTGTATCATATTCAAGACCAATTAGGGGTGTGCAAAATTCGGGTAAAATCGAAAAAATTCGGTTAACCGACTGAATTCGGTTAATCGGTCGGTTAACCGAATTTTTTCGGTCGGGGGTCGGTTAATTATTTTTTAATTTTTCAGTTAACGGTTAATTCGGTTTGAAACCAGTTGGTTAACCGAATTTTTTCGGTTTAACCAAAAAAATTAATAAATAAAATTATAATATATAAATAGGCCCACTATTCACCTAAACCCAATCCAAACCCAAGTATTTAACCCAACCCAATTACCCAACCCAACCCCATCATAAAAATTACAAATAATTTAATAAATAAAAATAAAATTCTAAAATTAAAACTAAAACTAAAATCTAAAAGTTTAAAAATAATTTAATTATGTAGTGATTCAATTCGGTTAATTCGGTTAATTCGGGTAATTCGGTTAATTCGGTAAATTTTTAACCAAAAATAAAAAATATATAATTTTCAGTTAATTCGGTTAACCGACCGAATTAACCGAAAAAATTTCAGTTCGGTTAATTTTTTTTGAAAAAATTTCGGTTCGGTTAACGGTTAAAAATTTTAAAAGGTCGGTTAATTTGGTTAATGTTATTTCGGGTCGGTTAACCGAATGAACACCCCTAATTACAATTACTTCTTCTAGATGCTACAATCAAGTCACATCTTTATGAGTATCCTACCAACTCTCATTTCGCGAGGCTCCGACTAAGTTCCAATCTCTCTCCGTATATTAAAACTCTACCAAACTTTGGTTATAGTCCTTCAAATCTCACCATAACCTTCTTAACCATTCCTAGACAGATACAATTGTGTGAACCACCTCCAATTTCCATCTCAAAACATTGCACTTGCTTGTGATAATAAAAAAAAAAGAAAAAGAAGCTATGCCTCTGCCAAATGAAAAACGTTCCCAACATACAAAGCTAAGAAATCCCAAAATATTAATAAATGTTGTATCTTTTTTTTTTTAACATGGAGTATCCGAATAATCTTCATGGACTTGTACTCGTTGATACTTGTTAATATTGAGGTTGTAACCTTTGGGCCCATTTTGATAGAAAAAGAAATCCCAAAATATTGGGAGGAGAATACAAAGAACATCACCAAATGTATTTCAACGTTCCAAACATGTTATCATCAAATCTCATCTCATCCTAATATTGCTCCTCACGATCTTACGATCAACTTGACACAATAGGACATTTATTCAATAGCCAACTTGACACAATAAGACACTACTTGTTCAATAGGGCTTGCACCAAGCACCAAGCACCAAGCACCAAGCACCAAGCACCAAGCTCTGCATATAAGCTCCTTCCATCACAATACCTTCATTATCTATTGAAGCACTACCGCCTTTTAAAGCACTTCTACATACTGCTAGTAGCTCTCGACACAACTGTGTAATCCACTTGTAATCTTCATCTCAATACTTTGCACCAATTGTGAATATAAAAAAAATGAAAAAGAAAATCATAAAATAACGGTTAAAACGCTAAATTTCTTGATCCAATTCAAAAGAAGGGTAAAAAATGAGGTACTCACAAGCTTGCTAGTATAATTCTTTGGCTTCCAAACAATATAAATACAAAACAAGAAAATCTAACTTTGCTGACCTAAAATTATTCTTGATACACAGCAATAAGGATTCATATTTACATGTCTCATGCTCAGGAAGAATATAAGCTTATATATATATATATATATATATTGATGTTTCATACAACAAGACCTGCAAAAGACGATTTTCTTACCGGTTGAGGAACAAACTTCTGGCGTCTACAACCTAGATATAATATTGATGGTAGTCTAAGTTTCTATCTTCACTTCAGATTTAGGCAGGTTCGCGTGGGCGTGCAGACCAAAGTGAACTGAGAGCACGTAAACGATGGAAGTATTCCCCCAAAGCAAGTAAACCTCGAGCTGCTTGACGGGTTGTTAAGATTCGAGCCATCTGTTGCAAAGTCTGCTGGCGAAGGTGATCAGCCTGTTTCGGGAAAGAACACATGCAAAATCCAGAAAACAAATGCAAGTTTTAGCAGCATGTACTCAAAAGTATAACTCAAACATTGTAGACAACTTGAAGTAAACGATGTCAAATAAAGAAAAAAAAAAGAAAAAGAAACTGACAATGAAAAGGTATAGTCATACCTGCTTCACAAAGCCCTCTAGGGCTTGCAATTTATCTATTGCAGCAGCTAGTTGAGCTCTGTAGTTTCCTGAACTCAAATCTGTTGCTACACTCTCGGCTAAGTTCTGCTGAAGTCTATCTATTCCCTGAGAAAGAGCATCTTCAGCTTGTAGAGAAGATTGTTGAAGGTTATAAACCTCCAACTGTTGTTGATCGGTCAAAGGCTCAATTTGTGACATGACAACCTGAACAAACAGAATTTGCAGTTTCATAATTCGTCTGTAAAAAATGTTGTTAATTTTCTTTTTGATGCATAGCTATCGATCTTGGTAGGTAGCTCACATTTCGGAAGAATTACTCATTGCAGAGAAAGCCAAGAAACTATTGGTATGGCCTAACCTTATGCAATGACAATTATCTATACAACAATACGATACCAAACTTGCTAAACGATAATCAACAATCAAACATGCTCAACAATGTTCAGAAATAGAGGGATGAATGGCATAATTAATGGAAAAATGAGTTACGTTCAAGAGTTCTGATGGACGGAATCCTCCAATCCAGTGGAAAAAACGCTCGGCTGTAGTTCTCCAAATGCCTGAGATCAAATAGAAGACGTCTGCCTTTGCAGCATCCGCTTTAATGTGGAACAAATTGCAATAGTGGTTCAAGCTATTTTCTACCAGAATGCGGAGCTCTATATCAGTAATGTGTGCTTGGAGAGCACTTCTAAGTTCACAAATCTTTTTATTTTGCTCTTCAACCCAGTTCCCATATTCCATCTCAAAAGCAGTAATACCTGTAAAGTTCAAATTAAACTATTCTAAAGAAGAAACCAATATGTAGGCACTCAATATTTACACGTGTGATATACAAATAGAAACCTTTGATCCAGCAAACAGAAAAATATATCTAGTTTCTTGAAAGCTATATCGAACAAATCTCTCCCATATAAAGAAAAAAATATTACTGTAAATTAAGATGTTGGGAAGCAAAATGTATTCTGTGAGCCAATCTACAAAGAAAATAATGATAACAGAATTAGATTAGGTCACAAACCAGCATTTGCAGCTGCAGACAGTCCAAAATAACCAGTAGATGCACTGCTTATGTATAGCCCCTGCATCAAGGCAATACCTAATTGAATTGATTTTTCTTGGAAAATAAAGAATTCCTTGTTGAAAAAAACGTGAAAAAATACAAGGAGAAAAGGGGGGAGAGAGAGAGTTTTCACTTCACCTGCTGCCTAGCTCTTTCGAGCTCTTGCTCCAATTGAGCTAGTTTCAAACGACTCGATTCTAATTGTTGAACATAGGCCTATAACATTGAGTTAAATCATAAATGGTCCATACAGTGAAATAACTCCCATAAGCAGATATGTCATATAGAATGGATTTTTGGTCTACCTTTTTCCGCAGACGACTTTTGCGAGCAGCTTCACGATTTTGTGCCAGACGTCTCTGTATCTGCATGTATTATGTGTCTTTTAACAAAATATAAATACAATTGAAACTAGTAAGAGGGAACAAGCAGGTCTAGATTATAAAACAGCTAATAATGCAATTTCATCACCTTATCTGTTGGCTTATTTGTTCCTTGATCACTTCTGGAAGGTTCGGTTTTCTCGGAAGATATATATTCGGCCTATGATTTAAATCACAACAATTTAATTATAGCCTGCAACTGGAAGAAAAAAGAAGCTCAAGCCACCTACCAAATAAACAAAACTGAATACAACTTCACCTTGTTTTCTAGCCTAACATCCACTTGTAAAACTGTCGATGATCCCGTTTTTGGACTGTCTTCACCGTTGAAGGTGTCTCCCCACTTGTTTATCTGGTGGAGTTGCTCATACATTGCCTTCCTTCTCGTAAGTTCGGTTGACAGAGAGCTCATACTCTATCAAACAACTGCAACAGAATAAAAAACAGATCAACAGCTGATTATAAGAATGCATAACAAAGAAACTAAATGGAACTTGGACTTCCTAAAGTAGCAATCAAATCTTGGACAAGGACAAAGTGTCCAGGTTTTAACAATGCTCACACGGTTTCCTTACCTCTGTCTAAGGGTAAATCTCCATGGCTTGTAAAAGATACAGTCATACAAAAGGCTGAAAAGGAATGCACAACAAAAATCAGCTCAAGTATTAGCAAAAGTGGGCTAAAAGTCTCAAGAACTACCAACCAAAAACATCAATGGTGAGTGATATGTTGAAAGGGACAGTCAATTTTTGTTTTGCTTTATAGGGAACAGAAGTGGAACTTAATCAATGGAGATTTGTTAAGAGCATCCCTCTTTTCCTAGTACTCAATACAAATAACGTTGTCATATTAAGGCTTCATGTTTTCTTCAAAGGCAATGAAATCTGTAAAATGGCATTATTGCCTTTCTAGAGCCAAATCAAGGAATCAAAGCCATTAAAATATGAACCTAGTTTCTCAATAACATTGCCGACAGAGAAATCTATGTGCAGAGAGTCAACTTCATCAACTGATAACCATATACAGAGAGTCAAGTAAACATATCATGAACTGAAAATACAAGGAACTCAACTTTTACATTCAACTCATGCTCTTAAATTGCTCCAAAATTACAATCATCCACCAAGTAAAAACAAAAGAAGTTCCTACTTAATCACCCTATATTACCAAGAATCAAAAAATAAGAACATGGTCAGCAAAAAACTCAAACACCACCCAGTATATATACCAAAACCACTTAAAATTTTCATTTTTTCTCATAAACCCAAACCACAAAAAGATTGAAATTTGAAAAAACTTCACCAACAAACCTTATGGAACAACTGAACTTCCCAAAACTTGAAGTTCTTCAATAGAAATAAAAAAGAAAAAGAAAAAGAAAAAAAGAAGCCCAAATGAACACTCAAAAGCTCACCACTCTTTGAAATCAAACAAAGAATCAAAATCAACCCACAGACAGAAACACTTAATAAATAGTGATGAGAAAAAGAAAAAGGAAAAAAAATGTGAATTTTTTTATTCTCTCAATCGCTACAGTCAAAGGTTAACGTCTGAGTGTTCCCACTTAAAGCAGCAAAAATATAAAGTAAAGAAAAACGGGAAAATGCTAAACCGAAATGCGCACAACTTTTTATCCTACGCACCCCACACTGCCTTAACCTACGTCACTTATTACATCAGTTTACGTCACCCTTTAACGACCATTGCTGACGTCATTTCCCGGGGAAAATAGTAAGGAAGATTCACCCCCACAAGCATTTTCTGATTGTCGTCCGTTGAGGTCCCACGTGGTGGTAAATGATTGGATGGTGAGTTCAGTTGTTGGTGAAGATAACAGACAACCACTCAAGTCTTTTTGTAGACTTCCTTTCTCGTTTCCATATTTCCAATAATAAATTTCTATTTTTTAGAAACCAATGGAAGTTTCTCTTCACTGCAAGTTATGTGATTCTGTGTCAACAGAGCTTTTATATTTTAAAATTACACTCATTTTAAAATATATTAAAATTTTTATCCTTTAAAAATAACATTCAATAAATAATAAAATTTACTGTTCAAAACTAAATTATCATAATAAAATATGAAATATGTATGATATTAATATAAGAAATTAGATTAAATTATGAGTAAAACGAAATTTACACACATAAATACATCAAATAAATAATGCTAGTATCGTGTTGACTAATGCATTTTTGGTTGAGTGATAAATTTAAAATTTTACTAATCCAATTGATGTGAGTTCAAATGTGGCTATATATTTTTTGTTAAAAAAAATATTAAAATACCCTTAAATAGTATAACTTGTTTTAATTATAGAAGGATATTTTCGTATTTTTCTGACCGTGTTGGTGACCCTATTGAGGGTGACACCAACTCAGTAAAGCACTTAATAAATAGTAAGTATAATAAATATATACAACTGATGGAGATAATAACTTGTGCAAATTAAAATAAAATGTATAAAATACTTTAAAATGAATCTTTGGTTGAGTGATAAATTTAAGATTTTATTAATCCAATTTACATGGGTTTAAATCCCACTATATGCATAATTTAATTATTTTTATTAAAATGAAAAGACTAAAATACACTCAAATAGTATAACTTATTTTAATTACGAAAAGATATTTCCATAATTTCCTGACCGAGTTGATGACCTGATTAAGAGTTACTTCAACTCAATAAAACACTTAAATAATAGTATAGATAGATACAACTGCCGGAAATAATAACTTGGGTATATTAAAATAAAAATGTATAAAATACTTTAAAATAAATTTTGGTTGAGTGATAAAATTAAAGTTTTACTAATCCAATTGATATGAGTTCAAATCCCACCACATAGGGGTGAGCATTTGATCAAGACGAGTCGAATCAAGTCAAAAAATGTTTAGTTAGTCAAGTTGACGAATCCTATTTTAGTTATCAAACTCAATTTGATTTTTTTTTCGAATTGAGTCGAATCGAGTTAAAAAATTTCGAGCTAACAAATCCTATTATTTATACTCAATATCGCGTATACATGAACCAATTATTTAACTAGTAGATGAAGTACAAGATTATTTAACTACATAAACAATATAATGATTTTGTCTTTTAATTTAATGGATAAGCATTTATTAAAACGAGATAGTTTTGCATTTTAACTTAGTAATTTTGATTTTAACTTTAGAAAAGGTAAATATTTATCAAAACAACGTAGTTTTGTCTTTTTTATTCGATTTTCAGATAACTCAATTATTTAATTCAAAATTTAAAATTTCTATCGAGTTTTTCAATTGAATTGGATTTTGCTCATCCTTACCACCATATGCATATTTTAATTGGTTTTTGTTAAAATGAAAAGACTAAAATATACTCAAATAGTATAACTTATTTTAAATACTGAAAGAGCATTTTCATAAATTCCTAACCGAGTTGGTGACTTTATTAAGAATGGCACAAACTAAGTAAAACACTTAAATAATAGTATGGATAAAAATAATTAATAAGTAAAATATATAGAAAAGCTTAGCTATGTTATTGTAACTAGTTCTTATCTCACGAATATATGCCTTTAATTATTTTTTATCATTTGATAAAATATTTTTATTTCATGAAATTAATATTTTATTTCAAATTATAATTTAAGTAATTATATAATCTATACTATTATTTAAAAATTGATAGAATTGGTGTCACGAGTCAATTGAACATCAACTTGATTAGGAAATTATGAAAATATTTTTTCGTAAATTAATTGAGTTATATTATTTGAGGGTGTTTTAATCTTTTAATTTAAAAACCAAAAAATATATATGGCGAGATTTGAATGCTCACCAATTGAATTAGTAAAACCTTAAATTTACCATTCAACCAAAGTTTCATTTTGATGTGTTTTATATATCAATTTATTTTAATATGCACAATTTGTTATCTCCATCAGTTGCATATATTAATAATGTTGTTAATTGAATTGATTTTACAAGTTAACTTGACACTAACTCACAATTAATGACAAAACTCGATAAATAATTGTAGTGCATTTAGTATTGTTTATATGATTATTTATGTATTTAAATTTCGCTTTTACTAATAGTATAATCTATTTTTATTTTAATATCATATATATTTCATGTGTTGCTATGATTAATTAGATATTGTTTGGAAAATCACTTAATAATTAAATTTGAATGTAATTACTTGTAATTACACAAGTGTGACATCTGGGTCCTACCGAATTGAGTGTAATTGGAACACTCAATTATACTTTCCAATTCTTCACGTTACACTCAAATCAATTTTAAAATATCATTTTACAAATTATAAAACTATATTATAAGTATGAACACGAATGAGTATTTGGGATGATTATGATAACAAATTTCTTATATTATAAATCTAAAATTACATTAGAAAAATAATTTATATATTTTATAAAATTATAAAAAATTCTTATATTATAAAACTTAAAATGTTTGTAAAGTTATGACAAAATAGTTTAATATAAAAATAATTTATATATTATAAAAGTGTCATAATATATCTATTTATAAAAATTTTATGGCTAAGAAATATGAACATAATTTATTTATGTACTCATGCTATATATTATAAAATGTTATAGCTTTTTATCATAACTTAGTTATAAAAAATAATTTTCATGGAAAAAATTATATTATTTATAAGAAGTGTTATGAAAGTTATTGAGCAATTATATTATTTTTACTTAATTTACGTAAGAAATACAACCTAGCATAAAGTCTTTTTCCTAATTAAGTTTATATAAGTTTTCGTAATTAAAGCTACAAACTATTTAGATTGTGAACTCGAATATTATAAGGTCGATGTTAATTATGCAAATACAAAAAGTTTTATTGCACCATATTATAGGGTATGATACCATTTGAGATAATGGTGCCAAACGCAACTATCATAAATAGCTTGTGAACTCTTTAATGTAGTTGAGATAAGAATATTTTCCATATTAACATCACCTTAGTATAGTTTAAAAAATAATGTTGGATCGTACTAGCATGTGGCATATTTCATAACTTGAATTATATGGAATAGCTCAACAAATATGCACTGGAATAAGTAGATAAAATTGCATACGATGCGATTCAATTTGCATATGTTAAATATTAAAAAGAAATAACCCACAAATATGCACTAGAACAATTAAATAAAATTTGCATATGATGTTTATTTTTCTTTTAATTTTTATTAATAATTGTATTATCAACTACTTTTTAGACTAACATAATACATATAATGATTTGATTTAATTTTTGTTACTTGTTTAGAAATTATCTTATAATACTAATAAATATTTTATAGTAATCAATATTTTTAAAAATATAAATTATGTAACTGTATGGTTACAATTTGTAGTACCAAACATGACATAGAGAATTTCAATTCTTTGTAATCATAAGAGACTTTAATTACACTTTTATTCAATTACTCTGTGTTCTTCAAATAGACTTTTAGTTTCAAGTTATACATTTTATTATTTATTATCTGTTATTTTTAAACACACATCTATATTCTAAATCATGATTTTTATAAGCATATGCATATGATAAAATTTTTAGTATTAAATAATTATATTTATAATTTTTTTAAAAGATGTACTGTTATAAAATAAAGAGAGACGGAGAGAATAAAGAACAAAGAAAATATGAAAGCAATAAAGAATGTACTTTATTGTTCAAAGAGAAAATTTACAATGCTTGATCACAATCTCTATTTATAGGCATAAGAAGTATAAAAGAAGTAGATATTTAATTCTAATAACTATTAGAATTTAAAGTACATCAAAATTTTATCTTGATCATGATGGACATCCACTTAATAAGATATTCATAACATTACCATGTTTATTAAACATGATCTTATATTTAAAATTTTCAGTGTATTTAATAAAAAATAATTCTTTTAAAAGAATTACAATCTCTTAAACTTGTGTTGTATTCGGAGACTTTGATCTTTCTCAAACAAATGAATGCAAAAGATTGTAATTTCCTTTTACTAATCTTGTCTGTAGTGGGAGGGGTGAATATAATTTATAAATTGGGGGAAAGAGAGTATGGGGAGGGAGTCATGACGGGTTGGTCATATTGACGACAACGCAAGCATCAAAAAAGTAGTATCGTCATTTTGAGAGGTGACACTATTTTTTTAACGCTTGTGTTGCCACCGACATGATCAATTGGTCACGACTCCCTTCTCAATACTCTCTTTCTCTTTTCCCATAATTTCATTTCAACTATTTTGATTTTCTTTTTAAAATGTACTATTTGACTCCCCTTATTCAAACAATGGTTGTCAAGAGTTGGTCTCGCTTGACTTGACGGTGACACTAATATTATGAAAAAATTATGAAAAATGTGAAAAATGAGTATATTCTGGTTAAAATCTTATTGTCCCTTGTTAGTTTGACGACACAACTTTAAAAATGAGTATTTAAATTCATTGGTGTACTTATTTTTTAAAATATTTTTATTTTTATCTTTTGTTGACATGGATCTCCATGACAATATTTGTTGGTTGACGCAACATTTGTTAACAACCACGTTAGAGTTGTCATTAGTTTCTAACAGTTAACGCTAGTCAAATGGTCTCGTTGGTTGAAATTATCAATTTAGGGCTCAATTGGGTACAAAATATTTGGAGGGGTTAAATGACTTTTTTTTTTCAAAAAAAAAATAAATAAAGAGTTCCAGGTCTTATTGTACCAATAAGCCTTACTAATATTGTCTCTTCCACCAATATCACATTTGACATGCTTTCACCACCTATTTTGCTTCACTTTGAATATATTGACTTGAAAATCACTACCAATTACATGGATATTAGATATATCTATTTCCATCTCGCCTTAATTCAATTTGATTTAAAAGAATAGATTTTCAATATGGGACAAGTCCCTATACTCTTCATACGTTTAGAATTTAGTCCATCTATTTTTAATTTAATTGCTAACGTAATCAAAATTCTTTTATTAATTTACATCCATTACAACAATATTTTTAGAAATTTTTCTTTGATGATTCAAGTTTTATCATATCTGTTTATGACTAAGCTTTCTTCATAAATACTAATATTATTTTCTCTATAAAATTTTAATTACGCCTACATCAGTACAATTCGTCTGGTCTTAATTTATAATTAAATTATGAACATATTAAAAAAATATTTTTTTTATAAAAATACTATTTAGTCAATGTAATTTGGTTTTAGAGTTGTCTATGAGTTGAGTCAGACTCTAACAAAATTCTAGGCTCGATTGATAGGGCCCGTGCTCGGTCCAACCTGAAAAATGGATTTAAATTTTTTCTTAAGCCCGGCTTGAATAAAAATGATAAAACTCGGGCTCAGCCTAACTTGCCCGTATTCATATTTTTATTTTATTTTATTTATATAAAAATATTTTAAAAATATAATACATCAAAAACACTAAAAAAATTAAAATAAATGTTTCTCAACAATTTAAAAATAAATTAAAAAAGTCTTTATACTTAAATAAAACTAAGATAGATGCAATTTAACAAGCAAAATTAATAATAAAACAAGAGTTATACAATATCCGAATAATAACAACAAAATATTAGCAACATAATAGTGAAATAGCAGTAAAACAGTGGAAAACAACAAATTTTTTTCAAATTCGGGCTAGACCGAACCCAAACAAAAAAACCTTACCCAAGGCCTAACTCGTTTTCCAAACAGATTTTAATTTTTTGTCCAAACCCTCTATATTTTCTATCAAAGCTATATATGTGACTGGCTAGCTAGTGCAACATAAAAATCAAATATTGATTGTTATTATTTTGTACTCATTAATATGGAGTCTTTGTCATTGGATCTTCATTTCCTATACATAAATAGATAAAGGAAACAAAGAAAATATATTACCCATGCATATCACACTGCTTATTTGTTAATGCAATTAAAAAAGAAACTCCTTTTAGCACATGCAGATGAGCACTGAGATGTGGGATATGGATTTGTTATTATGCTTACATACAATTCTCGACATTATTATCACGGATGATAATTAATTAAGATTATTACCAACTAACCAAAGCACCTTCTTTTTTTGTGATAAAAGAAACAAATTACATCAAAATCTCCATTAACTTTATCTCTTTGCAACATCTCTAAGACTTCATCTTTATCAAGCAGTCAGTTATGTATTAGCTTATCTAGGAATATACTTAATTCACCACTGTCCTTCAAATTTTAAAATTCGTTGAACTGTCCTGAACATAGTGATTCCTGACTCTTCCCTCCCATTTTCTTGCAGGACTCTAACTACCTCCAAACTATCAGTCTGAACTGTACCCCTCTTGAATCCCTTACTCAATAAAAAAAGAATATCATCTAAGATATCCCATAGCTCGGCCTCAAAGGATGTGCAACGCCTCAAAAATCGATTAAATCCCAAGATTAAATTTCCAAACTAGTCTCGTAGCACCTTTTGAACAAATTAAAAAGATGTTCCTCAATGTAGTTTTTGTCTTGTTTAGCTTAAGATAATGGGGAAGAGGAAGAGAGAGGATCCGTATGCATAAAGGTAATAAAACATGTCCACTATACAAGTTAGGTCATCTAGAATTAACTCATTTCTTCACATTTTTAATGACTTTTTCCCCTTACTATTATTATTATTATTATTATTATTATTATTATTTGTATTTAATATATATTATCTCAACTATTATAAAATTATCCCACGTCATCATATATAATATTATAAGGTCTCAAGCTCATGTTGATGTGGACAATATATTTTTGACACATGACATGCTTATCATGTTGACACATGGCAATACAATCTATGTATATATTTATTTTCTGTTTTAGATTAATAGAAATTAACTCTAAATAAAATTAAATATATTTAGAAAATCAAGGAAATTTCTATAAAATCTTTTAATAGATTTTATATATTTTAGTGTTATAGTTTAAAATGTGAGACTTCAATGTATATAAATAAAAAAATCATCTAATTTGCTTTTAAATCATAACCTATGATAAGAAATATAGGTGATAATTTTATTTATCTAATAAAGTTCAAATTTATAATTTTTAATTATTATAAATTTCGAATAAATACTTCATCCAAATTTTATTATTATATAATAAAATTAGAAAATATAAATTTTAAAATTTTATTAGATAAATGAAATTATTACTTATCTAAAATTCAGTGTTCTTATTTCAACTTTATCTAAATTTTTACTTTTATAAATATATTCAAATATATGTGATATTTTTATTTGAATTTAATATATTTAATTTCAAAGTGATAATAATACAATATTAAAATTTAGATGAAGCATTTATTTGAAATTTACAATAATAGTTAGGAAGAAAATTATAAATTTGAATTTCATTAGATAAATACAATTATCACCTTTTCCCATCATCATCATCCTTTTTCCATCTTCTTCTACTCGTTTCTTTCTCTCCCAACGATAGCCAATTTTTCTTTCTTCTCATCTTAGTTATTGTTTCATTCCCAACCTATTCTAGCTTTCAAGCTCTAAATTTCACCATAGATTCTAGTAAAACTATGATATATAGAAACTTCATGGCAAACTAAATTTTGAGAAAACTAGCAAGAATACATCTAGAATAAAAAAGAAAAATTAGGGGTTTGAGTAAAAGTGTAAGGTAAGGTGACGAGATTCTTAAAAGATTTTATACTTATTTCATTCTAATGCATGGAAAATGGTGAGTGGTTGTTATTTGAATATTAAAATTATGTGTATTATGTTATAGAAGAGAAAGAGAAGAAGGTGGATAAAGGTAAGAAAGTTGCAAAGGAGTAAGGAAGAAAAATGACTAAACATCCAAGTATTTTGTTGTAAATATATCAAGAATTTACTTTATTTAATTTAAATCCTAAATAAGAATGTGATAAATTGGTCTAGTAATATTCATGAAATATATTTATAATTGGAAAAATGATGAAATGAAAAATTGAAATTATTTGAAAGAAAAATGATATTAAGATAATAGATTGAAAGTGTATGCTTAGTAAAAGTAGAGAAAAGACTAAATTGCAAAGAGTGTAAAAAGAAAAATTAGATAAGTGAATAGATATTGACATGAAGTAAATTAGTGTAATGTTAAATGTAACACCCCAAACCCGGCTTAGTAGTTAAGACCAAATCTGAAGAGTTACATTAACATTATTAGGAAAGCAAACTTTTATAAACACAGTTAAAAACTATTTAACAGATTATAAACATTCTTAAAACCCCAGTCGATAATTCAACAATCTTAGAAAGTCATAATACAAAGATAATACGAAAATTAATGATAATATAAAAAGGGTGATAAAGCAGAATGACCGAGCTTCCATTACGCCGACCTGATTAAGACTGTGAGTTACCTGTAATTCAATCAATAGACAAAATGAGTTGAGAACTTAGTGTGTAACCGATATAAATTCAATTGGAAGCATAACTATAACAGTAAATTCCTAAACTCATTTCAAATAGAATTAGAGAATGTCTAGTACAATCTTAACAAATCAGATGAATGGCAGAATAATTAATGTTCAGATACAGAACAGATCAGAAACAGATGCAATTTTCCTACCCCATCCGCCACACACCATCTCCAACCAACCCAACACACCGTTAAAGGAATTTAATACCCATCCAGCACTACACACTACATAGTGTCCGTCCGGCATGTTCAACATGATTGCAGGCTAGCTGTCAGATCAAATTGTGATAAAACGTCAGACTCACATCTAAATTGTGGCTTAGCCATTGAACAAGAACAAATTACTTCCTCCTTTACACAATTCTTATCCCATGCAAATGCAGATAACGGATGTCAGATATCAAGAATGTACACACAATTATTCAGATATAGTTCACAATCAGGTAGTACAGATCAATATCACCAACAGTCATCACAATCAGTATACGTTTAGATAGTCAACTACTCGATCTCAGATCATTAAATAACAACTTATACGGTCTAATTTAGATTATATGTACACTATGGAAGGCCTACATTTGCGTCAGACGACATTTACGGCCACAGGATAAATCTCATTCTAACCTACACGCCCGTGTGGTTTTACACGGCTTAAATGACTAGCCTGCATGGCCCTACATGGCCTAACACATGCATGTGCCGTCTGCCTGTGTAGTCCTTAATGGCAAACAGTGAGTTACACGGTGTAACACCCTAAACCTGGCCTGAACGTTATGGTCGAATCTGGCGATGTCACATGATAGTACGTTTGAAAACCGTATTATTGCTAAAATCGTTTTCCGTTTAGAACTAATCATTATCTTTCATAAATTCTCAAATCGTGATTCATTTCCAAAACGCTATACTTTGCAGAATCTTTTAAAATAGTTTGCGTGTGCGTGATATTTTGATAAAACATTCATCTCTTTTGAAAACCCGAGTTTTACTTACTTCTAGCAGATATAACCAGAAAACAGTATAAAACCCAAATTTTAGGTAAAAACCCATAGAGGCCATTATTACAAAAAAAACCCAAAAATAAAACTTAAAATCGTAAATAAGTATCAAATAGCAAAAAGGAGTCGTGTGGCCACCACTGATTCCTCCACCGCATCGATCTGCCTATGTCTGGGGATTACCTGTACAGATTAAACAGAATGGGTAAGTTTACGTAAACTCAGTGTGTAATCCCCATGCAAACAAACAGACAATAACAGATAATCTCAGTTTGGGCCTAAGCCCTTTTCAGTATTAGTAAGCATTAGGGCCTTAGCCCTTCACAGTACAGTAACAGTGACAGTTATGCGGTTATAAAATCCTACTCAACCAGCCTCTACACTCCATCTCCTTTCAACCCTACACTCCATGTGGGGATATAATCAACCCACCCATCCTTACACTTCAAATAGTATCTAATGCAGCACTAGACAGTAGTTGCGGCTGAGCTGCTAGTAAGTTAGGCTTGAAGCCTTTCAGTATACTTCCTCCAATCAATATCAATTCCCGACCCAATGCAATGTATCATACAGATATGTCATGGTATTATGTATAATCAGTATAGTGTATATAGCATGCTTAACATACAAACATACATATCTATCTTATATAGGCATATAACAGTCTTTTTGATGCGGAAACCCGGATCTAGACACAAGAGAAACACAAATTAGAAATAAAATGAGAATAAATAAAATTAGTTAAATAATAATAATAATAAAAATGATAGATTTGCCGTATGGAACCCTTGGTTAACTTGTAACCAAAAACGCTAATGATTGAGCGGCTCCCTACGAAACCCCTAGAAGAAGAACCTCTAGAAACACCGATGAACGAGAAAGAAATTTGAATATTTGTAACTCCAAAATACCCTCGAAAGTCACAAACTCCAAACAAAATAGCAAGAGAAGAATCACTCTACTCTCAAAAATTTGCCTCACACAAATTTGGAAGAAAACAAACACTCTTTTTTTATTCCACCCCCTCAATGTGTAGAAAGCAAGCCTATTTATAGGCAAAATACAAAAGTAATTGAACCCTAATAAAACTCTTTAAATTATCTAAGAAAATAAATAAATAATAATCTAACCAATAAAATAACTTAACACTCATAAGTGATGTGTCCCAACCAATGAGAATTAAGTAAATAATAATAATAATAATAAGATACATAAAAGATTAATCCACCAAATTATGAGCTTTCACTATTCCAAGATTGGTTCAGTGAATTGCATTCCCGTATTTGTCAACGTCACGAACATGATGAATTAGATTTGTAGCAACAAAGTCTTGGACAAAAGCATTCATCTTTGATTTTAATTGTCATGCCTTACTTCGAGTGATTGGACCACTAGGAAAAACAACTCCTTGAGTGTCACCTCCTTGGCTCGTATCATTCTCCCCCTCTTCAAGAAGATTCGTCCTCGAATCTGAATCTACATCAAATTCAAAAGGAGAAAGATCAGAAACATTGAAAGTAGCACTGACACCATATTCACCAGGAAGATCAATGTGATAAGCATTGTCATTTATTTTCTCGAGTACTTGGAATGGTCCATCTCCTCGTGCATCAAGTTTATTCTTTCTCTTAGAAGGAAATCGTTCCTTCCTCATATGCACCCATACCCAATCTCCAAGTTCAAACAAGACTTGCTTTCGCCATTTACTAGTTCGATGTGCATTAAACTCATTCTTTTTCTCAATGGCTTTACGAGCCTTCTCATGGATCTCTTTCACTAAATCAGTTTTCCTTTCACCATCTAAATTAGCAATCTCATTCAAAGGTAAATGAAACAAATCTAAAACAGTAAGTGGATTAAAGCCATATACAATCTCAAAAGGAGTAAAACCTATGAAAGAATGAACAGAACGATTATAAGCAAACTCAACATAGGGTATCCATTCTTCCCAAGATTTAACATTCTTACCTATTATGGCTCTAAGCAAAGATCTCAAAACTCGATTTACCACATCGGTTTGACCATCAGTTTGAGGGTGGCATGTAGTAGAGTAAAGTAGTTTAGTACCTAACTTACCCCATAATACCTTCCAAAAGTGACTAAGAAATTTTGCATCTCTATCGGAAACGATAGTCCTTGGGATTCCATGTAATCTCACAACTTCACGGAAAAATAGATCGGCAATATGAGTTGCATCATCAGTCTTATGGCATGGAATGAAATGAGCCATTTTAGAAAATCGATCCACAACCACAAAGATGCTATCTCGTCCACGCTTTGTCCTTGGTAAACCTATTACAAAATCAATTGAAATGTCAGTCCAAGATGAACTAGGAACAGGAAGAGGAGTATATAGACCATGAGGCATCACAGTGGATTTAGCTTGTTTATAAGTAATGCAAGTAGAGCAAATTTTCTCAATAAGTTTTCGCATGTTAGGCCAATAAAAATGCTCATGTAAAACATCATAAGTCTTAGTGACTCCAAAATGACCCATAAGACCACCATTATGAGCCTCTCGAACCAACAATTCTCTCATTGAACACTTTGGTAAGCAGAGTCTATCATTTCGAAAAGGATAGCCATCATGCTTATAAAATTTTTGAAATGCACCATGTTCACATGCGTCATAAATGCTTGCAAAATCAGAATTAGTGGCATATAAATTTTTGAGATACTCAAAACCTAATAACTTAGTATGCAAAGTACTAAGTAAAGTGTACCTCCTTGATAGAGCATTAGCCACAATATTATCTTTACCTTTCTTATACCTTGTAACATAAGGAAAAGATTCAATGAATTTAACCTACCTCGCATGTTGCTTGTTCAACTTACCTTGTCCCTTTAAGTGCTTAAGTGATTCATGGTCAGTGTGAATCACAAACTCCTTTGGTAAAAGGTAATGTTGCCAAACTTCTAATGCCCTTACCAAGGCATACAACTCTTTATCATAGGTCGAATAGTTCAAATGTGCTCCACCAAGTTTCTCACTAAAGTAGGCTAGTGGTTTACTATCTTGCATGAGGACGGCACATATACCTACACTAGAAGCATCACATTCAATCTCAAAGGTCTTTTCAAAATTAGGTAAAACAAGAATAGGAGCATTACACAATTTATCTTTAAGTTCATTAAATGCTAATTCTTGCTTATCTGTCCAATGAAAAAATACATCCTTTTTAATAAGTGCGGTCAAAGGTGAAGCAATTGTGGAAAAGTTACGAACAAACCTGCGGTAGAAACCGACTAACCCAAGGAAAGACCTTACCTCAGAAACAGTTTTAGGGATAGACCATTCTTTATTTGCCTTTACCTTCTTCTCATCCACATGGATTCCTGTAGAACTTATCACAAAACCCAAAAAAACAAGCTTATCCATACAAAATGTGCATTTTTCAAGATTAGCAAAGAGTCGTTCATGCCTTAACACATCAAATACTAATTTAACATGCCCAACATGATCATTCAAAGTTTTGCTATAAATCAGTATGTCATCAAAATACACAACGACAAATTTTCCTAAAAAAGGTCTAAGTATGTGGTTCATTAATCTCATGAATGTGCTAGGAGCATTAGTTAAGCCAAATGGCATGACTAACCACTCATACAGGCCATACTTAGTCTTAAAAGTAGTTTTCCATTCATCACATTGTTTCATTCTTATTTGATGGTAACCACTTTTTAAGTCAATTTTAGAGAAAATGCATGCACCATTAAGCTCATCCAACATATCATCTAATCGAGGAATTAGATGTCGATACTTTACCGTAATCTTGTTGACAACACGACAATCAACACTCATTCTCCAAGAACTATCTTTTTTTTGGAATGAGAAGTACAGGGACCGCACAAGGGCTTAGACTCTCACGAATCAACCCTTTCTCTAAGATATCTTCAACTTGCCTTTGTAACTCCTTAGTTTCTTCAGGATTGCTTCGATAGACTGGTCTATTCGGAATACTCGAACCAGGCACAAAGTCAATTTGATGTTCAATCCCTCGTAAAGGAGGTAATCCCTTAGGCATTTCAGAAAGAAATACATCCTCAAAATCCTGCAAAAGATCAACAAAACAACTAGGAAAATGTGTATTAGGGTTAGTCAAAACAAAGTTTTCCCTAAACCTAATAATTACAAATGTTTGTTTTGTACAAAGAGCAAATTTGATATCTCAAAACCTAGCGAATAAACTCACTCTCTCATCTCGTGACTTGTGTGTGCAATCACTCACCAATGTTGGACTTTTAAGTTGGCTTTTAACACTAAGGGCCTCTTTACTCTCAGCCTTTTTCAATGATTTTACCTCACTTCCCTTACCCATCTCACTAGCAAGTTTGAGTTGATCATTGAAGACTTCTTGAGGAGAAAGTGGAGCCAAAGTAAACTTCGTTCCAAGGAACACAAAGGTATATTGGTTAAGGAAACCATCATGATTTACTCGTCGATCAAACTGCCATGGCCGTCCAAGTAATATGTGCCCAGCTTGCATTGGAACAACATCACACAAAACTTTATCAGAGTATCTACCAATGGAAAATGAAACTAAGCATTGTTTAGATAATTTTACCTCCCCACTATCATTCAGCCATTGCAAGCGGTATGGCATTGAATGCTTCACACAAGGTAGGCCAAGTTTCTTAACAAGGGAAGAACTCACCACATTGATGCAACTTCCACTATCAATGATCAATGAACTAGGTTGTCCACCAATCAAACATCTCGTGTGGAAAATGTTCTCTTTGTTCGCGCCCATCCTCTTTAAACTGGACATTTAAAGCCCTTCGAGCAACAAGTGCTTTCTCACCATACTCCAAGTATTCTTCATACTCATCATGAGTATGCACATCATCATCATCTTCCAAAGGAGGCATCTCATCTTCGTTATCAGACTCAAAATCAACCTCCCTATCTTCTCGAATCACCAATGACTTTTTATTAGGGCATTCTCGAGCATAGTGACCCCTGCCTTGGCATTTGAAGCAGGTAATATCTTTTGGCTGCTTAATGGCACTAGGAGAAGTAGAAGAAGAAGATGGAGCTCGATTAGTAGAAGTAGAACCTTTAAATGAATTAGGCATACCTCTATCTTTGGAGTAAGTTCTAGGCTCATTTGGCTTGAACCGTGCATCTCTCCCATTCCACAATCTATCATCTTGTTTTTGCCAATTTCCTCTCCAAGTAGGATTAGAAACTGAACTAGCACCCCTCGGTGTCCCTTTCTTTCGTAATTGCTTTTCAATGGTGAGTGCATTTGAAGCATCTCTTCAACATCCATGTAGTGTTGTAACTCAACTCGATTTGCAATCTCAGGCTTTAGGCCGGCAATGAATCTAGCCATAGTCACCTCAGTCTCTTCAACAAGATTGGCTCTAATCTGAATAGTCTCCATCTCTTTGTAGTAGTCATCCACAGATCTATCTCCTTGAACAAGATGTTGGAGTCTTTGATGGAGTTCTAGATAATAGTATGGTGGAACAAACCGTTTTCGCAAGATGCGCTTCATTTCAACCCAAGTAGTAACAAATTGCTCTCTATAAAGAATCCTGCTTTTACATAATTGATTCCACCATGTTAGTGCATAATCAATGAACTCAGCGACATCGTATGTTACCTTTTTCTCATCAGAGTAATTGTAACAAGCAAAGACTGCTTCCATCTTTTCCTCCCAATCAAGGTAAGCATCAGGATCATTCTTCCCTGAGAAAGAAGGAAATTTTGGTTTGGGGGTGTCATTATTTCGTTCCAACCTTTCTCTAGGTACATACTCGAACTCAAAGTCATCATCAAAAACTTGGTCCTCCTTTTGTTTAAAAGTTCGATCTCGCGAATTTGATCGGCTTATAAAGGTTTCGTTCAACTTCTTGTAATTATCGGCAATGTATCTATCTTGAGTTGTAAGTTTTGTATCAATATACTCCCTTTGCTCTTGTAACATCTGGGTCATGCGATGTTCAAATTGAGTTTGCAACTTTTTCATCTCTTTTTGTCACAACTCGACCAAAGGATCGTTCTCTCTTTTTTGCTCATCCTCTTCATTTTTACTAGTTTGGGATCTAGTGAGCGGCATGGTATCTGTGAAAGATCAAACAAACAGGAACAAGAAAGAAAAATAATAATAACCTCACTCGTTAGCTCTCAAAAGAATAACTCTCTGAATGATTCAAAACTTGTAAATATGTTTAGAGAAGGTTACTAATCAAGATCAAATAACGGATGTGCAAACTTCAAAGAAATAATGAAGACCCTAATTGCTCTAAGAGGCCAATAAACTTGACGAGGCAATTTGTAATGGAGGCTACATGGATGAAGGAATTGTGCCTGCCTTTAATATCTGCTAACACAAGAAGAAACAAAGTGTTAGAAAGCGTAAGCGAAACAAAAATGAAGACCTACAACGATCCCTAACTCTAGAGTCAAAGAAAAACTTTAATAAGAAGAACACTTAAGAAAACTCTACCCAATTTAAAAAAAAACAAAAATCGAAAACGTTTGGTGTCTTAAGATTTTCAAAAATTGAAGCTTTAATTATACTTGAGTCAAGAAAAGAAGAAGGAAAAGAAATTCAACTTTGGGAAAAATAAAATAAAAATAATAACAATAATAGGAAAAGAAGAAACCTACGTATGAAAGGTAGGCAACTTTTTTTTGCGATTTTTTTGCGCTTTTTGCTTTTTCTTTTTTTTTTTGCTAATTTTTTAAAGAATAAGAGGAGAAAAAAAAGAATCAACAAAACCGATGAAAAGTGTTTTTGGTATTTTGACTCGTTTCAGATATGATTTTAGCTTAAAAAATAACACCGAATGGCCTGAAACTAATACCAACTGATGCGAAAACCCGGATCTAGACACAAGAGAAACACAAATTAGAAATAAAACGAGAATAAATAAAATTAGTTAAATAATAATAATAATAATAATAATAATAATAATAATAATAATAATAATAATAATAATAATAATAATAATAAAAGGATAGATTTGCCCTATGGAACCCTTGGTTAACTTGTAACCAAAAAGGCCAATGATTGAGCGGCTCCCTACGAAACCCCTAGAAGAAGAACCTCTAGAAACACCGATGAACGGGAAAGAAATTTGAATATTTGTAACTCCGAAATACCCTCGAAAGTCACAAACTCCAAACAAAATAGCAAGAGAAGAATCACTCTACTCTCAAAAATTTGCCTCACACAAATTTGGAAGAAAACAAATACTCTCTTTTTATTCCACCCCCCTCAATGTGTAGAAAGCAAACCTATTTATAGGCAAAATACAAGAGTAATTGAACCCTAATAAAACTCTTTAAAATTATCTAAGAAAATAAATAAATAATAACCTAACCAATAAAATCACTTAAAACTCATAAGTGATGTGTCCCAACCAATGAGAATTAAGTAAATAATAATAAGATACATAAAAGATTAATCCACCAAATTATGGGCTTTCACTATTCCAAGATTGGTCCAGTGAATTGCATTTCCGTATTTGTCAACGTCACGAACATGATGAATTAAATTTGTAGCAACAAAGTCTTGGACAAAAACATTCATCTTTGATTTTAATTGTCGTGCATTGCTTCGAGTGATTGGACCACTAGGAAAAACAACCCTTTGAGTGTCACCTCCTTGGCTCGTATCACTTTTAATCATTTTAGTCAATTAGGGGTCTAGGTAAATTTACCCACCCAACAGTAGGTTCACAGTCGACTTGGGCGACCAGTGCAACCTTAGTAGTCAATCAGTGAAAATGGGCCCATAGGCCCATGTTGCAAGCCCATGTAAGCCTACACGCTCGTGTGGCCTACACGACCCAAAATGGCCTTAGCCGTGTGGATCACACGGCCTGACCCAATATTCTTACACGCCCGTGTGGTTTATCTGTGTGGGGCCCACACGGCCGTGTGGCCCATACGGCTTAATTTGGCTTGGCCCATGAATCGCACATGGCTAGCCTCGTTGATCACACGCTTATGTTCGATCACATGACCTACCACACGGGCGGTCACACGCTTGTGTGGCGTCGACCATCACATTTTTCGGCTTTTTGCCGATTTTCTTTTTCAGAGTTGTGTTTACACACCTGGTTTGTTCGTGACGTAAATGCACTTCTGAGATCACCAGCACCTATGGTCGACAAACAAACCCTACAGTCAATCCTAATTTGTAGTTAATTCGAAACCAAAATATTGACATCGTTCAATCCATTCGTTACTTACCTTCAAAACCAAGCAACTCCCCACTACGAAACCGAACAAGACAGGTCACCACTCCCACAATTTGCCGCTACCAATTCTGAAAGACCCAATGTTAACAATAAATTACATCTTCATAATCAAAAGAAAGTAAAAGCTTCCCCTAATTCACAAACACAACTACCTTACCTATTAAGCGAGTAACAGCAAAACCACACCGCTCCAACGCTAACTGAATCGCTCCAGCCCTTAACCTTTATCAATGAAACAGTCGACCGATTACTAAGAATCCATTAACCAAAATACACCACAGTTACGGAACTTACCACCAACGCATGAAAGCACAATGGAGATGACAAGTTGCGGCAACAAAAAGAAGGTTAGGAAACAAGAGAAATCGACAACAAAAAGGAAATGAGGGAATCGACAGAACCAAGATAAAAATAAAAAGAAGAAATGAGAGGGGAAAAGAAAATAGCCGAAAATCACAGCAATATTCGGCGCCACGGAAGAAGAACAGTCGACGGGAAAAATTGAGAGAAAACCAATGCCAAAGCCAAAATTTATCAAGAAGGTGGAGAGAAAACTGACTCTTTTTTTCAGAAGAAAAGAAGAATGATTAGATTTTGGATATTCTTCCCCCAAAATCCCCAATTTTTCTCCTCATTATCCCTAAATTCGCTCCCACACTTCCCTACACCCCTCAAACACTCCAAACCGTCCACACTCACCCCACTCTCTTCAGAATTCTAACTCCACTAACACCTCCACGATATCTAGCAAAAATAAATCCTTCACTTGCACAAAGACTCAAACTCTTGACCCACATTTACCAACAGACTTCCAACTTAGCCACCAGATCAACAAGCCCATTCTATCATATTTTACCAACATTTACTTAAAAGCCTATTGGTTAGAGATAGAGGTTTATTCATTTAAAAACCAAAAAATTTGCCCAAGCTAATGCTTGAACTTAGGACCTCCCAAACACTCCCTAAACACATAACCATTAAAGCTGACAGATATTTATGACACAAACATACAAAAATAAATATAAGGGATTTTTGGGTCGTTACACACGGCCTGGACACACGCCCGTGTCGCTGGCTCGTGTGGTCCTTAATGGCAAATAGTGAGTCACACGGTTGGGACATACATCCATGTTGCTGGCCTGTGTGGTCCTTAATGGAAAACAGTGAGTTACATGGCCTACCACACGGCCGTATGACGCACACGACCTACCGCACGGCCTAACACATAGTCGTGTGACGTCGACAGTCAAGGTTTTCGGCATCTGAATTTCACAGAGAGTCGGGTTTTCGGTACGCACTTGAAGTAGTTTCGAAATCAGAACAATGTAGAAAACTCCCGAAACCTAAAACGATCATTCAGTAACTCAATTAACAACTTAATTGAAATAAGACGCTAAATCACTGTCGAATTAAATTACGTCGAAAACTTCGACGCAAAAACCCCAAAACAGAAAACGGTTACTTACCAACGATCGTTTGGCCCCTAACAAAAATTAAATTGTCGGAGGAACACTTCTCTTAGGATCTTCGCCTAATAGAAGCAAAACAAGCAATTAACGAGAACTCGAGAAACCTTTACAGTAACATTCAAACTCACAATGCAATAATGAAAACAAACGAAAACAGGAACCAAAACAAAAGAAACTTACGCAGAACTCTTCAATCGAAACAATGAACAACACGGCGACCTCGATTTAACCCGCTAGCAAAGTTACCAAGACAATCAACAAGAGAGAAAGGGTAAAAATTATTCAATGATGTCTCAATAATTCGAGATAACCATGATGTCTCAAGTTTTGTCTAGATTTATTCTCGTGTAGGTTCATATATATATATATATATATATATATATATTCTATTTTCAATTATTTATATTTTGTATTGATTTTATTTTAGTTATAATTATTCATACATATATTATTTATGATTCACTGTTTCCTAAAATATTCGTTTTTGAGTCCTGTATATCTTTCATGGATGTTATTCTATGCTAAATTTGGTGGCTCGGAAACAACGGAAGGTTTGAAGCCAGTGGAATTGCTTTTACAGTCAGTTTCTTTTTTCCTTTTCCTCCCTTCATAGGTGTGTTCTAAGAGTCCAAAAAGGTGTAAAAGTGGCAAAACCCGAAGTGGGGGTATCTCATAATTGGAAGGGTGACTCTTGGTGTCTGATGATGTACCCATTTAACCCAAAAAAGAAAATAACTCAAAGTGGGGGAATATTCTCGCACGTTGCTAAATGCTGGGACTGAATTTTACTGTTTTAGAGGGCTATTATAATCGAATGATGAATTTGTGGATGTGTCACCTTGTTAAAAGGCAGCCCTTGTATCAAATTTATAATAAAGGATTCGTCAGACTGAACAAGAATTGTCTGTCAGTCATTCATTTAAGGGTGTCATTGGATTCAAAAGTCACCTTCCATTTCTGTCGGTCTTTGGTGAGATTGGCCATCTAGCAGTGCAGGACAAGGGCTATAAAATACCAACACCTGTTCCAATTGTTTTTGAGTCAAATGGCAATGATCCTTTCCGTCAAAAACCAATATAATTATAAAGAGACCATGCTTTGTTTGAACGCTTGGTGCTTTTTGACTTTTGTTCCAAATTTTTGGGATCATATTGGCATCAACAAGGTGAGTCTGTTTTTTGTTCAAACTTACTAAATTTTACAAGTGAACTTAAAAGGATTAAAGTATGTTGAGGAAAGGGATAATGAGTTTGACATTTCTTTGAAATCTTTGGTTTGAATTTGCTTAATGAAGAAAACATTGAAAATAATTTATATTAGTTTGAAAAATTAAATTAAAAGTTCAAAAGATTTAAAACAACAAATTTTATTATAGAATAAAATATCGCTATGAGAGAAGTTGATGATCGTGATGATTTATGTTAATAATTTATTGTTTTGTAGTGTAACTCACACACCATTGGTAAGAGCAAATAATTTCTCTGTACACATTATTAGCAAGTAATTTTTGGGTAAAAAAGTACCATGGAGGTTCTTATACTAGAGTCAGTTGCATTTTACTCTATTTACTCAAAAAAATAGGCAAACTAGTCCTTATGCGTTGGATTAAAGATCAAACTGGTTCTTTCTGTTAAAATTTTATTCTTTTTTACTGTTAAAAATTGGCGTGGTTGACGAAATAACCAGATAGTTACATGTGACATGCCTTATGTACCTCATTTTGATGTACAGTGACCAGTTTTTTACAGTAGAAATGGATGGAATTCTTAATAGAATGACCAGTTTACTTTTTGATTTAACGTACAAGGACTAGTTAACTCATTTTTTGAGTAGAAGAGGCAAAATGCAATTCGATTCCTAGTGCAAGAGCTTCCATGATATTTTTACCCAATTCCTAGAACTTGAACTCCTGACATGAGTATGGGAGTGGGCTAAACATCAGGGTTCATGTTGATGATCTGTTAAACAAGGGAAATGATAGCAGTTTGATATCAGAATTTTAAGATGAAGTATGTTAGAGATCTCATTAAAATTTTCCTTGGCATAGAAGTGGCAAGGTCAGAAAAAGGAATGGTTCTGAATCATGCACTCAAACTTATCTCTGATATGGGGCTAGCGGGAGCCAAACCAGTCTCTACTCCACTAGAACAAAACCAGAAGCTGAGCAGGGCAGAGTATGATGAATGTATACAAGTTACGTACGAATAAAGATGAGCTATTGGAAGACACTGCTGTTTATCAAAGCCTAATTGGGAGACTTGCTGTTTAACATCTTGGCCAGTTCATGCAAAGGCCAAAAAATCACATTATCACGCGTTGCTTCCAATTACAACATTACTAATAGTATAAGGGGTCCCTTGTATAGTTTAGTCTATTTAAAGAAAATAAGTATGTTTTTATTAGAGCTTAACTTATACCATAATGATCTCAAATTACACTAAGAGGGGTGTTTAGTGTTTAAAAATTAAGAAAAATTATTTTACAAGTATTTTCCAATTATAACATTTACATAAATAATATACAATTAAAAATTAAATTAAAACTTGTAGAAAAATATTAATATTTTGCATAAAATCATTAAAATATTAACCAATAATATATTGACATATTCTTGTTTAAAACAAGCTTGTTTCAATAAATTAGAAAAAATGTTCATCTTAACTAAATTACAAATTAAGTGCTCCTAGTAATCTAACAAAATAAAAAATAAAATAAGGTTGTTATAAAATTGAGAAAATAAAGAGATAAAATATTGAGATCTAATAATTCAAAAAAAAAATATCAAACAAATTAAAATTAAATACTCCTACTAATCTAAAAAATAAAAATAATATTGTTACAAATTAAAAATAAAAAAAGATAATAATCTAGAATACAAAATCTAATAATACAGTAAAAAAAAAGATTGATGATTTTTTTAACTTTAAAGTTTAAATATTTAACAACTTAAAGTAATAAAGAGGAAATATTTTGTTGTTGAAAATAAATTTAAAAATTAAAGAGTTAATTATAAAAATACTTGAAGGAAAAAAATATTTTAAATATCCTTTCCTCTCATTTCCCCAAATTGGGGTATTAAAAATAGAGTAAAATTAGAAAAAGTGAGATTTTCGATTCCTTTTACTTTTCATCTCTTAATAAAAATAACTCATCCGAATCCCTTTCCTCACTTTTCTTAGCTTTCTAATCCAAACATATCGAATGTAATCTTTCAAAAGAGAAATGAAATAAGGTGAATATACAATAATTATCTCTCACAAATACAATAAAACACTTGTGCTAAGAAATACAAATAAACCCAACAAATGTTATTGAATGAAACAATAGTATAACAAATGAAAGATTTGAATTTTTGCCCTTTGATCTTGGTAACCATGTTTCTCATCTTCATTTAAGTGTTCTTGGACCATATTTATACTTTGTCATTGATTTGGAGTTGTTTGGAGCAGTTGAATAGAGTTTCTAGTTGTTGGGAGAATTAATTTCATATATTAAATGTATTTTGTTACTTCAAGTATTAATATCTACAAAACTGTTCTCGACACTTGGCTAAAAAATATCTGTTATAAAGTCATGGGTATCAAGACTTCAAGGGTAGATCTTCATGCTATGCTCTTCTAAATAGAGTTGTGACTACTAACTTGTAAAATCTCGAGACTTACAAGCTTAAGTATGGAGTTATGACTACTCATTAGTTATTGCTTAATATTATGATTTATTCTATAAGAGTTCTAGATTAAATTAAGTAGTGTGATTATTTATTTTTCATTATATTTTTAATTAACAAAAATTAATCATCGCATTAATCACTATTAATTAAGTGTTATAAAAGTTTTTAATGTTACATTTGGTAAAAGTATTGTTTTCAATACTCTTTGTACTTAGATTTTACTTGATAATATTTAGCCACTCATTTATTTTGAATAAAATGAAGTTTTTTTTACTTTTTTTGAAAGGTCATATTTTTACTAGAGCTTTACTCATTCTTCTAATTTCAAGTTTAAATTTATACTAATTATTTTTATGTTATGACAATTAAACTAATTAAATACTTGTATAATAATTTAAGATTTTTGTGTGTGTAAATACACTAGATAATCAAACAAGGCATAAATGTTATAAGATTTGCCACCCAAAATCAACTTATATCATGATTTGGCTCCCGAGTTATACTCATTTTCTCATTTTAGTATTTAATTTTTTTTTGTCCCATTTTGGTATGTAAACTATCCCTACCTTATAAATTTAGTCCAAAAAGTTAATCTTGTTAAAAAAAGATGGCACACCCAATCAATGAGGATGTGCCATATGACGTTACGTGTTTAAAAAAAATTAATTTATCCCCAATTAAAGATCAAATTTATCTTTGAACTTTAAAATATTTCAATTGAATTTTCAAATCAAAGTATTTTAAAAAAAAGTTATAATAGTTCCAATACATTTAGTAATTACAAGCACTAACTGAATAATTAACTCAACAATAAATTGAACAACTAAGAGAATCCATACATTTTACATATGTTGAAACTCGAACTTGAGATGATAACAGAGCCTCAACCTTATTATTGCCTTTGAGCGAAGGCCTCGTTGACAATTAAAATATTGTTTCAATAAGGCTTTTTCATTATTTTAATCATCACCTTTAGTGTTTAAAAATATTTTGCTTCATCTAAAAAGGAATCACCTTAAATCAAGCTAGCATTTAATGCTAAAATTGACTGATAGATTAATAGAAGATTTTGATTTAGTCTGAGGATTCAATTAGGATGTATTTAAAATTTAACTCATAATTTAAAAATGCATGGTGCAATTAAGCCCTAAATTTAAGCTATTTGCACTTTCTATTGAATCCAAAAATCCAAACAAAAATGATGTCTAAATCTTAAAAACTAGGAGCTCTCAAGTTAGAGTCGGGGCTTAGGGCCCAAAGCCGAATGGAATGACAAAGCTCCATCGCCGGGCCCCCGTCAAGAACATCCAGATTTAACGACTATAACGGTCGATGAACAATTCCCTTAGAACCCCTTCACAGAAAGGAGAGGGATTGAAATGAAGTTAAATTGTTGTTTGGGTCATTAATTGACTCTGTTTTTTGGGGAGGGGGAAGTCTCAATCTCTAATGGCTATCCCAACAAATTAGCAAGGAAATCAGGCATGGCAGTACTTTCTCATACACAAAAAAACTCTAAAAATAGGATTCTCCTCAACAAATTCACATCTCCCAGATCGTTTCCAACGCCTTCTTCGATCTTCCTGGCGGTTCAGATTTCACTCTTTACATGCCTTTCACTTCTCAACTTCCCATCTACTTCACCAATACTTTTTTTTTTTTTCCCATTTTTTCACAATTTGATGCAAACCCTTTGTTAATTTTCTCTACTTGAATCTGTTTATAGATCCCCCATTTAGTCCTTTATTAGTCAACTCAACTCTGATCTGAATATTGGGTCATTGAGATTAGAGTTGATGTTTTTCAAGTGTTATTTTCCTTGGGATTTTTTTAAATTGATTGATTTTTGAATGGGAGATAGATTCATGATGTCTCCTAATAGATCTGAGGGGCAACATTTTCCCCCTTTGGCTTCACAAATTAGTTCTTTATATAACCTCACTTTCGATGAGGTTCAAAGCCAACTGGGGAAGATAGGGAAGCCATTAAATGATATGAATTTGGATGAGTTGTTGAGGAGTTTGATAGCTGTTGAAGAAGGAGGATTGGTTCAAAACCCATCTTCATTTTCTTCTTCCTCATCATCTGCTGCTTCTTTCTTTCTTGGGAACATCAATTTAAATGGCACATTGAGTAAGAAAACCGTTGATGAGGTTTGGAAGGAAATAGTTAATAACGGCGGTGGCAATGTCAATGCGATGGACAACCGATTCGTTCAACACCAACTGACGCTCGGCGAGACGACGCTCGAGGATTTCCTTGTTCGTGCCGGTGTGATCAATGGTGGGATCCAGGATGGTGTCATTCATCCGCAACAGTTCATGGCAATCGACCCGATGGCCGTGGTTTCTCAACAGGCTGATTGGCTCCAGTTCCAAATGGCTGCCGTTCAGCAACAACACCATCACCATCAGCAGCAACAAATGACAATGATGGATTCGAATTTCAATGTTCCGGAGTCAGTTTATGAGAACCAAGTTGTAGATGTTGGGTACCATGAGAACCAACTGGCTATTACAATGCCAATGCCTGCAATGTCAGCAACATCATCCGATTCTCAACCAACTGCTGCCAGGAAACACAGATATTCAGATGTGATGGAGAAGACTATTGAGAGAAGGCAAAAGAGGATGATCAAGAACCGAGAATCCGCAGCACGGTCCCGGGCAAGGAAGCAGGTTGATATACATACATATACATATATGTGTGTGTGAAATCTTTTATGAACTTCAAGAAGTATATATATGGATATGTCTTATAATATGTATCTGAATTTGTTTGGTAATGGTAGGCTTATACCAATCAATTGGAGCTTGAAGTAGATCAATTAAAGAAAATGAATAGCTGGCTCAAAAGGCAAAAGGTACCTTGAACCTTTTTTTTTTGTTTTTGTGAAGTATATGCTTTATTAACAGCATTCAGAGCATACTTGGTCTAATAGGATCATGAACCACTTTGCTGGCTTTGAAGTAGACAATTCTAACTTTATTAGCATTATCTTTCTTCTTCACTTCTGGTATGAAATCCTTTTGATCTTTTGTTAACCATTGATGAAATTAACAAAAAACTGGGAATCTATAGGGTAAATGCCTTGTTCTCAGACCAATTTTATGGCCTTAGAAAACATAAACTGGTTTGATAATTGATAAACAAGAAGGTCCAGTTTCGTTTTCAGAAATGTTTTAAAGAAATAAAGTAATAACAGGTTTTTTTTTTCCTTTGATTGGATGGCTATGAAGCTTTTGATGATCAATATCATAGGTTCTCAAAGCAAGCAGTAAAATTTCATATTAACTTGATTAGGATAAAGAAGGCACTTCATGTATGAAAATTTAATCACCCCCACCCTGCAACTGTGTTGCCTAGACTTTTCATTTTCTCTGAAACACCTACGAGTCATATTCGAACATAAATATAGGAAATTGATCTTTTTAATATACAAAACAAATTAAGAATATACATGTGAAACACTATCCAAAACTGAGTTCCGAGTGTTGTTTAAACAGGAAGTGGAGATGGTGTTGTCGGCAAATACAAATGATACGGTGCCAAAGTACCAGCTGCGGCGTACCAGTTCTGCTTCATTTTAGCATATATGTTCAGGGCCTACGCCATGTTTTTAATCATCATTAGCTATTCCATTTATTCATTCTTTGTTTAGGTTCACTTAGAAATTCTTTTTTTTGAATTTATTTATTTTTTGTTGCACTGAGATCTTTCTTGAAATATTTTACTTTTGACATTTTAAGGTATGTTTGTAGGACATTTTTCAAGGTACGTTTGTAACGATTCTTTTTTCATTTTTCTGAAAATATTCCTATTTGATTTTTGTGTTTCATGCTTATGCAGATTGGATATTCAGATTATCCATCATATATATTTTAAAAATGAATATACTTTTAATTTAGACTTGATTATGAGTTATGTCGAAACCGTCTTTTTGAAAACAAAAATTTTAGTTGTTGACTTAAAACAAAAACTGAAGTCGCCACCGATCTTTTATTAAGATGTGATCGGCCCACCTTAAAAAATAATTTTGGTCTGTGAAATTTGAGAAAACAGGTTCGGGAGTCAGTTACGCACGAGGAAGGATTAGCACCCTCGTAACGCCCAAAATTGGTACCAAATTGATTTTTTTAATGCCTTGGTGTCGAAAATTTGAAAAGATTTTAAAAGGAAACTTTTTTATTTCATGAATGAATTAAAATGATAAGACATTCTTATTTCAAAAAAATAAAACACCACACCCAGTGAGTTAGGGCACAATGTTTTTAAATCTTCAAAATACCGAATATTGCCTTTTGCTTTTGAAAATTCTTACTTCGAGAAGAAAATGTCATGACTAGTAAGTTAGGACCCAACATTTTTGAATTCCCGAGAATAAGCTTCATTTGAAATTTATGAATTTATTGCAAAACAAATACTTGGCTTTCTAAATTCATCGAAAAATAATCGCGATCCAGTAAGTTAGGACACGATCTTCCACGAGAATCATGAATGCCGAATATTTTGGTATTTATAAAATAGGATGATTTAAATACTTTGAGAAAATCAAAATATATATTTTTAAAAGGGATGCTAAAAAGGGTTAAGGTATAACATGAAACACATACTCTAATTTAAGACAAATATGAATAAATATTTACAAATATATATACAAGTACAATATACAATTAAATTTACAAACATGTGTACACATATATTTAACGCACATGTACAAAGATACACATAAAAGATTAAATGGAATATATCAATCAAAATATAATAAAAATGCATGTATGTATTTGAAAATCGTGAAAATAAAATAAACATAAAAGCATGTACATGTGTATATATTTACAAAATAAAAATGTATATGTATATGTATATGTATTGGTAAATCATGAAAATACGTATATATATATTAAAACACCTATATATATAATGTGAGTACAAATAACGGTGTACATATAGAAATAGAAAATATTTATAATAACTCAAAAACGTATATATATGTATAATATAAAAAAATGTATTTTGAATTGTAAAATATGGGAAACATGTGTGATTTTAAAATGTGTATGTATGAAAAGTCTTTTTAAAAAATGTGTGCATACGTAAAATATATGTAAATTTATAAAAGCTTAAAAGTATATATTAAAAATATGTACATATATTATATATAAAAATATGCATGCATACGTATAGTAAATACAGTAATAATAATGATAGCGAACAATATAATAATAATGATATAATGATAATGAAAAGAAAAAAAAAATAAGAATGGACTAAATTGAAATAAATCGAAAAAATGGGGCGGATTTGAAATAATTTGAAGATAGGACGAAATTGAATGCGCGCATAACTGCGGAGGACCAAAAGGGAAATTATTCTCGCCCTTCCAAAAAGCTGCGCAGTGAGGGACCAAATTGAAACTAAAATCGAATATGCGGCCCAATTTAAAAAAAAAAAAATAGGTTTAATCGAAACGCGACACAAATTGGGGGACTGATAGCACAAATTCGCCATTTGGCCAGAACGCGCGGATCCTCCCCTCTGGGTTGGGTCACCGCGCGGGTCGTACCTGGCTAAAACGGCGCCGTTTTGATCTATTATTTAAAACAGATCTTTCCTCTAAGAACCATTTGACTGAATGAAGGGGGGAAAAAGAAAAAAAAAAGAAAAGAAAATAAAAAACCCTCTTTCGCTCTGCTAGGGTTCCGTCCCTAGCGTCATTGCGCCGCCGTTCGTCGGCCTCCTCGCCAAAGCTCCGATCGCGACGGAGATGGCAATGGCCGACGTTCTCAGGTAAGTTTTTTAATATTTTCTTTGTTATTTTATACAAAATAATGATGAAAATAAGAGAAGAAAACAAGAAAATTTTCGTAAAAAACAGACGCTGTAAAATAAAAAGCAAAATCACCTTTGAAAACAAGTTTAATCTTTGTATTTTCTTTGAATTTCTCTGCTTCTACTCCCCTCCCTTTTTACAGATTTCCAAAGGCTTTTATAGCCAGAAAAATCGAAAAGAAAAAAAAAACAAATAAAATATCAACTAATTATTTTGCTGTTTTATCTCAATCGGACTCTTTGAGTCTGTTTTTTGCAGGAAATCATGGAACAAACGGCGCGGGGGAGGGAGTGGGCTCCGAAACGTGCTGCGCCTGGCATCTTGCTGGAGGCATGGAGGCTGCGGCGGCTAGGGCGTATGGAGGCTCTTAGGGTTTCAGCAAATGATTTTGCTGGGCTAAGGTTGAAGTTGGCTATTGGGCCCGTTATTGGGCCTGCTATTGCTTAAACTTTTGTTGTATTGGGCTCGTATGCAGGCCTGGACAATTGGGCTTATTACAAGTTAGATTATCTATCTAGACTTGAAGACCCATTCGAAAAGTGAAAGGGTTTAAACAAAAATATAGGTCTAAAAAATAGGTTTGGACAAAAAAATAAGATCCGCTTTCTTAATGGGTCATGCCTTAGGTAGAAATTTTTGGTCCAGGCTTGGCCCGACCTGATTAAGTTGTTTTGCTGTTGTTTTGTTACTATTTTGCTATTATATTGCTACTATTTTGTTGTTATTATTTGGATATTGTATAACTCTTATTTTATTGTTACTTTTGCTTCTATTTTAAAGGCATTTGCTTGCTAAGTTGTAACTATCTTAATGTTATTTTCAATTTGTTGGAAAACATTTATTTTAACATTTTATTTTAACATTTTTTATGTATTTGATGTATTATATTTTTCAAATTAATTTTTATATAAAAAAAATCTAAAAAAATTAATACAGAAGGATCAAGTCGAACTTGGGTTTAGCATTTTTTTTATTTGGATCGAGCTTTAGCAAAATTTCAAACTCATTTTTAAACCGAACCAAGCTTGAACATAAAAAATGGACCTATAATTTTACATTCGTCCGACCCAACCCAACCCAAAGGCGACCCTTTGTTCTACCTCAATTATACCGCACCCATATCCATATTTAACATATTCCATTGACTCATTTACAAAGTTTCGAATACAACAAAAATTGGCCTAGTTTAAATTCTTGAATTGTTAGGTTTCTTAATAGAATTCATCCTTACACCTATTTATTCTTAATATTCAAGTTCATTTTTTTAGAAATTTCCTTAGGTTTAAAGAAACCAAGATAAGTTTCATAGAAAGTTAAGGGAAAGAGTTCGATGATACAATAAACAACATCTATCACGAAGGAATTATCAACAAAGTTTGAACAACAAAACAATAATTTTAATATAAAATTTTGTCGGATATTTGATTAAAAATGGATTGAGACGAAAAGAAAAACAAATAAAAATTGTAGCAATCAAGTTATGATCTTTGATTCATTATGGCTTATAGTTTACATGTACAACAATGTTTAAATAAGCTAAAAATAATATTAAATAATTACAACTTGGCAAGTCTTGGAATTTATACAGTACAACTTGCTTCTCTATTAGTTGATTTTAGTCTAATCAGCAACCAAATATCTTGCTAAAAAATTTTATTGTTTCAGAGCAAGTTGGCAACTTGCACAGAAATGGTTTGCATGTATAAGCTCGCCTAATAGAGCTCGAACCTTAGGTGACTTCGTAGCTTTGGTGAGCTTGTAGCTTTGGATGAGCTCTCATCTTTGGGTGAACTCGCATCTTTGTGATTTGTGTTTGCCATTGCATGAATGGTCACTTCGCAACACTCCTCCTTGGCCATAATGCTGCGAACTCCAATTTTGTTTCTTGTACACCTTCTTTAAAATTTGAGGCTCCAACACTACTAAGTCACATCCATGACAAGCTTCAACAATAGGCCTAATGCCTTTAACAGGGAGGTCATCAAAAACTTCATCTTCAACTTTAGTCATATCCTCAACCAAATTTATCTAACTAATATGTGATTTATCCACTGAACTGATATAGGCTCTCGAGGCCATAAGGTTCCAATCCAGCATAAAACTTATATTTTTCATTGGGACTATCACAACTTTTTGTCCTAATGAATCAAATATAGGGAGACATATTTATTTAAAAATAATAGTATATTTTTTCTCAACCAACTGTCCAATTAATGCTAAGGTGATTATGATCTAACTCATGAACTAAAAACACATTTGTAATTGTTTTAGTACCTGTTGGAGTGCTGACTAGCACACCACCTTTTCCCTTAGCCTCAATAATCTGGTCATTTCCAATTTTGACTTTTGAAATGCAGCTTCTGTCAATCTGTTTGAAGATGCTTTCATCTGAAGTTATGCGTTTTGTGCAGCTACTGTCAACAAGCTAGTTCTTTCTATCTTTGCTGGAGGGCTTGCATGGGGTGGTGAACTGGTCTTAGTATGAGGTTGCGAGCTTGATTCCGTAGAAGGCAGCGAACATCAATTCTTCTTGATTTACTTCTGTTGTCTGTGCTTGAGCATTTTGTTATTGTGCTTGCCCCTTATTCTTGCACACTTTCTCTATATGACCAAATTGTTTACAACTCCTACATTGAATATCTAGCCTGAACCAGCAATACCGCTTGAGCTTTCTCTATTCCTGATATAAGAAAAAACACATTTAGATATGTTTTTGAGTATTTTAAAGTCTTAAAATTTTTTAATTAGATATTTAATAAAATTTCACAAAATGACTTAAGAATAAATATGTGAAATTTATCTTAAATATTATTGTTGGATAAATGGCAGCAACAAAACACAACAAATGAAACTTTGCTGAGCATAAACTCTCAAAATAGCAAGCAAAAGCAAAGAAAACAAAATTGAAAACAAAGAACAGCAAGTAACCGATGAAGCCAAATCAAATTTTTTATTAAAACTTTGAAATATATGTTGTTACAAAAGTAGTATGACAGTTACCTAACTTATGTAACTGCTCCCATCAATTTTAGCAACTTGCTATACAAAAATAATACAAATTCAAAAGCTGATTGATTCAGCTATACATCTATCAAATCCATATCCTACTAGCTATGAAATCAAGTTGCATATCAACTTGTTCCATTTACAAAAGATTACAAAATAAACTAAACAAAATGAATGCTTCTGGTCCTGCTCGAATGCTGGTCTGCTATACTGGACAGCGCCATGGTTGACTGTTGCATTGCAGTCCATGCTTAACACTCCTCCTTGGACTGTAGGCAACAGACACCAATCAACTCCCTCAGAAGTTCAAACCTCATAGTACCAAGAGGCTTTGTCAAAATGTCAGCCAATTGGTCTTGTGAGCTACAATATGCAAGACTCACATCATTCGATTACACTGCCTCTCGAACAAAATAAAACTTAAGTTTGAAATGTTTTGTTTTTCCATGAAAAACAACATTCTTTGAGATAGCAATTGCTGATTGATTATCAACCATAATCTCAGTAGGCCCAAATTGTTCCTCGTTCAAATCACACAACAACTTCCTAAGCCAAATAACCTGGCTTACAGCTCCAGCTGCTGCTATGTACTCTGCCTCAGCAGTTGATTGAGCAATTGTCTGTTGCTTTTTAGAACTCCAACAGAAAGCACCTGAACCAAGAGTAAAAAGATAACTCGAGGTACTCCTCATATCATCAATCGAACCTCCCCAGTCACTGTCTGAGTAGCCAGTTAACTTCAGCTTACTTTCTGACTTGAACATCACTCCAAACTTCAGTGTTCCCTTCACATACCTAAGGATTCTCTTTGCTGCCTTTAAATGTGATGTGTTGCAGCTATGCATGAAACGAGATAGCAAATTGACCGAATGCATAAGATCAAGTCTAGTTGCTGTCAAGTATAGCAAACATCCAATTAAACTCCTATACTCCCTCTCATCCACTTTTTCTTCATTTCCATAGCTGCTCAACTTCTGGCTTGTAACCAGAGGAGTACTCACTGGTTTGCAATTTTCCATGTGAAATCTAGTGAGTAACTTCAATGCAAAGGCTTGTTGGCCAATGAAAATTCCTTTGTCAATCTGACACACTTCCATACCAAGGAAATAATTCATAATTCCCAAGTCTGTCATTTCAAACATGACTTGCATTTTCTGCTTGAACTCTTGAATCAGTTCAATTTTGCTTCCAGTAACCAGTAAATCATCTACATAGATTGACACAATCAGCAGTGTCTCATCATTGGACTTCTTCACAAACAAGGTTGGTTCACTCAGGCTTTTTTCAAAGCCGAGTGTGGACAGATACTCATCGATTCGGTCATACCAGGCTCGAGGAGCTTGTTTCAAACCATAAAGTGCCTTCTTCAGCCTATAAACCTTATTCTCCATTCCTTGGACTTTGAATCCATCAGGTTGCTCCACATATATTTCCTCCTTAAGGAAGCCATTCAATAAGGCTGACTTGACATCAAGCTGGTGGACCTTCCAGTGCTTCTGTGCAGCCAAGGCAAACAGCAATTTGATAGTGTCCAGCCTTGCTACTGGAGTAAAAGTCTCCTCAAAATCAATGCTAGCCTGTTGGCTATATCCTTTCACTACAAGCCTTGCCTTGTGCTTGTTCAGGGAGCCATTTGCATTGAACTTTGCCTTGTAAACCCACCTGACACCAATGACCTTCCTCTGTTCAGGCCTGTCCACTAGATCCCAAGTATCATTCTTGTGGATCATATCAATTTCTGCCTCCATGGCTTTCCTCCAGCTCTTACTTCTAGTAGCCTCTTCATAATTTGAGGGATCAATAATGACCACCTAGCATCTCTGGTAGATGTCAGCAATGGACCTGGTCCCTCTCACAGGAGCATCATCAACATTGGCATTGCTGGCCTCTCTTTCTGCTAATTCCAAGTTGTTATCACCTTCCTCTTCTTCAAACTGACTTGTATCTGAACCATCAAAGTTCCAAAACCTTGTTTCATCAAATTTAACATCCCTACTTACCAAAATCTTCTTGGTCGAGGGATCAAATATCCTGTAGCCCTTCTTACAGCCACTGTAGCCAATAAATATGCCAGCAGTCGACCTCTTCTCAAGTTTGGTCATTCTTTCTGCTGGAATAAGCACATAACACATGCAGCCAAATAATTTTAAATGTGATACAACAGGTTTAAGTCCATACCATGCTTCAACAGGTGTCTTGTCCTTCACAGCATGTGTTGGCAGCTTGTTGAGCAAGTATACTGAAGTGTTGACACCTTCAGCCCAAAAGATGCTTGGTAGCTTGCTTTAGAACAACAAACATCTGGTCATGTTCATCATTGTCCTGTTCTTCCTCTCACTCACTCCATTTTGTTGAGGAGTATACATTGTGGTCAGTTGGTGATGGATTCCAGCTTGCTCACATAGCTTCTGAAACTTCTCAGACAAGTATTCTGTGCCATTGTCTGTCATTAGGGCCTTTATCTTACAGTCTGCTTGATTTTCTTCCCAAGCCTTGAACTTCACAAACATCTCTAATACTTCTGACTTCTGTTTCATGAAGTACACCCAGCAAAGTCTGGTCAAATCATCAATAAACAAAACGAAGTACTTACTGCCATTCAGTGAAGGTGTTTTCATTGGTCCATAGACATCTGAGTGCACCAACTCAAGTCTGTCTCGAGCTCTCCATGCTTGGTTAGCTGAAAAGGGTAATCTGGCTTGTTTACCAAGCTGGCACACCTCACAAACACTTTCACTTGCACCAACCTTCACCATGTCCTCTGTCAAGTTCATTTTGTACAGCAAATCAAGTGATTTGAGGTTAACATGGCCAAAACTCTTGTGCCAAAGATCAGTATCATCTACTGAGCTTGTGTAAGCTCTTTTCTCAAGTTGATTCACATCCAGCATGAAACATTTGTCTGCCATAGGTGCTGAGACTATCTCTTTACCTTGAGCATCACTTATAACACAAGAATCATTCTTGAAAACTAGTGAAAAACCTTTCTTGACTAGCTGACCCACACTCAATAAATTTTGATCTATTTCTGGCACATAGAGCACATCAGAAATGACTTTGTTACCTGAACCAGTGTGAATCACCACATCACCTCTGCCCTTTGCCTCAATCAAGTTACCATTGCCTATCCTGACCTTCAAGACACAGCTCCTGTCAAGGTTCTTGAATAGGCTCTCATCTGCAGCCATATGGTGTGAACAGCCACTATCCATTAGCCAGCTACATTTGCTGTTAGCTGCAAAACATGAAGCTGTGAATACATGCTCCTCCTGAGCTTGCATATCCTCAGCAGTTTTGTCTTGAAGTGGCTATGCTTGTCCCTTGTCATGACTCCTACAAATTTTCTCATGATGACCAAACTTACAACTTTTGCACTGTATGTCTGGTCTGGTCCAACAAAATTTCTCCAGGTGATTGGTTTTCTTACAGTGAATGCATGGTGGAAACCTCCTTCTGCCTGCATCTCTATTTGCTTCTCTCATTGCCTTATCCTTTCTTTCAAGCCAAGGTTTCTTAGCTCTCTGATTTGAGCTAAATCCTTCCCTGGTTCTTGCTTGGAAGGCTCCTTCAGGATTCTCCTCTTGTCTGCTAGCTCTCCTTTGCTCAAGTGCATAGAGGGAATTAACCAATTCAGACAAGAAAATGGTTGTAAGGTCCCTTGAATCATCGAGTGAGGAGATTTTTGATTCAAACCTCTCTGGAAGAGTTGTAATCACCTTCTCAACCACTCTGCTGTCCCTGAAATCCTCTCCTAAGAGTCTTATGTTGTTCACTGTTGCCATAATTCCATCAGAATATTGCTTAATAGTTTCTGACTCCTTCATTTTTAAGTTTTCAAACTCCCTTCTCAGGTTAATAACCTGTTGCTTCCTAGTCTTATCCGATCCCATAAACTCCTCTTTAAGCCTGTCCCATGCCTGCTTAGGAGAATCACAGGCCATAATGCGAGTGAAGATAACATTTGACACTCCATTCTGCAAGCAGGCCATTGCTTTGTGTTTCTTGGCTCGTTCCTCCCCATGTTGCCTGATCTGAGGAATGGTAGGATTTGCTCTCAATGGTGTTGGCTCGACATCACTCTCGACTGCACTCCAGAGGTCAAGCGCTTGAAGATATGTCTTCATCTTGACAACCCAAATGTGGTAGTTGTCTCCAGCAAAAACTAGTGGTGGAGGAGGAGCAAAACTCATGCTGCTGAAAACTGACTTTACAGAAACAAAACTGACTTTGTTTTTGAAAGCTAAAACACAAACACAGAGGTCCTCAAAGATAGGAGGCTCTGATTACCATTTGTTGGATAAATGGCAGCAACAAAACACAACAAATGAAACTTTGTTCAGCATAAGCTCTCAAAACAACAAGCAAAAGCAAAGAAAACAAAATTGAAAACAAAGAACAGCAAGTAACCGGTGAAGCCAAATCAAATTTTTTATTAAAACTTTGAAATATATGTTGTTACAAAAGTAGTATGACAATTACCTAACTTATGTAACTGCTCCCATTAGTTTTAGCAACTTGCTATACAAAAATAATACAAATTCAGAAGCTGATTGATTCAGCTGTACATCTATCAAATCCATATCCTACTAGCTATGAAATCAAGTTGCATATCAACTTGTTCCATTTACAAAAGATTACAAAATAAACTAAACAAAATGAATGCTTCGGTCCCTTTCGAATGTTTGATGCGCTATCTTTGGATAAAGACCATGGTCGACTGTTGCATTGCAGTCCATGCTTAACAATTATTATATCAAAAACTTGATAAATTAAAGCTAACAATTTCCCCACTCTTTTGATATAAACAAAATTTAAGTGAAATTTTTGTATTTTTGAAAGACTCCCCCAAACCATTAGACATTTTCCAAATATACTCCCTTAATAAAAAGAGTTTCCGTAAAATTTAAATACAAAACACTTAAAAAAAGAAATTGCTTAAAATTATACGAATTGCGAAACGAAGAATTTAATTCAGTGACACTTGCAGGATATTGGGTGACAAACACTAAACTGGTTACTCAATCATATTGCCATTAACATTGCATCTAATCCCATTTTTCAAAAGCCCACAAAACACACAAAAATGGATTATCATTTTATTTTATAGCATATCCAATCACAAATTATCGTCTCTTGATTGATATCTTCTCATAATTAACTGGCTCATATATTCAGTAAAGCACTTAAGTATGATGATTTTGTGAATTGTTGGACATTTTAAATCTTCAAGCTCTAACTTGAAGAGGAGTACCAGAGAATTACCCGAAGTTGAGAAATGTCTCTTGTTATTAGTTTTTATCATTTATCTAGGGTAAAAGCATCACATAGGCTTTTATATAAGAAGTCGGATTGTATTTTACCCGTTTTACGAAAAAATGGACAAATTAGCCCTGGTACATTAGACCAAAGAGCAAACTGATCATTCTGTTAAAAATTTCATCCATTTCTACTGTTAAAAATTGGTCCATGCACATCAAAATGGGGTTGTACCTTGTGTAACTATCTGATTATTCTATCATCTATATCAGTTTTTAACAATAAAAATGGATGGAAAATTTAACAAAAAAAAAAGGACCAGTTTGCTCTTTGATCTAATGTAAAAAGATTAATTTATCCTTTTTTAATAAAAAATAAAAAAAACCTCCCTAACCGAATAATTTTTATCATATTGATGGGAAGCAATCAATAAATGAAATAGTAAGTTTATGTTGTTCATAATTCCTTTTCATTGTAGGGCATAAGTTAATTATGTCATTCATTAGGTTGTTGAAAGAGGTCGATATGGATGGAAGGCTTGCTGTCATCAATCTTTAAAAGCTCTCATAATTACCACCAAAAGCTAACTGCTGGCTTTATTAAGATACATCTTGTACGTCCACTTGTACATTATGGCCTAGTAATAAATTACAATTCCAACCTCTCATTCTCAAAAGATCCTACAAATGTGATTGAGATTGTTCGAATTAAGAATAGCAATGCAATGGGGTAAGTGCAGTGATTGCTGCATCTACCTCTACCATACATTTGCAAGGATGTCGTCTTTTACATTTCATGTTCATGCACTTCTTCCATTAATGATTTCTCTATTTAAATATTATACAAATATAGTTTTTGTATTATATAAAGTATACTTAACATGTGCAAATATCTATGATATGATTTTAATTTACATAGTTAATCGATATACTTAAAAATATGAAAATAATACGTAAAATATTACAAAGCAGTAAAATGATAATTCTAAACCGAAACAGAGCATAAGTTTACCATAATCATTTGATAAGATGTATTGTATTTTTAAAAATAAAATATAAAATTGAACTCTGAAATGATGTTGTTAAGAGAAGTAGTTATCAACTCGAATGTAGATAGTAAAAATGACCACTGAACCATTCAAAAGTTTTCATTTAAGCTATTGGACTATTAATATCATTGTTGTATGACCTTCTCATTGGGTCTCTATTCGTATCGCCTGCGCCAATTGAAAAATCTCCTTCTCTTCTTTTTCTATATAGTTCAATTTTTTTCATGAAACAACTTTGAACTTCACAAATCTGCGAATCAAAATCCAAACAGTTTTCTTCTTCGATCTAATGACATTGACCGTCAAGTCACTTGAATCTAAAATATATTCTTCTACTCATTGATGGGTACTAATCCATCATACTGACCGTTAAATCATCACTTTGAGCTCACTACCTGGACTTTAAAAAAGAATGAACAACCCAATAACTTAAATAAAAACTTTTGAATAGTTCAGTGATCATTTTGTAACTTTTTGAAGTTAAGTAACCAAAGCATAAACTAATTAATAATTTAGTGACTTTTAGTAGAATTTACCCTTAAAGAAAACATACCAAAACCAAATATGTGGAGCAACTCTACTCCATTAGAGTTGTGTAAATAGTGCAGCAATGTGGGTGATATAGCTTAAAAGAAAAGGAGTCTTTTCATTCTTAATCACGTCCCCATGAACGTACGATCTCAACCATCCCTTTCTAATCGGGCCTTTTTCTTGAAAACCAAGACCCTGACAATTTACCACACTTTTTTTTTCTTCTTCTCTTTGTGGATTAGCTTAATTCATAAAGTATTGAACTGTTAATTTATGTGGATATGGTTTTTCCCCCTATTTTTCTTAGTGTTTTATTACCCTCATTTAATTTTACTAGAACAAGAGATGGACTAGCTTAGCTGTGTATTTTGCTCCCAAGGAATAGATGTACCAATTACCTCAGACCTTGATTTATTTTTGAAGGTTTTCTTTTTCTATAATTTTTTTAGGGTTTTGTTTCCCTCATTTATAGTATTCTTCTTTGCTTGTTTATTTTGCCGTGTTTGGTTTGCATTTGAGGTTTGTATACTATCTCTTACATTCTTAGATTGGCCTTAGTACCAGATACAATGAAAGAATTATTCATGAGTTGCCGGTGTTCAATTTTATATGATTGCATGTTTCTAAATTGCAAATATTGTATAATAAATAGGGAGAGTGAAAGTCGAATTTGCTTCGAACCAAATTAGCTGGTTGGACCAGGAACTAGTCAGAGTATTTGTTTAAAGAAGGGCATTGAATCGGTTGATTTAGGAATTGATATGGACCAGTTGAATTGAATTTTTATTTTTTTATCAATTTTTTAGTGATTTGTTTAACCAGATCGGTCAAACTGATTGGAGTTGTGAACAAGTGATCTAACTAGTTCGACCACCAATCTAGTTTTGAAAATCTTGGTAAAAGGTGCATATTGAATCATAAGACTCGTGATGCTTGAAAAGATTGGTTTAGAGTAGATAAATTTAGTATTCTTCATATTTATTTTACGATCTATGTTCAAAATTTGTGATTGTCATTATCAATGAATAAATGACACGTGTAATTTCTATCAAGCTTTTTTTACATGCCATTGAATCCAAATCAGCAATGTAAAAGCTAACCTACGCATCCAACGGTAAAAAACTAACCAAAGGATCATTTTGCTCACGTTGTTAACGTACAAGGATCAGTTTACTCATTTTCCAAAAAGGACTACAATGCAATCCAGAGTATAGCACAAGGACTAACATTGTAATTTCAGCTTATTATTGCTATACATTGATATTCTTTTGCATCAAATTTCATCAAAACTACAACACAGCATGTTTAAAAGCGAACAATCAGACAAACAAGCACAAGTGCAAAGAACAAAATCTGCACTTTCATTACCCTAATACAATTAAATTATTAGCAACCAAGCCTGTTCTGTTTTAATAACTACTACCTTTCGTGTGTGTGTGTTGAAGTGAAAAACGGATGCAGGCTTCGTCCTATAAGATCCCATCGTTACCAGCCAAGATCGCATATTTGTCTTTCCTTGTAAGATTGGTACACTCGAATCCTAATGCAGTTGCAATCTGACCCTGCACATAATTGGCAACTTCGAATTTCGATTTCCCTCCGGTATTATGTGTTTGCCAGCCCGGTAACTTGTTTAGAATCATGATCAAGCATGTAGGATTGGGATTCGTGAGATGAAATGCTGAGTCTAGGCATTTTTGTCCACTGGCTGTTGATCCATAGAACAAGCTGACCTGCAATTTTATAGCTACGGGGACGATGTCATCGGTGATCTCCGCAAACAAGGGACTAAATCTTAGCAGATAAGGCTCTCTGCAAGTGGTTCCTTCAGGGCAAACCACTAAGTCCCCTTTGCTTAACATCTTCTTCATTGTTTCTTCGTCTGTTTTTCGGTCTCGTGTTAACCGGACCGTCTTGATAGGTGAAATTACCTCACTGAACCTACTAACGCTGTAGGTGACAGCGGAGACAGACTTCATCATAGCAAAGGTTAAATAAACTGGGTCTAGTAATGTTCTATGGTTACATACATACAGCATGCCTCTTTTTTTTCCTTCACCGGAAGATTCAACGTTCGAATTCGATACGGTATTTATCATCCCTGAAAAAGCTAATAAAGGTCCAGAGACCTTGAAAGGCAATGAAATGAAAACCATGATTCTAGTTATGTGTAGGAGGAAACCAAATGGTAGCCAAATGAACATAGATAAGGTGTTTAATGGGGTTGGCCTAAAAGCCAACCTTCCATCATGGAAGATCAATGGCTTTAAAGATTTCTTCCTTGGAAGGACTGGCCACTTCTTCTTTTCTGCCTCAGTCACCAAGTATATCTCCTGTTTCAAACATTTCAATCAATAAATTTATGTACTAAACAAGGGTAAATGCTCAAATTAGAGCTCAAACCTTTTAGAGGTTGCTCGTGTAAGGTCAAATATTTTAAAATAGTTAAATAAGAGCTTATCTTTTACAAAAATACCAAATTAAGCTTTTTCATGCAGGTCAGCTTATTTTATAAAAAAAGTTAGACAAATGTTAGACATGTTTAGAATAAAACATATAAGATCTGAATCAAATATTACTTGAAAAGAAAACAAAGCAATTAGAACATAATTTAAAACTTAATATACAGCATTTGAAAAATCCTTATTTGAACATTTTTAAAAAGTTAAGCCATTATTTAATTATTTTGAAAGATTTAACCTTCATTTGAACACTTTTATAAAGATTACATCATTATATGATCATTTTGAAATGTTTGATCTTGGGAAATAAAATCAATGAAAAAACATTTAAAAAAAAGGGGTTTACCTTGCAACGAGAGAAAATTTTATGGTAATTATGAGAATTTCTGAAGCAACCTAAACCGATATTATTAATACACATTGTTGCAGGATCCATGTTTTCCTCCATTAAACCTAAGAAGTAACCATGGAATTCCTTTAACTCTTTACCAACAACAACATGGATTCCCAAATAGTCACCTAAGAAACATTCAACCATGATCCTAGGCATTGAAGTGACTGCCACCTTTGTTTTATACTTCATCACCATATCAAACCCCACAACACCAACATCTTCAAGGAAAAATTTAGGCAAAATAGCAGTCCCAGCTCTGAACTTCTCCTTTTTAATACCAACAAAGCTGACAAATACCATAACTTTGAGTCCAAGTTCATGGCCGAGTAACCAAACAAGAGGGTACAAAAGAAGCAAGATGAGAGCTCTAAAGAGTCCACCAGCTTCAAAAGCTACCAACATGAAGTAAGGAAAGAGTGAATATGCCTTCAATAATGCACCCTCTAAATGAAAAACCAATGTCTGGTTTGAAACCTCATCTGTAAACGAGGAATTCTTAAGAAACTTGAATTGAGTTGGTGCAGGGATGCCATGGCTGAACTTCAACCTTAGATAAGGCAACTTCCTTGATGTTTTACGCATGATTTCAAACAGTGAGGAAAAATATTTTAGTTGAAAGAGCTTCTTAATCCTTGGCATGTTTTTTCTTTTTTGCTTTGTCGCTTGAAATGTAAGGAAGGGCTGAAAATTTATAGTAGATGTGTATGGTCGTCGTTCACTAGCTACTGTTTATTTTATGAGGTAATGGATAATTTTTTTGATGGCTTAGTGACAAAGGATCAGATAATAATGGGTTGCATTTGCCCCAAACTTGTCCCACAACAGTGACTAGCCATTGCGACCGCTAAAAATGGACGTAAATCTGCCAGTAGTCCCGATCCTGTAGGACATCTAGCACATAAACTGACAAAAATTAAAGATTTTTTTTTTTCGTTTGAAATGTTTCATGTTGCTGATTTTGGAATGATAATTGGTCTACTACCACCAGCAACCTGTCCAAATTTAAATATTGTTCAAAAATTAAAAGAGTTTTGTTGATAGGTGGAATACACCTAACATCATTAAACCAATATTGAATTTATGATTTTCACACTCAATTTTAAAATTTTAAAAAATATTATTCAATTATTCGGAAGTTTTTATTCAAGTCACCATAATGTTAAAATTGTTGTTGTATAACCCTTTTGTTGGCACTATCTGCACTAATCAAAAGCTGATCTCCTTCCCTTTTCTTCCATAGTTCAACTTTTTTTTATGAAATAACTTTAAATATTACAAATCTGTGCACCTAAATCTAAATAATTTTTTTCTCTGAACTTCGACACTGACCGTCAGATTGACTTGGATCTAGGGTATGTTTTTCTACTTGTCGATGGGTACTAATCTATTGTACCGATTGTTGAATAGTCGCTTAAAGCACGCTAGCCGAATGTTGAAAAAGAAACTTAATAACCCAGTAACTTAAATAAAAACTATCGAATAGTTCAATAACCATTTTGTAACTTTTTGAAGTTAAGTGACCAAAATGTAAACTTACTAATAGTTTAGTGGCCTCAGGTATAGTTTACACTAGATAAAAATATTAAAACAAATATGGTTTTCTCACTAAAATATTATAAAAACAATAATTATTTACCAAAATAACACGGGTCCTAAATTATTTACAGTTTCGTACAATCCCTTCCCTAGTAACTTGTATTTTTATATTTTTTTATATCCATGGTGGCGATTTGGGATCCCGAGATAACAAAGATTTTCTTTCTTGCCAAATTGAAGTCTGACATGTCACTTTGATCCAATTTAGTCCACTTTCAAGTTTATAATTTTTTTTTTGTAATTTGTATGATATCAAAATTAAATATATTTACTATAATTTAAATATTAAAATATTATATAAAGTTGTTTATGTTTAGAAATTTCATAAAAAATATAATGGTAGTAAAAGATATATATAGTTACATATTAAATAAAAAAATTATATATATATATAAAGGACTTAAATGGACTTGAAGTAATCCTTTACAAATATGAAAAAATTTAGGTAAAATTCCAAAGTCATATTTCATGTCAGGCTGAACCAAATGTTTCAAGTTTGGTTCGTGTGCTTTCTCATGGTGCTACAAAAAGCAGAATACGGTGGCACAATTTACAGCAGCAGCTGAATTTATTATAGCTAGTGTTGCTGTCAATCAAGATTTGTGGTTAAGAAAAGTTTTAGTGGATTTGAATTTAAAGCAAGAAGGATGCACAAAAGTGTTTGTTGGTAATCAAGCTGCAATATCCAACTCTAACAATCCTGTTTTCTCTTAGAAAAGTGCAGAAAGAAGGTTTAATTAGTTTAAAGTAGGGCAAATCTAAATTTCAATTACCCAATATATTTACAAAGCCCTTACCAAGAAGCAAGTTTGAGTTTGTTAGAGAGAAACTTGGAGTTTGAAGCAACCAAAGCAGTGATAGAATGTTAAAGTTGTTATTATTGCTAATTTTAGAAGATTGTTGATCATAAAATATGGTAAGTTGTTTGATGGTCACTTGATGGTCAATGGTATTCATCACCCCAGGTGTGGCTTGGGTGTGAACCGTGCTAATCGTATTTATTGTTTGAGTCAATAAAAATGTGAATCAACCAACAACTTTTATCTTTCTTTCTTTTTAAGTTACAGTTGAATTTATTCCAACAATATATAACTTGGGACAATTATCAAAGAGGAAATATTCTTTGTTCTACATTTATATAAGATCGTTAATATCTCATTTTCAACAACGGTTTATAAATGAGATTTTTTTAGTGATTTAATTGCTGAGTTCATGAATTTGATGGGGAAAATAAATTTAAAATTGGTCAAAATACGCAGCTAATCTCTGTATTTGAATGAGGTTGAGATATAGTCCCTTATATTTTTTATTTAAAAATTATAATCTGATCGTGACTTTGTTAATATTTTTCATAAATTTTTTTTATTAATTCACTCTTATAATTATATAAACTTTGGGCAAAATACCAAAAAAAGCCCCTTGTTTTTTTAAATTTATTGAAAGGGGCTCGGTATTTTATTATTTACCGGAATAGGCCCTTTTTCCTGAAAACGCGTCCCCGTCAACGCGATGTCAGGGGACGTGTAAGCAAAACGTGTCCCTGGGGGCGCGCTTTGCTTACGTGGACACAAAGTGCGCTAACGAGGACGTGCTTTGTTGCCACGTAGGCAAAGCGCGCCTCAGGACCGTTTTGTTGCCACGTAGCACGCCCCTGGGGACGCGTTTTCCCCACATGTGAACAGTGTAACGGTTATTTTTTTTACCGTTTCCCCCCCAACGGTAAAAAAAAACCTATAAAACCCCCCCACCCTTTCATTTTTTTTCACAAACTAATCCTCTCTCAATTATTTTCTCAATTTCCTCTCAATTTGCTCTCAATTTGCTTTCAATTTCCTTCCAAATTTCTCTCAAATCCATATTTAATTTTAATTTGCTCTCAATTTTCTCTTAAATCCCTATTTTTAATTATTTTTAAAAAAATTTTAATTTTTTAATTTTTTAAATCGAAAAAATTTGTACGAATTTAGCAATGGACGGAGAATTGATTCATCTTGATAACCAGCACATATCAGTCAAACAAATGAAAATGGTAAGTGTTAAATTTATTTTTTAAATATTATTTAAGATTTTTTTATTTATGCATTTTTAGATAATTATTAATTTATTATTTGTTATAAAAGTCTGTAGATCGAATATTAGAATGCTATATCCGGAATATGCATGGTCCTCCATCACCATTGGTAGAGAATTACCTGCGGGAAGCGGGTTTTTGGCACGTGGCGACAGTAGGCTGGGGATGCAAGTTGGACCCGAAACTTATCAGTTCATTGATCGAGAGGTGGAGACCCGAGACGCACACATTCCATCTTTCATGTGGAAAGTGCACTATCACTTTGGAAGATGTCAATCTGCAATTGGGATTGTCGATGGACGGGTACCCAATCACTGGGTCAGTTCAATCTGCCGATTGGGGAGCGGTGTGCTACGAGCTATTAGGCGTTATTTCGGAGAAAATTAACAGAGGTCGGATCGAGATGGGCTGGCTACGAGATACATTCCCGGAGCCGGATGATGATTCAACCGAAGTAGAAAGAATTCGATATGCTCGGGCATACATTCATCAGATAATTGGAGGTTATCTGATGCCGGACTTGTCACGGAACCTCGTACATCTAAGATGGCTGTTGAAACTCGTTGATTTTAAAGCAGCTGGTGAATTGAGTTGGGGGTCTGCCGTCTTGGCAACATTATATCGGGAGATGTGCAGGGCGACGCGACCGAGTAAAGCGAAAATCGGAGGTTGCCTGTCACTACTGCAGTCATAGGCACGATTTCACTTTCCATTTCTACATCCTCGAGTAGACCACCCATATACATTCCCACTCATTACGAGGTAAATTTTATATTAGATTTTTTACTATTGTTATGTATATTTTTAAAAATAATAGTATGCTAAAAAAATTTAATTAGGTGGAACCATCCGGCAAGTTATGCTCGATTACCTACCTCTCTTGAAGATATAAGACTTCTATTAGACCAACAGTCGGAAGCACATGTAAGTATTAAATAAAATTTATATTTCCATCATGAGCTAGTCGATTGGTATTTAGTATTTAGTATTTAGTACTATGTATATAACTAATATTTCTATATGTTCATATGGTTTCAATGGACACCATACAAGGATCCGACAATTCGTGCAGTAATTCCGGATGAGTTCCTCCAAAATCCAAACGCTTGGCAGGCGAAAGTCGCGTTGATCAGCTATGCGACCGTACGACAATTTAGATGTAGACAACCGATTCCCGTGGCACTTGAGGTGTTTGATGATCAACACAAAATCGACCTACAGCAATTACATTCGGATTGGCCGAGATTCTGGTCCTACTACATCCAAACATGGGAAGATCGGTATGATTATATACCTAATCTGGAACCGATCATCGTTCCGGAGTTAGCATGCGTGCCGGAATACATGCAATGGTGTAGGATCCATGGCAAGCCGTATTTACTGTCGGTAGAGGAGAGGCAGCGGAAATTATGTGTCCAAAGGGAACGACGTGGGCCTTTAAATCCAAGACGAAGGGACGACGCAGGCCCATCAATGAGGCCCAGACATTCACCCGGCCCATCATCAACGGCCATTCAATTAGCCCATCGAGAGCACCGATACAGTCACCCGACCCAGCAGTTCAACCAACAATACCCACAACACAGCCTTTTCCGATAATGCCAGGTGCTTATCCTATCCCTTTTATGTATCCTAACCCTTATATGTTTCCTTTTTCGAGTCCTATGGCAGGTTGGAGCCAATAGCCCGGTTCATCTCCATTTTCTGTTATGCCGAGTGGACCGCCGATGTATAGGCCAGCGTCGCACGAGGGATCGCAAGATGGGCCGTCGGGGAGCTCTTCTTTTTACCAATCTCCATCACCGTATGGGTTTCAAACAACGTCGCCGTTGGTGATGCAAACACCTCCACATTCACTATTCTATCCAGGTGGTTCATCGTCCCAACACTAACAACTAGATGCAGTACCGGAGGAACCAGAATCCCTGCCGGAGCAATCACAACCCCCGCCGGAAGTTGGACAAAGGAGGAATCCAGCGCGTAACCATCAACGGCTGCCATGTGGCACTGAATCTGGTGGGCCCGGAGATTGATTTGTATTCTAATATATTTGTACAAACATTATGAATATTTTGATATTATTTGACGAAATAAAATAGAAATTTGTTTGAGTTATTACCCTAAAACCCTAAGCCATTAACTTAAAAACCCTAACCCTTAACTTAAAAACCCTAATCTAATTTATTAAAAATTTATAAGTTTATAATTTATAAATAAATTTATAATTTAATTGACAAACCCTAACAAAACCTTAAACCCTAAGCCCTTAACTTAAAAACCCTAAACCTTAACTTAAAAACCCTAACCTAATTTATTAAAATTTGAAAATTTATAATTTATAAATAAATTTATAATTTAATTGACAAACCTTAACAAAACCTTAAACCCTAAGCCCTTAACTTAAAAACCCTAATCCTTAACTTAAAATGTAATACCACGAAAATCTTTACAGTAAGATATTATATTTGATATAATAAAATAAGAAAATAAAGTGTCGAAAAGGGGAAATTTTGGAGTTATGTCAACATTGGGACGTATATTATGACATATTAGTTCAAGAAATGATTAAATCGCAAAAGTGAGAAAAGTTTTGTTGCCCAAGAGTAAATACTTGAAATTTGAGGGGTTAAAGTGTAAATAAGAAAAAGTTGAAGGACCAATGGTGTAAATATTTTAAGGGTGGAATGATCTAGAAACTAAGAAAAATGGATGGATTAGGACCAAATTGAAAAAGGTGAAGAAGTTTGAGGGACTAAATCCTAATTTTACCAAATTAAGTAATGACTCAAGATGGAATTTTAAAAGATTATGAAGGGCAAAATGGTCAATTAGAAGAGAGAGAAATCTAGAAGCTAATGATGATGTTGGAGATATTTTAGATTAATAAATAAATAAATAAATAAATAAATAAATATTAGTTTATTAATATTTTAACTTGTTTTTTTAAATGATATTTTATTATTTTATTATTAATTTATTTAGTATATATATATATGTGGAAAGAAAGATGAAAAGCAACCCATCCCCACCATTTCTCCATGCATTAATGTGAGAAGAAGAGGGAAAGAAAGAAAGTTTTGCTTTCTTTACAATTTGGTCCTCTCACCAAAAATTCACCATTTTCACTTAGAATTTAAAGAAATTTCCATAGCCACCAAGAGAGAAAATTGATAAGGAGACTATGAGGAGCTAGAATGTCAAGTTGGATTCAAGAAATTGGAGATGGAGGAGAGAGAAAATCAAGTTAAAGGTTGAAATCAATAGGACAAGGTAAGAACATTGAGATTTCAATATATTTTTAAGTTTGATATTATTGAAATAGCATGGAAAAGATTTTATAGTAGAGTTTTCTTATATAAATTCTTATGTTCTTGATATATTAGTGAAGAGAAATAAGTAAAATGATGGGAAATATTATAGAGAAAGGGAATAAGGAAGTTATAAACTTAGTAATTAACATTTTGCACTAAAACAGTTTTGGACAGCAGCAGTAGATTAACTTTGAAAAATCACCATAAATTGTGGAAATGAAATTAGAGGATGAAAAAATATATAATTAAATCTTACTGAGTCTAGTTTCTCATAGAAGAAACAGTGTAAGTAATGAAAATGTAAATCATGAGATATAATATATTTTGTGAGACAAGGTCAGAATGATTTCGGGTTCCCCTGTTCTGAGTTTGGAAAATCATAAAAAATTGTAAAAAAATAACCATGGGTTATAATTTATATTTTTAAAATCCTTAGAGAGTATATTTTCAATAGAAGAAAACGGGGATATCATCCAAATTCTGTACAATGAGATAATTAAGTTTTAGTGAAGAAGGGTCGGAACTGTTAGACAGCAGAACAGAGGTGGCTTTAAAGAATAAACTGTACTTATTGGCTAAACCAAAAATTCTGAAAATTTTATGGTAAGAAGATATGTGAGTCTAGTTTCAGGTAAAATTATTGGATTATAATTTGGAGTTCTGTAGCTCAAGATAAAAATAATTTAGTGGCCATGACTCAAATGGACAGTTTTGAATAAATTTACAAGTAAATAGTGAAATCATAGATAATGTTACTTATAAGCATATTATATAAATTAAGGATGTGGAATGGAGAGGAGGAGGAGGAAAATGTATATATATGAATATTCAGCTAGCATGGATAATTTGCACGTTTTAGGCGCCGGGACTAAATTGAATAAAAGTAAAACTTTAAGGGTAAATTTGTAAAAATGTCAAAAAGTGACCAAATTGCATGAAATGAATTGTTTTATTATTTAAATTAGTAAATTGAATGAAATATTAATTTAGACCAAGATTGGGTGAAAATTTAAGAAAAATAGAAAATTTCCAAAATATCCGTGAATTTTGGTATTTCTGCAATTTAGTCTGGTAAGCTCGAATGAGTTGTATTCTATAAAATTTTAATTGAAGTAAATGCTATTTGGTAATGAATATTATATATATGTGTATTATTATTGGAATTGAATTATTATTGGTAATATGTATAATTATTTGATGCATTTAGATGATTATCGGAAGCTCAATTGAGTTGGAAGCATGTTGGAGATACATCACAGTATCCATTGGTTCTAACGGTAATTTTGGATGATTTGATTCTGGTTATAATGGCAGGTATAAGTTAAATTGGTTAACGTTAACTCATTAATATTTTGGTTTTGATTGGTTATAAATATGAATGCTAGATAAAAATGAAATGTCTGAAAATTAATTAGTAAACTCCGGTAATGCCTCGTACCCTATTTTGGTGTTGAATACGGGTAAGGGGTGTTACATAAAAACCCTAACCTAATTTATTAAAAATTTATAAATTTAATTGACAAACCATAACAAAAACCTTAAACCCTAAACCCTTAACTTAAAAACCCTAAGCCCTTAACTTAAAAACTCTAACCTAATTTATTAAAAATTTATAAATTTATAATTTATAATTAAATTTATAATTTAATTGACAAACATTAACTTAAAACCCTAAACCCTAAACCTTTAACTTAAAAACCCTAACCTAATTTATTAAAATTTATAAATTTCTAATTTATAATTAAATTTCTAATTTAATTGACAAACCTTAACTTAAAAACTCTAAACCCTAGACCCTTAACTTAAAAACCCTAAGCCTTAAAAACCCTAACCTTTAACTTAAAAACCCTAACCTAATTTATTAAAATTTATAAATTTATAATTTATAATTAAATTTCTAATTTAATTGACAAACCTTAACTTAAAAACTCTAAACCCTAGACCCTTAACATAAAAACCCTAACCCTTAACTTAAAAACCCTAACCTAAGTTATTAAAATTTATAAATTTATAATTTATAATTAAATTTATAATTTAATTGACAAACCTTAACTTAAAAACCCTAAACCCTTAACTTAAAAACCCTAAGCCCTTAACTTAAAAACCCTAATCCTTAACTTAAAAACTCTAACCTAATTTATTAAAATTTATAAATTTAAAATTTATAAATAAATTTATAATTTAATTGACAAACCCTAACAAAAACCTTAAACCCTAAACCCTTAACTTAAAAACCCTAAGCCCTTAACTTAAAAACCCTAACCCTTAACTTAAAAACTCTAACCTAATTTATTAAAATTTATAAATTTATAATTTATAATTAAATTTATAATTTAATTGACAAACCTTAACTTAAAAATCTTAAACCCTAAACCCTTAACTTAAAAACCCTAAGCCCTTAACTTAAAAACCCTAACCCTTAACTTAAAAACTCTAACCTAATTTATTAAAATTTATAAATTTATAATTTATAATTAAATTTATAATTTAATTGACAAACCTTAACTTAAAAATCTTAAACCCTAAACCCTTAACTTAAAAACCCTAACCTAATTTATTAAAATTTATAAATTTATAAATTTATAAATTATAATTAAATTTCTAATTTAATTGACAAAACTTAACTTAAAACCCTAGACCCTTAACTTAAAAACCCTAAGCCTTAAAAATCCTAACCCTTAACTTAAAAACCCTAACCTAATTTATTAAAATTTATAAATTTATAATTTATAATTAAATTTATAATTTAATTGACAAACCTTAACTTAAAACCCTAAACCCTTAACTTAAAAACCCTAACCCTTAACTTAAAAACCCTACCCTAATTTATTAAAATTTTATAAATTTATAATTTATAATTAAATTTATAATTTAATTGACAAACCCTAATAAAAACCCTAACAAAAACCCTAAACCTTTAACTTAAAAACCCTAAGCCCTTAACTTAAATACCCTAAGTCCTTAACTTAAAACCCTAAAACCCTAACATTAACAAAAATCCTAACCTTAAACTTAACCCGATATGATATAATTTAAAATTTTACTAACAATTAATACAATTAACAATTAATAATTTTACTAACAATTAATTCAATTAATAATTAATAATTTTACTAACAAAATGTTTAGATTTTACAAAATGTTTTGATTAGTACAAAAAATATAATTTGTTTAGAATGATATTTAACTATTGCGATTTGGGCATGCTCGACTTGTATGGCCTGGATTCTTACACAATTCGCACAATTTCTGTTGATTGGCTATTTCTCGGATATCCATATTGTTACGTATTCTAGTTGAGCAAGGTCGACCCTTTGGTTTGCGACGCAATTCTCTATCCAGTAACAGCTTAAAAGGAGCAAGAGATACTGGCGGCCACTTACGTTCATCTAGGACTGGTGGGAAAACGTGTCTCCAGACGTTGTACTTGTTCTCTAATTTGTACACTTCGTCCACATAACTCATCGGATCCAGACGGAAATTCTGACAAGCTGCAATAACATGAGCGAATGGATAACGAAGTGCATCAAACATCCCACAGTCACAAGTCCTGTTTCGTAAGTGTACACGATATTGCCCGCTAACAACACCTTGGTGCGATCTGTCAAACTCTGTCACGCGAAACCATAAGTTGTCTCGATCGTGACACATTGTGTGCATGGTGTTCTCTCGCGCATTGGCCTTGTTAATTTCTTGTACTACCTTACTGCACCATACATGGCCTCCCTGCATCTGGCCTGCATAACTCGCTGCTCGCTTTGGAAATAGCGCCGCCAAACGAAAATATTTCTCTTGCACAACCGATGTTATCGGTAGATGGAGAGTTCCTTTTAGAACAAAATTTATGCATTCAGCCAGGTTTGAGGTCATATGACTATATCGCAGGCCGCCGTCGTATGCTTGTGCCCACTGTTCGAAACGTATGTTACAAAGGTAGTCCACCCCTTCTCCGTTAATTGAATGTAAAATTGCCAACATCTCGTGAAAACGGTCTTTATTTATTTCATACCCTGCCAATATAAGTTCATAACGAATATTACATACCACTTCTTCATTTGCAACTAATTCAAATTGAGAAACAAAATAACACAGATAGAGACTAAATACCCATGTTGGTCATTTGTCGACGTTCACTCTTAGATGAATATTGCCTGTAGTAGTTGGAAGTAACGTGCCTTAGGCAATATCGATGGTGTATGCGCTGCCATAAGCTTCCCTGTCGATCAAATGCAGCTAATATACCTGTACCCCGATCTGAAATAACACAGATATCAGGTTAGGGGCACACATGCCTCCTTAACCTAGATAGAAAGAAATCTCAATCATCAGATGACTCCCCCGGTGTTATTGCAAATGCAATTGGAAGAATTCTCCTACTGCCATCCTGTGCCACTGCAAGCAATAGCTGATGAGTATACCTACCAAACATAAAGGTACCGTCAATTTGTACCAATGGCTTGCAGTATGGAAATGCGTCTCGGTATTGCTTAAAGGTCCAAAACAGGCATTTGAACACTTGGCATCCACGTAGCAATCGGTCGTTGTAGTACGCATGTTCTGTTTCAAGGTCTGTGATGGCACATAGGACATATCTCTCTAGCACTTGACACCACTGCCATATTTCATTATATGAGGGGTCCCACCCACTATGCATCTTTTCCAACGCCTTCTACTTAGCTATCCAAGCCTTGCGGTAAGAGGGCGTGTACCCCATTTGGCTACGAATATTGGTAATTAACATCGGCACTGAAGTATTGGGATCTGCTTTCACCGTGGGCAGTATCAAGCTAGCTAACATAGCTGAATCCATCTTGGGATGATCTTGTGAAACACCTATAAATGGAGTACATTAAATAATGCAACATTACATAATAACATTATTATTCATAAACCGTTAATACTGTACCTGCAGCACATGTATGTGGACCTTTGTACTTTTTTATCTCCCACAACCCTGTCATTTTCCTCAACGAGGCGTATATTTTCCATGAACATGTGCCGTCTTGCACAGCACACTTCGCCTCAAATTTATTAGATTTGGATTTAACGACGTGGTAGTTAACGCCGTTTTTGATGCTATGTTGTTTCAAAGCACCAATAAAACTATCCTTGCTGGAAAACTGATTACCAACTTCAAATTCACCCAAATCTATCCCCGAACTTGTACGATCACGTAACCAGTGTGGTAGATCTGGAAACTCCAACGCATCATCTGCAGACAGATCGACATTATGCATGTGGGCTGGAGGTGAGTATGCTCTGAATCGTGGATTTTATTCTTTATCTGAACTCCTTTCAGCATCTTCAGGTTCTGTTGGAATAGGCTCCTATTCAGAAAATAAGCCAACTTCTACACTATCGGGCCTGGGCTCTCGAGGTGGATCCACATCGAAGTCATCTTCTAACCCGCCATCATCTGCAACATACGAGGTCCCCTCACCAGTGGACTTCATAGGGAGTACATCATCCCTTCTTTTGGGCATTTCATAACGTCTCCAATTCGATTTAGATTGCCAACCACTAGAACTTAATGTCGTTCCCCAGTACGTATTTCCAGCATCAAACATCGAGCCACTGACGTACATGTCTCATCCACCGACAGAGTGTATTGCAGGGGATGTGCATTCCACACCGCTACCAAACATGGGCTGTTTAGTGTTTTGTAACTCGCTAATCGAGTGTCGGCCAAGGGTCGTGTATACATCTCGAACACCGGTCGCAAGTACATCATTTGGCGATGTAAATTGTACATATAACTCAATATAAGGTGTTCCACTAGCAAGATGAGTATGCACCATTGCCTCCAAGCTACGAGCAACTTTTATGTCGACTGAGTCATATGTCACCGGATCAAAAGAAGAAAAAATCGATACGTAATAGACAAAACTTTCATTGGCGTCGTTCCAAAAATTTTACGCCTAATTCTTTTACGAAGTTCTGTCAAATCTATGTTCTGGTTAAAAACCAGTCGCACCGTATTATCTGAAAAAAAAATAACATCGTCCTCAGTGTGGCAAACCTCACCATCAGAGTAAATAACAGCACTAATACGTTCACTCATATTTAATTTCTAACCTTCTTAGCCTCTCTAAATTTTTTTGCTGTGTAACTTATGCAATCTGAGAACATTTTTTGTCTCATTTATAGCCTCACCCCAAACATGCTACAGTAGCAAAAGCGCGTCCACGAGGGCGCGATTTCAGAAATTCTTATGATAAAGCATCCTGCTTTAAGTGTTTTTTATACTATTTGCTCAGAAACGTCAACTCGAAATTATTTTTTCAGGACCTACTATAGCAAAAGCGCATCCACGTGGGCGCAATTTCAGAAATTCTTCTGATAAAGCATCCTGCTTGAAGTGTTTTTTATACTATTCGCTCAGAAATGTCAACTCGAAATTATTTTTTCAGGACCTACTGTAGCAAAAGCGCGTCCACGTGGGCGCGATTTCAGAAATTCTTCTGATAAAGCATCCTGCTTTGATTTTATCTTAAAAACCCATAAACACGAAACCTAATATAATTTTTAAAAAATTATAATTAATTCAATTAAGAAACCCTAGACCCTAATCCCTTATTTGTTTAATTTTTTCTCCAAAACCCTAAAAACCTTAAACCGTAACCCTAAAAACCCAAAAACTGACGTGGGAGAGATGGCAAAAACGCGTCCCTGTATGCTACGTGGCGAAAAAAACGCATCTCAGTAGCGCTTTGCCTACGTGGCAACAAAGCGTCCTCGTAAGCGCTTTGTGTCCACGTAAGCAAAGCGCCTCGTGGATGGATTTTATAACACGCCCCCGACATCGCTACCGACGGGACGCGCTTTAGGGAAAAGGCCCATTCCAAGAATAATAAAATACCGGGCCCATTTCGATAAATTAAAAAAAGGGCCTTTAATGGTATTTTGCCTATAAACTTTAAAAGAAAAAAATTATTATTAGAAAATTAAAGAAAATCCCAATAGTGCCAATAAGTAAAAATAATAATAATAATTTTAACTTTTATAAACATTCGGATTAAATCTTAAATTTTGATACCTTTGAATTTCGATAAGGTAAAGTAGTATATATAGGAAATGAAATGATTTCCTGGAAATAAATCTATGTTTTGTTTAATAAATATATATTCTATGTATTATCGTTTGAATAATTATATTGTTTTTTTCTTTTTTAATTTCAGGCGTTTTTATTGGTTTTAAGGTCTTAGTGTTCGATTTGAGGTGGTATTTAGATAAAGCCCTCCCAATAATAATTACTCTAATATTCAAACTCTATTTTAGTAGAGTTAAAAAGCTCGAGTTAGTAAGTTGTCATTAGATGTATTTATGGGATCAAGTTCCGATCAGGTTTATGCATGGTATTAATCAGTGGCGGAGCCAACGAGGGCTAGCAAGGGTCTCGGTCCCCCCTAAAATGGAAAATTTTCTATTTAAGCCATTTATAATTTATAAAATTTTAAATTAGTAATGGTAAAATTACACTTTGGCCTCCCAAAAATGATAAAAATTTGATTTAATCCTTTAAAATTTACATTTTTACAATCATAAAAATATACAATTTAATTCTGGTCCCCCAAAAAAATTTCTAGCTCCGCCACTAGTATTAATATCATGTATAATTATCCAAGCTTGACCCAGCTCGAAAGATGAGCCTCAAATTTTGCCCAATCCTGCTCATCTATAATTTTGAACTAACGAGAATACCCTTTATTTTTCATCATATTACTAAATTAATTTTAAAATAATTATAATTTGATTTAGAATTATTAATTAAAAAGTTGTGTTAATTTTAAAATAGAGTTATTACTTGGATAGAACTCTAAGCATAAGATATAAAAAATTATGATAATTATAATTTAATTTGTAATTATTAGTTAAAAATTTTGACGTGTTTATTGATACAAAATAGAATTATTACTTGAATAAGCATCTTAATTATCACTTAATTAATAGTAGAGCTTTATAATCGTTTGGTGTAGGTGTATAATGTTCGTGGGTTTGTTTTGAAAAGAAAATCAAATTTCAACAGTTATTTTTAACTACTATTATTAAATATGTTTATTAATTTAATTTATATTTTATTTATTTATCTTGGATTATTATTATGATTGCTACATGATGTTTTACCTTTTTTATTTTTTCAAATTAAAATTGTAGTTTATTTTTTATATAGTTCCAAATTTATATATTATTTAAAATTAAGAGAAATTACCATCGTCAAGGATAGGTAACACTAATTAAAAATATGTTATTTAAAACTAATTAACAATTAAACGCATGTAATATTAGAAATTAATATTTGTAAATGGTTAACCTAAGCTCGTTTAGATTCGACTATATTATTATTTTTGTTTCCAAAATATAATTATTTTTAATTTAATATTTAGTAATTATATATATATATATATTACTCCCGTTATATATATCTAATTAAATCTAAACATATATAAATTGACATATTTTTTAAAATTTACATTATAGTTAGGGGTGTAGCTAGAGGTGTTGGTAGGGTCTCAATCCGCCTAAAATTTTTAAAATTTTAAGTTAATAAAGGTAAAATTACACTTTCCCTCCCTAAAAATAATAAAATTTTGATTTAATTCTTTAAAATTATAAAGATATAATCTATTACAATGATGAAATTATATTTTACTATCATAAAATTATAATTTAATTTCATCACCAAAAAATTTTTTGGATTCACCCCATATTTAATTTTCATGTATTAGGGGTGAAAATCTAAAAGATTATTTGTTAATTTTTGTAATTTTGAGTTTGTATTTGTAATGTTAGTTATTGATATTTTTTTAATTATATTCTAATTGTAGCTTTTAAACTCCGACAAAAAAAAACTGAGTACTGAATCCAATACATATCATTATCAAGAGTACTGCTAAATATTGCAAGCTCATAGGCAGCTTTGTTGTCTTCTCGTCGCGTAAGGTTGATACGGAACTCAGCAAATCGTTGCAACAAGGATTTGACCTTGTCAAGAATCGGCCCAATCTCGGACTTTCCCTCTTTACTACTCAATCCTTTCATAATCACTCTTGCATCACCTTCAATAATAACGTAGGAAAATCTCGTGTCATTAATCGTTTCAATAGCATTAACAGCTGCAATAACTTCCGCAATAGCAACGTTTGCTACAATTGACAATTTCAAAGCTGCTGCACCAACCACAAATCCTTCAAAGTCTCTTAACACAACTCCCACCCCTCCATCGTTGTTTGATGCCTTAAAACTAGCATCAAAGTTGACCTAAACAAAATTGGAGGTTGGGCTTCTCCATGGGCGGCAATGTGAATAACCAGCACTACTTTTGCTTCAGTGAAATCCTTGTAGCAATTCGTAGTACTTTCAACAATTCTCACATCGGTATCATTGAAATTGCGAAAAAATGAAGCATTTCCCGATTTCCATATTGTCCAAATAAAAAAAAGGAACCTGTCAAAATCATCTTCCTTGGGTTCTCGAGCTGTGATTTCAGGTCTCCATCGCAAATCTGATTCGAAAATCCACATAAAGCCAACACACTTTTCGCAATAGGGCATTCACGTAAGGCATGTATAATATCTTCTGATTCATTTCCACATTGCTTTGAGAATGTAAGGAAGTATATTTGCTACAATGTGGATTTCCAATTCAATATAATTATGAATTTTAACTTTTAGTTACATTAAAAAAACCTCTAAAATAAGCAATGCTATTACGCTAAAGTTTAAATGATTATAAATTGTCATTTATGAGAAACCAATTAGCTTGAAAAAATAGTAAATGGTCGAAAAGATAAATAATAATGTATTTTCTACTTTTTATTATAATTTATATATTTGAGTCATATAAATATATAAAACTTATCTCGAGGATACCAATTAAATTTTATACATATTAATAAAAATTTTCAAAAATAGGTCTAATGAGAATTTTCAAAAGTATATATATATGAAAATCGAATCTAAGAAGAGCGGTGTTATGGACAAACAATTTCTCAATGTTGATAAGTGGTGTTTTTAGGAGGAAAATTGGATCCAAGAAAAGAGGTGTTACAGGAAAACAATTTCTCAATGTCGATATTACGAGTGTATGCATTATTTTGAAAGGTTTTTTATTTTTATTTTTGCCTACTTTAGTTACAACTAAATGAAGTAACTATTAATTGTAAAAATAGAGGTGGACACCAAAAAATTGTTCACACAATTTGGATACTTCCTTTATCGGTAGGGCCTCACTTAGAGAGTAATCCATTATAAACAACAAGTGCAAGTTATGATTTAGATTCAACTCACTCATCAAGTTGCAACCTCCCTCCTATACTTCGAACTAAATCACTTTCCCTCTAAGACTTTTCCCCTTGATTAATGCGATTCAATTTACTTACAGTTTTGCACTCATAAAAACAATTACTAATTGAACCAATTAAGTGCTCTTACACGCTACTTTCTTAACCTAAAACAAGTCATTCAATATATAAGCATAAAATGCTTATTAATTCAGTCCTTACTTAACTTGACCTAAAACAAGTCGTTCAATATATAAGCATGCTTATTAATTCAGTCCTTACTTAACTTGATTCTTGCACATAAAGTATACACTAATGAGCTATTAAATGTCTTCAAAGATCAACTATTATAAGCCCAAACAATTTTTTTTTTCCAAACAAGCCAATCAGATAAGGAGCAGGAACACAAACAATGTGTTATGCAGTTGGAAACATATGGGTGTGTATATGAAGACTGCCAGGAAAATGGAAGCATATAATGGAGGGATAGTAGTTCAGTGGAAGCTAGAACTATGGATGGTAATTCGAATGGAAGATTTAGATATATGTAAATATTCATTTTGTTTTTTTGCGGATTTGAATAGAGTGAATTTGGATTTTAAAATTATTATTCATTACGAATTTAAAGTGGATGTGAAAAGATATTTCAGATAATTATTATTCGAATTTACATTGCTTATTTGGATAATAAATGCAGATTTGGGTATCCAAATTCACTAGTTATAAAATCCTTATAATTTTCATTATATATATAGGGAGGGTTTACACTCTTCCGTATATTTTTTTAGAATTATTATTTTAACGATACAATCATTGAAATAGTATGAAATTTTAAATTTATGTCAAATTTGGCATGCATGATATAAGTAAATGGAATATGAAATATTATGGCGGATCGTTAAAATATTAATCGTACAAAAATTTACAGAGATGTGTAAGTGGATATATTAAAGAAAATGAATTTTAATGTATTCAAAATTAAATTTTACATATTTCATTATCTGAAAGTGATTAGAAGTTTTAAATTGATTTTTATGAAATCAGAAAGTTAACAGATAGTTGTATTTAAATCGGATTCAAATTTATATAATAATATTCGAATAATTTAAAGATAATAGATGAAATCAAATTTTAAAATTTTTTTACAAATCTGAGTAATTCATAAAATCCTTTACCTTCTTCCCTTCCTAGCTGGAAACACTAATACGTTATATTCATCTACTAATGCAACATCTTAATATCAAGTACCAACTAAGACGGCAGCCATTAGGGCAAACATGGTCAAACGTGTCACTCAAACATTTGTTGCTTATAGTTGGCCTTAACTACTTAGATACTGTTTTTTGTTTTGGTACAAGGCAAGAGAAGAAAAAGTTAGGCCAAGTAAACTAATAAATGTTTTTGAAGCAATCTTAGTCCACTGGGAAGTTTCTTCTTTCATGTGGCAATTGCTTGAAGATTGCAGAGCTAGTTGATGTACTGGAGGAGAAGTTTAATGTCTTAAAAAGTTAGCTGCAATTTCCATCCTATTTTGGAGCGTTCCATGATTATATTTTTTCAGTTATTGTTTGCATTGAGTAACTTGTAGTGATTAATATTAAAATATATGAAGAGTAATAAGATAGTTGATAAATGCTAAAAGTAACATGTTTTAACCTCATTCTTAATATGTTTTTGGGTGATTATTCGATGTTAATTATGACTTTTATACTTTTAATCATTTAAATTTATATTTTAATGCTTAATAGAGCACTTGGAAGCAAAAAGAGCAAAAATGAGCGAAAACTGGAGCGTCGAAGCAAGCTGTAGGATCCATATAGGCTGGATCATTTCACATGGCCAGACTACACGGTCGTGTGGTAAATAGTATCGATTTTGCAAAATTGCACACCGAACAGCGAAAAATCACGATTTTTAGAGTTTTTGGGCATTCTAAGACGTATATATGACAAAAAGAAGAAGATAGGAGTGAGTCGTCAGAGAATACTCAGGAAAATAACTCGAAAAACACCATTGAAGTCGATTCTGAAGCAGATTCCTGTCAAGATTGAAAATTCTCATTTGATTTCTTAGAAAGTTATCATGAATTTCTTTATTTCTTTCCGTTATATTGTATCTTGAATGTTTTTATTTTCAAGTATGAACTAATTTTCTCATTACCTAGGGGAGATGAACTCTATGATAGATTTTGTCATTTGATTTTTATTTTACGCAATAAATATTTAGTTTCTTGTTCTCAATTATGTGTGCTTAATTCTTGATTTGATATTTCTATATTATTGATCCATGTTTGATGTGCTTAAATCGTTGGTTGAATAGACCATGTTTAAGAGTAGATCTTGTTTAATTGAATGGAGTTGCATGCAATCCTAGAAATAGGACAACATAAATCTATAGGATTAGAGTCAAATCTAATAGGGGAATTCATAGCACGAGTTAATGCGATAATAGGGTTTTAATTAGAAAGAATTTTTAATTAATCAACCTAGAGTTAGTTGCACTTACGCTCGAAAGAGATATTTGCAAAATTTAGGGATTTCTACGGATCAGATACTAAGTAAAGAAATTGTGTAATTTAGATTGATAGTGACAAATGATGTAACACCCTAAACCTAGCCTAGACATCCAGGCTAAGTCTAGAAAGTTACATAAATGATACTAAGAACACCATATTTATAACACAGTCAAAATAAAACTTGATCGAGCTTCCGCGGCACTAACCCATTCATGTCTGAGAACCACCTGAAATCCAATCAATAATAGAGTGAGGTATGAACTCAGTGCATAAAAGAGGTTCATTCGAATAAAATACAATTGAAAGATCATTCTCGAATTTTGAGATTCAATTAAGCAACAGAAGTCATTCCAGTTCAGATACAGAACAGTTTAGCTACAGAAGCAGAAGCAATTTTAGTTTTATTTACAGAACAGATCAGTTTCATATGTAGGTTTTCCTACCACAACCTCTACACATCATCTTCGGCCATCTAAATGCACCATATAGGGCGTTCAATGTCCGTCTAACCCTACACACCATATAGTGTCTGTCTGACATGTTTACAGAGTCGCAACTCTGCTGCCAAATCAGAATACATCAAAGTGCAAGATTTAGAGTTTCTCGCATTGTGGCTTAGCCACTAGTTCAGAATAAAGTACTTCCTTCTTCACAGTATCCCAACTCATACATATGCAGTGTACAATACCCACATTTACAGAGTGTAGTTCAATATCAGAAATAATGATCACAGTATACAAACAATTATGCTATACATATGTTAATCATAAAGCATCAGAGAGCTCTCATGCAATCGAATTCAGATTATTCATACATTGAGGAGGTCAGAATCAACGTCGGCCACACACACGGCCTCAAAAAAATGAGATGTAAACTTAATTTATATGCCACACGGCCTGGACACACGTCCGTGTCCCTGCCCGTGTGATTCACACGGTCTGAACACATGCTCGTGTGGTTCTAAAACATAAATAGTGAGTTACACGGCCTGGACACACGCCCATGTCCCTAGTCGTTTGCCTCACACGACCTGGGCACATGCCCATGTCCCTGACTGTGTGGTCCTAAATCACAAATAGAGAGTTACACGGCTTGGACACACGCGCATGTCCTTACCCGTGTGGTTCCAAAATAATAAACAGTGAGTTATACGGCCTAGACACATGCCCGTGTCTGTTTCCCGTGTGAACCTTGCACTAATATGGCCACACATGGCCTGGACACACGCCCGTGTGGCCCCAAGTTAATGAACAGTGAGTTACACAGTTGCTCACACCGCCTGGCACACGGCCGTGTGGCTCACACAGCCCGGACACACATCCGTGTGCTTGGCCGTATGGCGTCAACAACCATGGTTTTTTGTGACTGAATTTCACGAAAATTAGAGTTTCCAACATGCACCTGAAGTAATTTTTGATGTAGCAACAACGTAGGAATTCTCCAACACCTAAAACGGATAGTTAACAGTCGAATAACGATAAATTATCATCGATTCTAAGTTTTAATGCGACATCGCCACACTTCAATAAAATCCTAATTCCATTTAATCATTACCTTCGCGTCCAAATAAAATTTATGAATTACAAACGTTAGAGGGACCGTCGTTCTTGAGGCTTCCTCCTAAGGCCAACAATTAACGTGCAAATAAAAAAATCTCGTCACTAATCACGAAACCAATACCATGGCAAAAGTGCAACAACCAATTCACAGAGTTTTTTGAAACAACTTACCGACAACAGTAACAGGCAAAACATGAATCTAAGCAGACGCTACGAAGTAACAAGGCATATGACCAATAATACAAGGAACAAAAAGAAGCAGAAGAATAAAAGGAAAAATAAAGATAGAAAGGGAAAAAAATGAAAAAAGAGTGAGAAAAGGAAGAAGAAACGTAACTTTAATTGATTTAACTTCCAACCAAGAATTTGACAGTTAGCAAAATTTTTTCCTAACGTATACAATGGGCTTCAAACTCAAGACCAGACAGAATACAGACAGATGCTTAACCAGTGAACCAGCAAGCTCATTATTGACATAGGTTCACACGAAATTACACTTAACTATGTAATGCATAAATAGGGATTATTCTAAAATGATAAAACTCTTAATGACGTGACTCGAACTCCATACCCTAATTACAAAAGTAGAGCACACAACCATAGATATAAAGACTTAATTACTGCAGATTATCACAATTAAATTCTAAAATATTTGGGGAATTACAAATGAAATCTAGATGAATTCTTTCCTAGGTATTGCCTTTCTTCTTGGTTGTCAATCAATTATTTTTGTAATTTTTTCTTTGTTGTGTTTTTTAGTTAATTAAATTAGTTAATTTTAGTTTTTAATCAATTACTCAAACTATTTTGTTAAAAATAGAAAGACGGTAATTACTAGTACTTTTAGTCTTCGTGGGAATGATATCTTTACTCACAGTAGCTATACTATTAATTGATAGATGCACTTGCCTTAGTCAAATTTTTAGTTAGTTTCGCAATGCATTAATAGCTTTGAGGATAAGGATACGCACTAAAAGCTTATTGGTGGATCTGAAGTTGTAAACAGTTATAATCTAAAAAATTTTGGGGTCTTGGGTAAGAGTAGCTCCTTCAATTAGGATATTTTGCCTATAATGAACAATGAAGAGGGAGAGCGACCATTAAGGAGTGGAGATAATCACCGGAGAAGGGGCATGAGATCTTTGATAAAGAGGGGGAGAAATGTTGCTTGGGAAGGAGCTGAGGATTGCTTGAGTCATCTCTAAGATTATCTTGATTGTTGCCAGAAGGCATGGATTATAACTTTTGAAACTGAGATTGTTTCTTATTTTCTAAATATCCAAAGGGTACAACTCATTGTCGTGTATATACTTCTTAAATAGTTCATGAAGATATCATTATCTTAAAGCTATTGGAGAATCCAACTCAAATGAGGGTACCAGTTAAGGAGTCAGTTCAAAGGACTAGGAGTGATCCAAACCAAACTGCTCTTGCAAAAGAATTGTTGAAGAAGAGATTATCAGTAGTTTCTCTATCTGCTTCATATAGAGGACAAAGAGAATCATTGTTGGACAGTCTCCTGGTGAGGAGATCTTCGGTAGGTAAGTAATTTTTGAAAATTCTCCAAAAAAATAAGATGATCTTAAAAGGGATCTTTAAGCACTTGAGATTTCTCCATGTGACTTGCTTGGGGGCATGTGAAGAAACTCTTAGACATGTTTGGTAGAGTTGTGAGTAAGCATTTTTAACCGATAAGAGACCATTGAAATCATTCTTCTAAATGATTTTATTGAGTTCACCTTGAATAGAGGTCGTTTTGTTGTTTAGATCAGTCACTTTTTTAAGGCTAATGAAGCCTAAGACCTTTGATTGCTCTACAATAAATCTGTAGGGTAGGATGAAGCAATTGGCTTAGGGTCAGTTTCTTGATATGATATTGTGTCAATAAGCGACCACAAAGGATGAGATGAAATTCAACTATTTTGACCGCTCCAGAGTTGGACATATTTAACTTTGTTGTAGAATGCTTGTGTATGACAACTCAAAGGAAGGAATTGGTACAATATTTTACAGTGAGAACTCTAGCAAGCAAGTAATGTTTGTCAATGAAGAGACATCAAGCAACTTTTGAAAGGAGGGCTTTGTTGAAAAGACTAGTTTTACGAATGCTAAGTCCCAATTACAAGTGTGAATTTTTCTAGTTTTCACGTCATGACCCCACCAGAAGGATCTAATTCTTTTGTCAATATCTTCACATATAGCAAAGGGAGTTTTAAAGATAAAAAAAAGAGTAAAGAAGAATATAGGATGGAGTAGGTTTAATCAAAGTGAGTTTTCTCCTTGTGTCATGTGAAGAACTTTAGGGCAGAAGAGAAATGGGGTAGTAAGAGGAAGAAGCTGAGAGAGAAATTAGAAAGATAGAAGAAATTAGATAATTGTATTCATTTTCATAATTGTCTTCCCCTACCCTTGATTGGTGTTTTTAGGGTGGTAACGGCCTTCTCAAAAAATTGACAGCTGTTTATACAGTTTTAACAAAACGTATCATTTCAAGTAAATGACAAACATCCCTGAATGATGTCGTTTGAATCCTATCTTACCCTCCCCCTTAAATGCATTGTTTCATTAAAACATTAAACTAAACGTTACGTTTTATAGTAATTAAGACTAAAATAGAAGTAAACAAAAATTAATAGAAATTTAAACATGACTGTTGTGTTGATCGTTGCCTTTAGTTCCATTTCGTGACAAATACCCTCCTCTCGAAACAGATCCTTGTCCTCAATGATCAAAAGATAGATACTTCTACTTGAAGTTGTTCCAATTCTCCTAAGTAGAGTCCTTTAGAAATGTGTTAGCCTATTCTACTAGAACCTCTGTCACAACTTGATTCATTTTCCTTAACATTCTCCTCTCCAGAATTTTAATTGGTTCCTTCAATATGACACCATTAGATCCCGTTAGGGGTAACATTGGTGAATTGGTAGTTGAACCTATGTGCTCCTTCAGTTGTGAAACATAGAAGGTTAAGTGTATTCGAGCTCCCTGAGGCAACTGTAATCTGTAAGCTACCTTCTCTACCTTAGCTTCCACTAGATAAGGTCTAAAATATTTAGGTGGGAGCTTTTGGTTCTTAAGCTTCCTCATCGAGTGTTTCCTGTAAGGTTGAAGTCGCGGGTAGACTAAGTCCCCAACCTAAAATTCTCTATCAAACCTTTTTCTATCAACCATCTGCTTCATTCTTTCTTGAGCACGTTTCAAGTGGAACCTAAGTAGTTTCCTCATAGTTTCCCTATGTTGAAGGCTTCTGTTAACTTTCTCCACATTAGATGTTCCTGCTAGATAAGGTAAATGAATTAGAGGCTCCTGTTCATAGAGTGATTCATAAAGGGTAGCTTGGATAGCAGAATGGTAGGTGGTGTTATACCACCATTCTGCCAGTGGTAGCCAAGATAGCAAATTAGAGGGTCTCTCTCCTGTCATAAATCCTAAATACCCTACAAATATTTGTTTCGTTTTTTAGTCTGGCCATCAATTTGGGGTGGTAAGATGTGGACAGGTGTAATTTAGTTCTCAGGTGTTTGAAAAGCTCTTTCCAAAACTGGCTTAGGAATACTCTATCTCTATCTAAAACAATTGATTCGGGCATGCCACATAGCTTGTAAATTTGATTAAAATACTCTTGTGCCATAGTCAAGGCAGTAATGAGGTGTGTCAAAGCCAAGAAGTGACCATACTTTGTTAGTTGATTGACCACAACCAAAATAGTGGTTTTACCCTTAGATGTAGGTAAACCCTCCACGAAATCCATACTAATGGCTGCCCAACCTTTGTTTGGAATAGGAAGAGGTTGTAATAGCCCAAATGATGCTGACTGGTCGCTTTTGCATCTTTGGCAGATGACACATTCTCTAACCTATTGTCTCACATCCTTAGAAACACCCTTCAAATACAGTAACTTGTAACACCCCAAACCCAGCCTAAACGTTATGGTCATATCTGGCAATGTCACACAATAGTGTTTTTGAAACCTCGATGTTACATTGAAAACATTCCATATTATTATTTTTAGTAAACCTTTGTTAGAACATAAGAAGTCGTCCTTATTCATTTAAAACATTTGTTTTGAAACATCACTCATTGTGGAAGCTTTGATAAAACAGTCTAAGTGATCATGCATTTAGAGAATACATTAACTTTTTGAAAATCAAATTTCCTACTACCAGTAGGTATAAATCCATAAAGTAAAATAAATAAATAAAAATCCAAAATTTAAAACCAAAGTCCCAGTGAGTCCTTAAATTACAACCCAAATAATCAATAATAATCAAATCATAAATCGTAAATTGAAAACCATGAAGTCCAAAAATTATTGTGGTCACCGCTGAGTCCTCCGTTGCACCGATCCGTCTAAGTCTAGGGATTACCTGTGCACATTAAACAAAAAGGGTGAGTTTACGTAAACTCAATATGTAATCCCGCAGAAACAAGTAAACAATCAGTATTCACAGTGCACAGTTGAACAGTCTTGGGCCTAAGCCCTTTTCAGTATCAATGACAGTTTGGGCCTTAGCCCATCTCAGTACAGTGTCAAAAATGTAGTAGGGCCTTAGCCCATCACAGTACCAGTAGCAGTAATAGTTATGCAGTAGTAAAATCCTACCCATCCAGCCTCTACACACCATCCCGACCAACCCTACTCCATGTTGGGATATAACCAACCCACCCGTCCCTACACTCTAAGTAGTACCGAATGCGACACAAGACAGTAGCTTTCAGCTGAGCTGCTAGAGGCTTAAAGCCTTTCAGTACACTTCCTCGGAATGACAACCCCCACCCTAATGTAATGCAACATACAATGGATGATATGCTATTATGCAATTTCAGTACATATATTCAGTTCAGATATTAACATGCTCAGTACAGATATCATTCAGTCAATTACACACATTTAGGGGTCTAAGTAGAGCTTACCGACTTTACAGTAGGTTCACAATCGACTTGGGCGACCTGTGCAACCTTAGAAACATTCCGGTAAAAATGGGCCCACACGTCCGTGTGTGCCCTTGTGGCCCACTCGGCCCAAATTGGCCTTGGCCGTGTGATCCATTTTTAATGCAACCCATGCTAGCTAAATATTCATATATGTTTTCACTATTTATTTATATGTTCATTCAAAGCTGTCTACTTGAGTCATTGTCACTAAATTATTTATATCTTGAGCTACAAAATTCCAAATTAAGATCCTCTTATTATTTTCGAAACTAGACTCAAATACCTTTCTACCATAAAATTTTTACATTTTATAGTTTATCAAATAAGTACAGTAAAATCTTCAAATCTATCCCGATTCTGCTCTTTGATAGCTTCAACATTTTCTTACTAAAAATTATTTATCTCTTAGTCTGGAATTTGGATGATGTTTTCGTTTGTTTCTCTTGAAAATAGAATCGTTAAGGATTTAAACGTATAAATTTAAGCCCTAATTATTTTTTAAAATTTTTTGATGATTTTTCCATAGTCAGAACAGGGGAACCCGAATTCATTCTGACCTTGTCTCACAAACTTATCTCATTATTTACAATTTCATTGCTTACACTGTTTCTTCCATGAGAAACTAGACTCAATAAACTTTAATTTCATATTTTATTCAACCTCTAACTCAATTTCCACTATTTTTGATGATTTCTCAAATTTAGACTACTGCTGCTGTCCAAAACTATTTTAGTGCAGAATGTTGATTTCTAAGTTTATAACACCCTTATTTCCTTTCTCTACAATTTTCTGTATCATTTTCTCTTATTTATCTTATTTCTCGACAACAAGCAATTTTGGCTTTTCGCTGAATCCCATTTTCTACGTTTCGAGTACACACTTGGTAATGTTTCTGATGCGTAAGCACTCCTAAGCCTCCAGAACCTCGCTTGAGTAACCACGACTTCGCACAATCACAGCGTCGATTCAAAACAACCAGCCCCTTGATTAACTCTGAACACATGCAACCAATGGTGAACAACTAAATCAATTGGAAAATAAAAAAAGAAACGAAAGGGAAGGGAAAAAATAATGGAAATTTCAACAGCAACTAGGGGAAAGAATTGATAGATGAGGGAAAAAAGAATAAGAAAATGTCAGAAAAAGTATGGGTAATTGGAGAGAAAACTGAAACTCTATTTTTTTCTGCAACAAAAAGATAATCAGATTATTTTCTGATAACCTCTCCCCCATTATCTTTTAAAATCACTCCCTATTAACCCACTAAAACACAACTACTCAAAAATTTGCCCTAACACAACTCTTAGCCGAATTTCGAGTAAAAATATTGTCTCTACGCCATCACAGAGAATTGAACACAGGACCTCCTTCACACCAACACTCCACTTATCCACCAGAATAGCAAGCCCATTCTATTAATTATTTGTCATCTTCTACTTAAAAGCCTACTGACCAAGGATAGCGCTTATTCATAAAAATACCAAAATTTGCCCAAGTCCTGGCTTGAACTTGGGACCTCACACACACCCAGAATACTTAACCACTGAAGCAGATACATAGCTGTTTCACACCTTTTTAAGAACAAAAATAAAAATTCTGGGTTGTTACAAAACTAGAAATCATATATCTTGTGGCATGTAGCCTAGAGTGGCCTCCCACTGATCCCCCATGGAACAATTTAAAAATAGTTCTTCTAAGGTTAATATCATTGCCCACTACTATTTTTCTTTTTCTCCTCAAGATAATACCATCCCAATAGTACTTAAAGTGGCATTCAAGTTTTGGAGCTCCTCAATTAGTGTTAAAGTTTGGCATCATTCATAGCCTTTGGTGAACCTCTTGTAGTAGCTTGATAAGCTCAGAAACCCTCTTAGGTCCTCAACAGATTTAAGAGTAGGCCAGTTGAAGACACCTTCAACCTCAGACTGATCCATGCTGGTTGTTCCCTCAGAAAAGAGATATCCTGAATGTTCGATCTGAGTAGTGCCAAAACTACACTTACTCCTTTTTACAAACAACTAATTGGTTCTCAAAATTTTCAAAACCTCCCCTAAGTACATTATGTGATTTGACCAGTTTTTAGAATATATTAGGATGTCATCAAAGAACATCAAGACTAACCTCCTCAGCAACTATTTGAAGACGGCATTCGTTAAAGCTTGGAAATTGAAAGGAGCATTGGTCAACCCAAAAGTAATTACCATAAATTCATACTGCCTCTCATGTGTTCTAAAAGCTGTTTTATGAATGTTCTCCTCCCATATTCGAATCTGGTGATAACAAGACCTTAAATCTAACGTAGAAAAGTATATTGCTTAGCCTAACTCATCTAGGAGCTCTTCAATTAGAGAAATAGGGAATTTGTCCTTGATGGTTAGTTGGTTGAGCTATTTGTAGTCTATACACAATCTCCAACTACCATCCTTCTTCTTTACCATTGCAACTGGTGAAGCAAAGGGGTTGTTACTATTATGAATTACCCTAGTTTGTAACATTTCATGAATGAGCTTTACAATCTCTACTTTTTGCACTGCCAGATATCTGTAAAGTCTTACTTTAATTACCTTACTCTCATCAATTAATAGAATTATGTATTCTTGTAGCCTGGTAAGGGGTAACCCCTTTGGTGTTTGAAATACATAATCAAAGGCTTCCAAGAGCTTCACCATGTCAGAATTCATTTAAACAGGAGCAAAGGTTAATATTGCCTGAGCACTAGTTTCTAGTAACATTGGACAGGGTCAATAGCCCATAAGTTCAAACATTTTGATAATTGTCCTTCAGATATGAGTTGTAAGGCACCAGGAATAATGCCTTGAAGAGTACGGTTCTGACCATAATATTCAAATTGCATTGTCAAGGAGGAGAAGTTTCACATTATAGAACCTATATATAATAGCTACTAAATGCCCAAGACAATATCACAACCCTTGACTGGCAAGATCATAAAGTCAATAATGAAGTCATATCCTTGTGCTTTCCATAGGACAACTTGACATAATCCTTAAGTAGTCAATCTCACCCCATTAGCCACCATGACATGAAGTTGACTAGAGTGCTCCACTGGTAAGTCCAACCTCTTAACCAACTTAGAATCTAGAAAATTGTATGTGCTTCTTGAGCCCACAAAAATAATGACATTAGAGTGACCAATACTAGCTGAAAACTGCATATTGTTGTGTCCCTGTGAACCTTGGAGAGCGTATAAGGATAAAAGAAGGGTAGTAGGATTCATTTCTTGTTCTAACACTTCCAACTATTCAGAACAGTCTTAGAATTCTTCAAACACTAGACTTTTGCTTCGCCCTCTCATGATCTAAATTAGGTTCCACTACAAACTAATACAATTGAGACTTGGTACATTTATTACGTTGAGTGTATTTGGATGCACACCAGAAACAAAGTCCATTATTCCTTCTCTCTTCTATTTCAGCTTGAGAAAAGGATTTTGTCTGAAATTTATGTCCTGAGTTACTATTTTGAAGTCCACCAAATCCCACCAAGTTACTGTGGTGTTGTTGCACCTTGGGAACATGAATTAGGGCCTTGAGGTGACTTATCCCCTCACATACATTCAAATTCTTCTTTGGGAACCCCACCACGATTCATTCAACTTGTCGAGCTAGTTGAAAGCCATCCACCAGTGTTTGAGGCTTGAACCACCGTAGATATTGTCCTATCTCAAGTTTAAGATTGCAAGTGAAAACACTAAGAGCATAATCCTCAGTTAGGAGTAACTGATTAATTAAATTTACAAAATGGTCATGGAACTAGTCCACTGAACCCTGTTGCTTGAGCGAGACAAGTTCTAATATGGGGTTTAAGAAGAAGTTAGAGCCAAAATGGTCCCTTAACCCTTGAGCATATATCTCTCATGTCAATTTATGCAACCCCCTTATCTTTGTACAAAAAAATAGTGTCAATTTAAGGTTTTACCCTCTAAATGCATCATTACCATTCTAACAATAGTTTGTTTTTCTATATTTTCAGCTTCAAAAAACAGTTCTAACTTGGACTACCAACTTTGATAATCTATCCCATCAAATCGTGGGCATTTTAAATGAAGATTTTTGTTGGCTAAGTCCACAGGACCAACTCGAAAGGGGTATTCATGTTTTCCAAATCTAACACAGGTGATAGTGTTAGTGGTTCTTTAGAAAGGAACCCAGAAGAGAGCCTCCCAAAATGTCCTTACCCTTGTCTTAAACTCCTCCAACTACACTGGTAGAAGCATGTTGACCAAAATAGTGTTCAAAAAGATAGTGGAGCTCAGTTTAAATCTTACCCTTTATGCTTTCATAAAAGTCTTTTAGCTGAGAGTCAATCTTAGCATCAATCTGGCTAACCTCTAACTGCATCTGAGAGAGCTTGTATTGCAACATGCCCATCTCTTTTTATAACCTGGTGGTGACTCCATCATTGGCCATGAGAACCGACTGCAACTCTGAGACCTTTTTCATGTGAAGAACTTTAGGGCAAAAGAGAAATAGAGTGGCGAGAAGAAGAGAAGAAGTTGAGAGAGAAATCAGAAATATAGTAGAAAGAAGAGAACTGTATTCATTTTCATAAATGCCTTCCCTTACCCTTGATTAGTGTTTTTAGGGTGGGTAATGGCCTTATCAAACAACTAACAGTTGTCAATACAGGTGTAACAAAATGTATCGTTTCAAGTAAATGACAAAACATTCCTAAACGTTGTCATTTGAACCCTATCTAACCCTCCCCCCTTAAACGTGTCGTTTCATTAAAGCATTAACCTAAAATCTGCATTTTACAGTAATTATGACTAAAACAGAAATTTAAACATGATTGTTGTCGAAACCATTTTTTTGAAAACAAAAATTTTAGGTTGTCGAATTTAAAAAAAATGAAAATTGGGAGTCGCCACCAATCTTTTATTAAGGTGTGATTGGATCACCTAAAAACCGGCTTTGGTCTACGAGTTAAAAAAATGGGTTCGGGATTCAGTTACCTACAAGGAAGGATTAGCACCCTCGTAACGCCCAAAATTGGTACCAAATTGATTAATTAATGTCTTGAAGTCGAGAGTTTGAAAATATATAATCCTTAGCAAAAAACTTAAAAACGTTACGTATTAAGACCTTTATCATTTTAGAGAAGGAAAATGTCACACCCAATGCGTTAGGGCACGACATTCTAATTTCCCCAAAAAGAATTAGGCCAGAATACGTGCAATAAAAATTTAAAACAATATCCATTTATTCAAGATTTAAGAAATCGCGACCCAATACGTTAGGGCACAATTCCTCCAAAATCCCAAACTTGGAATATTTCCTTTATTATTTTTTAGCAAAAATCTTCATTTCGAGAAATCAATGCGTCACATCCAATGCGTTAGGACATAACGTGTTGAATTCCCAATGATGAGTTTTCATTTTTTGATTAAAGAGGAATGTTCGATTATTAGCTTTAACGAAGAAAATCAGAACCCAATACGTTAGGGCTCAATTTCCTTAAAAATCCTAAATACAAGCATTCACTCAATTTTGTAAAGTTTGAAATCGAGTAAAAAAAATGATGTGATATTAGGTTGAATGCATGTATAAATGTCACAATAACACATACAATAATAATTATAACAAAGATGTAATAACATGAAGTTTAGACAAACTAAATTAATACGAAAGCTAAAATAACGAATGACATATAAAATATCAAAATAAATAAAATAAATGAAATTATGAAGAATTAGAGGCATACATATGAATTTTCATGTAAAACTTTGATTTATAAAATTTATAATGTATTTATGAAAACATAAAATATATTAAAATTATTAAATAATGTCAACATTATCAAAATTCAAAAAAATATATGTATACATATAAATATGAGAAAAACATTAGTTTAAAAATATAAATGCGCATAAAAAATAAAAATATATATGTTTTGAAACATAATTAGAAAAAATAAAAAAATAACAATTACATTATTAAAATTAATTAGGAAAATAATAAAAAAACTAAATTGAACAGCAATTGAAAAATTTTGGGGCAAATCCACAAATAAATGAAACCCAAAAGACTAATTTGAACACGCGAATTACATAGAGGGGCTGGAAGGGAAATTTTCCCTCTCCTCTAAAACGGAGTCGTTCATATTAGGGCTAACATGAAATTGTATCTAAATTAAAGGGCAAATTTAAAAATAACCAAAAACTCAGTTGCAAAAACATTAAAAGGCGGAGGGGCTGAAATTGCAATTTACCCCTCCGCTCAAAAAACACGCGGATCCTAGGCCAGGTCTGGTCGGCCTCCAAAAACAACGTCGTTTTGACATCTGGGGAGGCTTGGTGGAATGACGTCGTTTCACTAGGCTATTCAAGCCAAAAATCTATTCAAAAATTTCAGTTTCCATCTTTTTTTTTAAAAAAAAAACCCTCTGAAAACTTCAAAAAAGCTCTCCCCCTCTTCTGGTCATCCGGTCATCGGCCAGTCACCGGCCACCGCACCGGTTGCCGATCTCCGGCGTCAGCGACGCCATCTGCGGTGGCCAAAAAAGGGGAAAAATTCCCCATTCAGCCTTTCAACCCCCTTATGCCCAAATCTGGGCTCAAATCCATCAAAATAAGAGCAGAGACGCCTCAAAAACCCAAGAAACCTTTCAGTTTCCGACCGTCTTTCCTCGGAGACGGCTACCTCGGATGCTCTCGGCGGTTTGGGCTCCAAACGCAGGTTGTTTCTTTCCTTTTCTTATATGTTTTAGTAAAATAAAAATATAAACACAGAAAAAAATCAAAGTAATAAATAATATAGACCTTTCAATTGATTTTCCGCTTTCAATATGTTAAACTCTCTGTTTGTGTAAGAATAATTGTTTTCTTTTTTATTGATTTCGAATCCGGCCCCTAATACAGTATTTCAAATCGCTTTTTATAACCCTAATAATAAAATAATAATAATAATAATAAAAGTCTGTTTGATTTCTTCTTGATTTGCAATCTTTGATCTTGTTTCCCTTTTTGTGTTTATTTGCTATGCAGGTGAAGATTCGGCTGAGATTCGGAAGACGAGGCTAGGTGGCTGCGACGCGAGATTCATCCCAGGGTTTCTGATATTGTGTTGGGCCATTGTTTTGGGCCTCTACTTTTTTCAGGTTTTGGGCTACATAGGCCCGTTGTAATTTGGGCCTTTTAGACCCGGGCCAAAATAGGGTATTACAGCTGCCCTTCTTTGCCCGTTATCGTGTAATGGAAACGGAGCAAATACCTTAAAAATGCCCAATTTTGCTCGGTCGTAATGGACCTTGGTGCTCTTCTTCTAAGTAACCTTATTCCTTCGTACTGCATCTTCAGATGTATAGGAATTAGTGCTTCAATCTACTCCACTGCAACTTCAAAGAGATAAGACTTATAGCTTCAACTTGATTTGCTGCAACTTTAAAGACAAATTTGATGCGATCTGTTCTCTGCAACTTCAGATAGATAAGATCTGCGGTTTCAATCCACTCCACTGTAACCTCGGGGAAATAAGATTAGTGTCTTATGTCTTCTCCACTGCAACTTCAGGGAGATAAGACTGGATGCGATCTGCTCTCTGCAACTTTAGAGAGATAAAATCTGTGCTTTTAATCCGCTCCACTGCAACTTCAGGGAGATAGGATTATCGGCTTTGATCTGCTCCACTGCAACTTCAGGGAGATAAGATTTGACATCTTCAGTGTGCCTCACTACAACTTCAAGAGGATAAGACTTGCTTACTTAGTCTGCTCCACTGCAACTTCAGGAAGATAAGACTAGATGCGATTTGCTCTCTACAACTTCAGAGAGATAAGATCCAAAGTTTTAATCCGCTCCACTGCAACTTCAGGGAGATAGGATTATTGGCTTTAATCTTCTTCCCACTATCTTGGAAAGATAAGATTTGCCGTCTTCGATCTGCTCCACTACTACTTAGGGAGATAAGATCTACAATTTTTAACCTACTCCGCTGCTGCTCAGGGAGACAAGGCTTGGTGGCTTAAATCTACTTCTCACTATCTTGGAAATATAAGATTTGTCGTCTTTGATCTGCTCCACTACTGCTTAGGGAGATAATATCTACTCCGCTGCTGCTCTAGGCTTGGTGGCTTAAATCTGCTTCCCACTGTCTTGGAAAGATAAGATTTGCCGTCTTCGATCTGCTCCACTACTACTTAAGGAGATAAGATTTACAATTTTCAACCTACTCCACTGCTGCTCTAGGCTTGGTGGCTTAAATCTACTTCCCACTATCTTGGAAAGATAAGATTTTTCTTCTTCGATCTGCTCCACTATTGCTTAGGGAGATAAGATCTACAATTTTCAACCTACTCCGCTGCTGCTCAGGGAGACAAGGATGGGTGGCTTAAATCTGCTTCCCACTATCTTGGAAAGATAAGATTTACCGTCTTTGATCTGCTCCACTACTGCTTAGGGACATCAAATCTACAATTTTCAACCTACTCCACTGTCGTTCAGGGAGACAAGGCTTAGTGGCTTTAATCTGCTTCCCACTATCTTGCAAAGATAAGATTTGTCGTCTTTGATCTGCTCCACTGCTGCTTAGGGAGATAAGATCTACAATCTTCAACCTACTCCGCTGCCGCTTAGGGAGACAAGGCTTAGTGGCTTAAATCTGCTTCCTACTATCTTGGAAAGATAAGATTTGCCGTCTTTGATCTGCTCCACTACTGCTTAGGGAGATAAGAACTACAATCTTCAACCTACTTCGCTGCCACTCAGGGAGACAAGGTTTGGTGGCTCACCGGTTTGTTCTCTAGGGAACAAACCTGTATAATTCATTTTATGAACCTAATCATGCCTAGTGATTAGGATGTCATGATCAAAATGAGTCAAATGCTCCTAACTAGGTATGTATGAATGATGTTTGCATGAATGCGGGATGTCAGTTTTCACGAATTATCATTTCTTAAAGTTTATTAAGGTCTTGTCGCTGACGCCTTTTGCTTGGTTAAGATCTCCGAAGAAACACTTTAAAGCTCAACCCTCTAGGACACAGAATTTGCACCATATTCCTTCCATCTAAGAGTAGGGAAAATTTTGACTCTTCTCGATCCTCTCCTATAGATTATGAGACTCGTTTACACCACTCCCAGGGTGTTCTACCAAATGCTCATGCCCAAATGAGGAGCTTCCTTTCCATAGGGGACTTCTTTCTACCCCATCAAAACTTTTTGTCATCTTATTCGATATTTAGACAACCAAATCTAAAAAAAGCGGTCTTAATTTAGACTTTTTCTTTCTTAGGCTCTTGAACTTTTGAACTTGGTGCGTTCTAAACAATAGTCCTATTTCAGGTTACTAAATTATTTAGAAATTCCCATAGTAATATGCAAAACTTCTTTTGTGAAAGTTTATTAGTCCATCCATCATTATTCTAATGTGACATGCATGCAAAATATTGAATAAAAGATGAATTAATTCAGGTCATAATAGAAAAGGAATTTATTGATAGCAAGTGTCTTGAAAAGAAAAAGTATTCAAGAACAGCAAAGAATGAAGTATTTATAAGAACAAACAAAATTGATACAAGTAATATGAAGACTAGGGCCTTGGATATCGCCGCTTGAACTTCTCCGTGCAAACCAAGAACCATTCTGAATTTAACATGTGTTTAGGGGATCTATAGTAATTTGTCAATTCCCCAAGACGTCATATATCCTTTTCCTGTTGTAGCAGGATCACCATTTGCCCCAATCTGACAGCGTTTGAGTCGCCCTTTTAGGTTTTCAACTCAAACCCCCTTAGGTCTCAAGGCGCCCTTTTCAGATTTTCGCCTTGGCCTCTCCTTTTTTCTCTTTTTTTTTATGTCAGGGAATCAGAGCGCCCTTCGCGGGTTTTCACTTTGATTTCTCCCTTCCTTCAAGTGAAATATTTCTTGACCGAATCTGAATTTACAGAATTCAGAAGATTTTTGCCATCCATTTCACTCAAAATCAAAGCGCCTCCAGAAAAAGCCTTTTTCACAACATAAGTTCCTTCCCAGTTTGACATCCATTTTCCTCTGAAATCCTTTTGTAAAGGGAGGATCTTTTTCAAAACCAAACCCCCTTCATGAAATTCTCTGGGACGAACATTCTTATTATAAGCTCGTATCATTCGCTTCTGATACTTTGACCATGACGAATAGCTTTTAATCTTTTCTCTTCAATCAGGTTCAACTGATCATACCGAGATTGAATCCATTCGGCCTCATCTAATTTTAACTCAGCCAATACCCAGAGAGAAGGAATTTCCACCTCAATAGGTAGAACTGCCTCTATTCCATAAACCAAGGAAAAAGGTGTTGCCCCAGTAGAAGTCCTTGTAAGCCAAAAGAGCGAATGGTAACTTCTCATGCCAATCTTTGTAAGTTTTAACCATTTTTGCCACAATATTCTTAATGTTTTTGTTAGCTGCCTCTACTACACCATTCATTTTTGGACGATACGGTGACGAATTATGGTGTCTGATATTGAACTGATTATAGGCTTCTGCTATTGTGCTGTTGTTTAAATTCAATGCATTGCCAGATATAATCCTTTCAGGCATTCCATATCGACATATTATCTCTTTCTTCAAAAAATTACTGACTGCTGACTTCGTGACATTAGCATATGAGGCTGCTTCTACCCACTTAGTGAAATAGTCAATAACCACAAAAATAAAACAATGTCCATTAGAAGCCTTTGGTGATATTGGTCCAATGACGTCCATACCCCACATGGAGAAGTCATGACATGAAGAGGTGAAGGAGGCGCGTGCATTTTATCCCCGTAAATTTGGCATTTATGGCATTTCTTGGCATGATTGATGCAATCTCTTTCCATGGTGGCCCAGTAATATCCAAATCTCATGATCTATCTAGCCATTGTAAATCCATTAGCGTGCGTACCACAAACACCCTCATGGACTTTTTCTAAAATTTCCTTAGCCTCTACAGCATCCACGTACCTCAACAGTACTCGATCATTTCCCCTTTTGTATAGGATCTCTCCATCTAAAACATAGTCAATAGCTAGTCTCCCTAATGTCCTCAAATCATTCTCCGTTGCCTAATCAGGATATTCGCGATTTTTCACATATAGTAATATATCTCGGTACCAGGGACGATTATCACTTTCTATTTCTTCAATGTTGTAACAATGGGCAGGGATCTCATAAATACTAATTTAATTGGGCTTCATGTCCTCCAACTGATTCACTTTAATCATGGAAGCTAAAGTAGCAAGAGCGTCAGCTATCTGATTTTCTTCCCGTGGGAGATAACAGAAGGTAATGTTGTCAAACTCTTCGATCAATTCCAGAACCAATCTCCGATAACAGATCAACTTAGGGTCTCTTGTCTCCCATTCCCCTCTTAGTTGGTATATTACCAATGTTGAGTCTCCGTACACTCCTAATGTCTTGACTTTCCGCTCTATGGCTGCCCGTATACCCATGATGCAAGCTTCATACTCAGCCATGTTATTAGTGCAATCAAAGTCTAATTTACTGGTGAAAGGATGATAATCTCCATTTGGAGACACCAGGACTGCCCCAATCCCATTGCCTAGTGCATTTGATGCTCCGTCAAAGTTTAATCTCCAAGAATAATTTTCTTGGGGATCCTCTTCAAAATTTGCCACATACCTCAAATTTTCATTTGGAAAATCAAAGTCCAGAGGCTCATAATCTTCCAGAGCTTTGCTAGCCAAGAAGTCTGCTATCGCACTCCCTTTAATGACCTTCTGACTTTCATATACGATATCGAACTCAGAGAGCAAGATTTGACATCTAGTCATTCTTCCATTCAATGCTGTTGACTCCATCATATACTTCAAATGGTCTAATTTTGAAATTAGCCAAGTCGTATGATAGAGTAAGTATTGCCTCAACCTCTTGGTCGTCCAAATCAGGGCGCAACACAATTTTTCGATAGGCGAATATCTCATTTCACAATCAGTGAATTTCTTGCTGAGATAGTAAATCGCCTTTTCCTTCTTTCTAGTCACATCATGTTGACCCAACACGCATCCCATGGAGTTATCGAACACCGTTAAATACAAAATCAATGGTCTATCTGGGCTGGGTGGTGACAAAACTGGAGTATTGGATAGGTACTGTTTTATCTTTTCAAAAGCTCCCTGGCATTCTTCATTCCAAACCCCTGGATTATGTTTATTCAAAAGGCGAAATATGAGATCACATTTCTCGGTCAACTGTGAAATGAACCGAGCAATATAATTTAGTCTTCCTAAGAAACCTCGAACTTCTTTCTAAGTACGTGGTGGTGGTAAATCTCGTATTGCCTTGACTTTGTCTAGGTCTATCTCGATTCCTTTTTTGCTGACTACGAAGCCCGATAACTTTCCTGACCTGGTCCCAAAAGTGCATTTTGTCGGATTGAGCTTGAGTTGAAACTTCCTTAGTCTTAAAAACAATTTTCTTAGGACCTGTACATGCTTCGCCTCTGTTCTGGATTTGGCGATCATATCATCAACATATACCTCAATTTATTTGTGCATCATATCATGAAATAAGGCTACCATGGCTCTCTGATATGTCGCTCCTGCATTCTTTAATCCGAATGGCATTACCTTATAGCAAAATGTTCCTCACAAAGTAATGAATGTAGTTTTTCCCATATCCTCTGGATGCATCTTTATCTGATTATATCCTGAGAACTCATCCATGAAAGAAAACAGTGAATATCCCGTCGTATTATCGACCAGAGTAGCAATATGTGGCAATGGGAAATTGTCCTTTGGGCTTGCTTTGTTCAAATCTCTGTAATCCACGTACATTCGTACTTTTCCATCTTTTTTTGGAACTGGAACGATGTTAGCTACCCATTCAGAATATTTGACCTCCTGTAAAAATCCAGCATCAAACTACTTCTTGACCTCATCTTTTATTTTAAGCACAGTATCAGGCCTCATTCTTCTGAGCTTCTGTTGAACTAGCCTGCAATCCTCTCTTATAGGTAGGCGATTTACCACGATGTCAGTGCTCAATCTAGGCATATCCTGGTATGACCATGAGAAGACGTCTTTGAACTCTCGGAGTAATTCAATGAGGTCTCGTCTTGTCTTTGCAGAAATCTCAATTCCAATTTTCACCTCTTTTCCTTCTTCCAAGCTCACAACTTCTACTGATTCTTTGTGAGGTAGGATTTGTTTTTCCTCTCGTTCTACCATCCTGAACAAGTCCAGAGATAAACCACAATCTTCATCACCTTCAAAGTCATGCGATCCCTCTAAACACATGTTTTGTTAAAAAGGACACTCTAAGTTTGTAGCGGCGTCATTCACGTCGTTGATATACAGAGACCTAATATGGTTACAAAAGAATGTATGAATTTATGTACAATTACTTCTGCAATGATTATAAATGAAAGAATATATTTACTTGTATGGAAAGAATGAAAGAATATTTGCTCGAAACAATTGCAAAGATGTTTTATTAAAATAATGATATTCAAACATAAGCCTATTTCACAAAAGAGTTCTTGTTATTTTTAGGCTAAAACAACAAGTTTGTTCTGAATATTACTCTGAGACAGTTCTAAAGACTTTAGGTATTTCTTCCGCAGTCCAATTGTCTAGAACACTCCCAGGCTCATAAAGATGAATATCTAACCAGCTCCTCTCTTCATTCTCATGTTCATGAATGGCATTGATGTGCATATTTCCTAACGTCTCTTCGATGCTTTCCTCAACCGATTTCTTTCTCTCATGATGAATAACTCCTCTAGATACGAAAGTTTTGGATACGTGGGGAATTATCATTGGCTCCCACTTAGCTTCCTCCCCATTTAGGCGCGCCCTTCTCCGTTCCTGTCTTTTTCCTATCTCCTTCTTTCTCTATCCTCTATCTGGCTTGTATCCTAAGCCAAAGTGATCCTGTTTTTCTTTCAGTACTGGAACCTCAGTCCTCCCTTGAAGATATCTCCCTAGCCCTCTTCCGAGTAAAGCTCATTTTCCTACCAACAACTATAAACCCATCTCTGTAGTTTTGGATAATTTTGGCACCAAAATTTTGCTCCCTTCAGGAACAAATGCCGCATTCACAAACTCCAAAGATCGAAATGAGCATTCTACTAACTCGTCATTGGTCTCCACGTATGGCGTCTCATTGGATGCAGCTGCTATTATATCTTTTTCGGCATTTATTGTCACTAGCCGACCATCTGACACTAACTTCAACATCTGATGTAATGATAACGGTACTGCCCCCGCCGAATGTATCTATGGTCTTCCTAATAAAAAATTATAGGAAGTTTTGATGTCCATCATAATAAAATCTACCTCATAAATTGTTGTGCCAATCAGTAGGGGTATCTCAACTCTTCCCATGACCTTCCTTTCTGTACCGTCAAACGCCCTCACTACATTTTGACATGTTTTCATGTGCGAACTGTCTATGGGCAGCCTGTTAAGTGTGAATAATGGCAATACATTCAAAGCCGATCCATTGTCAATCAATACTCCTGGCAAAATATGCCCATTGCATCGTGCAGTGATATGCAAAGCTTTGGTAGATCCCATGCCCCCAGGAGGTATTTCATCATAATTGAAAAATATGAAATTATTAGCACTGATATTATTGACCAACCGATCTAGTTTGCTGATAGAAATATCCTTGGACACATAGGTCTCATTTAGCATCTTCATCAGTGCATTTCGATGTACTTCTGAATTCAGGAGTAAGGCTAGTACATATATGTGAGCCGGTTGTTTATGCAACTGCTCGACGACATTATACTCACCATGCTTCAAAAATTTGAGGAATTCCACAGCTTCTTCCTCCTTCACTGGCTCAACTATTTTCCCTTTTTGCTCCCCTATTATGGCCCCTTTCATAGGTTCTGGATTGGCACTCACACACTGGTCTTTTGTAGTCTCTTTTCTAGAGACAGTTGTATTACACTCGTAGCTCCATAGAACCTTCCTACTGCCCTGGTAAGAAAAGGTTGCAGGTTTTTTTATTATGATTCTTGGTATTACTGGCGTTCTCACTTCATCCTTCTTTGGTCACGAGATGATGACTACAGGCTGCGCTACTTTTGGAACCTTCGAGGATTCGGATGTGCAAATACTCCCTTCCTCCTTAACTTCTTCATAAAATTCCATTTCCTTATTATCCATCAGGCCTTGAACCAGGGCTCTGAATTCTGTGCATTCCTGGATTTCATGTCCCTCCTCATGATGGAACTCACAGTAGTTTTCCACTCTTTCGAAGCTTCTCTCTGAATTCAGAACAATCAATCCCCTTTTTACCATATTTTTCCAGACCCACCTCAAAGGAATTTTCACTTCTGTTATGTCTTCCTTGATTTTTCTACCCATGCTCCCACCTATCATGTTCACTCCGTTATGATTAGGTAACGGATTTTCTGTACTGGGCGAATCATCCAATTTAACCACACCCATGCTTATAAGTCTTTCTACCAACTTCTTGAACGTCGTATAATGTTCTATAAAATGCCCCTCAATTCCCGCATGATAGTCGCACTGTGCGTTTGCATCGTACCACTTGGGGTATGGAGGCTGCAGAGGTTTCAAGTGGTAAGGGGAAACCACGTGTGCATTGAATAGATTCTGATATAGCTCTCTATACGTCATTGGAATTGGCGTAAATTGAATCTTCTCTGTAATTTGTCTTGTATCAGATCTCTGCTTTGATGATCATTGCTAGTTAACAGCCACTTTTCCCGGTTGATTCACTGTAACTGTCTTCGAATATGAACTTGTATTGTTGACCTCATTTTCTTCTTCTTCGAGGCCGTCATTCTACTACTTTCTCCCGCATCTATCTTCCCTCTTCTAATAGTATTTTCTATCATATCTTCATTCATAACTATGTCAGAAAAGCTTTTAGTAGCACTTCCTAACATGTGTGTAATAAATGGGGCCTTCAAGGTGTTCACGAAAAGCATCGTCATCTCTCTTTCTAGAAGAGATGGCTGAACTTGTATAGTAACTTCCCTCTATCTCTGTGCGTATTGCCTAAAACTTTCACCTGGTTTCTTTTCCATATTCTCCAGAGCGATCCTATCAGGTACCATGTCAGTCACATGGCTGTACTGCTTTATGAACGTCTGTGCCAGATCTCTCCATGAATTAATTTGAGTACGGTTCAATCGATTATACCACTTGGATACTGCCCCTGTGAGGCTATCCTGGAAGCAATGTATCAAGAGTTGGTCATTATTGACATAACCGGTCATTCGTCTGCAGAACATGGTAATATGAGCTTCGGGGCTACTAGTTCTATTGTACTTCTCAAACTCTGGCATTTTGAACTTGTAAGGGAGTACTAAATCCGGGACCAGACTCAATTCTTTAGCATCCATCCCATAGTAGCTCTCCGTACATTCTATCGCTCTAAATTTCTCTTCCAGCCATTTGTACTTCTCCTCTAACTATTTTGGCAACTCGTCATTCATTTTCTCCTTTCCAGCCGTCTCATCAAAATCAGGGATAACAGGATTAACAAGGTTGGCTCCAGGGTTAGAGCCTGATTCTGCCTGGAGATTCATTAGCGCTACAGCGTCACCCTGAAATTGTTGAGGATTAATGGTAACAAAAGACCTACGCGGGTATATCTCAACTTGTTGGGAAGTAAAGTCTGGAGGATAGACAGGTCCATCATTGTCTCCTTCTTCAACATTGAGCATAGAGCATTTTCCTTTGTCAATTCCCTTGTTGAACCATTGAGTTAACTGGGCCATCTACTCCATTGAGATTCCATCACTTTGTCTATCATTTTTTGTTGCTCATTCATTTTCTTTTGAAGTTGCTCCTGTATTTCCTTTTGGGACTGTTCTAGCCTTTCCATCCTTTGATCCATATCCTTAGTTTTTGATCGAGTACCGTAGCGGTGTTTAGTAGGCTGGTTGGTTTCCAGATTAACCGAGGAGTGATGTAAATTAACTAGAATCTTTTAATATTTTTAAATGCATATGAAGTAATGCAATGCATGAATGCAAAAAATATGTCAATTTTGATTCAATTCCATATAAGAAAACTTTACTAGAAAGCAAATTTCTTTACATAAAGTGAATTACAAATAAAGTTTCGCCCTATTGCTCAGTATTCTAATCTTTCTAAGTAACACAGCTAACTCTTGCCCCCGATCTGATTCTAATTCATACTTCACACTCAACATGTCTGCTTGTACTGCCAAAGCTTGTACATGATCAGCTACTTCTCGGATCTGGACTACAGCTTCCTCCATAATATGATCTCTGCTCCTAACTTGGTTCTGAAAGTAGTGTAGCTATTCCTTATTACGATTTTCATTTGCTTCCAAATGCTTGATCCAGTTTTCACAATTTTGCAAAGTCGTTTCTAGCTCTTCGATTCTTTGCTTCATTTTCTCGATCTTGCTCAAGCTTGCTTTCAACTCTATTGCAGAATTTCGACTTCGATACTGACGAAGAGATTCTTCCAACATGATCACCTTATCCTTTAACTCGCCCTTTTCATTTTGGCTTTCTGACAAGCTCTTTTCTAAAGCCTCGTTTCGTCTCTGCATTTCTTGGAATTTCTATTCCCATCTATCGGCTTTGTCCTTTTCTTCTTAAATTTCTGCTCGCCACTGTTCTGACGTTTTTTCCAGCCCAACAGTTCTTATTGACAGACGCAACTTTTTATAATCCTACCCAGCTCCTCCTCAGCCTTGTTTTTCTCTTTCCTTAAATTCTCAGTTTCAAGCTTCTGAACGTCTATGTCCAATCTCAAGTTCATCTTTTCTTCCTCCATTTGCTCTATCTTCTTTCCTAAATCCGCATTTCTTCTCTCAAAATCTCGTCTTATGATTTCCAACTCAGAAGGAATAACTCGCAAATGCTCCTCTATTGGCTGGCGACCCTCTTGATTTACCTTGGGTATATTGTCGTTGATTCTCCTACCCCACCATTCCTTATACTCAGGAGTTGTCATTGGACCCACAGCTAACCCCTTCATTTGGCGAGTCTGTTTCCACGCGCTAGACATCTCTTGGATCTTCTTTCTGTAGCCATTATCTTTGTACGAAAATTCACAATCAGCTATCCATTGGGTTGCAGGTATAAATTGTCTTGACCTATACTGTCTCAGCACCAACAACGGGGCATCCACTAGCTCCCCAAATCCCAAGTAGTGGAACCCAATCGAAATTACCACACCTATACCGGATCTCATCTGGAAGTAACCAAGGAGCTCTCCACTCAACGTCCTCCTCTTGAAAATTTTGAAGAATTGTCATCCACTTCTCCTCCAAAATATCGTCTCTCATCGGCGTAGCAACTATCTCCTTTAGTGGTGAATAATTTTCAGAGAAAACTCGATACGAAACTTTATCCACTTTCCAAAAGTGACTACGAAACCATGCGAGTAGAAGCTGTGCACATCCAATAAATCTACCTTCACCCGTCTTTCGGCACGCACTCAATGACCTGAAAGTTTCTGCCAAAATTGCTGGAATCGGTGTAACCTTCTTATCGAGCCGGTCGAATAAATCAGCGACTGCTTCATCCACATGCCCCAAGGCTTTAGGGAAGACAACCAAACCGTATATACTTAAATCAAAGACATCTAACCTCTTTCTTATGTCTGGGTGTGTGAGAATTGCATCCTTCAAGCTTCTCCAAGGAACGCACTTGCTATCCCCCTTTTGCTTAATCCGTGCAGCGACCCACTGCTCACTCATCCCTATTATACTTATCAGCTTCTTTGAAAAGGCTGGCACATTTACCGCTCTCGAGTAGACCCTGTCTACTAGAAACTTTGAACATCGGAGTAAAGCCACATATTCTTCTATCGTAGGCACCAAATCGACATTCACAAACGTGAAGCAACTGTAAGCAGGATTCCAAAACTGGGCGAGGGCTCGAAACAAATGTTTGTCTACCTTCACATCAAGCAAATAAGGCAAATCCCCATACTTGTCATAAAATAACTGTCTAACCTCATTATTCAACTGATACCAGATTTCCTTCAACTCCTGCAAATTGTTTTGAGTTACACTGATGCGAGTAAAATCCCATAATTCTGATACATACCCATCAACAAAGTATCGCCTTTTCTTGTCATGCGTTGTTTCACACCAAGTTCGGACAACCGCATTGTCCTCCACTTTATCAAGAAACCCTTTTTCCATGACAAGCTTTCTATCTAGCAACCGAATCTGAACTGACGCCTTTTATGATGAAATGAAATGCCATGTCATACAAACAAAATTAAACACAGAAGTCAGTATCAAATATAAGCATATAATCAAGAAAGAGTAAAACGTCTATTAGGACATCTACTAGGGTTTAGTGTAGTTCTACCTAAGGCAAGCTCCTAAGGCTCATTATATGCGGTTTAGCTCTAAAGTAAAGGTACCCGAACCAGCAGATTCCTTGATCTTCACCCATTATAGGCTCATATAGATCAAGTTCAGTTCAGGGGGACACATTTTCCCTATGACTATACGGAGATGAAAATCTCACGAAGGCATAGGTACCGATGTATCCCGAAAGCGATCCACTATCCCATACGAAGGTGAAAACCTCACGAAGGAATAGCTTCTCACTCCCACTTAGAGGGTAAAATTATCCAGTACATGTAATGTATAATGCAAAATAATTTAAAGTACTTAAATCAATTAAGCATGAATGCAAAAGGATTTTTTTTAAAAATGAATTTCATTTTTTCGACTATAAGACAAAAATTAGTCAACTTTGCGGCTCGACTTTCTTATTTTTTTTAAAAATGTTTGTCCCTAGTGGAGTCGCCAAGCTGTCGAAATCGTTTTTTTGAAAACAAAAATTTTAGGTTGTCGACTTTAAAAAAACTGAAAATTGGGAATCGCCACCAATCTTTTATTAAGGTGTGATTGGATCACCTAAAAAACGACTTTGGTCTACGAGTTTAAAAAAACGGGTTCGGGAGTCAGTTACCTACAAGGAAGGATTAGCACCCTCGTAACGCCCAAAATTGGTACCAAATTGATTAATTAATGTCTTGAAGTCGAGAGTTTGAAAATATATAATCCTTAGCAAAAAACTTAAAAACGTTACGTATTAAGACCTTTATCATTTCAGAGAAGGAAAATGTCACACCCAATGCGTTAGGGCACGACATTCTAATTTCCCCAAAAAGAATTAGGCCAGAATACATGCAATAAAAATTTAAAACAATATCCATTTATTCAAGATTTAAGAAATCGCGACCCAATACGTTAGGGCACAATTCCTCCAAAATCCCAAACTTGGAATATTTCCTTTATTATTTTTTAGCAAAAATCTTCATTTCGAGAAATCAATGCGTCACATCCAATGCGTTAGGACATAACGTGTTGAATTCCCAATGATGAGTTTTCATTTTTTTGATTAAAGAGGAATGTTCGATTATTAGCTTTAACGAAGAAAATCAGAACCCAATACGTTAGGGCTCAATTTCCTTAAAATCCTAAATACAAGCATTCACTCAATTTTGTAAAGTTTGAAATCGAGTAAAAAAATGATGTGATATTAGGTTGAATGCATGTATAAATGTCACAATAACAAATACAATAATAATTATAACAAAGATGTAATAACATGAAGTTTAGACAAACTAAATTAATACTGAAAGCTAAAATAACGAATGACATATAAAATATCAAAATAAATAAAATAAATGAAATTATGAAGAATTAGAGGCATACATATGAATTTTCATGTAAAACTTTGATTTATAAAATTTATAATGTATTTATGAAAACATAAAATATATTAAAATTATTAAATAATGTCAACATTATCAAAATTAAAAAAATATATGTATACATATAAATATGAGAAAAACATTAGTTTAAAAATATAAATGCGCATAAAAAATAAAAATATATATATGTTTTGAAACATAATTACAAAAAATAAAAAAATAACAATTACATTATTAAAATTAATTAGGAAAATAATAAAAAACTAAATTGAACAGGAATTGGAAAATTTTGGGGCAAATCCGCAAATAAATGAAACCCAAAGGACTAATTTGAACACGTGAATTACATAGAGGGGTTGGAAGGGAAATTTTCCCCTCTCCTCTAAAACGGCGTCGTTCATGTTAGGGCTAACATGAAATTGTAACTAAATTAAAGGGCAAATTTAAAAATAACCAAAAACTCAATTGCAAAAACATTAAAAGGCGAAGGGGCTGAAATTGTAATTTACCCCTCCGCTCAAAAAATATGCGAATCCTAGGCCGGGTCGGGTCGGAGTCGGGTCGGCCTCCCAAAATGACGTCGTTTTGAAATCTGGGGAGGCTTGGTGAAACGACGTCGTTTCACTAGTCTATTTAAGCCAAAAATCTATTCAAAAATTTCAGTTTCCATCTTTTTTTTAAAAAAAAACCTCCGAAAACTTCAAAAAAGCTCTCCCCCTCTTCTGGTCGTCAGGTCATCGGCCGGTCACCGGCCACCGCGTCGACTGCCGATCTCCGGCGCCAGCGTCACCATCTGTGGTGGCCGAAAAAGGGGAAAAATTCCCCACTTAGCCTTTCAGCCCCCTTATGCCCAAATCTGGGCTCAAATCCATCAAAATAAAAGCGGAGACGCCTCAAAAACCCAAGAACCTTTCGGTTTCCGACCGTCTTTCCTCAGAGACGGCTACCTCGGATGCTCTCGGCGGTTTGGGCTCCAAACGCAGGTTGTTTTTTTCCTTTTCTTATATGTTTTAGTAAAATAAAAATATAAACACAGAAAAAAAATAAATCAAAGTAAAAAATAATATAGACCTTTGAATTGATTTTCAGCTTTCAATATGTTGAACTCTCTGTTTGTGTAAGAATAATTGTTTTCTTTTTTATTGATTTTGAATCCGGCCCCTAATACAGTATTTCGAATCGCCTTTTATAACCCTAATAATAAAATAATAATAATAATCTGTCTGATTTCTTCTTGATTTGCAATCTTTGATCTTGTTTCCCTTTTTGTGTTTATTTGCTATGCAGGTGAAGATTCGGCTGAGATTCGGAGGACGAGGCTAGGTGGCTGCGGCGCGAGACTCATCCCAGAAACCCTAGGGTTTCTGATATTGTGTTGGGCCATTGTTTTGGGCCTCTGCTTATTTCAGGTTTTGGGCTACATAGGCCTGTTGTAATTTGGGCCCTTTAGACCCGGGCCAAAATAGGGTATTACAATTGTTGTGTTGACTGTTGCCCTTAATTCCATTTTGTGACATCCCGATGAAAGACACTTAGATTTCTAAGAAGCCAAATTCGAGTTTATCTTGTCTAGCAAATTGTTAAAGAATTCCATCTTTTTTCGAATTTCCCCAGCTCAAGATATTTTCCAAGATTGTCGACTCTTTTTGCATTAAAAATACCACTAAACCATCTTCTTGCTTGAATCATCATAGAGGAATTGAGGAATAGCTCTAACTTCTTAAATTTTATTTGGAAGCCTGAGAGGGAACAAACTTGAGAAGACGAGCTTTGAGGTTTCTGCATGCTTGAACACTAACATTGAAGAAGATATAATAATTGTCAAGAAAGAGACGGTAGGGGTGTTCAATCGGTTAACCAAACTGAACTAGCATTAACCGAATTAATCAAAATTTTTAAACCCTTAATAGTTAACCGAATTGAAGTTTTTTCAAAAAAATTTAACCAAACCGAATTATTTCAAGTTAATTTGGTCGGTTAACCAAAATAACCAAAGTTTTTATGTTTTTTTCTGGTTAAATCAAGCATAAAACATATCAAAAAAATAAATTGGTAATTTTGTTAAATCACTTAATATTTAATCACCAAACAAAATATCACTCCGGAAAAATAAACAAAACCCGAAAAAATAAATGGAAAAAGGGACCAAAGTCTGAAAAGAAGCAAAGCAAAAGGGTATCATCGGAGAGAGAAAAGAGTGTTTTGTTTGTAGAAGAAAGCAAGCAAGCAAGATGAAATAAAATAAAAAATAAAAGGGAGAGTGAGAGGGGTAACGTGTATGAATGATGATGGGGTTGTTGTTTATATCAGATACACCAACCTAATTTTGCTGATATAATGAAATACCTTCCTCTCTCTTTTGCTTAAAGGCGCAAATCTCCATGAATTGACGATAGAGAATGAAGATGAATGAGAATGAGTTTCAATTTACAGATTAGTGATTAGTGAAATTGTTTATAAAATTGTTTACCCAATTTATAAAATTGTCATTAGTGAAATTGTAAATTTACACCATAAGATAAGCCCTAACTTTTATGTGAATTAAAAGGGCAAAATTACCAATTTACCTACTTGTGTGATAAAATTGTGTAATCTTCTCTTTGAAAAGAATAAAATTGATACACATCCATAACAACAACTTTAAAGCAATAGTGGATTTGCCAACATCCATCCCTTCCTCGAATACCATCCTTACTTTTTATGCATTTTCATGTTTCAGTTCGTATGAAAAACAGACGAACCAACAAAATAGCAGTGGACAATATTCGTCCAATCTTGAAAAATAAACGCGAAAAATCCAAAACCGAAAACACAATTATTCACTGATCTTTCCACATTTAGGAGAGCGACATACAAACCCTAGTAATACCAACACATTGTATATGGGGAAAAAGGTTGAGCTATCCATATCTCAGGTCCGTCTTCAGCCACATCGATCAAGCACCTCTATTACTGTCTGAGAGACGGTGAAGAATCCTTTGCCAGCAACTTCTTAATCATGAAGTGCGTGCAACAGCCGCCAATGAAAAGCAATAATCAATTTTCTTTGATGCTAATTCCAGTGTAACGATGAAGTAATGCAATTGTTTATCCTTCTAATGTTTTCTCAAGAATGATGCACCAGTTTGATTTGTCATAAAACTTATCAACAATCACAGCATTATCCATTCCCGATACCAACCTGCATAAATTATGTAAAATAAATTAACAAAAAATCTTCATCTAAAGATGTAAATGACAGGAGGTAATTTCCATTCCAATCATCAAACCTCAACATCATACTCTAAAAGCAACCAAAAACGAAAAACAGATTTTATGAAGATAAAAGTAGAGGCTTGCACATGTTCTCTCTTAACCTAGATCATATAAATTCCTTTGAAATCAAGTCCAAAGGCAATTATATCGACCGTTGTAAACCATTTACATCCCCTCGATGCAAAATAACATTTACACCAAGTAACAAACGGAAAAAACATAATTTCAGACATGTATCTTAAGTTCATGGTAAACAACTTGTTCTTCTCATTTATATCTTTAAATAGTGTAAATGTGTAATAAAATAGATGATTGCTAACTTTCCACCATGATATCATGTCCAGTTAGTTTACTAAAAATAAAATGCATTCAAAATGACAGTTAGCTAGGTAAAAGTTTTCAGCACATATCATATATCTACAATCACAAACCACAGTCATACCATTTTTGGGTAGCCAATTGAACGAGGCTCATTCCATGTGCAGCCCAAACATTGGATAATATGTTGATAAATAAATGGATATATAGAACTGCAAACATTTACAACGACAATATGCATACCTCTCAAGCTCGCCTTCACCGAACACATGGTAATATCTGTTGTACACTACAGCACCCTTCTTATCATCTTTCTTTGCCAAACCATTTGCTAGAGCACCAGCAGAGGCACCACTAACTTCGGCACGGTGATAAGGTAAGTGCCAAGGGACAAAATATTCCTGCTGACTCTTTCCATCTCTAGAAACCATTGAATCATCTTCATTTTGGGGGGTTGAGCATGATGATTGTTGCATATTCTCAGTTAAACTCACTCTAGAATCTTTTGGATGCCCACCCAAACCATTTTCCTCAGTTTCAGGAATGCTTTCTAGAGTGAAGGATGAAGGGCCACGAACACGAGGACTACCTGGTCCTATCCACTCTTCTAAATACCTTTCTGTAAGTGGAGTCCATTTGGTAAGTAATGACTTATCCTCTTGTTCAACGGCCCAAACGGTTATTAGAACTAGGCCACCCTTTTTAACAACTCGCACTAATTCTTCAATCGCTTTCTTTCTCCTATTCTCTGTACTTAAGTGATGTAAAACAGCAATAGAGATTGCTGCATCACCAAAATTAGTTCTGTAAGGAAGATTAACAGCATCTGCAACCAAAACTTCATGCCCTCTATCAGCACATATTTTGATAAGGGAAGGACTTATATCACATCCTATAAAATAGCAGCTAGAATTTAAACCTAGATATTTCCCATTTCCACATCCTGCATCTAAGATAAGTGAACCAGTAGGCAAAGATTCCAAGAAAGCAGCGACCTTGGGCCACTTGGCAAAGCGGGTGGAACTAAAATGGGGGGCAATAGCATCATAAACATGATGAACATATTTCTTTTCTATTTCAGGGGTAGATTTCACACTTATAGATGAACACTTACGGTCCTCACTTACAGAGGAAGATGGTTGGATTCTGGGTTCAGTATCAGGTGCAAGAGTACACATAGGAGAAGCATCTTTTACTTTGATTTCTTTCATACTGCTAGAAATTACTGAATAACCAAGTCCACAGATACAATCAAGGAATAGAGTGCTTTTACTCCAAAATTGATGAACGTATCTACCAGCTCTAAGAGATTTAAAAATCATCAGTCTTGAGCATTGTGCCTAAGAAATTTGACCTACACAGAAACCATAGAACATTTCACATCGCTGATCTGTTATCTACAGAATGGAATTATGACACATTATTAAAGGCAATAGAAATGTGATGGTTCTGAAATAATAGTAAAAATACACTAGAATACAGACCCTATAAGAATGTAAGAAACAGCATGAACTGTCGACACAGTTTTATACTTACATATCTTAGAAGAAAATTAGGATATGTTGCTCGGACTCGCCTGAAATTCGGCCACACGGGAACTGCTATTGGATTTTGAAGAAGTCGTGGTGGCCGATCAGAAGAAAAGCACCGGAAAAGAAGAAAAATTGAAGCTGTGCGCCTGAAAGAAAAGAGACAAGGAGAAGAAAAGAAACTAGGGCACAGTTGTATGGGCTGCGGATTTATGGGCTTTGGTTTGGGCTGTTTATCCTGATATTTGGATTTTAATTGGATAATGAGAAATTAGCCCAAATAAATTTCAATTTGTGTAATAAAAGAATAAATTATATAACAAAATAAATTTCAAAATTCCTTCATCAAATATGTAATATTTATTTTCAAGTGTTACAAACTCAAAATTAATATTTTTAAATGACTTAGACAATTCACAAAAAAATTTAAGTATCTCCAATACCTTTTAAAAGTGTTTCTCTAAGCAAACTAAGGGGTAGAGAATAGCGGAGAAGACTATGTTGATTGAAAGCCCAAGAATCGATGAGTTCTACTAAGAATAACACAGGTAACAAATTTATAAAATTTATTGTCATAGATAACGCAATAATTCAATTATTAGAAAATTTTTAATATTTCATTGTGCAAACAAAAATTTTCCAACATTTAAGCCATAGCTAGAATTAAAAATTCGCATTTCGAGGTCCACAATATTCAATCAGAACATAGAGGTAATAAAAATAAGACTCAAGTCTGACACTCCTGAAGATGTAGCAATGATGGTTAGTAATAAGCTTGGATTTTTTAGAGTCAATGATTTGGGGAAATATTTGGGTATGCCGTTGTTTCACACTCGTGCCTCGCCTTCTACTTTTTAGTTTGTGGTGGATAAAGTCAAAAGAAAATTAAATGGTTGGGATACCCGGCGTCTTTCCTTGGCAGGCTGAACTACCTTGACTAAATCGGTACTGTTAGCAATTTCAAGTTACTTCATGAATACTGCTAGACTCCTAGTCACGGTTTGTAAAGAAATTGAGAAAACTGCGAGGAATTTTATCTGGGGTTCAACTAGTTTGGAGAGGAAACCTGCCTTAGTTAATTGGAAGGAAGTTTGTCTACCATTTGATAAAGGAGGATTAGGCATCCGAGGGCTCCAAGATCAAAATAAAATCTTCTTATTGAAGATGGGCTACAACATTTTAGCCAATACTTAGGCACTATGGGATCGCTTGTTGAGAAACAAATATAATGTTCATGGATTCCTACCTGATTCTATTGAACGAAATAATTGTTCGAATCTTTGGCGCTCTCTTTCTAATCACTGGAATGAGATTATAGATGGTATCATTTGGTCTGTTGGGGATGCCTGCTTAGTAAACTTCTGGAACGATAATTGGGTGGAGGACGTCAGGCCTTTAAAATTTTTGCACATCGGAGGGGACCATATCGATGAGACCTTGATAGTCTGCAATGTGGTAACGGGCAATGGATCATGGAACTGGAGATGGCTGGAATCGCAGCTACCACAAACCGTTCTTGCTCGATCTCTGCGGTCATGCCTCCATCACACGATAGTGGTCCTGATCGATTGATTTGGAAATGGATGTCAAAAGGTAAATTTTCTTCAGCTTCAACTTATAGCTATTTTTTAAATCAAAGGGAACTTGTGCAGTGGGAACATAGTTCCAGGATATGGGAGAATGACCAATGAGGTAAGGGTAAAGAGAAGAATGACAGATGAAGGGTAGTGTTGTCCACGGTGTGATGCTTTAGTTGAAACAGGGCTCCATGTAGTCCGTGACTGCCCGTTTGCAATTTGGAAATCGTTGGTACCACAACATGACTGGTCTTTCTTTTTTTTCTTATTCCTTGGAAGACTGGTATGAATTTGCTCAAGTTTTATAGTTCCTCAATCGATGGTGAATGGCCAACTTTATTTTCAGTTGTTTCTTGGTTGATTTGGAAGCATGGGAATGACTTTATTTTTAAAGGAGCTAGCTATAGTAACATGGATTTGATAGCAACTAGTATAGCTTGGGCTCGCAGCATATCTAATTTAGCAAGGTTGAATAATAGCTGCTGCAGTGAATACACCAAAGAGTATTGGCAGCCACCGCCTGTCGGGTGGGTTAAAGGTAACATTGATGGCAGTATACCAAAACATACATCATCTGCTGCCGTGGGTGGTATGCTTCGGGATCATGAGGGGAATTGGTTATTTGGCTTTGGCATGAGAATTGGCAGATATGGCATTTTCCAAACGGAAGCAAGGGCACTTTATGAGGGACTTGTGGTTGCTTGGCATGAAGGGTTCCGACAAATTGAAGTGGAAAGTGATAATGCTATCTTGATTGATGTGGTTAGTAATAGATATGTGGTTGGCAGTAATCTTTCGGAAGTTCGACTTGTACATACTATGATTTTAAAGGAATGATAAGTTAGATTTCGGTATGTTCCTAGGGAGCAAAACAAGGTTGTGGATTGCATAGCAAAGATGTCAAATGGAGATTTGAATAAGAAATGTTATTTTGTTGAGCCACTTGAGGGTATTCAAACCTTACTAGAGAATGATATTCAATAGTCTGGAATAATGGCAGACTTTTAGTAGAGTTGTGTAATTAAAAGTTTACTTCTATTTCTTTTAACAAAAAAAATTAATACAATGTAGAGTAATACAACACTCATTCTTGAAAATTTAATTAATGATATCCACGACATGAATTTCTAATTGCATTTTCTTAGAATGACAAGAGATAATATGGAATTAATTTAGTTTTTGACTTATTATTTAATTAGATGAATAAATTAAATAATTAAATCAAAGTGAAATTTAAATTATAGTTATTGTATAATTAAATACGTTTTTCAATAAATTTTAATACACTAAAGTTGATATGATTTTATCAAAACTAGAATTGAATTAGGTAAATTATTTAGTTATACAAATTAATTTTAACTTAATTAATTACTTAATTAAATGTTAAGATTGTTTGTTGATGTAATTGAAGATAAGGTGTTTTTTATTTTTAATAATTTTATTATAAAATTTGATCATATTTACTATTTTGGTTCAATGTCTAGAACTATCTATAACCCTTCACAACCCATAAATAGAAGGATAATGCGCACTACATTGGCAACAATATCCATGCCAATCAAGTTAAAACTCAATCTATTTACCAAAGTATTTTTTAATCCCCAAAATAAGGTGTTAGTTATAGGGTGTCCTAATGGAACTACAACTCATTTGGTTCGATTGTTTTGTGACTCAAAACTAAAGTTAAACTCCTGGGTTTAGGAAAATTTTATTGGAATATTTATTTTAATTTTCTTCAATTCTTGTTCTAGATTTGAGAGTGGTTATAATTGCATACATATAGCAATTATAATTTGAGATTCAATGTTTATAGTGACGTAGATTTTGTTTTTCTAAATTTGTTCTCTGTTTGAATTTTATATTGGAGTCCATTTTTTTAAAGCGATAAAAAAAACCCCTAAAAACCTCAATTTTGAGGCATTAGACTCTTTCGCATATACATATTTAATTTGATCAAATTTATTGCTTTAGATATTTGGAGAAGGTCCTAATATTTTGAAGATGTTTTAAAATTTTGCTATGCAACTCAGCCATATTCTCTATCATGGAAAGCTTAATGGACAACTGTGAAACGACAATAAACTCAGCAATGAATCATGTTTAACGATATATGAAACATGAGAAAATGAGAGAGGAAGAAAACTGAATCATATTAGAAGGATAAAAGCTGTACAGCCTATTCTTAGTTGTTATATATACAAAGACTTCAACAGACTGACTAATAGGTAACAGACTAACTTATTCAGGAGAAGGTGCAGTAGCTAATTGGACAAAATTGCGATATGAACTCTAGGTTCTTCTCTTTAAATACATCCCAAAATTTATGGTAAAAAATTCTAGAGTACTCATCTAGTCCTCAAAGACCGCATTGTGGATCTCTTCATCCGTGATTGCTTCTTCCAAAGTGGCGTTCATCTCATCAATCACTTCTAGAGCTTCATTAACTCTGTTGTAAGCCTTTCATGAAAGAGTTCTTAAATGTGGTTAGTGATGAAGCCTCTTTTCTTCTATCATTCTCCATTCAATCCTCTAAGTCTATGGATGACATGACAGTTATACTGTTAAGACTCCAGGTGGTGGCATGGAAAAGGGTGTGTTGTGGTCTCCTTAATTGAGCTATTGAATGCCGGTAAAAAAGTGTTATTGGCAAATGCTGCTACCTTTTGGGCTGAATCATAACTTTCTTGCTAAATTGAAACTGATCAGCCATGCCTTTAGTCTCATCAAAGTTATTGGCAAATGCTGAATACCCTTTTTCTTTTTTTTACAGAAAAGTGAGACCTATATTGTCAATAACTCAATATTAGGGTTCAAAATGGGATAGGAAATTCGATGCAAGTTCAAGAAATCATCCTAGCTTTAAGATTTTGCAGTGGAAAATAGTATTTCATGCGATTGATTGTGAAGCAAATATTGCATTCATATTAGCTATATTGAACCGAAATCTGAAACAGGAAAATGTATTAATGTTGATACAATGTTGGGGTGGTTCACACAATGGCATTAAGAGCCGCAGAAGATGTCTGAGGATTTGATAGAGACTAGAAGGTTCTCAGGGAAATTTGGCATTCTATGTTATGTATTTTTTAAAGCGAAAATGTAATTTCATCATTGTATTAACTTATGTCTTTACAATTTTTAATTTTATTATTTTTTGAGGTCAAAGTGCAATTTAACCATTTACGTCTTATAATTTTATAAAACATAAAAGGGTCAATGTGATATTTTTCCATTTTAGGGGGCCCTTGGCTCCTGCCGGCCCCTTGGTGCTGCCTGTGACAGGTGTCTGTCCAGAAAGAAAGCTGATTCATTAGGGGTGAGAGACTCCCAAATGAAATCGATTTTGGTGAAGTGACTCTTTCCTTATAACCTTCTAAATAAGGTAACCTTTAAGAACAGTCCTACCATCTTAAATTAGGCGAGGACCATCATGCTGTCTATGCTGACGAGGAGGTTCCTCAAGCGAGGTGGCTTTTCATAACAATTATTATCATCACAAGGAGGCTCCTTAAGCGAGATGGCTATTCATAACAATTTTTATCATCTTTTATCATACACATTTGCACACCTTATGCAGTGTTATTACTGCATTAATGAAATGATCCTATATTTCATCTTCTTAATTGCTGTTCTAGTTAATCTCAAGCAATATCTTTTTGCATGAAACTTTTGTTGCTTAAAACTTTTAAGGACTACAAGTCTTTAATCAAATTGCAGCTTAATTAATTATAGTCATGCATATATGACTTATGATATTCTTTTCATCAGACTCTTCAATGGACTCATCATTTCATATGGATCACCATTAGCTAGTGTTTTTGTGGATATGATTTGGTGCACCTTTTTAAGATTTAAGATATTCTTCTGGGTGCTTACAAAATTGGAAGGGACAGTTATTAGTTGCAGAAAGGACTGGTTGATGGAGGCCGGGCCATGGATATGAGTTATGAGGTGGCATGGTACTAATTTGGTTGAGATATCTTTATCAACGGTTTAGCTATATGTCAAATCGTTGCCGCTGGAAAACTAGGTGGTTGGCCAGCATCAAAGTAGAATTTTAGGCACAAGCAATTTATAAGCATGTAGTCCCTCTTAAATTATTATTGTCATTAATAGTTAAAGTAATGTTAGTCCTAATAAAAAATAAAATTTAAGAATATTGTTTAGCGAAAGAGAGGAAACTTCAAATAAATGTAGTCATTCCTGTCATTAAATTCCATGTTATCTGCTACATGTTGATTATACATTAGCTATTTTTGTCCTCTCATAAGAATAATTAACAACATTAGTGCTTTAGAGTAATGTGTATAACATTTTATAAGTTTAAGTACCAAATTGGACACACCAAAAGATTAGGTCTCAAATTAGAAAAAAATGTCAAGTTCAAATATCAAATGTTTTATTAAACCAAAATCTAAATATTAATAGTTTGATCACCATGCCATAAGGTTGAGCAAAACTCGATTTTATTAAAAAATTAATTTTTTTAAAAATTAGAGTTAATTGAATTGAGTTATTCGGTTTTTAACCAACTCGATTAAATAATTCAATTTTTGAGTTCAAGTTGAGTTGAATTTTACAACTTGAATAAAAATTGATGTAAATACCTCTTGGATCCCTAACAATTTTGAAAATGTGTAAATTGGTCCCTCTCAAAAAATTATAATATATATAAATTCAAAAAATCATTAAAATTTATTTAAAAATCTTTAGAAAACATACTAAATTATATATTTTAAAAAATCAAAATAATAAACTTGAAGCCTTAGACAAGTAATTATCAAATCAAATTTATCATATTAATTATCTTGTATTTTCTCTTATTTTAGTTTTAAAAGTTTTTAAATATATATAGTTATATTATTCTTTCAAAAGATAATGGTTATATTATAAATGTATTTGAGTCCGTTTAAAAAAGTCCTATGGTTATATGATAATATATATAGGTAAACTACACCTTTAGTAACTAATTTATGGGTTAAATTTTGTTTGGTCTCTTGACTAAAATAAGTTATAATTCGATCACTAAATTGTTCAAAAATTTTCATTTAAGTCACCGAGTTGTTAAAATCAATATTATATAGCTTTCTCTATTCACACTTCCTCCACTAATCGAAAGCTCTCTTTCCCCTTCTCTTTTACAATTCAGTTTTTTTTCATGAAATAGCTTTGGACGTCACGAATATGTGAACCAAATTTCAAACATCTTTTTTCTCCTATCTCCAACACTGAATGTTAGATTAATTTGGATTTAAGGTATGTTCTTCTACTCGTCAATGTGTACTGATCCATTGTATCATCAAATCATTGCTTGAAGCTCGTTGGCAGGACTTTAAAAAAAACTTAATAGCCCAATGCTTAAATAAAAACTTTTAAATAGTCCAGTGACTTAAAAGAAAACTTTCAAATAATTCAATGGCCAAAATGTAACTTTTTTTAGTTAAATGACCAAAGAGAAAACTTACCCGTAGTTTAGCGACTAATGGTGTAGTTTACCCAATATATATTTATAATATAACTATATATAAATAATACACCTAAGGTCAATAAACTATTAGTAAGTTTACGTTTTGGTCACTCAACTCCAAAAAGTTACAAAATGATCATTGAACTATTCAAAAGTTTTCATTTCGGTCACTAAGTTGTTTGAAAGTTTTTATTCAAGTCATTGGGATGTTAAGTTTTTCTTTTAAAAAAGTTCGGCTAGTGAGCTTCAAGTAATGATTTGGCAATCGATACAATGGATTAGTACCATTGAAGAGTAGAAGAACATACTTTAGATTCAAGCCGATCTAACGATCAATGTTGGAGATTGGAAAAAAAGCAGTTTAGATTTTGATTTACAAATTCGTGACATTCAAAGTTGTTTAATAATAAAAAATTGAACTGTAAAAGAGAAGAGGGAGAAGAGCTTTCGGTTAGTGCAGGCAATGTGAACAAAGAAGGTCATACAACAAGGATTTTAACGATCTTGTGACTTAAATGAAAACTTTTAAATAATTTAATAACTATTTTATAACTTTTTAAAATTAAGTAATCGAAACATAAATTTTCTAATACTCTCATCATATTCTAACTATTTGTTTTGTCTGTTAATATCGACGGTATAGATATGTGAAATTGATTTGAAAATTTAAGTACATATATAAAAAGTAAAATTACATTAATAAATTCAACTTCCGAATCATAAAATTAGATCACCCGATAAAACAAAGGCCAAATATTCCAGTATGATCCAATATGATCAAACGCCCCAACCTGACAGCAGAGATTAAACATAAGGCTAACACAAAAGATAATTACAAGAATCTTAATTTCAAAGGAATTCGTCCATCAATGCTACAATATGGCTGAATTCACATTTTAGACAGATAGATAACTTAACTTACATTAATCTAAATTACCCACCACATAATGTAGGGAGTTGCAAACATCTAAAGGTGAAAACCCAAATGAAACATAACAGAAACCAAGAAAAAGAAAACACGTCTTTAAATGTCCAAAAAAAGGGGGGGAAATTAGATAGCAATATTTACAAGCAGCTGACAAATCCACTTAACAAGCTTTGTTCTTGTCATCATCCTTTACTTCATTTCTTACATGATCCAACGTTGATGCATGACCCGGATGAACCTTTTTGAACATCGATGGGAAACAACAACCACTGGATTTCTTCCCTGCAAATCCAACATCCTCACTCTTTGCTCTTTCTTCTTCTTCTCTCTTCATTTTCTCTTTATGAAGCTTCCGCATGACATAAATTTCAGCAATTTGGTATCCAGGAGTCGCCATGGCAGCTGGGGCTAGAATATAGATATTTTTCTTTTAGGGTTTTTCTGATATGTATATGATGAAGATTGAGAGTAGAGAAAGTGAGTTAATTTATATGGCTGCTTGTACCAGCTTGGGGAGCAAGTAAAAAAAGCAGAAACAACCAGGAAGTGACTACTAGCATGATTTTGCTGAATATTTCATGGTGGCTCTTGGACAAGTAAAGGAAGAGGGGACCATATATGTAAAAGTAAAAGTAAGAGTGGTGTTGATTTTTAGTTGGAAGGTTGACGTTTTTGCTTGATGATCAAGGTTCTTTTTTAAATATTCTTTAGTTGATGATCATGATCTATTTGGAATTTTGCAAGCTTAGCATTCCCTGATAAGGACTTGAGAATTAGCCAAAGAGATGAGATGAGATTTTGTTTTCTAGCTACATTTTTCTCCCCCGAATCCATAAATATATTCTATCATAGTTGGAATACTTAAAGAGTTCACTGCATATATATTCTAATAAATCAAGATTATAGGCATCACCAACAATGGCACTTGAATCGATATAGGCTTGTCCCAGATTTTGGGACAATAAGGTTTGTTTTCGTGCACATTGAGATTTGTGAGACAAGTAATAACAAAATCAAAACATGTATTGCATATCCACAATGCTAATATGTTTTACTTTTAATATATGTTATAGATATTTTTATAACAAATTTGCATGTGGTTAAGGATTTAAATACATCAATTAAAATTAAATTAAATTTAATTAATTAATTTTAAAAACATTTGTTAAATATTTTATTGGTTAATTGTGAATCTTTAATTGATACAAATCAACCCATATTTTTTAAAAATAAAAACAAATATTTAATTAAAAATTTTCATATAACAGCGTAATTAGTTACACCGAAAGTTATCCTAAAATAACATCGTTCCTATTTTGATCACTCATTTAGTCACTACCGTTAGAAAAATTGACCAAAATGGTCACTCATCCGTTAAATCCTTAACATATTGCTGATTGGGCCTGTAAAAAAAAAGGAAAATTATTCCTTTACTCCCTTTAAAACTTACAAAATTTCAATTAATACCATTGCTATACCCACGAAGTTTTATTTTTTATGCTTAGGCAAAGAAAAGACAACAATTTACTGTAGCTCCATCCTCTATGACGTTGCCACCGTCCACTTCATCGTCTTTCACTTGAACAAGAAAACTCCTTCATGGTTTCCACCCTAAAAAACGTCATCACTTATTCAATACCTTCATCTTCTGTTGATGTCACCATTGACTTTGGTTTGGATTTCAATACCTTGGTTGTTGCCGAAGGTTCTTCTTCTATTTCTATGGTATTACAACCGAGAGAAGTTATGAATAAGTGTCACGTGTGCAAATTTGATGGTTGTTTGGAGTGCAATTGGTTGTTGCCGAAGGTTCTTCTTCTATTTCTATGGTATTACAACCGAGAGAAGTTATGAATAAGTGTCGTGCAAATTTGATGGTTGTTTGGAGTGCAACCTTTTCTCTCCAAGTCAACAAGCAGAAAAAAGGAGTTGCCACTGCTAATAAAACTAAAACTAAACGTTTATTTAATTTTATATAACTATTCAGATGCACCATTTTTTCCAACCATTACTCATCTCTCCCATAACTTCCTACATTTATAAAAAAAATTGTGAATCACGAAGTCATCATTGCTCACAGTTGCGATTGCTGGAGTTGCTGCAACCTATATATCAACTAGTAAAGTGTAGAATATTTAGGTGGATCAATATATATCCAATCCGAGTCGTATTATAAAAGTTCCATAGCTACTATAGCCTGATATTTATATCATTTAGATTACTAGAATTGAAGTAATGTTAGTTTTATATACGGTTAAAATGGTACACTAACCTCTGAAAGTTATTCAGATTATTATTAATATTATTATTTTGGTTTGATATAAGTGGAATGCAATTATTGTGTGGTTTCAATGTTTGGATTAACAAAAGGCTTTTTATTTTTATTAAAAAATCTTTTAATACATATAGTTTCTGTGTGAAGAGTTATCATTTTTCATAAATTATGGTGCATTTGAAAAAAGGGTGCAACTAAACTATTTAGTTGGAAAATAAATAAATTAGAAAACATGGATAATTAAGAAATGTACCTCAGTGTCGAGATTGAATGAGGAAACGAGGCAAATAGTGAGGGAAGATGACAAGGGAAGCATATAAGAGGTTGGATCTAGCATTTTTATGTTATTTAATATGGGTTTTTTATGGCAATTTAAGGGATTAACTTAAATATTTTGTAATTTTTAAATGGACTAAAATAACAATTTTTCCTTTTTTTTTTTTTTTTGCAGGTCTAGCCAACAATTCGTTAAGGGTTTAATGATTGGGTGACCATTTTGGTCAATTTTTCTAACATTGATGACTAAATTGACAAAAACAATTTAGAGTGACCAAAATAGGAATGAAGCTATTTTAGGGTAAACTACACCCAAAGTCACTAAACTAGTAGTAAGTTTACGTTTTGATCATTCAACTTCAAAAACTTACGAAATGGTCACTGAAATATTCAAAAACTTTCATTCAAGTCACAAGGCTGTTAAAATCGTTATTGTATGGCCTTTTTTATTTGCACACACCAATTGAAAGCTCTCATTCCTTTTCTCTTCTACAGTTCAATATTTTTCATTAAACAACTTTGAACGTCACAAATCTACAAATCAAAATCCAAACTACTTTCTTTTCCCATCTCCAACATTGATCGTCAGATTGACTTGGATCTAAAGTATGTTCTTTTACTTGTCGATAGGTACTAATACATTATATTGATCGTCAAAGCATTGCTTAGAGCTCACTAGCTGAACTTTTTAAAAAGAAAAACTTAACATCCTATTGACTTAAATAAAAACTTTTGAGCTTAGTGATTATTTAGTAACTTTTTAGAGTTAAGTGACTAAAACATAAACTCACTAATAATTTAATGACCTTGAATGTAGTTTACTTAATTTACATAAATGGAACATTAAATATGGCGTTGGTTAAATGTACAAAATATATATATATATATATATATAAGTGTATATAACTATTTTAAATTTACATCATTGTAAGATAATATCTTTCCAATATTAATATATACATTTTTTTTATTACAAAGTAAGCTAGACTAAGGCCTAGCCAAATAAACAACTAGGGGCCATGAGCTGCTCTAAATCATGCTCTATCAGGAGTAAATAAATATTCAGTTAGTTAGTTACTGTTAGTATGATTAGTTACAAAATTGTTAGTAAAGGTAGTTAACTAACTATCCTCATCTTTGTATTAAATGCAAGTAATAGCTTGGAAAGAATTAATGCAGTATCACAATCAATTCTTCAGAGTTTGTTGAATCTTAGATGGTATCGAGAGCTCATGTTTTCTTGGTGTAGAATTTTTTTTCATGGCTACATACGCGATTCCAGATGGTGTACCAGCAGTTGACACACCGCGTCACTCCTCCAACACTAGGGAGGCTGAACATTCACGAAGAAATAGCAATCTTTGTGCATCAGCAGTTCATTACTTCTCAAAGAATGATACCATCAAACTTGTTTCTCATAATTTTCTTTTATGAAGCATCAGCTTTTGTTGATTCTTGAAGGGTTTATATTAGGTACTGTTCCCTCTCCTCCTCCTTTTATTATTGGTTCTAAAGGTCAGTAACTTGAAAATCCAGCCTTTCTTGTTCATAGGAAGCAATATAAGTTTCTAGCTTCTTGGTTATTGTCCACTGTGATAAATGATATTTTAGTTCATCTTACAACTACCAAGACAAGTTTTGACATATAGAATACCATTGAAAGACGATTTAGTGCAAAATCTACCATTAAAGTCTCGAGCATGCGTCATGCTTTGTACTCACTCAAGAAATCGAATCTTTCTATAAAAGAATATGTGTCTGAGGTAAAGTAACTTAGTGATAATCTGATTACTGCAGGTAGTTTTGTCTCTGAGCAAGAACAAGTGAGTGTCATTTTGGCTGGCCATTCACTCGAGTTCGAGTCTATCCAGGTCTTTGCCTCTGCGACTCCTTTATCTCTTGATTTGTTAACTGGGATGTTACTTGATTGTGAAGCACGACAACTGGAGCTGTTAACAGAAGTTCTTTGCCAAGCAAATTTAGCTTCTCGACAACAAGACAATGAAGTTGGCCTGAAATAGTCTGATCAGTCTACTCATTATTCTCAGGATACTAAGCAAGGTTATAGAGGACAATGTCGTGGTTGGTCTCGTGGTAGGTCATGTGGTAATGGAAGGGGTTGGTCTCGTACTGGGCCACAATATCAATTATGTGGTAAGGTGGGCCACATGGTTCAGACCTGTTCTCACAGGTTTGATAAAAAATTTTCTGGTGTTGCTGGTTCTAACTCGATGCAAGTCAATTGTCATCAGTTACATGGCTCAGGTTGTTCTTCCTCGACTCCTGCTTGTTCGTCCATGTCTCACTGTTGTGTCTCATTTCCTTGGAACTCTTCCAGTCAAGTGCCTCTTCGAGCCTCTACATCTTTCCAGCCCGATTCAATCTGGTATCCTGACTCTGGTGCAACAAATCATGTCACCCCAGAAGTATTCAATCTCACGACTGTTTCTCCTTACTCAAGTACAAATCATGACACTATGGGCAATGGTGAGTCTGTTTTTATCGCTAACATAGGCTCAGCTACTCTCTTAGCTGGCTCCAGACTATTGCGTCTTCAGAATGTTTTGCATGTTCTAGTAGTATGCAAGAATTTGATGTCTGTGGGTCAGTTTGCTAAAGATAATGGTGTGTACTTTGAATTTCACCTGATTTTGTGTTTTGTGAAGGATATTCAGACATGGATGACCCTGCTAGAGTGCCACATGCATGAAGGGCTATACAGGTTTCAGTTGTTTAAGTCTGCTCCTAATTCTGCGTCCATTGCTGCCGATTATTCCTCGAAGTCTAGCCCAAGCTTACTGAACAGTGCTCAACTTTGATCGTCCACCTTGTGGTACAACAGGCTTGGCCATCCTTGTAATCACATTCTTGCTCATGTATTAAAGACTTGTAGAATTTCTTTCCAACAAAGTAGTTTGCAACAAGTTTGTACAGCTTGTCAGTTAGGCAAAGCTCACAAGCTACCTTTTCTCACTTCATACACAGTGTATTCTTCCCCTTTTGAGCTTGTGGTATCTGATATATGAGGGTCAGCTCATCTGCCTTCAAATGGCTTTTCTTATTACATTTCATTTGTTGATATGTACAGCAGATACACTTGGATTTATTTTCTCAAAACCAAGTCTGAAGTGGCTCACTGTTTTTTGAATTTTCATCAGATGGTTAAAATTCAATTTGGACGATCTATTAAAATGCTACAAATAGATGGGGGCGAATATCATGTTTTGTCAAAAGAACTATCTTGATTGGGTGTGCAACATAGAGTCACCTATCCCTACACCTCAGAGCAGAATGGAGTTGCTGAAAGAAAACATAGGCAACTAGTTGATATGGACTTATCTCTCTTAGCACAATCCAGTATGCCTTTAAAATTCTGGTTCTATACTTTTGTGCATACGGTCTACTTGACTAACAGGCTACCTACTCCTGTTTTGAGTCATTCTAGTCCCTATGAAGTTCTTTACAATCTCAGACCTGACTTTGGTCTGCTACGGTTATTTGGTTGTACTTGCTTTCCTGATCTAAGACCATTTCACCAACATAAATTAAACTTTTGGTCTCAAAGATGTGTATTTCTCGGTGGTATTCCTAACACCAAGGGTTACAGATACCTTGCTAAGGATGGTCGGGTTTTTCTGTCTAGATATGTTCGCTTTGATGAAACAAAGTTTCCCTTTAATGATGGTTTCTGCCCACAATTCTAGTTGATTCTATGAGGGACCTTCATCAACAGTCTATACTTCCTCTAGTTGTAGCTCGGGATTCTTCTGGACATACTTTGGCACACGCAACTCCCAGGTCAGGTAAAGTCTCGCATGATGTATCTTTTCCTAGACAGTCGCATATTTTTTATTTGCCTTCTAGTGTTTCTACTGAATCCCCTGCAGTAGCCGATGACACTATAGCTGTTGATCAGACTGAAGGTAATGTAGCAGTTCCATCAGCTCCTGTGCATGTAAATAACTATCCCATGCAGACTCGCTCTAAGAGTGGTATTTTTAGGCCCAAGGTTTTTACTTTTGCCATGAATAAGAGTGAGCCTACTACGACCACTGAAATGTTTTAAAGCACTGCTTGGACAACAGCAGTACAGGCTGAATATAATGCATTGCTTGCTAATCATAATTGGGACCTTGTATCTCTACCTGAAGGTCGACGTGCTGTTGGCTGTAAATGGATCTTCAGAATCAAGAGGCATGCAGATGGTTCGATTGCTCGATACAAGGGCAGGCTGGTTGTTAAAGGTTATCTGCAAGAAACCGGAGTCAATTTTTAGGAAACTTTCAGTCCTGTGGTTAAGCCAACCACAATCAGAGTAGTCCTTGCATTGGCAATATCTCTGAACTGGCCACTTCGACAAGTTGACATCAACAATGCATTTTTGAATGGGGATTTGAGTGAGGACATCTATATGCTACAACCACCAGGATTTGAACAACATGGAGTAAATGGTGAGACGCTTGTTTGTAAACTCAAAAAGGCTTTATATGGTCTTAAACAAGCCCCTCGGGCTTGGGTTCAAAAGTTGAAAGATTTTTTGGTAGCCACAAAGTTTGAGGTCTCCAAAGCTGATAGCTCACTCTTTATTCTTCGGTCAAGTGCTTAGTTACTTTATGTTTTAGTTTATGCCAATGATATTATAGTCATTGGGAATGACTCTAAGGCTATTGATCAATTTGTTACTCTGCTCAATACTAAGTTCTCTTTAAAAGATCTAGGAAAGTTGAGTTATTTTCTTGGCATAGAGGTTCGCTACACTTCTGAAGGGATGTTCCTGTCTCAGACAAAGTACATTCGAGACTTACTTCGAATAGTATCCATGGATAAATCGAATGGTTTGCCAACACCAATGATCACTACATGCCATCTGTCAGCTGCTGCAGGGAGTCCTGTTGAGGATGAGCATCAATACGGAAGCATTGTTGGTGCCTTACAATACGTAGTGATCACCAGACCTAACATAGCTTACTTAGTAAACAAGGTGTGTCAGTTCATGTATAAGCCATTGGACTTGCACTACAAAGCTGTCAAAAGGATATTGAGGTATTTATAAGGGACACTGAACTATGGCTTGAAATTCACTTGAGCTTCCAAGTTTTTGCTTGAAGGATATTCAGATGCTAGCTGGGGTTTGGATGTTCTTGGAGGGAATCTGATTTCTTGGAGCTCAAGAAAACAACAAGTGGTCTCTAGATCTATAGTAGAGGCTGAATACAGGAGTATTGCTCATGTAGCTGCAGAAATGGTGTGGATTCAATCCTTATTAACTGAGTTGTGTGCTTCAGTTTCAAACAAGGGAATGATATGGTGTGACAGCTCCGCTGCATTTGCAGTAGCAGAGAATCCTGTTATGCACTCCAAATTCAAGCACGTTGAATTGGATGTGTTCTTTGTCAGAGAGAATGTGGTAGCTGGGATGCTCCAAGTAGGACATGTTCCTGCTTCCAATCAGATTGCGGATATATTAACCAAACCGTTGTCTGCAGCAGTGTTCACTAGATTTCAAGATCAGCTTCGAGTTGTTGACATGAATTTGTAGGTTTAGGTGAAGAAGAAAGTGAATAAGTATGAGGTATATCAGGAGTAAATAAATATTCAGTTAGTTACTGTTAGTATGATTATTTACAAAACTGTTAGTAAAGGTAGTTAACTAACTATCATCATCTTTGTATTAAATGCATGTAATGTTTGGAAAGAATTAATGCAGTATCACAATCAATTCTTCAGAGTTTATTGAATCTTAGCATGCTCCACCAGTAGATCAACCCAAGCAGGAGGCTGTTGAAATAAATGAATGCCCAGAGGTAGATCCCTGGCGAATTTGGCCATGGCAGCAGCCGTAGAATTGGCACCTCGCACCACATACTGCGCATCCACTTGCCATTTTCGAGATAGCAAGCTTTGAATCATCAACAAGAGTGATTGAATCTCGCCTAGTAGCAAACTTAAGAAGGTCAACAACAGCTTGATTATTGCTCTCCACCACTAACCTACAAATGTCGGCTTCCCAAGATACTCCTAACCCGTCATATACAGCCCACAACTCAACCATTAAAACTAAACAACATCCGATGTTACGGCTAAAGCCAGTAATCCATCATCCCATAGAATCTCGAATCCACCTGCCTCTAATCGCAGCACCAGTTATTTGGTTGACCCCTCCATCTGTGTTTAGTTTGTACCACCCCTCCAATGGCCAACACCACCTCACATGCACAGTGGTCTGGTTAGCAATCGAAATTTTTAAAATTATTTTAGCCTAAGCCAAACTACTAGACACAATATCAGCAACGCTGTGACTTGCATTACAAAAAATAAATTGATTACGAGATGTCCAAATCTTCCATACCAGAACACTAAACATAATCTCCCAGCAAACCCCTCTAAACATCACATCCTTCACATTCCAAAGGTTCCCCACTAACCAAGAATCAATAGGAACCAAATAGAAAACATCCTCCAAGTACACTAGGACTACCGATTGCCATATCACTCTTTTAGATGGACAGTCCCTTATACTGTGAGTTGTCGTCTCCATATTGTGACCACAAATGGCGCAAGAACTATTATCGGACATACGACGCTTGCAACATTCCAAGTTAGTCATCAATATCCAATTATTTTTAAGAGTAATTAAATTGAAGATAACATCTACTTAGGGGATTATTTTGAAATGAAATTAAAGATAATATACAATTATTGTAATTAAAGTGAAGATAATATTTGCTGAGAGATTATCTTGAAAAGTTTAAATACATCAACTTCTACTACTTGACTAATATAAATAAGATGACATCCTCCTTGAAGATTGAATTGAATTTGTGAATTTATCTTGTTAACTTGAAACATATTTAAAGTTTATTTACTATGTTATTTTTCACTTATTTTTGAGTGATAATTTTTTATTGGATAGAGTGATTGAGTGGAAAATGAGTAAATAAAATTGCATAACTTTGACGTTGCATGAGCTTGAATAGATTGAGTTGATTATTTTAGATATAATATAGTACAAATATAATTGTTACTAGATTTTGTACCTTGTATAAGTTGTGAATTTAGTACATGTATTTTAATTTGGTCAATTTCAAGATTTGTATTTTAAAATTTGAAAATTTTAACCCTAATCAAATAATAGTAATTAAATTCATTAAATTATGTTATTTTAAAATTTTTGTTAATTTTATCTTGATTCTATATAAAATTATAAAAACAATTTTTTAAAAATTTTAAAAAATTACATATAAAAGTTCAAAATCTATAAATGTAAAAAAATTCAAAAAATTGGAAGACATGGTCACCCAACTATGCCTTCGTTCTTGTTTTGGTCACCCACTTTTAAATTGATGATGGAAATTCTTTTCTTTTTCTAACTAATATAATAACACATTTAGTCCTCAATACTTGCATGTTCTATCAATTTGATTCTAATTCTAAATAATTCAATAAATTTAACCCTTCATATTTACAAATTCTATCAATTTGATTATCAAACTTTCTAACCAAAGCTTTCAACTTTTAAAACAGAGACATTCCATATCTACAAATTTGTAAACCCAAAAAACACTTCTCTCAACTACAAATTAATAATATACTTATATTTAGCAAATTTGTAGTGATTTTGCCAACTTGTTCATGGCATGGAATGCGTCTAATTAAAAAGCTGAAAGCTTTGGTTAGGAAGTTTGAGGATCAAATTGATAGATTATGTAAGTATTGATGACTAAATGTGTTATTATACCATTTAGAAAAAGGTTTTTTTATTATCAATTTAACGATGGGTGACCAAAACAGGAACAAATTTAAACATTAGTACATAAATTGAAAATTTTTAAAGTTGGGTTACCAAAACAGGAACACGAGCATAGTTGGGTGGCCATTTGTATAATTTACCCAAATTCTAACATCTTGTGATATCCCTAACTTACTACTGAGTCAGGAATAATACCAAGTAGGGTTAGGCATACTTGAGAATTTTAGAACTAGATAAAATAGAAATTAAAGTATAGGGGCAAAAGTAAGAAAATTAAAAATTTGAAATGATTGCATTGAATTGAAGGAAAAAGGAGGAATGACTAGAATTGAAAATTTATCAAAATAAAGTATGATTCATGGATGGTATTATAGGAAAGTTGGAGGATTAAATGGTAATTAATCAAATAAGATAATTATGGAAAATGTAATAATTAAGGACTAAAATGTGTAAAAATATGATTGGTGGGTCATTTTGATAATTATCATTTTAATTATTAAATTAATTAAATATTTTTATTAGAAAAGTTGAAAAAGATGAAGAAATCATTCGTCTTTCTCCTACATCTCATGCCAACTCCATTTCTCCATCTTTTCAAATTTTATTTTTGTTACAAATAGGTCTTTTCCACTATTTTTAAGCCTTTTAAGCTTAATTTCTCCAGCTTCTTTCATGAATACTTAGCGAAATCAATAGAGAAGCCTAATATTTACCATAATTTCATGAAAATAGTAGTAATAGTTGTCTTGGAGGAGAGAGAAAAATAAGAACTAGGGTTTGATTATAAGTGATCAAGGTAAGTATGATAAGTTTCTTCATGAAAGCCATGTTAGTTTCATTTGAATTGAATAGATATGTTATTTGATTATGATTTTAATAAGTAAATGTTATATGTTTTGATATGAAAATGAAAAAAAAGAGAAGAAAAGTGAAGGATTAGTTGGTGATAAAGGCAAGGAAGTAGCTAAGGAGCGAAGAAAGAAGAAAATGTTTCATCCAAGCATTGGTTGTAAGTATTTCAAGAATTTTACTTATTTAATTCTAATCTAAGAATAAATTATGTTAAAATAGTTAAATTAATTAAAATATGTTAGTATTATTTGCAAAAAAAAGTAGTGAAATATAGTTTGAATTTTAATTATGTGATGAATTGATTTAATATATTGAAATAATAGTAAAAAGGATTAAAATGTGAAGTTTGTAAAATGGTTATGAAAATTGAATTTCTGATAAATTGGAATGTGAATGAAGTATAAATAATTAATGAATGTATGAGTAGTGAAAGTGGGGTTGAATTACAAAGTATAATGAAAATTATAATAATAAGGACTAAATTGTAAAAAGTGAAAATTTTAAATTGTTTCATTTGAATGAGTAGATGGGATGGAGTAAATGTATTAAAAGTCCACATAGACGAGATAAGAACTAGTAGGATATGAATGGCATACCATTAGGAAATCTTATGTATGCAAATGAAAGTGGCACTTCGGTGCAATACTACGACTATCTGTATATCCTATATGTTCTATTTAGTTTACACTAGGCTATACCAATGAAACATGGCAAGAGAAAATTTTCAATGGATCCGGTAAGTGATTTAAGCCTTGTGAATTGATCTTTATTTATTAGTATTGGCTTTATGAAATTATACATATTCTAACATTAATTATACTTTAAATAGAAAGTTTATTTCTTGTAGTACTTACTAAGTTGTCACAAGCTTAACACATTAATTTCTAACGCGTAGGTAAAGGTTAGACTTGAAGTGCTAGAGTGGAGAATCGATGCCAACTCATCTCATCATATCCCAAGCTTGGAAGAAAGTATGGTTCGAATATTTTGGTACTAGTTATGACATGTATAGGTAAAGTCTAGTTGTGAATATAAGTCTTTTGGTGGACCTATTGGTAGAACTTGAAACTCTTTGCTTATTTTATAAACTTAGCCTTAATTAAATGAGTTTATGATGAATTATGTGAATCTTGAGTTTGGAATTGAACTAATATGAATGATTTGTTTATTGAATTGGCCGTATATGATGTTTGAACAGGGTTTTAGGTGATGAAAATTGAAATAATGAAAAATTCATGAAAACAAAGTGCACGTCGCGACGACATAAGATAGTAAGTGACGTCGCAATGTGGAACCCCAATATTGTGACGTTAGCCTGAAACTTTAGAAATTTTATAATTTAGTCCCTGATCAATCTTAGACTATTAAAAGGGATGTCTAAAGCTCGTACAAAATTTAGGCATTAGTTTGAATTGTGCTAGAAATGTGTAGTGATCCTAATAACTCGAATGAATGATAAAATGAATTGAAATTAAACTGTCGTTGCTTTAGCAACAAATGTAACATTCTGATATTTTGACCTGACGATTGGGTCGGGTATGAGGGTGTTACATATCTATACTTATTATTTAAGCTCTTGATTAAGTTGGTATCACTCTCAATCGGGTTTGAACCCCAAATTAATTACATTAGTAAAATATTAATTTACCACTCAACTAAAGTATTATGTTATTATTTTTGTACAGTCTAATTTTATTATGCACATTTTATTACTTCCATCACTTGTTTATATTAATAATATATTTAATTAAGCTAATGTCACAAATTAACTCGAACTGCCTATTTTTTTGTAATTTTAATATCGTAAATATTTCATGTATTAATTTTAAGTAATATATTAATGCAAGTTTTATACATGCATGCGTAATAATAGTATTTGTAGTATTCTATTATATTCATCATATCACCATACGACATCAAAAGCTATGGAATCGAAATGCATTGAAAATCAGAGCATGGGATGTGGGTGTGGGTCCACTCCATGCAGAGAAGTCCCCTCTCGACGCTCCAAGTCTCCAATAAAATGTTTAAAAGTCTGCCACATGGTTGCTGACGCTCCCCAACCTCTCTACTGTCTTCTCACCTTCACACTTCAACTGTTTCTTACATGTTCGCTGACGCCATACAAATGAACAAATTTGGTTTAAATCCAGAGTATTCGCATACTTTGTAGAAGTAACAATTTTTTAATTTTCTGTTGTCTGGTTATAAAGTAAAAATGCCGGGTTCTCACACCAGAAAAAATGCAAAAAAGAAAGAAAGACTTGGGCAGCAAGCAAAGCCAAATTCAACCCATATTTTGCATGGACCACCGACACAGCAGCCTATAAATTCCCAAGCAATTAGCTCCTCAGATCCTAATCGTAACAAGTCTTGCTTCTCCTCTACTCAACCCTTAACTACTTCCATGAACAACAAGTATTAATCCTTTCTTTTTGGCGATGGCAACGTATGGAGTTGGTTTAGCAGAAGCTTACGTTATGCGATCTTTACATAAGGAGAAAATGAAGAAGATGGACAAGCAACAGGCGTCAAAGAGTGAGGAGGAGGAGGAGGAGAATAATAACAAAATGGTTTTTGATGATGAAATGAAAATGCCTGCTTCTTGTTTCTCCTGGGTTTCTAAGAAAACCCATTTTGCTAGGGTTTCTGATGCTTCCGGAAAACCAAACGTAGGATGACAAACAGTGTCTTGAGGGCCTTGTTTGTATTTTTATTATATAAGCTTTGGCCAAAGGAAATGCCTTTTAGCTTGTTAAACTAAGGAATTTTAGACAAAGCTTGGGATTGCTTTGCTGGGATTCTTGCTTGTATCAATAAAAGAAAGATACTTGCAAATTTTGCTTATTTATTCTTTTGTACCATAGATTTAGCACATATTAATTCATTTCTAAACTACTAACTTTATAGATTAGTGAAAGGCAGCTACCTTTTAATTTGTAATGACTTAAAAAGAGGATGAAAACCTAATGTCAAAGTAATTAAGGTGAAAGAAAATTATAAATATGATTGTGAAGATGAGATCATACAAAGCATAGCATGTTGGCAATCAAAAATATCTGTTCATGTGATGTGGGCAACTCCACAAGACTAAAAAGTAATACATACTATCATATCACAAGCTAATCCAACTTTTTTCCTTGTGGGGAAGATTTTAACTTTGGGGTGCACGTGCTTCTTGGGGCCTATCACGTGCTTGTAAGGGTCTATCACGTGTGTGCCACATAATGTCATGAAAACTCTAATTGACATTTTATATTGGAATATTTGTGTATATGTATGTAAATATATCTTGAGGGCCTTAAAGGAGAACAAAGTCATGTGCATAAGGCCACTGAATATGACCCCACAACGACAAATTTCCATGCCACAATTCATGCACTCCTTGCTCCATGAACCAACTTAATCATGCACTCAATAGTCTTTGGCTGCGACTTGTATGCAATTGCAACCATTGAATAGGGCTTGTTCTTTCAAAGTTTTATTTAACTGTTGAATACAAAATTTAAAATGACATAAGTGACTTTATTGAAATCCAAATCCACGCTTCAGTTTACTTCTAAATAGTAGACCCATTTTGTAGATAAATTCATGCTCTTAGGCATATAAGACATTATAGTCTATCTCCAAATTCTCCTCTAGACTACCTTAAATCTAGGCTTTCCTTATAGCACTAAAGGGGACAAGCTAGCATCCATTTTCATAAATGAAGCAACTTTTAGTAGAAATAGGGTTGTGAATTAGATAAATTTAATTAAAAAATATTTAAATTTTATAAAAGTAAAATAAAAAAATTCCGATTCAATTGATTCAATCGATTTAATATTATTTTTTAGATGAATACTTTAACGATTTCTATTTCAAATTGATTTAACCGGTCGATTTAATTTGATTCAAACATCGTGAATTTTGAGCGAAAAATAGAACTTGAAAATTTAATATTGTGGATTAAATCACAGTTAAAAGTTACATGATTCCATCCTTAATAACTTTTACCTTTTAACTTTGTTTTATGAAATAAAGGGATAATTAAATGCTAAAGTTATAGATAGATTTTAATTCAATGTGCAATGTTATGTTATATGTGAATTTTATTTTGTGCAATATTATACATGCAATTTTAATTAGATTCATTTTTACAAACCACTAATAACATTATTAAATTAGCACCATTTTATAATGATATATTACATACACAAACAATTATATTAATCCAAGATGAAAATAAATGTGTGTATTCATTTTTTAAATATGTATAATTGAATCAAAATTAAAGTTTCATGTATACACATGGACCACAATTCAAATTTCATGTGTATAATTACACTAAATCAAACTTCATGTATCAAATTACATATTAAACCGAAGTTCATATATAAATTTAATGTTCATAGAAAAAGGGAGAAAACTAAATTAGTGTTGAGCTACAAGGCAGAACATGTGAAGCTACATTTGTAAAATTAAAAGATTAAGACTGCTATTAGATGCACTTTTACCTCCATTTTTGGTTCAATTGTAGCTGTATTTGAATCCAAACACATATCTTATCGTTGTTTCTAATTTCACCGCTATAATATTCAATCTCACCGCCATTACTGTTTTTAATATCACCGAAGCTAAACGCACCACCCATCTAAATTAAACCTAAATATTTTTTTTGTTATTCTTAAATGCAAAAATTAATATAAAGTCAAGTTATAAATTGGGAAAGTTTAGGAAATAAATAAATAAATAAATTCCCAACCATATTGAATTATTCAAGGTGGTCCAATGGGGGACTTCAATTCAAGGCATCAAATTGAATTGAATTATTAATGGTCCAGCTGTATCTTAAATGGCAATCACTCATTGGTTATTCAATTGCTAATCCCTCTAATCATAATAAACATATCGTAACTAAACACTAATTAATTTGATTATTAAATCATAATAAATAATTAGCAAACAAGCTTTGGCGGGATGTCACTTTTCTTACACTAATGCAAATCAAAGCCCTTCATTTCGAAATCTGAAAACTCCTATTTTACCTGTAAATAAAGCCTCCATTTCACCTAATGAATTCTCTTCTTAACCTTAAAACATTTTTATTATTTCCTTCGCAAAAAAAACCCAACATTTTCCCCTTATTTACGCCAACTACGACACACACACACTCTCTCCCAAAAATCCCACCCAACAAAAAGTTTTCAACTTACAAAACACCCACACATCACCAAAAACAACTCATCAATTCAAAAGAATTGTTTTTTTTTTAATAAAAAAACACAACCCTTTCCCTGTCTCTTTCAAATTTTGATTTCATTTTTTGTGGGTTTTTAGTTTCCTCTTATTCATTGTAATCAGTATGAAAAATGGAACCTTCCCTGTAAAGATTTATCTGCTATTTCTTCCAGCTTAAGCACCTACCGATCCGCTACTGGGTACCTAACTTCATTGCTACACGCCATTATTTTATTGATTTTGTTTTTCTTTAGTGTTTAAATGGATTTTAAATGTTAATTTTTTTTACTGGATTATTGTTTCCATGTGCATTTATTGACGTCTTCTCACTTGGGTCGGGTCAGTTTCTTTCTTTTACTGTGACAAATCTGGGTTCTTTTGTTTTTCTTTGATGTTTTCTTAAAAGGAAAGAAAAATAGTGGTATTTTGAGATTTTGTTATAGGTGCTATTCTTTTTTCTTATTTTGGGTGTGGCATTTGGTTTTGGATTCTCTTTTACTCTATTCCTTTTTCCTTTTGTGTCAGTCTTTCTGAAGCTGGACATTTGCATCTTTGTTTCTATTGAAGTGTGTGAAGTGCCATTTTCTCTTCTTTGCTTCTTTTGTCTTTCTTTTTAGCTTAAAAAATTTGAAATTCACCGTCTTCTATTTCTCAATAAAAAAGGGTTTGGATCCGAGAATTTGAAGCCAGCATTTTGAAGTTTGCTTCTGGGGTTTTGCATTTTTGAAAAATTTTGCCTTCCTTTCAACAAGGTATGGTCGGGAATTAGCGATTTTCTCTAATTTGGCTTTTAGTTCAAATATCCTCTTTACACATTTTTGGATCTTGTGTTGGTTTCTGACGAAATGGTGAAGTCAATCTCGGTAGATCAGATCATTGAAATAAGCAGAGTTTAAGTCTCCCTCCCCCAACCCCTCTAGATTTTAGCTTGGGGTTTAGTTTAATTTGGGTTTCTGTTTACTAAACATAAACCTTGATCTGAATGGACCTTTTATGTAGTTGGGGGGTTAAAAAAAAAAATCCTTTTGTTTGCTCTTACATTGTTTTTCTCCTAATTATGTTACTGTCTTGGTGAGGTACACTTCCTCAAGGGATTTTAATCCTTGCAGTAGGCTCTGGATTCGAAACACGATATCCTTGCACTTGAACTAGTTTTAACTGGTCTCAGCTATCTATATGGAAATGATGGTCCTTTTTGGTTGCAGGGGCAGTTTAATCAAAGGGGGGGGATTGGTATGTCAATAGAGCTGGTGATTAATTGATTTGCTGGTAATGTCGAGGATCCCTAAGTGGAAGATCGAGAAGACGAAAATAAAAGTTGTATTTCGGTTACAATTCCATGCTACACATGTAAGTTGCACTTTGCATTTGTGGAAATTTCTGGCACTGTCTTTTCCATTTGAAGTTAATGTCTTATTGAACTCGTTAGACACAAGATCATATTATAAGTCGATGAATTGGCATAGTAGAAATTATTTAACAATGAATGTGAACCAAATTGTACAATGTAGCTTGTTAAGGTGAATCAAAACATCAATGACATGCATTGATTGTATAATTTCAGTTATAATGTATGAATTTTCTAAGATGCTCACATAGATTGTGATTTTATCTTTTATCTTACCTCTACCATGCGATTATGATTTCATGTAAATTGCTTGCATTTGTTGGAAGTATGTATTTTCAATGCAAAAGTATTACTTTTGAGTCTTTGGCTCATGTATGTAGTTAGAGAGTTTTAGGCCAACCTTTTCCGCACTTAAAACAATTTATTCCGTTTCCCGAGGAAAAACTAGATCAGGAAGTTTACAAAAATGGGTGTAGATTGTTTGAAGCCCAAGAGTTTTAGAAGGTCAACTGCTCAAGAGATTAATTTTTTATGCAGTAGTGTGTTTAGTCTTTTCCAGAACCTGTTGCTTGAATGCAGATTGCATACTGTAACCTATAAAGTACCCACCTATGGGTTCAGTATCATCATATCTATGAGGTTGTCAATTGTTTTGCTCCCGCAATTGTCACATAATGATCCATGTCAAAAGATGTGACAAGATTTTATGTTGACGGTCACAAGATTTTACCATGGAAGCAATTCACCCATTGTGACAACTTATGGAGAGGTTTAGAGGGTCAAAGCAAGATTTATGTATGATTTTTATTGATTTAAAGAAATCTATGGTAAAGTGCTGAGGGCCATTCTTTGGTAGGTTTTGAACAAGAAGGGAGTTCCTCAAATGTACAAAATATGTATGAGGGTGTAGTCATGGATGTAAGAACTTGTGGTGGATTGACAGATGAATTTCTAATCATGATAGGGGTGCAACAAGGATCAATGTCGAGCCATTTTCTCTTTGCCATAGTAGTGAAGAGATGATCAACTAGACTTCTGTTTCTAATCATGAGTTCATACTCTTTATTTCAGTAGTCTATTTGTGATTGTCCATCTTTCATCACTGGAAAGCATAAATTGATGCATCCTTCATCTTGATTGCTGCAATGACCACATGCTATGTATACTTTTCTGAAAAATTCAGATTCCACAAAATGGATGGGATAAACTGTATATATCCTTCATTCCTGCTGATTCTGGTAAAGCAACTGCAAAGACAACCAAAGCAAATGTGAGAAATGGAACTTGCAAATGGGCTGATCCAATCTATGAGACCACGAGGCTTCTCCAAGACATCAAAACTAAACAATTTGATGAGAAACTCTATAAGCTTGTTGTGGCAATGGTAAGATTATAATCCTTACACTCCAATTGCACAACTTAACCACAAAGACAGACACTCTTAGTATGACCTAAACGTGAATTGCGAATTTCCCAGATCTATAGACAGTTTATTCCGGACCTCTAATTGCAGCAGAACAGATCTTTGTTTTCCGTCTCATTTCAACTGAGTTTAACTGTCTTTCTCCTTAATCTATTTGGCATCAGGGTTCCTCTCGGTCTGGCCTTCTTGGCGAGGCTACGATCAACCTTGCTGATTATGCTGATGCCTCAAAGCCTTCTGTTGTTCCACTGCCACTTATTGGCTGTGATTCTGGAGCTATATTACATGTAAGGACTTTTGCAATTTTCAAAACATTCATGGTGTATATTTTTTAATTGCTTGTTGGATTTCTTGGGTCATGCATACGGGTAGATGCTAAAATATTTTTGTGTAGCTTCCTCTATAATGTGTGTGGAACTCTTTCCTAATTGTTGTTGAAGTTTCTTCTCTGTTACTAGAGACTTGATTTTGTTCTTGTGCCTAAATAATATTTGTATCCAATGACAGGTCACAGTACAACTGCTAACCTCTAAAACTGGTTTCAGGTATTTATTGCAAACATTTAAACTTATTGCTTCAGCTAATTTCAAACTGCTTATCTGTAACTATGCTTGGTCTCAGAGAATTTGAACAGCAACGGGAACTTAGGGAGAGGGGATTGCAGGTTGGGTCAGACCAGAATGGTCCTGATCAGTCTTCTTCTGGAAAAGTATCAGTTTCTGAGGATATCGTCAACAGTAATACGGTTAAGGTTAAGTCTTTGATTTCTTTTGGATTCCTAGATATTATCATGTGTTCTATATTGTAGTTAAGGTTCTTTGCTTTTGTTTCATACTTCCTTTTTGAGCTTTTTGCACATATACTTACAAAAGCACATTCTTTGTTGGAGATGTATGATTGGTCATAGTTGTTCTTCACTTACTATAATTAAGGCATCTCTACTCTTGAAAAAAAATGGTTATTTTAAGGTCTAAGAGATCACTTATTAATGAAAAGTGTTGGCATCTATTTCCTGGTTGAATTCAGAAGAATATTAATCATGGAGATCATGCCAAATTGAGTTTGTTGTTACCAAGAAATTCATTAATATTTCCATAGGTTTTTATGGCTTTGCTGTAGAAACCACCAAAGAGGCTGTGTTGTGAGTCAGTGTGAAAATGTTATTGAGAAGTCAAGATGATTAAATGAGTCTGAAGATGAGTAATATTCATATTATAAAGATCCTCAGCAGTCCCATGCTACAATACCAATATGCAACAAGTACTCGATGTATCTTTAAATATACTTTTTCTTCTTTTTCTTTTGGGGTGAAATTTTGGGTGTTCAAGTTATGTGAAAATCTATATTGTAGGCTCTTCAGTTGTTGCAAGCTTCTTATGAATGAGCAATACGTGATTTCCTGTTGTCTTCTGTTCTTAGGAGATAATCTAATCTTTTACCTTTTGTTCTGTACATAGGTCAATCCGAGGGTTAGATTTAAAGAAAAATCTAAAGAACACTCATCGCTTGAAGAAGATGTTGGCTTGAATGAAGACTATGGAGACTCAGCTGTTGGGTTTGATGGTTCTTCTAATACATCAGAAAGTTTATATGCAGAGAAGCATGATACTTCCAGTACTCATGAAATTGACAGCATAAAGAGTACAGTCTCTGGTGATTTGACAGGCCTAGGTCATAGCCCTCAGCAAGAGAAAGGAGATCCTTCAGATCATCGGTTTTTGGCACAGGGGACTAACAATTGGGTTCATGGCTGGAGTTCAGACCATTCTGGGGATAATGACTTAACCGTTGTCTACGAAGAAAATAGCAGACTTAGAGGATGCTTGGAAGTGGCAGAGTCATCTATTCAGGAACTTAAGAGGGAAGTAAGCTTGTTACAAAATCATGCTAGTCAAATAGGTGCTGAAACTGAGAAGTTTGCTCAGCAACTTGTAACGGAGATTTCTTCAGGAGAAAGGTTGGAAAAAGAGGTTTCTGCTTTAAAATTAGAGTGCTCGAGGTTGAAAGATGACCTTGAGCGGATGTCGAGTTCTACACTGTACCCTTCTCTAACCAGCAAAGAAGCCATTAAGAAAGACCAGGATCACTTACTTCAAGACTTAGAGGTCATATTCTCAAAGGGGCTTTTAGTTATGGAAGAAAAGATAAGGGAGCTTCAAAACAAGGCATGTCTGAATTACCATGAAAGAGACCAAAGGTTCCTTCAAGCAGACTTGGAGGCATTGTTTGGCATCCTGCAAGATCTCAAACAGGGAACTCAAAAAGAAATTTTTATTCTTAGGTCAGTACCATCCGACAGATGCAACATGAAGAGTACCAGAGAAATGAGTTTAACTAATTCTTTTATACCGGCAACTAGTTTTGATGCAGAACTTTATCAACCAGAACCAGGCATGGTACCTTGTATTACTGTGCCTGGCCTTGTGTCACATGAACCTGATTCTATTAGTACTTCTAATGCAATGAAAAGCAAAATCTTTGAACTTCTGAGAGAGTTGGATGAATCAAAAGCTGAGTGGGAAAGCCTTGCAAAGAAAATGGACCAGATGGAGTGCTACTATGAAGCTCTTGTTCAGGAGCTTGAGGAAAACCAAAGACAGATGATGGCAGAATTGCAGAGTCTCAGAAATGAGCATTCTACTTGCTTGTATAGGGTGCAATCTGCTAACGCTGAGATGGAGGCTATGCGCCAAGATATGAATGAACAAGTCTTGAGGTTTGCTGAAGAAAAACAAGATTTGGAATCTCTAAGCAAGGAACTGGAAAGAAGGGCTATTATTGCAGAAGCAGCACTGAAAAGGGCACGCCTTAATTATTCAATTGCGGTGGGCCAGTTGCAAAAGGATCTTGAGCTGCTTTCTTCTCAGGTTATGTCTGTGTTTGAGACAAATGAGAATCTTATCAGGCAAGCTTTTGTAGATTCTTCACAGACAAACTCTCGAGGATACTCAGAGATGGTGCGGAACCATGGGCTGGATTCAGAAGAATTCCAACCCACCAAGCCCTTGCATTCTCAAAATCAGTATGTAGGGGTGAAGAAACAACATTTGGGTGGAGATATTCTTTTAGAAGACTTGAAAAGATCCCTCCATTTGCAGGAAACCCTTTATCAGAAGGTTGAAGAAGAAGTTTGTGAAATGCATTATCAGAATGTATACTTGGATGTGTTTTCAAACACTCTACAAGATACTTTGCTTGAAGCAAGTGATGAAATGAAAACAATGAAAGAGAAAATGGATGGGCTTACATGGAAATTGGAACTTTCTGTTGAGTCCAAGGAGTTATTGATGCAAAGGCTGCAGACAGCTACCGATGATGTTCATTCCCTTAATGAGTACAAGGCTACTTGCATTGCCAAGTATAATGACTTGGCTTTGGAGAAACAAGCTTTGGAAGCAAATGTGGAAAATGTTACCCATGAAAATCATCTTCTCTCTGAGAAGGTAACTGAACTGGAGTGCCACTTGATGGAGTACCAAAGTTACAAGAGCAAATTTGATGCCTGTGTCATGGAGAAAACTGAGTTGGCTAATTTATTGAAGGAAGGAACTCTGGAAAATGATAATCTTAGAAACAATAACTCTTCTTTGCAGGATGAGTTGAGAATGATCAAAACTGAGTTTGATGAATTGAACCTTGTGAAGGAAAAGCTGCAAAATACTGTTGACTTTCTGCGAAACAAGTTTCTTAACTTATTGTCATCCTATGGTAAGTTTTTTGATGAACCATCCCTCTCAAGTGACTTGGTTTGTCAGGATAGAGAATCCATGGACTTGACATCTGTCATTGTCGAGGTAGAAGAGGCCCAGAATAATGCATATGAAAAATTTCTTCATCTCTTGGAGGAAAAGAAAGATCTGATGGATGAAAGAGACAAGGCTCAGGTGTCTTTAAGTGCGGTAGAATCAGAGATGGTGCTAATGAAACAGAAGTTTGAACGTGATATACAATCCATGGTTGATAAAATGGATTTGTCCAATGTGGTTGTAGAAAAGCTTCAGTTAGAAATTGAAGCTGTTACTGAAAAGCTCAAGGATAGCTCTGAAGTTGAAACCTATGCACAGCGGCAGAGAGATCTTTTATCTGATCTTCAGCATTTTGAAGCAGAGCTGCAAGAACTTACTTCTAAGAATAAGGAGATTGCTGAAGAACTGTTGGTTTTAGAGTCTGTTAATGAAGATCTGGGAAGCAGTAAGTTGATTGTGGCTGAACTTGTTGAAGAAAACAAAACGTTGGTGCAATCTTTACAGGATAAATCTGAGGAGGCAGCCGAGCTTGCTTTTGAGCTTAATGGTTTGAAAGAAAGTTTGCATTCTGTGCATGATGAGCTGCAAGCAGAAAGAAGCACCAAAAATAATTTAGAGAGTATGGTTACAGACCTTACTTCCCAAATGAATGAGAAGCACCATCAGTTGTTGCAATTTGATCAGCAGAATTCTGAACTGGCCCATCTTAAGCAAATGTTATTGGACCTAGAATCAGAGAAATCTAGAGTTTGCAGTCTTTTACAGCAGTATGACGAGTGCCTCAATAATGCTAGCAAAGAGTCTTCCACTATTACTTCTCTGGAATCTGAGTTGTCTGAAATGCATGAACTTTCAGTAGCTGCAGGTGTTAGCCTCATTTTCTTAAGAACTCAATATGAAACCTGGACCACTGACCTTGTTTGTCAACTTTCCAGCTCTGAAAGACACCTTGGGGAGCTTCAAGAGAAGCATCTTAATTTTGAGAGTATACTTAATGATTGTCTTGCTCGTGAAGCACATTGCATTGAAGAAAATAGAAGATTATCGGTGAGTCTGGACTCCCTAAAATCAGAGTTAGAAGCTTCCATGGCTGAAAACAAGGTGCTTCTCAATAAAAATAGCTCTGCAATATCTGAGCTTCAGGATTACAGAAGTAGGATTGAAAAAATTGAGTTTGCATTCTTTGAGGATAAACATCAGCATGCTCTTGAAGTTGAAAGGCTGAAGCACTTACTAGGTGGTTCCCAAGAAGAGATTGATGATCTGATGATATTGAAGGAAGGACTGGAACTCAATGTCTTAGTACTCAAAGCTAAATTGGATGAACAAAGCACTCAGATAAGCTTACTGGTAGGGCGTAAGGATGAGGTGCTGCTGCTGCAGAATCAGTGTAATGAGCTTTCTCAAAGGCTTTCTGAACAGATTTTGAAGACTGAAGAGTTCAAGAACTTGTCCATTCATTTGAAGGAGCTCAAAGATAAGGCTGATGCGGAGTCCATCCAGGCTCGGGAGAAGAGGGAATCTGAAGCACCACCAACTGCTATGCAAGAGTCCTTACGAATTGCATTTATCAAAGAACAGTATGAAACACGGCTGCAAGAACTAAAGCACCAGTTGGCTATCTCCAAAAAGCATAGTGAGGAAATGCTATGGAAATTACAAGATGCCATTGATGAGATTGAGAATAGAAAGAAATCAGAAGCTTCCCATTTAAAGAAAATTGAAGAACTGGGTGTTAAGATCTTGGAATTGGAGGCTGAGTTACAGTCGTTGGTTTTAGACAAGCGTGAAAAAATGAGGGCTTATGATCTGATGAAAGCTGAATTGGATTGCTCAATGATAAGCCTTGAATGCTGCAAGGAAGAAAAAGAGAAACTTGAAGCTTCTTTGCAAGAATGCAAGGAGGAAAAATCTAGAATCTCAGTTGAACTTAGCATAGTGAAAGAATTGCTTGAGGCATCCACATCAACCATGAATGTTCAGAAGGAAAAAGATGGCAAACTGAAAGATGGTTGCTTCTCTGATGAGCTGGTTGTCAATAATGCTCTAACTAGGGACATTGATCTTAAATATTTGGACCAAGATACTCCCAAAAACTCCAAAGATGCAGATGATGGAAGTGACTGTACAAGTGCACCCACAAATTCGCAACTTGAGCAGGTAACTGTTATAACTTTGCTTGGGATATCTTTCACTATTCTTGATTCAATTGGCAATTCTCAGTTTTTGAATGAACTATATTACTATAATATTTATGTGGCATATGATTCTATTGTGTTGCATATATTTGTTTTTCACTATCTTAGATTTAATGATGTAATTTAAGCATTTGGTATGTTGATTATCAACTTAATGTGAATGCTAAGTATGCCTTTCTAAGAAACAAATGAAAATGCATTTGGTCCTAAGGATACAATTGCATTATTTTTACTTTGATGTTATCTAGACCTGTCCACAGGCTAGGCCTTAGGTTTAGTAGCTTCGTCAAAGTTGTTAATCTTTAAGGTCTCCCTTTCAGTTCTTCTGATAAGCTCTCTTGCATTTTTTGCTTTAGACTGTATGTTAACTGGTTAAAAAGTTTTTTTCGATTTTCAAATTTATCCTATTCCTTTATCAAGAGTCTTGGATGAAGGTTTCTTTGAAGAAAATGTTATCTATTCATTTATCCTTCCTCTACTGTGTGACTCTTCTATTTACATAATGAAATTTCTTTATAGTGATGATTTACTTAATTGTTTATCAGGATCTTATATCTAATGATACACATGAAGTTCACAGTCTGGCACTTGTCAACCAATGCAACTTGCCAAACAGTGATGCAATGCATCTAGCTTTAATCAATGATCGTTTTAAAGCTCAAAGCTTAAGATCTAGCATGGACCACCTAACTAGTGAGGTATGTTTATTGTCAAAGCATAAGGTGCCAGTTAGTGATGATCTCACTTGAATTCAATTGCAATTTCTTCTTACATTGTTGAGCTAGGGAATCATTACATTTGTGGCATAAAATTTCTTTAGGATAATACCTAGTAATGGTGATTAATTTACTCTTCTTTCTTTTTCTTTTTATGCTTTTAGCTGGAAAGGATGAAAAATGAGAATCTGGTTCTTTCAAAAGATGCTCATCATTTCGACACCAAGTTTCCAGGTTTACAGCAAGAATTAATGCAGTTAGATAAGGTGGATCAATATGGACCTCTTCCATAAAACTTTGATAAAGTAATTCAATCAGGTTCTCACTTTTTGCCCATGCACAGGTGAATGAAGAACTGGGAAGCATATTTCCTATGTTTAATGAATATTCAGAAACTGGAAATGCATTAGAACGAGTACTTGCATTGGAACTTGAGCTTGCGGAGGCATTGCAAACAAAGAAGTCAAGCATCCTTTTTCAGAGGTATACTTGTGTTTTAGAAAATAACACTAGCCTGCTTTTCTGAGACAACCTTTTTGATTAAGGGAAACAACTTGCTTTGACCTTGAAGGTCACTTCAAGAAAATTTCTGTGGCTTGCATGTTTAAAGTACTAACCCTAGCTGAGGAAAGGAAACATCAAAGAATATTTGACATAATATTTTCTTGTGCTGCAGCTCTTTCCTGAAACAACACAATGATGAGGAAGCAGTGTTCAAAAGTTTCAGGGACATCAATGAACTGATCAAAGACATGTTGGAGATAAAGGGCAGATATGGAGCTGTAGAGACTGAACTAAAAGAGATGCATGAACGATACTCTCAGCTAAGCCTTCAATTTGCAGAGGTTGAAGGAGAGAGACAAAAACTAATGATGACTCTCAAGAATGTTCGGGCATTGAGGAAAGGTCAAAACTTAATTCGCTCCTCATCAGCTTCTCCTGGGGACCATTCCTGAGCCACAAGAACAAGCATGGCACTGGATGTCCTCAAAATGACCCCTTACAGGATTAAGTTAATGCCTGCTGCTCCTTATCATTAAATTATTAAATTTCCTAAGACTTCACTGGCTATAGCTATTGCAGGGTTCAAGTTTGCCAAGCTTGGTACACAATGTTCAAAAGCACAGCAGCTGTATTTTATGTAAATAAATATAAATTTCCCAGCCTCTGTAACGGGTTTAACAGTATCATAAGGTATAGATAGATGCAACACTTCGACCTTTTTCCCCTGGTCATAGTGATTTAATTCTTCTATTGTATAGTGAAATTCTTTATTGACAACTATTTTCACTTCATTACTAGCAGCAGTTATTCAATATTTGTGTCACACCTTCTGCTTCCTTTTACTGCATACCTGCCCTTTTCTTTGTTGAATTTCTGCTTGACCTTGCGTTCTTCACTAGGCTTTTCTCAAGCCTTTCTGGTTTCAATCAACCTTGTTTTAACATGGGAAAGTTCATTGTAATGATGCTAAATCTAAGGTCTACTCTACTCCATGTATAATGGAAAAAAAAAGATCATTGTAAACAATCAAACATGGTTATCCACTGTGCAGGAGACAAGGATTTACATTTTCAAAGCAGTATCAACAAAAAAACAAAAAAAAAAATAATTTCTCCTATAAATTTCACTTTTTAATCTTTTTCTGATCCATAATCAACTAAACTTCAAATTGAACACTTCTTGTCTTTTACCCTTTTTTTTTCAGAAGCAACAAAGGAAATGCAAGATATTCCAGTAAAACCAAATCATACTACTTTTTCTGTTTATGTTTCTGCAGCCATCAGAATAAGCCTCAAACATGTAAAGATGAAGGATTGCAATCAGAACAAATCTAACAGGAATGCATTGAAGAAACCAGTATCGGATCTGATTAAGCAGCTACAATATTGTGCATGAACAGCTACTTTTCTTTGGAGAATCATCCTGTTGTTTCTCTGGATAAAATGTGGGGAATTAGTAATTAAGGCACATCAAGCAAAGTTCATAATGCAAATATGGTGCTAAACAACATATATTTGAACCCCGGTTTTCCAATTTCCAACAGCTATGGGTGCTCAGAGACAAGAATAGGAAAACAAAGATGGATCATGTGGAAATGAACTAAAAGAACCCTAATTTTTCACCTATAAGCAAAAACTTTGTGGAACTTTTGGCATGCAGAAGAGGAGGAATAGGATCAAAATGTTAAGGTTACTTATGGAATGATAGCTGCTGAAAGTATATTGAAGAAAACGTTCACCAGGGGGCAGCATACTATATTGGTGATTTAGTTGGTCGATTGTAATAATGGTTAAAAGAAGGCATATTGTGTCATATCCCTCAAGCTACTTTCATGTGCAATGAATCAAATAGATATGCTGGGGATTTACCATTGATTTTGTCTGACAAAGGAAGGCGCAGAACGACATGCATTGTAATTACACCTCCTGGAAGTTCACCAACTGGAAGTGTGGACTCAGCAAGTGTCTTGTTGTTTTCAAGTATCTTTCCAGCATTAATTAGCTTCACATCCTGTATTGTCTTTGGGCAATTTTCTTTGTCTGTGAAACAAAAAAGAGTGATTTCATATGAAAACAGAGGTCGAGTATATACCATATCACAGTGTTATAACCTATGTTACCCGGACTTCTATATGAGTTTGTACACATTAGAACGTTTGTACGAGTGTATAATAATCCTTCAAACATATGAAAAACTACGAAAACTGAACAAATTAGTATTCGATACATATGACACACCATATAATAACAAAAAGAACACTAGAATTCAGATATAAAGCAAAGTGCAGGAGGGTTAAAAGCAACATATATAGTACCTATATACACTAAAAACTGTGACTGTCTTCATTATAGGAGGCAAAACTGAGTGAAAGACTGTTACTAGTAACTAAGTTTGGTCCAATCATCTAATTCTATTTTGAAAATTTAGATTACAAAAAGGAATCTGTGAAACCATAGGCGTAATGGAATGGCAGAGTGGGGCATGCTTTAACTTTTGTCAGCCTCAATTAGAACAGTCAAAATAAGAACAACAGTGTTATTGATCTAAATTCAGGTGCCTTTGAGTTCCACTGGCCTGGATCCAAGAATAGAAAAGGTAAAAAAAGAAAAAAAAACCTTCACCCATTTTTTGTCACCTAAGATGAAAAATAGCTATTGTGCAACCATGGAAAAGAGTTGAATCAAATGAACAAATTTGGAAGCATATATTATATTGATGTTGAAACAAGGAATAATATATAATTAAACAGGTAAAAAAAATGGAAAAGTTAGGGTAACCTTTAGGCCACTGAGCAAGTATTTTCTCTTTGAGAGATGCAATAGTTGTATCTGGAGTATACTTGGTTGGACCAATATCTGTTCCATCTGCAAGCCTGAATTTGAGTTCCACTAAATCTTCACCAGCCATAGATGAAATCTCTCACCAAATAATCTCTCCTCAAACTCTCATACTAATCTCTAAAACCAAAATCCCAGATTTTTTTTTTGTCAAATAGATTGAATTCAACTGTTCAATATAAAAGCTCTTTTCTTTTTTCTGTGACAACTGAAATTTGCTTTTTGTAAAGGAAAACCAACATTACAGAAGAAGCTATGAATAACCCAGATTTTGTTTGTGCAAAATTCACTGCAAAAAGTTAATTACTTGGAGCTTGAGGAGATTTCAAACTCCAAGAGAGAAAAAAAAGCAGTATTTTTAGTGATTTAAAATCAATCTAAGAGCTGGATTGATGAGAGAGAGAGAGAGAGAGGGGTTTGCAAATTGAAGAAGAAAGAGGAGAATGAAAGCACCCAAATAGGAACTTTTCAACTGAGATTATTGCCTGAATCTAACCGAAAATCTAATGATATGGAAAGTGACGCATTTTACATTGTCAGTCATGAATAACCCATCTAGTTAAAAGCTCCATTAAAATAATGTATGCAATTTGATGGATACAACAAAATCATCTGTTTGAATGGGTTGACATGTTTTTTACACTTACATATTATTCAATTTTTAATTTACAATTACTTGAATTCTAATATAATATTATTTGAAGATTTTTGGTTGTTTGAGTAAAAGATTCATATTAAGAAAGAAATTTTTATACCATATAATTATAATTAAAAGGTTAGTATTTATGCACAGTGAAATAGGGCCTTCCAATTATTCTTTTTGAGAATTCAACAAGGATAAATTTTATGAGGTGAAGATTTTTGTAGTTAAATTTGTCATAGAGTATTGATCATGATAAAAACATTATCAACCCAATAGAGGAGAGTTATTTATTAAAATTAATTACAGATACATCAATAATTTCATCTTACCACCGCCATTGTCAGGTTGCTTTGACAACAAAATTCGATCAATTAATTGAACTATCAAAGATTCCTGAACATTCCATTGCATCCATGATTCACGGAAAATTAGGTCTTAAATGACCAATCCTTTTCCTCATCATCTCAAAATTCAAATTTACAGTTAATATCACATTATTTTATTTTTGACAAAAATTTTTAAGAACGATTCTCGATAAATCAAACTATACACTTACCATGGTAATTGTTATATATGCACAATATCACAACCATAAACTGAAAGTAAAAGCATCGAAAACAACACTAAATTAAATTAAAATTAAGAGAAACTAAACTAAGCTTGCTAGAAACTAGTAAAGATTACTGCCAAAGCCACAACTTTTAGAAATAACAAAGATAATTTTTATTTGTGTATAATAATTCAATAGGTGATGTCTAAACACAGTCTAAAAGAAATGCGAGTGTGTTGATGGTGGAGATGGTCCTCCGATGAGAGAGGCGAAGATTGGGATTGGTCTTATTTAGTTGTCAATCTTCAATTTGTATGTAGGTCTCTTTTGAGTCTTGTCTTTCTTTGATCAATTATCCTACCACAATCTCACATCCAATCCTATCTATTTTCATGAATTTGTTGTTTTCCCAACAATTCTAAAAGGTAAAACAAGAGAATTCTAAAACTGATTATACATAATTTATTGATAGGGGCTAAAAGGTGCCTTCAACAACAAAATCTCAACTATTTTGTCAAGAAAATAAGTCTTCTTTTACTACTGTTAGGTTTTCTTTAAAAAATATTAATGGAAAAATTTAATGATTTTATTTGGATCAGGACAAAATTGAGATAATTTGTAAATATTAAGAGTTAACTTCTTTTTAATCATGATCAAATTGGTAAAATGTATAATCGTTGAGAGGTAAATCTATTACTATACCAACTTTAGAACTGCCACGTTATCTCTCCGTCACAAAATTAAGGTCAATTAAAGGAATTGGAAAAAATTACACAATTAATTGAGTGATCATTTTGTACTTTTTATAGTTTAATGACCAAAAATAAAATTTAAGTATAATTGTGTGAGCTGCCTTATAATTTTAAAAAAAGTAAGATAATTTTTTTTGAATAATCTCATTATAGGTTTTTGATTATATTTGCTCTTTTTGACGCAATGCTTAGTCCCTCCCCAACCCATAAATAGGAGGATAATGCGCTTTAGCGCACTCAAACCAAGTCTTCCTGTATTGACAATAATACTTATGTCAATCGAGCTAAGACTCAATCGGCGTAAAAAAAAATTAGAGATGAAAAAGTGAGGAAATTGTAAATAATTTTTTTAAAAAAGAAAGATATTATTACAGTTGGATTTTGCATGACATGCAACTTAGTGGGTATACAAACTTACTCAATGTCATCTAACATGTTGAACACAAGAAAAGAAGATGATATTTGTTGAAGGGAATTTTAAAACATGAAAACAACAAAAAAATGAAGAGTGAAATTCTATGAAAATGAAAGGAAATGGTTACAAATTCTGAATTTTAATCCTGTAATTTATTGACAAAGAATTTTAATAATATTATAAAAGAAAATGGAAGTGATGAGTGGGAATCATGTTTTCTCACATTCTTAGTAAAGTCTGTTTTTTGTGAATTCTAAAATTGCAAGTTGAGCACTCACATATCAACAAAGTACCACTCATCTCAAGACTTAAATATTCCCTTGTAGATTTTTCCTTTAATAAAATAAGAAGTAATTGAAGTCTATTATTTAATATTATTATTATATGCAAAGAAAGATAGTAATCATCTACCTATATTAAAAAAACTAAAAATTATAAATTATAAATGCATTATTGATGTGGGTGTATTGGGTAAGCTTATTGGTTTGGGTTATTTTATTTTATTAAACCCTATTTTATTTTTCATTTAAGATATTCGAGGATTACATTAAACTCCAACTAAAGCAAATATTAAAAGAACTAGGTAATTGGTGAACTGGCTTTTTTTGTGATGGGGACATTAAAACATTAGCATTATTTTTGAACAAGCCTTATCTGATTGTGTTAGCAGGAGGACCACCAGCAATAGTTGACTAATAATTAACTAGGTTGGCACAAATATTCATGTTGATTCACTGCCATGAAACATTACCAATTTTTTCATGTAACAATTACAGCAATTTGATGCCCATCAACTTTGAGACTACCAGGAAAACTCCAAAAACGGAAAGATTTAAAGTTCAAACTAATAATAATTAATATAAGGGACAAAGAATCATTATCATTAAGATATGCATAAGTTGCCTAATGGGGAACCTAAACTCCATTTGCAGACAAAGATTCTTTTTTGTAAGCCTTTTTAAAATTCAACCCATGTTTTATTAAATTGGGTAATTAGGAGTTGGGTATTTTTAAAAGAAGAATTGAATTCGAATCTTATGGTAGTACAACACGTTTCAAGATACCTAAATAAAACCAACCATAAGATTGAATTACAATGAAAATTCCATATGCCAGCTAGTTAGACCAAATTATACCATCCAAATCGTGACCACTTCAGGTTGAATCTGTCAATGAGAGAGCTGAAAACAGCTTTAAAAATAATCAATTTGCAGGGGTATTTTATCTAAACAAACCAATTATTCAGGTTAGCATCATAATGGACAACATAAGGATCATAATGCCAATAGCTAGTTGCCAGCAACAAGCAGCAGATAATGAAATTTCCAGGCAAATTAGATGGAATCTGTTTTCACCACCCCAATTCTTTTTCCAGTGATATAACTGCTTATTTTTCTACAAACAAATTGTTACCATTTTTAAGGGTTAAATCATTTTTTAGAACTTGAACTTGGTGACTATTTTCACATTGAAACTTGAACTTGACAATTATTTTTATATTGAGGCTTCAAAACCTTAAATTTCAGTCTCCAATGTGAAAAGAATTGCCAAATTTAGTATTGAACTTGGAAAAAAGATTTAAGCTTAAATATGAAAACAATTGTCTAATTCAAACCTAAATATAAAATAATTGCTAAATTTAAAGTGTAACTTAAAAAATATTTAAACCCCAATATTAAAATAATTTCCAAATTCAAACTTCAAATAAAAATTTAACCCAAGTTTTAAAAAAAAGTCCCATCATTTTGTCCCCACAATTAATTTTCAATACTTTATAAATTTTTACATGAAATTCAAGCTTTTAGCCAAACTAGTATTGCACTAATAGACTCATAATTACCACCAAAAGCTTGCAATTGCAGATGACCAGTAAAAAAAATGATAATGAAATGAGTGAGATTTATCAAGATTACATGAAACAGTATTTGACATTTGGTAGGTATATAGGATGGAGGTCCACCACTAAGGAAGATTTAGTTCAGTGGAACTATGAAAATGAGGAGAATATATTTGACAAAGTAATAATAATAATAATAATAAATCACCACCATAAGCTATAGAGAATATGACAAAAAATTCAACACCACTAAAGCAAAAAATAAAAATAAAAATTAGGAACTAGTAGAAACGATGAAAAGAGTTCCATGTTGTTGGCTGAAATTGGGGAAAAGTTAAGTGTAGATCTGCCATAGCCATGACCTTCGGAATCTTAACATCACCATTACTCAAAAACATAACTAATCTTGTACGGTGTGGATCGTATTTTCGGCCGAACAGATGGTGATGTCACAATGAGAAGTTTCCCAATGTTGCGATGATAGACGATATCACGACGACACGAATGAGGATGTTGCAACATGGCGACGTGTTTCCCACAAACACCGTGTTTCTTCTTCCAGTGATATTTTAGTATGATTAGACCTCTAATCTTAGCCTATTTAAAAGGACCTTGTATCCCTATTTTGAGAGGCCAATTAAAAAGCAATTAAAGATGTAGTCGTAGATGAGTTTTAGTAAGAGTTTTCGTGGTAACTATGTAGAGAATTTTGTACCCCTTTTGAGAGAAATCTAAGAGAATTAGAGCTTTGTTTTTAGGGTTTGAGTTTGTACGTTTAGTACATTTAGGTTTATTTTCTCCATGTTATATTCTCGTTTGTTTACTCATTTAAAAGTCAAAACCCACTTTGTCCGTGGTTTTTATACTCTCCGTACGAGTTTTTCACGTAAAATTTGTGTGTTTTTACTAACTCGTTGTTTATACGGGTCGATCTCCAACAAACCTTATAATTTTTTTTCAAATATCAAACCCTTAAAATAAATTAAGAAAATCGTATTATTTATCAAACTAGTACATTTTTTTCTAATAAAGAATGCCTCGTCATAACTTTTTTAGGTGTTTTTTTTCTCTAAAATATTATATAAAAAAATTGTCTTCACATAATCGGCTTTAGACCTAATTTAGGAATACTTCTCAAAAGTACTTTTAAGACAAAAACACTTTTGAAACAAAAACATCTAAACAAGCTGCTTTTGAAAGAATAAATGTTTCTCCTAAGTAAAAATTAGCCCAAAAACACTCTTTTTTAGTTTTCCTCCAAAATGTTATTTTTAAATCACCTTTAAAAATATTCTTAAACTAGACATTAGTTGAATTAGCCGCGCATATTAATTTGAATCAATTTTAGATCTTATCTATTTTTGTTTATTTTTCTTTTGTGATTTACTCTAAATTTTAATTATGGGTATCTGATTTTATTAAAAAAAATTTGTGGTGAGTTCAGTACATATAATTGATAATTATAAAATTTATATTAAACCAATGAATGCCATTGAGACTCAGCCATCCACCCCACAAAGCAACACCATCATGGTCCCTAGCCACAAAGCCCTCCCCCCCCCCCTCCCCTTCCCCCTCCCCTTAATTATTAAACCATTTATCATACAAGTTGAAGTCAATATTCTTAATTTATGAGATATTACTCCTAGAGCTGAGCTGAGTAAGAAAATTGAAAATCTATTTGAATTGTAATGTTGGGTTTATTATTAAATTTGTGTGATTATTATTTAAATTTATTCAGTTTGATTTGGTTTTTAATTTATAAAATAAAATAAAAATTACGATTATCCGAACCAAGCATAATTTTACTTTTTATTTAAATTATAATTTTTTATAATATAAAAAATATTTTTATACACAAACTAGTACCACTAACTATTTTTAAAAAATCAATAAACCGAAACCATCTGAAGCAATAAAATTCGATTTGTTGGGTTAAATTACTTCGATTACCTGTGAATGGAACTGTTAGTACTGTAATTATTCAAAGGTAAAACTTTAGTTGATGGTAAAAGGAATAATGGGCTCACTTTGAACCCATCCAATCTGCTTTCAGCCATCTGATTTCTATGGTGCCGAGTGATGATTTTGTAGATTAAGAAGAATCAAGGGAGATCACTTTGAACTGATTAGACAGCATTTTGATACTAAAGATGAAGTTATTTTAACGAAAGTGTTTTTTTGGAGAAAAGCTTCTAAGAGATAGTTATCTTCAGTCCAATCATGAGATGGAGTATCCTTTTGAGGCACATAATTGATAAATCTTGCATACTCATAAGATGGATACCACCTAAAGATGATTGGTAGAAAGTAGACACTGATGATGCAGTTTGTCAGAGGTCTGGGCATGCTTCAAGTGGTGGACTAATACGTGATCATCATGACTTTTGGATTGCTGGTTTCTTAAAAAATATTTATTGTTGTTAGGTGATTATGGCTGAATTTTGGGGTGCACTAGAAAAGCTCTAAATAGCATAGAATTTCAAGTTAAAGTGAGTGATACTTGATATGGATAGTACTGAAATTAATGGATCCAAATAAATGGAAGTGAGCAATATTATTCAGTTGTGACACGAACAAGTAAGGATCTACTTCAATATTTTTGGATGGTTCGAATTTCACATAACTTCAGAGAAGGCAACAGGGATAGCTGATGGTTTGGCAGCACCAACGTTCTCAAGGCCTTTGAGTAGATTTATATTCATGCAACCATGATATGAAAATTTTTAACTACTCCATGATGATTATTCTAAAGTGATTTGGACTCGTATAATTTAATTTTGATTAAATCCATCTTTTATATCAAAAAAATAAAATTAAAAAAAATGCTAATCTTCCGTCACAAATAGTATGCTAAAATAAAAAATGCTTTAGTATGAAATACATGAAATTATAATCCATCTATATAATTAGAATTAGAATTAGAATTAATTAACCTGCTAATAACTATAGACATCTGTTGACACTATTTTTTTGATGGAAAACGGGGTCGACTTGGGTTTTGAAAAAAAGAAACGGGAGTCGCCACCAATCCTTTTTTTGAGGTGTGATTGGGTCACCTTGAAAAATGTTGTTTTTAATAAATAATTTGATTTTATTAAAACAACGGTTTTGGTCCACGAAATTTAGAAAACGGGTTCGGGAGTCGGTTACGCTCGAGGAAGGATTAGCACCCTCGATACGCCCAAAATTGGTACCTAGTTGATTACTTAATGTCTTAATGTCGAAAATCTGAAAACTTTAAAGAAATTTAAAAATACGATCCTTGTATTAAAAAAGTTGAAAATTTTGGAAAAACGGGCACGTTCTACGTTAATCGAGAAAGAAAGCATCATATCCAGTAAGTTAGGACACAATGTCTCGAATTTCCGATACGCGAATGAATGCCAAAATTTATTTATTTAAAAGATATTTTATTATCTCGTGTTTAGGAAATGGATCATGCCCAGTAAGTTAGGACACAATCTTTTCTTAATTCCCGAGATCATTTAAAAACTTAAGTTTGAAAAGATTCGTGTATTTAGATTTATTGTGAAAATCGAAACCCAGTGAGTTAGGGTACGATCTTCTCGAATCTAAATACGAAATGCCATTTTTTAAAACAAATTTAGTTATATCGAGTGAAATAAAAACACAAAGTCGTAGTAACATGTGAAAGCAAATTACGTTGTTATGTATGGCAAAACTACGATAAATACCAAAAATGATACGAGTAATAGCAACAATATAAAATAAATAAAAAGTCAAATCTATAACATACTAAAATAACCAAGTATATAAACGAATAAAGTTAAACATTCATTCAAAATAATAATGGAAATGAAATAAATAAATAAATAATAAAAACAAACAAAGAAAAATATAAAACAATAAAATATAAAACATATACATGAGTGTATATACATAAAATTTTGAAAATATGAAAAATATATGCATGTACGTATTTTAAAATTATCATATAATATATATATATAGGTAAGTTAAAATTTTAAAGTATAAAATGTATGTATGCGTACGTAGGAATATGTATGTATATAAAACTATATGAAAATGTAAAACATACAAGTATGTGTATATATTTAGAAAAATATGTATATAGATATATAGATACAAATTATAAAATATAAAACAAATACAAAAATAAGTATATACATATATACATATATATATGATAAAATTTGAAATTTTAAAGATATAAATAAACAAATAACAGCAATAATAATTAATGATAACAAGATAACATCAAATTTATTATTTAATAAGAAAACAAACAAAATACAAAAGGACTAAATTAAAACTTTAAACGAACTTGGGCTTAAATATGAAATAAACAAAAGGAATAATACAGACCAAAGTGAAACACGCTTAAAGCGTGAGGGACTTGTGGGAAATATTTCCCGTCCGAACGCAAGCGTTCAACCATGGGCAGCAATTGGTCTAAGGACCAAATCGGAATAGAAGCAAAATCCACAGGCCGAAATATGAGAAAAAACAAAAGACCACATTGAAGCAAATTGCGAAAGCGGAGGGACCTATTGCATAAATAGCCCATTTCATGGGGCTTAAACGGCGCCGTTTTGCAATGGTTATTAAAACCCAAATTTTTTTTAAAAAAAATCATTTCTGTCACTGTTTTAAAAACAAAAAAAACAGAACCCTTCCTTTTTTTTTTAAAACCTTTCCCCTCCTCCGGCCATGTTCACCACCGGCGAACGGCCGCGCCGCCGCAGGCGGTGGTCGGATCTAGGCAAAGATCAGCCTTTTAGACCCCACTTTAGATCTAGATCAGAGGCCCTATTCTCTTGATCGAAAAAGCCAAGAAAGGAGGGATCTTTCACTTCCTTTTCGGTCCGATTCCAACACCGAAAGTCTCCGGCGACGGCTTTCGAGACCGGTAAATGCTTCATTTCCCTTCTTTTTCCGTTTTGTTAAAAAAAGTAGAAAACAAACAACAAAATAAAATAAAATAAACAAAAATACAAGAACAGAAAAGGTAGAAAACAAACACAAAAATAAATAAATAAATAAATAAACAAAAATGCAAGAACAGAAAAAATTTGGAGTCAACCTTTTTTGTTTTTGTTTTTATTATTTGCTTCTGTATTGATCTCGTTCAAAAAAAATACAATGGGAAAATCCGGCCTTTTATAGCCGATTTCCTTCTATTTTTTATGCTATTTTTGCTGTGTTTCTTTGCTGCTTGCGTGTACGTTTCCTGTAGATGATTGACGGACGACGTGGGCGTGTAATGACGCAGTGGTGGTGGCGGCAGAAGACCAAAGGTCTGCAGTAGGCGGCGCTTAGGGTTTCAGACACTGAAACCCTAAGTTGACTTTGGTTTTCGGGCTTGGGCATTGGTTTAATTTGAAGGGTATTGGGCTGTTCGGGTTTGGGCTATTCGGTTTTGCTAGTTGGGTTGGTAGATTAGTTTAATTATTTTGGGTTTGCCGGGCCTGTAATGTTATTTGGGTATTGGGCTAGTGTTTAGGTGGGTAGTTGGGTTTTGGGTCTGCTGAAATGGGTGGGTAAAATTGGTCTGCATCAATGCCCTCTTTGCTCGTTGTCGCGTAACGAGAACAGAGCAAAGACTAAGAAAGACCAAATTTACCCGGTCTCGTTGAGTCTTGATTTCTCTTAACGCCTTTCTTCAAGTAGCTTTGTTTCAGTCCACTATGTTTTATTGCGTCGATCCACTCCACTACACTTCAGAAAGATACGATTTGTAGCTTCAATCTTCTTTGCAGCAACTTCAGGGGGATGAAGTTTATGGTTTTAGTCTGCTCCACCGTAACATCAATGAGATAATACTTGTATCTTTGGTCTACTCCACTGTGACTTCAGGGAGATAAGACCTGATGCGATCTACTCCACTGTAACTTCAGAGAGATGAGATCCCTTATTTTAATCCGCCCCACTGTAAACTCGGGGAGATAGGATAGTGTCTTCGATCTACTCCGCTGTAATCTCAGGGAGACAAGATCTGAAATTCTTCGGTCTACTCCACTGTAACCTCAGGGAGATAAGACCTGATGCGATCTACTCCACTGTAACTTCAGAGAGATGAGATCCTTTATTTTAATCCGCTCCGCTGTAAACTCAGTGAGATAGGATAGTGTCTTCGATCTACTCCGCTGTAATCTCAGGGAGATAAGATCTCTGGCTTCAACCAGCTCCACTGTAATCGATGAAGGTAAGGTTTTGTTTTTCGATCTTCACTGATCTGTTCTCTGGGAACATGCCCTGTGTAATGCCTAATTATGCCTAATGATTAGGATGGCATGATCAAAATGAATCAAATGCTCCTAACTAGACACGTGTAAATGGTGTTTGCAAGAATGCAGGATTTTATTATTATTTTTTGAGAGTGATCCCACTTAGGTTGTCATTACTTGAAGTTTATTAAGGCTTTGTAACTGACGCGCTACAACGCCTCCTCACTTGACTGGCTTTTCTGAAGAAACATTTAGCCAAGTTGCCCCCCACTGTAAACCTCAAAGTTAAATCCATTAGGGCGCATCACTGCAACCCAAGGGTAGAAATATGTGGCTTTTCCTCAATCTTCTCCTGCTGTAATTTAGGGATACAGGATCTGAATCTCATTGGTCTTCTACACCATTCTCAAGGTATCGCACCAAATGTTTATGCATGATTGTGGAATTCTCTTCCAAAAACCTTCTTAACACTCGATGATCGTTGCTCTTTTGTTCATTGAAGCTTTGTCACCAACACGACATTTTGTCGTTTTGTACAGTCCATGTTTGGGCAAAAAAAATCCAAAGAAAAAGTCTAAATTTAGACTCTTCTTTCTCAAATTTCCAACTCTTGAAATTTGGTGTTCTAAACAATTGTCCTGTTTCAGGTTCCTATATTATTTAGAAATTTTCCAGAGTAATGTGCAAAACTTCTTTCCTAAAAGTTTTATTAGTTCGTTAATCATTATTCCAATGCAACATGTTTGCAAAAAGATCACAACAATGGATAAGAATAAAGCTAGTTCTGATCATAACTCAAATAAAACATCAAAGATGGCGAAAGAAAGGTAACAAAGAAGTGGATTGAGAATGTGCGTTTTCACAAAAAGAAAGGAAGACAGAAGAAAGAAAGAAAATAAAAGAATGTATTTTCAAGAATACACATAAGAACTAGGTGCCCCAGTTATCGCAGCTTGAGTTTCTCTGTACAAACTTTCCGAAGACCCTTCTGAGTTTGACATGTGTTCAGGAGATCTGCAATACTCTGTCAATGTTCCAAGACGTTGCATATCCTTTCTTATTGGTTCAAGTAAAGCAAGATCATCATATGCCCCCGATCAAAATTTGATCCGCTCAAATAACCTGATGTTCCAATCCTGCCCAATACTTGAGTCGCCTTTTCCGGGTTTTCGACTCAAGCCCCCTTTGGTCTCAAAGTGCCCTTTACGGGTTTTCACCTTGGCCTCTCCAAAGTTTTTTTTTTAGGAAGCAAAGCGCCCTTCACGGGTTTTCACTTTGGTTCCCCTTTCTTTCAAGTGAAGTATTTCTTGACGGAGTCTGCGTTTACAGGATTTGGTAAACTTTTGCCATCCATCTCGCATAGGATCAAAGCTCCACCAGAAAAGGCCTTCTTTACAACATAAGGGCCTTCCCAATTTGGCATCCATTTTCCTCTAAAATCTTTTTGCATAGGAAGAATCTTTTTTAGTACCAAGTCCCCTTCACGAAATTCTCGGGGGCGAACCTTTTTATTATAGGCCGCATCATTCGTTTCTGGTACATTTGCCCATGGTGAATAGCTCTTAGCCTCTTTTCCTCTATTAGGTTCAACTGATCGTACCGAGATTGGATCCATTCGGCTTTATCCAACTGTAGCTCAGATAACACCCGTAGAGAAGGGATTTCAACTTCAATGGGTAATACTGCCTCCATTCCATAAACCAGAGAAAAAGGCGTTGCCCCAGTAGAAGTTCTAACAGATGTTCGATAGGCAAGGAGAGCAAATGATAATTTCTCATGCCAATCCTTGTAGGTTTCAGTCATTTTCCCCACAATCCTTTTAATGTTTTTATTGGCCGCCTCTATTGCACCATTCATTTTTGGACGATACGGCGATGAGTTATGATGCTTAATTTTAAATTGGCTACAAACCTCAGCTATTGTGCTATTATTCAAGTTCATCGCATTGTCGGATATGATCCTCTCAGGCATTCCATATCGACAAATGATCTCCTTCTTCAAGAATTTGCTGACTAATGCTTTCATGACATTTGCATATGAAGCAGCTTCCACCTACTTGGTAAAGTAATCAATTACTACGAAGATGAAGCGATGCCCATTAGAAGCCTTTGGTGATATTGGCCCAATAACATCCATACCCCACATGGAAAACGGCCAAGGAGAGGTCATGACGTGAAGAGGTGAAGGAGGCGCGTGTATTTTGTCTCCGTAAATTTGGCATTTGTGGCACTTCCTGGCATGATCAATACAATCTCCTTCCATGGTGGGCCAATAGTACCCAAATCTCATGATCTGTCTGGCCATCGTGAAACCACTGGCGTGCGTCCCACAAATACCCTCATGGACTTCTTCCAAAATTTTCTTGGCTTCCACAGCATCCACACATCTTAACAGTACTTGATCCTTCCTTCTTTTATATAACACTTCTCCATCTAAGATATATTCAATGGCTATCTTTCTCAGAGTTCTCTTGTCATTCTCTGTCGCTTGATCAGGGTATTCCCGATTCTTCACATATTGTAGGATACTCTGATACCAAGGACAATCATCTTTTCCCTCCTCCTCAATATTGCAGCAATTAGCGGGGTCTCGAGATACTCATCCGAACAGCCTCATTGCCTCAAGTCTATTCACCTGAATCATCGAAGCTAGAGTAGCTAATGCATCAGCCATTTGGTTTTCCTCCCGTGGGAGGTAATAGAAGGTGATATCGTCAAACTCCTCAGCCAATTCGAGAACTAGTTTTCTATAACCGATTAGCTTAGGATCTCTAGTCTCCCACTCCCCTTTGAGTTGGTATATTACCAACGCTGAATCCCAGATACTCTCAAAGACTTTGATGTTCCGTTCAATGGCTGCACGAATGCCCATAATACATGCTTCATATTCTGCCATATTATTTGTACAATCGAAGTCCAACTTGCTAGCAACAGGATAATGATCTCCACTTGGGGATACCAAAACTGCCCCAACTCCATTACCCGTAGCATTTGAAGCTCCATCAAAATTTAACTTCCATACGTGATCCATTTGAGGATTTTCTTCAGTATTCGCCACATACATCAAGTCCTCGTTTGGAAAATCGAAATTCAAAGATTCATAGTCCTCCAAGGCTCTACTAGCTAGGAAATCGGCTATTGCACTTCCCTTTATGGCCTTCTGACTGACATATACTATATCAAATTCTGAGAGCAAGATCTGCCATCTAGCCATTCTCCCGTTCAAAGCAGTCGATTCCATCATATACTTTAAAGGATCTAACTTTGAAATCAGCCAAGTCGTGTGATACAACATATACTGCCTCAGTCTTCGGGTTGCCCAGATTAGAGCACAACACAACTTCTCAATTGATGAGTACCTCATTTCGCAATCGGTAAATTTCTTACTGAGATAGTATATTGCCCTTTCTTTCTTTCCCGTCTCATCATGTTGGCCCAATACGCATCCCATGGAATTCTCCAACACTGTTAGATACAATATCAATGGCCTATCTGGACTTGGAGGTGATAAGACTGGAGTATTAGCCAAGTACTGCTTTACCTTATCGAAAGCCCTCTGACACTCTTCATCCCATTCACCCGGATTATGTTTCTTTAAGAGCCAGAATACTGGATCACATTTCTCCGTCAGTTGTGAGATGAACCGAGCAATGTAATTCAGCCTCCCTAGGAAACCTCGAACCTCCTTCTGAGTGCGCGGGGGAGGTAAATCTCGTATTGCCTTTACTTTGTCTGGGTCAACCTTGATCCCCTTTTTGCTAACTATGAAGCCTAATAACTTCCCTGATCTGGCTCCAAACGTGCATTTGGCCGGGTTAAGCTTGAGCTGAAATTTCTTTAATCTCAAAAATAACCTTTTCAAGACCTGAACATGCTCTTCTTCCGTTCTAGACTTCGCGATCATATCGTCAACATAGACTTCGATCTCCTTGTGCATCATGTCGTGAAACAAAGTCACCATAGCTCTTTGATATGTTGCTCCCGCATTCTTCAATCCGAAGGGCATTACCTTGTAACAGAATGTTCCCCATAAGGTAATGAATGTGGTTTTCCTCATGTCTCCAGGATGCATCTTTATTTGATTGTATCCAGAAAAACCATCCATGAAAGAAAACAATGAATAGCCCGCCGTGTTATCTACCAAAGTATCAATGTGAGGCAGTGGAAAGTTGTCCTTTGGACTAGCCTTGTTCAAATCCCTATAATCCACACATATTCGTACTTTTCCATCTTTTTTGGGAACAGGGACGATGTTGGCTACCTAATCCGAATACTTGACCTCTTGTAAGAATCCAGCGTCGAATTGTCTTTTGACTTCTTCTCTTATTTTCAACACAATGTCAGGTCTCATTCTCCTGAGCTTCTGTTGAACGGGTTTACAATCCTCCTTTATGGGCAGACGATGCACCACAATGTTAGTACTTAGCCCAAGCATATCTTGGTACGATCACGCGAAAACATCTTTGAACTATCGGAGCAAATTAATGAGGTCTTGCCTTGTCTTTGCGGTGATTTCAGTTCCAATTTTCACCTCCTTTCCATCATCTAGGCTCACTATTTCTAATGATTCCCTATGAGGTAGGATATGCTTATCCTCTTGTTCCACCATTCTTAACAAGTCCGGAGATGCATCATAATCTTCGTCATTTTCAAAGTCGTGGGATCCCTCTAAACACACTTCTTGCTCAAAAATAGGCTCCGCGTTTGAGGCAGCGTCACTCATGTCATTGATATCTGAAGACCTATGAGGGCATATCAAAGAATATACCAAGAATATATAAATTTATGAATATGTTTGTGCAAAAGAGTTACAAATGAAAGAATTATTTGTAAGACAATCAATCAAATGGAAAATATAAAAGGAAAAAAAGTGACTGATCGAGATGAACGTAGACACGTATTTCATTAAAATAATGATATTTAGGCCCAATGCCTATTTCACAAAAGATTTCATATCATTTCTAGGCCAACAAACAACAGGAATGTTTTGAGCATTACTCTGAATAAGCCCTAAAGACTACAGGGATTTCTTCAGCAGTCCAATTGTTTAGCTTGCTTCTAGGCTCATAAGGGCAGATCTCCAACAAGGCCCTCCTTTCCGTTGCTTCTATGGCGTTGGTATAAACATTTTCCAACATTCCTCCCATGCCGCTACCGGACACTCCACATTCAGAATGAATAAATCCTCCCGACACAAAAGATGTAGATATGTGGGGAAAGGTTAAAGGCTCACACTTAGCTTCATGTCCATTCAAACGCGCCCTTCTTTTCTCTTGTCTCTTCTCTACTTCTTTCTTCTTCTGCTTCATGTCTGGCTTGTACCCTAAACCAAATCTATCAAACTTTTCCTTCGGCATTGGTGCCTCAATCCTTCCCTGAAGATATTTTCCCAATCCTTTCCCGGGTAAGGCTCCTCTTCCTACCATCAATCGCAATCCCATCTCAGTGGTCCTGGATATTTTCGGTACTGGAATTCTATTTCCCTCCGCAATAAACATCGCGTTCACAAATTCTAACGACCGAAAAGAACATTCTAGTGCCTCATCGTTGATGTCCACATAAGGTGCATCGCTAGTCATCATTGCGATAATATCCTCCTCTGCATCTATTGTTACCAACCGATCCTCCGATACCAACTTCACCTTCTGATGTAATGATGAAGGTACTGCCCCTGCTGAGTGTATCCACGGTCTCCCCAATAGACAGTTGTAGGAAAGTTTAATATCCATTACCAAGAAATCCACCTCATAAGTGACTGGGCCAATCCTTAATGGTACCTCAATTCTCCCCATAACCTCCTTTTTTGTTCCATCAAATGCCCTTACTATGCTCTGGCATGCTTTCATGTGCGAACTGTCTATTGGTAATCGACTAAGAGTGGACAAAGGCAATACATTCAGTGCAGATCCATTATCAACCAAGGCCTCCGGGAGTGTGTACCCTTTGCATCGGACAGTAACATGCAGGGCTTTAGTAGAACATCTTCCTCCGGATGGTATTTCATCATCATTGAAGAAGATAAAATTGTCAGCACCAATATTGTTGATCAACCGATCCAGCTTGTTTACCGAAATATCGTCAGCCACATATGTTTCGTTTAGCACCTTTAAAAGTGCATTCCGATGTACTTCTGAGTTTAGGAGTAAAGCTAATATAGAAATGCGGGCTGGCTATTTGTGCAGTTGCTCCACAACACTGTATTCACTGTGTTTCAGAAACTTCAAAAACTCCTTTGCCTCCTCTTCTTTTATTGGTTCATTTACCAATGGCTCAACTTCTACTGCTTTCCCTTTCCTCTGTTCTTTCTTCCAATTCTCTTCCCTGGACGACTCTGCTTGAGCGTCATGTCTTTTTCCATTGCGCGTGTAAGAACCTATTTCCTGATTTCTTTCTGCTTCTTTTCCCAAAATGGTCACATTACACCCGTAATTCCACGGCACCATTTTGTTATCCCTATAAGAGAAATTTGATGGTTTCTGGATTACAATTTTCGGTGTTACCTGAGCCCTAACCTCATTACCCTTAGGGCGTGAGATAATGACCATAGGATGATTTATTTTTGGAGCCTTTGTTCCCAACTCTGTCGCGCATATGCTCCTCATTTCTTTCGCATCTTCATAAAACCTCATCTCCTTGTTATCCATCATGCTTTGAACCAAAGCCTTGAATCCTTCACATTCTTGGATTTCATGCCCTGTTTTATGGTGAAATTCACAATAATTTCCCATCTCATGCCCTTCCTCAGAATCTGAAATAACCAACCCTCTTTTTGCTATTTCTTTCCAGACCCGTTTCAATGGAGTTTTTACTTCAGCAATGTCAGTCTTGACTTCTTCTCCCGTACCTTCGCTAACCATATTCACCCCCTTATCTGCGTGATTAGGTAACGGATTCTTTGCGTTAGGTGAGTCGTCAAGTTTGACAACACCTAATTTGATAAGTCCTTCTACTACCTTCTTGAAGGCAGTACAATTTTCTATCAAGTGCCCAGAAATTCCCGCATGATAATCACATTGCGCGTTCGTATCATACCATTTTGGATACGGGGGTTGTAGAGGACTCAAGTAACGAGGAGCAACAACATGTGCATCGAATAAAGTCTGATACAACTCCTTGTATGACATCGGGATTGGCGTGAATTGGGGCTTTTCAGTAGTTTGCCTAGCTCCCAACTCTTGTCTTGATGATCCCTGTTGATTAGCAACCACTTTCTTTGGTTGATTCACGGTAATTGACCTACCATAAGCATTCACATTATTCACTTCATTTTCTCTTTTCCTCGGGGGTGCCCTCCTATTATTTTCTCCTCCATCTATTTTTCCATTTTTAATGGCATGCTCAATCATTTCACCATTCATGATTATATCCGAGAAATTTTTGGAAGCGCTTCCCAACATGTGAGTGATGAACGGGGCTTTCAAAGTATTAATAAAAAGCGTCGTCATCTCTTTTTCCAAAAGCGGTGGTTGCACCTGAACCGCCACCTCTCGCCACCTCTGCGCATATTGTCTGAAGCTTTCGTTCGATTTCTTCCCTAAATTTTGCAGAGTTATCCTGTCAGGCATCATTTCTGAGACATGATTGTATTGTCTCAGGAAAGCCTGTGCTAAATCCCTCCAAGTAGCAATTTTAGCTCGGCTCAGCTGATTGTACCATTTTGACGCCGCTCCCGTAAGACTTTCCTGAAAGCAATGTATTAATAATTGATCATTATTAATATACCCCGTCATTCTTCTACAAAACATAGTAATATGGGATCCTGGGCAACTAGTCCCGTTGTATTTCTCGAATTCCGGCATCTTAAATTTGTAAAGGAGCACCAAGTCCGGAACCAAGCTCAGATCCTTTGCATCTATTCCATGATAGATTTCGATGCTTTCTATTGCCCTAAACTTCTCTTCTATCCATTTCTATTTCTCCTCAAATTGTTTTGGAAATTCCTCCTTCGCCTTGTCCTTTTCAACCATCTCATCAAGATCTGGGACAGCAATATTATTCGGGCTATCACCGGGATTAAAGCCCGCTCCGGGTTGAAAATTTATTGGGATTGAAGCATCGCCTTGGAACTGCTGGGGCCTAACCGACACAGAGGGTCTCCGCGATGCACTCGATCAGATTATGCATGCGAGGCGTGAAACCTGGAGGATAAAGTGGTTCACCATTGTTTTCTTCTTCACTAACAATCACAGGACCTTTACCCTTATCTACTCCCTTCAATAATTGCGTCATCTTAGCCACCAGATCATTTTGGGACTCCTCCATCTTTTGCACCATGTCACGCTGAATCTTTTCTATTTGCTCTTTCATTTGCGCCTGCAACTGGTCTTGTATTTATTTTTGAAGTCGCTCTAGCTTCTCCAACCTTTGGTCCATAATTTTTGCCTTAGCTCGGGTGCCGTAACTTTGTTGGTTTTCCAGGTTAACTGAAATGATTTTATTCGATTAGGTTTTTTTTTTTTAATGGTCATTAATGCATATGATGTGATGCAATGCATGAAAAGAATGCAAAGAAAAAGAGGCACTGATTCTAATTTAACTTCATTAGAAAACTTTACTAGATAAAGAGTTTCTTTACATAAAATAGACTACATATATGGCTTTGCCCTTACACTCAAAGCCTTAACCTTTCTAAGAAGCTAAGCTAATTCTCGGCCCCTGTCCGACTCTGACTCATACTTCAAACTTAATAGATCAGCCTGAACCGCTAGAGTTTGCAGATGATCAGCTACTTCGCACACTTGAGCCACCGCCTCTCCCATAATATAATCTCTTTCTCTAATCTGCTCTTGAGACCGACGGAATTGTCTTTGCCACTGCTCATTATTTTCTTCCAGAAGCTCTATCCGGATTTCACTATTTTGCAATGCATTCTCTAGCCCTCCTATTTGTCCTTTTAATTCTTCAATTTTGTCTAAGCTCGCCCTTAATTCAACCGTAGCATTACGATTACGGTACTGGTGAAGCGATCTTTCTAGTTCAATTATCCGAACCTTCAACTTCGTCTTCTCGTCTTGGCAAACTAGTAGACTCTTTCCCAAGGCGACTTCTCGAGCCCAAGTATCCTGAAATTTCTTTTCCCATTGATTAGCTTTCGTCTTTTCCTCCTGAATTTCTTGTCGCCATTGTTCTGGCGTTTTACCCAAGCCAGCAGCTCTTACCGACCTACGCAACTTCTTGTAATCTGTCTTCAGGCTGTCCAAATCTTCTTCTGCTTTGTTCTTTCCTTTTCTCAATTTATCGGCCTCTAATCTTTGAATGTCCACATCCAGTCCTAACTGCATTTTTTCTTCCTCTAGTTGTTCTATTTTCTTCCCCAATTCTAAACTCCTTTTTTCAAATTCTTGTTTGATGATTTCTATCTCAGAAGGCAAAACTTGTAAGTGTTCCTCTAAAGATCGAAAGGTTTCGGATTTGACGCTTGAGATGTTGTCGTTGATCCTTTGATCACGCCACTGACTATACTCGGGGGTAATTGCCGGACCCACGGCTAAGATCTTCATTCGACGAGTCTGGTTCCAGGCATTAGATATTTCTCGAACCTTCTTCTTGTAATTGTCCTCCCTATAGGAAAAATCACAATAGGCCAACCCCTGCGTTGCTGGTATGAATTGTCGTGATCTATACTGTCTTGATACGAGTAGAGGAACATATCCGATAGCTCCCCATATCCCGAGCAGCGAAACCCAGTCAAAATCTCCACATCGGTACAATATCTCATCAGGAATTAACCAAGGAGCCCTCCATTCAATATCTTCATCCTGGAGATTCTGGAGTATCTCTATCCATTTTTCTTCTGAAATATCATCCCGTCTTGGCGTGGCCACCAATTCTCCTAGAGGGGAGTAGCTATCAGAGAATACCCGATAAGAGACCTTTTCGACTTTCCAGAAGTGGCTATGGAACCATGCCAATAAGAGCTGCGCGCATCCAATAAACCTTCCCTCCCCTGCTTTTCGACACGCATTCAAGGATCTAAAAGTTTCAGCGAGTATTACCGGAACCGGTGTAACCCCTTTACTAAGCCGATCAAACAAATCAGATACAGCCTCGTCTATGTGTCCTAAAGCTTTGGGGAAAACCACTAGTCCATAGATACCTAAAGCGAAGACATCGACCCTTTTCTTTAAGTCAGGATGTACAAGCACCAAATCTCGCAAACTTTTCCAAGGAACACATTTACTGTCGCCCATCTGTTGGATCCGGGCAGCGACCCACTGCTCGCTCATCCCAGTGATGTTCATTAATTTCTTTAACAACGGAGGGACACAAGCAGCTCTGGAATAAGCCTTGTCGACTTGAATCTTTGGGCACCGAAGCAAGGTCGTATACTCCTCCACAGTAGGCGTCAAATCTACTTTCCCAAAAGTGAAACAACTGTAGGCAGGATTCCAAAACTGAGCAAGGGCTCGGAATAAATACTTGTCCACTTTGACACTAAGCAGATAAGGTAGGTCACCGTAGTTACAATAGAACAGCTGCTTGGCCTCGACATCCCATTGATCCCAGACTTCTTTTATTTCTCGAAGGTCATTCTGGATTACACTGATACGGGTGAAATCCCACAATTCTGACACGTACCCTTCGGTAAGACTATCGCCTTTCTCTCGTTGTGTCGTTTCAGCCCATATTCGCACAGCCGCATTATCCTCTACTTTATCAAAAAACCCTTTTCCATGATAAGCTTTCTACCAAGAAACTGAACGTAAATCGACACCTCTTTTAGAATGAAGATGCCATGCAATCACAAACAAAGTAAATTAGCATTAAACACAGAATAAGATTTAAAATAAGCGACAATAAATACAACATTCATTTAGGTAAGCACTAAAATTTGGAGTAGCTCTACCTAGGTCAGTTCTTATGGCTCATTACATGTGTTTGGTTCTAAAGTAGGGTACCTGAACCAGCAGATTCCTCGATCCTCACCCATTATAGGCTCATACGAACCGAGTTCGATTCAGGGGGATACATTTCCCTATGGCCATGCGGAGATGAAAATCTCACGAAGACATAGGTACGGATATATCCCGAAAGCGATTCACTATCCCATGCGGAGGTGAAAACCTCACGAAGGCGTAGCTTCTCACTCCCACTTAAAAAGGTGTGACCAACGGTCATGCAATGCAATGCGGAAAGATACCAAAATTTAAACAAACAGAGCAATTATAAACCCCAATGATGATGATTATGATAAAGACAGATAAAATGCGATGAAAGGATCGTAATTTTAAACCGAATTTTTAATTTTTGACAAAAGACAAAAAGTAATCACCACGTGGCTTGACCCTCTCATCGGTGTCCCCAGTGGAGTCGCCAAGCTGTTGACACTATTTTTTTGATGGAAAACGGGGTCGACTTGGGTTTTGAAAAAAAGAAACGGGAGTCGCCACCAATCCTTTTTTGAGGTGTGATTGGGTCACCTTGAAAAATGTTGTTTTTAATAAATAATTTGATTTTATTAAAACAACGGTTTTGGTCCACGAAATTTAGAAAACGGGTTCGGGAGTCGGTTACGCTCGAGGAAGGATTAGCACCCTCGATACGCCCAAAATTGGTACCTAGTTGATTACTTAATGTCTTAATGTCGAAAATTTGAAAACTTTAAAGAAATTTAAAAATACGATCCTTGTATTAAATAAGTTGAAAATTTTGGAAAAACGGGCACGTTCTACGTTAATCGAGAAAGAAAGCATCATATCCAGTAAGTTAGGACACAATGTCTCGAATTTCCGATACGCGAATGAATGCCAAAATTTATTTATTTAAAAGATATTTTATTATCTCGGGTTTAGGAAATGGATCATGCCCAGTAAGTTAGGACACAATCTTTTCTTAATTCCCGAGATCATTTAAAACTTAAGTTTGAAAAGATTCGTATTTAGATTTATTGTGAAAATCGAAACCCAAAGAGTTAGGTACGATCTTCTCGAATCTAAATACTAAATGCCATTTTTAAAACAAATTTAGTTATATCGAGTGAAATAAAAACACAAAGTCGTAGTAACATGTGAAAGCAAATTACGTTGTTATGTATGGCAAAACTACGATAAATACCAAAAATGATACGAGTAATAGCAACAATATAAAATAAATAAAAGTCAAATCTATAACATACTAAAATAACCAAGTATATAAACGAATAAAGTTAAACATTCATTCAAAATAATAATGGAAATGAAATAAATAAATAAATAATAAAAACAAACAAAGAAAATATATAAAACTATAAAATATAAAACATATACATGAGTGTATATACATAAAATTATGAAAATATGAAAAATATATGCATGTATGTATTTTAAAATTATCATATAATATATAGGTAAGTTAAAATTTTAAAGTATAAAAATGTATGTATGCGTACGTAGGAATATGTATGTATATAAAACTATATGAAAATGTAAAACATACAAGTATGTGTATATATTTAGAAAAATATGTATATAGATATATAGATACAAATTATAAAATATAAAACAAATACAAAATAAGTATATACATATATACATATATATATGATAAAATTTGAAATTTTAAAGATATAAATAAACAAATAATAGCAATAATAATTAATGATAACAGTATAACATCAAATTTATTATTTAATAAGAAAACAAACAAAATACAAAAGGACTAAATTAAAACTTTAAACGAACTTGGGCTTAAATATGAAATAAACAAAAGGAATAATACAGACCAAAGTGAAACACGCTTAAAGCGTGAGGGACTTGGGAAATATTTCCCGTCTCAAACGCTGCGTTCAACCATGGGCGACAATTGGTCTAAGGACCAAATCGGAATAGAAGCAAAATCCACAGGCCGAAATATGAGAAAAAACAAAAGACCACATTGAAGCAAATTGCGAAAGCGGAGGGACCTATTGCATAAATAGCCCATTTCATGAAAACACGCGGATCCCCCTGGAGCGGGTCGGATCGCGCGCGGGTCATGGGGCTTAAACGGCGCCGTTTTGCAATGGTTATTAAAACCCAAATTTTTTTAAAAAAAATCATTTCTGTCACTGTTTTAAAAACAAAAAAACAGAACCCTTCCTTTTTTTTTTAAAACCTTTCCCCTCCTCCGGCCATGGTCACCACCGGCGAACGGCCGCGCCGCCGCAGGCGGTGGTCGGATCTAGGCAAAGATCAGCCTTTTAGACCCCACTTTAGATCTAGATCAGAGGCCCTATTCTCTTGATCGAAAAAGCCAAGAAAGGAGGGATCTTTCACTTCCTTTTCGGTCCGATTCCAACACCGAAAGTCTCCGGCGACGGCTTTCGAGACCGGTAAGTGCTTCCTTTCCCTTCTTTTTCCGTTTTGTTAAAAAAAAGTAGAAAACAAACAACAAAATAAAATAAAATAAACAAAAATGCAAGAACAGAAAAGGTAGAAAACAAACACAAAATAAATAAATAAATAAATAAACAAAATGCAAGAATGAGAAAAATTTGGAGTCAACCTTTTTGTTTTTGTTTTATTATTTGCTTCAGATTGATCTCGTTCAAAAAAATACAAGGGAAAATCCGCCTTTTATAGCCGATTTCCTTCTATTTTTATGCTATTTTTGTCTGTGTTTCTTTCTTTGCTTATGCGTACGCTTCTCAGAGATGATTGACGACGGACGTAGGCGGTGTGAGACAGCAGGTGGTGGCGGCGAAGACCAAAGGTCTGCGAGAGCGGCGCTTAGGGTTTCGATACTCAAACCCTAAGTTGACTTTTAGTTTTCGGGCTTGGGCATTGGTTTGAAATTTGAAGGGTATTGGGCTGTTTGGGTTTGGGCTATTCGGTTTTGCTAGTTGAATGGTAGATTAGTTTAATTATTTTGGGTTTGCCCGGGCCTGTAATGTTATTTGGGTATTGGGCTAGTGTTTAGGTGGGTAGTTGGGTTTTGGGTCTGCTGGAAATGGGCTGGGTAAAATTGGTCTGTACAACATCTATTCCTGATCTTTATCTTAATTAGTTGGGCTTTGAATTTTTTAGAAAATGTGCTTATGTGGATGTTTTATGATAAATTGAATTTTAATTTAATTTTTAGATTGAAATTAATCTGGTATGCACCTTCCTGCTCATATCTTCATGAACCTTATGCAAAATATTATCTGGTGGCTGACCATTGCAATGTAATCAAATTTCATCTTAATTTTTGAGGGCCAAACAAAGTTTCATCGTTTTAATTGAATATTTATTTTGAATTTTAGTAGTTAATTGAAAATTTTTAGGAGGGATGAATATTTAAATGTAACGTATGAGCTTTCAAGCTGCAAAAAATTTTAAAAACAATAAATTATTTATTTTTAAGTTAATTAATTATTAATTTAGTTGTTATATTAAAAGAGATAGCCCATTCTTTTCATAATTAATAGTTGGTCCAAGGTTTCAAATCATTTTATGTCCAAGTCAAGAGGCCGAAAATGTTCAAAACATTCCTAAATAGTCCAATTTTGGGCCTGAGTATAGAGTCAGAAGTGTAACTGTTGATCCACTTTCAATTCCAAAAGCCTATTTTCTTTAAGCTCATGAATTCTTTTTAAACAATCTCATGTTCGGATCATATAACATAATGTTTAGAGCTACCCATAAATGAGAAGATAAGACACTTCAGCGCGCTCAAACCCACATCTTCATGCATTGGCAACAATACTTATACCAATCGAGTTAAGACTCAATCAACTATTATATTAGTAAATTTTGTAAAAAATATTTTAAAAAGAGAAATATTCAATAATGAATATAAGCAAAGTGATAATGAACTTGTATTTTAATAGTATTGAACATGCTTTTAATCATTGAATTTATAATTTGTAACTATTTTACTTAAAAGATAGTATAAAAGTATGAAAAAAATAAAAATATTATGAATATATATTTCTAATTAGGAATTCGATTAAGAATTCAAGTGCTTATATTTCTAACATGTATTGCTTGGAAAGCCATATCTAAATATTTGCACTAGCCAAATTTTAAGTAAATTAGCAGCCAAGCAGTCAACTTAGTTTCATGTGTGTGTATATTTATATCCATTTGATTTTCATTTCTTTGTGAAGTTTGGCACAACCATGCATTACTGAGATAATAATGTAAGAAGGTGGAAAATGAATTAATGATGAACTTGTATACTTATAAAAGCACTATATGCTCATATTATAATCAAGACGATAGAATTTCCTTTAATTTACTACAATGCTATTTACTACACATTGAAATCGGCTGGGATCCTTGCATTAGATACTAACATCCGATAACATGGCCGAAGGTGAACCACAGACAAATGACAATCCCCAATTCTGAACTTCCGGACAGGGTATATTATCTACTTTAGAATTCCCTAACATCATTTCTACAAATTCCAGGCAATAAATATCATAAATTGCATCCTGCATGGTGCTTGATTCACCTATATGTCAAGTACCAGACAACTAACAAGTTCAGCAGAGCCGAAATCTCTGGCGGCAATAACCTTCCAGTTAACTGTTTCTGATTCGGTAAGTGAATCAGGAACTTGGTTTAAGGAACCATCCGAAAAATAAGTCGAGCTTGACAGCAAAGGACTGAACTTATGCTGTGGCTCAGCCTGGAGAACAGCAATGTCACGATTGGGATCTTTCGTGATGACGTGAAGCCTTCCATGAAATCCAGCAAGTAAAAACGGAGATTCCGAATTAGAAAAATCATTAATAGGGACATTTCCGATGACAACCTTCCAAGCATCATCGGTTCGGTCATACACCTTTATTTTACCCCGATCCAATGAGCCAGAAGCTTCACAAGCATATAATTGACCATCAAGCACAACACTCAACTTTGTACCTGCTTGCTTTGAAGGCCAGCCCTCTCCCATGCCACTTGGCATATCACCCCATGAATTTGTTTCAGGATCATAAATCTCACCCCCGGCATCAACGATGAAGGGCCATGAATATAAACTCTGAGCTACACATAACCTACCCATGTATGAAGTCATTCCAGTGGCAATAGGCTTCAACACGTCAGCCAAAAAGGCATTAGGTAACTCATGAGCTCTTGAGCATGGCATACTTGGGACTTGGGACCAAGTACTGGTGTGGGGATCGAAAACTTCAGCCGACTGAAGAGGTTCAATCCACCTCGGCCTTGACTTAACTCCTCCTACAACATATAACTTATCATTTAAAATGCTCGTCTTACAGTAGGCCCTATCTATTGACATGGGAGTCATTTCGCTCCAGGCATTTAGAATTGGATTGTACCGCCAGACATTATTCATGGTAGAAACTCTAGAGAATCCCCCTAGCACATAAAGACATCCATCGACAGTACCAATGCCACAACCACCAAATGGTGCATTATCCGACCCATCTTTCTGCCCAAGCCAGTTTTTTATAAATTCAGCAACTTTGATGCTAGGTCCCACCATGTTCCATAAACTCTTCCGGGATTCTCCTTCAAAACCGGCACTCGGAATTGATGGCAGCCTCTGCCATTTCCTTGACAAAGGGTCCAAACCATACCATAGAGGCTTTTCCTCGTCAAGTTTAGTTAACACATATAACCACTCCTCTGTCTTTCCTAGTTCTTTTCTCAAATTAAACAGTTGAGGGCTCATAACAGTCGCCTTCCACTTCTGTGACACCAACCTTAAATTGAAGTAGTGAATTCTAGGAAGTCGAGCAAGGATCTGCAATGACAGCTCATCAGGAAGACAAGGAATCAATCTTGAGTTATCTTCATTCAAGCATGAGGACTTATTTTTCTTGCACGTTCCACTTTGTAAGACCTCGTTGCAGTCATTTATCGAACTCCTAGGTGCAGCCAAGCTCAGAACAGTCCCCATGAATTTTAGCCTGCTTGCTGCAATGTTGATGATCGAAGAAAATGTTACAGATGAAAGAACCGAAGTAAAACTATAAGATGCAGTGCTCATTATTAGACCCAACAAATGCATCTTCAGGCCATTCTTTGACTTTCAGCTAGCACAAACTTAACATAAATCAAAAGGAAACACCCTTTACTCCTCTTTCTTCTCCAAAAAGCCAAGCCAAAATCTATGAAATTCGATTCAACTATTCCCCCAACCTCTCAAGTCTCAAACTCCAAAAGAAAGGAAGAAAATATAATTAAACTAACATAGCATTGGACTAAATAATTCATTTAAACCAATTTCCCTGCAATTGTGTTCAAAGATTAATCCCCATCCCCCCCCCCCCAAAAAAAAAAAATTACATAGAAAACACTGCAAAGAAGAAAGATACATAACACTTCTAACTAAATTTCCGATCAACCCACCAAATGATCATAAAACTTTCACTGTTAATTTTTCCCAAACTCAACCATTCTACTTCATCGTCATCAACAGATAATTAGTGAAAGAAACAGAAAATTTTTACAAAATAAAATCAAATGCAAGAAAAAAAACCATAATTCAGAAAATTAAAAGAATTGAAGGAGAAACTGCATGAATTTCAGGTGCATTTACTCGGATCTTTAACTGGAACAAAAAAATAAATAAATAAATAAAAAGGAAGGGTTGAGCGAAAAATTACCTAACACTCAGAAAATAGTAACATCCAAAATAGCAAGTGAAGCGATCTACCAAACCCAAAAGCGAATTTTGTTGGGACACAGTGTTTGCAACTGTAAATACTAAATTGCAGGCTGCTTGAAATACATATAAATAATAAACCGAATCAGCAAAATATAAATAACGTTTGTTTACAAACAATGCCATCGTGTCTCACAAAAATCAGGATTTTTTTTTCCTCATTTCTTTATTAGTCAACGTGTAAGTTACACGTGACATCTCATTAATGGTTGTTGTTAAAGTTGTGTTTTCACATTACGAGGTTCTTTTTGTTTAGGCCCATAAATCTTTATGGGCTCATTAGGCCCAGGATTAGTTTCATCCCTTTCATTTTCGGATTTAAAATAAAAAATGGAATTTTTAGAATTGGTTAAAATGTGATGTCACTTCTTATACTTTGACAAAATTTGAGATTTAGTCCTTGTTCTTTATAAGTTAAAAATTCGATGTCTGACTTTTTCAATTTGAAATCCGAGTTCAATCATTATCGTCATTGGTAATTTCTATCAAATTGTTTTGCTCAGTACAAGGGAAAGAAATTTAGAAGGATGGAAAATTGAAGGGGTGGAAAACTATAAGGATGGAAAATATAAATTTCCTTTCCACAAGTGTGCTTGGTAGGAAAGATGGAAAAATAGAAAAAAAAAATACATATTTCTTTCTCTCTATTGTTTGGTAGAGTTGAAAAGTAAAAGGAAAGAAAATAAAACAATTGAAAAATGTCTAATTTGAACTAACATACACGTCTCAATCATTTTCTTTCCTTTCATAGTTCCAATTTGAAAGAATTGATTTTTATGCATTAAGACGAAAAATGATCACTCCTCATATTTTCTTTCTTCTCACTTTTTTTCCTAACCAAGCTTACTCAAAATTTATTTTCTTTCCGATTTTTCACTCCCTTCTCCAATCCCTCCACTTTTCCACCAACCAAGCACACCCTTAGAGTTAACGCCTTCTTTTCACAAAAACAAATATGCATAAATTTCTTTTAAAAAAAAAAAAACTTGTTTGATAACACATCAACCTACACTTCTTGTCTCAAAAAATGTCACTTTCTAATTTTCCTTTTGACAGGGGGCAAGTGTTGTACATATATCAACTAGAGGTGATTATGGGTTGGGCCAGGTTCAACCCGAGCCTCAATAGAATTTTAGGCCCATTTTCTAGGCTCGAGCATGGCTTGGCCTAAAAAATGAGCCTAAAATTTTGTCCAAGCCTGGCCTGCCCGTACTAACTTTTTTTATAAAAACAAATTTAAAAAATATAATACATCAAATGCACTAAAAACATTAAAATAAATGTTTCCCAACAATTGAAAATAAATTTAAAAAATTATTTATACTTAAATAACACTAAGATAGGTGCAACTTAGCAGTCAAATACCTCTAAAATAGTAGCAAAATTAACAATAAAATATGAGTTATACAATATCCAAATAATAACAACAAAATAATAGCAATATAATAGCGAAACGATGACCAAAGCAGTGACAATACATCAACAAAAATAGTGACAACAACAACAAAAAGCAACAAAGTTTTTTTTTGCAAATTCGGGCCGAGCCCAGGCCAAATTTTTTTTTTGCCAAATTCATTTTTCGAGCCTATATTTTTGCTCAAACTCTCCCACTTTTCGAACGGATGTTTGTGCTAGGTCGGGCCATAATAAGGTCTAATATCAACCCTATTATATCAACTCACCTTATAACTACCCACTTCTTAGCTCTTTCTCCCATCTTCTTCTTCACGAGAGAACCCATTTTTCTCCATATTCTAGTTATTCATATCATTTGACTCTCTGTCCTGTTCTAAACATGGTGAATTGACCCATCAATTAAAATTTGCATCATTACTGAAGAAAGAAAAAATAAATATACTTTAAAATTCAAATTATTTATTGTTGTGTTTGAAAAGTAATGACATAAACCAAACTTGGAATACTACATAAAACCAAATTTAAGCATATCATACATGTGTCATCATTGAATGGCCACAAAATAATAATAAAGTAAGTTAAAAGCGTTGAAAATATGTCTATTTGAGTTGGATTGTTTGTTCTACCTTAATACATGTCTAGACTTGCAATATGCATACAAAATATTATTCAATTGGGCACATGTTCTTCCAAAATTTTACAAAAATAATTTCTCTTTCTTACGAATGATCATCCATTTTAAATGATTCTTCCTCTTACGAAGATAATGATATTTATTTTGTTTTATTAAAAAATTATCTTATAAAAATTCAAGTGCATCTATTATAAACCATTCATAGATTAAAATTATCCATAGAAAGCCAATGACTCAAAATAATCACTTAAGAATATAATCTAATTAGATGCCCTGAAGTTTTTTATTAAAATAATATAAAATAAAATTTTAATTACTAAAAATAATATAATCTGACATCAAATTGTAATTTTAAATGACGATTTGAGGATTTTTTAGATTGTATTTAAAAAGCCACCTATCAATTGGATTTAGATGTAATTGTTTATAATTATACAATGATGACATATTTGAGTAACTATTTTAATTGGTCAGTCCCATTGACTTGTGTGTGTTGAAACCATTTTTTTGTAAAAGGGGTCGACTTTGATTTTGAAAACGAAAATGAACACGAGAGTCGCCACCAATCATTTTTTTATGAGGTGTGATCGGGTCACCTCGAAAAGTGATTGTTTTTAATAAACGTCTTGATTTATTAAAACAACGATTTTGGTCCACAAAATTCAGAAAAAACGAAAGTCGGTTACGTACGAGGAAGGATTAGCACTCTCGTAACGCCCAAAATTGGTACCTCGTTGATTAATTAGTGTCTTAGTGTTGGAAATTGAAAACTTTGAAGAGATTTAAAATACGATCCTTTGTTAAAATATTGCTTAATTTAAAAAAATTAGAAAAATGGGTACTTCCAGTTAATCGAGAAAAAAAATTACATCCCGTAAGTTAGGACACAATATCTTAAATTCTCGATACGAGAATAAATGCCGAAAAATTTATTCATTTGAAAGATATTCGATTAACTCAGTTTTAGAATGAAATCATGTTCTTTTTTCTTGACTCCCGAGATTATTTAAAATCCAATTTTTTCTTTTTTTTTAAAATGTTTATTTATTTAGATTTATTGAGAAAATCGAAACCCGTAAGTTAGGGAACGACTTTTCAAATCTCAAAATACAACATATCGCTTATTAGAAAAATTTATGTATTGAGTAAAGATTAATGTAACACGCATTGGTAAAAATAAAGTATGGTGTTAATATACATAGCGAATAATAATACGAATAATAAATAATCTAGAGTTTGAAAATATATAAAAGATATAAATAAATAATAAATAAAATGATAATAATAAAAGTAATAATAAAAACATAAAAGTAAGTGTATTTAAAAAATAATAGTAACAAGTAAATAAACACAAAAAAGGAAATATAATAATAGTAATGATAACATTAAATTAATTAATTTAATAATAAAATAGCAAATATAACAAAAAGGACTAAATTGAAATTTAAAATAGAAATTTGGGGCAAATCAAAAATAAACAAAAAGGAAAAGGACCAAGTTGAACGCGCGAATAACTAGGAGTGACCAAATGGGCAATAATCCCCACCCTCCAAAATGCGCAGCTTCATGGTGGACCAAATTGAAAACTGAAATAAAATATAGGGTAAAATTAAAAAAATAAAGAAACTCAATTATAAACAATAAAAAGGCGGAAGGGTCGAACGCACAAATAGGCCTTTCGTTTAAAAACAAACGGATCCTGCGGAGTGGGTCAGGTCGGCGCACAGGTCAAGCCAAAATGGCGTCGTTTTGGTGCTTGAGAGGCCTGCCCAAAAGGCATTGTTTTGGATATATATATATATATCAGTTTTTTTGACAAAAAAAGCATTTAACCCTTGTTTCAAAAAAAATACTAAAAACTCTCTCCCCCTCTCTGGCTGAAGCCCAGAATCCGGCAAAGGGGGTCGCCGTGGCTCCGTCGCGCCTCGACCGTGTACGGTGGTCGGACGCCCAGGTAAGTTTCCGTTTGCTTTTTAAAACAAAGAGAAATAAAAAAATTGAATATAAACAGTTTTAAAAAAAATTGAAAATAAAGAAAATAAAAAAATGACCTTTCGCACGTTTCTAGTTTTTTTTCTTTTCGATCTACTTTGCTTTTTGTTGTTTTTGTGCTTGAATCTATTTTGTATTTCAAAAAAAAAATCTAGGGCATTACAATGTTTTCTTATGGCTTATATAGCCATTTACAAAGTTTTATTTTTGCTGTCATTTCTTTGCAGTTGCCTCTGAAGTCAATGACGGTGGCAAGTGGGCGACGTGACAATGGTGGTGGCAGAGCTAGTGCGACGCTGACGGAGGTGGCAGAGCAGTTGGTGATAGCAAGCTAGGGTGTGGCGCGGCTAGGGTTAGGGTTTCTATTTTAGGTTTTAGGTGTTGGGCCTGTTGGGCCTCTAGGTTTTTTATTTTGGGCTACTCGGGCCACATGTAATTTTGGGCTTGATGGACTATTTGTAATGGACATTTGGATTTTGTTTGTTTCTGTTTTTGCTGTTTTTGATTCCTGGTCCCCGGGCAAAAATGGGCCATTACTGCTGCCCCTTTTTGCTCATTGTCGTGTAACGAGAATGGAACAAAGACTTTCAAGAAGGATCAGTTTTACCTGGTGTTGTCGAATATTGACTTTCTTGGTGCTCTTCTTATTCAAATAGCCTTATCCTAACCCATTGCAACTTCAGTGAGATAAGAATGGTGACTTCAATTTGCTCCACTGCAACTTTAGGAAGATAAGATCCGCCATAATTTGTAACTTTATTCTGTTATATTAGAACGCTAGGGAAATAAGATTCGCTGTCTTTAGTCTGTTTTGCTGCAACTTCAGGGAGATAAGGCTAGTGGCTTCAATCTGCTCCACTGCAACGCTAGGGAAATAAGATTCGTTGTCTTCAGTCTACTCCGCTGCAACTTCAGGGAGATAAGGCTGGTGAATTCAATCTGCTCCACTGCAACTTCAGGAAGATAATATCCACCATAATTTGTAGCTTTAATCTATTCTACTGCAACGCCAGAGAAATAAGATTCGTTGTCTTCAGTCTGCTCCACTGCAACTTCAGGAAGATAGGGCTGGTCGCTTCAATATGCTCCACTACAACTTCAGGAAGATAAGATCTGCCATAATTTGCAGCTTTAATCTGTTCTACTGCAACGCCAGAGAAATAAGATACGCTGTCTTCAGTTTGCTCCGCTGCAACTTCAGGGAGATAAGGCTGGTGGCTTCAATCTGCTCCACTGCAACTTCAGGAAGATAAGATCCACCATAATTTGTAACTTTAATCTGTTCCACTGCAACGTCAAGGAAATAAGATTGCTGTCTTCAGTCTACTCCGCTACAACTTCAAAGAGATAAGGCTAGTGGCTTCAATCTGCTCCATTGAAACTTCAGGAAGATAAGATTCGCCATAATGATTTCAATCTATCCCACTACAACTTCAAGGGTATGGGATTTGTAACTCCATTGATCTATTACACCATTCTCTGGATAACATGACATGTAAAATTCATTTCATGGGCCTATGCTTGAGTCAAATGATTAGGATGTCATGATCAGAATGAATCAAATGCTCCTAATTGGATGTGTATGAATGATATTTGCATGAACGCAAAATGTCATGAGAATGATCCATTTTTAATGTCTGGGTTGTTATTGCTCGTTGTTTATCAAGATTCTATCACTGACGCAATATCCTGTCTTCTTGTTCAGCTGATATCTATGACAAAAAATCCAAAGAAATAGTCACAATTTAGACTCTTCTTTCTCAAATTATTTCCAACCCTTGGTTTGGTGAGTTCTAAATAATAGTAATGTTTCAGGTTCTTGTACTATTTAAAAGCTTCCAGAGTAATATGCAGAACTCCTTTTATGAAAGTATTATTATTCCATTAATCATTGTAACGGGCCTATTTTGTCCTGGCCCAAATACAAATTTTAAAACCAATATAAAAATAATTAAAAGTTCAAATGTCCATTTACAAACTGCCCAATTTACCAAACCCAATTAGCCCAAATACAAAAAACCCTAGTGGCTCAATATGGCCCAAAAACTAAACACATTCAGCAAAAGAAAAAAAGGCAGAAACCCTAGCCTTCAAAAAACCAATCCGTTGTTCTCCAAGTCAAGATATACGCCACATCAAGACTTCCAGATGCCACCGTGCAACTACCTTGCACCTGCAAAACGAACGAGCTAGAAGAATCTAAAAGCAATAACAGTGGAGAAAAATAAGAGAAAATAGAAAAAAAGATGGTATTTTCGGGCTATAAAAAAGGGCCCTGATTCATGTATTTGGTCTCTTCTTCTACCTTACAAATCAATCAAAAACAGAGAATTTTTAGAGGTAGTTTTTTATTCTTTTTTTTTGTTTATTTTTCATTTAGTTCATTTTATTTCATTATATTTGAATAAAAGAGGAAGAAAATAAAAGAAAAGATAGAAATCTTACCTTTGGTTTCGGGTTTTGTGTCGTCGTAGGTGAGGTTCGTCGTTTCCGATGAAAAATGATGTTTTTTGGGTCATGAAGTCGAAAAACCCAAAAAAGGGTTGTTTTGATTTTTCTAGCCACTGTAGATGGCTGCGACGTTGCCGACGACTGGCAGTTGCCACGGTGGCCGACGGTCGAAGCCCAAGGCCAGAGCCTAGAGAGGGGAAGGGAGATTGAGAGAGTTTTGGGTTTTTTTTTTGAGAAAGAAGAAAAAAATGAGGTTTTAGAAAAAAAATTGGGTTTAAATAAAGAAATAAAACGACGTCGTTTTGGGTTAGCGACCCAGGAGCCAAAACAACGTCGTTTAGCCCCTAGGATCCGCGCGCCGACCTGACCCGCAAGGTGGATCCGCGTGTTTTCGATAGTTGGGTTATTTACCCTTTCGGTCCTTCCGCTTCTTCGGCTCACTTCAATTTGATCCTTTTTGTTCTTTTTTTTTATTTTGCCCCAGGATTTTGTTTGTATTGCATTTTAACCCTGCGTGAAATGCAGCGTTTTGGGGGTGGGAATATTTTCCCTTTTGGTCCCCCATTTCATCCGTGCATTTCAAATGAGTCCATTTATTGTATTTTTCAATCTGCATTTTTCTCCCATATTTTATTTAGATTTCAATTAAATCCTTTATTTATTTAATTTCAGCCTCTTAAGGATTTTTTTATATTATTTCTTTATTTCATTATTATTTATTTACTTGTTTGTCGTTATTGCCTTGCCTTGTATTTGAAATCCATATCATTTATATTTGTTTTATTTATTATTCTTCGTTTCTTATATACTCCAAGTCAATATTATTTATGTCTTACATATCTAAATTTAGTTGCTTATTATTCTTCTATCCTTTAAATATTTGAATTTAATAACTTTTATAATTTGTTTTATCAATTTATCTATTTATTCACCCTTCTTTAAACATTCAATTTTAATATTATGTATATCTATTTTACCTATTTACCTATTTATTATTTTACATGTTATATATATATGTAAGGTTCATATTTTTTATACATATTTGTTGGTTCTTGTATTTTCCTGCTTCTAAAATTTACCTATTTATCCATTTGTTTATTATTTGTCCCCTTTTATATACGGTTCCATCCATTTTTTGAACATTTTATGTTATGTTTGTTTTGTTTTTTGTTTTATTGCTTTATTTATATTATCAAGGCTTTTTACTAATATTGCATTCATCTTTGTAATTATGTCATGGTTATTAAAATATTTTATCGTATATTGCATATCATTTTAAATATCATTAATTTTCATCCAATTTCATAAAATGGAAAGTTTTCAAAAATAATAGTAATATTTCGTATTTTAGAATTTGAAATTTCGTGTTCTAATTTACGGGTTTCGATTTTTCTCAATAAATTCAATATACGAACCCTCTTTTTTAACATAAATTTTTTATTTTTTTTAATTTTTTTAAAAATAATCTCGAGAATAGAAAAGATCGTGTTCTAACTTACGGAATATGATTTCTTTTCTAAAACCGAGATAATCAAATATCTTTAAAATAAATAAAACCTTTGGCATTTATTCTTGTCTCGGGATTTAAGATATTGTGTCCTAACTCACGAAATATAATTTTTTTATCGATTGAGGTGAAATACGCCATTTCCAAAAATTTTCAATTAAGCGATTTTAACAAAAGGATTGTATTTTGAATCTCTTCAAAATTTTTGATATTTCGACATTCAGACATTAATTAATCGACTAGGTACCAATTTTGGGCGTTACGAGGGTGCTAATCCTTCCTCGAACGTAACCGACTCCTGAACCCGTCGTTCTAAATTTCGTGGACCAAAATCGTTGTTTTAATAAATTAAATCACTTATTAAAATAACCACTTTTCGAGGTGACCCAATCACACCTTATTAAAAAGGATTGGTGGCGACTCCCTTTTTTTATTTTTCTAAATCTAAGTCGACCCGTTTTTCAAAAAAATGGTTTCGACAATCATTATTTCAATGTAAAATGCTTGAAAAAGATCATAATGATAGACAAAACTGAAATTTATCACGAACAAAATCTGAAAAGAATAGATTAATTAAAGAAAGCAAACATTGCTTGAATACAAAATAGGTGAGAGGAAAAATAGGTGCCTCAGATATCGTAGCCTGAGCTTCTCTGTACAAACTTCTTGAGGACCATTTTGAGCTCAACATGTGTTTAGGAGATCTAGAGTACTTTGTTGATGCCCCAAGACGTGGCATCCCCCTCCTTGTTATTTCAGGCATAGCAAGACTATCGCATGCCCCACCTTCGATCAAAATTTGAATTGTCATTTTTTGGGTTTTCAATTCAAAACCCTTTTGGTCTCAAGGCGTCCTTTGCGGGTTTTCGCCTTGGCCTCTCCTTTTTCTTTTTCTTCTTTTTTTTCTATTTTCTTTTTCTTTTTCTTTTTCTTTTTTTTCAAGTGAAGTATTTCTTGACTGAATCTGAATTTACTGGATTAGGTAGGCTCTGGACGTCCATCTCAGTTAATATCAACGCTTCTCCAGAAAAGACCTTCTTTACCACATAAGGTCCTTTCCAGTTTGTCATCTATTTTTCTCTAAAATCTTTTTGTATGAGAATGATATTATTCAATACCTAGTCTCCCTCATAGAATTCTCTAGGGCAAACCTTTTTGTTATAAGCTCGGATCATTCGCTTTTGGTACATTTGACCATGACAGATTGCTTTCAGCCTTTTCTCTTCAATCAAATTTAACTGATCATATCGGGCTTTGATCCATTCTGTTTCATCCAACTTCAGCTCCGACAAGACTTGAAGGGAAGGAATCTCAACTTCGATAGGTAAAACTGCCTCTATTCTATAAACCAAAGAGAAAGGAGTTACCCCAGTAGAGGTTCTGACCGATGTTCGATAAGCATAGAGAGCAAATGGTAACTTCTCATGCCGATCTCAATAAGTTTCAGTCATTTTTCCCACAATCTTATTGATATTCTTATTAGCCACCTCAATTGCACCATTCATTTTTGGGCAATATAGTGACAAGTTATGGTGTTTAATTTTAAACTGATTGTAGACCTCTGCTATCGTACTGTTGTTCAAATTCAATACGTTGTCCAATATGATCCTTTTTGGTATTCCATACCGGCATATGATCTCATTCTTTAAGAACTTGCTGACTGTTGACTTAGTGACATTGGCATATAAAACAACATCTACCCACTTGATGAAGTAATAGATGACCACAAAGATGAATCGATACCCGTTAGAGGCTTTTGGTGAGATTGGCCCAATGACATCCATGCCCCACATAGAGAAAGGCCATGCGGAAGTCATAACATGAAAAGGTGAAGGAGGTACATGAATTTTGTCTCTATAAATTTGACACTTATGGCATTTCTTGGCATAACTGATACAATCCCCTTCCATGATGGACCAATAATACCCGAATCTCATGATTTGCCTGCCCTTGTAAAACCATTAGCATGTGTTCTACAGACACCTTCATGGACTTCTTTCAAGACTTTCTTAGCTTTGGCAGCATCTACACATCTTAGTAGAACCTAATCTTTTCTTCTTCTGTATAGGATCTCCTCATCTAAGACATAGTCACTGGCCAGCCTTCTCAATGTTCTTTTGTCATTCTCAGTTGCTTGATCAAGGTATTCATGATTCTTCATGTATTGCAGTATATCATGATACCAAGGGTGATCAGCTCTTTCTTCTTCTTCGTCTATGTTGTAGCAATGAGCCAGAGCCTCATAAATACTCATTTGGATAGGTTTCACATCCTCCTGTTTGTTTATTTTGACCATGGAAGCCAAAGTAGCTAAGGCATCAGCCATCTGATTTTTGTCTCGGGGGAGGTAACAGAAAGTGATATTGTTGAACTCCTCGATTAACTCCAAGAGTAGTCTTTTATAGTCAATCAGTTGGGATCTCTGGTCTTCCATTCCCTTTTTAGTTGATAGATCACTAGTGCTGAATCTTCATATACCGTTAACACTTTGATCTTGCATTCTATGGCTTCACGAATCCCCATGATACATGCTTCGTATTCGGCCATATTGTTTGTGCAATCAAAATCCAATTTTCAAGTAAATGGATAATGATCTTCGTTTAGGGATACCAAAACTGCCCCAATTCTATTACCAACAGCATTTGATGCTTCATCGAAGTTTAGTTTCCAAGGACGATCTTTTAGAGTGTTTTCTTCAGTGTTTGCCACATACATTAGATCTTGATTTGAGAAGTCAAAGTTCAAAGACTCATAATCTTCTAGAGCTCTAATGGCTAGAAAATCTGCTATTGCGCTTCTTTTTACTGCTTTCTGGTTCACATAAACTATATAAAATTCGAAAAGCAGAATTTTCCACCTAGCCATTCTTTTATTCAAAGCATTCGACTCCATCATGTACTTTAGTGGGTCTAGTCTAAAGATTAGCCTAGTGGTATGATACAACATGTATTGTATCAGTCTCCGAGTTGTCCAGATCAAGGCACAACATAACTTTTTAATTGGCGAGTATTTCATTTCACACTCAATGGATTTCTTACTGAGGTAGTATATCGCCCTTTCTTTCTTTCTTGACTCATCGTGTTGGCCAAGCACACATCCCATAGAATTATCAAATACTGTCAAATACAGAATCAATGGCTTATCTGGACTAAGTGGCATCAATACTGGGGCATTGAACAGGTATTGTTTTACCTTGTCAAAATTTTTCTAGCATTCGTCATCCCATTCACCTGGATTGTGTTTCTTAAGAAGATAGAATATGGGGTCACATTTCTTAGTTGATTGTGAAATGAACCGGGCAATGTAATTTAGTCTTCTTAGAAAACCTCGAACTTCTTTTTGAGTGCATGGTGGAGGCAATTCTTATATAACCTTGACTTTGTCTGGGTCAATCTCAATCCCTTTTTCACTGACTAAGAATCCTAACAGTTTCCCTGACCTATCCTCGAAGGTGCACTTTGCGAGATTGAGTTTTAGTTAGAATTTTCTCAATCTCAAAAATAACTTCCTCAAGACTTGTACATGTTCCTCTTCTGTTTGGGATTTGGTGATCATATCGTCGACATAAACTTTAATTTCTTTGTGCATCATATCATGGAACAGGGTTACCATGGCTCTCTGATATGTCACTCCCGCGTTTTTAGTCCAAATAGCATCACATTATAGCAAAATGTTCTCCACATGGTTACAAATATGGTCTTATCCAAGTCTTCAGGATGCATCTTTATCTGGTTGTATCCTGAGAAGCCATCCATGAAGGAGAATAATGAGTAGCCTGCCGTGTTATGTACTAAGGTGTCGATATGAGCTAATGAGAAATTATCATTCGAGCTGGCTTTGTTCAGGTCTCTATAATCTATGCACATTCGTACTTTCTCATCTTTTTTAAGGACGGTGGCGATATTAGCTACCCATTCTGAGTATTTAACCACTTGTAAGAAACAATCATCGAATTGCTTCTTGACCTCTTTTTTTATTTTCAGTAAAATATCGGGCCTCATCCTTCGAAGCTTCTGTTGAATTGACTTACATTTTTCTTTTATGGAGAGGCGGTGCACCATGATATCAGTGCTTAGCTCGAGCATATCTTGATACGACCATACGAAGACATCTTTGAATTCTTGAAGTAACTCAATGAGGTCTTGCTTTGTCTATGTGACAATGCAAGCTCCAATTTTCACTTCTTTTCCTTCTTCCAAGATCACAATCTCTCCTGTCTCTTTGTGAGGTGGAATCTGTTTCTCTTCTCATTCTACTATCCTTAACAAATCTAGAGATAAGTTACAGTCTCTGTCATCTTCAAAGTCCTGGGATCCCTTCAGATACATGTCTCGCTCAAAAGAAGATTCTGGGTCAGTAGCAGCGTCGCTCATGTCGTTGATATCTAGAGACCTATTGTAGGCACGAAGTAATATCCAAAGAATAAATGAATCTAAGAACATTTATTTATGAGGTATGAATATGAATGAAATGAAGGAATAAAAAAATATTTGCTCAAAATGAGACACAAAAATACATTTTTTATTGAAATAAAGATGTTGGACATGAGCCTATTTCACAAAAGGATTCTTATTGCTTCTAGGCTTAAAGTAACAAGTGTGTTTTGAACATTACTCTGAATCAGCTCTAAAAACTACAGGAATCTCTTCAACGGTCCAATTGTTCAGAACATTTCCAGGTTCATAAAGGCAAATGCCTGATAAATTTTCTCTTCCAATTCCTTCTTCGGATATAGCATTGATGCTCTAATTTCTGAATATTCCTTCCGGGCCTTCAATATATTCAAAGAATTCTAGTTTCTTATTATCCATCAGGCCTTGCACCAAGCCTCTGAATTCATTACACTTTTGAATCTCGTAACCCTTTTCATCATAGAACTCACAATAGTTCCTTGCTTCTCCGGGTTTCTCCCCTAAATCCTGTGTGATTAATCTCCCTTCTACCATTTTTTTCCGAATCCTCCTTCTACCATTTTTTTCCGAACCTCCCTCGGCGGGGTTTTCACTTCTGCTACATCTGTCTTGATTCTCCTCCCTGCACTCTCGATTATCACGTTTACCCCTTTGTCAGAATGGTTGGGTAACGAATTTTTTGCACTAGATGGATCATCAAATTTCACAATACCCATTTTGATGAGTCTTTTGATTATCCTTTTGAAAGCGGTGCAATTCTTGATCGAGTGTCCTGTAATTTCCGCGTGGTACTTGCAGTGGGCGTTCGCGTCGTACCATTTGGGGTATGGGGGCTGCATAAGTTTTAGGTAGAAAGGGGATACCACATGTGCATCAAACAAACTTTGGTATAACTCCCCATACGTGATTGGGATGGGCGTTAATCGGAGTTATTCTGAATTCGGTCTTGGATTGAGTTCTTGCCATGGGGGGATCTGATGGCTAGTAGTTGCCGTCCTTGGCTCGCTTACGGTAATCGACTTTTAATAGCTCTTGTTATACATACTCACATTATTCATCTCATTTCCCTCTTCATTGGGGCCTTTAAAGTATTGATTTGGGAGCTCCACTCTCTTCTTTTCCATTTGTGACGATCTTCAAATTGTTTTGGGATCTCCACTCTTACCTATTTTGTTTTCATTAGTTCATTCAAATCAAGGACAACTAGATTGGTTAGATTATTCCCCGAGTTAGAACCTGAACCTGTCGGGAAGTTTATCGGTGTCGAGGTACCGATCTAGTATTGGGGTCTGATGTTAACAGACACCCTTTGTGAATACGCGTTTGGTTGTGCTTAGGTGTTTGTTGGGGTAAAGCCTGGAGGATAAGTAGGGTCCTCGTTTTCGTCCCCGGAATTGACCATAGGGCTCTTTCCTTTTTCTAACCCTTCAGCCAGTAACTAGGTTAATTGGCTCATCATATTTCTTTGGAATTCTAGCATCTGATACCTCATATATTGTTGAATTTTGGCCAATTGCTCCTACATCTGTATTTGCATTTGCTCTAATCTCTCTAACCTTTAGTCCATTTCTTTAGTTTTTCCTCATATCAGGATAACTGCCAAGATTTTAGGGTCCTTTTGTAAGATTTAATGCATATGATGCAATGCAATGCAAATGCATAAATGCAATGAATGCAAAAAGGGAGGCGTTGATTTTGATTCAATTCTATTAGAATAACTTTTCTAGAAAACAAATATTTTTACATAAAACGGATATTTATACAGCCTTGCCCTCATACTCCAAACGAAGACATCGATCCCTTTCTTTATATCCGGATGTTAAGATCAAATCTCGCGAACTTTCCAATGGATGCCTTTACTAACTTCTTTTTGCTCGATCTAGGCTGCGACCCATTGCTCACTCATCTTTGTGATACTCGTTAGCTTCTTTAAGAAAGCTGGGACATTGACGGCTCTCGAATAAGCTTTGTCGGCTTGAATCTTCAGGCAATGGAACAAGATCGTGTACTCTTCTGCGGTAGGTACCATAGGTGAGAGCTCGGAATTGGTGCTCGTCCACTTTAATATAGAGTAGATAGGGCAAATCACCATAATGACAGTAGAATAGTTGATTGATCTCGTCATCCCACTGATCCCACATTTCTTTCATCTCTTAAAGATTATTTTGGGTTACGCTGATATGAGTGAAATCCCACAACTCTGACACGTATCCCTCTATAAGACTATCACCTTTCTCTCGCTGCGTTGTCTTGGCCCATATCCGGACGACCGCATTATCTTTCACTTTATTAAGAAATCTATTTTCCATGACAAGGTCTCTATTTAGCAACTGAACGTGCATCAACACCTCTTTTCTATGAAAATGCAATACAGTTAAAACCAAAACAAAAGAAACATGTCAATACAAAAAAACATAAATGACAAACAAATCACCTATTTGGATGACCACTAGGGGTTTGGAGTGGTTCTACCTAGGGTGGGATCCTAAGGCTCGCTATATGGGGTTCGATTCTAAAGTAAAGGTACCCGAACCGGCAGATTCCTTGATCCTTACCTATTATAAGCTCATATGGACTGAGTTCAGTTCAGGAGAATACATTTCCCTATGGCTACACGGAGATGAAAATCTCACGAAGACATAGGTACGGATGTATCCCGAAAGTGATCCACTATCTTACATGGAGGTGAAGACCTCACGAAGGAATAGTTTCTCACTCCCACTTAAAAAGGTAAGATTGACCGATCATGTGATGCAATGTGCAGAAAGATACCAAAAATTAAACCAACACAGCAATTATAATCACAATGATGAAGATCGTAGCAAAGGCGGATGAAATGCAACGAAAGGATCGTACATTTAAACTAAGTTTTCAATTTTTGACAAAAAGACAAAAAATAATCAACTCGTGGCTTGACTCTCTTATTTTGGGTCCCTAGTGGAGTCGCCAAGTTGTCGAAACCATTTTTTTGCAAAAGGGGTTGACTTTGATTTTGAAAATGAAAATGAACACGGGAGTCGCCACCAATCCTTTTTTTTATGAAGTGTGATCGGGATCACCTCGAAAAGTGGTTATTTTTAATAAACGTCTTGATTTATTAAAACAACAATTTTGGTCCACGAAATTTAGAAAAACGGGTTCGAAAGTCGGTTACGTACGATGAAGGATTAGCACCATCGTAACGCCCAAAATTGGTACCTCATTGGTTAATTAGTGTCTTAGTGTCGGAAATTAAAAATTTTGAAGAGATTTAAAATACGATCCTTTGTTAAAATACTGCTTACTTTTAAAAAATTAGAAAAAGCGGGTATTTCTGGTTAATCGAGAAAAAGAGTTCCCGTAAATTAGGACACAATGCTTTAAATTCCTAATACGAGAATAAATATCAAAAAATTTATTTATTTGAAGGATATTCGATTATCTCGGTTTTAGAATGAAATTATGTTCCGTAAGTTAGAGCACGATTTTTTCTTGACTCTCGAGATTATTTAAAATTCAGTTTTTTCCTTTTTTTAAAAATGTTCGTTTATTTGGATTTATTGAGAAAATCAAAACCCTGTAAATTAGGAACGACTTTTTGAATCTCAAAATACGACATATCGCTTATTAGAAAAAATTATGTATTGGGTAAAGATTAATGTAACCTGAATTGGTAAAAATAAAGCACGGTGTTAATATACATATTAGAATAATAATACGAATAATAAATAATCTAGAGTTTGAAAATATATAAAATATATAAATAAATAATAAATAAAATGATAATAATAAAAGTAATAATAAAAACATAAAGTAAGTTTATTTTAAAAAATAATAGTAATAAGTAAATAAACACCAGGAAATATAATAATAGTAATGATAACATTAAATTAATTAATTTAATAATAAAATAGCAAAGATAACAAAAAGGACTAAATTGAACTTTAAAATAGAAATTTGGGGCAAATCAGAAATAAATAAAAAGGAAAAGGACGAAGTTGAACGTACGACTAACTAGGAGGAACCAAATGGGCAATAATCTCCACCCTCCAAAACGCATAGCTTCATGGTGGACCAAATTGAAAACTGAAATAAAATATAGGGCAAAATTAAAAAAAGAAAGAAACTCAATTGTAAACAATAAAAAAGGCGGAAAGACCGGACGCGCAAATAGGCCTGTCGTTTAAAACCACGCGGATCCTGCGGAGCGGGCCGGGTCGGCTCGCAGGTCAGGCCAAAACGATGTCATTTTGGTGCCTGAGAGGCCTGCTCAAAATGGCATTGTTTTGGAGGCATATATATATATCAGTTTTTTGACAAAAAAAGCATTTAACCCCTGTTTCAAAAAAAATATACTAAAAACTCTCTCCCCCTCTCTGGCTGAAGCCTAAAATCCGACGAAGGGTGCCGCCGTGGCTCCGCTGCGCCTCCGCCGTGTACGGTGGTCGGACGCCCAGGTAAGTTTCGCTTTCCTTTTTCTTTTTCTTTATATTATATATTATATATATTTAGTTTTTTAAAACAAAGGGAAATAAAAAAATTGAATATAAACAGTTTTAAAAAAAATTGAAAATAAAGAAAATAAAAAAATGACCTTTCGCATGTTTCTAGTTTTTTTCTTTTTGATCTACTTTGCTTTTTGCTATTTTTCTGCTTGAATCTGTGTTGTATTTCAAAAAAAAATTTTTGAGGCATTACAATATTTTCTTATGGCTTATCTAGCCATTTACAAAGTTTTATTTTTGTTGTCATTTCTTTGCAGGTGCCTCTAAAGTCAATGACGGTGGCAAGTGGGCAACGTGACAGTGGCGGTGGCAGAGTTGGTGCGGCATTGACGGAGGTGGCAGAGCAATTGGTGATGGCAAGCTAGGGTGCGATGGGGCTAGGGTTAGGGTTTCTGTTTTAGGTTTTAGGTTCTGGGCTTGTTGGGCCCCTAGGTTTTTTATTTTTGGCTATTCGGGCCACATGTAATTTTGGGCTTGATGGACTATTTGTAAAGGACATTTGGATTTTGTTTGTTTCTGTTTTTGCTGTTTTTAATTCCTGGGCCCCGGGAAAAAATAGGCCATTACAGTGTGTAAATGGAGCATCCCAATTACACAAGGATTATGACGTAATTACATTTTGTCAACCAAATATGTCTAGGGAATTAATTCTTTGCAATTTAATATCGGTAATGCAAAAGAAAATGGCAATCCCACATTGGTTAGACATAAGCTTCTAAGAGGGTTTATACATAGACTTGTCTTTTTCTTTATTGAGTACTTGGAGCTAAAGACTTAACATGCGTTGTGATTGTATAGCTCAATTCGTGTTAGCACATAGACACGTACTGCATGTGTTTATTTTTAGATAAAACTTCTGTATTATTTAAAAAATAATAATTTGTTTAGATTCTGAAAATCTAGTCAACAAATTATAATTTTGACTCTTGCACTAGTTTTAGAAAATTGTCACTTGTTGTTATGCCTTTTTGCCCTTGCGTTTTTATTACTTTGCCCTTTAAAAAACTGTATAAATAGGGGGTCAGTTCTTTCATTTTTCACAACACAGAAAACATAGTTCTCTCATTCCTCTCATTCTTGCTCTCTAAAATTCCAGTATTTTACTAAATTACATTAGTGTGGTATTTTATTTAGGAGATTGAGTTTTAAGCGAGATCGTCTGTGACCCATCCAATTTTTTTGGGGAATTGAACTTATTGTGGTTTACCCGATTTTCTTTCAATTTATTTCCCGATTCTTTTGAGAAGAGCAATTCCAATCGTTGTTCCGCCTTCTCTATTTGGGTATACGAATATAAAAGTACCATATTAACCTTGGGGGGAGACGTCTGTTACTTGATTACACCGATTAGGACGAATTTGCTTCTAAGGTAGTGGTTCTTCCACAACGCAATGGTTACTTCATTTTTATTCACGTTCTATGCAGTAGAATTATTTTCAACAGTTAAAATATGTCATAAGCCCTTATACTCTTCATAAATTTAGAATTTAGTTCTTGTACTTTTATTTCTAGGAATTTAGTCTCTTTATTTTCAAATTTCAAATTTAATTGTTAACATTGTTTAAATTATTTTGTTGAATTCAAGTTCATTACAACGTTATTTTTAGTTACATGACTACCAAATGAATATATAGTTTTTATTTCAAAATGTTACACCAACAAATTTGACAAAAACAAATTTACAAAATTTATGAAAATAAAAGTATCAAAACTAAAATTTAAATTTATGAAAAATATAAAAATTATAACATATATTAACCTTCTTTTTAATTCTAGTATAATATAATTACTACCTAATAATTATATTTTCAATCCATCACTCTGAATATTTTTATGCATTTCCTTCTAGAAATGGAATTCAGGCTATTTTACCCATCTAACCTAAAAAAAATTAATATTTATAAAAATAACTCTGGTTCAAAAACATCCACTAAAATGACCTGAAATGAGCAATAGGTTTGGGTTTTGAGAACCCAATGGCCGGCACTACTTAGTGTTTTGGCCCCATCATTACCTGATGATTGTGTTAGGCTTTAAAAAAATGATTTTTTTGAGTTTGGAACCCAATGGCTGACACCAAGGTAAATTTTTTTAAATCGTATCATACTAGTATACAAAAATACCAGTATTTAAAAAAAATTTTGGTTCTGGCCATGTAATAGTTGACACCAGAGACAATAAATTTTTTTTTTTTTGGTTTTGGCAGTAGATGGCCGGCACCAGGTATAATTTTCGGCTCCCAATGCACTTTTTTTTACTTTGGGACACTAATGGTCGGCACCAGTATATTTTAAAAAAAAATTGGGTGGCGACCATTACATGGCCGGCACCAAGTACAATTTTCGGCTTCCAATGCATTTTTTTATTTTGGAACACTGATGGCCGGCACCAGTGTATTTAAAAAAAATTGGGTGTCGGCTGGCACGAAGTACATTTTTTTGCCTCCCAATGCAATTTTTTTTTGTTCTGGGACACCGATGGCAGGCACTAACTTTATCGCATTAAAAATATATATTTTTTTTCTTATTTTGGAGCACAGATGGTCGACACCAAACCTTATATATAGTGGGTGGTTTGGGTTTTGATAGTGTAAATGAATGAGAAAATTTTGTTTTGAGAGAGCCATCAAAATGAGAGTATTTTGTAGTATATCATCAAATGAGTTTTTTGTAGTGGGTTGTGGATGGGAGTTTTTCGTAGTGTACAATCGAATTTTGGGATTGAATTATATACTGCCATATTTTAACGGAGTTGAATTATATATTGTAATGTCCACCTTAAAGGTTATGCCATTAAGGGTTGGATGACTTTTTGCGCCATAGATGACTAACCGAGATGTCCAACGTAGATGGATATTATCTATGGTGCAATAGCATTTATTCCGCAACTTATAAGTGGGGTACTGATGTAACGTAGACCTGATTCAAGTAGAAGACAACTAATTGTGAAGAAACTACTATTCAAAATAATTGTATTATTTCTTTAGAGTGTTTGTATTTTTTTATATTTGTAAATTTAATGTAATTGTTTAGGATTTAAGGTTTCATTTTATATTTTCGTATTAATTTCTTAGAATGTTTGTATTTTTTGTATATGTAAATTTAATTTATTCCGTATTATATGTAGTTTGAATTTAAAATTTTCGTATTAATTTTACCCATCTGCTTGTAGTTTGTTGGGTGTTTAAATTTAATTTAGTGCGTATTATTTTTTTGAATTTTATATTTTGTGTATTAATATTGTAGAATGTTTGTATTTTATTGTATCTGTAAATTTAAATTTTTGAGTACTATTACTTATTCAAATTATATACTTTTTATTAAATATTTCGAAGTCATTTATTCAAACAAATAATTATTTTAGAGAAATTAAATTAATACTAAAAACATAATAATTACAAAATAAAGTAAATATTTACAGATAAAAATCAAAATTGTCGTGATCTTCTCGACGTCCTCGCCGCTGGCGTATAACGGTCCGGCTGCCTCCGCCGATGATATCGTGCACCTTGCTGATGCGTTTGATAGTTGCTCGGTTCGGCCTTCGGTGTCCCGTCTAGTGTACTTAGAAAAGTAGTATAATCATATACACCATAATCGAGAGTAAAGGGGTATTGCGTGACCGGAGGTGTCGATGGAAAAATATCCTCAATAGTAGGTGTACATGCTTCGCGATCGAGCTCCGGGTGGTATGAAGGCGATCTGAACCAGGTCGAATGTTGAGGCTTGGGGTCGTCACCAAAAATATCCTTGAACGATGGCGAAAATTAGGGCTCGGGCTCGGGTTTCGGGTGGTGTGATGACGAGCCGGATACTTCATGTTGGGGCTCGAGATCGGGGTTTGAGGCAGAATCAATTTCAGTGTTCCCGAATGGCGGAACTCAGTTATGGCACAGTCGTGCGTTCTTCTGTTGCCATCAGGAAGATTCTGGTTTGAGCAAGTAATCCTTTCGATCTTTCTGATATAAGGCAAATGTTGTCTTTTCTGACAACGTGCCTTCATAGATTTCTGAGGAAAATTTCCCAAGACTCAAAGCACATTACGCTCCACGATAGCAAAAGTGATCGGAAGTACATTTCGGTTACTGTCTTGTGCAACAAGAATCAAGAGTATTTGCGTGTATTTGTTGTACAACCAGGTCCCGTCCACCTACACTATCGGCTTGCAATGAGGGAAGGCCTTAACACACGGCTCGAACGTCTAAAATAATTGGTGGAAAACTCGTTTCCCCGATTGTATCTCCCCGTCTGGGCCTTTATACGACAATGTTTGCAAATCAGTCACTGTCTCGGGCACATACTTCCGCATCCCGGCTATCCACCATTAAAGCTCGTTGTATGGCGTATCCCAGTCACTATACAACTCTCGCATCGCCATTTGCTTTGTCCACCATGCTTTTCGGTACGACACTTTATACTTGAATCGAGCTTGCATGTCCGTAATAAGGACCGACACCTGAATTATGGGCAGCTCCTTAACTAAAGGGATAATGCAGTTGCATATAGTTTTTGCATCTAGCTTTTGATGGTCTTGGGACATATGAGCAGACGTGCATGTGTGTGAACCTTCTAGTTCCCTTATCATCCACATCTGTGTCCGCTGCATTAACGCGGCTTGAACACGCCAGTTACAACCACTTGAGGCTTTCCAACATTCTCTTACGTTACTTTATAATCCACACCTAACTTCAAACTAAGTTGTTTTATAGCATGTAAACAGTCTTTTTGTTATCGAATTGTTGTCCTACGAACAACTCTTCATCGTAGAATTCATCATCAAGTAGGTGAGCCGACGCAATATTTCTATATTCTGGGAACTCGTGTACAAGAGCCGCATCAGGATCCACGTCGGTCATGAAGGACCCTGGATTATTTCTTATAACTATAACAAGGCCCGTGTTCCCGTCTGAATGGGGGTTTGCATTTTCACCCTGCACCGACCCTTCCTCGTCTATGTCTTCAAGGATGTCATCCAAATCGGGGTCACTGAAATCATCGTTGGGATCACGGTGGGACTAATCATCATTATCAGACCCTTCATCACCATCTTCTATGGTGGCCAACACCTCTGGATGAATCTCTAGACGAGTACACGAGTTTGGGATGTTATACGCACTTCCAGCAGTGTTTGGATTTTCGGGAGTTTGCATTGAACATCCAAAACCCGACTGATCTTTCCAGGAGACGTTAAGACCAAAACCAATTCCAGAGCATTGACTTGTTGGAATTACAACTTGAATGGGATCCGATTCAGCTATCTCCGCGAAGAACTCAACCGGTCTGGGATTTTATATCTCAGGGGGGTAATAAATTGTTATCATTGTCACTATATTATCATCATCTTCAAGCTCTATTTCTTATAACTTGAGCTGATTTGTTGAAACCGAAAATTTGTAAAACAGTCTCAACATTTGCTTTCCGCAATGGGTTGCTATCTTTGTTCTGATTTTTCGTTTTAAATCCGCCAGCGAAACACGTTTGTTGAATCTCATTCCTATTTTTTTCCGAATTTGAAATAAACAACCTTCTTCAGTTGTATTTATCATTTCTCCATCTAAATGAATATAAACAAACAAAATTTGGGAACTTATCTTAAAAAATTTTTGCTTCCTTCTCAACAAAGAAAAACCTAATATTTTTAATCATGATTTTCAACTAATAAAGCAAAGAAAAAAACAAACAAAAACTTAAATGGAAGACAAAACACCTGTATATATATGATAAATTTGGAAGACAATTTTTTTTAAATGACACTGGTGCTAGCCATTAGTGTCCCAAAGTAAAAAAAAATGCATTGGGAGTCAAAAATTGTACTTGGTGCTGGTCATCTACTGACCAACACCCAAAATATATATATTTTCTTTTTTAAATACATTGGTGCCGGCCATCAGTGTCCCAAAGTAAAAAAAAATTGCCTTGGGGACCGAAAATTATACCTGGCGGCACCAAGAATTTTTTTATTAAATGTACTTGGTGTCGGCCATTACATGGCCAACACCCAATTTTTTTTAAATACACTGGTGCCAACCATCAGTGTTCTAAAATATAAAAAATGTATTGGGAGTAAAAAATTGTACGTGGTGTCGACCATTACATGGCCAGCACCCAAAATTTTTTTAAATACACTAGTGTCGGCGATCAATGTCCCAAAGTAAAAAAAAATGTGCCTTGGGAATTGGAAATTGTACCTGGTGCCGGTCATCTACTGGCCAACACCAAAATTTTTTTTATTGTCTCTGGTGCCAGCCATTACATTGCCAGTGCCAATTTTTTTTTTAAATATTGGTATTTTTATACACTAGTATGATAAAATTTTGAAGAAAAATACCCTGATGTTGGCCATTGGATTTCCAAACTCAAAATATCATTTTTTTAAAGCCTGATACAATCATCAGATAATAATGGGGCCAAAACACTAAGTAGTGTCGGCCATTGAGTTCTTAAAACTTAAATTTACTGTTCATTTCAAATTATTTTAATAAATATTTTTAAACTAAGTTTATTTTTATAAATATTAAATTTTTTTGAGTTAAACAGATAAAATAGCCTGGAAATTCACCTTTAAAGGCTGAAACAAGAACCCAATCTTTTACACTAATAACAAGGAATAATGTAATAGTGACCGATGATAGTGGCAATGGTAATTGGCAAATTTAACTCTAACATAAATAAAGGAGTTGACTTGTGGCATTGGTAGACGCACCACCCAGCTGCGGAAAATAACAATTAAAAGGTGAAAGGGGTTTTGGCAGTGAAGTGCTAAAGGTCAAGGCAGAGGCCCTGCAAACCCAATCATGAGAACTGACACACATTCACTAAATACATATCGGGAGGTAGATGTACTTCACACACATATATATATTTAGTATTTGGTCTTTTTTACCTGCTTATCTACATTCTACTATATGATGATAATACTTAGTACTGTGGTACTTTGGTCCCCTTTGGAAATTGTTCCATCTTGGCTACTTGAGCCTCTCATTTCTGATTCATCCTCGATTTTTCTGCAAACTGGTAGCACCAGAGGCAGTGACAGTGCCACTGCAAGTTTTCTTTTTGAGGGGCGTGACCATCGTGAAACACAACTAGATTTTTCTTCTTTCTTTCATATGCTTGCTTGGGGACAAGGAGGAGAAAAATATCTGGCTCAGGTTTTTTCTTTTACATTTCTGAAAACGATTGATGTTTGATGAAAATGATGCTTGAGATGTGATCATAATGAATGATGATGCTTTGGGAAATGAAAACTGAACCATTTTTTTCTCAATCAATTTAGTAAAAATCTTTATATTAGCAATCAAATTAATTTTATAAATAAATAAATTCTTATTAGTATTATGAATTTTTATATTAAAATATTTTATTTAAAAATTAATTCAATTAATCCTTATATATTAGATTAAAAATAAATTAGTTATATTGTTAAAAATTAATTTGTTTTTATTACTACACTAATTTTACGCATCAACATAAGATATATAAGATATACGAAACATGCTATATATCACTTTATGATTATTTTGTTAGCCACGTCAAACTTTAAAAAGAAAAAATCAATTTAGTATAAAAATAAATTACTATTTTTTAAGGATTCCAGCATGCATCATCTGTTTCATATAAGAAATTTTAACATATGATGAAGGGTCAAGTGGAAAAAAAACCAGAGAAGAGTGCACATTGTAAATCAATATGGACAAAGTTTAGCAATGGTACCACTAATAATTGAAAATGAGTTAGGGATAGAGCTAAAATTGTGCAAAGTGCTCGTATTAACCCATTCCCCCTTCCCATCAAAATGCACCTTTCCATGTGATATGTTGTGCTGGTTTTATATCCCAATAATACCATATCCTTTCTTTTGCAAAATATAATGGAAAAAAATGGTAAGGAAATAGCAACATTTAGCATGGAATAAGCTAGACATTATCACAATGACCAGCTAGATAAACCCAAGAAAGAAAAAGGAAATAAGAATAAGCAATTATCCCTAATAAATGAAATATCTATCGGAAACCCTTTGAAAGCCTCTAAAATCTAATGCCACTAACCTTAAAAAGGGTATGAAAAGGCCAACTCACTCTTTTTATCACATCAATGAAGATGACCACCCAAATAGAAGAAAGTAGGGGGAAAATAAGAAAAAGAGAAAAATGGGTTTCTAAGGCTGTTGGATCGTACATATTTCCATTTATCCAATAAAAGCGACACCTCATTTTTTACCCTTAAAAGAGTTTATTATTTTGGGTAACTAAGCTAAGAGTGAACTGGCCTGATTGCTGGCAAACCCAGAAAACATGTGGGACTTGTTCTTACACTGCTGTAGTTCATGCACTTCCCTCCATTTGCTGCTATCCCATTATCATTATTATCACCAACTGGACATTTCACCATTGATTCTTCACTCTCATTATTGTCTTTAATCGAAGTTTCAACAACAACATTACCTTGATCATCCTCTTCCTTTGCTTCTTCTTCTTCTACATCTGTATCATTATCCTCATTATCCAAGGGAATAAGATGCAATGTTAAACGACCATTGGATCGATGAGCCCGGAAATATTCATGGTGTTTAACCTTCTCTTCTCTAAGAATCAACCGTCCGTCATTAGTGTAATACCTTTGAAGCACCCAAGGCATATGAGGTGGTTGATTCTCGGTGCGAGCAAGCGACGGTATCGGCGGAGGGAACTCCTTCCTACACCGCTGTCCTCGCTTCACACGGCTTTCACGGAAAACACGGCCGCCGTCACCACCACCACCACCACTGCAAACCTGGTCGTTGTTATAGAGATCAAAGCAGCTTTCCATACCAATGTAATCACCAATGACCCAAGAAGCCGCCGATTCAGAAACGAAACTTGAAGTCATCATACAAAAATTGCAATGCTTCTCAGTTTGGTTCTTCTTTGGACATATGGTTAAGGCTTCAATACCAAACTGCATATCAAATGAAAAACAGAGGATTTGGGTTTTAGGGTTTTTTTTCCTTCTTCTTTCTAAGGTAATAAAACTAGAATTTCATGAAGATTGAAGACTGAGAGGAAAAAGCAATGAAATATAAAAAAGACAAGTATTGAAGAATGGGAAAGAGATGACAGCTAATATTTATGCGACAATCAAGATTGGGGTATAGATGTGGCATCGACCTAGATTTTTACCAAATATTCAATCAATGTATATTTGGTATAATTTTATATAGAGTCAGAAAATTAGAGATAATATATTATCTATTTCATAATGCATATTTGTGTTTAATTAAATTAAAATGTAATAAAACTTTATGGAATAATTGAAAATCTTTTGGGGGGTTATCATTGAAGAGAAAGAGATTCGTGGTACACGTGGAGGTCATGTTTACACGTGTGATGCCAATAGATTTTGCACCTCTTCCTGCCTTTTCACTATATATTTGCTCGACTCATTTTCACAGCACAACATATCAAATGTATATATTTCAATTAGTTGAAGCAATATTTTTTAAAAATGTTATTATTATTATTATTAATTTTCAAATGACCTAAAATAAATTCGATTGAATTGAGATTCGGTTAATTTAGCCTCTTCTTTCTTAATTTTTTCTCCTTTTTCTTTTCATAATTATTAAGAAAATCCTGTAGATAGGCCACTCAAGCAGCAACAATCGGTCTAATAGTAGAATTTGAAATTGGCATTTGGAAGCAACATAAAACTTGCAAAGCAATTTTTGGGTAAAACAATATGAAATTGTCGATTTTAGTTTAACTTTTTTAGATTTATGCATTTAGAAATATTTTTACATTTTAAAAAATTATGTTTTGAATTATTTTATAGATTTCTAATAATTTTAGTCTGATATTTAATTTTTTACAATTATTGTTAAGAAAATTTTAAAAATATCAAAATGATTTTTTATCTATATCTCAAGGACCAAATTAGCTATTAACTTTTGACTTAAGGTGCAACATTAATTTTTAACGGAAACTAACAGCCGAGTGACAAAATGTAACAATTTGATAACGTTAATGACTATTTTATAAATTTTGAAAATCGATTGACTTAAATATAACTTTAAACAAAATTTAGGGACAGTTTTAATTTATCCATAATTTTATTTGGGAGAAACATTTTAGTAAATCTTCATCAACCGTTATTTAAATACATGGATTTCAAAAATATAAATTTGAATTTTAAAAATAGTGTTGTGAGATAAATTAAATAAAAATACACTTAAAAATACGACTTTTTAAATGTTATTTAATAATGGATAAAAAATAAATGATAAGTTTTTACAAAATAAAAATGTAAAATTTTCATTATATTAATTTATAAGTTGATAAAACTTTAACAGGATAAAAACACAATTTTCTATCTAATGCGTAAGTAATTGAAAGATTATTCTAAAAAGATTAATAATATCAAAATTAGGGTTGGCGGTCAAGAATGATCCAACACCACTTCCCTTTTAACTTCTAACTATGTCTGTATATAAAGCTGTTGTTTGCCTTTTGCAGCAATATCTGTACCAAGACACAATCAATTGACAATTGTATTAGTTAGTACCCATCTAGCAGTCATTAAAATATTCGAAATACAAGAAACATACACCCAAAACCATTCTATAATATTTGATTATCAGGGAAATGAGATCAAAGAATGGAGGCTGCTGCTTATCCATTTGGATTCGCTCTAAAGATATCGAAAACCCAAATTCAGTTGCCATTTTTATTTCGTTTTCTAAAAATGATGGGCGAGGTTTAAGGGATTATGATTGTTCGTAGAATATGAAGATCTCTAACGTTTTAGACATTTAATAGGTTGATTTTCTTTCCAATTGTAAAAGGATTTTATTTCTCTGTCTGAATGAGAGAAGGTACTGGATAGTACGTTCTGTTTCTTCATCCGTTCGTTTTATTATCCATGTAAATTTTGAAAACAGTTCTTATATTGCATGCATTTATCCCCGTCTTACTCTTTTCCGCTTCAATTTAATTTTTGTTAATTATCTTTAAATTTTTTAATCTTTCTACAGTAAAGTAAATATAATTCTTTAAATTCTTTAAACATAAAAATATACGGATTTTTCAATAATACATTCTTACACTTTTACGCTTTTAATAGTTATATGTATATATGAGGATAAAGTGATAATTTTATATAATAGAGCGGGGTAAGGAAACAATTACCTTAAACCCCAACCTACCCTTATCAATCGGTTGACACAATGACTCCAACTGTAACACCCCAAAATTTTTATTTTTGTTCTTGCGAAAGTGTGACACAACTGTGTATCTGCTTCAGTGGTTAAGTGTTCTGGGAGTGTGATAGGTCTCAAGTTCAAGCTAGGACTTGAGCAAATTTTGGTATTTTTATGAATAAGCCCTATCTTTGGTCAGTAGGCTTTTAAGTAAAAGTTGGAAAATAATTAATAGAATGGGTCTGCTGGTCTGGTGGATAAGAGGAGTGTTGGTGTGAAGGGGGTTCTGTGTTCAATTCTCTGTGATGGCATGGAGACAATATTTTTGCTCCAATTTCGGCTAAGAGTTGTGTTGGGGAAAAATTCTAAGTAGTTGAGTTTTAGTGGGTTAATAGTGAGTGATTTTAAGAAATAATGGGGGAGAGATTATCAGAAAATAATTGAATTATCTTTTTGTTGCAGAAAAAAAGTAGAGTTTCGGTTTTCTCTCCAATTACCCAAACTTTTTCTGACATTTTCTTATATTTTTTTCCCTCCTCTGCTGATTCTTTCCCTAGTTGCTGCTTAAATTTCCATTATTTTCCCCTTCCGTTTCTTTCTTTATTTTCCAATTGATTTCGTTGTTCATCGTTGGTTGCGCGTGTTCAGAGTTAATCAAGAGGCTGTTGGTTTTGAATTGATGCTGTGATTGTGCGAAGTCGTGGTTACTCAAGCGAGGTTCTAGAGGCTTAGGAGTGCTTACGTATCAGAAACGATACCAGGTGTGTACCCAAAACGTAGAAAATGAGATTTGGAGAAAAGCCGAAATTGCTTGCTGTCGAGAAATAAGAGAAATAAAAGAAAAAGATGCGAAAAATTGTAAAGAAAGGAGATAAGGGTATTATAAACTTGGAAATCAACATTCTACACTAAAATGTTTTGGACAGCAGCAGTAGTCTAACTTGGAAAAATCATAAAAAATAGTGGAAATTGAGTTAGAGGTTGAATAAAATACGAAATTAAATTTTATTGAGTCTAGTTTTTCATGGAAGAAACATTGTAAGCAATGAAATTGTAAGTTATGAGATATAATGAATTTTGTGAGACAAGGTCAGAATGGGTTATGGTTCCCCTGTTCTGACTTTGGAAAAATAATCTAAAATTGTAAAAAAATAATTAGGGGCTTAAATTTAAATTTTTAAATCCTTAATGAGTCTATTTTCAGGAGAAACAAACAGAAACATCACCCGAATTCCGTACTAAGAGATAAATAATTTTTAGTAAGGAAAGGTTGAAGCTGTCAAACAGCAGGATCGGGATAGATTTGAAGATTTTACTGTACTTATTTGATAAACTATAAAATCTAAAAATTTTATGCTAGTTTCGAAAACATCATGTGGATCTTAATTTGGAATTCTGTAGCTCAAGATATAAATAATTTAGTGACAATGAATCAAGTAGACAACTTTGAATGAACATATAAGTAAATAGTGAAAACATATATAAATATTTAGCTATCATGGGTTACATTAAAAATGGATCACACGGCCAAGGCCAATTTGGGCCGAGTGGGCCACACAGGCACACACAGACGTGTGGGCCTATTTTTTTTTACTGAAATGTTTCTAAGGTTGCACGGGTCACCCAAGTCGACGTTGAACCTACTGTAAGGTCGGTAAGCGCTACTTAAACCTCTAAATGTGTGAAATTGATTGAATGATATCTGTACTCAACATGTTAATATTTGAATCGAATATATGTACTGAAATTGCATATAGCATATCATCCATTGTATGTTGCATTGCATTGGGTTGGGGGTTTTTATTTGGAGGAAGTGTATTGAAAGGCTTTAAGCCTAATTTATTGGCAGCTCAGCTACAAACTACTGTTTTGTGCCGCATTCGGTACTGTTTGGAGTGTAGGGATGGGTGGGTTGATTATACCCCCACATGGAGTGTAGGGTTAGACGGAGATGGTGTGTAGAGGCTGGATGGGTAGGATTTTGCTACTGCATAACTATTATTGCTACTGATATTGTGATGAGCTAAGGCCTTATTGCATTTTTGACACTGTACTGAGATGGACTAAGGCCCAAACTGTCACTGATACTGTAAAGGGCTTTGTCCCAAGACTGTTCAACTGTGCACTGTGAATACTGATTGTTTGTTTGTTTCTGTGGGAATACATACTGAGTTTACGCAAACTCACCCTTTTTGTTTAATGTGCACAGGTAATCCCCAGATTTAGACGGATCGGTGCGACGGAGGACTTAGCGGTGACCATAATAATTTTTGGACTTCATGGTTTTCAATTTACGATTTATGATTTGATTATTATTGATTATTTGGGTTGTAATTTAAGGACTCTCTGGGACTTTAGTTTTAAATTTTGTGTTTTTATTTATTTATTTTACTTTATGGATTTATACCTGCTGGTCGTAGGAAATTCGGTTTTCAAAAAGTTAATGTATTCTCCAAACGCATGATCACTTAGACTGTTTTATTAAAGCTTCCACAACGAGAGATGTTTCAAAACAAATGTTTTAAATGAATAAGGATGACTTCCTAAGTTCTAACAAAGGTTTACTAAAGAAAATAACATGGAATGTTTTCACATTGAGGTTTCAAAAACACTATTGTGTGACATTGCCAGATACGACCATAACGTCTAGGTTGGGTTTAGGGTGTTACACCAACCTCATGAGAGCCGCCTTTCAATCCCTACTTGGTTCTCCCAAAATAGAATTGTAGACGAGCCTTTCTATTTTGTTGTAAACCCCAATAGGAACCAAAGTAGTCTACATGAAATAATTAGGAATAACCATTAGTACCGACTTTGCTACCATAATTCTACCAACCATAGAGAGTAGTTTAGCATCCCAACTATTTAATTGGCTTCTTACTTTATCAATAACGAACTGAAAACTACTTTTCATAACTTGTTTATGGAATAGTGGCACCCCTAAATAACACCCTAAATAGTTTACCCTTTCGTAACCACGTAAATGAGCAAGAGAGTTCGCTATCCCGTCCACCACATTGTTCGAAAAACACACTTCGGTCTTGTGAGCGTTCATCTTATGATTGGAAAAGACACTAAACTCCTTAAGAACACTATTCCCTAAGAACATTGTTAACCAAAGTTCCTTGATCCACCTTAGCTTTGTAGAACAAAACCATGTCGTCATCAAAGAAAAGATGTGACAATGCAAGGTCATGACATATCAACTAGATCGGTTTCCACCTCCCTACCTGGACCTCCTTACTAATCTTGTGAGCAGTCTTACCATCCCCAACACTAGCAAGTATGAAGAAAGGGGATCACCTTGCCATAACCCTTTAGGTAGAACACAGCCGAAGGTTCCTCATTCCACAAAATTTGCATAGGCAATGAATATATGTAAGCAATGATAAATCTAACCAACCGAGTAGGAAGCCCAATTGAATGCAATGAGTCATCCATAAAACTTCATTCAACCTTATCATAACCCTTCTAAAGGTCTATATTTATTGCCATAAACATCTCTTTTCTTTAAAAAAAACATTTCCATATTCTTTTCTCCCAAAAATACTTGCTCTAAAAATATCCTTTTTCTTATTTTCTATTCAAAAGAAAAATCTACTTTTCTTTAAGAAAATCATTTATGAAAGCCCTTTTATCTTTTATTTGTGAATTTATGAGAGTATAAAACCCAAGATTTTGTGTTCATTAAAGTCCTTTTATCTTCTTCTCCACTAAACCGAATTAGAAAAAACATTTTATATTATTTGAAACTTCTATTTTCTATTCTGAAATCCTCCACATCTTTCACATACAGTCCAAAATAAATAAATAAAAATTAAAAATAGAACTAGAAAATATACCTTGGTGACTAATTGTGCTTTTGTGGTGTGATTTTTTACTAGGTAGATTTTCATGTCTCTTTTTATCTGTGTTTTTTGTTTGTACGTGCAAGATTACCTTTTAAGATTAGCAAAACTAAAATCAAATCTTCAAAGATTTCAATTTTCATTTGCTTCACGCTTAATCCTTACTATTTTTATCCCCATTTTAATTTTCTTAAAACATCTATTAAACTTCTTTCAGAACATATTTTTTATTTAATTTTCTTCAATAAATTAATTCGACTTTTTTAAATATAAAATATATATACATAATAAATGTAATAAACACTTAATAAGTACATTAAATGCACTCTTACCCCTCTCACACGGCCAACAAACAAAGGGTTTCAAAACCTTAAGAATACTCAAAATTTTGGATTTAGGAAATGGGCTAAAAATTAGGCCTAAATAAAACTAAAAAACCAAATAAAATTTAGCCTCCTTTCACTTGGATTTCAACTTTGACTTGAACTCGAATTTTGGACTTAGACTTAAAAAACGTGCTCTAATATAGGCTTAAATAAAAATTTAAAAGCTGATTAAGTTTTAACTTAGTTGGGGTCAATATTATTGCCAGTGTAGGAGGACATGGGTTTAAGTATACTAAAACGCATTATCCTCTTTTTTAAAGGTTAGGGAGAGACTATAGGTAATTCTAGGCATTATATAAAAAAAATACTAAGAATCGTGATACTACACTCATATGATAAAAAGAAGTAAATATTTTTTTAAATTATATATTTTTTATTTTTCTTTTTTAAGTAAAATTCAATTTTTAATTTAAAGAACTCAATTTATTTATCTTTTAGAAAAGCAAATTTCCATTTTCTTTTATTTTCTTTTCCTATTAAATGGAAGACCATTATGTAGATATCTAAATATCCACCACCGCTATGCCAAATTTTCACCATATATGTTCAATTAAACTGAATTTGTTAAATTCAGATTCAAAAATTAAATAAATTCTAATTTCAAATGAACATCAAACACTTGATCCCATTTAATCAAAATTCCAAAAGCAAAATTCAATTTAATCCTCAAAATTTAGAAAGAACCAAACCAAAATTTTGATTTCAATCAAAACTAAAATGAAATTAGCTTATCCTTTAAAATAAAGTCCAAAAATTGGTTTAGTTAAAGAAAACACATAAGGCCTTACGTTAATGGATTCAAACTGGACGAAATTAATCGTCAACATTCATTTTATAAAAAAAGTATTGGGATTGTTTTAGCCTTATGTTAATATGCAATTAAACTGGTAATATAAACTCAATCAAGTTTTTATAATAACATAAACTTAGTTAAATATTTTATTATAACAAGTATAAAAGATAATATATAAATATATGTACACTAAAATGTATGAATAATTTATTTTTCTAAATAGATATCTTAAAATCTAGCAAAAAAAAAAAGTAACAGCATAGAGAACATTCTGTTTTGTTACTTTTGTTTTGCTCTCCTCTTTAGAGTTCACATTCTGTTTGAAGTAGCTATTCCTTCATTTGCAATGATGGCACATGTAGAGCTGTTATTTTACTTGGGTCCACTTAACCTTATTTTTAAATTACTAATACTAAAAAATATTTGACCAAAATAACTAATAATCATAAATTATAAAAATATTTTACTTGGTCCACTGTCTGAATTGTTAAAATGAATAAGGAAAAATAAAAATTGTAGTAATTAATTTGATTTTTAACCCATTTATAATTTGGGTTTGGATTGTAATTTTGTTTAATTTGAAGTTAATTTTTCCAATAATGAAAGCATAAATTTATGGTTTGTTTATTTATTTTAAGCAGAAGAACATTTCAAGTAGTTCTAAAGCAACTACTAAAATGGAGTACTAGACCTGTCCATGGGCCGGGCCGTGCCCACAGAAAATTTTCAGCCCGTTTATTAGGCTCAGGCCCGGCCCGAAATATGGGCCTGAGATTTTGCCCAGGCCCGGCCCGAAGAAAAATATGGGGCCCGAGCCCGGCCCGGCCCGGCCCGTTTTTAATTAAAATTAAAATTATTTTTTTAATAAAATTAAAACTAATTGTTATTAAAATTAATTGTTAGTAAAATTATCAAATTATTAATTGCTAATTGTATTAATTGTTGTAATAAAATCTAACATTTGATTAGTAAATTTATCAAATTATTAATTGTACTAATTGTATTTGTAATACCAATTATTTACCTGGCCCTACCAATAATAGAATACAATAGCAGACCCAATAAAATTAAAACCCAATACCCAACTGACCCCAGCCCAAGACCCAAACATTAACCCAAAACTCAACTAAATAAAAAAAACCTAAGCAAAACCCTAGCCGCATAGCGACCACCAAGAAGACCCGCCCACTTGCGTCTCGGAATCGCCTCTCCACGCGCACCATTTGCTCCCCATGACACCTGCAAAAAACGGACTCAAAGAATCCGGAGGAGAAAAACCAGCAAAGAAATAGCATTATCGATTTATTTTCTTTTTCTTTTTCGGCCTATAAAAGGCCACTTTCACTTTGTAACAGGGGGATTATTGAGTGTAAAAAAAGATACGAAAATAGAGGGACCGAAAGAAATACAAAGGCACAGAGGAAATTTTCTTTTTTTTGAAATAAAAAGGTTTTCTTTTCTGTTTTACCATTTTGTCAATTATCGTTCTTTCATTTTTTTTCTTCATTTGTACATATATATATATATTTGATTTTTTAGTTTCGCTATTTTTATTTATTTATTGTTGCTTAAAATATAGAGAAAGGAAGAGAAAACCTACCTTTTTCGCCGGAATCGCCGAGTTGGTGCCCCTCTCTGTCGCGATCGGAGATCGGAGATCGGAGAAAGGGGAACCCAAAAGAACAAATAAATGTTCTTTTGCTTAATTTTTTTTCTTTAAAACCTAAAAGATGGACAAAGCAGGCGCCGTTTGGTTTTTGGGTGGGGTCCGCGCATATCAACCTTAAATGGGAGATTTGCGCTACTAGTCCCTCTCCTTTGCGCCACGTTTTATTAAGCCAGTTATTTCTTTTTAATTTGGCCCAAATGTTTTACCTTGTTTCAAATCGGTCCTCATAGCAGTGTAGCGTTTTAGGGAGGCGGATTTATTCCATTTGGGCCCCCTCATATAATGCGTGCATTGCAAATTGGTCCTGTTTTATTTTAATTTCATCTTTTTGGTTATTTTTTTTTCGCAGCTTGTTTTTTAATTTTTATTTTTAAAAGGACTACTATATTATTGATTATCATTTATTACTATTTCTATATTTATACACGCATTTCTTATATAGTATATATATATATATATATACATATTTCTTTATATAATATATATATAACTTTTATAAAACATGCATTCATACGTTTTTTTCTTTTATAGTTTTTTTGTTTTTAACTTTCATATACTTCATATTTTATATATACTTATACATTTTTATTTTTTTAAATATATATATACATAATTTTATCTTTTATTTTTTATTGATCTTCACATGCACATATACATGAATTTTATAATGTGCATACATATTCTTTAAAAACTTTTATTATAAGTTTTGTTTTACATGTTCATTCTTTCTTACATATGTATACTTGTATACGTGTATTAAATATTTGGCATTCATGATTCTCGAGAAAGATCGTGTCCTAACTTACTGGATTGCGATTATTTTTCGATGAATTTAGAAAGCCAAGTATTTGTTTTGCAATAAATCCACAAATTTCAAATAAAGCTTATTCTCGGGAATTCAAAAATGTTGGGTCCTAACTTCATCTGGTCATGACATTTTATTATCTCAAATAAAGATTTAAAAACAAAAGGCAATATTCGAATTTTGAAGATTTAAAATATTGTGCCCTAACTTACTAGGTGTGATGTTTTATTTCTTTGAAATAAGAATATTTTTTGATTCGCTTATGAGTTAAAATTTCTCTTTAAAATCTTTTAAATTTTCGACACCAAGACATTAAATAATCAATTTGGTACCGATTTTGGGCATTACGAGGGTGCTAATCCTTCCTCGTGCGCAACTGACTCCTGGACTCATTTTCTCAAATTTCGTAGACCAAAATCATTTTAAGGTGAGCCGATCACACCTTAATAAAGGATCGGTGGCGACTCCAATTTTTGTTTTTTAAAGTCGACAACTAAAATTTTTGTTTTCAAAAAAAACGGTTTCGACAGCTTGGCGACTCCACTGGGGACGTTAGAGAGTCGAGCCATGACTTGGTTATATTTTGTCTTTGTGTCGAAAATTAAAATTTTTTTAAATCATGATTTCCTTTCCCATTTATTGGTTTTCATCGTGGTTCATTTCCATGGTTGAACCAAGTCGGTTGATCTATATTTGCATTTTGCATTACATGGTCCGTTTTACCCCTTTAAGTGGGAGCGAGAAGCTAGTCCTTCGTGAGGTTTTCACCTCCGTGCAGGGTAGTGGACCGCTTAGGATACATCTGCACCTATGTCTTCGTGAGATTTTCATCTCCGTGCGACCATAGGGAAATGTATCCCGGAACTGAACTCGATCCATATGAGCCTATAATGGGTGAGGATCGAGGAATCTGCTGGTTCGGGTACCCTTACTCTAGAAACTAAACCTCATATAGTGAGCTTTAGGAACTTGCCCTAGGTAGAGCTATACCAAACCCTAGTGGATTCCTGAATAAATGTTCTCGCTACATGTTTGTATTGGATTATATCTTTTTGGTGTGATACTGACTTGGGTTTATTTTGTTTTGATTGCATGACATCATGATTGCATTGCATTTGCATCTTAGAAAAGAGATGTTGATTTGAGTTCGATTACTAGATTAGAAAGCTTGTTATGGAATACGGGTTTCTTGATAAGGTGGAAGATAATACGGTGGTCCAAAAAAACATGGCACGAAAAGCCTAACAAGAGGAGTATACGACTTTGCTGCATGACCTGGGGATCCACATTGTCAAAGTTTATTCAAAGGTCATCAAAGGTCCCAATCTCATAAAGAAGCTAATGAACGTGAATGAGCAAGGATTTACGACCTAGATCAAATAAAACGGAGATCAAATTCGTGAGATGTATCTTAATATCTGAAGGGCCGATGTCTTCACTTGGAGTATGAGGGTAAAGCCGTATATATATGTCCGCTTTATGTAAAGAGATTTGTGTTCTAGTAAAGTTTTCTAGTAAAAAATTGAACATGAATCAACGTCTCTTTTCGCATTCATTTCATGCATTTGCATTACATTACATCATATGCATCAAAGATTATTAGAAGATCCTAATTAACTAAAATCATTGCTCGCTTAACTCGAAACCAACCAACCAACCAAACAATTACGGTACTCGAGCAAAGATTAAGTACATGGATCAGAGATTGGAAAAACTCGAACAGTGTCAGAAGGAGATACAAGACCGACTTCAGCTACAGGTACAGGAGCGGTTAGACAAGATGAAACAAGAGATGTCTGAGAAGATACAAGAATCCCAAGAAGATATAGTGGCAAAGTTAACCCAACTGATAACCAAGGGAAGTGATAAAGGAAAGGGCCCCATGGCAAATGCCGATGAGGGAAATGATGATTAACCTCTCTATCCTCCAGGTTTCACCCTTCCACATATGCGAGCTCAAGCTGAATACCCGCGCAAATCTACTGTCACTATCATGCCTCAGCAGTTTCGGGCTGGTATTTCAAACTTCCAAGCTAGGCCGGGTTCTAATCCTGAAAATAATCCTGTTAACTCTACCATTCCTGACTTTGATGAAGTGGTTGAGAAGGAAAGAATGAAGGAGGAGTTACCGAAACAGTTAGAGGAAAGGTGTAGGTGGCTCGAGGAGAAGTTCAAGGCGATGGAGGTCATTGAGAGTTATCGAGGCATTGACGCAAAAGAGCTGAGTTTAGTGCCAGATTTAGTACTCCCTCATAAGTTTAAGATGCCTGAATTTGAAAAGTACAATGGGACAAGCTGCCCAGAAGCTCACATCACCATGTTCTGCAAGAATATGGCGGGATATGTTAACAATGACCAACTCTTGATACATTATTTCCAAGACAGCCTTGCAGGGGCAGCATCCAAATGGTACAATCAGTTGAGTCGTGCCACGATTGGTTCATGGAGGGACTTGGCACAAGCATTCATGAAACAATATAGTCATGTGACAGACATGGCTCTTGATAGAATCACCCTCCAGAATATGGAGAAGAAGCCGAGCGAAAGCTTTAGACAGTACGCGCAGAGATGGAGGGAGGTCGTAGTCCAAGTTCAGCCACCGCTCTTGGAAAAGGAAATGACCATGCTGTTTATTAACATACTGAAGGCACCGTTCATTACGCATATGTTAGGGAGTGCTACAAAAAGCTTTCCTGATATAGTTATGAATGGAGAGATGATCGAGAATGCCATAAGGAGCAGAAAAATTGATGCAGAGGAGAGTAACAAGAGGTCAGTCTCAAGGAGAAGAGAAAATGAGGTGAACAACACGGGTTACTCTAAACCAGTTACTGTGAGTCAGCCAAGAAAGGTTGCTACTAATCAACAGGGTTCATCGAGACAGGAAGTTGGTACAAGACAAAACATTGAGAGGCCCCAATTTACGCCAATTCTGGTGTCGCATAGGGAGCTGTATCAAAATTTGTTTGATGCACATGTTGTTTCCCCTTTTCATGTGAAGCCTCTACAACCTCCGTATCCTGAATGATATGATGTGAATGCACAATGTGAATACCATGCGGGAATTACGGGACACTCGATTGAGAATTGCACTGCCTTCAAGAAGCAAGTCGAAAGACTTATCAACATGTGTATTGTCAAGTTTGGTGACTCGTCTAGCGCAGGAAATCCGCTACCCAATCATGATTGAGGATGGATGGACTGCAATGTATGAAGAAGTGATGAGAAATTTGCACATCGATGCCATATATGCAGACACAATTAAAATGGTCCTGTCCTTGTTAGATATTCGCCTTTAAGGTGCTCTAAATAATTGGACTGCAGAAGAAACCCTATAGTATTTATAGTTTGCTAGAGTAATGTTCAGAACACACTTATTGCTTTTAGCCTAGAAGCAATAAGAACTTCTTTGTGAAATAGGCTCACATCTGAACATTATTATTTTAATGAAATACATTATTGCAATCATCTTTGAGCAAATGTTCTTTCATTCTTTACGATTCTTTCGTTCTTTTAGATTTTTTTTCCTGCCAAATCTTTCATTCATTCATTCATATAAATTCATACATCCTTTTGTATATTCTTTGGTACTTACTATGGGTCCCCAAGTATCAATGACATGAGTGACGCTGCTACAGACTCAAAATTTCCTTATTTGAGCGATGCATGTGTTTAAAGGGATCTCACAACTTTGAAGATGACATGGATTGTAGCTTATTTCTGGACTTATTAAGGATGGTAGAGCAGGAAGGAAATTTTACCTCACGAAGAGACAATAGAGACTGTGACATTGAGGTAACATTCATGACTGAAAAAGCAAGGCAGGACATTGTTGAGTTACTTTAAGTATCCAAAGATGCCTTCGCATGGTCATACCAGGATGTGCCTGGTTTAAGCGCTGTCATTACAATCTGAACAATAGCATGATATCAGAAATTTACAGCATGTTCAAACTGAATATCATGAATTGTACAATGAAAACTCTACCGGGGCAATGCCACTCTTTCCAGTTTATCATGATTTTTTTTTCATTGAAGGTGAAATTCGTTCTCTTCGAGTTTTGGCTGAGCTAAAGTAGGATGAAGATCCAATCCCGATATGACTAGTTGAACCTAGTTGAAGAAAAAGGCTAGAAACTAGTCATCAGGGTCAAATGTAACAAGAAATGAATGATACGAGCCTATAGCAAAAGGTTTGTCCCAGAGAATTCCATGATGGCGACCTAATGCTAAAGAAGATCCTCACTCTACAAAAATATAACGGATGCTAAATTGGGAGGAACTTTATGATTATAGAGAAGGTTTTTTTTTCCAAAGGAGCTTTGATTTTAAGTGAAATGGATGATAAACCTGTAAAGTCCTGTAAACTCAGATTCAGGCAGGAAATTCTCCGCTTAAAGAAGGAGAAGACCAAGGTAAAAACACGCAAAGGGAAGTTTGAGTCCAAAAAAAAAGTGATGTGAAAAATGAAAAGATGAAAATGAAAAATGAAAAAAGTAAAAATGGAGAGGCTAAGGTGAAAACCCGCAAAGGGCGCCTTAGACCAAAGGGGATTTGAGTTGAAAACCCAAAAAGGACGGCTCAAATGTTGATCAAAATGACGTTTAAAATTTTCAGAGCAGCTCAAATACTGATCAGAATGGGGGCATGCAGTGGTCTTGCTATACCGGAATCAACGAAAGGGTAGGCAACATCTTGGGGCATCGACAAAGTACTCCTAAACACATGTTAAACTCCGAATGGTCTTTAAAAAGTCTGTACAGAGAAGTTCAAGCTGCGATATCTGGGGCACCTAATCCATATACTATTTTTGTTATTCTTGGAACACTTCATTCATTTCCAAGATACGCATTCCTAAATCAATTTCTTTGTTATCCATCTTTGTTATCCTTGACAATTTATTCATCTCGAGCTATGCTCAGAACCAACTCTATTCTTATCCATGATCTTTTTGCAAAGTATGTTGCATTAGAATAATAATTAATAGACTAATAAAACTTTCATAAGGGAAGTTTCGCATATTACTCTAGAAGTTTCTGAATAATATAGGAACCTCAAACAGGACTATTGTTTAGAACGCACCAGGTTGGAAATCTAATAGGGAAGAGTCTAAATTAAGACTATCCCTTTGAATTTTCTTGTCTAAAGTGTTAATTGAACAAAATGGCAAGATGTCGGGTTGGTGATAAAGCTTCAATGAACAAGCAAACAATGATCACTGAATAATAAAAAGAAGTTGTTCTTGGAGAAGGAAGTTCTTCATTTATGCATGAGCATTTGGTATGACACCCTAGGAATGGTGTAAGAGACCAAACAGTTTCACGTCCTGTATCCTTGAATTGTGATAGCAGAGGATTGAGAAAAGGCCAAATCTTTTACTATTGGGTTACAGCGGGAGAAAGATGGCACAATTTTTGTATCCCATTGGATCAAACTTGGAGGTTTACAGTGGGGGCAATCTGGTCAAACATTTTTGGAGACGCCAGCTGAGTAAAAAGGAGCCATAGCACATTGGCAATAAAACTTTAATAAACTTTGAGTAATGATAACCTAAGTGATAAGAAGGGATCATTCTCGAAAAATGACATTCTGCATTCATTCAAATGTCATTCATACATGCCTAGTTAGGGGCATTTGACTCATTCTGTTCATGACATCCTATTAGACATAATTAGGTTCATAAAATGAATCATACAGGTCATGTTCCACAGAGAGCAGATCGGTGAAATCATAAGCCTTATCTCCTTGAGCAACAGTGGAGTAGGCTAGGAAGAAAACAGATCTTGTCTTCATGTATTGGCGTGAAGTAGATCAAAGATACCAGATCTTGTCTTCCCATACTGGTGGCGAAGTAGTTCGAAGAAAACAGATCTTGTCTTCATGTACTGGCGTGAAGTAGATCAAAGATACCAGATCTTGTCTTCCCATACTGGTGGCGAAGTAGATCGAAGAAAACAGATCTTGTCTTCATGTACTGGCGTGAAGTAGATCAAAGATAACAGATCTTGTCTTCCCATACTGGTGGCTAAGTAGATCGAAGAAAGCAGATCTTGTCTTCATGTACTGGCGTGAAGTAGATCAAAGACAACAGATCTTGTCTTCCCATACTGGTGGCGAAGTAGATCGAAGAAAGCAGATCTTGTCTTCATGTACTGGCGTGAAGTAGATCAAAGAAAGCAGGTCTTGTCTTCCCATACTGGTGGCGAAGTAGATCGAAGAAAGCAGATCTTGTCTTCATGTATTGGCGTGAAGTAGATCAAAGACAACAGATCTTGTCTTCCCATATCGGTGGCGAAGTAGATCGAAGATACAAGTCTTATCTCTCTGAAGTTGCAGTGGAGCAGACAGAAGTATACCAATCCTATCTCCTTGAAGTTACAATGGAGTGGATTAAAACCGCAGATCCCATCTCTCTGAAGTTGCAATAGAGCGGATCGCATCAGATGTATTTTTAAGTTGTAGCAGAATGAGTTGAAGCTATAAGTCTTATCTCCCGGAAGTTGCAGTGTAGCAGATTAAAGATAGCAAATTTTGTTCTTTTGAGAAGCTACAATGTATGAATCCTATCTCCCTAACATTCCAGTGGAGTAGATTGAAGCACCAGTTCCTATACCTCTAAAGATGCAGTAGGAAGGAACGAGGCTACTAACGCTAAGGTCTATACGGCCAGGTAAAAATTGGTCTTTTTAAGTCTTTGCTCCATTCTCGTCACACGATAACGAGCAAAGAGGGGCAGCTGTAATACCAATTATTTGCCCGACCCTACCAATAATAGAATACAATAGCAGGCCCAATAAAATTAAAACCCAATACCCAACTGACCCCAGCCCAAGACCCAAACATTAACCCAAAACTCAACTAAATAAAAAAAACCTAAGCAAAACCCTAGCCGCATAGCAGCCACCAGTAAGACCCCGGCCACCGCACGTCTCGGAACTGCCCTCTCCACGCACGCCATTTGCTCCCCATGACACCTGCAAAAAACGGACTCAAAGAATCCGGAGAAGAAAAACCAGCAAAGAAATAGCATTATCGATTTATTTTCTTTTTCTTTTTCGGCCTATAAAAGGCCACTTTCACTTTGTAACACGGGGATTATTGAGTGTAAAAAAAGATACGAAAATAGATGGACCGAAAGAAATACAAAGGCACAGAGGAAATTTTCTTTTTTTTGAAATAAAAAGGTTTTCTTTTCTGTTTTACCATTTTGTCGATTATCGTTCTTTCATTTTTTTTCTTCATTTGTACATATATATATATATTTGATTTTTTTAGTTTCGCTATTTTTATTTATTTATTTTTGCTTAAAATATAAAGAAAGGAAAAGAACACCTACCTTTTTCGCCGGAATCGTCGAGTTGGTGCCCCTCTCTGTCGCGATTGGAGATCGGGGTATCGACGGAAGCCTTGGCGCGAGGCTGAGCGATGGCGTATGAGGGTTGAGGAAACCCTAAAAGGGTCTGGTTTCTCCTTTGGAAAGGGGAACCCAAAAGAACAAATAAATGTTCTTTTGCTTAATTTTTTTCTTTAAAACCTAAAAGATGGACAAAGCAGGCGCCGTTTGGTTTTTGGGTGTGGTCTGCGCATATCAACCTTAAATGGGAGATTTGCGCTACTAGTCCCTCTCCTTTGCGCCACGTTTTATTAAGCCATTTATTTCTTTTTAATTTGGCCCAAATGTTTTACCTTGTTTCAAATCGGTCCTCATAGCAGTGCAGCGTTTTAGGGAGGCGGATTTATTCCATTTGGGCCCCCTCATATAATGCGTGCGTTGCAAATTGGTCCTGTTTTATTTTAATTTCATCTTTTTGGTTATTTTGTTTTTTTCGCAATTTGTTTTTTAATTTTTATTTTTAAAAGTATTACTATATTATTGATTATCATTTATTACTATTTCTATATTTATACACGCATTTCTTATATAGTATATATATATACATATTTCTTTATATAATATATATATAACTTTTATAAACACATGCATTCATACGTTTTTTTCTTTTATAGTTTTTTTTTTTTTAACTTTCATATACTTCATATTTTATATATACTTATACATTTTTTATTTTTTTTAAATATATATATACATAATTTTATCTTTTATTGATCTTCACATGCACATATACATGAATTTTATAATGTGCATACATATTCTTCTAAAACTTTTATTATAAGTTTTATTTTACATGTTCATTCTTTCTTACATATGTATACTTGTATACGTGTATTAAATATTTGGCATTCATGATTCTCGAGAAAGATCGTGTCCTAACTTACTGGATTGCAATTATTTTTCGATGAATTTAGAAAGCCAAGTATTTGTTTTGCAATAAATCCACAAATTTCAAATAAAGCTTATTCTCGGGAATTCAAAAATGTTGGGTCCTAACTTACTGGTCATGACATTTTATTTTCTCGAAATAAAGATTTCAAAAACAAAAGGCAATATTCGGAATTTTGAAGATTTAAAAATATTGTGCCCTAACTTACTGGGTGTGATGTTTTATTTCTTTGAAATAAGAATATTTTTTTTGATTCGTTTGCGAGTTAAAATTTCTCTTTTAAAATCTTTTTAAATTTTCGACACCAAGACATTAAATAATCAATTTGGTACCGATTTTGGGCGTTACGAGGGTGCTAATCCTTCCTCGTGCGCAACTGACTCCTGGACTCATTTTCTTAAATTTTGTAGACCAAAATCATTTTAAGGTGAGCCGATCACACCTTAATAAAGGATCGGTGGCGACTCTAATTTTTGTTTTTTAAAGTCGACAACTAAAATTTTTGTTTTCAAAAAAACGGTTTCGACAGTATTAATTGTTGTAATAAAATCTAACATTTGATTAGTAAATTTATCAAATTATTAATTGTATTAATTGTTGTAACAAAATCTAACATTTGATTAGTAAAACAAACTTGATGTTTTATTATTATTATTTTGTAACACTAGTCAAGGAAATGAAAGTAAATAAACTTAAAATAAAAACTATTATATTTTAAAAATAAAAAATATATTTAATATTTTTTTAGGCAAGGCCGGCCAAAAAATCTTGCCCGAGGCCCGACCAATTTTTTAAACGGGCCTAAAATTTTGCTCAAGCCCATATTTCGGGCCTATATTTTTACCCAAACCCTCCCATATTTCGGGCGGGCCGTCGGGCCTGGCCGGGCCGCCCGGCCCGTTGACAGGTCTATGGAGTACCTATTATTTGACTTTAAAGACTTCAGTGACATTAGTGATTTTGACTTCATGTACAATGGCAACAACATTATGGTGAATAAAGCTGCTACAAATTTGTCAAAGGTAATTAAGGAAATTATTTACTTATACTAAACCTCAATTTTTTAATATTTTAATGGCATATATGATGGTAATTATTGTTTTCCTTTATGGATTGAGGGCATTGGATCAACCAGTGGAAGCAATAACAATCAAACTGTAATAGATGAGCCAAACTCCTACCAAATTTTGCCTCCCCCTGCCAATGATCTCCATGAATCTCCTCCATCAACACTTAAACCATCTCAAATGCCCAAAACATCAATACATTATCTCAAATTTATCATATATATTGTTCATTTACTTTAATGCTAATGCCTTTGATTTATAACTGAAGCATAATTACAAGGAAAATTTTACTTTTCTCGTCATGGTTTATAACTTTGTTTACATTGCCACAGGTGGATGCAGAAGTGAAACTTCCACCTCCATTAGTAAAACCAAATGAACAGATTGAATTTGATCCAATGAACTTGATCTTAATAGCTTCGGAGATGTTAGCCATCATAACAACTCAAACCCTTTGTATGTTAATCATATTCTTGATTAATTTCTTCCATTACATTGTTGTAATACTAGTTTCTCTCCTTTTTTTTTCAATAGGTACCATTGGATCAATTGATAGGATCACCTGACTTACCTAATGAATCTTTCCTACATGGTTAGAGCTCCAATTCAAACCTTAAGTAGCCAATATATTTAGGGTTTAAAGGAAATAATCCTTCACTTGTAAATGATGATGAGGCATGTCAAACAACATCACCTCCTTTTAGTCCTCTTATAATGGAGCAAACAAATTCATTCCCTTTGCCACTAGTAACATTGTCCAAACTCTATGCCTATTAAATATAAACAATTTATATTACGGGTATGATTCTTAATTTATCTCTTATATTTTTCAGGAAGAAATGCTCCCAAAAGATGGAGTTTATAAGACTTAATCGGTTTACTCGGAGTGCAGGGTTAACTCAGTTGAAGCAAATCAATTTAACAGTCATATTGGAAGTAGCCTTCCAGAAGATGGAGTATATACAACTCAATCGGTTTACTTGAAACGTAGGGTTAACTTAGTTAAGTTCAATAATCTCAACGGTCATATTGGAAGTAGCCTCCCAAAAGATGGAGTTTATATAGCTAAATCGGTTTACTTGGAGGGTAAGGTTAACTCACTTCAAGAAAAAACACTTAACGGTCATGTTGGAAGTAGCCTCGAAGATGAGCTTCTAAGGTACGTACTTTATCATTTTCTTAATTATTTAATGAAATATTATTGTACTAACATTGAAAATTTTTCAACCATTGATATAGCTGTAGTACTCAAATGGAAGATTTAGTCAATCCAGGCAAGAGGGTCACTTTTGCTAATCAATTTCAACAAAACAATGGAAAAAATAATTCCAATGGCAACCAACAACCACTTGTGTACCCAAATTCAACCCCTCAAAACTTTGTGAGTAACATTTGTTTATTCAAAATTAGTCGACATCAATAAGGTCTCACTGTATAAGGCCATTATATGCTTTTCTTTTTGGACTGAGCAGACTGGGGTTGGACTTTTGCATGGAAGATCTACACAAGTCAACCGATAAGCACCGACTTGGAACTCATGTAAAGCGAATGACTTTTATAGGCCTTTGACTCCATCAGGGTATCAAATTGATCAAACACAAACAAACTACAATAAGTATGATGCACTTAATGTTTCCTTTTTTTTGGGTTTTAGGTCACAAGCTAATTAGTTCCAATCAATTGGCAATTTTGAGTCTTAACATTACAACTTCATTCAACCTATATCTTCTACACTTTTAAGGTATTAAACATTTGTAGAATACACATTAACACATGATATTTAGAATCTTATCGTGTTGTGATCTTTGTATTTTGAATCCAGGTCCCAACTGCAGTTAAAAATTTCATCACAACTGCTTAATCAAGTCCCCAATAGGCCAAATGCATTTGACTTGCTTGTCTAGTATTCCATGTTGACTAAGCGTTCTGTGCCTTCCCAACTTATGTATTTTCTTCATCTTTCTTTCTTGTTTTTAGTGTATCTTACATTGTGCAAATATAAACTTTTTGTTGTTATTTCTTTTGTTATTATAGATATAAAATTTTATCCTATAAAAAACATGATAAAGTTTTAATGACACCTGGAGCATATAATTCTCGAACTTATAGCACTAGATTGATTGAATCTTCCTTGCCATTAAGGTACCTTTTATCTATCTTTCTAAATTTTAATATGAAATGGATAAATGAGGAGTGGTTCACCTTGTTTGTTGGATTTAGGACCTCAACACTTGCTCCTAATCGTCAAACCAATCCACTCAATGTATTAGATTTACGATACCGTAACTCTTTGCAACCAAGATCTTCCACGCTTTCTAGTTCTAGGTGTAACGCCCTGATTAACTTAATCTCGTTTTTATGAATTCTAACAAAAATATGTATCTTCTTTAGTGGTTCAGTGTGTGTTTGAGGTATTGGGTTCAAGTCCCACTCTTTGGAAATTCTGCTATTTTTTTATTCTAGCATTTTCTCTGTTGGGTGGGCTTATGTAATATTCCTTGTAAACTCATATTAGAATAAGGTTGCTGGTTTGAGTGGTAAGGAGTTAGCTTGCTAGAGGTCTTGTGTTTGAATCTCTGCATGAGCATGGGTGGTAATTTTTGCTTCAGTTGTCTAAGAGAGTTTGGATGGGTTTGGAAGTCTGTATAAGTGGATGAGAGATTGGGTTGATAGGAGATCATGCTTTAATTTGAGGGATTTTGGTTTATTTTTATTGTATTTTATTTTTATTTTTTTCTCTCTCTTCCCAAGAAAAAAATTTGATGTCAGTTTCTCCATTCTTTCTGACGTTTCCTTCTTGTTCTCATTCTCTACATCTTTGATTCTTTCTTCCATTTTCTTTCCCTTTCAAAATTGTTAACATATTTTGTTCTTCACGTTGCACTCTGGAACTTGGCATTTTTATGTGATTTGGGTAAGTTGTTGGTTTATTCTTTTTCGTAGCAGCATAGTGATGCAGATAGGGGATTTGATTTCTATGAAATTTTGTATAGGAGAAGGCTGTGAAGAAAGGGGTTTTGCTCCGACGGTCTAAACCGTGTTAGTATTTGTTCTTGTCGAAGGTAAGTTATGTGCGTTATTTCGAGTTATATTGTCGATTCGTAGATTGGTTTCTAATTGGTCAATGGGATGCTATTTCTTAGGTTTTAGGATAGTTGTAGCATAAAAAATGAACCAGGAGTGTAACGATAACACGAGAAATCGAGGTTCGATGAAAGCCAAAAAAGGGGACTGTTGATGCCACACTGGCGTGTGGCCGACCGTGTGCGAGACAACGGCCATTTGTCGACAAGGGTGTGGCCATGTGGGCTACACGAGCTAGGCCAGATTAGGCTTGTGGGCCCAAAATTTAAAAATTTTTCCTAGGATCGTATGGGTCATTCCGATCAACTATGGGCATAAAGTGGGGTCGGTAAGGGCTAACTAAACCCATTTGTATGTGATCTTTTAATTTGATAGTCTGATCTGAGTAGGAAACTGATATGTATGTTTGATTGGTCTGCATAAGTAAGTATAATATTTGTATACGAACATGTTAATCATGTGATATGTATCTGTTATCTGTATGATGTATCTGTATTTAGGGTGAGATTTGTATATGTGGAGGAAATAATCTGTACAGTGACCTTTCACCTAATTTCTAGTAGCTTGACTGCACATTATGCTGTTATGTGTCGCATCGACACTGTCAAAACCATTTTTTTTTGTAAAGGTCAACTTTTTATTTAAAAACGAAAATGGAGTCGCCACCAATCCTTTTTATTTAGGTGTGATCGGATCACCTCATAATTTAATCATTTTAATAAAAGTTTAAATTTAGTAAAACGATAATTTTTGGTCTAAAGAATGCAGAAAACGGATTCTGGAGTCGGCTACGCACGAGGAAGGATCAGCACCCTCGATACGCCCAAAATTGGTACCTAGTTGATTAATTAATGTCTTCATGTTGAAAATTGAAAACTCGAAAAGAATTTAAAATACAATCCCTCTCTATTGATGTTAATTTTAAAAACACTTGAATTAAATTGAAATAAGCAACAAATGCCCACTCGTCCAGCGATAACAATATGCCACATCCCGTAAGTTAAGATATGACATTTGAACCCTCGAGAATAAGCTTACCTTTGATTTTTATTTAAAACTTAGGTATTTTAAATTTAGAAGGATGTTCGGTGGTTTAGATTTAACGGGAAAATGAAAACCCTGAAAGTTGTGGTACGACTTCTCGAATTTCTAAAAAAAATGAATCATTGCCTTATTATTTTTAAGGAATTTTTGAAGTGATTTTAATGAAATGTGATGGAATGATAATATATAACATGGAGAAATAATTTACAAACAAAAAGATACACTAACGAATCACAATAGCATGAAAAGACGAATAAACAATTATAATACACATAATGACAATAGTTACACAACACATCATTATTAATACCAATATTAACAATCAATGAAAACGAAGCAAAATAATATGTAAAACAATTTAAAGTAAATAATAGTTTAAAATAAATGATTTGTAAGAACAATTCAAAATAAATAATAAAAAGTTTCAAATAAACAAAATATATAAAAACTAAAATAAATAACAATAAAACAATTTAAAATAAATAAAGAAAAAGCATATAAAACAATTTAAAATATATATATAAATTTGAAAGATATATATATATATATATATAATAGTTTACAATAAATAACATATAAAAGAAATTTAAATAAATAATATGCAAAACGACTTAAAATAAATAATATATATAAAACTTAAAATAAATGATGATAAAAGAGCATTTTAAAAAAAAATAAATTAAATGGACTGAGGACGAGACTAAAATCGAATTAAAATTCGGGGTTTAAATTGTAAATAAATAAAAAAGGGTTGCTCGGGGACCAAAATAGAACGCTCTTAAAGAATAAGGGACTAATTGGGAAAATATTCCCAGCCCTCATGCGCAGCGTAAGTGAAGCAAGCGCAAAAACAATGGGGTCAAATTAAAAAAATAGAAAAGAAAGAACAAAAGGGTTGAATTGAAAACGAGTGACAAAGCGAAAGGACTCGTAGTGCAAATAGCCCATTTGGCCTTAAAAACACGCGGATCCTCCGCCAATTGGTTCGGGTCGAATCGCATTTGGGGGCCAAATTGAAACGATGCTGTTTCACCTTTATTATTTAAACCCAAAATTTTTAAAGCTTTCATTTGCAGTCCTCACACAAAGAAAAAAAATCTAAAAAAAAACTCTAAGCCTCTCATCCTCTCAACACCCCCCTCACATCCGGCCATGGTCACCGCCGTAGCGCCGTCGTGGCTCCACTGTGGGCGATGGTTGGAGCCGCGCAAAAATTGGGTTTTTAGCCCATTTTTCAACGATTTGAAGGCCAAACCTTCTTAACCCAAAAAAGAAAGAAAGAAAAGACCCCTCACCCCACCTTTCAGGGACGGTTGCGGCGATGAAGAGAGGACTTTCGACGACGTGGCCGCGGGACGTTTTAGGTGAACTTGTCCTTTTTTTTTGTGCATAGAAAAAAAGTAAATAAAAAACGCAAGACCAAAATAAATAGAAATAAAAACGAAAATGACCTTTTAAAAATATAAGTTCAAATCTTTGCTTTTTTTTTTTGTATTTAATCTTCTAGGAAAAATACAAAGGTACTGTTTATGGCTTTTATAGCCAAATTACAAGGCAGATTATTTCTATTTTTTGTTTGTTGCCTTTTGCTTGCGTGTTGCCTTTGTTTTGCAAGTGTTAGACGCGTGCCGCGGTGGTGGCGTGCGAGGAGGCTGTGCGGCGCGTGTGGGAGGAGCGGCGGTGGCAGTGGCTGTCAGATGCTAGGTGCAGCGCAAATGGGGGGTAGGGTTTCTATTAGGTGTTTGGGGTGTTGGGCTATTTGGGCTATTAGGGTTTTTAATTTTTTTGGGCTTTGTAGTCTGGGTTTGATATTTGGGATTTTTATTTATTTTTTTGTGTTTGTTTATTTTTGGTCTGATTTGGTCCCGGGCAAAATAGGCCCGTTACAGCTGCCCGTCTTTGCTCATTTTCGTGTAACGGGAGTGGAGTAAAGACTTTTGAAGGGCCAATTTGTCTTGGTCTTACTGAGTCTCGACTTCTTTAGGTGCTTCTCTTCTTCCAGTAGCCTCATTCCAACCCACTGTATCTTCAGGGGGATGAGACTTATGGTTTTAGTCTGCTCCACTGCAGCTTCAGGGAGATAAGATTTGCTATGGCAGATTTAATCTAACCTATCGCAACATCAGAGGTATGGGATTCTATTTTAATCTGCTCCACTGCAACTTCAGGAAGATAGGATTAGTAGCTTCAATATGCTCCACTACAACTTCAGGGAGATAAGATTGGTTTATTTTTAACTTGTTTCACTGCAACTTCAAGGAGATAAGGTTTGATATGATCTGCTTTACTGCAACTTCAGAGAGATAAGATTCGTAATTTATAGCTTTAATCTGTTCCACTGCAACTTCAAGGAAATAAGATTTACTGTCTTCAGTTTGCTCCGCTTCAACTTTAGGGAGGTAAGGCTGGCTTCAATCTGCTCCACTGCAACTTCAGGAAGATAACATCCGCCATAATTTGTAGATTTAATCTGTTCCACTTCAACACCAGAGAAATAAGATTCACTGTCTTTAGTCTGCTCCGCTGCAACTGCAGGGAGATTAAGCTGGTGGCTTCAATCTACTCCACTGCAACTTCAGGAAGATAAGATCCGCCATAATTTGTAGCTTTAATCTGTTCCACTGTAACGCCAGGGAAATAAGATTCGCTGTCTTTAGTCTGCTTCGCTGCAACTTCAAGAAGATAAGACTGGTGGCTTCAATCTGCTCCACTGCAACTTTAGGGAAATAAGATTCACCATGATGACTTCAATCCATCCCACTACAACTTCAGGGGTATAGTATTAGTGGCTTCATTGACTTGTTACACCATTCTCTAGGTAACATGACCTGTAGGATCCAATTCATGGACCTATTTATGCCTAGTGATTAGGATGTCATGATCAGAATGAATCAAATGTTCCTAACTAGATGTGTATGAATGATATTTGCATGAATACAAAATGTCATTTTTCGAGAATGGTCCCTTTTTAATGCTTAGGTTGCCATTGCTCTTTGTTCATCAAAGTTCTATCACTGATGCATTACCTTGCCTTCTTGTTCAGCTGGTATCTTTGACAAAAAACTTGAAGAATAATAACAATTTGGGCTATTATTTCCCTAATGTTTCCAACCCTTAGGTCTGGTTAGCTCTAAATAATAGTCATGTTTCGGGTCCTCGTACTATTTAGAAGCTTTCAGAGTAATATGCAGAACTCCTTTTACTTGAATATTATCAGTCCATTAATCGTTATTTCAATGAAAAATGCTTGAAAAAGATTATCACAGTGGACAAGATGAAATTTTATTGAGAGCAAAGCTCGAAATGAATAAATTAATCAAGATAGCAAATTTTTTTAAGATACGAAATGAATAAGATGAAAATAGGTACCCTAGATATCATAGCATGAGCTCCTCTGCACGAAACTTCTCGAGGACCCTTTAAACTTGATACGTGTTTAGAAGTCCTAGAAGACTTTGTTGATGCCCCAAGATGTATCATACCTCCTTCTTGTTAATTCGGAGACGACAAGAATACAACATGCCCTACATTTGATCAGAAATTTGAATGGCCCATTCTTGGGTTTTCAACTCAAAACCCCTTTGGTCTCAAGGCACCCTTTGCGGATTTCACCTTGGCCTCTCATCTTTCCTTTTCTTTTTCTCTTTTTTTTTTCTTTTCCTTTTTTTGAAATATTTTTGATTGAATCTGAATTCATAGGATTAGGCAGGTCCTTGTTATCGCTCCCGGTCAAAATCAGCGCTTTTCAGATAAGGCCTTCCACATAAGGTCCTTCCCAGTTTGGCATTCACATTCTTCTAAAGTCTTTTTGTATGGGAAGGATCTTCTTCGCTACCAGGTTCCCCTCATGGAATTCTCTGGGGCGAATCTTTTTGGTGAGTTTGCATCATTTGTTTTTGGTACATTTGACCGTGAGGATTGCCCTTAGCCTCTTTTCTTCGATCAAGTTTAGCTGATCATATTGGGATTGGATCCCTTCTACTTCATCCAACTTCAACTCCGATAAAACTCGGACAGAAGGAATCTCAACTTCAATGGGCAAAATCGCCTCCAATGATAATATATAACATGGAGAAATAATTTACGAACAAAATGTTGCACTAATGAATCACAATAGCATGAAAATACGAATAAACGAATTATAATACACATAATGGCAATAGTTACAAACACATCATTTTTAATACCAATATTAACAATTAAAGAAAACGAAACAAAATAATATGTAAAATAATTTAAAGTAAATAATAGTTTAAAATAAATGATTTGTAAGAACAATTCAAAATAAATAATAAAAAGTTTCTAATAAACAAAATATAAAAAAACTAAAAATACAAAACAATAAAACAATTTAAAATAAATAATAAAAATAACATATAAAAGTTTTAAAATATATATAAATTTGAAAGATATATATATAATAGTTTAGAATAAATAACATATAAAAGAAATTTAAATAAATACTATGTAAAACAACTTAAAATAAATAATATATATAAAAGTTAAAATAAATAATATATATAAAAGTTAAAATAAATGATGATAAAAGAGCATTTTTTTTAAAAATAAATAAATTAAATGGACTGAGGATGAGATTGAAATCTAATTAAAATTCGGGGTTTAAATTGTAAATAAATAAAAAAGGGTTGCTAGGGGACCAAAATAGAACGTGCTTAAAGAATGAGGGACTGATTGGGAAAATATTCCTAGCCCTCATGCGCAGCATTTCAGCATGGACCAAAGTGAAGCAAGTGTAAAAACCATGGGGTCAAATTAAAAAAATTGAAAAGAAAGAACAAAAGGGTCGAATTGAAAACGAATGACAAAGCGAAAGGACCCGCAGCACAAATAGCCCATTTGGCCTTACAAACGCGCGGATCCTCTGCCAATAGGGTCGGGTCGAACCAGTTCCCCCTAAAAAAACGATGCCGTTTTGGCATCTGGGGGTCAAATTGAAACGACGCCGTTTCACCTTCATTATTGAAACCCAAATTTTTTGAAAGCTTTCATTTCCAGCCCTCAAACCAAAAAAAATCTAAGCCTCTCATCCTCTCAACACTCCCCCCACATCCGGCCATGGTCACCGTCGTAGCGCCGCCGTGGCTCCACCGTGGGTGGTGGTCGGAGCCGCACAAAAATCAGGTTTTTAGCCCCTTTTTTAACAGTTTGAAGGCCAAGCCTTCTTAACAACAACAAAAAAACCCGAAAGAAAAGACCCCTCACCCTACCTTGTAGGGTTGATTTTGGCGACGGAGAGAGGACCTCCGACGACGTGGCCACGGGACGTTTTAGGTGAGCTTTTCCTTTCCTTTTATTTTTTTATTTTTTGTGCATAAAAAAAATAAAAAAGCAAGACCAAAATAAATAGAAATAAAAACGAAAATCACCTTTTAAAAATATAAGTTCAAATCTTTGTTTTTTTGTATTCAATCTTCTAGGAAAAATACAAAGGTACTGTTTATGGCTTTTATAGCCAAATTACAAGGTTGTTTATTTCTATTTTTTGTCTTCTTCTCTGTTTTTTTTGTTTGTTGCCTTTTGCTTGCGTGTTGCCTTTGTTTTGCATGTGTCAGATGCGTGCTGCGGTGGTGGCGTGTGAAGAGGCCGTGCAGCGCGCGTGGGAGGAGCGGCGGTGGCAGTGGCTATTAGAGGGTAGGTACGGCGCAAAAGGGGGCTAGGGTTTTTGTTAGGTGTTTGGGGTGCTGGGTTATTTAGGCTATTAGGGTTTTTAATTTTTTTGGGCTTTGTAATTTGGGTCTGATGGACTGTTAATATTTGAGATTTTTTTTGTGTTTGGTTTTTTGGTCTAATTTGGGCCCGAGCAGAATAGGCCCGTTATAGACACTATATGGCGTGTAAAGATGGGTGAGTGTTGTTAACCCCACATGGTGTGATGGGATGGTCGGAGATGGTGTGTAGAGGATGGGGTAGGATTCTGTATATCTGTTTTGTTTATCTGATTCTGATATCTGTATCTGTTAAGGACTTAGGTCCAAATTTGTGTCTGTTTGCATACGAGATTCTATGTATGTTGCATGACTATCTCTATTGGGTTACACATTGGGTTTACGAAATCTCATATCTGTTTGTTTGTTTGTTCAGGTAATCCTCAGACATAGGCGGGTCGGTGCGACGGAGGCTCAGCAGTGACCACTTGTCAAAAACCTGTTATTTTTCTTATCCTTATTTATCGGTTTTACTTAATTTCTGGTTTTTGAGAGAGTTTTATAATTTTTAGACTCTCCGGACTTTTGGGACTACTCATTTTTGATTTTCTGGGTTGGTTGCGTTTATGATTTTTAAACTAGGATGATTGACAAAATTCCAGTTTTACGCGAATAAATGTTTTGAAAACACGAGCATGGTTTTGATTTAAATGATTTTCAAACTTTTGCTGCAAGATATTTGGTTAATCTTGAAGGACAACATGTAACGGTTTTAGTAATGATTTTTATCTAATAACTATACAATATTTTATAAAGTATTATCGGCTTCAAAAACCTTCTTCATAACGCTCCTGAATTTAGCCATAACGTCTAGGTCAGGTTTAGGGTGTTACATTTAGTGGTATCAGAGCCAGGTTGCAAAACTCGAGCTGTGAATTTTGGGTTCCAAAATTGGGTTTGAATGAGGATTGGTTTTCAAAAATTTTTTATGTATTTTAAGTAAGTGTGTGGTACACTGAGTCACCGACACTGATCCTGTAAGTACTTCTGGACTTAGAAAATACTGTAGTTAAAACTCTCTGAAACTGTACTGAGTTAGTTAGAGACTAAACTTCTGAAACATTTCTGAACTTTTGATATCTGAAGCATAAAACATCTGTTAATAAACATTGAAACTGATGCATAAAATTTTATAATGTAGATTAAACTGAAAATATGATGAGCGTACGTGAAATATGTGGTCGAGGTATTCATGGGCGCGGCTGGCGCCGTAGGGGAACTTGAGATGATTCTTCTACTTTGAGCCGTATGCCGGATCTAGATACGTGTGAGACACTGGTTTCAGTTGGTATTGAGACTGGGTTTCAATGCCACTTGGCTGGGGACGATGCACTGTCCCAAGCCATGTTGAATGTTTTGGAGAGGGTCGCTGGACCCCATTCTAGATCTGGGGGCCGTGAGTCAGTAATTGAACGACTCTGGTCTAATAGAGCTGAGCTATTTAGGGGCGTCACTAGAGTTGCCCCTACTGTGGCCGAGTACTGGTTGGAGGCCACTGAGAGGATAATGAACAACATTGACTGTACCCCTAAGCAGAAACTAAAGGGTGCAAGTTTCTTTACTTCACGATGAGCGATATCAGTGGTGGTTATCGGTTGAGGAGGGTACTCAACTAGATCGTTTGAATTGAGACTATTTTAAGACAGGCCAGACCTAATGGGCCTTCTAGAGTGGGTGTTCTAGTTACTCTTACTAGGGTTCAACCATCCACACTGCCAATGCCATAGAGAGATCCATCCACAATGTCAATGCCAATGCCAATACCAGTACATAATGCTGAACATGAGAATAGGGACATTTTATCGATGCACAATGAAAGCAACACTAGTTCCAATGCTAGCAACCTTTCTGGTCCAAGGTTGTTTTATAGTTCCAATGCTAGCAACCTTTCTGGTCCAAGGTTGTTTTATAGATTCAATTTTGTTTATCTTTTAAATCCTGAATAATTTTTCTTTTCAATCTTGAGATCCTTACTTAAAAATGTCTTGTTGCTTTCAGGGCAGTTAAAAATTCATTGTATGATCCATTATTCGAAAGGATAGGACTGCCTGTTGATCCTCATTTGAGGATGTTTGCTACCATATAATATTCGGTAATTGCTTTCATTATTTATAGAACCACACAATATTGTGAGCAAAGTTATATTAAATCTATATCCTTAGCATATAATCCATGGAAATGATGAATTAGAATAGATGTTTGATTATTTTCCTTCTATTTTTCAGGATGAAACATGGGGTTTGACCTACGAAGGAATGTAGACTTCAAAAAGTTTATTGACCAATGATGCCGAAGCATTGTTATGCTATGTTATGGACTTCAGTTTTAATTTTGTGTCCAACTTTAAAAATGACATTATTATGTGATGTTATCGATGTTATTTTTGGTATAATTGGAAGTTTAGTTTTGTATTATAATATAATTAAAGTTTTACTAATGATTAAGCTAAATTGTACTTTTTATTGTGTTAATTTTAAAACCACTTTGATATCTAAAGTTACTTTTGATTTAGTCATTTATTGGTTTAGGGAGGTACAAATGTTGGAGACAACATTGTTGGTAGAGTAGTCTTAAATTTGGATTATGAAAATGAGAAAAGAAGTATAATTGAAGGCAAAATGATGAATGTTATCCAAGGAATTGTGAAATTTGAATTTCAAACTTATCATGTGATGTTATGGATGTTATTTTTGGTATAATTGGAGGTTTAGTTTTCCTTTATAATGTAATTAAGCCTTTTCTAATGATTAAGCTAAATTATACCGTTTTCTTATTGTGTTAATTTTTTAACCACTTTTATATCTAAAGTTACATTTCATTTAGTCATTTATCAATTGAGGGGAGGTACGACTGTTGGAGACGACATTGTTGGTAGGGCAGGTATAAACCTGGATTATCAAAATGAGAAAAATAGTATAATTGAAGGTGAAATGATGAATGTTATCCATGGACTTGTAAAATTTGAATTTTGAACTTATCATGTGATGTTATGGATGTTATTTTTGGTATAGTTGGAGGTTTAGTTTTCTTTTATAATGTAATTAAGCTTTTACTAATGATTAAGCTAAATTATACTATTTTAAGCTAAATTATACTATTTTCTTAGTTTTTTTAACCACTTTGATATTTAAAGTTACATTTCATTTAGTCATTTATCGATTTAAAGGAGGTATGAATGCTGGAGACGAAATTGTTGGGAAGGCTGTCATAAACCTGGATTATGGAAATGAGAAAAATATTATAATTGAAGGCGAAATGATGAACTTGTGAAATTTGAATTAGAGATTTGATTTTCGAACTTGATGTTTGAACTGAGAATCTAAGTGATATCTTAGATCTTTATGGCTCAGATGCTTTGTCATCAACGAGCTATATGTGGATTGGGAACTTCGGGAGGACAACGATCAGCCCCTTTAAGGTCTAGACATGGATTGGGAAAATCATCATCATTCAAGCGATTCAAGGTATATTGATTTGTCCAAAATACTCAAATTTAGCTTCAAAATGTTCTAAATATAGGATTTTTGTGTGCAATATTTAAGGGTGGTTTCAAACTAATCCTTTTTGAATTTGATGAACCAAAGAGAGAACCATCCACTTTGCCAATGCCAATGGTAGCATCCGATGCTGAACGTGAGAATTAGAACCTTCTATGGATGCACAATAAAGCTAGCACTAGTTCCAACACTAGCAACCTTTTTTGTCCAAGGTTAGTTCTACAGATTCTATTTTGTTTATCTATGAATTCTTGAATAGTTTTTTCTCTTCAACCTTAGATCTTTTTTTATAAGAAAGTCTAATCGGTTTGAAGCCAATTACAAATTCGTTGTAAGATCCATTAATCAAGGGGATTGGACTTCATGTTGATCCTCATTTGAGGATGTTTGCCGCCATGTAACTATAAGGTAATTGCTTTCTTTATATACAGAACTAAACAATATTCACAGCATAGTTATGTTAGATATGCATCCTTTATATATAATTCTTGCTAATGATGAATTACAATAGAGATTTGATTATTTGCTTTCATTTTTTCAAGATGAAACAGGGGGTTTGACAACTATATTACTGCTAGCTCATCATTATTACCTAATATATATATATTCCACATTAAGTTTCTCAATGCCCGACTTGGATATAGATAAAGTTTTTTGATACATTAAGGGTGAAATTTTTATAATTTGAAAATGAAAAAAATGGTTGAAATTTAATCATTGTTCTCACTATTGATTTTGGTTTTGTGGAGGAAAATGAAAAAAAAGGCTACTGGTGGTTCGATGTAATTAATTCAAATCATTCTTTCTCTATATGTCATACTTTGTCTGGAATAATGATAATGCCTTTCAGATATAAGAACGTGCTATTCGTTCAATATAGATATGACTGTAACCTTCACCTTAATTTTAATTCAATTGGGGATAGATTCTCTCTCTCTTCTCTAAAGGATGATTTAAAACAAGGAAGATAATCGATGTATGATGTATCCGTACAAAATTACGATTATATCGCTTAGATCAGAGAACATGTCATGTGTTGGACAGTGGGACAATCGTTGTCTCAACTATTGATTCTGGTTCTGTTGAAGAAAGTGAAAAAAGTTATGGGTGATTTGATGTAGTTAATTCAAATCTTTCTTTCTCTACGTGTCATATGTTGTCTGAAATAACGGTTATATATTTCAGATCTAAGAACATGCAATTCGTGTGATATAGATAAGATCATAACTTTCATCTTAATTTTAATTTAATTGGGTATAGATTCTCTAAAGGGAAAAAAGTTTAAAAGGATAAGTTAATGTGATGTTATTTAAAACTTTATTAAACCATCATTGTATATTATACTCTGAACAATATTCTAGTGACATTATTTTAAATTTAAAACATATAATGTGTTTTATAAGAATGAATCTAATTTTCAACCATCTTTAATATGGGTCTGGACTATAGTTTTGTGTAATTTAAAGTTAATTTTCCAATCATGAAAGAATAGATTTATAATATTTTATTTATTTTAAGTAGAAGAAGTCATTTTAAGTAGTTCTAACGCAACAAATAAATCAAGTATCTGTTATATGACTTTAATGACTTCAAATTTTGATTTCATGGACAACGACGATGATATTGGGGGTGAATGAAACAACTACAATTTTATCAAAAGTATTTAAGGAAATTATTGACATATACTATGCCTCCAATTCTTTAATAATTTAAAGTTATATATATTAATTATTGTTTTACTTTAATGTTAAAAAAATAACTACATTTAAATGTAATTATTTTAATTCTCGTTTACACTAAAATTGAAAAATATAATTAGAATACTCTAATTACACTTAATTCAATACAACCCACTAATTATTAAAAAAATTGGTTTTAAAATTGCAAGGTGATTTTGTGTTAATTCAACCATGGTGGACCTGCCCTTTATAGAGATTGAGTTTATGGTAAGTATGACAAAGCATTTGCATGAAGGGCATAATTAATTCTGAACCAATCACCGCACGTACAGCATGGCAAAGCCAGATAAGAGGCTTCTTTTTTTTTTTTGATGAATTGTAAGTTTATTCCCTTCTTTTTTCTCTTTTGTTTTTTTCTTATATTATTTCTCTTCTAATCAAATAAATTTTATTTGTAGTAATTATCCAGTTTTTAACAAATCAAATAATTAATTGCCAGCTCATCAATATTACCTAATATATACTTCACAATGCCTAAATGGATAAATATAAAGTTAAAAAAATAAAAAAGGTTAAAATTAAAACTTTATATGTTATACGCTTATTCATATATAAGCTGTAATCTAGCGTTCGAAGAATAACAAAAAAATTATTAAAGACTATTGAAACCGGCATTTTGCGGCTAAATAATTCATCAAGGATTATGGCTAAGTTGTATTGAAAAATCAATGAAAGTCGTAGGAAGCATTCGACTACTTTACTATTGAACAACAAATTTTAACATGAAGATTTATAATTGTGGTGTAGTTTATGCCCAACATTTTATACCATTATGTGTAGATTGTTTTTAAGGGTGAGTCAGGACCAAATTACATAAAAGATTAAACTTACTGTGTAATTTTTCAAAGTATCTCTAAGCTACTGCTTATTTAACCATCTTTTAACTTTGTGACTCACATACATGTACCCCTCACTCTACTTTTTTTGCCTATAAATAATCTTTCAATTTTTCATTTCTAGTTCACAAAAAACTTGGGTCTTAATCATATCCCTTCTCCATATTTGTCCCTATCTCTTGCTTTGGCTGCTCTTACTATCTTTTGTGCTTCAAAAAAGGAGACAGACCCCCTGCCTTGCAGGTAAAGAACCTTTTTAAATCTCTAGATTCCAGTTTCAATTTAGTTTGATTATAGTGCATCTTATATCTGCAAATCTATAATTTTCTTTTTTGATTTGTACTTAAAAATGGGTGCTTTTGGTATTGTTAAATGCTGTACTCAATCCTACCCTTTAATCTTGGTTCATTTGAGAGTTCAATTCTCCCTTTCTTCTTCTAGGAGAAAAAAATTTTAAGGTTGACAATCTATGTAGGATATAATCTGTACAAAATTATGATTATATCGTTCAGATCTAACAACGTGTCATTTGTTGAATATGATTATTGTCCCCACTCTTGATTCTGGTTCTGATGTGAAAAGGGAAAAGATATGGATGATTCAATGTACTTTACTGAAATCTTTCTATGTCTATATGCTATACTTTTGTTTAAAATAACGGTTATGTTTTTAAGATCTAAGAATGTGTCTTTCGTTCAGCAGATACGATCGTAACTTTCAACTTGATTTGAATTCAATTAGGGATAAGTTCTCTCCCTCTTCTCTGAAGGGGAAAAAGTTAAAAGGATGAGTTAATGTACTACAATTTAAATCCTTATAATTCGTTTAGGGAAAATAATCATTTTATATTTTATTTTGTACAAAATTTCAGTTAGATTATTTTATATTTAAAATGTATATTATGTTTTATATTGATATGATCAAATAAACTAAAATTAAGATTTTCAAGAATACATTTCTCTTGTTGTTTTATCGCACCACTAGCTATGTGGGTAGCTGAAATTTAAAAAAAATCACAAAATATTAGCAGCTTTTTATTTATTTAAGTTATAGAAGAAAGAGGAGATACATTTTTATTTTGTTTTTTTTCTTGCAAGTGAGGAGGGACGGAGCTAGAATTTTTTTTGGGGCAGAATTAAATTGTATATTTTTACGGTAGTAAAAATGTAATTTTAAATCATATTTTTATTATTTTTGGGGACAAAGTACAATTTTATCATTATTTATTTAAAATTTATAAATTATAAAGGGCCTGAATAAAAATTTTTGTATTTTAGGGGAGACAGAGGCACTTGCCTGTCGCCATTGGCTCCTCCACTGCAAGTGAGGAAGTTACCGTATTAAGTGATAATAAATTGTTTATTTTAAGTTAATTATATAAATAATATTAATTTTATTTCATTTTATATATTTAATTCGGTTTGGTTTTTTGACATATTCAAAAGTATGTCAGTATGTTGTAATATATTTAAAAATATGTTAGTATGCAATTAAATTGATAACATAAACTCAATCAAAATTTTGTATAACTAATAACATAAAATTAGTTATATATTTTATTATATAAAGTATAAAAGATAGCAATATTGATAATATACAAATATATGTAGACAAAATGTATGAGTAATTTACAATTTTCTAAACATACATCTTAAAATCTAGCTAATAACATAGAGGACAAATGTTTTAGATTGAGTATGAAAGTTAGGGTTTTGGAATGGAGTAGGGACCATTGTTCTCAACCAATAAGATAAGGTTTTCAAAGAATGTTATTAATATAACTATAGTTTTGTTCTTCACATTCTGTTTGAAGAAACTATATCCTTCCTAGGTTTTAAATAACTCCAAATTGTTCCTTCCTTTGCCATGATGGCAACTGTAGAGATATTATTTTACTTGGGTCCACTTAAATTTATTTTAAAATTATTAATAATAAAAAATATTTCACCAAAATAACTAATAATCATAAATTTAAAAATATTTCGCTTGAGTCCACTCTTTGAATTGTTAAAATAAATAAAGGAAAATAAAAATTGTAGTAATTAATTTGATTTTCAGCCCATTTATAATTTGGATTTGGATTGTCGTTTTGTTTAATTTAAAGTTAAGCATAAATTTATGGTTTGTTTATTTATTTTGAGCAGAAGAATATTTCAAGTAGTTCTAAAGCAGCTACTAAAATGGAGTCACCCTTATTTGACTTTAAAGACTTCAGTGAAATTAGTGATTTTGACTTCATGTACAATGGCAACGATATTTTGGTGAATGAAGTTGCTACAAATTTGTCAAAGGTGATTAAGGAAATTATTTACTTATACTATACCTCAATTTCTTTAATAATTTAATGGTAAATATGATGTTAATTATTGTTTTACTTCAGGGGATTGAGGACATTGGATCAGCCAATGGAAGCAATAACAATCACCCTGTAATAGATGAGCTAAACTCCAACCATATTTTGCCTGCCCCTGCCAATGAACTCCATGAATCTCCTCCATCAGCACCCAAACCAGCTCAGATGCCCAAAACATCAGTACATTATCTCAAATTTATGATATATATTGTTTATTTACTTCAGTGCTAATGTATTAGGTTTGCCTACTATTATATGACATGTTATCCTTGTATTTAATCAAAACTTTGTTTACATAGCAACAGGTGGATGAAGGAGTGGAACTTCCACCTCCATTAGCAACAACAAATGAACAAACTCAACTCGATCCAATGAACGCTGATCTCAATACTTTCGGAGAGGTTAGCCATCATAAGAAATTAAACCCTTTTCGTGTTAATCATATTCTTGATTAATTTCTTCCATTACATTCTTGTAATACTAGGTTTTATCCTCTCTTTTTTTTCAATAGGTGTCACTGGATCAGTTGATAGAATCACCTGACTTACCTAATGAATCTTTCCTTCACGGTTGGAGCTCCAATTCGAACCTTGAGCCGCCAGTACCTTTAGGGTTTGAAGGAAATAATCCTTCACTCAAAAATGATGATGATGCAAGTCAAACAACATCACCTCCTTTTAGTCCTCTTATAATGGAGCGAACAAATTCATTCCCTTTGCCACTAGTAACCTAGCTCAAACTCCATGCCTATTGAATGTAAACAATTTATATTACATTGCATGATTCTTAATTTATCTATTATCTTGTTCAGGAAGAAATGCTCCTAAAAGATGGAGTTTATACGGCTCAATCAGTTTACTCAGAGCGCAGAGTTAACTCAGTTCAAGCCAATCAGCTTAACAGTCATATTGGAAGTAGCCTTCCTAAAGATAGAGTTCATAAAACTCAACCGGATCACTCAGAACGTAGGGCTAACTCAATTAAAGCCAATAATCTCAATAGTTATATTGGTAGTAACCTCTCAAAAGATGGAGCTTATATAGCTAAATCGGTTTACCTGGAGCGTAGAGATAACTCGGTTGAAATAAATAAACTCAATGGTCATGTTGGAAGTAGCCTCCAAGATGGGCCCCTAAGGTACGTATTTGATCATTTTCTTAATTGTTTAATGAAATAATATTGTACTAACACTTAAAATTTTTCTACCATTAACATAGTTGTAGTCCTCAAAGGGAAGATTTAGTCAATCAAGGCAGGAGGGTAACTTTTGCTGATCAGTTTCAACAAAACAATGGAAACAATAATTCCAATGGCAACCAACAACCACTTGCATACCCAAATTTGACCCCTCAAAGCTTAGTGAGTAGTAGTTGTTTACTTTAAATTAGTCGACATTGATATGGTCTCACTGTATAAGGCCATTATATGCTTTTGTTTTGGACTGAACAGACTGGGGTTGGAATTCTGCATGGAAGATCTACACAAATCAATCGACAAGCATCGACTTGGAACTCATACAAAGGGAATAACTTTTATAGGCCTTTGGCTCCAGCTAGGTATCGAATTGATCAAACACAATTAAACTAAAATAAGTATGATGCTCTTAATGTTTCCTTTTTTTGTGTTTTAGGTCACAAGCTGATGAGTTCCGATCAATTGGTAATTCTGATTCTCAGCAATACAACTTCATTCAACCTAGATTTTCTGCACTTTTAAGGTATTAAATATTTGTATAATACATATCAACACATGATATTTAGAATGGTATAGTGATGTAATCTTTGTATTTTTAAATCTAGGTCCCAGCAAAACAATCCATCACAACTTCTTAATCAAGTCCCTAATAGGCCAAATGCATCCGACTCACTTCTCAAGCATTCCATGTTGACTAAGCATTCAATCCCTTCCCAGTTTATGTATTTTCATCATCTTTCATTCTTCTTTTTAGTGTATCTTACAATGTGAAAATATAAACTTTTGTTGTTATTTCTTTTGTTCTTATAGGTCTCAAAATTTATCTTATCAACAACATGATCAAGTTTCAATGACAACCGGAGCATATAATCCTCGAACTTATAGCACTAGATTGACTGAATCTTCCATGCCATTGAGGTACCTCTTATCTATCTTTCTAAGTTTTAATATGAAATGGATAATTGAGGAGTGGTTCACCTTGTTTGTTGGATTTAGAACCTCAACACTTTCTCCTAATCGTCAAACCAATCCACTCGATGTATCGAATTTACGATACCGTAACTCTTTGCAACCAAGATCCTCAACGCTTTCCAATTCTAGGTACTTGCTATTCTAAAAAGAAGTTATTTGTTTAAGAAGTTTAAGATTTTCAACAGTATGATTCACAGGCTTATCTCTAACCTTTTTTTTTTCTCTTTAGTGGCAGGTACAACTTCCAGGATTTGAATGACTATCGTGACCATCAAATTGACCAGTTTAATTTGATGACAAGTCAACTTGGTTCACAAGTTTCCAACTCTATGTTGCAAGATTCTCTGATGCATTCAGGGTTATTATTTGCTTGCTTTTAGGTGCTTTTCAGATGGAATATGGAATCATTTTAAACATTATTAACCATTGTCTATTTTGAACCGTAGATCATATCATTTGCCCCATCATCAACAAGCAAGCAGTCAATTCTCGATACTTAGTTTATCAAAGTTACCGCATCACCAGCAAGCAAGCAGTCAATTCTCGATGCCTTGTTTATCAAATCCAGACCTTTATAATTCTAAGCTGCCAGAAAGTTCAATTCTGCAAAGGCTTCTACAACAAGAAGTATTGTTGAACCAACCTGCTACGCTCATTCCCACATATCCTCTCTCTGGGACTGGGACTGGCACTGGGACCTCCATTTCAAGCATTGTCTTCAATTCATTACTTCAGAATGTAAAATAAAAACCCATTTTCACTAAAAATATTTCTTGGAAACAAATACCCCTTTTTCCATTGAGCAATGAATTATATGTTTGCAGGAAACTGGTGGTACTTCAACTTCTCAGCAAGTGGGAACACCCTTAAGCAACTACAGGAAGGTATTGTCTCACCATCATTAAGATACAAATTTAATTTATTTTCTATTTTAAATTTTGATTTTTGAATTGATTCAGCGAAAAGCTTCGAGACGAAAACGACCAACCGCTGCAAGGACCAGATATGGATTGGGAGAACCATCATCATCATTAAAGCGATTCAGGGTATCTTAATTTGTCCAAAATACTCAAATTTAGTTTTGAATTGTTCTAAATATATGATTTTTTGTGCAACATTCAAGAGTAGTTTCAAGCTAATACTTGTTAGATTTCATCAATCATAGAGAGAACCATCCACACAGCCAATGCCACAGAGAGATCCGTCCACAATATCAATTCCAAAGCCAATACCAGTACCCAATGCTGAACATGAGAATAGGGGCATTTTATCGATGCACAAAGAAATCAACACTAGTTCCAGTGCTAGCAACCTTTCTGGTCCGAGGTTGTTTTATAGATTCAATTTTATCTTATAAACCCTGAATAATTTTTCTCTTCAATCTTGAGATCCTTACTTAAAAATGTCTTGTTGCTTTCAGGGCAATTAAAAATTCATTGTATGATCCATTATTCGAGGGGATAGGACTGCCTGTTGATCCTCATTTGAGGATGTTTGCTACAATGTAATATTTGGTAATTGCTTTCATTATATACAGAACCACACAATATTGTCAGCAAAATTATGTTAAATCTATATCCTTAGTATATAATCCATGGATATGATGAATTAAAATAGAGGTTTGATTATTTGCCTTATATTTTTCAGGAAACATGGGGTTTGATCAACATAGGAATGTGGACTTCAAAAAGTTTATTGATCGATGATGTCGAAGCATTGTTATGCTATGTTATGGACTTCAGTTTTAATTTTGTGTCCAACTTTAAAAATGACATTATTATGTGATGTTTTCGATGTTATTTTTGGTATAGTTAGAAGTTTAGTTTTCTATTATAATATAATTAAAGTTTTACTAATGATTAAGCTAAATTATACTTTTTTTTATTGTGTTAATTTTTAAAACCACTTTGATATCTAAAGTTACTTTTCATTTAGTCATTTATCGATTTAGGGGAGGTACGAATGTTGCAAACAACATTGTTGGTAGTGTAGTCATAAATTTGGATTATGAAAGCGAGAAAAAAGGTATAATTGAAGACGAAATAATGAATGTTATCCATGGACTTGTAAAATTTGAATTTCGAACTTATCATGTGATGTTATGGATGTTATTTTTGGTATAATTGGAGGTGTAGTTTTCTTTTATAATGTGATTAAGCTTTTTTAATAATTAAGCTAAATTATACCGTTTTCTTATTGTGTTAGTTTTTTAACCACTTTTATATCTAAAGTTATGTTTCATTTAGTCAATATTTATCAATTTTGGGAGGTACGAATGTTGGAGACGACATTGTTGGTAAGGCAGTCATAAATAACCTGGATTATCAAAATGAGAAAAATAGTATAATTGAAGGTGAAATGATGAATGTTATCCATGGACTTGTAAAATTTAAATATCGAACTTATCATGTGACGTTAAGGATGTTATTTTTGGTATAGTTGGAGGTTTAGTTTTCTTGTATAATGTAATTAAGATTTTACTAATGATTAAGCTAGATTATAGGGTTTTTTACAAAAATAATATAAAAAATTAAAAAATTACCAAAATATTATAACTTTTTTATTTACCAAAAAATATATAATTTTTTATTTACCAAAATATATAAAAAAACTAAAAACAAAAAAATAAAAATAGAAAAAAAACTGAACCGATTTGACAATTCCACAGGTGGAGGGAAGCGGGTTAGCGGCACCAGCTTGAGGCAACCTCATATGCACCACCCTTGAATTTAAGGGTGGTCGGTTGGTGGGGGAAGAAGGAGAGGGAAGAAGAAGAAAGAAAGGAAGAAAGAAAAGAAGGAAAAGAAAAGGAGAGGAAAGAAAGAAAAGAAGGAAAGAAAAGGAAAGGGAGGAAAGAAAGAAAAATAAGGAAAGAAAAGGAAAGGAGAAGAGAAAAAAAGAAAGAAGAAGAAGAGGGAAGGAAGGAAAAAAAGAAAATAAGGTAATTTTATTATTAATTTAAGATTTTTGTACTATTTGTGTGTTAAAAATAATGTTAAGTACATTTTACGATTTTATTATTTTATTTAGGATATATAATTTTGAGATATATTTAGCATGAAAAATTCATGGTATGTACATTATATGTTGATTAGGAATTTTTTATGAAATTGACTTAGGATGTTGAAATTAATTTTGTTAGGAAAATAACATTAAAAGTAAAATGATAAAGAAATATATTTAAGAAAACATAAAATACGAAAAGAAAAACGAAAATTATATATTCACCGAAAGTAAGAAAATGCGAAAAAATTATATCTTTAATAAATTTTAAACATAATGCACTGAAAAAGTATAAAATTATAAAATTTAAAATGACGATATTTTTAAAATAATAAAATGCGGAGAAAAATACGAACAAATGGCCAAAATAATAGTGTATTACTAACTTTTAAAAATTGAGAAATAGTTAATACAAATATTTTAAAAATATAATGAAATAATATAAAGTAATAAAATAAAAAATAAAAATTTTTTATTGAAAGTAATAAAATCGGGAAAAATACGAGCAAATGGCGGGGATAAGGATTTTTTCTTACACCAAATAAAAACCTGCTTTTAGTATTTTTATTTTGGTAAATAAAAAATATATAATATTTTGTTATTTTTTAATATTTTATTATTTTGTAATGTTTTATTATGGGTTTTATACAAAATAATATAAAAAAATAAAAATTACCAAAATATTATAACTTTTTTATTTACTAAAAATATATAATTTTTTATTTACCAAAATATATAAAAACTAAAAACAAAAAAATAAAAACAAAAAACACACACTAAATTAATAAATTAATTTTACACTAAATACACTAAATAATACGAGTAAATGGCGGGATAATGGTTTTTTTACACTAAATTAATTTTAAAAACACACTAAATTAATAAATTTAAAACATTATGTAAAATTATAAAATTAGAAATGAAGATATTTTTTAAAGTAATAAAATGCGGAGAAAAAAATACGAACAAATGGCCGAAGTAAGAGTTTTTTACTAACTTTTTTTTCAACTTGCAGGCACTGCAATGACTTCATTGATTAGCACCAAAAGCCACATATCTGATGCGGTTAATAACGCGGTATGATTTATTATTTATTAATCACGGGTTCTATTTATTTAAAAAGGATAGACGTACAAAGAAATAATGTTATCGTAAAATTTTTCTGTAATTTAACACTATCAGGACTCGTACCGAGTTTTAAGGGGCCGTGTGAGTGTTTTGAAGAATACTCCAGATGCACGGTTGATGCCGTACTTAGAGCTAGCCGGATTTGGGTCCGTAGTACGATCCAAGATAATCGCCTTGCGCTTTGATTTATTATCTGCGCTAGTGGAGCGGTGGCGCCCGAAGACCCACACTTTTCATTTTCCGTGCAGGGAGTGCACGGTGACCTTGGAGGATGTAGCGTTGCAGCTTGGGTTCCCAATTGACGGGAGTCCCGTAACGGGATTATCTGCATTTACCGATCCGGATGCACTTTGCTATCGGCTTCTAGAGACTCACCAGGGACGGTGAGTCATATTTTCGAAGCTTACAATTTACATGGTGAAAGCCAAGTATGGACAATTATCGACAATGACCATCAAGGCGAGTTGATGTGCGCTGCTCGAGCGTACATCATGCATATCATAGAGGGAGAAATCATGCCTGATGCAAACAACGACAAGGTGCATTTGATGTACTTGCCTCGTTAGTGACTTGTCCAAAGTGTTAGCTCCTATAGTCGGGCTCACCGCTAGCGCCTTGTATCGAGAGCTTTGTCGGGCGACAGATCCGAAAGTTCGCGACATGGGCGGATGCCTCGCCCGCCGCTGCCCTCTGGTATCATCGGATGCCATTTTGGCATCGGTTGACACTAACCGTATGTTTATCCACCTTGAACAGTGATAAAATATAACTTCTCATTATTTGTGGTCATAATATATTGACTAATGTTACCAACTCTAAACCCTATATTTGTTTTTTGTAGGTGGAGTGCTCGTCCGGGTATCGGGAAGTCGTACAATGTACCGCTATACCGCCTCATGATTAAACAGTATGCCCGGGATGGGGTAAGATGCTATTCTAATATTCATGACATCTTACTTTCTATATCTTACGCACACGTTATGGCTAATTATAACCATGTTATTAATCATGCAGTTTATATGGACGCCGCATCAACGCCGTAAATTACAATTTGTGGTACCCTCGTCACAGACGCAGCATTTGTACATATGGTGCACTAACGCACCAATTATACATTTCAACATGGTCGAGTGGTATCACGGGGATCGGGTGCTACGGCAGTTTGGCTGCATCCAACCTATCCCGGATCCGCCGTGTGAGGTGGGAGAAGTTCACGGCAAGAATAAGAGAGGAAAATCGATGATGGATTGGGGAATTAAGCACCGAAAATTTGTGGCACTGTGGAACGATCGATTTCGTCGAAGACCTCAGATGGTTATGGCTACCGACTCGCAACCATCATTAGAGTATATGCAATGGTACTATAGTTGCGGGAAGCCATATTTATTCGGAGGCTAGTCGATTGTAATCCCCCCGTACATGCAGTGACATGGGGGATCGGCCACAGCGGCCCAGCATGATCCGAATCCCATGACATATTATTCTCCGGAACCACCAGAGCCTGAGCAGGAGCCCCAGCCAGATCCGGAACAATCTGGATTTGTCGGTTCAGATAGCTATCATCCGGATTTGTCAGGCACTGACAATTTACCGAGCTTCTCAGGGCTAGAATATGCATACGACTTTGAACTATTCGGATCTTACTCGTCCGGCCCATATCCGCAGCATTATGGGACTCCCTCAGGTGCATCAAGTTCGTCGTTGCCAAACGAGGGACCTGCTCAAAATGATTTCCTCCCTATTTTTACTACACCTCCACCTACGCCAAATGATAATGGCGGTCATCGCGGGCACCCAGAACGTGACCGTCGACCTCCGAATAGGTATACCCCTAAGACTACACCATCGAACCATCAATTTTAGGGGTGTATGGCACATGTTTGTACATTAACACGTTTGTACTTTTTTGTATCAATTTAATTATTCTAATTTAATTATTCTAGTTTTAGTTATTGTGCTTATTGTTCAATTTCTTTTTACCAATTTAATTATTTTAAAGTTGCATTATATTAAAGCTTAATTTAAGGTTATATGCCTCCATTTTCGATATAATATTAATAATTCCAAACGCCATATACTATTTTATAACTTAATTTGGATACAATGTAATCATAATCATTTGTATACTTTTTTTATCATTACACATAAAAATTTTACAATATTAGGTCAATTACGACCTGATCCGGACGACTGTCCAAAATGAAAGTTTCGGTTAGGGCATTTATTCCGACTATGACCACTTAACCTGCATATTCCACAACGCTTTCCGTCAGACTTCTCCCTGATGTCTATTTCATTACGGATTCTACTTGACTGCGGACGACCTCTCGGATTCCTCCGTAGCCCTCTGTCTAGGAGAAGCTCGAAAGTCGTCAGAGGCACCTCCCACGTAGATAGGTCAGGCAAGATAGGGAACTCATTTTCCCAGACACGCAATGTGCGCTCCAGCGTGTACACATCATCAACATATTGTTCAACATAGACGTTAACTTTAGCACACGCTGCCACGACATGCGCACAAGGATAATGAAGTGTTTCGAACCTTCTGCACTCGTACCGTCAGTTCCGGAGATCAACTCCGTAGGACCTAGTTGGTATACCAGCTCGACGACTGATGCTCTCAGTAACTCGAAATGTTTCCAGTCGTCGCAAATATATTTCTACATTCATTGACCTCACCAACCGACAGTTTGCGACCATTGTATCCTTGACATATTCGACAAACACGTGTCCCGCTTCAATCTGGTCAACTTGCTGCTGACCCATTCTTGGCATCAAAGTAGCCAGCCTGTAGAAAGTAGCAGAAAATACAGATGCAATCGGAAGATGACGTGTTTTTAACAAAACAACATTGATCCCCTCGACTAAGTTTGTGGTCATTTGGCCATAACGAAAGCCCTCGTCAAAACTTTGAGCCCATTGCCACGGCTCCATTGTGCCCAACCATTGTCGGAAAGATGTGTTTGTCTGCCCCTCCATGTCACTCTCAAGTCGGATCATTTTTTGCTGGGACATATGTGGCCCTAACTCGTACGCTGCATACGTATTAAGAAAAATAAGTTCTAGTAACTCGATAACATGAAACATTACAAATTATATTGAAAATATAAGGTTATCATTTACCCATTGCCATGACTTGTCTCTTCCAGTCTGCATTCTTGTAATCTTTGTGGAAGTTAGCCGTAATGTGACGGATGCAGTAAACGGATCTCCACGGCACACCGGAACGCCTAATTGCTGCAATTACACCCTTCCCTCTATCGGAGATGATGCAAATGTTACCGTTGCTAATAGCATACCTCCGCAGGTTTGTGAGGAAGAATTCCCAAGACTCCATGTTCTCTTTATCTACGATAGCAAATGCTATCGGGAGCATGTTTCTGTTGCCATCTTGAGCAACCGCAATAAGTAGGATCTGTGTATATTTTCCATACAGCCAGGTCCCATCTACCTGCACAAGTGGCTTACAGTGGGGAAATGCCCGTACACATGGATCGAATGTCCAGAACATCCGATGGAAAATCCTTTTTACTGACTGTAACTGGCTGTCCGGGCCGTAATATGGTATTGTCTGCAACTCAATCACAGTCCCCGGTACATACTCCCGCATAGCAGCTATCCAACCTTAAAGCTCGTTATACGATGAATCGTAATCCCCATACAGTTGCTCTATCGCCATCTGTTTAGCAATCTATGCCTTCCGATATGAGACTCGATATTGGAATCGTGCTTGCATTTCGGTAATCAGTACCGAAACTTTAATGGTATGCATGTCCTTCACCATTGGCATGATACACTTACAGATTGTTTTGCAATCAAGTTTTCCATGATCTTCTGTCATACGTGTTGATGTGCATGTATGAGGACCAACAAATTTTCGTATCTCCCACATCTGAGAACTTTTAATAAATGCAGCTCGCACTCACCAATTGCAGCCTTCCGTTGCCTTCCAACACTCCCCAACATATATTGTCGGAGTAGACACTGCGACTTTATAATCAACCGATATATTCATGATGTACCGTTTGATGGCATATACGCACTCTTCTTTACAGCTGAATCTCTGGCCTATGAATAACTCCTCATCATCAGATGTTACGGCCAGCCCGTGATGATGAACTATTTCAGGGTACTCTGGGAACTCAGCTACATACACTGCGTTAGGGCCTATGAGCGACATGTGTGGCCCAGGATTATTGTGTATCAAAATATGCCGCATCTGCTCCCTGATCGAAGAAGTGTTAATGTCTTCATCGTCGATATCATCAGGTACATCGTCCACATCGGGATCACCGTCACTATCGATCTCATCATCCCAATGATCGCCACTACCTTCTTCTTCGCAACCATATTCTTCTTCACCACCGACCATATCAACATCGGGTGTAATATTCAGGTCGATACCCATCCCACCCATAGTCGATTCACTATCAACGTATGATATTGGAGCCACCATCCACGGTTTTTGAGCTCCGTGTTCTTCATCAGATGCATTGACATCTTCATTTTGCTCCATACCGGCTAACTCAGCAAATAAGTGAATTAGTGCATTCTTGTCATTCCCATTCCCATAGTAGAGATTGACCATTGTCTCAACGTCTTCGTCGTCTGCAAGTTCCATTTCGACGAATTTCACTTGATTTGTCGAAACTGGAAACTTGTAGAAAATTTTTACTATCCTTCTCCCACAACGTCTTAAAATTTTTGCATTAATCATTGCCTTCATTTCATCAAACGAGACATTTCTATTAAATCTCATTGCTATTTGTTGCTGACATTCAAATACACATCCAACACTTGTTGTCAAGATGACTCCGTCGAAATAAACGCATACAAAAACTTAGCATCCATCTTCAATATTTAATCATCAAAAATAAACAAAATCTCGTAAAACATCTCGCTCGGATAATAAATAACTTAAATAAAAAAAATTAATGTTTCAATATTCAATTTTGTACATGAAAGCCATTTAACCACTAATCCTATTAACTAACACAATAATAATATTAATAATTTTATATACAAAATAATACTAACTAAAATTATTAATAACTAACTATAAAAATAATACTAGTTTTTACTAACAATAATACTAAGTAACATCTTAATACCTTAATAATAATAATAATAATAATAATAATAATAATAATAATAATAATAATAATAATACTATAAAATTTTATTTTTATTTTGTAATATTTTGGTAAAAAAACCCTAACTAAAACTATCAATTTGAGTTTTATTAATTTTAATCTTAATAACTAAACTAAAACAAAAAAAATAATACAAATTATACAAAACAATAACAATAACATAATCAATTATTTTTAAAAAAATACCTTATTTTTCTTTTCTCTTTCTCTCTTTTTCTCTTTTTTTCCGCAGCACCTCTTCTTTCTTTTCTTTTTCTTCTGATTTTTCTTGTTTCAGCTGGACAGAGGTCATGTTAATAACACGAGTAGTGCCGCCAATCTGGTTGGCAGGACTGGTGCCGCCAACCTGGTTCTCTCGACTGGTGCCGCCAACCTGCTTCCCTTGTTTGGTGCCGCCAACCTGCTTCCCTCCACCCAGGGAGTTGTCAAATAGGTTCAAGTTTTTTTTCTGTTTTTTTTATATATTTTGGTAAATAAAAAAATTATATATATTTTGGTAAATAAAAAAAAGTTATAACATTTTGGTAATTTTTTATATTATTTTTGTAAAAAACCCTATATTATACTATTTTCTTAAGTTTTTTTAACCACTTTGATATTTAGAGTTATATTTTATTTAGTCATTTATCGATTTAAAGGAGGTATGAATGTTGGAGACGAAATTGTTGAGAAGGCAGTCATAAACTTGGATTATGGAAATGAGAAAAACATTATAATTGAAGGCAAAATGATGAACTTGTGAAATTTGAATTAGAGATTTGATTTTCGAACTTGATGTTTGAACTGAGAATCTCAGTGATATCTTAGATGCTTTGTCACCAACGAGCTATATAAGGATTGGGAATTTCGGGAGGACAACGATCAGCCCATTTAAGGACTAGATATGGAATGGGAAAATCATCATCATTCAAGCGATTCAGGCTATATTGATTTGTCCAAAATACTCAAATTTAGCTTCAAAATGTTTTAAATATATGATTTTTGTGTGCAACATTTAAGGGTGGTTTCAAACTGATCCTTTTTGAATTTGATGAACCAAAGAGAGAACCATCCACTTTGCCAATGCCAATGGTAGCATCCGATGCTGAACGTGAGAATTAGAACCTTCTATGGATGCACAATAAAGCTAGCACTAGTTCCAACACTAGCAACCTTTTTTGTCCAAGGTTAGTTCTACAGATTCTATTTTGTTTATCTATGAATTCTTGAATAGTTTTTCTCTTCAACCTTAGATATTTTTTTATAAGAAATTCTAATCGGTTTGAAGCCAGTTACAAATTCGTTGTAAGATCCATTAATCGAGGGGATTGGACTTCATGTTGATCCTCATTTGAGGATGTTTGCCGCCATGTAACTATCAGGTAATTGCTTTCTTTATATACAGAACTAAACAATATTTTCAGTATAGTTATGTTAGATATGCATCCTTTATATATAATCCTTGCTATTGATGAATTACAATAGAGATTTGATTATTTGCTTTCATTTTTTCAAGATGAAACAGGGGGTTTGACAGCTATTACATGCTGGCAAACTCCACAATCCCTGCTAGCTCATCATTATTACCTAATATATATTCCACATTTTCTCAATGCCTGACTTGGATATAGATAAAGTTTTTTTGATTCATTAAGGGTGAAATTTTTATAATTTGAAAATGAAAAAAATGGTTGAGATTTAATCATTGTTCTCACTATTGATTCTGGTTTTGTCAAGGAAAATGAAAAAAAGTTACTGGTGGTTCGATGTAATTAATTCAAATAATTCTTTCTCTATATGTTACACTTTTTTCTGAATAATGATTATGTCTTTCAGATATTAGAACGTGCTATTCGTTCAATATAGATATGACCGTAACCTTCACCTTAATTTTAATTCAATTGGGGATAGATTCTCTCTCTCTTCTCTAAAGGGTAATTTAAAACAAGGAAGATAATCGATGTATGATGTATCTGTACAAAATTACGATTATATTGTTTGGATCGGAGAATGTCTCATGTGTTGGACAGTGGGACAATCGTTGTCTCCACTATTGATTTTGGTTCTGTTGAGGAAAGTGAAAAAAGTTATGGGTGATTTGATGTAGTTAATTCAAATCTTTCTTTCTCTACATGTCATGCAATTTCTACGATATAGATAATATCATAATTTTCATCTTAATTGTAATTCAATTGGGTATAGATTCTCCCCCTCTTCTCGAAAGGGGAAAAAAGTTAAAAGCTGAACTTAATGTGATGTTATTTAAATCTTTATTTATAATCCGTTCAAGGAAAACAATCATTGTATATTGTATTCTGTACAATATTCTAGTGACATTATTTTAAATTTAAGAACATATACTGTGTTTTATAAGAATTAATCTGATTTTCAACCATCTTTAATATGAGGCTGGACTGTAGTTTTGTATAATTTGAAGTTAATTTTCCAATCATGAAAGAAACGATTTATAATATTTTATTTATTTTAAGTAGAAGAAGTCATTTTAAGTAGTTCTAACGCGACAACTAAATGAAGTATCCGTTATATGACTTTAATGACTTCAATTTTGATTTCATGGACAACGACAATGATTTTGGGGATGAATGAAACAACTACAATTTTATCAAAAGTATTTAAGGAAATTATTTACATATACTACGCCTCAAATTCTTTATAATTTAAACTTATATATATTAATTATTGTTTTAATATAATTTTAAAAAATAATTAGATTTAAATGTAATTATTTATAATCACACTCATAATTGCTTTAATTTTCGTTTACTTTAAAAATTGAAAAATATAATTGGAATACTTTAATTACACTCAATTCTATACAACCCACTAATTATTAAAAAAACTGGTTTTATAAATTGCAAGGTGATTTTGTCTTTGAAAACAACAGTGATTAGCTATAAAAGTAACATTTTGTTAATCCAATTCTTAATTCGTTTTTGAATGATTAATTATGCAAATTAATGAATTTGATTCTCCTAATTCTTTAAATTCATGTTTCTATACTTATGAGAACATGTGGGAGCGAAAAAAATCGAACTAAAAGAGTTGTTTTAAGGATCCACAGGGCCTAGGCAATTCCACATGAGCTGGGCACACGTCTGTGTAAGCCACACGGGCTGGACACACGCCCATCTGCCAGCCTGTGTCGATTTCGCACATTGTTTCCCAAATACGCGGAAAAATCCAATTTTTAGGCTTTCTGAGCATTTTAAAGTCTATAAATACCAATTAGAAGAAGACATAAGGGGAACAATGAGAGAAGATCGAAGAAAACACTCGAAGAACACCATCAGAGCCAACTCAGAAGCGAATCTCCATCAAGTTCAAAGATCTCCTTTTAATTTCTTTTGAAATTTGATTAAGTTTCTTATGTCTTGTGGTTTTTTTGACTTTGAGATATTTTCATTCAGGGTCATGAACTAATCCCTTAGATACCTATGGAAGATGAAACCTCTGATGAATCCTATTATTTATTTTTTGTTTTACGCGATAAATACTTGATTTTTATTCTCCATTATGTATGCTTATTTCTTTGTTTTAATATTTCCAGAATATTAATTCATGTTTAATGTGCTTATTTTAGTGGAGCAAATGTCCTTATTTAAGAGTAGATCTAACATAATTGAGTGGAGTTGCATGCAATCCTAGAAATAGGACGACATATATCTACCAGATTAGAGTCAAATCTAATAAGGGAATCCATAGATCGAGTTAATTCGACGATAGGGGTTTTAATTAGAAAGAGATTTCAATTAATCAACCTAGAGTCGGTTGTTCTTACTCTTGAAAGAGACATTAACATAATTTAGGGATTTCTACGGATCAAGACACAAGTGAATAAATCGTTTAATTCAGTTTCATAATAATAGGTGAAGTCTAGATGGATTCTTTCCTGGGTATTGTTTATCTCATTGGTTATGTTTGATTATTTTCTTATTCCATTCTCTATTGCATTCTTGGTTAAATTAGTTTAATAAATTTTAGATTAAAAACATAATCACTCCAATTTGTCGGCTAGATAATAAGAAGACGGTAATTATTAGTACTTTTAGTCCTCGAGGATACGATATTCTCTACTCACCATAACTATACTATTGTTTGATATGTGCGCTTGCCTTAGTTGTATTTATAGTTAGTTTAGTGACCATTAATTAGTAGTTTTTAAATTATAGTTTAAGAATTATTTTTCAGTTGTCAAAGTTAATTCAACGATGGTGGACCTGCCTTTTATAGAGATTGAGTTTATGGTAAGTATTACTAAGCATTTGCATGAATGGCATAATTAATTATGAACCAATCGCTGTACGTACAGCATGGGAAAGCCTTCATTTTTTTTTTTTTTTACGAATTCTAAGTTTATTCCTTTTTTTTTCCTCTTAATTTTTATTTCTGTTTTTTTTTAAACTCTTTCTCGTCTAATCAAATAAATTTTATTTGTAGTAATTATCCAGTTTTTAACAAATCAAATAATTAATTGCCAGTTCATCAATGTTTTCTAATATATACTTCACATTAAATTTCACAATGCCTAAATGGATAAATATAAAGTTAAAAAATTTAAAAAGGGTTAAAATTAAAACTTTATATGTCATACGCTTAGTCATATTAAAAGCTGTAATTTAGGGTTCGAAGAATTGTGAATATTTTGTATAAAGAAATTATTAAAGACTATTGAAGCCGGGATTTTGCGGCTAAATAATTCGTCAAGGATTATCGCTAAGTTGTATTGAAAAATCAATGAAAGTCGTAGGAAGCATTCGACTATTTTACTATTGAACAACAAATTTTAACATGAAGATTTGTAATTGTGGTGTAGTTTATGCCAAACATTTTATACCATTATGTGTAGATTGTTTTTAAGGGTGAATCAGAACCAAATTGCATAAAAAATTAAAATTACTATGAAACCTTTCGAAGTATCTCTAAACCACTGATTTTTTTGCCTACAAATAATCTTTCAATTTTTCATTTCTAGTTGATAAAAAACTTGGGTCTTAATCATATCCCTTCTCCTTATTTCTACTATCTTCTGTGCTTCAAAAAAGGAGACAGACCCCCTGCCTTGCAGGTAAAGGACTCTTTTAAATCTCTAGATTGCAGTTTCAATTTAGTTCGATTATACTGCATTTTATATCTACAAATCTATAATTTTCTTTTTTGATTTGTACCTAACAATGGGTGCTTTTGATATTGTTAAATGTTGTCCTCAATCCTACCCTTTAATCTTGCTTCATTTGAGAGTTCAATTCTTGTAGGGGAAAAATTTTTAAGGTTGATTTAATGTACTATAACTTAAAATTTTGTTTATAATCTCGTTAAAACAAGGAAGATTATCTATGTACGATATAATCTGTACAAAATTGTAATTATATCGTTCAGATCTAACAACATGTCATGTGTTGAACTGTGAGACGATTGTTGTCCCCACTATTGATTCTGGTTCTGATGCGAAAAGGGAAAAGATATGGGTGATTCGATGTACTTCACTGAAATCTTTCTTTGTCTATATGCTATACTTTGTTAGAAATAACGGTTATGTTTTTTAGATCTAAGAACTTGTCATTCGTCCAAAAGATACAATGCAACTTTCATCTTAATTTTAATTCAATTAGGGATAGATTCTCTCCCTCCTCTTTGAAGGGGAAAAAGTTAAAGGATGAGTTAATGTACTATAATTTAAATCTTTATAATTCGATTAGGGAAAATAATCATTTTATATTTTATTTTGTACAAAATTTCAGTTAGATTATTTTATATTTAAAAATGTATAATATTTTTTATATTGATATGATTGAATAAATTAAAATTAAGATTTTCAAAGATACATTTCTCTTCTTGTTTTATCGCACCACCAACTAGGGGTGTTCATTCGGTTAACCGACCGGTTAACCGACCCGAAATTACTATAACCGAATTAACCGACCTTCCAAAAATTTTAACCGTTAACCGAACCGATTTTTTTTAAAAAAAATTTAACCGAACCGAAATTTTTTCGGTTAATAAGGTCGATTAACCGAATTAACCGAAAATTATGTATTTTTTATTTTTGGTTAAAAATTACCCGAATTACCCGAATTAACCGAATTACCCGAATTAACCGAATTAACCGAATTACCGAAAAATACCCGAATTACCCGAATTTTTTTTATTTTTTATTTTTAAAATTTAAAAATTTATAAATTATTAAAGTAAATTGGGTTTTAGACTTTAGTAAATTGGGTTGTCTTTTAGTTTTAGTTTTATTGGATTGGGTAATTGGGTAAACTTTAGTTTTAGTTTTATTGGGTTGGGTAATTGAGTTTGGGTTGGGTTGGATAATTTTATTTATTAATTTTTTCGGTTAACCGACCGGTTTCGAACCGAATTAACCGTTAACCGAAAAATCATAAAAAAATTAACCGACCCCCGACCGAAAAAATTCGGTTAACCGACCGATTAACCGAATTCGGTCGGTTAACCGAATTTTTTCGGTTTTACCCGAATTATGCACACCACTACCACCAACTATGTGGGTAGGTGAAATTAAAAAAAAAATCACAAAATGTTAGCAGCTTCTTTTTTTTTTTTAAGTTATAGAAGAAAGAGGAGATACATTTTTATTTTGTTTTTTTCTTGCAAGTGAGGAGGGGCGGAGCTAGAAAATTTTGAGGGGGGAATTAAATTGTATATTTTGACGATAGTAAAAATGTAATTTTAAATCATATTTTTTTATTTTGGGGGGGCAAAGAGTAATTTTACCGTTATTAATTTAAAATTTTATAAATTATAAAGAGCCTAAATGAAAATTTTTCTATTTTAGGAGAGGCAGGTGCCTTTGCCTGTCTCCCTTGGCTCCACCACTGCAAGTGAGGAAGTTACCGTATTAAGTGGTAATAAATTTTTTATTTTAAGTTAATTATATAAATAATATTAGTTGCATTTCTTTTTATATATTTAATTCGTTTTTTTTTTTACATATTCAAAAGCATGTCAGTATGTTCTAACATATTTAAAAATATGTTAGTATGCAATTAAACTAATAACATAAAATTAATTAAATATTTTATCATAAAATGTATAAAAGATAGCAATAATAATATATAAATATATGTCCACAAAAATGTATGAGTAATGTACTTTTTTTCTAAATATACATCTTAAAATCTAGCAAAAATAGTAAAAACATAGAGAACATATGTTTTAGATTGAGTATGAAAGTTAGGGGTTGACCTTCAAACCTCTGTTTACTTGGGAGTTTGGGTTTTGGAAAGGAGTAGGGACCATTGTTCTCAACCAATACGATAAGGTTTTGGGACAAAGTTATTAACTATAGTTTTGTTTTGTTGTTCACATTCTGTTTGAAGAAACTATATCCTTCCTTTGTAATGATGGCAACTGTAGGTATGTTATTTTACTTGGGTCCGCTTAAATCATTAATAATAAAAAACATTGACCAAAATAATTAATAAACATAAATTAAAAAATATTTTACTTGACTCCACTGTTTGAATTGTTAAAATGAATAAAGGAAAATAAAAATTGTAGTAACTATATTTGATTTTAACTCATTTGTAATTTCAGTTTGGATTGTAGTTTTTTTTAATTTGAAGCTAAATTTTCCAATAATGAAAGCATAAATTTCTGGTTTGTTTATTTATTTTGAGCAGAAGAACATTTCAAGTAGTTCTAAAGCAGCTACTAAAATGGAGCCCCCATAATTAGACTTTAAAGACTTCAGTGACATTAATGATTTTGACTTCATGTAAAATGGCAACGATATTATGGTGAATGAAGCTGCTACAAATTTGTCAAAGGTGATTAAGGAAATTATTTACTTTTACTATACCTAAATTTCTTTAATAATTTAATGGTATATATGATGTTAATTATTGTTTTACTTTAGGGGATTGAGGACATTGGATCAGCCAGTGGAAGCAATAACAATCAACTTGTAATAGATGATCTAAACTCCAACAAAATTTTGCCTGCCCCTGCCAATGAACTCCATGAATCTCCTACATCAGCACCTAAACCATCTCAGATGTCCAAAACATCAGTACACTATCTCACCTTTATGATGTATATTGTTCATTTACTTCAATGCTAATGTCTTAGGTTTGCCTACTATGATATGCCATGTTATCCTTGTATTTAATCAAAACTTTGTTTACATAGCAATAGGTGGATGAAGGAGTGGAACTTCCACCTCCATTAGCAACAACAAATGAACAAACCCAACTCGATCCAATGAATGCCGATCTCAATTCTTTCAGAGAGGTTAGCTATCATAACAACTCAAACCCTTTGCATGTTAATCATATTCTTCATTAATTTCTTCCGTTACATTCTTCTAATACTAGGTTTTATCCTCTATCTTTTTTCTCAATAGGTGCCACGGGATCAGTTGATAGCATCACCTGACTTGCCTAATGAAACTTTCCTTCACGGTTGGAGCTCCAATTTGAACCTCGAGCAGCTAGTATCTTTAGGGTTTGAAGGAAATAGTCCTTCAGTCAAAAATGATGATGATGCATGTCAAACAACATCACCTCCTTTTAGTCCTCTTATAATGGAGCGAACAAATTCATTCCCTTTGCCACTAGTAACCAAGCTCAAACTCTATGCCTGTTAAATATAAACAATTTATATTACGTTGTATAATTTTGAATTTATCTCTTATCTTGTTCAGGAAGAATTGCTCCTAAAAGATGGAGTTTATGCGGCTCAACCGGTTTACTCAGAGCTCAGAGTTAACTCAGTTCAAGCCAATCAGCTTAAAATCTGGCGAATAAACATATAATTTCTAATTTGGTTTAAATGAATTGTGGCTGTATGAGTTTGGAAATGTTAAAAACGTATAATATTATAATTTGGTGTATGAAAAGTGGTATATGACTATGCTGAACTGTGTCTAGTTAGGTAACGCCTCATAACCCTAATCTGGCGGCGGATACGGGTTAGGGGTGTTACAACTTTGACCTCAAAGTTTCATTTTAGTCATTAAACACATCTTTAACACTTTTGCATACCATTGGAACATACTTTGCATCATTCCAAAGGGATCAAAACAACAAATTAAAACCAAGATTCAAATCCAAAATCCGCAATTAGTTTATAAAATCTATTCCCAAAGTATAGTCCCACCTTGCCTTTAAACCACATTTAAAACTAAAGTCACCTACACAAAAGTATTGCCTTACTTGCTTGCCTCTCACCTATTGGTTGCCTTACTTTTCTACACATTTAAACTGGAGAGTGTGAGCTTAAACAAGCTCAGTGAGTGTTTAAAAGTACTACTAAACATACACAATTTCAAAAGTTAAGTAAAAGCATACTATAGGCACATTTGCACACTCATGAACCACAAGTTAAAAACACACTTCCATGATACAATGGCCTATCAAATATGGTTTTGTGCTCACATATAGTTGCATGTTCATCATAAATACATTAATTGATGATACATGGGCACATTGAGACTATGAAACATACGTGTACAAATATACATATTGGATAAATGGGTCTCCAAACACACCTTGGCTCATAAAGCTTAACACATAGCACAAGCTAAACACTCTCCAAACACACCAACACATTCCATTGAATGGATCTTAGCTCAACATTTCCTTATCTCTCCAACACATCCCATGAGCCTCTATCTCATATCATGTATCAATAGTGGGGGAGTACTCACAATCCTATGGCATGCCAACTATATCCAATGGTTTCAAAAGATCACAATACCAATATATCCACATTTACACATGTTTCATTACTGTTTCATGCACATTTTTGTACACATTTGTCACATACATTTCATTTTTCACATGCATTAAATATGCTTAGGATAGGCATGCTTTTTGCACACTCAAGTGTTATCACATTGCTCTCATAGAGCCGCATTCACTTTAGATCATATAAATGTGCATAAAATTAGTAGATTACAGATCCCAATCATAGTTTACACCACATTTACTCACTATTTTAGCACACTCTCAACACATTACACAAAGCATAGGCACACTTTGTACAATTTTAAAAAAGAGATTAGAAATGCTTACTCATTAGAATTAGGTTAAATTTTAAAATTCCTAAGCCTTTAATTAACATTTTTAATCGTGCTTACTAGGAACGACTCTGGAACCGTCACCATTGAAGCTTTTGTGTGCTTAGCCAAAATCTCAAATCATCTTATCCTTGCCTTTTGCTTTTGCTTTTGCTTTTGCTTGTAAAAGCTGCCAACTTATCCGAAGCTTCACATACATAACAAGCATGATACAAACACATCACATGCAACAATAAACATATCATAAACACATCAAATACTTATATCTGAACTAGCTTTTCAAAAATCGAAAAAATAAGCTAGTAAAGTCAGAATTCAGATTTCTTAATCTGATTTCATTCCTATTGCTCAAGGTTGCTTCTAAACATCTAATATACCTTTTAGGATTGATCTCAACCAATAGAACACCTAGGAACTTAATTTTTTAACTTTTCGAAAAAATCACCATTATTAAGCTTTGAAGTGAAAATTTTCATTAAATCCATTAGAAATTTGTTATGATCTGATAATTTGAGTTTAAAAAGCTTTTTATCTAATCAAACTAAGTTAGAAAACACCTTGAAATAGAGGTTTAACAAAGGATTTCGGATTTCACCATTTTTTAGCTTAATTTCAACTTGAACTTAATAAATCTTAGAAATCCCATTTAATGGGATTAAAACTTGATTTCTAAAGAAAGTTTGAACATAAATCTAGCCTAGAAACAGTAACTCATGTTGCTTAGGAAAGAAAAATGAGCTGCATTAAGGTTTCTTAGAAAATCCCTTGAAGAAAATATGAAGAAATTGAAGAGTTTTGAGAGGTTTTTCTTTGAATTTGATGGAAGATTTGGTGTTTGGGAGGAAGGAGTTTCAAATTTGTGGAGAGAGTTTGAGAGAATTTGGGAGGATTTCAAAACAATTCAAATGAGAATGAGGATCCAAGGGAGTGACGATTGGCTTTTAAAATTGATAGGCTAGACAACCCAAATTTTTTAAAAATTTGGGCTATTTGCCATTGGGCCACTTCCAATTTTATCCCTTTTACAAATTAATCATTCTTCTTAAAACTCATTTCGTTAATTCTTTTTAATCTCGATTTAATTTTTAAAATTTTTTAAATTTTTTTGAAAATCATTTTAAATTTTCCAAATACTATTTTAATAAAATTAATTTTTTGGATACTTAATTCTAAAGATTCGATCCACTAATCTCGAAACTATTGGACCCGATTTCGAGGCGTGACACTTTATATAAACAATCCACGATAAAGCAACTCATCATCAGCAAAACATGAAGTCAATCAACACATGAAAACACAGTATTGATATTGATATATATATATATATATATATATATATATATATATATATATAAAAACAACCACAAAAAGTTTGAGTTTAGAATCTCACCAAAAAAATACCCGGGTTGACACAGCTTACGTCTCCTTAGCCTTCCCTTTATCACTTGGACCTCCTCTTTCTTGGTTGGCAAAATTTAACAATCATATAAAGATCAAAACAAAGATATACACATGTACAGAACCTTAATCCATATGCATGTAGAAGAGTTATGGATTATATATACGACTTAAACATCATAGTTCAGAATAAATTATACTGAATTCCCCTGACTGTCATTCCTTTTCCTATATCAAAAGGTATATAAGAGTTAGAAAAATTACCAGATTGCTAAGTTCTTAAGTATTTATGCTAACACCTTAGATTCTTCTTTTCATGCAACTCGTTTCTTAGTTTTCCTTTCTTACAGAATGAACCAGAGAAGAAGAAGAAGATAGAAGAACGAGAAAAGAATGAATATCAGCATGAAAATCCTTCCTATATATAGTCTTTCCATCATCGCTCCCCTTAATCCCAAGTCAGTTAGTGTTATTAATACCCTTAATCATAATGTTTCCCACTAACATAAACTCTTAGTTCTAATTTGATGGAACTAAATTTAAAATCTAACTATTTACCCAACCAGCCTGTAAGGTTCACATAATTATATTAGAACCTGTTTAAATAGAAAAGGTTCTAATTAAGTACTCAGAATTTTCATTATGCCACAACTTTAATATTTTTGGGTGTGACAATGTTTCAAATATAGTTAAAGAGATTTCACAGTCAAGCATCCAACACTGAAGCTCAGCTTGGAAACTATTATGATCCTATTTTGTATGTATATATATGTTTTGAAGTCATATGGCATGTACCTAGGTTGGTTGGCTTGTTGCTTAAATTAGTTTGATATTTTTGGTAAGTGACCTTCAATGTTATATTGGTTGAATTTAATCTTTTGATTACTAGATAATTATGCATGATTATGTGGGTTTGAATGTGCAAATTTATTGGTTTAATAATGATGTATTGAAGGTTATAATTTGGTAATATTTGCATGTTTAGATAGGTTAATTGAATGAATATGTTTTGTGGTACATTTTAGGTATGTTTAGGTTCATTTGGTTAAGAATTTTAGCACTTAAAAGTGTAGGATTTTGACCATTTGGTCATTGAGTCTCGAGAAAAAAATAACATGTCTCAAGACTGCTAGAACAAATTTCATTTAAATTTTGAATTTAAGTGACTGAGGTCTTGAGACAAATTTGTATAGTCTCAAGACAAGTGGTCTTTGCCTCAAGACAGAAGAACATCAAAACTAAATAGATTTTGCTCTACTCCAGGTTTCAAAATCATTTATGACCTGTCTCGAGACATAAATTTAAAATTTAAATTTTGAGTTTGGATTTGAGTCCTAAATTTGAAATTAACCCTTATATCCCTGTAAATTGATTAAATGAAAGCTATAAATGCATGTATAAGAATTGTTTTGACCATTGAATTGAATGTATTTGTTATATAATAACTTGAGTTGCTTTGACGACATAATGTGACATCACCCATTCAGATCCGGTTGTGAGGGGTTACAACTCTATTTTCAGATAACTAATAAAAAAATATTTGACCAAAATAACTAATAATAATAAAGTAAAAAATGTTTTACTTGAGTCCACTTAAAACGTGTTTGAATAAAAGAGTGTAATTACATCATCATTTCCTAAGTCATGTTTGGTAATTGAAATTGTAATTACACAACTATATAATTTTAAATTCTAAAGAGATTTTAATTATTATAAAATTAATTAATAATACTTGAAAAATAAAAGCCTATAAACAAGTAACAAAATCTAAAATCAAACCATCATATACGATACAATAGTTCAAAAAATTTGACAATACGATTTCTAATAAAATTAATAAGAAAAATGAGCATCTTATGCAATTTTATCTAATTACTTTATCATTCAATATTTTTGAGTTATTCTTTCTCTAACATTAAATATATATATACACTCATTGTTATCATTGATTGATATTAATCAAGTATATAGAAAATGATCTCTAATCAATAAAAAATTTTATTGAATGAGATTACAGAGTACAAATAAAACAATATATCTGTATAAGTATTTTATTAAAAATAATTTAAAATTTTAAATTACATTTAAAATATGGTTAAAAGGGGAGTTTTTTTTCACACATTAGGACTTTAGTAGTTGTAGTTTTCTTTCCAAAAATTTAGTTTATTTATTTTTAGATTTTAAAATTTAAGTCCAATCGTCAACCTTTTAATTTTTGTTAAAGTTGCTGATGTAACATTTTGAAATTTTAAAAAAAAGACTCACTTGGTAGCATTGTGACTAAAGAAAAACATAATAATAATTAACAAAATAATTTTAATAGTATTAACAGTTGAATTTGAAATTTCGATAAATAAAGGGACTAAATTCTTAAAAATAAAAGTATAGTGACTAAATTTCAAATTTACAAAAATATAATGACCTATTACATATTTTAACCTTTCTAGAATACATCCTATATCGACGGTTCTAATAAAACCGTTGGTATAAATAAGACTTATACTGGCGAAAAATTTGATCTATCATTATATAGATATTCCTATACCAATGATAATAAGATGTGTTTGTATAGGTTCATTATATGCTGAAAGATAAAAGAATCCGTCGGTATAACCCTACTAATAGAAATGGACCATCAGTAAAAGTAAATATTGGTTTACAGAAATATTTATCCTAAAATTAAATTTAAATTATTATTGTATAAAAATAATTTGTGTATCTTAAATTTAAGTTGTAATCACCGCGTAATTAATCTTATTTCCATGTACTTTAAAAATTAAAAAGTTAAATTACAACACTCAATTCAATACAATTCACTATTAAAAACAAACTGGTTTTATAAAATGCAAGGTGATTTTGTTTAAGATTTGTTTTTCAGTTGTCAAAGTTAATTCAACCTTGGTGGACTTGCCTTTTATAGAGATTGACTTTATGGTAAGTTTGTCTAAGCATTTGCATGAATGGCAGAATTAATTGTGAACCAATCACTGCACGTATAGCGTGGCAAAGCCAGATAAGAGGCTTTAGTTTTTTTTTGGTCAAGTTCTAGGTTTATTCCTTTTTTTTCCTCCTCTTAATTATTTATTTATTTATTAGTAAATTACTTCTCTTCTAATCATTTAAAACCCACGGAGCCATGTAATCATTATTCAGTTTTTAACGAATCAACATTTCTTGCCAGCTCATCATTATTACCCAATATAAATTCCACATTAAGTTTCACAATGCCTGACTTGGATATATATATAAAGTTTGTTTTGATAAATTAAGGAGAATTTTTATAATTTGAAAATTAAAAAATGTTAAAATTGGAACGCTTAGTTACACTGAATGTTTGGCTGTTTAGAAATGTAACAATGATTATAATGTCCTATATAAGCTGTAATTTAGATTAGCTTTTGATAATGTCCTATAAAACCAACATTTTGCGGCTAATAATTCAGAAAAGGATTGAAAAACCAATGAAAGTCGTAGGAAGCATTCGACTTTTTAATAAAAGGATGTGTACTTGAGCTGTAGTTTATGCCAAAAATTTTATACCATTTAAGTGTAGAATAGTGAATCAGGACCAAATTGCATAAAAGATTAAAATTATTATAAAACCTCATTTAACCATTTTTTAATTTTGTAACTCACACACATGTACCCTCACTCTACTTTTTTGCCTATAAATAATCTTTTAATGTTTCATTTCTAGTTCACAAAAAACTAGGGTCTTAATCATATCCTTTCACCATATTTGTCCCCATCTCTTGCTTCGGCTGCTTGCTTCTACTATCTCCTTTGCATCAGTAAAGGGGACAGACCCCCCCCCCCCGGGTTGCAGGTAAAAGAACATTTTAAGTCTCTAGATTCTAGTTTCAGTTTAGTTTGATTATGATGCATTTTCATATCTCGAAATCTATATTTTTCTTTTTTGATTTGTACTAAAAAATGGGAGCTTTTGATATTGTTAAATATTCTCCCTAATTCTACCCTTTAATCTTGATTCATTTGAGAATTCAAATCTCTCTCTCTTCTTTTAGGGGGAAAATTTTAAGGATGATTTAAAACAAGATAATCGATATATTATCTATCTATACAAAATTATAATTACATCACTCAGATCTGAGAACGTGTCATGTGTTGAATAGTGGGACAATCATTGACCCCATTATTGATGCTGATTCTGTTGAGGAAAGTGAAAAAAAGATATGAGTGATTCGATATAATTAATTCAAATCTTTTTTTTCCCCTCTATATGTCATGCTTTGTATGAAATAACAATTATGTCTTTTAGATTAAAACGTGTCATTCATTCGATATAGATACAATCGTAACCTACACCTTAATTTTAATTCAACTGGGGATAAATCCACTCCTCTTCTCTAAAAGGGAAAAAGGTTAAAAGATGACTTATGGTATTATTTAAATCTTTATTTATAATCCATTAAAAATAACCATTGTATACAATATTCTAATTACATTTTTTAGATTTAAAACAGACTATGTGTTCTCATTTTTAACTACGGTTTTGATTTTGTTTTATTCGCATTTTTAGATTTAACATTTTGTAAACAAACTATATCCTTCCTAGGTTTTAAACAACTCCAAATTATTCTTTCTTTTACAATGATAGCAAATTATTTTATTTGACTCCACTTAATTTTATTTTTAAATAACTAATAATAATATATTTGACCAAAATAACTAATAATAATAAAGTAAATTTTTTTTTACTTGGGTACACTTAACTCTATTTTATTTGAATTATTAAAATCTATAAATAAAAATAAAAATTATAGTAATTAATTTGATTTTCAACCATCTTTAATATGGTTTGGATTATAGTTTTTGTGTAATTTGAAGTTAATTTTCCAATAATGAAAGCATAGATTTATAATTTTTATTTATTTGTTTTGAGCAGAAGCAGTAATTTCAAGTGGTTCTGTAAAGCGACAGCTAAATGGAATACCCATTATATGACTTTAATGACTTCAATGACTTCCATGATTTTGACTTTACGGACAACTACACTGATATTATGGTGAATGAAACAACTACAAATTTATCAAAGGTAACTAAGAAAATTATTTACTTATACTATACCTCAAATTCTTTAGTAATTTAAAGCTATATATATATATATATATATATATATATCTGTGTTAACTATTGTTTTACTTTTAGGGGATTGACATTGGATCAGCCAGTGGAAGCAATAACAATCAACCTGTAATAGATGAGCTAAACTCCAACCAAAATTTGCCAGTCTCTGTCAATGAACTCCATGAATCTCCATCAGCACTTGAACCATCTCAGATGCCCAATACCTCAGTACATTATGTCAATTTTACCATATATGTTGTTCATTTACTTCAAAGCTAATGCCTTTGATTATAACTTAAGCATAATTACAGGGCAAACATTTACATTTACTTCTATTCATGGTTTGCCTACAACGATATGTCGTGTTATCCTTTCTAATCAAAACTTTGTTTCCAATGCAACAGGCGAATGTAGAAGTGGAACTTCAATCTCCATTAACAAAAAATGAGCAGACTCAGCTCGACCAAATGAATGTCGATCTCGATACATTCGGAGAGGTTAGCCATCATAATAACTCAAACCCTTTCCATGTTTGTTGTAATACTAGCTTTTATCCTTTTTTTTCTTTTTTTTCCAATAGGTGCCACTAGATCAATTGATAGCATCACCTGACATACCTAATGAATCTTTCCTTCACGGTCTGAGCTCCGATCCGAACTTCGAGCAGCCAATATATTCAGGTTTTGAAGGCAATGATAATGATGAACATCAAACAACATCACCTCCTTTTAGTCCTCATATAATGGAGCGAACAAATTCATTCCCTTTGCCACTTGTAAAGTAGTTCAAACTCTATGCCTATCAGATATAAATAATTTCAAATATAAATAATTTAAATTACACTGTATTATTCTTATTTATTTTTTATCTTATCTTGTATTTTGTTCAGGCAGAAAGGCTCTCAGAAGATGGAGTTTATACAGATCAACCAATTTACTCAGAATCTAGGGTTAACTCAGTTCAAGCAAACCAGTTTAATAATCATATTGGAAGTAGCCTACCAGAAGATGGAGTTTATACGGCTCAATCGGTTTGCTCGGGATATAGGGTTAACTCGATTCAAGAAAATAAGTTATATAGGGTTAACTCGATTCAAGAAAATAAGTTCAATAGTCATATTAGAAATAGCCTTCCAGAAGATGGAATTTATACTTCTCAACCAGTTTCCTCGGAGCATAGGGTTAACTCAGTTCAAACAAATCATCTCAATGGTCATATTGGAAGTAGCCTTCAAGCTGAGCTTCTAAAGTATGTTCTTGATTGTTTTCTTAATTGTTTAATGAAATATTATTATACTAAAATAGAAAATGTTTCTAACATTGACATAGCCATAGGCCTCAAAGGGTAGAACCAGCCAATCCAGGCAGGAGGATAACGTTTTCTGATCAATTTCAACAGAACAATGGAAACAATAATTCCGATGGAAATCAGCAAGCATTTAACTACCCAAATTTGACCCCTCAAAACTCAGTGAGTATTAATTGTTTACTTAAAATTAGTCGATATCGATAAGGTCTCACCATATAAGGCCATTAACTGCGCTTTTTTTGGACTGAGCAGACTGGGGAGGTTGGACTTTTGCATGGAAGATCCACGCAAATCAACCGGCAAGCACCGACTTGGAACTCGCGCAAAGAGAATGACTTTTATAGGCCTTTGGCTTCATCAGGGTATCGAGTTGATGCAACACCAATAAACTACAATAAGTATGATGCTCTTAATGTTTCCTTTCTTTGGATTTCAGGTCAGAAGCTAATCAGTTCCAATCAATTGGCAACTCCGATTCTCAGCTTTACAACTTCACTCAACCTAGATCTTCTACACCTTCAAGGTACTAAATATTTGTATCATATGCATATGCATGATACACATCAACACATGATATTTAGCACCATATTGTGATGGGATCTTTGTATATTGAATCCAGGTCCCAGCAGCAGTTAAACAATCCATCACAACTGCTTAATCAAGTCTCGAATAGGTCAAATGCATCTAACTCACTTCTCCAGCATTCCATGTTGACTAAGGATTCAATGCCTTCCCAGCTTATGTATTTTCATCATCCTTGTTTCAATTATAGGTCAAATGCATCTTGTAATGTGCAAATATCAACTTTTTCTATTGTTTCTTTTGCTATTATAGGTCTCAGAATTTCTCCTATCAACATGATCAAGTTTCAATGACACCCAGAGCATATAATCCTCAAACTTATAACATTGGATTGGCTAAATCTTCCATGCCATTAAGGTACCTCTTGTTTGTCTTTCTAAATTTTAATATCAAATGGATAAATGCTGAGTGGTTCACCTTGTTTGCTGGATTTAGGACTTCAACACTTGCTCCTAATCGTCAAACCAATCCACCCGATGTATCAGATTTACGATGTTGTCACTGTTTACAACCAAGATCCTCTATGCTTTCCAGTTTGAGGTACTTCTTATCTTATAAAGAAGTTGTTTTGTTTAAGATGTTTAAGGTTTTGCAATAGTATGATTCACAGGCTTATCTCCAACCCTTTTTTTTCTCTTTAGTGGGAGGTACAACTTCAAAGATTTGAATGACTACCAAGATCATCAGATTGACCGGTTAAATCTGATGACGAATCAACCAGATTCTCAATTTCCCAACTCTATGCATTCAGGGTATATTGACCGGTTAAATCTGATGTTTGCTTGCTTTTAAGTTTTGTTCAAATGACATATGGAATCATTTTAAACATAATTAACCACTCTCTATTTTGAATTGCAGATCCTATCAGTTGCCTCGTCATCAGCAAGCAAGTAGTGAATTCTCTATGCCCTGTTTATCAAATTCAGACCTTTATAAATCTAATCTGCCTGAAAGTTCAATTCTGCAAAGGCTTCAACAACAACAAGGATTGTTGAATCAACCTGCTAGGCCCACTCCTACATATCCTATCTCTGGGACTGGGACCGGGACCTCCTTGTCAAGCATTGTCATGAATTCATTACCTCAGAATGTAAAAGAAAAACCCTTTCTCATTAACAAGATTTATTGGAAATAAATACCTTTTCTTCCATGGAACAATGAATGTATATGATTGCAGGAAACTGGTAATACATTGACTCCTCATCAAGTACGAACGCCCCTAAGCAACTACAGGGAGGTATTGTCTCACCAACATTAAATTAACGTCAACATACAAATCTAATTTGTTTCCTCTCACTTTTAAATTTATATTTTTGAATTGATTCAGCGAGGAACTTCGGAACGACGACAATCAGCTCCTGCAAGGACCAGATATGGATTGGGAGAATCATCATCAACATTCAAGCGGTTTAGGGTAAATTGATTTGTCCAAAATACTCAAATTTAGCTTCAAAATGTTCTAAATATATGGTTTTTGTCTGCAACATTTAAGAGTGGTTTCAAGCTAATCCTTTCTGGATTTGATGAATCATTCTCATCCACATTGCCAATGCCAATGCCACAGAGAGAACCATCCACATTGCCAATGCAAATGGCAGCATCTGATGCTGAACGTGAGAATTGGAACCTTTTATCGACGCACAATGAAGCTGGCAATAGTTCCAACACTGGAAACCTTTCCAGTCCAAGGTTGTTCTACATATTCCATTTTGTTTATCTTTGAAATCCTTAATACTTTTTCTCTTCAATCATGAGATCCTTACTAAAAGAAAGTCTTATTACTTTCAGGCCAATTAAAAATGCATTGTATGATCCATTATTTAAGGGGATTGGACTGCCTGTTGATCCGCATTTAAGGATGTTTGCCACCATGTAATTATGCTTAATTTCATCAAAGTTATGTTAGATATGCATCCTCTATACATAATCATGGAAATGATGAATTACAATAGTAGTTTGATTATTTGCCTTCATTTTTTTAGGAAGAAGCAAGGGATTTGACCAGCGAAGGAATGTGGGCTTCATGAAGTTTGCTCTTCGATGATGTCGAGACATTGTTATGTTATGTTATGAACTTTAGTTTTAAATTTGTGTCCAACTTTAAAAATTGCATTATCATGTTATGTTATCATTATGGATGTTATGTTTTGGTACAATTGGATTTAGTTTTCTTTTATAATGTATTAAGCTTAAGCTAAATTATACTGTTTTTTTATTATGTTAATTTTTTAATGACTTTAATATCTAAAATTACATTTTATTTAGTCATTTATCGATTTAAGGGAGGTGCTAATGTTGGAGATGATATTGTTGGGAAGAAACCAAAAATGAGGAAAATAATTTATCGATTTAAAGAAGGTGCTAATGTTGGAGACGACATTATTGGAAGGACAATTATAAACTTGGATTATCAAAATGAAGAAAATAGTATAATTGAAGGCGAAATGATGAATCTTATCCATGGACTTATGCAATATGAATTAAAATTTTGATTTTCGATTTAATGTTAAAATTGAGAATCTAAGTGATATCGTAGATCCTTGTGCCTTAGAGGTGTTTTCATCAATGAGCTATATGTACATTAAAATGCATGAAACTGGTAGTACTTCAACTCTTCATCAAGTGCGAACAACTCTAATCAACTACAAGGAGGGATTGTCTCACCAACTTTAAATTAACATTAAGATACAGATTTAATGTGGCATTCCAAAAATCGAATTAGTAGAATCAAGTTAGTAAATCGAGAACTAGTGAATCGAAATTAGGTTGGGTCATTCAAAAAAATAAATAATAATTAAAATAAAATATTAAAACAATTAGAATTAAAATTTTAGGTTAAGAAATTAAAATTAGGTGTTCGGGAATTAATATCCTTAAAATGAATTTTTAAAATGAGATCGGATTTGAAAATAATTTAGAAAAATAAGTTTCAATTGAAAATAAGGACTGATTTGAAAAAAGAAAGAAACTGGAGGTGGCCAAAAGAGAAACTGTCCAATTTTTAAAATTTGGTTGGCTATTTAAAGACCACCCACATCTCTTCCCTCCCATTTCTCTCACAAATTGATTCATCCTTTTTTATTTTCTAGCTATCTAAACACAATTTTCTTCTTCAATTTTAAAGAAAACTCATTTTTTTCTCCTTCAATTTCCCCATTGTTCTTATCATATTTTAGCTCAAATTAGATCCTCAACTCGTTGTTCTCCAAATTGAGGTAACATTCTAACTTTTTTATGATTAAACTAAGTATGTTGTTATTTTAATTTGAGTTTTAATTGATTTAATCAAGATTTTAGAAAATCTAATGATTTTAAATCGCTTTTTGGATTGAAATTGGTAGATTTCGTAATACTAAGCTAATCTACCGTTTTAAAGTGATTTCTAACTCATTTTGATTTAAAAGGTATTTGTTCTTAATTTAACAAATCCTTAATGAATTTTAATGAACTGGATGTTTCCTTTTAATGTTCATACAAGCTTGATTTTTTGAAAAGTTAGATCTATGTAATTAGATGATATTTAATTGTTTGAAATTGAAATTGGGGCTTATAAATGAGATCTAAGTGTTGAAATCTTTATTTAAGCAAAACTAGCTAGTTTTGGTATTATGAATGAGAAGCTTAGATGTATGGTTCTAAAGTGATTTAATTGTGCTTGTTGCTATTGGTAATGTGTTTGTATTGTATTTTTTATGTATATGTAAAGTGACAAATCAATTGTGATCTTCTACAAACAATGAAAAAGGCAAACAAAAGCTTACTTGAGCTTTTGTCATTGAAGCAAAGATGAATGATATGATATACTATAATTAATGAAAAAATTAGCAAGTTAAATGAGGGCTTAGGTGGCGTAATAACCTATCCTCAGCCCTAAGAGTAAGTATTCTTACCTAAGCTTATATGTGAACTGTTATGTATATGATGTGTTAATATGATTGCACATTGTGTGAATATGTCAGAAATTAACTTTTGATCTACTAGTTTTATGCACACATCTTATATGAAGTGTATGTGGATCAAGGAGCAATGTGATTACACTTGAAAGTGCATGATATGAACATGTGGAAAGTGATGTGACTGTGATATTTTGAAATCATTGGATATAGTTAGCATGCCGTAGGATTAGTGTCACATCCCAAAAACCAGATTAGTAGAAATTGGGCTAGTGATCACGTCCTATTTTTTAATTAAGTTTGTGAAAATTATGTCAAGTAATTAACGTGAAAATTATGTCAAGTAATTAACCTATTGTAGTGGCTAGGTGTTGGTTATGTTTGTTTGGGGTCTTGTGTTCAAATAATTTTCATTGAAAATTTTGTTCCAACCTCTGACTTTGAAGACCTAGCTTATATATTATTTTTGTTCAATTAATAATAAAAATGAGATTGTTGTTTCAGTTGTAAGGTCTTAACTTACCTAGAGGTCTTATGTTTGAATCCCAATGTGTGCAAAGTGAAAAATATTTTTGGTTCCCCAATTTGTGCCGTTTAGGAGGTTAGAGTTTAAGTCAAATTCAACTGTTGTGAAATTTGATAGGTGGTTACTTAGTAGTTAGGTAGGATTTTATCAGATTTTTTTATTAAAATTTGAGATAGATAATCCCCTAAAATTTCTCCTACAATTTGTTGTCCCATTCTTCCCACATTTCCAATTTTTCCTGATTTTCCTCATTTGGCTACTAGAACATTTTTCTCTATTGTTCTCCTCACTGTTCTTATTCTCTTTTGTTGGTTCTCCATTCTTGCTGCTATTTGCGTGTTAAGAGGTGATTTAGTAGCGTAAGTTTTTGTAATTCATAGTTGTTTTGTTGGAAGGTCGTTTATTCTGATTGGAGGGCTCGTATTCATTTGTTGTCGGTGGAGTTTTGATGGATTGATCATGTTGATTTTGTTAGGTAAGGTTTTCGAGACGCGTAACTCTCTTCCGGTGATCAAGGTGTCAAGAGAAGTTGCTGTTCGTTCAAGGGTAACTGGTCTATGCCCTTTTTAAGGCCAAATTTCAAAGTTTAAGTCGAATAGTTAGTGTTTGTGATCAAATTGGTGACTTGAAAATTAGCATATCACTCATAAGTTTCACGTTCTAAATGTCGTTTTAGGTAACGACTAAGTCTACAATGAAAACCTCAAAAAACAACGAATGGTGTAATACCGAAAAGGTCATTGTTAACGTGTGACGTCACACGGTCATCCAAAATGTCATAGTAATTTGTGGCTATAGATGCTTAAATAACTTGTTGAATGCTTGGACAGATGCAAAATGATCAAATGGAAAGGTATGGAGCTATAATGCACTTTAAATTCTCTTATATGCAAATCTGGTATGATAGTAGATTGAGTTGGGACTTTAGAAAGCATGCTAGCATAGGTAATTTGATTGAATGCTAAAGTATGTTAATGTATGTTTTAGTGTAATTGAGCATGATTTGTATGAAATGTGTATGCCATATGACATGTTAGAATAGGGTAATTATCATGAAAACACGATTGGTATCAGTAATGGAGTGTAAAGTATCATATGCACGTTTAAGGCTATTTTCTGCACACACAAAAATCCTGTAGTTGACCTTGTGATGAGCCCTAAATGACGTTGCAATGAGAAGTGGTCATCAGGAAACTGCTTTAGCGTTTTTGAGATGAAGACCCCCATCCAGACAAAGTTGTGACGTGAAAAATTGTCTCGACGTGGCTAGGTGAGTGTTTTGGGCATGTTTTGTTAACTTTGCAATTAACTCCTAAATTTTAAGCAACGTAATTGGAGGCCTTAAACATGTTCAAAGGTGGCAACACAGCAACAACATGGAAGAAACCATGCAAGACAGTTGCAGCATGCAAAGAACCAGGAACACAGCTGAAGCATGCTAATGTCCATGGTGTAATTCGACTGTAGAGCCTTTGCACAGTTGACTTTTGTTAGCTTATGTTGTAATCATTTTTATTTTGTTCAGCTAAAGTTTAATTGTGTGCTTAGCTGATTTGGTAGTCACTTAGGTTGTCATTATGTTGATGTAATAGTTTAGATACTTGAACAAGCAAGTCTTGTTTTCTTTCTATGTAATTTGAACTACTTATGTATGTAACCATGTACTTATTCAGGTAATGAAGTTAATATTTGTTCATCTTTTTCTTGAAAATTATTTTTTGCTTCTATTTTAATCTTTCAAACACAAAATATTTGTTTTGTTCCTTTGTTGTTGATTGAATAACCCAACAAATGGTATTGAAAGCCTGTTGTCTTTGAGGGCCTCTTATTGTGTGCTGTGTTTGTAGGTGATTCATGCTTGAAAGAGAAGAAACAGGAGCTGCCTTTGTTGACTTATTTGGAAGTTGTGTGAAGATGAGCTTTTCACCACCACCTCCACCTATTTTTGCTAGTGAAAGCTACAACATATGGGCTGTGAAAATGAAAACATATCTACAGGCACATGACCTGTGGAATGTTGTTCAAAATGACATAGGGCCACCACCTTTGAGAGCTAATCCAATAATAGCTCAAATCAGGTAGCACAATGAAGTCTGTGCCAAGAAGTATAAGGCTATGTCATGCCTTAAAAATAGAGTTTCAGATGTAATTTTCACAAGGATTTTGGCTTGTGACACTCCAAAGCAGGCATGGGACAAACTCAAAGAAGAGTTTCAGAGGTTAGACAAGACCAGGCAACAGCAGCTGATCAACTTGAGAAGGGACTTTGAGAATCTGAGAATAAAAGACTCAGAAACCATCAAGCAGTATGCTGACAGAATTATGGCCACTGTCAACAACATAAAACTGCTTGGGGATGAGTTTAGTGACCAAAAGGTAGTTGAGAAAGTCATAACAACTTTACCAGAGAAGTATGAATCAAATATTTCTTCTTTGGAGGACTCGAGGGACCTATCAGCCATTCCCTTGACAGAGCTAATAAATGCTCTCTATGCACAAGAGCAGAGAAAAGTAAACAGAATGGAGGAGCATTTTGAGGGAGCTTTTTAGGCTAGAAGCAGAGAAAGCTCAAGCTCTAGCTCAAATTACAAAGGCAAGAAGCCTTGGATAGAGAAGAAAGAAAAATGGAAGAAAGAAGCTGCCAAGAAGAAGTTTCCACCTTATGCTCATTGCAAGAAGACCACTCACCTTGAAAAATACTGCTGACACATGCCTGATATTCAGTGCAGAGGCTGTAAACAACTTGGCCACATTAAAAAGGTGTGCAAAAATAAGCCAAAAGCACAGCAACAGAACCTAAATCAAGCTCAAGCTGCTGAGGATGTTGAGGGACAAGAAGAGCATGTCTTCATAGGTTCTTGTTTTGCAAGCTCTAGCAAGGTTAGCAAGATTTGGCTGATTGACAATGGATGTACACACCACATGGCCTTTGATGAAAGCATATTTAAGGAGCTAGATACCTCTTTTGTGTCCAAAGTCAGAATTGGGAATAGTGAGCTCCTCATGGCCAAAGGCAAGTGCAAGGCTATGATTGGGACCAAGTCAGGTAACAAAACCATTTCTGAGGTTCTTTATGTACCTGACATTGATCAAAATTTACTAAGTATTGGTCAGCTACTGGAAAAGGGCTATTCTCTCTTTTTTTAAGGGAAAACCTGTGTGATTAAAGATACTACTGACCAAGTGCTAACAACAGTAGCTATGCATGATAGAACCTTCATTGTGGATGTGAATCAACTGCAAGCAAGGGCACATACAGCTCAGGCTGATGGAGCAAGCTTGTGGCATAGGAGGCTGGGGCATGTGAACTACAATTCACTTAGCCATTTGCAAAAAATGAATTTGGTTGAAGACATGTCCAAGTTTGAGCCAAAGAAGGAAGTGTGTGAGGTCTGTCAGCTTGGCAAGCAGACTAGACTGCCTTTTCCAGTCAACAAAGTATGGAGAGCCCAAGAGAGGCTCTAATTGGTTCATACAGACATTTGTGGACCTATGAAGACCTCCTCCTTAAATGGCAGCAGGAATTTTGCTCTATTTGTTGATGACTGCACCAGGTTCTACTGGGTAAGCTTCTTGAAACAAAAGTTAGATGTTGCTGATTTCTTTTGCAAATTCAAGGCTTTGGCTAAGAACCAAGCCAATTGTAAGCTTAAATGCTTAAGGTCAGATAATGGAACTGAGTATGTGTCTCTGAGGTTCCAAAAGATCTGTGATGAAGCTGATATTCTACACCAACTGACTACCATTTACACACCACAGCAGAATGGTGTTTGTGAAAGGAAGAATAAGACTGTCCTCGATATGGCCAGATGCCTTCTGTTTGGGGCCAAAATGCCCAACAATTTTTGGGTTGAAGTAGTAAACACATCGGTTTACTTGCTGAATAAATTGCCAACTAATGCTGTTAAGGGAAAAACATCCTTTGAAGCTTAGTTTGGATAGAAACCAATTGTGTCACACTTGTAAGGTGTTTGGTTGCTTGTGCTATGTACTGGTACTAGCAGAGAAAAGAACTAAGCTGGAAAGGAAGTCCATGCTAGGAGTGTTTGTTGGTTATAGTAATGTAAAAAAGGGATATATGATCTTTCATCCATCTACCAAGAAGGTTGTCGTGAGCAGAGATGTGAAGTTCAATGAATGGAGTTGTTAAAAATGGGATGGAACAGATGCAAGCTTAACTGAGCAAGACCAACATGATCTTGATCTTCAACATGCTGAAATTGAAGATGCAACTGAAGATGACTATGATGATACGCCTGTTGGAGGCACTAGGACACTAGCAAACATCTATGAAAGGTGTGTTGTGACCATGGTTGAGCCTTCCTGTTATGGTGAAGTTGCAAAAGAAAGCTGCTGGCAAGAAGCTATGGAAGTTGAGCTGAGAATGATCCACAAGAATAACACTTGGGAGCTGGTTGATAGGCTAGAAAATAGAAAGATCATTGGTGTCAAATGGGTGTTCAGGACCAAAAACAATGCAGATGGGTCACTGAACAAACACAAGGCCAGATTGGTTGTGAAGGGTACAGTCAGCAGCAAGGAGTCGATTTCTTTGAAACCTTTGCACCTATTGCAAGGTTGGATACCATTAGGCTGCTATTTGCTTTGGTAGCTCAAAAGCAATAGAAGGTGCATCAATTGGATGTCAAATCAGCATTTCTCAATGGATTTCTCAAAGAAGAAATCTTTATAGAACAGCTTGAAGGTTTCAAAATTCCTGGTGAGGAACAGAAAGTCTACAAGCTCAAGAAGGCCTTGTATGACCTAAAACAAGCTCCAAGGGCATGGTATGATTGGATAGATGCCTATTTGACAAGGCTCGGGTTCACAAAGAGCACTAGTGAGCCTACTCTTTATGTCAAGAAGGCTGGAAAGGAGACTTTGCTGATTGTGTCTCTATATGTTGATGATTTGTTGGTCACTGGTTGCAAAAGTGAGCTAATTGTGAATTTTAAGAAGCAAATGCAAAGTGTGTTCGAGATGACTGATCTTGGCTTGATGACATACTTCCTTGGTATGGAAGTGAATCAAAGTGAGCTTGGTATTTTCAATAGCCAGAAAGCTTTTGCATTGAAGGTCTTGAGCTAGTTCTGCATGACAAACTGCAAGTCTGCTAGCACTTATGTGGCACTAGGAGAAAAGCTCTCAAGCAATGGTGATCAAGATCGAGTGGATGAAAAGAGCTACAGAAGCCTGGTTGGTTGCCTATTCTACTTGACTGCAACAAGGCCAGACATCATGTATGCTGTTGGCCTTCTATCGAGATTCATACACTGTTGTAATGTTACACATTTTAAAGCTGCTAAAAGGGTCCTAAGGTATGTCAAAGGGACTTTAAACTATGAAGTGAAGTTTGAAAGAGCTGAGGAGCTCAGGCTGGTTGGATATTTAGACAATGATTGGGCTAGCTCAACTGATGACATGAGGAGCACATCAGGCTACTTCTTCACTCTTGGCTCAAGTGTTTTTTGCTAGAGTTCGAAGAAACAATAGACAGTAGCTCAATCCACAGCTGAGGTAGAGTATATTGTTGCTGCCTCTGCTGTGAATCAGGCCATTTGGCTTAGGAAGATGCTATCTAACAAGAATGTTGATCAGGAGGATGCAACAAAAATTAAGGTAGACAATCAATCAGCTGTTGCCATTGCCAAAAATCCAGTTTTTCATGGCAAGACTAAGCATTTCAAGATCAAATATCACTTTGTGCGGGAAGCAGAAATGTCAAAGGAAGTGAATTTGATTCACTGTTGCTCGAAAGATCAGCTTGCTGACATACTGACCAAACCATTAGCTGCTACAAGATTCGAGCATTTGAAGAAGGAAACTGGAGTTCGCTAGTATAACACCCGAAACCCGGTCTAAACGTTATGACCGAATCTGGCGATGTCACATTGTAACACCCCTTACCCGTATTCGACCCCGGAATAGGGTACGAGACATTACTAGAAGACATACATTTGCATACATATTAAACTGAGTTACAAAATTTCATCCGAATTAAAACTTTTAAATTATTAACGTTCTTTTATAATTCTTTACAATATATCCCCGAAACATTATATTCATAACAAATAGGGCCTACGAGACCCGATATTTACACATGTAATTCAAAGTTTCATTTCCATTTCATTCAATTCACAATTTCTCATGTTCACAATTCAAATCAATTTCTCAATCCAATATATATATTTCAATCATCTAAGAATATAATTCAAGTTACATGAACTTACCAGGCTAAATTTCAGAAATACCAAAATTCAGGGACATTTTGGTAATTTTCTAACTTCTCAATTTCCACTCAATCTTGATATAAATTAATATTTCATTACATTTATTAATTTAAATAATAAAACAATTCATTTCATGCAATTTGGTCACTTTTTAACATTTTACAAATTTACCCTTAAATTATTACTTTTATTCAATTTAGTCCGTAAACCTAAAACATGCAAATTAGCCATTTTAATGAATAACATTATCTATAATTTCACTATTTATTTGTTCATTCAAAGCTGTCCACTTGAGTCATTGTCACAAAATTATTTATATCTTGAGCTACAGAACTCTGAATTAAGATCCACAAATTTTATCTGAAACTAGACGCACATATATTCTTACCATAAAATTTTCAGAATTTTTGGTTTAGCCAATAAGTACAGTTTATTTTTTAAATTCATCCCTATTCTGCTGTCTGACAGTTTTGACCCTTCTTCACTAAAAATTAATTATCTCCTCGTACAAGATTCAGATAATGTTCTTGTCTATTTCTATTGAAAATAAACTCATTAAATATTTTAAACATATAAATTTAAGCCCCTAATAACTTTTTTCCAATTTTTATGATTTTTCAAATTCAAAATAGGGGAACCCGAAATCATTCTGACCTTATCTCATAAAATTTATTATAAATCATGATTTACAATTCCATTGCTTACACCATTTCTTCTAGGAGAAACTAGCCTCAATAAGCTTTAATTCCATATTTTTTTCATCCTTTAATTCAATTTTCATGATTTCTGGTGATTTTTCAAAGTTAGACTACTGCTGCTGTCCAAAACTGTCCCGTTGAAAAAAATAACACAGGTTTCACAATTAAAAAAAGTGTCAAACTTAGTTACCAAATTATATATTAAACTTTTTATGAATATTACACGTAATTCGCAAACCACGATAATAATTAATTTGTATTTGAATCCTATAAATTATATAAATTTTGAAATTTGTTTGCATGAACACATGTAATTTAAAGAACTACGTATGAATGACTACAATAATTTCTATTTGAATAGTATAAATTAAATAAACTATATGATTGATATAGACAAAACACGTGTAATATTAAGAACTACATAAGAATAAATGCAGCGATGGTTTGTATTTGAACTTTAAAAATCAAATCAATTATACATATTGATAACTACATATGAATACATGACGATAATAATTTATATTTGAATCTCATCAAGTAAATAAATTATAACATCCATCTTCGCAAAACACGTGTAATATTAAGAATTGCATAAGAATAAATGAAGACTATGATTTGTATTTTAACACTAAAACACAAATCAGTTGTCCGATCAATCTTCACTACTACGTGTAACGTAAAAAATTGCGTATGAATGAATGAACACAATAATTTATATTTGAATCCCATAAATTAAATAAATGATAAGATTGTTCTTTTAAACACATGCAATATTAAGAACAGCATAATTAAAGATTTAATGAAGATCGATTTCTTATTTGAAAATCTAAGGTGGCGTGTATCACTTAAGCCACTCGCACTATATATAATTAATATAACCAGTACTTATATAACTAATAAATATTAGATGTAATAATAAAATACATTGTACTCCCAAAAAGATAACTCAAATTTCAAATAAGGGAAATGATATTATTAAAAGAGGCAATAGACATATGTTTATACTATAATCCTATTAGTTATTCAAATACTTAAAAAAATAAAAAATTGAGTGGACCGAAGCAAAATTTGAACAAGGATAGGTAAAATGTGAAACTTTCCATACATAGTAAACACCTAACAAGGCCCCATGTTCCATTTCTTCTATAAAAGCAAGGGATGTGCCCCAAATATGCTTCACTCCACTACTCACATGAGCCTAAGCCTCTCACTCTTCTCTTGTTTTTCATCCATGGGTGCGTTACCAGCCAATAGCAGGGAGCAGAATTCTCCTCAGGAGCAGCAACAACACTCAAATGCAAACCACACGTATAGGCCTAACCTTAATGTGCTCCTTCCACAACCCCGACTCCCCATCAATAGGTATATCATATACATATATATCCTTTTTTCTTCATATAACATTGTATTTATATTTTCAAAAACATTAATATAAGTTGTGTAACCTGATGGTTGTAGGCCTGATGAAATTATTCTGGTCCCTAATAATTTTCGAGATGCATACTTAAGCAGGTAGTACTGAATATATATATGCTTTTATTTTTAAAGAAGCCCATTTTAGTTCTGCTTTAAATTTTTTTTTTCTTTTGTTGTGGTGGTTCAATGATGACAACATCAGTGATGATAGTGATAGTGAATATGAAAGGGATGAATATTTTGAGGACGAAGACAATGAACAAGAAGAGGTGGTGGATTATTAGTTTAATAATAAGTCTATCAATTCAATAATCATCTCTTTCCTATAATTTTTTTAAATAGATATTATTTTAACTATGGTTTTGCATGGTGCCATTTAGGTGAAATGGGACATCAAGTTGCTGCAACTTCAGCTCTTTTTAATTCGGGAACTAACCAATATGATGATGCGGTTTATCTTGTAACCTAACCAAATCTACTATTTATCATTTGTATAAAAATTAATATTTGATAATCGATGATGTATAATTTTTTCAACAATGTACCAAATGATGATACATTATTAAAAAACATAAAAAAACAAATTTATAACATATTATCATTTGATTCACAGAGTAATTAAATATTAATCTTGATTATAAATCACAATTTATTTCTTTGTTCTAACTACATATTTGTTTCCTTTTCCTTTTGGGTCCTTATTTCTATCTACTTGTTACACCTCTCTAACGGTAGGGTGCAGGTAATATATTTGTATGCAAATATTTTGTTGGCAAAAGAAAAAAAAAACGTTTTAACTGAAAATTCTTTTCGTTTATCTCAGAAGCTTCAACTTGGAATCTCTCAAATTGGTCAAGAGATCGAAAACCTGCAGAGGAGAATGGGTCAGTCAGTCCTTTAACCCTAACCTTCTCTATATTACTTGTACTCTCTATACCAGTGAGATCCAACCATTACCTTTTGTTTTTTCATATATATATTTTCTGTCATTTGATACTTTAATTGATTGATATTAACTGGTGATGCATGTTTGCCGACGATTGAAACAGGTTAAACCCTTAACAAGTAACAACTTGTGGAGCATAATGGGCGATTTGGAAGATGATCTCGAAGAGCACATTGATGTTCTGCTATAGTAGTTCTACCAATGGAATAAGTCAAAACAAGCTGTTTCTTTTCAACCCTTTTGTTTGGTTGGGTGTTTTTGATCATTTTGTCTTTGTTTTGCTTTCTTCCTGGGTCTAAAGTCTTTTGTATGTCAGCTTTGATCGGTTTTCATCATTTTGTCTTTGTTTTGCTTTGTTTCTGGGTCTTAAAGTCTTTTGTAAGAGACTAATATTTTTGAATAAAAGGTCGTTCATCGAGACAACATTCCAGATGTTTTTTTTTAAGCCACAGTTCAGAAACATGGTATGAATCTAAGAAGAAAATAAACTCTTGTTTTTTCTCCTCGATTGAGGTAAAATAATGTAAACTGAGAAAGACGTTGGAGCCACCAACCTCTTTCAAGGACAACTGGATTACAATAGACAAATGACAAACATCTCAAACTCCTATAAGATATTAAGCAATACTAATTCATCCATCTTAAATTGTATCATGGTTATTAAGCAATAAAGGAAACCTATAATTTTAGAATCTCAAACTCCTATAAGATATCGCATTATCAAACAAAAATTCGAAAATAATCCTTAAAATGAAGAATTAGAAGTTCGAAATAATATAATCCACACTTTTCTAATAGAATAAAAAATGTCTGTTAGAAACCGAGAAGGAGGCCTTCAATAATATAATCATTCATAAAGTTATGTTGTAATGTGTGCTGTAGCTTTTGATCCATGTTTGGGTTTTAGGTTCTTTCTATTGAAGGCTTCTGTTTTTTGTTTTAGAATTGCTATTAGGAAGATGAATGGGTTGATGATTACAAAATAGAAGACTGAGTGTGAGTTTTGCAAGGTTTGGAGAAAGAAAACTAGGAATCAAGGATATGTTTGGGGTCAAGCAAGGACTAAAGCAGGCATAAACTAGATGACTCATAGAACGTATAGAGATGTCCGGATTCTGGGTGCCAAAATGGAAGCCACTAGTGCGATACTTTGGTTACCGGTGGTTCGAAAGAGTTAGACTTGAAGACGTGTTTTGGAGTTGGATAAAGATGGATATATTTGGTTCCATAATTGCTATGTTTGCAAGATGGAAGGTTCATTCCATGAGGATTAGCTTATGCCTTGCGAATAAGGGTTAGTGTGGAACTTCTCAACTGTTGTTGAGGTAAGTTTTGGACACATAAATGGAACACTGAATATTTGTTTTTTTATAACCTTTCATTTGTAGCTATACATTGAGGTTTAATATACCATTTAGTATCTAAGTTTGGCACTTCTTTTTAATGTGGTACTAATTTTTTTTTTGCCAATTTGGTACCTATATTTGACAAAAGTTATATATTTTTGGTATTGAAAAGTAACGGTGTTAATTTTTAGTTTTTATTCAATTTTAGGGTTAATTTGATGAAAGTTAATTGCTAATCTTATAAGGTTTGATTTATTTATTTATTTATTTTTGCGTTTAATTTGTCAAATATAGCCTAATGGATGTTGTTGAATTTAAGTTTCACGATTTATTTGATGAAAGTCAATTGATACTATTATTAACTAAATTATTAATTTTATCAAATCAATTCTAAAACCCAAATTAAACACTAAAAGTTAACATCATTACCTTCAGTACCAAAATGTATAACTTTGGTCAACTATAGGTACCACATTGAATCAAACAATAACACAGGTTCCAAATTTAAAAAAAAAAGTGTCAAACTTAGGTACCAAATTATATATTAAATTTTTTATGAATTTTACATATAATTACGCAAACCACAATAATAATTAATTTGTTTATGAACCCTATAAATTATATAAATTTTAAAATTTATTTGCACTAACACGTGTAATTTAAAGAACTACATATGAATGAATGACAACAATAATTTCTGTTCTAATCCTATAAATTAAATAAACTATTTCATTGATGTTGACAAAGGACGTGTAATATTGAGAACTGCATAAGAATAAATGAAGACGATGGTTTGTATTTAAACTCTAAAAATCAAATCAATTATATGATCGATCTTCACAAACACGAATAATATTGATTACTACATATGAATACATGACGATAATAATTTATATTTGAATCTTGTGCGTTAAAATTAAAATTAATATTTGACAAAACAATAAAATTTTAATTAAAGTGTCTAAAATTAATGACCCAGATTTTCTTAACTATATATGTTTGTTTTTTCTTTTCGGACATATTCATAGCCATATATATGCTTTTGGACAACACAGTTAATTAAACGTTAGAAATTAAAAAAAGTTACTAAATAACTTCCAAAAAAACATGAGAGAACGATTGGAAAAACGAAAAAAAACGATTTTTACTTCGATACACAATAACTAAATTTTTTTTAGTATTATGTAGTTTTAATTAGTGTAATAAAATTATAAAAGAAATTTTATTTCAAAAAATAAAGCATTAGCCAAATTTATGAATGTATTTTCGATTTGGATTCATAAGGTCAGATTGAAAATGACATTCATTAAGGAATATTTAATTAATATTTTCTATTTTTTTGCATTAATTTTTATTTTTATTCAATGAAAATTATTATTTTATAAAGATTTAATATATCATTTAGTATCTAAATTTGACTCTTTTAATGTGGTACCTATATTATTTTGTGTTATTTTATTATTAAATATTTTTAAAATTAAAATAGCATTAATATACCTAATTCTAAATTAGTTAAACATTTTAAATATATTTTTAATTACATTTCGTTTTCAATTTATTTCAAAAAATTAAAAGTTGTAAACAGAAACTAATATTATAAAAAAATTACAAAAGCAATATACACAATTGATTCAACATTGCACAAGAATACAAAATAATATATAGTATATAGTAATACACCAACTAATTTTGACCCATAAATTAAAATTAAAATTAATATTTCACAAAACAATTTAAATTTGAACCAATATTAACTGAGGTGTCTAAAATTAATGACCCGATTTTTTAACCATATATGTCTTCTTCTTCTTTTTTTTTGGACATATTCATAAATTTTGGACAACTCAACTAATAATATTTCCATACATAGCCAATTAAACGTTACAAATTAAAAAGAAAATGTTACCAAATAACTATCAAAACAAACGTTACCAAATAACGTTACAAATTATTGGAAACAAAAAATCAATTTTAACTTCCATACACAACAATTAAAAAAGTTTTTTAATATTATGTAATTTTAATTAGTGTAATAAAATTATAAAAAGATTTTTTTTCCAAAAAATAAAGCTTTAGCCAATTTTATGAATATATTTTGGATTTTGATTTATAGGGTCAGATTGAAAATGACATTTATTAAGGAATATTTCATTAATATTTTCTGATTTATTTTTGCATTAACTTGTTATTCTTATTCAATTAAAATTATTATTTTATGAATGTTTAATATATCATTTAGTATCTAAGTTTGACACTTTTTTAATGTGGTAAGCATGTTATTTTTTGTCCAATTTGATACCTATATTGGACAAAAGTTACATATTTTTGGTACTAAAAGTATTACTTTTTAGTGTTTACTCAATTTTAGGGTTAATTTGATGAACATTAATTGCTAATATTATTAGGTTTTATTTTGTGTGTTTGTTTAATTTTACATTTAATTTGTCAAATACAATCGATGGATGTTGTTTAATTTAGGTTTCACGATTTATTTGATGAAAGTCAATTGATAATCTTATTAACTAAATTATTAGTTTTCATCAAGTCAACTCTAAAACTGAATTAAACACTAAAAGTTAACACTGTTACCTTCAGATACCAAAATGTATAACTTTAGTCAAATATAAGTACCACACTGGATCAAAAAATAATGCAGGTATCACAATTAAAAAACTGTCAAACTTAGTTACCAAATTATATATTAAACTTTTATGAATTTTACATGATTCTGCAAACCACAATAATAATTAATTTGTATTTGAATTCTATTGATGGTATATCAAATACTAACCAAAACAATTAGATACGCAGGTTAAGAGAAATGAACCATATAACATTCCTCAATATCAATAGGGTTCTAGGGCAGCACTTTCTAGCCATTCTATCCATCATACAGACATTATGAACTCTAATCTACCCTCTCTATGGAGCAAACCAAATTCCCCTAGCTAAACAGACCATAAGTGCATTGAAGCTATGCTAAACAAGATCCGAAAAGAAGAGACTGTTATGAACCAACCAGGTAGCTTCTAATTTATGAACTCGCCCATATCCAATTCGGGGGCATTGAGTATACCGAACTTATATTATTAAGGCAGAGTACCCTTTATTCACATTACGATACCAATGCAGTTAAGTCATGACAGAGTATCACCTTCTAAAAAACATACAAGTATTTACAATCAAAGTTTTCATGCATAATTATATCACCAAATGCTGTAAGCTTTAATTATCCTGCTTCACAAATTAGACCTCATCACCTATTCTTTCTTGCCCTGAATCCTATAACTGCCTGCTATAACATATGCTAGCACCAATCAACCCAACCCTGCTAATCTAACCGCATTTATCCACTGCCTATTTCTGCGTTTGCATGGACAACTTCATACTTTAGCTGAACAAGAATTTGAAATGAGATCTGTTTTCAAGTATGGACTAAGAAAACTATATCGATTGCACGCAGAATTAGAATTGAATCCAGAGGAAAGTTTCATAAGAAATTCCTTTGTATGCATCAAGATTATTCTTTTATTATTATTTTATTTAGTATAAAAGCTAGTCATGACAACCCTAAATACAATATAAAAAAACCACAATATACATGAACATGGCAATCAAATGCTAAATCCATAAAACAGTAACAAAAAAGAGTTCATCGAACAATATGGCAATAATAAATTGATCCAGGTAGTCTAAGCATCAACAAAGGGGAAAGAGTAAAATGATTTAATACATTGTCGACACTGTAACCGGAAACCTAGAAAGTACCTGTTTTTCCAATAGGACTTATTTTACTTTCTCTTGAAGAAACAGACATTTAAGACCGGGAACTCGAGAGGCAGAGCATCTATGCAGTATCACCTACTGAAATCAATGTTTCATGGTCATTCCTTGAAACTAACTTAATATTGGGAGTTATCAAACACCCAAGGTTCATGTAAGAAAAGCTCCCGTCCATTCATTTGCACGGTTCCGGCTGCTATATCTTCAGCACGCTTTCTAGCTGCCTCAGCTTTCTTAGCTGATGTATCTGCATCCTGCAAAATGACATGAATTGTAACATGAAAAAAAAACCTAAACTGAGTTCGAACAAACGATATGAAAAGTGAAGTAATTGAACAAAAATTAAGAAAACTGGACAATTTAGTTTCTTTTTAGGACTCTGCTGCCCCAAAAATTTTAATATAATATTAAATCGAAATTATCCAATGCTTAGTTCCATTAGTTTTGGGGCATAAACTGGAAATTAAATTCAACACATAATAAGAAAGTGGAAAATACGTAAAACCCTAATTGGCATTAAATCATTAGAAAGAAAAATTAAAGATTAAATACAGGAAAAATAGAGACAGAGAGGGAAAAGAAGGAGATACCTTTTGGCGCTTCCAAGCGAGGAATTGGGATTCAGTAATTGGATTATTGGTTGGTTGTTCGTTCTCTTGCTTTCTCTGGTCTTCTTCCGCTCCCATTTTCCTTTTTCCTTTCTCTTTCCCCAAACGGAACCCAAAAAATTCGTTTAATTTACCCTGGTCTGGTGTTAAACGCCACCGTTCAGCATAAACATAACAACGTGCTTTCCTTTGTACTTAATAGATTATCTTATTAGATTAGAGATCTAGTTACATCGTTATGAAAATTAATAAATACAATTTTTATAATAATTTTTAGTATCGGATTACAAGTATAATTATATTAATCGTACAAATAGATATGAACATTTGTAAACTTACTTTAATTTTATATCGGTTTAAATGCATCATTCTCTTATTTTATTATCATTTAACTTTACATATTACACACATATATATTATACTGTTAATGAATTTGAATATCATTTAAATGTATGTTTTAACTTCACAACATCGTGCTTAAAATAAATATTTTATTTTTTGAAAGCATTTCAATTTTTTCAAAAGTAATTTCCAACTTCAATGATAAATTAGTCATTAGTAGAAATGAAAACGAAAAGAGACGAGGCAAGGCCATTTTTTATTTCTATCTAAAGTTTTAAAATTTTAAAAAGTTTAAAAGGGTGCAAATCAAATTCTATATCCAAAATTTAATTTAAAGAGGTTATTTTGAAAAAAATATAATTTTATTTCATTTAACTACCTTTAATTCTACCATAAAATAAAAATTTCAAATTGTGTTGAATGAGTCTTAGCTCAATTGGTATTGATATTATTATGTATTGGTTTTAATAATTTGTTTGAATAAATATTTAAAAAATATACGCAATTGGTATTAGGTTTTATTTTACTTTTGGTTTACCAATAACAAAACCTAGTTAAATCGTTTTCCAAAATTACTCCTTAAATCGTTGGGTGCATTCCTAAAAAATAAGGATACGATAGGAACCAAATGAGTAATATGGTTAGAAAATCAATTGGACAAACTCTTTACAAAATGGGATTGCATGTTACAACTTACATCTTCTAACTCTAGGAAAGTCTAGAAACAAAGTTCATTGCATATCTCCAATTGTTAGAACTTATAGTTAAAAGTCAACTATTTTGGCATGCCTGTACAAAAGCGATATGTGTGGCGTTTAAAGCTACTACTACCGAAATAATTGGACCTTTTTTTATGTCGAAATCCCAGCCGCAACGTAAAATCTTGGCCTCTACGTGATCCACTTGAAAGATTTTTATCAGTAAAATTTTATAAAACTTTTTTGGAGAGAACCAATTTTGTTGCTAGTTTTAATTTTGGTAACCCTAAAATTGGGATTAATCCTTCCATTTATTCAAAACTGTTTCGAATGGAAATTTAAACCTTAGAGAAATATTACAATTTATGGCGAAAATGTGATATACTCCTTTCCATTTCAAAATAAAATTAATATTTATTTATCAAATTTTATTAAATATATTTTTTAATAAAATTCAATAAAATAAATTTATCGCATTGTGTGAAATTATGTTAATCGAACCCTTTGCATATGTGCAACAAATATGTACACATATCATGTTTAATTTTAGTATTGTCAAATAAAATTATTTATTATAACTTTTCTATAATCAATTTACCTTTTGTGACATGTTAAACATAATCCTAACTTTAATTTGCATTTTGACCGTCCCACTAGACCCTATTCATGGGTTGAGCCACCCGGCCCGACCCGGAGGCCCGTCTGAAAAGTGGGAGGGTTTGAGTAAAAATATAGGCCTAAAAAATAGGTTTCGGCAAAAAAATAATGCCCGTTTAAAAAATAGGCTGGGCCTTATGTGAGACATGCCTGGCCCGAATTCACAAAAAGATAAAAAAGTCTGCTACTTTTTTGCTATTTTATTTGCTATTTTCTCCCTATTTTGCTACCATTTTACTATTTGCTACTATTTTGTCGTTATTGTTTGGATATTGTATAACACTTGTTTTATTGTTAATTATGTTATTACTTTCTTGTTAGGTTGCATCTAACTAAAAGTTATTTAAGTATACATATTTTTTAAAATTTATTTTCAATTTGGACGGAAATGTTTGTTTAAATATATTTTTATTATTTTTGATGTATTTTATATATTTAAAAATAATATAAAAAATTTAATAAGGGTGGGCCGGACTAGGCCCGGGTTTTAGCATTTTTATCCGGTCTGGGCTTGGGCAAAAGTTTAGGCCCATTTTTCAGGCAGGGACGGCCTAGCAAAGGGGCCTAAGATTTTGGTTGGGCCCGGCCCGGCCCATGAACACCTCTAGTCCCAACAAAAGGGTGTGATCCTATGGAATCTTAGAACATTGGCAGAAACATTAAAATAATTCTAATGTTACAAACATATAATGACATTTAGCAATGCATAACTACTACCCAAGTTATAGGAAGTCGTGGTTCGACAGGGTCTTCTAAGATAACATTATTATGTATTATATCTCTTTGCCATTTATATCTAGATAAACACAAGTCATGGAATAGTCACACTTGTATAGTCCAATATCTTGTTTCTTGATCCTCAAGTAGATTAAGATAAACAAATAGTGTAATATCTCATATCAACTAATTTGAGCATGATCAAGCATTTCTAGCCTCACTAGATCAAGAGGTTAGAGATATTTCTCCCATTATGTAGGAGAGACAAATCCTATCTTAATCACTCACATCCTACTATATATATTGTGACACACACAACATTAGTCTTTATAGTACAACCTTTTATGGAAGATGTTTGATTGTGTCAAAGCATATGACTCACGATATTAGAATATTGACAATCTCAAGTTTAAGGATCATACATATAGTTATAACTATAAGAAATGTTGTGACTATTACATAATAATCCCTATGTCAATGACAATACTTTGTAATTAATCAACTACATATCGGTCTCAATGCATTATTTTATCCAAGCCCACAATAATACTTATGACTTAATTATTAAACAATTTATTTAATAAAAAATAGAAATTGAAATAATAATGACAATGCCTTTTATAAATAAACTAAGTGAACAAGTATGTGATTAAATCATCTTATGATTGGTCTTTGGGCATATTCCAACAGTGACAAATCAAAAGTAATTTAAATACTTTAGATTTGTATAGGTTCTATACCGAGAGATTTAGCACTTATTCGTTCAGTAAAGAACTTGTAATTAAGAGTGCATTAAGTGTGAAAATAAGTGAGTTACTAGGTTTTTAGCATAAGTTTTCAGGGAGAAAACTTAAAGGAGAGAGACTTAGATTTTAAATGCAAAAGTGATGTTGTTAATTTGGTGAGTGTTAGAACTTGTAATTACTTAGTGTACAATTCGTTAAGATAATGGACTATCTCTTTAGACAAGACCCTGTAGACATAAGGAAATCAAACTGCATAAACATATCGTTGTGTTCATCTTTATTCTTTAACAATTCCTGAAACAGTTAGCACTACTTTTAGCACCATTTCTAGCACTGCTTAATTTTCTTCTAAATATCGTTCTCAATTCTTTCACACACTTTTTCTCTTATTAAAAGTAAAAATATAAGCATATATTATAAGAGGCATCACATTGTAAATATTTTATAATTGTATGTTACATTTAATATATTCACATGTAGACCGATAATTCAAACCATACAACATATTAGAACGATGCATCAATCTGCACGCATATGAAAAGATAAATTGCTTGATTATTTGTATTTAATTAATACAAAAATTATAGGAACGAATTTAAATGTATTTGTCGAAACCACTTTTTTTGAAAACAAAAATAAGTTATCGACTTTAAAAACAAAAATTGGAGTCGCCATCGATCCTTTATTAAGGTGTGATCGGCTCACCAAGAAAACAATTCTGGTCTGCAAAATTTGAGAAAACAGGTTCGGGAGTCAGTTACGCACGAGGAAGGGTTAGCACCCTCGTAACGCCCAAAAATCGGTACCAAATTTGATTATTTTATGTCTAGATGTCGAAAATTTGAAAAGATTTTAAATAGAAATGTTTAACCCGTGAATGGATTAAAATGATAAAACATTCTCATTTCAAAGAAATAAAACATCACACCTAGTAAGTTAGGGCACAATATTTTATATCTTCAAAATATCAAGTATTGCTTTTTGTTTTAGAAATTCTTATTTCGAGATAACGAAATGTCACGACCAGTAAGTTAGGACCCGACATTTTGAATTCCCGAGAATAAGCTTTTATTTGAAAATTGCAAATTTATTGTGAAATAAATACTTAGCTTGCTAAATTCATCGAAAAAATGATCACAATCCAGTAAGTTAGGACACGATCCTTCTCGAGAATCATGATTGCCAAATATTTAAAATTTTTTAAAGAAATCGATTTTAATACTTTGATAGAACCAATATATATATTTTCTTTAAAAACATGATAAAATGCTCGTGCATATATACGAAAATCACGAAAATGAATCAATAATACAATGTACGTGCATTTTTAAAAAAATAAACATAATAATGTATAAACATAATATATTAGTAATTATCAAAAATATGGACATGTATATATAAAACAAATTTAAAAAATATATTTATAAAGATATAGAATAATATATATCTATGTATACGTATATATATAAAATATTTGGATCATAAAATATAGAAAACATATATATATTATAAAAGTATATACGCATACATATGAATATAAAGTTAAGAAAAATAAAATAAAAATAAAATATATGATATGTATATAGTATATATTTAAAACGTTTTAAAAAATATGTATATGTATATTAAGAGGCATATGCGCATATAAATAAATATAATAATAGTACTATATAATATGATAATAATAATAAACTAATAACGATACAGTAATAATAATATAAATAAATAGTATTAATAACTTAATAAATATAAAAAAATAGCAAATTAAGGATTAAATTAAAAAACAAACAGGATTTGAAAGCTAAATTTGAAAATAAAAGCAAGAAAGGGAGTAGTTTAAAACACGCGCAACAGGGAGAGGGCCGAAGGAGCAAATTACCCGAAAACACTGCACAACACTGCACTAAAATAAAACAGATTCGATATTTCATGGATAAATTTGAAAACAAAAAGAAATGGTTTTGAAATAATAGGATAAAATGGAAGGATTAAAAACACAAATAACCCATTTCAAACTCTAGTTAAAACCTTATTCCCTTTTGCTGTAACAGCAGCCTCAAGAACTGCTCCATCCTCTCCTCTGCTTTGCAAGCCAAACTCCCCCCCTTCCAACTTCGATTTAGATGAAGAGAAGCAAAGATGTCGACGGCGCACTTCGTTTGGTAAGGATTTCTCCTCTTTCTTTTATTTTTGTTTTAAAAAATTAAAGGAAAAACCCCAAAATAAAATCAAAAAACAATAAAAAGAACAGGAAAAAAAAGAACAAAACCGATCACCTTTCCAAAATTCTTCCTCTGATTCTTTACTTGTATTTCATTAATCTTTCAATCCCATATTTTGCTCCAATTTCTTATTTTTATCCACTCTCTCAATAATTTTCTGATACAAAAATGTCAACCCCCTCTTCTCTATTTTTCTCTTTTCTCTTAATTTTCGTCACCGCCATTTCTCCTTTTTTTCTCCTTTTGTTGCCGTTTTTGATCTGTTTCCGGGACACTGAAGGAGACGTGCAGGACGTGCGAAGAAAGTGACAACCGCTGGCACACACGCGCTGTGAGAACCCGATGATTACGGCACCGTTGAAACTGCTACTGTTTTTTTTTTTTTTGGTAATTTAGGCTAGTGGGTTTGATGTAATTGGGCTTTAGGCTAATGTAATTGGGTTACAATTTGGGCTTGGGTTAATTGGGTTTAGTAGTGGACTTCTAATTTTAAATTTGGATCTCTGAAGCTTTAGGCTAATTGGGCCGTGTAAAGGATTTTGGGCCCCGGGCAATAATTGGGTATTACAGTATTAATTTATTTTTTTTGCATTTAGTGTGCATGTTGCTTCTAGATAATGTGATTACATCTATACAATCGATGGAACAAATGTGCACGACCATGTCTTTAGAATGTGCCTACATCTTATATGCTTCTCCATTGTCAAGAAGCATCATAAAGACAAAGTTTTATGAAAGTCCAGTATGGTCAGACACATTCCATCGAATTAAATTAATCTTGATACTATTTAAAATTTTGATTTGTGTTCCAAGATCAAGCACAATTAGGTGATTATTTATAACCAAATTATCCTGCATTGGGCTACATGCCTTTAGCATATATCAACCAAGGTACATTACTTGTGGACGATAATTTGTCGCCGTTCATGCCTTAGTACTAATGGTTTAAGACCTACATTCAATCAGCCAAGATAGCATCCTCAATTTCCAACTAGATGGGTAGAACCAATTTGTAGAAAGAGAAATATGTGAGCTTGTTTTGATTTAACATGCTACCAAACTCGACAAACGAAAAGAATCTGCGAAAACATGTGGAAGCTGCTTAAGCTTTCTCAATCTCCCAAAGTTATCAAACTTCCCAAGTTGTCCAATCTCTCAAAGCGGCCAAACTTGCCCAACCAATGGAGAACTTGTCGGTTCTTTAAATGCAACTCCTTCTCTGACACAACCACTTATGCTAGATATGATAAATTTCGACCTTGACATTGCACAAAAGTTTATGAGTCTACTGAACTTGTCTACACCTGTAGTCCCTTCAAATGCTCCTAACTCATTTAAGGCTTAAGATTTGATGCATACACTAGATGACAAGTAATTGATAATGTGCTTAATTGATATTTTTTACTATTTATGTTAATTAATGTTGGACATGAGTTGTGCTAGTTTTGGCTCTTTCTTGATAATTTCTTTTTGTAAGTACAATATTGTCCAGTGTGCAGAAAACAAGTTTGAATTGTAGGCTACAATAAAAGATTTTGCATGAGAATTATAGTGCCTAGATTTTTGGATTCTATTAATAATTATTTTATTTGCAACAATATTTCTTTAAAGAATTAATTAGGACTAGATTTATCTTAAGGGCAAGTAAAGGCCCATATATTTTATTTTAGGATTTATTAATTTTTAGATTATTATTGTTGTTCCAATATTGTATTGCTAAAACACACCTTTTATTTCTTAAAGAAAAAATAATTAAGTTTTACCTAAATTATATCTCATATATATACACACTATAGCCAAGAGGATAAAGAAAAGGGAATAAATAATCATGTTCACATTACAATTTTTTTAACACTTGACACTCTCTATTTGAAGTACTTATTTACAATTTGGATAAATTATTCCTGGGTAAATTACACCAACAATCATTCCACTTTGATGCAGCTAGCAAAACAATCATTCTGGTTTCAATTCAGTCACTTAACTTTCAAAAAATAACAAAATAGTCGCTAACGTGAAAAGTGACAAATTAGTCACAGGCTTAACGGAACAGCTGACATGGTCAATTAACTAGCTAATATGACTAGTTAACTTGCCACGTTGGAAACCCAATTAACCCAATTAACTAACGTGGCAGATTGACGTGGAGTTTACCCAAAATTTACCCAAAATCAAGACCCAAAATGGGAAAAAAATTGGGAAATTTTCTTTTGTTAGTGACAAAGCAAGCAAAACACAATCCCTAACAGAACCTGGAAAAATTCTTTCTTTGGTAGTGAAAATTGAAAATCGATGGTGAAAACGTTGAGGCTAGCATTGAAACAGTTGCTTGGGCTAATGTCAAGGGAGATCCAATCATAGCCCGTTTATCAACACCAATTTGGTCAGAGCTTCTGCTTTGGCGATGCTATGAAGCTTCAAATCAAAATTGACAACAAAAAAAAACAAAAACAGCAAATAGCAAGCATCCAAAATCAAACCAACAAAAAAAGAACAAGAATCCTAAATTGTCCTGCATCAAAAGAGAGAACTAAAAAAAACTAAAAAAAAAAGAAGATAATCAAAAAAGAAGAAACCCACATCCATTTTGGGTTTTGTAACAGTCCGGTTTCAACCCTAATCAGAACAGTGGTTTCGGGACCACAAATCCTAGTCAAAAAAATTTATTAAATATTATTATCCAAAAAAATTTATTAAATATTATTATCTGTATTTATATCGTGTGAATTGATATCTGTGAAATTTTTGTGATTTAATTTTTACCGTTTGAGTGTCCGATTTAATAAAAGGACTTAATCGTGTAAAAAGTAAAAGTTACTAACTATTTGTTAAAATGCTAAATTGATTTGTTCTTTTAGTGGGAGGTATTTATGTTGATATTATACCATTGAAATATTGGATGGACATAAAACCAATGGTTAGTGGATTTTAAATGGAAATAAAAAGGTTAATTTAGTAATTATATTAATTATGATAATATAATAAAACATTAAACATAAAATACATGTATGTTCATCTTTGGGATAGCCGAAACTAGCTAAAGAAAAGAAAAAGAAAAAGAAAGCCACATTCGGCCATAGCTAAGTTTGATTAAGGTATGTAACTAGCTCGGTTTTTGATAATTTTTATGTTTTTGAGATCGTTGCTTCGAATATTAGCTAGCTCATGCTTTAATTTTTGATTTTGATGAATATTTTGAGTTAAAAATTGATGAATTTATGAGCTTTGTGATGTTAGATGATAGATTATGAAAGATATGTTTTGGATTAATATGTTTTGTATTGGAAATTTTGATGATTTTGAGTAATTAGGGCTAAATGGTAAAAATAATAAATTGAGGGACTAAAATGTGAAATAAATGAAATATATGGACTTTTATAATCATGGGTAAAATTCAGCCCAAGCATGGGACCTTGAAATTTTGCATATTTTGTGTTTTATGCAATAGGGACTAAATTGTAAAAAGTGTAAAATGTCAGGGGCAAAATGGTAATTTGCCCATTTATGTGTTTTCAGACTAAATTGAATAAAATGGTGTTTAAATAAGTTTAATTTGAATATGTTTAGATCAAGAACCAAAGAAAACAGATTTGGATCGGGGGAAAACAAAAATAATTGAATAGTCGTTTATTCCGTCCGTTGACATCTGAGGTAAGTTTATAAGCAAATAAATGCTATTAATTTTGAATATATATATATATATATATGAATTTTATATGCTGATTTGAATTTTATGAATATATATAAGTGTTGGCCAAATGTTTATAAGCTTGGGAGCTATGTTTACGAGATTGATTCGATCGAGTTACGATGTTCGAAAGTCTCGTACGAACCTTAGGAATAGCTAGGATACATATGTCATGACATAGGATTCCGTTATGTGTTATCGTGTAAGACAATGTCTGAGACGTTGGCATCGACTTGTGTTTACGTGTAACACCCTGTTTGGGACAGTGGCATCGTTATGTGACTAAATGTAAGACCATGTCTGAGACGTTGGCATTGTACGATATGTTCGACTATCCAAGTATCCTTTTTAATTCTAAATGGTTTAACGGGCAATGATATAGTTAAGATTGAGCGTAAAATCGAGTTAGAAAGGCTTAGGTATGTATTCATACTAAATTATGAAAATAAGGTAAGTTGAATGTTTAAATTGATGATATGATGCTATATGTTAATGTGAACTATGTGTATATATATATGTGTGTGTGAGAGTAGGTATATTCGGCCTAATGATGTAGTTGTATTATTGAAAGTAAAGGTTAAATATACTAAGGTTCAATTGAGTATTCGGCCAAAGGAAAGTTATTACAAGTTATATATGCTTTGATATATAAGATGATATGTTAAATTGTGTATGAAATTATAATGGCTTATTACTACTTAACTAGCTTAAATTATGTAAATGATTAAATGTTTATTTGCTTATGACTTACTAAGCTATGATAGCTTACTGTGTGTATTTGCTTTTCGTTTTATAGATTTTGGGAGTTGGTTACGAGCTCGGGGATCACCAGAGAAGTCTATTACACTATCGACTGTTTTCGGTATTTTATTAAATTTGAATTCGAACTTATGTCATGTATAGTCTAGTTAATATATTCAATTTTGGGGTATGTAAATATGAGCCATGCGAAAATGGCTTATTATTTTGTTAAGCTTAGTTTTTTTTTATATGCTACTAATCAAATGATAGATGTGGTTGGTTTTAATGATTCGATCATGGCTTATTTACATGTGAAAAATGTTTGCTATGTTTTGTTAATAATGTGGTAAATGTTTTGATATATATATAAATTCGGTTATAGCATATAGGTGGAATGAATTTGATATGTATTGTTAATTATTGAAACTAATTAAGGCTTAAGTTCATTCAGAAAATACTATTATGTATTCATATAAGGTGATGTTTGATTATGTATTCGCAATAAATTAATTAATAGATGTTAGTTAAGTTAAAATACGTATTAACTAGGTAATAGACATGTTATATATGCATGTGGCGTACTTGAAGCTAACTTATCTCATAATCGGTCATTTAATAAATCTTTCATATAACATATATTTAACCTACCTTTAATAGATTACCAAACTCAACACCTAGACCGAATTAAAACATTACCTAAATCTTATGTAATAATTCATGTCAAATTTCAAATACTAGAATATCCAAAATCTCTATATTCGGTTAACAATTCTACTTTTATACTAAATACATCAAATCCATTCCTCAAATCAACCAAGAACACTCAAGATTATACACGTCCTATATCATATTTCGTACTTATCAAATTAAATTCAAAATCATAGCGAATATTTTCATAAACAATTGTTCACCATTTTTAAACCAAATATCCATGCAAACTTATCATTCCAACCCGACACAATTAGCTATTTTTTTTTTACAATCAATACATGCTTCCATTCATTCATTTCATTACTAAACCAAATTATATAATCACTCACATATGCAAATCAAACATTTAATTAGTTGTGTGAATGAAATTTGGAATGATTTAAAGCATATGGAAGTGGTATGTTTTGATTCGATTAAGTTCATGGAAAAGGGTCAATGAATGTCAAATGAACATTATAATATCTTATAAATAAATGTTGTAATATGTGCACTTGGTTTATAAAGTGGAATATGTTTGATTATAAATTAGGTATTCGAATATCATGTATGTAATGATTGTATATTTTGAATAATATATATATATATATATATATATTTAAGTAAAGTAGTTTAATTTTGAAGCATGAAATGTAATGAATGCCTGTTTTGAGCTATGTTCTGTACAGTAATGCCTCGTAACCCAAATCCGACAATGGATACGGGTAAAGGGTGTTACAGGTTTTATGAGTTGGAGAACTCGAGCCACCAGTTCGATGATCCGAGTGGTCAAAAGTCATAGTTAGTCGAATAAAAGTTATGGCCGGAATATGGTAGTTATCCGACGGTGGATAGCAGAGATTCGTTGAAGCCTTGTTCGAAGCTTTGAGGTCTTAATCTTGGGATTTTGAAGGTGTATTAAGGAATCTGAAGTAAGATTGAGAAAAGGCAAAGAGGAGCAATTTGGCAATGACGGTTGGCCAGAGAAGGCCATGAACGACGACAACTAGAGTTAAGAGGAAAAAAAAGAAAAAGAGAAGAAAAAAAAGGACAGAGATTCAACGGATAGCAACGAACTGAGTGGTGGCTCCACCTTGGAGGAACAAAACGGTCGTAGCTAAGGTATGTTCATTTCTTATGTTCTTCTTTTTCTTTTCTACTGCCCACCTAGGGCTATGGGGCTGTTTAAATTATAGCTAACCGTCCATTAAATGCCATGTCACCTTTTTGTTACATTTGTAACAGAAAATGGTTAAAAGGACTATTTTGTTATTTTATGAAAATTGGTGACTAAATTGAAACCAGAGTAACTGTTTTGCCAGCTGCATCAAAGTTGAGTGACTATTGGTTAAATTTACCCATTATTCTTTTACTCATTGTCTTTTAATATTTTAAGTTACTACATGCATTTTGTTAACATTTTTCTTAATTTTTTATACAATAAATATAATGTTGATTTTAAATAAATTATTTCTTTATTTTGAATTTTGTGTTATTTTAATATTAAATATTTTAAAATTAAATAGCATTAACATATATTATTCTAAATTAGTTAAATATTTTAATTATATTTCCTTTTCAATAAATTAATGATTTTTGAAAATTTTATTAAAAGTTATAAAAAAGAACTAATATCATAAAAATTTATAAAAATAATATACACATGATTCGACATCGCATACGAGAATAAAAAGTAATATATAGTATATAGTAATATGCAAACTAATTTTTACCCATTAACTAAAATTAAAATTAATGTTTCACAAAAAATTAAAATTTGAACCAGTATTAATTAAGGTGTCTAAAATTAATGACTCGGATTTTCTTAACCATATATGTCTTCTTTTGTTTTTGGACATATTCATAATCAAATATGTGATTTTGGATTCATAACCATATATGTGATTTTGGACAACTTTGCTAATGATATTTCTATACATAGCCAATTAAACGTTACAAATTAAAAAAAAGAGTTACCAAATAACTAATAAAAAACAAGAGAGAATGATTGTGAAAACGAAAAAAATCGATTTATCTTGATTAATATACCTTATTCTAAATTAGTTAAATATTTTAAATATATTTTTAATTACATTTCCTTTTCAATTTATTTCAAAAATCATTAAAAGTTGTAAACAAAAATTAATATTATAAAAAAAGTTAGAAAAGTAATATATACAACTCATTTAGCGTGTCGCATGATAATACAAATTAATATTTAGTATAAAGTAATATACCAACTAATTTTACCCATTAATTAAAATTAAAATTAAAATTTCACAAAACAATAAAAATTTAAGCAGTATTAATTGAGTTGTCTAAAATTAATGATCCTGATTTTCTTAACTATATATGTGTTTTTTTTTGTTTTGGACATATTCATAACTAAATATGTGATTTTGGATTCATAACCATATATGTTATTTTTGGACAACTCAGCTAATAATATTTCCATACATAGCCAATTAAACGTTACAAACTAAACCAAGATAAGTATTAATCTTAAATCTTTGTTGCTAGGATTGAGTTTCTTATGATTTGTTTAATTTTGCGTTTAATTTGTCAAATACAATTTGATATATGTTGTTTAATTTAGGTTTTAGGATTAATTTGATGAAAATTAATTGCTAATATTATTAACTAAATTAATAATTTTCATCAAATCAACTTTAAAATCAGAATTAAACACTAAAATTAACACGGTACCAACTTAAGTACTAAATTATGCCTTAGGCCTTTTATGAATTACAAGTAATTCTACGAACCGCAAAAATAATTAATTTGTGTTTTAACCCTATAAATTATATAAATTTTGCAATTCGTTTGCACAAACATGTGTCCTTTTAAAACTAACAATGAATGAATGACCATAATAATTTCTATTTTAATTCTATAAATTAAACAAATTATAAGATTGACATTTGTAAAACACGTGTAATATTAAGAACCGCATAAGAATAAATGAAGATGATGGTTTGTATTTGAACTCTAAAAATCAAATCAATTATATCATCGATCTTCACAAACACGTGTAATATTGAGAACTACATATGAATAAATGAAGACAATAATTTATATTTGAATCTCAATAAATTAAATAAATTATAATATCGATATTAGCAAAACACATGTAATATTAAGAACTGCTTAAGAACAAATGAGGACTATGGTATGTATTTTAACAATAAAAATCAATTCAATTATAGGATCAATCTTCACAAGTATGTGTAACATTAAGAACTGCGTATGAATGAATGAATACAATAATTTATCTTTGAAGCCAATAAATTAAATAAATTATAAGATTTTTCTTTGCAAAATACGTGCAAAATTAAGAACAGACATAAGATTTAATGAAGATCGATTTCTTATTTGAAAATCTAAGGTGATGTGTTTCACCTAAGTTACTCATACGTATAAAATTAATACAATCATTACTTATATAACCAACAAACGTTAAATGCAATAATAAAACACATTGTACTTCTAAAAAGAAAACTCAAATTCAAACAATGGAGACGATATTATTAAAACACACAACAAATGTCTGTTAATACTATAATATAATCTTATCAGTTATCCAAATACTTAAAAAGAATAAAAAAATTGAGTGGACCCATGCAAAATTTTAAAAAAAAAAGGCAGGTAACATGTGAAACTTGCCATACATAGCAAACACCTAACAGGGCCCGATGTTTCATTTCTTCTATAAAAGCAAGGCTTTTTCTCCCAATATGCTTCACTCCACTACTCACACAAGCCTTAGCCTCTTTCTCTTCTCTTGTTTTTCATCCATGAGTGAGATACTAGCCAATAGCAAGGAGGAGAATTCTCCTCAAGAGCAGCAGCAACGCTCAAAAGCAAACAACATGCCTAGGGCTAACCTTAACGTGCTCCCTCCACACCCCTGGTTCCCCGTCAATAGGTATATTATATATATATACATATCCTTTTTTCTTCATATATTCAACAAACAGAAGCAAGGAGATAATAACATTGTATTTATGCTTTTAAAAACATTAATATAACGTTGTGTAACCTCTTGGCTGTAGGCCTGGTGAAGTTATAGATATATTTTTGTTTTTATTTTTAAAGAAGCACTTTTCAGTTCTACTTTGATTTTTTTTTCCTTTTGCTATGGTGGTTTTATGATGAGAACAGCAAGGATGATAGTGATATTGGACTTGAAAGTGATGGATATTTTGAAGAACAAGATTCTGAAGACAAAAAGGAAGAAGAGGTGGTGGATGATTTGTTGAATAATAAGCCTATCAATTCAATAATCATCTCTTTCCTATAAAAAATTTAAATAGATATTATTTTAACTATAGTTTTGCATTGTGCCATTTACGTGAAACAGGAGATCAGGCAATTGGAATTTCAAGTCGCTTTAACTCAAGAACTAGCCAATATGATGATTCGGTTTATCTCGCAACGCAACCAAATCTACTATTTACCCTTTATAAGATTAATATTTGATACATCGATGATTTCGACTACTAGTGAACTAAATGATAACACATCATCAAAAAATAAATTTAAAATTTTTGATAACATATTATTATCCGGTTCACTAGTGAGTAATTAAATATTAATCCTGATTGTAAATCTTAATTTAGTTTCAAGTTCTAACTATATATTTGTTTCCTTTTTCTTTTGGCTCCTTATTTTTGCCATTTGTTACACCTCTCAACAGTAAGTTGCAGGTAATATATTTGTATCCAAATATTTTGTTGGCCAAAAAAGAAAAGAACGTTTTAACTAAAAATCCTTTTTGTTTATCTCAGGAGCTTCGACTTGAAGTCTTTCTAATTGGTCTAGAGAATGAAAACCTGAAGAAGAAACTTCGTCAGTTAGTCCTTTAACCCTAACCCTCTCTATATTACTGTACTCTCTACACTAGAGAGATCCAATCGCCACCCTTTGATACTGATTCTGTAATTGATTGATATTAACTGGTGATGCATGTTTGCCAATGATTGAAACAGGTTAACTCATAACTGGTTAAACCCATAATAGATAACAACTTGTGGAGCATGATGGGTGATTTGGAAGATGGACCCGAAGAGCACATTGATGTTCTGCTATAATAGTTCTAGCAATGGAATAAGGCTAACAAGTTGTTCCTTTTGTTTGGGGTTAATTAATGTTTATGTTTGGTTGGGTGTTTCTTTGGTGAGGTTTCTGACCATTTTGTCTTTGTTTCTGGTTCTAAAGTCTTTTGTATGTCGGCTTTGATCGGCTTTCATCATTTTGTCTTTATTTTGCTTTGTTTCTGGGTGTTAAAGTCTTTTGTAATATTTATGAATAAAAAGTCGTTCATCGAGTCAATATTTCTATTGTTTTTCTGAGCCATATTTCAAAAACATGGTATGAATCTAAGAGGAAAATAAACTAATTCATCTATCTTAAAGGGTATCATGGTTATTAAGCAATAATATAATCATATAAACCCATCGAAGGAAACCGATAATTATAAAATCTCACACTCCTATAAGATATCGCATTATCCAACAAAAATTCAAAATTATCCTTAAAATAAACAATTACAAGTTTGAAATAATATAATCCTTAAAATGTTTGGTAGAAACCGAAAAAGAAGCCTTCAATAATATAATCCTTCGTCAAGTTATGTTGTAACTTGTGATCATGTTTAGGTTTTAGGTTCTTTCTATTGAAGGCTTCTTTTTCAGTTTAAGATTTGCTATTAGGAAGATGAATGGGTCGATGATGACGAAACAGAAGACTGAGGGTGAATTTTGCAAGGTTGGAGGAGTAAAACTAGGAATCAAGGACATGTTTGGGGTCAAGCAAGAACTAGATGACTCATAGAACGTGTAGAGATACCCTGATTCAGGGGGCCAAAAATGGGAGCCGCCAGTCCGATACTTTGGTTACCGACGGTTCGAAAGAGTTAAAGATGGAGACATGTGCCTTGGAGTTGGATGAAGATAGATATAATAATTGGTTTCCGAAATTGATATGTTTGCAAGAGAAGGTTCATTCCATGAGGATTAGCTTATTCCTTGCGAACAAGGGTTGGTGTGCAAATCAAAATATTGTAGATTTTTTATAATGTTAAAAATCAATCACATAAATAAATGTGTTTTACTTTTAGTGTTTAGCATAATTGGATTTTATAGAATTTAATAGGCTTAAGGGTGTACAAAGCCCTCAAATTTTTTCAACAAAAGCAATTAAGTCCCTTTTTTTTGTATTCAATTGAGCACTTGAACTTTCCAAATGCATCAAAAAGGCCCTCAAACTTCTTCAAAAAAAGCAATAAAGCCCCTGTTTTTTTCACTTAATTGAATACTTGAACTTTCAAAATGTATAAAAAAGACCCTCAAAATTTTTTAAAAAAGCAATTAAGCCCCTGCTCTTATTTATAAAAATAAAAATATTAAATTTTATAAAAATATTAAATTTTAATAAAAATATAAAACAATTAATAATTATTAAAATTAGAATTTTTTATAAAATTGTAAAATTTTATAAAATTATAAAAAATTTACAAACCCAGTTTTTTCAATTAAAGTCATTATGTATCGCAACACAACGTGACATGTGACGAAAAATGATAAAAAAACTAAAATTAAATAAAAGTTATAGAAAAATTATAAAATGTTTCTTTTGGTACAATAATTTTATAAAAAAATTTACTGAAATTTATATTTCTTTACATTTTGTATAATTTTCTTATGACTTTATAAAATTTTATAATTTTTTATATTTCAATATATTTTATAATTTTTACTATTTTTATAAAATTCAATAAGGGTTATAGAAAAATCATAAAATGCTTCTTTTGGTACAAAAATTTTAATATTTGATTTTTATTAAAATTTAATAATATTTATAGCTTTTATTGATTTTAATTTTTTCTAATTTTAATAAAAGCGGGGCTTAATTATTATTTTTTTAGTTTTAGGGTATTTTTGATGTATTTTGAAAGTTCAAATATTCAATTGAGTGTAAAGAAAAATGTAGGGGCTTAATTGCCTTTTTTGAGAAAATTTAGCGCTTTTTACACCCTTAAACCGACTTAATATGGTAGTTGAAAGAGGGTAGAAGGAAAGAATGAAGAAATAACAGTAGCAAATGTTTCAATGTTGGGATAAAAATGTTATAACTTATCTTATTAATTGTTTATGTATGGTCAACCTTGCACCTAGGGGTCAAAATTGCGTAAAAGAGTCGCACAAATCGCCATAGTAAAGCAATAACATCACAATGTTTTAGATTATGAGATTATGAGGACGAGAATAACTATTATTTTTTCATGCAAAGGATAGCATATGGAAAAAGGGGTCACTGTTGCAAAAGTGAAGCTTTTACATCATGAAGGGGAATCCCAGTTTACAACTCGTAAAAAACCAACTTTGTCATTTCCATAAGCCAAGAAGAGAACATAATTCGATGTAACTTTTGGTGCCCCCTCCAACCATTTTTCAACCCGTATATTTATACTTATGGAAATTTACCTTGCTCTTTATCACGTTAGTATTGTTCCAACTAAAAAGAAAGATTGAAGAGCAAATTCTTTGAACTCTTTCCCTTCGACCAATTGTACTTTTTCTAAGTAAATTGTTTTGTTGGGTATCAAGTTTGGTGCAAACATATTTTGCTATTATTTTTTCCCACATACCATCAACGTTTATTTCGTTCATACAGTGGCCTTTGAGAGATAACATCAAACAAGTCTGGGTTTGATTGCCAGCATCTGAAACTGTTTTCTTTCTACCCAAAATTTGCAGCCACCATTCTACCAAAAAAAGTTGTCAAATGAAGGTGGAGATTACATGCAAAGTAGGACAAGGGCACAGTCGTGCCCAAGAAAAACGGTGTACCTGGGAAAAAAAAAGATCACAGAAAAAAAATATGGACGAGTTGAAATTGTATAAATTGAAATTGAAATTGTAAAAAACACACAGAATTGAGGAAAGGGATTCTTCGATTTGAGGGGTTCCAGCCTTCGGTTATCTCGATCCTCCTTGAGTTCAATCCTAGACTTTTAGATGATCCTTCTCATGACAGAATAAGCCAGTTATAGTGGAAGAGGACGCCTACGGCCACCAGCTCCACTTATATTTTAGGCTTACGATTTAGAGAGAACCTGACTCTAGCCAACCGTCACTTTTGTGGGACCGTCTTACACTAGATCATCATTTCTCAAAGGTGAATACCACGCCATTTCGTCTCTAGGGCTCGACAGCCACTAACGCAGTAATTTAGCGAACTGACAAGATCACAAGATGAAAAGATCACCTTTGGAAGGACATGGGCGAAAACGTCAGTCTCGTAATGCGGAGAAGTCATGAATACTCATTGAGAAGGCTAAGTGCGGGTTCTAAGCCTCATGAACCTTTTTTGGGGAATCTTGATAACCTTTGGCTAGATGAGTTTAGTGGCTCATGTTTTTCGTGAAAAAGAACACAAGTTTAATGGAATGGACTTTTATTGGTAAATAAAATAAAAGGAACAAAAAGGCTAGAGCCTTGGGGGAAGGAGTTTTTTACAGAAAAGATGAGTGTCTATTCATGTCACTCCATCCCCTATTTATAGTACATTGGAAACCTAGTTTATTCCTATTTAAACTCTAAAAGATAAATAAAGATATAATCTGAAATTAAATCTAAATAATATCATAATAATCCTAACAATAATCCTAAAATTCAAATTTAAACAAAGTCTTATGTGCATAAATCTCTTCTTTGAATTTTTGCCCTAAGTCTTTTGCACTTTGTATTTTCTGCACCACTTCTTTCTTATTTCGCACGCTGACCCATTTTGACTTTAAATTCACACTTTTACCCCCAAACTTTCTTCCCTTACAAGATAAAAAACCATAAAAAGTCCAAATTAGTAGGATCATACTCAAAATATATATGCAATTAACACATAAAAGTATGTCATTTTAGAGTATTATCAAGAATTCAATATACAACCCAAATAATTTGGATGGTTCTTGTTAGTGCCGCAGAGTTTTTTATCATGACTAAATCCTAGTGAAATTTGTTAACTTGTAAGGAGTCATTATCTTGTTCGTAGGAGTAGGAAGCTAGGTGTTGTTAGCTTGTTAGTAGAAGTAGGAAAAATTGGTTGATTTTGATAGTTGAGACATGGATATCATGACTTTTTGGTTAATGAATTCAATAATCCTTTCCATTCTTATTTCATATTATTCAGTTAGTTCTCTACTAAACCAACAATGATATCAGAGCTCTTTTTGTTGAGGGACCTTTGAGAAAAGCTATGTGAAGTTATGATAGAAAAACTGTGAGATACATTTGTGAGGAATTGAGGTTACTGAAATTGGGACCAAGTAACTTGTCTGTCTTAGCCCCACTTGTGTTTGATGGAGAGAAATATCAAGCATGGGCTGTGAGAATGCAAGCATACATGGAGGGTTATGATTATTGAGAAGTTGTTGAGGAAGACAATGAGGTGACTCCACTTCCCAACAATCCAACTATGAACTAGATCAAACTGTACAATGAGAGAACAACTAGGAAAACTAAGGCAAAGGCTTGCCTTTATGCTTCAGTTTCACTAGCCATATTCAATAGAATTATGACTTTTGGATTAGGAAAGAAAATATGAGACTGCCTCAAGGCTAAATATCAATAAGATGAAAGGATCAAGAGCATAAAGGAATTGAACTTGATTAGAGAATTCGAGAGGCTACAGATGAAGAAATCTGAGTCAATTAAAGAATACTCTAACAAGTTGGTTGATATTGCTAAGAAGGTAAGGGTTCTTAGGACTGATCTCTCTGATTCTAGATAGATGCAAAAAATTCTAGTCTCTGCGCCTAAGAAGTATGAAGCAAAAATTGCCTCTTGGAAGAACACCAAGGACTTGACTCAGTTGAGAGTAATGGAGTTTATCAGTGCTTTACAAGCACAAGAGCAGAGGAGGTTAATGAGGCAAGAAGGAAGCATAAAAGAAGCTTTGAAAGCTAAGATGTCGCAGTGTGAAGTAGGAGAGGATAAGAAGTGGAATGGGAAGAAGAGTGGAGGCAATAGTGGTTCAAAAGCTACTAAAAAAGGTAATGGTATTGGAAATTCTAACAAGTATTCTTCATGTAAGTATTCTGGAAAACAGAATCATCCCCATTTCAGGTGTTGGAGACAACCAGATGTGAAGTGCAGAAGTTGCAATTTGATACGGCACATTGAAAAGTTCTGTAAGGAATCAAGAAATCAGCAGTATGGTGAAACACATGCTGTAATTAAAGAAAAAGAGAACCAATTATTTGGTGTCTCTTACTTCTCATCAGGCACTCCATGTGACAGTTGGTTAGTTGATAGTGGTTGCACCAATTACATGACTTGTGATGAGAAGTTGTTTAAAGACATTGACAGGTTATTGAAGTCAAGAGTAAGGATAGGAAATGGAGAGTACCTAGAAGTGAAGGGAAAAAGCACAGTAGTAATAGAGAGTTGTGCTAGAACTAATTTGATTTTAGATGTTCTGTTTGTACCTAAGATTGATCAAAACTTGCTAAGTGTGGGGAAATTAGTAGAGAAGAAATTCAAAGTGATGTTTGAAGAGGGAATATGTCTAATCCTTGACTCTAGTGGCAATAAATTGTTTAGGATTAAGATGCAGAACAAGAGTTTCACATTGAATCCATTTAAGGTGGAGCAAGTGGCATCCAAGTGTCGGGAAGGAATGACATCAGATCAGACGGACCTTCTTGCTGAGCAAGTTAAGGTGCTTGTTGTAGAGATTGCATTTAGCTCCAATACCCTGAAATACCTATTGGACCAGTTTGCAAATGATCCTAATAGCTCGAAATCTCAGCTTCAAAATTTAGAAAGAGGGGTTCAAGAAAAAAGGAATCAAATGAGGGCATTTGAAAACACATAATTGAGAGTGGGGAAGCTTCAATCTCTAATGCATCATTTTAAAAATGAAATAGAAAATTATGAAATTCATGATACAATGTCATGAAAAGAGTTTTGAGCTTGAGATAAAATTGGCAGACAGTCGTATCCTGCAAGAGCAACTGCAAAACAAGTGTTTTGAGGATGAGGAATTGCATGCAAAGGTAATTCTCTTGGAGCAACAGTTGGCATCTCTCTCTGATGATAAACTATCATCTTCTGCACATGAAATATCTAAATAGCATGCTAATGAGCTACGAAAAAATTCAATCTTAGGAGATCAAGAGTGAAAAACTAAAAATGGAACAGGTGCAACTTTGAGAAGAGAACAATGAGTTATGCTTCCAAAATAAAAAATTGACTGAAGAAGCTTCATATACGAACGAATTGACAATGTAGTGGCTTTTAAGTTTAAGAATTTAGCTGTTGAGGTGATCAGGCTTTCACTGCAAAATGAAAAACTTAAGAAGGAATTATTGGCTACGAAAAGATTTGTTAATCAAACCATTGATAAGCTCTAAAAGTAACATATTTTAATCTCATTCTTAATGCGTTTTTGGATGATTAACTATGTAAATTAGTGAATTTGATGCTCCTAATCCTTTAAATTCATGTTTCTATACTTAGGAGAGCATTTGGGAGCGAAAGGAGCGCAAAATGAGCCAAAATTGAACAAATAGAGCTGCTTCCAAGATCCACACGGCCTGGGCATTTCCACACGGGCTAGCCACACACTCGTGTGAGCCACACAGGCTGGCCACACGCCCATTATGCTTATTTTATTTATTTATTATTTGTTATATTTATTATTTTTTATTTTACTAATTTTTTTATTTTATTTTATTTATTATTCTTATTCTCAGATTTTAAATTTATTTTAACTTTTCTGCTATTTCTATTATTTTTAGTATTTTTTACTATTATTATTATTATTACAATTACCTTTAAGTTTATTGGTATCATTGAGTTTATTATTATTTATGTTTTCATTTTATTATTTATCTTTCTTTTTAATTTTGTTTTAGTTGTTTTTTTATTTTCTTAAACTTATTTTAATTATTATCTTTTGAAATATACTTTTATGGTTGTGTCTAATCGAGTTATAACCCATTAATCTTCTTTATTATTTGTGTTTATTTTTTATTAGTTTGCTTGGAATCATGTATTACATTTAGATTTGACTACAATTCGCTTTTCACTATTCTAGGATTTCATCCAATATTCAAGGCAATTTCAGTTTTCTCCTCTCTTATGATATTTTGTTTATCTTGTGATTATATTTGTTTGTACATTGAGGACAATGCACATCTTAAGTGTGGGAAGGTTATTTATATAATTATTAGAAAATCGCTAAATTATGTCTTGTGTTTAAGTAATTTTCTCATACTTCTATTAGAATGATTTTTTATCGATTTGAAATTTTTATTGATGTGTTTTGGATTAATTTGTAGATAATTGTGTATTGGTTGATTTAAACTTGAAGACATGAGAGAATCAAGCATGATAGGCTATGTTTAAGAAATTAAAATTTTTAGGTTGTTTCTCTAAATTGACGTATTATCTTGAAGTTTGAGATTTGCAAGATTGACATCAAAAACCATGATTTGTTGTGAGATTTTAAGCCTTTAGAGCATACATTTTTCTTGCTCATTCTATTATTGGTTGAGTGTGTCAATTTGATTTGTTATTCTAGAACTTGCGTCGATTATACATGTCAAGATCACACATTTTGATTTGATACACTGAGATGATAAAGGTACTTAGATTTTAACCCACTTATCCCATAAAAAGCCTACCTACATAATTAACCCTTAGTGAACCCCGTTGAGCCTAACACACCGTTTCTTAAACTACCCATTAATGTTAACCCATAACTCATTTTTTGTTCATTGAGAATTTTTCCAGTTTTACTGACTTCCTTTTTGTCGAGATTTGATTTGGTTAGTTGGCTAACTATGCTCTTTTGTTTGATTTGCTGAATTAATTCTTATTGTTAAAAAAAAGAAACCGAAAAAAAATCGAAAAAATATATATATTTACATTTTGATTATTATTTAGTTCTATGAGCTTGAACAATTAAATTCATATTTTGAGAAGAAGCTCGTTTTCTTATTCTTGAATAGTTCTTGATTTATCAATTCGATCTCGATTTTAACCATCTTTTTCGGCCTTTCTCCACACCCTTAACCTAAGCCCCATTACAACCTCTTAAAGACCTTTTGATTTATGTAACATATCATTTTATAGTGGTGGAGATTTGATTTTCATGCAAGCCTATGGTAAAGACTTTTATTGTTTGACTATTGAGTGCTTATTCTTGAACCTTAAACACTTTGAGTGATTTTGAATTAAAGGTAATTACTTAGATAAGGAGAAACACCTATGTTTTCGTGTTTAAAAATTTTAGCTTGGATTGTTTGAGACTTTAGTGTTCTTTTAGTTGAATTGCCAATGCATGATTATTTATGGATTATTTTGAGACATTATTGATGGGAATTACAAGTTGAGAAATATTATTTTTAATGTGAGTTGAGGATTTTGCTTGAGGACAAACAAACGCTTAAGTGTGGGGATATTTGATAAGCTGTAGAATTAACATATTCTAATCCGATTCTTAATGTGTTTTTGGATGATTAATTATGTAAATTAGTAAATTTGATGCTCCTAATCCTTTAAATTCATGTTTCTATACTTAGGAGAGCATTTGGGAGTGAAAGAAGCGAAAAACGAGCCAAAATCGGACAAATAAAGTTGTTTCCAAGATCCACATAGCCTGGGCATTTCCACACAGGTTGGCCGCTCATACGGGCTAGTCACACGCCCATGTGCCAGCCTGTGTCGATATCGCACCCTGCTTCCTAAATATGCAGAAAAACTCAATTTTTAGACTTTTTGAGCATTCTAAAGTCTATAAATACCAATTAGAAGAAGACTTAACGGGGCACAGAGAGAAGATCGAAGAAAGCACTCGAAGAACGCCATCAGAATCAACTCAGAAGCGGATCTCCGTCTAGATCGAAGATCTCCATTTAATTTCTTTTGAAGTTTTATTGAGTTTTTTTATTTCTTGTGGTTATTCTAACTTTGAGATGTTTTCATTCAGGATTATGAACTAAATTCCCTAGATACCTAAGGAATATGAAACCTATGATGAATCTTATTATTTGATTTCTGATTTACGCGATAAATACTTTATTCTTGTTCTCAATTATGTATGCTTGTTTCTTATTTTAATATTTCTGAGATATTAATTCAAGGTTAATGTGCTTATTTCAGTGGAGCAAAAGTCCCTGTTTAAGAGTAGATCTAGCATAATTGAGTGGAGTTGCATGCAATCCTAGAAATAGGACAACATAAATCTACCGAGTTAGAGTCAAATCTAATAGGGGAATTCATCGATCGAGTTAATGCGACAATAAGGGTTTTAAATAGAAAGAGATTTCAATTAATCAACCTAGAATTAGTTGTTCTTACTCTCGAAAGAGATATTAACATAATTTAGGATTTTTACGGATCAAGACACAAGTGAATAAATCGTTTAATTTAGATTCATAATAATAGGTGAAGTCTAGGTGGATTATTTCTAGGGTATTATTTATCTCATTGGTTATCTTCGATTATTTTCCTATTTCATTCTCTGTTGCATTCTTAGTTAGATTAGTTTAGTAATTTTAGATTAAAAACAATCACTCCAATTTGTCGGCTAAATAATAGGAAAACGGTAATTACTATTACTTTTAGTCCTCGTGGATATGATATTCCCTACTCACCATAGTTATACTATTGTTTGATAGGTGCGCTTGTCTTTATCATAATTATAGTTAGTTTAGTGACCATCAACCATTAATAGTGTGAATCGCAAGTATAGTGACAACACAAGACCTTGGGGAAGGGGCGGCACTTTGGCCACTCTCATGACTTTTCTGGAGCAGCTGGTGATGATTTTGAATTGTGGAACTTTGATTTAGATGATCTAAAGATGGAATTGCAGGCTAGGAAACAGTTGGGGGTAGCTCATGAAGCTGCACTAGCCAAGAAGGATTTCATTGCAGACGAATACTAGGAAAGTTAAAGAAATTGGTTTATTGTAGATCAAAGGATCATGAGATGTTTTTTTATAAATCTTTCCATGTTAGTCTATTTGATTTTCTTAAAATTTTTCGGCCACCGCAAACAGCGGTGCCGTCGCCGGCGACCGGTGACCGCCACGGTGGTCCGGCGTCGGAGCCATGGCCGGATTCTGGAAAAAGTTGAAAGGTTGAGAGAGAGTTGAGAGAAAAGAGAGAATTTTTTTTTTAAAATGGGGTTGCAAATGTTTTTTAAAGTTTTTTTTTACTTATATAAACACCCAAAACGACGTCGTTTTGGGTTTGGCTTTAGATGCCCAAAACGGCATCGTTTCAGCCCTATGATCCGCGCGCGACCCGACCCGCTCCAGGGGATCTGCGCGTTTTCCTTAAAGGGTTATTTACAACCTTGGCCCTTCTGAATTTATTCATTTTTAATATACTCCCTCCTTATTCTTTTTTATTTTTTTTAAATTTGGCCCCAGAATTTCGTTTGGTTTTCGATCAGATCCCTGTGTGAAACGGTGCTCATAGGTGATGGGAATAATTTTCTCTTTAGTCCCCGCACTTTTGCGCGTAATTTGTTTTAATCCCCCAATCGACCTTATCATTTTTCCCCTAAATTGGCCCCAAAGCATTATTTAAATTGCAATTTAATCCAAGGCATTTTTTTATTTATCTATTATTTTATTCGTTTACCTATAATTATTTTCATTTATTATTTATTTATTATTATTCCTTCAATCTTTGTATTAAAAAATAAACCTTAAAAACATTTTTTATATACTCATGGTGCGGTTTTATATTTTTTCCTTATGTCATCTTGTTTATTTATTGATTTAAGTATTATTAATACATTTATTATTGCACTTTTTATTTGTTTATATTATTTAATATATATATATTTAAAGCTTTAAAATGTTCGCTGTTATTATTATCATTCTTATCTTCATTATTACTATTTCTATTATTATTATTATTATTATTATTATTATTATTATTATTACATTTTATAACAATTTATCTAACCTTTTTACATACATAATTTTATTCTATTTATATCATTGTCATATGTTATTATTTTATCTTATAATGTATTATTTTATTTAAAATCCAATATAATGCATATTTTTTATGTTTTTATTTTGTAGTATATTTTTTAAAATTCATTTTATATATATTTTATGTTTTAAAGGTTTATATGAAAGTTTTTATAATATGGTTTTATATATACATGTACAATTTTTATTAAAGTACTTTCATTCTTTAAATATATTATTGATTTGTTTAAACCACCGAAGTCATTTTATCAGTAAATTTTTAAAATATTCTGTGTTTAAGATTCTCGAGGAGATTGTGCCCTTACTGGGCTTCAATTCTTTTCGTTGAATTTAAATAGCTGAGTATCATTTTTCAATAAAATTGTAAACATTTCAAGATTTAAATTCACTCTCGGGAATTCAAAGGGTTGTGTCCTAACTCAGAGGATGCGACATTTTGTTATCTCGAGACGAGATTTTTTTAAAACAAAAGCAAATTGGTGTTTGGTTGTCAAAATTTCAAAGAATCGTACCTTAACTTACGAGGTTTCGATTTCTTCATAGAAACAAGATGACCAAATTATTTTTAGTTTTCAAATTAGTAAATTTCAATAAAGATTTTAAAAGGAGAATCGTTTTTAAATCTGATTCATTCGACCTTAAGACATTAAATAATTAATTCGGTACCAATTTTGGGCGTTACGAGGGTGCTAATACTTCCTCGTACGTAACTGACTCCCGAACCTGTTTTTCTAAAATTCGTAGACCAAAATTGTTTTTACGTGATTCAATCACACCTCAATAAAATATTGGTGGCGACTCCAACTTTTACATTTTTTTAAAATAAGTCGATAAGTAATTTTTGTTTTCAAAAATGTTTCGACAGCTTGGCGACTCCGCTGGGGATTTTCGAGAGTCGAGCCATAAATTAATTATTTTTTTTCTTATGGTTGGAAAATTAATTTTTTTTTTAAAATTCATAGTTTCTCATTTGCATTCAATCTCATTTCTGTTATAGTATGTTTTCTTGGTTTAAATCTGTGAATTTGCATTTTGCATTACATAAGTTGGTCAAATTTACCCCTTTTAAGTGGGAGTGAGAAGCTAGTCCTTCGTGAGGTTTTCACCTCCGTGCAGGATAGTGGACTGCTTTCGAGGTACATCCGTACCTATGTCTTCGTGAGATTTTCATCTCCGTGCAGCCATAGGGAAATGTATTCCACTGAACTGAACTCGGTCCATATGAGCCTATAATGGGTGAGGATCGAGGAATCTGTTGGTTCGGGTACCTTTGCTCTAGAAGCTAAAACCTCATATAGTGAACCTTAGGAACTTGCCCTAGGTAGAACTATACCAAACCCTAGTCGATTCCTGAATAGGTGTTTTTACTATTTATTGTTTATGTTGAACTCTGTTTTTATACATGGTACTAACTTTTGTGTGTTTTGCTTTGATTGCATGACATTTTAACTACATGGCATTGCATCCTAAAAGGCATCGGCTCATATTCGGTTACTAGATAGAGAGCTTATCATGGAAAATGGATTTCTTGATAAAGTAGAAGATAATGAGGCCGTCCAAACCTGGTCTGAAGCAATACAGCGGGAAAAAGGTGATAGTTTGGCCGAAGGATATGTATCAGAGTTGTGGGACTTCACTCCTATTAGTGTAACCCATAATAGTTTGCAGGAATTAAAGGAAATTTAGGATCAGTGGAATGATGAGGTCAAGCAACTTTTTTTATTCTGGCTATGGAGATCTGCCTTATCTGCTTGACATAAAGGTGGACAAACACTTGTTTCGTGCCCTCGCCCAGTTTTGGAATCCTGCTTACAGTTGTTTCACTTTTGGGAGAGGTGATCTGGTACCTACAGTAGAGGAGTACATGGCTTTACTTCATTGCTCGAAGATTCAAGCAGATAGAGTTTACTCGAGAGCTGTCAATGTCCCAAACTTTTTGAAGAAGTTGATAAATATTACCGGGATGAGTGAGCAATGGGTTGCAGCACGGATCAAGCAGAAAAGGGGATAACAAATGTATTCCTTGGAAGAATTTGAGGGATCTAATTCTAGCACACCCAGATACGAAGAAGAAAGTTGATGTCTTTGCCTTGAGTGTCTACGGCTTAGTTGTATTTCCCAAGGCCCTGGGAGAAGTTGATGAGGCAGTCACTGATCTCTTTGACCAACTTGATAAGGGGGTTACACCAGTCCTGGCAATTTTGGCAGAAACCTTCAGGTCGTTGAACGGATGCCGGAGAATAGGCGAGGGCAGATTCATCGAATGTGCGCAGCTCCTTTTAGCATGGTTTCATAGTCACTTTTGAAAAGTAGAGAAGGTTTCTTATCGGGTTTTCTCTGAAAATTATTCACCTATGAAGGAGATAGTGGCTATAACGAGGCGAGATGACATCCCGAAAGAAAAATGGATGTAAATTCTTTAGAATCTTGGAGAAGAGGATATCGAATGGAGAGCTCATTGGATGCTTCCAGACGAGATATTATATGCAGTAATTTTGATTGGGTTCCACTACTTGGGATTTGGGGAGCTGTTGGCTATGCACCATTGCTAGTACTAAGACAGTATAGGTCAAGGCAGTTCGTACCTGCAACTCAAGGACTAGCTCAGTGTGAATTTTCATATAAAGGTGATGGTTACAAGAAGAAGATTCAGGAGATGTCCAATTCCTGGAATCAGACTCGACAGATGAAGAGATTGGCAGTAGGTTTGATAATGACCCTGGAATATATCGAGTGCAGGGGTAGAAGGATTAATGATAACATCTCTAGGCCAAGTTAGGGAGACAGTCAGCCGGTAACAAAACATCCGCAAGTTGTCCTATCCGAGTTAGAAATTATAAAGCAGGATTTTAAAAGAAAGAATGCAGAGTTAGAAAAGAAGATAGAACAAATGGAAGAAGAGAAAATGAATTTGAGACTAGACATGGATGTTCAGAAGCTAGAAACCGAGAAATTAAGAAAAGGGAAGAATAAGGCTGAGGGAGATTTGAATAATTTGAAAACAGACTATAAGAGGTTGCGTTGTTCGATGAAAGCTACCGGGTTGGGAAAAACTTCAGAGCAATAGTATCAAGAAATTCAAAAGGAAAAGAGCAAGGCTGATAGATGGGAAAAGAAGTTCCAGGAGGCCTAGATGCGAAACGAGACCTTAGAGAGGAGTTTGTTAGAAAGTCGAAATGAAAAGGGTGAGCTAAAAGTTAGAGTGGCTAACTCAAGAAAACTCTTTATCAGTATCGAAACCGTAATTCTATGATGGAGCTAAGAGCGAGCTTAGACAAGATTGAGCAAATGAAAAGAATAGTGAAAGAATTAGAAGTGGCATTACAAAGCTGTGAAATGCGGATTGAATTCCTTGAAGCCAGTGAAGAGCGACAAAAAGAACAGCTCCTTTGTTGTCAGAACCAAGTCAGAAGCAGAGATCACATTATGGGAGAGGCTGTAACTCAGATTCGAGAGGTAGCAGATTACTTACAGACTTTGGCAGTACAAGCTGATATGCTGAGTATAAAGTACGCGCTGGAATCAGACCGGGGGCAAGAGTTAGCTTCGCTGCTTAGAAAAATTAAGGCCTTAAGTGTTAGGGCTGAGCCATATATGTAATTTGTTTTATGTAAAGAATTTTTGTTTTCTGATAAAGTTTTCTAAATGGAATTGAATTTAAATTGACTCCTTTTTTGCATTCACATCATGCATTTGCATTACATTACATTATATGCATTAAAAAGTCCACCAAAAGGTCCTAATTAGTTAAAATCGTTTCAGTTTATTTGGCAACCGGCAAAAAACCTATCAACCAAACATCGTTACGGTACCCGAGCTAAGACAAAAGACATGGACCAAAGATTAGAAAATTTTGAACAACTGCAAAAGGAGATGCAAGACCAGCTACAAGCACAAATGCAAGAGCGGTTGGATAGGATCCAACAAGAAATAACGGACAAAATAATAGAATCTCAAAAAAGCATGATGACCGAGTTCACCCAATTACTGACTGGGGGAAAAGATAAAGTGAAAGGCCCTATGACCAACCCCAGTGAGGATATGGATGAGCCACTATATCCTCCAGGTTTTACTCCGCCTAAGGTACAAGTCCAAGCTGAGATGTACCCGCAGAGACCATCCTTCACAATTAGGCCTCAGGCTGGTGCTTCAATGCCAGTGAACTTTCAAACTGGGTCAGATTAAAATCCAGGAAATAACCCGGCTAATCCAGTGATCCCCAATTTTGATGAGGTGGCAGAAAAGGAGAAAGCTAAGGCGGAACTGCAGAAACAGCTAGAGGACTGGTGTAGATGGCTGGAGGAAAAATTCAAAGCGATGGAAAGTGTTGATAGTCATCAGGGAATTGACGCTAAGGATCTGAGCTTGGTTCTAGATTTAGTTCTCCCGTACAAGTTCAAAATGCCAGAATTTGAAAAATGTAACACCCCTAACCCGTATCCTTCCCCAGAATAGGGTTATAGAGCATTACCGGAGTTTACAAATTAATTTTCAGACATTTCATTTCATCAAACATTCATATTTATAACCAATCAAAATCAAAACATTTATGAGCTAACATTAACCAATTTAACTTATACAATAACCAGAATCAAATCATTCCAAAATTTCCGATAGAACCAATGGATAATGTGATATATCTCCAACAAGCTTCCAACCCAATCGAGCTTCCGATAATCATTTCAAAACATCCAATAATAATTCAATTCCAAGCACACACATATATATAATATTCATTTCCAAATAGCATTCAATTCAATTAAAATTATACAAAATATAGTTCATACGAACTTACCAGGCTAAATTGTAGAAATACCAAAATTCAGGGACATTTTGAAAAATTTCTATTTTTCTTCTCGAATTTCCACCCAATCTTGGTCTAAATTAATATTTCATTCAATTTAGTAATTTAAATAATAAAACAATTCATTTCATGCAATTTGGTCATTTTTGACATTTTTCCAAAATTGTCCCTAAAGTTTTACTTTTATTCAATTTAGTCCTCGAGTCCAAATCATGCAAATTAACCATTTGAAATGCAAATCCATGCTAGCATAATATTCATAAATTTATTTTCCTCCTCCTCCTCTCCATTCCACATCCTTAATTTACATAACATGCTTATAAGTAACATTATCTATAATTTCACTATTTTCTTGTAAATTTATTCAAAGCTGTCCATTTGAGTCATAGTCACTAAATCATTTATATCTTGAGCTACAGAAATCCAAATTAAGATCCGTTAATTTTCCCTGAAACTAGACTCACATATCTTCTTGACATAAAGTTTTTAGAATTTTTGGTTCTGCCAAATAGTACAGTTTATTCTTTAAAGTTTCCCCTATTTTACTGTCTGACAGTTCCGACCACTCTTCACTAAAAATGAATTATCTAATTGTACAGAAATCCAATAGGGCTTTCTTCTGACATCATAATTAGCTAACATTCTCATAGCATAAGAACTCCATTAGAAACTGAAAAATTATACACATATCTCTGAGGATAAAAGAATATATAAAATATCCGGAAAGATTATCGTGTTCATTTTAATTGTAACCGTCATACACAGACATCTTTACCACTTAATTATCATTTCTCTAAAAATTTTGTTATCATGAACCTCACATTATTCCATTCACTAACAAAAATCAATTCAAAAGAACTTCCAGTTAATACATACATTCTTTAGTTATCACACCTTAATATTTTGTCTCATCAAATTTAACTTCTTATTTAGTTCACATTTATGAGCTTATTCAACATGATTCTCGTAAAAATTTCGTCATAAAGCAATACTGATAAGGGGGTGATGGTGAGGTCGTAAAACCTCTAACTTACTCTCATAAATACATATATATATAACTTAGCTTTCATCATCAATGTAATACCATCATAACCACATAGTTCATTCCAAGCAAATTAACACATCTATTTATTACGAATGTTTTCTGTCACTCACAATTTCACACAACAGATTTACTTACTCGAGCTCAATATTAATATCTAATTAAATTCCAATACTTGGCTTCTATTTTACCTACCGACATTTGTCAAATTAGAGAACGTCTTACGGAATTGAGTACTTCGTTTTCTTGATGCCATAGTCCAACTATGGTCTTACACGTAATCACAAATCACAGATCGATGCCATAGCCCAACTATGGTCTTACACGTAATCACAAATCACATACCGATGCCATAGCCCAGTTATGGTCTTACACGGAATCACATATCACTTACCGATGCCATAGCCCAGCTATGGTCTTATACGGAATCATATAATCACATGTTCACATGTTTCCATGGTCAAACCATGGTCTTTTCCGTCAATTCATCACATATCACTGAACGAAAGTACTCATTCCGGCGTTCTACACAATTTAATCTTCCAATTCAATTTCCAGCAATCTAATTTTCTGTGTCACAGTCACTAATTTATTTTTATCTGGAGTTATAGGGCTCCAAATTGAATTCCATAAATTTCCCATGAATCTAGACTCATATAACTTTCCACCATAAAATTTTCAGAATTTTTGGTTTAGTCCATTAGTACATTTTATTCATTAAACCTTCCCCTGTTTCACTGCCTGACAGTCCTGGCCTCTCCTTACTAAAATTTACTTAACTCCCTGTACAGAATTCAAACAATGTTCTCGTTTCTTTATCTTAAAAATAAACTCATTAAGGAATCCAAGCATGTAAATTCCAAGCCATAATTATTTTTGTACAATATTTGGTGATTTTAAAAATTTGGAACAGGGGATTTCGAAATCAATTCAACCCTGTCTCAGTAAAATTCAAATATCCCCAAATATACAACTCTTTTGCTTCCTATTTTTCTTCCACATGAAAATAGACTCATTCAGCTTCAATTTTATATATTACTCAACTTTTAATTCATTTTCCACCATTTATAGTGATTTTTCAAATTTTCCCAACTGTTGTTGTTCACAACAGTTTTGTATTTAAATTTGCTCTTTTGAGGTTTTGGTATTTCCTTTCACCTTACACATGGGTTGATTAAGTATCAACCCCAATATTCCTCACATAACCTTGTCCACCATATATAAATATTTACCTTTCTAATTTTCCCGTTGAACACTCGGAATGTTATCTGTTATCGGTGGATTCAACACTTAGCAACCACTAATGAATCGGGGAATCAGCACTTAGCAACCCCTTTCACATTTAAGATACAATGGGATTAGCACTTAGCAATCACCTTTATAGTCAATGGTAACCGGTTCACATAGTAGCCTACACGTAGTACTACACATGTGACCATTTCCATCTGATACACGTAGTAGCCTACACATAGTACTACACACGTGATCAAAGCTATTTGGTACGCATAGTAGCCTGCACATAGTACTACACATGCGACCCATCATTCCGATACATGTAGTAGCCTGTGCATAGTACTACACACATGACCATCATTTATCGGTACACGTAGTAGCCTTCACACAGTACTACACACGTGACCAAAGCTTCTCGGTACACATAGTAGCCTTCACTTAGTACTACACATGTGTTCATCGATACCTTATTCAAATCTTTACCATTCCAACAGTTCCACGAAGATTCTTACTTCCCAATAATTTACAATTTCTCCATAGCACATTATAATATCAATCTTTCCACTCAATTCCATAACCAATTTAATAATTCGATTTGAATCACTTCAACCATTACTTGCAGTTGGTATATCCATATATCAATCTGATTTTAAACAAATCAATTATTGATTTCAAATTTCTAACTTTAATATAACTATTTCAGTATCAACCCTTTCACATATATTGTCACGAAATATAATGAAATAATTATAACAATGTATTAATTACATACAACTTACTTTGGTGCAATAATATAAAAATTTTGCAATATAGTCATAAATCTTTTCTTTTCTTTTCTCCGATCAAGGTCGATTCCACTTCTTTCTTGATCTATAATAACACATTTGACTTATTTAACATCCACACTATTCATTCCAGTCCAAAAACCATACTTTGAAAAATTACATTTTTGCCCCTAAAGTTTCACAAAATTACAATTTTGCCCCTAGGCTCGTAAAATAATTTTTATTCAATTTCCTAGCATTTTAGGACTAGCTGAACCATTTTATGACAATTTCAATCCAAAATTTTCACTTATTCACACATTTATGGCATATTTTATAACTTTTCCAAACTTCACATATGCTTCGTTCGGTCCGAGAATCGACTAAACCTGGCTCTGATACCACTAAATGTAACACCCCTAACCCGTATCCTTCCCCAGAATAGGGTTATAGAGCATTACCGGAGTTTACAAATTAATTTTCAGACATTTCATTTCATCAAACATTCATATTTATAACCAATCAAAATCAAAACATTTATGAGCTAACATTAACCAATTTAACTTATACAATAACCAGAATCAAATCATTCCAAAATTTCCGATAGAACCAATGGATAATGTGATATATCTCCAACAAGCTTCCAACCCAATCGAGCTTCCGATAATCATTTCAAAACATCCAATAATAATTCAATTCCAAGCACACACATATATATAATATTCATTTCCAAATAGCATTCAATTCAATTAAAATTATACAAAATATAGTTCATACGAACTTACCAGGCTAAATTGCAGAAATACCAAAATTCAGGGACATTTTGAAAAATTTCTATTTTTCTTCTCGAATTTCCACCCAATCTTGGTCTAAATTAATATTTCATTCAATTTAGTAATTTAAATAATAAAAAAATTCATTTCATGCAATTTGGTCATTTTTGACATTTTTCCAAAATTGTCCCTAAAGTTTTACTTTTATTCAATTTAGTCATCGAGTCCAAATCATGCAAATTAATCATTTGAAATGCAAATCCATGCTAGCATAATATTCATAAATTTATTTTCCTCCTCCTCCTCTCCATTCCACATCCTTAATTTACATAACATGCTTATAAGTAACATTATCTATAATTTCACTATTTTCTTGTAAATTTATTCAAAGCTGTCCATTTGAGTCATAGTCACTAAATCATTTATATCTTGAGCTACAGAAATCTAAATTAAGATCCGTTAATTTTGCCTGAAACTAGACTCACATATCTTCTTGACATAAAGTTTTTAGAATTTTTGGTTTTGCCAAATAGTACAGTTTATTCTTTAAAGTTTCCCCTATTTTATTGTCTGACAGTTCCGACTACTCTTCACTAAAAATGAATTATCTAATTGTACAGAATTTGGATAATGTTTCTGTTTATTTCATTTGAAAATAGATTAATTAAGGATTATAATCATATAAATTATAACTCATAATTATTTTTATTCAATTTTTATGATTTTTCAAATTCAGAACAGGGGAACCCGAAATCATTCTGACATTGTCTCACAAATTTTATTATATCTCATGATTTACAATTCTATTGCTTACAGAGTTTCTTCTATGAGAAACTAGACTTAATAATATTTAAGTTCATATTTTATTCATCTTCTAATTCAATTCCCACAATTTTGGTGATTTTTCAAAGTTAACCTACTGTTGCTGTCCAAACTGTTTTCGTGCAAAATAGTGATTACTAAGTTTATAAGACTCTTATTTTCTTTCTCTACACTATTTCTCATCACTTTCTCTTATTTTCTCTTCACTAACATACCAAGAACATAAAAATTATATAATAAAACTCTACATTAACATCAATTTCATACCTTTTCAATAATATCAAACTCAAAAATATATTGAAATCTTGATGTTCTTACATTGCTCAATTGATTTCAATCTTTAACTTGATTTTCTCTCTCCTCCAGCTTCTATTTCTTGAATCTAACTTGATATTCTAGCTCCCCATAGTCTCCTTATTATCTTTCTCTCTTGATGGATATGGAAATTCTTTTGATTTCAAAGTGAAAATGGTGAATTTTTTATAAAAGGACCAAATTGTAAAGAAAAGAAAGTTTCTTTCTTTCTGTCTTCTTCATACGTTGGTTGCATGGGGAAGAAGATGATAATTCCTCATCTTTCCTTTCATATATATACTAAATAGAATAATAATAAATTAATAAAATATCATTTAAAAATCATATTAAAATATTAATAAACTAATATTTATTTAATTAATTAATCTAAAATATCACCAACATCATCATTGCCTTCTAGATTTCTCTCTCTTCTAATTGACCATTTTGCCCTTCATAATCTTTTAAAATTCCATCATTCAGTCACACTTAATTTGGTAAAATTACGAATTAGTCCCTCATAATTCTTATCTTATTCAATTTGGTCCTAATTCATCCATTTTCCTTAGATTCTAGATCATTCCACCCTTAAAATATTTACACCTTTGGTCCTTCAACTTTTTCATATTTACACTTTAACCCCTCAAATTTTGAGTATTTACTCTTGGGCAACAATACTTTTCTTACTGTTGCGATTTAATCATTCCTTGCATTAATATGTCATAATATACTTCTCAATGTTGACATAACTCAAAATTTCCCTTTTTGTTACTTTATTTCCTTATTTTACTATACCAAGGATAATATCTTATTGTAGAAATTTTCAAAATATTACATTTGTGGTCCCGAAACCATTGTTTCGACTAGGCCCAAATTCGGGCTATTACAAAAAATACAACGAGACCAGTTGTCCTGAAGCTCACATCACTATGTTTTGCAGAAGAATGGCTGGATATGTTGACAATGACCAGCTACTAATACACTGCTTCCAGGAGAGCTTGGTGGGGGTAGCGTCCAAGTGGTATAACCAATTGAGCTGTACCAGGATTAGTCTTGGAGGGACCTAGCACAAGCGTTCATGAAGGAGTATAGCCATGTCACAGATATGACTCCTGATAGAATTACATTACAAAACATGGAGAAGAAGCCTAGTGAGAGTTTTAGGCAATATGCACAGAGATGGAGGGAGGTTGCCATCCAAGTTCAGCCACCGCTCCTAGAAACGGAAACCACGATGCTCTTTATTAACACGTTAAAAGCCCCATTCATCACACACATGCTGGGGAGTGCCACAAAGAGTTTTGCAGATACAATCATGAATGGCGAGATAATTGAGAACGCCATAAGATGTGGAATGATAGATGCCGGAGAAAGTAATAAAAGGTCAGCCTCAAGGAAAAAAGAAAACGAGATAAACAACACGAGTACATACAACAAAGGTTTCTTGAAGTTGATTACGGTAAATCAACCAGGAAAGGGGGTTGCCAATCAGCAAAGCTCATCAAGGTAAGAATCGGGTACAAGATAAAACAATGAGAGACCCCAGTTTACGTCGATTCCAAGGTCGTATAAGGAGCTATATAAAAGGTTGTTCGATGCACACGTTGTTGCCCCTTACTATTTAAAGCCCTTGCAACCTCTGTACCCTAAATGGTATGATGAAAATGCACAGTGCGATTACCATGCAAGAATTACGGGGCATTCCACAGAAAATTGTACCGCTTTTAAGAAATTGATTGAAAGGTTTATCAGCATGGGTATTGTCAAATTTGACGATTCATCTAGTACAGAGAACCCGCTACCCAATCATGATGTTAATGGGATAAACATGATAAGTGAGGCTATTGGGAGAAGAATCAAGGCGGACGTTGCAAAAATAAAAACTCCTCTGAGAAGGGTCTGGAAGGAGATGGCCAAAAGGGGGTTAATTGTTTTGGATTTAGGGGAAAGATGTGAAGAGACGATGAATTACTGTGAGTTCCACCACGAAGAGGGGCACAAAATTCAGGAGTGCAAATGGTTTAAAGCCCTAGTTCAAGGTATGATGGATGACAAGGAAGTGGAATTCTATGAAGAAATCCAAGAGGAGGGAAGTATATGTGCGTCCGAGTCTACAATGAAGGCTTCAAAGGTGAATCATCTTGTGGTTATCATTTCAAAACCAAAAAAAAATGACGTAGGGGTACTAGTAGCACCGAAAATTGTAATTCAGAAAACCGCAACCTTTTCCTACAAGGACAGCAAGAAGGTCCCGTGGAACTATGAGTGCAATGTAACCATCCCAGGAAGGGACACTTCAGTTAGTACTTCAAAAGAAGATCAAGGTACACGTAGTGGGAGATGTTACGACGTGGTAAGTCCCCAAGTAGAGCACATAAAAGGACAGAAGATGACAGAACAAAGGAAAGAGAAGGCAGTCGAGCCAATCTATGAGCCAGTAGAGGAGGAATAAGCTAAAGAATTCCTTAAATTCTTAAAGCATAGTGAATACAGTGTGGTAGAATAGTTGCATAAACAACCAACTCGCATATCTGTGCTAGCTTTGCTATTGAGTTCGGAAGTACATCGAAACGCGTTAATAAAAACGTTGAATGAAAGCTACGTGGCCAATGATATCTCTGTCAACAAATTAGATCGGTTGGTTAGCAATATAAGTGCCGATAACTTCATCTTTGTCAATGACGATGAAATACCACCTGGAAGTATGGGGTCTACTAAAGCTTTGCACATCACTACCCGATGCTAAGGGTACACTTTACCTGGGATTCTGATTGATAATGGATCAACATTAAATGTACTACCATTGTCCACCCTCAACAAGTTGCCAGTGGATAGCTCGCATATGAAGTCGTGCCAGAACATAGTGAGAGCATTTGATGGCACTGAGAGGAAGGTTATGGGGAGAATTGAAATACCATTATTAATTGGTCCAACTGTTTATGAGGTAGATTTCCTTGTGATGGACATCAAACCTTCCTACAATTGTTTGTTAGGAAGGCCATGGATACATTCAGCAGGGGTTGTACCTTCGTCATTGCATCAAAAACTGAAGTTGATATCAGAGGGTCGATTGATGACGATAAATGCTGAGGAAGATATTATTGCGGCCATAACTAGTAATGCGCCGTACTTGAAGACAAATGAAGAGGTAGTCGAATGTTCTTTTCGGTCCTTAGAATTTGTGAATGCCACATTTATTACCGAAGGGAGCAGGATGCCGGTACCAAAAATGTCCAAGGCTACAAGAATGGGTCTACAGTTGATGGTAAGAGGAGGAGCCTTGCCGAGAAAAGGACTGGGAAGACATCTTCAGGAAAGAGTTGAGGCTCCAATGTTGAAGGACAAGTATGACCATTTTGGCTTAGGGTACAAGCCAAGTACAAGACAAAGAAAGAAGGAGATGGAGAAGAGGCAAGAAAGAAGAAGGGCACGCATAAGTGGGGAGGAAATCAAGTGGGAACCGATGATATTCCCTCATATATCAAAAACTTTTGTATCAGGAGGGATTATTCATTCCGAATGAGAGACGCCAATGAGAGAAGGTATTGAAGAGATGTTGAGAAGTGTTCAAATCAATGCCATAGACCTGGCTGAAAGAAGAACATTGTTGGAAGTTCGCCCTTACGAACAGGGGAGCGAGCTAAATAATTAGACTGCGGAAGAAATCCCTGTAGTCTTTAGAGCTTATTTAGAGTAATGTTCAGAACATTCTTGTTGTTTTCAGCCTAAAAATGATAGGAATTCCTTTGTGAAATAGGCTAATGTCTGAACGTTATCATTCTAATAAAATACATTTTTGCACTCACTTCAAGCAAGTATTCTTTTATTCTTTCATTTGTTTCAGATTGTCTTCCAAATCATTCTTTCATTACATTTATAATCATATTGTACAAATAATCATTCATAAATTCATATATTCTTTGTATATTCTTTGGTACCCACCATAGGTCCCCAGATATCAATGACATGAGTGACGCTGCTACAAACTCAGAATTTCATTTTGAACGAGACATGTGATTAGAGGGATCGCATGACTTTGAATATGACCTAGACTGTGGATTATCTCCGGACTTGTTAAGGATCGTAGAACAGGAAGAGAAACAAATCCTACCTCACAAGGAGTCAATAGAAATTGTGAGATTGGAGGAGGGAAAAGAGGTGAATATTGGAACTGACATTACCACAGAGACGAGGCAAGACCTCATTGAATTTCTCCAGGAATTCAAAGATATCTTTGCATGGTCATACCAGGATATGTCAAGATTAAGCACTGACATCGTAGTGCATCGCCTTCCTATAAGAGAGGATTGTAAGCCAGTTCAGCAGAAACTCCGAAGGATGATGCCTGATATTGTGCTAAAAATAGAGGAAGTCAAAAAATAGTTTGATGCTGGGTTCTTACAGGTGATCAAGTACTCCGAATGGGTAGCCAACATTGTCCCAGTCCCTAAAAAAGATGGGAAAGTAAGAATGTGCGTGGATTACAGGGACCTGAACAAGGCCAGCCCAAAAGATAATTTCCCATTACCTCATGTTGACACTCTGATGGATAATATAGTGGGGTATTCTCTGTTTTCCTTTATGGATGGCTTCTCGGGATACAACCAGATAAAGATACATCTCGAAGATATGGGAAAGACCAAATTCATCACCCTGTGGGGAACGTTTTGCTATAAGGTGATGGCGTTTGGTTTAAAGAATGTTGGGGCAACATATCAAAGAGCTATGATAGCCTTGTTCCATGACATGATGCATAAGGAAATCGAGGTTTACCTTGACGATATGATTGCGAAATCTAGAATAGAAGAGGAACATGTACAGGTCCTGAGGAAGCTGTTCTTAAGACTGGGGAAATTCCAGCTCAAGCTTAACCCAACGAAATGTACTTTCGGAGCTAGGTCAGGAAAATTGTTGGGTTTTATAATCAGTGAAAAAGGAATCGAGATCGATCCAGATAAAGTCAATGCGATACGAGATTTACCTTCACCACGTACTCAGAAGGAAGTTTGAGGTTTCTTAGGGAGATTGAATTACATTGCTCGGTTTATTTCACAACTAACTGTGAAATGTGACCCCGTATTTTGTCTTTTGAAGAAACATAATCCAGGTGCATGGGATGAGGAATGCCAGGAAGCTTTTGACAGGGTAAAACAGTACTTGACCAATACTCCAGTACTATCACCACCTAGCCCCGATAGGCCACTGATATTGTATTTGACAGTGTTTGACAATTCCATGGGATGTGTGCTAGGCCAACATGATGAGACAGGAAAGAAAGAAAAGGCGATATACTATCTCAGTAAAAAATTCACTGATTGTGAAATGAGATACTCACCTGTTGAGAAATTGTGTTGCGCTTTGATCTGGACGACTCAGAGACTGAGGCAGTACATGTTGTACCATACGACTTGGCTAATTTCAAAATTAGATCCTCTAAAGTATATGATGGAGGCGATTGCTTTGAATGGGAGGATGGCTAGATGGCAAGTTTTGTTTTCCGAATTTGACATAGTTTATGTGAGTCAGAAGGCCATGAAAGGGAGTGCAATAGCTGACTTTCTAGCTGGTAGAGCCTTAGAAGATTACGAGCCCTTGAATTTTGATTTCTCGAATGAGGATTTGATGTATGTGGCAACTGATAAAGAAGATTCCTAAGTGGGTCACATTTGGAAGCTAAACTTTGATGGAGCCTCGAACCATGTGGGAGTGGAATTGCGGCAGTCTTAGTATCCCCAGATGGGGATCACTATCCTTTTACTTGCAAGTTGAATTTTAATTGCAGAAACAATATAGCAGAATATGAAGCATGCATCATGGGCATTCGTGCGGCTATAGAACGTGACATCAAAGTACTAGAGGTATATGGAGATTCTGCATTGGTGATATACCAACTCAAAGGTGAATGGGAAATGAGAGATCCCAAATTAATTAGTTATCAAAAGCTAGTTCTCGAATTGATTGAAGAGTTTGATGACATTACTTTCTGCTATCTCCCACGAGACGAAAACCAGATGGTTGACGCGTTAGCTACTTTAGCCTCCATGATTAAAGTGAACAGACAGGAAAACATGAAGCCTATCCATATGAGCATCTATGAAGCCCCAGCTCAGTGTTACAATATCAAAGAAGGAGAAAATGATGATAGCCCTGGGTATCAAGATATATTGCGATATGTGAAGAATCGTGAATATCCTGACCAGGTAGCTGAGAATGATAAGAGGACTCTGAGAAGACTAGCCATTGATTATGTACTAGATGGGGATATCTTATATAAAAAGGGAAAAGATCAGGCACTATTAAGATGTGTGGACGCTGTGGAGGCTAAGAAAATATTGGAGGAGGTCCAAGAGGGTATTTGTGGAACGCATGCCAGTGGTTTCACAATGGCTAGACAGATTATGAGATTCGAGTACTATTGGTCCACCATAGAAGGAGATTGCATCAATTATGCTAAAAAGTGCCATAAATGCCAAATTTACGGTGATAAAGTGCATGCACCTCCTTCACCTCTTCATGTTATGACTTATCCATGGCCTTTCTCCATGTGGGGTATGGATGTCAATTGGCCAATATCACTAAAGGCTTCTAATGGGCATCGTTTCATCTTTGCGGTTATCGATTACTTTACCAAATAGGTAGAAGCTGCTTCGTATGCTAATGTCACAAAGTCAGCAGTCAGCAAGTTCTTGAAAAAGGAGATTATATGTCGATATGGAATGCCCGAGAGAATCATATCTGACAATGCATTGAACTTGAACAACAGTTCAATAGCGGAGGTCTACAGTCAATTTAAGATTAAGCACCATAATTCGTCACCGTATCGCCCAAAAATGAATGGTGCAGTGGAAGCTGCCAATAAGAATATCAAGAAAATTATGGGGAAAATGGTTGAGACTTACAAGGACTGGCATGAGAAACTACCATTTGCCCTCTTTGCTTATCGAACATCAATCAGGACTTCCACCGGGGCAACGCCTTTCTCCTTGGTTTATGGTATGGAGGCAGTTTTACCCGTTGAAGTTGAAATTCCTTCTCTTCGGGTATTGGCTGAGCTAAAGTTGGATGAGGCAGAATGGGTCCAGTCTCGATACGATCAGTTGAACTTAATAGAGGGAAAAAGGCTAAAAGCTATCCAACATAGTCAGCTGTATCAAAGGCGAATGATGCGGGCCTACAACAAAAAGGTTCATCCAAGAGAATTCCATGAGGGGGACCTAGTATTGAAAAAGATCCTTCCTATATAAAAGGACTTTAGAGGGAAATGGATGCCAAATTGGGAAGGCCCATATATTGTAAAGAAGGCCTTTTCCGGAGGAGCTTTAATCTTGGGTGAGATGGATGGTAAAAACTTGCCAAACCCTGTAAACTCAGATGCAGTCAAGAGGTACTTTACCTAAAAGAGGAAGGGATCAAGGTGAAAACCCGCAAAGGGCACTTTGAGTCCTTAAAAAAAAAGAGACCAAATGAGAGGCTAAGGTGAAAACCCGCAAAGGGCGCTTTGAGGCCAAAGGGGATTTGAGTTGAAAACCTGAAAAGGGCGGCTTAAATTTTGATCAGAAGGGGACATGAGGTGATTAGAGCAACACAAAATTTTGATTGGGGCATGTGGTGATCTTGCTATACCTGAATTAACAGGAAAGGGGTATGCGACGTTTAGGGCATCGACAGAGTACTGTAGATCTTCTAAACACATGTCTGCAGAAAGTTTGAACAGATAATCTCAAGCTGCGATATCTGGGGCACCTAGTCTTAATACTATTTATATTGAACTTGTTATCCCTGGAATACTTTATTCTTTGCTATTCTTGGAATGCTTTATTTTTTTCAAGAAATTTGTTCTCAATTAGTTTATATATATATATATACTTCTTGATAATTTATTCACTTCGAGATATCCTATTCTTCTCCAGTGTTATAATCTTTTACAAGCATGTTGCATTAGAATAATGATTAATGGACTAATCAAACTTTCACGAGGGAAGTTTTGCATATTACTCTGGCAGTTTCTAAATAATACAGTAATCTGAAACAGGACTATTGTTTAGAATACACCAAGCGTAAATGTTGAAATATCTAAGAAGGAAAAGTCTAAATTGAGACTATCCCTTCAGATATCCCTTCAGATCTTGTTGTCAAAGGTATTGATTGAACAAAATGACAAGATGTCATAAAGCTTCAATCACCAAGCAATAAAAAGGGGTTTCTTTGGAGAAGAGAATCATTCATTTGTGTATAGGCATCTGGTTTGACATCCTGGGAATGGTGTAAAGGAGTCAAAGAGTTTCACATTCCATATCCTTGGATTGCGATAGGAGGAGATTAAAAAAACATATTTTTTTCTACCCTTGGGTTACAGCGGGAGAAAGATGGTACAAATTTTGTGTCCTAGTGGATTGAACTTTGAAGTTTATAATGCGGCAATCTGTAAGTTTTTAGATGCTGGTTGAGCAAGAAGGCGTTATAGCATGTCAGTGATAAGACCTTAATAAACTTTGAGTGATGGCAACATAAGCGATAAAGAAGGATCATTCTAAAAAAAAAATTCTGCATTCATGCAAACATCACTCATACATGGCTAGTTAGGAGCATTTGATTCATTTTGATCATGGCATCCCAATAATTAGGCATAATTAGGTTCATAAAATGGATCATATAGGTCATGTTCCCCAGAGAACAGATCAGTGAAGATAACAAGTCCTATCTCCCTGAGCAGTAGTGGAGTAGGTTGAAGAATGTAGATCTTGTTTTCCTAAGCAGTAGTGGAGCAGATCGAAGACGGTGAATCTTATCTTCCCAAGGTAGTAGGGAAGCAGATTTAAGCCACTAATCCTATCTCTCTGAACAACAGTGGAGTAGGCTGAAGAATGTAGATCTGGTCTCCCTAAGCAGTAGCGGAGTAGATCGAAGACGGTGAATCTTATCTTCCCAAGGTAGTAGGGAAGCAGATTTAAGCCACTAATCATATCTCCCTGAGCATAAGTGGAGTAGGTTGAAGAATGTAGATCTGGTCTCCCTAAGCAATAGCGGAGCAGATCGAAGACGGTGAATCTTATCTTTCCAATGTAGTAGGGAAGCAGATTTAGGCTACTAATCTCATCTCCCTGAGCAGCAGTGGAGTAGGTTGAAGAATGTAGATCTTGTCTCCCTAAGCAGTAGTGAAGTAGATAAAAAATGGTGAATCTTATCTTCCCAAGGTAGTAGGGAAGCAGATTTAAGCCACCAATCCTATCTCCTTGAGCAGTAGTGGAGTAGGTTGAAGATTGCAGATCATGTCTCCTTGAGCAGTAGTAGAGCGGATCGAGGACAGCGAATTTTATTTCCCTGGCGTTGTAGTGGAACAGATTAAAGCTGAAGGCAACAAATCTTATTTCCCCGGCATTGTAACGGAACAGATTAAAGTTGAAGGCAACGAATCTCATCTCCCTGGCATTTAAAATTGACCAAAGCCAAGTCTTATCTCCCTGAAGTTAAAGTGGAGTAGGTTGAAAGAAGTGAGCCTTGAGTCAGAAAGAAGCAACTTGAAGAAGCACAAAAAAGTCAAGAGTCAGCCAGACCAGGCAAAATTGGCCTTTCCTTCTTTACTCTGTTCCCGTTACACGAGAAAGAGCAAAGAGGGGCAGCTGTAATAGGCCTATTTTGCCTAAACCTAATTAAAATACAAAGACCAAAATAAAATAAATGCCCAGTCCAGTTTTTTTTACAAACCCAATTAATAAACTCAAATTACATCAGCAGGCCCAATACCCAAACAACCCAAACAGCCCAACTAACCTAACTAAACCTTAGTCCAAAAAGAAACAAAAAAAGAAAAGCAAGAAACCCTAAAGAAATCAGCAGCCGCCACCCCTAACTCCAACCACCGCACAACTCGGAGCCGGCCTCTACGCGCGCCGCCATTTCGCACAAGCCGCCATGTGTGTACCTGCAAAAGGACTAGGAAAGTCCAACAACAACTCAAACAATGTAAAAAATAGAGAAAATAGGAAATTTTGGGCTATAAAAACCCCGAATCTATGTATATTGAAAAGGAGGACACGAATGAATGACAAGAATATAGAGCAAAATCGATTCAAGTACAAACCTTTTTCAAAGGTAGTTTTTCAGTTTATTTTTTATTTCGAAAGAAAATTAAAACAAAGGGAAAAATCATACCTTTTTGAGAGAGAGGTGCCGATTCCGATGAAAATCGGTGTTTTTGGAGTCCAGGAGTCGAAAAAACAAAAAAAAATATTTTTTAAATTTTTCGGCCATCGCGGACGGCGGCACCATCGCCGGCGACCGCCACGGTGGTCCGGCGTCGGAGCTGGCCGGATTCTGGAAACCCTTTGAAGGGGAAGGGGAGAGCTCTCAACCTTTTTTTTTTTTTGAAACCAAGGGCTAAATGAATTTTTTGTCTAAAACTTGACTTTTATAGGCCCCCGAAATGACGTTGTTTGGGCAAGCCTCCCAGGCACCAAAACGGCGCCGTTTAGGCCTTGACCCACGCGGTGACCCGACCCGAGGGGAGGATCCGTGTGTTTTCAATAGATGGGTTAGTTACAACCTCAGTCCTTCCGCGTTTGTTCTTTTTTTAATTTACTCCCTCCTTATTTTTTAATTCTTTTTAAATTTGGCCCCAGAATCTTGTTTAGTTTTCAATCAGATCCCTGTGTGAAACGAAGCGCATGGGTGATGGGAATAATGTTCTTTTCAGTCCCCCACTTTTCCGCATGTTTTATTTTAATCCCCCAATCGACACTATCATTTATTTTTTTTTAAATTAGCCCCAAAGTATTATTCAAATTGCAATTTAATCCAAGGCATTTTTTCCTTTTTATTTACTTATTATTTTATTTATTTACCTATACTTATTTTCATTTATTATTTATTTATTATTATTCCTTCAATCTTTGCATTAAAAATAAACTTTAAAACATTTTTATACTCATGGTGCGTTTTTATTTTTATTTTTTAAATTTCTTTATGTCATCTTATTTATTTATTGATTTAAATATTATTAATATATTTATTATTGCATTATTTTATTTTCTTACATTATTTAATATATGTATATTTAGCTTCGAAAAATTCGCTGCTATTATTATCGTTGTTATCTTCATTACTACTATTATTATTATTAATATTACTATTATTATTATTACTGTTGTTATTATATTTTTATAACTATTTATCTAACTTTTGCATGCATAATTTTATTCTATTTATATCATTGTCATATATTATTATATTATCTTACAATATATTATTTTTTATCCAAGATAATGCATATATTTTGATGTGTTTATTTTGCAGCGTATGTTTTTTTCCATGCTATATATATTTTTATGTTTTAAGGATTTATATGAAAGTTTTATATAATATTGTTTTATATATCGTGTACAATTTATATTAAAATATTTTTATTCTTTAGATGTATTACTGATTTGTTTAAACTACTGAAATTGTTTTATACGTGAGTTTTTAAAATATTCGGCGTTCGAAATTCTCAAGAAGATTGTGCCCTAACTTACTGGGTTTCAGTTTTTTCGTTGAATTTAAATAGCCGAATATCTTTTTTCAATAAATTTGGAAACATTTCAAGATTTAAATTTACTCTCGAGACTTCAAAGGGTTGTGTCCTAACTCATTGGATGTGACATTTTGTTATCTCGAGACGAGGTTTTTAAACAAAAGCAAATTATTCATTTGACCTTAAGACATTAAATAAGTAATTTGGTACCAATTTTGGGCGTTACGAGGGTGCTAATCCTTCCTCGTACGTAACTGACTCTCGAACCTATTTTTTTCTAAAGCTCATAGACCAAAGTCGTTTTCCGGTGATCCGATCACACCTCAATAAAGGATTGGTGGTGACTCCAATTTTCATTTTTAAGTCGAAACTAATTTTTTTTTTCAAAAAGCGGTTTCGACAAAAGGAATTAAGACAAACCAGTTTGAATAATTAAGTTTAAAGTGTATGGGAAAGAGCTTGATTTCTTAATGTTCAAAGGAGAGATATGGTATAGAAATAGTAATGGAATTGATCATAGTATAAATTTTGTAAATGTTCAAATGAACATGCCAATTACATAGGAACAAGTCCCCTATGATCAGCACTACTTAAACCATCCTTTTAACTAATAGAACAAAGATAAAATCTTTTAAAAATAAAAGATAAAAGGTTACCAAGTTATTGAAATTATGCTGATCATCAATGTGTACAAATTAAAATTGGGTGACAACTGCAATTAGTACATCCTCCATACATCATGTATAAATAAGAAACGAATATCTAGAAAATCTGAAAATATAGTGGTCTATATACGTGCACCATTATAGATATAAATATATCGAAAGATATTTTAAATTAGACTTCAACTTGTTTGTATTATTGGATTGATTGAAGTACATTTCATAATATTTATTTTAGTTTTATTAAGATCCATTACAATTATCAAATTTGCATCTTATACAATAAGCATATAAGGTAAATCGAAAGGCAACAAATGAGCATGAATATAATTTACTTGAAGGGAAGCACGTATCGTTTTAAGATAAACAATCCAACAATTCGTTCTTGGTACGGTTGTTGAACGAAAATAATTCTTGTTATGATATTATTGACCCATCACCCCGTTAGTCCATTGAGTTTTGACCTGCATTCTGTATGGATTTGTACATGCATAGTATTCACACATGCGTAGTGTGAGCGAACTCAAGAAAAGGACTCGTAATATGAGTTCGCCTACACATGGTGCGAACCTTGTATATGCCAATCTACTTTGAGTATACACGTGTTAACCTTAAGGTAGTGTATGTGTCATCAAGCATTGAGACTTACCTAGTATATTATATCTATGAACAATAACCGTATCATATAAATGTGCAAAATTAATCCATCAGAAAAGACACACAGAAAAACACTCAACAATTCTCACATATTTTAGGAATAATTTATTTTAAGGGAATCATATATTTCATCAGCTATTCTGAACATTTAATCCTTTGATTCAAAAAATCAATTGTTAAAACAAACTATACACAAGAAAAAACTGCAAGCAGTCGTCTAATTATGGGAACCGAAACGAAGTACCATTTACTTTTTCCTTTCTGAGAATGAGATGAATGAGGGGGAATTAGTCATTTTTCTGCAAAATTTACATGTTGTCCTTGACATTTAAAGGATTTGCTTAATATATGACCGACACATAGCTATCATAGCTACGATGAGTTGTCCAGCTAACAGGTGGAGTGACCACTTTCACATCATGTGTTCTCACACAATGCAAAGAATTTCATGGAGTGATGTAAGAAAGAGTTATATGCGTACAAGTTGTAAATGCAGGTAGGTAAATTTTTTTTTTTCAAATTCATATGTAGATTATGAATTTTTTATTCAATTGTTAAATACTTTACATTGAACAATATACGAGCTCAATAGACCGTAGTTCCATAATAGGTTGGCTCTTATTCATGCAGCAAAATGAACATATGTGCAGCTGGCTTGATAAGACCCAGGTGGAGCAACACGCGCAATCAAATGATGGAGGGCAATGCTATGGTAAGGAACAATAAACCTTGCGGATTGTGTTAACTTAGTGTTAAAGGACCACCCATCATTTGCTCATTGCTACATTATTTGAATTGATAAATTACAAATCGAATGAACTTCTTTTGTCAAAAAGGAGAGGAAACAAGTTGACATGAAGGAAATCGGACACATTTTCTGTAAAAATATTGCATAAAAAATTGAATCTTGATTGGATCACTAATTTAAAACTATTGGTATAGTAGAGAATTAAGAAGCATAGAAAATAAGAATGGAAAGGATTATTGAATTCATTAACTAAACAGTCCTTATATACATATCTCAAGTAAAAAATTCAACCAAGTTTTTAGTTTCCTACTCCTAATAACAAGCTAACAACACCTAGCTTCCTACTCATACTAATAAGCTAACAAATTTCCTTAGGGCTTAGTCAAATCTCCCTAGGACTTAGTCATAATAAAAAAACCTTTGCATCCTTTGAGACACTAACATTCTCCTCTTGACTTAAGTGCTATTGACATCAAGTTTATCGATTTTCATCGGAATCGGCACCTCCTTCGTGATAAAGGTACGATTTTTACCTTTTTTATTTCCACTTTCGTTTTAAAAAAATAAATGAAAAATAAATAAAATAAAAAAATAAAAAGGCACTACTACCTTGGAAAACGGTTTGCACTTGAATCGATTTTTCTCTACTTTCTTTTCCTTCATTCGTGTCCTCCTTTTCAATATACATAGATTTGGGGTTTTTTATAGCCCAAAATTTCCTATTTTCTCTATTTTTTACATTGTTTGAGTTGTTGTTGGACTCTCCTAGTCCTTTTGCAGGTACACACGTGGCGGCTTGGGTGGAGAGGCGGTGCGTGCAGAGGTCGGCTCCGAGTTGTGCGGCGGCTGCTGATTTCTTTAGGGTTTCTTGCTTTTCTTTTTTTGTTTCTTTTTGGGCTAGGGTTTAGTTAGGTTAGTTGGGCTGTTTGGATTGTTTGGGTATTGGGCTTGCTGATGTAATTTGAGTTTATTAATTGGGTTTGTAAAAAAAAACTAGACTGGGCATTTATTTTATTTTGGTCTTTGTATTTTAATTAGGTTTAGGCAAAATAGGCCTATTACACCTTTAGTCTTCTTCTTTTTTCCCTTTTAACCTTACTACGTTATAACGTGCTCCAAACATTATTGAGAAAAAAAAATCCAAACATCTCATATAAGTTCTTTTCATTTTCAAACTATGAAATTATTCATATTATAAACTCCAACAAATTGATTACATATTAGAGAACAAACTAATATTCCAAGCTATCTACACTTGATCTAGCCATCAATCCTTTGCCAACTTTGTTGTGCCTTTGGTGCTTGGTTCATCTCTACTTTACGTAGTTTCAAAATCATACCAACATCAATCTCAAATTAATAGTTATTATATTATCAAAATCAAAGTATGACTATGTATACTCAAATTAATCTAAACATGCATGAATCAATTGGAACTCTCTCACCTACTTTTACCAATAACCTACACTTTCCATCCAGGGGTCGGGCTGCCTTAAAATGTAAATTTTCATTTTAACCCTTAAACTTTTATAAAATTTTAAGTTAGTAAATAATAAATTGCACTTTTAACTTCTTAAATATGATAAAATTTTGATTTAATTTTTTCAAAATTACAAAAAATATAAACTAATAAAATGATAAAATTACATTTTAACTCTTATTAAAATATATAACTTAATTTCTATCCCTACAAAAATTCTCTAACTTAACCCTCCTTTGCCTATAAATTGTTCATCAAGAGTGGCAAAAACTCTCTTCCACTTTCATTCCACTTTCCCTTATAATTTAAGCTTTTTATTTATTTTTCTTCGAAAAAAAACGCTTATCTTTTCTTAATAATTGAAGATCCAATGAGAACAAAATAATAATAATAATTAAAGATCCAATGGTGGAGAACTGATCTTGGCAAATGGTGGAGAACTGATCTTGGAAATGTTAGTGCAAATCTATGGCTTTGATCAAGTCTCTTCACTAACATACTTAAGACTTGGTTTAATTGGCCTTGGCTAATCACACTTTTAAGTCTCTCTAGATTTATAATTAATTCATCCCTTTTCTCTACCAGTAATAGCTAATTTACTTCCCTTTTACAAACTGTACATAGTAGGTCATTATAACTATATATTGGTGTCACATTTAATACATAAATAAAAGATAATGATTACAATATTCATATTGGTAGTAGAATTGATAATTCTAACGATAACGTTATAAATAGAGAAAATGCATCACTAGTACTTAAGTTGTAGGAAGTCGTGGTACAATATTGTCTTCTGTGAAATACTATTATGTATTATATCTCTTTATCATTTATATCTAGAATGAACAGAATTCATGGAATAGTCAACTTGTATAGTCCAATATCTTGTTTCTTGATTCCTGAGTAGATTAAGATAAACAAATAGTGTGATATCTCATATCAACTAATTTGAGCATGGTCATACATTTCTGGTCTCACTCGATCAAGAGACTAGAGTTATTTCTCCAATTATGTAGGATAGATAAATCCTATCTTAATCACTCACATCCCACTACATATATTGTGACACACACAACATTAGTCTTTATAGTACAACCTTTTACGAAAGATGTTTGATTGTGTCAAAGCATATGACTCACGATATTAGAATAACGACGATATCAAGTTTAAGGATCATACATGAAACACCCAAAACCCGAAACAGATGTTATGGCTGAATCTAGCGATGTCACATGATAGGGTGTTTGAAAATCGTGTCGTCGCGTTAAAACCATTTCATTGAATTCCTTATCTTAATATCGTATTAGTTCCAAAATTGTGTTGCTCATTTAATCGATAGTTTCAAAATGTTATTCGTTTGCGGAAACTTTTAAAACAGATTAAATAATTGTGCATTGAGGAAAAACATTTGTTTCTTTTGAAAACCGAGGTTTCCTACTACTAGAAGTTGTAATCCATAAGGTAAAGATAATTAAAACTCAAAACCAAAGTCCGAAAGTCCAATTACAACCCAAAAAATTAGCCAGTAAAAATAGAATAGAAATAAAACCAATTATCGTAAATATAAGTTAAAAACCATGAAAGTCCAAAACTGTGGTCACCGCCAAGTCCTCCGCCGCACTGATCTGTCTAGATTTGGGGATTACCTATGCACATTTAAACAAAAGGGGTGAGTTTACGAAAACACAGTCTGTAATCCCACAGAAAACAAACAATAGCAAATTATAGTGCACAAGTAAAGCAGTCCTGAGCCTAAGCCCTTTTTCAGTATCAGTAACAGTTTGGGCCTTAGCCCATCTCAGTACAGTATCAAATATGCAATAGGGCCTTAGCCCATCACAGTATCAGTAGCAGTCATGCAGTATTCAGTAACAAAGTCCTACCTAACCAGCCTCTACACACCATCTCCGTCCAACCCTACACTCCATGTGGGGATCAAATCAACCCACCCATCCCTACACTCCAAATAGTACCGAATACAGAACAAAACAGTAATTTGCAGCTAAGTTGCCAGTATGTTAGGCTTAATAGCCTTTCAGTACACTTCCTCCAAATATAATCAACCCAACCCCATGCAATGCAACATACAAGTCATGACATGCTATCTCAAGACATCAGTAATATAACCAGTTCAGTATACAAGTATACTATCATCATGCCCAACACATATATAAATCAAACAGCCAGTTCGTACAATTAGGGGTCTAAGTGATGCTTACTGACCCTACAGTAGGTTCACACTACTTGGGCGACCCGTGCAACCTTAGCAATCAATTCAGTGCAAATGGGCTCACACGCCCATGTGGTCTACCCATGTGGCCCACTCAGCCCAAATTAGCCTTGGCCATGTGATCCATTTTTAATACAACCCATGCTAGCTACATATCCATATATGTCTTCACTATTTACTTATAAGTTCATTCAAAGCTGTCTACTTGAGTGATTGTCACTAAATTATTTATATCTTGAGCTAAAGAATTCCAAATTAAGATCTGCTTGATGTTTTCAAAACTAGACTCAAATACCTTTCTACCATAAAATTTTTAGAATTTATAACTTATCAAATAAGTATAGTAATATCTTCAAATTTATCCCTATTCTGCTATTTGACAGCTTCAACCTTTCCTTACTAAAATTATTTATCTCTTAGTACAAAATTTAGATGATGTTTCCATTTGTTTCTCTTGAAAATAGACTCATTAAGGATTTAAAAGTATAAATTTAAGCCCTAATTATTTTTTTACAATTTTTGATGATTTTCCAAAGTCAGAACAGGGGAACCCAAAATCATTTTGACCTTGTCTCACAAACTTTATTATATCTCGTAATTTACAATTTCATTGCTTACACTATTTCTTCCATGAAAAACTAGACTCAATAAAATTTTATTTCATATTTTATTCAACCTCTAACTCAATTTCCACTATTTTTGATGATTTTTCAAAGTTAGACTACTAATGTTGTCCAAAACCATTTTAGTGCAAAATGTTGATTTCCAAGTTTATAACACCGTTTTTTCCTTTCTCTATCGCATCATTTTCTCTTATTTCTCTTATTTTTCGACAGCAAGCAATTTCAGCTTTTCGCCGAATCCTATTTTCTGCGTTTCAGGTACACACCTGGTTTTGTTTGATGCTAAAACAGTCCCTGAGCATTCCAAAACCCATAATTGAACAAATAACACTAATTTAATCTCACATAACGTGATCCCAAATCGAACTCGATCGAGGTTTTAACCCATAAGTGACTAGACCTTACCTTCAATCGATGAATAGTAATTCCCACATAAACTAAGACTTCGATTGGTGATTATGAGCCCTTGAATCCTCCCTTAATTGGCATAAACAAAACACTTCAGAAGAAAGTTAACAAACGAAGACAAATCACTTATCTAAAACTTACCAAACGATCGCAGACAAACGTGGAGCGGCACGATACAGAGTGGGAAAAGAAAATTCAAGAATATGAAGAGTGAAAGAGAGTAGAAATTCGGCAGCAATCAAGAGAAAAACGGCAAGAGTGTAGAGGGATTTTGGGGAAAGTAAAAAAAATGAACAGAATATTTGATAATCACCCCAATCCCTTATTTCTCTCCATCAAACTCCCCACTAAATCCACTACTCAGATTTTTAGTCCATCTCAAACTCTCCTGGATGCACGAGCAAAAATAATGCCCACACCAAGATTCAAACACAGGACCTCCTTCACACCAACACTCCACTTATCCACCGAACCGGCAAGCCCATTCTATTAATTATTTGCCAACTTTTACTTAAAAGCCTACTGACCAAAGATAGGGCTTATTCATAAAAATACCGAAATTTGCCCAAATCCTAGCTTGAACTTGGGACCTCCCAAACACACCCAGAACACATAACCACTAAAGCAGATAGATATTTTGTGTCACACATTCACAATACCCAAAATTAAAATTTTGGGGTGTTACAATGCAAATAGTTATAACTATGAGGAATGTTATAACTATTACATAATAATCCAAGAAACATTCTCATGGTAGGTCAATCCAATATGTTGTTCTCTAACATGTACTTATGCATTGACCTTGACATCCCTATGTCAATGACAATACTTTGTCATTAATTAACTACATATCAGTCTCAATGCATTATTTTTATCCAAGCCCACAATAATACTTAACTAAGGACATTTAAGAATAATCATATTAATCTTAGGACTTTATTATTAAATGTTTATTTGATAAACACAAATATAAACAAAAATAATAATGACATTGTCTTTTATTAATAAACTAAGTGAACATGTGATTAAATCATTTTATGGTTGGTCTTTGGGCATACTCCAACAGTGACAAATCGAAAGTAGTTTAAATTCTTTAGGTTTGTATAGGTTCTGTATCGAGAGATTTAGCACTTATTTGTTTAGTAAAGAACTTGTAATGAAGAGTGCATTAAGTGTGAAAATAAGTGAGTTACTAGGTCTTTAGCATAAATTTTCAAGGAGAAAACTTAAAGGAGAGAGATTTAGATCTTAGGTGTAAAAGTGATGTTGCTAATTTGTGAGTGTTAGAACTTGTAATTACTTATTGTACGAGGTATTAAGATAATGGACTATCTATTTGGGTAAGACCCTGTAAACATAAAGAAATCAAACTGCATTAACAAATATTTGTGTTCAACTTTGTTCTTTAGTAGTTCTTGAAGCAGTTGGCACTACTTCTAACATTACTTAATTTTCTTGCAAATATCGCTATCAATTCTTTAACACACTTTTCTCTTATTAGAGCGAAAAAATATAAGCATATATTATAAAAGGTATCACATTATAAATATTTCATAATTGTGTGTTACATTTAATATATTCACATGTAGAGTGATAATTCAAACCATACCAACATATTAGAATGATGCATCAAATGTTTACAATCGCAAATCAATCTACACGCATATGAAAAGATAAATTGCATGATTATTTGTATTTAATTAATAAAACAATTATAGGAACGAATTTAAATGTATTAATTCAATTTTTTTCTTTTACCCATTAACAATTTCCGTCACATGCTTAACGGGGCAGTTGACGTGGCCAGTTAACTAGCTGATATGGCCAATTAACTTGCCACGTTGAAAACCCAATTAACCCAATTCACTAACGTGGCAGATTAACGTGGAGTTGACCTAAAATTAATCCTAGAATGGGAAAAAATATTGGCAGTGACAAAGCAAGCAAAACAAATCCCTAACAGAACCTCGAAAAACCCTTTCTTTGGTAGTGAAAATTGAAAGTCAACGATGAAACCATCGAGGCTGGCATTGAAACAGTTTCTTGGGCTAATGATACATGCACGAATAGGGTGAAATTTATTAGATTCTAATCATCAAAACTGTCAATTTTCAGGCTTAGGAAATTAGCAGACTTGCAACGACTTTTTGGATGGGATCCTGGTATTTCTAGGTTGAGGTGTCTCATTTTGTTTGAAGATCTATCTCTTAGCTTCGAAACACATTTTGAATCACTCAATTTTGAGTTCGGAAGCTCAAATTATGACCATTTTAATGAACACTGAGCGAGCAGAATTTCTGAATCGGGTTATGACAGAAATTACAAATTTCGGGCTTTTAATTCTAGTTTAAATCATATTGGGTTCGAGTTTTAGACTTAATTTTTATTATATATGAGCCCAATATTATATTTTCCAGATCTTATTATTTTATTATTATTTTATTCCTAATTTTTTATAATTATTAAGTATTTTAAGTTATTTAGGAATTTTATGTTAACAAGAAAATAATTTAGTTTAAAACTTTTCTTGTTTAGATTAAATTAGAGTTCTAGTATACTTAAGAGTTTTATTTAGATTTATTTAGCTAGCCTATATATAGGTCCTTGCAATGTACACAATTCATTCAATTCATTATTATTATATTTCTCTTTTGAGTTAATAAATTCTCTCTGGGTTTTTCTTTTCAAGAATTTCTCTTGAGTTTCTTTTAAAAAAGCTTTAACAATCTTTTTAGATTGTGGGGATCATCTTCAAACTTTTTCTTGCCAAGGTTTCTATCTTGGAGGGGAAATTAGAGCCGTTTGAAGAGGGTTGTGGATTTTTCGTGTTTCTAAGGCTCCTTAGGACTTCTACATGCCACGTTCTATCTTTCCATTTATCTTTTTTATTTTCTTCCTTAATCTTTGATTTATTATTTTATTTTGGTTATTTATTTAATTGTTTTATCTAACTTGGATTCAATTTTGTTTCAGGTTGTGTCAAAATCTAAGTTTCTTTCCGAACGTTTAGAGCCCTAAGTCAAATCCGTGACTTTGACAAACTTTACGATCTGCTTTTGTGTTCATCCTTCTCATCCTTTATCAGCTAATGTCAAGGGAGATCCTATCACTGTCCGTTCATTGGCACCAGTTTGGTCGAAGCTCCTGCTAGTGGCGATATTATGAAGCTTCAACTCAAAATTGACAACAAAACAATAAAAACTAGCAAAAACAAAATATCAAATAGCAAACATCCAAAATCAAACCAACAAAAAAAGAACAAGAATCCCAAATTGGCCTACATCAAAAGAGAGAAGTAAACAAAAACTAAAAAATAAGAGAATTAAAAGATAAGAACCCACACTCGTTTCAGGTTTTACGGGTTAGAGAAATCGAGCCACCAGTTCGATGATTTGAGTAGTCAAGAGTCATGGTTGGTTGAAGAAAAGCTATGGCTGGAATATGGTAGTGATCCGATGGTGAACGGTGGAGATCCGTTGAAGCATTGTTCGAAGCTTTGAGGCCTTAATTTTTGGATTTTGAAGGCCAATAGGGAAATTTGAAGTGAGATATGAGAAGAGGCAAAGAAGAGTCATTTGGTGATGATGGTTGGCCAGAGAAAGCCATGAACAACAGCAACTGGAGTTAAGAAAAAAAAGAGGAAAAAGAGAGGAGAAGAAGAGAAGAAAAAAGGGACAAAGATTCAACAGATAGCAGCGACTTGAGTGGTGGCTCCATTTCTTCTCTTCTTCTTATTCTTCTCTTCCTCTTCTTCTTCTTCTTTTTCTTCTTCTTCTTCTTCTTCTTCTTCTTCTTCTCTTCTTCTTTTCTACTACCCAACTAGGGCTATGGGGTTGTTTAAATTATAGCTAACCCTCTATTAAATGCCATGTCACTTTTTCCTTACTTTTGTAACGGAAAATGGTTAAAAGGATTGTTTTGTTATTTTACAAAAATTGAGTGACTGAATTGAAACCAGAGTGATTGTTTTGTCAACTACATCAAAATTGAGTGACTATTGGTGTAATTTACCCATTATTCTTTTACTCATTGTGTTTTAATAGTTTAAGTTACAACATTCGTTTTATTAACATTTTTTTATTTTTTATATAATAAATATAATGTTAATTTTAAATAAATTATTTCTTTATTTTGAATTTTCGTGTTAGCTTAATATGAAATATTTTAAAAATTAAATAGCATTAATATAACTTTTTGACACCATTTTTTTTTGAAAACGGGGTCGACTTGGATTTTGAAAATAAAACGAAATTGGGAGTCGCCACCAATCTTTTTTGATGAGGTGTGATCAGGCCACCGAAAAGTGGTTGTTTTTAATAAACGATTTAATTTTTATTAAAACAACGATTTTGGTCTACGAAATTTAGAAAAATGGGTTCGAGAGTCGGTTACGCACGAGGAAGGATTAGCACCCTCGAGACGCCCAAAATTGGTACCTAATTGATTACTTAATGTCTTGGTGTTGAAGATTAAAAACTCAAAAAGAATTTAAAAATACGATCCCTCTTTATATTGTGTTATTTTAAAATTACTCGAATAAATCAAAATGGAAAATGCCTCCTTATCTCGAAGTAACAAGATATCACGTCCAGTAAATTAGGACACAACACATCGTATTTTCGAGAGTAAGCTTGCCTTTATTTTTTGTTTGAACCTCATTTATTTCAATTTTAAAAGGATATTCGGTTACTTAGAATCAACGAGAAAAATCGAAGCCCAGTAAGTTAGGGCACGATTTCTCAAATTTTCTAAATATAAAATATTACCTTTATTTTTGAAATTTTATGTGTTTGGAAATTTAAAAGGATATTTTACTATTTAGGTTTAACGAGAAAATCGAGACCCAGTAAGTTAGGGTACAATTTCCCGAATTTCCAAAATGCAAAATATTGCCTTATTTACGAAATTTTCTTTTGCAATAAATGACAATAATATGGAACTACGAACAAGCTAGTTATAGTACACAAAATGACAATGAACACACAATCTATCTAGTTTAATACCAACATTAATAACCAAAGGAAAATAAAACAAGATAATATATATAACAATCTAAAGTAAATAATAATTTAACATGAATGATTTATAAGAACAATAAATAATAAAAGTTTCAATAAACAATATACAAGAAAACTTAAAATAAATAAATATAAAACGTTTTAGAATAAATAATATTATATATAAAAAGGTACAAACAGTTTCAAAGAATATATACATACATATGAAAATTCAAAAGAGATATACATATATATATATTTGTATAAAATAGTTTACAATAAATAATAAGTAAATAAAAACTTAAAACAAATGATAATAAAGAGTTTTTTGTTTAAAAAAATAATAATAATAAACAAATAAATTAAATGGACCCAGGACTAGACCTGAAATTAAAACAAAATTAAATGATAAAAAGACAATTGGGGCTGAACTAGACGCGATATAGCCACGAGGACGAAAGGAAATATTCCCATGCCATCCGAACAGCACCGTTTGAGGAACAACAATCTACCGGTCTAAGGACTAAATTGAACCAAAGGAAAAACATTGGTGGCCAAAATCAAAAGAAGAAGGAACCACATTGAACGTGCCACGCAGCGGGGGACCAAAGACGCAAATAGCCCTTAATCGAAACGCGGATCCCCTAGGCGGGTCGGGCCGCGCATTGGGTCTGCGGGGGGCTAAACGGCGTCGTTTTGCAACTCTTATAAAGGTAAAAAAAATTTTAAAAAAATCATTCTGCCATTAGAAAATAAAAAAAAACTGTTAGAAACCCTCTCCCTCTCTTCTCTTCTTCCCCAAAAATTACAATATTTTTGTTCGGACTATTTTTGTCGTTTTGCTATTTGTTTCTTCTGTTGTTGCGTGTTGCTCGTTTTGCAGGTGTCAGACGCGTTGGTGCAGGCGACGGCAGAGGCGTGCGAGTGGCGGCTGGTCAGAGGCGTGCATGCGCGAGGGGAGGTGAAGCGGCGGCAGCTACAAAGCATGAGGCTAGGGTTTTGTGTTAGGCTGAAAAATAGTATAGGTTTGGGCCATTCGGGCCTCTAGGGTTTTTATCATTATTGGGCATTTGGATTGGGTCTGTTTTTGGATTAATTTTGTTGTAATGGTCTGTTAATTCTTTATTGGTCTTGGCCTATTTGGGCTTTATGGTCTGGGCCCGGGCAAAATTTGGGTCTTACATAACTTATTCTAAATTAGTTAAATATTTTTAAATATATTTTTAATTACATTTCCTTTTCGATATATTAATAATTTTTTGAAAATTTCATTAAAAATTGTAAACAAAAATTAATATCATAAAAATTATAAAAGTAATATATACAATGATTTGACATCGCATGAGAATACAAACTAATATATAGTATATAGTAATATGCAAACTAATTTTGACTCATTAACTAAAATTAAAATTAATATTTCACAAAACAATAAAATTTGAACCATTATTAATTGAGGTGTCTAAAATTAATGACCCAGATTTGCTTAACCATATATGTCTTCTTTTGTTTTGGATATATTCATAACCAAATATATGATTTTGGATTCATAACCATAACTCAACTAATAATATTTACATAGATAGCAAATCAAACGTTACAAATAAAAAAATTACCAAATAACTATTAAAAAAATAGGAGAGAATGATTGGAAAAACGAAAAAAATTAAAAATAGGAGAGAATGATTGGAAAAATGAAAAAAACGATTTATCTTCAATTAATATACCTTATTCTAAATTAGTTAAATATTTTTAAATATATTTTATAATTACATTTACTTTTCAATTTATTTCAAAAATCATCAAAAGTTGTAAACAAAATTAATATTATAAAAAAGTTACAAAAGTAACATACACAACTCATTCAAATACGCACGAGAATACAATTTAATATATAGTATATAGTAATATACCAATTAATTTTTACACATTAATTAAAATTAAAATTAATATTTCACAAAACAATAAAAATTTGAACCAATTTTAATTGAGGTGTCTAAAATTAATGACTCATATTTTCTTAATCATATACGTGTTTTTTTTGGACATATTCATAACCAAGTATATGATTTTGGATTCATTACTATATATGTGATTTTGGACAACTCAGCTAATAATATTTCCATACGTAGCTAATTAAACGTTACAAACTAAACCAAGATAAGTATTAATCTTAATCTTTATAATTTTGAAAATTACTTTTTGGGCCTTTACTTCAAACAAATTACATCATGAAATAATTTTATTCTTCGAAAAGAATAAGAAAGAAAAACCATTACCTTTACTTAATTACACGAGTTTAGCAGAGAATGGACAAAATAATTATTACCAAAACAAGAGAAAATTATTGGAAAAACGAAAAGAATTGATTTTAACGTCCAAGTATGATACACAATAATTTCTTTTACAAATTTAGTATTATGTAAATTTAATTAATATTCATGAACTTTGTTTTAATGTGCAATTTCATATATAATGAAATTTTGATTGTAATTTAAATGTAAACACGAAACTTTAATTTTACTTTAATCATACAAATTTAAAAAATAAATACATCAAATTATCTTTATATTTGATAAATATAATTATTTTTATGCAATATATAAACATAAAATGATGTTATATCAATAATTATGTTAATAATTTAAGAGAGTTGGATCAAATTAAAATTTAATGTATAAAATTAAAAAATTAAAATTTGTATTTGAACCCTATAAATTATATAAATTTTGCAATTCGTTTGCACGAAGACGTGTAATAAATTTTGCAACCCTATAAATGAATTACCACAATAATTTCTATTTTAATCCTATAAATTAAATAAACTATAAGATTGACATTCGTAAAACACGTGTAATATTAAGAATCGCATAAAATAAACGAAGATTATGGTTTGTATTTGAACTCTAAAAATCAAATCAATCACACCATCGATCTTCACAAACACGTGCAATATTGAGAACTACGTAATGAGTAAATGATGACAATAATTTATATTTGAATCTCGTAAATTAAATAAATTATAATATCGATCTTAGCAAAACACGTGTAATATTAAGAACGCTTAAGAACAAATAAGGATTATGGTATGTATTTTCATGATAAAAATCAAATCAATTATAGGATCAATCTTCACAAACATGTGCAATATTAAGAATGGCATAAGATTTAATGAAGATCAATTTCTTATTTGAAAAACTAAGGTGATGTTTTCACCTAAAGTCACTCATACGTATAAAATTAATACAACCATTACTTATATAACCAAAAAACGTTAAATGCAATAATAAAACACATTATACTTCTAAAAAGAAAACTCAAATTCAAACAATGGAGACGATATTATTAAAAGACACAACAAACGTATGTTAATACTATAATATAATCTTATCAGTTATCCAAATACTTAAAAAGAATAAAAAATTGAATGGACCCAAGCAAAATTTAAAAAAAAGGCAGGTAACATGTGAAACTTGCCACACATAGCAAACACTTAACAGGGCCCGGTATTTCATATCTTCTATAAAAGCGAGGGTTTTTCTCCCAATATGCTTCACTCCACTACTCACACAAGCCTTAACCTCTCTCTCTTCTCTTGTTTTTCATCCATGAGTGAGATACTAGCCAATAGTGAGGAGAATTGGAGAATTCTCCTCAAGAGCAGCAGCAATGCTCAAAACCAAACCACATGCCTAGGGCTAACCTTAACGTGCTCCCTTCACAACCCCGGTTCCCTTCAATAGGTATATTATATACATATACATATCCTTTTTTCTTCATATATTCAAAAAAACAAAAGCAAGGAGCTAATAACATTGTACTTATGCTTTCAAAAACATGCTATACCCCTAGTGACGTTATACATATATATTTGTTTTTATTTTTAAAGAAGCTCTTTTTAGTTCTGCTTTGATTTTTTTTTTCTTTTGTTGTGGTGGTTTTATGATGAGAACAGCAAGGATGATAGTGATATTGGACTTGAAAGTGATGGATATTTTGAAGACAAAAAAAAGAAGAGGTGGTGGATGATTTTTTTAATAATAAGTCTATCAATTCAATAATCATCTCTTTCCTATAAAAAAATTAAATAGATATTACTTTAACTATGGTTTTGCATTGTGCCTTTTACGTGAAATAGAAGATTAAGCAGCTGGAATTTCAAGTCATTTTAGCTCAGGAATTAGCCAATATGATGAATCGGTTCATCTCGCAACCCAACCCTTTATAAGATTAACATTTAATACATCGATAATTTCGACTATTAGTGAACCAAATGATAACACATCATCGAAAAATAAATTTAAAATATTTGATAGCATATTATCATCCGGTTCACTAGTGAGTAATTAAATATTATTCTTGATTTTAAGTCTTATTTTATTTTCAAGTTCTAACTATATATTTGTTTCCTTTTTCTTTTGGCTCCTTATTTTTGCCTACTTGTTACACCTCTCAACAGTGAGTTGCAGATAATATATTTGTATCCAAATATTTTGTTGGCCAAAAAATTAAAATGTTTTAACTGAAAATCCTTTTCGTATACCTCAAGAGCTTCAACCTCAAGTCTTTCTAATTGGTCTAGAGAATGAAAAGCTGAATAAGAAAATTCGTCAGTTAGTCCTTTAACCCTAATCCTCTTCATATTACTTGTACTCTACACTAGAGAGATCCAGCCGCCACCTTTTGATATATATTTGCTTTCATTTGATCCTGTAATTGATTGATATTAACTGGTGATGCATGTTTGCCAATGATAGAAACAAGTTAACTCATGACTGGTTAAACCCATAATAGATAACAACTTGTGGAGCATGATGGGTGGTTTGGAAGATGGACCTGAAGAGCACATTGATGTTCTCCTATAATAGTTCTAGCAATGGAATAAGGCAAAACAAGTTGTTCCTTTCAGTCCTTTTGTTTGGGGTTGATTAATGTTTTTGTTTGGTTGGGTGTTTCTTCGGTGAGGTTTCTGATCATTTTGTCTTTCTTTTGCTTTGTTTTTGGGTCTAAAGTCTTTTGTATGGCGGCCTTGATCGGCTTTCATCATTTTTTCTTTGTTTAGCTTTGTTTCTGAGTCTTAAAGTCTTTTGTAAGAGACTAATATTTATAAATAAAAAGTCGTTCATCGAGTCAATAATTCTATTGTTTTTCTAAAACTAATTCATCTATCTTAAAGGGTATCATGGTTATTAAGCAATAATATAATCATATAAACCCATCGAAGGAAACCGATAATTATAAAATCTCAAACTCCTATAACATATTGCATTATCCAACAAAAATCTGAAAATTATCCTTAAAATATAATTGGAAGTTTGAAATAATATAATCCACACTTTTCTAATAGAGTAAAATATGTAACGTCCCAAAATTTCTAATTTCGTTATTGTGAAAATATGATACAAATATTTGTCAACTTTAATGGTCATATGTTTTGGGAGTGTTTGGGAGGTCTCAAGTTCAAGCCTTTGCTTGGGCAAATTTTGGTATTTTGAATGAATTAGGTCTTACTCTTGTTCAATAGGCTTTTATTTGATTGTTGGGTAAATTACATTAGAATGGGCCTGTTGGTTTGGTGATTAAATGGTGTATTATTATTATGGAGGTCTTATGTTCGAATCTCTATGCAAGCAAGGGTATTTTTCTTTTTTGCTCAGATTTCAGGATAGAGTTGTGTAATAGGGGGATTCTGAGTAGTGGATGTGTAGTGGGAATAATGGGAGAAAATTAAGGGATTTTGGGGGTTACCAGGGTTTTATTTTATTTTATTCCCATAACCGAATTTTGACTCTTTTTTCCAAAAAAATTTTGCCGTCTATTCTTCTCCTCTCCTCTTTCCAAAATTCTCTGAGTTTTTCCATCTTTCTCTTCTTTTTCTTCTTCTTAATTTTTCCCTAATCCATTTATTTTCCTTCGTTTTCACACGCGATTGGTGCTCGCTTAGTTTCGGTAAGTGTTTCTCTTCGTTTCTGTCATGAATCTCTTAGCGACTGAAGTGGTAATATTTTTTCTCTACGACTTAGGCATCAGAGGAGGCTCGGACTGGTGAATTCAATGCTCTCATCTTAACAATAGTTAAACGGAGGGTTATCGTTGGTGGTAAGTTGGGTTTCTGTTCATTCTTGGTTGTCAATTCACTTGTAAATCTGTTAAATTGATGTTGAGTATCTTGATTATAGGCTTTGGAGTGCTCAGGGACTGTTTTAACATCAAACAAAACCAGGTGTGTACCCAAAACAAAAAAAAAAAAAAAAAAAAAAGAATTCGGTGAAAAGCCAAAATTGCTTGCTGTTTGGACAACAGCAGTAGGCTAATTTTTAAAAATCACCATTAATTGTGGAAATAGAATTAGAGAATGAAAAAAATATGGAATTAAAGCTTATTTAGTCTAGTTTCTCACAGAAGAAACAGTGTAAGTAATGGAATTGTAAATCGGGAGATATAATAAACTTTGTAAGACAATGTCAGGATGAATCTGGGTTCCTCTGTTCTGACTTTGGAAAATCATAAAAAATTAGAGAAAAATAATTAGGGGTTAAAATCTACATATTTAAATTATTAATGAGTCTATTTTCAATAGAAATAAATTTAAATTTCGTCCAAATTCTTTACTAAAAGATAATTAATTTTTAGCAAAGAAGGGTCGAAGCTGTCAAACAGCAGAACTAGGGTAAGTTTGAAGATTTTAATGTACTTATTGGCTGAACCAAAAATTCTAAAAAATTTTTGGTAGAAAGGTATCTAAGTCTATTTTTAAAAACATCAAGTGGATTTTAATTCGGAATTTCGTAGCTCAAGATATAAATAATTTAGTAACAGTGACTCAAGTAAATAGCTTTGAAGGAAAACATAAGTAAATAGTGAAAACATGTATGAATATTTAACTAGCACAGGTTACATTAAAAATGGATCACGCGGCCAAGGCCAATTTGGGTCGAGTGGGCCACATGGGTGTGTGAGCCCATTTTTCTAAAAAGTTCTGTAAGGTTGCACGGGTCACCCAAGTCGACTGTAGACCTACTGTAGGGTCGGTAAGCTTTACTTAGACCCCTGTATGTGTGATCTGTCTGTCTGATTTCTATACCGAGCATGACTTATGATATCTGAATGTATGTACTATTAATTGCATAATAGCATGACATATTTTGTTTGTTGCATTACATCGGGGTGGGTTGATGATATTTGGAGGAAGTGTCTGAAAGGCTATTAAGTCTCTTATCTAGTAGCTCAGCTGCAACCTTCTGATTATGTGTCGCATTTCGGTAGAGCATGGTGTGTAGGGATGGGTGGGTTGATTTAATCCCCACATGATGTGTAGGGCTGGACGAAAATAGTGTGTAGAGGCTGGTGGGTAGGATTCTGATTTACTGTATCAGCATTATGTATCTGATATGGGCTAAGGCCCTAATGTACTTCTAAGACTGCATTTGAACCGACTAAGGCCCAAACTGATTCTGTGATGGGGCTCAAGCCCTAGACTATATCTAAGTAAATTCTGTTGATTATATGTATGCATGTTTTTTGTGGGGATTACACACTGAGTTTGCGAAAACTCACCCTTTCTCTGTTTAATCTGTACAGGTAATCCCCAGACTTGACGGGTCAGTGCAGTAGAGGACTCGACGGTGTCCACACGTAAATTTCGGAATGTTTTCCGTTAATGCCTAGAATTTATTACTTATTTGGGGTTTTTGATGTATCTTCTGGACTATGGACTGGTTGGCTTTAAATTTGGGAGTTTATACTATTTTTTTATGGCTTTTTTTAAAACTGCAACTCTACAAAACAGGATTTTTTTTCTTTTCTAAAAACTAAGTATTTTTGTAAATAAAAACGATTTTCCCTAAATTAATTGGTTACAAAAGTTTCTGCTAAGAGACAAGTTTTAAAGCAAATCAATTAGTTTTTTTCCGAATTAAATAAAAGATAACTTACTGTAACAATTTTTAAACTCGACAATCTTGTCTTCAAATCCCTTTCCATGTTACATCACCAGATTCGGCCATAACGTCTAGGCCGGGTTTGGGGTGTTACAAAATATGTCCAGTAGAAACCAAAAAAAAGCCTTCAATAATATAATCATTTTTCAAGTTATGTTGTAACTTGTGCTGTAGCTTTTGATCATGTTTGGGTTTTAAGTGCAAAGGTCTAAATTGCATAAGGTGCAAAATTAGAGTTCTATAGGAAAAAGGTGTCAAATTTCTATGAACTTTGTATATGAGTAGCCTTAAATGGTAATTATACCATTAATATAATTAGCGAACAAATATGGGCATTAAATTAAGTGATTTGGATATTAATTAATAAGATTAAAAATGTAAATCAATAAAACAACTTAATTAAAATATAGAAAAAGGAAGTATCATCTTCCTAAATGAAGATGACCACCAAAATTAGGGCATAAGGAAGCCATAACCAAGCTTAGACATTCGGCCATCTCTCTCATTGTGCATGTAAGTGATTTTTGTCTCATTTTTAATGATTTCTATGTTTTTGGAGTCGTTGTAGCTTAATCTATCTAGCCTAGGGGATAATTTGCAAAATTGTTAAAAGGTTAGGGTTTTACCATAAATGTATATTGGTTGTTTGTGATGTTTGATGGAAGAAAATAAATATTTGTTGTTAGTTAAGCAACTTTTGTAAAGTGAATTTTGATGAAAATGTCAATTAGGGGTTAAATTGAAAAATGTGAGCTACAAAGGACTTAAGTGAAATTAAACTAGCTTGGGTTAGCCTTAAATTTGCATGAATTTCATTTTATAATCCTAGGGACTAAATTGTAATTTTGCTAAAATATGATTTTTGGATTGAATTGAATAGAATGATTATTGAATGGGTTGAATTTGATTATTTAGATCAAGATAAACATCATACAAATTTAGATTGGGGAAAGGAAAAAGTGTCGGACTAGTTGATCGTATATCTTCGTTTGTGATCGAGGTAAGTTCGTACATTTAATTAGCATTTTAATATATTTAATTTAAATGTTATTTTTTCCATATTATCATATTATGTTTCTACGGAAATATCCAACGAATTTTTGATGACTTTTGGATCCCGTTTGAACCTTAGGAATATATAGGATACAAATGATATGTCATTAGGGTTACCGTGTTTCGGGTGCTGGTCCTAAACGTCCTATTGGTGGTTGAGTCCCCACATGTGTTGCGGATACTTGACTGCTTGTGTAAGCAGCACCGTGTAGCTACGTTCCGACCAACGTCTTATGTGAACAGGCCCATTTATGGCTCGAGAGTGAGCAACTATGTATGAAAAAAGAAAGAAATGGTTTCAACCATATGCTAGCACATAGTGTGTGAGGTTCCCGAGTATCTGATATTATTTTGAGTGGTTCAACGGGTATACAAAAGGAAGCAATGATAGATGTTTCGATTAGTAATGCCATGAAAGCATGAAAAGGTATGAGTTTTTGATGCTTAAAGTATGCATAGCCATGTTCATGAAAGTATGAATGCTTATATGCTATGTACATGAAAGCTATTATGTTATGTGTTGAGTTTGCTAAGTGATGTGTTTATCACTAACTTGAATTGTTGTTGATGCTTAGGCTTGTGCCAAGCTATGTTGGATTAGTTCATAAATTTCTTTTAAGCTTATATATTGAAATGGTAAGCATTGTTTATGATTTACAAACTTACTAAGCATTATATGCATACTTTGTGTTATTTCTCTCACGTTTTTAGATAATCAGAAGCTCGTTCGGGTTGGAAACTTGTCGGAGATCCATCACACTATCCATCGGCTATATCGGTAGTTTTGATTATTTTGAGACATGGTTATAATGGCATCTATAGGTGTCTTTGTTTGATGAAATTAGCCATTATGTTTGGCTTGTAAATATGCTATTTTAAGTGATGAAATAGTTGTTATGTTGTCATGTATGTATGGTACTTTAATGGTTGTTATTTTGGTATCGAAGTACTTAAATGATGGTAGTTGCAATGATGAATATAAAGGTATGCTATGAAATGTTGGTTTGGAATGGAATGAGATAGTGCATTGAGTTGTTAAATGGCTAGTTTTGGTAGCTTTGGATGTGGTTGGCATACGGTCAAGTTGTTAAGGTATTGTTTGAGTTGTGTGAATGGTCATATTGGTGGTTATGAGTATGAAAATGGTATGTGAACATTATGGTAAATGTAGTATATAAGTTGTTTAATTGGTTGATTGATTTACGACAAAATTTAACAAATTTTTAATCAAGTTTGATTGTTGTGTTTGAGGTGCCTTTAAGGCATATTGGTTGTATGGCTAAGTACTATGATGTTCTACCATGTTTATGCATGTTTTACATGTATCTTGAACGTATGAAAATAGGTGCATTTGGTTGGTGTAAGTGACTCGGCTTTGGATGAGAAAAATAGCTTGGAAATGGCCTATTTTTTGTCCACACGACCAAAGACATTGGCGTGTGCCTCAGCCGTGTATGACACACGGCCTTGCGACACGACCGTGTGTCTCCTGTAACTTACAAAGGGTTGCAAGTCAGGCAGTTACACGGTCTAGCACACGACCTGGCACACGGGCGTGTGGCTTGGCCGTGTGATCCAAGTCAGAGAGTTACACGAGCACGAACACAGGCTGGGACACGGCCGTGTGTCCCTACTTCGAATGCCCACATGGCCTGAGACACAAGCATGTGTCTCAGCCGTGTGAGTCACATGGCCATGTGACCCCTGCAGTATGAAATTTTTGAACTTTTTCCCAAAAATTCTGCATGTTCCCGATTTAGTCTCGATTTGTTTCTAAAGTGCTTTTAGGGCCTCGAGGGATCGTATAAGGGACTATATGTTTGAGTTTGAATAATTTTGCTATGATTTATGTTATGTTTTGAACAAGTTGAATAATTGTTTGTTGTGATATGTAAATTTTCGGTAATACTCCGAAAACCTGTTCCGGCGACGGATACGGGCAAGGGTGTTACAATCTTAATTTTAGTGTTTAGCATAATTGGATCTTATAGAACTTAAGTTTAGTTTGGCAATACTTCTCAAAAATACTTTTGGGAAAAATGCTTTTGGGCTACTTTTTTGCTTGAGTGAAGCATTTTTTCTCTTAAAAAATAACTTATTTAAAAATATTTTTGTCTCCAAAGCATTTTTTGTCCCAAAAGTAATAGTTGAACGAGGGTAGAAGGAAAGAATGAAGAAATTACAGTAGCGAATGTTTCCATGTTGGGATAAAAATGTTATTACTTATCCTATTAATTGTTTATGTATGGTCAACTTGCATCAAGGGGCCAAAATTGCACAAAAGAGTCGCACAAATCGCCATAGTAAAGCAATGACATCGCGATGTTTAAGATTATGAGATTATGAGGACAAGAATAACTAATATTTTTTCATGCAAATGATAGCATATGGGAAAAGGGGTCACTATATGAAGGGGAATCCCAATTTGCAACTCGTCAAAAGCCAACTTTGTCATTTCCACAAGCCAAGAAGAGAACAAAATTCGGTGTAACTTTTGGTGCCCCCTCCAACCATTTTTCAACCCGTGTATTTACACTTTACGGAGATTTACCTTGCTCTTTATCACGTTAGTATTGTTCCAGTTAGAAAGAAAGATTGAAGAGCAAATTCTTTGAACTCTTTCCCTTCGACCAATTGTGCTTTTTTCTAAGTAAATTGCTTTGTTGGGTATCAAGTTTGATGCAAACATATTTTGCTATCATTTTTTTCCATATACTATCAACGTTTATTTTGCGCATACAGTGACATTTGAAAGATAACATCAAACAAGTCTGGGTTTGATTGCCAACATCTTAAATTGTTTTCTTTCTACCCAAAATTTACAACAATCATTCTACCAAAAAAATTGTCAAATGAAGCTGGAGATTACATGCAGAGCTTATTATTTATTTTTTAACTTAATTTCTATTTTCTAACTTAGCCCTCCTTTGCCTATAAATTGTTCATCAAGAGTGGAAAAAACTCTCCACTTTCATTCCACTTTCCCTTATAATTTAAGCTTTTTATTTATTTTTCTTCGAAAAAAAAAAAGCTTACCTTTTCTTAATAATTGAAGATCCAATGAGAACAAAATAAATAATAAGCTCCTTTTTTTTCGAAAATAAAAAGATTGCAGAACTGATCTTGGCAATGTTAGTGGAAATCTATGGCTTTGATCAAGTCTCTTCACTAACATACTTAAGACTTGGTTTAATTGACTTACAAGGCCTTGGCTAATCACACTTTTAAGTCTCTTTTCTCTCACAGGAATAGCTAATTTACTTTCCTTTTACAAGCTGTCCATAGTAGGTCATTTATAACCATTTATTGGCGTCACATTTAATACATAAATAAAAGATAGTGATTACAATATTCATTTTTGAGAAATTTTAATTAACTTAATTTTTAATAAAGCACGAATTACGATATTAAATTAACATATTTGTAGTACAACTGATTTTTTTATTTCAAATATCGATTTTTTAAAGAAAACTCATAATACCTGTAAGAGAAATGATTGTATAAAATTGTGATTTCACTGTGATTTCACGTCATCATTATCTCTTTTCAATAAAAGTATGACAAATCAGATTTTTTCTCCTGTTTTTCAGCTTTTTTCCTGATGAAAAATTCAAATCCAACTGAAAATGTTAAAAATCAAGAGGAAAAATCTAATTTGTCATACTCCTATCGGAAAGAGATAAAAATGACGTGAAATCACAGTTTCATACAATCTCTTCTCATATTTGTATTACAATCCAACAGTTAAATTAATATATTAGACAATAAAACACATTTTCGGCAGATTTAATAATATCAAAGTAGCCAATTATTAGATTTCACAAGGGCTAATGTATTGGCATATACAGGAAAACTTTATTCAAATATTCCAACTGAAAGTTCTTGATTAACGTTAATTTCATCAAAAACCGATACCGAAAATCCAAAACCTAGCAAGCTATACCAGTTTAGAAGCAAGGCATGCATCCACAGCTTCGCCAACAGTAAGGAAAATCCACTCTATTCCAATCTTCTCCACAACTTTTGCTACTTTTAGCTTGTGGATCACTTGCCACCTTAGGTTCACCATTGCCAACTGCAAAAATTTATATAAAGTTATATAAATTATATGGTTCTAAAGATCACAAACGCGTTGTAATAGATCACAAACGCGTTGCAATAAGCTTACTTTTATTCCTAGTGAAACCAGATTGTTGTGAAGTTCTTCAAGTGCAAAAATCCCAGAAGTGTCTATGTTCATCACATCTGTCACAAAGGGAACCCGATTAGTCTATTCTCTAGTGTCTGTGTGTGTGTGTGTGTGTTTTAATCTGTAAGATGATGAAACTCACTGGACATGTCTAGGATTAAGATTTGCCCTGTGTCTTTTTCAGTTTCTTTTGTTCCACCTTCTTCTGTCACGAGCCTCATTATTCTAAAACATGGGGATGAAAAAGTTATTGATACCTGTCTTTTTTTGTAGTCTTTTCTTTTTTATTGTTTGATGTTGGATGCCATTACTTAAAAGTGGTCATAATTTTGTAGTTGCACGTACCTTTCTCTTATGCAATTGGCGTTGGCAAAGCAAAGTAAGCCAGAATTTATTCCAAGTGCCAACAGTCCTGGAGTTTCACTTTCAATAGCCATGGGATACTGATTAACCTCACAAAAGGTATCTGTTCTAGGAAGTCTTCCTAGTTGTTCAACGCTTGGTCGAATCGAGTTCAACACTATCTTGGCAAACGAGATAGTTACCTGCAATATTTGTTGGCAAGGAACACAAACTCAATATGTACCATTTCATTAGAACTTTTAGTAAGATATTCAAGGAAGATGATGGGAAATTACAGCGGCTAGAAGACCGATTTCCACAGATACGAACAAGACGCCGAAGAAGGCGCCAAGACAAGCTAGGAAGTCTAATTTGTCGACTTTCCAGATATAGTAAGCTTCATTGATGTCAATAAGTCCAGGAAGTGCAGAGAGGATAATGGAAGCAAGGATGGAAATGGGAGTGTAATACAAGAGCTTGGTAAACAACTCCAATGCCACTACCACTGTAATGGCCATTACTATGTTCGACACTGCAGTCTGGCAGCCTGCACTGAAATTCACTGCAGTCCTAGAAAATGAACCTGCCAATACATACAAAATATATTTCTTCCATAAGCACATTTGAATTTGATACAATGTATATGGGCTTCATCAGCTTACCAGTAGCTACATAGCAAGAAGTAAAAGACCCTGCTACGTTCATGAAGCCCATAGCCATCATTTCCTTGTTCCCATCTAAATGGTATCCTTTGATTGAAGCAAATGATCGACCAACTGCAATGGCTTCCTGAGATGATGAATGTTTTGAATGGAATCACCTTAAGCAAGCTAACCTAGATTATGATTTTACCATAGAAAAGAAAAGAGATGATGATGAATAGTTTCTCACAGTGAGAGCAACAACAGCAGAAATTAGTCCAATTTTGGCAGCTTGTGCAACATGCGGTCCGTTAAGCTGTAATTGATGGAGTGAACTTGGATTTAGGCCTCCTTTTAAGTGTTTTATTATCTTCACCCCATGTTCATCAGCTTTTGTAAGATATACTATCAGTGTAGATAATATGACTGATAAAAGAGGAGCAATTGCTGGTAACCAGAACAGCTTTTTGTTTCTTCTTCCCTAAAAAATCAGACAAACTTTTTTTGTGACTTATTAATCCACAATAAAAACAATTAATGAAATGAGAAAGCAAGGATTTGGTTACTTACTATAGACCTGGCAACCAGGAGGAATACTAGAAACAGACAACCTAGGCTGAAATTCAGAGGATGCCACTGTTCAAAAATGGCAGAAAAGGCTGAGATATAACATTTGATGGTTGGAATTTTTGTGGGATTTGCCTTATTTTACAACTTACTTCATGTGGAACTGATTTGAGAACCGATCCCAAGACTGATACCACGTCTGTTTTAGTAGTGAAGTGGTTCAATCCAAATAATCCCTTCAGTTGTTGAAGGCCTATGACAATGGCTGCACCCGCCATGAATCCAACAATTGCAGCATGTGAAAGGAAATCCACTAGGAACCCCAATCTGTTGTGTGTTATATCAGAATAAGATAGCAAGTTTTCTTGAGTGAGGGAATAACATGTAAATGTAAATCCTTCCCCGCTTCAAAACATGATTCAATACCTAAACAATCCAAATATGGCTTGGAAAGTCCCAGCAAAAAAAGTCACAGTGAAAACAAACTTTCTATATCCACTGGGGTCAACTACAGGATCCACCACGTTTGGAACGATCGAAGATAACAGCATTGAAACAACAGCCACTGGTCCAATTGCTATCTCTCTTGAACTCCCCATTAATGCATAAATAAGAGGTGGGACGACGCTTGTATCTACACAAGAAATATTTCAGATTGAGGATCAAAGCATAAAGAAAAAGTTTATATTTGGCTTCATGAAACTTACACAGGCCATATTGTGGATCAAGTTTGGCTATATTAGCATATCCAATACTCTGCACGAAATACAGTGTTGAGTAAGAACACAAAGAGGGAAGGAAGATAAACATGTAAAGAGAAAGAGATCCTAATGAGCTATATCTGTACCTGAGGAATGCTAAGGCTTGCAAGAGTTAAACCTGCCATGAAATCATCTTTAAGCTTTGAAGCATTATAAGTCTTTCCCCAGCTGAGGATTGGAAATAGAGCTTGAAAGAAGGACATGGCACCTAAGGAGTGGTTTCCTCTATGAGGAAACACATTCTTTCTGATACCACTAACAAGTTCTTGCCATAAGTAAGGAGGCTCCGGTGAATTAATCAACCACTTAGCTCTCTCGGTTCGACCGGAATCCTCCAGGTCTTGCTGCTGCTGCTGGTTGTTGTTGTGCATTTCCACAGAGAAGGACACGTTAGGCAAGGAAACCATACTTTGAAGTATTTGGGAGAACTCACTCACTCTCTGAGCTGCCTAGTAATATGATTAATCACTACATACTATAGCTTATGAATTTTTTTTGAGTCGATGAGTATTAACATCGTGCGGGCAGCTCATGTATACTACCTAAATTATCTCTTAAAAGTTTTCAGTGGTGACAAAAATGATGTGGGTCCTTACCCTGTTTGCAGTTCAAAACTTTAAAATTAGGTGGTTGTTTTTTTCTTTTTAAGTTTCTATGTCAGTTTTCGTAGATAATGTTTTAGTTTTATGGTTTTCTCTTCAACCCGCATTTTCCTTTTAAAAATGTAAAATAATTTTATTTTTATCATTAGGAAAAAAAATTCTTGAGGAAAACAAATTTATGCGATTCACAAAGAACATGCAAATAGTTATTAAATTGAACTTCAAAGTTTGTATTTATTGAAAAAATTAAGAAAAATCCAGGCAAGGTTCACAGTCTCTCATTGGATGCGGGTAATTATCAGTCCGTGGTACAAGAATCCATTTTTGCTTAGAAAAAAAACTATGAATGTAATTGCTTTGAACACTTAAAATATTCTCTTACTACACATAAATTCCAAACCTCTTTTCTAAATACATGTGACTCTCGCACACAACGATGCATAGAACAAACATGTTCCTCTTTTTAAAACACCGACTTTAAGCTCTACTTACAGAAAGAAAACTGAAAAAGGTGAATAATTTTCTTCTCACAAGTGTATTTGTTTGCTTGGTTGGTTCATATCTCCGTATTTTTTCCTATTATCATTTCAATGCATTAGAATAGAAAAATGATCATCTCTTTTATTTTCTTTACTTTCATTTTTTTCTATCAAGCACACTCAAAATTTATTTAATTTCTTCTTATTTTTCTATTCCTTCATTCTATCTCTTCACTTTTCAATTCAACTAAAATATCAATGTTAAAATAAGATAGTAAGAGGGTTTCAACTTCTAAAGAATGGATTTTAACTAAATAATATCAATGTGAAATTCGAAATTTAATGGTATGCAACACTTCTTTTATTTCCCTTCCACTTTTAGTGAAAACTATTGGTTATTGGCTCGGGGAATCCCACATTGTGAGGGTACTAAAAGTATGCCACCTCTCATCCACTGTATATAAAGGCTTTGAGCCTCCACTAAGATATCATCTCAAAATTTGTTTTCCTTCTTATATGTGTATACATTAGTATGCCTAAGGTATCTTTTTAACTAAGGGTTTCATTAGTTAATAATTTTTTTGGTAGTAGTGAAGTTATCATATGGTGTTAAGTATTTGAGTACATAGGTAATTTGCTAAACCTCCTAAATTTAGTGTGTTCTTTCTTTTATTTCTTTGATTGGCATTTATTGATTTTTCTATCACAATTTAATACTTAATAGTAATTTGTCGGGTTAATCCACTACGTTTGGGTAGTTTCAATTTGGTATTGGTGTTCCCAATTTGATATCGGTGTTCATTAAAACTACAATCATGTGGGATATTACTTGGTGTCCCGAACAATGGGTATTTGAGTCTTGGTGATGTTCTAATTTTCTTAGTATGCATTGTGGTTGCAACATTTTCTCATCTTTCACATCGAAAAAGAAATTTTCACAATTGGAGATTATCTATGGTTGCTCGGTTACTAGATAGAAATGTAGTTGTGCGAAAGTGCATGTCTAGCAAAAGTTCTCACTAGGAAAGACTTGGTAATTAAAAGTGTCTTTACGACTCACCTCTCCTCCATAGGAACTTACTTGGTGCACTGTTCTTGAACTATTCTCATTATTCCAGTATCAAGAGATTACTATTGAATATTGTTAGTTGGTGTTGAAATGACATTGAAGTCATGGTCAATCTCTTCAACCATGAGGACAATAATTTCAAAAACAAAGTCTTTGGCAGAGTTGTTTGATGGAACTAGCCATCTCGGCATGTGGCAAGGCGGCACTTTGTTTCAACAAGGTTTAGACATCACTATTGAAAAAGAAAAACCCAAAAAAGTGGAGGAGAAATAATGAAATACTATCAATCGCTTGGCATGAGTTACTATTCGATCTTGTCTTTCTAAAAAGCAAAAGTATAACTTCAAGAATAAAACTTCTACATACGATTTGTGGATATTGGAGGAAATTTTTTAAAGAAAAGTAGTCAAAATTGTCTCTAAATGAATAAAAGATTATTTAGGTTTGAATATTAACCGACACCACTATGAATGAACACATAACAACTTTTAATCAATTATTGGAAGACTAACTAAGCTTAGATGAAATCTTCAAACATGAAGAATTGATTTTAATGTTGCTATCATCTCTTCCTAATGAATTTGAATATCTTGAAACAACCTTACTTTATAGAAAGGATAAGGTAACATTTAATGAAGTAATTGATGCTTTGTAAAGTTATGACCTCAGGAAGAAAACTAAGAAAGGAAGTAAGAATAATTAGTACAACGTTGCTTGAAAAGAAAAAAGACATAAATAAGAGGGAGATTAAAGTAAAAAAACCAAACTTGGAAAAGATGAATATGCCCTTTTTCATGAGAAAGGTTATTGAAAGAAAGATTTTCCAAAGCTGAAGAAGATGAAAGACAAGAATGCATTAGATGCATGTGTTGTAAAGCGAGATACTAGTAATTTTGAAATATCATTTATTGTTTTGTCATCATCGTCCTTTTCAGACGAGTGGATAATGGATTCAAGTTGCACTTATCATGTCCCTTAATTGAGAATGATTCTTCAATTTAGTGGAATTAGATGGAGGAGTTGTTTATATGGGTAATAAGAATGCCCGTAAAATAGTTGGGATAGGTTCAATACGACTAAAAAATAGGATGGATCAACTAGGTTTCTAACTGATGTTCGATATGTACCTACTTTGAAAAATAATCTCATCTCTTTGAGAACCTTGAATTCTAAAGGTTAAGCTATTGTAATAAGAGATGGGATTTTAAAAGTTAAAAGTTACATCTAAAGCACTTTTGCAAATGAAAGACATTAGGAAAAATAATGTAATAACTCAGTTTCTAGTGGTATCAAAATTTATGGTTTTGAGACCTTGTTTCCATAGATCAGGTCCGAAAATATTAAATAAAGGTATTTATGGAGGTGAATTAAATTTTAGATGGTCAATTTAGCCAAACTTGTGGTTAATTAAGGCCCAAGGACTAAATTATAAATTCTAATAGTTATAGATGTTTAATTAGGAAATGACTTAGGGACTTAAATTGTAATTAATCAATTCAAAACAATAATTATACCATGTTTAAGTATGAAGTAGTGGATGGTAATGATTTTAATTAACTAATTAAACAAATTTTGTTTAATTAAGATAAAAATGATTAAATTAAGTTACTTAAGCCATAATCTAACTATAAAAAAATGTAAGTGGAAGGAGAGATGAGATATCATCTTATCCAACCAGCCAAATATAGAATAAGAGTGTAGGATGCCATTTTAAGGGTTTCTAATCTTTTAGCTTTAATTTTAAGTAAGTCCCTATCCATTTTCTTTGATTTTATAGATTTTTTAATCTTGAAAGTTTAATTAAGCTAATCCAAGGATCAGTTTGATCGAGTAATAAAGTTTTTATGAGATATAATTGTTGAGAATTGAATGTTTTAGGTGTTAAATTAGTAGAAATTAAGCTTAGTTTAAGAAAAGGACTAAATTGTAAAGCTTAATTGTTAGTTTCGTACATTAGGGGCCAAATTGAATAAAAGGTAAAATTGACATGAAATTTCAGTAGGAATAAGAAATATGAGGTCCCTAATGAGTAATTGTGAAATTGGATTTCAATCCGAAACTTTGGATTGAAAGTTATGTTTGTCCCAAGTTTAGGGACTAAATTGAATAAATTGTAAAATATGTTTGATTTGTGATTGGTTCTGATTGGAATGGAACTCAATAATACTATATGTTTTATGATTTTATTTAGCTAACGTTGACACAAAATCGTCGAGAATCAGAGGAAAATCGAAAGTCGACGACAAATAGCTCGAAATTTCAGTTTGTATTTCTATGATTTGGGAACCAATTATATTTTGTATATACATATCATTTTGTATTATAAGGTTTTGAGGTGAGTTTTTGCTGGATTTTTTAATTGAATTACTTCAGTTGATATCAATTACCAAGATAGGGACTAAATTGAATAGAATTTAAGTTTTATAATTTGATTGATAATTGATAATTGATATGAAATTTGAGTTGAAACATGTTGTATTATATTATGAATTTATGATTAATTAGATATGATAAAGTATTATTTGAATTGTTTAAAATGAATTCAGAAATTTGGTTATCTTATTAGTTGTTCAAGCCGAGTCAGATATAATTGTCATGTCATAGGGTCAGATTATTGATTGGAAATCATCATTGTCGAGCAACCTAAGGTGGTAAATTGTTCACATAGATTCACCGTTGCTGGGCAATCTAGGGTGATAGATTGTTCAAACTGAGAAAATCATTATTGTCGGGCAATCCGGGATGTCATTATGTACAAGTACAGCGTCATCGTTGGTAAGCAACCCGGGGTGACGGATTCATGTACATGTTTTGATTTCGTGTCTAGTTAATAGTTTTATAAACATGAGAATTGATTAAATGTTTTGTAAATGGATAAATGGAATTTAAATGCAATCTGTGACAACATGTGAAATGAATTGAGAACGAGCCCTGGCGGCAAATGAATAAGAAAAAGCCATCAGAACTTATAATGATATTATTAGAAAAACATTATTCTACTAATTAGCGGTTATTTAATAATTAAATGTAACGTTTAAAATTTAATAAGGATTAATATTATAATTTAAAAATATTATTAAGTATATTTATTTTAATAATATTTAGAAAAGATGAAACAAGTGTTTATGACCACTTTCACCTAAAAATATTATTATACTTTAATCACAAAACATTTTTACAATTTTTACACTTTTATATATTTTCACCTAAACAATTACCTTAATTACAAGATACACTAGTGTATATATATGATACATATGATATGGTCACTTACCTTAATTACATGATACACTAGTGTATATATATGATACATATGATATGGTCACTTAATTTGGCTTCAATCACTCTTTCAAGACTAGTCTTCATATCTTGGAACTGTGGTCGCCATCATCAAATTGTGCAATTTGTTGTGCCCCTCTATCTAAAACTAAAAGCAAAGCACCAGGAATGTGAGCCACACATTGGAATAGGACGGCCAACCCACTAACTCAAAGATTCCAAAACTATGCATCTTTTTGAAGTTTTTTATTGTTCTCTACCAACAATCATCATATGTATATTCTTCTTTAGGTATCTGGATTCCCAAAGTCGCTGTCGTTGGAAATGGCTGCAAGTTGATTGTTGAGAAAATTATAAACTATAAAAAATTAAAATTTCATTCGGTCCTCTTAAAATATTATTCTGGCTTTACACTCATATAGGTCAACATAATTATTGTATATAGACACCAAACATTAACTGTTAAAAGAAATTCTATCCAGCCATTTAGTTCGGTGATTGATACAAATAATATCTTGCTCAATTAATACACTTCAAATCCATTCTCCAAATACACTGTTGGAAGATGGTTTTGTCTGTTTTTATATTACTATATTATATACTTGCACAGATAACAATCTACTAAATGCAACTTCTTTTCCCTTTCAGCGAATGAAAGCTGATACATATGTATAGATGGGGTTAGATGGGGTGAAATTTATTAATTTAAATTTGCCAAAGTTGTCAATTTTTTACTCTAAAAAATCAATTGGCATTTTTGGATAGAATCCAAGCAGCTTTGAGTTGAGATGTCTTCTTACCAATGAAAGAGTTATCTCTTAGCTTTGAAATGTAATCTGAATCACTTGATTTTGAGTTCAAGAGCTCAAGTTATAGTAATTTTAGTGAAGATTGTGGAACAGAATTTTTAGATGAGATTATTACAGGAATTACAAGTTTTGCGCCTTGATCTGTATTTAAGACATATTGGGTTCGATTTTAAGGTTTAATTTTGATTATATATATGTTCAATATTGTATTTATTATTATATTTTTGTATTTATTTATTTCAATTTTTAGGATATTTTAAATATTTTAAATCGTTTAGAAGTTTTGTATTTCTTAGTTGACAAGGAGAGTATAAATCTTTTTAGCCAATTAGGAGTTTGTTTTTCGTTCAATTCGTTCAATTTGTTTTCATTATTCATTACATAATATGTTTTGATAATTTGATTAATAAAAGCACTCTTTGGAGTATTTGTTTTGCAATATTCAATTCTTGTTTTTATTTTTACTTAAGATTTCTATCAATTTATCTATTCCATCTTCCACCCCTAATTTTAAATTTCTTTATTTTTTTGTCATTGTTGTTATTTTCAGTTTACTTAGTTTCTTTGTTGTTTTCTCGTTTCTTAGGTTTCAAGAAAGCATCATTTAAGGCTGTTACACACCGTTGGAACATTCAAACCATCGAACCATCTCCTACTCGAACAAGGAGATCTCTTTCTTAGATGATTCTTCACTTGGATTTCTTTTTCTTGTTGCTGTTTTTTTCTCCGTCTTTTGGTAATCGGTTACTCACATTCTTTGTTCATTGTTTCAAATCCAACGCTCCTTGCTTGTTGCCCAAACCATAACCATAGGAATCCCAAGTTAAAAACAAGTCTACTAGCTCAAAACAACTTCGGATTTATTTGGGACTTTGTGGAGACCGGCTTCGACTTCTGATTAGCTAGAGCCATTAAGGTACTATTTTAGTATTAATTTGTATGTACTTGAAGCAGGAAAACAAGTAGCAGTAATGTGGTATTTGGTTGAGTGAAAAAAAGTAAAAAGATAAAAAGAGAGTGAAAAAGTAAAAGTAAAATAAAATTTAAAGGTGGTTTGGAGAAAAGAAAAGTGAAAAGGAAAAAAATTTTAAAATATGACCATTTCCTGTTATGATGCATAGAAACAAATTATTTCAAATTGAAAAGAAGTAAGAGTGATAAGGGCAGCAGACCAAATAGATTTAAGAAAACAAAGAAAAAAGCAACTAAAACAAATTTTTTAAAACAAAGAACAAATATTTAAAACCAAAAATTAAAAGTGGATATGGATAGAAGATAATTGTTCAACTGAACCTCCCAACAAATTCAATTAATGCCTCTAATTAACCCTCCAAGAAATAATTCTTGACACCTTGAATATATTTCCTTTTATTTTTTACTTCAATCGTGATGTGCTAGTCTTCTTGAATCTTGTTTTTCTTCTTTTCGATAGTGGTAGGTTCAGAATATTTTTTTAATTCATTTAACGATTCCTAACAATATAATCTCCAAAATTCTTCCATTAATATGATAGTTCTTAAAAGGGACGAGTGGTTGAAGAAGCAAGCTCTTAACTTTGGCATTTGATCTTAGAGTTTATCGTCTTTTTTTTTAATGTTTCTTTGTTTTCCCAAATCTTTTTGTTGTGAGATTTTATCCATAAACTTTCTTTCTTTGCAGTCTCACTAATCTTTTCGAGAGAATTTAAGGAAAAAATAAAAAGGGAATTGTGCTAATAACATTGTATAAAATAAAAGGATCAATAATCAAAAGAATAAAGAGGGAAGTATGTTTTATTTATTCGTCACGATATTTTCTGTGCTTCTCTAAAATTTATATTTATAAACATAAGAAATATAAATAGTGTAAAACTCTACTTTTATTAGATATTAGAGTCCTAAACTATATCAAACTTTTTATTCTAATAGGCATCCAATTTGTAATAAAAATATGTAGAATATTTTTTCTTAACCTAATGCACATCCATTATATAATAAAAAAATTTAAAATTTTTTAACTATATATATTCCAAATTTTAGATTTTTAAGATAATTTTCTTTTTCCTTTTTTTAGTTTTGAATTGTTTATGTGAGGGTTAATCCACCAATTTGTCCCAATTTAGTACTTAAGTTTAACTTTCTTGCTTAATTTAGTATCCAAATCAAATGGCGTCATATGACCCGATAAATATTTAACACATATACCCTAATAAAGCATAAATATTTAATTAGGAAAAAATACCAAATTAAATATTAAATCTACACTTAAAACCAAAAAAAAAAAGACTAACTACAAATGTAATAACTTTTTATTTTATATCACAAAAGAGCAGTTATTGGTTTAGATTGTCCATTGGATTAACAAGTCAAGGAGAAGGTGGCCTAAAAGTAAAAATTACTGTAGTGAAATTAATCATTTATGTTTTTGAATTACACAAGAACCACAAAGTATGTGACTTATAATTATTGTAATGAAACTAATCAATTACTATCTTGAATTACGGAGGAACCACTTGACCTAAAATTCTTGTTTTTAGGAATGGATTCTTACATATTCAATGTTGAAATTGAATAATTGTCAGATAATAATGGAGAAAGTTACTGTAATTCATTTGTAATTTTATCGGAGAAAATTATTGTAATCCAACGCGTATGTCCTAGATAGAGAGATCCTATACAAAAGAAGAAATGATCAGGTGCTACTAAGATGTGTGGATGCTGTTGAGAATAAGAAAATCTTGGGAAAATCCATGAGGGTGTTTGGGAACACATGCTAATGGTTTTACAATAGCCAAGCAAATCATGAGATCCGGATATTATTGGTCCACCATGGAAGGGGATTGTATCAATTATGCTAAGAGATGTCATAAATGCTAAATTTATGGAGACAAAATTCATGTGCCTCATTCACCTCTTCATGTTATGACTTCTCCATGGTCTTTCTCTATGTGGGGCATGGATGTCATTGGGTCGATCTCCCCAAAAGCTTCCAATGGGCATCAATTCATATTTGTGGTCATCGACTACTTCACCAAGTAGGTAGAAGTCGTTTCTTATGCCAATATCACAAAGTTGACAGTTAGCAAATTCTTGAAGAAAGAGATCATATGTCGATATGGAATGCCAGAAGAGATCATATCTGACAATGTATTAAATTTGAACAACAGCACGATAGCGGAGGTCTGTGGTCAATTCAAGATCAAACACCACAATTCGTCACCATATCGCCCAAAAATTATTGGTACAGTGGAGGCAGTCAAAAAGAATATTAAGAAGATCGTGGGGAAAATGACAGAGACTTATAAAGATTGACATGAGAAGTTACCATTTACCCTCTATGCTTATCGAACGTCTGTCAAAACCTCCACTGGGACAACACCTTTCTCATTGGTTTATGGAATTGAGGCAATCTTGCCCATTGAAGTCGAGATTACTTCTCTCCGAGTTTTATCAGAGTTGAATTTAGATGAAGCGGAATGGATCCAATCTCAATATGATCAGTTGAACTTGATCGAAGAGAAGAGGCTAAGAGCTATCCATCATGGTCAGATGTACCAAAAACGAATCATGCAAGCTTATGATAAAAAGGTCAGCCCTAGAGAGTTCTATGAGGGGGACTTGGTGTTAAAAAGATCCTTCCCATACAAAAAAACTTCAGAGGAAAATGGATGTCGAATTGGGAAAGACCTTATGTGGTAAAGAAAACTTTTTCTAGAGGAGCATTGATTCTCACCTAGATGGATGGCAAAAACCTACCCAATCCCGTGAATTCAGATTTAGTCAAGAAATACTTTACCTAAAAAAATGGTGCTCTCGTTGAGTGGCCAAGGCAAAAACCCACAAAGGGCTCCTTGAGACCAAAGGGGTTTTGAATTGAAAACTTGGAAAAGGGCGGCTCAAATTTTAGTCGAAGATGCAGCTTGTGGTATTCTTGCCCCCTCAGAAGTAATAAGAAGGAGAAACATTGTATCTTGGGGCATCAACAAAGTACTCTAAACCTCTTAGACACATATCAAGCTCAAAATGGTCCTCAAGAAGTTTGTGCAGAGAAGCTAATGCTGTGAAATTTAGGGCACCTAATTTCATCTTACTCACTTTGTGTTTTGGCAATGTTTGCTATTTTGATTAATCTTTTCATTTCGAGCTTTTCTCTCAATAAATTTTAATCTTGTCCATTGTTACGACCTTTTTCAAGCATTTTTACATTGAAATAACAATTAATGGACTAACAATATTCAAGTAAAAGGATTTCTACATATTGCTCTGAAAGGTTTCTAAATAGTACAAGGCCCTGAAACAGGACCACTAGTTAGAACTAACCAAATTTAAGGGTTGGAAATATCTAGGAACGAATAGTCTAAATTGTGATTACTTCTTTCGGTTTCCTGTCAAAGATATCAGGTCTGAACAAGAAAGCATGGTAACACACCAGTGATAGAATCTTGACGAATAACGAGCAATGTCAACCTAAGCACTAAAAAGAAAAACCATTCTAAAAAATGACATAACGCATTCATCATTCATATACATCTAGTTAGGGGAATTTCATTTATTCTAATCATAACATCCTAATTTCTTGGCAAAACATAAGTATATAGCTTCTACAGGTCTTGTTCCCTAGAAAAGTAGTGTAACAGACCAATGAAACACTACAAATTCTATATCCCTGAAATTGCAGTGGGTCGGATTAAAGTTACCATAGCGAATCTTATCTCCCTATATCCCTGAAGTTGTAGTGGATCAGATCGAATCTATAATTCCTATACCCCAGAAGTTGTAGTGGGTTGGAATGAAGCTACAACTACAAATCTTATACCCCTGAAGTTGCAATGGGTTGGATCGAATTTACCATGACGAATCTTATCTCGCTGAAGTTGCAGTGGAGAAAGATGGAGCTACAAATATATACCCTGAAGTTGCGGTGGGTCGAGTTGAATCTACCCTAACAAATCTTATCTCCCTAAAGTTGCAGTGGAGCAAGATGAAGCTACCAATCCTATATCCATGAAGTTGCAATGGATTAAATTGAAGCTACAATTCCTATACCCCTAAAATTGCAGTAGGTTAGAATGAAGCTACCATTAAAAATTCCATACCCCTGAAATTGTAGTAGGTCAGATTGAGGTTACCGTAGTGAATCTTATCTCCCAAAAGTTGCAGTGGAGCAAAATGAAGCTACAAATCCTATATCCATGAAATTGCAGTGGATTGAATTAAAGCTATAATTCCCATACCCCTGAAGTTGCAATGGTTTGGAATGAAACTACAAATCTTATCTCATTGAAGTTGCAATGGAGCAAGATGAAACTGTGATACTAAATCCTACCTTCTTAAAGTTGTAGCGAAGCGGATGCAGTAAAGTAGAGTAACCAATAGATTGGGAGTCTGGGCTATTTGAAAAAGAGAAGCACCAGAGAAGTCGAGATTCAGCGAGACTGGACAAAATTGGTACTCTTTCAAAGTCTTTGCTTCCTTCTCGTTACATGACAATGAGCAAAGAGGGGCAGTTGCAACGGGACAATTTTATCCGGCCCAAACAAATAAAATAAAATCCCAAACAAAAACAAAAATAAATAAAGTCCATTTATAAACAAACATACTGGCCCAAATTACAAGCCCAAACCTAACCCAAATCTACTAAAGCCCAAAAGCCTAAAAACTAACAGAAACCCTAGCCACCTCTATCCCCTAAGCACCACTGCTCCTGGCCATGTCAGTGGATACGTCGCCCGAGGACTGCCCCCTGCCATCGTTTCATCGAAATGGCAAGGGTGCGACTCCCTATCATCGTTGACCTTGCCATGGATACTTGCAAAGAAGAAAAAAGGAACAAAGAACAAAATACAGAAACGACAGAAAAGTAAAAAAAATCGAATATTATGTAATCGGCTATAAAAGCTATAACAATGGCATGTAATTTTTTACACATACATAAGAAATACAGAAAGAAACTACAACAGTTTTTTTTTTTAAAAATGTATCTTTCTTTTTTTTGATTTTTTCGAATATCGCATATATATATTAAAAAAGAATACGAAAGGTTCATTTTTACCTTTACCACGGTCGTCGGAGTCTCCTCTAGCCTAGAAGGCAGCCGAACCCTTAAGGGTTTGCCTAGGGCCCGTCGGAGGATGACTAGAAATCGAAAAGGTCCTTTTTTTGTTGTTAAACTTTGATCGGATCTAGGGATTTTGACCCAAGATCCAGATTCCCCAGAAGTCAGGGGCAATATAACTTTTTTGCAATCTCCAACCACCGAAGGCAGCAGTCTTCGTCATCGATGACTGGTGGCCACAGCAAAAACTCGCCGGCACTAGAGCCAGATAGGGGAAGGGAGGAGAGAAAAAAAAAGGGCCCAAAGTTTTTTTTTTAAATGGGTTTAAAAATGATTTTTTTTAGAATTTTTTGGTATATATAAGGACCAGGATATGACTTCGTTTTGGCCAGGCTCTAGAATCCCTAAAACGACGTCGTTTTAAACACAACCAGATGACCCGACCAGGATTCCCTTAGGATCCGCGCGTTTTCAATGGGAGGGTCTAATTGCTTCTTTGACCCTCCCACTTTTTTGTTATTTTCCAATTTCGTCCTACAGTTCATTATTTAATTTCTATTTTTGCTCTTTTATATTACTCTTGTGCAATTGAGTCCTTCGACCCACTATGGACCATTTGTGGGAATGTCACGTGTGAATGTGAATGGGATGATTGCCTTTTAGGTCGTTGTACATTTTATCTCATTTTAATTTAATTCTTTTATATCATGTTTTCTTATAATTTAGGCATTAAATTTTGTTATATTTTCAATTTAGTCATTTATTTCCCCTTTCGTTGTTTATTTCACAATTCATGCTTCAAGTTTCATTTAAAATTCAATTTAATACCTCATTTATTTAATTTTGCCTATTTATTTACTATATCTTTTGTTTTAACATTTAAATTTCATGTTATTTATATTTCCTTTTTATATGCATTTTTATTTTATCCTTGTTATTATTATTATTCATATTAGTATTATGATAATAATCATGACATGATTATCGCTATTATTACTATAAATTGATGTATTATTATTATAGTTGCATTATTATTATTCGCTAGCATAGTATTTTTTAGTTTACCTTTTATTTTCTTTCTTTCTTTCTTTATTTATTTATTTTTATATCATCATTTCATTTTTACCCACTACTATTTTACTTTATTTTGCTAATCACTATGCTATCATGTTAAAATATATTTACCCATTTTTACACTATGCCCAAATAAATTAAATATATATATCGTTTTAAAAGTTACATTCGTTTTATCTAATGTATAGGAAATATTTAAAACCGAGGCAATGTTCATTATTTTGGAGATTCGAGGAGTCATGCTCCTAACTTACGGAGTATGGCATATTCCTGGAACCGAAGTAATCGAATATCCTATTTAAAATAACGAAAAACAAGATTTAGGTAATGATCAAATAGCAATTATTCTGGTTTTCGAGGATCATGTCCTAACTTACGAGGCATGGTCTTTTCTTCTCGATGAACTCGAAATAAGGCTTTTTCTATTAAATTTAATTTAGTTAAGCAATATATTAATCAAATAACATTATGCAAAGAGGGATCGTGTTTTAAATTCTCATCAAATTTTCAATTCTCGACACTAAGACATCAAGTAATCAATTAGGTACTAATTTTGGGCATTATGAGAGTATTATTTTTTTCTCATAGGTAACTAACTCCCGAACCCACTTCTTCAATTTTGTAGATCGAACATTATCGTTTTAATAAAATTTTTATTAAAATGATTAAATTTCAAGGTGATCCAATCACACCTAATAAAAAGAATTGGTGGTGACTCCATTTTCATTTAAATAAAAAAATAAAAAATCGACTTCCAAAAAAGGGTTTCGGCATTAAGTTTTATATATTTTTTGTTTGGTTTTTCCTTATCTATAAGTCTTCAGTTTTAGAAGTTTTTATCTGCTCTTGTAGCGCGTTTTTTAGTCTTGCTTATGCATGTAATCTTAATTTTACAAGTGATTTTAGGGATGGTTTTGTTGTCCTCTTCTCTAATTTGGTGAATGCTCAATTCTTTTGTCGATTTTTGCTCGCCACTTTGGGCCTCCGAGGCTAATTTCCTTATCATATTAAGTGCTTGCAATCACTCCAGATATGTCGTGCTTGAGTTGTGACAAAGTCAATTGTCAACGTATTATAATGTTCTATTAATGCTAAGACTAAAGTTTTTGTTATGTTTGTCATTCACTATTTACGACCAGTATTTATTATTATTTTTTTATGAATTGTATGATTTCATTCATTAAATGAATTGATGAATTTACTTTAATTAAGGTAATATTTAAAAGTGAAATAAAATAAATTAGGAAACAAGATAATGATGAATGTTGGATAGATCCGTTTTCATCACCCATCGTCTTCTTTTTCCATTATCCAATTCTCCAAATCTTAAAATAAGATGTGTAAATGGGTGACAAATTTTAATGTCAACTGTACCGTAAAAAAAGTAAACAATGTGGAAGATTATAAATAAAAGAAAAGTCAACACAAACTTACATTTGTCTTCTCTTACTATTTATAGACAAGATGAAGCACTTAAATATAAAATTTGGTTCATTAATCAAAATATAGTCAAATTACCATTATTATAAATTTTCATATAATGTTAAAATGTCAAACATGCTTGTTTGATTCATGGACTGCCTTTGTGTATTTACTTTAATATGTTATATTATTTTTAATTTTTATAAAAATCATTGTTTGAAAATTAGAATCATTTTCGAAATGAAAAGTAGTAGAATTTTATAGCAAAATCTAATATATATTAATCAATACATTAAAAAATATTACTTTTCTATAATAAAAAAGAAATAAATAATAATAGTCAAGAATTATTTGGATTGAAAGTCTATACCACGAAAAGGAATAGTTCTAATATATATACTAATTTTTATGATAAAAGTCGATGTCAGGTATTTTGTTAAAAAAAGAAATAAATAAACATTGCCGGAAACATTACTTCATTATTTTACAGTAGAGGTGTTCATGAGTCAGGTCGAGCCTAGAAAAAATTTCGGCCCGCATCCTAGACCCGGGTTCAGCCCATCCCGAAATATGGGTCTGAAATTTTGTCCAGGCTCAGCCCGGGAAAAAATTCCTAAGCCCGGGCCTGGCCCTTTTTTAATTAACATCAAAAATTTATTTTAAAAATAAAAAATTAAAAAATATTTTAAAATTAAAAAATAAAAATATATTTTAAAATTAAAAAATAAAAATATATATTATATTCGGGCGGGGCCAGGCCGTGCCCGAGCCAAAAAAGTGGTGCCCAAGGCCAGCCCGTTTTCTAAACGGGTCTCTTTTTTTAACCCAAACCCATATTTCGGGCCTATATTTTTACCCAAATCCTTCCATATTTCGGGCGGGCCGTCGGGCTGGGCCGCCCAACCCATAAACACCTCTAAATTTTACAGTTCATATTTATTTTTTACATTTCATATGGAAACAAATGATAGATTTTTTAATATACTAATATATCATAATAGCTTGAATTAATGGGTTTGAATTATTATGCATTACTCAACTATATTGAGTTTTTTATGGAATAAAGATGCATAAATAATTAATAAGTGGTTGAGTGCAATAATAAGGTAAATTATATTCTTAAAAGGAGAATATAGATTCGAACTTTGAAGACAACGTTATTAAGAGGGATAGTCACGAACCCCGAACATAGATCATAAAACATGCATAATACTAAAAAAATGTATAAATAGTGTATTTATTATCACTTGTCAATAAATTAAATTACCACTTGGCATTGTAAGAACTGTGCTACATAAACAAGCTTGGCTAACTTGGTGAGAAACTTGCTTTTGTATATATATTAGATTAGTTCTATTATATTTTTTAAGGAATTTAGTTCGTATTATCTTCAAATCATACCTGGAATTATTGTTAAGTTATATATGATATTACCACAATCAAGTATTTTAATATTATCTTTTAATAATAGTGGCACTAGACCAAAAATTTGTTTTCCTGATGTTTTGAACACACCATAAAAATAACATCAAAACATCACGGAAAAACAACTTTTCGTTATGTTGATGATATGTTAATTGTGAGTAAGGATTTTTTAGAAATTGAATGACTCAAAATCATGCTTAACTCTAAGTTTGAGATGGAGGATCTTAGTGCAGTCAAAAAAAATTTGGGATGAAAATTTCAAGAGACGCACGTTCCGGGAAATTATTCTTGTCACAACAAAGGTGCATTGAGTATATCCTTGAGCGATTTGAGATGCAAGAGTCTAAACTAGTAAGCACCCATTTAGCTGCACATTTTAAACTCTCAAATTCAGATTCACCACAAACAAAAAGAAGAAGAAGAAAGGTACATGTCAAGAGTACCTTACTCAAGCGCAGTCGGAAGTTTAATGTATGCAATGGTATGTACACGCCCTGATATTTCACATGTTGTTAGTGTTGTTAGTAGATTCATGGCCAAACCCGACAAATTACATTAGCAGGCAGTCAAGTGGATTTTCAGATATTTACAGGGTACTTCAAGTATGTGCTTAGAGTTCAGAAGAAGCTCAAAGTATTTAGTCAATTATGTGGACTCGAATTATGCAAGAGACTTAGATCAGAAGAGGTCTCTCATAGGCTACTTGCCATTAGTTGGAGAGCTACATTTCAAGCCACAATGGCCTTATCGAGTACTGAAGCAAAATACATGAAAATCACTGAAGCTGTGAATGAAGTAATTTGGTTAAGAGACTTGTTTAGTGAAATGGTTAATGAAAAAGGTACAACTGTCGTGTATTGTGGTAATCAAAGTGTTATACATCTCACCGAAGACCAGATGCACCACAAAAGGACAAAGCATATAAACATTCGTTATTACTTTGTTCGTGAGGTAGTCGCTTAAGCAGATGTCCAGATCCACAAAATTAGCACAGAACACATAAGTGATAGAGGTGCTCATGGGCCGGGCCGGGCCGGGTCGGGTTCGGGCCGGCCCATAAAAAATTTTGGCCCGGGTCCTAGGCCTGGGCCTGGCCCGGCCCGAAATATGGGCCTGAAATTTTGCCCAGGCCTGGCCCGAGAAAAAAATCATAAACCCGAGCCCGGCCCGGCCCATTTTTTTAATAAATACCAAAATTTTATTTTAAAAATTAAAAAAAGTATTTTAAAAATATTTTAAAATTAAAAAATAATAAAAAAGTATTTTAAAAATATTTTAAAATTAAAAAAATTAAAAAATAAATATATTTATTATATCTAAGGGGCAGTAGGGCCGGCCAAAAAGTGATGCTCGAGGTCTGCCCGCTTTCTAAACGGGCCTCATTTTTTGCCCAAGCCCATATTTCGGGCCTATATTTTTACCCAAACCCTCCCATATTTCGAGTGGGCCGTCGGGCCGGGCCGGGCCAACCAGCCCATGAGCACCTCTAATAAGTGACTACCTCACGAACAAATACACATAATTTTTTTTTATTATTTATAAAATGAATGTTTATATTTTCTATTATTATTTATGTGTATTTGTTTTGAATGATTTTTCTGTTAATTTTTAAAAAAAAATTATAAATTTTTAATTTTGTAATGGTTGAATTGATTGAACAAAAACCGATGGTCCAATCGGTTCGACCATCAACCCGATTTTTTTAGGAATGATAAATTATTTCCATTTCTTTTCCTTTTTCACCAATTTCTTACCCTCACTGTCTCATTTTCATTTTTTTTTCTTTTTCTTTTTGAGATAAAACAATAATTAGTCCTTGAAGTTGGCAAATTTTTCTACCTTGGTCTTAGAACTTTTCTTATCCACATGAGTGTCAAAACTTTACAACTTTTTTCTAATTTGGTTTATGAACTTAGATTTCATTAAGGTATAATGACATGACACTTTGAGATTGTCACATTATCACTCAAAAATGTTCTAAAATGTTTTTTATTTTTAAATTATATATATATTTTTAATTTTCAAGTGATAAAGTGACACAATCTTAGAGTGCTACATAATCAAACCTTAATGGAATCTAAGTTCATGGAGCAAATTAAAAAAAAAATCAAATTCGGGAACTAATATGGCAAAAAAAAAAATAGGGAGCAAATTTAAAAAGTTTACAAATTAAGGGATTAAATGTTAGAAATCAGAGGTTTAGGAAGTTAGAATGGCGGCTCGAGGCGTAAATATCCCTATCCTTAAGGATATTTTGTGGATTTATATCTCCCCAAAGATTTAAGAAGAATGAAGCAATTAAATAGTCAGGTAGAGAGAATTTTGAAAAACAAAGCAAGATTGAATGAGTGACTTCCTCTGCAATCATACGTAGTATTTATAGGTAACCTCATGCATGCGTACCTATCCATCTTATTTCGGCTCTAATATGTCTATATAAACACCATTTTAATAAATGTATATAAAAGATGTGGGACTTGTGTGCCCCGCTAAGGCAAGGCTTTCAAAAGTTAATAAAATTTAATTTTAAATTACATTGAAAAAAGTAAATTAAAATTATATCTTCTTAAATAATCATTTAAACTATTTTCAATACATTTAAAAATAAATAAAATATTTTATAAATGAATTTAGAAGATATCTTAAGACGACTTGAAAGTGCATGTTGAGAGTAAAAGTACGGGCAAGAGAAAGTAATAAAGGTAGTAGATGGCATGCGCAATAAACCCAGGGGAACCCACCCTTAAAGACGTCCATATTCAAACTAGTATTGGGTTTGGCATAGGCTGTGAGGGGAGACTTCAAAAAGTCGTGTTTTTGTCTTGTTTTGTAGTGTTAGACTAGGGACTGAAAATGAAGTTGTTAAAGTAGTGGCCATGCTTTCATCTCTGACTTTTCCCAAAGTTTTTTTATATTTAGGTGTTTTAATCCCTCACGTTCGGTTGCCTGCAAATTTGGACTCAACCTATTCATCTTTCTTACATTATGGAAAATGAAAATTATAAATTAGATTGAATTGAGACCCAATTGTGAAGTACTAAGTTTAAGGCAGGGGGAGGGGCTTTTGCCTCCTTGGTTGAAATGATTATATTGTTATTTTAATCCTCCTTAAAAAATGATAATTTATGCTTTTGGCCCTTGCTTCAAATACAGTATATATATATCAAGGTTGGAGATAGAGATAGAAAGCAATTCTGCCATTTTGGTATACAGTCTGAAAAATGGAGACCGAAAGTGAGAAAGAGGAGTAATATTTGCTATGTAAAAATATTATAAATTTATATTTCTGGATAAAATATTATGTGTAATTTAGGTAAAACTAGATAACAGAAATCCCAAAGATCTTATTTTTATCTCTTACGAAAAGTTAATATTTTTATTTCAACTTATTATTCTATATTCCTATTTTTATGGAAAAAGGAAGAAAAGAAATGAAAAATCCGAGAAAATGGCAAGAAAGTAATGTCGGGTTCAATGAACCTGGACAATATTTGGGTTCTCTCCCGGTGATCTATGGTTTCTCCTGCCGAAGGGTTTGTTTGTTTAATTATCATATATATATATATTTAAAGTGACAAGGCGAAATCTGAGGACCATCAAGTGTGGAAAGCGAAAAGGTGAGCTTTTGAATTGATTTTAAACGCTACCTTTTGGCATTTCCATGAAATAGAAATTCCTCTCTTTTTTTATTGCCCTTCTCTGTATGTTACTATTTAGTGTCCTTTCTTTATACATTACTTTTTAGGGGGGTTTATATACAAATTCCATTTGAAGTAAGCTTTAGCTTTAGCCTTGTCCTTTGGAACTGGGGTGGGGCAAGGTGGGGTCTTCCACTATCAATGGCTTCTGTATTGAGAGGAGGTGAGACACACAGACTTTGCTATCTTATCCTTTATTCTGATTCTATTAGTTTGGAACTTTCATATGCTTCTTGTTAATTATATGAACCATCTGGGTTCTTTTCTGGGTTTATAAAGCAGTAATTTGTGGTCTTGGTATTGTAAATTGTGATTATAATTTCATGAAATTGGTGAGAGATTTTCTAGTTTGTTTTTGTTTCCATTTTTGCACTACAAGCCAAGAGATTTCAATTAATTATTCGTGCCCTTGGGTTCCCGTAGGAGGGATTTTCAAAATGGGACCCTTAACAATACATCAACTAAGACTTTTATACAAATAAAACTGAAAAGTCTCTTCTTAATGTATGGCTGCTTGTGATTGACTGCAACTTTTTCCATCTTTTCCCATATAACATTAACAGAAACCGCATCAAATCATTTGTTCTTTGTGCTTGTATTTTTTCCAAATGAGCTTTTCATGATAATTAATAACAGGGAAATATACATAAAAAGGCACAGAGAAAGAGGTGGCTAAAGACTTAAAATTTCTGGTTTGTGCTTCCCAAACTGCATATTTTATTCTAAGCACCACATTTTTACAAGTAATTGCTTACTTGTTGTTTATTTTGGTACCACTTGTTGTTTTCTGTTTATATAACATGTAAAAAGGATCCGGATATTGAAATTGATGCTATTCATATGATAATTTAGTGAGTGAAGATGAATGTTTAATTATTTATTTTGGTGATAGTATTTCTGTAAATTCTATTACCAGGAGACTCTTTTTTGTTTTTATTAAAATTTTACACTAGATTCATGCATTATTTATGCTTAATTCTCTCTTTTAGCTTGTAAAGTTTGACTTGGAATCCTATTAACACTTATATAAGCAAGATCATCACAAGGATTTATCCAAGTTCAACAAGATTTTGCAATCTCTAAACCATTCCTCCACTTTCTTTGGTTAGTTTAAGCATCTTCATTGTGTTCTAATGCCATGAACTATATTCAATTTCTTTGGATGGCTTGACATTTTGATATTCTGTTCTTTAATATCAATGCCCTGTTAGTCTATTTTAGGGCTAAGAAACTAAAAAAGTATACATCAGTGTGGTGTTTTTCATGGTTTGCGTGGATTCATGCATTTTGCTATTAATTCCCAGCAACATTCAGCAGTGCACTTTTTCTGATAAGACTTAATTTTCATGTTGTACAGATTAGTGACATGGATCCCAACTCTTGTTCAAACATTGAAGCTGAAACCAAAGAGATGGATGTTAGAAGCCTGTCGGCCTCACACCAACACTCGCAGTATCTTCACAAGGTAGGGATTCCCCCTAAGCAAAACCTCTTGAGGGAATTCATTGCCAGGGTGAAAGAAACATTATTTGCCGATGATCCTTTGCGACCCTTCAAGGATCAACCAAGGTCTCGAAAGCTTGTCCTCGGCATCGAGGCCATCTTCCCGATTTTCGAATGGGGAAGGAGTTACAACTGGAGAAAATTTAGAGGTGATCTCATTGCTGGACTCACAATCGCAAGTCTCTGCATTCCTCAGGTAGATTTTGCTATACTCCTAAAACATACATAGAGGCCGTTAACTGTTAATTGTTAATGAGCCTCCAATAATTTTCATATGTATTTTCTTGGAAAATAGGACATTGGTTATGCAAGGCTAGCAAACTTGGCTCCACAGTATGGACTTTGTAAGTTTTCATGTTATTTATCATCACCTTCCATTGTTAAAGTAGTCTTCTCGTCGGAGTTGTCTTGAGGTTTTTATTATTGTTTTAACAATTACAGACTCCAGCTTTGTTCCACCATTGATTTATGCCTTCATGGGAAGTTCAAGAGACATCGCGATTGGACCAGTTGCTGTGGTATCTCTTTTACTAGGGTCAATGCTTTCAAATGAGATTGACCCTAATCAAAATGAAGCCGAGTATCTGCGGCTTGCATTTACAGCTACCTTTTTTGCTGGGATCACTCAAATAACTCTTGGTTTTCTCAGGTAGTTCTATATTACTCTCTGAATTAATAGTATTTGCTTCTAGCATTCACTAATCTATGTTTTGAAAAAAAAATTAGGTTGGGATTCTTGATTGACTTCTTGTCACATGCTGCCATCATCGGTTTTATGGCTGGAGCTGCGATTACAATCGCCCTCCAACAGCTTAAAGGTCTTCTTGGTATACAAAAATTTACAAAGAAAACAGATATTATTTCTGTAATGCGCTCTGTATGGGGCAGTGTCCATCATGGAGTAAGCAGCCTTCCATCTTCCCAAGCTAAAATACAAAGCTTTCTGAACTTATATCAATTTAATCATTCGCTACTTCCTAGTTACTAAATCTATATGGTTCTACTTCTGCAGTGGAACTGGCAGACTATACTCATCGGAGTTAGCTTTTTATCCTTCCTGCTGTTAACCAAGTACATTGTAAGAGCCTCTAAGTATTATTCCTATTTACAAACTATTTATCAGGCGTGTGAGCATTTCCTAACTTTTACATGCTTTGAAAAATAGGGGAAAAAGAACAAGAAGTTCTTCTGGGTGCCTGCAATAGCTCCTTTGATATCAGTTATTCTCTCCACCTTTTTCGTTTATATAACACATGCAGAAAAGAAAGGAGTCCAGATTGTAAGCATCTTTAACATATAATAATCTTTAAGTACAATACTGCAATCTCTATGAATGTTTTCTCATATATGCAGGTGAAAAACATTGAGAAAGGAATCAATCCCTCATCGGTAAATCAAATTTATTTCACTGGTGACTATCTTCTTAAAGGTTTAAAGATTGGTGTTGTGGCGGGTATGATAGCATTGACGGTACGCTATCTTTTCTTTACTATCCATCTTCACCAACAAAGGAAATTAATTAACTGCCTCTAAATGGACCTTTTTCATGTTTTCATGTTTTCATGTTTTCTTCTTTGTTGGGTTAATTTAACAGGAAGCTGTGGCCATTGGGCGAACTTTTGCTTCGATGAAAGACTACCAACTAGATGGAAACAAAGAAATGGTGGCGTTAGGAGCAATGAATGTAGTCGGTTCATTGGCTTCCTGCTATGTAGCCACAGGTAAGAAATAAGATATGAATATGATATATTGAAAGTATAGACATGCACACACAAAATCACTTAATTTTATAGGTTTATTACTAATAATGTTATTTCCTTCATCATCTGCAGGGTCATTTTCTCGATCAGCAGTAAATTTCATGTCTGGCTGCGAAACTGCTGTTTCTAATATCATCATGTCCTGTGTTGTATTTCTGACTTTAGAATTCTTAACACCTCTGTTCAAATACACCCCAAATGCTATTCTCGCTGCCATCATTATATCTGCTGTGATTGGACTTATCGATGTTAAGGCAGCGATTTTGGTATGGAAGATTGATAAATTCGATTTTGTTGCATGCTTGGGAGCCTTTCTTGGAGTAGTATTTGCGTCAGTCGAGATTGGCCTCCTAATTGCTGTAAGAACTAAGAATATGCCAACTATATGTAAATTTCCTGAAGATGAACTATACCCTATTTATGTTTGATTAAAATCTGTTTTCTCACTGAAAACTTCATGGCAGGTCATAATATCCTTTGCTAAAATCCTCTTACAAGTTACTAGACCTCGAACGGCGATACTAGGGAAGGTACCGAGGACTAATGTGTACCGAAATATACTACAATATCCAGAAGCAACTAAAGTTCCAGGGGTTTTGATTGTGAGAGTTGATTCTGCTATTTACTTTTCCAACTCTAATTATGTCAAGGAGAGGTATAACACCCTTCTAAGGAACTCCTAATCTCCTAAGAACAAGATTTGAAGATACTCAAAGTCATTAACATCCTTGCAGGATACTGAGATGGTTGATGGATGAAGAAGAGAAAGTAAAAGCTGCATGTCAACCAACAATCCATTTTTTGATAGTTGAGATGTCGCGTAAGACTTCTCTAACTGGTTGTTTTACCATTGTTTTCATTTGCAATTTAAGCTCACATTTCCTAATGTCTAAGGTGTATGTTGTGCAGCTGTTACCGACATTGATACCAGTGGCATCCATGCCTTGGAAGAACTACACAGGAGTCTTGAGAAAAAGAATATTCAGGTAAGGGGCCCAAATAATTTATAAAAACTTCCTTGAAACAACAAACTGTAACAGGCTTTTTCCAGTTTACCTGAGATATTCCTGCACTGTTGCATAATAGCTTATACTAGCAAATCCTGGACCCATGGTGATGGACAAGCTCGAGGCATCGAAATTTGCAAACTTAATCGGAGACGACAAGATCTTCTTGACGGTCGCAGATGCAGTGTCATCATGTTCTCCAAAACGGGTGGAAAATGTCTGAACAGTGTAGATTTCCAGTATGGGAAGAGAGGGAGGGGGTCTGTAATGAAGGTTGATAATGAATGGGTGAATTATAGAGGGTGTTTTTAAGTGGGAATGGCTGACATAATACTCCAAAAGGACAAATAGTAAAAAGTGTACAATGTGGTGTGGATAAGGTTATTGTCTATAGGATCCTTCCTTTTTTTTTTTCTTTTTTTAGCTTTTTAACCATAGGGAATCACTTTTACTCAAAACACCAATCATTGTTTACCAATTGACATCTAGTGATGTAAGCAAGAACTTTTTGTTTTCTACGAGTTGAGCAACTACATACAATAATGGTGAACATAGACGCAAATGGGTGCTACATCCATTAAGAATCCAATGCACGTTCATTCTGGCACGCCACGGTATTTCTTTTTCCTTTTTTTAATTGCAGTGAATGGATTTGTAGTCTTGCAGGTAAGGCAGCAGTGGTCTTCCAAATTCATGAATTTAACCGAAATATACATTTTAAAATGTAAAACCTTTTACGATTTTAATTTTTAAAAAGTACTATTTATGACCCAAGCTCTCATGGGTAAACCCCAGACTGAAGCTCCTAACCTTGGCATGGACGCGATCAGAGTAAAATACATTATAATTCCATTAATAGTTGATTTGAATAGAAAGATTTGAGGATTGCATTAATGTCGATAGCTTTTTATAAAATAAAAAAAATTGACCCTCTGTGTAAAAGATTCCTATACTCAATAGCTTGTAAAATATATCTATGATTGTAAAGAGTATAGAAATACTGATATATTAAAATAAACTAAATATCAATGGTTAGAGATTAAAATGTCTATTTTGATTTTAATTAAAATGATTATGAGCAATTTGTATGTAATCTTAAAATCTTTGGTTTTGTGAAAACCATCATTAATCAGGTTAAGAAGAGTAAAATTTGTTTTTTATTTATTTTATATGTGGATGATATTCTACTTATTACCAATGATATGAAAGATATGTATAGAACATCTTAGGCCATTGTTATATAGAACAAAATGCTTCAAGTCTATCTCAAAAAACCTATACTCAAAAAGATTTTAGTGTAGTACCCAAAGTGAACTAGTACTAAAAAAATAAGCTTCAAATGGAATAAATGTTGAAAGCCTACCGTATGCTCATGTTTAGACCCTGAAGAGCTATAAAGAAAGTAATGAGGTACACTAAGAGGACTAATGAATACATGCTCATGTATAAGTGAATTGACAACTTAGAGGTAGTTGATTATTTCGTATTAGATTTTGTTGATTAACCAAAATTAACATATAGATACATTTTATATTAGCTGGCATATAGTTGTATTAAAACTTATTACTTCTATCTTGAAGGATGAACTCTTTTCTTTTCTTTTTCCTTTTTATTTTTCAGCCACATGCCTATAATTGAATTGTTTTATATTAAAATTTAAATTATTAATTCGATATTAAGTATTTAGTTATGAGAAAAGATTGTATAAAACTGTAATTCCACATCTTTCCTATCCCTTTCGAATATGAGAATGACAAATCAGATTTTTCCTCCTGATTTTCAGCATTTTTAGTTGAATTTGCAATTTTTTCCAGGAAGAAAAAGCTAAAAATCAAGAGAAAAAAATCTAACTTGTCATTTTACCATTAAAAAGGGGTAAGAATGACATGAAATTATAATTTTATATAATCCCAACCTGTTAAAAAAAATTAATAGCCGGATGCACGAGAGGAAAAGAGGATGTAATAATTTATATAATTATCACTGAGGAAATGTGTTTTATTACACATATTTTGGCTGAATGAAGATAAAAAAAAACTCATATCAAGGCCAAAGGTTATCTCTTGGAATTCGAATCACAATACCATAAAAGATAATGAAACCGCTAGCATGCTAATGGATGCAAAGAACCAAGCCGGAAGAGAGTAAGCTCCTGAGTGGTGTGACGGTGGAGGAACGCCACCAGGCGGTGTCGATGGTGACTTAGTAGATGGAGTTCCACCTTTATCAGATGAAGGGCTAGCTGCAATAATGTCAACCATTTGAAATGCAAGAGAGCAAATATTTAGCTCGAAATTTGTTTTCTATATAAATCACAGATGTTCTCATCCGTTTTACGGTTTGAATATAGTTCTGTTCAGGTTCAGAGTGATATTCAAGTAAAATTCTCCCAACAATGTCTATTCCAAATTTCGAACTTTGTTCAAATGCTTGAGAAAAAAAAGTTCACTTCCACTTCTTTCAACTACATGTTGATATGTTTAGCTCAATTTTAATTAAACTTCATATTTATATTTAAATTATTTGATTAAAAGGCATTTCTAGATTTGAAAATAAAAGAGATTCCCAATAGATTTTGTTAGAATGTGAAACTATAGTTTTCTTTGAGTCCCATTATGTTAAGTGACTACTAAAAGCGGCACACCTTCAAGGTTTTATTCCAACTCTAATGAGAGCTTAGGATCACCTCTTGATATTTAAATAAGAGAAATTATAGTTGTTGAACTTTGCGTGTGATGAAACTTGAACCTTAATCTCTATATGTGCAAGTATTTAGCGGTCGTTTTTTAGTACAATGATACTTAAAGAAGACAATACTTTTGCGTTATCAACACAATGCTCTATTTAAAAACACTACTTACCGGGAGCGACGCCAGGTGACGGAGAAACTGCCATGGCAACAATCCTTTGTTATCAAACAAATAAAAGAAACAATGAGTAAATATTAGAACGTTAGAATACGAAGTTTAGCGTTTACCGTCACATTGGCTGATGGGAGGAGAGGAAACCTGGCAGGCTGAAGGCAAAGTCTCGGCCTTCGTAACGTTAATGTTGGCACCCAATTGAGCATTGTTTTTTATATATTCACAAATGCAATCAGGACTAGATTTCAACACTTTTTCAAGACCAGCACAACATGAAGCAGCGGGCTTCCCATCTTTGCTGCCATTATTAGACAAGAATTGAACACAATCTACCATATTATACATGGCAGTGGAACAACTCAGTGATAGGGATGCCGGTGGTGCTAACCTAGATTTTGCCAACACCAAGCTGGTCATGAAAATACAAATGACCATGTAAATTTTCTCCATTCTTTTTATTTTTTTATTTAAAATTAATTTACTTAGAATTCAAAAACATTTAAGTTTCAGAGAGTTCATGGATCAAAAGTGTTAACAAAACCTGGATAGTTATAAGTAAGGATATGAAGACCAATTTTTTCTTCTATATTTCCATTTATTTCTCTTGGTAGTTGCATTATTTACGTTTTGAACTGTGAATTTGTCATGAATTTGTTTGTCTTTCGTTTTAAATTGTTCATTCTTTCTAATTATATCTCTAAATGAATTTGTGTTTTAAAACAGAATTTCAATTAACCCGGAGATTGTTATTTAATTGTTTAAACAAAGATTATTTTTTATTACAAAATACTTTTTCTTGGTATATTGGGAGTATAGTTTTTAAATTTTACAAGTAGAATTTTGAAGGCGATACATGTTTTATTTAGGGTATAATAAGTGTCGAAACCGTTCTTTTGAAAAACAAAAATTTTAGGTTGTCGATTTTAAAAAAATGAAAGTTGGGAGTCGCAACCAATCTTTTATTGAGGTGTGATTGGATCACCTAAAAAAATGGCTTTGGTCTACGAGTTTTAGAAAAACAGATCCGGGAGTCAGTTACGTACGAGGAAGGATTAGCACCCTCGTAACGCCCAAAATTGGTACCTAGTTAATTAATTAGTGTCTTAAGGTCGAAAATTTTAAAAAATATAATCTTTAGCAAAAACTTAAAACGTTACGTATTAAGACCTTTGTCATTTCAAAGAAAGAAAATGCCACACCCAATGCGTTAGGGCACAACATTCTTATTTCCTCAAAAATGAATTAGGCCAAAATACTCGTGTAATAAAAATTTAAAAGAATATTCATTTATTCAAGATTTAAGAAATCGCGGCCCAATACGTTAGGGCACAATTCCTCTAAAATCCCAAACTCGGAATATTTCCTTTATTATTTTTTAGAAAAATCTTCATTTCGAGAAATCAATGCGTCACATCCAATACGTTAGGACACAACGTGTTGAATTCCCAATAATGAGTTCTTATTTTTTTATTAAAGAGAAATGCTCGATCGTTAGATTTAACGAAGAAAATCGGAACCAAATACGTTAGGGCTCAATTTTCTTGAAAATCCTAAATACGAGTATTATCTCTATTTTAAAAATTTTCTATTTTTAAAATTGAGTAAAAGATGATGTAATGTTATATTGAATGTGTATAAATGTAGCAAAAACAAATAACAATAATAAATACGACAATTGTATAGAAATAAGATAAACAAATAAACAAAATTTAAAAAAATAATGACATGCAAAGTATCAAATAAATAAGTAAAATAAAAAAATATGAAAACATAAATCAACAAACAAATGAACAAACAAAAACAAAAAATATATATATATATAAAGGAAAGAGAATGCATAATATATACATTGAAATTATGGGAAAAAATATAAAATTTATAAAAGGATATATATGTATACATAATACATTCATGAGAATAAAGAAAATATACATATAGAAATTATAAAATGTGGATAGAAAGTATAATACATATATACGTACATATATATATATAAGTTAATAAACATATAGATCATAAAGATAATGATTATATTTATATATAGAAATTATAAAATATGTATAGAAAGTATTATATATATATATACGTATATATATATATATATAAGGTAATAAATATATAAATCATAAAAATAATAATTACATATATAAACTTAAAAAAGGAAAAAGAAAATATTTTGAAATTAATTAATTCTAAAAAAGGACTAATTTTAAACTGTAATAAAAAAATTAAGGCAAATTCGTAAATAATTGAAGTCTCAAGGACCATATTGAACGCGTAAAGAATGCAGAGGGGCTGGAAAGGAAATTGTCCCTTCTCCTCTAAACGATGTCGTTCACATTAGGACTGAATTGAAATTGTAAATAAATTAGAGGGCAAATTTAAAAATAAAAAAACTCAATTGCAAAAATGTTAAAAGGCGGAGGGGCTAAAAGCGCAATTTACCCCTCCGCTTAAAAGCACGCGGATCCTCCCCGGGTCGGGTCACACGCGCGGGTCATGGAGTGATACGGCGCGTTTTGCTATTATTATTAAAAATAAAAGATTTTCTAAAAACATTTCATTTCTTTTTTTTTAAAGAATAGAAAGCAGAGGAGGAAACTCTCTGCTAGGGTTTTCTTTAACCCAAACTCCCTAGCCGCCACAACCACTTCGGCGAACCTGAATCTCCCTTCCGGTTCCGATTTGGCAGCAAACAGGGTTTCATCTTCCTCCACGCAGGTAAGTATATTCCCCTCTTTTACTCTTTTTTGTTTTGCCAAGGAGAAAATAATAATAATAATAATAAAATAAAAAAATAAAAGAACACAGTAGAGAAACGTAGAGAAAAAGAAAAAATGGTAAATCACCTTCTTTTTTTTTAACTGTTAATCGTTTTTTTCTTTATCGATTTTTTTCAAAATCCGATCCCCCAATAATGTATCCTCAATGGCTTTATATAGCCATAATAAAAAATATAGAAATAAAATCTTGTTTACATTGATTTGATTCTCAATCTTTTGATTTCTTTCCATTACATTGATTTGATTCTCAATCCTTTGATTTCTTTCCATTACTGTTTTGCTTCCTTTTTTGTGTGCAGATGAAGATTCGGGGAGGCGGCTAGTGCGAAGATCCTGGTTGCGGCGCAAGTTCATCCTAGAAACCCTAGGGTTTCTGATTGTTTGGGCCACTGGATTTGGGGTTTGGTTTTGGGCCTCTGTTTGATTTGGGCCACATAGGCCCGTTTGTAATTTGGGCCCTTTTGACTCGGGCACAAATAGGGTATTACAGCTACCCCTCTTTGCTCGTTATCGTGTAACAGGAACGAAGCAAAGACTTTAAAATGCCCAATTTTGACCAGTTGTGCTGGATCTTGGTACTCTTCTTCTTCAAGTAACCTCATTCTCTCCTACTGCATTTTCTACTCCACTGCAATGTTAAGGAGATAGGATTTGTACGTTGTAGTTTCTCAAAATTTGCTATTTTTAATCTGCTCCGCTACAACTTCAGGGAGATAAGACTTATAGCTTCAACTTGATCTACTGTAGCATAAAGATGAATTTGATGCAATCTGCTCTACTGTAATTTCAGAGAGATAAGATCCATCATTTTAGTCGCTCCACTATAATTTTAGGGAGATAGGATTTGTTTACTTTCAGCCTATTCCACTGCTAACCAGGGAGATAGGATTCTCAATCTTCAACCTATTCCACTGCTGACCAGGGAGATAGGATTCACAATCTTCAACCTATTCCACTGCTGACAAGGGAGATAGGATTCACAATCTTCAATCTATTCCACTGCTGCCCAGGGAAGTAGAATTACTGGCTTCAATGTACTCCACTGTAACCACAGAGAGGTAAAATCCGCTATCTTTGATCTGCTCCGCTACTGCTTAGGGAGATAAGATCTAAAATCTTCAATCTATTCCACTGTTGTCCAGGGAAGTAGAATTACTGGCTTCAATGTACTCCACTATAACCACAGGGAGGTAAAATCTGCCATCTTCGATCTGCTTCGCTACTGCTTAGGGAGATAAGATCTGAAATCTTCAATCTATTCCACTATTATCTAGGGAAGTAGAATTACTAGCTTCAATGTACTCCACTGTAACCACAGGGAGGTAAAATCCACCATCTTCGATCTGCTCCACTACTGCTTAGGGAGATAAGATCTGAAATCTTCAATCTATTCTACTGTTACCCAGGAAAGTAGAACTACTGGCTTTAATGTACTCCACTATAACCACAGGGAGGTAAAATCCGCCATCTTCAATCTGCTCCACTACTGCTTAGGGAGATAAGATCTGAAATCTTCAATCTATTCCACTGTTGTCCAAGAAAGTAGAATTACTGACTTCAATGTACTCCACTGTAACCACAGGGAGGTAAAATCCACCACATTCGATCTGCTTCGCTACTACTTAGGGAGATAATATCTAGAGTCTTCGATCTGCTTCGCTATCGGTGCAGGAAGGCAAGATCTGCTATTTTTAACCTGCTTCGCTGCAACCCAGGGAGGCAAGGCTGGTGTCTTCGATCTGCTTCGCTGTCGTTGCAGGAAGGCAAGATCTGCTATTTTCACTAATCTGTTCTCTGGGGAACATGACCTGTATAATGAACCTAATTATGCCTAATGATTAGGATGACATAATCAAAATGCATCAAATGCTCCTAACTAGACATGTGTGAATGAATGCAAAATTTTATTTTTTCGAGAATGATCTCGCTTAGGATGTCATTACTCGAAGTTTATTAAGGCTTTGTGACTGACGTGCTACAACGCATTCTTGCTTGACTGGCTTTTTTGAAGAAACATTTAGCCAGGTTGCCCTCACTGTAAACCTCAAAGTTTAATCCATTAGGGCGCAAAAATTCATGCCATCGTTCTCCCACTGTAACCCAAGGGTATATGGCTTCTTCAATCCTCTCCTATCACAATTCAAGGATACAATATCTAAATTTTTCTAGTCTCTTACACAATTCACAGGGTATCGTACCAAAGGCTCATGCGCAAATAAAGGCTCTCTTCTCTGAGGTAACCTCTTCCTATTGTCTGGTGATCATTACTTGCTTGTTCATTTAAGCTTTGTCACCAAACTGACATCTTGTTATGTTGTTCAATCAATGTTTTTGACAATGAAATCCAAAGAGAAAGTCTTAATTTAGACTCTTCCTTCTTAGATTTCCAACCTTTAAACTTGGTGCTTTCTAAACAATAATCTTGTTTCAAGTTCCTGTATTATTTAGAAACTTCTAGAGTAATATGCAAAACCTCCCTTGTAAAAGTTTTATTAGTCCATTAATCATTATTCCAATACAGCATGCTTGCAAAAAGGTCATAACAATGGATAAGAATAAAGTTAGCTCTGAGCATAGCTCAAAAGGAATAAATTATCAAAAATAGTAAAGAAGGATAACAAAGAAATTGGTTGGAAATGTGTATTTTGGAAAAGAATGAAGTATTCCAAGAACAACAAAATAAATTGGGTGCCCCAGATATCGCAGCTTGAGCTTCACTGTACAAACTTTCTGAAGTCTATTCTGAGTTTGACATGTGTTTAGGAGATCTACAGTGCTTTGTCGATGCTCCAAGACGTTGCCTACCCTTTCTTGTTAATTCAAGTATAGCAAGATTATCATATGCCCCAATCTAATCAAAATTTGAACTACTCTGATCACCTCATGCCCCATTCTGATCAAATATTTGAGCCGCCCTTTTCGGGTTTTCAACTCAAATCCACCTTTGGTCTCAAGGCGTCCTTTGCAGATTTTCACATTGGCCTCTCATTTTTCTTTTTCTTTGTTTTTTTTCTTTGCTATTATTTTGAAATATTTTTTTTGATTGAATCTGAACTCATAGGATAAGGCATGCCCTTGTTATCCCTTTTGATCAAAATTGACACTTTTCTAAATAAGGTCTTCTACATAAGGTCCTTCCCAGCTTGGGATAAAGTTCTTTTTGCATGGGAAGGGTCTTCTTCAATATCAGGTCCCTCTCGAGGAATTCTCTAAAGTGGACCTTTTTGTGAGCTTGCATCATTTGCTTTTGGCGCATTTGACCATGAATTGGATCCAAAAAACTCAGAGAGAAAGAATCTTGTCTTCAATAGGCAAAACCGCGATGGACCCAAGAGAAAGACATTGCCCCGGTAGATTTTTTTATCCCCTTTTTGGTGATATGACATTAATCATGAACAGACTACAAACTTTTGATGTGGTGTTATTGTTCAAATTTAGTACATTATCAGATATAATTCTTTTGGCGTTCCATACTGATTCTTCACGAATTTGCTAACTCTCGACTTTGTGACATTGATATATGAAGTAGCTTCCACCCATTTAGTAAAGTAATTGATGACCACAAAGATGAATCGGTGATCGTCAGACTCTTTTGGCTAGATTGACCAAATGACCTTCATGCCCCACATAAGGAGAAGTCGTATCCCAATGATTCTTCGTAGGGTAAGATTCTTTTCTCGACTTGTTCTACCATCCTTAACAGGTCCGGAAATAGGCTACAATCTATGTCATCTTCAAAGTCATGAGATCCCTCTAAACACACGTCTCGCTCAAAAGGAGATTCTGAGTCTGTAGCAGCGTCACTCATGTCGTTGATATCCAGGGACCTATAGTAAGTACAAAAGAATATACAAAGAATGTATGAATTTGAGAATGATTATTTGTACAATATAATTATAAATGTGGAAGAAAATCCAAAAGAATGAAAGAATAATTATTTAAGAAGAATAAAATATATTGGCTCAAAAATGAATGCAAAGATGTATTTTATTAGAATAATGATGTTCAGACATGAGCCTATTTCACAAAGGAATTCCTATCATTTTTAGGCTAAAAACAATAAGAATGTTCTGAACATTACTCTAAATAAGCTCTAAAGACTACAGAGATTTCTTCTGCAATCCAATTATTTTGAACACTCTCAAATTTATAAGGGCGGATATCTAACAAGGTCCCCCTTTCATTTGTGTCTTCATTGATGTGCACACTTCCCAACATCTCTTCATATATCTCATTCACCCACATTATCAAATATGATTGGGTAGCGGATTTTCTGCACTAGATGAATCGCCAAATTTGACAACGCCCATATTGATAAGCCTTTCCACCACTTTTTTAAAGGTAATACAATTTTCTATAGAATGCCCCGTAATTCCTGCATGATAATCACATTGTGCACTTGCATCATACCATTTGGGATACGGGGGCTGTGGAGGCTTCACATGTAAAGGAGAAACAACATGCGCATTGAATAAGTTTTGATACAGCTCCTTGTACGACATTGGAATTGGCGTGAACTGAAGCTTTTCAGTACCTGGCTTCACACCTAATTCTTGTCTTGATGAACCCTGTTGATTAGCAATCGATTTGCCGTACGTATTCACGTTGTTCACCTCATTTTCTTTTTCTTTTGAAGCTTGCCTTCTGTTATTTCCTCCAGCATCAATCTTTCCGCTCCTTATGGCGCTTTCAATCATTTCACCATTCATGATTATGTCGGAAAAACTTTTTGTGGCACTCCCTAACATATGTGTGATAAATGGGGCATTTAATGTGTTCACGAAAAGCATCGTCGTCTCTCTTTCTAGAAGAGATGGCTGAACTTGAACGGCAACTTCCCTCTATCTCTGTGCGTATTGCCTAAAACTTTCATCAGGTTTCTTTTCCATGTTCTGCAGAGTGATTCTATCAGGTACCAGGTCAGTCACATGGTTGTACTGCTTTATGAACGCCTATGCCAGATCTCTCCATGAATTAGTTTGGGTACGGTTCAATCGATTGTACCACTTAGATGCTACCCCTGTGAGGCTATCCTGGAAGCAATGTATCAGGAGTTGGTCATTATTGACATAACCAGTCATTCGTCTGCAAAACATAGTAATATGAGCTTCGGGGCTACTAGTTCCATTGTACTTCTCAAACTCTGGCATTTTGAACTTGTAAGGGAGTACTAAATTCGGAACCAGGCTCAATTCTTTAGCATCCATCCCTTAGTAGCTCTCCACACATTCCATCGCTCTAAATTTCTCTTCCAGCCATTTGTACTTTTCCTCTAGCTGTTTTGGCAACTCATCACTCATTTTCTCCTTTCCAGTCGTCTCATCGAAGTCAGGGATAGCGGGATTAACAAGGTTGGCTCTAGGGTTAGAACCTGATCCTGCCTGAAGATTCATTAGCGTTGCAGCGTCGTCTTGAAATTGCTGAGGATTAATGGTAACAGCGGACCTACGCGGGTATATCTCAACTTGCTAGAGGGTAAAGTCTGAAGGATAGACAGGTCCCTTATTGTCCTCTTCTTCAACATTGAGCACAGAGCCTTTTCCTTTATCAGTTCCCTTGCTCATCCATTGAGCTAACTGAGCCATCATACTCCCTTGAGATTCTATCATTTTGTCTATCATTTTTTGCTGCTCATTCATTTGTCGTTGAAGCTGCTCCTGCATTTCCTTTTGAAACTGCTCTAGCTTTTCCATCTTTTGATCCATGTCCCTAGTTTTTGATCGAGTATCGTAGCGGTATGTGGTGGGTTGGTTGGTTTCCAGATTAACTGAGGAATGATTTATATCAATTAGAATCTTTTAGTAGACTTTAATGCTTATGATATCATGTAATGCGAATGCATGAAATGAATGCATAAAGAGACGTTGATTCTGATTCAATTCCATTTAGAGAACTTTACTAGAAAACAAATCTCTTTACATAAAATGAATATTTATACTGCCTTGCCCTCATAGGCGAAGACATTTGATCCTCTTCTTCATTCGAGCGTTAAGATAAATCTCCCGAACTTTTCAAAAAGGACGTCTCTTCTATCTCCTTTTTGCTCAATCCGGGCCGCAATTCGTTGCTCACTCATCCTCGTGATGCTCGTTGGCTTCTCTTTAAGAAAGTTCAGCGACTCTTAAATAATCTTTATCATCTTAAATCCTTGGGCAACGGAGCCATAGTCGTGTAGTCCTCCATTAAATTATCATCCTTCTCTTATCATGTGTTCTTGGACCATATTCGGACAACCATATTGTCATCCACTTTATCAAGAAACTCATTTTCTTATGACAAGCTCTTTATTTAACAACTGAACGTGAATCAATACCTCTTTTTTATGATGAAATGAAATGCCATGTCATGCAATCAAAATAAAACACAAAAGGTCAGTAACATATATAAACACAGAAAATAATCAAGAAATAGTAAAACATCTATTCGGATATCTACCAGGGTTTAGTACGGTTCTACCTAAGGTAAGCTCCTAAGGCTCATTATATGCGGTTCGGTTCTAAAGTAAAGGTACCCGAACCAGCAGATTCCTCAATTTTCACCCATTATAGGCTCATATAGATCGAGTTCGGTTCAGGGGAATACATTTCCCTATGGCTGCATGGAGATGAAAATCTCACGAATACATAGGTACGGATGTATCCCGGAAGCAATCCACTACCCAACACGGAGGTGAAAACCTCACGAAGGCATAGCTTCTTACTCCCACTTAAAAGGGTAAAATTGTCCAGCTCATGAAATGTATAATGCAAAAAATATTTAAACAATAAGATAATGAAGGATGTCATAAGTTTTTTATAAAAAATATTTTCTCGACTATAAGACAAGAATTAATCAACTATGTGGCTCGACTCTCTTATTTTTTTTAAAAAAAAAAGTCCCCAGCGGAGTCGCCAAGCTGTCGAAACCGTTCTTTTGAAAAACAAAAATTTTAAGTTGTCAATTTTAAAAAAATAAAAGTTGGGTGTCGCCACCAATCTTTTATTGAGGTATGATTGGATCACCTAAAAAAACGGCTTTGGTCTACGAGTTTTAGAAAAACAGATCCGGGAGTCAGTTACGTACGAGGAAGGATTAGCACCCTCGTAACGCCCAAAATTGGTACCTAGTTAATTAATTAGTGTCTTAAGGTCGAAAATTTTAAAAAATATAATCTTTAGCAAAAACTTAAAACGTTACGTATTAAGACCTTTGTCATTTCAAAGAAAGAAAATGCCACACCCAATGCGTTAGGGCACAACATTCTTATTTCCTCAAAAATGAATTAGGCCAAAATACTGTGTAATAAAAATTTAAAAGAACATCCATTTATTCAAGATTTAAGAAATCGCATTGTCACGTTAGGGCACAATTCCTCTAAAATCCCAAACTCGAATATTTCCTTTATTATTTTTAGAAAAATCTTCATTTCGAGAAATCAATGCGTCACATCCAATACGTTAGGACACAACGTGTTGAATTCCCAATAATGAGTTCTTATTTTTTTATTAAAGAGAAATGCTCGATCGTTAGATTTAACGAAGAAAATCGGAACCCAATACGTTAGGGCTCAATTTTCTTGAAAATCCTAAATACGAGTATTATCTCTATTTTAAAATTTTCTATTTTAAAATCGAGTAAAAGATGATGTAATGTTATATTGAATGTGTGTATAAATGTAGCAAAAACAAATAACAATAATAAATACGACAATTGTATAGAAATAAGATAAACAAATAAACAAAATTTTAAAAAACAATGACATGCAAAGTATCAAATAAATAAGCAAAATAAAAATATATATGAAAACATAAATCAACAAACAAATGAACAAACAAAAACAAAAAATATATATAAAGGAAAGAGAGTGCATAATATATACATTGAAATTATGGGAAAAAATATAAAATTTATAAAAGGATATATATTTGTATATAATACATTCATGAGAATAAAGAAAATATGCATATAGAAATTATAAAATGTGGATAGAAAGTATAATACATATATACGTACATATATATATATAAGTTAATAAATATATAGATCATAAAGATAATGATTATATATATATATAGAAATTATAAAATATGTATAGAAAGTATTATATATATACGTACATATATATATAAGATAATAAATATATAAATCATAAAAATAATAATTACATATATAAACTTAAAAAAGGAAAAAGAAAATATTTTGAAATTAACTAATTCTAAAAAAGGACTAATTTTAGACTATAATAAAAAAACTAAGGCAAATTCGCAAATAATTGAAGTCTCAAGGACCATATTGAACGCGTAAAGAATGCAGAGGGGCTGGAAAGGAAATTGTCCCTTCTCCTCTAAACGACGTCGTTCACATTAGGACTGAATTGAAATTGTAAATAAATTAGAGGGCAAATTTAAAAATAAAAAAAAACTCAATTGCAAAAATGTTAAAAGGCAGATGGGCTAAAAGCACAATTTACCCTTCCGCTTAAAAGCACGCGGATCCTCCCCGGGTGGGGTCACACGCGCGGGTCATGGAGTGATACGGTGCGTTTTGCTATTATTATTAAAAATAAAAGATTTTCTAAAAACATTTCATTTCTTTTTTTTTAAAGAATAGAAAGCAGAGGGGGAAACTCTCTGCTAGGGTTTTCTTTAACCCAAACTCCCTAGCCGCCACAACCACTTCGGTGAACCCGAATCTTCCCTCTGGTTTCGATTTGGCAGCAAATAGGGTTTCGTCTTCCTCCACGCAGGTAAGTATATTCCCCTCTTTTACTCTTTTTTGTTTTGCCAAGGAGAAAATAATAATAATAATAATAATAATAATAATAATAATAATAAAATAAAAAATAAAAGAACACAGTAGAGAAACGCAGAGAAAAAGAAAAAAATGGTAAATCACCTTCTTTTTTAACTGTTAATTGTTTTTTCTTTATCGATTTTTTCAAAATCCGATCCCCAATAATGTATCCTCAATGGCTTTATATAGCCATAATAAAAATATAGAAATAAAATCTTGTTTACATTGATTTGATTCTCAATCTTTTGATTTCTTTCCATTACATTGATTTGATTCTCAATCCTTTGATTTCTTTCCATTCTTGTTTTGCTTCCTTTTTCGTAAAGTGATGAAGATTCGGGAGGCGGCTAGTGCGAAGATCCCGGTTATGGCAAGAAGTTCATCCTAGAAACCCTAGGGTTTCGATTGTTTGGGCCACTGGATTTGGGGTTTGGTTTTGGGCCTCTGTTTGATTTGGGCCACATAGGCCCGTTTGTAATTTGGGCCCTTTTGACCCGGGCACAAATAGGGTATTACAATAAGAATTAGTTAATTACATTTTGCCGAGGCTTAATACATTATTTGGTACTTGTGTTTGACACTTTTTTTCTAATGTAATACTTCTGTTTAATTTTTTTGTCTAATATGGAGCATGTATTTGGCAAGAATTATACATTGTAGTTCTTGAAAAAATGGTATTAAGTTTTAGTAGTTTAACTTGAGTTTCAGAGTTGATTTGATGGAAATTTATAATTTACTAATAATATTAACAATTAATTTTCATCAAATAAACTCTAAAACTCGAAAAAAATCAGTCATCTTATTGTATTTAACAAATTAAATACAAAAGTTAAACAAATTCACAATTAATACTAATTTTGTTCCATTACCAAAATCATAAAAAGTCAAACCTAATAAGTAATAATATTAGCAATTAACCTTCATCAAATCACCCTAAAACTTGAACTAAACACTAAAAAGTTAATATCATTACCCGGGGTACCAAAATGTATAACTTTTGCCAAATACAAGTATCACATTAGATCAAAATTGTGTCAAATTCAAGTACCAAATGATAAATTAAGCCTTTTACCAAATACTAATAAAAAATATCTAATTACCCAAAAACAATGGGCCAATATGTTAGTAATTCTTTTATAGGCTGAACTGGCTGAGCCCATCAAAATTTCATTTCAGTTCAAACTGTTTTTTATTATCAGTAGTTCAGGCTGCATATGTTCATGTAAATTGGAAAAAACTAAATTCATCAAAAAAAAAATGGCAGTGTCGTGTCTGTATATATTTTTGCAAGTTAATATATTTTGGGGGCAACAAATATAAATTAAAATTAATTATTAAGTAAAATTTTCTTTTTGGCAAATGATCAAGATTAGTGTCAGTCAATTAGTTGTTTTGCCAACCGAACGGTTTACTTTGCCATTGGATGCATTCCTTCAATCCAGGAAAAAACGTAGTTTGCTACCCAAGTAGCGAATAACAGTGGACATTGATCTTTCTCTTGAGAATGTTAAGCCACTTCCGATCTATGTCTACAATGATGCAGTCCTGCTGGTTAATGTCTACTACTTTGCAGAGTAGGAGTGGGTTAAGAAATCATTTGCAGTGGTTTCTTGAATGATCGTGCAATAGCCAACCCATCATCGGAAATCTCGTATCAATGAGTACAGCCGCCGCTCCACCGCACTTCCTCAGATTTCTTTCTTACGCTATTAAGACCTTGACAAAACACTGCAATTGGGAGGGCTCCATTTCAACCGAGCAACTCCTACTATAATCTGAGACAGGTCGCCTCATCTGCTTTCCGTACACCCAATTAGCACTGGAAGAGGGAGAAAAATTTTACAGAAGACTCATTAACCTTTTCGAATGTATCTCAACTTATGCATTCCAAACAATATAATTTAAAATGAATCTATAATAAGGATGGAAAAATAGTTTAAACTCGTTAAGTTCTTACCTTAGGTGGATCTTTTTCATTTTTAAGAAAATTAGGTTTGTGTGGGGCTAGACCGGATGAGATAGATTTTTGTTGATACTGATGTTCAACAAAGAGGAGAATGTGGTGGTGTCAAGGTGGAGAGTTGAAGTAAGCAAGGAGGGAGAAGTAGGAGGAGGGGTAAGATTGAAGAGAAGACTATAAAGTGCTAGGGAGCAGGCTTCAAGTTGCTATCCCCTTTGCTCATCGTGCCTTGGGATATATATATATATATATATATATAAGGAGAGAGTCCCCTTACTTGATAGTGCCACAACACCAACAATACAGTTGTGAGGAGACACACTCGTATGATTGGCCGAGTGGCAAGTCCGTTATGTGTCAATCATCGTCAAACGTGATACTACTTGACATTTTCATTGGTGAGATAGTACGAGATTGTTAGGTCTCAAAGGTCCCACTTAGGAAAAGAGAACAACCTGCTGAAAGCAGATGGCCTAATGGAAGACCCATTAATAGTGGGAGCCAAGGATGAATGGCCTTCTTATGGAACGTCTAAGGCATGCGAGTAGCTAGTCATCAAGAGGTGTAAAGTGAAGGGACACCCACGAGTGCCTCCCAAGCTACTTCTTGTGATACCATGTGTGCAAGCGGAGGTAGAGGTAGATTATAAAATAGTTTGTCTCAAGACCATCCGCAGGTAGTCTCAACAAGTGGTAATTATCGTAAATCAAGTAGCGGGTGGTCTAGAATACCAAAAGTTGCCTCTCGCACATGTTGAGGATGCTTTTAGAGTTGAAAGGTTGTACTGGAGATTTTAAAACTTCTACATTTAATAAAAATTGAACCGTTTTTGTGCGATGAAACAGACCGTTTTGGAAGAGGTCTATATATAGGTTTCTTCGTCAATCTTCAAGTTATTTTTCTGTCTCAAAATTTCCAGGTTTTTTGTGCTCTTTTTGCGACCACTTTTTGAATTTCTTCGAGCTTTCAATCAGTTTTTCAATTTCCTTGCCTCATTCGTTCTTTTAGTCTTGACTTTTCTTTATCTTTGTTTGCATGTTTCGCTCTCATGATTTTTCGTGGTAAGGCCTCGTTTTTCTAAATCTTTCTCCCCTGATTCATTACCTTTTCTCATCAATCATGGCTAGAAACAACCATGGAGAGGCTATTAAGAGTTCTATGACAAGGGTGGAAAGAGAGTGCCTTTCAGGAGACACAAAGAATCGATGGTTGGTGCCACTTATGAGTGCACCACCACTGAAAAGGAAGTTAGGAGAGTGCTCCGATGCAAGGGGTTTTCAGCCTCAAGCTATAGTTTTGGCCCAACCAGATCATGTTGGTCGTCAATGTTGATAAAAGAAAAAGGCTTGCTCAAGTCTTCTTCAATATTTTTTTTCCTTAAATTATTTTATTTATAAAATTATTATTTTAAGTAACAACGTCATGTTAGAAAATGAAAAATATATATTCATTTATTTATAATTTATTTATAATTTTGTATGTATTTTTATTGAAAATGAATGTTTAAATATTTTTTATTTTTATTTTTAAATATTTTAGAATTTTAATTTTAGAATTTCTAAAAATCAAGACTAAATTGACATAATGTATAAAATTAAGGTTAAATTTGTTGAATTTTAGAAATTAGAACATAATTGATAAAATATATAAATACTTGAGGGCTAAATTAGTTATTATGCTAGTGAAAAAGTCATGTCAGCATTTATTATTTTTTAATAGATGAGTGACTATAATATTAAATTTCGATAATATTATTAACTAAAATAAAAAATTTTAAATTTGAGTGACTAAAGCGAAACGTATAAATAATTACGTAATTATTTATATCGATTACCCAAAAATCTATTCATTTAAAAAATAAACTATTAAATTATTTCCCTAATATTTTTTCAACCTCCAAGGCACCTACATAATAGGCAATGCCACAATCTAATGTATAGTAATGGACATTTCTCAACGTCACAACGTGGGGTGTGGTTCATTTTGGACCGGTGCCTCGGCTCATCTGCAGTGACTTGGACATATGGGGACATCGACTGTTCTGGCAAAGCATGGCCTTGGACTGCCCTATATATACGACATGGGCGCTACCATCAAATTTATGGACTCCTCAATCTATAGGTTGGGGGCCCTCTTTTGGTTGTTATTGGGAATCAATCATCACCAATTTGTCTTTCTCTGTTCCTTTCTAGCTACCCTTTTATTAAACCTTGGTTCTTTAACATTAAGGGCAAACTATATTAAAGGTCACTAAATTATTAATAAGTTTATGTTTTAATTATTTAGTTTTTAAAAAATTATAAAATAGTCATTAAACTATTTGAATGTTTTTCATTTAAGATACTGAACTATTTGAAAGTTTTTATTTAAGTCATTGGACTGTTAAGTTTTTTTTTAGAAGTTTGACTAACAAGCTCCAAGTGATGATTCAACAACCAGTACGTTGGATCAGTACTCATCGACGAGTAGAATAACATACCTTAGATCCTAGTTGATTTGACGATCAATGTTGGAGATCGGAGAAGAAAGCTGTTTGAATTTGGTTCACAACGTTCAAAGTTGTTTCATAAAAAAATTATAGAAGAGAAAAAGAACGAGAGTTTTTGATTGGTGCAATCGATGCGACCAGAGAAAGCCATATAACGATGATTTTAACAGCCTGATGACTTAAATGAAAACTTTCGAATAGTTCAATAATCATTTTATAACTTCTTAAAGTTGAGTGATCAAAACATAAATTTACTAATAATTTAATGACCTCGGATATAATTTACCCTACATTAATTACCCAATTTTTTTTCTAAGTATACTAGTAAACAAAGGCAACTTTTCAACCCATTACCTAACTCCTCAAGTTGCTTCACCCACCTCATTGTAACCATTAAGGTTTTCCTTACAGCCTCAATTCTATAGTAAAGTGTTACTGATTTATTATGAAAGACTTTTTAGTTTGAAATCTCTTCTTTAAAAGAAAGTAGTGTGTATAAACTATTAACTGTAATTATGATTCTTGGGAACTTGTTGACCTCAAGGTTAGAGGGACCATGTCCAATTGCCTCCAACTGCCAAAATATCTCCAATATTATTGATACATGTTGAGTCAAGCGGTAAAAAGAAAATTATTGTTTTAATAAAGTCTCGAGTTTGAATCTTATAGATGGAAAAAATAAATATAAATCTCAATCTAAATCAACTCTAAAATTAATTGAAACGTAATATAACTATAAAATACAAAAAAATCTCATACCCAAAATATATATACCAATATTTTAATATTTAAATTTAAATCCATTTAATTTTTTATTATTGATATTTCGAGATATCAATTAGGTTTGGTAAGTGGCCATTAAAATTTGTGGGTGTAGGGGCCAATTATTGGGCCTTGGCATTGGGAGAAGAGCCTGTTAGATGAAAGGCACTTGAAACCTAAACCTACTAGTAAAGAATTTATTCATTAGAACCTACAATAGAAATTGTAGTCACTCTTTACCATTATTATATATTCAAGTTACAACATTAACTTCCAAATTGTTTTAAAAACCCATCATGCATATATATATATATATATATATATATATATTTATTAGATTTCAAAAAGTAGAGTTAAAATATTTGTTTTCGCCATGAATGGACCACATTTTAACATTAAGGACATAATTAACAAAGGTGCATAATGGTGAGCAACTTTTGAAAGTCATGAAATATGAATTACATGGAGTGAGAGCTTGGTTTCGTGAAGTGGGGAGTCGATGAAAATTAACTCTTTTAAAAATGGGAAAGGTCAATTAGAGGAGTTGCCGTCCAAAAATGGTGGGCCTTCTCTTGCAGGAACCCAAAATAACAAGGCAAAAGGAGGGGGAAAAACCAATCGATATTGACAAATCAACCTTGCAAGGTTTTAGCATTTATTGTGATTAGGTGAAAATGAAATAAATATGGGTTTCGACTTTTGAGCCCCCCCATTGGTCCCTCTATCATTATTGGCGACCAAAACAATAAAATTATTATATATATGTCCATGAATCATATCAATTTCACTTTACTTGGTTAATAAAATTTTCTACTTCACTTGGATTCAATCATTTAAAAACCCTTATCTCAATCTAAATTCATACTTTTGGAATCGCGGTAATTTAAGGGGACATATTAATGGGCTTGGATGAGTGCTAGATTTTAGAAATTTACAGTGTGTTTTGAGTTACCAAAAAAATGTTATTATTAATGGGTTTCCGTTTAAATTTTATTGTGGCTTAAGTTTATTGTGTGCGAATTACCTTGATTAGTATACAAATATTATTTCGATCATTAATTTGATCGTGTATTATAATGGTTAATTCTGTGAACTGTGCCTAGATTTATTCTGATTTAAGTGTAGTTATTTTTTCAATTATCAATCCAATTGTGTTTTTGTAATAGTTAGTTTTAACTAGAGTTATTCGAATCTATATTATTTATAATTACAATTAAAATTGTATTTTTAAGTATATGTGTGACTAAAAATAATGAAAAAATTATAGAGTAATTCTTTTATATCCATTTTATGATTTTATAATTTTCTCGTAAAAATGCATATGCTTATTAATTTTAAAATCAGGGATGCCTAGGAACAATTTTTTAGAAGGGATTCTGTAATAAGTAATTAATTATAAAATATTGGTAATTACAAATAAAATTTTAGATCCTCGTTTTCAAAGAGTAGGAGTCTAGGAAGAGGCATAGTTGGTTGCTAGCCGACAAAGTACAAAGAATATTGGCATAGGGGTTAGGTTCCAATTAATTAGCCACTTGGAATTTTGTAACTGCCAACAAATTAACAACATAAATTATCATTGAACCAAACCCCATATTTCTTCATCCTAATATATAATTGCAGGGATAAAACTAGAATCCAATTAAAAAAATATGTTTTAATTTAAATTATAAAACCATATCAATTAAAATTAAGTTTTATATAAGGTTTATAATTAATTACCCATAACCCTTTTTAAACCTTTAAATAAGAAAATAAATTGCACTAACAACAACGTTAATACGTTATTTTGATTTAATTAGACGCATCCACTTGCCCAACTGGAGCATTAATTATTAACTTCAAGACATGTTTTACTCATCTTTAAATACGTGTACTAGTAAAAGTCATCATTATACCAAACTACAAACAATGCTTTTCAACATAAATAATGTTCATGGCGTATTTCTAAATTGATTAGTCTTACCCTAATTGTGTACATCCATTTTGTTAATTTTCCAATCTCACATCTTAAACTATCAAATTTATATATATAAATCCAAAGTGATCATCGTTAACACCGCAACACTTGGTATTTGAAATTATTTTAAGATGTAGGTTTAAAATCAAAACTAAGATATATAGGAGGTTTGCATGTGTATGAATGAGAGAGTAAAGAGAAAGAAAGAAAAAAGTATAATTATTAAGTATCTTCGGTAGAAAGCATTAGATCTTATATTCTTTAGCTTTATGTTCCTCAATTGGCCATTGACCCTTCGAATGGAATTTAGCCATATCTTTCTCTCACCCGCTGCTTCTACATTTTAATATGTGGTTGTATCTACAATCATGCTTCTCAACTTATGTACATGCGGTGCCAAATGCCAAATTTTCAATTTAATTTCTAAAATTTTATAAATTATATAAGTTAATGGTAAAACTATATTTCAATTTTCTATAACTTTGTCCCTATGTACTATAAATCTCTACGTCTACCTATTCCAATAAACACATACATTTAAATTTAAAAATGCCCAGGATCTTGGAAAAATTAAACAAATTATTTATTGAAAAGAATTCCAACCAAACTATTTGAGCCGAATGGTATCATTACAAATTTCATATAGAAACTTTGCATAAGTTTTGAATTTTGTATATATACTTTAAATTCATCAATTTTAGTCCTAACTAACGATAACAGTTAAATTCTGCTATTAGTCATGCATTATATGTAAAGTTGTAGATTTATTAAATCTATTAATTGTGAGTAGAATGACATGGCATTACACATGTGATAATATGTTCACATCAAAATTTAAAATGATAGAACTTAATGAATTTAAAAGCTACCATTTTGTGAAGGTTAAAATTTTAAAATTCTAGTAGTATAGTAAATCTAAAATTTATATATAATACATTGGCTTTAGTGGAAGAAAAGGTGTATATAATCTTATATAAAATAAAAAAGTTTCTCAAGCATATTCATCTTTAGGTTAATAAATGGTATACCAGTTGTGTATTTGGTTGAATTCGACCAGTTATATTTTTAATATTTTATTATACCTCTGCATGTAAAGTTAAAATACCGAATATTTCTCATAATATTTATTATGTATGAGGGGTCCATCATGGATGGGTGCCAATGGGAACTTCATTTGAGAGCCACATACTATAAACTTGGGCATCATTTTCAGATTTTCACCCAGCACAATTCTTTCTTTCGTATTTCATTTTCCATTTTAATTCCTTGGGTTTTCTTTTTCTTTATTATTATTAAAGAGAAGAGAAATCTCGAGAGTTAAAAGACAAAAATGAGGAAGCCACCTGTTTGGGCCACGTGACCTCCCATCCTCCCAACACTCCCAAAATGAATCTATCTCCTCCTCTTCCTCCTCTTATTATTATTATTATGGTTCGACTTTCATTGCTTATTTTCTCTTTGCATCGTGCAATTTGGGACCCATACCATGCAAAGCTGACTCGGCCACAGATTCCCACATTTCCTTTCATCACAACTTATCAATGCTTCATGTCACATTAACTTATTAATCCTTTTTACTTTATGAAAACAATAGCCTTTTTAAATGATATGAAATCATTTAATTTCTTTTATACTCAAGCTAACAAAGTTGAGATATAATTATTATATTTAATGAATGTTAAGAATATTTAATTTTAATGTTTTACCTCTCAAGTTTTGTCCCTATTTTATACAATGAAGATTTAAGAGTCTCGAATATTGTTAAGTTTTGTCTAATATCTATACGATATGAGTTTAAATTTCATCATCTTCTTCTTTCTTTCTCTAATATTATAGTAATAAAAAAGAATCCTAAATGTAATTCTCATGGGACAATGTTGGAATTATTCAATGTGAACTTTTATCAAATAACCACTAGTGATTTCATATCTTTGGTTGTTGTTGCACAATTAAAAGGTCATTGGTTTGAGTACGTTTGAGTAATTGTATCCTCCAATTTAAAGGTTTGGAAAGTTTGCCAACAAGTGTCGGGTGTAGTGGTAAGGTACATTGCACTTCCAATGAGGAAATGTAAGTTCATACCTTGAAGACAACATTGTTGGAAGGAGTAACGATAAATCCTGAATATGGACCGTAAAACATATACCAGAGGCGGTGGCAAAAGGGCTGACAGGGGTCCTGCCCCCCTAAAATTGAAAATTTATGTTTTAGTCCCATTGAAAGTTATAAAATATATGGTAAATTTACATCTTAACCTCCCAAAAATAATAAAATTTTGGTTAAGTACTAGAAAATGTAAAGTTATAAGCAATAAACAGGTAAAATTCTATTTTGATTCTCATGAAAATTTATAACTCAATTCTGCTTCCTCCCACCCAAAAAATTTCCTGACATCAACAGACACGGAAGAAACCAAAAAAGATGTTTGGAAGGTATATAGGTAGTTTAAATATAACATTTTCTGTGTAGGATCAATTCTTGGTACCTATATTATTGGATTATGTTTTCCAGTTGCAAACAATTGTTTTAACTGATCATGAATCAAACCCTAAACAAGAATTATATTAAAAAAAGTTTGAAGTCCCTCTTGAAAACCAGAAACAATACTATATAGGATCACAAGGAAATATCATTCTCTAAGACTACTGCCAAAACTACATTAATGGGATCAAAAGATAAGGAAATTAGGAATAAGTACAGATTTTAAATCTTATTTTTTGTATAAACCATCCCCCCCTCCCTTTGATTCACATGAAATAACTTGTCCAAAACTTGTTCCCAGTAGCATTACAAAGTTAAACATGCACTTCCCTTACATAATCTTAATTCCTTCTAGTACATGCCCCTTTTTGAGCTTAGTAAAAACAACCTTCTTGGGTCACGGGGATTAATATCTATACGGCGGCAACCGTCTCTCCTTTGGTTGAGACACTGGATCTGGCGGCAGGAGAGGCGGCGGCTTGTTTCTTGGATGCTATTGAACATTTATCCTTTTTTTCATCTTGGTTCATCTGCTGTTGCCTGCACTCTAAGCTGCAAAATGCTGTATCACCCCTACAACAAATAAATAACTTAATCAATGAACTAATAGGAAAGGAGACTAATTGGTAATAGTGTAATAATTAATAAGAAAGGAAATTAATTTTATCTGGATTTCCCAACAAACTTATGGGACTCAAATGGTAATTACTATACATGGTAAAAAAGGTGTTAATATGGCAACCTGAAAATTCCTCATAATTTATAAGTTTCCGGAAAGGGATTTCCAAGGGGTGAAGAGAAATATAGAACAGGATGCATGCAGTAACAAATAGATTAAAGGGTAAAAAAGAAGAAGAAATCAACCCAAATTGACCCCAAAGTAATCAAAATCTTTAAGAAAGTAATTAGCCTAAGAAACACTTCTTGGAATGTGAATTGTTTGCCACATGATTTAGAGATTTGAGATTCCTTCTTTTTTAAAATTAAAATCTCCCGATTAAATATACCTTAAAACTGAAATATATAGATATACCTATACATGTAGATATCACGGCCAGGAACAAGGCGACGTCTACAAAGACCGCAAGACCTTAGGAAATGAGGTGTTTCCATAAAATCAGCTGAATGCCTTCTATGAACTCTAGGTGACACCGTCGCCAACAACCGTTGATCCAACCCTTCAAGTCCACCACCACCGCCAGCAACAGCTACAGAAGGTGCTGCGCCACCGAAAGGGGAAGCCTGTTTGGGGTAGTTGTTAAAAGGGTTATGTGGATCAGAGGGTGGAGGTTCGGCGTTGGTGGTGGCGGTGGTGTTTAGATCAAAAGTGATCTCTGTCATGCTTGTGGTTCTTTTCATAGGTGGCCTTGGCCTCTTCCCCAGCAACATCTTCTTCTTCTTTCTCTTCTTTTCTTTAAGGAAATTCTTGAAAGAGTCTGTAATGAGAAGCTTGAAGAGTGCTAAGAAAGAGAGAAGGTTAGAAGTGACGAGGAAGTGGAGATTGGGCAGATAAAGAAGAGCCAGAAACCGAGGAATCAATCTCAGCCCTTCTTTTTTTTTTTCTTTAATTTATATTTTAGCTTTCTTTTTTCTTTTGGCATTTGCATCATATCACGTTAAATCCACGTCATTCTATATTAATTATGCCCACTTAGTTTATATTTATTATTAAAGTTAAAAGCCTATTTTTGGATATTCAAATTACATTTTTAATGAAGTTTGGATTTATGGTAAGATATAAATATAAATTATTTTTGTCGATTGAGTCTTAGTTTAATAGCATCGCTGTTCCTGTTAATGTAAGAGGACATAAATTTGGGTACACTGAAGCGCATTATCCTCCTATTTAAGGAGAATTACGACTTATAAATAATTCTAAATAATAAATAAAAATATTTATAATAATTGATTATGACTGAGTATAACATTTAGACATTCGTACAAAAAAACTATTGACTTGAATAATGTTTTAGTATCTAAGTCTTAATTTAAATATTTTAATTTTTAATTTAATTTGATAAAAAGTATTCAATCAAATCATCAAACATAAATACAATATTGAAGTCAGTATTTAAAATAAATAATAAATAAATAAATTAGATTTGTCTATGAATCGAGTAGTCTACTCAAATAAAGCTTAATTTAGGTAAAATTTCCATGTCTCAACCTAATTAAGTTAAATTTAATTTTCATAATAAAAACTTGATTAATTACAAAAATATTAATATCTATATAAAACTGTTCAAATTTTATTAATATAAAAATATATTTTAAAGTATTTTATTAATATTTGAATACTAAATCGAGTCTACTAAGTTGAATTGGGACCAAATCATGCTTGAGCTTGAATTTCTTTTTTTTTTTTGAATTCGAGCTATGGCTTGACCCAAAATTAAAATATATATAATTTGTCAATTATTTACATAATTGTTATGGAGTGGGGTTAGCTATTTTAGAAGAAGTCTTCAAAGTGTCGTTCATCGAATAATCAATTAATTCCTCTACAATTTAAGGCATTGCCCTCTGGTGATGGATTTGTCTCCCATACTTTATCGAAAACTAACGTGCGGGGAGCGCATGCCCGATAGGCTTGATTCATAAAGCTAAAAGCACCTCAATTGACAGACCCAAAAGTGTCAGTATAAATTATATAAATAATTATGAAATTACTTAGAACAAGAGACTTAAACCTCCAACCTAGACTTATAGCTGACTTAAAATTTATATAAAAAAATTAAGATTTTAAATCAATTGATTCGTTAGGCATCTCTAATTTTAATTTTATATCAGGTCCATTAAATAAAAATTTGAAGATTGACTAAAAATAATAAACTAAAAAAGAACATGAAATTTTCATAATAATTTAAACAAAACCAAAATATTATTTAGTTCACCACCTGTTTGTTATAATTCTCTTTCCCATTCCATTTGTACCCATGTGACCTCTGACAAAGAACAAACCTACTGGCTCTAAATTACACAACCATATCTAACAGTTAAAGACTAGATGGATCTCATGATATGTTATTGTAAGAAATTTGATGTATTTATTTGTGATTAATTTTAAAATAATAATAATGACGATACTAGATAAAAAAAAGTAAATTAAACATATCCTACCGCGTTAATAAATTGTGCTTCTTTTGGATAATTATAAATGGTGGTTTTTATTATTGGTAAGGAGAGAGTAACATTTTAACATTTGGTGAAAAATGTATGCCTCACTTTGGGAATCATGTTGTTTTTTATTTGGTGAGAAAAAGCTGGTGGGTTAAATGAAAAAACCCAAGTGGTAGCAGATCTTGCCATGTTTCAATTGGAAACTTGAGATAAAACAAAACCATAGAGGAATACAAGATTCCTCCTTTATTCACTGAGAAGGGAAAAAATAGTGGGGGAATTGAGAGAAAAATAACCATTCACAATGCAGTATTAATTAATTAATTAATTAAAACCTCACTCTCTTCTTATTACTCATAGTTATTTTTAGAATCTTTAAACTTTTTTTTTTACTCCATTAAAACTTTTATTTACCTCATTAATGAGGAGTCGCATTGTAGTTGACTAGCATTGCATTAAACACTAATTCTTAATTTATGTATGTATTTGTATGACACATAAAAATCTGAAAATTTAGATAAACAAAGTGAGTCCCTTCTTGATATTTTTGGGCTTTAGATAAAATAATAAATCAAGTTTTTTAAAAAATTATAAAATGTAATACAATAAAAACTGAAAAAAATATTGGGTCTTAGGAAATGAAGCATTTATGATAGAAAAAATTGAAACCCCTAAGCATTTAATTTATTTATTTTAGTTTAAAATTTTTTTCCCACATTAAAAGCTGAAAAATATTTTTTGAACCTCTTCTAACCCTGGATCTTGAGTGGCTGCGCTCTTAAACAAACCCAGAGTCAGACCTGCAAATGATTAGTGGACCTTCCTTCCAAGAAGGGGGAAAGGAAGGGGCGGGCAGGGCACTGGCCCTCTTAAAATGAAAGGTTACAGCTTTAAACTTTCAAAACTTATAAAATCTTAAGTTAATATATGATAAAATTATAGTTTACCCTTCAAGTATTAAACTTCGATTTAGTTCTTTTAAAAACCATAAATATATAAATCAATATAAGAATGAAATTACATTTTAACACTTATAATAATGTAGAACTTAATCTCGATCCCCTAAAAATATTAAGTGCTTTCTTCCAAGCTGATGAGTCACTTTATAATCTCTAGCCCTTAATTTGATCTAGCAATAGTATACTGTGGATTAATGGCAAAGCCAGAAAATATTTTTGTGGGGAGCCGGAATAAAATTATATATTTTTACGATAGTAAAAATACAATTTTATTATTTTAATAGCCGATGTCTTTATAAATTTTATCATTTTTGAGGATCAAAATATAATTTTATTATACTAAATTAAAATTTTATAATTTATAAAAGACTTAAATTAAAAATCTATCATTTAAGGAAGCAATGGCACCTGGATCCCTTAGTGCGGATCAATTATTTTGGAAGTGGCTAAGCTCCCAGTAAGAGAACTTAATTTCTTTCATGCACATGCTGAAACATGCTTGTTAAATGTTAATGTCCTTTTTTCTTCTAAATCCAAAACCCTAGGTTATGTAGCATTATGAAATTTATATAACTATATATATAAAAGAAGGTATTTTTGGGTTTTTTTTTTACTTATACGTGGTAATTTTTTTCATTTTAAATTTGAAATTTAATTTCTATACTTTAATTTTAATATATATTGATTTTTATATTTTATAATATTATTAATTAATTTAAATAATTAACATTATTAACTTTTCGATTAAAACATTACGTGGTTATATATAACTCAAATACACTAAGAGTTTTTGATATTGACATGTGGCTTCTTATTTCTTTTAGGTTTGCATCGATTTTACTTTTTTTTTTTGAAGTTTTATAAAAGTATTAAAATTTTGTTCCTCTATTATGCCTAAATTTCAAATTTAATAGTTACAATTTAATTTATAATATAATTTGGTCCTTTTATTTTTATAATATTATTAGTTAGTCCAAATAGTTAACATAATTAATTTTTCGATCAAAATATTATATGGTTATATATGATTTAAATATGTTAAGGGTCTTAGAGATGGATACGTAACTTTCTATTTCTTTTTGGCTTTTACATTATAAGACAATGATCAAATTTCAATTTTAAAATGCTGAAAATGTCATCAATTAATCTAAATATTTAATATTGTTAATAACATCATTATAGGTTTTTTTTATTTTTGTCCTCAACGGGGTAGCTAATTATAGTTAACTAGTATGTTCCCATGCTTTACGATAACTTCATTATTTACCATATTTTTCCGTATATTTAGAATTTAATTTTTATTTATCTTTTAAAATTAAATTTCAAATTAAAAATTATTTGATAGTTATATAATAAAATAAATAATATTGTAATGAAATTAAATTTAACAGCTGAATCTTAATAAATATATTTAAATATTTTAAATAATAATGCAAGGATCTAAAGTGGGTATTCTCGTTAATTTAATTATAAATATATTTTAAAGTAATACGTAATATTACTTTTTATTATTAAGTGATAATACTAATAAATTATTATTTTAATGTCAGTTTAGTAATATAATCAATCAAATTTTTTATCAAACCACATTTTAATGCATTAATTAGAAAAGCAGAATCTAAAAGAAATCTTTATTCAGTAAGAGATGTGGTAGTAAATTGTTACAGCATCTATGACAATGACGAGAAATGCATGGATTATGAGATTTTGAGCTATCAATTTTCTTAAAGCATTTGGTTCTTCTAATGTGGAGAATATGTCAGAAATATTAAAGTGCAGGTTGAAATATAGAGGGAGAAATGTTTTTCTTTTGCTTTAAATCGAATAGCATTTTACATTACATATTTTGCTTCCAAAACACACTTGAAACCTTTAAATTGCTCAGCTCCTATATAGATTACCCATGTATTTCACAAATTTGATTTCCATCACTTCAACTTACTATTTAATGTTACATGGGTGATATTAGTTACCAAATTTTGTTAATTATTTCGGCTCCAAGTGGATACTTAAAGACGGTCTCTCATTTAATCATCCATCGAGTCATCCTCAATGGATCTAACTTCTCGAATTGATTAACTATCGTAAGCCACCCACTAATAGAAGAAACATCCTCCTTTCATCTGGCCACTTGCTTTTCAATGTGAACACTATCTTTAAGGATTATTAGGATCCACTTGAGCGTAATAACCTTGTTTTTCTTGAAGGAATAATAGAATGGGCTTCACTGTGTACGTCATTTATATACTCCATGATGATAACTACCTTGTCATATCATGCAAACAGACAAAATGACCTCTTTTATAAATACCCTCCAAACGATGAGAAATAGATTTTTTTTTCCTTTAAGCAATCCTTGAGCACTTACTCTTTGCAAACCAATCTCCTTACCTCTCATTGGCTTCTCTATATTCTCTTTTATCTTTTCCAGCTCTTCACTTATTGACCTCACAACTTCTTCCTTATTTTACTTTTTGTTGCACTCTATATCAACACTCATACAATAAGATATTTAATTAAAAACGATCTCTACAACACACATTTGTAGAATATCATCATTTAATAAATTTAAAAAAACTCCATTATAAGTTTTACTTTCACCCATTATTATTATTTTTTAAAGTGAGCCAACTTTTTCATTAAAAAAAGTGATGACTTGAGAAAGAGAAAGGGAGACAGAAAAATGAAATGAAATTGACAAAAAGTAAATAAATAATTAAAAATAAGAATCCCAAACATCCATCAATTTATTATGTCATTGAGAAGCACAATGCAAATGTGAATTTGATTGTGCAAAGTACCCACTCAGCCTGCCTCTCCTAAAATGCTAATTGTTTGTTTGTTTCTACTTTTTTTTAAAGGTAAATTGTAGTGTCTGACGACATTAGCTTATGTTAAAAGGCTTTTATTAATTAGATATATGCTTTTGATTATGAATTCTAATCCATTGGGCATCATTATCTTTTATTAGATTTTGTGTTCTAATGGGGAATCTCCTGTATTGGGTGCCATCATCAAGTAAAAGGCTTCACAGCTTTTCAGCCCTTATGGGTGTTAATCTTGCACTCCTTACATTTCTTTAGCAATCCTTTTCCCTAACCAGCCAAATGTAAGTACGAGTGGCAGCTTAACTATATAACCCATCATATTATAATTGTCGAAACCTTTTTAAAAATCGACTTTTTATTTTAAAAATGAAAACAAAAATGGAGTCGACACTAATCATTTTTATGATGTGTGATCGGATCACCTCGTAATTTGATCATTTTAATAAAAAGTTTGATTTACTAAAACAATGATTTTCGGTCTACCAAAATCTAGGAAATGAGTTCAGGATTCGGTTACGCACGAGGAAGGATTAGCACCCTCATGACACCCAAAATTGATACCTAGTTGATTACTTGATGTCTTAGTGTCGAGAATTGAAAATTTGAAGAGAATTTAAAACACTATCTCTTTTTGTATCAAGAAATTACTTAACTAAATTGAATTTAATAGAAAAAGCCTTATTCCGAGTTAATCGAGAAGAAGGATCATGCTCCGTGAGTTACGACACGATGCCTCTAATTCTCGAAAACCAGAATAATCGTCGTTTGATCGTTACCTAAATCTCGTTTTTTGTTATTTTAAATAAGATATTCGATTACTTCAGTTTTAGGAAAATGTCATACTCCGTAAGTTAGAAGCATAACTCCTCGAATTCCAAAAATAATGAATATTGTTTCGGTTTTAAGTATTTTCTATTTGTTAGATAAAACGAAGATAAATTTTTAAATGATATATATTTAATTTATTAAGGCATGGTGTAAAAACAGATAAATAGATTTAAACATGATAGCATAGTGATTAGCAAAATAAGGTAAAATGGTAGATGGTAAAAAGAATGAAATAATAATATTAGAACGATAAATAAAAATGGAATAAGAAAAGTTATGCTCGTGAATTATAATAAGCAACTATAACGATAGTAAAATGCAACTATTTATAATAATAATGATAATCATGTCATCATCATAATATTAACATGAACGATAAAAATAATAATACAAATAATAATAACAATACGGGTAGAAAATACACAAATAAAAGAAAATATAAACAATATAAATTTTTAAATATATAAAAAAAGAGCATAAATTGTTGTAAAATAAATAAATAAATTAAGAAGTCAGAACAAGGGACCAAAACCGAACACGCGGAAAGGAGCAGGGATCAAATGGGAAATTATTCCTAAACCCATTAGACGCGTCGTTCCAAGAGGGACCAAAACGAAAAAAATCAAAATTAAATGGTATAATTTTTTTTTTAAAAAAAAAGAAAAAACAGAAATAGGACTGTATTGGAAAGCGTTTAAAAAGCGGAAGAACTAGGATTGCAATTATACCCTTGTCGCGAAAACACGTGGATCTTGCCAACATTCGGGTTTGGTCTCGAGTTGTACTTCAAAATGACGCCGTTTTGAGGCTTCTGAAGCTAGCCCTAAACGACATCGTGTAATGGTCCTATAAATACCAAAAAACTTCCAAAAAAAAAATCATTTCAGGCCTAGCTTTTAAAAAGAAATTGAAACCTTTTCTCCCCCTCAACCTTCCCCTGTGTCTGTCCGTTGAGCCGCCGTGGGTTACCGTGGCCACCGGACATCGACGACGGCCACCGTCGCCTCCGGTGGCCGGGGTTGTATAATAAGGGCCCCTTTTTATTTCCGTTTCACGGGAAACTCGAATCTCAAATCGAAACCCCTTAAAATCCGACCAAAATTGAAAAATGCAAAGGGACTTTTCAGTTTTCAGCCCTCTTTTTCGACGTGGCCTTTGACAAACCTAAGACGATTCGGAGGCCTCACACCAGAGGAACCGTCCTTGTAATGCCCTAAAAATCCCTTATATATATATATATATATATATATATATATATATCTATTTTCGTATGTTTGTGACATAAATACATGTTTGCTTCAGTGGTTAAGTGTTTTGGGAAGTGTCTGAAAAGTCTCAAGTTCTAGCCTTGGCTTGGGCAAAATTTTGTTTTTAATTGAATAAACCTTTATCTTTAGCCAGTAGGCTTATAAATAAATGTTAGTAAATATGTCAAAATGGGCTTGCTGGTTTGGTGGATAAGTAGAGTGGCAAGTATTGGAGGTCTTAAGTTTGAGTCCTGGTGTGTGTGAGGGAGTGTTTTATTTTATTACTTGTGTCGGGTAGGCATTTTGGTCCAGCCGAAATTCTGAAGTGTTCGAATGAAGGTTGGTTTTGGTTGTTGAGAGAATTATGGTGGGTTGGTAGTGAGGATTTTGAGGAGAAGTTTTAGGGATATGATGAGAGTTGGTGCCGAATTTGAATACTTTTTATTTTATTTTTGCTTTTTTTTCACTCAAAATTTCGACTTGGGAAGGGCTTTCTCTCCATTTTTCTTAGTTTTGTTCTTTTTTTTCTGCCGATTTGCTCCCCAAACTCCTCTATTTTCCACCGTTACTTTCTCTAACATCACTCTTGTGCTACCGATTTTATATTTCCTATCTCTATCGATTCGTTTTCTTTTGTTGGTTTACTCGCCTTAGTTTGTCTCTTTTCCCTAAAACTTTTTCCGAATTCTTGTTCTTTCTTCACTCTTAATTTGCGGTTTCTCTCTGAGAAGGGAAAATTGGAATTGGTTCTTCTTTGCTTCCCTTAGCCGAATACTTGACTCCCCATCTTTCTCCCTTTTTTGTCGACTTCTCTTTTAAGTTGATATTCGGGTTCAGCGTGGGCTGCATTCGGTTGGTAAGTCTTTTGGTAAGGGGGAGAAATTATGCCTCAAATGTTTTGGAGAAGTTTTATTTACTAATTTGTTTAGTTCCTAACAGTCTGTGGTGTCGAATTATGTTTAGCAGCATCAAATCGTAACGAACTTGGTCTACCTTCGGAATCGTAGGCTACATCTTTTGGAGCGGTAGGGGTAAGCAACATACTTGGAGTTTGATTATTGATGTTTTAATGGTATTAGTTTTAAGCGCGACTAATTTTAGACATGGAATTGTCATTGTTTAGGTGTTTTTTTTCTTAGAAGCATGTGCGTAACAAAAATCGTACCAGGTGTGTAAACACTGCCCAAATCGTAAACCGACAAAAGCCGAAAAATATGGCAATTGACGCTACATGAGTGTGTGCTTGCTCGTGTGGTAATCTGAACGCATAAAACGTGGGCGTTAGACTATTGAGGCCACCATGAGCGAATCGTGGTCTTTGGTCGTTTTGTGCCATGTTGGGCCGAAATGGGCCGTGTGGGCCCAATGGGCTTGTGGGCCCAACATGGGTAAACCACACGAACGTGAGGAGATTATTGGGCCAAACTGTGTGATTTTCATGACCGAGACCAATTTTTGGCTATGTGGGCCATTCGGGTGTGTGGGCTCGCATTATGGGCCTTGGGCCCATTTTTACTGTTTGGCTATTAAGGTCGTATGGGTCGCCTGAGACGACTGTGGACCTATTGATGGGTCGGTAAGTATACTTAGACCCCCAGACTAATGTAAAATGACTGTTATGCCCCTTTATTATAAAATGATTGTATGCTCTATGTTATGTATGACTGTATATGAGCATGCCATGGTATATATGTTTCATACATGTATGATATGTTGTATGAGGATGGGATTATTATGATTGAAGGAAGTTTACTGTACTGGCAGCTCTGCTGCAATTACTGTTTAGTGCCGCAATCGGTGCTAATTTTGGAGTGTAGGGATGGGTAGGTGATTTTATTCCCACATGGAGTGTTGGACTGGACCGAGTGGAGTGTAAAGGCTGGATGGGTAGGATTTCTGATTGCATGTCTGAACTGTTACTGTCACTGTAAAGGGATAAGGCCCAACTGAATTGAACTGAACTGTTATTGAATTGGGCTTAGTCTCAGACTGTAAATGCATTGGATATTTGCTTATATGGGGTTACACACTGAGTTTTAGTAAACTCACCCCACTATTTATCTTACAGGTAATCCCTAATCTTAGGGACCGGTGTTGCGAGGGACTCGGAGGCAGTCACACAACCACACCTACTTTTATTTTTTACTTTTAATTTATAAGAAATTTATTTTAGGTATTTATTCTGTAATAAGGCCTCTTTAAAATTTTCTTTAAAACTTTTTAATTTGGGGATTTTACTTATTTTAATTCATATCTGATAGAAGTAGGATGCTGATTTTCAAAAGATGTATGTTTTTTTTCAAAACACCACGTTTTCGTACCATAAAATAAAAGCTTCCGCATCAAACAATGTTTTAAATACAGTAACAAACTAATATGATCAACAAACTGCTAAAGACAACTTGAGTTTCAATAAACGAGAATTAATATAGAACGAGCTTTTTCATTGGAACTATGTTTTCAAAAAATACTTCAATGTGATATCGCCGGAGTCAGCCATAACTTCTAGGCCGGGTTTGGGGTGCTACAGTTTTTCATTGAAGACGGTGTCCTCGTCCACTCGTAGTGGTGGAACATGAAGCGGCCCAGTGAGTTTTTTTTAATCCTTTTCACTTTTTTATTTTATATTTTTAAAAAAAATAAAATAACAGATTTGAAAAATAGAAGAATCACCTTTGAAATTTTTCTTTGTATTCTGTTTTTAATTACTTTGTGTGTAAAAAATACATTCGATGTTATAGCTTTTATAACCATGATATTTATTATTTTTTTGTATTTTTTCTCTTGTTGTTTCTACTGTTTTTGCCATTTCCACTGTTTTTGCCCTCTGTCTTCTTTCGTTTTCTCTTTGCAGGTACCTATAGCGGTCAACGATGACGATGGGAGTCATGCCTTGCCATTTTGGTGCAATGGTGGCAATAGAAGCAGACCTTGGGCGGTTACACGCCGACGTGGTGGGGCGCGGCTCAAAAGGGCTAGGGGTCTTTTATTTTTCTGAAAACTTTAGTTTACGGGCTTGGGTTGGTAGTTTGGGCCTGGGTTATTGGGTTTTAAGGTTTTGGGTTAGGTTATATGTTTTGGGCCTTGAGGTTTTTTGTATTTGGGCTATTATTTTGGCCTTGTAATTTACTTATTTATTTGTTTGTAATTTGGGCCAGGCAAAATTGAGCTGTTACAATAATAATATAAATCATAGCACTTTTATACTACTTCTCCTTTCCAATTTCTAATGCTTTCTCTTTTGGAGAAGATATTGAGTTTTAATTAAATTATGTTAGATTTTTAAATGGAGATAAATTTTTTTTAGTATTGTTTTCTACATTCGAATTTAAGATGTTATTTATCAAAGATGATGGATGAAATTATTTCGGTTTGCAATAGTTTCAAGTTATGTTATATTTGTTGTTTGAACAAGAGTTGGGACAAGAAGATAGAACAAGACAATTATCGAAAATATGTAAAGAGAGAGAGAATCAACATATCAAATTTGTTAAAGCAATTTGGATTCACCAATACTATGTCTATTGAGTCTTGCTCAGATAATGATTTCATTCAACAATTCATCCGGTATAAAACTATTGGTTTAAGCCCAATCGTACCCTTTCATAATGGATAATTGCAGCCTCAAAATCGAACCTAAATTGTCACAACCACTCTTCCAAAAACCTCACAATACAATTAAGAATAACTTCCCAATAAATGCCTAAGTAAAAGGTGTCAACTTTCGAAATCTCAAGAAAAATACTAAAAAAAAAAAAAACACATCCTGTTGTGTCAAACCAACAGCCTATAAATAGGCTTCAAATAACTTCATCTTCAAGTTGAACTAGGATATGTCAGCAGCATTCAACAAGTTCAATCCTACTTAAAGCAAATATGATTAGCTTCGTGGAAATAAATCTGATCAGAAAGTTATCTTTTAAGATAAGAAGGGAATAATCCCAATCAAAATTGATCATTAAATTCAAGTCGAAATTACCTTGAATTCAAATGTATACAACTACTCATTCGCTGTTTAACAAGATCAAATAAAAAGCAATTAAACATGTCAACACTAAAACTTTAACGGTACCACGACAATTGTTATCATTGTTGTTGAAACAAGAAGAGAAACGAAAGAAACAAACAAAACTCTTAACAATGATTGCTAGATAATTATTATACTTTGAACAAAGTAGTTTCTTTCTGGGTTTTGGACCCATTTTTTATTTATTGATGAAGTGGTCCATATCTTATACTTGAGAAACCAACATTTGAGGCACGGAACAGCTAAGTTGAAGTTGAGATGTCCATATTTTTGTTACAAATTGTTTGTTTTCTTAATAAATTTGCCAAAGAAATTGCTAAGCAAAGTTTTTTTTTTTTCCCTTATGAGCTACGTTTACGCTGTCTCTCTCTAGTTGCAGATTTCTGAAGGCGTAATCACTGGCTTCTACAACAATGATAAGTTATTGTTTGGCACCCACCATTCAAAATAACACACAGCGACTCCGTCTTCTTCACTTATGTAGTCTTTCTCAAAGAAAAATAATTAATTTTTTGTATTGTCCAAAAATAAATTCAAAACTGATTTAATTATATATTTGAATATAAATATTTTATAATTAAGGTAGTCAATAGATAAATATATTATTTTTTTACTTATACCGTACATTAGATACCCAATCATTTCGATGTATCGTTTTAAATTTCACACGATTTATAAAAAATATTTAATATATATATAAATATTTACAAATATCAAATAATAATATTAAATAAATTTTAAATATAAAATATTTATCAATTATATAAAATATGAATTTCACAAATACAATTCAAATAAAATCTTTACATTTACATGTAACAATTTATTATTCAATAACCTCAAAATCAACAATAGCAGAATTATACTTTTAAATCCATTTTTTACTGATCAATAGTCATATTTCAACTGGTATGACATAAGTTAAAGTTAATTGTTGGGATTTATTAGAATAGGATATGAACTATGCAAAATGAAATTCACCATCTTACTTATAATATTATTTGTGATTCAATCAACTATAACAAATAATAATTAAGTTGGATGTTATATCAGTGATGTAAAATGTCACAAAAGTATATAAAATGCAATTATTACTGATTTTAGTTAAGTTGTATGTTATGGCGAGTGATGTAAAATGTCACAAAGTAATATAAGAGAGCAATTATTACTAATTTTAATGTATGAATTATTTTGTTTTCTTTATATTTATATACTATTATTGGCCACCAAAAAAGAAGGAAATATCTTGATTAATGATAGAAATGCAGGTCCTACAGTGCTGCATAGATAAAGATCATTTACCATAATGGAAAGAAAAAAAGAAAGAGAAAGATGGAAGAAGAGGTAAGTGTGGGATGACAGCTAAACTTGATGTAGTAATAATTGGTGTCTCCCACTGAGATGGACAGACACCAAAAGCAAACAAACTGATGATGCATTGATGTCTGCATAAAAGGTTAAACTGTCAAATCTTTCTTCCATGGATTCCACTCAAAGTTGATACTTGAGCTCCATTTGTGAGGTTGATGAAAACTGAAAACAAATTTTAAAATATAAAAAGGTTGGTGGGTGCATACAGCAAAGTGCAAATACATCATTGGTAGCAAGAAACAATGCTCTTTTTTCTCACCATCAGTGTCAGCTTTTTCCCACCTTCATCCATTTTGTTCATTAAAACAACTTCATGGTGGTCTCGTAGCCTTGGTTTTCTTCAACTTAACTGGAATGGTGAGTGTAATTATGATTTCTTTTTATTATTATATAATTCTTGAGAAAAAAAAGAAGAAGATGTTCTGGATCACTTAAAAAAGTGATTATTTATAAAAGAAAATTTAAAATTCTTTTAAACAGATAATAAATTAATTTAGGTTTAAGAATCAAGTTTTAAGCATTCCATGATGATTCCAAATTATTGTCTTGAATCTCAAGAATTAAAAATTAAAAAATTTACATTTAATTTTATTTTTATTTATGCAATTTAAAATAGGTGTTTTTTCATTTACAATAATCCATTGGATTTGGGTGTCCAGCTTTAATATTATTGTATAGGAAAATGGATTGTATGAAACTGTGATTCCATGTCATCCCTATCTTTTTTCAATAGGAGTATGACAAATCAAATTTTTCTTCCGATTTTTAGCCGTTTTAGTTGGATTAGAATTTTTTCAGGAGAGCCTGCCCTTTCTGGCATGTCTTTGTTCTTGGTTTTTGTTATAGTTGAAAGTGGAGTGGTGGCGATGCCACACTAAAGTGCAGGATTTCTTGACTAGCATAGCGTTACTTTGGATTGGAAGCTACGCCTGAAATCAATGGAAGACGAATTAGCAGGGTTAACACTCAATGAAGAAGAAGATGCAATCCTACAAGTCCAATTAGAACCAAATACAGAAAGAGGAGAGGAGATCTTCAGGTTATTAGGTTGTTTTCTAACTGCTAGTATTATTCATTTTTCTGCAATGAAAAATACTATGACAAATCTTTGGCACCCAATTAAGAGAGTTCATATACGAGATTTTGGAGAAAAAAAGATTTTTGTTCCAATTCTATCATGTCATATATTTGGATAGGGTGTTAAAGGGGTTTCCATGGACATTCAATAACCATTTGCTAGTGTTACATAAGTTATAGTGGGGAGTAGATCCTCTCAAAATCCCATTATTCATGGCGTCTTTTTGGGTTCAGATACATGACGTCCCCATTGGCCTTTTTTCAAAAAATTTAGCAGTACAATTGGGTAACTTTGTAGGTGAATTTATTAAGTATGATGGATCGAATCTGGGGAAAGAAAACAGGAATTATATGCGGGTAAGAGTTAGGATTAATGTGCGACGACCGTTAAAAAGGAGGAAACAAATTTTGTTCTGTGGGAATTGTACCTATGTAAGGTTCAGGTATGAACAGTTGTCCCTTTTCTGTTTTTACTGTGGTTGATTGGGACATAATGATTCCTTTTGTGAAGCAAAGATGGCGCTAGGGGTGGAAGTAGCTGAGATGGGTTGGGATCTATCATTACGAGCTCAGTCACGGAGGGCTGCAGCAATAAATAGTGTGTGGATAAAAGAAGAAGAGGAGGGGAAACTAAAAGGAGATGGTAAAGGTATTTTTATGACTAGAAGTAATTTGTGGACTGGTAAAATAAAATAGCGGGATATGGAAAGTCTTTTGACCCAGTTTTGGGTTTCAGCTTGGAAGGCCGAAAGAATTTCAGAAATCACAAGGGGAAAATTTTAATGTCAGATCAAGTGTTAACTGATATGGAGCATGATCTGGAGGACGGTGTTTTGATTGGCGAAGAAAGGAAAAAGAGGGTTAGAGAGAAGATGGAGAGTGCGATAGTTTTGGGAAATGAGAATTCTCCGGCAGGTAGGAATATGAGATTGCTAGAGGTTAATAACTTTGTATCGGCGGCTACCAAGAGGCAAGCCGACCGGGCACAACGAAATTGCTAAGCTGGAATGTTCATGGATTAAGGAGTCCACAAACAGTTCAGAGACTTTGGTATATGCTGAAGTTATAGAATCCCCAAATGGTCTTCTTCATGGAGACAAAGATATATAAAAATCAAATAGAGGTATGTTAATGGGATAAAAGTTGATCCAGAAGGTACTAGAGGAGGATTATGTTTGGCGTGAAAATCTAAGGTGTGTGTTATGTTGCGACAATACTCAAAAAGGCATATTGATGTGATGATAGATGATAGTGATGTAAAAGGTAAATAGAGGTTTACTGGTTTTTATGGGTCCCAATATGTACATGATAGAAATAATTCTTGGGCTGGTTTGAGAAATTTATACTCTGGAGAAAGATTTTCGTGGTTTGTTTGTGGTGATTTTAATGAAATATTGTGCGGATATTAAAAGAAGGGTAGAGTACCTAGAGATGAAAGAAGAATGGAGTTATTCTGCAATGTTCTAACAGATTGCAGCCTAGTGGATGTGGGGTTCTCTAGGAGATGGTTTACATGGGAGAGGGGAAATTTACCTGAAACAAATATACGAGAGAGGCTTGATAGAGGCATTGCAAATAAAGAATGGATGGTTATGTTTCCTGAGGTAACTATGCAACACCTCACTCATTCTTTCTCTGATCATTGCCCCCTTTTAGTTAATACAAAAGAATACAGCACAAGGGTTGACGGAGAAAGCTTTTAAATTTAAAGCCTGATGGACAATTGAGGAGTCGTTCGAGGAAGAGGTTAAAAACATCTGGGGGACATCATCAGGTAATTTGATGCAGAAATTAGATAAGCTAAAGCACGGTTTGAGGAGTTTGGATGTTCGGACCCAAGTTAATCAGAAGAAGCGAAAGACATTTCTCACAGATAGGGTATCAGAACTCTTAGCAGCTGAAAAAGATGATCCTAATTTGGTTGAGTTGATTGACACAAAGATTAAACTAAATATTGAAATAGATAATGATGAATGCTACTGGGAACAAAGAGCGCGCATAAACTGGTTGAAATATGGAGATAGGAAACTGCTTTCTTTCATAGTCAAGCCACGCAACGGAGATGAAAAAACTTGATTCATAAATTACAAGACAAGGAAGGAAGAGAAGCAGAGAACATCCAAGATATAGAAGACATTACACGATCCTATTTTCAGAATTTATTTATGATAGAAAGAAGGGAAAGTTGTGATCATTTGCTATCGAGAATTGATAGATGTATTTCTGAGGAGGATAATTAATTTCTTATAGTACTCTACACAAAGGAAGAGATTAAAGCAGCAGTGTTTGAGATGGGACCTACAAAAGCCCCAGGAGAAGATGAATTACCGGCTTTATTTTATCAAAAGTGTTGGCACATTGTTGGAGATGATGTAATCAAATTCTGCTTACAAGTCCTGAAAGAGGATAAGGGTTTCAAACAGGTAAACTCTACACATATTGTAATCATTCCAAAAGTTGCTAACCCTGTTAATATGAAGCAGTTCAGGCCAATCAGCCTATTTAATGTGATTTATAAAATTATGGCAAAAGCTATTGCCAACAAGCTCAGAAGAGTTATTGAGAAATGTATTGATGTGGCTCAGAGTGCTTTTGTACCAAGGAGGTTGATTTCGGATAATGTTCTTCTTGCCTATGAAATTTTACACACATTGAAACAGAAGAGAGTGGGGCAAAAAGGCTTTATGGCTGTGAAGCTTGGCATGAGTAAAGCATACAATAGAGTTGAGTGGAAATTTATAAAAGAAATAATGACTCGAATAGGCTTCACTTGTAATTGGATTGAAAGTATTATGGAATGCATAAATTTTGTTTCTTATTCGATTATAGTAAATGGATTCAAATGGGAGAATTTTCATCTGACAAGGGGGTTGCGTCAAAGGGATCCGCTTAGCCATTTTATGTTTCTTATATATGGGGAAGGCTTATCTAGTCTAATGCGTCTTGCAATGAGCGCAGGAATATTGAGAGGAGTAAAAGCCAATAAGAATGGTTCGTAGGTATCGCACTTATTATTTGCAGATGATTTCATTTTATTTAGTGAAGCAACTAGTAGATGAGCTAATGTTTTAAAAAAAATTCTTAGAAAGCACAGAATGTGTTCAGGGCAAAGTTCTAATTTCGACAAATCAACTGTCTTTTTTAGCAAGAATACAACTGAAGTTGAAAGAATAGGGGTGGTGAATATATTGGGAGTTAGAAGTTCGAATGACACAAAGCGTTTCCTAGGGTTGCCTAATATAGTAGGTAGGAAGAAAATGGAGTCATTCCAGAATTTAAAAGATCGAATCAAGAAGTGAATTGATCACTGGAGTACAAGATATCTATCGCAAAGAGGAAATGAAGTATTTATTAAGTCTATTTTACAAGCCATCCCAACTTACATTATGACATGTTTCCTTTTACCTAAGACTTTATATGTCGAGATGGAGAATATTATTGCCGAGTTTTTGTGGCAAAAGGGATAAAGAAAACTGGGTATACATTGGTGTGCGTAGAGGAACCTTTGTATTTTGAAGGAAAATAGAGGTCTCAGATTTCAAAATATTAGCCAGTTTAATATCGCTTTATTAGCTAAGCAACGTTGACGCCTTATTACTTATCTGAATTTCTTATCGGCAAGAGTCTTAAAGCCAAGTATTATCGACATTTAGACTTTCTTAATGCACAATTAGGTAACTTACCTTCACTTACCTGGAGTAGTGTCTAGGCTGCAAAAGGTTTGTTACGAAGTGGGTTGGGTTGGAGAGTAGGAAAGGGAACTGGAATCTTAGTTTGGGATGATCATTGGATACTAGAAAAAGATACAGATGGCTAGAACCACAGAAATGATAGTGAAGTTAAGCTTGTCTCTAATTTAATTGATGCTACAAATAATTTGTGGAAGACAGATCTAGTGAAAAATACATTTTCAGCAGATATTGCTCAAAGGATTTTGCAAATCCCTCTGGCGAAAAACACAGGCCGATTTGAAAAATTTCTACAAACAACTATGGAATTTACAGTTACCCTCAAAGATTATAATTACAGTTTGGAAAGTTTCCTGGAACTATATGCCTACTTTAGTCAATCTGAGATTTAAACAAGTAGTTGATGATACTGTATGCCCTTGTTGCAGATATGGGGAAGAGGATGTATATCACGTCTTTCGGTTTTGTCCTACAACAATAGAGATTTGGAAAATGTTAGATCTTTCTTGGGTTAACAACTCTATGATCCAAAGTTTTTGGGATTGGCTAACCTGGATTTTCAAGAGGAGCACTCACAAACAATGCCGATTGTTCTGTTGTGGAATGTGGTTCTTGTGGAGGTTGAGAAACAAGCTCATGCATGAAAGGAAAATAGAGTTAGGAAAAGAGTTATCAATGAAAGTTCTAAGGTATTTGGTAGAGATTGATGGATTGACAGAGAGAAGAAATACCTTGAACACAGTTAGAAGTGCCAACCAGAGAGATTGAAATCCCAGGGTAATGATTCATTTTGATGCAGCATTCAACAAAAGAGATTTCAAATCGATGATAGGTCTGGTGGCAGCAGAAGCTTATGATGGATTTCATGCAGTTAAACTAGGTATCTCTATAAGAATACACTAAGTTTTAATAAAGGAGGATTCACGCACAATCATAAAGAAATGTCAAACAAAGGTGCAAAATAAGTCAATTATAGGAGCAATCATTAGTGATGTTCAAGGGTTTTTTACTAAAATAATCCAAAAGAAATAAAAATATACCAAAATATATCCCCCAAAAAATTATTTACCAAAATATACCAAAAAAAAAAAGGGCTGAAGGTGGTGCCAATGAGAATGGCAGCACCAGTGGTGCCAATGAGAATAGCGGTACAGGACTAAAATGTAACTGTCTGTAGTTTCAAGGACCTGACATGCAAATTTATCATTTTGAATTTTGAAAGTGAATTGGTGGGTGTGTCGCGCCAAAGCTGAAACTTGGCTAATTGCCTTCTAAGCCCTCCTTATTTATTATTTTCTTTTTATTCCCCTTCAACTCACTTTTTTATTTAATAAAAAAGCCCTCAACCTATTTTTGTAGTTAAATAAGCTCTTAATCTATGATTTTTACTCATAAAAGCCATTTATTTTATTATTAAAGTAAATATATTTTACCTAAAGTAAAGCTATTTAAAAAAGTATAAACTAATTCTCCTTTTATGTATTATTTTGGTAATTTGATGAGAATAGTTTATTAAATAAAAAATTTTATACTTTTTTATTTAATAAAAAAAAGTATAAACTAATTTAGTAAATTTGAGTGAGAATCGCCATGTGAAGGAAGAAGGGGACCGGATAACACTTAATGGAAGAAATGAAACGACTATCAAACTTGAATATGAAAAGAAGATGAAAATGGAGTCTAGCTACTGTTTCTGAATCAACTAGGAATTATTACCCTAGGTCTTTCCCTAGGTTTCATTTTTTATTTTATTCTAATGGATCGACTGAAAATACATTCAGCTGGCCCATTTTCAGATGTTAGCCCAATTTCTGTTTTATAGTTTATTTTATTTTAATAAATTGCTAGTCGATTTTCTAAAAAAAAAATTTAATTTGTCATGCTTCTATTGGAAAGAGATAGAGATGGCATGGGGTCACGATTTTATATAATTCTCCCACTTGAAACATCTCAATACAACTGAGACGTATTTATACAAGGAAGAGAGAAACTAACAGCTAAAATAATAGAAGCAACCAACTGCAAAGCTACGTCAACTGTTAACTGCTGAAAATACTAGAATAGCTAACTATCTAAACTGTAGTATTTAACACATGTTGTTAACTCTAATACTCACCAACAACATTTTTCTTACAAATTTAATTTTATATCCTTAAACTCGATAATTGTACCTCTTCAAATTTAATTTTTTTTTCAATGTATTAGTATTACGTTAATTATCTAAAGGCGAAAGATCCCTTTAACTCCAACTACATCTAGAACTTAATAATCATAGGTGTCATGTTTAGACAAATTTGTTATATTAAGGTTAGACGGTTAAATATTTCAAATTAAAAAACTCCTTAACTCCAAATATACCCTTGAACTTGACAATTATACCTCTTCGAGCTTAGTCTTCTTCACTATATTAATGTTAAGTTAAGTATTTAAAGGCGAAAGATTCTTTAACTTCAACTACATCCAAAATTCGACAATCGTAAGTGTCAAGTTTAGACAGAATATTAGGGTTAGGTATTTAAATATTTAAGAAAATGTATTTTGAGAAATAACTTTCTCACTCGTAATAATAAACAATAACCTTTTGAAAATTTTATAGTAAAAAAGGGATATTAACTATTAATTTTTGCTTTTAAAAATAAATAGGGTATGTTTGGTTTCAAGAAATAAATATAATTTTTGTTTTCATTTTCTTAAAATACGAAAAGTACTAAAAATTATGTTTGGTTGACAATTTTGAAAGTAAGCTTTTAAAAATGTTTTCATTATTTTCATTAAAATATTTTATAAAATTGAAAAATTGAAACAATAGTTTTCAATTTTAAATTTAAATCAATAAGTCGTTCCTAGTTCAAATCCATTTTAAAACAAAAATATTTTGTTTTCAACCATTTTTAAATATTAATTTTTAATACCTTGAATCAAATTAGAGGTGATCATGGGCCGGGCCAGGCCCAAACAAAATTTTAGGCACGCTTTGAGGCCCGGATTTGGCCCGGCCTGAAATATGGACCTAAAAATTTGTCCAATCCCGGTTCGAGAGAAAATTACTAAGCCCGAGCCCGGCCCGACCCGACCCATATTAAATATATATATTTAATATATATAATATATTTGATTAAAAATAAAAATATATAATTGATATAAAATTTGGGCCGCGCCAGGCCTGGGCCAAAAAAGTTTTACCCGAGGCCCAACCTGTTTTCTAAACGGGCCTCATTTTTTGCCCAAACCCATATTTCGGGCCTATATTTTTACCCGAACTCTCCCATTTTTCGGGCGGGCCATCTGGCCGGGCCAGGTAGCCCAACCCATGATCACCTCTAATTCAAATTCATATAAATGTAATAATTTTTATTTTATTGTATTTCTCATGTTTTATTATACAAAATAGTATACAAACAAGTTCTCATATTTTTATTATTGAAAACAAATTTTATTTTAACTTAGTAAATACATTTTAATTATTTTAAAGAAATAGAAAATGAAAGCTATTTTTAAAAATAAAATAAAAATATTTTCAAAAACTAAACATAACCTAAAATTCCTCTTTCATCCCAAACACCCATTTCCTTTCAAATATTAAACTAAATGTGGCTAATATACATGTATATATATTGAAAAATTATCTCTCATCCACCTTTTGCGAAGATTTTTCAATTCCACAAGTAGGTTAAGAGTGTAATAAATGTATTGTAACGTGTAGTAAAAAATAAAATAATATATATAAATAAATAATGGTTAGTATTTGGTACACCGACATCCTTTTTTTATTTCACACGTAGTCCTAAAAATTACCATGCATGCATCTCTTTTTTAAATATTTATTATTTAATATTTTACTATACCTTTATAGAATACTTGTCAACCCTTGATCTTTCATGTGGAATTTAAAACTCCACGACAATGGATCAAATATTATTCTTATAAATAAATGTGACACTTGTCATATCCTACTAATTGTAATATATATATATATATATATATATATATAATTCCCATTTGGTGTATCAAATATCAATATATTTAGAGATTAATGCAAAAATAAAATAATAGAAAATATTAAAATAAACTGTATTTAATCTTAACAATTATTTTTGTCATCAATTAAAATTATAAATTAAAATAACAATTTAAAAAATTCTATTAAAGTATTACTATTACATATATAATAAAAATATTTATTAACAATAAAAATTATTGAAAAATTTTAAATACATGTTAATGTAATTTTCTAGGAGTTTAATTAGTATATTACAGTGTAAAACAAAATTGTAAAATAAATTTTTTATTATTTTCATTCCAAGGTGTGACACTCCTTTGAAATAATAACATATATAAGTTTGAAATAATAAAAATAATATGCTAAAATTGGAAACTAAAGTTTAGATTATATTTAATAAATTAAACGTGAAATTAAATAAATTTATAATTAACATTAAATTTATTCTATTAATAAGATTATAAAAAATTAAACTTCATAACATTAATAATTAACTTTTAACCTAAAACTCGAATTAAATTTTAGAAAATTAATAACGTTACTTTTGAATACCAAAATGTATAACTTTTATTAAACACATATACCACATTAAAAATTTATCGAACTTGAGTGCCAAATTATGCGTTAAGCATTTAATCAATAATTGGTTTGAGATTTTCAATTTAACCAATAACTCTATACCCATTTTTCTAAAACCCTCAAATTTTTAAGACACCATTGACACAAAAGCCATCACTTATCATCCCAATTGGTGCAAAGCTTTAAGCGCTAGCATTTGCTCCAACTTTTGATTCGATTTTTATTTCATTGGGTATTAATGTGTGTTTCTCCAAGTTGAGCCGAAATATGGTCACCATCTTTTTCCAGCTCCAGCCCAAAATAAGAGTATTATTTTGTTAATAGATACCCATATTACAAAGGGGTAAAGCTCGACGTTACCATTCTTCCTCATCCGATGTCTTTTAATAATCCAATAAGCCCAATCAAAAGTGGGTCTACGGGCTATGAAAATTTCGGGTAAAATTGAATTAATTCGGTTAACTAATCGAATTTGATTAATCAGTCGGTTAACCAAATTAATTCAGTCAGGGGTCGGTTAATAATTTTTTGGAAGTCCGGTTAACAGTTAATTTAGTTCGAAATCGGTCGGTTAACCGAATTTAATAAATAATATTATAATATATAAGTATTCAGTTGGCTCGGTTAATTTTTTGGAAATATAAATTAATCGGTTGGTTAAGCCGGTTAATTTTTTATATGTTTTATACTTGTTTTAACAAAAAATAATAAAAAATATATATATAAATTTCGGTTAACCGACCGAATTACACGAAATAGTTCGGTTCGGTTAAATTTTTTTTTAAAAATTTCAGTTCGGTTAACTGTTAAGAGCTTAAAAGAGTCGGTTAATTTGGTTAATAGTAGTTCGGGTCGGTTAACCGATTGAACACCCCTAATAGATGCCTATAATCGTGTCTTTCTCCCCAAGTGTTGGTATCTTGTTTAAACCTTTTAGACTAAGGAACTTGGATCCACCTCTTTAATGCATTATCACAAATGGACTGGCTCACAAGCTTAATGACTTAGGACTATCCGAAGAATGGGCTGCTTTACTTGTATAATATAAAAATAATAAAAAATTATCAAAATGATATCTCACTCCCATTATTTATGAAAATCGTATAGTTTGGGTGGTAGAGCGGTGGCACCACCCTTATTTTTTTGACCTTTGACCTTAATCATTAGTCTGTTATGCAAAACAACAAAAAAAGTTTTTTAAGGGTGAAGGGTAGTGGATAGGTGGTTTTTTTTACCTGTATAATATAAAAACAATAAAAATTTACCAAAATGGTATCCCACTCCCATTATTTACAAAAATGCTATGGTGTCGGTGGTGGAAAGGTGACACGACCCTTTTTTTTTTACCCCAATCATTAGTCTGTTATGCAAAAGAAAAAAATAATTTTTTAAGGCTGGAGGGTAGTGGATAGGAGGCACTGGTTAGGAAAAATATGGGTTATACCATTCAAATATGGGTTGGGAAAAATAATTTTTAATGGTTGGAGGAGGGGATCTGACAGGTGACACTACTTTTCGCTGGAGGTGACCACGCAGTCACGTGGTCTGACAGCCTGAACTGACCAATTTAGGCGTTACGGGTGTTAAAAGTGTTTTTTTTATAAGAGAGCCATTGTCCCCTAAAAGAAAAAAAAAACAACAACTAAGGAGAATAAGGGTTTTGAAAGGTTATTTTTGTAATTTTATTTTGGCTAGGTTAAGAATTTAAAGGGAGGAGGCAACGCATATTAATGTTGTTTGAATATTTATTGTATGTTTGGTTTAGAGTGAAAGGAGGCAACAACAAATTTTTTTGAAAGGTAAATTTATTTTAATAATTATTATTTGTTATATTTTATAACTATAAAAATAAATTTATAAAAAATATATAAACAAATACTGATTTTATAAGTATAATTAAAAACCCATATTTGTTTGATTTTTTTTTTGTAAATTTATTTTTTATACTTATAAAATCAAACAAACAATAAGTATTAAAACAAGATAGAATTTTGAACGGAAGAGAGGTTGGACAAGGGGAATAAAGAGGAACAGTTTATATAAATCAGATATAAATTATTTTGAAAATTTTCTGATTTGAAGTGAGTCTACACTTGACAGACTTAAGATTGATGATAGTGGAGAAAACTATACAGTTGAAGCGTTGATAGTAGACAAATTGAAAATGTATAATTTTGATTAAGTGTTAACCAAGTTCTTGTTTTAGAATCATTTTAAAAAAAAACTCTGATTTTTCCCTAAATTTATTTTCTACTACTTTTGCTAAACCTGTTTTTCCAACAATCAATGCATATACATGATATATTTATGATGCAACACACATGCAAATTTCCCGAATGCCTATCCTAACCGTCTTCGAACATCGCTCGAGACACCGAAAATACATATCAATAACTGACCATCCCGAATTTGTTTTTCAGGTGACGATGGTCGTTCACTTGTCATCTATGGTGATGACTTTTACAACAATAACTTACCATCCCAATTGCCCAATTTTTATGGCTTTTTACTACAATTGTAACACCCCTAACCTGTATCCATCGCCGAAATAGGGTTACGAGGCATTACCAAAGTTTACAGAATAATTTTCGATTAATTGAGTCATTTACTATTCACTTTCCGACAGACTATTTAAGGTCCCTTATATGGGCTATTGAGGAACAAAATATGCATCAGGGTCGATCCGGGATTAAATCGGGATCATAGGGGATTTTTGCAAAATCCTAAAATTTTTCTCAATTACATAGGTCACACGTTTATATGGTTTAGGGACATGCCCGTGTGGTCAGGCCGTGTGGTTTCACACACCCATGTGACTTACCTCACTCCAGGCCGTGTGGCTTCACATGCCGGTGTCCCTAGGACGTGTAACTCTCTGACTCGCATACCATGAACAAATTGATCTCACACGGCCAAGTCACACGCCCATGTTATGGACCGTGTGTCACACATGGCCTAGAGACATCCCGTGTGTCTACTCGTGTGAACAAAATAAGGCTATGTCCAAGCCTAATTTCTTACCCATTTTCATCCAAATGCTACCCAAACAATTCATATATGATTTTCAACCAATTTCATCACACAAGTAGCCATACTTCCATATACACATTTGATGCAAAACTTACCTCATAATCATACATGTATAAACCATCAATTTCAAACCCCTTTATCATACATGTTATACATACCACTTACCCCACAATATACTAAAATCAAGTTAACCTTAGCCATACCAATGGCTAAGTTTACATCCATCCATCCATTTCAAAACTCAAAATACTAAGTTTAGCCTATACATGCCATTATCACAAAATAAAGCATTTTCTTATACTAAAATATTGGAGTGGATAGTGTGATGTGGCTTCGACCTATCTCCGACCTTCTGAGCTTTCGAGCACTATAGAACAAGGGAAAAGAAACAGGGTAAGCACATAGTGCTTAGTAAGTTCATGCAACAAGAATTTAACTTACCACATATGTCCATTTAATTAAATCAAACATGCATATTTCCAAACAATAGGATATTACCTTATCACACACGATCTCAACACATGAGTTAGTCCAATAATCTCCATGTAATAGTATCATGCGAAGGAATGATGAGCTCATCAATTTCATGAATTTCATACCTTTTTTATTTCCAAAATTATCCCGTTAAATTTACTGGAATTTCGATGGATAATCAGTAGCACACTTATAGTGTACAATTCTATATCCCGTCAATTCATATTTACCCTTATCAAGGAGCACACTCTCGAGCCTCATTTCTTACAGCAGGGTTACCTGTCCAGGCTAAATCCCCTGTATCATATGCTCAAAGAGTTTTGTCAGGATTAACAGTCGAGGCTAAATCCTTTCAGTGACAAATACTCTATAGAGCTTAATCTGGATTACCCGTCCAAGCTAAATCCATTCAGTATCACATCCATCAGGAGGCTTATATTAGGATTACTTGTCCGGGATAAATCCTTTTTCATGTCGTATGTAATATAAATTTTCACTGATCCATCGAATTCCTCTTTATTCACCCAAGATTTATTTTCTCTTTTTTCATCAAATATATTAAACATTTCATCATTTTCCATTCATTGCACATTCACATCACATATTCATGCATTACAAGAATTTTATGAAAATAAAATTCAAGTTACACGAACTTACCTTGATAATATGTCGTGTTCGAAAGTCAAATAATCCGAGACTTTCTCCTTGCCTCGATCTAATCTCGTATTTGTATTGTACGGATCTATATAAATTAATTTAATCATTAATTTCACTCAATTCATATCCCATTTCATTCAATTTATGATCTAGGAAAAATTACCATTTTACCCCTAAACTTTTCATTAATTCTAATTTCGTCCCTAGGCTCGGAAAATAAAATTCATGAAATTTAATCCTCTATCCAAGCTTAGCAGAATTTCATATGTATCATTTACAGCACATATATTTCACAAAAATCAGAAATTTTCTTTGAATTTTACCGTTCTACAATTTAGTCCTCTTTTTGTAATTTCATCCAAAATCACTTTGTAAAAGTTGTTTATTTACTAACAACCTTTCATTTTTTACCATAAACTTTCAATTTCCAGCATATTCATCCATGGGATAATTTTTGTACTTTACTAGCTCTTCAATTTAATCCCCAAATTAGAGAAAGCAAGTTATACCGATTCTAAAAACATCAAAATTATTAAAAACGGGACATAGGAACTTACCAATTAAGCCAAGAAAGTTTTCTTAATCTCTCCTAGGGTTTCCATGCAAATTTTGGGATGAAGATGAATAAATATGATGATATTTTCCATGTAATTAATTATCATATTTTATTTTACTTAATTCCAATTTTGTCATTACCCTTTTTCTCAAATTCCATGGATGAATCACCAAAGATGTTTTCCCATCTTTTTGTTGATGGTCTAATTATCATATTAGGACCTATAATTTCAAGTTTCATGACTATTTGGCCCTTTTAGCATCTAGCACTCAACTTTCACATTTTATTCAATTTGGTCATTTCTCTAATTTATCATTAAATTGGTAAAATTTTCCTATCGATATTTTTCATATGAGTTTTCTATCATATTACATATCATGCAATAACATTAAAATATATTTCAATTCTAGCTTGGATTTATGGTTATGAAACCACTATTCTGATATCACCAAATCTAGGCCATCACAATTCTCCTCCTTAAGGATTTTCGTCTTAAAAAATCTTACCAGTAAAGAGGTTCGGCTCCCATGTAGCCTCTTCAATCCCATGTCGTTGCCAAAGGACTTTCACTAAATTTATCCTTTTATTTTTTTAGCTCATTTGTCTCTCGTGCCAGAATCTTGACCGATTCTTCACCGTAAGTCATATCAGACTGAATCTCAACTTCTGTCGATGAAATAACATGTGAAGGATCTAATCGATACAGCCGTAACATGGACACATGAAATACATTATGAATTTTCTCAAGTTTAAGCAGTAGTGATAATCGATATGCAACCGGTCCAATCCGTTTTATCACTTCGTATGGCCCAATGAACCGTGGACTTAATTTACCTTTATAACCGAATCAGAGGACTTTCTTCCAAGGTGTTACTTTCAGAAATACCTTATCGCCAACCTGAAATTCAATTTCTTTTCGTTTAAGGTCAGGATATGATTTCTGGCGATCAGAGGCTACTTTTAAACTATCCCAAATTACTTTCACATTTTCCTCTGTTTCACGGATTAAGTCAACTCCGTGTATCTTTTTCTCACTGAGCTCTGTCTAGTATAACGGAGTTCTACACTTACGACCATATAAAGCCTCATACAGAGCCATTTTAATACTGGACTGATAGCATTATTATATGCAAATTCAATCAAAGACATATATTTTTCCCAATTACCTTCGAGTTCCAGTAAACAACATCAAAACATATCTTCCAACACCTGAATTACACGTTCAGATTGGCCATCTGTCTAGGGATGAAATGTAGTAGAAAAATGCAATTGAGTCCCCAAAGCTTCTTGTAGTTTGTCCCAAAATCGAGACGTAAACTGAGGATCTCTATCCGAGATAATGGAGACTGGTACCCCATGTAACCTGACAGTCTCAGATATATATAATTCAACCAATTTATCCAAAGGAAAATCCATATGTACCGGTATAAAGTGCGCTGACTTTGTCAATCGGTCAACGATTACCTAAATGACATCTTTCTTCTTCGGCGGTAAGGGCAATCCAGATACAAAATCCATTGTGATTCTTTCCCATTTCCATTCCGATATTGTAATTGGCTGTAATAACCCCGAAGGTACCTGATGTTCAGCTTTAACTTGCGGACAAATCAATCATTTAGTTACAAATTCAGAGATGTCACGTTTCATGCCCGGCCACCAGTAAATCTTTTTCAGATCATTATACAGCTTGTTACTTCCCAGATGAACAGACATAATACCACTATGTGCCTCGTGTAAAATCTTCTTTATAAGCTCTGTACTCCTCAGTACACATATTCTGCCTTTGAATAATAAACATACATCGGCCCCAATCTAAAATTCAGAATCAGTTCCCGAATCACATTGCACCAGTTTAGCCTGTAACTTTTCATCATCTTTTCGAGCTTTACAAATCTATTGTAAAAACATTGGTATAGCTTTTAATCCAGCTATAACTAAGCCATCATCAGATAATGTTAACTGGGTATTCATAGCTCACAAAGCAAACAGAGATTTCCGGCTCAAAGCATCAGCTACTACATTAGCCTTACCCGGATGATAATCAGTTACCAGATCATAATCAACTCAAGCCACCTGCGCTATCTCAAATTTAAATCTTTTTGTGTCATCAAATATTTCAAACCCTTGTGATCAGTGTAAATATGACATTTCTCGCCATACAAGTAGTGCCGCCATATTTTTAGTGCAAACACAATAACAGCTAACTCAAGATCATGTACCGGGTAATTTCTTTTGTGTGGTTTAAGTTGTCTTGAAGCATAGGCTATTACTTTACCTTATTGCATCAAGGCACGACCTAAACCATTTAATGAAGCATCACTGTAAATAATAACTTCCTTACCCGGTTCTGGCTGTACTAAAACAAGTGATTTTGTCAACAGGTCTTTCAGTCTATCAAAGCTCTGCTGGCATTCATTCATCCACTTAAAATTTACATCTTTTTGCAATAGACGGGTTATTAGAGAAGCTATCATACAGAACCACTGTACAAATCTTCGATAATATCCAGCTAGTCCCAGAAAAATTCTGACTTCGGATACATTCTTCGGTGGATTCCAATGAACAATGGCTAAAATTTTACTCGGGTCTGCCCTAATGCCATCAGCAGATACAAAATGTTCAAGAAAACCCACCTCTCAAAGCCAGAACTTGCATTTTCTAAATTTAGCATATAGCTATTTATCACACAGAGTTTGCAATACAATTCTCAAATGGTCTGCATGCTCATTTTCATCTCGAGAATAAACTAAAATATCATCAATAAACACTACTACAAACCTGTATAAGTATGGCTTGAATATCCTGCTCATCAGATCCATAAAATAGTAGGTGCATTTGTTAGCCCAAATTGAATAACAAGAAACTCATAGTGCCCATATCTAGTTCTAAAAGCTATTTTCAGCACATCTGACTCCTTTACCCATAACTGGTAATAACCTAATCGAAGATCAATCTTTGAAAAGATAATAGCACCTTTTAGCTGATCAAACAAATCATCAATTGTAACACCCCTTACCCGTATCCAACACCGGAATAGGGTACGAGGCATTACCAAAACACATACACTTGTAAACGTATTTAACCGAGTTATAAAATTTCATCAATATTAAAACTTTCAAAATAATTAACATGTTTCTATAACTTTTCACAATATATCCTCAAAATATTATAATCATAATAATTAGGGCCTGCGAGACCCGATACATACTCATGCAATTTAATGCTTCATTTCCATTTCATTCAATTCGCAATTTCTCATGCTCATAATTTAAATCATATCACTAGCAATTTCCATTTAATTCACGTACAATTCAATGACATCAAATTCAAAACTAATACGTATTTACCATTTAACTCAATGTTTATTGATTATACCATTCAATAACACATTTATGAAATTCTCAATTTAGCAATGAAAATATCACTTTAGTTTGAATAACAACATCGTCACGATATAAATACACTACCACTTATCCATTTACTTTAATTCTTTTGGGCCCATTTGTCACTTACCATCCTTAATCAAATTAGGGAGCAGTCACGGAAAAATTGAGTACTTCACTTTCACTTTGCCATAGTATAACTATGGTCTTACGTATGATCACTTATCACTTGTCCCCGATCGATAAGTGTAGCCACCTATCACTTTGTTTCTTGATCGATAAGTGTAGCCACTTATCACTTTGTTTCTTGATCGATAAGTGTAGCCACTTATCACTTTGTCTCTTGATCGATAAGTGTAGCTAAAGCTATCACTTATCACTTTGTCTCTTGATCGATAAGCATAGCGAAGCTATCACTTATCACTTTTCACTTGTCACTTGATCGATAAGTGTAGCCAAGCTATCACTTATCACTTTCCACTTGTCACTTGATCGGATAAGTGTAGTGAAGCTATCACTTATCACTTTGTCACTTGATCAGATAAGTATAGCCGAAGCTATCACTTATCACTTTGTCACTTGATCAGATAAGTATAGCCGAAGCTATTACTTATCACTTCCCACTTGTCACTTGATCAGATAAGTGTAGCTAAAGCTACCACTTATCACTTTGTCACTTGATCAGAAGTACTCAAATCCGGCGTTCCGCTCAATTTGATCATTTATTCATATATCAGGCTTACCAACATGTGTTAATTCATAAACCATTCATGGTATTATTTCATGCCAAATCATATACTGAATATACCATACACACATACTATGAAACTTTATTTTCACACATGAGCTTAAACCATGACCAATAATGCACAAAAATAAGCATCATTCATATTTCATCGTTTATGAGTTATAATCAAACATATGACCATTTATACACGAATCATTCATATATTTCCCAATTTTCCTCCTCCTCCTCTCCATTCCACATCTTTAATGTGTATAACACACTTAAACAACATTAACCATAATTTCAATATTCACTAACATGTATATTCAAAGCTGTTTATCCGAGTCAGAGTCACTAAATTATTTTTATCTGGAGCTACAGAGCTCCAAATTAAGATCCGTTAATTTTCCCTGAAACTAGACTCACATATCTTCATACCATAAAATTTTCAGAATTTTTGGTTCAGCAAAATAGTACAGTTTATTCTTTAAAGTTTCCCCTGTTTCGCTGTCTGACAGTTCCGACCACTCTTCACTAAAAATTAATTATCTCGTTGTACAGAATTCGGATAATATTTTCTTTTGTTTCTCATAAAAATAGACGCATTAAGGATTCTAACCATATAAATTATAACTCATAATCATTTTTGTACAATTTTTAATGATTTTTCAAAGTCAGAACAGGGGAACCCGAATTCATTCTGACCTTGTCTCACAAAATCTATTATATCTCATGATTTACAATTCCATTGCTCACACCATTTATTTTATAAGAAACTAGACTTAATAAGTTTTAGTTTCATATTTTATTCATCCTCTAATTCAATTTCTACAATTTTTAGTGATTTTTCAAAGTTACACTACTGCTGCTGTCCAAAACTGCTTTAGTGCAAAATGTTGATTTCCATTTTGCCCCAAATTTCACAGTTTATACAATTCGGTCCTTTCTCAATTAACCCCTCAATTAATCTAATTTTCTCAATTAATACTTTACCTAGACATTATAAGCTGTTACACAACTATTGGAATTCAGAATTTCCACATATAACTCTATCTTCAAACTCTTTTACTATTAGGTCCCAAACATTCACTTTCTATTCAATTCTTTCAATAAAATCAGCATATGAACAATTTAAAGCTCTAATTTCATGATAAATCATCATATAGTTCCAGCACATATTCATATAAACTTTCAACTTCTTTCATAAAATTAAAACTAATGAATTTAACAAGTGGGCCTAGTTGTAAAAGTCATAAAAATACAAAAATTTCAAGAAATAGTCAAGAATTGAACTTACTTGTAATAAAAATATGAAGAACCAGCTTGAAGAAGCCTTTCCATGGTGTTTTAGCTGATGAGAATTCAGAAAAATGAAGAGAAATCTAGATAATTCCACTTGGGTCCTAACTTTATTAAGCAAATTTTGTAATTTTCCAATTTTGCCCTTAATTCTCATTACTTTCTTGCTGATTTCATGCCTCTGCCGTCCAGCCCAAATAGACCTTGGGTCTATTTGCCTTTTAAGCCCTCTTCCTTTTATCATTTAAGCTATTTAATCATTTCCCAAAATTTTGCATTTGTTACAATTTAGTCCTTTTTTGTTCAATTAATTATCGGAACTTTAAAATTTCTTAACGAAACTTTAATACTAACTTTTTAACACTCCATAAATATTTATAAAAATATTTATGGCTCAGTTTAAAATCCCCGAGGTCTTGATACCTCATTTTGATTCTAATTATTTTAATATTTATTTCTAGTGCACTATTCACTATTTCAAAAATTTTCCTAACTTCATATTTAACTTATACTTACTAAATTAATAATATTTTCTACCCATTTGTCGAATTTAGTGATCTCGAATCACCGTTCCGACACCTCTGAAAATTCAAGCCATTACATTTTTTTTTTCGTCGGATTTGTGGTCCCGAAACCACTGTTCCGACTAAGCCTGAAATCAGGCTATAACATCAATCCAGGGCAACGAGTACTTATTCTTTACTGTGACTTTATTGAGCTGCTGATAATCAATATATAATTTCAGGGATCTGTCTTTTTTTCAAAAATAATACCTTGCACCCCAAGGCGAGTGACTCGATCGAGCAAAACCTCTATCAGTGAGTTCTTGCAACTATGCTTTCAGTTCTTTTAATTTTGTAAGAGCCATCCTGTGTGGTGCTATAGAAATCGGAGTAGTTCCAAGAACAAGATCTATAGAGAATTCAACTTCCCTTTCCGGTGGCAACCCAGGTAATTGCTCTAGAAACACATCAGAGAGCTCACATACAACTGGTACGGACTGAACCTTTGACTCAGATACCTTGGTGTCCAATACATATGCAAGAAGAGCATTACATCCCTTTCTAGTATACCTCTGAGCTTTCATGACTAAAATCACATTAGATAACCTCTCTGTCTGATCAGATTTAATATGGAGTAACTCATAATTATGATATTTTAACACAATATTTTTCTGTTTGCAATTTACCACTGTATCATGTTGGGTTAGCCAATCCATACCCAAAATCACATCAAACTCATCGAAAGGTAATAACATCAAGTCGGCCGAAAAATAATAACTTTTTACCATCAATGTGTAATTTTTACAAATTTTATCCACCTTAACACACTGACCCAAGGGGTTTGAGACTTTAACCACCAATTCAGTGAATTCATCAGGTAAGTTTTTAACAAATACAAGCTTTGTGCATATATATGAATGTGTAGAACAAGGGTCAATCAAAGCAGTAATCTCAGTATCAAGTAAAGAAAATGTATCAGTGATGACATTTAATGCTGAAGCATCTTCTCTGGCACGGATGGCATATGTTCTCACTAGTGCTCTAGCTTCAGATTTAGCTGCTGAATCTTTTGTAGCTCCCCAGCTACCACTGATATTTCTAGAAGGTGGAAGTGGTCTACCTCTTGAAACAAAATTACTCAGCTTCAGAGTTTGATCAGTATCTTTTTCAACCCTTTCTGGACATTCTCTGAGGAAATGACCAAGGGAACCGCATCTATAACAGGCTCCACTTCTCAGTCGACATTCCCCAAAATGAGCTTTGTTACAATACTTACATCGCGGTTTGGGATTACCAACACTCCCTACACTTGTCACTGAATGGGTAAGAGATTTCAGGTTAGAACGTTGGGAGCCTCGTTCCCTGCCAAAATACCCCGTAGCTGAAGAAGAACGGTCTTGATACTTCTTTGATTTCTTTGAAATAGAAAGCTGTGATTTTCCCATAGGTCTTTTACTAAGAACCCGAGCTTCCCTTTCTATCTGTTTCTTTTCTTTACTCAATTCTTCTGCTTTATATGCTCTTTCAGCTAGTACGGCAAATTCTCTTAGCTCAAGAATTCCAATTAACAACTTGATGTCTTCATTCGAACCCTCTTCAAATCTTTTGCACATTTCAGCTTCTGTTTGAACCCATTCTTGAGCATATTTGCTTAGCTGAACAAATTCTCTTTAAAATTCAGATACTGTTATGTTACCTTGTTTAAGCTCAAGGAATTCTTTCCTCTTCTGATTGAGGAATCTGGCTAATGTACTTTATTTTAAATTCCGTCTGAAAGAATTCCCAAGTAATATCTTCTTTCGGCACAATAGAGATTTTGGTATTCCACCAATAGTAAGCTGTATTTTTAACAGGGACACGACACATTTCAAACATTCTGTCGGTGTACAGGATAATTCATCCAAGACCCGAATAGTGTTCTCCAACCAGAACTTAGCTCTTTCAGGATCATCTTCAGCTGATGCCCTGAATTCTTCTGCCCCCATATTTATAGATTTTATCTACTAGAGCTTTACCAATTCTAATGGTTTCTATACCTGTACCTTGTGGTATCTCGAGAACCGGTGGAGGAGCAGGAGGCGGAGCTTATTGTATTGCAGGGTTAGTTCTCAGATATTGATCAAACCATTCATTTATTATTTCGAAGAAAATTGCTTTAGCTTCATCACCTCGGCCCTTAGATACGACCTTTTAGTACTAGATGTTTCTTTTTAGATCGAAGCCGGAGCATGGCTCTTAGCTTCTACGGATTCAGCTCTAGCTTGGTCAGAAGACATTACTATAAAAAAACATATTTAAAGTGGTCAGGAGGTATCACACTATCATAAATAATATAATGGCATGTATACCTAGCCCTATATTTTCCATGTTAATCTGAGAATCGACTAAGTCGTAGCTCTGATACCAATAAATGTAACACTCCTAACTCGTATCCATCGTCAGAATAGGGTTACGAGGCATTATCAAAGTTTGCAGAATAATTTTTGATTAACCAAGTCATTTACTGTTCACTTTTCGACATACTATTTAAGGTCCCTTATATGGGCTCTTGATGCCCAAAATATGCATCAGGATCGATCCAGGAGTAAATCAACATCATAAGGAATTTTTCATAAAATCTCAAAAATTTTCTCAATTACATAGGTTACATGCCTGTGCGGTTTAAGAACATGCCCATGTGGTCAGGCCGTGTGGTTTCACACGCCTATGTGACTTACCTTACTCCAGGCTGTATGGCTTCACACATCCGTGTCCCTAGGCCGTGTAACTCTTTAACTTGCATACCATGAGCAAATTGATCTCACACGGCCAAGTCACATACCCATGTTATGGACCGTGTGTCACACACGACCTAGAGACATGCCCGTGTGTCTACCCTTATGAACAAAATAAGGCTATGTCCAAGCGTAATTTCTCACCCATTTTCATCCAATACCTACACGAAATTATACGAATGCTCACCAAATAATTCATATATGATTTTCAACCAATTTCATCATACAAGTAGCCATACTTCCATATACACATTTGATGCAAAACTTACCTCATAATCATACATGTATAAACCATCAATTTCAAACCCCTTTATCACACATGGTATACATATCACTTACCCCACAATATACTAAAATCAAGTTAACCTTAGCCATACCAATGGCTAAGTTTACATCCATCCATCCATTTCAAAACTCAAAATACTAAGTTTAGCCTATACATGCCATTATCACAAAATAGAGCATTTTCTTATACTAAAATACTGGGGTTGATAGTGTGATGTGGCTCCGAGCTATTTTCGACCCTCCGAGCTTCCGAGCACTATAGAATAAGGGAAAAGAAACAGGGTAAGCACATAGTGCTTAGTAAGTTCATACAACAAGAATTTAACTTACCACATATGTCCATTTAATTAAATCAAACATACATATTTCCATACAATAGGATATTACCCTATCACACACGATCTCAACACATGAGTTAGTCCAATAATCTCCATGTAATAGTATCATGCAAAGGAATGATGAGCTCATCAATTTCATGAATTTCATACCTTTTTTATTTCCAAAATTATCCCGTTAAATTTACTGGAATTTCGATGGATAATCATTAGCACACTTATAGTGTACAATTCTATATCCCGTCAATTCATATTTACCCTTATCAGGGAGCTCACTTTTGAGCTTCATTTCTTACAGCGGGGTTACCTATCCAGGCTAAATCCCCTATATCATATGCTCAAAGAGTTTTGTCAGGATTAACAGTCCAGGCTAAATCCTTTCAGTGACAAATACTCTATAGAGCTTAATTTAGATTACCCATTCAGGCTAAATCCATTCAGTATCACATCCATCAGGAGGCTTATATTAGGATTACCCGTCTGGGCTAAATCCTTTTTCATGTCGTATGTAATATAAATTTTCACTGATCCATCGAATTCCTCTTTATTCACCCGAGATTTATTTTCCCTTTTTTCATCAAATATATTAAACATTTCATCATTTTCCATTCATTGTACATTCACATCACATATTCATGCATTACAAGCATTTTATAAAAATAAAATTCAAGTTACACGAACTTACCTTGATAATAGTTCGTGTTCGAAAGTCAACTAATTCGAGACTTTCTCCTTTCCTCGATCTAATCTCGTATTTGTATTGTATCGATCTATATAAATGAATTTAATCATTAATTTCACTCAATTCATATTCCTTTTCTTTCAATTTATGATCTAGGAAAAATTACCATTTTACCCCTAAACTTTTCATTAATTCTAATTTCGTCCCTAGGCTCGGAAAATAAAATTCATGAAATTTAATCCTTTATCCAAGCCTAGCCGAATTTTATATGTATCATTTACAGCACATATATTTCATAAAAATCAGAATTTTTCTTTGAATTTTACCATTCTACAATTTAGTCCCCTTTTTGAAATTTCATCCAAAATCACTTTGTAAAAGTTGTTTATTTACTAACAACCTTTCAATTTCTACCATAAACTTTCAATTTCCAGCATATTCATGCCTGGCATAATTTTTATACTTTAGTAACTCTTCAATTTAATCCTCAAATTAGAGAGAACAAGTTATACTGTAACACCCCAAACCTGGCCTAGACGTTATGGTCGAATCTGGCATGTCACATTGAAATGTCTTTCGAAAATTTGACTTGTTTGTAAAAATTTCGTTTCTAAGTTAAAAAAACCTTTTTTTTATTATTTTATGAATCAACTAATCAAAATGTTTGCCTTGTTATCTGCTATTGTTATAATAGGTAGATCTAAAATCGCGAAAGCTTTTAAAAACTCTAATGTTTAGATTTCGTGTCCTTGAAAACAATTATTATTTTGAAAATTCGTCTTCTCCTAAACCAGCAGTTGACAATAAGTAAGCAAAAACCCAATTAAAATTTATACAAACATAAATGGCCTTATTACATAAATAAAACCCAACACAAACTTTAAATGTAAATAAAAGCAAGTGTAGAACAGCTGCAGTTGTGTGGCCACCTCTGAGTCCCTCGCAGCGCCAAATCGCGTATGGCTGAGGATTACATGTACAATTAAAAGGAAAGGGTGAATTTACGAAAACTCAGTGTGTAATCCCTTAACAAGTAAACGGTCAATTACATAGTAGATAAATACAGTTTGGGCCTGAGCCCGTTACAATCCAGTTCAGTGTGGGCCTAAGCCCTTTCCCGTAATAGTAAGTGATTGGGCTTGAGCCCATCACAATGCCAGTAATTAGTAGGGCCTTTGCCCAATTTTAGTAATAGTATCAGTGGGGCCTTATCCCATAACAGGAACATATATCAGTCATGCAGTGAACAATATGTAATATAATTAATCGATGCAGTAACAGTGCAAAATCATTAATCAGTGCAGATATGCAATTAGAAATCCTACCCAATCCAGTCTATACACACCACTCCATCCCTCCAAACATACCATGCGGGGATAAAATTGACCTACCCAGCCAGGCACATTAAGATTAGCACCGGTAGCGGCACTAAACAGTATTGTAGCAAAGCTGCCAGTAAAATAAACGGCATATAGCCATCAGTAGGTCCACAGTCGTCTTGGGTGACCCATGCAACCTTATCAGTACGGTACACTTCCTCCATAAAAGTATCCCAACCCAAGCAGTATGTCGTGTCATAAACCATACGTGTATGCAAAATGTCATTCTCAATCATAGTCATACATATCATAGAGCAAATCAGTCATACATAACATAATGCAATAACAGTCTTTTTAACTTTTAGGGGTATAATAGTCATTTTACCCTATGAGAGTATTTCGGTCATTTTACCCTATGGGGTTATTTTGGTCATTTTACCCTATGAGGGTATTCTGGTCATTTTACCCTATGGGGGTATTTTGGTTATTTTACCCTATGGGGGTGTTTCGGTCAGATATCGACCTCTCGAAAGGTCCGCAGCTGCCTCGAGCGACTTAGGTAACCTAAATGGTCATAATAGTGTAAATGGGCCCAAGACCCATTACTCGACCCAAGTGGGCCCACATGCTCGTGCGGCCCGTTCAGCCCAGATTTCGCCACGGCTATGAGATCTACATAGCCTAGTCCAGTATTGGCCAAAAATCGTAGATTTCATCCGTGTGGGGCCTATGAGCCCATTAAGCCCACACGACCCATTTCAGCCCAACGTGGCCCATTACGGCCAAAGCCCATGGAAATTCCCATAGAGGCCTCCACAGTCTATCGCCCATGATTTGTGGGGTTGGCTTACCGTACGAGCGCTCGCACGCTCGTGTGGTCTCCAACGTTGTATTTTCGGCTTTTCGGCTTTTGCCATTCTACAGTTACAGTAGGGTGTTTACACACCTGATTGTGGAAACGCAGTAAGATCCACGAGCACAAAAGCCTACATTCATACAAAGCTTTCCATTAGTCGCTGAACAATAGGATTAATCTCTCCTTTTTTACACCCTTAACCAAAACTAAAATTAACACTTGCCTCGATTGTCAAATGTGGGTTAGCCTACCTATACCACTAAGGAAGGTTGACTGCAATCTCCTTGACGAATATCTGCATTACAAATGGGTTTCATTAAACAGGGTTGTATATTCATGTGGTTTAAATCCACACATGATATCTTGTGGAACCATAGAAAGAACTCGACCTACACTTTAGAATGCTCGACTACATACTTACCTTTGATCGAATGATGGGTGAAAGGTTTCTACAACTTTTATATTACGCGATAGTCCTTCACTCCTTGAAAAATTTGAACCGTCAGAGAATTGTTGTCAAGCCGAAAATAAATTTGAAGAGATAAAAAGGGAGAGAAGGTAATATTCGACAAACAGTTGATCAAAAGGAGTAGAGGAAGAAGAGCAATTCGGATGAAAAATGCAACATGAAACTACTTCAACACTGTTTGGTCAAGGTTTGGAAAATAGAAAAATGAAAAGAAGCAACAAAGAGAAGAAGGAAAAGAGAAGAGATTTCGGCAAAGGAGGGAACTAAAAAGCTATTCGGTAAAAACAAAAAAAAAAGATAAAAGGGAAGAGCAACAAAAGAAAAACCCAAGAGGTACTCGAAATCTTGGCAAAAATTCGGCACCAAAAAGTAAAAAGAGAGAAACACTACACAAAACTGAAATGAAAAGTATACCAAAATGAGCAGTATCCCCTCTGCCCGAATTTTCTGAGTATCAAAGTCCACTTTCGGCACACTTATCCTCTCCCCTCACTTCCCTTGATTTTCTCCTAAAATCTCTCCCCTTATCCCTACTTGAATTATTCCACCGATTTGTCCTCAACTCCCCCAACAACTCCATTCAAATTCTATTCAAACTCCCCTTAGCTGTGTTTCAGTCCAACTCCATTACCTACACAGCTCAAACAGCAAAATAAATACTTCATTGCACAACCTAGGACTTGAACCTCAAACCTCATAGTTACACAACACGCCACCCTGCCACTGGACCACAAGCTATTTTTATGTCATAAAACAGGCACTATTATTTACCTATATGCCAGTGTCCAGATTCATTTAAAAGCAAAACTAAAAATTCTGCAAAAGCCAAGACTTAAACCCCTAACTTTTCAGACACTTCCTTGCACAACTAAAATACTTATGTGCAGTCTCCTAACTGTTCCCTTGTTCAAAACCTATTTCTTCTAGGCCCAAAATTCGGGGTGTTACATATACCGATTCTAAAAATATCAAAATTATTAAAAACGGGACATAGGGACTTACCAATTAAGCCAAGAAAGTTTTCTTACTCTCTCCTAGGGTTTCCATGCAAATTTGGGGATGAAGATGAATAAAGATGATGATATTTTCCATGTAACTAATTATCATCTTTTAATTTTACTTAATTCCAATTTAGACCTTAGCCTTTTTCTTAAATTCCATGGATGAATCACCAAAGATATTTTCTCATCTTTTGATTGATGGTCTAATTATCAGATAAGGACCTATAATTTCAAGTTTCATGGCTATTTGGTCCTTTTAGCATCTAGCACTCAACTTTTACATTTTATTCAATTCAGTCATTTCTCTAATTAATCATTAAATTGGTAAAATTTTCCTATCGATATTTTCATACGACTTTTTTATCATATCACATATCATGCAATAATATTAAAATATATTTCCTTTCTAGCTTAGATTTGTGGTTACAAAACCACTATTCTGATATCACCGAATTTACGCCGTTACAACAATAACTATCATCTCGGTTGACCCAATTTTAATGGATTTTTAAATTACCATCACAGCTTATCCAGTTTTGATGATGTTGCCGCCTACTTCGCACAGTATTGACTTTTGGTGTGGACTTAAATTGTCATAGTCTCCTATGGAACTCCCCCATCCTTCGTACCTGATTTCAGGTATTTATGCACATATACTAATCATATCATACTCATTATCAATGTTTGATACTATGCTTAACAAGCACATTTATTATCATATATAAACATTTAGTGGCATGTATTCATGCATTTATTCACATCAATTTCATATACACATATAATTTGTGCAAGTTAAAAACAATGTCACATACTTAGTATCTACATGTGAATTAACAGGCCTAATTTATCTTAACACATACATAAAGGTTCACATGTAAGGTTTGCACATTTAGGTTCGCACCTAAGGGTTCGCATATTATCATATAAAAGGGTTTGCATGCTATATACAATTCACATAAATAATCATGTAGAGTTCGTGAAGATATAAATTAGAAGTCCGCATAATACATGGCTTGCATACTTACTCATGCTAGTGTTCGCATGTAATTTTCAATTTAGGTCCGCACGTATAAACAGTGTAGGTTTGCATGATTATTCTAAACGCTTACACACGAATTCCTATATAGTTTTGCATATGGGCTCGCAATAGGGAGTTTGCCTATAGGGTTTCGCATACAAGTGTTCACCTAGAGGGTTCACACATGTAGGGGGTTCACACACTGGGGGATCATACATGTAGGGTTCGCACATAGAGGCTCTTACATTGGGATTTGCACAAAAAGGGTCGCACACCTATAGTTTGCATAGTGGTTTGCACACCTAGGGTCCGTACATTATTACTAGGGTTCGCATAAATATACTAGGTGTTCGGTCATGAATCCTATATGTTTCTACTCATGGGTTTGCAATTAGGGTTTGCATGCAAGGGTTCACACATTAGGGGTTTGCACACAAGGCTTGCACAAAAGGGTTCGCTTATAGGATTCACACTCTATATGGTCGCATAGTAAACTCACGTACATATGGGTTCACACTTAAGGGGTTGCACGTAGGCTCACACAGAAGTGTTCGCACTTAAAGTTCTCATATAGTAAACTTCATGTGAGGGTTCACATAAATATATTTAAGGGATCCCTTAGTCATCTACTCAGAGTTTACAATCAATTCTCTAAAGGTTCACATGAAATAAAAATACATAAAATCAAAAATTATATGAGAAAATGGTGTAAAAATTTTAATGTCAATTTTAGAAAAGAAATTGCATGGAGTTGAAAACACTTTTCACTATAGGTAATATTTAACTATTTATAGAATTAACGGTGGGTAATTAAATTTTAAAAGAATTATGATTATCATAATTCTCTCGAAAATTTAAAATAATAATTATTATTTCCTAAAATTTAAAATAATTATTATCGTCTCTTAAGTTTTAAAATAGTTATTATTATCATGAATTTCTTGTAAAAGATAATAATATTTTAATAAAAATAATAAAATTTTAATAGGAAAAAAAAAAAAAGATAATGATATTTTAAGGAGTATTTATCTAAAAAAGCATTTAAGGAGTAATTTAAAAATTAAAATGTTAATTGGAAAATATATATCAAATTATAAAATAAATATATTTCAAAATTAAATAAATTGTTTTAGAAATTATAAAAGAAAGGAGATACACCACTTGTCACAATATGAGTTTGTGTACCTTTGATATATTAAACATATATATGATATTTAATTAATTAGCGTCAAATTCTCATATTAGTCATTATACTAATCATAAGTTCCATGTTTTGTCTATGTACTCTAAGTTGATCATCTTTTAGTCTCATTACTTTTGTAACACCTAAAAATCTCTTAACATATCTATTTTTGTATTTTGTGACACAATTGTTTGTCTGCTTTAGAGGTAAAGTATTCTGGGAGTGTGCGAGAGGTCCTAAGTTCAAGCCTTAGCTTAGGCAAAATTTTTGTTTTTAATTGAATAAACCCCTATCTCTAGTCAATAGGCTTATAAATAAATATTGGTAAATTATATTAGAATGGACTTGCTGGTCTGGTGGTTAAGTGGAGAGCAAATGAGCAAGATGTTTGGGGTTCGAGTTCTTACGCAAATATGGAATTTATTTTTAATGCTTGTGCCGTGTGAGTGTTGTAGTTTGACTGAAATTCTGGAGAGTTTGGGTGGGGTTTGAATTCGGTGGTTGAGGGTAGGGGTGAGCAAAACTCGATTCGACTCGAAAAAATCGAAAAAAAATTCGAATTTCGAGTTAAACGAATCGAGTTAATCGAGTTATTCGAATCAACTCGAATTTTTTTTCGAATTTCGAGTTCGAATCGAGTTCGAGTTAAACGAATCGAGTTATTCGAGTTAATCGAGTTATTCGAATCAACTCGAATTTTTTTTTCGAATTTCGAGTTCGAATCGAGTTGAGTTTTCGAATTCGAATAACTCGAATAATTCGAATAATTCGAATATCAAACTATAATATTTTACATTTTTACTCCAAACTCCCAAACCTTTTTACTTTTCCCTCAAAACTTTTACTCCTTCCCATTTTTCCCCCAAAATTTTTACTCCCCTCCCCTCCCAACCCCCCAATCTACCCAAAATTTATTTCCCACCAAAATTTTACTCTCCTATTTATTTTTCCTCAAAATTTTACTCCCAAAAACCCTCAAAATCTTTTATTTTTCCCCAAAATTTTTACTCCCTCCCACTTTTCCCTAAAACTTTTATTCTCTTCCCATCTCACCTCCCATCTATCCCAAACCCTCCCCCCTCCAATTTTTTTTAATATTTTCCCTCTAAAATTTTACTTCCCTTTTACTTTCCTCAAACTTTTATTCCCCAAAACTTTTATTTTTCCCTAAACTTTTACTTCTCACCCTTTACTCCCAAATAAAAATCAAAATATCCAAAAAAAATCACTAAACATAAATAGTAATAATTTTATTTATATCTACTATTTATATTATTAAATTAAATTTCACATTTTATATTATTTATATTATTGAATTGTTTAGTCATATTGAATATTTATATTAAAATTGAATTATTAATTATGCCATAAAATATTCGTGTTAAAATTTTATATTGGTATCAATTTCACATTTTATTTTTAAAATAACTTTTATTAAAAATCATATTTTTACATTTAATATATATTTTAATTCTAAAATACATAGTGACAAGAATCAAGATAATTGAAACAATTAAGCAAGCAAAGAAGCTAACCAAGATATAAAAAATTAATAAATAAATTATGAAGTGATGAAAGTTAATAAAAAATTGATTAAGGTGGACAAATTTTATTACGATGGGTGACAATGGTTACAAGGACCCAAAATTATTTTTTAAAATTTAACTCGAACAAATATATTCGATTCGATTCGATTCGAATTCCATCTCACTCGACTCGATTCGAGAAAACTTCAAATAAAGTTAGGATGATAAAATGAGATTCGAAAACTCGATTAACTCGAAAATTTTCGATTCGATTCGATTCGATTCGATCGAATGCTCACCCCTAGTTGAGGGGATTGTGTTGGAGTGATTTGGGCAGAAAAATATGGGTGGAAGTGGTCGGATAGAACTGAAACTGGTAGTGGAAAATTCGGCTACCTTTTCTCATTTCCCCATTTTTCTGCCAGTTTTCATCTCTATCGAATTTTTTGGATTCATCTTTTTCTTTTTTCTTTTTCATTTGTTGCCGTGTAGTTCTTCCCAAACCTCCACCTAATGCCAAAATCTTGTGAATCCCGTTCTCTTCATTTTCTTTTCTCCCCAAGCCGAATCATAATTGTTCTTCTTTCCCTCTTCACTTTACTGCCATTTTTCCCCCAAACCTATTCTTTTGCTATCGAATTGTCACCTTACTTGCTGCTGTTTTTTTCTTCTTATTTTCCTTGAGACTTGGTGTTGTTTTCTTGTACCAACGGCTTTTTTCTTTCGCATTTTCGATAAGTTTATGATGTGTTTTGTTATGGTTATCTAATCAATCGGTTAATACGGTTTCGATTTATGTTTAGGAGTCAATCAAGGTTTGAGGGTGGCTAGTCAAAACTTTAGCTTTGAGGAATCGTCATTTTCCGTCGATGGTAAGACTGAAATGAATGAAAGCCGAAGACTTGTTGTACATTTGTTCAATTTTAGTTAATATCACTGATTCTTTTGTTAACTTTAACTTCGTTAGGCCTGGATTTGTGCCTAATTAAATCGTTGATTGGAGTTTACTATTGTCTTGACAGCAAGGAGTCGTTTGGAATGAGGTCCCTCTTCTGTGCAGTTTTAGGATACTCGTTCGAGGTTTCTAGGTAGGTATCGTGCGATTGTATTGGTAGTATATTCAGCTTTGCGTTGTTGCTAATCATGAATTAAGATTAATGATCAAGTTGAAACGATCAATTTTAAGTACTATTGGTCTCAGAGGTGTTTTTGTTGCGAATCCTTAAAAGGTGTGTAAACACAACACTGAAAATTAGTAATCGGTAAAAAGCCAAAAAGTGGGACTGGCGATGCCATACGGGCGTGTGGTTCCCTGTGTGGTAGGTCGTGTGACTGAACACGGGCATGTGATTAGCTAGGCTGGTCGTGTGCGATACACGAGCATGACCAAATTGGGCTGTGTGAGCCACACGGGTGAACCACACGGGCATGTGGGCCTAGATCGGCAAATGTCATGAGCTTGTGGGCCTGTTTTGACAGTTTGATGGCTAAAGTTGTACGGGTCGCTCGAGTCGACTGTGGACTTACTGTAGGGTCGATAAGCTTTCGTAGACCCCTAATTGATTGAAAATAACTGTATGACTGATAAATATACATGTTATCGAGCATGATGATATTTACTAAATTGAAAATGTATGCACTGTTGCCATGATATATCATGTCATTACTGTATATTGCATTGCATTGGGTTGGGGCTTATATTGTTTGGTTGAAGTGTATTGAAAATCCTTGAGCCAAAATTACTTGCAGCTCAATAGCAAACTACTGTCTAGTGCCGCATTCGGTACTTTTTGGAGTGTAATGATGGGTAGGTTGATTATATGCCTACATGGAGTGTAGGGTTGGACGGAGTTAGAGTGTAGAAGTTGGCTGGGTAGGATTTGATATTGTATATCTGTTATTATACTGAATATTGATACTGTAATGGGCCAAGACCCAAATGCATGACTACTTCTGTATAGTAATGGGCTAAGGCCCTAATTGAAACTGAAACTGTTACTGAAATGGGCTTAGGCCTAGATTGTGATTACATTCTGTCTACTTATTTACCCGGGGATTACACACTAAGTTTTTGTAAACTCACCCTTCTGTTTTATCTGTACAGGTAATCCCCAGTCATAGGTAGATCGATGCGACGAAAGACTCAGCTGTGGCCACACAACTTACTTCATTCCATTTAAGTACTTAATTTTAATTTTGATTTTATGTTGGGGATTTTACTGTATCATGGCCTCTTTGGATTTATATTTTTTTAAATTTAGGATTTTTATTTTTTTGAATTATAACTGCTAGTAATAGAGACAATCGAGTTTTCAAAAAGAATCAAATGGTTTAACAAAATTCACTCAAATATAGAATGGTTTTAAAAAGCTTCCATAATAAGTGACATTTTGAAATTAATAGTGCTTTAAAAAGAGAAGAACTTTGTGATAATGAATTTTGTTTTGAAAGTGAACAACACATCCTATAATTAACATAAGATATTGTAAAGTGTTATATAGAAAAGAGATTTTTGACGACAACTCACTTTTTTGAAAAACATTACCATGTGATATCGCCAGATTCGGCCATAACGTCTAGGCCAGGTTTGGGGTGTTACATTTAGTGGTATTAGAGCCGAGTTGTAAAACTTGGCTGTGGATTTGGATTTTTAAGATCTAATTTTCTAAGAACTGATTTCTAATGATTTGAGATATTTTTACTGAATGTGGGGTACATCGAGTCTGTTTATAAACTGAAAATGCTATAGATAGTATGTACCGAAACTACTATAGATAGACTAAAAACACTCAAGTTAGTGTATACTGATACTGTAGTAAAACTGATAGACTCTGATAGACATTATATTGTACGAAAACAAACTTTGCACTTCTGATACTGTTTCACATAAGATATCTACTAATAATTATTGAAACTGTAAACTGATACATAAAACTGTTAATACAGATAAATGCAATTCAATAATAAACACTAGAGGTACTTGCGGACGGGGTACAAGAGGCCGTGGTAGAGGCCGTAGAGGAGCTTGAGCTGAGTCCTCTTGACTGGGTTGTATGCTAAATTTAGATACTAGCAAGACGCCGGTGTCACCTATTATAGAGACTGGGTCTGGGTCTGAGTTTCACAATCGTGCGGCTGGGTCTGGGTCGTTGGGTCCAATACTGGAGTTGGAGGTCGAGAGTCAGTTACGGAATGACTCCGGTCTAACAGAGCTAAGCTTTTCAGGGTTATTGTTGGAATTGCCCCTAATGTGGCTGAATATTGGATAGAGGCCACAGAGAGGATTATGGACGATCTGGACCGTACCCACGAGCAGAAATTAAAGGGTGTTGTATCACTGCTACGATGTGAGGCATATTAGTGGTGGCTCACTGTTAAAGAGGGCACTAGCCCGATCGACTGACCTGGGAGTTCTTTAAAATCGCTTTCTAGGGGAAATATGTAGGGGCCAATTACACAGATACTCGCTGGAGAGAGTTCCTGAATCTGACTTAGGGAGATAGGTCGGTGGCCGAGTATAAGGCTAATTTTCTCTGACTGAGCCACTATGCGCGAGGTATGGTGGCGAATGAGTACGAGCGATGTGTTCACTTCAAGGATGGCCTCAAGGATAATCTTAGGGTTCTGATAGCTCCATAGATGGAGCGAGACTTTGCTACTCTAGTGGATAAGGTGAAGATTGTCGAAGAAGTGAAGCGCGCTGAGTGCCAGAACAGAGAGAGTGGTAGGAGCAAGAGGGATTCAGAGCCCTCGAGTTTCGTTCAGAGGCCTAGGAAAAAGGCCAGAGTTGATAGGCCGATCAGAGTTGGGGCTCCTATTACTGCTACTGGACAATCGCTGTGTACTGGCTGTGGTAGACACCATCTGGGCTAATGCTGGAAGAGGACTGGGGCATGTTTGAGGTGCAGTTCATTGGAGCACCGTATTAGAGATTGTCCGTGGAAGGTCAATCAAATACAAACTCTGGGTAATAATACTGTACAGCCACCGAGGGTTGCTCATCAGCCAATGAGAGGCCGTGGACAGGTCAGAGGTGGTAATGGCTTGGGTCATGGTCAGAGAGCACCGGGTAAAGGTACTTAGTTTATTCTCTAGTTTATGCTGCACGTCACCGAAAGGATGGGGATGCTCCGGACGTTATCACGAGTCCGCTCTTTATTTATAATGTACTTTATACTGCATTGATAGATATAAGATCTACTCACTTGTATATAGCCTGTACTGTATTTGAGAACTTGGGTATCTTAGTTGAGAGCACTACGAGTGAAGTCACTGTATTGAGTCTGTTGGGGCAATCTTTAAGGGTAAATAGGTTGTTTAGAGACGTTCCTTTGGATGTTCAAAGGACTATCTTTCTGGCTGATCTGATGGAATTGCCTTTTGGAAAATTTGATCTGATACTGTGGATGAACTGGTTGGTTAAACACTGAGTGAGCTTAGATTGTGCCACAAAAAGGGTTGTGCTGAGAACTGCAGAAGACAATGAGGTAGTCGTAATTAGGGAGCGTCGGAACTACTTATCGAATGTGATTTCTACATTGAAGGCCGAAAAGTTGGTTCATAAGGGATGTGAGGCGTATCTGATCTACATCAGTGTTTTAGATTCTAGGGATTTTTCAGTTAAGGATATCAGGATGGTTAAAGACTTTCCGGACATTTTTCTTAAAGAGCTACCTAGGTTACCTCCGAACCGTGAAGTTGAGTTTGGGATTGAGCTCTTTTCTGGTACAACTCTGGTGTCCATCGCCCCTTATAGAATGGCACCGAAGAAGCTTATGGAGCTGAAGACCTTGATTCAAGAGCTATTGGATCGTGGGTTCATCCGCCCTAGTGTGTCTCCCTAGGGGGCACCAGTACTGTTTGTGAAAAAGAAGAATGGATCCATGCGTATGTGTATTGACTACCGTCAACTGAATAAATTGACCATCAAGAATAAGTACCTCTTACCGAGGATAGACGATTTGTTTGACCAGTTACGAGGGGCTTCGATTTTCTCCAAGATTGACCTCCGATCAGAATATCATCAGTTGAGGATTAAGAAGACTGATATGTACAAGATAACATTTAAGACTCGATACGGTCATTATGAGTTCCTGGTGATGCCATTTGGACTGACGAATACACCAACGGCTTTCATAGATTTGATAAACTGAGTGTTCCAGCCCAATCTGGATTGATTCATAGTGGTACTTATTGATGATATACTGGTGTATTCGAAGACTGAGGATGAGCACGATGAACACCTCAGAGTGGTTCTACAGATTCTGCGAGAGAAACAACTGTACGCCAAGTTTAGTAAATGTGAGTTCTGGTTACGTGAGGTAACGTTTCTGGGACATGTGGTTTCTACGGAGGGGATTAGAGTCGATCCTCAAATGATTGAGGCTATCTTGGATTGGAAGTAGCCTAAGACTGTATCTAATATCCGTAGTTTTTTGGGACTGACAGGGTATTATCGACAATTTTTAGAGGGTTTTCACTGATCGCCGCACCCTTAACTAAGCTGCTACGTAAGGGTGTGCCATTTAACTGGACTAATTCGCAGTAAGAGAGCTTTAAGAAGCTTAAGACTGTACTGACTAAGATCCCTGTTCTGATACGGCCAGAGTTAGGAAAAGAGTTTACTGTTTACGCGATGCGTCACATGTCAGTTTAGGATATATGCTGATGCAAGAGGGTAAAATGGTAGCGTATGCGTCTTGTTAGCTTAAGACTCATAAGGCGAATTATCCGACGCATGATTTGGAGTTGGCCGCAGGAGTATTCGTACTGAAAATCTGGAGGCATTATCTGTGTAGTGAGAAGTATATCATTTACACCGATCACAAGAGTCTCAAGTACCTCCTCACTCAGAAGAAGCTGAATCTTAGACAACGTAGATGGATTGAGCTGCTTAAGGACTATGACTGTAATATTGAATACCATCCTGGTAAGGCCAATATGATGGCTGATGCAGTAAGTCATAGGGCTATGACTGATCTGAGAGCGATGTTTGGTCGCCTTAGTTTATTTGATTATGATAGTCTGCTAGCTGAGCTTCAGGTTCAGCCTACTTGGATCGAACAAATTAAGGGTCAACAGTTAGAGGACGAGTTATTGGGTTTTCGTTTCTGACAGGTTGAGAGCGAAATATTGAGGATTTTAGACTGAATAGTGAATGAGTGCTCTATTTTCGTGTGAGAATCTGTATACTGAATGATACTGAATTAAGGCAGTCGATACTGAGAGAGGTGCATAGTAGCCCTTATGCTATGCATCCTGGAGGAAACAAGATGTACCGAGACCTTCGTGAGTTATATTGGTGGCCAGGTCTTAAACGAGAGGTTATCAAATTTGTGGCTAAATGTCTAACATACCAGCAGGTTAAGGTAGAGCATCAGTTACCTTCGAGTTTGTTGTAGCCAGTCAAGATTCTGCTTTGGAAGTGAGAACGTGTAACTATGGACTTCGTTAGTGGGTTGCCCCTCACACCCACTAAGAAAGATTTTGTATGGGTCATCGTAGATTGATTGACCAAGTCTTTCCACTTTATACCAGTTCGTACTGACTACTCTCTGTGGAAGCTGGCTAGACTGTATGTGTCTGAGATAATGAGACTGCGTGGGGTACCGGTCTCGATAATTTCTAATAGGGATCTTCGCTTCATGCCTCAATTCTGGAAAAAGCTACATGAAGCTCTGGGTACAAGATTAGACTTCAGTACTTTGTTTTATCCTTAGACAGATGATCAATCTGAGAGGGTGATTCAGATGCTGAAGGATATGTTGAGAAGTTACGTGATTGATTTCTAAGGTAGTTGGGCGGATTACTTGCCGCTAGCAAAGTTTGCTTATAACAACAGCTATCAGTCTAGTATTCAAATGGCACCGTACGAGGCATTATATGGTCGTAAGTGTCGCACACTTTCATGTTGGACTGAGTTGGGCGAGTGACGTGTTCTGGGCCATGAACTAGTTTCTAATACTGAGGATAAAGTTAGATTGAATAAAGAGCAACTGAAAGCGGTATCAGACAGACAGAAAACCTATGCAGATCTGAAGCGTTGAGAGATTGAGTATTCTATTGGGGACTTTATTTTTCTCAAGGTCTCACCATGGAAGAAGGTACTGAGGGTTGGTTGTAAGGGCAAGTTGAGCCCTAGGTTTATTAGGCCTTACCGCATACTGAAACGTGTTGGAGCTACCTCCAGAATTAGATCGGATTCACGACGTGTTCCACATCCCTATGTTGAGGCGCTACCACTCTGATCCCATGCATATTTTTTCTATTGAAGAGATCGAGGTTAGGCCAGATCTGACCTCTGAGGAGGAGCCAGTTCAGATATTGGAGCGAGATGTAAAGGTTCTCAGAAGAAAATCCATCCCACTGGTTAAGGTTCTATAGTGTAATCATAGCTCTAAGGAGGCCACGTGGGAGTCTGATGATGCAATGCAACAGCAGTATCCTCATATGTTTTGATCAAGTAAAATTTTGAGGCTGAAATTTTCTTTTAGTGGGTAGAGTTGTAATGCCTCAAATCTCTTAACATATCTATTTTTGTATTTTGTGACACAATTGTTTGTCTGCTTTAGGGGTTAAGTGTTTTGGAAGTGTGTGAAAGGTCCCAAGTTCAAGCCTTAACTTGGGCAAAATTTTTGTTTTTAATTGAATAAACCCCTATCTCTAGTCAGTAGGCTTATAAATAATTATTGGTAAAATATAACAAAATGGGGCTACTGGTTTGGTGGTTAAGTGAAGAGTAAAGGAGCAGGAAGTTTCGGGTTCGAGTCCTTGCGCAAACAATGAACTTATTTTTTCTTTTTGTGCCGTGTGGGTGTTGTAATTTGACCAAAATTTTGAAGAGTTTGAGTGGGGTTTGAATTCGGTGGTTGAGGGGATTGTGTTGGAGTGATTTGGGGAGAAAAATTCCTCATTTCCCTAATTTTTTGACAGTTTTCTTTTTTTGCTTTTGGGTTTTTCTCTCTGCTGAATTTTCTGCATTCATCTTTTTCTTTTTTTATTTGCTGCCGTGCGGTTCTTCCCAAACCTCCACCTACTGCCGAAATCTTGTGAATCCTATTTTCCTCATTTTCTTTTCTCCCCAAGTCGAATCATAACTGTTCTTCTTTCTCTCTTCATTTTGTTGCCATTTTTCCCCAAACCTCTTCTTTTGCTATCGAATTGTCACCTTACTTGTTGCTGTTTTTGTTTCTTCTTCTTTTCCTTGCGACCTGGTGTTGTTTTCCTATACCAACGGCTTTTTTCTTTCGTGTTTTTGGTAAGTTTATGATGTGTTTCATTATGGTTATCTAACTGGTCGGTTACTAAGGTTTTGATTTATGTTTAGGAGTCAATCAAGGTTTGAGGACAGCTAGTTAAAACTTTATCTAAGGAATCGTCATTTTTCGTCGGTGGTAAGGCTAAAATGACTGAAAGTCGAACGGCTTGTTATATCTTTGTTCAATTTCCATTAATATCACTGATTCTTTTATTGACTTTAACTTCGTTAAGCCTGGATTTGTGCCTAATTAAAACGTTGATTGGAGGTTACTATTGTCTGGACAGCAAGGACTCATTTGGAACGAGGTCCCTCTTCTGTGGAGTTTTAAGATACTCGTTCGGGGTTTCAAGGCATGTATCGTGCAATTAAATTGGTAGTATATCCGGCTTTGTGTTGTTGCTAATCATGAGTTAATATTAACGATAAAGTTGAAACGATCAATTTTAAGTACTATTGGTCTCAGAGGTGTTTTTGTTGCGAATCCTTAAAAGGTGTGTAAACACCACTGAGAATCGATAATCGGTAAAAAGCTGACAAGTGGGACTATCGACGCCATACGGGCGTGTGGTTGTCCGTGTGATTGAACACGGGCGTGTGATCGACGAGGTTGGTCGTGTGCAATACACGGGCCGAATTGAATTGGGCCGTGTGGGCCACACGAGCGTGTGGGCCTACACGAGTGAACCACATAGACCAATGAGATTGTTGGGCCAAGCCGTGTGATCTATATGGCCAAGGCAATTTTTTGGTTTTGTGGGACACACGGGCATGGGGGCCTACATCGGCAAATGTCATGGGCTTGTGGGCCTATTTTCACTGTTTGATGGCTAAGGTTGCACGGGTCGCCATGATATAACAGGTCAATTGTGGACCTACTGTAGGGTCAGTAAGCTTACTTAGACCCTTAATTGACTGAAAATGACTGTATGACTGATATATATATACATGTTATCGAGCGTAATGATATTTACTGAATTGATATTGTATGCACTGTTGCCATGATATAACATGTCATTACTGTTTATTGCATTGCATTGGGTTGGGGGTTTATATTGTTTGGAGGAAGTGTATTGAAAGGCCTCGAGCCTAAATTACTGGCAGCTCAGCTGCAAACTACTGTCTAGTGTCGCATTCGGTACTTTTTGGAGTGTAGGTTGGACAGAGTAGGAGTGTAGAGGCTGGCTGGGTAGGATTTGATACTGTATACCTGTTACTGTACTGAATATTGATACTGTAATGGGCCAAGGGCCAAATGCATGACTTCTTCTGTATTGTAATGGGCTAAGGGCCTAATTGAAACTGAAACTATTACTAAAATGGGCTTAGGCCTAGATTGTGATTATATTTTGTCTGCTTGTTTACCCGGGGATTACACACTGAGTTTTCGTAAACTCACCCTTCTGTTTTATCTGTACAGGTAATCTTTAGTCATAGGCGGATCGATGCGACAGAGGACTCAGCGGTGGCCACACGACCTACTTCATTCCATTTAAGTACTTAATTTTGATTTTGATTTTATGTTGGAGATTTTACTGTATCATGGCCTCTTTGGATTTTTTTTTTAAATTTGGGATTTTTATTGTTTTGATTTATAACTGCTAGTAGTAGAGATAATCAAATTTTCAAGAAGAATAAAATGTTTTAACAAAAATCACTCAAATACGCAACGATATTAAAAAGTTTCCGCAATAAGTGACGTTTTGAAATTAATAACGTTTTAAAAAGAGAATAACTTTATGATAATGAATTTCATTTTGAAAACGAACAACAGGTCCTAGAATTAACATAAGATATTGTAAAGAGGTTATATAGAAAAGAGATTTTTGACTACAATTCACTTTTTCGAAAAACATTACCATGTGACATCGCCAGATTCGGCCATAACGTCTAGGCCGGGTTTGGGGTGTTACAACTTTTTAAATTTTAAAATTACAGTCTGAACCAAATGATACCCATTAAATTATTATTTTTTATTTTCAAAACATTATTTTACAAATATTTTATCTTATGTGCCGTGTCATGTTAGCTTGTTATTTTCACATAATATCCACAAAAAAGTCACGCTATTTTGGTTAATTGATTTAACGGCTATTGTTTGAGTCAATATTGAAATTTTAAAATTTTAAGAAATATAAGGATTAAAAATGATCAAATTGGAGAATATGAACTAAATCCACAACCTATGCATAGTGCGGGATTAATAGCATAAATTGACCTAATAAATTAACACTTATAGATTCGAGTCAAAACTAAAATTTAAAAATTCAAATATAAAACTAAAATTAACCAAATTACCATACAAAGATTAATAAGAGGATTTGATCATTAATTAATTTTTACCATATAGCTTTTTATTCAAAGTTTATTTTTTGTTATATATTTCTTTGATCAAAATTTTATCATTTAACTAAAGTATATTTCTGATTAACTAAAGAATAAGTATCGAAAATTTAAGTACTAAAAATTTTGTTTACTATATTTTAAAATTAAGGGTAAATTATATTAGTATCCACCCAACTATTAATAAATTTCTTTTTGGCCACTCAACTATTAAAAGTTACAAAATAGTCATCTAACTATTAGTAAATTTTTTGGTCACCCATTATTAAAGTTATAAAATGATCACCCAACTATTCAATTTTGTCTTTTTGATTACCGTTGAGTAACGGTGACAATTTTAAAATTAACATAATAGAAAATTTAACCTGAATATTTATAAATTATGTCAATTTATTATTGATTCTAAAAATAACCCTCAACATTTACACATTGTGTAATTTGGTCTTTTGTTGTTTTGCTTTTCTTTGTGACATTGAAGTTCTTTTTAAAGAGTGAGAAAAGATAAAATTATTATCTTGAATTTTTGGTGTTTCTACTTTTTGTAAATTTTAATCAAATTTAGCAGATAATTTTTTTTAGCTTTTTGTGTGAAGGGGTCACAAAGAAAAGCAAAACTACAAAAATGAAATCAAAATACACAATGTGGAAATGTTGAGGGTTAGATTTTTTTTAGAATCAAGATTAAATTGACACAATGTATAAATGTTGAGGGTTAAAGTTGTCATCACGCCAATTTTAAAAGCTGCCACTATTAGTTGATTAAAAAAAATTGAATAGTTAAGTGACCATTTTATAACTGCTTCATTGTTGGGTGACAAAAAATTTAACTAATAGTTGGGTGACAAAAGAAATTTACTAATAGTTAGGTGACTATTAGTGTAGTTTACCTAAAATTAATTATGGAATATAATTAGATTGTTTGATAAAATAGATTTTAAATAATAAAATTATCTTTTATCTTTTATCCTTAATTTTTAAACCTTTCACCTTATTTTAAAAGCAACCAAATTTTTAAATGCATTTTTTTAAATAAGTAAAATTGAATTAATTGAAAATTTTCTCCATTAAGTATCTACTTATCATTTTCATACTTTTTTATAAATTTTTTATGGAATAACTTATATTAGGATCATCAATCCTAAAATGTATAGGTTTTATACACCAATAAAATATTACCACGTTATTAAATTTTAGCAAACATTAATATCTAGTATCTTCTTAATTTAACTTTAATTAAATTACTTAAAACAATTAACTTTTTAATTTTAATTAAATTACTTAAAACAATTATTTTTTAAATTATAAACAAACATATTTTCTTCTTTTACAATTTTTATCATTTTGTTTTTTTTCAAAAGTTAATATTTTTTATTTTTGTGCAACCAATTTTTAAAAAAATTTAATTTCTAGACAGTGAATTTTTTCATTTTAAATTGTTTCCTATTTCATATTATAAATTTTTAAAAGTAAAAATTATATTGCATTGAATCTTCCTAATAAGAATTGTGTAAATTTTAAAGTTTCTATATTATTCGATTTTTATTTTAATTAGTTATTTTTTTAGGAATAAATCCCAAAACTATACATGAACTATGGTTTAATATGTAATTGTATACATGAACTTTGAATTTGTGCAATTTTATACATGAGATTTTGATTTATCCAATTCTTGTAAATTATTAATACAATTATTGATATAACATCATTTTATGTTTATATATCTAATATAAAAATAAATTGATATATTTATTTCTCTAAATGTGGATGGTTAAATCAAAATTAAAGTTTCAAGTATACATTTGAACCACAATTAGAGTTTCATATGTATAATTGCGAGAAATTAAAATTCATGTATACAGCTACATATTAAATCAAAGTTCATATATAATTTTGAGATTTATCTTCTTTTAAAAAACTAAAGTTAGAGAGTAGGTTGAATATGGATGGATGTCTAATAATAATTTCATCCTAATATAAATTATTCTCAAATTTTATTAGATTTTTTATCTTGGATTATCAAATGTATAAATAAATTAAATAAATTAAAATTAATATTTAAAAGGTTTGAAATATCAAATACCAAAACATTACTATTTTTCAAAAGGTGATATTTTTGTAATAAAAAATTTTATCCAATTCAATACATATATATTTTTTTTCGTGTATTAAAATATCTCAAAGTCTTTTAACACTTGACTTAGCAAAAGTTAATAAATAGATGTCATGTGTACGCTTGTATGGCTGACAAATGAAGCATCACATTGTTGAGATGAAACCATAAACATTAAAACAAATTAATTTTTATGGAAAGTAAAATAAAATACGGAGAACACTTTGGTTCAAAAAATAATTACTGAGTTTTTTTTTAATTTCTATTTTTAAATATTAAACAAAAATTTAAAAGAACTTCAAAAAAGTTAAAAAGAATAAAAGAACCCCTAAAACATGTTAAAATCCGAGTCTGTTTTATTCCCATTCAATATGAAAAAAAAAAAAAAACGCACACAATTTTTTGCGTTCATAAGCCCGGCCTCTAAGGCTTAAGCTTGGGTATTATAACCAAAAGCTAGCTGAAGTTGTAATTTCTGGTGAGGATTAAGTAGATGACCGGCATGATTAAGCTTCGGAAGAGATCCAGTTTATGAACCTCATTATTAAGTTCCCCACAAACTTGAAAAATTTAATCATCAGTCGAACCTCCTGCGCAGCAAACAGTAAGATCATGAAGATGGTCCAAAGCCTTATGAGTAGCCAAGAGTATGCAGGATCGGATGTTAAAGGTACGAGAGAGACTGCATATGCAAATACCATGGCAGCAATGGCAACCGACATGACGACCATTAAAACCCACTTAAACAATTTACGCCGGATTGGCAATCCGCTTATAAGCAATTGGATGATGATGAGAGATGCCATGAAACCAAATGTATTTGATATGAGGAATTGGGTATATGTATTTGGATTTGTATCTGCAAATACAGAATGCCCTGCCCTGTGACTAGTGTCGTTGTCTTGCCAAACTCCACTAGGAGGATTGACGGCTGCATGGAATGCCATGTTCGCTAGCAGCGAAGCTGCCAGGATTAGGTTGTGGCATTTTCTTTCCAACCAATCAACATTGCTTCTCTTAGACTTCGGTATTGCATTTGATTCATCAGGTTCTTGTTTGGATGATAAGATGTTGTTCCTTATTACGTCAGACAATGACTCATCGTTAGCAAACTCATATGTTTGGTTTTGTGATAAAAGATCAAGTGCCTTGAAGCCATCTTTATTCTTACAATTCTTATCCACCTCTTCCCGACGAATCAAAAACTTTATGGCCTGCATGCACATATATATAGAGAGAGATTATATTTATATATCTTTTCAAGTAATTTATTACTTTAAGATATTCAAACTTCATAGTTAGTTTAGATCCATGGTACACACCTGTGTTTGGTTAGCAACTATTGCCATATGCAAGATTGTGTTACCCTCGTAGTTTAGACAATTCACAAACTCTTGATCTGAAATTCCTTCAGTCGCCAAGAACTTCAAAGCCTCAAGCTGGTTGCACCTCACGCATCCATGCAAAATGGTGTCACCTTGGGCCATCAACGATCGAGTTGCCCAGGGTTTGACATAAAACAATTCTAGCAACACATCAAGGTAGCCTTTCATGGCTGCAATGTGAAGAGGGTTCCTCCCATCAAGGTCACAAACAAGGCAACCTGCATTAACCTTGTCACAATTTGCTGGTGCCCTTTGGCTGTTGCTAAGTGAAGCGGTGATTGCCTTCGGGAATTGAGTTCGTTGGCCAGCTCAGGCATTCGAGTGAGAAGTTCATCAACAAATTTAGAATGGCCAAGCATGATAGCTACATGCAAAGGTGTTTCAGGGTAACGACCATTAATAAATCTATTGAGAAGCTGCGCATCCTCTTGTAGCAAATAAAGCAACTCATTCTTATCACCATTCTTAGTTGCATTATAAAGCCTTTTCTCCATTTTCTAATTTGGAATTCACAAAAAGACGAAAAATCTTGACTCAAGAACGAATTGTAGAAAACAAAGAGAAAGAAATTAAGAAAGAAACAAGAAATGAAGAATGAGAAAGTAGTCAATTTTCCATTTCTGGATAAAATTGTTGTTGATTAATGTGTTGGTTGCATTGAAAGCCATAAAAAAACCACCAAATTAGGCTCGGAAAATTATTAAAGAAATAATTGTTGTTTTAGTCTGTTACATTAATGGGTTATTCATAGTTTGGTCTATGAAGATCATCTATAAATAGCTTAAATATTTAGCATTTAAAATTATTCCAATACCAAATCATTCCACAACCGGAGAGAAACAAAAGGTTATAACAAGATCAGAGGTAGTATTTCGTGAAATGGCACAAGGTATCTATGAATTGCTATGGATAAAACATGTTTTACATGATCTTGGTGTTAACTTACTAAAAGAGATAACAACAAGATGAAGATAATAAGGAAAGGGAAAACTAAGATGATGAGTACATTGATTCATAATCCAAGAGCCTATTTATATAGGCTTTTACATAACAAAAAAACTAAAAATAGACACTAACAACTAAGGAAAAATCTAAACAAAATAAATCCATAATTTTCAACCACTAAAACTTTTATGTGCATCAACTATTTGCCTAGAAATAAGGAAAACAATCTGATTTTATTAACAACCAGATTTTATTAACAATCACTCCTTTAAACTGAAAAACTCCTTAAACTTCAGTTTACTGGTGCCATTCTTCAAAAATGATCTTCCAAAGTGCAAACTCCTATTAACCTCTTCAAATTTTGGAAGGAAAAAAAATTGAGAGGTTTGGTAAATATGTCAGCTAGTTGATCTTCGCTCTTGCAGTACTTGAGATCAATTACCCCATCATTGTTAAGATCTCTCAAAAAATAGTACTTTACATCAATATGCTTGCTTCTACCATGTAATACTGGATTTTTTGAGAGTTTGATAGTTGAATTGTTGTCACAGAAAATTGTTGTAGCTCCCATTCTCTTGAACTTCAACTCCTCCAAGATTTTCCTCAGCCAAATAGCTTGACAAGCACAAGCTATTGCAGCAACAAATTCAGCATTAGTCGTTGACAAAGTAACAATGGATTGTTTCTTGGATGGCCAGGAAATAGCTCCGGTTCCTATCATGAAAACATAAACTGAAGTGCTTTTCTATCATCTAGATCTCCTGCAAAGTCACTATCAGTGAACCCAAATAAATCTGAAATTTCACATTTTCTATAAAACAACCCAAAATCCTTGGTTCCTTGCAAGTAATGAAGGATCCTCTTGATAGCCAATAAATGCATCTCTGTAGGATTCTCCATAAACCTACTAATCAAACTCATAGAATACATTATATCAGGTCTTGTACTAGTCAAGTACATTAAGCTACCAATGATCTGCTTATAAAGAGTGTTGTTCACTTTCTTTCCCTCTTTTCTCAACTTCAAACCAAACTCAATGGGGGTGCTTACTATATCGTAATCCTTCATATCAAACATGTTCACAATATCTTGAACATATTTCCTTTGAGAAATAAATATTCCATCAGCTGATTGCACTACTTCTATGCCTATAAAATAATGCATCATACTAAGATCTAGCATTTCAAACTCAATCATCATAGACTTCTTGAATTCATTAAACATGGAACTGTAATTTCCAGTGAAAATAAGATCATCAACATATAAACTCACAATAAGCATTTTCTCTTCATCGCCAGTTTTAATAAAAAGAGTAGACTCATAAGGACACTTGGTAAAAACAATTTTCAAGAAATAAGCCTCAATTAAACTATACTAGGCACGTGGGGCTTGTTTCAGTCCATATAAAGCATTTTTTACTTTATAAACCTTATTTTCACTTCCATGTTTAACATAAACAGTAGGTTGTTCAATAAATACATGCTCTTGGAGCTCACCATGTAAAAATGTCGACTTCACATCTAACTGAAAGATAGGCCAAGAGTACTAGGCTGCAAGTGAAATCACCAATCTGATTGTATCATGCCTTGTAACAGGAGCAAAAACTTCTTTGTAATCCACCCCAAAATCTTTCTTATAACCTTTGACCATTGGTGTTATTGGATTGATTATTGAGATAAATGATTAAATTGAATAAAATTAAAAATAGTAGAACTGGGTGAAATTATGAAATTGGCTTGGAATTGAGACGAATCTTACTATGCTATGTATGAAATGATATCTTGATTGATGAATTGATAATATTAAGATCAATAGGATGAGATTGAAACTTATAATAAAATCGGATGATTGGTTATGCAACTCTTCTAACCCATCTCTATCATTGGATTAAGGTTACGAAGCGTTACTGTACAAAATATAACCTTAAACTTCAAACAGAACAATAATTCAAATTAAGTATAAATTTCCAATAACTCATTCCAATCATAGAAAATATACACATTTGATGAATGATTCACTTAACTAACTAAAATCACGACAAAGGCAAGCGCACCTATCGAATAGTAGTATAGCTATGGTGAGTCGGGAATATCGTATTTAAGAGGACTAAAAGTACTAGTAATTATTATCTTTTTATTATCTAGCCTATAAATTAAATGAGATGTTTTTAATCTAAAATTTAACTAAACTAATTATTAAAAGCACGACAAAGAATAGAATGAGAAAATACTTTAATATAACTAAAGAGAAAGACAATACCCAGGAAAGAATCCACCTAGACTTCACTTATTATTCTGAATCTGAATTAAATGATTTATTCACTTGCCTTGATCCATAGAAATCCCTAAATTATGTTAATATATCTTTCGAGAATAAGAATAACTAACTCTAGGTTGATTAATTGAAATCTCTTTCTAATTAAAACCCCTATTGTTGTATTAACTCAATCTATGGATTCCCCTATTAGATTTGACTCTAATCTGGTAGATTTATGTCGTCCTATTTCTAGGATTGCATGCAACTCCACTCAATTATGCCAGATCTACTCTTAAACAGAGACTTTTGCTCCACTGAAATAAGCACATCATACTTGAATTAATATCCTGAAAATATTAAAGCAAGAACTAAGCATTCATAATTGAGAACAAGAAATATGTATTTATCATGTAATTTAGGAAATTCATCTTCCCTAGGTATCTAGGGAATTTAGTTCATAATTTGGGAGGAAAACATCTCAAAATTAGAATAACAACAAGACATAAAAAACCCAATAAAACTTTGAAGGAAATTTGACTAGAGATCTTCAATCTTGAAAGAAATCTGCTTCTGAGTTGATTCCAACGGCGTTCTTCGAGTAATTTCTTCGTTCTACTTTGTGTGCTCCCTTTAGGTTCTCTTCTAGTGTGTATTTATAGACTTTAGAATGCTCAGAAACCTTAAAAATTGGCTTTTTCTGCGTAAAAGGGAAGCAGGGTTCGAAATCGACACGACCTGGCACATGGGCGTGTGGCCAGCCCATATGGCTCACACGGGCGTGTGGCTAGCCTGTGTGGAAGTTCTCAGACCGTGTGGATCCTGAAATTAGCTATTTTTGTCCAATTTTGGCCTATTTTTCGCTCCTTTCACTTTCCTAAGCTCACCTAATTATAAAAACACGAACTTAAATGATTAGGAGCATCAAATTCACTAATTTATACAATAAATCATCCAAAAACATGCCAAGCATGGGATTAAAACATGTTACTTTTATGGTTTATCAACATTTGGGCCTTAAATCAAGCTTTTGGGGTCCTAAAACCAATTTAAAAATGATAGGGGTCATTTTGAATAAATCAAAAAAATTTAGGAAAAAAACTAAAAAATTGGGAAAGCAGGGGTTACACAGCTATGTGGCCAAGCTATGTGACATGACTCAAACCATGTGGACATTCAATGTAGGGACTCACGATTGTGTCCCAGTCCATGTGTCCGCCTATGTGTATATTTGAAATAGAGCCATACGGTTGTGTCGTAGGTCGTGTGCTGAACCGTGTGGCAAACTGTTTTGAAACATACGGCCATGTTGTAGACTATGTGAAACCTGCATTTAAAAATATAGATGACACATGGCCTTGTGAGGTGATTGTGTGTGGCACACGGCCGTGTGACAGACCGTGTCCCAGGCCATGTGCTCCAAATTTAGCCCCTAAAACAAGTCATTTCAAAACCTATACTTGCATACCAAAACACACATTTCCCATGCACATTTATATGACCAAAACAGACCTTAAACACATACAAAACATACCAATTTAACCATCCTATATGTTCTAACCATTATGTCATTTAAAGGCATCACATTTAACATAGATTTAACATAGATTAATTTCACATCATAAGTTTAATCATTTAACATACTTCAAATATACCAAATATCCACATCCAAAAACATATCAACCAAACATTCTTTCCTAATTTCAAAAGGTCATGCACAACTATTAACATCTCATAAATACATTTCATATATAAACCATCAACAAAAGCATTAAGGCACATAAATGTTTGGCACAATCCAATACATACCAAATTGACATACAACCTTATACATGCCACTTATAACCATATCAGTATATTCAAAAGCTACCAAAGTAGATTGATGGATAGTGTGATCGTGCTCCGACGAAGTGTCCAACCGTTAGAGCTTTTCGATGATCTATGAAACAAAGAAAACAACTATATAACCAACTAATTCTTAGTAAGCTCATATAAAGAGAGTTAAACTTACCAATTGTATTAAATTAATTAACCATGAGTAATTCCATTTAGTCATGGACCAAATTTCCTTTTTCTTATACACCATACCTTACAAGGTTATTAGGTGAAACAATACACATATAAATCCAACCCAATCAAGGCATATAACATATCGAACATTTCAATTTCACCATTCATCTATCATATGACTACTATATACCTTCATTTTCTTTTAACTATACTTATCATATGTTTCATATCCTTACTTTAAATCATAGATAATTTTATATAGTCATATACTTTTAAAGCTTTAATTACCGTTCATATCATGAAAATAATTTCATTATATAAATCATTCATCCACATAATTGAAATGTTACCTTTTCAATCCAAATAGATCAACACAACCTCCATTTCAAAAGACTTTTTCATACCATAAATCACATTTACTCAAAGTAACAATCCATACTTGTAACAAAGAAACTCATTACAATATCTTTCACTTACCAATACTATAAGTATACATAATATATAAGCACATAAATAGATTGTGATTAAATTATTTCATAGCCCAATGAACTAGTAACTTGACTTAGATACTCGGGTAACTACACCACACCAGAAGCATTGTAAATGCATAATAGAGGCACTGAAGTGCAAATAGAGGCACCGTAGTGCGAATAGAGACAACGAACTGTATACAAAGGCATCAAAGTGCAAATGGAGGCACTAAAGTACAAATCCTGTATAAGAGCGCATACCAACCCTGTTGGCATGCCAAGTGTATCCTAGCGATTACTACGTTCAATCGGGCAGTATAAGAAAATTTGTTACCTTTACACATATTTATCAACCAGAGGCACTTCATCGTTTCCGTGCACATAATATAAATTCCATATACTCATGTCAAAAATGTGAAATCACAAGGATTGTCACCGTCCATTATTTATTTTCATATGAACTTGATTTCATTATCCAATATTATATAAACAACTTATGAATTTCACATACATTTATACAAATAACTAGAAACCATATTATAATCTCAAGAAAATTACATTTACATATCAAAAGGCTATGAACTTACCTTAATCAAGTAAACATTTAAAGAGGTAATCTATAATTCCCGATCACCAAATACAATTTCACCAATCACATTACTAATTGCTCACCTATCCTTTAATTTGGTTAATTTCTCTAATTGATCCATAATAATAATTTATCACATATTTATCAATTTAATTTAAACATAACATAAATATTTGTTTACAATCATCAAAAATAGAAAATAATGATTTCAATCCTTCTACGAACTTACCTTGATTAAAACGGTTGCTAAAACGGAGTTGACAACTAATTCGAAACTTTAGCTTTTCCTCAAGTTAAATCCAGTTGTAGCATTTCATGATCTAAATAATAATTTTCATTCAATTACACCATCCAAATAGCTTAAAATAATTAATGTAGCTTATAACCCTTAACAAAAAAAATTTACAAAATTACCCTCAAAGTTTACCTTTTATGCAATTTAGTCCTTAAATCTGAAACCTGCAATATAACCATTTTTAATTAAAATTCATGCTAGCCGATTTTTACCTAGTCTTATAATAGCCCATATTTATCATCAATTCATATTGTTTTCCTTGAATTTTACCATTTTCATAAATAAGTCCCTAAATCTTAAAATTATCAAAAAATACTTAACAAAATATGTCTATTTAACAACCAAGCTTAACAATCTACCATAAAAATTCAAAAACATATCAAACTCACCCATGGCATAATCTATAAACAATTTTACAATTTGACTCCCGAGTTAACTAGATTAAGCTAATACGAGCTCGAAAACATAAAAATAATTAAAAATGGACTCGAAAAAATACCATGCATGAGATTTTTATTTTGGCCGAAAGTTCACCTTCAGAAATTATTTTCTTTTGCTTCAAAATTGGTGAAAGAAGACAAATATGGAAGATGACCCCATTTCATTCTTTTGTTTATGTTATTTTAATATTTAATTACCAATTTACCGATAGTATATTACCAACTATGTGTGATGGATCCACATGGCCATTCGTTTAACCATGTGTGATGCTCTAGGATGTGTACGAAGCGAAAGAGTGTGGTGCAGGAGCCACACGGTCGTGTGTCCAAGCTGTGTGTAAGACATAGATGCAGGTGAAAACAAGGGACATGGCCGTGTGAACTACACAGTTAGGCTTCATGCCCGTGTACAATTGGGTAGATTCGAATTTTGACCCGATTTTTCGTTTGATCCAAACACCCACTGTCGAAACCATTTTTATTTTTTGAAAAAAAAATAGTTGTCGATGAAAATTTAGAGTCGCCACCAATCTTTCATTAAGGTGTGATTGGATCACCTAGAAACGACTTTGGTCTACGAATTTTAGAAAAACGGGTCCGGGAGTCGGTTACGTATGAGGAAGGATTAACACCCTTAAAACGCCCAAAATTAGTACCTGGTTAATTAATTAATGTCTTAATGTCGAAAATTTGAAAATATATAATCCTTAGCAAAAACTTAAAAAAACGTTACGTATTAAGACCCTTATCATTTCAGAGAAAGAAAATGTCACACCCAATGCGTTAGGGCACGACATTCCAAGTTCCTAAAAAATGAATTAGGTCAGAATACTCGTGTAATAAAAATTTAAAAGAATATCCATTTATTCAAGATTTAAGAAATTGCGACCCAATACGTTAGGGCACAATTCCTCTAAAATCCCAAACTTGGACTATTTCCTTTATTATTTTTTAGAAAAAATCTTCATTTCGAGAAATCAATGCATCACACCCAATACGTTAGGACACAACGTGTTGAATTCCCAATAATGAGTTCTTATTTTTTTGATTAAAGAGAAATGCTCGATTGTTAGATTTAACGAAGAAAATCGGAACCTAATACGTTAGGGCTCAATTTCCTTGAAAATCCTAAATACAAGCATTATCTCAATTTTGAAAAGTTTGAAATCGAGTAAAAAAATGATGTGATGCTACATTAAATATACAATGCAATAAAAATAATGCATACAAATAAATAAATAAAACTAATATACATAAAAATAAACAATGACATGCAAAGTATCACATAAACGAGCAAAATAATATAAATGAAAACACAAATAAATAGCAAAAATAAAAATAAAAGGTATACACATTAAACTATGAAGAATACATATGAATTTATATATAAAATTAGATTATAAAAGATTTATATAAACAAAATACATAGTGCATTTGTGAAAATAGAGAAAAGTAGGAAAATATGTATATATATAAAATTATAAAATACATGTTAAAATAAATAGGTATTTAAGCATTTTGAAAATACAAAAAACATAGATATACACATGTTTTTATATAAAAGAATACTGTTAGGAAAAAAAGAAAAAAATAAATGAAAAAAATAATAATTACATTACTGGAATTAATTAATAATAATAAATAATAATAAAAACTAAATTGAACTGGAATTCAAAATTTTGGGGTCAATCCGCAAATAAAAAAGCCAAAAGAACTAAATCGAACACGCGAATTACATAGAGGGGCTGGAAGGGAAATTTTTCCTTCTCCTCTAAAACGGCGTCGTTCCAGTAGGGCCAAATTGAAATTGAAAATAAATTAAAGGGCGAATTAAAAAATTAAAAAAAACTTAATTGTAAAATATTAAAAAGGCGGAGGGGTTAAAAGTGCAATTTTCCCCTCCATATAAAAACACGCGGATCCTAGGCCGGGTCGGATCGGATGCGGGTCGGCCTCCCCAAAACGACGCCGTTTTGGCATTTGGGGAGGCCTGGTGAAACGACTTCGTTTCACTTGGCTATTAAAGCCAAAAATCATTATAAAAAATTCATTCTCTCCTTTCTTTTTTTTTAAAAAAAAAACAGAAATCTCTTATAAAAAACTCTCCCCTCCCCAGCTCTTCGGCTAAGGCCCAGTCATCGGTCGGTCGTCGGCCACCGCGCCAGCCACCGATCTCCGATGCCGGCACTGCCGTCTGCGGTGGCCGGAAAAGGGGAAACTTACCCTTTTGGCTCTCTCGACTCTTCCAAGCCTAGATTTAGGCTCAAACTCTCAAAAAAAAAACCCTCAAACCATGGAAACCTTTTGGCTTCCGACCACCAGTCCTCGGGGGTGGCTCCCTCAATCGCCTCGGCATCACAGATCCGAACCAGAGCTAAGTTCTTTCACCCTTTTTCTTTTATATTATTTGTTTGTGAAAAAATAATAGATATAACAATAAAAATAAATAAAAATTACAAATATCAACCTTTTGATCTGTTTTGCTCTTTGTATTGAACCTTTTGTTTGCTATAAAAAACAATAGCTCTCTTTTTATTTGATTTGTTTCCGATCCCTAGTACAGTGTATTGATGGCTTTTTTATAGCCATGATAAAAAATAAAAGAAAGAAACAAATCTTGTTTGATTCGATTTACGAATCTTTGATTTTCTTTCTATCTTTGCTGCTTTATTCCTTGCAGGTGAAGATCGGGGAAGATTTGGAGTCAGGCTTGGCTTGCGGCGCTGCCCTAGGGTTCCATCTGCTCCTCGAGCTTTGATTTGGGCTAGGGTCTAATTTGGGCCTCTGTTTTGTTTGGATTTGGGCCATATAGGCCGATTGTAATTTGGCAGTTTCATTTGGGCCCGTTTATTATTTGTACCTGGGGCAAAAATCAGGTATTACACCTACAAGGGTCTTTCAATTGACAAAATACAAGAATCAAGAACGAACTTTCAAGATTTATGGAGGTTTTCGACAAAAACATTAAAAATAGATAATCGAACTAAAAGGTTGATAAAAAATTGATATTTTCTAGAATTGAAGGGTTGTAAAAGACAGGGAAGGATATGCTTACCAATTTCGATAGAGATTCAACGATCTATTGACATGAGTTTCAACAATTTGGAGGAGAACAATTGATGAGGATTTGATTGAATTTTCAAAACTCTTAGGGAATATTTTTCAGCAAAACTTAAGGGCTTAGAAGAGTTCTGAAGTAGAGAATTTTGAAAGAAAACCAAGGTTTTAAATAGAGAGAGAGTTAGAGAATATCAAATAGAGAAATTCAGTGGAATTAGGAAAGGACTTAAAGAGTTGAGTTGGGGCAAAATTTGAGGGCTAATAGGCAAATAGCCCATTGATCTAAAAATCATTAAAAATAAGTATGGCATGGATGGAACGTAGGACGGGGGAAGGGAGAACTTAGGAAGGCTTTAGCCACTGGACTAATGCCCACATTCATACTTAAAATACACACAAATAAATGCATAAACCATGTTACCTAGGTTCTATAAGTGCAGAAAAATCAAAGAGGTAAAATCAAATTTGTAGGACTTCAACCTAAGTTCTCAAAACTTCCTATTAGACTTCTAACCAATAATGCTCCATTTTAATTCTTGATAAATCTAAAATTCTAATCCCTAATTTTTGGGGTGTTATATACTAAATTCAAGTAATAATTTATAAGTTTTGATATTTCAAATTCATAGTAAAATGAACTTAATAGTTTTTAAATTGATATCTTTAATTGCACTCATTGAATATTATTTTCATTTAATAAAATATGATTAATAGATTTCTTTATGTGAAATTTAATCATTTTGTTGAAATAATATTTTAATTGAGATCATTTTATTTAATAAATTAATTATTCTTAATAGAATTGTTTATAAGAAATTATACTTAATAGAATTGTTGAAATAATATCTATAATTTTACTTAAAAATTTGGACCATATACTATTATAAAAATTAATTTGGACCATATAATATTATAAAACTACAAAGATGAAAGAAAATAGCATATGTATATAATATAGCTTTTTATGGAAGAAAATATGATTACTTTGTTATCGGTACCCTAATCTGAATATGAGAACATTAGATCATACATACCCTGTTATTTCATTATTTACGCTTTGTGATTAATACTTTGGAGCCTCCAATTGGCAACTACTGCCATGCATTTAACCTCCTCAACATACTGTGAAGATAAAAAAAAAAAATCTACAAAATTATTAAGCTTCAGCAGAGATCTAGTTTATGAACCTCATTATTAAGTTCCCCACAAACTTGAAAATTTTGATCATCTGTCGAACTGCCCGCGCAGTAAACAGTAAGATCATGAAGATGGTCCAAAACCTTATGAATAGCCAAGAGTATGCAGGATCGGATGTTAAAGGTACGAGAGAGACTGCATATGCAAATCCCATGGCAGCAATGGCAACCGACATGACGGCTATTAAAACCCGCTTAAACAACTTACGCCGGATTGGCAATCCGCTTATAAGCAATTGGATGATGATGAGAGATGCCATGAAACCAAATGTATTTGACATGAGGAATTGGGTATATGTATTTGGATATGTATCTGCAAATACAGAATGCCCTGCCCTGTGGCTTGGGTCGTTGTCATGCCAAACTCCACCAGGGGGATTGACGGCTGCATGGAATGCCATGTTTGCTAGCAGGGAAGCCACCAGGATTAGGTTGTGGCGTTTTCTTTTCAACCAATCAACATTGCTTCTCCTAGCTTCCAATATTGCATTTGATTGATCAGGTTCTTGTGTGGATACTAAGATCTTGCTCCTTATTGTGTCAGACAATAACTCATCCTTGGCTCATCTCTTTGATTTTGTGATAAAAGCTCGAGTGGCTTCAAGCCATCTTTATTCTCGATATTTTTGTCCACATCTTCCCTACGAATGAGAAACTTTATGGCCTGCATTTTATATATATATGTTTTTCATTAATTAATTATTACTTTGAAATATTCAAACTTAAAAAAAAAAATTCATGCTAAATACCTGTGTTTGGTTAGCCGTTATTGCCATCTGTAAGATAGTGTTACCCTCGTTGTTTAGACGATCCGAAATTCCTTCGGTCACCAATAATTTCAAGGCCTCAAGCTGATTTCACCTCACACAGGCATGCAAAATGGTATCACCTTGGGCCATTGGAGACCGAACTGGCCAGGGTCTAGCATGAAACAACTCTCGCAGCACAGCAAGGCGGCCTTTCATGGCTGCAACGTGAAGTGGGTTCCTCCCATCAATGTCACAAATAAGGCACATATCAGGGTTAACCTGGAGTAACCTTATCACAATTTGCCCGTGACCTTTACCTACTGCTAAGTGAAGTGCTGATCGCCTTCGGGAATCCAATTCCTTGGCCAGCTCAGGCATTCGGATGAGAAGTTCATCAACGAATTCAGAATGGCCAAGCATGGCAGCTATATGCAAAGGTGTTTCAGGGTAACGACCTTTGGTAAATCTGTCGAGAAGCTGTGCATTCTCGTGTAGCAAACAAAGTAACTCATTCTTGTCGCCATTCTTAGTTGCATTATAAAGCCTTTTCTCCATGGTATTCAACTGAAAACAAAGAGAAAGAAATCCAAAATAAGCAAAGCAAAGTGCAAATCTAAGGACACCTTCGATAACTGAACAAAAAATAAGCACAAATAGGAAAAAAGAAAGCCATCACTATAGACAAACAAAACACCAATGTTTTTGCTCAAGAAATAACTGAGCATTATGATTATGGCACTAAGGGATTTTATTCATTCTAAATAAGGAGTTAAATTAGGGTTAAAGGCAGATTTAACAAAGCTCAACTCATCATTAAAAGAGAGGCAACAGGCTCAAGAAAAATAATCTACCTCTCTTGGTATCATTACCCCATCACTAAAAACTGGAAAAGTCATTCATTTAAAGTGAAGAAATGGCAAATATCTTGGTCGCCAAGAAGACGATCATAGAAACAAGAGTTTAGCAAACACCCTATATTTTATATAATATGACAGATCCAAGAAATAAAAAAAGGGAAGTCCGATCAAAAGCTCAAAGTTAACATTTCCCGTATGGGGCTTTGTTTCATCAATCAAATGCACAGTAAAAGTTTCAGTACAGAAAAATGAAGAAGAAAGAAGAAAGCAAACCTTGAAAGATAACAAGTGAGAAGCAAGAAACGCAATGCTGGAAGAGAAAGATGGTATTTAGCGTTGATGGGTACCTGAAAAAACTGACTTTGGGGTGGGGTTTATATAGGAAAACTATAGTTGAAGTTTTTGTTGTTCCTTCAGATGGGTTCACCTTGGGAAACTGCTTAATCCCAAGTAACCTCTTCTTTTTCTTGTTTTTCTTATAAGCAAGCTGGGATTTTCTTGGGTGTTTTCTTGGTTTTGTTTTCCCATGTTTTTTGTTTTTCTCATACGTAATATTAGTAAGTTATGAATTTAGTATATAAATTATTAATATTAGATATTTACTAGAAAACAAAAGGTTAATTTATGTTAGTAGCCCCTATATTACATATGAGTTTTGAATTTAATTTCTTTATTTTAATTTGATCATATTTAATTCTTTCAAATTTTGATTGTTGAAATTTCGGTTTTAATCCAAACAATAATTTTTTTATTTTTTATTTTCACATATTAATCACAAAAAGGTCTTGCCATTTTAGTTAATAAATTCAAATGTTGTTATTTATATTAAGACTGAAATTTTAAATTTTAAATAATATAAGGACTAAAAATGATGACATTGAAAAATATACTAAATTCATAAAAACATTATTTATTTTTGCTTGTTTATTTGCTTTCAATGAGTCGATATTTGTTTTTATTTTGGTTTATGTGTAAAAATATTGAGAACAATATAAAAAGGGTATTAATCTAATTAATGATTTTTTATTAAATCAATTTGTTTGAAAAATACAAGTGTATTTAGACAAAAATACTAAACTAGGGCAATAGATCCCAAGAGTCTCTCACTTGTTCTAGTGGGGTAAATTAGTCATATTTCACATTACCATACCCTCCATATGTTCCCTTATACTCCTAGCTACCAAAATCTTGGCAAAACAAATCCAAAGGGTTGTCCTTAGATGCGATTTTGACTACATCCACTATTTCGTCAATTACTATAGTTTCCCTTATGATACATTTTACATATGTGAAAACAGGCGTAATTCGGCCCTGAAATGAAAAAGAAAGGGAATATAGATGGAAAAAGGGGGGAGAGGTTGGACGTAAAGTAAAAAAAAAAATTCGATATGCTAAAATAAAATACGAAATGAAATTGAAACAAGGCTAATGAGATAGAAATAAGGAATCATAAATAGAGTTCGGGTTCTAATTCTATGGATAATATGGATGGTGTTGCCTATAATGATGGACAAATGAAAGACTCTCCCAAAATTTTTATTTATCCACTTCCTATTTTGAAAATAGGTTGGTTGGACTTAAAAATTCCTTCATTGAAAAAGGAAACAATCCAATTGCATGCACTTGAATTGGATGGGACCAACGAAATCGAGCGCTAACCCTCATTTCTTATTGAATTAATCGATCAACCTCCTGTCGAAGATTTTTTTTGTATTAGATAATTTTGGGAAAAAAATTGACATATTTCACTTTGTCCTCATGTGGTTTTTTTTTTTTTTGGTGTGTGTGTTTATTTATTTCTGTACTATTATAATGTCATAGATTTTTTCATATCTCAACCCTACTTGATACTTATTCACACTATGGACTCGTCGCCTAGGACAAAGACTCAATTCGATGTCAATTTTCTCGAACCCCGACACGTTTGGAAGTTAGAATCAGTATAACTAATAGGAGCAAGTTCTCCTTCGGAATACACAAGCATATAGTCCATCGTTCTCCATAAATACTTGAGTATATGCTTAACTACTTACACTATAACAAAATATGTCAAAGGTGACATATGACTTGAAATGCGTTAGGGTTGCGTTTTCTTAAATTGACTCACATCAATAAGTAGAGATGCACATAATTAGTGTCTCTTTAGGTAGGCATTGAAGAGACATCACTGTGGCACATCTCCTTAGGCCTAACTTAAGGAGACGCTTCTATCGTATCTTCTTGGAACTAACCAATGGAGACACTAGGCTATATCTCTCTAGATTACCTATGGAGATGCTTTCTCAAATTTCCTAAGCTATAGATTGTAGAGACATCAGTCATTATCTCCGTAGGTTGCTAAATTGTTTTGCACAACTTAAACACCGCAATGTTATGTATTATTAAGGGAAAATACGTAAATACATTACATAAATTTATTGTTTGTTGTGAAATATATAGGCATTTTCTTTTATTTTTTGCTTCTTTGAATCAATTCATTATTGTTATTTTAAATCAATTATTTGCTTCTTTGAATCGATTATTTGTTGTCTAACTCGATTCAAACTCCATGATTCAAAGTATTATTTCGTATTTGATCCCTTTTAATTCCATATTCGAAGTTACGATCGGATCGATTCTTTTTAATGAATCGATTCAATACATTTCTTATGTACTCATAGGTGCTATATTCCATTATGTTGTTGTTGGCAAATACCACTATTTTTTGTTTTGGATCTTCCAAATCATTCCCACAGGAGATTCAGACCCATTTTTTCTAAATTCACAGTTGATATTTCATTTTTTTCCCTTATCAATACTTGCACAACTTTCGCCCTTTATCAAGACTAACTTACACTGATGTAAGTAAATTCTTTTTTAAGTCGACTCTTATTTGATATTTGAAATTTCAATTATAACTCAAACGACGGTCACTAAATCCATTAAAAATATTTTTAATATTATGTAGAAAAAAATAAGTTGATATGACATTACACATGTGATAATATGTTTACCCATAAAATTTAAAAAACATAATTTAATTTAATAAATTTAACATATATTATTTGGGTCGAACTAAAATTTTAAATTTAGAAAAGTAAATAAACTAAAAAAGACTGGATTAAAATACAAAGATTAACAATTTACAGGAGATTCAGACCCATTTTTCTAAATTCACAGTTGATATTTCATTTTTTACATTCTACGTTTTTGTTATTTTCCGTTTGTTTCTCGAGAAAATGAAAAAAAAGTTGAGCACTTTCGTCTGTTCTTTTGCTTTTTTTATTTATTGTAAATATAAGATTGCAGATTGTTTACTTGACTGATATAATTGAAACCAACTAGAAAATGAAGTGAAAAATTGACTGTACAATATCAAATTTTGTTTACAAAACTAGGGAGTATTACAGTAGAAAATTGAACGATTATTTAAATTATTTTTATTTAGTTACAGGTGAGAAACAAAAGTATATTGCTAACATATTTGATGTCGTTGGCATAGCGATTGTTATGTAAATTAAAGTCTTTTATCTGCATATGGAAATTGTTGGGATTTCGTTTCAAATATCTATCTTTCTATGCCCTTTTTAAGTGTTGCAATGAACATTTTATTTCATTATGTTGTACAATTATTTCATTTCACAATGTTTGGGAAACCAGCTTCATTTCTCATCTCGTGTGTGCTTGCATTTAGAAGTCCTGATTTCGTCTCTATTAACTGTTTTGTTTGCCACTACCATGTAGTTCACATAAGAATTCTATTCGCTCAATGGCCTGAAAAATACTGAGCACTTAACTGTTCCGTTAGTGCGAAATGGAGATAATTTAAGTATAGGCTAAAGCGTCAGAACTATGTTCTAATAAAGGACAAACCACTCGAAGAAGAGATATTTAGGAAAGCTCCGAAAGGTGTTTATGAAGGTCAATGGAGACACGAAGATCAATTCAAATCTTTGATTCCATGCAACGAAAGTACTATTTTATATAATGTTACATTTTAATTCATGCGGTTTCTGACATTCAATGTGATTACTGCTATTTGATCACAGATTTTTATCTCATATGATGATCCTTTGATGCAATGCTCGAATGATATTGGACCGTGGAGATAAGATGTGACACTTTACCACTACTATTGGTTAGTGAAGACAACATGAACTTCCTAGTGTTTTTGGACATGCTTGAGTTGGAATGGAGCTAAAAAAAACAATCACCTACTTTCTTTTTATTCTTTTTGTTGCTATGATTCCCATTTTGTGGAGATGTAATGTTAGATTTTGGTTGTCGACTTGCGTAACACCCCCTATCTGGTCCGGTCGCCAAACCCGAGTAATAAGGCGCTACAAGCACATTATAATTTCAAATCTCAATTGATTATCAACAATTCATAATTAATCAAATTAGCATGTGATTCAATCAATTTTGAATTAATATTGAGCTTACGAAAGGTCAAAACTAAGCAGGCAAATTAATGGGGATTAAATTGAAACAAATTTAAAAAGGAAGGAAAAATCTGCATACAAGAGTCACACGATCATGTCTCTTGGTCGTGTGCGAAAGCTTAGCCCATGTATGATGAACCACACGATTGTGTCACTAAATGGTGTACAATAGTCATGCCCGTGTCAGATAGGCAACATGGTCGTGTGAGCAAACTGTGTAACTCTTTATGCCTGTGTGCACCAAAATCACTTAAATTTTTATAGACCACACGGTTATACCATGAGCCCATGTATAAAACACAGTCGTGTGCCAAGCCGTGTGTACTTGAAAGATGTCGTTTAAGAACAACCAAAAGGGCACTTATATATATATATATATATATATATATATATCACTTCAATAGACCTTAAATGACCCTTTCATTATTATCTAATCAAACACCAAATGATCATTCAAACAATCTCATGTTTAGTCACCAAGCTTACCAAATCATCATTCCATAACCAAGAATCAATTAGAGCATACCATTCATCACTTTCAACAATATACCAATCAACCACATCACCTAATATATTATCAATCAATCTTTATACCAAGAATCACATAAACCAAATTACTTTAGCAAGACATTAACAATATGACCTTTTTCATCACATACTTAGGTATTATATACGTAATCTTCAAATGCCACAAAGTACAAAATAATCAATATGGCCATAAGACATCCTAGGTACATGCCAACAAAAAAATGAAAACATCACCAACACTTGAGTCTGGGATTTGCCATTGGATGTTGAGTTGACGATCGAGTTGGAAAGTACCTTGGCTATGCACAGAAAACAGAAGTGTACGCTAAGTATAACTCAGTAATATTTCTATAATTTGAACATTAAAACATAATATAATACATTTAAAATGCCTAAGTTAAAAAATTAGATTATGTTATAAAATTAACATGTCAATTGTGCCAACTCATGCACTCATTGTTTAAATTTAATACATTTTAGTGATGTTAACATATGGTAATTTTACTTCCCATATTAATAGATATCTCCTATAATGGTACATTCTATCTCCATTTCTAAATCCATAATTTTAATGAACATTTCTATCAATATTCCAACTCATTTCAAATTTCAATATTGCATTTCAATTCCATTTCCATTTCTTATCCTTTTGTCATATCAATAACAACAACTACATCTCAATTCACATATATATTCATCAATAATTTATTTAATCATACTAATGATTGTTGAGAAATGTGCCCATATTGTAGTAAATATGTAATTTTTTCTATTTATTTGAACAATGAATAAATAAATAAAGTTAATTTCACATTTCACTATTATGTCTTTTGTATTTCTGTCTTTTATATTTTGCATGCATGGTGAAATTGCGACAAATAAATATTAGCATATTGATTGTCTAAGTTCAAACTAAAAATAAGTGGCATTGTAAGAACCTTTACATTGCGAGAAAGACAATTTAGTTTAGTAGATAATCTAAATGAGTCTGTAATCCCTTAAAAGAATCAAAGTGAGCATTTGATTCAAATATTGAGAAGGATTATTATGTTGTCTACAATTCCAATTGAACAGATGGCTAGAGCAGTTGACTCCACGGGTAGAGACATAGATGTATTCATTGGTAGAATGATACATTGTACTAGACCCAAGATGAATTAATTCTGAATCTGTTTGTGAATTACTTCACTTGTGACATTCATTGTGTGATTTACCTAAATCCTGAGTTAGTCACTGACCATACGTATGCAATTCATGTGCTTTGATATAAGTAGATGCTTGTAACACCCCAAACCCGGCCTAGACATTATGGCTGAATTTGGTGATGTCACAAGAAATGGGTTTTGAAAACGGTGTCCACTTGATAAACTATTCTATTTTTATACCACGAGTTCGTTCATGAATATACTGAAAATGTTATCTAAATAATTAGTTTGTCAAAACACTTCTTACAGCGGAAGTTTAATGAATTCATTGTATTTTAGAAACCCAATTTTTATTTTTAGAAAAACCCATTTTTGTTTAAAATCGTCGAGTTCATAACACATCTTATCAAATCATGCAGGATATCAATAAACCAAAAACCAACAGTTAAAAACCATAAAGTCCAGAGAGTCCCCGAAATTACAAACTCTCAAAAGAAAACCAAAATCATAAATAAAATCGTTAGTTAATAACTTAAAGAAGTTTACGGTTGAGTGGTCATCACTGAGCCTCTACTGCACCGATCCGTCTAAGTCTGTGGATTACTTGAATGTAATGACAAGCAGATGTGAGTTTTCAGAACTCGATGTGTTACCCAATGACTAAAGCATGTAAACATACGAATCTGAGGTCGAGCTCATGGCTTTTTCAGATATAGTACACGAAATTAGATATATAGATCAGAAACATAGAATCCTGCCCCCATCCTCTACACACCAGCTCCGACCATCCCATCACACCATGTAAGGTTAAAAAAACCTACCCGTCCCACACACCATATCATGCCATTACGACACATGTCAGATAATGTGTAGCCAAGCTGCCAGAATATAGGCGATGATCACCGTACAGAATACTTCCTCCTCATATACAAATCCCACCCAACAATCATATACAAGAACAGATATAGTATAACATACTAGACATGTTCAACATGTTTATGTACATATATCAAAATAATCAAACATGCATAGCATTACCATACTCAAATCAGAATATCAGACCATCAGATTCACAGTTTTGGGGTTTGGTTAGCCCTTATCGATCCTACGGTAGGCCCACAGTCGATCGGAACGATATGTACGATCCTAGGATAAATTTCAAAAAAATGGGTCCACATGCCCGTGTGAGCCCACGTGCACGTGTGGCCCATACACCCAGATTAGCCTTGCCCGTGTGGCCCACACGGCCTGGCCCAAAATCTACACACCCGTGTGACATGCCCGTATACGCCAAACTTGGCCTAGACAGTGTGGCTCACACAGCCACACTCCAATCACCATACGGTCGTGTCTTGCACACGGCTATGCTGACGTCGATCACACGACTATGTCTTACACATAGGCTACCACACGGCCGTGTGGCATTGACAGTGCAATTTTTAGCTTTTGTTGAAACCTTTTTTTTTGTGTTTCGGGTACACACCTTTTTCTGATTTGATGCACAAACACTCTTGAGACCACCGAACCTAAGAAACAGCATCCAAAAACCTTAATTTAGTAAACAATTACAAAACTTAATTTGAAACCAATCCATATACGTAGCCTTACAACATCAACCAATGAGTTCAAAAACTTACCACCAACGAACAGAGACCCTTAATGATCAAATCGCTAAAGGAGTACCAATTATTTCTTGACCTTCCCCTAGCTAAGAGTAACAACAAAAACCCCCTATTAGAACACTAGCCATGAAACAATAAGATCGTAACAACGCAAAACTTACCCAAGAAACACAGTCAAACATTGCACAAGAATGAGGTAGATTTGGATAATCAATAAGGAGAGGGAGAAGCAAAAATCTGACAGAGGATAAGAGGGAAAACAGAACGTAAAAAAGGAAAGGGATTTTTGGGAAAAAGAAAATAAAAATAAAATTCAATTGGATATTTCCCCAACTTCCCATTAACTACACAATCTCAATCACTTCAGCATTTAAGTTAAATTAAAACTATATTAGTCAACCGAGCAAAAATAAATACCCCCGCTCACATAGGGATTCAAACACAGAACCTCTAACACCCGAACGCCCTGACCACTCGAACCAGTAAGCTCAAAGTTATTTAATATAAGCCCACTCCACAAAGGTGAGGCTTGGGTCAAAAATAACAAAATTTGGCAGAAGTGGGACTTGAACCCAAACCTCTCACACACTCCCAAAACACTTAACCACTGAAGCAGATAGATATTTTTTTTCAAATTTACAAAAGCACTAATAAATTACTCAGGGCGTTACAACTCTACCCCTTAAAAGAAATTTCGACCTCGAAATTACCTGATCAGAACAGATGAGGATATTGTTGACGCATCGAGTCCTCAGATTCTCACGTGGCCTCCTCAGTGCTATGATTCAGACACAGAACCTTAACATCTCGATCCAGAGTCTGAAACAGTTCTCCTCAAAAGTCAACTCTAGTCTAACTTCAATTTTCTCAACAGAGACAACATGAGATGGATCTGATCGATACCGCCTCGATATTGAAACATGAAAGACATCGTGGATACGGTCTAACTCTGGAAGTAGCTCCAACTGATAGGTGACCAGTCCCACACTCCTTAAAATTTGATACGGCCCTATAAACCTAGGGCTTAATTTGCCCTTACGACCGAACCTCAGAACTTTCTTCCACAGAGAAACCTTAAGAAACACGAAATCCCCCACAGAGTACTCAATATCACACCTTTTCATATCTGCATAAGATTTCTGTCTATCAGAAGCTACCTTCAGACGATCCCGAATCAGTCTAACTTTATGTTTGGTCTCAGAAACCAACTCAGGACCCAACACTCGACGTTCAGCCAACTCAGTCCAACACAGTGGAGTACGACACTTACAACCATATAAAGCCTCGTAAGATGCCATCTGAATGCTAGACTGGAAATTGTTATTGTAGGCAAACTCAGCTAGCGGCAGATAATCCTTCCAACTACCTCGAAAATCAATCACACAACTCCAAAGCATATCCTCCAATATCTGAATCACCCTCTTAGATGGACCATCGGTCTAATCCAGAGCCTCATGTAATTTCTTTCAGAACCATAAAGTGAAGCGAGGATCTCTATAAAAAATAATCGACACAGGTACCCTATGCAGTCTAACTATCTCAGAGATATAGAGCTTTGCTAACTTTTGCAAAGAATAATCGGTCTGAACCAGAATAAAATGAGCAGACTTGGTCAATCGATCTACGATAACCCAAATAGAATCCGTCTTAGTGGGTGTCAAGGGCAACCCACTAACGAAGTCTATCGTCACTCGTTCCCACTTCTATAGAGGAATCTAAACTGGTTGTAGCAAACTTGAAGACAATCGGTGCTCACCTTAACTTGCTGACACATTAGACAACGAGCAACGAAATCAGTAACTTCAAGATTCAATCTCGACCACCAATATAACTCACGAAGATTGTGATACATTTTATTACCATAGGGATACATAGCATAAGGGCTACTATGCACCTCCTTCAGAATCAATTATCTCAAATCTGAATCATCCGGCACACAAATCTAACCTCGAAAGCACATAACTCTATCTTTATTTTGTCTAAAATCTGAAGTACTACCACTCTCAATCTGACGGAACCGTAAACCCAGATACTCATCCCCTAACTACTTATCTCGAATCTGATCAATCCAAGTCGGCTTAACTTGCAACTCGGCTAATAAACTCCCATAATCAAACAGACTAAGTCGAGCGAACATCGCTCTCAAATCAGTCATCACTTTACGACTTAGAGCATCGGTCACCACATTAGCATTACCAGAATGATACTCTATCGTGTAGTCATAATCTTTGAGCAGCTCAATCTATCGGCGCTGTCTAAGATTCAACTCCTTCTGAGTAAGGAAATACTTGAGGTTCTTGTGATCAGTGTAGATAATATACCTCTCTCCATACAGATAGTGCCTCCATATTTTCAATGTAAAGACTATTGCAGCCAACTCGAGATCGTGAGTTGGATAGTTCCCCTTGTGTGCCTTAAGCTGACGGGACGCATAAGTTACAACCTTTCCATCTTGCATTAATACACATCCCAGACCGATATGCGATGCATCACTATAGACCATAAAATCCTTACTGAATCTAGGTTGTATCAGAACAGGAGCCTGAGTCAGAATAAACTTGAGCTTCTCGAAGCTCAATTGTGTAACATCCCGAAATAGGGCCTAAACGGAACAATGGTTGTGAAACCACGAATATGAGATAAAAAAAGTTTATTGTGATTAATTTTTATTATTTACCAATTTATTGGATGCATGTGTTTGAATACCGATAAGAAATTTCAGCGATTGCATGTCTGAATTGCATATTAGGGCTTAATTGCAAAAGTGGGTAAATATGAGTTTTAAATGATAAAGGATTTAATTAAAGTGCATGATTGAAGTAGAGGTCCTTAGATGATAATTAGACCATTGGTTAAATTGTTGGACAAAAATGGACATGAGATAAGTGAAATAGGATTTTTTTTAAATGAAGGGTTTTTTGGTAATTAAAATGAATTTAAAAGACAAAACAAGCTAAATTTTTATCCATGCTCAAGCTATGGCCGAATTTCACAAGGGGAAACCATGGCTAGGGTTTTTCAATCTTCTAAGCTCAATTGTAAGTGCATCCAAGCCTCGTTTTTAATGGTTTTTTTATGTTTTTAGAGTCCTCGTAGCTCGATTTAGCTTATTCTACCATTAATTCATGTTAGGGTTCATATTTGGAAAAATACTTATAGGTGAAATGCGTTCATTTTGATTTTTTATGGTAGAATATGAAACTTGAAATTATGTTAAACAACTTTTGCTAGGCGATTTTAAGTGAAAACGAGTAAAATGACAAAATCGGTAAAAATACCTAATGTTCATAAGTAAATGTTAGAGTGGGAATTTGATGTTCCCATAGAAGGGAAAGATGTTCAGCATACCATAAAACATAATAATAAGGTATGAAGTTTAATTTTCGAGCTTTGGGGCAAAAGTATAAATATGTAAAAGTTTAGGGGCAAAATTGTAATTTGGCCAAAGTTCGGGTCAAGGACTGTTTTGATGAATGTGAGTATTAAATAAGCTAAGTTTGCTATTATATATCAAGAGGAATGAAAACCGGAGTTAGACCGGGGAAAGAAAAAGGCTCAGGACTAAATTGATAGATTTGATCGTATTTTGTACCGTGGTAAGTTTACGGTAAATAAATGCAATATTTCAATAATTATTATTAATGTTGTTATTTTCCAGCAATTATGTACTTATTTCATGAAATTATTTAATGTTGACTCAAGTATGAGATGATAGAGAATAAGTGTTAAAAAGTCCAGTTAAAACATTAGGAATGTATCGGATACAAGTGTCATGACATTAAGGGAATGAGATCCCATGTAAGACGTCATGACATTAAGGGAATGAGATCCCATGTAAGACCATGTCTGGGACATCGCATTAGCATTATTGAGATTATGAAAGGTCCCATGTAAGACCATGTCTGGGACATGGCGTTGGCACCGAGATGAGAGGTCCCCCGTAGGACCTTGTCTGGGACATGGCATGGGCACCGATATGAGAAATCTCCTGTAAGACCATATCTAGGATATAACATTGGCAATACAGGAAACATCCCATGTAAGACCATGTCTAGGACATGGCTTTGGCATCTTATTATCAAACAGGAGACCCGAGTATCCTTAGTATTCCAAGTGGTTCAACGGGCTAGTAAAAAACTATGTTACATGAAAGTTCAAGTAAAAGCATAATAAATAGATTCAGGTGAGTTATAAGAGTTAAGAGTATCTCAGTTATCAGTTGAGAAAAGAAATATTAGCAAGGGAGGAGTAAGTTATAATCAAGAGTTATTTAAGTAAGCAAGTAAGTAAACAAGTAAGAGAGTAAGTAAAGAAGAAGCAAAGACCATGATACTTGATGATAATTTATGAGTATAATTATTTATGATAAATGTTGTTATTTATTTGCTTGTAAACTTACTAAGCTTTAATGCTTACTCCCTTTATTTTTCTTATTTTTTTATAGTATCACCAAGCCAATTCAGGGATCGTAAGGGCGTCGGAGATCGTTTCACACTATCAACAGATCATCTCGGTATTTTGTGAATCAAAACATTTTAAGTTATGGCATGTATAGGGACTTAGTTATTTTGTGTGTGTGTTCTTATGATATGGCTAATGAATAGCTATTGAAATGGCTATTTAATAACATGTTTTGATGTTATGTATGCCTAAATGATAGTTAATACAAAGAAATTATAAAAGAGTAAAAATTTGCAATGGAACAGTTTTTGGACAGCAGCATTGACGTGATTTTAATAAATCACCAAAACTTTTAGAAATGGAATTAGAGAGTGAATGAGATATAGAATTAAATCTTCTTGAGCCTATTTTCACATGAAAGAAACGTTGTAGGAAAAGGAGTTATATATTATGAGATATTTGAATTTTAGTGAGACAGTGTTAGAATGGTTTTTGAAGTCCTCTATTCTGAATTTAGAAAATCATTAAAAATTGTACAGAAATAATTATGAGAATTTATTTATATTTCCAGATTCCTTAGTGAGTCTATTTTCAAAGCAAACAAACTAAAACATTATTCGAATTCCTTACAATGGGATAATTGATTTTTAGTGATGAGGGATCAAAACTGTCGACCAGTGAAATAGGGGGAACTTTAAAGAATAAACTGTACTATTTGGCTAATCCAAAAATTCTGGAAATTTTATGATAAGAAAATATATGAGTCTAGTTTTAGGGAAAATTTACGGATCTAAATTTTGAGTTTCATAACTTGAGTTATAATTAAATTAGTGACTGTTATGCAAGTGGACAGTTTTATTGTGAATAGTGAAATAAATTATTTTGAGTTGTTTAAGTATTCAGAAAATTAGTGACTGTTTAGGGTGATGCTTGGGTCAAAAATAACAAAATTTGGCAGAAGTGGGACTTAAACCCAAGACCCATCACACACTCCCAGAACACTTAACCACTAAAGCAGATAGATATTTTTATCAAATTTACAGAAACAAAAATAAATTAATCAGGGCGTTACAAGGCTTATGTGTAACAGCCCATTTTTAGTCAAATTGGAACAGTAGTTTTGAAACCACAAATTTGAGGTTAAAAAATTTATTTCATTATTATCTAAGTGTTTACAGCATGATAGCATGATTGTGTGAAATTTTCGTGAAGAAATTTTATCGTTTAAATGCTCAATTCGATAGAAAGGGCTAAATTGCATAAAGCTTAAAAGTGATGTTCTAATAGCTTGAACTATTAAATGGCTATGAAACTAAATAGTGGAAGTCCTTATGTGGTAATTATACCATTTGAAATGTGAGTGGACATTAATAGACATATTTCAAGTGATTTATTTATGTTTAATTAAAGGTTAATATAGTAAATTATAAATTAAGTTAAGTAAAATAATAAAAACAAAGTCATCATCTTTGTTAATTGTTTCTTCCACCGAAAATAAGAATGAAAAACTCCATGGATGGAGCTTGTATATTCAGCTAGGGTTCATACTTGCATATCAAGAAAGGAGGAATTCGGATTTAGATCAAAGAACAAAGTAATTGAATAATCGACTCATTTTGTCATTTTTACGTCCGAGGTAAGTTCGTATGTTAATAAGCATTGTTAAATTTTGTTTTTAATACTTTACTATTGAATTGAACTGTGATTGTGATTGGAAATGAGCTTACGGATACGATCGACAAAGATTTGAAAGTTTAAAGCCCCGTTCGAACCTTAGGAATAGTTTAGGATACGAATGTCATGACATTAGGGTTATTTTGATTATGTGATTCAGGTGTTGGTCTCGTACATCCTACTAGTGGCTGGGTTTTCGGTATGTGTTGTGGCACCTGACAACTTGTATGAGCAGCATCGTGTAGCTATGTCTTGACTGACAGCTTGTGTGAGCAGGCTCGTTGTTAGCTCGTGAATGAGAATGATATGTGATACGATATTGAGATAGCTTCAACTATATATGTGGCACTTAGTGTGCAATGTGTTCCCGAGTATCCTATAATAATTCCGAATAGTTCAACGGGTATGACTAAGATGTGGATAGAAGTAAGACCGATACAAGTGGAATAGGTATGTACGGAACCTATACAAGCATCGAATTGAAGTGATTTTTGAACTTCAAGTTTAATAATGAATTGAACAAAGGAAAGGTTTGTGGATCGATATGATTTATACCTTGCTATGTTTAATTTGATTGAATTGTGTTTATCTATTAAGTTAAGTTTATTATCATATGAGCTTATTAATCTATAATGCTTACTTCGTTTTATTTTCTATGTTTTATAGTAAATTTAAAGCTAGCTCGAATTCGGGGATCATCAGAGACTTCATCACACTATCGATCTTCTATTTTGGTACTTTTGAACTTGTGTATATGGTGATATGGCATGTATAGGCTATGTGGTTATTTTGTTAAATGCATGTTATGGATTCTAGCCATTTGAATTGGTTTGTATTTGGAAAGTATTTGGTTTAGTATGTAGCCATGTGAGATGTCTTATTTTGGTTGTTTTGGTTGTGTAAATATTTATGCAAATGGCCAAGTTGATATGTGATGCATAATTGTGTTAAAAATGTTTAGTTGTGGTTTGGCATTTGAATGATTAAATGGTTGATGTATGAGGTATACTAAGCATGTGGTTAATGGCTAGTAAAACATGTGGTATTGATATGTGTTTTGAATAGGCAAATTGTAACGCCTCGAATTTTGGGCCTAGAAGTTTTGGGTTTCTACATAGGGTCAGTGAGATGGTTGCATATATGTGGTTATTTGTGCAATTTAGTGACAAGAATGAGTTTGCTGGTTTGGTGGTTGAATGACTGTTAGTGAACCCTAAGGTTCCGAGTTTGAGTCTTTACATGTGCGTTTTGATGAGTTAAATAATTATTTAATTTTATGGGCAAAACACTAAAAAAAGCCCTTTTTTTAAAATTTACCGAAATGGGCCGGTTTTTTAATTATTTACCGGAATGGCCCATTTTCCCCGAAATCGCGTCCAGCTAAGCGCGATGTCGAGATGCGTAAAGTCGGCGCATCCACGTCGGTAGCGACCGTTGACGTGGGACGCTACCGACAAAGCAAGTGAATAGTTCCCCAACGGTCAAAAATTTGACTGTTGCCCCTCCCAAACGGTCACAATTTTTTTTACTATAAAAACCCCCTACCCCTTATTTTTTCACAAACAAATCCTATCTCAATTTCATTCAAAAATTCTCTCAAATTCCTTCAAAAATTCTCTCAATTTCCTTCCAAAATTCTCTTAAACTCTCAAATTCCTTCCAAAACCCTCTCAATTTCCTTCAAAAAATCTCTCAACTCCATATTAAATTTCTTTTTCCATTCAATTTCATTTTTTTAAGAAAATTTTAAATATTTTTATTTTTTTAAAATAATTTTAAAATTTTTAATATTTTCAACAATGGCCGAATCATTGATTCGTCTTGATAGGAATCTCATATCGGTGGAGCAAATGAAAATGGTAAGTATTAAATTTAAATTTTAAATTTTATTTAAGATATTTTTATTTATGTATTTTTAGATAAATATTAATTTATTTTTTGTTATAAAAGTCTGAAGATCGGGTATTGGAATGCAATATTCGGAATATGCATGGTCCTTCATCACCGTTAGTAGAGAACTACCTGCGGGAAGCGGGATTTTGGCACGTGGCGACGGTAGGTCGGGGATGCAAGTTGGAGCCAAAACTGATCAGTGCACTCATCGAGAGGTGGAGACCCGAGACGCACACATTTCATCTTCCATGTGGAAAGTGCACTATCACTCTAGAAGATGTCCATCTGCATTTGGGATTGCCGGTGGACGGGCACCCAGTCACTGGGTCTGCCCAATCTAGCAATTGGGAGGCGGTGTGCTACGAGCTTTTGGGCGTTGTTCCGGATAAAATGGATGGAGGTAAGGTGGAGATGGGCTGGTTACGTGCCACCTTCCCCAATCTGAATGCAAATTCAACCGAAATTGAAAGAATTCGATATGCCCGATCATTCATTCTTCAAATAATTGGAGGCTATCTGATGGCCGACACGTCACGTTGCCGTGTACATCTAAGGTGGCAGCTAAAACTCGTTGATTTTAGAGCAGCCGGTGAATTTAGTTGGGGGTCTGCCGTCTTGGCAACATTATATCGGGAGATGTGCGGGGCGACCAAACCGAGGAGAGCAAAAATCGGAGGTTGCCTGTCGCTACTGCAATCATGGGCACGGTTTCGCTTTCCATTTCTACGTCCTCGAGTGAACCACCCATATACATTCCCACTCGTAACGAGGTAAATTTTATATTACATTTTGAAATTGTTATGTAGATTTTGTAAGAATACAAGTATGCTAAAAATTTATTTAATTAGGTGGAACCATCTGGCAAGTTATCGTGGATTACCGTCTGAACTTGAAGATATACGGCTTCTATTGGAGCAACGGCTTCGAGGAAGTAAGTATTATTGCAAATAGATATTTCCATACATTCGCTAGTGGATTGATATTTAGTATTTAGTATTATGTATATATGTAATATTTCTATCATGTTCATGTAGTTTCAATAGACACCATACGAGGATCCGGCAGTCCGGGCAGTAATCCCGGAAGAGTTTTTACAAAATCCGAACGCTTGGCACATGAAAGTGATGTTGATCAACTATGCAACCGTGGAGCCCCACCAGATGCATGAGTCCTCTGACGCTTGATGTAGACAACCGATCCTCGGACCACGAGGTGTTTGACGAGCACCACAAAATCGACCTTCGGCTATTAGGTACAGATTGGACTAGATACTGGTCAGAGTACATAGAAATGTGGGAAAATCGACATGAGTATCTACCTACTCGGGAACAAATCGTCGTTCCCGAGTTAGCGTGCGTTCCAGAATACATGCCATGGTTTAGGATCCATGGGAACCCGTATTTACTTACGCCGGAGGAGAGGCAGCGGCAAATACGTGTCGGAAGGGAAATGCGCGGGCCTCTAAATCCAAGGGGACAAGACTACGAGGGCAGCCCCTCAACGAGGCCCAGACATTCACCCGGTTCATCATCAGCGGCCATGCAATCACCGTCCCCAACGAGAGCACCGACGCAGCAATTCAACAGATGATACCCACGCATTCGGCTTTCCCTATGATGCCAGGTATGTTTCCTAGCCCTTATATGTACCCTAACCCGTACATGTATCCTTTTCCTAATCCTATGGCAGGTTGGAGCCAAATGCCCGGATCAGCTCCATTTCCTGTAATGCTGAGCGGATCACCGATAACTAGGCTAGCGGTGCAGGAGGGGTCGCAAGGGGGGCCGTCGGGGAGCTCTCCTTTTTACCAATCGCCAGCAACGCATGGCTTTCAAACTCCGTCGCCGTTCATGATGCAAACACCTCTACATACACTATTCTTTGAAGGTGGATCATCGTCCCAAGTCCGACAACCAGATGCCGAACCGGAAGAACAACAATCACCACCGGAGGAAGAACAACCACCGCCGGAAGCTAGAGGAAAGAGGAATCCAGCGCGTAACCGTCGACGGCCGCCATGTGGAACCGAATCCCCCGGTCATAGACATTGATTACCGTATTAAAATTTATCATTTGATGTAATGAAATAGAAGTTTATGACGATGTAATACACATAAAAATTTTTCCAAGTTATTTTGATATTATTTGATTTAATTAAAAACCCTAAACCTTAACCTAATTTAATTAAAAACCCTAACCCTAACCTAATTTAATTTAATTAAAACCCTAACCTAATTTAATTAAAACCCTAACTCTAACCTAATTTAATTAAAACCCTAACCCTAACCTAATTTAATTTAATTAAAAACCCTAACCTAATTTAATTAAAAACCCTAACCTAATTTGTTTAAAAACCCTAACCCTAACCTAATTTAATTTAATTAAAACTCTAACCTAACCTAATTTAATTAAAATCCTAACCCTAACCTAATTTAATTTAATTAAAACCCTAACCCTAACCTAATTTAATTAAAAACCCTAACCTAATTTAATTTAATTAAAACCCTAACCTAATTTAATTAAAAACCCTAACCCTAACATAATTTAATTTAATTAAAAACCCTAACCTAACCTAATTTAATTAAAACCCTAACCCTAACCTAATTTAATTTAATTAAAAACCCTAACCTAATTTAATTAAAACCCTAACTCTAACCTAATTTAATTAAAACCCTAACCCTAACCTAATTTAATTTAATTAAAAACCCTAACCTAATTTGATAATCTTACTAATTTGTACCACACTATTTTCGCTTAATAATTTTACATAAATTGATAATTTGACTAATCATTAACAAAAGTTTCGGGCATAATAATTTTACACAGTTTTACATAATGTTGGGTTTCGTAAAATGTTTTGACTGGTACTAACATTTAAGAAATAGTAGTAATTTGATAATTTAACTAACAATTAATACAATTATCAATTAATAATTGAATAAAATGTAATTGCATCACTTATTACATTCAACTATTGCGATTAGGGCATGATCGACTTGTATGCCCTTGGTTCCTACACCATCCGCACAACTTCTGTTGACTGGATGTTTCTCGGATATCCATATTGTTCCGTATTCTAGTGGAGCAAGGTCGACCCTTCGGCATGCGACTCAATTCTCTATCCGGTAACAGCTTAAAAGGAGCAAGAGATACGGGCGGCCACCTATGTTCATCTGGTACTGGTGGGAAAACGTGTCTCCATACGTGGTACATGTTTTCTAATTTGTACACTTCGTCCACATAACTCAGCGGATCCAGACGGAGTTTCTGACAGGCTGCAATAACATGAGCGCATGGATAACGAAGTGCGTCGAACTTCCCACAGTCACAAGTCCTGTTTCGCAAGTGTACACGATATTGTCCGCCAACAACACCTTGGTGCGGTTTGTCAAACTCCGTCACGCGAAACCATAAATTGTCTCGATCGTGACACACTGCGTGCATGGTGTTTGCCCTCGCGTTCGCCTTGTTAATTTCTTGAACTACCTTACTGCACCATACATGCCCACCCTGCATTTGGCCTGCATAAGTTGCCACTCGCTTTGGAAATAGCATCGCCAAACGGAAATATGTCTCTCGTACAACCGCTATTGTTGGTAGATGGCGCGTTCCTTTAAGAACAAAATTTATGCATTCTGCTAGGTTCGACGGCATATGGTCATATCGTAGGCCTCCGTCGTATGCTTGTGCTCACTGTTCGAAACGTATGTTGCAAAGGTAGTCTGCCCCTTCTCCGTTTTGGGATCGTAAGATTGCCAACATCTCGTGAAAACGATTTTTATTCATTTTATACCCTACCAATATAAGAACATAGCGAATATTTTATACCACTTCTACCAATAAAACTAATTCAAAATGACAAACGAAATAATACAGTTATATAGTAAATACCTATGTTGGTCACTTGTCGTCGTTCGATCTTAGATGGATATTGCCTGTAGTAGTTCGAAGCAACGTGTCTCAGGCAATATCTATGGTGTGTACGCTGCCACAGGCTTCCCTCTCGATCAAATACAGTTAGTATACCGGCGCCCCAGTCTGAAATAACACAGATATCAGGTTGGCGGCACACATGCCTCCTTCATCTAGAGAGAAAGAAATCCCAGTCATCAGACGACTCCCCCGGTGTTATTGCAAATGCAATTGGAAGAATTCTCCCACCGCCGTCCTGTGCCACTGCAACCAATAGCCGATGAGTGTACCTACCGAACATGAAGGTACCGTCAATTTGTACCAACGACTTGCAGTATGAAAATGTATCTTGGCAGCTTAAAGGTCCAAAATAGGCGTTTGAACACTTCGCATCCACGTAGCAATCGGCCGTTGTAGTACGCATGTTCCGTTTCAAGGTCTGTGATGGCACCTGGGACGTATCTCTCTAGCACCTGACACCATTGCCATATTTCATTATATGAGGCGTCCCACCCACTATGCATCTTCTCCAATGCCTTTTGCTTATCTATCCAAGCCTTACGGTAAGAGGGCGTGTACCCCATTTGGCTACGGATATTGGCAATTATCACCGGCACTGAAGTCCTAGGATCTGCTTTTATCGTGGGTAGTATCAAGCTAGCCAACATAGTTGAATCCATTTTCGGATTATCTTCTGAAACACCTACAGAGGGAGGAAGTACATTAAATAATGCAACATTGGAAAATAAAAATATTATTCAGACACATTCAACATTGTACCTGCAGCACATGTATGTGGACCTTTGTACTTTTTGATCTCCCACAACTCTGTCCTTTTCCTTCACGAGGCGATGATTTTCCATGAACATGTGCCGTCTTGCACCGCACATTTCACCTCAAACTTATCAGATTTTGATTTAACGACGTGGTAATTAACGTCGTTTTTGATGCTATGCTGTTTCAAAGCACCAATAAAACTATCCTTATTGGTAAACTGATTACCAACTTCAAGTTCACCGAGATCTACCCCCGGACTTGTACGATCGCGCAACCGGTGTGGTAGATCTGGAAACTCTAACTCATCATCTGCTGACAGATTGACATTATGTATGTGGGCTGGAGGTGAGTATGCTCTGAATCGTGGATTTTCTTCATCATCTGCACTCCTATCACCATCTTCATCTTCTGTTGGAATAGGCTCCGGTTCAGAAAATAATCCCACCTCTGCATCATCCGGCCCGGGCTCTCGAGGTGGATCCACATCGGACTCATCTTCTAACCCACAATCATCTGCAGCGTACGACGTCCCCTCACCGGTTGATGTCGTAGGTAGTACGTCATCCCTTCTTCTGGGCATTTGATAACGTCCCTAATTGGATGTAGATTGCCATCCACTAGAACTTGATGCAGTTCCCCATCTCGCATTTCCAGCGTCAAACGTCGAGCCACCGACGTACATGCCCCATCCACCGACAGAGTATCTTGGTGGGGATGTGCATTCGACACCACTACCGAACATGGGCTGTTCCGTACTGGCTAACCCGCTAACCGAGTGTCGACCAGGGGTCGTGTATACATCTCGAACACTAGACGGAAGTACATCAGTTGGCGACGTAAATTGTACATATAACTCAATATAAGTTGCTCCGCTAGCAAGATGAGTCTGCACCATTGCCTCCAAGCTACGAGCACCTTTTATGTCGAACGAGTCATATGTCACCGGATCAACAGAAGAACAAAATCGATACGTGATTGACAGAACTTTCATTGGATTCGTTCCGAAGATTTTACGCCTAATTCTTTTGCAAAGTTCTGTCAAATCTATGTTTTGGCTAAATGACAGTCGCACCGTATTCTCCGACAAAAAAACAACACCATTCTTGGTGTGGCAAACCTCACCATCGTAGTAAATAACAGCACTAATATGTTCACTCATTTTGCAACTCTAACTTTCTTAGCCTCTCTAAAATGTTTCTGCTATGACTTATGCATTCTAAGAACATTTTCTACCTAATTTATAGCCTCAGCCCAAACTTGCTACTGTAGCAAAATCGCGTCCACGAGGGCACGATTTGACACTATTTGCTCGTAAACGCCAAAAATAATTATTTCCTACATGACTAATCAGAAGCGAAATCGCGTCCCACGGGCGCGATTTCACAATTCTTCTCATATAGCATCCGGTATCGTTGATTTTATACTATTTGCTCGAAAACGCCAAAAAATTATTTCTTACATGACCAATCGTGTTAAATGGCGCCCACGGTAGGCGCAATTTCACAATTTCTTCTCTGATAGCATCCTGGTAGAAGCGATTTTAAACTATTTGACCAGAAACGTCAACTCGAAATAATTTTTTTGGGACCCCTAAACCCTAAAAAGCCTGCACCCTAAACCCTAAAACCCAGAAAACCCAACATAATATCAACATCAAAATCGCGTCCCCGGAAACGCACTACGTGACAAATCAGCGCGTCCACGTCAGTAGGTCGCGCTGACGTGGACGCGCTGACCTATCACGTACCCTGACATCGCGCTTAGCTGGCCGCGATTTTGGGGAAAACGGGCCATTCCGGTAAATAATTAAAAAATCGGCCCATTTCGGTAAATTTAAAAAAATGGGCTTTTTTTAGTGTTTTGCCCTAATTTTATGTTGATTATTTAATTATTTGTTTTATTAATATTAATTTTATTTTGAGTAATTTTATTTAGAGGGAAAAGGATTATTATTTTATTTTATTCTTGGGTTTTCACGTTATTCTGTTTTCTCCCCCTCCTCTTTCTTATTATCCTTTTTTATTTTTGGGGATACTATTAAAAAGTTCGGTTTGGCTTTTTGGCTTTGGGAATCTCGCTCCTCTGTCGTTTTTTCATCATTGGAACAGGTGTGGGATTCAGACCCTAACTATTTTATTTTGAACTGATGTTTCGGTTTGTCTCGTGTGTGTGTGTTAACCCAAAAGTTATGGGTTCTGGGCAAAGGAAGTGGTGGGAAGTCGTCGCTTTTCGATATACTTTGATAGCGTAAAGGTTAAAGACGATTTTGGTGGCCAAAACGACGATTTTGGGGTGGTTTCGTGACCTTCTTGACTGCCACATGGGCGTGTGCCGAGGCACACAGCCGTGTTGATTTGGGAACTAGGGTTCCAGGCTAAATTGGGTGCCACACAACTGTGTGGCCAATTTGGGGATATTATTGATTTTCACACGGTCGTATCCCCTAGGCACACTGGCGTGTGAATTTTGGAATTAAGGATTCAGTGATTTGGAGTCACATGGCCGTGTGGCTAATTTGGGGATTTAGGGATCCCAAACGGACGTGTGTCCTGGATACACGACTGTGTCTGGTATGGCACACGGACGTGTGAGACCCTCACATGGTCGTGTCTGCCCTGTATTTGATTTTAGCAAAATTGGACAGTGAGTTACATGACCTGTTCACACGGTAGTATCCCTACTTCACATGGGCGTGTGCCTCTGTCACACAGCCGTGTGCTACCCTTTACACGGGCGTTTGGATCCCACGAGGCTTGGGTTTTCCCACACGATTAGGACACACGGGCGTGTGGCCCTATCTCGCTGATTTTGGATTTTAAGTCAAATTAAGTGTAATCATGGCTCCGTGTATCCCGAACATACGCTAAGCTTAGAGAGGGTATCTTCCCCTCGATATCTGTGATCGTGTACTCTGCCTAAGAGATGTTTTCGATTGATGATTGATTCAGAAATTGATTGACTAAATATGACTGTCACTTTTATGTGAGATTACTTTGCTATCGAACCAGTATCTGGGTAAGTGATTATACACCTCTCTGATTTTGACTGACTGGATGTGAATGACTGTCTGAAATTAGTAATCTGTTTTTTTTCATTTGTCTGCACTTATACATACATATGCATAAAGCATTTTTGGGTGGGGTTTTGAAGAGAAGGAAGACGACATGAACTAAACTAGCGCTTTATCGCAACTAGATCAGACAATAGATTATCGCCTTTGCCAGATAAAGATGTACATTAGCTATGCTACGTACCATTGACTGATCTAGCAGCTAATCTATAATTTATTGTTATAGCGGTTTATCGCATCACACTGTACTGTATGTACTTAGCTATGCTACGTACCCATATCTGATCTGGCAGTTCATACTGCGCAGCTGTACTACGGGTTATCGCATGGCACTGTACAGCTTATACGTCAACATTGTTGCATATTATTATCGATTGATCTGGCAGTTTACCTGCTTACTGTTAGCCTCAATCCCAGAAGGTCATGGGCAGTCCCAATACCCTGAGGGTCGTGGACTTACTGAGAGGGTCTCAAGCCTATTGACTAGCAGCTCAGCAGCATTATACTGATATGTGCCGCATTCGGTACTAATTGTAAGTGTAGGGATGTGTGGGTGTTTTAAACCCCACAATAAGTGTAGGGATGGACAGAGAGGTGAATTGGTTGGATGGGTGGGTTATGCATTTCAACCACATTCATACGCATCTGTTGACTATTCTGAGTGATAGACTTTGATTGTATCGATCTGACTGAGTAAAACTTGAGACTGATTATGATTTGATACCTGTGGACCGTTACTGTCTGACGAGACTTCTGTCTCGGGTTTACCGTCTAATTCTATAAGTGCGATCTATTTATCCGTTTGACAGTTTTGCGTGTTAGACTGTCTGATTGTAACTATCTGACTAAGTCACTATTGTGACTGAATGAGAATCATCGTCACTATGACTGGATGGTATGTGCGACTGAGTGTCTGTGTGAGTTTGTAGACACTGACTGTAAATGGCCGACTGTATAGTTATAGTAATTGTATGACTGATTGAGAACTATTGTTACTGCGACTGAATGGTACTGCGACTGTGTGTCTGAGTGTGTTCTTAACAAGCTCTAGATGTTGTTATTTTCTGGTACATCCGTTGTGAATGTACCAACTGGTTCTCATAAGCTCTGTAAGTATGTTCCGCGTCTGAACTGCTTTCTAGCTTTTTGTATCTCTCACACTAAGCTTGTGTAGCTAACCCCCTCTTCTGTTTCCCCTTTCAGGTACTTTTCTAGATTTTAATGCTGGACCTAGCACGTGGAGGCCTCAGACAGTCTCGGTTATAATCGGTTGTTTTGGTTACACTATTTTGGGAACTGTAAAGTTTTATAATATTGTGCTATAATTTCGTTTTAAACTTTTACTCGATTATTTGACTTCGACTGTTTATTAAACTTATCTGTAATTTTTATTAAATGACTTTTAAGTAATTAAATATTCAGATTGTAGTGATAATTGGTTTTTGTAAAAAATTTCTCACGATCACTTCGATGATCAATGTAGCATCTTAAATTCGACCAAAACTTCTATGCCGGGTTTGAGGTGTTACATAAATTGTAGTGAATTGAGTATTGAAATGGTTGGAATTGTAATGGCATGGTTTATATTTGGATGAAATTGTACTTAATGTAGGTATGTGCAATTTGGGGGGTAAAATGGCTTCGTAAATAGCATATTTTTGTCCACACGGCCGTGTGTCTCAGCCGTGTATGACACACAGTCAAGTGACACGACCATGTGTCCCCTGAAGCATTTAATAGAAACAAGTCAGTTAGTTACACGGCCTAGACATGGTCTGGGATACGGCCATGTGCTCCCATTTCGAATGTCCACATAGTCTGTGACACGGACGTGCCTTGTGGTCGTGTGAGACACATGGCCTGTTCAGACAGGCGTGTGTCCCCTGTTTTGAGAAAATTTTTTAAGTTTCCTAAAATTATCCTGAGTTATCGATTTAGTCCCAAACCACTTCTAATGCATGTTTTGGGCCTCGTAGGCTTGTTTAAGGGACAGTGTTATTGTATATGAATGATATATGTTATGGATTGGTAATTATATGAGAAATGAATATCAAATTGTGTTATAAGTTCAGTAATACCTTGTAACCCTATTCCGGTGACGGATACGGGTTAGGGGTGTTACATTATACTCTAAAGATGATCGAGCCCATAGTCGGTATGTTGGGTACATGACTTGCGTATGACACGATTTTACTAACAACAATGGAGTTCATAACTCAATTAAAGAGTTAATGATATCCTCTCATTGGCATTGTGTGGATTGATAAATATGAAACATGATCATGGGTTGCTTGTTCTTAAATGAGCAATTTGTCATAGTCATTTGTTGACAGTGATCATATTAATCATTAAGAAGACGTAATGGTGACAATGAGATAAAATATGATTGTATTTAGTGAACGGATTTAACTCAAAGGAATCAAGGATATCATATGAGGCTAACACTATAATGCCCTAAGTTTTAATCTTTTGCTTTTGTGAATGTGTAACACAAATATCTATCTGCTTCTGTAGTTAGAGTGTTCTGGGTGTGTATGGGAGGTCCCAAGTTCAAGCCATGACTTGGGCGAATTTGGTATTTTTATGAATAAAGCCCCATATTTGGTTAGAAGGCTTTTAAGTAAAAGTTTGTAAATAATTAACAGAATGGGCCTGCTGGTCTGGTCGATAAGTGGAGTGATGGGTTGTTGGAGGTCCTGTGTTCGAATCCTTGCATAGACGAGGGAATTATTTTTGCTACTGTTGCCGTGTAGGTGTTTGGGATATATTAAAATACCGAAGTACTTGAGATTGAGTAGTAGTGGGGGAGTTGGGAAATTTGATAGAGTTTTCATTCTTGTTAGTTTTTCAAAAATACTCATATTTTTTACGTTATGTTCTTTCCATAAACTCTGCCAATTTTTCTATTAATTTTTCCTTTTCTTTTTTGCCGAAACCTACTCTTCTCTTCCCTTTCTCCTTCATTTTTGCTCCCATATCGGCTGTAATCACCCTTTTGTTTCGTATTTTTGGCATTTTGTGGACAACTCCGGTAAGTGATTTTATGTGGTTTGTAGTTGAGAATGATAAGTTTTTGACTAGGGGTTATTCTGATATTTTGGGTAGCATCTTATTACAGAATCGAAAATCTTCTAGTACTACTTCGTAAGCAAATCGAATTGAAGCGTTGGGGGTAAGTTTCAATCGCTCAAATGGAGTAACCTGTTCGGGTCAGTTCTAATTCATCGATTAAGTGATTAACTGAGTGGTGGTTTGGTCAATTATAGGTTTGGGATTGCTTGAAGTAGGTTTTGCGTCAAAAACAATATAAGTGTGTACTTGATTGCGTAAAAAAAGAGTTTCAGCAAAAGCCAAAAACCCCACTGTCGACATCACATGGATGTGTGGTAGGCCGTGTGCCCCAACATAGCCGTGTGATCGATGAGGTCAGGCCGTGCATGAAGGACACAGCCGTGTGATGGCTAGGCAAGTCGTGTGTGAGACACGGGCTAGACTGATTTGGGTCGTATGGGCCACACAGGTAATCTACATGGGCGTGTGGGATTTTAGATCACACGGCCAAGGCCAATTTAAGTCGTGTGGGCCACACGGATGTGTGGGCCCACAAGGGCAAGTCACATAGGCGTGTGAGCCCATTTTTACTGAAATGATGCTAAGGTTGCACAGGTCACCCGATTCGACTATAAACCTACTGTAGGGTCGGTAAGCATTACTTAGACCCCTAAATGTGTGAATTGACTAAATAATATTTGTACTGAGCATGTTAATACATGTACACTGAATTAAACACATGTACTGAAATTGGATAATAGCATGTCATCATTTGTATGTTGTATTGCATTGGGTAGGGGGTTGATATTATTCGGAGGAAGTGTATTGAAAGGCTTTAAGCCTAGTTTACTGGCAGCTCAGCTGCAAACTACTGTTTGGTGCCGCATTCGGTACCACTTAGAGTGTAGGGATAGGTGGGTTGATTATATCCCCACGTAGAGTGTAAGATTGGACGGAGATGGTGTGTAGAGGTTGGTTGGGTAGGATTTTGCTATCAGATATCTCATTCTCGCTCATCGACATCGTGATGGGCTAAGGCCCCAAACATCACATCGATCATCGAAAGGGCTTAGGGCCAAGATTGTTCGACTGTGCACTGTGAACACTGATTGTTTATTGTTTCTGCGGGATTACACACTGAGTTTACGTAAACTCACCCTTTTTATTTAATATGCACAGGTAATCCCTAGACTTAAGCAGATTGGTGCACTGGGGGACTCAGTGGTGACCACAGTTTTTTGGACTCTTATGGTTTTATTTTATGATCACTGATTTTAATTTTAATTTTAATTTTATTTTTACCTTTATTTTCATTGGTTAAGTTTTGGGTTGTAATTTGGACTGATGGACACTTTTCTTGGTTTGGGTTTTTACTCTATTTATTTTATGGATTTATAACTGCTAGTAGTAGGGAATTCGATTTTCAAAAAGGTTAAAGTATCTTCAAAACTCACGATCACGTAAATTGTTTTTATTAAAGTTTCCGCAATGAACCTCACTTTCAAATCCCAACTAACTCAATAAGAGATTAAGAAAGATAATAACACAGAACTGAATTTATTGCAACAACTAGTTTTCAAAGGCACTATCATGTGACATTGCCAGATTCGGCCATAATGTTTAGGCTTGGGGTGTTACGAACACACACATGACGAGGTCATTGGATAAAGCAGTTGAATGAATTGCTTTCGTAAAGAGTATATCATAAAGAGTTTTTAATTATAGTACTTTTTGTGGACTGGCTTCATGATTAAGTAATTGTGAATTATCAGAACGATGCTTCTAGACAAAATTGCAATTACTAGAGCCTAGTTATATATGTACAATTGGTTCATCCGATAGCCCAACAAAAGCTCGATCGGATTGCATTTGAATCAGAAGAAAATTCTATGACTTTGGAAATAATTTAATTCAGTTGATTTATTTGATGTGCAATTAAATTAGATGGTCGTATGAATTGTTTAACTAGAGAATTTGATTCAAGAATTTTCTGGAAAAATTAATTTGGAAAATCTAAGTGATTTTTGAAAAAATTGTTTTGATCAAGTAAAATTAAATTAATCAAATTAATTAAAATTAATATGATATTTTTTTAAATTAATTTTCAAGTCAGACAATTGGCCGAATGTGTAATTTAACTTGAAAATTGGACCTAAGATTGTAAATTGGGCACAGGAGCCCAAATCGAGATCAAGCCCCGAAAACTGGTTGAACCGGGTCGATGGTCCAACCAGTGGCTAGAGCAGACCGACCAGGTTGTCAGTAACTCGGATTGAATCAGTGGCAACCGAATCGGCTTGGGGTGTCGTTAGGGTGTCACACCTGCATCACTGCACATGGCAATACCGACAACTGTGACGGCAGTGTCCCGATGGCCGATGGCGGTTGGTCTTCAGTGGTTAAGCAATGGAAGAGTTACACTCCTACTGGGACTTTACTAGAGAATTTGATTTCAGATTAACTTTTCCAAAAATAACATTATTTTAATAGTTTAATATTAAATTTTAATTTAATACTTATCTTAATAGTATTTTATTCATTTAATATCAAAGTGATTATCTTAATCTTAAATTTAATTTAATTTTTATCTTGTAAATATTAATTTAATTTAATTTAATTTAATATTAACTTAATATTTATATTATATTAATTTAATATTAAAGTGATTAAGTTTAATCATAGTTAAACTTTATAAACTCTCCTATATAAAGAAAGTCTTGGGTCATTATTTAACACATACTTGAATTCAAAAGAAAGTTGTAAAGAGAAAATTCTTTGAAGAGATTATTTCAGAAAATTTCTAGAGATATTTTTTATTTATAATTTGACCCAAAAGTTTAGAAAAATTATAAAATTACCCCATTGGTAATTTTTGTGAATTTTTTTATTCGAAGCGGGCCCACACTCGGTAGACGTGAGCTTGAGGATAGCAGAGAACGTACTCAATCGAAGCGTTCATCCTAAATGAATCGAAAAGGTCCAATTTTGATTAAGTATTTATTACTTTAGATATCACAACCAAGATCTTATTTTGAAAAAAAATTAAAACTTTATTTTCCCTAAATTTATTTTTCGCTACGTTTTTCAAACTCATTTTCCCCAACAATGATAACATCAATTATCTCTATATCCATTCAATTACACATTTATATAAACATATACTAAATTATCTCACCTTATGTTCTTATCATGCAACAACAGTTCAATATGCAACAATTTACAAATAGTTCAGGTTATAGAAACACAAACCGTAACCTCTAGCTATTTGTCGAAAACTTTGTATTTTCCTTATACCTACATCAAAATACACTATTTTCCATCTTAAACAGTTTAGTCCATTGCAGAAATCAATATTTCACTAATTTACATTCAATTCCATAGTATTTATTTCATACCATTAATCTATTGTCACCTGGTCAATATCTAATTTACATATAAATACTTCATATTTTTTGATTTAATCCTTTTGATGTCAAAACAATATGTAACAACAATTCGACTATAAAACAACACAATATAACAAAAAATATATATCTTCAATTAATAAAATAAGCCCCATATGAACTTACCAGGAACAACCAATAAGGATAAAAGTATTAGGGACTAATCTAAAAATTTCACCTTTTTCCTCGATTATTTATCGGGTCTTGATCATGCAAATGTTCGAAGCTTGAAATTTTAGGAACAATGGCTTCCTCAATTTCTTCTTTTTTGGTTTTGATGGTAGAAGCAAAATGATGAACAACCTTTCTTTTCATATTCTTTTATTTGTTTTTATCATTTTATACTTTATAATTTTAATTAATGAAAATTTTCTTCTTCTTCTTTTTAATATAATTAACAATCAAAGGCCCCACCAACCGTCCACTATGTCTTCTAATGGTTCAATTTCCATTTAACTCTTTTAATAATTAAAATCTTTAGCAATTCGTTTTTACGATTTAGTCTCTTTTTTCTTAATTAACCATCTAATCATCACAATTTCTGGACCGACTTCAATATACTTAAATAAAAACTCCACAATTATTTAATAAAAATGTTTACTAGCTCGATTTATGAAAACGAGGTATCGATACTTCATTTTTTAAAATCAATGACTTTCGATATAAATCACTTGTACTTTGACTAACTAAACAATTAATAAAATTTATAAAATCAAAATTCAGAGTAAGACTACATTTATCTTGTAAATATTATTAAATAATATTTACTAACTCAACCATAAAAAAATGGGGTTCTTAAAACCACCGTTTTCAGCACCATTGGAAACTGAGATGTTACAACTTGTAAGCAAGCTACATTTGGAAACTTGATATATCAAGTTAATTTAATTATTTGGTTAGTATTTTTTTAGTGATTTATTTCTATTATTAATAATTGATTAGTAATATGGACTCGAGCCCCACCGAATATTGTACTAGAGGCAATAGAAATGCAAACCACGTCTCTCTGTAAATTGTGCTATAGAGGTGCACTATGTCTCACTGACTAGAGGTAGAGACACTATAACACCCCGAAAGTTGCTACAGTAAGAAAGTGATATATTATCTTTGATACAGTAAAATAAGGAAATAAAGTGAAAAAAAGGGGGGAAACTTTGAGTTATGTCAACAAAATCTATTTAGGAAGTATATTATGATATATTAATTCAAGAAAGGACTAAATTGCAAAAGTTAGAATTTTTTTCCCAAGAGTAAATACTCAAAATTTGAGGGGTTAAAGTGTAAATATGAAAAAGTTGAAGGACCAATAGTGAAAATATTTTAAAGGTGGATGGATTTAGAAACAAAAGATAATGGATAAATTAGGACCAAATTGAATAAGTGGAAAAAGTATGAGGGGTTAAATCACAATTTTACTAAAATGAGTGATGATTCAATGGAGGAATTTTGAAAGATCATAAGGGACAAAATGGTCATCTAGCAAGAAAGATATTTTGAAGGGTAATGATGATGTTTGTGATATTTTAAAATAAATAAATAAATAAATATTCGTCTAAATTTCATGTTTTATTATTATTTTATTTAGTATATAAGAAAAGAAAGATGAAGAATTCTCTTCATCTTTCCGTGCTACTAACGTGAGAAGAAGAAAGAAAAACAGTTTCTTTTCTTTACAATTTGGTCTTTTTACCAAAAATCTACCATTTTCAGTTTGAAATCAAAAGAATTTTCATAGCTACCAAGAGAGAAAAATAATAAGGAGACTATGGGGAGCTAGAATATCCAGTTAGATTCAAGAAAATAGAAGTTGGAGGAAAGAGAAAGTCAAGTTAAAGTTTGGTTTCAAGAGAATAAGGTATGGATGTTAAGGTTTTATGTTATTTTTTAAGTTTAGTAGTGATAGAAAAGCATAAAAATGGAGTTAAAGTAAAGATTTCTCATGAGGAAATATTGTGTTTTTGACATGATGAAGAGAGAAGTTGAGTAAGTGAATCAAGTGGTAGGAGAAGGGCAAAACAAGAGATTTTGATAGAAAAAAGGTAAGTACCCTTGAACTTCCTTGTTATTTAAGGATTAAAATGTGATCTTTGTAAACTAAGTGGTAATTAAGTAAATATATATATAGTGTGAAATAATTTCTTAAGTGAATGAGGAAATTATAATAAAAGTATAATAGTTTGGTTATGTGTTAGCGAAAAATATACAAAGTATTAGATAAGTGAAATTATGGAAAATGTGAAATTTTATGGAAACAAGGACTAAATTGAAAGACTTGAGAAATACATGTGGTGGAAATAATACAAGTGAAATACATAGAAATTTGATGTGGAAAATGAGATAGTGGAATTAATTATGTAAATTAAGTGAGATGTCAAAGAAAAATTGTGTAATAATGAATAGAGAACTTTTATGCAAAAAGTGATTAAATTGGAAAGTTATAAAAGTTTACAAGGAAATATTGATAATGAAGCACATAGTGAAAAATAAAAGAATATATGAATTTGTAATCTAAACTACAATTATTTCCTAAGTTGTGGAAATTAAGGGTTAAATCATAAATTTGAGAAAATTTATATTAGAAATAGAAAAGTGAAGTGCATAATACTTAAAATGAGAAAATTTGATGTTGTAGTGAATTTTGGAATATTAATAAGTATTGAATTAAATTATATGTGTTATTAAAATAAAATATATTGCTACACAAAATATTGTGCTAATGATTAAATTACAAAATATATAAATGTGATATATGAAATACATGATAAGGATTATTAGTTAATTATAGATGAATATTGAATTTAGAGATATATTACATGTATTAAAGATAGTGAAGATATAAGTATATGGATTATTGTTACAAAGATTAAATTGTAAAGTATGTAAAAGCATTATCCAAAAAGTGTAAAAGTAATATGTGTGTATGATATAATTTGCCCAAGTAGACGAGATTAGAACTACTAGGATATTAGTGGCATGCCATTAAGGGACCCTAACGCGCTCTCCGATTATTAGCACATTAGTACTCTCCGTTTAACACATTTGTGCTTTCTGTATAGCACTTTAGTGCTCTCTGTTTAATAGTGCAAAATAATGCACCTCTGTATCAGTTCTGTATATCGTAAGTGTTCTATTTAGTCTACTGGACCTCTGCTAAAAAAGTAAACAATTTTCATTACAAGGTAAAGGTTTATCTCGGATTCATGTTTAAAATATTGAATTAGTAAAGTGAAGACGTAAGTAATTTGAATGTATTTGAGGAAGTATAAGAACGATAATGACTAGTAAGTTAAATATGTAAAAATAAATTGTGAAAGAAATAGTGAGGAAATCACGAAAATTTACACTAAATGGTGAAATATGATACATGTACAAAAAGAGTAGTAACTTTTATAGGTTGATTCGAGGACTTAAGGACTAAATTGTGAAATAAGTAAAAAGCTACAAATGAATATGATAAATAAACAAATAAACGAGATATTGGGAATTAAGAAATTTAATAGAATTTGAATATCATGGGTACTTACTAAGTCTTCACCGACTTAATGTGTTTATTTTCAACGCGTAGGTATAATGATTTTGAAGAGTTGTAGTTGAGGTTGTGAGCATCCATCTCATCACATCTCCAAGTGCCAAGAGGGTATGTTTCAAAATTTTGAATAGAATGACATGTATTGTAACGCCCCAAATAATTTGTATTTGGTTTGGTAAATAATTGAGACAAGTATTTGTCTGCTTTAATGGCTATGTGTTCTGGGTGTGAGTGAGAGGTCTTAAGTTCAAGCCCTACCCTTAGTATTTTTGTTAATTTTTTACCTAAGCCTTACCTTTGTTCAATGGGTTTATATTTAATTATTTGTAAATCCATATCAGAATGAGCCTACTGGTTCAAGTGGTAAGGGGTTGGTGTGTTGGAGGTTCTGTGTTTGAATCCCGGCAATAACAAGTGTATTAATTTTTACTTCTGGCGTCGGTTAGAAGATGGAAGCAATCGGGATTATTAGGTGGTTGAGGTTTAATGGATTAGTTGGAGTAAAATTAGGGATTTGGGGATATTTTTATTTTTATCTGTTATTTAAAAAAACAGAAAAAAATTCTCTAAAAAGAAACTGACGTTAGTTTCACTTGGTTTTTCCTCAAATCTGTCGTTTTCTTTTTCCTTTTCTTCTTTCCTTTAATTCTTCCTTCTGCCTTGTTTCGATTGGTCGGCAACCTCATTGTTTTGCTTCTTCTTTCTCCTTGGGTATTTGGCGAAGGTTGAGAGCAATGAATTTCGTTTCTTTGATTTAGTAGTGTTAATAAAGGTTCTCCGTCGACGGTTTCGAAATGCTCGGGTTCATTTTGGCATCAAATTGGTACCAGGTGTGTACCTGAAACGCAAAAAAAAAAGATTTGGCAAAATTTGAAAAACTATTCTGTCGACGCCACACGAGCTTGTGGTCATCCGTGTGGTAGGCCGTGTGTGACGACACAGCCGTGTGATCGATGAAGGCATGGTCGTGCGTAGAACACGGTCATGTGGTGGCCGAGGTGTGGCCGTGTGAGCCATAGGGCTAGGCCAAGTCAGGCGTGTGGGCCACACGGCGTGTGAGTTTTTGGGCCAGGCCGTGTGATCCACACGGGCAAGGCCAATCTGGGTATGTGGGCCACACGAGCGTGTGATCCCATTATTCTGAAATTTCCCTAGGATTGCTCGGGTCGTCCTAAACAACTGTGGGCCTACTATAGGGTCGATAAGGGCTAAATAAATCCTAATATATATGTTTTAATAGTCTGATATACTGATCTCGATATGATAATTGTATGCATGACTGATTATTCCGTTATCTGTAACTACGCATAATGAGCATGTCTAATATGTAATATCAGTATCTGTTATTTCTGTATCTGTTATTGGGGGTGGAATGTTATATACGGAGGAAGTGTTCTGAAAGGTAATTTTTGCCTATATTCATTCTGCACTAAATATGTTATGTGTTGTACCGGCACAATATGGTGTATAGGGCTGGATGGGTGCTTTTAACCCCACATGGTGTGTTGGGATGGTCGGAGATGGTGTGTAGAGGATGGGGGTAGGATTCTGTTATCTATTTCTGATTATGTATCTGACTCTGTATCTGAGATGGGCTTAGGCCCAAGTCTGTATCTGACTGGTATTTGATAATGTGTATCTATACATGCTTAGTTTTGTTGGGTTACACACTGAGTTTATGTAAACTCACCTCTTCTGTCTGTTCTGTACAGGTAATCTACAGACTTAGGCAGATCGATGTAGCGGGTGACTCGACGGTGACCACTCGTTCGTAAACTATTAAATTTTTGTTTTAAGATTTTAATTAAGTTTTTGGCATTTAATTTTGAGAGTTTGTAATATCTGGAACTCTCTGGACTTTTATAACTGTTTGACTTTGGTTTTAGGATTTGGTTTCAATTTGTCTATTAAATTGCAATGATTTTACCTAAAACAAGGTTTTCTAAAAATACAAACCATTTTCTTTAAACACAACGATTTTCCTGTGCTTCCGCTAAAAGATACGTTTTGAGACAAATCAACTAATTGGATAAACGTTTTTGAAATAGATAAAAGCATATAAGAATTAATAAATTGAGAAAAAAAAGGTTTTATCGTGTTAGCTCCGTTTTCAAAATCCATTCCATGTGACACCACCGAATTCGGCCATAACGTCTAGGCCGAATTTGGGGTGTTACATGTACTTAGGAAGATCAAGTGTGTTCCAAGTAGTAGGGACTAAAATATAATTTAATTTAGTGAAAACTTTTTTTAATGTTCAAATATATTAGTGATTAGCCAAAATCACTTTGGCACCAAATGTAATATTCCTATATTAGGTCCCTTAGGTCGAACCGGGTATAGGGGTGTTACAGACACAAAGAATGCATCTTCTCTAAAAAGGTTATAAAGAACAAAAGATGTGTCTCTGTAGACTGAATTATAGAGACGCAAATATGTGTTTCCGCTGACTAGAAGTGGAGACACGAATAATGCGTCTCCTCTAACAATGCTATCAAGACGCAGACAATGTGTCTCCTCTTACAATACTATCAAGACGCAGACAATGTGTCTATACAAACTGAGCTATAGTGTCGCACATATGTGTCCCCACTAACTAGAGGTAGAGACACAATGGATGCGTCTCCATTGACACGCTTATAAAGATGCATGTCTTGCGTCACCATAGACTGAACTATATCGTCGCTGTAACACCCCAAACTCAGCCTAAACGTTATGGCCGAATTTGGCAATGTCACATGATAGTGTGTCTTGATAACTAAGTTGTCGCGAAAGAAAACATTCCCATGTTATTATCTTCCTTAAACTCTTATTAGTTCTAAAAGAAAATGTTTTACTCGTTTAAATTATTTTTAAAAAAAACACATCTCGTTGCGAAAGCTTTTCCAAAAATAATTTAGGTGATCGTGAGTTTAGAAAATACTTTAACTTTTTGAAAACTGAATTTCCTACAACTAGCAGTTATAAATCCATAAAATACTTAAATAAATAAAAGTCCAAATTAAAGCAAGAGTCCCTAAAAGTCCACAAATTACATCAAAATAACCCAAAAATAATAATGTAACCCAAATATAAGTTAAAAATCGTGAAGTCCAAAAACTGTGGTCACCGTCGAGTCCTCTGTCGTACCAATCTGTCTAGGTTTAGGGATTACCTGTGCAAATTAAATAGAGAGGGGTGAGTTTACGTAAACTCAGTGTGTAATCCCGCAAAAAACAAACAAACAATAAACACAATGCACAGTCAAAATAGTATGGGCCTAAGCCCTTTTTCAATATCAGTAGCAATTTGGCCTTAACCCAATTCAGTATCAATATCAGTATCAGTATGCACAAGGGCCTTAGCCCATCACAGTAACAGTAATAGATATACAGTATTCAGTAGCAAAGTCCTACCCAACTAGCCTCTATACACCATTTCCGTCCAACCATACACTCCATGTGGGGATTAAATCACCCACCCATCCCTGAACTCCAAGTAGTACCAAATGCGGCACATAAACAGTAATTTGCAGCTGAGCTGCCAGATCTTAGGCCTACAGGCGTTTCAGTACACTTCCTCCAAATATTCATATCCCAACCCAATGCAATGCAACCATACAGTGAATGACATGCTTATATGCAACTATCAGTAAATATACATATATATATATCAGTAAGCAGGCATACAGTTATCATGCTCAGTTCAATCATCATTTATTCAGTTCATAGAGTTAAGGGTCTAAATAGTGCTTACCGACCTTACAGTGGGTTCACAGTCGACTTAGGCGACCCGTGCAACCTTAGCAAACAATTCAGTAAAGATGGGCTCACACGACCGTGTGGCCTATCCGTGTGGGCCCACACGGCCCAAATTGGCCTTGGCCGTGTGATCCCAAACGGCCTGGCCTAAAATTCTACACGCCCATGTGGACTACTTGTGTGGACCCACACGCTCGTGTGGCTCACTCGGCCCAATTCAGTCCAGCTCGTGTATCACACACGGCCTACCTAGCCATCACGACCATGTCCTTTAAGCACGACCTGGCCTCGTCGATCATATGCCCGTGTCAGGGTACACGGTCTACCACATGGACGACCACACGCCCGTGTGACGTCGACAGTATGGTTTTTAGCTTTCACCGAAACCTCGTTTTCTGCGTAATTGGGTACAGACCTGTATCATTTTTTATGAGTAAGCACTCCCAAGCCTCCAAAACCTCGCTTAAGTAACCACGATTCCGCACAACCACAGTGTCGATTAGAAACCACCAGCCCCTTGATTTGCTCCATACAACACTATTGCACGCTTTACACAAATGAAAAAGATGGAAAAAAGAAAACGAAAAAAGGAGGGGATTCAATGGAAATTTTTGGCAGCACAAGTAAACAATGGAAGAAAAAAACGGCAGCAAAAAGGGTGGAAAGGAGAAGAGAAGCTGAAATTGCCCACAAGAAACCCTTAAGAATAGAAGCTGATAACCCCAAATCACTCCACCATTCAGATTTTTAGTTCATCTAAAACTCTCCTGGATAGGTGAGAAAAAATAATGCCCATACCGCTATTTGAACACATAACCTCCTTCACATCAACACTCCGCTTAACCACCAGACCAGCAGGCCCATTCTATTAATTATTTACCAGCTTTTACTTAAAAAGCCTGCTGACCAAAGATAGGGCTTATTCATAAAATAAAAAATACAAAAATTTTCCCAAGTAATGGCTTGAACCTGGGACCTCCCAAACGCCCCAAAACACTTAACCACTAAAGCAGACAATATTTGTGTCACACATACACAAAAGCAAAAATTAAAAATTTTGGGGCATTAGAGTCGCATACATGCCTCTTCACTAACTAAAGGTAGAGACACAATGGATGTGTCTCTATTGACATAGTGAAGATGCATGTCTCGCATCACAATAGATTGAACTATAGCGTCACGTACATGCGTCTCCACTAACTAGATGTAGAGACATAATGGATGCATCTATATTGACTGAGCTATAGAGACGCGTGAGTTTTTGCATCGCCAACCCTAAGAAGACATACCCAGTGGTAACGCATGTGAATGCATCGCCAAACTCTATAACGACGCCATTTCGTGTCTCCTTAGAGTTCTCAGTGTCATTATTGACCTATCTTGTTGTAGTGTTACCAGTGTGTTTGACCAGGATTTGCTTGATATCGACTCACCAACCTTACTGCAAACAAATATCTGAACGTGTACATAACATAGTGTACATGAAACTTTCTGTTACCGAAGCATAATGAACTTTTCTCATGTACTCTCTTTCTTTAGCTATCTTAGGGCAGTCCTCCAAAGAAAGATGAAACCCCAATATAGAGGGTTGAGTTCCCTTCTTTGAATCGATATTTGCATAACTTTCCAATATTTTGTCCATGTATGAAGCTTGTGATAATGTTATTATTTTGTTTTTTTTTATCCCTTAGTACTCGAATACCTAGAACAAAGTTAGGATTTCTCAAGTCCTTCATGTTAAATTGTTGAGTTAATCACAATTTAATCGATAATAATGCCCCTATATAATTTCCAATGAGTAAAATGTTATCAAGATTAAAATTAGAAAGATTACCTTTCCATCCCAATACGTTTATAAACACAAGGTTCATTTATGTTTTATTCAAATCTAAAAGTTTTAATTGCTTGATCAAATTTTCAATTTCATGAGCGGTATACTTACTTAAATCCATATATAGATCTAAGCAATTTGCAAACGTTGATTTTGTTTATCTACATATTCAATGAATTGCATCATATAAATGCTCTTTTCAATATTTCATATAAGAAAAATTAAATATTGAAATAATTTACATCCAGCAGGAATTTACTTCCAATTTATTTTCCTATCTCAAAAACAATTTATTATATAAGTTTTGGATTTGTTGAAACCATATAGGTCTTTTGCACTTGGGTTATACAATAATTTAGTTTTTATATGGTTTGGGTTATACAATAATTTACAGAGGGCCAGGATTCCAAACAGCCCATGGCAAAAGAACAATGCTAGAGCATATTCTTTAGGATGCCAGCAAAGAAGTATTAGGCCCCCATAAACATGAAGTGTCCCCTTTTTTACCTTGGAAAAAAAACAAAGCAAAATTTAAATTGGTCAAAGACCTCAGGTTTTGAGGTAGGTTTTGGTAGGTGTGACCAAAAAAACAAAAAAAAAAAGCCCTTGAATGATACATTAAGCACGTGTAAGATAAAAACCCACCAAAAGATGGGGGGTTGGAGAATTGAAAAATGGAGTTAGGTGCTTTAACCTTGAGGCTTTGAAGGGTTGCTTCTTTTTCTTTATTCATTTGTTGGAGTTGAAGTAGCATGTGGTCCTTACAATCTCATCAAGGGTTGTCAAACATGGTATTTACCTCTCAAGTTTTCCAAATTTTAATTTTGATTATCATTTGAATCATATATTTTATAATTCTACTTGTAATTTCAAATTAATAATGGTGACGCATAAAGTTCCTTTTTGTTATAATAAAGTTTGAATTATAAAAAAATTAATATTTGATACACCGATAATATTTTTTTACTTCATAAGTGGTCTTGTGTCTATTTAATATCAAGAAACCGACCAAGATCTATAATTAAAAAAACCTTTTAGAAAAGAGACGATTATAATTTTTAAATGTCACTCATATACATTACAATTTTTAGTTTGCTATTTTGAAAATGTTCATAAAAAATCATGCCATTTTGGGTAATAAATTTAAATGTTACTATTTATATTAGGATTAAAAATGATTAAATTCAAAATTGATGCATATTTCAATAACTAATAACAGAATTTGAAAAAGAAGAAAACAAAAAACGTGGGAAAACAAAATCAAGAAAACACCCAAGAAAATCCCAGCTTTTTCAAGGTTACTTGGGATTAAGCAGTTTCCCAAGGTGAGGTGACCCCATACTGAAGAAACAACAAAAACTGCAACTATAGTTTTCCTATATAAACCCCACCCCAAAGTCAGTTTTTTCAGGTACCCATCAAAGCTAAATGCCATCTTTCTCTTTCAGCATTGCGTTTCTTGCTTCTTACTTGTTGTCTTTCAAGGTTTGCTTTATTCTTTCTTCTTCATTTTTTCTGTATTGAAACTTTTACTGTGTATTTGATTTATGGAACAAAACCCCATATGGGAAATGTTTAACTTTTAGCTTTTGATCGGAGTTCCCTTTTTTATTTCTTGGATCTGTCGTATTATATAAAATATAGGGTGTTTGCTAAATTCTTGTTTCTATGATCGTCTTCTTGGCGGCCAAGATATTTGCCCTTTCTTCACTTTAAATGAATGGCTTTGCAAGGTTTTTTTATTTTTCTTGAGTTTGTTGCCTCTCCTTTAATGATGATTTGAGCTTTGTTAAATTTTGCCTTTAACCCTAATTTAACTACTTATTTAGACTGAATAAAATCCCTTAGTGGCATAATCATTGGTGTTTTGTTTGTCTATAATGATGACTTTCTTTTTTCCTATTTGTGCTTCATTTTTGTCTAGTTATTGAAGGTGTTCTTAGATTTGCACGTTGCTTTGCTTATTTTGGATTTTCAGAATGGCCAATGCTATGTTGCAACAAACAGTTGGAGGAACTCTTCAGCTTCTCAGCAATTCTGGAACTCACTGCAATGTCGGGAACCGTTCGGTACGGTTGCTTCCCAAAGGGTTTAAGTTGGAAGTTGAGTTCCCAAAGAGAGCGATTTATAGTTCGGGAAAGAGGAAATTCAACGTTATTCAACCGTCAACATCTCAAACCTCTGTTGTTGGTCCTCTTTTAGCTCCCTCAAGTAGTGACACCCTTGATTCTCACATGAAATCAAGTAAGCCAGATTGTCCTAGACATAGTGTCTTATTCAGTTAGCAAATAATATACCAAATGACAATGCTCCATCTTCCTTCATGATTATAAGCCATCGAACTGCACTATTGATTCCAACTAATGCAAGTGATTTGGTATTTCCTCATAACTTGGGGAACAAGAATTAGGTTCTTTTTTTTGGGGAATATTCTGATCTTTAATTTTCCGGCTATTCATTGCAGATGAGGTAGCTTTGATACTGATTCGCCATGGTGAATCTTTATGGAATGAGAAGAACCTTTTTACAGGTTGTGTTGATGTGCCATTAACCAATAAGGGAGTAGAAGAGGCAATTGAAGCTGGTCATAGAATCAGCAACATACCTGTCGACATGATATACACATCGTCACTAATTCGTGCACAGATGACTGCTATGCTAGCTATGACTCAACATCGCCGCAAGAAGGTGACTTGATGATACTTGGCAGTTGATGCTGCCATTGATAAAACCACTGACTTGGTTAAATGGTTTTGAAGTTATTTAAAACCTCATATCTACTTACTAGAAGTCCAAGAGCAGTTATTTTATCATTCTTTGATTGATTAGACTGATAACCTATTAACATTGACCTGATGATAGGTGCCAATTATCCTTCATAATGAGGATGAGCGAGCAAGAGCGTGGAGTAAAATATACAGTGAAGACACCATAGAACAATCGATTCCTGTTATAACATCTTGGAAATTGAATGAAAGAATGTAATCATTTTTTTTCTTTTTCTCCGTATCATGACTAATCAAGTCATATTGCTCATGCCTTTCTGACGTCCTCTTATTGGCTGCCTCAGATTTTTTTTCATTTTTCTTGCATGAATCATTCATTTACTATCTTCTTCGTGCAGGTATGGAGAATTACAAGGTCTGAATAAACAGGAAACTGCGGATAAATTTGGTCATGAAAAAGTTCACGAGTGGCGCAGAAGTTATGATATACCTCCACCCAATGGCGAGAGTTTGGAAATGTGTGCTCAAAGAGCTGTTGCATATTTCAGAGATAATGTAACTTCTATATCTGGTTTTATCTATCATCAAATGATTGAAGTCCTTTAATACGACATAGTAGCACCTCATAGCAAATCTTAATTTGCAGATTGAACCCCAACTTTTATCTGGAAAGAATATCTTGATTTCTGCCCATGGGAATTCATTAAGGTCCATTATCATGTATCTTGACAAACTAACCTCCCAGGAGGTATGGACCCTTCTTTCGGTTCCATTCGGAATGTTTTCAATTTTTCCCGGTACTCTTTTTGTTATTATGCTGTATTCATTTTGTATTCTTCACGAGACAGGTTATTACTTTAGAACTATCCACTGGGATACCCATGCTTTACATTTTTAAAGAGGGAAAGTTCATTAGGAGGGGAAGTCCAGTAGCACCAACAGAGGCTGGAGTCTACGCTTACACTAGGGTATGCAACTTCCTCTCAGCATTATTATCGATATGTCATGGACCTGTGTAAAATTAGTTTGTTCTACTGCTTTTATATATGTGATTTTGCTTCATGAAGCATGAAATTTATAAAAGAGCTTTGAAAATAGAAAAGGACCAAGTAGTTGATTTTTCAGTCCTTTTTGAGAAGGAAAGGAGGTAGGGAATCAAGAAATGTTTGGGGTTTTCAAAATTTTCCTTGTTCCATGCTTGAAGTCTTGGAGCTTGAGGAATAGCCTCGGAACTTATGTGCAGAAAGGAAGGTGTCATCTATATATCCACATATGGCCATAGCTTTCTATCATAAAAGTAGCTTTACTTGGAAATAACTTGATTATGAAAGAAGCTTTTCTTGCTGAATTCATCATGTTGACACTATGCTTTGTATTCTGTCTTAACCTTGATACCATAGAGATCTCGACCTCAAAAAGAAAAACAATAAACTTTGCATTAGGATATACTTATCTGTTTATCCTTTTGTTTTCGATGACTCTTTCAACCCTTTTACCTTGGATTATTAAGCTCAATTTAAGAGGACTAATACTTCTACCAATTAACTTCTGCAGAGGTTGGCTCAATACAGGCAGAAGTTAGATGACATGTTGACTTGACATATGTCCTTCTAAGTATAGAGGTAACATCGGATCCTGTATGCTAGCCCTCTTTCCAACTCTCGATAAATGTTAAAATTTTTTTCTGTAAGTTTTCCAGGGCCGTCTTTTTGCATCACTACTGACATCACCATCTACAATTGTTCTGTTTACAATGTTGGACCAATAGCTCCGAAGGTTAGCTGTCGTACAGTTGATTTTTCATATGGTGCAGCAACGTAGTTGCAAGTCCCTGCTGATGATTAGGTTAGGTAGGTAGGTGTGCTATAGATATACAATACTCATTTCCAGTTTTTACCGTCTTCAGTTTGTTGAGAAAATATGGACAGAAGGGTTTGTCTTTGTATTGAGTTCGAATATTTTTTTTTTTGGGTGCAATAAGAAAAAGTTTATCGGTTACTTTCTCTCTCTGTCTGTATGGAATGTAAACTAAGATACGATTACTTGAATACCAAGGAAACCTTAATAATAATAAAAAGAAATAAAAAGACAAAACTGCATGGTTAACCTATGTTGCATAAACTTTTAATCAAAGAGTGAGAAATGATAAAACAAGACAAGCTGTTATCAAAAGGATACATCAAATTAACCGAACGACAAACAATGAGATCCATTCAAAACGGAAGTTGTAATAGGCTAATGATGCAATTGAGGGGAGCTCTCTACCTTGGCTTCATATTTCTAACTAGAACAGTTAAACAGTGCCGCTTACAGTCAGATCATTGTACCTTATTAGCCTCAGCCAAGACATGGTTCAAGTTTTGAGTCTCCTCTATCTGTAAAGCAATTCCTTGGAGCCATTACCATTATCACTGCCCTTAGTAACCAAGACACTTTTATCGGAAATGAGGCTTTCTGAATCTGAAACATGACTTGCGGAACCATCTACCTTGCCACTGTCAGAGGCATCAGAATCAAAAGAATTCAAATCAACAGAAGATGTCGGCATGGGCTCTGGCGGAGCTTCTGATTTTGTCCAAAATGCGGGTATCCTCTTGTCCTCTTCCCTCATCCTCTCAGCATACTTGTTGATGTCAAAACCTGAGTCATCGTTTCCACCAAAGGCAGACTCCAGTTTCTCCATTTCAAAAAGATCCTCCATTATTTTCTTGGTATTGGGATCATCAGTGTATACAAATTTTACTTTGTTTTGAGTCTTGGGCTCCAGAAATGGTTTGGCCACCTGCCAAGGAACAAACTTCCAATATTAAATCAATCACCCATATAAAGCATAAATGAATATGATTGCAGCAAAGGCAGATGCCCTTACAATAACAACTGATAGAAAAACAACCATAGTGCTGAAAACCGAAGCAAAATCTCTTCAGATCTGAATCTCTTCAGATCTGCAAAATCTCTGACTTGGAACCATTTATGCAAATTCCATATTAAGATGCTAGCAATTTCATACGCTCAAATATATCTTTGTGTACTGTGCATAAATAATCATCTGAGCAATTTTCAGGGACATCCTTAAGAATCTCAGGGATAATTTTATTTCCTGGAAGAAAAGAACATAGAAGACAAAAATCAAAATGGTTACCGTCCAGAATGGTTCGAAGAACTTGGGTGGATTGTATAATATTGCTACACCTAGACGCTCTGGATAATGTTCCTGTAAAACATGTGCTGTTTCCCGTGTCACTTTCAGCGATATATGTGACAAATTGAAGCCATTGAAGTCAATCAACCAGACCATCTGTTCTTGGTCTGCTGGAAGATTTAGAATTGCATTCTCCATGCAATAAACCAAATACCTAATCTGTCCTTTTGTTGATTTTGAGTTCTGCAATCAACACAAAACGGAGATGTCAAGGCAAACCAATGCACAGCTAAGTAGTTTGACCTTGAAACTTGCACGATAATACAAACTTACTAATCTGTAAGACTATAAAACATGTCATTAGACTTGAGTCCACAAAAGACACTGATGCTTTAAGCTGTTATTCGGACTAACTAATGGCTTAAGAGATAAAAGGAAAATCCTACTATTGCCATGACCAAAAATCTTAAACCATTAGATTGGGATCTATATGTTATTTGTTTCTTTAGTTTCTCTTAGCATAGGATAATATTCAGACATGAAATCTAATACTATAGGCTCAAATTTGTGTCTACTTTTATGTAGTACCAGATATATGAATTATAGAGATATAGAGGAAGTCAGATGAAACCTGGCAACTAGGTCTCATAACAAGAACTGTTCTTCCATGCTTATCTATATAATTTGATCTGTAGATCTTTCCCGTCTCAGCTTCATGAGCAACCTCTTCCTACATCATAAAAAATAAAGAAATTAAAAATTAAAAAATTTCGTTAAAATACCATATGGCAAAGAAAAAAATTTGACCTGAACCAGCTATTGTTCACATGAAAGAGGATAAAGCCTCTGACCTGCCTAATCACTAGAATTCTGCCTTAATAACTAGATTGAACATGGGTTTCTCTCTAAGGGTTAAATTCAGTGGACTTAAATTCCTACTTCAATGAACCATAACGAATGCATGAAAACAATGCAAAAGAATGCAATTGCTAAGAAAGATCTAAGGCAACAGATTGTCAATTCCTAGACCTTAGTACCCTCAAGTTACTAAATAAAATAGAGAACTTGCTACGAGCATACTAAAACGGCCAAATCCAGCATGCATTTGGCACTTCCTATTGGAAACTACAGATGAATCATAGGAGGACGCATGTGACATACCCAACGAATCTCTTCTGGTTTGTATTCTGCTCTCCATTTCAAGGTTTCTTTCAGCATTTTAGTAGCCTTCTTGACATTCCAGTTTCGTGCCCTTAAATATCTTGCTATGGCTGCATCAGAACAATAAATGGCCAACTTCTCAGGCAATGGTCCTATTAACCTTCTTATCTCACTAATCTGCAAACATCGAAATCTACGGTAGGTCAAAATGATGACCTATGAGAAACAAAGGATAAGGGATCATATAAACAGAACATACCTTTGCCTGCTGCTCTTCATTTATTAGGGACTTCTCAGAGCCATTTGAAGAGGATTTCTTTAAATCCGCACTCATAGTTTAACAAATGTTTCCCTGTATGTTGGCAGTTAACCTTAAATCCTTAGCAATTGTAGTATCATTAATCTCCGTGTCACTACATCTAATACATTTTGTGTTGCAAAAGCAAGCATTAAATGAAATGCAATGCAAATTCAAAATTAGAACTCCTTCATTACAACTATTCATAACAACAACTAACATCAGATTGCTCTTTATTGCAACTTCTTTGTCAGTTTCTTGTCTCCTTTCCCCCCTCTTTACAGCCTTTAAGAAAACCATCTCTGTAAGAGACAAAAAGGAACCATTTTTAGTTCATTTGCTTCCTTTCATTCCTGTCCAGTTGAAACCAGGAATTCTTCTGCAAAGTTCCCTTTTTTAGATCATAGCATGATCATCCATCATAGGAAACAAGATTATTGATCTACCACTAACACAATTGACTTCAAAGTAGACAAGATTGAAACAATTTAAACCCAAACTCCTTTTTCTTTTGTTGGTCAAAACAAGGATCTAACCAAAGAATAAACCAATTGATGTGACAGAGAATTCTGTATCTGGGATTGAAAACTTCTAACCAAACATAGTCATAGGATCCAAATCACATTAAGTTCACTTGATTACAAATTTAACCCATAGCTTAAAAATTTTAGATAAAAACAGTCCAAAAATATAAATGAGAAAAATGATAGAAATAATATATGCAGTCAAAGGTTAAAATGAAAGATGTGAAGATCCAAAGACAAAAAGTAAGTTGTGTATTTATGGTGAAAAATGGGCAACTAACCTGAAAAGTGAAGAGAAAACTTCAGGGGGATTGCAGGGTCAGAGATGATAAATACCAAAAAAGAAAGGGTCAACCCCAGAAAAGTAGGAATGCTGAAAGTTGGATTATTTTGATGGATTATAACGTTGAATTTTCGAAACTTGGGTTTTCCCCTTAACCCCCATTTTTGTTTATTATTATTTGGGTTTGGATCTGTTTTACCTTTGTGTTCTCACAATTTTTTGTGACAGACAGGGACCACATGAGATGACCTTTTCAAGCGGGAAAATGTTAGAGAAACCAGACAAAATTCAGAGGATACGATCATTGATATTATCAGAAATAAATATATACAAGATTATAATAGTGGATTAGGAGTTCCCTTTTGAAGATTTTTTTTTAGATCCCATCTCACCCTGCTTTTAATAAAAAAAGAAAGGATTAAACTGTGTCAATTAAAGATTTGGCTTCATAATTTGTCAATTAAAGAGTAGCTAAATAAGTTTCAAATCTCTACCGGGTTATTATTTTCTGACAGCAAAGCTTAGAACAATAAGACAGATTAGTGGTACCCACCGGCTTTACTATACTGTCCTACTACAGAACAAGACATGTTCCTGAGGAGTAAAAGAACCAAAAATGTCTTAGCAGGAAGGAGTATATTTTTAGTTTTTTCTCTTTGTCCAGAATTGAAGTATGTGACATGTTCATTGCTTACATAAATTCTGGATATTCTTTCCTCCGTTACACCTGCATGATGTGTTCATTACAGCATCCCAGATGGAAAAAAATGGAGGCTGAATGGCCCTTAGTCTATGTTCAAAAGTATTTAAGGGTAAGTTTAGATGGGCAGTGTGTTTACCTACGGTTAATGTAAAAAGAGCGGTGGCGGTGAAATTAGATACTATAGCGATACTATAATGTGACACAAAAAGTAAACTAAACGCACCGCACCCAATCGCCCATCCAAATAGATTTTGAGATCGAAAGTGTTTTTCATAGCTGTAGGAGGAGCCAAGGGGCAACCCCTAAGCCAAAGTTATTATTTTGAAAAACAAGGACTCCTTACTTCAGAAAAAGAGAGTGGTTAGGGAGGAAGTGTGATGGGCGGTGGCAACGAATGATGGGGAGGGGAAATAAAAGATGCAGATCTATGCTTTTCTCTTCACTATAAGCTTGGGCAACTCCTCTAACTTTATTTCTAACTGTGGTATCACTTTCATCTAATTTGTACCTAAACACCCACTTGGTTTGAATACTGGGGTGGTCACTAGATCTATCAACTAAATCTGGGTATCTCTCAAATTGGTTCAATTCCTTTAGCAAGTATTTTTACTTGAGGATCTAGCAATTACCCTTTACATGGATCACTTACGATGTGTCTATCTTTGACATAGACAAGCTCTCTTGCATAACTAGCTTCCTTCTCCACTTGAGCTGATAAATGTCTATATTACTAATGTCAGGAGAATCCTTTCTAGAAAGAGGATTAGATTCATAAAAAATAATATGTACAGATTTTTTTATCACTAAGGTTCTTTTGTTAAAAACTTTATAAGCTTTGGATAAATAGAATAATCAAGAAAATTAAATTACGATTAATACTATTTGGATTTTAACTGTTTAAGATGTCATTGTTTCATTCCTTGTTTAAACAACACTTAGGAAAACACTTGAGACAACAAGTTGGAAAAATTAAAGTGCAGTAAGCTTGTTGGTAATTTTGGTTAACTTTCTATCCGTAAATAATTTTTGGTTTTTGTTTAGATTAATTTTAATATTGTTGGGAGCTTCATTTTCAAATAGAAGAAGAAAAAGAAGAGGTTATTCAAAACAAACATTATCGTAATCAACTATAAAGTGGTAATTTTTCAAAAGAATGTGTGTAGGAGCAAATCCAGGTCATTCAACTTTAAATCTCATTTGCAATCTTAGCCATTAATTTTAGGAAAATTTGGACCATTTTTAATAGTGATATCTAGCCATTTAGACCATTTGACTCAACACTAACACTAGCCATTGGATTTAGGGGTAGAACCCCTCTTTTTTGAGAAAAAAAATATTATAAATTGATGTGAATAATGTTGAATTTGAGTGAAAAGAATGGATGATGAGTTGAATGAACTTGCAGATTTTATGAGAACTGTGATTAGCCCTAGTAATTTGGTAATACTTAGTTTAGATGTAATTGGCATGTCAATAAAAATAGAATAATGTGCGAGGTACGAGATTAGAGGTTATAGGGGATATGATGAATTCAAATTTCTTATGTTTATGGAACTTTGATGCACTTATAAGTTGGAGTATTTTGATGCGTATATTAGAGTGACAGATGATTATAGTATGTACATCTAATGTATGAGCACTACACCAAAACAGGTTTAAGTTGGAGTATTTTAATGTATGTACATCTAATTGACAACGTCGCTAACATTTGCGATGTTTTTAGAAATAAACGCCGCTATAGACCACGACCTTTAGCGGCGCTTTTCCCACAAACGCCGCTATGGACCACGACCTTTAGCGGTGTTTTTCCCACAAACGGCGCTATAGACCACAACCTTTAGCGGCGCTTTTCCCACAAACGCCGCTATAAAACAAGACCTTTAGCGGCACTTTTACCACAAACGTAGCTATAGACCACGACCTTTAGCGACGCTTTTCCCACAAACGCCGCGAAAAATCATGACCTTTAGCAACGCTTTTATCACAAATGCCGCTAAAGAACAAACCTTTAGCTTAGCAACGCTTCTCGCAAAAACGGCGCTAAAAACATAACCTTTAAAAAAATTATTTTAATCAAATAATATTTATTTTTATGATAAATATTATATTATGTTTTATTTTTTAAATTTAAACTTTAAATATACTTTTTAAGGATAAATAAAAAAATATTATTTAAATTAAATTTTCTATGAAAATTTTAACTTTAAAACTAAATATAAAAATTAATGAATTTAGTTTTAGAATTTAAAATAATAAATAAATAACACAATTAAAATCCAAAAGTTAGAACTCAAGTTGTCGTAAATATTAAAGTAAAAATAAAAATTTAGAATCAAACCTAAAATAAATAATACATATGAAAAATAGACTGACTAATTGAACCTGCCTATAACTATACAAATTGCAAGGTAATAAAAAATACAATGCATTAAATTGTTGAACCTGCCCAGGTACTATCTGACAGCAGAATAACACATTAAATTGTTGGATTAAACAATTACATACTAATGTAGACCAAAATATTTTCCTTTTCCTTCTACCCTTAAATCTAGAGATAGCAAAAACCAGGGACCTAACACTAGCAAGTTCAAATATATCGCTAAAAGAAACACAACTTTAGCTCCATCCAAATGTACTTTCAATTCTCATTTCAAATTCTGCTTCAATATATTGGATGAATTTCCCCACTACATGATGTTAGGTGATCAAACAGAGTACTTTAAAACTGCAAAAGTAAGAAGCAAGCATCCTCACTTGATAATCTGAAGGGTTGTCTTCCTCACCACTTTGTCCTCTAAAAGGAAGCAGCTTAGCTTTAGGTTTCTCTAAAGAGAAAACAACAAGAATTCCACCCTCAATCCCATGATCTTTCCTTAAACGGTGTCTCACCTAGAAGCAAAAATTTGACAAAGAGTAAAGTGAATGATAGCAGGAAATAAACCCCTAAACAATGTCTTCTTAATGCAATAGATAAATAAGAGTAAAATTGGATATCCAAAATAACAAATACAAGCATAAGATATTAAAGTTTTTCCAAACCAAATAAAATCTAATTGGACAAGGCCCCAAAGTAAACATCAATCATAAGATCAGCAACCACCAGAAAACTGCAGTAGCAAGTGTAGATTCAAAAGCCACAGACGCAAAGAGCCCCCATTTTAGAATGATTGACAACTCCAAAACAACTTCACCGTATTCAGAATCAATAATATAAAATGCCAGAAGCTCAAATCACAATAAATAATAAAAATACAAATACATAAATATTTCATAACCCAAAGCTACTGATATTAAAATAAAATACGTATCTAGAAGCAAAACCTAACCTTCATACATACTAAGTAGCAAAGCTGATCCTAATCCTCTATTACTGAATAAAGTAACCAAAGAATCTTAAACATCTTAAATATATATAAAAAGTACTGCCAAACCCCTAAAATATTGGAAAGAAGGCAAAAACTTTAGATAATTAAATTCCTTGAGCAATTTTTTTACACCCTACATAAAACACAATGCTGGTTTTCTTAGAAGTACAACTTGTAGCCAACAGAAAACACCAAAAATCTTTAACTTGGTGATACTGTCACAACAGAAATCGAGACTCAACACAGCCATATCATTTTATCCAAACTTAATCTCCTAACTTCTAACAAGTAATCTGCCAAACTCAATCTCCTATCTTCTCACAAGAAATCGACTAATCTCCCAAACTTTGCAGCCTAACACGAGTGTTAAGAGAAATAAAAGATTATGCATTGAAACTAGGAAGAGTTTTCTGTTGCATCCATATATATCTACAACAGTAGTAAAGATAGAGGATTTTTCTTTGTGCTAAAAAATCACCTTGAAAGCCTGCATGTCAGAGAGTAGTCGAGAGCACCCAGCGCCAACACTGACCCACAATAGACAAGGCAATGAGTAAAAAACAACTAGAATAATGTAACTATACAGAGTATTATGGTAACAGACAAAAGACTTCGTAGATTCTAAATTATTTTCCTATGTTTCACTCAAATTCTTATGATACATGCAACAGAAAGATGGAAAAGATCCTGCACGTTAAGTTCATTGTTTTAAAGCATACAGGAGAATCTTAATATATGATAAAATTTATGAACAAATTTTATGCAGTAAACAAATTAAGACGATGATCATCAAAAGAAAATCATATGCTAGAGCTTTGTAAAATGTAAATGTAAAATGTAAAAATTTTATAAACAAAATTAAAAATCTAAATGTAACCTTTGTAAAATGTAAAATCTTTTATCTATGAACCAATTAAAATGTAACAAAAAAATCCTTTATCGAAATAAGTAAATTTTGATTAACCTCACAGGGTCGTATGTAGTCGATGAGAATAAACATGAGAAAACTGCAAAAAATTATTAATTTAAAATAATGTGTATGCAACACAAGGCCAGAAAGAGACGAGATATCTGTAATATATACTTTATATACACATAAATTACAGATGTATACAAAATGTTATGCACAAATATACCATTTCTTTTTTGTTCTTGAGATCACCAAGAAGGACACCACCTGCAGCAAATGAGCATGGAAATGTCAAGATTAGTTAGTGAGTGAGTGAGTTCATTAACTTTATCAATGGGCACTACCCATCCACAGCAAGCATAAAATTTATATATCATATGTGAATAAGTCTAATGGACACCAACTGGACTTGCCCGATACTTGACAAAGATTGAACAGAATATCAAACCTAAAAAAAAAGAGAAGAATAGGAACACACTCAAAATATGTTGAGGTGCCTTCCTGTTTGTCATTTTAATCCTACTATGTAAATAAAAATCCAATATATACCCTTCAACAAAATTCTAGAACACATATATAGACAGACATGCACCACAAATATAAACAAGGAAAGCAGCGAAATAGCAGAGCATCATACCCAACATAGTTCTGGCACAAATCTTCATGTGATGTAGCTTGGAGAATTAACTTTTGAACTTGCAATTTTACAGACAAACCATGTTCCACTTCTCGGTTATCTCTAGAAGTTTCCAAACTCTGCTTGCCACTATAAAAAAAAGGATAAATTAAGCTTTAAAAAGGTGAAAATCACCTCTATCTAGTTCAAAAATCTTACATATTGAAACCCCATTTTTTAAAAAAGAATCTTATTCCCTAAAATATTATATATTTAACACTTACAAAACTACAACCTTTACCAAAACTATCACGACCTATTTAATACATGTTAAATCCTCAGCTTTCCTTCAAAACCCACAAAATATTTTCTAATAACAATCCCTAACGAAACATAAAGCAAAAAAATTTTTTTTTAAAAAAAGCCCAAAAACTTTACCGCAAATTTTGATGGGTGCTTCAAGTTCAAGCAAATTAGGTTGTTGAACGAAGATATCTTTCGAAGCAACACAAAGCTGTTTGATCTCAGATTCAGATAATTGCACTTGTTTCCCTGGCCTGGCTGACCGGACTTCCGTCGACCATCTGATTATATCGTCTAGTACCGCTGGGTCCATCCCTTGTGCCGTCGCCACCGCCATTAAATCGTCCTCCTTCAACGGCCTTTGATTAAACGAAACCCTAAAAAACTAAAACGAAACAAGATAAACGACCCCTTTTTGTTAGGGAGAGAAAGAACTTGGGGAAATGGTAATAATCTTTTTTTAGAGAAATTAAATATAAATTTATTTAACTTGTATAGAGAGAAGATACAGAACCCGTTCCCCCACCCCTCAACCCAAAATAATGACAAAATTAACTTGGTAATCGTTTCACTGGACATGCAGTTTCTAATCGATTCAGCGAATTAAGTCAATAATTGCAGTTTCCAACACTAAACTTCGACTGAACCTTGCAATATCCAACTTGAGCTAATTTTAAATCTATTCTCGAAACCCAGAAATAATCAGCAATTAAAGGAAGAAAAACAAAAATAAAATCCTTCTTTCCACAAAGTTGCTAATCGTATGCAGCTAACTTCGGAGAACTTTGGAGACGGAAAGGAGACCGAAAGGATCGAAGAACTTTGGAGAGAGGGAGAAAGAAGATCCGAGAAAAAGAAAAAAGAGGAAAAAGAAATTGAGTTTGAAAAGGGTAAAGAAGCGAAATGTTCATAAACCTTAAACCCTCTCTTAACCTTTAATCCCTAACCCCTAATCCCTAAAGCTTATTTAATATATAATTAAAAAACACTAATTAATCTAAACCCTAAATCTTAACCCAAATCCCTAACCCCTAACCCCTAAACCTTATTTAATATAAATTAAAACACACTAATTAATCTAAACCCTAAGCTCTAACCTGACACCGAATCCATAAACCCTAAATATATCCCTAACTCTTAATCTCTAACCCCTAACCCCTAAATCACAACCCTTAAACCAGAATCCGTAATCCATAATCCCTGATTCCATAATCTATAAACCTTAAAATTGTAACTCCTAAACCGACCTTAAATCCTAAATTAATCATATACCCTAAACCATATACCATAAACCATATATATTAAACCCTAAACTATAATTATAATTAATTAAATATTTTAAAATTAATACTATCGTATCTTTTGCAATTATATATGAAATTATTTAATATATAAATTAAAAATCAATCAGTCATGTACCCAAAAATTTTAAAATTATTTTAAATAATAGTATTTTAATTTTCTATTTTAACAAATATTTTTTATGTTTTTATTTCAAATTATTTCTACGTGTCATTATTTCAAATTTATCCATTTTTAACAAATATTCAATTAAAAATAAATTGAATTTTAATTAATATAAATAAACAAATTAAATAGTAAATAGACAGATAAAATATTTTTGCGGCGCTTTTTCAAAAATGCCGCTAAAGCCTCGAGCATTAGCGGCGCTTTTTTAAAAACGCCGCTAAAAGCCTGAGCATTAGCAGCGCTTTTTTAAAAATGCCGCTAAAGCCTCGAGCATTAGCGGCGCTTTTTTAAAAAACGCCGCTAAAAGCCTGAGCATTAGCAGCGCTTTTTCAAAAATGCCGCTAAATCTCTGAGCATTAGCGGCGCTTTTATAAAAATGCCGCTAAAAGCTTGAGCATTAGCGGCGCTTTTTTAAAATCGCCGCTAAAGCTCTGAGCATTAGCGACGCTTTTTTTAAAACGCCAATAAAAGCTTGAGCATTAGCGGCGCTTTTTTAAAAACGCCGCTAAAGCTCTGAGCATTAGTGGCGCTTTTTTAAAAAAGCCGCTAAAGCTCTGAGCATTAGTGGCGCTTTTTCAAAAACACCGCTAATGTCCCAAAAGGTGGGCTTATATTTTTTGCGGCGTTTCGCTAATGCTCATTTTTAGTGTCGCTTTCTTGAAAACGCCGCTAATGCTCATTTTTAGTGTCGCTTTCTTGAAAGCGCCGCTAATGCTCGATCTTTAGCGGCGTTTTATGTAAATTACCACTAATGCTCAATTTTTAGAGGCGTTTTTTTCTAAACGCCACTAAAAATGCCGCTAAAAGCCTATTTTGGTGTAGTGGAGTCACCAAAAATTACTAAGGGGCAAAATTGAAAATGAATATAAATACACATTTCTTAAGGAAAATAATGATCCTTTATTGGTGAACTTAATGGGGCTTTATTGGTGAACTTAATGGGGGTGTTTAAAGTGATATAAATATTGAGGAGTAACTAAGAATATGAACTAGTAGCTGAGGTAAGAGAGATAAGATAAATTTAATATTAATTATAATTAATGACACATTAAATAAATGGATAATTGATAGTGTAACTTAGGGAAAATATCTTTTATTAATTCCATGGTTAAAGTTTTAACTATAGTGAATGCAAGCCCATAGTTATAAATCCAATTGTAATTGTGAATGATTATAAATTTGGCTTAACAATAAGGTAAGGAAGACAATTTCGTTGAGTATTTACTAAGCTTTGTATATGTTTAGCACTTTTTTTTTATTCGTAGGTTGGAGGCTATAAACCCTTAAAGATAATTTTTGTTTTGGTTTCAACCTCATATCGCATCACTTGAAAAGAAACATGTATTTGCATTATTTTTTATTTTGTATTTTGAATTCTGGACTTAGCATAGTACGCACATAAGATCATTTTAGGAGAAAGGCAATACAACCTATGTTAGAAAATTTACTTGCTCTACTTTGAGAATAAATGCCTTTTGTTATAATTTTAAGTATATATGTTGTTAATCAAGTGAATGGTGGTTGATTCAATATGTTTGAATGATACTTTTAGATACTTTAGTGTTAAAAATGATTGAAATTGATTTGAGCATACTTTGGAAATAAGTTTTAAATGTTTAAATTAGATGTTCTAAAGAAGAAATTAAGTGAATAATAGATGAAAGATGTCTCTGGACATCTGTTAAGTATGACTCCTATTTCAGTCAACTTTGAGAAATAATCTTCTAGTTAAACTATGTTTATTTGTTTCAATCAAACACTGATTAGTTTAGATTATTTTATTATTATTTGACCTATAAATTTAGCCTATAAATATGCTCTTTTACAACCTTAGATATTACACCCATTAGAGATTAGAACTCATAACATATTTAGAAAATTTTGTGTTTACGTTTTGAGGGTTCTTTGTTTTCGGGTTTTCGGGGTTTAGTTTTTTATCTCCATCTTTTGTACTATTCGTTCTTTGGCTGTTATAGTAAAATTATCTTTGCTCATGGTTTTTTATCCTCTTTGGAGGGGTTTTTCCATGTTAAATTTGTGTGTTTAATTTCTAAATTTCTTTTGCTATTTTTACTTGTTCGTTATTTAATTGGATCGATCCCAACAAGTGGTATCAGAGCTAGTTCAATTTTCATAGATCAACTCATTCAGATATGGCAGCAACAAGGTTTGAAATTGAGAAGTTCGATGGTGAGACAAATTTCAATCTATGGCAAGTTCGGATGATGGCAATTCTAGTTCAATCTGGTTTGAAAAATGTTGTTACCGGGAAAAAGCCTGAGAATATAAATAAAATAGAATGGGAAGAGCTTGATGAAAAGGCTTTGTTTGCAATTCAGTTTTGCCTCGCGAATATGATATTGCAGGAGGTATTGATGGAGAAGACCTCATCCGCCTTGTGAAAAAGGTTAGAAACTCTTTATGCGACTAAGTCTCTGGTTAACCGTTTAGTGTTGAAACAACGTCTATTTACGTTTCACATGAACGAATGTGAGCTTCTTAAAGATCACATCAATCAATTTATTACTCTTTTAAATGATTTAAAGAATGTTAAGGTTCATATTGATAATGAAGATCAAGCTATGCTATTATTGTGTTTTTTACCCCCTTCATACAAGTCTTTTAGGGAGACCCTGATTATGGCAGAGACAAACTCTCGTTCGAAGATGTGAAGGGTCATTTGTTGAGTAGAGAAAAACTCGACAATGAGCTTCATTTGGATAGCAAGGAAGATAGGCAAGCTTCCGTTTTGGTAGCATCAAAGAAACGAGACAAAATGTGTCGCTATTGTAAAAAGTTAGGTCACGTCAAAGTAGATTGTTATAAACTGCGAAATAAAAGAGCTGCTGAGAGTAATGAGGAAGATGTAGCTGGTGCTAATTTGGCCGATGAAAGCGGTGATGATTTCTTGTTAGTGTCAACGAGCGATAACTCTAAGCTCATGTCTGAGTGGATCCTAGATTCGGGATGTTCTTTCCACATGTGTCCCAATAGAGAATGGTTATTCATATATAGTTCGGTTTAATGTGGAGTTCTGCGCATGGGAAACAATTCATCTAGTAAGGTAATTGGTATTGGTACCGTTAAAATTAGGATACACGATGGGACGATTAGGACACTCTCAGATGTCAAGTATGTACCTAATTTACGAAAGAATCCCATCTCCTTGAGTATTTTAGACTTGAAAAGATGTAGAATCAACATCGAGTCAAGCGACATTAAAGTATCTCGTGGAGCTCTCGTTTTGTTAAAAGGTAAAAGAACTGGCAGTCTTTATATTCTGAAAGGTTCTACAGTGACAGGTGAAATCGAACATCCCTCGTCTGTTACGGAGTCGAAGTCAACTCGTTTGGAGCGAAGGCAACTTAGTCATAGGAGGGAAAAAGGTATGACTGTTTCGTTGAAGAGGTTCTCTTTTGGATGCATGTTTTGAAAAGTTAGGGCACTGTGTTCGTGAAATCAGACCTAAGTTAGTTTTGATTTGGCAGTGTACAAGTTGAAGGCTAGAAGTCTTCCAATTTCTAAGCATAGATTCGACTCAGTTAATTCCCTGCATAGTTTAAGATAGGCTTGTGGCAAGCTTTGGCAAAGATGGCGTTGTGGAAATATGAGTCAAGGTGGAGATTTGTTAAGTATGACTCCTATTTCAGTCAAATTTGAGAAATAATCTTCTAGTTAAACTATGTTTATTTGTTTCAATCAAACACTGATTAGTTTAGATTATTTTATTATTTACCTATGAATTTAGCCTATAAATAGGCTCTTTTACAACCTTATAAATTACACCCATTAGAGATTAGAACTCATAACACATTTAGAGAATTTTGTGTTTATGTTTTGAGGGTTCTTTGTTTTCGGGTTTTTGGGGTTTAGTTTTTTATCTCCATCTTTTGTACTCTTCATTCTTTGGCCATTATAGTAAAATTATCTTTGCCCGTGATTTTTTATGCTCTTTGGAGGGGTTTTTCCACGTTAAATTTGTGTGTTCAATTTCTCAATTTCTTCTGCTATTTTTACTTGTTCGTTGCTTAATTGGGTCGATCCCCAACAACATCAAATATAGCATCAGTTATTTGGAGTACTCCTCAATCCGGGTAATGGGTGTTACAAGCCTACCTCCACTACCTTAGTTGTTCACAACTAAAGATTTTCTCCAAATCATTAATTGATACCTTTTAAGGACAAGACATAACCTTTAAAAGACATTATTTATTGAATAAGATAGAGTCACTTTCTCTTAAGGTTTTGGGTACCTTAAGTAAGCACTCACAAATTGATAATGAATGAAAACCTCTCAAACACAAATATATAATGATTTATTTCTCTCCAATACAATCAAACACTTAAAAAGAAAGAATTACAAATAGACTCAACAAATGTTTGTACCATAATATGAGTGTAACAAAGGAAAGATTGGATATTTATTTAGTAGCCTTTATAAGATTATTTTTTGTTTTCATTTGAGTGTCATTGAATCATATTTATACCCTTTTTTATTGATTTGGAGATGTTTCGATCGGTAGGGTTGGGTTTTTAATGATTAGAAACATTAATTTTACACATTTAATGATGTCTACAAGGTCAAGCCTCAAGTGAAAGGATGGTCTCAAGACTTGGGTGATAAAAACTATTAGAAAAGCTTGTGTTTGAGATTTAAGAATAAGTTTCAAAACTTGAAGATCACGCCTTAAGAACTTGTTCTCCTACAACAAAACTTTGGTTACTTTGCTTGTTTTGAGACTTGACTAAATGTTTTGAGACTTTCATGGAAGTCTTAGACCTTTACCCCTCCCAACCAATAGAAGTTTTTAAGATTTAGTGATAATTTCATTACCTCAAGTTCAGTTGTCCTAATGATTTTCTTTTTCCCTTAGAACACGCACTCGTGTACGCATAAACAATAAAGATCCGTTGCAAGGAAAAGAAAGGTTCAATACGCGCCAATTTACTGCGCGTGAGAACATGCTACTCTTTTTTATGGACGAAGTAAGGTTGTTTTTTCTGTTGCTAAAGAGTATTAAATTTGTTGGTTACGTTCTTGCTAGTGTGTTCAGAAGACAGTTTTTCATTCAATTGCTTGTAATATTTCACATTCCCCAAAATATCCTAAGTAACTTCGTTGTTTTTGTTTATACGAATAAATCTTAGCATTATTATTTTGGTAATTCCGGCCAATTGCCACTGGGTCCATGCATGCATGCATAGCAGATAACAGATAGCACATATCCTACCCATGCATATATACTGTTCCGAGAGACATACTTCCCGCCATATGCATTGTTCACTCATTGCTACCGTCAAAGATCATGTAATGACAAGACAATTATCATCTATCACCATCTTACGATATCACGTTGTTGCCTTCCTATGAGACAATAAGATAATCCATCTTCTAATAGAATGCTTCCGTGTGGCACCTGAGCCACTCGTATATTAAAACAAGCATGAAACATGTTTATAATGTTAATTGGGCTGGTATCTGTGGTGATGGGCTTGAGTGTATGAGCCCATGTAAATATTTGTGATAGTCAAGAGAACTTCATGAAACATATAAAACAAACAATTAACCTAATATATATGTAGCACACTTAAACTTTATATCTCTATTAATTACATACCTCGTTACCTTTTCCAACTTACAAATAAGAGGAGAATGCGTTTCAACGCACTTAAACCTACGTCTTCAATTAACATTTTCCATTTTACATTTAAGCATGGCTTGATATTGTCCATCCAACCTATAACATAACAATAAAATCTTAATTAACATTAAATCTTAACACCTTTCATCTCTTAGATAATTATCCTCTGCCCCACAATTAGATGCCAAAAACCAAATAAATCTCTTAGTCCAAAATATATTGGATGCTGCAATCTTTTTTATAGATGCTAACTTATCCTTATAAAATACTAGTCACTACAAGCAAACATATATATGGTCATAATTTAACTTATCCTAATGTACAGTTAAATGTCGGTCATTAAAAATTACAAAAGAAAAATATTAATGGTAATTAAACTAAAAAATAAGGGTAATCCTGTTTTAGTATACATATATTATATTCACTTATGAAGATATTTCTAATTTAATTTTAACCAATTTCTTCTTAATTAGAAGATAGTTTTGGGTAATGAAAACGATGTATTTGGAGTAGTTTCAGCATTATCCTAAATGCGGTACAACCATTTTAATTTCTTGATTATGACTCCAGACTGTTGCTCTCATTTATTAACTCTTTTCTTTATAATTAATAATTAAAATATATTCATATCAATACGCAAAGTAATATAAATTAATATAAATTTAGAGTTTACAACCATGATTTACGCAAACATGGTAACCCTAATCTTACAATTAAACCATGCCTTAAAATTGTGATTTAATTATTTGCTCTGACTAGATTAGAGGGATTTTCTCCTAGGATTGTCGTCCAGCATGCTTCATGAAGATTAAATTTCACCCGCTCGATTATATATGTTTAATGGACTTTTAACCTAACATTTTATAATTTAATTCAATTTAATACTTATTTTATTTTTCAAATAATTATTATTTAATTAATTAATTTCTTAACCCAATTCTAATTCTATTAAAGTAATAACAACTTTATCGTTTATAAGAAAATATATTTAATTTACTTATTCAACAAATCTCATAATGGCTAATTAATTTAATTTCATCTTCGAACTTCAATTATTTAATTATAACTAATTAAATAATAATTTAAATAACTTTAAATTAATTCTTAAATCATTTTGTACTTAGCGAGGAAACGCATTCATTACAGAAAGTGATTCAGACGATCTATTTCTTCTACTTCATCAATTCTATTCATTTTCATTAATTGGTTCTACATGCAATTCAATTTTGGTTATTTCGAGCTAGCAAAGGGACTTGTTGGACATATATAATTAGAGCTCAAATAATTTATAATTAAGTTTTGGCTTTTCACTTATTAATTATAAACATATTTAGTTACAAAGTCATTCCACTAAAGTATCATGACTAAGCTCTCCCTTATTATAAATCATTACGAAAGCTACTTAATAAGTCCTCGTCCAATGGCCTTGTTATAATTGTGTTACCCTTATAGGACATCCATAATCTTTTAGAGATAAATTCGTTCTCCCAATATGATCCTATTTTATCTCATGTTAACCATTGCATCTTCTTTCATGAAAAGTCAATTACTATCAAATGGTAATCAAATCATTTATCACAAAGACAAATGACCCGTGACCATGTTTATTTTTTATCCGTCATGTAGTGCCAATGAGAGGATATCATTTACCCTTTAGTTAGGCTATGAATTCTACTATTGTGGAATGATACTACATGCTTCAAAAGTTATATACCTAATACACCAGCTTTCAGTTCCTTATCTTTTTGAACTCAAATACCCATTCAAACATAATACTCGAAAGCCTAAACCCATTGTAGACTTTATTTACTAAAGCGTTAGCTCCCTATAACTCGTCACTTTCCTAAAATTGTGGGCTTTTTCATATAGGGCAAATAATATTTATTACGACTTGTTTATCAAGGCATATTTGAGATGCAGATGATTGGTTTCTACTATAAATGCCTAGATTGCTATCATAGTTGTCGCATTGAATCCGTGGGTAAACTATCTTAAGGGTTTGCAATTTGTTGCCTGAAATACATGAAACAAACTCGTGATTGTTGTAACATTTTATTAACCAAAAACTTGCTCATAAACAAATTGGCTAACTTGATAAATGTATGAATAAAACCTTTGGGAATGACAAGTACCAAGCCCTAACATTATCTCTTAGGATCTTTGAAAAGGCACGACATTTAACTACATCGAACAAACTTAAAATGTTTATATGGTTATTATATTGTGTTAGATGATCTTTTGGATCTCCTTAGCCATTGTACACACCCTTAGGCTACTTAAATGTTGGAGATATGTACTACACAACTACTTTTGGTGCTAAAGCGATCATTCGAATAATCTTAAGGGAACTAAATGAGCTTTGCACTAAAAAAATCCTACATATCTTTCCTCAGTTCTTGCATCTTCAATTAAATTTTCTCGTCTTTGCGGAGCTTATTCCTACAATTGATATGGACGATTTATCGGATTCATTCCAGGTTACTAATTGTGTCGCCTATTAGGAGAAGACTGGGTTGTCTCTTCTTGTTAAACCTTAGGTAAAGGGTTTTGTTGTTAAAGGTTTCTTCCTACTCTTAACTCTTTTATGATTTTTCGTTTATCTGATTAGCTTCTTTTTGGCAATCTTATTGCTCACAATATAATAGTTGTTGTGTTGAGAGTTATTCCTCCAGCATTCTCATTCTTTTTTGCATCTTAGCGAACTGTTGTGAGCCATAATAAAGATTTTGAGAGGTTTGCTTGCCTTGAAGGGCACTTCTAACAACTTGATTTTCAGTGGTGTCGAAAACAGTAGTTTGAGACAACCAAATTTGACAAGTAAGCTCGTAAATTTTATTATTTAGTATTTACGAGTTAAATGTGATTTTAGAAATATTTTTGAATTAGTAACTTGTGTTTTATAATGATTTATCAGGTTAAGTGGTTTAGAAAATGAGGTATCGAGACCTCGATTTTATAACTTGAGCCATAAATATTTTTATAAATATTTACAGAGTGTCGTTAAGGTAGTATTAAAGTCTCGTTAGAAAATTTTAACGTTTTGATAATTAATTAATTAAAAAAGACTAAATTAAAAAAAGGTGCAAAACTTGCTACTTAAGGAAATATTGATTAAATGGCCTAAATGGTAAATAAGGAGGACTTAAATAGTAAATAAGTCTAATTGAGATGGCTAAGGCGGCATAAGTGTAGAAGAAATAACAAATTAGTGTGAACTAAGGGCAAAATGGGAAAATTTTGTAAAATTAAACAAACAAAATAGCAATTAAAGGATTTTCTAGACATTTCTTCATCAATCTTAAGCCAAAAATAGCCATAAGAGAGCTTCTTAAGCTAGTTTTTAATATTTTAGCTTCATCTTAGTTCAATTCTTGTCTTTTTCTTGTAATTTTGTGTTTTTAGTACTTTTACAATTAGGTCCAACTAACTATTTCATTAGTTTTTGATTTTGTTGGAAATTTTGAAAGTTATCATTGATGAATACTGTACTTTTTTATGAAATAACATGGATTTAGAGCTTTAATTTTATTGTATGATGATTTTATAAAGTGATTTTGATAGATATTGATTTTAGGACTAAATTGTGAAAAGATTAAATATTAGGGTTTGGTATTAAATTTATATTTATCAAGGGTCGTATGATAGCCTAGAATATTTAATTGGTTTTTAATCTGAATATTATATGATATCAATATTTAAATTTATGTCTATTTGATCGATAAGCTTTGGTAATGCTCCGAAACCCTATTTTGACGACGGATGTGGGTTAGGGGTGTTACAATATCAGTAACACCATATCGTATGGCACCAGCTGAATTAAAGGAATTAAAGGCACAGTTATAAGAGCCATTAGACTGAGGGTTTATCAGACCGAGTATGTCTCCCTAAGGTGCACCTGTTTTATTTGTGAAAAAGAAATATGTCTCTTTGAGATTGTGTATAGACTACATATAATTGAACAAGGCCACAATTAAAAATAAATACCATTTACCACATATAGACAATTTGTTTGACCAATTGAAAGGTGTCGCAAAAATAGACCTTAGATCTAGGTATTATCAGTTGAAGGTTAAAGAGTGTGATGTGCCAAAGACTGCTTTCAGAACTTGGTACTGTCATTACAAATTTTTGCTAATGCCATTTGGATTGACTAATGCCCCTGCTACTTTCATGGATCTAATGAATCAGATTTTTCAACCTTATTTGGATAGATTTATGGTTGTGTTTATTGACGATATAGTAATTTATTCCAAGACGGAATTCGAGCATGCACAACACTTGAGGATTGTGCTACAGAATTTGAAAGAAAAATAGTTGTACGCAAAGTTTAGCAAATGTGAATTATGGCTTCACGAGGTTAGATTTTTGGGTCACACTGTATCAATCGATGGGATTTGAGTTGATCCGAGCAAAGTTTCTGTAGTGGTAAATTGGAAAACTCTGAAGAATGTTTCAGAAGTGCGAACTTTTCTGGGTTTTGTAGGGTACTACCGATGTTTTGTCAAAAAAATTTTGATGATTGCTTCGCTGTTGACTCGATTATTACAAAAAAAATGTTAAATTTTTTGGTGCGATGAGTGTCAGCAGAGCTTTGATCAGTTGAAGAAAATGTTGACAGAAGCTCTGATCTTGATTCAGCCAGAATCTAGTGTACTATATGTTGTTTATAGTAATGCGTCTTTAAATGATTTGGGTTGTGTACTAATGCAGTTAGGAAAGGTAGTGGCCTATACTTCTCGATAATTAAAGCTGTATGAAAAGAATTATCCTACACATGATCTTGAGTTGGTTGCAATAGCATTTGCTTTGAAGATTTAGAGACATTATTTATACGGTGAGAAATGTCATGTGTTTACGGATCACAAAAGTTTGAAGTATTTGATGACTCAAAAAGAGCTGAATTTAATACAGAGACAATGGCTAGAATTACTGAAAGATTTTGATCTGGTTATTGACTACCATCTGAGGAAAGGCTAATGTGGTTGCGGATGCACTTAGTCGAAAGTCGTCATTGTTTGTATGCTGAGCGTTGAATGCTCATTTATCTCTTAATGAAGATGGTTCTGTATTAGCAGAGTTGAGAACGAAACCTCAGTTTCTTCAAAGAATTTAAGAATTGCAAGATAATGATCTAAATTTGGTGTTGAAACAACAGATGGTTCAAGACAATTTGAGTTCAGAGTATAGTATTGATGATAGCGGTATGTTGCGTTATCGCAATAGAATTTGTGTTCTGAATAATTTTGATTTGAAAAATGGTATTCTTTGAGGCTCACAGTGGCATGTACTTCATTCATCCGGGTAGTACGAATATGTATTGTGATTTGAAACGGATGTATTGGTGGTTGGGTATGAAATGGGAAATTTGTGAGTTCGTAGCTAAGTATTTGATTTGTCAGCAAGTGAAAGCAGAACATTAGGTACCAACGGGTTTATTACAACCTGTCATGATTCCTGAATGAAAGTGGGAGCATGTCACGATGGATTTTGTATCTGGTTTACCTGTAACTCTTAGAAAGAAAGATTCGATCTGGGTGATTGTCGATAGATTGACTAAATTAGCATATTGTGTTCTAGTCAGAACAGACTTTTCACTTGAGAAATTAGCGAAATTGTATATATCAGAGGTTGTGAGGTTGTGGGGTTCCAACATCCATTATTTCAAATCGAGATCCGAGGTTTACATCGAGATTTTGGAGTAAACTAAAAAAAGCTCTGGGCACTAAGCTAAACTTCAGTACAGCATTTCATCCTCAGCCTAACGGGCAATTAGAACGAGTGATTTAAATTCTGGAAGATATGTTGAGATGTTGTATACTCGAGTTTGGAGGTAGCTAGGAAAGGTATTTACCGTTAGCTGAATTTGCATATAACAATAGTTATCAATCCCATATAAAAATGGCACCGTTTAAATCTCTTTATGGGAGGAAATGTAAAACGCCATTGTATTTGTCTGAATTGAGTGAATCCAAACTAGTAGGAGTTGATTTGATTCGAGAGACTGAAGATAAAGTTTGGATTACCCAAGATAGTTTGAAGGCTGCTTTTGATTGTCATAAATCATTTGCGGATTTGAAAAGAAGAGATATAGATTTTTTTGTTGGTGATCAGGTATTCTTAAAAGTCTCTTCGTGGAAGAAAGTGTTACGATTCGGTAAGAAAGGGAAGCTGAGTCTGAGATTTATCGGACCATATGAAATTGTTGAAAGAATCGGCCTTGTAGCTTATCGATTAGCTCTGCTTCCTAAACTTGAGAAAATTCATAATGTGTTCCATGTATCGATGTTGAGATGGTACAGATCTGATCCTTCACACGTAATTCCTCATAGTGAGATTGAGCTACAGCCAAATATGACATATTCGAAAGAACCAATGAGAATCTTAGCTCAAGAGGTTAAATAATTGTGGAATAAACGAGTACCGTTAGTAAAAGTATTGTGACATCGTCATGGTTCAGAAGAGGCTACCCGGGAAACAGAAGAATCAATGAGATTACAATATCTGAACTTATTCCCAAGTAACAAATTTCGAGGACAAAATTTCTTAAAAAGAGGGAGAGTTGTAACAGCCTGATCTTTAGTGGTGTTAGAAATAGTGGTTTGAGACCACCAAATTCGACGAGTAACCTCGTAAATTTTATTATTTAGTATTTACGAGTTAAATGTGATTTTAGAAAGATTTTTGAATTAGTAAATTGAAAAAGTTGTTAAAGTTGGGATAATTGTGTAAATTCAAAAAATTGAGATTGTGAAGTGAATTGGAACTGAAATACATGCTAATGACTGCGTAATTTTATATTTTAGATCAAGAACCCGTAGATACTCGTGAAAAAGAGAAATTAGCAGAATAGTCCCTGAACTTCTATAAATCTTACAATTTAACTCAGGTAAGTTTGTATGGTTAAATTTTAATAATCATATTGAATTGATGAATGATATTATGTATTTAGTACATTGTTGAAAAACGGAATATTATTAAATTATAAATTTGAAGTGAATATTCGATTTAAATGGAACGCGAGATTGAGTACAATCATTGTGTGGCGAAAGACAGCAAAGGATGAATTGACGAAAAAATTACCCAAGTAAATTGAGGTTCAACATTTGTTACGAACTTTTTTGTTTACTTTTTGTTTAGCTCTCATGAGCTTCTGTTTAACTCATATGAGTTTCCGTTTAGCTTTTTTGAGCTTCTGTTTAACCCTTATGGGTTTTCGTTTAGCTCTTTTGAGCTTCTGTTTAACCTTTATGGGTTTTCGTTCAGCTCTTTTAAACTTTTGTTTAATCCTTTTGGGTTTTCGTTCAGCTCTTATAAGCTTCCGTTTAACCCTTATGGGTTTCTGTTTAGCAGTTATGTGCTTCTGTTCAACCTTCGAGCTTCTAAAAATGATGTACTCATATCCGTAAGCCATTCTCCGATTTGGTAAGATTCGGTAAGAGACTTATGAAATTGAAATTGGGAGACTTATTGTTATTAATGGTGTTGGTCTGAAATAAACATATTCATCAATTGAAGTTGTGGTTGATAGGGAATTTACATTGAATGAATTTATTTAATTGATGTGTTATAATAGGTTCAGTAAGAATTATGTTTAGCCTATCGAACTTACTAAGCTTCATTAAGCTTACTTGTGTTGTTTAATGTTCTTGTAGATTATTGTGACGTCGGGAGATTGGATCAACATATCAAGCCACACTATCCAACTTGTTGCAACGCACATTATGGTTTATATGGCATGTATAGGGTTTGATGTAGATTGTATCAAAGTTGGCTTGTATAGATGTTATGAATGATGTTTTGTTTACATAATCAACTTAGAAATATATTTTGGTATTGTAATGAAGTAAATTTGTGATGTGAGTGCGAGTAATATATGCATATAAGTATTTTACTAGTAGTAAACCTTAGTGAAATTTTGTTTAATGGACTAAATAGGTAAGTTAAGTACTTTGAGTATATGAGATGATATATTGTGTATAAAACATGATTTTTGTTTGTTTTGATTGCTCTGTTGTGGTATGTTGATGTGTTAAAAAGTTGTATTTAGGTTAATGTCAAAATGGGTGAGAAATGTGGCCTTGAAACGACCTATTTTCATCCATACGGATAGAGACATGGGCGTGTGTCTCAGTCGTGTGTCACACACGGCCTAACACATGGGCGTGTGGTTCTGCCGTGTGTCCCCTGCATTTATTAAATTACAAAATAGAATACCCAATATTTTTCACACAACCTAGCACACGGGCGTGTGGCTTGGCCGTGTGACCCCTGCACCTTAATTTCATGAATTAGTATGTTCACACGGCCTAGCACACAGGCGTGTGGCTTGACCGTGTGACTCAAGTCAGAGAGTTACACAAGTATGGACACGGGTTGGGACATGACCGTGAGCCTCATATCGAATGCCCATACGACCTAAGACACGGGCGTGTCTCTTGGCCGTGTGAGCCACACGGCTTGGCCACACGGGCGTGTGTCCTTTGCACATAAGAAAAATTTTGGAATTTTACAAAAAATTCTCTGAGTTTTCGGTTTAGTCCCGATTCATTTCTAACGTGTATTCTGGGCCGCGATGGCTCATATGTGGGACAATATGAGTGATTATGATTAATTTCTGATGTGTATGTTAAATGATATGTGGAACGACGAAAATGTGCAAGTGTACACAATCGCAACAAGTAATAAAGTAACAAGTAAATGTCGAGTTATTGTACCCACAGGGACTGTAAAAAAGAATATTTATGAAATTAATGTTAAAACACTTTGGTGATGAAAAATATTTTGGTTTAAATATGATTAAAAACTAAAGGTTAAAAACTAAGTAAAAAAATTTTAAAAATAAAAAGGTTCTAATGCACAATTTCAAATAAGGTTTAATCAAGATGATATAATTGTGTTGGATTAATTACATTCCTTTAACTTAGAATTATTAAACTTATGTTTATATTGATATGAATAAATTCACGGCAACTTGGTAATTTGCTAACTACTACTCATACATACTTATTAAATTAATCTATCTCTTGAACATTTTTCAATGTTAATCGAAGCGATTAATCAATATTCACAAGCATATAAAAGATCAAGTGAGGTAACAGAGTATTTCTACCTTGAAACAGTTTAATCACAATAATCTTACAAGTTATGCAAGGCATATGTATCGCCAGATACAATGCTAAATTAACTTCAACTACCTTAGAAGAATAAACATGCACTGATTAAGTATTGTGTCGACTAATTACAATTTCAATACGATTTAATAATTAATTCATTAGTTATCTAACAATTAATATTGCAAGAATAACTTAGGCATGATTTTACTTAATCAAGCATCTTACCGAGGCCTATAACAACACAAACACAATTTCAATAATTCAAGTAAGCAAAATATAATCAACCCAACACGGATTAAGTTCAAGCTAGATTGATTAAAATAACCATTTCAATAGCATAAATATTCATAAACATGTTTGTCGAAACAACAATGAAATTTAAAGAGATAAGGAACAAGAAGCAAATTCGGTGTTTCTCTATGGCTTGACTGATTTCTTTGTTCTTCGTTCTCCGTTGTCCTCAACTATCAATGTGGCTTATGAACACTTAAATTGCTGCTCAACAATGGTTGATGAGGACCTCTTTCCCAAGAGAATAAATTGGCACTTGAACAAAAGGGAAAATGAGAAGGAAAAGTTGAGAGAAAGTGAGAGAGGAGAAGAAAGAATAAGAGTGTGAGGGATAAGTTGAATGATCAGCAATGGGTGGCTTTTATAGCCGATTGTGGCTGCTAAAAATAGCAAATTCCATCAACCAAAGAGACCCCCTTGGCTGGCCACACACATGGCAAAGTTGAGAGATTCAACTTTGCTAAAAATAGCCTGGGGCAAATCCATAAAGCCACATTTTTTGGAGGGGTTTGAATGCAAGGTTGAAATTTCTTCAAGGGTTTCTTTGCAAGCTTATTTAGTCAGCTAAAATGCTGATTTGGGTCAGCATATGGATGGTTCTGGGCATCCCAATTGGTGGCTAGTTCGGTTCACTAGATTCGGTTCACTAGATTCGGTTCAATCAATGCGGTTCAACTGGACACTTTTTCTCCATAATTAATTAATAATAATTTATTTAGCCCAAATTAAATTGTAAATAAATTAAAATTAATTATATTATGAATTAAAACACATTTTTGGACCATCTTAGGCTGGAAATAAATTTGCCTCGATGCTTTAAATTGCTTCTCAGTTTTATTCTTCGAGCATTGTCTGCCAAGCCAATCTTCGCCCTTTGTGCGAATATGTAGAAAATAGTCAAAATTAATCAAAATTAACTATAAAATTAATTAAAATTCATCATGTTCATATTTTTAACATAATTTAATTATTTTATAATATTTAATTATTTTTCAACAAGAATTTAACCTAAATAGCATGATTTAAGTTAATAGGTTTGAGTTTGTTATTGATAATGATATTTTTTTTCTTTTGGGTTTGCATGGACACTAGTGGTGGAACGAGCCATGTCTATCTACAATCATCGCACCAATTGTTCATACAAGGATGTAGCGTGGAGGAGGATGTAGTTGGGATCAAGGATAGTTCACCCTACTTTGGAGGAGTCCTGTTGTACTAGTGGAAAGGATAGTGAAGGTGGAGAAAGGTCAGACAAATGAGTGAAAAAAGAAGATTGGTAAGATGGGAAAGAGTATAGTATAATAGATGATTGGACATGCCTCTCTTTGAGGTGAAAAAGGGTTATAAGGTGGGTCTGGTGACACGTGGCTGCCTTTGGTTGGTTAGATGATCCCTTTAAAGTTTTTATTAGGTTGAAATTTGACATCACTTGGACTATAGGGTATGTAGGTAACAAATTATAATTGTTTTGTTAAAGTGGTCCAACTTCAAAGGTGATTGTTGTGTGTATTTCTCAGATCCTGGTGAACCAATGTCAATGGCGTTGTTGGACCATAGAAACTAGATAGGAGGTAGAGCTAAGAGGTAGGCAAAGGTAACCTAGGTTACTATATGTAATAAATACTATTATTGATTTTTCTAATAAAAAATGACAAAATTTGAATCTATATTATTTAAGTGCTAGATAAAAATCTAATCACTACTCAAAATAAATCTTAATTGACTTGTTAAAAGAAAATGAATTCAATTATAAAGTTTGAAAAATTAAATTCATTTGAAAAGGAGGGAAAAGAAAAGGATAAAGACGGTGGAAAATAATTCTAGGTATGGATAGAGGGAGGAGTTGGGCACTTGGCACATCACACACTCTCCAATAAACCACGCAAAGGTTCCCACATTTCGCTTTTAAAAGCGATGATCGATGTTGAGTGTTGACCATGGCCCCTCTAACACAGTCCATTTGGTTATGGTCGGCGAAACACAACAGAAGCCTGTAAGTTGGATATTTGAAACACACTTTATTTAATGCCTTCCAATGCCCGACACCTATGGTTGTATCGTCTCAATTCAAACTTTAGAACTAGTATTCAAGATGGCTTAGGTATTACTTGTTTTTTTAATTCTAGCCAATGACACAATTTATCCATACTTTGTTTGTGTGACACGATCACTATCAGATGGCGGACAGCACCCTGGACATGTGTGCCTGTAGAGTGACATCAATCGTTTTAATGTTAAAATATCAAAACCAGGAGTGGTGAAAACCATGAACCTGACCTGAAAGTAAACAACCAACTGTCAAAACCATATGACATTCTAACTTAACTCTGTGTTTTAAACATTTTATTAAAATTGATTAAATTACTATTTGAGTCTAAATTTGAAAACTATTTTCATATTGAGCTTGAATTTTTTTTCAAATTAGGTCTTGAACTTAGCAATTGTTTCTATATTTAAACCTAAAATAAGTAATTGTTCCTACATTGGAGTTGGAACTTTTCTTTTATTCTAATTGATCCCTAACCTTAGTAATTGTTCTCATATTAATGGCCTAAACTTGACAACTTTTCTCACATTGGGAGTCTGACTTTAAGACTTTCAAGGGAATATTAAGGACTAATTTGAACAAAAAAGAGCTTAAACCTTAATGTGGGGACAATTGCCAAGTTTAGAACCTAACTTGGACAAAAAGAATTTCAGAAACACCTTAATTTATTTTTAATTTATTGCATAATATAATCTATTAAATTTGATTTTTATGTGATTTAAAGTATATAATATATATAACAATAAAATAATATATCATAATATATTAAAACACAATTTAAATAACACTTTCTAATTTTTTAAATATGTTTATATGTTAAATATACAATTTCTTTTAGTCATACAAGTGGTTTCATTTGACGTTTAATCTTCAAATTAACGTTAGACTAATGAAAATAAATAAATAATATTTTAAAAACACAATTAAAACATTCAAAATTAAATAATAATTTAAAATTTGACTTATAATATAAAAACTTTGGATACAAATTAAAAAAGAAAAAAAAACCCTCAAGAGCACCACTCCCCATGGTGGGTCCTTAATTTATTTAACTGACCGAACTGACCTAAAGGGACAAAATCCAAAAGAGAAAGGAAAGAAAGCGGTGGATGAAATACCCCTCTCACCAACCAATCCACCATCATAAAAACTAACCATGGTTAAGCCCTTTACTTTAACGGCGTTAAATGACGGGGAAAACGAGGGACTCGTGTCGTCAACAAAATTGGCAACGTGGAGAGTGTAGAGAGCGCCAAGATTTTTTAAAGTTGAGATGTGAGCCAAACACGTGGGCATACAATATCGTAACTAGTGGACTGCACATAGGCAGATGGGCCCTACAACTATAATGTTATTACCTTATTGGTGTATACAATAGGTAAAATACTTTCCCTCTCTTAGATGGCAAATATTTTACTAAGTATATCCAAACTTACTTAAGCGGTAAAGAAAGAAGAAAAAATCTAAGAAAAAGTTACACTAATAATTTGGGATTCATATCACTTTTTATATAACGTATTTAATTATGTGATATATAAGATTAAAATTTTTGTTAAAAATGATTTAGCTCTTTTATTTTAAAGATTAATAGTTAAATTTAATTAAAAATAAAAATTGTAAATTAGAGCATAAATTTATGTTAATTAATAATTTAATGACTCCCACGGAAGTATCCACAACTACCGTAACCGCGCAAAGTTGGCCACTAAAATTCAGGCAGTTGATAGTGGGCCCCTTACAAAGCACACGGCATTCCATGTCTTAGTTTCATTTTTTACCCGTTGGGGGCCATCAGTCTTGGGGTCCACTGTCTCACTACCTCGTTGCCTACCCAAACCCGCCCTCTCCGTCTTCACCGCTAAATGCTATAAGTATCGCTACGGGGACGGTCTCCATTGCCCTTTGCGCTAAACCCTCTTCATCATTGCACTTGAATACTTGTTCTTTTTTTGCTCCATTGTTTGTTTTAGATTCTCCATTCGAGTTCTAAACTGTACTTACGGTGGTTAAAACTTCTTCGCTTTTCTTGTTTATATTCCCATCTGTTTGTTTCTCGGGAAAACCGCTACAATTCCCGTTCGTTTGGTGCTTTTTAATTCGTGTTCCTGTGTTCTTCCTGTTCGTTTGCTTTCAAGGATCTTTGAATCTTCTTGATCTATCGTCTACCATTATTTTGAGGTATGTTCTGTATTCACATTCATTCTTTTTCAATTTCCTTTATGTTTTTGAATGACTTTTGCAAACTGTTTATAAGTGACTTGTTCTATGACTCTTTTTTTAAAGTCTTTTTCCTTCTTTAAGAGTGTTTGTTTATATAGATTTCTGCGTTTTTTTCCTTTCTAAATTGTTCCTTACATAAGAATGAGTTTCTTTTTCTTTTTCTTTTTCTTTTTCTTTTTCTTTTTTGTAATTTATCTTGTCTAATTCCTTATTCGACAACCTTTTTCTTTTCAGTGTTGTTTTGATTGATATTCAGTAATATATGCATTAAACGCTCTGTTTTTTTTCAGTAAAACTTTCTTGTATTGCTTCCTGACTGTAGAACGATGGAACACTTTCAAAACGACGATCTTGAATATATTGTCGATGACTATTACGACTTCGATGATTTTGAGCACGACGATCTCTTCGCTGAACCTGAGCCTCGGCGAGATACTGCTGATTTTGACTCGTTTGACTCCGACTTTGAGGACGATTTCGAATCAGTACGTTCTTTTTTTAGAAGTCTTTCACGATTATGCTTTGATTCTGATGATTTAGATTCTAGAATATGTTATTAACCTTTTTTGGATATATGTATGGCCGTTACTCGGAAACAGAAGAAGCCGAAAACTGATACATCAGCTGTGGAAGCAAGAAATGGAAAAGATATACAAGGAATTCCTTGGGAGAGGCTTAATTTCACTAGAGACAAGTATCGTGAGACGAGGTTGAGACAGTATAAGAACTACGAGAGCCTTTCTGGTTCTCGTGAAGGGATGGAAAAGGTCAGTTTCTGAGTTTCTTGCTAAATCTAAAACGCTAATTCTACTTCTGACGTGAAAAATTATAAAAAAACGGTTCTATTTAATCAATAAATAAACGGTTCAATTTATTGGTCTTGACAGGAGTGCTTGCAAGTAGAGAAGGGAAATGCCTTCTATGACTTTCAGTTTAACACGAGGCTTGTCAAGTCTACAATTGTGCACTTTCAGGTAGAGAATCTGCTCATTACCTTCTGTTATTTTTACTATTGATCTTCTGTTTGTTGCAATTTCCTTCCCTTGTTAAGGCATCGCACTGCATTCTTTGGGTTGACGTTTCCACTTTAGGAGAAGTCTGGTCAAGATGATTCGTTTTTTTTTTTTTTAACATAGAATGAGTCCACTTGTTCAATGTTTTGAACGCTTATCAATTTTAGTTTCCTTCTGCATACAGCTTTTCTCCGTTCTTTCTTTTTTCGTAGTGGTTTAGATGTACTTGCAGTTGATCAGAGACGTGATATATTCAGAGTCCCTCCCCCCCTCCCCCTCCTTTCAAATTATATGTTAGTTTTGTTATCTAGAGCTGTTTGCCGCCTTCAACTTGTCATCCTTTGCTAATGGTTTGAACTTCAATTATTTGCATATTGCAGTCTCACAGTTTTGCAGTTCCTGTTGTCGTTTTATTACATTTTATCCTTGCTATTTAATTTATAATAGCTCTGTGCCTGAACCTTTCATTGGAGGCACAGAGTTTGCAGCTACTCTGTGAGACCTTAGGCTTCTATTTATCCCTTTGTTTGTAGTTAACTTGGCAGCAGCCAGCTAATTTTAGAGTGATACGTTGTAGATATCTATTAGGTTTAGCGACGCCATATTTTCATTCCAATTTGACTTGAAAATTTTGTTGTCAACTTTTTCTTGTTCTTCTATTAATTTCAGATTTTTTATGTACCCCACTTGAGGCATCAAGATGGGGTTTGTATTCACATGAATCCTTTTTGTGCAGATTTGCGAAGGATGCTTTAGTTTATAACTTGCCCATGCTAACAGTTATACCAATTGTAAAAATTTAAAAGCGCAATATTTGCAGAGGTACCATCGTGATTATGGATATCGATGCTTCATGTCTGTGGTATGAGTTGGGATTTTTGACATTTATTAGCAATTTATAGTAGTAGAACTTTAGGTTTGTAGTTTGTAGATACATGCACAGTTTCATGTACTATGAAGAGCTCACCATACAATCTGTAATATCCCATTCCACCAGATTCTTGCATATGCCATGGCTTCAGTATCCATCAACTGTAAGGCACTGAGGCTCATGATGTTGGTGAGTTTTGAACTAGGATGTAGTATTTGTGACACTAGATTAGCCATTCGCCTAGAGTTGCCATAGGTTTTACTTCTGGCTACACGCCTAGACCCTACACTCACCTGAACAAGGTGCTAGGACGACAGCTACATCTTACTCGTAAGAGTCTAGGTGTTGATTAATCCCTTTTGTTATCCTTTGATATAGATTATATTTGCATTTGATGGGATTACGATCTTATCTTTGTCTTTAGATGTATGGTTCAGTTTTATGGTTTGTATAATTTATGGGTTTGTTAGGAATATCAAATTTGTTCTACTTTTGCCTGTTAATTTATATTGATTTAACCTGTGGCATCTAGGAATGCTATTTCTATCTTATTTCTGCCTTTAAAGCAGGTTGGGAGTCATTTTTGAGCAGCTGGCGCGGTAAAGATGCATTATTTTTATGGTATGACAGGAAGCATTTTAGAGGGCCCTTGTAGCGATGCAAGTAATTTGACTAGAGCTATATGTCCCACACTTTAATACTTAATTTTCCTTTCATCATGCTGCATTGTTTTTGAATCATTAGATGCATTATGTCATTTGATTATTGCTTTTGGGGACCATCTGCATGCATAATTCAATTTCGTTTACCTGATTTACTGCTGTTAAATATCATCTGCATGAGTATCGCATATTTTTATTTACTTCATATTCTGTTCTGAGATATCATCTGCATGGGTAATTTCCATTACTAGATTTGCTGCCCATGTTATTCTTAGATGTTTGTTCCATATGCAGGTCAAAGTTTCCCTCTTTTTTTTTTTTTGGATCTGTTTTTTGCACATTTCGTTTGTAATCAAGTTATAGATATCATTGGATTGATGTATATCTTATGCATTGATACTGCTGTGTTCTTGCTGTTGTTTTTGTATTTTCTTATCTTCTTTACTGTGTAATAGAGATCTGGAGCTGTAGGTGCATTGATATAACCTCTTTTAGGTTCTTGAGTAGATGCTAGGTTATGTTGTGTTTACAAAGAGTGGCCCTTGCTAGGTCAGCATCTCTGTGGTAATCCCTAGGCATTATGGTTCGTAGCAATTAGTATATAGATATCTCCAATTCCTTTATCATCTTTTTGCAAGTATTCCATGCATTAGCCACTCAGCATGAATGTGTTCCCGTTTCCGTTTTATGTAGCACAGCATTTTCATTTCTACCGTTTGGTTTTCAATGTTACCAAGGGATCCATGTTGTATCATATTCGTGTGTCATTGCATCGAGTCATACTTCTAAGCTTATAAATGGAGTGCTTAATGCTTCTATCTTCTCTTCTCATCATTCTAAGTGATCCGTGAGATTTTCACGGTGTTGCCATATCGCCATATTTTCATTAGCTAACGGTGCTTTAGGCTTGTTTCAAGTGATCCTCATCCTGATTACTTAATCACATCACTGTGAGCTGTGTGATAGTCTTTTGTGCTTTACATTCTGTCATTTTATAGTTCTCATATGGTTTTCTATCTGTCATCTTTTTTTCTTTTTCTTTTTTTTTCAAAAATTTCATGCATTACCTACTATCTGCGAAATTTTTACCCATTTTTTAACGGGTGTTTGAGGGCAGTAAATTGGGGCTTGAATTTTGTATGGGAAATAAGGTTAATCTAGGATGAGATTAAGTGTTCTGATCTATACCTTTTATCTTTTTTCCCCCTTCTTTTGACATGGAATTAAAAATGTTCCTTCTAACTTACTGGTTGCATTTATGGGTCTCCCTCTTTCATGGTTCTGTTTGGTGTTGCAAATTTTAATGCATTACCTGTGCTCTGTGAATTTTTGTTTTCCATTTTGTTATTTATGTAATGGGAAATTTGAGGAAAGTGAATTGGGGCTTCCCATACTGAAAGGGGGCATACATGGTCAATCAACGGCCAATTTTTCTTTTTATGACGGTTCTTTTTCCCTTTCTTTTCTTCCTCTTTGTATGGGATTCACAACATTTATTGGTGGTAAAATGTGGTTACATGGTCTTACAAATATGTTACTAGTAATTCATTTTGAAATTAATGTGCACAAGAAGATTAATGCTTGTTTGTCTTTCCTATCAACTACCAATTTCTTTTTTATCCATACTCTTGACCATGGCATTGGGCCGTACTTCTTGTTGCAAGGATGCTGGAAGGCTGAATTGTGGCTATAAATTGTTTTGGTCACCCCATTGAGTGGTGAAGCTAGTTAACGAGTCTTTATTTAATAGTAACATTACTATCTGTCGGTGAAAGGATTATGTGGAAGAGTATGGTCTTGTACACATGCACACTAATTTAAGATTTTAGTTTCAATTAAGTTATCCAGGTGATGGATATTTTTATCTGCTTTCATGCTTGAAAGAATGCTGATATATGGTATTGTGTTTAATTTATTTATTTTATCATGCAGCTGAGGAATCTGTTGTGGGCTACATCAAAGCACGATGTGTACCTCATGCAAAACTACTCGGTAATGCATTGGTCATCACTGCTACGCAAGGGCAAAGAAGTGCTGAATGTGGCTAAGCCAATTGTTCCCAACCTGGTTAGTGAATATGGCCATGATTAATTTAATTTGACTTCTGCTGCTTTGTTTGAAGAGCAGTTGAGATAAACTTTGTATTTTGATATGTTTGTAGAAACGACAATCTCAGCAACTCTCTAGGGTGCAGATTAGCACCATGGCAGTTAAAGAAAATTTAATGGTGGCTGGTGGTTTTCAGGGGGAGCTTATTTGCAAGGTATCTGTTTGCTTGTTTGACAAATGTTTATGGGATAAAGTATTATGTTTGCAATTTGGCTCATGCTGTTGAGAGTATTTTTCTGCTTGGGCAGTATATAAATCAACCGGGGGTGGCATTCTCCACAAAAGTAACCACTGATGATAATGCAATCACTAATGCGGTGGATGTGTATCTCAATCCTAGGTGAGAAATATTTGATCCTTTTTGAGCAGTCTAACAAAGAGAAATATTTTGGTTATCTTGAGCAATATATTACTTTGACTACAGTTTAAAATAAAACTGACTCTTCTTTATTTCTGCAGTGGTGCAATGAGAGTTATGGCTGCAAATAACGATGCTCAAATCAGAGTTTTTGATGCCGAAACTTTTTCAACCCTCAACCGGTTCTCATTCGACTGGTCTGTAAATGTAAGTGCTAGTCTTCAAATCCTTGCTGTAGAATTCCATTTTTTCGGGTGTTTTTCTTACTTTTATGGTTGTCTTCTCTTGACAGAATACCTCTGTTAGTCCAGACGGGAAGTTGCTTGCAGTCCTTGGAGACAGTACCGACTGCCTAATTGCCGATGCTCAGTCTGGCAAAGTATGTCACTCTTGCTGGACATCCAAATAAATGGTGCATTTTGAGGTTTAAATCTTGTTGATGTCTAATTTATTTTGTACAATGCTGCAGGTCACTGGCACCCTAGAAGGACATTTGGACTATTCTTTTGCTTCAGCTTGGCACCCTGATGGGAACATTCTTGCTACTGGGAATCAGGACACAACTTGCAGATTGTGGGATGTAAGAAAACCATCCCAGTCCCTAGCTGTATTGAAGGGAAGAATGGGAGCAATTAGAGCTCTCAAGTTCACATCAGATGGTCGATTTCTTGCCATGGCTGAGCCAGCTGACTTCGTTCATGTCTTCGACACCAAGTCCGGGTATGTGAAGTGCCAGGAAATTGACTTTTTTGGTGAGGTTGCTGGAATATCCTTTAGCCCAGATACAGAATCGCTCTTCGTTGGTGTTGCTGATCGCACTTATGGCAGCTTGTTAGAGTTCAACCGCAGGCGACATAACCAGTATTTGTATTCCATATTGTAAAACCTAAGGTGAAGCCAATATCTATAGAGACGAATGATTGTGAATATTTAAGGGATGGGTTAAAAATGGCCTGGGATGATTGGGTTCTATTATATAACTTTCCGGGCTAGAGTACAAATTTAGTGTTTGTTTAGGTTGTTTTTGTGGAGCTTCAATTTTTTTACTACCAAAAATGAATTCAAAATTTTGCTCATGTAAAGTTGTTAGCAATCGTGTGTAAGGAAATGTTGGCTATAATTTAATTATCCAAAGCTTATCTTGCAATTTTTAGATAATTTTCTAGAAATTTAAAATAATATATTTATATATATATATATATATATATGCTGGAAATTTTCAAAAATTTGAAACATTTATTTTAAAAATAAATCCATAAAATTTTCCTTTTATATTTTCTTCGTTTTTACTATTTTTCATCCCAATATTCTAAGAATTTGAATCCTTTCATGAATTCTTAGTATTTCATTTTGTTTGGTTCATTGGAAATCTAGAAATGCACCAATATTTTGAAGATGTGGAGGAATTGGTTTTATTTTGGAATAAAAAGTGATGGAACTCAAAGCAAGAAAACGAAACAAATTGGGGGGAGAGATTAGAGATTTTATGAAAGTGGTTGAATATTTTGAAAAAGAATAAAAGATTGAGAATATTGATTTGAAATTTATTTCAAAAATGAAGATATGACGTATTATATCGTTAACAATTTAATAATTAAAATGTGATAAGTTAATGATATTAATAATTATATAGTAATATAGACCATACAATGAAATCCCAAAGAATAGATGACAAAATAGAAGTTCTAAAGCAGCAAACAATCTATGAAGATGGAAAGGAAAGAAGAGGTAGTGTTGTTAGGTCTTTGTCAAAGAGTCGTGGTAAAACCGCGTTCCAATTTCTTCATTTGACCCACGGATTTGCCACTGCCATTAGCTCAAAAATGTCCTGAAAATGACCCCTTATTTTATCTGCTATTGCCCTACTCGTTTGCTACTATCTGAGGCACCTTTTCATCACCTCATGGTTATTGATATGCACAAATATTTTATTTTATTTTTCCTTTCAAAATAGACAAAAATATTATGAAAGCACTTGTAAATCATTGTACATTAGATCAAAGGGTAAATCAATCATTCTATTAAAAATTCTATCCGTTTTTATTGTTAAAAGTTAGTCCATGAACATCAACATGACATACACATGACACACCACGTGTTACTATTTAGTTATTCCGTCAAGCACACTAACTTTTAACAATACAAATAAATGATTTTTTAATAAAAAAACTAATTTACTCTTTAATCTAATTTCTAACATAAACTACTTTATAATACTAATTTCTAGTTTGTTCACCAGCGCTTGGTGTTATTAATGCATGCTTATCAACAAACTAATTGGGCTGTTGATACCATTGGATATGGACAACCTTATCTTAATTTATGGTTATTAATTTGACACCAAAATTAAAATTAACTTTAGTTTTAGGTTAAAGAAAACCATTTATTTGTCTTCTATGCTTTTGTTCAACTTCTATATTCTTTTAAGGCCTATATGATATACCTCAATCTGATAACAAATTTAGAAAATAATTAATACTTTTAACCAATAACAATGTGACACATGACATTATTTTATCTACATGGAATAATAAAACATTAATAAAAATTGGGCAGCCTACCTTTTAGTCATTCAACTTTAAGTTTATTTATTTTGAACATTCAACTATGAAAATATTCAATTTAATCACTAGGAAATTGATTGTTTTAGTCATTCTGTAGTTGAATATTCAACGGCTTATGGCATGGCTTTTTTTTTTTAAAACAATTTCATGTTTTATTTCTCTTTTTCCTCACGACCAAAAGTATTCTCTTCTCCCTTAAAAGACTTTTTCTTTAAACTAGCTTCCTTGGCTTCTCTGGTTTCTTTTTTTTTTTTTTTGCCCGATTTCTGACGGGTTTTGTTGGTTTCGTTCATTTTCTGGGTTTGGGTTTAGCAAGAATAGCAATGGGTGTTGGTTTGGGAAAGTTTAGGGGTTGTTGGCTTTCGCGAAAGTGATGGTGTGCAATGGGTAAAGTGACTATGCACTTCGTTTTATTTTGGTCACTCAACTATTTATTTTTCTGATTTACTCACTTAACTTTTTGAAATTAAATATTTTAGTCACTTTCGTGTTAATTGCTGTTAGTTAAGGGAGGAACAAAAAGTTGATGTGGGCTTTTTTTATTGGCCTAATAACAAAATTTAGCTTTCCAATATTTACACATTCTATCAATTTGATCCTGAATCTAGAAAATCTAACAAATTTTATCAAGAAATAACTACACCCTATCTCACTCTTGACAATCCACACTCTTGACCCTCTCTCACTCTCGACAATACACACTCTCGACCCTCTCGTCAACCACCATACACGATGCATCACCATCATCATTTCCTCTTCTCTCAACACCCAACAAACACCAAGGCTTCCTCATCTTACCACCCTTCCTTCGACCCAAAACTAGTAGCCAAATTCGATTGAAACAATACTAGCCTCATGAACTCACCATCTCACTCCTTTGCCCGACACCATCACCATCACCATTTTCCCCTCACCTCCTGCTAACCATCTACCTAATACTCAACATGCACCAAACCTCACCCATCTACCACCATTTAAATGTTTTGATATCCACGAAACTAACTAAAAATTTGACTAAAGTAAGTGCACATATCAATTAATAGAATAGCTATGGTGAGCAAAGATATCGCTCCCATGAAGACTAAAAGTACTAGTAATTACTGTCTTTCTATTATTTAACCGAATAATTCGAGTGATTGATTTAAAAACTAAAACTAACTAATTTAATTAACTAACGAACATGACAAAGAACAAATCTCGAAAATAATTGAGTAACAATCAATAAGCAAAACCCAGGAAAGAATTTACCTAGATTTTATCTGTGACTATCAATCTAAATTACACAATTTCTTTACTTAGTAACTTGATCTGAAGAAATCCCTAAATTATGCAAATATCTCTTTTAAGCATAAGAGCAACTGACTCTAAGTTGATTAATTAAAAAATTTTCTAATTAAAACCCCTATAATCGCATTAACTCATGTCGAAACCCTTTTTAAAATCAAATTTTATTTTAAAACGAAAATGGAGTCTGCACCAATCCTTTTTATTTAGGTGTGATTGGATCACCTCAAAACTAGGTCATTTTAATAAATTGTTAGCTTCATTAAAATGATACTTTTTGGTCTACAAAATCCATGAAATAGGTTTGGTAGTCGGTTACGTATGAGGAAGGGTTAGCACCCTCATAATGCCCAAAATTGGTACCTAGTTAATTACTTAATGTCTTGATGTTGAAAATTGAAAATTCGAAGAGAATTTAAAATACGATCCCTCCTTGCATGGTGTTATTTGATGGTATAAAAAAACCGATCTAAATTGAATTTTTAATGAGGAGGCATTCTCATTTTGGGTTGACCAAGACGAAAAAATCATGTCTCGTAAGTTGGGGCACAAAATCTCGAATTCTCGAAAATAAGAACGCTCACCGTTTAATTATTGCCCAAATATTATATTTTTATTTATTATTCATTTTATTTTATTTCTTAAAATAATAATAATAAGGGACGTTCAATTATTTTGGTTCAAGGAGAAAATTGTACTTTGTAAGTTAGGGGCACAATTTCTTGAATCCTCAAAATAAAGAATATCGCATTGGTTTAAATTGCTAAATATACAATGTGTGAAAATGAAACTTCTAATATGACATGTTATGGACTTATTCAACATAAAACATTACATAATATACACGAACATGTTTAAATGTTTTATATGATGTCATAAGGATGTAAATAATGCAATATATCATGACTCATAATAATGTTAAAAATGTTAATTGGTACGAATAATAATTAATGATAATAATTAAGGACTAAATAATAAATTATACAATTTAAAGGGCGAAATATAAATAACAAAGATGAAAAGTGCAAGGAATTAAAAAGAAATAAACATGTTGAATGAAATAAATAGAGGACCAAATTAAAATTTAAACAAAATTTAAAAGCAAAGGTGTAAATAAAAGACTAAAAGAAAATAATTGGGAAATTTGAGGTAAAATTATAAAATCTGCAATTTAAAGAGGAAAATAAATAAATAAATAAAATTTAAGCTTGCTGGACTTTAAATAATAGAAAATAAAGGACTGAATCTAAAAATAAAGACTAAATTGAAACCCCAAAAAAACTTTGAAGTCAGAATTGCAAGAAAACAAAAAAAACAAAAAAATGAATAAATGATTAAATTAAAACAAAATGAAAATGTTCAGGGACCCAAGATGTTATTTTCTCCCAGCCCAGCACACGTGCCATTCCCAAAAAAGCATTGGATAATCACCCAAAAAAGCATTAAGAATAAGGTTAAAATATGTTATTTTTGACACTTATCATGTTTTTTTTTTTAAATATCACATTATGGATATTAAAGCAAGTGTTTCTTTTGCTATTTTCGTTTAAAATATCACATTATCACATTATGAAAATTTTTAGATTTAGGATCAAATTGATAAAACATACAAACATTGAGTGTTCAATTTGTTATTAGACCAATAAAAAAGTTTACATCAACAATGGTAACTAACGAGAGAGTAACTAAAATATTTAATTTCAAAAATTAAATGGCTAAATCGAAAAAAAATCGGATGACCAACATAAAACAAATTTTATAGTTAAAAGATTATTCTTGTAATTTACCCTTCCCATTGTATATGTCCATGCAAACAAATAAGAAAACTTAAATCATTACCATATTTAACATATACTTTTATATTTATTTTAAAGATTTTAGTTAGAATAAAGATCTTTTAACATTACTCATTGAGTCATTTCCTTTACAACTTTATAATATAACTTAAAATTTCATGAATTTGAAATTTTCATGGTCAAAATTCAAAAGCATAGTTTTATGTTCAAAATTCAAACATAAAATTTCAAATATGGACTTTTATCAAGCGAAAAGTTGAATGATAAAAAATTTTTGTAATTCAACCATCAAAATGCTAATTATTTTCTTAGTTATCATATAAAGATGAAATATCTATTGGAAACTCCAATATTCACCCTTATTAAAAGTTTTATATATCAAATTATTTATTAACTCTTAATTGGCTTCCTGCCATTGTTTGATTCCATTGCAATTTTTCCATACAAAGTAAAACTTTACATCTCTCCTAATTTAATTTCTCACTACAAACTTGAAAGCTTTTAAATCTAATTTAGTTCTGCAAGAAAACAAGAAAAAAATTAGGGTTGAGCAATTTAGTAAGAATGAAGATGGAAGTTTAAACAACTTAGGGTTTTAACTCTAGGTTTCATTATTAGATGATGATGATAACCCCTCAAGTAATAATAATGTTAGCTATAAAAATATCTAAATTTGAGCTCTTGCATAATTGAGGGTTAAATTTTGTTAAAAAATAATTAAGATTAAATTAACGAAAAGATATAAACATTAAAAATTAAATTTGACATTATATTAATATCAAATTTAACCAAAATAGAGAGATCAAAATAAAATTTAATTATTTTTCTATAATAATAAAAAACACCAATAGTATGCCTATCGACCTTTCTTTTATATATAGAATAAAATATAAAAATTAAATCTTAAAAATTTGACCACTCTTACTTAATATAAAAATAAAATAAAAGGGTATGACTAAGGAGTACACACGTTGAATGGAGAATGTTATAGGTATAGATTTACGATATCTCCATCAATGAATACTAAAGCCTAAAGACAATAAAAAAACAGTGTGTATATATATCATACAATAGAACCCATAAAAGTAAGTTATTTTAACAAATAACCTAATATGCATAGAAAAAAACGTGATTTTACGTCATCCTAATTATTTTCTAATAAGAAAATCACAAATTAGATTTATCCTCCTGATATTCAGCTTTTTCTCTTGAAAAAAAATCCAAATCCAACTAAAAATGCTAAAATGAAAAAGAAAAAAATCTGATTTGTTATTATCTTATTAGAAAGGGATAGGGATGACGTGTAACCACAGTTTCATACAATCCCTTCTCAATATGTATATATAGATTTCTAAACTCAAATATATCAAAATATCATGTAACAACATAATTAATTTACTTTTTTCAACACCAAATTATGAATTGAACTAGGGGTGTTCATTCGGTTAACCGACCGGTTAACCGACCCGAAATTACTATAACCGAATTAACCGACCTTCCAAAAATTTTAACCGTTAACCGAACCGATTTTTTTTTAAAAATTAACCGAACCGAAATTTTTCGGTTAATAAGGTCGATTAACCGAATTAACCAAAATTATGTATTTTTATTTTGGTTAAAATTACCCAATTACCGAATTAACCGAATTAACTGAATTAACCGAATTACCGAAAAATACCTGAATTACCTGAATTTTTTTATTTTTTATTTTTAAAATTTATAAAATTTATAAAATTATTAAAGTAAATTGGGTTTTAGACTTTAGTAAATTGGGTTGTCTTTTAGTTTTAGTTTTATTGGATTGGGTAATTGGGTAAACTTTAGTTTTAGTTTTATTGGGTTGGGTAATTGAGTTTGGGCTGGGTTAGATAATTTTATTTATTAATTTTTTCGGTTAACCGACTGGTTTCGAACCGAATTAACTGTTAACTGAAAAATCATAAAAAAATTAACCGACCCCCGACCGAAAAAATTCGGTTAACCGACCGATTAACCGAATTCAGTCGGTTAACCGAATTTTTTCGGTTTTACCCGGATTATGCACACCCCTAAATTGAACAACAAGGGTGACCGTAGATTTTGGTAATTAAAAGATTCATCTATGAGTAAAAGAAGGGATTGTATGAAACTTTAATTTTACGTCATCTTTATCACTTTCTAATAATAGAATGACAAATTATATTTTTCTTACTAATTTTTAGCATTTTTAGTTAAATTTGAATTTTGAAGAAAAAAATTTGATTTGCCATTCTGCTAATAAAAAAGGAATAAAAATAACGTAGTATCACAATTTTATTCAATTTTTTCTATTCATAAGCAAACTGTATGAATGCAAATGTGACGGATGGTTTTCCAACAAATTTAAGATCCCATATGTTTTATTAAAATTTCCCTCCTCGGATTTGATTATCAAAGATTTTGACACAACCAAGAGGACGTATCAAATTCCTGTTTTTGTGAAAAGCGTGGCAGATCAAATACAAGGAAAACGTGCAATGTCTTGAAAAAGTTGAAATTTGGAAAATCACCCCAACTCAAGTCTAAAACAACTCCATGCATTTGTAATGAAAATGACAAGTATTTCGCTGTCTTCCAGAAATTCATACCAGGCCAACCTTATTAATATAAGTTGATTATTTTTTATATTAAATCATAAAGTATGCGTTAAAATTTTCAGAATCAGATCGATGGTAAAATTGGTCAGGCTATTAATTCATATAGTTCGATTGAATAAATTATCAAAAGTAAAAAAATAAAAATGTTTATGTTTTAGTTTGGTTCAATCGGTTCGTATTAGTTCACAAGTCAATTGGCCTAATGCTTCTCTTTGGACCGATATCCTGGCCGGTTCAAACAATCATGACTTTAAGTCTCTACATTTTATACATTTGGAATTTAGTCCTCCTACTTTTATTTTCAAGATTTTAATCACTCTACTTTTTGGATTTATAAATCTACTTTCAAATTATATATAACCACATAAAGTTTTAATTGAAAATATCAAGTATTTGAACTAAAATATAAAACTAAATATTTATATTAGAAATTAAAATTAGAAAAATCAAAATTGGCATTTGTATAGAATGTGATGTGAAGATGGCTTGGACCTTATTCTAATATATATAAGTATAGATAGTTATGGGTGGTGGTAGTTTCCAATACCAATTAAAGTGAGGAATTTGATTTAGAAAGCAGTTGCATGCAAATAAGCCATATAAAATCCATCCACTTTTTTCACCCCAATTTAAAAAATTTTAATCTCGATCCACCCTTCAAAATTTTATAATTTTATTTAATCCCAACATAATATTTTTATAAGTACAAAACATTTTATTTTGATATTATACCCAATTAGATGTTTAAATTAACTCCTTCCACACACGTTTTATTTGTGCTTGTATTATAAATTATTAATTCAATTCTACTAGAAAAAATTTAAGAGAAAACTCTATATATTTAGATAATATGAGACTCAGCCGAATTCTTCCCTTAATTATTAATGGAATAGAACAAATATTAATCTTTTCTCCGAAAGAATCCACCGAAAAGGGGAGGTATTCCAATGCAATAAAGTTACATAGTGGTTTTTTTTTTTTTATAAAGGGGTATTTCCATGGGTTTGCCTTGGTATCGTGTTCATATTATCGTATTGAATGATCCCGGTCTCTTGCTTTCTGTTCATATAATGCATACGACTCTGGTTGTTGGTTGGGCTGGTTCAATGGCTCTATATGAATTAGTCGTTTTTGATCCTTCTGATCCCATTCTTGATCCAATGTAGAGACAATGTATGTTCATTATAGCCTTCATGACTCGTTTAAGAATAACCAATTGATGGGCGGAATCACGACCTTAACACTTTACTTATTCCACAAGTTTCACTAAAGTTAATTAGGGAAGGAAGAACAAAGTTTCTTTTACTAAACTTGGCAGTTGATATTCGAACATGTGCATCAGTTGAAATTCAAGATGTAACTTTTGTCAAATACTAAAGGACTATAGTGTTTAGCTACTTTTGTGTAAATGAGTTTAACGAAGGTTGTACCAGAAAAGAAAAAAAAACATATGTATACCGACAAGTATTAAATATTAAATGTAAGAGTAAAATATATATTGTAACTTTAAAAAAATTGCATGTAAATTCAAATATTAAAAATAATATTATTAAAGAAGTAAACTCAAATTATAAATTTGAAATGAAAAATATATATGGGAGAGGTAAGTTTAAGTTTGGATCACCGATTCTTTCTTATAATTCTGATCTTCAAATGAGAAATAAACTCGAGAAGTTATAAATAGTTCTTGACATTGCATAAATCTTTTTTTAAAATAATTGCCTAAAAATTTAACGAAAAAAGTTTTGATCACAAAAGTAATAATAACGGCATCGCCCTTCCTCAACCTTTCAATAGAAGAATAATATATTTCAATATACTCGAACCTATAACCTCCTACACTAACAACAATATCATTATCATTCAAGCTAACACTCAATCGACAAAATACTCGTATAAAACTACCCAAAATGATATCATATGATATTATTGCGACCTGTTTTATAACATTTTTGAGTTTTAACCATTTCAACTACTACATAGTTCATTGATCCAAAAACTCTGCTTCCTTGAATAATACAATACACACTTTGTTTTGCACTTTAGCATAAAAAAATGTGAAAAAATACGTTCAATGAAAGTCCCAACTCCATCATCTCGACCTGCCGACTATATTGAGAGATAGGGACAGGTTTAGGTTTTTTACTCAAATAATATAAAAATAAGAATTAATTATGAAATTGGTATAAAAGATAGATTATTTACGAAAATAACCATTTGTTATAGAGTTTCGTCAATGCCATTTGACATATTAGCGGTACCAAACTAAAATGTGATGACCTAAATTATTTAGGGACCTAATATGTAAATTTATTATTTTGATTCATTGACAGCCGCACCAAACTTTACATAGGATTAATTGCATTGTAAACCCCCCTTATTTATTATTTTCTTTTTATTCCATTTCAACACCAAAAATAGAGAGGCCTCTTACCAACTAGTCCAATTTTTTTACTAAAAGTATTTTTATAAAAAAGTTGATTCCAACCGAAATAAATTATATTTATTTTTCATTTTTTTCAAATTATGTCCGACATAACAGTTAACGGTATTTATAGTAGTTTTCTTTTACTCACATTATATCTGAAACTATAAATTCAACTAATAATTATAACTTACACATAATAATTTTTTCTAAAGCTTTTATAATTATAATTTTATATTGTGTCCATAAATCAAATTGATAATAAATTTGGCCTCTCTATTTCTGGTGTTGAAGGGAATAAAAGAAAATAATAAATAATGAGGGTTTATAAAGCAATTTACCCTATTGAAAGTTTAGTGCGCCCTTAATCTAAATGGAAAATTTATATATTAGGTCCTTGAATATTTTGGGTCATCACTTTTTAGTCTGGCGCCGCCAATATGTCAGGCAACACCGTTGAAACACTATAGCAAATGCCTATTTTCATAATGAATCTGTTTCCATACATTTTCATAATTAAATATTGTTTATGTAAAAATCACAGATTTATAAAATAAATAAAAAAGTTAATTTCGCATTTGGTACCTATATGTTCATCAAATATTTAATGCGGTATTTAGTACTAGATAACTTTTGGAGCTTACTGCCTAGCAATTCACGAGCAAAACACTTGGTCTTTTACTTTAGAAACTCACATTATTTGATGAGTCCACAGCTCACCAAGGGTGACAGTAAATGCAGATGCAGATACAGTAGGTGTAATAGTAGTGATGAGAATGTGAATAACCAACCATTAATTTGTCCAAGTAAAGCATATTATTGCAGTGCGGGTGCGGGTGGAGCCACACTTGGCTACAAATTCAAGTTTCCCTTTTGACTGGAAAACGTCGTGGCAGCTGGTTTTCAATTTGAAACCGCGTTAAAAGAAGGAACACAAAAAAAGGTGTTTAATGGGTTTTCCCCATCTTTTCAAAGTTCCAACCTCACATTGCATGACTTGACCTTCTTTTTTAAGCACAAGTTTGTATTCTTCTTTTTTAAAACTATTTGGGGGCAGCATCAAAGTCGGATTCTCCATGTATATGCATCCCATGCGTATCAAACTAATATATGGAGTGCTAATCACAGAATATATTGGAAGATATGTTCACACCCACACTCACACTCTACAATTTGGAATTGCTAAAGTTGCTACACTTTAACTTCTCTTCTTCTTGTTTCCTTTTTGTACATATTACGAATTGTATGACTTTAATAAATAGAGTGATGTGTCCGAATAATTATAATCAGAACTAATACTATAAAATGTAATTAAAATGAATTTTGTTGAAAATTTTTTAAAAAAATTATGTGAATAGGTCGATTCTTAGAAAATTTACGAGAATAGATCAATTTTACGAAAGCGCTTCCAGCTGAAAAAGAAAACACCAATTACTTTTTCAATTTGATACCTAAAGTTGATACTTTTTCCTAATTTGGTACTCAAGCTTTATTTTGGTCTAATTTGGTATTAAACTTGTCAAATGTTATACAAATTACCTCAAAACACTAATAGTTTTATTTTTTATGTGGGGAAAATAGCTACTATCCGACTAACATGTGGTAGATGACATAAAACTCAGTGGTAGGAATAATCACATTTATTTATAGTTTCCTCTATTTCACTAAACAATATACCCAAATTTTCCTTTTCATCGAGATTGAGATTACTTTGGCTTTTAATGGCATGAATGATTCAAGATGGACCACATGCTTAAACCATTGTTTCGTCTTCACAAAGCCTTCAATTCAACAAAAATATAGTCAATGTTAGAGGAAATTTGTGTTCAAAAATTGTGATTGAGTTATAATTAACGGATGAATATTGAAGAAGAAAACAAGAATCTTAAAATTCCAAATAAAAGAAATTTATTATGTTAAATTAAAAAATTAAATGAAATAAATAAAATTAAGCTAAAAGTATTTGAACATTTAAAATATCAAAAAGAAATTTCATGTCATCTCTCACATGTCAATAATACATTAATGATTTTTGCTATCTCATAAATAAATAAAAGAACACCATTAGTATATTGGAGTAATTAGAATGAAGTTTGACAAATTCTAGGTACCAAATTAAAAAAGTCAAATTTAGATACCAAATATTTTATTAAGCCTAATATAAAAATATGTTCAATCAATTTTAATGTAGAATTCAATCAAACATTTCAAACCGATGCTTGAATTAAACTTAATCTAGTTTGATCTGACAATCTGTTTCATTATTTATATATTAATAAAATATTGATTATACATCATTGTTGATACACAATATCAACATGAGTGAAAAAAGGAAAGACAAGATAGTCTTAAAGAAGGTTTTTGAGTAGAGAGATAGAAGAGGAGAAAAAGAACATAAGCCATGGACTTGTTTGCGTGTCTCCTCCCTCCCCAAATAGTGTATCTAGGATTATTTATACATGGGTTAAATTCCGAGTCAAGTTATTCTTACTATAAATATATAATAATTGTTATAATTAAATTTAAATTTAAATTAATAATTATTATTGAAGTTAAATTTCGGCAAATGAAGTGGGTTGGAGGTGAAAAATATCTCATCCAAGTTCCAATGTAGCAATGCCAAACTTATGAGATTAGGTGAACCATCCTACCTATGGACATAACTTAGACGATAATGAATTAGATAATAACTAAGAAAATCCAAAGTCCCTGGTCAATCATAAATACGCAATAAATTTCTTCTCAAGTGAGATTCACACGTTTTTGACCAACCCAAAGCATTTGCTACTTACCCATACATACCAAAAAAAATATTAAATACTACTACACGAAAATAATAAAAAATAATATAATTCATTTTATATTCATAGAATTATATTAAATCAACCGTCTAAATGTAAATTTACTTGGTACTAATATTATTGAAGACATTTTCAAAACATAATAACAAAATAATTATTAAATTGAAATTTATGTCAATATAAATATTTTAAATATAATTATAACAAATATATATACTATTATTTAAATCTTTGACTGTTTTAATATTACGACTAGCCAATTCAATTGGAAAATTTATTCTATCCTTACATATATGAAATAAATTATATTCTTACAATTATACTTCCGACCGTTTTTACATTTTAAATAAAATTAATAAAAATTAAAAATAATAATATTTTAACTCATGCCATCAACATACATAAATCCTTAACTTTATCACTACCACCAATATTTCATTCTATTTTGTTTTTGTTTATTTTAATAATATTACACGCAAATTCACATATTGCATTCATTTTCCATATATTGTTATGTATTATTAATCATAAATAGTATGTTTTTATTTATTGTATATTAAATACATAATTTTTAAGTGTGGATAATAGAATTTGTAGTAATTATAAATCCCACCATCAGGGGTGAAATTAGAGGGCTGACAAGAGCCTCGGTCTCCCTAAAATAGAAATTTTTTATCTAAACTTTTTAAAATTTTAAATTAATAAATTAAAATTGTATTTTGAGCCCCTAAAAATATAAAATATTAAATTGATAAAATTACATTTTTACTATCGTAACGTACAAAATATTTTAACCTCCCCGCCCACCAATCCCATTCAAAACGTTTTTCCCCGTCCAGAGGATGCCTTCCTCGTTAATCCATTCATAATAGACACATCAAGACATTATTTTTTAAAATCGATTTTATAGGAAAAATTACATTTTTAAAATTCAAGATTAATTATTAATAAATCTCATTAAGCCTTTTCTTATAATTGATTTCCATAGCTTAGTTTTTCTAAATCCAACCTAAAAATGGTATTAACCAAAGCTTTAGTTTCATTTATTTTTGTCAACATAACTTAGAGAAATAAAAAAAAAGTTCAAAAATATCGGAAATTCAATCATTTTCATCCATTTATATGGATATTGAAATCCTGGAAATCATCGCCCCACCACCCAAAGATAGTTTACACAAGGATTAATCTAAACATAACTTAACCTACTAAAACCACGTGTTACTCTTCTGTCACCAACCCTAAAAATTGTATGGTACTCATTTGAGACACGTAGCAACTATGAAATCGTACTTCATGTTATCTAAAGCACAAGAAATAAAACATGTTAGGCTACCTCAGCTATCTCCCAAAATCATAGATTGACTTTTGGGTGTTTCAAAACATGTTTTTAGCTTTCACCTTATGCCCTGAATCATGCAGTTTGATTTCTTGTGAAGTGGGGTTAAACGAGAAATTATTGCTATATTAAAATTCCAATACCAAATTTTATATTATTATTTTAGAAGTTTGCATCACTTGACTTTGAGTCGGAATTTGGCAATGCATGCATTTAGGACAAGATAGGTAGATTTGACTTTGGATTAATCATGGGAAATGAGATGTTAACGGGTTGTCAAAGTTTTACAAACACCCAATTATTCATCACAAATTCAATAATGTACATTTTCCATTAATAATATGTTCAAATAATAATGAGGAATCAATGTTGAGAGAAATGGGAGTATATTCTATTGGAATTAATTATGTAAATATGTATGGTAGTTTTTTTGTGTATATCTATTTTCTTTTAATTAGGAGATTAGATGCTAAAGTTTAGGAGACAATATTTTGTTTTAATTAGGAGATTAGATGCTAAGTTTAAGAGATAATATTTTGGTTTCTATCTTTGTATTTTACTGTGTATATATGTTCTTGATTTTGGGAGGAATAGAACACAGAGAAAATTCCCACAATTCTTGTTATTTTTTCATGGTATCATGAGCAGGTTTTGAACGTGTAAAGTTTTGCTAATGGCTGGTGGGAAAGGTGATTCTGGTCACAAATTCGGCGAAGGGGCGGTTGTGCGAAAAACGATTTCTCCGTACGATATAACCTCGCTTGATAATCCTGGACTTGCAATCACTCAAGTACAATTGAAAGGGGAAAACTATGAAGAATGGGCTCGTTCTTTCCGAACGGCATTGCGTGCTAGGAAGAAGTTCGGATTTATTGACGGATCGATTAAAAAACCAGATGATACATCAGACGACATTGAAGATTGGTGGACCATTAACTTGTTGCTAGTTTCGTGGATTCGGAATACCATTGAATCAACTCTTCGATCCACCATATCTCATGTCGAGGTGGCTAAGGATTTGTGGGATGGTATTCGAGAAAGATTTTCAATGGCCAATGGTCCAAGAATCCAACAACTCAGGTCTGATCTTGTAGAATGCAAGCAAAAAGGTTTGACTATTGTCAATTATTTTGGAAAATTGAAACTGATATGGGATGAATTGGCGATTTTTGATCAATTGCCGACTTGTAAATGCGGGAATTGTACTTGTCAACTATCAGACGAGTTGGAAAAGCGACGAGAAGAGGAAAAAGTTCACCACTTCCTGATGGGATTGGATGGGACATATAGCACGGTTAGATCCAACATCTTGGCTAACGATCCGTTGCCATCCTTGAGCAAGGCTTATTCGATGGTTATTCAGGAAGAACGAGTGAAGACCATATCTCGTGAGATGGAAGATCGCTCCGATGTGATGGCTATGGCGGTGCAAAGTCGAGGCCGTGGAGAAAGTAAGGAGAGAGGGGGGGTTTGTTCCCATTGCAAACAACCCGGACATGATATTGATAATTGTTTTGCTATTATTGGTTATCCTGAATGGTGGGGAGATTGACCCCGAGGAACTATGAAGGGTGGAAGCCGTGGCAAGAATTTAGGCCAACGTCAATCAAACAATCGAGGACGAGGGGCGAGCTAATCTTGTCCGGACCCACAGGGGGAGTATCGTCTTCAAATGCTAACATCGATGATATCAAGCAAACACTTTGCACAGGCTTAGCAACGAACAATGGCAAGTTTTGCTCCAAACCTTAAAGGTATGAGATCAACTACGATGAGAAGATGACGGTAAGAAATTGTCTTGGATTATTGACACAGGGGCGTCAAATCATATGACGGTAATCTAAAATTTTACATAATACTCATAAAATTCCTAATTGTCCCGTCAAGTTACCGGATGGGAGTGAATCTGTGGCTACTTTGAAAGGATCTGTTGCTCTTGGAGGATATTTATTGTTGCGAAATGTTCTATTTGTGCCGAATTTGACATGCAATCTTATCTCTGTGTCACAACTTATGGAAAATGCTTCTTGCTTTATCCAGTTCACTAAAAAATTATGTGTTGTACAGGACCGTACCTCGAGGATGCTGATTGGAGCGGGTGAACAAAGGGATGGACTCTACTACTTTCGAGAAATTCCAAGGATCAAGGCAATGAGGGTGACTGCCGGTAACTCGTTAGAAATGTGGCACAAGCGGTTAGGTCATCCATCTATGCAGCATTTAAAACTTGTTTTGAAGGTAGATAGAGATAGTAGGGATGAGATTTTGAATAAATGTTGTGATGTGTGCCTTCGAGCAAAACAAACTAGAGAAGTTTTTTCTTTAAGTGAACATCGTGCAGTTGATATTTTTGAATTAATACATTGTGATTTATGGGGTCCTTATAATACTTTGTCTACTTGTGGAGCATCATATTTTTTGACAATAGTTGATGATTTTTCAAGGAGTGTGTGGATTTTCTTGATCAACAATAAATCTGAATTACCTTCAATGTTTAAAAATTTCTTCACTATGATCAAACGACAATTTGATAAACAAGTAAAGATGGTACGTAGTGACAACGGGAAAGAATTTACTTGCATGAAGAATTATTTTGTGGAACATGGTATTATTTTCCAATCTTCATGTACCGGCACTCCACAACAAAATGGGAGAGTCGAAAGAAAGCATAGGCACATCTTAAATGTTGCGCGTGCTCTTAGATTTCAAGGATCGCTTCCTATCAAGTTCTGGGGTGAGTGCATTTTGACTGTAGGTTACCTAATTAATCGAACTCCTTGTTCGGGTTTAAATGGAAAGACGCCATATGAGGCTCTCTATGGTCGACAACCAGATTTTGGTCACCTAAGAATTTTTGGATCTTTGTGTTACGCTCACTGTAAGACTAGGGATAAGTTTGCCAGCCGAAGTAGAAAATGTGTGTTCATGGGTTATCCTTATGGGAAGAAAGGTTGGCGTTTATATGACTTAGAAAAACTAGAATTCTTTGTCTATAGAGATGTTGTTTTCTTTGAAGATCAATTTCCTTTTACTACTGACTTTTGCAAGTCATCCATGATCGACACAATTGCACTCCCTAAAAGTGAAGGACTTGACGAGGCATTGAATGAGGTAGTGGTTTCAAATGATAGTCAAGCTCTTGATGTAGATGAGCAAAGAAATGAAAATGAAAGTAGCGAAATTGATACTCGAAGTGGTAAAGAAGAGTTGGGACGTGATCGGCGTTTAAAGCGATCCTCGGTTAATCATGGACTTTGTCATACACACCATTCGAAGAAAAGTCCATCCCAAAATTCTCCCTCCACGGCATTCGCAAGGTAAGTCATATCCTATAGCGCATTATGTGAACTGTGATAAATTTTCATGCAACATCGAATTTTCTTGCGACCATTACCGCATGAGCGAGAGCCAAATCTTATTCTAAGTGCTAGAAGCAAAGAATGGCGTGATGCCATGTCTAGTGAAATCGAGGCTTTAGAAAAGCAAAGAACTTGGGAGATTGAGGATCTTCCGAAAGGGAAAAAGGCACTTCGGATGCAAATGGGTGTATAAAATAAAACATCACTCGATGGCTCGTTGAACGATTCAAAGCTCGTCTTGTGATTCTTGGTAATCATCAAGTGGTCGGAATTGACTACTGTCGACACATTTGCACCGGTTGCAAAGATGGTTCTTGTTCGAGTTTTTCTTGCTATTGCAAAGACCAAGCAATGGGAATTACATCAAATGGATGTGCATAATGCTTTTCTACATGGGGATCTTCGGAGGAAGTTTATATGACGATACCACCGGATATCGAGTAACACAACCGGAAAAAGTGTGTAAGCTTGAAATCTCTATGGGCTCAAGCAAGCGCCAAGATCTTTGGTTTGCCAAGCTTTCGACACCTTAAAAGATTATGGATTCAAACAATCGCATTCGGATTACTCACTTTTTACCTTGCAAAGAGATACATCTCAAGTCAATGTTCTCGTCTATGTTGATGATTTGATTATCTCGTAATAATCATGAAGCTATTGAGTCTTTTAAATCTTATCTCGGTGATTGTTTTCATATGAAGGATTTAGGACCCTTAAAATATTTTCTTGGGGTGGAAGTTGCGCGTTCTCGGAGGGGATTGTTTTGAATCAACGTAAATACATTCTTGACATCATCTCGGAAGTTGGACTTTTAGGAGCCAAACCATCAAGTATTCCTATTTAGCGAATCATAAGTTAGCTCTTTTCTGTGTTCTTTTTAAATGATCCAGAACCGTATCGTCGTTTGGTTGGACGACTTATTTATTTATGCTTCACAAGACCGGAGCTTGCATACAGTGTTCATATTTTATCTCAATTCATGCAACAACCACGCATTGATCATTGGAATGCAGCGCTTCGAGTTGTTCGTTTCTTGAAAGGAACTCCGGGTCAAGGAGTGTTTTTGAGTAGCAAAAGTGATCTGCGGTTGCACGGTTGGTGCGATGCGGATTGGGCCGGTTGTCCGTTGACAAGACGATCACTCACAGGATGGTTGATTTTCTTGGGTACTTCTCCGGTATCTTGGAAGACAAAGAAACAACACACGGTGTCTCGATCCTCCGCAGAAGCCGAATATCGATCCATGGCTGTGACCACATGTGAGCTCAAATGGTTAAAGGGATTATTAGGTAGTCTTGGAGTCTCTCATCCGCACTCAATAACGCTTGCTTGTGATAGTCAAGCTGCTCTTCATATATCTCACAATCCGGTCTTCCATGAGCGTACCAAACATATCGAGGTGGATTGTCATTTTGTTCGGGATGAAATTCTCCACGGCAATGTGAAACCTACCTATGTTCCAACAACGTCACAACTTGCGGATATATTTACCAAGGCTCTTGGTCAGACATCTTTTCGTTCTGTCCTTTGCAAGTTGGGCATCCGTGATCTTCATGCTCCAACTTGAGGGGGGTATTGGAATTAATTATGTAAATATGTATGGTAGTTTTTTGTGTATATCTATTTTCTTTTAATTAGGAGATTAGATACTAAAGTTTAGGAGATAATATTTTGTTTTAATTAGGAGATTAGATGCTAAGTTTAAGAGATAATATTTTGGTTTCTATCTTTGTATTTTACTGTGTATATATGTTCTTGATTTTGGGAGGAATAGAACACAGAGAAAATTCCCACAATTCTTGTTATTTTTTCATATTCCGTTGATAACATATCATCGTGAATGTACGGGTTTTTTTTTATGTTCCCAAAAATTTAACGTAGGGTAAAAATTCATGTCCAAATTATTTCTATACCCTTCAGTGCTACACCGTGCATTATTATTTTTCAGGGGACATGGCTTCCACTCTAGGCTCTCTTTAAACTCAAAGGACAACCTTAAGGCTCTATAATAATAGCTAAGGGATGTAAGTATATGAAAACAGAATAAAGAAATACAGAATGATATTGATTAAATATTCTAGTATTATTTACTTAATTGTATTAGTACAGAAATAGGACTTATATACATGAGTGACTGACTTATTGCTGCTAATCAATTCTACTAATAGTATACTAAATTGTATAACCGATTGCTAACAACCTAACTTACCTTATACACTGACATTCACCCAACTTCTCAATAGGTAAGACCCTAAGCAAATTTTGAAACCGAGTAAACAAAGAGACACACAAGGGTTTTCTAAAAATGTCAGCAACCTAGTCATAGGCTGGTACCTCACCGACAACGAGCGAGCCCTCAGCTACCTTTTTGTAGACAAAACAGATCAAGTTCAACATGTTTAAACTTGGAGTGTAAGATAGGATCAGCAGCAACTGCTATTGCACCAGAATTGTCACACCAAATAGCAGGCGAATCGGCAAACTGAATTTGTAGCTCCGTTAGTAGAGAGACTAACCACGTAACATCACTAGTGGCTGTAGCCAGACTTCGATACTCAACCTCTGCTGTCAACCGAGAAATAACTTGTTGCTTTATTGAACACCACGAAACAGGCGTATCTCTAAAATACACACAATATCTTGTCGTAGATCGGCGATCATCAAAATCTAATCCCTAGTTGGCATCCACATAACCAACGAGAGATAGTCTGTTAGATCGACAAAAAATCAATCCATAGATCAATAGTCCCACATAAATACTGTAAGATTTTTTTTAGGGCCATCAAATGTACTGAAGTGGGTGTATACATGAATTGACACACACGATTCACGGTATAAGCAATATCAAGTCAGGTTAGGACCACATATTGAAATACACCGATAAGACTTCGATATTCTGTAGGATCAGCAAGATGATCGCCCTCATCTTTAGACAATACTGATGAACTGATCATTGGTGTGTAGACACTTTTTGCATTAGTCAAAGAACTTCTGTCAAGTAGATCCTTGATGTACTTGCTCTGGCATAAATGAAGACTTCCAGTGGATAATCGGGTGACTTCAACACCTAAGAAGTAGTGAAGGTCTCTCATATCCTTAAGTGAAAACTCTTTATCTAACAACTGAATAAACCTAGTTATATTGTCAGCCATACTCCCCGTAATAATAATATCATTCACATAAACTAGAACATAGATGACGGACTCGGTCGTTACTCGAATAAAAAAAGACTTATCAAATTTAGATACGAGAAACTTGGTAGAAATTAAAAACCTTTTCAATTTATCAAACCAGGCACAGGGAACTTGATGCAACCGGTATAATGCCTTAGCTAGATGACACACCAAGTGCTCACCATTTAGACCAAATTGAACATAACCTGAAGGTTGTTGCATGAACACTTCATTGGTGAGATCACCATTTAAAAAGGCGTTGTTGACATCGACTTGACGAAGTTGCCAACCACGAGAGACAGCAACTAAGAGTATTGTTCGAATAGTAGCAGGTTTGACCACTGAAATGAATGTTTCCTAGAAATCACATTCAGGAACTTACGAACACCCTTTTGCCACCAACCTAGTCTTACGCCAAGCAATAGTCATCAGGATTTTTCTTTACTTTGAAAGCCATTTACACCCTATTACCTTCCGTCCATCAGGGAGAGAACCAAGATCCCAAGTGGAGTTGGCCATGAGAGCATCAAACTCAGCTTGGACTGCTGGTCTCCATGCTGAATCAGCAAGAGCTTCCTCAACCGTACGTGGCTCCTAGTCAACAGCTTCAATAGACAGAGCCTTGGGTTTAAAAACCCCAGCTTTGGACCTAGTAATCATAGTATGAGTATTCCCCAGTGGAGCAGACGTTGAAGTCGAAGGAACTATGTTTGGAGCAGACGGACTACCTGGATTTGTCAAGGTTAGAGGCCAGAATTCTTCATTAACAAAGCCTAACTCAGTCAATGAATCACCTGATGTAGATTGCATAAGACTATAATGAGGAGTAGAGGAGGAAATACCAGTAGGACTCTCGATTATTGCAGGATGGCGAGAGGTGGTAGACTGAAGAAGAGGAACATATGTGGAGACATATGGACTATATTTCACATGATCCAAGATAGATGAAGAAAATAAGAATCATCGTTCATCAAAAACATAACGAGAAATAATTACTTTACCATCTGGTAGAGACAATGATAACCTTTATGTTGGGAACTATACTCCAAGAATGTACATGGCTGAGAATGAAAACCTAACTTATTACGCGTAAATGGTCATAGATACGGGAAACAACAGTAGCCAAACACCCGTAAATGATCATATTTAGGCTCACGACTATGACAAATCTGGTAGGAAGACTGACCTTTCAGAACGAAAGTAGGTAAACGATTTATGAGATGAACCATACTACAAAAGGCATAATCCCAGTAATTTATAGGTAGACTGACATGGGCTAAGAGAGTTAGACCGATCTCAACAATGTGTTTATGTTTTCGCTCAGCAACTCCGTTCTGCTCAAATATATGTGGACAGGATAGACGATGTAGAATCCCAAGATTAGTCAGTACGGATGTGAATGCACGATACTCACCACTCCAATCACTTTGAAAGCTCTTAATATCCTTCCTAAACTAAGTTCTGACCATATTTTAAAACTGAAGAAAACACTTAACTACCTAAGGCTTCTGTTGAATGAGAAACACCCACGTAAAATGACTACACATGTCGATAAACGAAACATAATACAGATTAGTACCACATACAACCGATGTTAGTCTCCATAAGTCAGAGACAACCAAATAAAAAAAATTATATTCAGTGGAAGAGTTTGAAAAAGGCAGTTTATGAGATTTCTCCTTTTGACATACAATACAAATATTATCAAGACACATTTTATTTGAGACAACTTGGCACTTATCAAGAAAAAATTTAATAGTCGAGGCAGACAGATGACCAAGTTTTTAGTGCCATAAAGTGAAAACATCATCACCATCATTACGAGTCTGTAGTCTAGTGTTGTGAACAGATAAAGCAGCGACAGAATGATCAAAAGTGACTAGTGAAAAATAATAGAGCCCGTTACGAGTGTGACCCCGCAGTAAAATTTCTAAGTCAGGATGTCCTTAACAACATAATAAGATGGATGAAATTCAAAGAATACGTTATTGTCATTAGCAAACTGAGAAACAAATAACAAATTTTTTCGTATATTTAGAACGCACAGAACATTAGACAGATGAACGATCTTACTCTTCGTAGGTAAAATACAGTTCCCAACACACGATATTTTGTAAGGGTCTCATCACTCATGAGAAGAAGAGATGTACCTGAGTATGGCGTGCATTCATGCAAAATAGTGGCTTCCCGACATACATGATGCGTAGCTCTTGGATTGGACACCAAAAGGAGGTCCCTACAGGTATAGGAATATAAGAATTTTTATTATCAAAATTAGACCCATATTGAGTCGTATTGGCATTGGACCCGAAGGTGGTCAAAAAATCAGAGGCATGAAAGTTAGGGATACGAGGTAACCCGACGCATGGTGAGGCATTAATATCATGAACACGGGCCCTCAATTTAGTTTATCACAACACACCGATCCTAGTATTTTGAACGGAAAAATTTCTATTTGTCTCAAGCCCAACAAAGTTGGCATTTGGCCCAACATTCTAGGTCACATTAGGGGCTGAAGTAACCAGCATATCATATGCCCAAAATAATGGCCTGGATAAACCGGCCTATTAGCACTAATATTTGGCCCATATTGAAGACCCAAATCACACGGTAAGTGAGGGGAACCATAATGAGTATTGTGCAAGCCCGAGCCATCACCATATGGCTCAACCGTTTGACCGGCCTCATCCCTATAACTAATACAGGGTTTAGTAACCCTAGCAGATGGTGGATTGGGAAAAGAAAAAATATGTGACAGCCCTCCCCACGCAAATGCCGTAAGAAAACTCTATTGGGGCCGCCACTGAGGTTTTGACGTACTGCCTAGGTTTATCAAAAGCAACCGGACCACTACAAGCTGACAGGCACTAGCCAGACTCACCAAGACGACCCTCGTGCGACTCTTAACTCATACGACCAGAGAACATCGAAGCCATGGTTAGAGCCAGAGCAGAGGGGCCTTCGTAGTCGTGATCGAATCGATAATAACACCTTTGTGCCATATGTCCATATCTGCCATAGATTTGGCACTGAAGTTGAGTTCGAAAGCCACGCTCACGAGCCGTAGAAGAAGAACGCCCACCGCACATGGAGTCCATCACCAGTGTTGTTGGAGCGGCCTTTACCAGATGTGCATGAAAATGTGCTTCAATCACTGCGTGGGCTTACCAACTCTCAAACTCCAGATGCACGTCAATAAGCTTCTGAAGAGAAAGAGTTTCAGTCGAGAACGAGGCCAAAGTGAGAACAGCATCGTAGCCCGACAAGAGGCCGACAATGATGATCTCTACCTTTTCTGCCTCTGGTACCACAGATCCAAACGCCTCGAGTAAAGCGCAGGTACTATGTATTTTAGCAACATATTCTTTTACCGACATCATCCCTTTCTTAATTGAGTGGAGGTCGTACTTTATGCGTAACAACTTTTCTCCAGTGGCAACGACGAAGAAGCGATTCGCAGTGCTCCACACCTCACACGTTGTTTTGGCAGTTGTAAAAGAAGATAACAAAGAAGAGCTAATCGTTAATAATAACCAAAAAGCAAAAAGTTTATCTTGTTGAACAAACGGAGAGGCATCAAGATTTGGAGTCAAAACTCTATTTAGAAAGGAGACAAGACGGGGCAGCACAAGTAAGGTCCCTTCGAGAAATCTTAGTAACTCATAACCTTCAATTATTAATCGTATATGTTGTTGCCATTGCACAAAATTCCCTTCATTTAACTTTACTGTATCATGACGAGGAAACGTCTGAATCAAACGCGATTTAGAGAAGGAGGGACTACAGCAATCAACAGTGATAGAGTCAACGAAATTAGCCATGAATTAGCAGTAATAAGGAGCACCAGGAGCTCAGGCGACTGATACCATGTTAGTAAGTATATGAAAATAGAATAAAGAAATATAAAATGAATTTGATTGAATATTCTAGTATTATTTGCTTGATTGTATTAGTACAGAAATAAGACTTATATACATGAGTGAGTGACTAACTGCTGCTAACCAATTCTACTAATAGTATACCATATTGTATGACTGATTGCTAACAACCTAACTTACCTTATACACTAACAGGGGACAATACCATAATATTTACTATAAAAGTCATGGAAAATCATACCTTTTGTGACATATCGAAAAACAATCACCAACTGTTTCAAATTTATTGTAGTGTTTCCTCAATACTCTCTCCTTTAACATACCCCATTGCTTCTCACTTTGTTTCCCCAAAAAAAGGTATTCCTAGGTAATATAACCTATGTTACTAGCTTATTTGATCATCAGTTTTCTCCTTATTGTTTCACTAATATTTTTGGGGTTTAATCACCATTCAAAAGTTGATTTTTATATCTTATATAAGGCAAATTTGCAATAAAATACAACTTGATTTATTAAAAGGGTAAACTATAAAAATAGTCACTTTTGTTTGCCTCAGATTACATTTTAGTCGCTTATGTTTGAAATGTTACGTTTTAGTCGCTTACATTATCGTGTTGTAACATTTTAGTCACTGAGTCGTTAATTGCCATCAATTGCCATCAACAGTGTAATGGTAAGTTGACGTGACACGTTAAATCATCATTTCAAACGAAAATTTCAGGTTAAATTCTACAATTGCTCCCTATATTTTTTCATTTTAAGCAATTTAAAATTTTCTTTTATGTTCTTTTAACTTTCATTTTTTTTCCATTCTCTTCTGCTTCTCCCTCTATTTTCCTCATTTCTTCATTTCTTTTAACGTGATTTTTCTATGTTTTCTATTTTTAAAACTAGTCCACAAGCTCGCCTCACTCAAAAAAATTAAATTGTTCAAAAAAATAAAAGTATAGGGACTAGTTTTAACAAATGGAAAACATAGAAAAAACTACGTTAAAAGAAATGGAGAAGGGATGAAAATAGAATGAGAAACGAAAGAGAATGGAAAATAAAGAAAAAAAAGGTAAAGTTCAAAACATAAAAGAAATAAAATTAAATTGCTCAAACGAACAAACAAGGGGACCAATTGTATAAATTAACCTAAAATTTTTATTTGAAATAATTATTTAACGTATCATGTCACTTACCATTACACCATTAACAATAGTTAACAACTCAAATGACTAAAATGATACAACGTGATAACGTAACTAAAACATAACAATTCAAATATAAATAATTAAAATATAACCTAAAATAAACAAAAGTGACTATTTTAAAAGTTTTAATTACTAAAATTCACCCTTCACTATAATCATTCAAAATTGTTTCTACAAATGTACAATTACTGATGTCAGCACCCATAAATGGTAAGGAGTCATGGAGAAATGAAACCAGCTAATTATGTATAATATTATTTTGTTTTATATGAATGAAATTCGTGATGAGTAGTTGAAATTAAAAGATTACTTAGATATATTTGATAATGAGTATTTTCTTGGGCAAATAATGCAATTTCGTCAAGTTGAATTTAATACCATTAAACAACAATAAAGTTTATATTTGTATTTAGGACATGAAAGAAGAGAATTTTTATCATTTATGGTCAATGAATTTTTTTTCCAGAAAAGGTCAACGAAAATTTTAAATTTAAATATAGTTAACTCCTCTCCAATTATTAGATTAAAAAAAAACACATTTAAATAGGGCAAATTACCAAAAAAAGCCCTATTTTTTTAAAATTTACCGAAATGGGCCCGGTATTTTATTATTTACGGAATGAGCCATTTTCCGAAATCAAGTCCACGTCGGTAGCGATGTCGGGGGCGTGTCGAACATCGCGTCCCACGTCGGTAGCGTTTTGCTTACGTGGACACAAATCGCGCCTACGAGGACGCGATTTGCTGACGTGGATGAACAGTTTATATTTTTTAGCTTGGAAAACTTTGAAAGGCCATAACTTTTTGCTCGGTTGTCCGATTGAGACGATTTTTTTTATTTTGAATAACTTTTCGAGATCTACGCGCTGATAAACTGCCAAAGGCAGTTTGCCGCAGTTTTCATCAAAAAAGATCCTTTAATTGATTAAAAAATAAATGCAACAGATACAAAAAAGATTCAAAATTGTTACCAACAAGATTGAAACTTGATGTTATGTTTGAATATATTGATTTAATATTACATTAATATATTAATGTAATATTGAAGAGTTAATTGATTAAAAAAATAAATGCAACATATATTAATGTAATATTGAAGAGTTAATTGATTAAAAAATAAATGCAACAAGTACAAAAAGATTCAAAATTGTTACCAACAAAATTTGAACCAAGGTACTAAGAGAAAAAGCAAGCATCTTAACCAACTAAGCTAAACTAATTAATTGACGTATTATAAAAATACTGTTATTATCTTAATTATATTACTTACGTTCTAACGATTTATCGGACCTATGCCATACACGTGTCAAATCGTAAAAAATAATACAACAATTACGTAAAAAATCCGTGTTTACTTCAAATAAATAAGGAAAATAATGATTTGAATGTTTCAAAATTCAATTTTAAACCGAAAAATCAAAATTTAGGGTAAAAGGATCTTTTTGACGAAAATCGCAAAAGAACGCTTGGTACATTGTTTGTCGATCGTAGATCTCGAAAAGTTATTTGAAATAAAAAAAATCGTCTCAATCGGACAACCGAGCGAAAAGTTATGGCCTTTCAAAGTTTTCTAAGCTAAAAAACATAAATTGTTCATCTACGTCAGCAAATCGTGTCCTCGTAGGCGTGATTTGTGTCCACGTAAGCAAAGCGCACTGACGTGGACGCGATGTTCTGACACATCCCCTGATATCGCGCTGACGTGGACGCGATTTCGGGAAAAGTGACCCGTTCCGGTAAATAATAAAATACCGGGCCCATTTCGATAAATTTTAAAAAAATAGGGCTTTTTTTATTAATTTGACCATTTAAATATACTCGAATTCATATTTTCTTTATTGCTATAAAATAAACTATCTTAACTCGACGAGGCTCACAAGCTTTTTTTTTAATTTGTTTAATCCTAGTAACACTTTTTCTCCCACTTACTAGTCTAACGAGTTATTTTTTAAAAAAAAAAATTGTTTATTAAAATAAAATGTACGATAAAAGTGGGATTTGTCTACCAATAAATCTGTGATTAATTGAACAACATTATTCTTCCATCAAATGCAGCCATCGTGCCCTCTCAAATAATTAACCATGGAATGGAGCAGCAATTTTGGCTCAACTCTTATATTAAAATTTTTATAAAATATATCTGAAACGTGTATGTATACTTGATTGATTCATGTACTATATATATTTAATCTATGCCTACTAATAACATAATTGAATCATAAATAATGTCCACCATTCTATTTAATAATTAAGAAAAAGAGTAAAATTACTTGAGATCAAACATAAATTCTCATGCATGTAATATACTGCTGTTGTTACTGGATCAAGAGGTTATTGGCTTGTTTTTCAAAAATATTAAATTATTTGTTTAACTCTAAAAATTATTATTTTTATTTTATAAGTTTATTTATTTTTTTATATTTTCTCTAATAAAATTGCTGTATTCCTTTGGATGCCCAAATATCATCAGTGGATTTAGCTGCATCTTTACCTCGATTGCTGTGCAAGTCTTTATTTGAATCACAAAAGACCAGTGCATTATTATAATAAATTACATCAGGACAGTAATAACAATAAAGATAAAAGTATTAATGATTATTATTGTTGATATAAAGCTGAGAAATCTTCGTCCCTTAAATAAGATGATAAAGATAAATATATTTTAACACACTCGAATTATGTTTTCTTTTACTTGTAATAATATTGATACCAACCAATTTAAAACTTAATTGACTTGTATTATTATTTTATTAATAAATACAATTTACACATTTTTAATATTTTTAAATACAAATGCTCTAAATTTTGTATTGTTGATACAAAGTATAACAAGGGAGGAGAGTAATGAGGAAACACTAGTGGTTTTGTAGAAACCAGTTCACTTAGAGAGCGGAGAGTCGAAAATGAACAAAATGTCAAACTGGGTGGGAAAGAGAGAGATGAGGGAATAACTTAGAATAACTTTTAAGATTTTTAAATGGTCGATTCCTTCTTCATCATTAGGAGGACATTTATAAGAGAGGTTCTATTGTCCACTAATGTGACGTGGTAGGATAAGTGCTCAACCTCGCTAAATGTATGAAAGATATTCATGGGCATGAATGACGTGCATCGTGATATCTATTTTGTTATGCACTTAAACAATACGAGGTTGTTATGTTTAAATGGACCATTTATTGTATTGGCAATGTGTTCGCACCTAAAAGCAGGTGTCTTAGAAGCAGATGATTATCTCATTATTGAAGAGTGGGAGTGCTTGTCAATAGTGCTTTTCTAACAGATGGTCTTGATAATGAAAGGTGTTACTCCTCTAGTTTGGTTGAGCGATCAATTAGGAAACTACCTCAAGTGGAGTTAGAGGGAACGTCAATGTTTTCTGTCTTGTTGACATGTGTCTAGATAACGAAGGGATATAATATATCTTATATAAGATTTTTTTGCCTAACATGCTTAATGATCATTTTTTATTTTAATCTTATCACCACAGTTATTTTTGAATTTAAACACATATTTTATTATTAATTTTAATCTCGACTTAATCTCATCACTATAACAATTAATTTCGGAGTCTAAAACTCGACAAAAGCATTAACTTGAACACCGGCGATTCGGGTTCTGAATTTCCCCACCCGACGAGCACCAAGATTGCGGTTCAGGGTTTTTCTGAACCCGCTAGTTGGGTTAACTAGCTTAACCAACACTTCATCCCATCCCATGGTTCTACTCTTATCTTCCGATCTAAGTCTAAGATTTTCCCCCACTCCTTACTCTATTAATTTAGTAACAATTATGAGCCCCCAATTGGCACTCTTCCTTCGTTTCTAACCAAACCCCATTTCCAAAATCCGCGTGACACTCACAGCCTCCCGATTCAACAACGACGAAATACCCGTATTGCACAACACGCGCTGTAAACAATCGTGAGTCAAATATACTCCAACACTGAGCCTGCTCCAGTAACTGTCGCCGCAATTGTTGAGATTGTCGTACTCTTCCCCCACCCCCACTGCCTTCGCACGTGACTTGTTCATCTGTAAACTCAACCATGGTCAACATAAATTAACCTCGGTCAAGTCTTTCAAAAAAGAAAAAATAAAAAAAAAATCTGCGATAATGGAAATTCCCATTTGTTGCCGAGTGGATTGATAACCGTTAGATATAAAAATAATGACGTCAAGGTTTTGTCTCAATATCCGACGGTTGTCGTTTCCTTTGGCATTATATTCTTTGGTTGGGTCCAATCTAGTTAATTAACTCATTAATATAGAATAATCTGTCATCAAAATAATAAAGAAAGTTATCAACTCATCATCTTTAATATAATATTATTTTTCACTTTTGTTGCATTAACTTAAAATGTTGTTAATTGTTTAATGCAAGTGGTTCATTTTGTTATAGTAAAATAGATTATGTTAAATAATCCTAAGCAGTACAATACAATATTAGCGAAAAATATTACACTTAATACATTATTAAATTAAAAATGTGTTTTTCTATAATTTAGTCGATGTTGAGTGATATCTATGAACATTTGTTTACATTTAATTTAATAATAATTATGATTAAACTTCAAGAATCGTGGCCTAGACATTGGTGATATATAATGAATGATGATTAATGATACAGTGCCCACTTCCTCCCCAGTTTTCAAATGCCTACATTTGTTGGTCCATCGTGGAATGATGGAGCGTCCCCACTATTAGTTGCACAAAACCATGGTAATTAATGATATGTTCATCAGTTGGCCCAAGTGGAAGCAAGTTGGTGATGCATTAAAAAGGTCACAACCATTTATTAACCACCCTTTCTAGGAAACCTTATCTTAAATTAGATACATCCCAATATTATCGCGTTTGTTATGCCATGTCAATTAATTATTTTTATATATTATTCACAAAAAATTAATTAATATATTCAACGGTTATCATTTATATTAAGATTGAAATTTTGACTTTTGAAAAATATAGTGACTAAGAATTGTCTAATTAGAAAATCTGAACTAAATTTAAAATTTGACACATAATATAAGACTAATTGTAGAATTTAATCAAAAAATTTAACTACTATCATTCAGTTAAGACTAAAATTTTAAAATTGAAAAATATAAAAAGTTTATTTTATTCAATTTTCTAGTAAGAGATTAAAGATAAAATCAATTTCTTTTTTCGAACTCTAAGCCACAAATTAATATAAAACTAACTACTCTTTGAGATGGACACATTTAATTTATTTTTTATTTTACACTTTATTATTTGATATTATTATTTTTACACTAATTAAAAGGAAAGGGTGAGTAAGAAATCACCGACAGATTTTAGGTGAAAAAAACTAACCACCTTTGGTAAATCACATTACATGTGAAACTTCTCGTGACTCCCGCTTTTCATTTTTCATTAAACTACAAAAATATTTGTCAACCGACAGCTAATAAGAAGGACAAGTTTCAGGCACAGGAATGAGATTGGGTGCACGTGTCACCATTTTAATGGTTACAAATAACTTATTGAAATGAGTCTTACGTCAGCTGATTAAAATTACAAGGGTTTACTTTAGGGGTTAAAACCAGATGGTTAACTGAGTTGAACCCCTATATAAACTGAAGGAAGGTGGTGACGAAAAGCCAGAGTGAGGCTTAGAGAGTTATTCACACCAAAAATTTAAGAGAGAAAAAAGAGAGAAGAATTGATTTGTGGTTTTTGTTTTAAGATCTCCTCCCCCCCTTTTCTCTGTTAATCCCCGCTTCTCTGAATCCCTTTCTGTTAATCATCTGTTTCTATTTTTGAAAAAAATTCTGATTTTTGGGTTTGTTTTTTGTTTTCAGTTATTGACAGTCGTTTGAAAGCAAACTTAGATTACAGGATTTTCTTCAAAAGCCAGGTGTTTTCAGAATCGAGATCCAGGTTTTTTGCTTTTAATTTTTCTGTTTTTTGTAGATAAAATCAGCTGAAGGGGTGATTTTTGATACCTCAAAAGCTTGATTTTTTAGGGCTATCTTGGATTTAAAGGGGTTGTCTATTTTAAACAAAAACCTCCTTAATCCTTTTCTGGGTTTTTGAAACCTGTTCTTAAGTTTTGATAAGAAACAGGTTACTTTTTTTTTTTTTTCATATTCGAGTTTTTATCTTTTCTGTTTGAAAGAAATGGCAGCTACAATGGATTTCTGTAGTAGCAGTTCAGATATATATGGTGGAGAGTTGATGGAAGCACTCGAACCTTTTATGAAAAGTGCTTCTTCCTCTTCCTCTTCTTCCCCTTCCCCTTCTCCTTCCCCTTCTTCTTATTCTCCCTCTCCTTCTCCTTCTCCTTCTCCTTCTACTTCATACCTCTCTTTCTCTTCTTCCCAAACACAACCCAATTTTTACGCAGATGGTTGTTGTTATTCCCCAGCAGTTGATCAATTTTTAGGTGTTCAGCAGCCTCAACTTGGTTCAACCATTGGGCTAAACAACTTAACCCAAGCTCAGATCAACCAAATTCAGGCTCAATTCCTCTTCCAGAACAATCAACCAAGCTACCTTTACCAAAATCCTCAACTTAACGCCAACCCCAACACCAACCACATGCTCAGCTTTCTTGGTCCCAAGCCAGTCCCGATGAAACAGATGGGTTCACCACCAAAACCCACCAAGCTCTACAGGGGAGTTAGGCAACGTCACTGGGGAAAATGGGTCGCTGAGATCCGGCTACCTAAGAACCGGACACGTCTTTGGTTAGGCACTTTCGATACAGCCGAGGAAGCAGCCTTGGCTTATGATAAAGCAGCCTATAAACTTAGGGGTGATTTTGCGAGACTCAACTTCCCTAACCTTCGTCACCAAGGTTCCCATATCGGTGGCGACTTCGGTGAATACAAGCCTTTGCATTCCTCTGTTGATGCTAAGCTTCAAGCTATCTGTGAAAGTTTGGAACTCAACCAAAAGCAAGGGAACAACAACAAGAAGAAGAAATCATCGAAGGAGAACAAAGTCCAATTGGCTGAGCCTGAGGAAAAGACAGTGAAGGTGGAGAACTCCCCCTCATCTTTATCTCCGGTTCTGTCGGAGAATGAGGGGTCGACAGAATCTTCACCTTTGTCGGATCTTACCTTCTCGGACTTCAACGAGCAGCCATGGCCTGAAGTTGTTACTTCCTCGGAGTCTTTTATGTTGTCCAAATACCCATCATATGAGATCGATTGGGATTCTATTCTAAAAGCTTAGTTTGATGTAACAGATGTTTTTCTTTGTGTATTTTTTTTTTGTAAAGCTCACTGCAATTGAGTTTTTGGTATTTGCAGTGACAGGTTCTTTAGGTTATTATTAAAGTCTGTTTATGAGTTTAGGGTTCTTAGTATTATCGTGTAAGTCTTAATGTTTATAAGAATTTAAAAGATGTTCTCCATGGTTGTCAGCTCGTTTTTTCTTGCTGGACCGAAAAGGAGAAATTTGTTAGCGTCCATAATAGTTCCATAGCATCTGTAATTTGAATCCTATTAATGTTATTTATGGTCCTTTTCCCTTGTCTACTTTCATTGTTTTAGAACATGCCATGATGGAAACTTGTGAATATCACAGCATCAAAGAACCACCACAGGATCTAATGGACTGCAGAACCCTCAGGGTTCTTGTCTGAAATCGATAAATCTTTGAGAATTAGTGGACGTTTTATGGCTTGAAAAGCGTTTAAATCCGGAAATTGGGTTTGGAGTTCACGAGTTTGACACAAGGGGTGTGTGTTTTTTTTCTTGGTAGCTTCAACTCCAAGTGGACAAAAACGGAAGTAACATACTATATGTTGTGTTTTTCCAAGCAAAACATGGGTGAATGTTGCAGGGAAGTTGTAGTGTTTCTAAAACTTTGTTCGATGAATCTACCGTGGGTTTGAGTTGGGCACAATTTCTGAAGACTTGGCTTTCAAGTAAAGCGTTTACCCAACAGCCAACCTTGCTCGTCTTATGATTGCAATTCCATTTTGGCAATGGAGAGCCTTTTCTTTGCCTCACAATCACATATCTCCCTAGGTGTTCATGATTGGATGATTTTATATTTCCATCCAGTTTATACATACCATAATATAATCCATAGTTATTAAAATACATTTATATATAATAAAATTTATTAATAGTTATATATATATTCTATTGAAATTCTAAACATAAACAAAACCACCAAACCTTTCATATTAGAGGCCGGTTGTGTCTTAATTCGATTGACATAGGCGTTGTTGTCAATGTTGGAGTACATGGGTTGAGTGAGTTGAAGCGCATTATCTTCCTATTTATGAGTTGATGAGAGGCTATAGGTAGTTTTAAGCATTTTGTCAACAAAAATGGTCAAAACCTATAATGAGTTTTTTTAAAAAAATATTTATATTAAGGGATTTAGTTCTACACTCCTTTTTATATTCTTAGGAACAATAATTGGTACAGCTACAAGGAGTTTTTAAACCCCATAAGCAGAGTTTGACAAGTATCCTATAGTGTTATAGTAAAATGCTAAAAAATATTTTAAAAGAATAGACACATAATTTTTTTAGGCGACTTGTGGAATAAAAAGTATCTTGTCATTGTACCAAATACTAACCCATATTTTATACTGAGTAAAACATATTCCAACGATACAATCGTTGAATTTATCGATGTAATTGTATTGGTCATACTTGTAAATTTTCAAATCGATTCAATATATTTTTCGATCGATATAAAGTAGTTTATATATTAATATTTATTGACGATTTAAACTTATTTTTTCCATTGAATAAATAGTTAGAAATTTTAAATTTATGTTAAATTTGAATGATCTAATGGAATATATAATATAATGGTAAGATGATTAAAATATTAATCATACCAAAATACTCATAAGGATATAAACCTATATTACTTTTACAATAATATAAGTGGACATCTAACTTTTATATGATAGTATAATACAATTTTCATACAATATAAATTACAGATAAGCTTAAGTTTTGAATATTAAAATTGAACTTTGTTCATATTTCAATTGTGGTTAACTATTTTTATTTAAAACTGTTTTCATATCTAATAATAAAATCCTATGTCACCATTGAAATAGTCTACATTGTTATTTTCTTCTTCTTCTTTTGAATAGTCTCATTATAGATTCTAATTATATATATTTTTACAATAAAATGCCTAAAACTACGCATAACCCTCCATAATCCATAAATAAAAGGATAATACGTTTAGGCACTCAACCTATAAAATTGGGTACATCTAAATTATACTAGATGTGGAATAATAAAGAAAAGCAATTATGTATTCAGAGAGGAAATATATATTTGATATTAAACATGGTTTAATATGCCTTATCAAATATTTTGCATTTGACAATATATAATTGTTTTTCTATTGAGTTATTAATAATATATTTTATCATCCAATATTAAAGATAATATCAAGTATGGACAGAGAAAGCAACACAAAGGAAAAGGCATCCAAATGCAAATAAAATTGCAATATGGGAGCAAATTAATGACAAGACAAGAAAGAAAGTAACGTGGAAGCAACTAGATTGATGATGAGACATGATCCTTATTAAAAAAAATTGTGCGGGATTCAAAGAAAATCAAATAAAATTCAAGAACTCTCCTATAAAAGGAGAGTGAAGGATGCTTAAAGGGGCATCAAAAAACCTTTCTTCATCGAAAAAAGATCTACTTCTCTTATTATCCTTTGTAAAAAACCTTTCCTGTAATACTTCTACTTTTGTAAAAATAATATCTATTGACTTTCGCATACTATCAAATATCCATTCTTGTAATTGGTATCAGAACGTCAGTGTAGCGATACTTGGAGAAATAATATCGTAGTATTCATTGTAAGTTATTATCTTTTATTTACAATTTAGTTTATTTTATGCTTATTTATCTTAAAATCCATATATACATTATTCGTCTTACTATTGCCTGCTTATGTCTTTATTAATAAAATATTGAAATATATCAAATACAACAAATCAAATATTAAATATTAAACTTAGTAGATATTATTTAATATTGAATCAAATATTTAACATTAAAATACAACCATATATAATTATCAAATATATACAAAATATTTAATATTAGATATCAAAATATCTAATGTCACATAAATATTTGATAGAAAAGCAATATTTAATATTAATATTTGATAAGGTTTGTTATTATCTTTTGATAGAAAAGCAATTAAGGTTTTTACATGTTGCAATATTAAATATTATCTTTAATATTCAGGATAGTCATCCAATTATATATTGTCAAAAATTAAATTATGTGACATTAGATATTAAAAGAATTTTTTAAAATTCTCCATGAATATCAAAACTTAAAAAAAATGAAAATATAGAATTTTAGAAAATCAATATTTTCATAAATTACCACCTCCATGGCTGAGATTTGTAGAAAAAATACAATTCTTATTTAAAAAATATAGTAAAATAACTGGAGTAGAACTAGAAAACATATATTATATAGGAAATAGAATTAAATTTGCAAAAGAAAGAATAACTTTATTTTGTCTACAAAGTAAAGCTTCTAAACAAGTTAAGCATAAATTAAGTTATAAACATTGTACAAAAAATTTAGAAAATGAATGAGAATTTGGATGTAAACACATACGTCCTAATACTTATAAAAACATAAAAAGAAAAATAGAAGATATAAGCTAGTTAGATGGAAACCATGAAATAAAAAATATATTGGTTATAATAAAAGAAAAGATTTGTTAGAAGAAAACTTCTAAAAACCTAAAAACAAATATGTAAATGTTTTATATGTGATGAAGAAGGACATATAGCACCAAATTGTCCTAATAATAAAGGAAAAGTGCAAGAAAATGATTACAACTCACGAAGAACAAGATTTAGAAATATGTTCAGAAGAGGAAATAAATCTCAAGAAATATTATATGAATTAATATCATAAACAAATTAAGATACGATAAAGAAGAATATATATTTATGTTTAATATAGGAAGCATTTCTAAAATCAATTAGAAAAATTCCTAAAATGAACAACAAGATATAAAATTAGAAATATAATCGTAAAAGAAAAGACTTTTCGATGAAATGATAGAGAAAATAATAAAAATCATATTTCTAAAGAAGGAATTTATAAAATATCTAAATATAAGATATGGTGTCAAAGACATATAGAAAAAATAAGTGGTAATACAAGTAGCTAAAGATACTAGAGGTGGATTGATAGAAATCTCATTATTTACTAAAGATAAAATTAAAAGAATTAAAAGAACTATACATTTAGGAATAATAATTATAACAATAAGGGCTTTATTTAGAAAATGCCATGATATACCAATAATAGCAGCTTTATTAGATAAAAATTTGAAAATTCAACAAAAGCACTTATTGGAGGAATTCAATTAAATTTACATATAGGAGTAATAGGATTTAAAGTTAAACCAAATTACTTTATATCTATTACATATCCTCGATAGAAGAATGTTTATGTCTTAGAATTGGACAAAAATTCTGAAATTAATGATTTAGCGAAGATATAGCAATAAGTTGGACTTCTATTAATGAATATACTAATACATCAAAGTAGAAATCAAAGAGATTAATAAAAAATTATTGAGCTCTTTGAACAGAAAAAATTCACTACTAAAATACAATCAAAATTATTACATATAAAAGATCTATCAATACCAAGAGACTGGATGATAGAAAAGACAAGTAGTGCAAGTACATCTAAACCTATAAGTACTATAGAATATATGTCGCTTTGGGATAAATTATATTTTAAAAATACTGCTATAACAAATACAAATGATAATTTAGTTTTACCTCAAATACTCAAATAGAGGAAGATGAGGAAAATACAAGTTCAATACCAATAGGAATGAAAACAGTTCATATTCCTATTTTTCCTCAGAACCAAATAGAAATTCTAGAAACACTAGAATGGAAGAAATACAAACTTCAATAATTATCCAACAAATGAAACTTGGAACAAGTGATGTAATTACTTTTCAAATTTCCAATCCAGGATATATTACACATATATAGAAATTACATTTCAATTTAGAGAATATAAAACATATTCTTTGCATGCTTTATTAGATCTTTGAGCTACAACTAGTAGTTACGAGAAAGAATGACATTCCTTTAGAAAAATGGGAACCTATGAAACATCCAATAAAAGTCATAGGAATAGATGATAATGAAACCATAATCCAATATAAAGCTAGAAATATACCAATCTACATAAATAATGTAAGATTTGTGATACCAAAAATATTATGCTTTCCTAAAATGCATGGAGATATATTATTAGGAAATAATTTTATATACCAATATTTATCATTTTCTATTGATAAAAATCTAATTATGTTATCTGCAGAAAAACTTTTGTAGAAATACCATTAGTAGAAAATCATAAATTTATTTGTAATAAAAATTTTACATCACCAAGAAAATAACAAATTAAACAACTTGAAACAAGTCATTGGTTGTTTAAAATATTAGAAAATAATTTTAGTGAAGAACCATTAAAATTATGGCAAAATAGTCCTAGATATTGTGAAATTAAATTGGAAAATCCCAATAAAATTACTAGAGTTAAACCAATGATCTATGCTAAACAAGATATAGATGAATTTGATATACAAATAAAAAAATTATTAGAAAAAGAATTAATAGAAAAATTAATAGTCCACATTCTAGTCCACCTTTATGGTAAGGAAAAAGCTGAAATAAAAATAGGAAAAGTTAGGATGATTATTAATTATAAAAGATTAAATCAAAATATTAATTTTGATGAATATTTTATTCAAGAAAGAATGTTTTAATTAATGAAGCTAAACAAGATAGAAAAACAAATAAACTTCTCAAATATTTAATATTGAATATTAAAGATATATTTCAGTATTTCTAACCTTAAGTATCAAATATTAAACTCGATTTACTGAAAAGAAATGGCATCTCGATCAAAAGTTGTGGTAAGGGTGGCGTAAACTTAGTGCAATTGAGATATTATATCTTACTGATCGGTTTGATGATTTCAAAACAGCAATGGAAGGAGGGTATGATTGTGGAATACCATGTGAAAAGAATCAGGGAAAGACCCCATAAGTCTTTCCTAACCTTCTCCTATTGGATGCCATATTTCCATCACCCACCGACCAAGTACTTTAATATTGGAGTTCATTATTTTGGTATAACTATTAATTTTTCATGTTTGTTTTACGGTTGATGAAATTTTTTATAAGTAAATGATTACCTTCTTAATAATATCTTTGATGTAACATACAAGAATTACTGTATTTACTTTTTAAATAGAGAAACCAGCATGCAATTTGATTCTTGATATGCAGACTTCCATATTTAGTACCTATTATTGGCCAATGAAGCAGCGGCAATTTCATACCCAACTCAATCCATGATGAACTAGGTTTACCAATATTCATCTCATTCTTGATTGCAATTTGGGTATGGCATTTAAAAGAGTAATACTTCCCAAACTGTGTAAACACCTGAATGTAGAAAATAGGAACAACTCCAACCCAATCAAGTCATCATGATGGGAATATATGTTAATTAAAGCTTCCACAAATTCATACACAAAACCATATTTTTGGAATTAAAGCTTTCTTATATAACGACTTTACATTCTTTTGGCTTTAAGTTTGTTGATGTAATATTTAGTGATGGAAGTTGTGGATTATTATTGGTGATGTAGGATACAAGTGGTTCACATCGTGGTGATGCTGATGAGCTAGATTGAGAGTTGGCAGAATTCTAGTATATCTATCAATATCTACTTCTTATACAGGAGTTTATATATTGGAGGGGGACATGATGCAATCCCTTTGCATGATTATCCTATCGACTGTTAGGTTACTTTTAAAATTAAGGGAAACGTTCTTTAGGATGTGGTCGGAGATGATATGATGACGAACTCCTCCTAACGAAGTGGGTTTAATCATGGTATGAAGACTTACTAATGGTGATGTGTAACAACAGCCCCCTTACTCGAGTAAAAAAACTCTAAAATTAAGAGTAGATTTAGATGGACGGTGTATTTACTTGCAGTTAGTATAAAAACATCAGTGTCAATGAGATTAAATACTGAAAACGATACTATAGTGTGAGATATATAATAAGCTAAATGCATCACACCCTATCGCTCATCCATATCCACCCTAAAAAGTCAAAAACACTACCTTTAATGCCCAACATCTCCATATGACACTAGAAACCGAATTAAAAAAGAAATACTCTTGTCAATGCATTCATTCACATAAGATTTAACCAAAAGAATCACTGAATCATTTTCTTTTGTAGAATTATTTATTCCCACTAAATATTCCAAAGAATGAAAAAAAATTAAAAGAACATTGGAATTTAATTCTCATTTTGAATATTAATGTACCAAAATGTGGTTTTGACACACAAAATTTAATAAATTTTGAATGTCTAATTATTGCCCCGGGCCAAGACCAAAAAACAAATAGACAAAATAAATAAATTTTTTTTACAATACCAGCCAAATTTACAAACCCAAGAGACCCAAAATTAAAAAAACCCTAAAGGCCCAATGGCACACAAAGCTAAACAAGTTCCAGCCAACAAGAAACCCTAGCCTCCTTCAGCAGCCGCCACAGACCCAGCCACGCGTCTCCTCCACGTCACCACAGTACGGCCTCCGTACCTGCAAAACGAACACGCGGACAGAGGCAAAGAGAGAAGCATTTTGTATTTTTTTTCTTTCTTTCTTTCTTGCTTTTTATTTTTCTTTTTTCTTTTGGCCATAAAAGCCACGAAGAGAATGATGTATTTTTTTACGAATCAGTCAAAAAAAATCAAAGAAATTCAAACACAAATACATTTTCGAAGGTAGTTTCATTTTTTATTTGGATTTCTTGTTTATTTCTTTCTTTTTCTTTCGTTCTTATTTATTTTTTTAGAAGGAAAAAACAAAAAATAAATAAAAAGAAAAGGACTGAAAACGTACCTTTGGTGAGAGAGGTGCCAATTCCGATGAAAATCGGCGTTATTTGAAGTCGGGAAGTCGGAAAGCCCCAAAAAATGGGTTTTCTCGATTTTTCGACAACCGTGGAAGGCGGCGCCGTCGTTGGCGACCGGCGGCCGCCAAGGTGGGCCGGCACTAGAGCTGGCCGGATTCTGGAAATTTCTTAAGGGGAGGGAAGAGAGCTTCGACGGCGCCGCCGCCCACGGTGGGCCGGCCCCAGATTCTGGAAATTTCTTAAGGGGAGGGGAGAGAGCTTTTTCTGTTTTTTTTTTAAGAGAAAGAGTATAAATGATTTTAAAATTTTTTTTATTTATAGACATGTAAAACGGTGCCGTTTTGGGCCATAGCTCCAAGCGCCAAAACGACGCCGTTTTAAGTCCGACCCACATTTGACCCGACCCGCCTAAAGGATCCGCGTGTTTCTGCCGTAAATGGGCAATTTCGCACACTGTCCTTCCGCATTTCAAGCGCGTTTCGATCCGGTCCTTTTTTGTATTTTATTTCCTTTTAAATTTTATCTCTCATTTTATTTCTGTTTCAATTAAATCCGCATCAAAGCACCGTGTTTTGGGAGTGAGGAAAATCTCCCTTTTAGTCCCCCATGTCATGCGCGCGTTGCGTTTTGATCCCTGGACAGTTTTTTAATTTCAATTTCTTTCCTTTAAATTCTGTTTTGACTTCAATTTAATCCTTATTAATTCAATGTACTTAATTTTTATTTTTTTTAAATTCATTTAAATATTTATTACTCCATTTTTTACTTAATTTTAAATCTAATAATTTTTGGTGTTCAAACTTAATATTATTTTAGTTTTATTATTAATATTGTTTAATTTATTGTATATTATTATCTTAGATTTATCATGCATTATTATTTGTAATTTATCAATATTATTATTTTAAATTCATCATTAACATTATTTAAATTTATCATGTATATTTATTTTAAATTTATCATTAATATTTTTAAATTTATCATATATTATTATTTTGGATGTATTACGTATTATTATTTTAAAATTATCATCAAAATTTTTAAATTTATTATGTATTATTATTTCAAATTTATTCTATATTGTTTATTGTAAATTGTTCTATTCATTTCAAATCGTGGATATTATTTGTATTAAATTATATATTCATATATATTATTTGTTTTAATTCATGAGTTGTTTTAAATTTCATCTATATATATTATTTATTTTGAATTATACACATTTTTTTAAATTACTTTGTTATTATTTTTCTATAAAATATACTTTCTAATTCTTCTTTACACATCTTTTACTTAAATATTTTGTATATTCTGTTTACACATTATATGTGTTAAAATGTTTACATGTAATTTTAAATGATTTTTAAATTTGTTTCATGTGTTCATTTTATTTTGAATTGATTTGTATACTAGTTTTTTTACCTTATTACTTGCTTCACTTTGTTTTATTTTATGTATTATCTATTTGGTATTGGGTTTTGTTTCATGTATAATTTTGACTTAAAAACTATAATGTGCATTTGAGTTTGTATATTCATATTTGTACGGTAGTCTATTCATGTATATTGTTCCATGTTCATACATTTACTTTTCAATTACGAGCATTACATCGTAGTTAAAATTTTCGATTTATTTGCCAAAAATGGGTCATTTCATTTCTTTTCATTTCGAATAAATTAAATTTACATCATTGTTAATATTGTATTAAACTTTCGCTTTAATCCAAATTCATAAAAAAAGGGGAAAATAAAGTTTGCAATATGCCGTCTTTGGAACGATGAGAAATCGTACCCTAACTTACGGGGTTTCGATTTTTTCGTCGAACTAAAAACGGCTAAACATTTTAATTTTCAAATACGCAAAGCTTCAATAAAGATTTTTAAAGGTTAGCTTATGCTCGGGAATTCAAATGTTGCATCCTAACTTACGGGATACGATATTTTGTTGCCTCAAGATGAGAAGGCCTTTCTACATATGTTCAAATTTATACAAATATTGTTAAAAAATATGTTATTAATAAAAAAGGGGAATCATTTTTAATCTTTTTGACTTTTCGATATTCGACTTTAAGACATTAAACAATCAATTCGGTACCAATTTTGGGCGTTATGAGGGTGCTAATCCTTCCTCGTACGTAACTGAATCCTAAACCCATTTTTTCCTAAAATTCGTAGACCAAAATTATTTTTAAGGTGATCCGATCACACCTCAATAAAAGATTGGTGGCGACTCTAATTTTTGTTTTTTTTAGTCAACACTATTTTTTATTTTCAAAAAGTGGTTTTGACAAATTTCATTTCAAAATTTAATTTTATTGATTCTTATAATAACTTTTAAATGTAGCAAAAAAACATAATAGCCTTTTAAAAAAATATATTTCTACTTCTTCAAAAACAAAAATAGCATTTATTCTTTGCTCAATGATATTACATTGAAATTTTAGATTTGTAGATCATTTATCATGCAAATGACAAAAATGAAATGCATACACTAGTCACCATGAATAAATTATTTGAGAGTTTAATATAATACATATTTGAAAAAGTATAAAACATGAATTTATTAAATTTAAAAATATTTAGGTTAATTTATAAATTTACGATCTTATTATAGATGTCACTATACTTTGTTTTCATTGATATTTGTCCGAGTAAATTTTGTAACCAATTTTATTTTGATGATTAATTGAATAAGAAAAATTATTTCAAATGCTTTATTTTAATAGTTAACAATAATATGACTTATAAATATTAATAATTAATAATTAAAGTAAAATTTCTATTTAGTGAAATAAAAATTGAAAAATAAAAATACATATATCATAAAAGAAAAGATAATTTTATTTTATAAAATAGTCATTTTATTGAATTTTAATATTATATTAATTAACTTATTATTATTAAATAATATAGAAAATATTTTTATTAAAATTTGCCTTTAAATTATTTTAAATTAAATTTGAATAGAAAAATTCAATTAAAAATCTAACTTTAGTGGCAAAATTCAATCAAATGAAAGTATAGCAACAAAATTCAAGATAAAGTTAAAATGTAATGATAAATTTATGTTGGTTTAAGAGCAAAGGGAGGGAGTTGAAAGCTTTGAAAGGCTGGCTCTTTGAAGGTCCGAATTAATACTAGAGGTGAAACCTTTGAAAAGATAAATATAGAATACAAATTATGATAAATTGTTATAGACAAATATCGGAAACAACTCTTGTTGCACTACCAACAAGCTAGTAGCAATTTTTATGGAAAAGGTAATTAAATGTATAAAAATGCTAATCCATTCACCCGTGATTGCTACACAAAAGCTAAAAACCAACATTGGAGCAATACCAAACATTTCCAGGTATGCAACGGATGGAATTTCTTCACAGCTACAACATCTCCTGATGACAACTCTGCTTTTTATATGTTTCCATATCTTCCATTCCCAATGAAATAATGAGCATAAAAATTTTTGGTAGCTCTAATGTTCTCTTCATACAATTTTCTTCCATTAAAGGGAGATATTGAGAAAAATATCTCATCACTTGCATTACTTTGTCTTTCTTTATGCATCTTTCTTCCTTTTCTTGAAGGCAAACAACAAAGCAATTGATGAAATCAAGAGATCAGTAGTTGATAAAAGAGGTAATATAACAACGTAAAGGGTTTTGTTGTTCTTGTGACCCTTCTTAGAAAAAGGCGTGCAAGGTGGTAATCCGCTAGCATTGCCACATAATCCTTTGTTCCCTCGCAATTCTTGTATTGAAGCATTTAGAAATGTTGGGCAGTTGGGAACGGGACAATGGAGCTCATTGTATGCAATGTCAATAGTGTACAAGCCTCGAAGCTTCTCCAAAGAGGCTGGAATTTCACCAGAGAGATTGTTGTGAGAAAGGTTTAGTGTGTAACAACCCGTTTTCAGTGAAATTGGAACAGTGGTTTCGGACCACAAATCCTAGTCAGAAAGAAAATTTATTTTAATATTATTGTATGGTCTGCATTATGATAGGGATAACGTATGAAAATTTCGTTAAGAAAATTTTACCGATTACATGTTTAATTAGGAGGAAATGTCCAAATTGCATAAAACGTAAAAGTTGAGTTCTAGTAGCTAGAGGGATCAAATAGCTATGGAATTTAAAATTTGAGGTCCTTATAAGGTAAATAGACCATCAAGAGGAGTTAATAGATAAGTATGATGATTCATCCATGGAAAATTAAATAAAGAAAAGGACTATATTGGAAATAAAAAGATGAAAAGATGAAAATTAATAAAATAAGAAAATATCATCATTTTCATCATCTTTCCCCAAATTATTTCCATGGAAACCCTAGCTAAGAGAAAAGAGTCCAAGCAAACTTAATTGGCTTAATTGGATCCGGATAGACCTAGTACGAAATTGGATTGAGGAAAACAAAAAGTCTTGGATTAGTAGCTTACGAACACGAACATTGTGGAGGTAAGTTTGTGTAACTAAATTGTGTACATTTATATGTTTGAATTAAATGTTATACATGTGAATTGTTGGTAGTTACTATACTTATGAAATTAATCACATATCCAACAATGCCCTATAAATACTAAATCTTGTTTGAATAAACAAAATTCGATTGGATACAGGTTCCCGGATGGTTGTGGTCTTGCATATGTTGCAGACACACCATAGCTGGAAAGAGCGTCCCATTATTAGCTCTCATGAGCTTTCCATTATATGGTTCTTGTGAGCTTCCCATTATAGCTCTTCGGAGCATCCCGATAGGTTGTGATCCTACATGTGTTGTGGAAACACCTTAGCTCTTATGAGTGTCCTGATTAAAGGCTCTTCATGAGCTTCCCGTTAGTTGGCTCTTTGGAACTTTCCAAATGGCTCACTTAAACTTTCTGATATATGGCTATCCAGAGCTTCCTGATTAATGGCTTTTTGGAGCTACCTGTTATTAGCTCACATGAGCTTCTTGAATATGACTCTTATGAGCTTCCCATTATAGCTCAGATAAGCTTCCCATTTATGTGCTTTTATGAGCACCCCCGAATATAAGTTGACGAATTTACAGTATTGTACACTTTGGGTATACTACCCTACCCTACCCATATATCCATCGAGATTTCAAATGATTCAACGGGTGAAATTTTGATATAAGTTAAGATGAATTCTGAATGAATCGTTACCCGTATTTACTTGAAAACAAATGGCAATATGATATGTGATGAGTTCAACCTTGTACTTATTATTTGCATGAAATACATAACTAACATGTTGATGAGGATGTGTGGTTAGGTATTGATTAAATTGATTTGGATGCACTTTGTATGCTTATTTTAAAAGTAAATGAATGGTAAGTTAATTTTTTGTTATACGAACTTACTAAGCTTAAAAGTTTATTTTATTTTATTTCCTCTATTTTATAGTACTTGGAAGCTCGTAAAGGTTGGAATCTAGTCAGAGATACATCACACTATCTATCAGTTCGTTTCGGTATAAATAGAAAGATTTTCTTTGAGCATAATGGCATGTATAGGTTAATAGACCAAAGTTGAAAAATGAATGTTTTGGTTGCAATTAGCCATTGGAATGGCTAGTGATGGCAAGTTTTGATGAGCATATATATATTAGACTATTTTAGGTTTGGTATGTGGGTGCTTGGATTGATTGGATTGGTATACTAGGTATAAACATGCTTATATGAGTATTTGATCAATATGGTAAGTTGGATACTTGAATAAATGTGATGATATATGATGCAAAAGACTTAGATTTCAGCTTGATTTGAGGGTCATGAATTGTCTTGTGAATGCTTAAGTGTTGTTGTAGGTGGTAGGTAAATTATGTGAGAAAAGTGGCCTTGGAAATGGCTTATTTTAGTCCACATGGGCAGAGACACGGGCGTGTGTCATCTGTTGATGGACTCTCTTCAAGCTAGTGTAAATTTTCAACCTTTGATGGACTAGCCCAGTAAGTTGGTTGTCATCTATTGTGAAGTATTCAAGTGACCCACCATGGCAAATGCCTTACGGCAAATTTCCTTTCAGATTGTTGTGGTCTAGTTCTAACATGGTCAAGTTCATCAAGTTTTCGATTTCATTGGAATGGAACCTAAGAGTCGGTTATCTCAGAGGAACAAAGTTTCCAAGTTGCTCAAACTACCAAGTGAAGCAAGAATAAAGCCATTAAGTTGATTTTGACTCAAACCTAGCTTAACAAGAGAATACAAGTTTCTTATCTCCTCAGGAATGAGACATGAAAGATTATTGTTAAACATGTAAAGCATGCTTAGGTTTTTCAAGTTTCCAAATGTGGAAGGGATAGGACCAGTTAGACGGTTAGTGTCGAGGTGAACTTCAACCAAATTCCTAATATTTCCCAATTCTGGAAGAATGGAACCAAAAAGCTAGTTGTCTCGGAGGAACAGAATTTCTAAGTTTCTCAAACTGTAAGTGAAGCAGGAATAGAGCCATTCAATTGGTTTTCACTGAACTGTAGTTCAAAAAGAGAATTCAAGTTTCGTATCTCCTTAGGAATGGGACTAGATAGTTGATTTTCATAAAGGTGGGCAAGTGTAAGAAGTCTCAAGTTACCAAATGGGATCAAGCCAGATAAATTGTTTTGATACAAGCTTATTTGAGAAATAGATTCCATATTCCCTAACTCAGAGGGAATGAGACATGATATACTATTGTTAAACATTTAGCATGCTCAATTTTTTAATGGTTCCAAATGTGGAAGAGATGAGACCAGTTAGACAGTTCTTGTCTAGGTAAACTTCAACCAAATTCCTAAGTTTTCCCAATTCTGGAGGAGTGGAACCAGAAAGGGAATTATTATAGAGAAGCAAGGAAAAAAGTCGACTTAGTTTACTGATAGAAGCATGAATAGAACCATCTAGCTTGTTGCTACACAAGGCAAGGTCAGTGAGAAATTTGAGTTGACCAATTTCTCAATAAATTGAGCCGTTCAATTAATTTCATTGTAGAATTTTCTTCTCCAAGAAAAACCTCTTTTTATTACTCGATGATCATTGCTTGCTTGTTCATTGAAGCTTTATCACCAACATGATATCTTGTCGTTTTGTTCAATTAATGTTTTGACAATAAAATCCGAAGGGATAATCTTAGACTTTTCCTTTTAGATATTTCAACCTTTAAACTTGGTGCGTTCTAAACAATAGCCCTATTTTAGGTTCTTGTATTATTTAGAAACTTCTAGAGTAATATGCAAAACTTCCCTTGCGACAGTATTATTAGTCCATTAATCATTATTCTAATGCAACATGCTTGCAAAGAGATCATAACAATGGGTAAAATAGAATTGATTTGGGAGCATGGCTCGAAATGAATAAATTATCAAGGAAATGAAATAGAAATGACTCGGAACATGTATCTTGAAAAAGAATGAAGTATTCTAAGAAAAAATTTCAATATAAATAGTATGAAGACTAGGTGCCCCAGATATCGTAGCTTGAACTTCTCTGTACAACAATCTGAAGACCATTCTGAGTTTGACATGTGTTTAAGAGATCTACAGTACTTTGTTGATGCCCCCAAGATGTTGCCTACCCTTTCCTGTTGATTCAAGTATAGCAACATCACCACATGCCCCAATATGATCAAAATTGAGCTGCTCTGATCACCTCATGTCCCATTCTGATCAAAATTTGACTCGCCCTTTTCAGGTTTTCAACTCAAATCCCTTTTGGTCTCAAGGCGCCCACCTTGGCCTCTCTATTTTACTTTTTCCATTTATTTTTTTAAACTCAAAGCGTCCTTTGTGGATTTTCACCTTGGTCTTTTTTTTAAGGACTCAAGGTGCCCTTTGCGGGTTTTCACCTTGGTCCCTTCTCCTTCTTTAGGCAAAGTATTTCTTGACTGAATCTGAGTTTACAGGATTAGGCAAGTTTTTACCATCCAACTCACTTAAGATCAATGCTCCTCTAGAAAATGCCTTCTTGACGACATAAGGTCCTTCTCAGTTTGGCATTCATTTCCCTCTAAAATCTTTTTGTAGAGGAAAGATCTTTTTCAACACCAGGTCCCCATCGTGGAATTCTCTAGGACGAATCTTTTTGTTATAGGCTCGCATCATTCGTTTTTGGTACACCTGATCGTGATGAATAACTTTTAGCCTTTTTCTTTCTATCAGGTTCAACTGATCATATCGAGATTGGATCTATTCAGCCTCATCCATCTTTAATTCAGCTAATACCCGGAGAGAAGAGATTTCAACTTCAATGAGTAAAACTGCCTCCATCCCGTAAACTAGAAAAAAGGAGTTGCCACGGTAGAAGTCCTGATAGATGTTCGATAAGCAATGAGATCAAATGGTAATTTCTCAAGCCAGTCTTTGTAAGTTATCAAATGGTAATTTCTCAAGCCAGTCTTTGTAAGTTTCAGTGATTTTTCCCACAATTTTCTTGATATTTTTGTTGGCCGCCTCCAATGCACCATTCATTTCTGGGCAATACGGTGACAAGTTATAGTGTCTAATTTTGAATTAATTATAGATCTCAACTATCGTACTATTGTTTAGATTCAATGCGTTGTCCAATATAATCCTCTTCGGCATTCCATACCAGCATATGATCTTTTTTTCCCAAGAATTTGTTAACTTCTGATTTGGTGACGTTAGCATATGAAACATCCTTTATCTGTTTGGTGAAGTAATTAATGACCTCAAGAATTAAGCGATGCCCATTAGAAGCCTTCGGTAATATTGGCCCGATGACATCCATGCCCCACTTTGCTCAAAATCTGAGCCGCCCTTTTCGAGTTTTCAACTCAAATCCCCTTTGGTCTCAAAGCGCCCTTTGCGGGTTTTCGCTTTGGCCTCTCCTTTTTCTTTTCTTTTCTTTTTCCTTCTCTTTCCTTTTCTTTTTTCATCATTTTCATTTTCATTTTTTTATTTTTTTATTTTTAATTTTTTTTGAAACTCATAGGATTAGGCAAGTCCTTGTTATCCCTTTCGATCAGAATCAATGCTTTTCCAGACAAAGTCTTCCACACAAGATCCTTCCCATCCACTTTCATTTTGTATGCAAAGAATCTTCCTTGGTATTAGATTTCTCTCACAGGGCTTTCTGAGGTTAAAATTTGACTATGATGAAAAACTTTGGATCTTCCTCTTCAATCGGATAAAATCCAACAAAAACTCGATAGATGGAAACTCAACTTCAATGAGCAAAGCTGTGATACGCCAAAAAGAAATGTGTTGCTCAGAGAAATTTTTTTACTACATCGTTCATGATGTTAATCTTAAACATACTATAAATTTCTGATATCGTGCCGTTGTTCAAAATTAATGCATTGTCAAATTACAATGTCAGTGCTTAACCCGGGCATATATTGGTATGACCATGAGAAGACACCTTTGAACTCTTGAAATAGCTCAACAAGGTCTTGCTTCATTTCTTTGGCTATGTATGTTCTAATTTTTACTACTTTTCCCTCCTTCAAGGTCACAATCTCCATTGTCTTCTCATGAGGTAAAATTTGTTTCTCTTCCTGTTCTACCATCATTAACAAGCCCAGAGATAGGCTACATTCTATGTCATCTTTAAGGTCATTAGATCTTTCTAAACCCATGTCTCGCTCAAAAGGAGATTCTGAGTCTATAGCAGCATCACTCATGTCATTGATATCTAGGGACCTATTGTAGGTACTAAAGAATATTCAAAGAATATATGAATTTATGAATAATTACTTGTACAGTATGATTATGAATGAATGAAAGAATGATTTTGAAGAAAATCTAAAAGAATGAAAGAATAAAAAATAATTATTCATAAAGAATGAAAGAATATTGGCTCAAAAATGATTGCAAACATGTATTTCATTAAAATAATGACTTTCAGACATGAGTCTATTTCACAAAGGAGTTCTTATTGCCTCTAGGCTAAAAGCAACAAGTGTGTTTTTAATATTACTTTGAGTAAGCTGTAAATACTACTAGGGTTTCTTCTACAGTCCAATTATTTAGAACATTCCCAAGATAAAGGCGAATATCTAATAAGGTCCCTTCTTCAGTTGTTTCTTCGTATGCGACATTGATGTGAACGTTTCCTAACATTTCTTCACTTATCTCATTCACCCCATTATCAATATGATTACGTAGCGGATTTTCTATACTAAGGAATCATCGAATTTGATAATGCCCATATTGATAAACCTTTCGACCAGCTTTTTAAAGGCAGTGTAGTTTTCTATAGAATACCCCGTAATTCCGCATGATAGTCACATTGTGCGTTCACGTCATACCATTTAGGATACGGATATTGTAAGGGCTTCAAGTAGAAAGGGGAAACAACGTGTGCATCAAATAAAATCTGATACAGATCTCGATACGACATTGGGGTTGGTGCAAATTGAGCTTCTCAATGTTTTGCTTTGTGCCAAATTTTTTTCTTGGGGGATCTGATGGCTAGTAGTAACCGTCATTGGCTGGCTTGTGGTAATCGGCTTTGAATAGCCCTTCTTATACTTACTCTCATTATTCAACTCATTTTTCCTTTTCCTCAGGGCCTTTAAAGTATTGATTTGGGAGTTCCACTCTTGCCCTTTCCTTTTGTAATGATCTTCAAATTGTTTTGGGAACTCCACTCTTGCCTTTTTTTTTCCGCTAGGTCATCAATGGCAACAGGATTAGTTAGATTTTCCTTTAGGTTGGAACCTGAGCATGTCGAAAAATTCACTGGTGTCGAGGTATTAGTCTGGTATTGGGATCAGATGTTAACAGTTATCTTTTGTAAGTATGCACTTGGTTGTGCTTGGGTCTTTGTTGGGGTAAAGCCTGGAGGATATGCAGGGTCCTCATTATCATCCCCAAAGTGGACCACTGGATTTCCTTTTTTCTAACCCTTTAGCCAATAACTGGGCTAATTGGCTTATCATATTTCTTTGGAATTCTAGCATTTGATCATTCATATCTTGTTGAAATTTGGTTAATTGCTCTTGCATCTATATTTCCATTTGCTCTAATCTCTCCAACCTTTGGTCCATTCCTTTAGCTTTTACTGGGGTGCAGTAACAATGTTTGGTTAGTAGGTTTTTCTGATTTCCAGATTAACTGAAATAATTTCACTCAATTAGGATCTTTTGGTGGACTTTAATGCATATAATGTAATGTAATGCAAATGCAGGAAATGAATGCAAAAAAGAGACGCTGATTCTTGGTTCAATTCTATTAGAACAACTTTACTAGAAAACAAATCTCTTTACATAAAGTGGATATATATACGGCTTTGCCCTCATACTCCAGGCGAAGACATCAATCCTTTTCTTGATCTGGATGTTAAGATAAATCTTGCAAATTTCTAATGGATACCTCTACTAGCTCCTTTTTGCTTGATCTGGGGCCGCGACTCATTGCTCACTCATCATCGTGATACTCGTTAGCTTCTTTTTTTAAAAAGGTCGGGAGTTGATAACTCCTTGTCAACTTGAATCCTTAGACAACAAAGCAAAGTCGTGTGCTCTTTCGTTAGACTATCATCTTTCTCATGTTGTGTTTTCTCAGAACATATTCGAGCAACCGTATTATTTTCCATTTTACCAAGAAATTCATTCTCCATGTTGAGCTTTCTATTTAGTAATCGAACGCGAATCAACACCTCTTTTTTTATGATGAAAATGCAATGCAAGTATAACCAAAACAAAACAGGTTAGTACAAGGAAAAAGCAAGCAAAAAATAAATAGAGCACCTATTTGGGTGACCATTAGGGGTTTGGAGTGGTTCTACCTAGGGTTGACTCTTAGGGCTCACTACATATGGTTCGATTCTAAAGAAAGGGTACCTGAACCAGCAGATTCCTTGATCCTCACCCATTATAGGCTCATATAGACCGAGTTCAGTTCAGGGGAATACATTTTTCTATGGCTGCACGGAGATGAAAATCTCACGAAGACATAGGTACGAATGTATTTTAAAGCGATCCACTATCCTCGCATGGAGGTGAAAACCTCACGAAGGACTAGTTTCTCACTCCCACTTAGAGGTAAGATTGCCCAACCTATGCAATGCAAAAATGCGATATACATTGATGATTTGGACAACACCATGAAAATAATGGATAAAATGCAAAAGGAAATATCGTGAATTTAAAATAAATTTTGATTTTTTGACAAAAAGGAAAAAATTAATCAATTTGTGGCTTGACTCTCAAAACCAGTCCCCAGTGGAGTCACCAAATCGTGTCGTTCATTTTCAAAACATTATTCATTTACAAATCGTTATTCAATTTCAAAACATTTTTTTTTTATTTTTATTGCAGAAGGTTTTAAACAGTTTGCTTATTCGTGGTATTTTTGATAAAACATTAATTTCATTTGAAATCCCGAGTTTTACCTAACACTAATAGATTTAAATCATAAAACCGTATAAAATCCAAATTTTAACCAAAATTAAGAAGGCCATAATTACAACAAAATACTCCCAAAAATAAGTAAAATCATTAATAGGTAGAAAACAATGTAAAAGAAGTCGTGGCCACCATTGAGTCCTCCACTGCACCGATCGCCTATGTCCGGGGATTACATGACAGATTAAATGAAGGGGTGAGTTTACGTATGCCTTTTTTTTCTCGCTAGGTCATCAATGGCAACAGGATTAGTTAGATTTTCCTTTAGGTTGGAACCCGAGCATGTCGAAAAATTCACCGGTGTCGAGGTATTAGTCCGGTATTGGGATCGGATGTTAACATTATCTTTTGTAAGTATGCACTTGGTTGTGCTTGGGTCTTTGTTGGGGTAAAGCACGGAGGATATGCAGGTCCTCATTATCATCCCCAAAGTGGACCACTGGATTTCCTTTTTCTAACCCTTTAGCCAATAATCGGGCTAATTGGCTCATCATATTTCTTTGGAATTCTAACGTTTGATCATTCATATCTTGTTGAAATTTGGTCAATTGCTCTTTCATCTGTATTTGCATTTGCTCTAATCTCTCGAACCTTTGGTCCATTCCTTTAGCTTTTCTTTGGGTGCGATAACAATGTTTGGTTAGTAGGTTTTTCGATTTCGGATTAATGAAATAATTTCACTCAATTAGGATCTTTTGGTGGACTTTAATGCATATAATGTAATGTAATGCAAATGCAGGAAATGAATGCAAAAAAGAGACGTTGATTCTTGGTTCAATTCTATTAGAACAACTTTACTAGAAAACAAATCTCATTACATAAAGTGGATATATATACGGCTTTGCCCTCATACTCCAGGCGAAGACATCAATCTTTTTCTTCATCTGGATGTTAAGATAAATCTTGCAAATTTTCTAATGGATGCCTCTACTAGCTCCTTTTTGCTTGATCCGGGCTATGACTCATTGCTCACTCATCATCGTGATACTCGTTAGCTTCTTTTTAAAAAAAGGTAGGGAGTTGATGACTCTTTGTCAACTTGAATCCTCAGACAACAAAGCAAAGTCGTGTGCTCCTTCGTTAGACTATCATCTTTCTCACATTGTGCTTTCTCAGAACATATTCGAGCAACCGTATTATTTTCCATTTTATCAAGAAATTCATTCTCCATGTCAAGCTATCTATTTAGTAATCGAACGTGAATCAACACCTCTTTTTTTATGATGAAAATGCAATGCAAGCATAACCACAACAAAACAGGTTAGTACAAGGCAAAAGCAAGCAAAAAATAAATAGCACCTATTTGGGTGACCACTAGGGGTTTGGACTGGTTGTACCTAGGGTTGACTCTTAGGGCTTACTACATGCGGTTCGATTCTAAAGAAAAGGTACCTGAACCAGTAGATTCCTCGATCCTCACCCATTATAGGCTCATATAGACTGAGTTCAGTTCAGGGGAATACATTTTTCTATGGCTGCACGGAGATGAAAATCTCACGAAGACATAGGTACGAATGTATTTCGAAAGCGATCCACTATCCTGCATGGAGGTGAAAACCTCACGAAGGACTAGTTTCTCACTCCCACTTAGAGGGGTAAGATTGCCCAACCTATGCAATGCAAAAATGCAGATACACATTGACAGATTTGGACAACACCATGAAAATAATGGATAAAATGCAAAAGGAAATATCGTGAATTTAAAATAAATTTTGATTTTTTGACAAAAAGGCAAAAATTAATCAATTTGTGGCTTGACTCTCAAAACCAATCCCCAATGGAGTCACCAAATCGTGTCGTTCATTTTCAAAACATTATTCATTTACAAATTGTTATTCAATTTCACAACGTTTTTTTTTTATTTTTATTGCAGAAGGTTTTAAACAGTTTGCTTATTCGTGGTATTTTTGATAAAACATTAATTTCATTTGAAATCCCGAGTTTTACCTAACACTAACAGATTTAAATCATAAAACCGTATAAAATCCAAATTTTAACCAAAATTCGTAAAGGCCATAATTACAACAAAATACTCCCAAAAATAAGTAAAATCATTAATAGGTAGAAAACAATGTAAAAGAAGTCGTGTGGCCACCATTGAGTCCTCCGCTGCACCGATCTGCCTATGTCTGGGGATTACCTGTACAGATTAAACAGAAGGGGTGAGTTTACGTAAACTTAGTGTGTAATCCCCATACAAATGAACAGACAGTAAACAAATAATCACAATCTAGGCTTAAGCCCTTTTCAGTATCAGTGTCAGTCCAGTTTGGGCCTTAGCCCATCTCGGTACAAAATAGTCATGTAGTAGGGCTTTAGCCTATCACAGTATCAGTAGCAGTGAAAAATATGTAGTCACAAAAATCCTACCCATCCAGCCTCTACACACCATCTTCATCCAGCCCTACACTCCATGTGGGGATATAATCAACCCACCTATCCCTACACTCCAAGTAGTACCGAATGCGGCACTAGACAGTAGTTTGCAGCTGAGCTACCAGTAAATTAGGCTCGAGGACTTTCAGTTCACTTCCTCCAAACATTATAATCCTCTAACCCAATGCAATGCAATATACAAATATAACATGCTATATCATAATATCACGCATGTAAACAGGGCATACACTATCAAATCAGTGGGACATCATCATGCTTAATCATATCAGTCATATAGTCATTTCAGTCAATTAGGGGTCTAGGTAAACTTACCGACCCTACATTAGGTTCACAGTCGACTTGGGCGACCCGTGCAACCTTATCAGTCAAACAGTGAAAATGGGCCTACAAGCCCATGATGTTACCCACACGCCCGTGTGGCCCACATGAACCAAATTGGACTTGGCCTCATGATCCATTTTAATGTAACCCGTGCTAGTTATTTATTCATATGTGTTTTTTACTATTTACCTATATAACCCTTCAAAGCTATCTACTTGAGTCGCTGTTACTAAATTATTTGTATCTTAAGCTAAAAACTTCCAAATTAATATCTGTAAATTTTCTGTAAAACTAGACTTGTATATCTTCTTACCATAAAATTTTCAAAATTTTTGTGTAGCCAATAAGTACAGTTTATTCTTTAAATTTTTCATATTCATTATTTGACAATTTCAACCTTTCGCACTAAAATTAATTATCTTCTCGTACAGAATTGAATGATGTTTCCATTTATTTCTCTTGAAAATAGACTCATTCAAAATTTCAAACATATAAATTTTAACCCATAATTATTTTTATACAATTTTTAATAATTTTCCAAAGTCAGGATAGGGGATTCTGAAATCATTCTGACCTTGTCTCACTAAAATTAAAATATCTCATAATATCAAATTCTTTTACTTACTTCATTTCTTCTATGAGAAAATAGACTCAAATATATTTAATCACACATATTTTTCATCCTCTATTTCAATTTTCACAATTTATGGTGATTTTTCAAAGTTAGCCTACTGTTGCTGTCCAAACAGCAAGCAATTTTGGCTTTTCGCCGAATCTCTTATTTTTGTGTTTCGGGTACACACCTGGTATCGTTTCGTTGCAAATACACTCCCAAGCACTCTAAGACCTTAAAATCAATAATTAGAGCCCAATTTAGATCACTAATGAAAACTCACAACTGAAAATCGTCTACATCAAAATCGATAGCGAACCTAAACACTTACCGGCAACAAACCGAAAACTCAAACATTCAAATCTCTGCAAAAGCACCTACAACTACTTGATTTTGACCTAATCCGAAAGAACCAAAACAACCCTTTTTTAGAAAACCAACCATGGAACGAGAGAAAGTGGCAAAACGAATACTTATCGAATCGAGCGAGTTCATTCATCGAGTACGATGGAGGCATAAAAGAAATCAAAAGAAAAGAGGGAGGAAACAATGAAAATTCGGCAGAAAAAGGGTGAATAAACGTCAGAACGATGGAAGAAATTTTGGAGAAGAGGGAATAGAATTTTTGATGAACCGAAATTAGCAAAAAGATTTTGATAGAATCCCAATATCCCTTAATTTCCTCCACTAGTCCTACTAACCTACAACCACTCTAGAATCCCAATCTGCCGAAATACTTGTCCATCACTGTGCAAAAATAACGCCTACACTCCAACATGGATTCGAACTCAAGACCTCATACAATTAAACACTCCACATAACCATTAAACCAGTAGGCTCATTTTGTTATTTATTACCGACTATTAAACTTAAGCCCTTTAGGCTAGGTTAAGTTTTTATTTATAAAATGCTAAAATTTGTCCAAGTCATGGCTTGAACTTGGGACCTCCGACACACACCTAAAGCACTTAACCACTAAAGCTAACAGATATTTGTGTCACACATTCACAATACCAAAAATTAAAAGTTTGGGGCGTTACATATTAGGCTTAGCCTACTGCCAACCTAATCCCCAACCAGCTGCTCACCCCAGCACTCCTAAGTCCTACCCAATATAAACCTAATCTAGTATAATTTATAAACCAAATCCAATTTAAAGTATTGGGACTAAATCTGCAACTTTCATAAAATACAAGTACTAATAGAGATATTTAGCCGATTATTTTAACCTAAAAGTCTAGATACAAAAGCTTGGACATAAGTCCTTGTTCCAACGGTACACTACCAAAAAGTTTATTCCCATTCAAACCAAGAGAAAGCAAAAATGTCAACTTTTGTCCAACCCCCAATACGAAGACACTACACCTTGAAATTCATTGTCAAGTCAATGAATTTTAGGTTCGGGTAAACACCTAAATATTTATATATATTCCCTCTGAGTTAGTTTTTTTCAATGCGGACTTTCTTTAAGCTAGTGCAAATTTTCAACCCTTAAGGGATTGGCCCAATAAGCTGGTTGTCATCTACTGTGAAGTATTCAAGTGATCCACCATGGCAAATGCCTTGCAGCAAATTTGTGTTAATTATATATTGATATGGAAAAATTTAGTATGATTTGAGGTTTATAGAACCAGATTATTTTTAAATAATTATATATAATATTAATACCACGTATAAAATCAACCCAGAGTCCAACTAATCTAGCCCCACCTATCACCATCATATGTAGTATTTAGCTCAATGAGTCTAATAGCCAGAGGCAACTACCATTCCTTACCCATAATCACACTCATTAAAACCTTAGAACAGAATAGAAACATAAATGTGAGATGAACTCCCTATGTTTTGGTGTTGCTTCCCATGTCATAATTAGAAAACCATTAATTTTTTTAGAAACAATTTTAAGGATTTTATTAAAAGCTTTATATCCACTTAGTTGTAGCAATCTGGGAATTAGCCCATCCTAGTGTGTTGAAACTAAATTGCAATGATCTTCTCACAACTTCAAATGGGTAAGTAGCCGTTATCCATTTTTTAATTTAGTGACTTCCCATATTAATTTAATTGCATATAGATTAATTATTTGATTTAATTAAGTGTTAAAAAATATTATTTAGCTGATTTAAATAAAAAATCTCTAAGATATATTTTGAAGCAATTCAAATCAATCTCCACGAAATAGTAGATGCAATTTGCTTGATTTAAATAAATCAACTCTTTAAAAATTTGTTGCTTCATAATATCAATCTTCAAATATGGACTAATACATGTCCATAATATCAACTAATTCATGGCCCAACTATATTGTTTCAAAAACTTGCTAACTTCAAATATGACAAATTATAAAACCTTGGGCAGTTATCAACATAATTGTAAATACTTGGTGTCATTGCTCTTACAAGTGCCTCAACAATTTTAAAACATTTTCTTTTAAAAGCAATTTCAATTGGAGTCTATAGGATACCAAACAAACAAATTTAATTTTATTAGGCTTAAACTTCTATTGCATTTTATTAGAGTTCATTCAACTAGGAGTGAGTATTCAGTCGAGTCGAGTCAACAAATCCTATTGGTTTGCAGACAAGTCTAGATACAAAAGCTTGGACATAAGTCCTAGTTCCAACAGTACACTACCAAAAAGTTTATTCCCATTCAAACCAAGAGAAAGCAAATATGTCAACTTTTGCACAACCCCCAATAGGAAGACACTACACCTTGAAATTCATTGTCAAGTCAATGAATTTTAGGTTCGGGTAAACACCTAAATATTTATATATATTCTCTCTGTGTTAGTTTTTTTCAAGGCGGACTTGCTTTAAGCTAGTGCAAATTTTCAATATTTATATATATTCCCTCTGTGTTAGTTTTTTTCAAGGCGGACTTGCTTTAAGCTAGTGCAAATTTTCAACCCTTGAGGGATTGGCCCAATAAGCTGGTTGTCATCTATTGTGAATTATTCAAGTGATCCACCATGGCAAATGCCTTGCAGCAAATTTGTGTTAATTATATATTGATATGGACAAATTTAGTATAATTTAAGGTTTATAGAACCAGATTATTTTTAAATAATTATATATAATATTAATACCACATATAAAATCAACCCAGAGTCCAACTAATCTAGCCCCATCTATCACCATCATATGTAGTATTTAGCTCAATGAGTCTGATAGCCGGAGGCAACTACCATTCCTTACCCACAATCACACTCACTAAAACCTTAGACAGAATAGAAACATAAATGTGAGATGAACTCCCTATGTTTTGGTGTTGCTTCCCATGTCACAATTAGAAAACCATTAAATTTTTTAGAAACAATTTTGAGGATTTTATTAAAAGCTTTATATCCACTTAGTTGTAGCAATCTAGGAATTAGCCTACTGTGTTGAAACTCAATTGCAATGGTCTTCTCACAACTTCAAATGGGTAAGTAGTCGTTATCCATTTTTTAATTTAGTGACTTCCCATATTAATTTAATTGCATATAGATTAATTATTTGATTTAATTAAGTGTTATAAAAATATTATTTAGTTGATTTAAATAAAAAATCTCTAAGATATGTTTTGAAGCCATTCAAATCAATCTCCACAAAATAGTAGATCCAATTTGCTTGATTTAAATAAATCCAATCTTTAAAAATTTGTTGCTTCATAATATCAATCTTCAAATATGGACTAATACATGTCCATAATATCAACTAATTCATGGCCCAACTATATTGTTTCAAAAAATTGCTAACTTCAAATATGCCAAATTATAAAACCATGGGCAGTTATCAACATAATTGTAAATACTTTGTGTCATTGCTCTTACAAGTGCCTCAACAATTTTAAAACATTTTCTTTTAAAAGCAATTTCAATTGGAGTCTAATACCAAACTAACAAATTTAATTTTATTAGGCATAAACTTCTATTGTATTTTATTAGAGTTCATTCAATTAGGGGTGAGTATTCAGTCGAGTCAAGTAAAAAAATTCGACTCAAGTCGAGTCGAGTTAACAAATCCTATTATTTATGCTCAATGTTGTGTTTATATGGACCAATTATTTAACTAGTAGACGAAGTACAAGATTATTTAACTACATAAACAATATAATGATTTTTCCTTTTTACTTAATAGGTAAACATTTATCAAAACAAAATAGTTTTGCCTTTTAACTTAATGGTTTTGACTTTTAACCTAGAAAATGTAAACATTTATCAAAACGACGTAGTTTTGCATTTTCTTAATCAGATTTTCGGATAACTCAAATTGTATAATTCGCATTCGAGTTAAACCAAAAAATTTGATATTTTTATTCGAGTTGATCTGAAAAACTCGATTAACTTAAATTTTTTAACTCAAAATTTAAATTTTTTATCGAGTTTTTTGAGTCGAATCGAATTTTGCTCACCTCTACATTCAACCATTTCACTCCAATCTTGAAACATTAGATTTATTCGTGGGTCGAGTTTAAATAAAATATAGCATGTTATTTGACTGAACTTGACTTTACTCAAAGCGTAACGTTACTTTTCTACCAAAATTTAACTCAAATAAGTTTGAAAGAATTCGAGTTTGACTTGATCTGCACTAGAGGTGATTATGGGACAGGTTGTAACAAAATTTCAAGCTTGTTTTATAAGCCCAGCCCAGCTCGACCTGATACCAAAAATAGGCCTTAATTTTTGTTCAAACTTGGTCTGGATAAAAAAAGTTAAAACTCGAGCCCGGCTCGATTCACCCGTATTATTTTATATATAAATAGATTTTAAAAATATAATAAATTAAATATATTAAAAAATTAAAATAAATGTTTATCAACAAATTGAAAGTAAATTAAAAAGAAGTCTTTATACTTAAATAACACTAAGATAAGTGCCTCTAAAAATAAAATAGTAACAAAATTAACAATAAAACAAGACTAATATAATATCCAAACAATAATACATAGTAATATAATAGTGAAATAACAATAATTTTTTTTTTGCAAATTTAGGTCGGGTCGGGTTTGGGCCAAAAAAAGCTTACTTGAGGCTCGACCCATTTTTAAATGGGCTTTACTTTTGTTACCCAAACCAAATTTTTAAGTCTAAATTTTTGCACAGTAAATCGGTGAGATTAGGATTGAAATATAAGACCTGGCGACATGGTCGTGTGTCATCTGATAATTTCCTTAGGGTGCAAGTTAGTGAGTTACACGGCCTATGTAACACCCCGGAATTGGGTTAGAATTATTCAGGTTAGTTGGTTGTGGGACTGTTAAGTTGATTTTTGCGTTTTAGTGCCAAAATGAACCATCAGGGTTAGTGGCTAGGTCTTTGGCAGCTTAATCTTTGGTCTAGAGTTTGAGTCCAGTGTGAACAATGTGGGAATTTATTTTCTCTTTTTAAGTATTTTTTTATTTACAATTTTAACTCCTTAAAATATATGTTAAACCTTTGGAGGGTTTTTGATAAATTGGGTATTAATTAAATTGTTTTGGAATTTATTTTTTTATAAGAAGATAAGAATAATAAAAATAAGAAAAAATAAAATTGTTTTTCTAGTTCCACACTTTACTCACTTCCCCATTTTTTCGCCGCTTTCTCCATCATGACTTTCACGTTTGTTTTCTTTTTGTTGCTACGATTTCCGTTCATCGTTTCTTTTCCTTCCTCCTCTCCTCCTCTTCAAATTTCTTTTCATTTTCACCACAATCATGCCCCGAAACCCTTGTTCTTTTTGTGTCTCCCCTTCTATTCATTTACAACTCGTTGCTTGATTTTCTTTCTTCCTTATGCTGATTTTGTTCCTCCAATGTTGAATGTTTGTATCCTCTGCGAACCTCTTTATGTGGCTATTTTAACAAAATAGTCCAAAAAATTATTATATTTACAAAAATAACCCAAGTTTAAAAACAATCACCAAAATAACCTGAAATAAACAGTGAAATGAGGTTGTGGCCTGTCAATGGCTGGAACCAGTGTATTTTCTTTAAATTGTATAATACTGGTATACAAAAAAGAAAAAAGGGAAAAAAAAAATTTTGGGTGTTGGCCTGTCAATGGCCGGCACCCCCTGTATACGAAAAAAAATTATAATATATTTTAGAGAAAGGGTGAAGAGGTGGGAAAGTAGTAACCGAAATCAACGTGAATGTTTCAATTACATTAGTAAGGATTTCGGTAAGATCTTAAAAGATGTGGCTTGATATGGGCTAAAAATAATAAGAGTATTTACACCTCAAAATTTGGACTAGAAGTAGGAAAAAGAAAAGAATAAAAAAAATCACGTGATTAAGAGAAAGAAAAGAAAATACTAGTTTTATTACTTAATGCATATATTTTAGAAATAATTGATTTCGAAAAAACTGGGTGCCTATATTAAAACATTAAAATAACAATATTTATTTAATATGAATTAAAAAAACAATTTTACAATGATAATATAATTTTTTTTATATTCCTTACCTACTTTTATTGCTTATTGCATTATTAATTAAACCTTTAAACCGATGAAGATATAGTCCTGGCAGTTGCCTACTGAACTTATTCTCAATGTTAATGATGCTAATCTATAAAATAAACAATTTAAGTAAAAATTAATAACAAAAGTAAATAGAATATCATAATAAAAAATATTGAAATATTACTTTTGGTGTTAAATTGTTGTTGTAATGACAGTAAACAATAGAGCAGTACCGTACTACAGGGGCAGAAGAATTGGTTAGGTAACTAGATCCTGCATTCTCGAATATGGATTTAAGCACCAGATCAAGTTTCACCGCCAACACCCAATCATATGAATATTTCTTTTGCAAAATATTTAGGCATTTGTCAAGATTACGCCACCAAATCTCTTCACGCTTCATCATGTGATCCAGATTTATAATAAAATGGAACTTATCAACAGGTCTCCAAAATAAAGGCGCATCTAGTAGAAACATGGGACACATGTATTTCCTATCCATTTGGACATAGGCAAATAAAAAATTTATGAAATTAATGAAGTAGAACATATGAGTTATCGAACTTTAAAATAAATATATAAAAGATAACTCACAAGTTTTGAAATTTGAGCTGGTTAAGAATTAATGATAATTCATTCGGTATATTGAAATTCTCAGAATTTTGGATAATAGATTCGAATGCAATTTGACGATATAGTTCATCAAATATTTCAACTCATTAATATCACCTTCCATTGGTATTTCAGATGCATTAAAATTGGGTAAAAACTTTACCCCAAAATTAGTGATGAATATAGACTTTATCGGATCTTGCGTGTAAATGCACTTATTATTTTTAGCCCATATACAAGCAACATCATTTAAGATCTTGCAGAAATCCTCACTAATGTAATTGAAGCATTTACGCTGATTTCGGTTACTACTTTCCCACCTCTCCATCCTTTCTCTAAAATATATTACAATATTTTTAAATATTCTACTGCAACCAGCCATTAATCTTGATACCGTAAAAGATGATGATTGGATATTAAGTTGTCATCACCTTGTACGGTACCAAGATGAATGGGTGGTTGCACTAGAATATTCTAAAAATATTATAACATATGTTAGTGAAAAGATGGAGAGGTAGGGAAATAGTAACCGAAATCAACGTGAATGGTTCAATTACATTAGTGAGGATATCATTAAGATCTTAAAAGATGTGGCTTGTATATGGGCTAAAAATAATAAGAGCGTTTACACGCAAGATCCAATAAAGTTTATATTCATCACTAATTTCGGTGGAGTTAAAGTTTTTACCCAATTTGAATGCATCTGACCAACTAATGGAAGGTGATATTGATGAGTTGAAATATTTGATGAACTACATCGTCAATATGCCATTTGAATCTGTTATCCAAAATTATGAGAATTTCAATATGTCGAATGAATTATCATTGTCTCTTAACCAGCTCAAATTTTAAAACTTTTAAGTTATCTTTCATATATTTATTTTAAAGTTCGATAACTCATATGTTTTACTTCATTAATTTTATAATTTTTTGTTTACATATTTCCCTATGTCCAAATGGATAGGAATACACGAGTCTCGCGTTTTTACTAGATGCATCTTTATTTTGGAGACCTATTGATAAGTTCTCTTTTATTATAAATCGATCACATGATGAAGCGTGAAGAGATTTGGTGGCGTAATCTTGACAAATGCCTAAATATATTGCAAAAGAAATATTCATATGATTGGGTGTTAAGCATGATGATCGTACTCAAGCATACATAACTTGTAATGTTTACCGCTTTAATGTCATTACAATGACAATATAACACTAAAAGTAAGATTTCAATATTTTTTATTATGTTATTCTATTTACTTTTTTTATTAAATTTTACTTAAATTGTTTATTTTATAGATTAGCATTATTAACATTTAGAATAAGTTGAGTAGGCAACTGCCAGAATTGTATCTTCATCTATTTGAAGGTTTAATTAATTAGGCAATAAGCAATAAAATTAGGTAACAAATATAGAAAAATTATTTTGTCATTGTAAAATTATTTTTTTGATTCATATTAAATTAATATTATTATTTTAATGTTTTGATATAGGCATCCAGCTTTTTTGAAATTAATTATTTCGAAAATATATGAAAGGTAAGGAAGTTGGTTTTCTCTTTCAATATATTTAAAACTGTCACACCTCAAATTTTGGACTAGAAGTAGGAAAAGAAAAGAATAAAAAATCACGTGATTACGAGAAAGAAAAGAAAATACGAGATTTATTGCTTATTGCATATAGTTTTAAAAATAATTTATTTCAAAAAATTGAGTGTCTATATCAAGACATTAAAATAACAATATTTATTTAATATGAATTAAAAACAATTTTACAATGATAATATAATTTTTTTATATTCCTTACCTACTTTTATTGCTTATTGCATAATTAATTAAATCTTTAAATAGATGAAGATACAGTTCTGGCAGTTGCCTACTCAATTTATTCTCAATGTTAATGATATTAATCTATAAAATAAACAATTTAAGTAAAATTAATAACAAAAGTAAATATAATATCATAATAATAAAAACATTAAAATATTACTTTTGGTGTTATATTGTCTATGTAATGACGGTAAATATTAGAGAAGTACCGTACTACAGAGGGATAGGAATTGGTTGGACAACTAGATTCTGCATTCTAGAATATAGATTTAAGCACCGAATCATGTTTCACCGCCAACACTGTAACAACCCGAATTTGGGGATAGTTGGAATAGTGGTTTTCGGACCACAAATTCGATGAGAAAAAAATTATTTTCATTATATTTTTATGGTCTATGATTTCACAAAATGATTTCGTGAAAATTTCGTTAAAAAATTTTGACGTTTGGGCACTCAATTCAGTCAAAAGGACTAAATTGTAAAAAGTGTAAAAGTTGAGTTCTATATGTTAGAGGTCTCCAATTGTTATGAAATTTTAAATTGGAGGTCTTTATATGGTAATTAGACCATTGGTTAAATTGGTGGACAAGAATGGGCATGGCTAGGCATGTTTACAAAGTTTTTCATTAAGGGCATTTAGCAAGGGGGAAGCCATGGTTAGGGTTTTCAAGCTTCCAAGCTCAATAGTAAGTCCATCCTTGCCCCGTTTTTAATTTTTTACGTTTTTGAAATCCTCGTAACAAGATCTAGCTATTTCTACCATTATTTTGAACTAGGGTTTGTGTTTAAAAATTTACCCATGAATTATATGCATTTATTTTGATGTTTTATGGAAGAATATGAATGTTTGGGGTGTGATGAACGTCTTTTACTAATTGATTTTCGATGAAAATGTCTAAAAGGATTAATTTGTAAAAGTTATAAAATATGTCACAAGTGTGTGGATAAGTGAGTATTGTGGACTGCTATAGTTATGAAAATGGTTCGGCTAGGCCTAAAATGCAAGGAAATTGAATAAAAATTATTTTACGATCCCAGGGGCAAAATCGTAATTTTGTGAAACTTTAGGGGCAAAAACATAATTTTTCCAAAGTATGATTTTTGGACTGGAATGAATAGTGTGAATGTTATATAAGTTAAATGTGTTGTTATAGATCAAGAAAGACGAGAAATTAAAATTGATCGATAAAAAGAAAAGTGAGAAAAAGTGAAAAATTCCCGAATAAACCTTTGGAATAAAAAGGGATACGAATGAAGTGACAGAAATGATCACATATGTGGCACGGACTGTGTGTAGGCCACTATGTAAAAGTGAAAGTGATGGTCACGTGTGTAGTATTATGTGCAGGCTACTACGTGTACCGGAATGATAGGTCGATGCGTAGTAATATATGCAGGCTACTATGCATACCGGATAGTTTATATCACGTGTGTAGGACTATGTGCAAGCTACTACGTGTATCAGATGGTAATGGTCACATGTGTAGGCTACTACGTGAACCGGACATCATTGATTAATAAGGTGGTTGCTCTGTGCTGATTCCACCAAACATCATTGATTAATAAGGTGGTTGCTTTATTATTATTCCGAAGTGTTCATCGAGAAATTGACTAAGTGTAATTGAATAATAAATATAGGTGTGGAATTTAATTGAATATCGACTTAGAAATGGAAAAGTGAATTTTGAATTGAATTGTGATTGAAAGTGGAAAAGTGAAATTATGAAAGAGTACATTTAACAACAAAACAGTTTAGACAGCAACAGTTGTGTGACTTTGAAAAATTACCAAAAATGGTGGAAATTGAATTAGAGGCTGAATAATATATAAAATTGAATCTGAATGAGTCTATTTTCACATAAAAGAAACAAATCAAGCAAAATAGTTATATATTTTGAGATATTTGAAGTTTAGTTAGACAAAGTCAAAATGAGTTCGGAATCCCCTATTCTGACTTTGGAAAATAGTCAAAAATTGTACAAAACTAATTATTGAATAAATTTTATATTTTTAGAATCCTCAGTGAATCTATTTCCAAGGGAAAGAAATGGAAACAATATATGAATTTTGTACAATGGGATAATTAATTTTTAGTGAAGAGAGGTTAGAACTGTCGAGTGGTGAAACAGGGGAAATTTAAAGAATAAACTGTACTATTTGGCTAAACCAAAAATTCTGAAAATTTTATGGTAAGAAGATATGTGAATCTAGTTTTGGGGAAAATTAATAGTTCTTAATTTGGAGCTCTATAGCTTTGGGTAAAAATAATTTAGTGACTCTGACTTGGAGAAACAATTTTAAGTATACATTTAAGTGAATAGTGAAACTATAGAAAATGTTATTTCTAAGAGTGTTATGTACATTAAGGATGTGGAATGGAGAGGAGGAAGAGGAGAAAATTGGAAGAACATATTAATTATTTGTGTATAATTGGCCATATGCTCGATTATAATCGATAAACGATTGAAAAGAAATGATGTTTATAATTGTGCATTATTAGTTATGGTTAAAGTTCATATGAGAAAATAAAGTTTCATAGTATGTGTATGTGGTATACTTGGTATATGATTTGGTATGTAGCAATGTCAGAAATGGTTTATGAATTAACTCATGTTGGTAAGTTTGATACATAAATAAATGTGGTGCTTATCCATGCTTATAACGCTTATACTATATGTTTATTTGGCTAACATATTTGGTGTGTATGCTTAGGCTTTGGCCAAGTTGTGGCTGGATTACGCCACATTAAATTTTTAAAATTATGCATTGAGATGGTAAATTCCTAGATGGAAATATGCTTGTGATCATAAAAGGGTGGTAAGGTTTAAAGTTTGTAATCTTTATTAAAATGGTTTATCATGTGGTTAGTCTTCAAAAAAAGACTAGCTTGCGACTATGGTTGAGTGTAATGTTTATATCTTGTGTGATATGCATAGGAAACGAGAGTGGAAAGGAAATGAAATACTAAGCTCATGCTTGAAGTGTAAAATGACGCAAAAAGGGGACGTTAAGTTAAACGATAAATATGTATTAGTATTGAACTTAATGAAATTGAACTGTACGTGAATTAAATGGAAATTGCAAATGATATGATTTGAATTAAATAAATTATTGTGGTATTGAAATGTATATTGGATTGAGAAATTGAATTGAATCGTGAACATGAGAATCGTGAATTAAATGAAATGGAAATGAAGTATTGAATAGCATGAGTATGTATTGGGTCTCAAAAGCCCAATTTGTTACGAATATAGTATTTTGAAGTTATAACGTGAAGATTTATAAAAGCATGTTAAAAATTTGAAGAGTTTAAATTTGAATAAAATTTTATAACTCGGTTTAACATGTTTATAAGTGTATGTGTTCTGGTAATGCCTCGGACCCTATTCCGGTGTCAAATACGGGTAAGGGGTGTTACAAACACCCAATCATATGAATATTTCTTTTGCAACATATTTAGGCATTTGTTAAGATTACCCCACCAAATCTCTTCACACTTCACCATGTGATCCAGATTTATAATAAAATGGAACTTATCAACAGGTCTCCAAAATAAAGGCGTATCCAATAGAAACGCGGGACTCATGTATTTCCTATCCATTTGGACATAGGAAAATAAGTAAATAAAAAATTATGAAATTAATTAAGTAAATCATATGAGTTATCGAACTTTAAAATAGATATATGAAAGATAACTTACAAGATTTGAAATTTGAGCTGGTTAAGAAATAATAATAATTCATTCAGCATATTGAAATTTTCATAATTTTGGATAACAGATTCGAATGGCATATTGACGATGTAGTTCATCAAATATTTCAACTCATCAATATCACCTTCAATTGGTTTTTCAGATGCATTAAAATTGGGTAAAAATTTTACGGTATACAAGCCACAACTTAATATCCAGTCATCATCTTTTACGGTATCAAGATTAATGGCTGGTTGCAATAGAATATTCTAAAGCAGTGGAATAGGTGGAAGACTGTAAGTCCTTGCTCCCTGAACAGCAGTGGAATAGACGAATGATTGTAAAACCTAGTTCCCTGACCAGCAGTGGAATAGGTGGAAGACTGTAAGTCCTAGCTCCCTAAACAGCAGTGGAATAGGCGAAAGATTGTAAAACCTATTTCCCTGACCAGCAGTGGAATAGGTGGAAGACTGTAAGTCCTAGCTCCTTGAACAGCAGTGGAATAGGCGAAAGATTATAAAACCTAGTTCCTTGACCAGCAGTGGAATAGGTGGAAGACTGCAAGTCCTAGTTCCCTGACCAGTAGTGGAATAGGCAAAAGATTGTAAAACCTGGTTCCCTGACCAGCAGTGGAATAGGTGGAAGACTGCAAGTCCTAGTTCCCTGACCAGCAGTGGAATAGGCGGAAGATTATAAAACCTAGTTCCCTGACCAGCATTGGAATAGGTGGAAGACTGCAAGTCCTAGTTCCCTGACCAGTAATGGAATAGGCGGAAGATTGTAAAGCCTAGTTCCCTGACCAGCTGATTAAATGCTAAAATTTCATATTTTATGTAATTAAATTGGTTAATTTATGAGAGTGCACCACTAATTTTCCCATGTTTATATTGAATTTTGTGCAGAAATGCAATTTGGGGCTAAATAGAAGAAAAAGGAAACAATTGGGCTAGATTGAAGAAAGAAGCAAAGAACGAGGGCCAAAATAAAATTTTTCCAAGATTAATTAGCTGAAATTGTTTTTGTTGACTTAGTGGGGAGATTATTTTGGGATTTTTTTTTTTGTATATCATGGAATATTTTCCTTAATTTTCTATAACTATTTGGCTCCTAATTTAGTAAAGCCACGAGTATAAATAGAGGCTACATTGTTCATTTTATTCATCAATCAAAAATATTAAGTTTTTATCTTTCAATTCATTCTCTCCTTTCTCACGTAGCATTGTTGTTTCTTTAGTTTCCTTTCCTTCAAATTATTAATTTCCAGTAGCCAACCACCTATTTACCTTTAGTTTCAACTATTCACAATTTATTATTTGTCTTTAGTTTCCTTTACTTTCAGTTCCTAAAATTTCTAGCTTGTTACCACTCATAATTTACAATTTCTTTTTGAAATTCTCTTTTCATTCCCAATAGTCAACCACCCCACTTTAATATATTTTTCCAACCCCTATAATCAATCACGTCACCCATCTTTTCACCCATTTACCTTATTTAATTTATCAAATACCAACATGCCCCAAACCTTAGCCAACTAAACCCATTTTTAACTTTAGGTCAGATTTAACCTCGTCAAAACCCGTGAGTTACGAACCCGAGCGATTTAACTCCTAAAATTCCAGTACTTATTACTTCTCCGGATTAAGAGTATGATTTTGTCAACTCACAAAGTCAGATCAACACTAAGTCAAAAAAGATGTCGTTTGATTTAGTGTGATTAGACGTACAGTTGGAATTCCGAAAGGAACATTTCTAATTGGTTTTCTGTGAACACATTGGCGTGCCAAGTGGAGATTGCTGTTTGGTTCCGTCAAGGGGAGTAGTAACCGGATTTAAATATCCCACGCGATTGAGGGCATTGGTTCGAGCTTGGCTCTTCTAGGATGCAAAGCTGCCGGAGTTCTAAATCACGAACGTTTCGTGGTTGTTCCATCGGTAAGAGTTAGTTATTGGACGTTCCATAACTAATTTACACAAGGAAGAGTTGGTGCCCGAGGCGTCCTTGGTAGCTATAACTAGCTTATTAGAAAAGAGGAGTTCATCCAATTTCGAGGATCGATTCAAAGACGAGGAAAATTTGTGCCTAAAGCTGAGCTCATTCTAATTAATTTTTCTTAATATTTATTTCACAGTTTTTATTATTTTGTTTTCAACTTTTACTTTTGACGTTATTTTTCTGTTAATTTTAGGTTTTCAAATTTTTATACCCCTGAACGTCTTGGGCACGACAGCTGCCTCGACATAAATCTGGTCAAGCGAGCAACAATTTATAGTAAACCAGTCTCTGAGGGATCGACCCTACTCCCTATACTGCATAATTTGAAAATTAAGGCGTAGGTTTATATTGGTGGATTCGACACCCATCAGTTTTGGCGCCGTTGCCGGGGACTGGCAACACTTACAATTGTTTAAATCATCCTCATGACCAGATCTACATCCGGAGATCTTGAATACGACCCAGAGATCAAAAAATCAGCACGAGCACAACGAAAAGAGATAGAAGCTCTTAAACGTGCAAGTAAAGCAGAAGTTGAGCTAGGACAAAGGCTCTTAGAAACTGACGTTGAAAAGTTGAGACTAGCAATTCGTACAGAGGCAATTCGACGTGGGAAACAAATCGAAGTGCTTGATCCTGAGACCGAACCACTTCCTGAAACAAAAGAAGTAGAAGACAACCTCGGTGAACCAGAAAAGATGGCGAACCGAACCATTCGTCAATTAGCCGCTGGTCCCAACGAGCAAACACCGTTATGCATCAACTATCCAACTGGAGAAACTCCGTTCGAGTTGAAGTCAGGTCTTATTCACCTTTTGCCCACTTTTCGAGCCTTGAAGAATGAAAATCCACACACTCACTTAAGAGAATTCCACATGGACTGCTCGAGCATGAAACCTCAGGGAGTAACCGAAGATGAAATTAAACTTCGGGCCTTTCCTTTTTCTTTAGTTGATACAACAAGAGAATGGTTATTTTACTTACCTCCAGGTTCTATTACAACGTGGGATGACTTATCTCGTGTTTTTCTTGACAGATTCTTTCCAGCATCACGAGCAGCTGAACTTAGGAGGGACATAGTGGGAATCCACCAAATGGAAAGTGAATCACTCTATGACTATTGGGAGCGATACAAAAAACTGTGTGCAAGTTGTCCTCAACACGGTTTGACCGAGCAATCACTTCTTCAGTATTTCTACGAGGGTTTGCTCCCTATGGAGATGAAAATGATTGACGTAGCTAGTGGTGGGGCGCTTGTCAATATGACTCCTCAAAGGTCAAGAGAATTGATATCCAACATGGTGGCAAATTCCCAACAATATCGGCCAAATACAGAACCCACAAGATGGGTTAGTGGGGTAAATGTTTCATCCTTAGAAGATAAATTGAATAAGCTGACGAATATTGTTCAATCTATGCTTACAGAAAAGAAGAATCTGACCCAACTGTGTGGAATTCGTACTATATCTGAACATCTGACGGATCTGTGCCCACACTTTAATGAAAATTCAACAGCACATGTTGACGCTGTTGGAGGTTTTTCGGGACCTCCACAAAGACGCTATGATCCTTTCTCAAACACTTACAATCCCGGGTGGAAGGATCATCCTAACTTGAATTACGGAGCTCATCCCCGATATAATCCATCGTACCAAGACCTCTGCAACTGCCACCCAAGCCGAGCACATCTCTAGAAGCTGTTATGGAAAGACTTGCCGTCGATGTTGCGAAGTACCAATAGAGGACAGACGCATCAATACAGGAGTAAACTCTCGATGGCGGTAAATTGTTTGGAATCTCAAGGTAAACTACCGTCCCAGACGGAGCCAAATCCTCGGCAAAATGCAAGTGCAATAACTCTTCGTAGCGAAAAAATTTTGGAACCAGTTCCCGACAAAAGTCATGGGCAAGACAAGGAACGGGAATAGCAGATCTCTAATCCAAAAGCCAGACCAGAATCAGAAATTCAGAAACCAATCATGATGCCACCTCCTTTTCCAGGGAAGCTCGCAAAGGATAAGAAAGAGAAAGAGGAAAAAGAAATCCTCGAAACCTTCAGGAAAGTGGAGGTAAATATCCCTTTACTCGATGCTATCAAGCAAATCCCTCGTTATGCAAAATTCCTCAAGGAATTGTGTACTAGCAAAAGGAAGTCAATAGGAAACGAAAGAGTAAATGTAGGAGAGAATGTCTCCGCAGTACTGCAAAAGAAAGTTTCACCCAAATACAAGGACCAAGGGATGTTTGCTATTTCCTGTGAGATAGGTAATGTAGGCATTAAGAAAGCCATGTGTGATTTAGGGGCTTCCATTAATGTTATGCCTTATCCTATTTATAAGTTGATTAATGTGGGTCCTTTGAAAAAGACAGGAGTAATAATCCAGTTGGTGGACAGATCAGTCATCTATCCCGAAGGGTTGCTTGAAGACGTTCTCGTTAAAGTTAGCGAATTAGTTTTCTCTGCAGATTTCTATATTATTAATATGGAGAACGATAACTCAACTAATTCGCCTGACATTTTACTTGGAAGACCATTCCTAAATACCGCAAGCGCAAAAAATGATGTTCAGAGTGGAATATTGACAATGGAGTTTGATGGCGAAATCGTGAAATTCAATGTCTACGAAGCCATGAGTCATCCTAACTCATTATCAAATATTTCCAGTATCGATAGTATAGATTGTTTAACTCAAAATTATTCTGAATATCATGACTTTGATGAGTTGGAAACTGTCCTTTACAGAAGCATTGACATGGATGACATAAGTCGTCTCGAGAAGTTAGCAGTTATAGAAGATCCGTTGCGAGAAATTGTCAAACACTTGGAGACGCAACCATCATTGACGAATCGAGGTAGCCAATTTGAACTATTACCTTCCCAAATTAAAATGTTGCCTTCGATTTTGTAGCCACCAACCCTAGAGCTTAAAGCATTACCGGACCACCTCAAGTATGTCTTTTTGGGAGAAAAAGACACTTTACCAGTGATAGTGTCAAACAGACTAACCAAAGATGAAGAGGAAAGTCTAGTTCGAGTTCTGAAGGATTATAAAGAAGCAATATTGGTTGGACAATAGCCGACATAAAAGGGCTAAGTCCATCCACTTGTATGCACAGAATTTCCATCAAAGATAACACGAAACCAAAGAGAGATGCTCAGAGGCGCCTTAATCCACCGATGATGGAGGTAGTAAAGAAGGAAATCCAGAAAATGTTGGATGCTAGAATGATATACCCAATCTCTGACAGTGATTGGGTTAGCCCGGTTCATGTCGTGCCCAAGAAAACTAGCGTAACAGTGGAAAAAAATTCGTCAGGAGAGCTAGTTCCTACCCGAGTCCAGAATGGATGGAGGGTTTGCATCGACTACAAAAAGTTGAATGTAGCTACCCGAAAGGACCATTTTCCACTTCCCTTCATCGATTAAATGCTCGAGCGATTAGCTGGTAAGACCCATTATTGTTGTCTCAATGGTTATTCAGGATTTTTCCAGATCCCTGTGGCACCTGAAGATCAAGACAAAACAACTTTCACGTGCCCCTTCAGAACGTTTGCATATAGACGAATGCCGTTTGGATTCTGCAATGCTCCAGCCACTTTCCAGAGATGCATGGTGAGCATATTCTCTGATTATGTCGAGAAAATCATTGAAGTCTTCATGGATGACTTCACGGTGTACGGTAACTCTTTTAACGAATGTCTCGATAATCTTACTAAGATATTACAAAGATGCCTAGAATTTAATCTTGTTTTAAATTATGAAAAATGCCACTTCATGGTTGACAAAGGGTTAATTTTGGGTCATATAGTTTCCTCAGAAGGTATTGAGGTCGATAAAGCAAAAATGGATATTATTAACTCATTACCTTACCCCACATCTGTGAGGGAAATTCGTTCGTTTCTTGGGCATGCAGGATTTTACAAACGATTCATAAAAGACTTCTCGAAGATCGTTCAACCACTTTGCAGTCTGTTACAGAAGGATAAAGAATTTAAATTTGACCAGACTTGTAAAGACGCATTTGACGTGCTGAAGCAGAAATTAGTCTCCGCCCGCATAGTGCAACCACCAAATTGGAACTTCCCGTTCGAAATTATGTGTGATGCAAGTGATCGTAGTGTGGGAGCTGTTCTTGGCCAAAGACTAAGGAAAGAGCCTCATGTTATCTACTACGCTTCGAAAACTTTGGATGCTGCCCAAAGCAATTACACAACCAATGAGAAAGAATTATTAGTTGTTGTGTTTACTTTAGATAAATTTAGATCTTACCTGTTGGGAACTAAAGTAATCATCTTTTCTAATCATGCAGCTTTGAAGTATTTAATAGGGAAGAATGAGGCAAAACCTTGACTGATTAGATGGATTCTGCTCCTACAAGAGTTCGATTTTGAAATTCGAGATAAGAAGGGATGCGAAAAATTAGTAGCTAACCATCTGAGTCGATTACAGATTCCAGCAGATGACACACCATTGAAAGATAACTTCCCAGATGAAAACCTGTTTTCAGCAAATGCGGTTCATCCTTGGTATGCAGACATAATAAACTATCTCATCACAGGTACTATACCTTCAGAATTACCAAGGTCTAAAAAAGATAAGATTAAAAAGGATGCTCGATATTACATTTGGGACGATCCCTACCTTTGGAAGCATTGCTCCGATCAGGTAATTCGACGGTGTCTAGCAGAAACAGAGGTACAGTCTATCTTAACTTTTTGTCACTCTTATGCATGTGGAGGACACTTTGGACCTAAACGTACCGCACATGAAATTCTCGAGTGTGGACTATTTTGGCCAAACATATTTCGTGATGCCTTCTTATTCTGCAAAACCTGTGAAAGATGCCAAAAAGTCAGTAACCTTAGTCGTCGAAATGAGATGCCCCTTACTCCTATTCATATTTGCGAAATTTTTATGTGTGGGGCATCGATTTTATGGGTCCTTTTATTTCTTCTTTCAGTAATTTTTATATACTCTTAGTTGTTGATTACGTTTCTAAATGTATAGAGGCGAAAGCCACTCGTAATGATAATGCTAAAACTGTGGTTGACTTTCTTAAAAGTTCTATCTTTTCCAGCTATGGCACTCCACGAGCATTAATCAGTGACAAAGGAACTCATTTCTGCAATAAGCTCGTAAGTGCACTTATGGAGAAGTATGGAGTGACTCAACGAATTTCTACTGCTTACCATCCACAAACAAATGGGCAAGCTGAAGTGTCAAACTGTGAAATCAAGTCCATCTTGGAAAAGAACGTTAAACCTAACATAAAGGATTGGAGCTTGAGATTAAATGACGCACTTTGGGCGCTTACAGGACAGCTTACAAGGGACCAATAGGCATGTCACCTTACCGACTCATTTTTGGTAAACCGTTCCATCTCCCAGTCGAATTAGAGCACAAGGCATTTTGGGCAATTAACCAATGTAATATGGAGATGGAGACTGCAAGAAGGGCTCGAAAGTTGGACATTCAGGAACTTGAGGAAATTAGAAACGATGCATATGAAAATGCTCGAGTTTATAAAGAAAAGACGAAGGCGTTCCACGATAAGATGATCACTAGGAAGCAGTTTTCAATAGGACAAAAAGTTCTACTATACGACTCCACCTTAAAAATTTTCGCTGGTAAGCTTCGATCCAAATGGATAGGTCCATTCATTATAACTAATTTATTCTCGAATGGTGCAGTAGAAATACAAAGTGAAGAAACCTGAAAGTTTTTTAAGGTGAATGGTCAACGACTAAAACCCTTCTACGAGAATTTTCAAACGCACACAATTGAGGAGGTCGTTCTCGAGGAGCCCGGAAGTTGAATAACAGGTCATCGAGCTAACAACGTTAAACAAAGCGCTGTTGGGAGGCAACCCAAATTTTCTTTTCCTTTATGCAAATAAAATTTTTGGTAAAATGAAAAATGAAAATGCATGTCGAGGATTAGTTTTGTCTAAGGAAAGACTTGGTACTTAAGTATGTCCATTGTGACTCACCTCTCTTTCCTGGGAACTTACTTGGTGCATTTATCACGACTATTTTACCAAATATCGTAATTTTAGTTTTTAATTTATTTCTGGAGTTTATAGCTTAGCTAATAATTTTGAAAAAAAAATTTAATTTTAATTTTCCTATTATTATTATTTTTACTATTTTATTTAGTTTCTATTTTTATTTTTGCAGGGAAGCATTCCAAGACAAAAGTAAAATTCCACATGACAACCCACAAATTCTTTTTATTTTTCAGCCAAGGCCCACTCTACATATCCACCATTTTAAAATCAATCCAAGCTAACCCATTAAACCAAACCCAAACCCATCATACCTACCCAAAACCAAAAAAGAAAAAAACAATCAAAATTTAAACCCAAAATTTCCCCCCCAACCGTCCACCCCTTTTCCATTTAAAAAAAATCAAAAAGTCTTACACCCATCAAATCAAACTTTTCACCTAGAAAAAACAACCCCACTACCCCATATTAACTCTCCACTTTTACCCCCCAACCGTCTACTCCTCTCAAGTAAAAAAAAAACTTTCACCAATCAAATCCTATACCTTTCACCCATCACATCATAGCCTTTTCTTTACCCTAAAAAATAAAACAACACACAATCACATTTACCCCCCATTTGACCAGCCAAAGAAAGAAAGATAAAAAAAATATTTTTCAAACTCTACCTTCTTTCTTTTATTTCCCCTTTCTTTCTTCTTCATCTTCAACACCATAACTCAAACCTCCAAGAAAACCACCACCACCGTCCACCACCAAATCATGGTTCGTACACGCGAACGCGCGACGCAAGAATCGCCATCCACCATAAACTGACAACAACACCGATTCACTGCCCCAACATTCGTCATAATTGACCCCGACGAATCTCCTCCCTCTTCGCCACCACAACTGCACCGCCTTAGAAGCAATCGCAGCCCAACTCTGATCACCGTAGTCTACTTACCCCATGAGCCACCCGTTTCGGCCGACCACCATTCCGACAGCCCAGTCGAACCACCTAACTCATCTAACAGTCACGATCGCCCATCTCCCCGACCAAACGTCCATGCACGTCGACCACCACAACTGAGACCTTCGAGAAGAACTCTGCGGTCCCCAAACGATGGTACTGAACCACGTTCAACGCAAAGACAAACCCGAGGCCACCAACAGCCACCTTTGGCCGGTTCATCCGCTCCAACGGCAGATGATACTGAAAATTATGAAAATGAAACGAAAAATCAAGACACTGAGTATCATCCACGAGAGTGAGGTCAATTCCGACAAGGGAGAGGATTCATGCCACCGGAGAACAAATTTCACGGGAATCTAACGTTTACAAACCCGGCACATCAAGCACAATTCGAACAAATCCAACATCGCCCTCTTCTAGTATGTAAACACATGGACTCATTCTCATTATATTCTTTAAATATTGAAGAATCTGTTAATCAATATTTTGATGCTATTGGGTGGACCGATTTTGCTGCCATTGATGAACCTGCATATTATGAGTTGGTTTTTGAATTTTATTCAACATTTTACTTCGACCGTTCTGCTAACACCATAGATACACCTCATGCTGTTAATTTTCGCTTGCTAGGTGTATATTATAATCTATCTATTTCTGAGTTTAATGTTGCTCTGGGATTTGTTAGTGAGGACTATTTAGCAACTGATGACTATTATGACTCATTTCTCGACATACCGCCTGACTTTGATGCTAATGAAGCTTTAGCTTTGTTAACTGAAATGAGACAAATTTCGTACGATCCGAAACGTTGTAAGGACATAGGAATTCATAGCCCCGCACTACGATATATACATCGATTCCTTGCTTTCAATTTTTCAGGACGTAATGATGCGTCTGCCTCTTTAACTAGAACTGAATTATTTTTTCTATGGTGCATGCATTCGGACAGGAAAGTGAAATAGGCTATTGGTTTGCTATTCAGTTTCAGCATGTTTTGCGGTCGAATCGGCCACTAATCTTGGGTACTTACATCACACGTTTAGCCTCCAATTTGAATCCATCAACTATCAATTTTAGTTCTTTAAATTTGGCATACAAAACGGACTCTTTAGATACATACTGCTTGGATTCTATGGGGTTACTTGCCGATACCCCTTCTTCTTTTTATTGTCCCTCCAGGTACAAGAACAGATCGGTCGCATAGAGTGTTCCGATGAAGACACCATCAAGGGCCGAAGCCTCCAAGTTCTGTCGAATCTCGCTTAACCCGAATCGAGGAAGGACTCGACTCTTTACGTACCTTAGTGACAGACGTTCTCACACATCTATGAGAAAACCCTCCACGACATTAAAATACATGGGGAGTTTATTTTCCTTCTTTTACATACTTACTTTTACTTTATATCCTTTAATATTTCATTGGGACAATGTAAAATAAGTAGGGGGAGGGAAACATAAATTGGTTCTAAATTTGCTTATCTGTCATCGCTATTTTTGCATGTTTTTGGTAAAAGGTAAATTTTTTTCTTTTAAGTTGAGATGGTACACTTATGGTTCGACCTATTTAGCTATTTAGTTCTTTAACATAAACTTTTTAATAACCTAGACTAAGTGGGTAGGAAATTTTTAGGAATTATGAGTTTGCTTGACTGCCTAACTTATTGTCTTTCAAAAAAAAAAGAGAAAAAATTATAATAATTCTCCTCTGATATGATTGTTAAGAGTGAAAAATTGGAGCTGTACACCAGACCAAGTAACCGGAATGTGGTGCTTGGGTTGTCATTACATCTCACGTAAAAAGGTTTGTGTGACTGTCTAATTTCTTTGCACTCACTCCGCTAACAAGTTATCATGAGTAGGGCGAAATAACCCGCTTAGAGACGTCTGAATTAAGTAACAGGAACATGGTGCTTGGGTTGTCATCATGTCGCGCGTCAAAAAATTCGAAAATGTCCTAAGTACAATAAATAATAAAATGAAAGGTAAGCCTATCAAGTTCTACTAAATTTTGAAATATATTTACTTACTTCTTAGGCTAGGTTATTTGAGATGTTAATGTTCCAGGATTAAATTGTTGAATTGTACAAATCATGGGGGTCAAGTCCTATTTTGGAGAAAATTTTTCCTTTTGCAGATTCATACAAAATGCTCGAGGACTAGCATAAGCTAAGTAGGGGGATTTGATTAAATGCTAAAATTTCATATTTTATGTAATTAAATTGGTTAATTTATGAGAGTGCACCACTAATTCTCCCATGTTTATATTGAATTTTGTGCGGGAATGCAATTTGGGGCTAAATAGAAGAAAAAGGAAACAATTGGGCTAAATTGAAGAAAGAAGCAAAGAATGAGGGCCAAAATAAAATTTTTCCAAGATTAATTAGCTGAAATTGTTTTTGTTGACTTAGTGAGGAGATTATTTTGGGATTTTTTTTTGTATATCATGGAATATTTTCTTTAATTTTCTATAACTAGTTGGCTCCTAATTTAATAAAGTCACTAGTATAAATAGAGGCTACATTGTTCATTTTATTCATCAATCAAAATATTAAGTTTTTATCTTTCAATTCATTCTCTCCTTTCTCACGTAGCATTGTTGTTTCTTTAGTTTCATTTCCTTCAATTTATTAATTTCCAATAACCAACCACCCATTTACCTTTACTTTCAACTATTCACAATTTATTATTTGTCTTTAGTTTCCTTTACTTTCAGTTCCTAAAATTTCCAGCTTGTTACCACTCATAATTTACAATTTCTTTTCCAAATTCTCTTTTCATTCCCAATAGTCAACCACCCCACTTTAATATATTTTTCCAACTCCCATAATCAATCACGTCACCCATCTTTTCACCCATTTACCTTATTAAATTTATCAAATACCAACATGCCCCAAACCTTAGCCAACTAAACCCATTTTCAGCTTTAGGTCAGATTTAACCTCGTCAAAACCCGTGAGTTACGAACCCGAGCGATTTAACTCCTAAAATTCCAGTACTTATTACTTCTCCGGATTAAGAGTATGATTTTGTCAACTCACAAAGTCAGATCAACACTAAGTCAAAAAAGATGTCGTTTGATTTAGTGTGATTAGACGTACAGTTGGAATTCCGAAAGGAACGTTTCTAATGGTTTTCTGTGAACACATTGGCGTGCCAAGTGGAGATTGCTGTTTGGTTCCGTCAAGGGAAGTAGTAACCGGATTTAAATATCCCACGCGATTGAGGGCATTGGTTCAAGCTTGGCTCTTCTAGAATGCAAAGCTGCCGAAGTTCTAAATCACGAACATTTCGTGGTTGTTCGGTCGGTAAGAGTTAGTTATTGGACGTTCCATAACTCATTTACACAAGGAAGAGTTGGTGTCCGAGGCGTCCTTGGTAGCTATAACTAGCTTATTGGAAAAGAGGAGTTCATCCAATTTCGAGGATCAGTTCAAAGACGAGGAAAATTCGTGCCTAAAGCTGAGCTCATTCTAATTAATTTTTCTTAATATTTATTTCACAGTTTTTATTATTTTGTTTTCAACTTTTACTTTTGATGTTATTTTTCTGTTAATTTCAGGATTTCAAATTTTTATCCCCCCAAACGTCTTGGGCACGACAGTTGCCCTGACATAAATCTGGTCAAGCGAGAAATAATTTACAGTAAACCAGTCTCTGAGGGATCGACCCTACTCCCTATACTGCATAATTTGCAAATTAAGGCATAGGTTTATATTGGTGGATTCGACACGCATCACCAGCAGTGGAATAGGTGGAAGACTGCAAATCCTAGCTCCCTAACCATTAGTGGAATAGGTTAAAGATGGCAAGTCCTACCTTCCTGCATCAACAGTGAAGCAGATCGAAGCCAATGGTCCTATCTCCCTGAAGTTGAAGTGAAGTGGATCGAAACACCCATTCCTATACCACTGAAGATGTAGTAGAATGGAATGAGGCTACGTGAAGAAGAAGAGTACCAAGGTCCAGCACTACCGGGCAAAATTGGCCCTTTTTAGTCTTTGCTTCATTCCCGTTACACGACAATGAGCAAAGAGGGGCAGCTGTAATGGCCCAATATTGCCCGGCCCAAATCAGAAATAAATAAACAAAGTAAATAAAACCAGTATAAAAGCAAAAATGTTAAAAGTCCATTTACAAATAAAGTAGTCCAAATACATCGGCCCAAATCGTTTTAACCCACTAGCCTAGCCCAATGTCCCCAATCCACTAAGCCTAATGCCCATTAGCCAACCCTAGCCTAATAGCCCAACACCAAGCAGCACTCAAAAAACCCTAGGCAGCAAACAACTTCCAAGCGCCGCAGCCACCAAGACCTTCGTCCTCACGTGCCAAGTCTTTGCCCTCGCGCGCGCCTCCGTACGTGCGCCACCGCTACGTGCCACGCCTCCATGCACTGCGTTGAGCCGCGCCACATCACCGTACAGCCTCTGTATACCTGCAAGAAAGACAAACAAATGGAAAAGGCAGAGAAAATCAAGCAAAAAGAATTAAAATCGCCAGCAAATCAGAGAAAATTGAGAGAAAAAACAAAAAAGAGCAAAAAAGAAAGGAGATTTCATTTTTATTTTTATTTTTTTACTCTGTATCTTTTCGGTATATAAACCGATTGCGATTGCAAAAAGGGGGACACGAACATTGTATGCAAACAAAAAAATCAGAAAGCAATAAAAAAATCAAAAAAGTTCAAAGAGGTGATTTTTTTGTTTCTTTTCTTTTCTTTTTCATTCTATTTGATTCTTTGTTTTCTTCTTTGGCACCAAACGAAAATAAAAAGAAGAAGAGAAGAAGTATCTTACCGGAGTAGATGCCATTGGAACCTGGTTTGCTCCGTCTGAATCGGAGTCAGATCGGGTTCATGACTGAGCGGCGCACAAAGGAAGGTCTGCTTAGGGTTTGCAGATCTGTCAAAATGGCTTAGGGCCTTTGTTTTTTTTAATTTTATGCACACTATAAAACGATGCCATTTGAGGTCTTTCTCAGTGGCCCCAAAACGGCGTCGTATTGGGCCATTAACCCGATGACCCGACCCAGATGCGGCATGGAGAGGGATATTTGCGCCACTGGTCCCTCTGTTTTAGCTCATATTTCTAATTATGTTTTCTTTATTTATTAATTTTACCCAATGTGTTTTGGATTCTGCTCACTTTAGTCCTTCTCTCAGCGCAGCATTTCGAGGTGTTGGGATTATTTCCCTTTTGATCCCTCGTATCATTCGCGCTTTTCACTTTTGTCCTTTTTATTTATTTTAATTCTGTTTGTGGTTCTTTAATTTTATTTTAATCGTATTTGACCCCCCTTTGTTTTACTTTATTTTCATTTTTTTCTCTTAGTTTAATTTAATACTTTTGTTATTTGCTTTTTAAATAAGTTCATTAATTAACTTATTATTATTACTGTTGTTAATATCACTAATGTTACTATTATATTAGTATATATATTTATTTACATTTTTGTACATACATTATTTTACTATATAATATTATTTTAAGTGTTAACATTTATATACGATATTATTTTATACATATATGCAATTTATATTAAACTATTTTGATTATATACATGTATATATAATATATTATTGATTTTATGTTATATCTCTTATTTATTTATACATATGTATGATTTGTTTTATTTTAAAAAACCTACATTAATATACTTTGGCTTATTTCAACTTTATATATATTATTATGCATATATATTAACATTTATATTATTATTTATACCAAGGTTACCATTTTATATTTGATTTGTCCAAATTAATACATATATCGTTTTATGTATTTTGGTTTTCTTTAAAGATTTATTTAGATACTATTAATTTATGTAGTATTTACTTTAACTCTATTTTGATTTATTTCAAACTTTCATATATGTGTATTTATTTTATATGTATACTTTCATATATGTGTATATATGTGCGTATATTATTGATTTTTAATTCATTAGCTTTTAAATGCGATATGTACATGTAACCATTGTTCTTATAAGTACGGCTTTATTGGTTTATTAATTGCTTATCGTCTATTAGTGTGCATTTCAATTTACGAATCACCATTTCGCATTGTACGTTATTCTTCCATTGTTTTATTTATTCAAAAGATTACGTTTCATATCATTTAAATGTCAAAAGCATTTTTATCCAATAAGCTTTTGAAATAACGCAAAGTTCGGTATTTGGAATCTTCGGAAGAATTGAGCCTATTGGGTTCTAATTTTTCTCGTCGAATCTAAATAATCAAGAATATCCCTTTTAATCAAAACATAAATAAAAACTCATTCTCGGGAACTCGATACGTCGTGTCCTAATGTATTGGATGTGACATGTCGTTTTCTCGAAATGAAGATTTTAAAAAATAATAAGGGCTATATTCAATGCTAGGAATTCTGAGAAATTGTGCCCTAACGTATTTGGTTTCAATTTTTCATCTGACTTAAAGCAATTGAATATCCCTTTTTAACTTCACCGCAACAGTTTTGAAAATCAAAAGACAAGCTTATTCTCGAGGACTAAAAATGTCGTGTCCTAATGTATTGGGCATAACATTTTATTACTCTGAGACGAGAAGGTCTTTAGCATTCGCCTCGATTTATCCAAGCATCTTTTATAAAATTAACATTAACAAAAAAGGGAAGGATCGTATTTTAAATCTTTTCAAATTCTTGACACTAAGACATTAAACAATTAATTCGGTACCAATTTTGGGCGTTACTAGGGTGCTAACCCTTCCTCGTGCGTAACCGACTCTCGAACCTGTTTTCTCAAAATTCGCAGACCTAAAATTATTTTCAAGGTGATCCGATCACACCCCAATAAAAGATCGGTGGCGACTCCCATTCCATTTCCAAAGTCGATCCCCATTTTTTCAAACATAAAAATGGTTTCGACAAGGCCTATTCAGATGAGTATCTACGAAACCCCAGCTCATTGCTACAGTATTGAGGAGGAGGCAAAAGACGATCATCCTTGGTATCAGAGTATCCTATAGTATGTGAAGAATCGGGAGTACCCTAGTTAAGCAACCGAGAACGACAAGAGAACTCTGAGAAGAATAGACATTGAATATGTCTTAGATGGGGAAGTGTTATACAAAAGAAGGAAGGATCAAGTACTGTTAAGATGTGTGGATGCTGTGGAAGCCAAGAAAATTTTGGAGGAAGTCCATGAGGGTATCTGTGGGACACACGCCAACGGTTTCACGATGGTCAGACAGATCATGAGATTCGGGTATTATTGGTCCACCATGGAAGAAGATTGCATTGATTATGCCAAAAAGTGTCACAAATGCCAAATTTACGGAGACAAAATACACGCGCCTCCTTCACTTCTTCACATCATGACCTCTCCTTGGCCGTTTTCCATGTGGGGTATGGATGTTATTGGGCCAATATCACCAAAGGCTTCTAATGGGCATCGCTTCATCTTCGTGGTCATTGATTACTTTACCAAGTGGGTGGAAAATGTTTCATACGCAAATGTCACGAAGTCAGCAGTCAGGAAATTCTTAAAAAAGGAGATCATTTGTCGATATGGAATGCCAGAGAAAATCATATCCGACAATGCGTTGAATTTGAACAATAGCACAATAGCTGAAGTTTGCAGCCAATTTAAAATCAAACATCATAACTCATCGCCGTATCGTCCAAAAATGAATGGTGCAGTGGAGGCGGCCAATAAGAACATTAAAAGAATTATGGGGAAAATGACTGAAACTTACAAGGATTGGCATGAGAAGTTATCATTTGCTCTCCTTGCCTATCGGACATCAATTAAAACTTCTACCGGTGCAACATCATTTTCTCTAGTTTATGGAATGGAGGCAGTATTACCCATTGAAGTTGAGATCCCTTCTCTACGGGTGTTATCTGAACTACAGTTGGACGAAGCCGAATGGGTCCAATCTCGTTACGATCAGTTGAACCTAATAGAAGAAAAGAGGTTAAATGTTATCCGCCATGGGTAGATGTACCAGAAACGAATGATGCGAGCCTATAATAAAAAGGTTCGCCCCAGAGAATTTCGTGAAGGGGACTTGGTGCTAAAAAAGATTCTTCCTATGCAAAAAGACTTTAGAGAAAAACGGATGCCAAATTGGGTCCTTATATTGTGAAGAAGGCCTTTTCCGGTGGAGCTTTGATCCTAAGTGAGATGAATGGTAAAAGTTTACCAAATCCTGTAAACGCAGACTCCGTCAAGAAATACTTCACTTGAAAGAAAAGGGAACCAAAGTGAAAACCCGCAAAGGGCACTTTGCTCCCTAAAAAAAACTTTTGGAGAGGCCAAGGTGAAGACCCGCAAAGGGCGCCTTGAGACCAAATGGGACTTAAGTCAAAAACCCGAAAAGGGCGGCTCAAGTATTGATCGAAATGGGGCACGAGGTGAGTTGAGCTGCTCAAATTTTGATTGGGGCATATGATGATCTTGCTTTACCTGAACCAATAAGAAAGGGTACGCGACATCTTGGAGCATTGACAAAGTACTGCAGATCCCCTAAACACATATCAAACTCAAAATGGCCTTCAGAAAGTTTGTACAGAGAAATTCAAGCTGCGATAACTAGGGCACCTAGTTCTTATTTTATTAAATGTGTTATCCTTGCAAATACCTTTCTCTTCTTGTTAAGATACTCATTCTCAATCAACTTTTTGTTATTCTTTCTTCGTTATCCTCGATGCTTTATTTCTTCCGAGCTATGTTCATAACCAACTTTATTCTTATCCATTATTATGATCTTTTTGTAAGCATGTTGCATTGGAATAATGATTAATGGACTAATAAAACTTTCACAAAGGAAGTTTCGCATATTACTCTGAAAAGTTTCTAAATAATAAGAGCCTGAAACAGGACCATTGTTTAGAATGCTCCAAGTTTAAAGGTTGGAAATTTAGGAAGGAAGAATCTAAATTTGGACTTGCTCTTTGGATTTTGTTGTCAAAAACATTGATTGAACAAAATGACAAGATGCCATGTTGGTGGCAAAACTTAAATAAACAGGCAAACAATGATTATCAGGCAATAAGAGGAGGTTTCCTCGAAGAAGAAAGCCTTCATTTGAGTGTAAGACTTTGGTATGTCACCCTGAGAATGGCGTAAGGGACCAAAGAGATTTAGATCCCGTATCCTGGAATTGTGATAAGAGATGATTGAGAAAAGCCTTCATTTGAGTATATATTTATACCATCGAGCTGTAGTGGGAGAATAATGGTACAATTTTTGCATCCCAGTGGATTGAACGTTGAAGTTCATAGTGGGGGCAATCCGACTAGGTGTTTCTTTGGAGACGTCAGTTGAGAGGGAAGGCATTACAGCGTTTCGGTGATAAAGCATTAATAAATTTCGTACAATAATAACTTAAGCAATAAAGCAAAATTGTTGTAAAAAAATGACATTCTGCATTCATGCAAACATCATACATACCTAGTTAGGAGCATTTGACTCATTCTGATCATGACATCCTAATCACTAGGCATAATTAAGTTCATAAAATGAATTATACAGGTCATGTTCCCCAAAGAACAGATCCGTGAAATCACAAAAACCTAGCTCCCTGACCAGCAGTAGAATAGGTGGAAGACTGTAAGTCCTAGTTCCCTGAAAAGCAGTGGAATAGGTGGAAGATTGCAAGTCCTAGCTCCCTGACCAGCAGTGGAATAGGAAGAAGAAATCACAAGCCCTAGTTCCTTGACCAGCAAGGGAATAGGTGGAAGATTGCAAGTCCTAGCTCCCTGACCAGTAAGGGAATAGGTTGTGTTCAATGCTAGGAATTTTGAGGAATCGTGCCCTAACGTATTGGGTTTCAATTTTTCATCTGATTTCAAGCAATTGAATACCCCTTTTAAACTTCAAGAATTTTGAAAATCAAAAGACAAGCTCATTCTCAAGGACTAAAAATGTCGTGTCCTAATGTATTGGGTATGACATTTTATTACTCTGAGATGAGATGGTCTTTAGTATTCACCTCGATTTATCCAAGCATCCTTTGTAAAATTAACATTAATAAAAAAGGAAGGATCGTATTTTAAAATCTTTTTAAATTTTCAACATTAAGACATTAAACAATCAATTCGGTACCAATTTTGGGCGTTATGAGGGTGCTAACCCTTCCTCCTGCATAATCGACTCCTGAACCTATTTTCTCAAAATTCGTAGACCTAAAATCGTTTTCAAGGTGATCCAATCACACATCTTTAAAAGATCGGTGGCGACTCCCCATTTTTGTTTTTTTAAAGTCGACAACAAAAACTTTTTTTTATGTTTTTCAAAAAAGGGTGGTTTCGACAGCCTAGCGACTCCACTGGGGACACCAAGAGAGCCAAGCCGTAAAATGGATTGTTTTTGTCTTATTATTGAAAATTGAAGATTTAATTTAAAAAATTACAATCCTCTCATTGCATTTGTGTGTGGTACGATTATTGTAAATTAAGTTTTATATCCTGGCATCACATTGCATAAGACTGTCAGTCTTACCCTCTTAAGTGGGAGTGAGAAACTAGTCCTTCGTGAGGTTTTCACCTCCGTGCAGGATAGTGAATCGCTTCCGGGATACATCCATACCTATGTCTTCGTGAGATTTTCATCTCCATATAGCCATAGGGAAATGTATTCCCCCGAATCGAACTCGGTCCGTATGAGCCTATAATGGGTGAGGATCGAGGAATCTACTGGTTCGGGTACCTCAACTGTAGAACCAAGCCGCATATAGAAAACACTAGGAGCCCACCCTTGATCATACTGCAGAAACCCTAGCGGTTACCCAGATAGATGTTCGATTCTTTTATTTACTTGAAGTTATGTTTTTGTATATTGCACTAACTTATGGTATTTTTGCTATGTTTTCATGTCACTTCATATTCAAAAGAGTGTCGATTCAAGTTCGATTACTAAACTAGAAAGTTTGGCATAGAGAACGGATTTCTTGATAAAGTAGAGGACAATGCTGTTGTTCGTATGTGATCAGAGAAAACACAATTAGAGAAAGGAGATAGTCTAGCTGGGGAACACACGTCGGAGTTGTGGGACTACACCCGTATCAGCGTAACTCAAAATAACCTTCAGGAATTAAAGGTAATATAGGATCACTGGAATGACGAAACTAAGCAATTGTTCAACTCTAGTTATGGGAATTTACCTTATCTACTCGACATTAAGGCAGATGAGCATCTGTTTCGGGCTTTCGCTCAGTATTGGAACCCCGCGTATAGTTGTTTTACCTTCGGAAGGGTTGATTTAGTGCCCACTATAGAGGAATATACAGCTTTGCTTCGTTGCCCGAAGATCCAAGTTGATAAAGTCTACTCTAGAGCCGTTAATGTCCCAACCTTTGTAAAGAAGTTGATAAACGTCACCGGAATGAGTGAGCAGTGGGTCACAGCACGGATCAAGCAGAAGGGGGAAAGCAAATGCATCCCTTGGAAAATCCTGCAAGAGCTGATTTTGGCGCACCCTGATGCGAGAAAAAAAGTCGACATCTTTGCTTTGAGCATTTATGGGCTAGTAATTTTTCCTAGGGCCCTAAGGCACATAGATGAGGCGACCTCTAACCTCTTTGACCGACTTGATAAGAGGGTTACACCAGTTCCGACAATTTTAGCAGAAACCTTCAGGTCGCTGAATGCATGTCGAAGGACGGGCAAAGGCAAATTCATCGGATGTGTGCAGCTTCTACTTGCATGGTTCCACAGTCATTTTTGGAAAATTGATAAGGTTTCGTATCGAGTGTTTTCTGAAAGTTATTCGCCATTAAAAGAGATAGCAGCTACACCAAGAAGAGATGACATCTTGGAAGAGAAATGGTTGGTCATTCTTCAGAGTCTTCATGAGGAGGACATAGAGTGGAGAGCCCCGTGGTTGCTTTCGGATGAGATCTTGTACCGATGTGGTAATTTTGATTGGGTCCCATTACTTGGAATCTGGGGAGCTGTTGGGTATGCTCCATTGATGGTGCTAAGACAGTACAGGTCAAGGCAGTTTATTCCTGCGACCCAAGGTTTAGCTGAGTTCTAATTCTCGTACAAGGACAATGGCTATAAAAAGAAAATTCGAGAGATAACCAGTGCATGGAATCAAACTCGACGGATGAAGAGATTACGCGCGAGAAAGGTATTAGCACCCTCGCGACGCCCAAAATTGGTATCTCGTTAAACGCGCGTTGTCTTAATTTTAAAAAATACGAGTTCAATTTAATATTTAATCGTGATTCGATTGAAACACGAGAAATTTTTTAACATGAAGAATTTTGAAGCAGAATTTTTTTTTTAAAAAAACGAAAATTTTTGAAACACGAAAATTTTATAAACACGATTTTTCAAAATACGAGAAGATTTTTTTAACACAAAAATTTTAAAACACTAACATTTGTAAAACACGAAAACTCTTGAAAATGCTAAAAGTCGAAAATTTTGAAATACGAGTAATATTTGAAAATACGAAAATTTGAAACACGAATTTTTTTTTAAAAACGTACCGTATTTAACACAAAACTATGATATTCACCCCTACATGGCGATGAAATCATCGAATTAGTGTTAAATTGATCCAATTTGATATTTAATCGGGATTCTAATAAAACACGAGAATTTTTATTAAAATACGAGGAATTTTGAATATTTTCGATTTTTAGAAGGGCGTCTCGTATTTAACACGAGTCATCGATATTCACCCAACATAGCGATGAAATCAACGGCTCGATGCTAAACCGGTTCGTTGCCTTGTGCATTAAAAATAATTTTTGTTTTTTTTTTATTTTTTAACATACAAATAAAAATCACAATAATATTTCTAAAGAATAAATTATTTTAAAAAAAATGCTAATTTAATTTAAATAAGATAATATTTAAATAAATGAACTAGAGTAAAAAGATTAAAAAAAATTTACCAAAAGCCCTTTCCTTTTTCCTTCTTTTTCTTTTTTCCTTTTTTCCCTTTTTTTTTCTGTAGATTGGGCCGCTGCGAATCGGGCCTGCTTCACTGCTGTTGGGCTGCACTGGCGGACTGGGCCTGCTGGACTGGAGGCTGCTGGCCTGTTGCGTCTGGGCTACAGGATGCTGGGCTGCTACTATTTTGGGCTTCTGCTACTGGATCAGCCCACTGCTTCTGCACTAATCTGCTGCTGCTATTTTTTTTTTCTGGACAGGCTTGCTATTTTGGGGCTGCTGGAGCGCGGGTCGGGTCGGGTCGGTGCGAGTCTGGTCGGGTCGACCCGGCTGGTTTTAAAATATTTTTTTTCTTTTTTTTCTATTTTCTTTCCCTTTTTCTTTCTTTCTTTCTTTTTTCTTTCTTTTTCGGGTCACCCCTAGCCCCCTTTTTTTTTGCCGCCGTTGATACCTCCGGCGCACGGTGGTGGGACAAGCGGCGGTGCTTCCCTTCTCCTCCTCTCTTCCTTCTCTTCCTTCTCTTCCTTCTTCTTTGCTGTTTGGGTTGTTTTTTTTTTTATGGCTTTTTGGTTTTCTTCTTGCTTGTTCGTGTAGGTACAAAGGCGGTGAGGGGATGCCGACGCACGGCGGTGAGCACGGTGGTGGTGAAGGCGGCGGTGGAGGCCCTTTTGCTTGCTGCTGTTTGAATTTTTGCTCAAAAAAACCGTTTCTTTTGCTGGTTTTTCTCTGTTTTGGTTGCTGAAAATCCCCCCTCCCTTCTCTTCAATTTTTTCTTTTTAAAAGCTCCAAATTTTGTCCTCTTTCTCATTGTTTGTAGGTGGCAGAGGAGCCATGATGGCCTAGGGGGGCTGCTGGAGTAGCTCGGCTGGGAGGGGTACGCTCGGCTGCTGCAGCGGCGATTAGACAAGTCCAGAAGGACTAAATTGCATAGGATGCAAAGCTTCTGGGGCAAAAGTGTAATTTTAGCAAAATATGGGCCAAAATGTAATTTCTTGAGAGTTTAGGGGTCAAAGTGAAATTTTCAGAAAGTCTAGGGGTCGAAATATAATTTTATAAAGTTTTGGGGTCAAAATGTAAATTTTAGAAAAGTTTGGGGTCAAAATGTAAATTTTGAAAAGTACAGGGGTTAAAATGCAAAAAAATAAAAAAATAAAAAATTTCTTTTTTTTTTTCAAACACGAAATTAATCTCGAACAAAATTCAGTGATTACAGTACTCTTATTGTAATCGACTTAATGGTGGTCATCTTTTATAAATACAAATTTGTCATCACACAAGTTTAAAAGAAAGTAAAAAAAAAAAAAAAGCTGATCATTTCATCATTCAATTTTAAACATTTAAGAAAGGTATAGGTTTTCTGTCTGGCCATGATTCTATTTTCTCAAAGCACTTGACAGGTACCACCCCATCAAAACCTTAAGTCAATATCACTTTGTTGTCTGAAATGTAAAGCTTCATGCCTTCTGCAGTCATCAAGAAAACAAGCGAAGACAACTTAAGAACCGTAGTTTGGCAAGAACAAATCAATATATGTTCGGCCACGACTCTAAAGAAAAGTGAGAAAGATGACTTGCTTCTTTCATGATTCTATGAACCGAAGCAATGACTGCAAGCATGCTTACCTTCCAAAGCTTTTCTAACATCAAGATAGATCAAAACGTTAACATCTCGTCTCATACCTGAAGAGGGTAAAAGATACAAATCATCATAAGCCCTCTACAGCATTTAGATTCACTAAAACTCAATTTATGCCGATTAGTGCTTGTCATTTCCCATTATCGCTTAAAATTCACGTTTTATATCGGCACCTTAATAATCCCCTTTCATAATCTTTAGCATGAATCCTATGGTGAAATGTAGATAACAAGCATAACAACACCCCTAAGCAGTTTGTCACGTATACAGTGCTGGCATATTAAAAATAGAGAGTAAAATGAAGGAGTTCGTATGTCAAAGTTCAGAGGAACAGTAAAGAGAAATTTCATGATATCTCACCACTTGTCACTTCACCGTCAGTCGGCAAGCCACTTGAGAAGTGAACATGCAATCTTTTCATGCGCTTCAAACCCGACTCCAAAATTGATTCCAAATTCCTCTTATAGGTTCCATGTACGCAAACTATCATCTCAGGGAAAATCAAGAGGATTATGCAAAATAAAAGGCATAAAGAAAGTCCATAAATCTAAGAGACATGATGTTCTTACATTGCACTTCATCAGCTGAAAGTATTTGTTTTAATAATCTTTCGGACTCAACTGTCTGCCAACGTGACATACAATATCTTCCTTAGAAGTGCATAGACATAAATAAAGATGCTCAAAACAACAGCTAAAAATAATCTAAGGTGACAATTCAGATAAAGCATGAAGAAATTAATAAATTTTTAAGAAAGATTCATCACCATGACGGTATGTAGGGGTGAGCATTCGATCGAATCGAATCAAATCGAATCGAAAATTTTCGAGTTAATCGAGTTTTCGAATCTTATTTTATCATCCTAAATTTATTTGAAGTTTTCTCGAATCGAGTCGAGTGAGATGGAATTCGAATCGAATCGAATCGAATATATTTGTTCGAGTTAAATTTTAAAAAATAATTTTTGGTCCTTATAACCATTGTCACCCATCATAATAAAATTTGTCCACCTTAATCAATTTTTTTATTAACTTTCAACACTTCATAATTTATTTATTAATTTTTTATATATTGGTTAGCTTCTTTGCTTGCTTAGTTGTTTCAATTATCTTGATTCTTGTCACTATGTATTTTAGAATTAAAAATATATTAAATGTAAAATATGATTTTTTAATAAAAGTTATTTTAAAAATAAAATGTGAAATTGATACCAATATAAAATTTTAACACGAATATTTTATGGCATAATTAATAATTCAATTTTAATATAAATATTCAATATGACTAAACAATTCAATAATATAAATAATATAAAATGTGAAATTTAATTTAATAATATAAATAGTAAATATAAATAAAATTATTACTATTTATGTTTAGTAATTTTTTGGATAATTTTGATTTTTATTTGAGAGTAAAGGTGAGAAGTAAAAGTTTAGGGAAAAATAAAAGTTTTGGGTAATAAAAGTTTGAGGGAAAGTAAATAGGGGGAGTAAAATTTTGGAGGGAAAATATTAAAAAAAATTGGAGGGGGGAGGGTTTGGGATAGATGAGAGGTGGGATGGCAATAAAAGTTTTAGGAGAAAAGTGGGAGGGAGTAAAAATTTTGGGGAAAATTAAAGGTTTTGAGGGTTTTTGGGAGTAAAATTTTGGTGGAAAATAGATTTTAGGTAGATTGGGGGATTGGGAGGGGAGGGGAGTCAAAGTTTTGGGGGGAAAGTGGGAAGGAGTCAAAGTTTTGAGGGAAAAGTAAAAAGGTTTGGGAGTTTGGGGTAAAAATATAAAATATTATAGTTTGATATTCGAATTATTTGAATTATTCGAGTTATTCGAATTCGAAAACTCAACTCGATTCGAACTCGAAATTCGAAAAAAATATTCGAGTTGATTCGAATAACTCGATTAACTCGAATAACTCGATTCGTTTAACTCGAAATTCAAATTTTTTTTCGATTTTTTCGAGTCGAATCGAGTTTTGCTCACCCCTAACGGTATGGCCTTGGTTTGTACGTATCAGAAGCTCCCCATTTTCCTCAAGAACGCTAAACCGTTGTTTGTTATCTTTTCTGACAGCCTACAATCAATAAACATAAAAACCATGAAATTTCTTTTGGCTGCAAAACGAACATTTTCCTTCTCATGATTGTTTATACACCAACATTTTGGAGACCAAGAATCTAAATTACTACTGGTAACAGCTCAAAGATCACTTATAAGTAAACAACAAATAGCATTTAGCTCAAAGAAAGAAAATGTTTATACATCAATAGCTCAAAGAACATTTCTGAGGCAGTACATGAACTGTCCTCTTTCTCCTCCCGCGTTCGGCACAACTCATCTGCTTCTTCCCTGCATTAGTAAACTGATCACTTAATTTGCTTATATAAAATTCAACATGCAAATACATGGATTTAGCAGCACTAAAAGGAATAGAATTATGGAAGAAGAAAACAACAATTTTTTTGTCGGCATCATCCAGCTTTTGCTTTTGAGCACCGTCAGCTGCTGACTGCTCACTAGGCGATGGATACACTGGAAAATCATTACCGAACATAATATTAAGTTGCTACCAACTATGAATTCAGTCAATTGATACAACAGTAAGTCCACATCTTCATCAACAAAACAACTGCACAATATATTTGCTACTTGAAGAGATTTATGTGCTTCACCTCATTTCTTTCCCATTATTTACATTTTAGAAAAGATTTCCATTCATTTCCTCGGCAGGGATTTCATTAACATTGTCTTTTACAAAAACTAGAAGTTTTTCATAAGAATTTCACGACACTACTTATTAATGTATTAGATGCTCAAAGAAAGAAATTGCATCAGTTGCTAGTTTCAACTGCCTAAAATCTCATTAGCACATTCATCATAAGAAGCCTTCTTTTCTGGAAAGATTACTGAATGCAAAACAATGATCTGAATTTATCTGTAGGACTATTTTTGAAATTTAACCAAATAACAGAGGGGTCATTAAAATAAAATGAAAATTTTAGCAAAAACAGACCCTTTGGTTGCGTCCTCTAAGGTATACAGCAGTTTCATGGCATCGGTGTATCTCAATTCACCAGCAATAGTTGAAATCTGCAAAAGGAGAAATGCATGTTAACCCGTAAACAGTCACCACCATCACCTTGACCAAACTGATTTGCAAACCAAGGGAAGGGAAAGGGAAGGGAAGGGAAAGGGAGAAGAAGGGTAACCAAACATCAGAAGAAACAAAAGAAATAATATGGGTAAAGAGGAAAGAAAAGCAACTGGAGTTGCTAAATTTTTACCGGACCAACAATCTCCAGTTGATTTGGGGCTGACCAGCGTGGTGGAGGCTGCTTCTCACCGGACTGGCATGCTGAACCAAAGGGCTGACCAGTGCGGTTGCTGCCATTCCCCCCCCCCCCAACCGCACCTCACTGGTATGCAATGGCAAACCAAAGGAGCCCTTAGTTACTAGTAACAGTCTTTCACTCAGTTTTGCCTCCTATAATGAAGACAGTCACAGTTTTTAGTGTATATAGGTACTATATATGTTGCTTTTAACCCTCCTGCACTTTGCTTTATATCTGAATTCTAGTGTTCTTTTTGTTATTATATGGTGTGTCATATGTATCGAACACTAATATGTTCAGTTTTTCGTAGTTTTTCATATGTTTGAAGGATTATTATACACTCGTACAAACGTTCTAATGTGTACAAACTCATATAGAAGTCCGGGTAACATAGGTTATAACACTGTGATATGGTATATACTCGACCTCTGTTTTCATATGAAATCACTCTTTTTTGTTTCACAGACAAAGAAAATTGCCCAAAGACAATACAGGATGTGAAGCTAATTAATGCTGGAAAGATACTTGAAAACAACAAGACACTTGCTGAGTCCACACTTCCAGTTGGTGAACTTCCAGGAGGTGTAATTACAATGCATGTCGTTCTGCGCCTTCCTTTGTCAGACAAAAACAATGGTAAATCCCCAGCATATCTATTTGATTCATTGCACATGAAAGTAGCTTGAGGGATATGACACAATATGCCTTCTTTTAACCATTATTACAATCGACCAACTAAATCACCAATATAGTATGTTGCCCCCTGGTGAACATTTTCTTCAATATACTTTCAGCAGCTATCATTCCATAAGTAACCTTAACATTTTGATCCTATTCCTCCTCTTCTGCATGCCAAAAGTTCCACAAAGTTTTTGCTTATAGGTGAAAAATTAGGGTTCTTTTAGTTCATTTCCACATGATCCATCTTTGTTTTCCTATTCTTGTCTCTGAGCACCCATAGCTGTTGGAAATTGGAAAACCGGGGTTCAAATATATGTTGTTTAGCACCATATTTGCATTATGAACTTTGCTTGATGTGCCTTAATTACTAATTCCCCACATTTTATCCAGAGAAACAACAGGATGATTCTCAAAAGAAAAGTAGCTGTTCATGCACAATATTGTAGCTGCTTAATCAGATCCGATACTGGTTTCTTCAATGCATTCCTGTTAGATTTGTTCTGATTGCAATCCTTCATCTTTACATGTTTGAGGCTTATTCTGATGGCTGCAGAAACATAAACAGAAAAAGTAGTATGATTTGGTTTTACTGGAATATCTTGCATTTCCTTTGTTGCTTCTGAAAAAAAAAGGGTAAAAGACAAGAAGTGTTCAATTTGAAGTTTAGTTGATTATGGATCAGAAAAAGATTAAAAAGTGAAATTTATAGGAGAAATTATTAAATTTTTTGTTTTTTTGTTGATACTGCTTTGAAAATGTAAATCCTTGTCACCTGCACAGTGGATAACCATGTTTGATTGTTTACAATGATCTTTTTTTTTTCCATTATACATGGAGTAGAGTAGACCTTAGATTTAGCATCATTACAATGAACTTTCCCATGTTAAAACAAGGTTGATTGAAACCAGAAAGGCTTGAGAAAAGCCTAGTGAAGAACGCAAGGTCAAGCAGAAAATCAACAAAGAAAAGGGCAGGTATGCAGAAAAAGGAAGCAGAGATTAAAGACAGGTGTGACACAAATATTGAATAACTGCTGCTAGTGATGAAGTGAAAATAGTTGTCAATAAAGAATTTCACTATACAATAGAAGAATTAAATCACTATGACCAGGGGAAAAAGGTCGAAGTGTTGCATCTATCTATACCTTATGATACTGTTAAACCCGTTACAGAGGCCGGGAAATTTATATTTATTTACATAAAATACAGCTGCTGTGCTTTTGAACATTGTGTACCAAGCTTGGCAAACTTGAACCCTGCAATAGCTTAATAGCCGGTGAAGTCTTAGGAAATTTAATAATTTAATGATAAGGAGCAGCAGGCATTAACTTAATCCTGTAAGGGGTCATTTTGAGGACATCCAGTGCCATGCTTGTTCTTGTGGCTCAGGAATGGTCCCCAGGAGAAGCTGATGAGGAGCGAATTAAGTTTTGACCTTTCCTCAATGCCCGAACATTCTTGAGAGTCATCATTAGTTTTTGTCTCTCTCCTTCAACCTCTGCAAATTGAAGGCTTAGCTGAGAGTATCGTTCATGCATCTCTTTTAGTTCAGTCTCTACAGCTCCATATCTGCCCTTTATCTCCAACATGTCTTTGATCAGTTCATTGATGTCCCTGAAACTTTTGAACACTGCTTCCTCATCATTGTGTTGTTTCAGGAAAGAGCTGCAGCACAAGAAAATATTATGTCAAATATTCTTTGATGTTTCCTTTCCTCAGCTAGGGTTAGTACTTTAAACATGCAAGCCACAGAAATTTTCTTGAAGCGACCTTCAAGGCCAAAGCAAGTTGTTTCCCTTAATCAAAAAGGTTGTCTCAGAAAAGCAGGCTAGTGTTATTTTCTAAAACACAAGTATACCTCTGAAAAAGGATGCTTGACTTCTTTGTTTGCAGTGCCTCCGCAAGCTCAAGTTCCAATGCAAGTACTCGTTCTAATGCATTTCCAGTTTCTGAATATTCATTAAACATAGGAAATATGCTTCCCAGTTCTTCATTCATCTGTGCATGGGCAAAAAGTGAGAACCTGATTGAATTACTCTATCAAAGTTTCATGGAAGAGGTCCATATTGATCCACCTTATCTAACTGCATTAATTCTTGCTGTAAACCTGGAAACTTGGTGTCGAAATGATGAGCATCTTTTGAAAGAACCAGATTCTCATTTTTCATCCTTTCCAGCTAAAAGCATAAAAAGAAAAAGAAAGAAGAGTAAATTAATCACCATTACTAGGTATTATCCTAAAGAAATTTTATGCCACAAATGTAATGATTCCCTAGCTCAACAATGTAAGAAGAAATTGCAATTGAATTCAAGATAGATCATCACTAACTGGCACCTTATGCTTTGACAATAAACATACCTCACTAGTTAGGTGGTCCATGCTAGATCTTAAGCTTTGAGCTTTAAAACGATCATTGATTAAAGCTAGATGCTTTGCATCACTGTTTGGCAAGTTGCATTGGTTGACAAGTGCCAGACTGTGAACTTCATGTATATCATTAGATACAAGATCCTGATAAACAATTAAGTAAATCATCACTATAAAGAAATTTCATTATGTAAATAGAAGAGTCACACAGTAGAGGAAGGATAAATGAATAGATAACATTTTCTTCAAAGAAACCTTCATCCAAGACTCTTGATAAAGGAATAGGATAAATTTGAAAATCGAAAAAAACTTTTTAACCAGTTAACATACAGTCTAAAGCACAAAATGCAAGATAGCTTATCAGAAGAACTGAAAGGGAGACCTTAAAGATTAACAACTTTGACGATGCTACTAAACCTAAGGCCTAGCCTGTGGACAGGTCTAGATAACATCAAAGTAAAAATAATGCAATTGTATCCTTAGGACCAAATGCATTTTCATTTGTTTCTTAGAAAGGCATACTTAGCATTCACATTAAGTTGATAATCAACATACTAAATGCTTAAATTACATCATTAAATCTAAGATAGTGAAAAAAATATATATGCAACACAATAGAATCATATGCCACATAAATATTATAGTAATATAGGTCATTCAAAAACTGAGAATTGTCAATTGAATCAAGAATAGTGAAAGATATAGCAAAGTTATAACAGTTACCTGCTCAAGTTGCGAATTTGTGGGTGCACTTGTACAGTCACTTCCATCATCTGCATCTTTGGAGTTTTTTGGAGTATCTTGGTCCAAATATTTAAGATCAATGTCCCTAGTTTGAGCATTATTGACAACCAGCTCATCAGAGAAGCAACCATCTTTCAGTTTGCCATCTTTTTCGTTCTGAACATTCATGGTTGATGTGGATGCCTCAAGCAATTCTTTCACTATGCTAAGTTCAACTGAGATTCTAGATTTTTCCTCCTTGCATTCTTGCAAAGAAGCTTCAAGTTTCTCTTTTTCTTCCTTGCAGCATTCAAGGCTTATCATTGAGCAATCCAATTCAGCTTTCATCAGATCATAAGCCCTCATTTTTTCACGCTTGTCTAAAACCAACGACTGTAACTCAGCCTCCAATTCCAAGATCTTAACACCCAGTTCTTCAATTTTCTTTAAATGAGAAGCTTCTGATTTCTTTCTATTCTCAATCTCATCAATGGCATCTTGTAATTTCCATAGCATTTCCTCACTATGCTTTTTGGAGATAGCCAACTGGTGCTTTAGTTCTTGCAGCCGTGTTTCATACTGTTCTTTGATACATGCAATTCGTAAGGACTCTTGCATAGCAGTTGGTGGTGCTTCAGATTCCCTCATCTCCCGAGCCTGGATGGACTCCGCATCAGCCTTATCTTTGAGCTCCTTCAAATGAATGGACAAGTTCTTGAACTCTTCAGTCTTCAAAATCTGTTCAGAAAGCCTTTGAGAAAGCTCATTACACTGATTCTGCAGCAGCAGCACTTCATCCTTACGCCCTACCAGTAAGCTTATCTGAGTGCTTTGTTCATCCAATTTAGCTTTGAGTACTAAGACATTGAGTTCCAGTCCTTCCTTCAATATCATCAGATCATCAATCTCTTCTTGGGAACCACCTAGTAAGTGCTTCAGCCTTTCAACTTCAAGAGCATGCTGATGTTTATCCTCAAAGAAAGCAAACTCAAATTTTTCAATCCTACTTTTGTAATCCTGAAGCTCAGATATTGCAGAGCTATTTTTATTTAGAAGCACCTTGTTTTCAGCCATGGAAGCTTCTAACTCTGATTTTAGGGAGTCCAGACTCACCGATAATCTTCTATTTTCTTCAATGCAATGTGCTTCACGAGCAAGACAATCATTAAGTATACTCTCAAAATTAAGATGCTTCTCTTGAAGCTCCCCAAGGTGTCTTTCAGAGCTGGAAAGTTGACAAACAAGGTCAGTGGTCCAGGTTTCATATTGAGTTCTTAAGAAAATGACGCTAACACCTGCAGCTACTGAAAGTTCATGCATTTCAGACAACTCAGATTCCAGAGAAGTAATAGTGGAAGACTCTTTGAGAGCATTATTGAGGCACTCATCATACTGCTGTAAAAGACTGCAAACTCTAGATTTCTCTGATTCTAGGTCAAATAGCATTTGCTTAAGATGGGCCGGTTCAGAATTCTGCTGATCAAATTGCAACAACTGATGGTGCTTCTCATTCATTTGGGAAGTAAGGTCTGTAACCATACTCTCTAAATTATTTTTGGTGCTTCTTTCTGCTTGCAGCTCATCATGCACAGAATGCAAACTTTCTTTCAAACCATTAAGCTCCAAAGCAAGATCGGCTGCCTCCTCAGATTTATCTTGTAAAGATTGCACCAACGTTTTGTTTTCTTCCACAAGTTCAGCCACAATCAACTTACTGCTTCCCAGATCTTCATTAACAGACTCTAAAACCAACAGTTCTTCAGCAATCTCCTTATTCTTAGAAGTAAGTTCTTGCAGCTCTGCTTCAAAATGCTGAAGATCAGATAAAAGATCTCTCTGCCGCTGTGCATAGGTTTCAACTTCAGAGCTATCCTTGAGCTTGTCAGTAACAGCTTCAATTTCCAACTGAATCTTTTCTACAACCACATTGGACAAATCCATTTTATCAACCATGATTGTATATCACGTTCAAACTTCTGTTTCATTAGCACCATCTCTGATTCTACCGCACTTAAAGACACCTGAGCCTTGTCTCTTTCATCCATCAGATCTTTCTTTTCCTCCAAGAGATGAAGAAATTTTTCATATGCATTATTCTGGGCCTCTTCTACCTCGACAATGACAGATGTCAAGTCCATGGATTCTCTATCCTGACAAACCAAGTCACTTGAGAGGGATGGTTCATCAAAAAACTTACCATAGGATGACAATAAGTTAAGAAACTTGTTTCGCAGAAAGTCAACAGTATTTTGCAGCTTTTCCTTCACAAGGTTCAATTCATCAAACTCAGTTTTGATCATTCTCAACTCATCCTGCAAAGAAGAGTTATTGTTTCTAAGATTATCATTTTCCAGAGTTCCTTCCTTCAATAAATTAGCCAACTCAGTTTTCTCCATGACACAGGCATCAAATTTGCTCTTGTAACTTTGGTACTCCATCAAGTGGCACTCCAGTTCAGTTACCTTCTCAGAGAGAAGATGATTTTCATGGGTAACATTTTCCACATTTGCTTCCAAAGCTTGTTTCTCCAAAGCCAAGTCATTATACTTGGCAATGCAAGTAGCCTTGTACTCATTAAGGGAATGAACATCATCGGTAGCTGTCTGCAGCCTTTGCATCAATAACTCCTTGGACTCAACAGAAAGTTCCAATTTCCATGTAAGCTCATCCATTTTCTCTTTCATTGTTTTCATTTCATCACTTGCTTCAAGCAAAGTATCTTGTAGAGTGTTTGAAAACACATCCAAGTATGCATTCTGATAATGCATTTCACAAACTTCTTCTTCAACCTTCTGATAAAGGGTTTCCTGCAAATGGAGGGATCTTTTCAAGTCTTCTAAAAGAATATCTCCACCCAAATGTTGTTTCTTCACCCCTACATACTGATTTTGAGAATGCAAGGGCTTGGTGGGTTGGAATTCTTCTGAATCCAGCCCATGGTTCCGCACCATCTCTGAGTATCCTCGAGAGTTTGTCTGTGAAGAATCTACAAAAGCTTGCCTGATAAGATTCTCATTTGTCTCAAACACAGACATAACCTGAGAAGAAAGCAGCTCAAGATCCTTTTGCAACTGGCCCACCGCAATTGAATAATTAAGGCGTGCCCTTTTCAGTGCTGCTTCTGCAATAATAGCCCTTCTTTCCAGTTCCTTGCTTAGAGATTCCAAATCTTGTTTTTCTTCGGCAAATCTCAAGACTTGTTCATTCATATCTTGGCGCATAGCCTTCATCTCAGCGTTAGCAGATTGCACCCTATACAAGCAAGTAGAATGCTCATTTCTGAGACTCTGCAATTCTGCCATCATCTGTCTTTGGTTTTCCTCAAGCTCCTGAACAAGAGCTTCATAGTAGCACTCCATCTGGTCCATTTTCTTTGCAAGGCTTTCCCACTCAGCTTTTGATTCATCCAACTCTCTCAGAAGTTCAAAGATTTTGCTTTTCATTGCATTAGAAGTACTCATAGAATCAGGTTCATGTGACACAAGGCCAGGCACAGTAATACAAGGTACCATGCCTGGTTCTGGTTGATAAAGTTCTGCATCAAAACTAGTTGCCGGTGTAAAAGAATTAGTTAAACTCATTTCTCTGGTACTCTTCATGTTGCATCTGTCGGATGGTACTGACCTAAGAATAAAAATTTCTTTTTGAGTTCCCTGTTTGAGATCTTGCAAGATGCCAAACAATGCCTCCAAGTCTGCTTGAAGGAACCTTTGGTCTCTTTCATGGTAATTCAGACATGCCTTGTTTTGAAGTTCCCTTATCTTTTCTTCCATAACTAAAAGCCCCTTTGAGAATATGACCTCTAAGTCTTGAAGTAAGTGATCCTGGTCTTTCTTAATGGCTTCTTTGCTGGTTAGAGAAGGGCACAGTGTAGAACTCGACATCCGCTCAAGGTCATCTTTCAACCTCGAGCACTCTAATTTTAAAGCAGAAACCTCTTTTTCCAACCTTTCTCCTGAAGAAATCTCCGTGACAAGTTGCTGAGCAAACTTCTCAGTTTCAGCACCTATTTGACTAGCATGATTTTGTAACAAGCTTACTTCCCTCTTAAGTTCCTGAATAGATGACTCTGCCACTTCCAAGCATCCTCTAAGTCTGCTATTTTCTTCGTAGACAACGGTTAAGTCATTATCCCCAGAATGGTCTGAACTCCAGCCATGAACCCAATTGTTAGTCCCCTGTGCCAAAAACCGATGATCTGAAGGATCTCCTTTCTCTTGCTGAGGGCTATGACCAAGGCCTGTCAAATCACCTGAGACTGTACTCTTTATGCTGTCAATTTCATGAGTACTGGAAGTATCATGCTTCTCTGCATATAAACTTTCTGATGTATTAGAAGAACCATCAAACCCAACAGCTGAGTCTCCATAGTCTTCATTCAAGCCAACATCTTCTTCAAGCGATGAGTGTTCTTTAGATTTTTCTTTAAATCTAACCCTCGGATTGACCTATGTACAGAACAAAAGGTAAAAGATTAGATTATCTCCTAAGAACAGAAGACAACAGGAAATCACGTACTGCTCATTCATAAGAAGCTTGCAACAACTGAAGAGCCTACAATATAGATTTTCACATAACTTGAACACCCAAAATTTCACCCCCAAAAAAAAAAGAAGAAAAAGTATATTTAAAGATACATCGAGTGCTTGTTGCAAATTGGTTTAATTTAGACTAAAAAAAAGTTCAAATTTCAATGTGAAAATAGTCACCAAGTTCAAGTTCTAAAAAATGATTTAACCCTTAAAAATGGTAACAATTTGTTTGCAGAAAAATAAGTAGTTATATCACTGGAAAAAAAACTGGGGTGGTGAAAACAGATTCCATCTAATTTGCCTGGAAATTTCATTATCTGCTGCTGGTTGCTGGCAACTAGCTATTGGCATTATGATCCTTATGTTGTCCATTATGATGCTAACCTGAATAATTAGATTATTTAGATAAAATACCCCTGCAAATTGATTATTTTTAAAGCTGTTTTCAGCTCTCTCATTGACAGATTCAACCTGATGTGGTCACGATTTGAATGGTATAATTTGGTCTAACTAGCTGGCATATGAAATTTTCATTGTAGTTCAATCTTATTGTTGGTTTTTTTTAGGTATCTTGAAACGTGTTGTACTACCATAAGATTCGAATTCAATTTTTCTTTTAAAAATACCCAACTCCTAATTACCCAATTTAATAAAACATGGGTTGAATTTTAAAAAGGCTTACAAAAAAGAATCTTTGAACAAAAGCATATCTGCAAATGGAGTTTAGGTTCCCCATTAGGCAACTTATGCATATCTTAATGATAATGATTCTTTCGTTCCTTATATTACTATTAGTTTAAACTTTAAATCTTTCTGTTTTTGGAGTTTTCCTGGTAGTCTCAAATGCACAGTTGTATTTCATTGTTGATGGGCATCAAATTGCTGTAATTGTTGTAATACCAATTTTTGCCCGGTCCCTAAACTAATTATAAAAACAAAAGCCGTGCCACGTCACCATCACCGTACGGCCTTGCAGCTGACCTGCAAACAGAGAAAACGACACGACAAAAGAGAAAAACCGTATTTCTTTTCATTTTTTTATTTTTGTTTACTTTCTCCCGGCCTATAAAACGAAGGCCGGGGCCTTTGTACAGTTTTTTTTACAGAGAAATTAAAAAACAAAAGTATTCAGAGAGAAATCAAGAAGGAAATTCTGAAAGGTGATTTTCAAATCTTTCTTCGTTTTCCCTATTTTCTTTGATTCTTGAGTTCATCTTTTAGGGTAGAAATAAAAGAGAAAGCAAGTTTAGAGAAAGGGGGTACCTCGCCGTCGAATCCTTGCTCTCTCTGTCGTCATCGGAGCCTGAGCAGGGGTTCAGAGATCCGTTTGAAGGATCGATGAGCCGAGCGAAAAAAAAAAAAGGAGCTTCAGTTTTTAGGGTTGATTTTAGTTTTAATGGTGAGACTTGAAACGTTGCCGTTTGTAGATAATGTGATAGCTTCAAAACGGCGCCGTCTGGAGGTCCGTGACCCGCGCGATGACCCGACCCGGGGAGGATCCGCGCATTCTGACTTATTGGGTTATTTCCGAAATCAGTCCGCCCCCTTTTCTGATGTGTTCGAATCGGTCTCACCCCTTTTTCAATTTAGTCTCACACTTTGCTTTTGTTTAAATTCAACCCGGTTTGCAACACGGCGTTTTGGGGAAACGGGATTTTTTCCCAATCGAACCCCATATGATTCGCGTGTTGTAGTATGGTTTTTTTTTATCTCATTAGTTACCTGTTAATTCGGTTTTGTTTGTAATTTAATCCTTTTTGTTATTTAGTTTTTTTTCATTAAGAAGCTTATTGTTATTACTATCATCAGTATTGTCACATTCATTCTTATTCTTAATATACTATTATATTATCACGTTTTACATATATATATGCATTGGTTTATTTTTAGTATACTACTTTATTTTATGGGCATCATCGTTTTAAAATTTTATATGTATTCATTTTTCTTACGATATACTATTATTATTATTACTTGTTTTTGTCTTATTCCACAATATGATTTCTCTAAAATCCACTTCCCACGTATTTCTTAGATTTGTATATGTATATACATACATATTTTACATAATACTATTATATGTGCATATATTTCTTATTAAATTGTTTTCATTATATTTACACGCATAATCTATCGTTGAGTTTACATTATTATATAGATAGCTTATTTCTTTCAAATACTTTAGCATCTTTAATCTATTTCAGATTATGTCAATATTTTAATTCATGCAAATTTATTTTAATCTTTTAATACATATATCAGATTTATTTCTTAAATTATGTTTAATCTTACATGTTTCATTGGTGTCATTTTGCTTGATTCTTAATTAGTTCCCTCTTATTAGTGATATTTACATAATGTACGAAATTATTATTATTGTGCTTGCTTGTATTTGTTCATTAATTGCCTATTGCTCATGGGTGTGCTTTAGTTTACGAATTATCATTTCGTGTTGTACATCACTATTCAATCGTTCCTTTATTTATTCATTCAAAAGATTACAAATGTCAAAATTACTTCATGCAAAAGTTTTCAAGATAACGCGATACTCGAAATTTAGAATTCTCGAGAAAATGGAGCCCTAACGTATTGGGTTCTAATTTTCCTCGTTGAATTTAAATGATCGAAAAACTTTTATAATCAAAATGCGTAAATAAAAAAACTCATTCTCGGAATTTGACGCTACGTGTCCTAATGTATTGGATGTGACATGTCATTTTCTCGAAATGAGATTTTTAAAAAAATAAGGGTTGTGTTCAATGCTAGGAATTTTGAGGAATCGTGCCCTAACGTATTGGGTTTCAATTTTTTATCTGATTTCAAGCAATTGAATACCCCTTTTAAGCTTCAAGAATTTTGAAAATCAAAAGACAAGCTCGTTCTCAAGGACTAAAAATGTCGTGTCCTAATGTATTGGGTATGACATTTTATTACTCTGAGATGAGATGGTCTTTAGTATTCACCTCGCTTTATCCAAGCATCCTTTGTAAAATTAACATTAATAAAAAAGGAAGAATCGTATTTTAAAATCTTTTCAAATTTTCAACATTAAGACATTAAACAATCAATTTGGTACCAATTTTGGCCGTTATGAGGGTGCTAACCCTTCCTCGTGCGTAACCGACTCCCGAACCTATTTTCTCAAAATTCGTAGACCTAAAATCGTTTTCAAGGTGATCCAATCACACCTCTTTAAAAGATCGGTGGCGACTCCCCATTTTCGTTTTTTTAAAGTTGACAACTAAAACTTTTTTTTTTGTTTTTCAAAAAAGGGTGGTTTCGACAGCTTGGCGACTCCACTGGGGACACCAAGAGAGTCAAGCCGTAAAATTGATTGTTTTTGTCTTATTATTGAAAATTGAAGATTTAATTAGAAAAATTACAATCCTCTCGTTGCATTTGTGTGTGGTACGATTATTGTAAATTAAGTTTTATATCCTGGCATCACATTGCATAAGACTGTCAGTCTTACCCTCTTAAGTGGGAGTGAGAAACTAGTCCTTAGTGAGGTTTTCACCTCCGTGCAGGATAGTGAATCGCTTTCGGGATACATCCGTACCTATGTCTTCGTGAGATTTTCATCTCCGTGTAGCCATAGGGAAATGTATTCCCTTGAACCGAACTCGGTCCGTATGAGCCTATAATGGGTAAAGATCGAGGAATCTGCTGGTTCGGGTACCTCAACTGTAGAACCAAGCCGCATATAGAAAACACTAGGAGCCCACCCTTGATCATACTGCGGAAACCCTAGCAGTTACCCAGATAGATGTTCGATTCTTTTATTTACTTGAAGTTATGTTTTTGTATATTGCATTAACTTATGGTATTTTTGCTATGTTTGCATGTCACTTCATATTCAAAAGAGTGTCGATTCAAGTTCGATTACTAAACTAGAAAGTTTGGCATGGAGAACGGATTTCTTGATAAAGTAGAGGACAATGCTGTTGTCCGTATGTGGTCAGAGAAAACACAATTAGAGAAAGGAGATAGTCTAGCCGGGGAACACACGTCAGAGTTGTGGGACTACAACCATATCAGCGTAACACAAAATAGTCAGTCGATAGAAGAACATTTGCGGGTTGTTCCCTCTGAATTGGAAATGATGAAGCAAGATTTTGAGAAGAGGAATGCAGAGCTTGAAAAGAAGATTGAACAATTGGAAGAAGAAAAGATGCACTTGGGATTAGATGTGGATGTTCAAAAGTTAGAGACTGAGAAATTAAGAAAAGGTAAGAACAAGGCTGAGGAAGACCTGGAAAGTTTGAAGACAGACTATAAGAAGATAAGGTTATCAATGAGAACTGCTGGGCTAGGGAAGACCTCAGAACAGTGGCGTCAAGAGATTCGGGAAGAAAAGAACAAGGCTGATGGATGGGAAAAGAAATTTCGAGAGGTTCAGACGCGAAACGGAGCTTTAGAGAAAAGTCTGTCGGAGAACCAAAAGGAAAAATGTGAACTAAAAGATAGAGTGGTCGAGTTAGAAAGATCTCTTCATCATTATCGAAGTCAAAATTCTGCGATGGAGTTGAAGGCAAGCTTGAGCAAGATCGAAGAAATGAAAGGAAGAATAGATGAGTTGGAATCGGCATTGCAAAGTTTTGAGATCCAGACTGAGCACTTGGAAATCAACGAAAATCGACAGAATGAGCAAATTCACCATCTTCAGAGTTAAGTTGAAAATAGAAATCATATCATGGGAGAAGCCATAGTTCAAATCCGAGAAGTAGCTGATCACCTGCAAACTTTGGCAGTACAAGCCGATGCACTGAGCGTAAAATATGAGCTGGAATCAAGTCAGGGACAAGAACTAGCTTCATTACTTAGAAAAATTAAAGTTCTGAGCATTAGGGCCAGAGCATATATGTAACCTGTTTTATGTAAAGAATTTTGTTTTCTAACAAAGCTTTCTAAATGAAATTGAATCAGAATCGACGCCTCTTTGCATTCATGCATTCGCATTACATCATATGCATTAGAGTCCACCGAAAGACCCTAATTGGTTAAAATTATTACAGCTAATCTGGAAACCGACAAAAGCTTACCGATTAAGCATCAATACGGTACTCGCCAAAAAACTAAGGAAACGAACCAAAGATTAGAGAAACTGGAGCAAATGCAAAAAGATATGCAAGAACGGTTACAAGTACAAATGCAAGAGCGTCTAGATAAAATCCAAGAGGACATGACGGAAAATTTGATCAAAGCTCAAAAAGATGCGATGGCTGAATTGACCCATCTACTGACGGGAGGAGTAGATAAAGGAAAGGGCCCTATGGCCAATCCTAGAGAAGGTAGTGAGGATCCGTTATATCCTTTGGGTTTTACCCCACCAAATGCACAGACCCAAGCTGAAATATACCCAAGGAGACCATCCGTCACAATTAGGCCCCAAACTGGTGTCTCAGTTCTCTTGATTTTCCTAGGAGGATCAAGTTTAAGCCCGGGAGATAACCCACCTAATCCTATCATTCCTGATTTTGATGAAGCTGCTGAAGAAGGAAAGGCGAACGTGGAATTACCAAAACAATGGGCGGATAAATATAAATGGTTGGAGGAAAAATTTAAAGCCTTGGAAAGCGCTGATAACAACCAGGGAATCGTTTTGCAGCTTGAAAGCTCATACTAACATTTAAATATTCATCCCTCCTAAAAATTTCCAATTACCCACTAAAATTCAAAATAAATATTCAATTCAGTCCTTAATCCCAAAACGATGAAACCTTGTTTTGCCCCTCAAAAATTAAGATGAAATTTTATTACATTGCAATGGTCAGCCACCAGATAATATTTTGCATATGGTTCATGAAGATATGAGTAGGAAGGTGCATACCAGATTATTTTTAATCTAAAAATTAAATTAAAATTCAATTTATCATAAAACATCCACATAAGCACATTTTCAAAAAAAATTCAAAGCCCAACTAATTAGCAAGTTAGCTTTTTCATGATTAATTCTAATTCTAATTATATAGATGGATAATAATTTCATGTATTTCATACTAAAGTATATTTTATTTTAGCATATTATTTGTGACGGAAGATTAACATTTTTTTTTATTTTTTTGATATAAAAGATAGATTTAGTCAAGATTAAATTAATCGAGTCCAAGTCACTTTAAAATAATCATCATGGAGTAGTTAAAAATTTTCATAGCATGGTCGCATGAATATAAATCTACCCAAGGGCCTTGAGATGGTGCTGCCAACAGAAAGACATGTGAAATTCGAACCATCCAAATATGTTGAAGTAGATCTTTAATTGCTCGTGTCACAACTGAATAATATTGCTCACCTCCATTTACTTCGATCACTTAATTTCAGTACTATCCATCTCAAGTATCATCCACTTTAAGCTGAAATTCTATGCTATTTGGAGCTTTTCTATTGCACCCCAAAATTCAGCCATAATCACCTAACAACAATAAATATTTTTTAAGAAACCAGCAATCCAAAAGTCATGATGATCACGTATTAGTCCGCCACTTGAAGCATGCCCAGACCTCTGACAAACTGCACCATCAGTGTTTACTTTCTACCAATCATCTTTAGCTGGTATCCATCTTATGAGTATGCAAGATTTATCAATTATGTGCCTCAAAAGGATACTCCATCTCATGATTGGACTGAAGATAACTATCTCTTAGAAGCTTTTCTCCAAAAACACTTTCGTTAAAATAACTTCATCTTTAGTATCAAAATGCTGTCTAATCAGTTCAAAGTGATCTCCCTTGATTCTTCTTAATCTACAAAGTCATCACTCGGCACCATGGAAATCAGATGGCTGAAAGCAGATTGGATGGGTTCAAAGTGAGCCCATTATTCCTTTTACCATCAACTAAAGTTTTACCTTTGAATAATTACAGTACTAACAGTTCCATTCACAGGTAATCGAAGTAATTCAACCCAACAAATCGAATTTTATTGCTTCAGATGGTTTCGGTTTATTGATTTTTTAAAAATAGTTAGTGGTACTAGTTTGTGTATAAAAATATTTTTAATATTATAAAAAATTATAATTTAAATAAAAAGTAAAATTATGCTTGGTTCGGATAATCATAATTTTTATTTTATTTTATAAATTAAAAACCAAGTTAAACTGAATAAATTTAAATAATAATCACACAAATTTAATAATAAACCCAACATTATAATTCAAATAGATTTTCAATTTTCTTACTCAGCTCAGCTCTAGGAGTAATATCTCATAAATTAAGAATATTGACTTCTACTTGTATGATAAATGGTTTAATAATTAAGGGGAGGGGGAGGGGGAGGGCTTTGTGGCTAGGGACCATGATGGAGTTGTTTTGTGGGGTGCATGGCTGAGTCTCAATGGCATTCATTGGTTTAATATAAATTTTATCTGATTTCAAGCAATTGAATACCCCGTTTTCTAAATAAGCCTCATTTTTTTGCCCAAGCCCATATTTCGGGCCTATATTTTTACCCAAACCCTCCCATATTTCGAGCGGGCCGTCGGGCAGGGCCGGGTCGCTCGGCCCATGAGCACCTCTAATACAGATTGAGTGATAACATATATACAAAATATAACATTCATGATTATTTCTTAAAAACAAGAATTTGTTGGATTCCTACTAACTAGTAGATTTGGGTTCCTAAGGTATGTATGAATTTGACAAATTCATACTTTTTTATACATGATTATTTCATATTAGTGCTTTCCTAATAGATTCCCAGCCCTTTTAACTTCACTCGAAAAGGCTATACAGTTGTCTCAGAGATGAAGTTTTGGCTCTGAAGAAATTCTGTATGATTGGTACGGTCATCATGATTTAACTGGCCTCGGGAATGTACAACCTTCATCACTGCACTTGTTCCTTTTAGTCTTCCTTTCTGTCTTCTTGCAACATCTTGTTTTAGTGGTTTACAAGGTTTCCTCATCTTACTGAACAGAAATTTTTGCAACATACATATGATAAGAAGCAAGATGAAAGTGCAGAAAATATAACTATTACTAAGTGAGGATAGATTTATTCAATAGGCTGAATTTGATTCGAGATAGTTAATGTTATTACTAAGTGAGCTATTTGCTTGTTGAAATCAGTAAGAGAGTGGACAAAATATTACTTAAGAATATAACTCTAATAAATGGGAATTACTTAATCCTACAACTAGAGAATTTGAAGTAGAGAAAAAGTAATTAGTAGGGGACAAAAGTGTTTATATGGAAATTCCTGTTAAATATTTTGCCATCCTATTTCCGGTTTTGTGTCGCATGTTTTCTTGGAAAGTAAGAAGGTTTTGTTATTATTATTATTATGATTAACAATGTTGATTTTTAGGGTCATTTGGTGCCTTTTAATGTGTTCTGTTGCTGGATATGTTTTTAATTATTTTTGTTAGAACTTTGAAGTTGTTGATGTAATTGAGTAGTTTATTTTGGGTACCGAAACATTGACAAAGTTAAAACTACAGATAGAACATGTTTAAAGCATAACTATATGGTATTCTGATTTTGCATTTTATTCAATTCTTTTTAAGGCCATCGCTTTTGCCTTTGTATATATAATCAAATAACTAGTAATATCACCCATTACGTGGTTTGATTTTCTATTTTAATAATTAATTAATTTTATTTTTAAATTAAATAAAATTCAAGTTAAATATTAAGTCTTTTTCTTGTTCATTATATTTGTTTTTGAAAATTAAATTAAAACTTCATGGTGAATAATATGTTGTTTGATTGAATTCCTTTAAACAAATTATCCTAATTGAATAAATTGTAATTATGTGCATTGTTTTAGTAGGTAAGTTGTTTTGTTTCTTATGTATATAATCACTTTAAATTTTTTTAGAAATATTATTTTCTTTTACTTTTAAAAAATGTTATTTTATTTTTGTTTAATAAATCATTTTTATCAAATTCATGTAGGCATTAAAATGCAAATTTATTTAAATATTTTTATTTTAATATTAGAATGGAGGACTACACCAAAACAGGCTTTTAGCGGCACCTTCAACGGCGTTTGGACAAAAAATGCCGCTAAAAATCAAGCATTAGTGGCGCTTTATGGAAATCGCCGCTAAAGATTGAGCATTAGTGGTGTTTTTATAAAAGCGCAACGGCGTCGTTTTATTATCTTTCGGGGCTTTAGCAGCGTTTTTAATAAAGCGCCGCTAATACTCGGGGCTTTAGCGGCGTTTTTGAAAAAGCGCCGCTAATGCTAGGGGACTTAGCGGCGTTTTGGGTAAAGCGCCGCTAATGATAGGGGCTTTAGCGGCGTTTTTGGTAAAGCGCCGCTAATGCTCAGTGTTTTAGCGGCGTTTTTGGATAAGCGCCGCTAAAAGCTTTTTTATTTTAATTAGTTTATTTATATTAATTAAATAAAATTCAATTTATTTCTAATTGAATATTTAAAATCTTTAGGAAAAAATAATGACACGTAGAAATAATTTGAAATAAAACACATGGAAAAATTAAAAAAACTTTTGTTTAAAATAATTTTAAAGTTTTATGGGTACTGATTCTTGATTTTTTAATTTATATATTAAAAAATTCTTATATAATCGTAAAAGATATAGTATTAATTTTAAAATATTAAATTAATTATCACTATAATTTGGGGTTTTAGTTTAGGGTATATGATTTATTTAAGATTTAAGGCCAGTTTAGGAGTTACTATTTTAAAGTTTAGAGAGTATGGGGTTTAGTGATTATGGATTAGGGATTATGGTTTAAGGGTTGGGATTTAAGGTTTAGGGGTTAGGGGTTTAAGGGTTATACATTAGGGGTTAAGAGTTAGGAATTTAAGATTTAGGGATTTAGGGGTCGGGTTAGGGTTTTGGGTTTAGATTAATTATTTTTTAATTTATATTTTAAATATGTTCTTATATAATTGTAAAAGAGATAATAATAAATTTGTTTAAGGTTTTTAGTTTAGGGTATATGATTAATTTAAGATTTAAGGTTGGTTTATGAGTTCATATTTTAAGGTTTAGAGAGTATGGATTTAAGGATTATGGTTTAAGGGTTGGAATTTAAGGTTTAGGGGTTAGGGGTTTAGGAGTTAGATGTTAGGGGTTAAGAGTTAGGAATTTAGGGTTTAGAGATTTAAGGGTCGGGTTAGGGTGTTGGGTTTAGATTAATTATTTTTTTAATTTATATTTTAAATATGTTCTTATATAATTATAAAAGAGATAATAATAAATTAAATATATTGAAATTATGAGTACAGTTTAAATTATTTAAGAAATATATAATAGATAGACTTTATATTTATTGGCATGTGGATTTAAAAATATATTGAAATTTCAGCAGAGCAAAACAGCGTCGTTTTATACAAAATAAAATAATTTTTTGCGGCGTTTTTAAGAAAAACGCCGAAAATAATAAAAAAAATCAAAATCACGCCCACTCCCAAAAAATAATTTTTGATTACCCGCTCATTACTCCCTCTTCTTCTCATATCCATGGAGCGCCCTAAATGCCCCCAAATAAAAGTTTGTACTTAATTCTTTTTCCCTTTCAATCTCAAAATTTGCCCCCAAATTTCCCATTTTCCCTTTCAATCAGATATTTCTGAATAAGAAAAAGAAAAATCAGTACTTTCTTTCCATTGAAGAACTAGAAATGAAACAGGATTTCAAGGGAAAATGTCAAGAGAAAAACTAAGAAGAGTCGCACTTCCTCCTGTTCAAGAGGTGTTCTTTTTTATTTCTATTGCTTTCAGTATATATTTTTTTGATTATTTCTGTTGATAATAGTTGTAGGAGTTTGAGTGGTGATTCTTTACGAGGTGTGGAGTTGCTGGTGCTACGGCGGAAGAGGAGAATGGAGTGACAGTTGTTGAGATGAATGCTGGAAAGCGGAGACGGGGAAGATTGCCGATGAATCAAGTGAGAACCACGTCGTCATCGGCGGCGCCGCCACTGCTTCAAAGGAAGGATGAGGATGATGAAGAAGATGTTTGTTTTATATGCTTCGATGGCGGCAGTCTCGTGCTTTGTGATCGACGGTGAGTTTGGAAATTTTTTAACATTCACAATGGAATGCTAAAACTTACAGAGTGTGTAGTACATTGATTATTTTGGTAAATGTGGCGCCTCTTCCTTTTTCAAATGCAAAGGTGTAGTACATTGATTATTTGGCCTCTATATTTATTCCAACAAGCATGGTAAATTTCTGCTTGTCTCTTTGTTCAGAGGGTTGCTGATGAGAGGGCAACAAAAGCTGCAGAGCTTGAGCAGAAGGTGGCACTTCTTGAGGTAAAACAAAATGATAACAGTGCTTTTTTAATGAAAGCTTGTCCTTCTGGCTGGGCTAAATATGAAGTGAAAAAGCTCTTGAAATTAACCTGATATATCAAGTTGAATGCACATCTTTAAATCAAGAATTGCAAGACATGGAAGCTCGTTTTCGTCGTGGACAAAAGAAGTCCCCAGAAGAAGCAAATCAAATGCTTCAGGTAAATATGATGAGGATGTAACTTTCTGAACTCTGTCTTGAAAATTATATTTTTTGGTCTATTTCCATCTAGCCAGTCTAGAAAATAAAATGCATCTTACCTATTTGATTTCAGTACCTCAAGTAATCTACTGGAATGTGGGTTTCTATATTATTAAGAACATTCTGAAGTCAACAGTTCAAAATGTAATTAATATCTAGTTATAGGCACAATCTGTGGCCATTAGCTGTTCCACCAACTGTAATTAATGTAAGAGGCAATGGCTTAAAGATGGTGATGTTAGATGCAGGCATGGCAGGAAGTGGAGCGTGCACGCCAAGGTCAAAGAGATGCTGAGAGCAAGCTCTCTTCATTAGAGGCAAGTATTATCATTGTACATTTATATCAAGATTATTTTGTTTTCTTTTGCTGACTGATTTGTGGATTTATTTTCTCTGATCTATTTGTCTAGCTGCAGGCTGAAGTGCAGAAAATGAGGGTTGAAATGGCTGCCATGAAGAGGGACGCTGAGCATTATTCACACCAGGTAACTGTTAAGATTGATTCACCTTTTAATTAGAAGTGTGGTTGTCAATTGTATTAATGATGTATAAACTGAAAGCGCTTATTATAGTGACTGTTGAACTTAGTAAAGCCTTAAATTTCATTGCTTATTTGATTTATGTAGTTGTATATCAACTATCAAGTTACATGGCACTGATTTACTGTTCTTGATATCTCATTTCTTAAATTTTCCATCTCATCTGAAACTGTGATGAAATTCGGTTCATCAGTTGCTTTCCATATGCAAGTTTATAAAGTATATTTCAAACCAGGCATTATTTTATTTTCTAACCCTCATTTTTTAGCATACTTTTCTTAACATGGAAGAATAAGCTATGATTTTGACCTTGATGTTGATGGCAGTCGCATTATTTAACACCAAAACCCATATTTTACGGGTTTTTCAAAGAAGAAAAATGCTGAGAATAGATGGTCTCTGCAAAAAGATGGGCTACAAGGACGCCAAGTTACTGATGCTTTACGGGTATTAGATTTATCCTTTTTCATCTGCTTCTTGTGTGTTCCTAGCTTTCACTGTAAAATAGGATAGCTAAATTATATGGTTTCTGCATGCTCCAAATTCCTGAAAAAAGGTTGAGAACATTGGCAAGTAAATTTTTAGAGAAAGTTCTATGAAGTTTTTATGGATTCTGTGGCGCAGACCCATATTTTTTATTTTGGCATATCATGTAATTGTTGTACAAGTAAAGTAAAAAGTAGACTGAAGCAGTTTACTATGAAGTTTTTAGAGAAAGTTCTATGAAGTTTTAATCTATGCTTGTTTTCCCATAGATTTCCATTCTAACTAGCTTCGATATGGATCTGTTGCTTTCAGTTTCACGCGATCTCCTCACTGTTAACTTGTAATTATCCTTTTTCCTCACTGTTGAAGTCGAGTTCGTTGAAAACCCCTACTTTTAAAAATATATATACATTCGTTTCAATTTATTCTGTTGAGTTTACTTGAAAATTTGTGGAATTATGTATTACCTGCTTTATTTTTTTAATAGCTTATACTGTTAGTGAATTAGATAGATTTACTCCCTGTTATACCTATATCTAAGTTGAAATTATATATGCCTTTGCATTCCAAATATGAAAAATTGGAAATTAGGCATAGCCTATTGAAATTGGTGTTTTGATATGAATGTGTTATGCTTCTGTTTGTGCAAATCTGTATCGTACCATGGTAGGATATTCAACATTTGAGTTTGTGTTGAACAAATATGCAATGGAAGTGCTTTGTAGGATTATCAAAGGAATTCTCACCAATAAGGTTTGTTTTACATGATTTTTTTATGTGCAATTGTTTTTACTATCAAATTCATGCTCATATTTTAGTTTAATAGCTTTTCATTTTTGAGATGGTTATAATGGGGGTTTTATTCTACCAATCAGTTGGTGGGTCTTTTTTTTTGTCCTTTTTCATTTTCTACTTTTTTTTTTTCTGGTTTTGTAATGGTGAATGCAGTATGGTTGATGGTTTTGCAGGGGAAGAAGTTCTATTAATAGGTATTTACAATGGAAGAGTGGTAAGGTTTGGAGCAAGTCATTTTCAGCTGGGGATGATTCTTGTAATTCTTGTTCTGAATTGGAGGTAATTTGCAATAGCTAATTTTATTATGTTCCTTAAAATTTCCAGAATCCAAATTATTATGAGGGGAAATTGTTAATTTTACTAAGAGAGCAAGGGTTTTTATTATGAATTTATGATATATTTGTTTAGGTTTGTTGAAAAGACTTTTAGATTCTGAAATCATGTTGTTATACCAGGATGGTAAGTCCCATGAAAAGAGTTTTAGATTCTGAAATCATGTTGTTATACTAGCAAAGAAGCATTGGCATAACAATAGACTTTTAAGGGGAGACATATGAAAACATGAAACAATTGTTTACTCGTTGAGAATTAACGGTTTTGCTAATGAATGACATGTCGTTATCATGATATACATGTTTTGATTTTCTTTTTTTTCTTACCGGTAACAGCTAGCTTTGTGCAGGATTTATATCTCATTCTCATGCAACATGCTACCACTTGGGTGATACAGGTTAAAAAGTTGCAGCAGCAGTTGCAGGAAGAGACCGATTTGCACTTAGCTCTAGCAAGTGCTGTTGAACATTGTGGTTCACCTTCTTCTAGTTCTCCAGGCAAGCTTCCAGATAAGGTCAGTCTCCTTCCGTGGGATTTCTGTTCTTTTTTTATATTCTTTTCTCAATTTCTGAAACTTGGATTTCAGGCCCAGGAGCTTTTAGATAGCATAACTGTTCTCGAGATTACCATAGCAAAGTTACAGCAAGCATTACACCAGGGACTGTGTTAATTTTGTTGGCTGGAAGGTTTATGGGGAAGAGAGTTGTTTTCTTGAAGCAACTTACTTCTGGGCTCCTTTTGGTCACCGGTGGGCATTACATATTTTACTGCTATCCTTGTTTCGTCATTGATTTGCTTACTGCTTGAAAATATTGGATGTATGATATATGTTATTCAATTGCAAGCTGGATATATGAACATGTTTGTTAAAACCCTTGTTATTGATTTCTGCAGTATTACTTCCATAGTTTCTCACTTGGTTTATTTTCTAGAAGCATTATGCTGCTTTTATCTTATAAATAAGATTTGATGGTAGCAAACCAATTTAACATTTAATATGCCCGAGATTAAGTGATGCTATCTTGAAATTTAATGCTTCAGAAGACGATAAACGTGGTGAAAAATATCGATTCACTATAAAATTGATTTGATTAAAAGTATATTAATTTAAATAATATTTTTTTATTTATCCTTAAAAGTATATTTAAAGTTTAAATTAAAAAATAAAACATAATATAATATTTATCATAAAAATAAATATTATTTGATTAAAACAATTTTTTTTAAATGTTATGTTTTTAGTGGCGTTTTTGCAAGAAGCGTCGGTAAATGTCTGTTTTATAGCGGCGTTTGTGGTAAAAGCGCCTCTAAAGGTCATGATCTATAGCGGCGTTTGTAGTAAAAGCGCCGCTAAAGTTAGCGACGCTATCATTAGCGGCATTTTTTGCGGCGCTTCGAAAAGCGCCGCTAAAGGCCTAAAAAAGCGCCGCTAAAAGCCTGTTTTGATGTAGTGAGGATAGATTTATTCAATAGGCTGAATTTGATTCGAGATAGTGAATGTTATTACTAAGTGAGCTATTTGCTTGTTGAAATCAGTAAGAGAGTGGACAAAATATTACTTAAGAATATAACTCTCAAAATGGGAATTACTTAGTCCTACAACTAGAGAATTTGAAGTAGAGAAAAAGTAATTAGTAGGGGACAAAAATGTTTATATGGAAATTCCTGTTAAATATTTTGCCATCCTATTTCCGGTTTTGTGTCGCATGTTTTCTTGGAAAGTAAGAAGGTTTTGTTATTATTATTATTATGATTAACAATGTTGATTTTTAGGGTCATTTGGTGCCTTTTGATGTGTTCTGTTGCTGGATATGTTTTTAATTATTTTTGTTAGAACTTTGAAGTTGTTGATGTAATTGAGTAGTTTATTTTGGGTACCGAAACATTGACAAAGTTAAAACTGCAGATAGAACATGTTTAAAGCATAACTATATGGTATTCTGATTTTGCATTTTATTCAATTCTTTTTAAGGCCATTGCTCTTGCCTTTGTATATATAATCAAATAACTAGTAATATCACCCATTACGTGGTTTGATTTTTATTTTAATAATTAATTAATTTTATTTTAAATTAAATAAAATTCAAGTTAAATATTAAGTCTTTTTCTTGTTCATTATATTTGTATTTGAAAATTAAATTAAAACTTCATGGTGGATAATATGTTGTTTGATTGAATTCCTTTAAACAAATTATCCTAATTGAATAAATTGTAATTATGTGCATTGTTTTAGTAGGTAAGTTGTTTTGTTTCTTATGTATATAATCACTTTAAATTTTTTAGAAATATTATTTTGTTTTACTTTTAAAAATGTTATTTTATTTTTGTTTAATAAATCATTTTATCAAATTCACGTAGGCATTAAAATGCAAATTTATTTAAATATTTTTATTTTAATATTAGAATGGAGGACTTTCATCAATAAAATTTATAGGTTTGGAGCTTATTTAACTATAAAATACATCTATCATAAAAGAAAAGATAAGTTTATTTTTATAAAATAGACATTTTATTGAATTTTAATATTATATTAATTAACTTATTATTGTTAAATATTAAAATAGAATATAGAAAATATTTGTTACTAAATTTTGTCTTCAAGTTAGCAAAATTCAAATAATTGAGAAAGAAATGGAATTAATGGGTTATTTTGCAATTATAAATATTATTAATGTTATTAGTCTTGTAACTACTTTTCTAACAGAAATTGTTAGCAATATATATTATATTTTGAACAATTTCATTAGAAGTTTTGATCATACCTGTTATGTTTGATGCAATTCTTAAAATTACTTAATAATTTTTCAATTTATAAATAGAAGGATAATATATTTTAGTGTATTTGAATCGGCTTCTCTCACATTAACAACAATATTCATATTAATTGAGTTAAGACTCAATCGATATATATATATATATATATATATATATTAAATACTAAGTAGATGAAGCTTTTATTTTGCTTAATTTAAAATTATTTAAAAGTTGAGTAAGGTGATGATAATCAAAAGTAAGAAAAAGAATCCAATAGGCTAATCATTAACCTTATGTAGGTATAATCTATATGTTAGGACCTAAGTTATTTATTCAATCTTTGGGGTTATCTAATTGAGGAAAAAATATCCTTTGCCTTATTCCCAATACACTTATGTATTAATGTATCTCAATGCTCCACTAATTTTGAAAGAAATAGTGATTTAGGAATTTGATATAATGTTTTTGTTTCTTGAAAAATCGCAAATATCATATGTTACTTTCTTAATTTTTAAAAATATAGTTTGAATTTTTTCATTAATTTAAAAATAAAAACTATTTTATGATACGAAAATTAAAACTAATTAAAAATCAAATAAAAAAATAAACTTAGATTTATCCCAATTCTCGATGTTTGTTAAAGAAAAGTTATGAATCTTAGATTTGGTCTAAAATCACTTTTTATTAATAAAATCGTGAAATTAAACAATATTTTATAAGTTGATGGTAGGGTTGAGTGAGCATGATTTGTGGGGCAGGCCCCATGTTTTTTAATAAACCAAAATCACTTCTGACAGTTTTTTCAGTTGCTTCCTTGCCCAATTTCGATTGCCCTTTGCAACATTGTCCTTTCTATTTTTATGTTTTTTTAAAATATGAATTTGATTAAATTTAATGTTAAATTAAATTAGCTTTTTAATGACAACGTTGTTTTCTTCAAAAATAAAACTTAATTTTAAAATAGTATTGAAAATTTTATATTCTTTATTATTCAACCCAACCACATTAATAATTTTAGCTCCAATTTGATTTTCTTGGTCAAACCTATTTGTATATATATTTATTCTTTTAAATTCTATATAGTTTGTTTTATTTCAAAAGCTACGTATTTTATTTAATTATAACAGTTAACTACGTTTGCAATGAATCTAATTAGTGATTGAATCGATTAAGTTATTAATGTTCAATCCGGTCGATTTAATTGGTCAATCCAGTTTAAATTAAATAAATAATTAAAAATTCATAAAAATAAAATATCTCCAACCACACTCTGTTTAATTGGAAAATCGATATCAAAATGGCATTCTGTTTTTCACAAAACCTACAAAGTATCGATACGGTATCGATATCTTTTCATAAAGTATCGATAAAATTGTGTTGGTATTGATAGTTAATCTCCAACAGTTACTAAATTTAGCATTTATTACAAAAAATATCGATAATTTTTATCTGATATTGATACTAACCCAATATAAACCTAATCTAGTATAATTTATAAACCTAACCCGATTTAAAGTATTGGGACTGAATCCGTAACTTTCATAAAATACAAATACTGATAGAGATGTTTAGTCGATTATTTTAACCTGAAAGTTTCAGGGCTGGACTTGCTCAATTGGTTTGCAGACAAGTCTAGATACAAAAGCTTGGACATAAGATGTCGACTTTTGCACAACTGCCAATAGGAAGACACTACACCTTGAAATTCATTGTCAAGTTAATAAATTTTAGGTTCGGGTAAACACCTAAATATTTAGATATATTCCCTCTAAATTAGTTTTTTTCAAGGCGTACTTTCTTCAAGCTAGTGCAAATTTTCAACCCTTGAGGGATTGGCCCAATAAGCTAGTTGTCATTTGCTGTGAAGTATTCAAGTGGTCCACCATGGCAAATGCCTTGCAGCAAATTTGTGTTAATTATATATTGATATGGACAAATTTAGTACAATTTGAGGTTTATAGAACCAGATTATTTTTAAATAATTATATTCAATATTAATACCACGTATAAAATCAACCCAGACTCCAACTAATCTAACCCCACCCATCACCATCATATGTAGTATTTAGCTCAATGAGTCTGATAGCCGGAGGCAACTACCATTCCTTACCCATAAGCACACCCATTAAAACCTTAGAACAAAATAGAAACATAAATGTGAGATGAACTCCCCATGTTCTGGTGCTGCTTCCCATGTCACAATTAGAAAACCATTAAATTTTTTAGAAACAATTTTGAGGATTTTATTAAAAGCTTTATATCCACTTAGTTGTAGCAATTTGGGAATTAGCCCCGCCTAGTGTGCTGGAACTCAATTGCAATGGTCTTCTCACAACTTCAAATGGGTAAGTAGCCGTTATCCATTTTTTAATTTAGTGACTTCCCATATTAATTTAATTGCATATAGAATAATTATTTGATTTAATTAAGTGTTATAAAAATATTATTTGGTCGATTTAAATAAATCTGATCTTTAAAAATTTGTTGCTTCATAATATCAATCTTCAAATATGGACTAATACATGTCTATAAAAAAAATTAAAATAGTTTGTTTTATTTCAAAAGCTACGTATTTTATTTAATTATAACGATTAACTACGTTTGCAATGAATCTAATTAGTGATTGAATCGATTAAGTTATTAATGTTCAATCCGGTCGATTTAATTGGTCAATCCAATTTAAATTAAATAAATAATTAAAAATTCATAAAAATAAAATATCTCCAACCACACTCGGTTTAATTGGAAAATCGATATCAAAATGGCATTATGTTTTTCACAAAACCTACAAAGTATTGATACGGTATCGATATCTTTTCATAAAGTATCGATAAAATTGTGTTGGTATTGATAGTTAATCTCCAACAGTCACTAAATTTAGCATTTATTACAAAAATATCGATACATTTTTATCTGATATCGATACTCACTGTTATAGGTGTATTAAATACTCTGGTTTTCACATCCCCAATGGCTCTATTAACTACCACAATAACCTCAATGGTTGGAAATCAATTAGGGAGTATAAATACCAGCTTCTAAAGTTCCTACAACAACAACAAAGAATATTTAAGATTGTATACACTTGTACTCAATACTTTCATAATTCTCTTGTATACACTTGTGAGCTCTCATTGTTTTTCTTTTGCTCAAGTGTATTCTAGTATGTTTGTGCTTAATTTGCAAACATTCTGAATTTGTTAGGATTATCTCTTTGTTTGCTTATTTGTAATTTTTTGAGAGGGTTTATCTTAAGATTTAGGGTAGAAATCTTAAGAGGGTTGTAAGGTTAAACCTTGTCCTCAAAGGTTGAACAAATTAGTGAATTTGAGAAATCCTTAATTGTGAAAAGCTAAGGTTGTGGAGTAGGCAATTGGGGTTAAACCACTCTAAATCTTTGTGTTCATTGTTTCATTTTCTTTCCTTGCTTTTACTAAATTTTTTAAAAGTCAATTCACCTCCCCTCTTGACAATTTCGGTTTGATTAATCGAGCTAACAATTTTTATATTTAATATTTAAGTAGACTGAACTAATATCACATAATATAATATATAATACAACATAATATTGTTGAGACTCTTAGTTGTCTTACATCTGAAGTTTCTCCTTGTGTTCAAACATTTCTTTGAATTGCATCACTATGTTTTATCTCTGGTTCAAACATCATGTTTGGACAAACCTTTAGTCAATAGTTGAGACATCTCTTTAAGATAGCCTAAATGTAGTATGTAGTTGGTATCTTTTACTTTGACCTTCATGATGTGTTATACCATCACTAAAAGATCCTCAAGCCATGTTTTATTATGCTAATCAAATTTGGGAGAGGAAGAGGATGAAGGATCGGCTTTCCTTATCTCAGGAACTTATCCTTATCCTTTAAGCCTTTTACTTGATAATCGACTTTACTATTTGAGATTGAAACTCGATGACTTTATCTTGGATAATGTTACAATTCAAATGGTGACTTTATCTTTACAATGTTACTTGAAGAAACTATCATATTTTCCCTATAAATAGGAAACACTTATGCACGTGCCAATGCATCTTTTGTGGAGTGCTTTTGTTTTATTTTTCTTGTGTAATTGTAGCTAGCATTTACTTTGTAATTTGCACTTTGTGGTAAGTAAGGCGATTTGGGTGAGTGATTGTAACAAGTCGGGGTTACCTGTTGGGGTTGCAATTAGTTCTTGTGTAAGGGTAGATCGGGCTTTAGCCAATAGGTATTTGATTGATTATTGAATAAATAATTCATAGAGCTAGGCTTCGTTGAGTAGGATTATTTGCCAAATTGCGTTAACAATTTTTTTGTGTCTATCTTTTCTTTTTCTCTTATTTGCTTATTGCCTTTGTTACATAGTCTTCTCTAAACTTGTGTTCAAACATCAGTTGGGACAGAAAGCAAATAGGTTGCTATTTCAAATACAATACAATACAATACACATTGTATCAAATTTCAATACCACATATATGTTATAAAATCTTATGATGCTCTAATCAAATATTTATAAATTCAATTTCCCTCTCAATACCACCTTTACCGGTCTTGGCTAGCTATCTACCCCAAAAAATCTTGATTGATAAGAATTTTGTTTTAAATGGAATCTAAGATTATATCTTTTCAGCATATTGAGAAATTACCCTCACAAAATAATATTAGAATCAACCCTTAAATCCTATACAAAGTCCTCATACTTGTATTATAAATTAATTATCCACAATCCTCTATTTATTGAAACGTGTATTTTCAATTTTAACACCAACTTCTCTTCATTAATTTTGTTAAATAATTCGATATGACTTATGTTTTAAAACATAACATTTTTGTACAGTTAAATAAATGTTATACAAATTTCTCTTTTTGTTTTTTTAAAAGATCAAAAAGTTATCCAATTGTACCAATCTATATATGTCACAGACTCATATTATTTCATGCTTAAATAGATAAGTGGTGTCAAATTATTTGATGTAATTAACAAAAAAACAATTGGCATATAGTGAATGGAAATGATCAAAGGATGAACTAAATCCTCCAAAACGCATAGTATAAGTGCCTTGTATCAAATTTGTCCTTTTTAAGTGAACCGTAAAATTATATATTGTTAGCATATTCCACTAAATCCGAGTAGAACCCACAATTTGTAAAGTGACCAAATGCAGTTATTCTTTGTGTATTCCAAGCACCTTTTAATTAGATTTGCTCACATATTTTTCCGCCTGCAAAAAGATGATCAAATCTAGTTAAACCAAGGAAGCAATAAGATTTGCATCCACTTGCAAATATCATCGCATCGATGGATAAAGTAATGGATTTTGGCATACCGGCCAAAGATGGCATTCATGGCCAACATGGGATAGGCAAGCAACCCAAAGGGTTAGCTTCTATATTCTCTATCATTACTCTCCACTTTAAAAAGATATGCAAAGCTAAATATACCCTTAATCTCCCTTTGATTCGTTGAATGAATATCTTTGAGATGCTTAGAAGCGATTTTAGTCACTATTTGCTATGACCCACTTTGAAGACCCTCCCCCCATTTACAACAATTTTGGCTTGTGTTTATATATATAATCGGAATAAAAGATTGAATCCAAAATCTCATGATTCACAACTTAACTAAATTTGTACTCGCATTTACATATTCATATTCGAAGCTATAAAATTTATATTATAAGAATCATAATTAAATTATAAATTTTTAAAATATATATAATTTTATAATTATAGTAATTAATGTTTGCTTCTATCACCACTAATCAATTTGTTTGCTTACCAAAAAAAAATATGGTTTTTGTTAATGAAAAGAGATTTAATGGGTACTTAAAAGGCTTTATGTTTGAATCAACCACAGTACATATGCATTTTATCATAATTTTTGACAATAATTGAGAGTTTTTGCAATAAAAAATATTTTTAAAAATTACTTTTCAAGTCAAATCAAGAAATTGGTTGTAAAACCACGACCCTATTTGTGGCCCTGCAGTTCTTGCCCCTCACCCAATCAGATGCAGCGCAATTTCCAACAAGTAAACAAGAGCACACGAGTGGCATTTGGTAACCGGCTCACAACTCTTTCAACTTGCAACGTGCTTTTCTCACCGCCTTGTATCTTCAAGTTTAAGCGATTGATAATATTTTTATTATTTTGATAGAAAATAAAATATGAAATTGACAATACGTAACAATGACTAGCCTAGGAAAATAAAAATTTTAAATTTGCTCAAAAATGATTTATTGAAATTTCCATTAAACCAAAAGATTAGAATACTAAACTTTCTTAACAAGAAAGTTATTCCGAAATAAAGAGTTTTTGGTATTTGGGAGATCTGAATATTTTTGTTGGAGGGAATCTCTTTAATAATCTAACTTATTGTTTGCCTAACCCACTCTCCTTTTTGACAAAATTTCGTCACAACCAGAATTTTGAAACTGAAACTTCCAGTTATCACATGGGAGAGGTAGCTTCCAGGCATCTCCATGGCCTCCAGTTTTGACTATTTACATGCATCCAAAGCAAATAATAAACACATAACATTAAACCATATTATATATGCATATATTAAGGTTGAAAGAAAGTCGAAAGTTGGTATAGAAACTACCATACATTGCATGCAAACATACTTTGTTTACTGTTCCCTTTCCTCAAAAGAATAAACCTAGTGTATAAAGACTTACGTTCAACAAATGGGGTTTTGGTATTTGAAGTCAAACTTCCTTTCCTTCAATTCTTACATGCTTTTTTCCCCATGCAATTCGTGTCTTCTGGTTTGCTCCATCTTATGGGCAACGATACCACTTTCGTTTCTAATTATATCACTGTCTACACGAGGAAAGATTATAGGATCATGGCATGTCATCAATCTTGTAGAGTACTGAAAATGATACTCAAATCATAATGTCGGTTTATGAATACTTAATCAATTGATATTGTGAAAATATTTTGGGTTAAATCCCTATTTGGGGTTTGAATTTGATAATTTTGCTCATATTGGGGTCTAATTTTTTTTGCCTAAGTTAGTCTCTGAATTTAGTAATTATTTCCACATTAATGCCTAAAATCTAGAGTTTTCAAGAAATAACTTGGATAAAAAAAAAACCTCAAACTTCAATGTGAGAATAATTGTGAAGTTTAAGGTCTAACTTAGACAAAAAAAAGTTCAAACCTCAATGTGGGAATAACTGTCAAGTTCAATGTCTAACTTAAAAAAAGAACAAATCCCAATACAAGAAAAAGAATCAAATTCAAACCCCAAAAAGTGATTTAACCCTAAGGTATGCTCCACCACATGGCTTATACGTTAGAAAGTATAATTTATAATAAAGAGATAGGGTACAAAAGGTGAAATTTAAAGAAATATTATTATGAAAATGGATGGGAAACTTCATTCATGCATGCATCTTTTCAATAATTGCCTGAAAATATTATTAACCATATATAAGTTAAAAAGAAAAGTTGTAAATCTAATTCAGATACGAAAGAAAATTTGAACAAATGTTTTGTGGTTCAAAACAAATAATATTTTGGGGGACAAAAAGTGAAGAGTCCAAATCAGATAATAATTGGTTAAGTGAAACCGTACGTTATGAAAAATTTAGTTTTAATTGCCGACCTTAATAAAAAAAGGTGAGGGCATAAATGTCAAGTTTATAAGACAAAAAAGCTGCTGGTTTTGATTCAAACTGCATCAAAGGTTAGGTTGGGTTGGATTGGAGCTGCTTGTTTCAGTATGCCTTTACAAGGGGCGGTGCTCATTCAAATCTACCATTGAGAGAATAATAAACTTATTCAAATTGGACCTAAGTTAAAGGGGTGAAATTAGAAATAAAATATTTTAGGAAGGTAGAATTGAATTACATGAAAAATATCAATATATAATTTTATCTGAATCCCTTAAATCAAATTTCTTTCAACATATAAATTACTTGGAAAGTTAAAGAGAAATGATAACATACACCCTTTGCCTTTTTCAACATTCATTTATGAAACTAGTCTTCATGGCAATTATATAAATTCATTCCATATGTTGTGAATAAAAAGTAGTTATGTCAAATAGAAATTATTGACTAGCAAAAAAAAAGAATTGTTGAAGGAGTTTCGAAACCTCGATTGATGCGGTATCAAAAGCATCTACACTTGACCTCCATGTTAAACTCATCTTAACGAGACGATCTGCAACTAGATTACAATCTCATTTATCTCTTCTAGTCCATTGAATTATCCTAAACATAGTAATTCTTCATGTTTCCATGTACAAACTCCTTAATAGGAAAGTCTGCACTCGAAGATTCAACTTCATTAATTTCTAGAGCATAAAAAAGTCTTTTTCTTTTTCTAGAAATATTTGACCAAAAAATTAACTTTTCCGACTGTTTTCAATGTCCAGAAAATGTAGGGTAAAACCTATATCATGATTGCATAATTCATCTATATTTTATAGAAATGATAATAATAAAAAAACAATGAAATAATGGGAATGCATTTGATGTATTAAATATAGTTCCTCTCCGAGAAAAAGGAATAATTGTGTTAAAACATTAAATTCTTAAAGACCATTTTATTTATAAATAACATAAATTTCAGAGATTAAATCTTGTAGCGTAACATAAAATAAAAAAATTGAATGAATCGTACTAAAATAAACACTTAGGTGGTCAAAAGCACACGCATGAAAATGGATTCCTATAGCATCATAAATTTTGTAGTATATTTGACTCTCGAGAAATAAAAATTGAGCTCTCTTGTTGATTACCAATCAGATAAAAAACAGTTGCAAACAAATGAAAAAAAGTAAGAAGTTAATTTCTTAGACTTTTCTTTTATATATCCAGTCACGTCTCCCATAATTTGCACGACTCTCAATAATTCAAAATTTAATGATGGAAACATTCTTTTTTTCTAAATAATCTTTTAGACATTCTTAATGATAAAACATTTTATTTATTTGTTTTATTTTAAAATAATTACATCACACAATTTTAATAATGAAAAAACATAATTACAACACTTTTTAAGTTTAGAGGTCAATTTAGAACAAAAGTTATAATTAGGGTAGTCAAGTTGAGTCTCGACTTAATTTAGTATTGGCCTGAGCCAGACTTTTAAATAAGAATAACATTTTCTTCACCTATAATATTTAAACTCGAAACTTTATTTCTTTTGACACTCAATCCGACAATATATTAACTAAAAACATTGAAAAAATCACGTGTGAGCTAATGGTTTTTCCTTTGTTGTAATTCACTTCTCAAACTCTCACATTTCATCGGTCACCATAAGTAGGTACATTAGCAAGTCGAATATCTACTAAAATTTTAATTCCAGTCACAACTTTTAAAATGATTTTAATAATTATATCGAAATAAATGGTTTTAAAATTTAAATTTTGTATTTATCTTATTTTATTATAATAAAATTTTGAGATATGTTTGACTTTGAAATTAATTAAGAAAAAATTTCGAAATTTTTAGAATAAAATAATCGACCAATTTTTCAATCAAGGAAAACAAACATAATATTTTATTTTTCATTCTGATTTTTCTCAAAAAAAAATCTAAAACCATAATATTTTAAGTGAAAGGAAAAAAAGAAGGAAAGATTGACTGTTATTATTTTATTTTAATAAATTAAGATAAATATAAAATTTAAAATCATTTTAATTGTTATTTTAAAGTTAAATTTGTACAAATAAATAAGTCCCTATGTGAGTGTTGAAGGAGTTTCTTGGGATGCTTAGCAATGAGAGGAATCAAAATTGAAAGAACCCCTTCATCCCCATTTTTTACAGGCTTCTGAACAGGACAAGACCATGTACCTGCCATTTTCTTTTTCTAATTTTTCTTAGAGACAAGGTAAATAAGACAGTTGAATCCTTAAATCCTGCTGATCAATGTAATAGTGACTAATTTCTTTATTCCATACCTTTACAATTATGAACTTCAACTTCAATTTTTATCACTTTACCAACAAGTTGCTTAAAAATAAAAACCCCCCATTTCTGTTTTTCATGGGGTGTGAAATAGACCATGGATCTCATTACTGTTCCCCCTGCCTCTCATTCAAAGAAAACAATGGAAGGAGGTGTCTAAAAGTACAGGTGGCGAAGAAAGGTATGGCTGTTTCGTCGCTTAGTGCTGCCATACCAAGGTTTTTCCTTTTTTTTTTTTTTTATTAGTGCGCTTCTGTGATTTTCAACTTTTCTTTTCAGTATCTTTTTTTTTTAAATCAATTTATTATTTTCTCTCTCTAGACCCTTTGCCTTCCTATTTAAAACCCTGCCCTTCGCTGCATTTTTTCTGTACTACTCCTAGTCATTTTGTCATTGCCATTGTTATCTTCTCTGTTTTCTTTCTTCACTCTGTTCAGGTATCCTTCTAGTCATTGAACTTGATGTTTTTTCTTTTCTTTTCTGCTTTTGCTTATCTGGTCTGGTTTTTTTGGGTTTTGGAATATGCAGAACAAGTTAATTAAGAAAGAAGAATGACTAACCAACAAAATGTGGTGGTTGTGGATGTGAAACCCCATGGTGGTGTTAAGCCACCATTATCATTGCCAGTGGCCAAGTCCTTTTCACCACAAGACCTGAAGTTATTGTTAATGAAGAAAAGGTTTGAAACTGAGAATGCTTGGGTACTGGATTCCATGAGAGCTTCTTCACCTACTCGTATCAGCAACCCTACTACGACTTCCTTACCTGAAACTGATGTCAAAAGTTCCTGGATTGTAAGTTGCTATTTCTCCGTCAATCTTGATTTAAATAAAGTAAATAACCCCCCTTATTTTTTTATTATTGTTGTCTAATCCTTATGGAACAGGTTCATCATCCCTCAGCTTTGAACATGTTTGAACAAATAGTGACTGCTTCAAAAGGGAAACAGATTGCGATGTTCCTTGACTACGATGGCACACTGTCACCAATCGTTGAAGACCCGGATCGAGCTTTCATGCCCAGAGAGATGAGAGCAGCTGTAAGAGATGTTTCAAGATATTTTCCTACTGCAATACTCACCGGAAGATGCAGAGACAAGGTACCTACCTACATAACATTCTTTAATCATTACCAACAGCAAAAAAACTATTCTTGATGATGGAAATCCTACAGGTTTACAGCTTTGTAAAACTATCTGGACTTTATTATGCTGGTAGCCATGGTATGGATATCAAGGGACCATCCAAAAGCTGCAAAGACAATAATAATGTAAGAAACCATCAGTTTACTTGTACAAATTTAATCTTTTTCTACCCTTAATTTCCCTTTATCTGTTAGTCTTTTTTGTATATATTTCAGGGTAAGCAGGGAGTGCTTTTCCAGCCTGCAAGTGAATTCTTGCCCATGATTGATGAGGTTCCTTTTTTCCCCCATTATGTACAATGCATATTCTGGAAATATATATAAAAAAATATACTTAATTTTTTTCTTTTAAAAAAAGTACAGGTGTACAAAGCATTGGCAGAGAAAACAAAATCCATTTCAGGAGCCAAGGTGGAAAACAACAAGTTTTGTGTTTCCGTACACTATCGATGTGTTGATGAAAAGGTACACATCGAACCCACTTTTTGTCTCATTATTTTCGTCATTAAATTTCAATCCTAATCTCACTGATTTACTGTGCAGAGTTGGGCTACAATAGCTGAGCAAGTTAGATCAGTGCTGAACCACTACCCTAAGCTTAAATTAACTCAAGGGAGGAAGGTATAATCATAATCATAATCATAATATATGTTCTTTTTCTTGAACCCATTTTTCTTAAAAGAAGAAGAAGAAGAAGAATCATTATTTTATTTTATTTTCCTTTATTCAAGCAGGTATTAGAGATACGTCCCACTATCAAATGGGACAAAGGGAGAGCCCTTGAATTTTTGTTGGAAGCACTAGGTGAATATATATATATATATACACTAAAATTTCTGCCTTTTTAAATAATTATTTAAATATAATACTAATTTAACTTTGATTCAATTTAATATTTTTAAAGGATATAACAATCCAAATGATGTTTTACCAATTTATATCGGCGATGATCGAACTGATGAAGATGCTTTCAAGGTAACCTACAAATTATAATTAAATAATCTATAAAAATTAAATAATTTCTGGTCAATTTTTAACGCATTTGTTTTTTTGCCTTTGCATGGTTTTATGATCAGGTTTTACGTGATAGAGGACTAGGGTTTGGGATTTTGGTTTCAAAAATACCCAAAGAAACTAATGCATCCTATTCTCTCCAAGAACCATCTGAGGCACGATTTATTACTAATTTTGGCATATTTTGCTCTTCTTTATTTAAATGTATTTTTGGTCTATAAGTGTTCATAAAAACATAATTATTTTCAGGTTAAGGAGTTCTTGCGACGTTTGGTGGAGTGGAAAAAGTTGTCGCTACAAACACCCATAATTGGCTAAAATGAAGTTCTTATAGAGGACCTTGCTGGTTTAGAGAGAGTTTTTATAATTGTAATTAAATACCAGTGTTCAGAGGCTGTTAAAAAAAAAGAATTGTTCCATTAATTTGGAAATTCTTTAAACCGACTAATCTCTCCTCTTTTGTATTTGCATAGAGATATGTTAACCATTAAAAATGGAAAAAGATGGTTTCATGATACACCAACGTGCCCATCCATCTTCATTTCTATTTGTTGATTATAAAATATATTATTATAAATATGTTATCATGTAAGTAATAACTGCAGGCACAAGCAATTAACACTTCTTATATTAAACAATAATGCCATCAAACAAACATTCAGAAACTACAAATCCATTCATTATTATTTTCCTTCTTGAAAAACCCAACAAAGTACAATAAAAGGGAAATTATGGAGGCAACTTTTCTCTTTTGTCTCCTTGAAAGGACAAAAAGTTTATTATAACTCCATACTTTCAAGAAAAAATAGTAAATATTTGGACCAACATGTAATTTCTTAGTTTTAAGGTGCTTAGGAGAAAAGAAAAATATAGTTACTAACTTAAACGCAGTTGTTTAACTATAAAAAGATATATAATTAACTAATGAATTTGTATTTTTCCATTATTAATGTCAAAGATCAGTTGGTTAAACACTATAGCAAAATAGGTTTTTAGTGGCGTTTGGATCGAAAACACCGCAAAGGTTATACTATTAGTGGCGCTAACCAAAAAATGCCGCAAAAGGTAAAGTATTAGCGGCGTTTTTGCATAAACGCCGTAAAAGGTAAAGCAATACGGTGTTTTTCTCATAAATGCCGCAGAAGGTAAAGCAATAGCGACGTTTTTCCCATAAACGCCACCAATATTTTTTTACTTTTATTAAAACGGTGTCGTTTTGATGACAACTTTGTTCCCTTCTAACCCTCTCGCGATTACAACTTTCTTCCCCTCCACTGCTCTCCATTTCTTTTATTATGTTTTATGATGGCTTCACCTAGTCAAAAAAGATTTTTAGTATTCTATTTGACCCACGATTTATAAAAAAAATTCAAAATCGTAGGTCGATTTTCCAATTTCAATTGAGAATTCTCTTTTACAATTTCAAGTTCAACTCACATACATGTAACACCCCATACTCAGTCCAGTCGCCGAACCCGAGCTACAGGATGCTACCACACAAAAAACTGAAACATTCACGAGCAAATTAGTCAATAACATCCAATAAATCCATATATACAAACTAAGTTCAAGTTAAACATACATTATAATCAAAACTGAGTCCCAATCGGGCTTATGAAATCCCTTAAGCAAGCTCAGAACTAAATTGGGACCATTTTAAAACTTTTACAAAAAGATAGGTAAAATAGTGAAATAGGGGTCACACGGTCGTATGACATGGTTGAGGTCGTGTGGCGCTATCGCACAACCGTGTCCCCAAGGCATGTAACTCTCTATTGCCTTGTAATCCAGGGTCACACGACCATGTTACTAGGCTATATAACACACTGTGACCGTGTGAATCATCCTACATTTAAATTAAACAAACCATGCGGTCGTGCCATGCACCCGTGTATGACACATAGCCGTGTAGCAGGTCGTATCACAAACTGTGTGTACCTAAAATGGCATCCACAATAAGCAAATATAACCTAGGCTCTTTTAAGCCTCAAGTCATGCAATAGACCTTTGATTAACTTGTTAAAAGACATAAAAAAATATACCAAATTACAACATATTTCATTCAATCTAAGTGCCTAACCAATATGCCACATTTGGCACCACAATTCAACCATTAAATAACAACTATTCCTTACCATTCATGCCAAGTTATTCATACCTAACCATACATGTGCAATAATCATTTTTATAACTAAAATATCAATAGGCAAAGTTCATCAAATGGTCTAAAATATAAGTACATATTTCATCAAGCAAATTATATCATATTTACCAATACTTTTAACCATTTCAAACCACAATTCAATCACACCAAATATAACATTTGCCTAACACAACCAAAGTCCTTTGCCATTATCATCAATCTACTAAGTATCAATTTGGTACCAATCACTTAACATCACAAGGTTACATATATAGGTTTATACACAACCAAAATGCCAAAACATTATCACTATTTGCAAAGACTATCCATCTTATATACATGTCTCAAGTGACCAACTTCAAAACATCAAAAGTTTACCAAAACGAGAGACGGTAGGTGTGAGCTTCTCACCAATCCGATCGACAAGTTCCGAACGTCCAAATCTACAGAAAAATAGTAACACGGGTAAGTATATAAAATACTTAGTAAGTTCATACAATTAAACATTTACTTACCTCAATCATTTAACACATACACAATTCATTTTATATATAAAATTTACCTATCAAAATTCAAGCAACATCAACTTATAAGATTTTGAGCTCAATCACATATATACCCTCAAATGTTCTTATTTTCTTTTCAATTTAACTTGAATCTCATAACCAAAACATATTCATTACTTAGCCAACCTCAAATAGCATATCTCTAAAAATTCATTCACAATTCTACCCGATGAAACTTCGTAAAAAAACTTTGTACACATGTGTAGATTATAGTGCCGATTACCTGTTAGGGTTGAACCTACACGATAAATAGCCTGGCTAGGGCTTAATATTAATGTATTCTCGAGTTCGCAACATATGCAGGAGCTCGGAACCTAAACATGTATTCTCAAGTATGCAACATATCTAGGAACTCGGTACCTTGGCAAAAACTCATAATCATATACAAGACTTTTACTAATTTCACCGGGATTTTCTATAACACCCATAACCCGTATCCGTTGCCGGAATAGGGTTACAAGGCATTACCATATAAAACACGGCTCAAAATAGTCATATTACACATGCTTTAAAATCCCACCATTCGAAACATATATACTTCTTACTCCTATAATTCAAAAATCAAATTATAAGATGACTCATCACATTACAAATTCCATGCGCATACATTAAGACATCCAAGAATTTTTTTTTTACTTCTTAAGCTAAATATCAAACATATTAATTCATACTTCTATTCATGTGCATAAAACCAAACAATCCATATCGCTCGGCTTATTGTCCATTAGAAAATGCAGCATAATCAATTTCACCAAATAGTCAAGTTTAGCATATAAACATCTTAGCCACAAATGCATTTAACCTTATCAAATAAGAACCTTTTTTTTTTTAAACTCAACTAATAAGACATACATGCCTAACTTCCCATTTAAGTACAAAACATGTGTATGCTTTGCCATTCATCTTATCTTCTATTCGGCTAGCAAACTAACCATACAATTTACACCCAATTAGCATGTTAATTATTAAGCCTAAAATACATATAAAACCAATTCATACTTTACTCACTTGACTAACATTATCCATTTTCCAAGTGCTTTAGCCGATTCAAAACGTGCCAATTCCATACAGTATAAATCATGTCAAAATTTCATATACACACCCAAATCAGTTTAATATATCTATATATCTGGTCATGCAAATTAACTTCTATATAACATTTAAATCACATACAACCTTTGCCATCCTATATTAAGCCTAAATACTCAAATCATAATAATGACATAAACACTTCATAAACTTAAAAGAATACATACAATGCAAATATTTTATACTTACAATAATAAGTCAATTACCATAATCGGTCATACCACTATGTATACATATAGCACGTTTTTTAATTCAAACATTAAAACCATTAGTCCTTTACATACCGAATTATCAAATAACTTATCAAAGACATATATACATTTGTTTACATTTCATCAACCAAATATATATAATAATATATCAATTTCCATTTTCAATCCATTTCACCAATGTACTCATGCCATTACAAATTTACTCAATTTAACTATTTCAATTTACCAAATATTCATAGCATAACATAGTCCACACATAATGAATACAACCAAATTCAAAATTAACATATAACTAAGTACTTAACTACATGATTTGATCACCAATGCCGAATCACAAACTAGATTATGACCATCACCTATATTTACATCACATAAATATAAATAACCATTATTTCATCTTCAATATATATCGATTTTACCTATTTAATCAAGTCAAATCTCAATACCATACCATCACACAAATTAGACCATAATTCATAATTACAAATTAAGCTAATACATGATGAAAATCACTATCATTAGCATCATTAACAAACCACAACCATAACACATCCCTCATCCATATCAAGCTTACCAAAATAAAATAATTATAAACCATATATATATATATATATATCATTACGTTTTACCAAATTCATATACCAAGCATACCCCACGTCTTTACTATGACGAAAATTACTTAAACCTTGGATCATTAGCATTAGATCAAGCCATTTTCGCATGGCTGAATATATATACAACAACTAAATTAAAACTAGCCTAGACATGCCACATAACCAAAAACTCAAAGTTATAATTTACCGAAGCGATAACCGGATAGTGTGATGACGACTCCAACGACTTCCAACCCGAGCAAGTATTTGGAGCTCTAAAAATATAGGAAAAAAACACACAGAGTAATCTATTCCAGCTTAGTAAGTCATGAGCAATTAAATAGCTTAACAACATTTAATTAGTTACAACAAAATCAAATAATGTTTTCAATATTCATATCCATTTCCATAATCGAATAATACATTTATCAAACACATACTATACATCAAATCCATATTTAACCGAATACACATAAGTTTAACATTTGGCGAATATATATAATGTCATTCACATGTGCGTTCTCATTTTTAACCTCATTATTACATATCAATTTTGACCGAATATAAACTACATTATCAACTCATTTTTAACCAAATTAAATTATACTAGCATAATCACATTTAACCTCAAGCTTAACGTTTCATATAAACATATGTTTTCTTAAGTAAATCTTATCTTAACCGAATGTATATATCTATATATATATATATTCAAAATGTCATTCAATTCAAAGACATAATATCATTATATATCCGAATATATATTTACACACATATACATATAATTTTGAATCAAAATATAACATCATATGCATATACATAACACATAGCCGAATATGCTTAGCCAATGTACATATGTTCACATTAGTAACTTATATAATTTGTATCACAAACCAACTGGCCAACTTACCTTATTTTTAAATAGGTAGTCAAGGAACTCATACCTGATCGTTTTAGCTCGTTTTACACCTTCGATCACAACTTATCATTGCCTGTTGAACCATTCGGAATTTAATAGGATACTCGGATAATCACATATATCGAACAATGCCAACGTCCCAGACGTGGTCTTACATGCTATCTCATATCGATGCCACTGTCCCGGACAGGGTCTTACACGAATCAAATACGATGCCAATGTCCTAGACATGGTCTTACACGTAATCACATATATCGATGTCATCGTCCCAGACGTGGTCTTACACGAGAACACATATCGAAAATCCTATGTCATGACATATGTATCCTAGCTATTCCTAAGGTTCATACGGGGCTTTCGGACGTCGTAACTCAGTCGAAACGAATTCATAAACATAACTTCCAAGCTTATTTTCATTTAGTTAACACATGTATAATTTCACATATTTCCTTTCAGCATATAAAATTCATATTTAATTAAAATAAACAATATATATTTGCTTATAGACTTACCTCGGATATCGACGGGTATATAGAACGACTATTCAACTATTATTTTTTTCCCCGATCCAAGTCTGATTTCTTTTGTTCTTGATCTATACAATTTCAAATTAAGCTCATTTAAACACAATTTCATTCAATTTAATCCAAAAACACATAAATGATCAAATTACTATTTTACCCCTGACATTTTATACTTTTTACAATTTAGTCCAATTTGCATAAAACACAAAACATACAAAATTTACACATACCAAGCTTTGGCCGAATATTCATTCTGTCCATACAAGCCCAAAAAATTCATTTATTTCACATTTTAGTCCCTTAATTTATTATTTTTGTAATTTAGCCCTAATTACTCAAATTCATCAAAATTTCCAATACAAAACATACTAACCCAAAACATATCTTCAATAATTCATCATCAAACATCACAAAACACAATTATTCATCAATGGCATAACTCAAAATATTCATCAAAATCAGAAATTGAAGCATGGGTCGGGTAGTATTCGAAGCAACGATCTCAAAAACGTAAAAATTATCAAAAATAGAAACAAAACTAACCTTGAATTAGATCCAACAATGGCCGAATGTATGAACCTCTTCTTCTTATTTTTTTCTTAGTATTTTCGGCTAGTTAATGGACAAAATGAATGACCACTTTCATTTTATTATATTATAACATATAATATATTAAATCATTTACTTAATTAACCTTTAATAATAAATATAAAACCTTTATATAAATAAGTCAAAACCGTCCACTAACTTAAATTATGGCCAATTTTAAACTTAAACATTCCATGTTAAAAAGACAAATGCAATTCGGCCCTTGCACATTAAACCACCAAATTTTCATTTTACGCGATTAAGCCCTTTTATTAAATTGGACATCTAAACGATAAAATTTTTAAACGAAATTTTAGCACATTCTAATTCACACATTATAAACACCAAAAATAATTTTAAAATATTATTTTTATTTTTTTGACTCGGATTCGTGGTCCCGAAACTACCGTTCCGATTAGGATCAAAATCAGGCTGTTACATTTTCACATTATACACAATTCCAATTCACCAACAACCATTATTAACAAATCAAATACAACACGTTACCATAAGCAATTTAAATTATATCGTATGAACTTACCTGATTTCACTGTAGTAGTTTAGCCGATAAGGACTAGTCGACAATTTTCCATTTTCCTCGTATGTCCTCTGGTTGTAATTCTTGATCTAAAGCATGATTTAACTCAATTAACTATTACAATCAATATTTAACAACATATTGTAGTCATGACTTAGCTCAATTTCATTTATACAATATTTCTCTAAGCTTTGTATTTATTTTAATTTAGTCCCTATAACCGAAAATGCTATAATTTACACATTTGAGCTTCGGTTTCAAAATCAATCTCAATTTTATCCTCCAATAGTCCAATAGAACACAAAAATTTAGAATATTCATACACATTTTGAACTTTTTGCATTTTAGTCCATAAGTTCAAAACTAACATCTTTTACTTTACAAACTAGTTCATTTACATATCTAAGCTTCAAAACTAACCAAATAGCCACAAAAGCTTCAAGAAAATATCAATGGAAACTTAAAAAAAACTTTACCAGTCTCGCAAAATAGTCCATGGGTTAGCTAAATCAAGCTCTCGGGATTTCAAAAACATAAAAATTACAAGAAACAAAGTGGAGTTGACTTACCAATCAAGGATCAAAAATTTGAAACCAAGCCCTAGCTCCCCTTTTTGTTTTGTGAGAAAAAGATGAACCAAAAATAAAAACAAAAATGTTCTTAGCTTTTGTTTTTCTTATTTTAACTATTATACATTATTATAATATTTTATATTATAAAAAAATCATATTTTAACTAACTAAACATACTAACCGTCCAAACAAAAATTAAAATGATATAGTTACCATTTAAAACCATTAAAAAACTTTAATCAAGCATTTTAGTTAATAGAAATCAATAGAGATAAAGTTTTATGTATTTTATACAATTTAGTCTTTTTCCTTAATCAACTAGCCAAACGATAAAATTATCGGACCAAACTTTAATAAGATACATATATAATTTCGTAAATATTAAATAAATAACATTTACTAACTCACACATTAGAATTGTAATTTTGAAACCACTTTTTCAACACCCTTGAAATCGGGTTGTTACAATACATGTTCACATTTTCCTAGCATAATTTGTATGTGTTTAGAAACTCTCTTTCAGAACCATCATAAGATTTATCATCTGTCTCAGCTTCAGAACCATATACCACATTCAAAGCAAATTTTACATAATTGTTCACTTGGTCCTCATTAGATCCAAAATTGTTAGAGATGTCTTCATCACACCATGTAGGACATAAAACTTTCTTTATCTTCTTAAAAGTGTTAGCACACTTAGCTTGAATATGACCATAGCCAAGGTATTAATGACATTGAGAATTGTTGCTACCTACAGTTGTTGTTTGCTTAATATGACTGTAGTTCATGGAAGTACTTGATTGCAATAACCACTACAACTTGGCATTGCTGAAAAACTGTGCAAACAAAACAAAATAACACCAAGGATTTCTTTATGCGATTGGTTTTCCTACGTCTGTGGAGCCTAGCTCAATGATTAATTCCACTATCTTTAATCATAAATACAACAACGATTTACACTCTATCACTCCCCAAGTATAAAGATCATGCTTTTGTACCTATAAACTAGAACACTCACCTCCAAATTCTCCCTTAAGAACCTGGACAATAAATACTCAATGTTTACAATTCAGATTGCACTCTTTCAAAAAAACAATTCTTCAATGAATAGATTCAAGTGCTTTCAATAAACTCTCATACATTAACTAAACAAGCCTTAAAACATATATCAAATTCAGCTCGTTAATATAGAAACTAAGTGAATACAAATTAACTCCTTGAAAATAACTATTACAACATACACATTCAAAGCACAATCAATCAAAAATAGGCTCTTTGAAATAGTAACACAATCTCGATCGGATCTCTACATTCTAAGGGTTAAATTGATTCACTCAAATCCAATCCAATCTTCAATAGTCAATGATTGGTTTCCATAGGCAGGCCACAACATCTTCAATATAACAACCCATTAAAGGTCCAAATAATTTTTTCATGAAATTTCCAACTTAAATATGGCAAGTATTTTCACTGCCTTAGTGGCAGTTTGCAATGGGCACTACCGAGTGCCACTCAACTCATTCAATAGACCTAGCCTCAACAATTTTTTATTAAATTTTATATAAAAGTATAAAAAGACAAAAACTTATAAAAAGACAAAAAACATATTCATAATAGTGTTACCTTCTAATTATTATTTTTTAGTCATTTTTCAATTGAATTGGTGTTTGATTGATTAGTGACACCAACTTAGTCTAAAACTTAAATATAATAGACTTATATGTAAAAAAACAAAAAAGCGCTTAGGAAATTGCAAAAAAAAAAATCAATAAAGTCCTTTCATTATCGGTTCTGTCATTGACCATGTTGATCGTTAAAAAAACTAACAGACCAACCAGATGGTGACACATGGCAACTTCTAGTTTAATCTAATATTTTTCTCATAGAAAATTATTAAAAGATCATAAAAAATAAAAACCATAAAAAATTATAAAAAAATACTGAAACTATTAAAAATTAAAAATATTAAAAATTAATAAAAACTTATAAATATTATAAAAATAAATTTTAATACAATTTAAAACAATTATAAAATTAATAGAATATATTTGCAATTTTATGAAAACATATAAAAAATCATAAAAATTATTGAAATTTATAAAAATTATAAAAATTGATATAAAATTATAAAAAAATCATAAAAAACATGAACAAGACCGAATCAGTCAGTTGGACCAGTTAAATCGAAACTGACAAGGCTACCAGTCTAAAGAAAACCATTAGATTAATTGACCCAGGAGTCGAGCGGTTGAACCGATTTTTTTTATTTTTAATATTCTATTTAATTAAACTGTATAGGCTAGTCAAGCTGAAAAACGGTTGCTTGATCCGTTCGATCATTGATTTGATTCTTAAAACCTTGGTCAGAATATTTCATATTGATATATGCTAATATTTGGATAATGAAAAATTATAAAATTAATAAAAAATATTCAAAATCAAGTATTTTTTTTATAGTTAGACCAGTGGTTGAGCCGATCAGGCTGCTGGTTTGCCAGTTCGACAGTTCAATCTAGTCTAATTAAATAAAACATAAAAAGATTTTAAAAAGTTGGTTCAACCACCCGGTTCCTAGGTCAATCAATCTAATGGTTTTCTCTAGACTGATAACCTTGTTGAATTCGATCTAACTAGTCCGACCGACTGATTCGGTTCAGCTTAAGTTTTTAATTTTTTTTTATAAATTTATGTAAATTTAAATATTTTTTATAAGTTTTTAAGATTTTTTATACATTTTTTTGTTAATTGTAAATAATTTTTATAATTTGTTATATTTATAAGTTTATATTACTTTTAATAAATTATAAATTATTTTTATGAAATTGTAATATTTTGTATGGGAAAATATTGGATTAAACTAGAAGCTGCCAAGTGTCACTTTTTGACAAAAACCGTTAACGAAAGGGTTTTTTTCTATTGACAGCGGGGACTTAATTGAGTGTAAATTTAATGTAGGAGTTTAATTGATTTTTTAGTATTCTTTTAAAAGCTTTTTTTTTAATATAAATGGATTGACAGATTTTCAAACATAATGATGAATAATATTACAAAAACAGTGTTTTATTTCCATATCTAAATAATTTTAGAACTTTGGTCAACCAATTTACATAATCATTTTTTAGTTATGGGGATTCAACATAATTATGATCTTTATGAATTTTTCCAACCACAAGATAAGTAATTTCTCTTCTAAAATAAAAACCAAATGAGAATGGTAGTTCTAAAAGGTTTCCAAATGCAATTTGTGACAAAATTGTACTTCTAATCATTCATCTCATTTCTCACATAATACGTACAAGAATGGTTAAATGATCACAAACAAACAAAACTTTGATGAAGCTTCTTGTTTCGACTCACTAACCCTCATCTTCATCCTCACCAATGTATCTATCTTCTAGCAACAGGTAAGAGATTCCAAATGAGCACATACTCATATCTTTAAATTATTCAAAAATGAATCTAAAACTAACATCACAATCAATCAGTACAAGTATTGGCTAAATAAATTGGATCTCACCCACTCATGATTTACACTGACGATATTGAAGAAATGTTTTGCTCACCATAATTCAATCCAATTTTTTATATTCCTAGATATAGCCCAAAGAAAGTTTTACTGAAACCTAACCTCAACAATTGAAAAACCAACTCGTCTTACCTCGAAACCCTTCTAAGGAGAAGGCGAACCAGTTACAATTCTTAAATGGGACTTAATTTTTAACACTCAAAATTTTCAAAACATCAACTTTACCATTAAACCAAAATTCCATTTACCTAACAAAAAATTATGTTTAAAACAAATTAATTAACATATATTTTCATCTAAATTCTTATATCTTCTAACCCTCCATAATATATAAATATTGCAGCCATCTTTCATGAATATTATATATTTTAAAACCCTAGTCTCGGATAAGAGTGGCATGAAAATTAAAAAAAGGGAAAGAAAAGAGAATTGGCACCATTAGAGGGTACAAGAGAAGAATAAAATAGGTTTCACATTGATTATTATATCTTAAACCAGATATTAAAGTACAGGTTAAAGGAGCAAGCTTTTGCTTTTAAAGCAGAAACATAGGCTAATTGGGTGATAGACCAAATAAATGATCCTTAAAAACACATTAAAAAACAAGGACAAGAAATCTATGCACGTTTAAGATATTAGGGACTGAAAGAGTGGGGAAAGAAGATCATTGCTCACAAACAGAAGCATAGAGCTACACCATTGGACAGTTGGATTTGAGATAGCCCACCTCTGAAGATTAAAAAAGAATCTTAAAGTTTTTTTGGGGTTTTTTTTTTTTTTTTTAATTTTAATGAGTTATAAGGTTAGGTGGTGAAAAGGATGGCCACTAGGTGAAAGGGGGAACCCATGGTTGAAGAGGAGTTGGAATCCACTTGAAGTGCTTTGAGTTGAAGACGTGGGACTTGGATTTTTAATGGGGACATCCAACACATGCTTTCAAGCCATGAAACCTCTCTCTCTATATCTCTGGCTCTTTCATATGTGTAAAGAAAGGTACCACTAGATTCAACCCATCATTAGGTCCTTAAACTCAATTAAACTAAGTAGCCGAAGCCTCCAATTATTGGAGGAAAAGAAACCACTTCCCTTCCACAATCGAGTCTCACTTAATGGTCCCATTTGATTAAACAGCTCTCACTTGGAACAGTTCAGGACAATAGTTACATATTTCTCGTAAATAAAACATGTTGAATTTCTTATAAAAGTATGTTTTCAAGTATAAATGTAGGCACATTTTGTTTGTTCAAATGATTTTATCTAAATTACAATGACAATTATTTCGGCATTAGTTCAATGGGATATTAAAAATTATTATGTTCAAATGATTTGATCTTGTTGATGTTTCTCTGTGCTGCGTTGGCTTGATGGAGGTTGCCTACAAGACAAAAGAAATTAAGAGGTGCCGAAGCTTGTGTACACTCCGAAGGGTTTTTTTACAAAATTATTATAAAAAAATAAAAAATAACCAAAATATTATAACTTTTTTTTTATTTATCAAAATATTATAATTTTTTTATTTACCAAAATATACCAAAAAAATAAAAAACAGAAAAAAAAAACCTGACACAGCCTGATCAGGCCAATCACATTGGCGGCACTAAAGGTGCCAATGTGATTGGCGGCACCAATGGTGCCAAAGGACTAAAATGTTAGTTAAGGGTAGTTTCAAGGACCTGACATGCAAATTTACCATTTTGAATTTTGAAACTAAAATTGAAATATGGCTAATTGCCTTCTAAGCCCTCCTTATTTATTATTTTCTTTTTATTCCCCTTCAACTCACTTTTTATTTAATAACTCTATTTTAATTTATTAAATTTAATAGTTTATGTTTATAGATAAAATAGTTTATGTTTCCATTATTTTTTCCTTTTGATTTAATATTAGTTAAGGAATATATTAAATTTATAAAATTAAAATAGTTTAATTTAATAACTCTATTTTAATGTAATAAACTATTCTATTTAATAACTCTATTTTAATTTAAAAAATTAAATTAAACTATTTTAATTTTAATCCTCTGAATTTAATATATTCCTTAACTAATATTAAATCAAAAGGAAAAAATAACGGAAACATAAACTATTTTATCTATTTATAAATTTAATATATTCTTAATAGACTTATAATATAAATATGTTAGACTAAATAATGGAAACATAAACTATTTTATCTATTTATAAATTTAATATATTATAAACTATTTTATCTATTTATAAATTTAATATATTCTTAATAGACTTATAACATAAACATGTTAGACTATTTTAATTAAAATAGTCTCTTAAGATATTATGAAGCAACAAATTTTATATTTTAGTAAATTTTATATTTTAAATGAAAATAGAGTTATTAAATGAGAATAGTTTATTAAATTAAAATAGAGTTATTACTGAATTAGAATTCTAAGTATCTTAATTATCACTTAACTAATATTAGATTTAATTAAAAAATTAATAGAAATACTGGCATGCCTTCTTGAAAACCGAAGTAATAATAAAACTGATCACCCATAAATGTAACCCAAATAGAAAAATAAATTATAATTATATTATATACTCTTAATAACTCTATTTAGTAAATTTTTAAATAAACTATTCTCATCAAATTATCAAAATAATACATAAAATGCGAACTAGTTTATACTTTTTAAATAGCTTTATTTTAGGTAAAATATATTTACTTTAATAATAAAATAAAGGGCTTTTATGAGTAAAATCATAGATTAATAGCTTATTTAACTACAAAAATAAGTTGAGGCCTTGTTTATTAAATAAAAAAGTGAGTTGAAGGGAAATAAAAAGAAAATAATAAATAAGGAGGGCTTAGAAGGCAATTAGCCACATTTCAATTTTAGTGTGCCCCAGCATCAATTCACTTTCAAAATTTAAAATGGTAAATTTGCATATCAGGTCCTTGAAACTACCCTTAACTAACATTTTAGTCCTTTGGCACCATTGGTGCCGCCAATCACATTGGCACCTTTGGTGCCGCCAATGTGATTGGCCTGATCAGGCTGTGTCAGGTTTTTTTTTCTTTTGTTTTTTGTTTTTTTTTGTATATTTTGGTAAATAAATTTTTTTTATAAAATTTTGGTAAATAAAAAAAAAGTTATAATATTTTGGTTATTTTTTATTTTTTTATAATAATTCAACGTTTCAACAGGGTGTCAGGTTGAAGATGATCATGGATCAAATATAAAACAGAGAGAAATCATACCGGAAATGAGGTCAATGTTTGGTATTTGCAGTTGATTCTTGAGCTTGTATGTTTGTTGCCTAGATCTATCTCTTGGTTAACGTGATGTCTCCTATTTGTTTAGGTACGTTATTAGCTCATTCTTCTGTTACAGGGAGATGAATCCTTTTTGCGCCATGTGACCTTACTACGCTAGTTGGTGATCTTGTGAGCCTTAAGGGGTTTGAGTTCATATCGGCATTATGCATATTTGAGCCAAAGCTCTCCTAAGCTTCTTCTTGGGTCGTATTTAAATGACAATTATTTCGGGATAAGTTCATTAGATGATTAAATAATGATTATGTCTATTCAAGATTTTTCAATTATGAAAAGTTGTACAATAATTGGAAGTGCCGATGTGTTTATTTAAGTAGTTTTCTTGTTACATTGTACTTGAATATATATTATTTAATATTTTTGATATAATAATTTACAATCATATCAATAATTATGATTATAATTGTGGACTTGAACTAGTTGTTGAAGTTACAAGAAACAAAATATGAGAAGTGACAGTAGAAGTGGTCATATGTTGTGTCATGATTGTGATAACCACAATAAAATAAGAGAGAATAAATTGTTTACGCAGTTTGGTTTCTTTATATTTGGAGAGTCTAATTCAATGGGATAAATCTATTGTCTTTGAAACAAATGCAACAAGTGAACCTAGTTCTAACAAACTCCAGTGAAAAGTTCTCACTCTTGTACTCAAAAGACTAAATCTCTCACCACTAAATCCTCTCCCAAGAACTTAGCTCGTAAAACTAACAACAAAAGGTTTTACTTTCTCAAATACACTCTAAAATATAACATTCCTCAATAAACTGATAAGTGCTCTCAATATTCAATACATCAACCTACACGAGTCTCTCCAATATATATATTTACGAGACTTGGTAGCATACTAAAAGGTCAATCACAATCTCTTTTAAACAGTAGTTCAAATAACTAAATATAATATAATAATGACCACAGCAAGGTGAATTGTTGGTAGATAAGTCTTCAAAAAAATCTTCCCAATCCAACATCCTTGATCCAAAGGAGTTAATTAGTATAATCTATCCAATCAATTTCAATCCTCAAAATATGATTTTTCAAGTGAATTAATCGCTTGAATCACTCAACAACTACAATATTAAATTAGCACAAAGATTTATTTCTATAAATCCTGTAAAAAAGACAATTGATCATTTGCACATACAACAAACTTCAAATATTTCAAAACCTTTTTTTTTCGAATTGTTTAAACCAGCCAAGGTGCCTGCCTGGTTTCCACTATTTCCGTATTGACCTAATATATATAGACCGTGAAAAGGTTCCCACTTCTATTTAAAAAGTTTATCTTTTCTATTAATTATATACAAAACATAGGGGCACCTGGACTTAGATAAGGTGAGATAATTGGTACATGAAAATCCAGATGGTTCTGTCTTAAACCTTGCAGTGTATCTTTTGTAGTGCTTCCTTATTATCTTGTACCTAAAAAACAGATCACAGAGAGAGAGAGATGGACATATTTACAAAAAGGAAGTCATATTAATATAATTAGACAGGGAAGCACACACCAAACAGGCTGAGATTTCTGTGCCCGTACAATTTTTTTACGAAGGTTCGGGCTATAAGTGATGAGGAGCCGTGGAGATAAGAGGAGGAGGACGGTGGTATTTTACGATCAATAGGGTAATAACTGAGGTGGCGGTGGCCTTGCATGCATGGAAAGGTGGTGCATGCAGCTCATGAATTGCGTGCATGAGACAATAATAATAATTATAATAATGGAGGAATTTGTCTCATCGTTTTTGTTGATTGAAATATCAAAAGGGTAAATTAAACCATTAGTTACTAAACTATGGGTAAGTTTTTGTTTTAATCATTTAACTAAAAAAATTATAATTTGGTCACTGAACTACTTAAAAGTTTCATTTAAGTCACTAGGTTGTTAAAATCGATGCTATATGGCTTTCTCTTTGCACTGTCTATACCTATCAAAAGCTCTCTTTCCCTTCTCTACTACAGTTCAATTTTTTTTTATGAAACAGCTTTAGACGTCACGAATCTGCGAATCAAAGTTCAAATAGCTTTTTCTTCAATCTTCAACATTGACCGTCAGATTGAATTGGATCTAAGGTATATTCTTCTACCTGTCAATGGGTACTAATACACTATATCGATCATCAAATCGTCGCTTGGAGCTCACTAACAGAACCTTCTTTTTTGAAAGAAAAAAAAACCTTAACAGCCTAGTGACTTAAATAAAAACTTTTGAATAGTTTAGTGACCTTAAATGGGAATTTCAAATAGTTCAATGACCAACTTGTAACTTTTTTTAGTTAAGCGACCAAAGCGAAAACTTACCTATTTAGTGATTAATGGTGTAATTTACCCATATGAAAATAGGTTTTTACAGTAACATTATATGCCAACAAATAAATAATTTAAATATGAAGATGTATAGAATTTTGTTTAGAAGTTATAAATACAAATATTGTAAAATACCAAGTAACAACAACATATAGTCAAATATACAAATAGATAAAGCGAAAAAAATAAGCCCAAGCTTAAAAGCTCGTCCTTCCAATCTGAGCCCGTAACGATCTAAGTCCGAGAAAACCCAAGCACGTGGCATATATGAACTCAAGAAAATTTGAGTCCGACATAACCTAAGCTCGAGAAAGCCCAAGCCCATAAAAATCTGAGTTTAAGTATCTGGCCCGAGCCTGAGATAAATCTGACACACAACCCAAATTTATAATTGAACAATCATAATAGACATTAATAATTAATTTAATTTTATGATATTACTTGAAATAAAAATAAATAATAATTATTTATTTTATGAAGTCGGGGTTCATAAGCATTACATATTTATATTAAAATTTTATTAATAGCAAAAATAATCAATAATAATTTTTATGTTAAATTATAAAGTAAATTTTAAAAACATTAATTGAATAAAAATGGTTTAATACTATAACTATATATGTACAATAAATAGATGAAATTAATAATTATTAAAATCTATAAAATTTAAATTTAACGATAATATAAAATATATATAATAACATAATACATTAATTTAATAATACAATAACTAGTGTTATACTTATCACAAATGATAGAACATGATTTATTATGCAATATTAATAACATTACTAATAAATTTAATTTTAATAATTTTTTATAAATATTTAATTTTTATTAATATTATTATCTTTATATTATATTTTAATTTGGAACGAGTTTATTTTTATTTAGGTTGGGTTTTAAATAAAGTTTAAATTGGGCTTAGGCTTCGGTTTAGGTTTGGATTTGGATTTGGAATTGGGTTTAAATATATATTACATGTACAAAGTTGATTAATTTGGTTTAAACGGTTTTAAATTTTTAAAACCGAAACCGAATCAACAACATTAAATCAATCGGTTACCTAACCCGACCATAGTGCAAATACATAAAGTATTAATATATTAACTGATTATATTTAATCATTAATGCATATATATAAATTGTTAATATATGATATAGCATTATATAATATAGTAGGAGGGCTAATTTATAAATGGACAAAGTATATATAGAGGGACTTAAAGCATATTTCAACCAATATAATAATAAACAAGAATATATAATAATTACTATATTATGTACTACTATTATAGTATGTGATATAGTATTACACAATGTAGTTTTAAAACTATTGATACATATATATAACTATTAATTGGTCCAAAATCAAATTTACCAATCAATTTGTTTAAATTGCCTTAATTTAGTCAGTTAAATCGGTTTTAATAACTAACCATAATAGATGATAGACTATTACATAATATAATAATATATAGTATATAATTACGACTAAATCTATTAATACATATAGATAACAATCATCACATTATAGATTATAAGAAAAGAAATTTAGAGTTTTCGGTAACATTAAACAAGTACAATTTGATAAATTAGTATATTACAATACATGCCTATAACTAGTAATAGATAAAATATTATTAAAAATTAATATCTTAATAAAATAGTATTTTTATTAAATTAGATTTTAAATTGGATGTTAACTTTTACAAATTGTATTTGGATATTGAACTTAATTTTTATTTTGGACTTGAGATCTTATAATTAGTTTATAAGACACATTTGAATGTGTTTTTCATTATATAAAAGTAAAATGGGTTATTACATTTGGAATTAAAATATTTATAACTTGGAAAATTTAAAATTATTTGAATCCGTCAAAGCCTACCCAACTTGATCTGAGCTCGAATTTAAAAAAATTCGAACCCAAAAAATTTAATTTTGAAAGGGCCCGAGCTTGAGAAAATCTAAGCCCAAATTGATCCGAGTTCGAGAAAATCCGAACATAAAAAAATTCAAATAAAAAAAAAGCCGAGTCTGAGCCTACCCATTTTCCACCTCTACAAATAATTAAGAATCGAAATAGAATCCAACATATTCCACACATAACAACTATGAGAAAGTAGACAAAGGGGTTTAAATTTTATGAAATTATAATTTAATATAATGTATTTTAATCCTTCTAAAATTTGATTCATTTACAACTCCCAAAAAGTTTTTTTTTTTTTTTAGCTTCCTCTCTCCTAAAGACTCCGAATGGCAGTTACCTATGATAATCAAAACCGAATACTGAAGGACTCAACCTCACTTTCTTCTAGCAATGCTAAGATCTCGATGGAAATGATCTAATATATATGTAGTTTGAATAAAAAAATAATCTTTTTCATCAAATAATTCCTTTGCATTAAAAAAATTAAAATCAGTGGACCATGCATTAAAACTGCAGAAACTACCAAGAAATAAATGCTTGGTGGTAGGCAATTTCCAAGGCCTAGTAAATCAGATTTGGTGTCTAAATCAGCCCAATTGGTTCTTTCCATTGTGCCTTTAATGATTAGGTGTTGCAATTGTGCAATATCAAAAGAAATGTTGGATTATGAAGTCAAGAACTGGATTGGACTATTTCGAAGCTTAAAACCAAAGCTCTCATTCTTCCTATACACAAATTGGAAATATCTTGAAGAAAATTAAGGAGATTGTACATGTTAGAGTGAGAGGAAACATGTTAATAGGATTGATTCTCTTGATATATATATTTAAAATGGGATCTGATCAATTAATTTCCCTAAAGACAAAGTCAATAGTTTTAAGCTAGAGTGTAAGAAAATGAGGACTGAGTCAATGGTGTTTAATGATATTCTTGGATATGGTTGGAGTTTTAGAAAATCAATTACCCTTTAAACTAATCTACAAGATACTGTCTATTATTTAATACATAACTTCCATCCAACTAAACAATTATTTTTTTCCTGATTGGACAATCTTAACAACTTGCCGGGTAGCCTTTAATTATTTATTTATGTATACTATGAAATTCATCTCCAGAAATAATTTATATTGAAGCCGAGTATTTATTTTAGAGTGTCTCACTTCTTCAACCATGCAAGTATTGTTCTTGGGGTGGCTAAGAGAGTCCAAAAGACTTCACCAAATTTAGGCTTTGGTAGAGTTCGAAAGTAAAAAAAGGTCCAAAGAAGGTCGGTCGAGTGGTATCAAGTATGTTAAGTTAAGGCATTTAAGCCTTGGTTGATGGTTCTATCTCCCGCAAACACAATAAGCATAATTAATATTTCACATAATATTCGCACATCTTTTGTGAGTTTATAGGTCATATCTACATCAACCGATATGCTTCTTATAATTTGAGACAAAACCCCAACGCGGAAACAATACCTTCCGTTGAGGGTCCAAGACCAACCTCTCCTCAATAGTGTAATCTTTATTAAAGATACATAACATTTTCCAATTATATCTGCTCTATCTTATTTTATTTGAATTTAATATTTTTTTAAACATTACCCATTTATATAAACCAAAAATTGGTTGATTTGATCATGATTTCAGAAATTTCTTAGCCAAAATATTGTTTTCAATAGCCCTGTTTCAAAGTCGTGATCAAAGAAAATCTTTTAAATTCAACATAAATAAATTATAATCTTAATCGAAAAATAAAATCAAATGAGAGAATCAATGGGATAACTAAAACGACACCGCTACGTTTTTTGATCATGACGCATTACCCGCCAAAATTTATTAGGGGCCCAACTGTTTTACAGGTCAACGGTCAAACGTACTCCACCACTATTTAATGCCTTTTTATTTTTGTCTAATTATGATATAGTCCCTGTATTCTTATACAGTTAAATATTGGTCCCTTAAAATTCAATTTCAAGAGTTTAGTCCTTACTCGTTTGATTTTAAAATTAAAATTTAATTGATAATATTATTAATTGAATTCGGTTAAATTTGAATAAATGAACTTTAATTTTCACAATACAGTTAAATATTGGTCCTTAAAATTCAATTTCAAGAGTTTAGTCCCTTACTCGTTTGATTTTAATATTAAAATTTAATTGATAATATTATTAATTGAATTCGTTAAATTTGAATAAATGAACTTTAATTTTCACATTACAGTTAAATATTGGTCCCTTAAAATTCAATTTCAAGAGTTTAGTCCCTTACTCGTTTGATTTTAATATTAAAATTTAATTGATAATATTATTAATTGAATTCGGTTAAATTTGAATAAATGAACTTTAATTTTCACATTAGGCAATTAAAAGATTAAATTTCTAGAAATAAAAAAATATAGGGACTAAGTTTCAAAACTCTGAAGAGTACAGAGACTGAGAGCAATTTAAACCTTTTGTTTTTATTTCTTTTATCATTAACTTCAAAGCTTTTTTCTTTTTTCTTTTTTTTTTTCCAATTTGTATAAATATCGAAGTGCCAAGCATGAACCAAAAACTGAAGAAAAGAAAATGGACGGCTTTGATCAGCTACCGGATTCTCTGATCCTCCTGATCTTCAACTCAGTCTCCGACGTCAAAAGCCTGATACGTTGCCGTTCCGTCTCCAAACGATTCAACTCTCTCGTACCGCAAACTGATTCGATCCTCTTGAAAATCGACCGCGTCATCTCGTCGGAGTCAGACTCCGACTCGTTGTTCCTCACCCTCCTCAAGTCCTTTTTCAACTTCATCCTACCCAAGCCTACACAGAGTCCACTCCCGAGCCGGACGCACACTTACCCGGCTCAAATCCTCTCCCGGTTCCAACGAATCAGGGAACTCCACGTGGAATTACCGGCCGGGGATCTTCAATTAGAGAAAGGCACGGTGGTTAAGTGGAGAGCGGAGTTCGGCGAGGCGTTGAAAACCTGCGTCATATTCGGGTTCCGTTTGGGTCATGACGGGAATTACGAAACGGAGTTCGCGGGAGGGTTGAAGAGGCGCGTGATGTGGACGATAAGCGCGTTGATGGCTGCTTCCGTTAGGCATTTCCTGTTACGGGAAGTGGTTAGGGAACACAAGGGGATGGAAGAGTTAGTTATAACGGACAGGGAAGGGGAAGGGGAGGTGCTAATGGAGGAACAAGGGCTGAGGGAGTGGAGGGAGGCACGTGAGAGTCACGTGAGGGTGGAGGAAGAAGAGGAGGAGAGAGGGAGGACAGTGGTCCCGAGTGTAAGGATGAGGATGAGGCATGAGCCAAGGTTGGGGGCGACGCTGGTGGTGGTAAGGGCGGTGAAAGATGGGACCCACAATGGGAGGGAAGCAGACGTGGAAGATGCTGATTTGGCAGTGAGGGCTTTCGGGAATGGCGTATATGGGGATGCTGTCAGGGAATTGCTTAAGGCGAGGAGCTATCTTCTGGAAATGAACTCGTTTTAGTATTTGTATTTGTATGTATATACTCCACTGTATGTAGCTTTGTTTATATACCAAAATGGAAAAAAAAATACGATTGGACAATGCAATTCTTGTGTAATAAGTGCCCTCTGCCATCATTCTTCCCAAAGTTAAAATTTGCTACTTTATTTTTGTTTCTTCTTAAAAATATTCTGTTTAGCAAAAATAGTATTTTCAGATATGGATATTTTTGTAAAGAACAATGAAATGGTGGAAGCAATACAAATCTAGAAAGTTGGAAGGAAGGAGGGTACCATTAGTCTCAAGAGATTGGATGCAAGGACAATAATACACCAATATGCCACAGGTTATGCCTAAAGAAAATTGAGGGCCAAAAGAGTGCCGGCATGACTAATTCACCTTTTAGAAGGCTAGCCAGATTGGCCAATTGCCCACACCCCATGATAGGTACCTTTGAATGTGTGGTGAAAAGTACATGGTTATGTGATTTTTTTAGTCTTAGCTTTCACCCATACCAGAATGGGTTTTAAATATCATACTCTGTTTTTATTTTTTATTTTTAATAACTTCTTTCTTTATACAAATTTAAATATCCAAAAACGTCTCTTATCACAACTTTTAATATCCCCTCGCTCACAAAATTCCAGCTCAACCATGCCCAATCCATCATCACCATCCTATTAGAGCATCAACATACAGAAATATTCAACATTAATTTCCTACTGAAACCCTTTTGGTGCTACTTATTACTTCGCTCCTAAAATGACAGTTTTTCATGGATTTACTTCACACTTTCTCTTCGTACCATGTGTAAGATTGGAAAAAGGGGTTACTAGAACCAACATTTTTGGCCCAAATTTGTTTTCTAGCACGCAAACAATTAGTAAAAGAGAATATTGAATGCACGGGTATGAGAATTCAACTTCAACAGCTCTAAAAAGGAAACCAAAAAGAAAAAAAAGTCATTGATGAATTTAAAGCAAGACAGGGTCAGCCATGGCCAAACCTTTTCCAAAACTTTAATATCAACTTGGCGGTAAGCAAAGTTACATGAAATTATATATACACAAAATACGAATCTCTATACTTTCAAACAAACAAACAAACAAAATTACTCTCTCCCATTCATAATCAATTAATCATGTTTTAACAATGGTTTTGGATTATGAAATAAAGGGTGTCAGGTTAGATATAACCTTCGCCACTTTCCTTAAAAGCACATGTAGTTCAAAAGATTTGTTCAGCTTCAATCATGTATTTTCAATCATAAGTTAAAAAAGAGGTTTTTATGATACTTTTTTTTTTGTGTATTAAGAACTTTAATTAAATTAATCTTATGGTCGCCTAAGCAAGTGGGCTATCATCACCAATGACCATACTTCGGTCACCATCATTGGCTCTCCACCTTGTCTTAAATGGGATGAGCCGACCAACCTCACGTCAACCAAACCTTGTATGAACATATTTATTGGAAAAATCTTATAGCAATCATAAAAGGGTCTCAAAGTATAAGTAAAATAAAAATGAATGCAATTTCTAATGAATTTTTTTATCATGAAACTGAGTTCGACGTTCATCAATCTATAGCATACATGATGATGTAGATCAATTGGTGCCTTTGGAGTTTGCAGTTTTGAGTGCCATAGATTAATAGTCAATAAGAGTTGCTAGCATATCTTTGAAATCTTCAAACAAATTTGAAAACTATTACACGAAATCTGCAGCATTTTGGTTTTTTTTTTCTTTTCCTTTCCCTTTCAGCATTGAAACTATAGTTTTGGTAACAGGGCAAAGCCAGAACAATTTTCTTAAAAGGGGCAGGATGAAATTTTATTTTTTTATAGTTTATATCTTTATAATTTTTAAAAGATTAAATCAAAATTTTATAACTTTAAGGGTGAAAGTATAATTTTATCTTTATTAATTTTAAAAAGATTTAAGAGAACAATTTTTTATTTGAGGGGGCCCGCGCAATGCCACCCCTAGAATCGCCTCTGCCTGGTACCTATTAATTAGGATGCACCTAATTTCTTTTCCAGTTTTGACAAAATGCTCTATTAGTACCGTATGCAATAGAAAATAAAAAAAGTAGGGACGTGGGAGATCTAGGGTTATTTGCTATGATGGTTATGGAATTACAAAATAAAAAATCAGCACTTCAAGGATTCACATATCATAAATTAGTAAAAATTGAGAAGTTTGAGCTTAACATGAAATATAGAAGCTAAATTTTGATTAACTTTCTAGAATCAAATCTTAATCTTGTCGGCGGAGGCATCAATCTCCTAGTTAGTTGTCGGTAGGGGATTTTTCAACTCTATTCTTTCTTAAAATATTGTGTCGGTTTTTATTTCAATCCATTTTGTTTCTATGAAAGCAGTTGTTGTTTTTATTTTTGTTTATTACTCCATTTTTTTTAAAATTTATTGCGGTTGTTGCCTACTATGCATATATATATATATATATATATATATATATATAAGATTTGTCAAGACAAATTGGAAACCATTCTCAAATGTTCTTGTAGTATTGGATACTTAGCTCTTTGTTCATCATTGATGTATTGACAATAAATTTTTAATTGATCGGAGTTCATCATCAAATTAATCTTATAATAGTAGATTAGAATGTAATTTTTGATGTATTAATTAAGGTAAATCTTGCTTAAGTGAAGATGATTTAAGGGGAGGCATAGAAAAACCCTTTGGAGGGGCTCCTCTCTATCATATTATCCGCAAGCAAGGAGCTTCTTTTGTCTGTTTTCTTCATATTCCTCACCATCTCCGATCGAACAAATTAGTCAGAACAGGTATTTATTGGATTTCAGTTTTTTTATTATTTTTTCGAAGTTGATAAACTATCTGGGAAAATAAGTAATAAGAAGAAAGTATTGAATTAAATTTTATTTTTCTTTATATTTATATATATTAATTCTCTACCATTTCTTCCGATCCTAAACTATGTCAATGATAATTATATCGGGTATTAATATTGAAGAATCAGATGTTGTTGGGAAGAGTAGTCACAAACTCTAAAAATATAGTCTATCCTTTCTATAACGGTCATTTGATATAATAACATTTCGCTTTAAACAGCTAAGTTTCTAGTAGATTCGATTTTTATGTTTTATTCTAACACTCTATAACAACTTTTCACTTATAATAGCAATAATAATGGTTAAGAAGTACATTCTTTATGGCCTAAAATTTTAACTAAAATTATAGTTATTTCATATAAGCAAGTCTATTAATCATAATTTATTGAATAAAATGTTATTTCAATAATTTGTTTAAATTTCACATGAAAAGATATTAATTAATCATATTTTATTAAGTGAAAATAATATTCAATTAGTGAAATTAAAGATATCAATTTAATAAACTATTAAATTCACTAATTAAATATTCTATTATGAATTTGGAACATTATAAAAATATAAATTGATTACTTGAATTTGATAACTCGTGATATTTTAATTTGAAAACTCGTACTGATTAATTGAACTCGTGATAAATATAAAGGAAGTACGAATAAAATTCTTCAAACTTTCACAAAGTTCCCAATGTCCATGAAAGGAAGAAGAAACAACAGTTTGCACTTTATGCAATTTAGTCTTTTTTCCATGAAATCCACCATTTCATCCAAAATTCATGAAAATTTCTAAAGCCACCAAAAAGGAAAAGTGAAGTAGAGATCCTAGAGAGTTTGATTATCAATTTGAAACTAAGACATTGGAGTTGGAAGTGAAAGAAGTTAAGAGAAAATAGGAAACCAATGTATTCAGGCTTGAAAATGAAGATGGAACTGTGAAAAAGCACAGGTATGTAAAGAAATTAGTTAAATTGTAATAATTAATTTTGTATAATTATATATTTTCAATGTTCTAAGTAAAGATAATATTATGTTTATGTATGAACAGAACGATGGATGATTTTAAGTGAATAATTAAAAGAAAGTAAGTGTGAGTGGTTTAATTATGAAAATTTGTAATTCAAAGTTTATTAGTGCGGATGATGAATTGTGTCTTTATGATGTTCAAAGTGGTAAATAATTATTTTGAATATTATTTGGATGAGTAAATTGAAAATATTTTTGTTAGACGACAAAGCACAATACACAGGACATAGGCGGGTGCCTGATATGGCTATAGTCTTGGGTGCGGTAGAGAATGTCATTTTTTGCATCAGTGAGTCACCAAACACGTCTTCCCACTTGTAAATAGGTGATAAAAATTTAAGCATTACATCAAGAATTTTGCTTTTTTTAATTAAAATTTGCTTTTTTATTTTATATATTAAGGAGTTATTAATTTTCAAATATTTTTAACATAATGATATATATAAAATATATATTTCTATTATATAATTACATATTTATTATTTGATTTTATAAATAAAAGAGACATTAATTAAAAAGATGAATAAAAATAAAAAGACTTGAAAATATATTTATTAATTAAAAGTAAAAAAACTTAAAACAAGATGAAATAAAATTACAAATGTGTTTAAAAGAGAAATTGAACCTAAGACTTAAGAATGAAATAATTATTGTTAAACCATTTAACCAATGGAGTTTATGTATTAAAATATTAATTAAAAAAAACTTAGAACAACATAAAATAAAAAAAATACAATTGTGTGTAAGAGAGGAATCAAATCTAAGGCTCAAGGATAAAACAACTAACATTTAACCATATGACTTGCTTTATTTTATTTTAAAAGTCAAAAAATGCGTTTAAAGGGAAAATAAGTCCCGTTGGGCCCACTTTTCTGCCAATTGTGCAAAAAACATGTTCCCACACTCTCTCCAAAATTGATTTATTTCTCTAATTTTTCAAAATTTCAACCTATTTTCAATATTATTTCTTTTCCTGACTAAGTTAGCCTAGTACCTACTTTCCAATGAACAAAAGAATATTAAGTAAAATAAAGGTAAATTATTTGTTAGTATTTCTCATAAACATATATTCTTTATTACAACTAAGCTACAAAATGATTTTACTTTGAAACTTGAAACGAATATAAACAAATAAATATAAGATACATCTTATCTTATCTTATCTTATCTAATCTAGACTTGATCATAAATCTGACCTATAACACCCTAAATCTAGCCTAAATGTTATGGCCAGATCAGAAAGTGTTACCTAATTTTTTTTGGAATATTCCAGTTTTCATAAATTTGAACAATTAGCATAATCCCTTAAAATTCCAAATTATTCGAAAACGTATCATGTCTGATTTTATTACGGAAAACGTTGTTGGTTTATTTTTCTAAGAACTTATTATTTTGCAGCGAAGACTCCTTAAAAGGGTGACCTTTTGGAAAACACAGTTTATTGTTGGAAAACCATTAATTTTGCAGAAAAACGAATTTTGTTGACTAAATGTTATTAAGCAAAATATGGAATTAAAGTTCTAAAATCCAAAACAGTCTAAAGAGTCCAAAAGTTACAAAACTCTCAAACCAAAATTTTAAGTAAGTCAAATTTAAGAAAAGATTATTTTTATCCGAGCTCCCAATTGCACTGATCTGCCTAAGTCTGAGGATTACCTGGAAATATCAGTCAAACAGAAAGTGAGTTTTTGAAACCCAATGTATAACGAATAACTTAAAATAGTTGATGCATATTAGACAAATTAACAGAATCAGATTCATATAAGAGCAATTCAGGTACAGACATGAAATCTTACCTCCACCTACTACACACCAACTCCGACCATCCAACACACCATGTAGGGTATGAAACACCCACCCAGCCCTACTCACCGCTTAGTGTCGATAAGACACTTTACAGAAATTTGAAGCTGAGCTGCCAGATAAATAGGCGAATTATCGCCTTTTACAAAAACATTTCCTCCACATAATATATAACCCGTCCCAGATGCAAATATAGAATGTAATAGATATTAGACATATTTTCAGTATATACACATAGCATAGTAAATACAAAACATACATAGCATTTTCTGGTTTTCTTTTAATATATTACGTAGTTTACTCATCATATGACATTTCAATTTTCTGAGCAACTATCGAGATTCATGCAAACGTACGATTGGATTTCATATTATACAATCTATTTGAACACATACCGACCTACGGAAGGTCCACGGTCGATCAAAACAAGGTGTATGGCCTTAGAAAAAAATTTAGAATTTTTGGCCCACACGGTCCAAATGGCCATCCCGTATGACCCACACGCTTATGTGGTCCACATGACCCAAATAGCCTAAACCGTGTGTCACACATGGTCCAATACACGGTCTGTCACATGACACACGGCCTGGCACACGGAAAATTTTTCAGCTTTCGTCGTTTGCTGTTTTTTTGTGATTAGCGTTACACACCTAAATTGATTTTTACACAAATGCACATACGACACTCCCGAAACCTAAAAACAAAATTTAATTCATCAATTTAGCGATGATTCACGATATTAAAACAAGTAACTGTATAACACACAACGCCCTCAAACAATTCCCAAAACACAATCGAACCCTTACCGAAAAATGTACAACACCAAACGATTCAAGTTGCTGGAGGGACACCAACCTTCTCACCACCTTCTCCTAAAACGATTCAATTACTTTAGTACAATACACAAAAACCCGAAACAACAGTTTTCCCAAGAAACTACTCACAACAATTCTAATTTAAAGAACAAAGAAGGACAAACGACTATTTACCTTCACAACCTGAAAACCAAATAAAACGAGTAGGCTCAAGCACAACCGTAATAATCGTAAGCGAGCAAGAAGGCCGCAAGAACAAAAGGAGAAATAATGGCAGAATGGGGAACCAAAAGATTAAAAGTCAAGACAAACAAAGAAAAGAATGAGCAAAGATTTGAGACAAAATAACCATATCAGGCTTATTTACTAAACATAGGCAGCAAAATAAACCCCACTTGCTTGCGCACACGAAGACTCAAACACAAAACTTTAAGTAGATACACCAAGTGTTTAACCACCCAATCAGTACACATCTAAACTTTAACGTTTTGGGCTAAGTTTCAACTATCTTAGTATTATTTAAGTATAAACATTTTTAATATATTTTCAATTTGTTGGTAAATATTTATTTTAATATTTTTAAATGTATTTAATATATTATATTTTAAAATTTATTTTATATAAAATTTTAATTTGGGCTCGAGTTTAACATTTTTATTTAGACAAAGGTTTGGACAAAATCAAAGTTAATTTGTTGGTCAAGTTCTTTATTTGATGTTTGACACAATAAAAGATTGCAATGTGTTAACATGTTTTACCATGTAATTTACAATTTTTATGGAAGCTTTTGTATTCTATATTTGATTGAATTTCATCATTAATTATTAAATTTAAATTATTTGTTACCTTTTTAATTTGACTATTCAAAACTATGTGTTTCGGTTGCATTTGAACGTATTCAATTATTAATATAAATTGCACAATTGCATTTGATGTCTTTATTTCTTTAATTACGTAAGATGTAATAGTGATATGAAAGGGGCGCTAACCTTCCTTCAGAACAAAAATATATCACAAATATCTTTGGATCGATAAGGAACAGTGATGGCAGATTGATGCTCTGCAGCTGCATCAATCCCTCCCTGCTCGTTGCACCACATATTAAATCTTATGTACTCAAAACTCATCGTTATAGTTGACCCAACGCAAAATACACTTGCCATTGCCCAAACCAAACAGAGTGCCACTCCTTGGTGGATCCACTGAAAATTCTGATGACCATTTGACCGGCAAATGTTTCTTATCAAGCAAATTATATGCCTCCAAAGAACAGAACTCACCAGAATAATTATACATGACAGTATACAGCACATCGTCCACGATTGACGCTGGGTCAGACCAGTAACAAAATTTTGGTTCGAGGCAAACCCATGATTTACGATCATAGTAATAAGCGTAAAGAGAACCAAAATCTGAGATCGGGGAGAATCTAGGAGAACAGGACCACATAGAGCGATAGCTTCCGGAGGGGGCGACAATGGTTCCCAAATATCCCCACTTATATCGTAAACGTCGCCAAAAGATTCAAAACCCAATAGTTCGAAGACGTAAATCTTTCCTTCAGCAGCAAGAACCAGGGGAAAAAGCCCTAGGGAACAACATAGAAGCAGTTTTTCTCCACCCACGTTCAAGGTCCTTCCAATCTAATTGGAAAACATCGTTTACATCATCATAACCACCAAAAGTAGCATCATTTTTGCGTATTCCCCCAAGAACGTAAACGTGGTTGCCACAGGCAACGGCAGTGGAGATAAAGGAGCATCAGGTGGCATCGCCCTAATAAAGACTTCATCGCTTTCCAGATCCAAAAAGTGCAAACCGAGCGTCATTTTACCATCGGTACCCGGCCATTTCTGGACGTGGGTCCTGATCAGTTCACCAATGTAACTGGAGGAATCACTAGTATCGCTGCTCATGGTTCACCCTCAGCTTCGCCTTTCCAGATCCAAAATCGCTTTTAGTTTTAGGTTTATATATATTTTGGGTTATCCCCTTTTATTCTGTTTGAGTTTAGTTTAGTGGTGTCTATGGCAGGGCGGCCCGGCCCGAATTTGTAAATTTTTTTTCCTGACTATTTCTGTCTTACTTTCATCTATTATGATGATGCTATTAATTTGTTTTTAATATTTAGATATTGTATAACTTTTATCTTATTATTAATTTTTTTATTTTAAAGGTATTTAGTTGTTAAGTTTATTTTTAATTTATTGAAAAATATTTATTTTAATATTTTTTGTGTATTTGATATATTACATTTTAAAAAAATTATTTAAAAAAATAAAAATTAATATGGGCGGTCTAGACCCGATTTTAACATTTTTATTTGGGCTGGGCTAGGTCAAAAATTAGGCCCATTTTTCGGTTGGGGTGAGCCTGAACCTATTAATTGAGTCTAGATTTTTGTTAGGGCCTAGCCCGACTCATGGACACATCTAGTTTAATTTATTTGGGATTTAATAATAAAGGGACTAATTTGATGAGATTCCACCTCCTAGGTACTTTACCGTATATAATTTAAAAAACTTATATTTGGCAACTCCCTTTTTTTCTAAAAAAAATTGTTCAAAATGAATGACAGGTATGGAGGAGAAAGTGAGTAGCATGTTGAAAATCATGGATTATGATGGGGACTCATTTGCAAAAATGGTAGAAATTTATTTTAAAGAAAAGACCAGAACATGTAATTTAATACGTCAAATTAGGCTCTCCATTACACTTAAGGAGATTATTCTTGAACAATTTATGTGTCTTTTATTATTTTTGCTTAGTTTAAAGTTCTTGCTTTAATAAATGTTTAGTGTGTTTTCATGTTATTTCCGTAATAATCTCGTTCAAAAATTATACTAACGCGATCTTCACTAAAACAATCATAACTTGAGCTCCTAAATTCGAAATCAAGTGATTTAAAGTGCAATACTAAGCTTAGAGGTAGATATTCAAACATTATGAAGGCAACTCAACCCAGAAATATTTGGACCCCATCCAAAAATTCGTTGCAAGTGGATTGATTTTTCCAAACTTAAAAACTAGTGCTTCGGTGAATGCAATTTAATAAATTTCACTTCATTCGTGCATGTATCAAATTTTATATTTAATGTGTGAAATTAATGATTTTCCTAATCGAATTTATCGAACGTAACTAAAGGCGACGCCGAGATGTCCAAAAACAAGGGAAAAACGAAAGTCGTTGACAAATAGTAATTCCCGTTTGCACTCTCATAATTTTATTTCAATTTATGCTTAAATAGGTAGTTTAATATAATCGAATAATATCGATGTTAAGCATGACTCGAGGTATGTATAAACTTGATTGATTGAGTCGATTAGATTACGCTTGAAATATGTGTATGTATGGTTGTGACAATGAGATTTTATTATGATAATATCATATAATCTTGAATTATAATGTGTTTCAATGATTAATAACGATGAATGATGCCTATTAACAATATCAGATAGAGTTTCAAGTATAGTTGACATGTCATACAGTCTATTTTGTAGGTGAGAGATCTAGCGTAGAACATGTATTACTATCTGATAGTTCTCCAATACCCTGGGAGTAGGAGTGTATTCTGGTGTGATTGGTGGAACCAGTGCATTACACCCGATTAGCAATTATGTTCGTATTATGGTGTTTGTTGGTGGTTCAATCTGTGCATCCATCCTTGAGTCAAAGTCATTTGATAGGGTCTGAAATGAGAAAATAAATGTGAATTATAATTGATAATTAGATATGTTTAAAATATTTTTAATGAGTTTATATTTTTTCTATACGAAACGAGACGTTAATACTCTGAGGGGTTGTTGATATTTTTATATTCGTTAATGTAATACGAATACCTTGAGGCTACCCTAAAAATGCACGATGTCTTGAACAATAATAATAATGAACAATAATAATACAAATATATGGCACATAGTACAAACCAATGCACAAATGTCTTGTCTACAAAATAATCTCAAAAATAGATAATGACAAATTAAATTAAAATTTTAAATAAATTATTAAATTTTAAATAAAATGTTATTATATTTTTATGGTTTTATAAAAGTTTACAATTTTTATATTTTTATGATTTTTATATATTTTTTCTAATTTTAATAAAAATAGGGTTTTTTGAAAAAGTTTGAGAGTGTTTTTGATGCATTTTGAAAGTTCAAATATCCAATTAAGTGCAAAAAAGAAGGGTTTAATTATTTTTTTAAAAGGTTTGAGGGACTTTTGATGCATTTTGAAAGTTCAAGTATCCAATTAAGTGCAAAAAAGGAAAAAAAAGAGGGGCTTAATTGTTTTTTTTTTGGAAATAATTTGAGGACTTTTTACACCCTTAAACCTTTAATTAAATAGATTAATTTTTAATTTAAAAACAAATAAATATATTACATTTAGTTATTATTTACCTTGAATACATCCCAATGAAAATGATATCGAGTAATAAATCTATTGTTACCTTTCATAATTCTAGTATTGTATTTTTAAATGGGTTATATAGGCAGTCAAGAGCAATACACGTGTCTAGAATGCATAGAGTCTACTAAGAGCGCCAATTCTATGAACATTAGTTATGTATATATATAAATATTCGGTTGTCCCCTCTAATGAGACAGACGAAAAATTTCTAAACAAAATGATGTTTTAAACTCAGATTATTTTTTAAAAAAGCACACACCTAATCAATAAATCATAATTTGAGAATCAAATGTATTATTAAATTAGTTGTTCTTTTATGCATTTAATTTATCATTATTTAAGTTTTGATAGGGTCTGGGTTGCCTACCCGCAACCTAGCTAGAGCCCACCAGATGGATACATGCAAGCCTTATAGTATGAAGCTCGCAAGGGGAGCTCACGCACTCAACTTGCACATGTCAGGGGGTGTTCATAAGGGGAGCTCATAGTCTCGGCTTGCAGATGCCCAAGGAGTGTCCAGCAGGCAGCCTAGAGCAATACACGTGTCTAGAATGCATAGAGTCTACTAAGAGCGTCAATTCTATGAACATTAATTATGTATACACATATAAATATTCAATTATCCCTCTAATGAGACAGACAAAAAATTACTCAACAAAATGATGTTTTAAACTCAAATTATTTTTTAAAAAAGCACACACCTAATCAATAAATCATAATTTGAGATTCAAATGTATTATTAAATTAGTTGTTCTTTTATGCGCTTAATTTATCATTATTTAAGTTTTAAATAAAAATAATTTGAAAATTGAAATATTAATATTGTAGTTTTAAGTTATTTAACAAAATTTATTATAATAATATTATTTTACTTAACAATAGTAATATAATATTAAATTTGTATACTTTTAATAACATAATTAAAATTTTCACAATTTACTCTAGTTGTAACTTTTAAAATGTAAGTCCATTTTTCCTGACATTATTGAAATTTTCTTTTATATAATTACAAAAATTATATATATTTTTACCCTAAAAAATTATATATTTATTTAATACAACATTTAAATAATTAAAATGTAATGAAACCGATTTAAAATTTTAAACTTGAAATTAAATTTTAAAATATGTAATAGATTAATGAGATTAAACTGTTTAAATAAATTAAAATAGAGATTTAAAAAAAATTAAAAACAGATCTAAAAGACACTATTTTAAAAACATCTCTTATATAGATTTCATAATTAGTTTTTAAAACCAATCAATAAAATCGAAATTTTGTAATTTTGAAAATATTTTAAAAACATTTAAATAAATTTACAATTTCAAAGATCAAACTATATTAAATCAAATCTTAAAAATAAATATTGAAAACATTTTTTAATTTAAAATATCATAACTTTTTTAAGCATCGATAAAATATGTACATTAATTGGATGGGGATAACTTTCGAGAATAGAAATGAAACTTACTAATAGTTCTCAACTGTAAGAAACAAAAATTCGTTCTTGATGAAACATGCCCTCCTGAAGCTTAGCCCAAAGCGAGAAATCGCTGGAGAGATTCTAACTCAATTGATCAATGTTATATGTTAGCGAGCATGAGTAACGTGTTGCAAAAGCAACACAAGAATTTTTGTATTGCCAAAGAGATCATGATAAATTTGGAGGATTTGCTCGGAGGCCAAGTTGCATTGGCTCGACAATTCGCTATTACAAATTTGATGAACTTTCAGCAGAAACCCGACACTCCGATCAAAGAACATATGCTTAAGCTTATGTGATTTTTTTGTGAAAACGGAGGACAATGGGGCTGAACTAGATGTGAACACTCAGATTGAAATAGTGTTCAAATCCTTAACCTAGGAGTTTTTTGGCTTTAAGGCCGCTTACAACTTGGGGAACAAGGCGCTTACCTTGATTCAACTCATGAAGGAATTACAATATTATGAGTTGATGTTGAATGGTGGTAAACTGGTTCAGGAGAAACCTAAGGCAAACTTAGTTGTAAGCCTCTAATCCTCTAAGAGGAAGCTGGAAGCTAAGGGAAAGAAGAAACCGACTAAGTTTTTTGTTCCACCTCGTGTGGATAGGAAGAAGACTAAGAAGTCAAAAGATACTAAAAGGATCAAATGGTTCTTCTACAATAGGAAAGAGCATTTCAGATCAAACTGCACGAAATATTTGGATTACCTAGCCGAAAAAGACAAAGGTATGGAATTCTTTGTGGTTGAAGCTTACTTAGTGGAAGAATCAATTAATAACTGGGTTATTGAGTCTGGAGCCACTAACCGTGTGTGTGTTTCTTTACAGGGGTTCAGCGAAACGAGAATTTTGTGTGACAAATGCCTCTTGTTGCGGATCGGAGATGAGAGCTATGTTTCAGCCAAAACAGTGGGAGAAGTTATTTTACGTTTTGATAATTTTAGGAAGATTATTTTAAAGAATGTGTTTTATGTACCTTATTGTAAGATGAATTTAAATTTTGTAGCATGTTTATTTTATGACAGTTATACTGTGACATTCAATAAATGGATTGCTATTCATAGATATCATTCATTAATTTATAATGGATGGATGAAAAACAATCTCTACTTGGAAGTTAATCTTCCACAATGTGAATATTGCTTGGAAGGTAAAATGACTAAGAGGTCTTTTAATGCAAAAGGTATAAAGGTCAACCAACCTTTAGAATTTGTGCACACTGATGTATGTGGTCCCATGAGCATCAGTGTCCGAGGGGTTATGATTATTATGTGACTTTTATCGACGACTATTCTCAATATAGATATGTGTATCTAATGCACTGCAACAACGAAATGTTTGATAAAATTTGAGAGTTTCGTACAAAAGTGAAAAATCAATTAGGTTTATCCATAAAGAATCTTCGGACTGACCGAGGTGGGGAATACTTGTCTGACGAGTTCTTAGGATACCTTATAGAGAATGAGATTTTATCCCAGTTGACTACACCGGACACTCCACAGTAGAATGACGTAGTTGAGAGAAGGAATAGAACCTTACTTGACATGGTTCGTTCAATATTAAGATATTCACAACTCTCTACTTCCTTTTGGGATTATGCAATACAAATGACTTACTATATTTTAAATGTTGTGCCAACCAAGTCTACTTGCAAGACACCTTATGAATTATCGCATGGAAAGAAACCCGCTTTAAATTACTTTAGAATATGAGGTTGTCCAACACACGTTCTAAATAAGGATGCAAAGAAGTTGGGTGTACGGACAGAATTATGCATATTTGTAAGATATCTGAAAGAAACAAAGGGTGGATTATTCTACAATCTGAAAGATAATACGATCGAAGTTTCTACTTGTACTACTTTCCTCGAGGAAAGCTACATGGATAACTTTAAGCCTCGAAGTAAAGTGATACTTGAAGAACTTTTGAGAGTTGTAGAATAATCACCAAGTTCAATTCTCAACTTAAGTAAATAAATCCCAACTTAACTAACAAAATTTTCTTGCTAAAGCATCTGGGTGGCTTACACTTAACAAAAGAGTCTGTCAAACCATAGATCTACACCAAAGGTAAAAGTTCGTCAAGTGACGCATACAAAGAATCCTATACTTAGACAAAATAAAACTATACTTACTCATATCTACACTTATTTTACCAAGACTCCAAATAGTAACTAGATACCATGACTTCGCCAGACAGGCTGTTACATGATACATGTGTTTCAAAGTTTCGATACATGAAGACTTTGAAGCTAAAAATGAATAGTAATCTAGTACATGTTCTAAAACTTATGAATAAGATATTGATACCTTTGTTTTTTAAATCATAATTTGGCGTGAAAATATTCTAAAAAAAGAAATTAAGGTTCTCTAATCAAAACTTGATAAATGATGGACTTTTGAAAGAGATTATGGAGTTAGAAAAGTAAATTAGGGTTAGAGATTAGAATTGTATATTTTAATGTGACACACTTTTTCTGTAACTGTTAACAGGTAGGATAAAGGGTTCTACACTGACAATGTAGTCTAAGATTGCCCAATCATTAGTAATATAACACTTTATTCCCGGCCTGATCGCCAGGTCTAGGTATCAGATGATACAATAACCAAAATAACTTAACGATGTTTTTGATTTTGCTTAATTTACATACGTAAACGACATAAATTTTACAAAATCTAACTATTATTAAAGCTTATATAGAACCAATGGCGTGGCCTCTAGGGATGCCCCTCTATATAAATGAATCAACAACCACACCCATCTCTTGAAATAAGCAATGTCTAGCTTGGTCCCTCCACTAAAATTTCCCAGACATAACTTAACCTACGTAGAAGCAGAAAACGTTATAAGTTCAAGAGAACTTAGTGAGATCCTATACTTTGATTTTCGTGGAAGATTTCCTTTAAAATTAAGGAACATGAAACTTAAAGCACAAATAAGAAAGTCCTTAGAATGTGTAGGAAGACCCGAAATTTTATCCATCGTAGCCATTAGCTTGTTTTCTCCGAACGTGTAACACCCCTATACCCGGTTCAACCCAAGGAACCTGATATAGAAATATTACATTTGGTGCCAAAGTGATTTTAGCTAAACACTAATAAAATTAAATGTTAAGAAAAAAATAAAATTTTCATTAAATTAATTTTATATTATCATTCTCAATGTTCAGGGACATTACCAGATATTATTCTATGCCTAGAAATGTTTAAAATATGACTTTTGCACAAAACATGGGCAAAATATCGATACCTTTGTCTTAAGTATCGATACTTTTCCTTCATTATCGAGACCAACCTAAAAATCGATACCACAAGTGCATTCTGTTTTGGAAATTTTCAAAATCAAGCTCTAGGTATCAATACCTTAGGTAATTTTTGTTGGAAAAAACACTTGGAAAAATTGCTAAAAATCCCCTGCACAGTTTTCGAGCTGTTTCAAAGTTTAAAAACCAATTCAAAACAATCCCAAATCAACCTTATTTAACATGTATCCCATCAATTATGCATGTATGCATTTAGATTTTTATTAATCAATGCAAATATTACCAAAGTTCATCTTTAGACTCCAAAATAAGTAAGGTTTTTATAACTATATTTTAGTCCCTACTACTTGGAATACACTTGGTCTTCCAAATTATGAAATATACCCTCTTGGCACTTAGAGATGTGATGAGATGGATGTCCATGACCTCAACTACGACACTTCAAAATCACTGTACCTACGTGTTGAAAGTAAACTCGTTAAGTCGGTGAAGACTTAGTAAGTACCCATGAAATTCAAAATCTATTAAAATCCTTAGTTCCCAATATCTCTTTTCTTTGTTTATTTACCATATTACATCCAATTTCTTATTATCATATTCATTTGTAAATTTTTACTTATTTCACATTTTAGTCCTTAAAACCTCAATTCAACCCATAGATATTACTACTTTTTTTTAATACATGTATCATGTTTCACCGCTTAGTATAATTTTTCATAATTCAATCACTATTTCTTTCACAATTTATTTTTACATATTTAACTTACTAGTTATTGTCTTTCTTATACTCCCTCAAATACATTTGATTTGCTTATATCTTTTCTTTACTGATTCAATATTTCGAACATTAATCGAAGATATACCTTTACCTTGTAACAAAAATTGTTTATTTGTTTTTAGCAGAGGCCCAGTAGACTAAACAGAACACTTAGGATATATGAAATTGATATAGAGCTGCACTAATAGAACTGTAGCACCCCAAACCTGGCCTAGACGTTATGGCCGAATTTGGCGATGTCACATGGAATGAGATTTGAAGACAAGATTGTCGAGTTAAAACCGTTACAGTTAGTTAGCTTTTATTTAATTCAGAAAAATAAGTACTAGTTGATTTGCTATAAAACTTGTCTCTTAGTGGAAGCTTTTGCCACCAATTAATTTAGGGAAAATCGTTTCTATTTACAAAAACCTTAGTTTTTAGAAAAACCATGTTTTTGTTGAGTTACAGTTAAAAAAAACCCATAAAAACAGTATAAAGTCCCAAATTTAAAGCCAACCATTCCATAGTCCAAAAGTTACATAAAAAACCCTAAATAAGTAATAAATTCTAGACATTAATGAAAAATAGTCTAAAATTTACGTGTGACCGCCGTCGAGTCCTCCGCTACACCGACCTGTCAAGTCTGGGGATTACCTGTATAGATCAAACAGAAAAAAGGGTGAGTTTTCGCAAATTCAGTTTGTAATCTCCACAGAAAACATGCATACAGATATTCAACAGAATTTAGTTAGATACAATCTGGGGCCTGGGTCCATCACAGAATCAATTTGGGCCTTACCTCGTTCAGATACAGTCTCAGAAATACATTAGGGCCTTGGCCCATATCAGATACAGAATGCAGATACAGTAAATTAGAATCCTACCCACTAGCCTCTACACACCATCTCCGTGCAACCCTACACACATAGTGGGGATTAAATCAACCCACCCATCCTTACACACCATGCTGTACTGAAATGCGGCACATAATCAATAGGTTGCAGCTGAGTTGCCAGATAATAGGCTTAATAGCCTTTCAGATACTTTCTCCAAATATTATCAACCCACCTCGATGCAATGCAACATACAAAATATGACATGCCATTATGCAATTAATAGTACATACATTCATATATCATAAGTCATGCTCGGTATAGAAATCAGACCGATAGATCACATATATAGGAGTCTAAGTAAAGCTTACCGACCCTACAATAGGTCCACAGTCGACTTGGGCGACTCGTGAAACCTTACAAAACTTTTCAAAAAATGGGCTCACACGCTAATGTGGCCCACACGATCCAAGTTGGCCTTGGCCTCGTGATCCATTTTTAATGTAACCCGTGCTAGCTAAATATTCATATATGTTTTCACTATTTGCTTGTGTGTTCCTTCAAAGTTGTCTACTTGAGTCACTGTTACTAAATTATTTATATATTGAGCTACAAAATTCCAAATTTAAACCTGCTTGATGTCTTTGAAACTAGACTCAAATACCTTTCTACAAAAAAAAATTTAGATTTTTTAGTTCAGCCAATAAGTACAGTAAAATCTTCAAACTTACCCCTGTTTTGCTGTCTGACAGCTTCAACCCTTCTTTGCTAAAATTTAATTATCTCTTAGTAAAAAATTTGGATGAAATTTCCATTTGTTTCTATTGAAAATAGACTCATTAATAATTTAAAATTTTAAATTTTAACCCCTAATTATTTTTCTCCAATTTTTGATGATTTTCCAAAGTCAGAACAAGGGAACCCAAATTCATTCTGACCTTGTCTCACAAAGTTTATTATATCTCACGATTTACAATTTCATTACTTACACTGTTTCTTCTATGAGAAATTAGACTCAATAAGCTTTAATTACATATTCTTTTCATCCTATAATTCGATTTCCATAATTTATGGTGATTTTTCAAAGTTAGCCTACTGCTGCCGTCCAAAACTATTTTAGTGCCGCAAGCAATTTCGGCTTTTCGCCGAATCTCATTTTCTGCGTTTCGGGTACACACCTGGTTTCAATTGAAGCTAAAACGATCCTCGAGCACTCCAAAACCTATTTTTGACCATCCAAATACCAATTTCAGTCACTTAAACCGATACCAAACTGAATTATTAAGAACAAACCATCCCCAAATATTTTCAACAACTCATACCTTGAACATACAATAACGAAATCGCACTTCCTTGGCACCGATTGGAATCCATAGCCGCCAAAGAGTCTCCTAAACACGAAATAATTCCATTAATTACTGATTCAAGGATATCGAAACTAAAACATGCTTACCCAACTTACCAAAACAGATGAAATCGATGGATACACCCAGAGAGAAGATTTGCAAAATAAAGAAAACAAAAATGGTGGGGAAGGAGAAGTAAATTCGGCTATAGAGACAAAAGATAGAGAAAAGAGTAGCAAAGAAAAAAAACTGGCAGAGGAGGGAGTTAGACGTTGGTTACAAAGAGGACTTTTGGGGAAACTGATTCACTCAATCTCACTACCCACATTATCTCAACCACCCACTATTCAATTATCAATCATAACTCAAACTCTCAGTCACCAAACTAAGCAAAAATAACTCTCTCTTGCCCACGTAGAGATTCAAACACAAGAGCTCCTTCACACCAACACTCCACTTATCCACCAGACCATCAAGCCCATTCTATTAATTATTTTCCAACTTTTACTTAAAAGCTTACTGACCAAAGATAGGGCTTATTCATAAAAATACCAAAATTTGCCCAAGTTCTGGCTTGAACTTGGGACCTCCCAAACACACCCAAAACACATAACCACTAAAGCAGACAAATATTTTGTGTCAACCATTCACAATACCCAAAATTAAAATTTTGGGGTGTTACAAGAATAGTAGGCACCGAAGTGCAAAACAATAGGCACTATAGTGCAGAACGATAAGCATTGAAGTGCGAAATAGTAAGCATTGAAGTGCGAAATAGTAAGCGCTAAAGTGCAAGACGATAAGAGCTCTAAAATTTCCTTAATGGCATGCCATCTATATCCCAATAGTTCTAATCTCATCTACTCGGGCAAATTATATCATACAGACATATCACTTTTACACTTTTATATAACAATTTTACTTTTTTTTACAAATTTTGTCCTTGTATCAATAATCCATATACTTATATCTTCCACTATCTTTAATACATGTAATATATCTCTAAGTTCAATATTCATCTATAATTCACTAATAATCCTTATCATGTATTTCACATATCACTTTTATATATTTTGTAATTTAGTCCTTAGCATAATATCTCATATAACAATATATTTTACTTTTAATAACACATATAACATTATTCAATACTTATTAATATTCTAAAATTTACTACAACATCACTTTTTTCTCTCATTTTAAGTGTTATGCACTTCTTTTTTTCTATTTCTAATATGAATTTTCCCAAATTTACGATTTAACCTTTAATTTCCACAACTTAGGAAATAATTGTAGTTTGGATTACAAAATTCATATATTCTTTTATTTTCCACTATGTGCTTTATTATCAATAGTTTCTTGTAAACTTTTATCCAATTTAATCATTTTTTCCATAAAAGTTCTCTATTCATTATTAAACATTTTTCTTTCTTTCACATCTCACTTAATTCACATAATTAATTCCACTATCTCAATTTCCACATCAAATTTCTATGTATTTCACTTGTATTATTTCCACCACATGTATTTCACATAAAATTTAGTCTTTCAATTTAGTCATTGTTTCCATAAAATTTCACATTTTTCCCATGATTTTACTTATCTAAAACCTTGTATATTTTTCGATAGCAAATAACCCAACTATTATACTTTTATTATAATTTCCTACTTCACTTAAGAAATTATTTCACATTATTATTTTTACTTAATTACCACTTACTATACAAAGATCACATTTTAATCCTTAAATAACAAGGAAGTTCATGGGTACTTACATTTTTTCTATCAAAATCTCTTGTTTTACTCTTCTCCTACCACTTGATTCACTTACTCAACTTCTCTCTTATTGTAACACCCCTAACCCGTATCCATCGCCAGATTAGGGTTACGAGGCATTACTGATCATATCACAGTTCATACAGATAATCATTTCAGTTCACAATTCAAAATTCAATTACATCAATGCTTATAACTTAATCAAATATTGAACACTTAATTTAAAATTTTGTATGTTTCATTTTATAAACTATGCATATAAGTAACCATACCAATCCGTATCACATGGTTATATTATCATTAACTTATAAAACCTTTAACTAACATTAAGACATAATTCTATGTACATTTAGCTTTATTGAAATATGTGCAAGTCACTATAAAACCATAGCTATAATAAATCATGATGCGTAATTATCCATAATAACCTTGAACAAATTATGCCATACAATCATAAACTAAAAATATGTCATTTCCTAGTCATAACAAAGTTAATCATTTCACAACTAATGATTCATAGACATAAATTGTTAATTTAACCTATTACAAGCCAAATATAAACCTGCATTAATTCACTTATTAACTAATCATGAAATCAAACCAAATCACCTTAACTCATAAGTACAAATGCCGAATCAAATCATGTTTATTACACATATTATGCATTGTACCAAATTATCACACAAGACCAATTGCTTCTTATCCATTCGGCTAGCAAAATGAACCTAAAACACTTTCATTGATTGACATTTAACACCCAACCTTATATTGCCAATTCACATTCAATACACACTTATCATACCAACTCATGCCAATCCACATTATAAAATCATACATAATACTTCCAAAATAATCTTAGACGATGATCAATTTGCACAGGCCCTAACATCATAATCAAATATAAATTCATCATTTTACCTCATTTAAGGTCGAATTATAAACTAACCATAAATTCAAATCTAACCATATAACAAGCATGCTCGACGAGCTATTACAAGGCATTCATGACATATGCTAACAAATAATATAACCAAATTACCATTCATCCAAGTTATGAAACATACTTACCACAATAAGCTTAAACCATAATCAAACATAACCAAACTCAAGCATAACTATCAAGCCATTTTTGCATGGTTTATATATATACAATTTCAACTCAAACATGATAAGACTAGCTTATACATGTATACGCTTTCAAAACCAACCTAAACAAATGCTAGCCTATACATGCCATAAGTTCATAATTCAAGCTTTTAAAAACACCAAAATAGCGTTCGATAGTGTGACGGATTTCCTTTACGATCCCCGAGCTCGTAACTAGCTTCTAAAATCTATAAAACAATGAACGAACAAACACACAGTAAGCATAAATAGCTTAGAAAGTCATAAGCAAATAATTTATCAAAGAACATATATAATTCATACAAGTAGGCCGAATACTCCCAATCTTAAACACACACACATATATATAATCATATTTAAGTGATTAGTTCACATTTTCCTGCTATACCACAATACTTACCTTTACTTCCAAACTTCATATAACTCAAACATACCTGAATCGTTTAATTCGAACTCACATTCGGTTTTGCCGTATCATTTCCTGTTGAACCATTCGAAATCAAAAAGGATACTCGAATAGTTCAAAAAGCTCGTACAATGCCAACGTCCCAGACGTGGTCTTACATGTAATCAAATAACGATGCCACTGTCCCAGACAGGGTCTTACACGAAATCATATACGATGCCAATATCCCAGACATGGTCTTACACGTAAATCTCAAATCACTGCCAACGTCCCAGACGTGATCTTACATGATATCACACATCAGAATCCTATGGTTCGTATGGGCTTTCAAATGTCGTAATTCATTCGAATTAAGCTCGTAAACAATTCTCCCATACTTAAAAACAACTCGGCATTTACACATATATTCATTAAAATTCAAGTCAGCATCTATAACACATATACATTCAAATTTAACGACATTTATTTACTTACAAACTTACCTCGGACGATGACGAATAAACCGAGATGACAATTCGACAACTTTTGTATTCCCTTAATGCAAATCTGATTTTCTCTTTTCTTGATCTAATTAAATACAACTTTGACTTGTTTGACCATATATTTATTCAAATTCATCCAAAAACACATAAATGGGCAAATTTCATTTTAGCCCCTAACATTTCACATTTTTCACAATTTAGTCATTATTTCACAAAACACAAAATATTCAAAATTTCACCACACCCAAGCTTGGCTGAAATTCACTAAGGTCCGTAGCAGCCCATTTCTTTCATTTATTTTGCATTTTGACCTTTAAATTTACAAAATTCACAATTTAATCCTAAATAAGCATTTTTACTAAAAATCACTTAATTAAACATAATAATCTAACAACTTATTTATAATTTTCCATCATCAAACAACAAGAACAACAATCTCTCATCAATGGAAAATCACAAAATACATAACCAATTCAAAAATTCAAGCATGGGCTAGCTAGTATTCGAAGCAACGATATCAAAAACGTAAAAATTATCGAAAACCGAGCAAAACACATACCTAATTCAAGCTTCCAAAGTGCCGAACATTTCAAAGCTTTCAAAGCTTTCTTTTCTTCTCTAGTTTCGGCCAAGAAGATGAATGTATGGCCACTTTAATTTTTTTTGTTTTATTTAATTTCATGTTATTATGCTTTTTACTATTTTAACCTTAATGAAATCTTAATATAAATCACTTGAATCATGGACATAAATATCCACTAACCTTTTAATGGTATATTAACCTTTTAAGGACTTAACATAAATCAAATTAGCATATTAACAATGAGAATGCCACTTTTACTTTTTATGCGATTTAGCCCTTTTCACAAATTAAGCACACAAACGGATAAATTAAATCATGAAAATTTCACACATGTCAAATTCACATACTATAATCATGGAAAATAATATTAAAATATTTTTCTAACTCAGATTTGTGGTCCCGAAACCACTATTCGACTAGGGTCTAAAGCGGGTTGTTACACTTATTCTCTTTAAACCAAACTTTAACTTGACTTTCTCTCTCCTTCAACTTCTATTTTCTTGAATATAACTTGATATTCTAGTTCCCAATATTCTTCTTATTATTTTTCTCTCTTGGTGGCTATGGAAATTCTTTTGATTTCTAAGTGAAAATGGTGGATTTTTGGTGAAAGGACTAAATTGTAAAGAAAAGAAATCTTTCTTTTCTTCTTCTCACGTTAGAAGCATGGAAAGATAAAGAGAATTCTTCATCTTTCTTTCCTTATATACTAAGTAAAATTAATAAAATATAAATAAATGTAAAATCAAAATATTAATAAAATAATATTTATCTATTTAATTAATTTAAAATATCACCAACATCATCATTACTCTTCAAAATATCTTTGATAAATGATCATTTTGCCCCTTATGATCCTTCAAAATTCTTCCATTGAATCATCACTTATTTCAGGAAAATTACGATTTAACCCCTCATACTTTTTCCACTTATTCAATTTGGTCCTAATTCATCCATTTTCCTTATTTTCTAGATCATTCCACCCTTAAAATATTTTCACTATTGATCCTTCAAATTTTCCATATTTACATTTTAACCACTCAAATTTTTAGTATTTACTCTTGGGCAACAAAACTTTTCTCACTTTTGCGATTTAGTCCTTTACTGAATTAATACATCATAATATACTTCCTAAGAAAATTTCTTTACATAACTCAAAATAGCCCCTTTTTTCACTTTATTTCCTTATTTTACTGTATCAAGGATAGTATCTCATTTTCTTACTATAACAACTTTCGGGGTGTTACAGAACGTACTGTCAAAGGGCATTATCACTTGCAAAACCATCTTCAAGCTTTTCTTGAAGCTTATTTTACTGTATCAAGGATAGTATCTCATTTTCTTATGGGCCTTAACCCTGTTTGTCGTTATCTCAAGATTTTCTTGAACCTATTAGGGTATGCCTTACTCGGAAATCCCTTAGATACATTCACAGGTTTGGCAACTTACTAGCATTTTAATTTAGACTTTGCCACAACTGTGAATCCCTTCCTTGATCCACCTGGAATTCATATCATCTTATCCCCTTACTTCAGCGGAGATAAACTTTTGACTTGACCTATGCCTGATTCCTCATTTTCTGGATAAGGTCTCCTTCTATCATTCTATTCTGCGAACTCAATAAGTCAGTTGGCTGAATAAATCAACACCACTTCCTTCCTGGCGGGCTCACATCCGTAACGTGACCCTTAGAGTGTTTACTCTCCTTGGTCTAACCTTTTTAAGATGCTCCAAATTATTGACTGTCCCTAGCGGACTATTTCTACCCAAAAATTCCTGGCGGTCTCCACCTTTAATAAACCTACATAGTCTTATTCTAACACCCTTTTTTATCAAATCATTGGTGAACTTACTGCTCTTACCCTTTATCTTAGAATCTACCTTGTTGACCCACTTATTATACTCAATGTTCTATTACTCGCTAACCACTGGTGAATTAATAATGACAGATACCCTTTACCCAGAATAGGATACCCCTTCTATTTCCTCTACCTCGATAAACCCACATTTAAGCTCAATTCCTTTTTCTGTCAAACTTGGCAGGTTCCCATATTAGTAAGCTTACTCGCATTCTTGGATATTTCTTTCAACTATTCTCTTTATAGTTTGGCAGATTTCCTTACCTTCCCACTTACTTGCGTTCTCAGACTTGCCGTAATCATCCAATTGTACTACTCTTCGCATGTGTCTTATAATGATTCCTCTTTCTTTGCTTGTCTAGTTTCTTGGTTCACCATCCCAGGAAACTCTATCTGGCACCATAACCCAGCTATAGTCCTACATAATATACCCAATGTTTAATGTTCTGGTGGACTTCACATGTTGCCATAGCCAAGCTATGGTCTTACATACTATACACCATATTTAATGTTTTGGTAGACTTCACATGTTGCCATAGCCAAGCTATGTTCTTACATATTATACCCCATATTTAATGTTTTCGTGGACTTTACATGTTGCCAAAGCTGAGTTATGGCCTTACACATTATACCTCTTTTGAGGTGTTGCCCCATAAGACCTATAAATCATCGTCGCAGTGTGGCTCCATAGAGTTGATAGACTGTCGTCACAGTGTCACTTTAGCGAGCCAGTCGATACCATTTTGCGATGCCGCCCAATCTCCTTTAAATCTCCATTTTAGTTTGCCCATTCCTCTTTTTCGCCAATTATTCCTATCTTCAACTACCCCGTCATGGTACTTCCTTCCGTACCCTGCATATCGTATATATTATAAGCAATTCACATATATAATTGTATTTACCATTAGCGTGTAGTACGCCATCCATTAATACTTCAATCGTAACTAATTAAACATCCAGTATATGTACATTCAAGTGTACTCAGTCACCATGTTCATACACAACTACGATTTAGACAACACAAAACAAATATAAACACATATTAATTAGCAATTTGATATTATCGAATACTCAAATATAAAGCATAGAAATTCACATTGCTTCATTATCCTTAATCAGCTTAGCTTGCCCAACCGCTAGAGCCTCATTTATCTTGACAGCTAAGCATGATAGTCATATATCAATTACTTCGAAGGTATTCAACCTTAAACCCATAACTCAACTTTTCAAAAACTTATTAGGAGTTCTATCCCTCATTCTTTTCTTAAGATCTTGAGCACAGAAAAGTTAAAAAGCTTACCAATTTTCTTAATTCCTCTACTTCTAGACTTCACTTCTCACGTCATCAGCTCCATGCAAAACTTTTCTAAGTTTTCATCTTTTTCGAAACGAAATTTTTGGTAGACAAATTTGAGAAGGAATTTTCATTCCTTTAAATTGTCCACTTTTCACCTACATATACAACTCCTATACATGGTCTCCCAATCTCTTTTAGCCAGTTATCAGTAATTATTATGTCTCCCACTCTAGGACCAGTCAGTTCCTTCTTAACAAAATCAAAATTGAAATCTAATTATTTGCCTAACAAACACAAGGCTTTCCAAAAATTCCCAGTAGAGTCTATTCTTCTACTTTGCTCAATCAACTACCAAAACTTCTTTAAATCTGGGTCCCTAAAGAAATCCGTGTGTGATAAGTAAGGTCTCTTATTTCCAAGGTAGCTAGATTAAACCTTTTGGTGAAATTAGTGAGGGGTTCCCATTGTCGCTATCTTAATGCTAAAAGGCTTTGTTTTGATTTAAGGGTTGTCTTGTTGGCGAGGAAATGACCCACAAAGATTTTGGCGAGCTCATCAAAGCTATTAATAAATCTTGGCTGTAATGAATTATACCAGTTTATGGCATGACCCTGGAGAGTTAGTGGAAAAGCCTTGCACTTTAATTCCTTCGAAGCCCCTAATATTTCCATGTAGCTCTTGAATTGAGCCATGTGATTCGTATGGTCCTTTTTTCCATCAAACTTCATCTTTGGGATTTTAAAGTTTGTTAGATACCTTGTAGTGGTGGTGGTATGTGGGGCTTAAGGGTTATTGGCTTTAAGGGTCCACTCTGTGTATATAAGATGTGTTGCCTACAAGTCTTGTATCTCCTTTTGAAGGAGTTTAACCTTATTTCTCCATGCCATTTCTCTGGTGGAAATGTGTTGGGGGATGTACTTTAGGTCTTTTCGTAGAGGTGCATTTATATCGATCCTTAGTTTAATATTTGCATCTTTTTGTCTAGGTGATCCTCGCTCGGGTTGGGATTTTGCTCTTTTAGGATAAATGAAACCTTTTCTAAATCATCATCATTATCACCATCATCATTATCATCATAATCATCATTATCTTTTTATGTCTTGCCTGTTAGCAACCAAAAGATCTTGTATATTACATTGAAGTTTGAATCTGAGTGGTATTTTGGGCATGATCTTGAGTTTGTCCAATTGGATTCTGGCCTCTGGGTTGGCCATCTAAAATTTTGAAAGATCAGACAATGGAAGTGGTTTACACTCATTGCACCAATTGTTAATGGTGAGATTAGAGAAAACGAAGATGATGATGGTGTTAGGTGGTTCACCTAGCTTATGACAACGTGAAGAGTCGTCGTAAATGGAGGTTAGAGCCTAATGAGTGGCTTAGAGAAAGAGAGAATCCCCTTCACATACGAGGCTAAGAGTTTATATACACTTATCCATGATCCTAATGTGCCACATGTCATCTTTCTATTGGTGATCTTGGAGTAGGTTATTAAAGTAGTTTGCCACCATAGACCTAAATAGGGTGGTGATTGGACATACTATCAATCATTTTAGATGGGACGTGATAGTTGACATAATAAATGATGATTACCATATAGGCCCCACATGGATTCATACTTAATGAGTTATTTTGAAAAGATTACTTTGAGGGATAATTTCGAGGAGTGAGTGTGTGAGGAGTGTGTCTGAAATGTAGGGGTATAACAATAAGATTTCTTAATATATATTTAGTTTAATTTTATAAAAATAATATCTAGAATTTGTGGACAAGACATGGTGAAATAGAAGAAACCATTTCATGTTAGAGTCAAAATTGAGGACAAAAATATTAAATAAAGTTGAAGGGAGGGCTTATTCTAGAGGTGCTCATGGGCCGGGCAGCCCGGCCCGATAGCCCGCCCGAAATATGGGAGGGTTCGGGTAAAAATATAGGCCCGAAATATGGGTTTGGGCAAAAAAACGAGGCCCTTTTTGACCTGGGCCCGGCCCGACCCGAATATATTTTAAAATAATTTTTTTTATTTTTTATTTTTAAAATAAATTTTTAGTATTTATTAAAAAATAGGCCGAGCCGGACCGGGCTTAAGAGTTTTTTCCGGGCCGGATCTAGATAAAATTTCAGGCCCATATTTCAGGCTGGGCTTGGGCCTAGGACGTAGGCTAAAATTTTTTCTGGGCATTGCCTGAACCCGGCCCGGCCCGGCACGGCCATAAGCACCTCTAGCTTATTCAAGTTTGAATGCTATAAGCAAAAGTTAAATTGAGATTGTAAGTAGACAAAAAAAATCCACTTTACCCGTTTGTCTATCTGTAGACCTAAAAGGCCTACGTAAGTTGTATATAGGCTTTGCTTTATGCATACCAAAATGGAAAAAACAACAGAGACGCGAGCGGATCACGCAACCACACTTATTCAGAAGCTTTCGGTACGCAAATTGTAAAAATCTGTTCTAAGCACTGCATTCTTTTACACCATTTTAAACTATTACCATCTATGAATATCTCATGATATTCAGAATTTTAAAGGCATAGTGAGGAGGGACAACTAAAAGCTGACAAGCTTAAATCCAGCTTTAACTTAAGATCCAACGTTAGGGTTGTCGAAACATTCTAGAAAAAAAATTACATTCGCCAAATAACCAAGTAATATTGCAACACTAATTAACAACTTTGGTACAAAACAGAGCATCTCTCCATAGTTCCTATCCCCCACTAGTCTCTCTCTCTCTCATGATGATAATGATAACTATAAAATGAACAAGAATAGATTGATTACTTATATTTCCACGGTCTAAAATAAAAATCACAAACAAAGGCAAATCAAGTCTAATCTTAAAGCAAAGTGTTAGTGGATGGAGGGGGCCATTCTTTCCCCCCCCGCTCTCAAGTGCATTAACCCCCCTCCCCCCTCATTATACCTTCCTTCAACTTTTTTCCCCTTTTTTTGTTTTAAATTTTCAACCCAATTTTCCCTCCCCTTAAAAATCTTCCGGTGTGTTTACTCCTTTTTTCCAAATCACATGCTGCATTTTATCCAAACTAAGAATATTACTATATGAAAATTGACCAATCTGTTTATATATTGTACTCTTTGTTGGTTGTATAGGCAACTATGGCAAGTAAGGGCATGGGCTCTTACAAGTTGAGGGTATGATGATGGGAGCATGAAAAAAAGCTTGTGGACTTTAACCTTTTCTTTTTCTAATTTGATTTGTTTTAATATGTATTAGTAGATTAAAAAAAGTAAAAGTAAGGACCCAAAAAGAAACCCCACTTGTGAGCTGTGAAAAAGTGGCCCCATTTTGAAAGAGAGCAAAAAAGAGTTAATAGGAAATTAAAATGAGATACATATTTAAAAAAGGGTAAATAAAGCTGTCCACCATCTCCCTCCTTTCTATTTTAAAAACATAATCTTAACCCCACAACACTTTTCATTAAAAAAACACATAACACTTTGGTTTAATAAAAGATTTTGATATCTCACGTTTAAATTTTATTACATATGAATTTACTTTAAATTTAATTTGAATTCTGAATAGTTTATAGATGAGTCTTAAATTTGAGTATTAAAAATTTAAAATTTTTTCTTTTATAAATTGTGTTGACTATTGATTGACATGTGAGTTAATTTATGTGTATAATATATGTGTTTATTTTTCAAAATAAATTACAAGCCAAGAAAAAGTTGAAAAGTGCCCATTGTCCAACATGTCAAAAGAAACCATTGAAGTTAGTTGAGCAAAGAGAATAAGAGGGAAACAAAAGAGAAACAAAATCAAAACAGCCCTGCCATCACCATGAAAGGAAGAAAAACCAAAGGAGCTCCTTCAGCAGATTTGCTAGTATGTTTCCCATCTCGATCCCGTTTAACCTTAATGCCTAAGCCCATTTCTAGTCCAGCAAGGCCATCGGAACCCGACATCCGCCACCACAATCACCGCCATCACCACCACCCTCTCATTAAGAGATCAAGAACCAGGAATGGTAGTGGAGTAGGCTTAGCTAGCCCTCTTCTATGGGCAAACAACAAGCAAATGAGACCCGAGATCACGGAACCGTCTTCCCCTAAAGTCACCTGCGCCGGGCAGATCAAAGTCAGGTCTAAAACCACCTCATGCAAAACCTGGCAATCAGTGATGGAAGAGATTGAAAGGATTCACAACAGCAGGCGTCACAAGAAGAGACCCGGTTGGATCGAGTCCCTTGGTTTTAAAAAGGAAGTGATGCAGTTCTTTACCTGTTTGCGGAGCATCCGTTTCGATTTTCGATGTTTCAGGTCATTCCCTCAATCCGATATCACTACCGAAGATGATGATGACGAAGATGAAGAATCTCAAGAAAACCATAACCATATCCATGATGATGACAAGGAGGCATCGAGAACCGTATTCTCGAAATGGTTCATGGTGCTTCAAGAGAATCAAAACGACGGACTTTTAAAAGAAGAAAAGGGGAAGTCCCATGACGTTGACGTTGTTGATGATGATGCTCAAACTGCAGTTCCACCTCCAAATGCCCTCTTGCTTATGCGCTGTAGGTCAGCTCCTGCTAAAAGTTGGTTAAAAGAGAACGTTAAAGATGAAGAAAACATACAAAACGATGATGAAGAAGAAGAATGCAAGAAGAAATGTGAGAAGAAAACAAAGAATTTAAGGTCATTAATGGAAGAAGAAAACAGAAAGACAACAACACAAAGCTTGGTGGTGATGAAGTACGACCTTGGTTTCTACAAAACTTGTTCTTCTGATACAGCCAAAGAGACATGGGTTGTTGGTGGATTCAAAGATCCATTATCTCGAAGTCGAAGTTGGAAGAGATGATTGGCTTTTTTCTCTCTTTTTCTGTGCTTTATTTTGAACATTTTCTCCTACTTGTATCTGAGTTCTTTTCTAGGAGGAACTGAGAATTGGAGAACTTAATCACCACCTATAGTTTTCCATTTGATTAGTGATAATATATTTTCCATTTCTATTGTATGATTTGAATGTTTGTAGTTTCTATCATGAAATCTGTACAGCTTTCCACTTCTTTTCCATAGGAAAAGATTTTGCTGCCATTGTACATTAATTGTTCTTACATCCCTGAATTCTGAACCTTTATTTTTCTTTTGATTTTTATCCAATAATGTATAAATTTCTATCTCTAACTTGTATTATTTTTATCTTTCATAAAATTATTAGATTTTTGATTAAATTTGAATTAGATTTGAAGTTCAATCAAGTCGATTTACGCAAAGCAAAACTCCTCCACTATTATTTTTTCTATCCAAAAAACTCCAACCTAAAACTTTACCTAACAAAATTAGATTCTTTATCATTTTAACCAACACATTTAACTATTATTGATGTTTGATCACTTTAACTCATGAGAAAGGGTTGTATAAAACTGTGATTTCACTTCATCTCTGTCTCCTTTCAATAAGAGAATGATAAATCAGATTTTTTCTCTTAATTTTCAGCCTTTTTCTCCTGGTGTTTATTTATTTTTAATTTTATGGATTTGCTTGAGCTAATTTCTATCTCTACAAGGGATGTTATAGCACCGTGAGTGGCATGATACTAAGACAATAATGAAAGAACCAGCAGAGTGTGCAGCAATACTCAATTGATCTTCAATGTAACCTTAAAACATGTCTATAATGTATATGTCTAGAAAACATGGAAAATGGACATCTGCACTTACTAATTACCAAATCTCATGTTTTATCATTAGTACTTATTAGAATTGGCAAGTTCATTACTTTGGAGAAATTTGAAATATATTTAAAATATTTTAAATAGAAAAAAAAGTTAAAAGATAGTTAATGTAACATCTCATTACTTGACCCGATCATCAGATTCGAGTTATGAGATGTCATATTCCCTGCCGGAACAACTACGACCAAACTATATTCGATTTATACTATTAAATGATTAATTTCAACTAATACAATCATACAATACAATATATAGTTGTTTCCGGGTCTTAATTATATGAGCTTACGAAAGTTCTAAAGTCAACGCAAAGCCGAATTAAGACCAAATTATAAAGATTTCAAAACATTGGGTTGATGTCGTGACGTAACATACTGAACAAGCCTCGTCACAACAATCAATACTCGATGTCGCATTGTAAATGACAACTTGATCTCATCATGACGACAAATATTCGACATCGTGACATGACGTATTGTTTTTTTGTTAAATTTTGATACCTATTTGCAATCATCTAAATCACATCAAACTCATTTGCAAATATAACTTCAATCAAATCTACATATCCAATGAATCCCATTAGAGCTAAACTACCATTTATGCATAAAAGTTGTCACCCATTTCGACAGATTCATTCAAATTCACATTACTATATATATCGGTATTTAGATACATTACCATATTTATTAACATTCCATAAGTTATACCTAACCAAATGTTATATTATTCTCCATTTCATATATATATATATATAAACATATGTTCAATTGAAAATGCTTACCAACTTTTCTTAAGAAAACAATTTCAAAAAGAAAAATTATTATGATGAGTTCAAATAAGTGTTTTTTTATTATTTGCATAAGCGTTTTAATGTCATTTCTTTGTCATAAGACTACCATATGAATTTTTTTTAAATAATTTCAAAATATCACACCACTAAATTTAACAAAAGAATTTTAGCGAGTAACAACTGGACCTGAATTTTAAATTCAAAAAGTACAAAAACTAAATTCTTGAACATAAAAAATATTACATTTCAAATGTACAAAATGCATAGGGACTTGGAACATAATTGAACCTTTAAATTTTTACTCTATGATTTATATATTTTTAAATTTAAAAAATATATTTTTAGATGATGATATAATCATTATCATGCGTCACTATTGGCAAAGTATTACATATCTCAAATTTAAGGATGTTACGAAAAAATTAAAATAATAGATGGAAAATAAATCTATGTACCAAATTGAATAAAAAAAACCAATCAATAACAGTATATTAGAGTGAGATACTTAAGCAATTTTTTATTACCTGGGATATGTGGAAAACTAAAAATAAAGAGTGAAATTAGAATATTGGTTGTCCTAATAATAAGGGTTGTCTAGTTTATGAACAAGAAGAAAGAAAGGATGTCTAATTTATGTGGAAAGTGATGCATGAACCACCTGGTTGTTGACTTAATTATGTGCTGTACATTGTCGTTGAATATTTGTTAACTTCATTTATTTGGTTTAAATCATGAAGAGAATAAACCCCGCATGGGACCGAGTAAGTTCCATTCAAATTAATTGTGGGTTCAATGTTTAGGTCAATTTGTATTAGTTGCATTATTGTTAAAATTTTATTCTTTTCTCGTAAAAAAAATTAAACCAAAATAAATAAATAAATAAATAAAACCGATGGGATGCAACAATTTTCACCCAAGGTTAAAGAGATTTTGAAGGATGAAAACTTAGGTGAAAGTCGATTGAATTATGAGTGAATTTGTATAAAAAAATAAATTGTATTCAATTTTTTTAATATTTATTTGAAATTTGATTTTTAAATAAGTTTGAAAAAAAATTTGAGGAGATCTCCTAATGGCCCTTTCGAAAGAACTTTATTTTCATTGCGGTGTATTTAGTTTCTTCTTTTTTGTCTTATGCTATAGTATTGTTAAAATATCTAATCTTATCATCATCACTGTTTGTACACTAATCGTGAGTGAATGCACTGCCTATCTAAAATAACCCTAAATATTAAAAAAATTATAGAATGGTAGACAGTTTTGAGTCATTGACCCGAAACTGGGCCTAGAATTTGAGCTCTAACATCTGTTGTATTTGGTGGCCTAGAAGCATTAATCATTTCAAACTTTCTTGATGCATTTAGGGCTAGTTTGGATAGGCAGTGTGTTTACTTCCGGTGAGGTTAAAAACAACAGTGGCGGTGAGATTAGTTATTATAGCGGTGAGATTGAATACTGTAGCGGTGAGATTAGAAACAATGGTGGAGTGTGTGTTTGGATTCAAACGCAGTTGTAGCGGTGAGATGAGAATAAAAAATGACTATTAAGGACCTCAGATTAGAATTGATATATAATAGAATTTTTTAAAATTATTTTACTTTTTAAAAATTATTAAAATATGTGAATTTATAAATTCATTTAATAAAATATTAAAATGCTTCTTCTAATATTTTAATGAACTATATAATCAATTTAAATTATTTATTAGATAAAATGATCATTATTTTTAATTTTTTATAGTTAAATTATTTATTAGATTTTACAAATTTAAAAGTTTACAACCTACTTTATTATCATTACTCACCACTAATTTTTGCCAAGTACCCCACTTATTTCTGATGCAGAAACACCATTCAGTTCCTTCAACCTTTCCTATTTGAAGCATATATATGCTAATTTTTGTTGCAAAATTTTTTGGATGTAGAAAAGAGAAGATAGAAGAAAAAAGCTGCAGTGAGTGAATGCAATCCTACCTCGACATTGGGTGATAAATACATTTTATTATTGTGCTTTTGAATATTGTTAGTATTTGCTAGTCTCTAAATGCTTGCCCGAGAGTTGTTTGATAAAATGCCTGAGAAAGGTTGCTTGCCGAATGAGTTTAGCACTTTACTGCATGGCTACTATCATAAAGGGAAGTTATCTGAAGCAAATGCTATTATAAATGAGATGATGAGAAATGGTTCTGTCCCTAATACTTGTAATATTTTGCTGCATAGCCTATGGAAAGAGGGTAAAATATTGGAGGCAGAAGAGTAAGGGTATTTTTGTCTGTTAAAAATACCAACAGTTGAAATCTCCAGCTGAAATCTCCTGCTGATTTTTAGCTGACCAGCGTGGTGGAGATGCCTGCTCACTGGACTGACCTGCTGAACCAAACAGCATACCAGTGAGGTTGGCACCATATTTTCCCCCCAACTGCACCTCACTGGCATTAAAAGCCAAACCAAAGGAAGCCTTAGTCAGGCCTAGAATTCGATTGAGCCATGTTGGAATTGACCTACAAACTATGATCTTCTTCAACTTTTAATGTGAGTTTTTTTCTAAATAAGAAATTAGTTAAAAACAACAACTATTTTGACAAGTATAATTTCATTTTTTAAATGACATTGAAAAATTAGAATTTTAAATTAATATGCTAATTGAGTTTTAGCTCGACTGACATGGGCATGGTTGCTAATGCAAGATGACGTAGGTTCGAGTACGCTGAAGCATATAATCCTTCTATTTATGGATTGGGGAGGGACTAGGGATAGTTCTAAGCATTGTATCAAAAAAAATAAATATGATCGGGAGATAAACGATATAAATCTAAAAACAGTTTGCATCTAGAAACATGGATAACAGAGAGATAATCGATTTGAATTGCTCATCTTCGTAAAAAAAACAAGAAAAAGAAATAAATAAAGTGAATCACTCAACCTTGAAAAGAAAAGCTCGAGACCATATTTATTAAACTAAAATCTCCATCTTTTTATGCTTGGTCAAGCCAAATACTTAAATGCTTTTAATATGCTATAGTTTAAAAGAAATAAAAAGTCGTAAAAACTAAATAAAATTCAATTTTACAAGTTGAATCTCCTAAATAGGCTTTCAAGTAAGATAATATCCTCATAAACCATAATGAATGAGTTTAATTTACAGGTATTTCTAAAATTAAATATAAAACTCATTTAAATAATTAAAATCTTAAGCTAAGATAAATATCTGTTGAAAAATATTGTCATCTTGTTGGATTGCAACCTTTGAATCTTAATTGATATGGAACCTTAGAACCAAGAAAATTCAGAAAATCAACAAAAGAACATGATTTTAATGTAAAATTAAGAAGGAAATCTAATCAACTTGTGACTTAGCAATAATGATAACTAGAAAATATATAAGGTAAATGGCTAAACCTTGGAACTCAAATCTCCATTCTTTAATGCTTGGCTAAACTCCTAACAACTAATTAAAAATTGGCTTTGCAAGTCTTATATAATTGAATTCTAAATAAATAAATATTTAATGTCCTAAATAAACTCCTAAGACATACTAAATCATCCAAACCAACCATAATTAAGGACTTTTATTTCTAATAATTAAATATAAAACTCCTTTAAATAATAAAAATTTTAAACTAAGATAAACAACTCGAGTCCTACTTGAATTCATATAAGACCAACTTTCTTTTTGGTGACAAAAATATGAGAGTATCTATTACAAAATAATATTAGTATCGGCAAGACTAGGCATCAAGAGTCATCTATCTAATCGTATATGGTCCGCAACCCTTGAAGGAGATGCATGAAACATTTTGGGATCAATGGGTAATTCGTTCATCAATCCGACCAGAATTGTAACCACCCGATAGTCAGGAGTGTCGGAAAGTGTATTTCCAAGACTCCGTTACCGTAAATTGGACTTGTAAATATTTACTATAAATATTTGCGAAGCTAGTTGTGTGGTTAATTAGGCTTTGGTTAGGTAAATTTGTATGAATTAAGAGTAATTAGGTAAAAGGACTAAATGGTATATAGGATAAAAGTTGAATCATAGATTAAAGAAAAATTAAAGAGACCAAAGAAGAAATTATGCCATTATCTTTAAATGAGGCGGCATAAGGATGAAAATATTATAAAATTTTAATTAAAATATATATTATTATAATATATTTACCTTAAGAATTAAGTATATATATATTATATTATATTATAATAAAACAAATAAATAAAGAATGAATAAATAAGAAACAGAGAAATCCAAACGAATTAGAAAAGAAAGAAAGAGGAAAAAGAAAAGAGAGAAAGGAGAATGAGGAAGGGACTTAGGGGTTTCAAAGTTTTAAGTTCAATTGGTTAGTCAATTTAGTCCCTTTTTCTTTTAATTTTTATGTTTTTAGAATCCCGGTGTTAAATACTACCCAACCTATGCCAAAATTTTAGAAATTATTGAGTTTTTAGGTGTTTTTAATGTTGAATAATTTTAGTATTAGAGATTAAATTGATAGATTTTAAGCTACAAATGAAAAAGGATTAAATTGTAGAACAAATAGTAAATTTTGTGTAATAGGGACTAAATTGTAAAAAATTTGAAATTTAGGAATTTATGTGAAAATAGGGAGTTGAATTTAGTCTAAAGTGGAATTTACATGAAAATAAAGAATCAAATGTGAAGAATAAAAGTTAGTCTCGGTTTAGGGACTAAATTGAAATTTAGGCAATATTTGAGTAAAAATTGAAATATTCAATATGAAATTAAATTGTGTTGTATTGATGATTTTTAATTGTTCTAATTCTGTAGCTAACGTCGTACCGGAACCCTCGACTAAAAAGGGGAAAGATAAAGTCGACGAGGAATAGCTCAGAATTTCTAGTTTGTATTTCTATAATATGAATTTAGTTGTTAATTGTTATAATTCAATTTAATGTATATGGTAAGTGTTGAGGTGAGAATTATCGTGTTTTGTAATTGAAATTGATTGATTTAGTATGTGATAAATTTATTGAATTTATATTGATTGAATTGGTATATATATTGAATAAATTGATTATTTGAAAAGTGAAATTAAACCCTATTAACTGTATCGGGTTAAGTAGGATATAGATGGCATGCCATAGGATTGGAAGAGTTCAGGGATTTCTTCGACTTCGAGTCGATAATACACTGGGTGTCAAATTATTACTTCGGATATATTCGATGAGGCAATGGGTGCCAATTTACTTCGATTTAGCCGATGAGATACTGTGTGTCAAATTATTACTTCGAATTATCCGATGAGACACTGGGTGCCAAACTGGTTTGTTTTGGTTGGATCCATATATCCGTGTTAGTCTGGTCGTGTTAATAGGGGTAAATGAATAATAAATTTTTATAATTGATATTGAAATGGCATGGTATGAGAAATGGAAGTGAAATAGTGAATTAAAAATAAAATGTGAAATATGTTGTAAATACATGGAATATATGAGTTATATACTCATGAATTGAATATGGAATGGATAATGCCGTTGTTTAAATAAAATGTGAAACAAGTTATGAAAAACTATTTATATAACAAGTATGAGAATTGGGATATTTGTGAAACAAATGAAATATGATATGCTATTATGTATGAATTCAAAGAGTTGGCATATGGTAGTTATGATTTTTAAATAATATTAATATGTGTTTATATTTCAAACATACATTTTTAATCTCTTATCTTTAAATATTCGAATTATAGAAATATCATTGAGTTTATACTCAACGTACGGTTTTGTTTTCCATCCGCAGGTTAGGTACTTAACTTATGATCGCCGATTCAGCACCCAACAACTATCCCTAACTCAAATGTGGCGATGTCTATCTTTTGTGTCGGCATGTACCTAGGGTGTCAAATTAATAGTTATTTTGTGGATTGAATGTAAATGAGGTTATAAGTTTAATATTGGTTTGGTATATATATACATGTGTTTGTTTTTGAAGTTTTATTATGGCATGTTAAATTGATGTTTAAATATTCATAACTAGGTAAAATGAATTAAATTAGGTATGTTTATAATTTGAATTTGAATGATGTTTTGATAATACAAATTGATGATATAAATGTGGTACCAACGAGGGTACATTGGTTAGGCACCTTGGATGATTATTTTGATATGTGTTTGAATGTGTTTTGAACTAGTTAAACGAATGATTTTTGAATTGCTTAATGTCCAAGCTTGCAGGGAATGGTAAACTTGTTATTTAGGGTACATTCTAGCCATATGGCCGTGTGAATCTTGCAGCTTTGAAAATTTTATTATTTTTCAAAAAATTCTCTGAGTTTCGAATTAGTCCCGATTTGTTTCTAACACGTATTTTGGACCTTGAGGGCTCAAATAAGGGACATTATGTATGAATTTAATTGGCTTTTGACCTGAATACTATATGATATCAAGGTTTAAATTTATGTCTGTTTGATCGATAAGTTTCGGTAATGCTCTGTAACCCAGTTCCGACGAGGGATATGGGTTGGGGTGTTACAAGAATATGATGAGCAAATTTTGCATCCTTTGATATTTTCTTAATTTCCACACGTCAATCACATTTGCATAGTTATTGAATTCTTAAATTCAAATCTCTGTTCGACTAACATTTGATGCCTTTGTGAATCCCCTTGATGGCTAGAGCACAATCAGTCTCAATGATATATCTATCCCAATTAGCATCCCAAGCCACCCGAAGGACATCATAGATAGCCCAAAGTTCTGTTTTCTCTACGCTACATCTTTCAATGTTATGTCCTATCCCCCACATCCATCTACCATACTCGTCTCTTGCTACTGCTGTCAAAAAAGCCAATCCCAAGGACAGAATGCGAGCTCCATCAGCATTCAGCTTAAAAGAACCAGGAGGTGGTGGATTCCATACTTGATACATGATACGATTCCTAGAGGAGCCACCAAAATTACTTGGCCTTTGCTTAATAGATCTCGTGCAATACCATGAAGACTGAATAACATTTTCAACATTAAAAAGGTCACCTTGAAGAACTGCAAAATTCTTTTGTTTCCAAATCTTCCAGCATACAATACCAAATAAGGACTGCCAATCTACATCCTAAAAGATTAAGCCGACTTTGTTCCTTAAATTAGCCAAAAGCCAATCCATCAAGGGGTAGGACAAGAATTGAGGCAAAACCCTCGACGGGATAATTTGCTTCCACACCTCTCGTGCATGACAATAATCCCTAAGAACGTGAAGACAGGATTCATCGACACTCCCACATGTCTTGCATGAAGGATCTTTCGAGAGACCTTTTTTACATTGCTCCGCATTAGTTAGCAGTCGTTCCTTAAAGACCAACAAAAAAAATGACAAACCCTTTGTGGACCAACAAGCGAAAAACTTTAACTATATAAATAAAGACCAAATTATGCTATTATACCATACATAAGTTGTGAGTTTAATTTATGTACCTTAATGAAGTTATTTTAGTTTCTATACTTTTTAAAATTTGAAATCTTAATCTTGACAAAAACAATAGTCATTAAAGTTGTTAATATCTATTATTTTTAAAATCTTATGTGACAAACATTTTATTACATGTATAATACCATGTCAGCTTGCTATTTCCACATAATACTCACAAAAGGGCATTGCCATTTTAGTTAATGGATTTAATGGTTATTATTTGAGTATGGACTAAAATTTGGAAATTATAAGAACTAAAATGATCAAATTATAGAACATTGAATAAATCTACCACTTAGCATAGTACAAGACTAAGGGCACGTTTGGTTCGCTATAATAGAATAGAGGTGTAATGGAATAGAGGCGTAATAGTAATTCAATTGTTTGGTTGAATGGAATGGAATGGAATAGAACTGTAATAGTATTCTTGTGTTTGGTTGAATGGAATGATGTTGTAATAGCATAAGGAAAAAAACTAAAATGACTAGAATACCCTTAGCAGAATTTTTTTTGGTAGATGATTATTGTTATTGTTATTAAATTTTAATAAGATTATTAATATAAATAATAAATAATTTAATCATATTTTAACATAATTATTATTAAATATAATTTAATAAAATATATAATTTAATAAAATTCTTAATATTAAATATTCTTATATGAATTTACTAAAATCATAATATATAATACTATAAATATAATTAAAAATAATAATTATTAAATATAATTTAATAAAATATATAATTTAATAAAATTCTTAATATTAAATATTCTTATATGAATTTACTAAAATCATAATATATAATACTATAAAATATAATTTAAAATAATAATTATTAAATATAATTTAATAAAAATATATAATTTAATAAAATTCTTAATATAATTATTCTTATATGAATTTACTAAAATCATAATATATAATACTATAAAATAATATATAATCTACTTTATTATTTTTAAATTGCAATACATATTTAATGTGCTAAAATATCATTAGTGAAACAAATAATTTAATTATTCTACAATGAAAAAATATTAGCAGAATAAATAACTTGAGAATTATATTTTGCATAAAGATAATATTCATATATTAACAAAATGTTACATGAAATTCATGAAATTCTATGTCATAATACATATGTTATACAGTTTTACAACATCAAAAAGTTAGAACATTGTAATAACATACCATCTCAAATATTACAAACAGAAAAAGTTACCAAAATATCATCAACAGAACCATGATTTTTAATGGTCAGCAAGAAATCTTCTGACCCATTCCAACCGCACATCAGAAGGTAAACTAAAGAAAATGCTCGATAGCGCTCATCCACAGTTAAACTTTCTATTTCACATAAGGTTGGATATAAATTTATAGCTTTTTCTTGGATGATCTGGAATTCTTTTGACTTTTGTTGAACTACCACATTTGAGGCAATACTCCTGCTGATTTGTTCGCCAATGGCCCGCATGTTTTCCGCCAATAAAGTGGTAGCATCATGAAATGAAGAAATATGATCACTTGCATCAGAATTCTTTTTTTTCTTCTTTGATGATGTGGAACCCCCTTGGTGACTATCTGGTTGCGGTTCTGTAGTAGAAACATCCATGTCATCCAAAGAGACATCAGCTTCGCAGTCATAGATTTCGTTTCTTTCTTCATTAATATCTGTAGTAGGTACATCCTGAACATTTATTTCTTCAATAACATCAGCGGCTATTTGAGCATCTTTCCCAGTCGCTCGATCTTTTGCGTAGATGGTAGTAAGTTGATCGTAGTAAGGGCAACTACGATGTCTGAATTGACTAACTTCTTTATGACTCTATAAAAATGAGGAAATCATATTAGTTATAAGTTTGGTCAAAATAAGATAATAAAGACTTGAAATAATTCTTACATTTAAATAAGAGTTCCAAACCACATCTTCAGCAACAACGAGCTGCCTATGCTTATCTCAACCAAAACCGCTATTGTTTTGGCCATTAAGCATGTCATACACGATTGACCAATCCCTTTTCAGTACCCTAATCCTCAATTCAATATTAGGTCTAGCCTTCAACATTGCATTGGGTAAAGCTTTTTCTAACATTTTTCCAACTCGTTTAAATAACCGGCTTTGAACCCCGTATCAGCATTAAAGGTTCCAACATTGTGCAAGTCCACCATACGAGAAACCAACGCTGCATCTTCTTCTGGAACCCATTTCCTTTTGGTTCCTCGAGAAGTTTGGGAAGAAATATTTGATTCTGAAACACCTGACATAATTATCATAAGAAAAAAAACAAATTAAAATTAAGTTTAATATCATGAATCAAAAGGTGAACACTTTATAAAATTAAAATTAAGTTCAATATCATGAATCAAAAGCTCAACACTTTATAAAATTATAACACATGATGAATTAAAAGAAATTAAATTATAATTCAACAAGTTTAGTACAATACAATAAACAATTCAAACACCACCAAAGTTTCACAAACTAGATACATAAAATAACATAAACAAATTAACTCAAACTCATTTTGTCCCTAAACCTAACTAATTTCTAGATGCTTGCCATTCATCGAACATTTGGTTGGCTAGTTTCATCCTCCAAGTAGCACATGCATCCGATGGATGAATATTTACGATATTCGGTTCATCGTCATCTATCACATTACTAGGTAATCCTTCTCCCAACTCCGCTTTAATAGGATCAATACTCATATGGGTTCGAATAAAATTATGGAGCAAACAACATGCAATAATGATTCTATTGTGCACCCTTACAGGATAGAATGATTGACTTTTAAGTATTCCCCATCTAAGTTTTAATAACCCAAAGCATCTTTTAATAACATTACGTGCTGAGGCATGTTTCATATTAAAAAATTATTCTGGAGTACTTGGTTGATAACCTTGACGCCACTCATTCAAATGATATCGTTGTCCTCTAAAAGGTGCAAGAAATCCCTCACAATTTGTATATCCAACATCAACTAGATAATAACAACCTACAAAAAAAAACTTTTTTTAAAATGATTAATTCCCTAATAATGTTTGATCTTAAAGAATAATTCAAAGTCCTTTAATTTTGTACTTTACCAGAGGAACTTTTAGTCTATGTCTCCTACTAATGGCATCTCGAAGAACCTGTCCATCAACAACAGAACCTTCCCAACCAGGAAGAACATATACAAATTGCATATCATGTGTACAAACACCTAACATATTTGTTGTTATGTTACCTTTTCGCGTTCGATATCTAGGTTTATCAACTGTTGGAACCTTAATCTTGATGTAGGTTCCATCTAAAGCACCTAAGCAATTCTATAACACATGTCCAATACCTTAAACCATTTCCATCTTGGGTCTGTAGAATTAACTGTAATTGACTCTGCCTTTTTAAATAACACATCTTGTAAACGTATGACAACATTTAAAACATGGTGAACTGATCTGCTAACAGTTTCCCCGGACCTATTAAAGTGATGCTTGATAACTCGATTTTTAAGGTGATGGGAAATGATATGTAAAAACATTACCACTTGCTCATCAACAAGCATGTTCCTTGACGACTTCAATCCCCCTAACGTTTGTAACATCTCACATAGTTTAAAAAAGGAAATTCTATTCATCCTAAGTTGTTCAATACAAGTCTCGTCACTAGCATTTATAAGCCTTTTCACATAATCTCATTTTGCATAAAAATCTAAAATATAGGACCTAATCCTTGGTCTATAAGTATGTAGGCTATGGATGGCACCCAATGTAAGTAAGAACCAACTCGCAATTCTACAGATTTGCAACCATATTGTCAATACAATACCAATTCTTTTACGCCTCACACTTTGTCCTATTAAAGGCAGACGAGCCATTACTGAAAGATATTAAAGTGTTATATATCTTCAAATCGTAGTAAAAGGGTCACATTTCTCCATTACTAATTTCAATAACAGTAAAATAAAATTAAAGAATTTAATTGCCAAAGAACTTACAGTGATTTAGTGAATACAAGACGCTCAATTGTGGGTGGAGGAAGCAATCAAACATGCCAAAGAATTCAAGTTGCAATAACACACTATCAAAGAAAAATGAACAATACAAATTTAGAATCTTTACGAAGCAAAAAATAGAAATTAAAATTATCTTTGCAACTTGAAATTCATTTCTTTATCAAATTAGTTGTCATGATATAAAAGCACTTTAGGCCTCGATAATACAATCACAGATGCCATGCCTTTGTCTATTAACCAAAACCTTATGTAGAATTAGACTATCCTTGTGAGGTGAACAAATTTTGAAAATAGTCTAGAGCAATTTGCATAAATTATTCGTCCTCAAAATCTTTGATCATGTTATTATGTTGATGCTTTGTAGGTATATGAATAATTGAGCTAAAATTAAAATTTCATCTATATATTGAATTAAAATTAAATTTATATTTATACAACTGCACCAAAATAAAATTTTTAAATCACATTCTACATCAAATTAAAACAATTAAAGACTTTGTAATTATTAAACAGTATTTAATAATTAAATATATAATTTAATTATTTTATTTTAATACATTGGAATATTAAAAATAAAAAATATTTAAAATAAAAATATAATTTAATTATTTTAATTAAATATATAATTTAATTAGTTTTATGCATTTAATTATTTTTATTTTAACAAATGCATTATTTAATAAATTGAAATATTAAAATAAAAATATCCAAACTTTACTTGAATTGCAAAAATAAACAAATGCATTATTTAGTAAATTGAAAAACAAATGCATAAAACCAATCCATAACAATAAAATTAAAACTTGAATAATAATTGAAAATAATAGTTAAAATTAAAAATAATAAAAATAAATTGTTTTGCACTAACTATTACAATAGTCACTCAAAACTGATTTGCATTAACTATTACAACCTTATTAGTCAACTAAACAAATAATCGAACAAGAAATGAAACAAACAAGCTAGTCGAAACACTAGTTGCGCATATTCTCAGTAGAAATCAACTCTTAAAACTTGATCAATCCCAATTAATCATCTGCTAACAGTTTGACTTCTATGCTTATCAAACAGTTTACTAGTGTTTACTAGTGTAGATATATAACAATATGACTATTCTCGATTAAAATGAAACAAACAAGCTAGTCGAAACACTAGTTGTTCATATTCTCAGTAGAAATCAACTCTTAAACTTGATCAATCCCAATTAATCATCTGCTAACAGTTTGACCTCCATGCTTATCAAACAGTTCACTAGTGTTTACTAGTGTAGATATATAGCAATATGACTATTCTCGATTAAAACAGTTTACTAGTGTTTGAGAAATTCAATTGGGAGACTAATAAGACATCTTAATTGACCTATGCTATCATTTTCTCAAACATGGCATAGTCAAACACTTTACAATGTTATTTGTTTAAGAGCCGCGAATTGCAATCTTAATCAACCTCAGGTTCTGCATGGCATAGAAAAAGGAACTGCATAGAAAAAGTAATCCATATACAAGAGGTATCTTTAGATATAAAAAGTAATCCATACTGTTTTGCACATACATATTTAACTTTATAAAGAGAACAATATAGCTCATGGTGAATAAATAAAAAACAAGGCAAGTTTCATATTCATTAGGCGCAAGGTGAGCAGATTCTCAGTAGAAATCAACTCTTAAAACTTGATCATTCCCAATGGATCATATTTAGCCCAACCGAAACTTATATAGGACCCAAAACAGTGGCATAAGCAAAGAAACAAATTTATTATAACGGTACATGAAACGAGCAATAACAACTTTCCCAACATTATTGATATCTTTTTGTTGTAAATATAGATTATTATGTGAAGGGAACAAATATATATACCGTGACTGATAGATATCATGTCCGTCTCAAGTGTGTAGTTATTTTTCATTGTTTATTTTTCCTCACAATTAAAGACTAGTATTTCGAAAAATAATAAGGAGCTCCATAGTTGTAAATGAGCTTTATTTTACTAATACCTACAACTAATGAAGAATGGCAAGAAATGGTGTAAGTTATTTATCTAAGAGTTGCGAATTGCAATCTTAATCAACCTCAGGTTCTACAAAAGTGCAAATAATTTCTTTCTAAAATGAGAAACATATTGTCAATACAAAATCTTAATCGACCAACTAGCATCAGCATCCTCAATAAAAAGACTTGTCAATGATTAGACCCTTAAAACATTGATAGGAGGTATGCCTCAATGGGATCAGTACTTTAGTTTTAACATCTATAAACTGCTTTAAATCTAATTAAATCAAGAAACTGCATGGCATAGAACACAAAAGAAGGGCCAAGTAGAAAAAAATCATCCATATTAAACTCAGTAAAGGTTTGCAAAACTCTATATGGCAAGCTTAATGAACATAAAGCGATAAAGGAAACGCTATATTAAACTCTATGTTAAACTCAGCAAGTGTAGATAAAGGAAACGCGGGAATCCTGGGGTGGGGTTAGTCATAAACTAATTAGAGATCAAAACAAGGTTAAGCTTTGAACATAGCATCCCGGGACCATTGCATAAATATAGTCCATGAAAAATTTTAAGTGTAAACATAAATTTAAGTGTACACATGCATGATGCACTTTCACCTACTGAAATCTCTTTAGATAAAAGGTTGCATTTCTTAAAACCCAAAAAGCTTTTACATCCCACATATCAAATTGGATATGTTAAAAACAATGTTTAACACAAAATTAAGAAGAAAAGCATATAATCTTTATGAAATGCATCTAAACTACTTTGAAGCAAAGCCAGTTAAGAGAAATCAATACCGAACTTCTTTTTCTTTTCCAATAAAGAAATTTCATATACAAAGCATACCAAATTTATAGATCCTAATTTTTTTTTCCTTCCATATCCAAGAAAAAGGAACATTCAAAGTGAATATCAAATTTGCAAATTTGGGTTTGTCTTATTTCACCAAGATATCCAAAACAAAGCACAACCACAATAGGAAAAATTCACATTTGCAGAACGAACAAACTTCTTTGAAGCTAAAGTAATCACTTTTAGCATGACAAAGACCTTTTATTCTTTTTTCATTTTGAACATTTTTTATACCATTTTCATGTTCATATTTGAAGTTTGAATGGATAAATACAAGCGATAACAGCAACAAAAAGCGAAAAGAGACGGCCCAAGAAGATGCATAAAGTATATCAAACCAAATAATTGGAAACAACCTTTGCTTTGCTAGTTTATATCCAAATATGAAAGCGGAAAAGAAAAGTTGAAAGAACTGAAATAACTTTAACTAAAAAAATCAGAGAAAAAAAATGGAATCAAAGGCACTTACTGTAAATAAGGACGTTCAACTAGAAGGAAGATGAAGATGAAGATGGCGAATGGATGATTGATTTGTCGTCGATTAAAGAGCTAATTTCTGGGGTTCAGTTTGGGGATAAATGTTGAGGAAGAAATCTGCAGAAGTGAGTGAAAACGATGAAGAACAGACGCGTGCTATTTTGGTCCAAAAAGGGGAAAATGTTATTACGGGTGGTTTGGAATAGCAATTCAGACAAACGTGCCCAGAATGGCTATTACAAGATCGCACGGAATAGGGATGGAATAGAATGGTTGACTGAATAGAAAATTGTGAACCAAACATGGAATAGGGACGGAATTACTGTACCGCACAGAATAGAGACGGAATGAAATACCAATTCCATCGAACCAAACATGGTGTAATAGAATTTGATTTAACCTGCAACATTTATAGTTCTGTTTACATTTACATAGAATGTATAAACATAAAATGCTAAATTTGTTATCATACAAATTAAAATTATGTACAAATAACTGAAAGTATTAATGTCGCGTTGATCGCATATCAAATTGATAAGATCAAATTCTTTTAATTTTTATAAAAATAAACAATTTGCTGAAAATAAAAAAATTATTGAAAAACTGGGAGGGAGAAAGAAAAGTGTTAACCTATGTATAGTAGAAAAACTGAAAATAAAAATAATAGCATACAGTTCCTTTCTGGACATTCTTTTGGCATTTCCATTACTGGCACTAATCATGACCTTTCCATTATGCAATCTTTCTGCTAAAAGAAACAAACCAAATTTTCTTTTCTATCCTCACACTTACTATTTTTTCTTTTTTGGTTCCATTTCTATAAATGCAATATACACAACTCTTTGTTTCTTTCCTTTAAAACAGTAAAAGAAGAAAAATAAAATAATAAAAAATAAAAATCTCCCTTTTCCATATTTAAATCTCAAGTTGCCGCCCAAATTTCTCACAGCTTTTTAGACATGTATGAGTCTAATGCTGGTAAAGTGACTGAGCAGACATGATTAAGATTAGCCCCATCATTAGCATATTTTATTAGGATTAGCCCCATCATTAAAATTTCTCTCTCTTGTTGAACCTGGCTCTCTTTCTTTGTGAACAAAGAGGTGACAAATCTCCCTGCATATCTTCTCTTTGCACTTGCCCCATGATGTTGTTTCATTCTGTCCTCAACTGCTGTACAATTTGACTGATCTTTCTAGCAATTCAGGGTCATTGCCTGGAACTTCTTTAACCCTTGATCCGTTCTTGTATATCTTGAAAGCTGGAATGCAGGTTAATGCCTCTGACTTAGCTAAGTAGGGATGATCTTCTATCTCCACCTTGAGGAAGTTGATTGATGGGAATCTCTTGCACACTTGTTCCATAATTTGCACTACTTTCTTGTGTTTTGTTTTGTTACAGAATAGCACCACAGTCATCCCTGTCATTTGAATAAAAAGCTTTATCTAATTAGATTTACCAATGAGCTACTTACCAGGTGAGGTTACAAAGTACCTGAAGCTATGGCTACTTACCAGCTGAGGTTACAAAGTGCCTGAAACGCTCGTTGCTAGAGACCAAAACTAGATTTGACCCAAACTTCAAGTCCTCAATGTCTTCACCATGCTGCTTTTTGAGTTGGACCTTAGCCTCGAACAAAGCTCGAGCCACCTCCTTATCTCCAGGGGTTTCCCTTATCAACTTCTCATAATCTTGGATTGCAGTTTCCCATCTTTCAAGCTGAAAAGATGAAGGAAAGAAACAATAATGAATAATTATGTGGCTCATGATTAGGCCCTTTGATTATGAAGTGTGAATTATTTACCTTGGAATTACAATCAGCTCTCCTTAGCCTTGCCTTGCTATAAGATGGTTGAACATTGAGAGCAGCTGTGCAATCTTCAATGGCTTTTTCAAATTGGCCTAACTTTGATCTGCAAGCTGCTCTGTTGCATAGCAAAAGTGGATTGTATGAATCGTATTCGAGTCCTTCACCATATACGATGCAAGCCTCTACAAATTTTGATGCCTTGAAGAGCAAGTTACCGCTCAATCGAGCTGACGATACTGCTCTAGTCCTCTTTACCACTAGGCTTATTTCCTTGTTGCCTGGATCGAGTCTAGCCGCATGCTGAGCTGCTGATACAGCCTCATCTAGCCTATTGTCATCCCATCAAGTCTACAATTAATTATTGAACTACAATAATCTGGGCGCATGCATATGTATAAAATAGACAGTCCGCATGCTTTACATAAAAGTAATCACAAGCGTATAATCATCTAGAGTTCTTCGACTAACCTGCCAGAAACCATGTTTACCAGTGCTTTGATCATTAAAAGATAAGCACTAACAGTCAGGCCAAAGAAATTAATACACGATTCAATGGCAAATTTTGGTCCTTTGTTGTAAGTTATACAAGCCTCTTGATGCTTGTTGATCTTCAACAAGGCCTCTGTTTGTAAAGCATAGACCTGGAATAGATCACAAAGAACAACATATGACCATAAACAACTACATACAGCATACGATAAAACTCGACGTATATAAATTGTAAAAAAAGCTGACCTCGGGTGCAGAATCGACTCCTGAGGTTATAACACATTGAGTCTCCTTGAGTAAAGTGTTCCATTCGTGTGATTTTCGTGCATCAGAGCATCTTTTGAGACGTTGGATTAGAGTTTGAGCTTCAGATATGTGATTAGAGTCTGCATGATTTCCGGCTTGTTTGTAATGATATAATGCATGTTCTGGGTCTCCCAATCTGCATTGCAAGCAATACCAATTTTAGATTTTCCTTTCTGTGGATGATCATATAAAGTTTTACACTATGATTGAATACTACCTCAAATAAATTGTTGCCAAACGGTGATGAGCTCTGCAATAAGTAGGATCAAGCTGGATAGCTTCTTTGCACTCAACAATAGCCTCCATAAGACGGCCTAAACCTAACAAGGCAGCGCTTTTATTACACCGATATGTCGCCTGTTTAGAATCGAGAGAGATTGCTCGTTCGTATAAAGCCAATGCCTCTTCAAACCTTCCTTGCTTGTATGCCTCATTTCCCTTGTTCTTCAGTGTTTCAGGATCCAATCTACCTGTTAGACCGTGAAGCTGTTTAAACTCATCACTAGGTTGCCTTATAATATTGCCCATCACTGAACCACCAAGTTTACCAAGGCTGTTTTTTCTTGGTAGTTTATCCAAAGCTTCGATTGTTGCATTGGAACCATTGTTCCCTACAGCACTCCCAGCTCCAAGCTGTCTTAAGTTTCCCAACTGGCCTGCTAGCATTATATTACTCGAAGTTGCTCGAATAAGAGCTTTGCTATTGTTTGATTGCTGTTGATCACTAGTGGTTACCTTAGCAAGCTCCTTGGAGTGATGTGTTGAGCCAGACGAGGACGATGTCGAGCTTCTGCCGGTATTTGAACGTCTCCTACTGTCTTTCACAGGGTGAGAATACGAAACCGAGTTTCGCGGTGGCAACAACTCGGACTTCCTTACCGGTTTCTGATCCTGTTCCGGTAAAGGCTTAGCCAAGTTGGATGAATCCAGGAGGACAGGCTCCACGGTGCTGGTACTCCGTCTCCTCCTGGAATCATCATTGTTTGAAAGCTTCTTAGACTTATCAGTAACCGGTTCTTTTGAAACCTTGTTCATCCCTTTTCCGGGCAGTGCCGGCACCGATGATTTTTTCGACCAGTTGCTCCAACGTTGTAAAACTCCCCCCATTAGACCACACCCTAGCTCCTGCTCCATTGAACATTTTGTCATCTTTGCCAACTTTTCCACTTGAAAATGATTGTTATGGAAGATATATTGAATTAGTCTAAAGGCAAAGAATTTGTCAACAGAACAGAGGGAATCAGAGCAATATTAATATAACCACAACCACTACGTATGTACAAGAAGAAAAATATGAACCAAAAGAATTCAAAGAATCAAACAATTGAAGCAACAATAAAAGATGACTTGAATTTGAAGGATTCGTTCTATGTAACAGGCTTAGTCCTAGAAGATGTATTTATATCCCCTCTAGAGTGGCTTCCAAGAAACCTACTTTATCTTTATAGGATACTGAGGAAAAGGGGATGGAGGTTTACACACAAATTTTTTTTTTGAAAATAATGTTTATAAATATGGGGATGAATCCTACCCTTTGATGATTTTTTTAATCTCTAATGACCACATGATTTAAATTAAATGCAAAAAGAATGTTTTTGTTCGGTTGTTGCATATTATTGTGATTTGACAAAAATAAAAGGAAGAATTCCAAACAATCAATTGAATTGGCCCCATACAAGGGGTGGCTATGGTTCTTTTTATCATACTAGCTAGTAAACAAATATGATCAACCAATTTCCTAGCAACAGCACCCCCCCCCCACTTTTTCTAATTTATGGGTAAATTAAAAGAAAGTTGTTTGGATTTTAATTTATAAATTTATGATGTTTAAAGATATTTGTCTACTGCAGACATAAGGCCATATACCAGCGGTTTCAACAGCCCAATGACTTAAATAAAAACTTTCATATAATTTAATAATTATTTTATAACTTTTAAATTTAAGTGACAAAAACATAATTTATCATTAATTTATTAATCTTTTAAATTTATTCTATCAAACCTTAAACCCATTTGTATTTCAAACTTAGCACGAAACAAAACATGAGGAAAAATACAATATATTGATCGGCGGCCAAAGAGGCATTTATTTGTTGTTTGTTCAACATAGCTGTTGGTTCCAACACATTGTTTCGATTAATAAGGAAATTCAACTGTGCTATGAAACTAGCATGGTATTAATGGACTGAAAATCCAACCAAACTAGCCACATGTTTAGTTATTCGAGCCTAAATTTTGGTACTTAATGATGGGTATTCATTATAATACATACAGAAGCTGTTGACAGGGGATGCCGCCACTCTACTTGTTTGGCTCAAACATTGAACTCTTGTCATATAAAAACATTGAATGCAACCCAAAGATTGAGAAAGATTTTGTCCGGGTCCAAACCCTACATAATTTGTTTCAGTCGGTGCCGGTTTCCACACTGTTTCTCCTAGACCCACCAGCTTGAGACGGCAGCCTGCATATTTTGATTCTACCATCCTTCAATTATATGGGTCAAAATATTTAAGAAAATAATTAGCCATAAGTTCCTCTATGATTGCTCTTGATACATTTATTATTGACATACACAAAACTTGTGACAAACACCCAATATGATATTAGAATCTTTTCACCCATAGAAAATGGTATGATGAAATCGTGTGGCTGGGGATTGTTGCAGTTGGGTTTTTTTTATTAAAAGTTGAAAACAGGGTCAGAAATTGAATAAAGATGGGGTTTTGGTCTCTTTTAAGGGGTTTAAATTCTACCGACAGCATTGAAAATTTTTTGAAATCAATTTCACAACCTGCTTTATTTCATGGAAACACAAAATATTACAAGTTCTCAGGGCTTTCCAAAATCCACTCGAATCATGTTTTCTGTTCTCGCTAAAAGCTCAAAAAAGTGGTCCAAAGTTTACGTCTTATACGGAAATAAAAGATAAGAAAATAGGTCAAATTCTTGTTTTGGTCCTTCTATTATACTCAAATTTGAGATTTAATTTTACATTTTAATTTGGCACAATTTGACCCTCTACTTTTATAACATTATTCTCAGGGATGGAGATGGATCAGGACAGATGCGAATATTGCTAAATTCACTATCTCTCCACAATTGGCATACTTCGTTCCACCATCTGTCTCGTCTTATTATGGATGTATAATCTTAAAAACCACTATCACCTTCATGGATGTTGAATCTATCCATCTCACCCCACCTCTTTCTGCTTCAATTTAATTTTTTTTACTTATTTTTAATATTTTCAATCTTATTAAAAGTAGTTAGATGTTTGAACATAATTTTTCAAAAAAAATTAAATATAAAATATATGAATTTTTTCTTTATTATATTATTACAGTTTTACCATTTTAATAGTTTATATATACAAGAATAAAACGATAGTTTTATATAGTGAATCGAGGCAATCAATTACTATAATCACTCTATATCCACTGTCTAAATGAAAATTTTCACTCTACCCCACATCCACTTTTTAAAAAATATGTTCCATTTTAGCAAAATCCGTCGTAAGTTTTTTAAGTTTTGCTATTCCTAATTATTTCAGTTAAAATGCTGACAAAAATATGTTCCAATTTGAATTTAACAGTTTAACAAGAATAACCAACATTAACAATTTAGACTAATTAAAGATATTATAAAAATAAAGAGATATGTCAAACTATACAAGAAAAGAAAAATAGCAAAATCAAAATTAAAGGAAAAAAAACTATAACGTAAGAGCACTTTCCAGTTTCCAATCCTCTGCTTAGGTTTCAAAGACGATGTGTGACGAACTCAAAATTCAATTCAATTGGTTGATAAGACTATATTAAGCTACTGGATTAGGTGAGGGATTTGTCAAATTTCACATGTTTTCCTTGTCTATAATGAAGACATGGAATTGCCAGATAAAACTTGGAATTATTCTTTTAGACCAATCGAAGGTAAGCCTTGTTTATGGCGCAATCTAAAGAGAAAAGCACATGTGAATTTTGACTATTTCAAGCAAATGATCAAAAAGGGATCTCTCTAATTTAACCCCATTTCTTTGTATCTTATGGGATACTCAAGTTTCAATACATTAATCTTCAAACAAATATTAATTAGTTCATTAGTACCCCATATATATTAAAGGTCGACAAAGAGAAAGTTGATGCCAACCAATTGTGGGGGCACCTGCAGGGCTACATATGCTACAATTTAAACAAAGTGTTCAGAAATGGACAATTTGAGTGAATCTTTAAGGATTTTAGAGCTTTGCTTTCTTGGATATGAAAATATATTTTAAAGCTGCCTTGGCAGGTTGTAAAAGTTTTCCTGGATTAGATTAGATTTGGGTTAAGTTGATTATATGTCCACTCTATAGCTTAGTTTGGTCAAATTTTAAATTTTATTTAAATTTAATTGCATTTATAAATAGTTAATTTAGACTTATTAATCACAAGGTGTGGCGTGATAATTATTCACTTCGTCTCTTAAATCATGTGGTTTGGGGTTTGATCCCTATTCATAAGAATGGAGAACATTTCATGGCTAGCAGTTTACTTCTTCATAGAGCAACCATGACGAGCAAATTAATCACTACTACCACTGTGAATACTTTAATTTTGACAAAAAAAAAACTCAAGCCTATTTAAATCCATCCATACCTTTTTTTTAAATAAAATGTATGTTATTTCTTATTTACTATTTTCTAATTCTATATATTTTTCTTTTATTAAAATTTTAACATTTATATTATATTATATTATATTATATTATATTATATTATCATACGTTTAATTTTCATATAATATAAATTAAATAATATATAAAGAGGAAAAAGTGAAAATATAATTATAAAATTTTAAATGGGTTAGGCCAAGCTCGAACCTTAAATATTGGAACCTAAGTTCAATCCATAATTTAGACGAATCTAATATTTTTTGTTCAAATTTATTTTTTAAATTTAATATTTTTATTAAAAAATTCAAAATATCGAGTAAGCTTTTAAACTTGAATGGATCATGACTAAGTAAAATTGTATGAGAATAGAATTGTGAAGTTTCTTTTGTCAATATCCATAAGTAATATTCAATCTCGATTGGGAACTTGGAATCTTCGAAAGGAAAAAGAAAATAGGGAAAAACTGAGTAAATATTTGGGGGGTTAGGCTTGGAATGCAAGGCTCAAAATGAGTGGAAACTAAGTACCAATAATACATGGAGATTTCTTCAAAGTTTTGGCACATGAAATGAAACTTGGAAATGACACAGCCTATAGCTTTTCACTCTTGAAACTCAAGGCTTAAACAAAAAAATAAATAAATAAAGGACTGCACGTGGGGTTTTACGTAAAGAAGAAAGATGTGGGTGCGTGATCCAAAGATTTTTTAAAGGATACCCAAAACTTCAGCTATAAGCATGGAGGGGTCACATTGGGATCAGCTTCAACAAGACATTCCGGGCCTTCTCACTTCCCTCTATGCACATTTTCATCTCTATCCAGTTCACAAAAACATTATCTTTGGTACTACAAAAACATGCATGCAGTTAATCGTCCAATAATTGTTTAGTTGAAAGCCCACATGGTCCATGCTTGATGATTATTAATGTATGTAATCTGCACTGCATATCATCGAATCATTAGGCTTTTTCTTACTCGAATATCTCTTGATAACAATTGAAGCTATATTGCACTTGCTTTATATTTAGTTTTTAATGCACCGATGATCCAATTTATGTAGTTTTCAATTTTTTGGGCCTGGGATCCATCCTAATAGTGGTTGACTAACACACACCTTATCCAAAAGGCAAGCATCGAACCTGTTCTTCTCTATATATATCTGTTCCATTATATGGTTAGGCAACTACCGCCTGCCATGTGAAAAATTCGATACCCTTGTCACGCTGTCAGCACTTCATTATCAAAGTTTAAGTTGCAAGCATCTTAAACTACTATTCAAATCATGATATAATAAGCCTGAGAATATTCGGTAGACTCTCTCTCCCAACTTATTTATCATGTAAAAATTTGATGGTTTTATCACACAAAAGATTTGCCCCCACAGGCGTAGTACATGAGGGGATTTTGCACCACCTTGATTAAACGGTACAATTAATTGTTTTTTTAATCGGAGAAATACAAAGCTTAAGGAACGAGTCTAGGAATTGTACACTGCACAAGGTCAACAATTCATCAATTCACCAAGAAGCTTCTGCTGTATTCCATCAGGTGGCAAAGTAAAGATCAACAATTCACCAACCCTGATTCCAGCAAGTCGACGAACTACATCATCCACTTGGTTTCCTTCTCCATAAGTGTGTATTAACCGCACCTCCCAATCATGATCCAACATCCTGCTAATAGCTTGGATTACACCACTCATATGCTTAGCCTGACCAAGATCCTTAAGCGAATTCACCACCTCTCCAAGTCTGTTTGAGACCCTCCACAGCACCTCAAGCTTCTGCTTCACTAATAGTGCAATTGCCAATGCACTTGGCAAACCCCAAGAGTCAAGGTTCTCATATGGTCACGAATCACCCTACCAACAGTGGCCAATTGATATTCTTTTTGAAATGTGCCTTCCGCGTTGATTTTATACCAAGCTTCTGGAGAGGGGACCAATTAATAAGCAACATATGTGGTAAAAGTTTGTCTATTCCATTAGTATATACCCAGCCCTTGCACTACCTTTAAATTCATGGAAGAGTCTTAAGCTTCTGTCCCATATGCCTTCAATATCAACATGGTTAACACTTCCTCGTTATAATGATGCCAAACACACCAGAAAATGACACTAAACTTCAGACTCCAATCCTAGCTACCAACCGCGAATTGTTTTGAAAGGGATAAATTAATGTGCACCCAATCCTGAATTTCTCGTTAGAGGAACTCGTTCAGTTTGCTAGGTTTGATGAGTCTCATCCAAATTGAGGTAGCAATAGTACATTCTCGAAGGACATCGATAATATCTTCTCTAGTATCACAGTATAACATCTACGAAATTCACATGGTATGTGTCATTTGTGGCAGCAACCTCCCTATTTCAATTTTTCTCCTCTCTCAAAATAAAAATAGTATCAGAGCCTTCTAGTTCTCACAACCCCCATCACTGAAAAGCCTTGCCCCAATCAACCCTTCGACTGAGAATTAATTTAAGAAGCTGCATAAGTCCTCCTTCGACTATCGTGCTTTGTCACAAGTTCTCCAAGAGCTTAGCCCAATCCCGTTGACTCTAGTGGTGTTGACATTATGCAACTTTGCCTTTGACTCTTCTCATTAGTTTTCTACTTCCAAAATAGATCTTTGTTAGGACCTCCATGGACGACCTTCCCATCATAATCAAAATTCTCGATTTTTTGCTTATGTCACTTAATTTCAAAGGGGTGGTTTACTACCATTACCTCTTACACAAGGAGTTAACTCTATTACTTTAATTGGAAAATATTAAGATGAATACCTATTGTATCAAACATCGAAACAACAATCTTTTTCCTCAATAGCTCTGATTGTATAGCATGGTAATTTTTTTGCTTTCCTAACATAGTCATTTTGAAATGGTTCTTGGATATTTGACTTGGGTGCTTTAAATCACATCTCTTGTAATAACAAACCTTTTCTCAACCCTTGTTTTTTTTCTTTTACCTGTTTTCCAATTACCTTAGTGATAGTACTCAAACTATCGTTAAAGGGATAGGAGAAATCAATCCTCCTTCATAAATTCCAGTAAAGTTAATATTGTATACCCTAGAGTATTCTTACAATTTAATCTCCATTAGTAAAATCTCACACTAATTAAATTGTAAAGTAATTTTTTATCCATTTTTGCTCCAAATTTCTTTTTTCCACTTCCAAAATAAAAGGACGTTATTGAAGTTCTCCCTATCCTTATTTTTCTGTCACTAATAATCCTCCTCCCACCAAACCTCTTCAAGTCTATTCTCAACGCTCCTCTAATGATGCTTTTAATCATTATTTCGAAAATACAAGTTAGGTGGATGCTCCATGTAACTTACCTTCTACCCTATCATATTTTCATCTCTAGTCATGCCTTAAGAACACATCCCACCTATTTCTCTCAGAAATGGTATTTATTCTTTTCGTAATCTTCATCTTATTTATAATTTTTTGAGTTATCATCAATTATCACTTTCATATTATGTCCTCACCTCGTATTTATCCAATGTATCCATTCCTAAGATTGTCAGTATAGCAAAGGCTAATATTGGATGGTACTAAGCTATGATAGAAGAAATGTTTAGACTTTAAGCTAATCATACGTGGGATCTTATTCCCTTACCATCGGGCAAATCAACTGTTGGTTGTCAATGGGTATATATAGTTAAAGTTGGTTTGGATGGAAATATAGATTGAATGAAGGCACATTTAGTTTCTTAAGGATTTACACAGGTTTTCAGTCTCGATTATGGGGAAACTTTCTCCTCTGATTGCTAAGAATACCTCAGTTCGACTCTTAATCTCTCTTGTTGCAATAAATCATTAGACTATTAACCAGTTAAATATTAAAAATGCTTTTCTTCATGGAGATTTGAAAAAACAAATTTATATGGAACAATCTCTTAGTTTTGTTGTTTAGGGGAAGTTTGGGCTACTATGTCGATTGAGAAAATATTTTTATGGTCTAAAGTAGTCTCTAAAAGCCTGGTTAGATGATTCGATGTTGTTATTCAACAACTTGGGATGAAAAGGAGTGAAACAAACTACTCAATCTATTATTGTCACAAAACTCGTCATAAGTGTATATATCTAGTTGTTTATACGGATGATATTGCTATCACCTGTGATGATCATGAAGGGATAGTACAATTCAAGCAACATCTTTTCAGCCGCTTTCAAACTAGAGACTTGGGAAAGTTGAAATTTTTTTGGGGTATTGAAGTGGCACAATCGAAGACATGCATCGTTATTTCTTAAAGGAATCATGTGTTGGATATATTATAAGAAATAGAGATGTTGGATTGTAAACTTGTTGATATGCTTATGAACCCTAATATCAAACTTATTTTGAGATAGGAAAAGTTATTACAAAATCCAAGTCAATATCGAAGGTTGGTCAAGAAATTAAACTATTTTACTATCATACATCCAAATGTTCTTTTCAGTAAGTTTGGTTAGTCAATTTCTTCAAGCTCTTTGTGACAGTTATTGGGATGCAATGAAGCACATCCTTCAATACTTCAAAGGTGTGTCTAAACAAGGTTTGTTATATAAAGATAAGAGAAATACATATGAAGATAAGAGAAATACATAGGTTGTTGGATATTTAGATGCTGATTGGGCCAAGATCTCCATCAAATAGAAGACTCACTTCAGGATATTGTGTCTTTCTCGGAACCATTGATAAATTAAAGCAAGGTTGGTAGTCAAAGGTTTTAAACAAAAACAAGGTTTTGATTACTTTGATACATATGCTCTAGTAGCAAGAATTGCTATGATTAGACTCTCAATATCACTTACCTCAATGTATAATTTGGTTGTTCACCAAATGGATGTTAAAACTACATTTTTAAACAGTGAATTAGAAGAGGAAGTGTACATGGAACAATCCGAAGAATTTATTATTCCAAGATAGGAGTATAAGGTAAGTAAGCTTATTAAATCTTTATATGGGCTTAAACAAGCACCAAGTAAATGGCACCAAAAGTTTGACAAGGTTATTCTAGCTAATGTCTATAAAATAAATGAATCTGATAAGTGCATATATGTCACATCCTGGAAATCAGGCTGGTAGTATTGACATTAAATTATAGATTAAAAATAGAGTAAATAGAAATCACGTTAGTAATTAGGACTAAATAGGAATAATAGCTAAAGTAGAGAACTTAAATAGGTAAATTAGGACTAATGATTAGTGGGGGATTTATTTAAAACAAGGGTAGAATTAGGAGGGATCTATAAGATAAATAAACCAACTTTATAAACGAATTTGGCTATATAAGTCGTCACTGCTCATTTTATTCTCATGTTTTAATTTCCTTTTTTTTTTACTATATTTTTTCTTTTCACACTTTCTTCATTTCAAAAGCTGTTGCATCTAGTAGTTAATTTTCCTTCAAAATTTTCTTGTGCATTACATTTTCTAAACAACCAAGCACCATTTTTCTTTTTAAACCCTAGTTCGATTATTGAGCAGACCACTTGGGAGTTACGAAAGATAGCAAGATCGAAAGTAAACAATCTATTTTCATATCAAATCCGCATGAGATGCTTTTGGCTAAAGTATCTATGATTTAGATAAGAAATATAAATATATTTTTTTTAATGTTTGGCTTCATGAAAATGGTGGATCGAAGTTGGCAAAGCTATAAAATGTTTTCTAAAATGATTTTCAAAGAGCATTAATAAAAATAAAAGGTTTACAATCCGATTTAGCAAAGTTTTTAAGGGAATTTATAAACCAAATGGTTTTGCTCTTGAGGAAGACGATGAATAGTGGCTAGTTTAGGGTTAAAAGTTAGAAAAATAAAGGAAAATAATGACATAGTAAAAATCTATTAGAAATAACATAAATAGTGGGCTGTTGTTGAGTAGAGAATGAATTAAATTATTTTAAACAATTATGTGATGTGCATTTTTTTCATGCAAAGTTGAAAATTTTGGAGGAGAATCGACTAGCAGAGATAAAGGCAAGGAGAAGGTCACATAGTCGACATTGTGGTGAACAAGGTGAGTACAATATATATTGCACTTGAAAACGAGATTGCACTCTATTGGAAGCAAGTAAGACGTGTGAACCCTATCATCATGTTGTGAATTGAACATGTGCATGTGCGAACCTCATCCATGCATTATGCGAAATCGTTTCTATGCGAACTGTTATATATGATTTGTTTGTATGTGGATTATTGATGTGTTTTCTAGTGTTGTATACATGTGTATTCATTGAGTTTTCCTAAGCTCATCTCTTTATTTTTCTCTTCCAAATAAACAGCTTGCGGGATAGCGAGGAGGGTGACAATTTAGTGATCCATTACACAAACTTTCTTTCTACAATAAGTGCGTTGAGCTTATAGAACCCTAAGAAGGCAATGTGGGACAGTCCCAGGCTAGAGACTTCGAATGGGACTTAGATAATTCTAGACAATTTAAAAATATTTTTTAAAGGGTTGTAATTGGACTTTTTAGTCTATTTAATTTTTGGGACCTTTTTAAACTTTGTGTTTGCTTGTTTGGTTGAAATTGTTATTTGAATTATATGATACTGCCTATAGGAACTAATGAGACATTTTACAACTAGTAGAGCCCACCGAAATTAAGGTACGCCTTAATTCACTTATTATATGACTTATTGTTTGATTTAGAAAAGCATGCTCTTAGGACTAAATGCTTGTATGAAATATTTTGTATATGTATGGTGAGTATGGATGATTGGTGTGATTTGTGGTAGTTGTTTTGGAGAGTCACCTCGGTGGCTAATGTACCGCTTGAAATTTGGGTTGGACTATCCCTGTCGGGTTTGGGGTGTCAAAATATATAACAAATTTAAAATTGAAAAATGTGTCATAATTTGCTTTTATGTAGATGACATGCTCATATTTGGCACGAATTTGGAACAAATAGAAAACATAAAAAAATCTTGTCAAACAATTTTAGTATAAAGGATATGGGTGTAGCAAATGTTATTCTTGGGATTAAAATAACGTGAGAGGAAATCACTATAGCTTTATCACAATCATATTAAATTGAAAAGGTGCTTAAAATGTTTGATCTTTTCAATTATATACCAGCATCTACATCCATGGATCCTTAAATAAAATAAGCATATAATGCTGGTAGGAAAATTGATCAATTGAAATATGCAAGTCTAATTGGTTGTCTTATGTACATAATGACTTGTACAATACCAGATATTACGTATGATGTTGGGAAATTTAGTAGGTACACAAGTGATCCAAGTAGTTTGCACTGGAAAGCTTTGAATAGAGTACTTAGGTACTTAAAGATAACTATTAACTTGGGTTGTGCTATAATGGATACCTTCAATTTTAGAAGGGTATTCGAATGCTAGTTGGATTACAAGTTTAGAATACTGTGCTTCTACTAGTGGAAGGATCTTCATTCTTGGTGGAAGAGTCATTCTTGGGGTTCCAAGAAACAAACATGTATTACTGATTTCACCATGGCAACCGAATTTATTGCATTATCCGTTGTATCTAAAGAAGTATAATGGTTAAGAAATTTGCTTTATGATGTACCTCTATGGTCTAAGCTAATTTCACTTATTTCTATCCATTGCGATAGTGAGATTACTCTAACAAAGGCAAATAGCCAAGTATATAATGGAAGGTCTAGACACATTGGATTAAGACATAATAAATGTAACACCCCTAACCCGTATCCGTCGCCGAAACAGGGTTACAGAGTATTACCAAAATTTACAAAATAAATAAACAGATATTTCATATCATATAGCATTCATATCAGAAACCAATCGAAATCAAGTATAATGTCCCTTATGTGAGCCATCGAGACCCAAAATACACATTAGAAACAAGTCGACACTAAATCTGGAACTCAAAGAATTTTTTGAAAAACACTAAAATTTTTCAAAAGTGCAGGGGACACACGCCCTTGTGGCCAGGCCGTGTGTCTCACACGGTCAAGAGACACACCCGTGTCTCAGGCCGTTTGAACATTTGAAATAGGGATACACGGTCGTGTCTCAGTCCGTGTCCAAACGTATGAGCTCTCTGACTTGGGTCACACGGCCAAGCCTGACGTCCGTGTGCTAGGTCGTGTGAGCATTCTGTTTTGTGCAAATTAAAGATACAGGGGACGCACGACCGTGTCACCTGGCCGTGTGTCACACACGGCTAAGACACACACTCGTGTCTCTGCCCGTATGGACAAAAATAGGTTATTTCCAAGCCACATTTCTCACCCATTTTGGTATCAACCTAAACACAACGTTTTAACACCTCAACAAGCCATAACAAAGCAATCAAAACAAACCAAATCATGTCTTAAACATGACATTACCACATACAACCAATGTGCCCTTAGACACCTCAAATGACAATTTAAAGACATGTCAACCAAATATTCATATTTATCTAGATAACCAAATGCATATATATGCATAATAAAAATCACACTTCAAACATGATAAAACCACTTATATACACATCAAAATATACCAACACAAGTCATTCAAATGGCTAATCTCAACAAAACCTTTATATGCCATCAATGACCAAGTTAATCTATACATGTCATTATAACCAAAACTAATTTACTAAATATACCGAAAGGTCGATGGATAGTGTGAAGTTGCTCCGACCCGCTTCCAACCAAAATGAGTTTATGAATTACTACAAAACATGAAAAATAAAACAGAGTAAGCATTTAATGCTTAGTAAGTTTGTATAACAAGGAAATTAACTTACCATTTAATTACATTTAAGGTAAGCATGTTAATATAACCAAACCAATTTGGCCAAAAGTCTAAACACATATCCACATATTAGTTATGTAACACTTTCCATAATCGATAGACATGGATGTACATAATCACTAGGTAAGATTCACATACATGTATCATCCATCTTATTTTTCAACATATCATGTAATATCATTTCCATGTAATTCAAGTATATACTCGTAATTGTTCGTTTCGAACTCATATTGTTTCATATCAGAACTTTACCCGTTAAACCATTTAAAATATCGCTGGATACACGGGTAGTACACACGAAGTGTACAAATCTGTAATCGTCAATTCATATACATATGTGTTCATACGAGCATGTAAACAGGAAGCTCTTCTGAGTCATATAATGGGAAGCTCATGTGAGTTGTATAACAGGAAGCTCAATCAAGCTGTATATTAGGAAGCTCATAAGAGCCATAAATTGGGAAGCTCGTGAGAGCCAAATATCGGGATGCTCATAAGAGTTGTCGTGTGTCCGCAACACATGCAGGACCACAACAAATCCAGGAACCCTAATGACATGTCATTTCTATCCATCTAATTTCTAAGGTTCAAACGGGATTCTGTACTTGTCGAATATGTGATCAATAATATACATGGCATTTTATACAAATCACACACACAATAATATTCAATTCAAATATACAAATATACAATTTAGTTACATGAACTTGCTTCAACAAGTGTTCGTAATTTTGTAGGCTAATAATCCAATACTTTTTTCTTTTCCACGATCTAACTCCGTATTAGGTCTATCTGGATCTATATGAATGAATTTAACTCAATTTAATACAATTCATATTCAATTCAATCCAACACACATCTTTGGCAAAATTACTATTTTGCTCATATACTTTAATTAATTATGATTTTGTCTCTAGGCTCAGAAAATGAAATTTATACAATTTAACCATTATTTCAAGCCTAACTGATTTTTATACATATCAATAGTAGCCCATATTTTTCACAAAATTCAGAATTTTTTCATCTTTTCAATTTCTTCCCTAAATCATAATTTCATCAAAATTCTCTTTACAAAAGTTGTTTATCTAACAACAACCTTTCACTTTCTACCATAAAACTTCAAGATTCAACTATACTCATCCATAGCAAAACCCTAATACTTTAACAATTTTGCAAATTAACCCCTGAGATAACTAGATTAAGCTATTACGATCTCGAAAACATAAAAATCATTAAAAACCGGACAAGAATACTCACCTAATTAAGCAAAGTAAGCTTGCTTGAACTTAAGTTTTCATGGCTAGGGTTTCCATGCTTTTGTTGTAGGAAAGATGATGAAAAAGATAATTATTTAATTCATTTATCATCATTTTATCATTTACTTTCCGAAATTAACCTTACTAATTTACTAAATTCCAATGATGAATAATCATCTTTATATACTAACTCCTCTAAATGGTTTATTTTCCATATAATGACCTCAAATTTTAAATTCCATAGCTATTTAATACCTCTAGCTGCTACAATTCAACTTTTACACTTTATGCAATTTGGTTCTTTTTATCAAGCTAGGCATGTAAACGATAAAATTTCTTAACGAAATTTTCATACGATATTCCTATCATACTATAGACCATAAAATAATATTAAAATAAATTTTCTTCCAACTTCAAATTTGTGGTCTCGAAACCACTATTCCGATTTAACTAAAAACGGGTTGTTACAGCTATCTCCAACAATTAACCTCTGATGGAGTGATCACTATTAATTATGTGAGGTCAAGTGAAAATTTGGTGGATCCTTTGACAAAAAGTCTTGCTAGAGATGTAATCAACAAGACCTCAAAAGGGATGGGGTTCAAGCCCATTAATTAAAGTCACCCATGATGGAAACTCGACTCAACGCTTGGTATAACGTCAAGTCTTGAGTTCAATGAGACAAAGTACATTATTAGTATATGTAATCACTGAATTTTGTCCGGGATTAATTTCGTGTTTTAAAAAATATATATAAAAAAATTATTTTTTTTGCACTTTGACCCCTAAAATTTTCTAAAATTGCATTTTGACCCCTAAACTTTCTTAAAATTCCATTTCAACCCCTAAATTTTTTTAAATTACATTTTGACCCCTAAACTTTCCCAAAATTACATTTTGACCCCTAAACTTTCTCAAAATTTTGTTTCGGCCCCAAAAATTTTGCTACATTTACAAATTGATCCTTCTGTCAGAAAATCCCCAATAATCAGGCAAATTTCGTGCACCTGCCCTACGATTTCCGGCCGCCGGCCTAGGGCATGGCCTTCCCAACCTGCTACCTGCAAAAAAGAAGCAAAACCAACTATAAAAAGGAGTTTAAACTCCAAAAATCCCTCCCCCCACACCCACGAAAAAATCAAAAAAAAGAACTTGCAAAAAAGAGAAAAAGAAGAGGAAAAAGGAGAGAAATAGAGGAGAAAGGAGAAGAAGAGAAGAGCCTCCGACGGCGGCTCGACGGCGAATACGACTGCGACGGCACAAGCGATGGCGCGGCGCGGCGCGGCGGCTAGGGTTTCCAAAAGAAGAAAAGAAGAAGAAGGAAGAAGAAGAAGAAAGAAAAAGAAAGAAGGAAAAAAGAGAAAAAAGAAAATTATTATAGTCTGGTCGACCCGACTGACCCGACCCGTCTGACTAGTCCGACCCGACCCGAGACCCAAGAGACCCAGCAGCAGCCCAATCCAAAAAAAAAAAGAAATTAAGCAAAAAAAAGTAAAAAAAAAAGAAACAAAAAAAAACAGCCCGTAGCAGGCCTAGCAGGCCAGCCCAAAAGCATCCCAACAGCAGCCCAACGCAGCAGGCCAGGCACAAGCAAGCAGACAACCAGCAGCAGGCCTGTAGCAGCCCAGCAGGCCCAGTTCGCCCATTAGCCCAGCAAAAAAAAAAGAAAATGAGAGAAAAAAATAAAGAAGAAAAAGAAAAGAAAAAAGAAAAAAGAAAAAAAGAAAAAAAAAAAAAAAAAGAGGTTCAATTCGTGTAACTCGTTTGGTGAAGCTCGTATTTTGGATTTTTCGGTAATTTCGCTTATTTCACTTTTAATTTAATGTTCGTATTTTTATGCTATTTCATTTTAATGTTATTAGTACTTCATACATTTTTATATTTTTTGTATTTATATATTTTAATTTTATTTTATTTTATTTTATTTTATTTTAAATAATTTTAATAAATAAAGCAACGAATCGATTTAACGTAAAATCGTTGATTTCATCGCTATGTTGGGTGAATATCACCGGTTTGTGTTAAACTCGACACGCCTTTTAAAATAAAAATATTCAAAATTGTATTTTCAAAAAAAAATCCTCGGGTTTTGAAATTTTCGTGTCTTCAAAAAAATTTCTCGTGTTTTCAAAAATAAGGTAACGAGTCGATTGACACTAATTCGTTGATTTCATTGCTATGTTGAGTGAATATCACCGATTAGTGTTAAATACGATACGTGCTTAATATAAAATTGGAAAAATTTTCGTGTTTTCAAAATTCCCGTGTTTCAAAAAGTTTCATGTTTTCAAAAATTCTCGTGTTTAAAAAAAATTCGTGTTTCAAAAATCCTCGTGATTTTCTAAAAATTTCCGTGTTTCAAAAATTTCGGTGTTTTGAAAATTTTCGTGTTTTAAAAAAAATCTCGTGTTTCATAAATTTTCGTTTTTTTAAAAAAAATTGTGTTTCCAAAATTCTCGTGTTTTAAAAATTCTCGTGTTTTAATCGGATCACGATTAAATATTAAATTGAACTCGTATTTTTGAAAATTAAGACAACACGCGTTTAAAGAGATACCAATTTTGGGCGTCGCGAGGGTGCTAATACCTTCCTCGCGCGTAACCGACTCCCGAACTTTAATTTTCTCTGGATTTTCACGCAGACCTAAAATTACCTTTTTTTTTAGAAAAATTTAAAAATAAATTTTTCTCTTAAAAAGAGAATTTATTAGCTGTCTGATCACACCTAGGAAAAAAGATCGGTGGCGACTCCTTTTTCAAATAAAATTGAGATTCAGTTTTCAAACTTTCAATAATCACTTCGACTAGCGCCTGTGCCCAAAATTTTAGGTCGCTACAGCTGGCGACTCCACTGGGGACCTTTTGTGAGAGTCGAGTTTGATGTTAAACGCGTGTTGTCAAAATTTTCAAATTTTATTGTTCAAATTAATTTTTAATCGTGATCCTTGAATTTTGTTTTAAAAAGTCATGCATTTGCATTCGGTTTTTAAATTAATATTTTTCTAACGTGTTTTATTTTTCTGTTTTTGTCAGCTCTAAGTTTTACGTTTTACGTTTTTTGTTTCAGTAAATAAAAAATAAAAGGTTTGTGAGTTTCTCCCCACACACCGTGCACTTGCATTCTTGCATAACATGAGCTCTCTACCCGAGCTCCGTCCGTTTAAGTGGAAGTAAACGCTACGCTTTCGTGAGTTAACTTGTCCCTCCGCACAGGCTAGTGAAATACTTCCGGGTTACGTACGACTTATGCTTTTGTGAGTTAACTTGTCCCTCCGCATAGGTATAAGTAAATGTAACCCCTCGAATTGAGCTCGCAAGCCCATGACGGGTGATAACCGAGGCTCTGTACTAACCTTAGTAGGTGACAATATGGACAATTCGAGTATCTTTCTAGAACCGAAGCCACATATAGTGAACCGTACGAGCCACCCAATTAGAGCCATGCCGAACCTTCGTCCGTTGAATAGTCACCAAAATAAGTACACGGGAGAAACGCCTCTTACCTTTTATTTCTTTTACATTTACACTTCTTTGCAAATGAATTGAGTCTGTTTAATAAATTGGGTTGGATAGATTGTCTGATGGTATGTGGGGTAGGTTTTTGTAAAGCATGTTGGGGCAAAAAAAATGTGGGTCTGTTCCACCAAATTGCATGACTGAATAGCTTAATTTGTTAAATTTTTCATAGTCTTTATTTTTCTTTTTTTCTTCTGTTTATATTTGTTGTGATCTCTAACTAAGGTTATTTGTTCTTCATTTTATTTTTCATCATGCATCGTAGACATCGTTAGGAAGGTGTTGATTAGAGATTGGTTGCCAAAAACGGGTTTCTGATAGAGGAGTCAATTACACGAGTAACCGAGAAAAATACTGTAGTCCGAGATTGGTCTTTGAGAACTCAAAAAGTGAAAGGGGGACAGTTTGAAGGAAGGATACACCTCTGATCTTCCCGAGCGTGTGACTTCGAATACTCATCAGAATAATCTCGAAGACTTGACTAAGATTTGGAGGCAGTAGGACTCAGATACTGGAGGCATCTTCACTGAAAAGTTCGGAGATATAGCTCACTTGATAGCAATCGATGTGAACAAGCAGTTGATCCAAGCCATGGTTCGATTCTGGGACCCAGCCTATCAGTGTTTCACTTTCAATCAGGAAGATATGACTCCGACCATAGAAGAGTATGCTGCCCTACTTCGCATCGACAATGTGCAACTCAATAAGATATATGTGAATGAGTCTAAACCGATTACCTTCAAAAAAAACCTAATGAAGTTGACAGGGATGACTGATACATGGGCTGAAGTTTAGTCAATGAAATTCGCTAGGCGGCTATGCAAATTGTGCAATTATCAGATGAGGCCGAAGCTCTCAGTTGCCAATTATCTCTAAGCCAAAGATCAAGTATGTCAGAGTTCCTAGAACGAGTGAAGAAACAAGGCGACATGGCTAGGAAATTTGTGTAACTGTTAAATCTGAAATGGCAAAACATTTTGTAATTGGCTCTTTTGATTAATGAAACACCAAAATATGGGGCTATTTTGAAATCAACACCATTTTTTGCATATTTATCCATGACTGACATTCATTCATTCATTGCATGTGTATATCACCCTAACCATTCACTAAGGCTAGAACCGCATAATCCACAGTTGTGACACTACAAGTCTGGAATCACGCCATTCTTATAGAACGCATTTAAGAGCTAGAACTATGGATGCTGAGCTCAACGAAAGTGATACAATTGAGGATGTTTTAATGATACACCCCTGTCTTCCATGATATGTTTTGAACAATTGGACTGCTGTGGACCTTCTTGTAGTTTTTAAGTCCTCTCCAGAGTAATGCCCAATGTTACTTCTCCATTTATTTTGTGTGCCCCTAAATAGAGGGATTCTTTTTGTAAGAGCTTTTGTTTGCTCTTTATCATTTCAATGAACATTAATGAAGATGCATTTTGTCATGATCTTTTCATTTCTATCAGTTTCATGATTACCCCCATCGCTTCATATCCTTTCTCTCCATGTATCTCATTCCATAACATTGTGTGTGTTGATTCCAATACTTTGATGCTCCTCCATAGTTTTCTTTCCCATTCACCTTTCAGGTGCTCAGATATCCATGGCATGAACAATCCCGTTACGAGTCCTGAAATCGATTTCGAGAAGACTGTTTGTTTAGGAGAATTTGAAGCTGACAAAAATGTTGAAGATTGTGTCTCGTCTCCTGACTTACTGAGAATGGTAGAACAAGAAGAGAAATAGATCATACCCCATCAAGAATTTGTTGAAGTAGTGAACTTGGAGAGTGAAGAAAAGAAACAAGAAGTGAAGATTGGGACTTCTATTGCAGAAAATACCAAGCAGGACTTGATCGCTTTGCTCCATGAGTACAAGGATGTGTTTGCCTGGTCTTATCAGGATATGCCAGGGTTGAACACAGATATTGTGGTCCATAAGCTCCCACTGAAACCAGAATGCAAACCTGTTCAACAAAAGCTAAGAAGGATGAGACCTGAAATGTTGTTGAAGATAAAAGAAGAAGTCAAGAAACAATTTGACGCTGGCTTTCTACAAGTCTCTAAATATCCAGAGTGGGTGGCTAACATAGTCCCGGTACCGAAGAAAGACGGCAAGGTTATAATTAGATAAATATGGTTCCCGAAGATATGGAGAAAACCACATTCGTGACAATATGGGGGACCTTCTGCTACAAAGTAATGCCGTTCGGATTAAAGAATGCTGGGGCAACATATCAGAGAGCAATGGTGACGTTGTTCCATGATATGATGCACAAAGAATAGAATTTTACGTCGATGATATGATTGCCAAATCTCGGGAAGAAAAAGAGCATGTTGAAAATCTCAAGAAGTTGTTCAAAAGGCTAAAAAAGTTCCAATTGAAGCTAAACCCGGCCAAATGTACGTTTGGGGCTACCTCAGGAAAACTGCTAGGTTTCATTGTTAGTGAAAGAGGTATCGAGGTTGATCCAGACAAGATAAAAGCTATACAAGAATTGCCTCCCCCGCGCACACAAAAAGAAGTCAGAGGATTTTTAGGAAGCTTGAATTACATTGCTCGATTCATTGCCCAACTTACGAATCAGTGTGATCCAATTTTTCGACTCTTTCGAAAGCATAACCCGGGAGAATGGAACGAGGAGTGCCAAGTGGCCTTCGATAAGATAAAACGATATTTGTCTAATCCTCCTGTGCTAGTACCGCTGACCCATGGAAAACCCTTAATATTGTACCTGACCGTGTTTGAGAATTCAATGGGTTGCATACTAGGGCAACATGATGAGTCAGGGAGAAGAGAGAAGGCAATTTACTACCTCAGCAAGAAGTTCACAGAATATGAGGCAAAGTACCCTTCAATTGAGAAGTTTTGTTGTGCATTGATTTGGACGGTTCGAAGGCTCAGGCAATACATGCTATATCACACGACATGGTTAATTTCAAAACTGAACCCAATAAAGTACATGATGGAGTCACTTGCACTCTCAGGGAGAATGGCCCGATGGCAGATCCTGTTGACTGAGTATGACATTGTATATGTGAGCCAAAAGTCGATAAAAGGAAGCGCAATAGCTGACTTCTTGGTAAGTTGAACAACGGAGGAATACGAGCCTTTGAGATTTGAGTTCCCAGATGAAGATTTGATGTGCATTTCAGAAAAAGAGGGCGAGTTATCAAAAGGAAAGTCATGGAAGATGAGTTTTGATGGTGCATCAAATGCATTGGGACATGGAATATGAGCAGTCTTAGTGTCACCTGAAGGTGACCATTACCCGCTTACTGCCAGATTGAATTTCTTTTGTACAAATAATATAGAGGAATATGAAGCTTGCATCATGGGACTTCGTGCAGCTATCAAGAGGAAGATCAAAATTTTAGAGGTACACGGGGACTCAGCATTAGTCATTTATCAAATTCGTGGAGATTAGGAAGTGAGGGATTCGAAATTAGTCAAATATCACGATCTCGTTGCAGTATTGGTCAAAGAATTTAAAGAAGTGACTTTTAACTACTTTCCACAAGAAGAGAACCAATTGGCTGATGCTCTGGCCACCCTGGCTTCAATGTTCAAAGCAAACAGAGAAACTGAAATAATGCCTATCCAAATGAGCATATATGAGACCTCCGCACACTATTTTAGCATTGAGGAGGAGTCAGATGGACGACCATGGTTCCATGATATCCTAGAGTACATCAAGAATCAAAGGTACCCCGAGCAAGCAAATGAGAATGACAAAAGAACTCTCAGGAGAATGGCGATCGGATTTGTTTTTGACGGGGATATCCTATACAAAATAGGAAAAGATCAAGTGCTCTTAAGATGCGTAGATGCTGTTGAAGCTAGAAAGATACTTGAAGAAGTTCACGAAGGAATTTGTGGGACGCATGCCAGTGGTTTCACTATGGCCAGGTAGATTATGAGACTTGGTTATTTTTGGCTGACAATGGAAAGAGATTGCATTGGATACGTACGAAAGTGCCACAAGTGTCAAATTTACGGCGATAAAATTCATGCAGCTCCTTCGCCCCTTCATGTCATGACTTTCCCATGGCCTTTTTCCATGTGGGCATGGATGTTATAGGGCCAATTTCCCCGAAAGCTTCCAATGGGAATCGATTCATCTTTGTGGTTATAGACTACTTCACAAAATGGGTAGAAGTCATTTCGTTTGCTAATGTGACAAATGTTGCAGTCTGTAGGTTCTTAAAAAAGGAGATCATATGTCGATATGGTCTGCCTGAAAGAATCATTTCAGATAATGCTTTAAATTTGAACAACAAGATGACGAAAGAAGTATGTGAGCAATTTCAGATAAAACATCATAATTATTCACCCTATCGCCCGAAGATGAACGGAGCAGTAGAAGCGGCTAATAAGAACATTAAGAGGATTCTCGGGAAGATGACTGAGACATATAAATACTGGCACGAGAAGCTACCATTCGCTTTGTATTCATATCGCACCTCTGTACGGACGTCTACAGGGGCAACTTCTTTTTCTCTGGTCTACGGGATGGAGGCCGTTCTGCCCATCGAAGTAGAGATCTCATCCCTGAGCGTCTTGATGGAGACAAAGTTAGAAGAATCAAAGTGGGTTCGAGCTCGATATGATCAGCTAAACCTTATTGAAGGGAAACGTTTGAAGGCAATTTGTCATGGACAGATGTACCAGAAGAGAATGATCACAGCCCATGATAAAAGAGTACGGCTAAGAGAATTCCGCGAAGGCGAGCTGGTACTAAAAAAGATCCTCCCGATACAAAAAGACTTTCGAGGAAAATGGTCGCCAAATTTGGAAGGGCCATACGTTGTAAAAAAGGCATTCTCAGGAGGGGCTCTGATTCTCACTGAGATGGATGAGAAAGAATTACATAATCCAGTGAACTCAGATACTGTGAAAAAATATTATGCTTAAAAAAACAAAAAAAACAGAAAAAACAGAAAAAAACAGAAAAAAACAAAAAAAAAGACAAAACAAAAAAAACAAAAAAAACAAAAAAAATGAAAAAAGAAAAAAGAAAGAAAAATCAAGATGAAAACCCGAAAAGGGCGTCTTGATAAACAGAAAAAGATTAGGATGAAAACCCGAAAGGGCGTCCTAATGAAACGGACTCGAACTTAAGGAGCAAGACGACTTGAATGGAGAGTCGAATGGCGAGATTACAATATTTGAAACATTCTCAGAAGCTCAAAATCTTCTACACAAGAAGCCGTGCTCGAAAAGATCCAGGATGAAGAAACGTGGGAAGTTCATGCGTTGGATATCTAGAGCATTTGTGGCCATTGAATTCGCTTTTCTTTCTTTATGATGTTTTTTTATTTGAATTTTTCCTTGTCAATTTTCTTTGTTTGTTGCTTTTGAAAAAATGAATGTGAGGTATTTCTTTCATGCCTACTTTGCCATTTTTCATGCATCTCGTGGTTGATTCATTTAAATGATAAATAGTAAGATGACATACTCTAAACAAAAGGAATGTTGAGCATTACCTGGATGAGAATTTGATAAATACAAGGACCCTGAAGCAAGAACAAAGTTCAACAAGGGGGCAGGAAGGTGGTATACGAAAATGTGGATTACTCACAGAACTTGAGGATGAGTACAAAATTGGAGAGAAAAGTCAAGAATTGAGGAAATGAATGCGGACCCTCACGAAAATCAAAAGTGGGGCACGTGACAAAGCGACCTGTGGTGCATTGCATGATCATGTAGACACAAAAGCATTTAGGACAAACATGTGCATATCATAATAACATCATATATGACATATACAGGTATACCAGTAGAGCAAGGAATACTGGGAGAAAGCTGCACAGAATCAATGAAGAAGAAGGCTTTTAGCTTTATCAGATGTTTTTGAAACCCTGTTTCTTTCAAGAAATATTTTCACTTTCTTTTTTTTAAATCAACTCATAATCTGAGGTGAGTTGAGCCTCGAGTCACTGTTGAGGTATTTTTAATTTATGTCTTTTTAAAAAATCAACTCATAATCTGAGGTGAGTTGAGCCTCGGGTCACGTTGAGGTATTTTTAATTTATGTCTTTTTTTAAATCAACTCATAATCTGAGGTGAGTTGAGCCTCGGGTCACTGTTGAGGTATTTTTAATTTATGTCTTTTTTTTAAAAATCAACTCATAATACAGAGGTGAGTTGAGCCTCGAGTCACGCTGAGGTATTTTTAATTTATGTCTTTTTTTTTTAAATCAACTCATAATACAGAGGTGGGTTGAGCCTCGGGTCACGCTGAGGTATTTTTAATTTATGTTTTTTTTAAATCAACTCATAATACAGAGGTGAGTTGAGCCTCGGGTCGCACGCTGAGGTATTTTAAATTTCTGTTTTTTCAAAAATCAACTCATATTGCGAGAAGTGAGTTGAGCCTCGGGTCGCACGCTGAGGTATTTTAAATTTCTGTTTTTTCAAAAATCAACTCATATTGCGAGAGGTGAGTTGAGCCTCGGGTCGCACGCTGAGGTATTTTTAAATTTCTGTTTTTCAAAAAATCAACTCATATTGCGATAGGTGAGTTGAGTCTCGGGTCGCACGCTGAGGTATTTTAAATTTCTGTTTTTCAAAAAATCAACTCATACTGCGAGAAGTGAGTTGAGCCTCGGACACATGCTGAGGTATTTCTTTTAAATTTTTGTTTTTCAAAAATCAACTCATATTTCGAGAGGTGAGTTGAGCTTTGAGTCGCACGAGCTATTCTTGATTTACCTTTTGAATAAAAAGAAAAATTTTGGATGGTCGAACAAAATTCAGTGCTTTTTAGTCTTTGCTTTATCTCTGTTTCACAGCGATGAGCAAAGAGGGGCAGCTGTAATCACTGAATTTTTTCCGGGATTAATTTCGTGTTTTAAAAAATATATATAAAAAAAATTAATTTTTTTGCACTTTGACCCCTAAAATTTTCTAAAATTACATTTTGACCCCTAAACTTTCTCAAAATTGCATTTTAACCCTTAAAATTTTTAAATTACATTTTGACCCGTAAACTTTCTTAAAATTACATTTTGACCCCTAACTTTCTCAAAATTTTGTTTCGGCCCCAAAACTTTTTGATGCATTTACAAATTGGTCCTTCTATCAGAAAATCCCCAATAATCAAAGGATTGCACCTTACGATTTCCTACCACGCCTAGGCATGGCTTTCCCACTGCTACACCGCAAAAAAGAAGCAAAACCAACTATAAAAAGGAGTTTAAACTCCAAGCCCCCCCCACACCCACGAAAAAATAAAAAAAAAAGAACTTGCAAAAAAGAGAGAAAGAGAGGAGAAAGGAGAAGAAGAGAAGAGCCTCCGACGGTGACTCGACGGCGAATACGACTGCGACGGCGCGGCGGCTAGGGTTTCCGAAAGAAGAAAAAAAGAAGAAGGAAGAAGAAGAAAAAAGAAAAAATTATTATAGTCGGGTCGACCCGACCCGACTGACCCGACCCGTCTGATTAGTCCGACCCGACCCGCGACCCAAGAGACCCAGCAGCAGCCCAATCCAAAAAAAAAGAAATTAAGCAAAAAAAAGGAAAAAAAAAACAAAAAAAACAGCCCGTAGCAGGCCTAGCAGGCCAGCCCAAAAGCATCCCAACAGTAGCCCAACGCAGCAGGCCAGGCCCAAGCCAGTAGACCACCAGCAGCAGGCCTCTAGCAGCCCAGCAGGCCCAGTTCGCCCATTAGCCCAGCAAAAAAAAAAGAAAAGGAGAGAAAAAAAAGAAGAAAAAGAAAAGAAAACAGAAAAAAGAAAAAAGAGAAAAGAGAAAAGAGAAAAAAGAGAAAAAAAAGAAAAAAGAGAAAAAGAAAAAAAAGAGGTTCAATTCGTGTAACTCGTTTGGTGAAGCTCGTATTTTGGATTTTTCGGTAATTTCGCTTATTTCACTTTTAATTTAATGTTCGTATTTTTATGCTATTTCATTTTAATGTTATTAGTACTTCATACATTTTTATATTTTTTATATTTATATATTTTTATTTTATTTTATTTTATTTTATTTTATTTTAAATAATTTTAATAAATAAAGCAACGAATCGATTTAACGTAAAATCGTTGATTTCATCGCTATGTTGGGTGAATATCATCGGTTTGTGTTAAACTCGATACGCCCTTTTAAAAATAAAAAATATTCAAAAATTGTATTTTCAAAAAAAATCCTCGGGTTTTGAAATTTTCGTGTCTTCAAAAAAATTTCTCGTGTTTTCAAAAATAAGGTAACGAGTCGATTGACACTAATTCGTTGATTTCATTGCTATGTTGAGTGAATATCACCGATTAGTGTTAAATACGATATGTGCTTAATATAAAATTGGAAAATTTTTCGTGTTTTCAAAATTCTCGTGTTTCAAAAAGTTTCATGTTTTCAAAAATTCTCGTGTTTAAAAAAAAATTTCGTGTTTCAAAAATCCTCGTGATTTTCTAAAAATTTCCGTGTTTCAAAAATTTCGGTGTTTTGAAAATTTTCGTGTTTTCAAAAAAAAATCACGTGTTTCATGAATTTTCGTTTTTTTAAAAAAAATTGTGTTTCCAAAATTCTCGTGTTTTAATCGGATCATGATTAAATATTAAATTGAACTCGTATTTTTGAAAATTAAGACAAACGCGTTTAACGAGATACCAATTTTGGGCGTCGCGAGGGTGCTAATATCTTCCTCGCGCGTAACCGACTCCCGAACTCTAATTTTCTCTGGATTTTCACGCAGACCTAAAATTACCCTTTTTTTTAGAAAAATTTAAAAATAAATTTTTCTCTTAAAAAGAGAATTTATTAGGTGTCCGATCACACCTAGGAAAAAAGATTGGTGGCGACTCCTTTTTCAAATAAAATTGAGATTCAGTTTTCAAACTTTCAATAATCACTTCGACTAGCGTCTGTGCCCAAAATTTTAGGTCGCTACAGTATATGTCTGCTAGCACTATAAATAAATCCATCCTAAGATTAAAGTGCTAGGTACTCGCAATGATAAGGGAACGATAATTAATATACTCTTAATAGACCCATAACATAAATATGTTAGAGTGTTATAATTATGGGAATAATCTTGATGGGATCTACGTATGTGATTGGAAGTGTGGTTGCTTCTAGTAGCTCAAGGGCTTGGCTCTTACATCACTCATGAAAAGAAGACACAGACACATGGTCATAATAGTGTCCCTGGATACTATGCATTGAGCAATGTTGAAATAATTGTGTGAGATGTGTTTAGTTAATCAAATGGAATAGTTGGTTCATAGCTTAGTCTACCATAAAGGTTCAATCACAAGACACTTTCATTTATGCAAATTGATATCCAAGAATATAAAAATCTAAAATATTTTGAAAATAAGGAAGATTGTTGGAACATTTTCAACAATATTTATAGTGTTTCAATAACTATAAATGAAATGGTGTAATTAATCAAAACTTATATCCTTTTGATTATTGACAAAGAAGTATAACTATTCAAACTTTGAATAGTTATATTTAATCAAGAGATATTAGATTAATAATTATATCTCTTTTAAAGATATTATTATTCAGAAAAAATACCTATTGAAATATGTTTTTATGAAGAGACATGAAAATTCCTATAAACAGGAATGAGATTTCATTTGGAAATCATACCAACAAGTTCTAAAAATTCTTTCTATCTTTCCTCATCTTCTAATATTATTAGATTGTCCTATAAAGAACTTCATAGAAATTGATTTTCTTGTTATACATTGCTCAGTGATTAGTGGACTATTTTCGTCAATGCAAAACGCAAATAGTCATCGGGTTTCATTGTATTCTCAAGGTTCATTTGCTTGAAACTCATTTACACATCGAGTATAGGTGGGGACGAATAGAATTTTAAAGATAGTGGCTTGATACACGCCTTGGAGCCGTATCCTAATTCTTTATTTTTTGTTCGAGCTGTTGTTCATGTTCCGTTCATGTCTTCGAGATTTTCCTCACCCAAGTTTTGTACGAACATGTTCTTATATCCACAATCACATCATTAACAACATTAACATTCTCCAAAGTTTGTCACGAAAAGGAACTCCTTGTTGACTTGTGCCATTCAAATGTTGAGTATCAAGGTTTGCCATTATAATCTCTTTGTTTCTTTTACCTTCTTTGTAACCATTTCCTCTTCAGAAGAAAATGGTGAACGAAACCGTGCAAGGCTAGACGGAGAGACAATTGTTGCTGCTTCATTTCTCCTTAATTCAATCGATGATTACTCGTTATGGTACAATTGGACTCTAGTCCCTCTCAAATATTAATAGTTTAGTTTAATTACTTTTAACCTCTTTATTAAATAGAAAAAAGTAACATGTTTGGTCCCTCTCAAAAGTTAAAAATTCAATTAACCGTTTTAATACAGTTCTGCTCCTATCGAACAATTCTCGACTTCACCCATGCTCCTATCGTAGCATGAAAAATACAAGAAAAGGCTCCCCATTTTTGGAGGCTTTGATGTCGGCCCGCTTTTGTTAGTATTGAATGAAGCATTTGTTATTAGACCCACTGGGCTCATCACAATCATTACTCCATTCCGTCGCTTTCCATCAACAAAACTACTCTTTTTGCCTACTTTTGTTTCATTACATTTTCTAACATTTTTTCCTTTCATGTTTGAATGAAATTATAACTTTCTTCTTCTTCTTTTTTTAATTACACCATACATTTTAAATTAATCTTAAAATTTTAAAATATTCTAATTGAGTTTTTAAAATTTCAATATCATATCAATAAAATCTTTTAATTAATTTAATTGTCATATTAAGTATTAAATATTAACTTAAATTTAACATCCAGCATATTTAAATCACATGAAATAAATTTTTAACAGGTCGAGGGGCATAACTGTGGGAGCAGGCAAGGCTCTCAATTTCTCTAGTCTTTTCAAGAATATTTGTGGAAAAATTTCATTATATCATTACATACAAATAATGTAAAATTATATTTAATTTATTCTTAATTATTACTTCTAGCTTAATTTTTCTCTATTTTTAATCAATAAAATAGATATTTTTACATTAATTAATTTGTTAGTAATATTTTTCATTCTATGCTCACAATAAAAATAAAATAAAATTCAATATTTACTACAAAACTACAAATTGAATATTAGTTATTTTACTTCTAAGTCAATAGATTCTTATGTTTTTATTCTTAAAATTTTAATAAAAATTTCAATAATTTAATTATATTATAAATTCTTAAAACTTAAAACCTTAATAATAATAGAATTTTTAAATAATTAACCAAAAACATAATTTGTTATATTTGAAATTTAAGAAAATATTATAAGTTTTTACATTTTCTTAGTTAAAATTTATATAATATTTAAATAAGATGTTTTGTTAATAGATTTGTCTACAAAATGAGTTAAAACATTTTCAAGTAGCAATTTTTTTCTTGCTTAGCTCAATCTTAACTATTTGACATCTAAAGATATTTTTAATTAAAATTCATTAAAAATTATCCAAATTAAAAAAAATTCTGCTCGAATCATCAAATTAGACAAATAACTTATATATATCTTAACAACTTATTTTTATTTAAATCATTATATATAATTGACATAAATATATATTTCAGTATTACCATAATTTTAACTTAGCTCCTATTATACATATACATTCCTTGAAAATGTATGTACAACTTAAATTTAACATTTTAGAAAAAGAAATAGCCTCTTAAAATTTAATTACTATTTAGATTAAAAGTTGTCCATGCACTAGGTATACAAGTATTTCAAAATCGATTAACATGCTTTAAATTTGCTCCACATCAAATCCAAATTGACATGCAACGCCCATGCTTATGTTAGGTTGATCGACACACCTGGCTTATGTGATATTATATTTAATACTTTGAGGACTCAATTGAGCTTTTTTAAATTTGGAGATCAATTTAGAATTTGAACTATAGTTGGGGGACCTATAGTGAAATTGACTTTTTTTTCTAAATATTTATTTCTTAATAACAAATTTACCTTATTAAGAAAATTATTATTTTTTGTAATTTGGAGATAAATTTAGAATTTGACGTTTTATATCATTTTAAGAATTTTATATAATTTTTTTAATTTTATGAATTTTTGAAGATTATTTTTTAAGTGGTCAATTTGCTCAATTTTTAAATTGACAGAATCCAAGAGATATTTAGATTAATTTATTCTTTAAATTATTCTAATTATTTAAGATATTCAAAATGTAAAATTTAACTTGATTACAATCAGAAAGTTAAATTATTATTATTATTATTATTATTATTATTATTATTTGAAATGAATTGAATTTCACTCACCCTAATTATCTTAACTAATTGAAGTATGCCTCTCTTGTGTAGAGGAAATATATTTTAAAAGATATTTTGATAATTTCTTTATCAAAATTATTTTAAAATTTTAATTTAAAAAGAAAATATTTTGATGAAATGAATATAGACAATTGGATTAAAGAAACAAGATTAAATCTGGGTCATTGATTTAATAAACAATTAAATAAAATAAAAGATAATATATGTAAATTAAAGAAAATCTAGAGAAATTAAGGAGATCCTCTTTCTCTTTTATAGATAGAAGAAACGTGGGAGAGAAGGAGATGCTTTTACATATTCTCTCCTCAATTTTACTTAATAAAATGGAGAAACTTCATGAAAATAATGTTAGATGCATAAAATAATTCAACAACATTTTTCTACCTGATTTCTATGGAAGATGAAGTGGAAGGAAAATTTAATTCCTTCTTTTACCTCATCTCTCTTTTCTTTTTATACAAAATTCAATTTTTTCAAACTAATTTTTTGTTTCGTTGCTTGTGGTGTCGACCTTCAAACTAGTTGTTGATTGTGGTTTCTTTAATATTTTCTTTTCTTCATAGTTCTATTTTGTTTCAATTTCAATCAATATTATCGTGATTTTGTCCACAGTTTCATGATTGTCCACATTTTTCATGATTTTTGTTTTGTTCAGTCTGTTTTCTTTGAAAGTAAATGCAAATTTATTTTATTTTAAATTTTAATCATGTTCTAGCATATATGCGAGATTTGGCAATATAATGGTGCCACCATATCTATTAGGAACTGTTCTCCAAATGCTCTATTATGATAGATCACAGTGGTGGTGATAGATTCGAGATAATGAGATGGATAGACCATCTGAGACTTGACCTTTTGTGCATCACTGATGGGTGGGTCTCTTAGGGCTTTCGAGAGTTTTTCTTGGTTGATTGACATTCATCGTTAGGTTGACTTAATGATGGCGAGGTAAGAATGCAAATTTCAGTGATTCAATTTGTCCTTCTCTTTTTTCTGAGATTATTTTGCAGACATGACATTTGTGCATTAGTTTGTACTATATGTCATGTCTTTATATTATTATTGTTCATGGTTCTTATTAATAATAGTATTTTCTTCAAAAAAATAATTCATTCATTGTAGATCATAGGCTTTTTTATTTAAATAACCCAAGTAATTTATTTAAGTACCAAAATGACCCACCTTTTTAATTAAACACCAAAATGACTTGAAATCTACAGTAAAAGTTGGTGGAACCAAATTATACGGCACTACCATCTTGCCATGTCAGCAGGGAGCATTAAAAAAATATTTTTTTGGTGGAGCCATATAAAATGGCGCCACCTGTATAAAAACCATGAAAATACTGCAAGTTTTAGAAAAATGGGGGACTTCAAAATAATTTTCTATTTTCTGGTGGAGCCAACTTAAATGGTGCCACCAGACCTGACCTGACACCCTTCTTTTACTTTTTTTTTTTGCTTTTTTATTAACTTTTGTCTTTTTCTTTAATTTTTTTCTCTTTTTAAGTTTTATATTTTTCTTATTTTATTTTGTTTATTTATGTTATTTATTTTTTTGTTATTAATTTAAAAAAAATTTTGAAATGTATATTTGAAATGTTTTATAATATATATTATTTTTAAATTATTTTAAATTTTAAACATTATTTTTAAATTATGTCTTATAAATTTTAAAAATATATTTTTGAAATTAATTTTCTAAATTTTAAATTTTAAATATATTTTAAAATATATTTTAAACAAAATAAAATAATTTCAAATATATATTTTAAATTTTAAATATATATTTTTGAAATTATTTTTATTTTAAATATTAAATATATTTTTAATAATATTTAAACATTTAAATTTTAAATAAATTTTTAATAAAATTATTTTAAAAGGTTTAAATATCTTTAAAATAATTAAAAATCATAATTTAAAAATTTTGAAAAATGAGAGACTTTAAAACAATTTTCCAATTTCTGGTGGAGCCAATTTAAATGGCACCACCAGAACACCCTGCTTTATTTTTATTTTTAAAATTTGTTTTTTTCCTTTTTTTAACTTTTGTCAGTTCTCTGACTTTTTTTTATTTTTGTCTTTATCTTTATTTATTTATTTTTATTTTATTTTATTTTTAATTATTAATTTTAAAAACTTAAAATGTATTTTTGAAATATTTTATAATATATATTTTTAAATTTTAAATATATTAAAAATCATTTTCTCTTTTCCTATTAAAAATATACTAAATATATTAACATTTTAAAATATATTTTTAAAAATATATTGAATATATTATAATTTTAATATTAGTTATACTTAATATTTTTAATATATTTAATTTTTAAAATATATTAAATATATTAAAATTTTAAAATTGGCTATACATAACATTTTTTAATATATTTAATTTCTCTAAGTTTTAAACATTTTAAATCTATTAAGAAAATGCTTTTTGTCTTTATCTATTAAAATATATATTAAGTACATAAATTTATGAATGTGTACTAAAATTAAAAATTAATATATAAATTTATAAATGTGTACTAAAATTAAAAATTATAACCAACACATACAGATTAATTTCATGCAAGAAAATAGTTAAAATGAATAATAATAACTAAATAGAGATCACATTCATGAATCAAAACAAGTTGAGCAAAGTAGTGCTTAGCAAGAAAGAAAGAAACTAAAACGATTTTTTATTTAATTCATTATTAATTTTACTGTTTCGTCGATCCTCGATGAAGTGTGATCCGTATCTCTAAAAGACATTTTGATATCTGCATAATATAAAAACACATAAATACAATATAAATAATTATTATATTACAATAACTATAAAATATAAAAATTTTAACTAACTTAACTTTTTTCTCTCTCTTTCTTTCTTCTGAAGGGGACCAAACCCCTTATATAAGATTGATTTTTTATTTAATATTTAATATTTTTATATAATATTTAATATTTAATATTTAATATTTAATATTTAATATTTTTACTGGCATGATGTGATCTTATAATATATATTTTAACTTTTAATTTAAATTTAAATTTTACTTTTTAATATATATTTTAAATAAATTTATTTTTAACAAATATTTTTATTTTAATTAATTCAAACATCACTTTTTAAATAAAATATTATTTTTAACTTTTAAATAGAATTTAAAAATGGTTTGAATATCTTGGCTTTTTATTAAAATAACACAAAATTTAATTCATTATCAAAATAACTCATTTTTAATTAAACACAAAAGTGACACGAAATTTACAAGTAAAAGTTGGTAGAGCCAAATTAAAAAATGGGTCATTTCGATAATTAATTAAATTTTCTGGTTATTTTTATTAAAAAGCCAAAATCTTTAAAAATAATAATTTAAAATATTATAAAACAAATTAAATAATATTAAAAATATTAAAAACTAATAATAAATTTGAAAGGTCATATCTTTAAAATATTTAAATATTTTATATTATTAAAATATATATTTAATATTTTAAAAATATATTATAAAACATTTCAAATATACATTTCAAATTTTTAAAATTAATAAAATAAAATAAATAAATAAATAAACAAAATAAAATAAGAAAAAATATAAAACTTAAAAAAAAGAAAAAATTTAAAGAAAGAGACAAAAGTTAATAAAAAAGTAAAAAATAAAAAAATAAAAGAAGGGTGACAGGTCTGATCTAGTAGCGCCATTTAAGTTGGCTCCACCAGAAAATGGAAAATTGTTTTGAAGTCCTTCATTTTTCCAAAACTTGCAGTATATCTATAGTATTTATGTAGGTGGCGCCATTTTACATGGCTCCACCAAAAAATTAATTTTTTAATACTCCTTGCTGACGTGGCAAGTTGGTGGCGCCATAGAATTTAGCTCCACCAACTTTTACTGTAGATTTCAGGTCATTTTAGTGTTTAATTAAAAAGGTGGTTCATTTTGGTACTTAATTAAATTATTTGGGTGATTAAATGCTAAAGTTACATATTTTATGTAATTAAATTGATTAATTTATGAGAATGCACCACTAATTTTGCCATATTTATTGAATTTTGTGTAGGAATGCAATTTGGGGTTAAATAGAAGCAAAGAAGGAAGGGCCAAAGCAGAATTTATCCAAGAATAATTAGCTGAAATTGTTGACTTAGTGGGAGATTATTTTGAGATATTTTTTATATTATGGAATATTTTCCTTGATTTTCTATACTAGTTGGCTCTTAATTTAGCAATGCCACTAGTATAAATAGAAGCTACATTGTTCATTTTAATCATCAATTGAAATATCAAGCATTCATCTTTCAATACATTCTCTCCTTTCTCACAAATTCATTTGTTGTATTTAGTTTCCTTTACTTTCAATTCCTAATTTTCCAGCTTGTTACCACTTAAACCATTTTCAATTTCCTTTTCAAACTTTCTTTCCATCTCCAGTAGCTAATTCACTTTATTACTTTATTTCACCACCAAAATTTTAGCCCCCCCAAATTAAATCACGCTTCCCATTCCTTTCACTCATTTTACCTTATTTAATTATTCCAATACCAACATGCCCCAAACCTTAGCCAACTAAACCCATTTTCAGCTTTAGGCGGGAATTAGTCTCGTCAAAACCCGTGAGTTACGAACCCGAACAATTTAACTCCTAAAGTTCCAGTATTTATTACTTCTCCGGATTAAGAGTATGATTTTGTCAACTCACAAATTCAGATCAACACTAAGTCAAAAAAGACGTCGTTTGATTTAGTGTGGTTAGGCGTACAGTTGGAATTCCAAAAGGAGCGTTTCTAATTGGTTTTTTGTGAACACATTGGCGTGCCAAGTGGAGATTGTTGTTTGGTTCCGTCAAGGGAAGTAGTAACCGGATTTAAATGTCTCACGCAGTTGAGGGTATTGGTTCGAGCTAGGCTCTTCTAGAACGCAAAGCTGCCAGAGTTCTAAATCACGAACGTTTCGTGGTTGTTCGATCGGTAAGGGTTAGTTATTGGACGTTCCATAACTAATTTACACAAGGAAGAGTTGGTGTCCGAGGCGTCCTTGATAGCTATAACTAGCTTATTGGAAAAGAGGAGTTCATCTAATTTCGAGGATCGGTTCAAAGACGAGGAAAAATCTGTACCTAAAGCCGAGCTTATTCTAATTAATTTTTCTTCAAACTTATTTAACTGCATTTTATTATTTCATTTTCAACTTTTACTTTTTACACGTTTTATTTATTTATTTCAGGTTCCAGGTTTTCGATTTTATTCTCCCCCTAATATCTTGGGCACGACAACTGTCCCGACATAAATCTAGTCAAGAGAGCAACAATTTGAAGTAAACCCAGTCTCTGAGGGATCGACCCTACTCCCTATAATGCTCAAATTGCAAACTAGGCGTAGGTTTATATTGGTGGACTCACACCCATCATTGGGTTATTTAAATAAAAAAGCCTAGATCATACAATCGGGGGAAAAGAAAGAAACAAAAAAACACTTATCATCAGTGGTGAAGGACAAGTACCACCAACATGACAAAGGCTTTGGCCTCAGTAATAATAGAACATAGCACATTGGCAACTGGATTAGTCACAACTCAAGTACAACATATCTAGGCCGATTGCAAGGACTTATCACAATAAGGGAACCAACCTCGGATGGTCCAAAGTGACGAGCAAAATTAACAAAAGAATTGAGCATCCACCAAATTAGAAAGATGGCGATCAAGCATCTATAAAAACGCTTGCAAAAGCAAAATTACATGCATAAGCAAGAAAAAAAATTGTACAAGACAAGACAAAAACTTCCGTAAGGGAAGACTTATTCAATCATAGGGAAAACAAAAAAAAACACAAAAAACCCTTAAGACAACACGGGTCTAAAATTCTAAATTGATTGGACCCTTGAAATCATTTATTATTTCGAAATATTTTCAAAATAGAAATAAATTAAAAAGTTGATGAAGAGTCATCATTTGATTATTTATCGATAATCCATTTTTTAAGAGAAATTATTGGTGGTCGGTGGAGGCTTAATGGTGACAAGTATTGTCGTTCATCACAACCCGCGAAGATAGTAAAGATATTCATAAAATAAGTCAATAAACTAAAAGGGGAGAAAGTATGAAGAGAAAAGAAAAAAGAATAAAAGGTTAGTAGGAGAGAGGACGAGGAAAGCAGCTACCCCAAACGTCAGCACTGCTCCTGAGCAAAGCAATAGTGAAAAAGCAAATGATTCTGGACGAGGAAAAGAGAAACATTTTTATGGATAGGAGAAAGTTAATGGCAAAGGATGAATTAGGTAATAGATTTAATTATTATTGAATTATTTTATACATAGGAATTTTTATTCATGTAAAAGTAATATTGAGTTATATATATTTGTTAAGAAGGTTCGTGTATTATGTGTATAGAAATATTGAATAAGTGATGAATGAGAATGATGATTGAATAATAGAGATAAGTTGAAAATTAGAAAGGAAATACAAGAGAACTATTGAATAAGTGATGAATCGAAATCATTATTTCGATTGATATCGATATTGTTGTCAAGTGCAAGAGAACGTGGGTTTAAATGCACGAATCTCATTATCTTCCTAATTGGAAAGGGATTATAGGTAATTTTAGACATTATATAAAAAAGCAGACATAATAATAACTAAAATGAGATTAATGTTAAAAAAATAAAGGTTATGAAATCAAGAATGATGACATGGGGTTATTATGTTATGATAAATAATAGATTGATAATTGATAAATGGTGAAAATTAGGTGAAATTGAATTATACGCTTAAATTTGAGAAACTATAGGTGAAATATTGTTAAATTGAATTTATGATGATTTGATTTGTGAAATTGAGTTAGTAATTATTTGTTAAATGAATTATAGAATAGAAATAAAGAGTGGTTAAATAAATTATTTAAAATAAGGATTGATTTGTAAAACATATAATTTTAGAAGTTATCGATAAGGTAATTACTTTTTAAACATCTATAACTAATTTATTAAAGAGCGCTGAAATTATATTTATATCGATGATCAAACTAGTAGCAATAGGGCCGTACGTTAATTGGATTTGCTCCCGATGATAAATGAATAGCATAATCAGTCGACCTTGACGGTGGCAACCCAGGTGGCTTGGTGAACACATCTCGAAACTGTTAAAGCAGAGAAACTAAAAGAGTAGCTGGACTTGAGTGGAGCATGGCTGATTCAAGTTCAATTTCTAAGCTGAAAAATTCAGCCACTACGTTAATCACATAACCTTCGGAAAGCAGGCAATTGAACCTGCTGAGGACCTCTTGCACCAATACCCTGTCAACAAATCGTTCTTCCCCTATGGTTGAACTGAAAAGTCGATTCGGCATAGTTGGTGATTATTGGCCCCGACATGGCCAACCATGCCACACCCAAAACTACATCAGATCCATGCAAGGGCAACACGTAGAAATCAGTTGAAATGTTAGTACCCTGAATTGTTAACGGAAAGTCAGCTATCTTAACCTCACTTGGAATATTGTCACCGCCCCCCACTAAAACTGGGAAAGTAGGCAATCGATTAACAGCCAAACCCAAATGAGAAGCTACACGACTCTGAATAAAATTATTGAGTGTTACCCCCGTTTAAAAGCACTTGAACTGAGTGACCCTTAATTTGACCCACAAATCGAAGAGTAGTAAGTGAAGGATAAGTGGAGAGGGTGTTGTAAGAAATCACTGTTGGCGCAGTCGAATTAGAAGAAGTATCAACTGCTGAACTGATTCTCTATGTAAGAAAAAGGCACAAACACAACTACCGTCATGTGGAAACACCTCCAGCCGTTATTTAAAGTTTAATGTGGATGGATCTTTTTCGAGTAGCAATAACAGAGTGGAAATTGGTGGATTGCTAAGAAAAGAGAAGGGAAGGTGGTGTTGGTCTTTTCTACACACATTGACTGTGGCCTCGAATGTTACTGAGTTGCTGGCAGTGAAGGAAGCCGTCATCATTTTTACTGCCTCAAAATGGTATGATTCTTACAATCTAATTATCGAAACGGATAGAGTAATGTGGTGAGCTGGATTGAAGCTATTAAATATTGTAGCATTTGCAAATCCATTGTGAAGTTGATACATGTTAACCCTTAAACTTCGATTATTTTTTTAATAGAAGTTCAAAAAGAAACAACTACGAGGGAGAATTGATTAGAATATTTAAGAAGATTAAGACTACAAATATTATAAAAAATGTAAAAGTACTTGTCTCCCAGCAAAGGCTCAAGGCTGTGATGGATGTGTGTGTGTGTACCAATAAAATGGTGAAGACCAAAAATTTAATATTTGCGTGTACCAATGAAAATAGAAGACGTGAGACAGTCGGGATCCCTTTAGGTTTAGGTTTAGGGTTAGCATGGGATTTAATTGGGTAGGGCATGCCAATTGCTTTTAAAAATTTGTACTATTTGACAAAGACCTTCCTTTTATAGGGAATTTCACAATTTTATTTTGTATTTATGAAATTATCTTAGTTCAACATTTATATTCCTAAACTATTTAATATTTTAATTAAGTAAAAGTAAATAATAATGAGCTAGAAAACACTAAAACAAGGGAAAGCATTGTCATCATAATTTTTATATTATGTTTTACACTTCTTTCCACTAATAACCTTCTTATTTAAAAATTCTTTACTTCTCAAAAGATTTAAGATTTATCTACTACTCTCAAAATTACCACTTAAAATTCTTTAATTAAATTTGTCATGCATAACTTTTGGAGATGAGCTTCACCTAAGATAAATATATCATTTTATTATGATACTGGAATATATACTATATGTATTGGTGTGTTTTGATGTATCATTTCGAGTTTAAAATATTTTAAGTATTTTCATATATATAAATATTAATATTTAAAGTTATTAATTACTATCAATAACTTAATTAAATTATTATTTGTAAAATTATTTATAAAAATAAAATATATAAAACAAAATATGTAAAATCAATTTAAAATATTAAAGTAACGACCAAAACAAATCGAAATGCATTGCTACAGCTGATTTCGATCAAAATTCACACCTAAATGGAAATTAAAATTGGTTTTTCTGGTTCATTTTTCTAGTTGGTACATACGGAATTGACTTCCTTGGCTTCACCACCTTCACCTCGCCAATAAATCTATTCAAGGGCTAGCTACCCACCCAATCTCAAAGGCTCACTCAAAATTTGGAAATATTTGGGCAAAAGTATTAGGCTCAAAAAATAGGCTTGGACAAAAAAATTAAGCCTATTTAAAATATGGGTTGGACTTGATCTTGAACATAAAAAGCCAACTTGGCAATTTTTTTAAGTTTATAATATTTTATATTATGTAATTTATAACACATAAAAATCAAATCTATATTAATATATAATAATACTATAATGAAACCATTAAAAAGGTTAAGATGACTATATATAAAATTTTAATAAAGAAAATATATATAATTATTAATATTAAATTAAAAATAATATAAATATATTTTTTAAAATTTAGAAAAAAAAAATGGTGGGCCTTATATGGGCTTGAGTTAGCCATTTACAAATATGGGCAAGCTTGGGCAAAATTTTAAGCCCATATTTCAAACCGAGTTTGAACAAATATGGAACATATTAATATCATACTTAAGCCCAATTTGACCCATGAGCACTTCTACTCGTCAATTGCAACATCACCTACGAGTGGCACCTCACCAACTATGGTTCTCTCTGGCACATGCATGTTTAACACATAGAATACTTTCAACCTACTTTACCAAAACTCCTGCCTCACATGGAGTGCGGAAAGAGGGTCATGGAAAATTACACTTTGACTCCCTAAATTTTTTATTCATTTCTGGTCCCCTTAAAATGATATTTGTTTAACTTCATCCTTGCTTGCAAGGAGCACATGTAGGGCCTCATCAAGTTCGCATCAATCTAATCATAATCAAATTGCCTATAAATACCCATAACCATGTTCTTTAAGAGGTTAACCACAACAAAATCAATGTGAACACATGTCAAAACCTAATGAAAAATAGAATAATCATCAACCTCATTTATAAATAGCCTTATTGACCTTAAGGGGGTCTTTTTTAACCTCTTCAATTTATCCCCTTGTCTTGTTCAACCTCTCTATCTAGTGGCTCCTAGCATTTCACCATCGAATGAATCGTCATCTTCTTCTTTTTCCTCAACAAAATTGCTTATGCAAATAACTTCTCACTAAAAGAATTATCCATTTTATTACTTTTTAAAACATAAAAAAGCTTATTGGTAAAATAAGATCTTGAACTTTTTCAAAGAAACATCAATTAAGCCCCTCCAAACTCTTTGCATCCAATTGAGCCCCTTAAACTAACAGAATTAGCCAAATAGACCCTTTGACTAATGTTGATCGTTACTATTTAATGATAAAGTTGATGTGGGCGTTAATAGACACCACATCAGCAATTCATGCTAATGTGGCAATGTCAGGTAAGAAAAAAATAAATGAACAAATTTTAAATAAATGCATAATGAACATGGATAAAAATAACAATTTATTAAAAACCATAAAAATAATTTATTTTTTACTAATATAACTTGCACAGATTGAAAATGATGGAAAAACTATTAACAAAAAATTGTTAATATTGATTTTATGATATAAGTTGTTGATTTTGTTTTGTAATTTAAAATATAGTAAATCATTTTATAATTTTTATAATTTTTAATTAATTTATAATAATTTTATAATTTTATTTTTTATATTTTTTATAATTCCATAATGTACCTAGACAAAATGAGCTTGGACAATCATTTATCCATATTCATTGTATACTTATTTTTAAAATATTTTTAATTTTTATTTTTTCTAACATACATCAGCGATGCCATTAAATACTAATGACCAACATCAATAAAAGGACTAATTTGACCAATTTTATTAGTTCAAGGGTTCAATTAGGTGCAAAAAAAATTAAAGGGACTGAATTGATTTTTGTTTTTTGAAAAATTCAAGGGTTTATAATACCATTAAGCTAAATGTAAATATATATATATATATATATATATATTTCAAATATATAAAATTTATATATAAATTATTTTCACCAAAAAATTCTAGTCAAGTAATTATGTGGCAAACCTTTTGCTTAAAGAATACTAACGTAGTAATTATGGGTCATTTATCCACTGGTGGGGCTGTGGTCAGATATTCTGGATACGCTGCAATAGGAGGTGTGGTTCGAGATCATGATGGAAATTGGATAGTGGGATTCACTCGCTTCTTAGGTGTATGCTCTCCGTTTGAGGCTGAAGTCTGCAGCATCCTAGGTGGGATCCTTATTTTGCTAAATAAGGGTTACAGACGGGCCATTATACTGACTAATAACCTTGAAGTTGCCCAAATCTTGAATGATTTGAATTTAGAAGATTCAGGGATTACTATGCTTAGAATGACTCAGCGCATCATGAGGTTAGAAGGGATGTGGAGGATTAAGCATATTCTAAGAAATCGGAACTAGGCAGCGGATCGTCTAGCTAAACTTAGCTTGAGCTGGAAATCAAGTTTACAAGTCCTTAACGAGGCTCCTAAGGAAATAATAGATTTATTACAAGAAGATAAAAGACAATGTTTGTTTTATGTAGTTGATGTAATTCATATTTTCTTTTCACCAAAGAAAAAAAACAAGAATACAAACGACAATGGAAGCAAAAACGTTTCGTATACAAAAGATATAATATTAAGGATATAAAAAAGAGTTGATATTAGATCCTACTTGGTAAAATAATTGCACTAATTTAGAATCAACTAGTTGAGTTGCCAAAAGTAGTCCTTAGCAAACTTTGTATGTAGTTGGCCTAATTAAAGTGTTCACCAAATATTAGGCTCCCATTATTAATGCTAATTGAAAGTAGAAGGAAATATAATCATGGGTATTCATGTTTCTTTTGACATTGTAAAATTTCAATTAAATCACTTTTAACATTTTGTTGGAGTCAGATTTTAGTAACATTTTGTTTCATCCTGTCTATTGATTTTTTATTTTTTATGTGTTATATACAAGTTTTTCATCTCTTTGTGTTTTGTATTGGTTTAAGGCTGATAGAATTAAAAAAAAAAGCAATTGAGTCCCTCTAAACTTTTGCATCCAATTGAGAGTAAAAAGTTCAAAAGGGTTTAATTGAAATTTTTAAAAAATTTGAGGACTTATTTTACTAATAAGCCTAAATTTAACTAATGGATCTAAGGCGGAGAACTTTAGAAAGATAATAAATTATAAGCATGGTTAAATATATTCTGAAATATTTAAACTTGATGGGTAATATATGTGATGATAACGCTTAATAATTATAAAGGAAAATTATACCTAAATTAATAAATATATTTTTTGATCACTCAATTTTAAAAATTACAAAATAGTCATTAAATTATTTTAATGTTTTTATTTAAATCGTTAAGGTTTTAAATCTGTAATTGACAACTAATGTGATTGTTAAATCACTGTTTTATCATATATAATATAATATATATTAATCGCGTAATTTCCATTTTTCCCTAAAAACCATTTTAGGTGCAGTTTTTAATACTTTGATGAATTAATCTAACCTAAATTACAACGTTTTAGGTATTTTTTTAGGAATGTCCTTGAGTTCAATTTAGTACTTTATTTTGGATTTGGGGGGAATTTTATCCTTTGATGAATGCAATCAACTTAGGGATTGTGGAAAATTTCTTCTTTCAGGCAAAAATAAAGGTAAACGCCAGCGTGAAGTGTTGACCATAGACAAAGGTGGGCTTTGAAGAAGAGGGTAGCCAAACCCTTTGCTTCTCTGGTTCAGTGTGTGAGAAAGGGAGAAGAAATAAACTGAGAAACAAATTTAGGTTTCAATATTTTGAGTTTAATAAGTAGAAAAAAAAAAGAGAGAGGAGAGAAATATTAATTAAAGATACAAAATAGTTTTTATATAATATGTGGATATTACATGGAATTGAAAGTTTCAGATCGGTCAACCGCCAAAAATTGGTGACTTAAATGAAAACTTTTAAATAGTTTAGTAATTATTTTGTAACTTTTTGAAATTATATGATTAAAATATAAATTTACTAATAATCTACTAATATTGGATATAGTTTACCCTAAATATGTAAGGAAGAAGAAGAAAATTTTTCTTTTGAAGGGAATGAGTCGTGAATGATGATGTTGAGATTTTAGATCCGAGAGCTATCATATGTCGGTTCTCAATTTAATTGTTTTTTTATTTTTATTTTTTTTGGTGAGAAGAAATCTAAATACAAACTAATTACATAGTGAGCTTTTGAGTTAGGCTAACACTAGCCTTATTAATAGAGGAGATTGGTAGCGCCTCCCTTAGGATTTCTTCAAAATCTGCCAAGTTTTAACTTGTACCAAAAGTCAATTTAGCCATGCAATTTCATTTCACTCCGGGGAATGTGTTCCATGCCCTAATGTTCAACCTTCGCTAGAATTTGATGAATTCTTCTAATAAGGTTAGAGTTTGAATCAATCAATAAAGATTCTTAAATAATCTTAACCACCCCAAGCTATCTACTTGTATCATGACACCCTCAAAACTTTTATCTTGGATAAATGAGAACCCATTGAGAATCTCCCACAGTTCAGCATCAAAGACATGACATTCACCAAAGATATGTTATATCCCATAATCCAATCCCCATTACCCTACCTTATTAAATATCATTTCTATAATTAATCTAATCCTACCCATCAAATCATTTCTAAAACTTATTTTTATATTAATAATAAAGCATAAAAAATGAGAGTGGGGAAAATCAAAGATTATTAACTTGTTCTTCAAACCCAATCTTAGATTATGAAAATGGGTAAAAGATGATATGATTTTGGTCAATTATGGCTTGGATTTTGATTCTTAATTATATGAATTGGTCAAATCCTAGGTTTGATAATACATAAAAAAATCATACAAAAAATTATCTATAAGTGTTGCCCATTGTAGTATATATATATTACATTACCAACCCTATCTTCCGTACACCAAACTAGCAAATTCATGAGAGCTCAACTTTAATTTCTTAATATTATAATTTCACCAAGCAAATACAATAATTTAAAAATTAAAAAATTATCAATTTCAGAAGAAAATAAGTAAAAAAAATCTGAATTCTAGAAGGTTAGAATTTTAGTTTATAAAGAAAAAAGTATATAATGATTGATAAAAGAAAAAACAATTTAGAAGGAAAAGGAGTTTCAAAATTAATAATTTGAAATGTGAACATTAGTGGGAATTTTTTAATAGTGATCCCTTACGGTGGAAGTAATGTTTTTTGTTCTCTTCATATACACATCTACATTTTTCCTTTTCCTTTTTCATATTCTCTTTAATTAATTAAACCCTCAAAATTCTAAATTTAATCACAACCTAATGGGATTATTATATTAGAAATTTACAGGAAATTAAAATAATCTTAGATATCGTTTTCCTTGCTTTCACATTCATATCATGTTAAGCCAACCTCTCTCTTTCTCATTCACTTTGAGTTTGACCCGTCGCCAGCCACCGGCAACTACACTTTTCTCTACTCCAATGGCTGTCCCACCCCGCACTCTCTAGAGAGGATCTTCTTAGTGGAAACACTTGTTAGATCATAAGAGATAGCCTGCCCCCCCCCCCCCCTTTCTTCTCTTTCTTCCTCCTTTTTAGAGCTAAAAGAAAAGCTTAAAATAACCCTTTCTTTTCTTTTCCTTTCTCTCTTTTCCTCTTCCAAAAACAAAAACCCTAATTCAGATCATATAGGAGAAGAGGTGCGAGCAAGATGAAGAACTTTCTTTTTTCATAGAAAGTAGTTTTCGAAGAGGATCGATCGATATCAAAGGAAGCTTTTAACTTTTAAAGATATGGTAACTTTTTAGAAGGATGTATATATCTTTTTTTAATTTCCTTCCTTTCCTTGGGTCTTTTCCTTTTTGCAGTGTTTCATAATTGCTATTTTTTAGCTAAATGGTTAGATCATAGCTTTGTTTCTGTTATTTGGAACTGTGGAACTATCAACGACAGCTATTCTCTTCAACCCTTTGCAGGGTTTTCATTATACTTTTTGAAAGCTTTTGCTATGGATTCTGGTAATAGTAGTAGTTTACAATCTTCAAGTGGTGATGATGAAGAATATGACTCACGGCCTGAGTCAGTCCCAGCTTTTTTGAACACTTCAGGCCATTTTAGTGCCTTATCAAATCCACATCCATCACTTGGCTCGCACCACCAACATCACCCATCGCCCACTTTCTTTGATCCTTCACCTAATTATCTCAACCCTTTCTCTCAATCTCAATTGTTAAACCTTGATGGGATAAGGCCCCGAGGAAGTTTAAGATCCGACCCCAACTGCACTGACCTTGGTACCCTACCGGGATCTTCTTCATCGAACCAGTCTATGCTGGTTTCACAGACACAAGAGCTCAACCGTGGCTCGTTCCCAAGCTCATCAGCTCATGGCAACAACGGTGTACGATCATCGAAACCTGATCAGCCGACAAGCGTTGCAAAGAATCCCAAGAAGCGAACAAGGGCATCAAGGAGAGCACCCACTACAGTTCTCACCACCGACACAACGAATTTTCGAGCAATGGTGCAAGAATTCACTGGAATCCCTGCACCACCATTTTCGGGTTCATCATCATATTCTCGAAGGCTCGACCTTTTTGGCTCTGGCTCAAGTATACGGTCCGGTCATTTGGAACCTTTAGGTTCTCTCTACCCTTTACGCCCTTCAGCTAAAAGAGTTCAGCCAACTCCATTTGTATCCTCCTCATCTTCTCCTTCATTGCTAAATAACCCTTTAGTTGATGCTTCTAATATTACCAATACAAGTACCAATACCACCATTGCTACAACCAATGCTTTCAACCCAAGTACCTATCAGAACATGTTAAACTTGCAGAACCAGAGCCCGGTCCTACCTTTCCAGTCCTTCTTAGACTCTTCTCCTCTTAACCCATCACTTAATTTGCCTGGCTTCGGTGTAAAGTCCCATGGAAGTTCAGCCATGGATTCCCTTGATGAACTGGGGTTAAGCCATGGTCAAGTCAATGCCAACCTTGGTGGCTTACACAGTCATGATGTCGCACCAGATGGGGCACGCCATGGAAACTGGAGAGATGGGGTTGGACTAAACCAAGGGAACCAAGACCATTTGAGGGCATTAGATTGGAATTATGGGACTAGTGATCATAACAATTCACATGAAAAAGGGTTGGAGAACGTTTCATCTAGAGCTGAAGGTACAGTTGATTCATGGATTTGTCCCGCAGAGTAGAAACTTAATTACCTTACTACAAACTTATATATTTATTAATGTGCAGAAAATTATCATGCAGAACGACTATACAAAGTTTAATGTGGAGAGGGTTTTGCATCAGTAATCATATTCTCTCTTTCTCTTTCTCGTTTTCTCTTCTTTTCTTTTTAATTTATTATTTTTCTTTTTGTTCATTTAGAAATAAATGAGAAATTTAATTAACAACATATATATATTTCTTCCTTTATGCTGCTCATATATACATAGGTTGTCTTTTATTGGAATGAAACACTTGCAGTAGTACAACATTTTCATTTGATTTATGTATTGTTTAGAATACTTATTATTATTGTGTTCTCAATCATTTCGGGTTGAGAAACTCAGCTCTATGACAAGAAATTCTAGAAATTAGTAGGAATTTTGATCTTTAATTTTTATTAATGTTTTGTATATAAATTTCTCAATTGGATTAATTTTTTAATTTTTATAAAATATGAGGATCAGATTATAAATGAATAATTCTCTTTACTATTGTGTTGTCAATAATGTTGGGTTGAGGAAATCAAGTGCAAATGCACCTCTATGACAAGGAAACTGCAAGCAGCAAAGGTTTTCTTCCTCGTACCATTGTCTGGTCTCCATTTCTAGTGTGTATAAAATAAAAAAAGTAGGAATTTGAATGTCTACCCTAATGGTCCTAAATCTCATTTCTCTTTTTTCTTATAATTAATAGGACCTTTCCTTTATTACACAAACTTAATACTACAAAAAAATTATGTAATGATTTAATTTTATGCACAATATCAGGCGTATGAAATACAAATTCTAAATTTAATTATTTTTTCCCCCGAAGAATGTCTCTTGGTCCATGATGGATATCCTTTTGTTAAGTAACCATTTTAATGTTAAATTATAGAGATAATTAGGAGAATTTAAAGAGGATTAAGGTAGACACTACATGGATTTGGTGGGAAGCAATCGGTGGCAAAAAAAAGATCAAAAGAATCCTTACCTGCCGCAATCATAAACTACAAGTCAAAAGAAATCATGTGTTTTATAGATTATTATTATTTTCAATAATAATTGCTTTATTATTCCTCTTTTGGTTTTAATTTTATTATTAGGTTTAATGAATCATTCATTAGATTACAATAATTGATTTTTCAGTATAAAATCCAGAAACTAAAAGTCCACCCTATTTCTATATCTATTAAAATCTCCAAGTAATTATGTGCCTAACTTTGTTTTTAGACAAAGAGATACTATTGTAAGGCTATTCATTTAATTAAAAATAATGATAATAACAAGCATAGCCTATGAGAGCTATACAGACTCTGCCAATATCATTATTACAAAATCATATTATAGATATGAATGCGCATATAATTGGACGTAATTACGGCTTTAGTCGAATCCCAAACATCATGAGTCATGTGATTATGGAATAAGAATAATGTTAACAACTATCATTAACCAAATTTATATGGCTAAACAGAAGTGAATGGGATTCCATAACTATGGAGTGATTTGAACTCATCCACACCTCTACTGTTCATGGATTGAATATACCTAGATTACCTTTGTAACATGATAGTTTAGCAATTACATTGGTTAACTGGTTGAGAAAATAAAGCAATAAGAGGTGGGTTACAATAGATATCGGGCTAAAAGTCAATGATGATTATTTCTTTATCATGTGTTGATTGGTTGTCCTAGATTTTGCCTCACATGGTAGATCACTTTCTCATTGGAATATACACTCCAAAGCAAAAAAAAAAAAAAAAAAAATTATTTCACATGGATGATGGATGGCTATTATAATATGAATGAGCAGAAGAGTGTGTATCATTTTGAAAGCTTGAAAGAAGGATCTAAATATAACACTACCTTTATACACATGATACTAATGAACAAATGAAGAAAAAAGGAAAAACATGATAATGATGAAACATTTGGAAAACAAGGAAAACAAAGAGTGGGGGACGATAAACAAATATTAGAGGGAGGAGAGGGGGTGAAAGAGAGAGTGATGTTTCTGTTTTGGAATGATGCTAAATGGTGGCCCATGCCAGAGAATAATCTGGTTTTTTGCAATCATCATTGTTTTTCTCATCTCTATCTCTTTCCATCCATCTTTCACCTCTGACTCATATGATGTGAATGAGACTGCACTGCCACCCTTTTTCTTTCCCTGCTTAATTTTCAGGATATGTCACTTAAATTTGGACGAATTAAAAGGGACTAACTTTTTTTTATTTTTGAAAAAAAGTATGTTTATATTGACATTTTCTTAATTAATTAACACACCATACTCCATTTTCGAACCAGCTGCATGCTTCAAAAGACAGAAACCTTTTGATCACTGTCTTTTCTTCGAATAAACATACATATATTTAAATACAATATCTCATAGCAATATTATAATCTTGGGGGCAAAGCAACATCAGTATTATATAAAGATATAAAGGCTATAAGAAGAATTAAGCAGGAACCTTGTCTGGTACATATAATAAGGGAATATATATTATTTATTTATGTGCAGAAAAGGGTCCTTTCAAGTTAAACAGTTTTTGATGAGGATGTTGAAGCATCTTTTCCCACTTAATAATAATCATCTAATTTGTTTACTTTACTTTCATTATTGTGTTTTAGTTCTCTAAGTTAAGTGTACGTAAGCAGTGATGAAAGTTGATTGCATTGTGACGCAATTTGGTCATCTTCCAAGTCTGGTTACAATATGTACACCAAACCACTCCTCGTGGATGCCATGCTAACCATTAATAACAATCTCCATTGATTCAGTCATACAATCAATTTTTCAAGAACCCAATTTTGAATTAAACTGAAATCAAAGCAAAACACTGTCTTCCAATTTCATAAACTCAAAGTTGAGCGGAATTGAATTTCTAAACAGGTACAAAGCTCGCTCGATATTCTCCTTCGAATTCAAGAATTTACTTAAAAGGACATTAATGCGATTTTAGATTAACGTTGTGCTAGCTACAGATTGATTTTGTACCCATCTATCCATTTCATTTGATATCTTCAAAACACAACATAAACGGCCAAAGAAAAGATCATCATCAAACAAGTTATCAAACACCCTACCAACCTATCAAACATAGGTTGGCAAACGAATTTAATAATCAAAAGTTGTATGGTTGCATGGTGACTTACGATGGAGGTATGTTGGTGAGAAAGATGAAAGTCCACAGAATGATTCACTCACGGTGGCTGCAGGTGGTGGGAAAATCAAAGGCAAGATATGGTGATGTTGGCCGGCAGCTGCAGGACGGAGGGAGCTAGTAAGTGGTGGTGGGTGGCTAAAGGTTAGGGAGTTGAGATTTTGAAGGGAAAAAGAAGAGTGAGAGACTGAGAAGTAGTGACTAAAGCAGAATAGTGGTGGCATCTCCAAAAGTCAAACAAAGAATCAACGATATTTGGATTGTTAGGGAATATGGGTGGCAAATTTTCAATTTTTCCCCATCAAAATATAAAATCATATTCTTGGGGTTTTGCATACATAAGCATGTGACGTTACAGTACTTAGGAAGGAGTAGAGTGGTACTTTATTTAACAGAACCCAAATCCAAAATATTGATAAATCTAAGAAGAGATGAGCAATGAGTGACCACACTAGGACCAAATTAAGATGGTAGGCTTGGCTAATGCCTAGTTTTGAAGAGGTTGGCGTCCTAACTAGGAATAGGTCTAGGTCTCTATCACTATCACTATCACTATCATATGACATTAGAATATATAGCATACGGTGCAGTTAGGTAGCCTACTGGAGGACAACTCTACTACGCAAGCTCCGCAATTAAATTTCTTATACATGAAACATGCATTGCTATGAGTTCCATAGAATTGGTTTGGGTTACTTAATTAAAACTAATATGTACCCTTGTTTGTAGATTAAGTTATTATGGGCATTAGATATAGGAATAAGTTAGTTTATGTATGGTTTAATTATGGCATTGAAGGATGGGGGGGGGGGGGGAAGACGGTCTACCTCAACAGGTGTTAAGTGAATATTATGCAACCCCACATGTTCCCCACTCAAATGGATGGTTCCCTTCCCCCTTCAGCATAGGAAATACAAATCTCTTCACATCAGCACCCACTTTGAATTCTCACGTTTTTCTATAACATTTTACTATGTTTAAACGATTATTATACAGCCAATGTTTGTGGGTTTGTTTTATCTATGTATCTTCGGACGGCGATGTCCCCTGGAACACAAGAAAATAAAGCTGTGCCCTACACTATTTTAATATTCAGAACTTCATATTTGTCCTTGCACCATACATAACAAATTAACCCAAAATATTAACAAAATGACAAGAAACTGACGTCAGGGGAAGAAGAAAGAACTCAGTACACGTGTCAGGTGGATGTTAAGTCCACGTGAGAGATAATAAAGAGAGAAAGAGAGTTTTTTTTATGGTCGGATTGGTGGGTGGGTGGGGCCCCGTTACCCAAGTTGGGGCGGTGCTCCTATTTTGTACAAGTTTGCAATCATTGTTCCGTTGTTCATTCTAATACATCGGAGCCCATTGAATTAAATCGAGATTAATTTAGAATTCTAAATTATGGTTAAATTGATAGAAATTGATGATGTATTATGTTTTATCATTCATTCTCGTTCACCTTAGTGTGGTTTGGATGGCAGCTTAGGGTGTTTACTTTTTTTTTACTTCACGTTACAGTATTATTACAATATTTAAGCATAAGTAAATGAACTGTCTATCTAAACCCATCTTCAATTTTCAAATTCTCAACACATCTTAATAATTTGGTAAAAGTCTATTATTAATTTGTTTATTATGCTTTAAATGGTAATAACTAAATTTTTATGTGAAATTTTGTCATTAGTCATATGTATAATTTGTGAAGTACTTGTGAATTTAGTTCATACTCTTGAATTTAATTATTTTCCAATTTTCATACTTCAAATTTTAAAATTTAAATATTCAAAAAGTATAGGATTAAAATGGTAAAATTAAAGTACAAGATTAAATTCATAACTTATGCAAAATATAGAGATTAATAGTAAAATTTGCTTTCCTTTACGCGTTTGGTTGACATTCACATCATATATATTCTTTTTTTAGTAAGGTGTAAGGATTCCCTAAAAATTAAACTCATAATTAGTGATAACTGAAGACTTAAACACAAGTCATTTGTCATTTTCCTTATTTACCAATTGACGATTTAATATTGGTATACCCCCTCAACGTATCATTCCACGTGTCCTATAATGGGCAAACCTACAATTGAACCATGAAAGAATAGCCAACCTGTGTGTTGGTGGGTGGGGATAAAAATAAACTTATGAGAAATTAATAAAGATTTCAAGGCGTGTGCCAACGCCACTTTATTTAAAGTTCTATTCGTCTCACCTATATTTCGGTGTGCAAAAGAGTTACTATCAAATGAACTTCGAGGATACAATGAAGTCTAATGGTTGTCTATGTTTTTCATTGACGAAAACAATCCATTGAGTATTGAGGGGAGTATAGCAAGAATATCAATTTCTTTAAACAATTTTTGCATTAATTCTTTATAAAACAATTTAGGAATATTAGAAATAGAAGAGAATAGAAAGAAATTTTTTATGTGTTTTTGGTGTGTCAAACAAATGACAATTGACTCCTATTTATAAGAGTTCTTATGTCTCTTTATAAAAACATAACTAACCAAATTGATAGTCACATCTTTTAGCAATAAACACAATTATTCAATAAATATATATTTGAATAATTATGACTCTTTGATAATAATTAAGTAACAAGGGACATAACTCGTCACTATAACAGGGGCAAAGCTAGAACAATTTTGGGGGGGGGACGAATGAAATTTTAATTTTTTATAATCTATATCTTTATAATTTTTAAAGGGTTAAATCAAATTTTTATAATTTTAGGGAGGCAAAGTGCAATTTTACCTTACTAATTTAAAATTTTAAAATTTTTTAAAGGGCCTAAATAATAAATTTTTTTTATTTTAGGGGGCTGAGGCCCCTACGAGCCCTCCTAGTTTCGCCTCTGCACTATAAATAGTGACTACTTTTGATTAATAACCAAGTAGCATAACTTTTGATGACTTATAACTTTCTATTTGCAATTATTAGAACACTATATATATATTGAAAATGTTCTAACACATTGGACGTGCATGAGACGCATGTGGAGATTCAAGCTCATTGATTACTCAACTATCCTAAAACATAATATCATTGTCATTGCAAGAGAACAAAATGTGATCTCACTATCAATAATCTTTAGGCAAGACACGTAGACATATTAATCCCTTAATATATAAACTCACTATAGCACCTAAGAGAGGCCAGGAGACCACATCCTTCATTCTCCTCTTACCCTCTAAAATACTTTAAATCAACCCCCTTCTCCTCCTTATTAATCTCATTGGTTAACAAATATGCTTGTATGATGAAAATTGGTTGGATAAAATTTGTTGATAATTGATTAAATAATCCATTGGTCTAATTAAGTTATGGCCCTCTCCAAACTACCCATTGTTTAGAAAGAAAAATAATTAAAACAGAAAACAGATAGAAATTCTTGTGACCTTGCTTCCTATGATGCAAGATTTTTCATAAACGAATGAATGAAAAGTTATGTATAAAAACAAGTAAGTAGGATGGGTATTGACAAGTGACCCCATCATCTAAAAGTCAGTTAAATTGGATTGGGTTAAAATTTCGGTAAAAATATGCTTTGAAACTTTCTATTCTTCTGGCCTCGAAGCATCAAGCTCAATGTTTTGGGCCTATTGTATAAGTAGCTCCCATCTTTTAAATGTTTCTTAATAATTTTTTAATTTTAATTTTAATATCAGGTTGCTTAATCTTGGGGTTTGACCGTCATAGTTTATTAAGGAGTTCATGTTGGAGCTGTAGTTGAGTCTGATTGGATTTAAATATGAGACTGGAATATTTTATATTTGTTTAAGTTTAATTCGATTCGGAATATGGGTTTAAAATCTTATTTAGTCTTGAATATTTTTTAAAATTATTAATTAAGTTGATTTTAAGTCCGTTTATATTATTTTTATTTTTTTAATTTATATTTTAATTTAATAGTTAATATGATATATTTTTGTTTATTAAATTTTTATATATACGTAATTTAATATTTTTAGTCTATTTATATTATAATGTTATTTATTACTATAGATTTAATTTTAGTGTGTTAAAAATTATTTAATATATAAAAATAATATAATATAATGTAAACTTAGAAAATAGGCTGGGCTCAAGAATGCTTGAGCTAGAGCCCGATTCATATTTTAAACTGTAACACCCCCTAACCACAAACCGCCGCCGGAATAGGATTACGAGGCATTACCGGACATACCAAACAATTTACAAATAATTTTTAAATAAATAACCAACATATTAAAATAATTCATAAGTTGTTATAAATTTTACTAATTGATTTCATTTATTATTTTTTTATAAAAATTCCTGCAGCATTTTTACTTATTTTTACATAAAACCCCCTGCAAAATTTCAAAACATAACCAACCTAATTCCACTATTTCAATCAAGGCATTTATATACTTAAATCGTACTTGACATATTGACATAACAACCTAATTAATAAAAAATCCTATTATCATTTCTAATTAACTCATAAAACTAATCAAGTCATTTCGATTTGATACCAATGCCATAAAGGACTTGCACCATTTTACTAATATAATCATCAAAACACATAATATCTTACTTTACAACAAAACTATATAACATACCAAAATAACTATTATAATTCTTATGTACATGCCACTTTCATTTAAGGAAGAAACATCACCGTAATCTCTATGCAGGAATCGGGATTGACCTGGATGCTGAATCGAGACTCAGACCCCTTTTTCAACCTGAGCACGGAAACAACCGTACGCTGAGTATTTTATATTGGTATTACCATAATTCAAATTATAATAACAATAAAGAATTATAATTACGAAGCATGTAACTATCCGATTTCTTAAATATCAATTAATTCATAAACTTTCATTATTTAACAATAACAATACAATTTTTAGCTATCTTTTAATCTCAATCACATATCACATATAGCAATTTCAATCATTACATAAACATTAAATTCATGCCTTTTATTTTCAATATCGATTTCAATCTGCGAATTTTAAATTTTCTCATATTCAATACCTCAATCGATCAAATTCATTTAATTTTCTCATTTCAATTATTCACCCTATTAACAATCTGGACTTTGATGGATACACGGATTCCAACCCAAACACACCAGTACGGCACATTGTGCCTAAAACGGTACATAGTACCTGATCAGTATACGACACATAAGTGCCTGAAACGACACACGAGATGCCTGATACGACACATAAAGTGCCTGAAATACAACACATAAAGTGCCTGGTCGGCAAAGCCGATAAATCCCGTACTCTTTCAATCCTATGGCATGCCAACTATATCTGACTTAGCCCGACTAGTTAATAGGGTATTCAAATTCTCAATTCACTTTCATTTCCAATTCAAGATCACTTTTCCACTTTCTAATCAATTAACAATTTAATAACAATACATATTTCAAATAATCACATATAATCATATTTCGATTCAACTCAAACCACTTTTCAATCAATACACAATTCACATATTCACACATATTCATAAGTTAATTCACTTTATTTAATTCATATTTTAAATTCATTTTCCAATCAAATTCAAATCACTAATTACTTTTCAATCAATATACATTTCAAATACTCACATATTTCCATCATTCAATTCAATTTAATTCAATTCAAATCACTATTATCATTTCAATTGCTTACCTAATTTTACTTACCATGCATTTTAATTAAAATATAACAATTAATAATAAATAAATTTGAATTATAGTAATACAAACCGGAATTCTCTTCGGATCTAATCCTCGACGATCTTTTCTTTTCCTTTTTGGGCCGATGCTTCAGGCTCGATATTAGCTACGAACAATTAAAATAATTTCACAATCATTAGCACAAAACAATTTAATTGCTGAAATTTTTATCTAACTTTTACTTTAATTCTAATTTAATCCTAACTAAACCTATATATTTTTCTTTCTCAATTCATACCTTTTTACTACTTAATTTCCTACCAAACTCACATTTAACTATCTAATTTTATCATATTTTCATAATTTCGAATTTATTTCAATTTAATCCCTAAAATTCAAAACTTATAGCTTACTTCACAATTTAATCCTTTTATCAATTCTAACTAGAAATTCTATCAAATAAACCCTCAATTCCATCATTTATTCAACATAACTCTTACTCAAAAATCTATTAACTTTCAAATTTTCAACTTATATCCAAGAGTATTTCACTCTAGGATTCCAAAACATCAAATTTATGAGAAAAGGACTTGATTTAACTTACCTTTAAAGCTTCAAAACTTTAAACCCTAATTTTCCCTTTCTCCTTTCTTTCCTGCTCTGTTTCGTTTTTAGCTTTCTGTTTCTTTTCTTCTTTTGTTTCTTTACTATATATATATATATATAGGATATAATATAAAATAAAACATAATAAATATCTTTATTATTTAATAATATAATATGTTTATTAAACTTAAAAAATCCCAGATTTTTAAAGGTTACCGTTTCAAGTTATGCTTTTGGTTTAATTTCCTTTTAGTCCTTTTTACTTTCTTTTAATCTATAATTAGACTTTTACCCTTTATTCATTTTAATCCTTTTTTTCTAATTACTCTTAATTAAGATAAATTCACCTATCTAAAACCTAATTAAACACACAATTATTCTCGTAAATATTTCTAATAATTATTTTCGAACTCAGTTTACTAAGACGGAGTCCCGATAATGTACTTTTTCAATACTCGTGAATTTTGAGTCATTACATAAACGGTCATTATTTTGTTGCCTAATCTCATTTTTCAGGTTTAATGTTTTTGCCCAAACCTTTCTAAAGCCTTCAGCAGATAATCTAAACCATGAACAGGTATAATTGATGTCATCATAAGTAGCACTGTCAAATATTCTTGGGTAAGGTACAAGAATGGTGTGACCCCTATACTAGAGCTGAATTACCGGATTCAGATATTGGATGTTACAAAGCTAAAACACTTAGTAAAAATTTTACGACAGGTATAAAGTCATTCTAAAACGTGCTCCTTCTTCCTTTATTTATTGTTCTTAAAACAAAAGATTAATAAAAAAGAATGTTTAATAATTTCATCAGATTTTCGAAAATAGCATATGACATTTGAACTTAAAACTTTGTTAAAGACAAACTTCTTTACGGCAAAGAATACTAAGTGTCATATTCTTATGGTGTCCTTTGTGTGCATAATATTGCAACTCAAACTACTACCTTGGCGCATTCCTAGCTTAATCCCTCCTGGCGTACCAACTCTTTAATCAGAACTTGCATCACAAACAATCGCTTGTAAGTTCAAACGATCTTAGTGAATTTTAATCCAGGTTACCTTTGAACGTTTATTCTTAAATTCCACAACTTGAAGATACTTGATTTCTTTTTAGTCTTTGGCAGATATTTTTCTAATATGGGGTGCATACATATACGCCAATTGACTCATTAGATAGATTACAAATTTCACCACTCAATGCGGATCTCATTTCTTCTTCGGAAAACAAATGCATTACTCACAAAAATATTCATACAAAATCTACTTTCGGTGGATTCCCACACAACCAGATGTTGAACACCTCACCTAAGATGGCGTATTCACAGATATTATTCTTGACGGATACTTATACTAACTGATTTTTTAAGATGAGCTTTTCATCATAAAAATTCTATAAAAATTGATAACTTTTCATCATACTAAATATCCTTTAACGATGAACCAGTAAGTTAGGGACTTAATAAACGAGAATTTAAGGCTGAATTGGATGCTTTGTATTTGGACGTTCTTATATGATTCAACTTAAGTTTACTATATTCTAAATCTAGTTATGAAGTTGTGTTTTACGAGTAAGATTTTTTATATAATTTTATTAAATCAAATAATAAGTTCGTCAACGAAATAAATATATAATATAAAGATTCTTTTATTAAAATGGTTGATTCTTTTTAACAAGTTTGGTTAACTTCAGCATTTAATAAAATGAGAACTGAGAAGCTTGTAATTACTAAACTTATATCGCGACAAGAAGCCCGTCTAGCTCAGTCGGTAGAGCGCAAGGCTCTTAACCTTGTGGTCGTGGGTTCGAGCCCCACGGTGGAAGATTTTTTACATTTTCCAAGGAACTGGAAACTATTAGTTTTTAAATTTGTAAGAAGTTTATAATCTTACACAATGGAGATCAATTAGCCCGTCTAGCTCAGTCGGTAGAGCGCAAGGCTCTTAACCTTGTGGTCGTGGGTTCGAGCCCCACGGTGGGCGATCTTTAACTTTTTCCAAGTAACTGGAAACAATTAGTTTTGAATTTGTAAAAGAATTTACACATTCTAGATCAACCGGCCCGTCTAGCTCAGTCGGTAGAGCGCAAGGCTCTTAACCTTGTGGTCGTGGGTTCGAGCCCCACGGTGGGCGCTTTTTTGGATTTTTCCTATGATTAAATTGAAGTGAAGTGAGAAAGAGAAAGGACTAGAAGTGAATTTTAGCAAAAATGGACAATGAATCAAGGATGGAATTGGAGAGAAAGTTCAAGGGCATAATTAGATATTTATGAGAAAAGTCTCATGAATTGGTGGTAAATTTTGAACCCTTGGATGAAATTGAAATTTGAGAAAGAATGGTAACCATTAGATGAAAACGATGTTGGGATTATTTTATTATTTTTAAATATTTTAATTATTTAATCAATAGATTTTTATGATGGAAAATTGTAGAATTCTCCTTCATTTTTCTTACATCTCATGCCACTTTCATTTTCTTTCAGTTTAGTCCCTTTCAAGCTAGAAAACACCAAAATTCCATGGAAATGCTTAGTAAAACCAAGAATATTACATCATAGCAAAGTGAAGAAGATGTATGTTCATGTTGGAGAGAGAAAATCAAACTAAGTTTGAAATCAAGAAAATAAGGTATGAATGCATAAAGACCAGTGATGAAATAATAAAACACTTGCCATGAAATTAGAAAAAAAGGAAACGAACCGAATACTTTGCTATTATAACATTTTAAAAAGGAAATCAACAGTTTATTTAGTCATAGGGAAAAAGATTTCGCATTACTCAACAAAATCTCTTCAGTAGAATCTTCATTTCAGATTCAATCCTTTTTTTTTTGCTCTGGTTAGATATTTTTGTTTGTAAAATTAATTAACACAAATTGATTTTAACCAAAATAATTCAAATATAAAATGATCTAAACTCAAACAATTTATTTGTAATTACTCAAGTTCGAAATGACTTGACCTGACATGATTATGCAATCCGAATTTATTTTTAAAAATTAATTAGGTGAGCTCAACCGTACTAAAAAAATGAAACATACCCTAGATAAATATGAATCTACAATAATCTAAACTTAAAATCGAATGATTAGTTTATCCCAAAGTCAACTCAACCCACAAAATGACAAATGCATCAAAATGCTTATGAAGCAAAAAAATAAAAATAAAAATCGAATTAACTCAAACTTAATCCAAATTGGAACGCCTTCAATGTGGCATAGGAAAGATGCTGATGTGGCATGTTGCCTCCGGAAATTTTTTAAAAAAAATAATTAATAAAAATCGAAACATTTGAAGCATATCATAAATGAAAAAATCGAAACATTTAAAAAATTCAAATTAATTTTATTAATAATTTATATATTCGAATTCATTAATGCAAATTTTCAATTTGAACTTTTTTAAGTTCGAATATATATAAAAATTCTGAATAAAAATTAAAAATATTAAAATTTGATTTTTTTTCCAGTTTTTTTTATAATTTTTAATATTTTTTATAGTTGTTAAATTTTTATATTTTGAATTCATCTCAAACGAATTTGAACAAATGATTATCTAGATTTAAATAAACCTAGACAAAAGTATGTCTAGGTTCATTCAATAAGCAATTTTTATTAATTATTTTCATTTTTAAAAAATAGTTAATGTGGCATGTCGTGTGTCATCTCGTGGCTACCGTTAGCCACATCAGCGACTTTAATGGTCAAACTGGTCAACTAAGGCTTAGTTTGGATGGGCGGTGTGTTTAGCTCCGGTGAGGTTAAAAACAGCGGTGGCGGTGAGATTAGTTACTATAGCGGTGAGATTGGGTATTGTAGCAGTGAGATTAGAAATAGCAGTGAAGTATGTGTTTGGATTCAAACGTAGTTGTAACGGTGAGGTGAGAATAAAAAATGACTATTAAGGACATCATATTAGAATTGATATATAATAAAAAATTTTAAATTATTTTACTTTTTTAAAATTATTAAAATATGTGAATTTATTAATTTATTTAATAAAATATTAAAATATAAATTTATAATAAAATGTTTTTCCTTTAGCCATCAACGTTTTCTATTTTTTCCATCAAAGTTTTTTTTACTTTTCTTTATTCAATTTATTAATAAATGAAAAGGAGTAAAAAGGAATGACAATTGCGTTTGGAGTTTTGAATTTTCAATTGGCGAAATAGAGCGTGGAAATTTTGGGGTGTGGTGCGATGAACTCCTTCCACTGACCGAAAGTTGGCCATCCAAAGAGTTTCAAAGCGGCGCTACGTAAATCAATAGAAAACGCACTGAACTGATGCAAAATTTGGATCCAAAGGAGGCCTAAATCTAGTTGATTTTATTTTATTTTTGTCATTAAAGACCAAATAGAGTGTACTTTTTTAAGGGCTCAATTGATTTTTTTCATTTTTTATTAAGGGCCTTTTTGACCCTTAAACCTTATAATTATAATAATTAAAAAAAAAGTAAGAATCAGCGGCCTGACAAAAAAATAATAGTTACAAAGAAATCAATTTGATAGTATTATGTCACAAGTCGCAAATTAAAGCTTGTGACGAATGCACACATAACGTCCCATGAAGATTAACTAATTTAATGTGACTCATTTGATCCACTTGAACTGGCTTCATTCGTGTAATACATGGAAAACCTATCTACTTGGAGCCTTGGTTGCTCAGTAAAATACTTTTGTAAAACAAGAGTTACCATGGTGAATATTGTAAATCATAAGAGATAAGATTGTATAGAGTTTAAATCCCTTAGGACTCTCATCTTGTAGATAGACTTTAATCTTGACCTGAATTTTATTGAAATTTCATAAACCGAAATTAAAACTGAACTAAATGAAGCGAAATCGACTGAAGGATTGGATTACAAATATTAATGAGATGAATTGGATCAATATCCCTACTTTACTTTTTTGTATTGTATATAATGTATACAAAAAATAGAAATAAAAATATATATGTTGATATAATTTAAATTATATCGTTGGATCTGAAATAGCTTAGCTATAAATAGAGGTCTTTCATCTCATTTGTAATTATTCCATTTAGAGTTATTAACTATACTTTGAGAACATTTCCTCAAACACTTGGTGTTATTGTTTTCTTATGATTTTTCTATTTGATTCGATTTCCTTTGTCTTTGAGTTGTTTCCATTTTGTTTCGGTTCCTTAGAGAATTTTTTTTTTGTGAATTCTCATTTTTTGATAGTTAGGTTGACTTAGGCAAATTTGAAGTAAAAAAAAAAAAAACTTGAGCTAAATTTGATTAGCTCTTTAGTAAATAAGGGCTAGTTTACTATTGAGGTATTTGAAAAATTTGATAGTGTTTACCATTATTATTAAAAATAAATTTGAGAAAAAAAAGTTCAATTTAGACATATTATAATGTAAAAGATTTAATGAATAATAAAGAAATAATTTCATTAAAACACTTTTCTAAAGACAAAAGCTAAAAATCAGGTTTTAAATCGAGCTAAATCTCAATTTAAAATAAAAATTACTTTTTATTAATTTAAGTTTAATTATAAACAAAACCTTAATAGAAAGTGATGACATTACTACCGGGAGAAGTTGGCTTTGGGCTTTACGGTTTTTTATTAATGGATTTTAAAATTTAAAGTTATTTTATATTTTATTTTATTGGAATTAAGTAATTATTTTTAAAATTTGCACAGAATAATTAATAATTTTCATACATATTTAAAAATAATTGAAAAGCCTAAAATAGGACACTAAAATATATTAATATGCATAAAGAACGGTAAATGTGTTGGTACAATATCGACTATCTTAATTGAACCAATTGAATATTATTAGTTGAATTAAACAGGTCAAAAATTAAGTAAAAAAAAAGGTAAACTAAAATCTTAAAATAAATTGTAATTAAAGAAAACCTTGATGAATTGGCAATAAATGAGTTTAATATTGGGTTTAAGTCAATAAGTGCAAATAAATTACTTGTAGAATTCCATTATAATAAATGTTTTCCTCCTAGCTAAACAAAAAGAAATAATATTTACTAATTTTAATTATTTAATCCAAAGATGGCAAGAAATCCGAATGGTGTAGTGTGTTTACTAGAAAATATCTTCTAAATTAGTTCTTCTTCTTCCTAATTTCAACATCAACCAGATATAGATCTGTTTTGGAAGCTGCTCCATTCATTTCCAAATTCCAATACTTTCCTTACAAGAATAACATAACCAATCATTTTCTATCTTTTCATACTACATTTTATTTAAATTTCTCTTTTCATGTCTGCTTCACTACTCTCATTATTTCTCTATTTTTCATTTAATAATTTTTATAAATAAATTCCCTATTTTTATATTTTTTGATATATTTTGATAGCTGAAATATCCAATTAAAAAAACGGTTGTTTTTCTCCCAAACGACATTAAATTAAAAAAAAAAACTGAGTCGTAAGCTTAAACATCAAAATACAAATCATCCAAAATTCCTGCCGACATCCCTTTGTTGGTTTCAAATATTTTAGTTAATCCTTGGTTTTATGACATTTTGTTTTTGTCAGAAGGTTTTAAGACATTGACGTTTAATTTCAAAAACTATAAATATATTTATTATTGGTACATAATTAGAATATCTGTGACTGTGTGATATAATTTTAATAAAAACTAGTTTTTAATATTTATATTTTATATACTCTTTAATGATAGTTGTTGGAAAGTTGAAATATCACTTTTAAAAATAAAATATTTATACCATCTGAATTTTAATGTATAAAATTATTTAATAATTATATTTATATTCAAATCAAACAAAAATTGTTAAAATTTAAATCTAAATTTAAGTTTCCAAATTCTTCTTTTAAATATATTATTAAAACTTAAAGAAAAAAGAAAAAAAAAGGAAAGTTCCAGATCAGGGAGGGTCAGTGGCAGGACAGGCTTGTCATTTCTCTGTCAGATCCCGTTTTCCTTCCTTCATTCGCTTCACTCTTTCTAAGCTCTAAAAAACACACTCCTTTTGAATCTTTTTTTTGGTGGTGCAGAGAAGGATTCGAAGGCATTTCTCCATTGTTGTTTTATTCAATTACAAGCTACTTTTTTGTTTTGGTAGTTTTGAGAGTGGAATTAGGGAAAAAAATGGAGAAGAGCACTCCAGTGAGGAAACCACACACTTCCACTGCAGATCTACTCACTTGGTCCGAGACTCCTCAACCGGATTTCACCGCCTCCGCCGCACGCTCCACCCGCCCTCACCAGGTACTTTTTTTTTCCTTTCGAAAGAAGAAAAAAAAGATTTTGTTTGGATGGTGAGTTAGTGTACTTGATTGATTTATTTCGTTTATTAATGGTAGCCGTCGGATGGGATCAGAAAAGTGGTGTTTGGAGGTCAAGTGACCGATGAAGAATTTGAAAGCTTAAACAAACGGTGAGATCTACTTCCGCGTTCTTCCTCTCCTACAAATTCTTCATTTTCTTTGTTTTTTTTTTAAATTTCTTTGGTCATTTGTAAATTTTTTGCTCTACGTTCTGCATTTTGGAAAAAACAAAACGCTGTTACTATAGTTTTCTGTTTTTTTTTTAAAACAAATTGTTTCTACCATTTTCTCTCTCTTTATTATCTAAAATACTGTTTTGAAAAGAAAAAAGAAGGCCTCAAATCTACAAGGAATTTAAAACTTTCTAGTTTGATCTGTTCTATTATCTGTGATTGATTTCCTTATTAGATGTTATTTATCTGTCATTAATTAGCGATCCATTGGATCTCCGTTCTGCTCCAATTGTACCAACCGTTGAAGGAGATCTTAATTGTTCCAGCTGTAACTTTCTTTAACGTATCCAATCAATCCTGTTTTCCTGAGTTGGATTTCTAATGCTTTGTGAGGATTGATGATTTAATGTACATCTACAATCAGTTAAAACATTAAATATTCATTTCCACCGAAATGTCCGTTCATTTTTCTTTCAAGATTCGTTTGTTAGTTTCGAATTGTAAGCAGAAGTTCAGTAAGGCTGTTTTATTGCTGTTTTTCTAATTCACTCTGCTGCTGTCATCTGTTGCCATTTCCAGGAAACCTTGTTCTGGATATAAAATGAAGGAGATGACTGGTAGTGGTATTTTTGCAGCCGATGGAGAAAATGACGAATCAGAACCTGGTAGTGCAAATCCTACTCCAAACAACAAAACAGCAATACGAATGTACCAGGTTTCAATTTGTTCATTTTTTCAGTTATGTTCAGAACATAATAACATATTATATTCGTATCATGTTTAAAAAAGAAGTTTATGTTTGCCATTGTCAGCAATCTCTAGCTGGAATCAGTCACATCTCGTTTGCCGAGGAAGAGAGTATTACACCCAAAAAGCCAACTACTCTTCCTGAGGTGGCGAAGCAGCGTGAATTGAGTGGAACACTGCAAAGTGAGGAGGCGAAGTTGAAGAAGCAGCTCTCCGATGCCAAGTCAAAGGAGCTTGGTGGACATGACATCTTTGCACCCCCACCTGAAATTGTGCCGAGGCCAACAACCGTACGCGCTTTGGCTTTGAAGGACAATTTTGACATGGGAGAACCTGATACACATAAAGTAAGTACATGTTAAAACTCCGAACTTACTAAATTCTTCTCATTGCTTGAACAAATTGTTCCTTGTGCAACAAATGACACCTAAGGTAGCTAGGGATCGTATATCAGGCTTAGCAAGAAGTATGAATTACATTGTTGTGCTTCACTTTAGCTTAGGGATTGCAAATCATTGCTTCCTATATTCTTGCTGAATTGCGATCATTATGTACTTAAGTTTGCCTAATTAATTAAATTTGAATATCTAACTGTTTATGAACTTGGATGCTATGCTGCAGCCTGCTGGAGGTAGCATGCCAAGTGAGGAGACCGTGGTTAAGACAGCAAAGAAAATACATAACCAGAAATTCGCAGAGCTATCCGGAAACGACATATTTAAGGGTGATGTTCCTCCAGGTTCTGCTGAAAAACCACTCAGTGTAGCGAAACTGCGGGAGATGAGCGGTAGCAACATCTTTGCTGAAGGGAAGGTAGAGTCTCGAGTCAGTAGCGGACGCAAACCCCCTGGTGGGGAAAGCACCATTGCTTTGGTTTAACTTCATAGGTCTAACACCGTCTCCGATTACCGTGTTTTTCTGTTATCTTCAGTGGGGGTGTGTGATTATGGGTTCTGGGAATTATGTTTTAGGTTTAACATGTCAACTTGACCTAAGAACCTATATGCTAATTACTTGTTTCATAATTTTGTGCATTACCGTCCCGTTTCGTTGACGGTCTAGGGCTCTTTCAAGTCCAATTTTATTGCTTTACTGCTATATATGATTATTATCGCTATATGCTTTGTTTGAACCTCCTTTTCAAAGGAGTCCTTGTTTCAGTGGGCAAAAGTTATAGTATTTTTCAAATGTATGTATACATATTCATACATTCGTGTCGAAAAAAGAGGTGGCGAAAGGGGAATGGTGAGCAGAGTACGGACCTATAATAATGAATGCCCATATCATTGTCCGACAAAAAAAAAGCCGCGCGGTTTGGCGAATGGAATTTGGCATTTAAGGAGAGCATGATCTCTGCCACGCTTTTGTCATTATTTTCAATGGTGGTCACTGCAGACCACTGTTTACATGCTTTCGGGTAAAATCCACACCGTACGAATCAGTGGCACTGCCAGATAGATACAGCAATAATTTATTTATTTATTTATTTAGTAGATAAGGAAGCTAAATACATTTAGTCATAGCAGGAAGTTTATCTCACCCTTATCTATTTATTCATCTTTCTAAAATGGGTTTTTCAAAAAATTAAAGCAATTTAATTCTTATTAATTTCAAAATTAATTATAGTGTTGATTTTTCTTTTAATTTTACATATTTTGATTATTAATAACAAATTCTGTTAAAATATTGATATGTAAATATTGTGGTATATTGTGTAAACATTTTAGGATCAAATCTGTTAACTGATAAAAAAATTAATATTGTGATTAACAATCATTAGTGACTCTTTACGAAATTCAAAGGATCGAATTACTTTGATTTTTTTGAGATAAAATGTTTTTACCAAAATAATAAATAATTATAAGCTATATCATAATTTATTTATTTCAAAATAAAATTCAAAATTTTTAGTTTGTCTTTTTGACGAGATAGTTCAGGTAAATCCAGTCTGGTTGTTGAAAGATAAATCCTTTTGTTAATCTAATAATTCTTTTTTTTCTATTTTTTAAAAATAAATATAAATTTCAGATTTTTAATTTTAATTTTGACTTGGCAAATGTGAACAAGTACGGAAATAAATGAAGGTTGGTATCTATAAGATAGGAAAACTTGGTCATAGCTTTCAACACTGACATGGATTTGTTTATATATTTTAGGCAATAACAATGCTTAAAGTAATATTTATTGTTATTAAAAATAAAGTTTAGACTCTTATTTTCAGGTAGATTTTTTAAAATTTTTTACAGAAAAATATCAAAAAGTAAATTTTAAAAATAAATAAATGAATAAAAACAATTTGGTCAATTAATCAAAACAAAAATCAAGCAGGTTTCTTCGCCAAAGAAGTTAGGATATTTTTTTTATTTGTCTATTTAGATTCAGTTAGCTAAAAAAAAAATCTTAAATCATTTGAAAAAAACAATAAAAGAAAAAGCTTGTTTTTTTTGGAAAAAGATCCTCTCTTTTTTTTTCTCTGTAATTTTTTTTTTGGGTATTTCACAGTATAGTGCCGGCTCACCTCACTCCAATGGCGTGAGCTTAAAACGTCAATAATCCTTACCGTACACCATTATTTTTTTTGTAACCGTTTCTCGCATACAAAAAAAAAACCCATCATTTTTCTCTTTAAAAGAAACCCGAAAACCAAATCAACCAAAAAATCAATCTGAAAAGGAAACGTCTTTTTTGTTTTTTTGGGTGTTGGTGTTCTTCTCTTTTGTCAACTTTGTTTTACGTAAAAAAAAAACCAAAAAAAAATATTCTCATTTGGGTTTTTGCTTCTTAGTATCTGTAAAAATTTGGGTTCTTTTTTTTTTGTTTTTTTTTGAAGATGTATAAACTGGGTGAGAAGAAGGAGCAGAAGATGATGACAAGGGACATGAAGAGAAACAGTGAGCTGGAAACTTTATTTAGCAGTGAGATCTCTGAGGCTCCTCCTCCATTGCTCAATCTTCAACACCATTCAACAAAGGGTAGAGTTTCTCCTTCTCCTTCAAACTCTTTCACCAATGGGTTCCCTTCTTCACCCGAAGATACCCCACCATTTGAGGACCAACAACAACACCACCATCACCACCACCCCAAGTTTCATCACTGTGGACTCTGGTTGGATTCTAAACGGTTACCCGATTCCCATTACAGAAACAAGAACGTCAATGAAAATAAGTTGGTCGATGATGGTTTTGGTTTGTGTGAGAATCTGTATCAAATGCATATTAGAGATGATGAAAGGGATGGGGATACTTCTGGTCAAATGAGGAAATTTGAAAGGGACCCAGATGGTTTCGCCTTCAGTTTTGGTGATGTCTCGTCTTATCACGCTGAAAAATATGGTTCTTACGATGGTTTTAACAAAGGGTTTCAATCGTCTCCACAACAAGTTTCGATGTGTTTAGATGGTGGTGATGTCTTCAGGTCCACCTTTCTTGGGCTGCAAGGTACTGGATACGAAAAGGGTGATTCATTTGGGTCTTATAGTATTGGTTACAATCAGTCCAATGATTTGTCTTCAGTACCGAGTTGGCATGATAACCAAAGAAACTATCTTTTGGAGCAGAGAATGGAACAGGGTAGGGGATTGGATAATAGGGGGATGTTGCTGCAGGGTGCTTTTACCACTAGGCCCTACATCGGTAACCCTTTTGTTTGTTCCCAGCAATGTGGAATTGATGGTAATGGAGGAAGAGCTGCCATTGATTCATTGAGTTCTCCTGGGTTCTTGCACAGTAAGATTCCTCTTGAGGAGAATGTAATGGAGGATCATAGTGTTATCATTCAAGGAAGAGGTTTGAAATATGATATCGAGAACAAGGGCTTTGATTCGTTCAAATGTTGTAAGAAAAAGACTCTCAAGGAGTTTGGATTGCAAAACCTGCAAGAGAAAAACTCTAAACTTGATAAAAGACATGGAGAAAATGTAATACTGATGCCAAGTCCATATTCCTTAGTCGAGTTTCAAGGTTGTATATATTACATGGCTAAGGACCAGAAAGGTTGTCGCTTCCTACAAAGGATATTTGATGAAGGAAGCTGCTTGGATGTTCAAATTATATTCAACGAGGTTATTGAAAACATTGTTGAACTAATGATGGACCCCTTTGGAAACTACCTTGTCCAAAAGTTGCTAGATGTGTGTAACGAAGACCAAAGGCTGCAGATTATTCTCACTGTGACCAAAGAAACCGGACAGCTAGTGAGGATTTCCTTGAACACATATGGGTATTTGCTTCATTTATCATTCATTTTCTTTTCTTTTTAATGATATTGTTTGTCAATATACATATATATGTTGCTAAGGGGATTCACCGTGCTATATTTCAGTACACGTGTGGTACAGAAGTTGATTGAGACTCTCAAATCCAGACAACAGATTTCTCTTATCAAATCTGCTCTTAAACCTGGAATTCTTGATCTCATCAAGGATCTTAATGGGAATCATGTGTTGCAGCGCTGCTTGCAATGTCTTAACAATGAAGATAATAAGGTATAAAGATGAGGGGTAAATTAACTTTTGAGGTTTAATATTTGTTCTCGTAAATTATCCCAATCATGCACATTTCTAAGTTCTTTTTGTTTTGGGCTAATTGTTACTTAGAACCATATTTTATCTCTAAAATGAATCACTTTTCATGTGTGGTTCACTACTATTTGTTTAATATGTTGTGAAGGTCATGTTATGATACCATCATGAGTTTTCTGTTTGACGATGACTTATATTTTAAGTCTCAAAATGCACATTTTACATTGTTTAGCAACAGTTTTTGCAACATGAATCTTTTGCATTGTATTAAATGATTTTACTCATCCAACTTTCTTTGCTTCAGTAGCATGTTGTAGGTTCATTAATTAATAAATCAACAGGAACTGTATTAAAGAATCTGGCCTTCAACTACAGTCTCATTTCATCATGCCAACCTACTGCATGATCTATCTCTAGTTAATTATTTGAACATATGTCTTGTTCACATGTATTTCATCTTGACAAAGGGTACTCAATTCTTCTAAAGAAAATTGTATGGCTATTTTAGGGGTCTTTATTCTATGGCCTATTACCTATGCACTTAATTTTGTCTCTGATGCCATTTGGAGGCACACCTTGGTTTGATTCAATACAAAGTTTGAAGGTTAGAGATCACAACGATGTTCTGTTTGAACATGTAGCTCATCTTCGTCGGTTCAGGGTATTCTTTGTATGTATACTCTTAGTATATTTTAACTCATTGTTTTTAGGAGTGTGTTGTAAACAGGCAAAAGGCTTTCTTCTACAGGCTTAATTATGGCTATTTGGTTATTTGCATATTGCCGATGCATGACAGTCAACTGTCATGTGTCCAAGGAGCCTGTTAGAAGGAATCTGTTCCATCTTTTCGAATATTTATTAATGCGAATATTCTTTCCATGGGATGAACCAACATGTTACAGGTTATAATAGCAAGTGAGATAATATTAAATAAAACACTTGAAGAGTTCTTAGTCCATTGGAAGAAACTCTTGTACCTCGCAACTTCTTATGATTGATCAAGCACTCCTGTGTTGAGTTGTAAACTTACAGAATTTTGTCCAAATTCGTCATGAAGTATGCTTCTTTTCATACCGTAGTTGGCAGGCTTGGTGCATTTCTGTTTTAAGAATTCTATCTCTACTTTGATTTTATGCATTTTCGTATGACCTAACATCTTATATTTTTACTAAATTTTGATTCTTAAACTTTTTTGGTTGATGCAGATTATTTTTGATGCTGCTGCAAAATTTTGCGTAGATATCGCCACTCATCGCCATGGCTGCTGTGTGTTGCAACGTTGCATTGCTCATTCCAATGGACCACATCGAGATAAGCTAATCACTCAAATATCCAGAAATGGACTTCTTCTTGCTCAGGATCCTTTCGGGTAATAAGTGAAGCTCTGATTGTTTATTTCTTTGCTTCCTAGTTTTCTGACAAATTAGGTTTCCATTGCTGGTTCTGACTACTTTAGAAATTTACTTGAATCAAGTTGAGTAAACTTGGATCCAGCTTAATGAAAAAATCAACCCACTTACATATTTATGTGATTAGCATGCTAACGAATTGTATCATCATGTAAAAATTCATGATAGGATAACAATCTTGCTTCATAGAACAGGGTGATGACTGGCATCTTTCATTAGAGTTGAATGGATGCATCCTTAGGGATTGTCTACGGCCAATAGATCAGGTTTTTGAGAGTCATTAATCCATTTAATAAACATAGCCATTTCTCTTTTGGTATTTAATTCTTAAGCCACTTCTGTTCCTTCTACCATATGTCAAATGAGTATGGTGTGTACTCATTGGTATTGAGAATACATGACAAGCTAACATCTTGAGCTCAATGTGGTGCCAGACGAGCTTTCATGTCTCAAAAACCTGCCGGTAAGTACATAAGATTTGCATCGCATCACATTTATCTAATATTGATGGGTATTTTACATCTAGAATGCTAACATGCTTATTAGTTATAATTAGTTGGCTGTGAATCGAAATGCTGTCTGTGCTTTCTGGTTCAGCTTTTGTGTCATTAGCTGCAATATATGTGTTGAATTTTTTATTTTCTACAATTAGATTCTTCATAGCTTTAATTGTCTTTCTTGTTGGCATATCAGAGTACCTAAAAGGGAAAAAAAAAGGCCCTCTAACAACTCTCCTACATTAGAAATAGACTCATCCTTAGAACCATATATAATCATGAATGACAAGGATTTCATCAAGAAAATGGCGCTCTCTCTCTCATTTGTAGTCTTCTTTTGTTGTCTGGAACAGGAACTATGTTGTTCAGTACATTATAGAGCTGAAGGTCAACTCTGGCAACTTACTATCTCAGTTCAAAGGGCACTATGTTCATCTCTCAATGCAGAAATTTAGCAGCCATGTGGTTGAAAAATGCCTCAAGCATTTTGCAGAGAGTAGGTCTCAGATCATCCGTGAGTTAACCTCTGTTGTTCACTTTGAACAATTATTGCAAGACCCATTTGCCAACTATGTAATTCAGTCTGCTTTAGTAGTAACCAAGGTAAGGGAACAACTTGTCGTTTCTTCTGCCATTTTTTATGCTTTGATTCATAACTAGTTCAAATCCACATGAAACCTGCCATAGGAATTCTCTTCATCACATAATCAATTTTGTCTTGAGTAGGGTCCTCTACATGCTTCTCTAGTAGATGCGGTTCGACCACACACGATCCTTCGTACCAGCCCGTATTGCAAGAGAATTTTCTCAAGGAACCTCCTAAAGAAGTGATCGAAGTCACTTTGCCAAAGTGTTGTTGTTCGTCCAAAGTTTGCTAGCTTGTTCAGTACAAAATAAGTAAATGTCCTGGGATTACTAGATAGAGAATGTAAGATGAAGCTACTGGTGCTGAAGTCTTTGATGAAAAGACTTACAGCCTCAGATCAGCGGATCATCTGCTTTGGAAAGAGTCCTAAGGATGTAGAAGAAAATTTTTGCTTCTAGTTGTTTATTATGTAGTTGCAACTTGTATTATTCTGTTGTCTTGTTGTTGTCTTGTCGAGCCAAACTTTGGATGTATGATATTTTTATCACGTTCAAGGACTTCAATTTCTGCTTAGGAATGTTGCAAATCTTATGCCCCAATTTCCCTTTTTCTCATTTGGAATTTGGAAAATAATTGAACATCATGTCAAGTTCTTCAGAAAAATAAGTGAACTTTGCTAAAAACAGAAGTTAATTGTCTAAACCATAATTAAAATAGAGGGCTTAAAAGTATGAAAATATAAGGGGTCAGGTAACACCTTTTTATTCCATGGAATAGAACGTATGATGAACTGTTACAGACAGATCTCAAACAACTCCTATTGCACTACAAGTTCTCAAGGAAAAGGTAATTAAGGGTATAAAAATGCTAATCCATTAACCCGTTATAACCACACAAAAGCTAAACAAACAACATTAGAGCAAATACCAAACGTTTCTAAGGTGGTATCTTAGATGAAGATCAAAGAGTCGTAGATGGGACAAGATGTGGTCGAACAACAGCTGAGAAATAGTGTGCATGGTTGGCCGAGATTTTGAATTGATATTTAAACATGAAACAGCCAACTTCAGGATTAATACGAGTTTGTTCACAACTTCCGGCAGTGGAGGTGCAAGCCTTTGATCCAACACATTGTTTAGTGGAATGCTTTCAGCAGTTAAAATTGATAGATTAGAGAGAAATTCACCCGGATATGCCCCAACTATCAATTCCAATGCCAGCACACCAAAACAAAACACATCACATTTTTCAGAAACTTGCATGGTGTAGGAAAGCTCTGCAAAGAAAAAGAAATAATAGTTGATAACAAATATTATCCTCTATGCTATGTCATCTATGGAAGTAAAATGAAAAATCACCTGGTGCAATGTATCCGTATGTTCCAGCAATATTACTCCAATTGGATGAGTCTGGATTGAGAAGCTTAGCAGTGCCAGAGTCTGCAAGGTGAGCCTCATACTCCAAATCAAGCAAAATGTTGTTGCTTGTTATATCTCGATGAACAATGGGCGGTGAACAGTCATGGTGCAAATAGGAGAGGGCATTAGCAACACCTTTGACAATATTCACCCCCTTGTTCCAGTCCAATTTCTTAGATTCTTCATCATTGCAGAGAACAGAAGCCAAGCTACCCCTTTCAAGGTACTTGTATACTAAGAAGGAATGACCTGCAGAGGAACAAAAACCGTAGAACTTCACGATATTTCTGTGTCTTGTTTCTACTAATGCCCTTACCTTATTTAGGAACTGTCTCTGATCTGCCATTTCACCAGTATGCAACGGATGGAATTTCTTCACAGCTACAACATCTCCTGATGACAGCTCTGCTTTGTATACGTTTCCATATCCTGCCTTTCCAATGCAATATTGAGCATCAAAATCTTTGGTGGCTCTAATGATCTCTTTATACAATATTCTTCCGTTAAAGGGAGTTACAGTGAAAAATATTTCATCAGTTGCATTGCTTTGTCTTTCTTCATCTGTATCTTTCTTCCTCTTGAAGGCAAACAACAAAGCAATTGATGAAATCGAGAGACCAGAAACCAATAAAAGAGGGAAAATAACTACGAAAAGGGTTTTGTTGTTGTTGTGACCCTTCTTAGAAAAAAGGTGTGCAAGGCGGTAATCCACTAGCATTGCCACATAATGCTTTGTTCCCTCTCAATTCTTGTACTGAAGCATTTACAAATGCTTGACAGTTGGGAATGGGACCCTGGAGCTCATTGAATGAAATGTCAACAGTGTACAAGCCCCGGAGATGCTCAAAAGAGGCTGGGATTTCACCAGAGAGATTGTTGTGAGAAAGGTTTAGCGTCTCCAAGCTCTGCAAACTTTGAAGTTCCCCTGGAATCTCCCCTGAAAGCATGTTGTGACTCAAATCTAGATGAAACAGCCTAGTTAACTTGCCTACTTGAATTGGAATATTTTGGCTAAACTGATTGATGCTCAAATTCAAGTAGAATGACATGGACAGATTCCCTATAGTTTCAGGGATGGACTTGCTCAATTGGTTTGCAGACAAGTCTAGATACAAAAGCTTGGACATAAGTCCTAGTTCCAGGGGTATTGCACCACTGAGATTGTTCCTTGCAATAGATAGGATCTCTAAACTTTTGCACAACCCCCAATTGGAAGACACTTCACCATAAAATTCATTGTCACTTAATTCAATGAATTTTAGATTCGGGTAAACGCTTAAATCTTCAGATATATTTCCTCTGAGTCGGTTTCTTTCAAGGTAGACTCTCTTCAAGCTAGTGCAATTTTTCAACCCTTGAGGGATTGGGCCGGTAAGCTGGTTGTCATTTGCTGTGAAGTATTCAAGTGATCCACCACGGCAAAGGCCTTGCGGCAAATTTCCTGTCAGATTGTTGTGGTCTAGTTCTAACACGGTCAACTTCATCAAGTTTCCAATTTCTTCAGGAATGGAACCTGAGAGCCGGTTGTCTCGGAGGAACAGAATTTCCAAGTTGCTCAAATTGCCAAGTGAAGCAGGAATAGAGCCATTGAGTTGGTTTTCACTCAACTCTAGGTCAACAAGAGAATTCAAGTTTCCTATCTCCTCAGGAATTGGACCAGAGAGTTGATTTTCATAAAGGTGGGCAAGTGTAAGAAGTCTCAAGTCACCAAATGAGGTTGGGATCAAGCCAGATACATTGTTGTGATAAAGGCTTATTTCAGAAAGAGATTCCATATTCCCTAACTCAGAGGGGATGGGACCTGAAAGACTATTGTTAAACATCTGAAGCACCGTCAGTTTTTTCAAGTTTCCAAACGTGGAAGGGATTGGACCAGTTAGACGGTTGGTGTCCAGGTAAACTTCAACCAAATTCCTAAGGTTTCCCAATTCTGGAGGAATGGGACCAGAAAGGGAATTATCAAAGAGAATTAAGGAAAGAAGTCGACTTAGTTTACCGAGAGAAGCAGGAATGCAACCATTTAGCTTGTTGCTACACAAGGCAAGTTCAGTGAGAAATTTGAGCTGACCGATTTCTCGCGGAATTGAGCCGTTCAACTGATTTCCAGCAAGGTGGAGGGTCTGAAGATGTACAAGGTGGCTAATTTCAGGTGGGATTTTCCCAGAGAACTGGTTAAAGGATAAATCGAGGTAGGTGAGTTTGGAGAGCTGACTGATTTTAGGTGGGATTATGCCATAAAGTTCATTGGTGCTAAGGTCCAACTCTGCAAGATTAGGCAAAGACAAGAATGGAAATAGATGGAGCGTACCTTTTACACCATAGCCAGTGAGGTTAATCTTTATAACACTGTCCGCATGGTTGCAATGGATTCCAAACCAGGCACAAGGACTTGTTTTGGTATTTGGGTTGTTGGAAGTATTCCAGGAAAGCAAAACAGAATGGTTTTGGCTTTGAAGGCTGGCTTTCCATTTGAGGATTGCCAATGCTGCTGCTGCAGAATCAGAAGCAACATTAAGAGAAGAACATAGAAAAGTAACACACAAGAGTAAGGGAGCAAGCAAGGTTAAACTCTTCATGATTAACAAATGCTCTGCATGCAAGTAACAGCCATGATATGAAGGTTAATATATAGGTTAATTGCAGTAGCCTGTACGATCAAACTAACTATTAAGTCTTTCAACCCTCAAATAAAAAAAATTTAAGTCTTTCACCCATTTTTCACTCCATACTTTTATGTCTCTGTATTATAATAATTTATGTTGGCCGATTTAGTGTCAAGAAGACAACTGTCATATAAGACTACAAAATGGAGATGTGGAAAAATGGATTCAGTGTAGTAACATAAATCTATCCCTCTAAGTCTTCGCATTCTATTAGTTTATGTTATTCCATTAATTTCGTTGGCAATTTTTGTACTGTACTTATGATAGACTCTCCCTCTTGACTTGGACATTCACACAGGCAATAGGCTTTTATCTCCCTATATATAGGTTAATTGCAGTTGCCTGTACGATCAAAATAACTATTAAAAGTCTCTCACCCATGTTTCACTCCAAAGTTGAAGTCTTTGTATTATAGTAATTTATGTTAGCCCCATTCAAGGTCAAGAGAGCTTTGCCCCTTTCAGTCTTAAGGTATGAATCACTGTCCCTTTTGACTCACACAAGCTAAAAGCGTCTTTCTGTTTTGGGTCCAAAGCAATCGCATTTCAGACAAAGCTTTCTCCTATTACAGAGTTAAATTTTCACATGAGACTTGGAACAGAAGATGTCGAAAAATGAATACAATGTAGTAACATAAGTCTCACCCATTTCTCAAACTTCTATGTCTTTGTTAATGGTCGTTGGTATCTTTTATAGTTGGCTTATCATAGACTCTCCATCTTTATTTTGGGCATTCGCACTCACACAGGCAATACGCTTTTCTCTTTTGTCTCCTTTGGGTCCCAAGCAATAGCATTTCTGAGTTTATACCAACCCTCCTGTAATTTAAACGAGTATAAAATATCATACGAGGCTTGAAGTGGGAGATGTGTAAAAATGAATATTTCACTGTTCTAACTATAACTGAAACAAAAATTGATAATGTTTCAATGAATTCAGGGTTCCAAAACAAGAACTAAGATACCAGAACTAAAAAAGAATATTTCTAAGAGGACAAATGACGAATATATTGCGAGCAGAAAACGAAAGAACTCAAAACTTGACCACGGATTAAAAAAAAAAGGAGGACATTCAAGACGGGAAGTCGGAAGAGAAGTGAAGTGATGCGGTTAAAAACTACACTAACCCAAAGATTGAAAGATGATAGCGTATCCAAAATCAAGCCAAAGTTTGGCAAACAACTAAACAATGTAAGACTGATGATTCCTTGATCATCTCTAACAATACCACCTTGTAAAGCCCTTTCACTTTCAACTCTGTATTTTTATTTAAGTAGTAATGCAGTAAAAAATAGATGTAAGCTCCATTTAGTTGATATCAATCCATCTACATTTTGTAAATGAAGATTATACCTAAATCATTTATAGTTTTTCTTTTCCTCTTTTTGGTAAATGAAACAAATCATTAGTTCTTAAGTGTTAATGAAAATTATAGGGTGAGTATCACTAAAAAAAGCTTAGGATTGAGTATAGTGACAAATCAATGTTGGTGAGTTCATGAGTTGATTGATTTAAGAAAGGACTGTTACAAAAATTTCATCTAATCTATACCAAGGCCTAACTGTTCAAGCTTGGGCAAAGACGAGAATGGAACTGTAGCTTCTAGACCATAGTTGCTAAAGGTTAATCCTGAAATGCAGTTCGGCCTCACAAATGGGTGTCACCATATAATTGGTTGCTTGTACATGTCATCACAAATTAACAATGTCAAAATAGAGGTATTAAAATGTGTAATGAAATATAAGTTTAGATACCAATTATATATAAAAAAAAAAAAAAGAAATACAAACTATATATTTTTAGACAAGTTTAAGAGTTAAACTACACATTCACTCAAAAATTAATTCAAAGGTGAAAGGAGAAAATGAATCATTAACCAAAGCAAAAAGTGATTTTGAAACAAAAGTAAATGATATGTAAGTTCAAATTTATAATTTGAACAAAAGAATATGAATTTGCATACTTCAATTTCTAACTTTCTGGCCATCAAAAGCTTAATGATATATACAAAATTTATTTCGTTTTGAGAAAGATGGATTATATTTTAAGGGGTGTGTTTGAAAAGTTACCTAATAATTGGATTAGAGTGTAATTGCTTATAATTGCATATCTATGTCATATTTGGGTAATCACTATAATTTGTGAGTCCCACTTAATTGAGTGTCATTGGAGTACTCCAATCGTATTTTCTAATATTTAGGGGTTGAGAATTGGAGTAATTATATAGAATATAAATAATTACACTCAATCCAATTACCTATGGCTTTCCAAACATGTTGATATATGATTTAAGCTTAAAAGTCACTTTTTTTACAATAATAATGTTTTAATTTTAGGACATTTTATTTTTAAAATATAATGATATGCTATTTTACTGATGTTGTTTAAATGATTTGAAATTTTATTGAGGAGAAATAAATTTTATACATTTTAACCAACTAATAAATTAATTAAATTGCATAATATTTATTATGAATTGATTACACTAAATTTAACTAAATTAAATTATTATTTATTGTTACTTATTTATATTAGGTCAATGACCAATCAATAATAACAAGGAGTATGTGTCTGATGTTAGAGAGAAAGCACCCAACAAATTTGGAATGGGAGAGTAATTAGATAAAATTACACAGTATATTTATTTTTTAATTTTATTAGTAATTGAATTGTTAAAATTTTCTTAGACTAATATGGCATATACATTGATTTGATTTTAGGTTTTGTTACTTTTTAGAGAACTTTTTTCTCAAATATTATTAATAATTTTTATTATAATTAATATTTTTTTAGAATTTATAGTTATGTAGTTGTGTAATTACAATATCTACTATCAAAGATGACATAAGGAATTACAATATAATTACACTCTACCAATTAAACATGATTAGGATATTAAAATTCCTTACAATTACTAGAGGATGTAATTACTACTTTAGTATTTATACTTTCATCCAATCACTTTGTAGTGTTCAAACGGCTTAAAAATTTTTAAAAAAGAAAACACAACTCAAAAACTTCTTTGTCAGACAAAGCTATATTTATGATCCCTTACTTTCTTGTACCAACGGCCACAAACTAGATCATGAGAGGCAACTTTGTCCCTTAAGGATTATCATTTAAATTGTAAACTCACTAAGAGTGTACGGATTTCACAAGTTGGAATATGATAGACAAATTTGTCCCCCTAAAAATTGTCACTTAATGGGTTAAACTCACTAAAAGTGTCTGGATTTCAAAAAAAAAAAAAAACGAGCACTAGTCAAAATATTAACGTGAAATTCAAAAAGAACAAAATTTGTTACTACTAGTTCCAAAGGATCTAAGAAAATTTGGGTATCCAAAATCAAGATTCGACTTTGTGTTTGTAAGAGGATGAGAGGTTAACATGTTAAAGAAGGCATCATGTTATCTTGATAGTGTATCCTTAAGGCACATGACAAAAGACAAGAGCCATTTCATAGAATTGATGCCAAAGAATGGAAGAGATGTAACATTTGGTGACAACTCCGAAGATATTAAAAGCATGAGTTCTATTGGTAAAAATACTTTCACTCATATTGAAAATGTGTTTTTTTCTTTGCTAAATGTCTCAAGGAAAATATACTTCAAACCTCATTCTAAAGTTGTAAATATAGAGTCAAATAGAATTATTTTTGTAGGTCCTAGGTTAGGTAATATTTATGTGGTGCATCTAGATGTTTTAGATTCTTTTCATTCGTGTTTTATGACAAATAGTGAAGAGGCATATTGGTTATGGCACAGAAATTTAAAACATGTTAGCATAAATGTGTTGAGATCTAGTGTCTTTAGTGTAGTATTTTTGACTATGTACTTGTAATTTTTTGAATATATTAACGGTTTAAATAAATATGATCAGTATTATTAATATCTTACAGATATTCTCCTCAATGATTTTTGCACACAAAACAAAATGAATGCAAATATTAGTTTCTTGATTATCTAATGTTTAACTAATATTAAGCGACATTGTGTGGTAGGATCGTAATGCGGAAAGATAGCTTATATTAGTAGATAATCTAAACATATCATTAGTCTAATTGGAATTGAGCAAATAAATTAAAAGACTAATATAACATTTATCAAGTTCAATTGAGGAGATACATTATTTCGGATATCGAAGCGAATTAAATCCTAAAAGATAGATACATGGATGTGATTGATTGTATTGACAATACATCAGATAGGACCCAAGTAAAATAAATCCTAGATCCATTTATGAATCTATTTACTTGTGACTTTCATAGTGCGGCGTACCTCAATCTTGAGTGGATGATAAACTATGTATGCATGACTCGTATAATTTTATGTAAGTGAAAGTTTGAGCTCAAACAAGTAAGGAATTGAAACTTGGTGCGTTGGGTATAAAACTTCTGCAGTATGTAGCATCATTTCACAATAGTAAAATTTATAGCCCAATTAAAGGGTAAATGATATTCGCTCATCGACATTACATGATAGATTAAAAGTAGTGTGGTCATGAGTCATTTGTATTTGTGATAAATGATTTAATTACTAATTGTTAGCAATTGGCTTTTCATAAAAGAAGATGTAATACTTACCGTGAGATAAAATATGATCATATTGGGAGAATTGATTTATCCCAAAGAGATTGAGAATATTCTATAAGTTTAACTCAATAAGGTCTTTGGACAAGCACTCCATGAGTGACTTTCATAATGGTATATAATACGGGAGAGCTTAATCATGATATTTTAGTGGAATGACTTTTTCACTGAATAATGATATAGTTAATAGGCGAAAAATTGGAATTTAATTGCAAATTATTTGAGCCTAATTATATATGTTCAATCGGTCCCTCTCTAGCTCGAGATAACCAGAAACAAATTGCATGCAGAACCAATAATATGGAATGAATGAAAATGATGAATTAAGAAAAATAGATCTCATGTATCACTATCCGCAATAAATGCGTTTTCTTGCTAAGGACAAAAATAACATAGGAATTAATTTAATTTCTTCGAATTATTATTTATTTAATTACAAATAAATTATTAGAGTTTGAAGTATGAATTAAATTAATTAGTCACCCTAAATTTGTTGAATAGAGCAATTAAACATAGTTTCTCATAAATTTTGATATGATAAAGTTGAAATGACTTTTGTGGAATTAGAATTAGGTTTAGAAAATAATTTAATTGAAAAATTAATTAATTAATATTTTAGAAATTAGATTTTGAGTTGGATAAATTATAAATGTTGGATTAAAGTGTAAGAAACACATAAAATTAGACCTAATACAAAAGAAAAACCCAACTTGGCCTTATACCATGTAAGTGGCGGCAAACCCTTTTGTTTTACTAAGGTTGTCGCCACCCCCTATACTATAGTTATTTTTATTAAAATATTATTTTTTAATTAGATATTATTCAAATAGAAATTTTATACGTTTTCTTTATAAATAAGAACTACTAGTTATACAATTTATACACACATCATATAATTTGGTTATTCTGCGAGAAAATAGTAAAAAATTATTTAACAAGAATAAATCCTATTTTCTAGGAAAAATATATTGTTACTGGTGAAAGAGAGGAATTAACTTACCTATTGAAAGTTAATTAAAAGTTTTCATTTAGAGATTTGATTTGTGTTGCTCAAGCCTACACTCGTGGCAATTCACGATTCAAGGATAGTGAAGAAGGTAGTTCGGTTAAAAGTCAGGATCAACTTAATCGCCTCGTACAAAGCACATGTACTATTTCGGTCAATAAATTTATTATTATAAATAACAAAATGGCTCAATTTTAGAAAAAAAAATTGAACTTTTATTGTATCTAAAATAACCATTTTCTTAATCAATTTTTCCAACAGAATTTGTTATGAAAAACTGAGTTGTTGGATTGCATAAACTATCCTTTAATATGTTAAAGGAAAATATAAGAGAGCTTTATTCAAACCTAAGAATGTACTTTTTTTAGAAATTGTGCCCTTAGCCCAATTGTTTCACCGCAATTTACTTGTAATATTTTTAACTATTTTGAACTAATAAAATTTTCGCATGACTATTTAATATTTTTGTATTTTATTCTCAATAGTTTTTACATGAAAAATAAGATGAAGAAATAAATATTTAATCATTGATTATCTAAGATTTAATTAATATTAATTTGCATTACGAAATTGATTATAATGCAAAAGAAACTTATATTATTAGTTCATTTAAATTATGCGTAGTCATCGAAAGAGGAAATGGGATTATTATGTTTTCTATAATTCTAATTGGAGACATAACTTCTCTTAACTATTAGAACTAACCAACCCTACAAATATAATTATCCCAAAATGACATACAAAGCAATATATATACAAAGCTATCAACTTAAAAATCGACATTTTATTTCTTGAATAAACAAAAATCCAAAACTTTAAGCTTCACAGTTTCACATCTTTTTTAATACTCTAAACCATCATATTAAGTAAATAATAAAGAATTATAAAATTTGGTTTAATCATCAATTTAATCCGATTTAACTTGTTCATATTAACATGCCAACCGATTTTTGTCTCATTCAAATTAGTATACCTATCAACTCCTGATTCAATTGACTGATCAAATTTCAAAACATCTCTAACATTTGATACAAAATAATATTATTTTATATTCATTAAAAATAATCATAATTAATAAATAATTTTAAAATACAAACAGTTGACAATATCTTTACTTTGGAAATTAACAACTAAAACAAGCAAATTACTATTTTTAACTATAAATAGTAAAATACAAACTATAAATAGTTTCTTGGAACAGATAATTGAATAACTTGTCAACAAATTTATTTAACTATGAATCTTTTTTTTTGTCATTGACTACTAAACCCAAACCAAATTTAAAAAAAAAAAAAAACCCTAAGCTAGAAACCCTAAAACTAAAAGTGATTTTGGATCTGGAAAGGCGAAGCTGAGGGTGAACCATGAGGGGCGATACTAGTGATTCCTCCAGTTACTTTGATGGGCGAGAGCCAGATGAACTGATCAGGGCCCTCGTCCAGAATTGGCCGGGTACCGATGGTAAAATGACGGTCGGTTTGCACTTTTTGGATCTGGAAAGCAATAAAGTCTTTATTAAGGCGATGCCACCTGATGCTCCTTTTTGTTCCACTGCCGTTGCCTGTGGCGACCACGTTTACGTTATTGGGGGAATACGCCAAAATGATGCTACTCTTTTTGATTATGATGGTGTAAACGATGTTTTCCAATTAGATTTGAAGGACCTTGAACGTGGGTGGAGAAAAACTACTTCTATGTTGTTCCCTCGGTTTTTGCCCCGGGTTGTTGCTGCTGAAGGAAAGATTTTCGTCTTCGAATATATGGGTTCTGAATCTTTTGGCGAGGTTTACGATATAAGTGGGGATATTTGGGAACCATTGTCGCCCCCTCCGGAAGATATCGATCTATGTGTTCCTGTTCTAGATTCTTCCCGATCTCGGATTTTGGTGCACTGCAATGCCAACGATACCCTTTACGCTTATTACTACGATCGTAAATCATAGGTTTGCCTCGAACAAAAATTTTGTTACTGGTCTGACGCAGCGACAATCGTGGACGATGTGCTGTATACTGCCATTTATAATTATTCTGATAAGTTCCGTTCTTTGGAGGCGTATAATTTGCTTGATAAGAAACATTTGCCCGTCAAATGGTCATCAGAATTTTCAGTGGATCCACATGGCACTCTGTATCGTTTGGGCAATGGCAAGTGTATTTTCGTTTGGTTCAACCATCTCGATAAGAGTTTTGAGTACATAAGATTTAATATTTGGTGCAACGAGCAGGGAGGGATTCATGCAGCTGCAGAGCATCAATCTGCCATCAGTGTTCCATATCCCAAAGATATTTCTGATATAAAGTTGTTCTGAATGAAGGTTAGAGCCCCCTTCATATCACTACTACATCATAATTTGTCATTTGACAATGCTGCTTGCCATTACATTTGGTTTGCTCTAAATGAAGGTTGGTGCCCCCTTCACATCACTACCACATCTTAATTATTCCCATCCTTGTAAATTGACGGATTTTTCATTTGCCAATACTGCTTGTCATTGCATTTTGTTTGCTCTTGTTGTCGCTAAGAAGTTGATAGTGAGCCTGGAACTTCCTGTAAAAAACTTGAGTAATGCTAAGGTATGGACTGCTTTATGGTAATCCCCATCTCGATGGACATCTCCCCTGCAAAGAGATCACAATGAGTTACATATCAAGAAACTACCGTTATAGAGAAACGCCAGTACAGAAATCATAAGCAACCTCTAACACACAATAATACTCAAAATGAAATATTTTATATCAAATGTATGCCTCCCTAGCTCTAGCTTGCAAGTTTTCAATTCCCAGTTCCAATTTCAAGGAGCATAAGCAACCTCCCCATTTGAAAAACTGTTCGGTGTTTAATCTTTCTGTGTGTGCCGTGCACAGATATTCTCCCCATGTTCTTGTTTATCATTGCTACTTTCTGTTGTTCTATGTACTTGCTAGATTTGGTTAATACATTTCTTTTAAATATCTAATTGATAGTTTCCTAACTGATGGTAAACCTAGTGGTTTCTAGATGGCCAAGAAACCTTTTTGTTCGGAAGGAGCGAAGACATCTGAGTCTTTTTTTTTTTTTTCTTTTCTTTCTTTTCTTTCCTTATTTAAATATCTTATTGTTCATTCCTTTGCAGTAACTTTCAACACAAGAAATTCTTTGGAGATCAGCATCCATTGATTTTCTTTTTACCTCGTTGGCCCATTTTTTCCATTGTCTATTACTTGGTGAACATATTATTGTTAGAAACTTATCCCTTTTTGGTTGATCTAGTGTTAAAACACAATGCTTGCTAAATATCTTATTTGTTCAGGAGGGAGCTTCAAGAAGAACTAGGGGTGATCCTCCCAAAGGATGCATTTGAGTTGATATTTGTTTTTCTTGAAGAGTGGTTAGTTGATAAAATCTTCTTTTGTTTTGGTGTAATTTACTCTCTTCTTGGAATGTAATTGGTGCAGCTGATCAGATGAGTATGATGCTTTTTTTGGTGATTTTGGCAACATTTTCTCCGGTTTTGTTGCTTTGCTAGAACCATCGGTGCATTAATTTCTGATGCTAATGCCGTCTTACTAAATTCAAGTCTGTTTTGTGTTCATCAGGATTCAATATTTTCAATAAACAATTAGCATTTGGCATAAATTTACTCTGAAAAATGGTGTTATATTTTTCATTGCAAGTTCATAGTTGTATTGACTTCCTTTTTCTTAGAGAAGAGTGTTTTGATTTATTGTTTTTCTGAGGTATGCTGCATCAATCTTATGCAATGATAAGACCATCTAGACATTAAGATTTCGCCTAGGTCCTGCATCACTTTCAATTTATCATTATTACTATTATTATTCCACGTTTAGTTTCTTGGAATTTTTGTTTAATTGATGAATCTCAATATTGTTGAGATGCTTAAGTGGTTTTGTGATGCTTTTAGTTCCATTTTGACTTAACAGCGATGTATACCTAGTAACAACTCTAGAGCCAATTCCTCGAGAAGCCTTCACACTTCAGGTAAGGAAGTTAATAATTATTCTCAGTTGAAAATTTCAACCCATTCAATGTTATTTGATTATATATAATATGCAAAATTCTGTATTTGTTTTCCATATCAAAGTACTTTCATTGTCCAAAAATTGTTGAGATGAACAATAGTCAATAGCAGTCGAAATTATCATTCAAAATTTCATGGATTTTGTTTTCTACTGGTTTTCTGTGGGAGTATGGATTAATTTTCTTGATATTCCAAACCTGTCTACAGTAGTGACAAAGTTGACTACAGTGAAACATCTGGTGTAGGTATGCTTTATCATCTCAAGTTTAAACATTGCTTGTATTGATTGAACAAGTGGAATTCAACTCTAGATCTTTAGCCCTGTTGAAAAAACTTCTTTGCATGTATTATTCTGATGTTTTCATGGTTTATAAAATGTTTTCATGGTTTCTGAACTTATAAGTACAAGTTAAGATGCATGGTTTCGTTTTAAATACATTCTTTGGGTATTAGTTGCATCTTGTGGTGAATGAATTATTTTATTAACAGATCCCATTTACTATAGTAAGTTCTGAGCAGGGAGAAACATGAGTGCACTCTTTTAGAATGGCTTGCAATTTGCAAATGATCAATGTTTTCATTTACAGCTCGTTGCTTGATTTTCTATCTTGTGCTATTTTGTTACTCCATTGTTGAATGTTTTGGCTATTCAAGGATCTCATTGTTGCATCGTTTTGCTCTCTGGCAGTGTATGTTTGTGGTGATCTAATCAAATTTTGCTCTCCTTTAATTCTTTGGTGGTCGAATTCTTCATGATACTTTTTGTTTGCAAGGTATAAATCGGGAAGAAAGCGAGACAAGTTTGAATCGTGGCGCATTTCGTGGTTTCAATAGTACTTCAGTTTAGCAAATTCAGGTGTGGGACTTATTCTTTTGTGAACTGTATGCATGGGCACTGCCCATATGCTATGTGATTTTGTAATTGGTGAATCCTTTGCGGACCTTTTTTTCTTATATGAATATGAATGCGAATTCTTTACGAACGCCTTTGCAAAGCTCGTCTTATGTGATATGTTTGTAACCTCTGCAAACCTATTATGTTATGCGAATTTGTTTGCAACTCTGTATGTGTCTATGTGTGAACATTTAAATTAGTGTTTAGTGAACCGTGTGTGCTTTACTGCTAGAATTGTGTTCTGTGAACTGTATACATGTGTACTGTATTGAGATTATCTATAGTGGGGATACTCTGCCTTGAAACCCTTGTTATTTTTGTGTCTCCCTTCTATTCATTTACAACTCGTTGCTTGATTTTCTTTCTTCCTTTTGTTGATTTTGTTCCTCCATTGTTGAATGTTTTGGCTACTCAAGGATCTCATTGTTGCATCGTTTTGCTATCCGGCAATGAGTTTGTGGTGATCTAATCAAATTTTGCCCTCCTTTAATTCTTTGGTGGTTGAATTCTTCATGTATACTTTTTGTCTGCAAGGTATAGATTGGGAAGAAAGCGAGGCAAGTTTGAATCGTGACGCGTTTCGTGTTGTCAATATTGATTCAGTTTAGCAAATTCAGGTGTGGGACTTAATCTTTTGTGAACTGTATGCATGGGCACTAATCATATACTATGTGATTTTGTGATTTGCGAATTCGTGACAGTGCAGTGGTACGAGGAAGACTATATTGTTATCTCATAACTTAATCTTGAGAAATGGGTTCTAGTGTTATAAATTGTTCTACTAAACTCTTATCTAAGCATTTTTTTTAGCTTGGGATTAAATATTTTTAATGATGAGTTTTATTTTCACCAAAAATTTCTAAGTTACGTTGTGCCACTCACTACTGTCGTCTCCTTCTCCGCTGCAACCTTCAACTGTCTCTGTTCCGCCGTTGGACAATCTCAGCCAGTTTCAGGTATGTTTTTTCAATCCATTTTATAATCAATCCTACTTATCCATGAAGTTGCTAGTAAATTAAATTTTCTTTTTGGATTTTTGCTCAAAAATTTCCTTTCCTCTTTTGTTTACAAGATATTCTGCTTTAGTAGTATTAGCATGAGATTGCAGCAATCTTGCTTTGAACTGGTATGAATATCCATAAGGATCTCCTATGCTATTGTAGTACATGGAGATACCATTAAACCAAATGTCAACCGCATATGTATTTTATTTTTTTTCTCTTAACAATCTCAAACTATATGAATTAGGGCCAGTTCTTCATTGCTTTTGAAAAGTGTTTTTGAAAAGTTTGATTTAAAATTTGAGTGTTTAGCATTGCTGTCAAAAGTATTTTGAGAAATAAAATGTCCATTTTAGACATGTTATTATCAAGTAACAAATATGCATTTAAATAATATTTAAACTAGTTAATATTAATATATTTTAGTAAGAATATAAAAAATTATTATAACTTATTATTAATATTTTAATATATGAAATATAAATTTTAAATATTTTTAGGAAATAAATATTAATTATTTATAAAATTTAATTAGAATATATAAACTATATTTTAAACATTTAAATATAACCATTAAATATTTTAATTAGTATTTTAAAAATATTTTTTATTTTAATTAATGATTTTAACATAATTGTAATTAAGCATCAAGAAAAAAAATTAAAATACCATGTTATTAGAGGGTTGAAAAATTAATTAAGCACCAAAAGTGCTTTTGGGTAGGAAAAGCTAAAATTTTTAGCTTCTCCTTTTCAGTTCCTTTTTAGAAGTGCTTTTCAAAAGAACTTTTAAAAAGCTAAAAATTTTAACCAAAAGTAGCTTGTTCTTCTTCTCTGTCAAAAGTGTTTTTGGAGTCAAGTATTTTTTTTAAGCAATGAAGAATTGACCCTTAGTGTTTGATTCTTTATAAATACCGAAGAAAAAGTCACTCGAAGTAGTCAGCTTATTAGCAGTATAAGAGGAAGCCTAGCTAAATAAGTATGTAAGAAGCTTCCCTTTAACTTAAGGCTTGAGCTTGCCCTTTTCATAACATCAGATTCGGCCTAGAACGCCTAGCGACTATTACTATAAATAAGAAAAGGCTAGGTGTCCATGCCACCAACCAACTCCTGAAAGTCGCAGCCCAACAAAACAAAGGTGATATCATTGTGATGGATGCTCTCTCCCATTTACTGAATATCATCTTTGACGACGTTTTTTTCTCCTTTTCACACGGGTTTAGAAAAGGTCGGGGTCCGATTTCTTTTTTTTTGGAAGTTCAGGGGTGGGGGCAGGTCGATAGACTAATAAAGTCTGATATCGTTGGGTGTTTTGACAACATCGATCATGAGCTACTAATCAACATAATTCAATCCTACTTGGGAAAGGAAAATCAACCCTTCTTTGATCTTATATTAGCTTTCCTAAAAACTCCAATCGTAGACAAAAAAGGGAGGGATTTAAATAATAACGAAAAAGGCATACCTCAGGGCAGCCCACTTTCCCCTGTTATGATGAAAGATTTAAAGAGAAATATATGAAACATATGAGTTATCGGCATATTAAAATTCTCATAATTTTAGATAACAGATTCGAATAATATATTGACAATATAGTTCATCAAATATTTTAACTCATCAATATCACCTTCCATTGGTTGGTCAGACCTATTCAAATTAGGTAAAAATTTTATAATTTTATTATCTTTTATATATTTATTTTAAAGTTCGATAACTTATATGTTTTACTTCATTAATTTTATAATTTTTTGTTTCCATATTTTCTTATGTCCAAATGGATAGGTAATACACGAGTCTCGTGTTTCTACTGATGCACCTTTATTTTAGAGATTTGTTGATAAGTTTTATTTTATTATAAATCTGGATCACATGATGAAGCTTAAAGAGATTGTGGCGTAATCTTAATAAATGCCTAAATATATTGTAAATGAAATATTCATATTATTGGGCGTTGGCGGTGAAACGTGATCCAATACTTAAATCTATATTCAAGCATACAGAATCGAGTTGTCTAACCAATTCTTATGCTTCTGTAGAACGATACTGCTCTAATGTTTACCGTCATTACAATGACAATATAATACCAAAAGTAAGATTTCAATATTTTTTATTATGTTATTCTATTTATTTATTTTTATTAACTTTTACTTAAATTGTTTATTTTATAGGTTAGCATTATTAATATTTAGAAAAGTTTAGTAGACAATCTGCCAATTGTATCTTCATCTATTTGAAAATTTAATTAATTAGACAATAAGCAATAAAAGTAAGTAACGAATATAGAAAAAAATATATTGTCATTGTAAAATTATTTTTTAATTCATATTAAATTAATTTTATTATTTTAATGTTTTGATATAGGCATTTAGTTTTTCAAATTAATTATTTCTAAAAGTATATGAAATGTAAGTAAGTTGGTTTTCTCTTTAAATATATTTAGAAACTTTCACACCTTAAAATTTGGACTAGAAGTAGGAAAAGAAAAGAATAAAAAATCACGTGATTAAGAGAAAGAAAAGAAAATACGAGTTTTATTGCTTATTGCATATATTTTAAAAATAATTGATTTCAAAAAATTAAGTGCCTATATTAAGATATTAAAATAACAATATTTATTTAATATGAATTAAAAATAATTTTACAATTATAATATATTTTTTATATTTTTTACCTATTTTATTATTTATTGCATAATTAATTAAATCTTTAAATAGATGAAGATACGATTCGGCGCTTGTCTCATCGAGCTTATTCTCAATGTTAATGATGCTAATATATAAAATAAACAATTTAAGTAAAATTTAATAACAAAAGTAAATATTATATCATAATAAAAAATATTGAAATATTATTTTTGGTGTTATATTGTCGTTGTAATAACGGTAAATATTAGAGCAGTACCGTACTACAGTGGTATAGGAATTGGTTGGGCAACTAGATTCTGCATTCTCGAATATAGGTTTAAGCACCATTCACCGTCAACACCCAATCACATGAATATTTCTTTTGTAACATATTTAGACATTTGTTAAGATTACGCTATCAAATCTCTTCACGCTTTATCTTGTGATCCAGATTTATAATAAAATGGAACTTATCAACAGAACTCCAAAATAAAGGCGCATTCAGTAAAAACGCGAGACTTATGTATTTCCTATCCATTTGGACATAGGCAAATAAGTAAATAAAAAAATTATGAAATTAATTAAGTAGAACATATGAGTTATTGAACTTTAAAATAAATATGTATAAGATAACTTACAAGTTTTAAAATTTGAGTTGGTTAAGAAACAACTATAATTCATTCGGCATATTGAAATTTTCATAATTTTAGATAACAGATTCGAATGACATATTGACGATATAGTTTATCAAATATTTCAACTAATCAATATTACCTTCCATTGGTTGGTCAGATGCATTCAAATTGGGTAAAAACTTTACCCCTATTGAAATTAGTGATGAATATAAATTTTATCGGATTTAAGCACTGGATCACGTTTCACCTCCAGCACCCAATCATGAATATTTTTTTTACAATATATTTAAGCATTTGTCAAGATTACGCTACCAAATTTCTTCACGTTTCATCATGTGCTCCAGATATATAATAAAATGGAACTTATCAACAGGTCTCCAAAATAAAGGCGCATATGGGCTAAAAGTAATAAGACCATTTACACGCAATATCCGATAAAGTCTGTATTCATCACTAATTTCGGTGGGGGTGTAAAATTTTTACCCAATTTGAATGCATTTGACCAACCAATGGAAGGTGATATTGATGAGTTGAAATATTTGATTAACTAAATCGTTAATATTACATTTGAATTTGTTATCCAAAATTATGAGAATTTCAATATGCCGAATGAATTATCATTGTTTTTTAGTCAGCTCAAATTTTAAAACTTGTAATTTATCTTTTATTTATTTATTTTAAAGTTCGATAACTCGTATGTTTTACTTTCTTAATTTTTAGTTTACATATTTTCCTATGTCCAAATGGATAAGGAATATACGAGTCTCGCATTTTTATTGGATGCATTTTTAGTTTGGAAACCTATTAATAAGTTATATTTTATTATAAATCTGGATCACATGATGTAGCGTGAAAAGATTTTGTGGCGTAATATTGACAAATGCCTAAATATATTGCAAAAGAAATATTCATATTATTGGGTGTTGGCGGTGAAATGTGATCCGATGGTTAAATCTATATTTGAGTATGCAAAATCTAGTTGTCCAATCAATTTTTATGCATTTGTAGTGCGGTACTGCTTTAATGTTTACCGTCAATACAATAACAATATAATACCAAAAGTAAGATTTCAATTTTTTTTACTATGTTATTCTATTTATTTTTTTATTAACTTTTACTTAACTTGTTTATTTTATAGATTAGCGTTATTAATATTTAGAATAAGTTGAGTAGCAATGCTGAATCGTATCTTCATCTATTTAAAAGTTTAATTAATTAGGCAAAAATAATAAAAGTAGGCAACGAATATAGAAAATTATTTTGTCATTGTAAAATTATTTTTAATTCATATTAAATTAATATTATTATTTTAATATTTTGATATAGGCATCCAGTTTTTTAAAATTAATTATTTCGAAATATATGAAAGGTAAGGAAGTCGGTTTTCTCTTTAAATATATTTAAAATTGTCACACTTCAAAATTTGGACTATAAATAGGAAAAGAAAAGAATAAAAAATCACGTGATTAAGAGAAAGAAAAGAAAATACGAGTTTTATTGCTTATTGCATATATTTTAGAAATAATTGATTTGAAAAAGCGAGTGCCTATATCAAGATATTAAAATAACAATATTTAGTTAATATGAATTAAAAAAATAATTTTACAATGATAATATAAATTTTTATATTCTTTACCTACTTTTATTGCTTATTGCATAATTAATTAAATATTTAAATAGTTGAAGATATGGTTCGGCGTTGTCTACTCAACTTATTCTTAATGTTAATGATGTTAATCTATAAAATAAATAATTTAAGTAAAAATTAATAAGAAAAGTAAATATAATATCAGAATTAAAAAATATTGAAATATTGTTTTTGGTGTAGGATCGTACTACAGTGGTGTAGGAATTGGTTGGGTAATTGGATTCTACATTCTCGAATATAGATTTAAGCACCGGATCACGTTTTATCGCCAACACCCAATCATATAAATATTTTTTTTGCAACATATTTAGGCATTTGTTAAGATTACGTCACCAAATCTCTTTATGCTTCATCATGTGATCAATATTTATAATAAAATGGAACTAATTAACAGGTCTCCAAAATAAAGGCGCATTCAGTAGAAACGCAAGACTCATGTATTTTCTATCCATTTGGACATAGGCAAATAAGTAAATAAAAAAAATTATGAAATTAATTAAGTAAAACATACAAGTTATCGAACTTTAAAATAAATATATGAAAGATAACTTATAAGTTTTGAAATTTGAGCTGGTTAAGAAACAATAATAATTAATTCTGCATATTGAAATTTTTATAATTTTGGATAACAGATTCGAATGACATATTAGCGATGTAGTTCATCAATATCACTTTCAATTGGTTTTTCAGATGCATTCAAATTTAGTAAAAATTTTATCCCAGCGAAATTAGTGATGGATATAAACTTTATCGGATTTTGCGTGTAAATGCTCTTATTTTTTTAGCTCATATACAAGCCACATCGTTTGAGATCTTACCGAAATCCTCGCTAATGTAATTAAAACGTTCACGCTGATTTCGGTTACTATTTTTCCACCTCCATCTTTTCTTTGAAATATATTATAATATTTTTAGAATATTCTACTGCAACCAGCCATTAATCTTGATACCGTAAAGGATGATGATTGGATATTAAGTTGTCATCATCCTGTACGGTATCAAGATAAATGGCTGGTTGCAATAGTATATTCTAAAAATATTTTAATATATTTTAGAGAAAAGATGGAGAGGTAGGAAAATAGTAACCGAAATCAACGTGAATGATTCAATTACATTAGTGAAGATATCAGTAAGATCTTAAAATATGTGGCTTGTATATGGGTTAAAAATAATAAGAGCATTTACACGTAAGATCCGATAAAGTCTATATTTATCACTAATTTCGCTAGGAGTAAAGTTTTTACCCAATTTGAATGCATTTGACCAACAAATGGAAGGTGTTATTGATGAGTTGAAATATTTGATTAACTACATCTTTAATATTGCATTCGAATCTGTTATCCAAAATTATTAAAATTTCAATATCCCGAATTAATTATCATTATTTTTAACCAGCTCAAATTTCAAAACTTTTCGATTATCTTTATATATTTATTTTAAAGTTCGTAACTCATATATTTTACTTTATTAATTTCATAAATTTTTTTGTTTACATATTTGCATATGTCTAAATGGATAGGGAATACATAAGTCTCGTGTTTCTACTGTATGTACTTTTATTTTGGAGACCTATTGATAAGTTCTATTTTATTATAATCTAAATCAAATAATAAAGCGTGAAGAGATTTGGTGGCATAATCTTGACAAATGCCTAAATTTGTTGCAAAAGAAATATTTATATGATTGAGTGTTGGCGATGTAGTTGTCTAACCAATTCTTATGCCTCTGTAGTATGGTACTCCTCTAATGTTTACAGTCATTACAATGACAATATAACACAAAAAGTAAGATTATAATATTTTTTATTATGTTATTCTATTTACTTTTGTTATTAACTTTTACATAAATTATTTATTTTATAAATTAACATTATTAACATTGAGAATAAGTTGAGTGACAACTGCTAGAATCGTATCTTCATTTATTTGAAAGTTTAATTAATTAGGTAATAAGTAATAAAAGCGAATATCTAATATAGAAAATTATTGTCATTGTAAAATTATTTTTTAATTTATATTAAATTAATATTATTATTTTAATATTTTGATATAAGCATTCAATTTTTTCAAATTAATTATTTCTGAAAATATATGAAAAGTAAGGAAGTTGGTTTTTTTAAATATATTTAGAAACTGTCACACCTCAAAATATGGACTAGAAGTAGGAAAAGAAAAGAATAAAAGAATCATGTGATTAAGAGAAAAAAAGAAAATGAGTTTTATTACTTATTGCATATATTTTAGAAATAATTAATTTAGAAAAATTAAATGCCTATATTAAGGCATTAAAATAATAATAATTATTTAGTATGAATTAAAAAATAATTTTACAATGATAATATAATTTTTTATATTCCTTACCTACTTTTATTGCTTATTGCATTATTAATTAAATCTTTAAATAGATGAAGATATGATTCGGCGATTGCTTACTCAACTTATTCTTAATGCTAATGATGCTAATTTATAAAATAAACAATTTAAGTAAAAATTAATAACAAAAATAAATAGAAAATCATAATAAAAAATATTAAAAATATTACTTTTGGTGTTATATTGTCGTTGTAACAACGGTAAACATTAGAGCAGTACCGTATTACAGAGGTATAGGAATTGGTTGGGTAACTAGATTCTGCATTCTCGAATATAGATTTAAGCACTGGATCACGTTTCATCTCCAACACCCAATCATATGAATATTTCTTTTGCAAAATATTTAGGCATTTGTCAAGATTACGCCACCAAATCTCTTCACGCTTCATCATGTGATCCAGGTTTATAATAAAATTGAACTTATCAATAGGTCTCCAAAATAAATGCGCATCCAGTAGAAACGTGGGACTCATGTATTTCCTATCCATTTGGACATAGGCAAATAAAAAAATTTATAAAATTAATGAAGTAGAATATATGAGTTATCGAACATTAAAATAAATATATGAAAGATAACTTATAAGTTTTAAAATTTGAGCTGATTAAGAAATAATTATAATTGATCCGGCATATTGAAATTCCAATGCAATATTGACGATGTAGTTTATCAAATATTTCAACTCATCAATATTACCTTCTATTTGTTGGTCAAATGTATTCAAAATGGGTAAAAACTTTACCCCCACCGAAATTAGTGATGAGTATAAATTTTATTCGATTTTGCGTGTAAATGCTCTTATTATTTATAGCCTATATACAAGCCTAATCTTTTAAGATCTTATTGAAATCCTTTTTAGTGTAATTGAACCATTTACGTTGATTTCGGTTACTACTTTCCCACCTCTCCATGCTTTTTCTAAAATATGTTACACTATTTTAAAATATTCTAATGCAATCAGCCGTTTATCTTGATACCGTACAAGATGATGACTGGAATATTTTAAAAATATTATAACATATTTTAGAGAAAAGATGAAGAGTTGGGAAAATAATAACCGAAATCAGCGTAAATGGTTTAATTACATTAGAGAGGATTTCGGTAAGATCTTAAAAAATGTGACTTGTATATGGGTTAAAAATAATAAGAGCATTTACACGCAAGATCGGATAAAGTCTATATTCATCACTAATTTCGGTGGGGGTAAAGTTTTTACCCAATTTAAATGCATCTGACCAAACAATAGAATGTGATATTAATGAGTTGAAATATTTGATGAACTATATCGTCAATATTGCATTCGAATCTGTCATCCAAAATTATGAGAATTTTAATATGCCGAATGAATTATAATTGTTTCTTAACCAGCTTAAATTTCAAAACTTGTAAGTTATCTTTCATATATTTATTTTAAAGTTCGATAACTTATATGTTCTACTTCATTAATTTCACAAAATTTTTTTATTTGCCTATCACCAAATGGATAGGAAATACATGAGTCCCGTGTTTCTACTGGATGCGTCTTTATTTTGGAGATCTGTTGATAAGTTCTATTTTATTATAAATCTGGATCACATTATGAAGCGTGAAGAGATTTAGTGGCGTAATCTTTACAAATGCTCAAATATTTTGCAAAAGAAATATTTATATGATTGGGTGTTGGCGGTGAAACGTGATCCGGTGCTTAAATCTATATTCGAGAATGCAGAATCTAGTTACCCAACCAATTTCTATGCCTTTGTAATACTGTATTGCTCTAATGTTTACCGTTATTACAACGATAATATAACACCAAAAGTAATATTTCAATATTTTTTATTATGATATTCTATTTACTTTTGTTATTAATTTTTACTTAAATTGTTTATTTTATAGATTAGTATTATTAACATTAAGATTAAGTTGAGTAGGCAACTTCCAGAACTATATTTTCATCTATTTAAAGGTTTAATTAATAATACAATAAGCAATAAAAATAGGTAAGGAATATAGAAAAATTATATTGTCATTGTAAAATTATTTTTTAATTCATATTAAATTAATATTATTATTTTAATGTTTTGATATTATTTACGAAAATATATGAAAGGTAAGTAAGTTAGTTTTCTCTTTAATGTATTTAGAAACTATCACATCCCAAAATTTGGACTAGAAGTAGGAAAAGAAAAGAAAATTTGAGGTGTGACGGTTTCTAAATATATTTACAGAGAAAACCAACTTCCTTACTTTTCATATATTTTCGAAATAATGCCTACATCAAGACATTAAAATAATATTTATTTAATATAAATTAAAAATAATTTTACAAAACCAACTTCCTTACTTTTCATATATTTTCGAAATAATGCCTACATCAAGACATTAAAATAATATTTATTTAATATAAATTAAAAATAATTTTACAATGATAATATAATTTTATTATATTCCTTACCTACTTTTATTGCTTATTGCATATTTAATTAAATCTTTAAATAGATGAATATACAGCTCGGTCATTACCTACTCAACTTATTCTCAATGTTAATCTATAAAATAAACAATTTAAGTAAAAAATAATAACAAAAGTAAATATAATATCATAATAAAAAAATATTGAAATATTAGTTTTGGTATTATATTGTTGTTGTAATGACGGTAAACAGTACCGTACTACAGTGGGATAGGAATTGGTTAGACAACTAGATTTTGCATTCTCGAATATAGATTTAAGCACCGAATCATGTTTCACTGCCAACACCCAATTATATGAATATTTCTTTTGCAACATATTTAAGCATTTGTTAAGATTATGCCACCAAATCTCTTCACGCTTCATTATGTGATCCAGATTTATAATAAAATAGAACTTATCAACAGGTCTCCAAAATAATGGCGCATCCAGTAGAAACGCAACTCATGTATTTCCTATCCATTTATACATAGGCAAGTAAAAAAATTATGAAATTAATGAAGTAGATCATATGAGTTATTAAACTTTAAAATAAATATATTAAAGATAACTTACAAGTTTTGAAGTTTGAGCTGGTTAAGAAACAATAATAATTCATTCGGCATATTGAAATTCTCATAATTTTGGATAATAGATTCGAATGCAATATTGACGACATAGTTTATCAAATATTTCAACTCATTAATATCACATTTCATTGTTTGGTCAGATGCATTCAAATTAGGTAAAAACTTTACCCCATCGAAATTAGTGATGAATATAGACTTTATCGGATCTTACGTGTAAATGCTCTTATTATTTTTAGCTCATATACAAGCCATATCGTTTAAGATCTTACCGAAATCCTTACTAATGTAATTAAAACCTTCACGCTGATTTCGGTTACTACTTTCCCACCTCTCCATCTTTTCTTTAAAATATATTATAATGTTTTTAGAATATTTTACTGCAACTAGCCATTAATCTTGATTACGTAAAGGATAATGACTGGATATTAAGTTGTGATCATCTTAAACGATATCAAGATGAATGGCTGGTTGTACTAGAATATTCTATAAATATTGTAACATATTTTGGAGAAAAGATAGAGAGGTGGAAAAATAGTAACCGAAATCAACGTAAATGGTTAAATTACATTGGGTATAAAACTTGGTGCGTTGGGTATAAAACAAGTAAGGAATTGAAACTTGGTGCGTTGGGTATAAAACTTCTGCAGTATGTAGCATCATTTCACAATGGTAAAATTTATAGCCCAATTAAAGGGTAAATGATATTTGCTCATCGACATTACATGATAGATTAAAAGTAGTGTGGTCATGAGTCATTTGTATTTGTGATAAATGATTTAATTACTAATTGTTAGCAATTGACTTTTCATAAAAGAAGATGTAATACTTACCGTGAGATAAAATATGATCATATTGGGAGAATTAATTTATCCCAAAGAGATTGAGAATATTCTATAAGTTTAACTCAATAAGGTCATTGGACAAGCACTCCATGAGTGACTTTCATAATGGTATATAATACGGGAGAGCTTAATCATGATATTTTAGTGGAATGACTTTTTCATTGAATAATGTTATAGTTAATAGGCAAAAAATTGGAATTTAATTACAAATTATGTGAGCCTAATTATATATGTTCAATCGGTCCCTCTCTAGCTCGAGATAACCAGAAACAAATTGCATGCAGAACCAATAATATGGAATGAATGAAAATGATGAATTAAGAAAAATAGATCTCATGTATCACTATCCGCAATAAATGCATTTTCTTGCTAAGTACAAAAATAACATAGGAATTAATTTGATTTATTCAATTATTATTTATTTAATTACAAGTAAATTGTTAGAGTTTGAAGTATGAATTAAATTAATTAGTCACCCTAGATTTGTTGAATAGAGCAATTAAATATAGTTTCTCATAAATTTTGATATGATAAAGTTGAAATGACTTTTGTGGAATTAGAATTAGGTTTAGAAAATAATTTAATTGAAAAATTAATTAATTAATATTTTAGAAATTAGATTTTGTGTTCGATAAATTATAAATGTTGGATTAAAGTGTAAGAAACACATAAACTTAGAACCAATACAAAAAAAAAAAACCCAACTTGGCCTTATACCATGTAAGTGGCGGCAAACCCTTTTGTTTTACTAAGATTGTCGCCACCCCCTATACTATAGTTATTTTTATTAAAATATTATTTTTTAATTAGATATTATTCAAATAGAAATTTTATACGTTTTCTTTATAAATAAGAACTACTAGTTATACAATTTATACACACATCATATAATTTGGTTATTCTGCGAGAAAATAGTAAAAAATTATTTAACAAGAATAAATTCTATTTTCTAGGAAAAATATATTGTTACTAGTGAAAAAGAGGAATTAACTTACCTACTGAAAGTTAATTAAAAGTTTTCATTTAGAGATTTGATTTGTGTTGCTCAAGCCTACACTCGTGGCAATTCATGATTCAAGGATAGTGAAGAAGGTAGTTCGGTTAAAAGTCAAGATCGACTTAATCGCCTCGTACAAAGCACATGTACTATTTCGGTCAATAAATTTATTATTATAAATAACAAAATGGCTCAATTTTAGAAAAAAAATGAACTTTTATTGTATCAAAAATAACCATTTTCTTAATCAAATTTTCCAACAGAATTTGTTATGAAAAACTTAGTTGTTGGATTGCATAAGCTATCCTTTAATATGTTAAAGGAAAATATAAGAGAGCTTTATTCAAACCTAAGAATGTACTTTTTGTTAGAAATTGTGCCCTTAGCCCAATTATTTCACCGCAATTTATTTGTAATATTTTTAACTATTTTGAACTAATAAAATTTTCACATGACTATTTAATATTTTTGTATTTTATTCTCAATAGTTTTTGCATGAAAAGTAAAATGAAGAAACAAATATTTAATCACCGATTATCTAAGATTTAATTATTATTAATTTGCATTTCGTGAATTGATTATAATGCAAAAGAAACTTATATTATTAGTTCATTTAAATGATACGTAGTCATCGAAAGAGGAAATGACTCATGTTAGGATTATTATGTCCTCTATAATTCTAACTGGGGACATAACTTCTCTTGACTATTATAAATAAAGACATAGATGAGATTGCATAGATTACAATACATTAACGGGACCCGAATTAAAATATTTCTAAATCCATTTATGGATTAATTCAGTTAGACATTTATAATGAAATTTACCTAAATTTTGAATAAGAAATTAATAATGTTGAATAAAATAAGAAGTTCGACAAAGTAGGTTCTATCTCAGTACTATGCATACTTGAAGCTGATTGTGGTTGTGTTTGATTTTGTTCTTAAACCTTATTACTTTATTGGATATTTATGCACTTTGTTGGATTGATTTAAAGAAGATCATATGGTGAGAAGAAGTCTCTTTGACATCTTTGTCAAAAAAGGGAGATTATGACAGTAAATTGTAACGATTCTTAATTTTATCGACATCGATAAATTCAATTTTAGGGTTAAATTTCTTAAAACAAGTCACTGGAAATTGGTATAGTCCATTTCGGTGTGAATCATTTAGCGGAAGTAACTTGGGTCAATTGATAATTATAGTACATGGACTAAACTGAAAAGTGGTTTTAATTGGGGAATTAAAAATATATATTTAAGGGGCTTGAGTATAATTATGTCGAGGACTTTAGTAGTAATAAAATCATTGTTAATTCATGTTAATATTTAAGTAAAAGCCATATCAATCGTTTTCCACAAACTAATATTATGGGTCGATTAACCCATGGATTAGTGAAATAATTATGTCAAGCGTTATGCTAATTATGCATATAAATATGAAAGTAGTCGGATGAAAGAGAAAATTCAGTTCTCTTCTTCCTTAATCGGCTAAGACAAACAAACAAAAGAAAGAATTCTTCATCAAGCCACCATTGCTGCACCTTGCATCAAGCATTAGCGAGTTGTTTTCTTTGAATTTCAATAGGATTTTTGTTAATAGCGAATAATTATTAAGAACCCATTAGTTAATCTAGTGAATTAGTGAGCTTTGATATGGTTTTCCGTTGATGGAAAAACTTGAGAATATTTGAGGTTAAAGATTTAATTTCATGCATGTTGATATTAATTAAGATCATGGTAGAATATGTTAAAATTTTAGTAAAAGTGTTAAATTAAGCTTGAATCAACCTTAGAAAATTGATAAATTATGTGTTATTAATGACTTAATTGTAAGGGATGAAAACTTGAGGTTTGATAATAAAAAATGGTTGTAGGAAGTTCTTGTACTATATTTGTTAGTTATATTTAAATTTGATTCGGTGAATTGTGAGGTACGAGTGTTTCCAATATAAGGGCTTGTATCATCATGCTTTTATGTCTGAATTGTATAATTAATTAATTTCCAGTATTCAATTTTTTCGTACATAACTAAAGACAACACTGGGACATCGAAAGGCAAAGGGAAAGCCAAGGGCATTGACAAATAGATAATCTAATTTGTACTCTCACAATTTGAGTTCATTAAATGTTCAACTCGTACAATATTCAAAAATGGTAAACTATCAATGAGATTGTATTTTAAAGGTACGTATATACCCAACTATGTGTTTTGCGATCATTTGGTAAATTGAATATATATGTATATGCTTTCTTGATGATATGTCTTTAATTATGAAATTGCCATATTAACGTTGTTGGATAGAGTAACGGGTATAGTTGGCATGTCATAGGGTCTATTGCTATAATTCTCTAATTTCTTGAGGGTCGAGAACAAATTGTCATCGCCAGCTCAAATTTGTTGAGAGTAAGAGCATATTCTGGTGTGATTGGTAGGATTGGTGCATTTATGTATGGTCAGCACTTCGGTGCAGATACTGGCGTGTTGGTGGATTTATCCGAATATCCGTTTTTGAGTTCGATTATGTTAATAGAGGCTAAAATGTGAAATTATATGTTAAACATTTGTATAGTAAAATTTGATAATAATGGAAATATGATATATGAAATTGATATGGTAAAAATAAATGCAAATACCTTGAAGATAATGTGATTTGTAAGCAAGTATGAACATGTTGGAATGATAAATGATTATGAATCTTCTAAAGGAATAGTGGTTTATAGGTATATGCATATTAATGTTGTTATTGAAATGGGTAATGAATAATATATTTAATCTTTTTACTTATTTGTTTATTCAATGTTATTACGTTTATAATTGAATTCAAATCATATTAGTATCATTGAGTATGTATTATTTAGCGTATGGTTATATTTGTTTTTGTGCGCAGATCTCAGGCAGAAGCTTTAGTAAACTCGAGATGAAGCATTCATTTTCATCAGCTTAACTCAAATCATTTCGTTGCAATTTTGTATATATATAAATGTTTTGAGTCGTATAGCATGTAACTAGGTTGATGGGCTTGTAACTTAAAAAAGTTCAATTATTTTAATAGTTTAGCTTATAATGTTAACATGGTTGAATTTTATTTTTTGATTATTAACTATTTATGATTGATTATATAGGCTTGAATGTGCAAATTAGTTTATTAAGTATTGATGTGTTGGATGCTATGATTAATCTACTAAAAATCATACTTATATCTCTTAATAGGTGATAAAATAAAACCTAATAATTTTACAAAGTCAACTCACTAAGAAATTTTCTTTCAAATAATTCCATCAAATTGTGGCAGTCTAATAAATATTTCTTTAAACAATCAAAACAGGGAATTTATGGCTAGAACTTCAATTTCCATCCTCCATTTTCCCCAATTTTTGTTCTCTTATGTTTTTTCTCGTATCTTTGTTTTTAATCCACCTATTGCAGTTTTATTTTAAAGATAATTAGATTTTATTTTGAGTTGGGTATTACAATTGAAGAAAGCGAGGTAGGTTTTCACAGAACATACTCATCCATCCTTTGAGTTCTACATTTAAGTTAATTCAAGGTAGGATTAATGGAGGCTGGTCAAGTAGATTCAATTAAAAGAAAATCACTCCATGAAATACAAGTGATAGTTGATATAGGTATGGCCCTTTAGAGAAAAAGAATGGGGAAGACATTAAAATTTGAGAGCATTAATACATGGATTAGCGAATCCTTTAATTGATGTAGGACTAATATGAGACAATAGGCCTTGGATTAATAGCAATAGGGAGGGTGTTGAAAGCTTCGAAAGGCTTAGCTCTTTGAAGGACCCAATCAATATTAGAGGATCAAACCTTTGAAAAGATGATACTAGAATACAATTTATGATAAACTGTTACAGACAATTATCGGAAACAACTCTTGTTGCCCTACCAACAAGCTAGTAGCAATTCTCAAGGAAAAAGGTAATTAAGAGTACAAAAATGCTAATCCATTAACTCCATTATAACTACACAACAGCTAAAGAAACAACATTAGAGCAAATACCAAACGTTTCTAAGGTGGTATCTTAGATGAAGATCGAGAGTCCTAGATGGGACTAGATGTGGTCGAACACCGGTGAGAAACAGCAGTGCATGGTTGGCCTAGATTTTGGATTGATATTTAAACATGAAACACCGACTCCGGGATGAATACGAGTTTGTTCACAACTTCGGTGGTGGAGGCGAAAGACTTTGATCTAACACATTGTTTAGTGGAATGCTTTCTCTTTGTTAAAATTGATAGATTAGAGAGAAATTCACCGGATATGCCCGACTATCAACTCCAATGCCAAAGACACCAAAACTAAACACATCACATTTTTCAAGAACTTGCATGGTGTAGGAAAGCTCGCAAAGAAAAAGAAATAATAGTTGATAACAAATATTATCCTCTATGCTATGTCATCTATGGAAGTAAAATGAAAAATCACACGTGCAATGTATCCGTATGTTCCAGAATATTACTCCAATTGGATGAGTCCGGATTGAGAAGCTTAGCGGTGCCAAAGTCCGAAAGGTGAGCTTCATACTCCAAATCAAGCAAAATGTTGTTGCTTGTTATATCTCGATGAACAATGGGCGGTGAACAGGTCATGGTGCAAATAGGAGAGGCATTAACAACACCTTTGACAATATTCACCCTCTTGTTCCATCCAATTTCTTAGATTCTTCATTCTTCGAGAACTGAAGCCAAGCTACCCTTTCAAGGTACTTGTATACTAAAAGGAATGACTGCAGAGGAACAAAACCGTAGAACTTCGCGATATTTACGTGTCTTGTTTCTACTAATGCCCTTACCTCATTTAGGAACTGTCTCGATCGCCATTTCACCCAGATGCAACGAATGGAATTTCTTCACAGCTACAACATCTCTCGATGATGACTCTGCTTTGTATACGCTTCCATATCCTCCTTCCCAATGCAATATTGAGCATCAAAATCTTTGGTGGCTCTAATGATCTCTTTATACAATATTCTTCCATTAAAGGAAGTTACAGAGAAAAATATTCCATCACTTGCATTGCTTTGTCTTTCTTCATCTGTATCTTTCTTCCTCTTGAAGGCAAACAACAAAGCCATTGATGATATCAAGAGACAAGAAACCGATAAAAGAGAGAACATAACTACTAAAAAGGTTTTGTTGTTGTTGTGACCCTTCTTAGAAAAAGGTGTGCAAGGCGGTAATCCTCTAGCATTGCTGTTGGAACAATGGCAAAGAACAAAAGAAATGAAGTTGCAAAACAAATTTGCAAAACAAAGCAAGAAGTATCGAAGCAAAAGAGAACAAGCAAAGCAAAAACAAGGAACAAAATGAATATTCAAAGAAATTGTAATCGAACATCATCATCTTTCATTCAAAATTTGAATATATAAAAGAGTTACAAATTTGATTCATTTGACAGCTTACCTAATGACATAACTGCTCCCACTTAAACTAAACTAATACAAGCTTAAGTCAAATACAAAATAAGTGACATATCGCCTTTTACATCATCAATCCAATCACAAACTTAATCCAACTAACTTTGGAAACTAGTTAAAGTTGAACTAAACTAAATTACAAAAGAACAAAACATCCAAAGTTGATTGCTTCATCTGGTTCAGCTTCAGTCTTGCACACCAAGCTCGACAGCCAACCATGCTGCTGGCCACATGTTGCTTTGCAGTCCAGCTTTCAACACTCCTCCTTGGACTGTAAGCAACACATACCAATTCCATTTCTCAATACATCAAACCTAGCAGCTCCTAAGGGCTTAGTCAGCATATCAGCTAATTGTGCCCCTGAGCTACAATGAACAAGGCTGATCTCTTTTGTTTGTTCAGCCTCTCGAACAAAGTGTAACTTTATCTTAAAATGTTTAGTTTTCCCATGAAACACGTGGTTCTTAGCTATAGCAATCTGCGATTGATTGTCCACCCAAATTTCGGTTGCTTGACTTGTGTTTCATTAAGGTCTGAAGCAATTTCTGAGCCAAATGGCTCGATTGATCTTCTGCATTTGCAATGTACTCTGCTTCACCGTGGATCGAGCAACAACAGTTGTTTGCTTTTGAACTCCAAAAAACATCCCGATCCAAGTGTAAAGAAGTATCCCGAGGTACTCTTCATGTCATCAAGGATCCCGCCTACCACCGCCGAGTAGCCTTCTAGTTTCAGTTCCTTTCCACTTCCAAACATTACACCAAAGTTAGCTGTGCCTTTGATGTATCTAAGAACCCTTTGGCGACCTTCAAATGCGCCTCATTACAAAGAATGCATGAACCTTGATAGCGAGACTAACACCAAACATAATGTCCGCCTAGTTGTCATTAGATACAACAAGCAACCTATTAGGCTTCGATAATGCCTCTCATCAACCCTTTGCTGATCACCATTGCTTGTCAATTTTTCACCTTGGGCCACAGGTGTGCTGACTGCTTTACAGTTATGCATGCAAAATTTGTCTAGGATCTTCAAAGCAAATGAGTGTTGGCTGATGAAGATACCTCGATCAGACTGGTGAACCTCCATGCCAAGGAAGTAAGTCATGATCCCCAAGTCAGTCATCTCAAACACTTGCTGCATTTGGACCTTGAACTCATCAATGAGCTCAACTTTGCTCCCTGTCACTAACAAGTCATCCACATACAAGGAGACAATCAGCAATGTTTCAAATTCTGACCTCTTAACATACATAGTAGGTTCACTAAGGCTCTTCACAAATCCAAGCTTGGTCAGATAAGCATCAACTCTGTCATACCAGGCCCTTGGTGCTGTTTTGAGCCATAGAGGCCTTTCTTAACTTGTACACTTTGTCTTCATGTCTAGCAACTTCAAAACCTTCAGTTGCTCAATGAAGATCTCCTCCTTGAGAAAACCATTTAGGAATGCTGATTTGACATCCAATTGGTGAACTCTCCATCGCTTCGAAGTGCTAAAGCAAGCAATGACTTAATTGTATCCATCTTGCTCTTTGGAGCAAAGGTCTCAAGTAGTCCACACCATACTCTTGATCAGTAGCCCTTCACCACAAGCCCGGCCTTGTGCTTGTTCGATGAGCCATCAAGATTGTACTTGGTCCGGTACACCCATTTAACTCCAATGACCTTCTTGTGTTCAGTCCGTCACCAACTCCCAAGTCGATTTTTGTTGATCATTTCTAACTCATCTTCCATAGCTTTCATCCGACTTCGTCCTGGCGACCTCTTCAAAGTCCGAGGGCTCAATCACAAGAACATTGCACCTCGATAGACATCACCAAAGTCCCGGTGCCCTCATTGGTATGTCATCTACAGCATCTTCACTTGGTCCCTCTTCTATAGGTTCATCAACCAAGTCCAACTGGTCCATTTCAGACATGTCAGCTTCAACACCATTCCAATTCCACACTTTTTCTTCATCAAACTTTACATCTCTGCTGACTAAGACCTTCTTTGCTGTAGGATCATACACTCTATAACCCTTCTTGTTGCTGCTATAGCCAACAAAGATTCCTGGAGTAGCCCTGCTCTCAAGCTTGGTCCTCTTCTCTACTGGAATAAGAGCATAACATATACAGCCAAACACTTTTAAATGTGTTACCATAGGTTTGACTCCATGCCAAGCCTCAAAAGGTGTTTTATCCTTGACTGCTCGAGTTGGCAGTCTATTGAGCAGATACACTGAGGTGTTGACTGCCTCAGCCCAAAACTGGCTTGGAAGCTTGCCTTGAAATAATAGACACCTAGACATATTTAGCACAGTCCTATTTTTCCTCTCACAGACTCCATTCTGTTGAGGAGTATAGACTGTTGTGAGCTGATGGTGAATTCCAGCACTATCACAAAGCTTCTGAAATCTCTCAGACACATATTCAGAGCCATTATCAGTCCTCAAGGCTCTAATTTTGCAGCCTGACTGATTTTCAGCATATGCCTTGAATTTGCAGAAGGCCTCAAACACTTCTGACTTTTGCTTCAAGAAGTAGACCCAGCACAACCTTGTTAAATCATCTATAAACAGGGCAAAGTACACTTCTCACCGATTGAAGGTGTTCTCATAGGGCCACAAACATCGAGTGCACCAATTGAGCTTGTTCGAGCTCTCCAAGCCTCGTCAGAAAAAGGCGCCTAGCACGCTTACCAAGTGACATATTTCACAAACATTCCCACTAACTTCAATTTTTGAAATGTCATCAACCAAATTCAGCCTATGTAGTAGATCGATGGATCTGAAATTTGCATGGCCTAGTCTCCTATGCCACAAGTCAGTTCTTTCAACAAGGCTGGTGTATGCCTTTCTTTCTATTTGGCTAACATCCAGCATGAAGCACCTATCACCATAGAGACGGTGACTAACTCCGCACCATTCATGTCTTGAACAATACAAAGAACCATCCTTAAAACCAATGTATAGCCCTTTTCAACTAATTGGCCAACACTAAGCGATTACGGTCTAAGTCGGTACAAAAACACATCCGAGATCGACTTATTACACGAACCAAGCTAATCAACACATTGCCCTTGCCTTTAGCCTCAATCACCGCCATCTCCAATTCTAATCCTCGAGTGGAAGCTTCATCTAGGCCCTTGAATGACTTCTCATCTGCAGACCATATGGTGTGAGCAACCACCGCCTAGTAGCCAATCATTCTTGGCCTTGGTTGTGCCAACAAAACAAGTTCTTGTGAACACATGCTCCTCCCGAGTTTGAATGTCCTCAGCAGGTCTAGCTTGTTGCAGCGCTTCCCTTGGTTTGCCCTTGCACACCTTCTCCACATGGCCAAACCGCTTACACTTTCTACATCAATATCCGCCTAAACCAGAATACTTTTCTCAATGTGTTGTCTTCTTGCAATGAACACATGGTGGGAACACCCTTTTGCTTCATCTCTTCCCGACTTGACCCTTTTGTTGTGCCAAGGCTTCTTGCCTTTTGCAATCACACTCGAGCCTTCACTGGCTTTAGCACGGAAAGCGACTTCAGGATTCTCCTCCTGCCTATTTGCCCTCCTTTGTTCAAGTGCATACAGGGAGTTTATCAGCTCAGACAATGAAATGGCTGATAAATCCCTCGAGTCCTCAAGTGAAGAGATTTTTGACTCAAATTTCTCAGGGAGAGTTGTAATGACTTTTTCAACAACTCTGCTCTCTGTGAAGTCCACTCCCAGGAGCCTAATGCTGTTGACAATGGCCATTATCCTGTCTGAGTACTGCTTGATGGTCTCAGACTCCCTCATCTTCAAATTTTCAAAGTCTCTCCTGAGGTTGATCACCTGCTGTTGCCTTGTCTTGTCAGTCCCCATGAACTCCTCCTTCAGCTTGTCCCAAGCCTGCTTAGGTGTGTCACATGCCATGATGCGTGTGAATATCACATCAGACACTCCACTCTGCAGACAGGCCATAGCCTTGTGCTTCTTAGCTCGTTCCTCAAAGATGTTGCCTCATCTATGCAATAGTGGGATTGGCTCTCAATGGAGGTGGTTCAAGATCATTCTCGATCACACCCGGAGATCATGTGCCCGGAGGTAAGTTTTCATTTTAACTATCCAAATGTGATAGTTTTCTCCAAAGGAACACAGATGGAGGTGGTGGAGTGAAACTCATCCTGCTAGACCGAATCCAGATGCTTGATCTTACCAAATTTTGAACTTCTTTGTTGGTTTTGATTTAAACACAACAGATTGCATACAAAGGCCCTCAAAGACTCGGGCTCATGATACCATTTGTTGGAACAATGGCGTGACAAAAAAAGAAAAGTTGCAAAAGCGAATTTGCAAAACCGAAGCAAGAAGTATCGAAGCAAAGAGAACAAGCAAAGCAAAAACAGTGAACAAAATGAATATTCAAAGAAATTGTAATCGAACATCATCATCTTTCATTCAAAATTTGAATATATAAAGAGTTACAAATTTGATTCATTTGACATTACCTAATGACATAACTGCTCCCACTTAAACTAAACTAATACAAGCCTAAGTCAAATACAAAATAAGTGACATATCGCCTTTTACATCATCAATCCAATCACAAACTTAATCCAACTAACTTTGGAAACTAGTTAAAGTTGAACTAAACTAAATTACAAAAGAACAAAACATCCAAAGTTGATTGCTTCATCTGGTTCACTTGGTCTTGCACACCAAGCTCGACACCAACCATGTCTTGGCCACATGTTGCTTTGCATCCAACTTTCAACAATTGCCACATAATCCTTTGTTCCGTCCCAACTCTTGTCTTCAAGCATTTAGAAATGCTTGGCGTTGGGAATGGGACCACTGAGTTCATTATATGAAATGTCAGCAGTGTACAAGCCTCGAGCTTCTCCAAAGAGGTGGTATTTCACCGAGAGATTATTGTGAGAAAGGTTTAGTGTCTCCAAGCTCGCAAACTTTGAAATTCCCAGAATCTCCCCGAAAGCATGTTGTGACTCAAATCTAGATGAAACGACCTAGTTAACTTGCCTACTTGAATTGGAATTCTTTGGCTAAACCGATTGATGCTCAAATTCAAGTAGAATGACATGGACAGATTCCTATAGTTTCGTGGATGGACTTGCTCAATTGGTTTGCGACAAATCTAGATACAAAAGCTTGGACATAAGTCCTAGTTCCAAGGGTACACTACCGAAAGTTGATTCCCATTCAAACGAAGATCAAGCAAAGAAATCAACTTTGCAATTTCCTTTGGAATCTCCCGACTAAATGATTTGACGAAAGATCAAGCCTTTGTATCGACGTGAGTTTCCAATCTCATTGGTATTTTACCACCGAGATTGTTCCTTGCAATAGATAGGCTCCATAAGCTTCTCGCACAACCCCAATTGGAAGACACTTCACCATAAAATTCATTGTCACTTAATTCAATGAATTTTAGATTCGTAAACGCCTAAATCTTGAGATAGATTTCCTCCGAGTCGGTTTCTTTCAAGGTAGACTCTCTTCAAGCTAGTGCAATTTTTCAACCCTTGAGGATTGGCCCTAAAGTGGTTGTCTGCTGCTGTGAAGTTTTCAAGTGATCCACCACGGCAAATGCCTTGCGGCAAATTTCTGTCGATTGTTGTGGTCTAGTTCTAACACGATCAACTTCATCAAGTTTCCGATTTCATTAGGAATGGAACACGAGAGTCGGTTGTCTCGGAGATGCGAAATTTCCAAGTTGCTCAAACGCCAAGTGAAGCGGAATAGAGCCATTGAGTTGGTTTTCACTCAACTCTAGGTAAACAAGAGAATTCAAGTTTCCTATCTCCTCAGGAATGGGACCAGAGAGTTTATTTTCATAAAGGCGGGCAACTGTAAGATGTCTCAAGTCACCAAATGAGGTTGGGATCAAGCCAGATAGATTGTTGTGATAAAGGCTTATTTCAGAAAGAGATTCCATATTCCCTAACTCAGAGGGGATGGAACCTGAAAGACTATTTTTAAACATGCTAAGCACGCTCAGCTTCCTCAAGTTTCCAAATGTGGAAGGGATTGGGCCAGTTAGACTGTTGGTGTCCAGGTAAACTTCAACCAAATTCCTTAGGTTTCCCAATTCTGGAGGAATGGGACCAGAAAGGGAATTATTATAGAGAAGCAAGGAAACAAGTTGACTTAGTTTACCGAGAGAAGCAGGAATGCAACCATTTAGCTTGTTGCTACACAAGGCAAGGTCAGTGAGAAATTTGAGCTGACCAATTTCTCGAGGAATTGAGCCGTTCAACCGATTTCCGCAAGGTGGAGGGTCCGAAGATGTACAAGGTGGCTAATTTCAGTGGGATTTGCCCGAGAACTGTTAAAGGATAAATCGAGGTAGGTGAGTTTGGAGAGTGGCCGATTTTAGGTGGGATTATGCCATAAAGTTCATTGGTGCTAAGGTCCACTCTGCAAGATTAGGCAAAGACAAGAATGGAAATAAATGGGCGTACCTTTTACACCATAGCCAGTGAGGTTAATCTTTGTAACATCACAAGATGGTTGCAATGGATTCCAAACCGAGCACAAGGACTTGTTTTGGTATTTGGGTTGTTGGAAGTATTCCGGAAAGCAAAAGCAAATGGTTTTGGCTTTGAAGGTCGGCTTTCCATTTGAGCATTGCCAATGCTTCTGCTGCGAATCGAAGCAACATTAAGAGAAGAACATAGTAAAGTAACACACAAGAGTAAGGGAGCAAGCAAGGTTAAGCTCTTCATGAGTAACAAATGCTCGCATGCAAGTAATGACCATGATATGAAGGTTATATATAGGTTAATTGCGATGCACATGCGATCAAACTAACTTTTAAGTCTTTCAACCCTCAAATAAAAAACTATCAAGTCTTTCACCCATTTTTCACTCCATATTTTATGTCTTTGTATTATAATAATTTATGTTGGCCAATTTAGTGTCAAGAAGAGAACTGTCATATAAGACTACAAAATGGAGATGTGGACATTCACACAGGCGATAAGCTTTTATCTCTCTCTATATAGGAACCACCTATTAAAAGTCTCACCCATTTTTCACTCCAAAGTTGAAGTCTTTGTATTATTGTAATTTATGTTAGCCCCATCCAAGGTCAAGAGACCTTTGCCCCTCTGTGTCTTGACGTATGATACACTGTCCCTTTTGATTCACACAGGCTAAAAGCGCCTTTCTGTTTTGGGTCCAAAGCAATCGCATTTCAGACCAACCTTTCTGCTATTACAGAGTTAAAATTGTCATTTGAGACTTGAAACAGAAGATGTGGGAAAATGAATACAATGCAATAACATAAGTCTCTCACCCATTTCTCAAACCATTGTTGACTTGCATCTAAGTCTTTGTGAATGGTCGTTGGTACTTTTTCTACTTGACGTATGAACTCTCCCTCTCTATTTGGGCATTCACGCAGGCAACAAGCTTTTCTCTTTTGTCTCTTTTGGGTCCCAAGCTATAGCATTTCAGAGTTTATACCAACTCTTCTGTAACTTAAACAAGTATAAAATATCATACGGGGCTCGAAGTGGGAGATGTGTACAAATGAATATCTTACTGTTCTAACTATAATTGAAGCAAAATTTGATTGTGTTTCAATGAATTCAGTGTTCCAAAACAAGAACTAAGATACCAGAACTAAAAATGAAAATTTCTAAGAGGACAAATGGCGAACATATTGCGAGCATAAAAAGAAAGAACTCTCATCATGACTATGTATTAGAAAAAATGAGAACATACAAGAAGTGAAGTGATGCGGTTAAAAGAAGCACTGTCCCAGAGATTGAAAGATGATAGTGTGTCTAAAATCAAGCGAAAGTTAGGCAAACTACTAACAATGTAAGACTGAGAATTCCTTGATCATCTCTAACAATACCTCCTTGTAAAGAAAGCTCTTTCACTTTCAACTCTGTATTTTTATTTAAATAGTAATGCATAGACAAAAGGTTGTGCATAGGCATTTGAATCTAGATAACTCACTGTCTTTGAGACTGACACTCCCTTTCCCTTCTCGTTATCGTTATGGTCTCTGTAAAAGAAATCATTCTGGCCTTCTCAAGTAGGCGACCTGAATGTTATTTGAGCGAATTAAAAGAGCTTTGGTGGATTGATTGTTGGAAAGAGAACCAATCAATGCCTTACTTTGCTTCCTGAAGTTCTGTCCGAACTTAGAAAGATTCTATATTACACTTGATCCAAAATGCTATTACTTGCCCAACACTGTAAACAACTTCAACACTTGGTGTCAGACACTGTATTTTCTGAACAGATAAACCAAGATCGAAGGCAATTTCTTCTCACTAGCAATTACTACCCCATTAGCAGCTTTGGTTCTAAGAGATGTTTGACCTGATTCGATTGCCGACAAGGCGTGCTCAATTTGAACTAGCTTTCCCGAAGGACAAGATGCAACACTAATGCGGCCAGAACGATCGGTATGACAGGTGAACTCTGTTTTTTAAACACTATTATCATAAGCACCAGCTGTTGTCAAAATTTTGAGAAAAGAATATCACTGCTATCAAAGCCGGGAGTCCAACTTCAACGCATCTAACCAATTGAGGGAAACCATGTGAATAGAGAAAAGTGCAGTGAAAATCACAAGAGAAAACTCGTATAAAAAATAATGTTGGATTTTGGGGGCTACCTAAACACCTACAAATATAATTATCGCAGAAAGCACATGCAAAGCAATATATATATATATATACACAAAGCTATCAGCTTAAAAAATCAACATTTTTATTTATTGAATAAACAAAAAAACCAAAACTTTAAGCTTCACATTTCCACATCTTTTTTAATACTCTAAACAATCATATTAAGTAAATAATAAAGAATTATAAAATTTGGTTTAATCATCAATTTAATCTGATTCAACTTGCTCGATCAACATGCTAACTGATTTTTGTCTCATTCAAATTAGTATACCTATCAACTCTTAATTCAATTGATCCAATAATTGATCAAATTTCAACAAATCTCTAACATTTGATAGTAATAATATTATTTTATATTCATTACAAATAATCATAAATAATAAATAATTTTAAAATACAAACACTCACATATTGACAATATCTTTATTTTAGAAATTAACAACTAAAACAAGCAAATTACTATTTAAAAAAATATATCAACCGTTTACTAACTTATCAACAAATTTTTTTAACTTTAAATCTTTTTTTGTCAATGACCACTAAACCCAAACCAAATAAAATAAAATAAAATAAAAAAAACGCCAAGCTAGAAACCCTAAAACTAAAAGCGATTTTGGATCTGGAAAGGCGAAGCTGAGGGTGAACCATGAGCGGCGATACTAGTGATTCCTCCAGTTACTTTGATGGGCGAGAGCCAGATCAACTGATCAGGGCCCTCGTCGAGAAACGGCCGGGTGCCGATGGTAAAATAACGCTCGGTTTGGACTTCATTGATCTGGAAAGCATTTAAGTTTTTATTAAGGCGATGCCACCTGATGCTCCTTCATGTTCCACTGCCGTTTCCTGTGGCAACCACGTTTACGTTATTGGGGGAATACGCAAAAATGATGCTACTCCTTTTGATGTAAACGATGTTTTCCAATTAGATTTGAAGGACCTTGAACGTGGGTGGAGAAAAACTACTTCTATGTTGTTCCCTCGGTCTTTGCCCCTGGTTGCTGCTGCTGAAGGAAAGATTTTCGTCTTCGAAAATATGGGTTCTGAATCTTTTGGCGAGGTTTACAATATAAGTGGGGATATTTGGGAACCATTGTCGCCCCCTCCGGAAGATATCGATCTATGTGTTCCTGTTCTAGATTCTTCCCGATCTCGGATTTTGGTGCACTGCAGTGCCAATGATACTCTTTACGCTTATTACTATGATCGTAAATCATGGGTTTGCCTCGAACAAAAATTTTGTTACTGGTCTGACGCAGCGACAATCGTGGACGATGTGCTGTATACTGCCTGTAGGGCCCAATTTTATGACCTGAGGCCCAACAACAAAGCCCAACTACCCAGGCCCAAATACAACACCCAAAGCCCACCTAAACCTAACCCACTAGCCTAAAACGAGCCCAATTTAGCCTACCCAAAACCCATTACCCAATAACCAACCTAAATGGTCTAAATCAGAAAAAAAACCCTAGCCCCTAACCAAGTGGTGCCGCACCCTACCCCTAGCCACTGCCACCGCCGCCCGTCACGATCACATCGCCACCAACCGCCGCCTGCAGCACCTGCAAAGCACCCATAACACGCAAGCAAAAAACAAATCAAAAACAACAAAAAAATAGAAAATTAAAGTTGTGTAAATCGACTATAAAAGCCTGAATCTGATGCTTGTAGAGCTTCTTCCCTTTTTTTTACGAATATGAAATAAAAAAAACAAAAAATAGCATATTTGAGAAGTTTTTTACTTTCATGTTCGAATCTTATTTATTTTTCTATTTTATTTTCATTTTTTTACGTACTAAATAATGAAATAAGGGGAGAGGGAATACCTGGCTCACTTGAAAACCGGTCGCCTGAGTCCTTCTGGTCATCGGAGTCGGGACCGGAGAAGGCACAGGGTCTTCTTCTTTCGGCCTTGAAGCCTAGAAGGCTAGGCCTTCAAGCCCCTTTAAATCGGGCTAAAAAAGATAAAATGACCTTTGGGGCCGCATGTCGCTGCTCGCGGCGGCGGACTGTGACGGCGCGGACAACGACCATGTTGGCCGAGTTTTGAGGGCTGCGAGGGGAGAGCGTTGAAAGCTCTCAGTTTTTTAGATGGGGGAGTTAAAACTGATTTTTTTTTTTTCTGTTTTTCAGCATTTATATTGGGGGCCATACGGCGCCATTTTGAGCCTTAGCAACCATGGCCAAAACGACGCCATTTTCAATCTGACCCGCGCATCGACCTGACCCGTAGCAAGGTCCGCGTGTTTTTGTGCTATATGGGCTATTTGCGCTGCGGGTACTTCCACATTGTCACCCCCTTTCAATTTGGTCCTAGGGCCCTTCATTTCGTGTTTTAATTTGGCCCCGCGGTATTTGCGTTTATTTCAATTCGGTCCTGCACGAAATGATGCGCTAAAGGTTGGTGATATTCTTCCAATCAGCCCCTCGCTCTTTCAGCGCATTTTATTTTGGTCCCTGGGGGCCCCTTTTCTGTTTATTTACACTTTAGACCCCATGTTTTGTTTCTAAATTCAATTTAGTCGATTTATTTTGTTATTTTAGTTATTTTACTAATAATATTGATAAATTTGATACTATCATGATTATTATTATTTGTATTACTGTTGTTATATGTTATTCATATTAACTTATTTAAATATCAAAGATATTTGTCTTTATATTGATATTATATTGATATTATTTATATCCTTCTTATTTTTCAAACTTATTTTATAACTCATATATATACATACATATTTAACTTTTATGTTTTATACTTTTAAAATACATATGTACATACATACATTTTCATATTATATATATGTACACTTATATATTTTATAACTTATTTACATATATACATACAAATACATATATATATTTATTTATTTATTTTGTGATTTATATACATATCTATATATACATATATACATACTCTTTTTTTATGAATATATACATACATACATACATACATACATACATATTTTTATATTCTATAATTTTTATATACATATATTTGCACATTTATATATATCTATGTATGCATGCTTATTTTATAAATACATGTATATAAAACATACTTTTGCATACCTTTTATAATATATATATGTGCATATATGTATGCATCTGCTTATATACATTTATATATATAATAATTTTAAAATGTATACATATGTATGTACCTTTTGACATTTACATAATCTTATTCATATTCTTTGTCTATTTCTTTAATTGTATTCACATTATTTGGAATGAATGTTCTAGTTTTATTGTTTGCATGTTTGCCATGGTATACTATATTAGTTCGTCTTTTTATTTATTTTATTTTAAAGCCTTTGCTTGTATTATTTTATTTATATTATCATCATTATTATTTCGTTGCATCCATTTTTTTACTCGGATTCGCCAAATAGGAAAAAATTTAAAATATAAATAATAATCGATATTTGAGATCTTCGAAAGAATCGAGCCCTAACGTATTGGGTTTCGATTTTCTTCGTTGGATCCAAATAATCGAGATTACTCTTTCAAAAAAATAAAAAGCTCATTATCGGGAATTCAATACATCGTGTCCTAACGCATTGGATATGATATGTTGTTTTCCCGAGATGAAGATTTTTCTAAAATAATAAAGGCAATATTCAATATTTAAATTTTTTGAGAAAGTCGTGCCCTAACTTACTGGGTTTCGATTTTCACAACAAATCTAAATATGTGAATCTTTTAAAACTCAAGGTTTAGACGATCTCGGGAATTAAAAAAGATCTTGTCCTAACTTACTGGGCATGATCCCTTTTCTAAACCCGAGATAATTAAATGTCTTTTTAAATAAGTAAATTTTTCGGCATGTATTCTCATATTGGGAATTCGATACGTTGTGTCCTAATGCATTGGATGTGACATGTCATTTTCTCTAGATAAGAATTTTTCTAAAAAATAATAAAGGCAATGTTTTGCGTTTGGGAAATTCGAGAAAACGTGCCCTAATGTGCTGGGTTTCGATTTCTCGTTTGACCAAATAGCCAAATATTCTCTTAAATCTTAATCCATGTTATTCAAGTTTTTTAGGATCGTATTTTAAATCTCTTTAAAGTTTTCAGTTTTTCGACACTAAGACATTAAGTAATCAACTAGGTACCAATTTTGGGCGTATCGAGGGTGATAATCATTCCTCGTGCATAGCCGACTCCCGAACCCGTTTTTCTGAATTGCGTGGACCAAACTTGTTGTTTTAATAAAATCAAATTGTTTATTAAAAACGACCACTTTTCGAGGTGGTCCGATCACACCTCATCAAAAAGGATCGGTGGCGACTCCCATTTTCGTTTTCATTTTCCAAAACCCAAGTCGACCCCGTTTTCAATCAAAAAAATGGTGTCAACACTGCCATTTATAATTATTCTGATAAGCTCCGTTCTTTGGAGGCGTATAATTTGCTTGATAAGAAACATTTGCCCGTCAAATGGTCATCAGAATTTTCAGTGGATCCACATGGCACTCTGTATCGTTTGGGTAATGGCAAGTGTATTTTCGGTTGGGTCAACCATAACCATATCCATAAGAGTTTTAAGTACATAAGATTTAATATTTGGTGCAACGAGCAGGGAGGGATTCATGCAGCTGCAGAGCATCAATCTGCCATCAGTGTTCCATATCCCAAAGATATTTCTCATATAATGTTGTTCTGAATGAAGGTTAGAGCCCCCTTCATATCACTACTACATCATAATTTTTCATTTGCCAATGCTGCTTGCCATTACATTTGGTTTGCTCTAAATGAAGTTTAGTGCCCCCTTCACATCACTACCACATATTAATTATTCCCATCCTTGTAAATTGACGGATTTTTCATTTGCCAGTACTGCTTGTCATTGCATTTTGTTTGCTCTTGTTGTCACTAAGAAGTTGATAGTGAGCCTGGAACTTCTTGTATAAAACTTGAGTAATGCTAAGGTATGGAGTAGACGAATCAGGCGTCGGTGAAAATGTCTTCCTTTTTCCAAGACTCAGTTTTATTAGGACTATGCGCCGTGCTCTATTTGTTGTTTTAAATGGGCACGAGGCTCCTAGCAACTTTAGAGAAATAGAACTCAAGTTCTGTCTTGCCTTACCCCCAATAGTTGCTTCTAGTTTTTTGTTCCAAAAAGAAAATAAAATATCCTGATCTAAACAAAGGCTTCAATTCCTACTTAGGAAGTTGGTAGACTATGACAATGTTTCTGCTTAAAATATCAGAGCGAGGTCATTACCTATAGGCAAGTGAAGATTTAGTAAAATGATGTCCTTTTGTCGGTGATGGATACCACACCTAAAAATGCCAATATTGATAAGGACTATGATAACCTTGAACAATACGTAAACAAAGTAAAGCAAAATAGAATGGTTTTGGCTTTGAAGGCTGGCTTTCCATTTGAGGATTGCCAATGCTGCTGCTGCAGAATCAGAAGCAACATTAAGAGAAGAACATAGTAAAGTAACACACAAGAGTAAGGGAGCAAGCAAGGTTAAACTCTTCATGATTAACAAATGCTCTGCATACAAGTAACAGCCATGATATGAAGGTTATATATAGGTTAATTGCAGTAGCCTGTACGATCAAACAAAGTTTTAAGTCTTTCAACCCTCAAATAAAAATCTATTAAGTCTTTCACCCATTTTTCACTCCATAGTTTTATGACTTTGTATTATAATAATTTATGTTGGCCGATTTAGTGTCAAGAAGACAACTGTCATATAAGACTACAAAATGGAGATGTGGAAACTGGATTCAGTGTAGTAATATAAATATATCCCTCTAAGTCTTCGCATTCTATTAGTTTATGTTATTCCGTTAATTTCGTTGGCAATTTTTTTACTGTACTTATGATAGACTCCCTCTTGACTTGGACATGCACACAGGCAATAAGCTTTTATCTCCCTATGTATAGGTTAATTGCAGCGCCTGTACGATCAAAATAACTATTAAAAGTCTCTCACCCATGTTTCACTCCAAAGTTGAAGTCTTTGTACTATAGTAATTTATGTTAGCCCCATTCAAGGTCAAAAGATATTTTCCACTTTCAGCCTTAACGTGTGATGTACTGTCCCTTCTGATTCACACAGGCTAAAAGCGTCTCTCTTTCTGTTTTGGGTCCAAAGCAATCGCATTTCTGACAAAGCTTTCTGCTATTACAGAGTTAAAATTATCACATGAGACTTGAAACAGAAGATCTCGAAAAATGAATACAATGTAGTAACATAAGTCTCCCCCATTTCTCAAACCAGTGTCGACTTGTATCCAAGTCTTTGTTAATGGTCGTTGGTATCTTTTATAGTTGGCTTATCATAGACTCTCCATCTTTATTTTGGGCATTCACACAGGCAATACGCTTTTCTCTTTTGTCTCCTTTGGGTCCCAAGCAATAGCATTTCAGAGTTTATACCAGCCCTCCTGTAATTTAAATGAGTATAAAATATCATACGAGGCTCGAAGTGGGAGATGTGTACAAATGAATATTTCACTGTTCTAACTATAACTGAAACAAAAATTGATAATGTTTCAATGAATTCAGGGTTCCAAAACAAGAACTAAGATACCAGAACTAAAAAAGAAAATTTCTAAGAGGACAAATGAACATATTGCGAGCAGAAAACGAAAGAACTCAAAACTTGACCACGCATTAAAAAAAAAAAGGAGCACATTCAAGACGGGAAGTCGGAAGAGAAGTGAAGTGATGTGGTTAAAAACAACACTGACCCAAAGATTGAAAGATGATAGCGTATCCAAAATCAAGCCAAAGTTTGACAAACAACTAAACAATGTAAGACTGATGATTTCTTGATCATCTCTAACGATCCTTGTAAAGCCGTTTCTTCAACTCTGTATTTTTATTTAAGTAGTAATGCAGTAAAAAATACATGTAAGCTCCATTTATTTGATATCAATCCATCTACATTTTGTCAATGAAGATTATACCTAAATCATTTATAGTTTTTCTTTTCCTCTTTTTGGTAAATGAAACAAATCATTAGTTTTTAAGTGTTGTGAAAATTCTAGGGTGAGTATCACTTAAAAAAGCTTAGGATTGAATATAGTAACAAATCAATGTTGGCGAGTTCATTAGTTGATTGATTTAAGAAAGGATTGTTACAAAAATTTCATCTAATTTATATTAGGGCCTAAGTGTTCAAGCTTGGGCAAAGACAAGAATGGAACTGTAGCTTCTAGAACATAGCTACTAAAGGTTAATCTTGAAATGCAGTTCGGCCTCATGAATGGGTGTTGTACAGCCCAAATTTACCCGGCCCATACCAGCAAAACAAAAATAGCCCATTTACAAATACAACCCAACAAATTCATCAAACCCTATACCAGTAGACCCAAAATTAAATAGACCTAACCCAAAGCCCAACCAGACCCAATGACTTAACCCTAGCCCAAAAAAGAAAAACAAATCTAAAACAAGTCAAACCTTAGGTGCGCCGCACTTAGGGGTCCCTCGCCTCTGCCACTGCCCTAGCCTCTGCCATGCCAGCACCGCCACCGTCACGTCGCCGCCCTCCCACTTGCGTCGCCAGACCTGCAAACAAACAAGAGAAATAGCAGAAACAAACAGTAGCAAAAGGGGGCTATAAAAGCCGAAGGAAAATGTAACCTAGGGGGTCTTTTTCTTCTTTTTTGGCTTTTTCTTTTGGTTTTTTTCTTTTCATCTTTCTTTCTTGTAACAGACGGACACCAATCAAAAAAATAAAAAGCAAAAGTTTGAAGAGATCCAAAGAAATAAGGTGTTAAGATATTTGTTTTCGTTTTTATTTTTTATTTTTATTATTTGTTTAAATAAATATGCATCAGTATTATTAATATCTTTTGTATATTCTCCTCAATGATTTTTGCACACAAAGCAAATTGAAAGCAAATATTAGTTTACTGATTATCTAATGTCTTGTAATACCCCCTACCTGTATTCGTCGCCAAAATGGGGTATGAGGCATTACCAGATTTTACCGTATAAATTTTTCACAAAATCTCTAAATTTTTTTTACCTCAATATAACCCCTTTAAAAGTTTATAACCTTCCCTGCAATTTTAAACCGAGACTAATCCAACACAACAACATATTTTCAAGATAGATTTAACACATTCATAAGATAACCTCATCACATTCCAAAACCAAATTTTGTTAGCCATACCAACGGCTAACTATACATTCATTTCACATTAACATTTACTTTACTAGCTTATACATGCTATTGATTTCCAAAATAAAGTTTCTTTATATATACCGAGATCTTGAGGTTGATAGTGTGATGCGTCTCCGACCAAATCCGACCTTCGAGCTCCTAACACTGCAAAACAGGGGAAAAGGAAACAGGGTAAGCACTTTGTGCTTAGTAAGTTCATGCAACAAGAATTATACTTACCATATTTATACATCCATCATTTAATAACACAGGCACACATCCAATTCACATAAACATATACCTATCACATACAAACTCAACTTTTGCATTAGTTAAGTAACGTCATATAAATTTATTACAAAGATAAATGATTGATGAGCTCATCAATTCCATCTTTTCCATTCCCTTGTTATTTTTCCATATTTATCTTGTTGAACTACTTGAAATTTTGATGGATTTTCAGAGGTACACCTAAGTGTACAAATCCGGGTCCGTCAATTCATACTTATGTGCGCACATTTCCATTTCAGAGAGCACACTCCCGCGAACCTCATCCTTACAAATGGATTACCACCCGAGCTAAATCCTCAGAATATAAACTCATAGAGTATTGTCGGGATTACTAGTCAAGGCTAAATCCCCTGCAACGACAATTACTCAAATGAGCTTGGATCTGAATTACCAGTCCAGGCTAAATTCTGACCCTAATTCGGATTACTCGTCCGGGCTAAATCCATTTTCCACATATTCTTCGGGAGGGCTATATCAGGATAGGATCACCCGTCCGGGCTAGATCCTTTTAACCGTCAATTCCTTTTCAGAGATCCATCGAATTTTCCTTTTATTCAACCGGGATTTATTTTCTCTTTTCATCAAGAATAGCAATACTTCATCAATTATCATACAATAAACATCCAAATCATATTCACATCAATAACAAGCATTTCAAGCATTTAAGAATATAATTCAAGTTACACGAACTTACCTCGATACTTATTCGTAAACAAAAATCTACTAATCCCGAACTTTTTCTTTTCCTCGATCTAGCTTCGTATTTGAATTTTTTGGATCTAAATAAATAAATTTAATCATTAATGTAATACATTTCATGTTTATATGTAACATTCTCTATAATTCCATTATTATTTATAGTGCATACAAAGCTGTCTCACTAAGTCATAGTCACTAAATTATTTATATCTTGAGCTACGGAACTCTAAATTAAGATCTGCTAATTTTTCCCAAAACTAAACTCACATAACTTTTTACCATAAAATTTTCAAAATTTTTGGTTTAGTAAGTACAGTTTATTCTTTAAAGTTTCCCCTGTTTCACTGTTCGAGAATTCCGACCCCTATACACTAAAAATTAATTATCTCATTGTACAGAATTTGGATGATGTTTCCATTTGTTTCTTCTGAAAATAGACTCATTGAGGATTCTAATCATATAAATTATAACTCATAATCATTTTTTTAAAATTTTTAATGATTTTCCAAAGTCAGAACAAGGGAACCCGAATTCATTCTGACATTGTCTCACAAAATCTATTATATCTCGTGGTTTACAATTCCATTGCTTACACTGTTTCTTTTATAAGAAACTAGACTCAATAAGCTTTAATTTCATATTTTATTCATCCTCTAATTTGATCTTTACGATTTTTGGTGATTACTATTGCTGCTGTCCAAAACTGTTTTAGTGCACAATGTCAATTACCATTTTTCCCCTAAGCTTTCAATAAATGATAATTTCATCCCTACTCAATTAACCTCTCAATTGAGCTGATTTTTCTCAATCAACACTTTATTCTATCACTTTAAACTACTTTATAACCTTTGTAAATCAGAATTTTAGCACTAGACTTTAGTTCCAAAATTTTTCACAATTAAGTCCTACAAATCAATTTCTATTGAAATTACCTAATAAAATCATCTCATAAACAAATTAAAGCTTCAATTTCATGCTATTTCATCATAAACTTCCAGCACATATTCATATCAACTTTCAGCACATATTCATATCAACTTTCACTTTCATTCATAAAATCAAAAACTAATGAATTTAGAATAGGACCTAGTTGTAAAAGTCTTAGAAACACAAAAATTACAAGAAAAAGGCAAGGATTAACTCACTTGGTGCAAAAATTATGAAAAACCAGCTTGAAGAAACCCTTAGGACATTTTTGGCTAATGAGAATGCAGAAAATATGAAGAAAATTCTAGATATTCCAATTTGGTCCCATTTTTATGTTAGTAAAATTTGTTAATTTCCCATTTTACCCTTATTTCACCAATTCTCCTGATTTTTCTCAGCTTATGCCGCCCAAAATATCTCCTTTTGGGCTTATTTGCAATTTATGTCCCTCCTCATTTAACAACTGAGCTATTTAATCATTCTAGTAACTTTTACACCTTTTTCAATTTAGTCCTTTTCACTTAATTGACTACCCAAACATTAAAATTTTCTAACGAAATTTTAATACCATATTACTAACATTTCATAAATATTTATAAAAATATTTTTGACTCATTTTACGAGATTGAGGTCTCGATACTTTATTTATACCCAATTTCTTCAATAATTTTTTTCTAACTAACTACTAAATCGGTAAAATTTTTCTATCGATATTTTCATACAATTTTCCTATCATATCAATATTCATGCAAAACTATTAAAATAAATTTCTCTTTAAATCGGATTTGGGGTTACAAAACCACTATTTCGATAACTTTGAATTTGAGCCATTACATGTCTAACTAATATTAAGTGACATTGTGTGGTAGGATCATAATGCAGAAAGATAGCTTATATTAGTAGATAATCTAAACATATCCTTAGTCTAATTGGAATTGAGCAAATCAATTAAAAGAATAATATAACATTTATCAAGTTCAATTGAGGAGATACATTATTTTAGAGATCGAAGTGAATTAAATCCTAAAAGATAGATACATGGATGTGACTGATTGGATTGACAATACATCAGATATGACCCAAGTAAAATAAATCCTAGATCCATTTATGAATCTATTTACTTGTGACTTCCATAATGTGGCATACCTCAATCTTGAGTGGAAACTATGTATGCATGACTCGTATAAATTTATGTAAGTGAAAGTTTGAGCTCAAATGGGTAAGGAACTGAAAGTTGGTGCGTCGGGTATACAACTTCTGCAGTATGTAGCATCATTTCACAACAGTGAAATTTATAGCCCAATTAAAGGATAAATGATATTCTCTCATCGACATTACATGATAGATAAAAAGTAGTGTGGTCATGAATCATTTGTATTTGTGATAAATGATTTAATTACTATTTGTTAGTAATTGACTTTTCATAAAAGAAGATGTAATACTTACCGTGACATAAAATATGATCATATTGGGAGAATTGATTTATCCCAAAGAGATTGAGAATATTCTATAAGTTTAACTCAATAAGGTCATTGGACAAGCACTCAATGAGTGACTTTCATAATGGTATATAATACGGGAGAGCTTAATCATGATACTTTAGTGGAATGACTTTTTCACTGAATAATGTCATAGTTAATAGGTGAAAAATTGGAATTTAATTACAAATTATTTGAGCCTAATTATATATGTTCAATCAGTCCCTCCCTATCTCTAGATAACCAGAAACGAATTGCATGCAAAACCAATAATGTGAAATGAATGAAAATGATGAAGTAAGAAAAATAGATCGCATGTATCACTATCCGCAATGAATGCGTTTTCTTGCTAAGTACAAAAATGATATAGGAATTAATTTGATTTCTTTGAATTATTATTTATTTAATTACAAATAAATTATTAGAGTTTGAAGTATGAATTAAATTAATTAGTCACCGTAGATTTGTTGAATAGAGCAATTAAATATAGTTTCTCATAAATTCTGATATGATAAAGTTGAAATGACTTCTGTGGAATTAGAATTAGGTTTAGAAAATAATTTAATTAAAAAATTAATTAATTAATATTTTAAAAATTAGACTTTGGGTTGGATAAATTATAAATGTTGGATTAAAGTGTAAGAAACACATAAAATTAGACCCAATATAAAAAAAAAAAACCAACTTGGCCTTATACCAAGTAAGTGGCGGCAAACCCTAGTGTTTTACTAAGGTTGCCGCCACCCTCAACACTATAGTTATTTTTATTAAAACATTATTTTTTAAATAGATATTATTCAAATAGAAATTTTATACATTTTCTTTATAAATAAGAACTACTAGTTATACAATTTATACACACTAGGGGTGAGCATTCGATCAAATTGAATCGAATCGAATCGAAAATTTTCGTGTTAATCGAGTTTTCGAATCTCATTTTATCATCCTAACTTTATTTGAAGTTTTCTCGAATCGAGTCGAGTGAGATGGAATTCGAATCGAATCGAATCGAATATATTTGTTCGAGTTAAATTTTAAAAAATAATTTTGGGTCCTTGTAACCATTGTCACCCATCGTAATAAAATTTGTCCACCTTAATCAAATTTTTTATTAACTTTCATCACCTCATAATTTATTTATTAATTTTTATATACTGGTTAGCTTATTTGTTTGCTTAGTTGTTTCAATTATCTTCGGATTCTTGTCACTATGTATTTTGGAATTAAAATATATTAAATATAAAAATATGATTTTTAATAAAATTTATTTTAAAATAAAATTTGAAATTGATACCAATATAAAATTTTAACACGAATATTTTATGGCATAATTAAGAATTCAATTTTAATATAAATATTCAATATGACTAAACAATTCAATAATATAAATAATATAAAATGTGAAATTTAATTTAATAATATAAATAGTATATATAAATAAAATTATTACTATTTATGTTTAGTGATTTTTTGGATAATTTTGATTTTTATTTGAGAGTAAAGGGTGAGAAGTAAAAGTTTAGGGGAAAATAAAAGTTTTGGGGAATAAAAGTTTGAGGGAAAGTAAATAGGAGAGTAAAATTTTGGAGGAAAATATTAAAAAAATTGGAGGGGAGGGTTTGGGGTAGATGGGAGGTGGGATGGGAAGAGAATAAAAGTTTTAGAGGAAAAGTGGGAGGAGTAAAATTTTGGGGAAAATAAAAGTTTTGAGGGTTTTGAGAGTAAAATTTTGAAAAAAATGAATGGAAGAGTAAAATTTTGGTGGGAAATAGATTTTGGGTAGATTGGGGATTGGGAGGAGGGAGTAAAAGTTTTGGGGAAAAGTGGGAAGGAGTAAAAGTTTTGAGGAAAAGTAAAAAGTTTGGGAGTTTAGGTAAAACTGTAAAATATTATAGTTTGATATTCAATTATTCAATTATTCGAGTTATTCAATTTGAAAACTCAACTCGATTCGAACTCGAAATTGAAAAAAATTGAGTTGATTCAATAACTCGATTAACTCGAATAACTCGATTCGTTTAACTCGAAATTCGAATTTTTTTCGATTTTTTCGAGTCGAATCGAATTTTGCTCACCCCTAATACACACATCATATAATTTGGTTATTCTGTAAAAAAATAGGAAAAAATTATTTAACAAGAATAAATTCTATTTTTTAGGAAAAATGTATTGTTACTAGTGACAGAGAGAAATTAACTTACATACTGAAAGTTAATTAAAAGTTTTCATTTAGAGATCTGATTTGTGTTGCTGAAGCCTACACTCGAGGCAATTCATGATTCAAGGATAGTGAAGAAGGTAGTTCGGTTAAAAGTCAGGATCGACTGAATCGTCTTGTACAAAGCACATGTACTATTTCGGTCAATAAATTTATTATTATAAATAACAAAATGGCTCAATTTAAAAAAAAAATTTAAACTTTTATTGTATCTAAAATAACCATTTTCTTAATCAATTTTTCTAACAGAATTTGTTATGAAGAACTTAGTTGTTGGATTGCGTAAGCTATCCTTTAATATGTTTTTTTTTGAGCATGTCTATCCTTTAATATGTTAAAGGAAAATATAAGAGAGCTTTATTCAAACCTAAGAATGTACTTTTTGTTAGAAATTGTGCCCTTAGCCCAATTATTTCACCGCAATTTACTTGTAATATTTTTAATTATTTTGAACTAATAAAATTTTCACATGACTATTTAATATTTTTGTATTTTATTCTCAATAATTTTGCATGAAAAATAAGATGAAGAAACAAATATTTGATCACCGATTATCTAATATTTAATTAATATTAATATGCATTACAAGAATTGATTATAATGCAAAAGAAACCTATATTATTAGTTCATTTAAATGATGCGTAGTCATCAGAAAGAGAAAATGACTCATGTTTGGATTATTATGTCCTCTATAATTCTAATTGGAGACATAACTTCTCTTGACTATCAGAACTAGATTGACAGAGTAGGTTCTATATCTGAACTATGCATACTTGAAGCTAATTATTACACCTCCATTCCATTCAACCAAACACAAGAATACTATTACGCCTCTATTCCATTACGCATCTATTCCATTACAGCGAACCAAACGTGCCCCTAGTGTTTTACTAAGGTTGTCGCCACCCCCATACTATAGTTATTTTTATTAAAAGATTATTATTTAATTAGATATTATTCAAATAGAAATTTTATACATTTTCTTTATAAATAAGAAATGCTAGTTATACAATTTATACACACATCATATAATTTGATTATTCTGCGAGAAAATAGTAAAAAAATATTTAACAGGAATAAATTCTATTTTCTAGGAAAAATGTATTGTTACTAGTGAAAGAGAGAAATAAACTTACCTACTGAAGGTTAATTAAAAGTTTTCATTTAGAGATTTGATTTGTGTTGCTCAAGCCTACGCTCGAGGCAATTCATAATTTAAGGATAGTGAAGAAGGTAGTTCGGTTAAAAGTCAGGATCGACTTAATCGCCTCGTACAAAGTACATGTACTACTTCGGTCAATAAATTTATTGTCATAAATAACAAAATGGCTCAATTTTCTTAATCAATTTTTCCAACAGAATTTGTTATGAAAAACTTAGTTGTTGGATTGCATAAGCTATCCTTTAATATGTTAAAGGAAAATATAAGGGAGCTTTATTCCAACCTAAGAATGTACTTTTTGTTAGAAATTGTGCCCTTAGCCCAATTATTTCACCGCAATTTACTTGTAATATTTTTAATTATTTTGAACTAATAAACTTTTAACATGACTATTTAATATTTTTTTGTATTTTATTCTCAACAGTTTTTGCATGAAAAATAAGATGAAGAAACAAATATTAAATCACCGATTATCTAAGATTTAATTAATATTAATTTGCATTACAGAATTGATTATAATGCAAGAGAAACTTATATTATTAGTTCATTTAAATGATGCATAGTCATCGAAAGAGGAAATGACTCATGTTAGGATTATTATGTCCTCTATAATTCTAATTGGGGACATAACTTCTCTTGACTATTATAAATAAAGACATAGATGAGATTGCATAGATTACAATACATTAAACAGACCCTAATTAAAATATTTTTAAATCCATTTATGGATTAATTCAGTTAGACATTTATAATGAAATTTACCTAAATTTTGGATAAGAAATTAATAATGTTGAATAAAATAAGAAGTTTGACAGAGTAGGTCCTATATCTGAACTATGCATACTTGAAGCTAATTGTGGTTGTGTTTGATTTTGTTCTTAAACCTTATTACTTTATTGGATGTTTATGCACTTTGCTGGATTGATTTAAAGAAGATCATATGGTGAGAAGAAGTCTCTTTGACATCTTTGTCAAAAAAGGGAGATTATGACAACAGTAAATTGTAACGATTCTTAATTTTATCGACATCGATAAATTCAATTTTAGGGTTAAATTTCTTAAAACAAGTCACTAGAAATTGGTATAGTCCATTTAGGTGTGAATCGTTTAGCGGAAGTAACTTGGGTCAATTGATAATTATAGTACATGGACTAAACTGAAAAGTGGTTTTAATTGGGGAATTAAAAATATATATTTAAGGGGCTTGAGTATAATTATGTCGAGGACTTTAGTAGTAATAAAATCATTGTTAATTCATGTTAATATTTAAGTAAAAGCCATATCAATCGTTTTCCACAAACTAATATTATGGGTCGATTAACCCATGGATTAGTGAAATAATTATGTCAAGCGTTATGCTAATTATGCATATAAATATGAAAGTAGTCGGATGAAAGAGAAAATTCAGTTCTCTTCTTCCTTAATCGGCTAAGACAAACAAACAAAAGAAAGAATTCTTCATCAAGCCACCATTGCTGCACCTTGCATCAAGCATTAGCGAGTTGTTTTCTTTGAATTTCAATAGGATTTTTGTTAATAGCGAACCCATTAGTTAATCTAGTGAATTAGTGAGCTTTGATATGGTTTTCCGTTGATGGAAAAACTTGAGAATATTTGAGGTTAAAGATTTAATTTCATGCATGTTGATATAAATTAAGATCATAGTAGAATATGTTAAAATTTTAGTAAAAGTGTTAAATTAAGCTTGAATCAAACTTAGAAAATTGATAATTTATGTGTTATTAATGACTTAATTGTAAGGGATGAAAACTTGAGGTTTGATAATAAAAATGGTTGTAGGAAGTTCTTGTACTATATTTGTTAGTCATATTTAAATTTGATTCGTGAATTGTGAGGTACGAGTGTTTCAATATAAGGGCTTGTATCATCATGCTTTTATGTCCGAATTGTATAATGGATTAATTTCCGTATTCGATTTTTTTCGTACATAGCTAAAGACGACACGGGACATCGAAGGCAAAGGAAAGCCAATGGCATTGACAAATAGATAATCTAATTTGTACTCTCATAATTTGAGTTCATTAAATAGTTATATGAATATGTTCAACTCGTAAAATATTCAAAATGGTAAACTATCAATGAGATTGTATTTTAAAGGTACGTATATGCCAAACTATGTGTTTTATGATCATTTGGTAAATTGATTATATATGTATATGCTTTCTTGATGATATGTCTTTAATTATGAAATTTCTCTATTAACGTTGTTGGATAGAGTCACGGGTATAGTTGGCATGTCATAGGGTCTATTGCTATAATTCTCTAATTTCTTGAGGGTCGAGAACAAATTGTCATCGTCAGCTCAAATTTCTTTGAGAGTATGAGCGTATTCTGGTGTGATTGGTAGAATTGGTGAATTTATGTATGGTCAGCACTTCGGTGCATATACTGGTGTGTTGGTGGATTTATCCGAATATCCGTTTTTGAGTTCGATTATGTTAATAGAGGCTAAAATGTGAAATTATTTGTTAAACATTTGTATAGTAAAATTTGATAATAATGGAAATATGATATATGAAATTGATATGGTAAAAATAAATGCAAATACCTTGAAGATAATGTGATTTGTAAGCAAGTATGAACATGTTGGAATGATAAATGATTATGAATCTTCTAAAGGAATAGTGGTTTATAGGTATATGCATATTAATGTTGATATTGAAATGGCTAATGAATAATATATTTAATCTTTTTACTTATTTGTTTATTCAATGTTATTACGTTTATAATTGAATTCAAATCATATTAGTATAATTGAGTATATATTATTTAGCGTACGGTTATATTTGTTTTTGTGCGCAGATCTCAGACAGAGGCTTTAGTAAATTCGAGATTAAGCATTCATTTTCTTCAGCTCAACTCAAATCATTTCGTTGCAATTTTGTATATATATAAATGTTTTGAGTCTTATAGCATGTAACTAGGTTGATGGGCTTGTAACTTAAAAAAGTTCAGTATTTTAATAGTTTAGCTTATAATGTTAACATGGTTGAATTTTACTTTTTTGGATTATTAACTATATATGCTTGATTATATAGGCTTGAATGTGCAAATTAGTTTATTAAGTATTGATGTGTTGGAAGCTATGATTAATCTACTAACCCTTCAGTCTAATAAAATCATACTTATATCTCTTAATAGGTGATAAAATAAAACCTAATAATTTTACAAAGTCAATTCACTAATCAATTTTCTTTCAACTAATTCCATCAAATTGTAGCAATCTAATAAATATTTCTTTAAACAATCAAAACAGGGAATTTATGGCTAGAACTTCAATTTCCATCCTCCTTCATTTTCCCCAATTTTTGTTCTCTTATGTTTTTTCTCTCATCTTTCTTTTTAATCCACCTATTGCAATTTTTTTTCATAGTAGGCTTTAGTAAAATAAAATAAAATCCTAAAAAGATAATTAGATTTTATTTTGGGTTGGGTATTACAATTGAAGAAAGCGAGGTAGGTTTTCAAAGAACATACTCTTCCATCCTTTGAGTTCTACATTTAAGTTAATTCAAGGTAGGATTAATGGAGGCTGGTCAAGTAGATTCAATTAAAAGAAAATCACTTCATGAAATACAAGTGATAGTTGATATAGGTATGGCCCTTTAGAGAAAGAATGGGGAAGACATTAAAATTTGAGAGCATTAATAAATGGATTAGCGAATCCTTTAATTGATGTAGGACTAATATGAGACAATACGACTTGGATTAATAGCAATAGGGAGGGTGTTGAAAGCTTCGAAAGGCTTAGCTCTTTGAAGGACCCAATCAATATTAGAGGATGAAACCTTTGAAAAGATGATACTAGAATACAATTTATGATAAACTGTCACAGACAAATATCGGAAACAACTCTTGTTGCGCTACCAACAAGCTAGTAGCAATTCTCAAGGAAAAAGGTAATTGAGGGTACAAAAATGCTAATCCATTAACCCATTATAACTACACAACAGCTAAAGAAACAACATTAGAGCAAATACCAAACGTTTCTAAGGTGGTATCTTAGATGAAGATCAAAGAGTCCTAGATGGGACTAGATGTGGTCGAACACCAGCTGAGAAACAGTGTGCATGGTTGGCCTAGATTTTGGATTGATATTTAAACATGAAACAGCCAGCTTCAGGATGAATATGAGTTTGTTCACAACTTCTGGTGGTGGAGGCGAAAGACTTTGATCTAACACATTGTTTAGTGGAATGCTTTCTGCTGTTAAAATTGATAGATTAGAGAGAAATTCACCCGGATATGCCCCAACTATCAATTCCAATGCCAGCACTCCAAAGCTAAACACATCACATTTTCAGTAACTTGCATGGTGTAGGAAAGCTCTGCAAAGAAAAAGAAATAATAGTTGATAACAAATATTATCCTCTATGCTATGTCATCTATGGAAGTAAAATGAAAAATCACCTGGTGCTATGTATCCGTATGTTCCAGCAATATTACTCCAATTGGATGAGTCTGGATTGAGAAGCTTAGCAGTGCCAAAGTCTGAAAGGTGAGCTTCATACTCCAAATCAAGCAAAATGTTGTTGCTTGTTATATCTCGATGAACAATGGGCGGTGAACAGTCATGGTGCAAATAGGAGAGGGCATTAACAACACCTTTGACAATGTTCACCCTCTTGTTCCAGTCCAATTTCTTAGATTCTTCATTCTTACTGAGAACTGAAGCCAAGCTACCCCTTTCAAGGTACTTGTATACTAAGAAGGAATGACCTGCAGAGGAACAAAAACCGTAGAACTTCACGATATTTCTGTGTCTTGTTTCTATTAATGCCCTTACCTCATTTAGGAACTGTCTTTGATCTGCCATTTCACCTGGATGCAACGGATGGAATTTCTTCACAGCTACAACATCTCCTGATGACAGCTCTGCTTTGTATACGTTTTCATATCCTCCCTTCCCAATGCAATATTGAGCATCAAAATCTTTGGTGGCTCTAATGATCTCTTTATACAATATTCTTCCATTAAAGGGAGTTACAGAGAAAAATATTTCATCACTTGCATTGCTTTGTCTTTCTTCATCTGTATCTTTCTTCCTCTTGAAGGCAAACAACAAAGCAATTGATGAATTCAAGAGACAAGAAACCGATAAAAGAGAGAACATAACTACTAAAACGGTTTTGTTGTTGTTGTGACCCTTCTTAGAAAAAGGTGTGCAAGGCGGTAATCCTCTAGCATTGCCACATAATCCTTTGTTCCATCCCAATTCTTGTGCTGAAGCATTTAGAATGCTTGGCAGTTGGGAATGGGACCCTGGAGTTCATTATATGAAATGTCAACAGTGTACAAGCCTCGGAGCTTCTCCAAAGAGGCTGGTATTTCACCAGAGAGATTATTGTGAGAAAGGTTTAGTGTCTCCAAGCTCTGCAAACTTTGAAATTCCCCTGGAATCTCCCCTGAAAGCATGTTGTGACTCAAATCTAGTTGAACCAGCCTAGTTAACTTGCCTACTTGAATTGGAATTCTTTGGCTAAACTGATTGATGCTCAAATTCAAGTAGAATGACATGAACAGATTCCCTATAGTTTCAGGGATGGACTTGCTCAATTGGTTTGCAGACAAATCTAGATACAAAAGCTTGGACATAAGTCCTAGTTCCAAGGGTACACTACCAGAAAGTTGATTCCCATTCAAACGAAGATCAAGCAAAGAAGTCAACTTTGCAATTTCCTTTGGAATCTCCCCGACTAAATGGTTTGACGAGAGATCAAGCCTTTGTATCTGACGTGAGTTTCCAATCTCAGCTGGTATTTTACCACTGAGATTGTTCCTTGCAATAGATAGGCTCCATAGGCTTGCACAACCCCCAATTGGAAGACACTTCACCATAAAATTCATTGTCACTTAATTCACTGAATTTTAGATTCGGGTAAACGCCTAAATCTTCAGATAGATTTCCTTTGAGTCGATTTCTTTCAAGGTAGACTCTCTTCAATCTAGTGCAATTTTTCAACCCTTGAGGGATTGGTCCGGTAAGCTGGTTGTCATTTGCTGTGAAGTATTCAAGTGATCCACCACGGTAAATTCCTTGCGGCAAATTTCCTGTCAGATTGTTGTGGTCTAGTTCTAACATGCTCAACTTCATCAAGTTTCCAATTTCATTAGGAATGGAGCCTGAGAGCAGGTTGTCTCGGAGGAACAGAATTTCCAAGTTGCTCAGATTTCCAAGTGAAGCAGGAATAGAGCCATTGAGTTGGTTTTCACTCAACTCCAGGTCAACAAGAGAATTCAAGTTTCCTATCTCCACAGGAATTGGACCAGAGAGTTGATTCCCATAAAGGCGGGCAAGTGTAAGATGTCTCAAGTCACCAAATGAGGTTGGGATCAAGCCAGATAGATTGTTGTGATAAAGGCTTATTTCAGAAAGCGATTCCATATTCCCTAACTCAGAGGGGATGGGACCTGAAAGACTATTGCTAAACATATGAAGGACCGTCAGTTTTTTCAAGTTTCCAAATGTGGAAGGGATGGGACCAGTTTGACGGTTGGTGTCCAAGTCAACTTCAACCAAATTCCTTAGGTTTCCCAATTCTGGAGGAATGGGACCAGAAAGGGAATTATTATAGAGAAGCAAGGAAACAAGTCGACTTAGTTTACCGAGAGAAGCAGGAATGCAACCATTTAGCTTGTTGCTACACTAGGCAAGGCCAGTGAGAAATTTGAGCTGACCAATTTCTCGAGGAATTGAGCCGTTCAACTGATTTCCAGCAAGGTGGAGGGTCTGAAGATGTACAAGGTGGCTAATTTCAGGTGGGATTTTCCCAGAGAACTGGTTAAAGGATAAATCGAGGTAGGTGAGTTTGGAGAGCTGACTGATTTTAGGTGGGATTATGCCATAAAGTTCATTGGTGCTAAGGTCCAACTCTGCAAGATTAGGCAAAGACAAGAATGGAAATAAATGGAGCGTACCTTTTACACCATAGCCAGTGAGGTTAATCTTTGTAACACTGTCAGCATGGTTGCAATGGATTCCAAACCAAGCACAAGGACTTGTTTTGGTATTTGGGTTGTTGGAAGTATTCCAGGAAAGCAAAACAGAATGGTTTTGGCTTTGAAGGCTGGCTTTCCATTTGAGGATTGCCAATGCTTCTGCTGCAGAATCAGAAGCAACATTAAGAGAAGAACATAGTAAAGTAACACACAAGAGTAAGGGAGCAAGCAAGGTTAAACTCTTCATGAGTAACAAATGCTCTGCATGCAAGTAACAGCCATGATATGAAGGTTATATATAGGTTAATTGCAGTAGCCTGTACGATCAAACTAACTTTTAAGTCTTTCAACCCTCTAATAAAAAAACTATTAAGTCTTTCACCCATTTTTCACTCCATAGTTTTATGTCTTTGTATTATAATAATTTATGTTGGCCGATTTAGTGTCAAGAAGACAACTGTCATATAAGACTACAAAATGGAGATGTGGACATTCACACAGGCGATAAGCTTTTATCTCCCTCTATATAGGAACTAACTATTAAAAGTCTCACCCATTTTTCACTCCAAAGTTGAAGTCTTTGTATTATAGTAATTTATGTTAGCCCCATTCAAGGTCAAGAGACCTTTGCCCCTTTCAGTCTTGACGTATGATACACTGTCCCTTTGGATTCACACAGGCTAAAAGCGCATTTCTATTTTGGGTCCAAAGCAATCGCATTTCAGACCAACCTTTCTGCTATTACAGAGTTAAAATTGTCATTTGAGACTTGAAACAGAAGATGTGGAAAAATGAATACAATGCAATAACATAAGTCTCTCACCCATTTCTCAAACCATTGTTGACTTGCATCTAAGTCTTTGTGAATGGTCGTTGGTACTTTTTATACTTGACGTATGATAGACTCTCCCTCTCTATTTGGGCATTCACGCAGGCAATAAGCTTTTCTCTTTTGTCTCTTTTGGGTCCCAAGCTATAGCATTTCAGAGTTTATACCAACTCTTCTCTAACTTAAACAAGTATAAAATATCATACGAGGCTCGAAGTGGGAGATGTGTACAAATGAATATCTCACTGTTCTAACTATAATTGAAACAAAAATTGATTGTGTTTCAATGAATTCAGTGTTCGAAAACAAGAACTAAGATACCAGAACTAAAAATGAAAATTTCTAAGAGGACAAACGGCGAATATATTGCGAGCATAAGTCCTAGTTCCAGGGGTACACTGCCAGAAAGTTTATTCCCATTCAAATAAAGATAAAGCAAAGATGTCAACTTTGAAATTTTCTTTAGAATCTCCCCAACTAAATGATTTGAACAAAGATCAAGCCTGTGTATCTGACGTGAGTTTCCAATCTCAGCTGGTATTGTACCACTGAGATTATTCCTTGCAATAGATAGGCTCTGTAAGCTTCTGCACAATCCCCAATTGGAAGACACTTCACCATAAAGTTCAATGTCACTTAATTCAATGAATCTTAGGTTTGGGTAAACGCCTAAATGTTCAGATATATTTCCTCTGAGTCGGTTTCTTTCAAGGTAGACTCTCTTCAAGCTAGTGGAATTTTTCAACCCTTGAGGGATTGCCCGGTAAGCTGGCTGTCAGCTGCTGTGAAGTATTCAAGTGATCCACCACGGTAAATGCCTTGCGGCAAATTTCCTGTCAGATTGTTGTGGTCCAGTTCTAGCACATACAAGAAGTGAAGTGATGCTGTAAAAAAAAACTCTATCCCAGAGATTGAAACATGATAGTGTATCTAAAATCAAGCGAAAGTTTGGCAAACAACTAACAATGTAAGATTGACGATTCCTTGATCATCTCTAACAATACCTCCTTGTAAAGAAAGCTCATTCACTTTCAACTCTGTATTTTTATTTAAATAGTAATGCACAGACAAATGGTTGTGCATAGGCATTTGAATCTAGATAACTCACTGTCTTTGAGACTGAGACTCCCTTTCCCTTCTCGTTATCGTTATGGTCTCTGCAAAAGAAATCATTTTGGCCTTCTCAAGTAGGCGACCTGAATGTTATTTGAGCGAATTAAAAGAGCTTTGGTGGATTGATTGTTCAATGGAAAGAGAACCAATCAATGCCTTACTTTGCTTCCTGAAGCTCTGTCCGAGCTTAGAAAGATTTTATGTTACACTTGATCCAAAATGCTATTACCTGCCCAACACTGTAAACAACTTCAACACTTGGTGTTAGACACTGTATTTTCTTAACAGATAAACCAAGATCGAAAGCAATTTCTTCTCAGTAGCAATTACTACCCCATTAGCAGCTTTGATTCTAAGAGATGTTTGACCTGATTCGATTGCCGACAAGGCATGCTCAATTTGAACTAGCTTTCCCGATGGACATGATGCAACACTAATGAGGCCTGAACAATCGGTATGACAAGTGAACTCAGTTTTTTAAACACTATTATCATAAGCACCGGCTGCTGTCAAAATTTTGAGAAAGGAATATCACTGCTATCAAAGACGGGAGTTCAACTTCAATGTGCCAACACCTACAAATATAATTATCGCACAAAGCACATGCAAAACAATATATATATATACACACAAAGCTATCAGCTTAAAAAATCACCATTATTATTTACTGAATAAACAAAAAACTTAAAACTTTAAGCTTCACATTTCCACATCTTTTTTAATACTCTAAACAATCATATTAAGTAAATAATAAAGAATCATAAAACTTGGTTTAATCATTTAATCTGATTCAACTTGTTCATATTAATATATCAACTAATTTTTATCTCATTCAAATTAATATACGTATCGACTCTTGATTTAATTGATCCAATCAAATTTTAACAAACTTCTAATATTTAATACGAAATAATATTATTTTATATTCATTAAAAATAATCATAATTAATAAATAATTTTAAAATACAAAGAAATTAACAACTAAAACAAGCAAATTACTATTTAAAACAAAATATATCAACCGTTTGCTAACTTGACAACAAATTTATTTAAGTATATATCTTTTTTTTTGTCATTGACTACTAAACCCAAACCAAATTTAAATAACAAAAAAAAAAAGAAATAACCCGAAGCTAGAAACCCTAAAACTAAAAGCGATTTTGGATCTGGAAAGGCGAAGCTGAGGGTGAACCATGAGCGGCGATACTAGTGATTCCTCCAGTTACTTTGATGGGCGAGAGCCAGATGAACTGATCAGGGCCCTCGTCCAGAAATGGCCGGGTACCGATGGTAAAATTACGGTCGGTTTGCACTTTTTGGATCTGGAAAGCAATGAAGTCTTTATTAAGGCGATGCCACCTGATGCTCCTTTTTGTTCCACTGCCGTTGCCTGTGGCGACCACGTTTACGTTATTGGGGGAATACGCCAAAATGATGCTACTCTTTTTGATAATGATGGTGTAAACGATGTTTTCCAATTAGATTTGAAGGACCTCGAACGTGGGTGGAGAAAAACTACTTCTATGTTGTTCCCTCGGGTTTTGCCCCGGGTTGTTGCTGCTGAAGGAAAGATTTTCGTCTTCGAATATATGGGTTCTGAATCTTTTGGTGAGGTTTACGATATAAGTGGGGATATTTGGGAACCATTGTCGCCCCCTCCGGAAGATATCGATCTATGTGTTCCTGTTCTAGATTCTTCCCGATCTCGGATTTTGGTGCACTGCAATGCCAATGATACTCTTTACGCTTATTACTATGATCGTAAATCATGGGTTTGCCTCGAACAAAAATTTTGTTACTGGTCTGACGCAGCGACAATCGTGGACGATGTGCTGTATACTGCCATTTATAATTATTATGATAAGTTCCGTTCTTTGGAGGCGTATAATTTGCTTGATAAGAAACATTTGCCCGTCAAATGGTCATCAGAATTTTCAGTGGATCCACATGGCACTCTGTATCGTTTGGGCAATGGCAAGTGTATTTTCGTTTGGTTCAACCGTCTCGATAAGAGTTTTGAGTACATAAGATTTCATATTTGGTGCAACGAGCAGGGAGGGATTCATGCAGCTGCAGAGCATCAATCTGCCATCAGTGTTCCATATCCCAAAGATATTTCTGATATAAAGTTGTTCTGAATGAAGGTTAGAGGCCCCTTCATATCACTACTACATCATAATTTTTCATTTGACAATGCTGCTTGCCATTACATTTGGTTTGCTCTAAATGAAGTTTAGTGCCCCCTACACATCACTACCACATCTTAATTATTCCCATCCTTGTAAATTGACGGAGTTTTCGTTTGCCAATACTGCTTGTCATTGCATTTTGTTTGCTCTTGTTGTCACTAAGAAGTTGATAGTGAGCCTGGAACTTCCTGTATAAAACTTGAGTAATGCTAAGGTATGGAGTAGACGAATTAGGCGGCAGATTTGCATTGTGTGAAAATGTCTTCCTTTGGACTTTTTCCAAGACTCAGTTTTATTAGGACTATGCGCCGTGCTCTATTTGTTGTTTTAAATGGGCACGAGGCTCCTAGCAACTTTAGAGAACTAGAACTCAAGTTCTGTCTTGCCTTACCCCCAATAGTTGCTTCTAGTTTTTTGTTCCAAAAAGAAAATAAAATATCCTGATCTAAACAAAGGCTTAAATTCCTACTTAAGAAGTTGGTAGACTATGACAATGTTCCTGCTTAAAATATCAGAGCGAGGTCATTACCTATAGGCAAGGGAAGATTTAGTAAAATGATGTCCTTTTGTCGGTTATGGATGCCACACGTAAAAATGCCAATATTAATAAGGACTATGATAACCTTGAACAATAAGTAAACAAAGTAAAGCTTGACTGCCAGTTAAATAAAATTAGAAAACGAATTTGGGTGGGTTGTGTTGGGCCAAGCATGGCTCCCTATTGGTAATTAGGGTTGGGTCTAGTAGAATGATATTGCCAATATTTTGTGCTGGGTCAGGGGCCTCGCCAAACGTGAAAGGTGTTAGTATCCTGTCTAGGCTGGACTTGTGAGCAGGCCTACCTATGACCAAACTGTTACTTAGGTTGTAACTTCTACTTGACTTCCATCCCCCAATTACTTTTGATAACCTACGTCTCTCCCACTACGCATGATTGGTGTTACTTTCATAGTAGTGCTTTCCTAATAAATTCCCAGCCCGTTTAACATCACTCAAAGAGGCTATACAGTTGTCCCAGAGATGAAGTTTTGGCTCTCAAGAAATTCTGTACGATTGGTACGATCATCATGATTTAACTGGCCTCGGGAACGTACAACCTTCATCACTGCACTTGTTCCTTTTAGTCTTCCTTTCTGTCTTCCTGCAACATCTTATTTTACTGGTTTACAAGGTTTCCTCATCTTACTGAACAGAAATTTTTGCAACATGCATATGATAAGAAGCAAGATGAAAGTGCAGAAAATATAACTATTACTAAGTGAGGATAGATTTATTCAATGAATTTGATTTGAGATAGTGAATGTTATTACTAAGTGAGCTATTAGCTTGTTGAAATCGGTAAGAGAGTGGACAAAATATTACTTAAGAATATAACTCTAATAAATGGGAATTACTTAGTCCTACAACTAGAAAATTTGAAGTAGAGAAAAAGTAATTAGTAGGGGACAAAAATGTTTATTTGGAAATTCTTGTTAAATATTTTGCCATCCTATTTCCGGTTTTGTATACATATGAATCGTATGTTTTCTTGGAAAGTAAGAAGGTTTGGGAGTGATAATTATATCTGTATTGTTTTTTCCTCGTTTCTTTGATTTTGTTCTTGCGTGCTTGACTGATGAAGCTCCAACACGTAAGAAGTCAAAAATGAAAATCGAATGAATTACATATGAAGATGAATGCTGCAGACTGCAGATGTATATCTGAAAAACCATTAATAGATTATGGAGATCGTTTCTCCGATGTGTTTGTTTTGTTGGTAGTTGTGAGTTATAATAATAATAATAATAATAATAATAATAATAATAATCTTACTCATTTTTCATTGCTGTTAAAGGTCATGGAAGCTTTTATTATTGTTAACAATATTGATTTTTAGGGCTCATTTGGTGCCTGTTGATGTGGTCTGGTGATGGATATGTGTGTATATATTTTTAATTATTATTTTTATGGATCAGAATAATTATATTATATATCAATCAAATATACTTTAATTTTGGCTAAAGGGTAAAGAAAAGCGCCCCAAACTTTTTCAAAAAATCAATTAAGCTCCCTGAACTTTTTCGTTTTCACTCAATTGAGCCCTTGAACATCTGAATTATAATCAATCAGTCAAGCCCTTTGACCGTTAAAGTTAACGGTCAATGTTACAAAGCCAAGGGTGCCGGTTTTCTTGAGGCTGTCTTTGGCACGTGGCCATGTGGTGAAAGCATGCATTTTATATATAAAATAAATAGAAAATTTTAAAACAATATTTTACGATTTTCTATGACTTTTTATAAATGTTTGTTGATTTTTTAATGTTTTATACCTTAAATACTAGTTTTTGCCATGTGGTGAAAACAACCAGCAAAAAAATGGCACTTTTGTTTTTGTAACTTTGAGGGATAACTTTAATGATAAAAGGGCTTAATTTATTATAATTCTAATGTGTAGGGGTTCAATTCATTTTTTTTGGAATAGTGTAGGGGACTTTTTTGGTTTTTGTCCCCTAAGCCTGCAATTTTCGCTGCAATGATATAAAATTATATTCCTAATCTCAGATTTTTTTCCCTCCCTTTTAGGCCTCAGCTGGAACGTGTTGGTGCATGGAGTTGAGTCAAGCCCCATGTTAATGGTGAAGAGAGACTTTGAAGATGCCGTCAATTATTTTGGTTAAAACTTTGAAGTTGTTGATGTAATTGGATGCTTTCTTTTTGGATACCAAAATATTGACAATGTTAAAAGTATATAGTATTGTGATTTTGCACTTTATTCAGTTTTCTTAAGGCCGTCTCTCTTGCCCTTCAAATAACACCCATTACGAGTTTTGAATTTTTATAACAGCCCATGGATTCCATGAAATTTGAAAGGGACCCAGATGGTTTTGCCTTCAGTTTTGGTGATGTCTCGTCTTATCACGCTGAAAAATATGGTTCTTACGATGGTTTTAACAAAGGGTTTCAATCATCTCCACAACACGTTTCGATGTGTTTAGATGGTGGTGATGTCTTCAGCTCCACCTTTCTTGGGCTGCAAGGTACTGGATACGAAAAGGGTGATTCATTTGGGTCTTATAGTATTGGTTACAATCAGTCCAATGATTTGTCTTCAGTACCGAGTTGGCATGATAACCAAAGAAACTATCTTTTGGAGCAGAGAATGGAACAGAGTAGGGGATTGGATAATAGGGGGATGTTGCTGCAGGGTGCTTTTACCACTAGGCCCTACATTGGTAACCCTTTTGTTTGTTCCCAGCAATGTGGAATTGATGGTAATGGAGGAAGAGCTGCCATTGATTCATTGAGTTCTCCTGGGTTCTTGCACAGTAAGATTCCTCTTGAGGAGAATGTAATGGAGGATCATAGTGTTATCATTCAAGGAAGAGGTTTGAAATATGATATCGAGAACAAGGGCTTTGATTCGTTCAAATGTTGTAAGAAAAAGACTCTCAAGGAGTTTGGATTGCAAAACCTGCAAGAGAAAAACTCTAAAACTTGATAAAAGACATGGAGAAAATGTGATACTGATGCCAAGTCCATATTCCTCAGTTGAGTTTCAAGGTTGTATATATTACATGGCTAAGGACCAGAAAGGTTGTCGCTTCCAACGAAGGATATTTGATGAAGGAAGCTGCTTGGATGTTCAAATTATATTCAACGAGGTTACTGATAACATTGTTGAACTAATGATGGATCCCTTTGGAAACTACCTTGTCCGAAAGACGGAACATAACTACGAAAAGGGTTTTGTTGTTGTTGTGACCCTTCTTAGAAAAAAGGTGTGCAAGGCGGTAGTCCACTAGCATTGCCACACAATGCTTTGTTCCCTCTCAATTCTTGTACTGAAGCATTTAGAAATGCTTGGCTGTTGGGAATGGGACCCTGGAGCTCATTGTATGAAATGTCAACAGTGTACAAGCCCCGGAGATGCTCAAAAGAGGCTGGGATTTCACCAGAGAGATTGTTGTGAGAAAGGTTTAGCGTCTCCAAGCTCTGCAAACTTTGAAGTTCCCCGGGAATCTCCCCTGAAAGCATGTTGTGACTCAAATCTAGATGAAACAGCCTAGTTAACTTGCCTACTTGAATTGGAATATTTTGGCTAAACTGATTGATGCTCAAATTCAAGTAGAATGACATGGACAGATTCCCTATAGTTTCAGGGAAGGACTTGCTCAATTGGTTTGCAGACAAGTCTAGATACAAAAGCTTGGACATAAGTCCTAGTTCCAGGAGTATTGCACCACTGAGATTGTTCCTTGAAATAGATAGGATCTCTAAACTTTTGCACAACCCCCAATTGGAAGACACTTCACCATAGAATTCCTTCTCACTTAAATCTTCAGATTCGGGTAAACGCTTAAATCTTCAAATATATTTCCTCTGAGTCGGTTTCTTTCAAGGTAGACTCTCTTCAAGCTAGTGCAAATTTTCAACCCTTGAGGGATTGGTCTGGTAAGCTGGTTGTCATTTGCTGTGAAGTATTCAAGTGATCCACCACGGCAAATGCCTTGTGGCAAATTTCCTGTCAGATTGTTGTGGTCTAGTTCTAACACGGTCAACTTTATCAAGTTTCCAATTTCAGTAGGAATGGAACCTGAGACCCGGTTGTCTCGGAGGAACAGAATTTCCAAGTTGCTCAAATTGCCAAGTGAAGCAGGAATAGAGCCATTGAGTTGGTTTTCACTCAACTCCAGGTCAACAAGAGAATTCAAGTTTCCTATCTCCTCAGGAATTGGACCAGAGAGTTGATTTTCATAGAGGTGGGCAAGTGTAAGAAGTCTCAAGCCACCAAATGAGGTTGGGATCAAGCCAGATAGATTGTTGTGATAAAGGCTTATTTCAGAAAGAGATTCCATATTCCCTAACTCAAAGGGGATGGGACCTGAAAGACTATTGTTAAACATCTGAAGCACCGTCAGTTTTTTCAAGTTTCCAAATATGGAAGTGATGGGACCAGTTAGATGGATGGTGTCCAGGTAAACTTCAACTAAATTCCTAAGGTTTCCCAATTCTGGAGGAATGGGACCAGAAAGGGAATTATTATAGAGAAGCAAGGAAACAAGTCGACTTAGTTTACCGAGAGAAGCAGGAATGCAACCATTTAGCTTGTTGCTACACAAGGCAAGGTCAGTGAGAAATTTGAGCTGACCAATTTCTCGAGGAATTGAGCCTTTGTATATATAATCAAATAACTAATAATATCACCCATTACGTGGTTTGCTTTTTTATTTTTAATAATTAATTACTTTTATTTTTAAATTAAATAAAAATTCAAGTTAAATATTAAGTCTTTTTCTTGTTCATCATATTTGTATTTGAAAATTAAATTAAACCTTCATGGTGAATAATATGTTGTTTGATTGGATTCCTTTAAACAAGTTATTCTAATTGAATAAATTTAATTATGTGCATTGTTTTAGTAGGTAAGTTGTTTCCTTTCTTATGTATATAACCACTTTAATTTTTTAAATATTATTTTGTTTTACTTTTAAAAATGTTATTTTATTTTTGTTTAATAAATCATTTTATCAAATTCACGTAGGCATTAAAATGCAAATTTATTTAAATATTTTTATTTTAATATTAGAATGGAGGACTTTCATCAATAAAATTTATAAGTTTGAAGCTTATTTAACTATAAAAATACATCTATCATAAAAGAAAAGATAAGTTTATTTTTATAAAATAGTCATTTTATTGAATTTTAATATTATATTAATTAACTTATTATTGTTAAATATTAAAATAGAATGTAGAAAATATTTTTATTAAATTTTGTCTTCAAGTTATCAAAATTCAAATAATTGAGAAAGAAATGGAATTAATGGGTTATTTTGCAATTATAAATATTATTTATGTTATTACTCTTGTAACTACCTTCAGAGAGAAATTGTTAGCAATATATATTATATTTTTGAACAATTTCATTAGAAGTTTTGATCATATCTGTTATGTTTGACACAATTTTTAAAATTACTTAATAACTTTTTCAATTTATAAATAGAAGGATAATATATTTTAGTGTATTTGAACCGCGTTCTCTCACATTAGCAACAATATTTATACTAATTGAATTAAGACTCAATTGATATATATATATACTAAGTAGATAAAGCTTTTATTTTGCACTTGTTCCTTTTAGTCTTCCTTTCTGTCTTCTTGCAACATCTTGTTTTACTTGTTTACAAGGTTTGATTTAATTAAGTGTTATAAAAATATTATTTGGTCGATTTAAATAAAAAATCTCTAAGATATGTTTTGAAGCCATTCAAATCAATCTCCACGAAACAATAGATCCAATTTGCTTGATTTAAATAAATCTAAACTTTAAAATTTTGTTTCTTCATAATATCAATCTTTAAATACGGACTAATACATGTCCATAATACCAACTAATTCATCCGCCAACTATATTGTTTCAAAAAATTGCTAACTTCAAATACGACAAAGTATAAAACATTGGGCAGTTATCAACATGACTGTAAATACTTGGTGTAGTTTCTCTTACAAGTGCCTCAACAATTTTAAAACATTTTCTTTTAAAAGCAATTTCAATTGGAGTCTATAGGATACCAAACTAACAAATTTAATTTTATTAGGCATAAACTTCTATTGCATTTTATTAGAGTTCATTCAACTAGGGGTGAGTATTCAGTCGAGTCGAGTAAAAAAATTTCGAGTCAAGTCGAGTCTAGTTAACAAATCCTATTATCTATGCTCAATGTTATGTTTATATGGACCAATTATTTAACTAATAGACAAAGTATAGGATTATTTAACTATATAAACAGTATAATGATTTTGCCTTTTGACTTAATAGGTAAACATTTATCAAAACGAAATAGTTTTGCCTTTTAACTTAATTGTTTTGACTTTTAGCTTAGAAAATATAAACATTTATCAAAACGACGTAATTTTGTATTTTCTTAGTTTGATTTTCGAATAACTCGAATTGTATAATTCACATTCGAGTTAAACCAAAAAATTTGATATTTTTATTCGAGTTGATATGAATAACTCGATTAACTTGAATTGTTTAACTTAAAATTTAAATTTTTTATCGAGTTTTTCGAGTCGAATCGAATTTTGCTCACCTCTACATTCAACCATTTCACTCCAATCTTGAAACATTAGATTTATTCGTGGGTCGAGTTTAAATAAAATAAAGCATGTTATTTGACTGAACTTGACTTTACTCAAAGCGTAACGTTACTTTTCTACCCAAATTTAACTCAAATAAGTTTGAAAGAATTCGAGTTTGACTTGATCTGCACTAGAGGTGATTATGGGACAGGTTGTAACAAAATTTCAGACCTGTTTTATAAGCCCAGCCCAGCTCGACCTGATATCAAAAATAGGCCTAAATTTTTGTTCAAACTTGATCTGGATAAAAAAAGTTAAAACTCGAGCCTGGCTCGATCCGCCCGTATTATTATATATATAAATAAATTTTAAAAATATAATAAATCAAACATATTAAAAATTAAAATCAATGTTTATCAACAAATTGAAAGTAAATTAAAAAGAAGTATTTATACTTAAATAGCACTGAGATAAGTGCCTCTAAAAATAAAATAGTAACAAAATTATCAATAAAACAAGACTAATACAATATCCAAACAATAATACATAGTAATATAATAGTGGAATGATAGCAAAACAGTGACAAAGTAACAAATAATTTTTTTTTGCAAATTTAGGTCGGGTCAGGTTTTGGTCGAAAAAACTTCCTTGAGGCTCAACTCATTTTTAAATGGGCTTATTTTTTTTAACCAAACCAAATTTTTAAGTCTAAATTTTTGCACATTAAGTCAATGAGATTAGGATTGAAATATATGACCTAGTAACACGGTCGTGTATCATCTGATAATTTTCTTAGGGTGCAAGTTAGTGAGTTACATGACCTATGTAACGCCCCGGAATTTGGTTAGAATTATTCAGGTTAGTTGGTTGGATTAGCGGTTAGGTGGGACTGTTAAGTTAATTTTTGCGTTTTAATACTAAAATGAAACATCTGCGTTAGTGGCTAGGTCTTTGGTAGCTTAACCTTTGGTTTAGAGTTTGAGTTTAGGTGTGAACAATGTGGAATTTTTCTTTCTCTTTTTAAGTATTTTTTATTTACAATTTTAACTCCTTAAAATATATGTTAAACCTTTGGAGGGTTTTTGATAATTGGATATTAATTAAATTGTTTTAGAATTTATTTTTTATAAGAGGATAAGAATAATAAAAATAAAAAAATAAAATTATTTTTGTAGTTCCACTCTTTACTCACTTCCCTATTTTTTTTCCCGCTTTCTCCATCTTGGCTTTCACGTTTGTTTTCTTTTTGTTGCTAGGATTTCCCTTCTGTCGTTTCTTTTCCTTCGTATCTCAATCTCAGTCGAATCGGTAAAACCCACCATTTTCACACCTTTTTGCTGTCCATTTCTCTTCCACCAGACCGAGGTTTGCTTTCTCCTAAATTCGCTTTCGTTTTTCTTTTTCCAATTTCTTCAATGTGTGTTTATTGAATCTCTAGTTCTAGTTCTTATAACGTAGAATTTCTTTCCAGAGAATTTTTGTTTTCCTGAAGTTACATGCTTTTGTAATCTAAATTGTAACAACCGAATTTTTTCTCAGCAGCCGACTTTCCACTTAATCGTATCTCAATCTCAGTTGAATCGGGAAAACCCACTTTCACACCTTTTTGCTGTCCATTTCTCTTCCACCACACCAATACCTATACCAAGGTTTGCTTTCTTCTAATTTAAATTTCGTTTTTTTTTCTAATTTCTTCAATGTGTGTTTATTGAATGTGACATGATTGGAAAACCATCCGCCGCCATAATTTATATCCATGTTCTTATAACGTAGAATTTCTTTGCAGAGAATTTTTGTTTTCCTAATCTCCGGATGTTTGATGTCTTTTTCCGGATATTGCTTCGTTTTCTCGTGTTGAAGAGTATCGTTTCTCAAAAAAAACTTCTTTCTTTCTTTGCTTCACTCAACCTTTGAAAGAAATAAAAAATCCGGCTGTTCTTTTTTCTGTTGTAGTAACTTCTTGGATTGGTAAACGAGACTCTGGAAAATGGAATCTTGTTTCAAAGATGCAGAATATTGATGTATGTTTTAAGATCAGCTTCAGTTTTCTTGTTTCTTTCCTTATTCATAGAGAAAAAGCTGTGTATGTAAATGTTTCTTTTATGTCGTATAGATCTATCATTTATGAGGAGTTAATGCTGTGTTTGGTGGTGAAATTGTAGGAGTCACAGATGCTTTTATCTTTTAGTAATTCAGAAAATGATAAAAACTTTTGCTTTACTTAAACCTTAGATTGATATACTGAAGATGTTATGAGTTCATATTGCAAAGTGAATAACACGTAGTTATGGATTTGGTATTGATTTGGGGGTTTCTCTATTCTTTGTTGGTTACTCAAACTTGAAGATTTGTATGGCTTTGTGGTTGTTTGGATTTTCAGGTTAAATTCAGTTTGGGATAAGGTTGATTTGTCTTGAATCTTTTTTATTTGATTTATTATAGTTCTATTCAATGATTTATGTGTTTATGAACTCTTTTATCTTTGATTTATTCCTAGAAAATGCAGGGAAAAAACAGGAATTAAAACAAGAAAATGCATTTTCTTATTAATTAAAAATGGGGAAAACCTGCGGTTGGATGAACCAAATAGGAGTTTCTGTTTTGATTTAGGTGGGTTTTTACAAAGTTTCTTAGGAGAGTGAACATTATACATACATACATATTATATATATACAGACACATAAACAAGCAATTATTTTGAGATAATGTGCAAATGGTTGGTTTATACATAAGAAATTTGATCAACCTATTTTTTTCCCTGAGTAAGGTCGCTCAGAAAATTGAATATATTGGTGTTGAACACAGACTGTTATTCGATATTCACTTCAATTCTAGGTAATATGTGAATATTGGACTTGTTTTAAGGGATAAGTCAATAGATTAGAGGACCAATTCTAGTTGTGGGGTCTTGAGATGGGAGCAGGTCAAGCACGGCAAACCTCTGGTCTGCCACTCTCCTTGCTGTCAATTTAACATGGTTTGAAGTGTTAGGGTCCAAGGGAACCCCAAAGCGAAAGCAAAATCTGTATAGATTTCATTTTGGTCATTTGTTTTTCCTTGTTACTTTCCCTCTGCTTCTTTTTTTTTTATTTCGTTCATATAATTTTGTTCTTTCAAGTATTGCGTGTGCATGTGGGAAGGGCAAGAAATGACAAATAGCACTGTAAGTCATAATCATGCAGCTCCAAAATGGGACCCTTAGAAACCATATGGATATGATGAAGATGAAGGATAGAGAAGCTGTTAGCTAGAAAAAAGCTGATTTACCGCTTAGTTGATGCCGATGTTTATCAAACACTCATATTCATGATTCAGTCGTTTTTAATTTTTAACCAAAAATAAAAAAACATATAATTTTCGGTTAATTCGGTTAACCGACCGAATTGTGTCTATGTGTGAACTTCTAAATTAGTGTTTAGTGAACCGTGTGTGCTTTACTGCTAGAATTGTGTTCTGTGAACTGTATATATGTGTACTGTATACATGTGAATTGTTAGTTTAAGTTTTATTTTTGGTTTGCAACAGCTATGTCGGAACCAGATTGTGCTATTATAGACCAGGATGGCAGTGTGTATTATGGAATGCTAAAGATTTCGGGAAAAGAAATTAACTCCACTTTCTTGGCGTTTAAAGATGAAGAGAAAGCTTTGGAACTATACACACATTTAGTGGAGCATCAAGATGATTGGATTTTATGCTGCCATCATCTTGTACGGTATCAAGATGAATGGCTGGTTGCATTAGAATATTCTAAAAATATTGTAACATATTTTAGAGAAAGGATGGCGAGGTGGGAAAGTAGTAACCGAAATGAGCCTGAATGGTTCAATTATATTAGTGAGGATTTCGGTAAGATCTTAAGGGATGTGGCTTGTATATGGGCTAAAAGTAATAAGAGCATTCATACGCAAGATCCGGTAAAGTCTATATTCATCACTAATTTCAGTGGGAGGGTAAAGTTTTTACCCAATTTAAATGCATCTGATCAACCAATGGAAGGTGATATTGATCAGTTAAAATATTTGATGAACTACATCGTCAATATGCCATTCGGATCTGTTATCCAGAATTATCAGAAATTCAATATGCCGAATGAACTATTATGTTTTCTTACCCAGCTCAATTTTCGAAACTTGTAAGTTATCTTTCATATATTTATTTTAAAGTTCGATAACTCATATGTTCTACTTCATTAATTTCATAATTTTTTTGTTTACCTATTTGCCTATGTTCAAATGGATAGAAAATTCATGAGTCCCGCGTTTCTACTGGATGCGCCTTTATTTTGGAGACCTGTTGATAAGTTCCATTTTATTATCAATCTGGATCACATCATGAAGCGTGGAGAGATTAGTGTGTCACTTTTTGACGGTTGCCTAGATCGCTTGAGAAAAAAATATTCATATGATTGGGTGTTGGTGGTGAGTCAGCATCCGGTGCTTAATTCTATACTCGAGCATCAAGATTTTCGTCAATCAAGCAATTACCATGCCTCTGTAGTACGGTACTGCTCTAATGTTTACCGTCATTACAACGATAATACAGCACGAAAAGTAAGATTTCAATATTTTTTATTATGATATTCTATTTACTTTTGTTATTAACTTTTGCTTAAATTGTTTATTTTATAGATTAGCATCATTAACATTGAGAACGAGTTGAGCATGCTACTGCCAGAGCTGTATCTTCATCTATTTGAAGGTTTAATCTTTTATGCAAAAGGAAAAAATATCAGGTAAGGAATATAGAAAAATTGTATTATCATTGTAAAATTGTTTTTTAATTCATATTAAATGAATATTGTTATTTTAATGTTTTGATATAGGTACCCAATTTTTTCGAAATCAATTATTTCTGAAAATCCATGAAAGGTAAGCAAGTTGGTTTTCTCTTTAAATATATTTAGAAACTGTCACACCTCAAAGTCGGGACTAAAAGTAGGAAAAAGAAAAGAATAAAAAGAATCACGTGATTAAGAGGAAGAACAAAAAATACGAGTTTAGAAAATCCGGGTAAGAGAAATACGGGTTAGAGAGTAGTAACTAGAACTTCGGATTAGCTTAGGTGAGATTAGAATTGAAATCAAGGATCAAATTGAAGCAAATTACTTCAATTGAAATCGAGAAATTCGAATTCTTAAAACAAGTCGCTAGAAATTAGACTATGTTAAAGATTTAATTTCATGCTTGTTAATAGTAATTAATTTCATGCATGTTAATAATATATTTAATCTTCTTACTTATTTGTTTATTCAATTTTATTATGTTTATAATTGAATTTAAATTTTGTTAGTACTATTGAGGATACATTATGTTTACGATTTTCTATGACTTTTTATAAATGTTTGTTGATTTTTTTTAATGTTTTATACATCAAATACTAGTTTTTGCCATGTGGTGAAAACAACCAGCAAAAAAATGGCACTTTTGGCTTTGTAACTTTGAGGGATAACTTTAATGATAAAAGGGCTTAATTTATTATAATTCTAACGTCTAGGGGTTCAATTGATTTTTTTTGGAAAAGTGTAGGGGCCTTTTTTGGTTTTTGTCCCCTAAGCCTGTAATTTTCGCTGCAATGATATAAAATTATATTCCTAATCTTAGATTTTTTTCCCTCCCTTTTAGGCCCCAACTGGAACGTGTTGGTGCATGGAGTTGTGTTAAGCCCCATGTTGATGGTGAAGAGAGACTTTGAAGATGCCGTCAATTATTTTGGTTAAAACTTTGAAGTTGTTGATGTAATTGGATGCTTTCTTTTTGGATACCGAAATATTGACAATGTTAAAAGTATATAGTATTGTGATTTTGCACTTTATTCAGTTTTCTTAAGGCCGTCTCTCTTGCCCTTCAAATAAAACCCATTACGAGGTTTGAATTTTTATAACAGCCCATGGATTCCATGAAATTTGAAAGGGACCCAGATGGTTTCGCCTTCAATTTTGGTGATGTCTCGTCTTATCACGCTGAAAAATATGGTTCTTACGATGGTTTTAACAAAGGGTTTCAATCATCTCCACAACACGTTTCGATGTGTTTAGACTCCACCTTTCTTGGGCTGCAAGGTACTGGATACGAAAAGGGTGATTCATTTGGGTCTTATAGTATTGGTTACAATCAGTCCAATGATTTGTCTTCAGTACCGAGTTGGCATGATAACCAAAGAAACTATCTTTTGGAGCAGAGAATGGAACAGAGTAGGGGATTGGATAATAGGGGGATGTTGCTGCAGGGTGCTTTTACCACTAGGCCCTACATTGGTAACCCTTTTGTTTGTTCCCAGCAATGTGGAATTGATGGTAATGGAGGAAGAGCTGCCATTGATTCATTGAGTTCTCCTGGGTTCTTGCACAGTAAGATTCCTCTTGAGGAGAATGTAATGGAGGATCATAGTGTTATCATTCAAGGAAGAGGTTTGAAATATGATATCGAGAACAAGGGCTTTGATTCGTTCAAATGTTGTAAGAAAAAGACTCTCAAGGAGTTTGGATTGCAAAACCTGCAAGAGAAAAACTCTAAACTTGATAAAAGACATGGAGAAAATGTGATACTGATGCCAAGTCCATATTCCTCAGTTGAGTTTCAAGGTTGTATATATTACATGGCTAAGGACCAGAAAGGTTGTCGCTTCCAACGAAGGATATTTGATGAAGGAAGCTGCTTGGATGTTCAAATTATATTCAACGAGGTTACTGATAACATTGTTGAACTAATGATGGATCCCTTTGGAAACTACCTTGTCCGAAAGTTACTAGATGTGTGTAACGAAGACCAAAGGCTGCAGATTATTCTCACTGTGACCAAAGAAACCGGACAGCTAGTGAGGATTTCCTTGAACACATATGGGTATTTGCTTCATTTATCATTCATTTTCTTTTCGTTTTAATGATATTGTTTGTCAATATATATATATATATATATATATATATATATATATGTTGCTAAGGGGATTCACCGTGCTATATTTCAGTACACGTGTGGTACAGAAGTTGATTGAGATTCTCAAATCCAGACAACAGATTTCTCTTATCAAATCTGCTCTTAAACCTGGAATTCTTGATCTCATCAAGGATCTTAATGGGAATCACGTGTTGCAGCGCTGCTTGCAATGTCTTAACAATGAAGATAATAAGGTATAAAGATGAGGGGTAAATTAACTTTTGAGGTTTAATATTTGTTCTCGTAAATTATCCCAGTCATGTACATTTCTAAGTTCTTTTTGTTTTGGGCTAATTGTTACTTAGAATCATATTTTTTCTCTAAAATGAATCACTTTTCATGTGTGGTTCACTACTATTTGTTTAATATGTTGTGAAGGTCATGTTATGATACCATCATGAGTTTTCTTTTTGACGATGACTTATATTTTAAGTCTCAAAATGCACATTTTACATTGTTTAGTAACAGTTTATGCAACATGAATCTTTTTCATTGTATTAAATGATTTTTACTCATCCAACTTTCTTTGTTTCAGTAGCATGTTGTAGGTTCATTGATTAATAAATCAACCGGAACTGTATTAAAGAATCTGGCCTTCAACTACAGTCTCATTACATCACGCCAACCTACTGCATGATCTATCTCTAGTTAATTATTTGAAGATATGTCTTGTTCCCATGTATTTCATCTTGACAAAAGTTACTCAATTCTTCTAAAGAAAATTGTATGGCTATTTTAGGGGTCTTTATTCTATGGCCTATTACCTATGCACTTAATTTTGTCTCTGATGCCATTTGGAGGCATACCTTGGTTTGATTCAATACAAAGTTTGAAGGTTAGAGATCACAACGATGTTCTGTTTGAACATGTAGCTCCTCTTCGTCGGTTCAGGGTATTCTTTGTATGTATACTCTTAGTATATTTTAACTCATTGTTCGTAGGAGTGTGTTGTAAACGGGGAAAAGGCTTTCTTCTACAGGCTTAATTTTGGCTATTTGGTTATTTGCATACTGCCGATGCATGACAGTCAACTGTCATGTGTCCAAGGAGCCTGTTAGAAGGAATCTGTTCCATCTTTTCGAATTTTTATTAATGCGAATATTCTTTCCATGGGATGAACCAACATGTTACAGGTTATAATAGCAAGTGAGATAGAGATTAAATAAAACACTTGAAGAGTTCTTAGTCCATTGGAAGAAACTCTTGTACCTTGCAACTTCTTATGATTGATCAAGCACTCCTGTGTTGAGTTGTAAACTTACAGAATTTTGTCCAAATTCATGATGAAGTATGCTTCTTTTCATACCGTAGTTGGCAGGCTTGGTGCATTTCTGTTTTAAGAATTCTATCTCCACTTTGATTTTATGCATTTTCGTATGACCTAACATCTTATATTTTTACTAAATTTTGATTCTTAAACTTTTTTGGTTGATGCAGATTATTTTTGATGCTGCTGCAAAATTTTGCATAGATCCATGGCTGCTGTGTGTTGCAACGTTGCATTGCTCATTCCAATGGACCACATCGAGATAAGCTAATCACTCAAATTTCCAGAAATGGACTTCTTCTTGCTCAGGATCCTTTCGGGTAATAAGTGAAGCTCTGATTGTTTATTTCTTTGCTTCCTAGTTTTCTGACAAGTTAGGTTTCCATTACTGGTTCTGACTACTTTAGAAATTTACTTGAATCAAGTTGAGTAAACTTGGATCCAGCTTAATGAAAAAATCATCCCACTTACATATTTATGTGTTTAGCATGCTAATGAACTGTATCATCATGTAAAAATTCATGATAGGATAACAATCTTGCTTCATAGAACAGGGTGATGACTGGCATCTTTCATTAGAGTTGAATGGATGCATCCTTAGGGATTGTCTGCGGCCAATAGATCAGGTTTTTGAGAGTCATTAATCCATTTAATAAACATAGCCATTTCTCTTTTGGTATTTAATTCTTCAGCCACTTCTGTTCCTTCTACCATATGTCAAATGAGTATGGTATGTACTCATTGGGATTGAGAATAAATGACAAGCTAACATCTTGAGCTCAATGTGGTGCCAGACAAGCTTTCATGTGTCAAAAACCTGCTGGTAAGTGCATAAGATTTGCATCACATTTATCTAATATTGATGGGTATTTTACTTCTAGAATGCTAACATGCTTATTAGTTATAATTAGTTGGCTGTGAATCGAAATGCTGTCTGTGCTTTCTGGTTCAGCTTTTGTGTCATTAGCTGCAATATGTGTGCTGGATTTTTTATTTTCTACAATTAGATTCTTCATAGCTGCAATATGTGTGTTGGCATATCAGAGTGCCTAAAAGGGAAAAAAAAGGCCCTCTAACAACTCTCCTACATTAGAAATAGACTCATCCTTAGAACCATATATAATCATGAATGACAAGGATTTCATCAAGAAAATGGCGCTCTCTCCCTCATTTGTAGTCTTCTTTTGTTGGCTGGAACAGGAACTATGTTGTTCAGTACATTATAGAGCTGAAGGTCAACTCTGGCAACTTACTATCTCAGTTCAAAGGGCACAATGTTCATCTCTCAATGCAGAAATTCAGCAGCCATGTGGTTGAAAAATGCCTCAAGCATTTTGCAGAGAGTAGATCTCAGATCATCCGTGAGTTAACCTATGTTGTTCACTTTGAACAATTATTGCAAAACCCATTTGCCAACTATGTAATTCAATCTGCTTTAGTAGTAACCAAGGTAAGGGAACAACTTGTCGTTTCTTCTGCCATTTTTTATGCTTTGATTCATAACTAGTTCAAATCCGCATGAAACCTCCCATAGGAATTCTCTTCATCACATAATCAATTTTGTCTTGAGTAGGGTCCTCTACATGCTTCTCTAGTAGATGCGGTTCGACCACACACGATCCTTCGTACCAGCCCGTATTGCAAGAGAATTTTCTCAAGGAACCTCCTAAAGAAGTGATCGAAGTCACTTTGCCAAAGTGTTGTTGTTCGTCCAAAGTTTGCTAGCTTGTTCAGTACAAAATAAGTAAATGTCCTGGGATTACTAGATAGAGAATGTAAGACGAAGCTACTGGTGCTGAAGTCTTTGATGAAAAGACTTACAGCCTCAGATCAGCGGATCATCTGCTTTGGAAAGAGTCCTAAGGATGTAGAAGAAAAATTTTGCTTCTAGTTGTTTATTATGTAGTTGCAACTTGTATTATTCTGTTGTCTTGTTGTTGTCTTATGGAGCCAAACTTTGGATGTATGATATTTTTATCACGTTCAAGGACTTCAATTTCTGCTTAGGAATGTTGCAAATCTTATGCCCCAATTTCCCTTTTTCTCATTTGGAATTTGGAAAATAATTGAACATCATGTCAAGTTCTTCAGAAAAATAAGTGAACTTTGCTAAAAATAGAAGTTAATTGTCTAAACCATAGAGGGCTTAAAAGTATGGAAATATAAGGGTCGGGTAACACCTTTTTATTCCATAGAATAGAACGTATGATGAACTGTTACAGACAGATCTGAAGCAACTCCTATTGCACTACCAATTCTCAAGGAAAAGGTAATTAAGGGTATAAAAATGATAACTACACAAAAGCTAAACAAACAACATTAGAGCAAATACCAAACGTTTCTAAGGTGGTATCTTAGATGAAGATCAAAGAGTCATAGATGGGACTAGATGTGGTCAAACAACAGCTGAGAAACAGGAAACAACCAACTTCAGGATGAATACGAGTTTGTTCACAACTTCCGGCAGTGGAGGTGTAAGCCTTTGATCCAACACATTGTTTAGTGGAATGCTTTCAGCAGTTAAAATTGATAGATTAGAGAGAAATTCACCCGGATATGCCCCGACTATCAATTCCAATGCCAGCACACCAAAACTAAACACATCACATTTTTCAGTAACTTGCATGGTGTAGGAAAGCTTTGCAAAGAAAAAGAAATAATAGTTGATAACAAATATTATCCTCTATGCTATGTCATCTATGGAAGTAAAATGAAAAATCACATGGTGCAATGTATCCGTATGTTCCAGCAATATTACTCTAATTAGATGAGTCTGGATTGATAAGCTTAGCAGTGCCAAAGTCTGAAAGGTGAGCTTAATACTCCAAGTCAAGCAAAATGTTGTTGCTTGTTATATCTCGATGAACAATGGGCGGTGAGCAAATAGGAGAGGGCATGAACAAAACCTTTGACAATGTTCACCCTCTTGTTCCAGTCCAATTTCTTAGATTCTTCATTCTTACTGAGAACTGAAGCCAAGCTACCCCTTTCAAGGTACTTGTATACTAAGAAGGAACGACCTGCAGAGGAACAAAAACCGTAGAACTTCAGAATATTTGTGTCTTGGTTCTACTAATGCCCTTACCCCATTCAGGAACTGTCTTTGATCTGCCATTTCACCGGTATGCAATGGATGGAATTTCTTCACAGCTACAACATATCCTGATGACGGCTCTGCTTTGTACACGTTTCCATATCCTCCCTTCCCAATGCAATATTGAGCATCAAAATCTTTGGCGGCTCTAATGATCTCTTCATACAATATTCTTCCATTAAGGGGAGTGACAGTGAAAAATATTTCACCACTTGCATTGCTTTGTCTTTCTTCATCAGTATCTATCTTCCTCTTCTTGAAGGCAAACAATAAAGCAATTGATGAAATCGAGAGACCAGAAACCAATAAAAGAGGGAACATAACTACGAAAAGGGTTTTGTTGTTGTTGTGACCCTTCTTAGAAAAAAGGTGTGCAAGGCGGTAGTCCACTAGCATTGCCACACAATGCTTTGTTCCCTCTCAATTCTTGTACTGAAGCATTTAGAAATGCTTGGCTGTTGGGAATGGGACCCTGGAGCTCATTGTATGAAATGTCAACAGTGTACAAGCCCCGGAGATGCTCAAAAGAGGCTGGGATTTCACCAGAGAGATTGTTGAGAGAAAGGTTTAGCGTCTCCAAGCTCTGCAAACTTTGAAGTTCCCCGGGAATCTCCCCTGAAAGCATGTTGTGACTCAAATCTAGATGAAACAGCCTAGTTAACTTGCCTACTTGAATTGGAATATTTTGGCTAAACTGATTGATGCTCAAATTCAAGTAGAATGACATGGACAGATTCCCTATAGTTTCAGGGAAGGACTTGCTCAATTGGTTTGCAGACAAGTCTAGATACAAAAGCTTGGACATAAGTCCTAGTTCCAGGAGTATTGCACCACTGAGATTGTTCCTTGAAATAGATAGGATCTCTAAACTTTTGCACAACCCCCAATTGGAAGACACTTCACCATAAAATTCGTTCTCACTTAAATCTTCAGATTCGGGTAAACGCTTAAATCTTCAGATATATTTCCTCTGAGTCGGTTTCTTTCAAGGTAGACTCTCTTCAAGCTAGTGCAAATTTTCAACCCTTGAGGGATTGGTCTGGTAAGCTGGTTGTCATTTGCTGTGAAGTATTCAAGTGATCCACCACGGCAAATGCCTTGTGGCAAATTTCCTGTCAGATTGTTGTGGTCTAGTTCTAACACGGTCAACTTCATCAAGTTTCCAATTTCATTAGGAATGGAACCTGAGACCCGGTTGTCTCGGAGGAACAGAATTTCCAAGTTGCTCAAATTGCCAAGTGAAGCAGGAATAGAGCCGTTGAGTTGGTTTTCACTCAACTCCAGGTCAACAAGAGAATTCAAGTTTCCTATCTCCTCAGGAATTGGACCAGAGAGTTGATTTTCATAGAGGTGGGCAAGTGTAAGAAGTCTCAAGCCACCAAATGAGGTTGGGATCAAGCCAGATAGATTGTTGTGATAAAGGCTTATTTCAGAAAGAGATTCCATATTCCCTAACTCAAAGGGGATGGGACCTGAAAGACTATTGTTAAACATCTGAAGCACCGTCAGTTTTTTCAAGTTTCCAAATGTGGAAGTGATGGGACCAGTTAGACGGTTGGTGTCCAGGTAAACTTCAACTAAATTCCTAAGGTTTCCCAATTCTGGAGGAATGGGACCAGAAAGGGAATTATTATAGAGAAGCAAGGAAACAAGTCGACTTAGTTTACCGAGAGAAGCAGGAATGCAACCATTTAGCTTGTTGCTACACAAGGCAAGGTCAGTGAGAAATTTGAGCTGACCAATTTCTCGAGGAATTGAGCCGTTCAACTGATTTCCAGCAAGGTGGAGGGTCTGACGATGTACAAGGTGGCTAATTTCAGGTGGGATTTGGCCAGAGATCTGGTTAAAGGATAAATCGAGGTAGGTGAGTTTGGAGAGCTGACTGATTTTAGGTGGGATTATGCCATAAAGTTCATTGGTGCTAAGGTCCAACTCTGCAAGATTAGGCAAAGACAAGAATGGGAATAAATGGAGCGTACCTTTTACACCATAGCCAGTGAGGTTAATCTTTGTAACACTGTCAGCATGGTTGCAATGGATTCCAAACCAAGCACAAGGACTTGTTTTGGTATTTGGGTTGTTGGAAGTATTCCAGGAAAGCAAAACAGAATGGTTTTGGCTTTGAAGGCTGGCTTTCCATTTGAGGATTGCCAATGCTGCTGCTGCAGAATCAGAAGCAACATTAAGAGAAGAACATAGTAAAGTAACACACAAGAGTAAGGGAGCAAGCAAGGTTAAACTCTTCATGAGTAACAAATGCTCTGCATGCAAGTAACAACCATGATATGAAGGTTAATATATAGGTTAATTGCAGTAGCCTGTACGATCAAACTAACTATTAAGTCTTTCAACCCTCAAATAAAAAACTTTTAAGTCTTTCACCCATTTTTCACTCCATAGTTTTATGTCTTTGTATTATAATAATTTATGTCGGCCGATTTAGTGTCAAGAAGACAACTGTCATGTAAGACTACAAAATGGAGATGTGGAAAAATGGATTCAGTGTAGGAACATAAATTTATCCCTCTAAGTCTTCGCATTCTATTAGTTTATGTTATTCCGTTAAGTTCGTTGGCAATTTTTGTACTGTACTTACGATAGACTCTCCATCTTGACTTGGACATTCACACAGGCAATAAGCTTTTATCTCCATATATATAGGTTAATTGCAGTTGCCTGTACGATCAAAGTAACTATTAAAAGTCTCTCACCCATGTTTCACTCCAAAGTTGAAGTCTTTGTATTATAGTAATTTATTTTAGCCCCATTCAAGGTCAAGAGACCTTTTCCCCTTTCAGTCTTAACGTATGATACACTGTCCGTTTTGATTCACACAGGCTAAAAGCGTCTTTCTATTTTGGGTCCAAGGCAATCGCATTTCAGACAAAGCTTTCTGCTATTACAGAGTTAAATTGTCACATGAGACTTGAAACAGAAGATGTCGAAAAATGAATACAATGTAGTAACATAAGTCTCACCCATTTCTCAAACCAGTGTCGACTTGTATCTAAGTCTTTGTTAATGGTCGTTGGTATCTTTTATAGTTGGCTTATCATAGACTCTCCATATTTATTTTGGGCATTCACACAGGCAATACGCTTTTCTCTTTTGTCTTCTTTGGGTCCCAAGCAATAGCATTTCAGAGTTTATACCAACCCTCCTGTAATTTAAACGAGTATAAAATATCATACGAGGCTCGAAGTGGGAGATGTGTGCAAATGAATATTTCACTGTTCTAACTATAACTGAAACAAAAATTGATAATGTTTCAATGAATTCAGGGTTCCAAAACAAGAACTAAGATACCAGAATTAAAAAAGAAAATTTCTAAGAGGATAAATGACGAACATCTTGCGAGCAGAAAACGAAAGAAACTCAAAACGTGACCACGCAATAAAAAAGAAAGGAGCACACTCAAGACGGGAAGTCGGAAGAGAAGTGAAGTGATGCGGTTAAAAACAACACTAGCCCAAAGATTGAAAGATGATAGCGTATCCAAAATCAAGCCAAAGTTTGACAAACAACTAAACAATGTAAGACTGATGATTCCTTAATCATCTCCAACAATACCACCTTGTAACTTTCAACTCTGTATTTTTATTTAAGTAGTAATGCAGTAAAAAATACATGTAAGCTCCATTTAGTTGATATCAATCCATCTACTTTTTGTAAATGAAGATTATACCTAAATCATTTATAGTTTTTCTTTTCCTCTTTTTGGTAAATGAAACAAATCATTAGTTTTTAAGTGTTAATGAAAATTCTAGGGTGAGTATTACTAAAAAAAGCTTAGGATTGAGTATAGTGACAAATCAATGTTGGTGAGTTCATGAGTTGATTAATTTAAAAAAGGAGTATTACAAAAATTTCATCTAATTTATACCAAGGTCTAACTGTTCAAGCTTGGGCAAAGACAAGAATGGAACTGTAGCTTCTAGACCATAGCTGCTAAAGGTTAATCTTGAAATGCAGTTCCTCACAAATGGGTGTCACCATATAATTGGTTGCTTGTGTGTCGTCATCACAAATTAACAGTATCAAAATAGAAGTATTAAAGTGTATAATGGAATATAAGTTTAGATACCACTTATATAAAAAAAAAAGAAAAAAAAGAAAAAAAAGAAATACAAACTATATATTTTTAGACATATTTAAGAGTTAAACTACACAATCACCCAAAAATGAATTCAAAGGTGAAAGGAGAAAATGAATCATTAACCAAAGCAAAAAGTGATTTTGAAACAAAAGTAATGATATGTAAGTTCAAATTTATAATTTGAACAAAAGAATATGAATTTGCATACTTCAATTTCTAACTTTCGGGCATCAAAAGCTTAATGATATACTTGAGATACAAAATTTATTTAGTTTTAATAAAGATGGATTATATTTTAAGGGTGTGTTTGAAAAGTTACCTAATAATTAGATTAGAGTGCATTTACTTGTAATTGCATATCTGTCATATTTGGGTAAAAGTACTTTCACCCATATTAAAAATGTGTTTTTTTTGCTAAATTTCTCAAGAAAAATATCCTTCAAACCTCATTCAAAAGTTGTAAATTTAGAGTCTAATGGGATTATTTTTGTAGGTCATAGGTTAAGTAATATTTATGTGGTGCATCTAGATGTTTTAGATTCTTTTCATTCTTGTTTTATGACAAATAGTGAAGAGGCATATTGGTTATGGCATAGAAATTTAAAACATGTTAGCATGAATGTGTTGGGATCTAGTGTCTTCAGTGTAGTATTTTCAACTATGTACTTGTAATTTTTGAATATATCAATGGTTTAAATAAATATGCATCAGATTATTAGTATCTTTTGTATATTCTCCTCAATGATTTTTGCACACAAAGCATAATGAAAGCAAATATTAGTTTCTTGATTATCTAATATTTAACTAATATTAAGCAACATTGTGTGGTAGGATTGCAATGCGGAAAGATAGCTTATATTAGTAGATAATCTAAACATATCCTTAGTCTAATTGAAATTGAGTAAATCAATTAAAGGACTAATATAACATTTATCAAGTTCAATTGAGGAGATACATTGTATTAGATATCGAAGCGAATTAAATCCTAAAAGATACATACATGGATGTGACTGATTGGATTGACAATACATCATATAGGACCCAAGTAAAATAAATCCTAAATCTGTTTATGAATCTATTTACTTGTAACTTTCATAGTGTGGCCTACCTCAATCTTGAGTGGATGATGAGCTATGTATGCATGACTCGTATAATTTTATGTAAGTGAAAGTTTGAGTTCAAATAGGTAAGAAACTGAAAGCTGGTGCGTCGGGTATACAACTTCTGCAGTATGTAGCATCATTTCACAACAGTGAAATTTATAGCCCAATTAAAGAGGAAATGATATTCTCTCATCGACATTACATGATAGATGAAAACTAGTGTGGTCATGAGTCATTTGTATTTGTGAGAAATGATTTAATTACTATTTGTTAGTAATTAACTTTTCATAAAAGAAGATGTAATACTTACCGTGAGATAAAATATGATTATACTGGGAGAATTGATTTATCCCAAAGAGATTGAGAATATTCTATAAGTTTAACACACTTATAACAAGGTCATTGGACGAGCACTCAATGAGTGACTTTCATAATGGTATATAATACGGGAGAGCTTAATCATGATACTTTAGTAGAATGACTTCTTCACTGAATAATGTTATAGTTAATAGGTGAAAATTTGGAATTTAATTACAAATTATTTGAGCCTAATTATATATGTTCAATCAGTCCCTCCCTAGCTCGAGATAACCAGAAACGAATTGCATGCAGAACCAATAATATGGAATGAATGAAAATGATGAAGTAAGAAAAATAGATCGCATGCATCACTATCTACAATGAATGCGTTTTCTTGCTAAGTACAAAAAAGACATAGGAATTAATTTGATTTCTTCGAATTATTATTTATTTAATTACAAATAAAATATTAGAGTTTGAAGTATGAATTAAATTAATTAATCATCGTAAATTTGTTGAATAGAGCAATTAAATATAGTTTCTCATAAATTTTGATATGATAAAGTTGAAATGACTTCTATAGAATTAGAATTAAGTTTAAAAAATAATTTAATTGAAAAATTAATTAATTAATATTTTAAAAATTAGACTTTAGGTTGGATAAATTATAAATGTTGGATTAAAGTGTAAGAAACACATAAAATTAGACTCAATAAAAAAAAAACCCAACTTGGCCTTATACCATGTAAGTGGCAGCAAACCCTACACTATGTTTGGTTGGGGGAATAGGAGTGCATTCCCCCTAATATGCGGGCCCACCACCAAACGGGCGTTTGGTTGCCCGTAATAGGCATTCCCCACGCTGAGCGCCGATTAGGGATTCCTTACCGTTTCTTATTTTCTATTCCATATTCTACCCTCATCGATTTCTGCTTCTTCCATCGATATTGCACAGGTAATTTCTGCTTCTTCTTCCATCGATTTCTGTTTCTTCTTCTTCTAACAACGAAAAATGCTCGCACTCTTTACCTGTTTTTCTTTTCTTTTCTTTTCTGTAAAATCGATTTCGTTTTTCTTTTTTCCATTTTCTAACTCTTCAGTTTTGAGTGACAGGTCGTTACCTTCATTATTTTAGCAGGTAGCTGGTTCCCTGTTTATTTTACAGGTTAGTTTTGCTTTTACTCAAATCTGGAATATTTGTTTTTTGTTCTCCTAATTTTGATTCCTTTCTTATGATTTTCATTCGGCTTTTCTTTGACTGATTCTATTGCATGTTCGATTGAACATATGAAAACTTTTTCAATGTGGTTCTATTACTTGTTGCGTATAACTTTGTATATTTCTGTTCCATGAAAAATAATTCTTGAGGTGAAGTATGATTCTGTGATGTATCCGAGAAAGTTTATTCTGTGAAGCCTCATAGTTTCTGATTGCAAGTCTTTGTTCTTTGAGGTAGCTTAGGAATTTCTTTTATGAACCAAAGAGCTATCGGATATAGCTGAAACATTTTAAATGGCTATCTACTAGATTCATATTGTTACAAATTTTTAAAAAAAAATTAAATTTATGGTTGAACCCAAGCCTAGAGGTAAATGTTTTTCTGAAACTGTTGACTTGTCTTAGCCGGATGTAGGTTTAGCTGCAGCTATACTGATGCAGAACCTCAGCAGGATATCTATGGTATTCTCTTGTTAATTTTCTCAGGCTTTGCATGTTATTGTATGTGTGAGTTTGTTTGTATTGTGACCTCTGGTTTTGAAATGGGGTTATGAATATCACTATAAACAGTTTTATTTGCTAAATTGCACTTGATCACCTCTATTGGAAGGGCAAACTGACAAACTGCTATTAATTATCTTTTCGTTGTTAGAATTGATGGCAGAATGAATGTTCTTCTACAGGCTGCTACTGCATATTCAAACGTGAGTACCCTGTTACCTTCGTTTGCTTGCCTTGAAGTTATTGGTACTATTCTTTTAGGTCATAATTATGACACTATTATCTAGTTCAATTTATATACAGGGTGTGAAACCAGACGTTGTCACATATACCATACTTATGAAAGCTCTTATCCGTGTTGACAAGTTTCATAAGGTATAACGTGTCCTTCCTGTTATGAGAACGAGATAATAGCCCTTTGCTTTTTTGCATCACAAATAATATTTTCTGTGCCTTTGTATAGATAGCCATTTGGATCAGTTGCATGCTAGCTTTGCTTTTTGCTGTTTTTGTATTCTTTTTCCCTATATGACTATGTTGAGTCATTTGATTATAGTTACTGGAGATTTGAATCTCGGTTGTAAGTCACCATCTACTGAAACAACTATAAACTTGCATCTTACCGAGATCTGACAATCCCTCACCCCTCCCCTCTCTTCTGTAGCATATAGCAACATTTATTCTAGTTTTCCTGTCCACTAAAAAACGTTGAAAGATCAAACAGATTTGTGGTATTGGTCTGATCAATTCTGCTTCTACATCAGTTGCTCTTAACGTGATGCATTGCATGCATCATCTATTTTCAATTGTAACATCCATGTTTTGTTATTTAAAGATACTCTGTGTGGTTTCGATTAAGGTCCCAGCTGTATATGAAGAGATGATTTTGTCTGGTTGCACTCCTGATAGGAAAGCTAGGGCAATGTTGCGGTCTGCTCTAAGATACATAAAGCAGGCAGTGAAGTCATAGTTGACAATCCATAATCCATATGGCTAAAGCAAGTCATGACTGAACAAATTGTTGTTTGAGTTATCGGTTTGAGGTTAGTAGACATGATCTTTTGATGTATGAACATTTTGTATAATTCCATCGTGAAAATAAGCTTGTTTTCTGCTCACAAGTTATTTCGTTTAAAAGAACCTACAATAAACTGTTCTTTAGTTGAGAAGTATGGACCTGTACATTTTTATTAAGTATTTTTAGAAAACATCGTACTTGGACCAACAGAGTAAATGGGATGTGCAAAATGATGAGTGAAGCAAATATGTTCAATATTAGTATTACCCACTAAAAACATCACTTGTCAATATAATGCCATGTGATGGGTTATAGTCTAAATAGGGAGGAAAATTACACTAGTGATGTGGCAGTATACGGACGTGTGTCAAATTTTTATTAGTTATTTAAGAACATAATATATTTACCTATCATGGGATCTGCAATACTAGCAGGAAAGCAAAGTTTTGATATCATTAACTGGACAGGCTTACTGGTTGTCACATCAAATTATAGTAGTTAATTTTAAGATGATAGGGTATTGCAGCATCTGTAGAGCTTTATATGTAGACAATCATCATTTATGAAGAACAAGGAGACAGAAAATGTAAAACAGAAAAGCCTTATGAATGTATGATTTTGTCATCTTTAATTTCAGAACATTACAATCTAGATTGTGGTAGGTTTGTTTTATCAAAATTGATGTCAAATTGGAGGATTCAATATTGTTGAAAACTTACTGATGGATTAATTTTAATCCATCCAACAGAAAACTTGTGCAGCCTCTCATGCCATCTCAGCCTGGGAATGTGGGAGTTACTTGTTGTTCAGGAATAGGTACCAATTTGATCAAGTTACTGAGGATGCCATGGTTAATAGACTGAGCAATTTCTCCCTTGACGATAACAACTTTGAAGCGGTGAAGCAGTTTTGTTGCAGCATTGCCAGTAAATTTGATGTTTGATCTAAAAATTTTTAAATGCATGTTTATATATTTTGGAATTATGTTGCCACTGGAATCTTGTTTTTCTCCTATTGCCTATTGGGAACTGAGGCTTGTGATAGGGGGTTGACTTGTTTGTTTATGAGGATGACAGGATCAAATGCTATATTTGGAAGTTGTTTTGCTGATCAGGATGGCTTTTATTTTGCTGATAAATGGAGAAATCAGTTGAAGTATTTGAAGGATATAAGAAAAGAGCTTTACATTACTACTTGTTCAATATCATTAATATAGCATTTGGAAAAGCTTGCACGAAAACTAATTCGCAACCTTGATTTCAAAGTAATGTTGTATTTTATCACACTAAATTTATCTTTATTCCTTCTAAATATATGAATTATTTATATGTTAATTTATCTTATATATCATTTACTACTATTTTATTTATAATATTTTAATTGTATACTATAAATTATTAGCATTTTAATCGTATACTATATTTATCTCTATGCTATTAATTAGTCACGAAATATTAATTATACATCATATATTATTAGGTTATAGTTACATGAGAGTTCGTTGATTTTTGCTAGGTAAATACACATTCAAACTTTAGATTAAATTATATATTTTTATTAAATTATATTTAATAATAATTATTTTAAATTATATTTTATAGTATTATATATTATGATTTTAGTAAATTCATATAAGAATATTTAATATTAAGAATTTTATTAAATTATATATTTTATTAAATTATATTTCATAATAATTATGTTAAATTATATTTTATAGTATTATATATTATGATTTTAGTAAATTCATATAAGAATAATTATATTAAGAATTTTATTAAATTATATATTTTTTATTAAATTATATTTAATAATAATAATGTTAAAATATGATTAAAATATTTATTATTTATATTAATAATCTTATTAAAATTTTATAACAAAACAATAATCCTCAACTTAAAAAAAATTCTGCTAAGGGTATGATCTAGTCATTTTAGTTTTTTCCCTTATGCTATTACACCTGTATTCCATTCAACCAAACACAAGAATACTATTACGCCTCTATTCCATTACGCATCTATTCCATTACAGCGAACCAAACGTGCCCCTAGTGTTTTACTAAGGTTGTCGCCACCCCCATACTATAGTTATTTTTATTAAAATATTATTATTTAATTAGATATTATTCAAATAGAAATTTTATACATTTTCTTTATAAATAAGAAATGCTAGTTATACAATTTATACACACATCATATAATTTGGTTATTCTGCGAGAAAATAGTAAAAAAATATTTAACAGGAATAAATTCTATTTTCTAGGAAAAATGTATTGTTACTAGTGAAAGAGAGAAATAAACTTACCTACTGAAGGTTAATTAAAAGTTTTCATTTAGAGATTTGATTTGTGTTGCTCAAGCCTACGCTCGAGGCAATTTATAATTTAAGGATAGTGAAGAAGGTAGTTCGGTTAAAAGTCAGGATCGACTTAATCGCCTCGTACAAAGTACATGTACTACTTCGGTCAATAAATTTATTGTCATAAATAACAAAATGGCTCAATTTTCTTAATCAATTTTTCCAACAGAATTTGTTATGAAAAACTTAGTTGTTGTATTGCATAAGCTATCCTTTAATATGTTAAAGGAAAATATAAGGGAGCTTTATTCCAACCTAAGAATGTACTTTTTGTTAGAAATTGTGCCCTTAGCCCAATTATTTCACCGCAATTTACTTGTAATATTTTTAATTATTTTGAACTAATAAACTTTTAACATGACTATTTAATATTTTTTGTATTTTATTCTCAACAGTTTTGCATGAAAAATAAGATGAAGAAACAAATATTAAATCACCGATTATCTAAGATTTAATTAATATTAATTTGCATTACGAGAATTGATTATAATGCAAGAGAAACTTATATTATTAGTTCATTTAAATGATGCATAGTCATCGAAAGAGGAAATGACTCATGTTAGGATTATTATGTCCTCTATAATTCTAATTGGGGACATAACTTCTCTTGACTATTATAAATAAAGACATAGATGAGATTGCATAGATTACAATACATTAAACAGGACCCGAATTAAAATATTTTTAAATCCATTTATGGATTAATTCAGTTGTGACATTTATAATGAAATTTACCTAAATTTTGGATAAGAAATTAATAATGTTGAATAAAATAAGAAGTTTGACAGAGTAGGTCCTATATCTGAACTATGCATACTTGAAGCTCATTGTGGTTGTGTTTGATTTTGTTCTTAAACCTTATTACTTTATTGGATGTTTATGCACTTTGCTGGATTGATTTAAAGAAGATCATATGGTGAGAAGAAGTCTCTTTGACATCTTTGTCAAAAAAGGGAGATTATGACAACAGTAAATTGTAACGATTCTTAATTTTATCGACATCGATAAATTCAATTTTAGGGTTAAATTTCTTAAAACAAGTCACTAGAAATTGGTATAGTCCATTTAGGTGTGAATCGTTTAGCGGAAGTAACTTGGGTCAATTGATAATTATAGTACATGGACTAAACTGAAAAGTGGTTTTAATTGGGAATTAAAATATATATTTAAGGGCTTGAGTATAATTATGTCGAGGACTTTAGTAGTAATAAAATCATTGTTAATTCATGTTAATATTTAAGTAAAAGCCATATCAATCGTTTTCCACAAACTAATATTATGGGTCGATTAACCCATGGATTAGTGAAATAATTATGTCAAGCGTTATGCTAATTATGCATATAAATATGAAAGTAGTCGGATGAAAGAGAAAATTCAGTTCTCTTCTTCCTTAATCGGCTAAGACAAACAAACAAAAGAAAGAATTCTTCATCAAGCCACCATTGCTGCACCTTGCATCAAGCATTAGCGAGTTGTTTTCTTTGAATTTCAATAGGATTTTTGTTAATAGCGAACCCATTAGTTAATCTAGTGAATTAGTGAGCTTTGATATGGTTTTCCGTTGATGGAAAAACTTGAGAATATTTGAGGTTAAAGATTTAATTTCATGCATGTTGATATAAATTAAGATCATAGTAGAATATGTTAAAATTTTAGTAAAAAGTGTTAAATTAAGCTTGAATCAAACTTAGAAAATTGATAATTTATGTGTTATTAATGACTTAATTGTAAGGGATGAAAACTTGAGGTTTGATAATAAAAAATGGTTGTAGGAAGTTCTTGTACTATATTTGTTAGTCATATTTAAATTTGATTCGGTGAATTGTGAGGTACGAGTGTTTCGAATATAAGGGCTTGTATCATCATGCTTTTATGTCTGAATTGTATAATGGATTAATTTCCCGTATTCGATTTTTTCGTACATAGCTAAAGACGACACTGGGACATCGAAAGGCAAAGGGAAAGCCAATGGCATTGACAAATAGATAATCTAATTTGTACTCTCATAATTTGAGTTCATTAAATAGTTATATGAATATGTTCAACTCGTAAAATATTCAAAAATGGTAAACTATCAATGAGATTGTATTTTAAAGGTACGTATATGCCAAACTATGTGTTTTGCGATCATTTGGTAAATTGATTATATATGTATATGCTTTCTTGATGATATGTCTTTAATTATGAAATTTCTCTATTAACGTTGTTGGATAGAGTCACGGGTATAGTTGGCATGTCATAGGGTCTATTGCTATAATTCTCTAATTTCTTGAGGGTCGAGAACAAATTGTCATCGTCAGCTCAAATTTCTTTGAGAGTATGAGCGTATTCTGGTGTGATTGGTAGAATTGGTGAATTTATGTATGGTCAGCACTTCGGTGCATATACTGGTGTGTTGGTGGATTTATCCGAATATCCGTTTTTGAGTTCGATTATGTTAATAGAGGCTAAAATGTGAAATTATTTGTTAAACATTTGTATAGTAAAATTTGATAATAATGGAAATATGATATATGAAATTGATATGGTAAAAATAAATGCAAATACCTTGAAGATAATGTGATTTGTAAGCAAGTATGAACATGTTGGAATGATAAATGATTATGAATCTTCTAAAGGAATAGTGGTTTATAGGTATATGCATATTAATGTTGATATTGAAATGGCTAATGAATAATATATTTAATCTTTTTACTTATTTGTTTATTCAATGTTATTACGTTTATAATTGAATTCAAATCATATTAGTATAATTGAGTATATATTATTTAGCGTACGGTTATATTTGTTTTTGTGCAGAGATCTCGATGAGAGGCTTTAGTAAATTCGAGATTAAGCATTCATTTTCTTCACTCAACTCAAATCATTTCGTTGCAATTTTGTATATATATAAATGTTTTGAGTCTTATAGCATGTAACTAGGTTGATGGGCTTGTAACTTAAAAAGTTCAGTATTTTAATAGTTTAGCTTATAATGTTAACATGGTTGAATTTTACTTTTTGGATTATTAACTATATATGCTTGATTATATAGGCTTGAATGTGCAAATTAGTTTATTAAGTATTGATGTGTTGGAAGCTATGATTAATCTACTAACCCTTCAGTCTAATAAAATCATACTTATATCTCTTAATAGGTGATAAAATAAAACCTAATAATTTTACAAAGTCAATTCACTAATCAATTTTCTTTCAACTAATTCCATCAAATTGTAGCAATCTAATAAATATTTCTTTAAACAATCAAAACAGGGAATTTATGGCTAGAACTTCAATTTCCATCCTCCTTCATTTTCCCCAATTTTGTTCTCTTATGTTTTTCTCTCATCTTTCTTTTAATCCACCTATTGCAATTTTTTTCATAGTAGGCTTTAGTAAAATAAAATAAAATCCTAAAAAGATAATTAGATTTTATTTTGGGTTGGGTATTACAATTGAAGAAAGCGAGGTAGGTTTTCAAAGAACATACTCTTCCATCCTTTGAGTTCTACATTTAAGTTAATTCAAGGTAGGATTAATGGAGGCTGGTCAAGTAGATTCAATTAAAAGAAAATCACTTCATGAAATACAAGTGATAGTTGATATAGGTATGGCCCTTTAGAGAAAGAATGGGGAAGACATTAAAATTTGAGAGCATTAATAAATGGATTAGCGAATCCTTTAATTGATGTAGGACTAATATGAGACAATACGACTTGGATTAATAGCAATAGGGAGGGTGTTGAAAGCTTCGAAAGGCTTAGCTCTTTGAAGGACCCAATCAATATTAGAGGATGAAACCTTTGAAAAGATGATACTAGAATACAATTTATGATAAACTGTCACAGACAAATATCGGAAACAACTCTTGTTGCGCTACCAACAAGCTAGTAGCAATTCTCAAGGAAAAAGGTAATTGAGGGTACAAAAATGCTAATCCATTAACCCATTATAACTACACAACAGCTAAAGAAACAACATTAGAGCAAATACCAAACGTTTCTAAGGTGGTATCTTAGATGAAGATCAAAGAGTCCTAGATGGGACTAGATGTGGTCGAACACCAGCTGAGAAACAGTGTGCATGGTTGGCCTAGATTTTGGATTGATATTTAAACATGAAACAGCCAGCTTCAGGATGAATATGAGTTTGTTCACAACTTCTGGTGGTGGAGGCGAAAGACTTTGATCTAACACATTGTTTAGTGGAATGCTTTCTGCTGTTAAAATTGATAGATTAGAGAGAAATTCACCCGGATATGCCCCAACTATCAATTCCAATGCCAGCACTCCAAAGCTAAACACATCACATTTTTCAGTAACTTGCATGGTGTAGGAAAGCTCTGCAAAGAAAAAGAAATAATAGTTGATAACAAATATTATCCTCTATGCTATGTCATCTATGGAAGTAAAATGAAAAATCACCTGGTGCTATGTATCCGTATGTTCCAGCAATATTACTCCAATTGGATGAGTCTGGATTGAGAAGCTTAGCAGTGCCAAAGTCTGAAAGGTGAGCTTCATACTCCAAATCAAGCAAAATGTTGTTGCTTGTTATATCTCGATGAACAATGGGCGGTGAACAGTCATGGTGCAAATAGGAGAGGGCATTAACAACACCTTTGACAATGTTCACCCTCTTGTTCCAGTCCAATTTCTTAGATTCTTCATTCTTACTGAGAACTGAAGCCAAGCTACCCCTTTCAAGGTACTTGTATACTAAGAAGGAATGACCTGCAGAGGAACAAAAACCGTAGAACTTCACGATATTTCTGTGTCTTGTTTCTACTAATGCCCTTACCTCATTTAGGAACTGTCTCTGATCTGCCATTTCACCGGTATGCAACGGATGGAATTTCTTCACAGCTACAACATCTCCTGATGACAGCTCTGCTTTGTATACGTTTCCATATCCTCCCTTCCCAATGCAATATTTAGCATCAAACTCTTTGGTGGTTCTAGTGATCTCTTTATACAATATTCTTCCATTAAAGGGAGTTACAGAGAAAAATATTTCATCACTTGCATTGCTTTGTCTTTCTTCATCTGTATCTTTCTTCCTCTTGAAGGCAAACAACAAAGCAATTGATGAAATCAAGAGACAAGAAACCGATAAAAGAAAGAACATAACTACTAAAAAGGTTTTGTTGTTTTTGTGACCCTTCTTAGAAAAAGGTGTGCAAGGCGGTAAGCCTCTAGCATTGCCACATAATCCTTTGTTCCGTCCCAATTCTTGTACTGAAGCATTTAGAAATGCTTGGCAGTTGGGAATGGGACCCTGGAGTTCATTACTTGAAATGTCAACAGTGTACAAGCCTCGGAGCTTCTCCAAAGAGGCTGGTATTTCACCAGAGAGATTATTGTGAGAAAGGTTTAGTGTCTCCAAGCTCTGCAAACTTTGAAATTCCCCTGGAATCTCCCCTGAAAGCATGTTATGACTCAAATCTAGATGAACCAGCCTAGTTAACTTACCTACTTGAATTGGAATTCTTTGGCTAAACCGATTGATGCTCAAATTCAAGTAGAATGACCTGGACAGATTCCCTATAGTTTCAGGGATGGACTTGCTCAATTGGTTTGCAGACAAATCTAGATACAAAAGCTTGGACATAAGTCCTAGTTCCAAGGGTACACTACCAGAAAGTTGATTCCCATTCAAAAAAAGATAAAGCAAAGATGTCAACTTTGAAATTTTCTTTGGAATCTCCCCAACTAAATGATTTGAAGAAAGATCAAGCCTGTGTATCTGACGTGAGTTTCCAATCTCAGCTGGTATTGTGCCACTGAGATTGTTCCTTGCAATAGATAGGCTCTGTAAGCTCCTGCACAATCCCCAATTGGAAGACACTTCACCATAAAGTTCGTTGTCACTTAATTCAATGAATCTTAGGTTTGGGTAAACGCCTAAATCTTCAGATATATTTCCTCTGAGTCGGTTTCTTTCAAGGTAGACTCTCTTCAAGCTAGTGCAATTTTTCAACCCTTGAGGGATTGGCCCGGTAAGCTGGTTGTCAGCTGCTGTGAAGTATTCAAGTGATCCACCACGGCAAATGCCTTGCGGCAAATTTCCTGTCAGATTGTTGTGGTCTAGTTCTAACACGATCAACTTCATCAAGTTTCCGATTTCATTAGGAATGGAACCTGAGAGTCGGTTGTCTCGGAGGAACAGAATTTCCAAGTTGCTCAAACTGCCAAGTGAAGCAGGAATAGAGCCATTGAGTTGGTTTTCACACAACTCCAGGTCAACAAGAGAATTCAAGTTTCCTATCTCCTCAGGAATTGGCCCAGAGAGTTGATTTTCATAAAGTTGGGCAACTGTAAGATGTCTCAAGTCACCAAATGAGGTTGGGATCAAGCCAGATAGATTGTTGTGATAAAGGCTTATTTCAGAAAGAGATTCCATATTCCCTAACTCAGAGGGGATGGGACCTGAAAGACTATTGTTAAACATCTGAAGCACCGTCAGTTTTTTCAAGTTTCCAAACGTGGAAGGGATTGGACCAGTTAGATGGTTGGTGTCCAGGTAAACTTCAACCAAATTCCTAAGGTTTCCCAATTCTGGAGGAATGGGACCAGAAAGGGAATTATCAAAGAGAATTAAGGAAAGAAGTCGACTTAGTTTACCAAGAGAAGCAGGAATGCAACCATTTAGCTTGTTGCTACACAAGGCAAGGTCAGTGAGAAATTTGAGCTGACCAAGTTCTTGAGGAATTGAGCCGTTCAACTGATTTCCAGCAAGGTGAAGGGTCTGAAGATGTAGAAGGTGGCTAATTTCAGGTGGTATTTGCCCAGAGAACTGGTTATAGGATAAATCGAGGTAGGTTAGTTTGGAGAGCTGACTGATATTATGTGGGATTATGCCATAAAGTTCATTGATGCTAAGGTCCAACTCTGCAAGATTAGGCAAAGACGAGAATGGAAATGAATGGAGCGTACCTTTTACACCATAGCCAGTGAGGTTAATCTTAGTAACACTGTCAGCATGATTGCAATGGATTCCAAACCAAGCACAAGGACTTGTTTTGGTATATGGGTCGTTGGAAGTATTCCAGGAAAGCAAAACAGAATGGTTTTGGCTTTGAAGGCTGGCTTTCCATTTGAGGATTGCCAATGCTTCTGCTGCAGAATCAGAAGCGACATTAAGAGAAGAAAATAGTAAAGTAACACACAAGAGTAAGGGAGCAAGCAAGGTTAAACTCTTCATGAGTAACAAATGCTCTGCATGCAAGTAACAGCTATGATATGAAGGTTATATATAGGTTAATTGCAGTAGCCTGTACGATCAAACTAACTTTTAAGTCTTTCAACCCTCAAATAAAAAAACTATTAAGTCTTTCACCCATTTTTCACTCCATAGTTTTATGTCTTTGTATTATAATAATTTATGTTGGCCGATTTAGTGTCAAGAAGACAACTGTCATATAAGACTACAAAATGGAGATGTGGACATTCACATAGGCAATAAGCTTTTATCTCCCTCTATATAGGAACTAACTATTAAAAGTCTCACCCATTTTTCACTCCAAAGTTGAAGTCTTTGTATTATAGTAATTTATGTTAGCCCCATTCAAGGTCAAGAGACCTTTGCCCCTTTTAGTCTTGACGTATGATACACTGTCCCTTTTGATTCACACAGGCTAAAAGCTCATTTCTGTTTTGGGTCCAAAGCAATCGCATTTTAGATCAACCTTTCTGTTATTACAGAGTTAAAATTGTCATTTGAGACTTGAAACAGAAGATCTGGAAAAATGAATAGAATGCAATAACATAAGTCTCTCACCCATTTTTCAAACCATTGTTGACTTGCATCTAAGTCTTTGTGAATGGTTGTTGGTACTTTTTATACTTGACGTATGATAGACTCTCCCTCTCTATTTGGGCATTCACGCAGGCAATAAGCTTTTCTCTTTTGTCTCTTTTGGGTCCCAAGCTATAGCATTTCAGAGTTTATACCAACTCTTCTCTAACTTAAACAAGTATAAAATATCATACGAGGCTTGAAGTGGGAGATGTGTACAAATGAATATCTCACTGTTCCAACTATAATTGAAACAAAAATTGATTGTGTTTCAATGAATTCAGTGTTCCAAAACAAGAACTAAGATACCAGAACTAAAAATGAAAATTTCTAAGGGGACAAATGGCGAGCATAAAAAAGAAAGAACTCACATCATGACAATGTCTTAAAAAAAATGAGCACATACAAGAAGTGAAGTGATGCGGTTAAAAAAAACGCTATCCCAGAGATTGAAAGATGATAGTGTATCTAAAATCAAGCGAAAGTTTGGCAAACAACTAACAATGTAAGACTGACGATATTCCTTGATCATCTCTAACAATACCTCCTTGTAAAGAAAGCTCTTTCACTTTCAACTCTGTATTTTTATTTAAATAGTAATGCACAGACAAATGGTTGTGCATAGGCATTTGAATATAGATAACTCACCGTCTTTGAGACTGAGACTCCCTTTCCCTTCTTGTTATCGTTATGGTCTCTATAAAAGAAATCATTCTAGTCTTCTCAAGTAGGCGACCTGAATGTTATTTGAGCGAATTAAAAGAGCTTTGGTGGATTGATTGTTCAATGGAAAGAGAACCAATCAATGCCTTACTTTTTCTTCTCAAGTTCATCCAGAGCTTAGAAAGATTTTATGTTACACTTGATCCAAAATGCTATTACCTGCCCAGCACTGTAAACAACTTCAACACTTGTGTCAGACACTGTATTTTCTGAATAGATAAACCAAGATCGAAGGCAATTTCTTCTTAGTAGCAATTACTACCCCATTAGCAGCTTTGATTCTAAAATAATCATAATTAATAAATAATTTTAAAATACAAATAGTCACATATTGACAATATCTCTACTTTGGAAATTAACAACTGAGACAAGCAAATTACTATTTTAAAAAAATATATCAACCGTTTACTAACTTGTCAACAAATTTATTACTTTAAATCCTTTTTTGTCAATGACTACTAAACCCAAACCATACTAAAAAAAAAAAAAAAAACCCAAGCTAGAAACCCTAAAACTAAAAGCGATTTTGGATCTGGAAAGGCGAAGCTGAGGGTGAACCATGAGCGGCGATACTAGTGATTCCTCCAGTTACTTTGATGGGCGAGAGCCAGATGAACTGATCAGGGCCCTCGTCCAGAAACGGCCGGGTACCGATGGTAAAAGAACGCTCGGTTTGCACTTTATTGATCTGGAAAGCAATAAAGTCTTTATTAAGGCGATGCCACCTGATGCTCCTTCAAGTTCCACTGCCGTTTCCTGTGGCAACCACGTTTATGTTATTGGGGGAATACGCAAAAATGATGCTACTCCTTTTGGTTATGATGATGTAAACGATGTTTTCCAATTAGATTTGAAGGACCTTGAACGTGGGTGGAGAAAAACTACTTCTATGTTGTTCCCTCGGTCTTTTCCCCATGTTCTTGCTGCTGAAGGAAAGATTTACGTCTTCGAATGTATGGGTTCTGAATTTTTGGCGAGGTTTACGATATAAGTGGGGATATTTGGGAACCATTGTCGCCCCCTCCGGAAGCTATCGATATACGTGTTGTATGTGTTCCTGTTCTAGATTCTTCCCGATCTCGGATTTTGGTGCACTGCGATGCCAGTGATACTCTTTACGCTTATTACTATGATCGTAAATCATGGGTTTGCCTCGAACAAAAATTTTGTTACTGGTTTGACTCAGCGGCAATCGTGGACGATGTGCTGTATACTTTCATTTATAAATGTTCTTTGGAGGCGTATAATTTGCTTGATAAGAAACATTTGCCCGTCAAATGGTCATCAGAATTTCCAGTGGCTCCACCACTGGGTAGCGCTCTGTATCGTCTGGGCAATGGCAAGCTTATTTTGGGTTGGGTCAACCATCTCCATAGGGGTTTTGAGTGCATAAGATTTAATATTTGGTGCAACGAGCAGGAGGGATTCATGCAGCTGCAGAGCATCAATCTGCCATCACTGTTCCATATCCCGAAGATATTTCTAGTATATGGTTTTTCTGAATGAAGGTTAGAGCCCCTTTATATCACTACTACATTATAATTATTCATTTGCCAATGCTGCTTGCCATGACATTTGGTTTGCTCTAAATGAAGGTTAGTGCCCCCTTCACATCACTACCACATCTTAATTATTCCCATCCTTGTAAATTGACGGATTTTTCATCTGCCAATACTGCTTGTCGTAGCATTTTGTTTGCTCTTGTTGTCGCTAAGAAGTTGATAGTGAGCCTGGAACTTCCTGTATAAAACTTGAGTAATGCTAAGGTATGGAGTAGATGAATCAGGCATCGGATTTGCATTGTGTGAAAATGTCTACTCTATTTGTTGTTTTAAATGGGTACGAGGCTCCTAGCACCTTTAGAGAACTAGAACTCAAGTTTTGTCTTGCCTTACCCCCAATAGTTGCTTCTAGTTTTTGTTCCAACAAGAAAATAAAATATCCTGATCTAAACAAAGGCTTAAATTCCTACTTAGGAAGTTGGTAGACTATGACAATGTTTCTGCCTAAAATATCAGAGCGAGGTCATTACCTATAGGCAAGTGAAGATTTAGTAAAATGATGTCCTTTTGTCGGTGATGGATACCACACGTAAAAATGCCAATATTGATAAGGACTATGATAACCTTGAACAATAAGTAAACAAAGTAAAGCAAAACAGAATGGTTTTGGCTTTGAAGGCTGGCTTTCCATTTGAGGATTGCCAATGCTGCTGCTGCTGCAGAATCAGACGCAACATTAAGAGAAGAACATGGTAAAGTACCACACAAGAGTAAGGGAGCAAGCAAGGTTAAACTCTTCATGATTAACAAATGCTCTGCGTGCAAGTAACAGCCATGATATGAAGGTTATATATAGGTTAATTGCAGTAGCCTGTACGATCAAACTAACTTTTAAGTCTTTCAACCCTCAAACAAAAAAACTATTAAGTCTTTCACCCATTTTTCACTCCATACTTTTATGTCTTTGTATTATAATAATTTATGTTGGGCGATTTAGTGTCAAGAAGACAACTGTCATATAAGACTACAAAATGGAGATGCGGAAAATGGATTCAGTGTATAAAGAGGTGTAATCAATCATGCAACATGTACTGATATTAAATTTTTTAATTTGTTATTTAAATTTCTTTTATCTAATTTGTTATTAAAATTTGATATTTTTAATTTGGTATTTAAGTTTTTTTCTTTTTAAGATTTGGTACTCAAAATTATCAAATATATACAAATACTCCAATATCATGAAATTTATTTTGTATTTTAAATGTTTCAATACTTTTAGTTTAATTTATTTTAATTTAACATAATGAATTTATTAAAACTATTGTTTTCTTCAATTTTCTTTTCATTAAGCAAATTTTGAACACAAGGAAACTTCAAATAAATGTAACCATTATTGTCATTAAATTTCATGTCTTCTACTGCATGTTCATACACTAGATATTTTTGTCACCTTATAAAAAACTAACACAGTTAGTGTTCTAGAATAATTTGTATAAGTATTAAATTGGACAAAAAATGCTTAGGTACCAAATTAAGAATATGTACTGAAATGAACCTAAAAAAACTTAAGTACTAAATTAAAAAAATCAAACACCAAATTAAAAAAATTTTAATAACAAATTAGAAAAAATTAAATGCAAATACCAAATATGATATTAAGTATAATTTTGCTTGATCTAAATTTTCATTTCACGTGTAAGCAAAATAAGCACAAGGTAAGTGAAGCTCGTGATGTCACTAGTTAATTCTTTACACCCTTATTGGCAAATGGCAACGGTTATAACTCCGGCCATTTTACCAAAAAAAGCCTTTTTTTTTCAAAATTTACCGAAATGGGCCACATTTTTAATTATTTACCGGAATGGGCCATTTTCGCGAAATCGTTGCCATGTCAGCGCGATGTCAGGGTATGTGCCAGGAAATCGCGTCCACATCAGCGCGATTTGCTTACGTGGCATGAACAGTTTATGTTTTTTAGCTTGGAAAACTTTGAAAGGCCATAACTTTTCGCTCGGTTGTACGATTGAGACAATTTTGTTTTTTGATTTCGAATAACTTTTCGAGATATACGCGTTGACAAACTGCTTAGAGATGAATAGGGACTAATTTGTAAAGTATAATTTGTTAGTTACGAGTATAGGGACTAAAGTGTAATTATTTCAAAATTAGCATGAAATTTTTGTATTTAAGAATATTTCAATGTTATGGAAGGATGAAATTGAATTGAAAAACGAAGCTTAGATTTGAAAATATGACTATTTAGGTTTTAGGGACTAAATTGAATAAAATGGAAAATTTTAGGGAACTTCTCAAAAGTGGAATGAGCTGACTTATACCTACAACAGGATGATATAAGACAATTCTGTAAAAAAGATCCGGTGTTTACTTCAAATAAGTAAGGAAAATAATGATTTGAATGTTTCAAAATTTAATTTTAAACCGAAAAAATCAAATTTTAGGGGCAAAAAATGATCTTTTTTGATGAAAATTGCAGCAAACCGCCTTCGGTTGTTTGCCAGCGCGTAGATCTCGAAAAGTTATTCGAATTCAAAAAAAAATCGTCTCAATCGGACAACCGAGCGAAAAGTTATGGACTTTCAAAGTTTTCCAAGCTTAAAAACATAAACTGTTCATCCACGTCAGCAAATCGCATCCTCGTAGGCGCGATTTGTGTCCACGTAAGCAAATCGCGCTGACGTGGACGCGATGTCCTCGCGCGTACCCTGACATCGCGCTGACGTGGATGCGATTTCGCGGAAAATGGCCCATTCCGGTAAATAATCAAAAAATCGGCCCATTTCGGTAAATTAAAAAAAAAGGGCTTTTTTTGGTCATTTGCCCTATAACTCCACCATATCCTTGATTTTTTTTTGTTCCATCTCATATTTGTTTGGGACAACCCAGCACTCTAAGGGTGGGTTTGGATGGACGATTGAGTGCGGTGCGGTGCGTTTAGTTTACTTTTTGTCTCACGCTACAGTATCGCTACAGCGTCTAATCTTATCGCCACAGCTGTTTTTACACTAACCACAGGTAAACGCACCGTCCATCCAAACTCACCCTAAGTCCTATCTAATTTAAAGTATGGGTAAACTACCAAAATAGTCATTTTTGTTTACCTTAGGTTACATTTTAGTCACTTATATTATCGCGTTGTAACATTTTAGTCATTGAGCCGTTAATTGTCGTTAACGATGTAACTGTAGGCTAACTTGACATGTTAAATCATCATTTCAAACAAAAATTTTAGGTTAATTTATGCAATCGATCCCCATATTTTTTTGTTTTGAGCAATTTAATTTTTTTGTTTTATTTTTTTAACTTTCTTTTTTTTTCTTTATTTTTCATTCTCTTCTGCTTCTTCTATTTTCCTCCCTTTTCCATTTCTTTTAACGTAGTTTTTCTATGTTTTCCATTTGTTAAAACTAGTCCCTATACTTTTATTTTTTTAACAATTTAAATTTTTTTTTGAGTAAGGCAAGCTTGTGGACTAGTTTTAACAAGTGAAAATATGGAAAACTACGTTAAAAGAAATGAAAAAGAAGAAGAGGAAAATAGTGGGAGAGTCAAAGAGAACGGAAAAAAAAAAAGAAAAGTTAAAAAACATAAAAGAAAAAAATTAAATTGCTCAAATTGAGAAAAAAATATAAGGATCAATTGTAGTATTTCTCCTAAAATTTTCATTTAAAATGATAATTTAACGTACACCTTAGTTTACCGTTACATCGTTAATAGTTTAGTGATTAAAATGTTACAACATGATAACGAAAATGACTAAAACATAACATTTCAAACATAAGTGACTAAAATGTAACCTAAGACAAACAAAAGTGACTATTTTGATAGTTTACCCTTTAAAGTATTGGGACTGAATCCAAAAATTTCATAAAATACAGGGATTAATAGAAAATTTTAGCCGATTATTTTAACCTAAAAGTTTTAACATACCCCTTAGGCCTTATTCCCCTCCCCAATCCCCAATCCCCAATCCCCTAATTCCCTTTCTCCTTCCCCTTCCCCTTCCCCTTAAGTGCCGCTCACCAACTCCGGTGAGATCTGAGGTACAACATCGTGCTTTTTGCTTCTCTTCGTTCTGCAAGTTCTGCAACCTCAATTCCCCCACCCACCCATTCACACATTTACAGAGACATCCCCCACCCCGCTCAGTGACCTCCAGTGCCGCTGCCCGTCGGTCTCCCTCTTCCTCTGTCAGTTTCTCAGCTCCAGCCTTCAGCCTTCAGTCGGCTCCGTCGCCGTCCCACTGGTTTGCTCGTTATGTATGCACCATACTTCCAATGTACTTGTTTAATGTTCTTCGGCTTCGAGTTCGTTCAGTGCTTAATGCTTCGCTAAATAGATTAGTCGAGTCTATTAAACGGTTGAGTTGGTTAGTTATTGTTAAGTCATTGATTCAAATACAGTTACTGTATAGTTCTAATAAAAATAAATATGTAACTTAAGAGGATGGGATTTAGGTGGTAGATGGTAATTTTATATAGTTCTAATAATAATAATAAAGTCAAGGTGATATGTAACTTACGATGTATGTATATTTTGATTTAATGTTTATTTTTATTTATAATCTCTTAAATTTTAAATCGAAAAATAAATATGTATTCAATTTTAAATCATTTTAATTATTGTAATAACAATAATTATATATATGTATATATATCATCTGATTTTTGTATAGAGGCCAAAAGAGGAACAATTAATTGGAGATATTGTTTATCATAATTTGATTATGATATAAAAGGTCTCGGCTCTTAGAAGTTTAATGCTTCTGCTTTTTCTTTCTAATTACGATTACATACTATCAAGATAAATTGTTGCTTGCCGTAAAATGTTCTAATAATGTTTTACTTATTTAAGAGAAAAGATGGAGAAATGGGAAAATAATTATTCAAACCGAAGTGAGCATACACGGTTCAGTTATATTATTAAAGATTTTGGTAAAATCATTCAGAATGTTGCTTGTATATGAGCCAAAAAAATTAATCAAAGCATTTATACGCAATATTCGGGAAAGTTTATGTTCATTACTGATTGTGATGTTTGGGTAAAATTTTTACCCGATTTAGATGCATGTAACAGACAAATGAGATTTGTTATTGATGAGCTAAAATATTTGATGAACCACATCATCAATTTGTCATTTGGATCTTTTATTCTAAATTATAAGAATTTCAATATGGCGTCTGAATTGTTATCTTTTTTTACTTAGCTCGATTTTCAAATCTTGTAAGTTGATTGCATCTTTCATATATTTATTTTAAAGTTTGATAATTCAAATGTTTTATTTCATTAATTTCATAAATTTTTTGTTGACTTATTTACCTATATCCAAATGGATAGAAACACATGAGTCACGAGTTTTTACTGGATGCTTCCCTAGTTTGGATATAAGTTTTGTTTTATTGTAAATCTGGATCACCTCCTAAAGCGTAAAGCAATGAAACAGAAACAGTTTGAGGGTTACTTACATAAGATGTTTTCTATGGGTGAATTAGTTGAGTATTGCTCTAATGTTTACTGTCATTACAACTAAAAGGCAATTACTTGTGAAAAATCAGAAGTAAGATTTCAATTTTTTTATTATAATATTCTATTTTTTTTGTTATTAACTTTTAGTTAAAGTATTTATTTTATAGATGGACATCATTAACATTGAGAGTGAATTGAGTAGGGTACTGCCACTTTTGTATGATTAATTATTTGAAGCTTTAATCGGATATGCAAAATTGACTAAAATCAGGTAAAGAATATGTAAAATTATATAATCATTATAAATTTATTTTTGTAATTCGTATTAAATGAATATTGTTATTTAATGTTTTGATGTAAAGTCCCACTTTTTGAAATCAATTATTTTTAAAATATATGAATAGTTTATTCATTTTTGTTACAACGACTCAATTTTGTTATATATTCTCAATATTTTTACTTTTAGACTCTGTTTATCTTTTCTAAAGATGGTCTTTAAATGTGTTTAGACTATGTTGCACCTTTTCAATTCTAATGTTTAGGATGTTCTTAATTATATGATCTAGTTTAATTTTTATTTTTGGTTTGCAACTATAGTGGAATCAGATTGAGATATCAAGGTACAAGATACGTATATGTATTATGGAGTATTAAAGATTTAATTAAAGAAATTTGCTCCACTTTCCTGCCTTATAAAGACAAAGAGGAAGCTTTGGAAACGTACAAACAACTAGTTGAACATCATAATGATCACATGTTGTGTTGCTATCATCTTGTATACCATCAAGATAAATGGTTGCTTGTGGTAGAATGTTTTAAAAACGTTCCAACTTATTTTAGAGAAAAGATGAAGAGGTGGAAAACTAGTTATTCAATCTGAAGCGAGCATATTTGGTTCAATTAAATTAGAGAAGATTTTTGTAAAATCTGTTAGGATGTTGTTTATCTATGGACCAAGAAAGTATTTACTCGTTATATCTAAGAAAGTCAATCTTCATTACTAATTTTAATGGGCGGGTAAATTTTTTACTCGATTCAAGTGCATGTAACAGACAAATGAGAGCTGTTATTAATGATGCCAATCTATAAAAAAAAATATTTTAAGTAGGAAGTCTTTAAACTGTATTTGTTCAATTATTTGTTACTTGCCAAGATGCATGTAACAATTAGACGGAGTCGGACTTTACTAGCATTTTGTAGATGAAGATTATACCTAAATCCTTCAATTTTTTTTTGGTAAATGAAATTAAGCATTAGTTTTAAGTGTTTAATTGTTTCTTTGGGAACCAACAATTACGGTGTAAGCTGACCAATTATTTTATGAAAATTCCTCCTAGTGTATATTAAAATTCTTGACTTTTATCAAATTTTCTAATATTTTTAATAAAAAATTTAGTATTGATATAAGTTACAATAGTATCACCCATGATTTGGTTTTGATTGAATGTGTTTTGATACGTTGAAATGATGATTTTGTATTGAGCTAAGTTTTAGGTAAATTTAAGCCCATTATTGAAATGTTTTGGACACTTAAAATTGTGCAGTTTTGATCATTTGACTATTAAACCTCGAGATAGAAAGAACATGTTTAGAGAATGTTAGAACAAATTTTACCTTATCGTGTATTCAAGTGCTTAATGTCTCGAGACATATAATATTGGTCTTGAGACAATCGCATTTAAGTTTCGAGACAAATCTCCTTTGTCTTGAGATAAGGGCATATCGAAGCTAAATAAAATTTTCCCTGTTTCAAATCTTGAGACTAAAGGATTTGTGTCGTGAGACATATTGACATCGAAGCAAAAATACCAAATTGAAAATGAAGCCTATCTTGAGACACGAGGTTCCGTATCTCAAGACAACAAGTTAAAATTTGACATTTGAGTTTGAATTTGAGTCCTAACTTTGAAATTAACTTATTATATCCCTGTAATTAGATGTAATTGATTCTTATGTATTATGATGTATGTGTATGATCATATGGAATGGGTTAATTGTTATGAATGATAATTATGAATTTAACTTTGTGAATTTATGTCAAGTTAGCCTAAGTTGCTCTGACAACGTAATGCAATGTTGCACATTCGGATCCAACAACTGGATCGGGTGTGGGGTGTCCCACAAACTACCTTACGGTGCAAGGTGCATGGTGATGATAAGGGGAGTTTAAGCGAGCCCCTTGTGCATACTCTTAAGGGAAGTTTCAATTTAATTCTCTTTATTTGCACTTTTTGTTATGGGAGCTAATCATTTAAGTGGTGATAAAGACTTATCTTTTGGCTACTGATCAATGTTGGAGAAGAGCCTATCAATATGTCGATTGATGGAGTTTCTTCTTTAGTCATTTTGGGGTGTTTTAAACACTCTTTGTTTAGATATTGTTTATGGAGAAATATTGTTATCATATGACGTATTTAGGGAGAGTGGTTTGTAACAATTGGAGTCGGTATTTGGACCGCAATTACTTCTTTATGTAATGATAGATTCGGTTTAAACCAATAAGTAATCCAAATAATTATTGAATAAAATTGTTCTTTAAGCAAAACTCTGCAAATGTAGGATGGGAGAATCTGAACTGTGTTAATAAATATTGTGTGTTGGTTCTCTCTTTATTTATCTCTTTGGCTCACTCACATTTTTAGATTAGTTGTGCAAAATCTCTAGTTCTACCCACCTTTTGTTTTGACTAGAGTTCAAACGGAATTGTTTTTTAAACGATTATAAGCCAAGTTTTCTGTTCCACCAATAATTCAAATATCATAGTTTGAATGAAGTTGAAATCGAAGATTCTTTTATAAGATAATATCAAATTACAATTAGGGGTGAAACCACCTTCATTATGAGCACCAATCAACCAATTAACCACTACCAAAATCCCCCAAGAGACTTGACATAATAGCATGCACGAAACGTCAAGTCTCATATGGACTATCCTCTTTCTTGGCATTTTGGATTTCAATTTTGTGAACACCATCACAATGCTCTATCACAATGAGGACCTTCAAGAACTATTGCCTTAACAAATCTATGTATACACCAGAACACGACTAAAAACAACAAGAAAAGAAAAAACCAAATCCACCACAACTTTCATACAAAATAGAGTGGACAATAACCACCACAATTTTCAAAGAAAACATTTAAGGTAATTCAAGATAGGAGTTAATGAAGTCTGGTCAAGTAGATTCACTTCAAAGAACACGATCACTCCATGAAATACAAGTGATAGTTGATATAGGTATGACCCTTTAGAGAAAAAGAAAGGGGAAGACATTAAATTTTGAGAGCCTTAAAAGATCCAATTCATTAATAAATGGATTAGCGAATCCTTTAATTGATGTAGGTCTAATAAGAGAGAATAGGACATGGATTAATAGCAAAGGGAGGGTGTTGAAAGCTTTGAAAGGCTTAGCTCTTTGAACGACCAAATTAATATTAGAGGGTGAACCTTTGAAAAGATAATACTAGAATATAATTTATGATAAACTGTTACAGACAAATATCGGAAACAACTCTTGTTGCATTACCAACAAGCTAGTAGCAATTTTCATGGAAAAGGTAATTACGGGTATAAAAATGCTAATCTATTCACCCATGATTACTACACGAAAGCTAAAAGAAACAACATTAGAGCAATACCAAACATTTCCAAGGTGGTATATTAGATGAAGATCAAAGGGACCTACAAGGGACTAGATGTGGTCGAACACCAGCTGAGAAACAGTGTGCATGGTTGGCCTAGATTTTGGATTGTTATCTAAACATGAAACAGCCAGGTTCAGGATGAATACGAGTTTGTTCACAACTTCTGGCGGAGGAGGCGAAAGCCTTTGATCCAACACATTGTTTAGTGGAATGCTTTCTGCTGTTACAATTGATAGATTAGAGAGAAATTCACCCGGATATGCCCCGGATATCAATTCCAATGCCAGCACACCAAAACTAAACACATCACATTTTTCAGTAACTTGCATGGTGTAGGAAAGCTCTGCAAAGAAAAAGATAAATAGTTGATGACAAATATTATCCTATATGCCATTTCATCTATGGAAGTACAATGAAAATCACCTGGTGCAATGTATCCGTATGTTCCAGCAATATTACTCCAATTGGATGAGTCTGGATTGAGAAGCTTAGCAATGCCAAAGTCTGAAAGGTGAGCTTCATACTCCAAATCAAGCAAAATGTTGTTGCTTGTTATATCTCGATGAACAATGGGCGGTGAACAGTCATGGTGCAAATAGGAGAGGGCATTAACAACACCTTTGACAATATTCACCCTATTGTTCCAGTCCAATTTCTTAGATTCTTCATTCTTACTGAGAACAGAAGCCAAGCTACCCCTTTCAAGATACTTGTATACTAAAAAGGAATGACCTGCAGAGGAAGAAAAACCATAGAACTTCACAATATTTCTGTGTCTTGTTTCTACTAATGCCCTAACCTCATTTAGGAACTGTCTTTGATCTGCCATTTCACTGGTATGCAACAGATGGAATTTCTTCACAGCTACAACATCTCCTGATGACAGCTCTGCTTTGTATACGTTTCCATATCCTCCCTTCCCAATGCAATATTGAGCATCAAAATCTTTGGTAGCTCTAATGATCTCTTCAAACAATTTTCTTCCATTAAAGGGAGATAATGAGAAAAATATCTCATCACTTGCATTGCTTTGCCTTCCTTCATCTGCATCTTTCTTCCTCTTCTTGAAGGCAAACAACAAAGCAATTGATGAAATCAAGAGACAAGAAACCGATAAAAGAGAGAACATAACTACTAAAATGGTTTTGTTGTTGTTGTGACCCTTCTTAGAAAAAGGTGTGCAAGGCGGTAATCCTCTAGCATTGCCACATAATCCTTTGTTCCCTCCCAATTCTTGTCCTGAAGCATTTAGAAATGCTTGGCAGTTGGGAATGGGACCCTGGAGTTCATTATATGAAATGTCAACAGTGTACAAGCCTCGGAGCTTCTCCAAAGAGGATGGTATTTCACCAGAGAGATTATTGTGAGAAAGGTTTAGTGTCTCCAAGCTCTGCAAACTTCGAAATTCCCCTGGAATCTCCCCTGAAAGCATGTTGTGACTCAAATCTAGTCGAACCAAGGTAGTTAACTTGCCTACTTGAATTGGAATTCTTTGGCTAAACCGATTGATGCTCAAATTCAAGTAGAATGACATGGACAGATTCCCAATAGTTTCAGGGATGGACTTGCTCAATTGGTTTGCAGACAAATCTAGATACAAAAGCTTGGACATAAGTCCTAGTTCCAAGGGTACACTACCAGAAAGTTGATTCCCATTCAAAAAAAGATAAAGCAAAGATGTCAACTTTGAAATTTTCTTTGGAATCTCCCCAACTAAATGATTTGAAGAAAGATCAAGCCTGTGTATCTGACGTGAGTTTCCAATCTCAGCTGGTATTGTGCCACTGAGATTGTTCCTTGCAATAGATAGGCTCTGTAAGCTTCTGCACAATCCCCAATTGGAAGACACTTCACCATAAAGTTCGTTGTCACTTAATTCAATGAATCTTAGGTTTGGGTAAACGCCTAAATCTTCAGATATATTTCCTCTGAGTCGGTTTCTTTCAAGGTAGACTCTCTTCAAGCTAGTGCAATTTTTCAACCCTTGAGGGATTGGCCCGGTAAGCTGGTTGTCTGCTGCTGTGAAGTTTTCAAGTGATCCACCACGGCAAATGCCTTGCGGCAAATTTCCTGTCAGATTGTTGTGGTCTAGTTCTAACACGATCAACTTCATCAAGTTTCCGATTTCATTAGGAATGGAACCTGAGAGTCGGTTGTCTCGGAGATGCAGAATTTCCAAGTTGCTCAAACTGCCAAGTGAAGCAGGAATAGAGCCATTGAGTTGGTTTTCACTCAACTCCAGGTCAACAAGAGAATTCAAGTTTCCTATCTCCTCAGGAATTGGCCCAGAGAGTTGATTTTCATAAAGGTGGGCAACTGTAAGATGTCTCAAGTCACCAAATGAGGTTGGGATCAAGCCAGATAGATTGTTGTGATAAAGGCTTATTTCAGAAAGAGATTCCATATTCCCTAACTCAGAGGGGATGGGACCTGAAAGACTATTGTTAAACATATGAAGCACCGTCAGTTTTTTCAAGTTTCCAAATGTGGAAGGGATGGGACCAGTTAGACGGTTGGTGTCCAGGTAAACTTCAACTAAATTCCTAAGGTTTCCCAATTCTGGAGGAATGGGACCAGAAAGGGAATTATTATAGAGAAGCAAGGAAACAAGTCGACTTAGTTTACCGAGAGAAGCAGGAATGCAACCATTTAGCTTGTTGCTACACAAGGCAAGGTCAGTGAGAAATTTGAGCTGACCAATTTCTCGAGGAATTGAGCTGTTCAACTGATTTCCAGCAAGATGGAGGGTCTGAAGATGTACAAGGTGGCTAATTTCAGGTGGGATTTGGCCAGAGAACTGGTTATCGGATAAATCGAGGTAGGTGAGTTTGGAGAGCTGACTGATTTTAGGTGGGATTATGCCATAAAGTTCATTGGTGCTAAGGTCCAACTCTGCAAGATTAGGCAAAGACGAGAATGGAAATGAATGGAGCGTACCTTTTACACCATAGCCAGTGAGGTTAATCTTAGTAACACTGTCAGCATGGTTGCAATGAATTCCAAACCAAGCACAAGGACTTGTTTTGGTATTTGGGTCGTTGGATGTATTCCAGGAAAGCAAAACAGAATGGTTTTGGCTTTGAAGGCTGGCTTTCCATTTGAGGATTGCCAATGCTTCTGCTGCAGAATCAGAAGCGACATTAAGAGAAGAAAATAGTAAAGTAACACACAAGATTAAGGGGGCAAGCACGGTTAAACTCTTCATCATTAACAAATGCTCTGCATGGAAGTAACAGCCATGATATGACGGTTATATATAGGTTAATTGCAGTAGCCTGTACGATCAAACTAACTATTAAGTCTTTCAACCCTCAAATAAAAAAACAAGAAGTCTTTCACCCCTTTTTCACTCTAGAGTTTTAAGTCTTTGTATTATAGTAATATATGTTGGCCCATTTAGTGTCAAGAAGACAAATGTCATATAAGACTACAAACTGGAGATGTGGAAAAATGGATTCAGTGTAGTAACATAAATTTATCCCTCTTAAGTCTTTTCATTCTATTAGTTTATGTTATTCCGTTAATTTCGTTTGGCAACTTTTGTTCTGCACTTATGGTAGACTCCTTTTGACTTGGACATTCACACAGGCAATAAGCTTTTATCTCCCTATCTTTTGGGTCCACAGCAATAGCATCTCAGAGTTCAGACCAAACCCTTCTGTACGCAGATTGAAATAGAGCATATGTGAAACTGAATATATTATTCTAACTATAATTGAAACAAAATCTATGTTACTTCCAAGAACCATGTTTTATTTTCAAGATTTTAGCCCCATTTCCTCCTTTGAAGCAGCTGATTTTTGGTTAAAAAAGAAAGGCAAAATTAATTATGTTTCAAAGAATTCAGTGTTCTTAAAGAGTTCATCTAAATAAGTAACTGAAATAAGAACTATGATAACCAGAACTTAAAGTTATTCTAAGAGGACAAATGACGAACATATTGTGGACGCCAAAATCAAGCCAAAATCCGCAACCAGCTGACAATGCAACAGTGATGAATACCTTCATCATCTCTAACAATCCCACAGTGTAAAAGCCCTTGTACTTTCAACACTGAAATTGAGATTTGAGATGTATCCATCAACTTGTTGCAGATGAAGATTATACCTAAAGCAGTCATAGGCTTTTTCCCCTAATTTTGGTGAATGAAATCATTCTTTAGTTTTAAGTGTTTAATCATTTCTTCATGAAACCAATCATTACGTATCTTGAAATATATAATTTCATGTGTGATTTTGTTATGACAACCCATTGAGTGAATAATGAGTTGATTTATTTGGGATAGGATTGTACCAAAGAAGTTCAAAAATCACGGAAGGGTTTTGACAAACCCTGTAATTTGGGCAAAATAATAACTGCTACAACTCAAATCCAAGTCCAAATCTTAATCTGGAGAAAAATAAAATAGAAAGTTTCGAATGTTAACAAAATTAAAAGCAACCCATTGAAGGAAAAAAAATTAATCTGAAATTGTCTGAAGGTTAAACAAAAAAGTGAAGAGAACCCCAATGAAATTCAAAAAGAATAAAAAGAAAAAGAAGACAAACGACTCTTGACGCGGAGCGTGTGTAATGTGCTGGGCTAACTGAAGTCTTCTGTTCCCGAGAAGGGGTCAATTTTCTACAAATAATATTTAATAAATTGAATAAGTGCGGATTAGACCTTCTCATAGACACCGAGCTACTTGAAAAGTAGAAGATGTTAAATAAAAATTTAAACTCAAAAATAGATTTTGGCAAAAACATAAGACCCATCTAGAAAGTAAGTCGAGCCACAAGTAAATTTTTTTGGCTTGAATTTGGTCTGACCCGAATTAGTAAAAAAAATTATTGTTATTTTGTTGTTGTTTTGTTGTCATTTTACTATTATATTACTACTATTTTGTTGTGATCGTTTGGACATTGTATAAGTACTGTTTTATAGTTAATTTTACTATTATATTAGATACATTTGCTTATTAAGTTGTATCTATCTTAATGTTATTTAAATATAAAAGTTTTTTAATATATTTAGAAACATTTATTTTAATTTTTTAATGTATTTGATGTATTATATTTTTTAAATTTTATTTATATATATAAAAAATTTAATACAGGTAGGTCAAGTCAAACTCGAGTTTTAGTTTTTTATCCGAGCCATACTTGAAAAAATATTTAGGCTTATTTTTCAAGTCGGGCCTAGTCCATGCCTATAAAACAGGACTAGAATTTTATTACTGCCCCACCCCTAATCACCTCTATTGCGGATCAAGTCAAATTCAAATTCTTTCAAACTTTTTTTAGTTAGATTTGGGTAGAAGTGTAACATTACGCTTTGGGTAAAGCCAAGTTTAGACAAATAAAATGATATATTTTGTTTAAGCTCAATCCACGAATAAATCTAACTCTTCAAGATTGGAGTGAAATGGTTGAATGAACTCTAATAAAATGCAATAGAAGTTTATGCCTAATGAAATTAAATTTGGTAGTTTGGTATAATATAGATGTCACTAGAGACTCCAATTGAAATTACTTTTAATAGAAAGGTTTTAAGTTTGTTGAGGCACTTATAAGAGCAACGACATCAAGCAATTACAACTATGTCGATAACTGCTCAAGGTTTCATAATTGATCATATTTGAAGTTAGTAACTTTTTGAAATAATATAGTTGGGCCACGAATTAGTTGATATTATGGACATATATTGGTCCATATTTGAATATTGATCTTATGAAGCAATAAATCTTTAAAGATTGGATTAATTCAAATCAAGCAAATCAAATCTTCTGTTTCGTGGAGATTGATTTGAATGACTTGAAGACATATCTTAGAGATTTTTGCTTTATCCTAGGCTTTATTAGAAAATTCTTAAGTCTTGTTTAAGGGCTACTTTGGAAGGGATTATGATTGTAATTAATTCGTATGCTAGCAAGTAAAAAAATGCTTATATACTTGAGACTTCACAGGTTAGTGTTAGAATTAAGTGACTCGAATTCTTATTTAAATAAAATACAGTGATAAAATAAAATAAAAGTAAAATCCATATAGAACTACACTTCTTTTATTTTATTTTAGAATAAGGTTTTTAAAACATTATTAAACTCCATCTATTTGATATTGGTTAGAATAATGTGTTTCAATCTTACTACACTCCAATTAGAATATGGTTTTACAAGCCTATAAATAGACATAGTCTACTCCTCTTGTAATCATTTGAATTTGACATAGTAAATTTTCTTCTCCTCTGCCCGTGGTTTTTTTCCCAAAAGGATTTACATGTAAAAATCTGTGTGTGTTTTTTATTTTTCCTTTCTCTTTTCTTTGCGATATATTGTCATTACCGATATTCTATTTTTTTACAAATTCGTGTCCGAGCTTCTAGGTTGTTCATCTCGATCACGGTAATGGCGTCTTTGAAGTATGAAATTCAGTTGTTGGATCGCAACACTAGATTTGTGTTGTGGCAGATTAAGATGCAAGCAGTTCTTGCGCAGATGGATCTGGAGGATGCCCTACTAGGGATAGATAAGATGCCTTCGACATTAACGAATGAAGAGAAGAAACGTAAGGATCGAAAGGCGTTAACACAATTACATTTGCATTTGTCTAACGAAATTTTGCAAAATGTGATGAAGGAGAAGACTGCCGCTGCATTATGGAAGAGGCTGAAACAAATATGTATGTTGAAAACTCTAACCAGCAAGTCGCATATGAAGCAACGCCTTTATGCTCATCGTTTGGAGGAAGGTGTGTCTGTGCACGAACACTTAACAGTCTTTAAAAAAATTCTTTTAAACTTGGAGGTCATGGAGGTTTAGTATGATAAGGAAGATCTAGGGTTGATTCTACTTTGTTCATTGTCCCTATCTTATTCAACCTTTAGAGACATGATTTTATATTGCTGCGAGTCTCTCACAGTTAATGAGGTTTATGATTCTTTGACCTCATATGATAAGACGAAGCATTTTGTGGTTAAACCCAACTCTCAAGGAGAGGGTCTTATTGTTCGTATGAGACAAGATCGAAATGCTGATGATGATCGTGGAAGGACACAACAATGAAATCCTCGCGGTAAATCTAAAGGTAGATTAAAGTCTTCAAACAAAGGTAAAACTTGTAACTTCTGCAAGAAAAAAGGGCACATTAAATTTGAGTGTTATAAGCTGCAGAACAAGATCAAAAAGGAGGTTGCGAATCAAAAAGGAAAATAACCAAAAAATTCGGTGAAACTGATGTTTTAGAAGACTACAGCGACGACGAACTTTTAGTTGCTTCTATCAACAATTCTAAAGTGAGCGATGAGTGGATTCTTGGTTCGGGCTACACCTTTCACATGAGTCCCAATCGGGATTGGTTTACAACTTAAAAAATAGTGTCTGAAGGTGTTGTTTTGATGAAAAATAATGATTTGTGTAAAATTACACATGTTGGAACGATTAAAGTTAAGATGTTTGACGGAGTTGTCAAAACACTTAGTGGCATACGACATGTTCCAGAATTGAAGAGAAATTTAATTTCGTTGAGTACCTTGATTCAAAATGGTACAGATTAACAGTTGAAAGTGGGGTTTTGAATATTTCCAAAGGTTTCCTCGTTGTGATGAAAGGGCAGAGAAATACTGCCAAGTTATATGTTTTGCAGGGTTCTACTGTTACTGATGATACAGCTGTCGTTTCCTCTTCCTTATCAAATGATGATATTACTAAACTTTGGCATATGCGCCTAAGGCATATGAGTGAAAATGACATGGCAGAATTGAACAAAAGAGGACTTCTTGATGGACAAGGAATTTGTAAACTAAAGTTCTGTGAGTAACTAGTTTTTTGGAAGCAAAAGAGAGTTTGATTCACTAGAAGAATCCATAGCACAAAGGGAACATTGGGGTATATTCATTCTGATCTGTGGAGGACATCTAGAGTGCCTTTGAGAGGTAGAGCTAATTATATGCTAACTTTTATTGATAATTTTTTTCAGAAAAGTTTGGGCGTTCTTCCTGAAGCAGAAAAGCGATGTGTTTTTCGCATTTAAGTATTGGAAAACTCTGACTGAAAAATAGATGGAAAACAAATAAAACACCTCCACATAGACAATGGCTTAAAGTTTTATTCTGATGAGTTTAATGAACTATACAAGTTAGAGGGTTCGTGAGACATTTGACAGTTCGTCATACTCCATAACAAAACGGCGTTGCAAAATGAATGAACAGAATGATCATGGAGAAAGTTCGATGTATGTTGTCGAATGCTAACTTACCGAAGTTGTTTTGGGCCAAAGCAGCCTCTATTGTATGTTTTTTGATTAATCGATCTCCATCCGTTGCCATTGAGAAAAAGACTCCACAAGAGGTATGGTCTGGTAATCTTGCTGACTATTCTGATTTAAAGATCTTTGGGTGTCCTACGTATACTCATGTCGATAATGGAAAATTGGAACCGAGATACATTAAATGTGTTTTGGGCCAAAGCAGCCTCTATTGTATGTTTTTTGATTAATCGATCTCCATCCGTTGCCATTGAGAAAAAGACTCCACAAGAGGTATGGTCTGGTAATCCTGCAGACTATTCTGATTTAAAGATCTTTGGGTGTCCTACGTATACTCATGTCGATAATGGAAAATTGGAACCGAGATACATTAAATGTGTTTTTCTTGGTTATAAAGCTAGTGTAAAAGGGTATAAGTTATGGTGTCCTGAAAATAGAAAAGTTGTGATTAGAAGAGATGTTGTTTTTGATAAAGCTGCAATGCTACTTAACTTATTTCTTAAAGACTCTTCCAATAAAGAAAATTAAAAGCAGGTAGAGTATCAGATTAATCCAAAATCTACAACAGAGTCGACTCCTCAAGCCAGTACAAAAAATTAGAATAGAGTTACTTCTTCACCATAATACTCTACCGCTAAAAATAGAATTAGAAGAGAAATTAAACTTCCAAAGAAGTATGCCGAGGTTGATCTAGTTGCTTATGCTTTAAATGTGGCTGAAGATATATATACAAACTAAGAGCCATCTAATTATTCTAAAGCGGTGAGCTGTGAAGACTTAGAAAAGTGGATGTTTTCTATACAATAGGAGATGAAATCACTCCACAAAAACAGAATATGGGATCTTGTGAAACTTCCTAAAGGTAAAAAGGTTATTCGTTGTAAATGAGTGTTTAAAAAGAAAGAAGAGACTCTAGGAGTTGAAGAACCCAGATATAAAGTAAGGTTTGTTGCAAAGGGTTACAGTCAAATTTCAAGAGTGGACTTCATAGATGTGTTCTCCCCAATTGTAAAGCATAGTTCAATTCGAGCTTTGCTTGGTATTGTGGCGATGCATGATTTGGAGCTTGAACAGTTAGATGTAAAAACTTCATTTTTGCATGGAGAACTTGAGGAGGATATTTACATGCAACAACCAGAGGGTTTTACATTCTCAAAAAAAGTGGACTATGTTTGCTTACTGAAAAAGTCCCTTTACGGTTTGAAACAGTCACCAAGACAGTGGTACAAGAGGTTTGATTCCTTTATAACTTCTCATGATTTCAAAAGAAGTAGCTTTGACAGTTGTGTTGAAAGCAGTTATTTCTGAAAATATATGAATAGTTTATTCATTTTTGTTACGACTCAACAGTAAAAAGTAATGTCAATTTTGTTATATATTCTCAATATTTTTTCTTTTAGACTATTTATCTTTTCCAACGGTGGTTTTTAAATGTGTTCAAACTATGTTGCATCTTTTCAACTCTAATATTTAGCATGTTCTTAATTATATGATATAGCTTAATTTTTATTTTTGGCTTGCAACAACTATAGTGGAATCAGATTGAGATATCAAGGTATGGGATACATATACATATTATGGAGTGTTAAAGATTTAAATTAAAAAAATTAGCTCCACTTTCCTGCTTTATAAAGACAAAGAGGAAGCTTTGGAAACGTACAAATAGCTAGTTGAGCATTATGACGATCACTTATTGTGCTGCTATCATCTTGTATACCACTAAGATGAATAGTTGTTTTCGGTAGAATGTTTTAAAAATGTTCCAACTTATTTTAGAGAAAAGATGAAGTTGGAAAATATTTATTTAAACCGAAGTGAGTATATGTTGTTCAGTTACATTAGAGAAGATTTTTGTAAGATCTTTTAGGATATTATTTGTATATGGCCCAAGAAAGTATTTACATGTTATATCCGGGAAAGTCAATATTCATTACTAATTTCAATGGGTAGTAAATTTTTACTCGATTTAGATACATGTAACAAACAAACGAGAGTTGCTATTAATGATGCCAATTTATAAAAAAAATTAAGTAAGAAGTCTTTACACTATATTTGTTCAATTATTTGTTACATGTCAAGATGCATGTAACAATATTCAATTCACTTTTGTTATTAACTTTTACTTAAATTGTTTATTTTATAGATTGGCATCATTAACATCGATATGAGTTGAGTAAGATAAAAATTTTATCCGCCCATTGAAATTAGTAATGAATATAGACTTTTTTGGATATTGTGTGTAAATACTTTCTTAGCCCATATACAAGCAACATCCTAGCAGATCTTAAAGAAATCTTCTTTAATGTAACTGAATCACATATGCTTATTTCTTACTTCTTCATCCTTTCTCTAAAATAAGTTGCAACATTTTTAAAACATTATATTGCAAGCACCATTCATCTTAATAGTATACAAGATGATGGTAGCACAGTGTGTGATCGTCATGATGCTCAAATAGCTTTTTTTTTTTACGTTTTCAAACCTTCTTCTTTGTCTTTATAAAGCAGGAAAATGGAGCTAATTTCTTTGCTTAAAATTTTTGACACTTCATAATATGTCTATATATCTCATACCTTGATATCACAATCTGGTTCCATCATAGCTATTGCAAACCAAAAATTAGACTAGATCATATAACCGAGAACATGCTAAACATTGGAATTGAAGAGATACAGCATAATCTGACCATATTTAAAGACCATCGTTGGAAAAGATAAATAGTGCCTAAAAGCAAAAACATTGAGAATATATAACAAAATTGACATTACTTTTACTGTTGAATCGTTGTAACAAAAAATAATAAACTATTCCTATATTTTAAAAATAATTTATTCCAAAAGAAGTGGGACCCTATATCAAAAATTAAAATGACAATATGAATTATAAAAACAAATTTATAATTTTTATATATTTCTTATTAGGTTTTAGCAGATTTTGCATATCTGATTAAAGTTTCAAATAATTGAACCTACAGAAGTGGTACCCTATTCAACTCGCTCTCGAGGTTAATGATGCACATCTATAAAATAAATAATTTAAGTAAATAGAATATCATAATAAAAATATTGAAATCTTACTTGTGATTTTTTGCAAGCAATTATTTCGTTGTAATGATGGTAAACATTACAGAAATACTTAACTAATTCATTCGTAAAAAAATCTTAAGTAGGTAACCCTGAAGTCGTTTCTGTTTAATCATTTTACGCTTCAGGAGATGATCTAGATTTATAATAAAACAGAACTTATCTCTGAACTAAGGGAAGCATCCAGTAAAAACTCATGACTCACATGCTTTCTATCCGTTTGGACATAGGCAAATAAGTCAACAAACAAATTGAGAATCGAACTTCAAAATAAATATATGAAAGATGCAATCAACTTACAAGATTTAAGAATCAAGTTAGGTAAGAAAAGATAATAGTTTAGACGTCATATTGAAATTCTTATAATTTCGGATAACAGATTCGAATGGCAAATTGATGATGTAGTTCATCAAATATTTTAGCTTATCAATAGCAACTCCAATTTGTCTATTACATGAATTTAAATAGAGTAAAAATTTTACTCGCCCATCAAAATTAGTAATGAATATAGACTTTTTCGAATACTGCATGTAAATACTTTGATTTTTTTTTTGGTCCATATACAAGCAACATCTTGGAAGATCTTACCGAAATTTAGTACACTAATGTAACTGAACCACGTATACTCACTTCGATTTGAAAAACTATTTTCCCTTTTCTCTTAAATAAGTTAGAACGTTTTTAAAATATTTTATCGCAAGCAACCATTCATCTTGATAGCATACAAGATGATGGCAGCATAATATGTGATTGTCATGATACTCAGCTAGATGTTTGTATAGTTCCAAAGCTTTCTCTTTGTCTTTATAAGCCAAGAAAGTAGAGCTAATATCTTTGCTTGAAATCTTCAACACTCCATAATACTTATATATATCCTGTAGCTTGATATCACAATCCTGTTCCACCATAGCTGTTTAGCATATTCTCGGTTATATGAAGGCATTTTTGACAGATCATGAGTTATTATACGCAGTTATCCATTGCTATGTAAGGAACTTTATTGTTCTTTTGCAGTCCCTATAAATCTTGCAATCATTAGTTCAAAACTTTTTCCAAAAAAATAAGTTATATGTATAGTGGACATTGGTGTAGTTTAACCATTGTATTGTGTTTAATTGATCCCTTTGTGATAAGATCCTTATAGTGATTGCTTTAAGCAAGATGCTTGATTGCTGAAATAAAATGAGTCTCTTTCTGGAATTATTTTGTTTGTGTTTTCTGTTTAATTTACTCAGATACTTTTAGGAAGTTCAGAATAGACTTTGAATTTAAGCACTCAAGCTACTATTGCTTGAAGTTTGCTGGAAAAAAAGTATTTAGTTACTTTTGAGAAGCTTAAATCCTTATTGAAAAGGTCTGTTGGATCTTATAGACTGTTTTAGTATTGGATCATCTGAATTTGGTTTTTGTTGTTAACTACATATCTCTAGCAGAAGAAATTTATGATAGAGCCTATTATTACTGTAAACTCTTGCTTGTAAATATTTGATATTGTTTCCTTTTTGTCCTGTGATTCCAGTTTTAGTTGCATCCATTTGGCATTCTTTGTTTTCATTGGAACAGATGTGGGAAGACTGTGGTGAATGGACAGTCTATGTAATGTTGTGATCGCAATTGGAATTGCCTACTTTTGACAAGCCAAAGTGCCAAACTGTTCTCTCTACTTTATGTTAGCTGTTACATGAACTATGTGCTATATAGAAGATTAAGTGGTAGTGGCACATTTATGCTTTATTCTCATTGAAAAATTTAAGACTTGCTAAAAACCTGATTGATGAGGATCGTGTTGTAAAATGCTCAGCTTGAAAACAAGGTAAGTAATTTGGTGGAAGAAAGATGGGAAAAGAGGAATGTGGAGAGAAGATGGATTAATTGTCTGGTCTTGAAATAGTTCTAAAGCCACCAGCTATTGTATAACATAATACAAAGCTGTTAAGTTATAACCAGACGAAATCATATTAGTTGCATTTCATAATAACAGGTCCAAGTCAAATACATAGTTTGATTTAGTATATGTAAGATTAAAAAAAATGTGTCGAGCCCGAGCTTAACATATATAATCTAGACCGAATTTGCACAAAAATTTAAGTTTATTTTTTAGACGGGGTTTGAGCCTACCAGTTGGGCTTGATATTTGGTTGGGACTGACTCGAGCTTAGCTCGACCTATAGGCATCTCTACCAGGGTACCAGGGAAGAATTAAACTCTTTTAGCTAAATGAGCAAATTTTGTTTTTAGTCTCCTTACTCTCATTGGCTGGGGTTGGCCATAAACCCTGCCCAGAAACGGACATTATTGACCAAAACCTAATAATCCAAAGTTCCATTTCCATCGTGTTCTCCCAAATTAATTTCCTATACACCATGCAATGCTTTATATATGCACAAGATTATGGCACTCAGCGAGTTAAAAAAAATGTAACAAATACATTTATAAAAAAATAATTTAAAGATCATATTAGAGCAACAAATTTAAAAGGAAGTCGGCGTGGGCAACATATCTCGAAAACATACTATTCGAACAGTAGACATAATCATACGACGGCAGGCTACGATATGACCACATAACCTCGAACCTGGCGGAATGCATCAATTCCGTTTTCAAAGGAACGCGTCATTTGCTGATAATCGCGGTTGTGAAAGAGATACTTCCGTTTGGCGAAAGTGTTCCCAAAGCGAGCGGCGAGTTATGCCTGGCAATTGCAAGGAGGCCATGTATGGTGTCCGACGGTAGTGGAAGAAATTAATAATGGTAAGGCACGAGCCAACTGCATGCACACAGTTTGTCACTCGCGCGACGACCTATGGTTTCAAGTGACAGAGTTTGACAGGCCGGACCAAGGTATTGCCAAGGGGTGTACCAGGTACACCTAAGAAATAGGATGATTTTAGTTGATAAGTCAACTTATTTATGTGTGCAAGATAAGTTATGCAATTTTTAATGTAATTAGTGGGAGTAGTTATGTACTAGGTAACTGCTTTGTAATTTATATTTTTTGCCTTAATGAAAATTAGTGAGGTAGATCAATTTTAGATTATCTTCTTCAGTTTCTTTTTCTTTCAAGTTTTCTCTCTTTGTTGCGGGTACCCTCAACAATACGTTATTCTAACTATAATTGAAACAAAAATCTATGTTACTTCCTAGAACCATGTTTTATTTTCAAAATTAATCATGTTTCAAAGAATTTATTGTTCTTAAAGAGTTCATCTAAACAAGCTCACATAAGGAGAACTAAGATAAACAGAACTAAAATTTTTTCTAAGAGGACAAAGGACGAACATATTGTGGACACCAAAATCAGGCCAAAATTCGCAACCAACTAACAATGTAACAGTGAAGAATACCTTCATCACCTCTAATAATCCCACCTTGTAAAAGCCCTTATTAAATTGAATAAGTGGGGATTAGAACTGACATGGGTTGGGACTTCTTGAAAAGTGAGAAGGTTTGAGTGAAAATTTAAAATAAAAAAATGGGGTTAGAAAAAAAATAAAACTCATTTAGAAAATGGATCGAACCTCAAATAAGCTTTTTTTTTTGCTTGAACCCGACCCGACTTGAATTTACAAAAAAAAAAATTGTTGTTTTGTCACTGTTTTGTTGTCATTTTACTATTATATTACTAACATCTTGATATTATTGTTTGGACATTGAATTAGTTTTTTTTTATTGTTAATTTTATTACTATTTTAGAGGTATTTATTTGTTAAGTTGCATTTATCTTAGTGTTATTTAAGTATAAAATTTTTTTAAAATTTATTTTTAATTTATTGAGAAACAGTTATTTTAATGTTTTTAGTGTACTTGATTTATTATATATTTTTAAATCTATTTATATATAAAAAAAATTAATATAGGTAGGTCAAGCCAGACTTGCAAGCTAATTACGTAAACAATTTAAGTTTGAATTTGAGACACGAGGTTCTATATCTCAAGACAACAAGTTAAAATTTGACATTTAAGTTTGAATTTGAGTCCTAATTTTGAAATTAACTTATTATAACCCAGTAATTAGATGTAATTGATTCTTATGTATTATGATGTATGTGTATGATCATAATGAATGGGTTAATTGTTATGAATGATAATTATGAATTTAACTTTGTGAATATATGTCAAGTTAGCCTAAGTTGCTCTGACAACGTAATGCAATGTTACACATTCGGATCCAACAACTGGATCGGGTGTGGGGTGTCCCACAAACTACCTTTCTCTGCAAGGTGCAAGGTGCAAGGTGCATGGTGATGATAAGGGGAGTTTAAGCGAGCCCCTTGTGCATACTCTTAAGGGAAGTTTCAATTTAATTCTCTTTATTTGCACTTTTTGTTATGGGAGTTATCATTTAAGCGGTGATAAAGACTTATCTTTTGGCTACTGATCAATGTTGGAGAAGAGCCTATCAATATGTCGATTGATGGAGTTTCTTCTTTAGTCATTTTGGGGTGTTTTAAACACTCTTTGTTTAGATATTGTTTATGGAGAAATATTGTTATCATGTGACGTATTTAGGGAGAGTGGTTTGTAACAATTGGAGTCGGTATTTGGACCACAATTACTTCTTTATGTAAGGATAGATTCGATTTAAGCAAATAAGTAATCCAAATAATTATTGAATAAAATTGTTCTTTAAGTGAAACTCTGCAAATGTAGGATGGGGGAATCTGAACTGTGCTAATAAATATTGTGTGTTGGTTCTCTCTTTATTTATCTCTTTGGCTCACTCACATTTTTAGATTAGTTGTGCAAAATCTCTAGTTCTACCCACATTTTGTTTTGACTAGAGTTAAAATGGAATTGTTTTTTAAACGATTATAAGCCAAGTTTTTTGTTCCACCAATAATTCAAATATCATAGTTTGAATGAAGTTGAAACCGAAGATTCTTTTATAAGATAATATCAAATTACAATTAGGGGTGAAACCACCTTCATTATGAGCACCAATCACCAATCAACCACTACCAAAATCCCCCAAGAGACTTGACATAATAGTATGCACGAAACGTCAAGTCGCATATGGACTATCCTCCTTCTCGGCATTTTGGAGTTCAATTTTGTGAACACCATCACAATGCTCTATCACAATGAGGTCCTTCAAGAACTATTGCCTTAGCAAATCTATGTATACACCAGAACATGACTAAAAACAACAAGAAAAGAAAAAACCAAATCCACCACAATTTTCAAAGAAAACATTTAAGGTAATTCAAGATAGGAGTTAATGGAGGCTGGTCAAGTAGATTCACTTCAAAGAACACGATCACTCCATGAAATACAAGTGATAGTTGATATAGGTATGACCCTTTAGAGAAAAAGAATGGGGAAGACATTAAAATTTGAGAGCCTTAAAATATCCAATTCATTAATAAATGGATTAGCGAATCCTTTAATTGATGTAGGTCTAATAAGAGAGAATAGGACAAGGATTAATAGCAAAGGGAGGGTGTTGAAAGCTTTGAAAGGCTTAGCTCTTTGAACGACCAAATTAATATTAGAGGGTGAAACCTTTGAAAAGATAATACTAGAATATAATTTATGATAAACTGTTACAGACAAATATCGGAAACAACTCTTGTTGCATTACCAACAAGCTAGTAGCAATTTTCATGGAAAAGGTAATTACGGGTATAAAAATGCTAATCCATTCACCCATGATTACTACACGAAAGCTAAAAGAAACAACATTAGAGCAATACCAAACATTTCCAAGGTGGTATATTAGATGAAGATCAAAGGGACCTACAAGGGACTAGATGTGTGCATGGTTGGCCTAGATTTTGGATTGTTATCTAAACATGAAACAGCCAGCTCCAGGATGAATACGAGTTTGTTCACTACTTCTGGCGGAGGAGACGAAAGCCTTTGATCCAACACATTGTTTAGTGGAATGTTTTCTGCTGTTACAATTGATAGATTAGAGAGAAATTCACCCGGATATGCCCCGGGTATCAATTCCAATGCCAGTACACCAAAACTAAACACATCACACTTTTCAGTAACTTGCATGGTGTAGGAAAGCTCTGCAAAGAAAAAGATAAATAGTTGATGACAAATATTATCCTATATGCCATTTCATCTATGGAAGTACAATGAAAATCACCTGGTGCAATGTATCCGTATGTTCCAGCAATATTACTCCAATTGGATGAGTCTGGATTGAGAAGCTTAGCAATGCCAAAGTCTGAAAGGTGAGCTTCATACTCCAAATCAAGCAAAATGCTGTTGCTTGTTATATCTCGATGAACAATGGGCGGTGAACAGTCATGGAGCAAATAGGAGAGGGCATTAACAACACCTTTGACAATATTCACCCTATTGTTTCAGTCCAATTTCTTAGATTCTTCATTCTTACTGAGAACAGAAGCCAAGCTACCCCTTTCAAGGTACTTGTATACTAAAAAGGAATGACCTGCAGAGGAACAAAAACCATAGAACTTCACAATATTTCTGTGTCTTGTTTCTACTAATGCCCTAACCTCATTTAGGAACTGTCTTTGATCTGTGTTGGATAAAATAGCAGCAACAACCAAACAATGAAACACTAAGAGCATAAGCTCTTTGAACAGCAAGCAGAACATCAAGCAAAAGTTCAAAGCATCAAGAGCATAAGCTCTCGGTTAACAAGCAGAAAAAGAAAAGAAAGAATAACATGTAAAAATTGTAACTGAATGAATACCATTTCTTTCATTTCATTTCAAAATATAAGTTAAAAAATTGGAATGTCAGTTACCTAAGCTTGTAACTGCTCCCACTAAATTTGGCAACTTGCCAATTAACAATTACAAATTAAAAGCTGAAAACATATCAGCTATAACATCTATCATTATCAAATCCTACCAACTATGAAACCAAGTTGTATATCAACTTGCTTCAATTTACAAAAGATTGCAAACATTAAAAGTAAACAAAATAAACAAAATGCAACAGATGGAATTTCTTCACAGCTACAACATCTCCTGATGACAGCTCTGCTTTGTATACGTTTCCATATCCTCCCTTCCCAATGCAAAATTGAGCATCAAAATCTTTGGTAGCTCTAATGATCTCTTCAAACAATTTTCTTCCATTAAAGGGAGATAATGAGAAAAATATCTCATCACTTGCATTGCTTTGTCTTCCTTCATCTGCATCTTTCTTCCTCTTCTTGAAGGCAAACAACAAAGCAATTGATGAAATCAAGAGACAAGAAACCGATAAAAGAGAGAACATAACTACTAAAAAGGTTTTGTTGTTGTTGTGACCCTTCTTAGAAAAAGATGTGCAAGGCGGTAATCCTCTAGCATTGCCACATAATCCTTTGTTCTGTCCCGATTCTCGTACTGAAGCATTTAGAAATGCGTGGCAGTTGGGAATGGGACCCTGGAGTTCATTATATGAAATGTCAACAGTGTACAAGCCTCGGAGCTTCTCCAAAGAGGCTGGTATTTCACCAGAGAGATTATTGTGAGAAAGGTTTAGTGTCTCCAAGCTCTGCAAACTTTGAAATTTCCCTGGAATCTCCCCTAAAAGCATGTTGTGACTCAAATCTAGTTGAACCAACCTAGTTAACTTGCCTACTTGAATTGGAATTCTTTGGCTAAACCGATTGACGCTGAAATTCAAGTAGAATGACATGGACAAATTCCCTATAGTTTCAGGGATGGAGTTGCTCAATTGGTTTGCAGACAAGTGTTGAAGCCGTGGCCTGCATTGCAACAAAGGACCAACAACAACAAATTGGTCAAAAGACCAGCAGCAGCAAATTGTACAAGTTTAGCTGCTATACTGTTTTGTAGCCAAGAAATGGAGTTGGTTCAGTTATAGAATTACTTTTTGAATATTTTGTTCCTATGGAACTTAGTCTAAATCTTTGTAATGAGTTAGCTAAGTTAGTAGGAAAGATTGACTGATGTAATAGCTGGTATGCCAGCTTTCTTTTGTAAGCAAGATAAACTTTTAGTATGTATTAAGTAAGGGCAATTAAATTAGTAGGTAACTGTCAAATTGTTTGTAACTCACATATATTCAAAATTTGAATGAAAAATACATGACTTTCAGTTACAACATTTGCTGAGTTATCATTTTTTTAGTTTTCTTCCTTTTGCTTCCATTCGATTTTGCTTTTGTTTTTTGCTGGAAGATCCAACAGATGGTATCGAGAGCTTTCAGTCTTTGAGAGCCTTGGTTGTACACTATCATTAAGCAAGCTGTGCTTGAAACAGAAGAAGTAGAGGTTGTTTTTTAGTTGCTGAAAATGAGTTTTACACCACCTCCTCCACCGGTCTTTGCTGGAGAAAATTACAACATCTGGGCAGTGAAAATGAGAACATACCTGCAGGCACATGACCTGTGGAATGTTGTTCTCAATGATACTGTGCCACCACCACTAAGAGCTAACCCGACCATAGCTCAGATCAGGCAGCATAGTGAAGACTGTGCCAAGAAATACAAAGCTATGTCATGTCTTCAAAGTGGAGTTTTTGATGTTATTTTCACAAGAATAATGGCTTGTGACACTCCAAAACAGGCCTGGGATAAACTCAAGAAGGAGTTTCAAGGGTCTGATAAGACCAGGCAACAGCAGCTGATCAACCTAAGAAGAGACTCTGAGAACCTGAAAATGGAAGACTCAGAAACTATCAAGCAATATGCTGACAGAATCATGGCTACTGTCAACAATATAAGGCTGCTTGGGGAGGAATTCAGTGACCAAAGAGTGGTTGAGAAGGTCATAACAACCTTTCCAGAGAAGTATGAGGCAAAAATTTCCTCTCTGGAAGATTCAAGAGACTTGTCAACAATCCCTTTGACTGAGCTTATAAATGCTCTTTATGCTCAAGAGCAGAGGAGGGCAAATAGGCAGGAAGATAACTATGAAGGAGCTTTTCAAGCTAGAAGCAGAGAAAGCTCAAGTTCAAACTCGAATGCCAAAGGCAAGAAGCCTTGGACTGAGAAGAAGAATAAAGAACCTACTAGAAAGAAGTTTCCACCTTGTGTCCATTGCAAGAAGACTACTCATCTTGAGAAATACTGTTGGTACAGACCAGATATTCAATGTAGAGCCTGCAAGCAATTTGGTCACATTGAAAAGTTTGTAAAAACAAATCAAAAGTACAAACACAGTATCAAAATTAAGCTCAAGCTGCAGAAGAGGTTGAAACACAAGAAGAGCATGTTTTTTCAGCATCATGCTTTGCAAGCTCGAGCGAGGTCAGCAAAATATGGCTAATTGACAGTGGAAGTACCCACCATATGGCTTCTGAGAAGAGCATATTCAAGGAGCTTGACACCACCTTCAAGTCCAAAGTCAGAATTGGCAATTGTGAGCTGCTGGAGGCAAAAGGTAAAGGCAAGGCTTTGATAAGCACTAAGTCAGGTAATAAAACCATTTCAGAGGTTCTTTATGTACCTGACATTGACCAAAACCTTCTGAGTTTTGGCCAGCTATTGGAGAAGGGCTACTCTCTGATTTTTGAAGGGAAAAACTGTTTGATCAAAAATGCTACTGGTAAGTGTTGACTACAGTGGCTATGCAAGACAGAACCTTTATTGTGAATGTGAATCAACTGCAGGCAAAGGCATATGCATCTCAATCTGATGAGACAAACTTGTGGCACAGGAGGATGGGGTATGTGAACTACAATTCACTGAACATGTTGCACAAAATGGATTTGGTCAGTGACATGTCCAAAATCGAGCCAAAAGATGCTGTATGTGAGGTCTGTCAGCTAGGCAAACAGACTAGATTACCCTTTCCAGTCAACAAGGCATGGAGAGCACAAGGGAAGCTTCAGCTAATTCATACAGACATCTGTGGACCAATGAAGACTACCTCCTTAAATGGCAGCAGGTACTTTGTACTCTTCATTGATGATTATTCAAGGTTCTGTTGGGTGAATTTTTTAAAGCATAAGTCAGATGTTTATGACTCTTTTTGCAAATTTAAAGCTTTGGTTGAAAACCAAGCAAATTGCAAACTGAAATGTTTGAGGTCTGACAATGGATCTGAGTATGTATCTCAGAAGTTTCAAGAGTTGTGTGATGGCACTGGAATTCAACATCAATTAACTACTGTGTATACACCACAGCAAAATGGTGTTTGTGAAAGAAAAAACAGAACAGTCCTTGACATGGCTAGGTGTCTTTTGTTTGAGGCTAAAATGCCTAACATTTTTTGGGCTGAAGCTGTGAACACAGCTGTTTACCTGTTGAATAGGCTACCAACAAATGCAGTAAAGGGTAAAACACCCTTTGAAGCCTGGTTTGGACAGAAACCATCTGTCTCTCATGTGAAAGTATTTGGGTGTCTATGTTATGTATTGGTACCTGAGGAGAAAAGAACCAAGTTGGACAGGAGGTCCATGCCAGGGGTGTTTGTTGGCTATAGCAATGTGAAGAAAGGATACAGAGTCTTTGATCCACTGACCAAGAAGATTGTAGTGAGCAGAGATGTGAAATTTAGTGAAGCAAGTAGCTGGAAATGGGATGGAATTGAAGAAAATTTGCCCGAGGCAGATCAGATTGATGTTGATTTGCAGCAAGCTGAAAATGAAGCAATAACTGAAGAGGGTTATGATGATGAACCTGTTCGAGGCACCAGGACATTAGCAAACATTTATGAAAGATGTGCAGTAACTCTAGTAGAGCCTTCATGTTTTGAAGAAGCTGCAAAAGAAAGGTGCTGGCAAGAGGCTATGGAAACTGAATTGAGGATGATTCAGAAGAATGACACTTGGGAGCTTGTCGATAGACCTGAAAATAGAAGAATCATTGGTGTCAAATGGGTCTTTAGGACTAAAAATAATGCTGATGGTACTTTGAACAGATACAAGGCCAGATTGGTTGTGAAAGGGTATAGTTAGCAGCAATGGGTTGATTTTTCTGAAACCTTTGCACCTGTTGCAAGGTTGGATACTATCATATTGCTGCTTGCTTTGGCAGCTCAAAAGCACTGGAAGGTGCATCATTTAGATGTTAAGTCAGCCTTTCTAAATGGCTTTCTTAATGAAGAAATATTCATTGAGCAACCTGAGGGTTTTAAGGTCACTGGTGAAGAATAGAAGGTTTACAAATTGAAAAAGGCCTTATATGGCCTAAAGCAGGCTCCAAGAGCCTGGTATGAGAGGATTGATGGCTATTTGGCAAGGCTCGGGTTCACAAAGAGTGTTAACGAGCCTACACTCTATGTTAAGAAGGATCATAAGGAAACCTTGTTAATTGTTTCCTTGTATGTTGATGACCTGCTGGTCATTGGCTGCAAAGATGAACTTATTGAAGACTTCAAGAAGCAGATGCAACATGTCTTTGAGATGACTGACCTTGGTCTAATGACCTATTTTCTTGGTATGGAAATCAGACAAGGAAGTGATGGTATTTTCATAAGTCAGCAGGCATTTGCTTCCAAGGTGCTTGAAAAATTTTGCATGTCGAAATGCAAATCAGTCACTACACCAGTTGCATTGGGGGAAAAATTATCAAGTGCCAGTGAACATGGTCGAGTAGATGAGAAAGCTTATAGAAGCTTAATTGGTTGTTTGCTTTATTTAACAGCAACTAGACCAGACATTGTCTATGCTGTTAATCTACTTTCAAGGTTTATGCACTGCAGTAATGTGACACATCTAAAGGCAGCAAAAAGAGTGTTAAGGTATGTCAAAGGAACCATCGATGCTGGTGTGAAGTTTTGGAGGGCAAAGGAGCTGAAACTTGTAGGCTATTCTGATAGCGATTGGGCAGGGTCAGTTGATGACATGAGGAGCACTTCAGGTTACTTCTTTACTTTAGGCTCAAGTGTTTTCAGCTGGAGTTCGAAAAAGCAACAAACTGTTGCACAATCTACAGCAGAGGCTGAGTATATCTCAGCTGCAGCAACAGTGAATCAAGCCATTTGGCTTAAGAAGATTTTGGATGATTTGAATGAAAATCAAACTCAGCCTACCGAGATTAATGTGGATAATCAATCAGCTGTGGCCATAGCCAAGAATCCAATCTTCCATGGTAAGACTAAACACTTCAAAATCAAATTCCATTTTGTTAGAGAAGCTGAGCAATCGAGGGAGGTTAGCTTAGTTCATTGCAGCTCAGAAATTCAGTTAGCTGACATTTTAACTAAACCATTGGGAGCCAACCGATTTAATGCTTTGAAGGAAAGGATTGGTGTTTGTTGCATACAGTCCAAGGAGAAGTGTTGAAGCCGTGGCCTGCATTGCAACAAAGGACCAACAGCAACAAATTGGTCAAAAGACCAGCAGCAGCAAATTGTACAAGTTTAGCTGCTATACTGTTTTGTAGCCAAGAAATGGAGTTGGTTCAGTTATAGAATTACTTTTTGAATATTTTGTTCCTATGGAACTTAGTCTAAATCTTTGTAATGAGTTAGCTAAGTTACTTTCATTTGTAAGCAAGATACTATACTTTTAGTATGTATTAAGTAAGGGCAGTTAAATTAGTAGGTAGCTGTCAAATTGTTTGTAACTCACATATATTCAAAATTTGAATAAAAAATACATGACTTTCAGTTACAACATTTGCTGAGTTCTCATTTTTTTAGTTTTCTTCCTTTTGCTTCCATTCGATTTTGCTTTTGTTTTTTGCTGGAAGATCCAACAACAAGTCTAGATACAAAAGCTTGGACATAAGTCCAAGTTCTAGGGGTACACTACCAGAAAGTTTATTCCCATTCAAATAAAGATAAAGCAAAGATGTCAACTTTGAAATTTTCTTTGGAATCTCCCCAACTAAATGATTTGAAGAAACATCAAGCCTGTGTATCTGACGTGAGTTTCCAATCTCAGCTGGTATTGTACCACTGAGATTGTTCCTTGCAATAAATAGGCTCTGTAAGCTTCTGCACAATCCCCAATTGGAAGACACTTCACCATAAAGTTCATTGTCACTTAATTCAATGAATCTTAGGTTTGGGTAAATGCCTAAATCTTCAGATATATTTCCTCTGAGTCGGTTTCTTTCAAGGTAGACTCTCTTCAAGCTAGTGCAATTTTTCAACCCTTGAGGGATTGGCCCGATAAGCTGGTTGTCAGCTGCTGTGAAGTATTCAACTGATCCACCACTGCAAATGCCTTGCGGCAAATTGTTGGACTTTTCAGCAAGCAAATATGAAAACGAATGAAGCAAAAGAAAGGAAACTTGAAAGAACAGAAAACACAGCAAAAATTGTAACTGAAAGTCGTATGTTTTTCATTCAAATTTTGAATATATGTGAGTTACAAACAATTTGACAGTTACCTACTAATTTAACTGCCCTTACTTAATACATACTAAAAATATAGCAACTTGCTTACAAAAGAAAGCTGGCATACCAGCTATTACATCAAAGTAAATCAATCAAAAACATCCTAGTAACTTTGCTGTCAAGACACAAAAGAATTGAACAAAGTTCCATAGGAACAAAACATCTAAAATGTGATCTTCCAATCGAACCAGCTCCATTTCTTTTCTCCAAAATTGTATAGCAGCTTAACTTGCACAATTTGCTGCTGTTGGTCTTTTGTTGCACTGCAGGCCACAAGTTCAACACAAATTTCCTGTCAGATTGTTGTGGTCTAGTTCTAACACGATCAACTTCATCAAGTTTCCGATTTCATTAGGAATGGAACCTGAGAGTCGGTTGTCTCGGAGATGCAGAATTTTCAAGTTGCTCAAACTGCCAAGTGAAGCAGGAATAGAGCCATTGAGTTGGTTTTCACCCAACTCTAGGTAAACAAGAGAATTCAAGTTTCCTATCTCCTCAGGAATGGGACCAGAGAGTTGATTTTCATAAAGGCGGGCAACTGTAAGATGTCTCAAGTCACCAAATGAGGTTGGGATCAAGCCAGATAGATTGTTGTGATAAAGGCTTATTTCAGAAAGAGATTCCATATTCCCTAACTCAGAGGGGATGGGACCTGAAAGACTATTGGTAAACATCTGAAGCACCGTCAGTTTTTTCAAGTTTCCAAATGTGGAAGGGATGGGACCAGTTAGACGGTTGGTGTCCAAGTAAACTTCAACTAAATTCCTAAGGTTTCCCAATTCTGGAGGAATGGGACCAGAAATGGAATTATTATAGAGAAGCAAGGAAACAAGTCGACTTAGTTTACCGAGAGAAGCAGGAATGCAACCATTTAGCTTGTTGCTACACAAGGCAAGGTCAGTGAGAAATTTGAGCTGACCAATTTCTCGAGGAATTGAGCCGTTCAACTGATTTCCAGCAAGATGGAGGGTCTGAAGATGTACAAGGTGGCTAATTTCAGGTGGGATTTGGCCAGAGAACTGGTTATAGGATAAATCAAGGTAGGTGAGTTTGGAGAGCTGACTGATTTTAGGTGGGATTATGCCATAAAGTTCATTGGTGCTAAGGTCCAACTCTGCAAGATTAGGCAAAGACGAGAATGGAAATGAATGGAGCGTAACTTTTACACCATAGCCAGTGAGGTTAATCTTAGTAACACTGTCAGCATGATTGCAATGGATTCCAAACCAAGCACAAGGACTTGTTTTGGTATTTGGGTTGTTGGAAGTATTCCAGGAAAGCAAAACAGAATGGTTTTGGCTTTGAAGGCTGGCTTTCCATTTGAGGATTGCCAATGCTTCTGCTGCAGAATCAGAAGCGACATTAAGAGAAGAAAATAGTAAAGTAACACACAAGAGTAAGGGGGCAAGCACGGTTAAACTCTTCATCATTAACAAATGCTCTGCATGGAAGTGACAGCCATGATATGACGGTTATATATAGGTTAATTGCAGTAGCCTGTACGATCAAACTAACTATTAAGTCTTTCAACCCTCAAATAAAAAAAACTACAAGTCTTTCACCCCTTTTTCACTCTAGAGTTTTAAGTCTTTGTATTATAGTAATATATGTTGGCCCATTTGGTGTCAAGAAGACAAATGTCATATAAGACTACAAACTGGAGATGTGGAAAAATGGATTCAGTGTAGTAACATAAATTTATCCCTCTTAAGTCTTTTCATTCTATTAGTTTATGTTATTCCGTTAATTTCGTTTGGCAACTTTTGTTCTGCACTTATGGTGGACTCCTTTTGACTTGGACATTCACGCAGGCAATAAGCTTTTATCTCCCAATCTTTTGGGTCCACAGCAATAGCATCTTAGACTTCAGACCAAACCCTTCTGTACGCAGATTGAAATAGAGCATATGTGAAACTGAATATATTATTCTAACTATAATTGAAACAAAATCTATGTTACTTCCAAGAACCATGTTTTATTTTCAAGATTTTAGCCCCATTTCCTCCTTTGAAGCAGCTGATTTTTTGTTAAAAAAGAAAGGCAAAATTAATTATGTTTCAAAGAATTCAGTGTTCTTAAAGAGTTCATCTAAACAAGTAACTGAAATAAGGAGAACTAAGATAACCAGAACTAAAAGTTATTCTAAGAGGACAAATGACGAACATATTGTGGACGCCAAAATCAAGCAACCAGCTAACAATACAACAGTGATGAATACCTTCATCATCTCTAACAATCCCACCGTGTAAAAGCCCTTGTACTTTCAACACTGAAATTGAGATTTGAGATGTATCCATCAACTTGTTGCAGATGAAGATTATACCTAAAGCAGTCATAGGCTTTTCCCCTAATTTTGGTGAATGAAATCATTCTTTACTTTTAAGTGTTTAATCATTTCTTCATGAAACCAATCATTACGTATCTTGAAATATATAATTTCATGTGTGATTTTGTTCTGACGACCCATTGAGTGAAGAATGAGTTGATTGATGGGATAGGATTGTACCAAAGAAGTTCAAAAATCATGGAAGGGTTTGGACAAACCCTGTAATTTGGGCAAAATAATAACTGCTAAAACTCAAATCCAAGTCCAAATCTTAATCTGGAGAAAAATAAAACACAAAGTTTCGAATTTTAACAAAATTAAAAGCAACCCATTGAAGGAAAAAAATTAATCTGAACTTGTCTAAAGGTTAAACAAAAAAGTGAAAAGAACCCCAATGAAATTCAAAAAGAATAAAAAGAAAAAGGTAAGACAAACGACTCTTGACTCGGAGCGTGTGTTAATGTGCTGGGCTAACAGAAGTTTTCTGTTACCGAGAAGGGGTCAATTTTTCTACAAATAATTATTTAATAAATTGAATAAGTGCGGATTAGACCTTATCATAGACCGAGCTATTTAAAAAATAGAGGATGTTAGATAAAAATTTAAACTCAAAAATAGATTTTGGCAAAAACATAAGACCCATCTAGAAAGCAAGTCGAGCCTCAAGTAAATTTTTTTTGGCTTGAACTTGGTCTGACCCGAATTTGTAAAAAAAAATTATTGTTATTTTGTTGTTGTTTTGTTATTATTTCACTATTATATTGCTACCATTTTGTTGTGATCGTTTGAACATTGTATAAGTATTGTTTTATAGTTAATTTTACTATTATATTAGATACATTTGCTTATTAAGTTGCATCTATATTAATGTTATTTAAATATAAAAGTTTTTTTAATTTATTTAGAAACATTTATTTTAATTTTTTAATGTATTTGATGTATTATATTTTTTAAAATTTATTTATATATAAAAAAATTAATACACGTTGGCCAAGTCAGACTCGAGTTTTAGTTTTTTTATTTGAGCCATACTTGGAAAAAAAATTTAGGCTTATTTTTCAAGTAGGGCCGAGTCCGGGCCTATAAAACAGGACTAGAATTTTATTACAGCCCCCACCCATAATCACCTCTATTGAGGATCAAGTCAAATTCAAATTATTTCAAACTTTTTTGAGTTAGATTTGGGTAGAAGTGTAACATTACACTTTGGGTAAAGCCGAGATTAGGCAAATAAAATGATATATTTTGTTTAAGATCAATCCACAAATAAATCTAACTCTTCAAGATTGGAGTGAAATGGTTGAATGAACTCTAATAAAATACAATAGAAGTTTATACCTAATGGAATTAAATTTGTTAGTTTGGTACAATATAGATCTCAGTAGCGACTCCAATTGAAATTACTTTTAATAGAAAGGTTTTAAGTTTGTTGAGGCACTTATAAGAGCAACGACATCAAGCAATTACAACTATGTCGATAACTGCTCAAGGTTTCATAATTGATCATATTTGAAGTTAGTAACTTTTTGAAATAATACAGTTGGGCCATGAATTAGTTGATATTATGGACATATATTGGTCCATATTTGAATATTGATCTTATGAAGCAACAAATCTTTAAGGATTGGATTAATTCAAATCAAGCAAATCAAATCTTCAGTTTCGTGGAGATTGATTTGAATGACTTGAAGACATATCTTAGAGATTTTTGCTTTATCCTAGGCTTTATTAGGAAATTCTTAAGTCTTGTTTAAGGGCTACTTTGGAAGGGGTTACGATTGTAATTAATTAGTATGCTAGCAAGTAAAAAAATGCTTATATACTTGAGACTTCACAGGTTAGTGTTAGAATTAAGTGACTCGAATTCTTATTTAAATAAAATACAGTGGTAAAATAAAATAAAAGTAAAATCCATATAGAACTACACTTCTTCTATTTTATTTTAGAATAAGGTTTTTTAAACCTTATTAAACTCCATCTATTTGATATTGATTAGAATAATGTGTTTCAATCTTACTACACTCCTATTAGAATATGGTTTTACAAGCCTATAAATAGACATAGTCTACTCCTCTTGTAATCATTTGAATTCGACATAGTAAATTTTCTTCTCTTCTGCCCGTGGTTTTTTTTCTCAAAAGGGTTTCCACATAAAAATCTGTGCATTTTTTATTTTTCCTTTCTCTTTTCTTTGCGATATATTGTCATTACCGACATTCTATTTTTTTTACAAATTGGTGTCTGAGCTTCTAGGTTATTCATCTCGATCACGGTAATGACATCTTTGAAGTATGAAATTTCGTTGTTGGATCGCAACACTAGATTTGTGTTGTGGCAGATTAAGATGCAAGCTGTTCTTGCGCAGATGGATCTGGAGGATGCCCTACTAGGGATAGATGAGATGTCTTCAACATTAACGAATGAAGAGAATAAACGTAAGGATTGAAAGGCGTTAACACAATTACATCTGCATTTGTCTAACAAAATTTTACAAGATGTGATGAAGGAGAAGACCGTTGTTGCATTATGGAAGAGTCTGAAACAAATATGTATGTTGAAAACTCTAACCAGCAAGTCGCATATGAAGCAACGTCTTTATGCTCATCGTTTGGAGGAAGGTACGTCTGTGCACAAACACTTAACAGTGTTTAAAGAAATTCTTTTAAACTTGGAGGCCATGGAGATTCAGTATGATAAGGAAGATCTAGGGTTGATTCTACTTTGTTCGTTGCCCCTGTCTTATTCAACCTTTAGAGACACGATTTTATATTGCTGCGAGTCTCTCACAATTAATGAGGTTTATGATTCTTTGACCTCATATGACAAGACAAAGCCTTTTGTGGTTAAACCCAACTCTCAAGGAGAGAGTCTCATTGTTCCTATGAGACAAGATTGAAATGTTGATGATGATCATGGAAGGACACAACAACGAAATCCTCGCGGTAAATCTAAAGGTAGATTAAAGTCTTCAAACAAAGGTAAAACTTGTAACTTCTACAAGAAAAAAGGGCACATTAAATTTGAGTGCTATAAGCTGCAGAACAAAATCAAAAAAGAGGTTGCAAATCAAAAAGGAAAACAACCAGAAAAATTTGGTGAAACTGATGTTTTAGAAGACTACAGCGATGGTGAACTTCTAGTCGCTTCTATCAACAATTCTAAAGTGAGCGATGAGTGGATCCTTGGTTCGGGCTACACCTTTCACATGAGTCTCAATCGGGATTAGTTTACAACTTAAAAAACAGTGTCTGAAGGTGTTGTTTTGATGAGAAATAATGCTTTGTGTAAAATTACACGTGTTGGAACGATTAAAGTTAAGATGTTTGGCAGAGTTGTCAAAACACTTAGTGGCATGTGACATGTTCCAGAATTGAAGAGAAATTTAATTTCGTTGAGTACTCTTGATTCAAAATGGTACAGATACACAGTTGAAAGTGGGGTTTTGAATATTTCCAAAGGTTTCCTCTTTGTAATGAAAGGGCAGAGAAATACTACCAAGTTATATGTTTTGCAGGGTTCTACTGTTACTGGTGATGCAGCTGTCGTTTCCTCTTCCTTATCAGATGATGATATTACTAAAATTTGGCATATGCGCCTAAGGCATATGAGTGAAAATGACATGGCAGAATTGAACAAAAGAGGACTTCTTGATGGACAAGGAATTTGTAAACTAAAGTTCTGTGAGCACTGCGTTTTTTGGAAGCAAAAGAGAGTTTGATTCACTATAAGAATCCATAGCTCAAAGGGAACATTGGGGTATATTCATTCTGATTTGTGGAGGACATCTAGAGTGCCTTTGAGAGGTAGAGCTAATTATATGCTAACTTTTATTGATAATTTTTTCAGAAAATTTTGGGCGTTCTTCCTGAAGCAGAAAAGCGATGTGTTTTCCGCATTTAAGTCTTGGAAAACTATGACTGAAAATAGACTGGAAAAAAAATAAAACACCTCCACATAGACAATGGCTTAAAGTTTTATTCTGATGAGTTTTATGAACTATACAAGTTAGAAGGGATCGTGAGACATTTGACAGTTCGTCATACTCCATAACAAAACTGCATTGCAAAATGAATGAACAGAATGATCATGGAGAAAATTCGATGTATGTTGTCGAATGCTAACTTACAGAAGTTGTTTTGGGCCAAAGCAGCCTCTACTGTATGTTTTTTGATTAATCGATCTCTATCCGTTGCCATTGAGAAAAAGACTCCACAAGAGGTATGGTCTGGTAATCCTACTGACTATTCTGATTTAAAGATCTTTAAGTGTCCTACGTATACTCATGTTGATAACGGAAAATTGGAACCGAGATACATTAAATGTGTTTTTCTTTGTTATAAAGCTAGTGTAAAAGGGTATAAGTTATGGTGTCCTGAAAATAGAAAAGTTGTGATTAGAAGAGATGTTGTTTTTGATGAAACTGCTATGCTACTTAACTTATTTCTTAAAGACTCTTCCAATAAAGAAAATTAAAAGCAAGTAGAGTATCAGATTAATCCAAAATCTACAACAGAGTCAACTCCTCAAGCCAGTACAAAAAATTAGAATAGAGTTACTTCTTCACCATAATACTCTACCGCTAAAAATAGAATTAGAAGAGAAATTAAACTTCCAAAGAAGTATGCCGAGGCTGATCTAGTTCTTTATGCTTTAAATGTGGCTGAAGATATATATACAAAATAAGAGCCTTCTAATTATTCTAAAGCGGTTAGCTGTGAAGACTTAGAAAAGTAGATGTTTTCTATACAAAAGGAGATGAAATCACTCCACAAAAACAGAATATGGGATCTTGTGAAACTTCTTAAAGGTAAAAAGGTTATTCGTTGTAAATGAGTGTTTAAAAAGAAAGAAGAGACTCTAGGAGTTGAAGAACCCAAATATAAAGTAAGGCTTGTTGCAAAGGGTTACAGTCAAATTTTAAGAGTAGACTTCATAGATGTGTTCTCCCCAATTGTAAAGCATAGTTCACTTCGAGCTTTGCTTGGTATTGTGGCGATGCATGATTTGGAGCTTGAACAGTTAGATGTAAAAACTTCATTTTTGCATGGAGAACTTGAGGAGGATATTTACATGCAACAACGAAAGGGTTTTACATTCTCAAAAAAAGAGGACTATGTTTGCTTACTGAAAAAGTCCCTTTACGGTTTGAAACAGTCACCAAGACAGTGGTACAAGAGGTTTGATTCCTTTATAACTTCTCATGATTTCAAAAGAAGTAGCTTTGACAGTTGTGTTGAAATCAATTATTTCTGAAAATATATGAATAGTTTATTCATTTTTGTTAGGACTCAACAGTAAAAAGTAATGTCAATTTTGTTATATATTCTCAATATTTTTTCTTTTAGACTATTTATCTTTTCCAACTGTGGTTTTTAAATGTGTTCAAACTATGTTGCATCTTTTCAACTCTAATATTTAGCGTGTTCTTAATTATATGATATAGTTTAATTTTTATTTTTGGTTTGCAACAACTATAGTGGAATCAGATTGAGATGTCAAGGTATGGGATACATATACGTATTATGGAGTGTTAAAGATTTAAATTAAAAAAATTAGCTCCACTTTCCTGCTTTATAAAGACAAAGAGGAAGCTTTGGAAACGTACAAACAGCTAGTTGAGCATTATGACGATCACATATTGTGCTGCTATCATCTTGTATACCACTAAAATGAATAGTTGTTTGTGGTAGAATGTTTTAAAAATGTTCCAACTTATTTTAGAGAAAAGATGAAGTTGGAAAATATTTATTTAAACTGAAGTGAGTATATGTTGTTCAGTTACATTAGAGAAGATTTTTGTAAGATCTTTTAGGATATTATTTGTATATGGGCCAAGAAAGTATTTACATGTTATATCCGGAAAGTCAATATTCATTACTAATTTCAATGGGTAGGTAAATTTTTACTCGATTTAAATACATGTAACAAACAAATGAGAGTGCTATTAATGATGCCAATTTATAAAAAAAATTAAGTAAGAAGTCTTTACACTATATTTGTTCAATTATTTGTTACATGTCAAGATGCATGTAACAATATTCAATTCACTTTTGTTATTAACTTTTACTTAAATTGTTTATTTTATAGATTGGCATCATTAACATCGATATGAGTTGAGTAAGATAAAATTTTATCCGCCCATCGAAATTAGTAATGAATATAGACTTTTTGGATATTGTGTGTAAATACTTTCTTAGCCCATATACAAGCAACATCCTAGCAGATCTTAAAGAAATCTTCTTTAATGTAACTGAACCACATATGCTTATTTCTTACTTCTTCATCTTTTCTCTAAAATAAGTTACAACATTTTTAAAACATTCTACTGCAAGCAACCATTCATCTTAATAGTATTCAAGATGATGGTAGCACAGTATGTGATCATCATGATGCTGAAATAGCTTTTTTTACGTTTTCAAAGCTTCTTCTTTGTCTTTATAAAGCAGGAAAATGGAGCTAATTTATTTGCTTAAAATTTTTGACACTTCATAATATGTCTATGTATCTCGTACCTTGATATCACAATCTGCTTCCATCATAGCTATTGCAAACCAAAAATTAGACTAGATCATATATAACCGAGAACATGCTAAACATTGGAATTGAAGAGATACAACATAATCTGACCACATTTGAAGACCATTGTTGGAAAAGATAAATAGTGCCTAAAAGCAGAAACATTGAGAATATATAACAAAATTGACATTACTTTTTACTGTTGAATCGTTGTAACAAAAAATGAATAAACTATTCCTATATTTTTAGAAATAATTTATTCCAAAAGAAGTGGGACCCTATATCAAAAATTAAAATGACAATATGAATTATAACAACAAATTTATAATTTTATATATTTCTTATTAGGTTTTAGCCGATTTTGCATATCTGATTAAAGTTTCAAATAATTGAACATACAAAAGTGGTACCCTATTCAACTCGCTCTCGAGGTTAATGATGCACATCTATAAAATAAATAATTTAAGTAAATAGAATATCATAATAAAAATATTGAAATCTTACTTGTGATTTTTTGCAAGCAATTATTTCGTTGTAATGATGGTAAACATTAGAGTAATACTTAACTAATTCATTCGTAAAAAAATCTTAAGTAGGTAACCCTGAAGTCATTTCTGTTTAATCACTTTATGCTTCAGGAGATGATCTAGATTTATAATAAAACGGAACTTATCTCTGAACTAAGGGAAGCATCCAGTAAAAACTCATGACTCACATGTTTCCTATCCATTTGGACATAGGCAAATAAGTCAACTAACAAATTGAGAATCGAACTTCAAAATAAATATATGAAAGATGCAATCAACTTACAAGATTTAATAATCAAGTTAGGTAAGAAAAGATAACATTTTAGACGTCATATTGAAATTCTTATAATTTCGAATAACAGATTCGAATGGCAAATTGATGATGTAGGTCATCAAATATTTTAGCTTATCAATAGCAACTCCAATTTGTCTATTACATGAATTCAAATCGAGTAAAAATTTTACTCGCCTATCAAAATTAGTAATGAATATAGACTTTTTCGAATATTGCATGTAAATGCTTTGATTATTTTTTTTGGTCCATATACAAGCAACATCTTGGAAGACCTTACCGAAATTTACACTAATGTAACTGAACCACGTATACTCACTTTGGTTTGAATAACTATTTTCCCTTTTCTCTCAAATAAGTTAGAACATTTTTAAAACATTTTATCGCAAGCAACCATTCATCTTGATAGCATACAAGATGATGGCAGCATAATATGTGATCGTCATGATACTCAACTAGATGTTTGTATAGTTCCAAAGCTTTCTCTTTGTCTTTATAAGCCAAGAAAGTAGAGCTAATATAAGAGTTTAACATTTAATCTATTCAATTGGAATTGCTTTAGTGAATGTAATTTTGTAAGTAAAACAAGTGAGTCACTTGATTTTACAAACTAAGTAGAAGAGAATTTAATAGAGAGAGATCTAGATTTTGGATACAAAAGTGGGGTAGCTACATTGCTAAGTGATAGGACTTAAATAATTGCTTAAATGAGAATAAATATAATGCATTGTCTCTATGGATAAAGCCTCGCAGATGTAGGTGATTACCGGATTGCGTAATCAATTTTTTATGTGTTATATTCTTCAATTGTTACACCTAGCAGTTATAACTGCTCAACTTTTTCTTGCAAAAATTGATTGTTTTCTTCAATTTGGTATGGAAGCTAATTAACACTTATATTAAGTGGTGTTCCTAGTGTCGATTCTTGCTTGCAATGGAAGGATTATTTGTCTCAGTCCACTTATGTTGGTGGTTCCAACTATGCATACTGAAAAGTTACGATGAAAGTCTTTATAAAATCTATGGAGGAAAAGGCTTAGCGTGCAGTCCTCATTAGATAGGAGGCTCCGTCATCACTCCTAAATCTGAGCTCACTTGAACAATTAAGGAAAAGAAGTTGGTCAATGCAAACTCTAATAAGGCTTTGTATGTCTTTTTTTTTTTAGAGTTAATGTTCAAGAGTTCAAGAAAACATCCAAGTGCATTACATCAAAAAAGGCATGAGATATTCTGGAGATTGCCCATGAAGGTACAAACATTGTGAAGCAGTCAAAGTTGAAGGTGCTAAAAACAAATTTTGAGACACCTAGAATGCAGGTTAATAAAACTTGGGATGATGTAACAACCCGGTTTTGACCCTAATCGGAATAGTGGTTTTGGGACCACAAATCCGAATCAGAAAAATATTTTAATATTATTTTTAGTGTCTATTATATGTTAAGTTATAGGTGTGAAAAATTCGTGTGGAAATTTAATCGTTTGAATGTTCAATTTGATAAAAAGGGTTTAATTGCGTAAAATGAAAATTTAGGGGTTAAATCTAAAAATACCTAATTGATGTTGTCTTTTAAAAATGGGGGTCTTAAATGTCAATTAGACCATTTGAAATGATAGTGGGTGGCTATGGACAATTATATCCTTATGTTATATGAAATATAAATTATTTATTAAAGGTTAATAAGGTAAATAAATAAAACATACTAATATATGTTAATTAAAAACAAAGAAAAATTCAAGGTTATCATCTTCTTCACTAGCCGAAAGTAAACAAAAGAAAAAGAAAGAAAACCTAGCTACATTCGGTCATATAAAAGCTTGATTGAGGTTAGTTCTTTGTTCGGTTTTTAATAATTTTCACGTTTTTGAGATCGTTGCTTTGTGTTCTTCAAAACCCATGTTTTAATTTTGTGAATTGTTGATGATTTTGAAATGTGCCATTGATGAATGCTTGGACTTTGTGATAGTTGATGATGAAAAATGAAAGATATGTGATAGATTAATATGTTTTGTATTGGAATTTTTAGTGAAATTGAGTAAATAGGGCTAAATTGTGAAATTAAATTTTTGGGGACTAAAATGTGAAATAAATGCAATGTGTGGACTTGTATGAGAACCATGAATATTCGGCCCTTGTGTGGTATGGGAAAATTTTGTGTAAATTGTGTTTTATGCAATAGGGAGTAAATTGCAAAAAGTGTAAATATTAAGGGCAAAATAGTAATTTTCCAAATTATGTGTTTTTGGACTAAATTGAATGTGTTAATAAATAAATTATCTTATTTTGAATATATTTAGATCGAGAACCAAAGAAATTGGAGTTAGATCGGGGAAAAGCCAAATTAGTTGAATAATCGTCCGACTTCGATTTTCCATCGTCCGAGGTAAGTCTACTAGTTATTTAACGTATTTAAATCAGTATATATGTATGTATATCTATTTTATTTTTGTTGATCTATAATTAAAAATATTTTGATTGAATAAGTTTGAAATATAAATGGTATATATGTATATACCATATTCGAATATATGAATATATGCCTATATAAGTCTTTGAATTAATTGTAAGTACGAATGGTATATAGAAAATATATATACATTGTTTGAATATTAAACATGTATCAATATGTTTATGTTATTGAAAATATTTGATGATATGAGGATTATAAATGTAAACACAAAATTGAATATATATGTACATTCATGTATAATCTTTGAGTTTGATTGAAAGTATGTATATTGCATTTGCATAGATAATTTGAATAAGTATATATATATATATATATATGTGAGTTGAAACATATATGTATATATGTTTGAATAGGTTTTGAACATATTTCAAGGTGTGAATGTTAAATATATATATGGGTAGTAATTGCATATGTACGGATATACATGTAAAAGTTATTTTGAATAGGTGGATATATATATATATATATATATATATATATATATATTAAGTTCTTGTATTGAATTTAGTTAAGTAATAATATATAAATATATGTGTGTTTATAAATTTATAAGTGTTTGAATTGAATTGAAGACATGATTTATAAACTTTTAATTGATTGGACATGAACTACAATGAACATGTGTTTGTTATAAAGAATTATTTGAGGAAATATTTTGTATATGTGAAATTGAAATTTGTGATCTGAATCAGGCTATAAGCCTAGCAGGCTAAGTGCCGGTGATCTGAATCAGGCTATAAGCCTAACAGGCTAAGTGCCGGTGATCTGAATCAAAGGAACGAAGTTATTAGCTTAGATTATTTTAATATGTTTGAATGTGAAATATATATTATTTAAGTATAATGGAAGTTAAATATTATGATGGTAGTAGTTGAATCTATAATATAAAGATATATATATATATAAATGTATTCGGTTGAATCATTGAATTATCAAGTTTGGAATTGGTGATCTGAATCAGGCTAAGTGCCGGTGATCTGAATCAGGCTATAAGCCTAGCAGGCTAAGTGCCGGTGATCTGAATCAGGCTATAAGCCTAGTAGGCTAAATGCTGGTGATATGAATCAGGTTATAAACCTAGCAGGCTAAGTGCCGGTGATCTGAATATGTTAAATTAAGTGATTATATGCATTTGATATATATATAAATATATAAATGATTTTGATTTATTTTAACTTAATGATGGAATAAGTATAAGTATATATATATATGAATTTTTGCTCATGATTTACTAAGCTTAAATAGCTTAACGTGTGTTGTATTTGTTTACCTCTGTTTTATAGATTTTGAAGTCACGTTACGAGCTCGGGGATCATCAGCATAGTCTATCACACTATCGACCGTCTTTGGTATTTTATATATTTTGAATTCGAACCTATGGCATGTATAGTCTAGTTAATATGTTTAATTTTGGGATATGTGAATATGAGCCATGCGAAAATGGCTTACTTTGTTTTGACCTATTTTGGTGTCTATGCATATAGTTTTAAAGGTCATTAAAATGGAGATTTTAATTATACATATTTGATTATAGTATAAGCTATGATAGATAAGTAAGTGTTATTTAATCTGCTGAACTCCATACTTTAAAATTTTATTTAGTTTGATGTTCATTCATTATTGCTTTCGATGTATATATAAAAAAAATTGAAGTTAACTTACATGCTGTTCGGTTTGTACTGCATGAGGGAGTTAAAGTTGAACTTAAGACAAGTTATTAGCTAATTAATATGCTGCTGTTATATTATGAAGCATTGACTGTCCAAATTAGGGCATAATTATGGTATTTAGATAATTAATATGCTAAGGTTGTGATGTGAATCATTGGTTGTCCGATTTAAGACACTTATTGTATTTTAGTTGTTAAATGTTGCCGTTAGGAGGAGGATTATTTCTGTCCAAAAGTGGCATTGTTGTGTCTATTAATGTTTTAATATCTGGTCCAATTTTGTAAATAAATTGTTGACTAATTTTGGTAATAATAATTTTGGGTCGGATTTTGATTGGTAATGCCTCATAACTCTAATCCGGCGACGGACTCAGGTCGGGGTGTTACAGATGAAATGTGTCATTTTGGAAAATCTATCAACAATCACGAAAATACAATCTCGTTTCTTGCTTGGTCCTTGGAAAACTTAACACAAATCCATCAAAATCTCAATCCAAGTTGAATTATGTACTGGAAGAGGAGTGTACAAACCATGAGGTATCACTTTTAACTTTGTTTTTTTGCTTGCTATACAAGTAGAAAATGCTCATGCAAAATATCGTAAGTCTTAGTGATATAAAAATAACCCATGAGATCACCACTATAGGCCTCTCTAGCTAACAATTCACACATGGAATAGTTTGATAAGCATAATATCTTTTTTGGATCATGTTCTAGACTGGTGAGATGTTATAATTGCAATTATTTAGCAATCATTATTTGAGATCTAGTTGTTTACAAGGTGGTGATGGTTTTTCAAAAAATAGGATTGTGCAAATCCTAACTAAGATTTTCTAGTTTATCTTATGTTCAAGTTTTTAAGATTGGAGCCCACTCTCCAAATATTCATGAGTTTGAAAATATTGAAAGAGTTCATTTGGTTAAAAGATAGAAGATGTTTGACTGGAAAGTCTAGAGACCCAAGGCCGACCCTGGGGGATGTTTTGAGGTGTAGCCGCCCAGGGCCCAAAAATAAAAGGGGCCTAAAAGATAAAAATATCTTTAAAATAATATTTATTTTAGATAAAAAGATTCTTAAATATTATTTATTGTTTGGTATAAATAATATATTTTAGTAGAGTAATTATTCCGTCAATATTAATGGAGTAAAAACTCAACAAGCAAATCTAAATTAATGTCAATTTTTTAATTATTATTGTATTATGCTCTAAAACAAATGACATCAATCTAGACAGAAATTTTTACTCTAGTAACAATATATAAAATAATTATTTTTGAACAAATTCACAATTAAATTGAGGTTGGATTAATTCATCATATAGTTAAGTAAAATTCTTAAATAATTATAGTATGAATAGATATTTTTTCTTACTTGAATAAATAATTTATATTTTTTCGACGCATTAAAATTGAAATTTATGATTTATTGTGATAATCATCACGCCATATCCACTTATAATTGGTTTTTATATAAAAATCTAAAAATAATAATAACCTACTAGATTTGTACCATGGTGACCTAAATGTAATTAAAATAGATACTATATATATAATAGCTTAAAATATACTTTTAAATCCTTATATTTTTTTTGTACATTTGAAATATAATCCTTTTATATTTCATGTTTTAAATTTCGGTTCAATTGTTAACTCTGTCCAATTTTTCTAATAAGTTCATTAATATGATATTTTAAAATAAAAAATACTAACTTAATAGTCATGTATAACATTATACATTAGACCAAAATTGTGTATAATTTTGAGTTTTGTCCCTTTTATTAGTAGTAACTAATTTTAAAATTAAAAATTGAGAAGGACTTTTGGAAAATATTGATGTTAATCTTATCATTAATGATTTTGCATCTCAAAATGCTCAGAGAACCCTTTTTTTAATGATTTTTATGTTTTTGTAGTTGATGACATAAAAGTAGATTGGATGAAAAATATATATTTTTAATTTTGTTAGAAAATTATATTATTCGCTTAATTTCATAAAATATATTATTTTAATGAAACTACTAGTATATAATTTTATTTTATTGTATTACATTTTATAATTTTTTAAAAAGGGCCCGGTTTATCATTTTGCCTAGGGTCTCAAAAATGTCAAGAACGAGCCCGCAGAAACCTCTCTAGATGTAATTTGAGATCTCTCCGCAACATCGAGCCTTTTTCATACAAATGAGCCCTATTTTTTAATACTTAACACAACATTATTCAGTCTTGAGACATAACTAACAATTTGTTAATGTACTCTCATACATAGCTTAAGATTATTGATAACTAAACCGACCTAACAATACGTCTTTCTTTGGTCTTACACATTGTTAGCATGATCTTATACCAAACATTTCACATATTCTCCACTATCCTTCATTTGGCAGAAACAATTTCCTTGGGATAATTATTCCACATAAATAAAACATGTTGTACAAAATAAACAAATTTTACATAATAGACATATAATTTCAATTTATCTAAATTAAAACAAAAATACAGATCATGAAATACTCCAAAACACTTAATCTGGTTGATTTGATTATCGAGATTTATTGACTTGCATTGGTAAAAACAGATGTAAACATATAAACTTATACCAACCAAATGATCTTTTATAAGCACATTTAATATAACACTTTATTAAATCAAATAATTAATCTATGTGCAATTAAATTAATGTGGGAAGTCACTAAATTAGAAAATAACTAATAGTCGGAGCTGAATAAAACTCGATTTGAGTCGAAAAATAAAAAAATATATCAAATTTTGAGTTATCAAATCGAGTTATTCGAATTATTCGAGTTAACTCGAATAACTCGATTCGAGTTTCGAGTTCGAGTCGAGTTAAATTTCACAATTCAAATAACTCCAATAATTCGAATAACAGATTGGTGTGTATACCATTTTGGTCCCTGACAAGTTTGAAAAGTAGTAGAAAATTGGTCTCTCACAACAAAAATTAAAATAATTTTCAAAAATTTAAAATATTTATAAAAAATTTAAAATTTATATTTTAAAAAAATTACCAAAAAAATTCTAAAAACATATAAAAATTAAAATTATAAAAAATTTCTAAAATAATAATTTGAACCTAATTAATTATTCAAATTTATCATACTCAATTATCTTATTTTTAAATATTTTCTTTGAATTTTTTTCAAATATATAGGTTTCAAATTCATGTGCTTTAACATGGAATTAGTTATACTATAACAATATTTTTATTTGACATGTTTAATTTTTTAATTTAACTCGAACAATTTCATCGATTCGACTCGGCTCAATTCGAAAAAATTTCAAATCAAATTAGAATGATAAAATATGACTCGTAAACTCAATTAACTCAAAATTTTTCACTCGATTCAACTTAATTTAATTTAACCTCAAGCCCTACTAACAGCTACTTACCCATTTGAAGTTGTGAGAAGACCTTACAATTGAGTTCCAGCACACTAGGCTGGGCTAATTCCCAAATTACTACAACTAAGCGGATATAAAGGTTTTAATAAATTCCTCAAAATTGTTTCTCAAAAATTGAATGGTTTTCTAACTGTGACATGGGAAGCAACACCAGAACATGGGAGTTCATCTCACATTTATGTTTCTATTCTGTTCTAAAATTTTAATGAGTGTGATTATGGGCAAGGAATGGTAGTTGCCTCCAGCTATCAGACTCATTGGGCTAAATATTACATATGATGGTGATGGGTGGGGTAAGATTAGTTCGAGTTTAGGTTAAGTTTAGACGTGGTATTATTATTATAAATAGTTATTAAAGAATAATTTAACTCTATAAACCTTAAATTATACTAAATTTGTTCATATCAGTATTTAATTAACACAAATTAGTTTAAGCTCGTTCATATTTTTATTTTAAAAATATAGTTGTTTTTATTTAATATTTATTAATTATATACCTCTTTATAGATATAATGCATTTAAATTTTATTATGATATAAATATTATATTTATTAATTTAAGCTCATGATTAGAGATATTTATAGATTAGATCGGACTTCTAAATAATATCAATATCATACATAATTGTCCAAATTCGGTCTAATTAAGAACATGGGTCTTAAGTTTTGTCGATGTCCATTCATATTTGTATATTCCTAACCTAAACTTGTTTAAGTCTACCCATACTATTTTTATTTAAAAATAATAATTTTTATTTAATATTTATTTAATATTATTAGTATTACCTTTTTAAATTTTTAAACAGGAATAACTTAATATCTTTTTAATATTTATATTATAGTATATTATATTTAAAAGTTACATATTATAAAATAAATGAAATATATATTATAAAATTAAACATAACAGTTAGGTGTTTTGATGTTGTCCACGTATTTTTGTATGTGATGATTTCCTTGATTATAGATCCACCGTCCAACTGCTATCAGAATTTTGACTTTCATAGCTTAGAAGCTTGGCTTTAATCAGGATATAATTTAGGGTAAACTATATCTAAGGTAGATATACAAGGAGTAAATTTACAGTTTCGTCATTTAATTTGAAAAAGTTATAAAATAATTATTTAATTATTCGAAAATTTTTATTTAAGTTATTGATTTATTAAATTTGTTAATGTACGACATTCTTTGTTCGCACTCTTTATACCAATGGAAAGTTTTTTTTCCTTTTTTCTTCCATAGTTAAATTTTTTTCATGAAACAACTTTAAATGTCATGAAACTATGAACCATAATCTAAACAACTTTCTTCTATGATATCTAATACTTATTGTCATATCGACTTGAATCTAAAGTATGTTATTAAACTCATCGATGGGTACTGATCAATAATACTGACCGTCAAATCGTCGCTTGGAACTCACTAGTTGAACGTAAAAAAAAAGCTTTAACAATTCATTGACTTAAATAAATTTTTTCGAATGATTCAATAATCATATTATAATTTTTTAAAATTGAACGGTCGAAATATAAATTTATTAATAATTTTGATGATGATGCATTAAAGATTTGTTAGTTGGTGGTTTTTTTTGTATGAATGTTACACTTATGATGCTTCAAATTGTTTTAAATATTTAAATAGTTTTCAAATGGTTTCAAATGATCGAGTCGTGTTAATCATGTTAGTTGTTTGAATTTTGTCATGTTATTATAATTTATAAAAAGAAGGAAAAGATTTCAAATTACTGAAATATTTTTCCTTTTCCATCAACATAAACTTTATAAAATGGGAAAAAGAATAAAAATAATAATCATAAAACCACAAATTAACTTTTAATCCAATAGGAAATTTAATGAATGAGCATGGTGTAATTATATATAAAATATTTTAATTGAAATTTAATTTTATAAATTTATTATCGACATGACATCATTTATGAAAATAATTATATTTATTAAATATAATTTTTTATTTTTTAAATATTTACCATCAACATTGAACCAAAATCAAAATTAGGATATCATACATATCAACAAATTTTCGGTACAATAATCATTAGAACTCAAATTATTCTTGAAAAAATTAACATCCGACTAATAAATCATAACTTATATTTGTATTGGATCTAATTATTCACACCGCAATTGTTCTTAAAATGATAACAAGTAATCATTTGTTATTGAAAATTTGAAAGAATGAATTTTACTATTAATATTTAATAAATAATTCCTGAAATCATAATTTATTTTAAATCAATTTTATTTTAAGTGAAATGATATTTTGTTAGTACCCAAAATTATCAATATCCTTCCAACAAACTGATGGAATAGGATGATGCATTTCGTAAATTGTAATCGTTAATTCATTAGTTGAATTTTTAGTAAGTAATATGTAGAAATAACAAGCTAACATGATATTTCATGTATGATAGTATGTTTGTAGCATCAAATTTTGAAAATAATATAACTTAATGAATTTGACAATTATTATTTGGTGAGGATGAAAATTTTAAAATTTGAGAAGTACATGACTAAAACGACTAAATTAAAATATAAAGGCTAAATTCGTAACTTTTGTAAAGTATAGGGACTAATAACAGCGTTTAACCAATAAAAAAAACTAGAATTCTATTTGAAAACTTAGATCAAACGCCAGCATTATCTAGTAAGCTAGATTGAAAGGAACTATCAACTCTGTTTATATACGAGTTTTGTACAAATGTCGTTTTAGGCAAAAATCGTTGAAAACGCTTATTTATCTTTTGAAAGTCGCTATTCTAACTTTATATATATATAAAATATAATTTTTCATCTGGATTTCACGGTTTATATTTGGGATTTGTGATTATCTATCTTTTTAATAATGTTATTTTTAAAGTTCAATCTCGTTCTCATTTAAAAATATAATGTGCATTATCATTATACCGCATAACTTATTGCTAGCTATTGAACTTATATTAAATTTATTGGTTATGATCTCTATTTTGAATTTTTAATTTAAAAATAGTATGTTATTTTAACAAAATGAAAAAGACAATTTAAAATATTTTATTATTTTAGTTATCTTTAAAATTTTAAAATAATTGATTATTCAATAAATAATATGTTTTAATTTTTATAATAATTTTTAATTTTTTTAAAAATACTATTTTAAGTATAATTTTAAAGTATATAGATTATATTTTTTATAAAGGTTTAAGGGCTATTATGATATTATTCCATTTATAATTTTGGGACCTAATAGAGACCACCTAATCCTTATTTCTTTTTGCCTAAAAACACCTCTCTCAAGGTGACGTTTTCACAAAACGCCATACTTAAAAATGGAGTTTTCTTATAAAAACCTATATAACCCATTAAATAATGGACGTTTGTTAGGTGAAATGTGAAGTGCAATGTTTTATTTTTTTTCTTGAAAGTTTATAGATTATTCCATTTCAAGATTGATTAATCTGATAAAATTTTAACTAGATTGGTATGGCTATTATTGTCGATGCAAGAGGACATGAGTTCGAGTGCGCTTAAATTGCATTATCTTTAAAAAAAGAAGAAGATTGATTAATCAAATTAAAATCTGTACATAACAATAGTATATGATATGACTCGAAGACCCATACATAATTATGTATAGTGAGTCTCGAATTTAGATATTTAAGACTCAAGTTTTGTTTTTACCAACTATGTCAATGTATTCTTTTGAGTCATGTGAACGAAAAAATGAGTATTGAAAAATTTACTTATTTAAAAATTCAATTCGACTCAATTTTGATTTTAGTTAACACTCAAAATGGCATAGACAAAATAAAATCATTAATTAATTTAGGTAAAAGATTTCTCTTGTTCTTCTTAATTTCAAAATTGAGTAAATTAGTCTCTCTAAAAAAAATGGAGCAATTTGATCATTGCTAATTTCAAAAGTGAGCAACTAAGGACAAATAATCACGACGTGAATGTCTTCCATCAATTGTACATAATTTTGATTAGTATAATAACAAATTAATCCCTCAATGTTTATATTTTTTCATTTTGGCCTTAATTCTAAAACAAACAATAAATTTAGCCTCAATATTTACACAAATATTGTGATATGAATTTATTAAATTAAAACTAATTTGATAAGATGTGTAAATTTTGAGAGCTAAAAATATTTAAGTCGTAATTAATTGTCGTTTTCGAAATTAATAGAAATTAAATTACTTTGATTTTTTAAAAAGATAAATTGACGTGTTTGATAGATAGATATGAAAAAAAGGGGTTAATTTCTTTTATCCTTTGGCCATCTTTTGATGAAAGAGAAGTAAAGATGGATTTTGGTTGGAAGGAAACTGAAAGCAACCGCAAAAACTGTTACGTGACACGTGCGGGTGTTCTCTTGATAAACGAGCAGAAAAAATTGTCCAATTTCTCTCCTACTTTGAAATTTCAATTCCTAATTTCCCACCGGTCCCCCAATTAATCAATTCTTCACTTACTGTCTTCCTCCTCCTTTCTTCCCCAATAAACTTGGTTACATCCGCCCCCTCAAATCCCTAGCTCACACCACCATGTCGCCGGACGGTGATGGAGCCATCAATGGCTGCTGCCCTTGCTCCTTTTCCTCCGGCGAGAATGGTATCCCCGGATCCCACGACGACACTTGTAAGCACTGCACAAGATCCAAATCTTTGTCATCTTCTCCCTCTGCTCTTGGCTCTGATTCTGTTCTCTTAGTGGACTCGAATAAGTTGCGGAGAATTTTCGTTGCTTCCGCTAAAGGCTTCTCAATTGGAGCCGGTCTTAAAGGTGGCTTAGCTCTCTTCTCAATTATTGCACGCTTGCTGCGCAAAAAATCACGGTATTTTGTTAATTGTTATGCAATAAATCTTTTTGTCTCTTGTTCTTTAATTTGATTTGAGAATGACAGAACAGTAATTTCTTGATTTAGGAAAGTTGAGGCGTTTACTAATAAAGAAGCTATTTCTTTGGCTATTAAGGAGACACTTAGATACGGTCTCTTCCTTGGAACTTTTGCTGGTACATTTGTTTCGGTAGATGAAATTATTGGTGAACTTGGAGGACATAACAGGCAATGCTCTTATCTTAATTTTCCTCTCTTTAGTTGAAATGAAAGTTTTTATGAACTTAAATTTGATTTTAGTGGATTGTTAAATTTTTCAAAAGGACTGCGAAATGGAGGGCATTAGTAGCAGGACTGGTTGCAGGGCCTTCCATGCTTCTTACTGGGCATAACACGCAGCATAAAAGTTTAGCCATATACATACTCATGCGAGCTGCTGTGTTGGCATCACGCTGTGGAATCAAGAGTAAACGGTTTGGGAAGCTGTGTAAACCCCTTACTTGGAAACATGGTGACATATTCCTTATGTGTCTCTCCTCTTCGCAAATTTTGTATGTTTCTATTGTTAAATTATTTTTGTTTTCTGTTTTTTTTTTCTCTTTTGTTCCCCTACTATTAAACTTTCTTGCAATTGTTTTTGTTGAATCATGATTATTATGGGTCAAAGAAGTTACCACTTATACTGGGTGACTAATAAATTTTCCATCCTCACCCTTTTTGATCCTTCATACCAAGCAAAGCCTAAGCCTCCTGGAATTCTAGTCTTCTGGATTATGAGCCCAGTCTTTCCATACTAGTCGGTAAACTCTTTTTAATTTCCTTTTAGGAAGATTTAAGAGAAAAAGAAAACGTTGTACTGTAACATTTTGCATGCATTCTGAAATATTTCAGTCTATATACAAATGAGTTTAATCAGCAGGCCAGGGGACTCCATTATTCCTTTTCTTTGTCTTTTTTAACTACCATTCAACCTGTTAAAGCTGTAATTCTAATGTTTGCCTGCTGCCTTATCAGCTCTGTAGTTAAAAGTTCATTCGATCTTGGTTTCATAGCAGGAACTTTGATGCTTAAATCTAAAAATTGTGCAAAGCCTAAGTATGTCATAGCATATGTGAAAAGAAAGTGTAAAAAGATTTGTTTGAATTACAAGTGATCACACTTTTTTTCTTTTTGCACATTTGGAAAGGACATTACGTAGCTTAGATATTGTGTAGCTTTACAAGTTGTATATGTAATGGCTTCCGATAAGCACAGTATGGGGAAAGCTTAATATATTTTCTAGGAAAGACACGTATGTATTTATGTATGTATTATTTTTTTGGGGGGGAGAATAATTTGGAAGTGAAATCATTCGTTTTTTTCAGGTCATCTTACATTTTGAAGCAAGACAGTTTGCCCCCATCATATAGGTCCTTTCTCAATAAACATGGTGGAAAGGATCTTGTCATCTTGCAAGGTGTAAAAGAGATTGCCTGTGGTCTTCCATTCACTAATTTGGAAGCAATAGAGAAACTTTACAAGGCATCAGGAGTAGATGTTAAATTAGATCCAAACATGAAAATCCCTTGCTCGGTATGATCTTTGTTTCTCCCAATTATGTTGTTCTGCCTAGTAGCATTAATGTGTATATCTTTTTGTATGTGTTCCTTCTTTAGTTGCCTCTCTTTCTTCCTTTGGGACTAAACCAACAACAGCAAAGTCCTTTCCCCCTGCGCAGTTTCCACAAAATGAATAAGACTTTACCTTTGTGCTTTAATTATCTTGAACCATGTCTTGAGTAAGATCGCTAGAGACGAGTGCTTTTTCCATACAGGACTGAGATGGAGGCATATAATGTCATCATGTATATTAAGTTAGCTGCTTATTGAATAGAAGTGTTTGAAAGAATTTGAAGAAAATAAGTAAGGTCTTGGTTAAGAAATGCAAAATGACTCTAAGCTTTTTGGCTTCCCTTCATTCTGTTCTATCTAATAAAGCTCATTCTTAGGAGAGACAAAAGCTCCCCTTCATGCTGCTTTATCAGAAAATTCAACAGGAAAGCCTGAAAACTAAATGAGAGGGTATGAAGAGATTTGAATAGAAAAAGTGCATGTCCGAACTTGAATGCACAGTTTTTATTTTGTTGCTCTGTGATTTTGAGAACTAATTTAATGCTTTTTTGTCTTCTTCTTGGTATTTAATGCTGACTTTTCATGTTAAAGTTACTAATGAAGGCATTTTTGAAATATTAAGATCATGCAGTTATTATCCGCAGTTGTCCATTTCCATGTAAAATGCTTTATTGTTCTTTTGCAGTCCCTATAAATCTTGCAATCATCAGTTCAAAACTTCTTCCAAAATATAACTTATTTGGATATGGATAGTGGATATTGGTCTAGTTTAACCACTGTATTGTTATTAATTGATCCCTTTGTGATAAGATCCTTATAATGATTGCTTTAAGCAAGATGCTTGATTGCTGAAATAAAATGAGTGTCTTTCTGGAATTATTTTGTTTGTGTTTTCTGTTTAATTTACTCGGATACCTTTAGGAAGTTCAGAATAGACTTTGAATTTAAGCACTCAAGCTACTATTGCTTTAAGTTTGCTGGAAAAAAGTATATTGTTACTTTTGAGAAGCTTAAACCCTCAAGTTATTTGCAGATGATACATGGGAATCAATCATGCAGTGCACATGTTATTTCTTTTTTCACTGAAGGATATAAAAGGGCATTACCAGTATATCTTCCAGTTTATTTAATTCCTGCGTTAATAGTTCATCGTCAAGACCTCTTAAAAAGGTAATGCAGTTAGACTTCTTTCTCTTTCTTGAAGACTGTTTAGCTGAAAATTGGTGAATTTTTCACTTAGAATTAGCTACTTGTTATCAAATGAAAAGGAAACTTTTTTACTTCATATGTTTTAGATTTTTGATTATAACCTTTACTGAGTCCTTCATGTAACCACAGTAGGTAAATGCCCTTTAAAATTTGATGTGTAATTGAAGTTGTTATAAAATATGGATACTGTTGTTGCCAGCATGCTTTGCTTAATGCATATTGAGGTGGACAAAGAATTATATATGCAATTTGGTTTTAAGCACATCATAAGTTTCCAGTAAAACCTACTTGTGCTGGTCTTTTGCTTCCTTTTTATTCATTCTCTCTCTCTCTCTCCCCCACCCCCCAAAAAAGAAAAAAAGAAAATTTTCCCAGACACACAGATGCTCTATAACATATCTGTCTGACAAAGTTCTTTTTGACCTTAATACAGGCCTTCCACAATATTAAGAAAGGGTATTGTTGGTACTGCCAGATCAAGCTTATTTTTGTCTGCTTATTGCACATCTGCTTGGTTAGTGTTCTACTATTTCTAGTGTATTTCAACTTCAATTTTGAGGTGCCTCCCTTTTTGAAGTTTTCTTTTCTTGGTACTTAACTGTCACTGAGAATTTATGTTGCCGTGAAATTTTTGGTCAAAATTTCATCTGATCTTTTCCTCGTTTTGTTATTTTTTGGTTACATTGGCTATTATTATGCAGATGTGGCCAACAATCTTTATCAGTGTTGAGCAATCATTATTTCATATATTCACATGCCATTTATGGCTTTTAAAGATTTCTTAGCTCCCTTGGTGGTTCTACACTTCTATTGTGGCAAGTCTAGTTTGAATGTCTTTTTCTTTTTGTTCCAAAGCCTACTGTGATTGTCAGGACATCAGAATTGTTGGCTTTGACAAGGATAGTCAACACCGTAGCATAATTTCCTGTAAAAGACTAAAAGAGGGAGAATGTTTACATGAAATGGTGATAAAGAACTTAAGTTGGATTCTGATGAAGTTCTAAATTGCAACTTACTCCATCAATGCAGCTGGTAGTAATTTTAGCAATTTGATATATGTTTTAAGATAATAGTTACATAATATAAATAAAATGCAGTTGTCATAATTCCAAGCTATAAGAGATATTTTCCTAGCTAGAAGTGAATTTTGGCTGTTGGAAGGAAATAAGCAATAGATGAAAGTTTGTAGTGCCTTTGCTAGTTATGTGCATTATTTGGTGAAGTCATGTGTCAAGTTGTGTAAGTTTGCAGTGCTGGAGGTGAATCCTGCACGGTAGGTATTGAATAGGATAATAGGTTTTATTATAATGGCAATACAACAGTTGGTTTAGGAAGCTGTTTTATGTTTAATGAGAGACCGATATATGTTGGATGAATCCCCTAGCTGAGAAGAGGTTATCATTAAACAAAATAAGAATGGTGAGCTGTGTATATGAGGAGCAATTATTCTCCTACTCTGTTTACCAAACATGAACAATATTCAGGATGACAGTCAACATTTACTATATACACATTGAATAACTAGATGGGTTACTTATAGAAGGTAAGATGAGTTTTGGCATTATTTGGTGTTTTTGTTGTTATTATTGTTACGATGATGATGCTTTCCATTTTGCTTGGCGTCAACAAAAAGCTGATTACCATTCAAACTTGTACATATTGCTAAATCAAATTCTTTTGTACCTTGTGCTATTTGATTTATGTTCCATTTAAATTATTGACCTTTGACATTGAGCTAACCTTTAACTTTTAAACAGGTTGTGGACTTGCCTGCTGTTTAGGCTTTTCAGAAGATGTAACATACCGATGGTAGCAATGGGAACGGTAAAAGACTCTTACTAATTTATATGCAAGTTATAAGCCAAAGTTCTGTTTTTGTTCCTAATGTTGCATGTGTTATTGGGCAGTTTCCGACAGGTCTGGCCTTGGCCATTGAGAAGAAAAGTAGACGGATTGAGATATCACTCTACTGCCTTGCACGAGCCATAGAGAGCTTCTTTACATGCATGGCCGATATTGGGTACTTGCCACAATCGACGAATCTAAAGAGAGCTGATGTGGTAATTTTTAGTTTGTCAACAGCAATCATAATGCACTGCTACGCACAGGAGAGGGAAGTGTTTCGCTCCAAGTATTTAAACGTTCTTGATTGGGTATTTGGTGTGCCTCCTCCTCCGTGTGAAACCCCTCGTTGCAAAGACATTTCCACAGTTTGATTTGCAGGCTTTGGTGTTTAAGATAGGTTTATAGCTGAGTATTGTCTTCTGAAAGGTCAACAGCATTTTTTTACACCATAGGACAGGCAGCACGCAGGTTAGTAAATTATTCCCCTGCTGAGGTTTTTAAATTTCTGTTGATTTTTTATAGAAACAAAAGAGTATAAACAGGATTTTGATTAATAGATTCCGTGGAGTTTATATTCTTTTCATGGAGTTTCTAGTTTTCACGAGATAGATATTATCCAAGTTTTTTGAACCTCTGGCCCTCAGTGTTTATTATCATGTACATAGCCAGTTAAGATTTTTCGAAAAATCAACTCATCCAAAGCATGTAGGTGGGTTGAGGATGTAATGTGTCCCATAGTATATAAACAAATGGGTCACATTGTCAGTCATGCTTATGGGCTGAGGGTGTAAATCCAATGTTTGGTATATAAAAGTCTAAACATTCTTTTGAAAGTTACTTTTTTATATAATTATTGAGCATGGAAAAGTAAAAAGAAATTATTAAAATTAAATTAGTTTTTTGTGTGTGTTTAGGGTTAAGAAACAAATGAATATTTTTTATAAATATGTTTTAAAATATATTTTCTGGATATTAAATTTTAGTACCAGGATAATTTTAATTTTCATGCCATAAACGAAATATATGAAAACACTTGAATTTATACCTACAATGTAATGGTGAATATTTTACATATTTACATCTTAATAATCTTAGTAATATGTAAATTATTTTCTAAATGTATTCACGTAACGGATTAATTCAAATACTTGTTACTAATAAATATTATTGAAAACATTATTATTAAATATTTAATTTTAATATTTGCTATTGATAAAAATTACTGAAAATGTTAAGTATATTGATGTTATCTTTTATTTACTAAGGATAATTTCATAAAATATTATCACGTTCCAGACAATTGTATTTTATCATTCATTATATTATTTGATAACATTTGAATAATATTTTATTTAAAACTATTTCATTTTATTTATTCAATTTTGATAATATAAACTTAAGATCTATCACTTCAAAATTGATAGATTATCTCATCAACATTTATAAATTTCCATTTTAAAATTAGAATTTACCATTTTATCTTAATTCAATTCATATTTATCATTGTATTTTTAAATAAAATATTCAACTACTTCTCTTACCTAATGAAAGCATTTTCAAAAACAAAAAAATTATAATAACAATTATACGTCAAAATAAATTATAATTCAAGTCAATATTCACTAGCATAATTGAGCTTTAACCCTTTTATATTTTCTAAATTTCATCAATATCGATAACATTATTATATAAAAATAATTAATATTTTAATTATATTTAATAATTTAAATGATATGATGTTACGCACAACTTGGATTCATTAAAATGCATTATTTAATAAATTAAAATCAGTGACATTATAATTAAAACAACACACACAAAAAGAAAATGAAAAGAGTATAAACCCTAATTAAAAACCGGTGAGGCCCAGTGGCGCAGCCGTATCAACCACCATTCCCTTAAACCTCATCTTCATGCAGAAGCATATTGGGGATTCCCTTATTAACCGGAAACTTCCTGCCAGTCTCGGGACAAACAAGAGCACCTTCCTCAAGATGAAGCTCCAAGAGGGCATGGTGGAACTTCGTCAAGAAGTCCAGGTCCGACTCAAGCACCGACGGATCAGGTGCCTGCTCAGGAAGCTCGACGTAGCCCATAGTTCTGGCAGCATCGGAAAACGCTTTCCAATCGATCTTGGGAAATATATTCCTGAGGAAATCGTGGTTGATTTCGACTTGCTTCTCCACCACTTTCTCCACTTCAATCTTGAGAGGGAAGCCATTGGTTACCCCCTTGATGTTTGACGACAACATGTTGTGAGTTAGCAACCTCATCTCTTTGCTCTGTTTTTCCTTTGCTTTCTTCGTTTCGGGCTTTGCCGTTATATTTAAGCACAGAAAGCACTAGGCTGGTTTATGCTTAGCTTGTTCCTTGGGGTTTTGTAAAGTTCCTTGTCTCTTGTGGTGGGTTTTGTATCGTTTAAAGGACGAATCTGTCCTCCTTGTGTGGTCAAGTTTTGGGGGGTAATATAGTAAATTGGCCCAATTTTGATTTGGGCTAATGTTAGCCCAACCTTAGAAATTAGGCATAGCTCATGATATACCATTTTTTAGTATTAAATTAAATAGGAACATTATTTAATCTACAATTGGGCCTAACTCAAGTGATGGAAAGGGTTCAGGGATGAAGCCACGGAAGGAAGGACTAAACTTCTTTAGCTAAATGGGCAAATTTCGTTTTTAGTCCCCTTACTCTCATTGGCTGGGGTAGGCCATATCCCCTGCCCAGAAACGGACATTATTGACCAAAACCTAATAATTCAAAGTTATTTCCATTATGTTCTCCCAAGTTAATTTGCTATACACCATGCAATGAAATATTATGGTACTCAACGAGTTAAAAAAATAAATAATAAATAAATGGTGACCCATTTTTTATTTAAAGAAAAATAAATTGATTTCTATTTAATTGCCAAGCAAATCAATGTGTAATAAATCAATTTCAGATTTCTTTTCTAGTTTTGGCTTTTACAATGTCAAAATCTGACCAGCCCCTCAAATGTCCAAAATTTATGATTCGGTTTCTGTTCTATTTCTCATGCTTCAATTTAACCCCTTCTTTGCTTGTCTTTGATTTAAAGTAACTGATTTTCGTCTTCGTCAATATTTAAACACAAAATTCATCAATTAGAAGGAACTAATTCAAGAACAAGTCGAGTTAAGCACGAAAAGTATGCAAAATGAACAAACTATCACATTCTCTATTATATTTCTCTTCTTTTGAAATTTTTGATTTTCGTACTTAACAAAATACATTTCTTTTCTCTTTGGTGCTAAATAGTTTATTTGTTTTTGGTTATACTGACTTAACAATAAAAAGTAATAATATTTTTTATATTTTTCAATATTTTTGCTTTTAGGCTCTGTTTGTTTATATTTTCTAACGATAGTTTTAAAATGTGGCCAGACTATGTTACATCTTTTTAATTCCAATGTTTAGCATATTCTTGGTTATATGATCTAGTCTAATTTTTATTTTTAGTTTGCAACAGCTATGGTGAAACCGAATTGTGATATTTAGGGATGAGATAAAAATTAGCTCGACTTTCCTGACTTATAAAGACAAAAGGACAGCTTTGGAGATGTGCAATATCTAGCTGAGCATCATGATGATCAGATATTATGTTGTCATCATCTTGTATACTATCAAGATGAATGGTTGCTTGCTTTAGAATGTTTTTAAAAACGCAGTAATGTATTTTAGCGAAAAGATGAAGAAGTGGAAAGATAGTTATTCAAACCGGAGTGAGGATATGTGGTTTAGTTACATTAGAGAGAATTTTTGTAAGATTTTCCACGATACTACTTGTATTTAGGCCTATTGGAAACTCGGAAGTCTAACACACTCATTATAAAGGACCTAGGATCTACAACTAATAACTTTTTGAAGTCAATTAACCTGTTATTTTTTAATTTCTTAGTGCACTATATCATCCAAGTCGACTCTGCCAACCACATATCATATTTAGAAACTTTAAGGCTTAGCCGAGACTTACAATTATTAGAGAAGAGAACACTTTTATTAAAACACAATACAATTATAACATGACTCACACTTACCTCACTACTCTTCTCTTCTCTACCTCTACCTTTCACACTCTCTTGCTCATGGCTCTCTCTTATACCATAGCAAGAAAGCTCCCATCTCTATTTATAGAGTTTAGTGACCGATGGATTGTTGATACATGTCAACATCCTTGCCATTGATTTTACAAATAGCTAATAGCTAGAATGTTCATCTAGAATATCTAGTCTTCTAGATAATATCTTATTTCTTATATTCTAGAGTCTTCTCAAGGAAATATCTCTTAAAGATAAATTTAGATTTTATTTAGAAATTGCATTGGCTTTCAACAGGGCCAAAAAAAAGTAACCAAAGGAAATGCAAAAGCATTTAACGCAATATCCAAAAAAGTGTATATTCATTACGAATATCGATGGTCGGATAAAAATTTTATCCAATTTAAATGCACGTAACAGCAAAACGAGAGATGATATTGACGCGCTAAAAGTTTTGATGGACTATATCATCAATTTGCCGTTCAAATCTGCTATCCAAGATTATAAGAATTTCAGTATGCCAACTGAACTGATATCTTTTCTTAACCATCTCGATTCTAAAATCTTGTAAATATGATTATGTATAAATTAATTTCATAATTTTTTGTTGATTTATTTGCCTATATCCAAATGGATAAAAAACACGTGGGTCTCGAGTTTTTACTAGATCCTCTCTTTGTTTGGGGATACGCTGATAAGTTTTGCTTCATTTTAAATTTGGATCACCACCTGAAAAGTAAATGGATTGACCCAGTAGAGTTTGAGCATCGACTAAAATGAGTGTTTTATTTGGATGAATGGTGGACGTAGGTGTGTAAGGATTTGGTGCTTTCTAGAGTATATCATCATTATCCAAGTGGTTACAAGACCTTTTGGCATTCTTCTAGTGTATAGTATTATATTTTTAAATTTTTATTTAAAAAATAAAATAAAATAATTTTCAATAGGTATCTCACTAAATTTAATACGGTACTTTCGAGTCTTTGGCCCTTGATGGTAGAGATACTACCATTTGAGGTCTTTCCCCAAATGGCCAATTCACCCTCATGAGTGCTTATGTATGACCTTATGCTTCATAGATTGGATAAGATTAGTCATAATGGTATCCCTTGGGACCTTATTTGGAAACTTAAAATTCCACTCCTTTTGCCAAAGTTACTAAGAAACCTTGAGAAATATGTTGTGTAAGTGTCTTGTTGTTGTGGGTAAATGTTGGGACGAGCCGTATCCACCAAGCTTAGTACGGAAAATACTACTCTTGACTAAAAAGGTTGGTTGGAACAAAATATTTGCTCTTAAATGTGGTTGATTAATCATAAAATACCTCGGGTTATTCTATTTTGTTTTTTTCTTGTGGCAGGTTTGGTTGAATAGAAATGACATTATTTTTGGAGATACTGCAGGTAATATATACATGTGTTGCAAAAGTGAGAGAGTGCTTTGCTCTCTCAGCTTCAATAATAGAAAAACTCGTGTTTCCATTGTGGTAGCTTCCACTGATTGGGTGGTTCAAATTGAACACAAACGAACCTTTGGTGGGCAATTTGGGAAATGTAAGTGCAGGGAGAATAATTTGAGATCATGAGTGGCAATGGTTCAATTAGGCATATTCTGAGGCTTCTAATGTTGAGGTGGAACTATGAGATCTTCGGGATGTCTTACAACTTGCTAGAACTCTTAATATTGATTTCTTGGAAATTAAGCTTGATTCTACTACTATTATTAATTCTGCCTATGATAAATTTTCTAATAATCTAGTGTTGTTTACTTTGATTTTGGAGTGTAATAGACTCGTCAATGGATTTCAACAAAGGATCATGAAGCATGTTTATAGGGAAGGGAATCAATCTGCTGGGATGGAAAGCAGTTATTTGGATCGCGGATGCTTTCATCTAGCTCTATTAAAATTAAGCTTCTGCCACCATGTTAGAGTTGAAAAATAAAATGAAAGAAAATAAAACATTTGAGAAATATATTATTTTGAACTACATTTTCTCTCCTCTCGTTATTTCAATTTGGAATAATTAGTTTTTATCTAGTAGGATGGAAAATGATCATCTCTTATTTTCTTTCCTCTCACTTTTCCACCCCTCCTTCCATCTTTCGACTTTTTCACTCAACCAAACACAAATCATATAAATATCTGAATAATAAAAATACATCTATCAATATGATACTAACTTTTTTTTTAATCTCAGAGACCAAATTTTCAAGATTTAATCAACTTTATTGCATTTTCCTTATTTGGATAAAAGATCTAGTAGATATTGTACATTTAATGGATAAATCAATGAATCTCCACACTTATATAACATAAAGATTTTGGGTTAGACAAATTGTGCAGGAAGAGGGGCCGCAAACCTTATGACTTGTTTTCCAACACTAAGTTCATCTTCACGCCAAACATCATGAGATGGCATGGGACACAAGCATATCTCTCTAGGATTCATCTAATAATGTTAGTGAAAAGCTACCACAGAAGAAATTAAAGACCTGCCTAACAATAGGGCAGGTGGTATGTTGTTACATATTTCTACAATTGACCCAAATATGTTTAACTAGCCAATTAAGCCATACATATTGTCTATGACATATAGTAAATGGTTAAGATCTATTTTAACGTTATAGATGAAAACCCTTTTTTCTTTTAGCTACCTAAAAGGAAAAAAATGTTTAATTGTTTGAGATTTTGGAATCTATAGCATTTCTGTCAAAAACTTGTTTAAAGATGTGTCTTAATATTAAAATCATGAGTAATAAATATAAGTTTTGTATAATTTGCAATTTGAACCCTAAATCGAAGTATCAACTTAACAATATAATTATTTCATATATATATCTGTCATCCAACGACTTTCGCCATAGTACCATAAAATCCATATGGTTTCTACTCACCTTGCTTCATTAATCATAATTCTTCTACCATGAGCACTATTTCACTATATTCTAGAAAACATAAGTCACTCAAACAAGACAATCATCACTTGTCACTCACATTTCTTATAACTTAGATAATGTCACATTACTCACCTAACAAGAATCTTAAAAGAAATCGACTAACCTATCAAAAAGAGATACGTGTTTTTTGAGATCAACCCATATAAATACCTCTCACCCGAAGGATTTAACATTTTCACTCGACTTTCACTCTGCAATTCTCCCCTTCGAATCCTTCAACCACCAAAAATAGTATCCGAACAAGGTGAACCGTTTTCAATCTTCACCACCTCTCGACATCAACAATCATTATACCAATAGTTAGTTTACAGACCCTTTGATTTTTTTAAAAGAAATACTAATGGATGTTTCATGTGTCATGATACTAAGAAGCAACTATCGCAAGAATCATGGAAATCGTACCTCTTTTTATCTCGTAGGCATATGTAAACCATAAAACCCTAGATAGCTAGGGTTCATAATTTCATAAGCCATCGAACAATTTTATTATGGGGTTCCTTTTCTTTCGCATAAAAGCATCAAATGGTACTACAATTCTTTTAATCAACTGAATTAAAAAAAAAATCTAAGCATTGGATTCGGTTCCATGGCACAGTTTAAGTCAACCCCACTTTTAAAACCAAAGTGAGATAACTATCAGTTGAAATTAGATTCAAATGATGTTTGATAAGTTGTTCATGAATATGCCTTTGGTTATATCTATAGGGATGAAACAGCTATGCACCATTGAAACTTATCCAAACCCATTATTAAATTATTATTTTGAAAGGAATCATAATTTTGGGATAATCTAATAAATTCACAATATGATATGTTCCACTAACAAATATTTCATTCCCTCATCATATTTTGATTTTTTTTTTGACAACATAATTTCAAATTTAACATCGATGAATTGTAAAAGTATCATTGAGGTCATTATATTAAGAATCGAACTATATTTTGATTTCTCTACTAAAAAATAAATAAATTAGTCCCTGTACATTAGGTCAAAGAATAAATTGGTCATTTCTGTTAAAAATTTTATCTCTTTATGTACTGTCAAAAACTAGCGTGGCTGACAGAATAACTAGATAGTGGCATATGGCATGCCACATGTATCTCATGATGACATACATGGAATAATTTTTAACGGTAGAAATGGAATAACCAGTTCGCTCTTTGATCTAATGTATAAGGATCAATTTATCTATTTTTTGAGTAGAGAGATTAAAATGTAATTCGACTCCTAATACTTTCAAGTATAAGGCTTCACGAAGCATTAAATAATAATAATAAAAATAAAAGGAATAGTACAAGATTTTCTATTGTTTGAAATTGAGAATCGGTAATTTGTTCATCTGATTTTATTTAACACTATTATACAATTTCTTTTTTCCCTGTTTAATTATTCCCATTTTCTTTTCTATCTCTCTCTTTTCCACTCCTTTTTAAAAGGAAAACAAATTAAAGTCTTAGTTTCCCCCACAATTCTCCTTTTATGACACCTCATTTTAGTTTAAACTATGCTGTTAGTCCCTTTGCCTTGACAAAATATGAGATTTAGTCCTTATATTTAAAAGGTTAGAAATTAAGTCCTCCAATTATTTTGATTTAAAAAACTGCAATCCAATCATTAAAATCGTACATATTTTCTGTCAGATCTTATCAATTTGCATGTTGATTAAGCTGACCTCATGAGACGTGTCATTTAATTGACAAAAAATAAACATATTATATTGACAAGTTTTATCAGAAACTACCAAGATGGTAATACTTGGACAAGGATTCTAAATTAAAAAGGTAAATTGGGACTCAATATTAAATTATATAAAAGCACAAAGACTAACAACGTATTTTAACCACTCATTTTATTATTTAATTTAAAAGCTTGAAACCTGCCAATTTTCAAGCAAATCATACCAAGAATTATTATTTAATTTATATTTTTGTTCTAACTTTTAATAAAATTTACGACATTTTTAACAACACTTCATTCGTGGATAAATAAATAAATAAATATATTATTGCTTTAAACGTAAGCTCTTCATATGTTGGAACAAAATAGTCAAACAAATACAAAAATGAAAAGGAAAACGTATAAGTAGACATAATTAGGTTGACAATTGAGAGGTGAAATAAGTGACTTCTGGTTGGAATTTTCTTACAACCACCACATAAATATGTCGTTGAGCTCCATAAATGCAGCTGGAACAGTCATGAATTTTGGACCAATTCCCTGTTTTGTCTATTTATATAAAATAGGTTGGAATTTTAGGACCAATTCCCCTGCCCTGTTTTCAGTTCAAAAATAACATGTAATGTCATGCAGCAGTTGAAAAGTATTTGTCAATGTTAGGGGTTGAGCTCTGTTCCTTAATTTCTCCAAAATGTTGTGGATTAATAATGTTAGTTTAAATAGATAATGGACAAATTAGTCAACTACACCTCACCAATCCAATCATAACAACAAACAAATGGAACCCATTGAAAAGAGTAATGATATTGAAAATAAATAATATAAAAAATTCAATTAGATTTGCGAAAATTTTATAAATATTTTAATAAAATAAAATTTAAAAATATATATCATATTTTAATAAAATGAGTGTTGAAGTTTATTATTATTTTATAGTGCCGTATGTATTAAATAAAATAAAAGAAACTTTTTTAAAAAGTCACTTTAAGTGGATTTGAAAAAAAAAAACAAGATACTGAAAGTTCTTTACAAAATTTGAAAATTTTCATTATTTTTACCCAAATAAATAAATTTATATTTAAAATTTTGAAAATATCATGGATGAAATTCTTTCTCCAAATCTCTCAACCAAACACACTTAGAGTTCTTTAAAATACTAACAATTGTAATTGCATTATTTGGATAAATATTTTTAGAAGGAAATTTTTAATACTATGTGTGATTTCTTCATAAAAATTACTTACAAAAAGTATTTTTCACTTTTTCCGATGCTTGTCTCTCAAAAAATAGCTTAGCTAGCAATATATGACTTCTTGGTTAATAGAAAATAAACTTTCTTTTCTTACAATTATCTTCTCTTCTTAAAAATACAAGACAATTTTAAAAAATAGCTCATTATGAGTAAGCAAAATTTAACTTAAATCAAGTCGAATATTATTATATCAATAATAAATTTTAATTTATTTTAAAAAATAAAATATTGATATTTATTTATATTTGATAGGGTTGTAGTTTGTTCTCTTTACAATTTAGTCCTTTGCAATTTTTTGGTCATTAATTAGTATCATAACACTCTTAAATGGTTGTCGTACTATAGCACTCCTGAATGGTTGTAGTATTATAGCCTCGAGTGAGTAGTTGGTTAGACTTTTTATTTGCATGTTTGTAGCTAGAATTCACTTAATCGCCGACTTCTTTGGGATCGATCCTCAAAGCACTCTTATACCCTGCTATACAATTTATATTACAACTGATTTGTCACACTTGCTGTAACAGCCTGAATTCGATCCTAATTGGAATAGTGGTTTCGAAACCACAAATCCGAGTTAGAAAAATTTTTAAATATTATTTTCTGTGTTTATAATTTGTGAATTAATATGTGTGAAAATTTCATGATTTAATTTTACTGTTTGTGTGCTTAATTTGATAAAATGACTAAATCGCATAAAGTGTAAAAGTTCTATTTTACAAGCTAAAGGTGTCTAAAAGCTATAGAATATTAATTGGAGGTCCCTAGTGTGCAATTAGGCCTTGTTTAGGGTGGTGGCCGGCCATAGGGACCAAGAAAAGATTTGGTCAATTGGTTAGGTAAAAATTTGGTGACTAAATTGATTTTTATCATAAAATAAAGAAAACAGTGATATCATCTTTTCTTCTCCACCTTCACCACCGAAAATTAGCAGCAAAATAGGGGTTTGAGAGCTCAAAAATTTCAGCAAGCTTTTCTCCTTACAAATCAATAATTAAAGAAATCGGACTTGGATCGGGGGAAAACAAAAGTCGTCGATTAATCGTTCCATTCCAGTTTATCGTTGTCCGAGGTAAGTTTATAAGCAAATAGATGATATAAATTCTAAATAAATATTAGTTATATATATGCTGAAATGAAAACATGCAAATATATATCTAGCTGAATGTGTTTAAGTTCGGGTAACAGAAATAGACGTGGATGTGATTTACTGATATTTAGCACTGAGTGTGCGAGTATGGAATAGCTATGGCTATACGAATGGCACTAAGTGTGCGAAATTCAAATGACGATGTTGAATAACGAGCACTAAGTGTGCGAAACAAAAATGACGATGTCGAATAACGAGCACTAAGTGTGCGATACCAAGATCAATTTGGTTAAATAAAAGAGAGCACTACTTGTGCAACGTCATTATTAGCTTCGACAAATTATTTAGCATAAATTGTGCGAATCCAATGAATGATGAATGTGACATATAAGTACATGATATTACAAGTATGTAATAGTTAAATAATATATGATATCAAGGTAAGTTGGTTATTTCATTTGTGATACAAATTAGATGATGCAAATGAAAGTATGTGTGTGTGTATTAAAGACTATCTTTGGCCAAATGGTAAGGGTATGTGATATCAAAATTATGATTTTTTTATGCTTATATATATATATATATATGAATATGAATTGAATAATTCGGTTATGTGATTCTGAACTATTAATAACATTGAATTATTTATTTGCTTATGACTTACTAAGCTTTGATAGCTTACCGTGCATATGTGTTTGCCTCGGTTTTATAGATTTTGGAAGTTAGTTGCGGGATCGGAGATCTTCAACGAAATCAATCACACTATCGCCCGTTATCGGTATCTATAAAAGTTAAACTTAAACTTATGGCATGTATAGTCTATACTACTTTTTGGAATAAATTTTGAATGATGCATATATATATATAATGAGCCATGCGAAAATGGCTTGTTTATTTTGATACGTATGGTTTCATGCTTGATTAAATAACATGGTTAATTGTTTGGATTGTGTTTCGAAAAAGGTTGAAATAGGGAAGTAAAGTTATTTGATAATGATTAGCTATTGAGATGGCTAATTAATAATATGTTTAGTGTTATGTATGCCTGAGTGTTAGTTAATACAAAGAAATTATGAGACTAAAAAAAATTTGCAATGGAATAGTTTTTTTTTCTTGGACAGCAGCAGTGATGTGATTTTGAAAATTTCACCGAGGATATTAGAAATGGAATTAGAGAGTGAATGAGGTATATAATTAATATTATCAAGTCTATTTTCATATAAAATAAACGGTATAGGCAAATGAATTTTATATTATGAGATATTTGAATTTTAGTGAGATAGGGTCAGAATGATTTTGGAATCCTCTGTCCTGACTTTAGAAAATTATTAAAAATTATATAGAAATAATTATGAGTTATAATTTATATTTCTTTATTCCTTGGTGAATCTATTTTCAGTAGAAACAAGCGAAAGCACCATATGAAATCTGCACAATGAGATAATTAATTTTTAGTGACGAGAGTTCATAATTGTTGAATAGTGAAACAGGGGAGACTTTAACTAATAAACTGTACCAATTGGCCAACCCAAAAATTCTAAAAATTTTATGATAATAAGATATATGAGTCTAGTTTTAGGAAAAATTTATGGATTTAAATTTCGAGTTTCGTAACTCGATTTATAATTAATTTAGTGACTGTTGCGCAGTCAGATAGTTTTATTGTGAACAGTGAAATAAATTATTTTTAATTTGTTTAAGTATTTGGAAAATTTTTAATGTTCCCGGTTTGGACCCGAACTGTTTTCATTGCATGTTTTAGTGTCTTGATGATCCTTTTTAGGGACATATTGATTGAACGTGAGTGAATTAATTTTTAAAGGAAAATTTTTATGCTCCGATTTAGTAAGGTAAGTTAGGTAACGCTTCGTGCTCGATTCCAGCAACGATCTCGGGTAAGGGGTGTTACAATTTTACCAAATAATTTTTTTGTTATTACAAGTTAAATAATATTCATTTATCAAAACATGTCATGACGTCCCTTGGATGGGCCTCCGAAGCCCAAAACATACATTGGGACCAAACCAAGATTAAATCGAAACCATAAGAAATTTTTCGCAAAATCCCATTTTTTTTTTTGGAACTCAATATAACCCCTTTATAAATATCTAATCTTCCCTGCAATTTTAAACCGAGACCAATCCAACACAACCAATCCATTTCAACATATTTTCAAGATAGATTTAACATATTCATAAGATAACCTCATCACATACCAAAACCAAAATTTTTTAGCCATACGAATGGCTAACCTTACATTCATTTCACATTAATATTTACTTTATTAGCTTATACATGCCATTGATTTCCAAAATAAAGTTTCTTTATATACCGAGATCTTGAGGTTGATAGTGTGATGCGTCTCTGACCGAATCCGACCTCTGAGCTCTTAACACTACAAAACAGGGGAAAAAGAAACAGGGTAAGCACTTTGTGCTTAGTAAGCTCATGTAACAAGAATTATACTTACCTAATATTTTCAATACAATGCAATAAACATTCATACACTCATTCAATACATTATTCCCCTATCATGCACAAACTCAACATTCAAATTAGTCCAATAATTTCCATGTATCAATAATATATACCATGATTGATGAACTCATCAATACCATGATTTCCATTCTCTTGTTATTTTTCCATATAATTTATCCCGTTGAACTACTTGGAATTTCGATGGATTTTCAGGGGTACACTTTAGTGTACAAATTCGGGTCCGTCAATTAATATTTATGTGCGTACATTTCCATTTCAGAGAGCACACTCCCGCGAACCTCATCCTTACAGCGGGATTACCAGTCCAGGCTAAATCCCCTATAATATAAACTCATAGAGTATTGTCGGGATTACTAGTCCAGGCTAAATCCCCTGCAATGACAATTACTCTAATGAGCTTGAATCTGAATTACCAGTCCAGGCTAAATTCAGACCCTAATTCGGATTAGATTACCCGTCCGGGCTAAATCCATTTTTCACATATTCTTCGGGAGGGCTATATCAGAATAGGATCACCCGTCCGGGCTAGATCTTTTTTACCGTCAATTCCTTTTTAGAGATCCATCGAATTTTCCTTCCATTCAACCGGGATTTCTTTCCCTTTTTATCAAATATATCAATGTTTCATCAATTTTCATACAATGAACATTCAAATCATGTTCACATCAATAACAAACATTTCAAGCATTTAAGAATATAATTCAAGTTACACGAACTTACCTCGATACTTGTTCGTAAACAAAAATCTACTAATCCCGAACTTTTTCTTTTCCTCGATCTAGCTTTGTATTTGAATTTTCTGGATCTAAATAAATAAATTTAATCATTAATCTAATACATTTCATGTTCATATGTAACATTCTCTATAATTCCATTATTATTTATAGTGCATTCAAAGCTGTCTCACTGAGTCATAGTCACTAAATTATTTATATCTTGAGCTAGGGAACTCTAAATTAAGATCCGCTAATTTTCCCTGAAACTAGACTCATATATATTCTTACCATAAAATTTTAAAATTTTTTTGTTCAGCCAATAAGTACAGTTTATTCTTTAAAGTTTCCCATGTTTCACTGTTAGACATTTCCGACCCCTCTTCACTAAAAATTAATTATCTCATTGTACAGAATTCAAATGATGCTCTTGTTTGTTTATTTTTGAAAATAGACTCATTAATGATTTTAAACATATAAATTTAATCCCTAATTATTTTTCTCCAATTTTTGATGATTTTTCAAATTAAGAACAGGGGAACCCGAATTCATTCTGACCTTGTCTCACAAAATTTATTATATCTCATGATTTACAATTTCATTGCTTACACCTTTTCTTTTTAAGAAACTAGACTCAATAAGCTTTAATTTCATATTTTATTCATGCTCTAATTAGATCTCTAAAATTTTTGGTGATTTTTCAAAGTTAGACTGCTGCTGCTGTCCAAAACTGTTTTAGTGCATGATGTTAATTACCATTTTTCCCCTAAGCTTTCAATAAATCCTAATTTCATCCCTTCTCAATTAACCTCTCAATTGATATGATTTTTTCTCAATTAACACTTTATTCTAGCACTTTAAACTACTTTATAACCTTTGGAAATCAGAATTTTAGCACTAGACTTTAATTCCAAATTTTTTCACAATTAGGTCCTACAAATCAATTTCTATTGAAATTACCTAATAAAATCATATCATAAACAAATTAAAGCTTCAATTTCATGCTATTTCATCATAAAATTACAGCACTCAACCATAGTGACTTTCAATTTCATCCAAAAAATCAAAAACTAATGAATTTAGTAATAGGACCTAGTTGTAAAAGTCTTAGAAACACAAAAATTACAAGAACAAGGCAAGGATTAACTCACTTGGTGCAAAAATTATGAATTACCAGCTTGAATAAACCCCTAGGAAGCTTTTTTCTGATGATAATGAAGAAAATATGAAGAGAATTGTAGATATTCCAATTTGGTCCCATTTTTGTGTTAATAAAAATTGTTATTTTCCCATTTTACCCTCATTTCACTAATTCTCCTGATTTTTCTCAGCTTATGCGGCCCAAAATATCTTCTTTTGGCTTATTTACAATTTATGTCCCTCCTCATTTAACAATTGAGATATTTAATCCTTCTAGTAACTTTTACACCTTTTTCAATTTAGTTCTTTTTACTTAATTGACTACCCAAACATTAAAATTTTCTAACGAAATTTTAATACCATATTACTAACATTTCATAAATATTTATAAAAATATTTTTGACTCGGTTTTACGAGATCGAGGTCTCGATACCTTGTTTTTACTCAATTTCTTCAATAATTTCTTTTTCTAACTAACCACTAAATCGGTAAAATTCTTCTATCTATATTTTCATACGATTTCCTATCATATCAATATTTATACAAAAATATTAAAATAAATTTATCTTTAAATCGGATTTTTGGTTACGAAACCACTGTTCCGATAACCTTGAATTTAGGCCATTACAAGTATCATAACACTCTTAAATGGTTGTCGTACTATAGCACTCCTGAATGGTTGTAGTATTATAGCCTCGAGTGAGTAGTTTGTTAGACTTTTTATTTGCATGTTTGTAGCTAGAATTCACTTAATCGCTAACTTCTTTGGGTTCGATCCTCGAAGCACTCTTATACCCTGTTATACAATTTATATTACAACTTACTTGTCACACTTGCAGATATTGTACGTAATTGTTTGGATTTAAATATTGTTTTAGTGTTGATTCTCGCTCAATCACGGTGCTTGCGCCTGTCGAGGGTTGGCGAGGTGGTCACAAGACAATGGTTGTTCCTAAACAAGGGTTATTCTAAATTACTCCAAACATGAGTAATTCTCAACATAATTGTTCCGTGGTGATGCTTTTCTTGGAGGAACTTGTTTTGAATCATGATTCTTCTTCAAAAAATATAATTATTCTAAATAGAAGTTGTTCAAAACAATTGTTCCAAATATTGCTATTCTTAAAACACAATTATTTTAAACAATTTGTTCTGAACCTTAGTTGTTTCCAATAAGAGTTGCTCCTAACTAAAAGCTACACTAGATGGCAACTATTCTAAACTAAAGCCTTGTTTTGAGAATAGTTGTTTTAGATATAGTTATTTTTAATAATGATTGTTTTGAACAACAATTATGCTAAACAAGAATTGTTTTTTCGAAAGAGAAAAATCAAGTGAAGCTACGCTACCACTTGTTCTAGGTTAACTTTTTTATTGTCCTCAGAATCACAATTTCCTAAAACATAATTTTATTTATCTCAAGGAGAGATAAAATATTAATAACCAAAACTAAACATCTACGCCTACTATTGAAGGAAGAACAAAAGACTTTTTTTTCCTAATAGTTCAATTTTTATAGTTTTACTAGACTTTTAAGACATTTTACCCCGATACAAACCTAGATTATATATATATATTGGGATAAATATTAAAATTATCGTTAACTTTGACCAAATGTACAATATTATACATGAACTTTGATTTTGTGTAATTTTATACATAAAATTTTGATTCGATTCAATTTTCACAAATCATTAAAAACATCATCGAATTAGCATTATTTTTATGTTGATATATTGCATACACAAACAAATATAACTATTTGTTTTCATTTCTTTAATTATGTACAATTGAATCAAAATTAAAATTTCAAGTATATATAAACGCAATTCAAGTTTCATATATATAATTGTACCAAATCAAAATTGTATCAAATTGCACATTACAACAAAGTTAATGTATAAATTTGATATTTATCCTTTTTAAAGAATTCTTTTCTATTCCACATTAAAATTTAATTGTAGTAAAAATTTGATTAAGTTTGAAATTCATTATATTTGTTATTATTGTTTGAAAACAATGTATCATCATCAATGTTGAATGTAATAGCAATGTATATTACATTCTCAAATAACAGCATAAACTTAAACTTTGTAAATAACATTATTAAAAGAAATACTCGTAATCCTTGAATATAAATCATAAAACGATACGAAAAATACTAAAAAAAAAATTTCATCTATTGCACCCAATAAATGGGAGTAGAATGCAATAAGATTCCTTTCCGGGTGGCATTTCTTTTCACAACTTTTGAGTTAAAAAAAGCATGCTAGCTTTAAAGTATGGGTTGGTTTGATTTCAGTAGGAAAAGAAAAAAACAGGTAACCCCTTTGGTCGACTTTACCACATGTGAAACAATGGCCACTTGGGCAGGGCGTGTGGACGGCGGAGGAAGGGACAGTTTCTAACTTTTAACCCAACCAATGCTTCCATTGGCATTTGGCATTACCAAATATCCTTCCTCCTTCCACTTTTAATGTCTAACCAACTATAACACGACATTAATACACTAACAACATGTCTCAAATCTTTATTCCCATTTACCCAAATTCCTTGAAAAAACAAACATTTCAAACAAAGAATTAGTACTTTTAAAACAGGTTGATTTGCATCATTGAATTCGCCATCAATTTATGTACATCATCCAATTTTTACTATAAATATGGTTCACCATATTATTCTGTCAACTATGACAGTTTTTAATAGTAAAAATTGATGAAATTTTTTATCTAACATACAAGAATAAATTTACCCTTTTTTTAATAAGAGAGGTAAAATACAATCTAACTCCTAGTATAGGGGCCTCTACGGCACCTTTACTAACTTTGGAATTAATTGTGAGATATCCTTACTGTTTTTAGAACGGGCCTAATCAGTTAATCGAATTGATTGGACCAAAAATCAGTTAAGGTATTGATCTGAAATAAGAAGTTGATCCCGATGATCTGAACCTGAACAATTAATTTTGATTATAATCAAGAGATTGTATTAGGAGTATATAACAAAATTAGGGAAGAGTTTAATAGTGAAAATGTTGATAATATTAATTTAAGATGAGGACGTGTATGTAAATATATGGAATAGCTTTTATAAAGCATTTACGCGTAAGATGTTAGTTCTCCTTTATACATTACTTCAAGTGGGACATTGCAATTTGACTTTCTCTTTTCTTTTGAGTTTTTAATACTACAATAAATAATTTATTTTATATAATCTTATTGTGTTAATAGTCAGTCAACAAATGGATAATAACCTCACTTGTTACTTATTTTAATTATATTTGAAAAATTTTGTTACACCTGTAATTAATTAAGAAAGGTTTAATTCCGCATTATCCTTAATACTCTTTCAATTTTTCAAATTTAATCCTAAATTCATTTGATAATACTTTAAAGGGTAAACTATAAAAGTAGTCACTTTTATTTTCCTTACATTACATTTTAGTCACTTATGCTATTGTTTTGTTACGAAGTGGTCACTCTGTCGTCAAGCTCCGTTACCTCCCTAACGACAATCCTACGTGGCAGTCCAAATTAGTTTTAAATGCCAACTTTGATGTCCAATTGGGACAAGATAGGTTTTTAATTAATTAAAACTTTTAAATTAATTACACCTTGAACTGGAAAAGAAAAATCGTTTGTCTCCTTTTTCTTTTGGTTTTGTTTTCCATTTTGTCTGAAAAACTATTCTCATCCCAGTTGGACATCCAAGTTGGCATTTAAAACCCATTTGGACTGCCACGTAGGATTTCTGTTATGAAAGTAACGGAGCTTAACGGAAAAATGACTACTTCATAACAAAACAATAACGTGAGTGACTAAAACGTAACATGTCAATCATAAGTGACTAAAATGTAATCTGAGGCAAACAAAAGTGACTATTTTGTAGTTTACCCTACTTTAAATGGGATTCTATTAAGTTTCATGTGTTTCACTTTAATATTGATTCAAAAATTTAATTCTAATTGGATACATAGAAGGACTAAATTTTAAAATTCTGAAAAGTACAGGGAGTAAGTTCATAGGTAGACCATTTGACAGGCTAATAATCTACAAAGGGTATATACTTATCCCCTGTTTGGCAGTGGTAAAAAAGAAACGCGGAAGAATGAGAAAAGATGGGGCAGAGACAAATGAAGTGCCAAACAAGGAAAAGTGGAAAACCAGACTAAAACAGCAAAGTCAAACACAAAGAAGTCTGGTTTTATTGGCAGCACCAAAAAGAAATTATTACATCCATAATCCTAAAACATATTCAACCAAATTAAATCAAATTCTTAGATAAAATAAAAACTTTTTTTAATACTAATTAAAAAATTTCTTTACTTTAATATCTCAGAAAACTATTTGGTGTCATAGAAGAAGAAGAAGAAGGAGAAGACTCCTTAAACATGTAATCATATATCCAAAAGCTTGATTCCATCTTGCCAAGCTTTTTTCATTTATAATATTATAAAGGTAGTATTATTTTTACCCTTTCACAAAAAAAGCTTCAAAAATGTTCCCCTCTTGAGTCCACCCACCCTCTCTCTCTCGCTTTTTTTTTTCCCCTTCCTTTTTTTTGTTTATTCAATTGCTTGTGCAAACTAATAAAAGCTCCTTATAACAAGAAGAAGAGGAAGAAGAAGAGCTACAAACAAGTGGAAGAAGAAAAGAAGGAAAAAAAAAAAAACAGAGCTTTTTTAGATGATACAAGCAGCTTCACCTAGAAGCAGAAGAAGCAAGGCCATATTTTGGCCTTTGAATTGATCTTTTTCACGGTGATTCTTTAATACCCAGAGTTTGTTTTTTTGCTTCTGTTTTTTGTGGCTTTCAGGGTTTTAGAGTTTAGGGTTGTGGTTTGAAGGGGGTTTTCCTTTAATGATAGATATATTTTTTGGGGTTTTTGATGCTTCAGAGTTTGAGTTTGGAAAAAGAGGTGACCGAGAATTTGATGCTGAAGAGAAATTAGTGAAGTCAAATTAGAGGTTTTGTAGAATTTTGTTTTCTATGGATCGACTGTGCTGCTTTAGTTCATCTCAGGTAAACCATATTTCTGTTTTTAAGAGTTTTCATGATGATCCCATGTTTTTTTTTTTTTTGGTAAATAAAACTTAAATTAATTGTGACCAAGCTTTTAGTTGTTTATGGATCTTGGTTGTGTGGTTAGTTTTTAGGTTTCCTTGCTTGATTTCAATAGGTTTCTTGTGTGTGCTAATTAGGAGTTTATGAATTTGTGTTCATACCAAGTTTCTACTATAATTCTGCTTATTATGAAGATTTGGTTATTCATGTTAGATTTGAGTCATCAATATGTTTTTTCTCCGTAAGATAATATTACTGAAGGTTTTGAAAACTGGATTAGTATGAGGTTGCTTTTATGCAATGTGGCTATGTGTGGTTCACAATGAGATTTATTGTTCTCATTTTGTCATTTTAGCTTGGAGAAGGGCGTCCGTATTCGAGTTCTGGTAAGGGGAAAAGCTATGAGGGTGTGATAAAGTTTGGTTTCAGCCTAGTAAAAGGGAAAGCTAATCATCCTATGGAGGATTATCATGTGGCAAAGTTCATGCAGATTCAACAGCACGAATTAGGGCTTTTTGCTATCTACGATGGTCATTTGGGAGATACTATACCATCCTATCTACAGAAGCATTTATTTGCCAATATCCTAAAGGAGGTCGGATGTGCCATATCGTTTTCAAATAGTTTGCTTTTATTATTTTTAAGACATCACATGCTTACATTTTCTCACTTATTATAGGAAGAGTTTTGGGTTGACCCCTCTAGAGCCATCTCCAAAGCTTATGAGAAAACAGATCAGGCAATTCTTTCACAAAGCTCAGACTTGGGTCGTGGTGGATCCACTGCTGTAACTGCAATATTGATAAATGGAATAAAACTATGGGTGGCAAATGTAGGAGATTCACGTGCTGTTCTTTCTAGAGGGGGTCAAGCAATACAGATGACAACAGATCATGAACCCAATACTGAACGAGGCAGCATTGAGAACAGAGGTGGATTCGTCTCAAATATGCCAGGTCTTCTACTGCTTCCAGTTTTTAGAAGTTAATTCTTTGAGCTCGTTCACATCTACTCATATATGTTACTAACTCAACGAATGTTTTTGGTCATATCTGCTGAGTGTTTTTAAGTGGTCTTGCAGCTTCTAATACTTAATACTTGTATTTAGCTCTTAGCCTCTTTGCAATCATAGGAAGAGATCATCTCTGTCAGCTTTTCTAACCTTGTAGTAAACCATAAAGTGTTTTGTCTTTCCTTTTTCACATATAAATCACTGGTGAAGTTCTGCACTCTGTTTTATGTTTCTGTTTCTTGTTGTGTCTTTATGTTGGTTATGAAGTACAAATGCATCAGTCATGTTAAAGCCACTAAAAGTTTGAAATGCCCTGTTCCATTGCATTCAGAATCTAGGTATTGCCAACCAAAAAGGAAACTGCCAATCGCCATTATGTTGTATATGTTTTATCATTTTGATTCTTGTTTGTTGGCCCTGTATGGTGAAGATACTAAGAAAGAAATCGATGCCTGAAAACTTTAGGTTTCTACTATTGAGTGGTACTAAGGTCTTGGTTCTAATTTGGTTGATTTATATCCATCATATTCCTTGCGTAAAGTACAACCCTGCATTTCTAATTTGCTAATATGATTTGTTAAATTTGCTATTTGTGCATGCTATCAGGAGATGTTCCTAGAGTTAATGGACAACTGGCAGTTTCACGTGCTTTCGGTGACAAGAGTCTTAAATCGCATCTACGATCAGATCCCGACATTCAATGGACCGACATAGATAACGATACAGATATTTTAATTCTTGCAAGTGATGGTCTTTGGAAGGTAAAAACATTTTACCTTGATGTCTCCTTATTGAGCTGGAAATAGTTTTATAGGATTTATTTTTCCTTTTGCATATGCTTAATCCAGGTGATGAGTAATCAAGAGGCCGTTGATATTGCAAAAAAGTTTAAAGACCCACAGAAGGCTTCGAAACAACTAATTGCAGAAGCGGTTAAAAGAGACAGTAAAGATGACATATCTTGTGTTGTCGTTAGATTTAGAGGATAGAACTGTTTAGATGAGATTTGCAGTATACACCTGAAATAAGAGTTTGTTTACACGGTCAATTTGTGAATCAAACCAACATGAAAATACATACCAAGCACTACGGGGATTAAGGGTTGCACTTCACAAAAAGAACAAAATATAGGATTATCACCCCATGTAAATTCGTTTTTATCGATTAGGTTCAGATGTTTGATATTGTTTGATTTCTTTATGAAGGTGATTAGGAATTGAATGTATATTGTTATGTGGTGTATAGATGAAGTTGGCTTTGATCGTGACCAGAGGAATTTCCATGACCAGAGGAATTTCCATACTGTGGTTCAATGTAGTTACCATGAAACACCCCGATTGGGAAATCGATCTCGAGATATTTTGTCAAGTTTGGCTCTTAGTATTACCTGAATTAAGGTCTTTTTATCTGCAATGTTGGTTCCTTTGCTTCAATTCTACCTTCAGCCGGTTATTCAAGGCATTCATTATTGAATTCAATGGTTATTATCTTCACTAGGGGTAAGGATAATTATAGGAAGGAATTGGACATAACTACATTTATTGGTAGACCCATTGAATTTGCAAAAAAATTGCCTTCATTTCCATGATAGGAGGGGTAAAACTCATGAAGCAACGGTAATAAAAATAATAATAGTCATAATTGGAGTGGCAAAGTTATTGAACATCTCAAATTTTGTGTCAAAAAAAAGAAAGTTGTTTAGTACTCTCTCGGTCAATTTTTCAGATTTCATAAACATGTTCTTAGAGTGTAACGTATGTTCTAAACAAGATTAGAAGGCTGAGATGTAGGGGTTTGGGGGTTGGTAATTGGTTGGTTAACCTTGAGCTGACACCAATAGGGCCAAGATTTGGTAATGTAGGGGAAATGTTATACCACTTATTCCTTAGCTAATCTTATATATAGTTTGCCAAATTCTTTGTTTTTAATGATTGATATATTTTACGTAAACCAAAATAAAATAATAATAATAATAAAATAATGAGTTAAATTCTTCAATTTTTAATATTTAGGTAAAGAGAATTGTTGACACAAAATTTGAGTTATCGGACTAACATTTTGTCTATTACATTATACATAGAGAGAATATTACTTTAATAATAATTTTATCATTTTTTCATTATTTTGGTCAAGTTTGCCTTTAAGCTATAGCAATTAATTTTTTTCCTTTTGTCACTTTGATGGAAAAAGGGGTCTTGCTTCTCTTCCCTAGTCTTAGTTTATTGTTTGAGAAAATAGATGAAATTAATTTAAAAGAAAAACACATTCATTTATCGGTAAAAGAAAATGTTATAAACCCTTAACCTTTATGTAGTAAATTTTTTTTTTACGAAGACAATATAAGAAAATGTACTTTTAAAGTAATTTTACATGATGAGAAGCACCTTGGTTGGGTATAGCAGGTGTAGCAGAGATAAAATTGGGCTTGACCTCAAAATGATTGTGAGATTGCGGTCGGCAAACATTAGTTGTCTGACCTAATTTGTTTGCATACTTGATAGCAGACGAGATTAAGTGGGGCGGCTACTGTATTTGCATAGATGGTGCGGGGAGTCCCATGCAAGTTTGGTGGTGGGAGCTACGACGACAAACGTCGGATCACAAAAGGCATGATTGCATGCTGTATTAATTGGTCTCGACAAAAACAGACAACATAATCAAGATTCTCAATTTGTTGATCTCCATCCGTAGAAGTATGTGATGGAGCAAGAGAAAATCCATCAAGTCATGCATACAGAGGCAAAGCCAGATTGTTGATAAAAGGGTCGGAATATTTATATAAAATTTCACCCAGCCCGCATCAATTTGATGAGAGAAGTTTTGTTTTAGCAACAATTGGCTAAAGAGTAACTACAATATTGGATTTGGAACTTGCCTCTCCCTTAGATACCATGGGTTTGAGATCTAAGTAAGGATTTCCTGAAGACTTCGTTCTGGATGCATAAATAAACCAACTCCCACACTCTAGGAAGCAGCATTAAAAAGAAAAACTGGACCTTCATGCTATGGCCCAAATTCCAAGCAAAGGCTCAAGCACAACTGGGTGATTGAAGTGAAAGCAAAGAATCACACATCGCTAAAAGACAACACAAAAACTGAAAACACAATAAGAGAAAAAAAAACATATTCAATCGTGTTTAAACATAAGAGAAAGCAGGGTCACAGTCTGCAAACATTTTGGCCATCAAATTGGATACAAGCCATAGGTCACAAATCTGGGTATTACTACGAGTTGAAAGTAAGGCACTCTAACAGCAAACTCTTTCCTACCTCGACAAACCAGTCTTTAGAACAATGCTCTTCCATCGAATTAACTCTGCAAAGATAGGAACAAACAAAATTTAGTAAGCCAAAGAAAGAAGTTTTATTTGTTGAAAGCAAAAGGAAAGAATAAGTACAGCTCAAATTTTAACTTTTTCTCACCTCTGCCTGAGGCTCATCTACTTTCGATTGCTCACCTAGAATATCGTTTGCAAAAAGGAAAGTATCAGTGGTAGTTGACAATAGAAGTTGCTAATTCCAGAAGGCATAAATATATAAAATTCAACGAGATAAACCTATATTCGCTTACTAAATCACAGATAAATACACATGCAAAGCATTTACCTCCTTCCTCCGGCAGATCTGAGGTCCACAAGGTGAGATTATCCCTGAGAAGCTGCATAATTAGGGTGCTATCCTTGTAAGATTCTTCATTAAGGCTATCAAGCTCAGCAATAGCCTCATCAAAAGCTTGTTTAGCCAGATGGCAAGCCCTGCTCAAACCATTGTATCACATTAGATATAAACAAGCTGCTAAAGTGGAACTTACATCAGTAACTTCGAGAAACAATGGCTATCACGTAACTGTTCCTCAAATTAGCAGTAAATGAACCATTGCCATCATTGTCCACAATGAAGAGAAAATTTTCAAAGATATCACATGTATGAGCGTGTGTATATATAGCACTCTAACCTCTCAGCAGAATTTAATATCTCATAGTAGAAAACAGAGAAGTTTAAAGCCAGGCCAAGTCTAATTGGGTGAGTTGGAGGCAAATCTGAATTTGCAGTGGTGGTGGCAGCCTACAGTAAAAACAATAACAAACACCGATATCAAAATAGACGGTTTGATGAAGGGTAAGAAGAGAGAAAAAACAAGAAGGAAAACTGGGGTGGTAAGTTGCACACACCTCGTAAGCCTTAAGTGACTGGTCAGCAGCTTCTTTACGATCATCTCCTGCTTTAAATTCTGCCAAATAACGAAAATAATCTCCTTTCCTGTTAACAATAAAAGGGAAGGAATAAGGACATAATCACAACTATTGCCTATAAAAACATACTGGCAAGATAATCCTCACATCTTGTAATAGAAAACAGTTGATTCCCCTGTCGAGGAAGATGGAATGAGATGCTTATCAATGACGGATAGTATATCATCACAGATCTTTGAAAGCTCATCTTCAACCCTCTGCCGATACTCCTTTATCCTCTTCACATTTTGTTCATTACCCTTAGCTTCCTCCTTCTGTTCAATTGAAGACAGTATCCGCCATGATGCCCTTCTTGCTCCAATCACATTCTTATACCCCACAGATAACAGATTCCTCTCTTCCACAGTCAGTTCAACATCCAACTTGGCAACATTCTTCATGGCCTCGACCATTTCTGCATTAAAAAGGGTTTTAACAACACAAACCAGATTTCAAATGAGCTAAAATTTCAACAAAACATAAGACGAGTACCACAGATGTAAACGAGTATGATTCAACAGCAGCGTCTAAGCACAGCCCAAGCATAAACTTTCACACGAAAGTAAAATCATACATTTTTGTTAGTCCAAATCCAACTTTTTTGCTCCTAAATAAGCTAATCTTGTTATCTTTACTATCCATCTACAGCCTAAAAACATAACCATTTTTCAGTATATCATCAAATCAAAATTAAAGCTCTTCTTGTCCCCAAGAATACAGATCTTTAAGCTAAAAAACAAAATAAATGAAAAAAAAAAGTGCGCCTTCATGCATTGGAAACAAAATATCAAATTTCATTAACAAACAGGTAGATCACCTAAAATAAAGTAAAATCAAAAGGTAATACAAGAACAAAAGATTTATTATGAATATTTAAGCATTAAAAAAAAGATTTACCGTCATATCGTTCAGCTTGCTCAGCAAGCCTTGCCAAGTAAACTTGTTGCTCTCTTTCCATGTTCGTCGCTACTTTTTCTCTATTGTCTCTCTTCGTTCTTTTAGGTTTTGCGGATTTTGGGAGAGAAGATGAGGGTAAGGAAGGTAAATAAAACTGCCTTTTGGGGATGAATCTGACCGTTGGATGTGGTTTGATGGGGGGAATTAAATCGACGGTTCAGATTGAGTTCTCTGGTGAGGACTTCGAAAAAACCAAAAAACACGACTTGGAAAAGTAGAAATGTTTGGTGAGGGGGTGAGGGTGGTGTAATACTAAAATAAGAGCGGGTGCATGTGATGAAGCTTGGACCGTTGGATTGGCGATTGATGAGGATGTTGACTGGGACGACGACCAATGACTTTTTATAACTTCTAGGCATAATTAATAAATGTTCGTTTGAATACAAAACTGTAAACATTTTTACCCCTTTTTTTTTTCTTTTACTCTGAAAAATGCAAAATAATAATTTAATTATTTTTAGATTAACTACAAAATTAGCTCCTAAATTATACCATCTTTCACTTAGGTATCTAATTTTCCTATGCCTAATAGCATCTAACCCCAAAAAAATTGGATAAAAAGAAATAATTTGAGTGTAATTTGGTGTAATATCAATCTCGGTATTGAGATTAATCATGATATCTTCTTATTTAATGATAAATGAGTTATAGTAATCAATGAATAACTTCCAATCACCCATATCTCTTCTGGTTGTAAGTCGAGTGTGAGAGTAGTTTGACAATTAACCATTACTAGTCAAACAATCCCAAAAACTCTTAGAATTTAATTCATCAATAATTTTATGAATTAAAAGACTTGACTCTAATAAACAAACCAAACTGTGGAGTTTATTTAAATTAAATAATCCCCGTAATGATTAAGTACAAAAACAAATATTTATCTCGAAATAATCCCCAAATTATCAACTTGATACACATTTATCCAAAATAAGTACGAACTACCCCACTCATATATTCATTACCCAAAACTTGCCAAAATTATCAACTTAACTCATCCTCCATAATTAACAACCAAATTAAGCAAAGAGGTATGATTAAAATAATAGTTCTACAACCATTTCCTTGACAATAAATACAACAGCTTGCAAATCTAGTTAAACACACAAATCCTTTAGCTACAACATAGTTAAACTTCTTAAAGTCGACATTGTACCAAATTTGTCAAGACACCATAATTATACAAAATTCAAAATCATGAACAAACTTTATGTTCATAAATAGAAGTTATTATGACACGCAAATTACCATATTATTTGGTCCAACATCAATAAATGCTCATATCTTACGATACCATCTTTCCAGTAACATGTATGGTCATGATTGAACCACATATTAAAATGTCAGTTGTTAGCACCAATATAAGAATGTATAATATGTTATAACATATACTTGTAATTTTACTTTCTAGCAAGAGAGAAATTGAGATTCTTTAAAGGTATAAGCGAAGTCCACCGAACTCTCATAATTATAAAATCACAAGGAAACCATTTACTTCCTTGTTTCTCATTTTATACGCCTTGCATTGTGTCTTGCATAGCCAAAATTGCAAGCTCCAACTATATGTTCTAATCAATTTTAAATTAGATAACAATAGGAGATACATGGCTTTGAATTGAGTTGTCAGACTTTTTTGGCCTCAGCATACCTCCAATTATCCAAATGATGTAAGTTCTAACATGATGTTGAATATCTTTCAGTGTTGGATTCTCTAGAAGATGCTCGAAACGACTTTTTAATCATGTTAACTTAATTTGAAGCCCATTGAAATCAAACTTATGGTCGGTATATGTTTTGAATGCTGCAACAAAGACCCCAACCGAATTGAAATAAAAAAATTCTCATTACTAAACGCTCGTCCGTTAGAAAGTCCTTTAATAATGCTACATCTTCTAGCATTATTGTCATTTCATCGCATGGGAGATGAAACATATGAGTCTTCATTATTCAATCAAGGCGTAGATGAATGAGGGCGTGGAAGTAAAATTGTCAATTTGGCTAGCGTGATAGAAACCGACATCTCTTGATAGATGAATGGTTCTGTCGTCAAGTGCATCATTCTCCATATTACTATGACATTGAGCCATTAGAGAATACTTCATTGTTGTATTTTAAGCAACATGTCCTTTCGATCTTAAGGGACAACCATTATAGTATGCTTCAAAGTTTGGATTTAAAAACTCTTGAGCATGTATGATATGAAAGAATGTAGAGGAGGAAGGGTTCGAGTTTTCTATAAGAAAAAAATAACAAATGGGATGAGTTATTTATAATACCTCCACACTCATGAGTGGCAAGGTCAATTTAAATTATTATTCTCCTCTTCAAAAAAAGACTGGTTGCAGGTTACAATTAGATTCTCTTGAAATTTTTACAAAGACCTCAACTAGAGATGACAATTTGAATTGCAGATTAGAATTTTTGTAGATATTCGATCTATTTTTTTGTGGATTTGAATATTACATGTTTAGATTATATTTTATTTCAAAATTTAAAATTATTATCAGTTGCTGATTCAAAAAATGCAAATATCCATTACTCAAATCCACATTACTTATACAAATAATGGATGTAAATTGATTCAAATATCCAAACTCATTAGATAAAATGTGCATATATTTTATATATATAGTCAATCTCTATAACAACCACCGCTATAACATTGTTTCACTATAATAATCAAGTTTCTAGTAGAACCGACTTTTTATGTTTTATTTAAACCCTCTATAACAACTTTTAACTTATAATAACAACAATTATAATTATGAAGTACATTCTTCATTAAATTAGTTCTTTGCAACAACACTTTGTCTTAAATTTTAAGTAAAATTATAGTTATTTCATATAAATAAGCCTATTAATTATAATTTATTAAATTAAAATATTATTTTAATAAAATGTTTAAATTTCAAACAAAAATATTAGTAATCAAATTTTATTAAATAAAAAATATTCAATGAGTAGAATTAAAGGACATCAATTCAATAAATCATTAAATTCCTAATCAAATATTCTACTATGAATTTGAAACATCATAAACTATAAATTGATTACTTGAATTTGATAACTAATACCGATTAATTGAACTTGTTATATTTATAAACTTCATAACTAATAATGTGAAAGAATGTAAAATAAAATATACATAAAAGTAATACAATCACCGCTATATGTTTTAAATTTTGTTGATCGATTTCCACTTTACTTTTTTTAATATAATCTTACTTTCTTTATTTGATCAAAATTCACGATATTATTTTTATTTTAAGTTTACAACAATTACATTTCTATAACAACATATTGTATATATGAAAGAGTTTTAGTTTATTTGAATTCAGATTTTTGTAGATATAGAAATCAAAAATGATTGAATTTTTTGAATTAGGTTTTAAAAAAATTTAGATAGTAATACTCGAATAAACTACGAATAATAAATGGATTCAAATTATTATAAAAATATATGGATATTCGACATGCTGCCACTCCTAATCTTGATACCCAAAGATATAGAGGTCTCTTTAAATATTATCCAAAGTTGTTTTAAAATATATAAGCGGATATAATTTAAATTTAAATATTTTACAAAGAGTTCGAGGTTTTATTAATCATTTCATAATTATTACATTGATTCCAGTGGGATCAGAAAATTAGATAGTACAATACTTAACTAAATTTAACACTGATTGATGTTAAGATAACTTAAAATAATTAACTAAATTTAACACTGATTGATGTTAAGATAATCTAAAATAATATATTTGAATTTTGTCCAATTTCTTTTTGGATTTTGCCCAAATCTTCATCTATTGTGCATAGATCAAACAAGGCAGCGCTCGCGATGGTGTTGGTCAGTTCACCTTATTTAGGACGGAACAAGGAGCCGACTGTTTTGGTGGCCAGATAATGGAGGAAGAGAGGAGAAGCAGTCCCTCTGCTGTTTCCTTGTCTTATTTTATATATAGGGCTTGTTAATGATACCTTATATATTTAGGTTGTCATATGGGAATATGACTAACGGATTCCTTGATGAGACTTGATAAAATTTTATATGTATAACAATTACTTCTCAAGTCGAAGGAGAGGTTATAAGTGGTCGTATTTAAGATAAAAATATGAGCGAAGCCTCTATTTTGTATGTTAATTTTTTTTTTTGGGAAGCGAGTGCCAATTGTCAAATTACATATATTTAATACTGTTGAAAGTATACAAATATAATTATCGAGCAATATGCAGTTTGGGGTACTTTTTTGTAACTTTGTAAATTTTAACTAAGTGATTTAAGCCTTAGCAATGAATCTACTATTAGACATGGTGAACAATTTCGTCTCGAGGTGTAAAAGAAATAATATATGAATGATGAATAAATCTTATCATCTCACAAGGACCTTGGCCCTAAAAAAAATCATATAGTCCTCTTATAAATAAAAAAACTATAATTGATATATATAGTGAAATTATACCTTACCCCAAAATGAAAAGTTTTCAATTACACTTTAACCCTTAAAATTAAAATAAAAATTGTTTAATCCATTCAAAAATAATGAAATTATAAATTAAAATATAATAAAAATTATAATTAAATTTCAATCCGGATAGATTTTACTTTGTAGTGATTAGTATTGTACATGTTATTATTCTATCTATATTAACTTTGAAATTTTGGGATATATTGGACTCTGCCTTATCTTTGTTTTGTTGTATATTTTGTCAACCATATACCTATCAGGCTGACATGTTTCAAGTGAAATTATGTATAGCTCAAGTGTCATTATCTATTCAGGTTTCTAAAATAGCGGCTCTTGATAAACTATGGGGTTAATTAGTTGTTTTTCTAATACAATTTCTTGTGCAGAAAGTATTTGGCATCGTTTGAAGCAAATGGGGTTTCAGTCACTGTGCATGAATGCAGTTTGCTAAAAAGCTTTTCCACTTCATTGACAATAGCAAACCTGTATGTAGTTATATGTCCCTGTGCGTACTTCCAGTTCCAGAAAATCCGCGATTCTTTTTCTAGTTTTAGGGAAATATAGCTATCTGTACACGACCAAGATACCAGCCAGTTCCATAGACTCTGCATTCTGCTGCCCTTGTCCACCATGGATATTTGTTGACAGGTGACCTGTAATGGAACCATGAACTTTCTATAAAGCATTTTCATAATTGCTCGACTTTTCTGTGTCACTTGCAATGCAAACTAAAGGTTACATTATTATCATTGATGGTACTTACCTCTGGAAAATTCTTCTGTTCACAGATCATGAAGAACAATATTCCCCATGGGGGCATATTCCATGCTAGCCCATCACTCAGTGAAGCTCAGTTCCTTTGTTTGAATTCTTATGCTTTAGGTAGATAAGGGTTTCTATGTATTGCCTGAAAACATTTTGTACTTCAAATAATAATATGCCATATGAAAAAGTCTACTTTGGAATGCAAATATGCTTTTAATGGAGACAAAGGCTACACCAATAGTTGATACATTGCAGTTCTCAGTCTGGTTCTACTCTGTGACCTATTCACAAGCTGCGGTGCCGCTTATTGCAAAAGATGTAATCTAAAATCATATTAACAAATGAAATTTAACAGCTACTGAGCCAAGATACAATAACATGATTCAAAGATTTAAACAAAACACCAAAGTTGGTGTTTGAGAAAATATGAAACAAAAAAAAAGCTCCTGCTTTCAAGAGGCCCCAGGCAAACTTTTTCAGGGAAAACAAATACCTATCCATACCAGCTAATGAGTCAGCGGCATCCAGTTACCGGCACAGCACGGCTTGTGTTGGCGTCACCGATTGAAACAGTTGCAAGGGATTTAGAGGCCCATGCTCTAGCATTCATTGCACCTTGCAAATTGCTTCTCTTGCAAGGTTCCTTCAGGGAATTAAACAACTGAATTGCTCGTTTTAGATAGGCCAAAGGATGTTCCAACAAACTCCCCAACTTCAAATTTCGAATAAGCAATCTCCAGGTGAAATGAGCAAATACAAGCAATGTTGGATACAATAGGTAAAGCGACCTAAGCAGCACAAAAGTGGTAGCCAGCGCTAAATAGGTCTCTTGTCTTAGTAAATTTTCAGGAGATCTTGCCCATGGGAATGGGCAACTTTCTGGCTCAGTGCTATTATGCTTCTCATGATTTGACAAATGTCCAATTTTGTTAATTGATGCTTTATCCAGAGACTTCTTCCTAATGCCTAGAACCATGTAACATACTCATCAGAAAATTAAAATCGGGCACTAATAATCAAGAAGAAGAAAAAAGAAACACAATAAATTAAATGGTAAAGCAAACAGGTAATGCAAGTTTCTCATAGCCTGCAGATATAGAATATTAATAAAAAAAAAACATCATATGAAAGCATCACAAACAATTATTACTTGGTGGGGAAATTGTTGCATTGTTTTATTGGCAACCAATGTGGGGGAGAGAAGGGGAGAAGTTGAAAATTCATTAGCGCCCGTGCAGAGAACCAAAAACAACTTCAGGCAATGTCTGAACTTTGGCTTGTGGGATTCACAGATAATAGTATAGGTAATAGGATAATACACAATTGATGAGTTAGTTGTCTTCATTGAACTTATTTTACCTAATTTCCTGTCATCCTATCCAAGTAGGATCACGCAATCTTATGAATAGAAGTAGGACTACAATAGTCCCATGCGATAACACTATGGGGGATGAGATGGGTACATTCTAGATTTTACATGCACCAAAAATAAGAAGAACTGAATACAGTTTACAGTTCAAAAATGTCTTCTCACTTCTATCCTAGAAAATTCATGGTCTTATGTACTGAAAACAACCAAATGCAGGATGAATTGAGCATCAGACAAGTCAAACACCAAACTTCAAGAAATAACATAAAAAGAACGAAAATGAAGAGTGATAAACAAAATAAAAGTATGCCATATTGCCATTAGACAAAAACATAAGGATAAAAGTATCTCTATTCAGACTTCTAAATGAATCAATTCAACATAACATATGGAAATTCAATTATTCAAAAGTTGCAGAACAAAGGCCTTACCAGTGACATCACAATAGAATGCACCTAGAGATTCAAAAGTCCGGTTTCCAAGATAGCGCACGTGCATTGTAGAATTTAAAAGGAAAAGAGTAGGAAACCCATGAACTCCATACTTGGAGAGTATGCTGAAGAATCACAAGCACCACTATTTAGTTTAACAAGATATAATGATATATATATACACACGCAATCATAACAAGTAAATAGCAAATGACAAATATTTGTTCACAAACCTTGGCCTGACAGCTGATTCTTCGATGGCAAAATGGGGGATGGAAGGATAGGAGGAAGAAAGGATAGAGAAGGTCGGTCTAAAAGACCTGGAAAACGGGCACCAAGATGCATAGAAAAGCACTGCTACGTAATCATGACTGTTCTTGTGGACCATGTTAAGCACCTTTTGCAACGAAACCTCATCTCCCTTCGCAGTGACAAAGAGCAAGTGATTAGTAATTGTACAAACAAAAAGCATAATACTAGGAATTCAATGCAATCCTAATATTGACATTTCAGAAATGTTAGTACCATTAGACCAAATGCAAGATAAATAAATAAATAAAACCTTGATGAAATTTAATGGTAGGCATAGCTCCATTTCCAGTAGATCATTACTTATCTAAACAATTTATATCCAAATGCAGAATATGGACGAATAAAATTTTAAAAAAGAAATCAATCAACTTATTTACAGCTCATAATTATAGGGAATTTCCTGAAAACCTACCAGAAACGTTGAGATTGTAGGTTTCTAAAGCGAAGTTTACTCCTAAAAGCAGCCAAAATGAAAAACCCTAAATCCGTTCCGAATAACAATATCTTGAAGGCATATTTATCAGCTTATAGCTTCAAATTAAAAAAAAAACAATATTTTCTAAGCCTAGAACAAAATAGACACAATACAGCATCAAATCAGCCAATAAAAATAATAAATATTCCCCTGAAAAGAAAAGATATATAAAATTGAACAAATTATGCCAAGGTACCTCGGTAACACCAACGAAATCGATAGATTCAGTGAAATCAGAGTTAATGGGACAGTAGGAGTCTCGGAAGTCAAAGATCGCGTCGGAAATTGATTCCTTGAGACAAAATGGAACCCTAACGGGACCGGAGACGGCGCATGGTAGCATCATCCACCACAAAAGCAAAATTAGGGTCCCCGTTTGCCATGCCTCCTTACCCATCAACGACCGGCAACGGATTACTGATTCACACAATAAAAAAAGAAGAAGAAAGGATCGCCAATTATTTTTATAAAATAAATACCCTATAAAGGGATTTCCAAAATTGAAACTGCAAAGGAGAAAATAGGGATTAAAAACGGTTGCATTTTAACAGATGAGATGAATTATCATGGTAACAACAACAACAACAACAATAATAATAAAATAAAATTAAGATGGTATATTATTTTTTTTTAAAATGGAGCAAATAAAAAAATACCAGTAGTATTTTATTTTCTTTAATTAGTAAAATCTTATGTTTGGAAAATATGAGGAAAAAAAAGAGAGAAGGGAAACAGCAAAGCTCAGACACAGAGAAAAGATGGAAAGGATGAAAAGATGATGATTCAATGATTTGTTGCGCCACGATGGTGTTTTCTTTTTCTATTTTTTTTCCCGGATTTGATATTTTCAATTGGGAGGTTAATATATATTAAAAGTATCTGTTCTTTTATAAATTTAAAATTTAGTCCATATATTTTTTAATTTCAAAATTTAGGTTCAACAGTTTGATAAGCTCGTTTTGTTCATTACAAAGTTATTTTTTAGTTATATTGCTATCGAGTGAAATTTTTTATTTCAAAATGTCATACCAATAAATTTAATAGTGTTAACATTTAGACTTGGATTTTGAAATTTGAAAAGTAGAGGAATAAATTCCTAAAAAAAAAGTACAGGATTAAATTTTAGATTTATGATTAGTATAGGGACCTATGGTATATTTTAACCTAATTGATCTTTTTTGGTTAAAATGTGCTATTAGTCCCTATACTTTTACAAAGTTTGAGATTTAATCCATATTTCAAAGCTAAAATCAAGTCCTCCCACTTTTTCAAATCCAATCATTATCGTTGTTGGTAGCTTCCGTTAGATTTTGTCAACTTAATATGTTTATTGTCTGTCAATCATATACTATGTCATATGAAGATAGTCTAATTAATATACCAAGTTGATAAATTTTGACAAAAGCTTATTAATAATGTTGATGGTTGAATTGAGATTTTAAATTATAAAAAGTATGAGGATTTAATTTTTAATTTTTAAATTATCAAAGTACAAGGATTAACAGCATATTTTAACCTTTTCTCTTTTACTGTATTGACTCTTTAGTAGTGCAGGTATCTTTACTCTTTTTGTCTTAACCATGTGTTCTTATCCTTTGAATTTTTTAAGTTTTTTTTTCTTGTTTTTCGTTGTTGGTATTAGAGGTGCTCATGGGCCGGGCGGCCCGGCCCGGCCCGATGGCCCGTCCGAAATATAGGAGGGTTTGGGTAAAAATATAGGCCCGAAATATGGGCTTGGGCAAAAAAATGAGGCCCGATTAAAAACGGGCAGACCTCGGCACAACTTTTTGGCCGGGCCCGCCCGGCCCGAATATAATAAATATTTTATTATTTATTATTTTTTTAATTTTAAAATACTTTTAAAATACTTTTTTTTTAATTTTTTAAATTTTAAAACTTTTTTAAAATACTTTTTTAAGTTTTTTTAAGTTTTTTTAATTTTAAAATATTTTTAAAATACTTTTTTTAATTTTTGTTTTAATTTTCAAAATAAATTTTTGGTATTTATTTAAAAAACGGGCCGGGCCGGGCCCGAGTTTATGAATTTTTTCCCGGGCCGGGCCTGGACAAAATTCTAGGCCCATATTTCTGGCCGGGCCTAGGATCCGGGCCGAAAATTTTTCCTGGGCCCGGCCCGGCGCATGAGCACCTCTAGTTGGTATGTTAGGCAAATCATTAATTGGTATTATTTTTTAAAAAATATGTAATATTTTAATGAGATTCTTTAAACTAATATAATTTCCACCCACCTTTCACTTTGGTTAATTATTTATTTATTAAATGTAAAATTTAAAATTACAGTTTGTTTAAAGCTTTTGTTATCTTCAGTATATTTGAAATTTAATTTCCGCACTCTTATTTTTAAGAATGAATTTAGTTTTTCTATTTTCAATTTAAATTTTAAGTCCATTTATTAATACAATGCGTTGATGTGTCATTTTGAAAAATAAAATAAAATTGATATCCGGTAACAAAAATAATATTGTAATGAATCGAACTTTATAAAGAATTTTAACAATTCTTAAAAGTTTATATCATCATTTTAATTAGGATGAAGTATTTAGACTAACTAATGACATTATAAAAGTCGATGTATCAAATTATGTTAAAATTAAAGTATATAGATTAAATCTCAAATTAAAAAAATAAAAATTAAATTGAAATTTAATCATTTTATAATCTAAAAAGTAGAAAGTTTAAAATTGAAATTTACCCATAATATTTTAATATTTATTTATATAAATAAAAGCATATATTGTCTTGACTTTATTATCATAAGTTTTAATTGTTTTAAGTCAAACCTTTTTTTTATGGTAAGTCTATTATTCGTAAATTTGAGATTTAATATTTATATTTAATTTGGTATAATATGGGTTTTTTATTGCTATAATATTATTGATTATTAAAAACAATTTACATTGTAACACTTCTTGCCCGACCCAGTCATCGAGTCTGAGTTACGGAATGCTACGAGCGTTACTCGAGCAATTACCGACGAAAATATAGAAATTATGTCAATCAAATAATCATTTATAGCTATGGTTCACAACTAAATTCGAGCCTTAATCAAGCTTACGAGATCTTTTTTGTTGACCAAGCATGAATTAAGACGAAATTACAAAGTTTTGAAGATCTAGGGCCGACATCGTGACATCGCCAAACAATTTTTCATGTTGAGACTCCAGCCACTCGACGTCGGGACATCACAAACTGTTGTGACGAGGAGACTTTCTCGTCTCAACATAAACTCTATTTTGGTACATTTTAAGCCATTTGGTACCTATTCCATGCCAAGCCAACCTTTAGCTCAAATGGTGCATTATGCACACTTTTAATCTGCACAAAATCAATATAATAGCATGCCTAACCATCCATTTAACTACTTTTAAACTTCCATTCCAACATTTCCACAAGTTCGGCAACCACAATTCAATCCAAGCTATACCAATTCAATCAACCTATCTTTAGCTTATCACCAACCAATCCATTTTACTATGCCTTATCACATTCAATATACCATTCAATACTTATCATTCAACACAACTTATATGGTCTCATGCATAACCAATTCATACCACAACATAAACATAAGTTTACCATATGGCCAAAAACATATATAGACATATGCATATACATTAGTTTCAAAATCCAACACCAATCAAGGCTTACCTAACCATTCATTCACAACTAACACTTATACTGTAACGACCCAATAGTCGTGGGTGTCAGAAAATGTATTTCCAAGACTCTGTTTCCGTAAATCGAATTCGTAAATATTTATTAAAAATATTTACGAAGCTAGTTGTATAGTTAATTAGGTTTTGGTTAGGTGAATTTGCATGAATTAAGAGTAACTAGGTATAAGGACTATATTGCATATAAGGTGAAAGTTGAATTATAGATTAAAAAAATTTAAAGGGACTAAAGAAGTAATTATGCCATTACCTTAAAATGAGGTGACATAAGTGAATATTATTCTAAAAATTAAAGTTAAAAATATATATTATAATATTATAATATTAAATCTTAATGTTTAAGTATATATTATATTATAATAATAAAAGAAAAGAAAAAGAAAGAAAGAACAAACGAAACAAAAGGGAAAAAGAAAGCAAAAGGAGAAAGACCAAAGCTAGGGGTTTCAAAGTTTCAAGCTCAATTGCTAAAGTCGTATCGGAACCCTCGACTAAAAAGAGAAAAGATAAAGTCGACGAGGAATAGCTCGGAATTTTCGATTTGTATTTCTATAATCCAAACTTAGTTATTAATTATTGTATTTTGATTAAATGTTATGGTAAGTGATTGAGGTGAGTATTTGACATTAAATTGAATTTATATATATGTGATTATATGAAAAATTGATATTGGAGATTGATTGTTTTTTAATTGTGAAATTAAACCCTATTAACTGTATCGGGCTGAGTCGAATATAGATGGCATGCCATATGATTGGAAGAGTTCAGGGATTTCTTCGGCTTCGAGTCGATGAGACACTGAGTGTCAATTTACTACTTCGGATTAATTCGATGAGGCACTGGATGCCAATTTACTTCGGTTTAGCCAATGAGACATTGGGTGTCAATTTATTACTTCGAATTATCTGATGAGGCATTAGGTGCCAAACTGGTGAGTTTTGGTTAGATCCGTGTATCCATCCGAGTCCGAGTTGTGTTAATAGGGGTAAATGAATAATAAAGTTTTATGATTGATATTGAAATGGCATGGTATGAAAAATGGAAGTGAAATAGTGAATTGAAAATAGAATGTGAAATATGTTGCAAATATATGGAATATATTATTTATATACTCGTGAAATGAATATGGAATGGATAATGCAATTGTATAATGAAATGTGAAATAAATTGTGAAAAGCTATTTATATAGTTAGTATGAGAATTGAGATATTTGTGAAACAAATGAAATATGATATGGTTGTTATAATAGTTAAATATTAATATATGTTTATATTTCAATTGTATATTTGTAATTTCTTATCTTTAAATATTCAAATTATAGAAATACCACTGAGTTTTACTCAGCGTACGGTTTTGTTGCGCAGATTAGGTACAGTGATTTTGAAGAGTTGTAATTGAGGTTGTGACCATCCATCTCATCACATCTCCAAGTGTCAAGAGGGTATGTTTCAAAATTTTGAATAAAATGGCATGTACTTAGGAAGATCAAGTTTGTTCCAAGTAGTAGGGACTAAAATATAAGTTATAAAATTTTCTTTTTAATGTTCAAATATATTAGTGATTAGCCAAAATCACTTTGGCACCAAATGTAATATTCTTATATCAGGTTCCTTGGGTCGAACCGGGTATAGGGGTGTTACATATACAACCTACTAGATACATGCCACAATATCAAACTTAAACGAGGAAAACTCTACCAAGTCGATAGAAGGATAGTGTGATCTTCGAGCTGATCCAACTGACGAATTTCAAAAATGACGATTTACAAAAATGTAAAACTAGGTAAGCATTTTGAATGCTTAGTAAGTTCATAGGTAAATAACGATAAATTTACCTCAAATCACAATTAACATAATGTATTAGCTAACTACACAACTTTCCTATCTTCACATTTTACATCAATAAGATGAGATAATCAAATATGATTCGTATAACATTTTAATTTGACAATGTAATTCAATACAAATCCATTTTGTTAGAATCATCAAACATATACATCATTTATATCATTCCAAGTTCACATAGTCATTTGAGCATAATTTCATAACATTTATCTGAAAATTCTCTTTTAAAAATTATTCTAGTAGCCCGAAGAACTATAATAAATAGATTTGGATACACGGGTAACCACACCACACCAGAGTGCACCGAAGTGCTAACAAAGGCATCGAAGTGCAAACAGAGACACCAAACTGCAAACTCGTACAAGCGCGAAACTAACCCTATTGGCATGTCAATCGTATCCTATCCTTTAATACATTCACTCGGGCACCATTAACTCGTTTAACCATTAATTTACAATTCAATCCAAATCTCACCTTATTGTACCGATTTGTAAATAACTCAAATTCCATATACACATACACGAAGATTATAATTTGAGTACATAAAACAATTAAATATATCTATACCATATGAACTTACCTAAAAAAATTCAACAAACAAGTTGAATCGTAGGGACTAGTTAGAGATTTTTCTTTTTCCCCGGTTATCTTCGACTCAATTAAAATAGTGATCTATACGATAATTTAATTTCAATCTATCACTTCCAAATATCTTATAACACTTAAACATATGCATATGAAATTTTAATTTCAATTTTGATTGTTCCTAAATTTTTCACTTTATTCAAGTTAGTACTTAAAACCAAAATGTCATAACTTTGAAATTTGAGTTTTGATTTTGAAATCGATCGCAATTTCATCATTCTATAGACCACCAAAACCTATAATTAAAAAAAAACTCATGCTAAAATTGAAATGATTTTACTTTAGTCCTTATGTTCAAAACTAACTATGTTCACTTTACAATTTAGTCAGTTTTCATTGCTAAGCTTAAAATCTAACCAAATAGCATCAAAAAAAATTCAAGAACCATTAATGGTAACATTTCAGAACTTTAACATTTTCATGATTTAGTACCCGGGCTAGCTAAATCAAGCTCCTAAGACCTAAAAAATATAAAATTTACGAAAAATGGGCCTCGAATGTACTTACATGCAAGGGCCGAAAGCTTGGAAGTGTTCAACAATGGCTTCCATATCTCTTTTTTCTTATTCTGAATGGTGGAAGGAGAAAATGGTTGAAGATGATACCATTTTATGTTTTAATGTAGTATTATTAAATTTGAACTTAATTATTAACATATATTTTATTGAGTTACACATTAACCAGCCACCATATATAAATTCGGTCTAATTGCCACATAAATCTTTAAACAATAACTAATTAAGTTTTTAAACTAATAAAATCCAATCTTTTACGATTTTTACGATTTAATCCTTGTAGCTTAATTTGTCGCTAATTCAATAAAATTACCTATCCAAAATTCAATTCACCTATACAATAACTTCGTAAATATTAATAAAAATATTTTTAGGCTCAATTTATGAAAACGAGGTCTTGATACCTTATTTTCCAGCACCATTGACTTTAGGGTCAAAACACTTGTTCCTTAATTAATTATTCAATTAACAAATTCGTCAGACCAAAACTCAATATAATATCATAATTAACTCGTAAATATTAAGTAATAACTCGATCATCAGAGAACGGGGTTCCGAAATCATCGTGGTTAAAATACTTATGTGGGCTTTTTTTCCCCAAAAACATAATTTCTAACTCATGATGTTGAAATATTTTTTTTTTTTGTGTGTGTGAAAATGGTGTTTTAAGAAAATTTCATGTTAGCATTCTAACCAGAATAGTACCTGATATAAACTATTTCGATTAACTAATAACATTATAAAAGCAAAAGAATAAACTTTATGTCAAATTAAAGTGTATGGACTACATCCCGATTTTGAACATAGTAAAGGCATCAAAATTGAAAATAATGGATTTGAACATAGTAGAGACAACTACAATGAAAATCGACCATTACCTTATAATGACTAAAACTATTTGAACTAACTAATGGCATTATCAAAATAAGAGAATTAATTTCAATAAAATAGAGTCACCAAAAACTAAAAATAAACCATTAATAAAAACTTTAAAAAAAAAGATAGTTGTCATTGCCTCCTCTATTAGGGAGAGTTTTTATATTTAGGTATAGATATATAATATATTATTCATTTGTTACAATTTGGCAACAAAATTAATGTGTTAACTGAATCAAACAACGTTGGCTTCCATTAAATTGCTCAAATTACTACAAATGGTTAATATTTAATACACCCTAAAATTATAAGGTAACTACATTGATAATGATCTAATTATTAGTAAGTTTTTTTCCTTTAACTGTAAAAAGTTATAAAACAGTCATTTAAAAATTTGATTATTATTTTGTCCATTTTGTTAATTATTGTTAATTGGGTAACAAGAAAATGATGTGGCATTTTGAAATTGGCATAATAATAACCCTCGATGTTCATGCATCGTGTCAATTTGGTATTCATTTAAAAAAGAAGCTTTACAGTTTACATGTTGTATTAATTTGATCCTAATTCTAAAAATATATCAAAATTCATAGATTTTTACAAAAAAAAAAGAGAGTTAATAAATTAGAATAAATTAGAAGTACATGAACCTACTAACTTTTTAAATTGACAAAAATATAATGGATCAAATATAAATAAAATTTAACCAAATTTGATGACCTCCCTAAAATAGCTACTACCAAATCATCGTCATTTATTCGGTCAACACCAGCATCAAACTTCTCCTATTTCTCTCCTTTCTCTATATGTCGACTCAATTTTTTTAGAACAATCCTGAATACCTCTAAAATCTCCTCTTTATTTTTGAAAATCCATAACTCTGATTTCTACTATCAATTGTTGAATGACGTAGGACTCCAACAGTAGCTCTTCCTTGGTCCAATCAACACTCTGATCATGATTTTGTTTAGAGTAGCATAGATGAAGAGTAGTGTCAGTGCCGTGAATGGTCGCGATGATATTTGGAGTAGTGTGGCAATGGGTCTTGTGATTGTAGCTGCTATTCACGCCAAGAGAGGGGTGAGATATGCTGCAGTCACTACAAACAAATTGCCTTATATTGAAGGTTTTAAAACTGCGCCAAAAACAAAAATTTTGTTGGTATAAGTTTGAAAACATCTATATTAACAGTCAAAAAGGCTATTTCGATTAAAAAATATATCATTGGTACATGTAATATTACCAACGAAAAACAAGATTGTTAGAACAGGTCCAAAACTTATACTATAATGACCTAAATTTTAGTGGTATTGAAAAACGTAATTTCGGAGCCTCATTTCGTAAACCAAATCCATAAATATTAAATAGAAATATTTACAAGGTTAATATAAAATATATTGAGATTTGATTAAGTAATTAGGCGAAAAAGTAGTTAATTAAAGCTTAAGGACTAACTTGTAAAAATAAATCACTAGAGAGTTTTAATTAGGAAAAGGCTTGAGGATCTAGATAGCAATTATTTAAAGGATTAAAATGGTAAATAAATCAATGTGCTTTATATAGATAATGGCATGTGATGATGATATCTATTATACATAATTTATAATTAAATTAAACTAAAATGAAATAATAATTAACTAAATATATTTGATTAAATTAATTAGCTTACTAATTATACTATATATGTTAAGTGGGATAAAAGAGAAAAATCTTTCTCTTCTTCTCCCAACCCTAAACACCATTAAAGAAAAGAAAGAAGAAAGCTTGAAACTTTTGAACATTCGACCACCATTTCAAGTAAGTTCTTAAGCCATTTTTCTTTTATTTTTATAGATTTATGGCCATGAGAGCTTGATTTGGCTACCTCATGTATTAATTTGTCCAATTATTGGAATTGGGTAAGTTGTCATTGTTGAGAAATTGAAGAATTAGGCTTGAAATTGATAAAAAAAAAAGCTTAGATTATGAAATTGACTAAATTGTAAATCTTAATAAGCTTAGTTGATAACTTTGTTACATTAGGGACTAAATTGAATAAAATGAAAAACTATCATGATATTATGCTAGGAATAGAAAGTATAGGGTCCCTAATGCAAGAATATGAAACTAAATTTTAATTTGAAGGTATATATTGAAAGTTATACAAATCTCAAGTTTAGGAATTAAATTGAATAAAATGAAAAATATGTTTGAATTTGTATTAGAACATGAATTGAATGAAATTTGTTATCGTTTATTTGTTGAATTATCATTTGCAGCTAAAGACAACACCGAGCAATTGGAGGGAAAGAAAAAGCGAGATTCGTCAATGAATGACCCACGATACCAATTTGTATTTCTATGATTCAAGATTAATCTATTTATTGCATGTTCATGATATTTTGCATAACATGGTATTGGGTGAGCCAATAATGGTCGTTTGAATTGAATTACTATGATTGATATTGAATATCGAGAATTTGGATTGAATCGAATAAAATAGAAAATAAGCATGATATAATTGATAATGATCCATGTGATGAATTGAGTATAATAAAATGGTGATATATGATTTATGATATGAAATGATGAACAAAATGGTATGGAATCGAGTATTGAATATATGATATTTTGTAATTGGATCACCGGTACCTATTAACTATTCAGACAGAGTCGGACATAGTTGGCATGCCATAGGGTTAAATTGTGTACGGATTTATACTTCGGTTTATTCAATGATGGACTTATGTGTTGTTATAATTTGAATGTCGATAATGGCAATGTATCACAAAGAAAAGAAAGAAAAATAGAACACACAAATTTTATGTGGAAACCCTTTTGGGAAAAAAAACCACAGGCAAAGGAGAAGAAAATTCACTAATGTCGAATTCGAATAATATAAGAAAAGTTTCAATTGCATCTATTTATATGTTGAAAAACCTTATTCTAATCAAAGTCAAATAGAAACAATGTAGTAAGGTTGAAACACCTTATTCTAATCAAAGTCAAATGGAAGCAATGTAGTAAGGTTGAAACACCTTATTCTAATCAATATCAAATAGAAAAAGTGTACTTCTATACAGATTCCACTTATGCAGTCTCTATTTTATTTCTTGCCACTTATATTTTATTTCTTTAATAAGAATTTGAGTCACACAACTCTAACATGAGTCAATATATTTCTTTCAGCTTGTACGATGATGCACTTCGTGTGCCAGTATATTTACTTCAGTTTATTTGATTATGCACTTTGTGTGCCAGTTTATCTGCTTTAGTTTATCTGATGATGCATTGTGGTGCCAGGTTGGTGTGTTGGTTGGTTAATTCGTATATCTGTCTTCAATCCGAGTCTGGTTAATAAGGAATATAAAGTACGAATTGGATAAATGATGTTGGAATTGAATTGATGATATGATAAATATTATAAATGCATATTTGTGAGATGCGATTAAAGACAACATGTGAAAGACCATGCGAAATGGTTTATATGAGCCCTAAGGGCCGACATGGAACAAAGCGAATCAATAGATTTAATACGAAAATATAATATTAGTATAGCAAAATGGCATTGATTGAAATTGAGGATCGAGTATCACATTGTTATTTGTTTATGTGTATGAAACTAAAATGTGACTATTTGTACACATATTATCATAAGGTGTGGTATTGAATGTTTTAATTGGTTTATTAAATGAAATGGTATATGAAAGTTGATTTTTGAACGGTAAACATATAACTAAATAGAAATGAAACTTAGCATACATTGATTGAATCCTTATTATGATTATGTTCAGTTTATGACTTGAATTATGAAAGTGACACAAATCTTTATCACTCAGTGTATAATTTGTTTTATTTCGTGCACATGTATAGGTAAATCTCGAAGTTTCAAGCTTGATCCAGCATCCAGCCAATAATCCTCGACTCAACAATGTTTGTATAGTCTTATTTTGGTTAAATATATGGCATGTACCTAAGTTGAGTTGGCTTTTTGTATAATATGTGATCATGTAAACATTTAAAGTTAGAATTGAAATCTTGGAAATGGTCAAATGTTTGGATTGTGTATTTGAATTTTCTACAAGGTTAGAAATGCATGAAATGTTGTTATGCTATGGCTAAATGGAGTATGAATATATGTAAATTGTTTCAAATAGATAGTACCATGAATTTAGACTATAAGTTGATTGGAAATGATGAAATGGTTGAATTGCAAATGTACTTGTTTAGATATGGTACTATTGTTTAGAATTGAACTTGCTGAAGATGTGTATTTGGTTGGAACAATATATTGGAAATGTTGAATTGTTGTTTAGGTAAGTACAAATTGGTGTCATTTTGGGCCATTTTCAAATTGATGGTCACGTTGCGACATTGAACCCTTATCATCATGACAAGACCTAGTTAGTGAGTTGCGTTGCGACAAGGAACCCTCGAAGTCGCGATGGTAACACGACATTTTGAAATCTTTACAAATTGGTCATAATTTGATCTCGGGTTAGCAAAGGAGCTTTCTTAAGCTCATATAAGACCTGGCAATTATTATATAACATATCGTACGCATGCATTACTCGTATTTTAAATGTTTAATGGTTGAAATTAAATATAATTGATTGTAATTGCTCTGACAATGAATGTGACATCCTGTAGCTTGGACCCAACAATCGAGTCGAGTATAGGGTGTTACATAGACCGACAGTTTGAGTTCGCTAAAGTAATAGTCGTCAATATAAGTACTATTTACAAAAGTTGATTTGCTAATACCTATATTGACGGTCATGTGCATCAGTATAGGTTGAAACTTTCAAAATACATATTGAACATAACGACGTTTAATGACCTTTAGTAAAGGGTCATACAAGGGAAATTCCAATTATTACTCTGAAGCTATAGTAATATTTGAACCATTAATAAGGCCTCATACTAGTGAAATTCTTATTAAATCTCTAAACCTATAGTGACATTTGAGTTGTTGGTAAAGGTATACAAATATACTGATAGTTAAAATAGACTGTTGGTATAGAATCCAATCTCTAATGTTTTACTTTATTAGAAACTTAATTAAATATATTGTAGTTAAAGAAAAAATATAACCAAAATATAATCAAACGTATCCAAATAAAATCCAATTATGCCAAATTATGTAACTGAAACATAAACTAAATATATAGTTCAAACTAAATTGATCAACTGTACAAAATACATAGTCCATATAAAGTCTAAACATAATCATGTACATATTCCTATGGAGTACGTGTATAAAATTGAAAAAATGTACCTAAATACTGATCATTGCTTCCAAAAAACCATATATAATACTATAATTCAATAATACCGAATTGCACAAATTAAAACAATAGACTTATTTCATTTTAGGCTTTCAAGAAACTTGCAATATTCTTTTAAGTTACTTTTTAAGTCATAATTTCTTTAATGGTGGAGCATCATTATCACCTTAAATTGTAATACAATATAGAAGAAATGAACTTACTTCTTCACAAACTAGTGTTGCAAATTGCTATTGGAAGCCTCAATAATTACTACTAAAGCCTTATCCCATGTAGAACCCATTCACCAACAAAACATAAAATCTTCCAAATAAACCATTCAGAGATAATAAATAAGAGTTATTGATAAACTATGCATCACAAGCTACAAGATTAAAAAAAAAAAAAAAGACAAGTTCAAATAGGTTAGAACACTAAACATGAAGTCTCAAACTTGATTTCAACGGCCAACTCTTCAATTGAAATCATTTTAACATGTAAGTCAATTCCAAAATCTCTCACGCTCGAAGTCCAAACTAGTGCAAATTTCAAGCCCACAACAACATATTCCAAATAACACTTTATATGTAAAATGAGATCTATACCATTATATAAAAGTTATCACTAGTAAGTGTTTGGTACATGATAAAACACATTAGACTCCTAAAAAGATAATGCAAGTTTAAACCTCAGAGACGACATTATTAGAAGGGGTAGTCACAAACCCCGAACATATACTGTAAAACAAACATGGAAAATACCGAAAAATTTATATAAAAGCTATCATCTTGAAGAAGGTTAGCCAATTTGAAAATTGAAATCATCAAGTTTTGACATTATGGTTAAAAGAGTTATTTTTCCTCATTTCTAATGGTTTTTCCAAATCTACCCAAATCCAATACATAATCCTAAAAATTCTAATATTGTGCTTAACAATGATCATAGCAAAAAAAAAAAGTCTTAACACTCGGATTTAATGTAGCACAAAATTCAACAAGATTGATATTTACAAGTTGTACCTTTATCAAAGTTGTTACCAAATAAATAAGGCCAGATTTGTGTGGATGGACATGAAATTGGGAAGGATACCTAAAAAACCAAGAAATATAGATACCATTAAAATCAATAAATCACAAATTACATAAAATAAGATTAAAAAAATCTGAGTAAACGGGTGGCAGGATATAGGCAAGTGAGTGGCTAAAGTGGGAGTATTGCACGCTTCAAATTTCGGGACAATTTTGTTATACGCTCGAATCCAATGATTATAAAATATTTTAACAAAAGCACTTGGAAAACATTAGAAATTTTGGTTTGTACATTTTTTTAGCATATAGTAGAGTTTTCGTAGATTATGAAGCAAATAGGAAAGAAAAGTATATGTGAAATTTAAGAGAAACGAAAAATGTTGCTTTTTTCTAAAAAATTATCAATAAGATGTGAGAAACCAACGATTTTTACCCATAAATAGAAAGTTTAAGGATACATCACTTACATCAAGATCAAGTATTTCTTCATTTCATTGAACTTGTTCTTTTTGTCGTAAGTGTAGATTTTGAGGAGGATAATTTTCTTTTCTTTTATGAAACATAAATTAAAACAATATCACCATTATAAAAAAAAAAAAGTGGATTTTTTTGTCAAAGCACGTATATACTAATGGTTAAAGTAAAACTGTCAATATACATCATAACTATATTGTTGGATATCATTTGACCGCCACAATATGTGTCGGTATAAGTTTACCTATACTAACGGATTAAACATCTGTCAATGTAGAACTAATTGTGCTGACAAATATTGATCGTCACTAAAACTAAGTGTTAGATAGTGAATTGCTGGTGTACCTAGTGGGTTAGCTGTGGGAGTTGTGGTTGTAGAGAAGTGTTGAAAAGATAGGTGAGTATTCGGTATACTAGTAATATACTTTTTATTATTATTCCACAAGTAGTTTTAAAAAATTGACATGTATCTTTTTTTTAAAGTATCTTTTTAATATTTTTACTATACTCCTATATGACACTTTTCAGCCTCTTAACCTTACTTATGAAAGCCTAAAAACTTAATTGACAGTATATCAAATAATTTTCCTAAAAGGATATGTGTCTATTTAAGAAATGGAAAATAAAGGAGAAAATGATATTCAAGGTTTGAGTATAGATATTCTAATCAATGATGGTATTCAAATAAAGCACTCCCAACAATGTCAACTCTAGGATTCAAACTTGACAGAAATGCTTGGGGAAGAAGTCCACTTCCACGTCTTCCAACTACTTATTAGTATATAAAGTTTATTTATATTTGATCTAATTTATTTTTATGTATTTATATTTTTTTACAATTTTCATTTTTAATTTATTATATTTTATTATTATTTTGGAAAACTCATGTATTTTTTTATAATTTTTAATTTTTTAGAATTACGATTAAATTGACACAATATGAGACTTTGAGGGTTAAACTTTTTAAAATCAATGCCAATTTGACACTAGGTAAACATTAAGAGCAATAGTTAAAAGAAATGGACCAAAAAATAAAATTGAATAATTGAGTGACTATTTTTAATTTTTCATAGTTAGATGACTAAGAATGAGTACCGATGTAATTTACCTAAATTATAATCCTAACAAATATCTCTTTCTTGACTTGATTGATTTTTTATCTTTTAGAATTCTTTGAATTATTTATCTAATCCATTTCTCGTTAGCAGCTAAAATAGTAAGATACAATTTAATAATAAAGACCAATATAAAATCAAATTGTTGGATATATTTTTCAATGCTATTCCGTTTTAATCTTCGCTAGTTGTTTGACCCGATCTAATCCAATTTTCAGTAAACTATTGATTTCATAATTGAACTTACATACTTCTAAAATATCAATATCATTGAAAGCTCAAAAGTTTTATTTCGATTATAATGACGACTAACATTCACACTTCAAGAATCACTTCAAAAACAAATCTCATAAACAACAGCAATAATTAGATTTCATTTTAAAGCAAAGAAACAAATCACCAATAATTAAACCAGTCAGACATCATGTTAAGCAACAAAAAGCTATATCAATCAATTTAAAGATTTTGGCTTTCCACGAACAGTCTTTTCCTTGGGATGTGAATTTGTGAGTTTTGTAGGTTCCATTTGCAATTTGTATATGTATGTGAATTAATTTCAGTGTAGGTAGTTCATATTAACTCAATTATTCAATTTTGTACTTTAATAATAGATTCTTATTTTGAGAGCAACTTTGATTTTGATGACATGGTTCCAACTCAATGATGTTAACATTGCTCCCACACACCAAACATCTGAAGTCCAAAGTTGAATAAAAATGCAAAGATCCCCTACATATACCATGGGATCTGAAAGCACAAAAACATGTCATACAGCTCTACTGATATGATACCTTTAATATCACCTCTCTTTCCTCTTGAATTTTGCTACAATATGAACAGCTACCATATATATGGAAAAACCAAACACATAGGTTTCTGCTTACCATCTGGTCTCTCCTGCTGTCTGCTAAATTTGAGGGACTGGAAGCTGGTTCAAGGAGTGTTGTCTGTTTTTTTCTCAGTAGGATTGAAATGTGTTAAGGTTGAGAGGCATGGGAAAACTATAATGAATTGATACTCTTTTTTAAGTTTTATGTTAATATATGTGAGGGAATAATGTCCCTTGCCATGTTTCATGTTGTTTTAAAAAGGTCAAATTCTGCTATTCGACCTTTTATTTTGTATAAGTCTTGGATTTACTACTTGTACTTTAATTTGATAAATTTTAGTCCTGGCCAAACATTAGCAATTGAATATATATGGTTAAATTTTATTATTAATCCTCTATTACGCGTAAAGTTGTAAATTTAATCTATGTTATCCAACTAGATCATTCTTAGTCACTATATTTTCACATTTCAAAATTTCAATTTTACTACAAACGATACTCTTTAAATCTATTAATTGAATTTTTACGAGTAATATGTGAAGATAACAAACCGATATGATGTTATGCATCAAATTTTAAAAATAGCATACTATTTGGTTACAAGACCTGAAAATGACCAAAATAAAATATTAATATTGAATCCATAACATATGGGACTAAAAGTAGAATTTAACCTTTTAAAATATAGTTGGCCAAAAGCAACTTGAATCATATAAAGTTGAGTGGAGAAATATATCAAATGGTTCTAACAGTTGAAAGTTTTACTAAACAATGTTTTAAAAAAATGAATATTTTATTAACTTAACATTAAAAACAAAAATTAATTGAATAAGTTATCAAAAGTAGATATATAGCATTGAATCATAGAAAGCTTGAATGATGGTACCAAAGATTAGTGCAATACTTTGACGTCATTAGCTTAATGAAGGGGCATTGAATGCAAGCATTTTCATCAACCAACCAAAATGTACTATACCTATCCTTATCATTTGATCCCTGCAGATTCTTCCATTTGTTAAGTATACTTCTCAATCCAGTACAATACTCAACGCTCAAATTAAATTCCAATATAACACTGCATTAGATATGGTAGGTCCAAGCCCTCCACCATCTAACGCTGCATTTTCACATCCATGCACCATAACTGTGAATCACATGCATTCATTTCTGCAACTTTAATGATCTGCTATATGCTTTCCATATACAAACAATACTGCATACACAACATTCAACTACATCTGACAAAAGCACAAGTTCAATGAATAAAAACTATTCAGTATGAGTTTCCTTCATTGAATATAAATGGTATCATAGAGAATAATAAAATGAAGAATAAAAAACTTCATCATAAATGACACTGTCAAGAAATCCCTCCTTTTTTCTTTTTCTTTTTTTTTTTTTTTTGTTTTCTATACTGCACAGCTAACAGCACTTGCTTATTCTGTAAATCATCTTTCACAATCTTAATCATGTGTTTGTATAATCATAATGAGACGTAAACATGAAAATTTTTAAAATCTCACCCTATAGTTCTCACTTGCAATGGTACCTCAATCGAGTAATTACAAGGCCCTATGTTCGCCTTACGGCTCCATAGGAGTTGTTGTCACCATTGGTTCATTTTTTTCTTGCTTCTTTCTGTTCAAAATATATGGTATTCCTCTTTCCATGGTGGAGCTTTATGATGATTAGGTAACTTGCACAGGAGTTTGAATACCAAGACATAAACTAGGGTTTAATGGAGAAATTGTTCTCACATTGCTTGCTTCTTGAAGAAAGGTTTCTGACAAATAAGGAGCCTCTCATCGCTGTTACTTTCAATTTCTATGATTCTGGCATCCCACTTCAACCGTGTCGTTAGAGCTCTGGCTGATTCAACAAGAGGAGCGGCGTCACGGATTAGTATCCAACCCTGCACCAACCATCACATGCATCACATATTAGAACATAGCAGTAGCTGACAAAACGATAGGAACCATTTGAAAGGTCTAGTCATGGGTTTAGAAACAGTAAGGTAACCATAAAAGGAGCTAAAGTAGGCCCGGATTGATAATTGACAGCTTAGTTGTAGTACCTCAGGACGAAGCAACCGATCTATCTCAGTGAATAGATCAAGCATGGTGCATCTCCGATGTTGACTAGTCTCAAGGGATAGAAGTCCATCTGCGTGGACCATGTCATAAGTTCTAGGATATGTTGGAAATGCTTCACACCTGAAAGAGATACAGATGGATCATAAGACATGAAAACATGAAAAGTGAAACGCATATGTTGCTGGAAAATGCTTCAATGGCAAAGCATATCACATCTTTAAAAGTAAGAGCAGTTAATCAACAGTGAAATAGAAGTAACACTATGTCCTAACTTCATTCAAGTTTCATTGACACCAAACCATAAACAGAATAGACATCCTCAAATAGAGTTGCTCAATTTAAGTCTTATATGAGTAATGCAGGATGCATACAATTACGATAAGGGTATAACAATAGAACAAAACCTTAAAAAGTTTAGCTAGAGAAGAGACATACCAATCATGTAATACACCAACATAGCCCCTGTCAAGAATGAGGGGAAGGTAGTTAGGTCCACTTGTTGGGACTACATTCAAAACCCAGACAGACTTCCCTGCTTCCAGTAATGCAGCATTTAAACCACCATAACGAGCATTCATATCTAGAACATTTCTGAGCATGTTATAAGGTGGAGAAGGATCCTCGTCACCAGGTCTCTTTGGATGATCCGAGAATATTAGGGGTGACAGCAGTGACCAGTAATTACGAACAGCTGTTCTAGAGTCTGTGGTATCCTCATTGAGTTCTTCGGAGTGTAATCCTGCCAAAATATAAGCAAACAGATAAATAAAAAAAGGTAACAGACCGAAATTTCTTATATTGGTGCCTAGCATACAAAGAGCATCAAATTACCATAAAGAGCAAGTTCATTCTTGTTCAAGTTAGACCTAGAAGGCCAGATGGGTCTCTCCTCAATAGGAAGCCATCGGCGGCTATGCGTACCACCTATACAGTTCTGCAGAGGTCGATAATATGGAGATTCAACGTCTTGTCCTTTGCTACAAATAGGAGGACCAGAACCAGGCTTCCTGGACACAAATAGTTAGGTTATTAGGATTGTTCCAATAATTCATTTGGTCAAAATACATTCACTTTTGAAGAAAATGAATGTAAATCAAAAGAAAATTGCCTTACCTGGAATTGTAACAATTTTTTTTACTGGTCTTTTTCCACAACACAGTTTCCTCTTGTTGTGACATCAACTCCCAGCAGAGATTTTCTGCAAAATCACGAACAAAGTTCCACCTTTTCTGCTTCTCTTTGTTACGAAGAAAACTCTGAACATTTGTAAGAGGTGAAGTCCATACAAAGTATCCACCAGGCTTTAGAACTCTATCAACTTCAATCAAGAAAATACCATCTGTAGCACACATTTAGCATAAAATGTTAATTACGAAAGGCTCAAATACAAAAACATTGGCAGAAGTAGCATATAGAAGTGAAAATATGGTCACAGATCAAAACTAAAGAAAACACAAGTTGATAAAGGTGAGGCAAATTTGTAGGACCTTTCATTTCAGCTAGCGGTTATCATATATAGAACAATGAACATGCTTGGGTAGGGGGAGAGGGATGAAAAGATGGGGAAAGAAGCAGCAAATTCTATATAAGCAAGTTTTAAACAGTTAACTGATACCTTTTTCATCCCAGTCAATACCGCAGCGTGCACAATGCAGCATATCAAACGAAAGAGATGGATATGGCAATTGTTTTGAATTGAAAGAACCGATCATTGCAGGAAGGCCCCTTTCTAGAGTGAGTTGGACTTGACTGCCTGATGACTCATAATTTGCAATGCACATGGTTAAGAGCTGTTTGGAAAAAAGATGTGCTCCAAAGCTTCCATAACCACATCCTATATCCAAGATGGTTCTGACCTGCAACAGTAGTTTTAAACTCAGACAGCGCAAGGGGACTAGAAACACTAACTGCTATTATTTTTAATGCAGAAGAAACTAATGAAATGATGGCACTGCGAAATACCAGTCTTCTTCATAGTAGATACTAGGAAGGGTTTAAGCTAATTTAGCCCATATTACCAAGATTGCAATGTGCAAACCAAGGGTGGCAATTAAACGTATCATAAAAAAGTTACTCGTAGTTGGCCCAAAAAAATAATAATAAATTGTCCATGCCGTCAAGTGTCAAGTGATAAAGGAAATAACAACAATAACCTTACTAGAACAATGGAACAGTGTACAAATATGATCCGAGGTAGGAAAAGTCCCACTTACCCCAGCTTGTATGAAGTTAGATTCATTTCTCAATCCAATCATTTCAGCAATCTGATGGGAATAGTCTTCCACACCATCAAACATAAGTGATGCTGATCGGAATGAAATCTGCTCTTCCTCCAGCATCATCATTCTGCAATTGTGTAAATCGAGGAGTTAAAGAAATACATTTCCATAAGAAATAAATCGAGGAGTGGGGAAATGAAGGCAGTTGGACAAGAAAGTAGACTTACAAAAGAAACGTCCACTTACCTCTTGGTTAAACTGCCAGAGGTGAACACCTCTTGACCAGTAATTTTGACATTTGCAACCCAAATGACATCTCTCCCAGTTGGCCATCTAAGTGGAATTTTATAGTTCACGGGTGGAAGAACTAAACAACTTTGCCTTGAGCCTTGTCCACATTGCCGATCATACTCGCTACCGTCAGAATAACCCAAAGCAAGATTCTCTGAAATGTTAAAGCAAGGAATATGATTCTCAGACTCCTCGGGACAGAAGTCGATTTCTTTCATCCTTGAAGCACCAAGTGAAAGTTCCCCTATATCCCACAAATCCAAAACAAGCTGCTCTTGAAGTCGCCTATAACCATGAAATATATGACCCCTAGACAATGTCGAAATGGAGAGTGTCCACCAAAACGATCCAGTGAGAGCAAGAATCACAATCACAACTAAACTTAACTTCAAAAACAGCACTGTTAACTTATGCCGGCTTCTCGGACTCCCAACGCTGAAGGGATCAGATGCAAAACCATTCTCAGTGATACCATATTTGGAAGGAGAATTATCCGGACAAAGTAAACGAAAAGGAAACCTGAGAGATAAATAGCTCTGATCAGAAGCACGATTTCTATCCAAATCTTCCTTTTCCGTTTTATCTTTCACTTCAGAATCCCAAAAATCATTGCTGTTACTCAAGTTCCGCATTCCAGATACACCTCGATGCAGAGGCAGAGGCCGGGACATCGTTCAAACCTGGAAATCCCCAACAGTTAGCCACAGGAAAATAAATATGCAAACATAACTCAGAGGAGCTGTTAAAGTTGAAACAAGTAAATATATATTCTACTCAAATCACTCTTATGAAACAAGCCAAGCTAGTAATACTACTCTAAAAAATGTTAAATCTTAATAAGGATAACCCTGAAATGGTTTAACTTAAAGTAAAGAAACTCTGCACTGAAATAAGATCAAATGACATCTTTTCCCCAATTTTAAGATACCAGATTCATAAACCCTGCTGAACAATGAACCTCTTACAAAAGCAAATTTTAAACAGTGAAAGGAAAAAAAATGAAGAAGTGGCGTTTTTTTTTGAACGATTCCAAAGACTGAAACAGAAAAAGGGGGGGAAGTTAGAAAAGGGAAAAATGTAAGATTCGAAGGAAATAAAGGAAAGTGAAGTAAATACATTTCCATAAAATAAACTTTGAGTGAGTTCCGCCACCTGAAAGCATTAAAGGGTAAGCTCGTTTCCATTCAAAAATCATTAATTTCCCATTAAAATTCACTTCTCTTAGCTGCCCGATACGAAGAATTTAATGAAAACCCAGATTAAAATGAAGAAAACCCATTTTGGATCAATCATTAGAAAATCGGAATGGTATCGAATCTAACAAATCCAAAAACAGTAAGAAATTTTCTTTTACAAAAACAAAAACAAAAACAAAAACAGTACCTTGTTTGTAGGAGCAGAGCTGCAAATAGAAAGATAGCGCAAAACCAGCTTAAAATAAGCGAGATTTCATCAAATTATGATCTAATAAGAAGCGCGTTCCATTAGTTTTAAACTTAAAAAAAAACTCTTTTTATTTGCTCTTGTTAATGGCGAGCTCTCTTTGATATACTGTAAAGAGTGTGTAGGCGGTTTTTGTATCGACCCAATCACGACACTGCTCGTGAAAAAGCTGAAAAAATAAAAAGAAAAGAAGAAAACTAATCAAATGAAAAATGGTATGAATTAGATACATGCAAAAAGCTATTAATAAATGATGATAAACAAGTTGCCTTTTTTTTTTTTCTCTATGATAAACGCGCTAAACAGCCATCAGTAGTGTTCGATTCCAACTGTAACTTTCAATTTATTTTATTTTAATATATTTTTATTAATCAAATCTCAAATCACTAATAATTTATTTGATTATTTAAGACTTTAGAGTGAAGAATTGAATAAATACATAATCTTGAAAAAGAAAGTTGTCTGGAAAAGAGACTCTCGCCACATTACTTTTGCAGAAAACCTGTTTTAGCATTTCGTAAATTTAACTCGTAATATCGAGATTTCGATAATACTTTTACCTGTAGAAATTATTTCAGTGCAAAATTTAGGTTAGAGAAAGTGAATAAACCGACAGCTGACTTTGTCAATACTGAATGAACGCAGATCTCATAAGACGACTGTTCTTTTGTTTTTATTAAAACATGGTATTCTACTTGTGCTGGAAAGGCTACACTCTGGCATTTGGCAACCCCTTCCTTTGTCTTTTTTTTATGCCTCATACTAATAATCTACCTAGAATTCAGATTGACTTTGCATCACTGGTTTTAGGCATCGTTTACCCTTGTTTTTAACACTAATTTAATTTCCTTTTTAGCATTAATTATATATATAATTAAAAAGTGACCATTTGAAATACAATATTAGAATGTGGTAGTGCTGTGGTGATTCAACTCTTTCGAAATGAAATTAAAGGCATTCATAGGTGGTGTTTAAAATCGTGAGAAATTAAGTTTAGACATATTCAGAGGGAAGCCAACAGAGTTACGGATTGCATCGCAAAGACAGACAGTGACGTGATTGACCAATTGATTCTTTTTTATGAACCACTATTGCATATACGAAAATTTTTGGAGGGTAATTTTCGACAATCGTTACTGGTTACAGATAGAATAAAAATACAATACCTTTATATATTTATCAAAAAAATTGAAATACAAGATTCAACTTTTGTTATTGTCTGCAGGTAAAAAACACAATACCTTTTTCTATGTCAAATGATGTATAGGTTTATTGTAATGGAGCAAAACCCGGATTTTATGAGTCTCTCCCAACTTTAGACAATAATATGCTTTAATACACACGAATTAATATTCTTTTGTATTGACAATAACATCCATAGCAATTGAGTTGAAGATTCAGCGTGCGCCATATATTTCTTTTTGACTTTTAAACTTTAGACAAATTTCCATGTTCCAAACACAGGCAACCCCACCAGCCATCATCCAAGCACTCATTATTCTAAGATTTCTGGGTTAAGACGAATGATTTGTCATAAATAAAAATGGACTGAAATACAAAAGTTAGAATATAGGATAGAAAACCAAAATTGGATCGGTTGAACTATGTCTTGATCTGAATCAATAATGTAATATCCATAATTATTACTATACTCACATCACATTGGATAATGTGACAGGAGGACTAGATATATGCATTGGATCAAGATCCAAATTCATGCCAAAAAATACCATACCACATTTACTCATATTATTTATTTGTAATAATAAAACATCACTTCACATGCAGATTTTTGAGAAAAACAATATTTATTTTTTTTCAAAGTGAAATGCGGGGCCCAGTGCAACGCGTTCCTCTGTCGGTGAGAAAAATAGTGACGTGTCAAATAAGGAGGCGCTGGCTAAAAGGATACAATGAGAATGGGATGCAGAGGATTGGAGCTATTTATTTAATGTTGTGAGTTGGTTTTGTTTGGTAGTGCGGTAATGGCGTAGACACGGAAATTGAAAATTTTGGACTTGGTAAAGTGATTCACGGGATTTCTTTCGTTTCAGTTTTATCAAATTACACCATTTTAGTACATACAATATAGGATTTATTTTTGAATGTTTCTGTTTGGAATTTTTTGGAGATTGAATCGTATTAATGTTAAGAAAGACTATGTATCTGTAATTTTTGCTAAATATTTGAATCCCATTTTGTGATCTTGCTATACAATTTGACCTGATCAGGTTTTTTATTCAAGTCAGAAGGTCAATTTGAAAAGTAGGAGTATTTGAGAAAAAATGTAGACTGAAAAAATAGGTTTGGACAAAAAATAAGGCTCATTTTCTCGAGCAAATTTTGGCTTGACCCGAATTCGTTGTTTTGCTACTATTTTATTGTTATTGTTTCATTTTTAATTTTGTTATTATTTTATAGGCTTTTTCTTGCCAAGTTGTAATTATTTTATTATTATTTAAATATTATTTTTTAAATGTATTTTTAAAATTTTAAGAAACATTTATTTTAATGTTTTTAGTGTATGTGATGTATTATATATTTTTAAATTTTTTATATAAAAAAATAATCTAAAAGAATTTAATATGGCCAAGCCAGGTCGAGCTCGGTTTAATATTTTTAATTTGGATTGGGCTTGGGCAGAATTTTAAGCTCATTTTTCGGGTGAGGTCAAGCTTGGCTTAAAAAACAAGCCTAAAATATTGTTTCGACCTGATACGACCCATAATCAAGTCTAATTATATGCATTAAATTTCATTATTACTAACAAAATATAATTTAATTTTTTTAATTATGATCACAATATTCCTTTTCATCAACTAACAAAAATATACTACTAATTCCTAATAATGGCAAGACTTGTGAGTTACCCTTGGAATCAATATGTTTTAATTTATTATTTAATAGATGTACTATTAGTACTTTGACCCACCCTCAATACTTTTCTTTATTATAAATTCAAAACAAATTAACCATTTTAAAATTAAATAAATATATTAAACTTTAGAACCAGATAAACAATTTGCCAATAATGAATTAGTAATTGTCGAATATCTTAGATCCAAGTCAATTTGACGGTTAATGCCAAAGATTAAAGAAAAAAGTTGTTTGAATTTTGATTCACCAATTTGTGACGTCCGATGTTTTTTCATAAAAAATTGAGTTATAAAAGAAAAATGAGAAAAAAAAACTTTCGATTGGTGTAAAAAATGTGAACAAAGAAAGTCATATAGCATGAAAGCTTTTGAATAGTTTAATGACCAAATTGTAACTTTTTTAATTAAATGACTAGAAGAAAAATTTACTAGAAACATCATTCAAATTTTATGAAATTATAAGTTAATACTTTATCCCTCCAAAAGTTTATTATTCATTTCTAATCGCTTAGAATAATTTTTGACTTTGTCCATGAAATAATATCATTTTGAAATTCGAGATATAAAAGAGACAATAGCTGTTTTGGGATTTTTGTTTGTAAGCTCGAAGCTTCAACCAACCCAACCTAATTTTATTTTTTTCAAAATCCCGTCTTGTTTAATTTGTTAATTACTAAAAAACAAACATGTCCTATTTAGAGAAAAAATTGAAACCCTAGTTGTTATTTCTATATTAATATACCAAAAAAAACATCTTTTCAAAATTGAGAAGAATAATCAACCCTTGATTTAAAATACCAATTTATGATAATAAGAATATTTAACCTCCAAAATCATTGATAATTGTTTTATCTGCTTTAATTAGAAGTATAAATTCAGAGGTTAACATGTCATATAATATGTTTTTCACACATCAAAGCCAAGTATGTCCCTTTCTTTCTTTGTTTTTCTTTAGTGAATTATGTCAATCCGATAATAATGAAACTTCAACAGGAACCAAAAAATTGTTCTTCACGAGACTCACATAAACATATATATATATATATTATATAAAAAGATAGGTTTGTCCGTACAAATTTGTTATCAATTTTAAAAATAAAAGAAAAAAAATTACGTGTAACTTATATTTAAAATATGTAATAAAAGGGTTTCATATATTAAAAATGATGCCCCCACAAGATCTCATACATAAAAAAAGGGTCAGACTTTATCACCGTACTTTAAGTAAATATAAATTCTGCATTTGGATTGCAATGATATTCTGATTTTGCCTCCGCCTGTTCTAAGCTTATAAAAGCTGCCATTTGTGGGGTTTGTTTTGCTCCTCTGCCTGCATTTTATTTCGGTTAAAATGTTCTATAAGTCCTTGTATTTTTTGTAAATTTATAATTTAGTCTATTTACTTCTTAAATTTCAAAATTCAGGTTCAAGAGTTAATATTTTTAAAATTATTTTGTTAAATTTAGATTCATTACAAAGCCATTTTCTAGTTACACTGCTACCTGCAAGTGAATATTTTTTATTTCAAAATGTTACACTCACAAATTTAAAAAAAAAAATTAACAATTGGACTTAAATTTTAAAATTTGAAAAATAAAGATATTTAATTTATAAAAACAAAAGTATAGAGACTAAATTCTAAATTTATGAAAAGTGCAAAGACCTATGGAGTATTTTAACCTTTTTTATTATTCTTATTTTTACATCTCTAACCACTAGCTATACTAGAATAATAATGTCAAATTTTATAAAAGGTCCCTAATGGATTTAGAGCTAGTTTAGCATTGCTTTTAAAAGTGCTTTTTGAAAAGTATTTTGAATAATTGATTTTGAGAAGTACTCTTGAAAAGTTTGGTTTAAGAGTCAAAAAGTATTTTGATAAATAAAATGTCCATTTTAGGCATGGTGTTATAAACTATATTTTAAAAATAAAATATGACCAATAAAATTTAAATATATAATAAATTTTAATAAAAATGATTACATACACCATATAAATATTATATAAAATACAATATAAAAGTTAAAATTGTCATTTATTGATAAAATCACTTTTGCCAAAAGCAAAAGCTAAAAAACTGTTTTAACTATTGAGTTGAAAAATAAAAGGTGTTTTTCAAAAGTATTTCTAACTTAGAAAGTTGTCTGTTTAGCATTGCTTCTACTTTCAACCCCAAAAACACTTTTAAGAAGCAATGTTAAACAAAACCTCGGTGTTTTTAATATAAATTGATTATTTTAAATTTTGAAATATATATTCTCAATTTTGGACCAATTTTTTTATTAATTCCGTAAAAAAATAGATATGAATTACTTTCTCAATTATACGAAAATGAAACCAAGTCAAAACTCCACTATAATTCTCATAAAATTTTAGGTATGCAACTTTAATAATATAATGTTAATAGGCACAACTAATCTGCGGAAATTTTAAAAAGCAAGTGCATATATAAATAGGGCTAAATCACATTCCACCATACCTTACTTAAGTGGATTTTGATCTCATTTGACTTTGAATGATTTTTATATTAATTTGGTTGGTACGATTATTGTTGTTAACATAAGAGGATGTAGATTTGAATGCGTTGAAGTTCATTATCTTTCTATTTATGGGTTAAAGAGAGAGTGAGACCCTCAAATTGTTGAATATATATTACTTTTTTTTACCATTATTATAAAATATAATTCTAGGAAAGGTTTCCTTAAAAGAGGTCAAAACGATTTCATATACGTTTCCCAATGAAAACGACGTCGGTGATCCTCCTTCTCATATGATTTTGAACCCTTTGAAAAACGCCCTTTATTTTGCCGTAATTACAGCCTAAAATAAGTGAGCTTAGGAGAAATCATCAGCTGGAATCAGGAACACCGTTGTCCCATGTAGGATCTACTTCTATAAAATGGCCAGCGAATCTTTACAAAGTCTCTATACGTACATCATAAATTCAAGCCCTTTACTTTACACGTATAAAGTGAAAATAGTCGCTAAGCAGAATCTTTTTCACATTAATCAATGCTATTTTTATTAAAATTTTGTTTATTGTGAATGAAAAAATAAAAACTGTTGAGGTATAAAATTTTCAAGGTTCAAAGTTTATTTCGAATCAAATATCTCACATGGCTTAAATACAAAATTCTATAAATAGTATGTATAAACTATTGAAGAAACTTATCGTAAGAACTTTTTATCTCACAACTTACTTAATAAGTAAACTCATTTATTAACCACAACATCAAAACTTAACTACCATGTCCTACTAAAGATGACCTAAGACACAAATAATAGCGTCACTTTACCTAAGCTTATGGCACTAGATCACTTGTCCTTGATCTGTTAATAACAACCTGACATGTGACACCTCAGAACAAGAGACAACATGTAAATAAGGCTCAAGGCCTAAGGTTGAAGGCAAAGCAACCTATCTCTCCTCTCGCACTATCTCACATTCTAGCTCCAATATTCTCTTCCTTATCTCTTACTCTGATCCCCTTAGGTGAACCATCCATCTCCATCACCCAATGGCGGCAACCTCCCATAAAATTAAAATTTGATTCTTTAAAATTTATGAGGTTTTAAATTAGTATATAGTAAAAAATTGATTTTATTTTTTAAAAATTATAAAAATATAAGCTATTAAAATAATAAAATTACATTTTAGCTCTCGTTAAATTAAACAACTTAATCCCGACCCCAAAAATGGATAAATATAATATTTATCACTTAAAATTTTAAATTTATCTCATAAATCTTAAACAGTATTTAAAATGGATAGATATAAGTTCTTTTTGAAAAGAAATAGAAACGAGGGGCTAAGAAACCTCCATAGAATGCAAGTTTACAGGCAATTACAATAATGGAAAAGTCACCGCCTAATCCTTTACTTCAACACCTACGTACGTTGCCTTCCCTCAAAATATAACACCTAAGTTGGCTATTCATTGAGTGCTTCTTCACTGTATGAAATTGATAAGAAAGTGTGGAAAATACGTATCATATAATTTCCATAGATCTGTATGTATACGCCGACAGTGGGCATTTGGACATTTCCCCTTTTTCTAAAAGAAAAGAAATTAGTAAAGCTTATGGGGACTAAAATCTACCATTGATGGCAGGGCAAACCCATGATGTGTGCATTCGTCGGTGCCGCAAAAACCCACATCACATGCTGTCTGCCCCTTCCTTACCCTATGTTTACTCTAAATTTGTCTATGGGACTTACTATAGTGAATCAAAATATTAAATGAATTTCAGAAACAAAAAAAAAAGTATACAATTTATATTATAAGTCAGGTTTTAGTTAATATAATGTAAATATTTAAAATATATTAAATTATTTATGTTTAAAAGATTAATAAAAAGGTCGATTGACTCTTAGCTCAATTGATATGGACATTATTGGCAATGCAAGAGAATATGAGTTCGAATGCGTTGAAGCGCATTATCCTCCTATTTATAGATTAGAGAGGAACTATTAGTAATCCTAAATATTGTGTAAAAAGAAAACAGATATAAGTTATACGAATTTAGTTTATTCATCTACGAAACAAACGGATTTTTCCCGTACTTGACAATAAAAACAAACAATTTACTAATGAGAATAAAAAATAAAAAAAATAATCAAATAAAATACAAACCCTAGGACTTAAAAAAAAAACATCAAAAGAAATTAAAACATAGATTCCAATCACACTTGAGCTTTCCTCGTCTGAAAACCAGAATACCAAGAAACTGAAAAACTCTCAAATTCACCTCTGTCAACATTTGTTGCTAGTTGCAAACGGTGGCATAAGCATCCGGTAAGCATCTAGACTATTGAGATCCATTCCAAGCCTCCATCTTGTGCCACCATCACCTTCAGGTCTGACCCATCCACCACATGACCTCCGCGGATACTTTTCACCATTCGTCTTTTATAAGAAGATAACGACCGAGGTCCCTTTCACTAACTAGCATCCTGTTAAAGGGAAGATCCATGCACATCCAACCACTATTTGAGCTGCCCCTCATGCAAACTGACATTTTCACATTGATACATGCAAAACTATATTGATAGATTCAACTCAATTAGATTCTCATTTATTTTTAAAATAAAACTCTTCAAGATATATTTATTTATATAAATTTTTTGCGTATACCATAATTTAATATTCATTTATACAAATATGCATTCAAGATTTTTCTCGAAAGAGAAAAAAGAAAAGAGCCAAAAGACATTTTATCCATGAAATACAAGAACATGTGCAGTTATTAATAATTTAGTTAGCATAAGAATAGACAAAGGAAGATGGCGTGGACCCAAGGGGTGAGCTGGTGCAGCCACATGGCTTTTTTTTTGCTAACCTCACCCTTCAAACAAATTTCAAGTGATGACTTAACGTTTACTCAAAAGGCTAAATCTAGCTCAAAATTATGCTATGCTTAAATTTTAAGATATTTTAATTAAATTTTCAAAATTGTCAATCCACAAGTGATCAAACTTTAAAAAAACATGTACACTTATTGTATTGATAACTTGTACACAATTGAAAGAATAGATAGTATCATTATGTATGCCTATTACATTGATATCTTAGATCTAACATGTTAAATAATGTCATTAACATTTAAGAGGGTTATTCTTTTATTTTTTAACACGACATATATAAGTTGTTTATATGATAAGTACACACATGTTTACAATTTGAACCATACATTTTAAATATGCTCCGTGTTATATTTGAGATGGCATTTAACACCCAATTAAGCTAATAGTAGGTTGATGAAAAGACATGATTGATACAACATTGATATTCCAAAGACTCACTTAATTAAAGCATTTCAAATTTAAGGACTCATTTAGAACATGTAACTGTACTTAAAACAAGTGATCAAACTCAAACACACATATATACCTACTACATTGATAGTTTGGATTTAACATGTTTAAAAGAGATAATGTGATTAAAATTTAAGAAAACTATCTTTTTTTTTAAATTTAACACAATATATTGAAGTTGTTCATACAGTAGTTATACACATATTTACAAGTTGAAACATGCATTTTGAATACGCTTCACATTATGAGGACTTACAAAGAACATTTTGAAATTCAAGGGAAAATTTAAAATCTAGGTCATAGAGGAGGTATAGTAAATCTATTCTAAAGAACTAGATAAGAACATTTATCTTAAACTACAGTTTGCAATGGTACATGCATTATTGGAGTGATTGAACTCAGTAACTAATGAGACAAATTTAGGTTGATTTAGTAGCCCCTAATAGTCTAAATAAACCCATAGTTTTCTCATAATTTGATAGATTCCGGCACCAACCATGGACAAAGTCGACGAAATGGGAGCCCACACTCCACATACTTAGTGGAAAAACAATGGCTATCATTAGGCAAATGACCCGGACCATGATCCATTGTTATGGAATATCAAGTCAAGCTATAAAACTACGTAAAGAAACAAGATGTCTTCAACCAAATACAAATAAATAATAATTGAGAAAAAAAGAAACCATAAGGCCCACTCCACTACCATTATGGTTCATGTTAAGCAGCCTCACTAAACATGTGATGTGTTCTACAAAGTGGGGCGACCCCTTATTCCAACTTTGGGGGTGATTAGGCAAAACGTCATAAATTTCAGTGCCTCATTCCTATTTCTTATATAGCAATGATCTTAAATGTTTTTTTGCATGCATGTGAGGTCTCTTACATCAATTGGTTCCTTGTCACCATACCACACAGACCCTGCAATACCGAAATATCCTATAAACAAGAAGGTTCCAAAATGGGGTGAAAATTTTCAGCATATGATAAGACAAGGAATGAGGCTGTGGTGATTTGAAATCATGAATTAACAATTTACTGCCTGCAGACTGATTATTCAAGCCTCAACAGTTTACTGATGGGATGTTTAAAATCGAATAAGTGAAGTAAATGGTGGTGAGCAAGCAAGCACCCCTATATGGATATAGTAGTTGAAATAATGGGAGCCGGAGCCTTTCACCACCATGGTCTGAACCTAGTATTCACTAAACTGCGGTAGGTTGGTTGAGCTGTAGAGACCAGCATCCTACAAAGCCTGGGTTTGGTTTAGAGCTAGAGACATGATGGGTTCATTGGATAGTTTTGAAGATAAGGATGATTTCCCACTTTCCAAGATGAGGGAGTACTTTTCATAGCATTGAAGCCTGATTGAAAGTTCTTGAATAAAACTGATAACTCTATCAATTAATGGAAATTTTTTAAAGGAACATTATTTGTATAAAGATAAAAATAGTTGAATTAATTTGTTAGATGAAAGAGCAAATCAGTTCTTTATGTTAAAATTTTTATTTATTTTTACGGTTAAAATTTAGTGTGACTGACAAATAATTAAACCGTTTACATGAATTTGGTTTAAGATGGAATTGTTTAACCAACCCCCACTTAAGCTTTTATGGTTATCATTCATTGATTATGACATTTTCCATTACCTTTCTTTTAGAGGACCAACAACTTGCCAAGGCTTTGCACATTTCACACCTTGTTCTCAGTCCCTATCTTGTAAACCCTTAAAAGGCAAACAATTTTATGGACTGAGCTCTTCTGTTATCCTATCAAATTGAAAAGGGGTTTTCAATTGTTGAAATTGACTCAAGTGGTTCTTATCCCCTCTACTAAAGTATGCCACTAGTCTTTCTTCACACACTTCTCCTATAGGGTTTACTAAATGGTAAATCATAAATTTAAGGTAAAATGTCAAAATTAATCCTCAATATTTACATCTTTATCAATTTGATTCTTATTTTTTTCAAGCTATGTTTGACCATTAGTCTTTCAAAAAGAGTTTAATAGCTTTTTTTAACAGAAGTCCTGATTAAAACATTAAACATTTTTTATGATATTGGCATGACAAATCGCGTGACAGTTCACATGTACTTCATGATGATATGTCACTATTTTTCTTATATGACATGTCAATAATTAAATTAAAAACTATAAAATATTCAAAAATTCAAAATTCAAAAGAAGTTATAACAAGTTTATAAAAATTCAAAATTAACATGAAGTATATATGAATTGTCATGCGGACAACTATGCTTAAAAGTTTAATATTTTAGACAATATTTCTGTTAATTCATCTTTTTTTTTTTAAAGTTGATGATCAAATTCGACTTTCTAAAAAAAAGGTTGAGGGTCAAGTTCAACAAAAATAAAGATTAAGGACCAAATTGGAAAAAAGATCTAAACATTGAGGACTAAATTTGGTATTATGTAAAAATTAATTAAAGGAGCTGAGATTTAACCGATCTAAGTAAGTTTCTAATATGGGGGGTTGCACCAAGACTTGGAAATGATCCATGGGGGAGAAACAACTAACATTGTGTAATTAACAAAATCATGACCATGAAAGCAACCATTCATTATATTTGTAACAACCAGATCTAACATCATCAATGAGAGATAGGGGGAAGTAAATGAAATCCACAAAATGAGGACCACTAGACTTGTGATGTGGTAATTTATTTTCAGAAGAATAAAGCTGGTGTAAATCTCTCAATCCTTCATGCCCCAAACTTTGGTTTATTGACTTATTCATGATGATGATAAAAAAGACAGTACCCTGATCTCAAATTTGTTTGAAGATCAGAAATTACGGCAACCATATTCCTCACATTGTCCATGTTGGGATACCCCAATTCTCAATAATATTCATGGGACCCTAAGGTCTGAGAGGAAGTGCAAGTACTTAAAAGGCACAGCCCAAGTTAAAAACAGCGTTTCCTGCGTATGTTTTGACAGCTTGAGTGATTAAATTGTGATAGATTGCGAAAGGGAAGTGAAAACAAGGCAACAACAAGAAAAGGGGGTTTTGTTAAACAGAATGGATATATCGAAAAGCCATTCAAAAAATGATAATAAAACCCTAAACTGGTACAGCAGAGTGGGAGGCCAAGTGTTGGTAAGGGTGGATTAGGTGGAGCTGGGGCAGGGTGTGAGTGGAACTTTCGTAAATAGCAGCTGGGGTTTTACTATCACAACAAACAAAAGGGAATGGAGTTCACTCACATTCACGAGGTAACTAGGATGACTCCAAGTTTGGACATTGACACAGACAGAGAAGTTATTGCAGATGGGTGTCTGGTTGATTCCCATTTGGAGTTACAAAACATTAGGGTAAAGACAAAGGTTTGAAAGTTGCAGAATAATAGGCATATGCCATGCATGACGCAAAATAGCGTTAGCCTGACGTGACGTGGGGGGGGGGGGTAAAAAGAATATGTGATGTGAGAGAGGCTGGAACTCAGGATAACTGAGTAGCTATGCGACCTACGCGCTAACGAACTGCACCACCACACCCTGATGTTATCTCTCTTAAATTATATACATATGATCATGGCTATAGTGGCCGGAGCTCAGCCTGACAAAAGCAAAAGACAAGAGGTGCATTTTTTAGGTCACTTTCATCCTTCGAAAAATGAAGGTCCTGTAACTTTCCATTTTGTTTTCTTTTATAAAAAATGAATAAATTTACTCTTCACTCAATTTTTTTAGTGCGAGGGTTTTCACAAGCTTTGGAATGTGTGAAAAAGGCCGAAAGCCCCATGCTTTCTTACCCATTGGCTGCTCACCCTTACCCAAACTTTCTATTTTCCGCAATATTTAAAAAAAAAATTGGTAAGTCATGACATAACATATATACATATATATGAAAGCTTATTTTGATTTAGAAGCCTAAGACATGCTACTTGTTTCTAATATATAAAGATAACTCCATAGGTGAATTAAAGAATTATAATAGTGATACAGGTTTCTGAAAACCAAATATGCTCCTTAAGCCCATAAATTTTTAATTGCTAATCATTAGATAATTTTTGAAAATGTTGTTAGTTTTGTACCATAAGTCTAGTACTAATAATATAAGTCCAAGTGTTGAAGCTTTGCTGAGCTTTCAAAATGTCCAAACATAGGCTCAGCCTTAAAAATCCATTAAGCCTTTGTTTGGTCCAAAGATACTCAATAGAGATACAAAACCCACCCAAAGCCTTGAGTCCCTTTAACCCCTAGTTAATTATACCTACCTCAAGAGGAAATTACACATCTTAATTCACTAGACTACTAGGAATATGTAATAAGTGCTAGCTTGTGTAGAGAATTTTATTTGGGTTTTCTAATACCAATTATGTCTTTACAAAGCTTTGAGAACAAATTAATTACTTAGTTGGCCCATCCTCTTTTGTTTGTTGGGTTTTTAAGGTTTGATCTAAAGTTGGCAAATATTTGGAATTCTTAATTGGTTTTTGCATCCAATCCATTAGGGTCCAATGGTGTTTGCTGTTATTATTATTTCCTAATTTTAATTGGTTTTTTTATACATAAAAGAGGTGGATAAACTACACCCAAAGTTACTAAAATTGTTGTATCATGTATGACCTTTTTTGCTTGCACTATTTGCACCAAAATTACTAAAATTGTTGTATCATGTATGACCTTTTTTGCTTGCACTATTTGCACCAATCGAAAGCTCTCATTTTCTTCATTTCTATAGTCCAATTTTTTATTTATGAAATAGCTTTGAATATCACAAATGCGAACAAAAACCTAAACATATTTCTCCTTTGATCTTCAACACTGATTGTTAGATCATAATGGATCTAAGGTATGTTCTTCTACTCGTTGATGGGTACTGATTCACTGTACCGATCGTCAAATCTTCATTTGGAGCTCCCCAACCAAACTTTTGCAAATAAAAACTTGACATCTAGTGACTTAAATAAAAACCATCGAATAGTTATGTGACTTACTTATATGATAACTTTCAAATAATTTAGCAACCATTTTGTAACTTTTTGAAGTTGAGTAACCAAAATATAAATTTATTGATAGTTTAATAAACTTAAGTGTAGTTTACCCAAAAGAAATTTAATAGAATCTTAGCAAAGAATAGCAAACATTACTTAGCATAGTGGCTCTATCACTATTATCTTGATGCAACAATTGCAATACCCTTTTTGGAGGCCAATCAAGAACTCCCAAATTAGACTCCAGAGTCTTGCCCATTTTAGCCAAGAAATCAACACACATATTAAGGTTCTTTCAATTGTGAGAGAAAATAAGTTGCCAATATTGCCTGTATAAAGCATATAAGGGTTAGAATGACTGTTGTTCACCATACTAATCAATAGCGCATTATCACATTTGACTTCAATTTTTTTGAATCCTCTGCTACAAGCTAGGAGTAATTCGTTAAGCAAATATCTGACTTCCACTTGAAATATAACAACAAATCCCAGACATTTAGTGTAACGAGCAAGCCAACAAGAACTCGGTTATTGTAGAACTCCAGATATTATTGCAACTTTCGAGTTAATATCTATAGATGCACCCAAATTGAGCTTGATCCAACCATCTTGCAATGGCATCATGAATTGTGAATATCATACTAGATAGTCACATTGTGTTATGAAACCCTAACTTGTAGACTACACACCCAAGAAAGACATTAAACTAATAAGTTTTTGTTGTTGCATTAGCCTTTGTTAACTATAAGCTCATTACAATTTTTCCAAATCATTTAGCTAAGAATAATATAAAAAAAAGCATCGTCTTGCTCCATTAATCTTACACTATTGTAATGGCAAATAGAAAAATGTCTCCAAAATATTCACAGGCATAACAACTTGCCAAATGCCCCTAGAAAAATTGTAGTCCCTCAACACGTGAATGCACAATTCTACATCAACACTACAATGACACTGTTCAATATCATTAATGTGCCTTCTAAAACTCTCATTGTTTATCAACAACTGCTCCTTAAAGACAAGCCAGAGAAATTGCCTCACTTTTTAATGTGCCTCACACTTTCAAATTAATTCCTATGTCAAATCCTTCTCTCACTAATTAGCTTTCATAACCACCTTATATGTATTCGAAGATGAAAAACCTCCATGTTATGACCAACTCCATTCGAAAGTGCCGCCTCTTTCTCGATTGACAATTGAAGAATACCATGACTCCCCATTATATACCATCACGAAAGCTATTGATTTCAAGCTTTAGTCCAGTAACCTTATCATATGTGTGTTACCCTCATAGGATATCTATGATCCCTTAAATCCTTTCACCTGATGCGATTAATTTTATCTTATGGTCACCATTGTATCTTCTGTAATGAAAATAATCATTACTCAAATTAACAATGGTGAAATAATTTGTCTTTTAAAAAATGACCCCTGGCAAGGTTTCATTTTCATAATCCATGCAATGTAAATAAAATGATATCATTTACTTTTATCAAGCTATGATTCCACTATTATGAGTGAAACCATATCATATGTAAGTCATGTACCTACATACCAACTTTCGTCCAATTATCATGAGAGCACAAGTTTTCAATATATTAAAGCACATGAATTATGCGCACATGGTTATTCACTTACTCAAGATTTAGATAAGTCATACCATAAACATCACAAGTGAATAAACCCATAAACAAATCTAAGATAAATTCAACTTGGGACTTATCCAATGTATTGTCAGTACAAACAATCACATCTATATCTTTATTTGTGGGAGTCATTCTAGCTCCGATAGCCAATTTCACCTATTTCTATCCGTTGTGATAGTGAGGCTACTCTAGCAAAGGCATATAGCCAAGTATATAATGGAAAGTCTAGACACATTGGATTAAGACATAGTTATGTCCGACAATTAATCTCTGATGGAGTGATCACTATTAATTATGTGAGGTCAAGTGAAAATTTGGTAGATCCTTTGACAAAAAGTCTTGCTAGAGATGCAGTAAAAAGGACCTCAAAAGGGATGGGACTCAAGCCTATTAATTAGAGTCACCCATGATGGAAACTCGACTCAACGCTTGGTATAACATCAAGTCTTGAGTTCAATGAGACAAAGTACATCATTAGTATGTGACTGTTAGCACTATAAATAAATTCATCCTAAGATTAAAGTGCTAGGTACCCGTAATGATAAGGGAAGGATGAGTAATATACTCTTAATGGACCCATAACATAAATATGTTAGAGTGTTATAATTACGGGAACACTTTTGATGGGATCTACCTATGTGAGTGGAAGTGTGGCCGCTTCTAGGAGCTTAAGGGCTTGGCTCTCACAACACTCATGAAAAGAGGACATAGACACATGGCCATAATAGTGTCCCTAGATACTAAGCATTGACTGATGTTGAAATCATTGTGTGAGATGTGTTCAGTTAATCAAATGGAATAGTTGGTTCAAAGCTTAGTCTACCATGCAATTTCGATTAACTTTAACATGTTTTTCACTAAGTGAAGGTTCAATCGTAAGACACCTTTATTTATGCAAATTGATTTCCAAGAATATCAAAATCTAAATATTTTGAAAATGGGGGGAGATTGTTGGAACATTTTCAAATATTTATAGTATCCCAATAACTATAAATGAATGGTGTAATTAATCAAAAGATAAATCTTTTGGTCATTGGTCAAAAGTTATATCATTTGATTTTTAAAAAGAATTATAATTATTCAAAAATATTATTTGAATAGTTACAAAATTAAATGAATAATTATTATTATATATTTATTCATAAAGACACCTATTGAAAGATGTCTCTATGGAGAGACAAGAAAATTCCTATAAATAGGAATGGGTTTTCATTTGGAAATATATCAACAAATTCTAATATTATTTCTTCTCTTCCTTCATTTTCTAATATTATTAGATTATTCTATAAAGTATTACGCAGTAAATCCTTTGTAGAAATTGGGTTTTGTTACACATTCTCGAGTGCATAGTGGACTATTCTAGTCGATTGCAAAACGCAAATAGTCATTGGCTTCATTGTATCCTCGAGGTTAATTTGCTTGGAACTCATTTGCACACTGAAGATAAGTGGGGGCGAATATAACCTTAAAGATAGTGGCTTGATACACGCCTTGGAGCCTTGTCATATTTCTTCTTTTTCTTTTCGAGTTCCGATCGTGTGTTTGAGATTTTCCTTACCGGAATTTTGTAATAACAATTATAATGTTATATTATATTTGTTTCATATTTTTAATTATTATATATATATATATATATATTAGAGTGAGGAATGTAGGTAATATCATTTGAATTTATGTGAAATGGGTGTTTTTCCTTTTGCATTTCATTTTCAGGCGACTCCACTACGAATCTATAAATAAATATGAAGCGTACAGTTTGGTGATCCATTTTTAAAGCCAGATGTTAGTTATATTCATCATCATCATAGGCCCATATCTAATCATCAATCTCCTTAAATTAATACTACAAAAAAGTCAGCAGCTTAGGGTTTCAACTTTCAATCTTTATTAGTTTTTTTTGTTTGATTTATAAAAATTAATTATTTTGAGTACCTAACTATTTTTTCAATAATATCGTCTTCAAAAACTAAACCCAAATTTTCTCTTAAATTAAGGATTCCAACTTTCAAATATAGCTCTTAAATTCCACACCTTCAAGCTTAATTGCATGGTGACATTATAAACTTACCAGGATCATTGAAACAACTAATTTTTTAAAATTAATGTTTTGTGTCAGCCTTTATATTTTCAGACAAAAGTCCCTTTCCATGGATCTAGAACTTTTTTTTTTTTGGCTTTAAAACAGAAGCAAGATTTTGTTAAGACCAACAAATTTGGTTAACTGGTTAAAGCTAATATGATAATGGAAAATTCACACATTAAAAAAGAAGAAAGAAAGAAAAAAAGCATTGAACATATTGCATGAGCTGATAAATAAAGCTGCAAAGTATTGAATTATTTGAAACTGTTTTTTATAAGCCCATAACCAAGAACGAATCTTTGCTGTCAATATTCGTATTCATGAGCATCACCTACAAAAATATTATGCAAAACCAAATTCAGGATGTAAATACTGAGGACTAAATTTAATATTATATCAAAAAAACAACAGGGAAAAAGAAGGGGGGAGGCAAATCTTTTTGGTGGGGGAAATGAAGGATGACTTCCATAATAAGTGGCAGACTGTGAGGGAAGAATATTGTTGGAAGGAAAAAAAGAAGCTTTAAAATTGTCAACATGGGCTGAAAATATGCAAAGAGACTGCAACTTTTAAATAGCCATTGATTGGGGTTAGTTAGATGGGTGGAGGTGGGTCATCTATGACCACAACCAAAAGGAACAAATCTTTTTTTCTTTCTTTCTTCTTTGTGAGTGTAAAAAGAAAGAAGATGAAATAATCCAGCTCATTATTCTCCAACAATTATACTTTCTTATACCTGTTTCCTTCCAATATAAAATTTATTGGATTTCAATATGTTTTCTTGGGAAAATCAAAGTATTAAGGAGTTCAAATGGGTTTAATTTCAATTATTATAAAGGTAATTACATCATTTAATCAAGGGTTTAAGGTCCCTAATTTGATTATATTTTGCTTCTAGGTTGACAAATATTAATCTCAACACTTATATAATTTGAAATTCTTTAAGGATCAATTTACAGGTTGAACGTGTTTTTTTTTATTTTTTATGAAAAGTAAAGTACACGAAATAAATTAATCTAACTCCTTCAAGAGAGAGTCTTCAAATAATCTTAATCCTATTTTTTTGTCACGAACCATCTTGATAAGACTATCTGCGATTAAATTTTCTTCTCGAGGGGTATGTTGAATCTTCCAATGTTTAAACATTTTCAAGAGTTGATGAATTCTTCTAACTAAGGCGAAATTGGAATCTCCGTAAAGTCCCTCCTAAATGGCGTTAGTAGCTTCAAGGTTGTCCATTTGTATTAAGACCCTTTCAAAACTTCGGTTAGAAATAAGCTTCAACCCATCTAAGATACCCAAAGCACTGTGCAACTTCCCAAGTATCTGCTAAAGCCATGTATCCATCCACCATTATGATCACTCACCAATCCTCTAGTTGCAGTAAAACCTTCTTCAGTTCTAGCCGAACCGTCTGTGTTCAAGTGACCCCAGTTAAGAGAAACCTTGAGGACTTCATCAATACTCCAAGAGATACCTTGGAACGTGAATATGTTGTTTTTTTTTCTAAATGCGCCAAGAAATAATTTCAAAGAGACACGACCAATCTGCCCCACCCAAACTAAGAGGGTGACTATTTTGAAGATTTTCCGTCATCCATTCAAATATGGTTAAACAATGTTTTTAAAAAGTATCGTGGAAAAGTACATTTGAAAAGTTCAATAGTTTTTAATGTTACTGTTAAAAAGTGTTTTTCAAAAAATAAATTGTCCATTTTAAAAATGACATCTTAAAGTAGACCATATGTTAGGTTTCTTTAATGATAATAAGAAAATAATTTCAGCCAAAATCGTTTGTGCAAAAAGTTAAAATCTAATTTTTTTTAGTTTGGGTTAAAATCTTAATTTAAAAACATGGTTTAAATTCAAAAGCTCCTTCTTTGAAATGCAATCTTCGACTTCAATGATAAACATGGGATTTGACCTTTGTACTTTAAAAGTTAAAAATTCAATCCTTTTACTTTTTCTGTTCAAAAACCTTAGTTCAATCATTATCGTCATTGGTAATTTTGTCAAAATTTAACAATTTAATATGTTTATTTCCTTTCAATCATATGCTAAGTTATATGAGGATAGCCTAATCAAAATTCTAAATTGATAAAATTTAACAAAAAAAATACTTACGATTTTAATGGCGCGCGAGACTTAAATTTTTAAATGAAAAAAGATTTAATCTTTAATTTTTTACATGCATAAATTAAATCTCAATTTTATTAAACTACATAAACATATTTTAACTTAAATACACCAATCAATTTATACCAAATACATTAAATATATCAAAATTCTAATTTGGTGCTGTTTTACATGAAGGGTTACGAGTTATGACAAGCATGCATTTCCAAATGCGAAAATGTGGAAGAATCCTTCAAAAATAAACCCGAAAACCCTAAGGGGAACTGAAGGGAAGAGACATTGAGCTTCTCGCAATGGGGGGTTGTGGACAATATAATGGTCATCCATTTACAATTTTTTTATCCTTTTAAATAATGCTTTAATGGGTTAATCCCTATGAACACGAACATGATTATTTATATTATCACTAAGGGATTAATTAATTATCTTAATCTCATCATAATCGTGAATTATTGTATATTGGGGGGAGAAAAATCATGTGTTGTTGTGAACTTAGATTTAGCATGATTTCTAAGCACATACATTGTTAGTGGTTGAACATGAACATCAACGTGAACTAATTGGAATTTGGATATCTCCATATTTTTATTTCAACTAAACATCATTCACGAGTGCTAAGAGGTGACATTTACACCAAAGTTTGAATTTATAATAATAAAAAATAATTATTCTAAGATAAATCATATGAACTAGTGTTGTCTTGCTTTTGAAATTAAGGAAACAACTAAAAGAGTAGAATAATAATGATGCACATAGTTCAAAATTTTTTTTCGGGGTGTTATTTAAAGAGTAATTCATTAAGAATTAATAATAAAAGTTGTGATGTAAGTTCAACTCGTTCACCAAATCATGACCTTAATCTTATACATTCAACTAAAATAACATTCTCCTTTAAAGCGTAGTTACAAACTAAACATGAAAGTAATTTGCTTGCGATCAATTTGCACCTGATATAAGTTTCTCTAACAAGCAAATACGTGCACTTTCTAATTTCATCCCTTGTACTAATAACAAGTTTTCAATGTATAACTAGATTTGTAATCTTTTAGTAGTTTGACCAAAATGTGTCATTATGATTACGTCCAAATTGGTTTTTGATAAGATATCTCTTCAAATAAGGTAAGAGGATCACATTAGCACTCTTAGAAACTATAATTGCTTGATCAAATATTTCTATAATTAATTTAACTTGTGAGGCATGTTAAACATAATCTTGTCTTTCTTCAAATTCCAATTGTTTCAACCATAAGGTGCAATCCTGTAGGATTTTGTAATGTTGACAGTAATATTAAAACATTTCTAATATTACAAACAAGCATCTAGCAATGCATTGCTACTACTTAAGTTGCAAGAAGTCGTGGTCTAACATAACCTTGTATAGTCCAATCTTTTATTTCTTGAATCTTGAGTAGATAAGATAAATAAATGAGTTTGATATCTCATATCAACTCATTTAAGTACAACCATGTGTTTTTAGTCTCACTCGATTAAAGGGCCCATGATATCGCTCCCATTATATAAGAACAAGAAATTTTGCATTGATCATTCATATCCTACTACATAGTTTGTGGTATACCCAACAACAATTTTTATAGCACAACTAGTTATGGAAGACGTTTAACTGTGTCAAAGTATATGACACAATATTAGAACTATGATGATCTTAAGCCAAAAGATTACATACACCATTATCACTATGAGAATTGTTGTGGCTATTATATAATAATCCAAGAAATATTCTTATGGTGGGTCAATCCAGTACACTGTTTTATTAACATGTACCCATGAGTTGACTTGATACCATATATCCTTGATAACATCTTATCATCAATTAGCATCACATTAGTTTTAACGTATTATTGGTGACTTAGCCCACAATAATGTTTGACTAAGGATAGTTTAAGAATAATCATATTATCCTCAAAACTTTATTATTAATTAATTTATTTAATACATAGAAATAAAAACTGAAAATAATAAAGACAATGTATTTCTTAATAAATAAGGTAAATAAGCATGTTGTTATAATCATCTCATGATTAATCTTTGGGCATATTCCAATAGATGGCACTAGAATTGTCACAATAGACAATTGCAAGTGCATATGCAACTCCAAAGTTTTCAAGCATTGACCTCATCTAGAATAGTTTCATATTGCAATTTCTAACAACTATGTCCTTAGCCTCGATTGTTTAAAAAGAGATTCATGATTGTTTTTTGTTCTACCATGACATTAGGTTTGTTTTATGATAGAAACATCCTTATGAACTACTATTCTTGTCACACATTGCCAACCCAATCCTATCACTAAACCCACTAGATTTGACTGTGTTCTTCAAAAGCCAAATGGCAAGATCAAGAGTGTCATTAACATATCAAATAATCCTTTTAATAACCTTTAAATGAGACTTCATAGGATTAAATTAATACATGACACACACGACAACTGTAACACCCCAAACCAGTCCTAGACGTTATGGCCGAATCTGACGATATCACATGGATTGGGATTTGAAGACAAAATTGTCGAGTTAAAATCGTTACAGTTAGTTAGCTTTTATTTAATTCAGAAAAAAATAAGTGCTAGTTGATTTGCTTTAAAACTTGTCTCTTAGCGGAAGCTTTTGTAATCAACTAATTTAGGGAAAATCGTTTCTATTTACGAAAACCTTAGTTTTTAAAAAAATCGTGTTTTGTTGAGTTGCAGTTTAAAAAAACCATAAAAATAGTATAAAGTCCCAAATTTAAAGCCAACTAGCCCATAGTCCAAAAGCTACACCAAAAACCCCAAATAAGTAATAAATTCTAGACATTAACAAAAATCAGTCTAAAATTTACGTGTGGCCACTGTTGAGTCCTCCACTGCACCAACCCGTCAAGTCTGGGGATTACCTGTACAGATTAAATAGAAAAAGGGTGAGTTTTCGCAAACTCAGTGTGTAATCCCCACAGAAAACATGCATACAAATATTCAACAGCATTCAGTTAGATACAGTCTAGGGCCTAGGCCCATCACAGAATCAGTTTGGGCCTTAGCCCATTCAGATACAGTCTCAGAAATACATTAGAGCCTTAGCCCATATCAGATACAGAATGCAGATACAGTAAATCAGAATCCCACCCACTAGCCTCTACACACCATCTCCGTCCAACCCTACACACCATATGGGGATATAATCAACCCACCTATCCCTACACTTTAAGTAGTACCGAATGCGGCACAAAACAGTAGTTTGCAGCTGAGCTGCCAGGAAATTAGGCTTAAAGCCTTTCAGTACGCTTCCTCCGAATAACAACCCCCAACCCAATGCAATGCAACATACCATGGATGATATGCTTATTATGCAATTTCAGTACATATAACCAGTTCAGTATACAAGCATACTATCATCATGCTCAACACATATATAAATCAAACAGTCAGTTCGTATAATTAGGGGTCTAAGTGATGCTTACTGACCCTACAGTAGGTTCACAATAGACTTGGGTGACCCATGTAACCTTAGCAATCAAATTAGTGAAAATGGGCTCACACGCCCATGTGGTTTGCCCGTGTGGGCCCACATGCCCGTGTGGCTCACTCGGCCCAAATTGGCCTTGGCCGCGTGGTCCATTTTTTAATGTAACCCGTGCTAGCTAAATATTCATGTATGTTTTTACTATTTACTTATATGTTCCTTCAAAGCTATCTACTTGAGTCACTATTACTAAATTATTTATATCTTGAGCTACAGAATTTCAAATTAAGATCCGCTTGATGTATTTGAAACTAGACTCAAATACCTTTCTACCATAAATTTTTTTTTGTTCAGCCAATAAGTACAGTAAAATCTTCAAACTTACCCCTGTTCTACTGTCTAACAGCTTCGACCTTTCTTTGCTAAAGATTAATTATCTCTTAGTACAAAATTTGGATGATGTTTCCATTTGTTTCTATTGAAAATATACCAATTAATAATTTAAACATGTAAATTTTAACCCCTAATTATTACACTGTTTTTTCTATGAGAAACTAGATTCAATAACATTTAATTCTATAATTTTTTCATCCTCTAATTTGATTTCCACAATTTATGGTGATTTTTCAAAGTTAGCCAACTACTGCTGTTCAAACAGCAAGCAAATTTGGCTTTTCGCCAAATCCCATTTTTTTTACGTTTCGAGTGCACACCTGGTTTCGTTTGATGCTAAAACAGTTCTCAAGCACTCCAAAGCCTATAATTGAACAAATAACACTAATTTAATATCACATAACGTAATCCCAAATCGAACTCGTATCTAGGTTTTAACCCATACTCGACTAAACCTTACCTTTAACCGATGAACAATAATTCCCACACAAACTAAGACTCCGATTGGTAATTACGAGCCCTTGAATCCTCCCCTAATTGGCATAAAGAAAACACTTCAGAAGAAAGTTAACAAACGGAGACAAATCACTTATCTAAAACTTACCGTACGATTGTAGACAAACGTGGAACGACACGAGACAAAGTGGGAAAAGAATATCAAGAAGATGAAGGGCGAAAGAGAGCAGAAATTGAGCAGCAATGAAGAGAAAAAAGACAAAAGGGTGGAGGGATTTTGGGGAAAGTAAAAAAAAAGAAACAAAAAAAAGATGAACATAATATTTGATAACTACCCAATCAATTATTTCTCTCAAATTCCCCACTAAATCCACTACTCAGATTTTTAGTCCATCTCAAACTCTCCTTGACGTAGGAGTAAAAATAATACCCACGCTAAGATTCGAACACAATACCTCCTTCACACCAACACTCTACTTATTCACTAGACCAACAGGCCATTCTGTTAATTATTTGTCAACTTTTACTTAAAAACCTACTGACCAAAGATAGGGCTTATTCATAAAAATACCAAAATTTGCCCAAGTCCTAGCTTGAACTTGGGACCTCCCAAACACACCCAGAACACATAACCACTAAAGCAAACAGATATTTTGTATCACACATTGACAATACCCAAAATTAAAATTTTGGGGCGTTACAACAACACTATACCACAAGTCTGATCTACTAACTGTGAAGGTATAATAGGCCAATAATCATACTACGATAGTTGCTTAGGTCAATTGCAACTACTCCTGTATCTAAGCATGTTTTATCATAAATTCCCCTTAATATATTTAATGGCTTTGATCTATGCAAGCCAAATTAATTCACTAAATAGAGAGGATATTTCTCTTGAGATATGAAGATCCCATATTTTAGTTGTTTGATCTGAAATCCTAAGAAGTATGACACTTCTCTCACCATTCTCATCTTGAACTTAGATTGTGTCGTCTTCCAAAAGCTTCTTTGGCTTGTTAAGAAGTTGATCCAAAGATTATATTGTCTACAAAATCTAGGTTACTATAATCACTAATTTTTTCTTGATGAAAAATTCCTTATCTATATTTCCCCTTATATATCCTTACTAGAAAAAGAATTTAGAGAGCCTCCCATACCATGCCTTTGGGGCTGGCTTCAACCAGTATAGTGCCTTAATGATTTTGTAGACATGATTGAGATCTCTGGAGTTTTCAAATCCTTAATGTTACTCCATAAATGCCTTTTCACTTATGAAGCCATTTAAGAACACACTATTTAAATCCATTTCAAATAGCTTGATATTGAAGTAAGTTGAAACTACCAACAATAATCTGATGGCCTCCAAACGAGCTATAGGTATAAAGGTTTCATAAAAATAAACTCTCCCTTTATGTAACTTGAACATTAATTTTGGCTTTATTTTTAATGGTGTTCTTATGCATGTTTATCTTAATCTTTAAGATCTATTTTTTTTCCAATTACATTGTAGTCTTATGTATGGGGTCCAAATGCCATACCATTATTGAAAGCTTTTCAACCTTTTTGGGCTCCACGAAAGAAAGTGTAATAGTTGACCTAACCATGTCACGATATGTTACTTTAGGCTTGTCCCTGCTTTTGATTCTACCCTTAATAGTACCAATTACATTATGCAATTCATGAACTTTGTGTACCCTTTAAGATGGTTATGGCTGATAAAGTTCATTTGTAGGTTGATCAATACTGCCAGTCTACTTAGTTGCATGTTAAGTTGCAACCTTCTTTTACAACTAGCTCAATTGCGTCTTTTTCTGTATATTCAGTTAAGGGACATTTAGGTTCATATTTAACAACATTGAAAGACTCTATTATTGTTTTGTGAACTTGTTAACCGTTTTATATGCCTTGTTACTTGTAGAATACCCAAGAAATATACCTTTCTCATTACGTATATCAAAATTTCCTCGATAACTTCTATATTTGAGTATGCAACATACAATCCTAAACACATAAAAGTATCCCACATTTGGCTTCTTTCCTTTTCATAACTCATAAGTTGTAATAATTATCCTAGGCCTCAATAAGACCTTAATGATCACATGGCAAGCTACCTTAATATCCATCCCCTAAAACGTGTGTGAAACAACATTAGTATTAAACATGACCTTCATCATGTCTTACATAGTCTGATTCTTCCTGTCAATAACTATGTTATGTTATTGAGTCTTTGGGGTTGGAAACTTATGTTGCATACTTGTATTTGTAGGGATAAACCTAAATTAAGCAACGAACAAAAATGAAAAACGAGAAAAATTAGACACAAATATTTACGTGGAAAAGCTTATCTTATGAGGATAAAAACCACGAGTAAAGAAAACTTTACTAAAATGACAAATAATCGAAGATGAGTACAAGATGGAGAAATAAAACAAACCTAGACCCAAAATACAAAGTTTTCCTAAAATTTCCACAAAACTCTCTCTAAATTGTGTTGTTCAATCAATCTCTCTAAGGTTTCTAAAAGCCCAATTTATAGGCTGAAATTTGTGTGAAAATATGACTAAAACATTCTTAGAATAATAAGAGTTAGACTAAGAAAAGATAACAGAGTTTAACTAGGAGAAGAAACTCGGTTTAGTATGGAACACTATGCCATATCGTGACGTGGCATATTGTTTCGTCGAGACGTCTTTCTTCGAGTCATCAGGACATGGTAGTGCTTCTCGTAGAGATGTCAACTCTTCCTCGTCCTAACATCAAACCTTGTTTCATCCAAAATAAGAGGCACACTCTACAAATCTCCACATTGACTTGTATTTTCGCAATGCCTTCTCTGTCAGCCCCATCAGGGGCTTACTTGATATTTGTCGAATACTTGCCAAGTTTAGACAATGCTTGAACTTGGAGATTGGAGGACTTTTTTTCATCATATCAGCTGGGTTTTTTTCTTTAGAAATCTTGTGAATATGAACATCTCCTTGAGCAACCACTTCCTGAATAAAGTGATACCGAATGTCTATGTGCTTTGTTCTTTTTTGATGCATCGGATCCTTAGTGAGATGTGTGACACTTTGACTATTGCAATATATAATAGTCTTGTCATTTTTCTCAACTAGCTCCCCAAATAGACCTCTCAACCAAATGGCCAATTCCACAGACTTTGTGATAGCTATATATTCTCCCTCTATAGTTGATAATGCCATAGTGGCCTGTAGGGTGGCTTTCTAGCTAATAATGTAATTGCTGAAAGCAAACAGATAACATGTGAGAGATCTTCTTCTATTTAAGTCTCCTACATAATTTGAGTCTACATAGTCAACTAGACCTTCTGAGCATCTTTCGATTTCTAATCAAGTATTGGATGTCCCCCCTTAAATATCTAAGAATCCACTTAACAACTTAACAATGTAATTTACCGGGTTTGGACATGTATCTACTTACTACACTAACAACATGTGAAATATCGGGACGAGTACAAACCATTATATACATTAAACTTTTGACTTCACTAGAATAAGAAACTGAAGACATGTACCTTTCTTCGTCTTCGGTTTGTGGTGATTTTGAAGTCGAAAGTCTGAAGTGTGCAATTAAGGGAGTACTAACTAATTTAGAATATTACATTCCAAACCACTCGAGAATTTTTTCAATGTATCTCTACCGTGACAGAAATAGCTTCCCAGAGTGTCTATCTCTTGAAATTTTCATCCCTAAAATTTTCTTGGTCGCACCAAGATCTTTCATCTCGAACTTAAAATTAAACATGATTTTAAGTCGATTTATTTTTGATGGATCCTTAGCCGCAATTAACATATCATCAATATAAAGTAACAAATAAATAAACGATCTATCATCTAAACATTATAAATACACATAACCGTCATATTTGCTCCGAACGAAACCAATACTTAACATGAAGGAATTGAACTTCTTATATCACTATTGAGGAGACTGCTTTAGGTTGTGTAGTGAATTTTAAAGAAGACAAACTTGATCTTGCTTACCCTCAAACTTGAAGCCTTTAGGTTGTTGCATATAAATGGCCTCATCCAAATCCCCGTGAAAGAATGCAGTCTTTACATCTAGTTGTTCCAATTCAAAGTTGTATGATGCAACAAGGGATAATAATGCTCGAATGGATGTATGCTTAACAACTGGAGAGAAAACATCATAGACATCAACTCCCTCCACTTGGCTATAGCCCTTTGCTACCAATCTTGCCTTATACCTAGTCTCGTCTTGATGAGATATTTTTCTTTCATTTTGAACACCCACTTGCAGGTTACTATTTTCTTTCCGGTGAGTGGTTTAACGAGTTTCCAAGTCTCGTTCTTTTGAAGGGATTTCATCTCCTCTTCCATAGCAACGGGCCACTTGCTAGAATCAAAAGTCTAAATTGCCTTTGAATAATTCAAAGGGTCAGCAAAATCGATGCTCTCTGCAAAATTTAAAACATATGCCACTAGATTTCATTCATAGTATGTTTGTGGTGGTTTGATCTCTCGCATTTTTCTGTCTTGGGCTAACTTAAAATATTGAAGTTTAGAGGTAGAGGTCTTTGATTTTGATGGAATGGCTTCGAAAACCTTCTGTTGCATCGACGAGACATTGATTTCATGATTTATTCATGACATCACGACATGGCGTTCTCCTTGTTGGGATGCCACCCTTGTTTTTCCTGTCGTTGTTATGTCGAGCTTCATGACATTACCATCTATTTTTGTTTCCAACTTTACCTTTCTTGAAACACTTAGCTTTTCTATGTTATTTTGGCCCGATGACCCCCCTTTTTTTAAAAGAATCATTGATATTTCATCAAACCTAACATCTCTACTAATGATGATCTTACTAGTTTCTGAGCACCATAACTTATAGCGTATTATCCTGGTAGTAAAACTCATAAAGATGCATTTTACAGCCTTTGGTTCAAGCTTTCATTGACTGACTCGTGCATAACCAGGACAACCAAATACTCTAAGGTTAAAGTAATTAGGAGGATTATCTGACCAAATCTCTTCAGGAGCCTTTTCATCCAATGCTTGGTGTGAAGATCGGTTCACCAAAAAAATTGTCAAGTTAAATGTTTTGGCCCAAAACCCCTTTTCTAAGCTTGAATTGGAAAACATACATCGAGCTTTCTCTAGTAACGTTCTGTTCATTTTTTCAACAACACCATTCTGCTGCAGTGTACCAACAACTGTGTGATGTTTTTTCATTCTTTCTTGTTTGTAGAAATAATTAAACTCAACTGAATAGAACTTAAGACTAATATATGTTCTTCACCGCTTTACAGACTTTCTAATATGCTTTTCCAGTAAGGTTTTCCACTGTTTAAATATCCCAAAGACTTCATTCTTGTGTTTCGGGCAATAAACCCAAACTTTTCTGGAATGATTATTAATAAAAGTTATTCCAGAAAAGTTAGAAGATATTTGTTACCTCTTTCAGAGACGATTGGAGCTGGACCCCATAAATCAAAATGAATATAGTCGAGGGTCCCTTTTGTCCTGTGCACTGCCAAATCAAAGTTGACTTGAGTATGTTTCCCATAAATGCAATGCTCATAGAAATCTAATTTTTCAACTCTAATGCCTTTGAGAAGACCTCTTTTACTCAAAACGGTCATACATTTTTCACTCATATGATCGAGTCGCATGTGCCACAACTGAGTTGATTCAAAATTTGTAAAAAATGAATTTTACCACGTCATCGTGACATCATGGAAGTCCTCATCGTGATGTGGCAACAATTTTGACTCTTCTTCTGAAATTACTATCACATTGATCACCATTGAATCTTGCAGAATGTATAGGCTGCCAAATTTTTTTCCTCTCATCAAAACAAGAGCTCCACGAGATACTTTTAAACCGTTTGACCCGATGACGATCTTGCAACCATTTGAATCTAGAGTATCGAAAGAGACGAGATTCTTTTTTAAATCAGAGACATGCTTGACATCTGATAGTGTTATGATTATCCCATCATGCATCCTAATTTGAATGGTACCAATGCTGGTTATTTTGTAGGGTGAGTAATTCCCCATAAGCACAACTCCACCTTCAACTGAACTGTATGTGGAGATTCAGGGCCTGTTTGGACACATATGGTAGGAACACCCTAAATCAAATATCCACTCGGATTTGAACTTAGACCTTTCGGTTTTTGACACCAACAATAAATCATTACCTTTGTCCTTGGCTACACTAGCATCGGCTACATTAGCTTTCTACTTCCCTTTCCTGTCGTTTTCGGTGGCCCTCTTATTTTTATTTTAAAGTTTATAGCATTCTTCTTTGATGTGACCCATATTTTTGCAGTAGCCACATTGCTTGCCACGATTTCTTGATTTCAATCTTGCCCTATATCTTCTTTAACCCGAATCTAGGGGTGAGTGTTTGATCGAATCGCATCAAATGAACAAGTTTTGAGTTAATTGAGTTGACAAATTATATTTTATCATCCTAACTCGATTTGAAATTTTCTCGATCAACTTGAGTGAGATAGAATTTGAATCTAATATATTTGTTCGAGTTAAATTAAAAAATGACTAGTGTTTTTATTTTTATGTAAGCTTTTTTGAAAATATTTTTCTTTAAAGTTTTTAAACATGATCATATAAAGAAAAATTGAAGTAAATAAGTGAACAAATAAAAGTAACCGATGAGAAATAAAGGGGGAAATAAATTAATTTTGGGGGATTTTAATTTTGGGGAGTAAAGGGGGGAAGGAAACTAAAGATTTTAGGGGGTAAAGGGGGGAATAAAATATTTGTAGGGGATTTTAATTTTTTGGGGTAAAAGGGGGAGGGGAAGTAAAAAAATTTGAAGAGAAGAAAGGTTAAAATATTGGTGGGACAGACTGAGGGGTTGCTATTTAGTTTATTTGAGTTATTCGAATTTGAAAACTAAACTTGACTCGAACTTGAAAGTAAAAAAAAAATTGAGTTGACTCGATTAACTTGATTCAGATAATTCGAAATTCAAAATTTTTTTAGCCGAATCGAATTTTGCTCACCCCTACTCGAATCTTTAAACTGTTGCCTTTCTCTTACAACCAAAATTGAGACTTGCCCTTTAGACTTGTTTTTTGAACCTAACTCGTTGTCAAGTTTATCCTGATCTTCATCATCGATGTTTTATTTGAAGGGGCAAAGAACAAAGCAACAACATAGCTTGATATTCATCATCAATGTTGGCCTCGACATTATTTAGGTCATTAGGGAAAGTAAAAATTTCACTGATGTGAGCCCTAATGGACTCATCTTCAACCATATGGAATGTGTATAATCACTATTGCAATACCAAGCGATTTGCGAGAGATTTTGCCATATAAAGGGCTTCTAATTTCCTCCATAAGGTTCCTGTCGTTTTCTTTGTAAGCATATTCTACAACATATTATTCGTGAGACACAATTAAATTGTTGATAGAGCCTTCTCATTAAGCTCATCCCATTCTATCTGATTAGCATCTGTAGGTTTTTGCCCTATAACAACCATTTTTAGGCTGTTCTGAACCAGAATTGTTATCATCTGAACTTGTCATAGACTGAAATTTGTAATCCCATTAAACTTTTCAATATTGTAACTCATTATCATCTCTGAATGAATTGAATGCAAAAATTGAACCAAGCTCTGATACTAGTTTGTAGGGATAAACCTGAATTAAGTAACGAATAAGAACGAAAAACGAGAAAAATTAGACACAAATATTTACGTGAAAAACTTCTCTTGCAAGGATAAAAATCACGGGGAAAGAAAACTTCACTAAAATGACAAATAATCGAAGAGGAGTATATGATTGAGAAATTAAACAAACTCGAACCTAAAATACAAAGTTTTCTCGAAATTCCCACAAACTCTCTCTAAATTGTGTTGTTCAATAAATCTCTTTAGGGTTGCTAAAAGCCCTATTTATAAGCTGAAATTCATGTGGAAATATGACTAAAACATCTATTGAATAATTAGAGTTAGATTGAGAAAAGATAACAAAGTTTAGCTAGGAGAAGAAACCCGATTTAGTAAGGAACATGTCGCTACGTTGTGACGTGACATATTTTCTCTTCGGGACATCTTACTTTGCATCGTTGGGATATGGTGATTCTTCTTGTCAGGACATGGCAATTCTTCTTGTTGAAATGTTGTTGTTGTGTCATCTCGGCATTGGCTCTTCCTTGTCTCAACGTCAAACCCTGTTTCTTCCAAAATGCGAGGCACACTCTATAGTATTATCATAAAACTAAAAGAATTTTTCAATTTTAAATTCTTGTCCATGACCACTCTTTATTCTAAATGTTTTCCTAATAAATTGTCATTTCTCGTTCATCAGCTTCTTGCATAGTTTTTTAAAGGCATCAAAGGTGTCTAATTTCTTTTACAAGAATTTCACCTTAGTGAAACTGGAATAATCATTACCTCCTAAGCTTTAAATCTCTATCAACCCTTCAAGTTTGTGTGCAATAGTTCAAATGGTCCAGTTGTTTGGATCAATTGTAATTGAGGGAGCAACTCACCCTGTTGTTTTCCCTTCGAAGATCTAACACACACTTTAGGAATTGCACTTTCGGATTTGGCAATCCTCTCATAGTATTGTATCTCACTAGCCTTTGCAATCATTTGAAATGTACATGGCTTAGCCTCTAATTCCATAGCCACTAATCCTCTCATAGATATTTATTGTTTGAACATCTATAAAAACAATGTCTCCAAAGAAAGTAAGTGGAGTACACTAGGACTCTTGGCATGTATCCTTACTTAAACATCTTCGCTAATTACAATCCCCTACATTGATTCTCAAAATATTCTAGAAGATGTAAGTGATTAACCAGGATTTTTTGATAAAAAAATATGCCAAAAAATATGGCAAGTGACATAACATTCAATTGCACAATGTTCAAGGGGTTTTCAAATAGTCGGTTCGGTTATTAACTTAACCGAATTACTATTAACTGAATTACTCAAAATGTAGAAATCTTTAGCCGTTAACCGAACCGAATTTTTTTCAAATACATTAACTGAACTGAAATATTTCGATTAATTTGGAAGGTTAACCGAAGTTTATATGTTTTTGTCTTTTGGTTAAAATAAGTATAAAACATATAAAATAATACATTGCTAATGTTTATTTTCTTTTTTTTAATAGTTCAAAAAATATAATATATATTATTTATTTAGATTAATATAAAAAATAATAGTTTAAAAATGCATTGCTAATATAAAAATATAATGTATAATATATATTATTTATTTCAAATAATTGAAATTTCAAAACATCATTATCTGACGTCCGACCGAACGAAATTTGACCATCGACTGATTAACTGAATTAGATCAATTCGATCGATTAATTCAGTTTAACCAAACTATAAACACCCCTATGTTCAATTGCAACTAACAATGTGACTGATAGTATTAATAATAAGTATTGTTGATACAAGTGTAAAAAAAGAGTAGAGATACGAGGAGAAGGTGATGGTGGTAAGGAGGTCGGTTCACTCAGATAGGCGGAAAGCCGAAAAAGGAAGGGAGTAGGAAAGGGGTAAGGTAACTATGAAGGCAAAGGAGACTGAATGTTTTGTGTAAATGCTTAGGGTTGTTGAGAAGGTAAAGATAATTTCTTCATCATTCTCCAAGGTATTTATAGAAAGAGACGTCTCATGCCTGATAATGCCACATCACTAACAGTACGACTGGTGGCCTGTGTAGTTGGCTAGATGGCTAGTCGATTGTCCTTAAGTGTGGTATTGCTCTAAAATTCTCTTAGATGAGGTAGTACGAGGTTGTTTCTCCTCAATGGTCCCCTCTTGGTGGTAAGTGCATTCCCACTAAAAAGTGGATGGCCTAATGGTGAGTTGAGTGTGGGAGTGGTTGGTCACCCATTGATCTGTTGAATGATACAAAGTGGAAGCCTCTTCCTCTTGACGGTATTCGCCATAGTGGCTACACTTACAATGGTCGTATGAGAAAAAATCTAATTACAGTCAGCAAGCATTAGGTATAAGAACACCTTCTAGAAAAATGGGCAAAGTTTAAAACATAGATAAAAGCCTCCTCACCTGGTGCATGAGCTTAACCGCGTAAACCAACAGATTGAATTAACCCACCACCAGCAACTGTATCGGTATTCTAGGTGCTAGTGGGTCATGTCCTTGGAGTCGAGGGATAATTGGTAAAGAATGAGGCAAGCCTATCTGTATATCCCACGATGATTGGGACATTTCGCAAACCCTTTTCAAGCAAACAATATTTTGGAGAGTGATGTCCTAGGGCACAACAAGTATGTCAACTTGGTTCAACATCTTGAATTCCTTCTCTACCCTTGAAAACCCATCCAATAAGGGTTTGTACTCGCACAACTCCGTGGAAGGTAAACTTCATTTGATCAAGAAGTCAAAATCGTCATCAAATTTCAACTCTACTAAAGTGTACTTACAAAAGTCAATGTTTAGATGATTAACCTTCTTGTAGAGCGTTTCCTTAACTTAGAAGTGTCAGGGCTTTTTTAAGCATATAGTAAATTTGGTTGCTCCGTATTTGATCCCTCAACTAGTCAATACATGTTTTAAAAGCAAATATTGTCTTACTGTTTATCTAACGTTTAACTAATATTAAACGACATTATGTGGTCGGATCGTAATGCAAGAACACAATTTAATACCAGTAGATAATTTAAATACGTCCTTGTTTAATCTAAACACGATGGTTCCTGACTGTTATTATTGGAAAAAATGTAGAATTTGGCACAAAAAATTGTAGTAAAATGAAGCTTACTTGCAAAAAAAAAAAAACTTCAAAACAAAACTTGTGTAGACAAAGAACGAATATTTGGTAGTAGACGAACTAATAGAGGCCAAAGAATCACTAAATTAGTAAAAAATCTACAAAAATTCAAAGGACAACCTAGAAAAACCTTGAAAAAGTAAAATAATGGAACAAAAGACGACCATGGCTATATATAGACACTTTTGAAAATGGTACATTTTACAACATAGTTGTCTTAACACTAGAGCCAATGTCGTCTAGACATGTGTCCAAGAATTGTGATTCAGCTTTGCATTTAATGCTAACATTCCAAAATCTTCAAAGCAACTCTTTACCTTTAGAAGCATCCTTAGCGTGCATAATGAGCAACCTTCAATATTCTGAGCCACTCGTTACTTCTCTTATGATAACTACCACTTGTTCAGGTTACTTATAGATGGTTTCAAGGTAAGTCATTTTATAACCTTCCTTTTGATTAGGGGAATAATTGTTATACCCCTACACCTCTTGGACACGAGGCACCTCGCGAGGCTACTTGAGAAGCACCCGTGCATGGTTCTCTGCCTCGCATCGCCTAGATGATCTTCGACCTTACATCGCACGGTCGATCACTGCGTGACCAACCACTCGTGCCTTCCACTCGCCATCAGGCCACCCGCTTTTTAGTGAAAACACACTTACCACCAAGAGGGGACCACCAGGGGACCACTAAGGTGTAACAACCTAGTACTACCTTTGTAGAGGCCCAATTTAGCCCGGGTCCAAACAGAAACCAAAAACAAAATAATAATAATAGAATTCACTAACAACAGTCCAAAGCCCAAATACAAAAAAATAATGGCCTAAATAAAAGAAACCCTAATGGCCCAAAAGCCTAAACTTTTTCAAAAAAAAAAAAAGAAACCCTAGCCTGCACGTCGTCGCCTCCACTTCGCCAGTAGTTTCGTCGCTCGAGGTCTGACACCTCGTATACCCGTCATCGCCGTCAATCGCCACCTGCAAAAAAGAAAACACAAAAGACGCAACACGCAAAGAACAACAAAGAAATAGTAACAAAAACAATGAAAAACAACAGTGTAATTCGGCTATAAAAGCCATTACCACAATGTATTTTTTTGGACAGAAAAATTGAATGCAAAAAAGAATGCAATAAAAAAAACAGAAATCGGATACAAAACATTGAGCAAAAAGGTGATTTATTCTATTTATTTTTTATTTGAAAAATAAAAAATAATAATAAAATCCATTACCTGCCTCTTCGTGTCACACCACCATCGGAGGTCTCCTCCATTCACAAAAGCCGTCGAACCCATTAGGGTATTGTTCGGGCTTCGTTAAAAGGGGGATACGAGAGGGTGAAACGGTAGAAAAGGGCAGATGCCAACTTTTTTTCCGTTCTTTTTTATTTTTTAGGTGTTTGCCTTTAGATCTGAAATCTAGGGTTAAAAAGAGGCCAAAAAGGTTTTCTTTTTGAGACTCCGGCCACCGGAGGCGACGATCACCATCGCCGATAACCGGTGGCCACGACAGACGTACAATGGCACCCATCGTAGGAAGAAGGTCAATTCTAGAGAAAAAAGGGGGTTTCAAGTTTTTTTTAAACTGGTTTTGAAATGTTTTTTTTTTTTGGAAAATCTTTTACATATATAGGAGTTGCTTTACGACGCCGTTTGGGGCAAGTCTTAGAGACCCCAAAACGACATCGTTTTGGTGTGCGACCCGAATGCCTGACCCGAGTACCTCAAGATCCACATGTTTTTTGCGACTGGAGTATAATTGTGACCCTAGTCTTTTCGCTTTTTAGACGATTTACAATGTAGTCCTTTTTTTACCTTTTCTATTTTTACCATTTAATTTTATTTCATTTTCTTTTTTGTCCATGGGCCATTTTTGGGAACAGATATCTGAAACGGCATCGTTTTAACGTTTAATCCGATAACCCAACTCGAACCGCGTGAGATCCGCGTGAGATCTGCGTGTTTTGATATGGGTGGGGTCTATTTATTTCTCTAGTCCCTCTATTTTTTAATTGTTTTTTAAATCGAGTCCTATTTCTTTTTCCTTCTTTAATTTTTACCACGTAATTTTAATTTTGTTTCATTTTCGTCCCTCATGGAACGGCGCGTTTAATGGGGTTGGGAATATTTTCCCATTTGGTCCCTGTTCTTTTCCGCGCGTTGTATTTTAGTCCCTCATTTAGGAATATTTTCCTATTCAGCCTCTATTCTTCTTCGCGTGTTACATTTTAGTTCTTATTAATTAATTTATTCATTTTTTACAATTTATGCTTTCTAATTTCATTTGAATTTTGATTTAGTCCTTTATTTATTTAACTTCAACCTTTTACAAACCTTTTATTTATTTATTTATTACTTCTTTATTTTTTATATATTTAAAAATTAGATTGTTTACATGTTTTATTTGTGCATTTTCACTCATTTATTATTATTGTCGTTTTATTTTATTTTATTTTATCTTATACTTGTTATTTTATCATTTCTTTTATAATTCTTATGTCATTTATATTTACCTTCGTAATTAAGCATCTATTTTTTCTTTTGAGTTATCTTATTTATTTTAATATCTAGTATGGTATCGTGAACCTTATTTCTACCGGTCGAAATTATCATCATTATTATCATAGTTATATTGTTCATGATACATCATTATTGCTATCGCTACCATTATTTCATTCCTTATATTATATTTATAAAATTATTTGAACTCGTATAGCAACTTCATTTTTGCTAAGCATTCCGTTATTCTTCTATTCTATTTTATTTTTGCTACAACCATGCCACGAACCGTGTTTAAATATATTTATCCATCTCTATACTATACTCGAATAAGTTAAACGCATATTACTTTAAATGTTACATCCATTTTTACTTGAAGCATAAAAAAGGAAAATTTTAAAATCAAGGCAATGTTCTGTATTTGGAGATTCGAGAAGTCACGCCCTAACTTACGGGGTTCGACTTTCTCTTTGAACCTGGATAACCGAACATCCCTTTTTTAAACTAAAACATGTGAGATTCAAATAGTAATTAAATAATGAGCAAGCTTATTTTTGAGGATTTGAGATGTCGTTTCCTAACTTACGGGACATGACCTTTTTGGTTACCTCGAGATAAGAAGGTCTGTTACATACGTTTTAATTTATTTAAGTGATTTTAATTAGAAATATCATCATGCAAGGTGGGATCGTGTTTAAATTCTCTTCAAATTTTCTATTCTCGACACTAAGACATCAATTAGTCAACTAGGTACCAAGTTTGGGCGTTACGAGGGTGCTAATCTTTCCTCGTGCGTAACCGACCCCCTAAACCATTTCCTAGATTTTGTAGACCAAAAATTATTATTTTAGTAAATCAAACATTTTATTAAAACGATCAAATTACGAGGTGATCCGATCACACCTCATAAAAAGGATTGGTGGCGACTCCCATTTTTGTTTTTTAAAAATAAAAGTCGATTTCCAAAAAAGGGTTTCGACAACCTTAGTTAAAAGAATGTCATAGTGGTACCGCACTTGGGAACAATCGACTTGCCACCTGGTCGACCTCATGAGAGGACCACCACCCATACTATCAGTGAATTGGCACTACCAGGCACGAGACCTCCCTTCTATAAATATCCTAGAGGATGATGAAGAAAAGATCTTTACCCTCTCAGCAACCCTAAGCACTTATGCATAACACTCGGTCTCCTTTGCCTTCATAGTTACCTTATTCCTCTCCTACTCTCTTCCTTTTCTAGCTCTCTGCAAGTCTAGATGAACCGATCTTCTTATCATCACTAACTTTTCCTCCTATCTCAAATATTGATTGCGAATATAATCAATTTGGTTTTTTGAAAGTAATAATCAATTCTTTTACATTGGCTAAAACACTTGGGGGTTCTTTTTTTTCCCTTTTTTAAGTCCCCATTCAAAAATTTAATTTGTTCCATGTTTGGTTGAAGACACACCAATCACATTAAATAATTTCTTTCTATAAACCCAAATTAATTAATATCAATATAAAATTATCTGCCAGTTGGTTTTGATTAACATGCAGATAGCAAAACATTCATTTGAATATAAAAAACTATAATAAAAAAAAACAACTAATCCTACCAGTCAAAGCATAAATAAACATTACAAAGCTAACATTTTTTTTATTTGAGGCAAAACTCAAAAGACAACACACATAACAAAACACAAGGACCTGGGACTTGGGAGACTATATTAATGCAAAGACAGGGAAGACAAGCTCAAGTGCGTTCACTCGCGGAGCTGTCATTCGATATTACAAAAACCCAACTCGCTCTCTTTGCTATTTGGCCCTTTCTCTCTCTCTCTCTCAATAGACAGCAAATTAGAGTTTGCAGCTGTCGGGTTTTTTTTTTTTTTTTGCTCTTTTTTGTATCTGGCTTTTCTTTTATTAACCAACCGATCAAATAATTAACAACAGCCAACAAGCAACAACTTCTATGACATCATAAACAAGCCTGCATCTCACTCTCTGTCACTCTTTCAATGATTCCTTTGTGGTAATGTGTGAAGGGTGCCTTGGGAATGTATATTAGACACAATCATATATAGTAGAGCAATGAAAGCAATGGCCAAAAGGGTTGTGGATGTTATACAAGTTTCAAGTTTCATGCAAAAGGATAGATAAACCCCAGTTTTTTCTTCTTCTTTTTGTTTGTTTAGATGCCATGGCTTATCCACATTATCGATCACCATTCGGTGACACAACGTTTACAAAAGTGTTCGTTGGGGGATTACCTTGGGAGACACCAACAGAGGAAATGCGTCGATATTTTGAGCAATTTGGAGAGATTCTTGAAGCTGTTATCATCACTGATAAAGTCACGGGCAAATCTAAAGGATATGGCTTTGTAAGTTCTTTTTTTTTTCCCCTTATTATGAATGTTTAAAGTTTTTAGTTCATGAAGGTGTTTGTAAAAATATCTCAAATGTTTTGTATAGGTTACTTTCCGTGATCCTGATTCAGCTAGGAGAGCTTGTGTTGATCCAAATCCTGTAATTGGTGGAAGAAGAGCAAATTGTAACATTGCTTCATTTGGAAGGCCTAGGCCTTTACAGCCACGAGGTCCCCCCCATACTCTTTGATACGAGCTACACTTTTCACCATTCAATTATTGAAATAATAGAGAAGATGATGATAATAATGGGTGTTGGATATGGTGGATTTTAATGCAGGAGGTAATAACAGTCCTTATCAAGGAGTTGCACAGCAAGGTGCACCATATAGTGGAGTTGCAGCACCAGTGCATCCACATCCGCCTCCGCCGCCACCACCTCCTGTCATGTATCCACCACCTTATGGGTGAGTATCCTCTATTGTTTTCACTCCATTTCTCAATACAGCTGGTATATCAGATTATATATTGTAACTCAATAATGCATTTGACCATACAACATTGTCATTACCAAAATAATATTAATGGAAAATAAAAAGAAACCTTTACAATACCTATGCAGTCAATGATATAACGTGGCATACATTGCTGTAGCTAGGGAAAAAATAATAATAAAAACAAATGAAAAAGGTTAACCAGAGGAGCAGATTCCTTACTGATCGTAATATACATTTGTGCCCTGTAATCTCTTATAATGAATAATCATATTTTCAAGTTTAATTAATTCTTATGGTATGTGAAGATTAAGCCAGCTAATCAAATTGGGATCCAGTAAGATTAGTAGAAACTATGGCAATGCTTTGTAGTGCCCTTATGCATATATATCTCAAAGTGGTCCCAGATATGATATTGATATATGAGTTTTAAGCAAAGGGTTCCATTTTTAGGCAGCTAATTAGTATGTTCTGTATTATATTATTTCTATTCTCTTATAATCCCAGGCAACTCAGAGTAAAGAAATAAAAAGTAAATTAGAAATAAAAATAAGGTTATAGTAATTAAATTATTGATCAATGGCCTCATCTGCAAAGATAATTTCAAGGATCCAGCTCATTTACAGCTAACATTTATGTGATTGTATTTTTATTATCTGTAGAGCTTCAGCTACCTTTTCACTTACATCTATTTAAGATCATGGTAATGCATACCCATCTTTTCACCTATGTTTAACTATAGTTAGCTGCAGCATTAGTAATATATAGTTCGTTGATAGAGTGTCGGACTCTTAGTTTTAATGGCCCCGAAATCAAACCTCGATAATTTGGAGTATTAAAACTTGATTATTAGATTTAGATGGATAGCTTAAATTAATTTCCAGTACCTACCTAAGCGAATGTTGTCCTTGGTACTAACAAGTATTATCAATGTAGGACCTTATGACCATGTTGAAATAAGTCCCCTACCTTAGCTATCATTGATTCCTTTTTCTATACAAGGATGCTGTTTCTTGCAATTACTTCCAAGGGAAAGTTCTTTTATTCTTTAATGATGAATTTTCTACCTTTACAGGTACCCTACTTACAGTCCTGAATATGGGTTTCACCAAGTAAGTTTCATTTTGTTCAATGTTAAGCAAATAGTTCAAATTAAAGGCAGCAATATTTAGTGAGGAATGTAATTGAATTGGTATGCAGGCTGTCTATAATCCACAAATTCAGCAGCAACAATACTATCATCAACTATATGGATCATCATCTACCACAATGGGGTCTCCATATTATTATGGCTATTCTTTGCAGGCTCCTAGGGGAACATTTTCTGCACCCCAGGCTCAACGTATCCCCGGACCGTCCTTTCTTTACTACCCTACTCAAATGGAGGGGTCCTTCTCCATGTATCCTTCCCCCCCTTTTCAATTCACTAGGCATCTCTTTCCTTCTTCCACAGGTAAATAACTTTTACTCTCTTTTTACCTTTCATTCTACATTTCCAATGCTATAAGTAAGATGATTTTTTCAAGACCACGAAGGAATGTATCAGTCATTAAACCAAATGTTATAGTGCTTTTGTTCCTCTTCTGATGTTCATATAAACTTTCTGACACAGATAATTTATAGTATTTGGGTTTAGGGTAGCATGCGCCAAATGGGAGGGGGGGGGGGAGGGCACATGGGCTACCTCAAACATGTGAATGATTATTGCAATGTCCAAAATGATGGATCAATAGAAAATCATGACAGGGGTGCATAGTGTAAACTAATAGTGACTCCATGTGGTTTCAGTATCAAGGATGATAGTTGATTCTGATCATTGAGGCCCACTAACCATACTATCCACTGCCACTGTTTTATATTTCTACTTGGACTGGTTAAAAGCAATTACAGAATGACTTTGCAACTATGGCTAAGTAATTTGAGGAAGAAACTAACACGTTAAGTTTAACTTTATCAACCAAAATTATCTTCTTTTTATATGCTGAGATACTGATAATTGAGAGCTTTATCATTGTTTGGTAAAAGAGTAACTATCACTGTAATTGTTGCATATCTATTGGATTTCAAAACTTACAATGCCCCAAGTCCAATGCTGATGTATAAGGACTTAACATAGAAGCTAGGCAGGCAGAGGGCCCCTGTTTTTCTCAGTGAAACATCACTTCCAGGGGTGTTGTTTCTGTAACCATTGAAATATATATATATATATTTTATATACATACACACACTTTTTAACTTAAAACTCCTGCATGTATCTCATTAAATTGATTTTTTTTTTCTTTCACGTACATACATATATATATATATATGTTTGTATATCTCTATGCTCATCAGAAATCCTTTTACTGATTTCCATCTCAGATTCACAGACTCCACAGCATACCTCCACAGAAACAGAAGCTGGGGCCATTACTTCTGAAAGTCCAAAAACCTAAAGGGAAGGACACATCCCCTGCCAAAAACTTCAAATTGTATAATCTTGATAAGATTATGTTCTTATCACCTTATTTCACTCTTATATTCTCTACAATTTAGCAATAGGTGGGTTACCTATGGCAGGAAAAAGGAGGGACTAATCAACCACCTTATGCTGATTTTCTTTTTTCCTCTTTAATTCTTAAGGAAAAAAAGAAACATTCTTCTTCTTTTTTCTCAAAAATTTTCATTCAAGTGATTCATTCATTAAGAGTTTAACATCCATTACTGAATTGTATGAATTATGATGAACAAAAGGAGGGAAGCACATCCCCCCCCCCCGAATAAACAAAATTTTGATTAAAATTTCATCTGTCAACATCATTTTGTTTCCTTTTTATCAAGGATTTCAAGAAACTGTAAATCTGGGAAATCCATACTAGCTCTTTCCATTTATGGTTTCTTTGCATGGTGTTAATGTCCAGAAAATATAAGGAGAAGATTTGGTTTATAACACTTCAAAGACAGACCCTCCTTTGCATGGTGGCATTATTCAACAAATATATGCCCCTTGATAGGATCCAATACAAATAGGGGGAAATGGAAATGAGTCCTTTTTTCAGAAATTATCTAGTTAGTGTTAGTTTGCAAGGCATTTCTTTTTCCACTTTTTCAATATTTCATTTGTTTAGGGAAATGAAATACCAGAGTTTCAACATAAAAGTCATATTCATACTATGGTTATGGAAAAAGCTATCTTCCTTGGAGGATGATGGCCTATACTTTTATCAAACTTGTTCAATTTTCATAACAATGCTTTAATGGAGGTTAGTTATATAGTCCATTAATCAACTATATCTGTTATGACTTATGAGAGTTCATAGCACACTGGCTCAGTTTTATATATCCATCACTCTATTGTTAGGACTACACACATTTGATGAAATGTCTCCAAATACAGCATGCTTTTATATTTTAGTACAATGGAGTCCAAAGCCCTTACGATAAACGAAAATATTACTCATTCGAACCTTAGATTGGATGTCGCAGTTACAACCATGCTTATAGGCAAGAGCATTGATGCATTGCATAACAATATGTTGAATAGAATGACAATAATTAGATCATAGACATATCTAAGGAAAGGCTATCAATATTCGAAATTATCCGGAGTTTCTGGTTTAGAATTTAGAATTTAAGGTTTAGAGTTGAATACTTTCCTGACAATGGCAATATGACATTGCCTGTCACAGGTAGCTCATAGCTAGCTAGCTTGAATTCATGCTAAGTGGACTTGACTAGTCGTCATTTGTCTAAGTCCTTGTATATAAGCATACCAGGCACATCAGTGCTCACAGGAAAACCTGTTTTTAAAGTAAGGCTATACCTTAATTCACTGTCAAACCTACTTTTTTTTCCTGTTTTTCTTATCTTACAAATGATAGATAAAAGATTTGTATATATTGAGATTCGAACTCAAAACTTGTTTTATACCATTTTTTTAATTGGATTAAAACTCGAAATAAATGTTTGTAATTTTTATGTATACATAAAGAGAAAAATGAAAAAAAAATGGAGTTTTCAGAAGTCATAGTCCCCGAGTAAAAATAGAAACAATTGATCCCTACAAGGAATTGTGAATCTAATAGCCAAAGGGTGTGTTGTGTGGTGTTGACTAGTGGTGAGAGAGCAAACCAGACTATATAATACATTGCCATAGAATTTGAACCTTCTGTAGTGCAATTCTTGCTAAAGTCAGAAGCCTTGGGCCACAGGATTTAAGGTATTTGCCTTTCCATCCCAAGAGTAGATAAACATAAAAAGCAGCAGATATTTATGAGCCCCTCAACAAATGTTGTTTTCATTCAACTGCATTATTCTCCAGCCACCCTACCTCTTTTCCCTCAATATTCTCTCAATTGGCCTTGGAAATCCAATTATAAAGCCTTTCCAAAAGCTTAATAAAAATAAACCCACATTCTTCCTTGTGCTCTTTTTTCTCATGGAACCTTCAGATGTTTCATGTGATTCTGATCTTGTTTCTAGTACCAATTACCATACTGATATGGAGCCACTTGATCTGTTTCCAGGTGCAATGCATGAGTCACTCGAGCCTATGCCATTGCTGAGTTATGAAAACCCTAAACCATGCAGTGAAGAAGACAAAGAGGATGTCACTGTGGCCTTGCATATTGGTCTCCCTGACCCTTCCAATGGCTCTAATACCAACAGTAGCAAGGAAAACATTGCAAATGGAGGTGGTAAACAGTTTTGGATCCCAACTCCTGAACAAATCCTCATTGGTTTCACAAATTTCTCTTGCCATGTCTGCTTTAAAACATTCAACCGGTACAATAATCTTCAGGTGCAATGCAATCACTCTATATACCATGTTATTTTATGTATGTATGTGTGTGTGTGTTTGACTGATATTATATTCAATGATTTCAATGGTAGATGCACATGTGGGGACATGGTTCTCAATATCGTAAAGGACCAGAGTCACTCAAAGGAACTCAACCTCGAGCCATGTTAGGCATTCCATGCTACTGCTGTGCTGAAGGGTGCAAGAACAACATAGAACACCCAAGGGCAAAGCCATTAAAAGATTTCAGAACATTGCAAACACATTATAAGAGGAAACATGGGCTGAAACCCTTCATGTGCCGCAAGTGTGGGAAGTTCTTGGCGGTGAAAGGTGACTGGAGAACCCATGAAAAGAACTGTGGCAAGCGTTGGCTTTGTGTTTGTGGTTCCGATTTCAAGCATAAGAGATCACTCAAAGACCATATCAAGGCATTTGGGTCTGGTCATGGTCCTTTTCCTCCATCATTTGATGGGGTTGAGGTACTTGAAGATACTGCTTCTTCCCTACATGTCTGAAAACTTCCCTCATTTTCAAACTTCTAATAAAATATATATATCATCCTACTACTTCTTTTCCCCAATCGTATTTCAAACATTAATAATGTGACTCGAACTTGAGCACTAAAAGTAACAAAACCTCAGCCTCATTATTTTTCAAACACAAAATGATGATTTGCTTATTCATTTGCAATGAGTCCAAAATATAAACATCCAAGAAAGGGGGAAGAGAACAAGAACGTAAAGATGAAAACATATAGGGTAACATTATTAGGGTATCTAATGTTGAAGGAGAACTGAGACATAAACTACAGACAATGATATGTATTGGAAGGGTGCTATGTTTAGCTAACAAAACAAGAACAATAGGATATCATCTTGTAAGCGAAAAAAACATTGGATTCTTGACGTAACAAAAAGCATCATGAAGTGTAAGACATTCACTGCCCCTTCAAACACAAAGTGGCAAAAACACTGTGGTCTTATGTGTGCGGCTGTTATTCCAGTTGTTGCAGAGGTGGGTCTAGGATTCTTATTGAAAATTATATACATACGCCCAATATAATCCAAGTTTTGCTGAAATTTTTTATTTGTACTTGATAAATTTAATATTTTGAAGAAGGAAAGTCCTATATTTCTAGCACATATATGCTGAAGGTAAGAAAAAGAATACTTTTTAGGACTAAAATTAAATTATAAATATTGCATGCTTTTAACCATTATATTAATTTATAGTTTTAAATTTTGTAATGGGATGGATCCTTGATAGATAAAGACAAAAGAAAGGCCAAAAAGTTCGATTAAAGGAAGGTTATGTATCAAAAAGTTTTAACATAAAAAATTTGAGAAACACCTAAAAATATTTTATTTAATTTTTGTTATACCTTTATTTGACTGGGGACACGTGGAAACATGAGAATCGATTGGAGAAATACCCATGAGTGATCTTTTGCCTTATATCATTACTATACTACTTGCATGCCTCTATTAGGTCACTTGCTATTATTAAGTATCTTCTTCTCAAGAAGAGAGACCACCCACGAACTATCACTTTCTTATGACTACCTTAAGGTATCAACTAAGGGTCTTTTTTTTTCACTCTTCTCGTCTCTTAAAATTCTAATGTGATAAGCTCTCTTTCACTTCCACTTGAGTCCCCTACTTTTTCAGCTCTCATCCCTAACAAGAGTGAATTGGCTTTCCTTAGTACCATCTTATCTCTCCACTTTCTCCACTCTTATTAATACCGTTGTATCAACCATTTTATTTAAAAGCATATTAAGAAATGTTTCAAAAGTTGCATGGGTTACATCATATTTTGGAGCCAAGTTTAGCATGATCGGACAATAAATAACATAGTTTGAAAATATTTGAATTTATATATTATCTATTGTATTAATTGTCACAACTCAATCTAATTCGCAAGGCATGAACCTTGTTGTGTGAATATAATTTAAAATTGTTATTTTCTTGGGCTCCACATATCCCTTAAGGTTTTGCCATGCTCATATCTGTCTCTAGAGATTCTAATTCACAATACGACACACAAATTCATGCAGTTTGTACAACTAGATAAATTGATATTTGTTCTTCACAATACACTCATTTGTGTGTTGTGAGGTAGGTTTGAATCTCTGCACTCGAGAGCGACAATATCTTAAAAGATTTATAGATGTTTAAAGAAATTAACTTTGATTTTTACGCTCAAGTGCATCTCTAGAGAAATTTTTTTTTTTTTTTGACAAATGCATCTCTAGAGAATTATGGACGTTTAAAGAGGACAACTTTGACTTATACTCTCAAGTACGGGTGGAGCTAGAGGGGTAGGTAGGGCCTAAAAAGAAAATTTGCCCCTTTAATCCCTTTAAAATTAGTAAGATCTTATGTTAATTCAATGATGAAATTGTATTTTGGCCCTTCTAAATTTAAATTTTAATTATAATTTCTCCAAAAATAAAAGTTTTATAATTTAATTCTTTAAAAAATTGTTTATTTTTACACTAATACAACTACACAATTTCACTTTTAACTCTCTTGAAAATGTATTATTTAAATTCGAACTAAAAAATTAATTTCACCCCAATTCTTGAAGGCAAGACCCATGCCCAACAAGTTGAGTCGAGTCATCACATTAATATTGCAAAACCTACCTTAACTTAATTTGTTTTTCATTTATGAACAAGAGTTAATATTTGTTACACATGCAACATATTTATTTTATTTTACAAGTAATCTTAAAAAATTGACATGTACTTTTTAAATACTTTATTATACCTCTATAAAACGCTTATCAATCTCCTGAATTTGTGTACTTTAGACTTCACAATGTTAAGGGATTTACAAGTGTATTATAGAGATATAGTAAAATATTAAAAATAGTATTTGTGAAATTAAAAAAATACATTGTCAATGTACCAAATATCTACCCTTAAATTAAAGGAATAATATTTGGTAAATTACATGTGGAGTTTTAAACTCCACAAGTAAGCGAGGAGTTGATACATGTCCTATAGAATATAGTATAATATTAAAAATATATATTTAAAAAAGTCACATGACAATATTTTAAGATTGATTGTGGAATAAAAAAAATACGCTACCAATGTACTAAATACTAATCCTTAATTAAAATTGATATCAAATTAAAAAGAAAAAGATGTTATGAGAGATAGGAGGAAGAGTATTTTTTCAAAATTTAAGTAAATGTATAATGTATATCAAATTATGTCACACTTATCGTGAGTAAACAAGTTTATGTAAAAATTAAATATATTTATAAAAATTATGTAAAACTAAATTAAACTTTGGTTGAAGTTGCTTTGAGGATGTTGGTACGTATAACTGGATTTTTTAATTATTTTATAATTGAGTTAGTGTTTAGCTTACTCATGACACTAATTTAGATAAGAATTTAAATATAATATAAACAAATAAACAAGGTTAAATTTAGTTGAAAATTTTAGGAGTCAAAATTAATTTATAATCTATAATATATATAATTATGAGTTTGATTTTTTTAAATAAACGAAAATATTCTTTATTGTTTATTATATTACTAAATTGACATTAAAAATACTAGCTAGAAATCTTGTCACACACTTAGGCGTGTAAAAATCATAAATTTAAAATACGATATCTGCTTAAAAGAACATATAATAAATAATGAAACGTATGGTGTAAAACTAATTAATAATAACACATAAAATATGTACGTTATTAAAATGAAAATAATGTATTAATTGTTTACCATGGTGCTGTATATATTAATAACAATCGATATAGTTAATAAAATTAAAATGTATACTAATATCAAAATAAAGCTTTAGTTGACTAATATGAATTAAAATTTTACTAATGCAACAATTGACATACCACATGAATATTTTATTATTTTTTAAGTGAAAAGACTAAAATATTCTCAAATAGTATTACTTATTTTAGTTACGGAAGAGCATTTTTGTAACTTCCTAATCGAGTTAGTGATTCGGTTGAGGGTGACACCAACTCAATTAGGAGCTTAAATAATAGTATAAAATTATACCATTTAAAAATTAAAATTAAGATGTAATATAAATAATCTTTACTACTGTAAAGAACAAAGGAATGGAAAAAGTTAAAAGGATTATTAATAAGTTAGAAAAGCTTTTTCGAAAATGATTTCCATGGAAATAATGATATGTTAGGTTATTTTTAATTAATATTATATGTCGAAACTGTTTTTTTGAAAACAAAAATTTTGGTTGTCGACTTAAAAAAAACAAAAACTGGAGTCGCCACCGATCCTTGATTGGGGTGTGATCGGCTCACATTAAAAACAATTTTGGTCGGCGAAATTTGAGAAAACAGGTTCGGGAGTCAGTTACGCACGAGGAAGGGTTAGAACCCTCGAAACGCCCAAAATCGGTACCAAATTGATTATTTAATGTCTTGGTGTCGAAAACTTGAAAAGATTTTAAAAGACAACTTCTTATCTCGTGAATGAATCAAAATAGTAAGACATTCTTATTTCAAAGAAATAAAACACCACACCCAGTGAGTTAGGGCACAATATTTTTAAATCTTCAAAATACCCGAATATTGCCTTTTGCTTTTGAAAATTCTTATTTCGAGAAGTCAAAATATCAGGACCAGTAAGTTAGGACCCAACATTTTGAACTCCCAAGAATAAGCTTTTATTTAAAATTTACGAATTTGTTACAGAATAAATTCTTGGTTTTCTAAATTCATCAAAAAAATAATCGCAATCCAGTAAGTTAGGATACGATCTTTCTCGAGAATCATGGATGCCAAATATTCAAGAATTTATAAAATAGGATGATTTAAATACTTTGACAAAATCAAAATATATATTTTTAAAAGTATTATAAAATATTAATGCATAACATGAAACCATTATTTTTATTTAAATTATACATGTATATGTATTTACAAAATATATATATAAACACATACAAGTAAATTTAAAAATATGTATACGCATGTATATTTAACACATATATAAGCATACATATATAAAAAATGGAATGGAACACATCAATAAAAAACTAATAAAAAATGCATGTATGTATTTGAACATCGTGAAAATAAATATATGAATGTAAAAACTATGGGAATAAAATAAAAGGCAGATATAAAAGTATGTGAAAAGTGTGTATGCTATAAAATGAATATGTGTATATATAAAATACAAAATATATAGAAGTTAGGAAGAAGTATACGCGTATTTACAAAAGCTTAAAAATATGTACATATAATATACAAAATGTGGAGAATATATTTACAATAATTTTAAAATAGTGTATGAATATGAAAAAATGAAGGATAATATACATGTGAAAATATATATATATATATATATATATATATATACACGTATATACACATTTACAAAGGCAAAAAAGGGTTTTTTAAGGAAAAAATAAACAGTATATATATAGAAGTTAGGAAATAAAATTGAAATAAAAACATATGAAAAAAAACGTATATTACAAAAATGCACATGTGTACATTATATAAAAACTACGCGAATGTACAAATATAAAAATAAAAAAAATAATGATGATAATAAATAATATAACAATAATAATAAATAATGGGAGAAAATAAATTTAAAAAAAAAACAAATCGTAAAAAAGGGACCAAATAGTTAAAAAAAACTAGAAATCAATGAAAGGCAAAATAACGTGTCAAATCGCGACACGCGAGTTACATGGAGGGCCAAATCGGAAATAATCCGCCTCTCCAAAACGGTGTGCGGTGATATGGGCTGAATTGAACAACGGCAGAAACATGCAGGGCCAAATTAAAAAGAAACAAAAACTTGATTTGAAAACGATTTTAAAAATTTAGGGACCGAATGCACAAATGGACCATTTAAAGGAAAACGCGCGGATCCTAGAACCGGGTCGGGTCGACGCGAGGATCCTCCCCCCTAAAACAGCGTCGTTTCAATTTTGTTATAAAATTAAAAAATTCCTAAAACAATCACTATCTGCTTTCTTTTTTTAAAACACAAACTAACCCTAACTAGGGTTTTCTTTGTTTTCTCTGCCGCCACTCTCAGTCAAGGCCGTCCCTTGGCCTCCGCCTATGCCCCGACCTCGATTGCGACGGAGGTGGTGTCGACTCAACGACTCCGATGACTAAGGTAAGTCCTTCGCCTTTCTTTATATGTAAAATGAAGTAAAATGAAAATAAAAAAAACATATATATGTAAATAGAAAGAATGGGCACTGCAAAGTAAAAACCTTTGTAAAAAACAAGTTCGATCTGTATTTTCTCTGTATTTCTCCTCTATTTTCGTCTCTATCCTTTACATTCAAAAATCCCCCTTTTTACTTTTTCCACAAGTTTTTATAACCGAAAATTAAACAAATAAAATCCCACAAAATACAAAAAAACATCATTATTTTCTGCTATTGTTGCGTTGAATCCGTTTTCCTTGCAGGTATGGCGGTCGTAGAGGCACGATTTACGCGGAGAAGGACTCGGGCTACTGTGGTAGAGGCGGCTGCTGGTGCTACCTAGGCTAGAGTTTTCTGGACTGGGCTAGGGTTAATGTAATTGGGCTGAATTTTTTGGTTTAGTCTGTAGATGGGTAATTGGGCCTGCTGTGTTTTTATTTTGTATGGGCCCGGGCAGAAAAATTGGGTATTACAGCTGCCCCTCTTTGCTCGTTGTCGTGTAACGGGAACAGAGCAAAGACTAAAATACCCAATTGTGCCCGGTTTTACTAAGCCTCGACTTCTTCAGTGCTTCTTTTCTTCAGGTAGCATCATTCCTTCCTACTGCATCTTCAGAGGTATAGGAACTGGTGCTCCAATCTACCCTACTGGAATGTCGAGGAGATAGGATTCACACGTTGTAGCTTCTCAAAAAAACTAAATTCGCTATCTTTAACCTGCTCCACTGCAACTTCAGGGAGATAAGACTTGTAGCTTCAATTTGTTCTGCTACAACTTAAAGATAAATCTGATGCGATCTGCTCTACTGCAACTTCAGAGAGATGAGATATGCGGTTTTAGTCCACTCCATTGCAACTCCAAGGAGATAGGACCGATTATTTCTGTCTGCTCCACTGCAACTTCAGGGAGATAAGACTTGTATCTTCAATCTACTTCGCCACCAGTATGGGAAGACAAGATTTGCTCTCTTTGATCTACTTCATGCCAATACATGAATACAAGATCTACTTTCTTCGATCTACTTCATGCCAATACATGAAGACAAGATCTGCTTTCTTCGATCGATTCCACTGCCGACTAGAGAGATAGAATTACTAGCTTCAATATACTCCACTGTAACCTCAGGGAGGTAAAATCTGCCATCTTCGATCTACTCCACTACTGCCTAGGGAGATAAGACCTGTAATCTTCAATCTATTCCACTGTTGCCCATGGAGATAGAATTACTGGCTTCAATGTACTCCACTGTAACCTCAGGGAGGTAAAATCTGTCATCTTCGATCTGCTCCACTACTGCTTAGGGAGATAAGATCTGTAATCTCCAATCTATTCCACTGCTACCCAGGGAGATAAAAATACTGGCTTCAATGTACTCCACTGTAACCTCAGGGAGGTAAAATTCGCCATCTTCGATCTGCTCCACTATTGCTTAGGGAGATAAGATCTGTAATCTTCAATCTATTTCACTGCTGCCCAGGGAGATAGAATTACTGGCTTCAATGTACTCCACTGTAACCTTAGGGAGGTAAAATCCACCATCTTTGATCTGATCCACTGTCAATGCAGGAAGGCAAGATCTGGTATCTTCAATCTATTCCACTGTTGCCCATGGAGATAGAATTAATGGCTTCAATGTACTCCACTATAACCTCAGGGAGGTAAAATCCGCCATCCTTGATCTGCTCCACTACTGCTTAGGGAGATAAGATCTGTAATCTTCAATCTATTCCACTGCTGCCTAGGGAGATAGAATTACTGGCTTCAATGTACTCCACTGTAACCTCAGGGAGGTAAAATCCACCATCTTTGATCTGCTCCACTACTGCTTAGGGAGATAAGATCTGTAATCTTCAATCTATTCCACTGCTGCCGAGGGAGATAGAATTACTGGCTTCAATGTACTCCACTGTAACCTCAGGGAGGTAAAATCCACCATCTTCGATCTGCTCCACTACTGCTTAGGGAGATAAGATCTATAATCTTCAATCTATTCCACTGCTGCCCAGGGAGATAGAATTACTGGCTTCAATGTACTCCACTGTAACCTCAGGGAGGTAAAATCCACCATCTTCGATCTGCTCCACTACTGCTTAGGGAGATAAGATCTGTAATCTTCAATCTATTCCACTGCTACCGTGGGAGATAGAATTACTAGCTTCAATGTACTCCACTGTAACCTCAGGGAGGTAAAATCCGCCATCTTCGATCTACTCTACTACTACCTAGGGAGATAAGATCTGTAATCTTCAATCTACTTCACGCCAATACATGAAGACAAGATCTGCTTCTTTTTAACCTGCTCCACTGTTGATCAGGGAGATAAGGCTTATGATTTCACCGATCTACTCTCTATGGAACATGACCTGTATGATTCATTTTATGAACCTTATTATACCTAGTGATTAGGATGTCATGATCAGAATGAATCAAATGCCCCTAACTAGACATGTATGAATGACATTTGAATGAATGCAGAATGTCATGAAAATGATATTTTAACGCTTGAGTTATTATTACTCCAAGTTTATTAAGGTTTTATCGCTAATGTGCTATAGCGCCTTTGCTCGACTAGCATCTCCAGAGAAACACTTGACCAGATTGCCCCCACTATAAACCTCCAAGTTTAATCTACTGGAATGCAAAATTTGTACCATATTCTCCCGTTGTAACCCAAGAGTAAAAAGATTCGACCTTTTCTCAATCCTCTGCTATCACAATTCAAGAATATAGGATGTGAAACTCTTTGGTCTCTTGCATCATTCCTAGGGTGTCATACCAAATGCTCAATGCACAAATGAAGAATTTTCCTCTCCAAGAACTTCTTCTTATTATTCAGTGATCATTGCTTGCTTGTTCATCTAAGCTTTGTCACCAACACGACATATCGCCATTTAGACAACAAAATTCAAAGGGATAGTCTTAATTTAGACTCTTCCTTATTAGATTTCCAACATTTAACCTGGTGCATTCTAAACAATAGTCCTGCTTGAGGTTCCTATATTATTTAGAAATTTCAAAAGTAATATGCAAAACTTCCCTTGTGAAAGTTTTATTAGTCTATTAATCATTACTCTAATGCAACACACTTACAAAGAGAACAAAATGATGGATAAAATTGAATTGGTTCTGAGCATAGCTCGAAATGAAAAATTTATCAAAGATAATAAAGATGGATAACAAAGACATTGATTTAGGAATGCGTATCTTGGAAATGAATAAAGTGTTCCAAGAATAACAAAAATAGTATAAGGATTAGGTTCCCCAAATATCGCAGCTTGAACTTCTCTGTACAAACTTTCTGAAGACCATTCTGAGTTTAACATGTGTTTAGGAGATCTACAGTACTTTGTCGATGCCCCAAAATGTCGCCTACCCTTTCCTATTGATTCAGGTATAGCAAGACCAATGCATGCCCCATTCTGGTCATATCTGAGCCGCCCTTTCCGGGTTTTCAACTCGAATCCCCTTTGGTCCCAAGGTGCCCTTTGCGGGTTTTCACCTTGGCCTCTCCATTTTTTCTCTTTTTCTCTTTTTATTTTTTTGGACTCAAAGCACCCTTTGCGGGTTTTCACCTTGGCCCCCCCTTTTTTTTTAGAAATCAAAACGCCCTTTGCAGGTTTTCAACTTGGTTCCTTCTTCTTCTTAAGCGAAGTATTTATTGATTGAATCTGAGTTTGCAGGACTTTGCAGGTTTATCATCCATCTCGCTCAAAATCAAAGCTCTTTTGGAAAAGACCTTCTCTATAACATAAGTTTCTTCCCAATTTGACATCCGTTATATTTTTTGTAGAGTGAGGATCTTCTTCAGCATTAGGTCGCCATTGTGGGATTCTCTGGGACAAACCTTTTGCTATAGGCTCGCATCGTTCATTTCTTGGTACATCTGACCCTGATGAATAGTTTCTAGCATTTTTCTTCAACTAATTCAACTAATCGTATTAGGATTGGATCTTCATCCTACTTCAGCTTAGTCAAAACTCGAAGAGAAAGAATTTCAACTTCAATGAAAAAAACGTGATAAACTGGAAAGAGTGGCATTGCCCCGGTAGAGTTTTCATTGCACCATTCATGATATTCACCTTGAACATGCTACAAATTTCTGATATCGTGCTGTTGTTCAGATTGTAATGACAGCGCTTAAATCGGGCACATCCTGGTATGACTATGCGAATGCATCTTTGAATGCTTGAAGTAACTCAACAACGTCTTGCTTTACTTTTTTGGTCATGCATGTTCCCTCAAGGTCACGGCCTCTATTGTCTCATTTGTTTCTCTTATTGCATTACCATCCTTAATAAGTCAGGAGATAAGCTACAATTTATGACATCTCCAAAGTCATGAGATCCCTCTAAACACATATCTCACTTAAAAGGAGATTCTAAGTCTGTAGTAGCGTCACTCATGTCATTGATATCCAAGGACCTATTGTAGGTGCTAAAGGATATACAAAGAATAATATGAATGAATGAATGAATGGTTTGGCAGAAAAAATCCAAAAGAATGAGAAAAAAAATCGTAAAGAATGAAAGAACATTTGCTCAAAGATGATTGCAATAATGTATTTCGTTAAAATAATGTTTAGACATGAGCCTATTTCACAAAGAAGTTCTTATTGCTTCTAGGCTAAAAGCAACAAGTGTGTTCTGAACATTACTCTAACAGACTTTAAATACTTCAGGGGTTTCCTCTACAGTCTCATTATTTAGAACACCTCTAAGGCGAATATCTAACAGGGATCCTTTTAATTGTGTCTGCATATATGGCATCGATGTGCAAACTTCTCACCACTTCTTCATACATTGCAGTCCCTCCATCCTCAATCATGATTGGGTAACAGATTTTCTGCACTTGATGAGTCACCCAACTTGACAATACCCATGTTGATGAATTTTTCAACTAGCTTTTTGAAGGTAATGCAATTCTTTATTGAGTGCCCCGTAATTCCCGCATGGTAGTCACATTGCGCGTTCGCATCATACCACATAGGATAAGGAGGTTGTGGAGGTTTTAAGTAATGAGGAGCAACAACATGCGCATCAAACAAGCTTTGATACAGATCCTTATATGACATCGGAATTGGTGTGAACTGGAGCTTCTCAGTACCTGGTTTCATTCTAGATTCTTGTCTTAATAAACCTTGTTGGTTAGTAGCCACCTTTCTTGGCTGACTCACAATAACTGGTTTAGAGTAACTCGTGTTGTTCACCTCATTTTCTCTTTTCCTTAAGATTGACCTCTTGTTACTCTCCTCTGCATCAATTTTCCCGCTCCTTACGGCGCTTTCAATCATTTCACCATTCATGACTATGTCAGAAAAGCTTTTTGTGGCACTTCCTAACATATGTGTGATGAACAGGGCTTTCAATGTATTTATAAAAAGCATCGTCATTTCCTTCTCTAAGAGCGGTGGTTGAACTTGGACTGCGACTTCCCTCCATCTTTGTGCGTACTGCCTAAAGCTTTCGCTCGGCTTCTTCTCCATGTTTTGAAGGGTAATTCTATCAGGAGTCATGTCTATCACATGACTATATTGTTTCATGAATGCTTGTGCCAAGTCCCTCCATGAACCAATCGTGGTACGGCTCAGCTAATTGTACCACTTAGATGCTGCCCCTACTAGGCTATCTTGGAAACAGTGTATTAATAGCTGGTCATTGTTAACGTATCCAGCCATTCGCCTGCAGAACATGGTGATATGAGCCTCTGGGCAAGTCGTCTCATTGTACTTCTCGAATTCCGGCATCTTAAACTTATGAGGGAGTACCAAATCAGGAACTAAGCTCAGCTCTTTAGCGTCAATCCTACGACAGCTTTCAGTGACTTCCATCGCCCTAAATTTCTCCTCGAGCCATTTGCACCTTTCCTCTAGCTGCTTTGGTAACTCCTCATTTATTCTTTCCTTTTCAGCCACTTCATCGAAGTTAGGAATGGCAGAGTTAACAGGACAATTTTCGGGGTTAGAGCCCAATCTAGCTTGAAAGTTCGAAGCACTGGCCTGGGACTGCTGAGGCCTGATTGTGACAGTGAGTTTGTGCGGATATTTAGCTTGAGTTCGAACATGTGGAGGAGTAAAGCCTGGAGGATAGAGTGGTTCATTACCCTCTTCGACATCAGTCATGGGACCCTTTCCCTTATCACATCCCCCAGTCAACAGTTTGGTTAGCTTCGCCATCATATCATCTTGGAATTCTCGCATCTTCTCAGACATATCCTGTTGCTTCTTATCTAACCACTCCTGCACCTGTAGCTGAAGTCGGTCTTGCATCTCCTTCTGACACTGTTCGAGTTTTTCCAATCTCTGATCCATGTCCTTAATCTTTGCTCGAGTGCCGTAACGGTGCTTGGTCAATTGGTTGGTTTCCAGGTTAACTGAGCATTGATTTTAGTTAATTAGGATCTTTTAACTGTGTTTAATGCATATGATGTAATGAAATGCAAATGCATGAAATGAATGCGAAAAGAGACGTTGATTCATGTTCAATTTTTTTATTAGAAAGCTTTACTAGAAAACAAATCTCTTTACATAAAGCGGACACATATATACGGCTTTGCCCTTGTACTCCCAGTAAAGACACTGACCATTCAGATGTTAAGATACATCTCACGAATTTGACCTCCTTTTTGTTTGATCTAGGTTGTAAATTATTGCTCATTCACGTTCATTAGCTTCTTTATGAGATTGGGACCTTTGATGACTTTTGAATAAACTTTGACAATTTGGATCCTCAAGTCATGCAGTAAAGTCGTATACTCCTCTTGTTCGGCTTTTCGTGCCATGTTTTCTTCGGACCACCGTATTATCTTCCACCTTATCAAGAAACCCGTATTCCATAACAAGCTTTCTAATCTAGTAATCGAACTCAAATCAACATCTCTTTTCTACGATGCAAATGCAATGCAATCATGATGTCATGTAATCAAAACAAAATAAACCCAAGTCAGTATCACACCAAAAAGATATAATCCAATACAAACATTAAATAGCAAGAACATTTATTCAGGAATCCACTAGGGTTTGGTATAGCTCTACCTAGGGCAAGTTCCTAAAGCTCACTATATGAGGCTTAGTTTCTAGAGTAAGGGTACCCGAACCAGCAGATTCCTCGATCCTCACCCATTATAGGCTCATGTGGATCGAGTTCAGTTCAGGGGGATACATTTCCCTATGGCTGCACGGAGATGAAAATCTCACGAAGACATAGGTACGGATGTATCCCAGAAGCGGCCCACTACCCTGTACGGAGGTGAAAACCTCACGAAGGACTAGCTTCTCACTCTCACTTAAAGGGGTAAAACTGACCAACTTATGAAATGCAAAATGCAAATATAGGTCAACCAGCTTGGTTCAACCATGGGAATGAACCACAATGAAAACCAAAAAAATGAGAAAGGAAATCATGATTTAAAAAAACTTATAATTTTCGACACAAAGACAAAATATAACCAAGTCATGGCTCGACTCTCTTAGTCCCCAGCGGAGTCGCCAAGCTGTTGAAACCGTTTTTTTTGAAAACAAAAATTTTAGTTGTCGACTTAAAAAAAACAAAAACTGGAGTCACCCCAATCAAGGATCAGTGGCGACTCCAGTTTTTGTTCTTTTTTAAGTCGACAACCAAAATTTTTGTTTTCAAAAAAACGGTTTCGACATTATAATTATAGTTTATAAAAAGTTTTAGTTTATAATGATAAATTCTTATTATTTATTATTTATTTTTATAATTTTATAATTGCTTAGGGTTACATTCAAAACTAATGGAAAATTATAGTCTCCGTCAATTAAGATTTGTGTGTTAAAAGAAAAGGTCAAGAGAAATTAATCATTGTGGTGTTTCTCAAATCCGATCGATGATTCCAATTCAACATCGATAATTTTCTATAATTTCGGTTTGCAAAATACAAAGATCTTGAATTTTTACTTTTGATTCAATTTAAATTTAAGTTTTATTTAATAAATTTTATATGTAATTTTAAATTAGAAAATATATTTTTATATTAAGACTAAAAATTTAATGTTTTGAATTTAAATATTAATATTAATATTTAATTTGATAATTTTAATAAATTAAAATCATAATTAATTTTATCTATTATTGATGAAGAATTACAAATTAAATCAACTTTTGAATGCTTAAAATACTCTTTATTTTTAAGATATTTATACGAATTATAAAGATAGGGTTACTCTTGTAACTTTATTCAAAGTCAAAGTGTTTAGATAGGATACATTTCATATATTACTATTTTATTGTCATATTAAAATAATTAAATAAAAACTTAAATGAGTTTGAAATTTAATAAATATTAAAATACACTTTGTATTTCAATTACATTTTCATTCTCATTTAAATTATCTAATTACATACCGTATAAAATGTTTAAAATTTTAAAAATAAAATTAATAAATATAAAAATCACGTGCAATGCAAGAGACACTGAAAACTAGTTATATCAAAATTGAAACGAAAATGTAAAATATAAAAATAGGCTTAATAAGAATGAAAGGATTTAGGGGTCGAGGTTGCCAGCCTCCTTAGATTCCCCCTCTGTGTATTATATGTTTGATGGTTTCATTGGAATCTTGGTCTTATGCAAATAGACAAAATGTAACACCCAAAATATATAAGATTGAATGAAATAAATAACCAAGAAATGATTTAGTTTTTATGGTTACATAGTTAGTGCATTTCTTAGAGATCTCAGGTTTTATTCACCCCTCTCATTTCTTTTCTTTTTATTTTCAACAAAATAGGATGAGAGTCACTTCAAAATAAATATTAATTGATGTAAAAACATAATAAGAAATGGGTAATAGCCCAATGGTTAACATACCACTCTCTCCCCTAGCATAACCAAGTTCAAGCCATGCCTTTTAATTTCAACAGGAAGGGGAAATTACCTTGCAGCCTCCTAACATCAATTTAATCTCTAACCTTGCCAAGAATTGGTAAGTTCATTATTAATTTCGTTTGAAGGACTCAATTTAGGTACCCCGGACCAGATCTAAGTGCGAGAAACGTCATTTGAGATCCTAGAGACAGGTGAATCGGGACAAATCGTGTCTCAAGATAGTGCCACATAGTTAGCTACACAGGCGTGTGGACCACACGGCCCCCTCACATGGTCATGTTTCCCTTCAAACCTTAGGAAATTTGATTCTCAAATAGTTTAGAACCTTCCACATGGCCACGGCTTGCCACACGGTCATGTCCCCATGTAGGTTGATTTGACGAATACCACAAGGTCACAATCTGTCACACGGTCTAACCACACAGTCCAGGGCTTTCCAAACGGTCCAGCCACACGGTCGTGTGTCCCCTGTTTCTTAGATTTTATAATTTTGGCCTAGAATTTTATGTTTTGTTTTGTTTAGTCCCTGAATGGTTCCCGAACTATTTTTAGTGTTTTATTTTAATCAATTGAGCCATTGATGGTATGGATAATGTTAGGACCCATACTCTTATTGATTGAATTATTATGCATGAACTGTGAATAATTTAAATATATATGCCTATTGTATCTATATTGGTGATTACGCGTACAACATGCCTTAATCTTATCGTTAATTCAAATCCATGATAAGCATGTTTTGATGTTGTAGTGATTAAATAAGAGCATATTTATTGCTACCAAATTGATCTGTTGAAATCATATTGTTCATTCCCATTTTATTTGTTATAAGCATGTTATATTACATTACATGGGAAGGATGCTTTGAAAAGGAGGAAGTTCCAGCAGAATATAAATTTGCAACGCAGGTGGTTTATCCATATACATTTGGCAGCTTCCATCTGCATTTACAGCATATTAACCTGCAACACTGGTGGTTCGCCCATCCATTATCTGGCAGCTCTTATCTGCAAACTTGTTATGTATTCATAACCATCTAGCAAGGTATTATCCTACAACTTTATGGTTTATCCACAACCTGGTGTGTAGGGATGGACGAGTTCTACAAAACTCTTATTATGGTGTGTAGTGGTGGGTAGGATCTTTTCTGTAAATTTTGAAGTTGTATTGCATTTGCAAAGTATGTGTAAATGATTTTGAAGATTTTTGAGATGGTATATATGTGTATGATGTTGATTGTTAATCTGATATTTCAAATATGCTATTGTAAATTATTATATGTGATGTGATTTTATATGCTAATCGGTTGCATTGATTATCTTGTGATGGAACTCACACTGAACTTCATAGTTTACTCCCTTTTTTTTCTATCTTTTCAGATAACTCACCAGGTTAGGATGTGAACACGTCATTTGAAGGGTCTCGGATCGGCTTGTTTTCTATAATATTTATGCTTAATATTTGATATTTTATCATTCAGAGGTTGTTGTTTTTTTTTTTTTTTGAATTGTGACATGGGTATTAGGATTTGGGTTTGTTTTTATTTTGTATGACATTTAATTTAAATTTTAGGATATCAAGTTATGATTATTAATTAACTATGTTTGAACCCTGACTTTTATTAAAAAAATATTTTTCATTTTTTCGCTACTAAATTGTAATTAAGATTTCAAGTAATAAATAAATTGGTAATTAACTAAGTTTTCTTCCAAAGATAAACAAATGTTTTAAAATGATTGTTTTCAAAACACCGATAGCTTACTTGGGCACTTCGGTGGCTAATGTAATCTTTCGACGTTGGGTCTAACCTTTAGGATGGGTTGGGGAGGTTACATTTGATGGTATCAAAGCTTAGGTTTTTTAAACTTGGACTGTAAAAATTTGAATAAACTTGCATGCATGAATTTAAAAGGGTATTTTGGGAAAAAAACCATGCCACAAGTTTTTGAAAAAAATGACTTTCTGTAGGAAATTAAATTCGAGACTCCGATGCTGGTCCTACTTTAGTTATTGTTACTTTTGAAACTTTAGATAGACTATAACCTTTAGATTATGAACATTTAGGAGGATCACTAATGCTTGAACATTTGTATGAAAATTGTAGATATACTTTAGACTCTAAAATTTTCACGAGATTAGCTATGAACACCCAAGGTAGACATGGTAAGGGTAGGCCATGTAGGGGTTGCACCTGTAGAGCTGCCCACTGTCCAGAGAGAAAACATGATCCTTAAGGAGGACTATGTTGAGAATTCTACCACCAATGGTGGTGAAAGCTATGAGAATGACGATGATGCTGTGATGTAGGCAATGCTGAGATTGTTGCAAATGGTTGCTAGAGCCTAAATTAGATTAAGAAGTCATGGGTCTATTACAGAGAGACTCCGATCAAATGGGCAGAAACATTCAAGGGTATTGCTGGAACGACTCCCATTATGGCTGAATACTAGATGGAGTTGACTGAGAGAATTTTGAAGGACTTAGCATGTACTTCGTAGCAAAAACTGAAGGGCACTATGTCCTTGCTTAGAAAGGAGGTCTATCGCTGGTGGTAGACTGTTGTAAGCGGTACACAGTCTGATCGGATAAACTGGGTGTACTTTCAAAAGGCCTTTCAAAAGAAGTACGTGGGCATTAGATATTTGGAAACCCGCAGGATCGAGTTTATCGAGCTAAAACAATAAGACAAATCTGTGGCAGAATATGAGGTTGAATTTTAAGGCTCATTTCTTGGTGATTTTATTAATTCTAACCATATGTATTTTTGGGGTGTTACAAGTAATTGGACACATCTTTACTTTGGTCCTTAGCATGTATCTTTTTGTTAGCCCTGCTGTCTGATTTTTTTCAGAGTAATGTTGCCTAATTACCTTATGCTACTTGTCAACTTGTTGAGGCTTTAGTTGTAAGATTAATTGATTATTTTGGGCTTGAGGCGTTACTTTTAACCGGTATAACAATATGTCTCCCTTAAGCTTGAAGCAAGTTATAAAGTGACCTAATGGCATGTTACAACAATATGTCCCTTTTCTCTATTCTCCTCATTTCTTGCCTCTTATTTCCTTTTTATCCTCACTTAAATCCTATCCCCTTTCCTTTCTCCTTTATTTCCTTCCTATATTTTTTTATCTCATCCCTTTATTTTCTCTTTTTTTTAGAAAATTAAGTTTTTTTCCAACATAGGTAGCTTAAAGGATGTTTACGATCACTCAACACCATCGACCTTTACTTGGTAGAGTCCATTTTTCCATTCTCTCTCTTATGAGAGTACAACTATCTAGAGTCTTCTTAGACTCTTTGTCTTCACGTTCTAGTGGTACCCAACAAATTTCTTAGGATTTGATGAGTCAACAATGTATGTATGTGAGCTTGAAGTTTATTTTTGGCAAGTTTTTTGCATATTGAACTTTCAATACAGTGCAACTTTAGTATTCTGGTCATAAGTTGAGTTACAGACCTCCGTTTGAAGCCTATAATATATCAATTTGAAGAGAATTGAAGTATCTAGCTAAATTTATTTATGAATTAAACCCAAAAATGACCAAGAAATTCGGCATGAAAATGATCAAAAAGCCTAGAAAAATTTTGCTTTATGTAATTAATGGCACTTTTGTATTTTCTCCATTATATTATTTTTTTTCCCTATAAATAAATATTATTAAGTTAAGACTTGGCGGTGGACAAAGATATAGCCACTCTTAGTTTTATTTTTTTAAAAGGTTTTTAAAAAGTTTTGATTCTAAAAAGTTTGTGAGATTAAATTGTTTTTAATCTTTCACTGCTCTTTAGTATTTGAATGTTTTCAGGTTTGTTAAATATTCGACCAATATTTGATAACTTAGAACAATTGCTTTGTCAATTAAGGATTTATCAATTGATTGATTTCTAATATTTGTGACAAGCTACATCGTCGTTTGTGTAGTGCAAGCATGCGATCTAACTTAAATGAACCCTAATTGTGTGTTTGTTGGTTAGAATGGAGTCCTTTTCGCCCTTAATGCTATTGATAAATTAAATTGTAAGTGATCGTTATAGGATTAATTTGTCAACAAGGGGAGTAATTAATGGTGATTGTATTGGTTATCGAGAAGATAAGAAGAGATTAGATTGCTAGGTAATCATCTGTAACTATAATCAATTTATTAAAGAACATTGAAATTTATCTTTGTACCAATGATTAATCCCCTTTTTATTTAGTTTTTCTTTTTTGTTTTATTTGAAGGAATAAAATTACTATCGTCCTTTGTGGGTTCTTCCCTACTCATCATTAACCACAAAATTTCGTAGATTTTATTTTTATTGGTCTCAACAGCCTCTCCTTCCTATTAACTAGGCTTAAAATCTTCCAAATTAGCACTCATAGTTAGAGGTGAGCAAAACTCGATTCGACTCGAAAAAATTGAAAAAAAATTTGAATTTCGAGTTAAACAAATCGAGTTATTCGAGTTAATTGAGTTATTCGAATCAACTCGAATTTTTTTTTTCGAATTTCGAGTTCGAATCGAGTTGAGTTTTCGAATTCGAATAACTCGAATAATTCGAATAATTCGAATATCAAACTATAATATTTTACATTTTTACCCTAAACTCCCAAACTTTTTTATTTTTCCCTCAAAACTTTTACTCCCTCCCACTTTCCCCTAAAACTTTTATTCTCTTCCCATCCCACCTCCCATCTACCCCAAACCCTCCCCCCTCCAAATTTTTTTTTAATATTTTCCCTCCAAAATTTTACTCCCCTATTTACTTTCCTCAAACTTTTATTCCCAAAACTTTTATTTTCCCCTAGACTTTTACTTCTCACCCTTTACTCTCAAATAAAAAATTAAAATTATCCAAACAAAAATCACTAAACATAAATAGTAATAATTTTATTTATATATACGATTTATATTATTAAATTAAATTTCATATTTTATATTATTTATATTATTGAATTGTTTAGTCATATTGAATATTTATATTAAAATTGAATTCTTAATTATGCCATAAAATATTCGTGTTAAAATTTTATATTGGTATCAATTTCACATTTTTTAAAATAAATTTTATTAAAAATCATATTTTTATATTTAATATATTTTTAATTCCAAAATACATAGTGACAAGAATCAAGATAATTGAAACAACTAAGCAAACAAATAAGCTAACCAGTATATAAAAAATTAATAAATAAATTATGAGGTGATGAAAGTTAATAAAAAAATTGATTAAGGTGGACAAATTTTATTACGATGGGTGACAACGGTTACAAGGACCCAAAATTATTTTTTAAAATTTAACTTGAACAAATATATTCGATTCGATTCGAATTTCATCTCACTCGACTCGATTCGAGAAAACTTAAAATAAAGTTAGGATGATAAAACGAGATTCAAAAACTCGATTAACTCAAAAATTTTCGATTCGATTCGATTCGATTCGATCAAATGCTCACCCCTACTCATAGTCATGGATGATTTTACTTACGAAGCCCTATTAAATATCCAACACTTGATTTTTGGGCTCAGAAAATCATAAATGGTTCCATTGTCAAAGCCCAACACTCCACCTAAAAGAGCCCAATATGTCTACATCATCCACGCGCCTCTGCTCTAGAAAACTCGCCATCGCAACGCAAGCAATACATTTTCATTTCGAAACAAAGATTTGTGTACCCCCAAAGGCGTAATTATCTGACGATCATCGCACAGTTTTCTCCGCCGCAATGGAACCACCGCCACCGCAATCCCCTCGAGACGAACACCCTCATACTCACTCTCATTCATCCACCTCCATCCCCACCACTGGTACTTGCTGCAAGTGCGGTGGTGCCACGACCCACGCCCCACCGTCCCAATCCCCAACTTCCTGGCCTGACCTTTCCTCTCCCCCTGCATACCGACCGATTCGAGCCCCCGCTTTAAACCTCCCTCCAAACAACACCCAAGCCATAATCCTAACTCCTGTCCCTCAATCCCAAGAAGTCCCCACCATTACTCCTCCTTTCCATTTCCAAATCCCATCCAAAAAAATCACTTCCCCTGATGATATCCGCAAATTCCACGACTCCCCTACTTCTAAAAACTTCCTGGGTTTCATCGTCGCCTTGTCGGAATCTATCCGCGGCCGTAAAATCTCCGATCCCTGCCACGAATCTGCCACCGTGTCCAATATCGTCTCTATCATCGAAAACCTGAGTCTCTGGGTCGATCAGATCCCACCCGTTCAACAGTCCTCTCGTTACGGTAACATCTCTTATCGAACCTGGCACGAACGCTTAACCGAAAACGCCGAATCCTTCATGCTACAGTTCCTCCCCGAGGATCTCAAACCCTCCACTATTGAAATCGTCCCTTACTTCACTGACAGCTTTGGGAACTCAAGCCGAATCGATTATGGAACGGGACACGAAACCAATTTCGCAGCCTGGTTATATTGCTTAGCCAGAATGGGAATAATCAAGGAAGAAGATTACCAAGCAGTGGTGGCTAGGGTTTTTGTCAAATATTTAGACTTAATGAGGAAGCTTCAGCTTGTTTATTGCTTGGAACCGGCGGGGTCTCACGGGGTATGGGGCTTAGATGATTATCATTTTTTGCCATTTATATTTGGGAGTTCGCAGTTGATTGATCATAAGTATATGAAGCCGAAATCGATTCACAATGAGGATATTTTGGATAACTTTTCGAGTGAGTATATGTATCTTTCGTGTATTGGGTTTATAAAGAAGGTGAAAAAGGGTCCGTTTGCAGAGCATTCGCCACTGTTGGATGATATCAGTGCAGTGCCTAATTGGAAGAAGGTGAATAGTGGGATGCTTAAAATGTATAAAGCTGAGGTGCTCGAAAAGGTTCCTATTATGCAGCACTTCCTCTTTGGCTGGCTCATTAAGTGGTAAGTTTTTTGGGGGTTTAATTGTTTTATTTATAGAATAGTAATTTGCGACATGTTCCTTTTATGCAAGATTCATACCAGTGCCAGCTTTGACATTGTTTATAGTATCATAGTTAACGATTCTCTGTTTTTTAGTACCGGTCTGATGTTAAGTTATGCTAACTTACATGAGTCTGTATAGAAAAAATGCCCCTGCATTTACAAATGCTATGTAATGATTGATGACTGCTATCATGAGGATGGTGCCATTACTTGGAAATGGCACCTCAGAACACCCTCTGTGTCTAATATGCCTTTGTTAATACCTAAGTTACTATAAAGAGTTCATGCGATCTTTGGTGACTTTGAAAGATGGCATTATTGTTAGCTGCATGTTTTACAAAAGCCATGCCTTGGTATGGGTCTGTGCAATGTGAATACTTTGGCCACATGGCTAAGCTATTTTGAGCCACCTCAGAGAACCGTTCACAAGTTGATACCATTACTAACTGATATCATACTATTTGCCCAATGATCAGTCTTTCCTCTTTAGTTTCTGTAGGGTATGATGGAACAAAAACAAAGTAACTAGCATGGTTCATTTTGATAATTGATTACAAATTACTTTGTGCTTGGATTATTCTGATAATCTTTGATTGTTGTAGTAATAATATTTTACTGTATGTTTAACACTTCTAGTAAAAACAATTTCTGTCCTCATCCAGGAATATGCATTTGTTTATTTCTTTTTGTCTGTATATTCATCATGTATTAAGCCATATGGTTGAATGTAAAATGTCATGCATCTCGTGATGCACTTATGCTGTATAGAGATCATCTACTCTTGGGTTCTGAAAGCCAATAAATTCTCTGTATTCATGAAAATGATAAACGGTTACCTGTAGTATGAATCGCTGTCTGAGCACTCTAACATGCCTAGTAGAACTATTTTGAGAGGCCAGAAAAGAACCTGCCATCTATTGGGATCGTGATACAACTAAACCTTACTCTCACCCATATAAATGCATATCAGCTTAAAATTTCCTCACTATAATATAGCATATTTTTACCATATGATATGGGTGATGAAGACTCGATTCTGTGCAATTTTTTCGTTCAATTGAGGTGCTTTGGAAAGCTCATTTAAGATTTTCTCAGAGTGATACATGAAATAATCTTTTCAGACTTATGCAAGAGATGATGAATATTGGTTCAGACCTATCTTCCTATTTATTTATTTATTTTCATTTGGGATGTCTTCATCTAAAGCTATTCAAGATTGAATTCTTGTTTCCTTTATACTTTCTGGTTGCCCTTCATATTGCGGTGAAGCTGATATGCATGAACCTCTATAAAATGATTAGTATTCATGATAAAGCTTATCTGTTGAACTCTGTTAAACTGATTTATCAAAGCTTTGGGTCGCCTTCAAGTAAACCTTCCATTCATTTTGGGTTCACCACTACTATGAAATAATTCTGGCATGTTGTTTATGCTTTGCTTGTATTTAAGATAGGTGCTATTGGTATTAGATTTGTTTTCGTGACACTGTATTGCGCTGCTATAACATTATGGTTATAATTAACAGGGTAAGCATGTTAAACATGTAACTAATTTCTGTTATGAATTTTCCCAGGGAATGATCTTGGTATCATCTTTATGGACACAGGCTGTGGAACCAAGAGAATACTATTTTCCACCTGATTTCATCAACAGTTGTAGAATTAGAAAATTATCCTATTATCATTCTATAGTACCATGAATTTATTTAGATGTTTCTGCCCATTCTAATTAGCTATACAGGTGTTGTCACTGACCCCCCACCTCTTTTCCTTTTTTTTCTTTTTTTTGGATGAAAGGTCACAGGTTTTATTAAAATGCTTAATGCATGGAACTTATGTTTTGCAATATATATTTATGGGAAGTAGTAGTGCATAATTTTTTTTTATTGTGGAATGTTAAAGATATTTAGATACCATACTATACCATTAAAATCAGAACCTAACTGGAAAATGGGTAATTTAAGATATGTTATCATAGAACATAGTGAGATCTCCTGCATCAAACATGGCAACTCTATTGACTATCTGCCCCTTTGCATTGATTTAGGTGAGGTTTTTGCTCTATACTTTTAAGCTTTCTGCATATCTTACATACTGCGAATAAACCTATTTGTGATTCATTAGCATGATAAATATGGAAATGGATAGATTGAGTACCTGACATCTCAAAACTTTTACATGTTGGTTTTCGACTGTAATTTACTTTTTAATTTAATAAGAAAATGAAGACTCATTTTGGTTAAATTATGAAAGTTACTGGTTGAGTGATAAAAATCCTTTTTCAATTTTTGTTAATATTGCAAAAGTATGAATTCGACTTAAGTTGGTACTCGAACTTTTATTTTATCGAATATTTTAGTGCTTTTTGTAACATCAACACTGAATGCTCAACAAATTATTAATTTTGCTAATTCATTAGTAATAAATTGATGAATTGTTAATAGTGTTGTTAATTGGACTAATTTATCTCTAAGGGTCATTTGATTGCCGTAAAATATTTTCCGTAAAATGATTTCGGAAAATGTTTTACTTTTACGTAAAATGATTTCTTGGAAAATATTTTTGGTGTTTGATTGAATCATATAAAATATTTTCTACTGCTTGGCAGATTTTTAAAAATATTTTTCGGAAAAGTTGTTTTACATATATTAATATATATTAATAAATTTTTATATTTTAAATTATTTGTACATATATTGCAATGATTTATTTATAATAATACTTAATTATTAAGCTACAATATTAATCGTTATAAATTGAAAAAACTAATATCAAATAAATTATTTGTAATTGTGTTAAAAAAGTATTGAATAATTAAAAAACAAGTTCTTGGAAAATCGATAAGCGAAGCGATTTCTACGGAAATGAAGGAAGGAATGAAGGAGGCGATAGAGAGGAGAACACGGAAAATGTCTTACGGAAATTGAAAGGGTAAGACATTTTCCCTAAAATGTAACCCATTTTCCCTTATTTTGGAGTTCATTTTCCAAATGGAAAATGTTTTCCGCCAATCAAACGCTGGAAAAGTTGGAAATGATTTTCCAGAAAATCAATTCCGTCAATCAAACAGACCTTTAAAAGAAATTTAAGATAAAATTATGAATTATATTTGATTTCATGCACATCATATAAATCTTATAGAGATACTAAAATTATGTTAATAAGAAAATTAATATAAATAAATATTAAATTTAAAAGATATAAAAGTCAAAAAAATCCCTTAGTAAAAAAATAGAAAAGCAATCAAACCTTAATGACAAAAAAAAATTAATTAAACATTTTTCCTAATAAAAACTGTTTGTTTATTAATTTGATCGTTAACAATGTTAATTTGCATTGTTAACATCGCTTAACGTTGTTAACGTCGCAAATGGTACTAACACGGCTAACATGGCATGTCACATTAGTAAAAAATTAAACAGATCAAGTAACTCGCACAAAATATCTAATTCCCGCATTAAAAGATTGTTCATGTAGGAACTATTGAACCATGTTTTTGTTACATTATCATCTTTGTTTCAATATCAAGTTTGTGGCTTGCAGATTCTATTAAAATGCTTCATGCATGGAATTTAATAAAAATATACAATGTAAGTCCTTGTATTTTTTATAAGTCCTTGTTTCAAATACAATTTTCAGCCACAATTGTTTTAGTTAAAATATACCATATAACTCATTGAATTCTTTATAAATTTAAAATTTAGTATTTGTAATTTTATTTTTTTTAGGAATCCATCTATTTTTCATATTTCAATATTTAGGTCCAATTGTTTATACTTTTAAAATTATTTTATTAATTTAAGTCCATTGCAACGTCATTTTTTTAGTTACATGGTTCGAAACCCATGACCATTGTACAAAAAACGTTTCATGAAAGTCAATCTATTAAATGAGACTCATTTGACACGAAACTTATCTATTTGAAGCATTGTTGGCCTAATACGGAAAATTAAAGTTACTTTGGTAATTAAATAAAAATAATAATTTTAAAAATATATAATCTCATCAGATTTGATATTATAATGTACGAGATTACACAAATCTCTTTTTAACTGAAGATAGGCTTCAATCTCGTCTATTTATAACTTAATCTATACCAAGCTAACAATAGCTCATTGTTTATAATAATCCGTTTGTATCATATCATTCTTTTAGTATATTAAATCTTTGGGGTTCTTTTATCTTTTTCTGGATGCCTTTGATTTTTTGTTTAGGTTTTGCAGTATAATCCAAGTTGGAAGAAAGTGATATGAGGTAACCCCCAATCTTTGACTTTTCTTCTTTCCTGTTGTGATTTGATTATGACCTTCATGACTTGAACGAAGATCAGATGGAAGAAGAGCAAAGCGAGTTTCGACACTGGGACGAACTACTTCCTGATGTATTGGGGTTGATCTTCACTAACCTGTCGTTACAAGAGTTACTGACAATCATTCCTTGTGTCTGCAAATCCTGGAGAAAGACAGTTGGGGATCCCCATTGTTGGCAAGATATAGATCTTGACGAATGGAGCTGTCGCTGGCAGCCCCACCAACTCGATCGGATGCTTCGAATGCTAGTCAGAAGAAGCAGTGGATCTCTCCGCAGGCTACATGTTTCAGGTCTTAAGAATGATTCCATTTTCTCATTCGTCACAGAGAAGTAAGTCCACTTCCTCTTACCCTTTTTCACAATTGCTTTCATGATTTTATTGGATCAGAAACCAGTTCCTATAGGGGATCCTTGTTCAATGGAAACCTTGATGTGAAATGGCATTTTTGCCCTTTGCTTTTGCAAGTCTTTGGCTCCTTGAGTTTCGACTACGCATAGTAAAATAAGTGATTCAATAGTAGAACAAACCGCCCCAAGACTTTCCACCGTCACTTTCACGGATTTGAGTTCTTGTCCCAAAATTGGTGCCCAAGCTATAGAGGCCATTGGAAAGCTTTTGCAAACTTCTTGTAACTTCGTGCATAACATGTACTCTTGGATTCAGCAGCAAGGTCGAGCCAGGAGGATGGGCGAATGCAATAAGCGACCACAATGCCAAGGCTAAAGCATCTTGAGTTGGGTTTTCATCTTATCGACCTTGAATGTGTTCTCAACATCCTCTCTAGCTGTCCTCAGCTTAAGCATTTGGTCATAGATGGTTGCCCCCAGGTGAAACTTGATCGTAAGTTCCTTAAAGAAAAATACCCAAAATTAAAGGTAGTGGGACCTCATCTCGTGAAGGCTAGACCGGAGAAGCGCTTCATCTTTGGAGTTCAACGGTACCAGATCAATGACTTCTTTTACGGAACACTATGGGCCGAAATTGATAAAATTGTGGCGATGGTGGAATGTTTGGTTAGTAGGAAAAGCTACGAGACTAATATTGACACAAAAAGTCATTGGTAGTGGTTGAACTCAAGGCCAGATTGAAAAAACTAATTGATGAAAACAAAGGAAAGAAAATGTGAAAAATTTGACAACTTGATGTGATAATGACTGAAATTGAAAAAGGATGACAATGTTAAAAAATGTTAAATCATTATTTCAAACAAAAATTTAGATTAAATTATACAATCGGTCTCTATATTTTTTTCGTTTTGAGCTATTCTCTTACCTTCTTCATCTCTTTTAACGTAGTTTTTACGTATTTTCATTTGTTAAGTCTAACCCCATATACTTTCATTTTTTAACAATTTATATTTTTCTTTCTTTTTTTAAATTTTCCTTTTCTTCCCCTCCCCATTATTTTTTCTCTTCTCATATTTTTCAATGTAGAAACATAATCTTTGCCCACAAAAAAATGTCCTACAATTAAAAAAAGGTTTTATTTTAACAAATGGAAAATATAGAAAAACTATGTTAAAAGAAATGGAGAAAGGAGGAAAATAGAGGAAAAGAAGAAGAGAATGGAAAATAAAGAACAAAAAGAAAGTTCAAAGAATATAAAAGTACAAATTGAATTATTTAACATGTCACATTAGCTTATCATTATACCGTTAACGACAATTAACGCTCAGTGATTAAAATGTTACAGCACGATAACGTAAGTGACTAAAACATAATATTTCAAACATAAGTGGCTAAAATGTAACCTGAGACAAACAAAAATGACTATTTTGAAAGTTTACCCTTTATTCAATAGTTTTGAAAATAGATTTCTAAACAAAATAATTATAAATATTAATAATTTAAAATAATGCATATTAAAAGTTATTTTAAAATTTCTCATCCAAGTGCAATATTTTCAATGAAAATAATTAAAATCATATAAATATGACATTTAATCTTAAAAATATTTGATTAATATTAAAAATGTCTATTTACAAAATTAAAATTCAATGATACAAAAATTTAAATAAAAATTTATTAGTGTAATTGTATTATCCTAATAAATTATAGGTAAAGCTAAAATATTATATAACAATATAATACGATGTTAACAAAAATAAAAATATTAACACGATCAAACATTATGCAAAATCCGACTCAATCTAAGTACATATCATATATTAAATAAAAGGGACTATACAAACATTGTTGAGTCAAGGACCACAAATTAGAAGTTAAAATCACCTCTTGAAACTTCGAGATCCACCTATACATGCACACAAAATAAATAAATTAATCATGTGTTGAGCGATAAAGCTCAATGGTACTTTCATGATTCAAGATAATACAGTGTTAACATTAGCAAATAATCACAAGCAATTTGTGCTCAATGTCTAACCAATTTACATCCTTTCATGTCAAGTAATCCGATTACCATTAAAAATATAATATATATGTTTACTATCAACAATAGTTTGAAGGCTTTTTAATGTCCTATTTGACCTTTGAAATTTAACAAAATGTGGAATGGAATGCTTATATTAAAATAAAGAATAAATAAACATTTAGGGCATATTTAATTAAATGAAATTTTAAAGTACTAAAAATAAAGAATAAATCAGCATTTATCCCCATGTCAAATGCTTCAATGTTGAAATCATTTTTCGTAATTTCAAGATTCATCTATACCCTCATCGGAATAAACAAATTATAGGTTAAACGATAAAGTTCAATGATATTTTATGATTCAAAATAAACAAAAAATTCATGCTCAAAGCCTAACAATTTCCTTTCATGCCAAGTAATATCATTACTAGTAAAGAATAGTCTATGTATACACATTTATTTATTTATTTACTGCCAACAAGAGTTTGAAGGGATTTTCAAGGTCACATTTGACCCTTGAAATTTAATAGAATGTGCAATATGATGCTTATATTGAAAAGAGAGAGGTAAATTAACATTTAGGGTATGTTTGATAAATTAATAGAATGTGCAATATGATGCTTATATTGAAAAAGAGAGGGTAAATTAACATTTAGGGTATGTTTGATAAATTAAAAAATTAAAGTACTAAAAATTAAGTACTGAATTTTCTAAGCACTGAGTTTATATTATAAAATTGTTTGATATATTAGATATTGTTTGATAAATTAAAAAATAAGTACTAATTTTAAAAAAAATCAAATACTAAATCTAAATTATAAAATCTATTTGGTATATTAATTAAAATTAAGTACATGAAGATTTTGAAAAATTACTTATCATAATCAACACTTTTTATTTAGAGAATTTTATTATCATTATACACAATTAAAAATTAAACATTGAAAATTTTCATTTTCTGTGAAATAAAAATTTTCAATAGTTTATTAAACATACCCTTGAACTTGAAAAATTTTATTAACCTGGACCTTTTTTGTGTCAATATTAGTCTCGTAGCTTTTCCTAAAAACCAAACATTCCACCATCGTCACAATTCTATCAATTTCGTCCATAGTGTTCCAGAAAAGGAGTCATTGACTGGGTACCGTTGAACTCCAAAGATGAAGCGCTTCTCCGGTCTAGCCTTCACGAGATGAGGTCCCACTACCTTTAACTTTGGGTACTTTTCTTTAAGGAACATACGATCAAGTTTCACCTGGGGGCAACCATCTATGACCAAATGCTCAAGCTGAGGACAGCTAGAGAGGATGTTGAGAACACATTCAGTGCTGATAAGATGAAAACCCAACTCAAGATGCTTTAGCCTTGGCATTGTGGTTGCTATTGCATTCGCCTCATCCTCCGGTTCGACCTTGCCTGCTAAATCCGAAGAGTACATGTTGCGGCACAGAGTTACAAGAAGTTTGCAATGCTTTCCAATGGCCTCTATAGCTTGGGCACCAATTTTGGGACAGTAACTCAAATCCAGGACAGTAACTCTAAATAAAAAGTGTTGATTATGATAAGTAATTTTTCAAAATCTTCATGTACTTAATTTTAATTAATATGCCAAATAGATTTTATAATTTAAATTTAGTATTTGATTTTGTTAAAAAATTAGTACTTATTTTTTTAATTTATCAAACAATATCTAATATATCAAACAATTTTATAATATAAACTCGATTGCTTAGAAAATTCAGTACTTAGTTTTTAGTACTTTAATTTTTTAATTTATCAAACATACCCTAAATGTTAATTTACCCTCTTTTTTCAATATAAGCATCATATTGCACATTCTATTAAATTTCAAGGGTCAAATGTGACATTGAAAATCCTTCAAACTATTGTTGGCAGTAAATAAATAAATAAATGTGTATATATAAACTATTCTTTAATGGTAATGATATTAGCATGAAAGGATGTAAATTAGTTAGGCATTGAGCATGAATTTTTGTTTATTTTGAATCATAAAAATACCATTGAACTTTATCGTTTAACCTACAATTTGTTTATTCCGTATGAGGGTATAGATGAATCTCAAATTACGAAAAATGATTTCAACATTGAAGCATTTGACATGGGGATAAATGTTGATTTATTCTTTATTTTTTAGCACTTTAAATTATCATTTAACTAAATATGCCCTAAATGTTTATTTATTCTTTATTTTTAATATAAGCATTCCATTCCACATTTTGTTAAATTTCAAAGGTCAAATAGGACATTAGAAAAGCCTTCAAACTATTGTTGATAGTAAACATATATATTATATTTTTAATGGTACTCGAATTACTTGGCATGAAAGGATGTAAATTGGTTAGACATTGAGCACAAATTGCTTGTGATTATTTGCTAATGTTAACACTGTATTATCTTGAATCATGAAAGTACCATTGAGCTTTATCGCTCAACACATGGTTAATTGATTTATTTTGTGTGCATGTATAGGTGGATCTCGAAGTTTCAAGAGGTGATTTTAACTTCTAATTTGTGGTCCTTGACCCAACAATGCTTGTATAGTCCCTTTCTATTTAATATATGATATGTACTTAGATTGAGTCGGATTTTGCATAATGTTTGATCGTGTTAATATTTTTATTTTTTGTTAACATCGTATTATATTGTTATATAATATTTTAGCTTTACCTATAATTTATTAGGGATAATACAATTACACTAATAAATTTTATTTAAATTTTTGTATCATTGAATTTTAATTTTGTAAATAGACATTTTTAATATTAATCAAATATATTTAAGATTAAATGTCATATTTATATGATTTTAATTATTTTCATCGAAAATATTGCACTTGGATGAGAAATTTTAAAATAATTTTTAATATGCATTATTTTAAATTATTAATATTTATAATTATTTTGTTTAGAAATCTATTTTTCAAAACTATTGGATAAAGGGTAAACTATCAAAATAGTCATTTTTGTTTGTCTCAGGTTACATGTTAGCCACTTATGTTTGAAATATTCTGTTTTAGTCACTTACGTTATCGTGCTGTAACATTTTAATCACTGGACGTTAATTGTTGTTAACGGTAAAACGATAAGCTAATGCGACATGTTAAATAATCATTGCAAATGAAAATTTTAAGTTAAATTATAGAATTGGTCCCTATATTTTTTTTGTTTTGAGCAATTCAATTTTTACTTTTATATTCTTTGAACTTTCTTTTTGTTCTTTATTTTCCATTCTCTTCTTCTTTTCCTCTATTTTCCTCCTTTCTCCATTTCTTTTAACATAGTTTTTCTATATTTTCCATTTGTTAAAATAAAACCTTTTTTTTAATTGTAGGACATTTTGTTTTGTGGGCAAAGATTATGTTTCTACATTGAAAAATATGAGAAGAGAAAAAATAAGGGTGAGGGGAAGAAAAGGAAAATTAAAAAGAAAAAGAAAAGAAAAATATAAATTGTTCAAAAAAATAAAAGTATAGGGTTAGATTTAACAAATGAAAATACAAAAAACTACGTTAAAAGAGATGAAGAAGCGAAGAGAATAGCTCAAAACGAAAAAATATAGAGACCCATTGTATAATTTAACCTAAATTTTTGTTTGAAATGATGATTTAACGTGTAACGTCAGCTTACCGTTATATTGTTAATGACTTAGTGACTAAAATATTACAACATATTAATGTAAGTAACTAAAACGTAACATTTTAAACATAAATGACTAAAATATTAATTTATATTGGATTAATGAAGAAGAATGCATATTAAGTTAGGTTTATTGGGAAGGAAAACATATTAAATCTCTCTTCATACGAAAGGAAAATAGCTTCACATGAAACAGAAAAGTTGGAAATTTATTTTAAACACTAAACTGTAAACCATGTCCAATGTTTCAACCTTTCAAATACTCTGTTCCTTGTAACCCACACAAATTATCTAATTTTTTGCAGGTAAAGTTAAAGCTACCCCTGCCTTCCATGCCTTTCCTTCTTCTTTTTCCAACTAAACACCATCTTTTTACGTGTGTGTATATATAGATGTCGAAACCTTTTTGGAAATCAATTTTTTTTTATTTTAAAAAACGAAAATAGAGTTGGCACTAATCTTTTTTTGTTTAGGTGTGATTGGATCACCTCAAGACTCGTTAGATTAATATTTGGTCTTACAAATTCAAAAAATGGGTTCGGGAGTAGGTTACCTATAAGGAAGGATTAGCACCCTTATAACGCCCAAAATTGGTCCCTGATTGATTACTTGATGTCTTAGTGTCTAGAATTAAAATTCAAAGAAAATACGATCCACTTCTTACATGATTGCAAATTTAATTGAATTTTATGAAAAGAGCCCCCTTATTTCGAGTCAATCGAGAAAAGGATCATGCCTCATAAGTTAGGGCACGATATCTCAAATCCTCGAAAATAAGGATTCTCGTTATTTGATTATTACCGAAGTCTTATATATTTTAAAATTTAAAAGGATGCTCGTTTATCTTGGTTAAAGGAGAAAGCCATACCCCATGAGTTAGGGCATTATTTCTCAAATCCCTAAACAAAGAACATTGCCTTAGTTTTAAAATTTTCCTTTTTTAGGCAGAATGAATGTAGTCTTTTAAATCAATATGCATTTTAATTTGTCTAGGCCTAGTAATAAAATGGATAAATATATTTTAACATAATACACGGCATGGATTTTTAGCAAAATGAAGTAACATAGTAGCGGGTAAAAATGATAATATTGGCATGATAGATAAATAAATAAATGAATAATAAAATAAAAATGTTATGCTAGTGAGTAATGATAATGCAAATATAATGAAAGTAAAAACATCAATTTATGGTAATAACAGCAATATCATGTTATGATTACTATCATAATATTAATATGAATGATAGAAATAATAATAATAGTAATAAAATGGATAAAATAAAAATGCATAATAAATAAATAAATAAATAACAAAAATTTTAAAATGTTAAAATAAAAGATATAGTGAAATAAGAGGCAACATTAAATAAAAGAGGGATTAAATCGAAATTTGAACAACATTTAAGGTATGTATTGCAAAAAAAGAAAATAAATAAAAAATATAATAAAAAATAGCGTTGTTTTGGGTCGGGTCATCGGGTCGACCCCAAAATGACATTGTTTTGGGGCATTTAGGGCCACGATGAAACAACGTTGTTTATGTGCCCTATTTGAGTAAAAAATATAATAAAAAAAAAACATTTCTACACCTTTTTTTTAAGCTTCCTTCTTTTCTTTTTTTTCTCTGAAATCACCCTTGAATTCACCCACTAGGTCGTTGGTGCTCCGTCATGGCCACCGGTCATCAGCGATGGCGGCCGTAACCTCCGGTGATCGGAGTTGTAAAAAAAAAGCCATTTTTTATCTCTGTTTCACAGGGAACCCGAATCTATGGTCGAAATCCCTAAAATTCAGCCAGAATTCGAAAATGCAAAAGGGACATTTCGATTCCCGATTCTCCTCCGACGCGGCCTTTCAGCGAATCCCCAAGGATTCGATGGCCTTTCAAGCCAAAGGGGATATCGACAGTGGCGGCAAAGGTAAAAAAAAGTTTCGTGTTTTATTTATTGTTTTTTTATATGTATACGATGTAAAAATATACCTTTGTAGAATTGGAAATTTTTATATCTCTTTACTTTTTCTTCATGTCTATTACAATCTGTTTATTCGGCTTTTATAGTCGAGTGATTACAAATATTTGTTTTTGTTTTTGTTTTTTCTGCTTCTGTCTTTTTCTTTCTTCTTTGCAGGTCGCAACGGTGGTCAACGATGATAGGAGTCGGACCCTTGCCATTTCGGTGAAACGATGGCAGGGGAGGCAGTCCTCAGGCATCGCATCCATTGATGTGGTCAGCAGCAACGGCCCATAGGGAATCTAGGTTTTCAATTTTTCTAAAAAAAGTTTAGGTTGTGGCCTATTGGGCTTTGGGGTTTTGTATTGGTTTGGGCTTGTAATTTGAGTTTTATTTATTTTGTTTTTATTTTGCCTTTGTTTGGTGGTTACTACAATAGATACGTGGTTCTATTCTATTCCTACTTTTCTCTTCCTATACCACCTCTTTCCTTTTTCTTTTTGGTTGCCTTCGATTTTGTGTTTAGGTTTTGCATAATAATCCAAGTTGCAAGGAAAGGTAACCCTCAATCTTTGACTTTTCCTTTTTTCTGTTGTGACTTGATTATGACCTTCATGACTTGAATGAAGATCAGATGGAAGAAGAGCAAAGCGAGTTTCGACACTGGGATCAACTACCTCCTGATGTATTGGGGTTGATCTTCACCAACCTGTCGCTACAAGAGTTACTGGTGGTCATTCCCTGTGTCTGCAAATCCTGGTGTAAGGCAATCACGGGTCCCTATTGTTGGCAAGATATAGATCTTGATGAATGGACCTGTCGCTGCCAGCCCCACCATCTCGATCGGATGCTTCGACTGCTAGTCACAAGAAGCAGTGGATCTCTCCTCAGCCTACATGTTGCAGGTCTTCTGAATGATTCCATTTTCTCATTCATCACAGAGAAGTAAGTTTCACTTGCTCTTACCCTTTTTCACAATTGCTTTCACGATTTTATTGGATCCGAAACCAGTTCCTATAGGGGATCCTTGTTCAATGGAAACCTTGATGTGAAATGACATTTTTTGCCCTTTGCTTTTGCAAGTGCTGGCTCCCTTCGGGTTTTACGAGTGCCGCATAGTAAAATAAATGATTCAATAGTAGAACAAACCGCCCCAAGGCTTTCCACCGTCACTTTCTTGGATTTGAGTTACTGTCCCAAAATTGGTGCCCAAGCTATAGAGGCCATTGGAAAGCACTGTAAACTTCTTGTAACTCTGTGCCGCAACATGTACTTTCTGGATTCAGCAGGCAAGGATGAACCGGAGGATGAGGCGAATGCAATAGCAGCTACAATGCCAAGGCTAAAGCATCTTGAGTTGGGTTTCCATAATATTAGCACTGAATGTGTTCTCAACATCATCTCTAGCTGTCCTCAGCTTGAGCATTTGGATATAAATGGTTGCTTGACTGTGAACCGTGATCTTAAGTTCTTTAAAGAAAAGTACCCAAAGTTAAAGATTGTGGGACCTCATTTAGAGAAGGTGTTTAAAGACTATGAGAACTTAGACTTAGCAATTATTGATCAGGACTTCTACGATGATGATTTCTTCGAATCAATGATGGAAGAAATTGCAATGGAACTTGCTGAATGATTACGTGAAAATGGTGGAATGTTTGGTTAGTTGGCTGCATCTCCATGGGTATATTTCTTTGTGTCCATGCTGCTTCAGCTATATCTTCCTGTTGTAGTTCACACAGAAAGATGCTTCCAACTATTGAACCATGTTTATGTTACAGTATCATCTTTTTTTTCAATATGAAGTTGTTGTGGTTTGGAGATTCTATTAAAAAGCTTCATGCATGGAATTTGAGTTTTGCAATATATGTTTATTTGAAGTTGAATGGCAGAATTATTTCCAGCAGCTCTGATTTGGGGATTGTGAGGGTATCATTGCCCTTTTTCTCTCTACATTTATTAGGTTTTCTTATTTCTGGTTTTATGTAAATCACTTTTCACAATTTCAATCTAATTGGACATCTTTTTTTCAATTCTCTTCTAAATTCCTTTCCTATATAAATGCAAGTCTGTTATACTAATTTTCTTAGCAAATTAGGAAGCACTATTATTTACTTTCTGGACGCAGTAGGCAAATTTAATATCTGCTACAATGCCTAGGCTAGAGCTTTTCAACTTAGCAACCCCTAGAAGTGTTCTCAATAATCAATATTATTTACCATTGAATTTTAATTTTTTGTAAATAGAATTTTTTTAATATTAATAAAGTATTTGTATAATAACAATAATCTAAGATTAAATGTCATATTTATTGGATTTTAATTATTTTCATTGAAAATGTTGCACTTCCCGATGAGAAATTTGAAAATAACATTTTTTAATATGTATTATTTTAAATTATTAAGATTTGTTTAATAATGAACTTTTCGGAATTATTGAATAAAAATAGTTTTAAATTCGTCATCATATGATATATTGGAAATAGACTTTCATTTATATAGAAAAAATCAAAGGAAAAAATGTTAATTTATTTTGGAATCCTGAAAAATAGTAATGTGGTTTAATAAATTAAGCAATGAAGATTAAGTATGGTTTTTTTGGGAAGAAAAACATATTAAGTATCTCTTCATATGAAAGAAAAACAATGTTGAAAATTTATTCTAAACACTAATTTTGGACATTGGAATGATGACTGATCTCCAACCTTTCATATACTCTGTTCCTTACAACGCACACAAAATATCTAATTACCGCATTAAGTAGCGGCCTTTCATGCCTTTTCGTCTTCTTTTTCCACCTAAACACCATGTTTTTACTTGTGTATATATAGATACTTCAGTTGTCTTACTCTATGCCTACTTTTCTCTGTTCTTTTTTTGTTGCCTTTGATTTTGTGTTTAGGTTTTGCATCGTGGCAAGGAAAGTGATACAAGGTAACCCCTAATCTTTGATTTTTTATTTATTTTTTTCCTGTTGTGATTTGATTATGACCTTCATGACTTGAATGAAGATCAGATGGAAGAAGAGCAAAGCGAGTTTCGACACTGGGATGAACTACTTCCTGATGTATTGGGGCTGATCTTCAGTTACCTGTCCTTAAAAGAGTTACTGGAAGTCATTCCCTGTGTTTGCAAATCCTGGAGTAAGGCAGTCATGGGTCCCCTTTGTTGGCAATATATAGATCTTTTTCAATGGAGCATTCGCTGGCAGCCCCATCAACTCGATCGGATGCTTCGAATGCTAGTCGCAAGAAGCAGTGGATCTCTCCGCAGCCTACATGTTGCAGGTCTTCAGAATGAATCCAATTTCTCATTCATCACAGAGAAGTAAGTTTCATTTGCTCTTACGCTTTTTCGCAATTGCTTTCACGATTTTATTGGATCCCAAGCCAGTTCCTATAAGGGATCATTGTTCAATTGAAACATTGATGTGAAATGGCTTTTTTCCCCTTTCCTTTTGCAAGTGCTGGCTCCCTTCAGGTTTTACGACTACCCCGAAGTGAAATAAGTGGTCCAATAGTAGAAGAAACCGCCCAAAGGCTTTCCACAATCACTTTCTTGGATTTGAGTCACTGTCCCAAAATTGGTGCCAAAGCTATAGAGGCCATTGGAAAGCACTGTAAATTTCTTGTAACTCTTTGCCGCAACATGCACTTTCTGGATTCAGCAGGCAAGGTCGAACCGGAGGATGAGGCGAATGCAATAGCAGGTACAATGCCAAGGCTAAAGCATCTTGAGTTGCGTTGTCATTTTATCAGCACGGAATGTGTTCTCAACATCCTTTCTGGTTGTCCTCATCTTGAGCATTTGGATATAAAGGGTTGCCTGGAAGTGGAACTTGATCATCAGTTCCTTAAAGACAAGTTCCCAAAGCTGAAGAATCTGCTGGAGCTGCGCTTGAGAAATGTAGGTGGACCGTACATCGGTTATCATGAGTTCATTGACTGGATATATGGATTCTCTTATTTGAGAATGTGGGTGGAATGTTGGTTGAATGGAGAAATTAAATTACCTCTTTCAGTAATAGAATGTGCCATTCCATGCCCTTCATTTATTCTTCAATTTCTTCTTTCACTGTAGTTGCATTTCACATGGTTTTATATTTTACATTAATATAATATTCTTCTTTTGCTCGTTATTTGTTTTTTTTTAAATAGCTAGCTAAATTAAAAAACATACAAAAGCCTAAATCTACCGACTTACTCGACAACTGTTCTTAAGATTTGCTCGGACTTTTTGTTTGAATCTTTAGACGAATCTCACGTATGAGAAATAATAAATATATTGATAGTCTCTGTTAAACTCCATGATAAGCCTTGAAAGACAAATAGATTTCTATTCTTTCATATAAGTTATGCTACTAACTCAAAAATAATAGTCTAGAAAACCTTAGCCCATGACAGCCACTCGTAATATCTTAAATTTATCCCAACTCACTCAAAAATATTACTCGATAAAATTGGAATTGCCGGCTTAAATTTAGTTTCGAATCAATAGATATCAATATTATTCTTATATTAATATAAATTATTATATTTTAAATTATTTTCTTAATTGGGTCTAGAGTTTACATTTTATTTTGTTTCATAAACATACACATAATTTATAATCATAAAACCAAAATAATAATTTTTTTATATATTTCATTATCATTTCTTAATATTTTATTTGTCTTTTTTTATTATTTTACTTTTTATCTCGTTTTATCTCTAATCAACGATAGTTTCATTAACGAAGGGTTTAGTTAATTTTTTGTCATTAAAAGTGTAATAAGATGAACTATTTCTTCTTTTAAGACTTAATTGCTTTTTATTTTTTTAATAAGGTTTTTTCCAGTTAAAATTCTTAATAAAAAATTTACAACGTAAAATGTTGATGAATAATGAATATGTCAAATATTCATAGAGCAATATATTTTTATTTAAAATTTTGGTATCATTGATTTTTAATTGTTTTATAATTTTTAATATTAATCAAATATTTTTATAAAAATAATTTAAGATTAAATGTCATAATTATTTTATTTTAATTATTTCCATTGAAAATATTGCAGATTTGGATGAGACATTTTAAAATAAATTTTATAATATGCATTACTTTAAATTATTAATATTTAGAAAAGTATATTTGGAAACTAATGAATAAAAAATAGTTGGAAATTCATTGTCAAATAATGTTATAAATTAGATTGAAATTAATGTCCAACGTTTCAACCTTTCAATTTACTCTGTTCCTTGTAACGCACACAAATTATCTAATTCCCGCAATTGAAGTTAAAGCTACCCCCTGCCTTCCATGCCTTTTCGTCTCCTTCTTTTTCCAGCTTTTTACGTGTATATATAGATAGTTACCTAGTCTTAATCCATTCATATTTTTCTCTTCCTATATTAAATCTTTCTTTTAGTTTTGGGGGTTCTTTTCTGGTTGCCTTCGATTTTTTGTTTGGGTTTTGCATTATAATCCAAGTTACAAGGAAAGTGATATAAGGTAACCCTCAATCTTTGACTTTTGCTTTTTCCTGTTGTGAATTGATTGTGACCTTCATTACTTGAATGTGGATCAGATGGAAGAAGAGCAAAGCGAGTTTCGACGCTGGGACCAACTACTTCCTGATGTACTGGGGCTGATCTTCATCAACCTGTCGTTACAAGAGTTATTGACAGTCATTCCCCCTATCTGCAAATCCTGGAGTAAGGTAGTTAGGGGTTCCCGTTGTTGGCAAGATATAGATCTTTTTCAATGGAGCATTCGCTGGAAGCCCCATCAACTCGATCGGATGCTTCGAATGCTAGTCACAAGAAGCAGTGGATCTCTCTGCAGCTTACATGTTGCAGGTCTTAGGAATGATTCCATTTTCTCATTCATTACGGAGAAGTAAGTTTCACTTCCTCTTATCCTTTTTAGCAAATATTTTTCCGAGTAATGTAGTGAGTGCCAGCTCATTAATCAGACTCTTTTACCTCTTTATATTATTAAGTTGATATGAAATGGTGTTTTTTATTGCCCTTGCATATGCAAGTGCTGGCTCCCTTCAGGTTTTACGACTTTCAGGAAGTTTAATAAGTGATTCGATAGTCAAACAAACTGCACAAAGGCTTTCCACACTCACTTTCTTGGATTTGACTTGCTGTCCCAAAATCGGTGCCCAAGCTTTAGAGGCCATTGGAAAGTACTGTAAACTTCTTGAAACTTTGTGTCGCGACATGATGTTTCTGGATGTATTAGGCAAAGTCGAGGCGGAGGATGAGGCGAATGCAATAGCAGGTACAATGCCAAGGCTAAAGCATCTTGATTTGGGTTTTCATCTTATTAGCACTGAATGTGTTCTCAACATCCTCTCTCGCTGTCATCAGCTTGAACGTTTGATTAAAAATGTATGCGTGAGTGTGAAACTTGATCGTAACTTCCTTACAGAAAAGTACCCAAATTTAGAGATTTCGTGGATGACTCCGGTCTTAAGCAGTGACAGATTCTGAAGATTTAATCTTTGAAGGCGGGAATTAAATTGTAAATATTTGATCACCTTATTTGGCAAAGATGATGAATCCGATGATGATGTGTGTTTTGCTATGTAATTCAACCTTCAACATATCTTCATATTGTGGGCAACCTTTATCCTCTATAGGAACTTGGTCTTTGCATGGATTAAATCTGCGGCTTTATTCGTGATTAATTAGCATGTCTGGATATCTAGGAGGTATGTAAAGTGGTTTGACTTGAATTGAGACTCAGGGCAAATTTAGGGAATTGGAATGTCTCGCCTCTTTTAAAATTGAAAATTAATATATTCTAATTTTATATTGGACTTGATTCAAAATTATTTAAAATAAAATAAATAACAACATATTAATAAGATAATGAATTCCACATTTAATTTTAATTTATATACTAAATAGATTTTGTAACTTAAATTTTCAATTTCATTTAATTTTTTAATTTATCAAACACACTCTAAATGTTGATTTATCACTTTTTTTTTTTTTAATATAAGTATCACTTTAAACATTTAGCTAAATTTCAGTGACATTAAAGAAAAAGTCTTCAAAATATATATACCTATTACTGACGCTAGACATGTGGCATACCATGGAGACTCCACATGGACAACAAAAAGTGACTCATTTGCTGCCCCCAAATGAGCGACCTCTAAATCTGATCATCTACTAAAGACCACCAACTAATATGAGAGACACTTTCTCCTTGGACTCACCGAACCGTTCACTATCACTTAGTAACCAGACTTTGCTGTGAACATTTCCAAGAGTGAACACTTCTTTTAGCAACTAATGAGATTTATTTGGACATAGTAATTTTGTATTGTCTAAAAAAGCAGAACGAGTCCTACTATGCACCACATCATACTACCAAATAAAATGAACTCTCCTATAAATATCCTTTGTAACAAAATAAATTTAGCTTTTAAGGGGGGGAACATATTAAATATCTCTTCATATGAAAGAAAGAAAAAGTTCAAAATTTATTCTAAACAATAAAGAGTAAACTTCAGATTTTAGATACTCAAAGCCTAATTGTGGACAATTGAATGACACATGTCCAACCTTTCAACCTTTCCATGATCTTTCATATACTCTGTTCCTTATAACTCACACAAAATATCTAATTACGGCATTAAGTAGCCCTGTTTTCGCAATTAAAGCTACCCCTGCCTTCCATGCCTTTTCGTCGTCTTCTTTTTCCAGCTAAACACCATGCTTTTACATGTATATATATAAATACTTACGTTGTCTTATTCCATTCCTACTTTTCTCTTTCAATATTACCTCTTTCTTTTTTCTTTTTTGGTTGCCTTTGATTTTGTGTTTAGGTTTTGCATAATAATCCAAGTTGCAAGGAAAGTGATATAAGGTAAACCCTAATCTTTGATTTATTTTTCTTTCCTGTTGTGATTTGATTATGACCTTCATGACTTGAATGAAGATCAGATGGAAGAAGAGCAAAGCGAGTTTCGACACTGGGATGAACTACTTCCTGATGTATTGGGGCTGATCTTCACCAACTTGCCCATACAAGAGTTACTGACAGTCATTCCCTGCGTCTGCAAATCCTGGAGTAAGGTAGTCACGGGTTCCCATTGTTGGCAGTATATAGACCTTGATGAACGGAGCTGTCGCCGCCTGTCCCACCAACTCGATCGAATGCTTCGAATGCTAATCACAAGAAGCAATGGATCTCTCCGCAGCCTACATGTTTCAGGTCTTCAGAATGATTCCATTTTCTCATTCATCACAGAGAAGTAAGTTCCACTTGGTATCACCATTTTTCACAATTGCTTTTCTGAGTAATGTAGTGAGTTTCAACTCATTAATCAGACTCTTTTACGTCATTAAATTATTAACTTGATATAAAATGATGTTTTTTTGTTTTCTGCGTTTGCAAGTGTTGGCTCCCTTCAGGTTTTACGACTGCCAAGAAGTTTAATAAGTGATTCGATAGTCAAACAAACTGCCCGAAGGCTTTCCATAGTCACTTTCTTGGATTTGAGTTACTGTCACAAAATCGGTGCCCAAGCTATAGAGGCCATCGGAAAGCACTGTAAACATCTTGTAGTTCTGTGTCGCAACATGTACTCTCCGGATTCAGCAGACAAGGTCGAAGCGGAGGATGAGGCGAATGCAATAGCATCTACAATGCCAAGGCTAAAGCAACTTGAGTTTGCTTATCGTTGTATCAGCACTGAATGTGTTCTCAACCTCCTCTCTTGCTGTCCACAGCTTGTGCATTTGAAAATAGATGAATTCTTGAGTGAGAAACTTGATCATAAGTTCCTTAAAGAAAAGTACCCAAAGTTAGAGATTCTGCTGCTGTATCTGGTCATTCTCTTCGAATCTGATGAATCCGATGATGATGAGTATTTAGATATGTAAATCAGCTTTCAACATCTTCATATTGTGAGCAACCTTTAACCTATATAGGAACTGCGTCTTTGCATGGATTGAATCTGTGGCTTTATTCGTGATTAAATAGCGTGATAAGTATGGGAATGGATCTTTATTCTTAAATCATGATTAAGTAGTTTGACACAATGCATTTAAGAGATACGTATGAACTTTTTTTGTGCAACATTCTCTCATCCCAATGTTTAAATATTATGGTCTATTGATCATGTCACATCTAATAAACTTACACCTTCACAACAAAAATCACTTTTTAATACTTTTAGAAATTTAAATTTAAATATTTTGAATTGTTGCCAAAATATGTGTTTGAATCAAGAATTGAATTATGTTAATTTGGTATGATTGTGGATAAAAAAATTATCCTACCACTCAGGCTAGACACGTGGCATACCTTGAAGACTCAACCTAGACAAGAAAGAGTGACTCATACTCCTCGATCATCCGACTACCTCCAAATGAGTGACCTCTTGGTCTGATCACCTACTACGTACCATCAGCTAATATGGGTGACACTTCCTCCTTTTGACCTTAGCAACTTGCTTTTCATTGTAAACATTCTCAAGTGTGAACACTTCTTTCAACAACCAATGGGATTCACTTGGGCATAACCAACTCATAGTTTTTAAAAGAATAACTTCACATACTCCGTGACAACCATCTTCATTGTAACAACTCGCCACGTCACACTAGCAGACAAAAGATCATCTCCTATAAATATCCTCCCAAGCAATGAGGAAAATCTTTTTAGCCCTTAATCAGTCCTTGAGTACTCTTTACAACAAAACTTCCTCTATCCTCATAGCCTTCTCCTCATCTCCTCATTTAGGCCACCATAATCTTCTCATTGTTCTTCTGTGTTGTACTTTGTATCAACAATATATATATTATTCTTTAAGTGGTTGATAAAGTTAGTGTCACCTATCAATCGTGTTCCTCCAATTTAGTTGAGAAATTACAAAGAAAAATATATTAATAAATTAACAAATATTATTATAAGGGTGTTTTGTATTTTTATATAGAATCTAGAAAAATACATGTACATAATGAGATTTGAACCTCTAAAACATTATAATTATCAATATCTCCATTTTAAGTAAAAGTACCACAGAAACGCATGTATTAGGAGTCTAGTTGCATTTTGCACCCATTACTCAATAAGTAGGCAAATTAATCTATATATGTTAGATCAAAGAGTAAACTAGTTTTTTCATTGAAAATTTCATTCATTTCTACTGTCAAAAACTAGCATAGCTGATAAAATAATCAGATAGTGTCACGTTTACCTCATTTTGATGTATAAGGACTAGTTTTTAACAATAGAAATGAATGAAATTTTTAATAGAATGACCATATTACTCTTTGATCTAATGTACAAAAACTAATTTACCCGTTTTTAGTAAAAATGACAAAATGCAATCTAACTCCTAATACAAAGAGCCTCTGTAATACCTTACCTTCCATTTCACCATTTCAACCAACACCTTAACTGTTTTTTACATCATTGTTTTATAAATATTTTTATAACCCTAAACCCATGATAATTTTGTAGGCTTTATAAGATAAATATATATATATATATAAATTTAACTATCAACGAGGTTTTGATATTATTGACAAAGGTTGAGGTTGAAGGCCCAAATTTAAGTCTCACCATCTGTATTTATAATGTGTAAGTCTCTCTCTCACCATATGCATATGCTATGGGTAGGTTTTATCTGACATTGTTCGATTCATTGTCCTCTAAATTGTATTGGTTTATTTTAGATACCATTGTTTTGAATTTATAATTTGTACCTGTACTTGTAATTGTGGTATATTATATTTGTCAAACTTCTAAAAAAAACCCAAGCTCAACCTTTCCTTCTAAACACAAAATACCAAATGACTCATGTCCAACGTATCAGCTTTTCCATTTTCACCTTCAGCAATGATCCACGATGATCTTTCAAATACTCTGTTCCTTGAACGCACACAAAACATCTGATGACTTAAGCTCACAGTAAACGTTTAGTTGAAGAAGACATAAATGCATGGTGTGAATATCTAGACTGAGGCTGCTTGTTGTGATTTGATTATGACCTTCATGGCTTGAATGAAGATAAGATGGAAGAAGAGCAAGCGAGTTTCTACACTGGGATGAACTACTTCCTGATGTATTGGGGCTGATCTTCAGTTACCTGTCCTTACAAGAGTTACCAACAATCATTCCCTGCGTCCGCAAATCCTGGAGAAAGGCAATCACAGGTCCCTATTGTCGTCAAGATATAGACCTTGCTAAATGGAGCCGTCGCTGCCGGTCCCACCATCTTGATCGGATGCTTCCAATGCTAATCACAAGAAGCAATGGATCTCTCCGCAGCCTACATGTTTCAGGTCTTCAGAATGATACCATTTTCTCATTCATCACAAAGAAGTTTTACTTGCTCTTACCCTTTTTCACAATTGCTTTTCTCAGTAATGTAGTGAGTCTCAGCTCATTAATGACACCCTTTTACGCTATTAAATTATTAACCTTGATGTGAAATGATGCTTTTCTTTCTTGCCCTTGCATCTGCAAGTGCTGGCTCCCTTCAGGTTTTACGACTGCCACGAAGTGAAATGAGTGGTTGGATAGTAGACCAAAGCGCCCAAAGGCTCTCCACAATCACTTTCCTAGAATTGAGTTACTGTCGCAAAATAGATGCCTATACTATAAAGGCCATTGGAAAGGACTGTAAATTTCTTGTCACTCTGCCGCAACTAGCACCTACTGGATTCGGCTATCACTTTCCCAACCGACGATCAGGCGAATGCAATAGCTACAACAATCCCTAGGCTAAAGCACCTACTCGAGTTGGGTTTATATCCTATCAGCACTGAAATTGTTCTAAGCATTTTTTCTGGGTGTCCCCAGCTTGAGTTTTTGGATATAGTAGGTTGCATTGGTGTGGAACTTGATCATCAGTTCCTTAAACAAAAGTGCCCCAAGTTAAAGCTTTGGAGACCTATTCTAGAGAAGAATAGTTGGGATGATCATGTGGAACTTGTTTCTATTTTATTTACCACTATGAAATTTGTTGTTCCATTCTCATATTTTCCTTGAATTTCAATTATATATATATACGTCCTAGTATAAATGTTAAATGCAATTATTTTGACAAATAATAAGAAATTTTATTTTTTGATATTTTAACAAATAATAAGAAATTTTATTTTTTTAATATTCTTCATTTCCGTGGCTGCCCCTTCCATCAATGTATCTCCAAAGTTCAAACTTGAATCTTTCCTTCAAGAGTGCAATGTGCTTGTTAATAAGAATTTGAACTCTTAATATTTGAATCAAATATTAGTGTAAATTGCTGCCTTGAGTGAATTGTCAAATTTTGAATCAAAGAATAGTGTAAATTCAGCAATGTCAGAGCACACTTCCAAACAGAGTTGTTAAACCTTTCAAACATGAAAAATCTAAAATCAAACATGTTCCTTTTGATTTGTTTTCAACACGATATCATAATCTGACTGGGTTTTAAGTGAGCTGAAATTAAGCTGCAATTGACGGTTTAGATGCAGCAGAAAGTCTGGATCTTTTCTTGGCTAAACTTTCGCTACGTCGTTCTCTCTGTTCCTTCAATCTCTGGGCAAGTAGCTTCTGGTACTCCGCAGCATCGGCCTTTGCCTTTGCAACTCTCTTCTTTTTCTCAGCTATTCTTGCTCTCTTCCTCTGCAAAGTTAATGGAGTTACCAATCTCTGGATCTTGGGAGCTTTACTGGCTTTCTTTCCTGTATTGCAGGGAGAAAAAATATAAAATCAAGTATCTAATAGGCATAAACACCACTGCAATAGGCAATGTAAACAACGCATGCATTTTTAGCTTGAAATAGCTCGACCCCTTTAAAGATCGACTGTCAACATTAATCGTACAAGAGATGATAATACTTGAAACCCTACCTGATTTTGTCGTGAAAGATCGACGGTAAGTGTTGACGTACTTCCGGACATCATCCTCCTTTGAGAGATTGAAGAGCTTACGAATCTTTGATGCCCTCTTGGGACCCCTCATTCTTGGTTTCTCAGTATCAGTGAGCCCAGGAAGATCATTGTCCCCCTTTTTCACAATTACCAAGTTGAGAACAGAGAGATCTTGACTCACAATGCATCCTCGAACAGACTTCCTCCTCCTCTCTCCGTTGCGCCTACCATATCCTCGGAAGCAAGGGGTCCCTGGAGAGAAAAAACTATGACTTACAGACCATAACATAAATGCCAGTAAAATTGCTACCATCAGACAAGTTCAATCCTTCAGATGGCATTAAACAGTAAGGGCCAACCTCTGTGGAGCAAGAGACGGACACGACCAGGAGTTAACACTCCTTGCTTCATTGGGAATCCCTGCTTGTCACATCCTCCCTTGATTTTGAAAACATAGCCCTTGAATTCCTGCCAAAAAAGTAAAACGTCTTTTATGAAACTAAGAACAAACAATAAGACTCCATTGGATCCAATTTTGGAAAAAGCATACCTCTCCAAGAGCATCTCCGATGACCTCTTGTGAGATTCTCTTGTCAAAAAATGCTCGGCTGTACAGTATAAAAACAAGAAATCCATGGTGAACAAACGAGGCATAAGTAACCCAATGAGTTATAAGTACTTTAAACACAAATTACACTAGTAACCAAACGAGGCATAAGTACTTTAAACAAGACCAACTGCTTCCCCCATAACCTGCAATGGTCTTAGTCACACCATATCATTATCCATTACACCACATTAAACACAAATTACAAGTTCATAATAAATTAAATTCAAAATGTCATTGCCCAGCTCAAACTCAAACATTGTAATTAACAAATCACGAGTTACAACTGTTAGCTACGCCACCTATTGAACTTTAGAAAGCATAAAGAAACCCAAATGAGCTTTTTAGGCGAACTGGTTCTGCTGTTCAAGCTAGTTCTCCTCATATAGTAATTAAATCAAATGGGAAAAACAAAAAAAAAAAAAGGTTCTTTGTGTCAGTTACGGAAATAACCTAAGACACTAGTATGCTAAAAAATTGGCTACAAATGCTGATTATTTTGGAATAAAACATTTCAATTATCCAGGAAAGAAATGCCTATGCAAAAAAAAATTTAAGCAATATAAACCATATCAACATGTTACAAAAGGTCTTCATTATCTTTATTGGTTCAACACCTACCTTCACTTAAAGCATGCCAACTTCAAGTTCCAAAATAAAGCTAAAGAAAATTGAAAGATAAGCATATAATATATAAAGAGATAAGCAAGGAAACTTACAGTTTCTGGTCATCGTCGATTTCTAGCTTCTTCTGGCATCCCGTAGTGGGGTTGGCGATATTGAACTGCAAAGAGGAAAAAACAACAATAAAAAGAAAGGGTGCACGGTTAAATTTTAAACTTCGAAAAGCTTTTTTTTTTTTTTGTGTAAGCAAGATACATTCATGGTTGAGAGATAGAACCTTCATGGCTGGCGGCGGAGCAGAGGCGGTGGCTCAAATCACTTCGATTTCTTCCTTCTGCTTAGGGTTTTCAAAAACGAGTTCCCTCTTTCTAATTTAAACCCCACGGTAGAGCAATTTTAATGTGTTCCACTGGATCATTGGAATGATTCTTTCCTTTCTATCATTACCATACACGTGGACAAGAATAGTAGGCTGAGTTTTGACCTTTGAGAATTGTAATTATAGAGTTACAAATTTTATATTTTAAATTATAAAAATTATTAGTATGATAAAAATAATTTTTAAATAAGTAATAAAAATTAAAATTAAATCATCATATGCAATTATATTGGTTTAAAAAGGTAATTGATAATACAATTACGGATAAAAATAACAAGAAAAATAAAAATCATTTGCAATTTTATCTAATTGTTTTAATGCGTATTTGTTGGATTATTCTCTTTTTAATATTTAACATATGCTCCTTATCATCATTTGTTGGTCCTTGGTCGAACTCCTCATCATCTGAATTTGCATCTGCATCTGTATCGTTAAGATTATTAATATCTTTTTCTTCCATGTACTCTTCAAAGTATGAATTATTTTAATTCCATATATGATAAAATTGTGAAACATGTGATATGCTAGTACGATTCAACATTTTTTTATGCTATACTAAGGTGATTTTGTTAATACGAAAACTATTTTTTTTAAAACAATAAATATCTTCTCAACCACATTTTAAAATTTTGAATGTCTCAAACTAAAGAGTTTTCCTGAGTTGCTTATGGTAATTGTGCCTGACCCCATTTTCTCAAATGATATTATACCTTACAATATGGTGCAAGAAAATATTTTCTATTTGCATAATTCGTATTGACCTTATAATATTTGAATTCATAGTTTAAATAATATGCGACTTTAATTATGATAACTTACATAAACTTAATTTGGTGACAAACTTATACTAGGTCATGTCCTTTTAACATTACATATATTAAGTAAAAATAATATATAATCTTTACAAAATAATTATAAATTGTCCAAAACTTTCATAACATTTCTTATAAATAATATTTTTACGGTAAATTTAGAAAACTATTTTTTATAAATAAGTTAAGATAAAAAAATTATAAGCATATTATTTTATGAATAAATAGCATGGATACATAAATAAGTTATATTCATATTTCTTGGTTGTGTAAATTATTTTTACAATAAACTTTTTTGCTATAACTTTAAAATTTATCAAGATCTAATAATTTTTTGTTATAACTTTGTAAAACACACAAATTATTGTTATAATTGATTTTCTAGGATATATAATATAAAATTTTTTTACCATAATTATCCCAAACACTCATACATGTCCATGAGTATAATGTAATTTTTATAACTTGTATAATAATATTTTTTTAAAATTAAATTTGGGTGTACTTACCTGTGTAATTATTCTAATTCTCACTCTTAAGAATTGAAAAATGTAATTGGATGCTCCACTGCATCTAGTTCGATGGGACCTTGCAATGACAATGATTACCTTCACATACTACATTTGTGTAATTACAAACAATTACACCCAAATTTAATTATTGCATGACTTTTCTAAATACTGCCTAACTATTTGAATTTGCTTTATTTGAATTATATGTACTTAAAAATCACTCAAATATGAAATAATTCAAACAAATAACTTGTAATGCTTTGAATCATGCTTTTAATCTTTGATGACTGAATTCGAAATTTTAAATTGGTAAATTTGACCCAATTCAAAACCAAGTCAGCTTATTTGTTAATAAGTAGGTGACAAAAGAGACTCCAAGATGTTTTCACGATCATTACAATCATACGACACTCTCAACTGTTAAAGAAATAAAACTGTGATGCATGAGTCTTTATGCATATAGTTACCGTTGTGGCAATAGAAATAATTCTAACTTAAAGTAATTGATGCCATGGACGCTCATCCAAAATAAGTCTGGGGTTTTTTACAAAAATAATATAAAAAAATTTAAAAAATACCAAAATGTTATAATTTTTTTATTTACCAAAATATATATAATTTTTTTATTTACCAAAATATATCAAAAAAAACAAAAAAACCAAAAAAAACAGAAAAAAAATGGACTGATTTGGCAACTCCCTGGGACAAGGGAACACTGTTGGCGGCACCAAACAAGGGTTCCCTGTTGGCGGCACCACTCGTGTTATAAACACGAACTCATCCACCAAACAAGAAAAATCGAAGAAAAGAAAAGAAAGAAGAGGTGGTTCGGAAAAAAGAAAAAGAGAGAAAAGAAGAGAAAATCGGTATTTTTTAAAAATAATTGATTATGTTATTGTTATTATTTTGTATAATTTGTATTTTTTGTTTTAGTTTAGTTATTAAGATTAAAATCAATAAAACTCAAATTAATAGTTTTAGTTAGGTTTTATTATCAAAATATTACAAAAAATAAAAATTTTATAGTATTATTATTATTATTATTATTATTATTATTATTATTATTATTAAGATGTTACTTACTATTATTGTTAGTAAAAATTAGTATTATTTTTATAGTTAGTTATTAATAACTTTAGTTAGTATTATTTTGTATATAAAATTATTAATATTATTATTGTGTTAGTTATTAGGATTAGTGGTTAAATGGCTTTCATGTACAAAATTGAATATTGAAACATTAATTTTTTATTTAAGTTATTTATTATCCGTATGAGATGTTTTACGAGATTTTGTTTATTTTTGATGATTAAATATTGAAGATGGATGCTAAGTTTTTGTATGCGTTTATTTCGACGGAGTCATCTTGACAACAAGTGTTGGATGTGTATTTGAATGTCAGCAACAAATAGCAATGAGATTTAATAGAAATGTCTCGTTTGATGAAATGAAGGCAAGGATTAATGCAAAAATTTTAAGACGTTGTGGGAGAAGGATAGTAAAATTTTCTACAAGTTTCCGGTTTACAAATCCAGTCAAATTAAATGAAATGGAACTTGCGAGATGACGAAGACGTTGAGACAATGGTCGATCTCTCTGTGGGAGCAGGGTGACAAGAATGCACCGATTCACTTATTTACTGAGTTAGTCGGTATGGAGCAAAATGCATCTGATGAAGAAGACGGGGCTGAAGAACCGCGGATGGTGGCTCCAATATCATACGTTGATAGTGAATCAACTATAGGTGGGATCGGTATCGACGTGAATATTACATCCGATGTTGATATGGTTGGTGGTGAAGAAGAATGTGGTTGCGAAGAAGAAGGTGGTGGTGATCGTTGGGATGAAGAGGTCGATAGTGACGGTGATCCCGATGTGGACGATGTACTTGATGATATTGACGATGAAGACATTAACGCTTCTTTGATCGGGGAGCAGATGCGGCATATTTTGATACACAATAATCCTGGGCCACACATGTCGCTCATAGACCCCGACGCAGCGTATGTAGTTGAGTTCCCAGAGTACCCTGAAATAGTTCATCGTCACGGGCTGGCCGTAACATCTGATGATGAGGAGTTATTCATAGGCCAGAGATTCAGCTGTAAAGAAGAGTGCGTATATGCCATCAAACGATACATCATGAATATATCAGTTGATTATAAAGTCACAGTGTCTACTCCGACAATATATGTTGGGGAGTGTTGAAAGGCAGCGGAAGACTGCAATTGGCGGGTGCGAGCTGCATTCATTAAAAGTTCTCAGATGTGGGAGATACGAAAATTTGTTGGTCCTCATACATGCACATCAACACGTATGACAGAAGATCATAGAAAACTTGATTCAAAAACAATCTGTACGTGTATTATGCCAATGGTGAAGGACATGCCGACCATTAAAGTTTCGGTACTGATTATCGAAATGCAAGCACGATTCCAGTATCGAGTCTCATATCGAAAGGCATGGATTGCTAAACAGATGGTGATGAAGCAACTGTATGGAGATTACGATTCATCGTATAACGAGCTTCAAGGTTGGATAGCTGCTATGCGGGAGTATGTACCGGGGACTGTGATTGAGTTGCAGACAAGACCATATTACGGCCGGATGACCGATTCTGGTACCAAGCAAAAGGATTTTCCATCGGATGTTCTGGACGTTCAATCCATGTGTGCGGGCATTTCCCCACTGCAAGCCACTTGTGCAGGTAGATGGGACTTGGCTGTATGGAAAATATACACAGATCCTACTTCTTGCAGTTGCTCAAGACGGCAACAGAAACGTGCTCCCGATAGCATTTGCTATCGTAGATAAAGAGAACATGGAGTCTTGGGAATTCTTCCTCACAAACCTACGGAGGTATGTTATTAACAACGATAACATTTGCATCATCTCCGATAGAGGGAAGGGTTTAATTGCGAAGAATCGAGCGTTCGGTGTGCAGTGGAGATCCGTTCTCGCATCCGTCACATTGCGGCTAACTTCCACAAAGATTACAAGAATGCAGACTGGAAGAGACAAGTCGTGGCAATGCGTAAATGATAACCTTATATTTTCAATATAAGTTGTAATGTTTCATGTTATGGAGTTACTAGAACTTATTTTTCTTAATACGTATGTCAACAGTCTGAGTTAGAGCCACATATGTTCGGCAAAAATGATTCGACTTGAGAGTGACATGGAGGGGCAGACAAACACATCTTTCCGACAATGGTTGGGCACAATGGAGCCGTGGCAATGGGCTCAAAGTTTTGACGAGGGCTTTCGTTATGGCCAAATGACCACAAACTTAGTCGAGGGGATCAACGCTGTTTTGTTAAAAACACGTCATCTTCCGATTGCATCTGTATTTTCTGCTACTTTCTACAGGCTAGCTACTTTGATACCAAGAATGGCTCAGCAGCAAGTCGACCAGATTGAGGCGGGATACGTGTTTGTCGAACATGTCAGGGATACAATGGTCGTAAACCGTCGGTTGGCAAGGTCAATGAATGTAGAAATATATTCACGACGACTGGAAACATTTCAAGTTACTGAGAGCATCAGTCGTCGACCTGGTATACCAACTAGGTCTTACGAAGTTGATCTCCGAAACCGACGGTGCGAGTGCAGAAGGTTCGAAACACTTCATTATCCCTGTGCGCATGCCGTGGCAGCGTGTGCTAAAGTTAACGTCAATGTTGAACAATATGTCGATGATGTGTACACGCTGGAGCGCACATTGCGTGTCTGGGAAAATGAGTTCCCCGTCTTGCCTGACCTATCAACGTGGGAGGTGCCTTTGACTACTTTCGAGCTTCTCCCAGACAGAGGGCTGCGGAGGAATCTGAGAGGTCGTCCGCAGTCAAGCAGAATCCGTAATGAAATAGACATCAGGGAGAAGTCTGACGGAAAGCGTTGTGGATTATGCAGGTTAAGTGGTCATAGTCGGAATAAATGCCCTAACCGAAACTTTCATGTTGGACAGTCGTCCGGATCGGGTCGTAATTGACCTAATATTGTAAAATTTTTATGTGTAATGATAAAAAACTATACAAATGGTTATGATTACATTGTATCCAAATTAAGTTATAAAATAGTATATGGCGTTTGGAATTATTAATATTATATCGAAAATGGAGGCATATAACCTTAAATTAAGCTTTAATATAATGCAACTTTAAAATAATTATATTGGTAAAAAGAAATTGAACAATAACCATGGCCCAGCATGATGCAGATCCCATGGCACATGTTTGTACATTAACACGTTTGTATTTTTTTGTAATATTTTGATAATAAAACCCTAACTAAAACTATTAATTTGAGTTTTATTGATTTTAATTTTAATAACTAAACTAAAAAAATACAAATTATACAAAACAATAACAACAAAATAATCAATTATTTTTTAAAAAATAACTTCTTTCTCTCTTCTCTTTCTCTCTTTTTTCCATGACACTCTTCTTTCTTTTCTTTTCTTCGATTTTTCTTGTTTCAATTTGAGATGAGTTCGTGTTTATAACACAGTGGTGCCAACAGGAACCCTTGTTTGGTGCCGCCAATGAGGTTCCCTTGTTTGGTGCCGCCAATGAGGTTCCTTGTTTGGTGCATAATGTTGTTCCTTGTCCTGGGAGTTGTCAAATCACCAGTGTTTTTTTGGTTTTTTGTTTTTTATATATTTTGGTAAATAAAAAATTTATATATATTTTGGTAAATAAAAAAATTATAACATTTTAGTAATTTTAATTTTTTATATTATTTTGTAAAAACCCTAAATCTGGCGAGCTAAAGGAAAAGTTCCTAAAACCATATTTGTCAAAATCAAATTGGTGGCTAAATTGATGAGAGCACTTCGTAAATTTAAAAAAAAACTCAAAAATCAACTATAAAATGTAAAAAGCATTTACTTCCGTGAGATCAAATTTTTAAAAAAAAGTAAAATGGATAAAATTACTAAAAATACATCCATTTAATTATTTTAGACACCCACTTGTTTAAATATTTTTAGAGTTTTATATTTTATTAATTAATGTTTGTCATGTAGCATAATTTTAGGATGTTATACTATTGATTGTCAATGTCACGTTATCGCATGTTAACAAATATTAAAGTGTGAAGGATTTTAAGTTCAGATATCTGTTAAGTAAAAAAAATAAATAAAAATTTTATTATTAAAATTAATATTTACGAAGACACCTAAAGTTGACCATTTATATGTTACTATTAAACTGCCAAGCGAACAAGTTATCTTACCATTTCTCTTTCTTAATTTAAATTTCCTCAAAAACAACAAAAAAATGAAATTCACAGAAATTTAAGCGAAGTTTCAAAAAAAAAAAAACATCATCCGTCACCATCTACCATTGGACCACTACATGCTCATGACAGTGTACCTCCTCTACATCCCTACCATTCAAATCCTAAACTTTTTTCAGCTATCACATTCCACAAATTTGGAAGGTTTGGTAAAGTATAAGCTAATTTCTGCCATTATCTTTTTATTAGAATTAAAAAAATCTTTTTTTTTTCAAATTTTAACCAAATTTTCCTGTTTTTTTTTTATCAAATTGAAACAATTTTAGACATTTTCAATCATGCCATCGGTTAAATCTCTAATTTCTGATTTCAAAATACTTTTGAAAAACAAAAATAATTTATTTAACATATTTTTCTTCTAAAAGAACTTACTAAACAAACAGTAAATCTATCCCGTGCAGTTGTAATAATTATTGCATAGAACAAACCCATTAGTTTCAAAATTCAAACTCATCTTTCCACCGTCAAAAGCAAAAACACAAAAAAATATACTTTACGTCTTTATACTCTTTATAAATTCAAAATTTAGTCCCTATATTTTTATTTTTAAAATTTAATTCTAATTGATAATTGCGAATACTTTTAAATTTTTATTGTTAAATTTGGTTGTGTGATGTTTTGAAAGAATAAAAAATTCCGTGTTAACAATGTAATGAAAAAATGGTGATGTAATGATACTGAATTTAACAAAATAATTTTCCCATTATTAACTGTTGGACCTGAATTTTAAATCTGAAAAGTAGAGGGATTAAATCCTAGAAATAAAAGTATAATAACTAAAATTTAAATTTATAAATAGTAGAGGGACTTATGAGATATTTGAACACAAAAAAGAAGAAGAAAGTAACAGAGAGCAGCTGTTGATATGCTCAAAACAGCTCAGAAAACTGAAAAGTCCGTGTTTGGCAACTTGACCTTTTTAATCCCTGTCCTTTTTGCCTCCTATATCTATCACTCCACATTTCTTCTTCCCCATCACTGCCACATTTCTCACCCTCTAAAATTTTCAAAAAACCTTCTCTTCCCTCTAACTTGATTCGAAAATCCACAATGGCCGCCGCCACTCGCGAAGAAAATGTCTACATGGCGAAACTCGCTGAGCAAGCCGAACGCTACGAGGAAATGGTCGACTTCATGGAGAAAGTCTCGGCTTCCGCCGCCGACAACGAGGGACTCACCATCGAAGAACGCAACCTCCTCTCCGTTGCTTACAAGAACGTGATCGGCGCACGCCGTGCTTCGTGGCGCATCATCTCCTCCATTGAGCAGAAAGAGGAGAGCCGTGGTAACGAGGATCACGTGGCCGTTATACGTGATTACCGGGCTAAGATCGAGTCCGAGCTCTCCTCGATCTGTGGCGGGATCTTGAAACTCCTTGACACCACACTCATCCCTTCGCCTTCCGGTGGAGATTCAAAGGTCTTTTATCTTAAGATGAAGGGAGATTATCACAGGTATTTGGCTGAATTCAAAACTGGCGCCGAACGTAAGGAAGCTGCTGAGAGTACTCTCACTGCCTACAAATCCGCTCAGGTTTCCACTTTCCGACTCCATTCTCTTAGAGAACTACTTTTTTTAATGAAAATGTCCGTGCTGAACCTTCTTTCTCTGTTTCTTAGGAGATTGCCAACGCCGAGTTGGCTCCAACTCACCCGATCCGACTCGGTCTAGCCCTCAATTTCTCTGTTTTCTACTACGAGATTCTCAATTCTCCTGATCGCGCTTGCGAACTGGCTAAACAGGTCGGTTACCTACTCGTTTTTTTTTTTTAAGTTCAGAAATGGCGAGTAGCTGACGTGTTGGATTGTGATTGGAAAACAGGCGTTTGATGAAGCAATAGCTGAGTTGGATACACTAGGGGAGGAATCATACAAAGACAGCACCCTCATCATGCAACTGCTACGTGACAATCTCACTCTGTGGACCTCCGACATGCAGGTCAATAAAATTTCCACCTATACTTCTGGCCCAAAACAAAATTGATACTTCTAAAATAATTTAATTGATTATTCTTTCATTAATTAGGATGATGATGAGATTAAAGAAGCAGCGAAGCGCGAGGAAGAAGAACAACAATAGTCAAAGCAGTCTCTGGTGGGCTCTTTCTATTATAATTTGCCAAGTTAGGGTTTCAATTCAAACCAAACTTGTATCTTTTTATGTGTTTTGTTATGATAGATGATATTAATCTTTGTTGTCATTTAATCTTCCATGTTCCATTGAAATGCTTCATGCTGAATGGTTTGATAATTAATATTTGTTTTATTTTCTGATAACTATCTACTTAATATAGACTAATTTTCTGATAACTGAAGTTACGGGTGGATTGTGAAGCATTGGAACTCAAATAGATAATTGAAGTTAAGCAAAATTTAAATAATTGGTATGGGTATTGATGTTAATGTGGGAAGATGTGGCGCATTATCTTCCAATTTACAACTTGATCAATGTGTTTTATAAACTCTTGTACTTAGGGGCGGATTATATTTCAGTCTTTTTACTAAAAAAAATTAGTAAATTAATCTTTATACATTTTGAAAAGTGTAAATTAGCCCATCGGTTTGATTTTTTATTTACAATGGAAGATGCTGAAAATTATTTTTTTTATGGGTAAACTATGAAAATGGCTATTCAACTTTGCTTTTGTTCTATTTGGTCACCCAACTATTAATTTTTTTGATTTAATCACTAAATTTTTCAAATTAAATATTTTAGCCATTTTAGTTGGCAGGGCTTTTGCTTATTGGTCTAATAACAAAATTATCCCTCTAATGATTACACATTCTATAAATTTGATCCTAAATATAAAAAGTCAACAATTTTTAGCCCTCAATGCTTACAAAATTTGACATTTTAGTTCTAATTCTAAAAAATTAAATAAATTTAACTTTCAACATTTACAAAATTTTTCAATTTAGTTGTAACTCTAAAAAATTTAAAAATATTTTTAAAAAAATCATTTTTAGCCCTTTATAACCCATTGATTAACTAGTGATGGGAACGGGGTGGAGAAATTTTTTACTTGCCCTGACAACGACATGATGCTCTACTGCCATGCCCTACCTTGACCCAACCCAACCCCGACTTTAAAAAAAAATTTAACACTCTCCAAACCCAAAATCGAAAATTAGTAGTATACCTAAGTTCGATTCGATCTGACCCTAGTTTATTTATTTCTTTAATTTTTTGTGAAATTGTATTTTTTTTTTAAATGAGAGGTTTTGGCACCATTTTTATTCGATTTATCTTTAGTGTTGTGTGCTAATATATATTTATTCACATGTTGTGATTACAATACAGAAGAAAAAAGGACAAAAGGTTCCTTTAATAAATTAGACCCTCCTCTTTAAAAACATGTGGATCTTAAGGGAATCTGGGTCGGGTCATCGGGTTGACCCCAAAACGACATCATTTTGGGGCATTTAGGGCCACGACAAAACGGCTTTATTTATGTGCCCTATTTAAGTAAAAAATATAATAAAAAACATTTCTACACATTTTTTTTTAAAAGCTTCCTTCTTTTCTTTTTTTCTCTGAAATCACCCTTGAATTCGCCCACTAGGCCGTTGGCACTCCGTCATGGCCATCGGTCATCAGCGACGGTAGGCGTAACCTTCGGTGACCAGAGTTGTAAAAAAACCCCTTTTTTTATCTCAGTTTCGTGAAGAACTCGAATCTAAGGCCGAAATCCCTAAAATCTAGCCAGAATTCGAAAAAGTAAAAGGGACATTTAGGTTCCTGGCTCTCCTTCGACGCTGCCTTTCAGCGAATCCCCAAGGATTCAACGACCTTTTTAGAACTGGAAATTTTTATATCTCTTTGCTTTTTCTTCGTGTCTATTGCAATTTGATTATTCGGCTTTTATAGCCGAGTGATTACAAATATTTGTTTTTGTTTTTTCTGCTTCTGTCTTTTTCTTTCTTCTTTGCAAGTCGCGATGGTGGTCAACGACGATGGGAGTCGCACCCTTGCCATTTCGGTGAAATGATGATAGGGGAGGCAGTCCTCAAGCGTCGCATCTACTGATGTGGCCAAGAGCAGCAGCGCATAGGGGATCTAGGGTTTTCAGTTTTTTTAAAAAAAGTTTAGGTTGTGGCCTATTGGGCTTTGGGATTTTGTATTGGTTTGGGCTTGTAATTTGAGTTTTATTTATTTTGTCTTTGTTTGGGTTACGAACAAAATTGGGTTACAACAATAGATACTTACGTTGTTTTATTCTATTCCTACCTTTCTCTTCCTATATTACGTCTTTCCTTTTTCTTTTTGGTTGCCTTTGATTTTGTGTTTAGGTTTTGCATAATAATCCAAGTTGCAAGGAAAGTGATATAAGGTAACCCTCAATCTTTGACTTTTCCTTTTTTTCTGTTGTGACTTGATTATGACCTTCATGACTTGAATGAAGATAGATGGAAGAAGAGCAAAGCGAGTTTCGACACAGGGATCAACTACCTCCAGATGTATTGGGTTGATCTTCACCAACCTGTCGCTACAAGAGTTACTGACAGTCATTCCCTAGGTCTGCAAATCCTAGAGTAAGGCAGTCACGGGTCCCTATTAATAAAGTATCTGCTACAATGCCTAGGCTAGAGCTTTTCAACTTAGCAACCCTTGGAAGTGTTCTCAATATTATTTACCATTGAATTTTAATTTTTTGTAAATAATATTTTTTAATATTAATAAAGTATTTGTATAATAACAATAATCTAAGATTAAATGTCATATTTATTGGATTTTAATGATTTTCATTGAAAATATTGCACTATTCCCGATGAGAAATTTTAAAATTATATTTTTAATATGTATTATTTTAAATTATTAAGATTTGTTTAAAAAGAACTTTTCGGAATTTTTGAATAAAAATAGTTTTAAATTCGTCATCATATTATTTTATAAATCATCTGAGATATTGGAAATAGACTTTCATTTATATAGAAAAAACTGTTAATTTATATTGGAATTGTGAAAATAATAATGTGGTTTAATAAATTAAGCAATGAAGATTAAGTATGGTTTTTTTGGGAAGAAAAACATATTAAATATCTCTTCATATGAAAGAAAAAATTGTTGAAAATTTATTCTAAACACTAATTTTGGACATTGGAATCACTCATCTCCAACCTTTCATACACTCAACGCACACAAAATATCTAATTACCGCATTAAGTAGCGGCCTTTCATGCCTATTCGTCTTCGTTTTCCAACTAAACACCATGTTTTTACGTGTATATATATAGATACTTCAGTTGTCTTATTCTATGCCTACTTTTCTCTTTTCTTTTTTTGTTGCCTTTGATTTTGTGTTTAGGTTTTGCATAGTGGCAAGGAAAGTGATACAAGGTAACACCTAATCTTTGATTTTTTTTATTATTTCCTGTTGTGATTTGATTATGACCTTCATGACTTGAATGAAGATCAGATGGAAGAAGAGCAAAGCGAGTTTCGACACTGGGATCAACTACCTCCTGATGTATTGGGGTTGATCTTCACCAACCTGTCGCTACAAGAGTTACTGGTGGTCATTCCCTGTGTCTGCAAATCCTGGTGTAAGGCAATCACGGGTCCCTATTGTTGGCAAGATATAGATCTTGATGAATGGACCTGTCGCTGCCAGCCCCACCATCTCGATCGGATGCTTCGACTGCTAGTCACAAGAAGCAGTGGATCTCTCCTCAGCCTACATGTTGCAGGTCTTCAGAATGATTCCAGTTTCTCATTCATCACAGAGAAGTAAGTTTCATTTGCTCTTACGTTTTTTTGCAATTGCTTTCATGATTTTATTGGATCCGAAACCATTTCCTATAAGGGATCATTGTTCAATTGAAACATTGATGTGAAATGGCCTTTTTCCCCTTCCTTTTGCAAGTGCTGGCTCCCTTCAGGTTTTACGAGTGCCCCTAACTGGAATAAGTGGTTCAGTAGTAGAAGAAACAGCCCAAAGGCTTTCCACAATCACTTCCTTGGATTTGAGTTACTGTCCCAAAATTGGTGCCAAAGCTATAGAGGCCGTTGGAAGGCACTGTAAATTTCTTGTTACTTTTTGCCGCAACATGCACTTTCTGGATTCAGCAGACAAGGTCGAACCGGAGGATGAGGCGAATGCAATAGCAGCTACAATGCCAAGGCTAATGCATCTTGAGTTGCAGTTTCATTTTATCAGCACGGAATGTGTTCTCAATATCCTTTCTGGTTGTCCTCATCTTGAACATTTGGATATAGAGGGTTGCCTGGAAGTGGAACTTGATCATCTGTTCCTTAAAGACATGTTCCCAAAGCTAAAGAATCTGCTGGGGCTGCGCTCGAGAAATGATGGTGGACCGTACGTCGGTTATCATGAATTCATTGACTGGATCTCTTATTTGGGAATGTGGGCGGAATGTAGGTGGACCGTACATCGGTTATCATGAATTCATTGACTGGATATATGGATTCTCTTATTTGAGAATGTGGGTGGAATGTTGGTTGAATGGAGAAATTAAATTACCTCTTTCAGTAATAGAATGTGCCATTCCATGCCCTTCATTTATTCTTCAATTTCTTGTTTCAATGTAGTTGCATTTCTCATGGTTTTATATTTTACATTAACATAATATTCTACTTTTGATCGTTATTTGTTTTTTGAAATACCTAGCTAAATTAAAAAAAATTCAAAAGCTTAAATCTACCGACTTGACAATTGTTCTTAAGATTTGCTCATACTTTCTGTTTGAATCTTTAGACGGATATCGCGTATGAGAAATAATAAATATATTGATGGTTTCTGTTAAACTCCATGATAGTCCGTGAAAGACAAATAGTTTCCTATTCTTTCATATATGTTATGCTACTAACCCAAAAATGGTAGTCCAAGAAATGTTAGTCCAATCACTTGTAATGTCTTAAATTTATACCAACCCACTCAAAAATATTACTTGATAAAAATTAGAATTGCCAGCTTAAATTTAGTTTCGAATCAATATTATTCTTATATTAATATAAATTATTATATTTTAAATTATTTTTTAATTGGGTCTAGATTTTACATTTTATTTTGTTTCATAAAATACCTATAATTTATAATCATAAATCCAAAATAATAAATTATTTTTATATTTCATTCTCATTTCTTATTATTTTATTTGTCTTTCTTTATCTTTTACTTTTTATCCGTTTTATCTCTAATCAACTGATGATTTTTGTTAACGAAAGGGTTTAGTTAATTTTTTTGTCATTAAAAGTGTAATAAGATGAAATATTTCTTCTTTTAAGACTTAATTGCTTTATTATTATTTTTGATAAGGTTTTTTAACTCATAATCCAGTTAAAAATTCTTAATAAAAAATTTACAACGTAAAATGTTGATGAATAATGAATATGTCAATATTCATAGAGCAAATGTAGAGCAATATATTTTTTATTTAAAATTTGGGCATCATTGAATTTTAATTGTTTTAAATATAATTTTTAATATTAATCAAATATTTTATAAAAATAATTTAAGATTAAATGTCATAATTATTTTATTTTAATTATTTCCATTGAAAATATTGCAGATTTGGATGAGACATTTTAAAATAAATTTTATAATATGCATTACTTTAAATTATTAATATTTAGAAAAGTATATTTGGAAACTAATGAATAAAAAATAGTTGGAAATTCATTGTCAAATAATGTTATAAATTAGATTGAAATTAATGTCCAACGTTTCAACCTTTCAATTTACGCTGTTCCTTGTAACGCACACAAATTATCTAATTCCCGCATTAAGTAGCCCAGTTTTCGCAATTGAAGTTAAAGCTACCCCTGCCTTCCATGCCTTTTCGTCTCCTTTTTCCAGCTTTTTACGTGTATATATAGATTTTAGATAGTTGTAACTCTAAAAAATTTAAAAATATTTTTTTTAAAAATCAATTTTAGCCCTTTATAACCCATTGACTAATTAGTGATGGCAACGGGGTGGAACAAATTTTTACTTGCCCTGACAACGACATGATTCTCTACCGCCATGCCCTACCCTGACCCAACCCAACCCCAACTTTAAAAAAAATTTAACACGCTCCAAACCCAAACTTGAAAATTAGTAGTATACCTAACTTCGATTTGATCTGACCCGAGTTTATTTATTCTTTAATTTTTTGTGAAATTGTGATTTTTTTTTTTTTGAAATGAGAGGTTTTGGCACCATTTTTATTCGATTTGCTTAATGATTTATCTTTAGTGTTGTGTGCTCTTGTATATTTATTCACATGTTGTGATTACAATACAGAAGAAAAAAGGACCAAATGTTCCTTTAATAAATTATTAAATTAAGATAGAAATGGGGAAAATAACCTTATAGAGGGTGAAAGGAGAACTAGTATAGAGGCGGTGGAATGAGACTAGTACCAATAAATTTTAGGAATTTTTTAATTTAATTAATATTAAATATGTATAAAAGGTAATTTTGTAAATATCTCGGGACGAGGTGGGGCAGTTTCATTCTAAACCCAACTATTTTTAAAAATTAACCACCGCGTGACTCTACCGGGTCAGATCGACTTGAAACCCATCAAACTCGAGTTTTTTTGACATCGCAACTATTAACTCATGTGAGATATTAAAACTGCAAAAGAATTCTAAAAACTTGGGATAAAACACAAAAAAAAAAAAATCTAAAAAAAATAAAGACATTGAAAATGGTACATGTTCGGGAAGTAATGTAACCAATTATTCCAGATAGGTTCCAAATCAATTTGTTTGGTCCCATGTGAAACATAAATTATAGTAAGAGCAATTGTCGCAAGTGATTTGAAAGAGGGTATTCTTTTTGTTATTTTAATATCACACATGGGTTTGCCAATTGGTTATAAAGGGTTAAAAATGATTTTTAGAGTTAGGACTAAATTGACATATTTATAAATGTTGAGGACCAAATTTATTTTTATTTTAGAATTAGAACTAAAATGACAAATTTTGTAAACATTAAGGGCTAAAATTGTTAAATTTTTATAGTTAGGATTAAATTGATAGAACGTGTAAACATTATAGGGCTAATTTTGTTATTAGACCAATAATAAAAACCCACGTCAGCTCAAAATGACTGCAATATCTAATTTCGAAAAGTTTAGCTACTAAATCAAAAAAATTAATAATTGGTTGACCAAAATAGTTGACCCATAAAAAAATTAATTGTAAATGTATATTATATCAGTAAAGGAGTTAGAAATACAATTCTGCCCAAGGGCTTCTCTAGTGAATTTATTAAGTAGGTTCAGATTTTTATCAAATTTCCATTCTGTTCATTGGTTAATCCATCCGCATAATACAACGAAGACTTTTTCCTTCAAGCAGTGAATCCAAAGCTTTGTTGATATCCCCAAAACCCACTTCCTGATTTTTGAATCCATCAAGATTAAGCTCCTCCATATAACATTATAATATACAAAAATTTAACTTGTCAAATTATTTATAAAATTACAAGGCAAAGAGGGGCATGAAATTAAACCTTGTGTCGGTATTTTTGAGCAAGGAAGGGAATGCCAGATTTGGGTTTAAGTCCTCCAAATAAACACCCAATCACAGTTCTGCCCCTTAGAAGTAAACTAGTGTTGATAGCCAATGGTGTGCGATGCATCTCCAATCCTAATATCACTGTCTTGCCCCAATTCTGGTTAAATTTCCCCCACAAACCAACCATGAAAATTAGCTTTTTTATTTAAACCAATAAGAAAATTTTTAAAAAAATTAAGAGGCCACTTTCACAATTCACGTATACCTACCACTCTACTGCTATTGAAAGCATCTTCCATTAGTGAAGCCAATCCAATGCGCTCAAAGCAATAGTCAGCTCCCCCATCTGTTATTTCCTTAATCATCTGTAAAATATATATTATATATATGGCAAATATATGTGATATTATTGTAGATTGAGTTTTAGCTTGATTGGCATGAGCATTGTTGTCAATGCAGGAGGATGTGATTTGACGTGCATCATCTTCCTATTTATGGGGTGTGGAGGGATTACAAGTAGTTTTAAAAATTGTGTCAAAAAAAAATAAATATGTATCAAATTAATATTATAAAATTAATAATATTAATATTAATAACTCTTTCCAGGAGGAAAAGGAGGAGCTTGGTTTGCAGTGGATAGGGTAAATTTTAATATTATAAATAAAATAAATATTAATTAAAATTTCAGATAGTTCAATAATTTTAAATTTAAATAAACTAAAAGAAATTATATATTTAAATTTTGTTAAATTCAACATAAATTAGGTTTTGTAAACTCTATTTTAACATATTGATTAACTTAAGTATAAATAAATTACATTAAATTATTCCAAGAAGTTAATAATTAAAGATTTTAATAGAGAATATATATATTAAAATATTAAAATATTTTAATTTAAAAGGATAGTTTGATCCTTCACTTTTAACCGTTTTCGAATTGAAGATGATATTATATAATTATATAATTAAATATCCACATTTCTTTTTCATTCAATTTAATACAAGGCTAAGAAAGAATGGTATGAAACTTTAATTCAATCTCATTTCTATTGTTTTTAATAGGAGAATGACAAATTGGATTTTACCTTTTAATTAGATTTGAATTTTTTAAGAAGAAAAATCTAATTTGGCATTCTCCTGTTAAAACGGATGGAGATAAGGATATAATTCCTTTTAAGGGTTTGGTACGTAGAACAATCAACATAAAATTGGATGGATAATACAAATTTTCATTCAATTGACTATTAATATGAATATAATAGCATTGCCAACTAATTTGTTCTTGTTGGACACATCTGATTATAAATATTAAAATATAGAAAAAAAGTTATATGAATCTATCATGTTAAATTGAAATTTTGGGATTTAAGAACTAACCTCACTGAATTTTTTCTCTCCACATGTCATGGGATTGATGAAATGGGTAACTCCAAACTTTTTCCATAATATCTTTATGTTTCATACAGACTAAATTTTTCGGTAAAATATTTTAATGTTTTATCAACATAATTAAGATAAATAGTAGTGTTACCTATCTCCATTTTTTCCTGAATCAAATCTACACCTATGATCTTTGAAGCTCCACGTAACCTTGCCGCTTCTGCAACCTGATATACATGAATGGGTTTGCAAATGATCTAGCATATTTCATTGACATAATTCAAAGAAAGATGAATTATCATCTGGAGTACCGCAAGTCCAACGGTTCCTTCTTCAATGTCTGCCACCTTCCATGCTGTTCCAATCCCTATCATCCACATTAAGATATCAGACTAGCAGGCAAAAAGCAAAGGGTCCTTGATGGGAACATTGAGTTATATGGTTCTTACCGGTGGATATTCCGCAGCTAAGGAGGCAAGCTTTATCAATTGGGAATTTCGGTGAGATCTTCACAACATTACTTCATCCATACTTCAATTACTTTGAAAAGTGACTTTTGTTATCACCGATTATAAGATGCAACAAATTGAAGCAATTTTGTAGGTATCATTTTGTCACACGTGGCATTATCCACAAACTAGAGCACTTTGTATTTGTCACCAACTATTCAGCGGTTCAAATGAGGATGGTTCGCACAGTGGATTGCACCACACAAGGTCGCATAGTTGGGATTTTATTTATGGATGAGATGATAAATGATTTTATTTATGGTAATTGGAATAAAACTAAGCATTGCTAGTGAATTGTGCCATTAAAGTGAATAAATGGAGAATTCAAAAAAAAATTGTGGTAAAGGAAGACGGTCGACGATTGACCTAAAATGAGCCAAAGCAAATGTGACGTCGTGACGAGGAGCGACGTCACGACAATGGAAGCATGGACATTGTGACAACGCGATGAACTCCCAAATTAAGGAAGTGGCGACGTCGTGATGAGCATGCATGGGACGTCACGATGAAGCGACGTCTTCTGCACATAAACAGTCGCATTCTTTTTTTTCTCCAAGTAGGACTTCTTCTCCTAGTCAAACTATGATTACTTCAGGGTTATTTTAGGAATTTTCCCGTAGTTTTGAGCCTACTAAAGGGCCAATGTAACCTTGATTTGATGCATTGTCGAGGCCAATTGAAAGGCAATTAAAGATGTAGTACTACAAGGCTTTTCTTTTGGGGACGACAAGATGTAGTTGCAGATGAGTTTTGGTGAAAGTTTTCGTGGTAACTATAGAGAGAATTTTCTTCCCGAGTTAGGGCCTTATTTTTCAGGGTTTGTGTTTGTATGTTGAGTACATTTAGGTTTATTTTCTCCATATTGTACCTTAGTTTGTTTACTCAATTAGTGAAAAGACAAAGCCTCCTTTGCATGTGGTTTTTATCCTCTTTAGAGGAGTTTTCTATGTAAATATTTGTGTCTGATCTTCTCTACTTTTCTATTTTATTGTTTATACAGGTCGATCCCTAACAAACTAGTATCAAAGCCTTGTTCAGTCTCCGCAGATCGAATCGTTCAGGATGGAAACAATGAGATTCGACATCGAGAAGTTTGACGGAATCACAAATTTCAGTTTCTGAAAATTTTGGATAATTACGGAGGTAGCTAATGCGACTGAGGACAAGGGTGATGATTCATTGTTCTCCACATATAATCCAATTGAAGGTGGAGTCATGTCAGATGTCAGACATGTGCTTGATTTAAAGAAGAATCGCATCCTCTTTTTTGGTATTTAAGACTCAAATAGTTTGCAAAATGTTTGAGGTAAGGTTGGTCGCAAAGGGTTACAGTCAGGTGGAGAAAGGATATATTTTCTCTCCTATTCGGGTATTACTAACCCTTGGTGCATTATACAACTTTGATTTGAAGACTAAGAGTCTTTCAGTTTACAAGTTCGATCACTGCTTAAGCTTGTTTGGTAACCTAAAAAATTCGAGTTAGACCCATGACGGGGCATGAAAAAGAAGGAGTGATAAACACGAGTCAAGTTAGAGATTTGTGACATGTGTTTTGCATTTATCAAACATTTTGCAGGCACTTAGAAAGACGTTTGACGATTTACCGAAGAAGAGGTAAAACAAAGGCAACATCGTGACTTGAAGACAAGCAACGCTATAATGAAACCCCAAACAAACGTGGAGGCGACGTTGTGACGAGCATGCATGGGACGTCACGACAATTTCTCCAAGTTATGCAGTCGCGTTTTAAACTCCAAGTAGGACTTCTTCTTCTAATCGAACTCTGATTATTCCAAAGATATTTTAGTATGATTAGAACTCTAATTTATGCCTATTTAAAGGGACCATTGTACCCCTATTTTGATACACCAATCAACTAGGGCTTTTCTTTGAGGGCTACAAGATATAGTCACATATAGAGTTTTGGTGGTAACTATGGAGAGAAATTTATTCCCAGGTTAGAGTCTATTTTTGGGGTTTTAGATTGTTAGAGTTTTGTGACTTGAATCCCATCGCTTGTTAAAGAAATAAAATACAATGGCAAAATAAGGGGATTTGTAAGGGCAAAGGACCATGCTACACAAGTAGAATCCGTAGAGAACTATATTTTTTCTATTTGACATTGATTAGAATAGGGTTTTTCAACCTTTAAATAGATGTAGTCGAAAGTCCTCTTGTATCATTCGATTTTCAATATTAGTGAATTTTCTCCTTCTCTGCCCTTGATTTTTCCCGAAAAGGTTTTTCATGTAAAATTTGTATGTTCTTAGTTTTCTTTTCTTATTGCTTTGCGATCATTCTACTATCATTATCGACTTTAATTATAACATGGATAATGTATGTTTAGTACATTTAGATTTATTTTCTCCATATTGTACTATTGTTTTGTTTACTTCATTAATGATAAGTCGATGCCTCCTTTGCCTATGGTTTTTCCTTCTTTGAAGGTTTTCCACATAAAATATTTGTGTTCGTCCTTTTACATTTTCTATTTCGTTGTTTATACAGGTCGATCCCAAACATGTAGGGGTGGAGGAGATTGAAGATGAGGGGTTTAATGGGAAAGATGGGAGAATTTTGTTGAAGGAAGTTGAGGTGGGATTTAATGGTGGAGAAAATAGATGATAGATGAAGGGGTAAATGGATAAAAAGAAAGAGACTGGCAGGAAAAAGAGACTTCAGAGAGCAGCGATGCAGCAAGGGCAATGCAAGACATGGAAGTGACAGACGTTTGGAAGAGAAGATGAGATTTCTTCAAGGAAAAGTCAACAAAAAAATTTCGAAATGTCGGTTGGGTTAATGTGTTACGTCAGCAATAACAAATAATTTTAATGCAAGTGATTAATTTAAACAACTATTTTAATTAGAGTGATTAAATTTTTTTAAAAAAAATTAGAAGGACCAAAATAAAACAAACCCTATTTTATAGTGACCATAAATGTATTTTACTTTTTTAATCAAAGTTCTATTCTTGTATACATACAATTCAGCTTCTTATAGTAAAAATGGTGATGATCAATATTTCCTTTTTATTTTAGTACATATATATAATTGGAGAAGAGATGACAACAACAAAATTTGGACTATGACATTTGTGATGTCAACAATGAGCTTATCCATCGTTATTTTATGATGTTGACATCAATATTTCTTTTATTGATGAAAATTTAAAATGATAAAAAAATAAGAATTAATTAATCCATCCATATGATGCAACGAAGACTCTTTCCTTCTAGCAGTAAATCAAAAGCTTTGTTGATATCTTGAAAATTCACTTCGTGCGTTATGAATCCATCCAGATTAATTTCCTGCATGTAATAATATAACATAAAAAGCATTTAATTTATCAACTTACATCAAGAAATTACGAGGCAAAGAAGGGCATGAAATTAAACCTTGTGTAGATATTTTTGAGCAAGGATGGGAATGTCAGATTTGGCTTTAAGCCCTCCAAAAAAGCACCCAGTGACAGTTCTACCTCTTAGAAGAAAATAAGTGTTGATAGGTAATGGTGTGTGATGCATCTCCACTCCTAGTATCACTGTCTTGCCCCAATTCTGGTTAAATTTCCCCCAAAAACCAACCATGAAAATTAGCTTTTTTATTTAAACCAATAAGAAAAAGTTAAGAGGCCTCACTTCACAATTCACCTATACCTACCACTCTACTACTATTGAAAGCTTCTTCCATTAGTGAAGCCAATCCAATGCACTCAAAGCTGTAGTCAACTCCCCCATCTGTTATTTCCTTAATCACCTGTAAAATATATATTAAACAATTTAATAACTATATAATTAAACTCTTTTCATTGAATTTAATATATGTTTGGTATATGTGAAATAATCAGCATTTGGATTAGCTAATTATTCTTGTCTGTGACATTTTTTATATGTATCAAATCTAAATTTATTAGAAAAAATCACATGAATCAATTAAATTATATCGATATTTTCGGATTTTGCAACCCACCTCACTGACTTTTTTCTCTCCACATGTTGTGGGGTTGATGAATTCACTGACTCCAAACTTTTTCCCTATCATAGAAAAGCAATAATACTTTGAGCAGAAACTTTTTGATGCTTTATCTACATAATTAAGATACATAAAGTCTAGAGTTTACTATACAAGAATCAGGGTCTGGAATTTCAGGGTATAATGTCTAAGGTCTAGAGTTCAAGATATAAAATCTAAGATTTAAGGTTCATTTTAAAAAACTACTAAAACAACGTGTCAATGACATGAAAAAAATATTAAAATAACATTAAATAATTAATAAAGAATACAGAATGATGTGACGTTTTTATTTCGTACCATCCTTTTCCATTCTAAAATATGCATTAAAAATTATACTCCTATAAAAAAACAACACTAATTATTTTATTTACCTATCTCAAACTTTTCCTGGTTTAAATCTACACCTATGATCTTCGAAGCTCCACGCAACCTTGCCCCTTCTGCAACCTGATATGTATGAATGGATTTGCAAATGATTTAGGATATCCATTGACATAAATCAAAGAAAAATGGATTATTAAAAGGAGTACCGCAAGTCCAACAGCTCCCAGGCCAAATATGGCGACAGTGGAGCCTTCTTCAATGTCTGCCACCTTCCATGCTGCTCCAATACCTGTCATCCACATCAACATCAGACTAGTGCCCAACATGAAGCAGGCCAAAGCAAAGGGAAAAAAGGTTACGATCCACTTAGATTGCATTTTATTTCTCTATTTTAATTTTTTATATATTAAATTAAAAATAAATTAATTATTCTTTTAAAATTTTTATCTATTTTTATAATTACAAATTAATTTTTATATGTCAGTAGTATGAGATAAATATGACGCATTATGTATCATTGTCTAATTGTTCCATAATCAGGCCAGTTTTTCTCTGGAGAAATAGATAAATTTTAAAGGGTTTGGAAGTGGGTGAACCATTAACTTACCAGTGGATACTCCACAGCTAAGGAGGCAAGCTTTCTCAGCTGGGAATTCCGATGAGATCTTCACAACATGGACCACATCAACCACTGTGTACTCACTGAAGCTGGAAACAGACAAGAAATGGTGCAAAGTCTCCCCATTCATCCCCTTGAACCTACTTGTTCCATCCCTTGGCATTTCAGCGACCAATTTGTCACCGAATATGGAACAACCATTTCCCTTTTGGGACTTGCAGTCCCTACATTCTCTACAATTCGGACGAAACACAGGCACCACCATATCTCCTTCCTGAAATTCCTCCACATGCTCCCCTACACTCTCAACAACACTTGAAACCCACCAAAAAATAAGAAATTACAGTCTGAAAATGGCTTGAACTACAGCATGTGTAACAGTGTAAGGTATAGTTGAATTACCCAACAGCTTCATGCCCAAAAATTCTGGGAAAAAGTGCAAATGGTCCCTACAGGAAACCAATACTGTAATCTTCAATTTTTTGTATAAAGAAGGATGAAAGTTTGATATAAAATTTAGCAAGGGAATTACAATGGATATTTTCCAGAAGGTAACGTCAGAATGACAAAGAGAAGTACAGAGAATTTTTATCCTAATCTCCCAAGCTTTAGGTGGGTCAACCATAATTTCCTCTATCACAAGTGGTTCCCCTGGATTTCTGCAAACCGCAGCTGTTTATATCATGAAAAAGAAAAAACGAATCAGACAGGCAAGGTAATAGAAAAACAGAGAATCCAGGTAACAGAAAAGAGCAGAAATGCAAAACAACCTTTGCATCTTATAACTTTTCCTGCAGTTCCCGACCTGTTTTGTTTTTCCATGGCTTCTTCTTCTTCTTCAACCTTGATGAAGAAATAGGGACAATTTTTTCTTGGCCTATCCCAACTCTTTCTGCTATCTTTTGCTTCTATTTTCGATAGTAAGCGCTTACCATATTTATAAGGACTAATATGGATAAATTGAGTGTTCCAAAAAAACAAAAAAGGATAATTATTGAGTAAACTACATTTAAGGTCACTAAATTATTAATAAGTTTGCATTCTAGTCACTTAACTTCAAAAGGTTACAAAACGGTTATTGAATTATTCAAAAGTTTTCATTTAAGTCATTGAGTTATTAAAAACACTATTATATTACATTCTCTATTTGCATTGTCTACACCAATTAAAAGCTCTTATTCCACTTCTCTTCTACAGTTCAATTTTTTTTCGATCTCTGACACTGATTGTTAGATCGAATTGGATTTAATATATGTCTTTTTACTTGTCGATGGATATTAATGCACTGTACCGGTAGTCAAATCATCGCTCAGAGTTAACTAACTAGACTTTTCTTTAAAAAATAGTAGTCTAGTGACGTAAATAAAAATTTTCGAATAGTTCAGTGACACAAATGAGAAGTTTTAAATAATTTAATGACCATTTTGTAACCTTTTGAAGTTAATTGACTAAAATGTAAATTCATTAATAATTTAATGACTAAGAGACTTAAGAATCTCTTTCTATGGTAAGAAAATCTGAGTGATGATAAAGTTTCCATGTTGATTGGTGAATGGTGACCATCGTTCTCAGTCCATAATGTTGCAACATATGCTTCAAACCACTTTAAAAGGCTGTCAACTATTGCAGAGAGAATTTTTGTTGTATATTTTGATGATATTAAAAATATAATTTTATTATTTTAACTGTTTATATTTTTATAATTTTTAAAAATTAAATTAAATTATTATTATTTTTTAGGGTTAATATGTAATTTTACTATTATCAATTTAAAAATTTATAAATTATAAAAAAATTAAAGTTGAATTTTTTATTTTATTTTAGGGGACAGGCCTTACCTACCCCTTGCTCCACCCTTGGTCATAGCATTTGGGGTAGGTATATGAAATATAGTCTGTCGAATAAATTTGAAGTTAGACAGGTCGGATTATAAATCAGGACAAAATTCTTTTGGTATTGTTTTTTTATTCACAAAATTCAAGTTTAAGACTTTATTAAGAGATACCTAACTCTTTATTATTTAACCTAACATGTATTTATTAAGTATAAAATCTATCACATGGTAAAACCCATTACTTTCTTTCTCAATAATGTAAAAATGATCCTCGAGTATCTCCAAATAAGTTATCAATAAAAAACATATAGTTGTTGAGGGGAATTGACTCCCTTATTGGAAGAAATCTTTGAAGTGTTATTTTTTGGAACGTTAACTCGTATCACGAACAATAGAGGTATTGGTCTTGGAGTGTCTATATTTGGTTTTAACCTCGAGTTTTTGTCTCTCTATTCCAAGGAGAGCCCATAGGGGTTCACGGAGTTTTGGCGGGAGCACCTAGGTCCACCAAGGAAATGTTTTTTTATTTTGGCCCTGGTGGGGTTCAAACACGTACCTTTAAAGGGTCTTAATGGGTAAGAACACTACCACTTATACCCTTTTGGGCTCTCCTCGGAGTAAGGTGACAAAAACTCAGGGCTAAAATCAAGCATAGACACCTTGGGAACAATATCACTATTGTTAGAGGTTCGAGTCAACGTCCCACAAGACAATTTCCCAATAAAAGAGTTGGTTTTCCCTCAACAATAGTCAACCCTCTCTATAAGACAATAACAATCCCAATTGTCTACCAAATTTTCAAATATTATAGAGTGGATCATTATACACTTATAACAAATTTGATTAGGAGTGAGTAAAATTTCATTTGATTCAGAAAAATCGATTTTTTTTTTTAAATTTTGAGTTAATCGAATCCAATTTTTCAACCTTTTGGATCCACTAAAATAAATAATTCAATTTTTCAAGTTCGAAATCGAGTTGAATTATAAAACTCAAATAATTCAAATAACAAGTTGAAGTAAATACTTCTTGTATCCTTGACAGTTTCAATAGTGTGCAAAATTGATCCCTCTCAAAAATAACAAAATTCAAAAATCAAAATATTTACAAAATAATTTTTTCCCAAAATTTTATAAATTATATTCAAAAAATTGAAAATATATATCAATTATTTAAAGGTCTTTAAAATATATCAAATGTGAATTATAATTTTTTAAACTCCAAAATGAAAATTTTGAGGCCATAAACAACTGAAGTATCAAATCAAATTTATCATACTAATTATCTTTTTTTTCTCTCTTATTTTTTTTTCTATTCATAACCCCTCCCCATGTCTTCACGCACTGGCAATAACGTTGATGTCAACGGAGCTAAGATTTAGTCGACCTCTTATTTTGTTTTAAAAGAGTTTTCAAATAGATATATGGTATATGTTCTTTAACTTAGAATTTAGTCAATTGTCAACAAGATTTCAATAAGTTCAGTTTAATTTTTTTTAATTTAATTCGAATAAATTTTTTCGAATTGAATTTATTCGACTTGACTCGACTCAATTCAAAATTTTTAAATCAATTTAAAATGATAAAATAAGATTCATCAACTAGACTAATTCAAAAATTTTACTCGATTTGTCGAACACTCACCTCTATATTTGACTTCTACACAACATTTGAAACTTAGATCATATTTGATTTTTTAAAATTTTCAAAATAAAACTAAAATATTAATAATATTGATTAGTCATTATAAAGTGTAAAAATGTACATAATTCCCACTTAATTAAACATGATTAGTAGATTTTATGCAAAAATTAAACAATTTAATGAGATAATATTTTAACTAATTTTTTTTATTCCACTTAGGATAAAACTAATTTTACTAAATTTTAATAAAAGAGACTATCATAAAGTAAAGTTGTTTGAACTGGTTGGGGTACCGGTCTGAGGAGGGACACTGAACTAATTGGCCCGAACAAAAAACTAACTGAATCACATTTTCAATATTTATTTTAATTTTTATAAATTGGATAGATCAATCGAACTGATTGGACCAGTTCAATTCTACAATAAACTTATTTGTTGTAATGAAATCTTATTATGTGCATTAATTGATCATACCCACCGCGGCCGGTGCCACCACCATCAACATCAAGTACATCATCATCAATTCATGGATTTTGTGTTGATGAAAGATCAACCTTCCATCACGTTGTCTATCACGTAAAGGTTTAATTTTGCATGTACATGGAAATTGCAGGAAACCCACGCAGGGTTTTTGTCAATTATTGATTAATAGGAATCAGATTTGATGCTTTTTACTAAGTTCAATGTCGTCACCTACTATGGAAATAAATATTTTTTTTGCTAAGTTGTTGTTTGCTTTCCTATATATCTCACTTTCTTGTGTTGGTTTTTATATTTTAAAATATTTTAATTGAATCCTAAACGTATCGTGTTAACTAATTGTTAAATTTTAGTTTTGATCTGATATAAAATATATTTAAAATACATAAATCAATTCTTAACATTGGTGTATCTTATATATAATATTTAAAACCGAAACATCGGAAATAATCCTATTTGGAGGCTTAGTTTTACTTAATTTTTGACACGAGTATAATCTTAAAATTCACCATGTGTCCTATATATATTTAATATTTAATATTTTAAATATCAAATTATATGAAAGTAAAACTTAATTTAAATTTTAAAATCAAAGCAAAAATATTATAAATATTAATGCATCAATTATAAATATAAATAAACAAGTTAAATCGATTTTATAGAAAAATTAATTATTTATATCATTTATAAAAGTTGTCCCTAAATAAAGAGAGAGTTTAATTGGGGATTTAGGGGTTTATATAATTTTTTTAGGTATAAATCACAAGTGTCATTATCTGCTTTTACAATTTGAGTATAGTTTTATTCGGCTGATTTAAATATTATAAATTAATTTAAATGTTAAAGTATATGAAAGCAAAATTTAATTTCAAATTTTAAATTTAAGCAAAATTAATTATAAATATCAATGCATTAATTATAAATATAAATATACAAATTATATTGATTTTATAGAAAATTAACTATACCATTTATAAAATTTGTCCCCAAATGAAAGAGAGAGCTCAATTGGAGATTTAGAGGCTTTATATGGTTTTTTTTTTTAAACCAGGGGTGTCTTTATCCGTATTATAGTTTAAGTATAGTCCTCCTCGAGCTAGTGATATTCAAGTAAAGCTCTCCTAATAATATTGATTCTAAAATTCGAACTTGATTTGAATGCCTGGGAAAGAAATCTACTTCCACTTCTTTCAACTACTTTTTGGTAGGGAGCTTTATATGATGACACCTAACCTTATATGTGACATCCCAAACGCTCGACCGACAAATTGGCCAAACGGGAATGCTACATTTCCTACAGAGTTTGTACTTAAAACCCAAGTACATAATTTAATAGTGCTTATCCAAAACATCTTCATTAATTTATGACATTCATCCCATGTTGGACTTATTTCATTTTCCTTAATTTTCAGTTACAAAAATTTTTGCTCATTAGGCTTAACCTGCAGCTCGCCCTTTCAATATGCATGCTGCACCTTAGATGAACAAGCTCACATTGACTTGAAAGATTCTGGCTTAGTCCCTCTCTAGTGTATTGTATAATCCAACTTACCTGAAAAGTATAGTAAGAAGTTAGGTAAATTCGAATGAACCTCGTGAGTTATTAAAATAACATACTTGATCAGGATAATTTCATAGTGTCTTCATCACTCGCACGAGGGCAGATCATGTGTCTTCATGGTACCCTCTTGACATCATTTGCATTAACACAGCTTACAAGTTGGCACGTTTTGTGCATTGACATGGTTCACCATTTTCATCATTCGTGCATTAGTATATCTTGTAGAATTGTTCTGCTAACGCATTTGCTTTGATTTCATTTAGGACAGCTCATTATCAATTTGGCAGTCGAATCAAGTACGAAGTATCTTGGAAAAATTTACTGTTGTGAGCTATCACTCTGCAGTCAGTCTCTGAAGACTCATGCATGAAATTTCACACTTAGAGAACTTCTACGTGTGGACTCACACACGGTGATTTAAACATCCGGGTTCAAAGTTAGAGGATTCATACATGCGCTTTGTATTTGTGGGTCCCTGTTTAGTGGTCACATTTCCATAGACTCTCACCTGCAAATTCATGTGCGTGGATTGTTACGTACTCATTCTTGGCGAACATAGATTCGCAGGATAACACCTTGGCGAACCTGGACTTGAGAATTCATACTCATCAGGACTCTTACTTTAAAGGTTGTCCATGCAGACTCATGCATGAAGATTCATGGATAAGGATTTATGTTGAAATAGTGCTTGGTGGGCTAGGATGCGAAGGGGCATTCCATGCATATTCAAATGTGTAGACTTAATGAACATATAGTCCTATGGATTTTTATATAGCGGAATCTAGCGTATAACATTAGCACGAAAACTTGAGGACACATCCAACGGACTATCATAACTTGATATATAAGGACATGTAACACCCCTATCCCTTGTCCGTCACCGGAACAGGGTTATGAAGCATTACCAGACTTTTCAGATCAAATACGAACATTTTATATCATTTAACATACATACTAGAAAATAATCATAAATCACTTATATTGTCCTTTGTATGAGCCCTCGAGGACCAAAAATACACATTAGAAACAAATCGAGACTAAACCGAAAACTCAAAGAATTTTTCACAAATTTCAAAATTTTTCCTATGTGCAGGGGATACACACCCGTATACTAGGCTGTGTGAAAATACTTGGGCATTCTGTTTCTAAATTTTAAAGATACAGGAGACACACGGCCAAATCACACGCTCGTGTGGTAGGCCGAGTGTTGCACACGGTTGAGACACACGTTCGTGTCTTTACCCATATGGACGAAAATAGGTCATTTCAAGGCCACGTTTCTCACTCATTTTGATATCAACCTAAACACAACATTTTAACACATCAATATATCCCAACAAACAATCAAAACAAGTCAAAATCATATTTTAAACATAACATAACATAACATCATTTATATATACCAAAATACTTAAACTTACCTATTTAATCCATCTAACTAGTCTACTAAAGATAACCACAAATTGAATACAATAAACCTATATCATTCACAACAACATCACTAATATGTCTCATTTTCAACCCATCATATATATATAAGCAAAATTATAATTATTAACATTTACACAAGACCAACTTTGATTAAATCACACAAACCCTATACATGCCATATAAACCATATTGAACGTTCCAAAAACTACCGGAATAAGCTGGATAGTGTGACTTGATATGTTGATCTGATCTTTCGACCTTACGAAAATCTACAAAGACATTAAATAACACAAATAAGCTTAATGAAGCTTATTAAGTTCGATGGGTTAAACATAAGTCTTACTGAACCTACTATAACAAACCAAATAAATAAATTCATTCATGATAACTCCCCGCCATTCACAACTTTAATTGATGAATACACTTGTTTCAAATAAATACCAATAATAAACCATATGTCTTTCAATTTCAATACATAAATCACTTACCAAATCTTCCCAAATCGAATAACGGGTTACGGATAAGAGTACATTGTTTTCAGAAGCCTGAAGATTGAACAAAAGTTCATAAGAGCTAAACAGAAACCCATAAGGGTTGAACAGAAGCTCGTAAAAGCTAAATGGAAACTCATAAGGGTTAAACAAAAGCTCAAAAGAGCTAAACAGAAACTCATATGAATTAAACAGAAACTCGAGAAAGCTAAACGGAAAGTGTAACAACCCAATTTTAACCCTAATCGGACAAAGTAGTTTCGGGACCACAAATTCTAGTTAGAAAAATATTTTAAAATTAATTTTAACATCTGCAGTATGTGAATTTTCTATGTGTGAAAATTTTGTATGAAAATTTGATTGTTTGAGTGTTCAATTTGATAAAAAGGGCTTAATCGCGTAAAATAAAAATTTAAGGGATTAAATTTAAAAGCACCCAATTGTTGATGTCTTTTTAAAATGAGGGTTTTAAATGGAAATTAGGTCATTTAAAAGTTAGTGGGTGGCATATTACATAAGTGACCTTAATATATATGTTATATAAATTAAATTAATTAAGGTTAAATTAGTCATTTAGTAAAAATATTACATATTAGTAAAAATAAGATGAAAAAAAGAGAGAGATGATTTTGTTCATATTTGAAAGCCGAAAGTGGAAGAGAAGAACTCATCCATGGCTTTTGAATGTTCGGCACTTCCTTAGCAAAATTAAAGTATGGTTTGATTTCGGTTTTTGATGATTTTTATGTTTTTGTGATCGTTGCTTCAGGTTCTATCAAACCCATGCTTTAATTTTAGAAATTGATGGTGATTTTGAGATATTTCATTGATGAATGCTTGAGCTTTTTGTTAGTTTATGGTGAAATATGGAAGATATGTGAAAGATTAACATGTTTTGTCTTTGAATTTTTGGAGAAATTGAGTAATTAGGGCTAAATTGTGAAATTAAATTTTTGGGGGACTAAAATGTGAAACAAATGAAATTTGTGGACTTGTATGAGTACTAGGGATATTCGGCCCTTGTATAGTGTGGGCAAATTTTGTGTATTTTGTGTTTTATGCAATAGGGACTAAATTGCAAAAAGTGTAAATGTTATGGGCAAAATGGTAAATTTCCCATTTATGTGCTTTTGGGACTAAATTGAATGTAATAATATTTAAACTAGTTTATTTTGAATATGTTTAGATCAAGAACCAAAGAAATCGGAGTTAGATCGGGGAAAAGCCAAAGTCGTCGACTAATTGTCCGGTTTCAATTTTTTTCACTGTCCGAGGTAAGTCTATTAGCTATTTAATTTTATTAAATCAGTTTATATGTATGAATATCAAATGTATTTATGTTGAGTTAAAATTAAAAGTATATAAATCGAATGGAAAGTATGAAAATTATGTATATATATGTGTTAGGTTCGAATGAGTATGAATATACAAATATATATACATCAATGTCCTTGTAAATAATTTAGGTATGGAACTATATATATAGGTATGTGATGTATTCAAACATAGGTATGTATATATGTGAATAAAGTTTGAATTTAGTTAATGTTGTTTGTTATATATGTTTACATGATGTTCGAATAGATATATAAAGATAAATATATGTGTATCAAATATTTGTATAAGTTGGATTGAATAAGCATGTATATATATGAATAAATACTTATATATATTGAGTATAAGTATGAAATTATATGTATATATATGTGTTAATTTCAATATGTAAGTGTATAATGTATAAAGGTACAAGTTCTTGTTTCAAAATAAGTATAGAATTATATATATATATTTGTTAGATTCAATAGGTATATATGTGTATATATATAAGATCTTGTTTTGAAATTAAGTATGAATTTATTTATGTATATTATAAATTGAATATGTATATATATATACATACATGTATAATTTCTTGTGTCAAGTTAGGTTTGGAATTATATATGTACATATGAAGTTGAATGTGTATGTATATATGTATAAGATTTGCATTGAATCAAATGTATGAAATTGTTAGCTTAGTTTATTTTAATATGTTCGAATGTTAAATGTATATTATTCAAGTATAAAATAAGTTGAATATTATGATAGTAATATTAGAAATCTATAGAATAAAGATATATATATGTATTCGGTTGAATCATTGAATTAGTAAGTTGGAATTGATGATCGAGCTTATTATATATCCATGTGTATCAAAGAATATGAGTTATGAATTTTAAGTTGAATCTTTATGCAGGGATTTTGTATGCATATATAGCTCGAAAATGAATTATATCTTATGTGAACTGAATCAGGCTATAAGTCTAGCAGGCTAAGTGCCGGTGAACTGAATCAGGTTATAAGCCTAGCAGGCTAAGTGCCGGTGATCTGAATCAGGTTATAAGCCTAGCAGGCTAAGTACCGGTGAACTGAATCAAGCTATAAGCTTAGCAGGCTAAGTGCCGGTGATCTAAATCAGGTTATAAGCCTAGCAGGCTAAGTGTCGATGAACTGAATCAAGCTATAAGCTTAGCAGACTAAGTGCCGGTGATCTAAATCAGGTTATAAGCCTAGCAGGCTAAGTGCCGATGAATCTGTTAAATTAAGTGATTATATGCATTGGGTATATATATGATTTTGGTTATATGTAATGGATAAATATATGAACATTTGTTTATATGTATTTGATGAGCATATAAATGTTTGGATCTTTGTGTTTAGTGAGTAAGTACATATATTGGTTGTTATGAAATTGTTGGATATATATATGTATGCATTCGACATATGTGGATTATAAGTAAATATATGCATTTGGCACATGTAGTTTATAAGTATAAATATATGCTTTTGGCATATGTGTTTGAAAAATTATATATGTAAATGCATTCGATGAAGTGCAAGCGATAAGTACACTAGCAATCAAGATATACAGTTAATGAGTATGTTTGTAACTTGGTTATATGCATATAATGTATATAAATATGTTCGTTTATATGTATTAGTTAAATATACATTCTTTTAGATATCAACAAAATGATTTAAGATAGTAATGTTTGAATAGTAATTATATTTGGTATTTGTGGTCTCAATAAATTTTCTTAAGGAATTATATGATTCTTTTATATGTATTTTAGATATGCTAAAGACTTACTAAGCTATAAAAGCTTACTTTGTTTGTTTACGTTCATTTGTTTTATAGATAAAAACCAAGCTGCAGGCTCGGGATCGTTAGCAAAGATCATCACTCTATCTATTGTCTTTGTATTGAAATGTTTAAATTTTAGCTTATGGCATGTATAGGCTAGATAATGTTTTGGAAGTCGTACTTTGATGTACTGTATATATAATTAATAGCCATACAAAAATGACTTATTTTCTTATGGTTTAACTGGATTGAAATGTTATGTTTTGTTTTAAAAGGTTAAAGTAGAATTTATAATTATACATAAAATTTGACTAAGCTTAATATATTTAAATTTATATATATATACAATGCTTATATTTTGATTTGGAAATAGTTGATTTAAATCTGTATTCAAGCGAATTGCATATAAATGTTAAATTCTTGAATTTTATTGAACGTCTGTATTGAGTTTTGTTTTGTCCAGTAATGCCTCGTAACCCTAATTCGGCGACGGATACGGGTTAGGGGTGTTACAGAAAGTAAACATGAAAGTTCGCAACAAATGCTAAACCTCGATTTACTTGGGTAATTTGCTGTCATTTTTCTTCAATGTCGCCATGCGCCACATAACGAGTGTACTCAAATCTCGTGTTCCACATAATCTGTGTATTCAATTCAAAATTATAACTTCAACATTAATTAATTTTCAACAATAAAATAATTACATAATACCTGTCGAAACCACTTTTTGAAAACAAAAATTTTGGTGTCGATTTAAAAAAGAAAATTGGAGTCGCCACCGATCTTTTATTAAGGTATGATCGGATCACCTTAAAAATGATTTTGGTCTACGAATTTCAGAAAGAATGGGTTCGGGAGTCAGTTACGTACGAGGAAGGATTAGCACCCTCGTAACGCCCAATATTGGTACCGTATTGATTAGTTAATGTCTTAAATTCGAATGTCGAAAGTTTTAAAAGATTAAAAATGATTCACCTTTTATTAATGACATATTTTAAAGGAAAAAAAACGTTTGGATAAATTTGAATGAGTGTAAAAGGCTTTCTTATCTCGAGGCAACAAAATGTCGTACCCCGTAAGTTAGGATGCAACATTTGAATCCCCAAGAATAAGCTAACCTTCAAAAACTTTATTGAAATTTAGTGATTTTGAAAAATAAGAAATGCTTAGCCGTTTTAGTTCGACGAGAAAATCAAAACCCTATAAGTTAGGGTATGATCCCTCGAAGTTCCAAAGACAACATGTAGTTTGCTTTTAAAAAAAAACACATGTTTTTGAAAAGAAAAAGGTCATTTTAAGTTAACAAGAAAATTGAGACCCCGTAAGTTAGGGTACGATTTCTCGAAACTTCGAAAAGCATTATAAAGTTGACTCAAAACGTATTTAATTGATTGGCTTGACATAAAAAAAAATTAATAATGATCACATACATTGGAATTTGGCTCACAATACGATAACGAGAAATAAGAGCGTAATTGTATACATGTCATAATAATACATAGCAAGAATATAAATAACATGTAAATACAAAAGAACAAATTAAGGTATACATATATATATATATATATATATATATTAGTCTAAATAAATAATACATATGGAATGAAAGACTCAAAATAGATAATAATATATATAATAATATGTGTAAAGAGTTGAAATAAGTAAAATAAAAAATAGAGAATTTAAAAGAAATAAAGTATATATAGAGAGAAAATAGGTAAAAATATATAATTTGAATTCAATAGTATATTTTGTATGTATGTATGTATAATGAAAATAATTTAATATAAATTGTGTATATATACAAAAGTAGTATTGTATAAGAATATTATCATATATTAATCTTTACATATGAAATATATAAAAAAGTTGATTTTTAAAGTATATTATAAAATAAAAGTTGTTAAATATATATTATATTGGATTAATAGGAAGAAAATAAAATAATTCATTATAAAATTAAATAATAATGTATGATAATAGTGTATAAAAAACAGTTTAAAATAATAATAAATAATAAGGTGATATATATATAAAATAGGTAAATAGAAATATAACCAAATGTAATAATATCAGTAACAATAATAAATAGTAATAATAACAATCATAATAATAAGTAATAAATTAATTAATAGCAAAAATATCAAACAAGACTAAATTGAAACGAAAATAGAAATTGTGGGGCAAATCTGAAATAAATAAAAATGAAAAGGACCAAATCAAGTGCACGAATAACAAGGAGGGACTAAAGCAGAAAATATCCTCGCCCTCCAAAACGCAGCACCTTACATGGAGCAAAAATGAAATCAAAGAAAAATTTTAGGGCAAAATTAGGAATAAAAGAAAACTTAATTGCAAAACCATTAAAAGGTGGAAAGACCAGGGTTGTAAATAACTCATTTAACAAAAACACGCGGATCCCCCATGGAGCAGGTCGGGTCGCGCATGGGTGGCCCAATACGACGTCGTTTTGGCGTTGAGGGCACTAACCCAAAACGGAGCCGTTTCCGATTGTTATTTAAACCAAAAAAAATGTTTTAAAAAAACATTTTCAGAAGCTATTTAAAAAAAACAGGGCTCTTCTCTGCTAGGGTTTCACATCCCAACTAGCCCACCGTGCCTCCGCCGCGATTCCACCGTGAACGGTGGTCGGAGCTGCACCACGAAGTGCCTTTCGCTCCTTTTCGCGCGAATCCGAAGGCATCCAAGGTAAACCTTCTTCTTCTCTTTTTAATATATATTTTTTATTTAAAAAAACAAATCGAAACTAAAAGGAAAAAAATAGAATACTACCTTCTATCTCTAAAAAAACTTAGATTGCCAGTAAATCGTTTTTCTTATTGATTTTCTGAATCCGTTTTACAATATTAAGTCTGCTTTTTATAGCAGATAATGGAAAAAGAAAAATGTAAAAAAAAATCTAATTTTAAATGTGTTATCTGGTTGTTGCCTTTGGCTTGTGATTTTTTCTGATTTTCTTGCTGTTTTTTCCTGCCCGTGTTGTTTGTTGCCATTTTTGTTTGCAGATACAAGCTCAAAGGGACGCACGCGGACGGAGGCGCAGCATGCGCAGGGGCCTAGGTTCGGCTACGGCACAGAGGCAGAAAGCTACTATTGCTGCTAGGGTTTTAATTTTTTTTGTTTTGTTTTGTTTTGGGCTAGAAATGGGTTTGCGCTAGCAATTTTAATGTAATTGGACTGTATTTGGACTTTGAATTTTAGTTTTATTTATTTATATACGGGCCGGGCAAATTGGGCCGATTACAATACCATTCATCAATTCCATATAAAATTTAAAGCTTAACCATACGAACTTACCTGGGTTAATTTGTAATATTGTAGATGTTTAAGGACTATTCTGTTAACTTTCCTTTTTCACGAGTATCTACAGGATCGTGATCTAAAATATAAAATTACTCATACATTAGCATATATTTCAGTTCCAATTCATTTCATAATTAATACCCTTTAATTTTCAAATTTACACAATTACCCCAAAATTTTACAACTTTTGTAATTTAATCCCTTAAGTAGTTAATCAATCAAATGAACTAGTTTTTCTCAATTAATAATTTATTTAAATATTCTAGGCTATCATACAGCCCTTGATAAAATATAAATTTAATACCTAACCCTAATACTTTAACTTTTCACAATTTAGTCTTAAAATCAACATTTAACAAAATCACTTTATACAATCATCATATAACATATTCATCCAAAACATCCTATATTTATCAATGGTAACTTCTAAAATTTTCAATAAAATCAAAAACTAATGAATTAGTTAGTTAGACCTAATAGTAAAAATTTCAAAAACATAAAAAATTCAAGAAAATGACAAGAATTAAACTTACATGAAGCAAAAATATGAAAAAAGCTTAAGGGACTCTCCTATGGCGTTTTGGATGGACAATTGATGAAGAAATTGTCTAGAAACTTTTAGATTTTCAATTTAATATTTTAATTTCACCTTATTTATAAATTTGCCATTAAATGGCTTATTTTATTACTATTTTTCTTACTTATGCAGCCTCATCTATCCCACATGGGCATATTTACTCCTTAAGTCCTCCTTTTTAATAATTAAGCCATTTAATCACTATTTCTTATAATTAATAAGTTTTGTAATTTTTCAATTTAGTCCTTTTAATTAATTAACTATCAAAACGTTAAATTTTTAATGAAACTTTAATACCACCTTATTGACACTCCATAAATATTTATAAAAATATTTACAGCTCGGTTTATAGAATCGAAGTCTCAATACCTCATTTTTTAAAACCACTTGACCTAATTATTTTTATTAAATACAAATCACTAATTCAAAAATCTTTCTATAACCATATTTGACTCGTAAATACTAAATAATAAAATTTACGAGCTTACTCGTCGAATTTAGTGGTCTCGAACTATTGTTTTCGACACCACTGAAAATCGAGCTGTTCTCCAACGGACTGTCATAACTTGAAGCATAAGGGCAAGTCTAGCGGACTGTAATAACTTGCGTATGCCCATGGCCAGGGGACTTGCATTCATACACGACGCTTATGTTAGAGTATGCCCAAAAGATCAATCATGAGATGGTTGTAATATCATACTTGATTTATTATGTTTATTAATATAAGGCGTTACCATTATTATTTCAACTTCTTTTCTGTGTGTATAAATAAACTGTTTTATAATAATGTCCTGAGAATAATATGATTATTCTTAAAAGGTTCTTAGTCAAGTATTATTGTTGGCTAGGACAACAATAATGCATTAAGACTAACATGTAGTTGATTGATGATAAAGAGTTGTCATTGATATGGAGTGTCAAAATCAATGCATGAATATGTATGTTAGAGAACAACATATTGGACTGACCCATTATGAGTATGTTTCTTGGATTATTATGTAATTGTCACAATATTACTCATAGTGATTAATATGTATTGATCCTCAGACTTGAGATCATCATTATCCCAACATCGTGAGTTGTATATTTTGATACAGTCAAACGTACACCGTAACTGATTGTTCTATAAAGGCTGATGTTGGATATACCACGATCTATGTAGAGGGATATGGTTGATCGATATAGGATAAGTCTCTCCTACATAATGGGAGTAATATATTAGGCCACTTGATTAAGTGAGACTAGAAATGCATGGCCATGCTCAAATAAGCTGATATAAGATGTCATACTTATTTGTATATCATACTCTACTCAAGATATCAAGGAACATGGGACGGACTATGCAAGTGTGACTATTCCATGACTTGTATCCAACACAGAGATAAAGGACTTAAAGATTAATGCATGAAAGGTTAATCGCAAAAAGGTTATGTCAAATCATGATTTCTTGTAACTTAGGTAGCAATGATGCATTGCTAGATGCCACTCATTGTTTGTAACATTAGAATCGTTCTAGTATTACTGCTAACGTTACAAGAACCTACAAGGTCACACCCGATGGTTGAAATGAACGGAATAAAACATAGTTGGTATTATGTTTGGTTGTCAAATGAATTAAATTAATTGTATAGTTAATTTAATTGGGTAATCAAATATCGAACATATTATATGTACAAGGTTGTTGTACACATAATGAGAACATAGTTCTATTAATATATGAATTTGGTTCATATATAAATTCAAATAAATATAGTTTACTAAAATCATTATTATAATTAATGTAATTATAATTTTCGGTTTAAAACATTGTTATATTTATTTAATTTCAATTATGATTATTATGTCTGAATAAATATTTAATGAATTATGATTCATTATATATATACCAATTATAAGAGAGTTAAAAAAATGTGTTTTAAAAAACCCTAAAAATTAGAAAATCCCATTTTTCTTTGCTTAAAAAAAAAAGATCTAGCGGCCGTCAAGCAAAGTCTTCTCAAAAACAGTTTTGGGGATTTCTTCTGTTCATTGTCAACTAGGTGGATTACGTAGAGGCTAGAGTCATCAAAGGTTACGGCTTGGTTCGATAGTAGATCAGAATACTCGTTGTCGAAGCGTCACTGTCTACTCAGTTTAAAGATTCGGTAATTTTGAAACCTTTATTTCAACCTGATTCGTTCCTTGCACATGGATCCATGGTTAAGATCGCCGGATGAATTAATTTTTGCTGCGTCGTGGGGTGCCGGTGTTCCAACAGCTTAAAAACTTAGACTCCACAGAGTCTCATACTTGAGAAGAACCCTCGCGGAGGTATCCCATGCTTGTGCGCATATATCTTCGTACAGTCCAATTGAACCTCCACAAAGCCAAATAACATACATATGCATTCCTCATACCCTCCAACTGATCATCCCCAAAGCTAGTTAACATGAGGCACAAAGTGCACAACATGACATCTCCTTAATCATTCATCCATCATAACATCTCTCCATACTCCGCATATTATTCATTTTATCAAAATAACACGTATCCAATATTCAACAATATAACGTACTTAATAGTATTTTACCCAGAAACAACTTATCAATACAACAAGCTTATGCTTACACCGAGACATGCATTTACACACCAACTTAACATGCAACAACATTACAATAGAAATCTCATCAAAACCATTCATCAATACTATGAATCAAGCTTACAATAAACATGCACCTTATCTTTTAACATACACCCGCGATTGTGGTCACTTTCTCACGATAAGATAACCCTTCCTCATAAACATAACACACAACATGAACTTCAAAGTATAAAGCATGTAAGACAAAAACTGAAGATTTGAGTTCAGGGACTCACCGACAAACACCTTAAGGAAGCATCACCTACTAGCTTGACTTTCCCTTTGACATTTGGTCCCTCTCCGTCTTCGCCGACTAAACAGTAAAAACCATATAGGACCAACGGCGAGACATTTACGAGTAAGACAATCAAACTCTAACAACATGCAGAGTAAATTATTTACTTATCAAGCTTATTTTTACTTACAATTCATTTCTTTCTTTCAAATCAAAAGACACAGAAAAGTATATAAACATTACCAATCCTTTATAGGATTAACAAACAATAATTATGAATTTCATCCTACAAAATAAAGACTTAAGAGCTGAACTTTATATTTGGTATGGTTTAACAAAATGTAGCATATATACCATCACTGTCCAATTTTTATTTGCTTTTGCAAAGGTGAAAAAATATAGAAGCTGTCATGGGAAACATCCTAATTAAAAGAACAAAACCACTCATAAGATTTGATTAAGGGCAAAACCTAAACTTGAAGATTTATAACATTCACACTAAATAAATTAATCTACTTTCAATATAATTATATACTTAAATTCACTACTAATTATAAATATAATTATAAATGTTGGTTGTCAACACCATCTTAATAAAATTCAAATTTCTGTGGTTAATATTATTATAATAATAAAGTTGGTTCATCCCCATGAAGACAGGTTCATTTTTAAAATGATAGTCAAAATATTGGGGTTTGTTTTAGTAATAATTGAACTCGACGGGGACTATACTTTTAGTATAGATATAAAATTTTAATTTAACCTTTTAAAATTATAAATATATAAATTATTGAAATAATAAAATTATATTTTTACTATAGTAAAAATACTCCATCGCTGTGTAAAAACTTCTCATTTCTTCTTACCTTGGACAGCAAAAGCATGAAAAAACACAACATTTCTCACCATAAAACAATTTCTCACCATTGGAATTAAAAGATGGAGAATTGAAGGGAAAAGATTAGCTGAGAATGGAAGGGGTTAGCTCTATTTCCTAGTAAGTACTCTTTTTGAATTTTATCTCACCATATAATTTTTTAAAATTATAAATACGAGGACTGAACCACATCACTCAGAAGTATCGATCTAATCTTTTATCATATATAAACTATGATGTCGTAAGACATATACATAGAAATTTATGGCTTTTTTTCAAAAATAGCCCAAATAAATTAATTATTTATGAAAACAACTCACTTGTAAAATCATGTACGAAAATGATCCGTTTTGAGCAATGAACCTCGATGCCACCGTTGTCATTGGCGACACCGGACTGATGTGTGATTATATAAAACGTTCAAAGACTTGATGAAGTAATTACCCCTTTTAGATCGGATAAAAGAAGGGTGGTGCCATCACTATTGGCGGCACAATCATGTTTCATCAATTCCTTGAACATTTTATATAATCACACTTCAGCCTGGTGCTGCCAATGACAACAGTGGCACCCAAAAAATTATTTTTTTAAAACCAGCCAATGATTGGCCCATTATGAAGGGTAGTGCCGCCAATGACAACGGTGATACCGAAATTCACTGTTCAAAATGTGTCATTTTTTTTACATGATTTTGCAAGTGGGTCATTTTCGTAAATAATTAATTTATTTAGGTTATTTTTGAAAAAATTAAAATTTATTGAATAAGTGCATTTTAATATGTGATTGTTATAATTAGACCTTTTCATGGGCCGGGTTACTTGCCCAACGTTGAAGGCTCGCCTAAATTTTGGAAGGGTTTTGACAAAAATATTATGCCCGAAAAATGGGCTTGGACAAAAATCTAGGCCCGCTTAAAATATGAGCCGTGTTCAGGCTTGAATATTCAAGGCCCAATCTCGGCCCAACCCGTTTTTAAGTCTATAATACTTTATATTATGTTATTTTTATATATTATGTAATTTAGAACACATTAAAAAAATCAACCTATATTAAATATATAATACTACTCTAATGTAAAAATAGTTTTACCAAAAAAATAATGTTAAGATGACTATATAAAAATTCAATAAATAAAAATGTCTAAAATTATTAAATATTAAAATAATGTAATATAAATATTTTAAAAAAATAAAAATATATGAGCGGACTTAAAATAGGCTTAAGTTAGTCTTTTACAAATATAAGCAGGTTTGAGCAAAATTTTAAAATCATATTTCGAGCTATACCGAATTTAGACAAATATAAAATATATTAATATCATATTTAGTCTCGAGCAGACTCAACTAAACCCATAATCACCTTTAATTATAATCCACGTGATGCCACCGATAACTTGTTATTGAAAATTAGTTGTATGACGTGTTTCTCTCTAACCATATTAGAGTTAAAGGTGAATTTAGTTATTAGGTATATGTGTTTTTTTAAGATAAATTATCTAATTAGTCCTTTAACTTTTAAAACACTTTTATTTTAGTCACTTAAATTAAAAATATTTACAATTTAATCACTATTTTTATAATAATTAAACATTTTAATCACCTTTTTTCACTAACCACGTCTTATGTCCACGTAAGCAAAAGCAAATTTTACTCTAAACAGTAAATCCAAACAAGAGTAATTTTAATTTAGAAAAACCCAAAGGACCAAATAGAATCTAGGTGGCCAGCTGCCACCGCCATCTCCATTGGCTGCTGCTGCAACCGCCGTATCCATAGGCGGAGCAGCCGGGAAAGAGAAAGAAGAGCGAGGTGGCTGTAAAAAAATAGGGCGAGGATTGGAGTCAATGCTAATTCTTCTTTTAGGCTCATGTCCACCGTCCTTTTGTTTCACCACTGATTACTGTCTCTTTTCTGGTAACCATCTAATGACATCTGTGCTGCACACCCAAGTCTCCTTGGATACCTCCACTGACAGCTTTTGCTCCCGCAATAACTGTCTTGACTCTCACTCTCCTTTGACTCGTTTTTCGGGTCGGTTTCTCGGGTTTCTGGGTATGAAGTTCGGATCTTCCTTGGCTTGTCTCGCATTCTTCTTCCTCCTCCGCTGTCGAACCCTTTTCTTCATCTTCTTCAGCTTCTGCTTGTTGGTGCGGTTCTTCAATGGCAGCTTCATTCTCAAGAACAAATGGAACTTCAGTTGAATTTAGGGTCTGGGTTTTTTCTAAACTAAAATTTTGAAAAAGAATTATTAAAGAATTAGACTTTTGTATCTTTTTATATTATTTTTCCTTTTCTATTATTAACTTTTTCTGGGTAGATAATTTGGTATTTTGAAATTGATTAATTGAAAACATTTAATTTTTTGTTATTAATATGGAAGTACAAAATAAAAATAAAAATGTTTATAAAACTTTAAATTGAAAGGCTACATGATTGAATATGTGCAAATATAAGTTTGACGATTGATGATGGTTTACCCTAAGTAATGAGGGTTAAAGGTGTTCTATGAGTATGAGAGTTGTAAGTGGTCTTCCAAGAGAAAGGAGGAGAGGAGCTCTCTCTTTTTCATGTGTTGAGATTGAGTGTCTCAAACTAGATCACCAGGAAAGACATATATAGCCACTAAATCTCGAGAGATAAGCGTGGGATGTGTAAAGGTCATGTGTAGATCGTGTATAGTTTATATGTTCATAGTTATATAATATTTGACAAGGAAAATTATTTTATGATAGTTAGAGTTGTAGTTAATGAGAAAGGAAAATTATTTTATGTAACGCATATTCATTGTATGATTAATTATTTTAAATTATTTTAAACATGCCATAGAAATTAAATAACATAATATAACTTTTGATAATATGATAGTTAGAGATGTGGTTAATGAGAAAAGAAAATTTATAATCATGATATGTGAAATAGAGCATGCTAGCCATTTATCTCTTCAAAAGTACTCGTGGTAAAAGAATTAGCCACTATTGTAAATGGTGGATACTTATTTTTGACCAAAAAAGAATAAGAAAGAAACTTTTACAATCTTTTGTGTTTCTAAGCATATATGAATTTTATCAATTAAATTATTTGAAAAGTGTTTTTTTAAGGGTAACAAGTACACTAGGACTATAAATACAAATCTGAGTAATTATAAGTATCAAATTATTACAAACGGACTGTTCGAGTAACCACCAAGTAGATAATCACAAACAAACTAAGAACTAATACAATCCAGACTAAAGCCAACAAACCGGAACTAACTGAACTAAAACTCCCATGCATGATGGGGCTTATAAACCCATGTAATAATTATACATGATAGGTCTTGAATCTAAATACTCAAGACTTAGAGCCTCCACCTTTACTAACTGAACTAAGGCCTTATTGGCGAACATTGGTCATTTTTCTTTATACCAAACATCTTGAAAAATTAGTTGAATTGACAAACATCTTGATAAAATTAAAATTTAAATAAACACGAAAAATAATATGAATTTGAATAATTTTTATATCACTAAACTTTTTATTGTATATGATGGTTTTTAAAATTTTAATCCTTGATTTTGTATAAAAAATAGATACCATCAAATTAAATATAAAATTATTTTTAGCTCAACCAACTAATTGAATGGGTCCAAATAAAAGTTTGACTGAATTAATGTTGGATCTGACTTTCTTTTTCTGTGAAAAGACAAAAAATTGGAAACAACTTCATTAAAATAAAACTAAATCTTTAAAGGGAAACCTAAAACATTTAAAATCTTTTCTCTTTGATCCATCAATTTTTCCGTTGTCTCTCTAAAAATATGTCGAATGATTCAATGTCCTATTCTTGATAAAAAAAATCTTAAATTGTTAGGATTATCTCGATGCTATCAATCTAAATTATCACACTGTCATAACTCCACTTCAAAAGAAGCGTTAATCTATTTATGATGCCCCACAGCTCGGCCTCAATAATTTTGGTATTTTGATCATATTAATATATTTGGTGTTATTTATTTTTAGAAGGGAATGATTTTGGTATAATTAATCTGTTATTATCATAAAATATATTAAGATAGATAAAGTCAATGTGGACCCTAAACTATCGGTAGTTGTAAGATAAGCATCAAAAGCGTGGTGGGTTTGGTGCACATCTATTTCTTTCACAACTAGACCCATCCTGGAGAGCCCACATGGCCCAATAGTGACCCGCGAAGACTATAGTCTACCTCTTCTTTATTATATTACTGATCTAGAATTACGAATTAATCGGATATTAATTCAATTTATAAAATTATAAAAATATCTTTAAAATTTTTAATTGTTTTAATAAATTCACATGCTTTTTAATCTAAATATAAAAATAATAACGCAGGATACATCCTCTTGAATTTTTTAACTTTATAAGTAAAATTTTTAAAAAAATTATGTGCCTTATTTTTTTTGATTTTTAGTTTAACAAATTCCATGGCTTATTTATTAAATAACTACACCTAAAAAACTAATTCAAAAAAACTCATATTTCGTACTTTTTAAGTTTTATTAGTATGATTAGATAGTAAAAGTATCATGGAAGCTCTATATATACTAGGAGTTGAATTACGTTTTGTTAAATCTACTCAAAAATGGGTAATTAGTCATCGTACATTAAATCAAAAAGTAATTAGTCATTTTGTTAAAAATTCCATCGGTTAAAAACTACTACTGACGTGTAGGGACCAATTTTTAACAACATAAATGGATGAAAATTTTAACAATAGGACTTGTTTGTTCTTTGATTTAACGTTCAGGAATTAATTTACTTTTTTTTCAATAAAAGAGATAAAATGTAATCCTATTCTTATAGCAGGACCTATGATAGATTCTAGTATAAAAAATTTAATAAAGGCTTTAAAGATAACATAAAATATGTGACAATACTTGTTAGGCTCAAATAGACAAAGGCATAGGTGACTATGACCAAGTCAAGCTCCCAAATTAGTTCTCACGTGAACAACAATAGGATTTAAAGTAATTTGTCCCTATCGAATTCAGGCTCCATCTTTTATCATTTCTTTTGGCATTAATTGCCGTGGTTAAATTATGATCCAAATTTGTTAAGTTTTAATTGAGTTTTTTTTATACGATATTAAAGATAGAGGACGGGTAATATTGTATCAATTAAGTTCTTTTGTTAGCTTAGTCTTTAATTTTGGTATTATTAAACAATATCTCAAGAGTTTGATGTTAGTGTACTTAAAGGACATCGATCGAATTTTAGGTGTATGTGTATGGTATATCTATCACATGAACAATTAGAATTTGACGTGTTAAAAAATAGTCATGTTTGAAATTTAATGGCACTATCTGTGTTTTGACATGTTAGATTCAAATTGTTCATGCAGTAAGTATAAATGTGTTTAAAATTTAACTCACGTGTTTTAAACATCGGAGCTAGAATTTGATGCTCAAACTGATGACTCAGCTAACAAAAAGACTTGATTGATATAATATTAATATTTTAAAAACTCAATTAACAACATTTTAAAATTTGAGGATCAATTTAAAATGTATTCCTGCAATTAACCTTTTCCTTTGTTTTATAATTTTAGTTTGTAACACTTCTTACCCGTTTCAAACGATCAGTAAGGATCGGAGATGCCACCGAAGCATGTATGAGTAAGAAATCTTGGATTATTTAAGAATTGAAAGTTTAAAATATTTTTATAAAATAATTAAAATATGTTTTAGACAAGATTCAAAGTTTTTAAAAACAACTTAAAATCATTTATGATTTACTTGTAGTTAATCGAAGGTGATCAGAACTCAAAATGAGCTCCAGAAGGTTAAAATGACTTGAAATGGTGCAATGCTGAAACAAGTGCGACGTCGCAACGAGGAATATTTGACGTCACAACGTGACTGACTGAGTTAATGGGGTTGCAACATGAAAAAAGATAAGTCATGACGTCGGGCACCGAGGTCGCAACGTGACTCACTAAGTTTGCCCAAAACACTTAAAAATCACTCCAAAACACATCCCAAACATCACCATATCATTCCAACATAAATCATGTTATTATAAATCAAAAGTTAAACTCATTTAAGCTTAAAAACTTAGCATGAACACATCTAAAACAAAATATACATATTTGTTTAAGAGAAACGCAAAGAAGGCTCAAGTTAATCATTTAACTTGACAATTGCTTGAGTAATCTAAGTCTTTGTATACATGCTAATAATCCAATACAAATGGTATTTAAACATTTGAATTGCAACCTTGGAAGCACGAAAGATCATGCGATACTCCCAAGCCAACACTAGGACTTCTAGGTAAGTCCAACCTACGCTTGAGCTTAAATAGCCAAGGATGAACTTACATATCTTAATTCTTATTAGTGTTGAGCCCATCCTATGGATTTCATGTTAGTTTCATTCAAGCCACATTTTAGTATTATTCGTTATTTCATTTTGATTTACCAAAATGTAAGGGCTCAACTTACACATTAACAATTTGTTAACTAATTCATTTAATGAAAATATCTATTCAAGACTCTTAAGTAGAGTCCATAGTATCTTGACATGTTCTTTCACATTTCCCAATTATAGTCGTTAATCTTTAAGTTATTCATATACATAATTTTCATTTCTTTGAATTATAACATGCTTAAATCATCAATTTCTTTAATACTGTTTAAAGCAAGTTCACTAGGCCACACACTACTAAAGTTCATTATCATGTGAAATTCTCTTTGCTTACATATTCATCATATACCTTATTTTAATCTCTTTTAGTTACAAGACATTTAGTTCATGAAATTAACTCTAGCTTTTAGGCATATATAGTAATGTTTAAAGTTGATTAACAACATTTAACTTATTTACTCTTTTGCTTAAATTCTCTTTTGATTTTATCAATTTACTCTTGCTTTTAGCCATCTATAAGAATAAAAAGGTCTGGTGTGCCTCTCTTTGCAAAATTTTGAGAGATGCAGACCCTATAAAGCTTTCAGGGAAAGAAAGAAAGAAAGTAATATAAAGAGGAGTTGCTTCAAACCTATGATCGAGTCTTCATCACCACTGCTAGTGCCAAAGGACATGCCTTCCTCACCAAGAACAACATCATAGAGGAGCAAAACATTGATGAAAGAATTTTTGGTGATCATACCATTAACTCAATCTTGGAAAAAAAATGATTTGTTAATATTTGCCTAGTTTGTCAAACCCTATGTTAAGCATATAGTACTTAAGTTCTACACCAACTTGTTGCAAAGTATAAATGACCCCACCAGCAAGTCACATCACATGGTTTCTGTGTGAGGAAGATGTACAGGTTCAGCTCTGCACATATTAAACACTTGTTACACCACATTTGTACCAATGATGTGGAGTTTGGGAATCAGAGGGCATTATTATTGCTCAAATCACAAATGGAATCCATCTTACCTAGCCTATTGGTTCTAAACTACACTCATCTACCTTAGAACCAACATACATTGCCTTATATGCCATAGCCATGAGGAATTGGCTTCTCAACAGCTAGAGGCACAATGTGACAAAGAAGATGGCCACCCTATTGAGGAAGGTGGGAGTTAGGATCCAGTTTGATATTGGAGATTTAATATTCACTAAGATATGTAGACATACTGAGAAGGTAAACAATAAGCTCAGTTTCCCTTATTTATCTCTTATATTTCAAATATTATACTTGCAAAATGAAAAGATTGTCAAGGCCACTGAGAAGTATGAGAAGATGCCTCCTGAGCTGAAGTTCTCCCACAAGTGGTTAGAAGGCAGGCATGCTCCCCTGAACCTTAGAAATGTGCAAGAAGTAGCACATACTGAAGAGATAACATTGCCTAAAATTGTTGGCACAAATACAGACACAGTTCATAGTTCCTCAAACACATCAACTATTGTTGATTAGAGGCTCCTCAAGTTACTTTCTGATGAGATTGATGTCAATGAGAGGCGGATCAAGGATCTCAAAGCTCACAACAACAAGCTATTGGCCAAAACGCTAGATAGTTTGGCTAAGCAGTTTCGGTGATCCCTTAGAAATCCTTGAACAAAAAGGGGGATTAATTATGATGTGATAGTGATGGTAGTAGCAACAATAACCACAAACTTAGGGTTCTAATTCTCGATAATTTTCTATGATAATTCTTTGCCCCAATGTTCACTCAATCTAATAATATGGTAATCCTAACCTTGTATGTTTGGATCATGTTAACAAGCTTGTTCTTAATGCTTGCCTTAATGAAGATGAGAGTGCTTGATTAAAGGGGATTACTTAGGGGAAGAGTATGTAATTGTGATGATTTTATTTTCCCTATATATGTTTTGTTCAAAAATTGCCAAAAAAGGAGATTATTGACATATTTAAAGGCAAGTTTGCTTCTGTGGCTGAAACAGTGGCCACAATTTAAATAATTGTTTCATTGCCCAACTTGCATGTTTTAAAGAGTTAGCAGATTTTAGTACAAAAGCATTGTGCTATTTATTTTAAAGATATTTGGACATGTAAAGCTCATAACTTGAAGACCAATTGAGTTGAAATTGAAGACTTGAAGATTGGTTTCTTACAACCCAAGGGAGATTACTTGTTGAATAAGGAAAGTTACTTTCCATGTTTTAAAGGCATTGGTTTAAATCGAAACTCATATGGAAGTAGTATCTTGTACTGATTTTTAGCCATCTTTATGGAGAAGTGATTATATTGTAATTCTTATGTAAACAAAACTCAAGTAGTATATAAACTTAAGTTTTGCCTAGGTTAAGAGCACCTGAGAGTTTTGAGAGGTAGAGCACAAATTTGTTCAAGTTAGGAACGTCTGCACGCACATAATCAAGAGAGTCTTTTGAGTTGCAAAACTAACTTTCTAGGGAGAAGCTTGGTGGAAGAGTGATCTAGCCTTTGTATAACAATAAGGCCGCTAAATTGGTGAGTGTTAGATCAGTGTTAGAACTTAAATCATTGGTTGTACTACGAGAAAGATAGTGGATCATTGCTTTGGGCAACGCCCTGTAGACGTAGATTGAGATCGATATGCGTAAACAATCTTTTTATATTTATAGGTGGTACTCTTTTCTTTTTATCTTTTTATAAAATCAATTAAAAAACTCAAATATAATGATATTTGAACCTATGACACCAACATCAACAAAACCTGCATTTTACCACTTAAACCGAAATTTTGTTTTGATTTTGATATAATTTATACTACTTTTACACTAAAAACTTTTTCACCCACATCGTTATATCTCTACTAACTTTAAACCCCCAACCGAGTTGATGTCACGAGCTAACCTGACACAAACTTGGTTGAAGAAATGCTTACAACATATTATTATATACAAAATAAGTTATAACATTTGAACGTACTAAAAAAATGACAATACGAGTTGCAAAGTAATTGAAGTAATTTTTAAGATGTACTTACCTATTTAAATTTATTTTTTATCACAATTTAAATTATTTTATTTTATTCTATTATTAATTTCAAGTTATATATTTTATTATTTATTAGATATTATTTACATGACATTCTAGATAGAAACTAAATATATTTTTAAAAAAGGAGTAGAAAAGGACTGTTCAGCCTTGAGGAGGAATGGGCGAACAAGTTAAACAAGTGGTCAAAGACTCTAAAGCAAAAACAATAGGACATGACATGTGAATTTAATACTACCATATATTATTATATTTATAGGTTTAATGTTCTTTGTCTTTAGTTTGCGGTGATTAAGGCCCACACTTGTCTCACATTCGGACATAACTCTATGTTGCTTTCTGGTATCGCATTTCATTTGAATTTTAATAATGATAAACCCTATTTTTCTAACAATCTCGTTATAGGTTCCGATCTTATCTATTTTTTTCTTTACACAATATCTAAAATTACTCATAATCCCTATTTAACTCATAAATAAGAGGATAATACGCTTCAACGCACTTGAACCATATCTTTCTGTATTGATAACAATACCTATATCAATTGAACTAAAACTCAATTTAATAGCATTTTTTAGCCTTGATACACGTCCATTGTTTTTCTTATGTATTATAGGATAATAGTTAAATTTTAGTTTTAGTCCTCTATTATATTCAAATTTGATGTTTGATCTTTATATTTTAATTTTTGGTATAATTTGATACCTCAATTTTTATAACGTCACCGATTAGTCTAAGTACTTCATCCCGATTAAAATGTTTATATGAATTTTAAGAATGTTACCAATGTTAAAATTTTCTGTTATATCTAGGTCCAAGATATTGGGTACTACAAACGTGTTCTTTCTTAATTTTAAAATACCACACAAGTGAATTTAACAAAAAATATAATGACATTAATAACTAAATTTGAAGTTCTAAAATCGAAAATAGAGGGATTGAATTTCTAAAAAAGAAAATATATGAATTAAATTTTAAACTTCTAAAGAGTACATAAACTTTAAGCATATTTTAACTTTTAGATTTTTACTCTATAATTTAGCTCAGAAAATAGTTCCCAATGTGAATGATGGATAAAAATCATACTAATATTTCTTATAATTTATATTTTGAAGGCATAATAATTTATTTATTCCTTATATATTTAGTTTAATTTTGTAAAAATTAATATTATTATAAAATAGCATTTAAAATTTTGAGGTGGATTGGGATGAGATTAGAAAAGCCAGTTTAAGATTAAGTGTAAATTTTTTGAATAAAAAATCGAGTTTTACCTCGTCAATTGTCATCCATTCTAGCGAAGGACAGCTTAAATGTAGTGTTGTTAGAATCAGGTTAATTATGTTGATGTTGATTTAAACAAATAAATTGAATTCACCTCAAATCGAACCATTCAAAACTAGTAAAAATTGAGAATTGAGGAAAAACAACAGTTGAACCTCATATCAACAATCAGAATTGACGGTGTAATCGATCCCACGATTCGATTCTTAAAACCTTAGTTTAAATGCATAGCTAACAAGTTAGAAGAGGGGGACTTGGAACAGTAACACCTTTAATCAAAAACAAATGAATGAGCAAAAGGGTATGGTGTTATGGGCCAGTCTTTGCCTCTCTAAAGTGTCCCACATTATATTAATAATTGTTTCAGATTCTTTGTCCCCCTTTTACCACAAGTTGTGCTAACGGGCAATGCATTTCTGCTTGTGGTTTTAGTCCTTTTCTTGACTCAAATAGTTACTTAAAAATCCCTCACACTTTGCACCACTCTTCAAATCCATGCAATTTTCAGTCAATTTCACCCATTCCCATTTTACCATCCAAGTTGGGTTCATTTTCTCCTAAACCAGAGCTACTCGATCTAATATTATCGTATTTATTGTGATTGCAGACCCAAATTTTGAATTCGAGTTACTTTGAATAAGAGAAAGAAAGGAAAATCTTACACTGAAAAATGTGAAAGATTGATCTGATTGTGTGGGCAGAGGATGTTGAAAAACCCCTTTTTGCAGCTTTGTTTTTGGGGGTCTTAAAGCACAAATGAAGTACCAAATATAAAGAAATAAGGCCAATTTGGATTTGAAAAATTACGGTGGTCCGTTTCAAATTCTATCTTAAACGGAACTTTGACCAGATTCCGTAAATTCCAAGACCAAAGAGAAAGAAAAGTAAGGGCAATTATTTTTCTTGGTTGGAAAAATCAGCACTCCATTAATTACACAATTTAAGGAGCCCAATAAAATTCAATTGCTCCTCTCTTTCCAACCGAGTTTGCAATTTCCCCATGTTTGAAAAACAGGTAATCTTTTTTCGACCCATTTTAGTGCGCTCGAACTCACTTCCTCCCATATTAACAATAATACTCATATCAATCGAGCTAGATTTAATTGACAGTTTCTTAAGTTTTAAAATATTTTGATTAAATTCTTGAATCGCATATCAATCAACTTAAAACGCACGCAAATTTGAGGTATAAAAGATGCAAATAACCCTTAAGAAAAGGGGAAGGCAGTGAATAAGCAGGGAAATGGCACTGTGGCATAGATAAAGACATAATATTCTTTTCTTCACTTAAAACTGGTAAGGGGTGAAAGTCTTTTAGACCCATCATTCCTATCATCTTTTATGGTTCCATAAATAAATGAAAGAAACCTCCATTATCTCCCTCTTCATCTCTTTGCCTTTGTCCCTACTCGCCGACCCTTAAACCCCCCATTTGTGTCTGCAAAATCTCACTTATTGTTTTGCTTACATATACAAATCGCTTGTTAGATCCATTGACAGATAGAGAAAAAAGGGTTTAAAAATGGATAAAAGCTGTCAATCTTCTGGTGAATCCTCCATTACTAGCAATAGCTCCACTGCTAACAATAGAGATCATTACCTTAAACACCTTAACAAGCTTTCCCATAAGATTTCTAAACCCTCTTCTTCCACCACCGCCGCCGCCGTCGCTGCCTCCGCCGCTGGTCCGCTCATCAGGAAGTCTTCTTTTGAACTGACCCAGAATCTTACACAGGCTCAGCTTCCGCCTCCGCCACCGCCGCCTCCGAATCCTAGCCAAAGTGGTCTCCAGGCTCAACAACACCAGCCACCTGTTTACAACATCAACAAAAACGACTTCAGGGATGTGGTGCAGAAGCTTACCGGTTCACCGGCTCACGAGCGCTTTTCTACTCCGCAGCCAATCCACCAACCCAAACCACAAAGCTCTCGGCTTCAAAGGATCCGACCTCCTCCTTTGCCGCATGTTAGTAATCGTCCTTCTCCCATGATGAATATGAACCCTTCCGGTTGCTCTCAATCTAACCCTCCCGTCGGTGGCCCTACTGTTAATAGCTTCATGAATCAAAGGCCACCTGCTACCGCCCCTCTTTCACCACTCCCACCACTCCCGACTGTACTCGCGGCGGCCGAATCCCCTGTCTCTGCCTATATGCGTTGCCTACAAAACTCCTTATCCACCTCTGTTGATCCTAACCCAAAACAATTCACTGGGTTCCCACCATTAGCCCCACTCGTTTCACCCCGTTGGAACAACTTGACCGCCCCGCAACAACAACAACAACCTCCGCCGCCGCCGCCGCAGCAACAGCCACAGGTATCATCACCACTACCATTCGGCTGCTTGAATTCCCCACGGTCACCCTATGCTTTACTTTCCCCAAGCTTGCTATTTTCTCCAAATTCGGGTCAACTAGGATTCCCTCTTTCACCAACAGTGCCCGTGCCCATCCCAAAATGGCGAAGTCTTTGATAATTTGGTAAGTTCTTCAAAAGAAAAAAAAATATATATATATATAAGGTTTTAGGCTTTTTGTACATGGATAGGGTTGATGGATAATTTTATTCAATTACCAGTGGTTGGATAAAGAAACAAAAAGAAAATCTTACCCTGGTCAGTTAGAATTAGAAGCTTGTTTCTGGGTTCTTTTTTTTTTTTTCCTTTAATCTTTGTCATGTAAAACAGATACTTTAAAACTATGTTCATCTGCCTATATTTGGTGCTGTTTATGCTTTTTTTTCTGCTAATCTTCTTTTAGCCCATAGTGGAATAGTATATGAAGTATAGAATCCTGTTGGCCAATAATTGGATTAGCTCTTTGTTCCTGTTTTAGTCATCCTATGTGGATTTATCCATAGATTTGAAGTAATTTATATAAGTTTTGCTTAGGAGTTGTAAGGATAGGAAAATTGGATATGGATATGGATATGTGCTTGAGTATGAGTATTGTATAGAAGCTATGTATTTAAAACTAAAGTTAATCCTTTTTGCCCAAACTCAGAGTCGGATTGCATTTTGCTATTCTACTAAAGAAAGGGCAAATTAGTTCTTGAATATTAGATTAAAACTTCATCTAATTCTATGGTTAAAAATAAGAGGTTTTTACATTATTATGAGGTACACGTGATATGTCACGTGTCATTCAAACATCTGCTATAGATACGTAAAACATGACTAGACTACTTGTAGTGAATATCAATGGTATCAAGTTGACTAGGTTTTGGTTTAATGGCAAATAAAAGACTTTGGGAATTTTAAGGGCTCAATTTTAAATCCAATCATGTGTGAGTTTGATCGAGATTTTTTTCATGGGTGAGTTTAGATGGGCAGTGCGTTTAACTGCAGTTAGTATAAAAATAGCGGTGGCGGTGAAAGTAGAAACTGTAGTAATATCGTAGCTTGAGACAAAAAAGTAGCTAAACACACCGTACCGTACGCAATTGTCCATCTAAACTCACCCTTAATTTTCGGTTTAATGCTTATAATAATTGGTTTTGAGTATGCTGTTGATATAGTTGTAAGTTGGTTTCTAGGTTTACATGTTAGTGATTGCATGTATATGATTTGGGATCTTTATAGAAGTTGTATTTCATTTAATCAAATTGGCAGGGAAAGAAAAGAAGCTAATTTAACTTTTGACTGTGTTTTTCTAATAATATATATTTATAACATAGTGGAGAGGGAAAGGAAGCTAAAAGTCACTAAAATTGTTGACTTTGAATATGAATGCTATTGGGTTTGGAGAGCAAATGGTGTTTCCTGTGAGGATGAAGACTTTTCTTGAAGTTGAGGCAAAATGGCTAATTTTAGTGCTTGGAAAAGCTTTTACAAAAAACTTGGTTGGTAGAAAAAGGTTGAATTATGCTACAAATTTTTGTAGTTTCCTCAAAATTTAAATTTTAGTTAATATATTTTTATTTTTAAGAATTTATTTTATTTATTTTTTAATTTTTAATATTTAAATTTATTTGATAATATGTTTATTTTTTAAAATTTATTAGTGTGATATTTGAAAGGAAAAATTTTGATACGGTAATAAATTTGAATTTAATAAAAGAATTTTAACCGTATTAATAATTAGACTTGTATTTTATATTAAAAATTTGAGGATTAATTTCTAAAACATGAAGATCATTTAGAGCATATTTTATATTATAATTAGGAAGTGCACTGAAAATTTATGGGAAGAGCTTTCATATTGTATGGGAAATATCCACCTATTTCACTAGGGTAAAATGGAAAATTACTTTTATCTTCAATATTTTATTGTTTTAATTAAAAATAAGAATAATATGCTGATTGTGTCTTAGTTTAATTGGTATAAGTATTATTATAAATATAAGTATGTTGAAGTACATTATCATCATATTTATAGAAATAATAATAAAATAATTAGTTATAAAATATTTTATTTATTACTAAATTAAATTTTAAATCGTATTATATTATAATATAATATTATGTGAAATACAACATGTTGGATTACTATTTGAAAGCTTTTCCGAATAAGTCATTATAAAGTACGACTAAATTGATAATCGAAATATGACTTATATCATAATAAATATTTAGAAAGTCCACATATGGTATGCAGATATAAATTTATATCAAGTCTACATATAATGGGACATGAATCAAATAAAATATAGATTGAGAACTTGCATATGATTTTACACAAAATGGTATTTGAACTTGAGATCTTAGCGTTCACAAGGTCGTAGCCATGCAATTAAGCTTACATATGGTAGGATATAAACCAAAAATAAATGTAGATTGAGAACTCAGACATGATATATACAAAGTGAGATTCGAACTTTAGATCTTAAAGTGCCCAAGACCTTAACCTTGCAATTAAGTTAAGTTGCAAAGTATTGTTAGTCGGGAGCCAATGGACTCTCCAATAAATCAATGTTGCCCGTATAAGGGTTCTATCTCTCAATTTTAATGAGAAATTGAAAGGTAGACTATTATTTTACCTTTTATTAAGTTTTTTTTTTACCTTTTATTAGTTAATTATTAGGGTTTTTTCGGAATAATATAAATTATATAAGAAAACTTTAAATCGATATGGCAACTGACGATTTAGGGTGATTACGAGGCAATGATTATATCAGAAAGAGATATAAAATCTTCGTAATCCCAAGTCGACATGTCGATTTGGGTTCCCAATGGCTTGTCATCTCGGAATTTTGGGATGTTTTTATATTTTTTATAATTTTTATTTTTAAATATGAAAAAAATATTTTATTAAATTTATTTATGTGGTTTTTAAAAGGGAAACATCATAATCGGTCAATTGTGAATTATTAAATTAGTCAATGTTTGATTTTTCGATTCAACCCATGAATTATAAACTATACATAAAAGTCCTAGAAACCACATTTAATGTGAACAAGAATTGAGAAAATATATCAAAATCAACATCAAAGTTGGTCGCAGATGAACAAACCAGAAATATATTGTAAAAGCATTAAAATATTGAAAAAATATATATTACATCAAGAAGAAATATGTTATATTTTAAATTTATTCTTTTATTTATATTTTATAAATTTTAAAATTTATGTCTAATTGTTAATTTCGTTTTTAATTGATCGGTCTGACATTTGAAATAAAAAGAATTTTCACTTAATAATCATGTAACACAAAATAGATTTTATAATGAACCTAAATTTAACCGTATTAATAATTGGACTAGTATTTTTAAATGAACTAAATGGAATAATGTAACATAGCTGATAATATATTAAATAATTAATTTTATCGTAAAACTAAAACATTAAAATATTTTTATTGAGGAAATGCTGAAGAGAGGTTAAAGTTAGCAGAGTAAAATTGATGAACTCTGTTAAAGTGGTCTTTGTGTTGGTCTTCGGTCTTCTCTATGCTTTCACAGTTCTCTTCTGGGTAACAGAATTTTGAGGTAAAAACAACAATGATGGTGTTTAATGCAGATATTGTTGTTATTTTAAGGGTAAAATATGCTATATAAGTCCATAAGGGATGAAGCCAGAATAGAAAATTGTTTTAGGGTTAAAGATAAATCATAAATTATTAAAAGGGTCAAAGTACAATTTAACCATTATACTAATATGTAATTTTATCATTTGGGGGCTAATGCCATTGCCTACTTTGTCTTTGGTCCTCAAAGTCTATTTACTCTTCATAAATTTGGAGTTTAATCTATTTCTTAAAATTTGATTTTTTGGTTTTAGATTTTAAAGTTCATATTATTTTTAGTTGCATGACTATCTATCAAGTGAGTAAATTTTTTTATTTTTAAAATATTATATCAACAAATTTAACAAAAAAATAATTATGTTAACGATTGGACTTGAATTTTAAAATCAAAACTAGAAAAACTAAATTCCTAAAAATAATAATATGGAGAGTTATGACATATTTTAATCTTATTATAAATAAGATATTTAACTAAATTTAAAGATTGTGATTAGTCTTTAGAAGGCTAAATTACTAAAAAAAAAAGCCCCTCGAAAATAATTCAAAAATCAAACGAACCTTGGTTGAAAAGTGTAATTAATTGAACCTTTTGCATTGCCATTTCCGTTAGAGCTCCTGACGGACTGTTAAGGACATGAAAATTTTGATGATGTGGCAGTTGACATGGCAGCTGATGTGGAAAAACACTGGCGTAGAGGGATTAATTGGTTTTTTTTTACAAAGATTTAATTAATTTTTAAGAATTATATAAAAATTCTCAAGAAATTAAAATATTTTAGAAGTTATAGAAAATTAACTAAAATGAAAAACAAAATTATTAAATTTATTATAAAATTTTAGCTAAAAGTTATTAAAACAATATAAAACTTTTGAAAATTATAGAAAATCTACCAAAATTATCAAATATCATAAAATTTAAAATTATAAAACTACTAAATTTTATAAAATATTATTAATATGTTATGAAATAATGAAAATATTAAATAAATATTATAAAATAAGAAATGATAAAAAAATTATATAAAAGAACAAAAATTAATAAAAGATTATAAAAAATTAAAGTATAAAAAGTTGTAAAAAATAAATATATATATATATATATAAGAAAATTATAGATTTTTAAAAAAAAATTTGAAGGATTGGATTAGATTTTAATGGGGAACTTGAAGTAAGAGGGTAATCAAACTTGGATGAGGTGTCAAGTAAAGGGTTCGAAAAATAATAGATTTAGTATTTGGTGGTTTAATGTGGGTCATCAGTAATGGTTTTGGTTGAGATATAATCAATGTACATTGATAAATATGGTTAGAAGTAGTTTTTATTAAAAAATTTTAAAAATTATAAATGTTATAAACAAATTTAAATTTACTACTCTTTTTATAAATTTTTATATTTTTATAAAATTTGAAAAATTTTATATAATACGTAAAAAATCAATTAAGCCCTTCTAAAATAATTAAAAAATAAATTAAGTCCTCGTAAATTAATAAAAAATCAATTAAGTCCTCTACATCAACATTTTTCCACATCAACTGCCACATCATCAAAATTTTCATGTCAGTCGTCACGTTACCCACCACGCCAACTAACGATCCGTCAGGGGCCTTAACAGTCTGTCGGTGAGCCTAATTAATTATTATTTTTGAATTAAGGGCCTCATTGATTGCACTTTTCAATTACTAAGGATTAAGTTGCATTATATGCTCGATTTGTAATATAAGAAGACAATTTATATTAGTAGGTAAGTTAAATTGTCTTTAGATCATGAGATCAAATTGAGCAAATGACTCATGTTAGAACTATTGTGTGGTCTATAAGTTCAATTGGGAAGATAATTTGTCTTGATTATCGAAGATCGATTAACTTTTAAAAATAAAGACATAGATGTGATTATCTAAATTGACAATACATCGAACATGACTCAAGATGAATAAGTCTTAGATTCGACAGTCGATTAATTCACTTGTGACATCCATAGTGTAACTTATCTAAATCCTTAGTAATTGAATGCCCATATGTGTATGACTCGTATAGTTTAATATATAGAAGATTTATGCTCTCGAGGTAGTGGGTCGAAAGTTGATATATTGGGTACATGTCTTATGCATGATATGGCTCCAATAACAATAATGAAATCATAGCTTGATAATAAGAGTAAAAGATATCTTCTCATAAGAATTGTATGGATTATGAAAGATACGGTAATGACTATGAGATACAAAGAGAGATCAAATTAAATGAACAAATTTAACTTTAAGGAATCATGAATATCCTATTAGAGTAGCACATATTATAAGCTCATTGGACTAAAGCTTGATACTTAGTGGATTGACTCCATTAAATATCTTTGTAATTAAAAGACAAAAAGTCAAAACTTAATTACAAATTATTTTATCCCTAATTAAATATGTTCATTTGAGCACTCTGCTAGCTTATTATACCAATGAACGGATTGCACAAAAGAACCGAGTAGATTGACAAAAGGATGAATGAGAAATAAATTGCATGGATTACTATCTACAATAATTACAATTTTTTCAAGGCAGGCAATAGATGACTTGAAATTAAATTAATTTATTTGAATTATTATTTAACTTCTTAAATTATTCATTAGAATGACTTTTCCTTATTATCTTTTTGGTACATGTCCGTTTACACTCCATTTTCGAGTTTGCCGATCATATAATGTCATCCCCAAGGTTCGAAACAATGTTCTCTCTTTAAGAGTGCAATGTGCCTTACCATTACACCCCACACTTATTGGAGGCTGTTACTTATTATTATTCTCTCGATAACACCTTTGTAAACACAATTAGATTCATTATAGGCTTAAGAAGCAAGTGGTTAAAAATGTTAACATCCCCCTCTTCCTTCTCTTCCTCTCTTTCCCTCCTCTTCCCCTTCCCCTTCCCCTTGCTTTTGCTCTTCCTTCTCCTCTCTTCCTCTTCCAGTTTCTTCTTCTTTAAAATCTTTGTTTTCCTTCTTTGTCCCCCTCTTCCTCTGTTGCCAATGATGAGACTATCGACAGTCCCCTGATGGCGTCTCTTTCTGGCAACGATCCTTCATTTCCCTCCCCTCCCCCATTTCACCACTTCTCGTTTGTTTTTTACCTTGGTCTCTTCGTTGGCCTTTTTGACCTCTTTGCTTCTGGTGCCTTTGTTGGTCAGTTTTTGGTTGTGGATGGGGTTAGAATGCGAGGCTCAAAGCTCTTCGGCCTCTCCCCCTCTTGGCCTTTCCCTTTTATGTTTTTCCCATTTTTTGACATAATAATATGTTGGCCTCAGTCTACTTGTCATTAGCATCATCCTTGGCCCCCCCCAAATGCCATGGTGGTTTTAACTTCCTTCAGTGTGAGTGAGTATGTCCTTGTAGGAGATTGCCTGATTTAATTTGAGCTGTTCACACTTATTGCATCAAGTTAATAGAGACGTGTTCATTGCAACGGACATTGACGGAGCTTACGCATTATGTTGGACCGGTGAGTGTTTCCACCATCACTTCCTCTTTATAAAATTCAAGCAGATTTGCTCCGTTTCTTTCTAGCCTACTGGGCTTTGTCTTGTAAACCTGTTCCTATGAATGAAACTTCTATTGAACAAGAACTTATTAAGCTGACAAAATGCAACAACAATGCGTTATAAACATTCAAATGGAAATTGAAGTCTGTATTGATTGATTAACAGTTACAAATATCTTCTTTTTTAATACGCTAAAGCGATGATAAGAACATTCAACTTGGAAAACTTGTTTCGGAGCTAATACCCCATTACGTTGCTTTCTCTTCTTCCTCAGCCTATAATTTGAGTTTGCTCAGTTCAATCTTTTTGACTGGATATGTGTACGCCTCATAATTGATTTGCTGCCCCAAGCAACTTAGCTTTGTGAGTGTGGTTATCAGATCAACCTGGACCAGGAGAATCATAGTCTCGAGTTTAAACCAAGACCCGGGTTTAATGTTCAGCAGGAAGTAATTACGATTTCTTATATTGAACTTGGCAACCATGCAAGGACTAAGCTCTTGCTACATTGAAATACAAAAGGAGAAATAATGACCGAACCTCATAATCTGTCTGGGACACTGTTTCTCGGCTCCGCTGGTATTTTTGAACCCAAGGAATAACTTCTGGATCATTGACCAATAAAGCCTCTGTAGCACTTTGTTCTGGACCCAAGAATGCAGACATCACGGCAAGCTGATCAACCAAGAAGAGAAAATAAAGACTCGGATTAGGGTGCATGCATGATTGTGACCGGAAAACACAAATGAGGAACTACCTGACGGGGACCAAAGCCAATTTCTTTGAACTTATCTTTCATTTCCTGCACACTAGCTTTCTCCCAAATAGGCACTCTTCCCTCTGGGTCTGGCTCTTCAGCATCACTTCGTCCAAACTGCCGGTCAAACAAGCCCCACTATCGGCACAATATAACAGTAACAGTATCAATAATAGTGAAGTACCAACTTCAATCACATTTACAGTATTTAAGACTACAAACTCGAGGAGGAAACACCGGTAACGGATTAGATGCGAGCTGATAGAATTTTGGCTTAAAGAAATGTAATAAGCTAATAGAAAAGAAAACACCTGCCCACTTGAACCATATGCTGCATAAAGTGTACGTCCTTTATCTTCATTCCCACCACATTTGCGAATAGCAGCTGCCAGAAAAGTAGACTTGACAGCAGCTTGAGCTGTTAAGAAACAAATAAATGCCGTGTCGGTGAGTACTAATTATCTGCTTCTTGTATAATTCTAAACTCATTGCTAGATAGCTACAACAAAACTTGAAATATCAAACGTTTACAACATATCACCTGCATATTGGATGAGATCCGCATACGAGATAGGTCCTCCCTTGGAATAAGAATCGATTTCCTTCTTAGCTTCATCTAACAAACTCATAGCAGCAGCAAGCCCTTTATTTTCAGGTCGGCTTAACTCTGAGCTTTAAGCAAGAAAAAAGATAAGAAACAAAAGAAATTAAAACATGAATGAGAAGCTAAAGCAAGCGATTCTTCCGAGTCACACTTAAGGAAGGTTTATTAGCAAAACATGTTTGTTGGCAATACATTAGATAAGTCAAGGAAATCCCTTTATTATCTACATTTTAAAAGATAGAAACAGCTCAATAGTAAAACAATATCGACCTTAGTGTCAGTACAATAAATGGCTACCTTAAGAACAGCACACATCACTTGCCTTCAAGTGAGAAACTTCATTTGTAGGTTGTTTGCATAATTAACCCCTCTAGTTTCATTTTAGACATCTATAATGGAGAACAAATTGGCATATATCACATAGTTCCTAAGCACAAACTTATATTCAGCGTGTAAAAACATGACATACCTAAAACGAATTGATCCATTCGAGCCACCAGATTTTGTAGCCTACAAACTTAAGCAGCAGAAAGTTACTATATTTTTATTTCATTTCATATATAGTGAAGTAAAGAAGATACATCGTATAAAATTCCCAAAACCTTTTAACAAAAATCATTTATCTGACCTTGTCATAAGTCATAGCATCATTCAATGCCAAAGTTAGCATGGATGGGATAAGATCTGGGTTTCCCTGAAATTAATGATTGAAAGATAACATTAACAAAAGGTTAATACATGTTTATTGGCCCCTGTACTCTAGTGAAATTTTCACTTCAACCTTTTACTATTTCTTTGGTCACTTTGCCCTATCTACTTTCGTTCCATCCATCATGTTAGCCCCTTGACCATTTTCATTAAAAAAAAAATCCCATGTGTTTGCAAATTCGCCCCTTGACAATAGGCTTGATACTTGTTTTGGCCAATGTACTGCGATGAAATTCTCACTTTGGCCCTGTACTATAGTCAAATTCTCACTTCAGCCCTTTTACCATTGTCCAAGTGTTTGCACTTGATTGGCTTAAACAGCCGCACCATAATTTATTTTAACAAAAATAGTCAAGGGGCAGAGTGAAAAAAAAATAGTAAAAGGACCAAAGTAAGAATTTCACTATAGTACAGGGGCCACAATAGGTGTTAAGCCTTAACAAAATGACCATTACGAGCATAACAAATTCAATGCGAAACCGTAAATTATGTCGACAGACACAAATGCTAGTCTTCACTTTCGACGCTCTAAACAGGATATGTAAGCATACCTTCATAGCTTTAGCCAAGGTTTCCTTAATACTTGCTGCAGAAGAAAAATGTTGGAATACAATTTAGCATAATAGTTGCATCTTAGTCAATTTAGAGGTGAAACGATACTAGTATGTAAAGAGTAACTTACAGAGAAACTCGGACCGTTGTCTTCGTTGTATCAAATCAGCAGCACTTGCCATTTCAACCCATGATCCTGAACTTGCAAGTAATTCCTAAAAGAAAGGTCAAAACTGGCAAAAACTTATCACCACATTATATTCTAATTCAAGAGGAAGTACATGTTCATGATTGACACTATGGCACACTATATCCACCTATGTAAAGCTTAAATGGTTTAAAAAGGTAAATTAGAAACACACACATATATCAATTGTAAATTACATAATATCATCTTCTTCCAGCTTACCATGCCAACGGATGCTCCAATGCACTTAAGAACATCTCTACGATGAAAACCATATTCACCACAAACATCAACAGATTGGGTATTATTATTACTACAACGAATAGCAACCTGAAAATTTCAGTGCATGAAATAATGAGTTGCAGGCAGTCATTGGGTTAAACACTAAAAATTCAAACAACCCAGATCATTAGTAAGCATTTCAAAGGGAATGTAGTTCAAAGAAAAGAACTTACAGGACGAGTGAGGTATCTAGTAGCAGCAATAGAGGGAGAATTGAGAGAAGGGTCAGAGACAGGGACGAGAGAAACTAAAGAAGGTGTGGTTGAAAGGAAAGACACCCTCATTGCCTCCAACTTCCCTAATTGCTAAACCAATTTCCTTGTAACAGAGTTTTGTTTGGCACAAGCAAGAGAGAGCAGATATGTGAAAGGGACAAGGGTGGTGGTGGTGGGGGTGAGAGTAGTGAGTACGTGTGGAGTATGCAATAGAATCGATGATTTTGGATCATCCTTATCTCTATCTATTTATCTATCATAATCTTGATTCTTTTGTTTGTGTGTTTCGACTATGGGATCGGTTAATGGACCCAAATTAGTGGTATTTGTTAAGCCATAGAAATTAGAAACGAACCTGCTGCCGCCATGGGCTTCCTTTTTCCTATATTTGGGTCAGAGAACAGAAAACAACCTAAGCAAACAAGAGAGCTTTGGATTAGATTGTAATACCCTTAGCCTAGAGCCAGGGAAGGGATCACCCTAAAAATTATCCGAAACCAACAAGTTCCGATTGGATTTAGGATAAATCTATCTTGTCTCAATATATTTATGAAATTACCTCTTATTATATTTATTATTTAGATTTAACTCGTAAATTTTAATTCTAGAACACTCCCAGGACACAATCATAATATGGATAAAAACATTTTTAAAAAATAAAAGCCGAATGTGGCTTTAATTGAAATGATAAAATTAATATAAGGAACATCAAAATATTTTTGAGTTCAAATCTCATAAATCTTATCATCCATATGTATTTTTTAGATTTAAAAGACATAAACACACTCAAAATAATATTTGTTACCTTCTGATAATCACCTAATCGTTATGTGATATTAATTCAATGAGTACACATAAGCAAATCCTCGTCACGTCATCAAATAATTGAAAAACTTGGGTCAAGGTTGGGCTTTCTATAAAATTTCAAGGGCTGGTCAGGGGAAAGTTTTTTTATGTCAAGAGTCGAGTAAGAATTGAGACGCAATGGTAAGACTTCGTGGAGCAAAAATCCGACCTGCCGCACCCCACCCCACCCTATTGCCATCACTAGGGGCAGGCGGCCAGCTAAGTTCTGTTGTCATTGGTATCATTCCATTTCGTCACTTGAAGTAAACGACAAGAAAGAATCACATTAGACATGCAAGAAAAGCAATGGAGATAATTGAAAATTAATAGATGGAAATAGTTCACATTAATTATTATTTCTTTAAGCGGTAGTACAAATATCATGTGCACAAATTATGAAATGCCACCTATGGCACTGCAGAATCCTAGCCAAAGTAATTAAACATCACTAGAGCATGTGAATTTCCTTCCCCTCGTTTTAGCCTTAGCTAAAATACCTTGTCGAATCGGAATCAATTTCCTAAAACTCAACAATATATACACTTCCGCGTCCCCCATTCTTGCAGTGGAACCCCCCCCCCCCAGCCATATGAATATATCTGATTCATCGATAACAGATAACAATTAACATTACCGTAAGCCAGGTGCCACCACACAACGAGATTGGGGATCTTCGATAAAAATGCATTTGTTTGTGCAGTATCTCATCTATCATCTCATACTGGCAGTAGATGCATTTACATTCTCAGATACCCTCTTGCACAAGCAGTCGGGTAACGGATTTACATAAAATGCTTCTTCTGAACGAAACCTGTCCATGCCCTTAGTTCCTGATACAGGACCTCTTCTCCTCCTCGGTGATCCTTGCCTATAGCACACAATCCATGAAACAAACAATAACTTGAAAGGGAACTATTTCCTGTTGTACATGCAGGAATGATAAAAATGAAGTCACTCTCTAAGCAACATCTAATTAATTTTCGGACAAGCAACATACAGTTTTTTGTGTATTTCACTGATTCGATTGGAAACCTTTCTGCCTTCCATCAATAACCCCTTTTCGATTTTGTCAAATAGGCGGACTAGTGCTTTCCTGAAGGAGAGAATAAAGGAACTTCAGTAAACCACAAAAAATTAGGATATAAATCATACATATATATGAGTTAAAACAAGACGAGTTCCAGAAAATAATTTGACTAGCCTGTCAGGAGAGATGGTTTTCCTATGTCCCAGAAATCGACGGTGCCCTTCAACTGCTCTTGCCATGTTTCCAGAGTATGATGGAATGAAGACATCACTTTCCACAGATACAATGTAATCGAGTGCAGCCATTTGAGATGCATGGTTGGTGAATGGTTCAAGCTCCTCAACAGAAGCCAATTTTTCCTTCAAAATACCAAAAGATACAAGACAACATTACAACTCCATGTTAGTCCTTATTCACCAACTAGATAAAAGAACCGGAATAAATATCATTAAAAATCAGTCTCACTATAATAATATTTGATTAATAAACTTCAAAATCTCCGTTAACATTAAGTAGCAAATATTTGATGTTATGTTTATTCACTACTGACCCGAAAAGAAGTGATCCAAATGAAAACCTACCTTGCTCATTAAAATGGGATAGCGAGACCGTAGATCAGCCATATGAGTATCACCCCCATATATCTCTCCAGCAGCAATGTATATAGGGGTGTTTGATGGGTATCCCAGACCAGTTAGAAAAATCCCAACCTCTGTTGGGGTTAAGGGGCAATATCCTCTGGATCTCTGTTCCGTTGCATTAATGTCCTTGATTTTCCAATAGGCAGTGTTTTCTCTGCACATTCAGAAAGAAAGTGGCAAAACGAAGAGTTGATCTCTAATCCAAACAGAGGACTAGGTAGTATTGTGCACAATAAAAAGCAATACTCTCCTCCTCCATCTTACAACTCTTTTTCAAACTTCCACTGTGCATATATAGAGAGGTAGCCAAGTGCTATACCTGATTGTCCTTAGCTCTTCAGCTTCAACATCAGATAAACCATGTGTGCAACCACTAAAGGCAAGCATGTCTTTTTCATATCGTAAATGCAACGCAATGAAAGGACCATATGCTCTCATTCGATCAACCAACAACTTCAATAGTCAACAACTTAATAAGTATGACAAATATAGAAACAAAAGAAAAGACCACTAGAATTAGATTGATATTCAGGTCAAAGCAATTACTTTCCCCATTGCTTCAATTTTGGGGGAAAAACGAAGTGCTTTGTAGCAAGCACGACAGCGAAGCTTTTGTATGTCAGGAGGCAGATGGTTGTTTGCTAGGCGAGAATCAGATTTAGCGGCTCGAATAACCTGGTAAAACAGGGAGAGATAAGCCTAATCAGGAAGAATTAATATACCAATTGGCATAATCAAAATAAAAGCTTCAACAAACAAACCTGAAATTCTTCCCACAGACTAGCTATTTCATCCCGGTAGTACTCCAAACCAGACCAGCTTCTAAAATGCATAACTACTTTGGTAGCAGAAGACAAATCCTTAGGAAGCTTTTTTATGACTTTAACATCATTAGCCAGAGCATTAATAAAATGGTCCTCATCAAAAACATCAGAGAAATTGCTGCAAATCAACAAAGAAGAAAATGTATATCCATCACAACCAAAAGAAAAACCTCAGTCAGAAATAGAAAGTAGTGCTATTTTTGTAAAGATTATGACTTGAAGAAGGGAGGCTACCTAGTATCTTGCCAAAATGACCGTTTATCAAGTTCTGGAACTACAAGGGTGGCATTTATTATACGGGCTACAGCAACCATGTCACATATCTGTAATTCAAGAAAGAGACTCCAGTCAGCTAAATAATTCAGAAAAACTGATATAATGGCTATAGTACCATGGTTCCACTATTTTTATCAGCAAACTTTAACACAAGTAACAATTTAATCATTCAGTATCATAACATATACATAGGTATCCGAAACCATTGTGAGTTTTAGGAGAATTGGACAAATTTCAACAAACAAAAGAAGACAACTTCAAAATATCTTTATAGAAAGAGGAAACCTAGTAAGATCAAGCTTACATTAAGAAGTATTGGAAAAGCATGCAAGTATTGTAGTTCCACAACATTCATAGAAGACTATGTTTCTTCTAATCCAAGTTATGACAAGTCTCATTTTACCCAACCATATACACCAAAATATAGCAGATATAGACACCATGTATATATATACATACATATATATTATCAAACTAGAATTCAGCCATGAAAAGGAAAGAGATACAGACCCCAGCTCGCATTTGGTTGAGCCCACCATTTGTATGAACTAGAAGGTAGCCTCTTGACTCATCAGGGGCTGAGCAAACAAACCATAAATTAAAAATGAATAAACAGGTACATAGTAGACACATCAAAAAAGAAATCCAAACCTACCCGTATAATTAGAACCGGGCTGCACACAGGGCACGAAATCGCGATTAGAAGGTTGCTTCCACAACTTCTCAAAATCCAGACTTCCATTGGCACCATTCAACTGTCAAATCTAAAGGAGTGAAAAAACATGAAAGATGCATGACTACTTTGCATCAATACTTCTACCTACTTGACTAGAACCACAATCCTCGCCCAACACCAACAAGGTACCAAACAAATTAAACGACCAGTAAGAAAATCAAAACACTCCCCAGAAAGGGATTAGGTATTTAATTTCCAATAAGTCAATAACCAGTCAACTATCTTTCAAATGGATTAAAGAAATCAAACAGGTCACAATGTCAATGAGATAGTCCAATTTATAGCAACAACCTTTTCCTCTCTTTTTTTCTCAGCAACCAAACAGAGAATTATCCAATAAATGAAAAGAACACGAAAACCTTGTGAGACGAAAGAGGAGCTTTGGATAGATGAGGCGGAGCCTGCTCTTTCGATAAATGAGGCGGAGTTAGCTCCTGTGTCCACTTTTTCTCTGCACTTAATTTCTGGTAATTTAATTCATGCTGCTACAGAAATGGAGAAAAAAAAAACAAATTATATAAATATGCAAATCACGGAAAATATATATATAAGTTTCCACATTAGTATCATACATAAATTTTATTTTATGGAAGAAAGAACACTAAAGCTTGGAGAGGAAAATGAAAAAAAAGGAAACCCTAAATCAAAGAAAGAGATAATACTTACTTGAGTGACGGTAGGGAGCTTGTAAGGATCAGACAAGTCGGAGACTTTAGAAGAAGGAAACACCTGTACGCGAACAGAAAGCAATCCCATCAAAGCTATTACACATATAGCGCACGTTAGCAACTTCCTCAGCACCACCACCACCACCACTTTCCGCCTCCGCCACGGCCACGGCCACTGCATCTTCTCTTTCATTCTTCCCTCCTAAATAGAATAAATAAAACAAAATTACATAATAAAAAAATAAAAATAAAAACCTTTCTTCCCTAAAACAAAGCAGGCGAGAAACAATGTGGAAGCACCACCATTAAATGGAAAAGTTACAGAGAATCAAAAATCAAAACCTCAAACTCCCCGTTTTCGGCAGTTTTTCTGCAGTTTCTCTTTGGGTTTCCGCTAGTGAGAGAGAGCTAAAGCGGTCAGTTATGATTTTTTTTTTTTTTGGCTTCTAATTTTGGATTATAATTCTTGTTTATTTTGGTTTTGGTATAGCTCGGCTGAGATTTTGGTCGGTTTATAAATAAGATTATTTTAGGTGGTTGATTAGTGGAATAATTAATGGTAATAATTTAATTTCATAATTTTAGGATACTTTTTTACAAAAATAAAAATTTTAAAAAAGGGTCTAATTTGGTCCCGGTCCAGTAATTTTCACACTTTTGAAAATTTAATACTTCTACTTCTAATTTCAGTAATTTACCCTTTTATTTGTCTGATTTAAAAATATTTCAAAGAGAAACTAAAATTCTGGGAAAAGACTAAATGTTGTCTAGAACTACAGGGACTGGGGACAAAATTAAACCTTTTGAAAAACCAAATGATGAAACTACAGTGGTCCACTAGTCAAAATCTGTTTTTGTTGATGCTTACTGCTTACTCCACTACTAATATAAAAATAGTTAAATCAACAATAAAATCTATGTTGTTTTACAAAATGTTGGATTCCCATAGTGTTATCAATTTTATAATTAAATTTGTTTTTGTCTTTTTATATAATAATTAATTGTTAAAATTTATCATTTTTCAATTTGGTTTTTTATATAATTTAAATAAATTATAAATACTACTAATATAATAATAATACTAATAATTTGGGTAAATTACCAACATAGTCATTCTTGTTTGCCTCATGTTACATTTTAGTCGTTGAACCGTTAACTGTCGTCAACGGTGTGATGGGAAGCTGATGTGGCACGTTAAAACATCATTTCAAATGAAATTTTTAAGTTAAATTTATACAATTGGTCCCTATATTTTTTCTTTTTGAGCGGTTTAATTTTGTTCTTTTAACTTTCCTTTTTTTTCTACTCTTTTATGCTTCTCCCTCTGTTTTCCTCCCTTCTTCATTTCTTTTAACGTAGTTTTTCTATGCTTTTCATTTGTTCCACAAGCTCGCCTCACTCGAAAATTTTAAATTGTCAAAAAATAAAAGTATAGGGATTAGTTTTAACAAATGGAAAATATAGAAAAATTAAAAGAAATGGAGAAGGGAAGAAAACAAAGGGAGAAGCAGAAGACAATGGAAAAAAAAGAAAAGAAAAGTTAAAAGAACATAAAAGAAAAAAAATTAAATTACTCAAAACGAAAAAATATGGGGACTGATTGTATAAATTAACCTACAATTTTTATTTGAAATGATGATTTAACATGCCACATTAGATTACTGTTACACCATTAACATCAATTAAAGGCTCAGTGACTAAAATGTTACAATGCGATAATATAAGTGACTAAAACGTAACATTTCAAACATAAATGACTAAAATGTAACTTGAGGTAAACAAAAGTGACTATTTTGGTAGTTTACCCTAATAATTAATAAGTAGAAGCAGTCAATCCTTCTTCCTGCACTCGTATGGTATTTATTGATTTTGGAATTTTCCTTAAAAGTTAAAATTTTGTCAAACAAATGAATATACAGTAATATTATTTATACCCATTTAACATTAATAGTTTATATTTTGAAAAAAATTTATTTTATTTTATTATTTTAATTTAATTTCAGATATATATGGCGAAAGAATTTTAATTTTATTATTATTTTAGATTTTACTAATGATTGTCTTAATAATATTATTAAATTTATCACCTTCGACGTATTAAAATTTTACAATATTAGTCAAATTATTAATTATTACATGTAACACGTTATCATAAATGCTACAATTAAAAGACATTAGTTAAAAAAATTCACAACTAATTAATTTTATAAAATATTACAATTAAAATTTTGGATACGAGTTGTATTAGTCGCGTTGCTATTAGGGCTTTACCTTCTTATTGTAATCCACTAAAAAGAAAGGATCGAGGATTATAAGATTCGAACATGTATTATTTAAGTATATCATCAAGTTTTAATCATCACTCGAATATATATCCATAACTCTACTTATAGGGAGAGATTTACTTTACAGCAGTGTAAAATTTAAGTGAATTTTCATTTTTGTAACTTTTATACTATTAATATTTATACTTAATATTGTTTATATTAATATATGTATTTAACGATTAAGTCTTTTTATATAAAACAAATAGTTAGAAAATTTTAATTTATGCCAAACTTGACATACACGATCTACATGAATAGGGCACGAAATATGACAATTGAATTGTTAAAATATAATCATAAAAGAACTATGGAATGGTGTAAAACCACTTAAGTTTTACACCGTGTAAGTAGATCCGTCCCTTTATTTATATTTATATCTATCTTATATTTAAGTGTCTGACTAAATTGGTGTCACGAGTCAATCAAAATCAATTCAATGGGAAATTAACTAAAACATTTTTTTACAAATTAACAAATATTATTACAATGGTATTTTTGTCCTTTTTTATATACATAAAACTCACAAAAATCGATTCAACCTCAAAAAATTATAAAAAAAATATTTACGCATAATGAGACTATAGTTTCCAAAGCCTCATTTGTTTTTATTTGCATCAATTTTTATAAATATATTTTCCCATAATATTTTCACCAACACGATGTGTTAGAGATATTCATATGTTGGGTTTAAATATTATATCAATATTCTTTATACTTATCCAAGCTCGAATTCTAACATGAGTCTAAAATTTTGTAAAAATCTATCCATATTTGTAAATGGTTAACATAAATCCATTTTAGACATATCCATATTAATTTTAATTTTCATTGGAAAATATTTTATATTGTTTTTAATTCAAAATTTAATATTTTCATTGTAAAAATTTTATATGTGGTCAACTTAACATGTTTTTAATGTTTACATTATAGTATTATATATTGTTATTGATTTAATTTTTGTGTTATAAATCACATAATATATAAAACTGACACAACATAGTATAATATATTACAAATTTAGAAAAACAGATTCAACTCGAGCTTTGAACATTTGAGCCCGAGCTCAATCCATATTTTAAATGAGCCTATCATTTTTCATCTAAACTCATTTTTCGGGCCTAACATTATTTACTTACTTCAAATTAATATGCCAAATAATTCTCGAGCCAACCAACACATCCAATAAGATCAACATTAATGTTTTTAACAACATTCCTCTTTTGATTAAAAATGGTTTTTTAAAACTTTTACCAATTAAAATAATATTCTATTAATCCCTTACACCAAATCCATCAATCAAAGACGCCAACTAACATGAATAAAAATTGTTTAATTAATAATATATTTATAAAAATTATTTAATTAAGTTGTAAAGTAATCATATATAAATCTTAAGTTTAATCTCTAATTATTTAATTTATAATTATTTTATTTTAAACTATATATTTATATTTTATAAATTGTTTATTCTAAGTGTTATAACTATATTTAGATTAAAAACAGCAAGGAAAAGTAAAATAGTAAAAGTTAAAGAAAGTAAATTGCATATTATTCTGTTTGTATAGTTATTAGTTAAGGAGAGAAAGTTAAGTAACTTTAGCGGATTCAGTTTTAACTCAACTGGATGGGCTTTGTTTCTAATGTAGGGAATATTGGTAGTTCTATAATAAGATTGTTTTAAAAATTATTTGGATAAACAATAGAAAAGAAAGAAAATAATTAATTATAATATTTTTATAAATTTTAATAAAATATAGAGAGAAAATATATATTTTACATTTTAAATTTATTCTTTCATTTCTTTAGTTTTCACCTAAAATTCGAGTAAATAAAAAATTAAATATAAGAGAAAATAAGAGGTACTTGATTTCTATTACTTTTCTTTCTCTTCTCCTTCCTTATTTTAGTGGTTAATGAATTTGATTCAATTCAATAAATAAATAAAAATCAAATTTTGAGTTAATCGAATTGAGTTATTTGAGTTCAAGTTCAAGTCGAGTTAAATTTTACAATTCGAATAACTTGAATAATTCAATAGTAGATTGATATAAATACTCTTTTGGTCCCTGTCAATTTTGAAACCGAGCAAATTGGTCTATCTGAACAAAAATTACCAAAAAAATCAAAATAATTTTTAAAATTCAGAATGTTTATAAAATTCTAAAATTTATATTTTAAAAATTATAATTTAAAAAATCTCAAGAATATATAAAGAAAGTTAAAATTTTAAAAATTTTTTAAAATAATAATTTTAGGACCTAAATAAGTTAATTAGTGATTCAAGTTTATTATACTAAAATATATATATTTTTATTAGTGATTCAAGAGTATATAGAAATGAACTTATCCATCTTTTTTTTTTTTAGAAAATAATCTCATCATATGAGAATTTATTTTTAACAATTTCATTATAGGTTTTGGTCAGTTTTGGTCTTTTTGACGCAATGCCTAAAATTATTTATAATCCTTCCACAACCCATAAATAAAAGTATAATGCATTTCAGCGTACTCGAATCTACATTTTTCTGCATTGATAACAACAACCGTACCAATCGAGCTAAGATTCAATCGGCACCTCTATATCAAAAAATTAGTCAAACGAAAATAAACGTAGAAACAATAATACGTTGTTACTTTTTATCATAAAAAAATACATTGAACCAACAAGTGGTTAGGTGCAATAGTAAGACACATTACACTTTTATAAAGAGAACGTAAATTCAAACCTTAAAAATAATATTATTGTAAGGAATAATTAAGAATCCCGAATATGTTTATATAAAACAAACATGCATAACTTAATATATATATATATATATATATAAAAGAAATGAAAATTCCCCAATGAAGGGTGGATAACATTAAATTGTGTGTGCTGTAAAACCGAGGACAGGGAATGGACGGTGTGGATCTCAAGAAGCGTTGCATTGATTGAAATTATAAGGAGCCCATGTGCCTCTAAATTTAAAGCTTTGTATAAAGCAAGACAAGGTTTTTCTTTTTGTCTTTTTTTCACTGCTCCAATTGATTGAAGATATATTTTTTTTAAAAAAGTAATTGCGGGCTAGAAGAAATGAATCAGATCTAAGTAGGGGCGAAATAGGCTCTAAAATAAAAAAATGTTCTATTTAAATTATTTAAAATTTTAAATTAATAAAAATAAAATTACGTTTTAACCACTTCAAAATATAAAAATTAATTTAATTTTTAAATGTTATAATAAAATAATAAAATAATATTTTATTTTTATAAAATATAATTTAATTTTGAACCTAAAATTTTCTTATTTTACCACAAGATCAGTGGTTATAAATGAGTTTAAATTTAGCCAATGAGATTCTTTAGTATTAGTAGAGTTTTTTTAAATATTAATATTAATAGTAACTCTGAATAATAATAATAATAATATAAAATATGTAAAATTATTATAAATTAATATATAAATATCACGTCTACAAAATATTCTAAAAAAATAGAAGGATAATTTGACAATAACTACAACTTTGAATCTAGAAACAAATGAGAGATGCATCAACTTGTTCAAATTGCTAAAATTTTCATCCTAGCCTTGCCATCATTAAATCAGTCTAACAATAAACATCGATTAACCAATAAAAAAACTGCCAAAAGCTCTAAGAAACCCACCGCATCAATACGCATAAAAGGTCGTGTCTCAGATAGCCTACCCTCCTCATTATCATTTCAAATCTATCACCATCACTATGCTTTATCATGATAAAGCCCTTTGTGAACAGTTCCTAAAGAATTGGCGACAAATCTCACATATAAGTCAGAACATAACTAAAAATTAGAAAACGAAAAACTTAAAATTGAATTCTCTCTAATCTTATTATATATGAAATTTAGTTTCTGTACTGAGTATTTGATTTTTTATTTTTATTTTTTGAATTAAAAAGTACAAGTTCAATTGTTAATACTGTTAAATTTTGTTGTTAAAATTCAAATTCATCACAATATCATTTTTTAACGGCAGTCCTACATGATAGTCCAAATGATTTTTAAATGCTAGTTGCTAGGATAAAAATAGGTTTTTAATTAAATAAATTTAATTTCAACTACCAAGCAGGACCGCCGTTAGGGAGGTAACGGAGCTTAACGGTAGAGTGACAACTTCGTAATAAAGCAATAACGTAACATTTCAAACATAAGTGACTAAAATGTAATCTGAAACAAATAAAAGTGACTATTTTTACAATTTACCCATATTTTTTATATCCTATTCGATTTATTTTTTCCAATCATTGATAAAATTGGTGAAGGAGATGAATTTATTGAAAAAGACAAAAAAAGTTAAATTAAATGAAGATAATTTAAGCAAGCAGGCTATACGGTATTAGTATTATTATTCGGTTTCGGCTTCCGACAAAGCAGCCTTCAAACTCTCGTGACCCATTATTATTCACTTTTGCACAGTGAGACTCGCTCACACCCTCACCCTCGCGCCATTTGTCACCTTCTCCTACTTCACTTATTCGAAAACGTTTGATACGATAAAAAGTAATTTCAATCCTCGTTAAATAATAATTGTTAAATTTATTAAGTAATGTCATGTTATTTTGTAATTTAATGCACGGAACATATTATCATATACATGAGCAGAGTTACTGATGCTACACACTGGCCTCCCACGAAACAGAACAATTTAATTCAATCTTTTAAAAATTATAAAGGTATAAGCTATTAAAATAGTAAAATTGTATTTTTACTATCTTAAAAATTTACAACTTGATTCCACCTTCCTCGAAAAATATTCTAGTTTCGTCCCTGATCATACGTGTGATGCTATGTTAGCTTATTATTTCTACATTTTACTTACTAAAAATCCAATTAATGGATTAACGTCTTTCATTTGTATCAAGATTAAAATTTCAAAATTCGAAAAGTATATGGACTTAGAACGATCCAATTGGAAAAAATGAACTAAATCTATCAGTACTATTATGACTAATAATTAAATTTAACCAAACAAATTTAATTGCTACTGTTTGGGTCAAGACTAAAATTTCAAGATTTTAAATATACAAAGACTAAAGCTGATAAATTTGAAATATAAAAAACTAAATTTGATGAAATAAAAGTATATGGACTAAATCTACAACTTTTATAAAGTACAATAACTAATTATAGAATTTAACATTTTTTTATAGTTGGATAGTTAAAATGATGTTAAAATATATTACTATTATCACTAACTTAAAATGTGGTTGGCTGATATAAATATAATAGATTTCAAAATGAGCAGACACAAAAGAAACCACAGCAACGAATTTTTCAAGAGGTTTTATTTTCTGCGTCGGATATGAGTATGAGCATGATATTAATATATTTTATATTTGTTTAAGTTTAATTTAACTTAAAATATGGGTTCAAAATTTTGTTCAAGCCTGTCCATATTTGAGAAATATTAACTTAAGCTCATTTTAGGCCCATCATATTATTTTAATTTTTAAAATATTTATATTAATTTAATTCAATATTTAATAATTTTATATATTTTTATTTATTGAACTTTTGTATACATTAAAGTATTATTATATATTTAATATAAATTACATAATATAATGTATTATAAATTTAAAAACGGGTCGGGTCTTGAATGTTTAAGCTCGACCTATATTTTAAACGGGCCTAATTTTTTGCCTAAACCCATTTTTCGAACTTAATATTTTTATTCAAACCTTTCTAAATTTCAGACGGACCTTCAAACCTAAACAACTAACCCGACCCATGAATATATCTATTTTTTTTAATTTTGAACCCTCTCCCCCCCCCCAATAATTTAACTTTGGGACCCCATTAAAAAACCGGCATAAATAAACCATATTCCATAAATGTACATATGTTGGTTATATTGGGTATCATATCATAGTCATAATTGTATAAATTTGTGACCTTTCTTTTGGTACAACAGCACAGTTAATTAATAAGCAATGGAATTGACTACTTATGCTACAAAATTTAGTTGGTAATTTAATTTAGCTCAAAGGCTGTCGGTGATTGCAAATGTTGCCTATTTTGTGGCAAGTAATGAACGTGGAGATTCCCCTTTCATTATTACAATTACTACTATGGTGGTAGCCTCACAAGCTCTATGCCTAGATTGATTAAAAAAGTAATTATAATTATTAATAAAAAGAATATTAACGATGAAAAATCTCATGCGATGGCCTGATGGCCAGGGTGTTTACCATCCCAAGCATGACTTGAGTTCGAATCGTGCTAATTGTGTTTATTGTTCGAGCTTGGTCATATTCTTGTCTTTCACTAAAAATATGGAATAGTTAAGTTGATGATTAAAAGCATGCGTGTGTAATTATAATATGGTTACTTGTCAAGTTGTCATACAAAATGCTACTTAATTAATGGGTAGGGAGAGGATTTAGCTGTTTAATTTTGGAAAATTAAGCTACGAAGGGTTTTTAGGGCAAGGAATATGATGATGTTGATTTTTTAAAGGTATAATATTAATTTTAGTCCTCGATTACAATTTTTTGTCAATTTGATCTTTAAATTTTTTTTAAGTTAAATCTCTTAACATTTTTAAAAGAAGCTAAATTGCTTTTTTATAATGAAAACACCAAGACATTATTTTTAACAATGTTGGCATGGCTACTTGCATGACAATTCACGATATTTTATATTGGCTTAACAATGAATAATTTAAAAATTATAAAATATTAAAAATATATAAAAAATACATGCAAATTGCTATGCAATCTACCATGTTTAAAAATGTAACGTTTTAGTCAGATTTACTAAAAGAATAATAATTCAACTCTTTCTCGAAATGTTGATGATCAAATATGATTTTTTAAGGTGGATGGTCAAATTTAACTAAAATAATAATAAAAGTCAAATGAAAATTGAGGGCTAAATTTAATAATGAATAAATATATGACATGCTTTTCTTTCATTTTGAGATCAATTTTGTTTAAGCCGATATAATATTTAAATAAAATCCTTCTAATATTCCGGGAAATAGATATACTCATCTTTTCCCATACACTTATTTATTTTATAATTAATTTGTGGGCTTTAAATGAAAAACCTTTAGACGTGTTAAGAAGGTAAGGCAGATCGCATTCACACAATCAAAAGAAAGGGCAATTGCGTGTCGAGCATTGAGTGGACATTCCCCATTATGTGGGATTTTGAAGTCAACATTAACATGACTTTGAAAGCAGCAACCCCGTTATTTATTTAAGTTTTACCCACGTGGCAGCTGATCCTTGCCCCACTTTAATAATCATGATGATAATGATTTAAGGCCAAGTGGGTCCCATTCACAGGTCACGCTTTCCCTTGTTAGAATCAACACTCAGCCATTGGGAAACCAACAAATTTTGTAACCTAAAACTGTACGGAGTTTTCTACTAATTTAATTTCTTTACTCAAAAGGTTTTTTTTATGTGAATTACTGAAATTTGAATTAATTAATGAGAATTAAAGTATGAAAAATTAAAGTATATATATTAAATATTAAATTTAAAGGTAAATTATTAAAATAATCATTTTTGTTTGCTTAAGGTTATATTTTAATCACTTATGTTATCGTTTTGTTATGAAATGATAACTCTACTGTTAAGATCTATTATCTCCTAAACGACAGTCTGATGTGACAATTAAAATGAGTTTTAAATGTCAACATGGATGCTTAGCTGGGGTGAGAAAAATTAAAATTTCTTTTTATGAAAATAGAATATAAATTTTACCCTAAAACTCGATTTTCTCCAATTTAAAAAGAAGCAACAATTAGGTTTTTTTTTTTTGTTAGCATTAGAGAAGAGAAGAGAAGAGCGGAACACCAAAGAAGAATAAGAAGAAATGGACACACCAACCTCTATATCTGCTTGCTATTGTGGTTTCTCAGTTATGTTGAGAACTTCATGGTCAAATGAAAATCCAAATAGGTGATTTTTCGAGTGTCCAATTTATGAGAATATGGGAGAAGGCGTTATTGCAGTTTTTTCTATTGGTTTGATCCACCCATGGCACCTCGTCCAAATGGAAGGTTTTTCAGTAAAAATAGAAACGAAAATTAAAAGAAAAAGGAGACAAATAGTTTTTTTTTTAGTTCAAGGATTAATCTGATGCATTAATTTTGATTATTTTGGGAAACTAAATTAACATTTTCCTTTAATTAATTTAGAAAAATCAATTAATTTACTTGGCTGGACATCCACATTAGCATTTAAAACCCATTTTAACTGTCACGTCGGACTATCGTTTGGAAGGTAATAAATCTTAACGACAGAGTGATCATTTCGTAACAAAATGATAATGTAAGTAATTAAAATGTAACATTTCAAATATACGTTACTAAAATGTAATCTGAGGCAGACAAAAGTGAGTATTTTAATAGTTTACCTTAAATTTAAATATAATAAAAGGATGAAAAATCAAAATTTGACAAAGAAAAAGACATAGGAAATCTAAGTTGTATAATCCCGTAATGCGTACGTTATGCTGAGGTTTTGGCTTCTGTTTTCAAATGTGTTCATCATTATTCCCTTAATTTCGTATATTAAAAATATTGGAGGAGAAATGAATGGGACAATTATTAAATATATCATGGTCTTTTTAATTTTGTTCATTGGTTTAAAATTTAAATATTAAGGGTCGATTAAGTCTTAATTCGATTAATATCGATATTGTTGTCAATGTAGAAAGTCGTGGGTTCAAATGCGTTATCGTCTTATTTAAGGGTTAGGGAGAAATTATGACCAGTTTTAAGTATTGTATCAAAAGAACGAATATGATAACTTCAAAAATTAAAATATTAAGCTAGGGACCAAGCAAAGCAAATAATTTCACTTGCCATTTGGCTTAATTCTCCAATCAACTTTTATTATTAGATAGTGCAGGATTAAATATTTTAATTTATCTTTCTCTTCCCCTTATTTAATAATCAAAATAAATAAGTACTTCTCTAAAGAGGGTAATGTCATACATTTTTCTTTAATACTAAAATCATTAATAGATAGATTATTTCATGTCACATCAATTAATTAGATAATGACACATCGTTATAAAATTTCAAAATAAAATTCATTTAATTTCGTTTTTAATGATATATTACCATAAATAATAATTGAGGAGAGAGTGGTTTATAATGGTGTAAGTTTTATATTATTTCGTATCTTTTTCGTAATTAATATTTTAAAGATTCAGCCATTAAATTTATTGATATAATTGTACTTATTAAGCATATAAAATTTTAAACCGGTTCAATATCTCTATTACATCGGTATAAAATATTGATATTAATATTTATTAAATGGTTGAAAGTTTTTTATATAAAGCAAATAATTAGAAATTTTCAGCTTATGTCAATTTTAACATGCATTATCTATACGAGGTAAACGTACTATGAAGGCCTTTGTATTAGGAATTAGGTTTTGCTCCCTTTACTAAAAAAATGGACAAATTAGTCCTCATACGTTAGATCAAAGAGCAAACTGGTCTTTTTTTTGTTAAAAATCTCATCAATTTCTATTATTTAAAAACTGACATGGCTGAAAAAATAACAAAACAATTACATATGGCATCCGTTTCTAATATAAGGGCCTCCATGGTACTTCTACCTCTATATGAATGAAATACGAAATATGATGATTAAATCGTTAATATATTAGTTGAAGAAAAAACAAAGAAAGGATATAGAACTATTACACGAGTGTAAGTAAGATCCCTCCGCTTAATAATTAACTCGAACATAATTAAGGGTTTGGAAATTGAGGAGGAGAGGGATAAAGTCCCTAGTCATTAAACAAATACATAAATTTTAGCAAATGAAGAAAACTTTCTTGTATAGTATATATCAAATTAAAAAACTACTACTAGTCAACTACCTTGTACATAAGTTAGGGGCAGTTGGGAATTGGTAGTGGAACAATGTTCCACATTTAGTGGGAATCAAATTGACCCTCTAAGACACCTAGATGAATGCAAAGCACACAAAGGTTTCAAACCCATTTTCTTTGAATCATTGATGGGGATGATGCAATTTAGATGGTAGAAAATTAACCTCACTTCAATCAAGTTAAATTAAACAAATATAAAATACATCACAAAAGTTGGTCCAATTCATAAAGTGAAGCAATTTGTTTCTTCTTTCTTTTGTGTGGTTTTAATTTGATCATGGTTGCATCAAAAAGCTTTTAAAAAAAATACCCTCAAATAAAAGGATTAAGAATAGACCTGTCCATGGACCGGGCCGGGCCCGGAAAAATTTTTCGGCCCGCCTCCTAGGCCCGGGCCCGGGCCGGCCCGACACATGGGCCTAAAATTTTGCCCAGGCCCAGCCCAAGAAAAATATCATAAGCCCGAGCCCAGCTCGGCCCGGCCCGGCCCATTTTTAATAAACATTAAAAAATTAGTTTAAAAATAAAAAAATAAAAAATATATTTTAAAAGTATTTTAAAAATAAAAATATATATTTATTATATTCAGGCCGGGTCGGCCCGGGCCAAAAAAGTGGTGCCCGAGGCCCGACCCGTTTTTTAAACGGGACTCGTTTTTTGCCCAAGCCCATATTTCGGGCCTATATTTTTACCCGAACCCTCCTATATTTTGGGCGTGTTGTCGCCGGTCGGGCCGAGGCAGCCCTACCATGGACAGGTCTAATTAAGAGATGGGACATTTTTCTTGAGGGGTTTTTAGTAGGAGTGAGTAAATTTTGATGTAAATTGACTTCATCGATATTTTTAATTTTATCATTTTTAACTTAAATTCAAACCTATTATATTTATCACACAAAACAGTAAGTTAATCAATTTATTTGATTGAAATAGCCGATGTTAAGTTGATTCGATTAGATTGATTAAAATTTATGTCAACCAAATAATTAGTTAAATTTAGTGATTATTCGATTAAGGGTCAGTTTATCATAGAGATTGAAAATTACTTTTGAAAAATGCTATGAAAAAGTGACTTTGAAAAGTTTGGTAATGCTTACCGTTATTATCAAAAAGTATTTTTTGTAAGCAGATAAAATGTTAATTTCATTGAAAACCACTCTCCCAATAACCAAAAGCTATTTTTAAAAAAACTTTTTGGCTTCAGTCAAAATTTGTGTTTAAAAACAAGTTTTGATTTAAAAACATGCTTGTTTATCAAATAGTAAACAAAGTTTAAGAGTCCTCCCCTTGGATGAGCGTTTACTTCCAGTGCGGTGGATTTAGTTTTCTTTTTGTCTCACGTTACAATGTCGTTACAATATCTAATCTCACCGCCACCACTGTTTTTACTAACCACTGATAAATACATCGCCCATCTAAAAAGACCCTAAAATCTATCAGTCAATTCTTTTTAACCGAACCAACCGGTTGTTATGTTGTAATTTTTAATTTGCAAGAGGTGTAGGTTAACATCATTTTCCAATGAAACATTCAACATCCACTTTAGTGAGTGTTGTCCAATTTGAAAGGAATTTAGATACACCCAACTGTATTTTTCTTAGTTGGGACATGTCAATTTATGAGCTTCATATAATGCTTCCATTCCCAATATAATGAGGTTGTTGAAGCCTATTTAGTAGTTGTTTTAACAGTGTAAAGTCGCATCGTCATTATTGTTATTATTTGCAAATTATGGGCACACAATTGGGTTTAAATCTTTCTCTAACTTTAGCTTTTTTTGTGTTAAACTTACTTGTACGTATAATTATTGTAGCATTGTAATTATGGACCGTTCATATTTTAAGCCATTATTGTGCTACATTATTAAGTTTAGTTTAGTGGGAAAGGGAAAAAAAATTTAAGAGCTCGATTGAGACTTAGCTTGATTGGTATGAATATTGTTGTCAATGTAAGAAGATGTGAGTTCGAGTGCGTTAAAGCGCATGATCTTCCTATTTATGAATAGTTTTAGATATTGTATCGAAAAGAACATATATAATCAGAACCTATAATGAAATTATTAAAAAATGTTTTAAGGGTAGAGGATGTGGATTATAGATAAACACGACAAATTGTTGTGTGAAGTGGCTTTGATTCTTTGCTGACGCGGATGAATTATCCAGCTGAGGACAGCAAAATTGGGTAGTGAAGGTCTATTTAGATGAGATACGGCCCGACATGAAGGTCCACGGTTTAGTAGGCTCAAACTCTTCAGCCCACGTTTAGTTCTCTTATTGGTTTAAGATCCTCCATTCTACAACTTAAAATTAGTGCTTAATTCAAACTCGGGATTTGATCTATTGGTCAAGAGTGTTCAATTTTGTGTTCATGTTGTGGGATTGAATTGTAGGAATTATCTGTTAGTCGTGTGTGCGATAATGATTTGTTGTAAAAAAATAAATAGCAATACCCATTTTCCATTTTGATCCGTTTACAGGTTGAGTTATTTATTTAAATTCGAAGGCTTATTTATATTTGGATTGGATATTAATTTGTTTAAAGGTCGAATTTAAGAATTCTAATTTGTAGCTCTAGGAGTTCAAGAGCCTATTTTGTAAATATCATCGAAAATAAATCCTCGGTTTGAATTTTTTTTTTGATAAACGAGGGAAGGGAATGAAGTTACTTAAGATCGAATCCAAACTCTCATGCCTACAATATAAATAAAAGAATAAATCAACATTCAGTCCCTGAATTTTTTTTTAAGAAAAGAATTATAATTTTTCATGTGATGATGTGACACAATATCAAAGTGTCACATCTTCACATGGACCAAAAATGGGAACACTTGCCAAGTTCCCAGACTAATGGGAGAAAATTTATCAACTTCCAATACTATGTGGACCCAAAAAAGTTTAAGGATTAAGGAAAAATTGTCAAGTTCATGGACTAAATATTGTTTTATTCTTATAATAAAACAACTTTTTATTATTATATAAAATTAAGTGTTCTAATCCGTTTTACGGTTGAAGTGATATTCAAGTAAAGCTCTCTAGCAATGGTGATTCCAAAATTTAAACTCAACCCAAATATGTTTGGAGGTAGAATTATGAGCAATATTTTTTCAACAAAATTCTTGTACCATCCACAACATAAAAGAACATGAGATGAGAGTGAAATTAGGGTTTCTTAATTTGATATTGATAAGCAGTAGGTGTCCATAAACAACAAGCAAGAGTACATCTTTATATAATTGAAGCAGCTTTAAGTGTTTGAATCTTAGCAATTGGCCACACGATGAAATTTCTTGGAAAGAGATGAGATCATGCATACCATCATCAAGCAAGCAGCCCACAGTTTATTAGTTTATTAGTATGATTTAAAATATGGTTTTGCCAGAATGTGTTCGCTGTGATACATGAACTCTTCTCACACTATACAACCTTTTCCCTACAAAAAGAATAAAATAATTTCGTACAAAATCAATTTCTCAAAGTACAATACATTATTTTACCAATAAAAAACTACAATACATATATATATATATATAATCAATCGAAATAGACGACTGAGTCTCAATTCAATTGGTATCGATAGTGTTGTCAGTGTAGGAGAACGTGAGTTCGAGTGCGCTAAATCTCATTATCCTTCTATTTAAAGATTAGGGAGGGACTATGGGTAGTTTTAAGTATTGTATAAAAAAACAAATTTATTTGATGGCTAAATAATTTCTATATAAATTATAATATAAAAGCATATAATTACAAAAGATAAATATAAATATAAATATATAAATAAAGTAACAATAAATTAAACAATTATAATTAAGCATATGATTAATTTATCTCACGTTATTGTTGTGATTGAATCCAAATATATATTTCATCAATAGTTTTAATCACATCACTCCAAAGAACTAGTCTCACAACCATTATCGTTTTAACCTCATTAGAGATAATTTCACCGTCCATTAAAACTATAACGATGGTTTGGAATTTTAATCCCTTAAAAAGCAATGAAATTATAAATTAATAAATAATAAAATTATGTTTTAACCTCTCAAAAATTTATAATTAAATTTTCACTCCTAAAATTTTTTAGATTTAGCCTAGAATGTTTATGTTGTGAATTTCCAAACTATGTTCTTTTTAAGACATCCCAATAGTGAAGCAACTCCACAATCTTTTACCAAGTGAAATACATAAAAGACCCAATATAACCAATAACCTAAAATACCCAATTCCTTCAAATACTAGCACGAGATGATTCGATAACAGAGAAGCGATTGTATGAAACTGTGATTCCACGTCATCCTTATCCCTTTTCAATAAGAGAATGATAGAGAAGATTTTTCCTCTTGATTTTCAGCTTTTTCCTCCTGACAAAATTCAAATCTAACTAAAACTGCTAAAAATCAAGAGCAAAAATCTGATTTGTCATCCTCCTATTAAAAAAAGATAAGGATGAAATGAAATTACAGATTCATACAATTTTTTCTCTAGATAACATATAATCGTGGAAACCTAAGAATGGTTTGTAGAGAGTAAAATGACAGAGCCAACAAAAGAGGATAAAGGCACAACCCAACCAATCATGTACTAATCCCTCCACACCCTCAATGACGACTCCAAAGATAGCTAAGGTCTCAAGCATCACTAATATTACTACAATCATCTTTCCTTCGTCTTATAAACTCAAAAATGGTCATCACCCACCTTCCTGGTTAACAAATTTGATTTTGATGAGTAGCAAGTCTATAAACATAAACCGTATAATTGAATTTTGGCAATGGTGGACAGGGATGAGATGATGTACAGCAGTCAGGGCCATCGTCAACCAAACCCACAGCTTATTTATTTATTAATTTGATTAAAATAAGGTTTTTGCCAGATTGTTTTTGCTGTAATTTGTGAAGTTTCTCTTTTATTTTTCTTTAAAAATTTATTTTTAAACACTAAACAACGTTACAACAACAATAATCAAATGATTTCGTACAAAAAAAGGAAAAAAAACAACAATTTCTCACATTACAATACATTACATTTATATATATTATCTGTTTGGTACGGAGAAATAAACAATGAACTGATAGAAGCCAAGATCAATCAAGATCAAAATATATATCTTTTTGTTGGAACTGGATTTGCTATGATCAGTCAAAAAATGATCAAAGAAAACTGATTACAGCTGATGTATATATTTGGAAAAAAGAAGAAGAAGAAGACTGAAAACCCATTAAAAAACACCACCATTAATGAACCATGGTGGTAGTGTTACTGTGATGATGAAGCAACTTTGAGAAGAACCCACAATTCCTTTTCATGCCACTGAACAGTAACAAGGGAAACGAATTACCCTTTCCTTCTCTAATCAAATGGTAGCTATGTGTAGGAGAAGAAGAAGCAGAAGTTGAAGCTGAAGAATAATAAGATGACAATGAAGAAGATGAAGATGATGGTGACGATGAAGAACAAATGGAAGAGTCAACTGTAATGGGGATACGACATCGTGGGATGGAATATTCAAACGATAGCTGAGAGAGTTTTTGTTGTAAACACAGTGAACAAACGCCTGGTGATTGCTTGTGTTTTGGGTGTTTTTTGCATCCTTCAATAGCCTTGGATCGTCTTCCACCCTTTGATCTTCTAAAGGTTGCCATTAGATTTTGGCTTCTCATGTTTTTCTCTTTCTGTTTGCTTGGCTGCTGCGATATATTTATGGATGTGTTTGGGGTTTGAAAATGCTATATATATATATATAACACAAAGGAAAGCAAAGAGTAGGTGTGTGGGTTTCCAAGAGGGTTCATGGGAGGTTTCATTGGTGTTTTCTTTTGGCTTTTTGACTGCATATCTATGTGTAATGTGTGTCTGTCCTACATCTACATGTGTTGGAAAAGGTATTTTCCTCTTAGATTTCTCACTTGATTAAGTTTAAAATTAAAGGATAAAATTCTTTCCATATTAATTTTTAGGTTAAAATATATTATAGGTTTTCATACTCTTCAGGTTAAAATATGCTCCAAGTCCTTGTATTCATTTTATATTTAAAATTAGTCCCCTTACTTTTATTTAAAGAAATTTAGTTTTTTTTTACTTTTCCAATGTAAAAATGCAAAGTTCGATTATTAATATTATTAAAATTCTTCTATTAAATTCAGGTTCATTACAATGTGTTTTTTAATTACATAACTACCAAGTGAACAACTTTTCTTATTTCAAAATGTTATACCAATAGATTTAATAAAAGAACTTTAACGATGCAAACAATCGGACTTAAATTTTAAAATTCAAAAAGTTGAGAGACTAAATTCTTAGAAATATAATTAGAAAGATTAAATTCTAAATATACAAAAAGTATAAGGACTTGAAACTAATTTTACCCATTTAAAAATAATTTTTTTTTGGGGGTTGGAAAAAATGAAAGGGTATGATAGAGAAGAGGTAGGATGGGGGTCCACTTGATTGTAGAGTCGGTGGTTAAGATGGTTTGGGTTGGGTGATTAAAATATTTTGAGTGCAAGCAATGCTTTTGACTTTGAGCCCAATTTTCATATAATTTTTTATTATCATCCTCTTCGATTTTTCCTTTTTATAAAATGCATGATTATTTTATTTGGAGGTTTGTGACTGTTTTTCTATCAATATCGTCTTTAAAATTTAAATTTATGTTCTCCCCTCAAGAATATAATAAGTTTTACTTTAGCCTAAGACACCATGCTCAACATCCCACCGCAATACCACATCAACTTTTATAAAATAACTTTTTCTCTAATTTATTACCATTTTTTTAAATTTTGTATGTATCAATTTTGTAGGTGACAGACTAATTTTGTTTTTGCTATTTTAATTAAAAATTAAAGGATTAAATTTATTCTAGTGTTATTTTTAATGAATAGAAATGTATTGATAATAGTAAAATGAATGCGAAAATTGATACCTCATGGATTGATCATCAAGAATTGAACTCTAATTAATTTTGTTTTCCTAATTCAAAAATTAGTTTAATTAATTTTTTACGTTAGATCATTCTGTTAAAATATTCATCTATTTCTATTCTTAAAACTGGTGTGACTAATGTTATATGTACATACATGAACTAATTTTAATACTAGAAATGAATAGACTTTTTAACAAAAGGATTAATTCACTCTTTGATCTAAAGTACAATAACTAATTTATCTATTTTTGAGTCAAAAGAGCAAAACACAATTTTAACTCCTAATATAAAGGCTTTAATAGAACTTTTACCCTAATGAGTTTATATATATAAATTAAAATTTCATACACCCAGGGTGAAAAACTAAAAATAGAAGATGAAAAATGATTTGGTATGATGTCAGTAATTTTATAAGTGAAATAACTATAAATTTTAAAATGATTAATAAAATATTTAAAATGTTATATTAAATATCACATATATCCCTTATTTTATATGCACTTCAAAATGAATATAAAATTATTATTGTGATCATAGATATTGTTTGTATTATAAATTTACGTCAATAATTAAAGTTTTCAAATATTGTAATGATTAAAAAAATATTAGATTTGGTAACTCGTGATATGAATGAAGGAATTGTTATTGAGGCAATCTTTGGTCGAGTGGTGTGGGCGAGGGGACAAAGCTTTTATTAGGACGCGGAAAGAGCCTTGTGCGAAAATGCCAAATGGGACTTCAAAGCAAGAGTAGGGATTTGATTCTTTCCAGCCATTAAAGGATACATCTGTATTGTTGTAATAAAGCCTTTACACACTCATCCCTACCCATATTTCTTTTCCCTGTTGTTGGGGACGATGTTCTCTTTGGTCCATTGTCATGAATTTCAATATTAAAATATTATTACGACTAGGAGTATGTGGACTTAAGCATGCTTATGCACGTTTTTCCTAAGTTAAAAAAAAAAAATTCAATCCTAACCCAAAATCACTAAATTCGTCTATTTCCTAAATCTCATGTAGCAAACATATTATCACATGTGTAATATCATATCAATTTGATATTTCTGCATAATACTCACAAAAATGCTATGTCATTGTAGTTAATGGATTTAGCAACAACTACGACTCAAAATATAAAAACTCTAAACATGGATTAGATCAACAACTTATGCATACTACTCAACTAATACCTAAATGTTTTTAATTGTTATTGTTTAGGTGAAGTCTGAAATTTCAAAATTCAAGAAATACAAGAACTATAACTCACCAAATTAGAATAAAGAGACTAAATCCACAACTTCCGCATAATACAGAGATTGATAGCATCATTTGACCTTTAATTTAATATATGTTAAATGTCTTTTGTGCAACACCCAACACAACTAGTAAGATTTTGTCATTTCAAAATGACTTCTAGAACCTGAAAAATCTATGTATGTCAACAGTGTTCTAAGAATACCGTATATGTACTTGGTATATGGAAGAACACACTTTGAACCAAAAGGGATTAATGCTTGAAAATTTCATGCTAATTACTACAATTGAAGTAATTGGATAGGCAGCATAAACTAGAGAATTTGATGTAAGGACATCATGCAACAAATTCTGAACAAACATAGTTGATGATCAAGAAACAGAATTTCAAAGCAATTTAAATTTTCGATACCGATGGTTCAATGTTTAAGACATAGTATATTCTTATTGCTTAGTGCTTGTATGTCCTGATTTACCTATTGCTGGGTATCAGCTAAATCAGGTAGAGGTGTTGTACATTTTAAGCAATCAGACCTCAGACATTACAGGCAATTGTTAATAGTTTAGAATGTAGGACAAAAATAAAGAACTCGCAAGACCTTGACCTAAGGCAGTGCACCCCAAAAGACTATGTTCTAATTTAACAAGGCTGAGGTTAGATGATGAAAGACATGATCAAACAACTATACTCACTCCATCTGCTGATTATTTAGCTGATTCAGCAGCCTCTGCGGTTTTGACTTCAGTTGGGCACTGGGATACATATGGTTTGAGCTGCAGGAACAAAAAGGATAACTCAGATCAGAAGCAATAGACGCAAGCACTTTCTGGGTGAAGCTGTAAATCACAAAGTAAAAACTTCAACTGTTTATGAAACAAAATAGGGGCATTGAGCCAGTGGCGTGATGTATGCTATTCTCCTTCTGAGGGCTAATAACTCGAGTGAGGAAATCAGAAAAAAAATGCCAACTCTCAGCTTTAATAATCAGGCCACCAATCCCCAAAACTGCAATTCTTTGATATATCCATACAGGGGGTTTGGTTTGGCAATTCAAAACTACGTTATATCCTTTCAAAGTGAACCCTAACTTACGGTTCAAGAATCAACAGATTAAAACCATTATAGTACAAAGGAAAAAGAGAAATGGCATTCAGTTGGATAGAGAGCATAAGTTATCACAGCCAGAATGCCCTAATTCAGTTTGGAACGGACAACAGACTCAGTTCTCCTACAAGCATCATGTACAAACCCACTTAAAATCAAATTTCTAGCATCATGATACCTTAAAATCCTTGAAACTGTCCAATGAAGTTTTGGCAAGGGCAGACTAGTATGTTTCAGACACAAGCAGAGTTTTGCACCTCCTTTAGAATTATTAATCCATACGTTGAAAAATTGGTATAAAAAATGCAAGCGAGGAATAAAATTACCTTGAAGTCAGTCAAATCAGGAACCACATAGTTTGGCAACTTCTCCTGCATCACAACATATCCACCTGCAGTGCATGCTTCAGTTATACTCCCAGCAAAAAGCAGATGCATACACAGTTCTATCAAAATTAAAATCGTTGGATCGTAATTCAAACTCCGAGAAGTTAATATGAACTTGTTTTTGTAATTTTTTGTCACATAGTTCTAATAATGACTATAACCTAGCATGCACACAAGCTGCCGGATTTTTTTAACTTGAATCATAACCACAAAGGCAAATACTTGAGTTTCTTCAAATATTCAAAATTAGAATCAGCCTTCTCATTGGAGTATTAAGAGGATTTTACCTACATTTATACACTACATAAGCTCTGCATCACCAATCAAACTGAACCTTATATTTTACTATAACAAGGTTATATTCACAAATCACAACCTTAAGATTATCCATAATAGCTTAAAACTTAATACAAAAGCAAAGTTGTTGAGATATTAGATTATAGCATGCTGCATTCAGCTCGAGACATCGTGATATAGTTAGCGAGGAAATTCTATCTGGTGATTCAATGCAAGAATAACCAACGACGGCAAGTAAATTTAAATAATCGAGAAAACGAAAACAAAGGATTTTCAAAGTCCATTGCACTTGTAAAAAAGCAAAAAACCAATGGACCGAGCAAACAACTCCTTATCTTTTACTGTAACAGGGTTATACTCACGCCCATAAGATTATCCATAATAGCTTAATAACTTTAACACAAACGCATAGTTGTTGAGTTATTTAAGTATAGTATGCTGCATTCAGTTAGACACAGGAAAATTCTATCCAGTGATTCATCAAAAGCATTATCAACCAAATCTAAAATCAAATGAATCAAAGATCAAAATTATAAATCCACATTGCTAATAAAGATTCTTCTGCTTGTCAAACCTAAAAATAATCACAAATTAAAGAAGAGAATGGAACCTTTGCGAGTGTGGAAACCAGTAGACTTGCAATTTTTCCCCTTGTAATAATCTCTTGGTGCTCGTTTAGACGAGAGAATATCGAGCGATGAGGTACGCTTCCTTCGAAACGTCCTTCCTATCCCTAATATCAATCCCAGTGGCATTTTTTCCTCGTTTTAACTAAATTTTAAACCCTAAAAAGATCAGAATTAAGCCATTATTATTAGATAATTAAAGAAAAAAAAAACTAAGGCAACCATTATAGAGACAAGTAGAAGCAAACTTACTGGTTGGAGGGTTTAGCAGAACGAAGTGGTGAAGCCTTAGGGGTTTTCTTGAACCTTTTCTTTTAAAGTTCGTAATCATAAGAAACGATGGCGTTTAAGTCGGCCCAGAAAGTTTCGGGCTGATCTTTTTGGGCTTTGAAAAAGTTGCAATTTTAACATAAAAAGCCCAAATTCTCTTTAATCATTAATTGATTTTTTTATTATTAAAGTAGTTAATTGTTTTTTTAATAGCTAGACTCATTTATTGATCTGAAAAACGTGGAAGTAATTGACACAAAAAATGCCTCTTAAAGAAGCCAAATAGTCCAGCCTAAAGATGGGTTTTCTTTCCCATTTACAAAGACATTACAGAATTAAAAAAAAATAAGAAAAACAATAATGAAATGTTGGTGCATACATTTCAACATTTAGCCCATTAGTCCAATCTTCACAAGGTTGTAGGTTTTAGTGTAAGGGCTAATTTAGCAATGCTTCTAAGAAACACTTTGAGGATAAACTCAAATTTTCTGCTTCTGCGTTTGGCCAATTTTTAGCATTTGAAAAATATTTTTCCTCTCAAAAGCGTATTGTTTAGGAATACTTTTATCTCAAAAACACTTTTTGTCCCAAAAGTGCTTCTAAAAAGTATTGTTAAACTAGCCCTAAATGTAATATTATTCAATATGATGATTTCTTTGATTCTATCTACAACTATCTAAATTGAAGTTTAGGGTTGTATAAAGTATTCGCGAGTTCTCTCACTCTATGTGAGGGGTATTGATGTAGAATGAACCTTTGATTGTTGAACTTTTTCTTTAACTTTTGTTCATTGTTTGTTATACTTTTAGTTGAGCTGTTTTTTATTTAAATGAGTTTCCTTCATTATAGGAGAGTCTCATGGAAGTAGTTATTAGTTTTGTTGATCATTGATTTGTCTTTAAAAACCTATTGATGAATGAACAAGGATCATTGACATTTTATTCCTTATTTTTATGTTTATATGGCATCAGAGCTAGCAAAAATTGCACAATTTTGATAAAAATATCCCTATTGTTTCATGCATAAACAAGCCTACTAGTAGTTGTTATATTGAATGGTTTCTATCAATACTCTCATTTTCGAAGCTAATAAAACATTAATCATACTACGACGAATAATTCAACCCCACCTCTTAACTCCCTATAACATTAATTAGGAATATCAAATTTTCGACCTAGAAAGTACAATTTTCAATGCTCATGCATGACCATGATCTCTTTGGCCATCAAATTGGTTTTAATCTAGCCCTTCAACGCATTACCAGTGATTGTTAACAAATCAATTCTGACTATACCATTTGGTTCCTTTAAGATCAACTTATCCAGAATGCCTTAATGGCATTTGTTGACCCAACAACATCCAAGATTGCTATTGTTGCTGAATTGAAAGTCCCTCCATGCAACTTTCGTTAATAACTCACAAAATTGGGTTTTTAGCCTCGGAGATCGACTAGCACACTTCATAAAGATGTCACTTCCCATGGTTGACTATGTGCAGTGTGTTCATAAAGATGACACTTCTTGACCTAATCCGACATGTTTTTAAGTTTCTAATACATTATATTATGTAGTTTTTATATATTATGTAATTTATAACACATAAAAATTAAATTTATAGTTATAGTTATATATAATACTATAATGTAAACATTAAAAATGTTAAAATACATATATATAATATTTAATAAATGAAAATTATTAAGTATTAAATATTAAATTAAAAACAATATAAATATTTTAAAAAAAGCAAAAACAATATAGACGGGCCTAAAATTAGCTTGAGTTAACCATCTATAAATACGGGTGGGCTTGGGCAAAATTTAGGCTTATATTTCGAGTTAAGTCGGGTTTAGGCAAACATAAGTGTGTTAATATCATGCTTAAGCTTAACTCGAACCGAACCAAATAGGGATGTTTTCGTAAAAGAGTGCAATTTCCTCCGAGCAAATCACAATTAATTGCAAAACAACTTCTTCAACTTGCGAAAATGAATCAAAATACATCTAAAAACTAGATTATTAACAATTTATTGTTCTAACTATGTCTTCTAACTATCTTAGTTGATCCTGGATGTATTACAAATTTTAAAATTCTATCATGCACACCTTACATGCTTCCCCAACACTTCTTCCTTGTAGCCTAGTTGTCGCGCGTTCCTCCACCGCTACTAACCTTCTTTGATTGGTCAAAAAAAGACACTGGAATTTGTTCTCCCTCCCTCCCTCCCTTCTTTTTATTGGTTTGATTTTGGGAATTCTTTCTCAAGGTTTTAGGAAATTAAAGCCTAAATCTTTCAGTATTACAACTTGATTTCTCATATTTGTCCTTAGATTGTTGCTTCATTGTCCCGATGAAGGCCTCAACCGTTCGGAATCTCTAACGAATATTCCAAATCTCTCCAATTACTCATTGGCCAAACTTGAAGGATCCTTCTCACTCTTTTTCTTTATCTTTCTTCGCTCTTTAATTTTGATGCTTTTTTGGTTTTGTAGATTTGTCAACGAGAGAGGAAAATGTGACGACTAGAGTTGGGAAGAAGAGAGGAGGGAAGAAAAGAAAAATAACAAAAAATGTGAAAGAAGAAAAAGATGAAAAGGAAAAAGAAAAAGAAAAGAAAAAGAGAAAAAATGAAGAGAGAGAGAGAAGTAAGGACATATTAAAAAAAAAGAAAAAAGAAAGAGACTTACCCCTTTAAATTAATGTTCAATCCACTTCACAAAATATTTTTCTTTTCAAAATGTTTTAAAACTATGATTTATGTTTTTTATTTTTATTTTAAAAAATCTATATTATATTTAAATTTGTTTCTTTAAGTTAGTGTCATGAGTCAACCATATATCAATTTAGCTATGAAATGAGTAAAAGTAATATTCTTTTACGTAAATTATACTATTATTAGTGTTTTTGTCTTTTTTAGGGCTAGTTTAGCAATGCTTTTGAAAATATTGTGGAAAAGTGTTTTTGAAAAGTTTTGTTTAAAATTTGAGTGTTGCTATCAAAAGTGATTTTGAGAAGTAAAATGTTCATTTTAGACATGTTATTATTAAGAAATAATGCATTTAAATAATATTTAAATTAGTTAATATTATTATATTTCAAGAAGAATATAAAAATTATTATAACTTGTTGTTAATGTTTTAATATATGAAATATGAATTTTAAATATTTTTAAGAAATAAATATTAATTATTTATAAAATTTAATTAGAATATATAACTATATTTTAAATATTTAAATATAACCATTAAATATTTGTAATTAAGCACCAAGAAAAACAAAGAGAAAGTACTATGTTATTGGAGAGGTGAAAAAATAATTAAGCACCAAAAGTGCTTTTGAGAGAGGAAAAGCTAAAAATTTTAGCTTCTCCTTTTCAGAAATGCTTTTGAAGCAAAAAATTTCAACCAAAAGCAATTTGTTTAGCACAACTTTTCTTCTAGAAGTGCTTTTGGAGTCAGAAGTGTTTTTTTTAAGCACTACTAAACAAGCCCTTATATTTTTATATAAAATTAATGAAAACGCATGTATGATCAGACTTAAACCTAAAACTCTATAATTTTTTAGAAATTTAATTTTACCAAACCAACCAAAGCTTTACTTGATTCTTACATAAATTTTTAATAAATATAATTTTTATATAAAATTTTTTCAATACCATATTCTAATATACAATTTTTTTCCCACTAAGTTTAAAAGTACGATATCAACTATGAGATGTAGGGTCTGTTTGATTGCAAGAAAATATTTTCCGTAAAATGATTTGAAAATGTTTTAATTTTCTGTAAAATAATTTCTTGGAAAATATTTTCCGTGTTTGATTGAATCATGTAAAATATTTTCTCATTGCTTTGGCGATTTTCGAAAATATTTTTGGAAAAGTTGTTTTACATATATTAATATATATTAATAAATTTTATATTTTAAATTATTTTTACATATATTGCAATGATTTATTTATAATAATACTCAATTATTAAGCTACAATATTAATCGTTATAAATTGAAAAAACTAATATCAAATAAATTATTTGTAATTGTGTTAAAAACAAGTATTGAATAATTAAAAAATAAGTTACCGGAAAATCGATAAATGTAAGCGCTTTTCACCGGAAATGAAGGAAGGAATGAAGGAAGCGATAGAGAGGAGATCACGGAAAATGTCTTACGGAAATGGAAAGGGTAAGACATTTTCCCTAAAATATAACCCATTTTCCCTTGTTTTGGAGTTCATTTTCCAAATGGAAAATGTTTTCCGCCAATCAAACGCTGGAAAAGTTGGAAATGATTTTCCGGAAAATCAATTCCGTCAATCAAACAGACCCGTAGTGTGGTGGTTGCTCACCTTATCTTTTAATTATATGGTTGGGGTTTTAATCATTGCTCATGAAAATAAAACACTTTTCATGGTTAGTCATTTACCTTTCAAAGAGCACCCATAACAAGAGAATTAATCACTGTTATCAACCGTAAATATTTTAAGTGCGAAAAAAATATTATGTAAAAATGTTGTGATTCAATAACATCTATATACTTTTACCACAAGTGGGAGGGTGAAAATTTTAATGGGCTTTTTAGGGATTGCCAATTTCCCACAAAAGTCATGAAACAGCTATAGGTAGATTCAATAGTGGATAAAAAGAGTCAAACAATTGATGAACAAAGGGACCCATTGTTTTCCATACATGAAAGGGAACGACAAGAGAGTCAGCAGCAGCTTTTTGGTGCGTCTCTTTCCCGCTCCCAAACTAAGAAAAGTGGAAAGGGACGAGCCTTATATCCACATCCACATGTTGTAGGCTCAACTCATGGGGCTAAAAGCATGCATGCCAGACAGACAGGTTCCATTCATGTGGTGCTCAAGGAAGGTAACTCTTTCATTAAAGCATTTCGAATAAGTTAATACATTATCAGGAAGTTCAGTTGCTATCAAGCATTTACACCCCCCCCCCTTTCTAAAGATTTGTAATGAAAGTATGGTCCTTTGCTGCATATAGGGGATGAAGGATGAGGAGTACATGAGTTGGGTGCTTTCACATTTTTGCATCGGATTCAATCTCCTTATGATTGTAAAACTTTGAGAGAAATTTGTTGTATGTTTTTTAAATAGAAACAGGGTGGTGTGAGTCTATTGGGTCTAAGCCCTAGACAATTGCTTGTTCTTTTAAGGAATGGCACGTATAGGAAAGAAAAGAAATGGACTCTATCGATGTTGTCTTATCATTTAAATTTGTTAGGTTTAGAAAGATTTAGTTTAAGAATTTCACATATAAGAATTTCAAAAATTATTTTGAGCCCATAATATAATAAGTAATTTTACATTTTGATAATTCTGTAATCACAGATCATTTTATTTTTCCCTTAACCAAATTATCCTCTAAATTTAAGATCAAATAACTTTGAGAGATTTGTCAAATTTTTAATGAAAATTGGGTGATGAGTCTATTTGGTCTAAGCCCTAGACAAGTGCTTGTTGTTTTAAGGAATGACACACATGGAAAAGAAAAGAAAAGAAAAGAAAGAACTTTGTTGATGTTCTCTTGCCATTCAAATTTGTAAAGTTTAGAAAGATATGTTTTAATAATCTCGCATTGTCAAAGGTAGTGTAAGATTTCAGAATAACATTTTTACGTTTAGATTTTAAAGATTACTTTGAGCCTATAATGTAATAAGTAATTTTACATTTCAATAATTGTGTTATCAGAGATAATTTTATTTTACCTTAACCAAATCACACCCTAAATTTAAGATCTAATAACTTTAAGAGATTTGACGTTTTCTTTTTAATAGAAATAGAGTGGTGTGAGTCTATTTGGTCTATATGCCCTAGGCAAGTGCTTATTGTTTTAAGGACTGACACACATTAAAAAAAGAAGAAATAACTCTTTTAATGTTCTCTTGCCATTCAAATTTGTTAGGTTTAAAAAGATATGGTTCAATAATCTCATATTGTCAAAGGTAACGTAAGATTTCGGAATAACATTTTTATGTTTGGATTTCAAATATTATTTTGAGCCCATAATGTAATAAGTAATTTCATATTTCGATAATTATGTTATCAGAGATAATCTTATTTTCCCTTAACCAAATCACACCCTAAATTTAATATTTAGTAACTTTAAGGGATTTGTCATTTTCTTCTTAATGGAAATAGGATGGTGTGAGTCTATTTGGTCTATACACCCTAGGCAAGTACTTGTTGTTTTAAGGAATGGCATACATGGAAAAGAAAAGAAAAGAAAGAACTCCGGTGATGTTCTCTTGCCATTCAAATTTGTTAGGTTTAGAAAGATATGGTTCAATAATCATACATTGTCAAAGGTAATGTAAGATTTCTTAATAATATTTTTACATTTAGATTTCAAAGATTACTTTGAGCCCATGATGTAATAAGTAATTTTACATTTCGATACTTCTGTTACCAGATCTAATTTTATTTTCCCTTAACCAAATCATACCCTAAATTTAAGATCTAGTAACTTTGAGAGATTTGTTGTTTTCTTTTTAATGAAAATACGGTGGTGTGAGTCTATTTAGTTTGTATGCCCTAGACAAGTGCTTGTTGTTTTAAGGAATGGCAAACATGGAAAAGAAAGAACTATGTCCATGTTTTCTTGCCGTTCAAATTTGTTAGGTTTATAAAAATCTAGTTCAATAATCTCACACTGTTAAAGGTAATGTAAGATTTCGGAATAACATTTACTGATTTAGATTCTAAAGGTAATTTCTTTCATTATATATTAGATGTCGTTATTTTTAGAGTTAATGTAATTTTTATCGTCGAACTTATCAACTAAGTCTACTTTGTTGCTTATTTTTTTAATTTAATTTGATACTTAAATTTGACAACTAAATTTATTTTAATCCCTAAATTTAGAAAAAAATATAAAAGTTTGACAATATAAATCAAAATAGATTTAATTTTAAAATTCAGATACCAAAGTAAATCAAAAGAATGTAAATATCAAAGTAAATCTAGTTTTCAAGCTCTGAAATTCATGATATTTGTCTATATTACCTTACTAGAGGGTTTGTATCTTGGCTTTTCTTCATAGGGAAACAGCTTCAGCCAGCCATAGTTTGCATTTTGGCGATGCCAGCTTTAAAGACTGGTGCAAAAAATTGACAAGTCAGGGGAGATGGAGGGATATGGTCTGTTTTTTACATTAAAGTCAAAACAATGGGGTGTCCCAAAAAGAAAAAAAGGAAAGCAACTAGAACCAAGAGGGAATGCATCGGGTCTCCTATTTGGAACTTTGCCATTGGATTGGACATCCAGTTTTGTGCCGCTGCCTTCTGAATTTTCGAACATGGCCCTTTGGTTTTTTTAGGTACTTTGAAACCGCCAACACTATTTTTCTTTTATAATATTACAATAGATAAAAAGTTTAACAAATATATCGGTCGAGTCTTAACTTAATTAGTATCGGAGTTATTGTTAATACAAGAGTACATGAGTCTGAGTGTACTGACAGAGGCAAATCTAGGGGGCTGGCAGGGGCCCTAAAATAGAAAATTGTTGTTTTGGCCCTTTAAAAAAAAATTAAAATTTAAAATTAGTAAAGGTGAAATTTCACTTTGACCCCTCAAAATTATGAAAATTTAATTTAATCTTTTAAAAATTATAAAGATATAGACTATTAAAAATTAAAATTTTATTTCGGCCCCTCTAAAAAAAATTCTAGCTTCATTATTCTCCTATTTAAGAGTTCGGGAGGGGCTATGAGTAATTTTAGACATTGTATCAAAAGAACTTATATAATAAGAATAAGTCATGTGCATGGCTAAATATTATGAATTGAGCTAGTGTATTACTAACCCATATACTAAAACATATGAAAACAAATTAGTATATTTAGAATTTGAATCTCTTTACTTTTATTTTAAGAATTTAATCCTCGTCTTTCGTTAGATATAAAATGGCAAGTCCAATTGTTAACAACATTAAAATATTTCTTTTAAATTGATGTTTATTACAACTTTTTTTGGTTATATAACTATCAAACAAATTTAATGAAGAATATTAACAGAGTTGATAATTAAACCTGATTTATTTAATTCGAAAAGTAGAAACACTAAATTTTGCGAAATAAAAGTTGAGTGACTAAATTATAAAGGCATGAAAAATACATGAACTTGGGACACATATTTGAACTTATATTTTTTTAATCTAAATCTGTTAGGTATCTCATAATCACATTAAGCTTCGATTAAATCTAAAGTTGAGTCAGATTAGACCCCTAAATAGGAGAAAAAAACTCTCACAAGAATCAAACTCGAAACCTTATGCGTAACATTCCGCCCAATAATCAGTTTTAATTATGATAATTGAAAAAACAACAACAACAATAGAAGAATAGACCTTAAATATTCCTAAATTACAAAACTTCTAAGGCTATTTTATCCCTTTATGCAGTGTTTTTTTTACTGCCCCGTGAAGTACCATTGAAGAGATGGAGCTTGATCAACTGAGAAGAAACCACAAGATTCCTCTGCACTAAACATGCTTCGTTCTTCCAATTCCACCAATTCTGGCTCATCATACGTATACCCCATATCCATTCTCGACTCAAATGGTTTAAACCACTTATGATTATTTGATGAATCCGACGATGAAGACGAACCATTCATCACATTGCTTTCTTCTTTAACAATCCCATTACAATCATCATCATCATCATTCTCACAGCAACCTTGCTCTTTGTTCCTCACTGAAAAGCTTGGACACTCTTCTTTCAACTTTGATTTCAAGTCCCTCAGCTGCAAAACAATCATATATCAACCCTTAGATTTAATTAATTCAAAAAAGGTAAAAGTATTATTGAAGCCCCTGTACTAGGAGTTAGATTATAATTTGCTTCCTCTACTTAAAAAATAGGTAAATTAGTACATGCCTGTTAAATTAAAGAGCAAATCAATCATTCTATTAAAATTTTCATACAATTTTACTGTTAAAAATTGATCCCTATTACCCTATACGTTAATATGAAATACAAGTATTTCGTTAACCACTTCAGTTTTAATAATATAAATGAATGAAAATTTTAATATACAAGAACTAATTTGACTAAATTTTAAGTAGTTAGAACAAAATGTAATCCGACTTTTAGTACAAAGATTTATATTACTTTTACCTTAAAAAAACTAAAAAATGGGGTTTGAAATATAAACACTAACCTTTGCAATTAGACCCAGTTTTTCTTTTTCAAGATTGTCATGATCAAGCTTAAGAGCATCATAATTAGCTTTAAGCATTGCATAATCTTTCTCCAACACCTTGGTCTTCCAACGAGCACGTCGGTTTTGGAACCAAATAGCCACTTGCCTTGGCTGTAACCCCAATTCTTCAGCTAACTTCACTTTTCTCTCTGGTTCTAACTTGTTTCCCACATCGAAATTCTTCTCTAAAGCCTTAACTTGATGCATAGATAAACGCCTTTTCTTCTCTGTTGCTTGACCACCTTCTTCTAAGCTGTCTTCTTCATCTAAACCATCTAACATAGCCTGGAATTCCTTGCTGTAAATTTGGTGCTTCTTTGATCTCTTCTCCTCTGCATAATCAACTGAATTAAACACATCGAATTTGGGTTAAAGAAACATGAAATAAAGGTGGGAATTTTCATGTGTGTACCTTTAGGCTGAGAGATGGACATGAAAGCATCCAAGGAAGGTGAAGGACTGAGCCTCTTCATGATTTGCAAACCAAAACCAAAGACTCTGAGATGATATTTTTTAAGTTGTTGTTTGTAATGGAGAGAGGGGGGTAGGGGGGGGGGGTGGGGCGGGGTTTCAAACTTTCAAGCAGGTTTGCTGTTTTGATCTGTTTGGTTTTTTGGGGGAGGGCTTAATTGCAAAGAATGCTATATAGTGTGACACTCAAAGCTGACTGACAAAAGATTGGTGATTGCAGATCTCATAAAAAAAAATTAGTGATGTAATCTCTTCATAAATTTTGAAATCATTCTATCGATTCGATTCAAATCAAATAAAATTTTTGAAGTAAATATATAAAACGAGATAAGTGAATTTTTTAACAACGGTATGAAATAGTTATGGTTATTAATTGTCTTAATTTTATATATAATTATTAAAAAGTACAAATATTATGATACAATTTGGTCTTTGTATTATCTATTTTTCTATTTAGGTGCCTAATTTTTTATTCTATTTTAGTATTTAAATTATCTCTCCATTATAAATTTTAGTCAAAAAGTTAATGGTATTAGAAAAATAGGTGAGACGTGTGGCGGTGAAATTGCACCATGTGATATTTCTTTACACATATAATTAAAAATCAAATATATATAAATTAAAATTTTAAAAGCTTTTTTATAATATATAAATTATATAAAATAATAATTTATAAAACCTTATATAAAAATTTCCAAAAGGAAGATTTTAAAGATTTAAAATATATAAATCTGAATAAATTTTAAAAAATTAAAAATTCTAAAATATATGTATAAAATTATAATAAATTGAAGTTTTAAAATATATATTGTTTTTTAATAAATTAGTTAAAACTCTTAAATTTTCAAAAATATTATATAAAATTTAGAAGAAATTCTAAAATTTGAAATATTTATGTTTTAAAAAATTAAATATAATATTTTCTAAAAACTTAAAAAAAACAAAGCAAATGATTGGTCAATACTTATCAACATTAACAAAATAGACACATGGTGCAATCTCATTGGTTGGACTAAAAAATAGGCCATTAACTTTTGGACTAAAATACGTATGGATAGTTTAGGTATGAACATAGAATAAAAAAAAGTTGGGACACCAAAATCCTAACATAAGCTTCGAAAAATTCTATGTTCTTATACTTTTTTCCCTTAATCGTATATTGAATTTTGTTTTGAAGGATTATGTTTATATATATTGCTTACCTTTAAAAATACTAAAAATATTAAAAATAACTAACAAAAATCAAATTGAAAATGATCGTATCCAATATCCATAGAGGTTATAGTAGTTTTCATGACTGCACATTTATAGTGAAGCAAGGCGGGTGGTGGGTCAGAGCATGACAACTATGGAGCAGTAATGAATTTAGCAACATCCGCCTTTACTCAACTTATTGCCATCTCCCCCCTAATCAAAAAAGAAAAGAAAAGAAAAAATTCAATTTAAAAAAGAATTAACAAAATGAATGATCCTTACACTTTAGGTTTAGTTCTAATGGGCCTAAATAGGATTAGTCTCAGGCCGTAAAACAAATAATGACACCTATAGTTAAAAAAAAACCAATTTAATACCTGAAGTTTCATTCTATCAATCAATGCTATACTTGACCTTAACGACTTTAATTTTATTATAATATATCAAATTTACCAACGAAAGGGTAACATGTGTTACCTTAAATTTATTTTCCTTAAATATTGGTAAAAGTGCCATGCATCACAATTCCATTGGTCAAACAATCATGTCATTAAAAAAAATTAAACATTGTTAGAGTTCGTATCAAATTATAAACAAAATGAAATTTCATGGACTAAATTGGACATTTTAAAAGTAAAGATATCGCGTTAAAACTAAACTAAAATATAAGGGTCATTCGTGTCATTAGTTTATTTAAGGATAATTATTTGATACATTAATGGTGAAGGCTTTTTAATTCGATGAGTAGATTTAAAATCATCGCCTATTCTTGATTGGTGTTTTAAAATATAAAACCTAAATAAATGAGACATATAATGATTTATTAATCCAATTGTGGAATAAAAAGCAATTTAATTTATTAAATTAATTTTTAATAAATTGACCGCTTATACTTATATTTTAGGTTAAAAAGTAAATTAGTCATATGTGTAATTATTTTGTTAGTATAAATAAAGGAATTTTAAATAATTGAAATTCACGTGATAAAAATAATTATAAAATAAAAATATTAAAATAAATACGTATTTGTATGTAAAATATGTAATATGAGTATCATTAGAATTATAAAATATATCAATGTCATTTTAATAATATTAAATATAATAAAATGATATTTCATGATTTAAATTTATTTATTTATGTTTGGTAGCATTATTTTTCATATATTTTAATACATGAATTAGCAATAAATTAATTACAATTAGTAATTTTAACCACTCATATGATTTGTTTATGGTAAAAGAAAGAACTTTTTACTTATTTTGGAGAGTTTTTTTTTTACAAGAGTTTTACCAACCTTCTAATTTCAAGTTTAAATTTATATTAATTATTCCTTATTTTATGTCTAATTATTTTTACACATATACATTATTTTCTTCTTCTTCTTCTTGTTATTAAACTAATAACAAAATTAGGAGTGAGCAAAACTCGATTCGATTAGAAAAAATCGAATTTCGAGTCAACTCGAATAAGTAATTCGAGTTCTGAGTTCGAGTCGGGTTGAATTTTATAATTCGAATAACTCGAATAATTCAAATAATTTGAATAACATATTTGTGTAAATACCCCTTAGGTTCCTGACAATTTTGAAAATGAGCAAATTGGTCACTCTCTCAACAAAAATTACAAAAATAAAATTCAAAATAATTTTAAAATTAAAATATTTATAAAATTCCAAAATGTATATATTTTAAGAATATATAAAGAAATTTAAAATTTTAAAGAATTTATAAAATAATAATTTTGAGACCCAAGTTAATTAATGATTCAAGTTTATCATACTAAAGTATGTTTCCTTTTCTTATTTTGCTTTGAAAAAGTTTTCAAATATATATAGTTTCAAATTTACTTGTCTAACATGGAATTAGGTATACTAGAACAAGATTTTAATTTGACATGTTTAAAATTTTAATTTAACTTAAACAATTTCACTCGACTCGATTCGAAAAAATTTCAGATGGAGTTAGGATGATAAAATAGGACTCATCAACTCGATTAACTAAAAAATTCTTCACTCGATTCAACCGAACGCTCACCCCTAATAATTTTAATAATTTTATTACTAAACTAATCTAGCATTTGACCAAAAAATTTTGACCCACCTTAAATTGTGTAATGAAAGTGTGTTGGTAGGGTAAGATATCCAAAGAGATTTGCATAATTGTGCTTTTGAAGTTACAAGTAAACTTATTAAAGTCCACATATGTATAAACAAAATAAATCAAAATCAATAATTAAAATATAACTTAATCTAAAATCAATTCTAGACTAAAAATGTAGGCATGATTTTTAAGAAGATCAAATTTTCTCAAAATATTGAAGAATAAGACCTGTGTTTAATGCCATTTAATGCATGTGATGTGATATTACAATCATAATGACATCAAATTTCAACAGATGGACAACATATACACGTCTACAAGAAGGAGGGTAAAAGTACTATAGAGGTCCTTTTATTTAAAGTTAAATTGTATTTTATTCTTTCTATTCAAAAAATAGATAAATTAGTCTTTATATGTTAGATCAAAAAGTAAATTGCTCTTTTTTGTTAATAATTTCATCCCTTTCTATTGTTAAAAACTGGCATGACTGACTGAATAATCAGATATTGATGCTAATGTATAGAGATCAATTTTTAACGGTAGAAATATATGAAAATTTTAACAGAAAAGACCACTTTGCTCTTTGATCTAATGTACAGAGACTGATTTATCAATTTTTTGAGTAGAGGGGTCAAAAGGCAATCCAACTTTTACTATAGGCAGGTATGATGCCAGAAAATTTTTTTAGGGAGGCTGAAATTAAATTTTAATTTTCAAAAACCTATATCTTTATAATTTTTAAAAGATTAAATCAAATTTTTATCATTTTTAGAGGAGCCAAAATGCAAATTTGTTTTTACTAATTTAAAATTTTTAAATAGCCTAAATGTAAAATTTTCTATTTTAAGGGAGGTCGGAGCCCTGCCAATCCCCTTAGATACACAATTTACTATAGGGGGTCTCTATGATACTTTTACCAGAGAAGAAAGAGAAATCCCCCTTTTTGCGTTAGTTTGTTTTCAATTTTGTCCTATGTTGCTTCAAATTTTTTTTCAAAAATATTTACATTAGACATATATATTTTTATATGAAAATAAAAATGCAATTTATTTGTTTATTTATTTGATTAGAGTTATCTATCGTCCCTCCTTGACCCATGAATAGACATATCTATAGATATATAATACACTTCAGCACACTCGAACCCACATCCTTTTATATTGACAACAATATCCATACCGATCGAGTTAGACCTCGATAGGCATGAAAACAAATACTCATATTTAACATTTGCATGATTTTCTTTCCTTAAATGGGCTCCTACCATTAGTGGTTGTTTCAAAGAATGCGGCTTCATTAAATGCCAATGTTGAATTTTGTTTTGCACATTTCCTACACTGTTTTTCAAAACATGTTTTCAATCAGATTTTCACCATTGCTGTCTTCTTCCCTTTGTTAAAGAAAAAAAAAAGTTTCTTCTTTTTCAAAAATGAGTTTACTTTAATTGGGAGGTCTTGGTTTTGTCATTTTTATTTAGCTTGCAAGAAACAAACTTTCCATTGTTGAGCATTCGTGTCCTACTACAACTCATTCCTATTTAGTAATTTGTTATCCTCTTCTTTACCACCTTACAAACAATTTTCAACATTATAATTAATTTCTATAATTCAAAGGGTAAATTGTATCAAAGGTTATTGAACTATTACTAAGTTTAAATTTTAATCACTCGATTTCAAAAGATTACAAAATAATCACCAAACTATTACAAAACTGTAAATTGGGTAGCTGAGTAAATTAAAGTGGAGATGAGTTTGGAGGGTTGGATTCACCACCCACCATCTTCCTTGGTGTTTATCTTGGACAAGGCTGGCCTGTCAGTTTCGCCTATCGCCTAATTTTGGGCTCAGCCTGACACTGATAGAGTTGATTTTATGTCTGCTCTTTTAATTTTGTTAGGCTCTTATTTTCCTATATTGTTCACTGGTGTTTTCCTTTGTTGCTGATATTGTGGTGCTTTGTTTAATCAATCAATACTTGGAAGTGTTTTTCCGACCCCCCCAAAAAACCCTATTCAAAAGCTTTCATTTTAGAATTTTTAATGAGCGACTGATGTAATTACAGAATTTTCACATGACTTTAAGAAAACATTTTGAATTTCTTTTTTTTTAATCTTTAATAAATTAACTTAACCTAAATTATTATATTTTAAGTTTTTCTACTAGTGTCCTTGAGTTCAATTTAGTATTTTTAGATAAAATGGATTAGGTTTAATTCGTTAAAGGAAAAAGAAAAACACCCAAAATGCTTTTTTAAAAGCCACGTGGAAATTACGTGACTATTATATTAAAGATTTAATATGTCAGTGATTTAAATTAAAATTTTCAAACACTTCATTGATATTTTGTAATTTTTATAATCGAGTGACCAAAATGTAAATTTACTAATAGTTTAATAATTTTAAGTATAATTTACCCTAATTTAAAATGCGTTCATTTATATAATCGATTATTTTGTATTCGAGTTTAAGGTTTTGATTTTTAAAATGGGCCGTTATTGATCTAAATTATTTTGAATTTTAATTACGTCAAGTTGATATAATTTTAAATTAATCATTGGCTTTAATAATTATTTACGAAATAGCTTCCTTAACCTTAGCACCAAAAGAAACCAAAAAACTAATAAGCAGGTGTTAAATTGAAACAATTCAAAGATGGAAGGAAAGAAACTGATGTTGGCAATATACTTTTAGCACCGACTTCATTGTAGCAGTAAATGACAACTATTTAGAAATTGACATCTGTCAACTATAAAGCAAGTCGGTCCAAAATGACACAGAGTTCAATAATTTTAAGGGATATGATTAAAATTTAATTTTTTTCTCATAAAATATAATATACTTTATGATTAATCATTTATTTTTTAATAAATGAATTAATCATTGTTATCAACAATAAATAAATTTTAACTAAAAATTTATTAATTTAATATATTTATTTTTGTCCATCGTATATTATATCATATGAAAACAGTTAATTAAAATTTTAAGTTGAAAAATACTTCGATTTTAATTACTGAAATTTTAAATCAATGAAATAGAAAGACTTAATTTTTAAGTTGAAAATACAGGAGTAAACCCTAATCCTAAGTACATGAACTAATATTATATTTTTAACCATTTTAAAATTCATTATATTAGTAATTATAAGTCATTAAAGTTAGTATTTTTTATTTACATTGTGATATGTTGTGTAAACAAAATTATAATAAATATTATCTAATTACATAATTTCTTAATATCTATATAATATATTTTATAAAAGAACAATTTTCAAGGTTTTTTTGTTATTAAAATATTATCTAAAGATAGTATTTATTACATATATTGTAATCTATTGTGGAAAGTAAATTAGAATATACTACCCGATTACACAATTTCTTATTGGCTACATAATATATTATAATAGCAAAAGTCCTAATAAGATTTTACAATTATTACAAAAACATTATCATATTACAATATTTATTACATATCGTGTAATTGTGCACATGAATTACAATAGGTACCATCCGATTACACAGTTTCTTACAATCTAGATAATATATTGTATGTGTTGACAATGATATTGTAGAGGGAGTTCCATTATATAGGGGTAGTATATATAGATAATCATATAGAAATTAGAGAAAATTGGAGAAGTAATTGGTTTTCATGTGGGAGATAAAGTGCTTTTTGTTCTTTGTTAGAGTCTTGGAAATTGATCTAATTACCATATCAATCTTTTGTTGTTGTTATATTGAGGAAGTTGAATCAAAAGATTCATACAAATTTAAATCTCAATCAAATTTGAAATCATATATGAACGGTAGGACGACAAATGTAGTTGAATTTATTGAGGTTTTGTGCCCTTAGTGTAGTTACTTCATCATTTTGTGCCCAAGAAGCCCAATAACAATAGGGGTGGGTGCCACACTGGGTATCCCAACACATAAGAGTTCTAGGGGAACTTTGGTTTTCTGTTAAATTAATAGTTTCTCTCTCTTCTTGTTCTAGTAGAACTCTTGTGATTTTTTTTCTATTAATAGAGACTACAATATAGCCAAATTGACATATCAGTCATGCATGGATACTCTGTTGAAATTTAGGAAATTTTATTTAGCTATAAAATAAATTCTATTTTTTGTGAGTACTCTTGATAGTAATTTCGATTTTGGTTACCATAGAGAAAGTGAAATTTTCTTATTAGAGTGTTGCAATTTTCATTCTATGTTTGGTTTGTGATAAAAGCCTACTCTCTTAGCAATCGAGGGTTCGAGGATAGTGGAGAAGATCGTTCGGTTAAAAGCTAGAAATCTTGTTATGGATAACACAACAAAGGTTCAAGTTTTATCAAAATTATTGAAAATTTGTTGTGCAACAAAGTCGTTTTCATAAATAATTTTTCCAACAGAATTGTCTAGAGAAGCTAATGAAGAAGAATGTGGCTTTCATTATTTGGTGCATGATAACCAAGATAAAAGAGAAAGATGTAGATGTTTTTAATAGTTAGCTTGAAACAATTTGCAAAGTTAATGGTACGCATAGAGACAACATTATAAGTGATGTGGCAACCACACAAAGTTTGATGCAGGGCTACCAGGGTACCTTTGATGAAATTTTGGTTATTGAAAATGAAGCTGGTAACATGATGGATGATAGAAAAGAGGGAAGGAGATTAGTGGTATTAAATAAAAAGGGTTGAACATTGGTGATGATTAATGGTTTACAAAACTTAAAGACTTCGCTAAAAGGAAAGGGAAAAACTCAGAAAAAAGAAGATGTTGAAAAGAAATGCGAAGGCAAAGGGTTTATTAGGGAACAAAGTGTTCAAGGCTGTTGATAAATCTATTTCAACAGGGAATGTTATAAACAAAAGAAAAAATGAGGAGGTTGACACTATTACATATTGGAAGAGAGACATGCTGAAGAAGCTTGACTTTTGAGCAAACAATTAGGTCTTGACGTAGTTGGAATGGGAGAATAGGTAGTTATGGAAAGAACAAATATTGAATTGCGAAGAAAAGCTACAAATATTTGTACTAGCATTTTTCAAAGGTGAGTAAATGATGATATGGGAAACTGCTCAATGAATAATTTTGAGATTAATCTTACATTTGTAAGCTTATGTCTCAAGAGGATTTTTGTAACAGTCCGTTTTCAGTGAAATCGAAACAGTGGTTTCAGGACCACAAATTCGATTCTGAAAGAAAATTTTTTTAATATTATTTTATGGTCTGTATTATGATAAGAATATTGTATGAAAATTTTGTTAAGAAAATTTTATTGATATCATGATTAATTGAGAAAAGGACCAAATTGCATAAAATGCAAAAGTTGAATTCTAGTAGCTAAAAGGATCAAATATCTATGGAATTCAAAATTTGATCATATTGTTATATGATCGGTTGTGATCCTACATGTATTGCGGACACAAACGTAGCTCTTTGTGAACGTCCTAATATGGCTCGCTTGAACTTCCCGATATATGGCTATCCGGAGCTCCTGATTAAAGGCTCTTCGTGAGCTTCCTAATTAAAATTTCTTTGTGAACCTCCTAATTATGGCTCTTATGAGTTTCCTGTTATATAGCTCGGATAAGCTTCCTGATAGGCTCTTTGTGCGCTTCTCGATTAATGGCTCTTTGTGAGCTTCCTGTTATATAGCTTGAGAGAGGATTTTCTGATTATGTGCTTTAAAGAGCATTCTTGAATATGAATTGACGGATTATAATTTTATACACTTTGAGTGTACTACATGTGTATCCATCGATATTTTAAATAAATTCAGCAGGTAAAGTTTTGACATGGTTAAACTAAACTTAACATGATTTGCCATGGAAATGCACATGTTAAATGGAAATATGATATGAAAAGCATTTGTATATGAAAGTTATTACATGATGAGCTCATCCTTAATTCTTGATGTTTACATTTAATACATGACTAACAAGTTTCTTGAGATTATATGTGTTTGGGCAAATTACTAAATTTCTTTGGATGAATTTTGTAAGCTTATCTTAAATGTAATGAAGTGGTAAGTAAATTTTCTGTTATTCGAACTTACTAAGCATAATATACTTACTATGTGTTACTTCCTCTGTTTTATAGTGCTCAGAAGCTCGTGAAGGTTAGAACTTGGTCGGAGACACACCACACTATCCCTTAGACTTCTTGGTATATAAAGCAACCTAACTTTTGGTATAATGGCATGTATAAGCTATGTTAGGCATAATGAGGAGATATTTTGGTTATAACTAGCCATTGGAATGGCTAGTGTTAAGCATATTTTGATGTTGTTATATAAGGCCTTATCATGCTTGATGTGTGTATTGAAATGGTTGAATGATTGAAGTTATATAAATATATTAATGGTTGCATGAATGGGTAAAATATACTCATGTTTATATGGCCAATTAGGTAATATCAAATACTTGGATAAATGGGATGTTATGACATGTATTGAATTTGAAATTGGCTTGAATTGAATGTTCTATTGTGACTTGTAATGGTACAAAAAAATTGGTTGAATATGTTGATGCCAGGGTCAGTGAGAAATAAGGCTTGAAAATGGCTTTATTTTTTTTCCACATGGGCAGAGACACGGGTGTGTGGTTTGGCCGTGTGTCCCCTTCATATTAAAATTTAAGAAATAGAATGCTTAGAATTGCTCACACGGACAGAGACACGGGCGTGTGTCTCAGCCGTGTGTGTTACATGGCCTAGCACATGAGCATATGACTTGGCCGTGTGACCTCTGTACCTAATTTTTGAAAATTAAATTTTGCACACAGCTTGGCACACGAACGTATGGCTGGCCGTGTAACCTAAGTTAGAGAGTTACACGGGCTGAGACACGACCGTGTGCCTTACATCGAATGCCCACACGGCCTCAGACACGGACGCGTGTCCCCTACACCTAAGAAAAATTTTGAGATTTTATGAAAAATTCTCTGAGTTCCCGATTTAGTCCCGACTTATTTTTAAAGCATAAATTGTGTCTCGATGGCCCATTCAATGGACATTATGATTAAATATGATTGGTTTCTAATATGAATAATAATCGACATGAATTAATTGAAATTGTTCTGTAAACTCCAATAATGCTCCTTAATCTTGTTCCGGCGACAAATATGGGTTAGGGGTGTTACATTTATTGGTATTAGAGCTATGGTTTAGCCGATTCTCAGACTAACGTAGCAAGTACGAGCTTAGCTATCCATACGATTATATAATTTGTGATAGTGTGATATCTCCAGACAATTTTAAACATGTTTTTCATATAGTAATGTCGTCCGACCGAGCTGAATTTGAGGAAGCTGAGAACAATGCTCAAGCTTTAGTTTAAAGAGCTATTTCCAGTAGTATAAGGCTCGTATCTGAGGGCCGAGGTGAGGAGGCTAAAGAAGCCTTCTTTCAAATGATGAATGAATGGTTCACTGAATACTTGAGAACAAATCCTGCTGTACAACAACCTCCCCCTCATGTTTCTTTACCGGTTCCTGATATACCACAAGGTACTGAACTTGTTAGAACTGGTAAGCCTCCGCTAAATAAAGTTTAGAAATATGGGGTGGAAGAATTTAGGGCCATTGTTGAAGATGATCCAGAAAGGGCTTAATTTTGGCTAGAAAACACCATTAGGGTTTTGGATGAATTATCTTGTACACCTGCTGAATGTTTGAAATGTGCAGTGTCTTTGTTAAAAGATTTGGCTTTTCAGTGGTGGAATACTCTAGTTTCTATTGTACCGAAGGAAAATGTTACATGAAAATTTTTCCAAACAAAATTCAAAAAGAAGTATATTAGTCAGAGATTTTTGGATTAGAAAAGAAAAGAATTTCTAGAGCTTAAACAGGGAAATATGACAGTATCTGAGTACAAACAAGAATTTGTCAGATTAAACAAGTATGCCACAGAGTGTGTTTCGACTGAAGTTGCCATGTGTAAACGTTTTGAAGAAGGATTAAATGAAGACATTAAGTTATTGGTTGGAATTCTGTAATTAAAAGAATCTATGGTGTTAGTTGACTGGGCACATAAAGCTGAGGAGCTAAGCAAAGAAAAGAGGCTAGCAAAGATAGAAGCCCGAACTCCGAGTAAAAGATTTATGGGAAAGTCACAATCGTCGGCTTCAAAGAAATCAAAGAAATATCATGATTGCTCTACCACATTTTTGGGGTATTCTGAGAGAGACCGAGGCTCTCAATGCTTTAATTCAAGATCTCTAGCTCCATTCGCAACAAGTGTAGGAAGTGTTGGTCTTTTTTGTTAAAAATTTCATCCCTTTCTATTGTTAAAAACTGGCATGATTGACAGAATAATTAGATATTGATGCTAATGTATAGAGATCAATTTTCAGACCATTCGACTTGACTAATGCACCTGCGGTATTCATGGATTTAATGAATAGAATTTTTAGACCATATCTGGATAGATTTGTTATGGTGTTTATTGATGATATTCTGGTATACTCCCAAGATGAAGGTGAACATGCTGATCACTTGAGAATTGTGTTGCAAACTCTGCGTGAGAAAAAAACTGTATGCCAAATTTATTAAATGTGAACTTTGGCTTTAGGAAGTTGGTTTCCTTGGACATATAGTATCTACTGAAGGCATCAGAGTGAACTCGAATAAAATTTTAGCAATTATTAACTGGAAAGCTCCGAAAAATGTGTCTGAAGTCAGAAGTTTTCTGGGATTAGCTGGTTACTGTCAAAAATTTGTAAAAGGGTTCTCGATGATAGCTTCTCCGATGACATGATTGTTACAGAAAGATATGAAGTTTGAATGGACTAATAAATGTCAGCAGAGTTTTGAAAGATTGAAAACCTTGTTGACTAAAGCACCAGTGTTAGTTCAGCCTGAATCGGGTAAGGAATTTGTGATTTATAGTGATGCATCGTTGAATGGTTTGGGTTTTTTTATGCAATAAGGTAAAGTAATAGCCTATGCTTCTAGAAAGCTAAAACCACATGAAAAAAATTATCCAATACATGATTTAGAATTGGCAGCCATTGTTTTTGCACTGAAAATTTGGCAGCACTATCTGTTTGGTGAAAAATGCCATATATTCACTGATAATAAAAGTTTAAAGTATCTGATGTCGCAAAAAGACTTGAACTTGAGACATCGCAGATGGTTTGAATTATTGAAAGATTATGATCTGGTTAGTGATTATCATCTGGGAAAAGCCAATGTGGTTGCAGTTGCTCTGAGTAGAAATCTTTGTTTGCTTTGCGATCAATGAATACCCGGTTGTTGTTATCTGATGATGGTTCAATCATAGCTGAGTTAAAAGCTAAACCAACATTTCTACAGCAGATTTGTGAAGCTAAGAAAAATAATGATGAATTACGAGCTAAATGGATACAATGTGAGTCAAATTTCGATTCAAAATTTCAGATTGGGTTTGATGGTTGTCTGTTTTTCAGAGGTAGAATATGTGTATCGAAGAATTCAAAACTTATACAGAAGATTTTACACGAAGCTCATAATGGTACTATGTCTATTCATTATGGGAGTACCAAAATGTACAACGATTTGAAAAAGATATACTGGTGGCCGGGAATGAAACATGATATTTTTTAATTTGTATCTAAATGTTTGATATGTCAGCAAGTTAAAGCTACCTTCGGGATTATTGCATCTAGTTGTAATACCAGAGTAGAAATGGGAAAGAGTTACTATAGATTTTGTATCAGGATTACCCCTATCTCTGAAAAAGAAAGATGTCGTTTGGGTAATCGTTGATCGTTTAACGAAATTCGCACGCTTTATTCCCGGTACGTATGGATTTCTCCCTGGATAGATTTGTAGAGTTATATGTTTCTGAGATTGTCCGACTACATGTAATACTGGTCTTCATTATTTCAGACAGGGATCCTCGGTTTACATTTCGATTCTAGAATAAGTTGTAAGAAGCTCCAGGTACACAGTTACATTTCAGCACTGCTTTTCATACTCAGACTGATGGACAATCCGAACGTGTGATACAGATTTTAGAAGATATACTCTGATATGGTGTTTTGGAATTCGAAGGTAATTGGGAAAAGTATCTGTCTTTAGTTGAATTTGCATACAATAATAGTTATCAGTCCCCTATTAAAATGGCACCGTATGAGGCTTTGTTTGGTCACAAATGTAGAACTCCGTTGTATTGGACTGAGCTTAGTGAGAAAAAAGATACACGGAGTTGATTTAATCCGAGAAACTGAAGAAATGGTAAAGGTAATTTGGGATAGTTTGAAAGCAGCCTCTGATCGTCAAAAGTCTTATGCTGATATTAAACGAAAAGAGATAGAATTTCAAGTTGGTGATAAGGTATTTTTGAAGGTATCGCATTAGAAGAAAGTTCTTCGGTTTGGCCTTAAAGGCAAATTGAGTCCTCAATTTATTGGGTTGTATGAGGTTATTGAAAGAATTGGACCCGTTGCATACTGATTGGCACTACCGCCAGAACTTGACAATATTCATAATATTTTTTACGTGCCAGATCCTTTACATGTTATCTCACCGACAGAGGTCAAGATCTAGCCTAACATGACTTATAGTGAGGAACCGATCAAAATTCTGGCACGTGAGATGAAAGAATTGAGAAAAAAGGTAGCTTTAATAAAAGTCCTTTGGCAACGACACGAAATAGAAGAAACTACTTGGGAACCGGAGGAAACTATGAGAAAGCAATATCCAAACCTCTTTCTAGTAAGATTTTCGAGGATGAAAATTCTTAAAGGGGGGAGAGTTATAATAGTCTGTTTTTAGTGAAATCAGAACAGTGGTTTTGGGACCACAAATCTGAGTACGAGCGCATGTCTCAGCCGTGTGTGACAGACGGTCATGCGCACGGGCGTGTGGTTTGGCCGTGTGTCCCCTGCATCTTAAAATTTGAGAAATAAAATGCTTAGAATTGCTCACACATGCAAAGAAACGGGTGTGTGTCTCAACTGTGTGTGTCACACGACCTATCATATGAGCTTATGACTTGGTCGTGTGACCCCTGCACCTAATTTTCGAAAATTAAATTTTCCACACGGCCTGACACATAGGCGTGTAGTTGGTTGTGTGACCCAAGTCAGAGAGTTACACAGGCATGGAAACGGGCTGGGACACGGCCGTGTGCCTCACATCGAATGCCCACACGGCCTGGGACACGGGCGTGTGTCCCCTGCACTTAAGAAATATTTTGAGATTTTGTGAAAAATTCTCTAAGTTCCTGATTTAGTCCCGACTTGTTTCTAAAGCATAAATTGGGTCTCGAGGGCTCATTCAATGAACATTATGATTAAATATGGTTGGTTTCTGATATGAATAGTAATTGACATGAATTAATTGAAATTTTTCTGTTAACTCTGGTAATGCTCCTTAATCGTGTTCCGGCGACGGATTTGGGTTAGGGGTGTTACAATTTTTTTATATCTGTTAAATGGTAGCATTTGACTTATATGACAGTGTTTGGAGTTTGTCGTGAAGATTCATAGCTCCTAATGTTTTGTGATGCTAAAGACTGTCATTGATTTCAAATTTTTGTTTTTACTTTATTACTAAGCTTTGTTGCGTTTGTAGAGTATTCTTGTTATAATGTTTTGTCACTTTCAAGGGTTTTTAGGTTTTTTGTATTGAGATGTGATCTTGCATTTTTCTTTCTTGTTTAGGGGAGTGTTCTTTGGATTGAGGTGTATAGATGATTTTTTGATAAAGAGAGGAAGTGTTGCAAACAAATGAACATGATGTACCAATAGAAGGCAGGGAAGAAGGTTGGAGTAGATTCGGTAACACTAAACAGTGTTAGAAAAAAAGGTTTGAGAAACAGTTTTAGTTGCACAACAGAATTTTAAAATTTTTCATGACTTTGGTTGTGATATATATGGTAATAAATTTCACCAAATTTAGTATATGTGCTTTCAAGCTAGAAAGATTTGTTGAATCTTAACTCTAGTGTTTAAATCCATTTAGCTTTCAACCAAGTGATCTTATCCACTATTCTTGAACTCTAATATACTTGGAGAGTGGGCTCTATTTAAGAACCAATCATAGAATGAAAATCAAGACTTTCTAGCAAAAATCTAAAACTAAAAAATTCAAACTCACAAATTTGAATTAAAATTGCCAATGTGTATGCAATTATAATCTTACTAAGTTATACTACAAATACTCACGAAAGATGGAATTTATTTGAGTTCAAATAAAGAATCAAAAGAAAATTTTCTCTAAAATTCGGTAAAGTATAATAGTGTATTTCCTTATGATTTTCAGCAACCCCTTGTTCCTATATATAGGAAAAAATCACAAGAGTTCTACTAGAATAAGAAGATTAGAAAATAATATTTTAATAGAAAATTGGAGTTCTAGTAGAACTCCAATAGGGGTAGGAGGCAAGCATAGGGAGACCCGCCTTTAGAGTGTCACCTACTTGTCCATTAACTGAGCTCCTTAAGCCTTTCGTGTATTGAGTAAAATGATGTATAGTCTAGTTTTAAATTAATAAATTAAAACAAACCCATATAATTATCCTACTTAATAACTAGTATCTATTCCCAAAATATAAATTTAATTAATTAATCTAATTAAATTATTTGGTTAACTCAATTCTAATTTTGTCAAAGTCACCAAAATTTTACTGTATTAGAATCTATGAGTAAATAATTATAATTGTCCTATTTAGTAAAACTGTGATGACTAATTAATTTAATAAAATTAAGAAAAAACAGATAAACTAAATACCAAAATCTCGAAGAGTTTACAGATTGAGTGCATATCCAATAACTAACTTAATAGGTTTCAGGTCACCAGCACAAAGTCCTAATTTTTTGCAAAGCTTGATCAAATGGCTATAGTCTTTTCATTTTTATCTTTTAACCATATCTATTGATTTAAAAACAGAATCACACTATAATAAGATTTCAACTTAGATGTTACCCTAATGCACATTAAAATGGATTAAGAGGGATAAGTAGATTAATTAAATAGTAATAAAAATGATAAATAAGGTTAAAGATAAGAGAAAGAGAGAGAGAGAGATAAGGGTTTGAGCATCCTAGTACTTCATGCTTTATATGTTATTTTCTTAGAAAAGGTAAGGTGAGGGAAAAGGAAGTGGAACTAATCTTACTTGACTTTGGGCTCACTGATCTAATCACATGATATAATAGAAGATATGTTTTGGGGATTGGGACATAGATTTGCTCAAATGTTTCAAAATGATGTGCATAAATGTGTTTCCTTAAGCTATTTTTTTTCTCCTTTCTAGTGCTAGCTTATCAACAATCAGCATTTCATTTCAAGACAAAAAGGATAATGAGGTTCACCCTCAACATATTTTTTTGCCATCACTATTCCTACACAAACAAGTTCATTTTTGGCAAAGCAAACTATTCAATTTAGGACAAATGAGGTTCATAAAAGTGTATTTCTTTTGGGATTTAGATTGAAAATTCAAAGTAAACTTTATATAGCTTCACATGAACCGATTGTTGCTTTAATTCCAAATCAAGAAAGCCATTAAAATGACCACAATTTCCAACTCTAATTCGTACGGCCTATATTGGAAAAAGAATATATATTAAAGAATGTGAGTTGAGAAACTCACTCACGCCACTCATCTTAGAGTTCGTAAGTCTAAAGTAGTTTTTGTAGGCAAGGAAGCACCCATATGAAGTAATGAACCTAAAAAAGAAGCACAAAAGCAAATTGAGTTTTAACTTGATTAGTATAAGCATTGTTGTTAATATAGAAGGTTGTCGATTCGAGTGTGTTGAAACGCATTATCCTTCTATTTATGAGTTGGGGAGGGACTATGGATAGTTCCAATGGCGGAGCCAGAAAATTATTTTTGGGGGGCCGAAATTAAACTGTATATTTTTACGACAGTAAAAATATAATTTCATCATTTTAATAGTATATATCCTTATAATTTTTAAAAGATTAAATCAAATTTTGATCATTTTTGGAGGACCAAATTTTAATCTTACCATTACTAATTTAAAATTTTATAAATTATAAAGGGTTTAAATTGAAAATCTACCATTTTGGGGCGCCATGACCCCCCTGGGTCTCTTAGTGGCTCCGCCATTGGATAGTTCTAAGCATTGTGTCAAAAAGAGCAGATATGATTAGAACCTATAATAACATTGTAAAAAAAGAAAAGAAAAAAGATAATAAAAAAGAAAGATATGAGATTAAAACCACAACAACAACTTAAGCCAAGCTTTCTAGATTTACTTTGGTCATTTAGTAATAAACCCCATTATTGACCTATTCGTCAGGGTGCTCATTATACAACCCACGTCATGGATTTGAATCGCAAAGATTGTCTACTTGTGTTGTGTATGCGTATAGTGACAATGATTTACTTTTACGAGTAGTGTGTGAATTATATAAAATTATCATGGTCTTAATTTGTATTCTTCAATAAGCTAAGGCATAACTTATAAATTCATAATTTCGTTTTTTTAAAATCAAATTTAATTAAAAATTTTAAGGCTAATTTCACAAAATGCCTTTAAGCTAGCACTCACATTTTAAATTGATCCATAAACTTTAAAACGTTGTAATTGAGTTTTCAATCTTTCAATTGTCCTTCCATCAACCTAGACGTCAATTTAAGTATTAAATGATAGTTTAAATATGGCATAGTTCAAATATATATATATATCTATACTATTATTTAAACTATTGACCGAGTTGGTGTTACGAGTTAATTGGGCACCCACTCAGTTAGAAAATTACGAGAATACCCTTCTATAATTAAAATAAATAATATTCTTTGAAAGTATTTTAATCTTTTCACTTTAAAATAAACCAATAAAAATATGCATATGGTGCGATTCAAGCTCATGTCGGTTGCATCAGTAAAACTTTTGATTTACCATTCACTAAAGCTTTAATTTGATATTTTGACATATTTTAATTCCTTTATTAGTTATGATAAACAATTTAATCTAATTTTTACTTTAATATGTACATATTTCATGTGTTATTATTAATTAGTTTCAAAGCATAAGTTTCATTATTTTTGTATGTTATTTTAAGCATATATTTGTGTTCTAAATTTGTGGTTTCCACACACATACACATGTGATATGATTTCTAGTCTCATTTATTTATTTTTAAAAAATCTATATTATTAATAAAACCTTTGACTAAGTTGGTGTCATGAGTTAACCGAGTACCAAACCGTGTTTGATGAATTTATAAACAATTTTTTATCACTACACCAATAATAATTCTTGCGTAAATTTTAAAAAATAACTTTTAATATAATATATTTTCTCACATATGGATAATATCAACGATCGCGTTGGTGTCACAAGCCCACTCGATATTTAATTTTTAAAATAAAATTTTAATATTGAATTTTCTTTTCACTAACTTGACAACTATTTTATGTGCTATAAAAAATAATAATACCATGAAAAACAATTGGAGTGTATTTAATATTCTTAACAAGTTAAACAAGTTAAATTTTCTTTTACTCACAAGTTAAACAAATTTTTATTTTAACTTTGTACATATTGCAAATGTGTTGTCATTATTATTAATTTCACACCATACGTTTCATTATTAATTATATTTTTAAAACACGATCTGTATGTATGTGAAAACCACGTAAAATTTGATGAGATAAAATATTTTATGTTAAAATTTACTTAAGAATTATTATTCTGTGTTGTGGTGAAGGGTTTTATATAAATTCATTAAACATAAGTTCAATCCCTAAACTTGTTAAATTTAGTTATTTTATTTTAAAACTATATAAAAATACGAAAAGACAAAAAAGATTATCAAAATAATAATAGTAATGATTTAATAAAATGATATATTATTTATTTTTTTAACCGAATTGGTACCCGATCAATCAGGGAGGAAGATAAAAAATTCTAAAACCAGTGTATATTTTAATATTTTAAATAATATTTAGTGAATCGTGCTGTCTGCTTGTGGCTCTCATGAGCCGAGCCGATTACCCGATATCCGTGGACCATGTCTGGGCCGAAATAAAAAGCCTAGACCAGTGTACCTTTTTTTTCCTTTTATTAAAAAAAATCACTGTGGACTGGGCAAAATCCAAATTCATGCAAAGGGCATTACCAGACCCGCCCATCCATGTCATGAAACAAGCATGCACGTAGTAGTGCCAATTCTAACGTTTCGCCTTCCTTAATTTTTCAGTTCTTTAGATTTGAATCTTTCTTTATAGCGATTTACAAAAAAATTTAGAAAAAAATCAAAACCGTAGCTCGATCCGCCATCGCCACTGCGATCAAAGCTCCCTCTTATTCTCTCTCTTCCAGGTATCCGATCTCACGTAATGCTCATTTCATGGATCGAAATTGGATTTTTCCAAATGATTTATGTACACCACCTTATTTATGATTGATTGATTGATTGAATGATTTACAGAGGGGGAGGAGATTGAATGATCTACAAAAATGCAGCACATTCCGACGACGGTCGAGGAACAGTTGTTTTTTAAAGCAGTTAAGGAAGAATGCCCCTGGGAGAATTTGCCCAAACGGCTTCAAGCCATTTTTAATTCTAAAGAAGAATGGCACAGAAGGTTAGTTTTGGACTTTGCTGCTTACTCTTTATGCTTTTTACCTTTTAAACTGCTGTTGTAAGGATCATTTAGTTTGTATCTTTGAAGAACTTCATTGTTCTGTTTTAGAGAATAATATAGGATAAAATTCATCAAATGAGGAAATACTTATTTCATGCTTCTAATATCATTGATAGAAACTAACTTTTTGGTGACGAAGTTCTTGAAACTAATTAGAAATTTGAATTGGCATTGCTTTTTTATAGCCATTGCAGCGCAGATTAGAATTTTAGATGCTCCTATTAATAATTGAGGTTTGTCTTTCCCAAATAAGATCTTCTGCTTGGTTTGGCGTTAGTACAGAATCGGTATTGCAGTAGCTTTTGTTTAGGACGTTGACATTTGTGGAAGCTGTTTCATGATGATAGCTCTACAGATTATTGAATATAGTGTTGTTTTATCAGTTTTCATTTACTATTACAACGTACATTTCGTTTTTCTCTGTTAAGCAAGAACATAATGGTTTTTAGATTGTATGTTCTTATTTCCTGTTTAGAACTAAATGCTCATCTTTTAATGTGCTCTTGGGATCAGTTCTCTTTCCTACTTCTTGGATCTTACCCTCTCTTTTTTGGCTTCTTTCTCTTTCTTTTGATAACTTCACTTAGGATTATTGAACATTGTATCAAGAAAAGGCTCCAATGGGACACTTGTTTCGCTCGCAAAATATGCAAAGAAAATGAATATTATGAAGAGCTGATGCGTGTCTTGCGAAAGAGTCTAGCGGTACGTGTTAAAGAAAGTTCTTTAACCTTTTTAAAAAAAAAATAATTTCCTATAGTATGATTTGAGCCATGATATGTTCTTAGAAATACTTTTATTCTCATAGGATCAATATTCTTGGGTTACAATAAAGGTATATTAATTTTTCACTGGCAACATAAATATAGATTTTTTTGTATAATAAATAAGCAGAACTATCATTCAGAAATTTCATTTAAGTGGAATTCCAGAGCAAGTTTTTGTACAAGATGTTAAACGACTCTGCCCTTCAATTTTCCCCCTTATAAATTTCTAGCAGTTCTTTGCAATTAATTTTTTATTATCTTGATTGTAGTTATTCCCTTACTACCTTGCGGAATATATTTGCCGTGTGATGAGGGTGTCTCCTTTCCGATATTACTGTGATATGATATTCGATCTTATGAGAAATGGTAATTGCTACCACCTAGTTGGTTTTCTCCTGCAACTTCCTTTTTACGTATTTGTATGACTGCTGATTGAGACATTATGTTGACTGAAGAAAAATCTTGCTAATGGAAACAGTAGCAACTGAAATCTAGAGATCAATCCATTGCTAGACAAAAACCGGACACATCATGAAATGATTGTTGGAAGAATTTCGCAGCTAAGGATGATTAGGATATGTTTGAATCCATCATCATTTTTTTCCTTGGTAGATAGGGTAGAGCTAAAAAACCAGGAAAATCAAAAACCGATTCAAATTGTAGCGTTCAGTTTGGTTTTTATTTAATTCAGTTTGGGTAATAATTAAATTTATTTGGTTTGGTCTTGGCTCATAAGTTAACATACAGTTATTATTAAATTAGCTAAACGACTTAAAAATTCTATGGAAAAGATGTTTCCTTCGATGCATCTACCACTGTATGCTAATTGCTTTATAAATATTAATATATGACAATTTGCAGCGTAGATGTATGCAAGCTATCTAAAAGGTTTCCTTCTTTTTTTGAAATTATATTAGACGCTACAAAATCGATATCCAGCATCTCATTCTTGATTTCTCAGTGTTCAGATTTACAATCAATTTGACTTGTTCTTGTTGAGGTTTTGATTGGACTGGTTGATCAATCCTATAGTATTGAATATTTACATGTTGCTTTATAGACAAATATGTTTGCAATTATGCGGATTTAGTGCAGCAGTAACCTTTTGCAAATGTTACTGCTTTATGAATCTGTATTACTTTCTTATTTAGATAGGTACTCTGACCATTCCTAGGCATTTCTTGTTGACAGAGCAACCTTATGACAGTATCCCAAATTTCAGCGCTGCTGATGCCTTGAGACTCACAGGAATTGGGAGAAATGAATTTATCGATATCATGAATAAATGCAAGTCTAAGGTACTTGATCAGATTTTTGCTTACAAATTCATGTATGCATATTTGTGTAAGGGGGCATGTTTTTGGTTGCTTCTTCTTGCCCTTGCTATAACTTGAATCGTTCTTTTGTCTTCTTTTTGTTGCCTAACAGGCAGATTTGCAATATATATATATTTGGGCAGCATTGTCTAATTGCCTTGATATTTGTAGAGCAATACTTGACATTAATAACATTAGTTTAAGCAACAGACTTTCTGCCTGATCTACTACAGGGTAGGGTTGTTTTACAAACCACCTAAGCTCTAACAATTACCCCTCGAGTCAGCTGGTATAGATATGTTTGATGAACTTTCATTATTTAGTTCATGTATTGTGAATCCCTTCTAATAGACAGATTTGCAATATCTGTGTATTTATTTGGGCAGCATTGTCTAATTGCCTTGATGTTTGTAGAGCAATACTTGACAATAATAACATTAGTTTAAGCAATAGACTTCCTGTCTGATCTAGTACTGGGTAGGGTTGTTTTAGAAGCTGACTAAGCTCTAACAATTCCCCCTCGAGTCAGCTGGTATAGATATGTTTGACGAACTTCCATTATTTCGTTCATGTCCGGTGAAGCCATTCTAACAGGCAAAAATAATTTACCCTGTAAACTTTTGATGGCACTATTTTTCCTGCCTCATGCAAACTAGATTTTATTTATAAATCCAATATAGTACCTTTTTTATCATCTTACCTGTTGGTTACTTATCTGGAGCTATCCAGAAGATCATGTGGAAGCTGAGCAAGTCGATTGCAAAAGAGTTGTTACCTACCCAACCTGTGGACTTTCCAATTGAACCTTGGTGGGGAGTTTCTCTTGTTAACTTTACCGTAGAAGAGTTTAAGGTGATTTCTGGCTGTCCTTTGTCTTATTATCTAAAGACTGTCATCAGATTAGCTTGATATTATGCCTGTTTAGGTTCATCTAGTTGTCTTTGTTAGTCTAATCTGCATCTTCACAGTTCTGTGTTTCTTTTATAGAAACTTTCAGAGGATGAAACGGCAATGATAGATAAAATCTGCAAGGAAGAAGCTAATGCATATGTCCTTTTTGATCCTGATATTATAAAAGGTCTGTATCGACGGGGATTGGTCTATTTTGATGTTCCTGTATATCCAGATGACCGTATTAAAGGTTAGCCGTTTGCTTTCAGACTCTCTGCCAATGTAGGATCTCTACGTTTATTCATCTGAAGCTCTTCATTAAAATAATTCATGGTTGCAACGAAACAAGGATATTCTCTTCTTTAAAACTGCACTCGTTTTAGGAAGATGCACTTAATGCCGTTACTACTTGTCTCTATACCTGGGATTGCTTTGACTACTACATTTTTCTTTTTCTTTTTTTTTTCCTTAAATTTATCTTTGGAAAAAAGATCCTTTCATGTTTGGTTTTCATAGTGGTATCTCTGTGTGTATAACTGGTGGTAATTTGAAAACTGAAGTATACCTTTTCTGGGCCAGAAAACTGAAGTATATTCAGAGCTCTGACCTTTTTGATTGATTAACCTTATTGAAGTATACCTCATAGTTAACTTTCATAGTAAGAAAATTTTCAGGTTTTTTCTGTGTTTTATTTGCATGCGTTGACCAGTGACCTTGTCCATGGAGTAACTAATTGCACTAACAGTTTAACCAGTTGTGAGAGAAATAGAGAATCAGCAGATGCCTATCTTGGGGTGATTAATCTATCCCGAATGCATTTGAGCAGTCTGAGCATGCTTGTCTCCCCTTCCTCAATTCATACTATGGCAAGTATTTTGGAGATAAAAAAAATAATTCTAATGGAATAGATAGAAGGAAGAAGAAAAAACATGGTGTTAAGAGACTCTCTTGGTCAACCATAAACACTCGAAAATCCTTTCCCAAATCTGCTTCCGTTTAGAATCAAGAGATGATAAAAAGTTACATCCCATTCCATTTGATCAGACATGTTTCGTAGTGATGAGGGTCAAAGACCAAGAAGTGAATTATTTATCATCCAAGCAATCTTCTTGGGGTCTGTGTATTTTTTTTCCTTAAAAAATATATTTAAAATAGACATTGCCCTTTTTATTATCTCTCTTTTTTCTTTAGGATGCTTTCTGCATAGCTGTTTACTTTATTTCAAGTTCTCTACTGTTTACTTCTGCGGATCTACCTGCTGCTGCTTAAATGTGTTTTGAATTTGCTAATGGAATGGCATGGCACTTGACCACCTTTGTTTGAGTCCTTTATGGTATGTGAATCGAGTCATTAATACTGTTGTAGTTCAGTTTGTAGGCTTGAAGGGTTTATTTCAAACAAGGAGCAGTCTTATGAGGATCCTATTGAGGAGTAAGTTACTCTTTGATGTTTTGGTCATTCAATGTCATTTAGTAGCAGTGTAACTTGGATTTTTAATGCTAGTTACTGCGTTATTCAGGTTGCTATATGCAGTTTTTGTTGTTTCAAGTGAGCATGCTACTGTTGCTGAGCTGGCATCAACCTTACAAGCGGATCTTACTATACTGCAGGCTGCTGCATCTTTCGTTTGCCGCTTGGGATGGGCAGAAAAAGTAATTGACCCGGCATCTATTCTTCAAGAAAACACAACGTTATCTCATGGTGTTGTCCTTACGGATGAAGAAGAGTCCTCTCACCGCAGTTCAACCTCTGCAAATGTGTCCACTGATGGTGACTCTGCTCATCAAGGAGATTTTTGGGGGACAGAAAACCACCGTTCTCATGATGCTCGGGTTGCTTTTGTCGTTGATGCTAATATAACATCTTATCTTATGATGGGCTCCGTTTCACCGGGTTGGTTACCTTTTCTTTGTTCCCTTTTGAATGTCTTGTTTTTATGTCCCAGTTCCAGTCATAACCATTAATGCAAAATAAGAATGCATCAAATAAGCTCATTATTAACTTATATTGAATTTTTTTGTTCTTTCTAAAACGGCTCAACTTGAGCTTTCTAGAGTAGAGGGGGTGCTCCAAGATAGGACAAGAGGAACTATTTGTTATCCCATGGTGCTTGTATTATGGCTTATGGGGAGGAATAGACATATTCCGGTCATTCTAGTTTGAATGAAATGATTAGACAGGCTCCAGTATTGCGTGTTATAATTTCTCGTGGTTTGTTATCCTCAACATCTGCATCCATGTGCACTTACTTTTCCTCTTCTCTGACAATATTTGTATTTCCTCTTACTGAAATTTTTGCAGGATTGAAATCTCATGCTGTGACGTTATATGAAGCAGGGAAACTAGGCCATACTAGCATTGCAAATCTTTGCAAAGACCTGAGCACGTTGGAGGGAACAAAATTTGAGGGAGTGTTGCAGGAATTTGCAAATCATGCATACAGTCTCCGCTGTGTCTTGGAGTGTCTACTATCTGGTGGTGTTACCGCTGATACTAGAGCCGTGGAAGTTGCTGACAGAGCGAGAGTGTCAACTTCAGGCTGTGATGAGTCTAGTATGATAGCTGACACATCATTGACCAATGTATCAGACCAATCTGCTGCTAAAGAAACTGAAGAAAACATTAATGATGCTAAAAATTTAGCAACGTCCCAGGAAGATTCCTTTTTGGACTACTCTGTACCTGAAACGACTGGTGATAACGGATCTGCTACCCTAGCAGAAGATGGTAAGCTCTCGAGTGAGTTTTCCAAGTCAGGTCTGATTGTCCAGAATGTTGAGAAAATGATACATATGCAAGGACCTGACCAAGGAAAAGGAACTCCAAGGAAGAGAAAGAGATATCGAGTGGATATCCTCCGCTGTGAAAGCTTGGCTTCTCTGCCAAAGGCAACCTTAGATCGGTTATTTCTTCGTGACTATGATATAATTGTGTCTATGATTCCTCTTCCACATTCATCTGTTCTTCCTGGGCCTACAGGTCCTATTCATTTTGGTCCTCCCTCTCACTCATCAATGACACCATGGATGAAATTGGTGCTATATTCAACGGTGGCCAGTGGGCCTTTATCGATTGTACTGATGAAAGGACTATGTCTGCGCATGTTACCTGCACCTTTAGCTGGTTGTGAGAAAGCCCTTATATGGTCTTGGGATGATTCAACGACCGGAAGCTTGGGTGGAAAGTTTGAAGGAAATTTAGTCAAGGGAAGTATACTTTTACACTGTTTGAATTCGATGCTCAAACACTCTGCTGTTATAGTGCAGCCCTTTAGCATATATGATCTTGATGGCTCTGGAAAAGTTGTTACAGTTGACATACCCTTGCCCCTTAAGAACTCTGATGGCTCAGTTGCTCCCGTAGGGGACAAGCTAGGACTATGTGCAGGGGAATGTTTGAAATTGAATGATCTATTAACTGTTTTGGCTCACAAGATAGAGTTATGGACAATTGGTTACATTCGCTTACTAAAACTTTTTAAAGAAAGGGAATCGGATAATTTTGGCCCCAATGGGAAGTATGAATGGGTTCCACTGACCATTGAATTTGGGATGCCACTTTTCAACCCAAAATTATGCAATAACATATGTGAAAGGATTGTCTCCTCAGAGTTGCTTCAAGTAGATTCACTTACTGAGCATCATAATTCAATGCAAAACATGCAAAGAAAGTTGCGTGATTTTTGTGCAGAGTATCAAGCAACAGGTCCTGCAGCAAAACTTCTTTACCTAAAGGAGCTGCAAAAGGATGGTTCAAAGGATTCAGAGCATGACATCAACTATCCTAGTAGTGGAAAGTGGAATCCACTGGTAGACCCTTCTTCTCCCATTTCTGGAGCATCTAATGAGCATCAAAGATTCAAACTTGCCTGTCGACAGCGTAGTCGGACTGAAGTTTTGAGCTTCGATGCCAGCATTCTTAGGTCTTTGAAATCATTATACCTATTTTCTTTTTCCTCCACTTAAGACTTGCTTCTCATGGTAGTATTCAGTTATGTTTATTTACTAGTAGCGATGAAATAAATTTGCAGATCATTTGCCGTAACTCCAGTATATGAAGCTGGCACAAGATCTGTTGAAGATTCCCCCGCAGCAACTGCACCCAGAGTTGATCTTGATGAAACTGACAGCGGTGAAGTTATCCTTCCCGGTCTTAACCTCATTTTTGACGGTGCAGAGTTGAATCCCTTTGATATTGCTGCTTGCCTGCAGGCTCGCCAGCCAATTTCATTAATAGCAGAGGCAGCTTCGGCCTCTACATCTTTTGCAATTAATTAAACAGGTCTTATGAATGTGAGAAGTGTGGATTGGATATTTGTCTCCATACACTGACAAATGGAAGTTATTGTAGCCTTCATACTGCGTTATTCTGGGTTATCTGCTTCATTTTTGAAGTCATCTCATGGATGTGAACTAGCAGTTGCATCAAAGGTAAATTATCGACACCTTTTTTCTCTCTTATAATATCATATTTGTTGCCTTTTTATATATATGGGGCTTCATTGCAATATTTTATAAATTCAGGGTTTTCTTGGTATTTTAATTTAGGATCAATTTAACTAAATGTGTCCCAAGCTACCACCTAGACTGCAAGCTATCAATATTATATCAATTAGGTGTTTCAGTCTACTTAGTTGTTAATTTAGACATTAGATACTAGTTCGGATCTAATGTGAAATATATTTAAAACATGTTAATCTAATTATAAACACATGTAAGTATTGCATTAATAGCTTGGATCTAACATGTTTTAAAAAATAGTGTTATTAAAATTTAGGTAGACTATTTTTTAACATATCGATCTAAAATATTCACATAACGGATACACATGTTTACAGTTTGTCTCATGTATTTTAAATACACTCCCAAACCATATTTGAGCTGTTATGTAACACCTAAGCTAATGGCTAGACTAATGGAAGTACCTAATTGATACAATATTAATACTTTGAGAACTCAATTAGAATGTTTTGACCAGATCATAATTGAGTACCTAGAATTTTACCGGTGTTTAAGATCCTCCTACTTTAATGTTTTGAGTCCATATCAATCTATTCTCTAGATGTGAACTGTGATGTCTCTAAGGATCTTTTTCTACATACAAGCATTCTTCCTGTTTTCTCTCAAGAATTTAACATTACACTTTTACCTAAATGCAGATACTCTTTTACCTATTGCTTGAAGATTGTTTTCCAGATTGTTGCGGGTTAGTATATGCCAATTGAAAGTTTTTTCTTTCTTTTTCTGATTAGTCAGTTTATTACTGAAATATTACCCTTTTCTTCTCGTTGCTTGGCGGCTTCAAGCAAAGGTAGAAACTTTTGACATACTACATACATATGCAAGAAAACAAAGATAGCTTTATTTATTTTTATTCTTTATTTTGAAAAAAAATGTAGGAACAGTTTTAGCATTTGGACTTGGTAAGTTACATAAGAAAATTTTTCTCATGATTTTATGCTAATTCTTTGTATATAGTATAGAAACCCTTTTGCAATTTGATTTTGTTAAATTTCATTAATCCATTCGGTTTTGGTGTCATTTAATTTAATTTGTATTATAAATTTAGAAAATAATTATAAAGTAGATAAAAGAGATTAGACCTCCTTATATACACTTAAAGAGTACAATACCATCCTTACCCCTCTAGCATTAACCTATTTTGTCATCTCTATCCCTTCCTATAATATTGTATTGATATAACAAGAAAAACCAACTTTTTTTATCATTGACTTTGCCTAATACAACCATAACCTTAATAAGATTATTTATATGTTTTCTATTATTTTATCAATAATTATTAGTTTTTAAGAAAAATATTCATATATTTTTTTAGTTAGTGAATTTTTAAATTTTTAATATAATACTTAAAATTACTTATAATCTTTTCTCAATTTTTAAATAGGAAGATAATAAATATTGTTAGTTTATAAAAAAATTGAGATTTTTCCTCCAAAACGCTTCAATTAACAAATTTAAAGAAATAAAAGATAAGGAGCAATTAACATTCAAATTCTTCTTTTTCTCTTTAATATCTCGAAATACTAATAATCTGTACTTTTTATAACAGAACTGTGATACCAAAATAATAATTAGAAAAAATATTATTATTAAATTAAATTATAAAAAGGCAAAAAATGAAAATGAAAGAATAACAAAATCTTATATATCTGTTTTAGATGTGTTTGAAAGAAAACTATCACCCATATACTATTTTTGGATTATTATCAAATATTTTTTAGTATTATTACGATATCATTCATATTTATTTTACGGTTTAAATTTGTTAGGATTAATGTTTTTCCTTTTAAATCTAAATTAGTTCATGATTATCTTTCTAATAATTCAAGTCTTCTTTTCAGAGAGTATTGTTTGCTGAACACTTCACCAAACACTTGTTGGTATTATTAAATCATTATTTTAATTGATTAAATGATATATTTTAATATCTCAAAATATATTTTAAAATAATTAAAATAATAAATAACAATTTTAAAATTAACTGAACCCCAAGTTGTGACCTATTAGTTGAGTTTTCATCTTTCCTAATAATAACTTGAATTGAAAATGATGATTAATGTTTATAAGATTGTTATGTCATTTAAAAAGAAAAAGAAACATACTATAATAAAATATTAAATAATTAAATAAAATAATTTATCATTCGAATATGACTAAAGAAAATTCAATTGCTTTTAACATAACATTTCAAAACACCCATTCACCATGGTAATTGTAATAAAATATGTTAGGAATCATTGCAAATGTTAATAAAAATATTATTTTATATTATTATATATCAATAGTGTATAAATAACTTTAAACTATATGTCTTATCTCGTAAATTTCTTCAAATAAATAAACTCTAAAGAGTTTATGAAAATAGTGAAGAAATTGACACTTATTTATAGGGTGCGTGTAAGCTATGGGAGTGTTTTTCTAATTAATGTGAGATTAAAATTAATTTCTTAATTTCTTAAAGTGAATCTAAAAGTATGCATCTTTTATTTTATTAATTTTTAAAATGTAGCTAAGTATGTATATAATCCCACGTAATTATAACAATTTGTATTTACAAAATCTAATACCACCATGGTAACTATAATAAAATATGTTAGGAATCATTGACACTTGTAAATTTATTTTATTAATTTATTTTAAAAATATATCTAAGTATGTGTCTTTTTATTTTATTAATTTACTTGTAAATAAAAATTCCATTAAGGACATAATAATTTTTTATTTAAGAAAAAATAATTACATGGTGAGCTACTTATTTACAAAGGTGCAAAGATTAGGAAAGTTCCGAAGAGAAAAGTTTCGAGTAATTTCCAAACCAATAAAAGATTATTATTGCTATCTTTCATATAATATATATTATTATATATCAATAAAATATAAAATAATTTTCAAAAGTCATCTAAAATGAATTTTTTAAATGAAATCAAATGAAGAATGTAACACCCTAAACTCGGTCTGGACGTCCAGCCCAAATTTCGGGAGTTTCAGTTATCAATTGTCACACAACAACACAATAAAGTTAAATCATGCTTCATAACACATTCATCATAAAACGAATTAAGTATATGGTCTTCCAGATTCATCCTAATATAGTTACCGAAATCCTAATATACTACTTGAAGAAAGATAAACACTTGACCAAGCATCTGTTGCGCTGACCCGTTCAAGATTGGGGATTACCTAAAATCCAATCAAAACAAAATGAGTTGTGAACTCAGCGCGTAAAAGAAATTTAAGTTTATTCAATCAGTATTCATTTATAAAATAGTTCCAAGTTCAGAGATTCGATTCGATACAAAATTATTTACAGTTCAGATTCAAAACAAATCAGTTGTATACATATATTTATACATATGCAAATTCATATATATATATATATATATATATATATATTGCAGATCAGATTTAGATGTAGATATTCCTAAACTCCATTAGCTACACATCATCTTCGACCATCCTAACACACCGTTAAGGACATTCAATGCCCATCCATCCCTACACACCACAAAGTGTCTATTTGACACGTTTACAGTAACACAACTTAGCTACTGGATCATAATGCGTCAAAGTGCCAGAACCGGAACTATTTACATAGTGGCTTAACCACTGATTCAGAGCAGATTACTTCATTCTTCATAACATCCTAACCCATGCAAATGTAGAGTGCAGTTATCCACAATACATTTACAATTATAATAATCATATGTCTGTTACAGAGTATCAGAGAGTTCTCATTCAATTAAATTCAGATCATAAACCACATTTACGACCTCAAAAACGGGTTTCGGGCCTATTTTATAATGCCACACGGCCTATAACAGCCCGTTTTCAATCAAAATAGTGGTTTCGGGACCACAAATACAAGTCCGAAAAGAAAATTATTTTAATATTATTTTATGGTTTACATTATGTTAGAAATGTCGTAAGAAAATTTTGTTAAGAAAATTTTACCGATTACATGTTTAATTGATAAAATGATCAAATTGCATAAAATGAAAAAGTTGAGCTCTAGTAGCTATATGTATCAAATAGCTATGGAATTCAAAGTTTGAGGTCCTTATATGGCAAATAGACTATTAAGAGAAGTAGTAGATAAGGACGATGATTCATCCATGAAAATTTAATTAAAGAAAAGAATGAAATTGGAAATAAAAGATATTAAACATGATAATTGATTAAATGATGAAAATATCATCTTTTTCATCATTTTTCCCAAATTTTTTTTTATGAAAACCCTAGCGAGAAAAGGGTTCAAGCAAGCTTACTTGGCTTAATTGGGTAAGTATTCAAGTCCCGTTTTTAGTAATTTTTATATTTTCAAAATCGTAATTACCTAATCTAGCTATCTTGAGGATTTATTTGCAAAGTTATTGAGGTATTAAAGTTTTGCCATGGATGAATATAGATGAGGTATGAAGTTTTATGGTAGAAAATGAAAGGTTGTTGATAGATAAACAACTTTTGTTAAAGGAATTTTGATGAAAACATGATTTAGGGACTAAATTGAAATATGTAAAATTCATGGAAAAATTCTGATTTTTGTGAAATGCATGTGCTGCTATTGATACATGTAAAATTCAACTAGGCTTGGAATAAGGATCAAATCGCATGAATTTCATTTTCCGAGCCTAGGGACGAAATTAGAATTAATTAAAAGTATAGGGGCAAAATGATACTTTTGCCTAAGATGTAGGTTGGATTGAATTGAATATGAGATGTGTTAAATTTGATGTTAAATTTATTTATATAGATCCGAAAAGATCAAATAAAGAGTTAGACCGAGGAAAAGAAAAAGTATTGGATTAGTAAATCTCCATATACGAGCAAGTGACGAGGTAAGTTCGTATAATTAGAATCAAACTTTCATTTAATTGCAATTGTATGAAATGAATATATATGTGAATTGAATGGTTGAAATAAACGATATTGAATTGCTTAATTTAAAATGTATTGAGTAATACCGAGCCCCATTTGAACTATAGAAAATCGTAGGATATGAGTGACATGTCACTAGGGTTACCATTTTGGTCGAGCTCCTGCATTTGTTGCGAACTCACCACAGCTCGGAATGAGCTTACCGATATATCAGCTTTTATGAGCTTACCGTTTCAGCTCGATCGAGCTTACCGTTCTTCAGCTTGGAATGAGCTTACCAATATATCAGCTCTTATGAGTTTACCGTTTCAGCTCAATAGAGCTTACCGTTCTTCAGCTCGGAATGAGCTTACCGATCATGACTCGAAAGAGCGGAAATGATAATGAATTGACGGATTACCAATTAATGCACATGGTGTGTGCCACTCGAGTATCCTTCGATGTTTCATTAGGTTCAATGGGCATTATACTGTTATCGATTATATGATTGAGAATGAGATGAAATATGATATGTGTTATGAGGACGTATGGAACTGGGAATGAAATTATATGAAATGTATGAAAGAAATCATGAAAGTGTAAAATTTGCAATAAAACAGTTTTAAACAGCAGCAGTTGTATAACTTTGAAAAATCATTAAAAATTGTGGGAATCACATTAGAGGTTGAATAAGGCATGAAATTAAATCTTATTCAGTCTAGTTTCACATAGAAGAAACGGTGTAAGCAAAAGGATCTCGTATTGTGAGATATTTGAATTTTTGTGAGATAAGGTCAGAATGATTTCGGAATCCCCTGTTCTGACTTTGGAAAATCATTAAAAATTTTATAAAAATAATTATGGGTTATAATTTACATGATTAGAATTATTAATGAGTCTATTTTCAAGATAAACAAACATGAATATCATCCGAATCCCGTATTAAGAGATAATTAATTTTTAGAGAAGAAGAGTCAGAATTGTCAGACAGCAGAATAGGGACGACTTTGAAGAATTAACTATACTTATTGGCTAAACCAAAGATTCTGAAAATTTTATGGTAAGAAGATATATGAGTTTAGTTTTGGAAAAATCAAGTGGATCTTAATTTGAAGTTCCGTAGCACAAGATATAAATAATTTAGTGACTATGACTCAAGTAGACAGCTTGATGTGAACATGAGTAAATAGTGGAAACTATGTGAAATTTTGATTGTATTATCTTGAGAACATGTTATGAGGATTCGTAAAAGCATGTTAACAGATTGCTTATTATTTACATATCAACTTACTAAGCTTTAATGCTTACTCAATTTATTTCTTCGTGTTTTATAGAGGTTTGTTAGCTAGCTCTATTCGGACGTCGTCGGAGATAAGCATCACACTATCCAGTCGACTTTTCGGTACTTTTGAACTCATGGAAGTTGTGTAAATATGGCATGTATAAGCTAGTTTATGGGATTATGTTTTTGGTTACTTTAGCTTATTGTATAGTTATGTGTTTTGATGTTCTTAAGTCATGAGATTTGGCTTAGTTGTTAAAATGGTCAAATGTATATAAGATGATATTTGTTAAATGTTTGATGAATTACTGATCTGAACTGAGTTGAAAGTCTGGTAATGCCTCTTAACCTATTCCAGCGACGGTTACGGGTTAGGGGTGTTACACGGCCTAGGCACATGCCCATGCCCTCTACCCGTGTGGTTTCTAACATTTAAACAGAGAGTTACACGGCTTGGACACATGACCGTGTCCTTACCCGTGTGACTCACATGGCCTGGGCACACGCCCATGTGGCCCTAAGTCATAAACAGCGAGTTACACGGCCCAGACACATGCCTTTGTCCCATGCCCGAACGAATCTTGCACCAACATGGCCACACATGGCCTGGACACACGCCCGTGTGTCAGCCCATGTGGCCCCAATTTGATGAACAATGAGTTACATGGCCGATCACACGGCCTGCCACACGCCTGTGTGGCGTCGACAGCCACCATATTTGACAACCTGAAATTTGAAAAATTAAGGTTTCCGGTACGCACTTGGTTTCGTTTTGATGGAGAAACAACACAGAGGCTACTAGGAACCTAATTAATCATTCAACAACCAATTACACCATCAATTTCAATATTTAGCAAAATCAACCTACTGCTAAGATTATGTCAGAAAATTCAATGCAATTCCAACTCAGTTCGTACACTCACCTCGCATGAAACAAGAGAAAACAGACTAACACGATGGATTAACGTCCTTTGCAATATCCTTGCCTAAACAAAGTAACCAATCGAGTGTTTAACAGAACGTCAAGTAAACAAGCAAAATCTCGCTTCGACATAAAAGTGCTAACACAACAGAATCGCAAATGAAAGAAAATCACAACAGAACTTACCCAATATCGACCTTACAGGCAACAAGACTTCCCAATTCACATAAAATCGATTGTAGAAAAGAAGAAAAATAAAAGAAGGAAGAACAGAAAAAAAAAAAACAAGAACTAAGATTTTCGAAAAATAAAAGAACGATAACATTTTCTTAGAATGTTTTAAAATAACCACCACCCCTTCCGGCATCTGCGAAAAATATATTTCCTAATACGTACGATGGGGTTTGAACAAGGAACTAGACAGAATATAGACAAATGCTTAACCAGTGAACCAACAAGCTCATTCTTGTCATTAATTTCCCCAGAATCGCACTTAACCACCTAACACATGGATAAGGGTTGTTTAAAAAATAACAAAACTTTTAGTAATACAACTTGAACTCTAGACCTTAAACACAAAAGCAGAGCACAGAACAGAGATACAAAATTCTAATTACTGTAGATTCTCACAATTAAACTCTTAAAATTTTGGGGTATTACAAAGAAACTCTAAAGAATTTATGAAAATAGTGAAAAAATTGACACTTATTTAGAGTGTAAACGTGAGTCGTGAAAGCTGTTGGGGATCAACCCGATTAAGCAACAAACATGTAAAAAAATAGCGGAAGAAATTAATAAATTGAACACACAAATTTAACGTGAAAAAACTCCTCCAAAGAGGATAAAAACTACGGGCAAAATAATTTTACTATAATGTCAAAAGAACAAAGCGTACAAAAGATCGAGATAAAAACTAAACTCCAAAACCCGAAAACAAAGAACTCTCAAAACGTAAACACAAAATTTTCCAAAAATATTATGAGTTCTAATCTTAAAAAAAACGTATTTATAGGCTAAATTCGTACGTCAAATAATAATAAAATAATCTAGACTAATCAAAGTTCGACTGAAACAAATAAACAGAGTTTAATTAGGAGATTATCTCTCAAATTTGACTAAAATATGAGTTATATTCATCAAGAACGATTTCTAGTTGACGGAAGATTAAAATCAACTTTTGAATTTATTAAAATGTATTTATTTTACTAATTTATTTGTAAAATAAAAAAATTATTGAGGATAAATGGCATAATAAATTTTTATTTAAGAAAATAGATAATGGGGCAAAAATAATTCCTTTTTTTTCATCAATAATTATTCTTTATTTAAACTAATAAAAAATTTAAAAACATAAGAATAATGCAGGTACAAAATATTAGGCTGTCCACGTCAATTGGTACCTGAGATCTTATAATTTAATACAAATGTAAATCCTAATTTAGTGATGGTAATCCTAACTCTAATAATTATTTTATATTAACAAATTGTTATCAAAATGTAAAACCTATGTATTGCTTTTACATTCAAAAGCTCATAGAAACATAATTAATGAAAATAATTATTTTATTTTATATTTATTAATTTAAAAAATATGAAAAACATAGCTAACCGTAAAATTTTATTTCATAATTTTATCGATTTTCTTTATTTTAAACAAATAAATTTCAGTCGTCGAGAAGAATTTGAATTATTATTCATAATCTTTTTTTAAAATACATTTTTTAACTAAAAACAATGAAATTTAGGCTTCTGGACTAAATTGAAATTAAGCATAAACTATTGGACCTTGACAAAGAAAATACCCTTCTCTAAGCTCAAGGCCCAACCTTTCCCTATATATAGCCCTTCACCGTTCTCTCTGTACCCTACTGCCGCTTCTTTAACCCTTATTCCTCTCGGTTCAAAGTCCCGTTGAATTCTATTTTACAATGGCCAAATCTTTTGCTTGCTTCCTTCTCTTTGCCCTCATTGCCGGTTGTGCTCTCGGCCAAGCTCCCAGCTCCGCTCCAACCATGTCACCGCCGTCTTCTTCTCCGAAACCAGCTCCCAAGATCTCTCCGACCACCGCTCCCACCGTTTCTCCAACAGCTTCTCCGCCTTCAACCGCCACTCCTCCATCTTCAGCCCCTGAATCTTCTCCAACTTCCTCTCCTCCTGCTCCTCCCACCTCTCCCACTGGTTCTCCCGGCGCTACTTCTCCTACAACCTCCATAAGTCAGCCTCCGGCTTCGTCTCCAACTGCGCCAAGTGCCGCGGCCCTGAAAACAGTCACTGTCGCCGGGTCTGCATTCGCAGTCGTTTTAGCAGCCGCCGCTTTGTTGATCTAGATCTGACTTTGAGGAGAATTTTAGATTTGATGATTTTTAAATTTTTAGGCCCTTTTTTAAATTCTTATTTTTAGTATAGCAGTAGTATTTTATTTCTTCTTTATTTGATGTTTAGTTAATTTTATTTATTTATTGTTAATTTTTATTTACAAGTGTCTGGCGGTATAACTCATCACTCTTAGTTATGGCTTTTTTTAATTTAAATTTTATCGTATTTTATTTTGCACTTAAATTCCCTAAAATTTTGCAATCATACTCATAAAATTTCAATCGCTAACATATTCATACTTGGAATGAAAATATAAAATATAATTAAATCACATTATTTAAACTAAAACAATTATTCTGTAGTAATAATACAATGAATTACGAAAGAATCAATTTTTTATAACTATCTTTATTAAATATGGTTATTTAATGGCCAAAATGTATACAAATAATTATATACAAACATATGTGTATATATATAAGCGGTGATTAAACATGGCATGAAATAAGGATGTCATGATGCGTCATTTTGTATTTTTTCAGTTATTTAATAATATATTCTTAAATTTAATATTTTTTAATTTGGATTTGAACTCGTAACCTTGAAATAAAAAGTTAAATTTAGGGTTTAAATTTTAGAGTTTTAAATTTGATTTAATTAAAAGAATATCAAAATTATCTATAAATAACATGAATAGATTTAGTTAAAAATTCTAGTTTTTCTAATTTTTAATGCCATACTTAATATAAATATATAAATATAACATATTTAATATAATAATGATAGATTCAATCTAATATTCAAGCTAATGTTGATAGAATTAATAATTAAGAATATAATAATTGATTTTAATTATATATATATATTTATTATTTATTTATATATTTAATATCTTTTTATATCTTAGTTATATTTCTTTTATATTAATATAGTAATATAATATTACTAATATTACTGACTCCATTTTTATTTTCTAGTTTATTTTATATTTTAGTATATTTTACATCTAAATTATATAGAAATTTTATTTAATCGATCGATTTAATAGATTTAATATAGACTAAATTTATTTCTATTTAGTTTGAGTTCTAAATAGAGATAATTAGAGTCAAAATTTTTAGTGAGTATAGCTTGTTTGAATATTTACAACATTCCTTTTATATAAACCTTTTATTCATTTGTGAAAAGGGTCCTAAAAGAATTTTATTGGATAAAATGATATATTTTATATATGATTGGTCATATAATCGTGGTTACATAGATATGTTTTATTCAATATCCTTAACAAAAGGTATAAGAGGATTGGCAGAACTAACTCATTTTTTTGATAGGCGAGTAATCGATGGAATTACAAACGGAGTAGGCATTACAAGTTTTTTTGTGGGAGAAAGTGTAAAATATCTAAGGGGAAGTCACATCTCGTTTTATCTATTATTGTATTTATTTTATGTATTTATTTTTTAGTAATTTACTACTTTATTTTATTTTAATTTTATGCAATATATATTAATATTATATTTATAGATTTTCATTTTTTAGAATATTAAAAAGTATTATTATATAATTTGAATAAAGTTGGTAAGGATTAAAATATCCCTTCCCTTTTCTATTTATTTCTATGATCGATTTTTTCTAAAATAACTAAATATAAAAAGAGTATAAATATTTAATAAGATAATGTTATCTTCTACTTTCTTTATATAAAAGGAATTCTAATATATATTTATTTAATTAAGAAATATATTTTTATTTTCTTTATTTTACTCCAATTTAAAAAATCCTTATTTTACTCCAAGTGTTAATATTCAAATATATTTAATAATAGGTTATTATCATTAAATTCTTGATAGCCTTAAATTCAAATAATTGTTTTATTGTTATTGTTATGAATAAATATATTAAATTTTAAATTTGATTATTTAGAATCTTGTATCGAGGCCAAAAATAACTTCAAAATTTTAAGTATTTATGGAAATACATATATTATCAATTTTACTTAGTAAATATAATATTATGAATATGATAATAGAAGATAATAAATTTTAGTTAAAAATAGCAAGAAATAATTAGTGAAACCTAAAATTCAGTGATCTATCAGTATATCATAATTATTTAAAATTATAATTAAAATTTATTCAATAATTTTATTGTCATTAATTGGAAAGTTTTTTACACCCATTAATTAATTCCTTTTGTTTTGCTTTAACCTGTTACTATTTTTAAGAGAATTTTTAACTGTAGTTTCTGGAATTATAATAAAAGAGTTCATGAAAACTAAATTATATTTATTTTAAACTAAATTGTGATAAACAATATCATTTAATTTATCCCAATTTTACAAAAAAAATAGTTTTCTATTTAATTTTGTGTATTTTAGCCTTTAAATTTTAAAAGTTTCAAAAATATTTTTAAGATTAAAATTATTTTCTAAAAGGTAAAGATATTTCTTTTATTTTTAAATCTAAGAGAATCTTAGTAAAATTCCTTTTCTAGAAAAGGTAAAAATATTTTTAAACCAAAGATAATCTTAAAAATATTTAATAAGATAATGCTATCTTCTACTTTCCTTATATAGAAAGAATTTTAATATATATTTACTTAATTAAGAAAAATATTTTGATTTTCCTTATTTTACTCCAATTTATATATACGAGTGTTAATATTCAAATATATCGTAATAATACGTTATTATCCTTCAATTCTTGATATCCTTACTTTCAAATAGCTGTTTTATTATTATTGTTATAAATAAATATAGTAAATTTTAAATTGATTATCTAAAATTTTGTATCATACCAAAAATAACACCAAATATTTTCATATTTACGCGAATACATATATTATCAATTTTACTTAGTAAATATAATATTATTTTGTTGTAAATAATATGATTTTATGGATATAATTTTTTAGTTAAAAATAGAAAGAAAAGATCAGTGAAACTGAAATTTCAGTAATCTATCATAATTATTTAAAATTAAAATTTATTAAAAAGCATTGTAAACCATGGCAAAGCTTTGGCACAACCACCATGCATGGAACTAGTCCAAGACAGGCCAATCCCCACCCTTGAGCTTGCCATTTTCTTGTGGAAGAGACTAGGTGGAGAAACACTTTGAAAACAGAGAGAGGAGAATTTTGTGATAAAAATTTCTGGAATGGAGTTTCCTTTTATAATGCCATGGAAGGGATATGTTTGGTACACTTAATTCCCATGCAAAATCAATATTTTGTGAAAAGGAAAATTCATTCCAAAAGGATGACACCCTTATCTAACACTAAAGATTTTTCGGATCGAGTTTAAGTGTAAGGAGGCGAAGTTGGAATTTTTTTAGAGGGATTGAATTTTAATTTAAAAAAATGTAGAGATACAAATTTAATTTCGTCATTTTATTAACATAATTATTAAATTTTATGTTGTTATCATTAAATTCTTGATAGCCTTAATTTCAAATAACTGTTTTAATATTATTATTAAGGATAAATATAGTAAATTTTAAATTTTACTTAGTAAAATTAATATTATTTTATTGTAAATAATATAATATTATGAATATGATAATAGAAGATAATATTTTTTAGTTAAAAATAGCAAGGAAAAATCAGTGAAACCCAAAGAAGTTCAGTGGCCTAACAATATATATTTAAAATTAATTGGAAAGCTTTTATAACCATTAATTAATTCCTTCTGTTTTGTTTTAATATGTTTCTATTTTTAAGAGAATTTTGAACCCTACTTTCTAGAATTATAATAAGAGTCCATGAAAATTTAAATTATATTTATTTTAAATTAAATTGCGATAAACACTATCACCTAATTTATGAATATATGAATCTTAATTTAATGTAATTATATTTACAATATTTTTATTTTAATATAATAAGTTATTTGGCCCACTAATTTTATATAATAAAAAAAGTAATTTGAACTCTCTATTTAATCTTACACTTTTTAGCTTTTAAAATTTTAAAAATTAAAATAAATATAAAACTATTTTTAAAGATTAAAAATCATTAAATTTATTTTAAAATTTTAAAATTTTATAAAAAAAACATTTTTAAAATTTTATAAAAAATAATTAAATGCGAACGTGTCATCTACGCGATAATACATGTGTATGCTGTCACGTCAGTAAAGTTAACAAACATTAAATTTTCCATCCATTTTGGGGTCATTTGACAAAAAATTAAGTTTAAGGACTAAAAGTGGTGAAAATTTAAATAGAGGGATAAAATATTTTTTTACAAATTTGGAGAGCCAAAAAAGCCATCATGCCTTTTTTTTTTGTTTTTTCGAGTAAATCATGATATTATTATTATTATTTGGTGAATTAAAAGAGAATGACAAAACCCTAATAGCAACGCGACTTAGATCACACTTGGAGCGGTGAACACCCTAACCATCAAGTCAACATACAAGGTTCATTTATAAAAAAAAAACATTAATATCAATGTCACATATTTATTATTTATAAGCATATAAATTTAAATAAAAATCACAGTTTTACGTATAAAATTACACCAAATCAAAATTTATGTGTTAAATCATAGGCCGTTGAAAATTTATGAAAATTTTAATTAGTCCCTCCCAAAATTTTAAAAATCTCATAAAGCATCTTAATTTTTTTTTGAAAATTTAAACAAGGACTTTCAATTTTTTAGAAATTCTTATTAAGCCCATCAACATTTTAATCCTTATAATTAAACCCCAAATTGTTTTGGTAAATTCTCATTAAGCCCTCTAAAATTTTTAGAAATTTCAATTAAACCCTTAAATTATTTTGACAAAATTAATTAGGCCCTCCTAAAACTTAACACTAAGATCCACCACTATTTTAAATCACACATCGAAAAAAAATCCATATGTACTTTTGAAATTTATCCCTTTATTTAAATATAAGATTTTTTTGGATAAAAAAAATTGAAAAATAAGATAAGCAAAGTCATAACAAAATTAGTTATGGAAAAGGCCCCAATGGTGTGTGGTTGATGAATGGATTAATATCGGCCGGAGATTAAGCGGTAACATTAGCGATGAACTTCATGCCTTGGGCACAATAACCAGGTGTACCGCAGATGAAGTAATTAGGGCCGGCGTTGAGGAGAGAAATGACGGTGGAGCCGCTGTTGTCGGAGCTGATCGGATGATCGATATTGCATGTGTTGTAGTCATTTTCAAAGACTTCATCTATTGCATAGGCACTTGAATAATCGAACACTGTTAGGCAACCAAATTTTCAGCTTCTAAGCTCATGGATATATTAGTAATTTTCCAATTAAATTAGTGCCAAATTAATTCGTGACATCAACTTGGCCGAAAGTTTAATATTAGTATAAATAGATACGTCAAATCGATTCTAAGGTCGATAAAAAAATTGTTAAAATTTTGAACTCCAATAATCTAAATATAAAAATTACACGAAATGGAGGACTAACCAAGTAAATCACCAAGTTTAAAGTTCTTGGATTTAGCCCAGGCATCATAATCAACACCAACAACCCATCCACTGCTCTCACCAACGGTGAAAACTGTAGCTTCCAGCCTCTGCACCACCATACACCACCACATCACCACCACAACACCCGCCATTGTCGTCCCTGCCGCTGACCTTGCCATTTTCTTATAAAACCAGAGAACAATATTATTACAAAATGGAAATTTGGCCCTTCTTTTTTGGTAGTTCTGAAAATTGGGTGGACTACTTTGTATATAAACATTAGTACATGTAATATAATTGGAAAGCCAGGTCACATGTCCTTAAATGTACATGAAAAAGGCTAAAATATAAATCTTTATTTATTACTTTTGATTAAAAGGGCAGATATTATACTATTTGTTGTTTATAATGTCCAAAAATGAAGATATGTCAAATATGGAAGTGGAAATGGTGCACTAGAAAATATGTAATTTTGAGTGTTAGCTCAATTGATATAGATATTGTTGTCAATACTGAAAAATATTGGTTCGAGTATGTTGAAATGTATTATCCTCTTATTTATGAGTCGGGAGGGAGTTATGGGTAGTTCAATGCGCGAATCCTTACCTCACTTTGTGCATGTGTCATGTGTGGATCTTCAATAGATTATTATATGAAAAAAAATTCTTTACTCCAAATTTGACATGCATAACCTATATGAATAGAACATGAAATATAACAGTTAAATTATTAAAATATTAATTACAAAAAAAAATTATAAGAAAAAGTAAAACCATATTAGTTTATATCATAATAACCATATTAGTTTATATCATAATAAGTGGATCCTCCTCCCAACACACATAGTATAAAATTTAAGTGGTTTTCATCATTCCGTAATTTTTATACAATGAATATTTTAACAATCAAACCGTTGAATTTATAAATATAGTTGTAATTGTCATGTATGTACAATTTTGAATCAATCGATATCTTTATTCTATCAATCTAAAATATTGTCTATATTAATATATATTTAATGGTTAATTTTTTTACATAAAATGAATGGTTTGGAATTTTTAATTAATATCAAACTTGACATACATGATCTACATGGATGAAGCATGAAATATGATGGTTGGATTGTTAAAATATTAATCGTATAAAAAGTTATGAAAGAGTGTAAAACCACTTAAATTTTACATCGATGCAAGTGGATCCCTTCCATATATAGAGAGAGAGGAGGAGGGTGGATCTAGAGGTGATCATGGGCCGGGGTGGGCTGGGTTCGGGCCGGGCTTGAACAATTTTTTAGGCCCGAGAGAAAATTGCTAAGCCTGAGCCCGGCCCGACCCATATTAAATATATATTTAATATAAAAATCGGGCCGGGCCAGGCCCGGGTCAATAAAGTTTTACTTGAGGCCTGGTCCGTTTTCTAAACGGGCCTAATCTTTTTCCCAAACTCATATTTCGGGCCTATATTTTTACCCGAACCCTCTCATTTTTCGGGCGGGCCGTCGGGCTGGGCCAGGTAGCCCAACCCATGATCACCTCTAGGTGGATCGATATAAAACTAAAATTGTTTTACACCTTTTCATATCTTTTTGTACAATTAATATTTCAATGATCCAATGTTAAGCGTTAAACTTATCATTATGTTTTTGTTTAATAATAGTTTAGATGGAAGTAATATCGTATGCATAATAAAATTAATATGTACAAAATATATCAAAATGAAATTTCAATTAAGTGATAAAATTAAAGTTTTATTGATCCAAATGATACGAGTTCAATCTTATCATTATTTTTAAAACGTAAATAAAGTAAAATACTCTAAAATAATTTAACTTATTTTATCCATTAGAATTTAAATAATACAGAAATTATGTAATTAAAAAATCTAAATCTTTTGTCATTAATCCTAAAAATACTTTTCCCTAATTTGCTAATGTTGTCAAAGGGTTATGGGATAATTGAAAATTTTAACCAATATTCACAGGAAACATGAAACAACAACCCACAATTATTTCCATTATATGAGTGAAAAAATATATATATTATATAAAATTTATTTCCAATGATTTTTAAGTTGGATTGGTTGTCGAACCGGTTAGGCCACTGATTTATCAGTCCGACTAAAAAATTATTAAAAATTCAAAAGATTTTTAAAAAATTAATTAAACTATTTCAATTTATCTTTTAATCAATCCAATCAATTTGTATCAATTCTCAACCCCATCAATTCAAAGTCACTTTCGATTTCCATATGAACATCTCCCCATATATATAATGTACTTAATACCATAGAAAACAGAACAAGTAAGGTTCTCATTCATAAAATAAAAGCAATAATCCTCAATACAAACAAAGCACTGCCTCTATCCTGGCCAAGCCGACCACCATTTTAGCCACCAAAAGCTTGTGAAACAACCATCATCACGCACAATGCGACCCAAGTTGTAACAAAAGCCAGAACCGGTGAAAGACTCCATGAAGAAGATGAATCCGGGATCTTAGTCGTCGTAGTAGTAGATGGTGAAGTGGTTGATGGTTTATCAGTGGAAGATGAAGAAGAAGAGGACTCCACTTTGACCGCAAGCTTCATGCCGTTCTCACAATGACCAGCCACACCACAAATGAAGTAGTGAGTACCGGCGGTCTTCAGATTGATGGTGGTGGCTCCGGTGCTATCCGTCGAGATTGCTTTCCCCACCGTACATGCACTGTAATCGCTAGAACTTACCTCCTCCACCGTATGGCTTGTTGGGTAATTGAAAACTAAAGGGGAACCAAACCACAATTGAAAAACGTTAAAAACCATTATGAATGAATGAAAAAGGTTAAACTCTTCTACCAGTCCCTATACTTTACAAAATGCTCAATTTTAGTCTCTATACTTTTGAATTTTAAAATTTTAGTCCTGACCTAAATAGAAGGAGTTAAATACTTTCAGTTAAATTCAATTACTGGTCCTTCATTATGCGTAGAGTTATATATTTAGTTCATATTCTCTAATTGGATCATTCTAGGTCCTTTTACTTTTCAATTTCAAAACTTTAGTTTTGACCCAAATAATATTTGGTAATCCATTAACCGGATTTTTAGTAGGTAATATATAAAAATAACAAGCTATCCCGACATTAAATATATGATAATACCTTTGTTGCATTAAATTTTGAAAATAGAAGAACTTAATGAATTTAATAGTTATTGTTTGGTGAGGATTGAAATTTTAAAATTTGAAAAGTACTAAAATGACTAAAAATGACCAAATTAAAGTATAAATTTTAAATCCATAACTTTCGTAAAATAAAGAGATTAATAGCAAAATTTAACCATAAAAAATTTGGGAGGAGTTAGTGATGGCCAAGAGATTGAGGTTTAAGAAAATCAGTAGTACCGAGGGAATCGCCAACTTTGAAGGTCTTGTCGCTAGCCCAACTACTATAATCGACACCGGTTGCCCAGCCAGAGGCGTCACCAACATTGTAAACCGTGGCCAAGCTTGGCACAACCACCATGCATAAAACTAGCCCAAGACAGGCCATTCCCACACTTGAGCTTGCCATTTTCTTGTGGAAGAGACTAGGTGGAGAAACACTTTGAAAAGAGAGTGAGGAGAATTTTGTGATAAAAATTTCTGAAATGGAGTTCCCTTTTATAATGCCATGGAAGGAATATGTTTGGTACACTTAATTCCCATGCAAAATCAATATTTTGTGAAAAGGAAACTTCATTCCAAAAGGATGTATCCCTTACCTAACACTAAAGACTTTTCAGATCCGAGTTTAAGGGGCGAACTTAGAATTTTTTTTAAAGGGATTGAATTTGAATAAAAAAAATTTTAGAGATAAAAATTTAATTTCGCCATTGTATTAACATAAAATTTAATAATTTTTCAAGGGATTAAACTATAATTAAATTTTAAATTTTAGGAGAGATCGAAATACAATTTTATAATTAAATTAATTCAAAATTTTGTAATTTCTAAAGCGACTAAAGAGGCAATTTTCATTTTGGGGCCACTAGCTTCGCTTATACATGCGAAGATAAACACATGTGACCTCACACCACATCTCATAGTTGTCTCTCTTTTTTCTTTTTTTTTGTGGTTCCCTCAAATGATAGATGAGTTTTTTTTTTAACAATCTCTAGGTTATGACTATATTTCCTCTTTTTGATATAATACTTAGAACTACCCATAGTCTCTCCTTAAACTATAAATAGGAGGATAATGCGCTTCAACGCACTTGAATCCACGTGCTCCTACATTGATAACAATACGCATGTCAACCGAGCTAGGACAAAATCTACAATAATAGATTAGTTAAAAAATGGATAAGTAGGGTAACCCTAATGGGTGGCTATGTACTTTTTGCTACCAAGCCAGATCATAAGGAATTAATTATGCATTCCATATCAATTAAAGGAACTCCATAATCTCCATTGATATACTTTTAGACATTATAATAAGGGTGGATTGTTAGTGAAGAAAAAGCATGGGAATTCCTTCTATCTTGTTTTCTTCTTGATTATATAAACAAGTCAGTAGTTGCCATCATGAAGATTTGCCACCATTAATATTCTGTTAGAGGTTACTTTCAAAAACAGATAAAAAAGGTCGTGTGTATATATATATATTCACCCATCTATCTAAAAACAGAGATGTTTGGTAATGCAAAACAGAGTGGAACAGTCAATATAACATGCTTGAAGATTACTCAAACAAGATGTGATATTTTTTATTAAGGAAACTCTCTCTTATACACAAAAGCTGGCATCCAACAAACAACCCTTAGAAGGGCCTTTTTTTTGTCATTGGCTACATGTTCACTTAGACTTTGAAAGAAGGGGAAAAACCCTAAAATAGGAAGAAAAGTTTTGAAGTTTAGGTTTCAATTAGGCAATTTAGGTTGTGGGAAAACAATGAGGACTTTAAAAGTCATTTTATTGCCTTGCAAAAGGAATCAAATGGGGGAGATGATTAGCTAATGTTTGATACTGATAATCTTTTCTGATAATGGTTGGTTCAGTTGTTTGAGTATTCGTTAGAATTTCAAAAAACGTTGGGTTTCAAGTTTTTTTAACAATTTTATTTGATGGGTGATTTATAAATACCACTTTCGATCCTCTATAAGACTAGTGATATACCTCAATCTTGTATCTTTTTTTATGGAAAAAGAATTGTTGATACCCTTTGATGTTTTTGTTTTGAAAAGGTTAAAATATGTTGTCAGTCACTTTATTTGTATAGAATTTGAGATTTAATCTCTGTACTTTAAAAGTTAAAAATTCAATCCTTCTACTTTTTTTAATTTAAAAACCCTAGTCCAGTTATTATTGTTGTTGGTAGTTTATGTCAAAATTTGTAAACTTATATTATTTCCTAGTAATTATATGCCACGTTGTTTGAGGACAACCTAACCAAAATTTCAAATTGACAAAATTTGATAGAAAATACTTATAGATTTGAAATTTTAACTTTTTAAGTATAGAGATTGAATCTCAAACTTTATCGAAGCAAAAGGACTAATAGCATATTTTAACATCTTGAAAAAACTGAAACACTGAACAAAATGGGAAAGGACTTAGCTTACAAGTGTTGTCTTTGAAGTTGTCCAAAAATGGATTTGGTGAATCAGATTTTGATACAAACCTCCCACCTAACATGAGACTAAAAGTCTCCATGGCCATGATTTAAGTAACTCTCAAGTGATGTAAAAACCAAAAGGGTCTCTCTTGATTCCCCTATTTACCCCAAGTAAAGAAGCCACTAAAATCATACAAAAGGCATAAAAATCATATGCTCTTTCTAAGGAAGATGGGTTTGGTTTGGTTGGTTGGTTGAGTTGTTGGGGTCAATTGGTTTAGGCAAACTAACCTTCGGCAATGCCACTCTAGCTTGCCTAGGCCTGGTCAGTTGTTCAAGTACTGATTTGGTCACATATGAATTAAACAGATACATAAAGTGAACATACATCCCAAATTAGGGGCCAAGTTTTAAATTAATGGGTAAACTTAAAATGTTTGGCTAAATCCTTATTTGTCAGTCAAGTTAATTTTAGTATTAGAATTTTATCTTTTGGTTAAGTGATATTGAATTTGTGAGTTGAATCACAAAATAACCTCTTTTTTTTATAGTGTGGGAGTCAGTAAACGGCATTCCTCCATTTGTGGTTGAATCAATGGAAGCAAACCGGAGGCGGACGGGGCCGACAAATTAGGGTCTCGTCGGGGTTGGAATGTGGGAAGGTAGTCTCTGCAAGGGAATTTCAAGACAAACGGAGAGTCAGTTTTAAACAAGAAGAGATGATAGTTTTAAATGTTTGGAGAGGGTTTGTGACTTATGTGTAAGTTGAATTTAGGTTACTTTATTTATTATTTTTTCAGATCGATTTTTGTTGCAACTATTCAGTACCCAATGTCGGCTCAAATGGGGTGTTTATTACTAATTTTGCATAAAGTCCCTTGAATATTTGGATGGTTTCACCGATCACACCCTTTTGTGGACCCCCTATCCCAACCTTTTTCTCATAAAGCTTAAGATTCCTTTTGCTCTTCACTTGGGTGCAATCTTCTTGCCTTCATCCCTTTTAGGCTAATGGGACCTCAGACTCACCAAGGCGGCCAACCACCGCCACAAAAGAAGAAAACCCATATAATATTTTTCCAGAAAAAAAAAATTGTTTTACGCATGCTACATGTAATAATGAGGTAATGAAAAAAAATATCATTCTAATCCTTTATAATATCAAGATAATGATAAAATTAAGTTCTTAATAATTTCTTGGACAGCTCACTTTTTCTTGAGAAATTCATCCGTTTTTCTTTTTGAATTATAATAACAGGATAAAGTCTGAACAGAAATTTATATGTCTATTGAAATAATTATTCATCTATATCGAATTTTAATACAATTTGCATACATTTTGTTTTAAATAAGATAAATTGTTAACATGTCATTTTATTAGATTAAAAATAAAAATTTAAATTATTTCCATCTAAATTAAAAATATTTGCAAAAAGAGTTTTCTATTTCCTCGAGAAATCTTTTTTTAAGTCTAGATGAACTTATTTAAATTCTTTTTAACCTAATAAAATATCATTTCAACAATTTATACATAAAAGGAAAATTATACACATAGATAACAAGATTAATGAAATGTGAAATGTGAAAATTGAACCTAAAAATTTAATTTATACAAATGCACCAAATTAAAATCGATTTATAATATTGCAAATTGTATCAAGCTCAGATATAGTTTTGATATTTATCCCGATTAAAAACATTTGATAAAATTTTAGGGCAATTTTGCACCTTTTCAAACAGCGAACTACAGTGTGTAACAGCAAGCAGAAAATGTACAAATGATAACAACTAGAATAGTGGATATAGTTTAACTCTTCTTCTTGTTGGCATCTCAAAAGCTTAGCACACAACAAATGTGAGAATAGTGGTCCATTGTTAAATCCCAGAATTTTTACAAGGCCCAAAATGCAGTCAGTGTGAACCCACAAAAACAACAGTTTTTACTGTGAAATGAAAGGATTAGAATTGAGCCTATAAAATTAATCAGAGACTGCCAAAACAATATGCATCTAACAATCAATTTTAGAATTGCTAAAATTTCTCTCTACAGCACTACTTGAGCTATTATCCATTCTATGATATCAGATTAGTCAGGACTAAAGAAAAGCAGAAGATGAAAGAGTTACTTACACCTTTAATAAAAAAAAGGGGAAGGAGGGATTTCCTTCCGGTGCTTGGGAGCTATCTCTCACAACTACAAACATCTCAGCTTCAGAAAAGCTATATGTAAATCTACTTCTACATCATCATTGTTGCAAAGAGATTAGATCCTATCATGCACGAGATTTTAAGTATTCACTTGTGCATTCTTAAGTCAGGGGAGTTATGCCGCAAGGGTGAGAGAGGCTTCCTTGCTGAATCCGGATCAGTGAAATCAATCTTCTTCTCAATTGGACTGCATATCTTGGGACTTGATTTTCGCTTGTTTGTCTGCGAGAGAGTCAGGCAAATAATAGCACTAAATCAATGAATTTGTGATTATGGACTAAACACATGCAGGAAATGCACTTAGTCTTTACATGTGAGAACAAGCACTCGTGCAAGACAAAACAGATACAGAGAACCCAACATATTCCCTCCTCACCTTCGTAGATGCACTACCAGAATGCTTCCCATCAGAACCATGGAGGTTCTTTTCTTTGTGGTATTGCCTCAATAATCTTTTGTTCGCTTCATCCAATATGTTGTTTTCTTCAAACAGAACTTTGACCTATAGGGATAAAAATATCTTTTTTATGACAAGGAATATGCAAATTTCAACGAGCATGCAGTGTTAGAAGTTCTTGGTTATTACCTCATCTTCAGCTTTACAAAGGTTCATTCTGAGATGTTCTTTGTCTTTCTCAAGGGTCTTTACTTCCGCAGCCAGTGACAAAATTTTTCGAGTTGAAGGCCTCAACCTACAAAGCAAAACAAGCCAAAAAATTGATTCAGAAATATGTGAGTAGTCTATCAGGGAAGAAAGCACATATATCTCCATTAACCAACAAAGTTGCAGATGAAAGAAATAAAAGAAGAAAAAGTCACCTATTCCACATTTTAAGCATCTTTTGACATGGTTCAAGTGAATTATTTGCCTCCAAGAATGCTCGTCCACACATAACTTCATCTTTAGAAATCAACGTTGATAGAACCGACTCAAGCAAATTCTCTTCCAAAGCAGTGCCCTCAGAAGATGAATCAATCTTCAAGGAATATATATATGCTTATCAGTCACTTCAGAGGTATCATAGTACTAAACAGAACTATATATGATGGCGGGTTTTCTAATCAAATCATATAACATTAAAAACTGAAAACAATCTACTTAAAGCAGTTCCATTGTGTTCAAGTTATGTCATCTAATGGTTTTCTCATGCATGCTCAACTAAGTTCAAATGTTAACTAAGGATCCTCAAGTCAGCAATATCAACAATTGAAAACAAAGTAAAAGTTAATTAATTAAAGGAAAATTTTTAATTTACCCCTTGGTTCTCATAATGGTGCTTGTAGAACCTTAATTCTTCAGTTAATTTCCTCAATTCTTCTTCCAATTCATGAGCCCTAATCTCAGCTTTCTTTGCCCTCTCATCAGCTTCATTCCCAAAATCCATCAACGCTTCCCTATCACGATCATAGAGCGAACACTCTCTTTCCCATTTGTTACACTGAGTCAACAGATTCGCACACTCCGCCGCAAGCTTCTGATTCTCCTCCACGAATCTCTTCAACGCCGCCGCATTCATATTCGCTTCCGCCTTAAAAAAATTCAATATAAAATGTCAATAATTCCACATTTGAATAAAACGAAAATAATACTCAAAACTGAGTTAACGAACCTTTGAGCGCTCGATGATTTGATCTTTCTCCTTCAATTTTGAGAGAAGGAATAAGCACTGGTCACGGAGTCGACGCTGGGCTTCTTCGGTGGAGCGGAGCTTTAGTTGCAAAGATTGAGTTGAGATTTCAAGACCTAAGGAATCTTCAATTGTTTCTTTAATGTAATTATCAACTTCTTGAGGAATATCCATGTCTTCCACAATTACTCCAAAAAAAATAGATTCTTGAATAATCCTAGACCTTAAAAGACCTTAAAAAAATTTTTAAAAAAAGTTTTCTTTTGGAGGAAAAAAATGTAGAATGAAAATGAAAGGAAAAAACGGGTGGGAAATTAGGGATTTTTAGGAAATGGAATTAGGGTTTTCTTTTTCTGCAAGGGAAGACAAGAGAGGGAGGAATTTTCTCTCTTTTTCTTGGACTTTTTTTTCCTTTTGCTGGGTTTTTTTTTTTTTTCGTGAGGAAGTTTCAAATGGAAAGAAAAATAGCCGTTAGAGTGCGATTTCGAGGATCAGATCTAAAAATTTATAATGTGGTCCCACACTTATACCTGGCAATATATTTTTTACCCTTTTTTATATTTTTGGATAAACTACAGCCAAGATCTAAATTATTAGTAATTTTAAGTTTTAGTCAATTAATTTTAAAAAGTTACAAAATGGTCACTAAACTATTCAAAAGTTTTCATTCAAGTCATTGGGCTGTTAAAATTGATTATGTATGGCCTTCTCTATTTGCATCGCCTGCACCAATCTCTAACAATAACCGTAAGATAAATTTAGATCTAAAATATATTCTTCTACTCTTCAATGGATACTAAGCTACCGTACCGACCATCGAATCATTGCATGGAGCTACTAGTCGAATTTAAAATTAAAAAAAAACTTAACAGTCTAATGACTTAAATAAATAAAAACTTTTGAATAATTCAGTGACCATTTTATAAATTTTAAAGTTAAATAAGAAAATATAAATATACTAATAATTTAATGACGTTGGGTATAATTTATCCAATATTTTTCCCTTTCATACTTATTCATGCAACAAATGGTACATTCTAAATTGAATATTATATATTTATTCAACTTAAAACAACTTGAATAAAAAATTTAATTTATATAGTCAATTTTATAAAATTAAAATAAAAGTAATTATATATACACTAAAATAAATAAGAAATTTTGGTGTTTCTAAAATATGTTTTAGAATTTTATATAATTATTAATAAGATGCATTCTATTTATGCATTTTAATTATTTCTAAAAAATTTTATAAAAAAATGCTGACAACATCATTCTGCCACATGGCAACTTTTGGTGATTTATGTTAGTCACGTAAACATAGCTAACAATCAAACTGAATTAATGGAAGAGGCCAATTGATTTTTTTTCATTAAGGACTCAATTTGATACAATTTTTTTTATTATAAAAACTCAATTAATTTCGGAAATAAGAATAACTGAAAAAATGGTGCTTAGAATTGTTGGCGATACTTTGCCAGAACTAGCCACGCCATCATCACCTCGCTTGATCACAATCTCGCTGATTACAACATCGCCTACAAATGACGCCTCGCCAACCATAACGCTAGCTGGCGCATGCATGCTTCACACGTGAAACAACTCTACCTTATCTTGCCAAAGATTGGTGTTGAGTTTTTCAATTCCATTAAAATTTTATTTAATAAATAAAATTCAAGAAATTATTATATTTTTCATCAAATTTCGAGAGGGTAAGTGAATATTTTTCTACCAAACCTATTCCAAAATACAAAATCTTTTAAAATTTGAATATGAATTATAATAAATTAATTTTTTTAAAATATTAATCTCATGTTCTTATCATATCTGTTCTTTTTTATACAATGTCTAGAACTACCCGTAACCTCTCTGTAACCCTTAAATAGAAGTATAATGTGTTTCAGCGCACAACAATGTCAATCGAGTTAATACACTTAAACCGCATCAAAAATTTAATTGTATCAAACGTTTCCAAAGTATAATCGAGTTAATGCACAACAATGTCTAGAACTACTACAAAACTCTTAAGTGTGTTAATTGTATCAAACGTTTCCAAAGTATGATCCCAATTCTAAAATGATTCTTAAATTCTAAATCATTCTAATTACATCTTTAAACTATTGAGATTATATCAATTAGGTCCTTTCATTATTAAAATTTTTGATTTAGCTATTAAATGTCACGTTAAATCTTATGTGACATGGTTTTAAACTGTTATGATTTTCTTTTCTTTTCTTTTTGTAGATTGATACTTGATCCTTAGTTGACTCATTTCTTTTTTTCTTTTTATAGAGATCTTTAGTTTGATTCTTGATTTGCTTTTCCATTTTATTGCGTGAAAACTTTGTATTGTATTAGCCTTTGAAACTGTTTTCTGTGTATGTGTGTGCGCACACTAAGCAGTCATTATTGTCCACCTTGAGGGCAGCAATGACTGAAATAGACTAGGGTTCCAAAAACCCTAGTTTGCAAAATAAAAATGACATGGGCTTGGGCCATGAAAATGGGACTAGAAGACATTTGGACTCTTCATTTTTAAAAATCAAGTGGGCTACAAATTTAAAATCAGGCTCAAATTTGAAAAAGGAAATTGGGCCAAAAGTGGATTTGGACCCAATTAAGCTACTACTCAAAACTGATTCGAGCCTTACAATCTAATATGGATTTTTTTAAAAAGATTTGGGCTTAATAAAAACTGATTTGAGCTGTTAGCTCTTGAATAATTTTGTTTGAAACCAATTTTGTTTAATTTTTATTTTAAACAGAAATTTGATTTTTTTTTATTAAAATTTCCAAAAGCAAACATAAATGGAAATCCAAATATCCACCCATTTCAAAATTTTAAAAAAATTAATTAGAAAATTTTAAAATTAGTTTTAACTTAATTAAAACCAAAAGTGATTTAGAAACAATTCAGAATTTATTTTAATAGAATTAAACCAATATCCAATTTAATTTAATTTATTTTTAAAAATTTAAACAAGAAAAAATCAATTTAATTGATTTCATTTTAAATTAAAATCGCTAAAATTTTATTAATAAATTCAAGTTCATTGCAATATTGTTAAAGTACTTTTTTTGTTATTTTAAAATATTAAACCATTGATTTTAATTAATTTAAATTAAATTAAAGGTGTAAACACTTAGACCTGAACTTTTAAATCCAAAAATTAAAAGGATTAAATTCTTAAAAATAAAAATAATGAGATTAAACTTTAAATACACGAAGAATATAGGTACTTAGAGCAGAAATTGACCTTGTCTTAAATATATTTATTTCTTAAAGTTTAAGGAATGATATTTAAGTTAAAATGGAAATGAAAAGGAAAGAAATTCAACACACGCAATCACGATATTCATGATAAAGACTCAAAACATACATTTGACTTCCAATAATGTTCTAAAAATTCTAAATGAACGATATTTTTCCCCTAATCCTTATCCTAAACCTAAATCTGCTTAAGGAAAGAGTTTTCGATTAATCCCGAGTTTTTCATATAATTTTTGTTAAAGTTATTGATAAGATTCGATTAAATAATCGGTCTTTATTATTGATACGGAATCCCGGATCTAGACACAAGAGAAACACAAATTAGAAATAAAACGAGAATAAATAAAATTAGTTAAAATAATAATAAATAAATAAATAATAAAAAGGATAGATTTGCCCTATGGAACCCTTGGTTAACTTGTAACCAAAAACGCCAATGATTGAGCGGCTCCCTACGAAACCCCTAGAAGAATAACCTCTAGAAACACCGATGAACGGGAAAGAAATTTGAATATTTGCAACTCCGAAATACCCTCGAAAGTAACAAACTCCAAACTAAATAGCAAGAGAAGAATCACTCTACTCCCAAAAAATTTGCCTCACACAAATTTGAAAGAAAACAAATACTCTTCTTTTTATTCTTCCCTCAATGTGTAGAAAACAAGCCTATTTATAGGCAAATTACAAGAGTAATTGAATCCTAATAAAACTCTTTAAAATTATCTAAGAAAATAAATAAATAATAACCTAACCAATAAAATTACTTAACTCATAAATGATGTGTCCCAACCAATGAGAATTAAGTAAATAATAATAATAATAATAATAATAATAATAATAATAATAATAATAATATACATAAAAGATTAATCCACCAATTTATGGGCTTTCACTATTCCAAGATTGGTCCAGTGAATTGCATTCTCGTATTTGTCAATGTCACGAACATGATGAATTAAATTTGTAGCAACAAAGTCTTGGACAAAAGCATTCATCTTTAATTTTAATTGTCGTGCCTTGCTTCGAGTAATTGGACCACTAGGAAAAACAACCCCTTGAGTGTCACCTCCTTGGCTCGTATCAATTATTTAATTTTAACGTTGTGTTTGTAATTGATTCTCTCTTATTCTTACCTAAGTCCAATTATTTTATTAGAATTTTTGAATTTAAAATATTTTCAAATATATAGGATAAAATACTAGTCTATGAAAAATTCAACAAATGAAATATTTCATAGGATGGATTTTCTTCGAAAATAAATAAAAGTTTATTAGAAAAAGAAACATTTTGTTGACCAAATTCTAGTAAAAATATAATTTATTAGTTTAAATATTGAGATTTTGATGGCTTGTGTAGGAATATCACTTAAGTAAATAATGCGGATGTATAGGTCTTATTCAAATTTATTTTTATACGAATATAATTATTTAAACATGTATTGTTTTATATTTGCAATTGAAATAGTATTTATAATCATAAAATATAAATAAAATGTCATTTTAGTTTGCTCGTTTATTTTTCTAGGCCCGAGCCCAATCTGACCCGAAAATAGTTTTAAAATTTTGCCCAAATTTAATCTAGATAAAAAATGTTAAACCTGAGCTTGGTCCGCCCATATTAATTTTTTTAGATTATTTTTTTATATAAAAAAATATAATATATCAAATAGACTAAAAATATTAAAATAAATGTTTCCTAACAGATTAAAAATACATATATAAAAAAAGTCTTTATACTTAAATAACACTAACATAGTTGCAATTTAACAAGCAAATCCCTCTAAAATAGTATTAAAATTAAGAATAAAACAAGAATTGTACAATATCCAAACAGTAACAACAAAATAGTAGCAATATAATAGTGAAATGATATCAAAACAACAGCAAAAGGCAATAGAATTTTGTTTGTCAAATTCAGGCCGAACCAAAAAGTCTTGCTTAAGGCTCGGTCTGTTTTCTAAACGGGCCTTATTTTTTTGTCCAAACCCTCTTATTTTTCGGGTGAGTCTTCAGGTCTGGGTGGGTGGCCCGACCCATGATCAAGTCTAGAGTCGACTGAGCACCATCTCAACAATGAAATTACTAAAGTACCATCTCACATACAAATTAAGTTGTATTTTTATAAGGGTAATTTTGTCTTTTCATATAGTATATCAATGAAGATTTGAACCCAAAACATCATACATGATAATCAATTAACTTTATCATTATAACCAAAACATCAATTTAATTTTTATGTAAATTTTTAATAAATATATTTGTTACGAATTTTTTTTCACGCATATTATAAATGGTCATAAATCTAGTATTTTTTTCTACATTTTTTAAACTTCCCACAACCCCTCCTGATATATTAACTAATCAAATTAGAAGAAGATTACGCATCTTAAACCCGTACACTCCAAAAAATTACAATAAGAACAATACCGATAAAATTAAAATTCAGCCAACAACCTTTTGATCTAATGACAAAAACATTAAATTGTAGATGCAAGCGCTTGAGTCCAATCCCGAACAATCTCAACTTGAAATTTTACGTCTTTAATCGTATACTTGGTCCTAATTGATATGCTAATTACTAGAACAACTCGTTTTAATGGAAATTTCCTCTAATTAATTATATTAAATGGAATGTCATTTTCTAACACGGCCGTCCCTATAACTAGTCAAATTTCCCAAAATAATTCCCGTAGCAGAAAACGTGGGAAGTTGACGAAATAAACTCCCTACTTTTGTAATTTAATTAATTAATTACTTAACTATTAATTATTAAAACAGTCACTTTTATTTTTCTTAAATTACATTTTAGTCATTTATGTTTGAAGTGTTATGTTTTATTCACTTACATTAACGTGTTGTAACATTTTAGTCACTGAACTATTAATTATTGTTAACAGTGTAACGGTAAGCTGGCGTGGCACGTTAAATCATAATTTCAAACAAAAATTTTAGGTTAAATTATACGATTGGTCCCCATTTTTTTTCGTTTTGAGCAATTTATGTTTTTTCTTTTATGCTCTTTTAACTTTCCTTTTTTTTTTTCTTTTTTTTTCATTCTCTTTTGTTTCTCCCTCTATTTTCTTCCCTTCTCCATCTCTTTTAACGTAAAAGAAAAAAATTTGAATTGCTCAAAATGAAAAAAAGTATAAGGACCAATTGTATAATTTAACCTAAAATTTTCTTTTAAAACGATTATTTAACGTGCCATGTCAGCTTACCTTTACATCGTTAATGACAATTAATTCTCAGTGACTAAAATGTTACAACACGATAATGTAAGTGACTAAAACGTAGCATTTCAAACATAAGTGACTAAAATGTAACCCGAAGAAAACAAAAGTGACTATTTTAGTAGTTTACCTTTATTTTAATTAATCATATATTTTACCGGCTAAATTAAAATATGTTGTTATTCCTTATACTTAAAAAGTTAAAAAATAAGTCTTTCTATTATTTTAATTTAAAAACTCAATCCTATTATTAAAATCGTAAATATTTTCTATCAAAATTTGTCGATTTGAAAATTTGATTAAGCTGTACTCATATGACCTCATATGACATTGTATATGATTAATAGAAAATAAAGATGTTAAATTGATAGATTTAATTTTTAAATTGAAAAAAAAAGATTGAATTTTTAATTTTTAAAGTACATGGACCAAATTGAAAATTCTAACAAGTACAGGGACTAGCAGCAGATTTTCACTCTTTTTCTTTTGCCGTGTCTTTTTAAGTATTTATAGCTTGTCGTAAGAAATCGACATGAACTGTGTTCTTTTCCCTTCTTCTTCCTTCAACTCTCTATATTTGTAAGTGTTGTTTCAATGGGGTATCACAACAGGCTTAGAATCGTCTCCGGAATTTTAAAAGACAAGGGTTCATTAATCAAAACAACTTTATCAACGAAGCGCCACAAAGCTTCCGCTCGTCGCGTCATTCTACGCGCTACCACCCACGGCTCCTCTGTTCCCCCATCAGATCACCGAATCGCCGCCGTTATAGGCCTCGGTCATGGCTCACGTTTCACAGCATGCACTTGTATACAAGCTGTCATGGACCGTCTACACCGCACCAAAGATTCATCGGTCGCTCTCAAATGTCTCTACACAATCCATAACATAATAAACAAAGGTTCCTTCATCTTGAAAGATCAGCTTGCGATTTACCCTTCTTCCGGTGGCCGGAATTTTCTCAACTTGTCGACGTTCCGAGACGGTTCCGATTCAGAGACATGCGAAATGTCGGCATGGGTCCGATGGTACGCCGGAATCTTGGAACAAAATTTGATGGTCTCGAGGGTCTTAGGTTATCACCTTAACTCACCACGATCCAAGAACGAAATCATAGGGTTTTTGAACTCGGATTTACTAAAGGAACTTGATGTTCTTGTTAATTTTGCCGATTATTTGGGTAATGTACCGGCCGATTCACTTTATCTTCAACGAAAGAGCTTGGTACACGAGATTGTGAGATTGGTTAGCGAAGATTATAGATCAGTACAACGTGAAACCTTCGTCCGAGTTACGGAACTCGGAGCGAGGATGGTGAGTTTGAGTTGGAGTGAGTGTACTGAGTTCCTGAGTTGTATAGACAGGTTCGAGGGTTGCAAGGAGAGGATAGCTGTGTTGTTGGTGAACAGGAACAGGAACGATGATTTGTGGGGTTTAATAAAGGAGACGAAGGCGAACCTTGTGGCGGCGATTGAAAAGAAGGAGAATGAAGGGAAAATGGTGGTGGTTGCAACGGCGGACAATGAGTCGAACAAATTGACTCGGTTTAGCCAGTTGTTTCGGTTGGCGCCTAGTGGGCGGTGGGTTGAGTTTTGACCGAGTCACTACCTAAACTGTTTTTAGCCGTTGTTTGAAACTTTCCCTTTGAATGGTGTACATAATCATTTGAGGTTCTTTTAATTATTGTAAAGTTTTTTTAAATATCCACGTGGCCTTCCAATTTATGAATATTATTTTTCTTACAATTAATATATTTTTGAAAATTAATATTTTCCAATAATATCATTTTTAGGGTTTCAACTCGAGTGATTGCAATGTTGATAAAAATATTTACTATCAAGGACCGAATCAAAAAATTTAGATTGTGGGATCAATTTAAAAAAATTAAAACGTTTATAACTGTCATATAAATTAATGCTTAATATTTTTTCTTATTGTTCTTCTCCTGCTTCACTGGTAAACTTTCTTTTAAAATAGTTTTATGTTTTTACTTACGAAGCTAGTAATTTTGTTCACAAAAATAAAATAATTTAAGTGCTTTTTAATGACATGATAATACAATATATCAATTTTCACAATAATCACGCAATAAATAACAAATTCTAAATGAAAATGTTAATTTTAATTAATATTCAAGAAATTAAATATTATAAATACAATCTATCCCGATTTATTTAAGGGATTGTATTAATCAACATTTAAAATTATTACCCAATTACAATATGAATATTATACAAAATCAATATCCCAAAATCATTTAATAAATAAAAAAACTAAATATTGCATAAATTTTTAATCTATCACAAGAAAAGCTATGACTGTTGAATTGATTTTTTTCTATTTTATGAATTTATTAATTTATTTATCAACCTGGACCAATCGTTTAGATAAATAACCAATAGCTTGACTAGTTTAACCATCAATTTGATAAAAAAACATTGGTTAAATTCGATATTACATCAAACATAAAACTTCAATTTTATGAAGTTTATGTTTTGAGACATGCTTAAATTAACAAAAGTAAAAAAAAAAACGGAAGGTGAAATTATTAACATGTATTGAGTTGAATGGTAAGAATTTCGATTCCGCTAAGTAATATGGATTTGAGAATTAGAAGTTGAATTTCATTTATAGTATAAATTGTAAAATGAAATGCATATTTTACGAATAAATTAGTTGATATTCAATATAATATCAATATATATTAGAAAAGTAAAAAACAATAGATTTTTCAAATCCAAAAATATTTCAAGAATTTCAAATTCATTACTAAATAGACATATAGAAATACTTAGATTAGAGAAATTATCACGAACATATCCCTATCCATAATTATCTAGGAGATGGCAATATCTTAGATGCTATGAGGAATTTTTCGCGCAGAAAGTTTTTTAATTGAAGAATTCTTCATTTTTGTCTTAGAAATAAGATCGATATTGAGTCCTAGGTTGATACCAGTACTAAGAGTAGCAAAAATATTAAAACTGTGGTTAGTAATTATCAAATAATTGATAAAATGAACCCTTTTTTATTTCACAGTTTATCAAGATAAAAAAAAAAAAACAACCGATCCAATAAAAAAAGAAACCATTTTGATTGAATGAGACTGAATGAAGAAATACTAAATCGTCCTATACCGAATCTAGAACTTTGGTTTTTCTTAGAATTTGTGCTACTAAATAATTGCATATAAGGTGAAACCATGGATCATATCAATAAAATTACGGTTCTAAATAATTTATTTCAATTTATTCTAATTTTGAAATTCAAATCCAAATTTTTAAATGAGTAAAATTTTAAATTTAAATTTTATAAATTAAAAAAATATTGATGGAATTTATTTACCACTTATTTAAAAATTTAACTTGAATTAATTTCAAATTTAATAGAAAATCATGCAATTATGGGACGCTAAATAAGTGGAGATATTATAAAGGCTTGATGTTGTGAAGTGCTGGCTCATCAAATTGCGGTGATAACGGTCGAGATGTCCAACTATGATTCCCTAAAATCCCTCAAAAGGTGTGATTGGTGGTCCTTACTGCTAAGATCCTTTCCAGTTTTGAGCTCATCTTATTCTTCGGCATTAGCCTGCATGGTCCTTGATGTTTGGCCTCATATTTATTTTATTCTCTTTTTATGGGTAATTTGTTTATGATTAAAATATGCCATAGTTCTCTAAACTCTTCACAAATTCAGAATTTAATCTTTGTATTTTTATTTTCAGAATTGTAGTCTCTTTACTTTTTTAAATTTCAAAATTTAGGTCCAATTATTAATATAAAGGCATGTCTCGCATTTTTCGGACCAAACAGTGTGTCACGACGAGAAGAAAGCCTTCGTCCTGACGACATGACGCGCCCTCATCACGACGTGGCGACATGTTCCTTAAGTTTTTCAACTTTCTTCTCTCAATTAAACTCTGTTTTAGTTTTCCACTTAAACTCTAATTAACTTAGGAATATTCTAGTCATACATGCTACGAATTTCAGCCTATAAATAAGCCTTAGTTACTCTAGATTAGAGGTGCTCATGGGTCGGGCCGGGCCCAAAAAAAATTTTGGCCCCCGGCCCGGCCTAAAATATGGGCCTAAAATTTTGTCCAGACCCGACCCGAGAAAAATTCCCAAGCCCGAGCCCGACCCGGCCCGTCCCATTTTTTTAATAAACACAAAAAATTTATTTTAAAAATAAAAAATAGAAAAAAAGTATTTTAAAAATAAAAAAATAAAAAAATATTTATTATATTCGGGTTGGGCCAGTCCGGGCCAAAAAAGTGGTGCCTGAGGCCCGGCCCATTTTTAAAAAGGGCCTCATTTTTTTGCCCAAATCCATATTTCGGGCGGGCCGTCGGGCCTGGCAGGGATGCCCGGCCCATGAGCACCTCTACTCTAGATTTAACATAACAGAAATATTGAGATTGAGAGAATTTTGTTTTTTGTTTTAAAGGGTTTTTATTTCGGGGGTTCGGGTTTTTCCTTTTGATTCTTTTCATCTTTTGTACTCTATTTTTTTATAGTGAAATCTTCCTTTGTCTGTGGTTTTTTATTCTCATTTAACGAGTTTTTCTACATAAGATTTGCGTGTTCAATCTTGTCGTTTTTATTTTATTTACTCATTCATTGCATACATAGGTTATTTCCTACAGTTAATAATGTTATTTTTTTGTTAGATTTGTTAGTGTGACATTTTGAAATAAAAAAATACTCACATTGTAGCAACATAACTAAAATTAACATTATAATGAACTTGAATTTAATGAAATAATTTTAACAAGATTAACAGTTAAACCTAAATTTTAAAATATGAAAATGGAAAAACTTATTTCCTAAAAATAACACATAAACTAAAGTCTAAATTTATGAAACCTACACCTTTTGTTTATTTTAATCTTACTCCAAGAAAACCATACATTGTATTGTATACAGCTAGATTGGTTAGCAATTAATTGTTTGAGTTCATTTGTCCTTTTTCGCTACCTTGTTTTCATCTCTTTAATTTATGCTCATGTCTCTCTATCCCTAAGTACCTTTATCGTTTTTAATTGGGTAAATTGCAATAGAGGTAACCTAATTAGTAATTACTAGTACATTTTCTATTTTATGGTTAAATTCTACTATTACCTCTTGTACTTTGCAAAAGTTATAGATTTAGTCCACATACTTTAATTTGACCAAGTTTAGTCTTTATACCTTTTGAATTGGACAATTCTAGTTCCCATAGTTTTCAAATTTTAAAATTTTAGTCCTAACCCAAATGGTAACAGCTAAGTACGTTTGGTTTAATTCAATCACCAATTCTATATTATGCATATAGTGGTAGATTTAATCTATATTCTCTGATTGGATATTTTAATTTCCAACATCATGTCTAAAATGGATATTTTAACTTTCAACCACAATTTTTTCTCGACAATGCTAAATACTTGAAATTAACAAGCCATTCTTTTTTATAGCTCTTTCCAAAAGCACTTCTTCTAAACCGAGTTTTTCAAAAGCAATTCTTAATCACAACAACAATATCAAATTGGAAGTCTTAAACCAAACTTTTAAAAAGCATTTATTTATAACAATTTTCAAAAGCAATAAAAAAAACTAGCCCATATTGATATTTTGTTAATTTTAAAACTATAAAATCTCTAGAATCAACACTCTAATGGTTGGGTGCAGTGGTAAGTCACATTGTATTTTCAAGAGAAAACACATGTTTGAACCTTGGAGGACGATATTTTTAGGAGGGGAAACCCCCAACCCCGAACATGGACCATTAAACAGAAATGAAGAATTAAAAAAGAAAAAAAAAAGGAAGCCAGCCCCATGCAAAGTAGAAGATCCCAATTGTAATAATTTGGTCCAATAAACCCAGAAGCATTTTCAAACCCAATCAGAAACAAGTCCAATGGCAGATACGCCATAGTTGGCTGAATCAATGGTTGAAGTTGCTGGCATCAATGGCGAAAAATCAAAGTGTTTGGAGTTAGAAAACAGGTGAACACTACATTTTTGCTTATGATATTTAAACAGGGATGGAAAGCATTGAACATTATTTTGAAACAATTAACAGATTTTTATTGGCAGTGAAAGTTTAAGGTTTCCCAAAATGTGCAAAATTCATTGTCCATTTAGTAGATCCCTTGATTGTGGGTTGCCGTGGTTTGATCATTTCGCCCACCTTTTAACTCTCTGCTTAGCCTTTTCAGCCTGTAAACAAAGTGATAAATGAGACAATGTAGCTGTCTTTAAATGAACCAAAATCAATGTTTGAATGTATGATGCTTCTAACCTCCTTTTCCCAATCTCTTTGAATTGTGAATATAGCCAAAATCACTGTCTGAATAGCTGTTCCTCCTAAGATCATCCCACCCCAAATTCCCTGGTTTTACCATTACAAAATGTTGTCAATTCTGATCCAAACTCAAAAACATGAATCAAATAAACTCCAAATCTATACTCAATCTTGATACCAACTCATATACACCTATCAGTTTTGATACCAACTCAAGACCCTAGTCTTATAAACTCTAAACCCCATAGTTGATCTAATCTAATTTAATCATAAAAAGTTAACAATTCACGTCCATTTCACTCAAACTTGAATTAACAAGAACTTCAAATAATTCAAACTCGAAATGACTTAACAAGTAATTTGTATCCAAAGTGACAAAAATCCTAAACGATCTAAACTCGTAATAGTTCAACATAAACCCAAAACGACTCAAACCAAAACAACCTTAACTCAAAGTTAACCCGAATAAGCAATTTAAATTCAAAGTGATAATAACTTGAAATGGTCTAAACCCATAATGGGTTTACCAAAAAAAGCCAAAATTATAAATCAAAATAATCCAAACTCAGGATCTAAAATGACTCAAATCCAATCTATAGGGTGTTGTAAATGGTAAAATAAAGAGATTTTAAGTCGAATTGTCATTAGAACTCGGGAGGGTTAAGAGGGCCTTACCGGGACACCCAACTTGAAAACCCATCCCATCAAAATCCCAAGCGGGAGTCCAATAATATAATAGCAACCCAAGTTTATGTAAGCCACCGTTGCTTGCCACCCTGATCCAATTGCCACTCCTACAATTTACAACAACTTAGAAATTAAAAATTATTACCGGATTGAGTCTTAACTCAATTAGTGCGAGTATTATTATTAATGTAATAGTACGTGAATTTTAGTATACTAAAACACATTATCCTTCTAATTATGGGTTGAGGAGGGGCTATAAGTAGTTTTAGGCATTATGTCAAAGAGAGCAAATATGATTAATATACATTTCTACTGTTAAAAATTGATGTGGTTGACAAAGAGAGTTACACGTAGTACAAAGATTAGTTTTTAACAATAAAAATGTATGAAATTTTCAACAAAAAGACAAGTTTACTCTTTTATCTAACATACAACCATTATTTTTTTTAAGTGGAAAGAATAAAATGCAATCAACTCTTAGTATAAGGACCTTACGATACTTTTATCTTTATATGCCCTTACAGTATGAAACTTTTTTGCGCAAACAACAGTAAATGTCATCCAATTATTTTTTTTTCTCCTTTCTGTCACATAATTATGAAAAGTTATCAAAATAATCATCTAATTATTAGTAAATTTCTTTTTTTGTCACCTAACTATTCAGTTTTGTTTTTTGTCACCGACTTGCTAATCGTAAAAATAAAAATACCAAAAATTAAAGATAATTGAATGATCATTTTATAACTTTTTATAATTAAATGACCAATTATTAATAATTGGATAATTAATTTCTAATTTTTCATATTTAAGTGAAAAAGAAAACACAGAATTATATTACTACTAACGTAAATTATCCCGTTTTCTTTTTACCTGATAAGACTGGCTGAACACTGTTGAGTAGAATGGTGACGCCTAACAGGTAAGACAGCTTATCAACTTCTTCAAGGACATCATTGCTGGATGTGAATATCAATGCCACTTTATCACGAAGTACCAACACTATCACACAGAAGAATAGTCCAACAATTGTCGATTGCACGATTGACACCTTTGTAGCAAATTTCGCCGCTTCCCAATTGCCTGCTCCTAGCTCATTTGCCACCCTTACTCTGTCAACATCCGTCACCAATTTTTACTTTTTTTTTAAAAAAAGGTTAATTAATTTACATACGTATATATCCATGGGTCGGGTTATTTGTCCAGGTCCGAAAGATTGCTTGAATTTTAGAAGAGTTTATATAAAAATATTAGACCCGAAAAATAAACTTAAGGCAAAAAATTAGGCTTGTTTAAAATATGGGTCGAGCTCAAGTTTGAACATTCAAGACCCAAGTTCAGCCCGACCCGTTTTTAAGTTTATTATATTTTATATTATGTTATTTTTATATATATTATATAATTTAAAACACATTTAAAAAAATAAAACTATAATAAATATATAATACTACTCTAATATAAATATTAAAATAATGTTAAGATGACTATATAAAAACTTTCAATAAATAAAAAATATATAAAAATTTATTAAAAATTAAAATAATACAATATAAATATTTTTAAAAAATTAAAAAATAACATGAGCAGGCCTAAAATGGATTTAGGTTAGTCTTTTGTAAATATGCGTGGATTTGGGCAAATTTTAGGCCATATTTATGGCCGAGCAAGGCTTGGACAAACATAAAGTATGTTAATATCAAGCTTAGGCCCAACTCGAATCCGACCCGACCCATGAGCACCTCTAATTAGATCAAAGAACAAATTGATTTTTTTATTAAATTTTTTTCCAATTTTATTGTTAAAACTTTATCTCCGCACGTTAACATGGGATAAACGTGGCACACCATATGTCACTATTTTATTATTCCGTCAGTTATGTCAGTTTTTAATAGTACAAGTTAATAAAAAGTTTAATAAAAAATTAATTTACTATTTAATCTAATATACATAGACTAATTTATTATTATTTTATTTCAAACTTTATGTGAACATATTTGTCAGTATAGACCTTTTAATTTATCAACTATAAAATGAGTACATTTTGAAAAATGAAAACCAAGTGATCCTTCTTCAATCTTCTATCTCAACCTTTCAAATAAATTGGACAAAACAATTTTGGCGTCTTTAGACAATTCAATAATTAAAATCAGATTTTGAGTCCTTACCCAGTAGCAGCCAGGAAAGCCAGTGGAATCATAAGCTCCCATCCATTGATACTCATACTGCCAAATTTTGCCGACAGGAAATAATGTCAAGACCCCAAATCCAACTCACAAAAAACGAAGAAAAATTATGAAACAATAGAGACATGATGAAATTAGTATATTGGTCCAATTTGATTAGCTGTTTTCATTTTAGTCATCCAAATGTTAAAATCTTTAATGACGGTTAATTATACACGTCACGTCATGTTTGTACTTTCATTTTAGTTACTCAACTTTTAATTTATTTCATTTTAATCACTCAAAAATATCATTTTTAAGTATTATTTGAGGTAAAAAATTTAAAGTGAAAAAGAGGTAAAAATAAAGTAATACACTAAAAGTTAGATGACCAACTAGGTAATTTATCCTAAAAAAAAACTAATAATCCATAAAAGTTAGTAGAGTACTCATTAAAATTAACCAGCATTAAAGTTTTAAAATTCATTAACAATTTTATTTAATGCGTGATTTATAAATACCACTTGTAATAATTTTTACACATAAATAATATATAAATAAAATTTGATTATCAAAATAAAATTAGTTACTAAAATAACATGTTTTGAATAGCCTCCTATAAATTTAATAATAAATTGCCATTATTCATAAAGATTTGAAATTCGAAGTGATAGAAATCATCGTGAATGACCATAATTTAATCGAAAAAATTTAAAAATTATTCAAAAGCGTAAATTATTATTGAAAAGTAATACTTTGGTAGCATATTATGCGATGGATGACTTCCTACCTAAAGTGTTATATATATTATTTATTTATTATATACTTATAAAAGTAGGGAGTAAAAATGACGTACCAAACGGATAAGGCATCCACAGCCAAAGTTGCATTTGACAAGTATCCAGTCATCAATATCAGAATCCGATAGTACCAATTTTCCAAGCTGCAATTCGATTGAAATTAAATACCAACAAATTATACACACATATTTATTTATGTATATGTTGTTTTGATGTACCATAGCATGACTCCAGAGGCAGCAGAGAGTTTAAGAAACTCCCATAAGCCTGTAAATGCTTCCATCGAGTAACCGGTCCATGACAAAGGACACCCACCGAGGACAGTGTAGCTATAAAGCCCCAAAGCCCCAACCCACCACGAAATATCCAACGCCAACGAAGCACCAATCACACCCCAGTCCAACACGTTTACGAACACCCAACTCGTCAACACATTCACCCCTAAGGCAACAAACGAGACATAGGCTAACACCGCAGTCTTCGACTGGCTTTGCAAGAACCTTTGTAATGGGAACTGAAACGCAAAGCTAAAGTGCAAAGGTATCATCCAAATCGCCGCCACCCCCGACATCTCCGCCACATCGTCCGGCTGTCCTAATAGCTTTAAAACCGGGGTAGCAAATACGTAAAAGGGTAACAACAAGAAACAACAAAGGAGTAAAACGATCCATGATCTTTGCATGTAAATGCCCAACATGTGGTATTCTTTAGCACCAAAAGCTTGTCCACAAAGGGTTTCTAAAGCACTCGCCATCCCTAGCTATAGTAAAATGAAAAAAAAAAAAACTAATGTTAAGAGACAAATATGGTAGAAAAACTAATGAATGGAACAAAAAAGAAAGTTTGATCTAATGAAAATTTACTAGGAGGCCAAAGTTGAAGCCAACGATGACCGTATTGGCTATTGAAATAGCAGCAAGCTCAACATCACCAAGGTGACCAGCAAAAGCTTGGGTTATAATGTTCATGGAGTAACCAGCAACACGACTGATGATTGAAGGTCCTACGATGGCCCATAGCTTCTTTGTTTCGATCCATAGCCTTGTCCTCAAGTCCTTTCCTTCTACACCATCTTCATCTCTCAATATAGTTTCTTCATCATTTGAACTTGGTTCTGTTAGTAAAGGTTGATGGTATTCGTCACTGTTCCGATGGGCACCATCCATTAAGGAGACAAAAATAAAAAGATAGACTATGGGCTATCTTAGATTTGCTTGAGAGAATGGTAGATAGATATACTTAAGGTAATATATGCATGGTAGCAGTGTTGTACACATATACGGCACCTTGATTACATATTTATTAAATAAAAGGAAACACGAAAAACAAACAAGTAAAGTTCTTTCTAAAAAATAATATTAAATAATAATTAATTATAAAATAAGTGTAAAAATTAAAGAAATTTTAAGTCAAAAGTACTCGCCTGACACGACACTAATATTTTTTTTTGTAAAAATGATTAATGATTGTTCAAAAGTTGATCAAGCAGAATGATTTGCATTTTAATAAATAATTTGTTTTAACTCTTTTTTGTAATTAATTATTTTTTAATATTATTTTTGTAAAAATGCAGAAAACATAGAGAGTGATATTTAGTATTGTTTCAAGAAAAAAAGGGTAAATTTGTAATCTTTTTATTTATTCTTTTACCTTTTATTTGTATATTTTATAGAAAATAGAAAAGGAAAATTGTTATTAAAAAAATTAAAATCTAAAATATAAGTATATATGCCATTTTTTCCTTTTACTTTTTCACCCATGTGCCAAAATCACTATTTATGAAACTTTGGTCAATTCAGGCCAGTTTTAAGCCAAGTATGGAAAGTTGAGTGGGACTGAACTTTCAAAATGTGAATCCCGAAATCTTAGGGTATGAGTTTTATTTTGTTATTTTAATTTAATTTAAAAAAAATTCAAGTTGAGTAAAGGTAAAATAAAATTTGAGTCGAACCGAATCGAATAAAATTATTTAAGTTGAATTAAAAATTAAATATGTCAAATTAAAATCTTGTTACAAGATATTGTATAACTAATTTTGTGTTTCAGACATAAATTTAAAACCATATATATTTAAAAAATTCAAAAAAAGAAAAATATATTTTAGTATGATAAACTTGAGTAATTAATTTACTTATTTAGCTCTCAAAATTATTATTTTAGAAAAATTTTAAAATTTCAACTTTCTTTATATATTCTTTAGATTTTTTTAAAATACAAATTTTTGAATTTTTAAAATTGTTTTGATCTTTGTTTTTTTGTAATTTTTGTTTAGAGAGACCAATTTGTTCATTTTTGAAATTGACAGGGAACAAAGGTGTATTTACACTAACCTGTTATTTGAATTGTAAAATTCAACTCGATTCAAACTTGAAACTCGAATTACTTATGCGAGTTGACTCGAATAACTCGATTCGATAAACTCGAAATTCAATTTTTTTCGATTTTTTTCGAATCGAATCGAGTTTTGCTCAACCCGTGAGTTCTCATGAAACATGAGTTTGAAAAAAAAATTAATGAATAAAATTTAAATCACATTGATAATGACTCAAAAAACAACTGGATACATTAAAACAGTACATTTGAAACATGCTTTTGAGTACTTTACAAGTCTTTGAAAATGTTTTGAAGATGTTTGATAAAATTTTAAACTATATTTTCTCCAAATGACTTAGGAAACATAATATAAATATTTTAAACTATATTTTCACCAAAAGCTTGGAACATTACAGCTAGCAATCTCCTTTTCGATATGACAAAATTTCAGAGAAATTTGTATCATGAAAGACTTCCTCTGAAGCGTTTGAAGAAATATACTAATTTTAAAAATAATAATTTATTCGAAAATCTAAGGATAATATATTGCATAAAAGTTCATGCTCGAAGAAAAATACCAACTGTTATTTAAATAAAGATACCAATGGTTAACAAGAAAGGTGAACAAAGTATGGATTAAGAATCAAAGAATTACATGCTAAGGATAATTCAGTAAAGTCACAAATAATTCTTATTTTAGTACTCCCTTCAAGTAAAGACAAACAAAATGATACCAAAATTAATATATTGTTATATTAAATTGGAGCGGAACCATTGCGATGGGCGAAGTCAAGAAATATTTTGGAGGGATTGAAATTAAATTAAATTTTTTTATGAAAATTAAAATATAATTTTTTTCAGTATAATTAAATAACAATTTTATAATTTTAAAAAGGACAAAACATAATTTTATTATATATTAATTTATAATGTTTTAAATTTAAAAGCACATTTTTGGGAAAGTACACTAACCTATGCCTCTAGTGCCACCCCTAATGAATAGGTGTTTGACATCAAAAAATTTTGTTTAAATGCCTTAATTAATGCTTTAATTATTCATTTATAGTTCTCCTAATGAATTAAAAACTGAAAAAAAAATGAATGGTCAAAATAACGTTAATTTAGTGTGATAGATGATATCGGAAGGTTTAAGGTTATTTTGGACGGGTGGTGCGTTTAGTTTTTTTTTTCATATTATAATATCTAATTTTATCGTTGTAGTAATTAATCTCACCGCTATTACTATTTTTACACTAACCATTGATAAACGATCGTGTATCTAAAGAGACTTTTAATTTATTTATATATAGAATATGCAAATACAAGAATGGCCATATTTATTTTGTATTTGGTGGAAAGTACAACAAAATAACTTCATTACAACCAACAAAATAACTTACAAAGACTTCATAAGCTTTACAACTAACATACAATAAGAATATTGAATGTAAGATGATACTTGCCGTCACATTAATAAACAATAAATGCAAATAATATTATTTATTTATTTATTGTAATCTATCATCGATCATGACTGGATATAAAATATACTATATTTTCATGAGCGGAAATTAAATCCTCAATCACATGATTAAAAGATAAGGTGAATAATCACCGCACTATATCTCATAATTTTCTATCCCGTGATACATGGGGTAGCTAGTAAATAGCAACACTAATTGAGAAAACACCTCTTACACGTAATTCTAATTACAATAATAAAGCTACAAACAAAGTCATATCAAAGCTATGATATATAGCAAACAATGCAAAAAGAGGTGATATATAGCTCTATCAAATCATATTAAAATAGAAAGAAGGAAAGAACTCACTCTTAGTAGGAGCAAACCTCAAGAATCAAAGTAGATCTAACAGAGGGAAATTCATATCCAACAGAGGAAAGTACTCACTCTTTGTGTTGGGTACTTGTGATAGAACTCGATCTGCAATGGTTTGACCTGCTTTTTTTTTTTTTTGCCAACTAAGATACCACCTCGGATGCCATGTGTACTATCATTTTTTTCTTGGTGTGGTTTTTTTATTTGTTATTATAACTAAATTAATTTTATAAATTTTATTTATAATTTCTGTAATGAATTGAAAAAAAAAAACTCTAACCTTTAAACTTAAACACCACATAAGAGAAAAAAAATCACCAAAAAGAAATTTTGTTTTCAATTTGAATGGTTGTTCAAATCTCATTTGAAAATAGCCTTTTTGGTTTTTTTAGTTGAAATCTCATATTCAAAATCAAAATCTTTTTGCTGCTAGCTGTCAAATATGAATGTAAAGAAAAACTTATCTAAAATAAAGTGGTCCATGAATTACCTGTAAATTTTGACTCATATTTGTTATTGTTGGACACAATTTCTTATTATCCCTACTTGTTTACACAAAGAGCATGACATTTTAAGGCCTCTCCTAGTGTCCTTTCCAAACTTGCTCTTTTTTTGTTCATCCTTAGATTTTCTTCTGCTTTTCTTGAGCCTTCCAGGCATCTTTTTTTACTAGTGAAGGAAGAATTGAATCATCTCTCTTGAACCAAAATTTTTTCCCTTAATTGGTTGTAAAACCTGACTGTATGCTGCTGCATATTTCTCCTTGCTGTACCATGGTACATGGCACATACAACATGGCAACAAGGAATCCCTGTAAGCTCCCACTCTCTACAAGTGCATTTCAACTCTTTCAAGTCAACTGTGTGTTGGTTGTCTTCATGGATCACTTTAAACCCTCCATCACCATTCCATGCAAGCATACATTTAGTTGAGGTTGTAGCATTCTTATCCAACTTTTCCAATGCAACAGGGGAAATGTTAGTTCTCCACTTTTCTGCCCAAGTTCTCTTCACATGCATCCTAGTCATTACTATCACTATGATTTCTTCAAGCATGGTGATGATAGGTCTGCATCTTGCTTCAAGTATCCATGCATTAAATGCCTTAACCATATTATTGTCCACGACATCACATTTGCATGTCCCTTTAAAATATGACTTTGCCCAATGATGCACATGGATCTCTAATAATTGATCAGTGGATGTCTCACCCATTGCTTTTAATTTTTGTAACTGATCATCAAAGTCCTCAACAAAAGTTGACCTGACACAATTCCAAAATTACATCTTCCTATTCAACCCTTTCCAAGTCTTTTGCCAATTGGTATAGATGTGTCTTGCACACATTCTATGCTCCAAATCTAGAAAACACTCATTTAGTACACTGATCAACCCCTGCAGCAATCATAAAATTTAGATTGTTAATCATACAATTAGTGTAAAATATGTATCTTAAAAAATAAATAGAATGAACATATTTATACTAATAAATTACCTTTTGTTGATCTGATATCAATGTTAATCCAACACCCATTGGATGACATAAATCTGTAAATAATTTCTCCAAAAACCATTTCTACGAAGAGGCATTTTCCCCTTCCACCACTGCCCAAGCTAATGGATATATCTGATTGTTGGTATCTCTGCCAACAGCCACTAACATCTCTCATTTACAAACACTTTTAAGGAAACACCCATCAATTCCAATAAAAGGCCTACAACCAGCTTTCCACCCTTTTTTCAATGCTTCGAAACACACATAAATCCTATGGAACACAACTTTACCTTATTGATTTCTATGGACTTGGATTGAAACTATGCTCCCAGGATTACTTATTTCTAGCTTAGCCAACATACCCCCACAGATTTGCATATTCTTCTACATATGACCCTTTCATTTCCCTAAGAATTTCTCTCCTAGCTCTTTTGTAATACCCCAAAAATTTACTACAGTAAGAAAGTAAAATATTATCCTTGATATAGTAAAGTAAGAAAATAAAGTGACAAAAAAGGAAATTTTGAGTATTTTCAATATTGGGAAGTATATTATGATATATCAATTCAATTAAGGACTAAATCGTAAAAGTAAAAAAGTTTTGTGGCCTAAGAGTAAATACTTAACATTTAAGGGTTAAAATGTAAATATGAAAAGTTGAAAGACCAATAGTGCAAATATTTTAAGGGGAATGATCTAGAAACTAAAAAAATGGATGAATAAGGACCAAATTGAATAGGTGAAGAATCATGAGGACTAAATCATAATTTTACCAAATTAAGTGATAACTCAAGGATGGAATTTTAAAAGATCATAAAGGGAAAATGGTCAATTAGAAATAGAGACAACTCTAGAAGGCAATGATGATATTAGAGATATTTTGATGATATTTTATAATTATTTAATTAGATAAATATTATTTTATTAATATTTTAATGAGATATTTTATTATTTTATTATTATTATTTTATTTAATATACAAGGAAAGAAAGATGAAGAACTCTCTTCACCTTTCCATGCACCCACGTGAGAAGAGAATGAAGAAAGAAAAAAAATTTCTTTACAATTTGGTCCTTTAACAAAAAATTCACCATTTTCACTTAGAAATCAAAAGAATTTCTATAGCTACCAAGAGAGTAAAATAATAAGAAAGCTATGAGGAGCTAGAATATCAAGTTAGATTTAAGAAATAGAAGTTTGAGGAGAGAGAAAATCAAGTTAAAGATTGAAATCAATAGAACAAGGTAAAAACATCAAAATTTTAATATATTTTTAAGTTTGATATTATTGAAAAAGCATGAAAATAATGTTAACGTAGAGTTTTCTTATATAAGGTTCTATGTTCTTGATATGTTAGTGAAGGGAAATATTGTAGAGAAAGGAAAGGAGGGTGTTATATACTTGGTTATCAACATTTTGCACTAAAATAGTTTTGGACAGCAGCAGTAGTCTGACTTTGAAAATTCACCAAAAATTGTATAAATTGAATTAGTGGTAATTAAAGTATCAAAGTAAACCTTATTTAGTCTAGTTTTACATATAAGAAACAGTGTAAGCAAAATATTTTCATATTATGAGATATATGAATTTTTATGAGACAATGTCGATTGATTTCGTGTTCCCTGCTCGAATTTGGAAAATCATCAAAATTGTAAAAAAATAATTAGGGGTTTAAATTTATATGTTTAAATTATTAATGGGTATATTTTCAAGAGAAACAAATGGAGACATCATCCAAACCTCGTACTAAGAGATAATTAATTTTAGTAAAGAAAGGTCAAGCTGTCAAACAGCAGAATAGGGATAAATTTGAAGATTTTACTGTACTTATTGACTAAATTATAAATTATGAAATTTTTATGGTAGAAAGAAATTTGAGTCTAGTTTCAAAAACATTAAGTGGATCTTAATTTAGAATTTTGTAGCTCAAGATATAAATAATTTAGTGACTATGACTCAAGTGGACAGCTTTGATATTAACATATAAGTAATAGTGAAATTATAGATAATGTTACATATTAGCATGCTATATACATTAAGGATGTGGAATGAAGAGGAGGAGGAAAATATATATGAATATCCAGCTAGCATGAGTTTACATTAAAATCGTTGATTTGCATGTTTTAGGCTTAGGAATAAATTGAATAAAAGTAAAACGTTAGGGCAATTTTGTAAAATGTAAAAAATCAAATTGCAGAAATGAATTGTTTTATTGTCTAAATTAATAAATTGAATGAAATTATTAATTTAGATCAAGATGGGTGGAAAATCGAGAAAATGAAAATTACCAAAATACCCTAAATCTTGGTATTTTTGCAATTTAGCCAGATAAATTCATGTAACTAATTTTTTTATATTTATATGTTTGAATTGAATGTTGTATTTGTGAATTTGTGTAAATGTCATATATATATGAAATTGATCATATATTTGATGATGTTTGATAAATATAAAGTCCCGTTTGAATAAATGAAATTCGATTGATACAGGATTTCCCGTATTGGATGTGGTCTTGCATATGTTGCAGACATACAATAGCTCGAAAGAGCGTCCTGTTATAAGCCCTCTCGAGCTTCTCGTTACATGGTTCCTGTAACACCCCTTACCTGATACCGTTGCCGGAATCGAGCACGAGGCATTACTTAGCTTATCTTAGAAATTCGGAGCATAAAAACTTAGTTTGAAAATTTATTTCACTATTTACAGCAAATCTGTCCAATAGCGCAGCAGTTACAAAATTAAGTATAACTCGAGCTACGGACCTTGAAATTTAATTACGTAAATTTTCCTGAAACTAGACTCATATTTATACTTACCATAATTTTTTTAGAATTTTTGGTTTAGCCAATTAGTACAGTTTATTAGTTAAAGTCTCCCCTGTTTCACCACCTACCTGTCCTGACCTCTTGTCACCAAAAATAAGTTTTCTCACTGTAGGATTTTCATATGAAGTTCTTACTTGTTTTTACAGAAAATAGACTCAATAAGGAATCTATACATATAAACTAAAACTTATAACTATTTTTGTACAATTTTTAATGATTTTCTAAACTCAAAACAGGGGACACCAAAAACTGTTCTGACTCTGTCTCACCAAAATTCACATATCTTAAAATATAAAATTCCTTTTGCTAAACCGTTATTTTTACATGAAAATAGACTCAACAATATTTAATTCCATATATCATTCACCCTGTAATTCATTTTATACCATCCTAGGTGATTTTTCAAAGTGACGTCACTGTTGCTGCCAGAATTCTGTTTCTTTGCAAAATTTTATCCTTTCATGATTTCCATGCATAATTTATCACCTAATCTTTCATAACAACAAACACCTTCATACTTAACCATTTTAATGACCATACATCATCAAATGCTTACACATCATTCATTAGCAAAATCATCATTACAAACATACAAAATAACTAAATCCCTATACATGCCATAACTCAAACGTGTTTTGACATAAAATACCGAGCAGTTGTGGTTGATAGTGTGGACGATCTCCGACTTCTTTAGGATCCTTGAAGTAGCCTTGCAATACTATAAGAGAAAGAGAAATAAAAGACGTAAGCATAAAGCTTAGTAAGTTTACTAGCAAATAAATAATAATATTTAACACAAATAATTAAACTCAAGTGTCTATATCTCTATTTTACTCTTTAGTTAATCTCATACTAGTTCTCTTGCTTGATTACTTAATATACTTGTGTTCATAACTTACTCTTCTCTTGCTGCATCGTTGAATATCAAATGTTAATATAATAAATTCTTAACTCCTATAACTCACATGAGCTTGCCATTTCTTATCTTTAACTGAACTTTCATGTACCTGATTCGTTTACTAGCCCGTTGAACCACATTGGAATAATAAGGATACTCGGGTATCTTCTGATCATAACATGCCAAAGCCATGTCCCAGACATGGTCTTACATGGGATGTACTCATGTCGGTGCCCATGCCATGTCCCAGACATGGTCTTACGGGGGACCTCTCATCTCGGTGCCAACGCCATGTCCCAGACATGGTCTTATATGGGACCTCTCATCTCGGTGCCTATGCCATGTCACATGGGACCTCTCATCTCGGTGCCAATGCCATGTCCCAGACATGGTCTTACATGGGACCTCTTTACCCAAATGTCATAACATTCATATCCAGTATCATCCTTATGTATCAACGGGACTTTTAAATTTTAATTCTCTATCATTTCATGCTTGGGTCATCATCAAATAAATTCATGAAATAAATATATAATTGCTGGAAAATAACAAAATTAACAATAATTATTAAAATATTGTATTTATTTACCGTAAACTTACCTCGGTACCAATATAGCCCAATTCACCAACTTAGTCTTCAACTTTATTCTTTCCTTTGTCTAACCTCGAGTTTCATTCTTCTTGATCTAAAATAGCAAATTTAACTCATTTAATACTCACATTTATCAAAACAGTCCTCGACTCTAACTTTTTTAAAATTGCAATTTTGCCCCTAAACTTTTACATAATTACATTTTTGTCCCAAGGCTCGGAAATTAAACTTCATCTCTTATTCTTATGTTTTATGATATGCTGAACATTTTTCCCTTCTATGGCAATATCAAATTCCCACTCTACCATGTACTTAAGAACATTAGGTATTTTTACCGATTATGTCGTTTTACTCGTTTTCACTTAATATCGCTTAGCAAAAGTTGTTTAACATAATTTCTAGCTTCATATTCTATCATAAAACATCAAAATAAACACTTTTCACCTATGGGTATTTTTCCAAATATAAACCCTAGGTTAAATTATTGCTAGAATAAGCTAAATTAAGCTATTGGGATCTCAAAAACGTAAAGAACATTAAAAATGGGGCTTGGGATCACTTACTATGGAGCTTGGAAGCTTGAAAACCCTAACTATGGCTCCCCCCTTGCTGATTTCATCCTAATGAAGAAGATGATGATTTTTGCCATCTTTTTCCCTTTTAATTCTTTTTATTACTAGATTACCAAATTGCCCCTAACTTAAAAATTTTCTATTTCACTTATTTCATGTCCATTTTTGTCTACCAAGTTAGAAATGGTCTAATTACCATATAAGGACCTTCAATTTAAAATTTCATAACAATTGGACACCTCTAACATGTAGAACTCAACTTTTGCATTTTTTATAATTTAGTCCTTTTGACTAAATTAAGTGCCCAAACGTCGAAATTTTCAAACGAAATTTTCACGAAATCATTTTGTGAAATCATAGACCATAAAATATAAGAAAAATAAAATTTCCTCATCGGATTTGTGGTCCCGAAACCACTATTCTGATAATCTTAAATTTGGGCCATTACAGTTCCTGTCAGCATCCTGATCGGTATTGATCCTGCATGTGTTGCAGACATACCGCAACTCTTTTTGAGTGTCCTATTATATGATCTGTATTGATCCTACATGTATTACGGACATACCGCAGCTCTTATGAGCGTCCCAATATATGGCTCTTCATGAGCTTCCCAATATAGCTCGCTTGAACTTCCTGATATATGACTATCTAGAGCTTCCTGATAATAGCTTTTAGGAGTTACCTGTTAAGCTCACATGAGCTTTCTGTTATAAACTCTTATGAGTTTCCTGTTATAGCCCAGATAAGCTTCCTGTTATATGGCTCGAGAGAGTGTTTTTTGATTATGTGCTCTAATGAGTACCCCCCAAATATGAATTGACGGATTTTAGATTCGTACACTTCATGTGTACTACCTTTGTATCCATCGATATTTTAAATGATTCAACGGGTAAAGTTCTGATATGAGATAACATGAGTTCGAAATAAAATATTATCGGTATATACCTGAAGGAACTGATATTTATTTGATATATTGAAACATGACATGGAAAATACATGTATGTGAAACTTGCCTGATAATTATGTATATTCATGATTATGAACTGTTACTGGAATAAATATACACGAAATTCATGAAAATGATGATACATGAAATATTGATATAATGAAATGAATGATTTATGTTTATGAAGAAACGACAAGAGAATGATATGTATCATGACATGTAAATATGTGACTATCTTTGATGTGTTGATACAAGGAAATTATGTATGTTAAGACGAGTAATAAACTCAAGTGTGACATGTCGAGAAAATAAGTTTATCAATGTTGAATTTATATGTAATATGTGTAAGTTTGCTAACCAGTGTTGTTGCTTGATGCTTAGGCAAGTGCCAAGCTATTGGTTGAATGGTAATATGATTATTTATAAAATGCATTGAATTGGTAAGTATTTAAGTGAAAATATGCTAGTGCTCATGAAAAAGTGGTAAGGTTTTAAATTATGAAATTTCTTATGAAATAACTTATCATGTGATCAATTCAAAAAAAGGCTTTGGTTAAATGCACTAGTTTGTGACCATGATGGAATGATATTTTTATGACTTGTGTGTCATGCATATGGAATAAGTGTGGAAAGTAAAGAAATGCAAATGAAAATAAGGAAATCTGGAAGAGTTAAAGTTATATAAAATCCTACTAAGTTTGGGATAATATGTATATGTGATACTGTGGATTTATTCACCTTGTGAATTGATGAATATAGCTTCATGAGTATTGTGGTATCAATATTGGGTTATTCTTGATACGTATAGATTTCATATTTGAAATGAATTAATATGATTAAAGTTTATACGAGCTTACTAAGCATCCGTTGCTTACGTAGTTGTTTTCCTTTACTTTTTAGATTATCGGAAGCTCGATCGGGTTGGAATTTTGTCGGAGTTATATCACACTATCTATCGGTTCTATCGGTACTTTTAAATGTTTTGATTTGGTTATAATGGCATGTATAGGTATTCTGGTTAATGTTGGCCTATATGAGTTTTGTTAATATTAGCCACTTATTTGGCTTGTGTTTTGGCACATATTGGTTTGGTGCATATTTTTTTTAAATGTTTGATGTGTGGTTTGGTTTATGGTTGTATGGTGAAAGGTAAAATGTTAGATAAAGGTGCATTTCTATACATGTTTTTTGGATGCAATAAATTGATCATGAATCGGGACCATGATATGTAAGGTATATATATAACTAAATATGTTAGTATTTGAAATACATTTTGGCATCAAATGGTAAGTTTTGGTAGGTAAGTGACTTGGTTAGAAATAATGCAAATTAGCTTGGTAAACTTTAGGTACAAATATGCATATAAGTTAGTTATACATATGAATATATTGAAAATATGAATATACCTATTATAATCTGATATTTGAGGTGCCTAAAAACATATTGATTGTAAGTGACAATATTATATGTTTAAAGCTTGATTTTGACTTGTTTTTTTATGTCTAATTATGGTTTGTAGATATGCACAAATTTGATTGTAGGTTGACACAAAATTGAGTGAGAAATATGGCTTGTAAAATGGCCTATTTTCGTCCACACGGGTAGAGACACGGGCGTGTGTCTCAACCGTGTGTGACACACGGCCAGGTGACATGGCCGTGTGTCCCCTATATCTTTTAATTTGCATAAGTCAATATGCTTAAATTTTTCACACGGCCTGACCACATGGGCGTGTGACCCCTGAAATGTTGAAAATATTAAATGTTTTGAAAAAAAATTGAGTTTCCGATTTAGTCTCGATTTGTTTCTGATGCATAATTTGAGCCTCGATGGCTCAGATAAGGGACAATATGTATGATTTTGATTAGTTCTTGACATGAATGATATATGATATGAAATGTTTACATTTTTTGTCTGCTTCATTTATAAATTCTGATAATATTTCGTAACCCTATTTTGGCGACAGATTTGAGTTAGGGGTGTTACATCTTTGGCACATATTATAGCTAGCATAAAGTCCTAATTTAGTTTTACACATCTCCTTCAAAGTTGCCACTTTCATCCTTGGCTCAAAAATTATTCTATCCCTAAAAGTCTTTTGTATATGCTTACAAGGCAGTAATGGGTTCTTATTACTTTTGAAGCATTTATGTACAAGGTGTAAGTTTTCACAATGAAACAATTCTCTCTATGGTCAAAGCTAGCAAAAAGTTTCCAAAGGCAACCATCTCTACAACCTACCCTTGTTCTTCTGGGTTCATTCTTAATAAACTTTAATACTACTCCTTTTGCAAAGGAATATTGTTTTAGCGCCTCTTTGAACTGTTGGTTATCTTCATACCTAAGTCCTATATCCCACAATGGGATAATGCAATTAAGATCATACCTAAGACCAACAATTCTTTTACCCAAGTAAGATGCGTCAAACTCATCATCAGAAAGCTCACTGTGCCCATACTCCCTTGGCTCAGATGAGTTCATATATTCACTCACATTCCCCTCAATTTTTCCCTTCGTTTCTTTTATTTCATCTTCTACTATGAAATCATCCCCCACAAGTATCTGTCCATCGAATGCAACCTCACTATCTCCCTCACCACCTTTCTCAAACTCACATTTTAACCCTTCATTAGCTGTTGTACTTCCCTTAATCTTTTTTTCTCAACCTAGTCTTAATTTCCTCAACTTCTTCATCTACATCAGTAACTATCTCCATATTGAATAAAAATGCGTCCTCATCTTCCCCACCCTACCTATCAACATTGTCCCCATCAACAATCCCAACATCTTTTCTACTCTCAGTCCTAGAATTCGCTCTCACCTTAGCCCCAGAGTTTTCCCCAATCCTAACCCCTGTGGCAGCTATAACATCCTCACCAACAATATCTACTAAATCATCGCCAACACCAAACCCACCCTTATTAAAGTTTTCACTACCCTAACCTTTCACATATAGGTCTATATTACCCTCTTTTTTTTCCAAAATATCTATTATTTGCCTAACAATATTGTCATCATGTATTAGGACTAACTCGTCCTTATTAAAGGCAACATTTGGGACGCTATAATAAAGATTCATACCCTAAGTCTTTCACATTGTCTATAATATCCTAATAGCATAATAAATCATGGTCCACTTGAAACTTTTCTAAACTACCATTCACATAGTCAAATTTAGGGTGTGGGACAAACTCTCCACCATGAAAAAACTTGACACATACACCATTCTGCATAAGTAGAAACAAACAAATAAACTAATTTCATACATAAATATATAAATGATGTCATACAAACAAACATACAAATTGCATTCAATTAGCACTCTAACAAATATACATAACTAACACTTTTATCATTACGTTTTAAACAATAATAATTACATCTTTCAAAACTTGATAAATACTAATATTCTGCTTTTCACACGTCATAATTCGAGACATTATATATTTATATAAAATTTATTATTCATTTTAATATAAATTGTGATAAATTCATATTCTTTAGACGTATACATATCATTTCTAAAATTATAGGGTCTATCATTACATTTTTTTAACATCGAAGAACAATTTCGATTTTCATTTCTTTAAAAAATTAAAATTCTACCTATAATATATATTAATTTCAATATAGCTTAAATAAACCAATGTTTCAAGGGAAGCAACAATTAGAGGAACATTGACCTTAAAACCTATAGCTATCAATTTCATGTTTCATAAAAAATTTTAAGATTTACTAAGTCTAAGTGCCGTTTTGGTCCCAATTGAGGCTCCGGTGCTGGGATGATTAATCTTCGCTGCACTAGTTACAAAACCCATTTCTACCTTCTTCTCTTGGACTTTGCATTTCTTAGGTTAAAGAAAACGGATTGCGAAAAGAAAATAGTAGTTGACAGTTGGAAATGGGAGTTTGCAAATAGCAAGAGCTCCATATCACGAAACCCATTTCTACCTCTTTTCCCTCCCTTTTTTTTTGAACTTTTTTGGGAAGTTGAGAAGAAAAGAAAGAAGTTCGCCTACTTCCTACTTTGCTCTATCTTCATTTTTTAAAATTTCTGTCAATGAAAGCTCGTTGAAAGACAAAAAATTGTTGTCTAAGCCATTTGAGATGAAGGTCCCTAACATTATTCCCATCCCAAAAAACTTCCCCTGCAAGAGGTTCATAAAATCTTTCAATCAATGATATACTATTCAATTGCACACAAACAGATTTCAATGTAAAATTACAAATTGGGTACAATTTTGTTGCTTACCTGACCACCCTAAACAGAAAGCTTTGGTGGATTCGTTTTATGGGACGGATTGTGGCTTGAAAGCTAACAGTGACAAGATTTTGATTTTGAATATGAGATTTCAACTGAAAAAGAAAAACAAAAAGGTTATTGGCAAATGAAATTTGAACAAAGATTCAAATGGAAAACAAATTTCCTTTTGGTGATTTTTTGCTTTTTTGTTTTTTTTCTCTTATGTGACGTTTAAGTTTAAAGGTTAGGGTTTTTTTTTTTTTTCAATTCATTACAAAATTTATAAATTAAATTTATTAAATTAATTTAGTTATAACAACAAATAAAAAAGCCACATCAAGAAAAAAAAATGATGATGATACACATGGCATTCGAGGTGGCATCTTAGTTGGCAAAAATGAAAATAAAGTAAAACTTAACAGCCACATCATCATGGCCATTAAAAATTAACGGTCAACATCGGTCAAGGGGCCATTTTACTGAATTTTGACAGTTCAGGTACCTAATTGAGCGCAAAAAAAATATAGAGGAACTTAATTGATTTTTTAAAAAAAGTTTGAAGGATTTTTTTCACCCTTAAGCCTATATTTTTAAATTTATCTTCTATGATTCAAACACATGCAAATCCTAAGAAAGGTGAACATACAACCAACAGCCAATACAACTTGGGATTCATAGAAAAAATATTTTTTAATGTATAATAACTTGTAAAATAATAAAATATTTTTTAAAAATAATTTTATATTGTATAAAAATTTATAAATTTATAAATTATATAAATTATTTTCTACATAATTGTAATATGTTCACCATTAACATATATATTATCTTCTATTAATTTAAAATTATAATCCACCTTTTTAAATTGATAGGATATAATTCATCTAATTTATATATAATTCTAGAGATGAATATATATATATATATATATATATATATTAAAATGGTTATATATAAAGGATTTGATTATTTTCTATGATTTTTTAAAAGATTATTGTTATTAAATAATTGTTGAAGATAATATAATTTAATTAATTTGTACAATTTTAAAAGATATTAGAAAAATATTTTTATTATATGTTAAGCATTTAATAGAACAAAATGTTATTTAAAAACAATTTGAATTATTTTCTACTATTTTCAAGTCATAATTTGTATAAGGTTAAAATATGCCATAGATTCTTGTATTCTTCACAAATTTAAAATTTAGTCCTTATACTTTTATTTCCAAGAATCTAATTCCTCTACTTTTAAATTTCAAAATTCAAACTCAATTGTTAACACTGTTAATTTTTTGTTAAATTTGTTGGTTTACATTTTGAAATAATAGTAATAAAAAACTCATTTGGTAACAATGTAACTAAAAAATGACATAATGAACCTATATTTAACAAAATATTCTTAACCATAGTAACAGTTGGATTTGAAATTTGAAATTTAAAAAGTAGAAAGACTAAATTCTTAAAATTAAAAATATAGAAATTAAATTCTAAATTCATTTCAAGAGATTGGGTATTGAGTGAAAGTCGAAATCAAGTTCTTTTAAGTTGAATCACAGTTTTTCCACCAACTAACGATATCTAATTAGGGTTATTAATACCGTCTATCGTTAAATCGAGTGGCAACGGATTTGATTTCTCTTAAACAAAATTTTAAGTTTAAGTTTTGTAAATGGAGAAAACAATAATGTTTAATGTAGGATATAATGAGATTCCATGGGATCTTTTTTAAAATAAACAATTATGGTTAAAAGACGAAATAAAAAAGCGTAGCCATTTAATTAAGTCACATTAGAAATTAGGAAATTTTGTTGATGACTTAGACATTTTAAATTAATTATTAGATACGATGTTTTCTCTAGAAATTCATTTCTCATTCTTTAGCATTTAAATAAGTTAAATTGGTTAAAAGGTAATTTCATATTTTCAATGCATAATTAACTATGATTGATGTTTCTTTCTCTCTTTTTTTTTGACCATTGATTTAAAGGACTTCACGAAAGTCACTATACTGGAATCTTTAAATAAATGTTATCAAAAAATATTATTGAAAGAACTTTACTTTTTAAAGATTTAATCCGCTCAACTTCGGATTAAATCAAAATCCAATATCACTATAAAATATAATAAGATTTCACCCAAAAAAAAGGAAAAATTGGGCAGGTATGCACATGTTCACTCCTAATCTTTGCTCTTAACTCTTTATTTGTTTACCTCTTTTCCGTTAATTCTCAGTTGAATAGGTTAAATTAAAAGGTTTAATTATTAATTATTTTTTAAAAAATACAAAGTATATTTAAAAAGAAATTAAATATGAAAATAATAACAAAAAAATAAAATTTTATTAAAAGCAATAAATTTTACCAATTTTAATGGTTTTCTCAATTTTCAATTTTGATTGATTTTGAAAATTTTATTTAATTTATATCAATTTTTATTTAATCAATTAAATAAAAAGTGTATTTTTATTATAATAAAAAATTTTTGTTAAAAATAATAAATGATTTTTAGAATTATATTAATAATAAGTTATGCAAATTATAGGTTAAAACTAAAAAAATAATTATGGCACTATTTAAATGTAGGAAAATAGAATCCATAAACACCACTATCCTTTACACTTTACAGGACAGCAGTCATGGATATATAGTATATGATATTATGCATATGGTACACAGTTTATAATAATAGACAACAAGTTGTGCATATTGTATTTTAATATGAAAAATAACATAAATATAATAAATGCATTAAACATTACATGTTTATTAATTATTATATTGAAATATTATAGGAAATTAATTAGTATTATGAAAACTTTTATTATTATTATTATTATATCTATGTTTAAACTATTTCATTATTGTGGTACTAATGCGACGGTTAGTCTTACTCTTGTCTCGGATGAACTGTCGTCCTTTTATCGTTTATGCTTGTTTTATAATGTTTATGTTTGGAATTTTTTGTTGTTCCTTCTAATAATGTTATTTTTAAGGTTCGAACATGTGTCTCTTCTTAAGAATACAATGTACCTTACAACTATATCTAACACTTATTAAATTAAATCGTAAAAAAATTTATGTCAATTAAACAAAATTTTAAATTCAAGTTTTGTATTATATAAAAAAAATTTAAAAATTTTATTTAAAAATCTAACCTGACTTGAAGAGATTATAAGTAGTGGATGATTTGAAGCATTAATTCTTTCCAAGCAGAAATGGACAATGCTTGGTCTGGCACAGCCAAGCAGAGAAATAAAAATCACGACTATTCTCTTTTTTTCTTTTTTTTTTTTGAACTTTAGGGAAGAAAATCTTTTTTAACAAATTCAATAAAATAATTAATAAAGTAATTTTTAATAAAATAATTAAGTCTATTATTTATAGTTAATTGGATGTAAAGGACCTATAAATAAAACTTTATAAATGAGTAATGATTTCTCATATTTACTCTTTTTTGATACTATGTCTAAAACTATCTATAGTAGCTCCCCAATCCATAAATAAGAAGATAATGCACTTCAGCGTACTCGAACTCACATCCACCTGTATTGATAACAATAACCCAATCAATCGAATTAAGACTCAATTGACTTTTCGCTTGATATTTTAGAGTTAGTATCAGGGGCGAAGCCAGAATAATTTTTTAGGGGAGGCCGAATGAAATTTTTATTTTTTATGGCCTATATCTTTATAATTTTTAAAGTCTTAAATGGAGCTTATCATTGTTATTGGCTAAGACATAGTAGGAAGATGAATGGTCCACAATGTGCTAGTTATGTTGCAGGAGATGATATTTGTATGATCTTATTGTTAAGAAATACGAGATGTGTAGAAAAGTCATGAAAAGCAAGAAATCGTTTAGGTTTTTATCATATATATTCTTTTTGATATAATACCTAGAAGTATTCATAGCCCCTTCCCAACTAGACTTGTCCATGGGTCGGGTCGGGTTGCCTGAAAAGTGAGAGGGTTTGGGCAAAAAATAAGGTTTGTTTAGAAAACAGACTGGGCCTCGAGTAAGGTTTTTTTGGTTCGGGCCCGGCCCGACCTGAATTTACAAAAAAATTTGTTGTTTTCCCACTATTTTGCTGCTATTTTCCTACTATTTTCCCACTGTTTTGTTGTCATTTCACTGTTATATTGGTACTATTTTGTTGTTATTGTTTGGATATTGTATAACTCTTATTTTATTGTTAATTTTGTTACTGTTTTAGAGACATTTGCTTGTTAAATTGCACATATATTAGTGTTATTTAAGTATAAATACTTTTTTTAATTTATTTTCAATTTGCTTAGAAATATTTATTTTAATATTTTTAGTTTTTTTGATGTATTATATATTTTAAAATTTTTATATATAAAAAAAGTAAAATAAAAAATTTTAATACGGGTGGACCAAGCAAGCACAGATTTTAGCATTTTTATTCGGGTCGGGTTTGGGAAAAAAATTAGGCTCATTTTTCAGGCTGGGCCCGAGCCTAAAATTTTGTTAAGGCCCATCCCATGGACAACTCTATCCCTAACCCTATCCAAATCATCAATGATGAAAAAATAATTGAGAACTCACATAATCATCTATTGAAAAATCAGAAGAAATTTCAAATCGAGGAATTCTCGTGAATTGTTTGTTCTCATAAAAAATTGATTATTAGACGTTCATCATTTAAGATCGGATTAAGAATCCCCTGCATTTCTAGAAAGTATCCAATGTGATGTATGTAGACCTATTCACCCACCATGTGACCATTTAAATATTTCATGGTTTTAATAAATACATCTATTGATAGTCACATCTATGCTTATTGTCAACTCGCGACATAACATTTGCAAGATTACCTGCGCAAATAATTAAATTAAGGGTACAAGTTTTCAATGACCATTGTATATTATTGGAATAAAAAATAAAAGTCTCGTTATTTATGTTCATACATAAAATGGTCCAGCATAATCATTTATCACATATCTCTAATTAATTGCTAAAACATTACTTATAATAACAAGGTTTCCTGTTTCGAAATGGGGTTATATTGTTTTACATGCTGCAACATGCATCAGACCAACAAGTTATCATAAATACTTCTTATTACAATTGACTTTTAGTCAAGAGTCAAATATTAATCATCTTATAATTTTTGGATGTGCAATATACTTTCCAAGTGCTCCACTACAATACACAAAGATGTGTCCTAGAAAAGGATTAGGAAAATATATTGATTATCCCCTTCTATTATTCACAACATAATTTATCGACAATCAACAATGCCCTTATTATTAGGGAGAGATAATAAATAGTTAATAAAATAAATTATATGAAATGTATCATCATTATTATCTCATCTTGTTAGCGTTTTTGTGTATGTATGGGTTAAACTATGTATTTATGTGATATGGTTATTGTTTATGGATGTGCTATAATAGGTAGGTTATCATGCACATCGACATGCACCCTACTCTAGGGTTAACACATGTTTATACGATGTGAGTTCGCCCATATGATGGTACGAACCCACATCGTGCGGTCTCACAGAAGGGTGTGAGCGCACTACACGCAAACTCAAAGTGCAAACCATATAGAGTATAAGTCAAGACCCAAATGGGTAGCGGGTCGATAATAATGAGTATCATATTACAAATCAACTCCAAAATACTTTAGAGTCTGATAAAATATTTAATCTCAATTTATTTATAGTATATATTTGATCATATGAAAACAAAAAATAGAAGCAAAAGTCATCCAATTTATTAATTCAATGACAGCTAAATAAATGTGCACAATAGGTTTTAAAACCTGAATACGTCCGATGCCTCTAAGTATTATAAATAGATAGAAGCCCAAATCCAAAGCAAGGGTACTTCATAGGTAGCTTTGGAACATCTCGTTTTCCACTAAAAGAAATGGCCTATTATTACTATTCTCCTCCACCACCACCATCATCTCCGCCTTCTCCTCCACCGTATCCAGTGTCTCCACCGACCCCGACGACAGTTCCGGTGTCACCTCCACATGCACCATCACATCATTTTGCCCCGCCAAAACCTACTCCAAGCATTCCCTCTAGTCCTACAACCCCAACCACTCCTCCAAGAAAGACAACACCACCGTCTATACCTTCACATCCACCAAGCCCTGGTAAAGCTCCAACGCCACCAACAGCTGCTGCACCACCGGTTATACCCTCCAAGGGATCACCACCTCACTCCTCATCACCACCAACAAAACCACCAAAATCTTCATCACCTCCACACTTTCCTCCACCACCAAAATCATCACCAGGTAAAGTACCACCGCCAGCTGCTGCACCAGGACCATACAGTAGCAAAACACCACCAGCGGGGGCAAAACCACCAAAATCTTCGTCGTCACCTTCATACTCGCCACCACCAAAATCACCACCAGGTAAAGTACCACCGCCAGCTGCTGCACCAGGACCATACATTAGTAAAACACCACCAGGAGCAGCAAAACCACCAAAATCTTCATCACCTTCATACTCACCACCACCAAAACTATCACCTGGTAGCTTGCCTCTTGCACCAACACCATCTTTCAGTTCTCTGTCACCATCGTCAGAATCAGAGGTGACAGTGCCGCCATCACTACCAGGAGGGGGAGGAGGTGGCAGCCACACAACTATTATCGCCGTTTGTGTATCCCTCGGTGGTGCATTTTTCCTTGCATTCCTTCTGGTTGGTCTCATTTGCTTAGCCAAAAGGAAAAAGAAGCCAGTCATGGCTCCTGCAGCAGCAGCAGCAAGCTCTTCCGATGAAGAAAGTGAAGGAACCAGCGCCTCATCCCCAACAACCCCACATGCAGCAGAACAAACTGTGGCAGTACCAATGCATCAGCACGGCTCTAATATTCAAGCCGTAGGTGCTGGCGGCTCTCATTGTGAACCAGGGCTCAGTGTGGATGGTTCGTCTCATAATCGAGATTGCTAAATTTTTTGTTTCCAAATTGTAACTATTAAATTGTTTCTTGCATGTTGTAGCCCTATCTACTTCTGTTCTTGTCCCAGTTTATTATAATGTTTCATTGCTGTGTATTTGATTAATTAATTGTTTGAAACGTGCTCGTAGACCTAATGCCAGAGAGCACCTTGGTACATGACAGAAGCCAAATATATACTGCGAAGCTTCCATGTCATACTTGTATTGTAATAAATTTGAAGAAATAAATGAGGATTGTTACCAAATTTTAGCAAATAGTAATTAAGTTTTGCCTAAAATGAAAAGTCCAGTTTTTAATCTGATATTTTTAATTATAATTATTTAAACACATTATTTATCACCATACTTGTAAACTTTTTTAAAAAGTTTAACAACTTTATCATTATTGGACATGAAACATTAGAATATCACATACATACAAGAATCAACTAAACAAAAACAAAAAGAAAAATAATTTAAACTCAAATATCTCTTGTTCTTTTATTTAGAAAGAAAGTGTTTGTCCTCTCTCCAAGAATATATTCAACAGTCAATTTAAGATGCTGCTGTATATTATTATATAATAAATAATAAATAAGCATATTTCCTTTTCATTTATTGTATAGTTGCTTTACAACAACTACCATATGCAGACAGCTAGAGCACTCTAATAAGACCAAAAGTCTGTTGGGGGGGAGGGCGGTGGAGGGAATGGATGCATTCTTTGATGCCCTTGTAATCAGTAACCAGATGAATCAAGCAAACTATTGGTAGTTAGAGAATTTAACCCTCTAAAACCATAACAAGCAATCCCCATCTCTGGCCACTGGAAAAAAGAAAAGGGGTGGCGGAGCATTTCCTATATCCTCTCCGTTGTGGCATATATTGTGATTGGAGTGAGTTTAGGCCAATGTCTTTTTGAGGAAGAGCAGGATTAGCAAGAGTAGAGAAATCTCAATCATGAACTTTGGAGCTGTTACATGTTCAACAATTCTCTCCCACCTGTAAGTTCAACCAGTAGATAGCTGCTGGTAAAGCCTGTTGTCCATTTCAGGGTCTTCATCACAATCAAAATAATTATTAAAGTAACCCCAAAAAATAATCAGGCAACTTATGACTGCTACATGTATTTGAATCCAAATCAACTGGTCCCTTTTAATTTTTGGTATTTGAGGTTGTTAGGGATTGAACATTGGTCAGTAGAACTAAAAGTCTGTACTTTATCAACAAATGACACAGCTAATCTAAAATCTACTTTGGAATATAGGATAAAACATATTCTAAAAGATAGCAAATCAGGAGCATGATGACATTCCCAATTATAACATCAGCCATCGCCATTGGTACATGCAGATGCAAACAGCTATTTTCATGAACATCTAAGATCATGGAAGTCGTTGCATTATGCCTAGAACAAAATGTGCCAAAATCTAAACTAGACCTGTTAATTGGACGGGCCGGGTTAGTTTTCGTTCAGGTCAATTCCAGGTTCAACTTGTTTTGGTTCAAGCTGTTTTGGGTTCAAGTCTTTCAAGTTTGAGACTTGGTTTTTAGGTCGGGTCATTATGGGTTTAGATCATTTTGAGTAAGTTCAAGTTCAAGTCGTTTCGAGTTAAAGTAGTTTTAGATTCAGATTGTTTTAGGTTTAAGTCAATTCAGGTTTGAATCATTGACTTTTTTTATAATCAAATTAGATTGAATTGAGCTTTCAAGTTAGGATCAAAATTGACAATACTAATATGAACCCATTAAAATAAGGATGTAAATGAGTTCTGAAAGAACTGGACTTGCAGATGCAAGCTTATTGTGAAGTACACTTACCAGTTGCCTTCATCGGTGCTTTCATTTTCATTATTAATTTCCTCCTCTGCAAGTTCCTCTAAAATCGCACGTTGCCGGTTATTTATCTCACTGAAGGAGGTAGGGAGGAAGAAGAATGAGACAATAAAAATTAGGAAATATGTTTTCACAGTAGTATATTGGTCTAAGATGAATAAAAGATAAAACCCAGGGCCTGTGTAAAAGAAAGTTTTCATACAGTACCAAAAGAAAGTTATGAACACTCAGTAGAAAACAGCAATAATAACGACACATATAACAGAATGCTCTGATATCTTTAGACTAACTAGACAGAAAAAGATAGCAGTTACCAATCTATCAACCACAATTCACATAGGGATTAGACAGAGGCTATAGTTTACAAGTATAAATAACCACATGAAGCAACTTAGATTCTACCAGCACAGTCGGATACTCAGCTATAGCAAGCACTCATGTATGTGCACCAACGATGAAAGCTTCCATTTCCATAAGGCAGAAATGATCAGCAGAGTAAACAATAAATAAGATCAAGCATTTTTGAGGCAATATGGTTCCCACAAATCTAACCATGACTGGTATAGTATGCTTAGCTTTCAGTTTATATTTTGATGAAATAGCCTATTGAATTAAAATGATCTTAGCAGATTATCCAACTTCACTCCACATTAAAGGAGAGAGGGAGAGAGAGAAGTAAACTTTGTAACCAGAGTCGTCATCTTAATAAGCATCATGAGAATTTTTCTTATGGCCAGAAGCATAATATACTCAACTAAGCCTCAGTTAAAAAGGTAGACAGATAGGCATGCATCAATGGAATGAAATATCTCAGGTGCCATCCTCTCCAAACAGATCCATATATCTTCATATCAACAATCACAAACGTAGAGATAATCCAACCAACGATATAAACTGGAATAAGCTAAATGAAACTTACATGGGCAAATTAACACGGAAACGGACATATTGATCTCCATGATATGCTAGAAAACCATGCTTCGGCAGTCCTGCAGGAACTCACAAAGAAAGCACATTCATGGCAGGAAATTGCACGAGTAAGTTTAAGCAGCACCTAGGAAAAGGGAGCGGGAGTGGCAGTAGGGAGGAATGATTAAAACATGCCTTTGCCTCTTAGAGCAAGAAGTTGTCCATGTTGACATCCTTTTGGGATCTGATCATTTCAAAATACAAAATGGTTAATGCTGGACACCTTGATGCATGTCAACTGTTGAAAAATTAAAAAATATTTCGGGCTCTAGACAGTGGGCTAAAAAATTATAACGTATCTTTATAAACATGAGAAGTTCATTCCAGGTTTCATACTTTAACATGTCCAAATTTGGATAAGACTGAGGCTCATGTCCAATGATCTTAAAAACTCAGAACATAATTTTGCATAACTAGATTAGCTACTCTAGTAACAGAAATTTACTTTTGCCTTCAATCAACTCTAACTGAAAGGTAAATTGTGTAATACAAATAAAAAAGTGGTACAAAACCAAAATTATTACTTTCACTTGAATCTTTCCTGAGAGTGTAGGCACCTCCACTGCACCACCAAGAATTGCCTGTAAGAAATCCAATATTGATAGAATTATTTGAATTTTCTAAACAAATCAATAGAAGTTCCTTGATAAGGTAAGAGAAACAACATAAAGTTTAGTTCAAGAAGGGAGAAAGTATGCACACACTTAGAAACCAACTGAGATGTTTTTACTAATAATAAGAGATAATATATAGTATAAGCACATAAAAAAGATCCAGGTGAGAGAAACAACATCAGGAAACAAACATATAGTAACAAAAAAAAAAAAGCTCTATATCAAATGTTTCAAATACGGTGAAATTGCCCATCTGCTCTAATCAGATGCAGTAGTAAGTATTTTGCATGGAACAAATTCTTACTTGTGTAAAGCTAATATTGGAGTCGACATAAACATCTGCACCATCTCTAGTAAAGACAGGATCATCTGCAACCTAGATTACAAAATCAAAGGTGATATATATCTCAAGAAGCAAATAGCAATTAGTTATTGGCTTCAAACTAGCAAATCAATGTAAAAACTTATCATATTCTGGCTTCAGATAAATGTGTCACATGTATGCCAGCTCAAACAAAAAGTAGAACCACAAATCTAATGACCAGAATTATGAAATGCAGTCTACACTTGCACATAATCACCCTTAAGAAAACAGCCCTTAAGTGAGCTTTATAGAGATACAAGGCAATAGAAGTAACTCCACCTTTATCTTAATGAACAAGTTACCAAGTTGACTTCCTTGTCGCCTAATATTACCAGCTTCTGGTACACGTATTGTATCTCCAGAATCCACACCTAATCCATTATTTTAGAAGAAAAACAACTGCAATCAACAAACTTAGTGCTACTATCTTAAGCAACATATTATGTTTTCCACTGACGGTAGACCATTCATGTGAACAATGTTCCATCCTAGAACTTGTTTGGCATTCATAGATCCATGCAAAATTCAGAAACTAAAAGTAGCCCTAGCCATCTTTGATCTAGCTAGCTTGAGAAAATGAACTTATCATAGAGATGGGTTAATTAACAATATTACATAGGAAATTTCTGAACAATCAAAACCAAAAACAAACAAGGAAAAAAAAGAATATATTAGGATTGAAATTCATCCTAAGATATAAACAAAGTAGTTGTAAAAGATTATCTTAAAGCTACATTCTAAATCTTATAGAAATATATGTGCAACCACTTTCCGCATATAAACTGCTAAGAACCAAAGCTATCATCAAACTTCTGAAATTAAAATTTGCTTCATCCAAGACAAATATCTAATACTACCTGCAGGTATTGTAACTTTAATTTCTTTAACACCTTCAACAACCCCTGAACCTTGGCATGACATGCAGTATTCCTGAATCGTGAGTGAAACCTTGTCAACATGGTGTACAAGTAAGAGAAGAAATGGGAATGTTTTGCTAAAATCACATCAGACCTTGATTATTCGGCCCGATCCTTTACAAGCATGGCATGTTGATGTAAATGGAGGAATTGTAATCTGGTTAAGAGTTAATACAGTATAATAAATAAAATGGCAGGGTTATCTTCCGAAAGTGAATACCATTTGAAAGACTTAAATACTAATCACCATCAAAATAGATTGTCAAAAAACTCACTGTCCCTGAGCCTCTGCAAATTGAACAAACTTTCACTTTGGCATTAGGCGGATAGCCACGCCCATCTGCATTATGCAATAAACAAGGCACAAGAAAACTATATCATGTATAATGAGGAAAGAAACCAATTCTTCAGACAAATGGAAAGAGAATACAAACACATCTGACAAGATGCTGGAAAATATTTGCAACAAATTAAGCAAAAATTGATTTCTAACAGTAACGAGATTATGAGAATACATATTAAACAAATGTAAATTGAGTGCTACAGGGATTATGCATTTAGTGGATTACATTTGTGCTTGTATGGTTCTTGAACACAACATGATTCCAACAAATTTTAGGCGCTACTTACCACAAGAATCACAAGTTACAAATGCATCAAACTGTAGATCCTTCGTGCATCCTTTAGCAGCTTCAGAAAAAGAGAGCAAGATCTCTGTCTACAAGTTTTCCAAACAGAACATATTTTAACTTGAAATGTAAGGCATGAAGCTAGTAGAAACCTTCAGGATAGAAAAATGTGTTGACCTGGATATCTGGTGCAAATTGATCCATCTCATCTTGAAATATCTGCAACGCATCAAGTTTCAGCATTTTTGAGCCATCATGATAACCAAATCCATAAAGACAAGAATAGACAGAGGGAACACAAAATACCTCAGAAAAAATCTTAGAGAATGAATCAGAGAAGTTTGTTTGATAAGTATATCTAAACCCCTTTGCACCACTTGCATCATAGAATCCAAACCCTTCAGCACCATTTGCACCATATCCCATGTCTTCTGAACTTCCGGCACGCATCTTTTTCATAAAGATTCAGAGAGATTCAATGAGTTTAGAAACAACATACATCAAACTACGGATAATTTAAAAGCCCTATCCGAACAAAACATGGTGGCAACAATAGCCTAAAGCACCAATAGTAGCAAAACCGTATAAGCAATTCACTTCTGGAAGGTAAAAGAAAAGGCAAGTACTACAACTAATAAGGAAAAAGGGGGAAGTATTAGTTACCGTATCATATTCTCTCCTCTTTTCAGGATTTTGCAAAGTCTGCAATTAAACACAATAAACGATTGAATGGAAAATGTTTAACAAGATTTCCAAAAAAATACTTTTATATTTATTTAACCAACAACTAGAAATTACAAACCTCATAGGCATCTGTTATCTCTTGAAACTTCCTCTTTGCAGAAGGATTATTTTTATTAGCATCAGGATGGTACTTCTTGGCAAGCTGCATAACCAAACAAAACAATAAAAGAATTCCCCAGATGGTTTCTACATGTTAATCATTAACAGTTTAGTCTACTCACTGCATGATATGCCTTTTTAATCTCATCTCGGGTGGCATTTTCGGGCAGCCCAAGAATTTCGTAGTAATCTTGTTTAGCAGAGAAGTGAGACCCTAGAAAAACAAATTACCTCAAGAAAATTTGAATTCTTAACAATTTCAATCCCTCAAGTTCAAAAGAAAAAGTAAAGGGAAAAAACCTGTTGAATGAAAATATCGCTCTTTCAACGACATTCCTGGGGTCATGAAATCAAGGGGTTTCCCAGTACCAAAACTGCAACTGTGCAAAGCTAATTCCCCCCCCCCCCCCAAGAAAAGAAAGATAAAGATAACTGTTACTATTAGCTTATTATTAGAAATGGGCATTCAAAAATTAAGCTGTAATACCTCTTTCACGATTTAACGATTGGAATATTATAGAAAATTTCCTAAACCCATCGCCTCCATCAATCGTCCATTCGACAGGCATGGTTGAAACCCAATGCCGTCGACACTGCACGTGAATACCCGCGAAATAAAATCATCAATAAAGAGCTAAAAACGAAGCATAATTCGCCGAATTAAATTGAAATTCAGTATAAATGGTCAATAAAAAAAATTGGGTCGAGCGTACTTACTAGCCTTAGCCAATTGAATCTCCCCATTAGGAGCTGAAATGTTGAAAGATATTAAACCTTGAACCAAATTTGATGAACAATTTAAATGGGAAAAAAATAAAAAAAGAATTGTTGAAATGTTTAGGTGTCAAAGGCAATAAAAAGATTCAAAGAAGTCGTGTTGCGCAAGGAAGAGATTAAAGGGGAAGAAGAAATGGGGGCGATTCATTGGGTTGCAGTGGAATGGTAAATTATTCTAAACTGGAAAGTTCAGGGTTTTATGTAAGAAGGGGTTTAAGACTATTTTTTTAAAAAAAGCTTTATTGCGTCCAAGAAAACGGCAGCGTCTTTTTCCAACTATTGGGTTCAGTACGTACCAAAGAGTTTATCTCTCAACTTTGAAGCGCCAAAGAAACTGAGAGCTGAATTATTCGTCCATGACGACACTGATAGGTGGTGGGCTTAGAAGGTGAATTCCAGAAAAGCCAATAGATGAATGATCTGCCAATTTTGGCACGCCTCCACTCAATCTTTTTGTAATGCTTTTGCCGGTCACCAAAATAAAATTTCACTAAATTAATGATAGAGGATCAAAATGAAAATAATTTTTATCTGTAGTATTTAAAATGTAATTTTTTTTTGTACCTACAATAATAATTTATGAAAATCGGATGATTAAAGGTGTAATTTACCCTTTTTATATTATCAAAAGTGATGCTCCATTTCGCATACCAAACAATCCCTAAATATTATTAGGCTTATTCATGGTTCGTCCAAATCTGAAGGTTCTCCTGAAAAACGAGAGAGTTTGGACAAAATACGAGGCTCAAAAATTATTTTTGAATAAAATTTGAGGCTCATTTTCTATATGGGTTGAGCCTAGTGCAAGATTTTTTGCTCGAGCCTAACTTGACCCAGCCAAAATATATTATGTTATAAAAAAATATTGTACTAATTATATATGTTAAATAATAGTTATATATATTTATATTTATATTAAATCATTAACTCAATAACAATTAAATACATTACCCAAAATTTAAATAATAAAAAAAACTTACCCAACTAAATAACTCAATCCAAAATATAAAATTTTAAAAAATATATGCAATATAATAAAATATTTTTTGTATTTATTTGTGTTTTTTAATATAATAAAATATTTATTATATTTATAGTAATGTTTTTAATACAAATACTTTTTAATGTGTTAGAAAATTTTTATTTTAGCGTTTTTTTAGTGTATTATATTTTGTAAAAAATTATTTTTAAATAAAAATTAATCTAAAAAAATCAAATATGAGCATGTCGAGTTGGGCCAAGATTTACCTTTCTTAAATTGAGTCGGGCTTAGACAAAAAATAAACCCATACCTTCAGCCCAGCTAGACCCAAACTTGAAAAATTAGTCTAAATATCTTACATGAGCCCAGGCCAAACCCAGATCGGCCCATGAGCACCTCTATCAATTACTCACATCACAACATTAGTAATTAGGGTAATATAATCTAAAGATGAAAATGAATAGTAGAAATTAGGTATCTAATTTAATTTTTGTAAAGTTGTAGATTTGGATCATATTTAATTTTAAATGTTTTAATTTTTATTCATAGTAAATGTGGAGTGAAGGAGGTTATTAACAATTAAATATGAATTTATTTTATTTTTGTGAATAATGCATTCGAATAATAAATATTTGGATTTGTTTTTGAATCCGTTATTTACTTTATTTTTAAAAATTTTGTTTAAAACTGTTTTATATTTACTAAATGTAAATATTTAGTGGGTCCATATATAATTTAATTAACTCAATTTGAATTTAAAAATAATAATCAAATTAAATGTAAAATAAATAAATTTGAATTTTGAAGTATCGACTTGATAATGGTCATAATAAAAGAGACATTAGGTGACAAGTATGCTTCCTTGAAAAGATCCTCATAAACCATTAAGAATATGTCGTTTACAAAACATAAAATATTCAACCAAAGTTGCCCTTAGATAAAGAGTGAGTGATGTAGCTAGAAAAATCGTCGTTTTAGCTACCAAAATAGTGTACTCCATTGCTCCCCTTTGAAAGAACCTCGTAACAATTAAGAGGGTGTCGTTTACAATACAGAAAATATTCAACCAAAGCTACTCTCTTCTGTTGAACCGACTCATTTCATTTGTCACATTTCGATGCTATTTTCTTCACGGCATCCTTGTCCTTAAAAATAAAAATTAGGATAGTGTTGATAAAGATTAAAGAAGAATTCCCATATCAAATTCTCAAGAAAGTTGTCACATTTCATTCTCTTTCCATTGTTAAGTAAAAAGAAGAATCATAAAATATGGTAAGAGTTCACAGAGCCTAAGCATCTTAAGCCTTCTTTTTAATCAACAATACCAAAACCTCATTGATAATTATATATTATTTAACTTGTTAAGATTGCGTTCTCATTTTATAAAAGGACCAAAATTCACTCCATGTTGTTTTAATGATAAATAATGGGTATATGTTTAATATTTAAGAGAGAATAACTCGATATGTTTAATAATGGGTATATGTTCAATTCCATCTCAGATAAGTCAAGAAGTCTGGACTTGTTGGGAACAAGATTGGATCTGATTTTGTTTTTGAACCCATTTATTGATATTTTTATAACATGGCTACTTTAAAGGCTTGACTAACCATTTTTTTTGGCCTTGAGGATCTTTCTTTGGTGGTGGAGGTGGTGAGGAAAGCTGTTGTTCAACTTCTGACGATTTTTTCAGCTTATCTACAGAACAATCAACAAGATAAACAAATTTGACATTATCCTCTCCCAGAGGACTAATATTTGGATCACCATTTATCCACCGTTTGTAAAACTCAAACTATGTTAATTTCTTGTAAAAAAATTTCTTGTAAGGCTTGTAAGCTTCATTATCCATGCCTACAACACACTCTTCAAAGTTTAGCTCATGGCACAATTCACAGGAACATATAAGATCCCATGGGCAATGTCCTGTAATAGGATCTTTAAAATAATATAGAGGTTTTCCATCTGCTTGAAAACTCTCTATAAGAGCTGATTCTGATCCTGGACTTCCAATTTGAAAAGGTTACATCATCAACTGTGTTGGGAAGATTGGTAGTGTAGACTGAGATCGCAAACGGTTGTGATCAAATCGAACTTCACTGGTTCCATCTGATTTAGTGATGATCTAACTTTTGGTTGATCTGATAGGTTGATCATGATCATGCTGGTGGATTTGCCCATAGTTTGTTACCCACTTTTCTGGAAAAAGTTTCAACAACTCTTGCTTGGGTATTTGTTTTGGTACAGGCACACAGTGAGGCTCTTCTCTGGTATTAACAGAAATGAGAAGAGAATCTTCAGAATTATGATTCGATAGCTTAAAGGCATGATCTTGAAACCTGTACACTATTTGATAGTGAAGGGTTAATGTAATTGCCGATTCAACTATTTCAACACCAATAATCTGGATCTAAACTTTCAAGGCATCCAACAAGTTTGGATCTTGAAGTGACATGGTAAAGTTAAGAAATAAGGTTACCATCGCCATTCCTGAACTCAGAGTGGCTTCAACTGTCCCAATACAAGCGTCCTGATGTCTTTTATACCTGGAATCTAACAGAGCAATCCTAGAAACAACTGGTTTCCCAGGTGTTCCATGATAATTGAGAGCTAATCTGACTGCACCAAAATGGATATGTGAATATCCATGTTGAATCCAATCATATGGGAAATTTGAAGGAATATCAAGAGTAACAAATTGTTCTTTATGACCCCCATAAATCAGATATTTGTCGAACTTCGAGGACTGGACATATTCTCGAACATTCTTGCAACTGGTACTGATTAATGACTTTATACTCTTTATTGGGGAAAAACTAGGTCTTTGATAGGTAGAGTATGGATTTACAAGTGGCAAGTCCGTGGCTTGAACATTTTCTTCCTCTGTGAAGTAGATTACCTCATATAATGAGGATATTTTCTTCGCGGAATGAGATTTTAAAGGGAAAGAAGGTAAGGAAATTGGTGCTTTTGAAGTAGAAAGTCTAGAATTCATTTTTTGGAGAAATCTCTTCCTTTTCAACTAGGATTCTCAATAAAAGAAAATCTTGGAGCACTAGCTCGGATACCAAATTGCTTATAGAATTTAAGGTCGAAATATCTGAAATTAATGGGTTTAACAACAAGTATGCTATGCTAGAAATTGGGCCTTCCTCCTTGGCCAAAAAAAAAAGGCACTGCCTTTTAGCTGTCAAACCATTAATTCTGAATACTTCCTTAAATACAATATCAATTAGTACCCCTGGTCTAAGTTTAATTTCAGTTGTGCAAGATCCATTGTATGGCAAGCACAGAGCATACTTTTAAACTCACGGGAGATTTTATTTTAAAGATTGGCCTATGTTGATCAGAAAGAGAACAAGAAATATGTAGAAAGACATGTTTTTAAAACAACCTGCTATTTTTATTTAGAAGCTATTCGATGATTACAACTGAAAATTGTTTTCCCTTATATATAGGAAAAATCTGGAGGATGAGCTTTTTAGGACTTATTCCTCAGACTATTTTTACAGACAAACATGATAAGAAGGAATCTCCTTTACATAACAAACAAACTTACTTTTATGACTCATATAACAAACAATAGGGTAAAAAGGTAATATTAATAATTTTAGTGATTTGAACAATCACAACTTGGATAATTTGATAGATAGTAATAACTTTAGGTGACTGAACATACAACTAATAGACTATAACTTGGGGTAATATGGTAAATAATGATAACTATATTAGTGGTCATTTAATTCTTGATAAGTTTTTCTTTTAGTCACTCAATTATGAAAAATTACAAAATAATCATTCAATTAATTAGTAAATTATTTTTTGTCCTCAACTATGAAATGTTACAAAATTGTCACACAATTATTATTTTGTCTTGTTAATCACCAACTGGCTAACAATAACAACTTTTTAAAATTGGCCTAGCAACAATTTTAACCTTCAACGATATTACTCTATACAAGCTACGATGCTTGACATATGAACATATTGACTAACAACAAAACATAGGGTAAATTATACTTATAGTCACCCAATTGTTAGTAATTTAATAAATTACTTTTTTATCACCAAATTATGAAAATTTATAATATTATCAAATAACTATTCAATTTTGACTCTTTTTTTGTCAAATAAGGCTAATTATAACAACTTTTAAAATTAGCATAAAGGTAACTTTAGTCATCAACGCCAAACAAGTCTTTTATCTTCCATATCTTATGAAATTACCCCATCTTTATGGCAAAATGAAATATGAGAATATCAAAGAAACTTACCAACAAGTTCAATAGGAAAGGCAGAACATTTCTTAGCAGTTGCAACATTTTTATCTGGTACTGACAAAACAGCATCTGGAGTAATATGTTGTGTTCTATTAAACCACCACAAACTTGTCTCATTAAGAATCAGAAAATTGACATCCCAACAATGATCCCTTCATCTCAATTACTACTATAAATATTCACCATCATCAAGAAGTAGCAAGAATAAAAACCTGGCCCTTGAATGGGATAGAGGCAAGAATCCTATCAAATGCACTTTGACGATAGTAGTCACTAATACAAGATAACCCCCACCATCATATATATCTTTAACCTGCACAGATGAATTTTTTTTAAAAAATCCCATCTTTTTGAAGTTACCCTTTGTTTGGTTGTCAAGAAAAAGCACAAAACTTGAAATCATAACAAAGACAAATTCGTAAAGCAAAATAGAAAGAAAAGAATCATGTTTCTACCTTGCCTCTAGTTTTGGATTTCAGACCAGAAGCTGTCAAATGAAGATTAGTCTCTGATAAACAACTGTGAATTGAGTCGTGTCTTTTATGGTGACACGAACTTCTTCTTTACGATAAGAGTTGAGCAAAGAATCGAAAGGTGGATATTTTTGTTGGCTTTGGCTGCAAAAAACCGAGAAGGAGACTTTGGGATAGTTTATGGACTTGGGTTTTGCTGCAAATGAATAGATTGATGGGAATAAGATGGTTTGAGCAAGGCTTTTGGAGGAGTTAACTGGGGTTAATATTAGCATTTTCGGTTTCTTCAATATGAGACATTGTAAAACACACTGGTATTTTTATTTAGAAGCTATTTCATGATTACGATTGAAAATTACCACTTCAGTCCTAGGATAAAAAAAAAAAAGTTTTTAAATTTACCAATGCTATTTTTGTAAGAATATTAAAAAATTGTGCATATATAGTTTTTTTTAATTGATTAAATAGGTCATTTATTTTCAAGATTTAGGAGAACAGATCAATTTTAAAGAGAGTGTAAAAGCGCGTGTAACTGGAAGCATTTTCTAAAAATTTTAAAAAAAACTCGTCTAACTGGGCGCATTTTTCCTAACATATTTTCTACCAACTGTGTAGAAAACATGTCTATGGACGCACTTTTCACGCTTTCTCTCCAAAATTAGTCTATTTCCCTAAATCTTTAGGAAAAAGAAAAGTCTATTGGGCCAATTAAAAAAATAGGAGCTTAATTTAGCCTAAAATATGAGTGAGCAATAAATTAATTTAATTTGTGATATTTAGTCATTTATTATTACTTTTTTTTTAGCAAAGAGAACGGAAATTTTTATGTCAAACTATTGTACTACATATGTGATAAATAAACATTTTTCTCATGTTATTACACCTGTAACCAAGTGAGACATAAAATAATTTATCTTGTATGTTTAATAAACAATTTTTATATAATTGAAAATAAAAATTTTAACTTTCAATATTTTAAATGTGTTTGATAATTATTTTAAATTTTTACTTAAAATAAAATTTTCAACAAAAAAAGAAGTGTTAGAATAAGATAAATAGATAAATATCTTGACTTGTATGGAGTGATCGCTAAACCACTTGTCAAGCACTTATTTGGCATAAGTTCAAACTGTGTTACCTCATCCTCTATCCATATCAATGTATCAAAAAGATAGGTAAGTAAATAACTACTTGTCATTTAATATAAAAAATATTAAGTTGGTTTTATTTTATTAAAAAATTTTAAATATAATAGCATTTTCTTGAAAAATAAATATTTAAATTATTATATTTAATTTTTATGGAAAACTATCTAAATAATATAAAATATTATATTAATAAAATTAAGATTAAAATTAAAAATAAATATATTTTATTTTTATCAAACAACATAATTATACTACGTCGTTATATTTAGTTGAAAAATAAATATTTTAATCATATTTTAGGAATGTTTTAATGTTTAAAAAGGAAGTTTTCTAATATAATTGTTTTTTATATTTTATTTAGATGACTTGGTAATTTTCATAATTAAATTATTGTTTAATTATTATATTAATTTTAGATTTTAATATATGGGTTTCAATAAATTCTATATGTTAATTTAATAATTAAAATATTTACTATAACTTAAACACGTTAATCACGTTGTTGTTAAGATTTTAATTTTCTCTGCTAGTTTACTTAAAAATATATATATGATAGACTTCAGGCCGAAGAAAAGAACTTTGACCCAATGTCGAGAAGCTAAATACAACAACCCGTACAAAAAGACATGTTTAATGGAGATATCGACAAGAACCAAAAGATCTACGTCCACGTCCTGGACCCGCGCGTGTTACTCAACATTTCACATCTCATTACGTGCTTTAACAGAAACATAAAAGTGCACACATCTCAAGGCCACGTATACCACTGAATCACTTAAGCCCAACCAATCCGGTTCTCTGAAAACCGGGTACCTAAATAAACCCCCCGAAGCGTAGCGTTTAAGAACTCCACACCTCCCCAATTTCCTCGCCGTTGAAATGCCTGATAATAACTTAGGTCAAATTATGATTCCAGTCCTTCTATAAATTTTATATTTAATCCTTAATTATTCCAAGCAAGACTATTAACTAATTTAGATTAAGATATTGAATGGGTTTTTAAAGGGTATTTTAAGATAATTCAGATAATTATTTTAAAGAAAATAATTAACATCATTTAAGTACTATTTGGACTAATAAAAGATATTAGAAATGTAAAGGGTTGAAATTGAAATTTGACCTAATAATTTAATTAAAAATCTTTACCATTTATGATGTGTTTTACTAAAGTTAATTTGATTCTCAACAACCCGGTTAGGAATATTACGAAAATATCTTTCCATAATTAAAATAAGTTATATTATTCAATAATATTTTAGTATTTTATTTTAATAAAACTAATAAAATATACATATGATATGATTTGAACCCATACTGGTTATATTATTAAAACCTTCAATTTATCACTCAACTAAAGATTTATTTTAATAAATTTTAATATGCACAATTTATTATCTCCACCATGTGTATATTCGTACATACTATTTATTAAGTGTTTTCTTGAGTTGGTATCATCCTCAACCGGTCACTAACTCAATTAGAATATTATAAAAATATCCTTCCGTAATAAAAATAAATTATAGTTTTTAAGGTATTTTAGTCTTTTCATTTTAACAAAACCTTAAATTTACTACTCAACTAATGTTTTATTTTGATGTTCTTTTATAAACCATTTTAATATGCACGATTTATTATCTCCGCCATTGTATATATTAATAATGTTGTTAATTGAGTTGGTATCACAAATCAACTCGATATTAACTCACAATTGATGAAAAATCATGATAAAATATTGTCTTGCATTTAATATTGTTTATCGATATTTATATGTTTAAATTTCATTTTATTCATAATTTAATCTAGTTTTTTTTTTAGTATGACTCTTATTTCAATCAAATTTGAAAAATAATCTTTCAATTAAACTTTGTTTATTTGTTTTAATCAAACTCGATTAGTCTAGATTATTTTATTATTATTTTACCTATGAATTTAGCCTATAAATAGGCTCTTTTACAATCTTAGAAAATACACCCATTAGATATTAGAACTCATAACACATTTAAAGAATTTTGTGTTTACGTGGTTTTTTGTTTTTGGATTTTCGGAGTTTAGTTTTTATTTCCATCTTTTGTACTCTTCATTCTTTTGTCATTAGAATAAAATTATCTTTGCTCGTGGTTTTTTTATCCTCTTTGGAGGGATTTTTCCACGTTAAATTTGTGTGTTCAATTTCTCAATTTATTCCGCTATTTTTTTTAATTGTTGCTTAATCGGGTTGATCCCAACAAGTGGTATCAAAGCTAGTTTAATTTTCATAGATCAGCCCATTCAGAGATGACAGTAACAATGTTTGAAATTGAGAAGTTCGATGGTGAGACAAATTTCAATCTATGGCAGGTTTGAATGATGACAATTCTAGTTCAAACCAGCTTGAAAAAGGTTGTTACCAGGAAAAAGTCTGAGAATCTAAATCAAACAGAATGGGAAAAGCTTGATGAAAATGCCTTGTCTGCAATACAGTTGTGCCTCGCGAATACGGTATTGCAGGAGGTATTGATGGAGAACACCTCATCCTCCTTGTGGAAAATGTTAGAAACTCTTTATGCGACTAAGTTTCTGACTAACTGTTTAATGTTGAAACAACGTCTATTTACGTTTCACATGAACAAATGTGAGCTTATTAGAGATCACATCAGTCAATTCATTACCCTTTTAAATGATTTAAAGAACGTTAAGGTTCATATTGACAATGAAGATCAGACTATGCTATTATTGTGCTCTTTACCCCATTTATACAAGTCTTTTAGGGAGACCCTGATTTATGGCAGAGACAAACTCTCGTTTGAATATGTGAAGGGTCATTTGTTGAGTAGAGACAAATTCGAAAATGAGTTTGGTTTGGATAGCAAGGCAGATAGGCAAACTTCCGTTTTGGTGGCATCAAAGAAACGAGACAAAATGTGTCGCTATTGTAAAAAGTTAGGTCACGTCAAAGCAGATTGTTATAAACTGCAAAATAAAAGAGCTGCTGAGAGTAACGAGGAAGATGTAGCTGGTGTTAATTTGGTCGATCAAAGCGGTGATTATTTCTTGTTAGTGTTAACGAGTGATAACTCCAAGCTCACGTTCGAGTGGATCCTAGATTTGGGATGTTCTTTTCACATGTGTCCCAATAGAGAATGGTTCTCCACATACAGTTCAGTTAAAGGTGGAGTTGTGCGCATGAGAAACGATTCATTTAGCAAGGTAATTGGTATTGATACTGTTAAAATTAGGATACACGATGGGACGATTAGAACACTCTCAAATGTCAGGTATGTATCTGATTTACGAAAGAATCTCATCTCCTTCAGTATTTTAGACTTGAAAGGATGCAGAATCAACATCAAGTCGAGCGATATTAAAGTATCTCGTGGAGCTCTCGTTTTGTTAAAATGTAAAAGAACCGACAGTCTTTATATTCTGGAAGATTCTACAGTGATCGGTGAAATCGGACGTCCCTCATCCGTTACAGAGTCGAATTCAACTCGTTTGGAGCGGAGACAACTTGATCATAAGAGGGAAAAAGCTATAACCGTTTCGTTAAAGAGAGGTTCTTCCTTGGATGCAGGTTTTGAAAAGTTAGGGCATTATGTTTGTGAAAATCAGTCTCAGGTTAATTTTAATTCGGCAGCGTACAAGTCGAAAGCTAGAAGTCTTCCAATTTCTAAGCACATATTCGACTCAATTAATTTTCTGCATAGTTCAAGATAGGCTTGTGGCAAGCTTTGGCAAAGATTGCATTGTGGAAATATGAGTCAATGTGGAGATTTGTTGAGTACGACTCCTATTTTAGTCAAATTTGATAAATAATTTTCAATTAAACTCTGTTTATTTGTTCCAATCAAACTCTGATTAGTCTAGATTATTTTATTGTTATTTGACCTATGAATTTAGCTTATAAATAGACTCTTTTACAACCTTAGAAAATACACCCATTAGATATTAGAACTCATAATACATTTAGAGGATTTTGTGTTTACGTTTTGAGGGTTCTTTGTTTTCAGGTTTTCGAGGTTTAGTTTTTATCTCCATCTTTTGTACTATTCATTCTTTTGTCATTATAATAAAATTATTTTTACCGGTGGTTTTTTTATCCTCTTTAGAGAAGTTTTTTCACGTTAAACTTTTGTGTTCAATTTATTAATTTATTCCGCTATTTTTTTTATTTTGCTTAATCGGGTTGATCTCAACATTTTTATTTTAATATCGTATATATTTCAAATATTTTAATTAACTTCAAACCATACGTTTTATTATTTATTGAATGTTCTGTATTTTAAATCTGCATGGGTGATAAATTTTTTAGTATAAATAATATAATTTATTAAATGTGTGTGAATAAGATAAAAAAAAAAATCACCCCGAAATCTCTTGGCCCGGAAATTTCTAGGTTTTCCGATTTGATCCTCCGATTTTCTCTCCCGGGGTTTTCCCAATTATAATACTTATATCTGGTTTCACTGATTCTTCTTCCCTTCTTACTTTCTTTCATTCTCTCTTTACCATTTTTCAACCGAGGTCCCCCTTCTGTTGGAATCTGTGGCATTTTTCGCTTTGTTTAAAGGTTCGTTCTTCGCCTTTAATTTCTGGGTGTGTTTTTTGGGGGGCTTAATTGTTTTATGATTGGGTTGAATTTTTTTTTTGAATCATGGAAGAATAATAGGATTTTGATCTTGGGTTCTATCTGGTCCCAGGAGAATCCACTAAAAAAAGCAAATAGGATCAAATTTAGTATCTTGATTTTCATTTAAAAAAAATTTTCCGTTTTAATTAAATATATCAGATTTTTAATTCCTTCGCTTAATTGGGTCTCACAAAATTTTTATGGATTACTGAATCAAATTTTTTTATAATTATTTCTTTTCGTTCTTGATTTACAGGAAAGCAGTAAAATTGGGTATTTCGTTGATTATCTTTAATTTGTTCTCTTTCTGAAACTTCAATGTACCGAAGATCTAGTTTTAGATAAGATTGTTTACATTGAATAATTGACTTGATGAGAAAGAAGAGGAAAGGAAGTGAAACCAATGTATCTCCGGAGGTAACCAACAATTTTGCACCCACTTGTGACTCTAGATCATCTAACATTAGGTCCCATTATTCCTTAGAAGATTATGCAAGGATCAAAAAAAGGTGCAAAGAAGATGTAGATGCTCATCCTATTGGTTCATGTAAAAGTAGACTAGCCGGTGTCGCGACCGCCCCACCTTGCGGTGCATCTTCTTTGGTTCCTCCGGGAAGAGGTCTTAAGAGGAAGATAGGGTGTATTGAGGTCATTACACGAACTGGTCGGAAGAAAAAGATTGAGGATGATTATGTTAAAGGCGACCCAATTGGACAGGGGAAATTCGGGTTGGTTTGGTTGTGTAGGTCTAAGACTAGTGGAGTAGAGTTTGCATGTAAAACCTTGCATAAGGGAGAAGAGACAGTTCATAGAGAAGTAGAGATAATGCAGCATTTATCTGGTCATCCGGGGGTTGTGACTTTGCAGGCAGTGTATGAGGAACCGGATTGCTTTCATCTTGTAATGGAATTGTGCTCTGGAGGTCGTTTGATTGACCAAATGGCAGAGGGTCAGTATTCCGAGCAACGTGCTGCTAATATTTTTAAGGATGTGATGTTAGTCATTAAGTATTGTCATGAGATGGGAGTTGTGCATAGAGATATAAAGCCTGAAAATATTCTCCTCACAACTTCAGGAAAGATAAAGCTGGCAGATTTTGGTCTTGCCATGAGAATCTCCAATGGTGAATATCTTCAACCTACTTCGAAAAATATTGCCTTTCCTTTTTATCAAACCTTTTAAATTGTCGCATTGGTTATTATCTTGTAACTCACTATCCAAATACTTGGAGACCTAGAGTTAAGTTTATATGGTCCCACTGTTTATCAAATATGGGAACATCATAACTGATATTGTCTTCGAATCCATTGCACACGTGCACGAAGGAGAGGTTGAATATATTCAACCTACTTTGAAGAATATTACCTTCCCTTTCTATCGAATCTTTTAAATTGTTGCTTTGTTTATTATCTTGCAACTCACTATCCAAATATTTGGAGACCTAGAGTTAAGTTTATATGGTCCCACTGTTTATCAAATATGGAAACATCATAACTTTGAGGTTGTCTTCAAATCCATTGCACACATGCACGAAGGAAGAGGTAGAGACCAAATTAAATTGTTGCATGAGACGACAAGGGAAATTTTCTTCCTGTCTGGCCGTTACATATTACCCTTTCTATATCCAAATCTATTTATATTTTTCTCTAAGCTGTGGCTAATGCTTTTAAGTGACACAACTTACTATTTACTACAGGTCAGACTTTGTCTGGTTTGGCTGGAAGTCCGGCTTATGTTGCGCCTGAAGTACTGTTGGGAAATTATTCCGAGAAGGTTGATATATGGAGTGCTGGCGTGCTCTTACATGCACTTTTGGTCGGTGTTCTTCCATTTCAAGGAGATTCCTTGAAGGAAGTGTTTGAGGCCATCAAGAATGTAAAGCTGGATTTTCACTCGGGGAAGTGGGAGTCTGTATCTAAACCCGCACGGGATTTATTGGCAAGAATGCTGACGAGGGATGTTTCATCAAGAATAACGGCCGATGAAGTACTAAGTAATGCCCCCAACTTTCTCTTTCTAAAATACGTAGAATAATTAAATAATAAATGCATTTTACTATAAGTTTGTCAAACACCCTTGCATCCATCAATGAATCATGTCATTTTGCTAATTATATATTTAGGTCTCAGCTATGAAATGTAGATGAATGTTATCATGTTATCTTCGTTTCTTTGGATTTATGTGGTCATTTTATATTCCCTTTTTTCCTGAACAATCTGTTATTAGTTAGAAATTTATATTAGGACTTGAATAGGGGTTGCTGACACTACAGTTCTTTGAAATAACTTAAATTTTATTGAATTGTGTAATGTCAGGGCATCCATGGATATTGTTCTATACCGAGCACTCATTGAAGACATTATACACTAAATCGAAGTTGAAGAATCCAGTAGAACCGTCGGTCCAAAAATTCAATTCTCCCAGATCCGAGTCAAGTGCAACGAGTATAGACAGTGGTTCTTGTAGTCAACGTCCACATCTAGTCTTATCGTCAAACAGTTCAAGCTGCAAGTCTGAGGAACTAGATGAAAACGGGGTGGTGGATGTGCTTGCAGTAGCAATTTCCCATGTGAGGATATCGGAACCAAAGAGGAGTCGACTTTGCAGTCCCCCTGGACCTATAGAGCAGCAGTGTTCATCTAATTTGACTGCTAACAACCTCTGTCGAGCCTTCTGATCCACAGCTGACACCGCTAACATACATGATTATCTCTCCACTGTCTTTTGAGCTGGGGGATTTAGAGAGAATTAACCCACCCTGGTTGCAATTTTCAGTGGCCTAAAATGATGATTATGGATGGAAACATCAATCCTGGTGACAATGTTGTCATCTTTTTCTGGCTTCAAAGCAAATCGTGTTAACTAAATAATTGTACTAGCCTGGTGAGCATTTGTCTATAGAATTGATGTAAATAGTTACTTTCAAAATCACTTCTCAGTTGTACAGGTACTTGGTAATGGAAATGAAAAAGGTTTCCTTCGTTAGTGACGTAAGCTATTTTTGTTATTGAAATGAAATGTTTTTTAAATTGAATTGGTGGTCAAATCGGTCAGGTTATTATTTGATCGGTTAGATTAAAAAATTATTAAAAATTTAAAACCTCTGTCTGGATTCATACTTCGGTCAGTTTCTAATTCAGTCTGTTGATTCCGTTTAGTTAAAACAAAATTGTTAAAATGTGTATTAGAAGTTTGATATCAGTAAAAAACATGAAAATTTTTGTATTAAGAGTCGGATTGTATTTAATTTTTTTCTCAAAAAATGAATAAATTAATCATTATATATATATAATAGTATAAAGTACATGCAGCATGCCTTGAATAACTAATTATTCTATAAATTATATTAGTTTTTAACAATAAAAATAAATAAAATAAGCTACCATATAAAAATTAATTTACCCATCCACTCAGTTTTAAGGCTAATATACGAGGATCACTCAACTTTGGATTTAGTTGAAGCCTCTAAACCTAACATATGAGTATCAGACAAAAGCTTGGGGTTCTTAATGAATACAGATTAATTACAAACAGCTGGGCATAATTTGATTTAAATTAACATTTTCAAGGCCATAAAAAAAAAAAAAAAGGAAAAACTTGGATGTTGAATCTTAATAAATAACAATACCTTTAATAAAATTTATGTTGAGATTTACAAGTTCAGTATAACAGAAGGCAAAAACATCCAAAACATTAAAAAATAGCAGCGTGGATTATACAAATCATGCATTAGAAACTAGGGATTTATAAACGCAAAACATCTCTTTAGGATGAAAGAACTAGCGTTCTTACCATAGCATTAAACCTAGAAACATTGATGTCTTTGTCAATTATACAGCTGATAAAGTCATGAACAAACAAAGTTATACACAACCAACTTTGCTGAATAAATTTTCGATCCCCGTTCAACAATGTATCCGGCAGTCTTGCGAACTTCATCTCCTGGATACTTTGGACCACATGTAGACAACAAAGAAGCAAAACAGTGCAAAAAGAACCACATGAACAATATGGTTTGACCCATGCTTGATTATACTCTTGTTCAGTTTCCTGATGTTGTTCTTCACCCCTGCTTGAGCTTTAATCATGGTCATTTGCTGTCATAAAGTGAGATTATATGTTCAGGAAGCGGGAAACCAAAAAGAAAGCCTTTTTTTTCAAATATAAATCACAAAGCACTACGTTATGCCGTGCTATCTTCAGCTATCTTCAACCAACAATCATTGTTCAAGACAAGAAACTGATAGAAATTATTAGCAGGCATGATAAAAAGCAGAGAATCACTGCAGATAATAGTTTTCTTTTGCATTAAGGCTTAGCAACCATGAACTTGATTACTATCATAACTTCACCTCCTTGTCTACCATAAAATTCAAAGAGATGGAGAAAAATAATAACAGGATGAATCATAGAACAAGGGGGTGCATTATGTTCAATCATAATCAATATTTTCTTAAACAATACAGCATATGAACTGAGAGGATAAAGAAAAGGACATTTCCTACCATACAAATTCCAAAGGGAAAACTATTCCTTAATAACTCTAGTGACAGATGAAGATTTTATCACCATCTTTTTACACGATACACTTGATAAATACCATGTCAAGTGCAGATAAGCAATGATTATTATTTCCCTTTTTTTTTCAGGTTATTTTCCATGACTACAATGGTTCAAAGAATTCAGAATTTTATTGCCCCTCCACTTCACTTTGATATTATAGTAAAACCACAAAAATGTGTTTGATAAACTAAGGTGGTCATTCCTTATGTGCAAGCAACAATACATCATCGCAATTTTTCATATGCAAGAAACTATAAAGAGAACAACTGTGAAGAAAGCGTAGATTTAGCAGTAATAATTAATAAATACCAGCTGATCTAAAAAGTCCTTCTGAAATTTTGCTTCTGATCCTATCTCTTGAGCAACCTGTAACAGATTTAAGATTAACACAACTCAGTCAGTTAAAGGTAGAGAATGAATATTTCATCAAAAAGAAAAGGGGGTGGAGAATGAATAGGAAGGAAAAGAACCCTTCCCCTCGCCCCCAAACCCAAAAGGGAAAAAAAAAAATCAGAAGCTAAACTTAGCTTCAAGTGTCAAGATACAAGTCGATATGGACAAAAATACAAAATAACTCCAGCAAGAAAAGGAAAAACATATTCAATGCCATTAGAAGATAAATTCTTATAAGCCTTGTTTATCTCACTTCAAACTGACCTTTGATATTCATAAACGTTGGTTTTAATTTTTAATTTTCAATTTTCTTTTCAAGAATGAATATGCCCAGAGAAACAATGACAACATCATGGCATCTTCTGAGAACTCAAAGCTATCCAAATGCATGACAATATTTTATCTAAGCAATAAATTAAACTCAAATTTTAGCTTGAATCCTTAAAAGCCAAACAAATGAAGGCAAAAAAACACACATCAAATTATCAGCGAAATCCTGTTGAACTTTATCAATTCAATTATATCATTTATGCAATTCATCCAATATAAAAGGGAACATCAAATATATCATAAAACATGAATTTAGAAAATAAATCAACAAATAGGCGATAAAGGTCTTACGTTTCTCAATTGTTTAACTTGGCTACGGAGACCAGAGATCTCATCGTCCAAATCAGCATGCATCGGATCAATACGCAATTGTATCTCATCGGAGCTAGCCACCGGTCTCGTGCTTAAACCATCTCTGTTTCAATAATAACAATAAAACAAAATTACCGCAAAAAAACGAATGAAAAAGGAAACCTAATAAATTCTTAACTCTCTGGATTCTCTGAATTATAAATGAATCGAATCGAAAGAATTTCAAGAAGAGAAAATCAAACCTTGATCGGTAAGGAGCCGCACCGCCGTAGAAGGAACCGCCACCGGTTCGGTTTGAGGTCGACGCCATCGAAACGAACGACCGGAAAGTGAGCCAAAAACGTCTTAAAACAAGGTAACTGAGTCAAATCGGATTGAAAGAAGTACAAATCGACGCGAGAGCTCTCGCCCGATTTTGAAAGGTTTTATTTATAGTCTTTAATTTCCCCCAAACACCTTTTTATTTTTTGTTACGACGTTGTTGAGAGAACGATCTACCGTTGGTTTAACAATCTAGCGGCTCTAATTTTTTTAAATTTTAGGTAGATTTTGTAATTTGCCAAACTAGGGTCTAAGGAAAAATAAAATTAAAATTTCGTCCTCTTCATATTTCACAATTATTCTTTTCCCCTAAAATTTCAAATTATATATGGCAAACTACGTAAGGTCATCCAACTATTAGTAAATTTTAGTTAGATCACTTAAATTTAAAAATTATAAAATAGTACTTGAGTTATCAAATTTGTTTTTGAGTCAAATATTCGTTAAATCACTAACAGCACGATGATTAGGTCTTTAAATACATGACATGGAATTTTAAATATAAAATAAAATTACATGTAATTTCCACGTCAGTTATTTGAAATAAAATAGAATGAAATTAATTCTTAAAATATTTACAAAAATTAATATTACAAATCAAAATGTTTTAAAATCTAAAGTAAAACTTCATGCTGAAGGTTTAACATCTTGTACTTTTAAAAAGATAAAATATAAGTTTTATTAAATAGTAATTTAAAAATATTTAATAATGTGCAAAATAAAAAATAAACTTAAAATTTTTTAAATAGTAAAACTCGATTCAATTTGAAAAAATCAAGAAAATTTAAATTTTGAATTATTTGGTTTTATTTTTAAGTCAATTCGAGTTATTTATTCAAATAAGTTCGAGTCGAGTTAAATTTTACAATTTGAATAACTCGAATAATTCAAATAACATATTGGTATAAATACCCTTTGACCTCTGTCAATTTTGAAAACGAGCAAATTGGTCTATCTCTCAATAAAAATTACAAAAGAAAATCAAAATAATTTTCTAAATTCAATATATTTATAAAATTATATTTTAAAAAATTTAAAATTTTTAATAAGATTCTAAAGAATATATATAGAAAGTTAAATTTTTAAAATTTCTAAAATAATAGTTTGGAGAATAAATTAATTAATGGTTTAAGTTTATAATAGTTTTAAATTTTTAAAATAATAGTGTTTTTTTTCTTCTTATTTTGCTTTGAAAATTTTTCAAATATATATGGTTTGAAGTTTATATGCTCTAATATGGAATTAATTATACTATAACAATATTTTAATTTGACATGTTTATTTTTTTAACTTATCTTGAACAATTTCATTTGATTCGACCCGACTAGAGTTTCATTTCAAGTAACTTGATTCGAAAAAAATTCAAATTAAGTTAGGATGATAAAATAAGACTCGCTAACTCGATTAATTCAATGTTTTTTCACTCAAATTGACTCAACTCAATCAAGCACTTACCCCTATTAAAAAAACAGGATAGCCGAATAGCAAATCGCTCAATTTGGGCCCTTGTCCAATCAACCTAAACAAAAAGCAAAAGCTTATAAATATCTATGGAACTCACTTATACTAGTTTAGCAATACTTTTTAAAAATATTTTTGGATCAAAAAGTGTAATAGCCTGAATTTTTAGTGGTGTCGGAATGGTGATTCGAGATCACTAAATCTGACAAACGAGTAGAAAATATTATAAATTTAGTAAGTATAAGTTAAATGTGAAGTTAGGAAAATTTTGAAATAGTGAATAGTGTACTAGGAATAAATATTAAAATAATTAAAAAACGAGGTATCGAGACCTCAAGATTTTAAACCGAGCCATAAATATTTTTAGAAATATTTATAGAGTGTCATTGAGTTGGTATTAAAGTTTAGTTAGAAAATTTTAACGTTTGGATAGTTAATTAACTAAAAGGACTAAATTGGGAATAGTGTAAAATTTGTTAAATTGTGATTAAATAGCTTAAGTGACTAAAGTGGAGGGATTTAAAAGGCTATTAGGCCCAAATTATATGGGCTGGACGGTTGGGTAAGAAAAATCAGCAGAATGTAAGGAGAAACAGGGGCAAAATTGGAAACTTAACAAATTAAACATTTAAAACAAAGACAAAAGTGAAAAATCTAGAGATCTCTTCACAATTTATCAGAAAAACGCCATAGGAGGTCTGGAATAAGCTGGTTTTCATATTTTTGAATCATGTAAGTTTAATTCTTGATTATTTCTTCTAATTTTTGTGATTTTGATACTTTTACAATTAGGTCCAACTAATTATTTCATTAGTTTTTGATTCCATGGCTGATTTTGAAAGTTACCATTGATTAGTGTTGGATTTTTATGATGAATAAACATGAAATTGAAGCTTTAATTTTGTTATATGATGATTTTATTAAGTAATTTTGATAGAAATTGATTTTAGGGACCTAATTGTGAAAAGTTGGGAATTAAGGTTTGGTGTTGCGGTTTTGAGTATGAAAGGCTATGTAGTAGTCTAAAATAGTTGGAAAAGGTGTTAATTGAGAAAAATTAGATCAATTGAGGGTTAATTGAGTAGGGATCAAATTGTAAAAACTGTAAAGTTTGGGGTAAAAGTGTAACTTCGAAAATTAAAGGGCATAAATTGTGAAATGAATTAGAATTGAATTAAATGCTGATGAATGAATAAATTTGCATTTTAGATCGAGAACACAAACAAGTCGAGGAAAAGAAAAAGTAGTCGATTAGTCCCTGAACTTTTACAAATTCTGCAAATCGATCCAGGTAAGTTCATATGGCTGAAATTTAATGATTAAATGTTAATTTCATGAATTATACAATGTATGGTGAAATGTATTTATTGTTGAAATGAGAATAAAATAAAAATGTGAAAATCGAATAAATGATCAAATTAAGTGGAACGTCGGATTTGAGTACTTCTGATCAAGTGACAAAGTGATAAGTGGTAGTTTTAGCTACACTTATCTGATCAAGAAACAAAGTGATAAGTGGTTACACTTATCTGATCAAGAAACAAAGTGATAAGTGGTTACACTTATCTGATCAAGAAACAAAGTGATAAGTGGTAGCTTCAGCTACACTTATCTGATCAAGTGGTAAAGTGATAAGTGGTAGCCTAGCTACACTTATCTGATCAAGGACAAGTGATAAGAGGTCATATGGCAAAGTGAAAGTGAAGTACTCAAATTTCCATAACCGTTCCTTAATTTTGATCAAGGATGGTAAGTGACAAATGGGCCCAAAGGAATTATGGTAAAAGAATAAGTAGTAGTGAGTTTATACCAAAGAACTCACCAAAGATTGTGGTTGACAGTAAATTTAGTAATGGTGTATATTGTATAAGTGTACAAGTGTTTGGTAAGATTTATGTTTTATGCCTATGAACTTACTAAGCTTTTCTATAAGCTTACATGTGTGTGTTTATTGTTTTGTAGATTAACGTATTTATACATTCGGAGGATCGGATCTACATCAAGAATCACACTACCCGATATACTCCGTAGTTTATGTTAAGCAACTTTTGGATTTATATGGCATGTATAGGGAATTGAAGTAAAAGTAAATTTGAATGTTATGGTTGCGTTAGATATCGAAATATATACATGTTTTTAGTTTGAAATGGTTGATTGGTTGAACTTCATTAGTATTTAAATGAAGTAGATGAAATCTGGAATTGGTTGTGATTTGAAATTTGCAGGAAGGTTAGACAATTATAAAGGGTTATATTGAATTTTTTAAAAATTGCAATGGAGCAGTTCTTGGACAGCAGCATTGATGTAACTTTTAAAAATCACCAAAAATAGTGGAAATAGAATTAGAAGTTGAGTGAGATATGAAATTAAAGCTGAAAGAGTCTACTTTCATAGGAAAGAAGTGGAGTAAGCAAAAGAATTATATACTTTTAGATATTTGAATTTTAGTGAAACAGGGCAAGAATGTTTTGAAGTCCCTGTTCTGACTTTAGAAATTCATTAAAAATTGTACAGAAGGAATTTTGAGTTATAATTTATATGTATAGACTCCTTAATGAGTCTATTTTCATTAGAAATAAGTTTAATCACCATATGAAGCCTTTAATAAGAGATAATTAAATTTTAGTGATGAGTGGTTAGGATAGTCGATTAGTGAAACAGGGAGACTTCAACTAATAAACTGTACTAATTGGCTAAAGAAAAATTCTGAAAAATTTATGGTGAATAGATATATGAGTCTAGTTTTATGGAAAATTTACGGATCTAAATTTCGAGTTTCGTAGCTTGAATTATAATTATTTTAGTGACTGCTGTACAGGAGGACAGCTTTATTATGAATGATGAAATTAAATTTGAAAGTAATTTTTTATGCCCCGAACTTTTAAGTTAAGTCAAGTAACGCCTCATGCTCGACTCCGGCCATGGTCTCGGGTAAGGGGTGTTACAAAAAGCACTTTTGAATATAAACTAAAATTTTAACCTATGAACTCTGCTATTGTGGAATTTATTTTAATTAAATATCCTGACTAAGCTCTCCCTAATTATATATCATTACGAAAGTCACTTAATAAGTGTTTATCCAATGACCTTGTCATAAGTGTGTTATTCTCATAAGATATCATTAATTTCTTTGGGATAAATTTGTTCTCCTAATATGATATTGTTTCATCTTACGATAACCATTACAACTTTGTTCATGAAAAATCAATTACTATCAAATAGTAATCAAGTCATTTATCACAATGACAAACGACACATGGTTACATTTACTTTTCATCTATCATATAATGTCGATGAGAGGATACCATTTACCCTTTAGCTGGGCTATGAATTCCACTATTGTGAAATGATACTACATACTGCAAAGTCGTATACCCAATGCACTAATTTTTGTCCCTTATTTATTTGAACTCATGCTTTTAATTACATCAAAATATATAAGTTGCACATACATAATACATCATCCACTCATGACTAAAGTATGACACACTATGAACATTACAAATAAATAGATTCATAAATGGATCTAGGACCTATTCTACTAGGGTCATGTCCGATGTACTACCAGTCTAATTAGCCACATCTATGTATTTATCTCTTAGGAGTCATCCGCTCTGATGCTCAAGATAAAGTATCTCTCAAATTGGGCTTAATAAACGGCATATCTGTCTTTCAATCAATTTTTCTCATTTTCGATTAAACTAAGGGCATGATTAGGTTATCTACTAATACAAGTTGTCTTTCCATATTACAATTCAACCACATAATACCGGTCAATATTAGTTAAACATTAGATAACCGGTAAACTAATATTTGCTTACATTTTGCTTTGCGTGCCAAAACCTTTGAGGATTATGTATAAGAAATATTAATGTAATCAATAGATATTTTTATTAAACCAAATTGTTTGAAAAATACAAGTGTACAAAGATAAATATACTATACTTAGGAATTAACTCTAACACATATATGATACGGACTACAAAGTATTAATTCATTTATATTCAACTATAGTACGACACAAACATAATGTGGGTGAAAATAAAATTATATAACAAATATATTTACAAAATTTGATATAAAAACAAACGAGGTTTTAGTTGAAATGGCAAAGGTGAAGATATGAAAACAACAGTTTTTAAATTCAAATCCTATTCTATAGCAAAAAAAAATCAAATTCTATTATGTGTGTGCATTTTTTTATTTCTATATTAAATATATAAAAGACAAAAATGCTTTAAAAATAAATACAATTTACTCTATAAAAACAATGAAAATTTAGTGATTACTTAATTGAGTTGGTGTATGGTTGATTGATAACACCGATGATAACACCAACTCAATTAAGAAACAATATTGAAATAAATGATTTCAAAAATACTGATTTAATTTTTAAACATATTATTTTTAAACATTACAATTATTTAAATGTATTCTAAAGAATGGTAAACTATACCATTAGTTACTAAATTATAGGAAAGTTTTTGTTTTGGTCACTTAACTAATTTTTTTTCAATTTGGTCATTGGAACTTTTGAATAGTTTAGTGACTTAAATGAAAACTTTTGAATGGTTCAATGACCAAATTGTAACTTTTTTTAGTTAAATGACCAAAACTAAAACTTGCCCATAGTTTAGTGACTAATGATGTAGTTTACCATTTGAAGAAATGTTTTAATATATTTTAGTCATGCAAACTAGTTTTTATAAATGGTTAATATATTATTTGATATTTGAGTTTGGCTTCAATGTTTGATTTGATATATAGGTTTTCTTTTTCTCTTCCAATTTGGTACTTGAGTTTGGCTTCAATATTCAAATTGGCATGTGATTTTTTTCAATTGGATAGTTTTAATTTTTTTGTCTCAATTTAGTACCTAAATTTGGTTTTAATGTTCAATTTGACACTTACTTTTTTGTCCCAATTAGGTACCTATTAGAGCACACATGTGAAATATATTCATTGGGCTACATGATAACATTTGGTCTGGGTACCAAATTAAACTTTAAAGCCAAATTCAGATATCAAATTGTAAAAAAAATAAAAATTCCAAGTACCAAATTGAATATTGAAGCCAAACTAAGGTATCGAATTGAAAAAAAACTCAGGTACCGAATTCAACATTAAAACCAAATATAGGTACTAGATTGTATATTAGCCCATATATAATCATGTTCATTTGCAGATTAAAACTAGTAAAACAGTAACTCTCAATCCATTTACAAAAGCCAAATCATATGCCTATTTCCCTCGCTTCTTCTCTATAGAAACTTTCATAGTCTCTCTCTCTAAATCCTTCTTACTACCACCTTAACCAAGTGAAGCAAAGATTCTTTTAATTATCTGGGTTTTTTGGGGGGTAAAATTTCGAGCCCTGCAACCCGACCGTTTTATTTGAAATCCGGTGAAGTGAGTGGACCATCGAATGGAGTCATCGGTGCAAAATCCGGCTTCTATTTCGTACCTAACACAGCGAGAAGCTGCTGAGGTTGATGAGACTCTTATGGGGCCTCTTGGCTTTAGCGTGGATCAGTTAATGGTTCGTTAACATTTTTAAAACTCAACTCGTTTTTCCTGTTCTTTTTTGTTTTAAAGCTTGAATGGTTTCAGTTTATGTGAATTTTCAGGAATTGGCTGGTTTAAGCGTAGCTACATCGATTGCTGAGGTAATGGCTATTACCTTTCGTTTTTCATTTTGTTTGTTGAATTTTAAATTTTTTTTCTATTTGCCATATACTAATGTAAACACGCAGAATTTCGATGCGTCTAAGTTTATCTAAGATTGCATTAGAAGTTTGCAATAAAGGGTTCTGCTTCTTTTTTGTTTATATTAAGTTGGTTGCTCGACCTTGTCTTGCTATTTGCTACCGTCAGTGTCCACTTACTACTACTGTCAACTATATATTGTTTTGTTGACAATTCTATTGGAGATCATATAAGATGATACATAGTTTCTTGGTGTGCAAATGGAGCTTTTCTTGTTACAGGTTTATCAACCGAGTGAGTATAATTGTGTTCTTGCTATTTGTGGTCCGGGAAACAATGGAGGTGACGGGCTGGTTGCTGCTCGTCATTTGTATCACTTTGGGTATAAGCCCTTTGTGTGTTATCCTAAGCGAACCACCCCTTTATTCTGGCCTTGTTGCTCAGGTATGGCAGAAGGGATGTTGTAATAATCTAAACTGTATGGTTACGTAAATCTGCTTGTTTTGCAGCTGGAATCTCTGTCAGTCTCTTTTCTGTCGGAGGATGAGCTGCCTGCGGACTTGTCAGAGGACTTTGACATTCTAGTAGATGCTATGTTTGGCTTTTCATTTCATGGTAAATACTTAATACTCCTTTTTTTTTCAATTCTTTCAACTTCTAGTTTATGTTTTTACTCATGTTGCTGCAATAATATTGTGATTACCATCTCTTTATAAGCAAATAAAATGATGCTGCTATGATTCTCTTATTCTTCATCAGTATTGTCTTCTTATAGTTCAAAATTTTTTTGTTTTTTTTAATCACTGCTACAAGGACTCTTTTCTTTTTCTTTATGCTAAAGTGTTTTGTACATATTTCAAAATTTTTAATAAGCAAACTTATGCAATATTCCATACCTATGTGCGCTCTGGTATTATTGCTTATTTTCACTGGTCTGATTAGATCACTTCATTAAATCACTTATTGCTCGGTTGGGTTTAGCGACCCATTTTCATACATTGGAATATAAGCTTAACCAACATGAACCTGCTTTATATTTGACGCGTTTAAGTGCTTGAAGTTTGAAAATGTATTCCTCTGAATAAAGGAGTTTTGTTAATGCAACATTATGGGTGCTAATCCTTTTCATCAACCTCTGCCATTTTTCTTTTGGTTTAAACCATTAACAACCTTATGGGGCTTGGGATGGTAGCTGTTAGCTGCTTCTTTTGGAGTTTATTTGCTTATTTTAGTACTTATTTATGCTTTGGATGTTTATTGGTTGACCTTTTCTCGTTTTGTTTTACCATCTTCCTGTCTGCTGCAGCTCATCAGCAATGGCATTGCTAAAAGAGGTGGATAAAGATGGTTTTGTCTGGTTAGTGTTCCTTTACTACCATGGAACTGTGTGCTTTCAACAGCAGTTTTCTGTAGTTTTTATTTACATATATGTTTTTTGGTGATATTTTTATGTTTTTACTTTAAGCAGGTATACCAATTATGAAAGTCGAAAGGCCTGTGAGTTATCTGAAAATCCTCATGCATCACTTCTTTTCTACTGGGATGGGCTTCACCAGCAGGTAGGACATTGGATTCTGGCTTGTGATTATTCATTATGAACATTGAACGACTTTTGTTGATGTGAAAATTATCTTTTGAAGAAAGTAAAGATGATTCTTCTAAAAAAACATGGTTCATATTTGAATATATGAGTAACTTCTGCATGCTAGGATTGAAATTATTGAAGTTTACCTATTTCAGATGCCGATTATCTATCATTTCCTTTTCTACACTTGATTTTTTTTGTGGGAAACATGTCATGGTGGACTTTAGGATTTAGTGCGGTTCATGCCAACAGTTGAAATCCTTTATGTATGTTTGTACTTTATTTTTAATATGAAACTTCTTTTTTGTAAATATATGTTGTGGACACTGCAGCATTTTTAGTAGAAGTTGATTTTGGTATGTCTTAGGACTCTTAGAAAAAAAGGAATTGTTTTTTGTAGGACTTCATTTAGTTTGATATGACATTACTTAATTACTGTAATAAGTAATCTCTATTTGAAGAGATGATGAACAGATCAAAGGCAAACAAAACTTTACCAAACTCTAAAAGAGATCTAGGTTTCTCTAATGAGTCCTAAGGTTTCAGACTACGCTTGACAAGTCTGAATTGTTAATCAAAATAGATCATTCCAGAAATCAGAATGAATGAAAGGCGATTGATCTCAACTTCCCTACCAATCACCCTATGGCTTGATCTTAGTCGTTTATTCTTAACAATTTAGTATAAGAGCCTAGACTGCGCACCTCTACCACCAGCTGCTGGAGGAGGCACGGTGCTACTGCTGTCGGGTGGGAGGTTTTGCCATTCAAAGGAGCTGCTCCCAGGTCATGAAATTAGACTTCCCTATTTTTGACGGGTCAGAAAACCGCTTGTGGACAATGTGAGTTTGGCAGCCTTCAACGTGCTGGGTGAAGTGTAACTTTGGTATTTTCAACTTAATCTAAAGGGCGTGTGATAAATTGGTTAGAATTCCGAGGTTATTGCTCACTTTGTTTTGATCCTTCGGTAAGCAGCAACCCCTTAGGAGATTTGGTCAACCTGAAACAAATGAGTTCAGTGCTAAGGCAAGCATGTCAGACTGAAACAAATGGGTTCAATCGAAAATACCAATGGTAGTTCCAGGAATGATTGGCAAGGCCAAGAATGTCAGAGCAGATATGCACATTAGTTTGTTCACTGCTGGATTAACCGATTGTATTTGACTTGATGTCGAGCTTCACAGCCCTCCTGATTTGGTTCATTCTAATTCTCTAAATTCATCTGCCTTTTTTGTAAAAAATTCATCAAGGGTAGAAATGGCTGAGAGAAGGGCAAAGGGTGAAGGGCTTAGGTTATAGTTGTGATGAATCAATATCGTTAGGCATCAATGTGAGAATCTCTTTTGGCTGGAATTAGCGCATTAAAATACTTCAAAACCAGAAACTGAAGTGAGACTGAACTGGGCTGGATTTATATCATCAAGTCTATCCTGACTTTGAGCTTGAGAAGCTTTTTCTCCAGAAGCTGAGTATTGTTGTGGACACAGCAGCATATCGAGTAGAAGTTTTTGGTATGTGGTAGGACTCTTAGAATTATAGTTGTTTTTTAGGACTTCATTTAGTTTGATACGACTTTCCTTAACCATTGTAATAAGCTATCTCTATTTAAAGAGAATGAATAAAACAAAGGCAAGCAGAATTTTTACTGCTAAAAGAGATTTAGGCCTCTCTAATGACTCCTAAGGTTTCAAGCTCCCTTTGATGCATCTGAATTCTTAATCAAAATAGGTCATTCTGGAAATCGAAATAAAGGGAAGGAAATTGATCTCTACTTTCCTGTCAATCGTTTTGGGACACAATCCTATTTGCATATTCTTAACACTATGGATGTATTATCCACATTTGCAACCAGCTGCCTTTTGCTATTGACCATTTTTGGTTCTAAAGTAGGAGTATAAACAAATGTAAAGTGGGACTAAAACAAGGGAGTAAGCTTTTCTTGCTGAGTTGTATTAGTCTATTGCTAACATTGAATTCTGGCTACTGCTTTGGGTTGTCATAGTTGACATGGAGAGGATGCTGATTTTAGATAAAATGTTTCTGTCCTTGTGCACGGAGACCTTCCTATGTCTGCCAATATGTTTATGCGTCAATGTGTGTCCGTAAGAGAAAGAGTCCGAATGATGGATGGCGAGATAGATGATAGCAGCTTGGTACTTATGCATAGGTGCCTTCCTGAGGGAGTAAATTTAATGAGCAATCTGAAATCCTGCTGGTACTCGGGTGCGTCCTTTAATTTTGTATGTTATCCATAAGCTTACTAATAACTGCTTTAATGAATAAAGAAATGTTGCAGATGTATGTTGAAATTTGTGTTGGACCATTAGGCATATATCTTGAATTATTCAATACAAAATTGAAGTTTGCTGTAATGTGGAACAGAATCTGACTAAATAGTGCAAACTTATAATTTGTTCATTGGTTTCCATTATGAATATCTAAGGGCTATAATGAACTGTGATTTCCAGGTAAGAGTGGAAGGATTGGTGCAGAACATTCCCGACGAGGAATCAAGGCAATACTTCCACAGTCGTCCTCGAGGAAGTCAAATTGGAGCTATAGTTAGCTAGCAGGTTTGTGACTTTATATTCTATTAAAATGTTCTGGAAACATGAATAATAGGTCTAAATCTTTTCTTCCCTTGTTAATGTCCATTAGAAGTAAAAATGATAGGTTTGAGAAAAGTAAAGATCAATTTCTTGCTTCAGAGTACAATAGTTCCTGGACGGCTTGTACTGCACCAACAATACAAAGATCTAGAAGAAAAATAGTCTAATGGGTAAGTTGACTCGTTTTCAATGTTTGACCCAGATAATTTTGTTTGTGTCAACATTTTCGGTACTCTGTGCTGCGTTTAGCTTTTTTTTGTTGGCTTAATATCCATTTATCTATTTTCTTCAATCAGGTTCTAGTGTCATGGGCCGCAATTCAAAGCCCGAGACCATCGTACCAAATGCATCCGATGGAGGTTTATCGTGTAGGTGGAGATCATTTGGCTCGCAAGAACTGGCCTGATTCGGTCAGATTAAAGCCTGGTTGGCCTGATAATGAAGATATGGCAATTTAGGCTATTTTGGTAATTAATCTTAAAAGATTGATATAATCATATATTGTAAAGATTAAATTTGATATGACATTTTGTAAATCCCTAAAATCAAGGAATATAATTAATCTCGTCCATCGATGTAAATGTATCTTGACCGTCGGTTTTGGGGAAACTCAACTATAAATAGAGAGCTTCCCATCATTTGTACTCACTCCATTCATTGTTTCATTATTCTTTGTGAATAAGAGAATATAGAGAGCATTTATTCAAAGACCTTGTGTGCGTTTTTTCTGTTGTTATTCTGTTGCTTCTTTTGGCATAAGTTTGCTTCCGCTATACAAATTTATGCATTGGAGGAGTTCTTAATGAATCCTCACCTGAGTAAAGGCTGGCTTAGGCAAATTTGGACGAATGGGTAGCCTAAAGTCGCACGGATCGCGAGATGAAATATTTAGTCCCGTGACAAATGGTATCCGAGTTATTGGTTCCAAGGCACTATTGGGATGTCGAAAGAAGTTGTCAGTCAAAGTGAGCCAATGGAGACCTGTGGAAGGGCCAGAAAAGCAAGTCAGTAAAGGGATTTATTGTCAGCTTTGGAAGGTCGAGTCGTCACTATCGAGGAGTCCATAGGGGACGTCAAGGAAAGGATCGACGAAGTCGATGAAAGATTCACTGATGGGTTGCAATCCATGAAGGACTAGCTCAAGGAATATGTGTGGAATATTATCGGTTCCGCGGAAAATAAGATGGCTGGGAAGAATGATACTCTTGAGGCTATGGTGACAGCTTTGAAGGAAGAGATCAATCAGCTTAAGGGGGCAAGATTTTCTAGGTTGCCGTGGGTGATGGAATGTTGGCTTCGAAGCCGAAGCAGCAGGCAATGGATGTGCCCAAACCAAAAGCATTTAAAGGGGCAAGGTTCGCAAGTGAAGTGGACAACTTTCTTTGAGCAATGGAGCAATACTTCCATGCGATGAACATCGAGGATTATACCACAAAGGGAAATATTATTGCTATGTATTTTACTAATGTTGCTTTGTTATGGTGGCGACGTAGGTCTATTGATGTGAGACATGGTGGGACTGAGATTGAGACTTGGGAGGAGTTTCAAAAGGAGTTCAAAGCACAGTTTTACCCTGAGTATGTCGAGGATGAAGCTCGAGCAAAGTTGCGGTGGCTTACGCAACGAGGCACGGTTAGGGAGTATGTGCGGGAGTTCAGTGAACTCATGTTTGAGATTTCTGATTTGAACGAGAATGAAGCATTTTTCTTTTTTACGGATAGGTTGAAACCATGGGTGAAGCAAGAATTGCAACGTCAAGGAGTTCAGGAACTTACCAATGCCATGATGGTAGTGGAGTCCTTAGTGGAACTTGTTCCGAGAATAGACAAGTTTAAATCTTCCAAGCCCAAAAGAAGGGCAATGGTGGGTACCATGAGGAAGATGAAGAGGGACATAGCGATTATAGCAATGGTAGTAGTAGCGACGGTGGTAATAGGAAATCACAAAATGAGAAGTGGAGACCTAACAGCCCGAAAGAGAAGAGGGTAAAGTTGAAATGTTACCTTTGTAAGGGACCGCATATGAAGAAGGACTGCCCAAAGGTATCTTCAGTTTCGGCTATTAAGAGGAATGATGACGCGGAAGAGGCAAAGCCTATTGAGAAAAAGATATCGATGGTCAATTTGATGGTGCTCATTCCTAGAAAAAGAATTGTGGAGAAAAGTTGATGTTTGTAGTCATCAACATTGTAGGTCAAAAGAGGAGTGCTCTTGTCGATACGGGAGCATCGGACTTATTCATATCGAAGGAGGCTGTAGGGAAACTTGGTATCTCGATTAAGAAATTGAATAGGAAGATCAAGACAGTAAATTTCGAGGAGGCCCCAACTGTGGGAGTAATTCATAATGTGGAGCTACAAATCGGCGAATGGAAGGGTAAGGAAGAATTCGAGGTAATCTAATTAGATGATTACGATTATGTGCTTGGATTAAACTTCCTTAACAGGATTCAGACATCTCTATATCCATGGGTCGATCAAATTCATATTGTTACCAGTCTGTTATAAAAAATTGTTGTGCCGGTGCATCGAGATGTAAAGGTTGGGACAAAGGTGTTGTCGTCAATCCAACTAGTCGAGGATGTTTCGTATGGGAGTAACATTGACTCGATAGAACGGAATGCTACAAAAGCCTTTTTGGAAGTGTTAGTGGCGCAAGAGATTGATATAAAGCCTGCAGATTCGACTGTGGAGCCGACACCTTTGGGAAAGGTGGGTTGTGCATCGAGTTTCAAGGAAAAATGAGAGATGCAGAAACAGTCGAGACGAGTAAATGCTGCGAGTAAGGTACATTGTGAACACTTTGATAGTGTTTTGAATTCTGACTTGTTGGCTTGGCAAGGTCGTAGGGCCTTTTCAAAGTTCATAAGCAAGGAGGCCGAGGGACTATGGGCAATACGAAGCCAAGGTGTGAGAATGAAAGCGATTCAAAAAGGAACAAGTTAAAATTGGGGCAAGTTAGAGCGGAGACTTCTTGCAAACGAGATGTACCAACGAGTGTAACGGTTCAAGTTAAGAGGCGACGGAAGTCGAGGCAAAGGTTTCGAAAGAGGGGACAACTTGAGTGCAAGACAAGTCAGGAGGAAACCAAGGCAACGAGAGAGTTTCAAGGTGAATCAAGTCAGTGCCATTCGGAAGTCGCAACGAGGGCATTGTGAGAATAGGTGGGGGAGAATGTCACGGGACAAAGTGCAAAGCCCGTGGCTGTGGCACAAGATGCACCCCATGGAGGACTATCGATTAGATGGGGAACATTTAGCCCACGAGAATTGGCCCGATTCAAAGAACTGTTGGAGAAGCTTGTCAGATTGAAGCCTGGTTGGCCCGATAACAAAGATATGGCAACTTAGGCTATTTTTAGTAAGTAGGGAAATCATATATTATAGATTTGATGTGATATGATATGATATGATGTAATCTTGTAAATCCCCAAAATTAAGGGATAGACTAATTTCATCCGTCGATGTAATTTAATCTTGACCGTTCATTTTGGAGGAGCTCAACTATAAATAAAGAATCTCCCCCTCACTTGTAAATCATTCCATTGTATGTGAATTCTTAAGAGTAATAGAATTCTGAGAGCATTTACTCAAACACCTGTATGCGTTCTTTTTTGTGGCTTTTTATTGTTATTTGTAGCTTTTTTTTGGCATAAGTTTACTTCCGCTATACAAATTGGTACCTTGGAGGACTTTTAAATGAATCATCACTTAAGTAAAGGCTAACTTAGGCGAGTTTGGACGAACGGATCGCCTAAGGCCGCACAGATCGCAAGACGAAAGATCTATCACTATGACACTAGAATCTGCATCTAACGTGGTCATCAGGTCATCGTCATAAATGACTAGTTATATCAAAAGCTTGAGACTCAAATGTGACAGTAATCAGAACAAAAAATCCTCATGTTTTTCCTTGTTGTAGGAGTTTGATTCCAAAGCCTAAACACTGGGGAGGATATAGACTTCGACCTGAGCATTTTGAGTTTTGACAAGGACAGCCATCTCGTTTGCACAACTAGTTGCTTACTATAATAACTAGGCTGTAAAATATGAATGAAAGAGGATTTTGTCCAAAATCTATCCCAAGTTCAAACCACATATATAAAGGTTTGAGCTTGGATAATATGAACCCTTTTTAAGGATCTATATTTGGATAAATGCTATTTCCATGTCGGATGATAATTGAGTCAACTCCATGTTAGCTTAAGCTGACAATGCTTTCAATATTTTTCAAGAAGTTAAATCACCTTGGGCAGTACTTCATGCAAGTTCAAGCCACCCAAAGCTCTTCCCTACCCAATTTGTTTTATTTAAAAGAAGAAGAAGAAGAAACCATCCCACTTCTCAGAAAATGCAGATTTTGTACATTAAAAAGTGGATTTTCACTAGAGTTACATTTCACTTCAAAATATCTTCCTTCCTGATAGATGCCTGGTTTACCTTGGAGATAGAGGACATGATTCCACGACCAGGAGCAGAATTTAAAATTGTGGTTAAAGTTCAAATGAAAGCTACTCCAATTGGTGATGTGTGTACTATTTTGGAGGTTGGAATATTCCCCTGAAAAAATCAATGAAAAATAAGTTTGGAGATTCGTTTGGCCCTGAGTAGTATATTCTGCTTCTTCATTGTGAAGTCCACCACTGCGGTATTGTTCTATCAATTTCTGCACAAACCATGTAGGGATGTACTTCATTGCTGGCATTCGCAGGGACTAGATTTTAAACCATAAAAATTTAACAGCATCAAGTTATAAATACAGAAATGTTAATCTGGAGTTTGGTTGGGGGTTAAAAAGACGCAAGTGCATGGCATGAACAAGATTTCTTACATGGAATCTCGACTGAGGCACATACATATTTCAGAAGATGTGAAAAGAAAAAACAAGAAGAAAAAGATGGCAAATTTCCCTTACGTTTACTACTGTTCTTACCTATATTGCTTTACTCATTGTATGAAAGCTTAATTTGCTTGCAAATAAATGTGTTACACTGTTATTTTAGCCCCTATTAGTGCCATTCATTTCATTGCCCTTGCTAAATTGCATTTTTTGTAAAAAAAAAACTTTCCCTTGTCCTCATAATTTGTTTAGCATATTTACAAGTAGGCCATCAATATCATTCTATGAATATATCATCTCATAGTTTATCGATAAAAGTACCATGGAAGCTCTTGTATTAATAGTTAAATTACATTTTGTTTCTATTTAAAAATGGACAAATTAGTTCTTATACATTTGATTAAAGAGCAAATTGGTCCTTTCGATAAAAATTTTATTTATTTCTATAGTTAAAATTAGTCGTTATGCGTCATAATAAGTTACATGTGGCATGCCACATGTAATTATATGATTATCCTATCACCTATGCCAGTTTTTAATAGTAAAAATAGATAAAAATTTCAACAGAAAATAGCAGTTTGCTATTTTATCTAATGTATAATGATTAATTTGTCATTTTTTGAGTAAATGGAGTAAAATTCAGTCTGACTCCTAATATAGAGACTTCCATGATACTTTTACCGCAATTTATCCTATCTATAATGTCTTAAGAAATAAAGTCATGCTGGGGAGCACTATATAATAAATATTTTTTGCTTTACCCCTCTTAACCATTGCATTGCACAACAGGTTCTCTTAATTTTCATGTGCATGACATCATATATTTTCTAGATGCTTATTTGTAAAACATTTGACCAGGAACCATGTTCACTGGCTATGGGGGTTCAACACAACCACTCTTTTACTGGCTTTTTGGAGCAGGTAGCGTGCAACGGACAACAAGGACCCGAAATGGCTCAATGCTCTAAACACCACCATAAGTTTTTGGCGACGGTTATGATGGTAAGTCACTTTATTAGTGGATATTTCCTTTCTTAAATTCCAATTTTCATGATTAGGACTTCAAAGTGTTTACCGTTGATAACCATCAAAAGGAATACCCTTTGTTTTGTAATCATGGTGGTTTGACACTGCCCCTCAATTGGAGCGTCTCTTATTTGTCCATAACAAAGTCTGCATCATTGGATTGTGGTCAATTTCTATAGAAGGTTCTTATACTATGCATTTTTTTGTAGATTTAGCCCTTCTAATGTAATCCCATTATTTTTAGTCTTTACTTTTAGAAGCAAGTATTTTCAGTCTGGAGACCAGCTTTTTCATCTAACGAGGGTTATTCTCTTTTAAACATGTGATGAGTACATAGCTTGGCATTTTTTAGTACAGGTGGACAACCTTTTTTTTTTTTCACATTTAAAAATGAAATGACAAGAAGTAGGAAAAATATTTATAGACATATTAAAACTTCGGATTAAGTTGGTTTTACGAGTCAATTTGACACCAATTTATCTTTTATATATAAAGTAAGAAATATTAATATATTATTTTTGTCTTTTTATACTTTTATTTAAGGTTTAGAAAAACTCAATCATAATGAGATTTAAACCCGTTATACAATAAATTTAAAATATTTAATTTCACCATTTCAACTAAAATTTTATTTGTTTTCTATATAAACTTTTAATAAATATGTTTAATATGTTTATTATTAACTTATCTCACCTTCATCGTTGTGTGTCATACTCTAGTAATACTTATGAAACTGTATAAAAATATCTGTCATATATCACCATATTTTTTTTAAAAATAAATCATGTTAAATTATTTCATGGCCTAACAAAAAAAGTTGTCTCAAGACTGAAAATACATATTTTAATAAATTATACACAATTTGACCTGAGTTTTCTTTGAGATTATATTTTGGTATGCTTAGGGGGGAGGAAAAAGGAATGGAAAAGAAAAAGGGTTAGGCAGACTTTATAGGGACTAAATCCCATCTTTACTTTATTTCAATAAAAATTGGTCTGATGTGTAAGCTTTGTCCAAAAGCTTGGAGATTTCTTCATGGATGGTTCTTGATTTATTAAATTCTTTGTTGTTAAGTTGAAGGAGGGCAATGCCAATTCTGACCAAATGGGGCTCCACCATGAAAAAACTTAAAATAAGTAAGGGTCTGAGATTCCTTTTTCAAGGTTCTTTTGACCAGCTTCAGATGATATCTGACACTACTTTTGTGGAAAGGCCAATTTGATGGCAAGGGGTGAGAGACTACCCCACTTTCTTTTTTATTTGAAAGGTTAAGTGTTCATTTCTTTTCTCAGATTAGTGACATGTTTCAAGTCTCTCTCAGCTTTTAGTGAAATTAAAAAGAAAAAGGGGCCCCTTGTTCCATCTCTCACACACATCAGCCATAGACCCTGTTTACCCTCTTTTGGAGGTGAGAAGTGAAGTTGGTGAGTTCATGAATTTGTGTTTGAATTTCATAGATTTTGGTGGGTAAAACGTAATAATGAGATTATTGTATCATATCAAAAAGTAAATTAATTTTTCTGTTAAAAATTTTATTCATTTCTACTGTTAAAAATTAGTTCTTATAAATCAGTATGAGGTATACGTTGCACGTCACATGTCACTATTTAATATCAATATGTGCAGGTTTTTAACAGTACAAGAATAAATGCATTTACTTTTTAATTTAACGTATAGTGATTAGTTTGCCATTTTTAATAAAGAGAGTAAAATGTTATCCAACTCCCGGTACAGAAGTCTCAATGTTATTTTTATCTATTTTGATGTTTTAAGAAAATCTTTAAAAAATTTCTTTGAGAGTTAGATTAAACTTAGGGTGAAAAGTAAATTAGTTCTTTTATTATAAATTGAGTAATTTCATCCTCGTATTTAAGTAAAATTAACATGACATATTTTAAAATGATTTGAAAAAAAATATCTCAAAACTCAACATCTTCTCAAACATTTACGAAGATTAAATTGTTTATTTTATTTCTTTGATTTAAAATATGATAAATCAAAATTTAAACATTCAACCTTGCTGTCGTATACAATTTTTTATTTACTTTACAATTAAAGGTTGAATAATTAAATTGTTGATTTTTATGAGTGATTGATAGTTTATAGACCGTTTTTGAAAAAAAAACTTTAAGGATCAATATGAGAATTAGGGTATAGTTTAAGGTCAATTTACCAATAAAGCCAATCAATAGTAATAAAGATTGCCTCAACTATCCCAATTTGCTACAACTTGCTCATGACTTTTCTTTTTAGAATTTCTAGTCTTTAGTAGTCACATTAGGCTCCAACTAAATTAGGAGTCGAGTCAAGCTGGACTTCTAAAGAAGAGACAAAGCTCACTTAATATTGTTATCCCTATTTGCAGAATTTGAACTCAATATCTTACTTAAAGGGTATCGAACACCTTATTATCACTCAATTCAAGAGTCTTTGGTCGCTGAAAAGAAATTTGTTCGTCAAGAATCGATACGTTTTATTCTTTTATCGTTTATTCGCACACTTGTATACATATGTAGAGACTTAAATCTATGTTTTTGAAATGTGTTTGTGAGATAAAATTGTGGAACTTTTGAATGAAAGAGGAAAGAATAACAAAATAGGTGTAGGTGTTCATAAATGATATTATAGCAATCCTCAATCAAACATAATGAAAGGATTACCTCTAAAGCTAGTGATAAATATAATTGCTATCTATTTCTTTTCTTTGCCAAGTGTGAATATATTCTCTTGGTATCATTAACGAATGATATTTTTTTCAAACTGCTCGATTAATATGAGTATTATTGTCAATGCGGGAGGATGTGGGTTCAAGTGCGTTCAGGTATATTATATATCCTCCAATTTATGAGTTGGGGAGGGACTATGGATAATTCTAGCTATTGTATTAAAAAGAGAAAATATGATCAGAACCTATAATGAAATTATTCAAAAAAATTAATTTAAATATAAAATAGAACTTGAAATATCCAAAAGATCATTTAGAAAAATTAGATTTAATTTTTTGTTTTACCAAAACGTGAGGGTATTTCAAAATAAAATTTCATATGCATATTATTGAGAGAATTTATTATTAAGGAAGATAATTTAAAAATATAAATAAATTTAATTTAAATTTGAAATAATCTTTAAAAACCTCAAATTATTCAGATTTCAACGGAATAAAATAAGGTTACAGATTACTTAACGGAGATGGCTATTGAAGATTTAAACATGGTTTATACTTTTACAGAGTTTCCAACGAGTGTTCGAGCATTATTATTGGATGATCTTCAAAACTCGAAACTAAAGTGAACTCCCATTAAAATTATGTTAATGCAGTCGATTTCTGTTACTTTTATTTCTAAAAAAAAACTCAAATTATCTTAATATATATTAGAAAAATATTATCTCACTTGTCATTCATGCATTTGCTAATTATTGTGAAATTTCTTAATTATTTAATAACATTTTTTTATATAAATTTTCATAGTACTGTACAGAAGAGAGTCTATGCTCATAGCCATAGGCTGCTAGCTTTTCTGAAGGATATGTTATATGGCAAATAAATTTTTTAAAAGAGGAAAATCTTTTGTGTACAAATTTTTAATCATCAAAACTGAAGATATTTAAATGGAATTTAACTTTGGTAAAATTATATTTCTTTATACTTGTCAGTTTTAATATTGAATAAATCGATCCTTTAAAAATAAAATTAAGAATAATTAATCATAACGTTAATGTTTTCACCAATCGTATATAATTTGTATCGATATACTGACAAATTTAACCCTTAAAGTTTACACATTCTTTCAATTTAGTCTTGATTTAACAAATTTAGTCTATAACATTTACACATTCTGTCAATTTAGTTTTAGTTTAACAAATTCAGTTTGCAACATTTACACATCAAAGGCTAAATTTATTATCATACCAATAAAAACTATGCACAATTGACAAAAAATATTAACGTTGCTCGATTTTGAAATTATAAGGATTAAATTACTCTAATTTTTTTAAAGAAATTAATTTACTCAATATCAAAATTGAAATGTAGTAGACAAGTCTTTTTACCTTTAATTACTTCATTGTTGGTGCAACATTTTATATATAAATGAAAATGAAAAATTGAAGAAAGACCAAGCATTGTTATTTGTAGTTGTAATAGTGAAAATGTGGGAGGCAAGGCAGCCATAGCCAGAAGTGGGAGGGTAATGCACTTTTTTGAAAATAAATAATAAAATCAAAGGCCATCCAATTAAATTGAAGTCTCTTTTTCAAATGATAAGATATGTTTGAGTAGGAGAAATAGGTCCATCAAAAGGGGCAGTTCCCAAGTGAATCCAATGGCACAATCCTCACCTAATGTATGGTCCTTTTCACTGTTTTTTTCCTTGGAGATTGACAAGGATGGTTTGCTGAAATAAGCAAAGATTTAAAGATAAAAATCAAAGGGCATAAACTGTAAAGAGATGATGACAAGAGGAAAATAAAAGCAGGGGCTACCATGCAGTTTACATCAATGGCATCCCCCATTCAAACCAGGAGAGAATGGATGACATGCATTTCTTATCTTTGGTGTAGTATTATGAAGATTTTTATACTAGAAGTTCGATTATATTTTACATTTAATAAAAAAATAAACAAATTACTCTTTACACGTTAGATTAAAATAATTTGATTATTTCGCCACACTTTAATTTTTAACAGTAAAAATAGATAAAATTTTAACAGAAATGAATTGTTTACTTTTTTTTTATTTAATGTATAGAGTCTAATTTACTCTATTTTTTATGATGGGGACAAAATATCTATCTAACTTCTTGTACAGTGCTCAAAACTATTAAAATCTAATTTAATATTCTAAACACGATTATAATAGGAAAAAGTACCATAAAACCCTTACACTAGGAGTTAAATTGCATTTTGCACATCTACTAAAAAAATTAAACAAATTAATCCCTATACGTTAGATCGGAAAGTAAACTATCCCGTTAAAAGTTTAATCCATTTCTACCGTTAAAAGCTTGCCCTTCTACATTAGCATGAAATACATATCACATATCACGTATTACTATCAAATTATTTCATCAGCCAAGCTAGTTTTAACAATACAAATGAGTTAAGTTATTAACATAAAAGACTGATTCATTCTTTGATTTAACGCATTATAACTAATTTATTCATTTTTCTTAATAAAAAAGATAAAATACAATCTAACTTCTATTATAAAGACAATAAAATTTTACTAATTATAATATAATATGAATATACTAATTTTATAATACTTAGAAAAAAGAAACCCAAGCAATGTGTGGAAGACCTTGGAAGAACAAGTCTAGTCCTACAAGTGGATAGAAAGAAAGAAGGGCCAAGCCTTTGCTTCCCCATCACTTACTCAATTACACAGTGAGATGAGTCAGATCCCACTTTGATGATAAACTTAGCTTTTACCATCCTGCCATACACAACACCAACAAACAAAGGGCTGATAGATTTTCCATCCTAATTATAAGAGAGAGAGTCACCATTTTCTTGTGGACTTGGCTTTACTTCATAACACGAACACAGGGGGTGTGACAAATCATCAAATCATTGGTCCCACCTTCCATATAAGAGATTAATATATATATCTGCATTGCGAAGTCAGAGCACATAACAAGAGTCCAATTCAACCACTGCCTAAAGCTCCAACATCAAATTATATTTTATTTTTTTATTCAAAAAATAAACAAATTAGTTTATATATATTTCATCAAAAAAAACAAATTAATCTTTTTATTAAAATTTAATCTACTTTTGTTACTAAAAACTTATCCAAATACGCATAATAAAATACGCATAATAAGCCACATCTATTATCCAAATACGCATAATAAGCCACATGTCATAGTTTAGTTACTTCCAACCTCGCCAGATTTTAACAAATTTACTCATTTTTTTAATAAGAGTAATATATCATCCGACTCCTAATATAATCACTCTACTTTTACCAACCTCAAAACAGCTGAAAACTCCATTAAAATTTCATCAACTCAAAGCTACTAAGGACATGAGAAAATTTATAAGGCAGGACCATCCAACATGCACCATCCACCACCCCCACCCTTTTTTAAGATTTGGGGTTGTAGTGGATACAAGATGGGAATCTCACATGGTGGAGATGACCTGCAATGTGTACTTGATATATACTACACTTTCCATACATCACTAAATGGAACTTCCTGTCAATTTGATCATTTCCACATTGAATATTAAACGGAAAAAAGAACAGTGTCTTGGTGAAGTTTTTATGGTCCATGCATATTTGGCATTTATTACCCCTTTCTCTCACATTTTGGCTAACAAGAACAATAATAAAATTCAACAGTCAGATACTAACCACAACACATTTGAAAATAACAAACATGGAGGAATTAGAAAAATGTGAAAGACAGTAAGAGATGTCCAAGTAAGGGGCTCTCCCATAAAACTACATCTTAAAACTACAAATGAGAGCGGATAAATGCCTCTACGGCCTATGGATGCTTTGCTGAAAGCACAGAAAAATAGATCCACCCACATCCTCAGATTCTTCAACCTTCAAAGGACAAGGCAACACATGTTTGCCCCTCCATATATAGTTCAAAAACCTCCATTCCCTGGCTAACTTAGACTAATGACAAAATGAATATGAAATAAGAAGAAAAAAAAAAGATTTAAGTAAAAATTTAAATGCCTACCGCTGGAACAACATCCATGGTTCAATAACTTACAAAGAGATCCCTTTTGTGCACTTGTCCCCCTTTATCAAAGGTAAGCTCTCGTCTCTCACAGGGATTAGCTTTGAATTCCAATGTATCAGCCCAAGCTTGAAGCAGAAGTTATTTACTCAACTTTGCTTGGCTGCAAATGTTGGGACCTTCACATGGGTTATACTTAAAAGATGCACACCATGACTGTATCAAAATTCCCAAGGGGATAGTTTTAACTTCCATGGTATTCGGTTCCACAATGAGAATAAATAAAATAGCTTTCTGCACCACATTTTTGCCTACAAGATGGTAACGAATTTTGGAGCATCATTTCTTGGCCCTTCAAGAGATCGATACATGTATAATGTTTGAACACAGACATCCATCTCTTCTTCATCAGCAGATCTAATCACTTCAACCACTAGGCGAGGCATAGCACGAGCAATCTGTTGGCAACCTTGGTGAGTTAGTCTACATGAAGACATCCAAAGAAACCTCATGTTGTAGTAGTGATGCAAACCAGAACAAAGAGCAGCATCTCCAAATGGACTATCTCTAATTTCGAGCTTTTGCAATTGTGGACAGCCCTCGAGTACATATTTAAGCGCCATGTCACTATCTCCAGCAAAAGCCACTGATAATGTGCGTACCAGTTTCCCATATCGTCCAATATAGTCAAAAGCTTTATCTGTCAGTAAACCAGAAACAGCAAGACGAGTGAGCTTCTTACAGTTCATAACAATGGCTCCAAAACCGTCATCCATAGGTTCCCCCGTCACATGATCAGGCCTGTGGCGACCCATTATGCATAGCCGGAAAACAACTAAATCTGGACAGTTTCTGGACATTGCTATTACAGCTGCGTTAGTCATCCTCTGGCAGAAATAAAGAATAGATTGCAATTTCCGACAACCCTCAGAAATAGCTTGGAAGCCTACTTCAGAAACAGGACCATCACTATCCTCACGAGCATCAACAGGGAAAACCCGAAGCTCACGCAATTCCTTACATGTTGCAGCGACTGCTTGAAGTCCTTCATCGCATATTGAATCAAGGACCTGCATATCAAAAGCAAGGTAAGCTTCAAAGCACTAATTTCTTCACAAAGCCTTATACAGAACAAAATATGAAACACATACCCAGAAAACCTGAAGCTTGTGGCAGTTGCTTATAATTGGCTTAAGCTGTTCGGCAGTAATGTTGGCGTAGCTGAAATTCAAAGACGTTAGATTCGCACAAATAGGGTAAATTGCAGGCAGATAATCCGGAATTATTTCCCTGAACCCAGAGAGACAAACTAAGGATTTGCAGGCAGCAAACGCGGTTACATAATCTGGTTCTTGATCACCTTGCCCTGCAATCTCCGATGGGCTAAAGGACCCTGTCCCAAGATGCGTGAGCTGCGGAGCTTGAACCATAAGGCGGTATAACTGCCCAATTGAAACATATCGATTTAGCTTAAGCTTCTTAAGTGAAGGAGACCTTGCCACCAACCTTTCTAATGCCTCAAAATTTATAGGGTATTCTACACAATCAAATATCAATGACTCGAGATGTGATTCACCCTCAGGAAAACACAATATCCAATCCGTCTCATCATCAGAAACCTCGGATTCGATCAGATCAAGCACCTTAAGCTGTCTGCAATTATAGAAATACATCAATCAAGTATTCATACAATTTTAACCTAAAAAAAAAAGTTTCATTGTTACTTAAAACATTTTTTCCCATCATCCAAACAATACCAGATCAAGAAATAAACATAACAGATCTACAAATCCAAAGCATTAGATCAAACAAAATTTTCAGTAGAAATGCATAACATCTCTTTGCCTAATAGCCAATAAACCATAGATTAGTACTCTAAACACCTTAAACAGATCCAATCAACTCATTAATTATATACACATAGCATTATAATCATCAAAAAGGAAGAATAACAAGAACAATACCTGCACTTGCTAACAAAAATGGAGAGGCCACTAGTTCCAAACCCATCACAGCAAACAAGAACAAGCTCCTTAAACCCTAAAAACGATTCAGCCAAAGTTGCTAGATCATCATCCGTCACGGACATACGCTTTAGGTAAACTTTCTCCAACCAAGGGCAAGCCTTAGCAAAAGCCAGGACCCAAGGATTGAAATGGGCACCCCAATCGGGTGGCATAAGGTTAAAATCCGCGAACCTGGGCCTTCCTTTCAGATGAAGAGCTCTCACTCTAGTGAACCGAGCGGTAGCCCGAGCCGGCGAAACCGCGTAGCAGTTCCCAATGAACAGCTCGGATCGGGTAAGCGCCTCAACCCGATACCACGACTTACACACCAATGAGGCAGTGTTCCGGTCCCGCCTCGACGTAAGGAAGTGAAGCACGTTTTCCAACACGTTCTCCAGAACCTGATCCGGGTACGGTGACTGAAACTCGGTATGACCCGAAACCGACCCGGTGACGATACAAGTCCGTGCCTTGTTGGAAGCGAAATCAAGATCTGACGGCGGAGATTGCTGCCTTTCGTCATCATCAGACATTTGCTCCGACATCTAAAAAAAACCCAAAGTGGAATAATACAAAAAAAAAGGGATCTTCTTCCCCTGTAGAATGGATTGTTGGTTTCAATCGAATTAGCAACAGAGCATTGAAAAATAAATAAAAAGTTCAATCTTTTAAAGCAAGAGAGAGAGGAAAAAGGAAGGAAAGGAGAGTAAAAATAAAATAAAGGGAGTGGAGAGTGAGAGTGGGGTTTGTATCTCTTCTTAAATCTTAATATGACTGTGAGAGAGCATTGGGATTCTCCATGTTTTTAGCCTTTGCCTCTTCAACTCTTCTCTTTCATCTGTAAATATCCTATCCCTCCACACTTCTCCTCCATTATTTGGGGTGTGTTTTTTTCCCTTTTCTTTTTTACAAGCTTGTCATTTTATTCTTTATTTTTTCTCCAAAAAAAAATTTGTTGTCTTTCGTAGACAGTAGTAGCCCAGTAAATAAAAGAACTACTACTATGTTGTCTATGTATGCATATGGTATATACTGTTTTCTACTTTCTTCTTCCTTTTGTTGACTGGTTTTGACATTTATTTGGGTTTTCCTAGTTGAGTTTTACTATTAGTTTTTTTTTGGGTAAATTTACCTAAGGTCACTAAACTATTAATAAATTTATATTTTAGTCACTTAACTTCTAAAAGTTACAAAATGGTCACTAACCTATTCAAAAAAATTTATTTAACTCACTAGGTTATTAAGTGTTTTTTTTTTAAGTTCAGGTTAGCAAGCTCCAAACAATGTTTCGATGACTAGTATAATGGATCAGTTGCCATTGATGAGTAAAGGAATATACCTTATATCTAAGTTGATCTAACAGTCAGTGTCTAGAATTGAATAAAAAAGTTGTTTAAATTTTAATTCGCAAATTCATGACATTCAAAGTTTGGTTCATGAAAAAAAATTGAATTGTAGAAGAGAAGGGGAATAAGAGCTTTGTGCAGGTGGTGCGAACAAAGAAAGCCATACAATAATAATTTTAACAACCCAGAGGCTTAAATGAAGACTTTGGAATAGTTCAATGACTATTTTATAACTTTTTGAAGTTGAATGACTAAAATGTAAATTTACTAAAAATTTAGTGAGTTTGGGTATAGTTTATTTCTTTTTTTGTGTTATATGAAAATTGTGGCTTTAATTTCAATTCTTTAATTTTTGAATTAATCAATTTTATTTTTTGTTATTTTAAAATTTGAAATTTCAGTATTGACCCAAATAATATCAATTAAATTTATTAGGTTAAATTTTATTTTAGTCGTTTATTTTTATATCATCCATGCCTCTTTTACGGTTCATGTTTGTTGTTTTAAGGTTCAAACATACATTGTCTCTTTAAAAATGTAATGTGTTTTACCATTACACCCAACACTTGTTGGTATTAGTAACATATTATGATAAGTAATGTATTTGTCATATATTCTCCAATTTAATCATTTTTAATTTTTATATTTTTCTATTTTTAAAATTTTAATCCTAACCCAACCATTAATTTTTAATTTTATTAATTAAAATAATATAAATTTTTTTATTTAGTATTACATGAAATAGTTAACTAGCATTACGCTTGTGTTATACAAAATCTAGCTATGCTGTTACGCTGAATGCTTGTGTGAATCAGGAGTCTTACATAGTACAGGGACCTTGGCAGAGGCTTTGGAACTTGCCTCTTCTGCCCAAAGTAAAGGACTTTGCTTGGAGGTGTGGGATCGGTATCGTTCCATGTAAGGCAGCTTCGGTGGCGAAAGGGTGTGACCTTGATCCTCAGTGCAATCGGTGTGGGTCGACTGAGACAATGGATCATGTTCTTCTACTTTGTCCGAAGGCGGCTGAGTTATAGACTGTAGCGGGGTACGCCTTTAATTTTTCAACCTGTTATGATATGTTCCTGTTTGCACTTTCGCAATTAGCTAGTCTGAAACAGTAATGACATATCAGCGGCGGCCATTGTCCATTTTTCTGAAGCGTACTTGAATGATTGGGAGGAGGCACAATTGAATGATTGGGAGGAGGCACAATCTTTGTTTGGACGAAATGTCGATGGTTCTACGAGATGCAGCTAGCTCCTTTTTGCGTGGCTTCTCGAGGTCGTTTACCACGAGATTGGACCCGCAAGTCGGTGCGGCTATGTCTGTTCGAGAGGCCTTGTCCTGGATCAAGCATTGTGGCTTCACTAGTATCATCATTGAGTCGAATTGTTTTATGATTGTTTTTGAATTTTCTAAATTATTTATTTTTAAAATTTTAAATGGAATAAGGACTAAATTAAAAATATATATAAATATTAAAAGTTAAATTTATTATTATATCAATTAAAAATTACGCTTTCAACCTGTGCTAATGATGTGATGAATGAATCACAAAAAAAATCATAATAATAACGATAATGTTGTTGACGAAATTAAATTTCTTTTATAATTAGATAACTAATAGTTAAGTAACCAATGATATAATTTACCCAAAATTCAAAAAAAAATTAGAACTTAACTAAAAGATATATTTAGTAATACAGTTTTTTTTTAGCTTCTAATCATTATCCATAACTCCTTTTCAACCCATAAATAGGAAGATAATGCGATTTAGTGCACTCGAACTCACGTCCTCCTGCATTGACAATAATGCACATTTTTTTCCTTACGTAAAACATTTGTCAAATATTTTATTAAAGTTGTGATGAGATATCTATAGATTAAAGAAAATAAACATATATTTCTTTTTCTTTATACAATGTTTATTTTTATCCATAATTCTTCTTAGTCCTTAAATCATTAAAAAAAATGTGTTTAAGCATGCTCGAACCCACATCAACTTGATTGCTACGATAGCAACTGTCTCAATTAAGCTAAGGCTCGATCAACAATAAGCAATTGTATTTAGAACATGACCAATAGACCGAATCGATTAGACTGAAAACTGATTCAAAATAAGAGGTTAGACCAATTAACCTACAAATCAAATGAACCGTACTATAAAAATAGTTGAATCAATTTTTTTCTATTTTTTAATTATTTATATTTAACAAAATAATATTTTATGAATACAGCTTATTATTTTAATAAAGTATTTAATATTACAAGTTTATTTGAATAATAAATTTTAAAATTCAAATAATATTCTTAATATATTATTGAAAATATTAATATTGATTTTTAATAATATATATATATTAAAATTATAAATACACCACTATTGAATGAATATTTTAATTATATAAATATAAAGTATTCATTTAAATCATTCTTACATTCATTTATCCCTTTCAAGTCTAATGTGATAATATTCACTCTCATGTATGTAATTTGGGAATTATTTATTATTAAGTTTATACGATATTACTTATTATAAAAATTATATTATATAATTTATCAAATAACGAAAAATATTTTACACAAAATCATCGTAACATTAAAAGTATAACTTTTTCGAAAATCAATTCATTCTTTAGAAATCATTTTCGAAAACTATTTTCAACGAAACAAAGTACAACGTTATTTTATTTTATTTATTATCATATAATTTTCAAACATTTTATGATATTTCTATTTTAATGTCCAATAACTTTACAACAAATCAAAACCTTTTCAAAAAGTACTAAAAAGTATTTAATGATTTTTAATAATATTATCAGCTTACCATCCAATAATTCACAAAATAGAAGGACAATTATATCTTTTATGGATTTATTTATTTTATTTAATTATAAATGTCTCGTAAATTTATAGGTTATAAAATTACATACGGATTTTTATCTAATGTTCAATATTATACATAAATTTTAATTTTATGCATGAAATATTAATTTAATTCAATATCTACAAACCACTAATACCATTATGTATACATATTGCACACAAATAATAATATTTATTTAATATAAAAACATGCGATTGAATAAAATCAAAGTTTCATATATAAATTTGAACCACGATCAATATTTCATATATATAATTGCATTAAATCACAATTCACGTATCAATTTGTACATTAAACTAAAATTTCATATATAATTTTAAATCATATTATCCCTAAATTTATTTATTTATTTCACATAAAATTAATTCTAAAATATATACAAAATAGTATTAAATAATTTTCAATATTCCAAAACACTTATGCATTAAGATTGTAAAACATTCTTTTTACTGAAACCAATGTATGCTTCGAGGATAAATTTCGGAATTTATGGTTATCTCTAATATTTAAACTTTACTTTCAAATCTCCAAAATTTTTTATATTAACTCTAATCAGATTAGGGTCTATTTGGATGGACGATGCGTTTACTTACAGTTAGTGTAAAAATAACAGTGACAATGAAATTAGATATTGTAATAATATTGTAGCATGAGAGAAAAAAACTAAACACGCCACACAAAAAATAAACATCAATCTAAAAGGGTCCTAATCTAATTTTTTACTCTAAATTATTATATTTAGTTTTATTTATTTTAAAAAAATATTATGTGTTTCTTTTTTGGATGATTGCAACAATGACTATTGTGGGTAGATTTTTTTTCCTAATGTCAGAAAATATCTTAATCATCAACGTGGAAAGTGACAAAACAAATGAGAGAGAGAGAGAAAACATTGGTGGATTTTCATGGCTTCTTTTTAATTTGAGGAATCTTTTCCTTCATTTTCTTGTCAACCAAACAATTCCACCATAATAAGCAAACGTACCAAAGCCGGTGGCACCTTCCAATGCATAAAGAAACATATATAAAAATAATTTTTACAAGATTATTATTTTAACAATTCAATTATTAAATTTGTCAATATATTTGTACTTGTTTTATGCATTAAATTTTTAAACTGATCCGATATCTCTATTATATCGATATAAAATATTATCGTATTAACATATATTTAACAGTTGAATGATTAAAAAAATGTAATTGGTATGCATGATTTACATGAACGGAACCTGAAATATGACGGTTAAATTGTTAAAATTTTAATTGTATAAAAATTACGAAATGATGTAAAATTACTTAAGTTTCATATCGGTATAAATAAATCTCTCCCATATATAGTAAAGATATTGTTAGAGATTGTGTAACCCGAATCCTGTCACTTGTTAAAAAATAAATACAGTGAAAAATAAGGGAATTATTCTTCTTCTATTTGATTTTGATTAGAACAAGATTTTTCAACCCTTAAATAGACGTAGCCAAAACTCTTATTGTACATTCGTTTTTCAACATTAATGAATTTTTTCCTCCTCTACATGTGGTTTTTCCCCCGAAAAGGGTTTCCACACAAAATCTGTATTTTTTTTATGATTGTTCTACCATTATTATCGACGTTTATTACAACAAATATAATGACTTAATCCCCATTATACAATATATTTGACTTAATTAATAAAGTTTAGAACTTAAATGCATTAAAATTTTTTATTCTTTCCATATAATTAATCTAACAAACATACTCAACTTTTATTCATCCTTCTCCTATGTTTTTCCAAAATAATTACAAGAAATTTTATAAGTATATACATATTAACATTCAAGTAGCATATGGCCAATGGCAACCATTAGTTTAAAGGTTCTTTAGTAATCTTGAAAATAAGATTTTGTGAGCATAAATTCCATTCAAAGGAGAGGAGAAGCCAAGGAACAATAAATAGTGATTTTAAAGATATTTATGGTTTACTTCAAAACTTTTAGCCAACCAAATTGGAAGCCCAGCTGGCCATTGATTTGATTTTTGTTTTGTTTTTGTTTCGGTTCGTGTTTGGGTTTTTTTTTTTTGTTTAAGGTGGATTTGGATGGGCGGTGCGTTTACTTGTGATTAGTGTAAAAACAGTTGTAGCTAGCGTTGAGATTAGATATTGTAACGATACTGTAGCGTGAGACAAAAAGCAAGCTAAACGCATTGCACCGTCCATCTAAACCCACCCTTAAAATATCAATAACCTATTGTTTTTCTAGAGAAATTTTCATTTAGGGAACACTGAAAAATATATATGTTTGGACAAGGATATGAACTGTCCATTTACATTATAAACATTGAAAACCAACCATTCCTTAGTGCAAATTCAGAGTTTTCACCATCAATTTTCTTTTATGGGACCTTTCTGTATACCCTTCCTTTGATTATATAATATCAAAAACAATATCTGTTCAAAATCACCATTAGACCAAACATATTGATAATTTCGGGTCGAAACAACTAATTTTGATACATGAAAAATCTTACTTGTTTTCCAGTATTATAAGAACTAGATTGAAAGTTGAACTAATTGAAACTATAGTTATTAGTTTAACCGTATATTTTAAAAATCTAAAATACTTTCGTTAAAATTTTAAAAAATAGAAATTTGGGTTTTTTTTGTATTTAAATGTTTTTATCGGTTCAAATCAATTCTAATTATTTTCAATTATATATCACAAATTAAATTGATCAAATCATTCATTTTTATTCAATGAATCAATCCAAAGACAACTATGTTTTCTTTTTTCTGATAACATTTGTCCACACATGTATGAAAGCTTTCTTTGAGGCCTTTGATTCCTATAAAAGTAGCCTTCACTTTATGGCCAGATATATTCACTAAGCATACTAGAGTTTTGAGGAGGAAGAGTGACATGAGAGTGTATCTTTGTGTATATGAGAAAAAGAAATTGTAAAAGATCATAATGTATACAGGATTCATACATACAATTCTATATACTATTAACTAATACATCATCGCATCATCTGGTTCACCACATAACACTCGATAAAATCAGTTCAATAAATGTGGGTTGAACCCTAAATACACTTTGTTCGTAAAATCAGAGATTTAAATCCTAAAAAATTCACACTTTATCACTCCAAATCCAAGGAGCATAGCCTTCCATTCCATACCTAACTTCTTTTCCTGCAACAAAAAAATATTGACACATATATGATTAAACTATGAATGTGGACTAACTTTTGAGGATGGGTTTCTAGGGTAAAAAATGTGTGTTGCTTAAAGTTGGGAATAGGCTTTATAGCTATGCTTTCAATGATGGAGAATATAGGTTTGACAGACAAAGCAGTGGTTGAAGTTCCAAAAATGAGGAAATTTGATGGACAAAACTTAATATTTAATTGTGTGGATGTAATAAGTGAAAGTATAATATCTTGAACAATTATTAGTCACTTAAAGTGGGGCTAGCTGTATGTAAATTATTGAATTGAATAGCAAGTTTATCACTTCTATAGAATTTTGCAGACCCAATTTCTATAGTTATTGGGATAATAAAATGTTTACATATACAAACCCAATTAAACTATTAGATTTGAACCAATTTTGTAAGTATATGTGTTCTATGTGAGTACCAATAATAAATGTGTGAATCTTCAGCTCAAAACAGCTACAAGTATTGGTGAAATTATGGTTTTGGTATTATAAAAGAAACCAGTGATTAATTCTCTGTATTCGAAATCCATTTTATAAAAATAACTCGTTTTTTTTCTTTAGCTAAATTAAAGTAATAAATGTTGAGTTTAATAGTAATTCATAAGGAACATTATACTTTTAAACAAAAAACACGGGTTAAGATATTGGATTAATATTGTTGAAAAAAATAATCACAAATTCTGAACATAAATCGTCAAAACGAAAGTAAAGTGAAAATATGGAATAAGTCACGAATCATATTACAATACAGAGATGAAACACATAATTTGATTGAAAATATTGAAGTACCATATTGATAATGAGATTCATGTAAAACTTATTGAAGTACCATAGGTTGGCAGGCTTTTGCTTTGTTTTGGGGCTTCTTTCACTTGTTTATGGGCATCAATTTTGAGTCCATCTATTAAACTTTGCGAGACTAATAAAAGTACAAGAAGAGCGGTTAGATTCGGTGATTTTTTTTTAAATGAAAATTTCATTTTTATAGATAAAAAAGATGACTTGTATCTCATGTAGACCTGGTCGGGTCATTCGTTCAAGGCCGAAGATTTGTCCAAAAAGTGGGAGGGTTTGAGCAAGAATATAGACTTGAAAAATGAGATTGGACAATAAATAAGGCCCATTTTCTAAACGGGTTGGGCCTTGTGCATATTTTTTACTCGAGCCTGGCTCGAATCACATGCTTATTGTCGGGCTTGAGTTTTATATCTTAATATGGGTCAGGCTTGAATAAAATTTTAGGCTTATTTTTTATGCTCAAGGCCTAAAAGTGGGCCTTAAATTATGCATCGGCTCGGCTCAAACCTTAAATTTCACCACTTCATTTAATCTAGTCTCGATACATTTCTTTAAACCCAAATATGCCCTTAACTCTGTAATCTATACTATAATAAGCCTTTTAACCAATATCAAATCAAACCCCTAAAACTTAATTTATTCCTAAATAAAAGCTTGAAATAAATCAACTTTTCATTTTAAAATTTAGAGAAAAATGACTTATTTAGGACTTAAAAAAGGGTATACAGACTTATCTTTAAAAAAATAGAATAAAGTTAAGAGCCTTCTCTAATATGTTATCTCTCTAAAACCATAGCTCCTACTTGGAAAGGTACTAATTAGAAATTTGGGGAAACTAGGCAGGCCCAAAATGTCCATGCATCCTTCACCTGAAATATTGAGCTTCTAAAAGGTGCAATATAATGTACTCAATGGATCATAAGTTGGAAGTTGTTTTTTTTTTTTAATTGGACCAAATAGGGATCCAATTAGAGCCTGAAAACTTTTCGGGTACTGAAGTTGAGTTATATATTTTTACAATAGTAAAAATATAATTTTATCATTTTAACAACTTATATCTTTATAATTTTTAAAAGATTAAATAAATTTTTAAAATCTTTTTTAGGGTTAAAGTGTAATTTTACCTCTATTAATTTAAAATTTTATAAATTTAAAATAGCTTAAATGAAAATTTTTCCATTTTAGAGGGGTAGACCTTGCTAACTCCTAGCTTCGCCTCTGGATTCAACAATAAGGTCCAAAAACTTGAGCATAGGTTAATTTTATGGCATATATCTAACTCAACTAGTAAAGAGATTAATGTTCCTTAAATAGAATGTTAAATTCGAGTTTTACGAATAAAAAAAAATGTTGAAAGAATTTATCTCCGAAACTCCACTTTAAATTTAATTGGAGTCGTTGTAACTTCTAAATGCTAAAAGACGAAAGGAAAAATAAAAGTTCGGTAAACTACATGACTAAATTATGGATAAATTTTTATTTTGGTCATTTAATTAAAAAAATTATAATTTGGTCACTAAAATTTTCAAAACTTTTCGTTTAAGTCACCAGGTTATTAAAAATGATGATATAACGGCTTTCTCTGTTAGCATTACTTGCACCAATCAAAAGCTTTCCTTCCTCTTTTCTTCTACAGTTTATTTTTTTTCATTAAACAACTTTGGGTATCACGGATCTCCGAACCAAAATTCAAACAATTTTTTCTTCGATCTCTGACATTAACCGTCAGATCGACTTGGACCTAAAGTATGCTCTTTTACTTGTCGATGATTATTGATCCACCATACCAATCGTCAATAATTGCTTGAAGCTCGTTGGCGGAATTTAAAAAAAAACATAACAATCCAATGACTTAAATAAAAATTATTGAATAGTTTAATGACTTAAATGAAAACTTTTGAATAGTTTAATGACCAAATTGTAAATTTTTCTAGTTAAACTACCAAAACAAAAAATTACTCATAATTTAGTGACTAATGGTGTAATTTGCCCAAAATAAAAGATGGCAGATGGCAGTTGATTCTACATTGAATGTGATGGGGCATGGCTACATCAGTGAGGGACCATATTTTATTACTTTTTAGCTACTGTTTCCTAGGGAATATGTGTAATATTTAAGATTTAATTTGTCGCTTTGTTAAAGGAGATTCAAGTCAATATGTGAATGTTATATATATATATATATATATATATATATATATATATATCACTATTAAAATGTTAAAATATGCTGTTAGTGTTTGTATTTCTATAAAATTTTAGATTGGTAATTAAAAATTAATTTTTTATTTTTATTAAAAAAAAGAAGAAAAGTTAATGGACAGATTACTAGTTTCCAATTAAATTAAGAATTAAAAACAGATAAAATAAAATAATAAATAAACAATAAAAGAAACATAAACATTTATTTTATAAATTATAAAATAAATTAAAACTTTAAACCCAGTTCAACATGTTTTAAACTTGTTTGACAATTTTTTAGCGGTTTAACTAGTTTTGATTGGTTCTGTCCTTTTCCTATCTTATGGTACCTATTGAATATGTTAGATCAATAATATCAATTCAACTGGTTCGATTCGATCATAATAACCATGAAAAGGAATATTCTCAACCTCAAAGTATTCTGATATAAATGAATACTTATTTTTATATATATACACTTGATTGTGGCATGTTTATGATGTGGGTAAAATTTTATGTGACAAATTTGTACAAAACTGATATAAAAATCAAGTGTGACTCTTATTGAAATGGTAAATTGAAAATAGTGAAGATCATAATGTCTTGGGGTTTAAATCTTATCATGTGCAAGTAATTTTCTAAATTTTATATAGAATATAAAGAGACAAAAATACCCTCAAAATGATTTTTGTTGATTTACAAAAATAACGAGTTTTTGATGATTCCATAATAGAGTTGAGGTAATGCCAGCTCAATCAAACTCTTAAATAATAACATAGATATATGCACAAATGCATGTATTCAACTATGAATCGTAAACTAAGATACTCCTAAAAATTTAATCAAAATTATGTCGTCAAACTTGATCATTTTCACTGAAAATGCACCAAGACACATCATAACAATAACCAATTACCAATCTTTAATTATTGTATTTTATCTCTCACGTGTGTTTGCCACTTTCCCCTTTCTCTGGTAAGTTTTCAAACCCTAGCCGCTTGGGGCGGCAACGGTGGCAACTTGCTAACCTCCCCCCTTCCACCTTCTCTTCTTTCATCTCCACAATTTCCTCTCTTCTTCTCTTTTCTTTCACCATCACCATCACCATCACCTCCACCACCACTTCCACCCCTCATTTCTTCTCTTTTTCTTCTTTTTCCTCTCTTCCCTTTTGGCCATAGAAACAATAGGTGGAATAGAAACAACAAATAGGGCAAGGTTATGATTTGGTGGAATAAAAAGTGATGCCAATAACTGCGAGAATGAAGGGAGAGGATGAGAAATTGACACACTGGGTCTATTTGAAGCTGGTGACTAAGTCAAGGGAATGGTTTGGGTGAAGTTTTGGCTTGAAGGAAGCTTAGGGGAAATGGGGTTGGCGAGGTTCATCAAAGCTAAAAAGTTTGCTGGGTTGGTGGAGTTGGTTGGGTTTGCTGGGTTAAAGAAAGCATCAATGTAAGAGGAGGAAGCCATGGTTTGTCCATGCTCACCTCACCAATTTTTGATACAAGTCTCAACAAAGGAAGAGATAGGGAAGAAAAGGTAGTGGTGTAAAAGAAGCCGGTTCACTTAAACAGACGGAGAGCTGGAGACAAAAGAGGACTGTATGCTAAGAGTAAGAGCTTATACCTAACACAAATTTTACCAAATTAAATTATAGATATTAAATTTCAAATTTAATCATGATAAAGGGTTAGAAATATTATTTATACCTAACATAATCATCTTTTCTTTTTTTTTTTTTATGAATTACAAGAGGAGGGTAAAGTCCTAACAACAACGTAACTAGCACAACTCGAACCCAGGCCACACCTAGGGTGGAGAACACCCTGACCATTAGGCGAGGTTCCTAACATAACCATATTTAATCTATACTACTATATATAAAAGGAATGCCATGGGCTTTTTCTTATGCAACACATGTCACAACCTTTTGGTTTTATTATTATTATTATTATTATTATTATTATTATTATTATACAATAGCCAAATATTAATTTTGGTTCGCATATTTGAGATTTAATATCTATAATTAATCTTTCACATAATTTGATACCTCAAATTTTATAATAACACTAGTTAATCTAGTTACTTTATTATGATTAAAATACTTAAATGAATTTTAAGAACTATTAACATCATTAAATTTTTTTATTAAATTCATTTCCATTACAATAATTTTTTGGTTACGTGGCCGACAAATGATTTTTTTTTTAAATTTTAAAATGTCACACCAACAAATTTAATAGAAGAATTTCAACGTTATTAACAACTGAACCTGAATTTTCAAATCCCAAAAGTAGAAAGACTGATTTCCAAATTTACGAACATTACAAAAACTTGAAACATATTTTGACCTTCAAATTTTTACTCTATAATTTGACCTAAAAAGAAAACTAACCCAACCAAAAGCGTGGGTAAGGATCAATATTAGTTATATATAGGGTTAATATATCATTTGGTAGTTGAGTTTGACTTCAATGTTCAATCTACAGTACCCAAACTAAACAACACCATGTAACCCAAATGAATGTTTGACACATGTGGTCTAGTAAAAAAATATAGGTACTTAATTGGGTAAAAAAAAAAGCTCATGTATCAAAATTGAACATTGAGGCTAAACTCAAGCACACAATTAGGACAAATAAAATCAAGTATCAAAATTTAAAAACTCAAATACCAAAATGCACATTAAAACCAAACTTAGGTACCAAATTGGGATAAAAAAGTTTCAAGTATCAAACTGAATATTAAATTCAAACTTAGGTATCAAATAATATATTAATCCTTGAGACAATAACAAGCACAACAAAGCTTTGATATAGGGTTGTTCAAATGGTTATTGTTTCGTTTATTAACAGAACCGAATTACTATTAATTGAATTACCTAAAATGTAAAAATCTTTAACTGTTAACTGAACCGATTTTTTTTTCAAATACATTAACCGAACCGAAATATTTGAGTAATTCGTCGGTTAACCAAATTAACTGAAATTTATATTTTTTTGTCTTTTGGTTAAAATAAGTATAAAACATATAAAAAAATACATTGCTAATGTCCATTTTCATTTTTAATAGTTCAAAAAATATATATATAATATATATTATTTATTTCAATTAATATAAAAATAATAATTCAAAAATACATTGAATATAAAAATATATTGTATATTATTTATTTCGATTAATTATCCGATTTTTGAACTGAATTAATTGATACCTAATGTTGTAAAAAATTATTAACTAATTTCTGACCAAACTAAATTCGGTAACTGATCAATTAACTGAATTAAATCGATTCGATCGATTAATTCGATTTTAACTGAACAATAAACACCTCTACTTTGAGCATTGCAATTAATAGTTTTTTTCTTTTTCCTCTTTTCGTAGAAAAGAGAAAAAGAAAGAGAGAACCCACAATCCCACATTGTTCCCTAACACCTCTTACCAAACGCTTTTTATTTCCGACAGCTTCAGTTCCGCTATACCATCTCATCTCTTTACTTGACTTTCCCCAACATCAAACATGTTGTCTTTGTTCCCCACTTACTATTATTTCTTCTCTTTTAATTTTCTCTTTTATAACACTTTCTTTTCCCTATTTTGAAGCACATTTATTATTATTTAGAATTATACAGTAATATAAATAGTTGTTTGGTTTTTTTTTTTAAAATACATTAGTTAATAAATCTTAAGTTACATGTTCTTTTCTTATAATTTTCTTAGCATGTCCTGTAATACTCTAAAAATTTGAATGTCTGGTTGTTGAATTTTATTGTAATTAAATCTTTGTATTTGTGGCTATATGCTCTATGTCTTTGTTTAAAGTCAGAGGTTCAAGTCATGCTTTAGGAAGTTCTGTTCTTTTATAATTAACCTCTACTATTGAGTCATTGCTTTAAGTTTAATTCTGTGCGAATTTTTATCAAGAATGAACTTGTTGATTCAATCGTTAAGTTTTTGTATATCCTTTGGTCTTGGTGCTTGCGTTAAGGAATATTTTTGCTACATGTTGAGATTCTGATCGATAGTTAGATTAGAATGCAACGTTCTCCTTTCCCTTCCTTCCCTTTTTTTTTTCTTCTTTCTCTCATTTCTTACTTTTGGTGTCTATATTATTGAAGACATGGGAAAAAAAAACATTGACTATTCTACTAGTTTTTGTTATTAGTATTCAAGTTGTTGGAAAAAAAATGGATTTTTTGGAAGCTCTGAGGCATATTCTCGATTGGTAAAGGTGGAGATCTGAATCATAAAATTATGATTTTATATTCTACCCCATGAGACCTTTACAATGGTATATCATATGTTCAAAATAATTGAGTAATGAATGAGAAATTGACGCTCAAAGTAAGCCACTTGTGAATTATGTTGAGGAAATTAGAAAACTTAGTTCCACATTGGTTAGATATCAAGTGTGGAATATGTTTATATATATGAACCAACTTGATAGTTATTGAATGACTAATTTAGTGCTTTTCCTTGCTTGCAAGGGGGTGCAAGTCCAAACTTGTTGAGGTTGGGGGCAAATTGGTCTAGACATTTTCTCTCAAGCTCTTCTAGGCCTGCGGGGTATTTTAGCCCAATATGTAATTTTATTTTGGTTTTTAATGGCCCTTAAATCACGGACGTTAATGGCTCATTTCGAGATCTTTTCCCTGCACATTTCAAACCTATTTTTGGTAATAGAAGAAAGTGAGGGTATAGTTCGTTGATCACTGTAGCCATGCTACTGCCGTGCTCATCTCGTTGTTGTATCTTAGGAGACAGTCGACCAACGTTTCTGAGACATCAAAGAAGCGGCCGAATCTGTTTTAAGGAAACTATGAAAACAAGACTCAACTACCAGTCAAATTTTTGCCTACCCACGAATACACAAAATTGATCTAGTTTTATTTCTAATTTCTGTTTTTTCATATTATATATATATATATATATATATATATTGTTCTGGTTTGATCTTGGGATTTAAATCAATATTTTATATTACTGTTTATTTCACTAACGTATTTGCAAGACAAGTTTAATATGTATAGTTTATTATTATGATTCAAGTACTAAAAGCCATCTTAGTGGCATAAATACTTGATTTTGTTATTGGTTATAATATGTTTAGTCTTAAAATATTAGAATCCAAGTATTGATATGAATGATTTCAGGTATATTTAGTAGATGTGGTTTTTCTAAACTTAGTATATTTATTTTTCTAGATTATATGTTTATTTATTGTTTGGTGCTTTTTAAAGAAAATCAAAATAAAAAAGATTGTACAATTCATAAAAGTTATTGTCATATTCTTGTATGATTTTTTTTTTAGAAAAAGTAAGATTATGAAAATCTGATAAAACCAAAAGAAAAAGTGATAACAAGAATAAATGAAACAAAGCATTCTTAATCAATTTATTTACTTTTCTATTAAAATTTATTTACCTTTTTTTTGGTAAATAGTAAAATGATTATTTTGGAAAAAAAATCATTTTAATGGTAAAAATAATCAAGTTAATATGTTAACATTTATTACATGATTAGCAATCTACCTACCAAATGATGGACTATTTATTTATCATGTCAGTACACTAGTTTTTCTCATGTTGAAACATATGTGTTAAATAAGCATTTTCCTTAAGTTATTCTACTAGTAACCAAACGAGCGGCATTAATGAATTAAAGTAGGTATATTTATAAGTTTTTTTAACCTTCCGTAAATTAATCACTATACGTTAAATCCGTTATTTCTGTTAAAAACTATTACATCTAAATAACATTAACCGTTTGTGACTATCCCTTCCAACAATGTCGTCTCTAATATTCGAACCTGAATCCTCCTATTAGAGATGCTATATGACTTACCATTACACCTAATCACTAGTTTCTTTTATATATTTTCTAACAAAAAATTGGTAATTTTCCATATTGGAATCCTATTTTCACGTTTAAATAAAGAAAATATGAAGATATAACATTATCAATAACGCAAAAATGTGTTAATATGGAGTAACCTCAGTATCACTATTTCTTAACTAATCTGACATTAAGTAATATGGAATTTGTGACCATTTTTATATTAGGTACAAGATTCATAACAATTTTATGTACTATTAATGATCTTAATTAATTTTAATTAAATAAAAACATTAATGAATCAAATGTTAATCAATTAATTATTATAAGTGATTTTTTATTAATTATTTATTAGTTAAGAAATAAAATTTAGTTCTTATTTAAGGAAGGAACCATGCTTAATTCTAGATATCAAGGATGCTTGGTAAACAGAGTTTTGGGTCATTTTTAACTGATTTGGGCACAAATTGAGGATTGGATAGTCAAATCCTCTGATTATAGTATTTGATAAATGGAAGTTTACAAGAGCTTGTTGAGCTAAAACCTCTCAAATAAAAAAGTTGGGATGGACAACTTTTTTCAACAACTGATTGGGTATGAGATATGTAAAATGACATATTTAACCATATTTGGCTCTCAAACCTAATAGGGGTGTCAAGATATCAATAGCCTTTATTCTCCAATTTTCACTTTCATCTCCAAAGTTCAAAGTAAATCTAAAAAAAAAAAATCCACCATGAATCTACAAAAATCAACATTGTCGCAAGAAATTTTCAATCGAGCCCATTCATCCTTGAATATTTATGCACTCTTAATTTATTTTCAATTTACTTGTGTAAGATGTTTTCCTATGCAACTTTTTATTAATTGAAATATGGTACTTGACAAATTTATTTAGAGTGTAACATAATTACCACTAATTTACATACTAAGAACATGACATAATTATCACTAAGAATATAGTTTACAATTATATTTATACATTATTAATATTTATCAATTTTCACAAGGTTAATATTTGCAAATAAAGAATTTAAAAAATTATTTATTTAAAATTTTAAAACATTCACTAATTAATTTTCATAATAAAGACTAGAATTTTATAAACAAATAAATACTTAACAATAAAATGTATCATGCCCTTATTTGTCATTTTACACATATCAATTTTCAGCTACGTTTTATCAAACACTTTTGTCTTAAATTTTTATATTTTTATAGTTATTTCACTTCAATTTAAGGATAGTTAAATAAAATGTAATTAATCCAATCAAATATAAAAGAATCAAATGCTTATAATTATTTTTAATACCGAAAAATAAAAATTAAAGAGAAGGGAGAAAAGGGTGAACAACCCACTGTAAAGATAAAGGAAAGATGAGACTTGAGAGAGACAAAAAAGGGGAAGAAGAAGAAGAGGTTATAAATGGAAAATGAGTAATTAATCTCATGATCTAAAGCTGATCACTTGGCAAAAAAAGAAAAGGTGATTTTGAGGTATACAAGGAAGAGCCTAGAGATTTGCAGAAGGCAAGAGAGAAAAAAATGGAGAAGGTGACAGATGTTAACAAATAAATATTTTGCAGCTTTGCATGACAAACACGTTTTGATTTCCATTTTTGAAATTTACTCATTCATCATCACATGATGTAAGTATTTCAATGGTGGAAGAAGGGAAAATGACCTGATAAAATTCCAAGCTAAGATGTTGCAGTTTTTGAGCTCAAAGGGAGAGATTAATTAATAACAAAAACTAGGTGTTAGAGAAGATGTTTTATAGTTTTGAGCAATGGCTCATTCACAACAAATATAAAAATTAAAAACCCTAATCATGAATTTTTTTGTCCCATTATAATAATCATAATGGTTGTTAGGGTTTCTTACCAAGGGTGTTCTTGTTATTGTGCATCCAGACTTTAAGAACATGCCTTTTAACACCAGTCTCTTCACAAAATTGTTGTATGGCAGCTTCATCATGTTTTTGAATCCTCCACCCCAGTTTTTCAGCGAAATCAAGCATTTTTTCTTTTTGTTCGGCTGTGAATTTTGTTCTGAATCTCTTCTTTGATCCTCCGCCACCGCCACTGCTACTGGGATTCGAGAAGTCTTCTTCTTCTCTACTGTCCCCGCCGCCACCTGACGCTGCCGGCAACGCTAATGGCCTGTACTGTGAAGGTGGCGTGAGGTGGAGATATCCGGCTGGTGGTGGTGCCCGATAGTAAGGCGAGAATTGGGGGTACTGCTGGTGGTGGTGGTAGTGAGGGTTATAGCTATAAACATTACTTTCCCCCTCGGTTTCCTTGCGATGAAAATTCCTATGGCAGTTACAGGCGGCGCATTTCAAGGCCTCGACGGTCCCTTCATCACCCGCCGCTATGAACTCGCAGCAACCATCCACCGCGTGGCCGCCGATACTCACGGCGTGGTTCTTCAGACACTCTCGATACCTTACCGTGGTGGACCCCACTTTTCTCGCCAAGCCATCACCACCGCCGGTGGGGGTAGGTCCCGGTTTCGACCAAGTTTCCGATAAGGTACCCAGTGAATCGTAGCCTGGTGGAACAGCCATACCCATTTCTTCTTCTTGGTCATCATGTTCATCAAAATCCATTTTTTTTCACTGCCCTCTTTTTTGACTTTCTTGTTTTGTTGATTTGATTGGGGGTGGGGGAGATTTTACATGGCAGACCGAGTTAACTCAGCAGATCCACCATGAACAATAATTGAAAAAAGAAGCGAGTTTAGATAATATAAAACAAAGGGCTTTGGAGAATAAAAATTATGGGTTTTAGCTGAGAAGAGAAGATAAGAGAAGGGAAGAGAGTGTGGCCATGAATTCCCTAACCTGCAAAAGTGTCTTACTAGAAAGGTTTTCATGTGCTTTCCATTTTCTGAAACCAAATAAGCAATTTACTTACCTAATTCCAATTTCCACCTGATTCACATTACTATTTCTAATGTTTTAGTCCACTTTTATCATTTCATTTTAATATCTAAATTTAAAAAATATAAAAATTTAATGATAATGTACTTAAGTTATCAATTTCTAAATAATATTATGGTAATCAGATATGTCAAACTATTGGTTTTTATTCAATCAGTTTGATCGGTTCAACCGTTAAACTAACAATAAATAAATAAAATTTTATAAACATCTAAAAAAATAAAAATAAAAAAGTTATATAAAACTTCAGGTGATGATGTGATATAATTTCAGAATGTCACATTCAGTATTTTAATAACAGGACCAGTCGTTGAACATGTTAGACCACTGATTCTTGATTCAACCAGTCTGATCGGATCGACTGTTAATCCCAATAATAATTAATTAATTAATTAAAATTTTATAAAATCTAAAAAATTAAAAAACATATATATTCATTTTGTGAGGAATATCAATAACTAATGTTACAAAAAAGACAAAAATTAAAATAGAAAAAATAATAATTATTAACAAAAGTTAGTTTATTTTTGTTGATTGAGTCTTAGTTCAATTGTCATAGGTATTGTTATCAATACAGGAGAACATGTATTCGAGTGCACTTCTATTTATGGTGTTGGGGAGAGATTATGAGCTGACATGGGTTTGTGCTTGCTTTTCCCAACAATATCTTTTTCAAAGTTTGAACATGTGTTTAATCTTTTCTTAGATTTGTGGTTGCTTTTACCAATAATGTTCTTTTTTCAAAGTTTGAACCATATTCAAACCTCTGAGGATATAATATATCTTATCATTGTACCCAATACGTATTTATTACACCTTCTTATATTCGAGGTTATTATCGAAAGAAAACTAAGTTCGCATTAAAATTTATATCCTTTTAACATACTAATTGAATATGAAAATTTCTTCAACTCAATTAGATAATAATTTCTTGTACTTTTGGAGGATGTATGCATGTAAAACAGCTCTTCTAAAAATATTATGGAGGTTTTTGTATTAAAAATCATATTACATTTTGCAAACTCTTCTAAAAAAATGAGCAAATTAACCTCTATATATTAGATCAAAGAGCAAATCGATCCTTTCTATTAAAAATTGGCGTGGGTAACAAAATAACTAGACAGTGACATACGACATGTCACATGTATCTCATACTAACGTAAATGTATCAATTTTAACAATAGAAATAGATGAAATTTTTAATGAATGATTAATTTACTTCTTGATTTATCATACAAAGACTAATTTATCTATTTTTAAAATATTAAGATAAAATGCAATCATCCAATGTTAGCTGGTTGAGGATTAGGCATTATTTAAGTGTTTTTAATTAAGCTATTCAATGAATAAACACATCTAATCACAAATAATATTCCTTGTTCAATGTTTATGGGTTTCAATAATAGTTAATTATTTAATGACTTGAAAATTGGTGTCACTTCTTTATTTTTCTATTTTATTGTATGATACCTTTTTAAAGATGAAGACATATGATTTGTATTCGTATAATTGGGAGTTAAATTATATTTATACTCTAAAAGTGAAAGAGTTTAAATAAAAATATAGGTTCGAAAAATAAGTTTAGAAAAAAAAGATCCGTTAGACATTGTCTGTGGTAAGCTTTTTCTAATCCGAGCTCAGCTCGGATTTGCAAAAAAAATATTGTTGTTTTGTCACTGTTTTGCTATCATTTCAATATTATATTGCTACTATTTTGTTGTTATCGTTTGAATATTGTATACTTCTTGCTTTATTATTAATTTTACTACTACTTTAGAGGCATTTATTTATTAAATTGCACCTATCTTAGTGTTATTTATGTATAATTTTTTTAAATGTATTTTCAATTTGTTGGGCGACATTTATTTTAATGTTTTTAATGTATTTGATGGATTATATTTGTTAAATTTATTTTTATATAAAAAATTTTAATACAAGTGGGCCGGGCCGGGATCAAGTTTTAACTTTTTATCCAGATCGAACTTCAGCAAAAATTTAAACTCATTTTTCAGACTGAGCCTAGCCCAAATCTATCAAGCGATCCTGAAACTTTATTACGACCTAATCCGACCCATCATCATCTCTAATTATGTTAAATATACATAATTAAAACCATAATTAATATTAAAGGAATAAGGAGTGGGAGTTTAATATATAATATTATTATTTAAGATTGACAAGAGAGATATGGGTACCCAAAAGGGGGACAGCTGCTTCAACATTGGGTAGCAGATCAGCTTAAAACTTAGTACTTGGATTTTACACTGTATAATTAATTAGTTGATGCCTACGGCTATGGACATAAAATGTCCACAGGTGCCCAAGTGCAACCCATCTCCCTCAGCTACATGTAAGATTATTTTTTTAATATTTTATTTTTATTTCATTGTCCATGTTCGAAGTTTATGGTTTCTTTTCTCAATAAGGTTCGAATCCGCATCCTCTTTAAAAGTGCAATATATCTTACTTTTCCACTTAATACTTATTGGTTCAGTTATATGTAACGTTGATCTATAATATCTTTTCTTTTTCTATTCAAAGAGTTTTATACGGCACCGACAAGTGGTTAGAAGAAGTGGATATGAACTTTTTCTCATGTATTTGGATCAATTTTGTTGGGAGGACTTTCCTTGAATACTACCCTATGCCTGAACAGGGTTGGTCTTAGACCGTAAAACGAATGAAGACTCTCATGATTATACTAAAAAAAAAGAGTTTCAAGCGAAGTTAAGACCACCATTGACCATTTCCAATGCATTAAATCTTTCTTTCTTTTTTCTAGATGAAGAAAATTTTAAACCAATTACAAAGCGTCCCGTGTCATTCTGAAATTATCATTGATCAAGTTGAGATTACCATGATAAAAACGATGATATTGTATTTGCGTCATAATTATTTTTTTCTAATTAATTTAAATTAATTAAGATATAATTAATAAAAATTATTAAATGATTATTTTATCTCTAATTAATTAAATTAATATAAAATAAATAATAAATAAAAAAGTTTAAATTATTGTAGAACACTCAAAGAAAGAAATTAAATTCTACAAGAATTATTTTTATTCAAGTGACCGCTCTATAAAAAAGGGTCACGGGGCGTAAAACAAAAAAATATACTTATTTTATTTTGTTTTTGCTGGTAATACTATATATAAATAGAAAATAGAAAATTAAATATATGATGAATAATAAATAAAAGGCCACTCCATTTCGACAAAAAACCCACGCCCAAGTTCCATAGCTTTGGGTCCGCTATCTCAATCATGATTTTTCTACCCCTAGAGGGAAAGGTCCTTCTCTTTTGGGTCGGTTGTGGGCGAGGAGGGATTCGAACTCCCGACACCATGGTTTGTAGCCACGTGCTCTAATCCTTTGAGCTACAGGCCTTACCTTGTCTCCACTGGATCTATTCCCAGGAGTACCTAAAAAAAAGGAACCTTTCCTCTCCTCAATCATTTCGGGTTAAGAAGATGTGAAGGTACCTCCAACCCATTTTACACATTCACAAATTCAAGAAGTTTAGAGGGCCTTTACAGAAATCTCTAAAGAAATTAAAGAACTTGAAGAAACTTTGACGAACACCATACTCGTTTTGAAGAAAAGCTAGTTCAATGAAGAAAGGAGGTCCAAATCCGTTTCAAAAGCAAGTCAACATAACACTTGAAATAACCCGCATCCATCTAAAATCAAATCTAAACAACTCTTGGATCCAAGCCTAACTAAAAACAAAAATCAAAAGAATTTTTCATTGTTGAAAATGTTCAGAGATTATAGCACTTTCAAAGTTATCAGTAAAATATGTCTTCTAAATTTTCAAGTCAATTCACAACTTAAAATCTATGTGTACACTCTTTTCTCTTCACTTGGATTGAGTCTCCATCGTCGTGGTTGATATTATATTGATATCAGCTCGATTAGGATCAAGACAAACCTAGAAAGTTTATAATGTATAAAAATATTCCACACAAATAATCTATAAATAACTATTAATCCAATTTTTGTAAGTATGTATTAATTAAAATTTTATTTTTTTGAATAATTTCATAACAAGTTCTGATCATATCTGTTATTTTTTGACACAATGCCTAAAATTACCCATAACTTCTCCTGAACTCATAAGTAGGAGAATAATGCGCTTCAATGCACTCGTACCTATATCCTCCTGCATTGACAACAATACCCATATATACTAATCGAACTAGAACTCAACCCGTTGATTAAAGTTTTTCTTTAATCATTTATTAGGTCTACTATAAGAGATATATATGCATGAACTTTGTTACTTTTTATGGACTATATGTGCATGAACTAATCTTAAATACATTTCAAAATTTGAGAAGCAATTATATAAAACGTGAAGAATATCAATGAAAAATCACACCACGTTGTTGTCAAGCAAATTAGCATTTGAAAATAGGCAATAGTTATGGAGATATAATTTTTTATTCTTGGTTTGTTTGCTCATATCCTAAGTGCATGCATGAAACCAAAATAATATTATAAGGCTACAATTTTTTTGATTTATTATATTATTATTTAAGAGTAGACTTTGGAACCTTGGGACTTGAAGAATTCAAGAAATGTTAGGTAAGCTTTATTTTTTTTAAGTTAGAAATACAATTGAATCTTAGCTCGATTGGTATGAGTATTATTGTCAATGCAGAAAGATGTGGGTTTGAGTGTGCTAAAGCGCATTACCTCCTATTTATGAGTTGATGAGGGACTATGGATAGTTCTAGGCATTGTTAAAAAAAAAGCAGATATGATCAGAACCTATTGAGATTATTCAAAAATATACTTTTACATATTTAAAAAATTAAAAATTCAATCTTATTTTTTTAATTTATATTTTTTATTGTTATAATTATTTTTGTTGATAGTTTCTGTTAAAATTTGTTAACTTAAAATCCTTATTTTTCATTAATCATATGATAAGTAGGGATGTAATTGAGACATGAGATTCGATTCAGTGATTATCGAGCTGAACTCAAGCTCAAGCTATCGATCAAATCTAATTTGAGCTTCGTCATAATTGACTTGAATGGTTGACAAACCTTATCGAGCTTTTCAATTTATATGTTATTAAATTACATTATTGCCCTTAATATATATTATTAATCCAAAGCTTAATTATCGAGTCTAGCTCGAGTTTAAAAATAGACGTTCGACCAAGCTCAAGATGAGTATTGAGCTCCAAATTTTGAGTCAAACTTGAACTTGGCAATATTTGGGCTTAACTCGGCTTGATTACACCCCAATGACATGTCACGTGCATGAGGGCAATTTACTCAACATGCAAAATTAACAAATTTTGACAGAAATAACTTATGATTTTAATGATTGGACTCAGATTTTTAAATTAAAACAGTTAAAAGACTTAATTTCTAACTTTTAGAGTGCAAAAAATCTCAAATTTTCGTCAAAATACAAGGACTAACAACGTATTTTAACCATTGTTTTTCTTTAACTTTTTGGGGATAGATTTTATTTTAGAAAATGTTTTTATAGGGTGGATTGACATGAGAATATTATATGATTTTTGAATGACAAAGAGATCCTTTTTACTTATGAATTAAAATTAAAGAGGTAATGTAGGTGGGAAAAGATAGGGACGTAAGAAAACAGTCCAAAAATTGCATAAAAATATTCCACACAAATGTCAGCAGGTGGTATGGTGAGTGTCATCTGTCATGTGATACCATCCAATATCCAATATCCATCATCCAGATTTTGAAATATTTGTACATTGGCCCTTAAAGTAATAAAAAATAATTTAATTATTTAAAAATTAGAAAGATATAGGCCATTAAAATGATGAAATTACATTTTTACTATCGTAAAAATTACAATTTAAGTTCGGTTCCCCCTAAAAGGTTTTCTAGCTTCACTGCTGACGGCATTAATATTTTTCGTCAATTGTATATAAATTTGATTGACATAATAATAAATTTAGCCATCAATTTTTATATATTTTGTATAAATAGTATGAGATAAATTTGTTTAATTAGGACCAAATTAATAAAATATATAAATTTTGAAGACTAAATTTAATATTATAATAATAATAATAAATATGTACATTTAATGAAAGGATTTGAAGAGGGTGGATGTGGTGTTTTTACCTACAATAATTAGTTTTGTATTTATGTAATTATTTAGTGTTCAATATAAAACTATTTTATGTGTTTGGGTATGTATACATCAGACGTGACTCTGGCGCTCTGTACGCGTGTCACTGTCGTGTCAGCTGGCGGGAAACCAACCCACTTATTTTCTAATAGGTTAAAATCTGCCTATAGTCCTTCTTCTTTTTTTAATTAGTAATTTAGTGTTTGTATTTTCAGGAATTTAATTTTTTTTGTTAGATTTCAAAATTCGGGTCAAACGGTTCATATTATTATGATTATTTTATTAAATTTAGGTTAATTATAATATTTTTTATTTATGTGGCTATCAAAATGTCATAACAGTAAATTTAACAAAATAATAATAATATTAACAGTATGACTTGAATTTTAAAATTTAAAAATAGAGGTTAAATTTCCTAAAAATACAAAGAGACTAAATTCTAATTTTCGAAAATTATAGGAACTATAAGCGAATTTTAACCTTTCTAATTTTAACTACAAATTTGTAGTAACTAAATTACTTAATCCCTATGTAACTTTAGCTTAAAAGTTAAAACCCTTTTAGTAAGTATTATTTTAATTTTTCCATAATTTCAGATTTAATAAAAAACATTTTTATTTTAAATTTATGGTATAATGAAGAATTTAACATTTAACATTTACTTTTTATTTTATAAATTTTACGTCTTAAAAGAGTCAAATCATTTTATATGAAAATATTGATAAAACGTTAATTTTTTAATGATGTTTGCATGAAAATTTATGTGTAATTTATGTTGATACGATATTATTTATCTTATATGTCACGTTAACAAATAATTTACAAATTATAAAACATTAAAAAATACAAAATTTTAAAAAAGTAGCATGAATTAAATGTAAATTGTTATGCGGGTTTCATTAAAAGATAGTAATTCAAATCATTTTTAAAGATTTAATGATCAAATTCGATAATTTAACTAAAATAATAAGGACTAAATTGATATAAAATATAAACACTTATCGGATATATTTATTTATATGTCAGATCCCCACGTACAGTCAGGAGGGGAACCCCGTACGTTGTGATGCTTTATTTCTTTTTCCGTTCCGTTTTAAAGAATGAAATTGAAAAGCTTGCTGTCAATCAATCTATCAATGTTGTAGTTAGTGAGAGAAAAATAATTGAAAAGAAGAAAAAAAAAAAAAAGAGCAGACATTGAATTGCTGACAATAGTTTGATTAGTTTCCATTCCCATGCTTTGTTTTGTCACCTTTACATGTGTATACCCGAAGATTAGTCTGAAAAGCGAGAGAGTTTGGAAAAATATATAAGTTCGAAAAATAGATTTAGATAAAAATTAAAAAATGAGTTGAGCCTCAAGTAAAGCTTTTTTGGTTCGATTTGGCTCAAATTTGTAAAAAGAAAAAATATGTTGTTTTCTATTTCTTTTTATTGTCATTTTACTATTATGTTACTATTATTTCGTTGTTATTGTTTGGACATTATATAATTTTTATTTTATTGCTCATTTTGCTACTTAAGTTGCACCTATGTTAGTTATAATCACTGAATTTTGTCCGGCTCGATTTTGTGTTTTTTTTAAAAATCAAAAAATACAAAAAAAATAAAAAAATTGCATTTTGACTCCTAAACTTTTGAAATTACATTTTGACCCATAAACTTTTTGAAATTACATTTTAACCCCTAAACTTTCTAAAAATTACATTTTGACCTCTAAACTTTCTCAAAATTATGTTTCGGCCCCAATACTTTTCCTGCGTTTGCAGTTTAGTCCTTATGGCAGCAACTTGCACACCTACCCCCGTGATTTCCGGCCACCGGCCTAGGGCATGGCCTCCCTCTCCCCTAGCCACCTACCACCTGCAAAATGAAGCAAAAATCATCTATAAAAGGGGCTTTTAACCCCAAAATTTGGGGGGGACGAAAAAAAAAAACCTTGCGAAAAAGAGAAAAAAAAAGAGAAAAAAAAGAAAGAAAGAGAGGAGAAGAGGAGATCGGCCTGCGCATCACCGACGGAGACGACGGCGGCGGTACAAGCGATGGCGCGGCGCGGCGGCTAGGGTTCGTGAAGAAGAAAAAGAAGAAGAAGAAGAAGAAGAAGGAGAAGAAGAAAAAAGAAAAAAGAAAAAAGGAAAAAGAAAAAAAAATAAAATAAAATAAATAGTCGGGTCAAACCGAATCGACCCGACCCGCATTCGAATTAAACCCGACCCGCACCAACTCAAGTAGCCCCCAAAAAAAAAAACCCAAGCAAAAAAAAACAGCCCAAAAAAAAACAGCCCAAAAAAAGAAGCAAACCACAGCAGCCCACCTAGCAGCAGGCCGATCAGCCCAGCACCAAGCAGGCTTGTCCAGCAAAGGCCCAGCAAAGCAGTAGCAGGTCAGGCCTGTCCCAACGGCCCAGCAAGCACCCAGCCAGCAAGCCAAGCCTACCAGCAGCCCAATTGGCAAAAAAAAAAAAGGGAAAAAGAAAAAAGAAAAAAAGAAAGAAGAAGAAGAGAAAAATCGAGTAGCGTAGCTCGTTTGATTAAGCTCGTATTTTTGAGCTTTTCGGTAATTTTCTTTTTTATTTTTAATTTAATTTATGCACTTTTATAATATCTCGTATTTTATATTTTGCTTTTAATATTTTCTTTATTTTTATTTTAATTTTACAAAACATCAGTATATTTATTTTATTTATTTTAATTTTAAATAATTTCAATAAATAAGGCAACGCATCGATTTAACATTAAATCGCTGATTTCATCGCTATGTTGGGTGAATATCACCGGTTTATGTTAAACACGATACGCCCTTTTAATCGTGTTTCAAAAAAAATTCGTGTTTTCACAAGAAAAAAATTCATTTTTCAAAATTTTTTGTATTTTCTAAAAATTTCCATGTTTCTAAAATTTTGTATTTCCAAAATTTCTGTGTTTTAAAATTTTTATGTTTAAAAAAAGTGTCGTGTTTTTTTAAAAATTTTCGTGTCTTTAAATTTTCGTTTTTTCAAAATTTTTGTGTTTTCAACAATTCTCGTGTTTCACAAATTCTTTAAAATTTTTTATGTTTTCAAAAATTTGTGTTTTCTAAAAATTTTCGTGTTTTTAAATTTTCGTGTTTTAAATTTTTTTTTCGTGTTTTAAAAATTCTCGTGTTTCAAAAAAAAATTCGTGCTTCAAAATTCCCTTGTTTTTACAAAAATTATCATGTTTCAATCGGGTCACAATTAAATATTAAATTGAACTTGTATTTTTGGAATTAAGACAACATGCGTTTAATAAGATACCAATTTTGGGCGTCGCGAGGGTGCTAATACCTTCCTCACACGTAATTGACTCCCGAGTCTTAATTTTCTCTGGATTTTTACGCAGACCTAAAATTGCCTCTTTTTTAGGAAAAGTTAAAAAGAAATTTTTCTTCTAAAAAGAGAATTTATTAGGTGTCCGATCACACCTAGAAAAAAAAAGATCAGTGGCGACTCCTTTTCAAATAAAATCGAGATTCAATTTTTCAATAATCATTTCAATTAGCGCCCATCGCCAAAATTTTTAGGTCGCTACATTAGTGTTATTTAAGCATAAATATTTTTTTAATTTATTTTCAATTTGTTGGGAAATATTTATTTTAATATTTTTAGTATTTTTGAGGTATTTTTTTTAATTTAATATAAGTGAGACCGAACCCGGGTTTTAGTATTTTCATCCGGGTCGGGTCTGGAAAAAGTTTTAGGCTCATTTTTAGACCCAAACCTATCAAGCGCACCCAAAATTTTATCAAGAACCCGACCCAACTGATGGATAATTTTAGTCACCTTTACCTGTCCTAATAAACCAAGTATAGGCTCTTGATCAAATATTTTCAAATTAAAGGTATATTGTATTTTATCAAAAAAAATTATAGATTATAAAATGGGTATAAAAAAAAAGTATGGGTCATACCAAAAGATGTTAATTAGGAGTATAAATGAGATATTTGTGTTTACGTATTGGATGGTAAGAAAGGATAAGAGGTGAAATTTTGGATAGATGTTTGTTGGGTCTTTTGTAGTACTATTACGGATGACAATGGAGCGAGACGAGGATGGATGCTGCCAAATTCACTACTGCTTCACAGTTGGTATGTTTTGCTCCACCACCCGACTCCTTCCCTTAGGAATATTTGATCTTAAAAGTCACTACCATCTCTATGAATTTTGGATGCATTTATTCTCACCTCGCCCCACTTCATTTTAATTTTATTTTTGTTAGTTATTTCTAATATTTTTAATTGTTTTAAAGTCAAATAAATATTTAAATATACTCCTTTAAGAAAAAATATTTAAACATAAAACACATTTTTTCTACAATACATTATTACAATTTTACATTTGTTATAATTATACAAATACAATCATAAAATGATAATTTCAAATAGTACAATAGGACTAACTGCTCAAAAGAAAAAAAAATTCCACTCCAATCAAAACAAATCGATCTAAAATTTGTGGGGATCAGAGTTTTACCATCCCTAAGTATCACAAACTGCATATTGATGAGATTGGTATAAACTTCAATTTTAGTGAGATGGTGGATGAATGCAACAACTGGAAATGGGAGATTTTGGACAGCTATTTTAGCTGGACTACCAACCTACGGATCGTAGGTACCTGCCCGCCAAATGGAGATGCTGGTCCAGACTTGATTGGCTTTGGTGGTCGAGCAACGGTAAGGTCACGGTTGCCAAGGCCTGTAAATTTATTATAAAGGTCGGGAACCTACGAACCTATGATGGCTTGCTGGTAAGCATGAGTTTTATTTTCAGTTAAATTTGATAAATAATCTTTTAGTTAAATTTTATTTATTTGTTTCAATCGAATACTGATTAGTTTAGATTATTTTATTATTATTTGACATATGAATTTAGCCTATAAATAGGCTCTTTTACAACCTTAGAAAAAATACCTATTTAGATATTAGAACTCATTACACATTTAGAGAATTTTGTGTTTACGATTTGAGTGTTCTTTATTTTCGGGGTTTGGAGTTTAGTTTTATCTTCATCTTTTGTACTCTTTGTTCTTTTGTTATTATAGTAAAATTATCTTTGCCCATGGCTTTTTATCCTCTTTGGAGGAATTTTTCCACGTTAAATTTGTGTGTTCAATTTCTCAATTTATTCCGCTATTTTTATTACTTTTTGCTTAATCGGGTCGATTCGTAACACTTGCATTTGGCATGGCAGACTGGTTATATAGAAAATTAATGGTGTAGAGTGATAATAAGCCATAGTAACAATGTTGAACTCCATTGACGTATTGATGATCCATTATGACATTAAATCTGTATTAAAGACAACAATCACAAATTCACAATCATTATCATAAAACCAATCCTAGTTCAGTTTTGTACAATGATGAACAGATACAATCATTGCAGACTTGCATTCTATATGAAGTTGGATGTTTCTTTCAGTCTCATGTACCTTGAAAACTTTTCTTCCTATTGCATCAATCAGCATCTAAATCTCTTGTTTTCATTTTCAGCCTGAGTGGATGGCTCCAGAATTCCTTCGCGGAGAGCCTTCAAACGAAAAATCTGATGTTTACAGTTTCGGAGTAATCCTATGGGAACTTATTACCGTGCAACAACCATGGAATGGAATCAGTCCTGCCCAGGTTGATAAATTTGGTTTTCTTATTTTTCATTATGGTTCTTTTCTTATTCTTAACAAGTGCATGCATAAATATCAATGTAATTGACCAACTGTTGAAGTATTTCAATGCTGTATTTCTTAATTCCGTCACCCCCTTTCTTGTGGTGCTGCAAATTGTAGGTGGTTGGTGCTGTAGCTTTCCAGAATAGGAAGCTTGCCATTCCTCCTAACACCTCCCCAAAGTTGGTTTCCCTCATGGAATCTTGTTGGGCCGAGTAAGTATATACTTTGTCCTAGATGTATTCACTGCACTTAATTTTATATTATGAGTTAGACTGGGAAGTCTCTATAGCTATCTTTTCTCTGAATGCATCGGTCCGGGTAGGACCAAGGAGCAGCTTGTTGTAGATGTTCCTTGACAGTTTATTATTGTAGTTACGGCCAATAAGGAGAGAGATTAGCAGTAGCTTACTCTCTAAGGGTGGGTTTGGATGGGCGATTGGGTGCGGTGCGGTGCGTTTAGCTTACTTTTTGTCTTACGCTATAGTATCACTACAATATCTAATCTCAACGCAACCGCTATTTTTACACTAACAGCAGGTAAACGCACCGCCCATCCAAACTCACGGAAATGAAAAAAAACCCAAGTTTCACTAAACATACTTGAACTTCACGGTCACATCTATCCCGACTAACATAGGTGCCAAGTATTTCTTGGATTTGCTGGAGTTATATTTGAGAATACTAAAAATTCCTGATGATAGTTGCTATATGTACTCTTTTGCAGTGATCCCGCTCAGCGGCCGTCTTTCGGGAATATAGTAATAACATTAAAGAAGTTGCTCAAATCTCCATTGTAGCGATGCAGAAAGGAAAACAGTAACAATGGGTGTCGTTTGAATAACCTGAAAGCAGCTGATTTTGGAGATTCTATTCCACCAACCTTTGTTTTTGGTTCCAGGCAACTGTAGACGTTTTATCTAACCCATTTGGAAGGCAGTTCCCATTAGAAGTTGAGGCCTATAATGATCATTAATAATAAGGTGGAAAAAATATAGCAAAGCTGTAATGAGTTGTGTTCATTATATGTAGGTTTTGCATGGGGGGTTGCCTTTCCCCACATAAAGCAATTTGCCAGTGTATGTAAAATCGGATAAGTTGGTTATTCCCTTTTCGTGTTTTCGGTGTTCTTATTCATGCCAATGATGGAACAAAAAACTTGGGAGATGATTCAGCAAGTAAAAAAAGTTTGCTTTAGCCCCTACTTTTGTATTCATTTTGCTGTGTTTGTAATGGACTGGAAGTTGAGTTAAGATCCTGTCAAACCAGCATTGAATGAGAGTGAAGCTTTATACAAAGATATGAGGAGGGTGAGGGTGGCAGTGACATCGAATATTGTCTTGGGGAAGCATTTTTCAGCTCAAGTCCAATCCGGATAACATGCTATGTTACTGTCTAACCCATATTCTCTAGACAACAATAGTATGTTAATAAAGTTAAAACTCAACACATACTTTAATGTGGGTGAAAGAAGGCTATAAAGACAGCTAGCCACTGTCCTTTCAAGTTAAATCAAACACATTTAACAAAGTAATTGACATGGTTGGACAATGGCAGTACACTTTGTTTCACTCAATTGTCGGGCTTTTTACAAAATTATTATAAAAAAATAACCAAAATATTATAATTTTTTTTATTTATTAAAATATACCAAAAAAAAAACCTGACATAGCCTGATCAAACCAATCATATTGGCGGCACCAATAGTGCCAAAGGACTAAAATGTTAATTAAGGGTAGTTTTAAAGACTTGACATGCAAATTTACCATTTTGAATTTTGAAAGTTAATTGTTGCTGTGCGCACTAAAATTAAAATATGGCTAATTGCCTTCTAAGCCCTCCTTATTTATTATTTTCTTTTTATTCCCCTTCAACTCACTTTTTTATTTAATAAACAAGCCCTCAACTTATTTTTGTAGTTAAATAAGCTCTTAATCTATGATTTTTACTCATAAAAGCCCTTTATTTTATTATTAAAGTAAATATATTTTACCTAAAATAATGCTATTTAAAAAGTATAAACTAATTTGTATTTTATATATTATTTTGATAATTTGATGAGAATAGTTTATTTAAAAATTTACTAAATAGAGTTATTAAGAGTATATAATATAATTATAATTTATTTTTCTATTTGGGTTACATTTATGGGTGATCAGTTTTATTATTACTTCGGTTTTTCAATAAGGCGTGCTGGTATTTCTATTAATTTTTTTAATTAAATCTAATATTAGTTAAGTGATAATTAAGATGCTTAGAATTCTAATTAAGTAATAACTCTATTTTAATTTAATAAATTATTCTCATTTAATAACTCTATTTTAATTTAATAAACTATTCTCATTTAATAACTCTATTTTCATTTAAAATATAAAATTTACTGAAATATAAAATTTGTTGCTTCATAATATCTTAAGAGACTATTTTAATTAAAATAGTCTAACATGTTTATGCTATAAGTCTATTAAGAATATATTAAATTTATAAATAGATAAAATAGTTTATGTTTCCGTTATTTTTTCCTTTTGATTTAATATTAGTTAAGGGATATATTAAATTTATAAAATTAAAATATTTTAATTTAATTTTTAAAATTAAAATAGAGTTATTAAATGAGAATAGTTTATTACATTAAAATAGAGTTATTAAATTAAACTATTTTAATTTTATAAATTTAATATATTCCCTTAACTAATATTAAATCAAAAGGAAAAAAATAATGGAAACATAAACTATTTTATCTATAAACATAAACTATTAAATTTAATAAATTAAAATAGAGTTATTAAATAAAAAGTGAGTTGAAGAGGAATAAAAAGAAAATAATAAATAAGGAGGGCTTAGAAGGCAATTAGCCATATTTCAATTTTAGTGCGCACAGCAGCAGCAATTAACTTTCAAAATTTAAAATGGTAAATTTGCATGTCAGGACCTTGAAACTACCCTTAACTAACATTTTAGTCCTTTGGCACCATTGGTGCCGCCAATGTGATTGGCCTGATCAAGCTGTGTCAGGTTTTTTTTTCTGTTTTTTTTTTGTATATTTTAGTAAATAAAAAAATATAATATTTTGGTAAATAAAAAAAAGTTATAATATTTTGGTTATTTTTTAATTTTTTTATAATAATTTTGTAAAAAACCCCTCAATTGTCCTAACCTACAAGGTTGATGGAAATATAAAGAAAGAACCTTCTGGTTCAGCATATGACACTGAAATGAACCTTCTAACCATAGGTGAATGGAACATATCATTTAATGTTGTGGGTCACTAAATTACATCTACCTTCCAACACCACATGGGAAAAGTAGAGGACTAGAGGTACTCCAAAGATTATTTATTAAAATATCACCTTAATTAGGTTATTAATTTATTTCGAAAAACTATTAAAATATCTTTTTTATATTAAAATAATTTTTTTATTTAAAAAATTGGTAAAAATGTATATATCGAGTTTTGAACTCAAACTAATTAGATTAGAAAGATCTTTGATTTACCATTCAATTAAAGTCTTATTTTAATGTTTTTGTATACATTTCAATATCTCTATCAATTATGTGTGTACATATATTAATGTATTTGACTGGGTTGGTGTCATAACTTAATTTAATATCGACTCAAGATTGACAACAACACTAGGATAAATAATCTTAATCTATTTTTTTATTTTAACATTGTACCTATTTCATGTGCTATTATTATTAATTAGTTTCAAACTATATATTTTATGAATTTGTGATTTCCACACGCATACACGTGTGATAAGATTTCTATTTTTTTTTTAAGTAACTTCTACTATTATGTATAGGTTGTATATTCAAATCATGTTCAACCGACCAATCTAGTCATATTCTAAGAACACTAGTCACGTCATCAAATCTTAATAAGATTCAAGTTTAGGGACCAAAATGGATTTAGTTGTCAAGTTTAGATATCAAATAGGACAAAAAAAAGTACATGTACCAAAGTGGACCTAATTGTCCAATGCACTGTCAGTTTGGTTAGTTACATCTACATCTTTATCTTCTAAGAGTCATCCACTCCGATGCTCAAGACAAAACATTTCCCCAATTGGACTTAATAGATAACATATTAATCTTTCAATCAATTCGTTCATTTCCAATTAAACTAATAATACAAGTTGTTTTTCTATATTACGACCCAACAACGTAATATTACTTAATATTAGTTAAACGTTAGTTAGATAACCAGTGAGCAAATATTTGCTTCTATCTTGCTTTGCGTGCAAAAATATTAAGGATAATATACAAAATGTATTAATGTAATCAATGAATATTATTAAACTAACTTATTCAAAAAAATACAAATATACAAAACGAATATACTACACTTTTGGCACCAGATCCAACACACACCATGACTCAAACTTATGACGTAGGTTGTGGGTGAATGCCCATGATGTTCATGGGTTAGGTCGGATTCGAGCCGGACCTAAGCATGATATTAACACACTTTATACTTGCTCAAGCCCAACTCGGCCTGAAATATAAGCCTAAAATTTTTCCCAAGGCTCATATTTGTGAATGGCTAATCGAAACCCATTTTAGGTCTACAAATATTATTTTTTTATTTTAAAAAAATTTAATCTAATATTTAATAATTTAATAATTAATATTTTTTATTTATTAATTTTCTTATATTTTCGTCTTAACATTTTTTTAACATTTACATTATAGTAGTATTATATATTTAGTATAGATTTATTTTATGTGTTATAAATTACATAATATATAAAAATAATATAATATAAAGCACTGCAAAGTTAAAAATGGTTCGAGCTCGAGCCTTAAATGTTCAAGCTCGAGCCCGACCCATATTTTAAACGGTCTTAAGTTTTTGCCCAAGTCTATTTTTCGAGTCTAATATTTTTATCCAAACCCTCCCAAAATTTGGGCGAGCCTTCGGACCTGGGTAAACAACCTAGCCTATGAACAGATCTACCCATGACCAATGACCAACTACTAGAGTTTAATTTTAAAATTTTGTACATGACAAGAGTTTGAACTCTAACTCTAATCTAGAAATAAGGTAAGCTTGAACTTTTGTTTGGTATAACCATGTGTGTCCTCATCAATTTTGCTATTTGAGCGAAGTCTTGTTCGTGTCAGGGGTGTTATTTAGTTAAAACTCCTCCAACAATATCGACTCTAAAATTCGAATTTAATTCAAGACTCGAGGAAAAAGTTCACTTCCACATTATGATTTTTGAGTAGCGAAAAGCTTATGGTTAATCAAACTCGGATCCGGTTACAGAATTTAAGTAAAAACTCGAGCCTTTCACAGCGTGAGTTTTTATTTTGAATAACCAAAGTATCTTTTATATCTATATTATGATATATGAAATTAAATCCTTTTTCAAGAATTTATTATTACCTCTTCCAACAATGATATTTTTTAAAATTTATGTCCTCTTATAAAAAGTATAACATACCTTACCATAACACTCGTAAATCATCATAGTATTATCGATGCAAGAGATATATCTATCATGAGAAAGAAAGATCTAGGAAGAAAAAGAAAAAAGGAATCCATGGATGAACTTCATTCTTTGACTTGTAAGGTGAGAGACAGGATATGTGATTGAAATTGAGAAGGTGGCTAAGCTTAGTTAGACAATGAAACAAATGCAACCAAAGAAGCAGGCACTAAATCCAGAATACATTAAATGACAGTCTGCTTCCATTTTCAATGGAATTTATTGTAAAAGTTGTTTGCCTCTACCACTCATCTCTGCCTCTTACCAATTTCTTTGTTTTCCTTTAATAAAAATATTTTTTTTTCTATTTTTTAAAAATTATTATTAATTTTGATGGTGAGTAATTAATTTAAATGTATGCAACTGTAATTGATATATTAATAATTTTATTTTTATTAATTTGGTCCCGTTTAATAAATTTAACTCGTAATATTTTGTGTATCTATGTAAATATTGAAGTTTTTAAAATCAAGACCAAATCGACAAAATGTATAAATATCAAATGCTAAATTTTGTTATGATGCTAATTAAAATTATGTATAGTTGGTGATTAATTGTCTTTAATTGCTCGATTTCAAAATTAACATGAATTAAATTATTCCGATTTTTTTTAAGAGAAATTAAATTACTTTTATTTTAACATTTTCTTTTTTAACTGATATCACAAGTGTGATCCCAAGTGATTTGTACCCACAATTCATCCATTCACATTCTCTTCTTCCATACTGTTGTGGATACAAACCAACACCCATCTACCGTTAGATGGTACTGTTTTTGGATCCTATCAAATTCCCTTTTTTAAGAATATTGGATTAATTTTCGGATCAGATAATTTTGGATTTTTAATCAATTTAAAAAGAAAGGATTCATGTTAAATTATATTGAAATTTTCATTCAAATTGATCGGAATTAAAGTTAATCGTGAGCCTGGTTGGGCTACACCTCAACAAAATTTTAGGCTCATTTTTTAAATTCAGGCCAGCCCGACTCGAAAAATAGGCTTAAAGGTTTGTCCAAGCTCAGCTCGTGTTAATTTTTTAGATTATTTTATTATATACAATAAAATTTAAAAAATATAATATATGAAATACAATTAAAAGAATTAAAACAAATATTAAACAACAAAAAAATTAAAAATACATTAAAAGTTCTTTATACTAAGATAGTTGCAACTAAAATAGTAACAAAATTAACAATAAAATATAAGTTCTACAATATTTAAATTATATTAAAAAGGGCAATGAAACAATAGTAAAAAGGCACAAAAAAACAACACCCAAAAAAAAACCAGCAAGAACAGCACCAACAACAACAAAAAGAAGCATTATAATTTGTTATTAAAAAATAGTCAACTTATTCAAGCCGAATCTAGGTTTGAAAAAATCTTACTCAAGACCCAGCCTGTTTAAGAAATAAGCCTTATTTTCTGTCTAAGTTCATTTTTCGAGTTTATATATTTGTCTAAACCCTCCTAATTTTCGGGTAAATCAACCCGACCCATAATCAGGTCCTTTGACTTTCTTAAATTTTGAGGATTTAATGGAAGTAACAAAATGTAAAAATAATAATAATAAAAGTTTTAAACTTTAAATTCACAAATAATTTGAGATACAAATAAACACATTAAAAACATTTTTAAAAAAATCAAATCTTTTTAAACAAAAACCAAGGGCTTTTCCAATATTTTTCTTTGGGATTTGTCATCATCGAAATTGATAACCAGCTTCGATATATCGAATTCACTTGAATTCCTTCTTTTTCCGATCTCGAATACGTATTGTTTGCCGTTTAGATTCATTAGTCTTGGACTTTGCAGCACTCCCATTGACCTCGACTTGCTCAGCTTCACCGTCGGCGTTTTCGCTGGCTTTTTTCTTACCAACGCCACGTGCTCGCCGTCCATATCAATCTCTGTGGGGCCTATCTTCATCATCGATGAAGCCACCGCCTCCGTGAACGAACCGATCGATTTCGATCTCACCACACCTTCTCCGATCACATTCGCTTCGCCGCAGCGATCCGCCACGCTCGTCACTTTTCGGCTGTTTCTCCTGCTTCCACATCTCGAGCTCCTTGCCGCCTCCTCGCTCCCTTCAAAAACCGGGTGGTTTATCGCCATCGGTTTATGCACGCACCTCACGCACCGCCTTAGATTGCTCCAAACGGGTCCAGCGTGAACTCTTTTGCTCACCACTGTCAGACATTCCACCACTTCTTCCATCCCGGGACGTTTCTCCGCCGCGGACCTAACGCACCTAGCCGCCAACACCGCCAAACTCCGGATCACTTCCTCATCCACCGGTGGCCCAACACGACCGTCGCAAATGGCGGCGAAATCTCCTCCTTTTATCAACGGAACCGCCCAGTCAACAACTGACGGCGGACTATACTTCAAATCAATAGCATGCCTCCCGCTAATAATCTCCAATAACAAAATGCCGTAACTGAACACGTCACTTTTCGTGCTGACGTCACTCGGGGATAAATAACTCGGGTCGAGATATCCTAACGTCCCCGCCGGTGGGGTGCACTTAATCCGTACATCCTCCACGTGTCCTATCAATGCAAGCCCGAAATCACCCAATCGAGCGTTCCACCTTTGATCAATTAAAACATTGGACGATTTTATATCCCTGTGGATCACCGGCGGGCTACCCGAATGTAAAGCTTGAACCGCTTTTGCTACCTGTAAAGCGAATCGAACCCGGCTGGACCAACCCGGCGGTTTACAAGAAGAAGAATGTAAAAGATCGTACAATGAACCGTTGGGCATATATTCCACGACGATTAATTTATTCTTACAAAGTGAATCGGAGCAGTAACCGATGAGATTAACGAGTCGAGGATGATCAACTCGGGAAAGAATCTCGATCTCGTTGTCGGCGGGACTGTTACAGTTCTTTGACGTTTTCTTAACGGCGGTGATTAACTTGCCATCGTCAAGTACGGCTTTGTAGACGGAACCGTGACTACCTTTACCGAGGAAGCTATCGGAAGAGAAGCCATTGGTGGCGGTAAGAAGATCGGTGTAACGAAACTGCCGGATTCTGGGCTTGTTTTTCTTGGGTTTTTTTCTATAATAATCCCAGTTGCCAGGATCACAAACTTTAATGGTGGACTCTGCATTGCAAGAGAGGTAACCCATGAAATGAGTAAAGCTAGAGATTAATCAAAAAAAAAAGGATGGTTTTGAGCTGATCATGGCAACCACCATTAAACTTGAAAATAAAGGTTTTAAACTATAACCCTTTTAAATATGAAAAAAGAAATGGGTATTGGGGAAGACGAAAGGGGTCGGCTTTGGCTGGCTATCCAAAGTGTTTTAAAGTGAGTACTGATTTTACAGCTTTGGAGATGTGAAAACAATCAAAGCTTCAAGTTTTTGAAAATTTTTATAATATATATATATTTTTTATTGAGTATTGATTTTCGCCATGCAAAAGTTGGAGACTTTGAGAGGGAATTTCTCGGGGAAGGTTTAAAGAAGTGGGCCAAACTGGGCTCCACCAATTATTTTACTATACTTCTTTTTTCTTCACACTTTTTTCATTTTGAGTTTTATTCTTATTTTTATAATTTTTATATATTAAAAAATATTTTATATTTATGCTAATAAAGTTTGGCATGGTAAGCAAATGTTGAGGTTTCGGATCTTGAACGTTCGGGCTCGAGCATCATTTATAATTACAATATTCTTTTATATATTGTGTATGTTTTAAGTGAGTTTTGTCTAATTCTTTTATATTCATTTTCCGTCCATTATGTATTATATTGATTTAATTTTACGTTATGGTTGATCGAACATATATTTGTACTTTTCATGCATCTGTCTGATGAAACTTTCAAAACTATATATATTATATTTATTTATTAAAATCTAGAAATTTTATTAACCATAAATTATATAATTTTACTTTTTATAAAAGTATTTGTCAATGCAAAAAAGATATGGGTTCTAGCGTACTCGAGCGCTTTTATCCTTCTATTTAAGAATTGAGAAGAAGATATAAATAATTCTAAGCATTATATTAAAAAATTGTTAAAAATTTAATTAACTTCTAAATTTTAAATTCAAACACGTGATGTTTTAATATTTAAAGTTCTAATTTAAAATTAAATTCATAACACATATTTAAATGTAATAAAATTAAGAAATTTAATTTATAAATTAAAAGGATAAAAAATTAAAACTTTAAAATAAAGGTAACATAAACATTTGCCAATTAGCTCTTTTGAGGCTTTTCTTTTTATTTTGTTCTGTAATGGTTTAATGGGGCCTTTGACAGCTAACATTCTAAAAACGAAATGTATCCTAATTTTAATTAGTTTTTAAATATTATATTTTAATTAAATATATTAATTTATTAATTCGCATATTATAATTATTTTTAAAATATAATAATTAAAACATTTTAACATACAATATAATTTTACTTAGTTTAATTAATGTAAAGTAATATTATTTAAAATAATAATTTATTAACATAATTAATTCTAATATTAATTAAGTGATAATTAAAATGTTTAAAATTTTATTCAAGTCGTAATACTATTATACAATAATAAAATTAACACAACTTTTTTACATAAAATTTTTAAAATATTTTAATTAATAATTGTAAATTATAATTATAATTATCATAATTTTTCCTATATGCTTAGAGTTTTATTCAAATAATAATTTTATTTTAAAATTAACACAATTTTTTAACTAATGATTATAATTTAAATTCTTATTATTTTTAATGGGTAGTTATCAATACTTTTATTAAATTATATTTTTAAAGAAAATTATAATTATTTTTAAATGTTCATGTTTGTTATAATAATGGTGTGGTATTGATGAACATATTGTATTGTTTTGATACTAATACCTACTAGAGTCAATGTGTTTTTGATATTTTGAATTTTTTCCTCATATATTTATAGTTTTTTGATAAAACATATAAATATATTTGAATGCAAATATATATTTTAAAACTATTAATTAAATTTGAGAATTTAATTTAGTGAATATATTTTATTTTTAAATGTAATTATAAATTTTGTGATAATTTGGGTTGTGTCATTGTGACTATGCTCGTTAAAGTAGAATATTTAAAAATTATTTAGATTCTAAATCTCAACAAATGTAACTCTCTTAAACCCAAGGTGAAGGATCCAAAGGAGGAGCAATAAGTCTTGCTAAAGAATCGACTCAAGCTAGACTACTTTAAAACTTGCATTTTGTCTAGAGGCCCAATTGTTATACTCACACCTAGACCCTCTTGACGGTTCATTCAATATCTATAAAAATTTGACGAAACTCAACTTTATGCAAGGCGAAACAGTATGCCTCACTTAAACATCATGTCATATCAAGTGAGCTTACACAATTTTCAAAAGAGATACAAGGAAGAGTATTTAATGATATCAATGAATCAATCACATCCCGAACAAGGTTATCTCTTTACCATCTTATCACCGATTATAAAATAGATAACTCAATAGTTGAGACTCACAAGTAACCACCCTCCCTCTATAAATATGAACAATTTCATTATAAATTCTGATCATATCATGTTCTTTTTGATACAATACTTAGAACTATTTATAATCTCTCCCCAACTCATAAATAGAAGGATAATGCACTTTAACACACTCGAACTCACGTCTTCCTACATTAACAACAATGCACATACCAATCGAACTAAACTTAATCGACTATACTATTAAATAAGTGATGTAACATCTCCAGTGATTCTAGACAGCACACTATTAATTAAATATATATAAAAAAACTTAAAAGTAGGTAAATCTTTTTGGAAATAATAATTAAATTTTCAAAAACAAAGAATGTTAATTATAACAGTATATCAAAAGGAAAGTTTGTTTTAAATGTATTTTTGCTTTGATGTAGAATCAACATCAATCCATCCCAAATTTCTTCCAAATATTCTGAATTCAAGCATGATTGTGTGGAAATTTTGATTGAATATATTTTTATTTTAGTAATCGTACTTCATATTAAATAATTTTAATTCAGTTGATTATACATTTATTATTTTTAATTTATACATGCACATATAATTGTACTAGTAAACTCCTTTTATATATATATATATATATATATATATATATATATATATATATATATATATACTCGGACATATTACGTTTAAAAAATTAAAATCATGCTATCTTTCTCTTTATCCTCAAATCATTATATCTTTTGGTAAAAATATCTCTAAATTTTAAATTTACAAAATAATAGTAAAACTCGAAGACAATTTTTTTATTGTCTAAAAATAAAATTAAGAATCACCATTAACTCTAGTTTTATATGCAATATTTCTTATATAAATATGTAAAAGAATGATTTTAAATCAATTGTATATATTTTAAAAAATTAAATTTTCTTATTTCACGTTGAGTAAATAATTTTTCAATGTGTAAAAATCAAAATCAAAATGATTTAGAAAATTAAAATAAAATATATCATATATCACATGGTAAATCAAAAAAAAAATATTTCTCAATATATCTACTGAAGGGAGCTCAATAATTAATTTAGAGCATTCTGCAAACCCATTAAGGGGATAGATGTAGATGTTGATTACGAGTTTTAAAGCTGCTCCATACCCAGAACGAGAATCGAACTCTCAATCACTGATTAAAGTAAAAAAGACACTTGTCATCTCATATAACTCTAATGGTAAATCAAATTTCTCATAGATAATATTATAACTTTGTTTAAAAGAGTTAGGCGAATTGAAGAAAAATATTGTAATAGTAGTAGTTATAAGAGTGGGGTCGTTTCTTCCAACCAACACCTACTTATTTTTACGGAAAATTCAAATGGAAGTGGAGAATGGGGTTACCCAAATTATTCACCCTTTCAGCTTTCACCCTCATTTTCCTGTTTTTGTCAAAAATCAACTTGGATTATTAGGTTTTCTATGTTTCTTTTTTTGACTTTAGCTTTGCCTCTTTTCAAATATATTGTTCAAATGTTCCTTTTGAAAGAAAGTACGAACAAAACTCACATTTGATTAATCCAAAGTTCTATCAAAATATTTTATACCCCAAACCCAACAAATCTTACTAAAATTAGACTATTAATATGGATCATCCATGATTTTGAATAAATTAAATATATATACTTATCTATTTATAAAAATAAAAATATTTTTATTGATATTGAGTCATTTTAACTTATATGAAATGATAATTAAAATTTTATCAAACAATTATTTGTCAATTTCAAACCTCGTTACCCATCCCCACCTCAATTTGTATGGAAAAAAATTATTTGCAAAACAAATAAAATTATATTGTTAAATTTGATAATTAATTTTAATCAATTTGTTACTCTTGTAAAAAATTCAATTACGGTTTAGGAGAGTTTTTTTTTCTTGTTTTCATAATAATAAAATTTACTTTTATTTTGTAATTTGAAAATTGGAAATTTTATTAAAATGAAAATTGAAAACCAGTGGCTCAAACCAAAAAAAAAAAAACAAGTGAACTATTTTCTTTTATCATAATTGATACCTAAGCTAAACTTCATTACTCAACTATATTATGTTACTCAAATTACCCAATCTGTTAAAAAATCTCTTATTTAATCACTTTGTGATACATAGCAATATTTAACTAAATAAATAATATTTTCTTAAACTTCTTTCTTAAAAACACTTATAAATATATTCATCTTTTCTTTCTTTCTTTCCACCCAACAACTTAGTTACAAAAATTCAAAAATCATCAAAAAATTCATCCAAACCTAGTTTTCGATAACAAAATCTAAATTTCAATGAGCTTTTTTTTTCTGTTTTAAATCTCAATTTCAATTCATTTCTCATCCAAATTCAAATTTCATTTATTATTGTTATTTTAAAATAATTTGTTTTGTTCTTTTCTGTATAATTTATATAAAATAGTTAATGTTAAATGAACTTCTATAACCAAAAAAATAGATAAAACATGAAATGAAAAAATCGAGTAAAAACAGGGTCAGAGAATTACAAATAAAATTATCTAACAATTAAAAAATACGTCAAAAGAAAAAAAATCATGGGAAGAGAGTGTAAAATAACGAAAACTTAATTTTATTAAATATGATTTTTATTATTTAATTTAATTTAATTTAAAATTTCCACGTGTCATGAAATATTGGCTATTTAAAAAGAGTAACAAAATATAATTTAAGCAAGTACAATTTTGATACCACTTCTAACCCCAAAACATTTAAGTATCAACTTGAATAAAATGTATAATTTAACTACCATTTCGTGATTCAAGCCAAATTCATTTTCAAAAATAGAAGTATGAAAACATGTTTACGATAGGATCGTTGAAGGATCTTTAAGAAATAATTAATAGCACTAATTAGATTACACTATACTTAAACTGTAGTTTAAGTTTAGAATTACTTTCCATAAAATGTATGATAAATAACAATTTTAATTTAAATAAAAATAAACGAACGGACTAGCTGTAATTAAATTAAAAATAATTATGAATGAGTAGTAATTCTACTAATATAAGCAACGTAAATAAAAAAATCGAATAAAAATAAAATAATTTTTATTAATTAAAAGAATTTTATCTTAATTTTTCATCATTTTGTTAGCCTTCAAAATTTAACAAAACTGTACCCAAAATATCAAATTAAATTTTCCCCAAAATTTAATTTACCTATTAATATTTTAACAACATTAACATTAGGTTGCAATTCCCATACACTAAAGCAATAATAAAACATATTTAAAAAAATCAACAAGTTTCAAAATAATTCATAAAAATTTAAAACAGGTTATCAAAATCAACAATAATTTTAAAGTTGAGGTCCAAAGTGATTAAGTAAAATTAAGACCAAAAGTTAAAACTTAAGGCTAAAATAGTCATACCAAAAAGTAAAATAATGCCCATTTATTGTTAAAAGAAAATATTTCATTTTCTAGGAAAAGAAAATAAAAACGACAATAATTTTCTAAAATTATAAACACCCTAATTTTACTATATCTCATGAAAACCAATTAAACTTTAGTTGCAAGTATTTCCCTAACTTGGATTTGATACATAATACCACGTAAATGCAAATACCAAATCCATTTAAAACTACAATACTTGATTTACCTAGTATGACATGACAATGATCAGCCAAAGCTTCCCGTAATTATTATTCATGAAAATGATTACCGATCAAAGATGGAAAATATAATCTAAAAAAGTCACTGTAGCATAACGGTGAGCATTATAAAGTCAAACTTTGAATAGACCCTTTTGCCAAAATAATAAAAGGGTTAAGAGGTGAGACTTGTGTCCCTTGGTGGTTTACCCTAAATGTACTTATGACTGCTATTATTTATTTTAATTTGTTTTTTTATGGACTAGTTTCTACAGTATTTAATGGTAGTGCTGATTCCCAAGTACTTCTGGGTATCATAAGCAGGTTATTTAATTAGGAGAACCGACAATCCGTTGACTAAGCAAGTGCCGGAGTGTACATAAATTTAATTATCAAGATGGACATGGGGCATGGTTTCCATTCGAAACTGTTCAAGGTCGAGACAGGAAACAACGACAAAATCAATTATTATATAGAGACATAAAATTAACATATATACCAAAACGACAAGCATCCTCATTCCTCAACTATATGCAAAAACATTTCAAACAACGTACATAGACAGGCCAAATATATTTGGAAAACTAAAGGATATCTACATGAAAACTGATTGACATGCTTTAACAATTAATCGAATACCTTATTTGATATTTAAGCTTTATTCTGACAATACTAAAACGCTTTACAAAGGTCAACTAACCTCCTCCTCCTCCTCCTCCTCCTCCTCCTGCTGGATATTTTCTGTGCCCAAGGCCACTCCTTTCCTTCCCGTTTTGCTTAGTGACACCATCGTAACAAAAATCTGAAAACAAACAAATAATAATAAGTGCTACAGATAAAACTCTTAAGACCAAAAACCATCAACAGAGGGTCTTACGCAAAATACAGAATAAGACCCGAAATTCCCAGTAATAATCTGGCAGCAATAAATGATTAACATTATAAGAACATATGCAGGCCCGGGATGAGATTTCATTTTTATGCTAGGTAGTTTCAAGGTGTCATTCACTTTAAGAAATCAAATAGGAAAAATAGTTATATGATTTACAACGTCAAAGTTTACTACACAGAGGTGAGCTGTAAACCTCCATAATGAATGAATACTACTAATGCCAGACGTTAAACTAGCAACTACTGTTTAAAGAAAAGACCCAATATATGGTTTCCGATTATCAATCATCATGACATTACAATGCTGTGCACCGGTATTTCCAGTAAATGTAACTGTAATTTACTAATTTTTGCAAAATATCCAGAGGTAAAATACTTGAAAATAAAACCTATTCCACAAAAGAGAGCATAACTTAGCTACCTGCATGCCTTTTATAAAGCTGTGAAGCAAACTAGCTCTGGGCACACTCAAATGGATGCAAGGATCCTTCAGAAAATTCATGCATCCGTAACCGCTCCAAAAGTTCAAAGGGCCTGCAAATAACATTTACCAACCTTGCATGTAATTCCAATAACGAAATCTGAACCAAGCACTAAAAAGCACAATGTTCTCGGACAGCAATCAGTGTAAGGAATAACTAGCTTAGAAGTCCCAAACTATATCTAATTTGAAGTCAAATAACTTAGTTTCATCTTGCTTGACCATCTCTTTTGGAAACAACTTCTGATGGTAAGCAGGTATATTATTGGAATGACATTCTCATGAAATAATGTTTTGATAGGATGGGAAATTTGTAAAGACAAGATAAAGATCTCCACAAAATTTACATTTTGGCAGAAATGCCCTGAAGTAGGAGATTTAAAACCTAACATGCCAAATAAAACGACCGTATTATTGTACATAATCAGATGGTAATTTTTTTGCCATACAAATTTCATCATACAAAAAAGGCTTTAAGGGTGTAAAAAGCCCTCAAACTTTTTCAAAAAAAGTAATTAAGCCTTTGCTTTATTTTCGCAATCGATTGAGTACTTGAACTTTCAAAATATATCAAAAAAGCCCTCAAACCTTTCAAAAAAAAGCAACTAAATCATTACTTTCTTTTCTCACTCAATTGGGTACTTAAACTTTCAAAATTTATCAAAAAAACCCTCAAACTTTTTCAAAAAGAGACAATTAAGCCCTTATTTTTTTCACTGAATTGGGTACTTAAACTGTCAAATGCATCAAAAAAACCCTTTAGCTGTTAAGTTTAACAGTTGACCGTTAAAGTTAACTGCCCTTAATTTTTCAGTTAAAGCCACCCCATGCCACAACCACGAAGTGACGTGGGAAAAAAATAAAAGTCAACAAAAGTTATAAAAATTATTAAATATAATAAAAATTATTAAAAAATTATTAGAAATTGTAAAAAAATTGTAAAATTTTATAAAAATTATAAAATGCATCAAAAAAGTCCTTTAACCATTAATTTAATAGCTAACCATTAAAGTTAATGACCCCTAATTTTTTTGCAGTTAAAGCCATCATGTCTCGCAACAGAGAGTGACATGTGGCAAAAAACAATAATAAATAAAAATTATAGAAAAATTATAAAATTCTTTTCTTAGTATGATAATTTTATATTTCTTTACAAAAATATATTTTATAATTTTTTTACGATTTTTATAATTTTTTTTCCTAATTTTTAATAAATATTAAATATTTATATAGTTTTTTATTTCTCTATTTTTTTGCCACATGTCACGCTGTAGTTGTGACACATGGTGGCTTTAACTGAAAAAATTAGGGGCAGTTCAAGTATCCAATTGAATGCAAAAAACAAAAAACAGGTGCTTAATTGCTTTTTTGGGAAAAGTTTGGGGACCTTTTTGATGCCTTTTGAAAGTTCAAGTACCCAATTAAGTCAAAAAGAAAAGTAGGGGCTTAATTGATTTTTTTGAAAAAGTTTAAAGGCCTTTTTTATGCATTTTGAAAGTTCAAGTGCCCAAGTGAGTGCAAAAAAAAGCAGGGGCTTAATTGCTGTTTTTGAAAAAGTTTGAGGGCTAGAGAAGTTCGTCTACTGGAATAATAAGCATCAACTACCGGAATGATCAACCAGAACAAAACAAGAAAGTGAAAGAGGGAAAGGAAGGGCAGGCATCCACAATTATTTTTTTTCTCATCTGATGCATGTTCCATTTTTAAAACACAAGAGATACTATTCATAGTGCTTACAGGATAGCTTCACGATTACGACATAATTTGCGTTGATTACTTTCCATGGCTTCCAACACATTAGAAGTTTCTGGCCCTGTTGATCCTCCAGCAACCATTGATGGAACAGCAGCAGTTGGACACCAAAGCTACACCAAGTTCCAGCTTAAATTAGACAAGTGATCTTGAATATTGCATATAATACTCTTTCCATGGTAATGCTCACCTTTATTGTGCTATCAATCCCACTGGTCGCAACAAAGCAATCAAATGGATGGCACTGTACACAATTTACAACTGTGGAGGAAAATGAGATTTTACAGTGAATAAGAAACACTAGGATGACGGTACAATCGATAATCTGCAAAGAAGATCAGACTGGAGAGGAGAAATATTACCAGCGCCATCTCCAAGAAGCATTTTTATCAATCTACCAGTCCGCTTTTCCCAAATAAACCATCTCCCATCATCACTCCCACTAGCAACATATTCACCTACAAATCAATCAGAGGATATCATAGGATGTCATCCTAATTGTTTTGCTGCTAAAATTGCATGCAGACCGAATTCCACTAGCAATGAGAAACAGTTTTTCTGCTACGAAAATTGGCACATGTTTGAAAAACAAGATATTAACAATGCCACAATGAAATTGGATCAAGCGAATAAAAGCAAATCAGGTGTCCTGGAACTATAGGACACTTCACCCAGAAGCCCCTATCTGGTAGGCAGCAGAAGCAATTGAAATGGACTTGATAACAATTCATTATTACAAATCAAATGTCCAAGAAGCAAAAAAATGTTGTGGATTCCAATAAATGACTTACAGAGCTCATCCATATTCAACGATTCCTTTGAGATAAGTGGATTCCATTAAAAACTTTGTTGCAGAAAAAAATATTCGTTTCATTTCAGTATTCATAAATCAACAAAAGAATGCCATAACTCTTTTCAATTGAATCATCAACAGATAGAAAGTCATTACAACTTTAATTTCGTTCTCAAAATGGTGTTGAGCTCAACCATAAAACTAAAATGATGATCCACAGATAATATAAGCAAACTTGACCAAGGGTTTAATGGTGTGTGACAAACAAACAAAATATAAAAGGCGGGCGGGGGGGGGGGGGACCTGTGAAACAATATGAGAACTAATCAGCTAAGAATTAGTTAGCTATTAGTGTCGGTAGTTCAGAAATCTGTTGGTGACAGTAACTGGCAGCAAAAGCCGTTACTAGTTCAAGGTGTTGGCAAAGCTGTTAATAGCAGTTAGGAATGGGCTGCAAGATCAGTTAACAGCACTTGTATTCAGTGTATAAATAATAAGTGTAAGCCATACCAGTGGGCATCTAATGAATTTTTCAAGAAAGTACAACACTCCCATTCTCTCTTCATCTCTTTAATTCCTATTTCCCTTTCCTTGTTTTGGTTGCTTTCTTTGAGGGTAATTCTCCATTATCAACTCTCCTACTTCAGCCCAATTACCCTATATTCTTGAATATACTCTAGCACCAGAATTTTCTTGTATCGTGAATGCTAATGAAAAAGCACAAATTCAACACCATAAAGAAAACTCTAAAGAGGTTTTAAGAGAGAGGAAAAAAAGCAAAATAATTTCAATGGCAGACAAAATTATATATGAGATAATGCAAGAAACGTACCTCTCTGACCAAGGAAACTCGCCTGTTTGATGTCCGTTCCAACGTTGCAATGGCCAATGTATCTCTGCTTCATATCAATAACTGCCTCGGGCTAGAAAAGATATGAATGCAAGACATGAAAATCTCAAGCAAGATCAATAAAGAATGCATCACAAGAAATATGATTAAACTGTGGCCAGCTGAAAGTAAACATGCAATGGTAAACAAAATTCTCTTGCAAGCTATTGTTATTATAGGCTAGTCATCTCAGGCCATTTATCAGAAATAATGCATTAATGCACATGACAAGTTGAAGCAATAGTCATGCCCAGATAATTAATACTCAACTGCAATCACTTTTCAAGATGATATTTTGATAATGACATAACTAAATAGGAGACATCTGCTTATCAAAATTCGATTCATCTGAAAAATTAAACAGAAGGTGCAGATGTGAACCTGATAAGCTGATTTCTTATTTTGTGATGGTAAGGATGGAGACCCACATGAACCGTTTGGACCAGTTTCCCTTATTGCATCACCTCTTCGATGAATTCTAAGATTTAAACTTCCATGTAGCATATTGGATTCAACATCATGGCCTTCATCACCAGATATTGAAGTTTCAAAATCTAATTCCAGCTCCTCATCATAATCAGAATCTTCCCTATCGGATCTTGGCCCATCTTGTGAAGCATCACTATTACCTTCTGTGCGATAGAGTATGTCACTTAAAGACAATACCCTTCCAGCTCGAGGTTCAGACTTAGGTGACCCCTCACTAGCCTTATTATTTTTTTCAGCTTCAGCTTAATTATTTAAAAAAGAAAAAGTAAGACAAAAGAAAAGATAAAAATTAGCAAAAAGTCGACAAATTCTAGAGAAAATCATCTTTGACATTATTCAAGGAGATCAGTGCCACCCACAGAAAAGTAAGGGATAGAAATGAATAGCAAGGGAGAGAGATGCTTTCACCACTACTAATTCATTCCAAATGCATAACAGCAGAAGAAATGAGCATAACCACTTACCACAGTGATTCAGTGTTATCAACTTAAAAAACATGAACAATAAGCATGATATACATACACTTGAATCTTGAGGAGTCCCAAGCCTAACAGCAAACTAAAGTTAATCAAAGAACAGAGCAAAAGGATTAGGAAAAAGGTCAAAGAGTTAATGGAAAAGAGAAAATTCAGGTCAGGACTTCCAGTTTTAAGAACATGGCATCTCCCATCAAATGAACTGAACATATAAGAAAAGGTGCATCACAATAATTTAACATTGACTAGCCAAGATATTTCAGTCAATACTTCTAACACTGCCTTTCAATAAGTGTAAGAAGAAAAAACCATGAGAGAATTGCACACACACATAAATACAGGCAGGACAATTAAATTTGGGAGTAAGAAATGAGATACTTCACTAAGGTTTAAGATGCAGGTGTACAAGACACAAACCTACTGCAAGTTGTTTATTTAGGTTCTCCACTTTCTCAGCCACCATAGTATCAAATGGAGATAAACATTGTGCTGCAACAGCAAAGTTTAAAGCTTCTTTGTGTTTTCCCAACTGCAGACAATAAGAAACCACATGACAACAATAGACTTGGTTTCAGCAACTTTACAAGAAGAGACGACCATGACACTGTCTTAAACAGTTACCAATTGAGCTTTCAATAGCCCAATTTTTTTCCTTTTGAAAAAAGCAAGGCATTAAAGGACCTCTGAAGACATGATGCTTCTTTATTTACAACAGCACAATTCATCTTCAATTGGTAATCAAAAAACAATTGGCTATCGTGTGAGAGAAAACCAAGCCATAACCACTGGCTTTACTTTATTCACCTCTCAGAATATAAAACTCGCAACTCGGTGACAAATGTAAAATCAAATATTTCTTGATTATATTTTTAATCTTCCCATGAAAGAGTTTAACAAACTTAAATTTTGTTTAGCTTTTTTTTGTTATAATATTTTATTATATCAGTTTTATCTTATAGTATTTGTTTTAAGTATTAGATATATTATAGACAGCCAGGGTTATTAAGTATTTTTCGGGTTTAAATCTAGGTCTAGAATAAAATTTATTTGAAAGAAAACCTAATAACTTTACTTGCAAGAGAGAAGGCCTATATAAATAAGTTGTAGGCTCTATAGCCAGAATTATTATTCTGATTATTTTCTTTGAATTAATAGAAAAACTAGAGGTTTTCTATAACCCTAAGTTTTCTAGAGTTCCATCTTTCCAATTCGTTTGTTCAGCCTAATTAGTTTATTTAGGGCTGTTTTCTCCCCTGAACCACACCAAACCAGTAGATGTAACAATATTGGAACGATTAAAAAAGTGACCGTGAGGCAGAAACCCAACTTAGCTTTAAGCTTCACGATCTAAAATGTTCTTGGCAACCCAATAAGTCAATCAAATTGTTCAGGTAAACCACCAAGTTTATATAAACTCCACGGCAACTGATACTGCAGATTACCTGCTCTAAAGCCTCAGCCATACAATAATGAGCTCTAAAGGAAGAATTGTCTATTCTTCGAGCATCACGGCAATCCCTAACGGCCATATGGGCATCATTTTTCCACTTCCGCTGCAAAAGGCAACAACTCAATATTAATTGCACATCAAATAGAAAGGATCCATCAAGTTAATCCCAAAGAAGTAAACAATGAACCTGCAGCAACAAGGCAGCACGAGTACAAAGACATTCATGCCTTAGCGAGGGGCCAATATCACCATTATTTCCATCCAAGACTTCATTGCATGCCTCAATTGCATGGAAAATATTTGTCCTCTCCTCTAAGGATCTTTTAGCAATTTCAACCAACATCCTGCATTTTTCAACCTGTAACTGACATGTTAGGTTGTAGCTGAAATACATACGAAGAACAAATAAGTTACATGATACATCACCAAAATTCCCAGACAACTAAAACAAGAACATAAAAGATGCATACTCTTGCAGCAGTGTTACTTCTTTTCTGGAGACCATTTTGAAAGAAACTAGAAACAGATGGTTGATGCTCTCGTCTATTTGGTACAGGAGTGAAGGTCATCAATTCTGAAACGTCCCCCGAGGAATATTGCATTACACTCCCACTAGCTGCCAATCATGGAAATAACTAACAAATGTTCAGCTAAAGAAATGAGTTATATATTGCATCCCACTAATTGCAATAAAGGAAATATCTAAAAGATAACCAATTCAAAGAACATTCCATTGAATCTAAGCTATCATAAATATGCCGACACAATTCATGCTTAACCTTTATACTGCAAGCTGAAAAGCACTTCTTCATGAAAATGCAACCTGGAAGGACCAGGGAGGAAAGGAAACAAGAAGAGCACTAAGCCAAGTTGCATTTTTTAAGGTGAATATAAACTGTACAGGTTAGTTCTCTGAACATATAGGTTTGCAGTTTAGACACAGCAGCTGTATGCAGCACAACACCTAAAAAGAACAAAATAAAAGTTCATCCTTCCGCTTAAAATTCTAATCCCATTTCTATGGAGCCCCCACTAGTTTCACTTTCTGCAACACTGGAACTTAAAACACAAAAGGGAATTTAAACTATATAATATCAAGTCAGGCAACGGGATGCTCCTTAAAGAAGATAAAACATCAAAAGGACCATAAATAAACAAAACCATCTAACTAAACTAGAATTAGAGAATTTTGACTATGCTTACCATGGTTTATGTCCATTAGATAGACATGCTCCCCACTATAGCTGAGTAAAACCTCTTCTCCATTAGGGCTAAATGTAACATGAGTTAAGTGCAAACTAGAACGTCCCTAAAAAAACAAAACAAAAAATAATTTGGAATTAATATAACAATATTTCACTTGGAACCAGCAGTAGTTTAGTTTAGCATATAATGACACCTCAAGTATTCACAAAAAATATAATGTTAGTGATGCTAATGCCAATTGATAACAATTAGCAGGTTATAGTTAAATGTCTCCGATTAACACTGTTAACTTAAAATATTCACAAAAAACTATTTTCTATGAGCAAACTATTGAATAGTGACCTAATGAAGGGGAAAAAACTATATAAGTTCACTCATTTACCAAAGAGAAAAGAAGAAGAGAATAATTATCATTTGCAAAATGAGCTGTTACATCATTTCAGACAATCTCTTCATAAACCCAAACAAATTAATAAAATTTGGTCCTTATAAGTAGAAATCCTAAAACTTGCCAAGTCATTTCCAAATTTAAATAAACAAGAGTAAGGACTAACAAATAAATTCAAGACTAACACGGTCAGACAGATGCATTGGGCAGAAATAATTAACACAAGTAGGTGGCGACATCCTTTTGCGGCAGGAGGTCAGCGGTGGCAGCATCCTTCTATCATATAGACGAGCAAAGGCATCACTGCAAACATTCAAAGACAAGATTAATGGTAAAAATAAAGTATGTGTATATATATAAAAGAAAATAAAGATTAGCCACATACTTCCCACCAACAAGGAGCAAGTGAGGTCTAGTAGAACTGATATCACAAGATTTTAAGGCCAGAGTATGTTTAGGAGGATCAGCTAGTGACCTCTTTGCCCCACAACGCAAGTCAAGCTGCCATAATAATTAAAGGAAAAAAAGATTTCAAATGATATACAGTTTGAGGGGATATGCTCGAATATAGGACAACTAGGATAAATGAATGTAAAATATCAGTTAAATTTGTCAATTCTACAATGCCAAGCTAGAGAATTTCAAATGAAGATAGAGATTGGTGGGAAAATTTTTCAAGCTACACCAAAAACCAAATGACTTTGAGGTGATAATCCATTAACTTCAGAATCAAGGGATGTCATTTTGTCCACTGCTTAAAATCCTATCACGCAGTCTACAGTGATGGTAAAATAAAATGATGAGCAATGCCATCAGGACCAGATCTATATGGTAAGAACATCTTTTAATTTAGGTCCAAAAGCATCCAGTATTCTATAGGGCTGTAGCTATTCAAAAGGCCAGCTGAATGGTTGAGGGTTCTCAATCCCACAAAAAACAAAGATTTCCTTCAGCCACATATCCTGATTGGAAAGAGCAGGGAGAGGAACAGCTATTTAGTCCACATCAAAGAAACTTTAATGCCACAGAGATCTTACAAAGAAGGAAACCGAAGTCATATGACAAACAAGGCAACAATTTTACTCAAATGAAGACATCAAGTAAAAACTCGCCAACCTTCAGAACATGCATTTCAGGGATATCGTGATAGTTGCAACCAAAATTCACACTTAATAAGTAGTACAATAACTTCAACAAACAGAGATCCCATAGATGAATATAAAAGATTGAAATGAAAGAAAAGGCATGTATTATCATGTAATGCAAGCCTCACAAGAACATTGCGACACTCTTGCTGAGAAGATCTTGCTGGAGGACAAGAAGTGCCCTCCCGAAAATCATGCTGTCTGAGAGTTCCATCTTCACTTGCACTCCAGACCACATTGGGGTTTCCAACTTCAACCTAAAATGGGAGAAGTAAAACCTATAAGAAGGTGAAGCAATCAAAAGAACATTATTCACCATGTAAAGCAACATTAATTTCAAAAAGTTTACCACTCCCCATGTTCTTGGTCCAGTTAAATTATTACTATATTCGTCAGTCATTTATGCAATAAACCTCACCGCTAGTTTTTTAACCCTTCTTGTGTGACACTGATAGAGTGCAGATGGAGTAGCAGCACCATCATGGAGACCTCTCCCATTCAAGCGAGATAAATTGAATAATCGAACCTGCAAAAAATTAGTAGTCCAAGTGATTAATGATATCAATACCTAATAGGAATACAATAAGACTCCAACATAGAAACCCTGTTTAACAAAGTCCAAAAATTTACCTCAGCATCACCAGCACCAGAGACCACAAGTTCATCAGAAGTTTCAGGAATGAATTTTGTACAGAATATGTTAACAGAATGTCCTGTTTCTATAGAATGCAAAAGTTTCCGACCAGAGTAGCCCCAAATATTAATCTGCAAAATATAATTGATTAAAAAATTTGACATATCTTCATAAAAACAATACCACTCCAAAACCATTCTTCACGCACCTACCACCTTTATCAACAGATGACATGGGCCAACAATTATAGCCTACTAGAGGCCCCTAAACCAAAACTTAATTTCTTCTTTCTTGTAATTAAATCCATATTTCATATGAAAAAGCATAAAAATCACTCCCCTCATTACTGTGTAACCAAAATAAGTTGAATGACAAGGCTGACATTCCTTAGGCAAAAAGCTGAAGTTTTTATATTCTAAAAAATTGAACTTGAAAGCCTATCAGATAATATATATAATATTTATAGAAAACAGCACCACATACTAGACTTCACAAACGTTTTGAGTCCACTCTATATAAATAGTAAAATCCAATAACAGGATCATCTTAATGCTATAATGATCAAGAATAGGTTAGGTCAAATTTTTATTATTACATTTTATCCATTTTCATGTTACCTATTATATTGAACTGAAGTTCACAATTGTAGAAAAATAAAGATGACTCATACCCGTGCATCATCAGAACCAGAAATCAAAAGTGTACCACTTGAGTTCCAAGCTATAGCATTTACACAACTTTGATGTCCCTGGTATACAATGTACAAAGGAGAATTTTAGAAGGAAAAGAAAAGAGAAAAAAATAAGTAAAGCAAAAGATTACCATGTCAAAGCCTTCAAGGCATATACGGCTACTAGAAGTGACTAAAACAAAAGACAAATGGAACTTTACATGTAGCAAAGTAACCGATACATGACTTGCAATGTAATCTAGGAAGCCACTAAATGCAGAAGCTCAAATAACCACCTATACTAAAATGTCATTACTATTGTGGTCTGTGATGCATCATGAGATCAAAGTGTTCCTTTTCTTTTTAACTTTGTATGCATCAAAGAGTACAAAGAAAGAAAAACAAAAAGGGACATTATCGCTATAAGAAAATTGAAATCACCTCCAATTCTTCTTCCAGTGCAAACCTCCGAATCACAGAAGAATGCATCTGCAAACTATGATCAACATCCTACGTAAACACATAAAAATCTCTTAGATAAAGCACAGTCACCATAGTAAGTCAACAAGGAAAGTAATTTAGTATTGTTTCAACTCAAATTTCCTTTTCCACAAAATAAATATATAGAATTAATAACAAGAAATTAAGAGAGCCACTGAGCCAGCAATACTCATGTGAAAAGGACAACAACAACTAGGCTCAGCACTTCAATTCTTAATCGAATTTTCAATAATAAGTGCGCGCGCGCGCGCAAATTAAATTCAGCAACTCCAAAGCATTTACTCAAATTCTCAATTATATATTATCTAAATTCCACACACAAAAATAAGTACGCAGAATTAATAACAATAAATTAAGAGAGCCACTGAGCCAGCAATACTCAGGTAAAAAGAACAACAACAACTAGGCTAAGCACTTCAACTCTTGATCAAATTTTAAAAAATAAGCATATCTATATCTTAAATTTGGCAACTCCGAAGATTTACTCAAATTCTCAATTATATATATAAATTCCAAATAAAAAAATATTAAATCAGCAATCCTCAGAACTGTAAACCGCAACAACAAAAGGTAAGGCAATATCAAAGAAAAATGAGAATTTAAACAAAATAAAACAAAATGCTTTATAAAAATGAAAGAGCGATCAAATACGCGGCAGTTTTGGCGAATGTCGATGTGCCTCCCGTCGAGTAGATTGTGTATGTTACCGTCGTGGAAAGGCCACTCCTCCATCGAGTGTTACTTAAAAAAAGCTAACGAAATCTAGCTCCGATCGGCAGTGACGGCGGCAACCGGCGATGATAAAAAGCGGTTTTTAAGAAAAGCTAGCCTACGGTTTAAGCACGGGGTTTCGTTTGGTTCGCCACACTAAAGCAAAAATAAACAAAATGAAACTAAGCCAATCAATCAAAATTTATACGCCATATGGCTTTTCATTGAGACACGAAGGCGAGTGATGAAATGAATTTGCCTCGTGTGCGTTTCTTACAATTTCTACACTCCTCTACGATAATAAAAAATGAATAATTAGTACTATTAAAAAAGAGCTGAGGGGGGGGTTTATTCAGTGGAAAATGGAGCCCGTTACCAATGTTGCGTGAGATTTAAGCACCTTTGAATCAGGATTTAACGGTTGATTTGAGATGAGTGCTTATGTTGGGATTATTGCGTGCGATGTAGAGTAGCATGCCCATATATTGAGGGCTAGGTACTTGGGCTTTAACTCTCGAACTGAACTAAGGCCCACACCACTAACCCAATTGTTCCGCTTATTATTTTATTAAACTTTTAGGATTAATGACAAATTTGGCCACTAATGTTTACATGTTTTTATCAAAATGGCCCTAATTGTATTTTTTGAGCCTTTTTTAGCCATAAGCCTTTGTTATTTTTTCAAACTGCTTTTTTTAACTGATTTGATGAATGTATAGTTAAAAAAGTTAATGGGATGATATGAAATTTTATACGTGAAATATTTTTAATGAGATATAATTTATTACTTAAATAACCCAATAAAATAATTACATGTAGAAAATAATAAAATAAATAAACAATTCATGAAGTTAAAAAGAGCTCTTAATTTGAAGAAAATAAACGTAATTATCTTATTGGGTTGCCTCATTAAAAATATTCCACGTAATACCGTTAATTTTTTAATGGTACTTCCATCAAATCTATTAGAAAAAAATTGATGGCCAAAATGCTCAAAAATACAATTAGGGCTATTTTGAAAAACATGTAAATATTTAAGCCAAGATTTTATAAATTATGAAAATGGTTTTTCTTCTCAATATTGATATTGAGTAAAATGGTCCTTTAGAAAAATTGTAGCAATTTAATTTCCATCTAATTTGAAAGTAAAAAACAATTTCTATTTAATTTGGAAGTAAATAATTAATGACAATTAATCATGATATTAATGTTTAATAGTATTTTTCAGGCTTAGGTTCATTCTCTTCATGGTAGGATTGATCCCCGAGTCAATATATAATAGCAATTTTTAGAAGAGTAAGGGATCGATCGCCTCCCTTAGTGACTAATCTTTTGTTTTAAAGGGATCGATCGCCTCTTTTTCTATCAGTTAAGAGATGATTTAAGATTTTAGTCCGATTTTAGAAGTTATATATTTGCTTTCAAAAATTTTAAATAAAAATTATAAAATTATACATTGTCCTATCAATTAAATTAAAATGAATCCAAAAAATCCTTAATTAAATAGTAGAGGTTGACAATTAAGACCAAATCATTAATGTCTATTTTTATTTCAATTTTCTTAAATTTTTATTTGGAAACTTTCAACACCAATTCAACTATTTTGGTATTTATAATTCTAAAGATGGCCCTACAATTAATAGAAAATATCCATAAGGAACTCAACATAGAAATAAAAAATTAATAAGTTGCTTTTATAAAAAGAAATTTGTCTCGTGACGTTTTAGTCAAATCCAACTATAGTAGGAGAAGCTCATTCAACAATGAAATCATCATTGGGTTGCATCATATAGATTTTTTTGATGAAAAATATTGTCTTAATTATAGACTTGTTTGGTTCAAATTTCAGCTTAAAAACAAATTAACAGATTGAATCGATCTAGTTTAGTTGGAGATTGGTTAAAGACTTTTTAGAATTTCGGTTAATGGTTAATTTGGTTATAAATTGGTTAATTAACTGAATTAACCGAACTTAATAAATAATATTATATATTATACGCATTAGGCTATTACTAATTCGGTTAATTCGGTCAAATGAATATTATTAAATTTTCTTTGATATGTTTTATATTTGTTTTCACAAAAAAAAACATATAAAATTCGGTTAACCGACTGAATTGACCAAAATATTTCGGGTTGGTTAACGGTTAAATAATTAAAAAGTTTGGTTAATTCAATTAATACTAGTTCGGTTCGGTTAACCATTTAAACACCCCTACCTATTCATGAGTTGAGTTATTGTTCAGACTCGAAGGTCCGCCCGAAATTTGGGAGGGTTTGAGCAAAAATATTAGGCCTGGAAAATGGGCCTGGGCAAAAAAATATTTAGGCATGTTTAAAATATGGTCTGAGTTCGGGCATAAACATTCAAAGCTCAATTCCGACCCGGCTCGGCCCATTTTTAAATTTATAATACTCTATATTATGTTATTTTCATATATATTATGTAATTTAGAACATATTAAAAAATAAACATATACTAAATATATAATATTAATCTAATGTAAATATTAAAATAATATTAATATGACTATATAAAAAATTTTAAAAAAGGACTTGGGTTAATATTTTGTAAATACGGGTAGGTTTTAATAAAATTTTAGGCTCATATTCGAGCTGAGTTTAGACAAATATAAAGTATCTTAATACCGTATTTAGGCCCAATACAACCCGACCCATAAACACTTCTAGTCTTAAATATCTATGGATTAAACCCGAAATTTTCTAACGAAATATCCAAACACGAGCCTTTTTCCACTTTACCTTGAATCAGTTGACATTTAGGCTCCAAACAACATGGCCGCAGACTCCATATTTTGGAGCCTGTTTACATTCCATGTAGCGAAAATGAAAGCAGCCCAAACAAAATGAAAATCTAAAACCTAGGAAGCCCATGGAAATTTCTACACCTTATATTCAAAAAAGGGTTAATATACTATTTAGTGCCTGAATTTAACTTTAATATTCAATTTGATATCTAATTTTTTTATCTCAATTTGATACATGAGTTTACCTTCAATGTTCAATTTGGGACCCAAAAAAAAAAAACTCAATGAATATTTGACACATATACTCTAGAAAAAACACGATATTTAATTAAGATAAAAAAATAAAACTCAACCGCCAAATTCAACATTGTAGAGACAAAAAAGAAAAAAGAAAAAGAAGAAGAAGCAAATATCAAAGTAAATATTAAAATTAAATTAAAATACTAAATTAAATATATGAAGGTCTGAACATAACAAGGGAGAAATGATTCAGGCAAGTAGAGCTAGAATGTGATAATGCACTTTTAGTGGAAACTTTGCTAGTTAGTGGGGTTGATTCCAGTAAGTTAGTTGAATTGCATTTAATTAGCTGCCTACTCAAACATAATTGGAGAATCAGAATTTGCCATATTCAAAGGATGCAAAATACGACTGCTGATCTTATGACTAAATCCGCAAGTAACAAAGTGCCAAAGCTTTTGTTGTTCATGGATCTGCCAAATTATTTACAAGAAACTTTGTATGCTGATAGGATTGCAAGTATAACAAGTTGATTGTTATTGTATTCGCTTAAATATATTTTTGTCTATCGAAAAAAAAAACACTTAAGGTGACAAAGATGCAATGTTTTAGCATCGCATTTCAAGATAGATTCGAATTCTCTTTGACATTTTATAACCTTTAATTTCGTCTAAACTTTAAAAAAAAGTTTAATATAACATTTGGTTTTTGAATTTGATATATATATTTTAATTTGGTACCTAAACTTGACTCTTTGTTTCTAATTTAGCACCTAATAATTTTTGTTTGATTTGGTACTTATCAAACGTTTTACAAATTACTCCAATATACTAACAATGCTATTTTTTATTGAGATAGCAAAATAATCAATGTATGACCCATATGTGATGATGATATGATTTTTTTGTATCTTATATATTCAATTACTTATAGTTTTAATTAATTATTTATTTATTTTATCAATTGAAAATAATGAATTTCTTTTAATTTGGGGTTTTAATTTTTTTCTTGTTCAATATTAATTTTTAAACATAGCTCAATACCTATTTTTAACATGAATTTCTCTAATACTGACAATATTTTTATAGTATAACAAAAGAAATTTTTAACACCGCCAATGTTTTATGCAATTTGTATAGCATTTAATAAATCTACGTACCAAATTAAGAAAAATATGCCAAATTCATGCACCAAATTGGGCCTAACAAATTTTAAATACCAAATTAAAAATATATATATATCAACTTGTATAAAAAGAAAAAAACTCATTTTTATTTATTTTAAAAATGAAAGTGACATCGAAAATAGTATATGATTTTTTGTATAAAAAAGAAAAAACTTGGAATCTAAGCTGACGAAATAACCTCACTAAGCGCATTAAGTAAAGGAGAGGATGACATATACATACATGAGGGACCGATTGCTTTTAGGTGAAAATCCAGTTTCATCATGCACAGCACCATTATTTTTTTTGAAAATATATTTTTAATAATTTTATTATAAAATTTAATCATATTTATTATTTTGACACAAAATTTAGAACTACTAATAATTCTTCTCCAATTCATAAATAGGAGAATAATACGCTTCAACACACTCGAATCCATGTCTTCCTATATTGATAATAATGTCCATACCAATCGAATTAAGACTTAATCCGTAAATATTTTTTACTGTTCCTACACCAATGAAGAAAATTGCAATTGCAAGAAATATAAGGTCTATGAAAAATATTATATATATATATATATATATAAAGCATCCCAACGATCCTACAAAGCGTGATATGGGAAATGGAATATATTCGTTCAATGTGACATGTATGATGGTATGATGTTGAACATAAGTTTTATACTTATCTCAAACCCAAAAAATTGGGTACAAAGTCACACCTTCATTTCTCTCATTTGGAACGTTTGACATGACATTAGTTAATCAAAGTTATCATGACATCAAGATTATTGCTTATTAGAGTATCGCATACTTACGATGTAAGTGAAAAATAAATATAAAAATATATATTTATATAATAAATGAGGTTTTAATTTAATGGTGATATATAAATAGACTTGATTATGAAACGGATTATTCGGTTTGGCTCGAAGATTTATTCGAAAAATGAGAAAGTTTAAATAAAAATATAGGTCCCCAAAATGGGTTTAGGTAAAAAAAACGAGGCATGTTTTCTAAACAAGCTAAGCCTCATGCAAGCTTTTTTTGACTCGAGGCCTGGCTCAAATTTGTAAAAAAAATTAGAAAAACTGCTGCTTTTTGCTACTACTTTTGTTGTGGTTTTGTCACTGTTTTGGGGTCGTTTTATTTTTATATTGTTAATATTTTATTATTGTTGTTTAGATATTGTATAACTCTTATTTTATTGTTAATTTTGCTACTATTTTAGAAGTATTTGCTTGCTAAATTACACCTATTTTAGTGCTTTTAAGTATAAATATTTTTTAATTTATTTTTAATTTGTTGAGAAATATTTATTTTAATATTTTTAGTGTATTTGATGTATTATATTTTTAATTTTGTTTTTATATAAAAATAATAATTAAAAAAATAATACGGTTAGGTCGAGCCAAGCTCAAGTTGTAGTATTTTTATTCAGGTCGAGATTGGACAAAAATTTAGGCCCATTTTTTGGGCCAGGACTAGGCCTTGAAAATGGGCCTAAAATTCTATTAAGGTCTAACCCGACCCTTGATCATATCTATATACAAATATTAAAAATGATAGAGACTTGAGTTCAGATTTTATTTTGTGCGCATATTTTTCTATATAAAAGGAATAAAATGGAAAATTTACCTCGAAATAATACAATTTAAGTTAAATTTTACTATTAATCCTTATACTTTGTGAAAGTTATGAATTTAGCCTTTATGCTTTAATTCACCAATTTTAATCATGTACTTTTCGAATTGGTCAATTTTAATCTTTGTACTTTTCATAGTTTGAAATTCTAATCATGACCAATTTGTTTAGTTAAATTTACTAGTCTTGTACTTAACGTACAATTGTAGATTTGATCCATATACTCCAATTGGATCATTCTAAATCCTACACTTTTCAAAATTTGAAATTTTAGTCTTTATACAAATGACAATCGTTAATCCATTAACTGAATTTTTATAAATAATATGTGAAAATAACAAACTAACGTGGCATTATGTATATGACTATATTTGACACATCAAATTTTGGAAATAACAAAACTTAATGAATTTAACAGTTGCCATTAGGCGAGAACTAGAACTATAAAATTTGAAAAGTATATAAACTAAAAATGATCAAATTAGAGTACAAAAATTAAATCTGCAACTTTCACAAAGTACCAGCAAAATTCATCCAACAATGTACTATTTATAGTAAGGTAGTTTAGACATTACCCTGCCGAGTTACTGCTAACTTAAGTTACGACACCAACTCAATCAAGTGTTTAATATGTAGTATAGAAGTATCGTGTTATCGTTTATTAAAGATTGAAAATTTAAAATTTAAACAGTACAAAAATTAAAAATAATTAAATTAAAATATAAGGATTAAATCTGCAACTTTCACAAAATATAAATACCAAATCAAAATTTAACCTACAAATTACTATATAAATTAAAAATATTTTGACATTACCAAAGTGAGTGCCCAAACTATCAAACTTAATCATGTGTATATATAGATTTTAGAATGATCATAATTAATATCATGATACACATAACTCATCATTTTTCGAATTCGTATTATGATGCTGATGTTTGAAATTTTATATTCCGTATGATTAGCACATGCATGCTCATGTCTCTCAAGTTAACTTTAGCAATATGACTGACTAAAGGGTTGGTGGCAGATTAATGTCATTTCTTCACTCATAAAAAATAATACCAACTTTTTGCAGTCCCATCACACGAGCCATCATCTGCATACAAAGTGGAAAAAGAAAATTTGCACCATTTCATAAGGTAAGCTAGGGAGCTATATAGGATAAAATAACGATCACCTTAGAGTAGATCATCATCATCATCATCATCATCATCATCATCATAAACAACACTCAAACCATATATTATATAAAATTACATCCATCCATGAATGATAACACATCAAAGCACTACAAAGACTATGGTTAAACCCCATGATGACAGCATACATGAAAAAAAGGACCATACGTACATACATGCATAACCACACTACCCCATATAAAAGGCCATGAAAGGGGCTTTCAAAGCAAATTTGTTTGCATGCTCTTTTGCTTATGCAATATATTCAACATCAAAGAAAAGAGGATACACACAAACAAAAGGGCAGAAGAAGAAAGTGAAGATTGGGACCCAATAACCACCTAAGCGGCGTGCACTTAGCCACCTTTTATGAGGGTCCCTTATAATAACCAGTCTTCTCATTCACACTGCTAAAAACCCCATCATTCTCAAGCGTGAGTGTTACTTTCTAAACCCCCAAGGTGAAGACTAATGATTCACTCCCCTTTATTGGGACATAAATATACTGCTTTCTATAGATTTTCCAACCCAAATCTTACTGGTTTTTCCTACTCAAATCATTGAAGAAAGACTCACTTGGCTCTTCATTTTTCGCTCCTTTGTTGGAAGACGCCAAATAATATGGCTACACATGCAAATCCATGCCTTGACTAATAGGTACCAATAAACAATAACTAATGATGATAGATGCTACCGCTAACACAAATAAGAAGAGTGGCAATGGCGTTGGCAACATCATAGAGCATTAAGTCCCAAGGTTTTGGCTTTGAGTTTAAGGGATTTCAAGTAATCAATAGCTTCATCAAGAACCATGATTGCATCTTTGCCTTCCCCATTTGGAATTAAGCTTCGTAGAACACTCACGGTCTCTTGAATTTTTTCGATTCTCAGTCTCTTATTACTTGAAGAGGATTCCATATTGGCACAGCTAGAATCTGCATCATCCACATACTCAGAACATCTGCTAGGATTTACTGAAATAGCAGCGTCTGTAAGCAACGGCAGGTAATCATTACCGTCATTGAGCAGTTTTCGCTTTTTAGTTGGTCCAATAGAGCTAGCAACCTTTTCAGTTCCTCCTCCCTCGAATTGCTCCTGGCAAGCCGTCATTCTACTAGGAGAATGAACTGCGCTTGTAACTTCATCATCAGTATAATAACTATCATCATCCGAGTAAAGCAACGCATTTAGTTCTTCAGTATCCTCGTGCATTTCACTTTGCGTATTGGTCCCATTCTCATCAAACACATTTGAGGATATCGGTCCAGAGTGAAGATCAGGGTTTACTTTGGTTATCGGATCCTTGCCATTAAAGTTACAAGCAGCAGGAGATTTTGAACCCCAAGTGGCGCATTTGATAGGAGTCCCGAAAGAAGAGCTAAATATCATAGTAGTTTGATCACCAGATTGATCAAAAACAAGGAATCTCTTCTGAGCACACCCCGAACCAGCCTTCGAAACAATCTTTTCATTGTGATACTCATAAGGGTTGGTTGAAGCAGGCACCAAGCCCTGCCAATAGTGGGGTGAACAGTAAAACCAGCCACAAGGTTCGTTAACTTGGCCAACCTGCAATTGAGGTACTATTCCAGGATTTGCATAATCTGGCAGAGTCCTCGGGACCGAGACCATATCGATGCCAGAGTTAACAAGTTGAGGATTAGTATTTTGCTGAACCAAAGGATGAGGAGCAGCCAAAGAACTCAAGTCATGCGATCGCCAATCGAATCGCTGCTCTGGAAACGAAAATCCACAGCCTTCTCTCATCTAACCAGAACAATCACCTACAAAATCAACAGAGTTAACTCTAAAAATTGACATCCTAAAGAACAGAAACTACATATTCATAAAAACAAAGTAAGTAAAACATACCAGAAGTTGAATGTTGTAGCAGCAGAACTAGTAGTTTACTTCAAAATTCTCTCAAAAAAACAAGGGGCAAAAAACAAAACTAAAATTAACTTGATGGCTGTAATATAAAGAACCCAATCTACGTAACAGGCTTAAGCAAATGACGAAAATATTCAGCCTGCAAAAACAAAACACCCCAAAGACAAAAACTTTCAAACAAATTATCAATGACAAAAATAGAAGAAAAAGAACAAGGAATCTCATATATTAAGAAAAGAAACAAACACTCAACAAAAAAGGGTATCTAATTCTTTCATAAAGGCTTTGTTTTGTACAAAGAAAAAAACAAACCTGGCAATCTTGAAGAGGTTGAAAGCATGCTATAACTCTAACTACAATGGTGGCACTCCCTGCAATACCATTTTCATACTTCAATGCCCGGAATCTTGTTTGGCTAGCTGCTTGGCACACCATAACTACGTTTCCCCCCAACCCTTCAATATACAAAGAGGATCTTCCACAAACTAAAATGAAAACTTTTGGAACACAAATTTGAGAGATGGGTTTTGAAGATGATTCACTAATCAGCTAATCTGACGAACATAACAAGGAACAACAATGAAGAAAGTGGATCCCATGGAAGATATATATAGAATAGTGTAAGACTAAAGAGTGAATGGCTAAAAAAAGGGCTTTGTTTGCTGATTATGGGGGGAATTACAGAATCACTCTACAATACAAGTTCAAAGAGATAACTTTTCGAAACACATCAACCGATTGACTGAACCACCACCGCATGCTGCTGCTGAACCCTAAAATGGGTCAAAAAAACATTCATTATTTCAACTTTCAGATAACATAAATCTCTTTCTTTTTCTTTTTTTTTTATAGTACGTACTAATAATCTAGAGCCAAGATAATAAAAAAAAAAAAAAGGAAGGTAGAAAATCAAGATCAATAGATCTATTTTTTCTTCTTATGGTACATGAAATCTAAATATAAATTACATCAAAAAAACGAAGTAGCCATAGCTATGGAAAAAAAATATATAGAAATCATCAAAGAAGCTGAAAAACTTACAAAAAAGAAGAAAGGAGAAGAAACCCAAATCTCAAATCAAGGAAAAAAAAAGCCTAATTGGTCCAAAATTTAAGCTTCAAAGACAGAAATGGAGACTAAAAGGAGTTTTTTTTTTAGAGTCAAAAATGGAAGTTCACAGACGAAGGTTTAAGGATTGCACGGAAGCCGAGATTAATACTAATAGATAGATTATTATATAGAAATTTTTAATTGACGAAAATATCCTTGAAATATCGAAATAATTAAAATTTAAAGGAAAAAAAAAAGTGATTAAAGGTTTGATACGTGCGTGCGTGAGGAGTGCACGCAAGGTATTAAGTGAACAATGATGAAGCACAATTTAGAGTCCGTGTGGTTGGTTTGGAGTTGGGTCCCCTGCTCGGTGGTTTTATCATTGCCCTTTTCGGGTTCGGGTTTGGGTTTTATCCTAATTCCTAACCATGTTTGAACCCGAAAAACAGTCCTTCTCTTTCTTTTAATTAATGCAAAATGCAAATGTAATTAATATTTTACATTTAGTTTTTTTTTGTCAGATTGCATTCTACCTTAAATTTTGATCCAAAAAATGGATATTGTTATTAGTGCAGAAAGATGTAGATTCGAGTGCGCTAAAAAGTATTATTCTCTTATATTAAGAGTTGAGGAAATGTTATGGGTAATTCTAGACGATGTATAAAAAAAAAGATATGATAAAAACTTATAAGATTAATATTGAGAAAATAATAATAATAATAACAAATATATAAGGGTACTTTTATCATTTAAAGTTTTTATATAGTATATTTAAGGTAACTTTTAACTCTCCAACTTTACAAAAAAAGTCATTTTAGCTCTTCATTTATTTTTTTCATTTTTTAGCCTTTGGACTTTCATTATTTTTCAAATCACTCCAAAATAGATGGAAAGTTAATATCTATTAACTTTGCATACATGTGGCATGTATGCCATGTAAGCAATTGATTATTTTTTGAAATTTTAAAAATTATATTTTAATATTTTATACTTTTTAATAATGTTAATATTTATTTAATAAACTTTATAACTTTTTATTTTTTTACAATTAATTAATTGTTGACTTGACTTCTACGTTTATGCCACATCAACAAAGTTAGCTTTTCTATTCATTTTGGGGTGATTTGACAAATAATACAAGTTGAAGGGCGAAAATTTAAATGAAAAGTTAAAATGACATTTTTTGTAAAGTAAGAAGGCCAAATTATGCCTATATTTAAATAAAAATAATTTAAATAGTCCTTAAAAGGCTAATATATATGTAAACCCTCAAACTATTACATCGTGTTTAAACGAATGCTTATATTTATTTTATAGTTAAATAAACTCGATTTTTTAGTATTTACTTCCTTTTTATTAACCATATGTTTAATTATTTGTTTTTAGTTTAATTTAATTTTTTTATTTAGTCTTCCACTTAATGTTATGTTATTCACATGGACTTGATGATTTGAAAAAGAAAATCAACATTTCAATTTTTTATTGGTTGGTTTAGCAATTCATTGCCGGTATTAACACCATGTATCTAGAGCTACCCATGGGTCAGGCTGGGTTGAGGCTCGGTTCCAAAAAAATTCCATGCCTAGGTCCATTTTCGGTCCGGTTCCAAATAGCTCATTTTGTTGTTAAAAAATAATAAAATATTAAAAATATACATATTAAAATTATGTTTTATAATTAAATTGAATTCAGGTCGGGCTAGAGGAACAAAAATTCTTATCCAAGCCCAACCCGACTTATCGGACTAGACAAGCTACCCAACCCTTGAACAAGTTTACATGTACCATAATAAAACATATATTGATAGTCCAAGCATCACATTAGACATTTTATGAAAGTACAGGTGCCATCATAAAACATAGGTACTACGTTAAACATTTTCAAAGTACAAGTACCGCATTGGACATTTTCAAAGTACAAGTACCGTATTGGATATTTTATAAAAATACATGTACCATAATAAAACACATATTAATAATTCAGATACCACATTAGACATTTTTAAAGTACATGTACCACATTAAATATTCTATAATTACTTTCTTCTAATAATAATGAACAAAAATGTAGCGGAGTGGAGCCAAACCCTTAATATCTTTCAAAAGATAGTTTGAATTGCAATAATAAAGTAAATCCTAAACAACAGACGCGATTAGTGCGACTCGAACCCAGGCCACACCTGAGGCAATGAACACCATTAACCATCATGCCATCACATAAGATCCAATTTTATCATTGTTAATTAAAAACGATTTTATAAAATAATATATTGTTTAATCTCAACGTGTGTCAACAAGACTATACGAATTACTAGTGGGGAAATTTTAAAAAAGTCATTAATTAAAAAATGGGTAAACTACACCAAAGGTCACTTAATTATGTATAAGTTTTCGTTTTAGTCACTAATGTTTTCGACATTTTTTGTCGCCCAGCCGTTAAGTGACTAACAGTAGCATTTTTCTAATTTGTGTAATAATAAATTTAGTCCTTAGTTTTTATACTTTATATCAATTTAAACTTAATTCTATGTAAAAAATTAAAAATAATTTTTTTTAAAAATTTAGAAGATTCTAAAAATAAATAGAAATTTTAAAAATCTATAAAATCTATAAATACTTAAAAATAAAAATAAAATAAAATTTTTAAAAGCTAAAAATATAATAAAATCAAGTTAAAAATATATATAAATATTTAAAAAAATTTAAAAAAAACTAAATAATTAATTACAAAAAAAAAAGAAGCAAAATCCGAAAGCAAATCGAAACTAGTTCATCTCCTCATTTCTAAATCCCTAGCGTTTATAAAATTCATGGTTTGGCTTCCAATTTTCTCGTAAGTCGTCGAAATTCAAACCCTACTTTACCCAATCATCTCCCAAATACCAGAACTATCTCCTTTTAAATCTTCGTACTTCTTCTTAGCATTCTCATTTCCTTTCTTTCTCGTTAACGAAGCTGTAAAATGTGTTTACTTTTGGGGGTTTTCCATAATAAAAATGCAAGTCTCACAAGCAAAGAAGGCTTCCTCTGACTTCAACACCGATGGCGACGACCAGATCGCTCCATCAAAGTTAAGGGATCATAACGAGGTTTAGACTTTTTTTGAATGAATATATATTTTGAATTTTTAGAAGAAATTTCTAATTTGTAGAATTTTTTGAAATGTTGTTTATAAATTTGAACTTTGTGGGAACACTGGAATTAATAAATCTTTTTCTTTTAAAAATATTTATGTAATTTTGAATTTCAAAACTTATTTTTTTTATTTGTAGTTTTATAAAAAAATTATTCAATATTATGTATATATTTTAATACATTTATATTCAAATCTCTATATAAATTTTAAAAGAATTTTGATTCTTTTTATAATCTTATATAAAATCGAGGCCAAATTGATAAAAAATATAAAAGTTAAGGACTAAATTTATCATTATACCAATCAGAGAAGTGTCGCGTTAATCACTCAACAATTGAATAACCAATCTCAAAAATTAGTGATCAAAACGAAAATTTATACATAATTAAATTACTATTAATGCAATTTTCCTTAAAGAATATAAGATGAAATGAAAACACACAATAATAGTAATAAAATGTAACACATCAATCATTAAAAAGAAAAGCAAAAACTTAAAAATCACTGAAAATAGAGTGCACTTCCCACAAACTATATACCTTTTTAAGCATGTTCAAAGCTTTGGGAAGAGATGGTGCAAAAGAAGGCCAAAATATAGCAACCTTTTGTAAAAAGAAAATAAAAATATATATATAAAGTTTAGGGACTATAATGTAATTAAAATATAAACAGATGATGGGCATCCAATGTATGAGATTAAAACACAAATAATTTGATGCTTGACCATTCAAAGTATGAATCATAGATATACAATGGGACCCCCACCAACCCCTTTGATCAAGCATTGGCTACATCATTTTCTTTAGTCACACTTAACTCCACCTTATTATTATTCTTACTATTATGATTATTTAATATTTAGTATTTGATAGTTTATATTTTTACATAACATTTTAAAGTGATTAAAAGTAGAAATTAATATTATAAAATTGATTGTAGGAATGTATTCAGATTTAAATAAAAGTAAATTTTAATAAGATGTGAAATGTATCGTAAAGGTTTCTGTATCAGAAGTCAGAGTATATTTTGTTTTCTCTATTAAAAAATTTGGGTAAATTAGTTATTGTACATAAGATCAAGAAGCAAATTAGACCTTTCTGTTCAAAAATTCATCCATTTGTATTGTTAAAAATTGACGTGGTTAACGAAATAATAAGACGGTTAAAACGTGGCATGTTACATGTATCTCATGTTGACGTGAAGGGATTAGTTTTCAGTAGTATAAATGGATGAATTTTTTAATACAATGATTGATTTGTTTTTTGGTCTAACATATAAGGACTCATTTGTCCCTTTTTTTAATTTAATAAAAAGACAAAATGCAACCCGACTCTCAGTATAGAGATCTCTATAGTACTTTTACCTAATAAAACTTACATAAGTGAAATTTAAATCAAGACTAATATAAATTAAAAACTCGCATATAATAAACCCCATGTGTTGGCCAGATTATTCGTTACTTTAAGTGTGGTCTAGATTCGAGTTGTGTTAGTCACTGCTAAAACTTTTACTCTTCTCTTATAATTCACCAAAAAAAAACACTCACATATAATTTGTATAAATTAGAAACTCAAACTTACAATCACAAAATCATCCCAACTTGGACCTTACCTTATCACCTTTAAGAATATATATATTTACACTAAGATTATTGGAATAGATTATTATCCATTGGATAGCTTTAGGTGAGAGATAAAAGGTTCCCCTTTAGGGGCACAAGCAAAGGCACATTGGCTCCAAATAGAGTACAATAATGCTATCCAATTTTCATTGATGTGATACATGGATGTGGCTAAACCATTAAATGGGATGGCCCACAACCCTCTTTTGGATTATTCTTCATTTATATATATTTCATTTGTCTGTTGTTTGAATTTTATAATTATTTAATTTTACAAATAATATTTTTTGTTTTTATTATTTTAATAAGAAAAATTTATGTAGGAATTATTGAGATAAATATTTAGGATCATATATGAATTTATTTTGATTTAAATCTAAATATATTTTATTTTAAATTTCAATACCATACTTGTAATTGTTATTATACTTACAATCTAACCTCTAAAAATAACATTAAATATGTGAAAATGTTTTAATTATTTTTTGAATAATTTCATTATAGGTTCTGATCATATCTTTTTTTTTACACAAAGCCTAGAACTACTCATAGCCCCCTCCCCAATACGTAAATAGGAGGATAATGCGCTTCAGCGCAGTCGAACCCACATCCTCTTACTTTGATAACAATACCCATACCGATTGAGCTAAAAGCCAATAGAAAAAAATATTTTCATATTTATAAGTGATAAAAGTGATTTTAGAAAATATTCTCTTAGTTTTGATCAGAAAGAAAGAGAATCCCAATCATTTCACACCTTCAAAGTTAAATCATTGTCATTCTAAAAATCAAAATTGTGATTCAATTTTATGTAATTTTATCATCATATTTTTAACAATTTGAAAGGAAAAAAAGTATTAGAATCAATGCAAGTGGTAAATTTAATTTAAAAAGATCAACAACTTATAAAACATAATGGCTACTATTTAACGAAATTGAGGAACAATGACAAATTTTAATGATGATTCAAATTATAAATGTAAATTTGATCTGTAATTTTTAGTTATTTTTTATAAAATAAAAATAATTTAAAACCAGAATTTACCTAATTACATTTAAAGGGTTTTAAATAAAGAAACAAAAAGAAGAAGAAGAAGGTGAATATGAGTTTTTCAAAATTTTTAATTAATGGATAAATTAATCCATGTACGTTAGATCAATTAGCAAACCGATCATTTTCAGTTAAAAAACTTGACCCTTTTATAAAAAAATATTAAAAATTAATTAATTATAAAACTAAGGTGGAACACGAATTAATTATGAAAATGGAGTGTTTGCTACAATAACTTTGGGTGTTGCTTATCACATTGGCAACATCGATGATTTTTTTTTAAACAATCTGACAGAAAAAATTGAAAAGTGAAAAGAAAATTATGGTACCTACATAACGATGACTCTTTTGTTTATTTTCAAAAAAACTTACGAGTTATGAAAACTGGTTTAGATTATCTAACCTACGTAACGATGACTCTTTTGTTTTTTTGAAAACTTTATTAACTACCAGTATATGTGTTACTCAAAATTTTAACTGTATTGTAGCAACGAAAAAGTGATATTTGGTTACGTTTAAATAAAAATCAAAGTTCATGCATAACTAATTAATATTCATAATTCGATGTACTGAAATCAAATTAAATGTCATGCAAGCTATAAAATAAAAACCAAATTCTATGTCCCATGCTACAATTCAAAATAAAATAATACAATTTCTAAATAATTAAAATACCAAATAATAAATCGAAAATATATGATTAACTAAAATCGAGCTGAAACCCTCTGGATGTCGTGTCTGCATCCTAACCTGGTGATTTATCTGTAATGATAAAAATTAAAAGGATGGTAAGCTATGAAGCTCAGTATGAGTTCCATCACAAAAGAATCAAAGCAAAGTAATAAACCGAGCATATATTAATTGTGTTTAGTACAATAACAATCATATAGCATAGCAGAAATTAATAGTTCATTCAAGCATGCTTACGAGTGCCAATGTAATGCAATTTCAGTTTAACAGTAAAGAAAATATCCTACCCCACCGGTACAGTCCAAAACTCTTATATCCCAAACACTCCAGATTGTGGATGAACCACAAGTGTTGTAGGTTAATACGTTGCCAGTAGTTGTGAACACAATGGGTTTGCAGATAAAAGCTGCCAATAAAAGTTGTGGATAAACCACCAATGTTTACAGGTTAATACGCTACCAGCAGGTTAATGCGCAACGAATTTGCAGATAAAAGCTGCCAGTAAGTTTGTGGATAAATCACCAGTGTTTGCAGATAAACTGCAATACTTCCTCCTTTCAAAGCATCCCACCCCATACAATGTAGAATGACATTATTAACAGTACAGTATAAAAATAGTAGACATGCTTGGCATATAATCAAATTAATAGTAGGAGTAGACATGTATATCATGTTTTTAGTTTATCAGGAACAATAGACATGTTGTTCATGCAATTACATTGATTCGAGTTTCAATAACAAATTATCAGTAATCTAGTAATAGAAAGAGATCCGACATTATTCATAATGTCAATCGAAAAATTGTTATTGATAAATTGTTACAAATCATGCATATATATGTTTCTAGTTTATTAGTAACAGTAGACATTATTTACAATTTATCAGTGTCAACAACAACTTATTACAAATCATGCATATATACTAATAATTTTGTCAGTCAATTTATGGATTCCGACATTATTCATAATGTCAGAGACTCAATTGAAAGAGATATAATTCTAAAAACAGTTCGAGGATCATGCAGGGACTAATTGAACAGTTTACAAAATTCTAGACAAAACTGTAAAATAGGGGGCACACGACCGTGTGCGATGTCTTAGGTCGTGTGAAGGGGTCATAGGTCGTGTAGCCAGGCTGTGTAATAGATTGTGACTGTGTGGAACATGCAAAATTAAGCTACATAGGAGACAGGACCGTGTGGGTGGATCTTGGTCGTGTGAGATTTGAACTAGCCTAAGTTTCAGAGGCACATGGCTGTGTGAGGGGTCGTGTGGTCCACACGCCCGTGTGGCTAGCTGTGTAGCCCTAATCTGAGACACGGTTTGCCTCGATTCACTTGTAAAATAACACACACTTTCACCATAAGCTCGAACGATGTTCCTCGCGTTTAAATCTGATTCGATGCACCTAAAGCGGGTCATTCAAATGACATTTACACAAGAATTAATGGTTAATTTCAAGATTAATCAAGATTTTCGAGAGATTTGACAAGAACTAATAAAGATTGATTAATCGAATGTAGGGTTAGTGTCGGATAGAAAAATTATAAAAGTTTGGGATCTAAACTCTAAAATGAGGGTATTTACTGTTTCTTGGCAAGGATTGGATTGGGATTGTCGTCAATTACGAAATTGGTGAAAGAATAATTAAATTGGAATGATTTAATTCATTGAAGCAATTATTTTCAGCAGCAAATAGAATGTAAATTTTGATGTAAAATAGAGGAAAGGAAAGAAAAGAGGGAACAAATAGGGAGAAGAAAGAAAATCCTATTTGGAATTGAAGAGAAATCAAAATCCTAATTCTACTAGGGAAAATTAGGTTAAATATCTAGGGTTTGGGAACCCTTGGGCGGCAGGAGCAATTTTTCCAAAGTTTTGAGTTGAAATTTTAAGAGAAAATTGGGTTAAATGGGAGAGTTGTGACTTGAACCTAGGATCTCTAAATAGTACACTAACAACTTAACCATCAAGCCTATGTCATTTCTCGATTATTTATTTGAATTAACCCCTATATTTTTGGGCGTGACATGTGTTTCATGCTGATATGCAAATATCAGTTTTTAACAGTAAAAATCAATAGAATTAAAAAAAAGACATTTTAACTCGTTAATCTTACGGGCAGAGAGTAATTTACTCATTTTTTAAGTAAATGGAACAAAATTCAATCCTACTCCTATTACAAAGGCTTTCACGATACTTTTATCGCGAAACTCACTTTTATTTTATAAAATTTTAAATTAAGACATTGTAGTTAGCAAAATGAATGTTCTGTGTAGTTTAATTGTGCAGTGTCCTAAAGTAAGCAGACCAAAGAGAATATCCTAAATAATAATAATAATAATAATAATAAACAAAATGAAAAGTGATAGCCAAAAAGAAAATAAAGCCTGTTATGTCCAGTCAGGGGTATAATTATAATAATAATAATAATTTTTAAAAAAAGTGCAAAAAGAATACCCATGATTTTAGTAACCTGAAAACAGATCTTATGAACAGATAAGAGAATCCATGGTCCAGTATTTATAAAATAAATTGAGATAAGATAAAATAATAGTATATTTACACTTTAATCCCTCTTGGTTTATATATTTTTATTTTTATAATAAATATTATATTTGGCTAAGTTTTAGTATATTAATTTATCAAACAAAATTTTAATATTTTAATAACCCATGTTATATAATTTTGAAAAATACATAAAATATTCGAATTTATATTATCTTTAAATAATATTTTATTTATTTTATCGTTTAATTATATAAATTTCAAAGTTAAAAAGCTAATTTCCCTTTTGCCATTGGGTCTTGCCTTTTGGTAGCACTACCAAAATCATAGTGGGGATAAAATATAAAAATTTTATATAACAAATATATTTCTAAAAAATCTAGTAATTAATTAATTGGGTAAACTGTACAGATGGTCATCCAACTATGTTCGCGTTCCTATTTTGATCACTAGACTTTAAAAATTTTCAATTTAGGTATCAAGGTTTGAATTCGTTCCTGTTTTGGTCATGTGTTGTTAAATTGATAATGGAAAATCTTTTTCTAACTAGTATAATAACACATTTAGTCCTCAATATTTACATATTATATCAAGTTGATCCCAAATCTAAATAATTCAATAAATTTAACCCTTCACATTTAGAAATTATATCAATTTGATTCTCAAACTTTCATATCAAAGCTTTCGACTTTTAAAATAGAGGTATTCCGCGACTATAAATTTGTAACCCCCCCCCCAAAAAAATACTTTATCTTGTGGGGTGTACCTCACATTTATTGGATACATTGAGGGCACTTAAAGAAGAGAATCAACGAGAAACCAAAGGGGAGCAGAAAGCCATGCGACGCCTTTGGCAACCAAGCAAGGTTGTGATGTCGTGATGAACAAGTAGGCAACGTCATGAAAAGATGATGATTTCTGCTCAAATACAACTATGGTTTTTGACTCCCAACATAACTTCTTCTCCCAGTTAAACCCTATTTCCTACAGGGTTATTTCAATCATATTGGACCCATATCCCAAGCCTATTTAAAGGGTCATTGGAACCCTATTTATATTAATTAGATTTAGAGAATCAGATTTGCATTATATATCTCTTGTGTGAGATTTGTTAAAGAGTTTTTTGGGAGAGTTTTTGAGAGAGATTTTGTATTTGGAATATTTAGGTTTCTTTTAGGATTTGCTCTTTGTGTTCAGGTTGAATACTCTCCATCATTGTACTCTTTGTTTGTTTTTTAGTGAAAAGTCAAAGCCTCATTTGCTTGTGGTTTTTCCTAGGTGATGCCTTTTCACATAAAATATATGTCTTCATTCTTCTTCAATTTTATTATCTCATGGTTTATATGGGTTGATCACCAATATCTCTCAACTACGAGCTGTTTTTCGAGCCAATTCCTGATTCTAATGAGTGTTTCTTGAAACTTTATTTCTTTTTCTTTTTTCATTAGTTTTATTCTAAATGTAATATTTTATAACCCTTCGATTGATAAAATATTGGCTAAAGAAAATGCTTTAGATTTACTTGTTGTTGTTAATAGTACGATATTTCCTTCAAAGTACATTAAATAATCTTCAACGTTGGTCATTGAAATTGAAAATTAAATCCGGTTAAAAATATGGCTTTGAAAAATCCAATTGCACAATAAATAATTATATAAAAATTATTATTTAAATATTGTGTGTTCTAGTTTTTTTAATTATTTTAAAATTTTAAACCCATAATAAGCAATATGCATCAAGTAATAATTTGATTTAGTGTCAAAACATTTACCAAATATTTAAAAACTAAAAGTATGCTAGTGTCGAGTGAAAATTTATTTTTACAAATACTAAATTATTTATATAATTTTATTATGCATTATATTTTTAATTTGTATTTTCTATTATTTTTAATGGTGTTTAGTTAATTTCTAATATCAACTTCTTAAGAATATAAACAAAAGTGCTATGTACGAATTGGATAATTTCAACCATAAATAAAATAATTAGTAGATATGGAATGCTTCATTTTAAAAGTGAAAACTTTGGTTAGAAAGTTTGAGGATCACATCTATAGAATTTGTAAACATGAAAGGTTAAATTTATTGAATTATTTAGAATTAGGATCAAATTGATAGAATAATTAAGTATTGAGGACTAAATTTGTTATTATACTTGTAAGAAAAAGGCTTTCCATTATCAACTTAACAACAAGTGACCAAAACATTAACACCTAAATTGAAAACTTTTGAAAGTTAGAAGACCAAAAGAGAATCCTAAGCATAGTTGGGTGACCATTTATAAATTTACCCTAATTAATTTTGAGTTTAATCCTTATATATTTAGTTATAGGCATTGTACCAAAAAAGCAGATATGATAAGAACGTATAATGAGATTATTGTTCAAAAAAAGTTAATCGATTTTTGAACGACTTCTATCCTTTCAACTCTTAACTTGTTGTATGTTAAATTAAACAAAGAAATGGGTTTTCCCCCGTATATGAGATATAAAAATATATTTGCAAAGTGAATCGGTTGTTCAATTATTTTGCAAAGTAGTCCACATTGAAGAGGAAAATTGCAAAGTGAGCACCCTCAAGATCCAACTTCAATGAAAAGAGCTGGAGTAAGCATCAAGGACTTGAAAGCCATATCCTACAGAAATCGTCTTCCTCCTTGTGCAATGGAAATTTTAAATGCTCAAATCGGAAATGGATTAATATCATAGATGATCCTTGAAAGTTTATCAATTTTTTAATATAGTCTATCCACTTTACAATTTATCAAAATTTTGATATGCTCCCTCCACTTAAACATTATATTTTAAAATAGTATGTTATTTTCTAGATTAAATAATAATAAATTAAATTACCAATTATTATAAGAATTGAAACTTATATATTGCTTTAAAACTTACAAAGTACTACTAATTTTGGTATTTTTACTAATAATAAAAATTATAAATTTAAACTGGATGGACCATATTGAAAATTTGATATACATTCAAAGGTCATTTACGAGATTATTCCATCTAAAATTGTAACTATAATTTCTTTAACTAGTAAATTTTAAATTTCCATATTTCAAAAGTATTTGTATTTTATTTTTAAAATTCTTATAATAATTTGTAATTTAACTTTTTATTTTTTTATATTTAGAAAAATAACATACTATTTTGAAATATACATTTTAAATGGAGGGACCATCAAGATTTTGATATATTTTAAGTAAGTAGACTATACTGAAAATTTGATAAACTTTCTGGGACTATCTATGATATTACTTCATTTTAGATTTGAGCATTTCAATCTTTCTAATTCGTTGTTGCTCTAACTTTGTAATCATTATAATTTAGTCCTAATTTTACTTCGAGTTAATATTAGAACTTTCGTAAGCTCATATAAGACCTGGAAATGAATGTACAACACTTATATACTTAATTTGCTTATAAATGAATGTTTAATAACGTGAATTAGTTTATAAATTGTTTGAAGTTGCTCCGGCAACGAATGTGACGCTTTATAGTTTGGATCCGACGATCGGATCGGGCATGAAGTGTTACAATAACCCCTCTCCAACTTTTAAATTGGAGGATAAACGCACTTCAGCAGACTCGAACCCACATCCTCCTGCACTGATAGTAATACCGATGCTAACAGAGCTAAAACTCAATCAACATAATTAATAATATATTAATGAATTATTTTTTTAATGTCAATTTAGTAATACAATTAACAATAAATGGTATAATCATCGGTTCAAAAGTTTTTCCAAACTCGTGCTTCTATATATATTGTAAATTATTAAATTATGTCATACCCAAAAGTAAATTAATTATTACTAGAAACCCTTTCACATGCGAATGCGTGTGGAAACTGCAAATTTAGAACATAAATGTATGTTAAAAATGACATGCACTAGATAATGAAATTTATGCTTTGAAACTAATTAACAATAACACATTATATATGTACATTATTAAAATGAAAAAAATAGATTAAATTATTTATCATGGTGTAGTCATCAATCTCGAATCGGTGTCGAGTAGGTGCCCAGTTGACTCGTGATACCAACTCGGTCAAGAGTTTAAATAATAGTGTAGAAGTATATATATATACAACTGACGGAGGTAACAGAGTGTGCAAATAAAATTAAAATGTATAAAAATATTAAAATGAAATTTTAATTAAGTGGTAAATTAAAAGATATTATTGATGCAATTGGTTTGAGCTCAAATCTTATTATATGTATATTTTTATTGATTTTTTTAAAGTGAAAAGACTAAAATAACCTCGAAGAATATTACTTATTTTAATTACGGAAGAGCAATCCCGTAATTTTCTAACAGAGTTGGAGCCTGGTTGACTTGTGATACTAACTCGATCAAAAGTTTAAGTAATAGTATAAATAGATAATTGATGGAAGTAATAAAAGTGTATACTTAAAATTGAAAATATATAAAAATATTAAAATAAAACTTTAGCTAAGCGATTAATTAAAAATTTTGTTATACAATTGATTCGAGTTCAAATCTCACATTATATATATTTTATTGGTTCCTTAAAGGAAAAAAATAAAATAAAATATAATTGAATTATTATTATTATTATTATTATTATTATTTCAACTGTGATTAACTCCGGTGCGTGTACGTTGGACCAATTTAGATTTTTAGGTTAAATTACATTATTAATAGGTTAGACCAATCATATTGCTTCAGTAATCAACAGTCACTTAAAAAGTAAAAATATGAATCAGATTACATTTTACTTTTTATTAAAAATTGAGTAAATTAATCATTATACGTCGACAAAAAAGTAAATTGATCATTCTGTTATCATTTTCTACTATTAAAATTAGTTTTATACATCAATATGATGTACACATAACACGTCGTGTGTAACTATAATGTTATTCGTCACTAAATCAATTTTAATAGTAAAACGAATAAATTTTTAACAAAAAAGATTGATTTATTTTTATCTTATATACATAGATTACTTTATTATTATTTTTTATTTATCAAAATATCCATCGAAACAAGCCCAATAATTAATTCTTCGCTTTCTGTAAACCCATTAAAAAATAGATACTCACCACAAATTTTAAAATTACTCCGCCAACCAACTAACTTTAAGTTGGTTGAATCAATGAGTGCTTGTCTTTTATCCATAGTCCTTTTTTTTCTTCTTTAAGTTCCGTAGGAAGCAAATCAAATGAGTTCTTTTCCCATCTTTTATTGGTCGGTTTATTTTATTGCACCAAGTTAAATTTTGTTCATGTCCTATCCAAACGCATGCATTTTAGATATAAAAATATTTTTAATATTAAAATTTTAAATTTTATAATTTAGAATATAATTAAAATATTATAGAAGTATTATACAGTTATCAAATATGTTTAAAAAATTGAAAGTACGGAGAAATTTCGATGATAGTTTAGGAGGTTATGAAAACGGAGAGGCAGAACATCCATTATCGCAACCGAGTCTCATGAAATAGATGTCTTGATGAGCTAGAAGGTCTTATTCATTCCCTAGCATAGGAGTGATTGTCTTAGATTTGATCTGGTTCATCGTTTTAATTTGTGATCTGAAATTTCATACTAGCATGGAGAGGTCTCTAAAGGAAAGCATCTAGTTTCCTTTAATTTTTATTTTTCTTGATTAACCCGAAAACGTGTATTATCTTTGCTTTATAACTATTACTTTTCTCTTTCTTTACTAATAAGGGCGTGCCAATTTGCATTAAAAAAATAAAATTGACTATTTTTGTATTCCTCGAAAAATTAATTATAAAGTTAATAAATCTTACATTTAATATATATTACAAATTGAGATCTCAATAAAAAGACTTAAACCATTACTCTCTTCAACGGTTCACATAAAAATAATGTTTATAATAAGAAAAGTGTAATATGTTCCGTTTGAAAATGCATAAATCGTCTATTGAATTATAGGTAGAATAGTAAAGGATTTATATTTATTTTTTTAATATTAATTTCATTATAGGTTCTTATAATATCTGTTCTGTTTGATGCAGCGTTTAGAACTACCCATAGTCCCTCCCAAACCCTTAAATAGGAGGATAATGCGCTTCAGCACGCTCGAACCCACATCTTCCTGTACTGGCAATAATGTTAATGCAAATCGAGCTAAGACTTGTTATACACCAATGATCACCAGCCCGAAACCCAGATAAGATCTGGGTCGCCTACCCGTGACTCGGCCAGGCCCCACTAGATGGTTGTGTGCGAGACGTACAACGAGAGGACAGTCAGGAGAGCTCGCGGTTTTAGTTTGCATATACCCAAAGAGTTCGCATGTAGGGGGTTGCAAGATCTAGTAGGCGACTTAGAACAGTACACGTGTCCAGCATGCTTGAGGCCTGATCATAATGTCAGTCCTATGAATAGTGGAATCAAGTCTATGAATAATGGAGTTGAACCATGAATAGTGATAATATGTATAAATATATGAATGTTCCTTTTAACGAGACACAAAAGAAAATACTCAACAAGACTCAATTGACTTATATTTAAAATTTCAATTAACATCCATATCGAGTTCAATCATTAGATAACCTAACTTTTATAAAAATAAATAAATTTCTTATCCATAATTATTTGAGACGTTTTGTTGAGTTAATGTCATGGGCCAACTAGTCATCAACCCAATTATATAATTACTAAAATACCCTCTGAAATTACAAATTAAGTTATATTTTATGATGATAAAATATTATCATAATAAGATTTTATTCTAAAACACCATGCATGATAAACAATTAACTTTACCATTAAAATCAAAAGATCAATTTATTTTATGCGAATTTTTAATAAATATATTTATTACACCTGTTATGATTACCGACCCACAACCTAAATGGATCCAGGTCGGACTCTACGCGGTTCGCATATCAAGTTTGCATATTGAGCTCGCATGATATTGAGTGTTCGCAGGAGGGACATTTACATCCTACTGCGAAATCACATGTGAGATCACACATGAGACCATACAAATACGTGTTAAATTTAGAGTAAGATACGTGTTGATATGTATGAAACCTACTTAAATATCACATCAATAAAGAGTAATTATATCATATAAATGCACAACCCCACCCTCCTAAAAGACACACACAAATACTCAACAACACCATAAATTTAATAATTATAAATACGTTACACATGTAAACTTAAATGTAATACATAGAAAAATTAAAGAAAAAGGGGGTCAAAATGGTCAATTCCTACCTCTTAATAAAATATTAATTTTTAACCCCGGAGAAATTAAAATAAATAAAAAAGGGTTAGACTTTGGAGGGGGAAAATGAATTAAATTAAAAAATAAGGGGCAGAAAATCTAACAATCTGACACCAAAATCTTTAGTGCAGTAAGAAACAGCAGAGTTTTAAGATTTTTTTTTTTTGAAAAAAAACAAGGGGTCTCCCACTCCCACGCCAACAAGGCGAACGCCAAGTCGCCAACGCAACGCACAAAGGGCTTTAAAAAACAACACGCCTTCCCGACATCTTCACGCTCTTCCTCCGTTTTGGACATCTTATATATGGGAAACAATTGCGCATGCTTTCTTGCACGCTTTGGCTCTCCCTTCCGTAACTAAAAGGTTTAATATAATATTTGGTACTTAAATTTGATAATGTTTTTAATTTAGTACCTATATTTGTCACTTTTTCTTAAATTAGTGCTTCTACTTTTTGGAGGCTCAATTTAGTATCTAAACTTGACTCTTTTTATTAATTTGGTATTTGTCAAACATTTTAAATTTTACTTCAATATGCTAACAATATTATTTTTTATGAGGTAGAAAAATAATCAATGTATGATCGACATGTGATAGATGATATAATATCTTTTTGTATTTTATATGTTCAATTACTTTTTCTTTTATTTATATATTTATTTATTTTATTATTTGAAAATAATGATTTTTTTAAAGTTTGAGGTTTTAAAAATATGTTTTTCTTAATATTAATTCATTAAGCATAGCTCAATACTTATTTTTTAAACATGAATTTCCTCTAATACTAACAATATTTTTGTAGCATAACAAAAAAAAAAACATCGTTAGTGTTTTGCATAATTTGTATAACATTTAATAAATTTAGATATCAAATTGAACCTAAAAAAAAGGCTTAGGTACCAAATTGGGAAAAAAATGCCAAGTTCATGTAATAATTTTTGCCAAAAAGGTTTAGGTTCCAAATTAGGAAAAAGTGTCAAGTTCAAGTACCAAAATAGAAACAAATGTCAAGTTTAGGTACCAAATGTTATATTAAACCTAACTAAAACAAGATAAATAGGGACTTCCATTCTTTTTATTGGATTTTCTCATCTAGTTTCTTTTATGAGATTTGTATTATTGGAAGAATTGTCAAGTTCAGCTCTAATATGAGAACAATTATTAAGTTTAGGATTAATTTGAATAAAGAAAATCAAGCCCTAATGTGAGAATAATTGTTTAATTCAGGCCTCAATGTGAAAATAATTGCCAAGTTTCAATGTCTAACTTGACCAAAAAATAGTCCAAACCTCAATATGGGAACAATTGTCTAGTCCAGACCTAACTTGGATTAAAAAAAAATTCAAGCCTCAATGTGGGGATAATCGTCAAGTTTAAGCCCCAAATAGTGATTTAACCCCCCTTTTTATCATATAGTTTTTATGAGATTTGTAGGATTGTCCATAATAGGTTTGGAAATGTGTCTAAGTATCGATTTGTGTGAGGTACAAAACCAGTTAAACCGTGAACTGATACAAACTAATTGAATCAGACTAAAAATTCATTGAATCGGTTGAACCATTCTTTTATTTTAAAATTTTTGATAATTTTTTTGCTTTGAATTGTCCAGATGAATTGAACGAGTCACCATTTTAAAAACATTGGATTTGTTTTATAAAAATTTATTAGATACATGGCAATATTTTTAATGATATTTCTTATGACTATTTTATGACTTTTCATAATTGAGTAACTAAAAAAGAAATTTACTAATGGTTGAGTGACTAGCAATGTAGTTACCCTGTATTCATTGACTTAAGGGTAAATTGCACCCTATATCACTATACTATTAGTAAGTTTACGTTTTGGTCACTCAATTTGAAAAAGTCACGGAATGGTTACTGAACTATTTGAAAGTTTTCATTTAAGTTATTGGACTGTTAAAATTATTGTTGTATGGCATTCTCTATTCAACTGCCTACACCGATCGAAAGCTCTCATTCCTTTTTTTTTTAATAGTTTATTTTTTTCATAAAATAGCTTTAAATGTTACGAATTTACGAATTAAAATCCAAACATATTTCTTCTCCGATTTTCGACATCCACTGTCAAATCGACTTAGATCTAGGTATATTATTCTATTCGTCAATGTGTACTGATCTACAGTACCGATTGTGGAATCGTCTTCTGAAGCTCGCTAGTTGGACTTAAAAAAACCTTAACAACTCAATGACTTAAATGAAAACTTTGGAACAGTTCAATGACAGTTTTGTAACTTTTTTAAGTTGAGCTATCAAAACGTAAACTTACTCATAGTTTTATGACCATGGGTGTAGTTTACCCTCAACTAAACACATGCAACTAAAGAATAAAATAAGAAATGCTATCTCAAGGGAAAACACAAATTCGAATCTGTAATCACATATCCCAAAAATATTAATATACGATCAGATATAAGATTTTGACATTTTAAAATAATTTATGTTATTTTTATTCTATTGTTTTAATAATTACAGTAAAAATAAAATACCATCTTTAATTTGAATTATTGAATTAATTAACAATTAATAATTTTATATTTGCATGTAAACATATTTACATATTTCATTAAGAAATTAAATCTACTAGATATAATATGAGTGAAGATAAAAAAAATGGTGACAAAATATTTTTTTTAAAAAGGTAAACTATCAAAATAGTTATTTTTGTTTGTTCCAGGTTACATTTTAGTCACTTATGTTTGAAATGTTATGTTTTAGTCACTTTTTAGTCACCAAGCCATTAATTGTCGTTAATGGTGTAACGGTAAATTGACGTGGCACGTTAAATCATCACTTCAAACGAAAATTTTAAGTCAAATTCTACAATTGGTCCGTATATTTTTTCATTTTGAGCAATTATTTTATTTTATTTTAAATTTCCTTCCTTTCTTTTTTTTTCCCCGTTATTTTCTACTTCTCCATCTGTTTTCCTCCTTTCTTCATTTCTTTTAACATAGTTTCTTTATGTTTTCTATTTGTTAAAACTAGCCCCTGTACTTTTATTTTTTTGAACAATTTAAGAATGTTACAACGCGAAAATGTAAATGACTAAAACGTATTTTTAAGGATGTTATTTTTTTCTAAAGAAGTTGTAGATGAAAAGGAAAGTTACATCGGGTGATACATAATTTGTTTTCATCTTTTAAAATTAATTTTAAGTAAATTATAGAGGGTGAATATTTCGTACATTGATAACATTTTTTATTCTAAAATAACATTAAAAATTGACATGTGTCTATTAAAACTATTAATATTTTTAATTCTAATACATATTTTTAAAATTTTATTTTATTAAAACTATTAATATTTTTTTTACAAATACAATGATATCCATATTATATATTATTATAAACAATTTTTATCGAAATAAAATAATCACAAATGCTACTAAAAAGCTTGCGGTTTAATAGTACTTGTAAAAAGTATTTTGAAAATTTAAAACGTTTATTTTAGTTATGATTTTGTAAAATAAAATGTATGTAGGACTTTTTTTTACAAGGATAAGAAAGTAATTTCCACTAAAATTATATTTTGCAAAATTTTTAATTTTTTTATTCAAGTTAAAATCTCAATTTAAAAACATAATTTGATTTAAAAAGCTTTTTATTTACTATTACTTTTGATTTAAAATCAAGATATAAATTGAAAAACAATTTTCAACTTCAATAACAACCGAAGCGGAAGCGTCGAAGAAATATGAGCACGAAGAATTTTTTTTTTTTATCGTAATTAAGGCATTCACCATATTGATCCTTTCGTTACGAGTGCTTTCCGAAGAATTAAATTTTTGACCACAAAAATTTATTTTATTCCCATAAATAAAAATCAAACTCTTATCGCACGATTAAATAATACGTTAAGGGAGCGAGAAATTAGGAAGGTGAGAGTGAAAGAGGTTAGTTTGCTTTCCAATAGTTGGGCGCATGGGCCAGTGAGCGAGAGAAAAAGTCAACCTGTCAATATTATTTACATCAAGTGTCAAAAGGTACCACTATCACCGGTCCACATATATGGGCAGCCATTGAAATAATTAAGAAATAACTTTACACGCATTTAAACTCGTATCCTTTTTTTTATTGTAATAATAAATGTTTTAAAAAATTTGTCAGTTTAGTTGATTCATTCGGTGTTACTTGGATTTGAAGATACTTGCATACATAAATTTTGATTTAATTATGCTCTCAGTCCTTTTACTCTTTGAATTTTAGAAATTTAATCTTTCTATTTATCTTATATAAAAAAATCAAATTGATAATACTACTAGGGTTTGTTTGACGCGCTAACAGCTAGTGAACCATGTTAAGACACATCATCAATAAATAAGTCTAAAATTTACTAAAAATAAATATAATTAGTAGATTTTAACACGTGACATAAAAATAAATCAGTCAAATTATCCATGTTAGCAATTTTAAATTATTAAAATGTTGCATATTCAAATCAATGGAACTTTACTAAGAATATTATCAATTGGTCATTAATTTTAAATTAAATAAGTAGATGAATTAAATTCCTAAAATTAAAAGTGAAGAGACTAATATAAAAGTTTTAAATTTTAAAACTCTAAAAAGTACAGGGATTGGGGACATAATTAATCCATAAAATCTTGGAACTTAATCATATGATGAGATAATAGTAGGTGCTAATAGAAACAACTTAAATTTAAAATATATATATCTGATTAAAATTATTATAAATACAAGGTATACAACAAAATAGCAAAGGGCTCAATGTTTCTAAATCAAAATATAGGGACTAAATTTTAAATTTAGAAAGAGTATAGAGACTTTTGGCATATTTAAACTTTTTTTTTTAACACTAATCTCATTATAGGTTTTTTTTTTATATAATGCCTAGAATTACTCATAGCCCTTCCCTAACATTTAAATAGGAGGATAATGCGATTCAGCGCACTTAAATCCACGTCTTTCTGCACTGACAACAATGTCAATGCCAATCGAGCTAAGACTCGATCAGTTTTATTTTATTTTGTTTTTTATTAATATTTTCCCTTTATTTAATCCCATTAAACTCTAAAGCAGAAATGTTTATGGGCCATCATAACTGCAGTTAGCAGCAATTTGTGGGCCAATCTGTTAATTGTTAACGGATTCGACTTTAACATAATATTTATGGGTCTTTGCCAACTTTACAAACATCAAAACCCATTTACTTATTAATTGTTAAAATATTTAATTTTGGGTTCAACTGTCCGATTCAATCAATTTTTTGTTAGGTTCAGCCGACCCATACTGATTCTCAAGTTAATCGGTTCAATACCCTTCGTCGGACTAGTATCCCAATTGATTCTAGATCCGTTTCAAACAGCCCTCGATAATATAATGAATCGTATTAAAGAATATCATTAATAAATAAGCTTAAAAACCATTAAAAATAAATATATTTGTCATTCGTTTTAACAAAGGGTAAACTACATCCAAGCTAACGAAACTATTGGTAAGTTTGTGATTTGGTTACTCAAATTAAAAAAAAAAGAGATACAAAATAGTTATTAAACTATTTGAAAATCTTCATTTACGTCACTGGGCTGTTAAACTTGTCGTTGTATGGCCTTTTTTGTTAACGTTGTTTGCATCAATCGAAAACTCTAATTTCCCACATCTTTTATGGTCCTTTTGTTTTTTATATCAAATATTACATAATAAAACGAAAGCTAGGTAGTCGTAATTTAAACAACTTAATGACTAAATTTTTTAAGTTAAATAACTAAAACGTAAATTTATTAAAGTTTAGTATCCTTGAGTATACTTTACCCATAATTTTATATAAAATATTGCAGTTCACGTGTCTGCCCCGTTAGCAATTAAAATATTAAAAATATATTTTAAAACTTTTTTATTCATTTTAATAATTTTTAATTTGTAAAAAACTTTGATTTTTTTATTTTTTAAATTTTAAAAAAATTGATGACGCGGCATCCGCATGGCAATCTACGTGTATGCATTAGTAAAGTTAACAAATGATAATTTTTTCATCCATTTTGGGGTAATTTAACAAACAATACAAGTTTAAAGGTGAATAAGGACGAAAAATTAAATGAAGAACTAAAGTGACTTTTTTTATAAAGTTGAAGAGCTAAATAAGTGTTTTTTACTATTATGTAAATTGTTTGTATTAATAGGACAAAAAGTCATTACTCAAGACTCTCGAGATATAGTGATTCGAATTTGTTGTAGAAAATAAAATGTTCTTGAATGAAGTCTAGATTTTAGACATTATATTTTTAAATTAAAATTTTATTTAAAATTTTAATTTAATCATTAACATCGTTAATATTTTAAAGAAGCGCACCAACAAAATGGACCAACATATTTTGACCAGAATAATAACCTTTTCCCCTCCCCAATTTTACAAATATTCATGGAGATATTACAAATTATTTTAGGGTAAATTATATTGATTAAATTATTGATAAGTTTAATGAAAGAATAAGGTAAAACAATAAAAAAAACTTTCTTATATTTCTCAACTTACTGAGTACAAACGAGAGATGAATAACTGCTCTCTAACAGACTGAGCAACTGCATTTTACACCAGGATACCAACTAACTAACAGTTCCTAAATGACTCTCTAATATGCATCCATCTTCTCCACAGGCAAAACCCGCAGAAAATTTCGAAACCGAGTAAAATTCAAAACTGACAGTGGCTTAGCGAGAACATTAGTAACTTGATCACACGCGGGAACCTCTCCAACCATAACCGAGCCATCAGCAACCTTTTCACGAACGAAGAATAAATCTAATTCAACGTGCTTGAATTTCGAATGTAACACAGGATTAATTAGTAGCAACCGCAGCAACACCAGAACTATCACACCAAATGTCTTAAATTTAAAAAAGTTATAAAATAATTATTGAGTTATTCGGAAGTTTTTATTTAAATCATTGAACTATTCGAAAGTTTTTATTTAAATTACTAGTATGTTAATTTCTTTTAATTTTCGGGTAGTGAGCTCCAAACGTCAATTTGACGACCGTTACAATGGATAATACCCATCGATGAGTAGAAGAATATACCGTAGATCTAGGGGTGTGCAAAAAAATTTTAAACCCCTAAAAAACGAAGTGAACTGAACCTAAAAACCCGAATTATTTAAATTTAATTGATTTTCATGTTCAATTTAATTAGTTTATTCGGTTGGTTTTCAGTTTTGATATTTTAAACCGAATAAACCAATTAAGCCCATAACCCATTTACCTACCCAAACTCAAATACCTATTAAAACTTAATGCTCTTAAAAACCCAAACCCATTAAAGTTTCTCAATATCCATTAATATTTAAAATCCACAATGATAATTTAAATTTTTTTATGATATTTATTTTAATTTTTATCATTTAATATATATAAAAAAACTATATACGTGTTAAGAACCGTAGAAGACATGTAAATTGTATGTTGGCTATGCAAGAAAATAAATATTTTTGAGTTCATTAAAAATGTTTAATTTAATTTTAATATTAATAAAAATAAAAATAAAAGTAATATGATAAACTAAATAGAATAAAGAAGACAATTATATGAAAAGTTAAAAGGAAATAAATTTTTAAATACATCGATTAAAAAAAATCAACTAATAAAATATCTAAAAATTAAATAAACCGAACTGAAAATTCAATTCGGTTTATTTGGTTTTGCTCCCTAGGTTGGTTCGGTTTATTCGATTTACATGGATAATTCGATTTATTCAGTATAAAAAATGAACTGATCGAATACACATCCCTGCTTAGATCTAAGTCCATTTGACGACTAGTGTTAAAGATAGGAGAAGAAAACTATTTTTATTTTGGTTCGCATATTTGTAACTGTTTCATGAAAAAAAATTAAATTGTAGGAAAAATAAAAAGGGAAGAAGAGCTTTCAATTGGCGCAGACGGTGCAAATAGAGAAAACCATATAACAACGATTTTAATAACTTAATGACTTGAATGAAACCTCCCGAATAGCTTAATTATCATTTTTATAACTTTTTAAAGTGAAAAAAATGTACTAATAATTTAATAACAACGAGTATAGCTTAAAAAAATACCCATTAATTTTGTAGGGTCCTGGCCCTTTCGAGGTTTAAAATTTTTGTAATTTAATCTTTTTTAAATATACTATGATCTTCTTAAAAATATGAGTAAACTTTTGAAGGTTTAAATTTTTTACAATACTGTTTCTTTTGAATCGATTATTTATATGTTTAAATCAATTATTATATAGCACGTTTAATTTTAATTTACCCCAATAATTAATATCCTAGCTCCGTCACTTATATCAGTAACATAATTTATAGCTATATGAGCCAAACCATATATATGCAAATATATTAATACTATAACTATTTTTTTTTCATTTTTTCCTATCTTTTCCTCAAAAAAAAAAAAAAACTCAACTATAACATAGTGTATCTCACAAAGCAGCAAAAACTCTACCCTTTTTTCATTTTCATCCCCCATTTTCCCCACCTCTCAAAATCCAATTGTAGCTGTTATGAAGTCAAATATTTAACAGCTTATGATTCTTCTGCATGAAAACACCATGAACATTGCCCTGTTTCTCAATCTTCCATACACTTCCTTTCATGGCTGCCCTTCATTTTCCCATATTTCAACCCTCTAAAACACCCAAACCTACTATGCAACAGTAGCAAAAAGACATATAGGAGTGTTGGGTTTTTTTTTTTTTTTTTTTATGAATATATCCCTCATTTATGATGTTTTTAAAGCTCCACTTCACAGGGTCTATTTAACTTTCTCCTTTTGCTGTTGGGACTTGTATGTACAGAAGAAGGTGAAGAATTTGCAAATGACCCAATTGATGTTGTGTCATCAGTTTTATAGCTCAAGCATGCTGCTGCATCAAGTACCCCAATTGGACTCTGTGGCAATGATGCATTGCTTAACTTAACCATTGACACTTCATGTAGCAATTCAACACATTTCATCACTCTCTCCTGCAAACCAAAAACAAAATCAATTTAATCAATCATCTATGTAACATGTTGCCATTCATTGTATTAGTTTTGGGATTTTTGGACCGGTAAAAGTATCATGGAAGTCTCTTCATTAGGAGCCAAATTGCATTTTGCCTCATCTACTAAAAGAATGAGTAAATTAGTTGAAGGAGTAAATTGGTGCTTTTGTTAAAAATTCCATTAGTTTCTACTATAAAAAACTGATTCCTATATGTTAGCATGAGATACACATACACTGTATGGTTATTCCGTCAGCCTAGCTAGTTTTTAATGGTATAAATGGATGAAATTTTTAACAGGAAGGATCAGTTTATTCTTTGATTTAACATACAGAGACTAATTTGCCCATTGTTTAAGTGGAGGGTGCAAAATGCAATCTAACTCCTAATACAGGAGTAGATGCATTTTGCCCCCTCCACTAAAAAATGGACAAGTTAATCTATGTACATTAAATCAAAAGGTAAATTGATCCTTTTTTCTAATAAAAATTTCATCCAAATCTGCGTGACACAAAATAACTAGACGTGTACGGACTAATTTTTAACAATAAAAATGAATAATATTTTTAACAAAAAGATCTGTTTACTCTTTGATAACATAGAAGGATTAATTTACTCATTTTCTGAGTAAAGGAGGTAAAATGCAATATTACCAAAAATGTTTTACCTTTAGTACATGGTGAGTAAGAATAGAGATGGCTTTCTCAGTGTCCACTGTATTGGCTTCAACAACAACAAACAATGCCACTGCTGCTGCAATCTCAGATGGCTTGAATTCTAAGAAGTCAATCCCTACATTCAATTCCAAGAAGTCAATCATCTGAACCACAAAAGATTTATATCAAATCTTCAGTTGAAACCAATCTCAGGTTCGATCTTTGAACAACCAGAAAGATAAAAGTGTAAGGAATTGAGAAAAGGGACCTTTTATTGTGCTTGAAATGAGTTGGATTGATCTCAAGATTAAGCTTCTAAGTGGGATTCTTTTATCATCATCATTGAGCTTGTAAAGGAAATAATCAATGAATGAAAATGGAGTGATAGCTTGCATTCTCCAATTCAAAGTACTCAAAACTAGAAGTTCCATTCTTTGTATAGTTTTAGCCTCAAACACAAATTTAGATTCTCCCACCTGTTTTAATAGATCAAAAAAGCTATATCAGATCAAACAGATGATTATATTTATACCCCACAAAACAAATTATTTGATTGATTCTTTCTTTTTTTTAACCTGCAAATCTAGAATCAATGGAACTTCAGTCTCTTCCATTTTGGCAGCAAGTGACAAACATGCCACAGTGAGTAATTGCATCATCCAAGCTTTACCCTTCTGCATTATCAGATGTTATATACACAATTAAGTGAATGAATGGTCCAAAAAGCCAAAAGATTCTCATGTTTTTGATTGGTTTTTTGAACTTACAGGTAATTCATATGCAGAGAGAAACCTGTCCAAGTAGTTTATTGATAAATACTCACAAAGAGGTCCAAAACCAAAATGAGCATGAACCTGTTAAAAGAAACAAGGCAAATTTAAACACAAATCAACCCTATGAAAGAAGGGTCAAACAAAGAACCCACCAAATCAGTCAAAACAAGTGAAATAAAAGCACCCATATTTGTAAAAAGTGAAAAAGAAGAATGATTTATGAGTTAAAACTTAAACCCACCATTCCAATCCAATCCATAGCTTGTTTTCTAGCTTCTAAATCCAAATCTCCATTTTGTAGCCTCTTCAAGTAATCAACACTTGACAAATGGTGATGTTCTTTTTCAACCATTAAAGCTATACATTCATCACTCTGCAATGGCAAACCATGTTCATCAAGGCCATTAAAGACTCGGTTTTGATTCAAGTTTCGGTAATATCTATGATGATCCCATGTTTCTCCCTCAAACCTTTCAACTTCACCACCACCAACCCAACCAGAGTACTCGTTATCATAAAAAACGCTGTCGTTTTCTTCTGCACATAGAAGACTAGAAACTGCACAATCAAAACTTGGTGCCATTGCTAACAAAAACACACAACCAAAATCTCAAACAAGAACGTGGGGTTGTAGTGAAAAGAATTGAAGAAGGGTATATAAAAACAAATATGATATTCTCAAGAGTGAAGCTGAAGCAATCTCCTTTTACACTCTGAGGCTTGAAAAACACTTGGGGAAGAAGAGGGGTGGTCTCTTAAGAAGCAAAATCAATGCCTTTTTTAGGGTAAAAAGCAAGAGAGAGAATTATAAGCGCAAAATATGGACATCAAGGGCAAGATTTTTATTTTATTTTTATTTTTTTGCTCGTAGGAAAGAGAAGAAGAAGAGAGAAAGGAGGGTTATTGTCTGTGACTGTACATTAAGATGTCACCCATTAGTGCTTTCTTTGCTTTACTTGTTTACTGCAAACTGAAGAAATATGGTTTTTTTTTTCCTTTTTTTTTTGTCTGTTTTTGATTCTTATTATATAATAATTAGCTGTCATTATATTATTTTTTCTCCTTTCATAATCATTAGAGTTTATTACTAAATGATGAAAATCCATTTTCTTATATCAAAATTTTTTGAAATTAAAATAATAATGGATGTGCCGATGGAGTAAAACATGAGTTTGAGTATGCTGAAGCGCATTATCCTCTTATTTATGGGTTTGGGAAGGGCTATGAGTAGGTTTAGGCGTTGTGTTAAAAAAAAGTAGATATAATCAAAATATAAATAAGATTATTCAAAAAAAACTGTTGAATATAATGGTAACGTAAATTATACTTCAAATGAGAGACTACATATTCGTACTTTAAAAACAACATTGTTGAAAGAAATAGTGATGAATCTCGAAAATTCATTTAATTTAGATTTAATGTGATTATAGAATATATATATATTTTGAGTTTTCTTATATACTTATTTTCTATTTTCATTTATTATTTTAAAACAATAATAAAATTTTAAAATTTAAGTAAATAAAGTGTTGCAAAGTTTATTAATTTCCTTTACAATTTTAGATATTTTCAATAAGTATCTTAATTTAGAAAATCAACTTATTTTGTGAAAAAAAATAGTAGTATTTAATATCATTTAAATTTGAGTATGACTGGCATTGATATTATTATCGAATAGGAGAACCTATGCTTGAGCGCGCATTTATCTTCCTATATAAAATGTGAGAATGGATTATACGTAATTTTAGATTTTATATAAAAAATATCTTTATGAAAAATATTTTAATTTTTACCTATATTTTTAAAAAGGTATAATGATACATTTAGTCCCTAACGTTAACTCATTTTGTTATTTTCACCCTTATTCTTTTTTTTTAAATATTATTAACCTGAAATTTACTCCAAATTATATTTTTCCTGATTTCATTTCAATAAGATGGATGCAGCTCAGACAATTGTAGATTTACCATTTTACCCCGAGACAAGGATGGGCAGAAAACGACGGGTCTAGTTTTGTAAATTGAACCACAGTGAAAGGACAAGACCATAATTCTACTGATGAAAAAAGTAACCAATCGAGGACTTAACCTGACCCTGTCTTTTTCTTCCCATGCTGACACGTGTCGATTTAATTTCCGGTCTACGATTCAAAACATCGGTTTCCTTTGTAAAATTATGACTGTACTTTTGGACTTTCTTTTATACGTACTTTCTACGGTACAAAAAGTATAAAATATTTTCCCTTTTCATACGCTTTCAGTTATGATATTTTATTTTATTTCGAAGTCGAGCTTCATTTTATCCCTTTCGTTTAAAAAAAGAGTAAATTAATCCATGTGCATTGGATTAAATAATAAATTGATCTTTCTGTTAAAAATTCATTTATTTCTACTATTAAAAATTACTCCATTTACGTCACCATGAAATACACATGGCATGTCAAAAAATAAGAAGATAATACGCTTCAGTACACTCGAACCTACGTCCTTCTGCGTTGACAACGAACTAAGACTCAATCTGTAAAAAAAATATTTTTTAAAATATAAATAACTTTGAAATGTTTGGATTCTAATATTTCGATTTATCCACAATTTTCCTACTATTCAGTGCATTTAATTTGTGTGGAAAATTAAAAAGGAAATATTTTGGTATTTGGTCAAGGCGTTGACTGAATAATTAGAATTAATACAACAATTGGTATGGTTATTATTTAGCTTAATTTTGTAAAAGGAAGTTTGTTAATTTCCTAAAATTGTGGTTCTATATATGACTAAATTCATGGTAATTTGTTTAATAAGTCCGATAAGTCCTTGTATCATATCAAAAGTTTATTTTAGTCCCTCTAGAAATATTTTAGTCCTTCTATGTTTGAAAAGATGACATTTTAATACCCGCACGTTAACTTTGTTGTTAATGGAATGATATGGTTTAATGGTTATTGACGTGGCATTAAATAAAATTTAAAAAAAAAGCTTACCAATCTTGGAAATAAATGGAATACAGTGGCTTAATGATGGCTGATGCGGACCAAACTATAAATGGTTTAAACACAACAATTATGTAAAAATAAAAAAATGAACAAAATCGAAAACAATTCGAAGTAAAAGCAAAATCGGTTTCTTACCTCTACTCATTCTTCAAAACTGTTTTTTAATTTTTAAATTTAATTTAATATTTAATTTAGAGTCTCGCCAGTCACCGTTAAGTCATGTCATTTCATTAACAGCAAACTTGACATGAAGGGTCAAATGTATAGGGACTTCAATGTTCCTTTTAACAGTAGAAGGACTAAAATGAACTTTATGATATGGTAAGGGACTTGTGGAAACCTTTATATATCTAACTTAAACGTTCATTTTTATATAGAAAAGAATCTTTTAAGTTCTATGGTGATTAAAAAGGTGTATAAGTAGCATTTAATGAAACAATGTCTAATTTGTCGATGAATCTGATAAAAGTACTATTTTTGAAAAATAATATTATTTAAAATTAAATTATAATCTAGTTAAATTTTTATTAGCCGATCAACTTAGTCCTTATATTATTAGAACAAATTAAATTAAATTAAATTAGAATAAAATTAACATTTATTATTTAATAAAATTAATATTTTAAAAGTTTTTATGGTTCCGTAATTGTCAACTTTATTACAATTTGAATTTATTTGATTTAGGACGGCGCCTAAAAAGATAAATTACATCTTAATAGTAAAAATACAGTTCCCCCCCCTTAAAGATGAAAAGTTTCAGTTTGATCCCTTTAAAATTCTAAAATGCTAAACATATATAAAGATAAAATTATATTTTGACCCCATTAAAATTTTATACTTCAATTTTGCCCTCTCCCAAAAATGAACTTCTGGCTTCATCGCTGTTTGATCGGGTCTCAGACCGAATATAGAACAAAAAAACAAAAAAAAAAAAAAACATGTGACACATGGAAGAGGTAAACGATGTGATGACCAGAAAAGGTAGAATGACAATGATGAATTCATACAGAAATCATCTCAAAATCAGCCAACAATTCCATCTTTGTTTGCAGGGGGCAAATAAAAATTTTAAAGGGTTGTCTTTTTATTGGCCAAAGAACCAACAAAAGACATGAACTTTAGCTTTTCTTTTAACTTTTAGGAGCGTCTTCTTCTTTTGGATTCTGCCAAAACAGCATTAAATATATATATATATATATATTTTCTTCTTTCCATCGCTTTCAGCAAAGGACTGTTTAGATTTTGGATAATTACTCTTTAATTCAATTAGGTATATTTAGTTGTAGGGTTTAGTGGACTTTGTGATTAATAAGCACTTTCCGACATTGTCAAATAAGACTGTGTTTGGTCCTTTGGGGGTTAAATGCCATAATTTTACTTCCTAGGTAATGGTGTTAAAAAACAGCAAACATAAATATGTCTCAAAGACTAATAATATTTTCTTTTCAAGTCTTATAAAAACTGTAGAGATCAAGGAGGAAAAAACAAAAAAAAAAACATTATAAAAGTTGGTCCAAATCTTGATATTTTCGTTTCTTAGATGTTCTAATATCCCATATTAACGAGATGCCCCTCGACTATGTTTTTTACGTTATTGTACTCTTAGAATGAATAATGTTCCTTTCTTTGCTTGCATGGTTGTACAAATTTTCAGGTCTCAAAACTTTCAACACGTTATATATATTTATCTATTTGCTTTAAAGTGAATTTTCTATAAGTTTTGGTAGAAAAAAAATGTCGACTATGCGAATATATTCATTATCATCTTTATCGTATCAAGGATTTATTACGATCCTTTAAGCTTCATTCTGAGATCTCGGCACATGACGTACTTAGACTTCTCACTCTTGGTATAGCATTCCATGAATCAACCGTAATTCCACCATTTTATTACTGACAGCAACCAGCAACACATTATCATATTACATCTCCATTTGTCTAAAACTCGTATCCCAAGTTATGCAAAGACGTTCTAAAACTCTATCTATGAAGTTTTTTAGGTTTTGTTTGGTAAAAAAGAAATGGATAATGAAAAATGAATAAAAAAAATTGTTAATTTAATGCTTAAACGACAAACTAGGGTTTTATTAAAAAGTGATTGTTAAAATTATTGCGCTTAAATTTAGATCATATATGTAAAATAAAGACTATATAGTATTCTTTTATGATATATGATATAAAATATTATTTTGAAGCTATAATTATATTTATATCAATGACTATTATCGGAATTAATCATTTTAAGTATCGAATTAAATAAATAACTCAATTCAAATTAATTTGTTTATGCACTATTAACACGTGTTGAATGCAATACTAAAATTAAAGAACATGGAAAATTATTTCATTCCACATTAGTGTAGATTAAAAAATTGTGCAAAATTACGTTACACTTTTAAGAGAGAATACAAGTTCAGACATCAGATATAATATTATTGAGAGAGACAGTTGTGAATCCCCAACATAAATCATAAAACAAACATAAAAAATACCAAAAACAACTCCACAATAGAATCAAATTAGTAAAGAGATATATGATAATCTAATAATAATAATAATATTCTTGAATTTTTTTTTCCAAAAAGAACTCGATGGATGGATTGTGGAGTAGCATCGGAGACAACATGCGAATGCCATTCAAAGCAAAAAAAAAAAAAGAAGAAGAAGAAGAAAAAATGGTGAGAAAGTACGTAGTTGAAAAAAAATGCAAAAACGAATCCATATCATATGGTCATAGTCATACATTTGACGACAAAATTCTTTGAATTTTCAATTCAGGAAAACCTAATGATGATCATCAAAAAATACCAGACCAGTTCAAACGGTAAAAAAAACACCCTTAATTAAGACAGTGAGTTTTGATTTTTAACCTAGGATGCTAGACGTGCTTAGAAAGAAAAAAAAACATGCCATATGAGTTGTTAAAGAGACTTTAACGACACAAATTTCTAACCCTTTTTCCCCCTTCCCCAATATTCTTTAAATTTACCTTTTTCCACCTTTTGCAGTGAAAATTCCTTCCTACTGGGTTCAAAAATAACGAAAATATAAACTTCACCCATATGGGTTATGTCAGTTGTTCTTTTTTTTTTTTTGCTAGTCTCGAAACACCATATGCCCACTTCCCTCTTTCTTTTCCTTGCTTTTCCAATACACACTCAAACATTTACGCGTATATATTGTATTCGAGATATTTATGCTTGATGTTGTTCTTGTGGTATTTTGTTTAATTAGCCAAGTGAAAGTGTTTTCATCCACTCATACAATATATGAGCATGTGTTCAAATCCCATTAAGACCAAATGCTCATATTTCGTTGGCCATGAGATGTTTCCAAAACTCTGTGAATTCGATTTGACTCTTCTTATAGTCGGGAGACAAGATTTCAAAAATAAAACTAAACATAAACACCCGAAGCACAATACACCCACTATTTAAGAGTTTGAGTCCGACCCCCCCCTCCTCTCAACATGTATATATAATTGTTTGGTACACAAACAAATTTAAAAATCAGCATGTCTTTGATTGATACTAACAAAAAAACCCTGCCATCAATGGGTAAAATAGTAACCGAGTATTTTTGCGGTATAACTCTTTAAACATTATTTGTAAAGTCTAAAAACTCTATTTGTCAATATGCCAACTAATTTTTCATATATATATATATATTAATATCATATTTGTTAGTAATCATATGGTTTGTTGTGTGATAGTTGCTCACCTACTCCTTTAATCATGTGGTCGAGCGCCGCTCATGAAAAATGGAACATATTTCTTAGTCAGCTGTTTATCTCTTCGAACAGCACTCACGACGAGAATACCTTGATTTCGAAAAGAAATATAAAAATATTAGTTGTGATAAATTTTGATACGTGTTACTTTTCCATACCATCAATGTTGTTTGAATCGAAAAGAGACTCTAATTTTTAATTATTTTCTTATTATATATAAATAATTATTCAGAGTTAAAAGAGTACGTGAGGGGAGAGCATCTCATAAGATAAAATTCACATTGTTTGGTCTAAAAGCAAGTCTTTGGGGGGCTGCTGTTTGAGATCCGAGCTTAACAGTGTCATGCCACTCCCACTACACATTTTCTTTGTTTAACCTATCCATTTACTCATTTGTATATTTTTTTATACGATATAAAAATCTATATATTATTTATTGATTTGTTGATGCTACTGAGCCCAATGTTGGGCAGATGATTAGATTTATTACTCCAATATTTTTGCATATTTGACTGAATCTCCTTTTTCATCGTCACAGCTACTAATATTTGATTTTTCCCAATTCCATGCATGTTTGGTCGGTCGTGTAATTGTTTAGTGATAAATTAATTTTTAAATTGAGTCTTAATTCGATTGGTGTATGTATTGTTGTTAATGTAGGAGGATGCGGGTTCGAGTGCGCTAAAACACGTTATCCTTTGATTCATGGGTTGGGGAGGGGCTATGGGTAGTTCTAAGCATTGTGTCAAAAGAAAGCGGATATGATCGGAACCTATAACACCTTGTACTTGTACTTTAGTCTTGACCAAACGATATATAGCAATTAAATCTGTTAGGTTAAATTTTACTATTAGTCCTGCATTATGCGTGAAGTTGTAGATTTAGTTCATATTTTTCAACTGGATCATTCTTAGTTGCTATATTTTTCGAATTTCAAAAATTTAATCTTAATGCAAATGACAGTCGTAAAATCCATCAACTGACTTTTTGTGAGTAATATGTGAAAATAACAAAGTGACATGACATTACATATGCGATAATATACTTATTGCACCAAATTTTAAAATAGAAGAACTTAACTTAAAGAAGTTAATAGCTATTGTTTGGTGATCAAGACTAAAATTTTAAAATTCTAAAAGTACGAAAACCGAAATGATCAAATTAAAATACAAGAGCTATATCCACGGATATTATACAAAGTAAATATTAACTAAAAATGAGGGAATCAACAGTGATCAAGATTCAAGATCAATACTGTAGCTTTACTCTATTAACAAATTAAACTTTGATTAAATTAGCAATAATATTTGTTTTACTAGTGCTTTGGCCTTTTGGGGTTTTAACTAATTAATCAATATTTTTAAAAAATCCATTTTCCTAATAAACTCAAAAGCAAGTTCTTGAGATTCACCCCATTAAAAAAATAACATATCTAGTGATTTTAAATAAAATAAAAAAGACCATATGTTTTAAAAGAAAAATAAGACCATATCTGGTCATTTTAAATCAATACAAAGTTTTAAAATAAAAGGTTAAATTTTGGTTTTAGTCCCTCTGCTATGCTCAAATTTGGTATTTAATATCTACGTTTCAATTACATATGATTTAGTTAACACAATGTTGATATAGACATTTTTTTATTGTTGGAAGGATGTTTTAAGAAAAAAATCACATTAGTATATTAATTAGAACAGTTAATGCCATTAACTATTTGAATTAACTAATGAAATTGTAAAAATAAAGGGACTGAATTATGTCAAATTAGGGTTAATACATGAGTTTAATTTCGATGTTTAATTTGGTACACATATCAAACATCATGTAGTCCAATGAATTTTTAGCATGCGTTGGGACAAAAAAAAAACATAGACACTACATTGAAACCAAATTCGGGTATTCAAATGGGATAAAGAAAAACGCAAATATCAAATTGAAAAAAAAAACCATAGGTATTGAACTGAACATTGAAACCAAACTTAAGTACCAAATTGAGACAAATAAAACTCGGGCATTAAATTGAACATTGAAACCAATCTTAAGTACTTAAATGAGACAAAGAAAAACTCAAGTATTAATTGAAAAAATTTTAGGTACCAAACTAAACATCGAAACCAAACTCATATACCAAATCATAATAACCCACCAAATTAAAATACAAGCACTAAATCCCAAAGGGACCAAAATTAGAATTTGACCAAAAAAAAAAGAGAGAGAGAAAAGGTTTCATAGTGTGATCACATTGCGTTTATTGAGTTATTTTGGTCATCATAGGCATGTGCAACGCCTGCAAACGACGCCGTGGTCCGCCATCAAAAGCATCCACAACATCCGCCGTATCTCCGGTGTCTCCACTATTCATACTTCCCACCACCGTCCATATAAAATATTATTTCCCACGTGGATCTATGATCATGGCCCTGTGCCTCTCGTGTAATATATGTACTTTTATTTTTAATAATCCTTTTGTTGTCTAATTTGACCAACTTAATTAGTCATTAACATTAATTAAATGGTGTTTAATCCAGATTTGAGCTGGCAAAGTCTACATGTCTTGGCTTAATCTACGTCTCTTTATCAAAGTAATATAATATGTGTATATATAATATAGGATAAAAGGGGCATACTGGTTTAGCTTTTGGGAGTCTGTACAGTAGAATATGGGGACCATTTGCCTGTACAAGAATGGAGGAGGCTGTTCCAATTTACTTTTTTTGTTCACTTTTGTTTGCATTTCATAATTATATAAATACATGGATGAAGTTAAAAAAAAATTGGTAAAAGAATCGTAGAGGTCTTTGTACTAGAAGTCGAATTGCATATTGTTCTCTCAACTCATAAAATGAACAAATTGATTTTTGTACGTCAGATCAAAAGAGCAAATTAATTTTTTTCTATTAAAAATTTTATTCATTTGTATTGTTAAAAACTGACGGAATAACTAAATAGTGACATATGACATGCCACGTGTACCTCATGTTCACTTACAAAGACCAATTGTAATACCCCTAGAAGAGAAGGGCACGTGGTAGGCCATCGCATGATCCGCAAGTGACCCCTCATGGGCGCCTTAGTAAACTAACATGCGGATGGTCCACAATTCACCCCTCATGATACACTCCTTGCAAGATTATATTGGCTTAACCGTCTAGTGCAATCTCAAGGACAAAAGTGCTAGGGCAGGGCAACCTATGACACAAGCGAGATCATGCAACATATACTATGGTGATAACTGACCTATAGCGGCAACACCTGACCAGACCATACAATCGTGCAGGATACCGTTTGAACTGCCATACAACACTACTAGATAAGAAATGACTCACTATATTAATCTGGTCACCCAAGAAAGTAAGGGATCCTTCTTCCTCCTATCATCACTACTTCCTTCTTCTCCTTCCTCCTCTTTCCTTCTCTCAGGTGAACCAGCACTCCCCTCCTCCATCACGACTTCTTTGTTAGTGATCCGTATCAATAATGAGAATGTTTAACCCAAAATAAAAAAATATAACACAAATATTGTGAATTGATAAATAAAGAAAATGGTGCAGCTGCCAAGCCAACCTGGCTGGCAGGCAAAGGTTATTGGTGGGATGTTGGATGTGAAATCAAAGTCCCTCTTAGGTCATAGAGCCCATCCATGTCTTGGTTTCATTTGTCTTCTTATTACTTTCCTCTTTATTTTTTATTCCATTTTATTTTTATATGTTTGTCTAAACATTGCCTCTTTGGGTCTTATTAACTATATAGGTATATAATAAAGTACATATATATTGTTTGCTTCTGTAACATGTTAGGTAAAGAGTAGCTCTTGCTTTCCAAAATTATAATCCTACATTAGCTTCCACTAGGAGAGGTTAGTCCAATTAATATGCTTTCAGCTTTACAGAAAACACAAGGTTATATTATATTTTGTCACTCAAATCATTTTTTGATTAATCTGAAAAATAAATTAATGTTAATACATTCAAATAATTATAATCGGGATTGATTATTATAATGTGTTATCAAATTAATAATCAAACTTAAATAAAAATATCGTTTTTTGTTATCTTATTAAAAAAACCACGTAATTCTTATGGTTGTTTAAAATGGACTAAATCAATTAGTCATATCGAAAACTGATCAATACATTAACCTGAAGAAAGAGATTAAAAATGCATAAGTAAATTGTGATTTATTAGTTAAGCGTTCGACTCATCGTTGTATCAAATAAAATCCATCTTTTTATATATTAAATGGGCCATGGAAGGAGCCTAAAACTACTATATGAGTTGGGTCAGATTGGGCCCTAGTTTTTAATTTTTTATTTATTTTTCCAAATTCATTTCTGGCCCAATATGAAATAGTTGGTGGATCATATTCACTATTCATATGATATTAGTATGCCTATCGCACTCAAAATTATATATGAATTTTAATCAAATGTATAATGTTATTGTTGAGGGGAGTTTAGTTTCGAACCTTAACGGAAAGTATTGTCCCATTCAGGAGTTTTGTCTTCCTATTCTGAGGAGAACTTGATTGGAGTCAGGGAGAGTCTCGATCGATGTAGATACAACTTGCAAGCTCATGAGATGGGTGTTGGTATTATTAGAAATATTAATTATGCAAGTTGCATATCGAACCATAGACCAATGTTTAAATGCCTTACCTTAACATACATGGTACCACTTGGCTAGGTATGACTTGCAAGCTCATGGAAGGGGTGTTAGTATTGCTAAGGTAAGGCATTTAAGCCTTGGTTGATTCGACCCCTCGTAGGTGTAGCTTGCATAATTAATATTTCTAATAATACTACACCTCTCTCGTGAGCTTGCAGGTCATATTTACATAAACCAATGCTTTCCTTGGAGTGTGAGAGACAAAATCTCTGAGTGGGACAATGCTTTTCGTTAAAGGTCCAAGATTCAACCTCCCATAACAGTTTTACATAAATTTTGATTTTGTGTAATTTTATACATAAATTATTTATTTGATTCAATTTTTAAAAAATACTAATACAAGTATTAATATAGAATAATTTTACATTTACATATTTCATATTTAAATTATTATATTTATCTAATATATAAATAAATGATGTATTTATTTAAATATGTACAGTTAAATCAAAATTAAAGTTTTATGTATACAGCTGAACCGCAATCAAAGTTTCATCGGTATAATTGCACCAAATCAAACTTTATATATCAAATTGCATAGTAAATCAAAGTTCATGTCTAATTTTGAGGTTTATTCCAAAATAATTGACACCCCTAAGAAAAAATTGATATAATTTAGGGGTCAAATCTTGAATAAAGGCAATATAATGCCAGACTCTGTTCATAATGGCTTCCAGTCTCTTCTTTAGAGCGTCGAACCTTGTTTCATCGGCAAGAATACGACGCCGTATCCCACTACTCGGTGCGTTTTGCGTCCTGGGTTTGGGGTTTCCCAGTCTCTGCTCAATACTCCCTTCTTCCTCTTACCTCAAGACGAGTTGTCCTCAGTCTCCCCATTTTGTTCATATAGAAAGGTAAATTAATTAAGTATAGCAACCCGCATTTGATTTTTTTAAAAAGATTTAATTCTGATTTTCTGTTTAATTTAAGCTCTAATCTTCGTTGGGATTCTTCTCTTAGGTCGAAATTTAGTACCCAATCAGCAGATAAGACCGTTCAGGCTGTGAAAATGGAGGGGAATAGCAACATTGTTCCAAGCATCGTCGTCTATGTTACTGTTCCTAACAGAGAAGCAGGTCCTTTTTTCTAAACTCTTTTTTTTGTGTGTGTGCTGAGAAGGGTAACTGTGATTACTGTAATCAAATGGAATCTGGGTTTGTGGAAAGAAATCGTGTTTAGCAATTACATTGGGAAAATAGCTAATTGATAAACGATCATATTTCATTTTTTTTCAAGCTTTCTCATCTGTTATAATCTTGTGGGTTCGCTATTAATTGGCACCATGTCATGTAGAAATTTCTGGGGTTTTATATTTTGTTATGGCTTCCTTATTTTAAAGTGGCTGATGAATTTTCTGGATGATCCTTTACTAAGTGGTGCATGTTTAAAGTAGTTGAAACTCGAAACTTGAAACTACCATTCTAATTAATGCACAATGTATACATGCAGGTAGGAAGTTGGCTGGAAGCATCGTGAAAGAGAAACTTGCAGCTTGTGTAAATATAGTACCAGGTTATGCATATAGCTCTTTTAATTTGGGTCATCATATGGTTATATGTTCAACCATGTGAGTTATGGAATTTAGTGTTTTATGTGTCATCATTGTTCATGATCTGTTTTCGGGTCTAGCTTACCGATTTAATCTTGATTGTTTAAGAAAAAGTAAATGTTGAAATGATCGAGCTGGTTATTATTCTTTAAACGGTTAATGTGTCTCAAGCCACCTTGCAGCGTGAATCCCTTGCTTTGAAACAATGACAGTAGGTTCTAAGCATGTGTAGATGTTTTCAAGATTTTTGTGATTTTGTACAGAACCCCTCTAATCGAAACCAGTTGATCTTTCCCTCCCTCTCCTATGACACATGCTCTTGTTTTTCTTTCGTAATTTCACAAGGGAGAGACTCCTTATATTTTTATTTGTGTTCACTTGAACAATAGTTTCTGAGATAGGTTTGCTATATCGTGATTGCAGGTCTGGAGTCGGTGTACCTATGGGAGGGAAAGGTACGAGACATTCTCTAAGATACTTGCTTTTGTTGGACTAATGAAAGTAAACGTTTCTGATGGACTTGCGTAGCTAAGTTTATATGCATTTTATACAACTGAGGACTCAGGTAAGTTAGCTTGTTTAACCGAATGCCATTTCTATCGGTTCTGCAGATAAACTCAGATCCTGAGGAGATGCTCATAATCAAGACAAGGCAATCCCTCTTGGAAGCTCTAACAGAGCATGTGAAGGCAAATCACGAATATGAGTAAGCGCAAAACCTCTCTCTTGTATATTTTTCAACAAAAATGTTAAAAGACCTGAATTCCTTTGAACTCCCTCTTTACCTTTTCTGTTTTTGTTTTTCTCAGTGTGCCCGAAGTTATTGCCTTGCCAATCACTGGGGCCAGCCCCCAGTATCTAGAATGGCTTAAAAACAGTACAAGGGACTGAACTTCTCGGATGTAGTATATGAGCTGGCATGAATGTCTGAAAACATGTAAGTGCTCAGTTATGGTTGTGTTATGAATGGCTTCATCTGACTCGAATAAAGGAAGCATGTCATGTTCGTAATCGGAAAGATTAAAATCTATTTTCGTAGGAAAAAAGATGTGTTGGAGTTGGTGTGTTTTTAAGACAAGGAATTTGCTCTGATAAATGCAGCCTATTATTTGTTCTCCAATTTACAAGTAGAAATACGTTACCTAGCTCGTGTTGAGTAACAACATATAATACATATATGCATGATGTTGATAGGTAAAAGTACCATGGAGGTCTTTGTACTACGAGTTGGATTGCATTTCGCCTCCCTTTACTTGAAAATGGGCAAATTAGCCTTTATATATTAGATCAAAGAGTAAATTGGTCTTTTTATTAAAAATTCCATCAATTTCTATTGCTAAAAACTTGTCCTTTTAACAATCGAAATGGATAATTTGCTCTTTAATTTAATATACAAAACTAATTTACTCATTTTACTTTTACTGATGTATGAGCCTAGCTTGATCCCAACCCAATTTGGCCTATAAATACCTCTACAATCCACCCAAAAGCCTATAGATACCTCTACAATCCACCCAAAAAATAAGGGTAAACTACACCATTATTGACTAAATTATGGATAAGTTTTCATTTTGGTCACTTAACTAAAAAAAGTTACTATTTGATCATTGAACTATTAAAAGTTCTCATTTAAGTCACTAGGTTGTTAAAATTAATATTATATGACTTTCTCTGTTCGCATTGTCTACATCAATTGGAAGTTTTCTTTCCCTTTCTCTTTTAAAGTTCAATTTTATTTCATGAAATAACTTTAGACGTTACGAATCTGCAAATAAAAATTCAAACATCTTCTTTCTTCGATTTTCGACATTGGCCGTCAAATCAATTTGGATTTAATGTATGTTTTTTTACTCGTCAATGGGTATTGATCCACCATATTGGTTGTCGAATCGTCGTTTGAAGCTTGATGGTAGACCAATTTAAAAAAAAACTTAATAGTCTAATGACTTAAATAAAAATATTTTAATGGTTCAGTGACTTAAAAGAAATTTTTTGGATAGTTCAGTGACCAAACTATAACTTTATTTAGTTAAGTGATCAAAATAGAAATTTACTCATAATCTAATGACTAATGATGTAGTTTACCCAAAATATAACCTATCGTTGGGGTTTTTTTGGAAAAAATCGTCGCATCTTTCTACGATTCTTTATTAAAAATATTCAGTCCATCAGAATAGAAGTTAAAGAGGGTATTTATGTTCGTCGTGTCCTTTATATGGAAATCAAAATAAATGCTTCTCTTGATCGGCATCGATGAGAATTTGACTCCGCACAAAATTGAGACAACGAGTCACCTCTGTAGTGCTAATAGATATTATTATTTTGGATTAAATTGTGAAAAAAAAATAAAAAATTTAAAAGATAGAATATGCTTTTAAGTTTTTATATATATATTTTTTATATTTGGAATTTAATTATCATGTTTTTACTTTTAAAAATTAATCTCTATTTTTCAAATTTAAAAATTTAGGTCCATTATCAATCTTGTTAAAACTCTTTTATTAAATTCATTGGTATGACATTTCAAGAAAAAAAAACCTCACTTGATATTCAAGAATTTAATTTTAATAGCGTTAGGATTTCTTAAATTTCACATAAGTATTTTAATTATAATAAAGTATTTAAAATAAATAACGATATTATAAAAGTTGATGTATCAATTTATGTCAAACAATAAAATATAAAGATTAAATCTCAAGTTAAAATGTAGTACATGAACTAAAATTGAAATTTGATCATTATCGTATAATCTCAACAAAAATATTAGAATTGAAAATTAATCATAATCTGATAATTTCAAACAAAAGAAAAGAAGCGAAATATAGTGGTCCAGTGTAGGTCTGTTCATGAGCCGGATTATTTGTTCAAGCTTGAAGGTCTGTTTGAAATTCAGAAGAGTTTGAGCAAAAATATTAGATTCAAAAAATGGGTTGAACAAAAAAAAAAAATAGGTTCGTTTAAAATATGAGTCAGGCTTAAGCTTAAACATTCAAAACCTAAGCTTGACTTTTTTTTTTTTTAAGTTTATAATTTTTATAGTAACAGATAATACTATTATAATGTAAACATTAAAATTTTGTTGAGATGATTATATATAAAATTTTAATAAATAATATATATAGTTATTAAATGTTAAAATAATATAATATAAATATGTATTTTTAAATTAAAAATATAATATAGGCAAACGTAAAATGGGCTTGAATTAGCCATTTAAATTATGAACAAATTTGATTAAAATTTTAGATCTATATTTTGGGCTGAGTCGGACTTGGGAAAACATAATGTGTATTAATATCATACTTAAGCCCAACCTGAATCTGATCCATAAATACCTCTAATCAAGTGTCATGAAGACCCTGAATTAAAATTTAACGATCATCTTATTTCTTTTTGAGTGACTCAAATGAAAGCGTTCTAAAAGTTGGGTGAACAACCTAGTAGTTCACCTTTTAAAAACCATATAAGATGTAAATTAAATTAAAAAACATTAAAAGCAAGGACTAAATAAAATAATTGAAACTGCAAATTAAAGTTTAAAATTGAGGGTAAATTACACATAAAAGCCCTATTTTTTAAATTTACCGAAATGGGCCTGATATTTTATTATTTACCGGAATGGGTCATTTTTCCCGAAATCGCGTCCACGTCAGCGCGATGTTAGGGGATGTGTCAACAAATCACGTCCACGTCAGCGCGATTACTTACATGGCGACAAATCGCGTCCACGTATGCGCGATTTGCTGACATGGAAGCAATAATTCATGAACAATTTATGTTTTTTAGCTTGGAAAACTTTGAAAGGCCATAACTTTTGGCTCGGTTGTCCGATTGAGACGATTTTTTTTTATTTCGAATAACTTTTCAAGATCTACGCGCTGGCAAACAGCCGAAGGCGGTTTGCCGCAATTTTCGTCGAAAAAGATCATTTTTTGCCTCTAAATTTTGATTTTTTCGGTTTAAAATTAAATTTTGAAACATTCAAATCATTATTTTCCTTATTTATTTGAAGCAAACACCAGATTTTTTTTACAGAATTATTGTATTATTTTTTCTGATTTGACACGTGTATGGAATAGGTCCGATAAATCGTTAGAACGTAAGTAATATAATTAAGATAATAACAGTATTTTTATAATATGTCAATTAATTAGTTTAGCTTAGTTGGTTAAGATGTTTGCTCTTTTTCCTTAGTACCTTGGTTCAAATCTTGTTGGTAATAATTTTGAATCTTTTTGTACTTGTTGCATTTATTTTTTAATCAATTAACTCTTCAATATTACATTAATATATATTATTAGTACAATAGTATAGACGGATTGACAATTTGAGCTACAATATTATGAATATTAACTACAATACATAATTTGAGTTACATATTACAGTAATACATTAATATGTATTATTAGGGGCAAATTACACATAAAAGCCTTATTTTTTTAAAATTTATCGAAATAGGTCCGGTATTTTATTATTTACCGGAATGGGTCATTTTTCCCGAAATCGCATCCACGTCAGCGCGATGTCAGGGGACATGTCAGCAAATCGCGTCCTCGTAGGCACAATTTGTGTCCACGTAAGCAAATCGCGCTGACATGGACGCGATTTACTGACACGTCCCCTGACATTGCGCTGACGTGGACGCGATTTCGGGGAAAATGACCCATTCCGGTAAATAATAAAATACCGGGCCCATTTCGGTAAATTTAAAAAAAATAGGGCTTTTTTTTGTATTTTGCCCTAAAATTGAGGGACCTAAATTAAAGTTTACCTTTTTTCTTTTATTCTATTATTTCAATAATTGTTTAGTAATAATTAATCCGTATTTTAGGTTGTGTCGCCCATGGTATACGTGACATCCAATAACCTATTATATTAATAAATAATTTATATCATTTTGAAATTTCATTTCATTTTTATATTGTTTTAATAAAAAAATCATTATTCAAATTTTTTAAAATAATTATTTTATAATTATGCTCTAATGTAATGTTTATTTTTATTTTCTTACCACATTCAAATCTAGGACAGATATGTTAACTTATTTACATAAAGATCTTGGATTATCCCATTTTTCATCTCTTAATTTTTTTTTTTTGATAAAAAATGGGCCCAAAGCATTACCTCGAATTAACAAGCATCGACAAGTATAAGCCCATAGGTGTCGTTAGAAAGGTATAACGTTTATTAACAACAAGTTTACAAAGGCTATCAGTCAATCTATTACTCGAACGAGCGACCCACTCAATCCAACTCTTAATTTTTGAATAAGTGACTTAGGGTTAATTTAGAAAAATATTGTGAAAAAGTAATTATGAAATATTCTGTTTGATATTTAAGTATTCAGTATTGTTGTTAAAAAACGTTTTGGAAAAATAAAATGTTTATTTTAGACATCATATTATAAAGTGAAAAATAATATAAACAATGTTTAAATTTGTTAACATTATAAAATTTCAATAAAATATTTTTTATTATAGCTCATTTTAATATTTTAATATTTAAAATAGAGTTTAAAATATAATATATAAATATTAAAATATAGGTGCTGATCATATTCCATAACTCATAAATAGGAGGATAATACGCTTCATCACACTTGAATCCACGCCATCTTGTATTGACAACAATATCAATCGAGTTAAGACTCAATCGGTAATAATTACAAATTTAAATATACATTATTATGTATTTAAAACATATTTTAATAAAAAAAATATTTATATACCTTACATACAAATTAGAAAAAAGAATACATTACATTATAAACGAAGGTCATCATTTGATTTTAATAGTATTTTGTTGCTAAATATAAAAACTGGGTTTTAACTGTGGTTACTTCTCCAAAAGTGGGTAAAAGTACTATAATGGCCTTTGTATCTGGAATCATATTACATTTTATTTTTTCTTTAAAAAATAAGTAAATTATTAGATTAAAGTGTAAATTAGTCCATATACATTAGCATGAGGTGCACGAGGAATGCTACGAGTTATTGTCCAGAGCTACGGCCTTGCCTCTCCCTACAAATGGAAAATTTTAATTCAATCCCTCTATAATAAAAAAATACAAATTAATCTATAGTAAAATTTCAATTTGTCCCCACTAAATATGAAGAAAATTCTATTTAATCCTTTAAAAAGCAATGAAATTATATATTAATACATGATAAAATCACATTTGGATCTATTAAAAGTTTTATAATTAAATTTTGGCCTCCCTTAAAAGAATTCATGGCTTCGCCCCTATCACTGTCTGATTATTTGATCAATCAAGTCAGTTTTTAATAGTACAAATAGATGAAAATTTTAACAGAAATAATTAAATTGTTCTTTGATTTAATGTACAATGATAATAAATATAACCCGACTCCTACTACATAACATTCATGATACTTTTACTCGAAAAGTGTAGTATAAAACAAGGATTTGAAAAATCTAATTTGATTTTTGTTAGTTAATTAATTATTAGTAGAATTTTGTTTGTAAATAAAATAAGCGCACTGTCCTAAATCCAAAAAGTGCGACGGATTTTTCGATGTACAAAAACAAGCTGCCACTTTCAACGGTCTCCAAAGGTCAAAACCGGTGAAAGGAATATTCCAAGGGCGTCACTGTAATTACGTCCCTTCCAGCATCTTCACCAACCAATCACTCAACGAGTGAACAAGGTACAACCTTTCGCTTCCGAACAAGCCGTATATAAACAAAAAGACATAAATAACCTTCCGCAACTCAACTCCTAAGCACAGCACTCTAAATAAAACGAGTCCACTCACAACAAAGCCATTTCAATTCATAATTTCTTCAATGGCTTCTGTTTCAGGCTTATGTTCTTCTTTTCCATCGTTGAAGCCTAATAACAGAATCGGCGGTGAACTCAGTCCGGTTCGCAAAGACTCACTCGCAGTGTCGACTCGTTCTAACTCGAGCTTTAAACACTCTGTTGCTCGTGAATTATCTGCTGATTTGTCGAAAACGAATGATGTCGCGGGTTTGAAGCAGGCTAAGCAAGATGGACTCGAGAAAGATCCTAAAGCGCTTTGGAGGAGATACGTTGATTGGTTGTACCAGCATAAGGAGCTCGGGTTGTACCTCGATGTGAGTAGGATCGGGTTCTCGGATGAGTTCGTTTCCGAAATGGAGCCCCGGTTTCAAGCCGCGTTTAAGGCTATGGAGGAACTGGAAAGAGGCGCCATCGCCAATCCTGATGAAGGACGGATGGTTGGCCACTATTGGTTGAGGAACGCGAAACTCGCGCCGAATCCGTTTCTGCAAGTTCAGATCGATAAAACTCTCGCCGCCGTTTGCGATTTCGCTGATGCCGTCATCAGCGGTAAGGTTAGTTTTGGCGATTCGGCTTTAACTCGCAGTTACAAACTAATCGATCGTGGATGTTTTAAGTAATCAAATTGTTTAATCCGTTTTTGAACTGCAGATTAAACCACCTTCTCCAGAGGGTCGTTTTACTCAAATACTCTCAGTTGGCATTGGAGGTTCGGCTCTGGGCCCGCAGTTCGTCGCGGAAGCATTGGCTCCTGATAATCCTCCTCTTAAGGTATGCTCTTTGGATTTCACTCGGAGTACAATACCAATTTTGTTTCTTTTTTTTGCACAATTTGATCCAATTTCGTGTAAGTAGATTGTTTTTTAAAGTAAATTGAATAGGACACTTCATTATTTATTGGCAATGAGCTTTGAGGGTTTAGTCTGCTGATAGATTTGTTACAGCAATGTTCTAACTTCAGTTTCGAGTTTTTTATTAGCTTTGCAACTGAATGATTTTAGGTTTTAACTATATGTATATGATTGGAATAGGCTATTAATAACTTGTTCTCTTTATTGGCTGGCAGATAAGATTTATTGATAATACAGATCCTGCTGGAATCGATCATCAAATAGCACAACTTGGGCCTGAGTTGGCTTCTACTCTTGTAATTGTGATTTCAAAGGTCTGCGTCAATTCATCCTTAATCTCTATACTGTTGGTTTTCTTGTTTCATTATTCGTTGATTTTATGGGTTATATGAAATATTTGTGTATTTATCTGATAAAAACATATCTACTCAGAGTGGAGGTACCCCTGAAACAAGAAATGGTCTATTGGAAGTACAGAAAGCCTTCCGTGAAGCTGGTCTGGATTTTGCAAAACAGGTTTTTATCTCAGGTTCTTGTTTCTGCTTTTATTTGTTTTCCCCTACTTCAGAGTGTCATTCCAAAATATTACTTCGTTACTTAATTCAAGGTAAGTTATCATTGGCGGATATCTTAGAGGCTTCATAATAGAGTTAGCTCGATTGCAATTGGAATAAATTTGTCATAAAATGCTTAAAGCCACACATATAGTTTTGAGCTTTTTCTGCTCTTTGCTGCCACCATAATGGAGATTGTGTACAACTACCCCTATGATTTTATTTTTCTTTCTTTGTATAATTTGCCACACATATAGTTTAGTGGGCTTGTTGAATATTCTGAGTTATTAGATGGTAGATTGATATTTTAAACCCTACTCCCTACTTGAATTGTGCTTAGTTCACTCTAATGATCCCTTGGATAGAAACTTCACTTGGTACTTTACTATTTCATTCAGATCAGAATCTTGCATTGTTGCTAGGTTTTTCTTGTACTCTGGAAGATGGTTCCGCCAATACTATGATTCTGAACTTAATATGTGTTTGACAAAATGCTTAAAGCCACACATATAGTTTTGAGCTTTTTCTGCTCTTTGCTGCCACCATAATGGAGATTGTGTACAACTACCCCTATGATTTTATTTGTCTTTCTTTGTATAATTTGCCACACATATAGTTTAGTGGGCTTGTTGAATATTCTGAGTTATTAGATGGTAGATTGATATTTTAAACCCTACTCCCTACTTGAATTGTGCTTAGTTCACTCTAATGATCCCTTGGATAGAAACTTCACTTGGTACTTTACTATTTCATTCAGATCAGAATCTTGCATTGTTGCTAGGTTTTTCTTGTACTCTGAAAGATGGTTCCGCCAATACTATGATTCTGAACTTAATATGTGTTTGACAAAATGCTTAAAGCCACACATATAGTTTTGAGCTTTTTCTGCTCTTTGCTGCCACCATAATGGAGATTGTGTACAACTACCCCTATGATTTTATTTTTCTTTCTTTGTATAATTTGCCACACATATAGTTTAGTGGGCTTGTTGAATATTCTGAGTTATTAGATGGTAGATTGATATTTTAAACCCTACTCCCTACTTGAATTGTGCTTAGTTCACTCTAATGATCCCTTGGATAGAAACTTCACTTGGTACTTTACTATTTCATTCAGATCAGAATCTTGCATTGTTGCTAGGTTTTTCTTGTACTCTGGAAGATGGTTCCGCCAATACTATGATTCTGAACTTAATATGTGTTTCTTACGTGTGCTCTAATGCAGGGTGTTGCTATAACACAAGAAAATTCTTTGTTGGACAACACTGCAAGGATTGAGGGTTGGGTAGCCAGGTTCCCTATGTTTGATTGGGTTGGTGGCAGGACCTCTGAAATGTCTGCAGTTGGTTTGCTTCCTGCAGCACTTCAGGCATGTACTCCATGGATTTAATATTTAATGTGGTTATAAGTTCACTTTTGCCGGTTTTTTCTAAGTGAATGTTGCTGCAGGGAGTTGACATAAGAGAAATGCTTATTGGTGCATCCATGATGGATGAGGCCACTAGGAGCACAGTCGTAAGTTTCACATTGGTGTCTTATTAGTTCCTATAACTTCCTTGAATGCTGAAATCAGGAGAACTGAATCATCATAGTTGTTTTTTACTTGGTGATTTTGGGTTGCTTGTCTTTATTCCCTTTGTTTTGCCTGTAGGCAGTTTCCGAGCATGGAAAAACTTGCTTCTCATCTTCTTCTACCATGTTTTAGTATGCTTTTGATTTGTATCTTGCTGGTATTCCTCCTATCATTGCAGATAATATCTCCTGATTGACTTACATATTTTTCCTCCTTTCCTTCAGCTGAGGAAGAATCCTGCAGCATTGCTTGCTTTATGTTGGTACTGGGCAACTGATGGGATTGGATCTAAGGTATTCAATTCTTAGCTATATTGCAGATCTTATGTTGTCCAAATTTTGGTTTCTCAAAATAAAATAATGGCTTCTCTTGTTGAATTCTTCAGGATATGGTTGTTCTTCCTTACAAGGATAGCTTATTACTATTTAGCAGATATTTACAACAGTTGGTTATGGAATCGCTTGGCAAGGAGTTTGATCTGGATGGTAACCGGGTATGATCACACCACTTCAATTAGGATGCATTTTTTAGACTACTTTTGGTTCCCTGGTGGCCACTTTGTACAAATGCTAATTGAAGCTAAATATTAGTAACTAAGTGATTGCCAATTGGACCTCTAGTTATCCGGGGAAACATTTTATTTGCTTTATTTGTGGTTTTGTGTAGAATATTTACTCATTGATAAACAAGTGAGTTGCTTTCTCACATTTACTTAATTCATTAGGTAAATCAAGGAATTTCTGTTTATGGAAATAAAGGAAGCACAGATCAGCACGCGTAAGTTTCCCTTGGACCTTTGAAATTGATTTGATCTCTATTGATGCAAGCAATGTGGAGACCTAATAATAACCTTTTCCACTTATCTTCAATATATAGCTATATCCAACAACTGAGGGAGGGTGTGCATAATTTCTTTGTGACCTTTATCGAAGTTCTACGTGATAGACCCCCTGGTCATGATTGGGAGCTTGAACCGGGTGTTACATGTGGTGACTACCTGTTTGGAATGCTACAGGTTTGATAAGCGCCGGTTTTCTAAAACAAAGGATTTTGGAGTGTACGTATGATGCAGACAGGTAATATTTGCATTTTATAATATTGATTGTGTAGGGCACAAGATCAGCTCTGTATGCAAATGACCGAGAATCCATCACTGTCACTGTCCAAGAGGTGACACCTAGATCTGTTGGGGCACTCATAGCACTTTATGAGCGAGCAGTTGGAATTTACGCCTCGCTTGTCAACATCAATGCTTATCATCAACCCGGTGAGTACATGTTTTGTCTTCAATTTTAAAAAATTCAATTCTTGAAGTGAAATAAGCAGGATATTTTGTTGTTGGGTTCATGTTCTGCAACCTAGCTGTTTAATCTTAATATTTTTATCGGGTTAATTAATCTGATTGGTCTTGTCTTTTCTATTTCGCATTTAATTTTCACCGTAGGTGTGGAAGCTGGGAAAAAAGCTGCTGGTGAAGTATTAGCTCTACAAAAGCGGGTTTTAGCGGTGCTCAACGAGGCCAGGTATCCGATGTCAAATGTTTGATGAATTAGAATGTCTTTATAAATCACTGAATTTAATAAAGTGTCGACTAAGGAACCTTTATAGATTACAGCTGCGGATATTCTCTCTTTCTTGCCTCGTAGCCATTTTTCTCTCCCTTCTTCCTCTTTGATTCAAAGGCTTGATGACCTTCAAATGCAATTCTCGCATTTCAATGCGCAGTTCTTTCATTGTGCTTGCGGTATTTGTATGCCTATCTTGTTTTCGTTGTTTGTTTTTGCTGATTAGTGTTTTTCTGTTTCGCTTCGTTCAGCTGTGAAGACCCTGCCGAATCATTGACGCTTCAAGAAATCGCTGACCGTTGCCATGCCCCGGACGATGTATGCGCAAAATAACCCTTGACCGACACTTCTAACATGATAACATAAATAGTAATACTAACCTTGCTTATTTTTTTACTACTGCAGATTGAAATGATATACAAAATCATCGAACACATGGCCGCCAATGACCGAGCACTAATCGCCGAAGGAGACTGTGGTTCACCATATAGCTTAAAAGTTTTCCTCGGCGAATGTAACGTCGATGAATTATATGCGTAAGTGAATGAAAACTCATGTCCTCTTTTAAGCTTGTACTTTCTATAGAGAGGAAAAAAGAAAAAAAAAATCGAATAAAATTAGTTTACGATGCTTGTCTTTTTTTCTGGGAACCAGGTTGTTACCTATTGTATCAATGTTTTTGAGTTGGAAATAAACATTCCCTCACAGTTTCCTTGTTTGTCATTTGAAAGAGAAAAGAGCAAAATTTCCAGGATTTTTATTACACAAGAGTCTTCATGTTTTGATATATTATCGTGACTAGAGTTGTCCATGGACCGAGTCAGGTCAAAATTTCCATGACTAGAGTTTTCTAGCCCTAGCTTGGAAAATGAGCTTAAAATTTTACTCAAGCTCGGTTAGGATAAAAATACTAAATTTGAGTTCGACCCGACTCATCCGTATTAAAATTTTTTATTTTATTATTTTTATATTTAAAAATATAATACATCAAATTTAATATATATATATATATATATAGTTAAATAATATTAAGATAAGTGCAATTTAGCAAGCAAATACTTTTAAAGTAATAAAAAAATTAATAATAAAACAAAAGTTATATAATATCCAAACAATAATAATAAAATAGTAGTAATATAATAGCAAAATGATAGCAAAACAATGAAAAATTAGTAAAAAAAAAACAGCAACAGTTTTTTTTTTTCAAATTTAGTCCGGGCTTAAGCCAAAAAATTTACCTGAGGTCTGGCCATTTAGAATGTAGGCATTATTTTTTGTCCAACTTTATTTTTTGAGCCTATATTTTTACCCAAACCTTATTAGTTTTCGAACGGGCCTTCGGGCCAAATCGAGTGACCCAACCAATGGATAAGTCTAGTCGAGACCTACCTACCTAACCTTATTAACTTATACAATAATAATAATAATAATAATAATAATAATAATAATAATAATACAAATATAACATTTTTGTTACGTTTGGTTAATTGTGTAATAATATGAGTAAAAAGCTTATTTAACACGCTTTAAAATAGTTAGATATAAAATAAAAAAAGATTAGTACAATTTCAAACCTACAATTAAAAATATGAGTAAAAAATAGTTAGATATAAAATAAAAAAGATTAGTACAATTTCAAACCTACAATTAAAAATATGAGTAAAACTATCGTAAAAATAAGAGCTCTTTAAAATAAGCAAAAGTTTTCCTTTTGCCACAAACTAAATATTATCATTTGTGATTAGTTTATAGTTAACCAATGACTGAAACACGTGAAAAAATAACACTCCAACCAAATGAAGTATTTATGTATTATTAGTGTATTAGTTTGTATTGTTAGTGAATAATAATACAAGGATGAGTTTCATTTCTTTAGTTAACAATATGATATAAGAAGGATTGTTATTTGATACATTAGTGGTGAAGGCTTTTTAACTCCAACAAGCGAGATTAAGAAACTGCTGTGTGTTTTGTTTATTTAGTTTTATTATTTTAAATAGTAATTAAGGACAAACGGTAGTTTCTTAATTCCGCTTGTGGTAAAATTAATATTTTTTATTCTATATCGGTAGTCAAATCAGTTAAACTCAAACCATTGATTTTTTATTTGATCGGTTCAATCAGTTTATGTCGTTCAATTCAAATCAAATAAATTATTAAAAGATTCAGAATATAGAAGTTAAAAAATCCTGTTCAATTGCAAGTTTTTTAGTCCGGTTCAATTGATCCGTACCAATTCACAAATCCACTAGTTCTTTTTCCTTTTTTCAAATCGGTACTCAGCCAATTCCCAGACTGACCAACTAATCCAATTTGATTCAAATAACAGTAGTGGGCTTAAATCTCAAAGATTATATCATTAAAAGGGTAGTTACAAACCTCGAATAACAAGTTTGAAAAAGAGAAATAGGGGGAAATTTAAAAAAAAATGTTGGATTGCTACTATTTAAATTTAGCGAATCTGTTGTTTTTTTGAATGAATAGATTCAATTACTAAATTCCAAGTTGATACTTTGCTCTTTTGTAAGCTGTGAAACTCTGGAGACAGTTTCTTAAGCAGTAAGTCACCGTTATTTCACTTGGCAAATTGTTGTTTTTCATCATAAATTTTCATTCTTTTTTCATTTATTTACTGCTTTTTACTCTTACACTACAGTTCACAATGTTTGCTTTAAATAAGACTTAAAAAGAGACACAACAAAGAACATGTTCACTCAAGGACTTGACTTTTTTTAATTAATTAGAAAATTCTGATTTATTTTCAAATTCTAGTACGGTGTTGTCCTAGAAACCATTGCTTATGACCTTTTGTCCCAGAAGCTGCAATGAAGGTTCAACACTATGAACAAAGATGTGATTAAGCAAGTTCTTTCTTTAGTTTTCAAGAACTACAAAAACCCTCGATGAATCTTTGTTCTCGGGCATTGTGGATGCGTTGTAAGCCTGCAATAGGGTTTGCAGCACCTGTTAAACTACACCATTAATCATGATTTAGTTTTCGGTTTGATCACTTAACTAAAACAAGTTTTCATTTTAAGTCATTGGGCTGTTAAAATGGATGTTATATGACTTTCTTTGTTCGCATGATAGTCTGCATCAATCGAAAACTCTCTTTCTTTCTTTCTTCTATAATTTTTTTTTCATAAAACAATTTTGAATATCATGAATCTACGAATAAAAATTCAAACAATTTCTTCTCCTCTGATTTGAAACACTGATCACCAAATGGACTTAGATCTAAAGCATGTTCTACTCATAGATAAATACTTATCCACCATACCAATCATCAAATCATAGCTTGAAGCTCATCGGCAATAATTTTTTTTTTAATCAACAGCATAGAGCTTTGTAAAAGATTACATGCATTCCTTCTTGAATGCCCACCTTCCAGCCCTTCACCATATTCGTGAAGATTAATTTTGACAAGCTTTTGCTAATTGGACTATCAACATACAAAATTTTCATCATCATTATCACGTATATAACAGATAAATCCATTTCCTAAATGAAACATTAACTTTCCTCACTACATTTTAACATAGTATATTTTCATCAAAAACCAAAAAAAAAAAAAAAAGGGAAGAAGGCACAATTTAAATTAAACTTCAAGGATATTAAAGGTCATTCCTAGACATATAAATTAAACAAATGATCATCTTGGAGATTAACAAATAGGTAAGGGGAACTTAAGCCAGAACCACTAGCAACAACTGAGAAAAACCACAAGCAATAATACAAACACACCCAAACCAATGAAATAAGTAATGGCACATACATGAATGGTATAGTGAAACTTTCTGGCGAAAGCCCCACTGCAGGGGATAGATTTATTGACAGCGCAGCGTAACATAGCTCCTAACAAAGTTGTCTTGGTGACAAGTCTGAAACAAACCTCATAGAGAAAAGAAAACAGCAATACTGGTCATATCGCAAATTCGGTTAGAAGAACATCATTAATTTGCAGTGCATTAGCACAACAGGTAAAAAGGTTCTGCAAAAGGGCACTTAGCATATACCGTGGTTCAGAGCATACCTCTTAAGATTTGGAGGAAGCTTCCTTGTTCTTTACAATCATAACAGCGCATTGTGCATGGTTGGCGCAATAGGTGCTTACACTTCCCAAAAACATTCTGTTAACGTACAGCATTAATCAGTTTCATCTCGATTAGGAGTTGTGATAGTTTCATTCCCGAGATATAAGAACAAAAGAGACGATTTTAAATATATACAATAGAAACACCTCATGAACACTATAGGATGACATTCGATTCACTATGACCCTCATATTTTAGTATTTTACTGCTCCTTACAGCAGATTAGAGACATCTCAGGAGAGAGACTCTTTTTCCGTTCAAGCCACATAAACATCAATTTATGGCATCATCAACATAATAGTGATTACAATAGAAACATCTCATGAACGCTATAGGATGACATTTGATTCCACTATGACCTCATATTTTAGTATATGACTGCTCCTTCCAGCAGAATAGATACATCTCAGGGGAGAGACTCGCTTTTCCTTCAAGCAACATTAACACTGCTTTATGGCATCATCAACATAATAGCAATTTCGAAAAAGTCATAGCTAGAAGACAGATGAAACTCATAGGGAAAGGCAACAAATGTTTATTCATGTTAAAAACTTCTGAGCACACATGTAACAATGCTTCAAAAGACATATATTAGAATGCTTTACTAAATAGAACAAATTCCCCAATCCAGTAATATAAATTTTCATTTCGCATTTCAATTAGAAGTTGTTACAATTGATAAGCTTAGCCTATATGCTAACTTCTTCACTAAGGCTTCATTTAGTCCATTATTATCATGCTTGATCAGCACTCTTTTTATGATGCCTTGATCAATGATCAGGATTCACAAGGTAAAACATCTTAACAACAATGTGAAATACTAAATGAAATGCATAGGCAATTCATGTGATGCAGACATATAACCAAATTCCATGAAAACGAACTCAATCAACATGAATAAAACTATAACACAAATGGTCTAATGAAACAATTCAACCAGTCTCGATTCAAGGAAAGTTACATTGCAATGAGGAAAATACCTTTTAATAGGGCCAAAAGCTCGGGAACCCATCACAAGCAAATCAGCATGCACATTTTCAATTACTTCACAAATTTTTTCCTTTGGATCCCCAATCACAACTTGAGTTTTCACGTTTGCCTGAGTTAGAAATATCCAAACTCGTAATTCATTTTCCTCAGCAAGTTAAATACTAACAAAAACGATGAATTTAATCAAATTAATTAATCACTTAAGGTCAAACCTCCAAAGAATATTTGCCTATATACCTTAATTAACAATAACTTAGAAAAATAAATAATAATAATAACTGACCTTCTTTTCAGCGCAAATCTGAAGAGCATGGTTCAAGATCGCATCAGTGATTCTCTTCTGATGCGCCTCGATAGCTGCCGTGAATGCAGGAACTTCTAGATGGGCTGAATTTCAAAAAAGAAAAATCAAATCGCACATATCAGAAATAAGTTAATTTAAATCAAAAAAGGAAAATTATTTAAAAAAGTGGCTTAACTGGGCCCGCCGAAGGGGATGGCGCCGGGATTGAGGCCAGCAGCGATGGACGGTGGAGGTTGGACGTAGAGGATGAGGAAGTGACCGGGCGGTTGAGTAGAGTCCGGAGAAGATGGTCGGAGCTTAACATTATCGAGCGCCCATCGTAAGGCGTCCATGCTTCCTTCGTTGCCATCAACGGATACGACGACGCATCCTAAGTTTCCAGCCATTATTTTGAGCGGTTCGTTGACTTTGGCGATGATCGATCCTTCGTTACTCTCTTACCTTTCTAGCGTGATTGATCATTAAACTGAGTCGGTCCTGATAAAAATCTGAGTTGCGTGCAGAGTTTGGCGAGGGCAAAATTTGTTTTTGGTCCTTTTATTATACTTCAATTTAGAATTTGATCACCTTACTTTAATTTAACATAATTTAATCCTCAATTTTTATAAGATCATCAATTAATCCAATTTTTTTTTCCAATTTTACAAATTTAACAACAGTTCCAATAAAAATCCATTATTATAAGTACTGAACTGAATAATTAACACTAACTAAAGGATTAACCAAAATAAATTTAATGGAGAACCCACGTATTTACACCACATTTCTCAACCTTAACCATAGGCCCCATTGACAAATAATCCAAATAGTTAATGCTATTAATTATTATTTTAGTATGATCAGAGAGTTTTATAAAAGAAAAACAATTGATTTGTGAAATATTTAGATTAACCAATGAATTTATATCAATTTCGTTTAAACTAGATCGGTCATTGGACAAAAAATCGATTACAGTATTGGTCCAGAGAGAAGAATTAAATCAATTGGCTCACAAATCGGTTGAATCAGTTGTTGACAAGTTGGACCAATTTTCTATATTTTTTATTAATTTATTTAATTAATGATGAACCAAAAATTGATAGTCTGACCAGTTTAATCATGGGTTCGGTTTTAAAAACTTTGATTAATATTATAAAAATAAAATGATTAAATTATGTTAAATTAAAGTATAGAGATTAAATATTATATTTTAGGATAGTAGGAGGACTAAAACCAAGACTTGACCTTTGGTGAGTTTTATTCGGCCTTTGGAGCTCTCTAATGGCCGACTGAGTTTTGGTACGGAACTTGATGGCGGGAAAGCCCAACATACAATCCCATGGATCAACTAGCAATTATCCAACAAAATTTAATTGAGTTTGACATTTTTATTTTTTTTCCTGTCCCTTTTTTGGGGACTCTTCTGCATTTTTAAATAGGCATAATTATGAATTTGGCCTTTAATATTTACATCTTCTATCAAATTTATCCTTATTTCACTTTTAAGCTAAATTTGGTTATTAACATTTTAAAAATATCAAATTTGACCATCCGCCTTTTAAAAGGAGTCGGATTGCTATTTTTAATGAAAACATTAACTAAAATGTTAAATTTTAAACATGATAACCCATACGGCAATCCATGTGTACTTAATTCTATTTTTTATGAATTTTAAGTTATTTTATTATTTTTAATATTTTATAATTATTAAATTATTTGTTGTCATGACATATAAGATAAATAATGTCATGACAAAGATAAAGCACACTTGGATTGCCATGGGTTAGTCGTACCAACATCGATAAAAATTTAATGTTTTAATTAGCATTTTCGTTAAAAAATTATTTGACTACTTTTTGAAAGGTTGAGTCAAATTTAATTGAAAAAAAATAAAGGTCAAATAGACAAAATATATAAACGTTAAAGGCTAAATTTATTATTATGCCTTTTAATATTTTTATTTTTATAAAATTTGAGGGATAGAGTAACACTTTTAAATATTTTATTGTTAGAAAATAAATATTAAGAATATTTTATGTTATTTTATTATTTTAATAAATGTAATTAAAAGCCACATCTTAAATTTTGTAAAAGAAACTTATATAGTCCCTTTCAATTTCAAAAAAATAAATTGGTCTCTCTAAAAAAATCAAGCAATTTAATCCTTATCAAGTTTGAAAGTGAGCAACTAAGGACAATTAATCCTAACGTTAATATTTTTCATCAATTGTACATAAATTTGATTGGTATAATAATAAATTTAGCTAAAAGTTGCACATTTTGGCATTTTTATTTTGATTTAACAAATTTAGCTTACAACCTTTTGTGTATACGTGTAAATATTGAAGCTAAATTTGTTGAATTTTTAGAAGACTTAATTGACAAATTGCATCCTAAACTATACCACTTTTCCCAACTTAGTACCTAAACTTCTTTTGATTATTTTATAATTATAATTATATTAATATTATTTAAAATAAATATATTAACATCAAAAATTAAAAAATATTTTCCTCCCACCACCCTGCTCCTCTCTTACGTGTAAGGCACATTTGAACCATTTTATTTTTGGAATTATTTTTTACAGAACTTTTTAGAGTAAAAAAATTAAAAATAACTTAACCGATTGAAGCTATTTTTAATTAAGTCTAGATTCGTTAAACTATTTTTAAACTATTTTTAGCTAACTCAATGAAACTCTTGTAAATGCCATGACAAGCTTCAAAATCATTCAACCAATTTATTATTCGCATCCTGCTTTAAACACTCTCTGGTTTCTCAAAAGCTTCCTTCGATTTTGGCTAAGAATTTAATTTGTTTGTTATTCCTTATATCCTGCTTTCTTACCGGTTAGCAAAAGAGCTTGTTGAATCCCGGAGAATACACTAAACGGTGAAATATCCTCAAGGACTGTGTACAACATGCCTCAGGTTATTTAACTCGTGTTCTTGGCTCGTTAAATTGATGGATATTTTATAATAAAAAATAATACATGAGTGATGACATGGCACAATATAATTGGATAATGATTTGTTTAACGATGTTAAGATTTGGGGTGATTTGCGTAACAGTGAAATAGTTTAAGTACCACTTCTGACAAAAAAAATAGATATCAAGTTGGAAAAAAAAGTGGTATAGTTTAGGGTGCAATTTATGAATTAAGCTTTTTTAAAATCAAAACCAAATTGCCAAAAATATGAAAGCATCAAGGGCTATTTGATTGACGGAATTGATTTTCCGGAAAATTATTTCCAACTTTTCCAGCGTTTGCTTGGCGGAAAACATTTTCCATTTGGAAAATGAACTCCAAAACAAGGGAAAATGGGTTACATTTTAGGGAAAATGTCTTACCCTTTCAATTTCCGTAAGACATTTTCCGTGCTCTCCTCTCTATCGTCTCCTTCATTCCTTCCTTCATTTCCGGTAGAAAACCGCTTCATTTATCGATTTTCCAAGAACTTGTTTTTTAATTATTCAATACTTGTTTTTTAACACAATTACAAATAATTTATTTGATATTAGTTTTTTCAATTTATAACGATTAATATTGTAGCTTAATAATTGAGTATTATTATAAATAAATCATTGCAATATATGTAAAAATAATTTAAAATATAAAAATTATTAATATATATTAATATATGTAAAACAACTTTTCCGAAAAATATTTTCGAAAATCGCCAAGAGAAAATATTTTACACAGATTCAATCAAACACTAGAAAATATTTTCCAGTAAATCATTTTACAGAAAAGTAAAACATTTTCCAGAAATCATTTTACGGAAAACATTTTACTGGCAATCAAACAGGCCCTAAATTTATTAGTATACGATCAAATTTATGTACAATTGACAAAGAGACATTAACGCTATGATTAACTGTTCTCAGTTACTCACTTTCGAATGGCGAGGATTAAATTGCTTTGTTTTTTTAGAGGGACCAATTTGCTCAGATTTAAGAATTAGAGGGACTAGAAAGTTATTTTTACCTTTAAATTCTTAATAACATAACATATTTTCTCTTCGGTTATGGGTTGGAACAAATTCAATATTAATATAAGGAAAAAGATTATAATATTGTTTGATTATTCTAAGATGGAAAAAAAGAAAAAGAAAAACGGAGATGATGTTATAAATGGTAAAGAAAGTCATTTCCCAAGAAAATTTTGATAACTTTCCGAGAAAATTATGAAAGTAGGCATGAAAAGTGGGATTAGATTGTAGGGTCACCTTGCAAATAGCAAGCAAAAAAACATAAAGTTGGTCCAACTCATGTCATTAGAGATTAAGGAAAATGGAATTTGTTTCGTTTTCGTGCAATTACATTTCTTTTAAAACGGTTTTGCTAGTATAAATATATATTAGGACAACAAATACGAGAAATTGTGTGTGAAAATTACGTATTTAGTAAGGTAAAGTTAGAAAAATATTTTGAGGTCAAAGATGAATAATAAATTGTGAGTAAAGTGCAAATTTATCGCCATATTATCTTGTAATCTTTAAATTTTTGAAGGGCTACAAGGTAATTTTATTATTTCAGGGTCAAGGCTATTACTCCCGTCCCTAGTATTTAAAATAGAAGTGTGCATTTAAAAGTAGCATACAATAAATATCGGTATAGATATTTGCAAACAATATGGAAGAAAAAATGTATAAAAATATCAAAGTAAAGTTTTAGTTAAAACGATAAAGAAAAGATTGTATAAATGTTGGTAGTATGAGTTCAATTTTTATTATATGTAATTTTTATTTGTTTTATTAAAAGTAAAAAGACGAAGTACCCTCGTAATTGTATGATTTACTTATACATGAAAGGGTATTTTGTAATTTTCTTAATCAAGTTAGTTCTTGGTTGACCAAGGATATCAACTTATTTAGGAGTTTAAATGTTAGTATAGATAATTACAAATCACAAATAATACATGTTCGATCATTTAGAATTATAATAAATTAAATATACAACATAATGAACTGAAAACTAAAACATATTCTAATTTAGATCCGAATAAATATAGACAAAACCTACATATGATGAGTTTTGACCTAAAATAATTTAGGAGAGAAATTACACACACGTTTGAGGCAAATCTAGAAAACTTTTTAGGAAGGACTGAAATTGAATTATAATTTTTTGAGAGGTTAAAATATAATTTTATCATATATTAATTCATGATTTCATCATTTAAAAAAAATGAATAAATAAGCTTTTTCATTTTTATGGGGCCAAAAATATAAATTACAATTCTCCATTTATGGAGAGATAGTCAAGCGCATTCCTTTACATTTGCCTCTAACAGACATAATGTGTACATATGGTATAACGAGACTCAAACTTAAATACTCAAAATCTTATAACTTTACCCTTATCGATAAATAGTCCAAACCTCATTAACATGTAAATATTTAATAGGTTTAATGTTCAGTTTGGTACCTAGGTTTATTATTATTTTTAATGTGGTACCTATGTTATTTTTTGGTTCAATGTAGTATTTGTATTTGACAACATTTTGATACCTGGAGCTAACAATGTTAACTTTTTTAATGTTTAATTCGGGCTTTAGAGTTAAGTCGATGAATTCAAATATAATGATATTATCAATTAACTTTCATTAAATCAACCCTAAAACCCGAATTAAATACTAAAATATTAATCTTGTTACATTCGGTATCAAAATATACAATTTTGTCGAATATAAAACCATATTGAACCAAAAATAAAATAAGTACAACAATTAAAAAAATTATTAAATTTAGATATCAAATGATATATTAAACCTATTTAATATTAAATAAAATATAAATAAATATGAAAAAGAAAAAAAATTGGAAAAAGGTGATAAGATCGAACATGCGAGCCTAAAATCAATGGTCGGGCGGACAAAAAAATAAAAAGTCAAAAGGCATTTAGAAAAATAATTGTTAGAAAAAGAAAATTTTGATTTTGATTTTTTGACTAATAAGCTGGTCGATTGTCAAATTTCGCATTAAATTCTAATCTCCAATTGACAAAATTTTCATTACATCGTTTTCCACACGTTTTCCAACAAATCGATATATCCACGTCAGCGGTTAACGGAGTAAGAAAATTATTACGGTGTCGGTACTAAATTATATATTTTTATTAAAACATAATTTTATTATTTTAATAATTTATGTTTTATAATTTTTTAATAACTAAATTAAATTTTATTATTTTAGGATTAAAATATAATTTTATCATTATTAATACAAGTAAAATTTTAAATAAAATAATTTATTTGTTTTTAAATAAAATAAAATACAATCTACTTTCAAATACAGTACACACAACTTGCTTTTACCAATTTCTAACAAAATTAAATTGTAGTTATTTTTCGATATTTTACCCCTTAAGACGGTTAGAAAAGAGAATATAATATAATTGACTTTGATTCGTCTCTCTTTCTAAAATATCGATTTAGACAAAGCGGAAGAATTTTCATTACCCGAAAATCCGCGAGCTGAAGGAAAGTTAAATTTATGTTTTCTGTGAACCCAAGCAAAATCTAACATTCTCCTCTCACTGTCAGTTTGCTTTTTTATTTTTAATTTTATGATTTTATTTTCAATTTTTGTTTTTAATTTCTTGAGATCAAGGTCGGGTTTGTTTTTATTCCCTATCAATCGCCAGAGCTTTTCGTTGTAATCTGTGTGTGGTGGTGAGAATTAGGAAGTTTAGGGTTTGAAGATCCAGTTTGATGCCTTTTGGGTACAGGATAGATGCTTCTTATTGGGGATCTAGGGTTTTCGAGCCTGGTCCTTGTGGTTTCCATCATTATTCCTTTGTTCGGCTTTTTCATTAGGCGGAAATGGAGGTTATCAATAGCCAGGCAAGCGGAGATCAAGAGGCTTATGATTTTAGCGTCGGAAGAGGCTGCTAGGGCTGAGCTTGAGGCATCAATTGGATACGGTAGTGTTCCGGTTTCGCGTAACTATCATCAATGTGCAGTTTGCTATTGCCCTACTACTACACGGTGTGCTCGCTGCAAAGCTGTCCGGTATTGGTATGTAAACTTGCTAATTCTGTGTTATTGTTTTATTGATTTTTTTAGGGATTTAGTTTGAATAGGAGATGATTCTGATTTTTTATTTGATGGTAATTTCTTAAATGGTATGCTAATATTTAATTAGAGAATGCTTCAACTAGTTCACAAAAAATCTGGTTGTTATTTAAGTTCTCTGTTATTTGTCTAGATGCATTTATTAGGAGTTGAATGAGCTTGGCTTTATGAAGTCAGAAATAAAGCAATTTAGAAGACTTGGATTGGTGAAAATTACACGATAGATTCAACCTTTACACTCTATCATGGATGGGTGTTTCGAGATTGTCTTGAAAACTGCAATATGGACGGTTTTTGCTGATTTTGAGCAAATGATTCAATTTGTATATGCCATGTTCGAGCCTCCCAAAGATGGGACATTAGAAAGCTTTTTAACCATTCTCTTGAATATGACCTTTTAAGTGTCTTATCTTGTTTGCAATTTAGGAGTTATTTTCCCATGCAGTTTAGGAGTTGAGGACTTGAGGAGGTGCATGTAGTGCGCTTGCAAATAGTTAAAATGTGATTCATTTAATGGGTGAAAAAAAAGAAGAGACCACTCTAATGAATGCAGAAAATAATTTAGCTTTTCCATATCATGTTATTGTAATTCTGAGGATGTGACTTTATGGTACATTTATCATGAATTATAGATGTTTTAAGCATTATTTATTTTCTGCTGGAAAAGTTGTTTTTAACCTTTTATTTATTTATTTACAATTTGGTTGTCTCAGTTCTACTCAGTGTCAAGTTATTCACTGGCGACAAGGTCACAAGGAAGAATGTTATCCGGCTGCAGTTGCCAAACACCAAAATCATGATGAGGGAAGTGATTGTGATTCTGGTCAGAAGGTGACGGAGCAACACCAAATTGGAGACGGATTTGAATCTAAAGAAAAGCAGCATGCAGAGCCAACTAAATCATCCTCCAAAGAATCTGGGTTACATAATTCCACCACTGAACCTGCACTGTCTAGTTCTACTAGCTGTTCTGCAGTTTTACTTGAGAAGGATGATGATATTAAGGTTGAGTTCCAGGCTGATGGGGAAGGAAGGAGCATTGCTTCAGAATCTTCCAGTACTTCATTTTCTGGGTTTTCTTCTTCTGTAACTGGTAGTGAATCGTCTGATGATGTTTCTGTGTGTGAGAGTGTTGGTTCAAATGAGCCTTGTAGACTTGAGATATCTTCATCTGCTGATGATTCTAAACTTGACACGTTGTGGACTGCTTCTGGTGTCAGCAACGTGGATCAAACCAAATTGTCATCCCCAAAATTTGCCAGCTTGGTTGATTCTGTGGATAAATTTTCTAAATTAAATGCATCAAATCAGATGAAGCCTGATCAAGGTGGAGAGATCCAATGCAGAGCAAGTGGCAGTTCTTCAGTTATTAGTGATATGTCTGAGGGCTCAACTTCTGAGGTTCGTACTTTATCTTCTGGTTTCTGGGGCAGAACTCTGGAACCAGTTGTATCTACGAATGATGCTAATGATGAGGCTTTTCAGTCAAATCCTAAAGAAGGCGGTGAAAGTGCCTCACTTGATCCTGGATCTTCCTTACATTTTTCATTCAGTTTGTCTCAAAATGCTTCTTCCTTGCCTCCACAAGGCTTGAAGGTTAAAGCTGCCAAATTGGATGATGCTCCTCGGAGTGCTTCGGGGTACACCCAGCTTTCTAATGGAGTAACTTTGCCAGAAAATGTTGATTTGGATGCTCCAAATGTCAGCAGATCCTCATCCTCAAATTCTGAATGTGCTAACCATGTGGAGTGCGGGTCTACCAATGTTTCACCTATCTCAAAACCCAGAGAAGCTATCAATAGAGATGTTCCGTTAGTCAGTAGCTTGTCATCGTCATGTTCTGAAAAGTCAGATTCTAGTTCTGTTATTAATGGACCTAGCGCTTCTCATCTATTAAAGTCTTCTGATGCTTATTCATCTAGTGCCAGATTGCATGCGGTTCCTAATGCTAAATCTGGAAATTTTGGTGGTGTTCATGCCAATGCTGCTACGTTACCTAAGGTTTCAAGTTCTTCTGATAGCACTCATGGATTGAAAACCTCCATGCGGAAAATTGCTGATCAATTCAGAGGATCTAAGTTGCCCAAACACTATCCTTTAGGAGTTGGTAATGAGGATTCTGGAAATTATAATAAGGTTTGCTTGAAGTTTAATTTTTTTTACCATAGTAGCATAGCCTCTGACAAATTAGCTTTTAGTTCAATTTTCTTTTGTCTTTGCAGGTACTTTTTCCTTACGAATCTTTTGTCAAGCTTTACAGTGGGAGCAAGGCGAATCTGCAACCATGTGGCCTTGTAAACTGTGGGAACAGGTAATATAAGATTGGATTTTTAGTATGGCAAACACTTACGGAAAAACTCTATATGGAATATTGCTTTTCCTGTTATCATATTTTGTTTATTTTCTTTTTTCTCATGCTTTGTTAATGACACAGATCATATGTGATTAGGACAGAAAATTGATTTTATTTGTTCCTTATTACTTATTGTTACAGGTGACCTGCTATAATATGATATTTTTGTACTAGAAAACGGTGACTGCAAATCAAAATATTTTCGCCTTTGTTTATCATGGCATTGTTTCTTAACCTTTATTTGGTTACTTGGTGAAGTATCTTTATCATTGAATTACACTCAATTATCACTTTGGCACTCGCTAGCCCATGCTGTTATTCCTTGTGTTGAATAGCCTATAGTGATCAGTTCGATATGGAACATTATTCTTTGATTTTGTTACTCAAATGTGAGTGTATAATGGAGAAAGGGCCAGAGGAGAAGTGCTAATTTCAGTAATTTTAATTGCTCATATTCCTTCACTTAAATCATCCATGCTGTCATTATCTGCTGGTTTTATTCTATTCCTTAAAGCTTTGTTTGGGAACACGAATTTGAAAATTTGGATTTGGATTTCATTTATTATGTAAATAGTAGGAGTGAAATGCATATATTATGGACAAATTAGTTGGGATTCAATATAATATATGTTTGATAAGTATAAAAACATGGATTTGTCAAATCCAAAAATATCTTAAGAATTTCAAATTTACTACTAAATAGGCATCTAACAAATCCATGGATTTGAGAAATTGTAATTAATGCTGCATTTCTAAATATTTTACTACTTTAATTTACACTATTTTAACAATCCAAATCCAAATCCAAATTCTAAAATCCAAGGTCCCAGATGCTGCCTCAAGGTTTTTCATTTTTTGATTTGTGGGACCTTGCTAGGTGTCTTTGGTTTTTTAGTTGCCTATGAGGTTTCTTTCTGTTCTTAATGCGCCATTTACTTTGTGCAGCTGTTATGCCAATGCTATTCTCCAATGCTTGACATTCACTCCTCCCTTGACTGCTTACTTTCTTCAGGGACTCCATTCAAAAGCATGTATGCAGCCGTATTGTTTCTGAATCTGGAATTAATTAGATTTTGATTTTTGAGGTAGCATGTTGGATGATTCTTACTATAAATTGCTTTATTAGGTGCAAAGAAAGAATGGTGTTTCACCTGTGATTTAGAAAATTTAATTTTGAAGGCCAAGGAGGGAAAATCTCCACTGTCCCCTAAAGGGATACTGTCTCAACTACAAAATATTTGTGGCCAACTTGTTCAAGGGAAGGAGGAGGATGCACATGAATTTTTAAGGTGATATAGATTTACCAATTTTTATTGCATGAACCTCTTCAATAATATTTTTTTCATGAGAGATGAGTAATCCTTTCAAAAATGCTCCTGTAATTTATTGATGAATCATATTTTACAGGTATGTTATTGATGTGATGCAATTTGATTGTCTTAAAGAAGCTGGGGTGCGTTCATCAGGGTGTTCTGAAGAAGAAACGACTTTAATAGGCCTAACATTTGGAGGTTTTCTCCGGTCGAAGGTAATCGTTTATGATCAAGCTACTCTCTCTCTGTTTAGGCACCAGATGTCTTAACTGCTTGAACTGTTCTTTGTTATATTGCAAATGATGCATGTATTATTTTCTGCAGATAATGTGTGTGAAATGTCAAGGCAAGTCTGAACGTCATGAAAGAATGATGGATCTTACGGTTGAGATTGAAGGAGACATAGAAACCCTGGAAGAGGCTCTTCATCGCTTTACGAGGACTGAGATTTTAGATGGAGAAAATAAGTACCAATGTGGCAGGTTGGTTTACTACATTTTCCCCCTAAAGCTCTTTAGATATTGTATTGATATTATTATCATGCATAAAGAGCTGAAGTTGAACTTTTATGGGGATAATTGTATTTTAAAAGTAAAATACTGTTTTTTTATTATTTGTTGACCTTAGTCTTCATCTTGCTTAGATTTTGACAATTTAATATTTGGAGATATAACAGGGAAATTCTCTTCTTACTTAAACTGATGCAAGGATAGATGCTCAAATCAAAGCTAGTATTTTCATTTTCTCTGGCTTAGGTTTTTAACTTCTCAGAAATATGTTCTTTGTTTCTATGAGTAGCATACTTCAAAAAAGCACATAAGCCGTAATTTGGTGCTTCTGGAGAAACACATTTTCCGAAATTTTGGAAGCTATGTTGAAGTGTTGTTGTCATTACATTATTTTGTCTGCTGTGTTATGTGATCCTGCAAAGGTGGTTATTATTCTTACTGATTTTATTTTACCGAAAAGCATTTCTTTCTATTGTTGAGTTCCTTTGCCTGTTGATATTGGTGGTGTTACTATGTATGATAATATACGGTTCTTAGAGGTTTGCTCATTCTGTCTAAGCTTGTTTTCTTTAGATGCAACTCTTACGAGAAGGCCAAAAAGAAGTTGACAATATCAGAGGCTCCAAATGTCCTCACAATTGCTTTGAAGCGATTTCAGGTACTCCTTTTATAAAGAGCTCTGCTTTTCTCTTTGCAGATTCTTACAGCTTACATGTGTTTTATGTTGCAGTCTGGTAAATTTGGGAAGCTTAACAAAGCGATTCAATTCCCTGAGATCTTGAACTTGGCGCCGTATACGAGTGGGACAAGCGACAATTCACCCATTTACAGGCTCTATGGTGTGGTGGTTCACTTGGATATTATGAATGCTGCATTTTCAGGTCACTATGTCTGTTACGTTAAAAATGCCCAAAACAAGTGGTTCAAGATTGATGATAGCAAGGTAATGTACTCTATAATTATCATCTGCATCTTCTGGTCTCTAAGCCATTTCATTTATTTTTGGTGCGTAATCTTCAATCTATGTTTCAATTACGTACCCTACCAAATCCCTTACATTTTATAGAATGTTCCGGTTTTTTATTCCCTGTGAATGTCAAAAGTTTTTTGCCATATTCGCTGATTAACTTTTTGCTGCCATGATAGTGATAATAGGTGATAACTTTTAGATTCTTCGCTTCGAATTTATTAAATTTCCTGTTTGATAGGAGACCTAAGAACTACTTGATTAAATAATTTCTCAAGTTTCTTGTGTTGGTGATAATTTGGCAGGTAACATCCTCTGAACTTGGTAATGTTCTAACAAAAGGCGCATACATGCTTTTTTACGCAAGGTATAATGAAATCTCAAATCACATTGTTCGCTACTAAAATCCATACGCTCTCATTCTTTTGTTTTACAAAAATATTACCTTGCAGGTGCTCACCTAGAGCCCCAAGATCGATAAGGAGCAGAAGTAAGTCCATTCTATCAAAAATAAATTCAAAGAATTATCCAAAGTCAAGTTCAACTCATCCTGATAATTCAGGGAGTATCGAATCCTTTTATTCGAAATACAATCGGTTACAAAAGATTTTAGAAGAGGATTCATCAAGTGATACTTCTTCTCTTTTTGGCAGCAATTCTGATAATACTTCTTCCTGTACTGATAGCACACAAGATGACTCACTGGATTCTGTATTTGGCGATTCCGATGCTTCATCTTCCCCTTCCTCTTCTCCTCTTTACTCAAAGCATTCACCCTTAGCTGATTTAGACCGATACGATTCAGGTTCGCCTGAAATTGATCCTCTTTTCCACTCCAACACGAGTAAACAATGTAGAGACGTAGGTAGTTATAGTAATAGTAGTAGCTCTAGGGAAACTGACTCAGAGTTATTAGGACGAGTTAACTCATTAAATGAGGTATACTTTAGAAAATCATTGAAGAAAAGAACAAATTAAAAAAGTTTTATTACTGAGTTTTGGAATTAGAGGAGGTAAATAAGAATTGGAGAAAGGGTGTATGTGATGTAGTATATTGTAGCTAGTTGGCTGGCTGGCTTTGTTGGAAGAAATCAGTGAGTGCCATTTTGTTCATGTTACACATTTCTTGTTAATACTAATAGTATATTTTTATACAACATTTCATTACAAGAAGAAAAGAGTAATTTCTCAAGTAATTGGTAAGGATTTGATTTGGCTACGATGGAGATTTATGCATTGTATTTTTCTCTTTTAATTAGTTCCTGTATATTAAAGCAAAAAGTAAATTGATCTTTTCGGTTAAAATTTTCATCTATTTTTATTGTTACGATTAGTGTGATTAATGGAATAAATAGAAAGTTACACATGACATGTTATGAGTATTTCATGTTGACATATGGAGATTAGTTTTTGATAGTGGAATATCAATGAAATTTTAATAGAAGAATTGATTTGCCTTTTAATCTAATTTATATGGATTAATATGTTATTTTCGAATACAAAGATCTCTATGATATTTTCATTGCACGAGATTTTACTCTAATATCAAATCATTCAAAGTTGAAATAATTTAATTATTTAATTATTATGGGGAATGTAATAAATAATAGATTTAAAAAAAAAAAACATGGCATGACTTAAATAGAAGTTATAATACTAAGCATTTATAATGTATTTATTCATAAAATTCTGTCGTTTATATAAACAATATCACATTTATTGTGCTATAGAATATTTATTTTTAAATTAAAAATTAAAAAAAAATAAACTAAACTGAATATACTTAAATAATAAAAAAATTAAATTAAATTAAATCAAACTCAACACCACGGTCGAAATTGATTTCCAATTTTCTCTCAGTCCTCTGAAGGTTTGATATGGTAGCTCTTGTCCTCATTTGAAGGCTCATCATGCAAGGTCAAACTTCAATTTCAAAATCTTGATTTAGGCCTTTATCCCACCATTTACCATTGCAGAAATTATAAAAAAAAAAAGATTTTAGAAAGGATTTTTTTTTTTTGTTTGGTCAAAGGATTTGAGTTTGATTGTTGGTTAAGAAAAGTAGATTGGGAAGCAATAATAATGAAAAGTTTATAGTGCGTTTTGAATACCATACAAGTTGGATTCCTTTTCCATTCCATTTCTTTTTGTTTATAAATATTCACAAATTTAATTCAAAATTTGTCCATATACATAAAAATAGTTTTAATTACTTCATTTATTGTAACACATCTCATTCGGTCCGGTGCGAGATCTGAGCTATAGAATACTACAACAAATAACGAAGGAAATCACATACAATTTCAACTTTAAACACTCAATTAAACAATAAAAGGTTGTATATGATTTGTTCCGTTAACTTTTGTAGCATCCTATAATCTGGGTCCAACAATCGAACTAGGTAAGGAGTGTTACATTCATGGTGTAGTTGTTATAATAAAAGGTCAAGATATATCACAATGAAAATTTAGAATCTCATACTTTTACTTTTAAGAGTTTAGTTTTATTTTTCAAATTTTAAAATTTAAATTTAACTGTTAATACTATTGATTTACTTTTTTTATTAAATTTAAGTTAATTATAATGTCATTTTTTTATTACTTAATTACCAAGTGAATTTCATACCAATAAATTTAATTAAAAAAATTTAACAAACTTCCATTGCTACTTAGGAGCCCAAGGCATTGCTACTTCGATGCTTAATAGCCTTAAATACCTTCCAAGGGTCCTTGTGATAGCCCTCCCAAGTAAGGAGCCCAAGGTATCTCGGGATGATCATCCCTTTTTTTTTTTTTTTTTTTTTTTTTGCTTTGTTTAGCCTTGGTGGTTTGGGTCGTTCGGGTCCTTTTGCTCTCTTACTGGACTATTTGAAAGTTTTATTTTAATCATCGGATTATTAAAATCATTATTGTATAACTTTCTCTTTTTGTACCTCTACACCAATAAAAAGCTCTTTATTCCTTTCTCTTTTATAGTTCAGCTCTTCTTCGTCTACACCAGTAACTTAAATGAAAACTTTCGAATAGTTCAGTAATCATTTTGTAACTTTTTGAAATTAAATGACCAGATAATTTAATGAAATTGAATGCAGTTTACCTAACTTTTTCAGACCCACTTTATGAGTATAGCATAACCGAGTAAACGCCATGGAAAGGCAAGGAGAAAGTCTTTGGCAATGAGAAGTCAGTGCCAAGCATGGCATTCATAACAACATGTGGAATGGAAATGGGCAATGACACACATAGACTTGTTAATTTTCCTTCTTCTTTTTTATTATTTTCCTTTTCACACATAAAAGTACTGTCTTAATACCCCCGATGCATTGATTGCATGTTTTTGCATGCTTTTTTTTTTATTATTATAATTTTTTCCTTCCATCTTTTTCCTGGAAAGGGAAAAAGGTGGATATCCGCCCACCCTTTTTCAATGAAACTTGGCAATGATATCTCTAAGATGTCGGGGCAAAGCATTAAAGAGACAATGGATAATGGGTTGTTGGTCTTAAAGGTCTTAATTTGTTAAAACAAAACATTATATAAGTCTTCTTTTCGGCTCAAAGACAAATGCTATTGCTACTTGCTACCTTGTACCTGTCTTCTTCTCCAAGAACATACTTACCATCTTAGCAAAGTTGTTTTAATTCTGATATCGGGAGTGTATCACTTGAATATTCTTCTGGTTCGAATAGGATTAATTTCAGGTCGTAAAACGGATGAAAATACTTATGATTTGTCGAAAAAAGAACATTTCATTAATTCTGATATCGGGAGTGCATCACTTGAATATTCTTCTGGTTTGAATAGGATTAATTTCAGGTCGTAAAACGGATGAAAACACTTATGATTTGTCGAAAAAAAGAACATTTCATTAAGCAAACTTAATCTATTCGGTATATAGGAAGTTTGGTTATGTCATCTATAACCAAAGTTGAGGCTTTCTTACTAAAATATTATAAAAATAGATCATGTGAGTCAAATATCCTTTTAGATATATTGTTGACCATTATTGTCTGACACAAGGCTACAAAAAAACAAAGTACATGGATAACTCTTTTCAAACAATTAAGATAAAACTATAATACAAAATTTCGTTTTGTTAAAAATATTATTTATTTCTATTGTTAAAAATTGATGTAGTTAATGGAAAGCAGTTACATGTCGCATGCCACGTATATCTCATGCTGATATATAGTGACCAAATTTTAACAATAGAAATGGATGAGATTTTAACGGAAAGACCAATTTGCTATCTGATCTAACATACAATGACTAATTTGTTCATTTTTTAAATAGAGAGAATAAAATGCAATCTAATTTTTAATACAAAGACCTCTATAGTGCTTTTACCAACAATATTAAACTTGGGAATGGTCAAAAACTAGAGTTTTCACAGTCTTACAAATATCGAATGTGGATAATTAACAACCCTTTAAATTTGGTTAAATATTCATAAAAATTATTTGGTAATTATGTAACAACAAAAACGTCGATATGGGTTTCTTAAAGCAATTATTCGAATTTGTTATGATAAAAAAATTGTTCGGATAGTGCTTTTAAGAAAAATTGACGTCAATTTTTAATCGAAATAGTTAACAATATAAAAGCAAAATAAATCAAATTATATCAAAATTTAAAGTATATTGATTAAATCTCAAATTTAAATATAATGTAGAAGCTAAAACTGGAATTTGATCATTGTCTTAAAATGTCAAAAGTCTTAGAAGACTTATAAATAGAAGCATATACGAGGCCCGTAAATAATACAAGAAATGGAATGATAACTTTGCCTTATATTGTATCGTATCTTTCTCTTGATATTTTACCATAGTTTGTTACATTTTTTTATCTCGTAATACACAAGTTAGTTGTATGTATTAATTATAAAATAATAAATTTATTTATAAAATTATTAAAACTTTTATACAATTTTACAAATAATATAAAAAATGTATAAAATATTGTCTGTTGTAAATATTTAAATACTATATTTTAATATTGTGAAATACCTATATTGTACCCTATAAAAAATTAAAATTGAATACATATTGTTTAAAATTAGAATAATTGTATAAATAATTTATTATAAAATCTACATAAAATTTTTAAACTTTATTAGTTAATATGTTTTTTTAAATTAATATAAGTAATTTTTATACAAATTATAAGCTTAAAAAGTAGTCCAATGAAAATAAAGGTTTGTATATTTTAAAATTTATTATAAGTAAATTCTTATACTAATTATAATCTTTGTAATGAATTGAAATTGGATAAATTTACTATGAGCTTTACAATAATTAAAGGATAAATTAAGAAGATAAGCTTTACACTTAATTGAAAATATTAAAAACAAATTAGATTTAAATTATATGCCTAACAAAAGTTGAAGGACCTAATTTGAAAATATCTCAAAAATAAAAATTTTCAAACCCCATTCACGTTATTTAATTTCAAATAAAAACTGATTATAATGTTGAGTGTACCAATGCGTGAATTATTGATAAATAAATATTAATATCAAATAGTGATTTTATTTAATCATTTAATTATGAAAATATGATACAGAATAGGGGTGTTTAAACGGCTAATCGAATCGAATTTTTCAATCATTTAATCGTTAATCGAACCGAAATATTTCGGTTAATTCGGTCGGTTAACCGAGTTAACCAAAATTTATATGTTTTTGGTTTTTCTTTTTTTTGTTAAAACAAGTATAGAACATATAAAGAATGAATAAATTGATAATGTTCATTTGACCAAATTAATCGAATTAAAACTACATATAATTTGTATTATTAATTATGAAGTTTAGTTAATTCGGTTAATTACCCGATTTCGAACCGAATTAACTGATAATCGAACTTTTAAAAAATATTAACCGACCTCTGACTGAATTAGACCGGTTAATCGACCAATTAACCGAATTTTGAACACCCTTAATAGAGAATATATAATATTATGGGTAGTAATTGGAAAAATTGACAATTAACTTTCTTGAAATTTGATATCAATAAGACGGAGAGTAATGAAGTTATAAAAATGTTAATTTTATATTGGATAATTCACCTTTTAAAGTCTTTAATTGAAATTATAAAAGGTTGCTTTCGGAATTGGAATATGTACGCATTTCAATTTATAAAGTGCTAAATACCTATTTATTGTTTCATACGAGAAATGATTCTATAAAACTGTGATTTCACGTGAGCCCTATCCTTTTTTGTTAGGAGATTGACAAATCAGATTTTTCCTTTTAATTTTTAGCATTTTTAGTTTGATTTGAATTTTGTCGAGAGGAAAAATTTGATTTGTCATTCTCCTATCGAGAAGGGATAAGGGTGATGTGGAATCACAGTTTCATGCAATCCCTTCTTATTTCATACAACCTATTTATAAAACTTTTGAAGCATAAAGCACTATCCCATCTATCGTTTCATACAACCACTTCTATGATAATATGTGCTCCTCATAAATGAAATTCAAGGTTGTTGTTACAAAGGAAAAACGACGTGCTTCACTTGTGTAACAGATGTGCGACTCTTCAAAAACTCAAGCACTTTGAAGCCCTTTGTGCACCTACCGCACAACCCTTTCAAAATCTCAATGGTCACTAGCGTTGTGAAAGATCACTTTATAGTGTTCCCTTTTAATTTGAGGACAATTGTTATATTCCTTCAACCCGTTACAATAAAACCGCGTCGAGTGTATACTTTATCAATAGTCAAGGTTCATTACCTCATCCGCAACAAAAACACCATCAAAGATTGCCTTTCACCTATGAAGAGCACCGATCAATCATCAAGCAGATTAGAGGAGTCTCGTAGAGCGACAATTGACCTAAGATTTAAATCAAACGCGGATAAAAAGACACATAACTAGAAATATATATACACACTCTCAATACAATAATCTTGAGCAAACCATCATTCTCATTTCTTCCAACCATTTCTTTCTTGTATCAACAACTTTAATATTGATTAATGGGCTCATGGCTGAAATCTGTTTTAACCTATTGTAAGTATGGTTGTAATACCTAAATTAAGTATGCATATTGGTTTTTCCTATTTATTGAAGTTTCTACTGTTGTCTATTGATTTTAGATATATTAAATTTATAGTTTGTCATATTCATATTGTTAGAATTTTCACAATCTAAATTTTTCTATAAAAATTATTATTAAATTTATCACATTAAATTACATAATAAAATAAAATATTCTAAAAATTCAAAGCATATTTTTAATATGAATTTAAATAATAATATAGTCCCTAAAATTTTGTGTTTTAAGTTCAAAGTTCAAGATTTTGGGTTAGGGGTTTGAGATTCTGGGTTTAAGGGTCTGTTTGATTGACGTAATTGATTTTCCGGAAAATCATTTCCAACTTTTCCAGCGTTTGATTGGCGGAAAACCTTTTCTATTTGGAAAATGAACTCCAAAACAAGGGAAAATGGGTTACATTTTAGGGAAAATATCTTACCCTTTCAATTTCCGTAAGACATTTTCCGTGCTCTCCTCTCTATCGCCTCCTTCATTCCTTCCTTCATTTCCGGTAGAAAATTGCTTCATTTATCGATTTTCCAAGAACTTGTTTTTTTAATTATTCAATACTTGTTTTTTAACACAATTACAAATAATTTATTTGATGTTAGTTTTTTAATTTATAACGATTAATATTGTAGCTTAATAATTGAGTATTATTATAAATAAATCATTGCAATATATGTAAAAACAATTTAAAATATAAAATTTATTAATACATATTAATATATGCAAAACAACTTTCCGGAAAATATTTTCGAAAATCGCCAAATAGTAAAAAATATTTTACAGATTCAATCAAACACCGTAAAATATTTTCCAAGAAATCATTTTACGAAAAGTAAAATATTTTTCGTAAATCATTTTACGGAAAATATTTTACTGGCAATCAAACAGACTCTAAGATTCACAAAAATTATGGATCAATGATATGAAAAAATTTGTTAAAATGGTATTAAATAACTAAAATAAGATCATAAATAATATAGTTAGAAGAGTACAACCTCTCAAGCACACTCCCCATAACCAATTTTCAATTACGCCCTTCTGTGAGCTCGTTCGTAAATTATTATTTCTAATGACAACGATTCTATATCATGTAAAGTGATTGAAAGTATGTTCAATTATTACTCTATAAGCAACCTATTTGAACAATTTATTTTCAACATATTTATATGAGAAGATGGCACGTAACCCAACCGAAGAAAGGATCTTCCTCCTCATCTCTCTCCCTCTTCACTCCTCTTTTCTTCCACCGACATACGGCGGTTCCACCTTACTTACCGCCAACACCACCGTTATCTTCGTCTTATCTAATCTTTATATCAACAAAACTAAATGGAATTATAATAAATAATTTAAAAAAATGAGTGAAACCAAATGAAACTCACCCTTGTCTGTTCAAATTCATGCAATGAAGAAGCAAAGTTAAAAGCAAGAATGGAATCAGCAGGAGTAGCATGCATTATTAGCTTTCAGCAGCAGTGAGTTTGCAGAGATGTGTTTAATCAGTTCCAAACTCCGAAGCAAAAACAAGTCTGATACGCTCTCAGCTTCCAGCCCTATCTATATATATATTATTAAACAAATGAATCAGATGCATTTGTAATGTAGTGAATGAGATTCTCTAGACTTAAAAAAAACCCAGTTTTAGAAACAGAAAAGAAGAAAGTTTTGATATTGACGTATCACAAGTTTCCAGGCTCAATCAATGGCTAAAGCTAACCCCCACTCTTTGCTTTTTAGCCCTCTCCTCTCCTCTCCTCTCCTATGCTTCTACATTTTTCTCTTCTTTCAACACATTTCTCAAGAATAAAGTAGCAAATAACAATAATTATAAATATTGAAAGAAAAAGAACAAAAGTGATGGTATGTGAATTTTTTTATTTTCATGTAAATAATTATTATTATTTTAATAAAGGATAAATTAGGTAAAAGTAACTAGAAATTCATGTAAAAATTATTTTTATTAAAATTAATGTATAAAATTGAATAGATAGAATTTTAACATATTTGGTAAAATAAACAAAAAGAATTGCATATACAAATTTTAAAAATAACATTATTATAATTCAATTATATTACTATATTAATTTATTTTTGCCCAAATGATATTAATTTATCTTTAAATATAATTTTCTATTGAAGTCAAATTTACATCAAAATATTCAGATCTATATTACAATATAATGAAAAACTAAATGTGAAGAAACCAAATTTTTGTTGATTGTCTAATAATTCCAGATTAAAATTTAAAGAAAGGTAAGCAATGATAATAATATGTTCACGAAACAGAACACTACATTACCCAAAATGGAAAGAACAAAAAAGAAAACAGGATACCCTAAGCTCCATTGATTCACAGTGCTTCAAAGTGAAGAAACCTTTAAATTTCCTTTCTTTTCTTTTTGAAAAAGAAAAGCTGAAAAAGCCAAAAACTTTGAACTCATTAATAAGGCGGTGGAGGCGGTGGTGGTCTTGCAGTAGGGGCCCAAATCACATCTGAACCACTACCCATGTGACAACTATACATTGAAACACCACAAGAATCAGCCCCACCACCGCGACTTCCATCTCCACCACCACCAGACGACGGCGACTGTCCTTTCCCACCATCATCACCACCACTAGATGACACCGTGTTTCTTGTTTCGTCGTCTTCTCCTGGTAAACGATGATAGGAAGGGTTGTTAACCGTGGCAGCTACTATAAACACGGTGGCAGCCGCAACCAACGAACCGGCTACGAAACCCCCGACGATCTGCCCTTGAGGACCGGCTAAAGAGATGGAGAACGTGTTAGGCACGTGACACGACGCCGTTTGGGGTAAGAACGTAGCGCAGAGGGATAAGATATCGAATCTGCCATGGAAAGTAACAGTAGCTGGGGATGGAGTAGTAGTCGTAGGTTGACGAAGAGTAACATCTGAAACGGCGCCGGATCCCGTTAGAACACAGAGTCCAATGTTTTTGAGACGAGAGAAACGGGAGAGAGCTTCAACGACGTCGTTCCCACTAGGAATTTCGAGAATGTAAGGACTCATGGGAGGGTGAGGATCAGGAGTGACGACAAGTGGTGGCTTGGGCTTGTTTTTGGAACCAGGAGGACGGCCCCTAGGTCTACGGCTGACTTCAATGCTAGCTCCGTCGCTTCCTCCGCCGCCACTGCCACGGGTCGGGCGTTTGGGAGTGGGGGTGTCATCGGAATCATGACTGAGTTGAAAGTGATGAGAAAAAGGGTGGTGAAGCTTTGAAAACATATTATTATTGGGGTTTTCACCTTCATTTTGGGGTTCTAGAAATTCACCTTTCATTTTTTTAATTAAATGGCTCCAAATTGTTTCCTTTTTCCTCTCTGGTTAAAATAATAAATTTCTTTGGAGATGAATGGCAAAGGGTGAAGAGAGAAACAGTGGGAGAGCAGAAGAATGAGAAGAAATAAAGAGAATAGAGTGGTGTAGCTTAGAATAATAGGGGCCTGGGGGAGCTTTTAAACCAAGTAAAACACTTTGTGAAGTAGGGCCAAACATGAAATTTGGACAAAGTGATAAAGGAAGGGATATTAGTAGACTTTGTTTAAAGGTCTTCATGTTCGGTTGGCAAGTTGATTTTCAGATGATAAACTTTTGGACTGGATTAAACCAGTCAGTAAAATAAAATATTGAATAAATTCTTCAATAAAGTATGCATTTGGCTACCATTCAAGAAGTTGAAAATTCAATCTAAAATTCTTTTCTCTTTAAACGTACACCCAAGTTATTAAAATTTTATAAATTTACATTTTAAAAATTATCAAATTTTAAATTTATTTATTTATTTAAGTCATTAAACTGTCGATCGAAAACTTTTATTTTTTTTCTTTTTATAATTTAATCTTTTTTCATGTCACAAATTTATGAATCAAAATTTAAACATTTTTCTTTCCAATCTTTAACATTGACCGTCAAATAGACTTAAATTTAAAATATGTTCTTTTACTTATGATGAATATTGACTTATCGTCTCGATCATCGAATCGTCATTTATAGCTTATTAATCAGACTTTTTAAAAAGAACATAATAATTCAATGACCGATATAAAAATTTTGAATAGTTTAATAACTTAGAAGAAAACTTTTAAATATTTTACTTTTTAAAACCGAGTCACCAAAACATAAACTAATAATTTTGTTCTGAATTTCACCCCTTTGAACAGTTTTCATATTTAAGGTCCATGCTATCGAGATTGGATAAGCCTTTGATTCAATTCGATCCCTCAGCATGATCAACCTAATTTTACAACACCGGGTCCTTATCACTTCACTTCTCTTGTAAGTGTTCCAAATCTCAGCTCATTTTTGACGAAAATGCGGTTTTGTTTTAGACTTGAAAACTTAATTAAAATATGAAATAAAAACACCATGAGCACTATATAGATACAGAAATATGTTTATAGATACCAGAGATTACTCGTATAAATACGTATGAACAAAAACCGATTGTCATGTGCTTAAATTAAGAGCATGTATGTATCCAAGGATGATCTCTTTCTTTCATATTTTCCAGAGCATGTATGTAATAATGTGGAACTTGGTCACAGTAAAATCAAGGACTATAATATAATGATTAAAATATGATATAAATATCTGTACTCTTTATAAATTTAAAATTCAATCTCTACTTTTTAATTTTTAACTTTAAACTTAATTGTTAACATTGTTAAAATTATTTTGTTAAAATGAATTGACTACAACGTCAACATTACTACTAAGTGAGCCATTTTATTTTAAAATGTCATACCAACAAATTTAATAAAAAAATTAACAGTGTTAACAATTAAACTTGAATTTTAAAATTTTAAAAATAAAAATATAAGGAGCAATAGCATATTTTAACCTAATATAATAATGTTTTGGATTTTTATGCACTCAAAGTCAGAAATTTTGATAATTATTATATTTGTTCTTATTTTGGTTCACCAATAAGATATGTGGAATGTAAAAGGCAGCCCCCCAAGCAAATCCCGCCTCATGCGATACCTTCAACATAAAATTATTATTATGATTTAACCTGTGCCTAATGATGACAAATTAGGAAAAATCTTGGCGGGGAAAAAGGTAATGGTGGCTGTAAAGCATTTGTATTTTTGTCTGAGCTCTGAGGAAGAAAAGGGTAATGGCCTAGAAAAACCAGATAGCCCACAGTTAAGGATAACGATTGTCGGTAAATAGGCACAACTATTCAGACAATACCATTGCTGCAAATCATAAAGGGGTGTGCAGTAAAGAAGCCTGAATTTTACAGCTTCGGCAAGGTAGGAGACACTTAATACCTTGAGCTATATATATATATATTAAATTACCATATAGATTTCTACATTGTAAGAATTTATCAAATTAATTTATCTATTATTAAATGTATCAATTTAATCTCTATACTATTAAAAAAATTGAATAAGTCTAAAGTGTACTGCTGTATAAAAAAAATTTTCAAAAAAATTTTTCAAACTGCAATTCAATTCTAAAAATATTTACAAAATCATAAAAACTTTAAAAATATTAACTTTGATAAATAGTAAATTATATGTCTTTAAATGTTAACTCTATTCCGATTTGACCTTATTTAATTCTTTTTAATATAGTACAGAGACTAAATTGATCCATTTAATAATAGAGGAACCAATTTAACCAATTTGATACAGGGATATAGGGATCTCCTACATACTTTCACCTACATCTATCTCATATGGAGTGCATAGCTTGCACATCGGAATAAAAAGATCGTTTAGGCCACAACAGCTCTAATCTTACTGGATACATAGGATTTCCGAAAGAACAGCTCTAAATCGTAGGAGGTGATATCTAATTCTGACAAATATTAAACTGTACCAAATTGTCAATCCAAACACCCGTAATATACAAAACAGAGAAATTCAACAGACGAAGCAACTTGAATATATGGGATAGTTCAACAAAATAATCTGGTGAAGAAAAATAGTGTATAATCCAGGAGATAACAAATATGAACCTTTTTTTTAGGGGGGAAGGGGGATTTCACCTTATTATATTCGAGCAACATATGAATTGGCCTGAGTAACATATCTCACCCATCGATATGGATTATAGGAACTAGATTTCTTTGCTATCTGCAAGTATTTCACCTACACCAGAAGAGCAATTATTAGCATTAGGTAATTGGAGTAACTTAGAGACAGAATTAGGATTTAGAAACAATGCTGAGACTTGAACCCTCGTCCACTGTGCTATCAAACGGCTCGTGAGTTAGCTTTTACTATGAACAACGGCCCTTATGTTGCCCTTATATTGTTTATTCGAAATGATCTTATCAAAGCATTTAAGATGGCAAGAAAAAGGACCTCACAGGTGATAGCTTTTCAGCAGAGTTATGATCCCTGATCTAAGTGGCCAAATTAATGAATATCCATCATGGCGCTGATCAGATTTAAAGGGGTGGAAAATATTTCTATAACATAATATAAAATGAAATAACATTTGGGAATTCCTAATTAGAGCCATCCCAGACTTTATCATAGATATGATTAAAATTTTGGTTTTGATCGGCTGGAATATAATAGTCTCAATCTCAAGACAATTAGCGCCAGACAGTATTTTTACCTGAAGCCTTGAAACATTATACATCGGTATTGTGAAAGTCATGCTAACTGGTCCAGCTTCCTTTATGATGTTTGCTGAATTAAACCATAATTCTTTCATCGATGAGATATAAATATAGAACATTCACAAAAGAACTTGTCACATTGACTTTAGAAAAATTATTCTCTCCAAAAATTAAATAATGGACAATGCATACCATGCAATTCCTGAGAAAAAGTCAGCTTCGCACGCAGTGTATGTTCAACTCCACCAACAAACTGTCAAGGTTACAAAATAATGATTATATGAAAAGGGAAAATACATTTGATGGTGGAAACCATCTCTAAATTTTTTTCACCTTTTCTAAATCCCATTCAAGTTTCTTGTTTGCTCCTTTGAAATCTGTTCTTTGCCCAGTAACTCCAGGTTCCAACTCAAAACTAGCTCTATAAACACCAAGCACAAAAGATGTAATCCACAGATATATTTCTATTTTTATCCCACCTCAAAAGATAGAGCCCAAGGGAAAAGAAAATACCTGGTAGTATATTTAGGAAGTGGCATCTCTAAAACAACTGTGTTTGCAGTAATGTTTGAGGGGAACTCTGCTCGTACTTTAAGAATCACTTCAGCCTAAAATGTCAATAGAAAAGCATAAATAATTGAATCAGGAATAATGCCCTATATTTCAAATCTATTACAGAACTAAATAGATTACGTATGGATGAAATAAGTTCTTTTATCTTATTATTATTAGGGAAATATTGCATGATTATGAAATAGGGGAAAAAGCATATGATAGAACCATTATGACATATGGAGGTTAAACAAGACAAGCTCACCTTAAGGTGTCCTGCTTCTTCAATTAAGCAATTAATATGAAAAGGAGGCTTGAATTCCTGTGTCATTCGGTAGTTCATGACAGGAAATTCACCATCCGGTGGTACCTAAAAGACAATAGTAGAATGAAACATAAACCAAAATGATGCAAAGATATGTAGTGGTCTCTTCAATCTCTCCACGATTTTCCGGCAGCTATAATCTAGATTTCACTCACCAGAGCCAGAGTCCTATCCATATCGAAACTATCAAGGCGCACTGATTCATGAAAATTACAATCATCAAGGATCACAGCCCCCGAACCATATGAACTCCTATAATCTGTCACAACAAGCAGACACAGTAGAATGACAAATCATTGATTGAAATAGTGGGTGAAAGGTAAGTACACGAAGTAGGATAACCGTATTGCGAAGAACAGTCAGACTCATATCAAAGATAATAATTGCAACATTTAAAGTTGAGAATCATGCTGGTATAAACTAATACTCCTTAAAGTTGAAGCAAGTCAATAACCCTAAAAAATTGACTTCATCAATAAAAAATAAATAAATAATTAGAAGCAACTCTATGGAACACAAATCTCAAAATAATGCATGGTCAATAGGAACAAGAGAGGGCAATACCATTGGCCGATTCCCCTCCTCTTCCAATACTCAAGTCTTCATTAAGTGCTAATCGGATTTCTGGATTTCCTGTCAGATAACTTTTCATTTGAATAGTGCCATCAATCTCAGAAGTCAGTATATATCCCTGTTTAAAACATCACTCAATTGGTTAATAAGTCAATCATGCAGTGCATTGGAGCATCTATACATGTATTGTGGAGTGATTTTTTGTTTAAAAATAACAATTACCTGCAACAAGCAACTGGAGAGAGTAAATAAGCATTGAAAATAATGGGGGAGTGAAAGAACATATATTAGCTGCTTTTAACTTCATTTGGTTCAGAAAGGAAGAGAATGAGGCAAAAGCTTTTTTCTCAAAACCGCTAATATTTAAAATAATTCACAAAAAACTTATCAGGAGCCAGTTGGTGTGACACCGTCACACCAACCCCACTATAGACTTCATGCATCAGTATTAGATTATAAAATTTCCAATAACTAAAAATTTAAACACTTCAAAATATTGAATCTGATAAAAAAGACAGTTACTCACACTAGAGCTAAATGTAACACTGATTTTCTCAATTATATCCACAAAAATTTCCTCTCTCTTCCGACCTCCAGGCTCATTAGCTACAACAGATTTTGTAATTGCTGTGCCAGGCATCCTTTTAGTTCCTTGCTGCAAGCATCCAAATTTGATAAATTAACTTCACAAGTGCATGTTGATAAACTTATGGAGTACCATTACAAGGGTTGATAATCAAGCACTCTCATCATACCATAAAGATGGCAGCAGGGCCAAGAGGTTGCAAACGCGCAGCATCAACCACAATTGGCTCATTAAATATGTAGGACTTCAAAACTTCAGTAGAGGTTGTTTGCATATAACCGAAGTCCTAGATGGAAAAGAAATGACATAGAAACAGTAGCAGAATCTGTTTAAATCTTTTCAGAAGAACAATGCACAACTAACAGTACACTTCAGCAGAGTAATAAAACATATACAATAGAGAAAAAATGTTTTCTAATGTACACAGAGATTGTAAAAGGCAGTATATTATAATTCATATGGAATTCTAGATGCTAAGCCATGATGGGCTAATCTTTTGATAGTTGGTTAACAGCAGTGAGCCTTTTTATAATAAATAGAGAGAATATAACACTAAAAGGTTTAGAATGAAAAAGAACTTACAATGACTTCATCAAGCAACTCATATACAAGTACAAAGTTTTTCCGAAGTGAATCTTCACTTAAAACCCCTAAATAATCCTTAATAACACGAGCAATCCTTTGCAGAAGTTCCAGGACAAGAGACGGGGACACATTAACTCTTGTGGTTGCAACAAACAGCAGCCCAACAACCTTCACATGGAAGTAGTTCACACCATCCACGTTCTATCAATCGAAAACAGTTATACAAAGTTATTAGGGCATTGCAACAGCTCAGGTACTGCAATAATCAAGTAAAATATGCATTGGAATACAACAGCTTTTGATAACAAAAATGGGAGAAGAATGAATCAAACTAAAACCGGAACCTATCATATGTTGATTACTCTAATTAATGCATATCATTTGTTCAGCCAGTATAAAAGTATACTGCCTGTCATTACATTCTTTAGTAAGGTAATACCTACAAAGACAGGGGGCGCCTCCTCTTGACCATCCTCTTTCCAAAACTTAACTTTACGAAAGAATATCTCTGCACTACCCTTTGCTACTTCACCGCGATCTGTGGTAACAATTACTAGTCTCTTGAGTCTTGCTTTATACAAATCTTTCCATTTAACATAATCAAATCATAACTGGAAACCAATCTTATAAATAATAATCTATACATATCTTGCAATTACGTACATGCTTAAGTGCCAATCATGAAAATTCAAAATAAATGCCGTGATATTTCTATAGGCATCATGCATTTCATTATTCAGAAATTCTTACATGACAGGCCAATTATTCCTATTGATTTTTACATAAAAGTTAACATGCAAAATCAATTCAAGCCTTGAATCGCTCTTTATCAGTAAAAAAGCATTGAAGGCTAATCTAAAAGTATCTGACATCGAAGCTAGGAGAAAAAAAAAACGAAAAGAAAGGCAAAATCGAGAGCTAAATTAACATAAATTATATTTCAAGATACAGCCTAGAAGAACTGAGAAAGGACCGAAATGAAATCATCCAGATCTATAAACTCAATTATCGCACAGATTAAATTAAAAGTAAAGGATGCAATTACAATTCCCATATCGCTAAAATTTCAATGTAAAGAAAAAAGAACATAGAAAACCGAAAGAGAAAAGTGAAGTTGAGATCCATAGAGAAATTAAGAAGATGAGAGTAGTAAAGGAAACTGACAATCGCGAAACACTATGTTATCGCCTCGCTGAGAAAGCACGAAGAACTGTGAGATCATGATTGAAGCTTCTTTTTGAATCGTCTCCTCTGTTTTATTCTCTCTGCAAATTCAGCTCCGACTTCTATTTTTATTTTGTCTTCATTTAAAGTTTTCGCTTGTTTTCTTCTGAATGTTTTTTCACCAATTATTTTCTTTTTACATCCACGTGTGTTTAAGTTGTTGACTCAATAGCCGATGAAACTTTGACACTTGAAAGTCTAGGTTCGATATTTTGCGATTGTAATATGAAAAAATTTTCAGCCCAATCTCATTAATTTCATCCTGATTTTTATTTGAATTTAATTCTTTTTAAAATAAAAATGTTATGATTTAAGATGAAATTGTTCATGTCACATTAAAATATTAAAAAAGAAATACAAATAACATAGCATCACTGTATCGTACAATTATTTTCCTTGTAATATACTTTGAATGAATTTTGTTTAGCTCAATTCGTCCTTGTGCAATATACAAGTCGGTTTCATGTAAAATATTTAGATTAATTTTTAAGTTTGAATCCGGTTTGATTTGGACACTAGGTTTATCTTTTATTAAAATTGATCTAATTTAAGAAAGGTAAATTTGAACCCAACTCGATTTATTTTTAAATTAACTTTTAAAAATATAAGATACTAATTGCACTAAAAATGTTAAATTAAAACATTAAAAATATTTATATTAAAAGACACTACCATAAATATAGTAAATGATTTATTATATTAAAAACACAAATAAATATGATAAATATTTTATTGTATTAAATATAATTTTAAAATTTTTATATGGGTAAACTACACCCATGGTCACTTTTGTTTACTTTAGGTTACGTTTTAATCACTTATGTTTGAAATGTTACGTTTTAGTCATTTACGTTATCATGTTGTAACATTTTAGTCACTGAGCCATTAATCGTCATTAATGGTGTAACAGTAAACTGACGTGGCATGTTAAATCATCATTTCAAACAAAATTTTAGGTTAAATTATACAACTGATCCCCATATTTTTTTCGTTTTAAGTAATTTAATTTTTTTTCTTTTATGTTCTTTAAACTTTCCTCTTTTTTTCCATTCTCTTTTGTATCTCCCTCTGTTTTCATACATTTCCCATTTCTTTTAACATATTAGGAAGTCGAATTGACAATAAAAAAAGAAGTAGGAAGTCGACTGTCATCATTTGCCTATAACCAAAACCCATAAACCCATACCATGCTTCTTTTTTCACTATCAATTCGACTTCCTGGTATGTTAAAAGAAATAAAGAAGGTAAAAAAATAGAGGGAGAAGTAGAAGAGAATGAAGAAAAAAAAAAGAAAGTTAAAAGAATATAAAAAAATTAAATTGCTCAAAACGAAAAATTATGAGGAACAATTGTATAATTTAACCTAAAATTTTTGTTTGAAATAATGATTTAACGTGCCACGTCAGCTTACCATTACACCATTAACGACAATTAACGGCTCAGTGACTAAAATGTTACAACACAATAACGTAAGTGACTAAAATGTAACCTAAGATAAACAAAAGTGATCATGGGTGTAGTTTACCCTTTTTATATTTTAGGTTCAGTTAATTATTTATGTTTTTTTTTTAGATTTTGAATAATGAATTTAATTGTTATTGGATTAGTGATTTAATATAAATATATATAAATGTTATTTAATATATATAATTAATATAATATTTTTTATAACATAATATATTCAGGCCAGACCAAACTTGGACCAAAAACATCTTACTCAAGACCCAACCCATATAACTAAAATTTTACCCAAATTCATTTTTCAAGTCTCATATTTTGTCCTAATCTTTCTGTTTTCCGATAGACCTGGACAAATGACCCGACCCATTAGCAGGTCTAGTTAATTGTAATTAGTTGCACATAAATTTATATTTATATTTATATTGGGTTTGCAATAAATTTTCAAAAAGAAAATGTTTTTTTACATAAAAAAATTTGTTGATTCAATAAATATATATTTCCAGCATAAGCAAGTTACCTTCGTGCCAATGAGGTCTAAAAATTAAGTTTAGAGATCCATAAACTTTGTAAGAAAAATGTATAAGGACTAATTTGTTATTTTTTAAGTAAAAATGGTAAAATATAACCCAACTTTTAATACAGGGACTTCTATGATAATTTTACCGAATATAATTTGTTACTGGACCAATCGCTTTAATATCATGTCCTAAAGCATACTATTAAACATCTCACCCGCTGGTTATGCTGAAGGCAAAGTACTCTTGAAATCAATTCGTTGCCTAAAATCTACAGCAACAAGATGAGTAAGATATGGAGTGAAAAATCTCCTTCGTTTTTACCCGTTATCGGATTTCTTCAAAACTCGAGCTTCTGGTTCAAATATAGTATCCATATGCCTGCAGTTGTGTTAGAAAGTATCAGCAAGAACTTGCAAAAAACAAGTTAAAATAGAAACTGCATCACTCAGTATGTCACAGCCTGCAACATGAAATTGTAATAAAACATTTCTATGGCTATATTTGCAAGTAGCATTACTAATTTTGATTTCTTCATTGGGGCTACCATAGAAAATGAATTGGCCATCCTCGGCTAGTCCGTAATTATCGATCATCATCTGCTACTTGTCATTTGGGGTAGTAACAATGTGAATAAAGAGATTATATATAGCTATACCAAATGTCATTTGGGGTTTCTCACCTAGTTTTGGTCTTTTTTTACCATGCTCTTTGCTCAGCGATCGGCACCAACCTTACAGGTTTGACCTATATGAACAGAAGCAAGGATTTAACTTAATTTAGAAGTGCATGATCACCAAGTGAGGCAAACATACCTGATCGAATCAGAATAAAAAGACTCGGTAACCCGGGATCAATCTCTCCTTGCTATGTCGAGCCATTAAAAGTGCTTTGGCAAAACAAGCCCAAAACACAAATAGCACTGCAATTTGATCTCTCTCTGGACTCCTTGGCTATTCAAATACTGCTATTGCTATCATTACTAAAATTCATATGAAGTCTAACAATACAAGTTATAAGGAATGAAGGAAACATAACAAACAACTGGTAGAGCGGCTGATAACGACAATTATGGTAATGTTCTGAAATATCTCCTAGTTCGGAAAGTACCAACATCAGTGGTACAACCATGTTTCCCTACAAGACATTGACAAGATAATACAGCGGTTCAACTCAACGACAACAAGAGAGATTGCTCGAAATCAGTAACTAAAGAACTTGCTAACATGTTATTGCTGCATATCATAATGTTACATAATCACCGATGTGCTAGTTAGTACATTAAAACAATCTACAATCTACAAACAACAACAATTAAAAACCACAGAAATACCTACAATTTCCACCCAACATAGCAAAGTTTCATCTTCAGCTATTACCCTTTGTTCTCCCTTCATAAAACACTCCAGCAATTCGGTCAGGTTTCTTTTAAGGCAAATATTTAAAGAAAAAAAAAAACAACATTGCATTGCTAATCGAAACCTCAAAGGGGATTCTTCCTTGGTCTCCCTCTCTTCCTTGGGGTGGAATTGGGCGCGTTTCCACCAGAAACAGCCGCCGGAGTGTTCCTTTCAACCACCTTTTTCACGGTTGTCTTAGGAACAGCTGCTGCTGGTGCTGGTGGAACAGCTGCTTGCAGTGGTGGTTGCGACGGAGCTGGCACATTGCCTCCATTTCTTTCGTTCTCTTGCTGGACTCCAGGCATGGTAGAAGGCATCCAACTAGGAAACCCGGTCGGTGGTTTTGCTCCATCTTCTTGATTACCGGACATAAACCCTAACGGAAAAAAACCCCAGCAACAATAATACGCTTCTTTCCCGGGGACCAACGGTGGAAGTGTCGGAATCGAAACCGCGTGAAAAGATCTCCGGCAATTCTGACACTTTAAACAACAACCTTCGTAGAACTTAGGATACTCGAACAACCTGTAACAGTACGGACAAGTTGTCCAAAATGTTGACGATCTAGGCCTTTGGTTTTCATTTTGGGTTGTGGAATTCGGTGACCGGTGTTGAACACCGTCCTGATTTTTCCCTCTTCTAGTGACCGGTAATTTCCCGGACTGATTCGAACGATCGCCGGCGTTGCTGAAATCAATCCTGGTGAAAAAGCTTAATTCTTTGTCGAATTGAGATTTTTTTGAGCTGTTCGATAAAACGGACCATGCATCGGCTACAAACTTAAACGCATGATCGGCGAAAGGGTACTTGTTTTTGTCGGGGTGAAGAAGGAGAGCTAAGCGACGATACTGTTTCTTGATGAGATCGTTGTCTTCGGATCGGCGATCAACTTGCAAGATGGAGTACCAATCGTGTTGACCGTTTATTTTTTTGTCGGCGGCGAGGAGGACATCGGCGATGGCTAGGACCTGATCCGACCCGTCTAATAAGGGCTCGGTTTCTTGAGCTAAGATTGCGAACTCCCTTGAGCCGTTGAAATCACGATTTTGGAGAAGCTTCTCGGCGATCCCTAGAAGGCGTAGGGCTTCAGCTCTACTGCCATTTTCCTCCATTTTCTTAAGGGTCTGTTTGGAAAATAAGAAAAAACAAAAACGATTGGGATTTTCGATTTGTTGAGCTTTTATTTTGACTGTTTATGTTGGAAATTTTTAAGTCCATATGGACGAAATTGGTGTTTGTTTTTTAATTAAATTACATATAGTTTTAAGTTTATTGGAGAGGAAATTTGGGCCTTTTTGGTCTTTTCATCATGAATAGTAAGTTTTTTTCGATAATTACACTAGTGTAATGAAAAAAACAACTTTCCTTTACAGTGGAAATGACTGTGTTAAGTAGACAGTCAAGATCTGGCACATAGATTCAATGTTTCAAATCAAAATTTACCATTTCAGGAAAAAATAAACTAAAAATCCCTATTTTTGAAAAAATATCCTTTATAAAAATATTTTAATTATTATTAAATTAAATTACAAATAATATTATATTTTAATATAATCATATATTAATAATAATGTATTACATCCTTTATAAAAACATTTTAATTATTATTAAATTAAATTATAAATAATATTATATTTTAAAACATGATCAAATTAATAATCAAAATATATTTGGACATATATCAGAATAATTGTATACATTAATAAAACATATATCAAAATATATTTGGACCTATATCAAAAGTAATATATTTATAAAATATCTTTCCATATTTAAAATAAATTATACTATTTGAGGGTATTTAATCTTTTATTTATTAAAATACCAATAAAATTTGCATGTGATGGGATTTAAGCCCGCCATTTTATTTAAAATAATAATAAATTCACTTATTTATTAAAATTTTATATGCAGATCATCTTAATATTTTCTAATGTTTACATTATAGTTGTTTATGTGTTATAAATTACATAATATATAAATATAACATAATATAAAACATTACAAGCTATAAAAAGTCATGCACTGAATGTTCAATTCCAAGCTCAACTCATATCTTAAACAGACCTAATTTTTTTTACTCAAATCCCTTTTCTGAGTCTAATGTATTTGCTTATACCCTCCAATATTTCAGGCAAGCCTTTTGGCTTGAGTAGATAACCTAATCCATGAACAAATCTAATTAAAAGCCAACTCGATACAAACTCAAGATTGATGGCAATACCATAGTAAACAATTGTAATGCATGTAGTATTCTCAATAAGATATATTTATGTGTTTAAATTTTATTCTACTCGCAAAATTTTTTTCTTTTTAATACCGTACATATTTCATATGTTATTATTAATTAGTTTCAAACCTTACATTTCATTATTTATTATATGTAATAACTAAATATATTGATGATATATTTTATAATTAATTTAAATGCAATAAAAATTTTATTACTATATAAATGTAGATGAATTAGATGGGTTGGGTCTAATCTTATAAAATATTTATTCAAAAGACCGAATCTTTAATATGTTTACTCTTTAATGGCGAATTTGGATGGGTGGTGTGTTTATCTGTGATCAGTGTAGAAACAACGGTAGTGATGAGATTAGACACTATAATGATAATATAGCATGAGACAAAAAATAAGCTAAACGCACCGCACCGCACTGTGCATCCAAATAATGACTAAAATAAACAAAATTTGTAACAGTCCGATTTTGGGTCTAGTCGGAACAGTGGTTTCGGGACCACAAATCCAACGAGGAAAAATGAAATTGTAATGGCCTCAATTTTCAGTGGTGTCGGAATGGTGATTCGAGATCACTAAATCTAACAAATGAGTAGAAAATATTATTAATTTAGTGAGTATAAGTTAAATTAAATGTGAAGATAGGAAAATTTTTGAAATAGTAAATAGTGTACTAGGAATAAATATTAAAATAATTAGAATCGAAAAATGAGGTATTGAAACGTCAAACTCATAAATCGAGCCATAAATATTTTTAGAAATATTTATAGAGTGTCATTGAGTTGATATTAAAGTTTCGTTAGGAAATTCTAACGTTTGGGTGGTCAATTAATTAAAAAGGACTAAACTGAAAATAATGTAAAATTTGTTAAAAGTGATTAAATAGCTTAAGTGGTAAATAAGGAGGGACTTAAGGAATAAATGTGCCAATATGGAATAGTTGAGACGGCATAAGAGAAGAAAAATCTGGAAAAGTGATGTAATAAGGGCAAAATTGGAAATTTTGCAAAAGTTAACAAATAAAAATCTTAACTAAAAGAGTTTCTAGGCCATTCTTCATATTTCTCAGCAAAAAACGCCATTGAAGGGTCCCTCCAAGCTGGTTTTTCATATATTTGGATAATGTAAGTTCAATTCTTGATTATTTCTTGAAATTTTTGTATTTTTGTGACTTTTACAACTAGGTCCACTTGTTGAATTCATTAATTTTTGATTTTATGAACGAAATTGAAAGTTGCTATGAATATGTGTTATAAGTTTATGATGAAATAGCATGAAATGGAAGCTTTAATTTGTTTGTGAGATGATTTTATTAGGTAATTTCGATAGAAATTGATTTGTAGGACCTAATTGTGAAAAAGTTTAGAATTAAAGTCTAGTGCTAAAATTCTGATTTTGAAAGGTTATAAAATAGTTTAAAGTGATGGAATAGTGTGTTAATTGAGAAAAATCAGCTCAATTGAGAGGTTAATTGAGCAGGGATGAAATTATCATTTATTGAAAGCTTAGGGAAAAATGGTAATTAACATTATGCACTAAAACAGTTTGGACAGCTGCAGTAGGTTAACTTTGAAAAATCACCATAAATTGTAGAAATTGAATTAGAGGATGAACAAAATATGAAATTAAATTTTATTGAGTCTAGTTTCTCATAGAAGAAACGGTGTAAGTGATAGAATTGTAATTCATGAGATATAATAGGTTTTGTGAGACAAGGTCAGAATGAATTCGGGTTCCCCTGTTCTGACTTTGGAAAATCATTAAAATTTGTACAAAAATAATTATGAATTATAATTTATATGCTTAGAATACTTAATGAGTCTATTTTCATAATAAACAAACGGAAACATCATCCAAATTCTGTACAATGAGATAATTAATTTTTAGTGAAGAAGGGTCGGAACTGTCAAACAGTGAAACATGGGAAACTTTAAAGAATAAACTGTACTTATTGGCTGAACCAAAAATTATGAAAAATTTATGGTAAGAAGATATGTGAGTCTAGCTTCAATTAAAATTTACGTATCTTAATTTTGAGTTTCGTAACTCAAGATATAAATAATTCAGCGACTCTGACTCGGATAGACAGATTTGAATTTACTTACAAGTAAATTGTGAAAATATAGTTAATGTTATTTAAGCTAGTTATATACATTACGGATGTGGAATGTAGAGGAGGAGGAGGAAAATTGGAAAATATATGAATGACTTGTATATAAATCGGTCTTATATTCAATCATAATTGATAAACGTTGAGTTAAATTGTAAATACGTGTTAGTATTGAACTTAATGATATTGAATTGTATGAGAAGTAAATGGAAATTTCTATTGCTAGTGATATGACTTGAATTAAAAGAATTATGGTGATATTGAAATGTATATTGGACAGAGAAATTGATTTGAATTGTGAACATGAGAAATTATGAATTGAATGAAAAGGAAATGAAGCATTGAATTGTTAAGACTTTGTGAATTGCATGAATATAAATCTAGTCTCGTAGGCCCTATTTATTATGATATAATATTTAGAGGATATATTGTTAAAAATTATAAAAGCATGTTAAATAAAAAAATTTGAAAGCTTTAATTTAGTTGAAATTTTATAATACGATTAAATACGTTTACAAGTGTATGTGTTCTGGTAATGCCTCGCACCCTATTCCAGCGACGGATACGGGTAAAGGGTGTTACAAAATTCACCATATTCGCGTCAACAAAAAACATTTAAAATAATTTTAACGAATATATTTATTTTGAAAATTAAAAATATTATACAATTATATGATATAATTACATTATTCGAATAATACCCTACAAAATAAAAACTCAAATTTGAAATTTTTATTCGATTTTATTTTCAAAGACTATTTTTTTCATTGGAAAATTGCAATTAATAAAAAAAATGTGTTTTAGAAAATATTAATTGAAACATATAAATCATGCACTTAATTTAGTCACTAAATATAATGAATTTTAAAATATGAAATCAACTTATTTGAAATTAAAATAAATTATATAATTCGGGTTTATGGAATTTTCTTCAAAATCACTTGATATATGAAATTAAATTATTTTTATAATATTTTATTTTTATATGAGTATTCTAAACAACATAGTTAGTATCATACTTGGTAGCAGTTCATATTGGTTGCATTGACTTATATCAATTAATACTAATTATTAACAAGATTAGATATTTTAAATTATATTTAAGTTTTCTTCGATTATTAATTCTTTCATAATTACATTTAAAATTTAAATTAATTTATTGAACTCAATTAATAATTTTATTTGTATTTTACATATAAACATATATAATTAACCTATATTTACATTTGATATAATATTATTTATTAAAATATTGAAATTAAATTATAATTATATACATAAAAATTCATATATATTTTATATGCTCAAAATTCTACATAAGTACGATATTGACCACTTCGATTTGAACATTGATTTTACTATAATTATAATTAAATTAAAATGTAAATTTTTCCAAATAATTTTTCTTTCTTTCTAGGTTGAAATTGGTATTGAGCCTTTACCCAATAATAATTGGGCTGTCAAAGATCTTTCAGCATTGGATCCATAATTTTTCTATTTTATTTTTCCTTAGGTTGGTTTGGATGGGCGATTGGGTGTGGTGCGGTGCGTTTAGTATACTTTTTGTCTCACGCTACAGTATCGCTACAGTGTCTAATCTCACCGCCACCACTGTTTTTACACTAACCGCAGGTAAACGCACCGCCCATCCAAACTCACCCTTAGTCTAAGCTTGAAAAAGGAAAGGTTTAATTCTGGTCGTAGTCTTTCTATAATGTTATTAGTATTTTTAAATTAACATTATCAATTTATTTTTTATAAGTTTTATATTTGTTTTTTCAAAAAAATAAAAACATATAAATTTTGGCTGAATTAGTCAAAATATTTTGGTTCAATTAATTCTTTCTGAAAAATTTTATGTTTGGTTAACGGTTAAATGATTAAAAAGTTCGGTTAATTTAGTTAATACTAGTTCAGTTCGGTTAACCATTTCTACACTCCTATCTAAAATAATAGTAAAATTAACAATAAAAAAAGAGTTACACAATATCTAAACAATAACAATAAAATAGTGAAATGACAACAAAATAGTGGGAAAATAACAACAAAACTATGGAAAATAGCAGCAAAACAACAGTTTTTTTTTACAAATTCAGGCTGGGCCGAACTCGGGCAAAAAAAACTTTACTTGAGGCCCAACCTGTTTTCTTAACGGACCTTTTTTTTTTGCCTTAACCCATTTTTTGGACCTATATTTTTATTCAAATATTTTCACTTTTTAGACGGACCTTCGGGCCGGATCTAATCTTAATATATTAATAGGATTTTGTTCCATTGTTGTGGTAATTATTTTGAACAACCATAGAGAAGAATTTTTTAACCTACAAAATGGGTAACATATTTGGATTATACAAAGGAAGATTTACCTTGGAAATTAAAAGAATGTAATAATTTATGGACTAAGCGAGCATTTGCAGCTGAAAAGTGGCCATCTACTTTATATTTATTTGGTTTACCCAAGTGTAGGATAGATTGTTAGAGATCGTCCCGATTAAGCAACAAACAAGTAAAAATAACAGAAGAAATTGAGAAGATGATCACACAAATTTAACGTAGAAAAACCCCTTCAAAGAGGATAAAAAATTACGGGCAAAGATAATTTTACTATAATGGCAAAAGAATGAAGAGTACAAAATATGGATATAAAACTAAACCCCGAAAACCCGAAAAACAAAGAACCCTCAAAACGTAAACACAAAATTCTCTAAATGTGTTATGAGTTATAATCTCTAATGGGTGTTTTTACTAAGGTTGTAAAAGAGCCTATTTATATGTCAAATAATAATAAAATAATCTAAACTAATCAGTGTTTGACTGAAACAAATAAACAGAGTTTAACTAAAAGATTATTTCTCAAATTTAACTGAAAATAGGAGTCATACTTAACATAGATGAGCTCAAAAGCTCGGAATAGTTTATTTTAATGCTTATAAGGAGCACCATAGTGCTTTGCGCATTTACATTGAATCTTAGTACTTCTACTATTTTCAAGGGCTCCAATATTACACCAACACCAAAAAAGAAAGAAAGATATTATTGGAAATATAATGGTTAGTTGTATAAGAGGTTGTCGGTGATGTTTTGAAGTGGTTTGTCGGTCATTATCGTCCCCTTTGTTGTTTTATCTTCTGATTGCCTGGAAGGGGGTGGCTGAGTGGTTTTGTAACCGCTGGTTCGGTTGGTATCTGTACCGTCTCTTTTGGCTCAACGATGCTCCTTGGGCTCTGTTGTTCACCTGCAACCATCTCACTGTTGGAAGCCTCATGATGCCAAAGGCTACGTCAAGTGTAGAGGTTGGTTGATGGGTGACTTTCTGCCTTTTTTATATCTTAGCTTTTATGTTGCCTTTTGGTTTCGTTGTTCTATTTTTGTCATGCTTGGTACAATCGGTCGGGAGAGTGCGAGATTTAGAATGAGAATCACAATGTGGCCATAGGATCCTATGGGTCGTGCAAACCACATATCTACCCTTAGGCTTGATTCTCCCTTCACTTATATTCTTGACAACATCGACACCTTGTTTTATTTATTGACATGCTGTCTATATATAAGTGTTAATTCATATAAAATATATCTTTATATATAAAAAGTTTGTTATTAAAAATAATAATTTAGCTACAAATTGAATGTATTTAATTATTAATTTTGTTAAACTATTTTATACAAATAAACAACATGCTTTTTTGATAGTTACTCACATCGACAATCTAGCATATAATAATCATTGAAAACTTGAGTAATAAAAGCACCAACATTAACAAGAATCGTCTCAATTACATAATCTGAAAGTTTTGTTGGTAAACAATTTATTAAACAAGTAATCTTACAAATTACAGGTTGCGAGTTGATAACTCATAACTTGTAGATGCATCTACTATTGCACATGATTTAACCATACTAATATATGCATAGTACAAACTAGAGTAAAAGACGATAGTTCTCTAATCCAATATATAGAAATTAATCGTTTCATCATCCACAATCCCAATATGATATCCTTTATAATAGATTTTATAAAATTTTGAATTTTTGAAAATTATTTTGATTTTTCCTTTTTTATTTTTGTTGAGAGAGAGACCAATTTGCTCATTTTCAAAATTGACGAGAACTAAATGAGTATTTACACTAATCTGTTATCCAAATTTTAAAATTCAACTCTACTCAAAAGTTAATTCTAATAACTCGATTTTATTAACTCGAATTTTTTTTCTTTTCGAAATGAATCGAACTTTGTTCATATGCGAGTACGCTATAAATTAGCTAGGGAATGGACCGTGAGCCAAGCCCACGAGTGTGAGGATTATTAAATTGCTTGACTTTCAAACCTAAACTTAGGTAGGCTCAATTGGGCCTTACTGTAACATTTTATAAAGTTGGACCTCTCTCATAAACTCTTTTTTTTTTTTCATTTTGGGTTTATGAATCAATATGGACTGTTGCCTCAATATTTTCGTTTGCCAATGGAAAATAATAATAAAAATTAAAAGAACATAAAAGAAAAAAATAAACTGTTCAAAATGAATAAATATGGGACCAATTATATAATTTAATCTAAAATTTTTGTTTGAAATGATGATTTAACGTGCCACGTCAGCTTTTCATTACACCGTTAACGACAATTAACGCTTAGTGACTAAAATGTTACAACATGTTAACTTAAGTGACTAAAATATAACTTGAGGAAAACAAAAATGACTATTTTAGTAGTTTACCCAAAAATTAAAAAAAAATCAAAACAAAAACCTAGTGAACAATTTATGAATTATTGTATTTTTTATTTAATTATTGTTGAACCGATTGTTGAACTGAGAAATGATGGTTTGACCAATACTACCAGTTGATTGATTTTTACAATATTAATTGAGGTTGATATGTAAGTTACCATATGTTTTTATTTAATTACTTTGGGTTCGAGTGGTTGACTCTTGGTAGCCAAATTAAATCGAGTCAAATTTTGGCTCAAATTATTGAGTCATAATTAATAGGTTTACCGTCTTAGGTGTAGCCTGTGTGTTGGTCTGATGGTCAGGGTGTTTATTGCCCCAAGTATGACCTAGATTTAAGTAACGTTAGTCGCGTTGCTGTTAGGGTTTTTGCCTTCCTCTTGTAATTCACCATATATATATAAGTAAAATATTTATTATCTTTTTTTTTTTTTGCAAACCAACTCAATCGAAAAAATATCATGTTTTTTTTAATCAAAACTTGGGTCAATTTCAATTTTTACAAAATGAAAGTCAATTGTTTTAATTTTAGAAATTTCTAAACCAAACCGATCAGTTATCCACCCCTATTTTCTCCCTCTTCTTCGTTGACTTGGTGGTAGCAAAGTTGATTACTAGGGGTTTTAAGGATTGGGTTTGATTGGGTTCTCCCTCATCTTGGTAGACTTGGTGGTAGCGAAGTTGATTACTAGGGGTTTTAGGGATTGAGTTTGGTTGGATTTTTGTTATTGAGTTTCACGTAAGCTTTTATGTATTTCACATTGTTGTAACTTTTTTTTAATAATATCTCACACATTGAAAGAAAAAAACATGTTCAACATTTTTAAATACCAAATGGTCAAATATTTTAATTAAAGAATCAGATTGATAGTTGTAACTTCGATCAAGTCACCAATTCGTCAATTCAATCAATTCAACCGGTCCGTATTGTTTAATTAAATAAATTATTATAAAATTCATAAATATAAAAGAATTAGTTGAATCAAAATTTTTTCCGATTTCATTGATCTATACTGATTCCTAAATCCAGGCATTAGTTATTTATTCATTTAAAAAGGTGTAAAAATTACTGGTCCCTAAGAAAAGGGTGCCCCACAAAAAAATGCCCATATTGAAAAACTAGGATACAACGAGGATGCCCAGTATTGAGCTGTCTTCCATCACTTTCCAACTGTTTCAGTAGCTATAAATGCCAACAAAACCTGTAACCTTAGCCAATACCCAGGCCCCCCCTCTACCACTCCATTATTAAAGTAGGTTTTCAATGCCCAAAAAAACTCTGAAAGTGCGGGTGGCCGCTGGGGGCACTCGGTGGGGGCTTTTTGTTTATTGATATGTGGCTATGGTTTGCATGGGCCAACTCTCCTGAGAGTTAATGGGTCTTTTCTCAGTCAGAAAGCCCATTACTAGACTAAAATCATAATTGGTTAAAATATGATGTTAGTTCCTGTACTTTGACAAAATTGGAGATTTAGTCCTTAAAAAGTTAGAAATCGAGTCCTCCTTGGTTTTCGATTTCAAAATATTATCGTAGTCTCTTTGTAAGTATTTTGGTAAAAATACCTCTCCCGTCTCTCTTAATTTTAATATTGAGCAAATTGGTTCATCTCAAAAATTCAGAGTAATTTAATCTCTGCCAATTTCGAAAGTGAACAATTAAGGACAAATAATCATAATGTTAATGTTTTCTGTTGATTTTATTCACATAAGTTTGGCCGGTGCAATAGCAAATTTAGCTCTCGTAATTTACACATTCTATCAATTTGGTCATGATTTAACAAATTTAGCTTGCAATGTCTTTGTAAATGTGTAAATCTGGAGGCTAAATTTGTTTCTTTTTTTAAAAATCAAAATAAAATTAACAAAATATGTAAATATTGAGGGCTAAATTTGTTATTGTACCAATCAAAATTGTGCACAATTGAAGAATAACATTAACTTTGTAATTAATTGTCCTTAGTTACTCACTTTTAAAATTGAACGGTATTATATTGCTCCAATTTTTTGAGAGAGACTAGAGAGGTCTTTTTATCAAGTATTTTCCGTCAAATTTTGTCAATTTGGAATTTTGGTTAAACTATCCTCATATGACGTGGTATATGATTGACAATAAATAAACACGATAAGTTGACAAATTTTAACAAAAAAACCAATGAAGATAACAATTGGGTTAGGATTTTTAAATTGAAGAACTAGAAAGACTTAATTTCTAACTTTTTTTAAGTACAAAGATTAAATCCCAAATTTTATTAAAGTATAGAGACTAGACCTGCCCATGGGCCGGGCGGCCCGGCCCGGCCCGACGGCCCGCTCGAAATATGGGAGGGTTCGGGTAAAATTATAGGCCCAAAATATGGGCTTGGGCAAAAAATGAGGCCCGTTTAAAAAATGGGCCGGGCTCGGGCTCAACTTTTTTGGCCCGAGCCCGGCCCGAATATAATAAATATATAATTTTTATTTTATTTTTTAATTTTAAAATTATTTTTTTTATTTTTAAAATATTTTTTGTGTTTATTAAAAATAGGGCAGTAGGGCAGGCTTATTATTTTTATCGGTAGGCACTGGCAAAATTTTAGGCCCATATCTCGGTAGGGCAGTAGAGACTCCGCCAAAAAGTTGAGCCCGAGCCCGGCCCATGGACAGGTCTAATAGGGACTAACAGCAGATTTTAACCATCATAACTCATCAACTCTTTTCCTTCTCTCTCTTGAAAAACTCACTATCCCTACCTTCAGCTTTTTCATAGTAATGATTTTCTTTTTTGGTTCTACATTTCATAGAAATGATCAATGAGATAGATTTTCTCTATATTTTCTTTTTATGGTGTCAATTTCAAGAATAAAATTGAAATTGTTGGATTAATGATGTAATTTTTATTCTATGATACTTTTCAAATAGGGAAAATTTGCTGTTAGCCTTCGTACTTTGACAAAATTTGAGATTTAATCTAAGTACTTAAAAGGTTAGAAATTATGTCATTTAACTGTTTTGTTTTAAAAATCTCAATCCAATGGTTAAAATCGTAAATATTTTTTTATCAAATTTTATCAATTTGGCATGTTGATTAAGCTACCCTTATGTGATGTATCATATGATTGATGGAAAATAAACATATTGAGTTAACAAAATTTAAATTTAACAAAAGCTACCCTTAAATAAGAGTTCCTTGTTCTCCTTCATTGTGTGATCCATGTGTTTTACAGACGGTGTTGCTAGCTTTTGGCTTTGTTTATGTTATAATAAATGTCTGTAATGGCAGTAGAATGATCGCAAAGTAATAAAAAAGAAAAATAAAAACATACAGATTTTACATGGAAAATTCTTATCGAAAAAAATCACGAGTAGATGAGGAGAATTCATTATGTTGAAAAACACACGATACAAAAGGAGTTCGACTACATCTATTTAAGGGTTAAACAACCCTGTTATAATCAATGTCTATTTTGTCGTATTGCATGGTTCGTATTGCAGGGGCACAGATCCCTCTATTTTGCCTCTCTCTTTTATTTTTTAACAAATGAAGAGATTCGAATCACAAAACTCTAACAGTTTTTGAATGTTCGAGAATTGATCTATTCAACCTTCAAGCTTGTTTTCTTGGGGAGAGATTTTAAGCTCACTGCTTAGGAGCGAAACATAATGATCTCTTGTAATCTCCACTTTGAACGAAGCATAAAAGATATCATATTAGTTAGGTCATTTTATTACTCTCATGAACAATTTGTACCTACCACATGAACAATTTGATTTAGAATGTACATTGTAATTGTATTGAACATTCACAAACTACGACTTAGATTATAAATTGGTTTCAGTTTTGAAAATATTCTAATTAAGTCCTCCAAATATCAATATTGTATCAATTAGGTTATTTTATCGATCTAAAGTGACAACTCAAATTGAATGAAGCATATTTAAACCATATGGATCCAAAATATAATATAAATGTAAGAATGTTTTTAAAAATGCATATAATTTACTAATATATAAAATATAAATTATTAATATTATTTTTAAACATTAGGATGAAAAGTGAGAATATATCATCAAAATTCTTATCCTCTGAAATCGATTATTATTATTTTTTACATAAAAGCGACAATGCATGTAGTAAAAACAAATAAAATCACTAAAAGGTAAATCTAAATGAGAGGAACAAATAATTATAATGAGTATTCTTTGTCTTTCTAGCCTTCGACACAAGAAAAAGAATTTTACACATTCTTTCCTTGTGTCGAAATAATAATAATTTCAAGACCCGTTTATTAAAAATTTCTATTCTTAGTTTCGATTTTTCCAAACTAAATGTCACATTCGCCCACCTATTTAAACTACCCAAGTCGTACTACAACAAAGCTAATAAACAGCCTCAATTATATTTTTTTATTAGATATTATAATTAAAAGAAATTCACACGTGTCAATTAGATCATGTATGCGTAAAAGTGACAACATTCGTGTAATTATTGAAATACTGATTTAGTTATTTATTAAAAATTTCGAATTTTTAATTGGCAGGAACAATAGATAATGTGATAAGAAAGATTCATATATATATATATATATATACGTGCATGTTTAAAGACAATATGTATATTTGATGAAAACCAAGCCCGATTTTAATATTATTGGGGTCCTTGACAAAACAATAAAATGAAATTTTAGGTTCTTTAAAAGTCGGAAAATTTTTTTTAAGTCCCTTAAAAGTTAGTAGAAAATTTTAGACCCCTTAAAAGCTAAAAAAAGTTTTTTGGGCCCCTTAAAAGTTAGCAAAAAAATTTTCTTGACCTTTAAAAGTTAAAAAAAAAAATTCGGCCCTTTAACAACTAGAAAATAATATTTAGACTCCTTTCAGCCTTAGACCCTAGGTGACTACACCTCCAAACGACCCCAAGGCCGGACCTGATAAAAACTATTTATTTTTCCATTAAAATTAATAAAAATTATTTATGACGGGATAATTTTAAATATTTCATTTAATAAATTACAAATATATATACTAAAGCAAGGTTTTGATCATGTTTAGATGGATATGTTTATATTTTTGCAAGTGGCATAGATTACCGTATGAGACATCACAGTAGCATTTAAATTGTGTAATAGCTGTAGAACGTGGGGTTGACCGTGTTATTGGTTTTATTTTTAATGCGGCGCGTTTATTTTTTTATCTTACATTATAATATTGTAATATTTAATTTTATTATCATTATTATTTTTATACTAATTATAATTAACGCACCGCCCATCTAATTATATGACAAAATCATTGAGTTAAAGAGTATGGAAAATGTGTTTAAAATGAAAAGTGTGATTTCATTAATTCACATTTATAAATATATTAATTATTATATTACAAAGTCAAAATTTGGGACAGCCATTTTCACAAATAATTTACGCAGTTTATTATAAATTTACAATTTTTTATATAATTTCACGTTTAAGTTAATTTTATTATAAATTAGGGACAGTTACATGTCTTTGACTCTTGAACCATGTGATATATTTACTATTATTATTCGGTTTTTAATAAAAATAATGTTGGAATAAATTAATTATGAAAATGATGTTTTGTTACAGTAATTTTGAGTGTAACATGATGTATTGGTGACATCGCATCAGTAAACTTTTTTTTAAAATATGACAGAGGAAAAGTTGAAAAAAAATAAATTTTTTGGTGCTGCTTGATACATTAGCGGCACTGATAAATTTTAAAAAATTTTAAAAATAAAAAAATATAATACTTTTCTCTTACATTTAATGCATTAATGTCTTTTCCTATAACTTCGGTGATATTTTTTCTTCAACACCTGTATTATTTGAATAGGTCACTTTATATATTCACTTTTACTTTTTTTAGTCATTTATATTTATTTTAGTTCTCTTATGATGTTTTATTTTATCTTATTTCATTCATTATAAATATTTCTTTTACTCTTACCACCTGTTTTATATTTTTATTGATTTTTTTATAATCAGATTTCCATTTTAAGTATTTACATGAAATCAGAGCTTCAATTAGACTTGATTATAGACGAGACCATTGCCTAGGCTTGAAGGCTCGTTCAAAAAGTGAGATGATTGGGACAAAAATAGAAGTCCCAAAAATTGACTTGAACAAAAAAAAAAGTCTATTTTCTAAACAAACTAGTCCATGCCTCAAGAAGGATTTTTTTTTACCTCGAGCTCGACCAGGCTTGAATCAACCTAAACTTCTCTTTTTTTGCTATTGCTTTGTTACTATTTCGCTATTATATTGCTACTATTTTATTGTTATCGTTTGAGTATTGTATAACTCTTGTTTTGTTGTTAATTTTGCTACTATTTTGGAGATATTTACTTGCTAAGTTGCAATTATTTTAGTACTATCTTAAGTATAATCTTTTTAACTTATTTTCAATTTGTTAGAAAATATTTATTTTAATTTGTAGTATATTTCATGTATTATATTTTATAAATTTATTTTTATATAAAATTTTTTAATATGAGCAGGTCGAATTTAGCTCGAGTTTAGTGTTTTTAATCTGTGCCGGGCTTAAACAACAATTTAGACCAATTGATTCAGTTATTAATACTAAGTAATTTAAAATATTTTAAATGTTATATTAATTTATTTATTTTCTTTCCTTTGTATTTTATGATTTGAAAAAAAAAAAAAGACCCATCAACTAAGAAACCAGAATTGAATTTTTTTTCCAAGACGATTGCGTAAGGTGTTTTACTCCTACCATATTTTTCTCTATATCGTTTATATAGATAATAATGAAATTTTAATTATTTAAAATACTTTATTACCATAATATTTTTCCTTTTGTTGAGGGTTTTTTCCTCTAACCTCTTCTTACGGGAGTTATTTTCATATTTATAAGGCATAGTTTACTGATGAGACGTATTAGAGGATAATTAAATGTCAAACACAACAACATATTTCCTTTCTAAGTTTGACACGTAACCTCATAAGTATCTTTGAAGGGGTTTTCTCGCGAGTAGATGAGCTGGGAGGTGAAGCTGGAGAGTGGTGAACTGGCTAGTCGGTGAATAGGGAGGTGACAAATTGCGGATCAACTAGCTAGCAAAGGGGGCAAGCGGGAGCGAAGTGATTAGCTGGAGGAATTGCGAGCCGTATGGTGAATGAGCTCGTAGAGTGAGTGAGTTGAAGGTCACTAGGTGATATGCATGACTAAACATGTTTCCTAAGCACGGTACTGATTTCTTTAAACAATATATTTCACTTTTGTTTTTCAATTATCTAAAATAAGTTTAATAATACTATTCAATATTTAATTTAATTTATAAAATTAATAGCGTATTTAATTAATTTCTCTATTATTATAAATTGAAACAAATTTACCAATGTGTATTTTAAGGTAAAAGTTATGACCACCATTTACTCAATATGTTTTAATTAAATTAATTTAATAATACTTAAAAATTATAATTTAATTGTGGAATGGATAATTGCAATGAAGACCCTCCATGATTTTTCCATTGCATAAAAGGGGTTCTGCATGGATCAATTACACTTTTAGTCATTAAATATTACAAATAATTTTAAAATTGAACCCAGATTTGATTACAACTTTTCATTACAACCCTACTCTTTTTAAGAATTAGCATATTTGTCCCCAAACATTTTTTTATAATTAAATCTCATATTTTTCCACCAAAAACATTCATTAGTAATAATAATATTACTTCAAAATTTCCAACCATATCTTTGCAAAGAAACTACCTAATATTGATTTATTCTAAATACATACAATTTCAAATTTTACATTATAAACACATTATCTCATTGATATTTTATTGTAATAAATGTTTTTTTATTTGCATAATTTCATTTGTCAAGGTTTGGTTGAATCTTATAATACGATCATGAACGAAATGAAATGAAACTTAACAATAAAATACCAAATTCAATTTATATTTAGGGTAAAAATCGAACTCCACTAAAAAAAGAGAGGCAAACTTTGCTATTAAGTAAGAGAAAATATTAATTTAGTTTCTATTAAGGTATTGTGAAATACTTTGTTGCAGGGATCTTATGGTGCGGGGGCAGTAGAGTGAGGAGCGATAAAGATGGAGCCGGTGGGTGTTGAGTGGTGATGAAGATTGGTGGTTTTTATGCTAGGTGTTAGGCGATGATGAGGATTGACGGTTTTTATGTTGCAAATAAACAAAAAAAAAGTATTTTGCGCTAATTATAAAGAGATCCCTAGCTTTAGCCAGAAGTCAAAAAATGCAACATCAGCAACCCTTTAGTGGATTAACGAAATTTTTAATGGCAATTACGGATCGAACCATTATCTTAATTAGAGTGACTAAATTGAGAAAAAAATTAAATTGACCAAAATAAAAATAATATTGTTTTAGAGTGACTCGCAGAATAGTTTACCCTAAATAAATTTACATTGAAATCTATTTAAGATAAATAATATGAAAACTCATAATTAATGTAGATTTATTATAAGGGTGAATATTTGATATACAATTTCTTTTATTTTACAAGCAGAATTACAATTATGACATATATATTTTATTTTTAATATTTTAACATATTTCTATAAGACCTCCCCTGATAGAGTATCAAATAATTTCCCTTATTATAATTTTAAAATTAAAACTATGTTAAATAAAGTAGATTGTATTTATTAAGGGTGGCTTTGGATGAGCGATTGGGTGCGGTGCGTTTAGCTTACTTTTTGTCTCACGCTACAGTATCACTACAGTATCTAATCTCACCGCCATCGCTGTTTTTACACTAACCGCAGGTAAACGCACCGCTCATCAAAACTCACCCTAAATAACACAGATTTTAAGGAATTCATGTGTAGAAAAACTTAAACCCTTCGCATATTGTTTTTTTTTTAAATTGATTTTAAATATTATATAAAAACTAAAATTAAAAGAATCAGCACATTTTACATTAAATTTGATAAATAAATGTGTTTTGAATTTTTTTGTTGTTGTAGCGAATAACGGTTTAAACATTACGGAATTTAATAAAAAACCCTAAACTATACTCTTGTTCTTAAAATGGTATATAAACTCCTTTTGGTCAAATATGATATTCAAACTCAACTTTCATTACTAAATTTATCCCAAAAGTTAACACTATTACGAGAAAAAAAAAAACCATGAGGGTTGCCATGTCATCAATATTTGACTTGAAAAAAGATTGTATGCAACTGTGATTTCACATCATCCTTATCCCTTTTCCTCCTGATTTTTAACATTTTTAGTTGGATTTAAATTTTTTCTGAAGGAAAAAGCTAAAAATAAGGAAGAAAAATCTAATTTGTCATCTTCCTATTGAGAAGGGATAGCGATAATGTGAAATTACATCCTTTTATTTATTTTTTGATTTATCCTTTTGATGGAATTTGAAATGAAAAATAGAAAATATTAAATATAATAAAAGGTAAAAGGTAAAAAAAATGTACAAGTCTCATTTAACTATATTATTACTCTCTCATTCAACAAAAAATAATAATGTCGCCCAATCACCAAGCATCCTGTGGTAAAAATGCCATGTAAGCAATACCACATAATTATTTATGTAAAATAATTCCAAAAATAAAGAAAAATTTAAAAATCGTAATGGTATTTTTAATTTTTTAAAAATATATAAATAATCAATATATAATTGAAAATATTAAATTAATATTAATTAAATACGAATGTTGTTTCTTGAGTTAGATAAATTTTTTACCTATTACTTTTTTTATTACATTCAATATTTTTCTTGAGTTAGCTTGTGATTGGTTAAATTTTTTTCTTAATAGGGTTAACTTTTGGGTAAAATGAGTAACAAAAGTTAAATTTGAGCAAAGGGGAGCCGGGAGTTGGTAGGGATTTCGGTCCCCTTAAAATTTTTATTTAATTTTTTTTTAAGTTATAAAATTTTATATTAATAATGATAAAATTACACTTTAACCTTCTAAAGATAATAAAATTTAATTTAATTATTTAAAAATTATAATGATATAGGCTATTAAAATAATAAAATTATATTTTTACTATATTAAAAATATATAATTTAATTTCGATTCCTAAAAGAATTTATGGCTTTTCCCTTGAGTTTAAATATCACATTTGACCAAAAAAATTTTAAGTACGGGTTTGAAAATACGGGTATAATTTAGACTTTAGAGGGTATTTTTTTAAATTAAGTCTTAAAAAAAGATACTGTTGCAGTGATGTGCCATTGGAGGCTGGCTACAAAGTGGGGGTTAATACCTTCCATCATTACTATCCATGATGTACGGAAAGCCGGCATCCTCCACATGAAAAAGACCCCCCCAAAAAAGCTTGTTGAAATGAAGAAAATAAAGAAAACGAGTTTTTTTCTTTTAACCAAAAAGGAAAGGGTTTTTGAAAATATTAAAAAATATATATGAAATTGCAGTTAATTAATTAATTAATTATAAAAAAGGAAGGTAAAATAGTTAAATCTTTCCTTTATTGAGCCAGCAAATTTACGCCCAGCATCCTCTTTCTCTCTCCATCTGGGTTTTTAACTTTCTTTAATTGGGAGCCTTTTGCTTTCTTTTATCGAACTTCAAGCTTCCAAATTCAGAACCAAATACCAGTTTCTTTATAAGGTAAAACTTAAGAAAATAAATCACAAATCTTTGACCTTTGTATTTTTTTGTGTGCATGTTAATGAGCTAAAATTAGTGGGTTTTTGGTACTTTTTTCTTTTTCATTCACCTGGATCTGATGAACATGTTCTTTTTTTTTTCACTAGGGTTTTCATATAATTTTTTTTTTGTTATGAACACAAGCACAAAAATTAAGAAAACCTCACTTGGATCTTTCTTTTTTTAAGTAATTCTTACGTATTATAATACAAGTTGTTATTTCTATGGAGAAATGATAAACTTGAATCACTTTTTTTGTTTTGTTTTGTTTTGAGGAAGAAGATAATATAGTGAAGAAGAATGGCAAGGGAGAAGATCAAGATCAAGAAGATTGACAACTTGACTGCAAGGCAAGTGACTTTTTCTAAGAGAAGAAGAGGGCTTTTCAAGAAAGCTGAAGAGCTTTCAGTTCTTTGTGATGCTGAGGTTGCTCTCATCATTTTCTCGGCAACTGGGAAACTATTTGAATTCGCTAGCTCCAGGTATAAAAAATTTGCACTCTCTTTTTTAGATTTGTATGTGTAACTATTGCAGCAAGTTCTTCTTTTAGATCGTACCCTTTATGAAGATGAAAAACCCTCCATTAATATCTCATAGCTATGGCCTGGATTTTGTGACTATGAACTTTCTCTACTTTGAGTTTATGAAGAAACCCTTTATGGATTATAATCTTTTTACTTCAATTTTTCATTCTACATGGATCATGAAAGCTGTTTATAAACATATTTGTTGGCAATACATCGGTCACGTAGTGTTCATGTTGAGATTTTACGATTTATGGCTTAACTTATTAATTGATTGTCATTCTTAGATGATTTTTGGTACTTTTTCCTGTTTTACTATCCTTATGCCCTTAGATTACTGTTCCATGATGGTATATGTTGGGAATCTTTAGTGACACATATTGCTATACAATATAATATATGTTGTTTTATATAATTTATAGACACCTTTTTGTTGTTCCATTTGTATAGATTTGGGAAGTGACTACTTGTTAGTATCAAAGGCATATTTCGAAATGTGGGATATTTTCCATCAAAACTATGATATTAAAAGAATAAAGTATATGTTTTGATTTAGTCCTTTCTATATTGGCTCTAACAGGTATGATTTATAAAAGCCAAATTACTTGTTTACAAATAAGAAGAATGCTGTAATGGAATGAGCCAAACAAGATATTATGAATGATTTAGAGGATGAAATGATGCTTTGTGTTGAATGCATGTACTAAGGCTTATATTAAATTTTTTTTTTTGTGTGTTTGAAGGGTTATTTTTTATACACATTTTTCTTGAATAATCTTATTATAGGTTCTGGTCATATCTGTTCTTTTTAAGATAATACCTAAAACTACCCATAGCCCTTCCCCAATCCATGAATAAGAGGATAATGCACTTCAGCGCGCTCAAACCTACATCCTCCTGCATTGGCAACAATGCCTATACCAATCGAGCTAAAACTCAATCGGCTTCATACACATGTTCTTGAATGTGTTATTATTAATGTTGATATGATATATGTCATATTTTTCTATGGATAAAATTAGTTACTCACCTTATCAATGAAAGCATATTATTGCCTATAAATCTTGATAATACAAAATATTAATACTAAAAAGTAGACCCCATTTTGAGTTAAAAAAATTAATGGCTAAAAAAGATTTGTAGTCTTTTAAAAATAAATTTATTTTAATTTTAATCAAAATTAAACACCCATTCACTTAACTAAGTTGGTATTACTTCATTCGTAAAGCCGAATTTAGGGAGGCTTTTTGTAGTAGTATTGTTTAATTTCACTGTTAATTAGGTCTTAATAATTCAATTAATTTTTCATACAATTTTGGTTATGATTTGAGTGGAAGTCACATGTGTTGATATAAAGTCATTCTTTCGTATAATCTTTTCTCATCTTGTAATAACTATAACTAAATATCAGCAATTGGTATTAGAAATTGCCTCTTGCTTCATGTTAATCTTCACCTAAACAATAATGTTATCATTTTTTTCCCCTTTATGTGAAGCATGAAAGATACTTTGGGAAGATATAATTTGCACTCCAGCAATATCAACAAATTGGGCCAACCTTCTCTTGATCTCCAGGTATTTTACGAAAATTCATCTCATTTTTCCCTGCATGCCTTCAGATCCTTCTAATTATCTACTTATTATTTCTATTTTTCCTTTACATTTTCTTTCTATTGTTATTTCGTAGGTAAAAACACTTTTTTGGTCTTTTTCAATTTTGATATTAAATAAGTTGAATCTTCGAAAAAAGATGAAGTAATTTAATCTTTTTCAATTTCAAAGTAAACAACAAAAGACAATTCATCATGATGTTAATGTTTTCCGTCAACTATCGTAATTTTGATTGGTATGATACAAATTTAGCCCTCAATGTTTGTATATTTTGTGTAAATGTAAAGACCAAATTGAAACAAGTATAAATTTTGTATGCTAAATTTGTTATTATATTGGTAAAAAAATATGTACAATTGACAAAAAAATGTTAACGTTGTGATTATTTGTTCTTAGTGTTGCCTACTTTTGAAATTGGCAGAGATCAAATTACTTTAAATTTTAGAGAAACTAATTTACTTATTTTCGTATTAAGAAGGACCGAAAATGTTTTTATTTATTTATTTACCTTTTCATATTAAAAGATGGAATGTGTTTGCAAATATCTGTGAAAGTATAGCTTTTAATGGAGTGATAATGTAAATATGCTATTTTTCTATTATAGCTGGAGAACAATAACAACATACGATTGAGCACGGAAATAGTTGACAAGACCCACCAATTAAGGTTAGTAATCCCTAATCTGTTTGGTTGTTTAAATTAAGATTAGGAATGGATTAGAGATTGATAAAAATTGATTGAATTGGGAAATGATACGAATGAGATTAAATTAGTTGAATTATTATTTTAATAATTTTTATTTTTAAAAATTTATTTATTTTGAATTGGTTAGATTAATTAAATCGAGAATCAGTAATCTGACTGATTTAAACACCAATCCGAAAGGGTATTTGATATTTAATTTTAAGTTTAACTTTTGAACAGGCAGATGAGAGGGGAAGATCTTCAAGGACTGAACATTGAGGAATTGCAGCAACTAGAGGGGATGCTTGAATCTGGACTTAAATGCGTTTTGGAAACCAAGGTTTACACATATACATGTTCACTAATTTGTGCTTCCCATCTTGATTTTTTTTTTTTAACAATTAAAAATATTTTGCAGAGCAATCGGATTAGGAACGAGATCTCTTCACTTGAAACTAAGGTTAGTATAGTCAACCATTTTTATAATAATCTTATTTGTCCATCAAAATTTTGGATGTTATGAAGATGTGACTGTTATATATCTATAACAATATCTAAATATTTGAAATTTAAATTATATTTAATTTTTAATAAATTCTTAAATTAAAATTATAATATATTAATGATATTATTAATTAATGAGATTTAGATTATATGTTTAATAAAAAAATTATGTTTATTTAATAAAATACTATTAATATAGTTTTAATATAAAATTTAAATATTTTATTGGTTCACTTAGAAATGCAACTAATTTATGGTTGCTGCTATTATTATAGACTTGACTATTGTAATGAAATGACGTTAAAAATTGATATTGATGTGCAGGGAGCGAGGTTGTTGGAAGAGAACAAGCAACTTAAAGAGAAAGTAGGTAGTTGGTTTATCAAGCTGTATTGTTGTTATTGTTTCAAAATTATATCATAAAAGAAATTATGGGGGGTTTTCAGATGGCAACATTGTACAAGAGAAAAAGAGATTCAGATGTTGTTGGGGAAGAAGGTGTGTCATCAGAATCTGTTACAAATGTTTGCAGTTGCAGCAGTAGCTGCCCTCCATTAGAGGATGATAGCTCTGATACTTCTCTTAGATTAGGGTAAGTTTAGATATTTTATATGTTCTCAAATAGTAAATGAGGGACTGGTACTAGTCTCAATTTAACTCAAATGAACTCTATTGGCGGATGAGAGTTTATGCTTAGTTTTTTCGTTGTGTTTTGCAGGCTTCCTTTCACTTAGCCAAAGCAAATGAGAAGAGATGAAGTATATTGAATAAACAGTTGGCCTTTGTAAGATTATTCATATTATTATATATGTAAGGTGGAATTTTAACCCAAGTTATGTTTATTTGTGAAATAAATGTACCCGAAGAAAGATTAAAATGAGATGTTTGTAAATTTAGGGTTTATTGATTTTAGTGTATGTGTATTGTATTAAGGGAAAATAAGTCAAATATACAGACGAAATGTGGAGAAAAGTTATTTATTTATTTTTTTAATTGCTTTTATTGATGGTTTCTTTAATGAGAACTCATAATTAGTAAATGACTATGAGGTATATATTAAGAAGGTTGATAAGCAATTAAATACAAAAAAAAAAAGAAAATAAAAGATTAAATATAGGAGATGAATATTTGCTAAATTCCTTGAAATATTTTATGGCATGTGTAATATCCGACACACCTCAATAAATAGATATGATTAAGTTTGTGATGAGAAATTCTTTATTATTTATATTTTTGTGAATGTATGCATTCAAAATTGTTGTGCACGTTGAAGCTCGAGCGATTCTTGAAGGTTTACTTATTGCATGGGAGAAATGTTACAGACAGTTGGAGATAGAATGTAACAATGCACTACTTGTGGAGTCCGTTCTTATAGGGAGAGCTGCCAGTAGTAATGTAGCTGAATTACGTCTCATCAATTGTTGCCTTAAGAGGAATTGGAAGACAAGAATTAGTCACATCCTTAGATCTCAGAATATGGTTGCTGATCAAATGGCGAAATTTACGTATGATAATCAAATTGGGTTGAAGCTTTTCGAGGATCCCCTAATTTCAGTTCAAGAGATTTTACTTTCAGATGATGATATCTTAAGTAGAGTTATTTAATTTCATTGTTTTTATTTGTTTCTATTAAATAATGTTCCTAACAAAACAATCTATAAAATTCTTTTCGAGTTTGGACTAGAATGTAACTTAGCCTAAGACATCTACTTGTTTAGGTTTATAAAGCAGAAATAAAAATGTATAATTCACATGAAGAAAACTTAGATCCTTGTACGATAAGTGAACTTCATTGATCACCAGTGTCGACATGCTCATCACGTTGAATTATTTTCTTTTTATTTCTATTTTCTACAATTTTCTACAATGACTCCTTTTGGATAGCTTTACCAAATTTCCTTATAAGAGACGATTATTCTTGCAACTCTTTAAAGAGGCAATTATGCCATTAAATGTGCCAACATCAGCTTTCATTTACATGCATGGTAGTGACCTATTTAGCCTCATCATTTACATGCTCAATAGATGCCACCTTAATTGTAGACTTCTAGGGTAACGAATGTAGTGTCTTTCGAACTATTTTCACCTTCAAGTTTTCCTCGTCAAGAGAAGAAGCTTCATTAGTTATATCGCAAATTTCATCATAAAATTCAGAAATGGTCTTCAAACTTGGTGGTAAGCATTTCAAGTTTTAACGGCTTGATTCCAAGAGTTTCTTCATGTGTAATTTCTAGAATAGTCTATGCTTCGTGAGCACTTTCAAATCTTTTATTGAAAATAAGGTATGATGCTTTGATTTGCAATTCACTACTCTTATCTTCTTTAGAGGTTTAAGTAGCTTCAAGCTTTATGGTACATATACCATTTGTTTCGGTTCAAGGAGGCTCTCATCTGATTAGAATTGATCTCTCGCCCAGACTTTTCAATAGACATAATTAGATTTATTCGAGAGCGGTGAACATGTAGTAGATTGTATTCTTTCATACTTTATATTGCACAACTACCAGACGTAAGATCTCACAAATACTTTAGATATGTGACTCTAATACTGAATGAAAAATTCAAAACTAATAGAAAGGTATACCAATATATGTGGGTACACTGAATGACACAAAGAAAGTTGTTAGCGTAGTTCGAACTTAACCTTCCTCTACAGAATCTTAGTGTATGACTTAATGAATTCACCTCACAATCCTCATTTATATTTTATAGGGCCACACGCAAATTTATATTTTCCAAATCATCATTTCAAATGTAGATTTAGCTTAAAATAAATAAATAAATAATTCTCAAATGCCATTTGGGGTTCCTAACACCAGGTCAATATTATTTAGGTAAAAGAAATATTCAATATTATTTAAATAATTAATTTTTTCCCATATTATTGGGGATAAAAGCGAAAATTGTAATATAAGAGTTATTGGTTTATTTAAAAATTAAATCTTTAAAAATATTAATGAAATTAAAGAAAACAGAGAAATCGATTGAATAGTCAAAATGGGTTTGACAGGAGAGAAGGATTGCAGTTGTTTCTAGAGATTATTTTTGTTTTAATTTAGTTGGTTGTAAATTTTTTATTTTTTTCACCAAAAGAAAAAAAATCATTTTGTCAAACAACCCAAAATTAATATAAAAATTTGAGAACCAAATTGAATTAGGCTTAATCTACAAGTTGGTATTTAAACTTTTTTTTCATTTTGGTAGGTAAACTTTTCTTCGTTACAAGTGATATATGAACTACTTTTTTCCCCAAATTGATATTTCCATTAGTTAAATTGTTTTAAATCTATTCTAAAAGAGATTAACCTACAAATTGGTACTTAAACTATACAAATTAATTTCTTTTGGTACTTAAATATTTTTTGGTCATAAGTGGTACCTAAACTGTTATTATGTTACCCAATTTACACCAAAATCTGTATTCGTTAAAAAATTCCAACCAATAATAAACCATTACATCATATGAACTTTGAAAAATATTTTTAATTCTTTTAATTTCTTTTTTCTTTTACATTATTTTATCTCTTTTTATTTTTTACACTTTCCTATTTTTTCTTTCTTATTCCTTCGTAATGTTTAGCAACACTAGCAATGCTTAAAATTTGTCATCCCAAGGTTGGATACTGGCGATTAATTCTATTTTTGAACTTCACCACTTGCTTACTCTACCTGATGGGATTGAAAAAGTTATTTATTGATTAAAATCAATTTTTAGAACTAGACCGAAACTAGTCGGGTACTGGTCCGGAGGTAAGGGTGAAACCGATACAAACCGATTAAACCAAGCTAAAAATTCAAATGAATCAATTTTCTCTATTTTTTAAAATATTTTATTTTTATAATTTTTTAATAATTTATTTGATCGAACCAAATGAACCGATTAAATTGAAAACTTGTGGCTAGTTTTAAAGAAAGAATAAAGGAAAAAGGAAAAGAATAAAACTTGTCTCTTTTTTTTTTTTTTTGCCACATGTTAATTTTAATAGACTCTATGCTTTAATTAATGTTTGAATTAACAAAAGTACCAATTTAGAAAAAAATAGTTTAAATATCACTTGTGACCCAAAAATATTTAGGTACTAAAGTGGAAAAAATGCATAGTTAGTACCAAATTTTGAGTTAAATACACTTAACGGTTTGACATAGGCAAAAATAGTTTATGCACCAAAATGAAAAAAAAAATTAAATACCAATTTATGAATTTATTCATCGAAAAAGAATCAAAGCTTTAAGCGAAAAGAAAAAGGAATGCAGAATATTACCTAAAAAGAAAGGAATGAAGAAAACGAGATATGGAACTACTGGAGTCATCAGATTCTTGAATAACAAAATACCACAATAATATTGAATGCTAACTTAGTATCTTTCCCCCTCTACTTAGTTCTCCCTTTAAATCCAACCACCTATTTACAAATGATGAGTACACAATGAATAATAATAGTAGTGGTAATAACAATAATGCTAGCTTCAAAAAACACAGCTAAGCATTATAAATATATATATAAATGGCAATCAGGCGCGATTTAGCACTCTAATTATTCGGTGCGCCACCATGAACTACCGACTTCTCATTGTCTTTCTTGTCCTGGCCGACCGAATGAGACCTACTTCCACTCTGGTGACTGCCCATTTCCTCTATTTCTGCAGACATTTCTTCCTCGATTGGAAGGGTCAGTTTTGAGCCCTCCAGTGCAACACCAAGAACGATGTTCTCTTCCAAGGAAGCCGGCCTGGCTACCGATGGTACCGGTACAGGCTTATTATCAACATCCTGCTTTGCTTGTGAATCACCCAATGGGATTTCGGATTCTTCATTTGCGGATTGTGGATTAGGTACTGGAACCCTTCCCGAGCTTGTTGTCTTTCGGGTTTCACCCTTGCTCTCACTGAGTTGCTTTTCAGAGTTGACTTCAACTGAACCAACAGGCACCGAGTTCCCACTTTCGTTTGAACTTAAACCAGAATTATTGGTTGATGAAGCCATAACCTTGTCTTCTTTGGAGTCCAATGCTGATCCGGAGTTAGTATTTCCCTTCGAGTCAGATGTTGAGGTTGGAGTTAGTATTTCTTCGTTTGCACGTGTTGGAGCTTTGGCTTTGTCATCACTGTTGATTTTATAATCGGGTTCAATGAGGAGAAGTGGACGGTTGGTAGCCGCTCCAGAACGTCTGAAAATAGTATCAGCAAAGGGTATATCTTCAATTTCAGGCTCACTGTATATTTTCTGAACTGTGCGGATAGGGGTGGCAAGCCGGGCACGATGATGGCTAATAACTCTGAGAAGATCCAACATTATGGCTTCCTGTTGCAATACAATCATCAGATACAAGCAGAATGTAGGCTTTTCAAATGTACGCGGGACCTATGCATGTCATGAATGTACATACGCCATACGGACAAATTAACCGTAAATTATATTATCATCCGAGCAAAGACTGTCAATGCTTCTTTTTATCATGCTTTTGGAACGTATCCGCTACTGTTATCCATGGGAGAAAGGGACTATCAATAATATATGATGCACCATTTCATAAATATATATGTTTTTTTTTAAGATGGAGATTCTAAATCACCATTTCATATTACATCAGCATATCTTTACATGAAGCACAAAGTACAAATGGGTTTACCTTAACACAGAGGTATTCTTCAATATGTGAAGTTTTCACAAAACAAGATACCAATATCTGAAACAATATCAACAAATAGAAAGGAGTTAAAAACTTCAAACTGAAGCAATTTCCATTGCTCCAAAAAACAAAGAGTTAACAGCCACAAAAGTCTAGGCTGAAATTTTGCATTTTGTTAGTATGTCGATTACATAAATGCAAGAAAGACAAAATAAACTAATGGGCTTAGATGGGCAGCCAATAGACCAAAATGAAGTTTAACTACTGTTATGAACAAGCTACACCAGCTCAAATAAACTTTAAGGGCCAAAATGAACTATCAGATCTATGAACAAACTGCAATGTAGCAATTTCAACAAAAAGCAATCAGAGAAATATTTTTTTGGGGAAAAATATGCCAACAGTAAAAACTCTCACCAAAAGAGCCTGGTTTTGTGGATCGATACTTTCCAAAAATACTCTTCTATGCAATCTTTGCTGTTCTACTTGAGGATTTTTGGCTAAAACCTTCCGCATGTCTGCTACTACATTCTGCATAGAAGAAAATTTCAAGGGTTCATGAACTCTAAAAGGAAGACAAGCTAGTCCTTACTTTACAAGTTAACAGCAAGACAAACTACAGGTTCTTACATTGATTTTGTTAACATCCAAATGACTAATGGCAAAGTAATTCTTGATGCGCCAATGAGTCTTCTGGCTAATGTTCCTCACAACATTCACAGTGAACTTGTGGTTTGGAATGTGAACTGCTTCACGGTCATCACCTCTTATAATTGTTGGCGACCACCATCCTACATGCTGAAACAGTAAAGTAAACAAAATCAATCAAGATGTACAATGCCTTGGATAGCTAAACAGAGGCAAAGTAAGCACAAACCTCGACTGTCCCTGAAACTTCATAGCCGTCTATTTTAGTTTGAATCCACTCATTGACAACAAACGGTCTTGTTGCATGGATCATTACACTTGAAAGAAAATTTGTAAATATCTGAATTCACGAGAAAAAAATTTGAGTCGGAAAAATGATCAAAAAGAGCTTCAAATTAAGAACTTGATAAGTATATAGATAAAGATAACATGAATGTATTATGGGCAAGAACCAACATACTGGTTACATGCATAATAATAATAGGTAATGCCAGAGTTGAGAAACATGAGATTGTGAGTGCATCAAAGAAATAAACAGATCAAGAAACCCCACAGGCTTTAACCACCATTCTTATGTAAATTTACATTATAATATACACTATGATATGTAAGAATATCTCGATTTTCTTTTTAAGGCAACCATGAAGAATTATGGCTCAATGAACACAGAAGTTTTAGGATAATTCACTCAAGATACTTTCAGATTTCAGTCTGATATTCATCCATTGTTGATATTTAGTTACATTGTATGCATGATACTTATTACCTAGGACACTAATGAGGTTTTTCAACAAATAAGAAGCAATTTAATCTCTTTTATGCATCACAAGGATAAAGGCAGCTGATTTACCTCACGACCAGCAAGGGTGATCAATACTGTACCAAGTCCTCCAGCAGTTACCCACCTTTGGGTGGAAAAACCTAACAACTCCATGAACAATGATACAGCAGCAACCCATACTGCAGTATAAACAGCTTTTCCAGCAAAGTCAAAGCCCATCTGTCAATAGAACAAAAATTTGTTTTCAGGTTTGCCCATTGCAATCTGTAAGTGCTCTCAGATACATTATTGTTCCACAAATCATCAGATGTTTAACAGATGATCTAAGGAAAAAAACAAAACTAAACAGTTTCCTGAAAAACATTGCAGACAGGGTATCATTTACCAAATGGTAGAGACTACAGGAATATTATCAGAGTGACCTAAGTTGCTAGAACTAAGATACACCATTACCACCACACTGCAATTTGATAACTGATGCAGGTGCTTCAAAAAAAATTTAGAAGTAGAATAATGAGAAAGTGACAGAACATACATTTCTTGCATCATTGGAGTCATTCATCTCCAAAAAGAATTTTTGGGCCTGTTGAATCAGGCTGCAATAGAAATGCATGGTTGCGTATTAGTTCAAGCTCCTAAAATTAGGCTGACAAGCAGAAATAAATGGGCAATCAACAAGCTATCTTAATAACATGCTCAAGAATGATGAAATGTTAAAACTTAATACGCATGCAGCAAAGCACTCTTAAAAACTAGCATGCCAATCCCTGTAAACACAGAAATAATATCTACACACATGAGCCTCCTCTTCTATCCTCTAACTAACCCATTCCAACCAAAAAGGTAAATGAAGATAAGTAGTCCAATTTAATCAATATAGAAATACAAAAAAAATATAAATATATAAGCAAAATTAGTCATTTGTTTAAAAGTACCAAGTAAAAGCAGTCCATTGAACTCACCTTGACAAACAATAAGAAAAAGCAAGAACTGTTGATAATGATCGCACAAAATGTAGGAGTCGTTGCTTAACAGCCTGACTTGCTTCTGAGGGTAAAACTACTGGATCTAATGCTCTGAAAGAAACTACAGTATTGTCAGACCTAGCATAATGGCAGCAAAACTATGAATATTCAACTCTAATCCCTTTCGGGGCACCTGCAGATAAGTGTCACTCCAGTACACAGCAGCATGGGTCGAAGATAATAGCTCATAATATGATGTGTTCTACTTTTCTTCCAACTGCTATTGCTCCTCTGTAGAAAAAAGCAAGACAGAGAATTAATAAAAGAATTCAACCACCATAGAATAGAAAAGCATGTAGAATAGTGTGAAGTGTTTACATGGAAAAGGATAACCCTGCCCAGCTGCATAAGTGGCCCAAGACCCCAAGCAGCAAAAGCAATAATCGCAACCGCTGGGATCAACTGAGGTATTATAGGACTTCCATGTAAATTACCAAATGCCCTGATATATCAAAGAGCAGAGATTATATATTAAGGAACAAAAGGAAAAGTTGCTGTAAGATATACAAGAAAATAGCATTAAACTAGCTTCACCTAATAGAACTTCAATTCATCCCCTTAACTCTACCCAAAAAGAACGTTAATTTGACTATAAAACTAAGTAGCTGACCCCAAAAGGGGAGGAGAAATATAGCATAATCAGTATTAGAAGACATTATCAAGTCTTCTCAAATAAATAGCAAAGTTGAGAAAAAATGCTTCTCAGAACTTAGTGAGGAAAGTTTTCCAACTACCACTTAGCACCTCCCTAAATAAAAGAAGAAAATCCCTATCCAAGATAAATATCTGTTTAGCACTGCATTTATTTTAAAAATTACAAAACTAAACTGAGAAGGCTTTATTCTTTAAACGAGTCAGTCTCAAATATTCTTTCTGAAAATCAGTGCACTAGAAAGCAAGAAAAGGCTCAATGTTGTAGATCAGCTCAAGCATCTTTGTAATATAAAAAAGCATATGAATCTATCTATGGCATTTTGAAGACCAAGGTCGGGTCGATGAGTTGCACATGATTGCCTTTATCTGTGGAGGGTTACTGTAGGGAAGGGTGCTGTGGAGGCTGCACAACTGAAATCTATGCATAATAATTTAGCTATTTAGCTAGAGTTCTGTTAGAAATAAGGTAATTCATAAATGTCTACAGGATTGACAATCCAAGTATCTACTTTCGTATTTAGACAGAAAAAAAGAAGAAGAAAAATCTACAAGGAATACAGAAAGTAAGAAACAAATATGGATCACCTTGTCAAACACATGCTCGCAGATTTTAGTATAGGAACCTCATTTCCCCCAGTAGGAATCAGAACAGATCGGCAGAGAATGACATTAGACCTGGAATATACAGGTCTTATGGGCCTACAAGCACTGCCCAAAAGATGTAGACTCCAAGCATCCTGTCGCTGGATAAGAAACAGAAGAAATTTTCATGTCTCAGACATTGAGAGATTAGAATTTTTAAAAGTAGTATCACACGGACACAAACCAACTCTCATGTATGCCAATATAGAAGTAAATGAACAAAATCGGCAAATAGAGAGTAATAATTTAAAAGCCAAACAAAGATTGCAAACAAAAGCCTCTTCATTCATCAGCGAAAACGAAAATCATACCATAGCATGCGAGGAAAGATTGGTACGAACTAAATGTAATCGGCCTTTTTCTACAACACCCTGTAGGCATTCACATATTCAGTAGCAAATACTTAAAAGAAGACATACCAATGGTTGAACAATAAGATTAAATATCACATACAATGTTCTGGCGACTGCATCCATGACTATCGTGAACTTTCAGTTCATTAGACAATTGCATAGTAGCAACAAGCGCCATATCCTTTTACAAGAAAGGGATCAAAATTCTTTCAGGAAGACAATATCACCTTATACAACCTTACTTCCAACTAACTTTATACCATAAAAAAAGCTCAAACAAGCAACAAATTTTTCCAAACAACTAATACCTGCAAGTAGAAAAGAAACAAAAAGAAAATAGAAATTAACGATTCAATTACAACAAAAGAACCAAACTAAGTTAAGAAATGCAACAAGTGAAACTGAAATGAGTAACTAAAAAGGATAATTTATAGGAAGCACAAACTAAAATCCCTAGATCGTAAAAGAAAAGCCTGATTATAAAAATGAAATTCAGACAAAACAAAAACTAAACCTGATTACCTAAAAATAAATGACGAAACAAAAAGAATTCGCTAATTTAACATGAAATTAGAAATACAGAAAAAAAAAAAGGGTCAAAAATTACCATCGAAAAAAGGGGAAATTTCAAAATTGAACCAAAATAAATTAATATAACTGAGAAAAAAATGAATAAATAAATAAGATCCGTTACCGTCGAGACTAAATATAATATACTTTCCCGGAGTGTTTTTTTTTTGTTTTGTTTTTTGGAGATAAGGGATGCTGAGATTTTTTTTTTAAAAGAGAAAGAGGGTGGAGATGGCGGAAGCGGCTGCTACAGTAGAGCTAACGTACACGGTAGTGAAATGATATTTGTTGAGGCGGACGTGGTCTAATCTAACAACGAGTTCTGAAGGTGTAAAGTTCGTAGGTAGTGATATTTTTTTAACCTTATGCGGCGATTTGGGGTTGCTAAATACTTAACGTGGCGTTGAATTTTATCCATTGGAACAATCTCTCTTCCCTTTTTGACCTCACGAGGTTTTTAAGCATATACAACTATTTACATTATTACTAAAATCTCGTTACTTAATTTCGTATTAAGCACAAAAAATGTTTATTTAATTTCTTTTATAAAAATAAAATATAAAAAGGAAACTTAATACTAAGGGAAATATTTAGTGTTGTTTGAATTAAACTTAAATAATTGATTAGATTAATTAAATCGAAAATCAATTAAAATATTGACCTAATTAAAAGAATTAAATCAATTAACCTGTAAATTGGTATAATGGTTGAACTAATTTTTTAATTTTTATCTTATAATTTATTTAATTAAATTGGTGAACCGTTTAAAAATTCTATTATATTAATATAAAGTGAGCTTAATTTATTGAATTTGACACTTAGCTTATTCTTTTACTTATATAATATATTATTTTAGGGTTAAATGTAAATTAGTTATATTAAAATTTGTCACTATATTTAATTATTATTTACTGATACGTTGAAAATATAGGCAAATTTGTTACTCAATTTTTATGCGTTTGAATTTTACCACAAAACTTTAACTTTTATCACAAATTGTGATTTTTTAATTAAAATTTTATCACTCAATATTGACTTTAATGATATAAAACAAAAATTTAACAAGAAAAAGTGTTGTTTCGAATAATTTATTTTAATAATTAAAATAAATTAGTTCTTAATGTATTAAAATTTAATAAACTAACCTGGAAGAAAGACTTATAAATACATGCATAAAAAACGAAAAGAGAATAACTTAGGGTCTGTTTGATTGAAGGAATTGATTTTCCGGAAAATCATTTCCAACTTTTTCAGCGTTTGATTGGCGGAAAACATTTTCCGTTTGGAAAATGAACTCCAAAACAAGGAAAATGGGTTACATTTTAGGGAAAATGTCTTACCCTTTCAATTTTAAGTAAGACATTTTCCGTGCTCTCCTCTCTATCGCCTCCTTCATTCCTTCCTTCATTTCGATAGAAAATTGCTTCATTTATCGATTTTCCAGAGCTTGTTTTTTAATTATTCAATACTTATTTTTTAACACAATTACAAATAATTTATTTGATATTAATTTTTTCAATTTATAACGATTAATATTGTAGCTTAATAATTGAGTATTATTATAAATAAATCATTGCAATATATGTAAAAATAATTTAAAATATAAAATTTATTAATATATATCAATATATGTAAAAACAATTTTTGAAAAATATTTCAGAAATCATAAACGACCTAAAATATTTTACATGATTCAATCAAACACCGAAAATATTTTCCAAGAAATCATTTTATAGAAAAGTAAAATATTTTCCGAAATCATTTTACGGAAAATATTTTCTTGGCAATCAAACAGACCCTTAGTTTTATTTTTTATAAAGTACTTGTTTTATTAATTTCTAGTATTATATTAATTATTTTTATCTATTAAAATAAAAATTTTAAAAAATTTATTTAATTCTCTCTCTAAAATATGTTAAATTAAATTTGAATAACAAAATTCAATAATAAATCAAATTTTACTAATAAAATTTAATCAAACAAAAGTTAATGAGTAAAATTTAATATAAAGTTAAATTACAATTGTAAATTTACTTTTACTTAAAAATATAATAAAAAATCAATAAGTGGTTGAGTGTAATGGTAACACATATTATATTTTAAAAAAATTCAAGTTCAAATCTTGAAAACAATATTGTTGAGAGAGCGATTATAAATCCGAACATGGACTGAATATAAAAATATATAATAAAAATATCAATCAAAATAAAAGTACACTGACAATATAAAAAAATATCGATAAATTTACTAATTTATATATTTTTATTTTAGACTATTCTAAGCAAAAATGGGTTTGGATAAAGTGAGTAATAGTGCAAATTATTTACATTTATATACTCCAAAAGCATTGAGTTTTTTAAACACGATATATATTCTATTACACAAGGATGCGTGATTTTAAAATTTTATTAGGTTAATAATACATATTTTATAATATGTGTACATAAATAAGTATGAGTTTGGAATCTTTTGACTTGAAAAATATACACATTATTATTTATAATATTACTACATTAATATTAGAATAATATTTTAATTTTCTTATTAAATTTTAAATATAAAAGATATAATTTATATTACTAAATTTTGAATAATATAAAATTAAATTTTATCATTATAAAATCGACGCATAAACAACAATTAGGTATTTTTTAGCTAAAAATCACCAAAAAGTTTTGAATTTCATTAAGATTTTAATTAAGGTTTTAAAGTTTTATTATTTTAAAATTTTAGTAATCGAAATAATTAATATATTTAATTTTATTAAACACCTTATATAATATTACTTTATATAATTATATTAAATATTAAAATAAAATTACATTATTTATAAATTAAAATATATCTATTACGTGCAATAACTAAAAAGGAGGATAATCTGTATTTATTTTATTTTATTTTTCAGTACTTTTTTTTTCTTTACAATAAATTTCATTTTCGATACAATAATTGATTTGACTAAAGTGTCCTTTTCTTATCGCCAATATGTGGCTTCTATTTATAGGAAAATAAAACATGTGACGTAAATCAAGCTCCATCTAATTTTCTTTAATTTACTCAAAATCAGTTTTAATTAGTTATAATCAATGATTTAAAAAGGTTTAAGACAGGATTAGACCAATGCGCGCCAACCTTAACCGCTCCTTAAGCCTAAGCCCCTAACTACCGCCCAATTTTTAACCTTATCCTACCTGTCTGTCTCGTTGTCGGACGTTACCTCACGTGAAAGTCACGTGAGATTACCTCTCTTACTCTCAATTTAACATTTTTGAATTCAGACCTTCCCGTCTTTTTTTTCCTCCGAAAATTCAAAATTTTTAACGTCTAAGAGAAACTTAAAACCAAAAACACAAAAGAAGAAAGAAAGAAAAAAGCTCCATCTCCTTCAAGCATTGTGTTCTTCAATCAGGTTTAGGGTTTAATAATTAAGTTTCTCAGTTAATGGATTTTAGATGTGATGCATTTGATTTTCAGTGAATTTTAAAGATGTTTTTCATGGTTTGATACTTTGATTATCCTTTTTCTTTTCGTTGATTTAGGTTTTTTTTTTTAGATTTTGATCGCATTATATAGGAGATGGAGAGTCCCGATTCCGTAAGAGTCGCCGTTAATATTCGACCGTTGATTAGTGCAGAGCTTCTCCATGGATGCACTGATTGCATCACCGTCCTTCCCGGCGAACCTCAGGTATTAATCATAATGAAGTTATTGAATTTGAAAATTTATATCGAAAGAAATTCCTGTTTATTTATTGTTTTATGGTTACAATTATAGGTTCAAATTGAGTCTCATGCCTTTACTTATGATTACGTTTATGGGGGAGCGGGATCGCCTTCTTTTGCTATTTATGATGATTGTGTTGCTCCTTTGATTGATGCACTTTTTCATGGTTATAATGCAACTGTACTTGCATATGGTCAGGTTAGTTTCATTTTGTTTTATTGAGGGTTTTCTTAATTATTATTAAGTTTTTTTTCCCAATAAAATTTTACTATTGAGTAGCAATGATGTTGTATTTCTGGTTTTCTTTAGACGGGTTCTGGTAAAACATATACGATGGGAACCAATTACACGGGGGAGGGAAGTAATGGTGGGATTATACCTAAAGTTATGGGTAGCATATTTAGGAGAGTTGAGACAATGAAACACTCCACGGAATTTTTGATAAGAGTATCATTTATTGAGGTAATTTAGTTGGCTAAAAAATATTTCTTTTAACTTTTTTTTTTATCAGGTAATCTACTTATGCAGTATAATATTTGAATTTGATAGATATTCAAGGAAGAAGTGTTCGACTTACTCGACTCACATCAAGCTTCATTGTCTAAAGTTGAAGGGGCATCCCTTCCGAAGCCTACAGGTCTTGGAAGACCTCCGATACAAATTAGGGAAGCAGGGAATGGAGGAATAACACTTTCTGGGGTGACTGAGGCAGAAGTTCGGACAAAAGAAGAGATGGCATCAAATTTAGCACGAGGTTCTTTATCTCGTGCTACAGGAAGTACCAATATGAACAGCCAATCAAGGTGAGGGTTATGAAGCTATATGTTTTAGTAGTTTTTGCCCTTTTTTTGGTTTTACCAGAATCAATATTCTCTTTGGTTTAAAATACCACGACCGTTGTAATAATATCATTTAAATGATGTCAAAAACTAAGTAAATTGAGATATAGAATGATTTTGACGAGTATAGAATGATTTTTTAGTTTGTGTTCAATGTATTAGATATATAAGGTTTATATAGTCATAAATCATGTAATTTTCGTATATTTTGTAAATTTGTGCTTATTTCAAATGCAATGCTCGTCACACTGTTTCCAGTCGTTCACATGCGATCTTTACAATAAGCATGGAGCAGAAGAAGATTGCTAGCTGCCTAAGTGGGGTAAATGATGATACCGCTGATGACATCTTATGTGCAAAGCTTCATTTAGTGGACCTTGCTGGCTCAGAACGTGCAAAACGAACAGGTGCAAATGGAATGCGGTTTAAAGAAGGTATATCTGATTATTTGTTTTCCAAAGCCTTATGTTATTTACTAAAATAGTGATAGGTTCTAAATAAGCCACAACATGAAACTTATTTATTTATCTAAAATTTTGACATTTTGTTCTTTCAGGAATTCATATCAATAAAGGTTTACTAGCTCTAGGGAATGTGATTAGTGCCTTGGGAGATGAGAAGAAGAGGAAAGAAGGGGGACATGTACCATATCGTGATAGCAAGTTGACTCGCTTGTTACAGGCAGGCTCTTTGGTTCTTTTTATTCTAATTAATGCAAATTTTTTTAAATAGTGATCTATCCAGATATTTATGAACAATCATTTCAACTACTTGTAATTTTAATTGGATGCTTTCATTTTGTTGAAGTAGACTGTTCAGAAAAAAGTCGAACAGGATAAATCAAATTGTTATAACTCAGTTTTCATTTAGCCATAGGTTTAATGCATAAAAATACTCAATACGTTTGTGACGCGGAGACTGTTTGTCAAGCACTAGCCAATCAGAAGTGAGCTCGTTTAGTCATGACTTATTGTGTCACATTTTATGATGGAAAAGCATTAACATCTAGAAAATGGATGTTTCTTAAATCAAGAACAGGGAAATATGTTCAGCTTTCTTTTCTAAGACTTTTTACTTGGATGTGGTGATATTCGTGTTTCTTTGGATCTGGAATGTTATTAGCTTTAAATGTACTGGCTATAATTCTCCTTGTTTTGTAATTAAATTTGCATGAAACATAAAAATATATTTATAAAAATGGCCTTCAATGAAACTACTTACTCCAGAAGGGAACCTAACATTTTTTGTGGAATTTTAAATTCTCAGGATTCTCTTGGAGGAAACAGCAAAACAGTGATGATTGGTATGTTGTTTTTATCTTTTATAGCATTAAAAGTTGTCACTATTGATATATTACTAGTAACAGGATTTTACTTTCAATTTTTTAGTATGCAAAAGTATTTGTTTTTTCTATATTTGCTTGTAGCTTGTGTTAGTCCGGCTGACACCAATGCTGAAGAAACGCTAAACACCTTGAAATATGCCAATCGTGCTCGAAACATTCAGAATAAGGCAGTTGTAAGACACTTGTGTAAATACTTGCAAAAGAAATGTTCTTTGTTGGGTATTATAATTCTTGTTCTAACAACCTCTCATCTTCTACTTGATTAGGTAAACCGTGATCCAATGGCATCTCAGTTGCAAGCAATGCGGAGCCAAATTGAGCAATTGCAAGCTGAACTTTTGTTTTATCGTGGTGATGGTAATGCATCATTTGATGAACTTCAGGTACTTTTACATAGAACATCCAAACATATCTCCAGACTTTCTTTACCTGCTTGCTTAAAGTTTTTATCCCCCTCCAGATTCTCAAGCACAAAGTATCTTTACTTGAAGCAAGCAATGGAGAGCTACGACAAGAGCTTCAAGAACGTAGACTCACTAGTGAACAATTAGCTCAACGTGCACTTGATGCTCAGGTGTTCTTTCCCTTTTGTTTTTGTCTTTAGTTGTTTAAGTTGTTATAAATGTAAAATTCCCTTTTGCTTGAAGTATACTTGTGTAGCTGGTCAAACAGAAAACAGAATCTCATGTAAATTTAATATTTCAGGTTGAGAAAGACAAACTGATAATGAAAATTGAATTAGTTCGTAATGGTAAATCATGGGATGAGATTGAATTTAACCAGAATCAGGTAAGGTCTGTGCCAGCTATTGAATCTAGTCCTTAATAAAGATAATCTTTGGTTCACACGTGCTTTTGCATTATTCCAGGATTTTGACTTGATGAAAACTTATCTTTTGAAAATTCAAGAGTTGGAAGGAGAAATGATACGCGTGAAAAGCTTAAGCAGCTCAAAGTGTAAACGAATTTCTGATTGCATAGATGAAGATGAAGATGAAGATGAAACCTCAAAGGACTTGCTATTTTCTTCTGGAAATGATTATTTTTCTTCAGGTAAATTGGGCAAGTAGTGACCTTCTAGTTACTATTCATTATTTTGTCAGACACTTAACTCCTTTTATTTGTTAAACTTTTCTTGTATGTTCAATCATAAGACGTATTACATTGCTGAAAAGTAAACACATAATTGTCAGCCAAAGTTATTCTTAATTTCTTCTCTTCTTCTATTTTTGTCATTTCAACTCTTCTTTGATTCACTTTTCAACTTTTTAAGAGTTTACCATAGAGCTAAGGCATATATGAATAATTCTTCCTTCACCCAGATGAGATTGAGGATAATGAAAAGGAGCTTGAACATTCTACTCTCCAAGAAAAATTGGACTTGGAACTAATGGAGTTGGACAAAAGACTTGAACAGAAAGAGGTAATGTGCTTAGTTCATTACACTTTTACTTTGGTTGTTCAGTTTCTCTTTTTTATGTTACTGCTACCAATACATGAGAAGATTCAAGAAGATTTGGCAGTGAAGTGTTTGCAGGATTTTTTGACCTGCTGTCCTTATAGAGGCAGAACAGCTTGATCTAGTTATTGCCTCAATTTTTTGTGAATCACTTGTTAAGATGTTTATGTTATCACTCAAATGCAAAATATTTTTCTGACCATTTTGGTTTTACCTTCTCCTTCACATGTTCTTTCATTTTATATATTTCGTAATGGCTTTTTATATGTTTAAGGCTGAAATGAAACGTTTCACAAGTTCTGACACCTCAGTTCTTCGACAACATTATGAGAAGAAAGTTAATGAGTTGGAACTAGAGAAAAAGGCTTTGCAGGTTAGTCCCTTGTTAAAGTTAGTGTTATTTTGTGATTAGTGGTATCCTATAATATTAATTCCTTTTCTTTTTATTTGTCAATTTTCAGAAAGAAATTGATCAGCTCAGACAAAATCTAGCCAATATTTCTTCTCCTTCTGATGTTGGTGCTCAAAAGTTAAGGGAAGAATACCTGCACAAATTAAATGTCCTTGAGTCACAGGTGCGTTTTGAATTTTTTTTCCCCTGCTACCAACAGCAGTTATCAGTTACTATATAGCTTTTTGCTTTACAGGTTGCAGAGTTGAAGAAGAAGCAAGATGCTCAAGCTCAGCTTTTGAGACAAAAACAAAGAAGTGATGAAGCAGCCAAGAGACTTCAGGAAGAGATTCAGAGAATCAAATCTCAGAAGGTGAATATTGACCCAAGCTCTCCATTTTTTCATCTTAAAAACTGGAATTGTTTCTTTCAAAAGGGGAATAGAATTTTTGCTACCAGAAATAATGTCTGTGTGTATGTATTTTTCTAGGTTCAACTGCAACAAAAGATCAAGCAAGAATCCGAGCAGTTTAGGCTATGGAAAGCATCGCGAGAGAAAGAGGTCCATCAGGTACATGCAAATTCTGGGAATTGTATCTAGCAACAATTTTCTTTCAACATATGATTAATCTCTTTTTTTCTGACAACCAGCTTAAGAAAGAGGGAAGAAGAAATGAGTATGAGATGCACAAGCTCTTAGCTCAAAATCAGAGGCAAAAGATGGTGGGGGACATTTATTTTTACATGGAAAGCTTTGATCTTTCTAATTCTATGGAACTGCATTCACTCTTTCCTTATGCATGTTAGGTTTTGCAAAGGAAGACCGAAGAGGCTGCTATGGCTACCAAAAGGCTAAAGGAACTTCTAGAATCCCGAAAGGCTTCCTCGCGTGAAGCTTCTAGTAAGAACCATTTTTGCATCATGCAGTTTATTCTCTCTCTCTCTCTTTTTCTTTTTGGTGTAATTATCACTCAATGGCAATAATATATTTGATGTGCAGGCGCTGGAAATGGCAATGGTCCTGGAGTTCAGGTATTGATAACAGCAAACAGATTAACTAGACTGATTTGGAATTGCTTAGACCAATCAGTTTTGGTCTAACATATCTTACTGAATTGACATGATAGGGGTTATATTTTTTACTTGTAGATTTTAGTTCATGTTCTAAGTGGCTTTCTTTTTTGATATAATATGTTTTCTTCTGTTGAAGACAATACTGCAGACTGTGGAGCATGAACTTGAGGTCACAGTACGGGTACATGAAGTACGCTCTGAATATGAACATCAAGTGGAAGAGTGAGTCCTTTTTAATAATCCATGTGCAGATACCATTTCAAGCTATAAATAGCTTAGCCTTCCAGTTTATTTCTCTTATATGGTCTGAGCATTGATTTGTTGCAATTCAGGATTTACTTTTAGTACTCTTCAACACTGGTTCACGAGTGCACTGCTTTAAATCTTTGGAGTCTGAGCTGAATGCCTTTAACCTTCTTTCTTTATTATTGTTTTAGTTATGGTCTACGTTGCTAATGTCTACTATTTTAGATCTTCTGGTTTGACAAGGTTGACCATTTAATTGTTTCTTTGATGTTTGAATGCTTGTTAAAACACGATCATTTACATTTCTTTATATTGTCTCGTATTCAGTTTTATTTTTCGTCTTTATTTTCTTGTCTACTTATTTTAGACAAGATTGTGCATTGACCAAGGATGCCAATGTGCTTCCTCCCTCCTCCAAGGGAAAGGCAAGAAAAGAAATGACTGTTTGTCATTCTGTAAAAGATAAATTAGATTTCAAAATGCTCTTCGATTTGTGGAGGATGACAGAATTTTTTCAACATAAGGCTTAATATCTATTAATTTCTATTACGGAAGATCTCAGCTTGGAAATGGAAGCTTTCTTATGGTGCTTTTATTATAATGGCGTTGATATATCAAAATATGTTCTGTTTGTTTGTACTATAGGAGAGCCAAGATGGCCAAGGAGGTTTCAAGACTGAAGGAAGAATCTGAGATACTTAAGCACAGTGAATTAAGGTTAAAACTTTTGCTTTTGTTTTTTCTCTTCTTAATTTAAATTGTTTTTTTTCTTTTTTCTTCTTCCCATATTAGTGAAGGTACTTTTCTTTTAATGCTACCAAAATGCAGCAGAGATTATCACGAGACAATGTCCGCTGAGGCAAGAAACTCAAGGATTTTTGGTCTAGAAAACATGCTTGCTGCTACTTCTAGCACTCTGGTCGCTATGGCCTCACAACTGTCTGAAGCTGAAGAACGTGAACGTACTTGTAGTGGAAGAGGACGGTGGAACCATGTTCGGTCTCTTGGTGATGCAAGACATATTATGAATCATCTTTTCAATTTAGCATCATCCTCAAGGTAACGCATCTTTCCAAATAGAAAAATCGCATTCACATGAAATCTTTCTATTTCCATTGTTTACTAAATTGATTTGCTTCCACTTTTTGCTTCGTTATCATAGTTTTGCTTCAAGTATTTAACTGATATCCCTTCTTTGAAGGTGCTCATTGCGAGATAAAGAAGTTCATTGCCGAGAAAAAGATGCAGAAATGAAAGATCTGAATGAAAAGGTGGTGGTACTTAGTGGTCTAACTAGACAACTTGCTGCAGAAAAGGCTGCTCTCACGCGTGAAGTGAAATTGAAGGTTAGTTTCATTTCTTATTGGTGTTAAAAATAAGGTTCTTCGATATTCTACTTTGATGTCCCTTGTGCTTGTAATCTAGACTCTGATTTGGTATGCATGAGTCTTATAACAGAATGCAATCATTAAACACTCCATTAGAGAAACAGCGGATTCTTACATCCCGCACTCAAATGGCGAAACTGATGAGTTGTGGAAACTGGTCGGTTTCACTCCCCTCCTTTACAAAAAGTGGAATGGTTTCTAGTAATTACTTCTGACTTGAAAATTATGATTATAGGAACAGGGAAACTCAGTAAATTTTACAGAGGACATGGATACATCTCCGTCAGAACATTCAGACGTGAACGCGAGCGATGATGATGACTGGGTGAAATCCCAAAAAGAGCCGGATAGGAGAAAAGCTCATAGAGCTAGAGACAAAGCTTTAAGTATGGGAATTCATAAATCAGATGCCAATGACTTGGAAAATAAGAAGGGAGACGTTAATGAGGTTAAAGGGAGAACTGATGGATTATTATGCTGCAATTGTAACAACTCTTTGTGCAAGACATCAAAATGCCATTGTAGAGCAAATGGAAGTTGTTGTGGACAGGCGTGTGATTGCTCTTCGGCCAAATGTTCCAATAGAGAAATAGAAGTAAACATGGCAAATGATATTGGCACTAATGAAGAAGAGAAGAACCTTGTTGCTCATGGTGCAGTGCTATTACAGAATGCATTAGAGAGTGAGAAGGCAGTTGAAACAAATGACAATGGTGATGCAAGAAAAGCTCTCACGGACATTGGAAACGTATTGGTAAGATTTATCACGGTAAAAGTACCATGGAGATCATTATATTTGACGATAGATTTCATTTTGCGGTAAAAGTACCATGAAGATCATTATATTAGACGTTAGATTTCATTTTGTATGTTCTATTATGCAGAGATTAATTTAATCATTTTTTTAATAAATGAGCCAATTGGCCTCCAAGTTACTTCTACCAATTTATGACCTTACATACTCAAATATGGAAAATTCTTGCCTGTTGTTGACAATAGATTTAGAGAATCATGCTGAGATTACTCTTTTTTGACAGGCTAAACATAATGCACCAAAGCCTAACAAGAGAAAGAAATGGAGAAAATCAGTGGTTCAACTGGTTCCTGTTGCTCCACCATCTTCACAGCGAGAGAATACTGCAACACCACCCCAAAGTCCAAAAAATGTAGATCCTCCAAAACAATCAGATGGGCGTCCAACAAGCACAATACGATCAGCAGCTTCATCAATTAGCAACAAATTGCTTCGAGTAAGAAATGCTAGTCAACCACATGAATCAACCAACAAGGAAACAACCACCATCCTTACTCCAACAACATCAGAAGAAAAAGAGAACTGCCGCCGTTAAACTATGATGTTAGTTCCTTTTCCCTTGATTATTTTTTCTTTCTTTTTCTTCCTTGCCCTTTAACCTATACAAGAAGGATCCAACATGAAGAGTTGGATCCTTGAAAGTGATGATGAGTTGACGTCGTTTTAACAGTTGGAGAACTAGTTTATTAGCGTTCCATGGGAACTTGCTGAACCCCAACAATCGGGGGTGCGGTAGGAGCATGGGAGCTTTACCCCTGGGGGCTTATTTTTCTTTGGTTCGGTGAAAAAATATTGCCTCCGGTGGGGATTTTATTTCTAATATTGTACTTTTTTTATTATTTTTCTTTTAAGTTGAAAGTGGTTGGGATATTTAGTTAGTCATTTATTTAATGTTGTTTATATAACTTTTATTATTTATTTATGTAATTATTAGTCTGAATAAAGCTTTTTAGATGAATGGTTTTCATTTTAAATACGAAGAATTATTTTTACTTCAATTTTAATAACTTTTAAATATGCTATAAGTTTTATTTTTATAAATGTTAATTTAATGCTTTACTTTTTTAACATTAATATTATTTTAGGTTTTATTATATTTGTTTTTTATAGAATGCCTATAATTACTGATGACCCTCCTAACCTTTAAATAAGAGATTAATGTACTTTAACGCACTCAATTCACGTCTTCCTACACCGATAACAATATCTAATTATCTTTCTTTTCTTTAATATAATTCACTTATTGCATTTATATTCAAACTAGTTTTCTTTCCATGCCTACTTATTGTTACAAAAATGAACTTCCTAGAACATCAATTAGATATAGAAACATCATCTAGTTTAACCTTAAATATGATTTAGGGCATACAATAAATTTTAATAACAATTAATCTGTAAGATCTTTTTCATAGTTAATAACGCTTCGACTAGTGGCGAATTTTAAGAGGGTAGTCAAGGGTTTGGCCCTAAAAATGATTTTTTTTTCAATTTAGTATTTTTATCATAAACTATAAATTAATATATAGAGAAATTGAGCTTTGATCTCCTATAATAATTTTTTTTAATTCAGTCATTTTATAAATAAAAAAATATAAATTAATTCTCCCCAAAAATGATTTTTTTATTTAGTTCCTTCAAAAATTACTGTAATATCCCTAACTCACATTCGTCGTCGGAATAGGATTTCGGAGCATCACCGATTAAACAGGCATAATTTCAAACATTTCATATTATATAATATTCAAGTCAAAACCAATCAAACTCATACATTTTGTCCCTTATTCGAGCCCTCGAGGCTCAAAATACGTGTTAGAAATAAGTCGGGACTAATTCAGAAACTCAAAAAAATTTTCGCGAAATATTAAAAATTTTCAAAGCTGCAGGGTTCACATGGTCAGGAGACATGCCCGTGTCTCAGGTAGTGTGGGTATTCAAAATAGGGACACATGGTCGTGTCCCAACCCATGTCTATACCCGTGTAACTTTCTAACTTGGGTTACACGGTCAAGCCACATGCCCGTGTGCCAAACCATGTGCCCTTTCGAAATGGCCTCGCACGCCCGTGTGCTAGCCGTATGTCTCACACGGTCCAGTCACATGCTCGTGTGTCTAGTCATGTGGACTCAAAATGAACCTTAAACAACAAGTTTACCATTCCCTGTAAGTTTGGACAATAAGCAACTCAAAAGATCATTCATTTAACCAATTCAAAACACGATCAAATACATCCAAATTATATCAAAACATACATCCTAGGTACCTAAGCAATGTACCCTAGGTGTCTAACCAATGTACCCTCATTGATACCACAATTATATCATCAAATCATATCATCAAAGTATCATTCAAGTCTAATTTGTAAACATGCCAAATTCAATCTATTTTGCCTATTTCATGTTCATTTAAACATTAACTTAAACATGCCATAATATGACCTCAACATAAACACATATTTATATGTATATAACCAACCAATATTAACTTATAGTCTTATTTACAATCAATCCACAAAATGATTAATAGTTAAACACCTTAGGTACATGCTGACACAAAAGGATAAGCATCACCACATTTGAGATCGGGATCGTTGTTGGATGCTGAACTGGCGATCAAAATTAAGTACCTAACCTGCGCACGGAAAACAAACCGTACGCTGAGTAAAACTCAATAGTATTTTTATAATCCGAATATTTAAAGATAAGAATTTACAATATACAATTGAAATATAAACACATATTATTATTTATTTATTACAACAACCATATCATATTTCATTTGTTTCACAAATATCTCAATTCACATACTTGCTATATAAATAGCTTTTCACAATTTATTTTCAATTTACTATTTCACTTCCATTTCTCATACCATGCCATGTCAATATCAATCACAAAACTTTATTATTCATTTACCCTTATTAACACGACTCAGACTCGGACGGATACACGGATCCAACCAAAACACACCAATTTGACACCCAGTGCTTCATCGGATAATCGAGGTAATAATTTGACACCCAGTGTCTCATCGGCTAAACCGAAGTAAATTGGCACCTAGTGTCTCATCAAATTAATCCAAAGTAGTAAATTGACACCCAGTGTCTCATCGATTCGAAGTTGAAGAAATCCCTAAACTCTTCCAATCCTATGGCATGCCATCTATATCTGGCTCAGTCCGATATAGTTAATAGGATTTAATTTCACATTTCAGATATAATCAATATCCAATACTGATTTTTCATATTATCACATAATTACACATATATTCATTTCAATTCAAAAATCAATCCATTCAATATATATATCTACTAATTCAATTCATTCAATCAATTATCAAAATATCCATTACTCACCTCAACACTTACCATATACATTAAATAAAAATTACAACAATTAATAACTAGCTTCAGATTATAGAAATACAAACTAGAAATTCCGAGCTATTTCTCGTCGACTTTATCTTTTCCTTTTTTGGTCGAGGATTCTGGTATGATGTTAGCTATGGAATTAAAACAATTAAAAAAATCATCAATACAACACAATTCAATCTCATATTTAATATTTCAATTTTTACTCAATATTTGCCTAAATTTCAATTTAGTCCCTAAACCGAGACTAACTTTATTTCTTTACATTTAATTCTTTATTTTCATAAAAATTCCACTTTAGACTAAATTTAACTCCCTATTTTCATTTAAATTCCTAAATTTCAAATTTTCACAATTTATGCCCCGTTCTTCTGCCCGTTTTAGAAGCACTTTTAGGGAAAAAAGTCCTTTTCTTCAAAAAGTTTCACCGTTAGAAAAGGATGAGAAGCTAAAAATTTCTCCTTTTCTTCAGCTTGAAGTGCTTTTGGCTGGAAATTGACCAAATTAACCTGTCGTTTTCTCCCACAAACGTTCTTTCCCTTCCTCTGCTGGTTCTTTGGAACTGTCTTCTCCCACAAACTTGCTTTTGGCTGAAAAGAACAGAAATTTGATTTCTCATTCAAGATAGTTGCTACGGCTTTGAGGCAACACTCCAGTGGTTAAAAGCTTAAAAGGCACCCAGGAGAAGGTACGTTCGTTTGTTTAAATACATATAGCTATTTTTTGATGCCCAAAAACTGATTATATTGATTCTTCTTTTTAACCCCTTTCCATATTTTCTGTTTCATCTTCCCACCGTCGCCTCATTCAGCCGATATTCCTCAACTAGCAAAAGTAGAAGTTGATCATCTCTTTTTTTCTTGTTTAAAACAAAGCAGTTCACTCTCTTTCAAGTAAGAATTCCTATTTCCCATTTTATTTTCATCACTGTAGAGATCCGTCTGAATATTGTTGGTTCAACTTGTGCTTCTCACATTTTTCACATAAAGAAGAAGTTCTATATAGATTCTGATTTCACTACCCAATGGTTGACTCCACACAAATATAGAAAAGGCAAATCAAAAGAAGAAAGCTGAAAGACATGGGTCACCATACAGATTAGGATATTTATGAATAAGATAATATTGGAATTTGAATATTTTAATAAAAATTTGTGGTGGATTTGATGTGAAGGTGGATGTCATTATCTGAATGCTACTAGTGATGCATGGAACAATATAACAGAGAGGATATTTAAAAGTTCACAGCTTTTTCTTGCTCTTTTAATTCCTTCTGCACCCTTTGGAATGTCACTGTTATAACTTACATACAAGGCCTAGAAAGGTGTTTTATTTTTTTAGAAAAATTTTAACAAAGAGGGGAGTACACTGTGGGAGTGAATCTGGTTTTCTTTCCTGCTGGAAACAGAAGTTAAAAGAGCTGCAATTCATTTCGTATGAATGTCTAATATGAATGTCGCGTTAAAAGGAGGTTGTTGCTTACACCGTCTCTCCATTGCTAGTTGTTTTATTTTCTCTTTCTTGATCAATGTCATATTGATGTAAAACAAATCCTTAATCTAAACGTGATAGATTTTCTTGCCTCATGTTGTTTCTCACTCAATAAAACTTCACAAGATATTGATTAAAATTTTAAACCTCATTTTAATGGTAAAATATCATGGTGTCATGGAGTTGCAAATGCTGGTCCTGATCCATTGTTCAAAGTTCATAAAGTTACAGAATGACTGAGAGTAGTCCACAAAGCAAAGAGAGCATATCTGCATTGTTGATTCATAATCAGAAAACTCTGCTCTGTATTGATATATTTATTATTAATTCATTGTTCTATCAAAGAATATTCATTCATGCTAAAGAGAAGAGAAACAAAAGGCTGCCTGATGTTTTCATACTTGTGTTAACTAGCTAAGGCATAACCAAAACCATTTTTTTAAGCTTTTTGTACTATTTTCTCTAATGTTTTCAAAAGTCTAACCTGATTTTACTTGTGTTTGTTGGTGGAATGGGGCAGAGACTTATGTTTGGGCCATGGTTTTGGTTTTTTTTTTTGTTTGTTTGTTTGCCGTATGTTTTCTAAATAATAGTTCAATTTGATGTTTTAAAAAATGAAAAAAAAATTTGTGGAATGGGGCAGAGACTTTTGCTTTGCAATCTTGATCTATTCTTTCTTAGAATTTGTGAGACTGTGAGTTTCTAAATGAAAATGTGAAGATCTTTCATGTCGGGTTTGTGTAATTATTTTTGTTTCTGGTGTTTTTGACTGTTGAGTTTATGGACTATTATTCAAATGGCATAGAAGTCTGTTGTTGAAGTGTACATTTTTCTGTTGACTTGGTTAGGCAACTTGTTTGTAACTTTTCGTACTTCTTCCTTTTACTTGTGTGGTTCCCTGTATTTATCTCAAATTCTGGTTTGAAAGTAGTCTGATCGGAGTTGAAACAAGGAAAAGAAAACCAAAAATTGGATACTTTTCTTGGTTAACCGGTAGTACTATACTTTTTCAAAGAATGGTGGACTGTCCCATCCATGTTCTTATTGAGATTGTCTTCTGTTTATTGTTGCTTGATTGTGTATCTTAACCTGAATAATATGAACACGATTCAAAAAGGCTTATCTAGACATGGGACAATGTTTCCCATCCAGTAGCTATTTTTAGTCCTAGATAATTTCTTTTTTAGTATGCTTGGTGTTCGTTGGTTGGTTATCAGAGAGCATTTCAATGTTATTTTTGATGCGAACTTGTTGAGATCTCTTCCGTTCCTGTGACTTCATGGTTTTGCATTTAACTGTCGATATGGATTTGCTATCCCAGTCACTCGTATCGAGCTGTTTTAAGATTCATTTTTATTGTGCGTGCCTTGGGTTATTTTTATTCTTCATATTGTTCTATTACTATCTTTACTAAAGGAAGACTGTGATACTTGCAGTTCATTTTGCACTAACGGTTTTAATTTGTTTTAGGGGTATTAAGGAAGTGGAATTATGATGAATGGACGGTAGAACAGTGAGATCTGGTGCAAAAGATGAGAAATAAGCAGCAAAAGGGATGCCGGGTTTTGACTTGAGAAATAAGCAGTTCATTTTGCACTAAACCGTTAGTTGAATTGAGCTTTTTTTCTGTTAAAATAATTAACCGAATCGAACCAATTTCAATTAATTTTGTCGGCTTTCTATTGAATTGTTGTTTATATAACTTTTTTTTTTCTTTTGGTCCAAAGTTCATACCATTTTGAAACAATTATTGGCAAACATTACACTAAAATGGTAGTGTGCATTAAATCGGAACAAAAATATGACAAACAATGTGCATGGTCATATATTAGAACAAAAACATTATAACATTACATTACAATGACAGTTGGAACGAAATTGATAGGTGTTTAATTAATATATGTTTTAGAGTTAAATTTACACTTAGTTTTAGGCTCTTTTAAGTGAATTACTAAGTTTAATATTGGGTTTTAGTAATTAGATTTTAGATTTTAGTTAGATAGTATTATGCTTGTTTAATTTTAGTGTTAAAGTAGCCCATCAAATATTCAAAACTTGGTTTTCTTCTTTGCTCATTGATTGGATCGATCCGGCATATGCGGTAACCTATATTATTGATTCGAAAATGTGCATCGTCGAGAAAGTGACGACGACGACGACGACGATGGTGATGGTGATGATGACGGTGAATCAAACAATTCAAGTGGTTTTGAAATGGAATTAACAAGAGATGCTATAGCATCTAGTTTAATGAATTCACTTTAAATTGTAAATGCTATTGACAAATTTTTAGTATTTATATTTGGTATATAAATATTATCCCTTTTAAAACTTTAATCCAAGTATATGTAATATTTTAATTTGTTAGGTTTATGTTTTCTATGTTATGTTAGTATATAATATGGGTTATATATTCAAATACATTTTAAAATAAAATAATACAAATGTGTTAAAAACATTAATTAAAAATAAAAATAATTTTATAATAATACAATCGTGTCAATATCTAATTACAAATATTTAATTTTTATATTTAAATATTTAAATATAGTTTATATATTCTAATTAAATTTTATAAATAATTATTATTAATTACTTAGAAATATTTAAAATTAATATTATATATTATATATTAAAATATTAACAATAAGTTATAATAAATTATTTTTTATATTTTTGCTAAAATATCATAATATTTACTAATTTGAACATTATTTAAATACAAATTTGTTACTTTATAATCTCATGTCTAAAATAGACATTTTATTTTTCAAAAGCACTTTTTGACAGCAATACCAAACACTCAAATTTCTCAAAAGTACTTCTGAAAAGCACTTCTCAAAAGCAATGAAGAACTGGCCCTTAGGTGACTTCAGCATGGTTTAATTTTTAGGGTTTTAAGGAAATAAATTATGACATAGATAAATAACCTATTTGAGAGTGCTTATTTTGAAAGTATATGAGGAGGTAGTCAGTAAGTGGAGCAGGAGCTGGTTTACTTACCGGTTAAATTTAATAATTTTAAATTATTTTTAAATGCATTTATGGATTTTAGTAATATTTTTAAAAATAAATAGATATTTTCATGGTAAATTGTGATTGGTTGATTTTTTAATAAGGTTAATAGTTGGGATAAAATGAGTAAGGATCTAATAATTTATTTATTAATTCTTACAAAAATTTAAATACCAAATTTAAACAATTAATGTAATTTAAATATTATTTTATTGTTTAAATTCAAAATTAACATTTAATATTTTAAGATAAAATTCAAAATTAACATTTAATATTTTTTTTTTGGTCGAATAACCTTCAATTTTAATATACAACAACAAAATCTCTCCTAGAAAACTAAAAAGAGAAACTCTCCATTAGAAAAAGCTGACGTGGCATCATAATACAATAAAAATACTCTCGAAAACGAAATTCAAATTTTGATTTTTAGAAAGAATTGCGCTCCTTTCTCCCAACTCCAGACGCTAAGCTGAGTTTAGGCAGACTTAGGCAGACCAAAGAACAGCTCTGGTATCCTATTCCTGCTTTTTTCCAATTATTTTTCTTGGAAAATAATTGATTGATCGATTATTTTGCAATAATATTTGTTTTCGATCATTTTCATCTGAATCATCGTTGCTTCGGTTTTCAGTTCACTTTTCAGGAAATAGAAAGAGGAAAATGAAGAAGCCAAATCGTCGTTCTAAGCAAAAGAGCGGCTCCGCCGATTCTTCTACTTCGCCTTTGATCGTATCGGGTGAGAAGGGAAATCCGGCTAATAGGATCCGAGATTTGGAGCTAGAAAACGAAACTCTTAAGGTGATTCAGTGATTCGATTATCTGGTTTTCATTTTTGTTCTAATTCTTTCTTTATAAGGTGAATCTCTGGTTTTTTTTTTTAAGTGAGTCTATTTAGTTGTTTTGAATGCAGGAATGTAATAGATCTGATTGCAGTTGAGTGAACAAAACTGTTGTCCTCTTTAAAATTTTTTTAATCTAGTGGAATCTGTTTGGTTGCTAAGAACATTCAGGGTAATGATTTAGGGCATTGAGATTTTAATGATTCCGAGGAAATGCTATTGAATTGTGCTTCTATCATTTACATTATCGATTTGTGGTGATTGAGGAAGCAACTAAAAATCTTATTAAGACTGCATCAGATGATTAAATGTAAAATTCAGTTTTATGCCTTCAACTTTTAATAAACGTGTTTATGGAATGGCAGAGGGCGATTGAGGAGCTAAGGAGCAAAGTGGCTGATGTTACACCAAACTCCTGCGTTGGTGTTAAAAAACTGGATCAAGGGCATTCTCGAAATTCAGAGACCTCTCCGAAGGTATTTGTTTCACATCTTCGTTAAATGGGGAATTACAATCAAGGTTCAATACTAAGCTATGTTCAACATTCTCAGATTGTGGAGTTGAGGAAACTAGGCATACAGTCTCAACTGTCGGCAAAAAAGCCTAAATCAGATGAAATGTCAGAACAGTTCCAGGATGAGATTCAAAGATTAAAGGTGCAAAAGGTGAGTACTTGATTTAGATGAGCATTTGTGTAGAACTATGATATTCATTTTGTTGCTTTTATTATCGCTGGAAGTTTCCTTTATTTAGGTTCAGCTCCAATGCAAGATGAAGCTTGAATCGATGCAGTTCAGGTTATGCAAGGCTTCGCTTGAAAAGGAAATTCTTCAGGTAGGTATTTATTGCATATTAGCCGTGCTTAAATGATGCTCTGGTTATCATCGTAAATCCTAGGAAATACAATGCTTATATGTTTAGGTTTTACATTTTATTCTTTCTTTTCAAAATGACTGTGCTGGGTCATATTTTCTGTCTTATCATAGATATGTAGTTAAGAACGACCTTGTGAAGTTCAAGTATTGTGATTACTGATTCGCATCTTTAATACACTGGCATATGTTACTGAGCTTTTCTCTTTTACTCTGAACGCTCAATAGATTTTGTAATCACTCTTAAAGTGTGAGATGCTTAAGCAATTCAACCATACAAAAATGTTCTGCATGAGGCATACAATAAAAAGAAAATAAAAACTTTTAATGTGTCTATGCTGGTAATTACTTTGTTTTCTTCTGTAAGCTGAATATTAAGCATATGCCACTATCTCAGAACTGCCCATGATTGCTCACCTAATCATCCTTTTCGCATCATCTGTTAAAATATAAGCTGTTCTTCCTTAGTTATTTCAAGAAGACACCCTGTGAGATAGCAGTTTTTGGCTGGGAAGGCTTCATCATATGTTAATTATTCATTTTCCTTTTAACAGCTTAAGAAAGAGCAAAGGAGGAACAAGTATGAGAAGCATGTGCTCTCAACTCTCATTCAGAGGCAAAAGCATGTATATCAGTCTTCTTTTTATGTTGCCTTACTTTATTTTCTGTTGACTAGTATTTGGTAAATATATTCTTAAGTTTTTTTCCTTTTCTTTTATGCCTCTATCTCAGGTATTGCAGCAGAAAACAAAAGAAGCTTTTGTGGCAGCAAAACGTCTAAAACAGCTAACTGAATCTAGAAAGGCTACATCTGGCAAAATAGCTGGTTAGAAAATAAGAAGTCCTCCTATATATATATTTAGTTTGATTATGATTTATTGACTTCTCGTTTGCGTAAACCATAAATAGGTGCTAGAATCGGCATCAACATTGGAACTCAGGTATGTGTTATAGATCCATGAAGAAATGCTTTCTTTTTAAACATGTACCTTAGTTGCAATTGGTTGAAAAGGGATTTGTACATGTACCCTGAGCGGTTAAATGGATCATCATGATGTCATGCATATTCTTTTTATTTTTTAACTGAATGATAGAGGCAGTTTTCCACCATTTTATACTGCATCTGAAAGTTGATTTTAGTGTTTCCCCCTTTTTCTCACTCTTTATTTTGTGTCTATGGGGGCTGGGAGGGTAGGGGCAATTGTTTGATGATGGTAATGATGGTGTTTCTGTAATGGCACTGATGCAGGGTATTGAGAATGACTTTGAAGCCAAATTGAAGGTTGATGAAGTATGTTCAAAATACGAACATCGAATTGAAAAGTGAGTTCTGTAAACAATAATTCCCCTGTAGTCCTGGTTTGAATCAGCTATGGGATCATGCTCAAAGTTCACTGCTGGCTTGATTTGTTTATACATAAAATCGATTAAGTGTACATTGTTTTCTAGGATGGTTGATGAGATAAAGAAACTCAAGCTGGAATTGGAGATGCTAAGGGATGAAAAATCCAGGTAGGATCACGCTCTTGCTTTTTCATTCACCGCAAAGGTTGCTTTGTCCTTTTGTTACTACTGCTCTAATGATTATTAAATCTGTTCTTTCCTGCTAGTTCAAGCTGCGGGACAGGCGATAATGAAACTTCCATAGATGATTCAGAGTTAACAGATCTAAGAGAAGAAGTTGCTAAACTAAGTTGTATGGTTAGCCAAATGAAAATGTCAAAGGCACAACTCGTTCCAGCAGATAGGTCACAAGTTAGTTCAGTTTCCTGTAGCATAGTGCTTTTAATTTCAAACCATAGATACTAACATGGATTAAGATTCTCTAACTTTATAATCTCTAATTGTTGAGTTTTGATGTTTGTTAATCAGGCTGACTTGGTCCAGACTTCTGTTTCCATTGGGAGTAATATTCATGCATCTGGCACAGATGCATCTGAATCTGAGTGTTCTCAGGGAAATACTTCAATGATAGAGAAACCTTCAGGAGTGTGCTGCTCCTGTTCCAAAAAGTCTTTGTGTAAGACCCTCAAATGCGGATGTCGAGCAGCAGGGAGCAGCTGCGGGGCGTCTTGTGGCTGCGCATTGGCCAAGTGCACAAATAATAAAAAAGTTCCTTTCAAATTGGACGACATACCACAACCAAAGATGCCAGAAGATATTGTTGAAGAACTGAAAGGCACGATTCATGATACTATCCTGATTCAAAATAAAACTGTTAAAAACATTCCTGATACAAATGAAGATTACGGACCTAGAAAGCAGCCATTACGAGAGATTGGGAACACAATGGTATGCTTTCCTGCCGCACACCTTTTCATGTCCACATTTAGATATTATGTTTAAGTAACAAAATTTTCCTCCGGTTGCTAATGACAAGTTCGAATTCTTACAGGTCAAACCAACTGCTGTAAAACTTGACCCTAGAAAGAAAGGCCAAAAAACAGTCATTCAACCTGATACTAAGGATCAGCCATTACCTGTGATGGAAAATACAAGAGGAACAAGAAGAACTAACAAAATTTCAGGTTAGCCCGTATAGTATATATTTCCAAGTACCCTGGAAAATTTTCTGAAAGTGTACGAGTTACTTGCTCGAAAGCATTTTAGTCAGGCGAACTATAGCATTGGCTACTAGAGTTATTCCTTTACTAAGTTTCACATGGGATTTTGAGTGTTTTTTTATTGAAATAAGCATACAAATTTTATAAGGAGAGATGGGTTCGAGACAAAATTTAAACTTTAAACATGTTGCTAATGGTTGTTAGAACCGAACTAAACAAAAGGGTTGAATGTAATTTTGAGTGAATCGTTTGAAATTAAAATAACAGGGTTGAATTGGATTTTGAGGGAATAATTTGAAACTGAAAAATCAGTTGAATTGAGTTATATATATGTTTTTAATAATTTATTTAATTAAAATAGAATTACTAATTTAACAGATTTCATAAGCTGAAACGTGTAGGACATATTGAAGTGACCATGGTGTTAAAAATCGTGAAAGTTATTGAGTTCTTGGTATTAGATGAAGTATTAAATTTATGCCATCCAAATTTAGATTATTTTGATATTATCTTCAAATACTTTTTCTTTTTTAAATTTCTTTCATCAAAGTTCATTTCCCCTAGCCTAAGATTTCTTAAAAATATCCAAGTAACATGTCTTGGAAGAGGTTGGTGATTGGCTTTAACTTTTAACAGCCAATAATTCCAACCAAAGCTTGTAGATGTAGGTGACTCAAACTAAACAATTAGGCTATCAGCACTTGTACTTTATGAAAGTCATATATTTAGTTTTTGTATTTTAATTAGGTCATTTTTAGTCTTTATATTTTTCAAATTTTAAAATTGTAGTTCTTATCAAACGATAATTATTAAATTTATTAAATTTAGTTTTTTATTTCTAAAATCGATCGACAAACATATTATGATATATATATATATATATAATGTCATTTTAATTTGTTATTTTCACATATTACTCAATAAAAATTAATTAATGGATTAAAGATTGGCATTTGCATCAAGACTAGGATTGAAAATCTAAAAGTATATGGATTTGGACTGATCTAATTAGAGAATATAGATTAAATTTACAATTGTACACATTGTATAGGACTAGTAATTGAATTTAACTAAACGAATGATTAAAATTTAAAATTTGAAAAGTATAAGGATCAAATTTGATCAATTTGAATAGTATAGAGATTAAGTTTATAATTTTTCAAAGTACAGGGACTAGTATCAAAATTTAACCAAATAATTGTGTCCATATGGTGGGCTTATATGGAGTTAATCAAAATTTAACCTATCTGCGATATGATTTTTCTTTTTTATTATTTTTATTCAAATTATTGGAGTTATTATTTAAAAATAATAAAATTATGTTGATTGAATCTTAATTTAATTAATATTAACCTTTTATCGATATAAAAGAATATGAATTTAATGATGGATAAAAAAATAAAATAAAATCATTTTTATATTACACAATGACTTAGTTTGATTCATGTTGATCCATTTAACTAATCTTTTTGTGCAATAATTTATCTGTCCAAATCAAGCCGAAAAATTAGGGCCACTTGTAAACAAATGTGGGTCCCTAAGGCTTCACATTTATTTCCCACAGTCATATCATTCATTTCTCAATCTTATTATATATGGCCAACATTTACTCATGCACTAAAAATATACCAAATTTTTATACTAAAAAATAATAGTGATTTGGAAAGTTTTAGAAAGTGCATAAGCTTTTGTCACATAATAGATCTTTCCATGTGCACCATTGGTGGGGGAGTTGTCGTCTCAATGATTCAAACAAAATGGGATTTTCTTTTGAAAGATTTTGGGAATATTTTTGGACAATTTTTCGTTCTGGTGGAGAAATGTTAGCCAACCAAAGATTTTGGTACCTTTATCCTTTTTTCTAAAAAATAGGTTAAATTTTGTTTTTGGTCATTGTAATGTGCATAAGTTACGAATTTAGTTTTTGTAGTTTAATTTAATTATTTTTCCTTCAAAATTGACATTCTAGTCTTATCAAACGGTATCTCATTAAATTTATTAAATTATAATATTTTCAAAATCTTACTTATTATTTTCATATATTACTTATAAAAGTCTAAGTAATGGATTTAACGGTGCAAGATATGCCAATATTAAAATTTTAAAATTGAAAAGCATAACAACTATGAATGATCAAATTGAAGAATATAGTAAAGGACTAATAACAACATTTAACCGAGGATTTAATTGCTTCCATTTGTCTTTGAACTGCAATTATAAAATTAAAAGAATATATAGGGACTAAACTAATCAAATAATAAAATATATTTTAATTGACATTTTATACATTTTCACAGTTAAATTTAAATCTTAAAAATATCTTTATTATTTAAATTAAATAATCTAACCCCAAATTAGTGAAATAATAATTTAATCAAATATCTTTTAAGAAAATAATAATAAGAATTGATAATCATTGTAAACAAATAATTCATTTTTGCTAAAAGAGGATAAGTATGGGAACATCAAAGACTTCAACTTATCATGGACAAAGCAATATTTTATCCATCAACTTAATAAATTTTTTCAATTTCATATTTAATTTTTAAAATAAACTATAAAAATAACCTTTCATTCTATTTTAGTCATTCAATAGTTATTTTTTCGATTTAATCATTAATATGGACCCTTTTATTGATTTAATACTAAATTTAGTTCTATAATATTTAAATTTTGTATTAATTTAATCATAAATCTAATTTTTTTATAAATATATTTAACCTTCAATTATTTTTTAATTAGAGAAAATGGGGGAAATTAGAGGCACAGAAAATACAACGCAAAGAGGTTGGAATTTCCCGGGAAGTGGGCATCGGTTACTTGAGCTACACTCACACGCTTCTTTCGGGTCAAACCCGCCACATCACCCTTTCTACCGCCCCACATTTCTGACCTGGCAATCCATTTCAGTCAAATGTCGTTAATCCTCTATGGCCAATCTCATTTCTAATAAAATAATCCCACCTCTCCCGTAATCCGTAACTACAAAAAACTAAAAGTTTATATCTGAACTCCCAAAAATACCCTTAGTTCACTAAATTCAAAAGTTTTCCCCTACTCTCGAGCTCATGGAATAAAACTCCCTAGTAAATAAATCATAATTTTACATTATTATTATATTATTATTTTCACCTGCTGTTAAAATATATAAGTGGCTGATATTAATATAAACCCAAAAAGAACTCTTCTTTTTCCTCTATGGGAATCTTTCTCTTTTTAAAGCAAAAAAAGATTGATTCTTGGAAGTGAAGTGAGGTTAAAAAATTTGTAGAATTTGGATTCCATCATCGTTTTCTTTTTTCCTTTTTTTTTTTCCTTTGCAGAATATCTGAAAATCTGGGTGGTATTTTTCTTTTACTTTGGGTGGCTTTTTGAAGGTACTTTGATTGATTTTTTTTTTCTTTTTGTTCTTTCAAGTCTCCATTGAATCTTCCTCTTTATATTTGAAACACAAGGAACGATGTTTGGGTTCTTTTTTTCTTTTCCTCTTTTGCTGATAAAGCTTTAAAAGTCTTCCCCTTTTTGTATATTTTTAAATGGTTTATTTTCAGATTTATTTGAAATTCTGTTCGGTACTGATTGAGAAAATGTAAATGAAAATTTGACCAAAAAAAAAGAAAAAAGGAGAGGAAAATAGATAGTCAAATTTGAGAAATCTATTTTTAGCAGAAAAGGGTTTTTTTCTTTTCTAAATTCACTTATTCTCCTTTGAAATTTGTCTAAATTCTTTGTACTGCCTTTTTATTATTATTTTTTTTCTAGCTCAAAAAATGGAAATTTGAGAGGAATCCAATTTAATTATAAAGGTTTAAAGTAAAGGGTTGCTTTTGCTTTAGAGAATTATGATTTCAATGCAGTTTTGTTTGAGTATGTGATTTTGTTTTTAAATGCAGAAAGTGGTGATCAAATTGCCTATTTGTTGATTTTGGATTTTGCTGGGGATTTGCATATTAGATTGAGCTTTAGTTGATTATATACATATGGCTGTGGCTTTTACTCACCTTTCATGGTGGTTATGGAGTGGTAAACATCAAGAACCTAGAATTGCTAATGGATCTTCTTTAAGTTCTTCGCCGGATTCCGGTTTATTAGATTCGGATAATCTGAAGTTTCCATTGGTTAAGAGAGCTAATATGGCGTCTTCATCTAGAAAAGTTAGGAGGAAATGGCATAGCCGTGAAGAAAGAAAGATAGATAGGGAATATGATGTAGTTATCGTCCCATCGGACGGAGGGTGTGTTTCGGGGTCCGAATCCGATGGTTCAGATTACTCCATTGGATGGATGGAACCTCATGGACCTGGTTTCAACAGTGATGATGAATCAGACAATAGCTTTGCTGTGTTGGTTCCATGTTATGGTCATAGACAAGATGATATGTTGGAAGATCCAAAGAACAACCTTTTGGGTGCCATTGTCAACATTCCTAACTATTATTCTGCTGGTATTGTCCTTTTCTAATTTCCCAATTATTTGACTGTTATGTAAGTATGTTATATATATATATATATATGTATATGGAAAAAAGGTTAAGATGCAGGATAGGATAGCACATTGCAGGTCATTTTCCATTTGCTAACACTATTTTTGGCACTATTAACGCATATGGAACTTGTTTAGTTTTTTCTTTTGTTGAACTTTTATACTGTTGAATTGCTTGAATTGTTCAAGGGGTCGACTGTAAATGTACCATGGAAGCTTTTATACTAGGAATCAGGTTGAATTTTGCCTCCTATACTAAAAAAATAGGCAAATTAGTCCCTGTATCTTAGATTATAGAGCAAATTAGTCTGGTATTTGTAGTTACACTGGTTTTTTAACAATACAATTGGATGGAATTTTTATTAAAAAGAACCAATTTTTTCTTTGATCTAACGTATAGGGATTAATTTGTCCATTTTTTGAGTAGACGGAACAAAATGCAATTTGACTCCTAGTGCAAGGGCCTTCATGGTTCTTTTCTAGGGGCTGACAGAATGTTCAAGATTGCATTAGGGAAGTAGGGAGGACTAACAATACTTGAGGTTTTGGACGTTGTAACTCATTGATAGCTCATCTCGATTTTGGACGAGCCTTCAATGAACTTTTATTGTTGTTCAGTCTAGCTCATCACGATTTTAATGTCATTCAGAAGATAATTGATTTTATAGGCAAGTTGTTCTTGTAAGGAGTGTGTATATAATGTAGAATTCAGGACCTACTTTGGCCGAAATGGTGAGTAGTTACGATTGGGTAGCTGCTGTTCATCTTTTGTTTATAATGTGTTATGTTCTCCAATGTGATGCTGTAAGCTTTCATAGAATTTGTCCAAGTGTGTATGTCATTACGCTAACTCTGTCTGTGTCTTATGTTTCTTCAATGTGAAGCAAGCAAAAATTACGTGGAACAGTGGCTTTCATCTCTGCAGACTAGCTAATATCCCGGACTATCGAAGATTCCTTATGGATCTTTATTCTATTACTCCATCTGCTGGAAGAACTTGGTCTCGTGTTTCATCGTCGATATAAATATTGTATAAAGGTGCTGTATATACTGTAAAACTGAAATCTGAGCTATTATCAACTAACGAGCAGCAAAAAAGGGTAGCTAAGAGACAAACACGATGTGAATATCAGACCAGACATGTTCTTTTCTGCTGTTTCTTTCGGGAGCTGAAGATCGGTGTTTGTTCATTTATGCGTGTGTGTGATTCGTTGGGGGACTTCACTTGGAGCATGAAAGTTGTGTGTGTGTGTGTGCATTGAATTCTTTAGTGTAAATATGGTTTTTTGTACTTACTAAAAATCGAACCAGATTTTATGCTGTATTATTTACTGTAAATAATATGTGAATAAAGTATTTTGTATATAAACATTAGTTTCTTTCTCCAAATCAATGGCTGTCCTTGTTGTCCTATGATTAAGACATTATAATGGTGCACAAAGCTGTTTTTGTTCGAAGATAATTGATTTTCGCTTCACTTTACACTTTTCGACTTTAAAAAGTTATAAAATGATCATCTAATTATTCGAAATTTTTTATTTAAGTTATCGGACTATTAAAATCGTTATTGTATGATCTTTTTCTTTCTCACTGCCTGTGTCATTGAAAACTCTCATTCTTCTTTGTTATTATTAATTGCTTTTTCATGAAACAACTTGAATGTCATTAATCTGCAAACGAAAATTTAAATCGTTGATGAGTATGATTCAACGCATCGATTGTTGAATCATTGTTTAGAACTCGCTAATCGAAATTTTTAAAAGAACTTAATAGTTCTGTGACAAAGACGAACTTTCAAATAGTTCAGTGACTTAAATGAAAACGTTTGAATAGTTTAACGACTATTTTGTAACTTTTTGAAGTTGAATGATTAAAACATAAACTTACTAATAATTTAATCCCATTATTAGTAGTTTATCTTTTAAAAAAAAAAAGTGCCACTAACGTTTACATGTTTTGTCAAAATGATAACAATCGTATTTTTGAGCTTTTTGGCCATCAACTTTTTAAAGACTAATTTATTATTTAGGTAACCCAATAAGATAAATACATGTGAAAATAATAAAATAAATAAATCATACATGAAATTTAAAAAATAACTTAATTTAAAAAAATGTAATTATCTAAAAAATTTTAAAATGAATACATACATTTGTTTACTTGTAAGGTTTCAAAAGATAATTAATAAAATAAATTGGAAATACTGAATGTGCATTCATTTTAAAAATTTTTTAGATAATTATATTTATTTTTGAGTTATTTTTAACTTAATAAATTATTTATTTATTTTATTATTTTCACGTGTAATTATTTTATTGAATTATCTAAGTAATAAATTATATCTCATTCAAAATATTCCATATATAAAATTCTACATTATCTCGTTAATTTTTTAACTGTACTTTCATCAAATTTGTAAAAAAAAAAGTAATTTGAAAAAATAATAAAGGCAATGATAAATTAAAAATACAATTAGGGCCATTTTGATAAAATATGTAAATGTTAGTGGCTAAATTTATCATTAAGCCAAAAAAAATCAAAACAGTATGGTTGTGGCAAGAAGCGTCCATTATAACAAATCTGTTGAACAAAATGGAAAACGATATTTTCGCAAAACTTCCGTTTGAACCATCTTTCCAAAAAACAGTGTTTGTTTCTTGAGAAAAAATGTACACATGGAAAAAAAAAAGAGAAGAAAGAAAAACTGATAACTGAATGGAAAGAGAAAAAAGGAAAAAGAAAATGATTATAAAAAGAAAATCCCAAGCAGGCAAATGAAGAAGAGTGGAGGTAGTGCCATATGGATAAATGCCTATTTCTATAATTGAGGAAATGAAAAAGATTGAAAGCCATAAACAAGGCGAGCTATGTTCCCTTCCATTTCTTACCCATCTGATGCAGGTTTAGCCAAGTTTGATTCTTGATGATCTTCAAGGCAATCCCTTTTTGGAAGGAATTAGTTCTTCTTCTTTTTCCTTCCAAAGGGAGACGCATATACCAATACACATGATGATGTTGCAGAAAGCTGCAAGCAATGCATATTCATGGTGGTGGGTTAGCCACATTAGGACCAAGCAATCAAAATGGCTTGAACAAAATCTTCAAGGTAAATGCCCTTTTTGTTTTCTTTCGTTTTTTACAAATTTATTGGGTTATTTGCACAAATATCACAAGATTCACAACAATCCAGATTGTTTGGTCCATACCCTTCTTTTGTTTGATTAAATATCGGGAAAAACACAGCTATGTTCCTCTTAATTTCGAAATTGATCGGAACAATTTAAAGGTTATTTTGAAATAAATTTAATTGACATAATAATAAATTTAGTTATTAAATTTTACACATTTTGCAATTTGTTGAGTTAAATTTGTTGGAGTTTTAGAATCAAGACCAAATTGATAAAATATATAAATATTGAGGGTTAAATTTATTATTGTATCGATCAAAATTATTATAATTGATTTAAAGAGTTTAACACTACGTTTAATTATCCTTAATTGCTCACTTTTGAAATTCATAATTCTTATTTTTCAGAGGGACCAATTTCAAAATTGAGAAGGACACTTCTATTTTTATCTTAAATATTTGTTCTTAAAAACTTCGGGTATGAGCATTGTATATTGTATATAGCCGTGAACGAATTTAAGAGATCCCTATATTATAGAATTTGATCAAATTAGTCTCTTTACTATTAAATAGATTCATTTAGCCACTGTAATATTAAAAAGAATTAAATAATATCAAATTGGAACAAAATTAACATTTATTGATTTAAATAGTAAATGTTAACTCTATTACAATTTAAATTTTTTTATTCTTTTTAATAATATAAGGACTAAATTAATCCATTTAATAATAAATGGGCTAATTTGATGCAGTTCCTATAATACAGGGACCTTCCAAGTAGTTTAACCCATGTATCTAACACGAAAAATATAGTTTAAAACTTATATTTGAGGACCCATTTTTGTTCTAAAAAGATTGTTGAAAATGAACGACAGATATGGAGGAGAAAGTGAGGAGCATGTTGAAAATTATTGATGATGATGGGGATTCATTTGCAAAAAGGGCAGAAATTTATTTCAAGAAAAGACCAGAACTTGTAAGCATTGTTGAAGAATGTTACCGTTCTTACCAAGCATTAGCTGAAAGATATGATCATTTATCAAAAGATCTTCAAAGTGCCAATCGAACCATTGCTACTGTTTTCCCTGAACAAGTCCCTTATTCCCTTGATGATGAACAAGATCCCGGTTCGAGAGTTTGGATTCATAAAGGAAAAGTGAACAAAGCTTTAGGATCGGCGGTTACGAGTTCGGGGTTGAACAAAGACGACGCACTCGATGAAATCGATAAGTTGTCGAAGGAGATTTCAGATATGGAAACTGAAAGAGAGTGTTTGAAGAGAGCATATGTGGAAGGGTATAAGAAATTTTGTGAAGTGGACAATCAAGTAGCTGAAAAGCAAAGGAGAGTAAGCAATTTACGGGTTGAGTTCGGGCTTGGATCCGTTACCGATGATAAACACGAGTTGCCGATCGAGGATGTGAATGTGGATTCCGAAAAGATTAAGCATGTACATTTGGGATTTGAAGCTTTGAGGAATAGATTTAGTGCTCCACAAATAAATCAGCAAAAGAAGCATGTTCCAATTAAGAATGTTGATAACAAGGTTCATGAAGTTCTTATTGTTGAAAAAGAGAACCATGTTTCCGAAGTATCGTGGAACGAGACCGATGAGAAGCTCGAAGTAAGCTCGAATTATGCTTCTCGTATGATGTCTGAACTTGTAGTGAAAATTGATGAGCTTGTACAAAGAGTTGTTAATTGGGAAACTACATTTTTGTCTGAAAAGGATTTAGAAAAGAGATCAAAATCCGATGCGGATGAGGTTCCGGAAGAAGACAAGGAAGCCGAGAAGGAAGGCCGGGAAATCATAAACAGCAGGATGAACTTGTTGGAAGGGGAATTAAGTAAAGTTAAAGATCTTGTGGATACTGTTGTACACGAAATGAACGGCCTCAAAACACATTCGGCTGAACTGAGTTGTAATGTTGATCATTTATCAGTAAAAGCTGAAGCCGATTCTGATGTCGACGGAGAAACAGAAGATCATCAAATCGAGCAGGCTTTGAAAGATAAGGATGTTTCAGCTGAAGGGAAAAACAATGTTGCTTGTGAAACAAGCAATGTGTTTGATGCTTATTCGAGTAAGGGTCTGGTTTCTACCAAAGAAGATAAAGCAAAGAAGCAATACTTGTCGGATATGGCAAGAAGTATACCAGATGCTGAGATCAATGAAATTGAGACCGATGACGAAGAAGAAGAGCAACCGAACTGGAGGCAGTTGTACTTGGATGGACTCGATGACAGAGAACAGGTTGTCGTCGACAAGTACTCTTCGGTTCTTGAGAACTATGAAGAGGTAAAAAAGAAGCTTAATGAAGTCGATAAGAACAACCGAGATGGGTTCTTCGAATTGGCCATGCAGATAAAGGAACTAAAGAACGCAGTGGCCTCTAGAGATAGAGAGGTTCAATATTTACATCGAAAAATTGGGTTTTTAGATGAAAACAAGCATGTATATTCAATAGAAGACCACGAAGTAAACCGTGAAAGTCCGAGCGAGCAATCTACGTTAACCAATTCTATCGAAGCATCACCTTCAGAGCAGGGGAAAGATAGATCCATTAGAAAAGAAATCACAGTCGAAGTCGAGTCAACTACACACGGAAGTTCCAAAGAATCATCCGAGAAAGCAGGAGAAAACAACAAACGTACAAGCCAATCAGTCGTAGAGAACAAAATTAGATCAAGTATCGACGAATTACTCGAGGAAAATCTCGTGTTTTGGTTGAGATTCAGTGCAGCTTTTAATCAAATAAAGAAATATCAAACTTCAGTCAATAACTTGAAAGCCAAGTTATCAACATTGAGAAAAAGAAACCATTATGAAGGAAGAATGGAACATATGCAATCCGAAATCCGACCCGTTTATTGTCAGTTCCAAGAAATAAGAACCGGCTTAACACTATGGTTAGAAAACAATGGAGTTTTGACAGATGAAATTGAAAGCAGATATACCTCCATATGCAAAATCCAAAATGAAATAGCTAGTGGCTATGAGTTGATGAGTGTATATCAAGCAACCAAGTTCAAAGGTGAAGTTACGAACATGAAACATGAACTTACCAAGGTATCTAATGAATTAAAATCCGGGTTTGAACATGTGTGGCAACTCAAGCATGAGGTTGAGAAGCAAATGAACAGCTTGGAGAAAGAACTTGGGTCCTTAATATCATCAATGTCTCAACCATCAAAGTCTCAGAGATCATCGATGTCTCGAATTCCACTTCGGTCATTCTTGTTTGGAATCAAGTTAAGGAACTCTAAGCAATCAAAAGGATCATCAATTGTTACAAGCTACAAGAATTTAAGTAAGTCTTCAAGATAAACACTTTCTTATTAGACACCATTGTTGAACTTGTATTATTATATTCTTTCTGCAGATAGAAATGGTGTGAAAACCAATTTCTTATTCTTAATGTTATCTTTCACTAGTAGCTAGCGTGAGCAAAATCTGATTTGATTCGAAAAACTCGATAAAAAATTCAAATTTTAAATTAAACAGTTTGACTTATTCGGATAAACTCGAATAAAAAATCAAGTTTTTCTGTTTAACTTGAATATGAGTTACACAATTCAAGTTATCTAAAAATCTGAATAAAAAAAGGCAAAACTATATCGTTTTGATAAATGTTTACCTTTTCTAAAGTTAAAAGTCAAAACAAAGGTAAAACTACGTCATTTTAATAAATGTTCACCTATTAAGTTAAAAGGCAAAACCATTATATTGTTTATGTAGTTAAATAATCTTGTACTTTGTCCACTAGTTAAATAATCGGTCCATGTAAACAGAATATCGAGTATAAATAATATGATTCGTTAACTCGACTCGAAAATTTTTTACTCGATTCGATTCGAAAACAATTTAAACTGAGTTCGGTTGCTAAAATAGGATTCATCAACTCGACTAACTAGAAATTTTTTGGCTCAATTCGACTCGGCCCCATCGAATACTCACCCCTATTCACCATTAGAGAGATGTTCATACATGTAACAAGATTTACTTCATTAATGAATACACACTTCCTTCCCTTTCTTCTCTATTTTCTCTTTAATGGATTTATTATAGTAAAAAAATATTAATACTTTAAAATAAATCTTAAATTTATATATGAATATTAGTTTAATGTGCAATTCGATACACAAATTTTAATTTTGTGCAATTACACACATAAAACTTTGATTGTAGTTAAAAAATATACATAAAATTTTGATTTTGATTCAATCGTGCACATTTAAAGAAATAAATAGATCAATTTATTTTATATTAAATAAATATAATCATTTGTGCACGCAGTATGTAAACTTAAAATTGTGCTATCTTGATAATCGTGTTAGAAGTGCAAAACTACATAAAATCAAAATTCATGTAAAGTATTAAACACTAAATCAAAATTTATGTGTAGTTTTGAAAGTTAATAAGTTTCAATATTTTATTTTGAAAATTATTAAACACGCATACATATTTTCACTTTTATTACCTTATTATTTTAAATAATAATTTATTAATATAATAAATAATATTTTTTATTAATGAATAGCATTTTATACAATAGTGTCTCTTTTTAAATTTAAAATATATAGCATTTTTTATATTTTAAGTACAAATACAAACATTTTCAACAATGTGTTGGTGTTGCCTTGCAAAGCTGAAAGTCAAAGAAAAAAAAATAGATTTGTGAGCAGGGATTGCACATTCTCTCAAGCTGAAGTAGAGTCCACGAATCTTCTCTTTTGCAACTGCAATTTCACAAAGGAGGTTTGGTTTGGTTCACCCTTTGGAGTTCTAATGTGGATTTTTTATTCACCTGACTCAAAAAAATTAATTATCTATAAAAATAACCTATAATAAAATTTTGTGTATGTAAATGATTTGTTCTTTATAGTGATTGCTGGTGTTGATTAACACATCGGGGACACGCCCCTCATCATTAATGAATCATTGGCTTTTAAAAATATATAAATTTTTTGGGTGTCGTTATTGTGCGAGGCGGCACTAGTATGTATTTTTCAAAATACCTATTAAAAATACGAGCATTCACGGCGGAAAAAAATATATTTTTCTTGTAATGGGTGTCACCAGTCTGTCAAGCAACATCGAAAAATTTTAGGCGACATTGGTAAATATTTTAAAATTTTTTTGTGCCTCCAACATATCAGGTGAAACACATTAAACTTTTTCTAAAAAATATCTTTTCAGGTGTCACCATTGTGTCAAGCGACATCGGTTATTATTATAAAAAAGTTGAAATCGACAATTGAATATGACGGCTAGGATTATCATTAAAAAGAAACAAAAAAATTTAAATAAAAAAAGGAATATACCAAAAATAGAGAATCAAATATGAAAAAAAATATAATTATATATTTTGTTTAGTCGAATCACACTTTTTATCTACAAACTGAGTCGAAGGGAAAAAAAACATGCTCATATAAATTTCTAAGAATAAATGAGTGAATAAAATGTTTCACTAATACATGTATGATACTAGATTTTAGTTTTAATTTCTATATAATTTAATATGTACTCAAAGATAATAATTATAAAATTAATAAAATTATTTTAAATTATTACATATATAAAAAACACCTTTAATATAATAAATAATATTTTTATATTAAAAAAGTAAAAAAATGTAAATTTCTAATGAAGACTATCTAAGTGTTTTTGAATTTTATATTTACTTCGTATTATGTTGAATAGATTTTCTATAATATTATTATTTATTTTATATTAATAATATTTTTTAATCTAATTGATTGTACTAATGAATCGATGGCTTGATTGGTTTAACTACCGGTCCGGTTTAAAAAATATCGACTTTTATATGTATTATGAAGGATAAATTACAAAAATGGTCACTAAATTTTGATGATTTTGTTTTTGTCACCGAAATATAAAAAGTCACGTTTTGATTGTTGCAACCTTAATAGAAAAGTGAAATAACACATTAATTCAAGGGTTAATGTCCAATTCGATCCTAAACTATAGCTAAAAACATTTAATTTGGTACTTTTACAACATTTTTAACAATAAATTTGAAAAAATTAAAAATATAATTTTTTTAAATTCGGAGAATTTTAATGTCCAATATATTATGCAAAATAGTTAAATGTTTGTACGCTATACGAATAGATTTTTGTTTTAGTAAATTTATGACTAGATTGTACAAATGTTTGTATCCAAGAAACAAATATTTTTAAAAAAATTTGCAAATACATGTTTATTATATAATTTTAGAAAATTTTAAGATTTTTTATATTTTAATACTTTATTATAATTTTTCAGAATTATTGTAAAAAAATGTTGTAAAAGCACTAAATAGAATGTTTTAACTCTAGTCTAGGGATCAAATTAGATATTAACACATGAACTAATGTGTCACCTTAGTTTTCTCTTAAGGCTGTAACGACTATTAATGTACAAGTGAGCAAGACATTATAAGTCGATAACTTTTGTGATCAAAATATAATTTTTCATAATTTAGTAGTAAAAAAAAGTTCACCAAAATTTAATGACTATTTTTGAAATTTACCCACTATAGATTTATAGATAATATACATATTAAACCCAAATCTCATAACCCATGTACAAACTAAACCAACCAATATTAATCCCAAGCCCAAATAACATCGGGGTCACCCACACATAAAAAGACGAAATTGTCAAATATCATCAAATAAACGTGATAAATCCAGAAGGAAAAAGAACATCAAAATTAATATGCGTCCGAATGTTCATAGAGCAGATCAGTAAGAATCAAATCATGCGCATGTATGTTAAATTTTAAGATGATATAAAAATAGAAGAAAAGTGTAAACTTGATAAATAAATCTATTCAAATTCGAGGCTTAAATATGAGAGTTCAGACTCGATTTATACTTTAAACGAGACTCATTTTGTTGTTTAAAACTATTTTGAGCCTAATTTTTTTATTCAAACCCTCTCAAAATATTAAATAAACTTTTTAATTTGGATAAATAGCTTGACCCTTAAATATGTACAGTATAAGATAATTGAGGCTTTTTTAGAAAACTAACCTTAAAATATTAAAAAATTATAAAAATGACCCCAGATTATTTAGGAAAATGACCTAAAATCTACCATGTTAATGGGTGCCGCCACTTCCCAAGACAGCACCACCCCAAAAACTCATCCAATCATCACTCGATTATGTTTGTCAATGATTAGCTAAAAAATAATAATTTTGCACCCGTATGAGTTTTTTCAAATATCATATTTTCATGGGTACTCCCGAAATAAAAAGAATAAAAAATTTGGTGACAGGTTTTTAAGTGGCGGCACCAGTGTAGGAATTTTTTTATTAATTTATGGTGCCGCTTCCTTCAATGGAGGCACCGGTTAAGAATTTTTTTAATGTTTTTTGGTGCCGCCTCCTTTAATGGAGGCATCAAATTTTAGTAAAAAAATTTTTGATGCCAATTCCAGATGTAGCGGCACGAGGATTTTTTTTGAATTTTTTGGTGTTGCCAATTCATGTGGGGTGACCCAATCAATAAAAAAAATCACTGGTTTTCAAAGGATGAAGTGTCGGTGTGGGAAGTGCTCTCAAGGGGGGAAATGCCGGCAGAATGTTGTCCCCCAAGAGCAACCAAAGTTGAATACTGTGGGGTTCCTAATTGAACTAATTCAAGTAGAAGTTGATAGAACCGGAGTAAATATTGATATAACTAGATTATCAACTCTATAATGTGATAATTTTAATTAATTTATTATTATTATTGTAATAGTTGAAATGTTATTATGTTAAGCAATATTTGATCCGTTAGTCATATATATAGAAATACGGCCAGTGGAAGAAAAATTGTTTAGATAATGAGAAAAATAAATGTGTTTTTCCATATAATTGGATACTTAAATAAAAAATATGTTTGATTTGGTAGTTATTTTTTTATTTTAAAAAATTTGATGTTTCATACATTTGGTGGAGTAGGCACCAGAGATTTTTTTTTATTTTTTTATTGATTTAGTGACTTCATATGAATTGACGGTACCAAAAAATTCAAAAAAAAAATTTTCCTGATGCCACCACATTTGGAGTTGACACCAAATTTATTTTTTACTAAAATTTGGTGCCTCTATTGAAGGAGGCGACACCAAAAAATATTAAAAAAATTCCTAACCGGTCCTCCATTGAAGGAGGCAGCACCAAAGATTAATAAAAAATTCCTACACTAGTGCCACCACTTAAAAACTTGTCACCAGAATTAAATTTTTTTCTTTTTACTTCGACAATACCTATGAAAATACAATATTTAAAAAAGCTCATATGGGTTGTTGGGGTGCTACCACCTTAGGAAGTGGTGGCACCCGTTAACATTGTAAATTTTAGGTCGTTTTCCTAAATAATTTGTGACTTAAGTTATTTTCATAATTTTTTAACATTTTAGGGTCAATTTTCTAAAAAAGTCCCTAATCAATTTACCAACAAAATAGGCATCACCTATTAGGCGCTTAGCCCAGTTTTTCATTTGAGCCCTGCAACTTAAAGCCCATTTCAGCCACTAATTGAATTAGGTTCATGCAATATGGTCAGAGTAGTTACCAAACCCACATGGGGCATGATCCAAATAATATCATGCAATGGAGGCATCCAAAAGGTGCGGGAGACAAATCCTTCGATGCCCAAAAAAGACTCTATAAGCACTTAGAAAACTCTCCACCACCTTACTTAAGCTAAATTCCTTTAGTGTAGATATTTTAGACTAAAATTGATATTGATCTTCCGTTTGAGTGAATATTATTCGTTAGATATATAAGAGGTAGAAATTATAAATAGAGATCATCCACTCCACTCTTGTATATAGTGTAAGGCCCATATTTTGCCCGGCCCAAAAATAAAGCCAACAGTCCCTTTACAAAATTTTAACCCGAAGCCCAGCAAACCCAATACCCATTACAGCCCGAGGCCCAACAGGCCCAATCCCCCCAAAGTCAGCCTAGGGTTTCAAAAACTGAAACCCTAGCGCCGCAGCCTCCTGCCCCCTAGCCCTAGTGCCACACATGAAGACTTTTGGTCTCCTGCCACCGCCACCGCCATTGTCACATCGGCTACTTGCACCGCCACCTGCAAAGAAGAAAAAAGCAAGCAAAGACAATACAAGCAGTAGCAATCGGCTATAAAAGCCGAGTAAAATGTAATTTTTGGAGGGATTTCGTTTTTTATTTCGGTATAAAGAAACCGATTGCAAACCATTGTAAAGGGGGAGACACTAGTGAATCAAAAGCAAAAGAAAAAAAACAACATTTTGAGAAATAAAAGAACCGAAATCGTGTTTTAAGGTGGTGGCCTTCTTTTTCTTTTTGTTCTTTTTCTTGCTATTTTATTATTTATATTTGAAATAAAAGAAAAAAAAGGGTTTTTTACCTTTGTTCGGTGGTACCGGAGTGCTCGAGGGGCAGAAAGCAAAAAAGGGGGAAACTTTTGGTCTCTCCTCCGCCATGCACGGCGGCCGGCACGTTGGCCCATGGCCGGAGAAGAGAGAGAGAGAGCTTTCTCTCTGTTTTTAAAGAAAAAATGATGAAACTATTTTTTTAGTTTATAGGTTCAAATTGCTAGGAGCATCTGTCTGGAGAATTTTTTCCCGAATGGTTAGAGGGTTGACGAGAATTAAGAGGTCGCGTGATCAGTTGGTGGGCCACCAACGAGGGGTATTTAGCCCATTGATTCCCTCTACCCTATGGAGATAAAATTGACGGGGCGCATGAGGAAACTCGCTAACTACTTCTACCACTATTACAGGATAGCGCTTCGTCCCTTTGCCTTCCCAAAATTTGAGCAAGAGAAGGGGTTAGAGGTACTCACTTGTCACTTACTTCTACTGATTCTATTGTTCTTGGTGGTGCAAGAGGCAATCAGGGCAGCGAAGGTAGTTTAAGCGACACTGATAGTGATAGCATCTCACACGAGCATAATGAAGCCATGGACATTGATGTTTTAATAAGTGGTAGTCGCAAGAGGCGCGGGACTTCAACTTAGGCCACACATGTCAACCCCTCTAGTGAGGAGGAAGGTAGTGGTCCTTAACTGGAGCACCGCTAGAAGATGATGGTTGATAGTGGAGGCTTTGCTACTATAGTTACCCCTATCCATTCTTCCCCTCCAACGAACTTGCCAATCGTTGGCCAAGCGAGCTCATCGATTACTATTACCGACGATACTCTTTCTCTCCTGTTTGCGAAAATTCTCCGATGGCTCCCACAGGTGAAAGGGTGCCTGTTGAGGCTGTAGAGGACTTACCCTTATCTTTACACCGCCTATTGTCTAAGGTTGGCACTCTTGGATTGAGGTACACGGAGGCCCGTGATAAGGAGCTCGTTGATACTCGGGATGATCTAAACAGGGTACGCGAGCTGTACAAAAAGGTGAGAGAAAAAAATAAAATAATAAATGAGCAACAGTGAGTCATCACCGAGCGCCTGGTGATGATGGAAACTAAAGCAGAGGAGTGTGAAGTTGAGCTCGCTGTCGAAAAGGATAGGCACATAATCGTGGAGGCAAATCTAAAGAAGGTCACTCTGAGGCACTCCATCGAAGTGGAAAGGATCATTAAGGAGTGTCAAGAGTAGGTTGATACTACCCTTTTGAAGTAGTGGAAGGTGCTGGCAGCTTTCAAGCAGCAAACTTCCCAGAATATCTTGGGCTCCCTTCAAAGGTTCAAGGAGAACCTACTTCTGTATACACAAGTCACCTGTGGCCCCTTTAATGTCCGCCTTGTTGGTTTATAAAAGGAATTTAATGGTAATGATGAATGGAAGAACGGATAAAGGACTTGATAAACAATTAAATCTAAATTAATAAAATGGAAAAAGAATAGCAGAATGTTTGAATTAGCACTGCCGCGTGAAAGAAAAGAAAGAAATAAATTGTTACATTCAACTTCCAGTGTGTTTTCCAAAGGCAACCATACAAGGTATACACATCTGATATGCTAAAATTAATCTAATTCATCTAACAACCAACCACATCAAATCAGATTTTATATCAATTTTTTTTCTAAATCTAGCTTTTACAAAGTCAAATAGAAAATCTGATCAATCATAAATTTCTCAAAAATTTCAATTCAGCCAATTTCTATTGTTTGTGCTCCAATTTAGCCCGATTTACTTGCTAACCCAAATTTCGATACTCCAATTGCATACCCGATAAAATTAAACAAAAAGTAAAGACGCAATAGCAAAAATTATCAAAACTGTACGCGTTAAACATACAAATGCAACTTGTTATTAGAATCCCTTAGCATTGAACTGCATTATTGATCAATCAACAGGAACTTCCCACAATTTTCAAATCACTTAGCTAAATAAATAAATAAAAACATTTCCTAGAAATACTAACCTGCTACAGCTGAGAGTTTGGGATAACGAGTCGATGGAGAAAAGTGGATCGGCTGTTAGGAATTTAGAGAGACAGTAAGCAACAAAGCAACAAAGAAGTTGGAGGGTTTAGAGTTGTTAGAGATTTAAAGCTTTCCATTAATAACTAATATAGTTATTAAAATCTCTACTTTATTTCTTGAATAAATCTAGAATAATTTAGGCGGTCGATTGATACTTCAGCCTTACCCGGTGGGACTGAATCCAATGGGATCACATGAACACTGATTTCGGGTGTGTGGGGAAGTGCGCAGGGAAACTGCTCAATCGACGATAGGTACTTAGTTCCATAACCTACAATGATATAAATTAGAAGGTATCAAAACTTGCAAGCATAAACATCAACAAATAGAACATGATCTAAAAGTGATGGCAAAACTCAACAACAACAATAACAACAACAATTATAATAAGTATCTGCTTTGCTTTCAGTTTTAGGGTTTCTAGATTCTAGCTAATACGATAAATTTTGGGTTACTTCCCTTTTTATTCGATTTGGGTTTTATTTATTTGGGGTTAATTTTAATAGGCTGAAGTCCAAGCCTAGACAAGATACTAACACCTTTCACGTTTAGCTAGGCCCCTGGCCCTGCACAAAATATGGGCAATATCATTCGACTAGACCCAACCCTAATTACCAAAAAGGAGCCATGCCATAACCCACCCAAATTCTTTTTCTAATTCTATTTAACTGGCCGTCTGGCTTTACTTTGTTTACTTATTGCTCAAGGTTATCATAATCGTTATCAATATTAGCATCTGTATTGATCATAGAAAAAAGGACATCATTTTACAAAATCTTCACTTGCCTACAAGTAATGACCCCCTTGTGATATTTTAGGTAGAAAGATTGTCATTGTTTACCAACTTCCTAAATACTTCATCAGGATTTGAATCCTTTGTTGTTTAGATCAGGATATTTTATTTTCTTTTTGGAAAAAAAATAGAAGCAACTATTTTGGGTAATGCAAGACTTTGTTTAAAATTCTCTATCCAAAGCTAACGGAACTTGAGTTCGAGTTCTCTAAAGGTACTAGGAGTCTCGTACCCATTCAAAACAACTAACAGAGCACGATGCATAGTCCTAACAAAACCGAGTCCACTCATTTATATTGGAAAAATGAAGACATCTTCACACAACGCAAGAAAAAGTACAAGTACCACATTGGACAAATTAAAGCTATTGATTTCACATTGAAAATTTTGTTAAAGTATAGGGGGTTTGCCATTATCCCCAAACAAAAATTGTTGCATTTGAGGTTGTGCCTGAGAGCAAACATGATTGGGAATATATAGGTGAGAATAAAGTATCGGAGACCCAGAAGGTGGAAGGCCACGTCAACAACTCCACAAACCAATTCCTAGTTCGATGGCACGACGATGGAGGATGTGGAGATCGAAAAGTCCAGAGTAAAGATTATTGGTGTCAGTGGTTGTAAGGGAAGGTATGGCTAGTGCTTGACAAATTTGGCAAGGATTAAAAAATAAAGTCAGATGTATAATAAATAAAATAGTATTTATAAAATAAAACTAAAAAAAGGATAGTTTGAATATGATTTAAGTCTTGTTTGTGTGTTTTTTAAGAACATTTTTTATTTATAAAATTTGTATTAATAAATAAATTTTATGTCAAAAATAGAGAAAATATGTATTCATTTTTTATAAATTTTATTTATTTTATTGAAAAATTTAAATATTTTTTCAAAGTTTTTTAATTTTAAAGAATCAAACTAAATTGACAAAATGTGTAAAGTTGAGGGTTAAATTTGTTGTATTTTTAAAATTAGGACTGAAATGATAGAATCTATAACTATTGAAGAATTGAATTTATTACTATACAAATAAAAAATGTCGTGTTAATATGTCAACATCCTGGCTAAAATATTAAATTTTGATATAGTTAGTGATTAAAATAGAAAATTTTAAACTTGGATGACTAAAAAAAAAGCTGATAGTTGAGTGACTATTTATAAAATTTACCCAAAAGAAATGAAAAAAAAAACCTGAAAGTTTTTATTTTGGCTACAAAAATGAAAAAAATCTGAAAATTTTCATTGACAGTAGGATTCAACCCCTAAGATCACATCGTACGGTAATGATCATTCGCATTCATTAACTCCCGTGTACGCGAATTTTGGGGGAACTCTTTTAAAGAGAATCAGAAACCCTTTTTCGTTCACTTCATTGCTACTAGAAAGTTTTCACAGTCTCTTCCTATCAAAATCAAACCCAAAATATATGATTTTTCTTCTTATTTCCTTCAAAGTTTCAGTTAGTCAGATTCTTTCAACTATCAAATTAAGTCATGCCCACCAACGAAAACTTCTCAGGTATTAAAAAATTATTTCTTTGCTGGAATTTCTTTTTCTTTTTTTAACTTTTTTTCTGGTTTTAATCTCTCTTCCAATTGAATAAATTGATACATTTATATCTAATTTGAGTATCATTTACTGTATATCATGTATGTAGAATTTATTCAATTAGTTGATAAATTGTAAAAAAAAATTATCGTGAAAAGCATTTTTTGTGGGGGATTCATTGCTATGATGAATTATGTTGTGTTTAAGTGTTTTGAATTTAAGTAGAATGTTCATAGCTCTCTGTTGATTATTTTAAGGGAATGATCCTTATTATGTTTATAGAGCTCTTAATTTTCAATTTAAGTGGGATTGCAACTTACTTTTGCTTCCATTTATGCTTATATTATTTTCAGGTGTTTCGAATTGCTATGTTTTCAAGAGCCAATTGCAGGAGTATGCACAAAAGGTGGGTCTTCCAACACCTGTATACGAGACTTTCAAGGAAGGACCGTCCCATAAACCTTCTTTCCGATCAACTGTAACTGTAAACAATGTTAAATACGATTCGATACCCGGGTTTTTTAATCGCAAGGCTGCAGAGCAATCGGCAGCTGAAGTGGCTCTCTTGGAGTTGTTCAAAGCCGGTGAAGCTAATGAAAGCATCTCTCAACCTGTTGTAAGTTTCTTCATTTCGTCGTAATGTGGTTTCGGGTATGAGATCCATTTAGTGGTGGCATTTTCAATTATGAACTGCACTTCATACTTGAAATTCGTAGCTTGCAATGATAAGTAATATAATTCTGTTGTAAGTTTTTTGGAGTAGTAGATTAATGAGTTTCGATGTGATGTCTGCTTCAGCACGAGACAGGCTTGTGCAAAAATCTACTACAGGAGTATGCGCAGAAGATGAATTATGCTATTCCGGTTTATCAGATTCAGAAGGATGAAGCAACGGGTCGATTGCCTCACTACTCATGTACAGTTGAGATAGGAGGCATTCGGTATATTGGAGCTTCAGCGAAAACGAAAAAAGAAGCAGAGATCAAAGCTGCTAGAGTTGCTCTACTGGCTATTCAGTTGAGTACATCTCAATTAACTGATAGGGCACTTGGCAACTCTCAGTTAACGGTTATTCCTTGTAGAAAGAGGGCAATTGAGACAGCTAGCAATCCTGATGAGACGACTGTGAAGGCTCCTAAGCCAAAGAAATCACGATTCAAGAAGAAAATGTTGAAAACAAAATTCTTGGGGAAAAAAGCTGATCGTTCTCAAGACAATCCTACAAGCAATTCGGCTATTGGTTCGGATGATTCGCATAAACCCGAATCAATCCAAACTGATTCTTTTACTGCGTTGGGTTCAGAAACATTAGGTACCGAGGCGACGAATAATCTCAAAGATGCAAAGATAACAAGTGACTCGAGTGAGCGAGAGATGCCTTCTGCAGATGTGGCATTGGCTCCCGAGGTTGCTGATAATTCTAAAAATGAGCAGTTAATGGCTGCAAATCCTCTTCATAGCAACCATGAGGTTCCAGATGTTGAAAATTCCTCCATGGTCTGTGACGATCAAACTGATTCAGTTAAATTGACTAACGGGGACGATGTTGCTTCAAAGATTACTGATCCGACTTCAAGTCAAATGGAGGCTTCAAAAATCATGCCTGGTTTAAACCAAGTAGTAGAAAAAGTCCATGCAAATGCAGGCCAAGCACAGGTCCTGGAGAAAATAGACATTGGTTCCGTCCCTGGGATTCAGTTTCGCAATTAGGGACAACAAGGAATGGAAGGAGGACTCTTAGATTAGTAAGTATGCCATCTTTTGTTGCTTCTGTGTTATTATTTATTTTTATGATGGTGTTGAAAATTTGGAAAATTCTAGCAGGGTCTATACATATATAAATATAAATGATTCTATATATATGAATGATGTTATTGTGGGTTCAAATGTGGGGCATTTGAACAATTTTGAAGAATGCAGAGCAGCTTGAATTTTGTTGTACCCAAATGTAGAGTTGCAAATGACCAATGAAACACATTTAATGGTGTTGACTACTAGTATTTGTGGATACAGACTGGTACCATCGGTATTGATTGATATTAAAATCAAACCGGCAGAATTTTGTTACCAATTTGAAGCAATTCAAGGATTAATCTAACAGCATGTTTGGTTTATGTGATGTTTAATTATCTTATCATAATTGGAATCTAAGATATATTGAGAGATGTTTACTTCAAGTAATCTGAGATTTTGTGAGATTCCAGCTTAATATAAAAATATAGTCATTTTATTATCAACTTTTCCTTAGGTAATATTATATTTTGGGTAATTTTCATTCTATGATAATTAAAAAAAAATTTGGTCAGTTTTACCCTTGAATAAAATAAAACATATTTATTTAAAAGATAATTATTCGATATGGTGGAGATGATAAGTATACTTAATTAATATATAAAAATAGAAATAAAATTCATGGTATTTTCTTAACTTCACTTTTCTTTCTTTTTTTTTTTAATACAAATTACTTTTAACTATCTATAATTCCTTCCAACTCTTCAATAGGATGATAAAAGCACTTCAGCACGCCTTAATCTGTATCCTCTTGTATAGACAATAATATCGATACCAATCGAGCTAGAACTCAATCAGCTTTCTTAACTTCACTTTTAGAATTAAAAAATTTCATCATATATTTTATCGTATTAAATAATAATCTTTATTAAAAAGGAAAAGAATGTGATTTTTATTTTTATTTGATATATATATATATATATATATTATATTTTCCATAATTAAGATAAAATTTAAAATATCTGTGTTTAATTTTTCATGGTAATTATAGTGATAGTTGCATTCAATTTTTGGTATGGGTTGATCAATGCCCAAAAGTTGTTTTTTCCAGTCATCCTGTTTTATTCTTAAACAATGTGCTTGGGTTATTTTTCTGTGACTAATAGTTTTGTAGCTTAAAATTTCTCTAATTATTCCAATTTATACAATCTTAAAATAATGTACCAACACTTGGTTTTTATACCTTGAATTTATATCACATATAAAGTTTATTTGATCCTTCAAAAGAAAAACTAAATTTCAAGTGTGTATGATTAATTTGTATATTAATGATTTCTAAAATTGTTTCAAGTTCTTTCTTTATTCATGCTGAAAAACAAAATGCAAATTTTATAGTAGTAAAATGCACTTTTAGTTAATTTTATATTTTATCAAATAAATAACAAAAAAAATACATTTCAATTAGATGAACCAAATAAAGTAATGTAACATACCCGATAATGTACTAAAAAATTTTACATTTTAGTGATCCTATAATTAGAAGTGATATTACATTCTGTGAACCAAACGCCCTTTTAACATATTAGTGAAATGAGATTATTTAAAAGTTCATTTACTATTGTTATACATAATAAGCACCCCGTACTTGGATACCCCACACTATGAAAAGCAACGTCATAATTCAATCAAGGATAGATGCAACCTCAAATCGAATTTTATTAATTCTCTCAACTTTCCAAGCACACCAATCTCTCATGAAGATACATCAATGTCATACCTTAACCTATGTCTAAATTTGATTCTACTAATAAGACAATCATTTTACGACAAATAAACTTTAAACCACCCTCTATAAACACCTCTCTTTTCAAAGATCAAGGGAAGAGACACGATACAAGATCAACCATTGGCCATCGTTATGCTAAAACATCATCCTAGGCCTCTAGTCTCAGTGGCTTTTTGCACTATACATGGTGTAAGCCACCATCACAATTTACCCCAACACTTTGCGTTACTTAATTGTTATAATAGTTAGTGTTGTTAGTGGGAATTTGAGGAAGAAGCTATAGCTTGACTGGCTAGGAACATTTCAAAAGTGCAAGAAAAAAAGTTCAAATACAAAAAGGGTTTCCAAAACTAGTGTTCTAACCAGTATGGAGATAACCAACACTGTTAGGGGGAGTATTCTAATCAGGAGCAATATTATTAGCAACAAGTAATCGCATAATATCAGGGTTATGTTGCTTACAACCAATATGGTCAACCATTTGGCCTAAAAAAGTATTACCAACAACCTAGGTGGAGCAACCACCTAGATATTGTTAAAAATATCCGAATCAACTTGATCCTGCTAGAAGTAACCAAAATTGCAACCCTGAAGGACAGAAAACTTAGTAAATTAAATTGAGATTTTGGTAATCTTGGAGGGGCTTAACTATAATTGTACCATAATATAAAAATGGAGTTAAAAGACAGTTTGCCCAAGTTAGTGGAAGCTAAACTTGAGTCGATTACTAAGTGGAGAAATTTGATATTATGAAATAAATTTTAAAGAATAATTAAGAGATAATGGCTAGATGTCGTCGAGAGTAATAAGATTAAGTTGATGTGCCAAGTGTCATTATTATTTAATGACAACAAACCCACTCGAATGCTAAGCATTAACCGGCTGTAGGGGGCTAAATTTTTTGTCTCCATTTGACAAAATTAGAAAAGGTTTGGAGAGAAGAAAATAGAGAGAAAGACGTGGGTAAAGGCAGAGGAGAAAATGTAATGGGAAACTAGCTATGTTCAATTGTTGTTAGATAGTGAAAGAAAGCTTAACTCTCATGTGCCGGAGAACTCAAGTCAAGCTAAGGGTAAGTTTGGATAGACAGTGGGGTGTAGTACGGTGTATTTAGTTTATTTTTTTATCTTACGCTACAATATTGTTATAGTATCTAATCTCACCGTCACCGTTATTTTTATACTAACTGCAGATAAACACAATGCCCATCCAAATACACCCTAAAATACTAATGTAATGAGCTAAAAAGATAATCGGAACCTCGAAAAATAAAGTACACAAGACAGTTACAGTTTGTACTAACCTAATTCATTTTCTTTATAAGACTTAATTAAATAGTTTAGATTAGAGAATTTATTATTGATATTTGATTGATACGATGATTTGTGAATAATATATGTTTAATGGATGAAATAGTTGGTTCATTTGATTTAGGATAAGTGTTATCTGTATCCTTTAACTTAAATGAAATTTTGATTAATGTTAGATATTTAATAATGTGTTAAGTCGTGCTTGAGTTTAAATATATATAATAAAATAAATAATAATATAAAATAATAAATAATAAAATTTACCTTGTGTTAAAAATATGTGTTAAAGAATTATTAATGATGGTTTAATGATATTTATATAATGCACTGTTTGGTTTGATGGCATTGAGAATGGTATGTCATTGATTGTGGTTTCATGATGAATTATTGATGTGAAATGATTTACTATGATTTGATGAATTTAAAATGGTTAATGTGTGTTAAAGTGATTCCATATTAATTAGTTGGGAATAATGAATGATATATTTTTTGATAATGTTAATTTGTGAAAATGCTTTATTAAACGAAAGTTTTTAAATATAGTTGATATGTCATAAGATTTGTTTGCATTGAAAAAATTTTTAGTGTTCGGCACACATTATTTGATAGTTCTCTAGAGCTATAGGGGTCGGGAGTTATTCTAGCACTTTGGTACAATTAGCATTTGGCGCATTTTATTTGACTCTTGTATTCTATGTTGGATTGAGAGGAGAGTTCTTTAATTCCCAATTGAGTTGAGGACACATTATCTCGGATTCTCTGTTGGGTCAAGACATATTAGTAGCTTTAATTCCCTGTTTGGTCACAAGCATAATTTGATGTATTAATTTGTATATACATTTTTGAGTTTGTAATTGATTATTAGGGCTATTGTGATAGCCCGAAATAGGGCCTAATCGGAACAGTGGTTTCGTAACCACAAATTCGAAGTGAAATAATTTAATTTTATAATTTTTTATTAATTACCGATTGATTGAAATATTGTGTGAAAATATGGATAGGAAATTTTAATGATTTAGTGCCAAATTGAATTTTTAGGACTAAATTGAGAAAAAAAAATGCAAAGTGTGTCTAGTTAGTGATTAAGTGACTTAACTGAATTATTGCATGAAATTGGAAGCGTTTATGTGGCAAATAGACCATAAATTAGTGTTATGGACACATAAGGGTAATTCTAGAAAAATATCTAAGTAAATGGGTCAAGGGCATTTTTGTCAAAATTGAATAAAAGACAAAATAAGATGAAAATAAGTGTTCATCTTCTTCAAAATTGGAGCTTGCTGCCAAAAATTACATGTTACCATAGCTAGGGTTCTTGATTTTTCTAAGCTCAATTGTAAGTGATTTCTTGCCCCGTTTTTAATTATTTTCGTATTTTTATGCTTATTGAAGCTTGAATGTCATGTTTCTACCATTTATTTTAAATGGAATTAAAGTTTAAAAATTTACCCATTCATGATATAGTTGTAATTTGATGAGTGATGTTAGATAATGAATGTTTGAAGTGTTAATTACGAGTTTTACTAGATAAATTTCGATAAAAATGTTGAAAAATGACTAAATTGTGAAAGATAGTAAAGTGTGCATAAAGTTGTGATTTTGTGAAATTGAGAGCTGTTATGAGCATGAAATATGATTTAGTGAGGTTTGGAATTTAAGAATTTAGTGAATATTATTTTTACGAGCTTTGGGGCAAAAGTGTCATTTTTGAAAAGTTGTGGGAAAAATGTAAATTTGCCAAAATATTGTGTATGAATTGTATTTGAATGGAATGTTGAAAAAATATATTAAATTGTGTTAATATAGATCAAGAAAGAAGAAATAGTGGAAGTGATCGGGGAAAAGAGAAGGTTATCGACTAATTTACGAAAATAGTCGTTTTGCATCCAAGGTAAGTTACGTGTAAATAATAGTTATATTTTTATAAATTGTGAATTATATTTGATATGTGAATTAATATTGAATGTGCAAGGAAAATTATTCATGAATTATTCAAGTGATAAAGTGTTTAAAATAAAGTGTTAAGTGTAAATTCCCGGTTGAACTTAGGAATAGAAGTGGATACAAGTGACATGTCACTAGAGGCCAGTGTTACAGTGTTACAGTGTTACAGTGAGTCCCGGCTGCTGGGTGATCTAGCATGTGTTGCGGATACCTGACAGCTTGTGTGAGCAGGCCCGTGGACATTTCCAGTGTTATTGATCAGCGATAGCTTCGGCTACATTTCAGTGGTAGCTACGGCTACATTTCAGTGGTAGCTACGGCTACATATCAGTGGTAGCTTCGGCTACATATCAGTGTGGCACTTATGTTCTAATTCTCTACGTATCCATGTATATCCGAGTGTTCAACGAGATTAATAATGAGTTAAAGTGAACATGAAATGAAGTGTGTATACAGGTACATTTGAAAGAATGAGCATATGTGATAAAGGTTAAGTGTGTAAATGTATGTGCAAGTGAATTGGTAAGATTGTGCATGTGTAAGTGATTGAAATTGTTAAGAAATGTATTGATAAGTTATATGTTAATTATTAAATGAGCACTTATTGTTTACATGTAACTTACTAAGCTATTAGTAGCTTACACCTTTCTTCCTTTCCTTTGTTTTATAGTGTTTTGAGCTTGCTCGAATTGGGGATCGTCGGAGCCTCATATCACACTATCAACAGACATTTCGGTATTATATGATTTCAAAACGTTTAAAGTTATGGCATGTATAGAGACTTATTCATTTTGAGTATGTTCATATGATATGGCCAAAGATTAGCTATTGAAATGGTTAGTAAAGAATATGTTTTGGTGTTATGTATGCTTAAATGGTAATGAAAACAAAGAAACTATAAAAAGTAAAAAAAAAATTTGCAAAGAAGCAGTTTTTGGGACAGCAGCAGTGATGTGAATTTCAAAAATCACCAAAAATAGCAGAAACAGAATTAGAGAGTGAATGATATATAGATTAAAGCTTATTAAGTCTATTTTTACATGAAAGAAACGGTGTAGGCAAAGGAATTTTATATTTTGAGATATTTGAATTTTAGTGAAACAGGGTCAGAATAATTTTTGAAGTCCTCTGTTCTGAATTTAGAAATTCATTAAAAATTATACAGAAAGAATTATGATTCATAATTTATATTTATAGATTCCTTAGTGCGTCTATTTTCTATAGAAACAAGTAGAAACACCATATGAAATCTGTACATTGAGATAATTTATTTTTAGTGAGTGGTGGTCAGAACCGTCGGACAGTGAAACAGGGGAGTCTTCAATGAATAAACCGTACTAATTGGCTAAACCAAAAATTCTAAAAATTTTATGGTAAGAAGAAATATGAGTCTAGTTTCAGGAAAAATTTACGTATTTAAATTTCGAGTTTCACAACTCGATTTATAATTAAATTAGTGACAGTCGCGCAGGTGGACGGTTTTGTTGTGAATAGTGAAATTAATTCTAAAAGCAAATTTTTATACTCCAAACTAGTAAGTTAAGTTAGATAACGCCTCATGCTCGAATCCGGCAACGGTCTTGGGTAAGGGGTGTTACAGCTATAGTATAAATATGATATGTAACTAAATCTATGATAATGAAGCTTGGTTTATATGATATTTGAAAATGAGATACAAATTTCTTGAGGGTGCATCTATATTTGATAAGTGAGAAATGTATCTATACCTCTGCACAAAATCAATCCCAAAATGGCAGTTTGAAACTCCAAAAATTCAATTTGATGATGGTATCGGTACCTTGCTTTTGAAATTGATACCAAGAGTGATATCGATACCAAAATTACAATCTGTTTTGAAAATTTTAAGTTTCAAAGCCTAGGTCAGGCAAATTTTGTTAAAAATCAGTTGAAAACTTTGTTAAATCCCTTGCAAAGTTTTTGTTTCTTTACAACACTTAAAACTATTTCAAGTTACCTTAAGGCAATTCAAAAACCACTCCACTTCAACCAAATTATTGCATTATCAAACCACAATTGCAAGCATATATATGACTATCAATAATTCATTTCATATCGAACTAAAATATTTCAATTTAAAATACCAAAATAAATAAAGTTTTAAGAGTTAGCATTTTAGTCCCTGACACTTGGGAACACATTTGGTCTACCTATGTACATGTCATTTTAACTCAAAATATAGTACCTACTCTTGTAGCTCTTGGAGATGTGATGAAATGAGAGATCTCCTAGCTCGACTTTAGCGCTTCAAGTCTAACTGTACCTATGCGTTGAAATAAACGCGTTAAGTAGGTGAAGGCTTAGTAAGCACTACAAATTAATAAATAGGTAAATGAATCATAACATAATGTTTAAACTTATCCAATTAATACATATTTACACACATGCAAATGTCTACAACTATACCTTACTTCAACAAAATTTAACTTCCCTTTGACAGTTACTAAACTTACCACAACACTTTGATGATTCACTTTTGTTCACATTTCATATCCTTAGCCCATAGTAGACTTTTATAGAACATACCGGATATATAAAACAAATACAGAGGTGCATTATTATGCACTAATGAACAAAGAGCACTAAGGTGCTATACAAAGAGCATGAATGTGCTAATAATCTGAGAGTGCCCTAAGGTCTCTTAATAGCATGCTATTAATATCTTAGTAGCTCTAAATTATGTCTATTTGGGCATTAGAACCAAATTTAGTACAAATTTTTAATAATAAATATATGTCTTGAAAAATATTTCACATTTTCCCTATTTCACAATTTAGTCCTAATAAATAAATCACATGTATAATACCTTTTTCACACATATATTTCTTTCACAACATCATTACTTAGTATTCAAACAGTTATATCATTTCATATTCTTCACCTATACTTTTCTTTACATATTTCATAATTTCACAATTTAATCATTTGTTTAATATATATATATATATATATATATATACATTTCTATCATAAATGATTTCTATACTAAAATTATAAACATTTAAAGAAAATAAATTTAAATCCTTGTAGTACTTACAACAAAAGTGTAACACCCCTTACCCGTGTTCCTTGCAGGAACAGAGTATGAGGTATTACTAGAACTCAAACACTTATAAAAAAAAATTTATAAAATCTCGGCAGCATTTCTGCTTATTTTTACATAAAACCCCCTGCAAATTTTCAAAGACAATTTCAAACAACTTCAATATTTCCAACCAATTACAGTTATATGTTCAGACATAATTTATCCATTAATAAACACCAACATATTAAACCGAACAATACTGAATATATACATATTTATACCCCATTACATAAAGTCATCTATACATGCATGTTTCCAAAGTATTAATTGCAAAATACCCAAAAAGTTGATGATAGTGTGGATGATTATCTGACGTCGTCCAAGTTTCGAGCTGATTGATGTCACTATAATCAAGGGAAAATAAAAACGAGTAAGCATATAGCTTAGTAAGTAAACATATGACCAACAAATAAATTCCTCACATGATTACATAGTAACATAATTTTAATCACACATAAATTTCATTGTTTGTTCAATTTCCAGCAAGCTGTTTTTCTGCGTCATGGTCACTAATTTATTTTTATCTGGAGCTACAGGGATCCAAATTAAGTTCCGTAAATTTTACCCAAAACTAGATTCATATACCTTTCCACCATAAAATTTTCATAATTTTTTGTTTGGCCAATTAGTACAGTTTATTCTCTAAAGATTCCCCTGTTTCACTGCTCAACAGTTCTGACCTCTCCTTACTAAAATTTACTTAACTCCCTGTACAGAATTCAAAATTTTCTTGTTTATTTTATTAAAATAAACTCATTAAGGAATCCAAAATATAAATTTCATGCCATAATTATTTTTTACAATTTTTGTGATTTTCTAAAGTTGGAACAGGGATTTCGAAATCAATCCAACACTGTCTCAATAAAATTCAAATATTCCCAAATATACAACTCTTTTTCTTGCTATAGTTATTTCATATGAAAATAGACTCATCCAGCTTCAATTTCATATATTATTCAACCTCTAATTCATTTTCCACCATTTATGGTGATTTTTCAAAGTTGCCCAACTGTTATTATTCAAAACAGTTTTATATTTAAATTGTTCTTTTGTATTTTTTATATTTCCTCCCATCTTACATATGGGTTGATTAAGTATCAAACCCAATATTCCTCCCATAAACTTGTCCACCATATATAAATATTCACCTTTCCAATTTCCTCGTTGAACACTCGGAATGTTATCCGTTATCGGTGGATTCAGCACTTAGCAACCACCAATGAGTCGGGGAATCAGCACTTAGCAACCCCTTTCACATTTAAGATACGGTGGGATCAGCACTTAGCAACCACCAATGATTTGGGGAATCAACACTTAGCAACCCCTCGGGGGAATCAACACTTAGCAACCCCTTTCACATTTAAGATATGGTGGAATCAGCACTTAGCAACCACCAATGAATCGGGGAATCAGCACTTAGCAACCCCTTTCACATTTAATGTAATCCGGCCTATTCCGAGTGTTCAACCGGAAATCGTGTTTTTCAACACTTTACCACTTTTCCCAACTTAACCACATTTTTAGAATCTTTGCCAAATATTTATTTTATGTTCAAATAAATCTCAACATATACCAAATAATATAAAAAATATGCATTATTTCACATGTTTACTTGTCTCGGTGCAAAATATCGTAATTTTGCAATTTACTCCACTATCTTCTCTTTTCCCCGTTTGAGGTAGTCTTCTCGTCTTTCTTAATCTATAATAGCACATTTAACTCATTTAATGTTCAAATTTAATAAAATAGTCCTCCACCCAAATTTTTGAAAAATTACAATTTGCCCCCAAACTTTTGAATATTTACACTTTTGTCTGTAAGCTCGGAAATTAAATTTCATCTCTTATTCTTATGTTTTACAACATGCTGAACACTTTTCCCTTCTATGGCAACATCAAATTCTCACTCTAACACATACTTTTGAACATTAACTATTTTTACCGATTATGTCAATTTACCCGTTTTCGTTTAAAATCGCTTAGCAAAAGTTGTTTAACATAATTTCTAGCTTCACATTCCACCATAAAACATCAAAATAAACACTTTTCACCTATGGGTATTTTTCCAAATATAAACCCTAGGTTAAATTATTGCTAGAATAAGCTAAATTAAGCTATCTGGACTCCAAAAACGTAAAAAACATTAAAAACGGGACTTGGAATCACTTACTATTGAGCTGGGAAGCTTAAAAAACCCTAACTATGGTTTCTCCCTTGCTGATTTCGTTCACCATGGAGAAGATGAGCACATTTTGCCATCTTTTTCCCTTTTTAATTCTTTTTATTACTAAATGACTAAAATGCCCCCATTTAAAAAAATCTATTTCACTCATTTCTTATGTCTATTTTTGTCCATCAATTAACTAATGGTCTAATTACCATATAAGGACCACCAATTTATAATTTCATAACAATTAGACACTTCTAACATCTAGAACTCAACTTTTGCACTTTTTACAATTTAGTCTTTTTGACTAAATTGAGTGCCCAAACGTCGAAATTTTCGAACGAAATCTTTACGAAATTTTTCCGTGAAATTTTAGATCATAAAAATATAATAATAATATTTTCCCTTGTCAGATTTGCGGTCCTGAAACCACTGTTCCGACTAGGCCCGGAATCGGGCTGTTACAAAAAGGGTTAAGATGATGTATTTCTTTCTTCCTTCATTCCTTAGCCTTCTTCTTTCCTTTTCATTCAATTTTATCCTCTCCCTTCTTTTCTTTTTCTTCAATTTCATACAAAACATATAATATTTATAAGTTAAAACTAAAATCAAATAACTCTTCTATGTTAGATTATGAAAATAAACATATATGGCATGATAATTTCATCATCTCTTACCTTAACCCCTTGAAAACCCCAAACCCTAACTCTTGTTTTTTCTCTCCTTTTAACACATCTATGGGGGTTCTCTCATGAGATTAAGATGCTCACTAGCCTTATTTATAGTGTTTACAAAAGAAATCCTAAAGAAAAAGGATGGTTTTGAGCTTGGTTTGTGCAACAACGGAGAAAGGATACAAAGGAAATAAAAACAAAAGATAGGGTAAAGATAGATATGAAAGTGATATGGGCTTGGTAATAAGATGATAAATTTTCGTGTTTTCTCCTACTTTCTACACCATTCCATAAAAATATCTCATGATTTTTTATTAAAAATGTCAAATTGCTAATAAGTCCTTAAGACATCCATCTTTACACTTTAGTCTTAATCATTATGTCTAAAAATATCTACTTGACTAATTATCATCTTATCATTTTCATCTTTTATAATTCCTTGGATGACACTTTAGTCTAATCATTATGTCCAAAATATCTACTTGACTAATTACCATCTTATCGTTTTCATCTTTTATAATTCCTTGGATGACTCATAACTATTTTTGAGTAAAATTTCTTCTTAATCCTCCCTTTCTTTCCACTACTACTATGTATCTCCTAACTTTTTATATTTTTCCTACTTTGGCCACAACAATTTCTCTACTCTTTCAATTTAGTCAATACATCTATTTAAAATTTTCCTATCTAAGGAGTATTTGCTAATCTCATATCGGGTTTAAATACTTCCTAATTTAATACTCAAAATTCCTATTGTTCTATTTCAAGAATTCTCCTATAATTCCTAACTCGATCCATTATTGTACCTAAATCCAAGTTAAAACGCAGATGTTACAATTATTCATTGGTATGAAACTTGGTTAAGATATGTTATAATTTTATTTTAGTATGCTTGTTTACTTAATACTTTTATGTGTTTGAATTTGAATTATGTTGCTCAGTATGCAAATTGCAAATATGTTTGTTTCCATGCGTAGGTATTAAGTAGACTTTTGACTAACTTGTGAGGTTCATAGCATTTAGTACTCAAGCTCAACTCATTACGGTGTATGTAATGCTCTTTTGAAATTAAGATTATAAATGGCATGTACCTAGCCTTAAGAAGTTTTATAAGTCCTTAATGATTTTGGTTAATTGGTATTCGTTGGTCATGTGTATAAATTAATGATCGTATTTTGGATTTATAATAACTCAAGCGATGAACTTTAAAGCTTGATTTGTTTTGATATATGCATGTCGTTGAATATTATTCATAAACTATGTGCCACACTTCTTGATTCTCTTTTGACGTCACATTTCTATTTATTAAGGTGTCTCGGCAACGAATAGATATCCTGCATTCGATTATATCGATTCCCCAACTTCCCTTATCTTTGAATTATGCATCTGAATCTTCCTGTCATTCCTAGTTCCTTAATTATATTACTCAACAACTTAAACTGAAAGATATAAACTGATTTAAGCCCCCAATTCAAACATCGACGATTCTTGCAACACATTCAGATACCTCAAGCATATTCAAGGTGAACTTGCTAGAGGGGATCAATGAACCGTAAGGATCAAACCCATTTTTTGGTTTCCAAGTTGGTTCTAGTGTCACGGGGCTAGACCTTTCGTCTCGCAAACCTTGTGGCCTTAGGCGATCCGTTTGCTCCAAACTCGCCTAAGTCAGCCTTTACGCCCAAAAGTGAGGATTTCTTAGAACTCCTCCAAGGCACCAATTTGTATAGCGGAAGCGATTGTGCCAAAAGAAGCTACAAAAGAACAACAGAAAGCCAAAGAAAGAATGCACACAAAGTGTTTGAGTAAATGCTCAAGAAATCTATTACTCTTAAGAATTCAAGTTACAATGGATGATTTACAAATGAGGGGGAGGCTCTCTATTTATAGTTGAGCTCCCCCAAAACCGACAGTCAAGATACATTTACATCGACGGACGAGATTCACTATATCCCTTGATTTTAGGGATTTACAAGATTTGCCATATCAAATCTAATCTAATCTTTACAAGATATGATTTACTCCATCTTCTAAGATTAGTTACCATATTAGCCTAAGTTGCCATCTCTTCGCTATCGGGCCAACCAGGCTCTAATCTGACAGGCTTCTCCAATATCCCTTTGAATCGGGCCAGTTCTCGTGGGCCAAATGATCCCCATCTGTGCAATAGACCTCTATTGGATGCATTTGGTGCGATGGTCACGGGCTTTGCACTTTGGCCCGTGACATTCTCCCCCACCCAATCTCGCAACGTCCTCGTTGCGACTTCCGAATGGCACTGACTTGATTCGTCTCGGTCTCGTCTCGACGCCTTAGCCTCTCCCTTCCTTCGGGACTTTTGCTTCGGCTTACGTTGCTTATTCACTCGAATCGTCCTACTCGTCGCATTTACTCTGGTCAACTGTCCCACATGCATCACTTCTTTTTCCTTGAAGTCCGATGCACCACCCACCTCTCTCATAGGTGGAAGCCTTGTCGATGACTCGGCCAACTCTGACGCTTCACTCAGCTTGAGCCTCATTGGTCCCAACTTTACTGTTTTCATTGCAACTTTCTCCACTAAGTTCGATGACAAACTCACCTCTTCCTTGAGTGGAAGCCCCTCCGACGACTCACCAAGCTCAGACGTTGCCTTTCTTTCGACTCCGGCTTGCTTTGGACAGTTCCGCAACTCATGCGGACCACGGCACAAGAAGCACTTAACTTGCTTCTTTTTGCTCCTCTTTGCCCTCTTGGCTTCGGCTTTTCCTTTGCCCGAACCAAGCTTCTTGGGCTCCCTGTCTACTCCATCGTTCCCTTCGATGACAGACTTCCTCGGACACTTCCGCAACCTATGCGGACCCTGACACAAGAAGCACTCTACTGGCTTCTTCTCGCTTTCAGCCTCGTTGGCTTCGACACCCCTTGCGATCGAACCAAATACCAAGGCCTTACCCACCGGCTTCTCCTTAAGCGCGAATTTTCTCGGACATTTCTTCAACATGTGTGGACCGTCACAGAGAAAGCATTTTAGCTTGTCCCTTTTTCTCTTGGGTTTCTTCTTCCCAACTCGTGGTTTCCCATTACCACCATTGTCACTGTTGCCCTGGCCATCAACTCTATCTTCCTTGTGATCCATTTCACATACGCACCTTCCATCGGACTTGGAAGACCCAAGCTTGTCTTTCCCTAGACCAAGCTTCACCACGGACTTAACTACTGTCATGGCTTCCGACAGCTTTTGGACACCTCTTTGTTCCACCTCCTGTCTGACCCACGGCTTCAATCCATTCTGAAAAGTAAGCAACGCTTCTCTTTCGGTCACCTCTAAAACTTGGAGCATGAGTTCCTTGAACTCTTGAACATACTCCCCTACTGTGCCTTGTTGCGATATACATTGCAACTTTGCCCGAGCTTTCTCCTCGACAAACTCTGGGTAAAACTGTCCCTTCAACTCGCATTGGAACTCTTGCCACGTCCCAATCTCCCCTTGCCTTTTATCTGTGGTCCTACGTCGCCACCATAAAAGCGTAATGTCAGTAAGAAACATTGAAACAGTATTTACCTTAACCGCATCATCCACGATGCCTTTGGCACGGAAGTAGTGCTCCATCCTCCACAAGAAATTGTCCACATCGCATGCAGATCTTGTCCCCACAAACTCTTTCGGCTTTGGGACATCCTCGTTATTGAGTGTTGCATTTGTCACTCCTTTCCCCACGGCTGCTTGACACAAGGCCAGCTCTCCCTCGAGCTCCTCTATTCTTGTGCTCAAAGCCCTCGTCGTGGCCATTGTTTCCTCCTTCAAAGCCATCATCATGGCCTCGAGAGCATCGTTCCTCTCCGTCAGCTTCTTCCTTTGGGAATCTAGCAACTCTCGCACGTTATCCCTTTGGGAAGTGAGACACTCGGTAAAAAAGTCCCTGGATTGCTCCTTCAAGTCATCAATGCTTTCCCCAAGCGCATTGCCCGACTCTTTTGCGTCCTTCATGGACTCCTCAAGTTTACCCACGCGTTCCTCAACAGCCGACAACATCTCTCTCAAAAGCTTTCTCGCCCACAATTGTTCAAATGCTTCTCTCGACATCCCAACGGTGCCTTCGAACCAACTCGAATAAGACTTGGCTCAAAACTTGGCTCGGATACCACTTGGTTCAAAACTTAGCTCGGATACCACTTGTCACGGGGCTAGACCTTTCGTCTCACAAACCGTGCGGCCTTAGGTGTTCCGTTCGCTCCAAACTCGCCTAAGTCAGCCTTTACGCCCAAAAGTGAGGATTCCTTAGAACTCCTCCAAGGCACCAATTTGTATAGCGGAAACGATTGTGCCAAAATAAGCTACAAAAGAACAACAGAAAGCCAAAGAAAGAATGCATACAAAGTGTTTGAGTAAATGCTCAAGAATTCTATTACTCTTAAGAATTCAAGTTACAATGGATGATTTACAAATGAGGGGGAGGCTCTCTATTTATAGTTGAGCTCCCCCAAAACCGATGTTCAAGATACATTTACATCGACAGACGAGATTCACTATATCCCTTGATTTTAGGGATTTACAAGATTTGCCATATCAAATCTAATCTAATCTTTACAAGATATGATTTACTCTATCTTCTAAGATTAGTTACCATATTAGCCTAAGTTGCCATCTCTTCGCTATCGGGCCAACCAGGCTTTAATCTGACAGGCTTCTCCAATATCTCTTTGAATCAAGCCAGTTCTCGTGGGCCAAATGATCCCTATCTGAGCAATAGACCTCCATTGGATGCATTTGGTGCGATGGTCACGGGCTTTGCACTTTGGCCCGTGACACTAGATCATTAGAACTTATTTTGATAGGAATTAGGTGGTTTTGAGGGCAAAGAAATAAAAATGAGTCGTGAAAGTAGAAAATTTAAAAATTATTGCAATTGAGAAAATAAATAAAAAAGTACTAGCCTAAAATTCAATGCTAGCGAAAAAATTGTACATAAATTCTACACGTTTATCATATAGGTCTAATCCATTACTTTCATTGGCAAGAAAATATCCTTTCTCTTAAACCATAATCACTAATAATAGTGAAACATTTAATATCTTAGTGGCCCATTGTATACCCCACCGCATTAAATCCGTACGGTAATGGTAGGTTACATTGTTGGCAACCTTTTCTTTAATAAATTCGTTTAGGTAAATTCTATCATTAGTCGCTAAATTATGGTTAAGTTTTTATTTTGGTTATTTAATTAAAAAAGTTACAATTTAGTTATTGAATTATTCAAAAGTTTTTATTTAAGTTAATAAACTATTTAAAAAATTTTATTTAAGTCACTGAGCTGTTACGTTTTTATTTTTTAAAAAGTTCTGTCAGTGAATTCCAGACGGTAATTAAACGATCGGTACAGTGGATTAGTATTCATCAATAAGTAGAAGAACATACTTTAAATCCAAGTCAATTTGACGATCAATGTCGAAGATTGAAGAAACAGGTTATTTAAATTTTGGTTCGCGGATTCTTAACGTTTAAAGTTGTTTCTTAAAAAAAAACTAACCTTAAAAAATATTAAGAAAAAAAATTTTCGATTAATGCAAGCAGTACGAACAAAAAAATCATATAATATCGATTTTAAAATTTGAGCATCTTAATAAATTTTTTTAATTAAATGACTAAAACGACAACTTTTTCATAGTTTAGCAATTAATGGTATAGTTTACCCATTAGTTTATTGTCAACTAGGTATACATACGGAGTATTTATGTTTGTGTGTATATATATATATGCATAAGTAATGGCCATAGCTTCTCGATAAATTAAAAAGGCTACTTTTATTAGCCAATCTCGTAAGAATCCAAGATATGACAGGGGTTGAATATATCTCGAGTGATATGATTCACAAGGCCGAGTTGAGCCAACTGAGGGTTGAGTTAACTCCATGGGATCTTCAGTTTCTTGTAGTCGGTCCAGTCCAAAAGGGTCTCCTTTTTGCCAAACCACAACATGAAAACTCCTTTATCAACCACTTAAAAGACTCTCTTTCCGACACTCTACTCTACTTTCCACCCCTTTCGGGCCGCCTAGCCACTACCGAACATGACGACGAAAAGGTTTCGTTTTTCATCGATTGTAATAATACTGGGGCCTTGTTTATCCATGCTAAAGCAAATGGAGTGACCATTTCCGACATTATTGAACCTGTTTATGTTCCTTCGATTGTTCATTCGTTTTTCCCACTCAACGGTGTTAAAAACATAGAGGGCGTTTCTAACCCATTGCTCGGAGTGCAAGTGACTGAGCTTGTGGATGGCATTTTCATCGGTATCACGGCGAACCATTCTGTGCTCGACGGTACATCCTTTTGGCACTTCTTTAACTCATGGTCCGCCATTTCAAGAGGTTTAATCCACTTACCGAAGCTCCCTGTTTTTCAACGTCGGTTTTTTAATAGCATCAATTTCCCCATTCAGATTTCTAAATCTCACGTCCAGAATTTCCCTGACGATTTTGTTGTGCCACTTTTTAAAGAAAGGGTTTTCCATTTCTCAAAACAAAGCATTGTAACCCTCAAAGCAAGAGCCAATGCAGAGGTCGGCACCGGCACCACCAACCAAATGGCACAAATCTCATCACTTCAAGCACTCTTGTCCCATCTATGGCAATCTATTATGCGCAACAAAAATTTAGAGCCAAATGAAGACACCCATTACTGCTTTATCATTGGCGGCAGACAAAGATTACATGATTTGCCACAAGAGTATTTTGGGAATGTGGTAAAGAACCAAAAAGTGACAATGAAAGTTAAACAACTGCTAGAACAAGGAGTTGGCAGCGTAGCATTGGAAATGAACAAGGTGATTGCTGCCAATACAGGTGAAGATTTCAACAAGTTCATTGAGACATGGATTGCAAGCCCTGAGCTGTTGAAGATTTCGACCATATCAAGTCGGACTTTGGCCACTAGCAGTTCACCTCGGTTCGACATGTATGGTAATGATTTTGGATGGGGAAAGCCAATAGCTGTAAGATCTGGGTCGGCAAATAAATTTGATGGAAAAATAACTTTGTTTTGTGGAGCTGAAGAAGGTAGTATTGATGTTGAAGCATGTCTTTCCCCCGAGACATTGAATGCTTTGGGAAATGACGAAGAGTTCATGGATGCTATTCTTAACAACTAATGTCAGACTTATTTAATGCTTTCCACGTTCTAAAATGGGTGGATATCCCTATTTTTCCTTTATGGCACCTAATCTATTATTGTTATGCAAAACAAGGCTTCTTTTCTTTTTGGGTAAACTACATCCATGGTCACTTTTGTTTACTTTGGGTTACGTTTTAGTCACTTATATTTGAAATGTTACGTTTTAGTCATTTACGTTATCATGTTGTAACATTTTAGTCACTGAGCCGTTAATCGTCGTTAATGGTGTAACGGTAAGCTGACATGGCACGTTAAATCATCATTTCAAACAAAATTTTAGGTTAAATTATACAATTGATCCCCATATTTTTTTCGTTTTAAGTAGTTTAATTTTTTTTCTTTTATGTTCTTTAAAATTTCTTTTTTTTTCCATTCTCTTTTGTTTCTCCCTCTATTTTCATATCTTTCTTATTTCTTTTAACATATTAGGAAGTCGAATTGGCAGTGAAAAAAGAAGTAGGAAGTCGACTATCATCATTTGCCTATAACCAAAACCCATAAACCCATACCATGCTTCTTTCTTCACTACCAATTCGACTTCCTGGTATGTTAAAAGAAATAAAGAAGGTAGGAAAGCAGAGCGAGAAGCAGAAGAGAATGGAAAATAAAGAAAATAAAGAAAGAAAGTTAAAAGAACATAAAAGAATTAAATTGCTCAAAACGAAAAATTATGGGGACCAATTGTATAATTTAACCTAACATTTTTGTTTGAAATGATAATTTAACGTACACGTCACTACCATTACACCATTAACGACAATTAACGGCTCAGTGACTAAAATGTTACAACACAATAACGTAAGTGACTAAAACGTAACATTTCAAACATAAGTGACTGAAATGTAACCTAAGGTAAACAAAAGTGACCATGGGTGTAGTTTACCCTTTCTTTTTTACACCAATATTATAAAATAAAAAATTAAATTCGAAAAATGGTATGTCCAATTATATATGAAAATAGAATGTTTGAGGGATGGAGGATGATGCATAGCTTCTTCTTTCTTTTTCTTTTTTTTTTTTAGAAAATAGTTTTATGTAAAAGAATTAATATTTTAATGGGTCACGCCATTATGATTGGCGACACTTAAAATATACAAGTTTATACTAAACCCAATTATAAAATACGAGTATAAGTCAGTAGGAGATGGTGCCAGGTAGGTAGGCGGCACTAGTCACTCCTCCCTGACAGGTGATATTGGTGCCAGGCTTCAGTCTCATCCGTTAACACTATCTAGTCCCATCCTCAGACCACGGGAAGAAAGAGAAGAAAGAGGAAGAAGAGAAACGGTTAAAAAAAAGATAAGAAAACAACAGCAGTGGAGAAGAAGAGGAGAAGAAAAAGATAAGGATGAGATATTTTTGTTTCTTTTCAAATAGAAGGAATTGTTATAAATTATTTTGTTAGTATTGTTTAGTTTTTTTATTGTGATTTTTATGCTGTTTTTAATTTATTTTAAAGTTATTTTGTCAAGAACTATTATAAAATGTTTGTTTAGTTTAATGTTTATTGTGATTTATTAGGTTATTAATGTAATTTTTATGTTTTTAAATTTATTTTAAATTTATTTTATTAGTAATTTATGATTAGGTTAATTATTTATTTAGTTTAATGTTTATTGTGATTTGTTATGAATGTATTTTTTTATTTATTTGATATTTTTTGATTTATTGAGATGTTGATTGATTTTGGTTTTATATATTTTTATAGGTTGTTTGAAAGAAACTAAACAATTATGTTTCTGCTTTATTTTTGGATTCGTATGTTTTATTTGTTTAGATAATTTTGGTTTATTTTAATTATATTATTACTGTAAACTAAAATAATTTTTATGTAGATAAAATATTGGAATTTATGAGATTTTTATTGTAATTATATTATTATATTATTATATTTATCATAAAATCCAAATTATTTACCTATCGTACTTTGTTTTTTGCAACAAACCAATTAAATTCTTTTTTTTTAAATTGTAGATTTCTAAATAGGTTCTTTGATTAATAATGATGATCACATATCAAAAATGTTAATGATATGGTAAAAAAATTGTTATTTGTTATTTACGTAATTTACGGAATTAAATTAGATTATATTAACTATTTCGGTAATTTAATAGTGTTAGGGTCTATACCGCCCATTGAGGGGTTGTGTGAATAATGTAGGCTATTTGTCGGATGAACACCTCGTGCCATACTTGGAGTTAGTCGAATTCGAATCAGTGGCATTGATCCAAACATTTAATTTGTGGTACGACTTAATATCCGCTTTGGTCAAGCGATGGCGCCTATAGACTCACACATTTCATTTGTTGAATAGGGAGTGCACCATTACTCTATAGGATGTTGCACTGCAACTCGGGCTCTCCATTAACGGGAGTACAATCACGGGCATAAGTTCGATCTCTGAGCTAGCCACCCTTTACTATAACTTACTTGGACGCTCGCCTAATGAGGAGAAATTTACGGGTTTGAGATTTTCGTGGCTGAAGGCTAATTTCGAGCATTTACCGAGTACTACCACTAAACGAGAAATGACGTACGCTGTTTAAACATACATTATGCACATCATAGGGAGTGTACTCATGCCAGATGCAAACAACAACAAGGTCCACTTGATGTACTTGTCCATATTATCTTATTTGCATAACATTCGTTCGTATAGTTAGGGGTCCGTAATGCTAACTATGTTGTATTGCGAACTTTGTTGAACGACAAACCTTTTTACCGTAGACATAGGCGGATGCCTCACATTGCTACAGTCTTGGGCGCTTTACCGGATGTCATTATTGACATCGACTAGTCACCAAGCATATGTATTTCTACTCATGAATAGGTGATAAATTTTTACCCATTATAGCAATTATTTGACATTTTTGCATAATGATATTATTTTAACAAGTTTTTTTCGTAGATAGAGTACTAATCCGGGTATCTGGAGGTCATACACGATTCCGATATATCATCTGATGATTGAGAATCATGTTGGAGGAGGGTAAGTTATTCCAATATTCGTGATATTTAATTATTTTATCTTACTCGACCGCTGTTATAATAACCATGTTATTAATTGTACAGTTCATCTTGATGCCCTATTCGCTCGTGGAAATTTCAACTGTTATTCCCTTGTCTACCCACTCCACTCAGACTGATAGTGCATTAACGTACCAATTATAAATTTTTAGATAGTGGAGTGGTATCATGGGGATCGAGTACTCCGGCAGTTCGGTTGTATATAATATATCACGGCTCCGCCAGTACAATTGGGGGACATCTATGGGATTAACAAGAGGGGGAAACATGAAAATAATTAGGCCTTAGTACATCAACAATATATTGCAAGATGGGGAGGATACTTCAGTTGGGTCATAGTTTCGATCTGTAGCCCTCGTTAGAGTACATACAGTGGTACTTTGAGATGGGAAAACAATATTTATTTCGTAGGCAGTCAGTGATAGTCCCTCTGCACATGACACGACTTGGGCAACTATCTCATCCCTTCCACATCCGTCTCTTACACCCGAGCCAAAGCCAGAGCCAGACCATATTTCAGAAATAGTTATTATTACTTAGATTTGGGGGGTCGATGACTATTTTCTAGGCTTGTCAGGACATAAATATAATTTAGAGTTTGATATCTTCAGCCACCTACTACAATAGTACTCCACTCATTCTGGCCCATTAACACTGCAATACTCCACTCCTTCCAGCCTGAGTTCATCAATGATTTTGGGGCATATGATTTTTCTTTTAAGTTTAGCACAACCCCAGGTTCGAGTGAAGAGAACATTGATCGCAGTGATCATCTGTAACGTGAACGCTGACCACCATAAAAATATACCTCTAGGACCACACTATCAAACCATCAATTTTAGAGGTTTTTGCAATTTAAATAGTTAACTTTTGTATTTATTTAATTGTAGTAAGATATAAATGCAAAAATTCAAACTTTGTAATTTTAAATGACATTTGTTGGAACAAATTTGGAAAAAAACTTTGTATTTATTTAATTGAGATTTATTGGAACAAATTTTGTAATTTAAGTTAGATTCATTGCAACAAATTTTGTTATAAATTGATACATTAGAATACATTAGCTCAATTTCTATCAAATCTCGACGATTATCTAATATAATAAGTTCACTGCGGGCATTTACTCCGATTATGCCTAGCTAATCTGCATATGCCACAAAGCTTTCCATTGATTCTCTCTAATGTCCATTTTATTATGGACTTTGGTTGATTGCGGACAACATTTCAGATTCCTACACAACCTTTTGTCTAGAATAAGCTTGAAAGTAGTCGGAGGCACCTCCTATGTAGACAGATCAGGTAGGACAGGGAATTTGTTCTCTCAGACACGTAACGTGTGCTCGAGAGTGTACACCTCATCGATAAATTGTTCATCATTAAGCGATGTGTGCGCACAGTCTGCTACAATGTGCGCACAAGGATAATGAAGTGTTTGGAACCTCCTACAATCACCTTGTATGTTTCAGAGATCAACTTCATAAGACCTAGGTGGTATAATGGGTCGACAATCGATGGTCTCCATAACTCAAAATGTTTGAAGATCTTGTGAATATATTTTTACATTCATTGACATTGTCATTCAATAGTTTGCAACCATTACATCCCTAACATTTTTGAAAAACACGTGTCCCGCCTTCATCTGATTAACTTGCTACTGTCCCATTCTTGGTATCAAGGTACCCAACTTGTATAACGTAGCCGAGAACACAGATGAAATCAAAAGATGTCGTGTTTTCCTCAATACAAAGTTAACCCCCTCTGCCAAGTTAGTGGTCATATAACTATAGCGAAACTGCTTGTCGAAACTTTGAGCCCATTGCCACGGCTTCAGGTACCCAACAACTGTCGAAAAGGTATGTTCGTTTCACCTTTCATGTCACTCTCAAGTCGAGTCATCCTTTACCAAAAAAAGTGTGGCTCTAGCTCATATGCTATAGGTGTATTAAGAAAAGATAAGTTACAGTCTCGAGTTAAAATATTAAAACATATATTAAAAAGATAAGGTTATCCTTTACCCATTTTCACAACTTGTCTCCGCCAATCTGCATTTTTATACTCTTGGTAAAAGTTTTTCAGGATATGTCAGATGCAGTAAACGAATCTCCATGGTATACCAGAACGTCTAATGGTGACAATTATTCACTTCCCTCTATCAGAGATGATGCAGATATTATTGTCACTAACAACATACTTCCGCAGGTTCATGAAGATAAATTATCATGATTCCATATTTTTCTTATCCATAATGGCAAACGCTATCGGGAGCACACTTTTGTTACCATCTTGAGCAACCGCAATAAGCAGGATATGCGTGTATTTTTCATTTAGACATATATTATCTACTTGTACAAATGGCTTGAAGTAGGAAAATGAGCGCACACATAGATCAAACGTCCAAAACATCCGTTAGAAATTTTTTTTTCCTAATTGTAGTTGGTCACCCCAACCGTAATAAAGTCATGTTTGTAACTTAATGACAGTCCCCAGTACATACTCTCGCACAGCGACTATCCACCACTGTAGCTCATTATACAACACATCGAAATCTTCATATAATTGCTCAATTGTCATATGTTTAGCTATCCATGTTTTCTGGTATAATACTCGATACTAGAATCATGCTTGCATTTCAACAATCAGTACTGAAACTTTAATGGTCGGGATGTCATTCACCATTAACATGATGCATGTACTGATAGTTTTGGAATCAAGTTTCTAGTGATCTTTTGTTATAAGTGTTGAAGTGCATGTGTAGGGCCTAACAAATTTTTGTATCTCCCACATCTGTGACTTCTGGATAAATATAGCTTGTATCCGCCAATTGCAACCCTCCGTCGACCTCCAACACTCCTAATGTATAATGTAACAGCTCGATTTTGGGCCTAGTCGAAATAGTAGTTTCGAGACCCCAAATCTAACGTAATAAAATTTATTTTATTATATTTTTATGGTTTACAATTTCATAGAATAATTTCGTGAAAATCTCGTTTGAAAATTTCGACGTTTAGGCACTCAATTTAGTCAAAAGGACTAAATCGCGTAAAGTGCTAAAGTTGTGTTCTATTAGCTAAATGCGTTAATTAGCTATAAAACTTAAAAGTTGAGGTCGTTATTGAGTAATTAGACCATTAAAAGAGAAAGTGGATGCACATGGAGTGTAATTATGATGTTGGATGGTTTAGGTTGGTATTAGGTTATTATATGATAAAATAAACAAAAAGGAATAAAAATATCATTTTTATTTCTTTGCTCATCTTCTTCCACCGTTTTTCACCAAGAGAATAGCCATTGGAGAACTCAAATTTTCAGAAAACTTAAACCCTTGCATGTAAGTGAAATTTATGTTTGTTTTTGTTGATTTATATGTTTTTGGAACCCTTGAAGCTTAAGCCAGCTAAATAGGGGACTAATTTGCAAGATGATTGAAAGGCTAGGGTTTTGGGCCATGAAAGCATGATAGTTGACTGTGAAGTTTAATGGAGGAAAATGAAACCTTGTTGTGTGTTGAACATTTCTTGTTAAGTGATTTTTGTTGTAAAATGCTAATAGGGGTTAATTTGTAAAGTATGAAGATTTTGAGTTATATGAGTGAAATTGGGGATTATACAGGCTGCTATGAGCACGTAAATAATTCGGTTAGTCTTTTATGTGGATAAAATTCCATAAATTTTGTTTTACGAGCATAGGGACTAATTTGTAAATATGTAAAAGTTTAGGGGCAAAATTATAATTTTAACAAAATATGAACTGTGGACTGATTTGAATAATGTGACTAATAATTAGGCTAAATGTGATACTATAGATCAAAGAAAATGAGGTTCGGACCTAGAACGGGGGGAAAAACGAGAATTGACGATTATGTTCCTTTTTGCCCTTTTGGTGTCAAGGTAAGTTTGTATGTAAATAATATATCGTTTTTACTTATGTTATAATATTTTGTTATATTACATGAGATGTGGTTGTATATTGAATGATTATTTGATGTAAATTATGAACTAAGATTGACTATGGATGAAATTGACAAAGTAAGAATAAGCGAGAAATTTCTCGGTTGAACTTTCAGAATAGAAAAGAATACGAAGGATGTCATGAGAACTCATGTGTAGTACTATGTGTAGGCTACTATGAGTATAAGATTTTTATTGTAACATGTGTAGTACTAAGTGTAGGCTATTATGTGTACTGGATACCTTTAGTCACGTGTGTAGTACTATCTGCAAGCTACTACGTGTATCAGATGGTATTGGTCACATATGTAGTACTAAGTGTAGGCTACTATGTGTACCGGATAACATTAATCATAAGAGTGGTGCTATATGCGGAACCATCGTGTATCTGTTATTATTTCGAAGTGTTCATCAGGAAAATCGACTAAGTGAAATTATGTATGACTATGTGGTGATAAGTGCATGTATATGTATGTGTATCCTCATGAGCAATGTGTTTGGTAAGTTATCGAAATGTGGTAAAATTTCAAAGGAGTAAGTGAAGTGATAAAGTCTTGTATCATGCATGCAAGTTGAATTATATTATTAAATGTGAGCATATTATTATGATGTTTCATGAAAGAGTGAAATTTGAAATAAAACAGTTTTAGAAAGTAGCAGTTGTGTAATTTTGAAAAATTACCAAAAATGGTAAAAATTGAATTAGAGGTTGAATGAGATGTGAAATTAAAGCTTATTGAGTCTAATTTCAAATAAAAGAAACAGAGTAAACAAAAGAATTTTATATTATGAGATATTTGAATTTTAGTGAGATAGGGTCAGAATGATTTCAGAATCCCCTACTCTGACTTGGGAAAATCATTAAAATTGTAAAAAATAATCATGGGATATAATTTATATATTTAAAATCCTAAATGGGTTTACTTTCAAAAGAAACAAATGGGAATGTCATCTGAATTCTGTACGAGAAGATAATTAATTTTTAGTGTAGAAAGGTCGAAGCTGTCAAATAGCAGAACAGGGGTAACTTTAAAGAATAAATTGTACTTATTGGATAAACTAAAAATTTTAAAAATTTTATGGTAAGAAGATATGTGAGTCTAGTTTTGGGGAAAATTAGCAGATCTTAATTTGGAGTCTTGTAGCTTAAGATATAAATAATTTAGTAACTATGACTCGAGTAGACAGTTTGATATGAACATGAATAAATAGTGGCACTATGTGCAATTATGATTGTATTATCTTAAGTACATATTGTGAAGATTTACAAAAGTTTGTTAATAAATCGCTTATTATTTACATACCTACTTACTAAGCTATAATGCTTACCCCCTTCCTTTTATTTTTCCTATAGTGTCACAGATGCTAGCTCGAGTTAGAGGTCGTCGGAGATTCTATCACACTAACAAGTTATTGATTGGTATTGTATCAACGATCTTCAAGTATTTTTAAGTATATGGCATGTATAGGGATTTGATTATGTGTGTATATGTCATTATGAGTTGGCCTAAAATGTTGGCCTATAATATTTGATAGTTCATTTTGTATAAGGCCATTGAGGTTGGCTGATATTAGTTAAGTTATATGTTTATGATGTTGTATTTTGTGGTTGTGCAAAACATGTATGACTCAGTTTAATACGTTTACAAGTGTGTATTGTAACACCCCTAACCCGTATCCGTCGCCGAATTAGGGTTACGAGGCATTACCGAACAAACACAACCATTTAAAAAAAAACAAACTGATCATAAACATGAAAATTAAAATCATTTTTGCATAGCTATCTATAATATACTATCAAAATCTAACCAACATCGTACTCAAACCTATACATGCCATAAGATCGAGTTCAAATATTTATCAAAATACCAAAAGAAGTCGATAGTGTGATAGACTATGCTGATGATCCCCGAGCTCGTAACGCATCACCAAAATCTATAAAACAAATGGACAAAAACAATCAAAGTAAGCTTTTATAGCTTAGTAAGTCTATAGCATATCTAAAAATACATATAAAAGAATCACATAATTCTTTAAGTAAATTTATTGAAATCACAAATATCAAATATAATTACTAACCAAACATTGCTATATTAAGTCATTTTTGTTTAAATCTAAAGGAATGTATATTTAATTAATATACATAAACGGACAAAGGTATACACATTATATGCATATAATCAAGTTACTAACATAATCGTTAACTGCATATACTGATTTCTAGAGTACTTATTGTTCGCACTTCCTCGGATCCATTTATATATAATTGTTCAATTACATATACCAAAAGCAAAATTTTTATACTTATCAACTATAAGTGCCGAATGCACATATTCACTTAAACCCACCTATGCCAAATGCATACATACATATATATCCACCTATGCCGAACACATTCATATACACACTTAAATATCAAACGATTTCATGACAACCGATATATAACATACTCACAAATCACAAAGATTCGAACGATTATATACTCATCAAACATCTTGAAACAATATTCATATATTTATCCATTTCATATAATTAAAATCATATATATATTTATACCAAATGCTTAGAATCACTTAATTTAAACAATTTCACTGGCACTTCACCTAATAGGCTTATAGTCTAATTCCGTTCACCGGCACTTAACCTGCTAGGCCTATAGCCTGATTCAATCCACCGGCACTTAGCCTGCTAGGCTTGTAGCCTGATTCAGTTCACCGGCACTTAGCCTACTGGACGTACAGTCCGGTTAAATTCACCGGCACTTGGCCTGCTAGACGTATAGTCTGAACAATTTCACGGCAATAAATCCGATTGATACTTGAGCTTTAACAAAAGAATCTCAATTCACAGAAGTTGTATCTCTTATTTGTATATAAAATCCACATAAAATTCAGCTCAATATTCATAACTAATATCTTTAAAACACATGGATAGATATAAATCCCAATCATCAAATCTAGCTTAAATAATTCAAGTGATTCAATCGAAACATATTTATGTATATATAACCTCATACTATATATTCCACTTCTAATATCATAAAATTTAACTTATAATATACTAGGTACCTTAAACATTTGAATTCCTATATACCTATATAGTTTCATATACCATTTCAATACAAGATCTTATACATGTACATATATGCATATTCAATCTAACAACCATATAGTACTCTATACTTATTTTGAAACAAGAACATATACCTAAATACTCATACATATTCGAATTTAACATATATATATAATTGAATATAATTTCATACTTATACTCAATATAATTATTATTCATAAGTACACATACTTATTCACTTCAACTTATACAAATGTTCAAATATATCTCATACCTTTGAAATTTCATACCTAAATTCAATACAACAAATTTTACATATATATATACATGTATATTCGAATATAATTTATACATATATGTTCATACCTAAATTTATTACATGGACATTCATATGCATATTTGCATATTCAAAGCCAATCAAATCTAACATATATATGTATACATAATTTCATACTTCCAATTCCAATTTTTTTTTATACTTTTAAATTTAACTCAACACACATACCATTGATATACATACTCATATGTTGATTCAATAAAATTAAATAGCTAATAGACTTACCTCGGATATCAGCGAACACGATCGACTATTCAATTACTTTCTTTTTCCCCCGATCCAAATTCGTTTTCTTCGTTTCTTGATCTAAACAATATCAAATTTAACCTTTTTATTCATCAAAACATTCAATTTAGTCCAAAAATACATAAATGGGCAAATTACCATTTTGCCCCTAACATTTTACACTTTTTGTAATTTAATCCTTTTTGCATAAAACACAAAATACACAAAATTTGTATATACCATATCTAGGCCGAACCTTCCCATAGTCCATCTAAATCCACACATTTTATTTATTTCACATTTTAGTCTCTAAAAATATTATTTTTGCAATTTAGCCCTATTTACTCAATTTCACCAAAAATTCCAATACATAATATATTAATCTAAAACATATCTTTCATTATTCATTATCAAACATCACAAAACACAATTATTCATCAATGGCATAGCTCAAAATATTCATCAAAATCAAAAATTCAAGCATGGGTCAAATAGTAATCGAAGCAACGATCTCAAAAACATAAAAATCATCAAAAACCGAACAAAATCCCTACCTTAATCAAAGCTTGAAAGTGCCGAATGAAACAAGCTTTAAACCCCTTTTATTTTCTCTCCAATTCGGCCAAAAGATGAAGAACATGACATTTTGATTTGTTATATTAAACATATATTAACCTTATTATTTTACTATATTAACCTTTACTAATATATATATAAAACATATATAATAAGGTTACATTAGTCCTTTGCCACCCACTAACTTACATAGTGAGCTAATTGCATAATAAAACCTCTAAACTATAAAGACAACAACAATTAGGTATTTTAATAATTAACCCTAAATTTTCATTTTACGCGATTAAGCCCTTTTATTAAATCGGACACTTAAACGACGAAATTAAAACACGGAAATTTCACACAATTAAATGCATACAAAATAAACACACAAAATAATATTAAAATATTTTTCTAATTCGGATTTGTGGTCCTGAAACCACTATTCCAATTTGAGTCAAACCGGGTTGTTACAACTCTCCCCCCTTAGGGATTTTCGTCCCCGAAAATCTTACCGGTGAATAGGTTTGGATAACGCTCTTTCATTGTATCTTCTGACTCCCAAGTTGCTTCTTCAACTCCGTGTTTATGCCACAATACTTTAACTAACGGAATTTTCTTATTTCGTAACTCTTTGATCTCACGAGCCAGAATGGTAATCGGTTCTTCTTCATATGACATATCAGAGTTAATTTCAACCTCCATCGGACTAATTACATGCGAAGGATCAGATCGGTATCTATGAAGCATCGAAACATGAAATACATTGTGAATCTTTTCTAGCTCAGGTGGTAACATCAATCTATAAGCAACCGGTCCGACACGCTCTATAATCTCATACAGTCCAATGAATCTTGGACTCAATTTGCCTTTACAACTGAATCTGAGTATTTTCTTCCATGGCGAGACTTTCAAAAACACTTTATCTCCGATCTGAAATTCTATATCCTTTCTTTTCAAATCTGCATAAGATTTTTGACGATCCGATGCTGATTTCAGACTATCCCGAATCACTTTCACTTTCTGTTCAGTCTCTTTAATCAAATCAACCCCGTGTATCTTATTTTCACTGAGCTCGGTCCAATACAATGGTGTACGACATTTACGACCGTACAAAGCCTCGTAAGGTGCCATTCTGATACTAGATTGAAAGCTATTATTATAAGCAAATTCAATCAAAGGTAAGTATCGTTCCCACGTACCTTCAAACTCGAGAATGCAACATCTCAACACATCCTCAAGTATCTGAATGATTCGGTCAGATTGACCATCTGTTTGCGGATGAAAAGCGGTGCTAAAATGTAGCTTCGTACCTAAAGCATCTTGTAATTTCTTCCAAAACCGCGATGTAAATCTCGGTCTCCGTCAAAATAATAGAAACAGTACTCGTGCAATCTCACAATCGAGAAATGTACAATTCAAGAAGTTTATCAAGTGAATAATCAATCTGACCGGAACAAAGTGAGCCGATTTTGTTAATCTATCAACAACAACCCAAATTGCATCTTTCTTGCTTGGTGTTAACGGTAAACCGGATACAAAATCCATCGTAACTCTGTCTCATTTCCATTCAGGTATCATGACCGGCTGAAGCAATCCAGAAGGTACCTGATGCTCGGCTTTTACTTGCTGACATATTAAACATTTCGAAACAAAGTCAGAAATGTCTCGTTTCATACCATGTCACCAATAGTGCTGTTTCAGATCGTTATACATTTTCGTACTTCCCGGATAAATAGAATCGGCTATTATGAGCTTCATTCAAAATCTTCTGTATTAACTTTGAATTTCTCGGAACACATAATCAGTTCCTGAATCTCAAACAATCCTCAGCATCATCTAGAAATTCTGAATCAACATTTGAGTCACACTGAGCTCGTTTTGCAATTAAATCATCATCAGCTTTCTGAGCTTCACAAATCTGTTGAACAAGTAACAGTTTTGCTTTCAATTCAGCTACTATCGCACCATCATCAGATATAGCCATATGTGTGTTTATTGCACGCAAAGCAAACAGTGATTTTCAACTTAAGACATCAGTAACAACATTAGCCTTTCCCGAATGATAGTCAATCACAAGCTCGTAATCTTTTAGCAATTCTAACCATCGGCGCTGTCTCAAATTCAGATCTTTCTGAGTCATCAAGTACTTCAGGCTTTTGTGATCGGAATAAACATGACATTTTTCGCCAAACAAATAGTGGCGCCATATTTTCAACGCAAATACAATAGCTGCCAATTCCAAATCGTGCGTCGGATAGTTCTTTTCGTGCGACTTTAACTGTCTCGAGGCATAGGCTACAACTTTGCCTTCCTGCATCAAAACACAGCCCAAACCATTTAAAGATGCATCACTATAGATAACAAACTCTTTACCCGATTCTGGCTGAACTAATACTGGAGCCTCGGTCAAAAGAGCTTTCAACTGATCGAAACTTTTCTGGCACTTTTCTGACCACTCAAACTTAACGTCTTTCTGTAGTAGCTTTGTCATCAGGTTTGCAATCATAGAGAATCCTTTTACGAACCGTCTATAATAACCAGCAAGTCCCAGGAAACTTCGAACTTCCGAAACATTTCTCGGAGGTTTCCAATCAAGTATAGCCAAAATCTTGCTCGAATCAACCCGAATGCCTGATGCCGATACAACATGGCCTAAGAAACTGACTTCACGCAACCAAAACTCACATTTACTGAATTTTGCATACAACTGTTTATCTCGCAAAGTTTGTAACACAAGTCTCAGATGTTCAGCATGCTCAGTTTCGTCACGAGAGTAGATCAAAATGTCATCTATAAATACTACCACAAACCGATCCAGATACTGTCTAAAGATCCAATTCATCAAATCCATGAAAACAGCAGGTGCATTAGTAAGTCCAAAAGGCATAACAAGAAACTCATAATGTCTGTACCTCGTTCGGAAAGCTGTTTTTGGCACATCAGAGTCTTTAACTCGCAACTGATAATAACCCGATCTCAAATCTATCTTCGAAAACACTGAAGCCCCTTTTAGCTGATCAAACAAATCATCAATACGTGGTAGCGGATACTTATTCTTTATAGTCACCTTATTGAGTTGCCGGTTCCATTTTTCTTTCTCACAAATAGAACTGGTGCCCCCCAAGGAGAGAAACTCGGTCGTGCAAAACCTTTATCAGTCAACTCTTGCAACTGTGCTTTCAATTCTTTTAATTCGGTCGGTGCCATGCGATGCGGAGCTATCGAAATTGAGTCGTCCCCAGACTAACTCAATACCAAACTCTACTTCTCGAATAGGTGGTAAACCCGGTAATTCTTCAGGGAACACATCTGGATACTCACATACAACAGGTACTGATTCAATCTTCTTTTCTATCACTTTACTATCAAGAACATATACAAGATAAGCTTCACAACCTTTTCTCACATACTTCTGAGCCAACATAGAGGATATCACTGCTGATAAACCATTCAGATCATTAGATTCAATCCGAATAATCTCGCCATTCAGGCATCTTAAATTAATAGTCTTCCTTTTGCAGTTAACCACAGCATCGTGTAAAGTCAACCAGTCCATACCCAAAATTATATCGAACTCGTCATATGGCAACAACATCAAATCAGCTGTAAAACACAAATCTCGAATCATCAACGGACAATTCTTACACACTTTGTCAACCAATACACACCGGCCCAGGGGGTTTGATACTTTAATTACAAACTTAGTAGACTCAACAGGTAGAGTCGTACTGAAGACTAAGGTCTCACACACATAAGAATGAGTCGAACCAGGATCAATCAACGCAATAACATTAGTATCATAAAGAGTGAAAGTACCAGTAATAACATCTAGAGAAGAAGCCTCCTCTCGAGCTCGGATGGCATATGCTCTGGCATGTGCACGAGCCTCAGATCGAACTGCTGTGTCCTTTGTCCCTCTCTGACTACCACTTACATTACTCAAATGCCTTGGCGGTCTACCCCGTACTGACACATTACTCGGTCTGGTATTCTGCACAGTGTTTTGATCAGCTACCATCGGACACTCTCGAATGAAACGATCCTTTGAACCACACTTAAAGAAGACTGATCATGTAATCTGCAATCTCCAGGATGCCATTTCCCACAATGCTTGCATTCTGATCTATCTTGTCGAACACTACCAACGTTAGCAACTGAAGTAGCTCGTGAACTCACAGGGGGTCAATCTCGATCATGCTTAGGAAACCCTGCAGTAGCTTTAGATCGGCTATGATCCTCTCTGGATTTCCTTGAGGTCGACTGGAACGATTTACTAAATGATCTTTTACAGGAATCTTGAGCTTCATAGTCAGCTTTTCTCTTCTCTTTCCCGAGCTCCTCAGCTTTACAAGCTCGTTCAACAAGTACTACGAACTCCTTTATCTCAAGTATGCCCACTAACAGTTTAATATCTTCATTCAGCCCATCTTCAAATCTTTTACACATAATAGCTTCAGTCGAAACACACTCTCGAACATATCTACTGAGTCTCACAAATTTCTGCTCATATTCTGTCACTGTCTTCCGACCCTGTTTCAATTCAAGAAATTCTTTGTGTTTCTGATCAATGAATCTCTGACTGATGTATTTCTTACGGAACTCAGTCTGAAAGAATTCCCAGGTCACTCGCTCTTTCGGAACCACCGATACTAGTGTATTCCACCAGTGATATGCAGTGTCCCGTAGCAAGGATATGGCACATTTCAAACACTCGTCAGGGGTGCAAGATAACTCATCAAATACTCGAATAGTATTATCAAGCCAGAATTCCGCTCGCTCAGCATCATCATCATCAGTAGCTCTGAACTCTTCGGCCCCGTGTTTTCTAATTTTATCAATAGGAGGTTTAAGTAATCTCATCGGATTACTTACTTGAGGTATAACAGAACCGAAGATAGATTAGTCGGGGGTGGAGGTTGTTGTGCAACCGGATTAGTTCGGACATATTGAATAAACCAGTCATTCATCATTAGGTAGAAGGCTTGTTTAGCCTCTCCCTCCTGGTTACTCGAGGTCGGTCGAGAATCTACCGGCTCTGTCCCTTGTGCGGGAGCAAGCGCTATCCTCTCAACATCATCGACTACGGCTCGATCGGGATCCATTACTATACGAAAACACATTTTTAGATGTCAGCAGTCATCACACTATCTCGGTATAAAAATTATGGCATGTATAGCTAGACTCATACACGCTACGTTAGTCCAAGAATCGACTAAACCGTAGCTCTGATACCAATAAAATGTAACACCCCTAACCCGTATCCGTCACCGAATTAGGGTTACGAGGCATTACCGAACAAACACAGCCATTTAAAAAAAAACTGATCACAAACATGAAAATTAAAATCATTTTTGCATAGCTATCTATCATATACAATCAAAATCTAACCAACATCGTACTCAAACTTATACATGCCATAAGATCGAGTTCAAATATTTATCAAAATACCAAAAGAAGTCGATAGTGTGATAGATTATGCTAATGATCCCCGAGCTCGTAACGCGTCACCAAAATCTATAAAACAAATGGACAAAAACAATCAAATTAAGCTTTTATAGCTTAGTAAGTCTATAGCATATCCAAAAATACATATAAAAGAATCACATAATTCTTTAAGTAAATTTATTGAAATCACAAATATCAAATATAATTACTAACCAAACATTGCTATATTAAGTCATTTTTGTTTAAATCTAAAGGAATGTATATTTAACTAATATACATAAACGGACAAAGGTATACACATTATATGCATATAATCAAGTTACTAACATAATCATTAACTGCATATACTGATTTCTAGAGTACTTATTGTTCGCACTTCCTCGGATCCATTTATATATAATTGTTCAATTACATATACCAAAAGCAAAATTTTTATACTTATCAACTATAAGTGCCGAATGCACATATTCACTTATACCCACCTATGCCGAATGCATACATACATATATATCCACCTATGCCGAACGCATTCATATACACACTTAAATATCAAACGATTTCATGACAACCGATATATATATACATACTCACAAATCACAAAGATTCGAACGATTATATACTCATCAAACATCTTGAAACAATATTCATATATTTATCCATTTCATATAATTAAAATCATATATATATTTATACCAAATTCTTAGAATCACTTAATTTAAACAATTTCACTGGCACTTCACCTGATAGGCTTATAGTCTAATTCCGTTCACCGGCACTTAACCTGCTAGGCCTATAGCCTGATTCAATCCACCGGCACTTAGCCTGCTAGGCTTGTAGCCTGATTTAGTTCACCGGCACTTAGCCTACTGGACGTACAGTCCGGTTAAATTCACCGGCACTTGGCCTGCTAGACGTATAGTCTGAACAATTTCACTGGCAATAAATCCGATTGATACTGAGCTTTAACAAAAGAATCTCAATTCACAGAAGTTGTATCTCTTATTTGTATATAAAATCCACATAAAATTCAGCTCAATATTCATAACTAATATCTTTAAAACACATGGATAGATATAAATCCCAATCATCAAATCTAGCTTAAATAATTCAGTGATTCAATCGAAACATATTTATGTATATATAACCTCATACTATATATTCCACTTCTAATATCATAAAATTTAACTTATAATATACTAGGTACCTTAAACATTTGAATTCCTATATACCTATATAGTTTCATATACCATTTCAATACAAGATCTTATACATGTACATATATGCATATTCGAATCTAACAACCATATAGTACTCTATACTTATTTTCAAACAAGAACATATACCTAAATACTCATACATATTCGAATTTAACATATATATATAATTGAATATAATTTCATACTTATACTCAATATAATTATTATTCATAAGTACACATACTTATTCACTTCAACTTATACAAATGTTCAAATATATCTCATACCTTTGAAATTTCATACCTAAATTCAATACAACAAATTTTACATATATATATACATGTATATTCGAATATAATTTATACATATATGTTCATACCTAAATTTATTACATGGACATTCATATGCATATTTGCATATTCAAAGCCAATCAAATCTAACATATATATGTATACATAATTTCATACTTCCAATTCCAATTTTTTTTTTATACTTTTAAATTTAACTCAACACACATACCATTGATATACATACTCATATGTTGATTCAATAAAATTAAATAGCTAATAGACTTACCTCGGATATCAGCGAACACGATCGACTATTCAATTACTTTCTTTTTCTCCCGATCCAAATTCGTTTTCTTCGTTTCTTGATCTAAACATAATCAAATTTAACCTTTTTATTCATCAAAACATTCAATTTAGTCCAAAAATACATAAATGGGGAAATTACCATTTTGCCCCTAACATTTTACACTTTTTGTAATTTAATCCTTTTTGCATAAAACACAAAATACACAAAATTTGTATATACCATATCTAGGTCGAATCTTCCCATAGTCCATCTAAATCCACACATTTTATTTATTTCACATTTTAGTCTCTAAAATATTATTTTTGCAATTTAGCCCTATTTACTCAATTTCACCAAAAATTCCAATACATAATATATTAATCTAAAACATATCTTTCATTATTCAGTATCAAACATCACAAAACACAATTATTCATCAATGGCATAGCTCAAAATATTCATCAAAATCAAAAATTCAAGCATGGGTCAAATTGTAATCGAAGCAACGATCTCAAAAACATAAAAATCATCAAAAACCGAACAAAATCCCTACCTTAATCAAAGCTTGAAAGTGCCGAATGAAACAAGCTTTAAACCCCTTTTATTTTCACTCCAATTCGGCCAAAAGATGAAGAACATGGCATTTTGATTTGTTATATTAAACATATATTAACCTTATTATTATTTTACTATATTAACCTTTACCAATATATATATAAAACATATATAATAAAGTTACATTAGTCCTTTGCCACCCACTAACTTACATAGTGGGCTAATTGCATAATAAAACCTCTAAATTATAAAGACAACAAGAATTAGGTGTTTTAATAATTAACTCCTAAATTTTTATTTTACGCGATTAAGCCCTTTTATTAAATCGGACACTTAAACGACGAAATTAAAACACGAAAATTTCACACAATTAAATGCATACAAAATAAACACACAAAATAATATTAAAATATTTTTCTAATTCAGATTTGTGGTCTCGAAACCACTATTCCGATTTGAGTCAAACCGGGTTGTTACATGTATGTTCTGGTAATGCCTCGTACCCTATTCCGGCGTCGAATACGGGTAAGAGGTGTTACATATAATGTCGATTTAGACATAGCGACTTTGTAATCCACTAACACATTCATGTTATACCACTTAATGGAAGATATGCACTTTTCCTTACTTTCGAATTTTTGGCGCATAAACAACTCCTCAGGATCGGAATCTACGGTCAATCGGTGAGCAAATAGTATATCAGGGTACTTTGAAAACTCAGTTGTATGCTTCACATCGGGGTCTATGAACGACATGTGTGCCCCAAGATTATTGTGTATCACAATATGTTGAATCTAGTTCTCGGCCGTAGACACGTTAACATTTCCATCGTCATTCGCGCATTCGTCATCAATATCATTCGAGACCTCATCCATATCGGGACCACTATCACTGTCGATCTTGTGATAAGAAGGATACTACTATCATATCCATCATCACCAACCGCATCAGTCTCGGATGCATCATTAAGACTGATATCTTTCTCGCGTATAGTCGATTGACTATAACGTATAATATCGAAACTACCATACACGACTCTTGAGCTCTATGTTCTTCACCTAATGGAGTGAGATTTTCAATTGGCTCCACATCAGCTAACTCAGCAAATAATTGAATTGATGCATTTTGGTTACTCCAATTTCCACGATAAAGAGCGACCATTGTCTCCAGGTCATCATCGTCTACAAGTTCCACCTCAGTGAATTTAATGGGGTCTGTCGAAACTGGAAACTTGTAGAAAATTTTTGAAATCCTTCTCCTACAACGTCTAACAATTTTTGCAGTAATCCTTTCCTTCATATCATCAAACAAGACATTTCTATTAAATATCATTGTTATTTGTTGGCGAAATTCAAATATACATCCAACTGTTGTTGTCAAGATTACTCCATCGAAATAAACGTATACGAAAAAATTGATTATCCATCTTCAATGCTAAATATGTTAAAAAATACATAAAAATTCTCAATACAATTTCGAACAGCAAACAAATTACTTTAATAAAAGAATTATCAAATCTTGCACTTCTTTCATCATCCTATCAACTTTCTTCCTTTGTCTTTGAAGTGGTTATCTCATCATGCAATATCATATTTATTGTCAATTATTCCAATATCTATGATAGAATTTTTTCAAATTTCAATATTTATCTATTTTCTTCTCGTGTCATCATCGACTAACATTTAATTTATAGTTGTTACTAACAAAATAACTTTAATTTAAATTCAAAACAACATAAAATTACATTCATAACAAATCACAATAAACAAACTAAAAATTGCTAACAAAATAATTTATAAAATTCCTAATCCCTTCTATTTAAAATAACAAACATACCTTCTGCTTCCTCTTTAAAAAAAAACAAACATATTTTTCTTCTTTCTTTTCTATTTTTTTTTTCTCATTTCTTTCTTTCTTTCTTCTCCTTCGCTTTCTTCTCTACTGCTTTCTTTTCTTTCTTTTTTTACCACTTCTCTTTTTCTCTAGAGGGAGGACCATAGAGCTGTTAGGGAGGCATTTCAAATTCCCAAAAACCATCTCATCCCAATTCCATGACCATCTCAATAGAACATGAAAAAACTCAAACGACACCACCCCCTTTAGCAAAACCTCACACCATTCCCCTTCCATTATCCCAAATCCAGCAACCCAAAACCATCTGAATCTCCAACCCAGTAGCACAACCTTCCCTCGAGAAACCCACCCTTTCATCAATCCTACTCAACCTCAGTCCTCAAGAAACAACTTGGGTTTGTATAATTAAGGTTAAAATAATATGTAATCTTTATAAATCTATAATTTAGTTTTTTTATTTTTACTTTTAGGAATTTAATTTTTTTATTTTTCATATTTAGTCCAATTATTACCACTGTTAATTTTTGTTAAATTTGTTAGTGTAACTTTTAAAATTAAAATATATTCACTCCATATAATTAAAAATTGACATTGTAATTAACTTGAATTTAGTAAAATAATTTTAACAGTATTGTTAACTGTTAGACCTAAATTTAAAATTGAAAAGAAAATAACTAAATTCTAAAATAAAAATACAAAGTTTAAATTTTAAGTTTTGAAGAGTAGAATGACTTATAACATATTTTAACCTAACGATAGCTTCAAAAGTGGGAATATTACATAAAAATTTGCATAATTATATTGTTATTATCTTTTAATGCACTATTTTTAAGGTTAAAGTATTTAGGAGATCCCTGTACTATAGGAACTATATTAAATTAGTCTATTTATTATTAAATAAATTAATCTAGTTCTTATACTATTAAAAAGAATTAAAGAAGTCCAAACTATAACAAAGTTAATTTTTATATAAAACTATCTTGAAATTTATCTTTTTACAATTGCAGTTCAATCTCAAATAAAAGATTTCATTTACAAAATCATGAAAACTTTAAAAATATTAACTTTGTTAAACCATAAATTATTATTTTTAAACCGTAAATGTTAACTATTTCCAATTTGATCTCATTGATTCCTTTTAATAGTTTAGGGACTAAATTGATTCATTTAGTAATAAAAAACTAATTTGAACTCAATTAATACTATCGTCACGAGAAAATTTTAAAATAAATTTTCATTTTTTTCACCTTAAGAATCTTTGAAAAACTCATACAAACTCGGTTTCCGATGACAAAACTATATTTCAACTAGTTCTTTCTCTTTTTAAACCTCGATTTTAATTCATTTCTCACTCTATTTCATAAATCATGTATCATTTTTACTAAAACAACTTTTTTTACTTCTATTTTATTTTTAGAATCAAAACCCAAACTTTAAAAAAAATTAAACATTTGTTGGATTAATTGGGAATTTGTAAATTAAGGGCAAAGAAGACTATATAGGGTTTTTTTTTTTTTTTTTTGAGAATAGAGTAAAGGAATTAAGTTCACCTTTAATCCAATACTATGTTGAAGTTAAGGAAATTTTATGAAAAATTTCGGGTTAGGGGTGCAAAATGTAGGTTCTTCACAAGCAAGCCCAAGGTTAGGTTGCAATATCATCTTGTATTTAATGGGTCATATAAGCAGCCTCTTACCGAGTGATGATTGTTGTTGTTGTTCGTGTAGGAGAAGTGAAGAAGAAAAGGGTAAAGAAAGAAAGAGAGAAAAAATGATTAAATATATAAATATCCTTTTCCAATTTAACTTGAAAACGGTGTTATGTATCACTATATTATTGACTAACATATTTTTTAATTGAGTTTAACATGAAGTGATTATTGCAAAGGAAATATAATTTAGATATTTTTATCAAAAAACCATGTACCTAAGTGAGACAAATGACTATAGTTAGGGGTTAATTTTAAATTTAAGCCTTTTAAATATGATATTTATATTAAGGGAGGAATACACTTTGATCAATGTAGAATTATAAGAGCTTTACACATTTTCATAGTTTTTAATTTGATTAATATTTTAGTAATCTTATTGTTATATTTCAAGTTCAATTTTTGTATATCATACATATAAGATTTTGAGTAAATTAAAGTTGTTTAACTATTTGTTTTATATCATTTTCTATAGGGTGCGCTTTTACCTGTAATATGTTAGCAGTATCTTTAGCTTAAAAATGCATCCTACAAGTGTGCTTTTGTCCTACCAACGAGCTATTTGCAATTAATCATGAATGGGTAAAATCAAGGTAATTGGTACCGTATTGATGGACCTGATATATATCAATGTCAGTATGTTTTGGTGTATCATTTTGAATTTATCAATATTTTTAAAAAAAATTTAATAGAAGTGTATAAAAATATTTTAAATATCAAAGGAATGATACTGAACAAATTTCAAATATCCATGCATCAGTTGATGCACAATGTTTCGATAAAGTTTTTATTATTCATACCATATTAGTAAAAGTTAGAAAATTTATATTTTTAATATTATTCATGTACCAACCTATGCATAATGTTCTAACCAGTGTAATTGAAATTGGGTAGAATAGATCAATGCGAAAAAGGGAGTTGGTTGCACTAGTTTATTATTGAAACAATGCAAATTGATTAAAACAACCAAAATCAATATAGAAACAACTACATTGGTTAAAACCTAATTTAAAAAAAGTGTATATACCGCTAAATTTGCCTCTATAAATATTATTGTGTTGAAATTTCTTATTAATTGTAATCACCAAATTATTATCTTTTGTTGGAATACGAAATTCAAGCTATAATTTTAAGCATAAGGACAAATTTAACTTTCAATGTCCACAATTTTTTAATTAATTCTATCATTATTATCATTTTAGCTAAATTTGACTGCTAACCTCTTAAAATGAATCGAATCAGTTATTGTAATGAAACTGTTGACTAAAGCATTAAATTTGTTAACAATGTTGGCATGGCAACTCACATGACAACTCAATTGTATTTTTGTTGTTATGACACTATTTGTCTTGTATATTGTGTAAAAGTTATTTTAAAATTATAAAAATAAAAAATTCAAAAAATTTACATAAAGTACACATAAATTGTCATGTTTAAAGTTTTAATTATTTAATTAATATTTCCGTTACAAAAACAAATCAACATTTTGATTATAAAATGTTCTCATGGTTAATTCTTTATTTGATCATTTTCTCCCTTGTAGGCCTGATATTATTTTTTTACAATAACTTTAGTCTCTTCTTAGAAGTATAAACTAGGTTTTGCTGCAAACCTCAAAATGACATTGTCATGCTAAAATTATCATTGTCATGTCACTTTTCCTAAAGAAACTTGTATTGCAACAGCTTGTATGTGCATTTGAGTTTTGCAATCCATTCGTTTCACTATATGTTACTTGAAAAAATACGCTATCAAATGTCACTCTAATCACTCAACATATTTTAAAAAGAACAGAAAAACGCAGCGCCAAGCCAAAGCCACCTGAGAAGCAGAGGAACTGAAAAGGAAAAATGCATGGCCGGCCCCGAAAAGCACCGAAACCTGAAGATGAAGCGGCTTCGTCTGCCAAAGCCCAGAAGCTACGCGCTCTCCAAACTCAATTCTTCTCCTTTCACCATAATAAAATGTAATCCTCTCTCTCTCTCTTTTTTGGGTTAAATTTGTAATATTATTTAGAACTTTTTCTGATCTAATTTAGGATGAATTTTTTGTTATCATTTTGATTTTTCTTGGTATTTAAAATTGGTCAGTTACACCAAAGAGGCGGTTGAACTTAGTGCCAAGCTTCTTGAGATCAATCCTGAATCGTACACCGCTTGGAACTATAGGAAACTCGCTGTTGAGCACTATCTGAATCTGCCCGATTGTAATCCTGACTCGATCAAGTCTGTTCTAGATGATGAACTCAGAGTGGTGCGTTGCTTACTTGCTTTAAGGATTTCATTTTACTGCCCTATTTTAGTTAAACAAATGTGATTTTTTTTTACATTTTCTAAAGATCGAGATTTTCTAGTTTGGATTAGTTAGGATCTGAATGATGCTATAGTTTTATCCCATTTCACTTTATTTTAGAATTATATTTCTTTCTTTGCGTGTAAGAACATACAGATATTCCTTCTTTGAAATTTATTGATCGAAGGAAATTGTGCAGGTCGAGAACGCATTGAGGCAAAATTTTAAGTCATATGGAGCATGGCATCATCGAAAATGGGTTCTCAGCAAGGGCCATTCATCGATCGATAATGAGCTGAGATTGCTGGACAAGTTCCAGAAGGCTGATTCTCGTAATTTCCATGCATGGAATTATAGGAGGTGAAATTAGTATGCCTTTTCTGTTAATCTTGGTGCGTGTAGGTGTGGAGAATTATTACTTTGTGCCATTCATGTCTTCTTTTATTATTCTTCCCAGATTTGTTGCAGAGTCAATGAAGAGATCAGAACAGGATGAATTGAAATATACTGAGGATATGATTTACGCAAATTTTAGCAACTACTCTGCATGGCATAATCGAAGGTAAAATTGTTTCCTTAAATCTAAGGTCATAATGTTTCTTTATGGTGCTTTGATTTTGTATATAGGAAGTGAATACCAATTCCATGTTTGATAAATATATTAGTTATTTGTGCTAGATAATTGTTGATGTTTTCTGTGGCCAAGTTTCTTTTCGCTGAGCTATAGTCAAAGTGTATTAATAAGTTCAAGCAATTCACTGTAATCCTGCCCTTGATATGGTATTTGTTGTTGGACTTAGGCTCTAATTGTGTAATCAAATTTTGTTTTAATGAATAATTATTCCAAATAGCATCTTGATTGCTGGACTATAATGTTTCTCTCCATGCTCAATATATCTGCTAATGATATGAATCGCATGAATAATTTCTGCAGTGTATTGTTGTCTGCTTTATTTGACAAAAAGGCTGAAGGATTTCTCTTGAAAGAGAAGGTCTTGCCAGAGGAATATGAATTCATACACCAAGCCATATTTACAGACCCTGATGATCAAAGTGGATGGTTTTATCATCTTTGGCTACTAGACCAAACAGTTACAACTGACTCTCCTCTCCTTGCTTCATCTTGGCCTGGTCATGGTTCTGATGTCCTTCTAGTGGGAGATAGATGCTATAATGGTTCTGCATTTTCTCCATTTTCAGCTTTGCATTCTGATTCAGGGTCATTTCCCATTGTTCTTTATTTTAATCAACCTGTTAGGGGTGTAAACTCATCTACAGTTACCGTTGAATGTGGATTTAATAAAAATGAAGATCTTCTTTGGAAACCACTTTCTGCAAGTAACTCACAAACTGCACGAGTTTGGGTTGCACATTTAAAAGTTCCATCTTCAGATCTTCATTCTACAGTTGAAGTTAGTGTTGGACATACTAAGGGAATCATTTCAACAAGAGGGTTTGAATATAGCCATCCTTCAATGCTTTCATTTAAAGTACATGTACAGCCTATGGAAAGAGATTCCTCTCAAGTTTCAGTTGCAGAAAGTATTTCATTGAGAGAAGAAAATTTTAAGGTCTATGGAAAACAATCGGAGGAATCAATTATTGACTCTTTTGATCAACTAATTATCAAGAATGGTCGTGAAACAACTGCATCTAACTGGCGTTTTGAGGCTTTAGCTAAAGAGATTGAATGCTTCCGTGAACTGTTATCGTTGGTGGACTGGTGAACTTGGATAACTTAATTATTACCTTTATTGAACTCTTAGGAAGCACATTTTTAATAATATCTCTTATTTTTGGTTTTTTTCTTCCTTTTCTGTAGTAAAATTGGAAAGCTTACACTTGCTAGATTACTGAAGGCTTATGATGCAATGTCATATCCGTTCGCTAACAAACTGGTGCATTCAGAAGAAGTTCTTGAGCTGTATAGTGATTTGATGAAATTGGATCGAACACATTACCAGTTCTACAAGGATGAACGTAGCATTGTCTTGCTACAGAAGGTGAGTGCATACTTTCTCAGTGATTTGGTCACTAAAAGCATCATCATTTAAGCTTTAGAGTTGGACTGTTGTTGTTTCCGATGTTTTGTGCAAGTAGCCAGATCTTTTCTACAACTTCTAAAATGTATGTTTACTTGTTAGGTTACTGTATTTTATGTATGTTTATTTGAATTGGTACTTTGTGGTGGAAAAAAAACCTTCCCCTAGACAGCTAAACTTTGTGTTATAAAGATTCTGTGCATGTTTGGTCCTCTCGTTTGTTAATTTTTTTTTTCGTTTTTCACTATTGTACTAATTTCTGGTGTAGATTGTTAGATTTGCATATAGGTTAACTGAGAACCTTTTGTCTATCTATTCTGTAGGTGACATCTAGTAAAGGGTCTTTACTTCAACATTGCTTTCAGTATAAGGACTCGGTTTCATCAGCTATATGTGGTCCTATCTGTCTCCGGCTGAATAACTTATCACTATCACGGATGGGAGCTTTTGAGAAATTATTGTGGGTCGAAATGTTAGATCTCAGCCACAATGAACTACAATCAATTGAAGGTACTGTACTCACACTAATGTTTCAAAATATTGTTTGTCGAATTGGAGACTATTCAATAAGTTCCTTAATACTTGAGCTGTTGTTAGTATTTCTTACAAATTTTCGATTTCTGTCTTCCCACTCCACTTCATACCCTTTTATTCTTAAACGTATGAAAACAAAGAATCCAATGTGAATGTAAAAAATGCATGATGCTCCTTTTTTGGGCCTTTTTCCTAGTAGTCTGCACTGACTTGGAGTAGAACCTTTTTAGCAATTTACACTTGACTGAATGTATTGTTTTAATGTTAGGATTGGAAGCTATGCAGCTCCTCTCTTGTTTGAGTTTGAGAAACAATAAACTGAGAAGTTTAACTGCTCTGGAGCCTTTGAGAAAGCTCAAGTTGTTAAGAATACTGGATATTTCATACAACCAGATTGGTGATCATTCTATTGACACAACAAGGTACGTGTGCTCTTCTCCTTTGTCTCATTCAGTTGGAAGTGAATTGAACAGGGATGAAACCGTGACCAGCGATGTTGCTCTTATTAACAATTGGGAGGCTTTTTATATTTTTAAAGACTTCAACTTGAATCAATTAGATATAGTGGGGAACACAATTGCTGATGAAAAGTTTAAGTCAGTTCTGGTTAAGATTATGCCTAAACTTAAGCAACTAGATGGCAAACTCTTAGATTGAGTTTCAATACATTTGCTTGGTATTCTCTACATTTGATATCGACTTTAGTTCCCACACATTACCATATTCTTGTTATAATTTGAGACTTTTTCTTGTCGTAGCATGAGAACTTATTGAAGATGTTGTAATGTTAAAAGGTGTTGGTCATAAAACATTGAATAAAAGTTTGACCAATTATTTTGTATGTGGGATGATTATCTGCTGTAAGAGGTAAACCATAGTTCAATTTTTGTACCAACAAAAGAAAAGTACTTTACTTTTAATTTTTATGGCGTTCTTGCTGTTTTAAGCTTTAGGGGTTCCTTACATCTCAGAGTCCCCTTAGCAGCTACTAGTTATACAACTTTCACCATTTTTGCTTAATTTGTACTTCATACAGGTTCGAGTCTAGACCCAAAGTGAGAATAAAAAAAGTTACAATCTTTTTGACTTTTGTTTTTGGCTGTTTTAATGTCATGGTTAGAACATTTCTTTAAAACATGAGCAACTCTGAAAATCTACTTTCTATGGTCGATGTTCATTGCCTTTCTTTGAAACTTGAACTGGTCTTATGCTGTCGCAATGATTTTGTTACAATTGCAACCCAAATTTGGAGAGTGCATCATGTGGCTCGGAATATAGTAGCATTGGATCACAAAACTCAAAGATGAATCAAAAGTTATTGTAGAGGATTATCCGGCATCGATGAGATTGATCGAGTAAATGCTACCCAAAAAGACAGCGACATGATCGAAGGTGCCGGAAATACAGCTGGTAAGTATCTAAACTGTAAGCATCTTGAAATGAAGAAATTTAGAAATTTGACTGTTAAAGTGACAAACCCCTGTTGTACACGCATCACTGCACAATTTATCCGCAAATCCCAATTTCAATATGGTAAGTCAAATCAAAACCATGGAAAACAAATGAAAGGACCTAACAGAATAATGTGGTAGAAGTAACATGGACGCCCCTGTTAAGACTCATATTACATTTAGTTTCCTTTACTAAAAAAATGGGCAAATTAATCTCTGTACATTAATTCAAGGAACTAAATTATTATTTTTGTTAAGAATTTTATTCATTTGTACTATTAAAAACTAAGGTGATTAACGGAATAATCAGACAATGACATGTGACGTGTTACGTATATTTTATACTAACATATGGGGACTAGTTTTTAACAGCAACAATAGATGAAATTTTTAATAGAAAGACTAGTTTGTTATTTGATTTAACGTATAGGGATTAATTTGTTCAATTTTTAAGTAGAGGCAGAATGCAATCTAATTCTTAGTATAGAAGCTTCTATGGTACTTTTACTGAATTAGGACAATAAATAAAACGTTAAACTCACCAAATTGTCGCCCAAAATAGCTTCCATTTTTTTCCTCCACATGCTTTAGCAGTCCCTCAATACATGAACGAGCTAAGATACCAAGAACTAGCCCAAACATAGCAATGAAAAGGATAGCTTTATTCATGTTTTTCAACTTAGATGCCATTATAATTTGGAACTTGCTTTCTGGGTTTGTAAGAAGCAACCCAATTGAAATGAATAAGGAACAATTTTGGGTTTTCGATGGTCTCAGATTTCTCTTATATAGATGATAAGAAAACAAGTTGATTTGCTGAGTCACTGTTCATATATTATAAACAAATATTATTCAATGAAAATCTTCTCTAGTCAATAACAATGGGGATTCCATATAATTAAGAATTAGTCAGTACTTGCGTTTCATTTAAATATGTTGGTTTTGTTTGGTTGATTGATTTGAAACTTGCCAAGCACGAAGTCAACTTCTTTGTTTTGTAGAATATACGTTGTATACGTTGTTATGTCAACTCAAATCTTCCATGTGCTTGAGGGGTTTCCCCCTTATTCGAATATAGTTTAATTAATTTAAATTGATATCTTTTAAGAAATTCAAATTTTAATTTTCCTTTTGTGTTCTAAACTACTAAGTTTTGCTAGTTTCTTTTCTTTTTAATTGTTACTTTAATAACTTGGGATAGATACCAAAACTATACATAGTTTAATGTACAATTGTATACATGAATTTTGATTTGATCTAACTTTTTTGTAAATTATTAACACAATTATTGATATAACATCATTTTATGTAAATAATTATATTTATTCAATATAAAATAAATTGATGTATTTATATCTTTAAATATGCATGATTAAATCAAAATTAAAGTTTCAAGTATACATTTGAAGCATAATTAGAGTTTCACGTGTATAGTTGCACCAAATTAAAGTTAATGTATACAATCGTACATTAAATCAAAATTCATGTATAATTTTGAAGTTTATCTCAAGACAAAGGCCAAATTTTGTGTAATCGATTTCTAAAGTTTATTTTATGTTAAGTATACATGGTAAGGTAATTTCTGTATCAAAATTAGTACAAGTGACCTCCTAATTTGTTAATGGTAGAACTTCAGTGATGTAACTTGATGTTTGTGACCTACATGAAAGCTAAGTAACTTAAAATATAAATTATCTACTTTTGGTCCTTAGATCTTTTCATATTAATTTCATGTTCTTTTTAAAATTGAATTATATAAAGTATTTTTGCTTCATTTGATTACTAGCGTAATAATATGAATGAAAAATTTATTTATTGCATATGTATTACAATAGTTAGTACAAATTTAAATTTGAAATTAAAAGACTTATGTAAAAAAATAAGATCTCTTCAAAATAAGTTAAAATTTTCATAATCTTTACCAAAATAAGTCATGGGTGTGATTAAATATTAGCAATTTAATTAGATTATTGCCAACTTATATTAAAAGATGTGTAAAAAATAATACTCCTAGCATTTAGAATTTATGACAAATCCTATTACTTTGTTTATTTGTCAATTGCTCCTCTTTAGCCACTAGCAAATTTTCACATTTCCAATCAAATAACATGGCATTCCAAGAACTAAACAAATGTTTATATTGCAATGAAGGTCAAATATTGATTGTTTGTTCACAACTTCATGGCTAGAAGCTAAAGAACCAATGAACTAAACAAAATGGTTAAAAAAAAATTGAAAATTATACTTAAATCCCATGATTGATTTTCAACTGATTTAGCATTTTCTTTTCCTTTCCCTACAATTTGTAACACCATTACTTCGGCTTGACAGTCATTTTCAGTTCCAAAATCTCTTTTGCCTGCCAGATTTTGGACCAAAACATTGCCGATGGCCAAGTCACCATGATTAATGTGTTTTAAAATTACAATAATTTACAGAGGAAAAGGATTATCAGCCATTGATGAGATTGATCTTGTAAATGCAACCCAGAATAACAAAGACATTGGTGAAGGTGCAAAAAGCAGGGATCCCAAATATCTAAACTGTAACCACTTAGCAATGAAGAAATGGAGGAATTTGACTGCCAATCTAACAAATCCATCCTTGATACTTCTTATCACAGTGCTTCCAGCAAGTTCATCTGCAAATTTCGAGGATCAATTTGCAAAATTTTAGTACAATTTCCAATTTAAAAAGAAAAAAAGAAAATGAAAGAGAATAATATTATCAGTTTATAGTCCAATGACTATGAACAATATTTCAACATTGAACTCACCAAGATAGCTTCCAATTTCATTGTTTTGTGACCCATGAAAATAAGTGCGAGCGATGATACCAACAAGTAGTCCAAGCAGGGCATGGAATATCATAGCCTGGTTCATGTTCTTCAATTTGGTTGCCATTGTTATGAATCGAAAGCTTGTTTAGGCTTTTTGTGTGTGTGTGTGTGTGTGTGTGTCCTTCTTTGCACTCTTTTTTCTTTGATGACTTTTTCTTAAAGCAAATGGTCTACAGCAATGGAGATGACAAGCTTCTGGTTTTCAAAGGACCTCACTGTCGTCTTATATATCCGATTAGAAACCGAGTTAATTCACTGCGTCATCATGCATAATTTTTAGACTTAATTAAACAGTTGACCCTTCAATGTTCTTTTTTAGTTAAGTAATTAAACTTTTTAGTCGAATCAAGTACTTAAAATTTATTTTCGTAACCAATGTTATTTTTACCGTTATATTAATTAACAAAAACTTTTATATTTAATTAAAAGCGAAACCTCATTAAAATTTATTTACATGAATTTCACTAGAAAATTAAAAATTTATATTAATATTAAATAAAATAAAAACACATCCTCTCTCTCTCTCATCTTCTCCACCTTAATTTATATAGGGAGAGGAAAGGGAGGAGAAAGGAAGGGAACGGAATTTTTATTTTATTTAATATTAATATAATTTTTATTTAATTATTTTTTCCTCATTTTCTAGTTAAATGAAGGTAAATTAATTTTTAATGACACGTGTTACATTCTAATTGGTTGCAAGGTTTTTAATGGACGTAATGATATGGATCAATATTAGTTACAGAAATAAAGTTTATGTGCTTGATTTTACCAAAAATAATTTAAATATTTAACTAAAAAATCATAATTTAGGACCAACTATTGAATTAAGGCTAACCTTTAATAGAAGATTTAATTTCTTAGTAGGAAGCTTATTCCGTCAAAAACTAAATGGGAGTAAGGAGAGATTTATTAGTTATTAGTGTTTGTTCCTCAACAAAACTTCACGTATTTATTTTTTTACGTGAACTATATTATTAGTCATTAAATTATGGATAAATTTTGTTTTAGTTATTTAAATTATGGGTCAATATTAGTTACGGAAATAAAGTTTATATACTTGATATGACCAAAAATAATTTAAGTACCTAACTAAAAAATCATAATTTAAGGACCAATTATTGAATTAAGTTTAATTTTAATAAAAGATTTAATTTCTTAGTAGGAAACTTATTTGGTCAAAAACTAAACGGGTTAGGAGAGAGGTCTATTAATTATTAGTCTTTGCTCCTCAACAAACCTTTCCTTTTTTTTTCTTGGGTAAACTATATTATTAGTGGGTAAGTTTTGTTTTGGTCATTTAATTAAAACCTATAATTTGATCATTGAATTATTCAAAATTTTCATTTAAATCATTAAACTATTTAAAATTTCTATTTAAGCCACTAGACAGTTAAGTTCTATTTTTTAAAAAAGTTTCACCAGCTCCAAGCGAAAATTTGATGATCGATATAGTGGATTAGTACTCATCAATGAATAAAAGAACATATCATAGATCTAAGTTGATTTGACGATTTTTTCGTGAAGAAAAACCTATTTGAATTTCATTTCAAAAACTTGTGACGTCCAAAGTTATTTCGGAAAAAAAAAACTATTAAAAAGAAAGAGAAGAGAGCTTTTAATTAGTGCATACAATACAAACATAGAAAGCCATATAACATTAATTTTCACATCCGAGTGACACAAATGAAGACTTTTGAAGTGACTCAAATGAAAACTTTTGAATAATTCAGTGACCAAACTATAATTTTTTTAGTTACGTGACCAAAATGAAAACTTACCCCTAGTTTAGTAACTAATGACTAATTTACTTTTATTTCTTTTAAAATATTCAATTTCTTCCGTTTATTTCGACCTTAATATATGATTTTTTAATCAAATGTTGAATATAATAAGATGGCATACTGCACTTTTAAGAAAAATATAAGTTCGAATAAAACACGCTACACTCTTAAGAGAGATACAAATTCTTAAAATGACATTATTAGAAAATGTAACTATATTTCTAAAATAATTAACTTTCGTAAATAATAAAATAAACATGAATAATACCTTAATTATACCACAAAATATACGGACCAATCATTTTTAAAATTATATATATATTTTTATTTGACAATATATTCGTAACTTAGTTTATTACAAATTAACGAAACACTAATTTAATTAAAACTTATTAACATATTATTTTATATACAAAGGAAATTATATTATGAAAATACTTTTTTTATATTTTTATTTAAGATCAATAAAAATTTAACCTTACGATTTGAACCACGACGGAATAAATTTTAAACAATTAATTTTAATATAAATGCCGTAGATATGTGATAATCTAGTTATAGCAAGACCCTAAATCCAAATTTGACAGACTGTTAATATCTCCATTCAAAGCTTTTAAGTCATCTGAATATAAGAAATGGTTGGTGACTTGCAGATGAAGGTCTTGCAGAGCACGAAGGCGAGTACATCATATAGAATAAGGTTAAGCCTCCTTTTTATAAACGTTTTCAACTCTGCAGATTCCTTGGAGCCCTACCTCTCTTCAATTTAATTATAATACTGTCAACGCTATGCTTTGAAGTGACTCCTATTAAAGAAATAAAGGAAGACGACATTACGTTGAATAAATGAAAATCTTTAATATTTATGATTGGTAAATAATTACTTATGTGGAATATATAGCCTCTAGCACGATGGCATCTCTAGAGCAACTTAATTTAATTTTGGTTCAATCCCATCCCACCGTCACAGAAGTTGAGAAACTGTTTGTTCATACACTGGAGTAATTTAATAAAACATAATTTTAATATATATTATTAACTGGTATAAAAATACTTTTAATAATATATTTTACCAAAAATACCACTTCCTATTCTTGAATCCAAACACAGATTCAAGCACATACCTCACCTATTCGATCTCACTGCCACCCTCACTCTCATTCAATGCTGATTTGACAGGATCTTAACTTCCAGTCTATTACAAACGCGGCAAAATGAATAGAAAAGTAGGGGCTAAAGCAAACTTTTTTTCTTGCTGAATCATCTCCCAAGTTTTTTGTTCCATCATTGGCATGAATAAGAACACCAAAAACACAAAACGGGAATTACCAACATATCATAACCAATCCGAATTCATAAACATTTCGGAGTTTACATACACTGGCAAATTGCTTTATGTAAGAAAAGGCAACCCCCCATGCAAAACCTACATATAATGAACACAGCAACTCATTACAGCTTTGCTATATTTTTTCCCCTTATTATTAATTATCGTTATAGGCCTCAAATTCTAATGGGAACTGCCTTCCAAATGGGTTAGATAAAACATCTACAGTTGCCTGGAACCAAAAACAAAGGTTAGTGGAATCTCCAAAATCAGCTGCTTTCAGGTTATTCTAACGACACCCATTGTTACTGTTTTCCTTTCCGCATCGCTACAATGGAGATTTTAGCAACTTCTTTAGTGTTATTACTATATTACCAAAAGACGGCCGTTGAGCGGGATCACTGCAAAAGTGCACATATAGCAACTATCATCAGGAATTTTTAGTATTCTCAAATATAACTCCAGCAAATCCAAGAAATACTTGGCCCCCATGTTAGTCGGGATAGATGTGACCGTGAAGTTCAAGTATGTTCAGTGAAACTTGGGTTTCTTTTTTTTCATTTCTCTTTTACTTGGAGAGTATAAGCTACTGCTAATCTCTCTCCTTATTGGCCGTAAAGCTGCTGCTTGGTCCTACCCGGACCGATGCATACAGAGAAAAGATAGAATAGGGAAGTCTCTATAGCTAACTCATCATCATATAAAATTAAGTGCAGTGAATATATCTAGGAGAAAGTATATACTTACTCGGCCCAACAAGATTCCATGAGGGAAACCAACTTGGGGGAGGTGTTAGGAGGAATGGCAAGCTTCCTATTCTGGAAAGCTACAGCACCAACCACCTACAATTTGCAGCACCACAAGAAACGGGGTGACGGAATTAAGAAATACAGCATTGAAATACTTCAACAGTTGGTCAATTACGTTGATATTTATGATTGCATTTGGTAAGAATAAGAAAAGAACCATAATGAAAAATAAGAAAACCAAATTTATCAACCTGGGCAGGACTGAGTCCATTCCATGGTTGTTGCATGGTAATAAGTTCCCATAGGATTACTCCGAAACTGTAAACATCAGATTTTTCATTTGAAGGCTCTCCGCGAAGGAATTCTGGAGCCATCCACTCAGGCTGAAAATGAAAACAAGAGATTTAGATGCTGATTGTTGCAATAGGAAGAAAAGTGTTCAAGGTACATGAGATTGAAAGAAACATCCAACTTCATATAGAATGCGAGTCTGCAATGATTGTATCTGTTCATCATTGTACAAAACTGAACAAGGACGGGGTTTTATGATAATGATTGTGAATGTTGTCTTTAATATAGATTTAATGTCATGATTTGGAATCACCCACATAGCAAACCAACAATAGCTGTGGTAACGTATATATTTGATATATTTGAAATAATTGCCTTTAAAAGCAAGCTACCTACTGGTGTGTGCACCAGCTATAAAGCCAGTACACAAGAGAAAAGGAGGTTACGGAGTACTTACTGTTCCCGCCACAGATTTTGATGATATAAAAGTGCCCCCTTTGAATCTAGACAATCCAAAATCACACACCTGGGCATGACATAAGAAATTGGAAATTGTTCATTTGAAAAGAAAAATTGCAAAACAAACAAACAAACAAACAAACAAAAAAGCAAAATGAAGAACTCTTTATTTATATACCTTAACTGTCCAGTTCTTATCAACCAACAGGTTGGGTGACTTGAGATCCCAGTGAACTATGGGAGGAGTAAGGCAATGAAGATAGTTGATCCCCTTGGCCTATTTCCAACATAGAACATTAATGTTGTGCTAACAGCAGATTGCAACAATAGATAAAATGTGCAAGTAGAAAACAGTACGAACCACATCCAATGCCATACGCAATCGCCGCCTCTGATCAAGTGTTTCTCCAGCACTAGGCCTATGAATGAGGCGGTATAAACTACCCCTGTTTGACAATGACAAAAACCAGGTGTCAGCCATGTGTTATTTCTCATAGAGATATCATTTCATTATCTTAAAATATAACAGTTATTACCTCGGAAGATACTCTGTCACAATTGACAGATGAGGTCTTTTTGTAACAGCACCCATAAAAAGGACCACATTTGGATGTCGAACACGTTTCATTATAGCAACCTGAAAAATGCATATGAACAGAAGTTATAGTTAATATCAAATGACTACATCCATCTCACTCAGGAATTTATAGGAGTTAGTAACATGACATGTGCTCCTTCACATCAATGCATCACTAAGAAATAGCCTTCCATGCAAGGGTGAATCTAGAATTTCTTTTAGTAAGCGCCAAAATTGAACAATAAATTTTTGGGAGGTTAGAATATAATTTTATCATACATATTAGTTTATGATTTCATCATTGTTGATAGGACTAAAACAGAATTTTTTTTTTGCTTTTTTGGGTGGGCCAAAGTGTAATTTTACCATATATAAATTTATAATTTAATTATCCATAAAGGGGCTCAATTGAAATTTTTTAATATTTTTGGTATCCTCCCCTGCTTCCAAGCACAAATACAAGTAATAATTAGATGATTGCTTTTGATGATCAAGCGCAGAAACAGATCATGCAGGGAAAAGAATCCCAAAAGAATAAGAATAAAAAGCAGAAAACTTAATGGTACGATATTAGATGAGGAGCATGCCTCAACTCAATACACAGAAATAGTTGCTGCATAACATGTATTACTTATGCAATGAGAAAATGGCACCTTCCAAAGGAAATGGAAAGTTTTAACACAATACGGATTATAACATTTATTGATTTTTTAGGTTTTATCCACTACAAACCTCTCTCAGAAACTCTTTCAACTGATCATCATGAAAATCTTGGACAGTCAAGACTTTGACAGCAACATCCTGCATTGGAACAGCAGTTGTTTATTACCATAAGACTACAGCAACCCCGCATTCTATACATTCATTAACCAAGGGAAAAGAATTATATCAAAATCATCCATCATCCATTAAATCCACACACCAGTTATTTTCAGTTGCAAGAAAGAAAAAGTACTAACCGATCCATGCCACTCAGCACGATGAACTGTTCCAAATGAGCCTGCAAAATGAGATTTGAAACAAAAAAGTCAGTATGAGCTTCACTGTTTATCTTCTGAGAGAGCCAATTTTTAAAATGCTTGAAGAGAAGGAAAGATGAAGTATTTTTATCTCCAAATAAGAAGGCCTAAGAGAAGTACCAGCACCAACACGCTCCTTAATACGCAATTCATCCCATGATATCTCAAGCCAGTCCATTGCAAGAGAAGGTTCAAGATGTAGATATCTCGGGATGGAAACAGTGGAGAACCTGCCTTGATTATCAAGTTCAGCTCCTATCTCCTCTAGATCTGACTGACTAGGTAAGTTAACTTTCAACTGCTTTTCACTTTTTACCACTGGACTTCCAGATAAACCAATTTCTTCTTTAAGTGTTTGTTCTTTGGCAACTTTATCTCTGCAATGTCTAGAATTCATTGTTGATCCAGCTGCTGTTTCCAAAGGCATCCCCTTTCCAAAAGAATCTCGGTCAGTTGCTGCATGTATTGATGGCTTTTGGTTTCCAAGCAAACCATTGTCCTTCAACTGCTGAGATTTCTCAACGCCACCTGCAGGAGATTGAACTTCACTGTTTAGTTTCACTTTTAAGAGTTTGATTTATTTTGCAGAATATGTATCCAAATGACTTACCAGAATGTAGAGGATTCCCATAATGAGAACTAGAACTCTTTGAGTCTATTATCTGACAGTAAGATGAATTATCCATGGAAGGTTGCTGGAATTCTTTAAGATGAGAAATTTGAAATGGTGAAGGCATGGCAGAAAGGAATCCTCCATTGATAGATGAATCTGGACCATGCACATTTCCTGGCTCCCCAACAAGATCAACTACATATTCCCTGCTAGACAATGTATTAGCAACAAACATATAAAAGAAAGAGAAAATTTTGGAAACGAATGAAATTCTATTAAAAAAAGGAAGTTTTGTGCACTTCTTTATATCCTGACATAACAATATAATGGAATGGTGAGAACTGTGATGATATTAAGTGTAAAATAACTACACCGCTCAGACAACTGAACAAGATTAAGTAGAATAACTAAAATTTTGTGTAGCTTACCTTGATGACTGTCGGTCATCTTCAATTTTAACAAGGCAAGAAGAACGATGATCTGCTGCACAATATTTGCATCCTTTAGCAATCCTACACGGCAAGCCTATATAATCTGCCAATTTCTGAATATGTAAACAATACACCATGTTAGTGAAAAATCCCAAACCAGAGCCATCCGCTGCAAGACATCTACATTTTTAGGGTGACCAGGCCATAAGTACACGAACATTTTACACATCAGCATAAACTCATAAATCGATAAAATCGAACACTCATTCTTCATCAGGTATCCTGGTCTAGCAAAGAGAATATCATGAAGTGGAACACTCGGGAACAAGCTAATGTCTTTTAAATATTTTAAATTCTGAAGAAGAGAAGATGTCTATCTAAAAGCTTTAAAAGTTCATTTTACAACACCGGGTTTCAGAAAGCAAAATCCATTCTTAAAAAATGAAAAAATAATTGTTAAGAGGGGAAATGGCCTGGTCCTCCCATGAGGACCCCATAAGAATCAAATATTTCACAAAACCTTGTGAATTCACCATGGCAGGCTACAAATACCTCACTGAATGATCATGGAATAGGGAGAACTCATAATAGACTGGCTATAGTTCTGGGTGTCACTGATGCTCCTAATTCAGTTGCAATACCAATGCCCCCTGCTAAAGACATTCATATATGATTTAAAAAGTTCTTGTACTATAGGAAAAGGTAGTCCTTGTTACTGGAAACTTATACAAGAGTGTCATTTCCAATAAAAAAAATTTTGAAACACTCACTTTCAGTCAAAATAAAAGAAAACTTATCCAATCCAGACCTTCAAAAATACATACAGTATATATACACCCACAAAGAAAATGCTTTTCATTCCAGAAGAATTTCAGACCAAAGAAAAGAGAATAAGAAAAACAGAAACTTATACAAGAGAGTCATTTCCAATAAAACAATTTTTGAAACACTCACTTACAGTCAAAATAAAAGAGAACTTATCCAATCCAGACCTTCAAAAATACATACAGTATATATACACCCACAAAGAAAATGCTTTTCATTCCAGAAGAATTTCAGACCAAAGAAAAGAGAAAAAGAGAAACAAACATATAGGGTAAATAAGATCACATATGAAGAACCCTTCTCAAACTAGGATCACTCAAAAAGTTCCCAAACTTTTACCCCAGCACAATCTGCCTTACTGTTCTACATCCCAGCATTTACTAGCAGTTACTTCTACCCCAATTGAACTTTGAACTTCCTTTTCAAAGTTTTAGTCGTTGCCAAAAACAAAACAAGGAATATAGTTCCATCGATGCTATAGGGGACCTAATACTAGAAGTTCAACCCAAGATTTAAACACCCAACCACTTCAAAAGTACAATAAAAATAAACGTCTAACGTTCAATACTACCTATACAAAACAAGGGTTTGAATTTAGACAAATTTATACATCAGTACTTCTTCCATCACAACCTTTTCTCTAGTGTTTTTCTTTGTGTGCGTGTGGGTTGATCATAAGTATTTGAGATGATAAGCTAGACCAACAAAAAAAGGCTATGTTTTGGCACCTTAAAGAGGATTGCACGATGCCTGCAAAGTCCAATGGATAGGCTGCCAATGGGAAGTACAATACACTTATGAAAATCCTGCAATCTCGCACTGACCAATTTCCAGCGTTTGTGAAGATCCCCTTGCTCCACCGGAAAAGTTCCCCTAAATATATAACAATTCAAACACAAAGGAAAATAGATTAAAAAATAGTGAAAAAAATTAACCCTTAAGGGAAAAAAGGGAGAAACCTACCCCATGTATATAGCAACAAGTTTTCCAAGCTTCTCAACCAACACTAAGGTATTTTCTGAAGCACAATATAACTCTTGTGCTTTATCTTCGAGTTCTTTGAGACGGTTATCCCCGCGTTTATCAACAAGAACAACCTCCATAGATGTCTCGTTGGGTTCAATTTCTTTAAGGGACATTAAAGGTGGTAAGCGTCTTCCTTCTTCAAACTCATTACACATCACCCATAGATATGGATTCATCCCAAGAATACTATAAAAACCATCTGAAATCTTATCACTATAGGATAAACACCCACTAACCTGCAAATTAAGCATACAACAATCACATATTCACATTCAATACCTAAAAGAAACTATTAAGATCAAGTTCAGGATATGAGAAAAAAATCAAGCGACAATGACGAGAAAATAAGATACCCATAGACGATAAGAGACAGTTTCTGCATCGGTGGCACCAGGTCCGCAAAACTCTTGTAAAAGCAAGGGTTCACTGAGGAGACTTGCGTGAGAAGTAAGCCTTCTAGCTAGCATAATCTGCAAATAATAACTCTCCTTTGACTTGAGAGCTAAGCTATCTTTTTTCTCCTCCGACCCCGGTTCCTGTACTTCCCCTGTCGCCGGCACAGCCGCTGGAGATGAGTCCTTAGTCCATGTATCTTTAACCTCACTTGACAAGTTACAATCCAATGTCGTCCCAGAAAACAAGCTCCCTTCATAACTGCTACCACTCGAGAACCTCGGCAGTGATACCTGGCGGTCAAAGTTTCGGTCAACACTAAGGTCATTAACAACGACGGCGGTTTCCGGCACAGGAGGAGGAGGCGTCGGAGCTGGCTCTGGAGGTAACAACAACTCGCGATCTTCATGATGATGATCAGTAATCGACGGTTTCACGTAACGTGATCTGTCAGTAGTAGTTTTTTTCTTGAATAACAAATCGCGGAAAGCAGCGAGCTGTTGTTTCTTAGCTTGAAGCTTCTCGTCGGTGAAAAGATCCGACAACGGCGAGTAATCAGGCTTAACAGCTTCCACCGCAAACTCTTTCTGAGCAGCCGCCCTTGAGATCGACTTGCTCCGGTCATTTTCACTAGCCGCTGTTGTAGCAGCTACGGCTGATGTTTCTTTATCGACCTTTTTCTCGTGATCCAATAGTTGTTTCGTAGATGTTTCGACCCCACGATCGGGAAATTGCCTAGGGAAGAAGTAAGTCGTTCGATGAGGCATTTTCTCACGGGCCTCACGAGATCACTTACCCTCCACTCTCTTTTTCTCTTCGTTCTTTTCTCCCCTTTCAACACCCAACTCAAAAACCACCTTCACATTCCGTACAACTCCTGCAAATGAAAGTACCCCAAAAACCCAGATTCAAGCTACAAATAAAAAGAACCCCAAAAACCCAGATTCAAGCTCTGATAAAAAGAAGAAGAAAAAAACCCGATGATATCAGCGAAACTGATGAAATTTTATGAATGAAAAAACAAAAGGCTTATAATATCGAAAGAACAACGTAAAGTTGGCTTGGCTTTTAGTATTAGTAATATAACCGAATAGAAAGCTGAAGTCTAAAAAAGGTTTTCAAAGGGTTTTTTTCTTTTTTTTTTTCTGTAGTGCAGCTAAGAGAAAGAAACGGTGGCAATATTTATTATGAAATATTAAAATATAAAAGAAGGGAGGTGAAGAAGGTGTTGAAAGCTAACGTGCACCGGATGCGTGGACCTGTCGTTGCGTAAAAACGGCACACGTAAAATTAGAAGCAAACTGGAGATGACACGTAGTCGTAGAGCTGTGGATATGCGCACCTAGGCGTAGGATAGCAGCAGTAATGGCTATTGGGAGTCCCCGCGGGTTTTTCGTATTAAAAGAAGGGAGGAAAGAAAAAAAAGTAAAAAACAGGAGATTTAAATAACTACAGTCTCGCCGTCGAAATGGTGGCGAATGAGAAGGGGCTATATCGTCATCGGGAAAATTCCAAAAAAACAAATAAATAGAATAATAATAATAATAATAATAATAATAATAATAATAATAATAATAATAAAAGGTGAATTAGAAAATTGACGAAATTTATTTTCTTAGATTTTGTTTTTTCAAATAACGGGATTGGACAGGTTTTCTGTTAGCTTTGATTGACGGCATGTGACGTTTCCTTTTGTGCATGAATAAACTTTTATCTAATTTTGCTTTGAGTTCTTATATTTTTGTATGTTTAAAATTTTAGTCTTTATTGTTTAATTTAATAATTGAAGCTTGATTGATAATCACGGTTGAAGGGGCTGATTCTTTTGAGGGAAGTCTTTAAAGTGTCATTTACTTGGAATTAATGGATTTCTCGACAGATTAGTATTGTCTTTGATTAAGGTTTTGTCTTTGATTAAGATTTTATGGAGAACTTGAGTGTTTGAGGTAGTGGGTTCAATAGAGCAGAGACGTTTTGTTGAGATAGAACATGCATGGGCTGGTCTTAGTGATAGCGTAGTTGTCCACAAGTGCCTTATATATTGTAAGGCATGAGCTTAAACCCTACCAAGTGCAAATGCTCATATTTTCTTTGTAAGTGATTGTACGTTACGCATGAACCATCTCAATAAAGCATTCTCGCTTTGTTGAACCCATCGCCTCAAGCACTCAGGTTCTTCACATAGTTGGGAGACAAAACCTCGATTAGGGAAATAGTAGCCTATTGAAAGGCTCGTCAACTCTAAACAAATGATACTTTAAAGACTTCTCTTGAAGGAGATAGCCTCCTCTCCATGATTAAATTGCTTTATTAAAAAATATTTTTTTTGAAAAAGAAATTATTAATTTTGGGTTAAATTATATTAATGGTCACCCAACTATTAGTGAATTTCTTTTTTTGTCATTTAATTATAAAATTTACAAAATAGTCACTCAACTATTCAGATTTTTTTATAACCACTAACAACGTAAGTACAAAAACACTTAAAATCCAAGATAACTGGGTAAAAAAAGATTACTATAAATATAAAATTTCTTCTTATCTTTACCATATTGTAATAAAACTCCTAGAGATTTGATATTTTAGTATTGAACGGTTTAGATATGTTCTTATCTTCGCCTTTAGAAAAATGAGTGATGTTGATGGTTTTGTGTTTCTTAATTTAGCAAAATTTGCTTAAAATATAAGATTGTTGTTTTCTAATAAAATTTATTCTTTTGATTTAATTTAGATGTTTATGGATTTTGGGTTTCCTAATTTATCATTTATTATTAAAATAAGATTGTTGTTTCCTCATAAAATTTCCTTTTTATGTCTTTTAAGTGTTAATCTAGATTATGATGTTTGACTAGTACAAAACTCTTTATGCAAATTCTTTTGACTTGAACAAATGTCCCGTTCTTTTACGGCATTTTTGGGGAATCTATTAAAAAAACCATATATATTTACACTTGAAACTAAATTTTTAATAAAGCTTAATATAGGGTAAATTGTTAAAATAGTCACTTTTGTTTGCCTCAAGTTACATTTTAGTCACTTATGTTTGAAATGTTACGTCTTAGTCACTTATGTTATCGTGTTGTAACATTTTAATCACTGAGCCATTAATTATCATTAACGGTATGTTGACGTGGCACGTTAAATCATCATTTCAAATGAAAATTTTAAGTTAAATTCTACAGTTGGTCCTTATAATTTTTTATTTTGAGCAATTTAATTTTTTTTCTTTTATGCTCTTTTAAGTTTTTTTCTTTATTTTCATTCTCTTAGAAAGAAGGAGGAAAACAAATGGAGAAGCATAAGAGAATGGAAAATAAAGAAAAAGAAAGAAAGTTAAAAGAACATAAAAGAAAAAAAATTAAATTGTTCAAAACGAAAAAATATGAGGACCGATTGTATAAATTAATAGAAAATTTTTATTTGAAATGATGATTTAACGTGTCACGTCAACTTACCGTTACACCGTTAACGACAATTAACGGCTCAGTGACTAAAATGTTAAAACGCGATAACGTAAGTGACTAGAACGTAGCATTTCAAACATAAGTGACTAAAATATAACCTGAGGTAAACAAAAGTGACAATTTTGATAGTTTACCCTATATTAATTGGGTATTCAAGTTTCAGACAATTTAATAATTGTATTTGATAAAAGTTATATATTTTGCTATTAAAAATTACGGTGCTAATTTTTTAATTTTTAATCCTGGTTTTAGAGTGAATTTGATGAAAGTTAATCACTAATATTATTAGGTTTGAAATTTTCATAATTTAGTTAATATAATAAAATTAGTGTTATTGTGAATTTATTTAATTTTACGCCTAATTTGATGGATATGATTTAATTCGAGTTTTTAAATCGATTTGATGAAAGTTAATTACTAATATTATTAACTAATTTACGAAATTTCACTGAGTCAACTCTAAAACATGGGTCAAATACTAAAAATTTAACATCATACCTTCAAGTACCAAAATTTAATGACTATAACAAACATTTAAATTCTATTGAAATAAAATAAAATGTTGAAAATCAAATTATTATTATTATTGAAATTTGTTGCTATCGTAGTGATAAACTTTAACGGACCACCATAGTATATATTTTAAGTAAGCAAATTGTGTCCTTTTCCTATAAAATAAGAAAATGCTTGCCTCATACTTTCTCGATTTTGAGCATAGCTTTCGACAAAAGTAAGTAAATCTCATAGGCTAATTAATTTTATTTTATGTGATAAGTTCAATGTATTTAATCCATGTGAATTATTCCTTAATATTTATATTTATATTAAAATATAAAATTGGTTTGGGTAGATATTACGGATTAATCTATTACTAATTATGCACATTCACGTGGTTGATGTGCATGCTTCTATTTAAGGATACCCAAGTGTTTTATTATTATTATTATATTTATTATTAATTTTGTTTTTTAAATAAAAGAAGAGGATTGGATTGAATTATTCAAATTCAAAGGTTTGGTTTATAAAAATATGTTTATTATTTGTTTAAATTAGACTATTATTATTTAAATATAAATTAAATTAAATAAATTATCAGCTAATTATCATAATTCACTAAATATTTATTTAGTAAGTAAATAATATAAAATTTTAAAAAGTAACACGCTTAATGAATTCGATATTCAAATTTAAAATTGTTAATATATTCATCCATTTTGAACTCGTGGTGAATGGTAATTAAAATATCGATTTCATATCAACAAATGTTGAATACAATGATAAGACATTTTTTTTGAAACAATAAGACATAATTTACTGTTAAGGGAAGGACTCAATTTGAATCTTGAAAATGATATTGTTGGAAAGAACAATCACGAACCCTTATAAGATTAGTTTCTATGAACCATAAAACGGATATTAAAAATACCTTAGTTCAATCATTAAAATATCTATCTAAATTCCGAAAAAAATTAAATATTACAAATATTAAATTAATTTTCAAGAATTTGCTTATGAATAGCTCTTATCAAAAGGGAAAAATTATGTTATTGTATTACACGATTAAAGAAAAAACTCGTCATTTTATTTAATATAAAATAATTTATAAATGGCATCAGCTAATCTTTAAAAGATTAATATTTGCATTTTTACTCAAATTTAACTAATTTTCTCTTGAAAAGGAATATATATTTTAGTATAATCGTTGACGCGACTTATCATTTAATTAATAAGGTTGTTAGCCTAATTATATTTGTCGTTTTTGAAATTTCTTTATTGGTCTCCATTGAATTTCCCTTAATCCAATTAAAGCCTTCCTCTATAAGATAAAATAAAAGCTTAAAATGTTATAAATTAATATATTATAAAATTAACATTTTAAGTAGTCCAAAATGTAAGCTTTTTTGTGATTTAATCCTAAAATTACGAAATTATAAGTTTGCAATGATAAAAAAATTATATTTTAATTCTCATAAAAATAAATTTAATTTTAGCCTCTAAAAGAATTTCTTAACTTCGCCTCTGTATTTAATGTTTAAGCTGACAAGTTGGTTGAAAAACCTAACCAATACTATATTGATATTTTGAAAATTTATTCAAAAATTTTTACAATTTAGGGACTAATAAACCGTAACATGGGGACGTGTAACATAATTAACCCTAATTTTTTGGTTAGGTACTTAGCTTTCTTTATAGGGTAATTTGATTTTATTTTAATTTTTTCAGTTAATAGAAAAAGAGCCTCGAAACCGCAAACTCGAAGCGTGGGGCATTTTGCCTTTCGTAGACAAAAGAAAGTGTGACCCAACACTTATCTCCTTTCTTCTTATTACTTAAAGCCAAGTGATTAAAATAAATAAAATATGTTTTTTTTTCCAACTAGAGAGAGTAGATGTTGATCCATCACGGTTTCCTTCATTCTTTGAAAATGGAAAGCACAAGGACAAATTTTTTAAAAATCCTTATCAACTTTAATTTAATAAATTCACTTAATTTTTTCTTGTATATAATGGAGAACAAGATTAATTTTTAGACATGAGGATAAATTTTATTCTCAATATTTACATGTTATATATATCCGCTATCTAGATACGTGTTAGCGGCAGAGACATCGGTGACTTCACGTGAGAAAGCATCCCATTTGATCATCCGTCTTGGTTCGAGGAGTATCAACCTTTCGTTCTCATGACCTTCCGCTTGATAGGTCTTTTGACAAACCCTTCCACTCTTTTAAGATGAGACAAAAGCACTCACTTTTTAGGTGTGAACGCTCTTCGAGTGTGAACGTACCCTTAAGACAATAGGGGCTCACATGGGCGCAACAACCTCATATTGATTGAAGACATAACAGAATGGGTCCCGTGGTGAACACCCTTCACGTATTGCATGATAACAATCTTCTTCATAATAACTTGTCATGTCACGCTAGTGGACAATATGACCTCTTCTATAAATATCCTCCTAAGGATGAAGAATGGATTGACCTTTGTGTAATGAACCACTTTTTACTGGTGTTGAAAAATGAAAATTTGAGATCCCATTTTCGTAAATCGAGCCTATAATTATTTAATAAAAAATATTTACAGAATTATTATATTGGTGAATTGAATTCTGGATAAGAAATTTAGTCGAAATTGTGTTTATTTAGGGTCCAAGGACTAAATTGTACAGTCTAATTGTTATAGATTTTTAATTAGAAAATGGCTTGAGAAATAAATTTGCAATTAACCAAAGGTCTAAAATAACAATTAGACCATGTCAAAATTATGTGTTAGTGGATGGCTAATTAAGGGGCATTTGCTTAATTAATTTAAGTTTTATTTAATTAAATTAAGTTTAATTAACTTAATTAAGGTATGTATATTAGAGATAGTGGAAGAAAGAGATGAATGTCATCATTGTCTTCATCTAAACACCAAAAATAAGAAGAAAGAAAAACTAAGGAAGCTTTGAAACTTTCGACCCTAATTGGTAAGTGCAATTTAGTCCATTTTCTTGTAATTTTTATGTTTTTATGTTTTTGAGGTCATAGGAACTTGATTTAGCTAGCCCATGTACCAATTTGTAAAACTATTAAAGCTTCAGGAAGTTTCCATTGTTGATTTCTTGAAGTTTTAAGTGTTAAATTGATAGAAATTAAGCTTAGTTTGAGAAAATAACTAAATTTTAAAACTTAATCGATAATTTTGTCCATTAGGAACCAAATTGAATAAAACTAAAAATTAAAAGTACGAATAAGAAATAAGAGGTCCCTAATGAGTAATAGTGAAATCGGATTTCAATTTGGAGCTTTAAATTGAAAGTTAGGTTGGTCCTAATTTTAGGGACTAAATTGAATAAATTGTAAAGTTTTTACAAATTGATTATTGATAGTGCTATATGTTTTATGTCAATCTCTAGCTAACGTCGAACCAGATTCGTCGAGAGGGAAAGAAAAATCCAAAGCTGTCAATGAGTTGCTTGGAATTTTTAGTTTGTATTTCTATGATTTAGAAACACTTAATTTTCTGCATGTGTATGTCATTTTGCATTGTATGGTATTCAATGTAAGTTATTGAAGTTTACTTGAATCAAATTGATGTGCTTGAGGTTAAATATCAAAATAGGGACTAAATTGAATAAAGTATAAAGTTTTTGGGTTACTTAATATGTGATAATTGATATAAACCTATGTTGAATCATGTTATATATGTTATGAAATTGTGAAATGTTGATGGATTGTGAATATTTGAATGTAAATTGAACTATATATAATGAATTAGAATTGGATACCCTATTAGTTGTTCGAACCATGTCGGATATAGTTGGCATGCCATAGGGTCAAGTTATTGATTAAAAACCATCATTGTTGGGCAATCCGGGGTAGTAGAGTATATTTCCATAGCTTCATTATTGTCGGGCAAACCAGGGTGATGGATCTGTGTATCCATTCTGAGTTTGTGTTGGTTAATAGAGTAATAAAATATGATAGAAGAATGTATATATATATATGTTTGCATCTCTTATATCATGAATGCTAGATTAGTTAATGAGAATGATTGGATGATTGGAAGTAAATGATGAATAGAAAATGATGCTTATATGTATAGAAGTGCTATGACTCAATATTAAACCTATAAGTATTGTATATTTGGTTAAAATGAGTTAGCGGCTTGATTATGCTTTGGTATGTTTAAAATTGCAAGTTTGTGTATATTGGATTTGTAGAAACAGTATGTGATGTAGCAACGCCAAATGTACCACGTTGCGACGAGACAAGGAACCCCGACGTCTTGACGAGACCAAACAGTATGTCACGTTGCGACGAGGAATTCCCTAACGTCACAACGTCAACTCTAAAATTTGAATTTCTTTACAATTCAATCTTAAATCAATCTCGGATTAGCATTAGAGCTTTCGTAAGCTTGTATGAGACTCGAGAATGATTATTTATCATATTAATTGCTTATAATGTTCAAAATTGTATGTTTAATAGTTTGAATTGTATTTATTTTAATCGTAGTTGCTCTAACAACGAATGTGGCACACCGCAGCTTGAACCCGATGATCGGGTTGGGTATAGGGTGTTACACTTAGAGCCCCCAAAGCTACTCTAAACAAATATCCTCTCTTCTAGCAATCAGTTTGTCCTTTTGTTCCTTACCGACTCTCTGTCTCTTTATGTGATTCGACCTCCTTAGCACCACCTCCTACTCCTCCCTTATTGTACACTGTATCAACATTACATATTTTGTCAATTTGACACATATTTTTTTGAGCTAAATTTGAGCATTGACATTTAAAAAAGAATCAATTTGTTTTTTTTTCCATAATGGAAATGCTAACTAAAAATTGAATTTTTTTAATGATATAGGCGTTGCAAATAACATGGCAATTCATATGTACTTCAAGCTAAAATGACACTATTTGTCTTATATGTCATGTTAACAAATAATTTAAAAATTATAAAAATATTCAAAAAATAAGTTCACAAAATACAAAAATTAGAAGTACACATGGATTGTTATGCTGAATGTCATTTTAGAAATTTGACATTTCAATCAATATTTTCATTAAAAACAATTCAACTCATTTTAAAGGTTGATAGTTAAATTCGACTCTTCTTAATGATTGAAGATCAAATTTCACTCGAAAAATATAGACATTAAAGATTAAATTTTATATTTTTAAACAAAAATTTAGTGGATGATAATATTAGGTTGTGGAGATTCGGACCCTAAGTTTAACGTCTACAGAAGTTTCAAAGCAATAGAAGGACAAAAGGTAGAATTACTTTTAAACCCTCCAAAATAAAAATCATTCAATTTAAATCCTTATAACATTTACTTAAATGAAAAGAAAAAGAATTATGACTCCTTTGAAATTTAAATTTTTAATACAAAAGTTTTAATTCTGCATACTCGAAAATATTTTTCAATCTTTCTAAATAAAATTTTTGGCTTGTATGTGCTTTTTTAAATAATTTTATATATTTTATCATATTAAGATTATATAAATTCAGAAAAATTAATTGATATATTTATGTAATGTTTTTATATTTTTATTTCATTTTTTTTAAGAAAAGACGAAAATACTTTTTCTTCTTTCCGGAGTTTCGGTTGCATGCTTTGACAATAAAAGGCGTCGCGAGTTGATAAATGGCATATTTGCTGATGCGACATCGTTTACTGCCCAGCACATGAAGAAATTTCAGACCCATAGCTGTATCCTTCTAAAAGCATTTGTCTTTGTTATATCAAATGGTATTGATAATACCAGTCCAGTTGAATTTGGTCGAATGAATTTTTGCAATAAAATTATTATTTTTAAATAATTTTATTATAAATTTTGATTTTATTTCTTTATTTTGATATAATATTTAAAATTATTCATAATTCTTACCCGCCTATAAATAAGAGGATAATACGTTTCATTATACTCAAAGTCTCAAACACACATTCTCTAATATTGATAACAAGATATCAATTAAGCTAGGACTCAATAAAAAATATTTTTCATTTAATCATTTTGATTTGAGATAATTTTTAATATTTATTTATATATTGTATTTCCAAGTTCCAATAAATAATAAAAACAAAGTGAAATATAGATTAATATAGTTTGTTCTGATCATCAGAGACAAAAATCACATCGGTGGGTCCATATTTGACAATGAAATATAAACATTATGGTAGCTTTCTTAGAATATACTATAAGAACGTAGCCTATCTTGAGTAGGAGTAAGAGTGGAAAAATTTTAATTAATTAAGTTGATTTCAAATTTTACTTAAGGCATAACTTCAACTATTTAACCAAAAGATAAAAGGAAGGTTAAAATTTGTAATCTGTCTTTGTATTTTGTGAAAATTACGATTTAGTCTATATACTTTCAAAGTTAACAATTAAGTCTTCATACTTTTTAATCTAAAAATCATACCCCAATCAAACTTTGCTAATTTGGCATATTGGTTAGATTAATTTTGTTTGACGTGACATATAATTAATTGAAATTAAACATTTCATAATGATAAATTTTAATGATTAGATTATAATGTTTAATTTAAAAATAAAAAATATTTTTAAATTTTAAAATATAAAAATTAAATCTCAAAATTTTAATAAAGGTAGCAGCATATTTTTGACCAAAAACAAATATTAAGAGAAAAGGTTCTCCATAGCAATTTTCATTACCCTTTTTTCATACAATTATTCCCCAAAAAATTACGTACGATCTTGGTGAGTGCTCCTATCAACCATTACAATATTCGCTTAATATATTTTAGGGTTAATATATCATTTGGTACATAAATTTGATATTTTTTTAAATGTGGTACTTATATTATTTTTGGTCTAATTCGGTATTTGTATTTAATAAACGTGATACATTTTAGTACCCAAAGGTAATAGTGGCAACTTTTTAGTGTTTAATTAAGGTTTTAGGACTAATTTGATGAAAGTTACTTGCTAATATTATTAGATTTAAATTTTCATGCTCTTTTAATAGAATATATTTTGTGTTAATTGTGAATTTGTTTAATTTTACTTTAATTTGTCAAACACAATCCAATGGATGTGATTTAATTTCAGTTTTAGGGTTGATTTAATGAAATCCATTGTTAATATTATTAGCTAATTATGAATTTTCATCAAATTAACTTTAAAACCCAAATTAGACACTAAAAGTTAACAATATTATCTTTGAGTACCAAAATGTATAACTTTTGTCAAATATAGGGACCACATTGGACAAAAATAATATAAGTACCACATTAAGAAAAGTATCAAACTCAAGTACCAAATTATATATTAAGCCTATTTTTAATCCTTAGTTGCCAAGAAAAATTGAAATTTATTTGAATTAATATTTGGTGATTAATATTAAATAAAAATCAATATATCTAGGGGCAAGTCCTCTAAAATGAAAAGTTGCACTTTTGGTATTTTAAATTTTATAAGATTTTAATTTAGTAAATGGTAAAATTATGTTCGCCCTTCAAAAATAATAAATTTTAATTTGATTCTTTAAAATTTATAAAGATATAAACTAATAAAATTATGAAATTACATTTTAACTCTTATAAAAATATACAATTGGGTTCTACCCTAGAAATTTTTATGACTTCACCCTTGAATATATCAAATATAAATTAATTAATTTATGACTAAAAAAAGTTGGCACAAATCCTATAATGTCTCAAATTCGAGTCTCACCCCATGTTTTTTAATAACCAAGTAGATATCGAATTGTTTGACTACTAATTTGATCGACGGTCCAATAATAATCTTTTTAATAATTAAGGGAGGGAATGTAGTTATTTAATATTGAACCCAAACTTTCATGCCTACAACATAGTGGTTTAATCACTAAATTAAGAGGTTGCCAGCATCCAATAACAAATTATATATATAACTGATCTAACAACTGATTTTTTGTCTCAATTTTCAATTATTTACTGGTTTTGAGCAATTCACTTAGAGAACTTTCAACCCCTATGTTTGGATCGATATACCAACTTGCTTTCGATTCAACTAATCAATTCAATTTAATGTAAATAACATTCATCTCACTATATAGAGATTTTTCCAAATTTATTTAGAATCTAGTGAGATTGTGTGTGAATTTTATCTTAATATAATCAAATTGGGAATCACATTTTTCACCAAAAAGAAAATATCAATCACATTGGTACCATTGAACCCGGTCTGACTTTTTGTTGACCGGTGAACCCGGTCTGACTTTGAAAAAAGAGTGTTAGATAGAAGTGATAAATTAATGTGAGACAAATAAAGTTAGGTTGACTAACTCCCAAATTACACGTGAATTAAAACAATCTTTACTTGTGACAAACAATGCTTTTGCTAACCTTCGCTTCTTTATTATGTTTCGTAAATTTGTGAATCTTATTAAGAGCATTAGATTTTGTGAATCTTATTAAGAATTGACATAACAAAGTGAGGTAAAATTATCATAGAGGCTCCTGCATTAAGAGTTAGATTGTATTTTACTTCCTCTACTAAAAATTGGATAAATTAGTCCCTATACATCAGATTAGAAAGCAAACTGGTTATTTTTTGTTGAAAATTTCATCTATTTTTATTGTTAAAAATTGATATGGTTGACAGAATAACCAGCCACGTGTACCTCATTCTAGTATATAGGGACTAGTTTTTAATAGTATAAATGGGTGAAATTTTTAGTAGAAGAATCAGTTTACTCTTTGATCTAACGTACATAAACTAATTTACTCGTTTTTTGAGTAGAGAAGGTAAAATGCAATTCGACTATTAGTACAAGAGCCTCCATGATATTTTTATCAACAAAGTGGTTATTTTTAACAATATTTATATAATTAAAAATATAGGTTAAAATATATCATAATTCCTTATACTCTTTGTAAATTTGAAATTTAGTCTCTATATTTTTATATTTAAAATTTTAGTCTTTTACTTTTCAGATATCAAAATTTAGGTCCAATTATTAACATTGTTAAAATTTATTTTGTGGAATTCAAGTTAATTACATGGCTACTAAGTGATTTTCTTTATTTTAAAATGTCGCACCAACAAATTTAACAAGAAAATTTTAACAGTGTTAACAATTGGACCTGAATTTTGAAAATTAAAAGTAAATGGACTAAATTCTTAAAATAAAAGTATAAAGATTAAATTCAAATCTATGAAAAATACAGGGACTTATGACAAATTTTAAACAAAAATTTATGAGATTGGCCCTACTTTTTCATTTTCCTTTTATTTTAATGTGGAAATTGGTATTTTGTGTATCTCAAACATGCAAGTTGCATTAGAATACAATATGAGTACATTGGGGTTTATTATTCCATGCTTAGTTTCTAACCTTCGAAAATAATATTATTTATTTCAATTAATAATGAGTGATTAGACCTAATCTCACCAATCAACACCACCTAATTCCAATATTATGGAGTGGTCACAAGCAATCTATAATGCTTCTTTGTCATTCATATCACATTAGAATAACACAATTTGTCTATTAAAAAGTAATTTAATAAAAAATTGTTCAACAATAAGACAATGTCAAAGGGATAGGGCTAGAAAACTCACATTCTTAATGAATTTCACATAAAGTAAAGTTATTTTAAACACTTTTGTAATTTTTGTAAAGTTAATGTTTTAAGTATTAATATTGTAAATATTTTTATTTATAGGTTATGTATGTTTGTGGGATGTGTTTCGTATTTGTTGGATTCTTTGCAAGTATTTAGAAAGACGATTGATCAAAGAAGGCTCAAAATAGGCCCGACATCACGACAAGGAGTGTGGGAACTTTAATATTAATCTAGGAATATTTTAGTCATATTAGGACTTTAATATTAGCCTATTTAAAGGGACTTTGTAACCCTGTTTTGGGGAGTTGATAGAATATCTCTTGTGTGAGATTTGATGAAGAGTTTTTGAGTAAGTTTTGTATTTGACCTTTTGGGTTGCTCTTTTTAAGGGTTTTTTTTTCCATCTTCGTTGGTTTGTCGATTAGAGAAGCTTGCTTTTCCCATGATTTTTATCCTCTCTTTTCCTTCCCTCAAATGGCAAACCTACCATTTAGTCCTTCAAATTTTATAAAATTACAATTTAATATAATGATAAAATTGCACTACGACCCTTCCAAAAATTAACAATTAATTTTTGGGATTTGCTCTTGCCAATATGATACAAATATTAGATCGATTTGAAACTTTACGTTTAAGACAAATATAATTATATTAATAAATTCAACGACTAAATTATTTTTTTATAGTCTACTTCTACCCATAACCCCTTGTAAACCCTTAAATTAGAAGACCTCTTCATTATTGCAATAACAACAATACCAACTGAATTAAGACTCAATCAGCTCAATAACTAAATTATTAAAATAATAAATAGATTTATGTAAATATATATGTTTTGCTTAACATGGTTAGAACTTGGTTGGTGTCAAAGAGCAAAACAATAAAAGTGGGAAGAAAACAACTCACCCAGATTCAAATTTTATATTGTTTATTTATTTGAGCATATATAGTATATTTAATTGGTTTGGTTCCATTATTTTTGCTTATATATAAGTTTTAATCATGTATAAGTATGACTTTTATAATTCATGGATAAATTTTACACATTTAAATAGCCATAATTAATGTATTAAAAATCAATAAATGAAAAAGTAAACCTATCCCTCAAAATTTTCTATGTATATATCTACACTTGCCAAGTTGAGTCCAAGGGAGGAGGCATGCACACTTGTGGCATAAAGTAACAGATCTTAAAGTCTGATCGGTATTACTAAAGGCGAGCCTATACAACTTTCTAAAGGCATTAAGCATTAGAAGTTCAAGAAGAAAGGCACCATGAATACTCGAGAAGGCCAAATCTCCCCTTACACATCAGAACTACCACTGACTACTCTTGCCACTTTGTATGATTCACCACCATCCTCGTAAAAACCAGGGACCAAGCCAAATTATCATTTTTATCCTTTTAAGTTTATTAAAATTATAAGTTAGTTTATTGGTAAAAATACACTTTGTCACCTAAAAATAAATAAGATTCAATTCGATTCAATTCAATTCCTTTAAAATTCTAAAATAAAAGTATATACTAAAATAAAAAGCATATACAAAAATAAAATCGTGCTTTATCCTTTTTAAAATTTTAAAATTTATTTTTTCACAAAAACAAAATCTTTAGACTTCTTCACTGCCATAAACCATATAATGTATCAACCAATATAATTATTATATTATTTTTTAATATTAATCTCATTATAAGTTTTTATAATATCTATTATTTTTAATATAATGTCCCTCCCCAACCCTTAAATAGGAGGATAATGCGTCTCAACGCACTCGAATCCACGTCCTCCTGCACTAACAACAATACTAATACTAATCGAACTAAAACTCAATCCACAATTATTATAAGAATTATTAAAATGTTATAAGTAATTTTGAATTTGTCATATTATTTTTAATAATCATTAAACCATATTATATTGAAATTATTGCCGGTGCCAATTAATCTTGCAGAGGATAGGCCAATCTCTTCCCATGAAACGATAAGCAAGAAGTGGGAAACACTCAAATATATTATATTATATTTATAATGTATAGTCACGTTCTCATAAAATTTAACGACGATTATTGCACGGGAAATTGATCCACTTTTTGTATTTTTAACATAAAAGAGCCAATAGTTTGAGATAATAAAAAAAGTAAAAAATATTAAAATGGAAACCAATGAATTCGTGATTGTCAAATGTAGGACTTCTCCAAAAGGAAATGAAAATGATCTTTCCAGGGACTGTAAATGGACAAAGCTCACCAATGGTTACTCTTCAACCTTCTATTTTAGTAATTTTATATCCCATTCATATATAAAACTAATTTATTAAAGGATTCGAGTATGTTTAAGTATGTTTTTCTTTGGTGAATGTATTTGTGAGATCTCTCTATTATAAGAATTGGATTAAATTTATCCGCTATTATTAAATAGATCAATATAGTCCTTGTATTATTGAAAATTTCAAATAAGACCAATTTGGAATAGAGTTAACACGAGGGATATATAAAATTAGAAATTACCAAAAAATATGAGGAAGCACAAAAATTATGAGAGAATACTAAAAATACGAGAAAATATCAAAATTATGAGAGAATATCATAATACCTATGGAAGTATAAAAAATGAGGATGTACCAAAATTTTAAAGATGTACCATAAAACATATGAGGAAGTACCAGAAAATATGAAGGAATACAAAAAAAATGAGGATGTACCAAAATTTTAAAGATGTGCCACAAAACATATGATGAAGTACGAAAAATTATGAGGGAATACAAAAATGACGAGAGAATACTATAAAACTTGAGGAAGTATCAAAATTTATGATGGAATACTAAAAACACGAGAATGTACGGAAAATTATGAGGAATATAAAAAAATGAGGAAGTACCAAAATTATGAGAGGATATAAAATTTACGAGGATACTAATTTTTGGTTCATCTCAATAAATTTTTTATTTATTTAATTTTCATATTTTTAAAATTATCATGAAATATAAATTTTTAACCAATTTTAGCATTAAAATTACAATTTAACAGTTAAAAAAATTTAGTTACAAAATCTCATTGAAATTTCTTAATATTTAAAAATAATTTTATTTACTTCAAAATTATATATCGTACCAAATTTTCTTTTCAAAATAATACCAACAATTATGAGAAAGTATCAAAAAATCTGAATGGATATAAAAATTATAAGCATATACCAATTATTATGAGAAAATACAAAAAAAAATTATACCAATTATTAACTTATAACCTTAAATTCAATAGGTAAAAGCTTATAATAAACTTTTTTTTAAGAAGCTCACAACAGAACCTCTCCTATTGTATTTTCCTTATATTACAAAAGATATAACTTTTAATTTTAATTTAAATAAAAGCTAAATGCTTAAATTAGGAAAGAGATTGTTTACATAAGTGTGAAATGTGAAACTTTTAAAATGGTTGTATAAAGATTTAACATTTATAAAAGTACTTAAATAAAGGTTTTTTACACATTTTAACTAATTTTGTAATAAAGATTAAGGGAATGTTGATGTGTTTAGAATAAAACACGTAATAACTGAATCAAATATTGCTTGAAAAGAAAAGAAAGTAATCAAAACATAATTTGAGAAACCCTTATTCAAGCACTTTAAAAATATTTACTCTTATCAGGCTTAACCATGGGGTTGTTTGAGAGTGCAACCGCCCAAGACCCAGGGCTGGAAGAGGCTCAAAAAAAGTATTTTTCAGCTTTTAATGTGAGGAAAAAAATTCAGACTAAAATAAATTAATTAAATGCCTAAGACTTTTAAAATTTCACCATAAATGCTTCATCTCTTAGGGCCTCAAATTTTCAACTTTTATTGTATTATATTTTATAATTTTTTTTTAAAAAAAGGAGCCCAATTTATAATTTCGCTTAAGGCTCCAAAAATATCAAGAACGGGTCTGACTCTTATTTGACTATTTTGAAAAGTTTGCTCTTAATTTCAAAACTTTTTATTAAGGTGATATCTTTATATCACCATTTAAAAATAATAATTCTTAAGCTTAACAGTCGGTTTAATCCAATTTGAGCATTTAGTAAAAATAAAATATAGAAAAAAAAATCAAAATTTAATTCAGCCAAATTTAAACAAAATTATCTCTATCATATAAAGCAAAAAAGAAAAGAAAAAAAAATCTCCACAAGCTCACATGATTTTCATGAATGAATCTAAAGGGTTAAGAATAATGAAAGAAAAAATAAAAAAGCTATTGATGTGGATACTCTTATGGGCCTAGTCACCCACTAAGGGGAAAAACAATATAAAGGCATTAGTGGAGGAGTTTTATTAATGTAAAATCCAGACAAAGAGATATGAGAATTGGAGAGAGCATCTAAATGCAAAGCAACTAGCATTGGTAACAATATTTTAAATAATTTATTATGGTTGCAAAATCCACTTTCCACTATATCAATTTATATATATATATATATATATATAATGGTGCATTAATATTTAACAATGTATCTTAAAAAAAAGAGTTGATTCTCCACAAAATATCTAAAGGCATCCTCTAAGTGATAAATTGTATATTTATCTATAATTTATAATATATAAAATTTTAAATTGATGAAAATATTATTTTATTTTATCATATTATTAAATTGACACTTAAATGTAATTATGATTTAATTTAAAATTATTAATTCACATTTAAAACTAATTATAGTATATGTAATAATTACAATTTAAAATTAAATATAGTATAGTCATTTGAGCCATAATTTGATTGGCATGGATTTTGTTGTCAATGCAGGAGGACATGAGTTCGAGTACGCTGAAGCGCATTATCCTCCTATTTATGGATTAGGGAGGGGCTATGGGTAGTTCTAGGTTTTGTTTCAAAAAAAAGAACAGATATGATTAAAACCTAAAATGAGATTATTCGGAATTATATTAATTAATATTAAAGTAAAATACTAATTAAAATTTAAATTTAGTTCTATAAATAGAATATGGTAGTTTGACATAATCAATCGAGTAGCACCTAAGAAATTGTCGGTAAATATTTATTCTTTTATGATATTTTAATTACTTTGTAAATTATAATTATAAATATTTATTATAATTATGTTTTTATAAATGTTTTAGGTAATTTACAATTCCAGAGTAATTTTACTATCATTATGCAAAGTAAGAAAAAGAATCTATTGAGTATATTTGGATAAATATTTTCATAAAATATTATTTGCATTAAATGTTATAAATTATCATCTTTTATTTAATTAATAAATGTGTATGCTACGTGTAGCACATGTGAGGGAAAGACTAATATATTATAAGAGAAAGGGTTTGTTTCTATTATTGAGACTTTTTTTAATTTCACAGAACAAATTAAAGATTTAGTATTTTTTTAATTTATGCTTTGGTATCCTGATTATAAAATCTTGAAGTTTCATTGAAATGGACTATGTGCAATGCATACTTTTGATAATGGAGAAATAATTTATAAGATATGAGGTGTATTCATTTATAGAGAGTAAAAATTAAAATAGTTTTATATAGTTTTGTAATTATTTATATTATTAATATTTTGACGATCTAATTATTATATTTTTAGTCTATTTATGTAGATCATACTTCATAGTGGTGAATCTAGAGGAGCACTGGCATGGGCTCTGACTTCTCCTAAAATGTAAAATTATTATCTAATCCCTTAAAATTTTTTTAAAAATTTAAATTAATAAATGTAAAATTGCACTTTGGCTCCCCTAAAATTATAAAAATTCGATTTAATCTTTTAAAAATTATAAAGATATAAACTGTAAAAAATTAAAATTTCATTCAGCCCCCCTAAAAGATTGTTCTGGCTTCGCCCCTGGTAGATCATACATGTTAAATTTGATATAAATTTAAAATTTTAACTATTTCTTTTATGTAAAAAACTCGATTGTTATAATATATAATAGAGAGAGAGGAATTTTAGATTGATATGATAAATATATTGGATTGGTTTGAAAAGTTACATGCATGACATGTATGAATATATTGGAAAAATCAACAGTTAGATAATTAAAATATTAATCATATAAATAATTACGAAATATGTAAAACTACTTTAATTTTTACACTATATAAGTGGATCCTACCAATGTAAAAGTTATTAATTTTACACTATTTTAAACCATTAGAAAGCCCCAATTAAAAAAAAGTATGGACATTGTGCAATAAACTAGTTTTAAGAGAGAAATTATCCTTAGCTTGGGTATTGTGATAATAAATGTCGATAATGACAGTAGAACGATCACAAAGCAATAAGATAAGAAAAATAAGAACACATAGATTTTATGTGGAAAACCCTTTTAGGAAAAACCATTGACAGAGTAAAAGAAATTCACTAATGCATGATACAAGAGGAGGTTCAACTACATCTATTAAAGAGTTGAAAAACCATGTTCTTATTAAAGTCAAATAGAAGAAGAATAGTTCTATATGGATTCAACTTGTGTTGTATGGTCCGTACAACGGGGACTCCACCCCCGCAGCACCAGTCCAATTTTGTGCTTAATTGAGATCTGTGGTGACCTTCGGCCCTTCGGCCCTTCACTCCTACAGATCTCCTTATTTTGCCACTGTATTTATTTTGTCAATAAGATATTTTTATTTTATTTGGATATATTTTATTTTGCATGCATAATAAACTAGACAATCATTTATCCAAGTTCATTTTGAATGTTTTTATAATTTCAAAAGCAACAATATAATTTAAAAAATAATCGTCAACAATATAATTCAAACAACAATATACTTTTTATTTTGCATGCATAATGAACCAGTTGGACTGGTTCTATCTATGACTTTTATTGTTGTCAATATTTTTAGAATCGAATTGGTAGTCGAACCGGTCAAACCATCGATTCTCAATATGACTGATTCAATCAATTTTATTATCAATCCAACCAGTTTACTATTTAATAATATAAAATAATATTATTATTAAAAAAACTTAAAATAAAACTTAGGACCAAACTTCTAAATAAAATAAACTAAGAAAAGAAAACTTGGTTTTTACTTTTTCATTGCTGCCTCTTTTCTCATCTTATTTATCTCCCTTTGTTTTTATGAACCCTAGGGATTCTCCATGCTTCTATTAACCCTCCTTGATCTCAGTATTTGAGCCTAATAGAGGCTCTGTTAACTCCCTTGCCATTCTTCTTAAGGGAGTCTTCTTCTTCTTCTTCTTCTCTATCAGCTTCAACTGATTCAGGATTAACAGGCAGAAAAAGGGTAAATCATGATGCCCATAAAAGCAGTAAGCACTTGAACCTTTTCTTGAAGAGAAAAATAAAGGAACTAAAAAATTGTATACATTTTTAAGAATTTTATATATTCAATAAAAAATTATATATATTTCAAAAATATTTATGTATTTTTATATATTTCTTTGATTTTTTTAGAATTATGACATAATTAAAGTAATATGTAAATATTGAGAGTTGAATTTTTAAATTTATAATTAAATGATACACTACATATAAATATAAGGATAAATTTATTATTTTTCCAAATTTTGAATTGCCACCCTGTCATTAAACATCTAGCAGCAATTAATGGAAAGTGAAAGAAAAATCCAATTAATTCGATGATGAATTTAAAATTTTTAATAATTAGATGATTAAAAAAATATCGACGATAATTAAGTGACTTGAGACATAATTTATCCAATATATTTTTATTCATTTAGATGTTCGTCCTTAAAAGAAAGCCCCATTGTTATTGGGTTACTATACGTTTTAGGATTGGTGTAGGTACAGCCAGGCCTCGTCACCATTCAACCAAAACCCATCACCCTCGTTAATTAGAAAAAAAAATATGTTTTTCTTAATTATATATTTTGTACTACCTTTGGTTGGAGTATTGTTTTTTTCGTATATTTTAGTCATTGGTTAGCTATAAATTAATCACAATTGATAATTTTTAGTCACCCACAACACTTATATATGTGGCAAAAGAAATAATTTTTTTTGCTTATTTTTAAAATGCCTTGTTTTTTATAAGAATTTTTATTCATTTTTAATTACATATTTAAACTTATACTAATTATTCTTTATTTTATGTGTAACTATTTTAGAATATATGTATTCAATAAATTTTTTTATTTATGTTATTACATTAGTAACCTAACATGACATTAGTGATAAAATTTAAAGATGATAACGGTTTGGAACGGTTAATTTTTTTTTTAAAAGCGAGGTTACCATGTATAAATATTTTTTAAATATAATATATCTAGTTTGGTTCATCATTTTCAAAAATTAAAATACTTTTTATAATTTTCAAGTTATTTTCACTTATTTATATATAATATTTATATTTATATTACAAAATATAAAAACTAAACCAAATAGATTTATATAGTAATGGAAGTAAATTTAATTGATTATTTAAAAAAAAATTATAATTAGGGATGGGGAATGAGATTTTTTTGGATCAAATTCAAGATCTCATGTTTACAACATAATACTCGTGGCACTAGACCAAGAGATTATTCACTTTTTTTTTCTTCATATTTTTGGTTGCTCAACATAATACTCATGGCACTAGACCAAGGGAAGACTAAAAGGGAAAATAGACCCACATGAGATGGTTGAGGCGGTGTAACATGAAAAAAAAATCAAGGATATTATGTGATTAAGGGCAAAATTGGAATTAAAACAAAGTTTATATGGCCAAATGTTATTTTAATAGTTTCTAGACATTTTCTTCCTCATTTTTCTGTAAAAAACAACCATTGAAGAGAGTTTAAGCTGGTATTTCATATTTTAGCTTCATGTAAGTTTAATTCTTTCTTTTCCTTGAAATTTTTATGTTTTGGGACTTTTACAATTAGGTCCAACTTACTATTTCATTAGTTTTTGGTTTTGTTGAAAGTTTTGGAAGATACCATTGATAAGTTCATATGATTTTAGTTATTAGATGATGAAATTGAGATGTTTATGGGTATTTAAAGGTATTTTGTTAAGGAATTTTGGATGAAATCATGTTTTAGAGATTAATTTGTAAAGTTGTTGAATTTATGTGAAATTCTAAAATTTCATGGAATTTATGGGTTGCTATTGATATATATGAAAGTATTTAGGCTTGGAATAAGGAATAAATTACATGAATTTCATTTTTCGAGCCTAGGGATGAAATTGTCATTTAGTAAAAGTATAGGGGCAAAATAGTAATTTTGCCTAAGATGTGACTTGGATAGAATTGAATGTAAATAGTATTAAATTGATGTTAAATTTACTCATATAGATCCGGATAGACGAAGTACGAAAGTAGATCGTGGTAAAGAAAAAGTATCAGATTAGTAGATTACAAGTCACGAACAATTAGTTGAGGTAAGTTCGTGTAACTTAATTTTATCATTATATGTTTGAAATGATTTGAATGAATTGTATGTGAATTGTGTATTGGCCATGTATATGAAATTTGATCACATATCCGAAAAATACTTGATAAATGTTAAATCTCGTTTGAATGAATGAAATTCAATTGGTTACAGGGTTCTGTTTCCCGAAACGGGAGTGGTCATGCATTTGTTGCGGACATACCATAGCTCAAAAGGTCATCCTGATATAGGCCCTCTCAAGCTTCCCGTTATAATGTTCTTGCGCGCTTCTCATTAATGCTCTTCAGAGCATCCCGACTGGTTGTGATCTGCATATGTTGTAGACACACCCATGCTTTTATGAGTGTTTTGTTTATAGGCTCTTTGTGAGCTTCCCGTTAAAGGCTCCTCGGAGCTTCCTGTTAGTGCTTACTTGAACTTCCCGTTATATGGTTATCCGGTGCTTTCTGATTAAGTACTCTTCGGAGCTTCCTGTTAAATGCTCTTCGGAGCTACCCGATACAGGCTCTTTGCGAGCTTCCCGTTATTAAGCCCAGATAAGCTTCCCTTTACATAGCTCAATTAGCTTCCCGTTATAGTGCTTGAGAGAAAGCTTTCTGGTTAAGTGCTCTAATAAGTACTCTCAGACATGAATTGACGGATTTCTGATTTGTACACTTTATGTGTACTACCTTCATATCCATCGAGATTTCAAATGATTCAATGGGTGAAATTCTGACACGAAGACAAGTGAAAATCAAAATGAAATTAATATATGAAAAATACATAAAATGCATGGAACTTGGTATTTGATGAGCTCATTTTGTTATTGATATTTATATGAAATGAATAATTAACATATTTGATGAGATTGTGTGCTTAGGCTATGACCAAGTTGTTTGGAATGCATGTGTATGTTTACTTAATTTACAAATGAATGGTAAGTTTATTTCCCGTTATACGGACTTACTAAGCACAAAGTGCTTACTCGGTTTTATTTCCTTTGCTTTATAGTACTCGGAAGCTCGTTGGGTTGGAAGCTTGACGGATATCACTGACACTATCCACCGACTCACTTTGGTATAATTATGACATTATTTTTCGATATAATGACATGTATAGGTTTGGTTAGCCAAAGTTGGCATACAAATAATTTGGTTGTAAATAGCCATTGGAATGACTTGTGATGAATGTGTTTTGGTATATTAACATATGAGTTAATTTCATGTTTGGTATAAGTGCTTAATTTGGTTTATGAACATTAGTATGATATTAAGTAAATATGGTCAAGTAGATAAATTCACAAACATGGATTTATGAAATGATATGGTATGTATGAGACTTGAGTTTTGCATGATTTTAAATGTTATGGATTGGCTTTTGGATGTGTTAAAATATTTGTGTAGGCGAATGATCAATTGGGTGATAAATAAGGTTTGGAAATGACTTTATTTTGTCCACACGAGCAGAGGCACGGGCGTGTGTCTCAATCGTGTGTGACACACGGCCTAGCTCATAGGCGTGTGTTCTGGCCGTGTGTCCCCTGCATCTTAAAATTTTAAAACAAAATGCTAAAAATTGATCACACAACCTGACACACGGGCGTGTGGCTTGGCCGTGTGACCCTTGCACTTAAATGTATTGCAAGTCAGAGAGTTACACGGGCTGGGGACACATTATGTGCCCTACTTCAAATACCACACGGCCTAAAACACGGGTGTGTCACTTGGCCGTGTGAGCCACACGGCCTAACCACATAGGGCGTGTGACCCCTGCACCTTGAAAAAATTTTGAAATTTTGTGAAAAATTTACGGAGTTCCTGATTTAGTCCCGAAATGTAACTTTATCATGTATTAATATATTCAATTACAACTTTTAGAGGAATCCAAAGTATATAAATTTCTGTTTTAGGGAGGACTAGGGCTCCCACTAACCCTTACCCATTGCATAAACAACTTAGAACTAACGTAGAAAAAGCCAACCTGTAATGCTATTTCCTTTGTACTATGTATGTATGTAATAGGTACACATATATTTACAATTTGATTTGCAAGTTTTTAATATACTCCACGCCATATTTGAGATGTCATTTAGCATTCAAGCTAAGGGGCTAGACCGGTGGAAGGACGCGATTGATACAATATTTAATACATTGAGGATTCAATTAAAATATTTTGAACTTCAAAAAGCAATTTAAAATATAAGCAATAAGTTGAGGATTTCTGGTGAATTAATCCTTTATTTATTATTTGAAAATGATACAGATAGCCTACATCAAACATGAAGAAAGCAACATTTAGTCGCAAACTAAAAAATCCGAATCTCTAATGCATCCATCAAGAAGATAAGACCAATTAACTGAGGACAACGACGCCGTATAATTCAAGTGTTTTAAAACGACATCGTCTAAGGCCAGATGAAGTTCTGTTAGGCGTTCTATTTTGTTTTATTTTATTTTATTTTCTATATCGTTAAACGAACTTGAAGATATTCTTATTCCACCTTTGTTTCTATTCCCCCCCCCCCCCAATTTTTCTCTCTATTTTCTTTTATTCGCTCATTATTATTTTTTCATTCCTCACTACATTGAAAAAAAAGCTAAGGAAACAAACTCAGATCGAGAATGATAAACCCTAGAATTCAAGGCATGACTTGAGCCGTTTGATTCGGTTTGGTATAGCCATCTTTTCATAATTAACAATTGCTTTATTTTTTTCGTATTTAATTTAAGTTGATTGAATTTTTGGCAAATATTGATGAGATTCGCTTCAATATTTCTTTTTCCTGTCATATTTTTAATCTCTTATAGCGTGTTTTTTGAATGTTCGTCATTTTAAAGAATGTGCATTGGCTTCCACTTGATCATTCTCTGTAATTTAATTTTCTTCGTGAAAAATGTAATAGCTGGGGTTGATATTAGTTGATTAAGATGAATTTAGCTCTTATATATATTGGCATAAAATTTTCTGTGAAGAAGAAGAAATTAGAACTTGATGATAACAATTGTTTAAAAAAGAACAAAGAAAAGAAAAAAAAATGTTGCTAATTATTTGTATACTGAATTTAAAACTGTCTAGTTTACTATATTGAAGCATTTGAATGTGGTTTAATTGAACAGCTGGGTTGATATTGGCGGAAAGTAATGGTCTGGAATGGCCATTTGTTTATTGATTGTTGGATTATGAAGCTGCAGTTGTTGCATTGGCGGGAAGCATGAACATTGTGAAAGGTGTTGCCGACCTTATTCGTCGGTCATCTAGTGGTCACACTGGAGAATCGCCAGGGTCACAAGGGGAGAGGCTGTCTCCTCCCACTCCAAGGATTCGCTTCAGGTACATGATGCTAGCTGATTTCTATTATCACACATGATTCAGTAATGTTTACTACAATGGAGTTTCTGAGTGAGTAAAATTTGAAAAATGTTTGAGCACTTTTGTGTAAACTTATTGTTGAACAAGTTGATTAGTGTTGTGTGCAAGAGAATAAGAACAAGTCACAAGGGCGGTGAACCAAAAAATTCTCCTAAGAGCATGGATTTACCCTTGTTGGATCGTGTCCTTTCTTGGATGAACCTAGGTAAAAAGGATAGTGAAGGCTCTTTAGAGGGAACCTTCAAACCTTAAAAGAATAGAAAAAAAAACCAAACTTTTCTGCTTATTTCATATTTTTTCCTTTTTGACGGCCTTAATATAGTAGGCATGATATTGTTTAAAAGGGAAAACATTAATAAATTGTAGAATTATAGGAGAAAAATTGCCAGCAAAATAATTTCATATTTGCTTTGACTGGACTTGGTCAAATTTTATCTTCTTAATCCCTTTATTCTTGTTTCCATTAGGCCCTTCAGATTCTTTGTTGTTTGTCTTCTATTATAGACTTGACCAACAAATGTATCCTAAACTCCCTCCCTAGAGAAAGAGATTGTTGTCAAGCTCGAATTGAGGGTAAGCATTTTGGAATTCTGGAATAGTTTCCATGTAGCATCAACTGTGATCATGGCTTGCCATTGCACCAGAATTTCCCATGTTCCACGATTGAGGTATGATCACAAAACATGCTAAGGTTGGGGAATTATTTTACCATCCAGTAGTGGGGTCAAACTAGGAATGGAAGTTGGGGGGGTCTTCTTTAAAAACTTTGAGGAGAAAGACATGAAACACGTTATGGAGCTTGCTGGTAGGCGAAGGGTCCAATTGATGGGCCAAAGGGCCGACTCGTTGTATGATTTGGAAAGGTGTATAAATATTAGGTGAGAATTTGGAGTGTACTTGACCTTTCAATGAAGTTTACCGTTGGGTTGTAGGCACAACCAAATCTATTCTTCAGGAGAAATTCAAGATCACGGTGGCCTGAGTCATAAGTGGTCTTCATGTGATTCAGTGCTTGCAATAAGCAATATCAAATTATAGTCAACATTTCATCTTTTTTTTTATTAATATTTGGTCAACTGCATCCACTTGCAAAAGCCTATGATTGTAAGGAAGTAAGCGAGGAGGGTTGTGACCATAGACTACTTGAAAAGGTGAAGTTTTGAGGGTTGTGTGAAAAGATGTGCTATAGCAATATTCAACTAAGAAATCTAGTTGATCCCACTTCGTGGATTATCTCTTACAAAACAAAGAAGATATATTTCAAATGTGCGGTTGGAAACTTTCATCTGAGCATATATTTATGGATGATAAGCAGAAGAGAAATAAAGTTGAGCATTGCATAATTGAAATTTTTTTTTCCAAAAAGTGCTGCTGAAAACATCTTTGTCACAAACAATTGATTAAGGTAAATTGTGTAAATGAAAAATCTGCAAAAAGAAAAGGTGAGCAACAGTAACGACAATGTATGTATAGGTCATAAATATGAAATGTGCATGTTTGGAAAATTTATCAAACATGACAAATAGTAACGACTTCCCTCTGGTTTTGGCAAGCCATCAATGAAGTGCATTGGGATGTAATTGTTTTACTTTGTTCATTTGGTAGGTGGGGCCGGATGCCACAAAAGCTTGAGTATCCATCTTCATGACTTTCCAATAAAGGTCTCCACGAATTTGTTAGAGAGTTCTTTGCACCCCTTCCTCTATGCTGCCAACTAATATTATAATAGTAACAAGAAGGGAAGTGAGTAAGACACATACCTTCCTTTTTTACATCATTAACCTCTCTCTAATGGTCTAACAAGTATTAAGAGCCTCTTGCTCAATTTCGGTAAGCATCTCTTTGAGAGTGTCCAAGGCATTTATCTCTTCTCAAATTGAAGGATCGGATACTGCATCAAGTATGACTCTTCTTCATCTCTGTGAGATAAGGCATTGGTTACTTTGTTGAGTTTTACTGGCTTGTACTCAACTTTGGGAATTGGGCCAATGTTGTGGGAAAGTAGTTAACTGTTGCTCTAACAAGTATTTGAGGCTGTAGTGATATGTTTGTATGAGAAAGGCAAGACACCACAATTAAGGTCTTCAGTTTTGGACTGCCTTGGCTGAGTCCTGTTAATTCTCTCTCATAATTAGGTAACTTGAAATGATGGTTTGTCAATTTGCGACTAAAAACAGCTGTGGTGTGCCTTTGTTGCTGTAGGACAGCTTCAATTCCTCTTCCTGAAGTGTCACACTCTACCAAAAGGGTGTTTGTGAAATTTGACAGCTTAAGGACAGGGCAACAGAAAAGGTAGCCTTGAGTTGAGGGAATGATTCTATAGCTTCGGTACTCAAATGGAAAGAATTCTTCTTTAGTAAATTGGTTTAGGGTGCTACTAATCATCTATAATCTTGAATGAATTTCTATAATATCCAGCAAATATAAGGAATCCTTTAAGAGCTTTGGTGGAATGTGGTTTGGGCCAATCTCTTACTGTCTTGATTTTTCTAGGATATGCTGAAACTCCACTGGCTGCAATGATTTAAAAACTGAGTTGATAGTCGAAATAGTGGAATTGTTGGTTTTCGGTTCAATTGGACAATTTTAGTGGGTTGAGCTATACCGCCTTTTTACTTTGCTTGGACTTTGTGAGAATGGCAACTATCAAAATAATGGGAATTAGGTTTTATTGCAAATTATTTTGCCTTTATCAAAATGGCAACAATATCAACAAATTATGGGAATTGTGAGATACACTTGTTGCTAAATTTTCCATTTAACCATGTTTAAAGCACGAAGAAACTAATAAAGATAAATTCATCAATATCTTTTTGATCTCCCTACCTCAATTCTTCTACTTTTTTCTTGGTTTTTTATTCCCCTGTTTCTCTAGTTCCGAGCTTCTATCAATTTCCTAGCTTTAATCCTTATTCTTGTGAGGAACCTCTAACTCCCATCTCCTATCTTCTTTCCTTATTCCTTTTCTCTTTTTTCAATTCAATTTTCAACCAATTTACACAAAAATGATTGACGAATTTGTAATAGTTTTTTGATAAGTAAGAACTAATAGGTTTGACAATAGCTAGAAAGATTAGTCGATTTGGGAGATATTTTAAACCCTAATCTTTTGGGTAGGGGATAGAGATGAGTTAAATGCCTTAATTTGAAGGTGGAGACTCAAATTAGAGGTTAATGATAACATTATCCATGGTTAGTGGGCTCGAGATATACTTAATGGGTTTAGCATTTTTTCCATAAGCAGCCTTGAAAACTTGACATGTGTCTCTTTTTTTTTAAATATTTATTTATCTTTAATATTTTATCGTACTCCTATAGGACACTTGTCAACCCTTTGACCCTGCTTCTGGAGTCTAAAAACTCCATTGGCAGGGTACCAAATAATTTCCCTTTTTTAAATTGGTTTCCCATGTTAGTTTGAATGTATGTAATTAATTGCTGAACCTGTCGGTTCCTAGTTGAATCTTTTAAACTGTCCGATCTTTTTTGTTTTCAACATCATTGACTAGCTGAATAATGTGCCCCAAGTATGTCACTTGTTTAGCTCCAAATGTGCATTTAGTCTTTTTCAAGAATAAGTGATGAGCACCTAAGTGTTCCAAGACTTTCTTGATGCGTTGAAGATGTTTCTCCCTAGACTTGTATATTAAAATATCATCAAAGAAAACGGGAATAAGTTCTCTTAGTTAGGGTTGAAATATCTCATTCATCAAAGCACGAAAGGTTGAGGGGGTATTCGTCAATCCAAATTATACGATTAAGAATTCAAAGTGACCATGGTTGATGTGAAAGATAGTCTTTTCAATGTTTGTTCAGTTCATTCTAGTTTGATGCTAACTTGATTTGAGGTTCAGTTTAGTGCAAAGTAGAGCTCCATGTAATTCATCTAGTAGTTCTACCACTATAATTAAAAATTTATCCTTGATAGTTGAAGCATTCAATTCTTTGTGGTCTATGCAAAATGTCCATGTGCCATCTTGCTTTTTAACCAATAGGGTTGGTGACGAGAAGGGAGATGTATTGAGTTGGATAATTCCTTGGCTCAACATTTTGGTACACTGTCTTTTAAATTCATCCTTCTACATATGCTAATACTAATAAGGGTAAGCCACCACAATGCCTGATCTAGAAGCATACCTATCTTGTGGTTACATGCCCAAGTTGGACAAAGCCTAGTGAGCTCTTGGAATAATCTGAAAGTTCTGCCAGCAAGTCTTCTAATTCATGGGTTTTATCTGTGGCTCTTATTGTGCAAATTCTAGGCTGGCTGTTTGTTGACAATCAATGCAAACTCACATGTTCTTCATTTAACTCAAAACCCATGGTTAGAAAAGAGAAATCGCATGATATTAGTCCTAAATCCAACCATTTTACCCTAAAACAACATCAAACCAATATAGTGAAATGACAAAAAAATGGTAATAAAAGAGTGTTGGGACTTACAAACTTGAAGCTAGGTATTTTTGCACCATTTGCCACTTTCATGATCATACAAGTTGCTTTGTTGATTGGAAGTCCCAATTTCTTGGCCGCATTTTCACTTAGAAAATTATATATGTTGCCTAAATAAACCAGAATTTGTGAGAGGGTAGTTCTAAACTTGTGCTAACAATTGCATGGTTTTTGAATGTTGAACTCCTATGATTGCATGAATGGATTATTTCATCTGGGTCCAGTCTTCTACTTCTAGCCAAAAAAGGTTTTTTGCACTGATGCTCAAAAGTGTAGGGTTTGTTGCAATTGAAGCACCACCCTTAGACTTGCATTTTTCCATTTCAACTCGTGTCAAACACTTAAAGATAGGTTCCTTGGTGCTGCCTGTGCTTGAGATTGAGGCTAATTTTGCTTGAGCTAAATTTGTAGCCCGCATTGCAGGAATATAGATGGTGTGAGAAGGCCTTTGATGATGTCTAACTCTTGGCTAGTTATGGTTTCTTCTTGGGCTGAGCCAAATTTTGTTTTCTTTCGAAGGCACAAGCCGAACTCATGATTGCAACTAGATTTTGGGGACACTGAAGTTTGACTTCCACTCTTATAATTACTTTGACAGGCTTGTGGTAAAATTCTTACTGTTCTGGTTGGATTGAAATGGCTTGAGCTAATAATGCCATGAAAATTTCCTCAAATAATCATCAACAATGCTGATTTGGCAAAGGTTGATGAGTTCTCCTAATCATTTGCTCCTTAATAGTGGACCAAGCCTCAAACCGTCAGTATTCTTTGAACAACACCCAAGGTAAGGTTGGGCCTCTCCTGTCACGTGGAAGGATGCTAATGGAAACTTATGAATATCATTAGCGCACTGGTTATTAGAAAGCTACTGACATATTTAACCAGCCCAAAGATCATTAGTACCGTCACAGGTGGGAAAATCAAGTTTGGTGTGCTTGGGAATGAAGTTTGTTGTTTGAATCCTAATGGGTCTATCATCTTGGTCAAGATGGTGTCCTTGGCATCTAGAGCTTACTGCCACACCCCCAGGTTGTTGCTGGTTGAATAAACATAGGATTTGTGACATTTGATTGGACAACTCTTCTAGACGACCTTTTCTTTTGTATATTTGTGTTCTCCATTTCCTCATATTATACATTTCCTAGGACTATCAGCTGCTTTGATACCAAATTATCGTGTGCATGAGAATAGGCCCAAGTCACAGGGTGATGAACCAAAAGATGAGGGTGGATTTTCCCTAGTTGGTGCTATGTTCCTTCTTGGACAAACCTACGGTGGAAAGGATAATAAAGGATCTTTAGAGAGAACCTTCAGACCTCAAAAGAATAATAGAAATAAACTTTTATGCTTATTCCATTTTTTCTTCTCGATGACCTCTATGTAGTAGGCATTATATTATTTAAAAAGGAAAACATTAATAAATTACAGAATTATAGGAGATAAATTACTAGCAAAGTAATTCAGATTTGTGTAAGTTGGGCTTGGTTAATCACTTATTCTTGCTGCCATTATGCCCTTGGCAGATTTTTTGTTGCTTGTCTTATATTGTAGGTTTGACTGACAAATGCACCCTCAACAATTAGTTCCTTATTTGGTGAGGGTCTAGCTAACTTAGAGGTGTGATTTATCTGTTGGTGATGCTGCATGCACTTGATTTACCTTAATTTCTTGTTCCTGAAGTTCCATTACATTTCATTTAGTTCTTCATTCATGTTGGCATTTTTCTTCCAGCGAAGTAGATGATGAGGCAGTTTTGAGTTCACTGTGGGAGAGATACGAGAATACTGCTGATAAGGTATGTCGTGCGTTAAAACATTTCTGAATCCTTTTTAAGTAGTTCTAGTTTCACTGCATTTGTAGAGTTTTCTTTTACCTACTCATTTTAGTTAATGAGTTTCATGTGTTCTTTTTCCTAGATTTGGTCCAAGAAAAGGAATGATTTATTAACAACTTGGTAGGAGGTGAAAATGACATATAATATAAGCCGTTATTAGACTACCTCTAAATGGAGTGTGGTCATTATGCTAAAGGTAAAAGATTTAGAGAGGAAACCTGTCTTGAACCTTCAAGCATGGGAAGTTCATTCTTGATTGTTTAGTATTATTGTAGTATTCTTAACTACTCACAGAGTATAAAATTCACAATTTTAAAGGCTCTTAGGTGATGCTTGGAAATAATTTTACTAGGTCTTTTAGGTGTTTTCTCACATTAGGTGGCCTCTCATCAGTTTTGAGCAATTGCTTTTCTGGTTTATTCTTTTTCCCTCCTGGAATTTAGGTCTTTTACATGTATGCTCATATTTATAAAAATAGTATCTTATTATTGAAATATTTATGCCAACATATTAACGTTCATCTTTAAGGTTTATATTTATTGATGAAATTATCTTCAGTTTTCTATATTCATGTCTTGCCTCCCCAATTTGCATGACTTTAGGAGGAAAAGAAAAGGTTGTTTCATGTTTTCCTCAAGCAGTTTCTGATAGTATTCAAGAATTGGGAGCCTGTTAATTATGGCCAGTTGCCAGAGGCTGCCCCAACGGCTATTCAACCTGGAGAGAATTCTACAGGTGGTAATGATATTGTTGGTTGTTTTGCTGGGCATCCTTCTGAGATAATTTTGACTTTGACTGAAGAGATTATGCAATTAACCACTTTGGTCTCTGAGTGTAAGTTGATGTTTATCTTTTGAGGAAGTTGCTTTCATTTGGGCAGATTATTTGTTGGTAGGAAGGACTTACTTTTATCACATTTATAGGAAAAAGACAAAAATTGGAAATTGAATTAGAATGGGGAAAAACTTCTACATTTTAAAACCTTTGTTCTTTGAGGAAGAAAAAAAGTTAGCTATGCTTAAAAATATAAAATTTTATATGCAACCTAAACTTTGTTAAGAACTAGTTCAGTTAAAAAAAAAAACTAGTTCAGTTTAAAGTTTTATTTTTAATGTGATAAATTTTCTGATAATCATTTTTACTGTGATAATTGATTAAAATTTTGTTTGCTCTTTGTAGTTTTATAAGATATCCCTTGTAATTGCTAGAACTCCTATTTATGTTATTACATTATTGTTATGTCCTTTATTGGAAAACATTGACTGTTTATTTGAAACTATCAATCAAAAGAGATTGTTACTGGAGATTATTATGGGTGGAAACGGTAGTATGCTCTCTTAATTCTCTCATTTTTATGATTCTCTTTTCTTATATTTTGATTGATTATCTAGTATAAATGTCTAATAGGTAATTTTATTTTCTTTGTTCTTTTCATTATGAATCCAGTAAATACTAGTGCGGGACGAACAACAACAGACCTTCCTGCTGCAACCATAAGCTTCATAATCACTTCCGAAGGGTTACCTGTTTTGTATGCTTTAAAAATTATTGCTCGTTCACTGCATAATTGCAGAGTTTTTGGCTACTATGATGGAATCCAGAAACTTACAGCACTAATGAAAGGTTGATTAATTTATTAATGGCCTATGAATTGTTACTTGAGATACTGTCAGTTTTTGTTTGTAGTGTACTTTTACTGAAATTCAATTTGCATGTCATTAGAGGTCTAATGTTTTCTGTAGTGGTCAAATTTCTTGTGATGTTGCTATTTTGTAAAAACTTGTCGATCAGGTCTTGGATTGTTTGAGGCTTAACTGGTATTAATTATGTATCTTTTTCAACAGGGTCTTATTCTAATTAGTAATTCTTCAATTTGATTCTTCTTTGTATTCTGATTTTCCCCATTAATTCTGACACGAACTTGTCTTTTTTATTTGTACTTCTAATTAAACTTAAATGGGAGTTTGAATTTTATTGCTGAATTCCTTTTTTTTTTCTTTTTCTTTCTTTTTTGTAATTCCAGGGGCAGTTATCCAACTCAAAACAATGACTGGTTCACTTTCTGTCGATGAGAATATTTCTAATTTTCTTACAGAGAAAATAGGGTTCTTACAGCGACTACTTGTATATGTGGTGTCAATCATGTGTAGCTTAATTGATTTAGATTCATATATATATGAGAAAGCTCAGATGTACAATATTACTGAAGGTTCTTATGAAATTGGTGCTTCATCTTCAATTAACTCTTCTAATAGTTTAAAGGGTTCTCTTTCTGAAACAAGGCTACACTGGCATCAGAAGGCTATTGTCTCAGTGATGGAAGCCGGTGGCCTTAATTGGTTAGTAGGTAAGTTAGGCAGTTCTGTTTATCATCTCATGCAACTTGGTAACATGCGTGAACCATTTGCTATGGCTGCAAAAACTATATTACTTTGAACAGCAACAGAATAGAAGATACCATGAGGCTGTAATATGTTTATTTGTTATGCTAAAAATTGAAAAATAATATCCTTATAATTGGTAATTGATACTCTTCTTTTTATACATCTCATACTCTCATTATTTGTTAGATTATGCTTGCTTATATCTTCAAGACTGATTTTTTTGGGTTCTTTTAGACTTAGTATGACCTCCTCTCCAATATTCTCCATCATTAGTTGTTATCTTGCTAGCATTGATTATTTCTATCTTGTTTAAACATTTTGTGTGCTTGCTATAACTTGCTTATAAAAAAAAGTTAGATTCCCATTATTTCAATTTGTTTGGTTGCATTCATATTAATTTAATTAATCCCTTGGCCATCCCAAATTAACCTTCATTTTGGGAGTGTAAGACTAACTTGGTTGGCATGTGTGATTATGTTGTCATCTCTCATTTCTTTTTCAATTTCCTAAATTAGAATTTGCTGAGGGTTATTGAGTTGTGTACTTTATTTATTGCTTTCTGACGTTGACTCCATCCTTAAACCTCAAGGAACCCTCTCACTGTATTAAAAGGATGGCAGCATTCGGAAACCTAGGGCCTTGAAGATTCAACGACTATTTGATTACCACCTTACACCATGATTATAATCTTAGTTGTGTTTTCAGTTGAAATGCTTCTCAATTTGAAACTAACTTAAACCGTGATTATAATCTTAGTTGTGTTTTTAGTTGAAATGTTTCTCAATTTGAAACTAACTCAATATATTCTTTGCATTTATTTTTGTTCATCAAAACTGTTTGTTTTTCAGAGTTGATGCGTGTCATGAGAAGGTTGAGCATGAAAGAACAGTGGACAGATATGCCACTGCAGTGCTTGACTTTGAGAACCCTTTGTGTTGCGCTTTCTAATAATTCTCGTGGTCAAAATCATTTCAAAAGCATTGGAGGGCTTGAAGTTCTATTGGATGGACTTGCACTTCCACCAATTAATATGCTACTTTTAAAGAGTGACTCAAATGCTGATGGGCCAAGGTACTTTGTGAAACTATTCAGGGTTTTCACTTGTGTCTTGATATTCTATTGAACTTACTAGTTAGAATCAGTAAGTTCCATTTGGTTTTGTTGTTGAGGAGGTAAAACTAGAATGTTTCCTAGTCACCTCCTTTTAAGTTTCCATCAGCTGCATCTCCTCCTCACCTTATTTTTGGCCGCTTGATGACATAACTAAGCTTATCATGTGTTTTTTTGTTCTGGTTAAATTTTCTTTCTTTTTTGTCCGCTTCTATTTGTTGTTTAAAACCTGAACCTTTTAGTTATTTAGTGAACGAACATAGATACATGCAATGGGAAAAGGTGTATTAGAAATTCTAAGAGAAATTATGAAGAATTCATGAAGAATTCTTAGAGAAACTTTAAGAATTCATGAAGATATCTAAGAGAAATTAAGATGAAGAAATTCCAGCCTTGTATATAGAGAAAGGTAGAGTGTAATAAGAAAGAAAAATCACACTCAAAATCCCTTTATTTTAGCCTTTCTGTAGTGAATTTATCTATTAAAATTTTAATTAAATTTTAAAAAATACAGCTTTTATGGTATCTTATATATACACAATTTCAACCTTACCAAAATTGATATTTCTCTTGGCCTTGTAATTTGTCCCTCTAAATAGAAGTTTTGGGATAATAAGACACATTTTTCACAAAGGTTACAACCATAGTGTTATACATTTTCCTAGTTAAGGGACAACAACACTTGTAACCCTTTTGATGAGATGAGTGCCCTAGAAAGATGCATTTGATTAACTTTAGATCAAGTGCACATTGTTGATGAGAGGAAACATGGACATAGATTAAAATTCAAAGACTTTGGGTGGAATATTAGTCACGACTCTGTTTGGTGGAAAGGGGTATCAAATTTCAAGGTTCGTGATGACAGTCCATAGATCAAATATGTAGCAGTTAATATTGTTCCCCCGCCCCCCAAAATGTTTAGGAACATTACCAGTGAGCATAATGGATCCAGGTACCTTAAGAAGGCGTTTGTTTTTCTTTTTAGCTATCTGATTTTGTTTAGGAGTATCTACACATGAACTCTAATGAATAATCCCATTTTCTAGGAGATAACTTCCTGGAATTGAATTGAAGTACTCTTATGCATTATCAGTCCTGAATATATAAATACTACCTTGAAATTGATTTTGAAGCATGGAATTTGAACAAGGCCCATCCTCAGATTTATCTTCCATAAGTAATAACTAGGTGATTTGGGTGTTTTTATCAACAAAGAATGCAAACCATCTTGCATCAATAATATTTGGAATCCGAAATGGTCCATAAGTTTGACTATGGATGATTGAGAAAGGTTGAGATGGTTTGTATTATTGAAGAAGATAGGTGTTACAATTTGCCAAATAACAAACCTCACATGGGAAAGATTTTGGAATTTTATTGATGAACAGTGATAGAAACAACTTAGACAAGTACATGAAATTTGGGTGTCCTAGATAAAAATGCCATAGAATTATCGTACCATCTTTATCAGGAAATGAAGATAAACTCGAAACATTGACAGTTGAGGAGGCAACATAACGAGTCTAAGCATTCTAAGGATCGTTACCCCTAATTTGGTAGAGATCTCCAACTTCCTTAGTAATGCCAATCGCCTTCCTCGAATCCAAATCCTAAAATAAGCAATGGGAGGAAAACCTAGCAGTACACTTTTTTTCTAATTTTATTATTTTACATTATTTTAATAGATTATGTTTAAAATGTATTCATTTAGTGTGTTTTTTTATTTAAATTAAAAAAACTCTTATTTCGGCCCTTTGTTCGTATTTTTTTCCGGGATTTTATTACTTTAAAAAAATACTATTTTCTAATTTTATTATTTTACATTATTTTAGTACATTATGCTTGAAATGTATTAATTTACTTTTTTAAATAAATTAAAAAACCCTTATTTGACTATTTGTTCGTATTTTTTCCCGAATTTTATTACTTTAAAAAATATACTATTTTCTAATTTTATTATTTTATATTATTTTAGTACATTATGTTTGAAATGTATTCATTTAGTGTATTTTTAAATAAATTTTAAAAAATCCTTATTTCGGTCCTTTTTCATATTTTTTTCCAGTTTTATTACTTTCAATAAAATATATTATTTTCTAATTTTCTAATTTTACATTATTTTAGTACATTATGTTTGAAATGTATTCATTTAGTGTGTTTTTAAATAAATTTTTAAAATCCTTATTTGACCCTTTGTTAGTATTTTTTCCAGATTTTATTACTTTCAATAAAATATATTATTTTTATATTTTATTATTTTACACTATTTTAGTACATTATGTTTGAAATGTATTAATTTACTGTGTTTTTAAATAAATTTGAAAAAACTCTTATTTTGGCCTTTGTTATTATTTTTTTCCTTGATTTTATTACTTTTAAAAAAAACACATAATATTTTCTAATTTTATTATTTTACATTATTTTAGTACATTATGTTTGAAATAAATTCATTTAGTGTTTTTTTAAATAAATCGGGAAAAAATACTTATTTAACCCTTTGTTAAGTATTTTTTCCGGATTTTATTACTTTCAAAAAAAACACACTAAATGAATACATTTCAAATATAATATACTAAAATAATGTAAAATAATAAAATTAGAAAAAATAGTATATTTTTAAAATAATAAAATTAAATGAATACAAAAAAATATAATGAACTAACAAAGGGTAATAAAATAAGAAAATTTTTTTAATTTATTTAAAAAATACACAATAAATTAATTTTTTAATTTCAAAAACATAATGTACTAAAATAATTTAAAATAATAAAATTATAAAATAGTATATTTTTAAAATAATAAAATCCGAGAAAAATACGAACAAAGGGCCGAAATAAGGGTTTTTTTTTAAATTTAAATAAAAAACACACTAAATGAATACATTTCAAACATAATCTACTAAAATAATGTAAAATAATAAAATTATAAAATAGTATATTTTTTAAAGTAATAAAATTCGAGAAAAAAATATGAACAAATGGTTTAAATATTTAACATGTTAGTGCAGCTTCGCCATTGTGCACCATTGGTGCCGCCTGTGGCAGACCCTCCATTCAGCTGTCTTTTTTTTGTATTATTTTGGTAAATAAACTTTTTTGTATATTATTTTGATTTTTTTATTTATTATTTTATAATATTTTAATAAAAAAACCCCACTTTTAATCTTTAGTATGTTTACTAATTCACAGCAAGTTGCATGTTAACTTTGGAAACAAAAGGATAGATTGAAGTACTAATGTGTTGGACATGATCATATTCCCATTGCCAATGACTTATGAAAGTGACCAATTGACAATTTTGACTTTATAATTCTCGTGACAAGGGTTGCATTCTTGTAAAAATGATGCATTACCTGCCATGTGGTATGAGGCTTCAAAACAGATAATCTTGCCAATGCTCAACATAACAACACTTTTTTGGGCAATGGATTGTATCAGTCAATTGTTTCAAATTGAACAAACAAAGGCAAAACATGGGTAAAATCTTAAATTAAAAAAGCCAAATGGCTTTGATACCATTAAGAAAAATCATAAGAATGTAATAGCTGTGCACCTCCTATTTAGCTGTACACAGTTCTCCAATTTAGTCAACCAAATCCCTTCAGTTTAGTCTATCAAAATCCCAATAATCTTGGAATAAGAACCCCAAATTTCCACATATTTATATTGTACAATTAGTTTATTTTGCATTAGATTTCTACTCTCTATTAAAGGGTTTTGCTCCATTCCATTACTTTTTTTCATTCATAAATGTTCAATACGTGTTTAATCGCCATTCACAAGTTGATTTTTACATTTTATAGATGGATCTCACATGGGTCCTACACATTTAAATGGTGATGATTATTGTATTGAATAACAATGGATGAGAAAATAATGGAGTGGATTTTAACCATTATTTAAAGCACTCTGCATTTAAATCTTGGAATTTTAGCGGAATATTTTATTTCTACTTCTCTTTCTTGATCTTTTATTCTGGCGGTTAACTTATATGCAGAGAAAAAAGTACATTGTTGAAAATTTTTGAGCTCCATGTTCTTTCATTAGAAGTTCTTAGGGAAGCCGTGTATCCTATATACCATTTCTCTTGTATTCAAAATCTTGTGTGGTTTTGTTGTTTGCAAGTTAATGCTTTACTTGTTTCTGTGTGAAAAATGAAATTTCTTAATCTTTTGAATGCTAATTGGAATAATATCACTTCTTGAAGATACAATTATATCTTAGGTAAGTGCATATTTGCTACCATGCTATACTATCTTAAATCTTATGTTTAGTGCAGTAATATACAGCACACCTATTTTGTTTTTGTGATTCCTCCAAAGTTTTGTAAAGAGTATCTTATGGTGAAAGTATCTAGGAGATTCTTGTATTATAGAAATTGTATCAAATTAGCTTCAGTATTATTAAATGTGTAATCCTGTACTATTTAAAAGTATCGAATAAGACCAAATTAGAATAGAGTTAACATTTACTGTTTAAAAATATCATTTATTTTTAATAAAGTTAATATTTTAAATTTTTTGGTTCAACAAATGATGTCTTTTATCTGGAATTGAACTAGAACTGGAAAAAAAAATCAAGATTTTTTTTATACAACAAATGTTAACTTTGTTATAATTTAGACTTATTTTATTTTTTAATAGTATAGGGATTAAGTTAATCCATTTAATAACAAAGACTAATTTGATATAGTATCTCTTAGGTACTTTCACCTTTTTGTGTTATCAGTTGTGCATGAAACGCATATTAATGACCTTAACAAGTAATCAGCTTTGAGAATGTGAGTAACCTACAATTCCTATGTGAAAATGAAAGAGTCCATAAATTTGCAAATGGCTTTTGTTCACCTGCTTTCATGCTTCAAGAGTACAAGCAACAAATGAAGGATTCTTTTATGCAACAAGACGGCAACCAAGCAGCCATTTTATACTTAACAAATGAGGATAATGCTAATAGTTCATTGATGGAGCCTTCTATTCCTTTAATTGACAAGGCTTCTTGTATTCAGCTTTGGAATGACTGTATTGTGAAGCTAAGCAAAGCCCTTTGCTCATTCCTTCTTGCTCCAGAAGATGTTAAATCTCATCATGAACAAATTTCTTCAATTTATGGTGAACTTTCAATTAAATGGGTCATAAAGGTTTTGCTTGTAGTTTTCCCATCCATCAAGACGTGTGCATATAAAAATGAACTTCCAAGACATTTATGGTAAGGTTTCTCTGTGTTTTTTTTTTCTATTGTAGTTCTATTGCGGTATTAACAGGGGCGTAGCCAAAGGGGCGGGCAGATCCTTGGTTGAATGGTATGATTGCCTTTTCAGGCTTTCGTGAATTGGATATTTTAATTAATCTCTTTTGACTCTTTAAATAAATGAAAAATTTGCATTTACGCCCCCTTGAAGAAATTAATTAATCAATTTAAGTCATTTTAACACAAAATTTTTAGTTTTGGCTCTTCCAATTTTTTTTAATTTTATCTTAGCCCCCCCTCCCCTAAAGTAAAATTTCTGGCTTCGTCCCTGGGTATTAAGCAACATGCAGACTCTTGCGAGCGATGATTTTGTTTTCGTTAAAATACGTCATAAGTTCTTATACTTTTCAAAATTTTAGAATTTAGTTATTGTACTTTTTCAAATTTCAAATTTCAAAATTTAGGTTCAATCATTAGTACTGTTTTGTTAAATTTGTTGACATTGTAATGAACTTGACTTCAATAAAAAAATTAACAGTACTAAAGTTGGACTTGAATTTTGAAATCTGAAAAGTATGGAGACTAGATTTCTAGAAACAAAGAGTACAAGGACTTATAGCATATTTTAACCTTCTATTCTTCTTTTAGCATTATTTTCATCTCCTAGTCTATAACCTTTCACATTGTTTCTTTTTCTTGAAGGGTCTTCATCAATACCTTGCAACATTGTGTTCTCAAGGCCTTCAAAAAGATTCTTACTTCTTCACCTACATTGCTTGAAGTGTTTCGCAAAGCCGGAATATGGGACCTTATCTTCTCTGAGAATTTTTTCTATTTAGGATCAGCTTCCGAGGAACCTTTTAAAGAGATTAGTACATACAATGAAGGGTCTCTAGAAAAGCTTGAAAAGTACTCTTCTTGTTGGAGCAATGTTGTTCAATTAAAGGATAATGGGGTTGGAACTATTCAAAGAGAAGTGATAACTTTTGTGGAGTTAGCAGCAACATCTAATGGGAGTCTCAATAACTTGGTAAGTCGTTGTCATATCTAAGGTATTATTTATGAAACAATTGATCTTCATTGCACTTCATTCATGAAAAAAATAATTTCTTAGCTAGTTACTAGTTAGCCCTTGTTATATAAATTGTAAATATTTAAATTTATACCTATCATATGGTTATGTATTAATTGAAGTATGATTTGGATGTTTGACTCATTGTTTAATTTTGGGTAAATATACATTTTGGTACTTTAACTTGGCTTCAATGTTTAAATTGGTTCCTAAGGTTTTTTTGGTCCAATTAAGTACCCAAACTTGGCTTTTTGATTCGAATTAGTACCTGAACTTGAGTTCATAGTTTAAATTGATTCAAATAAGTTCAGGTACAAATTTGAACCAAGAAACAAGTTCAGGTACCTAGTCGGACAAAATTAAATTTTAGGTACCAAATTGAACCTTAAAGCCAAGTTCAAGTGCTTTACTGGACAAAAAAAATCCCTTTATAGTACCAATTAGAATCTCAAAGCCAAGTTCAGGTACCAAAATGTTTATTTACCCTTTAATTTCATTGCATATATGTGCTTGTATGTGTTATGCTATGAATGTTCCAGTTTGTTTTACACTTCTAGCAGTAACATATAAATGATTTATTCTTGATTAGGTTGTAAAGGGTCGGTAAAAGTACCATGGAGGTCGTTGTATTAGGAGCCAGATTACATTTTGCTCCCTCTACTAAAAGAATAGACAAATCAGTCCCTGTATGTTAAATAAAAAAACAAACTGGTTATTCTATTAAAATTCGATCCCTTTCTACTATTAAAAATTGACTCATGTATGTCAGAATGAGGTACACTTGGCACGTCATGCATAACTGTATAGTTATTTTGTGAGCCAAACCCGTTTTCAACAATAGAGATGGATGAAATTTTTAATAGAAAAGATCAATTTACTCTTAGATCTAACATCCAATTTACCCTTGGATCTAACATATAACGACTAATTTGTCTATTTTTCTGAATAAATGGGGCAAAATGCAATCTGACTCTTAGTGAAAGAGCCTCCATAATACTTTTACCTAAAGGTTGTATTTTTGTGCTTCTGAGTTTGTTTAACTGTTAACTTCCTCACTATATGTTGTGACAGCCTGAATTGTCTGCTTTAATAAAGGCTCTTGAACAATGTGCTTGTAACCCTGAGATTGCCAGTGTTCTCGCAAAAAGTCTGCTTCAGATATTACAGCAATCAGTTGAGAAAACTATTGCTTCCTTTAACTCACTCAATGCAGTTTCCAGGGTTCTTAAAGTTGCTTGCATTTTGGCCCAAGAATCAAAACAGTCAACCAACATTAGCCTTGTGACTGATAATAATTATTTGGAAGGGTTTCCGTCTAATGGTCTCCAAAGATTTGATTCACGTGAGATATTCATAATTGAAGGCACGGAAACATGCATGGAAATCTTTAAGGAATTTTTCTCAGTAGCAGATGATGCTAAGAGTTTAATTTTGCATGATTCTACCTGCATTGACTGTTTGTTTGAATTGTTTTGGGAAGAAGGCTATAAAAATCATGTTCTTAAATACATTCTTGACCTCTTGAAGGTATGTTTTCGATGCTGTTGTAAATATTTTATTTTTTTGGTTATTATTATCATTATCAAGTACCATAGAGGCCCCTAGGGGTCAAATTACATTTTTCTTTCTCTACTAGAAAAATGGGCAACTTGATCCTTGTACTTTAGATCAAAAAGCAAATTGGTCTTGTTAAAAGTTTCATCTACTTCTACTGTTGAGTGATGTATTACTATCCGATTGCTTAAATTAGTCCCTCCATGTCAAAAATTTCATCCATTTCTTCTGGTAAAAGTTCCATCCATTTTGCTTGAATCAATTCTTTTATGTCAGCATGAGGTACATGTGACATGTCAAGTGTCATTATCTGGCTGTTCCATCAACTAAATTGGTACTTAATAGTAAAAATGGATGGAATTTTTAACAGAATGGTCAATCTGCTCTTTCATCTTACATACAGGAATTAATTTGCTCATTTTTTGAATAAAAATAGTAAACTGCAATCTAACTCCTAATACAGGGGTTTACCCGGTACTTTTATCTTATTAACTCCTTAATAAATAGACTTGTTCCTCTTTTTTTCCCATTTGTTTAGGTTGTATCACTAGCAGGAGAAGATCGTAAAGCAATGTTATATGTATGCTCAAAATATTTAGAGACCTTCAATCTTATAAAGGAAAAGGAGAAAAGATTTGCTGAACTGTCTATTAATCTGTTGAATGGAATGATGGATATACTCCAGACTGATCTAGTGGTATATTCCCTGTGCTCACTTTCGTGATGCTCATATTTCAGTTTTCCATTTTCTTTTCACTTTACTATTAGGATTTGTTTGGTAAAGTTTAGTGGAAAATTGAAAGGGTAGAAAAATAGAAAAATGAAAAATATAATTTTTCTTTCTATAGTACTTGGTAATTTGAAAGAAACTAATTTTCTTTTCATTCATTGCTTGGTAGGGTTAAAAAATAAAAGAAAAAAATAAAACATTTGAAAAATATATAATTTTGAACTAAGATACAGTTCTTTCATTTTCCCCCTTCTCATCATTCTAATTTGGAATGATTGGTTTTTATGCATTAGGATGAAAAATGATAATTTTTCCTATTTTCTTTCCTCTTACTTTTCTTCCCTATCAAACATACTTTAAGATTTAGTTCCTTTTCGCTTTTTCATTTTTTCTTTCCATAACTTCACTTTTTCATCCAACCAAGCATACCCTAAAAGTCGCGTGTCCCTTTGGCATCTTGGCAATTGAATTTGTCTTACAAATTTGATGTTTGTATCAGCATTACCAAGCTTTATTTAGAGATGGAGGATGCTTTTTGCATGTTGTCTCTTTATTGAATGGCACTCTTGATGAAGCACGTGGAGAGATGTTGGTTTTGGTTGTCTTACAAACTCTTACCTCTTTGCTTGCAAGGAATGATGTCTCAAAGGTAATTTTCTTTTCATTTTTTTGTTTTATTTGTTTCCGTGTTGGTTAGTTTTTTTTTTTTTGGAATAATTGAATGCTTTAGGTTAAATTCTGTTATTAGTCATTGTACTTAGTGAAAGTTGCAGATTTAGTCTTTGTACTTTTGAAGTGATCAATTTTAGTGTATGTACCTTTTGAATTTTGAAATTTTAGTCATGACCTAAATAGTAGTAGTTAAATTCGTTATTTAATTATTAGTTATGTACTATGTATATGCTTGTAGATTTAGTTCATATTTTCAATTGGATCATTCTAAGTCCTTATACTTTTCAAAATTTGAAATTCCAATCTTGACACAAATGACAATCGTTGATCCATTAACTAGATTAGTAATGAGTAATATATGGAAATTATAAGCGGGCATGACATTTCATGTATAATAATATATTTATTGCATCGATTTTGAAAATAGTAGAACTTAATTTTATAAATTTGATAGTTATAATTTGGTGAGAAGTGAAATTTTAAAATTTAAAGAGTAAAATGACTAAATTAAAGTACATGAGCTAAATCCAGAATTTTTGCAAAATACAAGGACTAATAGCAAAATTTAACCAATCCTTTATCTATGCTTTTCCTTAAGGGTGCAAAGAAAGTGATCTTTCTTGGTAAAGGACTTTTATTTATGCTTATCCATTCACAAGGTCTAGTTTGCTTTACCATATGTAATGATGCATTTGGAATTCTTCTATTATTCTCATTTTATGGTGCATTTTTATATTTATTTATCTTTACAGGAAGCTTTTAGAGCTCTTGTTGGCAAGGGTTATCAGACATTGCAAAGTTTGCTATTAGACTTTTGTCAATGGCATCCAAGTGAAGCACTTTTGAATGCACTTCTTGATATGCTAGTTGATGGAAATTTTGATATAAAAGACAACCCTCATATAAAGGTGTGATTTTATTTGTCTGGAATGTTTCTTTGATACATTCTTAGATCTAAAGATGTTTATGGGTCGAGCTAGTTTCACGTCAAGCTTCAGCATAATATTAACACATTTTATATTTGTTCAAGTCCGACTCAACCTAAATTTTTTAAGCCCACTCATTATTTTTTAAAAAAAATTAAATTATTTTTAATTTAATGTTTAATAAAGATATATTTATTAAATTTTTATATATAATCATCTTGAACATTTTTAGTGTTTAATTTGAAGTAGTATTATATATTACTATAAATTTTATTTTTATATATATTATAAATTAAATAATATAATATAAAACACTATAAATTTTATTAAAAGCACCGTACCAAGTTCAGGTCTTGGATGTTCAAGTTCGGACTCATCTATTTTTTGAATTTAATATTTTTGTCCAATCCTCCTGCTGGTCTTTTGGCTTTAGCAGATAGCTCATAGCATTAACAGGTAGTTACATCCCTATTGTCTGACCATGTGAACTAATTTTGTAGTCTTTTTTGTCATTTTCCTCATGGTGCCACTGTTTTTTCTTCTCACATGTGTTTCTTTGGTCCTTCAATTCAGAATGAAGATGTGATCATACTGTATTTGAGTGTCCTACAGAAGGTTAGTAACTCATTTTTCTTGCTTGTTTCTTCTGTATGTGATAGTTACTAAATTTCCTATTTATAGATGATTCTTACTATATATAAGCTGTAGTTTGTTTAAATTTGATGTCATTACTTGCTATTTTGTGATTGCCCAGAGCAGTGAATCTTTGCGGCATTATGGTCTCGGTGTGTTTCAACAGCTGGTTAGGGATTCCCTTTCCAATCGAGCTTCGTGTGTCGTGGCAGGAATGCTTAATTTTCTTCTTGACTGGTTTGTCCAAGAAGGTGATGACAGTATCATTTTGAAAATTGCGCAATTGATTCAGGTTATCGGTGGTTATAGCATATCCGGGAAGGATATTCGCAAGATTTTCGCTCTCCTTCGAAGTGAGAAAGTGGGGACTCAACTGCAATACTGCTCATTATTGTTGACTACTGTTTTATCAATGTTAAATGAGAAAGGACCAACTAGCTTCTTTGATCTCAATGGAAATGACTCTGTAAGCCCTTACGATTTCTTCTGATATTCATATTGTTACAAGTCCTTTTGGAACCTTTTGCATTCAATTATTGTGTCACTTGACTAATTTGTAACTGATATTTACATTCCTATATATATATTTGTAGGGAATCATAATTAAAACACCTGTGCATTGGCCTCTGTACAAGGGTTTTTCTTTTTCATGTTGGCTTAGGGTGGAGGACTTACCCAAGAATGGAACAATGGGGCTTTTCAAGTTCTTCACTGAAAATAGAAGAGGGTTCTTAGCAGCAGTAGCAAAAGATAAGCTTATATATAAGGTAAAAGATGTGTTATATGTTTGTTTCTAGAAAGGTTCTTCCAAAGCTTAATTCATATTCTCGGTTGAAATATGCCATATGTCCCTCTAGGCCTAACTGTTAACACTGTTAAAATTATTTTTGTTAAATTCAAGTTCATTACTACATCATTTTTTTAGTTACATGGTTATCAAGTGAGTATTATTATTATTATTACTGATGTACTTCTCATGTCCTTCACAGTCTATCAATCTGAAACAATATTCTATTCAGACACATGTTAATCTAGTCAAGAGGAAATGGCACTTTCTTTGTATTACTCATACCATTGGAAGAGCATTTTCTGGGGGTAGCCTATTTAGATGTTATCTTGATGGCAATCTTGTATCTTCTGAAAGATGCAGGTAACATGCCACCTTTAATCATTCTCAGTTCGTATTCTTTTTTTATCATTAAAACATTTTTCAAGTGTACATAGTTAGTCAACCCGGTAAGTTCCCTGACCATCATATTCATGCCTCAGATATGCAAAAGTCAGTGAATTATTGACTAACTGCTCCATTGGTACAAAAATGGTATGGCCTCAAAGTGAAGATAATACACGGAACTCCAACCCGGATTTTTTGCCTTTTTTTGGTCAGATCGGTCCACTTTATTTGTTTGCTGATGTCATTTCCTCTGAGCAAGTTAAGGCTGTACATTCCCTTGGACCGAGCTACATGTATTCCTTCCTGGATAATGAAGCTACTGCATTTGGGGGTAACCCATTGCCTAGTGGAATTCTTGAAGCAAAAGATGGTCTTGCATCAAAAATTGTGTTTGGGCTCAATGCACAGGTTCTTTATCTCTACCTTTTGGGCACATGCATGCATACACACATTTGTCTTAAAGGTAATCTGCTTTTGTATATAGCAGAACCCTAAATATCGACTTCTGTTTTCAGGCAAGTGATGGCAAGAAATTGTTTAATGTTTCACCTGTATTGGATCATGCATTGGATAAGAATTTATTTGAAGCAACTATAAAGGTTGGTACACAGTTATGTTCCCGGCGCTTGTTCAAAGAGATAATTTACTGTGTTGGAGGTGTTTCTGTGTTTTTCCCTCTTATATCTCAGTCTGATAGATATGAAAATGATGAAATTCAAGTTTTAGAAAGCACTCTAGTCCTCCCAGTTGCAAAAGAGCGTTTGACCGCTGAAGTTATTGAGCTTGTTGCTTCTGTCTTAGATGAGAACTTAGCAAATCAACAACAGATGCATCTTCTTTCTGGATTTTCAATACTGGGATTTTTATTGCAATCAGTTCCACCTCAGCAACTCAATATGGAAACTCTCTCTGCATTGAAGAATTTGTTTAATGTTTTATCTTCCTGTGGTATGCATGATGAACCCTATAGTTTTATGATTTTGTAGTTCTTTTCACAACCATTTAAGAATGTATCATACATCTTTTGATGTTTCCAGTTTCCTCTTTAGGATTGGCAGAGCTGCTCATAGAAGAAATCATATCTTCTATTTTTCTTAATCCCCTTACCTGGATGTACACAGTTTACAAGGTGCAACGTGAACTGTACATGTTTCTCATTGAACAGTTTGATAATGATCCGAGGCTGCTTAAAAGTTTGTGCCAGTTCCCTCGTGTTATTGACATAATACGGCAGTGCTATTGGGATAATGTGAAATCTCGGTTTGCAATTGGAGGCCAACCTCTTTTACATCCTATTACTAAACAAGTTATTGGAGAAAGACCTAGTAGAGAAGAAATACAAAAAATTCGTCTTCTTTTATTAAGTCTTGGTGAAATGAGCCTCAGGTATATGTCTCAACTGGGTGAGAGCATCTGGTGTTGCCTGATGTACGGTAATTTAATCGACACATATAAGACATTATTTTTACTGGGTACAAAACTGTTGTATGCAGGCAAAGCATTGCACCAGCTGATATAAAAGCTCTTATAGCTTTTTTTGAAACAAGCCATGATATGACGTGCATTGAGGATATTTTAAATATGGTTATACGTGCTGTTTCTCAAAAACCATTACTTATGTCCTTCCTTGAACAAGTAAATCTGATAGGTGGCTGTCGCATTTTTGTCAATCTGCTACAGAGGTATGCCTTCAGCATTAAGAGTTAAATGTGCAAACTTTTGGCATGAGAGACAATGTCCTGTTTGATATGTTTCTGTTTTTCCACTATGTGGTGACGCTATTGTGTACTGCAATTTTGTTGAAAAATTTTAACTATTTTTGTTTGTTCCTACTGCTGATTAGAAGAGTATGCAGTTGCAGAAAATGTTCAAGTTTCTGGGCAAGTGCTTGATTAAGTATTTTGTATTCTGATAGCTAAGCTTATAGTTTCATTAATTAACGTGTTTCCTTCTTCTGAATGGCTGGAATTGCTTTGATGTGAAACAGTAAACATGGTCTGTTTTAAATCAATGGCTAAGAATTAAAGTCTTATAGTGACCCTCCAATTTTGTTTCATATAGGGAATATGAACCTATCAGGTTGCTCAGCTTGCAATTTATAGGAAGACTTTTGGTTGGTTTCCCATCGGAGAAAAAGGCGACAAGGTTTTTCAATCTTGCAGTTGGAAGAACAAAACCTCTTTCAGAAAACAACAAGAAAGTCAGCTCAAGGTTGCAACCACTCTTCTCAGTTATATCTGACAGGTTGTTTAAATTCCCACAGACGGATAATTTGTGTGCAACCTTGTTTGATGTTCTTCTAGGTGGTGCTAGCCTCAAAGAGGTGATAGACCAATCATGGAAATTTCTCCTCATTTTTCTATTAGTTGAGTATGTTCTAGCTATTCCTTGAAATTGTTTGTTTACAGGTGTTACAGAAAAATAGTACAACGGACAAGCAGAGAAGCAGAGGCAAAAATTCTCATTTTTTCCTTCCTCAGATGTTGGTTCTGATTTTCAGATTCCTATCTGGTTGCAAAGATGCTTCTGCAAGAATGAAAATAATTAGTGATCTACTTGAACTTCTTGATTCAAATACTTTGAATATAGAGGCATTAATGGTACTGCATACAATTAATTATTCATACTTTTCTGTTCAGTATCTTCTTTTAAAAGTGTTTCTAATTATTCAAACTTCGCGATAGGAATATGGTTGGAATGCTTGGTTAACAGCTTCTGTGACACTTGACATTGTAAAACCCTATAGGCCTGATTCAAGATATTGTGGTGACTATGAGGCAAATGAGAAAAATCTTGTGATGAAGGTTTTCTCTGTTGTGCTTTGTCATTACATACAATTTGTAAAAAGTGGCTGGCAAAGATTAGAGGAAACTGTAAATTTTCTTCTTGTTCATTGTGAGCAAGTATGTCAAATTTTCTTGCCATGCTACAAAGTGTATTTCTTTTAATCTACTTAATGATTTTTTTTAGCCATTGATGGATAATTTACTTTGATTTCTGTCATTGTTAGGGTGGCATATCATGCCAAGACTTGCTTTATGACATATATGACAACTTGATTCAAAGGCTAGTAGATTTATCTTCTGAGGAGAATATTTTTAGTTCACAGCCTTGTCGTGACAACACATTATACTTTCTGCGACTGGTTGATGAGATGCTTATATCTGAAGCTGGAATTAAACTTCTGGTATTATTTTACTCAAGAATTTGACTGCATTACATCTATTCTTATATAAATATTTTAGGCTAGAGAAGTTTGCTAGTCCACTTAAGTATGACGTTAATTTGATATCTCTATTTCTTACAGTTTCCAGCTATTAGTTCGGAGTCTTTTCTGGATTCTTTAATGGTAGAAGGCCAGAAAGATTATACCACTTTGTTGCATGAGGTCTTGCGAGGAGAATTTGATGACAAAGTGTCTGGGTACTGCTAGCTTGGTTTCATTCTTTGCCCCTGGAACTGATATATTTTATATCATTTGTTTGTGCTTTAGTTGAGATGATCTAGGGTGCTATCACTTGGCATTTTGTTCTTTTGCACAAATGGCATCTACAATATCTCAAACAGAATAAGGAATATCAAGTTGGCCTCAGTTTCATTAAAGTTGAATATTCATATTTCATGCTAAGATGTAGAATTCATGATTTCACATGTATCGATTATTGGCAAAGCAGTTGCTGCTTATCTTTAAGTTGCACCATCAAAAAATTGTGTTTGAATTATTTTTTTCTGTGAGCCTGAGAATTGAATACATCATCATGTGGGTATATAAGATGTCCAGTGATAAATAACTTAGTATTTTGTGTGAATCTTTTTCATTGTCAGAAACGCATTGGCTTCTGAGGAATCAATAACAAGTGAAGATGATATAATTAATGATAAGTGGTGGAACTTATTTGACAACTTATGGATTGTTATTAGTGAGATGAATGGGAAGGGTCCAAGCAAGATGCTGCCTAGAATTACAGTATCAGTTGGTCCATCTTTTGGCCAAAGAGCACGTGACTTGGTAGAATCTCTTAATATCCCTGCCACAGAAATGGCTGCTGTTGTTATATCCGGGGGCTTTGGCAATGCATTGAGTGGAAAACAAAACAAAGTTGCTGATAAAGCCATGGCTTTGAGGGGGGAAAGGTGTCCAAGAATTGTATTTCGACTATTAATCATATATCTCTGCAGAGCTTCCCTAGAAAGAGCATCACGCTGTGTCCAACAGTTCATCTCACTTCTGCCTTCCTTTTTGGGCACTGATGATGAGCAAAGCAAGAGTAGACTGCAACTCTTCATCTGGTATTAGTGTTTACCATATGCCCCAAGTCTCCAAATTTTTTGTTATACAACTGGTTATATTAGTTTTGGGGAAGGATATAGATTAGTAATTTTTTCTTGCCTTATAACATTGTGCTCAGGTCTTTGCTTCTTGTACGATCCCGGTATGGAAAGTTGGATGATGGTGCTCGTTTTCATGTTATAGCACATGTGATTCGAGAAACTGTAAACTCTGGGAAGTCAATGCTTGCTACTAGCATGATTGGTAGGGATGACTTATTCAATACAAGCAGCCTCTCAAGAGAAACGGGCTCCTTGCACAATCTAATTCAGAAGGATCGAGTGCTTTCTGCGGTTTGTTCTAAATTTCAAACTTGTCATCTCCTGGGCTTAGGGCTTAGGAACTTCCATGAATGTTTTGCTGGTTATCCACCATTCAGTCCTCTACTTTCTCATTTCAGGTTACTGATGAGTCCAAGTATGTGAAGATGTTGGAATCTGACCGCAGCAGACACTTGCAGGAGCTTCGTGCTAAAATGGATGAAAATTCCTCTTTAGAAATTAATACCCAGAAGACATTTGAAGACGAGATACAAAGTAGCTTACGCAGTATTCTTGCTTCAGATGAGAGCAGAAGGGCTGCATTCCTTCTTGCCCATGAGGAGGAGCAGCAAAATGTTGCTGTATGCTAAAAGTTTTTCTGTTGTAGAACTTGCCTTTCTTTTGGTCCTTCACTTCTTTAATTGTCTCTGTCTTTGTTTCTTTTGCTGTTCTTCCATGAATTAATTATATTGGATTTTGTGCTCATATGTATGTAAATAATATTTTTTTTTTGGACAGGAAAAATGGATGCACATGTTTCGTACTTTAATCGATGAAAGGGGCCCGTGGTCTGCTAATCCATTTCCTAATGGTGCTGTGATACATTGGAAACTTGATAAGACCGAAGATATACGGCGGCGTAGACCAAAGTTAAGGCGGAATTATCATTTTGATGAAAAGTTGTGTCATCCTCCTTCCACTTCTCCTTGTAATGAAGCTACTCTGCCAAATAGCGAGAGCAAGCCAAGTTTTGTGGGGCATATTCCTGAACAAATGAAGAAGTTTCTGCTCAAAGGAGTACACAGGATAACTGATGACGGCAGCTCAGAACCTGCTGAGAGTGGTGCTGGACCTGATGATCCTTCTGACATTCACAGTGCAGAAATTATTAAAAGCAGTAGTGATCAGATTGACATTGTGCCAGATAGAAAAGAGCTTTCATCACCTTCTCAAGAAACAGAAACTAGTGAGGTATATGTTATCTGTATCACCGGAACAAGCAAGCTATGTTTCTTCTCATTAAAACATCTGAAGTTACTTCATTGGTAATTTGTGGTTTGATGTGCAGGTTCTTAGGTCAGTTCCATGTGTGCTTGTAGCCCCAAAAAGAAAACTGGCAGGTCGATTGGCAGTCATGAAAGATGTTTTGCATTTCTTTGGTGAATTTTTGGTTGAAGGTACTGTGGGGTCTTCAGTTTTCAAGAACTTGAATGAGTCAAGCCTTTCCGAGTCCGCAAGGGCTGATCACAAGCCAAAGTCTTTTCATTGGTCCTTCCATCTTGGTATGTTTTCTGAGAAGGGGACTTCTCCTGACAATATGGAGGCAGAAGATTTGCATAAGAAGGAATTACGAACAGTTAAGCGTCATCGGAGATGGAATATTAGCAAGGTAGGGAACCATTAATTTTTCTTTAGCTGTATTGTTTGTATGCTTACTCCATTTTGATATCTTCTTGTTTGCTTTGCTGGCCATAGATAAAAGCTGTTCATTGGACTCGGTATTTGCTTAGATACAATGCAGTTGAGATTTTCTTCAGTGATTCTATGGCTCCCATATTTATAAACTTTGCTTCACAAAAGAATGCAAAAGAGATTGGAACCCTGATAGTTTCTACCAGAAATGAGCTGTTGTTTCCCAGAGGAAGTAGTAGGGACAAGAGTGGCATTATTTCATTTGTTGATAGACGTGTGGCAGTGGAAATGGCAGAAACTGCTAGAGAGAGATGGAAGAGAAGGGATATAACGAACTTTGACTATTTGATGATTCTCAACACACTTTCAGGAAGATCTTATAATGATTTGAGTCAGTATCCTGTCTTTCCTTGGGTTTTGGCTGATTACTCATCTGAGGTTCTTGATTTTAACAAGTCAGCAACTTTTCGGGATCTCTCCAAGCCTGTTGGAGCACTGGACTCAAAACGGTTTGAGGTCACTTCTCTCTGGCTCATTCCTCTATATCACCTTTCTCTTCTCATTCCACATATCTCAACATGTTGCTTCATGATTCAGGTGTTTGAAGACAGATATCAAAACTTCTGTGATCCCGATATACCCAGGTAACCTCCAATCATAGTTTGAGGACATTTGTCATTTCTTTCTATAGATTTTGCTTTAGGTAATTTGTCTAATGTGTTGCTCTGCATCTACTTCCTAATGCAGTTTCCATTATGGGTCTCATTACTCAAGCATTGGGATTGTGCTTTATTACCTCCTTCGAATGGAACCTTTCTCATCTCTTCACCGTAATTTTCAGGTATCTTTTTTTAATCATGCAAAGCCTGTAAGCAGCACCTTGTCTAATCTAATAGTAATAATATAAAAGGGTAACAAAAGTATGCGGTGATCTGTTGTTTCTTTGTTGCAGTGATGTTCTGAGTACTCACTAAAACAGTTTTAAAAGCACTTATTTTGGTTTGATCTTTGTAAAATGCGCCTTTTTTTTTACTGGTAGCAAGCAGAAAAGTACTCCCTCCATATGGAGGAAAGTCAAGTACATCTGAAATTATTACTTGAAAAGTCCATTGCTAATGGAACTTCATACTTAGGTTTTTCAATATATATATAACAATTGCATTTATGAATAAAGGTTATGAAATGGTTATTAGCATTTAGCTTGTAAAGGGCATGTAAATGCTGGAGTTTTGTGTGAACCCAGTAATTAATTCTTTCACCTATATTCTACCAACAAAAAATGTAGGGAGTAAAAGTGATTGCAGTAGTCATACAAAGTCTGATGATTATGTATTTTTCATAGGTATGATTGCTTTAAATATGGTTCAAATACTGACATATGAAGAATATTCATTTTCATTTATTATGTCTTGTATGCAATTTGGTTTTCTAACCTTTTCTTGTTTATCAGTTAACTGGTGTGTCAATTCATAGCATGCAAGCCTCACTAATTCATCAATTTTTCATCAGGGTGGTAAATTTGACCATGCAGATCGTCTTTTTCAATGCATCGAAGGAACATATAAGAATTGCCTTTCTAATACAAGTGACGTGAAGGAGTTGATTCCCGAGTTCTTTTACATGCCTGAGTTTCTGATCAATTCAAACTCTTATCATCTTGGGGTGAAACAAGATGGTGAACTCATAAGTGATGTTTCTCTTCCTTCCTGGGCTAAGGTATGTGAATTCCCCTCGAGAATGTCACGTTTCAGACATTGTCAAGCGTCTGTTTGATTTCTCAAAAGGTTGTTTCTGATTCAAGAACATTTCAGAGTTTATGGTTGTCCTATTGTTTATATGATGATGGGATCCTCCTTCAGAAACTAATTGTTCAACCTGAGGATTATCTGGTAGTCAGAAATTTTGTATTGTGTTATGTTGTTGGGACCTTCCTTATGAAACTACTTGGTCAATCTGCGAATCATCTTGTAGCCAGAAATGTTGTTGGATTTGTATAGGAGGAATAAAGTTAAAACATGCCATAAGTCCCTATACTCTTCATAAATTTGAAGTTTAGTCCCTATACTTTTATTTCTAGGAATTTAGTCTCTCTACTTTTCAAATTTCAAAATTCAGGTCTAAATGTTAACACTGTTAAAATTATTTTGTTAAATCCAAGTTCATTACGTCATATTTGTAGTTACATTTTTAGCAAGTGAGTTTTTTTGTTTTTTTTTCAAATTGTCACATAAACAATTTAACAAAATAATTTTAGCAGTGTTAACAATTGAACCTGAATTTTGAAATCTGAAAAGTAAATGGACTAAATTCCTTAAAATAAAATTATAGAAACTAGATTCCAAATTTGTTAAGAGTAGAGGGACCTATGGCATATTTTAACCGAGGAATAAATATGATGGTTGTGCTACAAGGTATATAATGTATCTAAATTGTGGCAAGGTGATAGAGACTTCTATAACCTATTCCTAACAGTTTCTGTTTATAATATATTTACATGCTTTGTATGATAGTTCTTATCATAGCAAATTTGTTTTATCCTCAATCTGATTCTCTGCAAGTACATAATTGTATTGTTTAAGACTTGCTTTCTCTGCAAATTAAGCTCCCCTTGAGTCCTTCACTTGTTGAGCTAAAGAATCCTTGTTAATTTGAGGTAAATTTGTCCTGATGAAAAACTTATTTTCGCTTTGTTGTAGGGTTCACCTGAATTGTTCGTAAGTAAAAATAGAGAAGCCCTAGAAAGTGAGTATGTTAGCTCAAATCTCCACCACTGGATTGATTTGATATTTGGTTACAAGCAGCGTGGTAAACCAGCAGTAGAGGTATCCTGTGAACAACTATATCTTAATTTTCTTCTTTTATCTTTTGTATCCAAACTGATCTCAGTTAAAATTAATGGATTTTGCAGGCTGCAAATATCTTCTATTATTTAACTTATGAAGGTGCTGTAGATCTGGACACCATGGATGATGATCTCCAGAGATCAGCAATTGAAGATCAGATTGCAAATTTTGGTCAGACGCCTATCCAGATTTTCTGTAAAAGACACCCTAGAAGAGGGCCTCCAATTCCAATTGCTCATCCTCTATCTTTTGCACCTGCTTCTATTAGTTTGACATCTATTCTTTCTTGTATGAGTAATCCACCATCAGCTGTTTTGTACGTTGGATTACTGGACTCGAACATTGTCATTGTGAACCAGGGGCTTACTTTATCTGTTAAGATGTGGTTGACAACCCAACTCCAATTCGGTGGAAATTTCACCTTCTCAGGTTCTCAGGTTAGATCTTTACCATATTGTTTCTTTTTTTAAGTTGAATCTTTAGGATGTCTTGAACTTGCCTTAGATATATTTTTGTTCAAACTTCTCAGGATCCTTTCTTTGGAGTTGGTTCTGATATTCTTTCTCCTCGTAAAATTGGGAGTCCTCTAGCAGAAAATGTTGAACTTGGTGCACAATGCTTTGCAACAATGCAAACACCATCCGAGAACTTTTTAATTTCATGTGGTAATTGGGAAAACAGCTTCCAGGTCATATCTTTGAGTGATGGAAGAATGGTTCAAAGCATTCGACAGCACAAAGATGTTGTCAGCTGTGTTGCAGGTAATTTTTCTTTTAGGGAACACTCTGAATTTGCCGAAAAAAAGAAATGTGAAGCTTGATTTTAGTTTTATACAAATCTCAGCTAGTATCCCTAGTCATCTGGAACCTTTTTCTGAAGTTGCATTTTACGTGAATAACTTATGTTAAAGTTCTTTGAAAATATGACCTCAACTTCCTAATGGTAGTTATAATCTGCTCAAACTTGCCAGTTTCTTCTTTCACTGTCAACCTTTCTTCATAGAAGTGGTTCGTGTTAGCAATACGAGAAATGAATAAATTCAAGTACTGATGGTAAGGAGTGTTGTACTTCAAAGTAGGAAAGGAAGAGAATATACTTGGATATGAATTGTATCTTGTCTTGAGTCTGATTAAAGATGATCTGTGTTGATGATGGATTGGTGCAAGGCAGAGATTGTAGCAGAGATGTACAGTTCACCCTGTTTAATATAGGGCGGAGAGCCATCGGATTGGGTGGCTGGAGATGATAGGTGAAGGAGGGTAAGAGAGTGGGAGTCGAAAGGGATATCTCTTCTATCTATGCGTTCTGGGCCTTATATACCATTAGCTACTTGTCCCGAGGTGTTATGTGTCCTACCATTATTGGTGGGTTAGAGTCAAGTGGCCAAGTGGTATGATGGCATAGGTCTAGGTAGGGTGGCACTATAATGTGCTTTGTGTCACTTCGGACAGGATGTATGATGTAGTGATAGAAGTCTGGCATGGCAGATAATGAGTGGGGCTTGCTCGGCTGTTGACTTGTAGGGTTCCTCCGAGGGGTTTGTTCTTACCGTTCGTGAGCCTATTGCTCTGTTCGAGTGGTTGGGATGTAGCAATCTGTATTTAATAAATGTTTTGTAACTTTTGTTAGAAATTATCTGCCTGTGTTATAAGTGGTGCTTCTTGTAGTCTTTCTTGTCTTAATGAAAATTGATAATCTGCTGCAGTTACAGCTGATGGAAGCATTCTTGCTACTGGAAGTTATGACACTACGGTGATGGTGCGGGAGGTTCTTCGTGTCAGATCCCCAGAAAAGAGAGCTCCTCGTAAGGACTGTATCATTGCTGAAACTCCCTTTCATATTCTTTGTGGTCATGATGATATAATTACATGCTTGTATGTCAGTGTGGAGCTTGACATAGTTATTAGTGGGTCAAAAGACGGAACTTGTGTTTTCCATACCCTGAGAGATGGAAGATATGTAAGATCTTTAAAACACCCATCTGGCAGTGCATTGTCAAAACTTGCAGCTTCTCAGCATGGACGGATCGTACTTTATGCCGATGGTGATCTCAGTTTAAACCTCTATTCTATTAATGGAAAACACCTTGCCTCTTCTGAATCCTATGGGCGCCTTAACTGTGTTGAACTCAGTGGATGTGGTGAGTTTTTGGTTTGTGCTGGTGACCAAGGACAGGTTGTGGTTCGCTCTATGAACGCACTCGAGGTTGTGAAAAGATATAATGGGGTTGGAAAGGTAATAACATCCCTAACAGTGACTCCAGAAGAATGCTTCTTGGCTGGGACAAAAGATGGAAACCTTCTTGTATATTCTATAGAAAATCCTCAACGCAAAGCAATTGTTCTTCGGAATCCAAGAACCAGAGTTATGATACCAAGTTAAGCTATGATTCAGGATGGCAATGGCTGACAATTAGGCTCTGCTTGGTGAAAATGATCTCAGGTATTATGCTCACTGGTGTTTATTTTTAATCATTTCATTCATTTAACTTAATTAAGTTAATTCAGTTCATAACTTCTATTTCCACTGCATGCATTTAGTTAAGCTGATCTCCAGCATGTAAAATAAAAGCCTGCTTAATGTGGTTGTTGTGGCCTATGTTGATCAAGTATGTTGCATAGCTGTTTGAAAGGTCTCTACTGCCATTTTTTTTGGCATATAAAATATCACGTTGGTTTAACTCGGTTTTATACATATAATATGTCAAAGGTTAAATATATGTCATAGGTCCCTGTACAATTAACAAATTTGGAATTTAGCCTCTCTCTCTACTTTTCGGATTTCAAAATTCAGGTCTAATTGTTAACATTGTTAAAATTATTTTGATAAATTCAAGTTGTTAACACTGTAAGAATTTAACAAAATAATTTTACCAGTGTTAACTGTTAGACCTGAATTTTAAAATTTAAAAAGTAGAGGGACTACTAAAATCCTAAAAATAAAAGTATAGGGACCAAATTTTAAATTTACGAAGAATACAGAGACTTATGACATATTTTAACCTATTTTAACTTATGACATATTTTAGCCATATCATTCCATGCATTCAAGACCCAGTTTTCTGAAAATATTTCAAGGAATTTTAAAGCATGTAGGATTTTTTCGAAAGAGTTAGTTGTGCTTAGCAAAAATTTAGGAAATAGAAGAAGGGATTTGCTCAACTTTATTTCAACAAATATCTTGCATTTTGTATTCCGTTTTCATCATTTTCTTTTTTCACTTTTTGACAGGAAATGCTATGAAAACTATAGGCTCATAGTTTCAACCATATATTTTATAGTGCATGAAGATGAATACTTCTGATGATTCTTTCTGCATGATCCATCCAACATACATACAGCCTTCTTATAACCATTTTTGTAACACTACAGAGATAGGCAGGTAGGTTTACTTTTAGTTTATAACATGATGAGCTGAGACAGAAATTGGGATATTTAACACATAATGTAAAATAATTTTTGGTTCTACAAGCCTAGGTTTTCAATTCATTTGTATTATCAATACCAGCATCTTTCTCAGCTCATTGTTTTTGTTTTCTCAAAAACAACAAAATGTCAAGAACTATCAACCCCCTAGCATTGTATAGATGGGCTTACCATGCCTGATTCTAAATTGAATGAAAAAAAAATACCCTATTCTTTTCAAGCATCACCATTGGCAAGATATTCAAGTGCTCTGATTGTGCTGGCAAGTTGATTCACATTGGCTGATCTTCACTACTGGTAATTGAGCAAGTAAATACCAGTTCTTTTAAGGAAAACATTGATTTTTCGCTTTCCCCATCAGGTTTACTTGGAGTCTATTAAGTAAGGTTAGTTTACATTGATGTTGAAAAATGTTACAAAGTGTTTTCGAAAATTTGACAGTGTATACCATTATTTTTGAAATATAAAATGTCTATTTTAGACATGATATAGAGTAGAAAATTAATGAAGGAATGAAAAAAATAATTTCATTGATAAACACTTTTCCAAAACCAAAAAATTTTGAAACCAATTTAAAATCAAGATTTAATTTAAAAAGCTACATGTTTACTATATTTTTTATTTGAAATCACGGGTTGAATTGAAAAATGTTTTTCAACCTCAATGGTAAACAAAGTCTAAATCTATTTTTTATAGTCTCTCCTTGCTAGGGATGACAATGGGTAAAATAGGTCGATTTTTACTTGTCCGAAACTCGACTTGACTTTTAACCCTTCTTTAAATTTGATTTATTTGAAATTTTTAACATTTGAATTCAACTCCAGAAAAAGAAAGATGATGTGACTTCAATTCTTTTTGAAGTAAAACATTACATGATTTTTATACTATACTAATTTTTACAAGATTAAATAAATTATAAATTATAAAAGAAAGTTTTAAAAATTAATTAAAAGTTATAGAAAAAATATTTTATAAAGTGTTATAAAAGTTTTAAAATTCTAGCGGTCGATTAAATTAAAAATCGGTCAATATATTAGTTCACATTGCGTATAGATATGGATCAATTGAATGTGATTGAAATTTTTATTGAATTGAAATTTATAATTTTTTAATATTTTTATTTTATAAAAATTTTAATAATTTATTTAATTTAAATAGGTTGAAATATAATTAATTTCACCAGATTCGACTGCAAAATGATTGTTTTTCAGCAGCCAATCTCCTGAAAATTAGAATGCTGTGAGTTTCAGAATTTACAAGTCTTAAGAAGGCAATCAAGACGGAAATCCCCTTTTTTTTTTAGATTTTATTAATTTGGTACATATTCTCATATTTTTTCAAATATAAAAAGCTAGCAGTTGCTGTCACCTGCTCATTTCCTATAATCCACAAGTTGACTAACAAATTTATCCACATACCCATCGTTCTTCCCAAAATCCCCAAAATACCCCTCCATGGCTTTTGCTGTTTCTCTCAACACCTTCCCCGATTCCTCCACCACCGCCAACCTAACCGACTCAGCCACCGCCTCGCTCGTAAACCACCCATCCAACTCGTTTCTCGGTATCTCTAACCCCACTTTTTTTTCATTCAACAGCCTTGCATTCAATCCTTGGTCATTCAACATTGGAAGCATTATCAAAACTCGCCCTAAGCCTAATGCCTCTATAACTGAGTTCCAACCACAGTGAGTCAAGAATCCCCCTATTGATTCTTGACTCAGTATCTTCACTTGTGGAACCCATCCCAAGTAAAGAAACCCACGTCCTTTGACTCGCTCCTTAAACCCATTAGGTAACATCTCCAACTCTGACTCACCTGTCCCCGGTGAGTTCTTCAATACCCAAATGAAAGGTAAACCTGATTTCTCTAACCCAATAGCCAACTCACTGAGTTCTTCTTTACTTAAATGAACTTCAGTCCCCATCGCTACGTAAACCACTGAGTTGACTCTCTGTTTATTTAACCACGTTTTAACAGCAACCCATTTTTCATCATCTTGGATTTCATCGGATTCTTCCAGTATTGGCGGTAAAAACCCGACCGGTATCACCGGTTTTTCATATAACTCGCCTAAAAGATTGAACCAGTCCGGTTCAAACTCGGTAGAACTTCTAACGATAACAACATCACTCTGTTGAATAGTAACACCGAACCGGACCGTGTCGGGCGGTCCAAAGTTATCCTCGTCCGTTCGTTCAATATATTTAGTGATTTCATGCAAACGATAAGCTAAGTTAGATTCAAAAGGAACCCAGTTGGGGATTTTCGTGAAATCCTCAGCCGTTGATCTTGCATTATCACCGTCATCACCACCGCCGATCAAGGTCGACGGTGAACCCATGAAAGATAAGCAAGCAGCTGTAAAAACAGCAAAGAAAGCCCGTGAGATACCTAGCTGAGCTGCAACCGAGGGAAGCCAATGAGAAGCGTAGTCGTAAATGATCCAATCAGGTTTCGAGGATTGAAGGAAGGAAGCTAGTTGTGGCTGTAGCAGATCAAGGGCGTGTTTAAGTGGTTGTTGCTGGTTATGAGTAATGTCCATGGAAGACTCTGCGAGGGATGGTAAGTTGGGAACCGTAGGCAAAGAGAAAGAGATTAGGGTAATTTGAGAAGATAGATTTGGTGGGATTTTGGGAAGTTTAGAGAGGTTTCTTGGGGTTGAAATGAAAGAGATTTTATGACCCTTTAGAGCTAAAAGCTTGGAGAGACGAAAGAATGGGATGAAATGGCCCATTGCAAGCCATGGGAACATCACTATGTGCAGAGATTTGCTCTTCTCCATTGAATTGATCACTATGTGCAGAGATTTGCTCTTCTCCATTGAATTGAGCACTGGATATAAAACTTGAACTAGCACTAGTTACTTACACCAAATTAATGATTTGAAAGGAAAAACATGATGTTATAGATTTGAGATTTTTTTGATGATGAAGAAGGGCTATATGGATAGAGGCTAAGAATAAGTCAACAAGGCAAAGGTGGGTTGTTTTTAACTTCAAACCATTTGAAATCTTTCTTGGCATGAAATGTAATGTAGGGTTTTCATGATATTATAATCATTTTTTTTACTAATAATATAATGCCAACTGTGGTATAAGATGTCAAGTTGGAATTTGCTACCTCTTATAATTTAAAATTGAAGCTAATAATTTGCAATAAAATGCACATGCAGGGGACTTTCTTGCAAATAAAAATCTGCTGCTGTAAATTCCATACAGAATATATATAAGGGACTTCCTTGCAAATAAAGGGCTTGAGAAAACCAATCCATGCACTCTCGCTAGCTGGTTTCCCTAACCATTTCACCAGAAACCTCCTATATTTGTTACCCCTTCTAGACCTCACTTCTTTCACATCCAACACATCTTCTGCACTTGGTTTGAAATTTCAGCGGCATTTCCATCAAAACCCTCCAAAGAGTATAAGTTAAGACACATTACAAACTGGATGTGCAAATCTGGTGGCAGCTCAATCACATTAGCATTAGAATTCTATTTTCTTCAACACCTTACATGGCCCAAACTTTTTTTATTTCAACTTGTGATAAGTACCCTTTAGAAACCTTGTCGCCTCAAATGTACCGGAATTAAGTCTCCCTCTTCAACTCCTTAATCCGACGATGTAGATTAGCTTCATTAGCGTAACCCTCATTGCTTGTTTTTAAGGCAGCCATCACCTCTTGATGAACTTGTCTTATATGATCAGCAAAAGCTTCTCCATCGTTACTCACTCTAGTTCCTAGTGGCGAAGGAACTAAATCAAGAACATGTTGAGGTTTGACTCCATAGGCAGAAGGTGTCTTTCTAGTTGTTCTATTCACAAAATTGTTGAGGAATAACCAAATCCCAGCTCTTCAAATGATTCCCAGCAAGACACCTAAGCAAATTTCCTAAACTTCAATTAACAACCGTTGTTTGCCCATCTGTTTGTGGATGACAAATGCTGGAAAAATTCAATTGGGTTCCCATTTTCTTCCACAAAGTCCTCCAAAAGTGTCCTACAAACTTAACATCTCTTTCTGAAATTACAGATGTAGGAATGCCATGTAGTCTTACCACTTCCTTGAAAAAAAAATTCAGCAATATGAGTAGCATCAGAAGTTTTCAAACAATGAATGAAATGTGTCATCTTCGAGAAACAATCCACAGCAACTAAGATTGAATCATAACCCTTTGTTGTCTTTGGTAATCCAAAGACAAAATTCATTCTTAAATGAGTCCATGGCACCTCCAACATAGGTAACGGAGTGTATAACATTGTATTTTGCGAATTACCTTTGCCAAATTGATAAGACACATTTTCACCAACCTGTCCACATCTTTGTACTTTCTTAGCCAAAAATATTGATCCGCCACTAATTGCATGGTCTTGTCTTTTCCAAAGTGACCTCCCAAGCAATTTCCATGTAGTTCCCTCATAACCTTTTCTCGTAAAGAACTTTCTGAAATGCACAAACGATTTCCTCTAAATAAATATACATCATGTAATCGATAGGCAAATGTTCGTGTTTATTTGATTCTTCCAATTTAGAAATTATGGGGCCAAAATATGGGTCACTTTTGTATTGATTCCTCAGTTCTTCAAAACTCATCACCTCCGCACTCATTGTCTCTAGTAGTGAAGAACATCTACTAAGTGAGTGCCACGACATTCGTCTCATCGGTTTTGTACTTCACTGAAAAATTGAACTCATTAAGGTAGGCACTTAGCATGTCGATCCTTAAGTTTCTTTCTTGAACTCAAAAACTCTAATGATCGATGATCTGAATAAACCACAAACTCTCAATAAGACAAGTAGTGCTCTCAATGTTGAACGGTCCTTGACAAAGCATAAAACTCAATGTTGTAAATGGAATAGCGTCGTTTAGCATCGGATAGCTTCTCACTAAAAAAATCAACAGGCTTTCCTTCTTGGCTGAGAATAGCCCCAACTCCTACTTGAGATGCACACATTCAATGACAAACAACTTTTCAAAATTTGGAAGTGTAAGAATCGGCGCTTCCGTCATCAAAACTTTAACCATCTCACCTTAATAAAACTCATAACAGTGTTGAAATTTTCGATAAACCTCTTAGAATATCTCCAAAGTTCGAGGATGTAGATTATTCTCTAATGTTTAAAATAACCGGATAAAACCTACACATAGACAAAAACTCACAATCACAATTGTGTACAGTAAAACTCAAGTCTAAAAAATTTAAGGCCCTTACCTTAACCAACAAACTAAAACCTTATTAATTATATGAGATTTTTTATTATTTAAATATGTGTTTTAGTTTATATGATGTTCTATAGTTAGACAAATATGAAGGATTATTTATATTTTATATTTAAATATTTTAAATAATTATATTTAAATATTTGGTTACCTTTAAAAAGAAAGAAAAAAAATATTAGTAGTAACTAACTAAATATCAAATTGAGGCAAAGAGGAATTGGGTTGAGCGAATCTTTAGGGGAAAAGATGAATATAAAGCGGTTGTAGTAATTGCTTGCTCGATCTTATTTTACTATATAAATTTATTATTTTATTATCATTGAATAGAATTATTAAAAAAGAAAAAAATGTAATTTATGTGCATGATGAGAAAGGGATAGACGTATCCAATATTTATGAAGATGGCAATCATAATGATTTTTAAAATTATACATTTATAGTGAAGTGGGACAGGAAGTGTGGCAAAGCACACCATGAGGGAGATGATGGATTCAATAACATTTGTCTCGCACCATTTCATTATCGTCCTTAGTTGAGAGGCGAGTTTTTTCTTTTCTTTTTTGAAGGTGAAACTCATTTCATATAATAAAAATGAGAACAAGAAAAACACACATAAGAGACACAACTAAAACCTAAGCCAATAAACTTATCTCGTATGTGTCTCGTCCTCATAAGCACTCAATACAATGTTGCTTTAAGGAAAGGTAAAAGAGTATTTAAAGGAATTTTAAAACTCATTAAAAGAGGTGTAACATAATGACCACCCTAGTCAAGTTATGAGCCATCTTATTAGTCTCCCTTCTAGTCCAATGGAAAGATAAATCAGAGATAAATACGGTCCTAAACAAGAATACTAAATTTAAACACATCAATTTTTGATTGAGTCAAAGCAATGATACTCAATCACAATATTATTAAGTACAAAATCGCAATAACGCCTTAATGAGATGAGGGTCTCAAAAATTAATAAGATATCAATTTGGTGAGAAGTATAAAATTAGTTAACTCACAAATCGATAAATATTAATTGAATTAATTTTAAAATTTTTAAAATAATTTTATTTTTAAAATTTAATAATTTATTTACTTTTAACCGTTGAAATCAATCAGATGGAATTAAAATTGGTGATTTGCACCAAATTAGCCACCAGTCCAATTCCAAATAATTTCAATTAGGTTGATCGGATTGATTTTCGATAATTTATTATATAAAAAATAGTATTGTACATTATCTTAAAATTAAAAATGAAATGATTTCAAAATTTTTTTAAAAAGTATTAATATAATCTCACCCATATCGTCTCCACCACAGCTTAGCTGTATTTTACTCTCTCTCCTCTCTCTTTTAATTTAATTTAATTTTAATTATATTATTATTATTATTATTATTATTCATTAAGGTTAACACTTAACAGAACTCTGTTCACTTCACTGCAACTAAAATTGAAAGTGTAGCGCTCTATACTATTCCACACACATTCCTCGCGTCTTTTTAACTTTTTTTTTCCCTATTCGATTCATTCTTTAGGGTTTTTTGCGCTTTCGATTTCGTTGCCTGTAAATGCTTCCTCAATGTACGGACAATCTCAGCCTATGAACATTCCACCTCAGATCGCCGGCTCCGGCGCTGACGTCGACGACGATGTTTCAGCCTCCGTATCCGTCGATAACCACCACATCGTTACTTACGAGGCTCCCTCCCTCGACGACGGTGGTGGAGTAGACGACGTAGCCACCAATCCTTTCTACGCCACTGCCGCCGCTACTTCCGCCTCTGGCTTGGATGTTGTTCCACGAGGCGATTGTGCCAGCCAACTCACTCTATCGTTTCGTGGTCAGGTCTATGTGTTTGATGCTATTACTCCTGAGAAGGTCTGTTTTTTTTTTGTTTCAATTATGCCCAGTTAGGGTTTGCTTAGATTTTTTGTTTTTGAAGTACCAAATAGATACCTTAAACTGGAGAGTGATGTGACTTAGTTACAACTTATTTTAAGTTATAAAATAAAATTGCACATTGTAAAGATTTTCCTTTTGAATCGAATTTTTGCAGTTTCATGCAGTGTTGTTACTGTTGGGTGGATGTGAACTGACTTCAGGCCCCCATGGTGTTGAAATGTCATCTCAGAACCTAAGGGTAGTACTCTTAAATTTGTTTTGTTTTCTCTTTTCTTGCTATGATTTTTAATTACCTTTTCCCCCTTTTTGCTTAGGTTGGAATGGACTTTCCGAGATCTAATCAACCGCACAGAGCAGCGTCGCTAGACAGGTTTCGCAAGAAGAGAAAAGAACGATGCTTTGATAAGAAAGTTAGATATGGTGTTCGCCAGGAAGTTGCTCTTAGGTTTGCATTTTCCTTCCCTGAAGTGCCTTGTGAACGTTTTCATCAAATTTTGAACTAGGAAAGTTGTTTTTATTGATCTTGCAGTTGATGCTAACAAATTTGCCTGGGAACTAGTATAGTTTTAGTAACAATGGCCCTTTTGAGGTTTGAGGAATTACATGAGCATTAATACTTAAAGGAGGTTATGGTTTATATACGACAGGAGATATGTTTGGTGTTACCGGATTGCCAATGTAAATTATCTTTATTGCAAATTTTATATTTATGCAAATTATGTTTCTCCTTTTCATACATTATATGAGCATGATCATCACATGCATCAATAATGTTAAGATTAGTTCACTGTTTTTATGCATGCTATTCATTAATGTTAGAATCTGACGATCTTTATAAATATGTGTTTAATAAATTACCGTCCAATTCTAAAGAGCAATAAATAATCATTTTCGCAGGCTCATGTAGCCCAGATAGATAAGCTTTTATTAAAGTTGTGTTCTATGTTGAGGAATCTTGTTAACAAGATATTGCAGTGTCGTCTAGTCTTCTATGGGTCTAATTTTCTGTAAAACAGTTAGAATTTAACAAAATTATTAGGATCTAGGGAGTATATGTAGTGCTGATAGATTAACAAATCAGGAGTTACAAGGTAATATTTCTTAGAACATCAGACTGTACTAGGATAACATTTTTCCACCTGTTTAGTTTCACTATCATCAAATTTAATTATTAATTCATGGATGCTCTTGTTGCTTTTCACTGACCTCAGCATTGTTCATTTTGCTACAAAATTATCAAACTCAATCAACAAAATTTTAGAGCAGGATATCTACTGGGAATAAGCTGGGATCTGGCATATCTATTCATGTCCTTAAAACTTATTATAAGTTAATACAGTGCTTATTTAATGAAGAAGTCATTACTGAAAAGAACTGCTTTTCAATAAAAGTTTCATTTAAGAATCACTATAAGCTCATATTTCTAATTCCATGATCAATGTTGTGTAAAAATTCAATTTGAATTCACTGAAAACACCTAATATTGATGATTTAGGGGATTTATATTCACTGAAAACACCTAATTTCATGATCGATGTTGTCTCTTTAAATTGTTTTCAGTCTGACATGTGTCTTATATAGGTCAAGTGTGATAAATAAATGGTCTCACAAACGGGAAAGGAATTTAAAGAATTCAAACAATGGCAAAAAGTATTTTCCTTCAATGTTTAATTGTCTGCTCTAGGAGCAATAGAAGAACCACACAAACAAATGGGAGAGCATACCCTTTTAATCTTTTAGGGAATTTTCATCTCTATTAATGATTAAGTAACAGAATAATTTAGAAAGAAAATATATATACACACACTATTGAGTTCTTGGAAACTGAAATCTTAATATCTTGGATGTTTTATTTACTGAACAGGAGTCTAGAAAGCTCATTAGGGACTGTCTGTACTTATTGGCAACTTTTATTGTTCGATATTTGGTAATTTCTTATCTCTGTGATTGCATCAGGATGCAGCGTAATAAGGGTCAATTTACATCTTCCAGAAAATCTGATGGTGATTATGGCAGTTGTAGTCAGGATGATGATAACCTAGCAGATACTGTGTGAGTTTTATACCATCTTCAACTGTGCTGTTCTTTGCATTTTCTTTCAATGAAGATCTGGCTAATGTATTTTCTGTTTTACCTTCAGGCATACTGCCAATATATTTATCATTTCTCTCATTTATAAGATTTCCAGGTGAAATCTCAAGATAAGATCCAATAATTGAAGTTACTATATAATGTCATTTTCTCAATCTTTCCAGTTGCACGCACTGTGGCATTAGCTCAAAGGCCACCCCTATGATGCGACGTGGCCCATCTGGTCCAAGGTCCCTATGCAATGCTTGTGGACTTTTCTGGGCAAACAAGGTTGGTGTCTCTACTGTGATTGATAGTTCATATTTCTTCACTTTCTCCACGTTTCTCATTTACAATTGAGAATGTTGCTGTTCCATGATTCTTTGCAGCATTGTCACTGTAGTTCTGCTCATATATTGGGTAGTTTTAGATGTATTTAAGTCACTTTTAAGTTTTTAACTGCTTGTTGAAGATTTATTAAATTGGATTGGTTATAATTAAGATTCCAATTAAAAATTTTCAGTGACATCTCATTGACTCACTCTATAAAGCTATTGTCAAGGAATAAGATTTACATAGTTGCTTTAGCCTTCAGTATGAGCCAAGTAACTCCCGCACTTCTCCCTATCTCTGTTCTACATGAAAAAACAAATATCCAGAGTGATGGGGACGGGGAATGTGATTTGTGTCCTTGCCGACTGTACATTATGCAATTATTTAGTATGTAATATTTATCTCTTTTTGTGTGCATAGAAGTTGAAGATTTTGTTTGTAGCTATATTTTAAGTTTCCAAGATTTTTCTTCTACACTTTTCTCTGCCTTCTTTATCCCAACACCCATCCCCCATATTTCTCTCCTTGCATGTGCGCTAGCCCACAAGATTCTACATCAAGGAAAGGAAATGTACTTTTACGGACATTTGTATTCCCTCCCCATTTTTACCTTTTCGATATTGATTTTTTTTTTGCTTACAAGTGTTATCCACCGTCTCTTTACGGACATTGTTTTAAATTTACTTCTAGTTTTGCATGTAGATTAATGTTTTCCCCTCTTCATAATATTCAACGTGCTTTGAGTTCTTAACTATTGTAACTTCATGCAGGGTACTTTGAGAGATATTCCCAAGAAAACTCATGAACATTCCCCGACTCCAGTTGAGCAGGTATGATTCATAAGATTGTGAAGTTGTTCAACGTCTGGACCCCCTGCTAACATAAACTTTTTTTTCTGACATAGGGAGAAAGCGAACCAAATGACTCGGATTCTGCAACTGCTATTCCTACAGAAAGCAACGTAGTACCTTTCTCAAACGGGGATGACTCGGCTCTAATCGGCATTGCCGAGCACTAATCATCCATGCCAATATTTGCCAATGTGTCAGTCAGCTAGATCTTTCATTAGTAATTTCTTTAAAACTTGTCCTACGTGTACAGATATCATAGTTGCCTTGATCAAATATACGAGGTTTCTCCTCCTATTCCTTGAGTGAGTACCTTTTGCATTAATTAAAACTCTTTTTTAAGAGAAAAGCTACTTGAGATGTATCACTTGAAGCTTCAACAACTATCCTTTTTCATATGCCATAAGCTTCCAGCATCTTTACCCCTCGACTATCTAAGCCTCTTTTCATATATGAATACATATATATATATATATTGTTGAGGGCGAGGATCTGCTTTGGAGTTTTTCACTCCCTAACGGTGGAGATATTGTTTTTGGGATGTTTATATTCGGTTGTAGTTATGCTTTTGTTTCTCTAGTCCAAGGAGAGCTCAAATGATGAAATATTTTCTTGGTGAATCTAGGCCTCTTGTTGAAATTTCGTGAATTCCTTTTTGGCTTTGGAGATAAAATCCAAGGTTAAAATTGAGCATATCTTCACCATTGAGGGAGAAAGATTGTAAAGCAGATACTCTCCCTGAATATATATAATAAATAATCAAATGCATCTTAAGATCCATATCTTCACCATTGAGGGAGAGATATTGAGAGATTTGTAAGTTAGATACTCTCCCTGAATATATATAATAAATAATCAAATGCGTATTTAGTTCACGTAAAGTATGAATAATCACTTATATGAAGAGTCAATTGGAGTTCTTATATATAGTATTCCTTCTTTGTCAGATCCTTGTCGTGATCCATCGTTTTCTTTATGGTCATTTGAGCCAAGCTGAAAATACAAAAGAATATCAACTATGGAATGTCTTGATGTGAATGTGGTAGCAATAGCATGGCAGTTGTTTTATTCCATTTTTATTATTTTGATTATTATTCGTTGACCATTAGCTTCCATTTGTAGGATTAGTAGTAGGCCTAGTAGTGTCCTTGTCATGACCGACCGACCTACCTTTTTACTTATCGAATTTCCTCGTTCTCCTATGAGTTGACTTTGCTGCAACTTCAGTCTATTTTATTCGCGCTAATTACATGGGGAGCGTGTCTAACCTCCATTTAGCTATTCACATTCAAAGTAAGGTTAGAAAGATTATTCGAATTAAGTGAAAATTTTTGAGTTAGATGAGTTGATGAGTTTTATTTTATTATTTTAATTTAATTTTAATTTATTTTTAAATTGAGTCGAGTGAAATTGTTTCAGTTTAATTTTTAAAAAATTAAACATGTCAAATTAAAATTTTGTTAACAATATGGTTAACTTTAATTTAGAGCACATAAATTTGAAATCATATATATTTGCAAAGCTGTTTCAAGGCAAAATAAGAGAAAAGAAAAACAAGATACTTTAGTATCATAAACTTAATTTGATAATTATTTATCATTTTAATTTTTTTAAAATTTTCATTTTATATATTTTTAGAGTTTTATATAATGTTATATCTAACTTTTAATTGTTCTTTTTAATTCTTTTATGATTTTTTATTTTTATATCTTTTTACCGAAAGAGATCAATTTTCTTATTTTCAAATTTAACTTGTCTAAGTGCTTACGCCCACTTATTATTTGAGTTGTAAAATTCAAATTAACTTGAACTCAAAAATTAATTTTTTAATAAAGTTGAATAAATCAAATAACTCAATTAGATTAAGTCATAATTTAAAAATAATAATAATAAAATTTGAGTCATGGGGTTGTACAAATTTGGATATTTGAATTTAGCACTTTTTTTTCTAATTTGGTACCTAAGCTTGTCAAATGTTATACAAATTATTCTAAATTATACATGAAATTTGGTCCAATGTGTAATTTGATAATATGAACTTTGATTCGTGCAATTATATGCATGAAACTTGAATTATGGTTCATATATATACATGAAACTTTGATTTTAATTCACATGTGCACATTTAAATAAATGAATACATATATTTATTTCTATATTAGATAAATATAATTGTTTGTGTATACAATATATCAAACGTAAAATGGTGTTAATTTGATAATATTGTCGTGATTTATGAAAATTGAATCAAATCAAAATTTTCATGTATAAAATTATATAAAATTAAAATTCATGTATAACATTGTACATTAGATAAAAGTTCATGTATAATTTAGGTGCTTATACCTTTATTTATTTATATGAAATTGTTGCTTTTAATTTTAAATTAATTCAAATATTTGCTTTCAAACAAAAAAAAAAAAGTAAGTTGCAACACATTTTTTACTCTTCCTAGTGTAAAAATATTGTTGTTTACTATTTATTTGATGATATTTACAAGGGTAAGTATTTGATAGATTGACGGTGCACTTTTTTATTCTACAAATAATCTCAAATTTTTTACATTTGTCTTTTTTTTAATATGTATTTTTAATAATTTACTATATCCCATGCATTATGATAGGAACTCTCAATTCTCTAGCACACACTGCCCTTTTGATCATTTCTTCATTGTATCTGCAGTAGCATTCAAGTAATGCCCTTTGATTTCACCTGTTTCATCCTGTGATTTATAAATTGCTTCGACACAAAATAAGAAACGGTCTCTCCAGCGCATAAATGGTTGGGAGTTCATATAAGACATTTATCAACCCCCAACCCTACTTGTAGAGTTTAAAACTTCATTCACAATTTACCAAATATTTTATCTATTTATAAATATATTGCTTAAAAATGGTGAAATTATTTTGGTTCTTAACATTATAGTTACTACCTTAACAACAATAATTTTTGTGGTGCAACAATGATTCGAATCTAAACTATTTATGAGACAGATGAATATCCGATTAATAGGCCACGACTTAGAGTTAACCTTAACTACAAGATAACAAAGCAATGGCTTCTTCTTTTCTTTTCTTTTCTTTTTTATGACAGGTAATTAAATCAATTTACTTTTTTGTTAAACCAATGAGACTAATGACTAGTGTGGTTTGAATGGGTTGAGATATCAGTTTGAAAAGTGCTTTTGAACTGGTTAAATAGAGAATCGATATAAACCGAGTAAAAAATTTTCGTATCAATTTTTTAACTCTTTTTTTGAATATTTTTAAATTTTTAATATTTTTTAAATCAAACCAATTAAACCAATTAGACTAACAAATTAGTGGCCTGGTCAATTTGACACCAATTCGATTTAAAAAACATTAGTATTTACATTACTCATCACACATGCAATTATTTAATTTTAACCAGATAAATTCGTAATTAAAGTAAAATTATTATAATAAATTATGCAAATATAAAATTAATAATCATGTGAGAACAACGTGAAATAATATGGGTAAATTTTCGTTTTCATCAGTTAACTAAAAAAATTACAATTTGGTCACTAAACTATTCAAATGTTTTTATTTAAGTCACTAGGCTGTTTTTTTTTTTTTAAGTTCCGATAGTGAGCTCCAATCAACAATTTGACGATCGGATGGTAGATCAGTACCCATCAATGAGTAGAAGAACATACCTTAGATCCAGGTTAATCTGACGATTAATGTTGGACATCAAAGAAAAAATAGTTTGAATTTTGGTTTGCAGATTTGAAACGTCCAAAGCCATTTCATGAAAAAAACTGAACTGTAGAAATGAAGGGAAAAAAGAGCTTTCGATTGGTGTAGACAATGTGAACAGAGAAAGCCATATAATATCGATGTTAACAGTCCGGTAACTTAAATAAAAACTTTTGCATAATTCAGTGACCATATTATAAGTAATGTTATAATTTATCAATAAACAAAATACTATAAATTGAGTAACTATAGTAACTTAAGCAAAACACTAAATGATAAAAAAAAAACCCCTTAATCACATAAAACAAATTATCGGGGAAATTACCAAGAAAAGCCGTTTTTTCAAAATTTACCGAAATGGGCCGATTTTTTTATTATTTACCGGAATGGTCCATTTTCCGGGAAATCGCGTCCACGTCAGCGCGATGTCAGGGTACGTGTCAGGACATCGCGTCCACGTCACCGCGACCTGCTGACGTGGAAGGAAATCACGCGCAATGTCCTCCGCGCGTGAATAAGACTTCTAACGGTCAAAAATTTGACCGCTGCACCTAACGGTAAAAAAAAACTATAAATACCCCACCCTTTTTTTTCACAAACAAATCCTATCTAATATTTCCTCTCTAATCCTCTCAATTTCCTTCCAAATTTCCTTCCAAAATTCTCTCAAACCCATATTTAATTTCAATTTCCTCTCAATTTCCTTCCAAAATTCTCTAAAATCCATATTTAATTTCAATTTCCCTCAATTTCATTTTTAAAATAATTTTAAATTTTTTATATTTTTAAAATAATTTTAAATTTTTTATATTTTCATCAATGGCGGATTATTGATTCGTCTTGATAGGAATCACATATCGGTGGAGCAAATGAAAATGGTAAGTATTAAATTTAATTTTTAAATGTTATTTAAGATTTTTTTATTTATGTATTTTTAGATAATTATTAATTTATTATTTGTTATAAAAGTCTGAAGATCGGTTATTGGAATGCAATATCCGGAATATGCATGCTCCTCCATCACTGTTAGTAGAGAACTACCTGCGGGAAGCGAGTTTTTGGCACGTGGAGACGGTAGGCCGGGGATGCAAGTTGGACCCGAAACTGATCAGTGCATTGATCGAGAGGTGGAGACCCGAGAAGCACACATTCCATCTTCCATGTGGAGAGTGCACTATCACTCTAGAAGATGTCCATCTGCAATTGGGATTGTCGGTGGATAGGCACCCAGTCACTGGTCTGCCCAATCTAGCAATTGGGAGGCGGTGTGCTACGAGCTTTTGGGCGCTATTCCGGATAAAATGGATGGAGGTAAGGCCGAGATGGGCTGGTTACATGCCACCTTCCCCGATCCGAATAAAAATTCAACCGAAATTGAAAGAATCTGATATGCTCGATCATACATTCTTCAAATAATTGGAGGTTATCTGATGCCCGACACGTCACGGAGCCGTGTACATCTAAGGTGGCTGCTAAAACTCGTTGATTTTAGAAGAGCCGGTGAATTTAGTTGGGGGTCTGCCGTCTTGGCAACATTATATTGGGAGATGTGCGGGGTGACGCGACCGAGGAGAGCAAACATCGGAGGTTGCCTGTTACTACTGCAATCAAGGGCACGGTTTCGCTTTCCATTTCTACGTCCTCGAGTGAACCACCCATATACATTCCCACTCGTAACGAGGTAAATTTTATATTACATTTTGGAATTATTATGTAGATTTTTTAAAAATAAAAGTATGCTAAAAATTTATTTAATTAGGTGGAACCATCCGGCAAGTTATCATGGATTACCGTCTGAACTTGAAGATATACGGCTTCTAGTAGAGCAACGGTCGGAAGCAGAAGTAAGTATTATTGCAAATAGATATTTCCATACATTTGCTAGTCGATTGATATTTAGTATTTAGTATTTAGTATTATGTATATAACTAATATTTCTATCATGTTCATATAGTTTCAATGGACACCATACGAGGATCCGCAATTGGGCAAGAATCCGGAAGAGTTTTACAAAATCTGAACACTTGGCACGCGAAAGTGGTGTTGATCAACTATGCAACCGTGGAGCCCCACCAGACAGATAGAGTGCTACGACAGTTTGGATGTAGACAACCGATTCCTGCGGACCCTGAGGTGTTTGACGATCACCACAAAATCGACCTTCGGCTATTAGGTACGGATTGGCCTAGATACTGGTCCGAGTACACGAAAATGTGGGAAATCGGCATGAATATCTACCTACTCGGGAACAAATCATCGTTCCAGAGTTAGCGTGCGTTCCAGAATACATGCCATGGTTTAGGATCCATGACAAGCCGTATTTACTTATGCTAGAGGCAGCGGCAAATACGTGTCGGAAGGGAAAGGCGCGGGCCTCTAAATCCAAGACGAGAAGACTACAAAGGCAACCCCTCAACGAGGCCCAGACAGTCACCCGGCTCATCATCAGTGGCCATGCAATCACCGTCCCCAACGAGAGCACCGACGCAGTCACCTGACGCAGCAATTCAACAGATGATACACACGCAACCGCCTTTCCCTATGATGCCAGGTGTGTTTCCTAGCCCTTATATGTATCGTAACCCTTACATGTATCCTTTTCTGAATCCTATAGCAGGTTGGAGCCAAATGCCCGGTTCAGCTCCATTTCCTGTTATACCGAGCGGACCGCCGATATCTAGGCCAGCGGCGCAGGAGGGATCGCAAGGGGGGCCGTCGGGGAACTCTCCTTTTTACCAATCGCCACCAACGTATGGCTTTCAAACACCGTCGCCGTTCATGATGCAAACACCTCCACATACACTATTCTTTGAAGGTGGATCATCGTCCCAAGTCCGATAACCAGATGCCGAATCGGAAGAACCACAATCACCACCGGAGGAAGAACAACCGCCTCCGAAATCTAGAGGAAGGAGGAATCCAAATACAGAATCACAACTACCGCCATGTGGAATCGAATCCCAAGATAGACATTGATTGCCGATTTAAATTTATTATTTGATGTAATAAAATAGAAGTTTATTTGATGTAATACGATAGAAATTTTTTCGAGTTATTTTGATATTATTTGATGTAATAAAATAGAAGTTTATTTGATATAATAGGCATAGAAATTTTTTTGAGTTATTTTGATATTATTTGATATAATAAAATAGAAGTTCTATTTGATGTAATAAAAACCCTAATTTAATTAAAAACCCTAACTCTAACCTAATTTAATTAAAAACCCTAACTCTAACCTAATTTAATTAAAAACCCTAACCCTAACCTTAACCTAATTTAATTAAAAACTCTACTCTAACCCTAACCTAATTTAATTAAAAACCTTAACAGCTTAAAATGAGCAAGAGATACGGGTGGCCACTTACGTTCATCTGGGACCGGTGGGAAAACGTGTCTCCATACGTTGTACATGTTATCTAATTTGTACACTTCGTCTATATAACTCATCGGATCCAGACGGAGTTTCTGACAAGCTGCAATAACATGAGCGCATGGATAACGAAGTGCATCAAACTTCCCACAGTCACAAATCTTGTTTCGCAAGTGTACACGATATTGTCTGCTAACAACACCTTGGTGCGGTCTGTCAAATTCCGTCACGCGAAACCATAAATTGTCTTGATCGTGACACACTTTGTGCATGATGTTTGCACTCGCCTTCGCCTTGTTAATTTCTTGAACTACCTTACTGCACCATATATGGCCACCCTGCATCTGGCCTGCATAAGTTGTTGCTCGCTTTGGAAATAGCGCCGCCAAACTGAAATATGTCTCTCGCACAACCGATGTTATCGGTAGATGACGCGTTCCTTTAAGAACAGAATTTATGCATTCTACCAGGTTCGACGTCATATGGCCATATCGTAGGCCTCCATCGTATGCTTGTTCCCACTGTTCGAAATGTATGTTACAAAGGTAGTCCGCCCCTTCTCCGTTTTGGGATTGTAAAATTGCCAACATCTCGTGAAAACGATCTTTATTTATTTCATACTCTGCCAAAATAAGATCATAGCGAATCTTTTATACCACTTCTACCAATAAAACTAATTCAAATTGACAAACGAAATAATACAGTTATAGACTAAATACCCATGTTGGTCACTTGTCGTCGTTCGCTCTTAGATGGATATTGCCTGTAGTAGTTCGAAGCAACGTGTCTTAGGCAATATCTATGGTGTGTGCGCTGCCACAAGCCTCCCTCTTGATCAAATGCAGCTAGTATACCAAATACCGATCCAAATAACACAGATATCGGTTGAGGCACACATGCCTCCTTAACCTAGAGAGAAAGAAATCCCATCATCGACGACTCCGGTGTTATTGCAAATGCAATTGGAAGAATTCTCCCACCGCCATCCCGTACATCGCAACCAATAGCCGATGAGTATACCTACCGAACATGAAGGTACCGTCAATTTGTACCAACGGCTTGCAGTATGGAAATGCATCTCAGCATTGCTTAAAGGTCCAAAATAGGCGTTTGAACACTTGGCATCCACGTAGCAATCGGCCGTTGTAGTATGCATATTCCGTTTCAAGGTCTGTGATGGCACCTGGGACGTATCTCTCTATCACCTGACACCACTGTCATATTTCATTATATGAGGCGTCCCACCCACTATGCATATTCTTCAACGCCTTTTGCTTAGCTATCCAAGCCTTGCGGTAAGAGGGCGTGTACCTCATTTGGCTACGGATATTGGCAATTATCACCGGCACTGAAGTCCTAGGATCTGCTTTTATCGTGGGCAGTATCAAGCTAGCTAACATAGTTGAATCCATTTTGGGATGATCTTGTGAAACACCTACAGAGGAAGTACATTAAATAATACAACATTGTAAAATAAAATTATTATTCAGATACATTAAATACTGTACCTGCAGCACATGTATGTGGACCTTTGTACTTTTTTTATCTCCCACAACCCTGTCATTTTCCTTAACGAGGAGATGATTTTCCATGAACATGTGCCGTCTTGCACCGCACACTTCGCCTCAAACTTATCAGATTTTGATTTAACGACGTGGTAATTAACGTCGTTTTTGATGCTATGCTGTTTCAAAGCACCAATAAAACTATTATTGTTGGTAAACTGATTACCAACTTCAAGTTCACCGAAATCTACCCCCGAACTTGTACGATCGCGCAACCGGTGTGGTAGATCTGGAAACTCTAACGCATCATCTGCTGACAGATCGACATTATGCATGTGGGCTGGAGGTGAGTATGCTCTGAATCGTGGATTTTCTTCATCATCTGAACTCCTTTCAGCATCTTTACCTTCTGTTAGAATAGGCTTCGGTTCAGAAAATAATCCCACTTCTGCACCATCCGGCCAGGGCTCTCGAGGTGGATCCACACCGGAGTCATCTTCTAACCCACAATCATCTGCAGCGTACGACGTCCCCTCACCGATTGACGTCGTAGGTAGTACGTCATCCTTTATTCTGGGCATTTGATAACGTCCCAATTGGATGTAGATTGTCATCCACTAGAACTTGATGCAGTTCCCCAGTACGTATTTCCAGCATCAAACATCGAGCCACTGACGTACATGTCTCATCCACCGACAGAGTGTCTTGCAGGGGATGTGCATTCGACACCGCTACCGAACATGGGCTATTCTGTATTTTGTAACCCGCTAACCGAGTGTCGGCCAGGAGTCGTGTATACATCTCGAACACCGGACGGAAGTACATCAGTTGGTGACGTAAATTGTACATATAACTCAATATAAGATGCTCCACTAGCAAGATGAGTCTGCACCATTGCCTCCAAGCTACGAGCACCTTTTATGTCGAACGAGTCATATGTCACCGAATCAACGCAAGAACAAAATCGATACGTGATTGACAGAACTTTCATTGGCGTCGTTTCGAAGATTTTACGCCTAATTCTTTTACGAAGTTCTGTCAAATCTATGTCTGGTTAAATGACAGTCGCACCGAATTTTCCGACAAAAAAACAACACCATTCTCGGTGTGGCAAATCTCACCATCATAGTAAATAACAGCACTAATACGTTCACTCATTTTGAAACTCTAACTTTCTTAGCCTCTCTAAATTGTTTCTGCTATGACTTATGCATTCTAAGAACATTTTTTGCCTAATTTATAGCCTCAGCACAAACTTGCTACTGTAGCAAAATCGCGTCCACGAGGGCGCGATTTCATAATTTCTTCTCAAATAGCATCCTGGTAGAAACGATTTTATACTATTTGCTCAGAAACGTCAAAAAAAATTATTTCTTACATGACCAACTGTAGCAAAATCGCGTCCACGAGGGCACGATTTCACAGTTTCTTCTCAAATAGCATCCTGGTAGAAGCGATTTATACTATTTGCTCAGAAACGTCAAAAAAAATTATTTCTTACATGACCTACTGTAGCAAAATCGCGTCCACAAGGGCGCGATTTCGCAATTTCTTCTCAAATAGCATCCTGGTAGAAGCGATTTTATACTATTTGCTCAAAAATGTTAACTCGAAATAATTTATTCCGAGACCTAAAAGCCCTAAAAGCCTGAACCCTAAACCCTAAAATAAAAAAAACCAAACGTGAAAAAACGTCAAGATCGCGTCCCCCGAAACGCGCTACGTGTCAGGACATCGAGTCCATGTCAATGCGCTGACGTGGACGCGATTTCTCGAAAAATAGACCATTCCGGTAAATAATCAAAAAATCGGCCCATTTCGGTAAATTTTGAAAAAAACAGCTTTTTTTGGTAAATTGCCCCAAATTATCAACATGTAAAAATATATTTATAATATTCCGACCTCACAAAAAAATGAATATAAATATGATATGAAAAATAACATGAACGAACATGAATACATAAACGTGACAAAATCGATACTATTGCTGTAACTTTCAATTTTTTGTGTCATATATCTTATTGATTGTTTTTTTTTATAGTAATATTCAGTATCATTTTATAGAAAATTTGACACATTAATTAAAAAATATATAATTATTTGGTGCCGTGACGAAATTTTTTAATTTCACAAACGGCGTTGAGATTTTGCCGCATATCTTTTAAGTTGTTTAAAAAAGAGAGAGAGAGTATTTGATATATTGACAATGTACTTTTTAAATTTCACAGGTAGAATTATAAATTTGCCATATATTCCATCCTTTATATATTATATATACTTGTCATCATCTAACTTTATAGAATTTTTAAATTTCACTCGGCATCAAATATTTTCCTTTAAAAATGTGACAAAAATCTCAACTCTACTTATGAAATTAAAATTTCTACTGCTTGTATACTAAAACGACATTTTTAACAAATGTGTTTATTTATATTATCTTTTATATCATTTTATTTATTTATTTTATTATTTCTCATATTAAGTATGTGTTGTTATGAATTTGAAAGTTGTTAAATCTAATCAACCATGCTCAAATAATTGCAATTTATGCCATATTTTAGGTAAAAGTATTATGAAGGCCCTTGTAGTAGGAGTCTGATTGCATATTACCCCTCTGCTAAAAAAATGGACAGATTAGTCCCTGTATATTAGATCAAAGAGTAAACTGATCATTCTGTTATAAATCTTATCCATTTATGCCATTAAAAATTAGTTCTTGGATGTCAGCATGAAGTACACATGACATGCCAAAAGTCACTTTCTAGTTATTCTATCAGCCACGTAAGTTTTAAAAGTACAAATGAATAATATAAAAGACTAATTTGATCTTTACTCTAATATACAAAGACTAATTTTCTCATTTTTAATTAAATAAAACAAAATACAATTTGATTATTAATACAGGGACTTTCGTGATATTTTTACCTAAAATTCTATCATAAATAAAGTTATTAAACATTTAAATTATTTTAGTGATATATATATTATTTTTTGAGTTTATTGCGAATTATCCATTCAAATATAATAGTATACTTGCGTGCATTTATCTAGTAAATATAACAATCCTCACCGCACGCTTGTGTCGTTTCAATCCAGAGCCGTTGGATCTCTTTTATCCTTCCCAGATTTATCTCTAATTCTCTATCATTGTGGGCCCAACCTCTTCCAAAGTTTTTCATCATTCATCAATTCCATTGGACCTCACTTTGTCTCACTTGGTATAATTATGATTTTAATCATTTTAAATTTAATATCTTTTTAAAAAAATTAAAGTTTAATATATTTACTTTACTTTAACATAATTTAATATGGTTAGGATAAATTTGATGACCATGCATCACTTTAATGGAAAAAAACAATGGCTTGACAAGTAGAGCCCTCGGTTTAGAGTACTTAGATTCGAGATTTATCATGCACAATTATATGCATAAGTTTATAAATTTCATTATATGTAGAGATTTTAATCCATTTAGTCCCAATTTGTTAGTTTTAGCCTGGATTATATCAATTTGCTAATTTGTAATAGTTTAATATTTGTAGTTATTAAGACTTATTTTTATAATTATACCGTACATGGTACATCCAAATAATATTATTACAAAAGTAGAATTATAGTATAAGGACTAAAACCAGAATTAGACCATCTTACTTTATCCGCCACATATCATTAGTGTACTCCCGCAGAACACCTATCAAAAGCCCTTTTGCTTTTTTTCTTTCATTTATTTTATTTTATTTTATATTCATATAGGGAAATAGTACTTCTCGACAGGGCGACTCATTTTCTTTCTATCAAAAAATAAAATTTAAAAATAAGAAAAATTTTCCAATTTGAGTTTCTTTAAGGAAACACGAGCTCAGGCCCCTGCAAATCTTAGCTATATTTAGGGTTATTTTTCAACCTTTTATCATTCTTTTTTCTTTCAATTTTTTTCTTCTAATAATCGATTTTTTTTCTTGTTCAACCTGAAAAATATTCTATCTAGGGTTAGGGTTTAGAAAATGGAAAAATATTGATGAAAAAGATTAATATTAAGTGAATTTTATGTAACCAGTAACCCGACGGAAGCCATGGCTTTTCAATGAAACAGGTGATAATCGCTAACTCGAGGGGGCATCGATTTTCGCTAAAGTTGGAAAGGTGCGGCCTTTGGTTGTTCCTTTTTGCTGTTTTTATATGGCGGCGGCGAATCCTCAGCCACTGCAGACGCGTCCGTTTGTGGACCACGCGCGAGGGACGATACAGATCGAGGACGACGATGGAGATTACGAAGATGACGCCATGGATGACGTGGAGGACGCGAATGCCAACTCTGTGAATGTGGCGGAGCATGGAACAGGAGTAGTAGGCGGCGTTAATGATGGCGGAGGCGTGGTTATGGCATCGAGAACTAGCGAGCTTACTCTCTCCTTTGAAGGAGAAGTTTACGTGTTCCCTGCTGTTACGCCTGAAAAGGTTTTTAGCTTTTTATCCTCTTTCAAATAAAATTTATATTTATTGCTAGTTGTTTTTTGTTTTATTTTAGTAACAAAATAATTCTCTCCTGTGAGTCCAATTGTTTTTGCAAAGCAAATTTCGATTAGTACCGTTAGATTTTTATTTCCTTTTTTCCCCTTTTGTATTCTTATTTTAAAGTAATGTTTTGACGTGAGAAATGTGACCAAGTTAGCTGGAAGTGTAATAATGTGCCTGTTATTCGATTCTTAAATAAAAGGTTTAATACGCAGAAGCTGAATTCATTTCTTGGAATATGGTTGATGGATTTAATTATTGATTTGTGGCTGAAGTACTAATTTCGTTGAATAGTTTGTTGACTGAATTATGGAAGCAAAACAATTGTTTCTTTGCTGATAATAACTTCTGATAACTTTGGAAAATTACTGTTTCACTCTTAATCTAGCTAGAAGTTTATGTTTTAATAATTGGTAGGAAATATGTTGGATTCAAGTTAAAGTCTCCAAATCTAATATGCTGGTTGTGCTTTTTCTTGTTCAATATGTGTCCATCAATCATCAGTGAAATTAATGACAATTTGCTATTTTACTATAGTCAGCCCTTAAATTGATTTTGTGCATTAGAGTTTTAATTGCCTTATTTTCATTTTGAGGAGTGGTTTTAATTGTTTATGTGCTTTTTCTGTATCGGTTGAGTAATAAGTAAATTATTTTACTATTCTATTCTTTCAATGCATGCACTGGTTTAGAGTTTCTTCCCTTTTCTTCTGAATAAGCATACGTTTTTGTTTGATTGTATGCAATAGGTTCAAGCTGTTCTATTGCTTCTAGGTGGTCGTGAGATCCCCACCGATGTTCCTACAATTGAAGTACCTTTTGATCAAAATAACAGGGTATTGCGGCTGTTAAAATAATTATAAACAATTGAGTAATTGCATTCCACTATTTGTTTTTTTCATTTTGTTCCATATATCATATTGGATAGGGTGTAGGTGATCTTCCGAAGCGCTCCAATCTTTCAAGACGAATAGCATCCTTGGTTAGGTTCCGTGAGAAAAGGAAAGAGAGATGTTTTGACAAGAAAATTAGGTATACAGTACGGAAAGAGGTTGCACAGAGGTATGACTTTTTGTCCTCAATTTGTTTAGGTCTACAGTTTAATATTTTGAAATTATGTTCTTTGATGTAGAACTTAATAGTGGAAACAACAGCTATCCAAAACTTTTGGTGGCAGTGGAAAAGGCTATAGACATTTATTATAGGTTGTCATCCTGAGAAGTGTTTAATACGGCGAGCAGTTGGTTTTGTTTAAGTTTGAATTTAAAAGCTTCCATGTGTTCTTGCCTCTTGTGAAAGAGAGGCAGGCATAAAAGTAGGCGTGGACTTTGATGTCTGCTATATGTATAGGCTATTTAAATTTCACAATTTTATGTACTGATTATCTTATGAGACTAATAGAATAGTGAGTGGAGATGAACACATTAGTGTTAAATGTATTACTGCATTTTTATGTATATACAAGTGGCAGTGGTACAGCTGATAGTTTTATTCTGGTAGGATGCACCGTAAAAATGGGCAGTTTGCATCTTTAAAGGAAAGTACTAGTACTTCAAGCTGGGATTCCTCTCAAACTGACCTTCAAGATGGTACTCCTCGTCCAAAAACTGTGTGAGTTCCAAACTTGCATGTTACCAGGTTATTTGGATATAAATATCATGTTGAACCTTTTGAAGAAATATATCTTCAATGTGTTATAGTGTCCGGAGATGTCAGCATTGTGGTGTTAGTGAAAATAATACTCCAGCAATGCGTCGTGGTCCAGCTGGTCCAAGGACTTTATGTAATGCATGTGGGCTTATGTGGGCCAATAAGGTTTGTTAAATTAGTTTTGAATGATGCTTTCCTTGTGGATGCTTGATTTGCAGTTCCATGGTCTATTATTTCTGTTTCACATTTGATACTGCATGCTTGTCCCTATAGTATTCTCTATTAAGCATCATCTTGTGTAGTTATAGCACGTCAGCATAGTTTTTGGAGTGTTGCTGGTAATCTTCAACAATCCTTCTTTTTGTTGTTGTTGTTGTTGTTGTGATTTGTCGTTTTCTGTAACTTCATGTTGAACATACAGGGAACGCTGAGAGATCTTAGTAAAGGAGGAAGGAGTATTTCCATGGACCAAAATGAACCTGTAAGTATCACGGGGATGTTCTCTACTTTGCAAATATTTATTTTATTATTTTCACTTGCTACTTTGGTTAAAAATTGTTGAATGAATTATATATATGGTATACAGGAAACAACAATTGATGTTAAGCCTTCAATTATGGAAGGGAACTTCCCTGGTAACCAGGATGAACATGTACATACATATTCTTCTCCTTTATGATCGAGCTTTTTAAGGTGGTTGTTTTCTTTCCTCTAACATGTACATAGATTGTGCAGGGGAATCCTTTAAAAGATGTCACTGATGGATCCAATAATGCTTCTGTCAACCCAGATGAAGAAGTAGGTTTTCTGATCCTAACTGAACTTGAATTACATGTTTTTATTTTGAAAGGAAAATCTGTTACCACCTGAAAGAAGTTCATCTTATAGCATTTAAATGTAATCTTTAAATATTGATGATTGTTATTGCTCATTTATGCATTTATTCCCGGTTGATACTTTACCATAGGTATCGACTTGAAGACCAAATTCATTTCTGGATTGGTGTTATGTATTGATTTTTTCTTGTATTTGATTGGGCCATCTCTGTTGAGTAGGATTTTTATGGGCATAGATTCTTAGAAGGGACAAATTCTTAAATCTTAAATTTTGTGTTTTAGGTGGATATTTATTTACATATTGAAGCAACTGAACAAGATTCAGCAGAACAATTCTCAGAACTGAAATAAATTATTGAACCAGTCTAATAGGTAATCTGTTCTTTTTCTTTGTAACTTGCATTTCCACTTGGTGCAGGATTTGCATGAAAATGCAGAGGATCTTAAAAACTCTTTGCCTGTGGGAATTGTTCATCCCGCTGCAGATGATGATGAGCAGGTAAAACATTAGGGATTGTTACAGAGGTATATAACATTAGTGTGTATATATATTTGAAACTAAAAACAGTTCCGTTTTTCCCTAATACAATTCCTACAGCACAGCACATGTTCTTGTTTAGACATGGTTCTACTTTCTTGTAGGTCCCAATCAGGAAGTGGAGTATTTTTTTTTGGTAAAACAACTAAAAGAGCCCTTAAACTAGTTTACTTTTGTTAAATAAGCCCCTATGCTTTTTTCATATTCAAATACCCCCTATATTTTGATTTGTATTTAAATTAGCCTTTATTTCAACTGAAATATTGATTTATATTAAGAGTTCTATTTAGGTATAAGTTAAGGTTAAGGCTTATTTGGATACCAGTTAAAGATTAAGGGCTTATTTGAATACCAATTATAGTTTAAATTAGAGTTCCAAGGGTTTATTCGGGTGTAATGAAAGTATAAAGGCTTTTCTAGATAAATTGACAAGGTTCAAGGGCTTATTTACTATAATGACCATTTGTTTTCTAGAAAGCGGTTTTACTAACTGCACGTGTTCCAGACTTATATGAAATAATATAGTTTATACAAAATGCAGGAACCTCTGGTTGAGCTTGCTAATCCATCAGATACAGAAATTGACATTCCTTCTAGTTTCGATTAGAAGGTTTTCAATTTGGCTCCCAATCCAACAATTTAACAAGATGTGGGTATTAGACACACTTTTACCCCAGGTAGTTTCTCTTGCATCTGTGTGCTTGGTACAGTTAAAAAAAAAAAAGATTACCTTGTTTATATGGAGGCGAACATAGCCAGATTGTATGAGTTACCATAATTAGGAAACCAGCTTGACATTGAACCCTAAAGTACAGTAATCAGCTTGTGATTGGGAAAATACATGGTGCTGCTTTGCTTTCAGGCTGACATTTAGATAAACTTTGAATTGAAGGTTTTCCTTGTTATAATCTGTGTACATTTGATAGGTTAAAATGGCTAATGCTTTTACTAGTTCTATAATATGTGATTTCTTTAGTACTTTATACAGCATGATGAGATGCTTTTTTGTGTTTCACTGAGTGTCAATGGTTAATAAAAGGAGGCGGTCCAAAATGCTGTGTCATACATGTGTCAATGGTTATTAAGGGATTGCGTCTCTTTTAAATTAGTATGGTTACCTCCAATGTTTTGTGTTGGGTTGATTACTTATTCTTTTATTAAATTATAGAGTAAAAAATTACAATATGTTCAAAGTTGTACTTTTCATATATTTTGAATTTAATCTTCATATTTTTCTTTTTAGAAATTTAATCCTTCTATTTTGTTGAATTTTAAAATTTAGATTCATTTGTTAATATCGTTAAAATCCTTATGTTAAATCCTTATGTTAAATTTGCTAGTGTGGTATTTTGAAATAAAAATAACTCCCATGATATCAATGTATAAAAATGATTTTACAATGAACTTGAACTTGAATTTAATAGAGTTCTGCATTTTAATTTGAATTATGTCAAAATTAAATATAGAGATCAAATCTCAAATTTGAGTGAAATATAGGGTCAAAATTGAAATTTAACTATTTTATATGGTCTTAAAAAGTAGATGGATTAGAATTGAAATTTAGTCATTATTTTCTTATGTTAAAAGAATAGAGAAAAAGAATGGACAAGTGTTTAGATTATATTAAAATTAAAGTGTAGGGATTAAATTTTAAATTTGAGTAAAATATAGGGATCAAAATTAAATTTTAATCATTTTTATATGATCTTAAAAGGTAGAGGGATTGCTATTGAAATTAAACCATTAATTTTTAAGTCAAAAGGAAGATAAAAATGTATAGGTGTTTAAATTATGTAAAATTTAAGTGCAGATATTAAATATCAAACTTGAGTGAAATATAGGGATTAAAACTGAAATTTAACTATTCTTATATAATCATAAAAAGGTAGAGGGTTAAAATGGTGTCTTAAAAGGAATGCTCAATATCAATCTGAGTGAAATATAGAGATTAAAATAAAATTTAATCATCTTCATAGAATCATAAAAGGTAAAGAGGTTAAAATTGAAATTTAACCATTTTTCTCATTGTCGAAAAGAAAATATGAACACTTTCCTTTCATATATAGTGGTATAATATAATAAGTGTGTTTATAGCTAATCTTTTCTTTGTGTTTTGTAATTTTGGAATTAGTTAAGAGTTTATTTGGTCAGCATAGAGTAATTAAATGGAAAATTAAATGGAAGTGCAATTATTAAGGTAATAATTATATTCTCTTATAATTATAAAAATTGTAATTTTCTAGACATGTTATGTTTAGTAATACAAATTATAATTACATATTTATATAATTTATATTTTAAAATATTAATTACTAGAAAAATATTATTATGATAAAATAATTTCTAAGCAAGTAATAAAAATTAAATCAAATAATTGTATTTATTTTGTTAGTATAAAAAGTAGTTGATAATACAATTATTAATAAAATAACAAGGAAAATAAATGTCATATGCAATTTTATCCAAATATTCTAGTGCATATTTGTTGGGTTATTATTTTCTTTAATATTTAACATATGCTCTTTATAATCATCTGTTGGTGCTTTACCTAGTTCATCATCATTATGATTATCAATATTTCCTTATTTCATGTAGTCTTCAAAGGATGGACCATTTCAATTTCACCTATTATTGAAGTTATGAAATATGTAACATGCTAGTATGATCTATTTTTTTATGTTATACTAAGGGATGTTAATATAAGATATTTTTTAGAACAACAAATGTCTTATCAACCACATTTCAAGTCTTTAATGTCTCAAATTAAAGAGTTCGAGAGTTATATATGATGCTTGTATCTATCATAATTCTCTTAAATGGTATCATACTCCACAATATGGTGTAAGAAAATATTTTATATTTATATAATTAACATTAACCTTATAATATTTGGGTTCACTGTTCAAAAATTTGTAGTTTTACTTTTTTTCTAAAAACTTAAAACTTAATTTGAAGAAATATTTATATTAGGCTATATCCTTTTTATAATACTTAAATTAAGTAAAAAATATAAAATTTATAATATATAACCTTTATAAATAAGGTTTTATAAATTATCCAATAACTTTCGAACAATTCTTAAAAATAATATGGGTTTTTGCCGTAACTTTAGAAAGTTATTTTTATAAATAAATTATGATAAAAACTGTAACATTTTTTATTAATAAGTATATTATTTTTATAATATATAACATGAATACATAAATAAGTTATGTCTATACTTATTGACCATAAATTTTATAAATAAATATATTATAACACTTTTATAACAGGTAAAATATTGATTATAATAATTTTTTGTCATAACTTTAGAAATTTTAAGATTTATAATGTAAGAATTTTTTGTCACAACCAACCCAATTTTGGAGTGTAATTGGGATGCTCAAATTACATAATTAAATGTCATTCTTATGAAATTATAAGCAATTACACTTAAATTTAATTAGGTTGCTTTCCAAACACTACCTAAAGGACATTTCTTTATCAAGAGGAAAACACTATTATACACGAGTGAATTTTAGAACATTCGTATCTGTGTAAGAAAATAATATATTTTTAAAATTTTATTTTTGTTTTAATTTTTGGAAATCTAAAAATAATTAAGTAAATAAAAATAAAAATTATTGTTTAAAATAATATAAACGTAAAATCATTTCGGATTTTTAAAAGAAATATAAGAAATAAAATTTACATTAAATGGCTTCGAAATCGAGTGAAAGATTTGATATTTTAAAATTATAGAGAAATATTATTGCGTTTATATCAACTTTGAATCAGAGTTGATGAATTTCTATTTAGTATGAATTTAAAAATCAAAATAAAATAAGAAAAAAAAATATATTTATCATTTAATTGACAACTATTGAGGTAAATTTTTTTAAAAATTATTTATGTGAAATGTTTAATATGAGTTGGGTATAGAGGTGCTCATGGGCCGAGTCTAATTATATATTAATATACTTTATGCTTGTTCAAGCCCGGTTCGGCTCGAAATATGAGCTTAAAATTTTGTCCAAACTCATCCATATTTGTAAAAAAACTAACCCAAACCCATTTTAGGTCCGCTCATATTATTTTTAATTTTTTAAAAATATTGATATTATATTATATTAATATTTAATAACTTTATACATTTTTTATTTATTGAAATTTTTTATAGTCATTTTAACATTATTTTAATATTTACATTAGAGTACTATTATATATTTAGTATAAGTTTATTTTTTTAATGTGTTCTAAATTACTTAATATATAAAAGTATCATAATATAAAGTATTATAATTTTAAAAGCGGACTAAACCAAGCTCGGGCATTGAATGTTCAAGCCCGGCCTTGAATGGATCTAATTTTTTTGTCTAAATCCATTTTTTGGGCCTAATATTTTTACATAGATCCTCCTAGGGGTGAGCATTCAATCAAATCGAATCGAATCGAATCAAAAATTTTCGAGTTAATCGAGTTTTCGAATCTCGTTTTATCATCCTAACTTTATTTGAAGTTTTCTCGAATCGAGTCGAGTGAGATGGAATTCGAATCGAATCGAATCGAATATATTTGTTCGAGTTAAATTTTAAAAAATAATTTTGGGTCCTTGTAACCATTGTTACCCATCGTAATAAAATTTGACCACCTTAATCAAATTTTTTATTAACTTTCATCACCTCATAATTTATTTATTAATTTTTTATATACTGGTTAGCTTCTTTGTTTGCTTAGTTTTTCAATTATCTTGATTCTTATCACTATGTATTTTGGAATTAAAAATATATTAAATGTAAAAATATGACTTTTTAATAAAAGTTATTTTAAAATAAAATGTGAAATTAATACCAATATAAAATTTTAACATGAATATTTTATGGCATAATTAAACTTAGTGATTTTTTTTGATAATTTTAAATTTTTCTTTGAGAGTAAAGGGTGAGAAGTAAAATTATTTTGGAATTAAAAATATATTAAATGTAAAATATGATTTTTTAATAAAATTATTTTAAAATAAAATGTGAAATTAATACCAATATAAAATTTTAACATGAATATTTTATGGCATAATTAAACTTAGTGATTTTTTTTTTGGATAATTTTGATTTTTTATTTGAGAGTAAAGGGTGAGAAGTAAAAGTTTAGAGGGAAAATAAAAAGTTTTGGGGAATAAAAGTTTGAGGGAAAGTAAATAGGGGGAGTAAAATTTTGGAGGGAAAATATTAAAAAAAAAATTGGAGGGGGGAGAGTTTGGGGTAGATGGGAGGTGGGATAGGAATAGAATAAAAGTTTTAGGGGAAAAATGGGAGGGAGTAAAAATTTTGGGAGAAAATAAAAGGCTTTTGAGGGTTTTTGGGAGTAAAATTTTGAGAAAAAGTAAATGGGAGAGTAAAATTTTGGTGAGAAATGGATTTTGGGTAGATTGGGGGGTTGGGAGGGGAGGAGAGTAAAAGTTTTAGGGGAAGTAGGAAGCAGTAAAAGTTTTGAGAGATAAATAAAAATGTTTGGAAGTTTAGGATAAAAATGTAAAATAGTATAGTTTGATATTCGAATTATTCGAATTATTCGAGTTATTAGAATTCGAAATCTCAACTCGATTCGAACTCGAAATTTGAAAAAAAAATTTGAGTTGATTCGAATAACTCGATTAACTCGAATAACTCGATTTGTTTAACTCGAAATTCAAAATTTTTTTTCGATTTTTTTTAGTCGAATCGAGTTTTGCTCACCCTTATTTTTCTTTATCTCGAATTATATTTTAATCACTTATATTAACTATATTAACTTGTAACATTTTGATCACTGAACCGTTAAATACCGTTGACAGTGTAACGATAAGCTGACGTGACATATTAAATCATCATTTCCATAAAAAAATTTAAGTTAAATTATGTAATTGATCCCTATATTTATTCGTTTTAATCAATTTGATTTTTTTCTTTAAACCTTTTTTTTTCTTTTTAAATCTTATTTCACTTATTCTCACCCCGCAATCACAGATTATCATCTATTATCACTTTAATAAACCAATTTAAATATCTCCATGACATAATCCACAAGCTCACTCAAAGACCTCGTCCATCGTAAAATCTGATAATCCTTTTAAAAAAAATTTCAAGCCGTTCCTTAACCTACTAACTAATCCCCTACAATCATTTTATTTTATCTTACCTACAAGATTTTCAATTCTTTATTTCACAGATTCTTTAAACCATCCCTATTAAAATCACTTTGTTTTAGAATGCTAGCGCTCAAATTATTTGAAACGAGTGATCGAAAATATTATTCACCTAACCTCACCAATCTCAGCTCAAAAGAAACATCGCAATAAAAAATATTATTTATTAATTTAGATATGCGATGTTAAGTTTACAGCAGTGAGTTTTCCTGAACAGTGCCATTTTCCCACCAGCAAACCCATTGTTTGCATCAATATAGACAAACTAAAAAGGACACGCCTACTCAAACTCCTAAATTGCAATGACCTTAATTAATGGGGGATATTAGATTTTCAACATTAAGCGCCCAACGCACCGGAGCTCTTGCGGCATTCTTGCAGCATATCCATATAGAATTGGCATTTGCTGATATCACTTCCGAAGTTGGTCAGACACTGCAACCAATCAATGAGCGTTAATCTCGAATGCACAGCAACCAGGGAAATTACTCTGTACATTCAAGAGCATCCCTCAATATGGAAGCTAGTGGATGAAGAATACAACGGAAGAAAAATACATACATCACTCAGTGCTTTGGATTGAACACCACATGCATCCATGTTCATGCTATTTGTGTTTGGTGCGGGAGCAGAAGCAGCCGCAGCTGGTTCTGATGAAGCAACAGCCTCGTGTTTGATGACACGAGGGCCAAGGACGGCATCAACAGCCCTGTGAGCCATAGCAGTTCCGGCACCCCATCCAATACCTACGCATAAACAACGAAAACATAAATAAATACAATTCATTTACAAGAGAATATAAGAAATTCTAATTGTAAGCAAAAATAGCTTTCAACTAACCATCTACAATGGCAGCACCAAGTCCATTTCCTCTTTGCACAGGTGCTGGAGGAGGGGCAGAACTAGCTGCAACAATCAAAACCCAATTAAGTTCATTAAACATAACTTGAGCGAGTAAAGTTTAGAAACAATGTTTCATACAAGCTTCAACTCAGATACCAATTCTGCAAATCAATAAGAAAATTCAAATGGAATATACAATGCTCAATAACAAGCTACTATTCACTCTTCTTACTGAATTCCATCTAGTTAGTGTTAGAATTAACATCGTACAGAGGAAATTGATTTCCAACTCGTCACTACTACGGTAAGCTACAGCTACTAGACACTTTGAACTCCATAACATATATTTTTTTTGGAGGCCAAAACATTAAAAACAACACGACAATAACTAACTATTCATAAAATCAATAAATTAGGTACAAGTTAAGTCTCAAGTATTCAGTTTGGTATTTAATTGCGTGTTGATTCACATGATTTTTCCATTCCAGTAACGCCTTTTCAAAATAAAACGAAAATTTTCGTGGATTTATGAGATGGATAGAAAAGGAAAAATTCGTGAGTAACCAAATATTAACATTTAATTATAAATCAAAAAAGAAATATGCAATAAATTTTAGCATTTAACTATAAATTAAAACTTAATTGCACCCTATTAATTCTCAAATTGTTGGAACTATTTTACATTTGATTTTTTTAGACCAAAAGATTAAAAATAACACCACAAGAATTAATTATTCATAGAGTCACGTACAAAAAAAAAGTTATTCATAAAGTCAATAAGCAAAAATACCGGGTTTCGAAGGAACGTTGCTCGATGGCGCACGAGCAGCAGGCCTTGGGGCTGACCTTCCTGCAAAAATCAACATTTCACTTTTAACATATTGCGGGGATTATAGGTCTAAAACTACAAGGAAAAAGGAGAAATAGTGAAAAAAATCAAATAAAAAATCCAATAAAAATGCAATGCATCCAATATCCGCAGGTATAAAATCCTCGAAATAAAATTGCCGAAATTTCACAATCGCTAATGACATAACAACGGGAATGAAACGAAAACCCAAAATTACATTAAATGAAATAAATTATTATCTTTACATATCATGACAAACATTGATTTATTCAAATAAAAAAAAGATCAGAGAAAACTCCGAAACTAAGACATAACATAACTAAGAAGCGATGATCCATAAAAAATCCTAAATTCATACACATGAAGATCAAAACCTAAATCATAACCACAACATACAGCATTCGATCTTATAAAAAAAAATACTACAGCAACGGGAAGAAATAAACGGATCGTTTACTAACCTCCAGAGCTTCGGCGAGGCATTGTTAAAAGAATGATAGGTTAAAGCTGGGAAAAGCGTGAACGATATATAAGTAGTACAGATTGGCAGGCTTTGTTCAGAGTCGTAACGCGTCAAATGATAAGCATGGCCTTTCGCTATATATAGGAGTGTTGTTGCTTGGGCAATAAGTTTTGCGGTTTTCATGGGCTCCACGTTTCTAGCAATCCGATCTGATGGCCCCGACCTTAGCATAGCTTCTCTAGAACATTCTAATTTTGAGTTGACTATTGGGTTCTATTTTTAAGCCATAAGTATATGAGCCCGTTATTGTGTTGCGGGCCCAATTCGATTCAAACTTGAGTATTTTTTAATATTAAAATTCACACTTAATTAGACTTATTCATGAGTTGAGTTATTCGCTTAGGCTCGAAGATCTGTCCGAAATTTAGGAGAATCTAAGGGTGAGTAAAACTCGATTCGACTCAAAAAAATCGAAAAAAAATTTCGAATTTCAAGTTAAACGAATCGAGTTATTCGAGTTAATCGAGTTATTCGAATCAACTCAAAATTTTTTTTCGAATTTCGAGTTCGAATCGAGTTGAGTTTTCGAATTCGAATAACTCGAATAATTCGAATAATTCGAATATCAAACTATAATATTTTACATTTTTACCCTAAACTCCCAAACATTTTTATTTATCTCTCAAAACTTTTACTGCTTCCCACTTCCCCTAAAACTTTTACTCCCCTCCCAACCCCCCAATCTACCCAAAATTCATTTCTCACCAAAATTTTACTCTCCTATTTACTTTTTCTCAAAATTTTACTCTCAAAAGCCTTTTATTTTCCCCCAAAATTTTTACTCCCTCCCACTTTTCCCCTAAAACTTTTATTCTCTTCCCATCCCACCTCCCATCTACCCCAAACCCTCCCCCCTCCAATTTTTTTTTTAATATTTTCCCTCCAAAATTTTACTCCCCCTATTTACTTTCCCTCAAACTTTTATTCCCCAAAACTTTTTATTTTCCCTCTAAACTTTTACTTCTCACCCTTTACTCTCAAAGAAAAATCAAAATTATCCAAAAAAACACTAAGTTTAATTATGCCATAAAATATTCATGTTAAAATTTTATATTGGTATTAATTTCACATTTTATTTTAAAATAATTTTTATTAAAAAATCATATTTTACATTTAATATATTTTTAATTCCAAAATAATTTTACTTCTCACCCTTTACTCTCAAAGAAAAATCAAAATTATCAAAAAAAATCACTAAGTTTAATTATGCCATAAAATATTCATGTTAAAATTTTATATTGGTATTAATTTCACATTTTATTTTAAAATAACTTTTATTAAAAATCATATTTTTACATTTAATATATTTTTAATTCCAAAATACATAGTGATAAGAATCAAGATAATTGAAAAACTAAGCAAGCAAAGAAGCTAACCAATATATAAAAAAATTAATAAATAAATTATCAGGTGATGAAAGTTAATAAAAAATTTGATTAAGGTGGTCAAATTTTATTACGATGGGTAACAATGGTTACAAGGACCCAAAATTATTTTTTAAAATTTAACTCGAACAAATATATTCGATTCGATTCGATTCGAATTCCATCTCACTCGACTCGACTCGATTCGAGAAAACTTCAAATAAAGTTAGGATGATAAAACGAGATTCGAAAACTCGATTAACTCGAAAATTTTCGATTCGATTCGATTTGATCAAATGCTCACCCCTAAAGAAAAGTGACTATTTTGAGATTTATCCTTTTTTTATACTATTAATGCCTATAATTTTATAAATAAAATATTAATTATAACAAAATATTAATATTTATTATATTAAATTATTTAAAACAATATTAGACTGATACTTTTTAAATTAGACTTTATTTTTTTTGTCTAAGTCTATTTTTCGAGCCTATACTTTTATCAAAATTCTTACTTTTAGAGTGAACCTTCTGGCCAAGCCGAGTGACCTAACCCATGAACAAGTTTAGTTTGAACTTTGCTTTCTACTTTATTTATTTTATTTTAACACTATGATCTTAACTACTAAATGAAATGGAGGGATTTTATTAATATCCATGAATGATAAATCATAAATTGAATTGCTAAATTGAAAATTTTAAGTATCTTTTGATTGAATTGATACTATTTTAATCTGATCTTAATTTAATTATAAAATTATCTAAAAATATAATATTTTGTTAAAGCAAGAAGTACAATTTTAAGATACTTTTGTTTTATACATATAATTTTAATATATATACTCATAATATTATTTGAATTTAATATCTTAAAATCTTTATTTTAACTTTATCATTTTAACTACAATCATATTTATTTTTTCATATTAATTTATTATATAATTTATTGTTACTAATATCACGAGTGTGTTATAATTTAATATTATTTAATCCGAACAAAAACAAATTTAGATTGAAGTAACTAATTAATTAATTTTCAATTCCAAATATAACCTTCAATTAACAAGAAAAAGAAAAAAAGAAGAAGATAGCAATGAATTTTCTTCCATTTGTAGTAAAAAGGAAAAAGATGAGTATAATAATGTTATCTGTTTTTTGCCCATTCGAAGTTTTGCGAGCTGAGAATAAATACATACAAACTATTCATGCTTCATTTGTTCATATGAGCGCCTGAACTCTATATCAGCTGCGATTAGTCTTCATTTCGGCGCCTACTATAGGGATATTTACTAAAATATTATAACAAAAATAAAAAATTATCAAAATGTTATAACTTTTTTTATTTACCAAAATATATATATTTTTATTTACCAAAATATATAAAAAAATAAAAAAACAAAAAAAAAACCTGAAAAAAAAAATCTGACCAATGTGACGGGTGTACCTTGGTCACGCCAATGGGATTGGCGGCACCAAAGGTGCCAAAGCCATTGGCGGCACCATTGGCGCCAATACCATTGGCGGCACCAATGTTTATTGGGGGTCGGTGGTGGGGGGACCAGAAGGAGGGGGAAAGAAAGAAAGAAAGAAAGAAAGGAGAGGAAAGAAAGAAAAAGAAGGAAAGAAAAGGAAAGGAGAACAGAAAAAAGAAAGGAGAGGAAAGAAAGAAAAAGAAGGAAAGAAAAGGAAAGGAGAACAGAAAAAAAGAAAGAAAGAAAGAAGAAGAAAAGGAAAGGAGAAGAAAAAAGAAAGAAAGAAAGAAAGAAAAAGAAAGGAGAAGAGAAAAAAAAGAAGAAGAAGAGGGAAGGAAGGAAAAAAAAAAAGAAAAGGTATTTTTTTTATAAATTAATTTTTTTAATATTTGTGTGTTTAAAATTTATGTTACGTACATTATAGGTTAAAGACATCGGCGGATGCCTCATACTGCTACAGTCGTGGGCGCTTTATCGGATGCCGTTTTTGGCACGCATTAGTCACCAACCCTATATGTATCCACTGCCACTCAGGTGATAAGACGTTAAATTGTCATTATTTGTAGTCATAATATATTGAGTAATGTTACCAACCCTAACCCTATACTATTTTTTGTAGGTGGACGACCTGTCCTGGCATCGGGAAGTCGTCTGATGTCCCGATATACCGCATGAGGATTGAACAGCATGCCCGGGAAAGGGTAAGCTGCTATTCTAATATTCATGACATCTATTCTATTTCTATATCTTAATCACATGTTATTGGTCTAACTCGTTACAATGTTATTACTCATGCAGTTTATATGGATGCCATACCGGAGGCGGGAAATTACAAATGTCGTACCCTCGTCCGCACTCGTTGATTCCCACATATGGTGCATTAACACACCAATTATTAATTTCAACGTCGTCGAGTGGTATCACGGCGATCGTGTGCTTCGGCAGTTTGGGTGCATCCAACCTATCCCGGATCCGCCAGTCCAGTTGGAGGATGATCACGGCTTGACAAAGAGAGGAAGAGTTCAATTGGACTGGGAAATCAAGCACCGAAAATACGTCGCACTGTGGAACGATCAATTTCGCCGAATTCTTCAAATGGTTATGGCTACGGACCTGCAACTATCATTGGAGTATACAGAATGGTACCATAGTTACGGGAAGCCATATTTACTTGGAGGGCAATCGACTATAATCCCCCCGTACGTGCAGCAAGTTAGGGCATCGGACGACCCGAGCCCGATAGATCCAGATCTGATGGCATATTATTCTCCGCAACTGACAGAGCCGGAGCAGGACCCCCAGCCAGATCCCGGACATTCACAGTCAAATGTGGATTCACATGGCTATCGTCCGGATTTGGTGGGCGATGAATATTATCCGAGCTTCGTAGAGGGCGAATACGCCTACGAGTTTGAACTGTTTGGATCCCCCCGGCCGCAGTACGGCATGCTCGGCCCGTCCGACACGTATCCGCAGCATTATGGTTCAAGTTCATCGGCGGCGAACGAGGCACATGACCTTTCCTCTATGTTTTCCATGCCCCCACCTACGGACGATGAGGATGTTGGTCGTCGCCCAGACCGTGAGCATCGACCTCCGCAGAGGTATACCCTCCAGACAACACCATCGAACCATCGATTTTAGGGGTTTGATGCACTTTCTGTATAAAAATCCATATTTGTATTTTAATTGACCTTACCTCTGAATTTTTTGTATAAATATCCATTGTTTTTATTTTTCATTATATTAAAACTCAATCGAATTATGAATGCCTCTATTTTCGATATAATCTTAATAATTCCAAGTGCGCACATGGTACAAAGCCGAATAAAATTACTGTTTATAACAAAATACAAAGCAAATCAAATTCGCCCCGATCCGGACGACTGACCAGCATGAAAGTTTCGGTTAGGGCATTTATTCCGGCTATGACCACTTAACCGGCATATTCCACAACGCTTTCCATCAAATTTTTCTCTAATGTCCATCTCATTACGGATTCTACTTGACTGTGGACGACCCCTTGGATTCCTCCTTAGCCCTCTGTCTGGGATCAGCTCGAAAGTTATTGGCGGCACCTCCCACGTAGATAGGTCCGGCAGGACGGGGAACTCATTCTCTCAGACACGCAATGTGCGCTCCAGCGTGTACACATAATCGACATATTGTTCAACATCAAGGTTGACTTTAGCACACGCCGCCACGACATGCGCACAGGGATAATGAATTGTTTCAAACTTCCTGCACTCGCACCGTCTGTTCCGGATATCAACTCCATAGGACCTAGGTCAACGACCGATGTTCTCAATAACTCAAAACATTTCCAGTCGTCGTGAATATATTTCCACGTTCATTGACCTCGCCAACTGACGGTTTACGACCATTGCATCCCTTACATGTTCGACAAACACATGTCCCGCCTGGATCTGACCGACTTGCTGCTGATCCATTCTTGGCATCAAAGTAGCCAGTCTGTAGAAAGTAGCAGAAAATACCGATCCAATCGGAAGATGACGTGTTTTCAACAAGACAGCGTTGATCCCCTCGACTAAGTTTGTGGTCATGTGGCCGTAACGAAAGCCCTCGTCAAAACTTTGAGCCCACTGCCATGGCTCCATTGTGCGTAACCATTCTCGGAAAGATGTGTTTGTCTGCCCCTCCATGTCACTTTCAAGTCGGATCATTCTTTACCGAAAAATATGTGGCTCTAACTCGTACGCTGCATACGTATTAACGAAAAATAAGTTCTAGTAAGTCGATAACATCAAAAATTACAACTTATAGTGAAAAGATAAGGTTATCATTTACCCATTGCCACGACTTGTCTCTTTCAGTCTGAATTCTTATAATCTTTATGGAAGTTAGACGCAATGTGACGAATGCAGTAAACGGATCTCCACGGTACACCGGAACGCCTAATAGCTGCAATTAAACCCTTCCCTCTATCGGAGATGATGCAAATGTTATCGTTCCTAATAACATACATCCGCAAATTTGTGAAGAAGAATTCCCAAGATTCTATGTTCTCTTTATCTACGATAGCAAATGCTATCGGGAGCACGTTTCTGTTACCGTCTTGAGCAACTGCAAGAAGTAGGATATGTGTATATTTTCCATACAGCCTTGTCCCATCCACCTGCACAAGTGGCTTGCAGTGGGGAAATGCCCGCACTCATAGATCGAATGTCCAGAACATCCGATGGAAAATCCTTTTTGCCAGCTGTAACTGGTCATCCGGGCCGTAATATGGACTTGTCTACAACTTAATCACAGTCCCCGGTACGTACTCCCGCATAGCAGCTATCCAACCTTGAAGCTCGTTATACGACGAATCGTAATCCCTATACAGTTGCTCAATCACCATCTGTTTAGCTATCCATGCCTTCCGATATGAGACTCGATATTGGAATCGTGCTTGCATTTTCGCAATGAGTACCGAAACTTTAATGGTCGGCATGTCCTTCACCATTAGCATGATACACGCACAAATAGTTTTCGAATCAAGTTTTCCATGATCTTCTGTCATACGTGTTGATGTACATGTATGAGGACCAACAAATTTTCGTATCTCCCACAGCTGAGAACTTCTAATGAATGCAGCTCGTACCCGCCAATTGCAGCCTTCCGCTGCCTTCCAACACTCCCCAACATATATTGTCGGAGTAGACACGGATACTTTATAATCCACCGATATCTTCATGCTGTACCGTTTAATGGCATATACGCACTCTTCTTTACAGCTGAATCTCTGTCCTATAAATATCTCATCATCATCAGATGTTACGTGCAGCCCGTGAGAATGAACTATTTTAGGGTACTCCGAAAACTCAGCTACATACGCTGTGTCGGGGTCTATGAACGACATGTGTGGCCCAGGATTATTGTGTATCACAATAAGCCGCATCTGCTCCCCGATCGAAGAAGCGTTAATGCCTTCATCGTTGTTGACATCTTCATCGTCAATATCATCAGGTACATCGTCAACATCGGGATCACAATCACTATCGACCTCTTCATCCCAATGATCGCCACCACCTTCTTCTTCGCCAGCACCTTCTTCTTCACCACCAACCATGTCAACATCGGGTGTGATATTCAGGTCGATACCGATCCCACCCATAGTTGATTCACTATCAACGTATGATATTGCAGCCACCATCCACGGTTCTTCAACCCCGTCTTCTTCATCAGATGCATTAACATCTTCATTTTGCTCCATACCGACTAACTCAGCAAATAAGTGAATCGGTACATTCTTCTCACTCTCATTCCCACAGTAGAGATCGACCATTGTCTCCACGTCTTCGTCGTCTACAAGTTCCATTTCAACGAATTTGACCGGATTTGTCGAAACTGGAAACTTGTAGAAAATTTTTGATATCCTTCTCCCACAACGTCTATGAATTTTTGCATTAATCATTGCCTTCATTTCATCGAACGATACATTTCTATTAAATCTCATTGCTACTTGTTGCCGACATTCAAATACACATCCAACAGTTGTTGTCAAGATGACTCCATCGAAATAAACGCATACAAGAAACTTAGCATCCATCTTCAATATTTAATCTGTCAAAAAAAAAATCTCATAAAAATTCTCAAACGGTAACTAAATTACTTAAAAAAATTTTATACTCAAAATAATATACAAAATAATACACACTAAAATTATTAATTTTACTAAAAATAATAACTAACTAACTAACTAACTATAATAATAATACTAGTTTTTACTAACTAGTTTATTTTCAGTAAATAAAATAATAAGTAACCATAATAATAATACTAGTTTTTGCTAACTATAATATTACTAAGTTACATCTTAATATATTAATAACATCTTAATACTAACAACAACAACAACAACAACAACAACAACAATAATAATAATAATAACTAATACTATTATTTTGAGTTTTATTAATCTTAATAAATAAAGTAAAACAAAAAATATTACAAAATATACAAAATAATAACAACAATATAATCAATTATTTTTAAAAAATAGCTTCTTTTTCTCCTCTTTTTCTCTTCTTTTCCGCAGCAACTCTTCTTCTTCTTTTTTTTTTTTTAATTTTTCTCTCTTCAGCTGGACAGAGGTCGTATTTATAATACGAGTAATGCCACCAATCAATACGGCACCATTGGTGCCGCCAATGGTATTGGCACCATTGGTGCCGCCAATGGCTTTGGCACCTTTGGTGCCGCCAATCCCATTGGCGTGACCAAGGTACGCCCGTCACATCGGTCAGATTTTTTTTTTATATATTTTGGTAAATAAAAAAAATATATTTTGGTAAATAAAAAAAAATTATAACATTTTGGTAATTTTTTATTTTTGTTATAATATTTTAGTAAATATCCCCCTACTATATATATGTTTTCACATATTTCCCAAAAATATTGCTTCTAGTTTGGTATCTTGGTTTGACCATAATTCGACTCTCGGTCTTCGTCAATCCCCGACACTATTCTTCGTAAATAAGAAAGCCCAAATCTCAAAAGTACCGGTAAATGGAAATATCTTAAGACCTTTCATCTTTAAAATGCTGAAAAAGTTGAAGACAACAGCGCCAAGGGAGAGTTGAAAGAGATGGGTTTTTGGGAGGCTTTTGTTGAACTCTTAGCAAATATCTTCACTGTAATTTGTTGGTATGCAGATCTTTACGCTTTGTTTAATTCAAGTTCATAGCTTATTGTATTAAAGTCCCTAACGTTTTGTTTCTTTTGAAAATTTTGTTGATTTACAGGCCTTCATTCACTTTAATCTACCCCTTGTACGTAGCTATCTTGTTAGACTTTTGCTGAATTTGGGTTTAAATTTTACGTAGGACTGGAATTTAGCATCTGTGTAGATGGTTTTATTTTATTTTTCCTTGTTTAAATTGCAGGTTTGTTTCAATTCGCATTGTGGAGACTAATTCTTCCTTAAAAAATCAACAATGTTTGACATACTGGGTTCTGTTTGCTTTCAGTACAATGGTGGAGCTGACACTTGGGAACATTTTGAAATGGTAATAATTCTGGGTTTTAATTGTTTAATCCAAATTTCCACTTGTTTTTGTAGTTTCAACTTGGAAAATTTTTGAGCTTGATAGATAATTTGATGGAGCAAGTCATAAAGAGTTTAGACCTGATACTAGTGAGGAATGTTTGCAGGGGTAAAAGTAGCATAGAGGCTTTTATACTAGGAGTGGAATAACAGTTTTCCTCTCTACTAAAACAAAATGAGCAAATTAGGCAATGTGCCTTAGATCAAAGAACAAATTGGTCCTTTTAAAAATTTAATCCATTTTTACTGTTAAAAATTAGTTCCTATAGGTTGACATGAGCTACACATGGCACATCACGTATAACTATCTGTTTATTCCGCCAGCGATGCCAATTTTTAATAGTAGAATTTGGATAAAAATTTTAACTAAAAGGATTAGTTTGCTCTTTGATTTAATGTATAGGAACTAATTTTCTCATTTTTTGATTAAAGGGGGCAAATTTCAATCTGACTCTTAGTACAAGAACCTCCATAATACTTTTATCGTTTGTAGAGATGAAACTATAAACCTTTTCTTGGGGCCAGAATTAAATTATAAAATTTTGGAGTGATAAAATGTAATTTTACCATTATATTAACTTACAAAATTTATAATTTTTGGAGGGACTAAACTAGCATTTCACCATATTCCCCTTGATGTTTGCATTTGCCAATCTCAGTGACCATTTGGATTTTTCTTACTGAATTTTGTGCTTGTTTTTGTTATCATAATGGCAGGTTTCCTTTCTGGCCTTATGCAAAGGGTGTAGCAACAATATTGCTTGTGACACCCTACTTTGGGGGTGCTTCTTATGTCTTCAGCCTATTGATCAGACCTTATTTTATAGAGAAAAGATGGGACATCATGTTCTTCCCAAAGAAGAAAGGCTTTGTATTGCACGAAGCAAACGGTACCGTTGGTGATGCCGACACAAGTATGCTCACATACGGGCCAAAATCGGAGAAACTTACTACTGACCAGGTAAGTTCATACATTGATGGTTTTTAGAATAATGTAATTAGTGAAGGCATGGTATATATGTAGATGAAAAACATTATACACTGCAACGATGGAGCACCGAAACAAGGAAGGTATTATGTATGTGAAAATGTTCTAACAGGTCACCAAATGGGGACAATAATGCTAAGATTTGTTTTCGCACTCTGTTTAATTCATAGGAGTTCAATAGTTTGTTTGTAAGTGGAGGTCTGTTTAATGGTTCTTCGTCCAGGGAAATGTTAATATCAGCTACGGCAATACAGAGGTGATTTCTACACAAAAGAGAGTTCAAAAGGAATGGAGCTGTGTACTTTGTCTAATAAGTACTTCAAGTGAAGATTGTCTTAAAGAACACCTTCGGGGGAAGAAACACAAGACCAAGGAATATGAACTCCGAGTAGGTGCACTGCCATTGATGGAAACTTGTATGTTATCTTCAATGCCGAAGAAAGCTGAGAAGGTTGTTTTGTTCCGTAACCTGAATATCGAGACATGGAGTGGCCTTCTACATCCAGTCACAAGATCAATTAGATGGTGTAAATGGAAAAAGCCAGAGATAGGATGTTTAAAGTTAAATACAGATGGATCAGTAGATGCGGGAAATTTGGGTTTTGGTGGTTTATTAAGAGACTACAAGGGTGAACCATTATGTGCATTTGTTTGTAAAGCTCCTCAAGGTGATACTTTCTTGGTTGAACTATGGGCTATATGGAGAGGTCTTGTTCTTGCTTCAGGTTTAGGTATTAAAGTAATATGGGTTGAATCCGATTCAAAGAGCGTTGTGAAAACCATTAACCGAGAGCAGCCATATGGTCCAAAGAGTAGTCAGTGTTTAAGGCAGATATGGAAACTTTTAACTAAGTTTGAGAACTATCGGGTTACGCATTCATGGCGGGAAACTAATAAAGCAGCTGATCATCTTTCAAGGATGGTTCTTAGGGAAAATGATGTAGTGTTGTGGCCTGCTGACTTTCCTGATACACTTAGCAGTATTATAAAGGATGATGCACAAGGCAAGACTTACTTAAGACGTTAACTTGGCCGTTTAGCTGTGGTTGGGGATTACAAATTGTGCAACACAAGGTGTTGTATATAATCTATATATGTATATATTGGGTTTCAACCCTTTGTGGGTGTATGGACTCCATTAGTGCCTTTTGCCATCTTTTGATGACTGCATGCTTCTGAGTGGCAGTGGTAACTTTGAAAACAAGAAGCAAGAGAACTTGAACATTGCAATTTTCAACCATAGGCAACAAAAGAGTCCCATTTGAAGTTCTGATTTTGTAAAAAGAACAGTTGGGCTAATTTCATTGGATGTGTTTATTCTTTCGTTAACTTAATGATGCATGTAGGTTCTCTTTTACACAGTACTGTTAACTTTTCATTGGAATAGGAAAATCAAAATTTTCAAACAGATTCTTTTTTGAATCAAAATCAGTATCGAATGTTATTTTGAATATAGGATAAACAGTGTTATTTTGGACTTTAGACAGCCGGAATATTCTGGCAGAGAAGTTACGCTTAGGCCTAATTTAAGAATGTTTATCAAAAGCACTTTTGGACCAATTTTTGACTTAGAGAAATATTTTTTTCTCTCAAAAAGTAGCTTATTTAAAAATACTTTTATCTCAAAAATATTGTCTCAAAAGTGTTTCTTAAAAACAATACTAAATTGACCCTTATTCATACCCTCACGACATTGAGTATGAAAGTCACGAGGCATAAGTCCTACAACACAAATGAGGAACTTGAAATTAGTAAAAATGCGATGTGATTTGAGAATGATGAGTTGAGAAGAGATTGATTTTTTTCCGAAATGAGAATGAGTAAAATGAGTTGAAGAGAGATTAATTTTTTTCCAAAAAAATCTTCAAAGTGTTGTCATACCAAAAGAGGTTATGGATTTTTTTAATCCTCAACTTCAAGTCACTAGAAGAAAACTACCTCGATCAAGTTCTTGGATGAAAAATAAATTACATAAGTTACGAATTGAATCACAGACCTTATTTTATGAAAGAAAAAAAACCATACAATTGATTTTTTTTTGTTTGTTTTTTGAAATATTTAACAACAATTACATAAATTTAATTAATGCCTATAAAACACCAATTAAAATGAGTCTACCCGGATACAAAGAAACGGGCAAAAAGATGAAGAGCGAGCGTCAAACACAACTAAACTCGTTGAACTTTACAAACCAAATAAATAAGCAAAAAATAATAGCCATAAAAATGGCTGTAATTATTGTACGCTATTTAGCAAAACGACCAAATTTTATGCAAAGACTACCTGTAAAAAAAATGGCCTTAAATTGAACCAATGGTGAGCCTCTCCTTTTTTCATTTCAACAAAGGAAAGACAAATTTCTTTAAAAAAAAAGTATAAATAAAGATGGCAAATTTAAAACTGCCAGAAAATGACATTCCGGTAGCCAATATGCGACTGTACAGTAATATAGACATGTAATCAGTTCAACATCAGCCCTACTACCCCTTGTACCCCCCAAAACAAAATTCCGATCCCAATGCCATTTATATCTATCTTTATCTACATGACGACAATATTTTAACGCTCCGAAATCTTAACCGAATCCAAACCCTTCACTGCCCTCATGAATCGCAAGCAACAATCTCTCTTCTAGATGTTCCTTAGACGGATACTCAGGTAAATCCAATTGATTGAAACTGCATTAATCAGAACGAAATGATTCTTACTAATGAATAAAATGGTACAAAGACAGAAGATCGTCGTATTTTATAGAGATGATGCAACAGATTACCATGTATGAGCAGAAGGCAAGTGATCCGGACTGCCGTATGCTTTGTGTATCTGGAACTTTTGCGAACCTGAAATTCCTTGAAGTGCACTAAAACCTTCTAAAGGCACCTGTGAGATTACCAAGAGCACACAAGTGATTTCAAACACCAGCATAGTTATAACAAAGCGAAATTTCGTACATGTGATAAAACGTAAATTATACATACAGACATAAATAGAGCTCTGGCATATCTCTACATACTCGAGGAATAAGAAAAGTTCTTGATTTTGCAGTGAACTCATAACCCCATCTATCCTACTTGAATCTTAATTTCAAGCATTCCATCATTAATTGTGATTTGTGAATGACATGCTTGTGAATGATGATTAAACATGTATAGAACAGTAGTGATAGAAAAGTGATAGAAGGGGAGCATGAACCATAAATAATTAACCTTTGGTCTGAACTATAGTTGACAACTCAAAATGTCAAATTACTAGTAGTATTATCTACATTTTCAGGTGTTGAATTACCTTCGAGGTGCCTGTCACAAACTGGAGAAGCCGAGCTTTATCTTCCTTGCTGAACCCTTGAACAACATCCCAAAACCACTGTATAACAGGTGATGCTGCACTATACCCTGAGTACTCGGTATTTGCCCTCATATCATCCACTAAGAGACAGTAGTCACAGATAAGGTCATATTCAGAAAACTTGGCAAAACAACGCATTCTACCATGTAATTAACATTATATAAACTGGTTTACAACACTTACAATCAATATCTGGAAGACCACTTATCAGTAATTCCAGCTCCTTGTCATTAAAAATAGTTATTAATTCCCTGGGAATTAATTCATTGAATCCTTCCAAAAATGCATTGATTTGAGGACGAATAGCAGTTGTCAAACGATGCTCAGCAACTAAATCAACATATTGGTGTTTATTCTCCTCAGTAACTTTAATGTTCTGACCACCGGGAATCAGCTCATAGTCAGTCACCTGCATCATATGTTTTAGAATGTAATTATAGCCAAAAAAATTTCTCAACGCAAGGGATTGATAGAAGTACCAATGAAAATCTAACCTGTGTCCTTTCATACAATATCAACTTCTCCTCATCAGCATCAATGCTAAAAGTAAGGTCTAGGACATCACTAATATCATTCTGAAAAATAAACAATGAAAGAATTAAGGTAAGAAGGTGAGCAGAACATTTATCTCTATAATGAACATGCCATCAAACAAATTCTATCACTCCCTTTCTGCATAAAAGATAAAAGAGGACATTCGAAATAGACATATGACTGACCTCAAGCATCCACTTCAGGTTTTTGAAGTAATCAGGGTCAATCGCTTCAATGTCATGGTAAGTAACTTTGACACCCAATATATGCTTGTAGAAAGATCGAGTAAAGTGAACATCCAAGAGTTGCCCATCAAAAAGTGCTTTTCCAACCTGGAAAATTTTATTAAGAAATGAAAAAAGAAGAGAAACAAAAAAGCCTCAATCCAATAGGTGCAACTAGAGAAGGTACTCACTACTCGTCCAACAAATTTGAAGTATGAAAGATGTTCTGTTTGGTAGACGGAGTTGGGATTAGGCTGGAACGTTGACTCGTTGCCCACTGTAGTGAACAGCAAAGCTCCTTTGTCAAATATAACCCTGGATAAGAGCTGATACCATTCCCTTGTAAGCCCACCTGCATCAATACCTTCCTCTCCTTGGAAGTGAACAGTCAACCTCCCCTTCAAATCTTGAGTTGACCGCATCCGTAGCTGGTTATATGAATCCTCAAGTATGTAGGCTCTTCTAACCGATATTCTTAGAGGACTGTGATGATGATCATGTTGATGCTTTATTTTGGACCTGAAGTGAGCCCGTTTGTTATCAAAATCAACAAAGCGGGGAACTTTAAGAAGAAGTGAAAATGACTTATCAAGCAGCCCAGGATTCTGGCGGATGAAAGCATTTAACAACTTCCTATGCTTCTCCGAGAACTTCACAAAGACATGTTTTTCATCAAATTTTGTGATAGGACCAGAAGTTTTCAGCTGGCCTGAAGATGTGCTGGCATCCTCAACATCAGAAATCGCAGCCATGCCTAAATCATGACCTGAACCTTGCGGTGCAGGATGCAACTTTTCACACACCACGAAAAAAGATTCTATATATGGCAAGATGTTCTGAGCACCTGCAGGAAGGGGTGATGTTACACCAGATTGTCGTGATGTGGAAGTTCTGGATGGAGCTGATAAATCAGGTGCAGAATCTGAATAGCTCTCTATTTTGCTTATGCAAGAACTCAACTCTATCCACAGCGGTTCTAACGCTGCATTGATGTCTGAAACCTGACCAAGAGCAGAGGAACGCTCTGTTTCAGGCAGCAGCTGCATTTCCTTTTCTTTCTCACTTATGGAACTAACAAGAGAGCTCAGAGCCTGTAAAACCCTTAAAATTGCAGCTCCATCAGAAGATGTTGTGTGGAGAAGAGCTTTCACTGCTTCACCAAACTTGTGCAACTCATCCATGGAAGATTTAATCAGATGTTGTATAGCACCAGCTAGCTCAGAAATAAACAGATGACTATGGCGTGGAGCAATAGCCACCAGCTTTTTCATTACCTCTGCCACCAGACCATATGCATTATCTGACAAACTGGGTCAGAAACAGAACATCAGCCCAAGCAAATGAAATAAGGAACTGAATCATATTCAAAATTCAGTGAAAAGATAATAAATATTTGTTAGGAGTTGCAAACTGCATAATCCAGTCAATTCTTCTTTTTCATTTTTTAGTTGCAAAGCACAAGTCACAGAAGATGGAGAAATGGACCTTTCTTCAATAGAAGCATAAGAAATAAATGGTGGAAAACCAGATTAGTAGACAGCACAAAAGAATACATGATGTAGACATACAACATACCCTTCCCGTGCAAGCAACGAGCACAAAAGTCGAAGCTCAGCTCGTGGGAGATTGGTCAGTACACTCTGCACATCACATTCATTACTTGCACAAGATGCTGAGGGTTTAGATGAATCAGCAGTCTTTAAAGATGATTCAGCAACCTCCGAAGGAGCATAATGATTCTCTGCATTAATGGCAGCATCAGACATTGAAATTTGTGAAGCAGGTATTTGTTCAGTGGTTGACGCCAGTTCAGTGGGTGACGCCCTCAACTTATCAGATGAAAAAGGCTTCCTTTCAGCATGGTCAATGATGACATCCAACAAGTTTAGCAGCTGAAACAAAAATCATAAATGAGCAAATAATAAATACAAAGAGGCAAATTTGCTTAGCATATTTCCAATAGGGTTACCACTTATTACCTGCTCAAGATGTGCTATACTTCTCAAGTACAGGGGTTGATTGAGAAGGCTCAAAAGCAATGCAACAGAAATGAATCCTTCCTGCTGCTCCTCAGTCATCAAAGCTTTTCCACGTGACTGATCAATATTCCTTGGCTCTTGTAGGGTAGCAAGAGGCAATCTAAACTGAAGTAATATCTTAGCAACATATGGATGATTTCGAGCCAGGTAAGTGAGAGTCTCAAGAACTCGCCTACACACGAGAGGAGGAATTCCTACAGTGGGACAGTATAAGATAAAAGAAACCACTTAGAACACAATTACTATAATTCAAATCAAGAACAAAGCATAAAACAACTCCAAATATAAACCCATGAAGAGTACAAAAAAATAGAAGCAAAAGATACCCTACAGAAAGCGAAAAAATGGAAAGGAAAAAGTAAAGTTCTTCGGACAAACCACAAAGAATCACTAGGGGTTATATACTCTTGTCATGTGTATCATATCTTACCATCAAAACGTTGAGGGCGCGAATACATAACATTATTCTGGCAACCATAAAGCCTGTATGGTAGTTCAATTGAATTTGAATAATTGATAGGCTTTCTTGTATCAAGCATCAGCATGTCCATCAAGATTTTAACGAGCGCTGTTCTTGTTTCATTATGAGCACATAAGTTCAACAAAAGCTTCTGCAAAGCACCTTTGTACAGTGGCTGCAGAATTTAACATGTTAATTCGCAAGTCAAGGATGAACTTCAAAAGGAAACATTAACCTGCTGAGACTGAGAAGCACCTGAACCATGCGAAGTAACCGAACCATTGCTTGAAGAGCTTCTGGAGCAACTAAAGGGGTTCCTTCAGCTTCAATTACCTTAGCAGAAACAGATCTTCGTGACACAATACTTCCCCCAATCCTGTCCAGGCTGGATCCAATACCCTCACCTCTCCTTGAAGATTCACCTCTGCGATTTCTAGGGTACATTCCAAACAAGTTACGATTATGATATCGATGTGCAAATCTCTCACGCAACATGTTTGCCTCCGCAACAAGGGCAGGTGTGAGATTAGCAAGAATAGCATCAGATGATGTTAACAGAACCTGAGGACACAAAAAACAAAAGGAAAAATATTCAGACATCTTCAGTTTACAACTTGAAATTAACCACATCACAGCGTAAACCATACCTCTTCCCGTAAATCTGAAGGAAATGTTGCAATTATTGAGACAGTGTCCATTTCAACTGGTTGACCTTCCAGCTCCTGAGACTGATGATTCCTTTGTGCTTGCTGTTGTGCAAGAACTTCAGCTCGGATGTCTGGGGGAAGGGCCGCAAGAAACTCTGGGTCAATATCTCCAGAATTCTGTTGTTCAACATTTGAGGGCTGCGCCACTTGACCCTGCTGAGCTGAAAGAACCTCAGCTCGCAACTCCTCCGGGAGAGCATCCAAAAATGCAGGATCAATTGATCCAGAACCAGCCACACTATTTATCTGCTGCTCTGCGGCCGGAACATCTTGATCTGCTTCTCGACTAGAATTCTCTGACACCTCAGTTACACTGTGGAGAGGTGCATCCCTAACACCAACAGCTGTAGAATTCCCACTAGATACATTTGTTCTTCTTGCACGAGCAGCCTGCGGATCAAGAGTTCTGTCTGAAGAACCTTGCCTTTCTCCACCATCATCATGGCCATCTGCACTTCCAATCTCAACATCAAGGCTTCGAAGGCTCTCCCCTAAAGTAGCCCCACTACCACTACTTTCTTGGCTCACCGCTTCAACATCACGAACAGTTGCATCATTTTGCTCAAATTGCATTTCAATAGATTGTGAATGTCTTGATGCATCTGTTCCTTGAAGACTATCATTTACCATATGGTTCCCATTCACATTGAGAGAGCTACCATTTGCAGCAGAAGATGGAGGCACATCAGCATTTTCATTATTTACATTGTTTTCGACAGGATTCTCAGACCTCACACCAGCACCTGACTCCTGTAACTGAATACCGTCACCATGTGTCTGAGGTTCCACCACTGATGTGTTGTGATCAGAAGATTTCTCAGGGACTGATCGCCTCAGTTGGGAAACAAGCAACTCTTCAAGGCCTTGAGGTATAATAGCTGCACTTGACCCACTGCCTTGTTGGCTCTCATCAACCCACAAGTTCAAAGGATGACTGTGACGCCCATTCCTCAATGATCGAAAAATAGTATCCAGTTGTGATGAAGCACTGTCTGAGTTTCTGTCTGAACGAATCATAACGTGGGCATTCTCTGGAAGAAAGGAACATGGAAAGAGGTGGACAGTTGTTAAAATCAGAGATGCACATAGAACAACAAAATTAATAAGCATTAGATGTAAATTAGAAAAAATCCAGAAAAAATATACATAATTAGAATACAAAGAGAGAACCTGACTGCCTTGGAGAGACTGAGCGTTGAGATGAAGGTCCCAACAAAAGAGGATGCCTTGAAGGAGCTGAATTCTCTCCACTGCGTCCCAAAAGACTGTAAATGGATGTAGTACGTCCTTGACGTCTAGAACCAAAAACTTCAACTGGCATTACACGAAGAGTTTCACTGGCAAAGCTGTGGTCTCTGCCAAAAACATCAATTTGGTCAAACACATCCATTCCATTCATACCCTCTTCCAACCTAATAATTACTCCACCCTCATCATCACCACCATCCTCTTCATCTTCCTCCAATACTTCATCATCGAACTCATCATCAATCTCATGATCATCTTGATCTGTGTCAGGATGAGGCAGGTGATGTACATCACCTGCCTCCAAATCATTATGATCCTCGTCATCCTCCTCATCATCTTCATCCACTTCATCCCCGTCATCTCCAGACATCTCCTCATCCTCATCATCATCAAGGTTTTCTTGCTCATGGGGCTGGATTTCAAAATGAATCCCCACATTGTCTACACCATTATCAAGATCCCTTGCATCCTCAGAGGTTTCTTGCATATAATGATCCTCAGTAGCAGGAGCAAAACCTCCATCAAGATCCTGGTCATGCTCCACATCATCTGTAACAGCTTGAGTCCCCCCATAGTTTTGGATAGTATTGAAGGACTCAACATGGTCAGCTGCAACTGTATCGTGACTAGACTGAGATGCCATTTCCATGGACTGTGATGCATCAATATTATCAACTCTCCCAGAATGGTTATGCTCAGCAGGTTTGACAGAACTCTCACCTTTGATAGCGGAAGAATCAGCTGAAAGAGCATGCTCCTTGGTTACAAGTTCCAAGGTTTTGACAATCCCTGTAACAACTTTAGGTGACTCAGAATGATCCAAATCCAACACCTCAAGCATGCGTGTTAATGATGCAACCAAACCAACATCTATAAAAGTGGCAGAAGCTTCTGCTGAGATGCATGATCCAGTTGGTGTACGGGCAACTAGTATATCATTCAACAGATCAAAAAAAGACTGCATATTACTGCTTGGAGGTTTGAAGCCATCTGATGAATCAACAAAATCATTGAAAATACAATTAATCTCTGTAAACACTCTTTTCCTGGCCTCTGCAGAACGAACACAAGATGCAACCAAAAATTGACTAGCCCTGGTTGCTAGCTTATGCCTCCAGTCACCATCACTTTTCCTTTCCTTCTTTGAATTCCTGGAATATGGAATAAACCGGTGAAGAATGTGATGAAATATTCCACTCGTCGATAAACCAGCTGAGCCCCTTTGATTAGGGACCCTGCAACTACTAATTTCACCATCTCTCCTCAGCAGCACATGAACAGATGAAGCGTACATTAACAGAATCTCTGTCAAAAGTTTCAAGATGAATGCTATCTTTGCAATTGATGAAGAAGCATCTTGTCCAGAAACACCATTCAAATCCGACACAGTTGCAATGGCTTTTCCCTTACCCTTGACGGCAGCAACATCAATTTCCATATCAGTTGATGAAGTTGCATCAACAGGCACATCTGTTCTAACTTCATTTGTCAAGGGAGGTACAAAAACATTAACTGAATCCAGAAGAAGCTCAATCACATTTACAAAACTTGGGGGATATTTTCTATGCATTTTAACTGACTTAGAATTTAAATCAGTAAATTTCCCATGCCCGGTCCCAGGGGCTGCTGAGTTCGTATTGCACAAATTACCCTTTCCATCAGTTTGCTGTGTTCTATCTTTGTCTGATGTTTTCTCTTTTTCTTTCTCCTTGGGTTTATCTTTGTCCCTGTCTTTAACCAAAAGAATGTAAGGTCTGTCACCAACCATCTCTACTTGGCAGACAGACTTGACAGCCTGCATAAATATTACTGGATCACGAGAAATGACAGAACTTAGGTTGAGAATGAAAATACGTGGACTGACTCTTCCACTTGAATGCCGATTTGCCAAAGCTGCAAGACTGTGCTTTATCTCAGCTTCCATTGCCTGCTGCAAGGTTTGAGGATCTTCAAGGACATGACGGATAATGGTAGCAGCGACATTGTCAAACCCAGGAAAAAGACTACTTGTTGGCAGCGAAAGAAGTGAACTTACACCCCCACCATCCAGAAAACAAACAGCGACAGAATGGGTTCTAGTCAGAGTGGAACACAGCTGCAGGACAGCATGCATTGTTTCAGATGGAAACTGGCTTTTTATACAGCTACAAGCAATCTCAATCAGTCTCTTCTGCTCGTGAATATCTATATGTCTCGGAGACCCAAATGAGGACTGCAACTTACTTTTGTTATCCTCATCAATACTAACAGATGTCTGCTGGCTACTAACATTGTCACCTTTCAACTGCTCAACAATTTCAGTATTCAATTTTTGCTCCACCTGAAGTAACCTATCAAGAGCAAGGAAAGCAGTTGTTACCCACTTTGGAACTTGATGTTTGTCCTTGTCTACTGAACCAGAGTCCCACCCTGAAAGTAAATCAGTTACAACTTTTACCAGTCCACTCTTTGAGGCGATCTCCCGTGCCCCCACATCCTCTTGAAGAATCAAAGCAAGAACATGGAGAAGACCAGAGAGCAGAGAATTGTTTCTGCTATCAGAAACAGAACTAGAATCTCTAACTTGGTCAAGAATGAAGGAAATTACACTAGACCTATATTGGCCATCGTTTTGGGAGCAGATCAACACAAGAAGGTCTCTAACTGGGAATGCCAGAGGTTCCTTCATCTGAAGCAGCTTTGTACATGTTGATAATAATTCCTCAACAGGAGGAAGTTGAACCATCTCTTCTTCAAGTTCCTTGCTACTGTCATTTGAAGCATCTACATTTGTCTCAGTTTCAGAGTTCCCAAGAGACATGGCAAGTGCACGAGCAAGCTCATCATCCTCCTGGATTTCCTCTGGATGGGAGAATAGCCACTCCATTGCCAACTCCACACTATTAGATCCAACTTGCCCCAGAGCTTCTTCTGCTCTAGATCTGGAAAATCCCATCTCTACAATTGTTGCTACAGCTGTTTCATTTGGAGGGGGCCCAATAACACGAGCACTGTTGCTGCTGGCAATATTTTTAACTTCAACACCAGAGTAAATGTGCCTAATGATAGAAATAACAGTCGTGATGAATTCAGAACTGCAGTCCGTAAACTGTGGGTGAGTCCAAACTGGTAGCACTGCCTTAAGCACCATAGATTGAAGCACCTTCACAAAAGTTTCAGCATCCCGAGGGAAAGGAACATCACCGCTAGCAAGTGTTTGCACGAGCAAGTGTTTGGTGAATGGAGATAAAATAAAAGAAGAAGTCACAAGATGATCCATAAATTTACCATAGCTAGCTAATGGACCATAAATCCATGCATGGTCACCATCTTCCTTTTCATCCTGCTTTAGATTACCAGTATCTGAATCCATTGGAGATGCTGGAGCCCTATTAACTGCAAATAGTAATTGACTGGTAGCTTCAAAAGTTGTCAAAACTGATTGAACAACTCCGCGTCCATATAAACAGTTTAGCATAATAGCATTGCAGGAATCCAGCCGGTCCAGAAGAATGCTGTTAATGAAATCAATAACCTTACCAAAGTAGCGACATTTTGTAGATATGGATGCTTCCGAGCCTGAGGAATTTACATGGCCTCCATGGTTCATGTGACCCAATGCAATAGAGGCAAAACTAGAAGCAACAGATTTTGATGCAGGGGATGCATTAACAGTATCATCCCGACGACGAGAAGGAAGTACCATCACTTTTCCCAACTCTTGACACAAATGGATAATGTGGAAGGAAAGTGACCTCACCATATCACAGCAAGATGTGTGATATGACCTCTGCTTGTCATATTCCTTTTTATTTGCAGATCCAGGAGCATCTGATAAAGTAGAATGATTGGCTCCAAACCGCATGTTTGAACCATCAATACCCAGTCTCTGTTGAAAGCCAGTAGCTCTGCCAAGTTCACGATAAAGATTTATGAGGTCAAAGAATTGAGATTCAATGTTCCATCCTGGTATCCTTCTCCTTAATAATGGATCAAGAAACTGTCTAAAGGAGTTCAACCTTTGACCATCAGTATCACTTGCACTAGATTCCAGTTGTTGTGACTCGGGCTCAGCAAAACTAGAACTAGCACTATCGTCCTCTGTTCCAACTTTAGCATCTTCAAGGAGTGCAATCTGCCATAAAATTTCACGATGAACAAGACCAATGTCTTCCAGAACATCTTTGCTGCCATTTCCAAGTTCTGTAAGCAAAGCACTAACCCAACGATTATCTTTGGAAGCAGCAAGAAACAGTAGGAACTCAACAAGGAAAAGGGGGGAAAAGATTCCATCATCAGGCATCAGCTTAGGATCCAATAAAAATGACCCTGAAGCCGCACCAAGTGCCATCAAAGCTTTCTTCAAATGTTCCCTAAGAGAAGAACAGAAGGCACGTGCAAGAGGAGCAGAGTGATGCTGAGTAAACCCTTTAAAAACCATGGTGCTTTGTAAAGCAATTGACATCCCCTCAGATGACTGTACAATACTAGGCCTTAAAAGAAGTTTCAGTAAGGCTTCAATTCCACATTTCTCCACAAACAAGCGACATGTTTCAGCATTCTCTGTTGTTCTATGAAGCAAAACCATCAGATGTAAAATGCACAACTGGAGAAACTGCTCATCACTGATATCTTCAGTTACAGAATCCACTACACCACCCAGACAACAATGCTCTTCATGTCCTTTGTCTTCAGAATCAGTTTCCATTGCAGTTGTACCATTAACTTTTTCCATAGATGATGACCCAGACAGACTAGAGCTCTCCCCAAAGGAAGCAATTTTATTTACAATTTCAATTATCATATCAACACCACTGCTTCTCAATGAAGATACATGGCGCAAAAGCTCTTCAGTTGCATTAGCCAAAGGAACAACTGCTTCATTCATCACCAGCACATACTTCTTGCTCGTAAAGATGTCAACAAGGAATCGCAGTGCTGAAGTTTCTTTCACTGCCTCCAAGCCTTTGGCATTAAGACAAATGGCACCAATGCCATTTGGAACACATGTTATAGCCTTTGAAGATGGAAGTACCCCAGACAACACGGAAGATAAAAAGGAATCTGGAAGACCCAGTTCAAGAAGTGCAGGAAGACAAGTTGGATCTTTATGGATAATCTCACTCATAACAGTCACAGCCGAGTAGTAAATATCACCTCCAAATTTATCAGCATTCCCATATATGAGTGACAATGTACCAGGCAGAGAACTGTCATGAGGATTCAGTGGTCTGGTGGAGTTTGCTGGGGCATATGTAGCAGAACCAAGAGCTTTCAAAAGCACCTTGATAAGCCTCTTTTGGGAGTACAAGTGGTCATCATTGTATCTTAAGCATTCCCCGGTGACCATTAAATTATCATTTCCGCCAGACATACCAATAACTCTATGTACTTCTGTCTGCAGCCTCTGAGCCAAAAGCTCCACTCCACCCAATTCCCTAAGGAGTGACACAGCCGAACTGCTGTAATCCATGAGCTTTTGTAGAGCTTTTACAGCCAAATACACAAGATGCATATGATTTGGGTCAGAATCCTCCAAAAGCGGTAAAAAGGTTGGCACCATTCCAGATCCTCTAATATTACTCCCTGATGCAGAGGATGACACGATATGAAGCAGATAGAACTGAAGAAGAGCATCAATAAAAGCAAGAGATGATGGATCACTAGAACCTTTCAGTGACAGAACTGCCTTCTGGAGCACATTCAAGAGAATCATTCGATTTCCTACAGTAAAACTCATGCTTGATCCACTCAAAATTCGTGCCCGATCATGAGATGTTGAATATGCAGCTAACTGAGCTCCCAATGCAAGCATCGCAAGAGTTCTAATAGTTCCAGGAATAGTTTCCTCAGAGCGCACGATCCTGATCAATTCATTTGTATACTCCGGTTCATTCACAAAAAATGTTGTCAGCTCATCATTAGCATCATTAGACTGAATAAGCACAATAAATGCAAGAAGGCAAATCCTGCTGTACAGCCTGCATATCCTTGACGACCGAAAGGAATGTGCATATCTAATTCTTGTTAGCAGTGAAAACCGAAGCTCAGGGGGTACATTATACTCTTCAATACAGATCTTCATTATTAGCAGATCATCCTCCTTTCGCAAATGTAGGTCTGGCATGTATATGACTCTCGTAGTAGAATTGGCATCATCAACTCTTTCTTCAGGTCCTTGAGTATTTAGTCCATGCAATTGAAAATAAAGGCTAGAACCAATCTGGTTTTGGGACTTGTCACGCTCATTTTCTGTGCTGGATGGAAACAAACTAAGCCCTTCCTCCAGTGTTCTCTCATTTGACAAAACACATGAATAAAGACCCAATCCCTCCTCCTTGCTCCCCCAACCCTGAGCAAGAGAGAGCAGATAGCTGTTGACAGAACCACATCCAATCAACTTACCACTCCCATGGACCTTAGATGGGTTTATTTTAACAAGTGCAGAAAGAGTCTCCAGTGTAGCTATAAGAATTTCAGGGTCAGTAGATGAGAGTAGAAGCTTGAAATGCTGAAAGGAGAATGAAAGAGTTGTATTATATAAAACAATATTAGAGAATCACATAGTTAAAGCTTCCTATGAATTAACAAGTCAAGTTACCTCCAAGCAATCAAATGCACTCTTGTTGTGGCAATTCTCCAAGATAATTTGCATTACTCTTAGTATTTGAAGAACTGCATGCTTTGGAAATGGATTGTCATCTTCTAGAATTTTATCTGATAGGAGCAGATCATTCCTACAAGACAGGTATGTCTTGAAATATGTATCAAAATGATGAAACAGTGGCCTCCAATGATGAAAATTCCCCTGAATTAAAAGCAAAAAAGTGAGTGAAAAAATTCCAAAAAAAAAGGGGGGAAAAAGAGGAACATTTAGTAAATAATCACCTTGGTGTACTCCCACCGAAAGCCTGAAAGAGGTATTGCTATATCCTGTAACGGACTCTGAATCACTTTATCAATAAATGCTTTAATCTGAGGAGGCTGCAAGTGACAGTAAAATGATGGATTTATTTCCCAGAAGAAAGGAGCAAAAAGAAGAACACATAATCTTTGGAAACCATTCAGGCAAGCCTCATGGAAACAAGTTTATATTCCACTCAAGCAGATTCAAGACAACCAGTAATAAAATTGACATTTATACATATGTTCCTCTAGGAATGTACTTAGATGCATAAAAGGACGACGAGGATCATACTAACAGAAGCAATTAATTTTTTTTAAAAAAGACAATATACAGAAAGATAATCTAAAAAACACCAAAATTGAAAGCAGAAAAAATAATATTTGTCACCTACTTACCTCCTAATGAAATGCACAAATATGTTAATACTTCTCTAACGATAATTAAGATTAAATAAAAAAATCAGACCTAAAATATTGAAAAAATTAAAGGGTACTCTCACATTGTAGCAACAAAAGATAGATGCTCTAAAAAGTGATAAGATGCAGTTCAGCAAAAATCTAAAAGTCATGCCATTGATGCCAAGCACACACCTAACTGAAGATAAACCATGGCAGCTTACAAGAGCTATTAATATCTCAAAATAGAGAGATATACGTATCAAATATAAAATGATAACATATTATAGATGCACAAAATAAGTCATATAGTAAATAACCAGAACAAAAAGGATTAGGAACAACAAAGAATATCCGATTACAAGCCCACCAAACCACACAATCATACCTAGCAGAGGAAAAAGAAAACTATCCATGACATCCTAAGAAAGGGAGACTGTCCATGATAAACCATCCAATTTTTGCAAAAGAAAACTTTCCAAGAAAAGTACACTTAGCAACATGCAGAGAGTCCCATAGCTAGCACGGCATGGAATGCAAAGTTCAATAACATAACTTTCCTTTCTTCTTTTTTTCTAAAACTAAATGTAAGTACGAGCAAAACCATTGCATCCTGAAAAGACTGTTTCTTCTTTTAAAAATAATTGAAGTTTACTGCGTCTTCTTTTAAAAATAATTGTAAGTAAACTTCAAAGGCTCCTATTCTTACTTAACAAGAATGTCCTTCATGAGTACACATGCATTTGAGAGATTAGACGCCAAAAATTACCCTGATTTAAAAATAAATAAATAAAAAGAACACACATGCACATGCAAACATATTGAATGGTTATTTCGAGTTAGGGTCATACATATGCCCAAATAATATAGTTCTTCAGTTTAACATAAATTTTAAGAAAATGCACATAACAATTTGTGACCATGTGTAATACCATAAACTAAGCATTAAATAGTTCTCAAAGCATTACTCTCTTTCAGTTAAGAGGGAAAATCAATCAGTAGAATCAGCCGAAAACACTATTGTATTGAAAACCAAAACTCAACCCAAATAAACATTGTGAAACAAACACAACATTCAAATACGAATAACTACAACAAAAGAGTAATAATTTAAAACCCTAAGGGATTCACCAAACAGTAATAGATTCTGATAAACCCTAACCGCAAAGTATTTTACACAGGAAAAAATAACAAAAAAGAAAAAAAAAACTTACAGGCTCAGAGTCGAGCTTGATAGAAGGACCACCGGTGGCGGTTTCGCCAGACAAAAGCTGGCGAAGCCTTGAAGGCAAAGTCGATCTTATATTCGCCATCTCACCTCTACTTCTCTACTTCCAACCACTACAACGACAAACCAAAAAGAATTTTAAAAAAAAAAACTGTACAAAATTAAACCCTAAAAACAGAAATCAGAGATTTTAAAAATCGAAAAAAAAATCAAAACAGATCAGATATCAGATTACATAAACTACAGATATACTGAAAAGGAAAAGAGAGGGAGACCATACCTGAGAAAGGAGGGAGAGAAGAGCAAACGATGCTTTACACATCCAAAGTACAAAACATGAAATTAAAACAAAATTAGAATAAAAAAAGAGAATTTTACAGGGAAATTAATTCAAAAAAAAAATGAGAGAAGAGAATGGAAAAGAAGGAGGCGTTTTGTTTTTGTTGGTAGCTTAGCTTGGTTTACGTGTTGTTTGGTTTTGATTTTGGCTTAATGTTTAAAATTGATTTGTTTTAGTTTCGTGAGAAGAGATTTATATAATGGTGTTTAAGAAGATAATCTAAGGCCAAGCCAAAAGGGGAAATTTGCACTTTAGGTTCCTAGAAATGACTGAAATGTAAAATTAAAAGAAATTAATAGTGAAAAATGTAAATATCTTTTAGTGAGTTGAGAGAGTAAGAAGAAAAAGAGCTGAAATATATACAGTGTTTTGACAAAACACAGCTGCAGAAGGGTCATTTTGGAATTCGGATTTTTTTTATTACTTGACCTTTTTAGTTTTCTCTTTTTTCTTTTCCTTTTATCTTTTTAGTTCTTTTATTTTTATTTTTATATTTGATTTTATAACAAAAAAAATTAAGACTTTTGTCTTTCTGATATTCTTTCTAAGTAAAAATAAATAAAGTGGATATTGACTTTGAATTTTTCAATCCATGGCTTCAGTATGCTTGTTTAAAATCTAATAGTTTAATTAAAAATTAAGTAAATTAATAAACAATTAGAATTTTATAAATTTAGTTTAATATCAATTTTATCAATTTTGATTTTTACTAATTTCGAACTGTTCATTCAGATATTAATTCAACTTTTTTTTGTCGAGACTATTATACTAACCAATTTTCAATCCAAACAATTTAATTACCTAATTCAATTCAATTCTAAAAACATTAATTAGATGATATAAGAAACCATTAATAAGATAATTTTATATATAATTAATAATTTAATTTTAGATTATTAATATTTTCTTTAAAAATAGTAGTTTTGACTAAATAAAATATATATATTTAGTATATATAGAGAGAGGATTTGCTTGAAATCTATCTCAACAATAATCAATTTAGCTTAAATATTCACATGGATAATCAATACCTATTTTTTGTTATTAAAATCTCAACAAATTCTTTCATTATTAAAAATAAATTAAAGGAAAATCCCAACAAACTGGAGAAATGACTAATAAATAGTTAAAAGTTAAAACAGTCTAATGTTCCTTTTGGTTAAAAGCTTCATCATCTTTCCCTTTCTTTGTTGGTCACTACTTTGTTCTTTGGGACCCAGTAGCTAAAAGTGAAATAAAGGAAGAAAAAACCTTGAAATCAAAAATAAATATTGATTTAATGTATAATGTAATATAACATGTGAATTTATTTTATGTAATTGTAACTATTAAATTTTATTTAATTCATTTATAATATTTATAATTTAAAATATTATTCGTTTAATTCAGTTTAATATTAATTATCATGTTTTTAAAATTAAAATTATATATTATTATATTTTAATCTCATAACTATATTATTAATAAAATGTTACAAATTTTATAAAAATTATAATATAATTAAATATAATTTAATTAATATATACAATTAATCCAAGCGATAAAACTAATATATATTATAGTAGGATATTGAAACATTTATAAGAATTATTCTAAGTGGCAGCCTAAAATATTTAGAAGTGGCCATCCTCTTTAATTGACATGTGTTTATTCAGATCACTTAATATATTCAGTCAATTTTGTATTTAGATGTGAATGATTTAATTTTCTTTTTACTTACTTTGAAATTTTAATTTAAATAATTTTTACCATTTTTTTTGGTGTTTGGTTAAGAGTAAAATATATCCTATATTTAATTGTTAATGATGATCAAGAATAAATTAACTCTAGCTCAAACCGAAAAAACGTCCCTATACTATATATAGGTAAAGCATTATTCATAGCTTTGATGTCCTCCGCTAATGGTTGGAGTCGCTGGTTGATATTTTTTATATCCTTTTCAAACACCTTGCTTTTGTGTTAAGCGCAAAAATACCAACCGTTAATCCAGTCCTCTTTGTCTCAAGGATTGCTTCTCTGAATATAGCCTGTTTAGCAATAACCCCATGCAAGGTGCTGCAAAAACTAGGAAATTTCAATCCTTGAATATTAAAAATAGTTCACTATGATATGAAGTAATATGTCTAATTACTTTGCTCTGTTGTTCGAGAGTATGGCTCACCTTAGCATTTCTCTTTGCTTATCTGCAAACACTTGCACAAATTCGATAAAATATACAATCCGTACGAAAAACAGCTGCACATATAGCTAAAGACTATGAGCTTTGTGGATTACACAAAAAAGATGATTTAGCTTCATGTCCTTTAAAATAACATCCATTTTTGTGAACCATAAATTCAATAAAATACAAATTATTATGCGTTGAATATCTTCCATTAACAAAGAAGCAAAGTTAAAAGTTGATATATAAATTATTTAATATCCTTCTTAAAGTTACCAAACAAGTATACATGATTTATATAGTAAGTACAACTAAGACCCATGATTTTCATTCCAAACATATTTTTTTTATGAATGATATATATCATGTAATTAAATGCATATAATTTAGGTATAATAATTTATTTAACTTTCTAACTTTGCAAAAAAAATCATTTTAGTTATGCCTTTTTAGTCCTTCAAATGATAAAGTTTGTCATTTTCTCCCAAAATGGATGGAAAAAGTTAATCAACTATTGAATTTTTATGTGGCATCGATATGAGTTATAATAGAATATGTGGCATTCCACACATTAAAAACATTGCATTTAACTTACACGAAATTCTAATTTGAAATATATATATAATTAAATCAAATCGAAAAGCTAAAAACAATACTCAAATAATGTTAATACAACTACCTCACTTACAATCAATGTAAACTCTCCAAAGAATGCCTAAAAAGAGTGTCTAACTATGCAACAAAAAATATTCAACAAAGAAACCAAAAAAGACACTCCAAAACCTATCACCAATGTGTAACAATCAAGTCTATTTATAGGATGATACAAACGGCCCATTCAGCAGTGCTTTGATAAATTTTAAACTCTCATTTAAAAGTTGATTTTATCTATTAAAATATCTCCAATAATTATTCCATAAAATCTTTCATAATATGATTTTTTAAAACAACTCTAAATACTCAAAAAATAATGATAAGGATAAAGAAAAGACTCATTAATAGTTTAAACTCTCTCTCTCCTATTTCAAGCCAAACGAATGGATAATCGTGGGCTCTTTATTTTAATGAAATTCTCTTCATTTATTGGCTTAAAAAAGATGTAATCAAGGCTTATGTAACAATCAAACATGTCAACAAAAAAATTTTGATTGCACCAGAACTATTAATCTATCTGTTGTTCTATAACAAGAAATATCATTTCAATAATCGATGACAAATGCATTAAAGGATTATTGGATTTCTAATATTTCTTTATAATTAGAGTTGTTCAAGGGTTGGGCAACCTATCTAGTCGGGTAGGCTTGGCCCAGTTTGGGTTGAGCTTGAGTAAGAAATTTTCTATCTAGGATTGATCTGTTTTGGCTAAAATTTGATTTAATAATTAAAAAATACTTTTAAAATAAAATTTAATTATAAAACTATATAAAATTTTATATTAATATTTGAACAATAAAGTGAGCTTTTGAGGCGTGTCTAGCAAGCTCAAAAACATGCTTGGGCTTTAGTTTTTTTTTATAATTGAGCCGCAACAGGGTTTAACTCTACTCATGGATTATACAACTTTATTTATAATGTGAAAGTTGTAGATTTAGTCTTTATAATTTATACTTTAATTTGGTCATTTGATCTTTATACTTTTTGAAAATTATACTATATTATAGTGTAAATATTTTTTAAAAATATGTTATTTATGTTTAAAATTTCAATATAGGAATATGTATAAGGGTAGTAAAAGAAAAAAATGAAATTACTGAATATTAAATAAAAAGAAATTGTAAATTGATTTAGGCTAACTATCGATAAATATAAATAAATTTATGAAATATTTAATATTCATATTTTAAATTAAATTGGACTTGAATGATCATATATATTAGGTTGATATAACATATGAATCCAGATCAAACTTGAACCAACTGAATTACAAACTCATAAAATACAGGTTAAAGCAAGAAATAGAGCTGAGTAAACCAACAACAACACAATCTACAAATCCATGTGATTACAAGACACACTTGCATTTTACACACATTGATATACCATGTTCTCTTATTTTCATACAAACACAATTCCTTTTCCCATCCTTTATGTCAACCTAATGTTAATATCATACTTTGATTTTATTGTCATTTCTCGAGAAAAAAATATTATGCTGGCTTCTATATTAAAAGTTAAATTGTATTTTGTCTATTTACTCATAAAATGGATAAATTAGTTATTATACGTTAATTCAAAGAGTAAACTGACATTTTCTATTAAAAATTCCATCCATATTTACTTGATAAAAATTGATTTGGTTGACAGAATAATTTTTAGTATACATGGGCTGATTTTTAATAGAAAAAATAGATGAATTTTTTAACAAAAGGATCAATTTACTTTTTGATCTAAAGTATAATGATTAATTTATTTATTTTTGAATAAAAAGAGCTCACATAAGGCGTGCATGATATATTTGCCTCATTTCTTGGTGGAATCGTCAAGAAGGTGGTGCTTCTAAACGAATATAATCATACATAAGCCCTTGTAATGCACTGCTACACATTGGTTGAGTCAAGAAAATGGTGTTTTCACCTTCCATAAGCAAAGTACCTTTCAAATCAATGCTATAAAGACCGTACAGTCCATGGATTCCATGTCTTGTAATGGTGTTATCATGTCCAATCACTCCTGTTGTAAACAGTGGGGGATTTGCCTTTGGATTATTGATTCTAACTTGTAATTCTGCAACATAGGCTGTTGCCAGAGCAACTCGAAGTTTGTAGGTTCCAGTTTGGTTTATATGATCAAGGTTGAACTTGATTTGCCATGTGGTTCCTTCATACTTTCCATCATCCTTCTTCCTGAAAATCAACAAATTTCATCTTTTGTTAATGGGAAACTCGATAATTTTAAGATAAGGTCAAATTTATGGTTTCTGGTATTTCTATTATGTTAAAATTTCGGATGTAGTCCCTGTACTTTTAGTTTGGCACAATTTGGTCTCACTACTTTTATGCTATTATTAGTTAGTCTAAATTGGTAAACACAATTAAACTATTTTTGCTAAAGTGCCGACTTGAATTTTTTCTAAAAGGGAAAAAAACAACATTTAATCCTTAAACTTGGTAATTTTTTCACACTGGTCTTTAATTTTTTTTATTCATATTAGCCTTGGAACTTAGCAGTTATTCTCGATTTGATCATTGAACTTGAATTCCGTTAAAGTATGATGACGTGAAACTCTAAAATTATGCCAAATCATTACTTGTTTTTTTATATTTTTTTAATAAGTTTTGGTTTGTTTTAGATTTTATAAACGTTTTTTAAATTTTCAAATCATGACATGGCACAATCTTAGAGTGTCACGTTATCATACTTTACGAAATTCAAGTTTAATTACTAATTAAAGAAAAGTTGTCAAGTTCCGGACTAATATAAACAAAAAATGTTCAGGGACTAAGTTGAAAAACTTACCGAATTCAAGGGATAAACGTTGCTTTATCCCTTTAAATAAATACCCTTAAGCATTCGGTTGACATGCAATTCTTTTATTGATTTAAGCTGTTTAGCATTTAGCTAATACATAATTTTTTATCAGCACTTTAGTAAAACAATTAATAGTGTTAATCATTTGAATTAATTAATAACATTATAAATAAAGAGTCAAATTAGGTCAAATTAAAGTACAATGACTAAATTTCAAATTTTAGTATAGTAAAAGGACCAAAACCATCAATTTGACCATTTAAAGATATGTAAAAGAAGAGAAGAAAAGAAAAAAACCTGGTAACTTGAGCAAAGAACCAATCAGTTCTGTAATCACTAACACCAACAGTGTAAACTAAATCTCCATTAGGATATAAATCTGAGTATCTCTCCCACAATCCATATTGCCTATATCTGATCAAAACCAAAACGATAAAAAATTTTACATTTACTTCATCTTAATACTATCATTCATGTTGAATTTCATATACACAAAATTTGCAGGCTCAGAAAACTAACTTTTCAGGGTGGTTCACATATAGTTTATTAATGTACTTTGGATCAGGATCTGGTACATAGAACTCTGCTGCAGTTCTATCTGGGATTCCAATTTCCCACAGTGTAGCCCCATCTCTTGGTGGTTCATAAACAAGCTCACCCATGTCGATATCACAACCTGCTTTAACATATTGCTTGAATGAGATTTTGTTATGCATGTATGTATGTATGGGTGGTGCTAGGGGGCTGGCAGGCCCCGGCCCCTGAAATGGGAAATCCCATTTTTAGCCTTTTAAAAGTTCTAAAATTTTAAATTGGTACATGATAAAATCATATTTTGGTCCCTCCAAAATGAGATAATTTTTTATTTAATCTTTTAAAAAATTATAAAGATATAAGCTATTAAAACAGTGAAATTGCATTTTAACTCTCATAAAAAAAATATAACTTAATTCCGAATCTTCCGTAAAAATTTTCTGCCTTCACCCCTATATGTATGCATGTATGTATGGGTGAAGCCAAAAAAAAATTGAGGAGCGAAGATTAAGTTATATATTTTGATGGTTTTCAAAAGGATTACATCGAAATTTTAACATTTCAGGAAACTAAACTATAATTTTATTATATATCAACTTAAAATTTGACTAAAAAAATAATTTCTCATTTTAAGAGGACTCGTATGTATGTATGTTAGAAGTGAAAATGGATTTGATACCTGAAGTTATGGTAATTATGGTATCATTTTTGTAATCACCAATGAAACCTGGGACCCAAGCATAAAGATTATAGTCACCAGCCCTTATATCATTGATCAAAAAGTAGCCATTTTCATCTGTTTTAGTCCAGAATTGGTAACCCTGACATAATATATTTATATATTGATTCAGATTCATAAAACAGTGCCTTGGGGAACAAACAATTGAAAGGCAAAGCTGGTAAGTTTTTTATGGTAAACTATACCTAAATTCATTAAACTTAAAAAAGTTACAAAATTGTAAATGAACTATTCAAAAGTTTTCATTTAAATCACTGATCTATTCGAAAGTTTTCATTTAAGTTACTAGACTGTTAAGTTTTTTTAAAAAAGTTCGACTAATGAACCCCAAGTAACGATTTGACGATCAGTATGATGGATTGGTACCCATTTATAAGTAGAAAAATATACCTTCGATCCAAGTCGATCTGAAGATCAATATCGGAGATCAGAGAAGAAAACCATTTGAATTTTGGTTTGCTGATTATTATAGAAGAGAAGGGGAAAAAAAGTTTTCGATTGGTATAGGTGGTGCAAATAGAGAGGCCATATAGTAGTGATTTTTTAACACTGAAAACTTTCTAATAGTTAAGTGACTATTTTATAATTTTTTAAAATTAAGTGACCAAACATAAATTTACTATTAGTTTAATAACCTCGAGTGTAGTTTACCCATTTCTTATTTACCTTGCTTTCTGTTTGCCATGAGCCAACATCTCCTGGTGGCGCCAATCCCACGTAAGCACCATTTACTGATATATGTTCATTGCTAACATACCTAAACAAGTTCCAGCCATGGAACTTTATCAAAATCCGCCTTGAATATTAACAAATCAATAGACCAAAAAGCCAAAGAGAGTACCTGTCACTAACTCGTAATCTACCACTAACGCAACCTCGCTGCTCGGATTTTGGAAAATCGTCCGATGCTAGGAAGTTGTAAGGCCAACATTGGACTTGGGTGTTTGTCTGTAAATCCAAATTCGATTGTTTTAAGGTGGTGTTGTTCTTCCAATTGTTAAGCAGTAAAAAGAAAGTACCTCTTGTTTAGCATCTTCCCATAGCCAAAGGGGATCATTGTTGTCAATCAAAGTGTTGAGATAAACGAAAACGGGGCCGAATACTTTCTTCCACGGCTCTCCGCGTTGAAACTTCGGCACCATTTCCTCCCCAACGTAATGAGCACTCAAAAACATCTAAATGTAGCATTTTGGTTAATGATCACATGTAATTAGAACATTGATCTCATAGCTTACTTGTTTGTTACTTACTGCTAGATTTATAGGACCAACATGAGAAGTAAGGTTTTGTTTCATTGGTCCACCGGATCGGAACTCATTGCTCGGCGTGATTTGCCACCACCCCACCGGTGGATCGTTGCATATCCATCCATGAACATGAAGATCTTTGTTTTCGCAAGAGTATTGATATTTGTCATCCACCTACAATAATAACAATACCATATATGTTCACTAAACAAGTAGGAAAAGCCTAAAGGGATAAAAAAAACCCCAAAGAAATGAACCTCTCCCTTGAACTCCGACTCGACCGGATGAACAATTAGGACTGCTTCGGGATAAGCTAGGGGACTACTTCTTCTTGGTGATCGGTCATCTGGTAACGGCATGCGCCTTTGCCGGTTATCTGCCACTGCCATGTAGCGAAACCTGTAAAGGAACACGACATAAAATTCCTATCAAAATTCAACCCTGTGCAAACAGAATCATATCACTAACACGTAAGTCGATTCATCACATACTTGTCTTTTCTAAGCTTGAAAACGACCCTGGTTTGTGGCAAGTTGAAACCAGGCCACTCTTTTAAGTGTTCGTAAATGGCGTATGAGTAAAACCCCGACGATCCTCGAAGCATTACGAACCTTTTGTCTATATTTAAGGGGACATGCTTGCCCTCTAAAGAAGTACTCCAATCTCTAGTGAATGAGATTTCCAATTGTTCTTCATTTTCAACCGTCACTTCGAATTTTGACCCTTTTATTCTGCATATTAATTGCTTTGTTTATCAGATTATAATAATATAATACGAAAAAAAAGCATAAAACAGGTTTTTTTTGGGGTTGCTTGCAGTACACGTAAGAGGTCCCTGTTGTTCCTCCTGTTCCTTCTTCACTCCAAACAAGGTCCCAGTACCTGCATAAATGGATTCCATTTTCTTAAGAATTTCTTGTAACCCAAGAAATCTTTAACAATGAGAATTGCAGTGAAGAAATTCATGATTTACCCTCTATCGGATTCATGGTTACGAATTTCAAGCAGATTATCGATGCCTTGATAGCTTACTCCGGTGACGATTCCCTCGGGTTTCGATATTGTGACTTGGAGTATCCCATTATCCATCACCACCTGTGTATGGTATGAAAGTGTTAAACTACTGCATCAACAACTACATAACGTTACATGAATTAAAACACATAAAACACACTAAAACTTCTATTATATAAGTATGCGTGTGGAAATCACGTGTTTAAAACATAAAGATTTATTTAAAAGTAATATACAATAAATAATGAAAATTTTAGTTTGAAACTAATTAATAGTAATATATGAAATATGTATAATATTCAAATGAAAAAAAAGTAGATTAACTTGTGATAGCAACTCAATCAACAAGGTAATAAAATATGCATAATAAAATTAAAATGTAAATATTATATTAAAATAAAATTTTAGTTTAGTGATAAAGTTAATGTTTTATTGATGTGAATAGTATTGCTTTAAATTCAAAGATTAAAATACCCTTTAATAATTTTATTACGGAAGGATATTTTCATAATTTCTCAAATCGAGTTGGTGCCTGATTAACTCATGACGCCAACTCAATCAAGGACTTAATAATGGTATAAATAAAAAGACTAAAATACCCTCAAAAAATATAAATTGATTTAATTACAAAAGACATTTTAGTAAATTTTTTAAATTGAGTTAATGCCTAGTTAACTCGTGATAACAACTCAACTTGAAGTTTAAATACTAGTATAGATAAAATGGTTTGGAAAATATTGGAAACAAGATTTTGACTTACATGATCATCTTGAATAAACAATTGCACCCCTTGAATGGACATGGTTTATGAGACTTCTTTTTTTTCTGTTCTTTTTTTTTTTTTGGTTTCCCTGAGACTTAATCAATTAGTGCAAAACTAATTGATTTGGGGGGATAATTATATATAATGAACAACTTGTAGGGGGTCTAACGTGGAAGCAATTTTTAAATAAATGGTGCATGGCTTATAAGAAATGGGTTTTGTTTGTGTGTGTGTGTGTGTGTGCTGCTTTACTTGGATTAGAGAGCAAGGCATCTAAATTTTGGGTTTACTTTTGTTGATTGAGAATTCTTTACTCAGTCGCTAGTTGTGTTTGATTCACAAGTTCAAAGCCGTGAAAGAGTCGCTACGTACGTGCATTATGTTGGCTGCTCCACTTACGATGGTTCCTTCATTAAGTCATAGATTGCATTGCCCATGTTATAAAATAAAAGCTTCTTTATGAGGGGCATAGATTACAACGTTAAAGCGTGTGTGGTTCAGCTATGATAGCTTACATTTACAGGAAAATATAAAATTGAGGCATCCTTTGTTTATGTTATAAAATGTTGTACTTTATTATAATAGAGCTTTCTTGTCGTATAACTTAGTATCTAATTGTTTTTTTATTATTAATTTTTGGTGTAGTGCATTACAATCAGTGGAGAAATTAGAGGTGGTGGCCGACCTTCTAAAATAGAATTTTTTTTATTTTGACTCTTTAAATTTTTAAAATTTTAGATTAGTAAAGATAAAATTATACTTTAACCTCCCTAAAAATAATAAAATTTTGATTTAATCTTTTAAAATTACATTTTACTATGGTAAAATTACAATTTAATTGCAAGTCCTAAAAATATTTTCTGGCTTCTCCCGATTACAATCTTAATATTTCATAAGTAAAATAAAAAAATTATATTGGAAGAATTGTAAATAAATATTTAGCTCATATATTGATCAATCAAAAAATTATAAGAGGAAATGAATATAAAAATCAATTACGGGAATAAATTGCAGAAGTTAAAATTCAAAACTATGAATATGATTTCTTAAATTTAACAACATAAATTAATTGGATTAAATCATATATTTTCGAAGAAATCTTTTGTATAACTAAGATTATCCCTTTAAATCCTTATTAATTAATGATGATTTATGCGGTGAAATTAGTGCAATTTTTTTCCTATTTTCGTAAATTAATTATCAATTTAGTTGTTTTAGAAAGGGTAAACTATCAAAACAGTCACTTTTATTTCTCTCAGGTTACATTTTAGTCACTTATGTTTGAAATGTTACGTATTAGTCATTTACGTTAACGTGTTATAATATTTTAATCACTGAGCCGTTAATTTAACTTTCCTTTTTTTTTTCATTCTCTTCTGCTTCTTCCTCTATTTTCCTTCATTCTTCATCTCTTTTAACTTAAAAGAAAAATATTAAATTGCTTAAAACGAAAAAAAAGGGACCGATTGTATAATTTAACCTAAAATTTTCGTTTGGAATGATGATTTAACGTGTCACATCGTCTTACCGTTACACCGTTAACAACAATTAATGCTCCATGACTAAATGTTACAACACAATAATGTAAGTGACTAAAACATAACATTTCAAATATGAGTAACTAAAATGTAACCCAAGGAAAATAAAAGTGATTATTTTAATAATATACCCTTTTAGATATCTTATCATTAATTTTCACGGAGCATTTAGTTAACAAAAGGTAAGATAAGTTCTGACAATAGGATTGTCGTGTAAAGCTATTTTAACTCTCCCGTTTAGTGCTTTAAATAGTTATAATTTTATCCTCCAGCTGTTGAATTGGCTAAATTTTCAATGAAATTTCTTTTTTATCCCGTGCGATGTTGTTATATATATCTTAAAATTTCTTTATTTATTAATTTAAAATAATTTTCAACCTTTGAAAAATAAAATGATTAAAAATAAAATTTATATAAATATGAACGTTTTGAATTTTTAGTCTTCATTTATAATATAATAATTGTAAAAGTCATATATGTTTTTTTATATATATGATATTAATTTAACAAAATAAGTATTTATTTCAAAATTGTAATATAATTCCATATAAATTAATACAAATATATACCACATATGTATGTATATTAAAAATTGTGATTATTATTTAAACTTGTAACTATTGTAAATTGTAAGTGATTTAATTAATTAATATATACATCAATATATAAAAATAAAAGAATATAGGCATCATATATTTTTATATGCTATTTAGATTATTGTGTCTCACATGCATGACTTTTCTAAAAATAGTATTACTATATTTTAATAAATAATTAAATATATTAATTTTAAAATGTTTAAACTAACTTAAAAATACTACAAACTAAAACTTTTAAGTTTTTTACATAAAAATAAAAAAAAATTATTTACATTGTTAATATATATATGATTAGAGATAAAATTAATTAATTTGATTCAAAATATAATTAGATAATATTCAATTAATAAATATTTTTAAAAGTTATTCAAACTAATCATTACTGAGATTGTTTTAGAGATTTAATTCTGAAACTACCAACATTTGAAGAATTTATGAAGCAAATTATAACTAAAAAAATTTTAATGCAAAATGTCAAAATTATAATATGAACATAGTTTTATTTCCATTTTAGATGAAATCTTATAATATGCATATATAAATAAAATTGTATGAACTTTTAGTAAATTTTAGAAAAGGATTCGTCTTGAAATAAGGTAATAAAGTGTAATTTAAGAAAAAGATAATGAATTAGAAATGCATACCACTCGAATTATTTAGGAATCTTAAACTCCTTCATGCATGATGTGATTGATTTCTTAATTGATTTGGGTTGAAATTCTAAAATAAAAAATTGATATAATAATTTATTTGAACTTCTAATTTTAATAAAAATATTTAATTATTATTTTAATCATTGAACTTGTATGGTTTATCAAATTATCCCTTTTTTTTAATTAAATTTGGCTATTTATTATAGTTTAGAGTAAAATTGACCAAATGATAAAAAAAAATAAGTGTTAAAATTGTTATATAAGTAAGTGTGGGTTTGGATGAGTAATGTTGTGCGGTGCGTTTAGTTTACTTTTTGTTTTACACTATAAAATTATTGCAGTATCTAGTCTCATCCAAACCCACACTGATTGCTTATGAATTACCAATCTAGTCGTATATACAAATTTAAATACTTGTGTAACTAATTGAGAAAAAAAGTAAAAATATTTTTTATTATCAACTAAGGGTGTGTTTAACATTGCTTTTAAGAGACACTTTACAAGACACTTTTTGAGATAAAATCATTACTAAACAAGATATTTTTGAGCTTTTGAGACAAAAAATGTTTGAAAAAGCACTTTTTTGACTAAAAGCAAAAGCAGAAAATTTTAATTTTTAATTAAAAAGTGTTTTTTTTTGCTCAAAAGTACTTTTGAGAAGAAATACTAAACTGATCCTAAAAACAGATAATAGTTTTCGTAAAGCAACCGAAACAATATCTATTACACTGGTAAAGTATGCAAATACTTAAAAACATATAGCATTGATCCATTCAAATAAACAAACATTATCCAATTTCATCTCTAATTACAATGTACTCGACATATATTCTTCATTAGAACTTAATTTTGAGGGACCTTCGAGTCGAATGTAATCGTACATGATACCTTGAAAAGGACTACTACTTCGCGGTTGCGTAAGGAAGATAGTGTTGTCACCTTGAACCAACAATTTTCCAGGTACATCTACATTGTAAAGCCAGTAGAGTCCATGAATTCCATGCCTTGCTATCGAGTTATCCCTCCCGATTAGCCCGCTCGAAAACAAAGGATTAGTTTTCGGATCATTGATTTGAACCTATAGATAATAAAGAATTGATCGGTTCGATTAATAATCGTAGTGAACTTTCATTAATCCAATTAATGAGATTTATGAAAGCATTAAAAAAATTTTAAAATCACATTTATGAACATAATTTTTTAGAGTTAACCAAACCAAATTAAATTCGGTTGGTTAAATCGATTAAAATCGAATCATGAACAGTAGTTATATACCTGCAATTCGGAAAAAGTTGCAGAAGCAATCGCCACTCTTAATTTATATGAACTACCCTGATCTACATTGTCAAGTTTGAATCTAATTTGCCATGTGGTTCCTTGATACTTGTTAGTATCAATTTTCCTGCAATCAACAAACATTGGTAACTCGAATATCAAAGTTTGACACCTAAAACAACAATGGAAATCCTGTATAACTCTTTGACTGAGGCGAATCTGAAAATATTCTAGGACCAAAATTTAATTATAAATTTTTGAGCGGTTAAAATATAATTTTATCTTTTTTAAGAGATTAAAAAGAATATTATTTTTAGAAGTCAAATTATAATTTTATCATATATCAATTTATAATTTTATTATTTTAGATAGGACTAAATAGATAATTTTTCATTGGGGAAGGGGGCAAGGCATTCGCCCCTAGCCCAATGGGCATCATTATTGTTGTAGCAACCTAAAAATTATAGGTTGAAGCACGTTTCAGTATGTAATGTCCGGGCAAAAAATAAAAGGCGAATTCAAAGGAAGCATGGGCCTTCGCCCTCCAAAAATAGAAAATTAACCTTTTAGTCCTCTAAAACAATTTTAAATTTAAGAGTTAATATATGGTAAAATTATACATTGACCTTTAAAATGAAAAATATCATATTTAATCTCTTCAAAATTTATAAAATCATAAATTTATACATAATAAAATTATATTTTTACATTCAAAAAATTTATATTTTAGTTTCCGCTCTCAAAGATTTTCTGGTTTTTACCGTGAATTATACATGAATGTTTAAAAATGAAAACGATAAGGGAAGTGGGAATGATGTTGAAGAGTCTTGCCTGGTTACTTGGGCAAAGAACCAGTCTTTTTTATAGTCACTAGTGCCAACTGTGTAAACTAAATCTTCATTGGGATACAGTTCTGCATATCTTTCCCAAAGTCCATACTGTCTAAACCTGTCACCACAAAGGTACATTACTACATACATTGAGCTGCTGTTTATATGCAAATTTAAGAACATGACCACTGAAAAAGGATGAATATTTCATTACTATTATTAATTATGGATTAATTGCACATGGCATCCCCAAACTCTGACTCAAACTTTAAACCGATCCATGAAATTCAAATGTGTTAATTGGATTCTCAAAGTATTAGTTGTCACCTTAGTCGTCAACTTGGACATTAAATGTATATTTAAAACATGAGTCGTATGGACAATTTAAATTTGGCATGGAGCATAACTTGGATTGGTATCAAAATGGTATCAATCAAGTCCTTGATATTCCTAAATTGTTCATGCTACAGATATATATGTATTTAAAATTTAATTTACCTACTTTAAATATGTTACATGTCAAATTCGAGTTGACATTTATCATCCAAGTTAACAAGTAGGTTGATAGAAATCTCTTATTGATATGGTACTAATACTTTGATGACTCTATCAAAACGTTTTCAAAATTTAAAACCATATATATCTTGATGGAATTAAGTCATTAATCCATAAATTGAATGTGGAGGCTTTTGAGAATGCAAAGATGAAAGGCTGACCTATCAGGATGGTTGACATAAACTTTGTTGATGTACTTAGGGTTAGGATCCGGGACATAAAATTCCGCAGCAGAACGATCAGGAATTCCTATTTCCCACAACGTCGGCCCGTTTCGTGGAGGTTTGTATACCAGATCGCCGACCTCAATTTCACTACCTACATTAAAATTTTCACTAACATGGTCACACTAAAACCCTTATAATACTAGGCAATTTTGAGAATTTACAAAGCTCCAATTGTACCTGGAGTTATGGTAATGGCAGCACTATATTGATAATCTCCAATAAAGCCAGGAACCCATGCATAAAGGTTATAATCACCAGGTCTTATGTCATTGATCAAAAAATAGCCATTTATGTCTGTCTTGGTCCAAAATTGATAGTCCTATAAGGAAATATGATATCATAAATATATTTCAGAATTATTTATTTTATTTCCATCATATACTATATATGTATAAAGCATTACACTGCATATATATAGTACAAGAAAATCACCTTGCATTCTCTTTGCCAAGACCCAACATTGCCTGGTGGAACCAATCCTATGTAAGCTCCATTGGCTGGTATGTTGTCATCACTAGCATATCTAAACAATATAATCCGCAAAAATTGAGAACATGATTTAATCAATTGGGTGTGCTTGCTACGCTACAAAAGTATAAACGAGAATTTCTCAAGGTAATAAACAATATAGGTTTATTGGACTATCAATCGGATCATTCTATCGATCTGTCTATTAACTTGAGCACAGGATGGAAGGTAAGAGTAGCCAGAAGGGCAAAAAATTTAAATATTTTCATTAAGCCCTTCAAAATTTTTGAAAATTTTTAATTAGACTCTTAATTTAAAAAAAATCTCAATAAACTCTAAAATATTTGGAAAAAAAATTAGACCCCAAAATTTTGGAAACTTTAGGCCTCTCAAACTTAATGTCACATTCTGGCACCGCTTAGACATTAAATGGTAGCTTGAGTTTGATGTGAAATATATTTATTTAACTCAATCGTGTATCTATCGCATGAGTAGTTTGGATTTAACTGTTTAAAAAATATTTCATTCTAAATTTTTTTGGTGGAACTAGGGCATCCTCTATGTCCATTTTATGATCCATAGAGACCAATTCATTCAAGATTACTCTTTTTAATAATATTGTCTTCAAAATTCTAAACCCAAATTCTCCCATGGTGCATTGTGTCTCTTGCTATAAAGACTATCTATCTTGTTTTTCACATTTCATATTCAAACCATCCATGCAATAAGTGCATAGTGTGTAGATTTTGATTATGTGTTTTAAATTACCTGTCATTGACAAGAAGCCTACCGTTGACATTTCCACGTTGGTTGGATTTAGGGAAATCATCTGAGGCTGGAAATGTATAAGGCCAGCTTTGAACTTCAATTATCATCTGTAACCATTAACTTGTCATTTATTATCAGTAATTCACACATACTAATCCTAATCATTTAATAGTGAGTCCAATAAACAACTAAACCTGTTGTTTAGCATCCTCCCAAAGCGAAAGCGGCTCATCTCCGTCCATTGTACAATTAAGATAGATAAAAACAGGGCCGAACACTTTCTTCCAGGCCTCACCGGCACTGAATTTCGGCACCAAATCTTCCCCGGTATAATGAGCACTCAGAAACACCTGTACCATATTATTTATCATTTATATCATCCAATGAGGGTTAAAGTTTCAGCATCACCAAAAGTAAAAAGAGGCCAGCCAGCCAAGGTTTTCTTACAGCAAGGGTTGTAGGACCAACATGAGAGGTTAGGTTCTGTTTGACTGGACCACCGGACCGGAACTCGTTGCTGGGTGTGACCATCCAGAACCCTACTGCCGGTTGGTCGGTGGTGCAGATCCAGCCATGGACTTGGCTGTCTTTGTTATCACATGAATATTGGTACTTGTCATCCACCTGAACTCAACATTGAGACAAAATTTTCATTCAATTTCATTGCTTTAGCAAATTAAAGAGATAATGTTATATGTTAATTAGTGGTCACCTCTCCTTTGAAGTCGGGCTCCACTGGATTAACGAGGAGAACAGCTTCTGGGTAAGCCAGGGCTTGACCTCTTCCTGATAAACGGTCATCAGGCAATGGCATGTACCTTTGCCTATTGTCTGCCATGGCCATGTAGTGAAACCTGTAATTAATTAATTAAACAAAACTCTGCTGTTAGATGTCTTAATGTTTATTTTTATTATCATAATAATAATCATAATATTAATTATTATTAGGCATAATTATACATTTAGTCCTCAATATTTATATCTTTTGTTAATTTGACTCTCTTTTTTAGTTAAATTTGGTCATTAACATTTTAAAAAGTGTCGATTTGTTTTTTAATCAGAAATGCAGACTAAAACCATAACTATTTAATGATGTTGGCGTGATAACTCGTGTGATAATTCACATGTACTTTATATTAATGTGACACTATTGGTCTTATACGTTATTGACAAATAATTTAAAATTATAAAAATATTTAAAAAAGCATATAAAAATATCATAAATTTTTTTAAAAAAAGCATAAGTATATATGGATTGCAATGTTGACTGACATTTTAAAAACTTATTGTTTTAGTAAATATTTCTATTAAAAACAAAAATTCAACTCTTTTTAAAAGGTTGGTGGTTAAATTCGACTATTTTAAAATAGTTATGTGCCAAATTTAGCTAAAAAAAGAATAAAATTAAATTGATAAAAGATATAAACATTAAAAGCTAAAGTGATCTTTATGCCTTATTATTATTATACCTTTTAAGATTACCAATGTTTAAAATTATACATTTTACTATTGCAACAACTAGAAAATGTGAATTCAATCATGTTTAAACACATATTTTTTTCTAATTTAAAAGTTGAGACTTTCGAAATTACAAGTAAAAATGAGTATTCTATCAAATATATATACTTTTTTTGCTTCAAAATCAATTTTTAAGGATTAAATTGCTGACGAGACTAATAAAACTTATACTTCCTACTAGCCACTATATATATATATGTAAAGATGTAAAGTGGTAAGTTAATTATAGTACTTGTCTTTTCTGAGCTTGAATGCGATTCTGGTTTCAGCAAGGTTAAAACCAGGCCAATCTTTTAAGTGCTCATAAATGGCATAAGTGTAAAAGCCTGAGCAACCACGCAACACTATGAACCTGACCATAAAAAAAGTCTCACATAAAATGATTCTAAAAGAATATTGTTTTATTGTAGGTTCAAGAATTAATGGAGCAAAAACAAAACCTTTTGTCAATATTCAAAGGAACAAGCTTGCCCTCTTGGGAACTATCCCAAGTTCTTGTGAAAGAAACCTCAACTTGATCCTCATTTTCCACTATTACTTTGAAACTTGTTCCTTTAATCCTGCATACAAAAGTTCACTGCTTTCATTCAAATTTAATTTGAGAGGTGGGGCAAAAGCCAAATTAAATTGTAGAAAAAGTCAAAGAATTGACATTTGGATCAACGTGAGATTAAATTTATATTTAGATTTAAACGCAGTTATAGGCTGTAACCATCTTATAAGATGTTATCCAAACACCTTTCAATGTTTCAGTGGTGTGAGTTTCGCCTTCAAAGCTATGAAACACATCTCCACGGGGCAAGCAGGCTTGACTCTCCTAAAATAGGAACTTTTATTGTTCCTTTAGTTGCTTTAAAAGCTATAAACTTATATGTTAATATATAATAAAATTACTTTTTCACTTATAAAAATTATAAAATTTTGATTAATCATTTTAAAAATTATAAATTTATAAACTAATATATTGATAAATTTATATTTTAACTCTAAAAAATCTTATAATTCAGTTTCGACATTTTAGAAGAAAATTTTAGCTTCACCTCTAGTTTTATTGTGCTCAATCATGACAAAATAAATTTTAAAATTTTGAGAGAGACAAAATTAAAATATGTATATTAAAATAATTTAAATTAAGTTATTAAATTTTAGGAGGGACTACAAATGTGATTTTTAGTTAATAAATGTGTTAATATAAATTAAATTATTAAAATTTAAGAGAGATTAAAAGTATAATTAGATCATTTAACCAAGAGGCCAAGACCCGCACTCTCTGACTTTATCTCTAGGCTTAGACCGGTAGAATCTTCCATTTTTCTATATAAAAGATTCATTATTTACTTGCATGCAATAACCATTATGCTTAGATAAAGGTTGAAACCGTAACTTGATTGACATTGTAATTATTGCAATGATAAGTACATAGTGAATTCAAAGGTGTTTAAACCTTGTATAAAAAATAAAATATTAAGAAAAACAAAAGTAAAAACAATCTTACACGTCAAAGGAGCCAGTAGTACCAGGAGTTCCTGGTGAGTTCCAAACAAGGTCCCAATACCTGAAATGTACGTACCATTTGAAAATACACCCAACAAAGCAATGCAACCCTTTTTTTTTTTTTTTGAATCAACAGCAAGAATTAAAAACAAAATGAAGATGAAAGCCTGAAGCAATATATATGTGTATATGTATGTATATACCCTCGATTGTCTTCACCATTTAGAACTTCTAGTAAATTATCGATGCCGTTATATCGAATGCCGGTCACGATCCCGTCAGGGTTCAATAATGTCAGTTGGAGTAAGCCATTATCTATCATCACCTGCACGAAGATGAAGTTAAATTATATTGTAACTTCAGAACTAAGATGAGCTCTTTCCATGTAATGGGTTTCATTTTACAATGAAACAAACAACAAGAGAAAAGAAGGGAAATTATACATGGGTGTCTTGAGTGTGGAGCTGAACCCCAATAAATGGCATGATTATGAAGATTTTGATGTGTTTTTGGGTGGAGAGTGGGTTTTGTTAGATGTGCATGGAGATTTTGGGCAAATAAAATGGTTTATAAGAGTGGGGTTTTCTGGGGATTAGATTTCTTGAATTGGAGATAAAGTATAGTTTTGTGTGGAATACAATTTGGTGGTAGTGGTCACAAATTAAAAACAGTCTCTTAACTTTGTCGCCACCGCAGTTTGGTGCCCTTCCCATTAAAGATAAAAGCGTGCAAGAGTCGCTATGTGGAGGAGAGCAGCCAATTTCAGCATGAATTAACGCCCCAAAATAACTAAAGATTCAATTTAAATCACAAGTCCTTGTGTCTTTTTCTTTTTGGTACCCAAAACTCTTGTTATTTTTAATTGCCACCTCAACACATTGCTCCATGTAGAATGGATATCAATTGATTGTCTTTTTATATCAGGATTCAATCCAACTTGTAGGTTTAGGATATGAGAACATAAACTAGAATTGTCCTCTTTGGATACCATCACTGATACTACAAGGTTTTGTCACATTTGGATGTTCTTGTTAGATCAATCCAATTGTGTTTTGTGATATAAGGTCGAATATCTAAGAAAATACTATTTGTTTTTTCAGAACAAAAGACAACGAAGCCAAGGTTTTCAGAAATGAACCAATAGTCAAATTAATCAAGCCACCGGTCCAATTGATTTGATTTGTTTAATTAAATAAATCAATAAAAATTCATAAAAATATTAAAGAATAAAAATCTGATTCAACTACCTAAGTTATACTAGTTCTCAAAATAATTGATCTAATACTTTTCTTTGGCCCGGTATTAAGGTCAATCTAGTCTAATCCTTGATCATCACGCATTACATAGTAAAGGGTCAATTTAACATTGCTTTTCCGAAGCATTTTTGGGACAAAAACATTGTTAAATAAGATGCTTTTGAGTTCTTCAAAAGTACTTTTGAGATAAAAAAATGTTTTACAAAAGCACTTTTTTAACCGAAGCAAGAAATTTTAGTTTTTGTTCAAAAGTATATTTTGACTCAAAAATACTTCTGAGGATAATGCTAAATTAGCCCTAAATAGAGGATGAGATCCATTTTTGGTTGTTGAATTAAGTTATAGATGTCTTTATCTTAAGATTAAGTTTTGACGAAAGTTTTGCTCTTGATAATGAACTGTTGTTACACTGCGAATATCATGATGATGGTAGTTTCAAGTAAAAGCATGGCTACTAGCCTAGTACTAGGCTACCACAATGACATTTTACTTTTAAATATAGATTGTAGTAGTTTCAATTTATAAATAACATAAATTAAATAAAATATTTAAAAAATAATAATAAGGGGAAAATAATATATTCATTCAATTGTGGTAAGAAATAATTATATTTATTCATAAATTAAAGGAAGTATTATATATTAATTAAATTTTGGAGTCAATAATTATATTAATATTATAATAAATGAGGTGTCAAAAGTGTTCACTTATTGTAATTCTACAATATCATATAAGATTATTTCCTAATTTGCTTATATATCTTACTTTATATAATATATATATTATGAATTTATATGATTTGGTGTCCAAATAATTGCATATCCAAATAAAAAAATATAAATACGGATGATTTAATTTTAATGAGATAATATTAACTAAGGATAATTATTATGTTCACTAGGAAAACTCTACAAACAAATTTAAAATGATGTCAAATATTATTTTTAATTATTTTATCATCTTATTACACAAAAAAATAACATTATCCTAAATATATTTGACACCATACAGAATAATAATCTTATTATCTCATTAATTAACAATGTATAATGTATGAGACAAATATAAATCCTTAAGATGCAAATATAATTGTGCTAGCTACATAATCCAGCCCGCCATCACATGGTCCAAATTCCAATGGCAAGTGGCCGTTTGAAGGACTAACAGGCATGGAACGGCCCATGAAATTCCCTGTGGCTATAGTAGAACCCATCTAGTGCCAGCCCCATATTGACTATCATGAAAATTAGAGGGCGTTTGGTTCGACGAATCTTAGATTACGTTCCTCGATAAAATTACAATAATGTAAAATTATAGGTGAAATGTGAGATTATCTTGTGTGGTTCATTCGGTTGGAATGTAAGATTCAAGTGTTTGGTTGATGAAATGTAAAATTACCCAAAAACAAATTTTACTATCTTGTTCTTGTTATAAAATATGGACTCATTAAGCAAATAATTTAATTACTAGGAGGATGCTTAAGAGCAAGCTAGTTTACCAAATTGTCAATCATTCTATAATCCTAATAACTGGGGAAAAAAACCTATAATCTTGTAAAGAAAAAAGAATTTGATTGAAAGATATGGCCTCAATGAAATTTCCTATTGAAATGACAATTTAAATCATAAACAACAAATCGATAAGCTTTAAACTTCAATGTACAACAAGAATATTAAATTAATCTAATAAGTATTAGGAATTATTTTAGATAAAAATAAATTAAAATCATAATAAAAAATAAATTTGGGATTTAAAAATTGAAAGCTAATTGAAACTTACAAACAATACAACATAGAGGAAGAGATGGTGATGGTGGCCATTGTACAAAGTCTCCTCTTTGTACCTATCTCTCAATATAGTTTCTTTAATTAATTAAACAATGATTTATAACAATCGAAAAAACCTTTTCTAAAAAGCAAACAAGAGGAGCCATAACAATTAGCAACATAAGAACTCAACCCTTTCATTTTTGTTCTTTTCGCCTTTTGCCAAAATTGAGCAATACCCATTTTCTCTGCTATTTTTCTTTTCAACAATTGCTGCTTGTGCCGATTTCCCCTTTATTTTCCTCCTCTTGGATTTTTCTGCTCTTATTGTTTCTCAATTTGACCAAGCGAATCCCTTCTCTCCCTCCTTTCTTACTCATTCGAAGTTCTTCTTATCACTTACTTAAAACCGAATTCTCCTTCTCTTTATTTCTTTTTCTGCAACTTTTCATCTCTGTCAACCTTGAGTATTCTTTTTTAATCTGGAATTAGGCCGAATATTAGTTATATTTTCTTCTTCTTCTCTTCTGATTTAGTCAACATTTGATTGTTGTTCGTGACCGATTCTCTTCCTTCCCATCTACTTTAATCCGCATCGTCAAAGGTTTGCTGGTTCTGTGGCCGAATGCTAGTTCTCTTGTTGGCCGCGTGTTTTCCGTAGGTTAGTATTTGATTAACCTTGGTTATTGGATATTAATGCTTAATAATGGTTGTAGTACAGATAAACCACAAGGAGGTGAGATCGTTTCATAATCATACGGCTTAGGAAGTATAAGTCGATTCAGTTAAGGTAGGTATTAATCTTGGGTTCGACTTTTGTATTGGAAAGGCTTGTTAAATCTTATTAATGGAATGGCTAACCGAGTACCCTAATCGAATATAGGTTCTACGCTCGTGGGCTACTGCATTTTTCTTCAACAAGGTGTGTATACACACCACTGCAATCGTAGATCGGCAAATACCGAAATCCCAAAATGCCAGAAAGTCAAAAAGTCGAAAGTACGGCTACGGCTATCACACGAGTGACTCAGATAACCTAAATGGTCATAACAGTGAAAATAGGCCTAAGTGGGCCCACACATTCGTGTGGCCCACTAAGCCCAAAACTGCCCTTGGCCATGCGATCGCCATGGTCAACTCATTATTTTCTCTCCATCTAAGAAAATTTTACTTGTGTAGGGCCCATAGGCCTATTGGGCCACTCGGCCCATTCCGGTCCATTTGGCCCAAAAACGGCCTAAGACCACGAGATCGCTCATGGCGACCTCTGTCGTTCTATCGACTTATCCACACGTACGTTTGTGCACTCATGTGATAGCCATAGCCGTACTTTTGGCTTTTCGATTTTTTGACATTTCGGGATTTCGGCATTTGCTGATCTACGATTAAAATGGTGTGTATACACACCTTGTTGAAGAAAAACGCAGTAGCCCACGAGCGTAGAACCTATATTCGATTAGGGTACTCAGTTAGCCATTCCATTAATAAGATTTAACAAGCCTTTCTAATACAAAAGCCGAACCCAAGATTAATACCTACCTTAACTAAATCGGCTTATACTTCCTAAGCCGTATGATTATGAAACGATCTCACCTTCCTGTGGTTTATCTGTACTACAACCATTATTAAGCATCAATATCAAATAACCAAGGTTAATCAAATACTAACCTAAGGAAAACACACGGCCAACAAGAGAACTAGCATTCAGCCACAGAACCAACAAACTTTTGACGATGCAGATTAAAGCAGATGGGAATGAAGAGAATCGGTTACGAACAACAATCAAATGTCGACTGAATCAGAAGAGAAGAAGAAGAAAAGATAACTAATATTCGGCCTAATTCCAAATTAAGAAAGAATGCTCAAGGTTGACAGAGATGAAAAGTTGCAGAAAAAGAAATAAAGAGAAGGAGAATTCGGTTTTAAGTAAGTGATAAGAAGAACTTCAAATGAGTAAGAAAGGAGGGAGAGAAGGGATTGGTTTAGTCAAATTGAGAAACAAGAAGAGCAAAAAAGTGCCAAGAGGAGGAGAATAAAGGGAGAATCGGCACAAGCAACAATTGTTGAAAAGAAAAATAGCAGAGAAAAGGGGTATTGCTCAATTTTGGAAAAAGGCAAAAGTCACTCATCTTGAATTCATATCATCTTATACCTTTCCCGTTAAATCATTTAAAATAGCGATGGATACATGGGCAGTACACAGTGTACAATGTGGTAAACCTGTCAACTCATATTCGGGAGTGCTTATAAAATGACATAAACGGGAAGCTTATCCAAGTTAAAACAGAAAGCTCATAAGAGCCGTATTCAAGGAGCTCGTGCGAGCCTATAACGGGTAGTTCTGAAAAGTCATTAATCGAGAAGCTTCGGATAGCCATATGTCTGGAAGTTCAAGCGAGCCATAACGGGAAGCTCACAAAAAGCCAATTTAACAGGAAGCTCACGAAGAGCCATATATCGGGATGCTCATAAGAGCTAAGGTGTGTCCACAACACATGTAGGATCACAACCTATCGAGACGCTCCAAAGAGCTATAACAGGAAGCTCGCAAGAACCATATAACTGGATGCTCATGAGAGCAAATATCGGGACGCTCTTTCGAGCTATAGTGTGTCTGCAACATATGCAATACCACAACCAATACGAGAGCCCTGTATCTAATCGATTTTCATGTATTCAAACAGATTTTAATATTTATCGAGTATTTTTTGGATATACGATTAATTTCATAAACATAACAATTATACAATTTGATATTCACATATACATCATTTAATTCAAACATATAAATGTACACAAGTTAGTTACACGAACTTACCTCAACACTTGCTCGTGTATGAAAATCTACTAATCCGACACTTTTTCTTTTCCTCAATCTAACTCCTTATTTGATCTTTTCGGATCTATATAAATAAATTTAATCATCAATTTATTGAATTTCATATTCAAATCAACCCAATTCACACCTTAGACAAAAGTATCATTTTTCCTCTATACTTTTAATTAATTTCAATTTTGTCCCTAGGCTCGGAAAATAAAATTCATGCAATTTAATCCTTATTCCAAGCCTAACTGATTTTTTACATATAACAATAGCAGTCCACGTATTTCACAAAAATCAAAAAAAATTCATGAATTTTACATCTTTTCAATTTAGTCCTTAAATCACAATTTCATGGAAATTTCCTTTACAAAAGTTGTTTATCTATCAACAACCTTTCATTTTCTACCATAAATTTCAAATTTTCAACATACTCATCCATGGAAAAATTTTAATACTTGATAACTTTGCAAATTAATCCCCAAATTAACTAGATTAGGTTATTACGATCTCGTAAATATAAAATTACTAAAATCGGGACAAGAATACTTACCTAATTAAGCTTGCTTGAGTTCTTTTCTCTTAGCTAGGTTTCCATAAAAATATCTGGGAAGATGATGAAAATAAGATGACATTAAATTATTATCATCTTTAATTATTTCAATTTCCAATTTAGTCATTTTCTTTTCTTCAAATTCCATAGATGAATCATCATAATTATCTACTAACTTCATTTAATGGTCTAATTTCTATATAAGGACCTCAAGTTTTGAATTCCATAGCTATTTTATACTTATATCTACTTAGAACTCAACTTTTGCATTTCATGCAATTTGGTCCTTTTATCAATTTAACATGTAATCGGTAAAATTTTGTTAACAAAATTTTTATACGTTATTCCTATAATTATGCAGACCATGAATTATTATTAAAATGATTTTTCTTTTTAACTTAGATTTGTGGTCTCGAAACCACTATTCTGATTTTACTGAAAACGGGCTGTTACAACTCTCCCTCCCTTTAAGATTTTTGCCCTCGAAAATCTTACCAGTAAAGAGGTTTGGGTATTGCTTTCTCATTGTTTCCTCCGATTCCCAGGTAGCTTCTTCTATTCCGTGACATTGCCAAAGAACTTTTACTAAAGCTACCTTTTTATTTCTTAACTCTTTCGTCTCACTTGCTATAATTTTGATCGGTTCCTCACTGTAAGTCATATCAGGTTGAATCTTAACTTCTGTCGGGGAAATAACATGAGAAGGATTTGATCGATACCATCGTAACATAGACACGTGGAAAACATTATGAATATTGTCAAGCTCTGGTGGTAATGCTAATCTGTATGCAATAGGTCCGATTCTTTCGGTGATCTCATATGGTCTGATGAACCGTGGACTTAGTTTTTCTTTACGACCAAACCGAAGAACTTTCTTCCAATGCGATACTTCTAAGAATACCTTGTCGCCAACTTGGAATTCTATCTCTTTTCGTTTAAGATCTGCATAAGATTTTTGACAATCAGAGGTTGTTTTCAAGCTATCCTGAATTACCTTTACCTTTTCTTCAGTCTCGTGGATTAAATCAACTCCGTGTATCTTTTTCTCATTGATCTCCGTCCAATACAACGGAGTTCTACATTTGCGACCATACAAATCCTCATACTGTGCAATTTTAATGCTTGACTAATAGCTATTATTATATGCAAATTCAACTAAATGCAGATACTTTTCCCAATTACCTTCGAATTCTAGCACGCAACATTGAAGCATATCTTCTAAAATATGTATCACACGTTCAGATTGACCATCAGTCTGAGGATAGAATGCAGTACTGAAATGTAATTGTGTACCCAGAGCTTCTTGCAACTTATTCTAGAATCGAGATGTAAACCAAGGGTCCCTATCTAAAATAATGGAGACCGGCACTCCATGTAATCTGACAATCTCAGAAACATATAACTCTGCTAATCTATCCAGGGAGAAATTCATACGTACCAGAATAAAGTGTGCAGACTTTGTTAAACGGTCAACAATTACCCAAATGACATCTTTCTTTTTCGGAGATAAGGGCAACCTTAATACAAAGTCCACAATAACTCTTTCTGATTTTTATTCTGGTATCATTACTGGCTATAAAAGTCCTAAAGGTACCTGATGTTCAGCTTTAACTTGCTGACATACTAAACATCTGGATATGAATTCAGAAATATCATGTTAAAATTGGGAGTAGACGAGAGTGAATGTCCAAGAGGGTGTAGAGTTAAAATTGGGAAGCAAAGGCTAGAGATTTTAATTTTCAAACTTACAAGAGAAAAAGAAAAGGAACAAGGAGATATTTGATTTTTTTGTCTTAAAATATAATAAAAAGGATTATATTGATAAATAAAATAAATATATAGGGTGTTTTTGTCTTAAAATTCAAATTCTACCCATAATAGTAGATTACACCCTATATTACAGGAGGGTCAGAATGTTAAAATCCAAACACCATAATCTCATTCCGGAATGTAAGATTATGGGTCGTAATGTTATATTGGATGAACCAACCCCCCTGATTTAATTGCACAAAATATTCTAAAACTATGATATTTAGGGGAGAGCAAAAATCGATTTTAACCAAAAAAAAATAGACACAATTGATTTTTTTGTTTCAGTTTAGTCGGTTGGGACGATTTTGTCTATTTCGCTATTAGTTTAGATGGTGTTGTCGATTGGTTCTCAATTTTTGAAACCCAAAACTAAATCGACTGAAAAAATCAAGTTTATATAATATTATTTTTTAATTATTCAAAATTTGAATCAAATTAACGATTTTAGTAATGAAAGGACCTTATAGATATAATATATAGTTTAAGGATTTAATTAGAATGCTTTAAAATTTGAGGCTTAATTTAGAATGAGTGTCATAATTTGAGGATGTTTGATGCAATTAACTCTGAAAATGATATAAAAACCAATTCTCTATGCTATATAAAGCCAAATTAAATTGATGTGACGAATTAATTGATGATTAGTTTAGTTATAATTTTTTAAGTCAACAAATATTAAATTTAATATAATTTCCTTTTAAAAATACTTATTTTTGTAAAAAGGAAAAATCATCCTAAAGCCTCTACTATTTTTAAAAATAATTATACATTCTTTAAATAAAACGTCTACTCAAAAAAAAAATCGCCAATAATTTTAATGCTTATACGTACATGCATTCTTTTTAACAAAACAAGCACATGGTGAACGTATGATAATGTATTAGTAAAAAAAACAAATTAAGGATATTAAATTATGTGGACTAAAAGATATTATATAAAATATGTATTTATAAAAATTATGTAAAAATCAAATTAAACTTTGATTAACATATTAATTTTATTAATTTTATATAAAAATATTTTTAAAAATATCCTTATAATAATATTCTTTTATTAAAAATATTTTTAATGATAAATAACAGCAGCGTTTAACGAAATTTTCTATTCTTTTCTTTAAAAATAATTGCCCAAAAAATTAGTCGAAAACTTCTTCTCTATATTTTAAATTTTGAAATGAAAAAAATTACATTTTGTGACCCAAACTAAGAAACAGATATGGCATTGGACTGTTAGCATATTATCCCAATCTGAATGAATTTGATACAGCACCAATAATACTAATATATGCTCTTAGGATAATATGATGGATACAGATAAGTGACAAAACGTTAAAAACGTAGCTCTCTAGCTGATTTACATAACGCCCCAGTTTGTGTAGTGTATTCTGCTAATGCACCTGACTGGCCTCCGCCTTCTTTTGGAAAAAAAGTGATCCGAATAAAACAGCAATGCCGGTTACCGCAATGGTGAATATAAGTCGTTTCCGTGAATATTCAGGTGGCTGCCTTCTCGGAGCACCTTGTTCCCTTTCAGGGGCCCCCACATCCCTAACCATAGATCCCAAACCCATTAATGAAACCCAAGATGAATTCGTATAAACATAATGACGATGGATATGGCAGGCAACGAAGAGCAAAATTCTGGGGATGGTTTTCAGGAAACTAAGGCTCGAGTACGGGTGATATGTTCAAACATTGTTACAATAAATCTTAGGTCATATTGAACAAAAAATAATAATCTTAGGTCATAAGATACATGACTTCTCGGGCTTTAGAGACCTTTGTACTAGAAGTCAGGTTCATTTTTCCACTTTACTAAAAAAAATGACATTATTTCCTTTACATTAGATCAAAAAGCAAATTAGTCCTTTCTATTGAAAAAATCATCCATTTCTACTGTTGAAAACTGGTGTGGTTGGCAGAATAACCATATAGTTACACATAATGTGCAGCGTGTACCTCATGATGACGTGACCATTTTTTAACAGTAGAAATAGATGAAAATTTTAAAGGAAAGACCAGTTTACTCTTAGATCTAATGTACAAAGACTAATTTGCCCATTTTTTGAGTAGAGGGGGCAAAATGCAATCCGCAACTACTAGTACAAGGGTCTACATGGTACTTTCACCGAGATAAGTTCCATCTATATGCAGATGACGGGAACAAAGTTAAACTATGCACCATGTCAGGTCATGACTGAATTAGTGCATCTACAAAACACTCTAAAGGTAAATAGTGTATGTACCTGGAAGATTCCACATTGTTTTCTGCAATACCAGTGCACCTACTTGCATGGTTATATCTTTCTCTCAGTCTAATGTATCTGTTACATTGATAACACATCTCTGTCCGGTTCCCACAGACTTCCTAAAATCACAAAGCAAAACAATATTGTAAAAATTTCTCCTAACATATATAATATGAATCCTTTCATTCAAAATTATTCATAATTACCTGATGCTCAGCCAGATCAATAGCAGGCAACGGAAACTCACAAAACTCACAATTAACAATCCTCTGGGGGCAACTTTCACCTTTATGTATATCTAGATTTCCACGTTCCAATGTCGCACTGCACAATGAGCAAGCCACCTGCTCACATAATGAGTCAATAGCATGATCAATTTAGTACAAGGCATTATGTGAGATTTTTAAGTAGATATGCACTTGCACATTACCAAAAGACACAAAAGCATAATTGAATTAACCAACAATAAACTTGGTGACTTGGTTAACAAATCTTGGTTAACTGCACCTCCCCATTGTTATCAATCACTTAAGGACTAGTTGGAGTCTATATTTCCACTTATTTAAGTGTTTAATATTTCATGAATGTTTACACTTAACTAAATCTCTGGTGGTTGATAGATTCTTCAGACCTAATAAGTTCAAATGAAAATAGCTGAGAAAATAGTACTTCATGCCAAAATGAGACATCAAAACCCGAACAAAAGGAAAAATAAGAAGTTCAAATGAAAGAACAAAATCAGGAAATGGGAGGGGAGTTATCAACTCAAATATCCATCAATGTAACGAGGCTTTTTCGATTAGCTTTCACAGATAAACTACAAATCCAATGCCAATAAGATATTCAAATGTGACAACTTAGTTATCCCTCTGCCAAGCTTTCTTCCAAATAAAGTATTTTAAAAGAATTTTTAAAAAATCAACTTTTGAAAATTTGTAACATATTTTAAGATTTGAATACTATCTAGTCTTGCTGTTTATTAAGCTACACCCAAGGGTCAAGAGTTTAATTGCTTCTAGCTCAAGCAGCATCAAAGCCATCAAAATGATAGGGAAATCAGAAAAAGTAAACAAGAAAGGTAAAAAGTTGATTCATTACAAACAATCAGAAAAGACCTAAACCATACCGGAGCATGGGTGTTTAAGAAATGTTCCTTAGCATGCCTTATTGGAACCATATCACCACAAACATTACATTTTTCTAGATTCCGGGAGCAATGAGCGTAATGCAAATCAATATTTGAAGAAGGTATGGCCCTGTCACTGAAAACATTAAAAAGAAAAAAAAGTTACTCATTAGAATTTCTAGGGCATGCAATTTTCCAATACCATTTCATATGGAATAAAAAGACCTCCACCCTCATTCAACTAGATTAATGAAAGAAATCATTGCAACATAAAATTTAATTATTAAACCACCTCAAAACTAAGGCAGGCATCAAAACAGGATTCAAAAACTAAAAACGCACATCTTGTACAAAAAAGGGAATAGCTATGCACCTCAGTTTCTTTAATCGAAAACTTATATTCCGCATCCTAATAATGTTAGGAACACAACAAAGCACATGTGAAGGTTCCATATCAACAGCAAGCATTCGTTATAAAAAGGAAAAAGAGGAATTTGAAAGCTTTATTCAACATATTGCTAAGCTTGCAGTTCAGTATCAAGTAGATTGTAATTATAGTCCAAAAGCATAAAAGAACCTCAAGAAAGGGTTCCAACAATATATTGTAATGTTCAAAATACCAGCAAGATTTTCATAATTTAATAGATTTTCAGCAATTAAAAAAGATGACACCCCTGATCACATGAACTGATTGCAATCATAAACGCATCAAACAAACATAATTTCAGGTTCTAAAAGATATCAAAGCAAGAAATTTAACTAAGTCATTCCCTTTCCAGCTTGATTTGATCAACTTAAATCAACTAATCACTTTTTAAGCAAAAACTAATTTCCAAGTACACAAATTTCCAGACAAATCAGGCAACAAGAATTCATCCACAATGAAAATTGAAACAAAAAGGCAGGGATCAGAAAGACAAGAAAAAAGATTGCATCAAAAGTTCAACGAATTAAAATCAATTATACAAAATAAAATCATAAAGATACACAATTTCAAGAAACCCGTATATTAATACATACCAGTGATTGCATATGCGGGTGGTTTCATCCGAAGCAATTTCCATGGGCGATCCGTCCAAAATCTGCAAATCAAAATTCAATGAGAAACAAGAAATTGAGGGGAAAATTCAGATAAGCGGAAAATGAATTTGGGATAAGATATTAGAAGAATTAACCTACAAAAAGCCCTCTTCTTTTTATTTTTTTTCCTTTTTTTCTTTAAATTTCTAAGAGAGAAGAAAATCGAATAAAATAAAATTATGGCCAAGACTCGTAGAGCATTTATTATTTTGACTAATTTATAGGTTGAAGTTGAATGAACAACTTTAGATGTTTGATTATTGGATCGGATCGGGCTGGATTAAATTTGTATGTTTGTTGTAGATCCGGTCCATACAATTGGGCCTTTGACTCGTTTATTCTTTTTAATATTAAAAGGTTTAACATTGTAAAAAACCCTCAAACTTTTAAAAAAAATAATTAAACCCTTTTATTTATACTCAATTAGGTACTTAAACTTTTAAAATGCATCTAAAAGACCCTCAAATTTTAAAAAAATAATAATTAAGCCCCTGCTCTCTTTTTTGCACTCAACTAGGTACTTGAACTCTCAAAATGCATCAAAAAATCTCTCAATTTTTTTCAAAAATAGCAATTAAGTCCTTTTTTTTTTTGCACTCAATTATATACTTTAACAGTTGACCATTAAATTTAACCGCCCTAATTTTTTTTCATTTAAAGCCACCATGTGTCGCAACCACGACGTAACATGTGACAAAAAATTATAAAAAATAAAAATTAATAAAAGTTATAAAATTATAAAAATTATTAAATTTTAATAAAAATATTAAAAATTAGAATTTTTTTGTAAAAATCGTAAAAAAAATATAAAATATATAGAAATATAGAAAAAATATAAAATTTTATAAAATCGTAAGAAAATTATAAAGAATTGTAAAAAAATATAAAATTTGTAAAAAAATTATAAAAATTATCGTACCAAAAGAATTATTTTATAATTTTTCTATAAATTTTATTAAAATTTATTTTTTATCATTTTTTGCCACATGTCACGCTGTGTTGCGACATGTGATGACTTTAACTGGAAAAAAATTGGGGCCGTTAACTTTAATGGTCAACGGTTAAAAGGCCTTTTTGATGCATTATATAATTTTTTTATTATTTTTATAAAATTTTACAATTTTTTATATTTTTTATGATTTTTATATATTTTTATAATTTTTAATAAAATTTTATAATTCTATAACTTTTATTGATTTTTATTTTTTATATTTTTTCCTCATGTCACGCCTTGGTTGTGACACGAGGTAGCTTTAAATAAAAAATAATTAGTGGTAGCTAACGGTCAACTGTTAAAGTACTCAATTGAGTGCAAAAAAAATGGTTTAATTGTTTTTTTTTTTAAGTTTGAAAGCCTTTTTTATGTATTTTGAAAGTTCAAGTACCCAATTGAGTGCAAAAAATAATAATAAATGCTTAATTGTTTTTTAGAAAAATTTGAGTGCTTTTATAACCTTAACCATATTAAAATTGAAAATATTATTATTATTTTAAAAAATCCATCTGTTTGGTTGCTTTCAATTTTACATAACAAAAGAATTAATAATTCTAAAGCTTTTCACTATAAAAGAATAAAGGCTTAATTGCAATATTTTCCTTATACTGTTTTATAAATTAAGATATTTAAAGTTTTTTTCTGATCAAAAGTGATACTTAAACTATCCATTGCATCTCATTTTACCCAAAAGTGTACAATGTCCAATAAAAACATGTCACTTATTACTTGTCACACTCTTATTGGTTGGTATTATGTTTTGAGATAAAATAAGATAAAATTTATAGTTTCAATACCACTTCGATTAAAAAAACTTTAGCTACTTAAGTGTATAGTTTGAAGGTCAATTTTATAGTCAAGCCAAAAATAAAAACAACGGAACTTAGAAATTGAGGGTTGAGTCTTATATTGTGCAAATCATATTTGGGTTATTTCTATATTTTATTTTGATTTAAATCCTAATATCTATCTATTTTGTTCAAATTTAGTTTAATTTAAATTTGAATATATTTTGATTATCAATTTGATTGTGAATTATAATGATTAATTTTGATTATAATTATTTGGGTGTATTATTAGCTATTATACTTATAATTATATTTCTTTGAAAAATAAATTTAACACCACGCTTATTCCCCTTATTCATTGAATGGTAAACCATTTCTTTCTTTGATTGAATGTAACATTCATTCAATGGAATGATCATTACTTCTCTAATACTTGTCTTCCCGTAACAACTATTCTTTTGTATCATCAAAGAATGGCTATTCCATGAAACATTGAATAACAAAAGAAAATTCAGATTAGTCCTTAAAACTTGGCATTAGAAAATATAAAAATAAAATATTTAAAATATTTTAATATAATTTAAACTCTACAAGGAGACTAAGTGACACATACTCCGTTTAAGATGTAGTGAAAAATAAAAATTAGTATTAGAAAATGATAAGCTAATTAAATGGCACATGAGTAACTTCTAATTTTGTTTGTGAAAAAAAAAAAGATAATTCTATATCCAATGTTATTAATGTTGAATGGAGTATTACATTTAGTTTAATTTGCTGGAACTTGTGGAAGAGGAGGAATAAATGAGTGCTTAATCATTCATGACGATACTTCATACGTGGGCATCATTGCTAGAAGCCTCTCATGGGCAAGGCATTGCTCTTGGATAGCTTCAAGAAGGGTTATAACGAGGCCTCAACCAGATCAAAGTGTCGGCTGGTGTCCACTGGCAAAAGGGTGGGTGAAATTAAATATCGGTGGCGCGGCTGGATCAAACAGAATAGCCCAATGTGTTGGGCGGTGTTCAGTGCAACAATCAGAAGTGTGGATGTTGTTCGAAGTGAGACTAGCTTGTGATTGTAGATTTCGGAAAGTTGTTAGTACAACTGATTAATGCCCAGGGTAACGGGAGAAGCCCGCTAGCTCTAATTCAGAGTATAAGGGAGTGTGTGATTGGCCATGGGATTGGAAGGTCATGGTGAGGCATGCTTTTAGAGAGTTGAACATGGTGGCGGATCACATTGCTCAACTAGCACAACAAGACATGAGTGATGCTTTTGGGAGATTGCCCTCTTCTTTTGTAACCAAAAAAAAAAAATGTTTATAGAATAGCAATTCTAGTCCTAAATATTTTTACTGTACAAAAACTCTTAACTGAATTAGTATCATGAAATAATCAGATTATAAATATGTTTTCTTCCTCTAGTCACATAATCTAGTTGTAAGAATTTTAAAAAGTTTTATTCTATGAAGTACTATTCTTAATGAGGTTTAAACTTGTTTCAAAATTTTGCTATTTGCTAAAAATAATTTGAGAATGATATTCTATAATCTAACAATTCAAAGTTTAACTATTAAATATGAGATTGTTTTAATAGAGCAAAAGCACAATTAGATAAATTTCTTTTCCTTAATAATAATTAAATAAAAATAATATAAAGTTGAATTTAAAATTTTAGAAGTAAAAATATAATTTTATCATTATATTAATTTATAATTTTAAAATTTTTAAGGGACTAAACTATAATTTCACCTTTTTGGAGGCCAATGCCTGCCCCAATGTTGCCCTTGTACACAATAGTAATGTTAAATGTTAAAAATGTTGATTTGTCATATTTTTAAAAGTAAAATATCCTGTTAGTGATTTTAAAAATAAGTTATTTTTATTTTTGTTATCTAAAAAAAATTATTAATTTAATCACCGCTGTTAATTAAATGGATTAAATTGATTAAATTCATCACTTAACTGTTAAATTATCATAATACTCCCATTTCCTTTTTTTAGTTCTTTTTTCTTTAATTTTTCTTTCTTTCTTTCTTCCTTTATCTTCTCTCTTCTAGTTTAGAAACCCTAGCCATCACCTCCCTCAAATATATATGTCGTTGCTGCTACCGTTGAACCATCATCGGCAAGCGTTGCTACCATGATCGTTTGACGTCTTCTTCGACATCAGACCGTCGATCCAAATAGCCACCGTGAACCTGAAAGGAGTTTCGTCTTCTCTCATCTTTCTTTTTCTCACTTTTTATATTTTTTCTTATGACATTTTTTGTTTTGCTTCTTTCATGTTCTGGGTTTGCTAGATTTGAGACCCCTTCTTTTTCTTTTTGGTTATTAGGTGTGCTCTTGTGTTTATGGTTGTTGGTATTTAGGGTATTGTTATGGTGTTTTTATGTTTGGTAGATTTCACAGGGGATAGTGTAGGTTCTTATGATTTGGATAAGGGCTTAGGCAAATGGTGATTAGGAGGTTGAAAATGAGTAATAGGGGGATTGGTGGTGCCGGTTGAGCTTGTCGACAAAGCTAGGTTGCGAAAATGGTGACTTGATGTTGTGGGTGATAGATGATGGCTAGACAGTGGTGTCGATGATGATTGCCAGGGGAGAAGATGAAAAAAAGGAGAGGAGACAGAAAATAAAGAAAAAGGGAAAAAATAACTAAAAAAGGAATTTATTGGTGGAGTGATTAATTTATTCGATTTAGTTAATGTAGATATTAAATTAAAACTCACTTTTTATTTATCATTATATTTTAGTTAATTATGTTTCAAATGTTACGTTTTAGTCACTTACGTTATCGTTTTATTACGAAGTGGTCACTCTACCATTAACTCCGTTATTCCCTAACGGGAGTCCTACATGACAATTCAAATAGGTTTTAAATGCCAACTTGGATGTCCAATTGTTGAGATGAAAATCAATGTTTAATTAAATAAATTTAATTTAGATTGCCACGTAAGACATTGTTGCAATAACGTAAATTACATAGATTAGAATTTCAGGCCAATGTTAGAACACAAAATCGAACTTTCTTTTAATAAGAGGCATTAAATTAAGGGTAAATTACACAAATAGTTACTTAACTATAAAAAAATTCATTTTAAGTGCTTAAAATAAAAATTATAATTTAAGCATCCACGTTACATAATTCGGTTATTTTGGTCACTCCCATTAAAATAACAAATGACAAGTTAACATGATGTTAAAAAATCGACATAATAACAAATTTAGTCCGTAACTATTACATATTATATCGATTTAGAAATAAATTTAAAAATTTACCTTTGACATCACAATTTGATCCTCAAAATCTTTATTGTGTAAAAAATTCAGCTTACCATCTATAATACCGTCCATCAAATGAAATATAAGCCTTTTTAATTGAAAGATTCAGATATGTTAAAACCTAAACAGCATCCAACAAAATTCCATGTCTTCTAGCACTATCAACCTGATGAAAATAAAAAAGCCAAAAATAGGAACTTGAAAGAGAAAAAAGAAAATTGAAAATTTCATGAAAACCCACAAGTCAAATTCTGGGTGGCGCATTCATATTTGAAGATGGTTTCGTAGAAGGCTAACCTTGACCAAAGTCACAGTGGGGCATTGTGAATCATAATTAGAAGTGTTAATAGGTCGGGTTCGGGTCAAGTCTAATAAAAAATTTATACTTGTTTGCTAGGTTTAGGTTTAGCTTGGCCTGAAAAATGGGCCTAAATTTTTGCTTAAGTCTGACCCAGATAAAAATGCTAAAATTCAATTAGTTCGGCTCACCTGTATTAAATTTTTATATTATTTTTTATATGATTTTTAAATATATATAATACATCAAAAATACTAAAAATATTAAAATAAATATTTTCCTAGCAAATTTTAAAAAATATGTATACTTAAATAACACTAAGATATATGCAACTTAACAAGTAAATGCCTCTAAAATAATACCAAAATTAACAATAAAACAAGTGTTATACAATATCCAAATAATAATAACAAAATAGTGGTAATATAATACTAAAATGGTAGCAAAATAAAGAGAAAACAACAAGGAAATAGCATTAAAACAACAAGAATAGCAAATTTTTTGTCCTTTTTGTGAATTCGGGGCGGGCCAAGCCCGGGCCAAAAATGTCATACTTGAGGCCCGACCCATTTTTTAAACGGACCTTTTTTTTTTTACTTAAGTCCATTTTTTGGACTTATATTTTTACCTAAACCCTCCTACTTCGACCCGATCATAACCCAATAAAAAAGACAACAATATAAATTTAACCCCAAAATGGAATCCTAGAATCAAAATCAAACATAATACAAACATGAGTGTACTCATCTTCATAACAAGCTTTTCATATTCATCAAGACAAGCATGTCACTTCAATTTTTTTTTTTTATTATTGTTGTATGTTTGAAGAACCCAAAAAGGATGGAAGCTTGAAAGGGGAAAAGGAACCCTTTTTATGTGTAGAAAAGAGGGAAAAACAACAATAATGTTTGCTGAATCAAACAAGGCTAAACGCCATTCATGCTCAAAACTCTTTCGCTTTGTGTTTCCTTAGACTAAATCGCTATTAATAATTGTACAAGATCAAATTGAGATTATTTGTAAATTTTAAGAATTAATTTTTAAAATTGTGACTAAATCGATATATTATTTAAAAGTTGAAGGTTAAATTTATTATTATACTAATTTTTTTAACTGCCACGCTAGCTTGCTGTTTGTAATTTTAACGAGAGTGACCAAAATAACCGAACTATATAATGTGTGTGCTTAAATTGTAAACTTTTTATTTTGAGTGCTTAAAATAAATTTTCTATAGTTGGATGACTATCTGAATAATTTACCATTAAGTTAATTATCATTTGAAAATTTTGCATTTTAAATTAGGAATATTGAAAAAAAAACTAAATGAGGTTTTTTAATACTATTTTAAAATATAAAAATAATGCATAATTAATACTTTATTTTTGGAATAATTGGTGCTTTTTTAATTATCTCAAGTTGTATTGAGAATATTTCAGGCATACCCCATGCAAGAAACTCCATTGTTTAGGTTTGGAGACTTCCCTTAACGTCAATGTCTGATTGGTCGAGGCCACGTGAACCGTGAAGGGATAGTGCAATAAAATTTTGAGAATCTATCGATGGGAAATCTTTTGAAATTAAAGATGGAAATGATATAATTGATGGAAATATACAATATAATTTCTAGTTTTTAACTCGTATATGTAGGGATTAATTATGTATATTAATTAAATTATTTTAATTATTTTTAATTTTTAAAAATTACAGCATTTCACAAATAATACAATCAAGGGTAATGCCAAAAAATACTTTAGAAAATCATATATGAATAATAAATTTTTAGAGTCAAAATATAATTTTATTATTATACTAAATTATGATTTGATAAAATTTAAAAGGTTTTATAGTAAATTTATCATTTTTGGGGACAACACCACTACTTATCCTTATCTTAATATGTGTAATTATCATAACCTTTTATTAAAGTAATACTCGATTTTAGAATTAATTCAATTTTTAACTAATAATTGTATTTGGTGTAGTAGTAAAACACACTACACTTTTAACACAAAACGCGTGTTTAAATTTTTAAAAGCGATATTATAAGACCAACCCCAAACATTAACATTAAAATAAATAGGAATAATAGAAAAAATAATTATAATTATATATATATATATATATATATATATCTTATGGTTCCAACTAAAAGAAGCAAAAGGACAAATGCCAAACATCAGCCAAGATAAAGGGAAAGTCCAATTCCCATTATGATTTGGATTACATTAGATTTAATCCAAAAAAAAGTGGAAGTAATAATAGTGGCTTTTGTATTATAAAACTTTAAGTCATTTTCTGAATTGAAAAATAGATTAGTAGTTGTCTGTTCATGATGTTTATGGGGCTATGAGAGAAAAAGCAAAGTATCTACTAAAGATTTGGTCTTCTTTTGGGAAGTAAGATGTTGCTTTTGGAAATGCCTATGTTCCCACCCCCAACAAACTCCTTTCCCAGTGGATAATATATCTATATACATACACACACACATCAAGGACTTCATGTGCATGGAATTATTATTTATCTAAGAACAAAAGTAAAGCATCAAGCAAAGTTTCTAACTCTTCATTTCCCCAAATCTTGGTTTTGGGAAACTATTAATTCATCATTTTCTTTGATTTTGAATAAAAGAAAATTCATTTTTCATTCGAACTCGCGTCCTCTTACACTAATAGCAATGTCAATGTCAATCGAATTAAGACTCAATCGGCTTTTCACTTGCTTTTTTAACTTATTATATAATTCTTTGCCAATTTTCTTTATGAATCTTGTTCCGGTCCACTTTTCCAAGAAAATGGGACATCATCTATCAAGGAAAGCCAGAAAATTACTTTAAAGAGATCAGAGATAAATCATAAATTATTAGGGGTCAAAATGTAATTTTATCATTAATAGTAACATGTAATTTCATAAAAAATTAATGATAACTATCATTTGAGGGGGAGCAAGGCCACTACTTGCCCCTTTTATCTTTGTCCCTGTTTTCTACCAATTCATCACCATCACTAAAGAGGGTATTTCAACAGGATTGTTATCACTTAATCATTCACGTATTCTTTCACCATGTACCATCAGATCACATCGTAGACCTATAAAGATGTAAGCAACATGATATCTATTAACAATTTGCCAATTACTAAATGGCATATGATTTATTAAGGAAAACCCCTTAAAAACCTCTTGGAAACATAAATAATATATCTATTAACAATCCATTACTAACTTTCTGGATCATACGTGACAATTCTCGACCTACCAAATAAACCATTATAACGTTCATAAATTCCATAGGCAATCTCCTATCAAATTAATTAATCATTTATGTTCTTTGTTTCAACTCCTGTTGTTAGGCAGAGGCAATTCTAGGGGAGCTGGCATGGGCCCCGGCCCGCTTTAAAATGAAAAATTGTCATTTAGGCTCTCTAATTTTTTTAAAAATTTTAAATTAGTAAAGGTAAAATTGTACTTTGCCCCCCTAAAATTATAAAAATTTGATTTAATCCTTTAAAAATTATAAAAATATAGACTATAAAAAAATAAAATTTTATTCGGCCTCCTAAAAAATTGTTCTGACTTCACCCATGTTGTCAAGGTTCATTAACATTTCCCATGCTCAAATTTATATATATACAAAAAAAAAAAAAAAGATGTGATTCATTGCTGGTTAAATATGAAAATTAATCCAAAGCTCGTGTGAAGTTGACATTTTTAAGTGGTATATATTAAAAATGTTTTTTTCCCCAATAATTTAGTAAGATAATGGTATCCCCCTAACATGTTGGTTATTAAAATGGAGTGACATGCATTGACTACTATTTAAGAAAGAAAAAGGTGAAAAAGGTGAACATGATTGTTGAAAATAATAGCTGATTCAGGGTGAGTTTGGATGGGTAGTGCGTTTACCTGCGGTTAGTGTAAAAACAGCAGTGGCGGTGAGATTAGATACTGTAACGATATTGTAGCGTGAGACAAAAAGTAAACTAAACGCACCGCACCACACCTAATCACCCATCCAAACCCACCCTCATTTTTTTTTATTTCCCTAGCCTTCACCTATCTCTTTCATGAGATGAATTTTTATTGCTTACAAAGCTTAAAAGAAGTAATTTATTTTTAATACAATTCAAGGACAGATTATTCAAGGTTGATGTTCCATTCAATATTTAAAAAGGTTGGATAAAAATATTATAGAGAAAAAAAGATAATTTTTTAAGAGATGAATTTAGCTCGGATTCTAATTTTGAAAGTCGAACTTGACTTGATTTTTAATTACATAATATATAAAAGTTAAATTTATAGTAATATATAATAGTATAATGTAAATATTACAAATATATTAAATTGTCTCCATTTAAAATTTAATAAAACATATTAAATTAAAATTTTCATAATTTTGTATAATAATAACATGAATGGACTTAAAACAGTTTTAGGTTAATTAATATTTACAAATATGAATGTATTTAAATAAAATTTAAAATATATTTTAAATTAATTCAATTCCAGCAAACATAAAATGTATTGATATTATACATAAATTCAATCTCACTCTACCTCTAAACTACATCATATTAATTGCTTAAAATAAAAGAAGTAAAGACATGTATATATGTAAGTTGTTTTAAAATCTAAAAGAGAGAGTGATTGATTTATCTTAAATTAAATAGAAAAGCGTCATGCGTTAGATGTATAATTATTTTGTGAATGAAAATTTAATGTAATAAATAAATATATAAAAATTTGATTTAAAAATAACTGAGGTTTTGATTGAAAAGTTAAAGTTGATATATTAAATTTAATGGTATCGTGTATTTTTCTAATTTTTGAAATAAAATATTAAAAATAAAATATTATTATTATTTTATAATTGAATTGAGATTTGGTTGAAAAATAGCCTTGAGTAAAAAATAGTGTAAATCTTTTAAATTATATTTAAGGGTTTATTGAATTGATATCATCCTTCAACCATAGAATTCAATTGAGTAATTATCGAAACCCTTCCTTTTATAAAATAGTAAACATTATTGTAAAATATTTTTGTCATTTTTAATTATATGAAGTCTAAAAAATAAGTTGATAGGATTTGAACTAGATATGTCCATGGGTCGGGCCCAACAAAATTTTAGGCCCGTTTGTTAGGCTCAGGACCCGGTCAAAAAATGGGCCTAAAATTTTACCTAAGCTCTGTCCGGATAAAACTGCTAAACTTGAGTCCAGTCTGATCCGCCCGTATTAATTTTATTACATAAAAAATACTAAAAAAATATTAAAATAAATATTTCCCAAAAATTAAAAATAAATTTTAAAAAACAATATGTATACTTAAATAACATTAAGATATGTGCAACTTAACAAGCAGATGTCTCTAAAATAGTAACAAAATTAACAGTAAAACAAAAGTTATATAATATCCAAACAATAACAACAAAATAGTAGCAACATAATAGTGAAATTGTAGCAAAATAATAAAAAAAGAAAAGAAAATAGCAACAACAACAAAATAATAATAATAATAACAGCATGTTTTTTTTTTTGCATATTTGAGCCGAGCTGAGCAAAAAAAAAAAATACTACCCGAGGCCCAACCTATTTTCTAAACGGCTTTATATTTTTGCTTAAGCCTATTTTTCGGGCTTATATTTTTATCCAAATTCTCTCATTTCTCGAAAAAGCATTTGGATCGGGATGGGCCATGTATAGATCTAATTTGAACCCAAAATACCATAATATTTAATATTTTAATTAAAGCTTCATTTGATCTTAAAGCAACTTTTTTATAAATATATTTATTTTATAAAATTTTTCATCGCATAATAGGTGAGCTATATAATATAGTATAGATTAACGTGTTGTAAAGGTGGGAATAAAGATGGCTATAATTGTTTTAAGTAGCCATGATTGTGAGGCATCGTGGTTCATGGTAGATGAAGCTGGATTTTATCATTAATCTATATGAATTTGGGATCCAACGCAACTTGCAATTGCAATGCCTTTCGAGGCATACATGTATATGTATGAGATACTGCGACTATTGACTAACTGCCGCGCTAGTGATGAATCTCTCTGTCCCATGTCCATGTTGCCAACATCACCATCATCCCCAAATAGGGAACTCAAATTTTACGATGCAGGTTTATTTAGCAAGTTGAGCTAAACAAAAAAAATTCTTACTTTGTACTTTTTGGTAAAACTACAGGGAATCCCCTATACATAGGGTGGATTGTATTTCAGCCATTTTACTGAAAAATAGATAAATTAGTCCTTATACATTTCAAAACGTATAATTTTTTCCATTCGTTAAATTTTATCTGTTAAATGCTGATGTGGAACATTAAATTCATGTTAAAATTATTTTGTTGTGAGGAAACTATTAAAATGGTCACCCAATTATGTATTTTGTTTTATTTTATCACTAAACTATTGATTTTTTCAATTTAGCCATTAAACTTTTCAAATTAAATATTTTAATCACTCGAGTTGATGTGGCCTTTTTTATTGGTCTAGTAACAAAATTAGCCCTCTAATACTTACGTATTCCATCAATTTGATCCCAAATATAAAAATATCAAATTTAGTCCTCAATATTTACAAAAATTTTATTTTAGTTCTAATTTTAAAAAATTTAATAAATCTGACCCTCAACATTTACAAAATCTGTCAATGTCGTCCTAACTCTAAAAATTTTAAATTATTTTAAAAAAAATCATTTTTAGCCATTTATAACCCATCGACTAACCCATGTAAGATATTAAAATAAGAAAAAGGTACACTCTTTCAAGTCACTTGCAAAAGAGCTCTAAAAGGTTGGGATAAAACACACACACAAAAAAAAAGATTCAAAAGAAAATAAATGCATTAAAAACGTTATATGTTCGAGTAGCAATGCAGTCAATTATTCCATATAGGTTTCAAATCAATTTGTTTGGTCTAGTGTGAAGCCTAAATTATAGTAAAAGAAATTGTTGCAAGTGACTTGAAAGAGGGTGCTTTTTTTTCTTATTTTAATATCTCACATGGGTTAGGCGATGAGTTATAAAGGGCTAAAAATGAATTAAAAGTATTTTTTTAGGACTAAATTGATAGAATTTATAAATGTTGAGGATCAAATTTATTGAGTCTTTTAGAATTAGAACTAAAATGAAAACTTTTATAAATATTGAAGACTAAATTTATTAAATTTTTAAAATTAAAATTAAAATGACAAATTTTATAAACATTGAAGACTAATTTTATTAGTCAACCATTTGAAAATCTTCTATTTAATATGACATTTTCTTTAAGGTGCTAATGCAAGAATACATCTTTGAATTTAATGAGTGTGACGAATTTAGACATTTAATTTTGAAAGCTAAATATAAAATTATATTGTTCAGAAAATTACGACCCTTAAAATTAAATTGCTAAAAATAAGAGAAACATGGACAGAAAAATACATAAAATATTTGACTTTTCAATATTCTTAGTCAAAGTCCGGTAAAGGAAGTTAATATTTAAAAGATTAGATTAAATTTATCTGAGAATGATGACAAACCAATTAATTTTAGAAGTTTAATAAAAAATTGTACATAAAATAATAAATAAATAAAATAATAAAATTTTAATTTAGACTTTTATAATTTATAAAATTATAAATTAATAACGATAAAATTATATTTTAACCCCAAAATGATAAAAGTTTTATTTAACTCTTTAAAAATTATAAAGATATAAGTTGGTAAAATGATGAAATTGTATTTTTACTATCGTAAAATATACAATTTAATTCTAGTTTCCAAAATTTTTTTTAGCTCCACCACTGACTATTCATTTCATCTTTTACTCATGTTGTCGGGAGTTTAATCGTTGTTTATGAGAATGGAACGTATTTCGTAACCAGTCATATATCATTTCATACAACACTCATGATGTAGAGATTAGTCATTATTATTAGCGATAAATACTTTAATTTATTTATTCAAAGTATGTGAATACTTTATTTTCAACTTAAAAAACTTTTTTAACAATGCAAATTGATGAAATTTATTTTGATGAAGTAATTTAATTTAATTTAATTTATAACTTTCAAAAATCTTGGGGATCCAAACCCCATATGGCTCTAAGAAGGTCCTCCCTCGTATTATAAGGAGAAAGTTGGGTTTCATCTCTGTAGCTAAATAATTCAATTCCTTGTAAAAATTCATTTTTTTCAAATAAAATTAATTATAAAAATATAAATGAATGACCAAAATGAAAATTTATTAAAGTTTGATGACTAAAATGTATGTAAAATAACATTACATAACTTCAAATTAATGGTGGGTGATCAAAATGAAAATGATTATCAATTGCAATGTCTAAAATACAATTTCTTTTAGCGTCAAAATGAAAAATTATAAAAATTAAGCGATTAATAGTATATTCTACTCTCTTTTGAATCATCGAATGCAAGTTGTATTTATTTTCATTCCAAAATTAACCTTCAAATTAAAAAAGGTTTAATGACAAATTTGGCCACTAATATTTGCTTGTTTTGTCAAAACGGCCCTAATTATATTTTTGAGTTTTTTTTTAGCCATCAACCTTTGTTCTTTTTTCAATCTGCGATTTAATGAAAGTATCATTAAAAAAATTAACGGGGATGATGTAGAATTTCATATGTGAAATATTTTTAATGAGATGTAATTTATTACTTAGATAACCCAATAAGATAATTACATGTAGAAAATAATAAAATAAATAATACATTAACTTAAAAGAATAAGTCTTAATTTAAATAAAATAAACGTAATTATCTAAAAAATTCACCCAAAGAGAAAAATTTCTCAATAGACAAAGGTATGAAAGATTGAAATCTTTTGAAAAAAATGAAACTTTGAATTTATTCATTAAATCATTAGAAAAAAGATTGAAGAAAAAACAAAGATTTATGGCCAAAAGGCTCAAAAATACAATTAGGGCCATTTTAATAAAGCATGCAAACATTAATGGTCAAATTTATCATTAAACCATTAAAAATAATAAGACAAAAAATATGTCTATATAGAAAAAGATATCCCTATGATGCTAATGCATCCTAATTCAAATTCACCCTTGCTCCAACCTTCACCTTCTTCCATCTTATTAATTTAATTAAAATAAATTTCTTTTTAAGCCATTTTCACATTGGTTAATATTTAACGTTTCACACAATTTTAGTGTTTGATTTATCGATTACGAGTGTTTATTTCATAGCTCGTATTGTGAGTTTAAGTAATAAAGATTATCTGCTTATGATGTGCTCGAGCAATAATTTTCTCTTATTAAAAATATAAAATTTTTAAAAAAATCTTATTTTCACTAATTACTATTATTATTTTTCAATACTATACTATTATTAATTTTACCCATCAAATTTAAGAGTTTAAATGGTTGTGTATATACATATGTCTAGGTGATCATTTACTTGTGTATATACATATGTTGTTTATTAGGTGATAGATAAAATATGTTAAAACATATTTTCTTTTAAAATTTATTTTATAATAAATATTGATGAAATGGTAATAAGTTTGTATTTAATCCTATTAAACATATGTTTGATCCTTGTATTTGTAATTTGTAATTGTTTTTATTTAAAGATGATCTGAAAGACTAAAGTGTCAAAATAATATTATTTATAATTTAAAAGAAATAATATTTTATAATTTTATAATTAAGTTGGTGACTTGATTAATGATGACACCAACTAAATAAAGTACTTAAATGCAAGTATCGGTTCGATTTAAAGAAAAAAATGTCAGCAATTTTTAAAACAAGAGCAAAGAAGTTAGAGCTTTTTAAAACATTAAATCCCATACAAGATTTTTAAAATCGGATCGGTGATCGAGAACCAGTTAAGTTACTGATTTGTCGGTTCAATCGATTCGATTAAAAAATTATTAAAAATTCATAAAATTTAAAAAAATAAAAATCTAACTTAACCGCTCAATTCAACCGATATTTTACCCGATTTAACCAGTTCATGCCAATTCTTAAATTAACCAATTAAATATCTTTTTTTAAACCGAGACTTTAATCGATTCTCAATCTCATTAATCTAATTTATTAATCCAATCCAATTCAAACAACCTCAATCAGCTAAGAATTTTGTTGAATGGAGAATTGAAAGATGTGAGCATGTCTGCAAACTTTATGATTAATATTTGCTAAAATTAATGCCTTAATTTAATCAATTAATACAGCATGAAGATCTTGGTGGGATTCAGATGAGCTGATGGGTTGCCACTGCTACAACCTGGGAACTTGCTTTGTCAAAATTCTAGGAAAAACACAGAAGATCAGATGCTTTGTCTGTTTTTAATTATCATATATTTATTTATTATAATTATAGTTATAATATTAATAAAAAATAGTATCATAAATTAATCGAGGAATAATTTTTCAAAAAAATTAAATAATGGATACGTTAATATAAATAAAATTCTTTAATATTTTCATAATTTCTAATTATTCTTACCTTCAAAAAATATTTTTATTATCTTTTAAGTAACAAAAGAAAACTTGTTGGAAAGTTACTTATCAAATTAAAAAAAAAACACCTACAACTTCTCGTAATTAGCCATTTATTTCTTTTACTATTTTTATTTTACTAATATTTTCATTTGAAATTTAACTAGAATCGACACACATTATGAAATAAAAAATTAAAACTATAAAAAATTCCACATGTCATTTTAAAATAGTATTTTTTACTCATACGCATTTTTAATCACAAAATTTAAATAAAATTAAACTTTGCTATATAAATTTAAAAAATAAAAATAAAATAAAACTAGAAAAAGAGAGTTATGCGATCGAGAAAACTTCCGTAAATAATTCAAAAATCTCAAAACCCAGAATTTTATATCAATTTTTTTTAAATCTTCATTTTAAATTATACCACATAAGGTCTTAAGTATATTTAAGGCTAAATTGACGATTTCAACAATGTTGTTTGAACCGGACCGAACAGGTTGAATTGGGAAGTATCAATCTGGAAAGTGGCTTTGAATTGATTAGATTGGGAACCAATATGGAATGATTGAATCGACTAAAAAAGTACTTGAATCGAATTTTTTTAATTTTTTTAATCTAATTGGTTGGTTCAGTAAACTGATGGCCTAACTGGTTCGACCACATTCAGATTTAAAAAGAAAACATTAGATTTAAGTAACAAAAGGAAATAATTGATATAACCTCTATAGTTTGAAGATATAATTAAAATATTTTAAAATTTAAGGACCAATTTAGAATGATATCATAATTTAGAGATATTTAATGCAATTTAACTCTATTTTTTTCAAATAATACATGTTTTAAAATTATTTTCTCATAATATATTTATATCAATATAAAAAATAAGTTAAATATAAAGAAAGAAGGAAAAAAGGCAAGAGGAAGCACATATTTATTCTATTTCCAAGCTTCTTTGGTAACATCCAAAGTCTTTGGATTTTTTGGCAGTGGGAGTTTTTTTTTTTTTTTGGTGTTGCACGGTCACCAATATCCCAATAAGGAAACCTTAAAAACGAAAAAAAGGTGAATCCTTTACCAGTTTCCACATCTTTTCCGACACGTGGCTCGCACCAAATTAGTAATTTTATTCTTTAATGACCCAATTTGCCCCCGCCGTCTCCTTCATTGTCAGATATGTCCCTTTTACTTGAAATGACGAGAATGTCCTCTGTAAATAAATGAAGAGTGTGCTTTTAAAATATTCATGGAAAATTAATAAAAATTTATGATTACACTTCTTTTTGTGTCCTGGATTGTCAATTTGTCATTCATATGTCTTTTCAAGTGAAATTCCATTGCTGTCTGCTTTTTGATTTTGAATGATTTGACTTAAACTAAATCCAAACAGTTCCAATCCTATTTATATATACTTTTGTAAAATGGTAGTTAGTGTTTAGTGTCTTTGATCGATGTGATATTAAAAATAAATAAATAAATAAATATTCAGCGGTGGCTTAATAATTAAGAATATTTATCATTGCATGTATAATTTGAGTTTAAATCACGATAGTCGATTTGTTATTTAAGCTTTATCTTATTATTGTAATTTATTAAAAAATATTAAATTTTTGAGTTTTAATAAAACCAATATATCAAATACATTTTCCCAAAATTAACACTTAAATAATCCTTAACTCATTTTTGTTATAGACACTAATTAAGAAAATAGTTTACTTTTAACTCTCTTTTTTTATAAATTATAGTTATTAGTTTTTCATAACACTAGTGAAGGTAATAATTAAAAATTTACCAAGTAATGAGTTAATTTTCTTTTATGGGTAAACTACTAAAATAGTCATTTTTGTTTGCCTTAGATTACATTTTAGTCACTTATGTTTGAAATGTTATGTTTTAGTCACTTACGTTATTGTTTTGTTACAAAGTGATCACTCTACCGTTAAGCTCTGTTACCTCCCTAATAGCGGTCCTACATGACAGTCTAAATTAAATTTATTTAATTAAAAACATATTTCCACCCAGCAACAGGAGATCTAAGTTGGCATTTAAAACCCATTTGGACTGCCACATAGGACTGTCATTAGGGAGGTAATCGAATTTAATGGTAGAGTGACCACTTCGTAACAGAATAATAACGTAAGTGACTAAAATGTAACATTTCAAACATAGTGACTAAAATGTAATCTGAAGCAAACAAAAATGACTATTTTTATAGTTTACTCTTCTTTTATTTTTTAAAAGTAGTGCATTAATCTTTTTGTAAGATAATATTTTGGTCCACTTAATTAGCGTTTGATTAGGTTTTGATTAACTAAATTTTAAATAATTTACTTTCTTTACTTTTTAGATTTCAAAATTTAGGTTCGATTGTTAATATTATTAACATGTTTCTATTAAATTCGTTGGCGTAATATTTTAGGAAAAAATCATTTAGTATCCATGTAAGAAAAATAATGACATTGTAATAAACATAAATTTAACAATTGAATTTTAATGACATCAACAATTGGACTTGCATTTTTAAATACAAAGCGAGAATGATTGAATTCCTTGAAATAAAAGTAAGGGACTAAATTCTAAGTATATAAAAATGCATTGACTTAGAGCATATTTTAACTTAAATTTTAAGCAATTTTATATAACGACTTAAGATGATACTAGATAATATCACACTATGTGATATTTAGTCACATACTTTATCTAAGTATATTTATAATGAATACAAGTTTATTTATCATATTTTTTATAAGGGTAAACTACACCCAAGGTCACTAAACTAACTATCTATTAGTAAGTTTACGTTTTGGTCACTCAACTTCAAAAAGTTATAGAATGATCATTGAACTATTTGAATATTTTTATTTGAGTCATTGTGTTATTAAAATCGTTGTTGCAAAGCCTTCTCTATTCATACAGCTTGCACCAATCGAAAACTCTCATTCCCCTTCTCTTCTAGAGCTTAGTTTTTTCATGGCACAATTTTGAACGTCATCAATCTACAAACCCAAATTCAAACAGTTTTCTTTTTCGATATCTGACATTGATCATCAATTTAACTTGGATCTAATGTATGTTATTCTACTTATCGGTGTGTACAGATTCATCATACCAATCGTCAACTTGTCGATTGAAGTTTACTAATCAAGCTTCAAAAAAAATTTCGAATAGTTCAATGATTTTAATGAAAACTTTCTAATATTTCAGTCACCATTTTATAACTTTTTAAAGTTAAGTGATCAAAATGTAAACTTACTAATAAATTAACGACCCTGAATAAATTTTATCCATTTTAAAAAGGTATATATAGCAATTAATGAGATACTATTTTTTTTAGGTGGTGAGCTAGATATCTAAGTTGTTTTCAATAGGATGGCTTTAATGCTTAATTGAGAAGACATGATTTGCAATTTTGGTACCAAGAAGACATGAATTATTGCTTAACAAGTTTCCAAATAAATCCAAACATCCCTTTAATCTATTTTGAGAAAGCTTTTTGTTTAATTTTTCTTTTATTATAAAACTTAATTGGAGCAAACTGTTAAGAAATTTTGATGTCACCCAAGTCAATGATTCAAATATATTTATCATAACTGCCCTAAATTTTGCCAAAAATTCAAAAGAAATCATCATTTTTGTTCCTTCTACATAAATTTGACTATAAAATTAAGTTCTCTCTATATAGTAGACCGCTAAGTAATTTTTTTAAAGTAATTTATTTTTCAAAATTAAAATTAATAAAAATTATAATTAAATGTTTTATTTATAAGTAAATTTATAATTAAAATTTATGTCAATTGAAGACTTCATATTAAATTTTTAATTATTTTACTTGTAATTCAATCAATTTTATAATTAATTTGCACGTCATTATCTCAAATTTTAGTCATAATTTTTTAGTGTAACTCATGTACCACTTACAAATAATTCTTGTGATTCGCTTTTCTAGATAAGAGTATAAATCATTACCACATATTTATCATTAACAAATAATTTTTACAACTCAATTCCATTATGCGATAACCAATAATTGGATCCCATTTATTAGTCTTAAAATATTTAATAAAATTAACAAATTTGAAAAAATAAAATACAAGGCTATTGAAAAAAAATATTTTTGGTTGAATCTCCACGCAACGATTAAGGATGGTCAAAAATAAGATAATGAGATGGTTGTTACTTCAAAAAGAGACAGCTTACGGCCTTCCATCACCGGGCTGTCGCTTTAGGCCCTTCTCCCACAATTGCATTGGGGGACACAATGCCTGGTCTTTTACAAAAATAATATAAAAAAATAAAAAAACCAAAATAATATAATTTTTTTATTTACCAAAACAGTTAAAAAAAACAAATCTGAAAGAAGGCCTGCCACAGGTGGCACCTGTGGTGGTGTTTGTGGCAAAGGCGCCACCAATTATTCATATTTTGGTTATTTTTTAATGTTTTTTTCTTGAATTTTATTATTTTTAAAAAATATATCATTTTCTATTTTTTTATTTTACATTATTTTAGTACATTAAGTTTGAAATGTATTAATTTAATGTATTTTTAAATAAATTAAAAAACCCTTATTTCGGTCATTTATTCGTATTTTTCTCGGATTTTATTACTTTCAATAAAAATATATTTTTTATTTTTTATTATTTTACATTATTTTAGTACATTATGTTTGAAATGTATTAATTTAGTGTATTTTTAAATAAATTTAAAAAACTCTTATTTCGCCCTTTATTCGTATTTTTCCCAGAGTTTATTACTTTAAAAATATACTATTTTCTAATTTTATTATTTGACATTATGTTTGAAATGTATTCATTTAGTGTGTTTTTAAATAAATTAAAAAAACTCTTATTTCGCCCTTTGTTCGTATTTTTTTCAATTTTATTACTTTCAATAAAAACACACTAAATTAATACATTTCAAAAATAATGTACTGAAATAATGTAAAATAAAAAAATTAGAAAATAATATATTTTTTAAAAGTAATAAAATTAAAGAAAAAAATACGAACAAAGAGCCAAAATACGAACAATTGGTGCTGCCTCTGCCACAGGCACCAAAGGTGCCGCCTGTGGCAGGCCCTTCTTTTGGTATACTTTTTTGTATTATTTTGATAAATAAAAAAAATTATATTATTTTGGTATTTTTTTAATTTTATTTTTATATTATTTTGATAAACCAAAATTTTGTTTTAAAAAGGAAGGTTTAATAGTCACTTTATTCTTGAGCATTTGAGATTTAATCTTTTTGTTTTTAAAAAATTAATATTTAATATTTAAAATTGAAATCCAATTAAATTTGAATTAAATATAAATTGAAATTAATTTTATAGCAAATAAGTGAAGTGAATACATTATTGTAATTAAAAGTAAAAGGGATAATATAATTTTAGTTATTGAATTTAGTAATTAGGTTCACTTTGGTACTTGTATTCTTTTATCTATTTTGATAACCTTAACTTGACTCCTAAATTCATTTTGAGTCCTGAACTTTAAAAATATAAAAATTTGATGATATAACACTTTGAGACTATGTCACATCATCACTTAAAAATTAAAAAATTATATAAATTTTCAAGTGATGGCATAGTACAATTTTAGAGTATCACATACAATGTTTTAATAACTAGACTAGTGGTTGAACCAGCCAAACCACTGGTTCTCAATTCAATCGATTTGATCAGTTCAACTGTTAGACCAACAATAATTAAATAAATAGTTAAAATTTCTAAAATTTTAAAAAACATTAAATAGATTAAACTATTCAACTATTAGTTTTTGTTTCAGTTTTCGATTTTTACCGATTTCGAATAGTTTTTGATTCAATTGGTTCAACCTTTTTTTTTACCAGTATACCAGTCTATTCTCAATTTAATCGATCCAACCAACCAATTTAGTCATGTTCCAAGAACACTGGTTATATCATCAAATATTAACGGAATCAAAGTTCAGGAATAAAAATGGACTTAATTGTCAAGTTTAAGTACCAAAGTGAACAAAAAAAGTACAAGTACCAAAATGGACCTAATTGTCAAGTTCAAAAGGCCATAAATTATGTTATACCGAAGTAGAATAACTAAATTTAAAAGCCAAAGAGTACAGGGACTGGATTTTAAATTAGACCAAACAAATATCTCCCAAAAAAGGAAATACGGTCTACGTTACGGCATATCCCACGTGTCGGTGGCCTATACGATGGACGGCTCTTTCCCCCAAATCAAAGCAATTTAAACAAATTCTTTCGAGTACTGATTCGTCCACGTGTCCCAAATACCGTGAAAACCACTAGCAGTTTATACACAAAACCGCTGGTTTTTTGCTCCCGCTTAAAAAAAAAAAACTTTCCTTCTATAGATGGCTTTCCTTTACGCTAATGATAATCAAGGCCAAAACGACGTCTCTGAAACCTCGGTTTGGCTCCTTTCTCTGACTCCCGTTCCTCACTTCCTTTCCAAGTAAGTTTTTCCCCTATTATTTTTCAAAAAATAAAAAAGGCAAAAAACAATTTTTGTTTTTTAAGTTTATTTTTGCTAAGTTTTTATCATTTCTTTCTAGCTTTTTTGTCGGATATCGAGAGTTTTAATTTTTTTTCACTTTTTTTTTTGGGTTGAATAATTAGAAAAGCTTAATCGTTTTTGAGACTTCGCTGAGCTATAAAAGGTATGGGTAGAGGGAAAATAGTGATAAGGAGGATCGATAACTCAACGAGTAGGCAAGTAACTTTTTCGAAACGAAGGAACGGATTGTTGAAAAAAGCTAAGGAGCTTGCGATCTTGTGTGATGCTGAAGTTGGAGTAACGATCTTCTCCAGCACTGGAAAGCTCTACGATTTTGCTAGCACCAGGTCCTTTTAAGATCTCTTATCATCATATTCTATTTGTTTAAAATGTTCTTGGTTTTTCTTTATTATCATAATTTGTGATTCTAGCTAGCTTATTATTATTATTTTCATAGATTTGATTTGTATGTTTCTTCGTAATATTTTTTTTTAAGTTTTTTTTTGTTAGATGTGAAATTAAATGAGACCTTAATGTTGAAATACGGTAGGGAGATTTAAACGTTAGAGATATTTAGCTTTGATTTTATGATTTTATGATTCAAAAAAATGTGCGGATTTAGTTTGAGTTTCGCCTTTGATTGTTCGTCATCGTCGTTTCGTTATGATTTAGGGTTTGGCTGAGTTCGAAATTTTAGAAAACTAGAAAAGTACGCCTAAGCTATAGAGAGAGTAATTTGAGTTCAGGAGTTGACTTCTGAGATTTTCTACAAAGACTAGCGATGGCTGATTGAAGGTTCCATAGAACTAGAGTAACTTTGTTTTTGGACATGGTAGAGCTAGAGTATACTAAATAATTAATATCTAAGAAGAATTATAGCTCATGCTTTTTGTTTAATATTAGGACTCAATTTAAAGCTCCTAATCAAAATGCTTGGTTTAAGAAACAAACGAAAAAAAGAAACTTCAGAGATTTGGGGTTGAATGGTCGTCTCAATAAACACTTACAAATTAAAATTCCTCTTGTTTTTATTTTTTCCATAATGACACCAGGTATATATATAACCTACAAGAACTCCAAGCACTGTAGGAAAAGTGAAAAAAAAAAAAAACTTGAATGACTTGCCAACAGGATCCCAATTAATTCATGAATTAAGCTTATAATTATAGAATGATATGTGTATATACATATATATTTACTTTGTAGCACAACAATTAATACGGTCCCTTTGATAAAAGGTCAGATTAGGGAAATGTCAACCCCACATCTAGCTGAAGAAATAGGAGGAAGAAAAAGATAAATGATGTTGTCAACAGTTGATGCCACTAACTACCTATCAGCAGTTCTGGTAAATAATATATGAAAGTTAGTATAAAATAACTATAGAAGTTAGCCTCCTAAGATAACCAATGATCCAAAATATAAGTTGTCAATCTATAGTATCTATAAAGTGTTTTTATCATAAATAAATGGAAAGATGACACCCCATTACTTTAAGATACAACTTGTACTACTGAAAATATTATGAAATGCGAATGAAACATTACTAAAATAGGGTTCATGAATAGGATATGTATAGTAGTAAAAAGTTTCTGCTTGAAGTTTGGAAAAATATTTTTGGTGGCAAGTTGACTATCCTATGGAGGATGGTGGATATGAACATACTCATATGTATATATTCAAAGTCAAGAGTGTCACATTGAGTGATGATATATGCAATATTGTTGGTGATGGCAATGAGGCTGTTTGCATAGTCTGATCAGTGCAGTGATAGTGAGGCTTGTGCTATTATAAGAGGTAATTATGAGCGTGGGTACGTATAGTAGTGACAAGTTACATGTATTCTTTCAATTAGTAATTAACTAACTACATTTCTTTCCACAAAAATGTGTTTTTTGTTTGAATTTTCTTAATGCTGAATTAAGAAAGAAGGCTAGGTTGTGGAAACTTCTAGGAATTAACTAAACCTAAATTTCTTTTTACAATAAGAATACTGCTTTCTTTTTCAATAAAAACATCATTTTAGAAACCATTAGGCTATTTCAACTTAAGCTAGGTTGACATTTATTCGTTGAATATATATGATAAAAGACGAAATATATACCTAAATGATCAACATCAACAACTTAGATATATTTTTTGGTACATAAGAGTTTAGGTTAGAGGAGGTTATCCCAATCCAAGATCAAGACATGCTACTGGCTTCATAGAGGGCTACATCAGCAACTTGATAAGTGAAATTTGTTATACCTTTACTCCTTGGACACACTTTTGAGAATAACCCTTCAGAAAAACCTTTTAGAACAACTCTTTAGCTACACAACCGCGTGAACCTCTCATAATAATTGTCATTTATCAATTGTCATGCCCCATCTAAAATGATTGATAGCGTGTCTAATCATCACCCTACCTATGTCTCTAGTGGCAGACCACTTGACCAATTTACTTTGAAGTCACCAATAGAAGGATGACACATGACACCTTGGGATCATAGTTAAGGGTATATAAGCCCTTAGCCTCGTCCATGAAGGGGGACCCCCCCCCTCTCTCAATTATTCTCTTTCAACTCTGATCAACTCATAACCATCACTACCAAGACCTTCGTCCACAGACAAGGTGAATCGTCTCACACTGTCATGATTTCTGCCTTGTGTGATCTAAGTATCGTCTCACACTGTCATGATTTCTGCCTTGTGTGATCTAAGTATCAATAGAATTGTTGTGCTCTACTGTGTGTATCACAGGAAGATTGTTAACAAAATCCTAAATTAAATAAAAGAAATTAAGATAAAGTCTAGGTGAATTCCCTTGGATAAATTGACTAGATAGGTTTACAACTGAAATTACAAAATAAAAAACTACAAACATATAAAACCTATCTAAATGTTTTCTAGTTCAACAATGTATATACAATTAATAAGGAACTAAAGATATTGAAGCAGAATGTAAGTTGTTTAGTGGTTAATAAACAATGAAAAATATATTTAATTAAATAAAATATTTAAAACTTATTTAACGACTTAACTTTTGTAAGCATGCATATGCAAAAAACGTTTGATGATAAAATTTAATATCTAATACAGAAAATTAGGAAATCTAAAGGAGTTTTATATATACATACGTATAATTTTTTTAATATTTAATTATAGATAATGATACTTTTGCACCTTAAATATTCTCTTCATTATTTTAGTGGAGATATAAAGATAATATGCTAACCAAACATCCTTTTAAGTGAACTGTATAATATAATCCTAGGGTTTCATCATTAGAGTTCCATGATTTCTGATTCGGGCTTCGTGTTTCATATGTAATATTCAAATATCGTAATGGAATACAGAAAACATTAATATAGGAGAAAGCAAGCTTCCCCAACCTTATCTCTAAAGTTGGTCGCAAGAGACCAAAGTCTAGAGGTCCTTTTTTTTTAATAAAATAAATATATAAAATAAAAAAATGTCTCAATGTAAAAATAAAAATAAATTATTATTCGATAGTGAAAATTATATTAAATAAATTATCTTATATTTTTAAAGAGAAAAAGAGAAACAGGAGAATCAAGGGAGATCATGGATATTCCAACCTTCCACCTCACAATATTTTGATAACAACATTAGGGTTTCTAGGAAAAAATAATTCTAAATTCGAAAGAACACTATCCATCTAAATCAAATTAGATGAGAACATAGAAAAAAGAGAGTACAAAGGCCGCATGCAAAAATTGAACTCTAACCATAAGTTAGGCTTTCACTTTATTTTCATGATCATAGGCACTATATATATGATGGGGCCCCCCAACAAGAGATAAGAACTAATCATCTTCATTGTAAAAGTCACGAACCAAAGATGTTCCTATAAAAGGAAGTGAATATATAATTGAAAAAAAGAACCAAAAACTAAGGTGTGATTCATGGACCATGATTTTACCAACTAATTCTAGATTCTTATGGAATTGAATATTGGGAAGATAATCAATCTTTATAATATATATAATCACATGAAATCTTATGAAGTAATGCGTAATATTATTCAATATCTATGACACTGACGGGTTTCAAAGCACATTATTCACCACTTACTCTTTGTTTATTACAATTTGTCAAACTCAAATCCTCACTCTTTAGCTTTTTTCTTTTTAATTAGTTCATTTGAAAACTATAGCATAGTTTCATTCGAAGCTAAATGTTCTTAAAAGCAGTTTTAGCTGTTGAATTATACTGTTGCCAGCCTCAACTTTATGAACGTCAAAAGGTGCGTTCTGATCCGTAGGAAATCCTGAATGTGGAGCACTTTATATAGAAAATTTATCCACGTTTATATTAAAGATTAATTAATATCCTCTTCTAGAAAAAGAATCTTGTAAATCTTCTCGTTACATATTTTTATAATTTAAAACTTAAATACATTGAATGAGATGATTTCAACAAGACAACTATACGATTGGTTATAAAAACAGGTGCTTTATAATGAAAATTGTATGTATTGAAATTACAATGATGATTATACTTAATATTTACTAATTCTATCTAGTATTTAGACATGAGATTTTAAACTACAATATATTAAAATTTGAAGGGGATAAGATATGCATAAGATAGAATATTATTGTGGTCTCGAAATAGGAATTATAATACAAAATATTCAATTTACACGCTTTCTTTTAAGAAACAAAACTTGTTTCTAATACATTTGATTCTTTCCCCATCCCACATTTCTTTTACCAAAAATTTTAGATATTCAGTAATTACATTAAGCTCTAACTAAATTTGAAGTTGTGCTAGTCGAATTTTTAAACTGACTAAAGTCCTCCCAACATTTTTTTTTCTTTCACGAAACTTAAACTCGAAACCTTAAACAAATAACATCAAGTTTTCTATAAACCCTATAATAACCCCAAGAAAAATAAAATAAAATTCCACCACCACGATCGTCGGTTTGAACTTATCTGTCAAAATAATCTAGTCTTACATCGCCACCCCATCCCTTTTTATCAGATGCCAAAATTCATTTTAAAAATAATTGCACCGGTGAATATTATTTTTTCGTTGATTATTACATTTGTTTCTATAATTTTTAGTGTCATATAGTGACTACATGCAATTCTGTATGTAATAAACAATTTGGTTAGAAAAGAAACTCAGATTAACTTGATTTATAATCGAGTCAAGTTCGATTGTTAGTTCAAACGTCATAATGCCCAACTCAAATAATTTGTAGGCTAATTTCGGATTTAGGTGTGTTGAACAAATTGAAATTTTAAGTGCTAAAATTTAATTTTTATAAGTGCTAAATTTATATTAGAAAATTATTTGGTAAATTAGTAAATGTAAATACTGAATATAATCATATTGTTCTATAAAAGATTATTTACCTTCTAATTTTAATCTTATAATATAATATTTTATATTATTTTAGATAATTTTGAATAAAAATACATATGATACTTTGATATCTCTTTCTTTTTTAAAAAATATTTTAATTTTTAATAAAATAAAATCAACTTAATTTTTGTTATAAGTAACTATTTACCTACACTTTCTTGTTGAAAATTTTATATTAAGTACAAAATTAAAATGATTTTTAAATACATTTGAAATATTTTTAATGAAATAGAAAATTTTTAGTGATTTATCAAACACATATTTAGTAACAATTAAGATTGAAGTTGGCAATAAAAGTTGAATTCAAATTCTACTCGAAAAACAAACTTAATCGAGCGAGCTTAGGTAGTTCAAATCTAACTTTAAACATTTAATTATGAGAACTCGAGATTTGCTAGCTTGATTCCGTGTCTCCTACACACTTGCGCATAAATGACAAAATTGAAAAAAGAATTGCAATGTAACAAAACTCTTTTAAACGTAAATCAATTCTTAGAATTGTTTTCTTTTTATCCAGGAACATTTTATTAGTAATATAATATAAATTTCGAAGAAAATTGATCCTTTTTCGAAATGGTCATTATTTACGTAAATTTGATCTATTTGTGTAAGTTTTTTTATTTGGCATGGTAAGTAGATGTTTGAACCGATAAAACTAAAAAGTAAATATCAATGTAATTAAATACAGCCTATGCTTGATGATGAAAATAAAAAGGGCAAAATTTCAAGGTTTCATATTTCCATTCCATCATGTGTAGATTTGATATTCAAGATAAAATTGCTTACACGTATTCTAATTAAAGTTGTTCAAACATTCTTTTGATACAAGTGATCAAACAAATAAAAACACCAAGTGAGGAATTATGGCTAGCTAAAATGATGTCTACCAAGCAATGGATGTTGCTTAATTGTTGACTTCCTTTTACATGAGCTAATCCCTATTTGTGCATCAAAAGAAGGGTTTGTCGAATAAGAATAATCCTAGCTTGAACTCTCAAGTTAGCAATAATCTTTCTGCAAGCTAGCATGACATTGTTAATATCTTTAGCCATTACAACTCCTTGACAAGTGAGGAATTATGGCTAGCTAAAAAATGGGTCTACCAAGCAACAGATGTTGCTTAAATGTTGACTTCCTTTTGCATGAGTCGATCCCTGTTTGTTCATCAAAAGAAGGATTTGTCGAATGAGAATAATCCTAGCTCGAATTCTCAAGTTGGCGATAATCTTTCTACAAGCTAGCGTGACATCGTTAATATCTTTAGCCATTGCAACTCCTTGACAAGTAAGGAATTATGGCTAACTAAAAAAGATGTCTACCAAGCAATTGATGTTGCTTAAATGTTGACTTCATTTGGCATTAGTCGGTCCTTGTTTTTTCATTAAAACAAGGGTTCGTCGAATGAGAATAATCTTAACTTGAATTCTCAAGTTGGCGAAAATATTTCTATAAGCTAGCGTGACATTGTTAATATCTTTAGCCATTACAACTCCTTGACAAGTAAAGAATTATGGCTAGCTGAAAAAGATGTCTACCAAGCAATGAATGTTGCTTAATTGTTGACGTCCTTTTGCATGAATCAATCCCTCTTTGTGCATCAAAAGAAGGGTTCCTCAAATGAGAATAATTCTAGCTTGAATTCTCAAGTTGGCGATAATCTTTCTGCAAGCTAGCATGACATTGTTAATATCTTTAGCCATTACAAGTCCTTGACAAGTTAGAATTTTGGTTGCTAAAAAAGATGTCTACCAAGCAACAAATGTTGCTTAAATGTTGACCTCCTTTTGCATGAGTTGATCCTTGTTTGTTCATCAAAAGAAGGGTTCCTCGAATGAAAATAATCCTAGCTTGAATTCTTAATTGGCAATAATCTCTCTGCATGCTAGCGTGACATTGTTAGTATCTTTAGCCATTACAACTCATTAACCAAGTTTCAGATTTCCTTTAACTATTTTAAAACGCAAATTCCAACTATCATTCGCAACCTCATCCATCTTTGAACCACACTTCTCGTCAAGTCACCCATTATCGATCATTTTGCAATCTCTAGGTTATCTATATCATGGTTTGCCAACGGAGAAGTAATGGTACATAATCATGTGTAACATCCAAAAGGGGCCAAGCATAGCTTGTTTAAAGATCATCACATTACTAACTTTCCATAAGCCTCACGGGCTATAAAAGAATAATGTAAGTCTTTTACTTTTTAATTACCTTGATCATTTAGCTAAAGCCACCAAAAATATCCAACCCTTAACCAAAACAAGATTTAAAAGTTAAAGTTTGACTAAGAGAAAGCTCTCAAACCAAATAGCTATGGCAAATTCATACTTTATGACCAAAGGTTTTAAAAACTCGATATCCCTATTACACATGGAGCAACTGTCTTTTACATTGATAAATATTTTTCATAGTTCATCCTTGTTTGAAAGACATGATAATTTTCTCCCAAAAAATAAGTTTAAACTAGGAGCATCCATATCCTACCATCTAAAAGACATTTTATGGGTCATCCATAACCCAACTTGCCATGGAATGTTCTATTACATTCCCTACTAAAAAGACATTTTCTAGTATATCTGTTGATCCCTTTTCCACATTATTAAACCTTTAGTTCTTGTAACATTTAGCCTTCATTTCCTTCATTGGTATTGAAACTGAATTTGTCATAATCCTCCAAGTTTGTTGATCTGCTAGTAAGGATTCATTCATTGACTATAACATTCAAATACTCAACCCATCTACATTGATGTGTTTGCAAAGGTTTTCCCAAATTCATAGTTAGTGTTTTCCCTCACTTCATGATCCCCACCAGAAAGTTCTGAGAGTTTGATCAATTTTTCCATAGGTATAATGAATAGCTCTATAATAGGAACACATATAAAGGGAGATTAAAGCTAGCTTAGATTTAATGAGTGTGAGCCTATCTTCTTGCAATAAGCATTTAGCTTTCCAAAGCACAAGTTTCCCTTTAATTTTGTTAAGAGTACTTTGAAAGAAAACATTTGCTTGTCAAATCTTTAACCCTTAAAATACCACCAAACTACCTCATTTTTTATGTTTAAGAGAAGAAAGTGTTTCAACATATCAAGGTTGACCAATTGTCACTAAAGATCACAAAATTCCTTAAGACTGGATTTAAGATGACGATAGGATATAACATTTGCCTTAAAAAAGAGGGCAATCATCTAGAAAGTAATTAGAATGGACTACTTCGTGGGTGATTCTAATGGCATTGATTGTACCATTGTTTTCTACTTCAATTAACATTAGAAAGATAATGTTTTAGTTGAGCAAAAAGAGGAAAGGGGAAATTGGATCTCTTTGTCTAATATCCCATTAGATAATCAAAATGATCTAAGAATAATTAAACTATCAACTTCATAACCACCTAAATGAATTTAAAACTATATTTTGTTAGTTAAACTTGAAAAAGTTTACTTATTTAATGATATACAATAGTAAAAGAAAATGAAGGAAAGAACATTACACCTCTACTTTATTAGCTTCATGTGTGGCTTACACCATTAATTAAGAAAGCAATATCACTTCTAGTGAGTTAAAAATATCAATTTTCCAACAAGCCTATGATACATTTGTTAACTAGAGTACTTTCATTACACCCTAACTTTAACTTGTTTTCATTTGAGCACTTCTCAATGTAAATTCAAGCATTCTTTTTTCTTTTAACAAACCCAAGTGCATACCTTTTTTTTGAGTCTATGCTTTAGAGTCTGATGGAACCTTCATGTGCACTTTTTTCACTAGACAGCTAAAAAATGCATTCTTAACATCAAGTTATTTAAGGACCAATCAAGGCCTACCGCCACTAAAAGGAGAAATTTAATTGTATTGTATTTTGAAAAAAGAGCAAATTTCTCTTGATAGTCAATTCCATTAAATTAAGTGAATCCTTTTATAATGAATCTAGCTTTGAATCAATCCACACTTTCACCTTTATACTTTATAACATACACCTATTTGCATCCTACTAAACTCTTCTCTAGTGGCAAATTTATAATCTCCCTGGTTTCATTTTTTTTAAGGCTTTAAATTTTTCATGCACAACTTTCCTCCATTCTAGTTCTTTAGAGCTTTATAGACATTGTTTGGGATTCTAATCTTATCAAGATAGTAACCAATGCTCAAATATTAAGGACAATCCCTCATGTGAATCAAAGTTGGAGATTAAGTGTTGAAAGCATGCTCTTATCCCTTTCAAATGGCAGAATACAATGCATTAAAGGCCAACTCAATATGAGAATCATAATTTTCATTACTTAGTGTGTGCATATTATAATTTTAACTTGGATTTAACTTTTGACTTTGATAAATTAATGTTAATACAATAAGGTCTTTATTTGGTTTTAATGTTTTTAGTGCAAAGATTTGAGGTTATATATTTTCTTTCTTTTCCTAAAACCTTTGTAAGATGCTAAATGTCTAGATCTTGTTGCTAAATTTGGACTCTATGTAGGAACCCTCTAAATAAGAGTTGTTTACTAATTAATTATGATTCATTTGGTTATCTCAAAGTTAGCATACGAGTATTAGTTCACTCTCAATAACAAATTTAGTTGTTCCATACTTGAAATAGTCAATTTCAAGTTCTATGGTATTTGCTCAAAGAATGTGATGTTATATTATTTGTGCGTGGTGGAAAAATAACACTTACACCCTTGGTTTAGAGAATACCTTATAAAAATATATTTATGTTACGCTTAGTAACAATTTTATTTTTTCCACATGTTTGTCATTGGTTAGTCATAAACTAACCACAATTAATAATATTTAACCACTCACATGACTTGTTTGTAGCAAATATATTGAAAACTTTTCGCTTATTTTGAAAAACCTTTACAATAATTTTTACTCGCTTTTCTAATTGTAGGTTTAAATTTGTAGTAATCATTTTTTTATAGCTTAACTATTTTAAAACATGTGTTAAATAAGTTATCTACTCCTGTTATTACACTAATAACCAAACGCAGCATTAATGACAGATTTAGTTTACCTTTGTGGTTTATAGGTATGGATACATGCAATACACCTAGATATCTTCAGAGGAACAATTAACGCAAGGGGTTATATTTAGAAAAGATATGATTACATAAAATCCTATGGGGCATTCTGTTTATCAAATACATGCTTACTTTTTTTCTTTCAACAATGTCAATTTGTTGGGGCGTGATTACACATGAACTTTAGTGAACCATGCACTGACTTGTTGGGTAAAACCCTAAGTTGGATCTGCAATAGTCTCTAGGATTATCAGTTATTAGGATTTGTTTCTTAAATTAAAATGTGTTAGGGTCATGGTGTTGGGAGTTTCTCTAGTTTGCCCTACCTAACATTTTTTTTCATTCAAAAAACCTATACAAGCCTAGTGTGATTATCTATAACGGAAACAAACAAACTAAAGTTTGTGATAGGTCTTACCCTAGATGGTCTCCACACATTACTATGGATTATTAACAAAGACTGAGATGATGGCTTATATGAATGATCAAGGAATATGTTTTATGATGTAAGATAAATTTGGATGTCCTAAACAATAATGCCATCTGGGAAACAAGGTCAAAGTAATTTTGGGTTTGACCCATTAGACAATTGGGTTTTGGATGGCCTTATTCTTTGATTGCCAAGAATTTTGAGAACATAAACCCAACAACAATTCAAAATATCTATTTGCCCTCAAGTTCAAGTCCTAAAATTCACAAACTTTTAAAAAAAAATAATAGCAACAAAAGATTACAATCTATATTTGGAAAAGAATTAAACGAAAAGTTAATTCAAATTTTAGCGAAACTTGCTATAACTATTTTTCAAGGAGGTCAATCTGCCGCTTTCCTTATCGTCTAATTCTCATAACATGAGTTTAAAGATTCAAATAAGGTTTTATCCCCTATCATATGATCAGATGCTCCCAAATCCACAAACCAATCGCCTAACTTAGGTAGCTAAAGACAAAAGCTTTGCTACCACTAGTTGAGAACAAAAAGAAGTGAAGAGAAACTTAAATGGCTTTAACTTAGCAGCAACCTATCAAGTGAGAAGTGATTCGTTTTTAAATTGATAGCTTCTAAGTAGTTTGAATAACAAATTAAGTAGCTTCTTTTGACACAAGAACTTAATGTTGCTCATGATGCTCAAACACGTCAAAGTTGATTCGATCGCCCTAAAATTGAGGGTACTAATGATGGCACAAAAGGTAGTTTAATAAAAACCACCCTTGAGATTGACTTTTGCGTACAAATTTGGGCTTTTTCAAACAAGGATGGTTCCTTTTTTACATATCACACCAAATGTAAGCAGAATATTCTATCTAATATTTTGGGTCAAATAAATCATGCATGAATATTACTTTTCTTAATAGGCTCAACTTGAAGTCATCTCAACCCATGAAAATCTATTTATAATCTTTTACCCGTTTTTCCCCTTGAATTCATACTCAAACATGTCATACCTTGAGCAATTTTTAGATGAAGGTTTTGCCATTAGGACATGAATTAAGCATGAGCATATCTAACTTACGTTATCCAAATTATTCATTTTCCTTAAAAGCATTTATGTCTAACATCAACACCTAATATATTCAAACGGAGTACAGGAGGTGATCCTCCTAAAAACCAGTAAAAGTTTGCCTGGAGCACATCTATGGGATAGCTATACCTTGAGGTTATGATATCAAACAAGCTCCATCTTTATGTTCATGGTTGTGGTAACGAATCATGCAGAGTTAACAAAAAAGATGGAATTCCTTTCTCAACATGACTGATAATTTCAGCCAGATAGTTTACCTCCACATAATCAGACTCAAAAACAAAGTAGGGAGGGAATCGCAAGGGTGACAGGGTAGGGATGACAGAATACAATATACTTTACCATGAATGTAACCAGATTTAGTGGTGATTCAAGATATGGATATATTCATCTTGCTAAAAGTTTGTTTCGTACAGATTAGGCATGAATATTTAAAAAGAAAAAAGAAAAGAATCGAAGTAGCATAGGGTTTAATGTTATAGTTGAATGAGGCAAACAAAGCAAGCATAAAGAGGAAACAGCACTTGGACAAATCAAGACTATCATATTTAACCAAAAAGAAAACTTACGTATAGGATTGCAACTTCAACTGTTCTGTTCACTAACTGGTTTATCTTTCTAGAAGGACGCTGTCATTTAACCAAAACTGTCAGATACAACAATTTTAGATACTAGTGAAGTTGACAGTCGCTATCATTATACTTTCTAGAGCTACGTACAATGATTTTGAATGTCCTCTCTGTATTTCTTCTCTAGTGTAAGCATTTAGAAATTACAGAATGTCTGATACAATTCAAATCTTCTATTGCTAGCATGAGATCTATAATTGAGCGATACAACAAAGCAAAGGAGGAACATCAGCAACTGGGGAGCCCAAACTCAGAAGTCAAGGTATTGTTTAAGTACTTAATCCTAAATTTCTTGTATCTACAGAGCATGCTTGATTCATAATTTTATTATTAGCCGGCATTTAATTTCTGCCGGGAAAAGAAAATGTAAGATTGCAAGGTTAAATGACTTTTTGTGGACCAAACATTACAAGCATACCTGGAAACATGATGCATGCAAATTTTTTATAGCTAAGCATGGGTCTCAGGTTGGCAGCAGGCATAGGCTACTGTTACAAAATGCTTGTAAATTTATATAGCTAAGCATCAGTTCAGGTTGGCAGCAGGCTAAGTTACTGAGACAAAATGCTCGTAAAATTTTATGTAAAATTTTATAGTAAAGCATCAGTTTCAGGTCTAGATTTTGTGCAACTGCTGACAAAAATTTGGCCGCAGCAAAACCTGAAGATAATTGGTTTGGATACATTCCATTAACTACTCTTCCGATTGTTGGAATAGGAATGTGAATAAGTGCATGCATAGGCTAACCATGCTAGGATCGTGTCTTTCTCATAGCTACAGGATGATGGAAACATTACCAATTAAGATACAACATCGAAGAAACCAAAATGGGTCCATGGCGAATTTGAGCAAAATAAAAATGCTAAGAAATTATCATCTTCAGGCATGACAATGGACATTAAATGGAGATTAGTTTGGATAACCAAACACTTCAGATCGCCACTGGAAGGCTAGGCAACACTTCAATTAACTCCCTCCCTCCCTCTCTCTCTCTCTCTATTTATCTACCTATCAATCAAAAAAATATTATTTGTGACTAGTTAAAAAACACAATGAGATAGGTCTACAAAATCTACAAGCCTAGGACATACTAATTCTAACCGTGATAAAGACGATATATTTCAAAATATAAAAATTGAAGAGGGTGAGAATGCTACAAAGTTCAGACCAGACAACGAATAGACCAGTTAGAGCAGTAAGATACCTCCCGAAAACAAGAACTATGGTCAAATCATGCACTAGTATTTAGGGGTGCGCATATGGTTAAGTCAGTCGGTTCGGATGGCTTTTTACTTAATTTACCATCCTCCTACTATAACCAAACCAACTTAACATCGGTCAATTCAGTCAGTTAACCAAATTAATTTTTAAATAATATATTATATATTTATAATATATGTAAAATAATTAAAATATAATATATACTTATGCTCTCTCCTACTAGTATTCATGTGGTGATGAAAGAATTAACATCTAACATAAATACGCACGCAGGGATGTAAAGTTATAAGGAGGTACTTGTACCTGCCACAGTCATGACATTCAACCTGGAAAGTTGAGAGAACTACCACTTATCATAGCTTGCTGTCATGCTTTTATGGTTTAAGGGGCAACTACAGCATAAAAATGACTAAAATCTTAACTAATCAACAGAGCAAAAAATTTCCAATGTTAGCTGTTATCTTAAAGCAAAATCATAGAATTAAGTAAAGAAGAGATTCGACGAAGTTAGAGATTACAGAGTAGCATAGCAGTCAATTGTTCTAAGTTTCCTATGTGCATGGAAGTTATTTCCTTTAGAGAGCCACCGTAATGGTAAATTTCCTCTGTAAGTGTCTTTCTCTTTGAAGAATAACAGTACGTTCAAAGTTTCCGGTGAAAAGTTTTTAATTCACCAATGAGAAATCTCCACTATAACGGTTGACAATAGTAAAACCTGCTTTTAACTCTCCCTCATGTTTAAATCACGATATGAACATTCTAACAGGAAGTTACATTACACAATGGGAAAATCCTTACAGTTAGCTTTACCTAATGACTTCATAAATTTCCTTCTAAAGCCATCTTTCATCTCATTTATAGCTCAAAATAGGCAAAAGGTCCTCCAATAGATAATATTCATGGATAACTCCAGCTCGGAAGTCAACAACATATTCCAAAGGCAAACTAGACCCTTGCCATTCCTACTTCTAGACCAAATCCAAAGACTCATCCATGATCTATCTACTTCTGTATTCATATTTCCATCTCTTTTATGGTTTTAAACCGTCTACCGGTGATAGAGAGAAGCTAGAAGCATTTTCCAAACTAGAAGTCAACAACATACTCCAAGGGCAGGATAGACCTGATGTTCCTTGCCTCTAGACCAAACCCAAATACTGAAGTATAATATTTCTACTCCGAAAACCATGACTCCTGCCTCTTATTATGCTTTTTGATGCTTTTACAGTTTTTATCTATGATATATATTGAAGCTAGAAGCATTCTCTGATTAATTCTAGAAAAAAAACCATATAACTCGCTGAAGAAAGTTTGTACTTCGCTATATCCAGCAGAAAACTATCAGTGCATATAAATTTCACATGGGATTTTACTTACTAAGTTTCTTGAGCAGGCAAGCCAAAAATAAGAGCCTTTAATTACCCTAAAGAAAGGAGGAAATTTTTACAGTTACCTTTCTCCAAAGACTGCCTCAACTTTGTTGAGAAGCTAAGCAATAGCTTCCTCCAACAAATTATATTCATCAACAGCTCCAAAGTCAATAACATAGTCCAATGGCAAAATAGAACTTTCCTTTGCTTGCTTGTAGACCAAATCCAGAAATTTATATAGTATCTATCTACATTGGAATTCACATCCTGATGTCTTTTTATGCCTTTGAGCTTCCATTGGTGAAATACATAGATGCTAGAAGCATCCTCCAATATCCTGAAGTTTGTACTTGGCAATTTCTAGAAGAAAAAGCATCTATAAGTGCATATAAATTTCACCTAGCTTTTTACTAGTTGTTAGCTCTAAAATCATAATTTTTAAATCCAAAAGAAAAAATAGAATAAAGCTTCCACAGCAAGAGCTAAAATGTGCATAACTTTGACAAGTACACCAAGAACTCAAGAAGTGATTTATCATCAAAATAGTTAAACATACATATTCTTGCTTAATTTAACTCATAGTCTAACTTCTCTACAAGATTGAAAATCTTCTCTAGCAAGAACCTTGAATCTAAATATGTTTGATTTCTTTTTGCGTGTAAATTTGCCTACATTTGCAGTATTCAGAACATGGTTGAGTCCACATTTATGATATGCATGGTTATTGTCATATACCAGTAACAAAGTTATCTAAATATAATGAACCATATTTTTCAGTTCTGGCAAAGGGAGGCAGCAATTCTGAGACAGAAATTGCAAAACCTGCAAGAAAATCACAGGTAAACCAATTTTTTGACAATACAAATGCATCATGTTAAACATCAATGAAAAAAATACAATGAACCAAAAATGCAGAATCAAGAACTCTTTTTACAGTAGGCATTCTTCCAAACACAACACTTACGCCCATATGTCTCAGTTCAACACAGTCAGCTTCATACTTTTCAACCAAATAACAGCTTTCTCTATGGATTTTAGAACTACTTATTCCGACCTTTTATGATGCAACTATGCTTAGAATGTTCTATCCTTTATGGCATGATTCATATATATCAAAAGATTAGATTGAATGAATCATTCATCCTTCAACAAAAATGAACACACAGAGACTAGTGGTCCTAGCCATAATTTTCTTTCCTATAAAAGGATTTCATATCTAACCCTAAACCATTGAATGGACCCAAGAATAGAATGAGAATGTAAAGTCCATTGCATCTCGTGTACATGCCTACAAAAGACTTTTATAATGTCTAAGATGAAAATTTATAGACTGAAATTATGCTTCTGCGCACCAAAACAGGCAAATGATGGGTGAAGAACTTTCTGGATTGGGTGTAAAAGAGTTACAAAATTTGGAGAGCCAATTGGAAATGAGCCTTCGCGGTGTTCGTATTAAGAAGGTTTGAAACTTTTATTTCCAAGTCATGCTCAGATTTTAATTTCAAAACAGCATGCAAAATAAAGCAACCCCATTTAGTAACATTTATTCCACTGCTGTAGGATCAAATTTTAATGAATGAAATTCAAGAATTGAACAGAAAGGTAAATCCTGAAACAATAACTTCAGCTCCTTACTACCATACTGTCTCAGCACAAGTGGCTAAATTGCAGTGTCTCGTTGCAGGGGAACATAATTCATCAAGAAAATGTGGAACTCTATAAGAAGGTAAACCTAATTCGTCAAGAAAACAATGAATTATATAAGAAGGTATTAATGGATCATAACAATCCCAATTATACTAGAAACATTAAAAAGATTCAACCATTAAACCTTTGCCTGTTATAAGATTTTCTAAAACCAACCTCAAAATCAAAGTTTAACGCATCCAGGTTTATGGAACAAGGGATGTCGATGGTGCAAACAAAGACTCCCTTCTCACAAATGGTTTAGGCATTGGAGAGGATTCACAAGTTCCAGTTTGTCTCCAGCTGTGCCAGCCACAGCAACAAAGCTATGAAACACCAACAAGAGCTACAAATATGGGGTACATCCCACTCTATATGTTAGATTTTGATTTAATGCAGATTTCTGTGCCCCAATTTGATGTACACCTTTTTTCATGGTAACTGCAGCAGACTGCAATTGCAGTAGCAAAAGCAGATGTACAGAAATGGGATTGGATGTCACTCGACTTCTATCAACAAATATCTCATGGTTCCAAAAGTTATGCTTCTCATAGTAAGATGTGGTATGTTAAAACCACCAATCATTCAGCAAAACATTGGTTTGAAATGTTTAAACAAATGAACTTTAGCATGTGTGTGATGATCAAGAAAACCATCTAGTTATGTAAAGATAATTTAAGCTAATAAATAAATATATATATAAGAAGGAGAAACCAGCATTAACTTTTTTGAAGTTTCAAAGATGACTGAAATGAATATCGTAATTACACACTTGTTTTTGTTAATTTGAAATGAAAAAGCTTCATCTTTTGAAACTTATATGACAGCAACATGGTGGTTCAGAAAAATGTTAATATTTAGATTGGTGAAGCTACAAAAAATTCGAAATATAGAAGCATCACCAACAAGATCCTTAAAATACTAAATTCATTCAAGTTTTACTACAACTCAATTTTCAATGATATTTATACCTTCTTATGTAATTCATTTTTTTTATTAGGTTTACCTTCTTATAGAGTCCCACGTTTTCTCCTTCATTACATTGTAGACGTAAAGCTGATATCATGACCTGCAATACCAAAAGAATAATAATATAGAGTTTTAGAATACCAGTTCAAGGTAACTAAAGAAAATAGCCTTCTTATAATACATTACAATACTATATGAACAGAAGGTAAAAACGAGTTTCTTTGGTATTTAATACATAACATGATTAGTTAATACAAACCAATATTAAGAGACTTAAACATAGTATATACATATGATGGCAGTACAATTTCAAAATGTTAAAACCATGGGATCGTGTTTCTAGTTTACTGCTTAATAGAAAATTCACAAGTATAACCTACATGGCTTTAAGACCTAGGACAGTCCACCCACCCCCAATAATAGCTTTGACTGACATAACCAGCACATACAGTTACAACTCGTGTTTCTAGTTGACTGCCTAACTAGAAGATGCACAAATATAACTACATGGCTTATGGGACAGTCGCTCCACCCCCCCCCCCAAAACACACAAAAAAAAAAAAGAAGCTTGGATTGACATAACCAGCATATACAGTTACAATTGAGACTTTGGGCCGTAAAAGTAACTTAACTTCAGGCTACATTCACTTTTAGAAAGTCTCAGAGGACACTACAATAAATTGGACAGCATGCAAGCATCCCAAGAAGGTTCACAACCCAATGTCATAAAATATAGCTCACAGAGCAAGGAATCCGTGTATTTAACAAGAAACTATATGCATATGTTGCAATAACTCTGCCTGTGATAGCACAAGATGCCTATAGCTGCAATTACAGCCGGTCCCAAGCCCGGAAAAAAGAGAAGGGTTGCAACATGTTGAAAAGAAACACCAAAAAACAATTATGGACCATCAAAATAACCTGACTTCCAATTGTAAAATAAATGCAAATATAATAAGAGCAAAATAGAACTTAGACAGGTGCCTTGCAATTAAGTTTAGTTATATTCAAATGTTGATCCAACGGAAAAGGAGGGATGCAACATGTTGGAAAGAAATACCATAGAACAATGATTGACTATCAAAATAACCTGACTTTGAATTGTAAAAATGCAAGTATAACAACAGCAAACTAGAACTTAGATGCATATTGGACATATCTAACATACACCTCAAAATTGCATTTGGAACATTAAGTCTTCATGCAACCAAAGCCTAGTTATTCATCAAGAGACATAATCAAGCACAATAATAAAGGAAAAGGAAGAAAGCAAACAAGAAATAAGCTAAAAGGAGAAAAAACAGAGACATGGACTCATATCTTTACATTAATTAACAAAAGAAAGAAAAACAAACATTAATAATATGCACATCACCCTCTCACAACGGCTCAATGCACCCGAAAACATGAATTAGGACTGAACTCTTAAAGCAGCAAGGTAAGTTTTCCAACATATTGACATTAAATGTGTTTTGGCTCTATTTGAGGTAGGACTAACCAAAGGGCCTGGAGGGGAAAATTCAGCATAGCTCGTGCATGTTGAAACTTAACAGCTTGATATTTATAACTTTCGCAGATTAAATGATTTGAAGTTGTAAATTAGTCACTTACATTTTTAAAGCGTTTATTATATTTCGTCACCAAGAACACTTCTTATGATGAATTACTTAGATCATTTCAATCTCATTATCGTAGTGTTTATCTCTACCCCCAAATATGTTATTTTCCTTATATTTTTTCCTCAATCAAATAAGGAGTACATTTTGAGATTTTTGCTTGGAATTTTAGAACAAGCAATAATATCAATGACCCATGACTTCTATTTCTTGACTGAGCAGGGTTAAATGATTTCAAGATTTTGATTCCACATATGAATAATGACCTTGTAACAAGTTTGAGAAAACTTAGCTTTTGAAAAGTGTGATACACGATTTCAAATGTTCAGCATTGCTATAAAGAAGTGTTGTAAAAAGTAAAAATATTTATTTTAGACATGATGTTGTAAAGTAAAAAATAAGTTAATTTAAATGGTATTCAAAATTGTTAGTATTATGATGTATGAAATGTCAATAATTAATACATTTAAGTAATTAATACATTTAAGCAATTAATATTAATTGTTTATAAATTTAATTCTAATGTATAAACCATATAACATATAAGCATAACTCTTATAAATTAATTAAAATTTCATAAGTAATGAATAATTGACTCAAATGCAAAGTATCATTCTTTCCCTTGTCTTTATTATTATAACCACGATGTCATTTTAAAATTATTTTGGTATAAACAAATATTCAACTTAGCTCATAATAGAAAGTATAACAAAAATAATTTATAATAATTCATTGTTAAGTATAATATATAAAATATAAATTTTAAATACTTTTTAGGCAATGAATATTGCTAAACAAGGCCTTATATCAATTAAATAGTGTGCAAACTATCCAAGTAAAAGCTATTAGCCACACACCAAAGGAAGCCTAATCTAACCAGCATTAACTAGTTAAAGTTTGGAACCAAAATGATAGATACAAACATGCATGCAAAGACATATTGATTGAGCTTTATTGTGTGAAAAAGAGGGTGGGAAAAACTATCAATTACATGACAGAATTAAATAGTTTAAAGGACTAGTAATACAAAATACAATTAGCATGTTATGGGCCAAACCTATGTTAGGAAGGGCATAAATTTTGATTCTCTAATTAAAGCTTAGGTTGCAATTTTAATTCTTTCCTAAGTTTCTTGATTGTGATTTTATATCAATTTATTTATTTCTTCTTAGAAGAAATTTCTTATTTATGTAATAAAATTGGTCCTCGGTTAAAGGGATGTATAGAATAATAAACCCTAAACAACATTTCTATTAATAAAACTAAAGAGATTCAAGTCTCTCTTTACCGAGTCCTAAGGTTTTAGTGTTCCTTTGATGAGCTGAAATGTCAATCACAATAATAACAATTGACTTCGACTTCCCTATTAATCGCCCTATGACTCAATCCTATTCTCATGTCCATAGCAATTTGGCATCAAAGCATATCACAATGGCAATGATGGATGAGCATTGTTATAAGAGAGAATTGTTTCGAAACCTGTGGTGGAGGCTAAGTTCATCAATCTAAAACTCGTATAAACATCTACCTTCAACAAATGATTCGACATATCTAGAAACAACTGAAAACCCTAATTTTTTACTTCGGCAAAAAAAATAGGGATGGTGATGTAGGCAGTAACACAATCCAACTAGACCGATGCATTTCCCACCAACTACTGTAGGAGGCATGGCACCACCACCACTTGGGGGGTTGAGGGTTCCATCAATTGGAACTATTCCCAAGTACACAAAAGTGGATTTTCAAACTTTTGATGGATCAAAGGATCCTTTGATTTGGCTACATCGATGTGAAAAAACACGCCAATGAGGCAAACAAGGTAAGTTTGGCAGCCTTCCACATTCTGGGTGAGGCACCACTTTGGTATTATTAAATCAAATTGGAGGAGCATGTGATGAACCGGTAAGAATCCTATAATTATGGCTCCTTTAGTTTTGGTGCTCTGATGGGCGGCAACTCCTTGGTAGATCTGGTTAGTTTGAAATAGACAGGAACTTTAGAGCTTTAACAGCAACAATATCAACAAAAATTAGCAAGAGCTAGTCAATACATTCGAGTAAACTGACATGATGGGTTTTTCATGGCTGGACCAAATGATTCCATTCGCTTGGATGTTCAAATGCACAACCCCCCTAATTTAGCCATAACTATAAGCCTCACTAAAGCCTTTGAATAGAAGCAGCAAATACTACATGTCAGAAATAACCATAGAGGAACTTGGCATGGTAATGATGGCAGCAATATATTAGGGGGAACTATTAAAGCAAATTCAGTAAATTTTCCTACCCCTTTTGGTTGAAAGTAGCTTATTTGAATGATGAACCAAAAACTAAAATTGAGACTGAACTAGGTTGATTTATGTTGTCAAGTAATCTTGACTTCGAACTTAAGGATAAGCTCATATGGCAAGAAGGGATAATGTTATGGGTTGAACCTATGTTAGGAAAGGCCATAATTTCGCTTCACTAATCAAGTCTTGGGTTGCGATTTTATTTGTTCCCTTAGGTTTCTTGATTGTGAATTTATTTCAGTTAATTAATTTCCTTTTTAGAATAGGTTTTCCTATTTATGTAATAAGATTGGTCCTTATCTGAAAAGGCGTATGGAAGAATAAGCAGAGTTTCTATCAAAAAACCCTAAGGTGTCTGGGTCTCTCTCTATTGAATCTTAAGGTTTCGGTCTCCCTTTGATTAGCTGAATTATCAATCACAATAGATCATTACAAGAATAGAGATAAAGGGAAGACAATTGACTTCGACTTACCGATCAATGGTCTCGTGACTCAGCTCTCATGTTCATAACATAGCAAAAAATTTAAAGGTTTAACATTGTTTTGCAAAAATGTATTATTAATTTTTATATCGGGATAAATTATACATATATTTTTAAAACAGGTTAGTATGAACTTCTAAAAAATGAAATGGAGAAATATATCTAAAATGGTGTATTACTTTAAATAATATTAATATCTTAAAACACTAAAGCTTGGCGTAAACCAAGCAAATCTCCAAAAATTTATAATAGCCAACAAAAAAATTGGTCAAAGTACAGGCAAAGTTACTAAAAGAACAAAACAAAACCTGGGGGAAAGGATCGAACTTGCAAGTTGAAGAGAAAAAAACCTTAGAAACATGCCCTCCGGCTCTACACTCTAGACTTATCCTATTCTTTTACATATTCCAAAGATCTCCTATCCAATAAGATCATGCCTCTACCTTAATAGAGCCAGCAAGTTTAGCAGTCTTAGCAAATGATAAGTTCTCAAAAGTAATGTTTCACATAGAGTTTTGAGTTACTTAACCAGAACCTAATAGCAATAAAACTAAACTAAAAACTGCTAAAAGGAAAGGACAACAAACCCAAAACTTGCTCCAATGGAGGACAACAAAAGCGATAAGCAGCAATTAATACAGAAAAGAAACACCAAAAAAACTCAAAACTTGCTCGAAGAAAATGTCATTCGGCACTCAATTTACCTCCTTTCTTCTACTTCAACAGAACTTCAATGAAAAGCAAAATGATTAGTTTGATTGAATTGTACTTTAGCTAGCAAAAAGGAACTGAACGCTAGATATATGTAGCCATGTAGCAAATCTCCACATGAAACTCATGCATACAAACCATTTATTCATCATAAACTCTCTAACAAATGTTCAAATTTTTAAACAAGTATTTAATGACCAGTAACAATATGTATAGAAACATCTCGCATGACAATAAAGACAGACATTACCACAATATTTTATGTGCTTTTCCATAATTATTGTGCTGAAAGAGCTACGGACTAACACTATGCACACCTAATAAACACAAATAATGATGATTCTACAGTAGTGAAAGCATAACGAAATTATATGAAACGCCAACTTGCAAAAAATGATCAGAACTGTTGAAAACGTGTATGCTATGACATATATTTCGCATCTCAATGTATAAAAGGGCTCAAGCTCATTCACTAATGCAATTTTTTTTTGAGGGTCAGTAATACAAATTTAAATTGAAACTAAGCTGATATAATCATATAATCGCTTTGTAGTGACCCAACCAAAACAAAAAAGAAAGATGAACAGTACTAAAACACTATTCAGACAACGGCAGGATATAAAATAATTAAAAAATATAGCGTACATGAAAATGTTAAGAAGATTAATAAGAGCCACCTGCAAACAAAAGCTAATTTGCTTTGAATCTTAAACTTTCTCTCCTCTTATTGTCACCTGAAAAATAGTCCAAAATAACAAAACTCCTTTAGCAATATTTTTTTTAAATGTTGTAATAAAGAGAAAGAAAATGCTAGCAATTGAGTGGGCGTGAAACACTCCATTTCTCAACTACGGGGCCGAGAAAGCTTGACAAGAAGAAGTCAAAACGGTTTATTATAGAAATGTCTTGAACAAGAAAAATGTTTCTCGGATGGCTTTCTTTTACAATAACTTTCTCGGTAACCAAACGGATTTCACACAAAAAAACCTCGAAAACAAAGCTTTTCACCGCCATCAGTAACAAATTCCGAACCAAAACGAATTAACAGTTCTCAAAACCCTCAAACAAACAAATTACTTAACGGAAAAAGAATCAGCATCCACGTTCAAAGCAGAAAATGCAAACGCAAAACAATACAACATAAAATGAACGTCAAATCAATATATATATATATATAACCTAACGATCTGAGTACGAATTTTTTAACTGAATCAAGAAAATAACCAAATAAAAACGAGAAAATTAGAAAAAAATCGGATCCGTTTACAAAGAAGATTATACCTCAAGAAGCTAGGGAAACCGAAGAAGAGTGATATAGGTAAAAAAAATGGAGAGAGAAAAAAAATCTGGAGAAAGAGCTGGAACAGACATTAGATTTTGGGGATTTAAATAAGTTAACGTGGGGGAGAGCTAATGAAGGATGCCCCCACTTAATCTTGTTCTTAGCTAATTAATCAAAAAAATTATTCAATAATCAGACATTGGTTGACGCTTTAAGCTTAGCTTTTGGAAAAAAAAATTAGTGCGAAGGAATTATTTTATTTTTGATGATTTGATTCTTCATAATCTAGGGTTTCGGGTTTTCCTTTTAAAAGGAAAAAAAATAACATTAAAAACTAAAATTCGCTTTCTGGCTCTTTCGAGATTTCACCCGAAAACCAGCTAAGCCGCTGTATGAGTTTCGAGCCGCCGATGTTTCCCTTTCCCGCACCGTTTAAGGGTATAGCAAAAATACATGGGCTGACCGCTGGCGCGGTTTGTAGAAAAAAATCTATCAATTATGATCCAAATTTTAAAATTAGATATAATTAATTCAAATTTAAATTTCGACCATTTTACTAATAAAGGCTCATTTCTAATTTTATTTACGAAAATAAGTCATTTTTTAATTATTTATTGGAATGGACCGAAAACACCAAAACGCCTCTACATAGGAGCGTTTTAGGGGAAAATTCCAGCAAAACATGTCCCTGAAGGAGCGATTTTGCCACGTCACCAAAGCACATTCACATCAACACGTTTTGTGCTGACGTGGCAAAATTGCTCTCTCAGGGTGGGACGCGTTTTGCTGGAATTTCTCCCTAAAACGCTCTTACGTGGACGCGTTTTGGTGTTTTTGGGCCATTTCAGTAAATAATTAAAAATTTGGCTTATTTCCGTAAATAAAGTTAGAAATGGGCCTTTATTGGTAAAATTATCTTAATAGTTAGACCTAAATTTGAAAATAAAAAAGTAGAGAAACTAGATTCCTGAAAATATAATTGAATTAAGTAAATTTTAATTTTTTGAAGAATACAAGGACTTATGACATATTTTAAACAAAATCATCACATGTGCTATTTGTTTTTAATATTAATTAATAATATATTAATTCTTCTTAATTCCGTTGCCGTGTATCAAATAATTATTTATAACCAAAACGATGATAAAAATTCCAAAATAATCTAATCTAGAAATGGTATAACAAAAATACTTGACTAACAAACTCATATTTAAGAACAACTCAAATCGAATATAACCTAAACTCAACATTACTCAATTTTAAAATAATTTGAACTCAAGAATAACCTCAACTTCAAATTATTTGATCAATAAACAAATCACATTTTATATTATCAAAATTTTTAAAATGACATAAATTCATAACTATACTCTAAATCTAATTAATTTATCTTAATTTAAAATCAATCTTCGATTGAGCTTTAATTAAGTTAGTATCGATATTTAGGACAGCAGAATCCGCCCTCGTAAAATGAAAAAATTATGTTTTAGCCTCTTTAAATTTATAAAAGTTTATGATAATATGTTGTAAAAATATAGTTTACCCCTTAAATTGATAAATTTTTTATTTAGTCATTTTAAAAACTATAAAAATATATGCTAATAAATAGTGAAATTACATGCATCAGCGTATATCAATATTATTTGAATTGAGTCGGATAGACGACCAGATTGAGAACTAAATAGGGTACCGATTTGATGAAATGCTTTAGACTAGTTAAGTCCGAAACTCATACGACCGATTCAATTAATAAAAAAATCGATTCAACCGATATTCAAAACTTTTATTTTTATTAATATTTTAAAATTTATTTAATATCAATAAATCAATGATTTAATTGTGTGATTTCAAAAACTTTAGTGTATATTATGGCCAATTGACGAATCTACTAATAAACAAAAACCAACTGCGGCAAAGGGCATGGAAAACAAACTGGACACGTATTGCCAAAAGACAGCGACAGCAATGAGTCGTCTACAACCATAAGAATTTTTAAGCCTTGCAACGTGAAAAAAATGAACGAACAACAACTTGACGCGTAGCCAAATGGAGTTCTTTGAAATCTCATTGGCTAATTTTTTTATTTGACTTTTCTTTATTGGGTTTTGGAGGAATCAAAGAAAGAAACTTCCATTTGTTAATTAGAAAAAATAACCCCCAAAAAAAGGGCAAAAAGTCGTATTCGTACTGTCAGAAACACGTGTCGAGGTTTGTAGGATTATTTAAAAAATATGTTGGAGAAAATAATATTTTATTGATAAAGGGAAGAAGATATTTTAGTGTAGGTCAAGATATTTTGAAGGGGAGTGTGGACTCTGAAAAGTGAGAGTGCTTATTAGTTATTTTACAGCCCATCTCATCAGAAGAAAGGAATCTGATAACCGTGCAATAATTATAGGCGGGGTTGGTAAGGTAAAGTATGGGTGTAATCTAGCTGATTAAGTTTAAGTTTAAGTTGAAATTTAATTCGGAATTTAAAATTTATATTCGAGTCGAATTTGATTATATATCTAATTTTAAGTTTAAGTTGATTCGAGATATAATTAAATTATTTAAATTTGAGTTTGATTAAATTTATTTATCAATTTTTATACTAAAATTCAACTCGATAATTAAGTTTAAGATTAATAATATATATTAAAGGTTTGATAACTCTCGTGAGTTGTTCAAGTAAAGTATTATTAAACTCAAAATTGGCTCGATCGATAGCTCAAGTCACTTGAGCTTGACTTGATAATTATCAAATTAAGTTTAAAATTTTTCAAGTTAAACTCGAATAGCTTGAAGTACGAATGTCTTATTTACAAGGTAAATAACTATATTTGAAAATAAAATACTCCATTACAAACGCAGATGTCAAGTTAGAATCTCATCTTAAAATGTAAAATAATTATAAATTATTAAAATGTTTATGGGTTAAATAGGATTTATTTTCGCTTAAAAAATGTCTAAGCTCAAACTTGATTCATCAAAATCATCAATATCACTATCCAAAATAATAAAAATGTTTTTATTTTTAATCATACAAAATATATAAATATTAATATAAAATTAATTTTAATTATTTTAGACAGTCAATGAGTTGGTAAGGTAAACGAGATGGTGGAACCAAACGTCTTTGTTAAAGGGGATAATAATTTATTTGACCCATCAACTTTGCAAAATATTCATTTTAGTTTTCCATTTTATTTTATTTTTTTAGCCTTGAACTTATATTGTTTGTCAAATTATCCCAAATTGGATAGAAAGCTTACGTCTGTTAACCTTATTGATATGACATCCATGCGTATACCACATCAACAATTAATTAATTTTTTAACATTTCAATAATTATAAAATATTATTATAGTTTTTATTATTAAATAACTTTTATGCTTTTTTGTAATTTTTATACTTCTTAACCATTTTATATATTTTATATTTTTTAAGCAAAAAATTTAATTAATTGTTGATATGGCATACACATAGACTGCCATGTAGAGGTGCTCTTGGGCCGAGTCGGGCTGGGCCTAGAGAAAAAAATTCGGCCCGCGTCCTAGGCTCGGGCCTGGCCCGGCCCAAAATATGGGACTGAAATTTTGTCCAGACCCGGCCCGGGAAAAAATTCCTAAGCCCAAGCCCGGCCCGGCCCTTTTTTTAATAAACACCAAAAATTTATTTTAAAAATAAAAAATTATTTTAAAATTAAAAAATAAAATTTATTTATTATATTCGGGCCGGGCCGGGCCGAGTCAGGCTGAAAAAGTGGTGCCCGAGGCTCGGCCCGTTTTCTAAACGGGCCTCTTTTTTTGCCCAAACCCATATTTCAGGTGGGCCGTCGAGCCAGGCCGCCCGACCCATGAGCACCTCTACTGCTATGTAGATGTTAGCAAAGTTAACAAATGTCTTATTTTTCATCAATTCCGGAGTGTTTTGACAAAAAATACTAGTTTAAGGGCTAAAGGAGGTGAAAAATATATGAAGGGGTAAAATGGTTTTTTTCGTAAAATTTGAGGGTCAAATAAGTCATTATACATTGTTAAAGTTACTACATCGCAAATGCATTTGAAACATCCATTATCAAGGTGATCATGGCCAGATCAAATCAGGTCAAGGCTTAATTTTAAAATAAATTCAAGTTTAATCCACCCCAATCTGCTCAAATAACTTGTTTCGTTGTTCAAAAATAATAATAATTTTTATTTCAAATTCATTATTAAAATATATTAATATACTATTTTTTTAAATAATAAAATAGGCTGGGTCAAGTCAACTCAAAGTTGAAAAACATAAATCTAAGTTCGACTCATTGTTAGGGATCGTCTCGATTAAGCAACAAGTAACAAAAATAGCAGAATAAATTGAGAAATTGAACACACAAATTTAACGTGGAAAAACCCCTCCAAAGAGGATAAAAAACCACGAGCAAAGATAATTTTACTATAATGGCAAAAGAACGAAGAGTACAAAAGATGGAGATAAAATTAAACCCCAAAAACCCGAAATCAAAGAACCCTCAAAACGTAAACACAAAATTCTCTAAATGTGTTATGAGTTCTAATATCTAATGGGTGTATTTTCTAATGTTGTAAAAGAGCCTATTTATAGGCTAAATTCATATGTCAAACAATAATAAAATAATCTAAACTAATCAGTGTTTGACTGAAATAAATAAACAGAGTTTAACTAAAAGATTATTTTTCAAATTTGACTGAAAATAGGAGTTATACTTAACAAATCTCCACCTTGACTCATATTTCCACAACTCCATCTTTGCCAAAGCCAGCCACGAGCCTATCTTGAACCATGCAGGGAATTAACTGAGTCGAATCTGTGCTTAGAAACTGGAAGACTTCTAGCCTTCGACTTGTACACTGCCAAATCAAAACTAACCCGGGTCTGATTTTCACGAACACAGTGCCCTAACTTTTCAAAACCTGCATCCAAAAGAAAACCTCTATTCAATGAAACGGTCATACATTCTTCCCTCCTATGACCAAGTTGTCTCCGCTCCAAACGAGTTTACTTCGACTCTGTAACGGATGAGGGACGTCTAATTTCACCGGTCACTGTTGAACCTTCCAGAATATAAAGACTGCCAGTTCTTTTACCTTTTAACAAAACGAGAGCTCCACGAGATACTTTAATGCCGCTTGACTTGATGTTGATTTTGCATCCTTTCAAGTCTAAAATACTCAAGGAGATGAGATTCTTTCGTAAATCAGGCACATACTTGACATCTGAGAGTGTCCTAATCATCCCATCGTGTATCCTAATTTTAATAGTACCAATACCAATTACCTTACTAGATGAATCGTTTCCCATGCGCACAACTCCACCTCCAATCGAACTGTATGTAGAGAACAATTCTCTATTGGGACACATGTGGAAAGAACATCCCGAATCTAGGATCCACTTGGATGTGAGCTTGGAGTTATCGCTCGTTGACACTAACAATAAATCACCACTGCTTTTATCGGCCAAATTAGCACCAGCTACATCTTTATCGTTACTCTCAGCAGTTCTTTTATTTCACAGTTTATAACAATCTGCTTTGACGTGACCTAACTTTTTACAATAGCGACACCTTTTGTCTCGTTTCTTTGATGCTACTAAAACGGAAGCTTGCCTATCTGCCTCGCTATCCAAATGAAGCTCATTGTCGAGTTTGTCTCTACTCAACAAATGACCCTTCACATCTTCAAACGAGATTTTGTCTCTGCCATAAATCAGGGTCTCCTTGAAAGACTTGTATGAAGGGGGTAAAGAGCACAATAATAGCATAGCTTGATCTTCATCATCAATATGAACCTCAACATTTTTTAAATCATTTAAAAGAGCAATGAATTGACTGATGTGATCTCTAAGAAACTCACATTCGTTCATGCGAAGCGTAAATAGACGTTATTTCAACACTAAACGGTTAGCTAGAGACTTAGTCGCATAAAGAGTTTCTAACCTTTTCCACGAGGCGGATGAGGTATTCTCCATCAATACCTCCTGCAATACCGTATTCGCGAGGCACAACTGGATTGCAGACAAGGCCTTTTTCATCAAGCTCTTCCCATTCTGTTTTATTTAGATTCTCAGGCTTTTTCCCGGTAACAACCTTTTTCAAACCAAATTGAACTAGAATTGCCATCATTCGAACTTGCCACAGATTGAAATTTGTCTCACCATCGAACTTCTCAATTTCAAACCTTGTTGTTGCCATATCTAAATGGGTTGATCTATGAAAATTGAACTAGCTCTGATACCACTTGTTAGGGATCGTCCCGATTGTACAAGACCAATTTTGACCCGGCCCAATAGCCCAAGGCCCAAAATCTAAATTGGCCCAATTGGGCCCAAAAATTAATCAACATCAGGGAACCTTCTCCAGTGCCGCATGCCAGGGCCATGTGCTCCGTAGGGCTACCGAACCTGCTCCCTGGTCACCTCAGCCACCTGCTTTGCCTGATATCGCCGCACCTACTCCTGCAAAAACAGAAGCTAAACAGATAGAAACAAGCAAAGACCCAGAAGACAATAGCAAAGATTAAATTTTTATTCGGGTATAAAAACTGATTTGTAAACAGAAAGTAGGGAGGGTATATTATTTTCGGTACAAAACCGATTGAAAAACATTGTAAAAGGGGGAACGATTTCAAGAAATAAAGAGTAGAAAAAAACAGATTAAATGACTATTTGTTTTCGGTATAAGATCTATTTCCCTTCTTTCTATTTTTTTTCTTTCTTTATTTTCCTTCCTTTTGAAACTGTTTATATACATACATATATTTCTTTAGTTTTCTTTTTTAACTATTATACATATATTGAAAAAAGTTATAAAAAAGGAAAAAGGAAAAAAACGCACCTTTTCCCTTTCCGGCCACCGTGGACGGCGGCGCCGTCGCCGGTGACCGGCGGCCAACGAGGCGGTGGTCGGCCCGTCCTCTGGCCGGATTCTGGGCTGAGAAAGGGGAAGGGGAGAGATTTTAAGAGAAAGAAATTTTTTTTAGAAAGAAGGCTGAAAGTAAAGTGTTTTGAAAAAAAAAACTTGGCTTAAATAGGCTTCCAAAACGGCGTCGTTTTGGGCAGCCTTCTCAGGCACCAAAACGGCGCCGTTTTGATCTGACCCGTTGGCCGACCCGACCCGCTCCAGGAGGATCCGCGTGTTTTCGACGGAAGGGCTAATTGCATATTTAGCCCTTCCGCTTTTTAATGGTTTTATAATAAAGTCTTTTATTGTTTTTAATTTGGCCCCGCGATTTTTGCGCTTATTCCAATTTGGTCCTGAACGAAATGACGCGCTAAAGGTTGGGAATATTTGCTCAATCAGCCCTCCATTCTTTGGGCGCATTATATTTTGGTCCCTCGGAACCCCTTTTTTTTCGTTCATTTACATTTTAAACTCCAAATTTCATCTCAAATTTCGATTTAGCCCTTTGTTTTATTATTTTTAGCTATTTTATTAATAATATTGATAAATTATACATTATTATAATTGTTATTATCGTTTGTTATTGTTAATATATTATTGTTTGTGTTTACTTATTTAAGTTTAAAGTGTAGGTGTCTTATTATAGTTATTATTATATAATTACTCATATTTTTATGTTTTATAATCCATATATATATGTAAATCCATATACGTATTCATATTTTTATTTTTATTTTATTTTATATGCTTACATATATGTACATATTTACATTGTTTTATTTTATATATATATATACTTTTATATTTTTATAATTTTAAGCATTTTGTTATTTACTTATTTATTTAAGTCTCATTATTATTTTAAGAAAATGTTTTATTTTTATTTGCTTATACATTTGTTATTTTGTGAGTTGTTGGTTTGTTCTTTTATTTATTTTATTTTGATTGCTATTGCTCGTATTATTATTTTTATATATTTTTGTATTCATTATGGTTTTGCCATGCATATCAACAATATAATTTGTTTTCACATTCTCTTATTACGACTTCGTGTTTCGTTTTACTCAATATGTCAAAACTTGTTTTAAATAAATGGCATTTCGTGTTTAGATTCGAGAAAGTTGTGCCCTCACTTATTGGGTTTCGATTTTCATAATAAATCTAAATATGCGAATATTTTCGAACTTAAGTTTCAAACGATCTTGGGAACTAAGTAAAGATCGTATCCTAACTTACTGGGCATGATCCATTTTCTAAACCCGAGATAATTAAACGTCTTTTTGAATAAGTAAATTTTCGGTATTCATTCGCGTATCAGGAATTCGAGACATTGTGTCCTAATTTACTGGATATGATGCTTTTTTTCTCGATTAACGTGAAATGTGCCCCTTTTCTCAAAAGTTTCAACATTTTAATACAAGGATCGTGTTTTTAAAAAATTCCTCAAAGTTTTCAATCTTCGACACTAAGACATTAAGTAATCAACTAGGTACCAATTTTGGGCGTATCGAGGGTGCTAATCATTCCTCGTGCGTAACCGACTCCCGAACCCATTTTTCTGAATTTCGTCGACCAAATTCGTTGTTTTAATAAAATTAAATTGTTTATTAAAAACAACTATTTTCAAAAGGTGACCCGATCACTCCTCATCAAAAAGGATCGGTGGCGACTCCCATTTTCATTTTTTTAAAACCCAAGTCGACCCCGTTTTCATCCAAAAAAATGGTGTCAACACCGATTAAGCAACAAGTAACAAAAATAGCGGAATAAATTGAGAAATTGAACACACAAATTTAACGTGGAAAAACCCCTCCAAAGAGGATAAAAAACCATGGGCAAAGATAATTTTACTATAATGGCAAAAGAACGAAGAGTACAAAAGATGGAGATAAAATTAGACCCCAAAAACCCGAAATCAAAGAACCCTCAAAACGTAAACACAAAATTCTCTAAATGTGTTATGAGTTCTAATATCTAATGGGTGTATTTTCTAAGGTTATAAAAGAGCCTATTTATAGGCTAAATTCATATGTCAAATAATAATAAAATAATCTAAACTAATCATGTTTGACTGAAATAAATAAACAGAGTTTAATTAAAAGATTATTTTTCAAATTTGACTGAAAATAGGAGTCTTACTTAACACTCATGAACACCTCTAATGAGTTATCTAAGATTTATTCTAGTTTAAGTTCGATTATATGTAGGTTTTATACAAATCTATTTTGATAATAGTTTATTTTGGTTATAAATATTTGGATCTATTTTCTAAGGTTATAAAAGAGCCTATTTATAGGCTAAATTCATATGTCAAATAATAATAAAATAATCTAAACTAATCGGTGTTTGACTGAAATAAATAAATAGAGTTTAACTAAAAGATTATTTTTCAAATTTGACTGAAAATAGGAGTCATACTTGACACTCATGAACACCTCTAATGAGTTATCTAAGATTTATTCTAGTTTAAGTTCGATTATATGTAGGTTTTATACAAATCTATTTTGATAATAGTTTATTTTGGTTATAAATATTTGGATCTATATTATTTATAATTACAATTAGTTTGGTATCGATATCATACTTGAGTGATTAGAAAGAAAAACACCATCTACAGTTTAACATAAATTTTGAAAGGGTGTTTCTTTAAAATAACTGAAAGGGTAAACCATATCCAAAGTCACTTAACTATAAGCGAATTTACACTTTAATCACTCGATTTCAAAAAGTTACAAGTTGGTCACTAGTTTTTACTTGGTAACCATGTGAGGTGTGGTCGTTAACTCTCCATTCCTCATAGTGTAAGCTATATCAAGGTCACTCAACTATTATTAAGTTTACACTTTAGTCACTTCATTAAAAAAAAAGTTACAAGTTGTTCACTGAATTTTTTGAAATTTTTGGGGTTTTAGAGACCTCGTCCACAGTTGTATTCCAATAATCTCGCCACAGCTCAACCTCCTCCTCTGGCAATAAAACACATCGAATTGAAGCTTTTTCCCTTCTTTTATACTTTTTTCTCTTCTCTTTCAACTCCATAGTTTAAGTTTCCTTGAAATGACTTAAAACTCTATTAATTTAAACCCAAAATTCTAACGGATAAGCTCTTCAATCTCCATTCATGATTGTTGGATGATCTTCTAACTTCAATGTGTTTCTTTTCTCAGTGAGGCTTTTTCTTTGACCTTTTAGATTGAGTTTCTACCACCTAAAACTCTTTGAGTAATTCCTAACTGAAATCTATTTTATTTTATTTTCTTTGATACTATTCTATCCCTTTATTTTTATAGGCCTTATTTAAATTAAACTTTCAGAGTACCATATTATACAAAATACTTAAACAACATAAAAAGGAATTTGATCAAGATACACGTGACTAAAGAAGTGACAAAAGTGAAAATACAAGCAACAACATAAATAAACTCTTTGTTAGTATTTCAAAATTCCATTAATACAATCTCTTCTCCCTCAATTTGTACGTGATTAAAAAAATTAAAGTACACCAAACACTGTCATAATCACAATCTGTCTTTCCCTTAATCACACTCTTCGTATAAACAAAGAAAGCCACAACCTTTCCTTGGTGACAATCCACTACTCTATTCATCACCAACCAATTTGCGACATTGAACATGGAAATGCTTAAAGGATTTATGTCTAAATTGAAATATTTGAAGTATGTATTAATGAACAATCTTATCCAAAGACTTGTCTTCTTTTTGTTTCTTAAAGTATTGAGCTTATCTCTTAACATGTAAAACATTTTCTTACATTTTAATTCACGCACATAAAAGGATATTCATAAAGCTATTGACAGTATATTAAAGAGACGCAGAAGAAACATCAAACTGCCTTCTAATAAAATCTAGATTGGATTCATATTATAAAACTCAAAATTTTATCCTTCTTGGGCAGAGTTGAAATGAGGATGGATTGGGAATAAATCGAGATATTAATTCAGTGAAAGTTATTAGATTAATTGATCCAAAAATTAGTACAAAACCCGTTGAATTAGACAAAAAATAGATTAAACTAAATCGTTGAATTGAAATTTTTTAATAATTTATTTTATTAAACCAAATATATCAGTAGACCGATAAACTGATGACTTGACTGATTCAGTCACCAATCTAATTCTGAAAACTCTGCATCATAAGATATTTCAACTAAAAAAATCCAACTGAAAAAATAACATTATCTTTTTATTTGGTAAAATTTAAGTGAGAGGGAATTATCCAATTTAAAGTTAGGGAATGTTACTCGACTCGACGAAAATTGATATTTACAAATTATTTATCAAATAAGATAATAAATTATTATTATTATGTACAACAATGATTCAAATCACAAAGTAAATGAGCCAATAAATTATACATTGCGATTCATTTGACAAACCTAAAACAACATGCAAAAGAGAAGAAAATATTTTCTTTGTCTCAAGTATGGACTCGCCCATAAACTATGACTCAAATCTAAAAAAATTGCCATATCCAGGCTTGAGTTTGTTTCAACTCCATTTGACGATTTGTTTTCACAGTTCATACATTATAAAATATTAAAAATTATAATAATATTAGATTTTTGTTATACCTATGATGCGGATGAAAGGAAATATTATATATCAAAATCATTTTCTTTTAAAATATATTCGACAATGAATGTAAGTAGAGTATTAATAAATTTATATTTTAATATTATTGAACATATGTTCGTTCAATCATTCCTTAAGTTAATAAATTTAATTTTTATTTAAAAATAATATAATCATATGAAAAGACAGAAGTTGCATTATAATAGTATTTATTATAATTTAAAAGAAGAATATTTCTATAATTTTATAAATAAAGATGATATCAATTTAGTAAAATATATAAATATAAATGTTATATTTAAAAGAAGGATGTAATTGAGATTCCGGTTAAGATTGAGATAAATTAAATTAAATATATAAATATTAAATTAATAATTTTTAATAAATAAATTCAAATAAAAATATTTTATATTATTGAATCTGAATTCGAATAAATTATTAAAATTATCTTGGGATTAAAATAATCAGATTATGGACAAATCTAAAAAAGAAACAAATTATTCTGCTGACTTATAATTGGAACACATTGGGGACAAACCTAAAAGAACAAATAAAAAAGAAAGCAAAAATATCTTCTCTGTCTGAATCATTAATCTCTTATCGAGGACTGGATACATTGAATACCAAAGTTGCTTTGGTTTCCCAAGATCTTAAAGTCAGGCAATCAAGTAAAGTGGAAATGAAAAAGTAAATAAAAATATTTATGTGTCCACACCATATTGGCTCATGTTGTAGATATTTTACCATCTCTTTGAAACTCGGCTTGTCGGGTAACGGGAGAAGTAGTAGTTCATTGTTTTTGAACTTAGATTTTCTGTCTTGAATTGGGTGGCTGTCTCCATGTTGATGTTAACCCGACAGATGGGTAGGTAATTCCCAACGTAATTTTACAGCTGGGTTCTGTTCTTTACAACTTATCACCGATGTAGCTGTTTGAAACCTTAGATTTTTGGTTCTTCCTTTTTAGAAATCTATTTAGATCTTATTGTAAAACTTTGATTATTTTTAAGAAGGTCGGGAGAATTTAGGAATTTTTTTAGAGGTGAAATTGATTAATTTTAAGAGATTAAAATATAATTTTATATTGTATTAATTTATGGTTTTTTATTTTTAAGAGATTAAACATATTTTTTTTGGAGGATAAAATACAATTTTAATATAAATTAATTTTAATCTAATAATTTGATAAGGACTTGTATGAAAATTTTTAATTTAAAAGAATAACTCTTAATTACATTTTAATTTATGGATCTTGTTAATAAGTGAGTTTTAAAGTAATGAATGTTAATATAGCGGTATTACTATTTTCTTTTACTATTTTTATATGAAATATTTAATTAAAATAATTAAAAATTACAGTGTGTTGAATTATAAAATTAAGTGCTAAAAATTAAGCACTAAATGTTTAGTATTGAATTTTATATGCACTGAATTTATATTATAAATTTGTTTGATGTATTAGTAAAATTAAGCACTGAATATAAATATTTTATTTGATAATAGTATATCTTGATTTTTCTAAGGATAAATCTCAAAATTATACATGAATTTTAAAATTTTGATTTAATGAGCAATTGTATACATAAATTTTAATTTGATGCAATTATACACGTGGAACTCTAATTGTGGTTCAAATGTATACTTGGATATTTAATTTTGATTTAATCATACACGTTTAAGTAAATAAATATGCCAATTTATTTTTATACTGGATAAATATAATTATTTATGTATGCAATATATAAACATAAAATGATATTATACCTATAATTGTGTTAATAATTTACAAGAATTGGATCAAATCAAGATTTCATGTATAAAATTGCATAAAATCAAAGTTTATGTATACAATTGTACATTAAATCATAGTTCATGTATAGTTTTAGTATTTATCTCTTTTCTAAAATACATTATTTCATAATTTTAATTTTATTAGTATGATCTTATTTATTTTATTTTAAATAGTTCGAATAAAAGTTAAAGATAAATTTTAATATTTTAATATTTAATAGAATGAGGAAATAATTTAATTCAAAATATAAGATTTTGAAAAATAAAATAAACTTAATATTTTTCGCATTAAGTGATAAGTAGCTATTTAATTATTTACAATATTCAACACTTTTATTTGTTGAAAATCTTATATTAAGTAAAAGGTAATATGATTATCTAATACAATTAAAATTTAAAATTTGAAAACATTCATTTTATTGGAAATACAAAATTTTAATGTTTTATCAATCATGCCCTGAATATCTAAGGAATTGAATTTGAGACTAATAAGGATTTATTTATAAGTACCTTACCACTCCATTATATAGCATAAAGCAAATGCAAAATATATTTTCTATTAAAATAAAATTTTGATTGAAGTTGATGTCACTTAAACATATTTAGTTGGGTAAAACTATATATATATATATATAAAATTATACATAACAACGACGCGAGTGAAAATTTTACGTAAAAATATATCTATTAAAAGTCAACAAATAAAGTTTTGGTTGAAATAGTAAAGCCAAACATTTAAAAATTATAATGTCTTAAGTTCATATCTTACGCATATGAGTTTTTATTGATTTTATAAAAATATATAAAAATATCAAAATGGCATTATAATAAATATAATTTACTTAAAAAATGATTTTGAGTAATTTCCCAACTAAATTTGTGCCTAGTTAACTTGTGACACTAACACAATAAAAAAGTTAAAGTATAATTATTTATATAAGTATTAACAATATTAACAATGAGGAGTAGGAGGTGGAGGTAGATGCGTTGATTCACATGTGACAAACAGAGAGTTTGAGTTTAGGTGTTAAGGGAGAAAAGAGAAGAAAACTTGGTGATACTTATGGTTTTTATTAAGGAAGAAGAAGAGGATCCTTAGTCCCTCGTGCTTTAGGTGTATAGAGGGGTCACCCCTTATCCTGTAGTGCCATGTAGTCGATAGTATGGGGGTAGGCATGATTGTGTGGTTGGCGAAGTGACAAGGTCGTTATAGGTTAGTTGTCGCCATATAGTGTGCTATGTGGTCCTACTTTGACATGCTCCTCCCTAAAGCTGTACAAGGTTGTTGCACCACAATGGTACTCATAGAGGGTATGCATCAAGTGGTCCTTTAGTGATCCTTGTGGAGGTGCGCAACGAATTGCCTCTAAGCTAGTTCTAATAGGATATGTAGGAGGTTCCTCACGGACCGTCTTAAACGAGGGGGTCGCCACAGGCGATTTTCAACAAGAAGTTGTATGCGGACCCGCTTTCAGCGATAGTCATTAACAGGATGCCTCATACCTTACCACATGTAATGTTCTTGTTGGGGTATAACAACAATAGAAGTATTTAGATAAATCAAAATAATATATTAATTGAGTAAAACAAAATTTTGAAGTATACAAATCATTTACTTATTTTATATACAAATTTTAATTGAATTTCGCCTAGATTGAAACTCAACTATAAATTAATTTAATCTTATTTTCTTTAAAAAAATAGTAGGCTTATTTATGTAAATAATTTTTAAAACATAGAATTGATTTATCTATTTCTTCATTTATCTATATAAAGTTACTTAATCCCTTTTTATTTTACAATTTATATACATATATAAAAGTCTTGAGGAAATTTAGGGTCAATTTCGGATTGCTTTTAAGAAGGATTTTGAGACAAAAGTTTTTCAAAAGTACTTTTAAGACAAAAATCTTTGTAAAAACATTTTTTAGTCAAATGAGAAGCAGAAAATTTTAACTTTTACTTAAAAATGTTTTTAAGCTAAAAGCACTTTTAAAAAGTAATGCTAAACTAAGTGAATAAATATAACTCAGATAAATTTGTGCACAAGTTTTTTATAAACCAATAAATAATAATATAAGGTTATTTATGTCCTTTTAATTTTATATTTTAGTTTTTCTAAAAAAAATATCTTTGAAGTACCAATCACCATTAAAAACTAGCACAAAGTTAAAGACCCAAAGGAGATTCGATGCGAGATCCATAAACCTTGATACGAGAATCAAATCAATCATCCACTGAGCCCAACATTGTTGTCTCTATGGACATAGCTATGAACCCATATTTGGGGACTTAATCACTGGGCTTTTTCTCAACCATAAGAATTGGAGTTCACTCTCTTTAAGTCCCAATTAGCCTCAACAATGGGACTTGGCTGCTCTATCTCCAGTGCTGATGATATTTCATAGAAACCATTAACCAGAACAAAACAAAACTGGATAAAGTCACAAACAACGCCGGCATCCTCTCCCCTTTTTCTAAAAGTTATCCCTTCCACAGCTTATTTCTAGGTAAGCTCTCTCCCTTTGCTTTCCATAGAGAACCTCATTTGAACTTCAATTACTTTTATAATTGTGTTGGAATAACTGCCCTTTTAAATTTCTGGTTTGTTTGAAGTACTGTATGGTTTTTTTTTTTTAAGTGGCGGTGTTTGAGAATTGATATTTTTGGTTATTTACAAACTCGTAGGTAAAGTATGGATATGATAGTATATACAAACCATGCCCATGAAGGGTTTTGTTACTTTCACAGGGAGGGTTTAAGAAATAGTCGCTTTTTAGAAGCTAGGGTTAAGGCTAAAGCTGTTGCTAAAGCTTCTATGGGGTGCAAACTCGGGGGGTTCCAAATGCGGAGGCGATGTAAGGTACTTGCTGTTTCAAAGATTGAAAGTGCTGGTGTTAATGGTAGGTTGCAAGGTTATGAAAGTTCCCAACAAGGGGGTTTTGGGAATGGTCATGTTTTGTCTAGTCCGTCGAGTTCCATTATTGAGGAATCTGGCAGCAATAATCAACTCCGTAAATTCGTTAGGAATGGTGAACTGGAAGAAGGGTTTAAGCTTCTTGAGGGCATGGTTTATCACGGTGAGATTCCTGATATTATAGCTTGTACGAGTTTGATTCGTGGATTTTGTAAGAGAGGCAAGACGAGGAAAGCTACACGGGTTATGGAGATTATCGAAGATTCAGGGGCTGTTCCTGATGTCATAACCTATAATGTGTTGATTAGTGGGTATTGCAGGGCTGGGGAGATTGATAATGCTTTACAAGTTTTGGATCGGATGAGTGTTGCTCCTGATGTTGTTACGTATAATACAATTCTGCGTAGCTTGTGTGATAGTGGGAAGTTGAAGCAAGCGATGGAAGTTTTGGATCGGCAATTGAAGAAAGAATGTTATCCGGATGTTATTACATATACGATTTTGATTGAAGCAACTTGCAAGGATAGTGGCGTTGCACAAGCTATGAAGCTTTTGGATGAGATGAGGAGTCGAGGATGTAAACCAGATGTGGTTACGTATAATGTTCTTGTTAATGGGATTTGTAAGGAAGGGAGATTGGATGAAGCAATCAAGTTTTTGAATAGCATGCCATCGTATGGATGCCAACCCAACGTGATTACTCATAATATTATTTTGCGTAGCATGTGTAGTACCGGCAGGTGGATGGATGCAGAGAAATTGTTAGCTGATATGCTACGTAAGGGCTGTTCCCCTAGTGTTGTCACGTTTAATATTCTGATTAATTTCTTATGCCGAAAAGGTTTATTGGGCCGAGCAATTGATGTATTGGAGAAGATGCACAAACACGGGTGTACTCCAAATTCCTTAAGTTATAATCCACTGCTCCATGGGTTCTGCAAAGAAAAGAAGATGGAGAGGGCGATTGAGTATTTGGAGATAATGGTGTCTAGAGGTTGCTACCCTGATATAGTGACCTATAACACTTTGCTTACGGCATTATGCCGAGATGGGAAGGTTGATGTGGCAGTCGAGATACTCAATCAACTAAGTACCAAGGGTTGCTCGCCTGTTTTAATCACTTACAATACCGTGATTGATGGGCTGTCAAAAGTAGGTAAAACAGATCAAGCTATAAAGCTTTTGGATGAGATGCGTGCCAAGGGTCTAAAGCCTGATATAATTACCTACTCTTCACTCGTTGGAGGACTCAGTCGGGAAGGAAAGGTTGATGATGCGATAAAGTTTTTTCACGACTTTGAGAGAATGGGTGTTAGGCCAAATGCCATAACCTATAATTCCATCATGTTGGGCCTTTGTAAGGCTCGGCAAACTGATCGTGCTATTGACTTTTTGGCTTATATGGTGATGAGGGGATGTAAACCTACTGAATCTACATACACCATTCTTATTGAAGGTATAGCATATGAAGGCTTAGCTAACGAGGCATTGGAGTTACTAAATGAGTTGTGCTATAGAGGAGTTGTGAAGAAAAGTTCGGCAGAACAGGTAGCTGTCAAGATGTAGGCTACGGTGCATGCCTTATTTAGTTCTTCCGCAGGTGGCAAACACTAAGTCTTGCCACATTTCTGCATAAACTACAGTTTTACTTTGTTTTCTCCTCGCTTCTGGATGATATCCTAGTGCAATTTTGGTACATAGCCATGTAGCCTGTTGGAATTCTATTTTTGTACCATCCTTTTACTCTAGAATCGAACTTTCGTACCTGTCATGAACATTTGTTATATCCTTCTTTAAGCTTATATATGCTTTTCGATTTTCATGTTTGCCCTGTTATGTTTTAGCTTGCAGCTAATGTGGTAATTATGTTTTCTTTGCTTAATATAATGTTAATATTAGTACCTTTCTTCAAAGGTTTGTTTGTGGATTATTTCGTTACTTGTGTGGCATTTCATCACATTTTACGCTTGTAAAAACTTTTACGGAAAATATTTTTATTTTTTTCTGATATTTATTTCATGTAAAATAGGATGTTCAACGTAAAAGGTTTTCCGGTTAACGTAAAATTACCCCATTATTCCTGTAAAATGTCTTATCAAAATTTTTTTCGTAAGACATTTTTCAAATTGATAAGGCTTTGTTCACTGTAACACCTTCCATACCCAACTCGAACATCAAGTCAAAGCACCGGAATGTTACATTCTCTACTACATTCTTCACTTATCAAATATTTTCTTATAAACTTTCATAAATTTTCAATTTAATCCCTTTTTGTCATAAAAGTTCAATATTCACTAATTAATCATATTAAATCAATTTTCTTTCTTGTTACACTTTAATCACATAATTTATCTCAATATCTTGTTTTACATATTAAATTTCTATGTATTTCACTTCTATTATTTCATTCACATATTTTTTTCAAGTTTAACAATTTAGTCATTATAATAATAAAAATTCATATTTTTTACAATTTCACTTTTACAACACTTTTGCATATTTCATCATCTCATATCACATTCATTAAAATTTTATCATAATTTCCTTATTCACATATTAAATTGTTCCATACTTAAATTTTGTACAATTTTCAATTTAGTCCCTATTATCGTGTAATTTATTTTTCACCATATAAGCACTTTAATCAAATAATTCATTATAATATCTTATTTCACATAACAATTTTTCATGCATATCAATTCTCTTGTTTCAATTATAAATTTCATAAAATTTACAATTTAATTCTCTTGTTTACTATAATTTCACATTAACATCACTTTTTAATCAATTCGCTACTTCATTTAAACTCTTCATCATAAATCTCAAATGTATGTTTGTTTCATTGAAAACAATTTTTATGAAATATTTTTATGAAATCGCCAAATAATAGAAAATATTTTACACAGATTCATCCAAACACAAAAAAAAATATTAACTTTTCTAGAAAAGTAAGCCATTTTCCAGAAATCATTTTCAGTGAAACAAACGAATTTGTAATGATCGGAATTGCAACTTTGTGATGTTAAGATACTTGATAAATTTAGTGAAATTTATACATACCATGTTTTGCATCATGTTCATGTTTATTACATCCGCAATCAGTATCATGATTATTGATAGAAGCATCATGGATGCCCTTCTACTAAGGGTCAGATTGCATTACCCCATCTACTAAAGAAAATGGCAAATTAGTCCATGTTTGTTAGATCAAAGAGTAAATTGATCATTTTGTTAAAAAAACTATTCATTTATACCATTAAAAACTAGTTCATGTATGTCAACTTGAGATATACGTGGCATGCTATATGTAATTGTATAGTTATTTCATAAACTATATCGGTTTTTAACCAGAAAAATGGATGAAATTTATAACAAAAATGATCAATTTGCTTTTTAATCTAAACATAAATGATTTAATTTGTCTATTTTTTGAGTAAAAGAGTTAAAATGCAATCTAACTCTTATTCTATGATACTTCTTACAAAACTTCCCATTAAGTTTAAGCGAGCGAATCTTAAGAACCGATAATTATATTTTATCTTTTGAGACTGTGTATATATATAAATTGTACTCGCATCGAATTCCAGGGGCATTGTTCCTTTTTGTGTGCTTATAAATGTTTCTCTTTTACTCTATCCATTTCCAAAACCCCATTGTTTTTTGTCTAGTGAAATCCGTGTGCAAGTTCCCTTATATAACAGGCATGTCAGTTACTTCCTTGAGTGAGGTCAAAGGGCATTAAACAAGGGAAATGATAAGGATGAATATGTGAGATATGTCATGGTTATAGCATGGGATAGTGGTTTAATAACGGGACAAATGTACAAGGGTGACTGGACGTGTGTAGGACAAAATGACAGGTATCCAAGGATTAACCAGATGAGGAAGGCAGCTTTGTACGCCCTTCAATCACGTGGTTTAAGGGCCATTACTTAATGTAGCTGATTATCCACCCATGTTTTTTACCCCTATGTTTGGATGCTTGGATAAGGAAAAGGAAGTACACGAGAAATGGTTAGAAAAAAGTAAATTATGTGTATAAATAATAATTGTTATCAAAATACAGTAAAAACATTATGGAGATTTTTATATTAGGAGTCGAATTACATTTTATCTCATTTATTCAATAAATTGGTAAACCAATCCTTATATGTTAGATCAAAAAGTAAATTGATCTTTCTATTAAAAATTTCATCTATTTTTACAGTTAAAAACTAATCATCATACATCAACATGAGGTATAAGTGGCATGTCATGCCATTGTTTGATTATCCCATTAGTCACGCTAGTTTTTAATAATATAAATGGATAAAATTACTAACAGAAAGGATCAATTTACTCTTTGATTTAACGTACAAAAATTAATTTCTTATTTTTTTAGTAGAGGGGGCAAAATGCGATCTACCTCCTAATACAAGAGCCTCCATGATGCTTATACTACATGAATAATTATTTGATATATTAATATTGGAATTTTTGAATTTCATACACTATCATGTGTTCTTAATTGATATATAACAGTTTTTTTTAAATTTTGTTTTAGAGATAACTTACACATTACTTACAGGATCAAATTATTATATATCAACACACACCACAAGCAAACAATCCCTATAACGTCTTTGGTTAATAGACCAATAGGTTGTTTTTAGGAGTTAAATTACTTTTTTTGTTGGTATACTAATAACTTGTATATTTTATTTGGATGATAAAATAAAAAATTGTTGAAATATATATTTTTCAAATATACCCTTTCACAAAATGTTTATATAAAATGTTAAAAAGACAAAAATAAATATTTTTATTTATTAAACAAAAATCAAACAATTTAAGGGAAATTTCCTTGCTCCTTTACCTTAATCCAAACTCCAAGGATAAGGCTAATGGCATCAGCCATGTATTTGAGGATATTCTCACTTTAAAAAGCTTCCAATTTTTAATGTCCTTTCCGAGCTGTTTTGTTTTGTTTTTCGTAATCAAAATGAAAAAAAGAAAAGAAAATCCCAGAATGAGAAACTTAATAAAGATTGATGGGGAATCTCATAGGCATAGCTATGATCATTTAAAACATGACTCCAACATCCAATTTTCGGTTTCTTTTTGTTTGTTTGTTTGTTTTATAGAGTTGTTTCGTTGTTAGAAGAAACTCAACTATATACAGCTCTAGACACAACAGCGTATCAGATGGTGCAAATTTATTACACCATCAATGTATAACGTTTCCATTTTGGCAAAAATGAATGACGACAAATTATTCTTTCTTCACACACACACTCTCTCTCTCTCTCTCTCTGACCCTAGATTCCTTGTTTGCATTGTTTCTCACTCTCACTCGCACTTTTTTTGGGATAAAATATGATATAAGTCACCGTACTTTTTAAATTTTTTGAATTAAATCCTTGTAATTTTATTTTCAAGAGATCTGTCTCTTTATTTTGAATCCAGATCCAAAGGTTAATATTATTATTATTTTTGTTAAATTTAGATTATTACAAGTATTTTTTAATTGTATGGCTAACAAGTAAATATTTTTTAAATTTTAAAATGTCACGTTAACAAATGTAATAAAAAACAATTTAATAGTATTAATAGTTGCACCTGATATTTGAAAATTTAAAATTAAAAATTGAAAAGTAAATAAATTAAATTTTTGAAAATAAAAATATAAGGACTAAATTCTAATTTTTTTGAAAAGTAGAGAGACTTGTTACATATTTTAACCCATTTTTTTCCTTTGTCCTTATTTGTTCTCATAAAACCCAAAAGGAGAACAACTTTTTCCTATATACTGATTCCTTTGTGGTACCAATGCCCTTCGTCTCCACCACACACTAAAAAACCAGAGACCCCAAATCCCCTTTCATAAACAAAAAAACATTTTTGCTTTCTTCATCGTTTAGAATCAATAAAGTTGATTTTAAAAAGGGTTCAAAAACCATGGAGAGAAGTTCATCATCACTATCACCTAATGAAGAACAGTTGCTTTCTTGTTGGGGTCGTCTCAAGCTAAAGCTTCCTTGGACAAAGAGGAAAATAAGGAGTTTGGGGCATAGCATAACAGCAGCTTTTAGGGCAAAGCGACCCAGACCTGTTGGTGGCTTTAAGTATGACCCTTTAAGCTATGCTCAAAACTTTGATGATGGCTATGGTGATGATGACCCAGAGGGTGCTCTTTATCATGGATTTTCTTCTAGATATGCTGCTCCTTCATCAAGATCAGTTACGGACAAGTGAAAAATGTCTTTGGAGGTGAAGCACTGAAGAACTTTCATGTTTTTGCTGTATGTGTATAGTGCTTTAGATTAATGGTTTTTTGAGCCTTTTATATGCAGAAAAGGAAAAAATATATATAGAAACATGATATTTTTCTTAGTTCCTTTTCTTTTTGTTTCCATTTCTTATCGAGAAAAGTGTTAATAAAGGGAAAAAGATGTTGAAAACTTTTCAAATGAATCTAATACAGTGAACATGTTCCTTGCATGGTCAATGTGAAATATAAGGTAGCAGCAGTAGGCATATATTGCATGATAGGTTTCAACTGTGAAAGCACAAGCTCCATGGATGAACCAGTTGAGAGCAAAGTATAGTTTGATAATAAAAGGGATGAAAAAGATACTTTTGGGTGGAACTAAGCAGACCCCAGGTAACAGCCTGGAACATGTTCAAGGGCTGTGTTTGGACACTGTGGTGAGCAGCAGCCACCATGCTACTGTAAGGTTGATTGTTTCGGCTATTTATTACAGTTCTCTTATAGGCTCTTATTGTTGAAGACAAAATCGAAGGGATTAGCAAATAAAGTAGTAACCTTATACGAAGGGTCATGTTTTGTTTTTGTGTCTGTATTTTTTTTTGTTTTTGTTTCTGTTTCCATTACCCTTTTTCTTTTTGTAAAATAACACCACCTAGTGTCCTCTATTATAATAATAATAACAACAACAATAATATTTAAAATAAAAATATTTTGATAATTTAATAATTGAATTGAAATTTAAGGTCATATATCTTTAAAAAAGAAAATTAGATCATCAACTATTCATGTCTTCTCCTAAACTCGTAAGCAGAAAGATATTCACTGCGCTCAAATTCATGTCCTTTTACATTGACAATAATATCAATACCAACCACTGAACTAAGCATCAATTGATTACTTTTTTTTAATAAAAAATATAATTTTATAATTAGTAGATAACGAGGAATTTATAATTTACTAGATTATGACACACCTAAAATGAAAAATAATTATGTAATAAATATATTTATAAAAAGTAATTCAAAAATATTTAAGACGTTAAAAACTATAATATCTGAAGTATATATTTTATATAAAATATATAAAAGATGAAATAATTTTAAAATCAAATAATTTATTTTATAAAATAAGACTAATTTCTAATTAACTTACAATAGTAATATATACAAATATATATGGGGTAGATACATTTGGGGAGTTATAGTGAAAAGCCATATGGGGCAATAATTTTTTACACCATTTTGAAAGAAAAGTTATATTTATGCTTTTGATTTGACATATAGGTGGGGATTTGCTGTTTATTAGATATTAAAAAATATTTTATTAATATATATATTTACATAATTAAAATTAAATAAAATTATTATTAATTATTATGAAATAATAATTTGATTTGGACTGGCTTAATTACAAAAAAACACTTTCTTCGAGGTCAACATGACGGCTTCGACCTTCAACAGGTAGTCACATGTAAAACACAATCAGTTTAGTTAAAGGGAAAAGGAAAATTTAAAAATAAAAAAGCAAATTGTGAGCTATTATTAGCATTTTGTAAACCTACTTTTGAGAACAACATACCCTTTTTTCTTTATTGGGCAAAATGACCGGGAAAGAAATTTGGAGAAATGTTTTTTTAATTGAATTTTAAAATTTTAATTTTGGTTGAATTCGTCTAATTAAATTTTATTATGAGTCTTTTATAATGGGCAAAGTTATAAATTTAGGGTGAGATACGATACAAGATATTTAGTTTACTTTTTATTTTACGTTACAATGATCACTATAATATCTATTATCATTGTCACCACTATTTTTATATTAACTGCAGATAAATGCATTGCCCATCCAAATCCAACCTTAATAAATATTTTCTAATTGGATCATTATTAGTTCCTGTACTTTTTAAATTTTTAAATTAAATTTTAATATTGACATAAATAACAATTTGTTAAGTTAATTAACTAGTGTAAGAAACGTGGTATAGCATTATATATATAATAGTATGCTTTTAATATCAAATTTTGAAATAATAAAATTTAATTTAATAAATTTAATCGTTATTAGTTGATTAGGATTAAAATTTTAAAATTAAAAAATTACTGGGATTAAAATAACCAAATAACAAAAATTATTTTGTTAAATTCATTTGTGTGATATTTCAAATAAAAATATACTCACTTGATAATCATGTATAAAAAATTACAATGAATATTAATTTTAACAAAATTAATAATTAAATTTACTTTTTTTTTAAATTAGAAATATAAAAAGACTAATTTTCTGAAATAAAAATTTTAATTTTTTTGGACTAAATTCCATTGAACGAAGAATATTTTATTTAAAGAGTTATGGAGTAGAAATGTTGATTGGAGGTCCACTATTTGCCTCACACTTATCCCACACAAAAGTAGATAGGAATTAGGATAACGTAACAGGTGATGTACAAAATGCGTCTTCATTTTATTCATAACATTTATACCATCTGTCCCACCTTTCTCCATGGCTTCTTTCCCTTCATTTGCTAGCACCGGCACTCTCAAGCTCGAACCAGACTCCACAAAGCACTCCACCGTTTCTCTTTTAACACGTAAGGTATTCAAAGCAACACAAGTTCTTTTTTCTCTTTTCTGGGTATTTAAAATTCTCAATTTTCAATATAAGTTTACAAGAAATGGGTTTTGTTATTTATATGCATTGATGCTAAGTTGCATATTGATTTTCTCAGAGTCCAAGTCTATCTTATCCCAAGAGTCAAACATCTACCCCATCAGAGTCTCTGAACTTCCAAGAATCACTATCAGTCATAACAGATGGTTCAAAGATTGAAACATCTTGTTATGTCCCTCTTTTGCAAGAATGCATTGAGAGGACTTCGTTTTCGGGGGCTCAAAAATTTCATTCTCATATCATCAAGACTGGAACTCATCAAGATGTGTTTGTAATGACATTCCTTGTCAATGTTTATGCCAAATGTGGATCCATGGAAAATGCTCAAAAAGTTTTTAACAAGTTACCTAGAAGAAATGTTGTTGCTTGGACAACTTTGATGACAGGCTATGTTCATAATGATCAATCAGATGTTGCCATTTCTGTTTTCCAAGAGATGCTCGAATTCGGGTCTTTTCCGACGAATTATACTCTGGGAATTGCTTTAAATGCATGTTCTGCAATAAACTCTGTTGAATTAGGGAAACAAATCCATGGATACAGTATTAAATACCATATTGATCACGACACAAGTGTTGGGAACTCACTTTGTAGCTTATACTCCAAATGTGCAAACTTGGATTCTGCTATTAAGGCTTTTCTAAAGATTGGTGAAAAGAATGTAGTTTCATGGACTGCTGTTATTTGTGCTTGTGGAGATAATAGTAAAGCTCTAAAGGGATTGAGATTCTTCACTGAGATGCTTGCTGATAATGTTGAACCTAATGAATTCACTTTGACAAGTGTTTTGAGTATGTGTTGTACAATGCTATCTTTGAGCTTTGGGGTACAAGTTCATTGTTTAAGCATTAAACTAGGATATGAACCAAACCTCAGAATAAGGAACTCTATCATGTATTTGTATCTCAGATGTGGGCGGTTCGGTGAAGCACTACGGCTGTTCAATGGTATGGAAGACATGAGTTTGGTTACGATGAATTCGATAATTGCTGGCTATGGTGAAATGATGGAACTAGCAAAGGATGATCTTTCAGCTTACTGTAATGGAACTGAGGCTCTCAACGTTTTCTCGAAATTGAATAACTCCGGATTCAAACCGGATATATATTCCTTCTCGAGTATTTTAACTGTTTGTAGTAAGATGTTCGCTTTAGAACAAGGGGAGCAGGTTCATGCTCAGACACTTAAAACTGGGCATCTGTCTGATATGATAGTGGGAACTGCATTGGTTAATATGTATAACAAATGTGGAAGCATTGAGAGAGCAAGCAAAGCTTTTCGGGAGATGTCTGCTAGAACATTGATATCATGGACTTCAATGATTGCTGCTTTTGCACAAAATGGGCAAACTCAACAAGCACTGCAACTATTTGAGGATATGAGACTGATGGGAGTAAGACCGAACCAGGTAACCTTTGTCGGTGTTTTATCGGCATGTGCTCATGCCGGTATGGTAAATGAAGCACTTGGGTATTTCGAGACGATGCAAAAGGATTTTAAGATCAAGCCTGTTATGGACCATTATTCATGCTTAATTGACATGTTTGTGAGGTTGGGATTATTAAACGAAGCTTTTGTTGTGATCAAGAAGATGGATTTTCCTCCCAATGAGTATATATGGTCTCTATTGCTTGCAGGATGCAAAAGAGATGGCAATACTGAATTGGGTTTTTATGTTGCTGAAAAGTTACTCGAACTGAAGCCGAAAAATACCGAGACTTGTCTCTTGCTGTTGAATATGTACAAATCCGCAGACAGATGGGAAGATGTTTCGAAAGTACAGGAACTGATGAAAGAGAAGAGACTTAAAAAGTTAATGGATTGGAGCTGGATTAGTATTCATGACAGGGTCTATTCGTTCAAACCCGACGAGAGGCAAGCGTACGGAGCTGAGATGTATGACTACTTGGATCAATTACTTGATAAAGCAAAGAGTCTTGTTGGATATCAATCACTTGAAAGTTTTGAGTTACTTGAAGTAGAAGAAGAAGAGGGGAAAACATTACCTTCAAATGTTCAACATAGTGAGAAATTGGCTGTAGCATTTGGGTTATTGAACATGCCTAATGCTGCACCAATACGAATCATTAAGAATATAAGCATGTGCAGGGGTTGCCATAATTTTATGAAGGCTATTTCTTCACTTAATGCAAGGGAAATCATCATTAGGGATAGCAAACGGCTCCATAAATTTGTGAACGGGCAGTGTTCTTGTGGGGATTATGGGGGTTTACTTTGATGAGTTAGGGCAGCTTTTCATCATTTCATTTTTTCCCCCCAGTGTACGAAGGTTGAATTAATGACATTTCATGCAAATTCTTTTGTCTATGATATTCATGAATATTCCAAAGGGTAAACTAAACTAGGTAATTTTGATTCCGATACGAACATAACAATGAATATACCAAAAACATGAATTATTAACGGGTCAAAATTTTATAAATATATAACATCTTACACACAAATCACAATACAAACTCCAAGACAAGAGACTTCCAGGTAAAGCCAACCCTAAAATGTTCTGTGTACTTCGTGGACTAGTATTTTTACAACAGATGGCATTTACTGAAGGAAACAAGCTATGAATCAAAAACAAGAGAGCTTTACAAACACTATCCATCCAAAAGGTATAAATAAAAACTACAGCTTCCTATTTCTCATGGGCCAAAGAGAGGAGTTTCATGGGCCAAGTTGGTCGTACCGTTGACCTCAAGGTTGTAATACAACATATATGCCATTGAAATACTGGCAATGTTGTGGGATGACAGGTCAACGTCTTTTACTCCTAGATTTGGTGATCCTAGTTTTGCTTGATTCATTTGGTGGTTTCCATATTATCTCCTCGAGGTTGCTATAAAATGCCTGGTAAAACTGCGTGACAAAGATGGATTGTTTATGTTGGACTCCAAAACTAAAGAAAACAAACTTGACATGTGATTGAAACGAGGGAACTAACCTTTAGGTATTCTCCGGCATCACCAGCTGCTTTTTCCATATCTACCATTAAAAATGTGGGAGCGACCTCGAAAACCTTCAAAACGTACAATCCGAATGGCAAAAGGAAAAGGAGATTAGTAGTAGACTAAATTTAAAGGTTGGTGTGGAATCAGCAGGAGTTGAACCTACTTCGAGGATAACTGACAAATGAGAATTCTTATTAGCTGAAGGACCTTCAACTCTCATCTGAAACACATAATCATAGTTTAGATGACAATGGAAAAACTATGGGAACCAGTGTTCTCCACTCAAACTGATGAAATAACCGGTAAACAGAGAGAATGAAATCGTTGTGAAGGAACAAGAGGAACTTGTTAATGCTAGACTGAAAATACAAATTTAAATGAACAAATCTGGTAAAAGCAATGCTAATAGCTTGATTTACATACCTTATAATTACGAATATGTGTCTTATAGCCCATTGATTGAGCAACAACTTCCATGCTAGAAAGAACCACCCTTGCTGGCTTTTGTGAAACAAATCGTGTCTGGTACTTCATATTGTCCTGACAGAGAGGATAATATGTTCATTTAACTTAATATTAAACACATACATTTGACTGCCTCGCAGAAACATATACTGAAGGGTAAAACCAAGAAATTGCCATATATGATTTCCAGCTATGACTTCCAGGTGAAACTAATGCTCATGAACAGATAGCATTAGACATCAAAAGGCAAAGAAAAGCCTAGCAGCTTTTCTGATCATGCTTTTTGGTTGGAAAACCTTGGAGCACATAATTGATACCTTCAAAAATGGTGAAGAGGTAATTATAAAACAATTTATTAAAAGAACTCTACCTTCCCACGGTCAAAAAGCGTTGCAAGGTTCAAGCCTTGAGAAAGAATGATCAAGTCAAATGCATTAAGACTCAAAGGACCCATATCCTCATTTCCTGAAGGCTCATTACCCCTTTCTTCCTATAGCAATATAATATTAAGAATTAAGAGTTAGAAATTAATCACAAGAACGGACTCAAACAAACAAATAAACCCAATTCAGACACAAACATAATGAAACTTTGTTTAAGTTATTTATACAAAAACCAAACTATAATTTTATAGCATATTAAGCTTAAGTTGTTAAATACCGTATCAACCTCTGGATCATCAAAAACAGCATTTACTTCATCCAAGTTAATATCTTCATACTCAAGAAGTCTGACAGGAACATAGCCCTTGTTAAACCACTCATCGCTCCTGATTTGCTCAATTGTAATACGCTGTGCACAAAGAGATGGGAGATTTCTTGCTATCAAGCAAAATGAAACACTGAAACCAAACTAAATTTACCAAAACACTTGGCCAAAAAAAAATAGGTATACCATATAATGGTAGGATTGGAGCACTTAGTTTCAAATATGAGACCAGAATCCTTCATGGTTGCACTAAGTTATGCAAAGTAAAGAGTCAAAGCAATCCATATAGAAACATGAGTTTATGGCAGTCAGCACGAGGCTATCAGAACACCAAGAACCAATTAAATAATGACTCCTTTAAGCCATCAGAAAGGAGATAGTATTCTTGTGGTTCATTAGCTTGCATACTTCTATCTCAACTTCTACTAGATTAGGTTGGTCATTTCTGTTTTAGGGTGCATTCCAGGATGCCTTGAATCCACATCATCAATTTCTACATCCTCGTGACACATTGCAATAATATCATGCAGATAAAAGAGTTCAAATTTGTTGGATAACAAGTACTTACAGTTTGAGGATTTGGGTCTAGAATTCTATGAATCAAGGATTTTGCGCCCACAGGAAACCAAGAAGGGCAAGAAAAGTCTGCTCTCTCAATCTGCAGATCAAAAGAAAATGTAAAAGGCAAAAACAGCAGCTATAAAGTACTGAATACTTAAAATGAATTTCTTTTGTCCCCTTCATCCATTTTCATGCTTTAGAGGCAATTATGTCCTGAATCCAGAAGGAAAGTTAAACACAATAATGATAAACTAGTACACATGAAAATCATTCACACCTTACTGTAGAGAGTGGTGAGATCAAGCTCGTCAAATGGAAGATAACCTGCCATCAAAACATAAAGGATGACCCCACAAGACCAAACATCTGCCACAGCACCATCATATCCCTTGTGACTTAGGACCTATAAAAGAGATTATATACTGATTTAGGATGTATGCAACAGCACAAAATAGACCATTAAATTAAGAAGTATTCATCACAAAAGCTAACTACACTTATGACTACTACCTCTGGTGCCACATAGTTTGGAGTTCCACATGTTGTCCGGAGGAGGCTAACTCCCTAAACGTAAATATCACCAAGTAAAAACCCATGTGATTATACTACTGTTAACCTATGTTATTGACAAGGGAGGAACACAGAAAGGTTCACCCTTCACTTAATTTCTTACTTGTTCCGGCAACGCGCTAAGGCCAAAATCTGAAATCTTTAAATTTCCCAGGGAGTCAAGTAAAAGATTTTCAGGCTGCATATAGAAGCAAACAATTGTCAGAAATTATGAAATCAAACAAATAGAAAAATTACATTCTAGATTCTACCAAAAAGAACACCTTCAAATCTCTGTGGTAGACTCCCTTACTATGGCAATATTCCACACCATCAATTAGCTGTTGGAAGAATCTTCTAGCTTCCGCTTCACTAAGACGACCTTTATGAACCTGCATGAATACCATCACTCTTTAGTACTCACGGAAACGAAAAGACCCTATAGTACAAACGAAATCGGTTTTGATTTACGATACTTACTATTTTATCAAATAATTCACCACCGGTAATGAACTCCAAGATTATATAAATCTTAGTTCGGCTTGCTATGACCTTAACAAATAAAAAAATTTCCATATTTAGAAACACACCAAGCATGCAAATTATGGAATTTCATACTCTAATAATACTTCTAAGTTACTTACCTCGTGCAAACGAACAACGTAAGGATGTCTAACAAGCTTCATTATAGATATCTCCCTTTTGATCTGCATTAATTAATAGACATAAAAGAATTCAAACTTTTAGATCATACTGAAGCATGATTACTAGAACTGATTAAGCAATAAAAATTTACCAAATTCACCTTTAATTCAATAAAAACACATATAAAATAAGATTAAACAAAAACTATCCCTTGTATCAAATTAAAGAACTTTCTCATAAAATTTCTCGGTAAAATATATAAAGAAAAGTGAAAATTTGACCTGATCAACCATCTTGTGTTTAATAATGGTGCTACGATCGAGGACTTTCATGGCAACGCTTTCGCCGGTCTCGGTATTTTGGGCGAACTTAACCTTAGCGAAGGTTCCTTCTCCTATAGTTCTTCCAATCTCATACTTCCCTACTTTTCTCACCACCATCGTTGATTTTCTTCCGATTTTTTCAGTCTTAGCATTCCACTTTCTCTCTCGCCAAACAAAGAAAAGAAAAAGATCAAAAGATAAAAGCGAAGAGCTTTTCGGTCCAGAAGCAGATATTCAAAACCAAAGCGTGTTAGTGGAAATCTCTTAGCTTTTTTGGAATTTAAAATTGCTACCACTTCCTGATAAATTAAATAATTATAGAATTATAACAGTACAAAAAATGCAGGACAGAAATAAATTAATAATAATTCTGAATATAGATTTTTTTTTTTTTGAGAAAGAGAAATCTCAATAAAAAAAAAAGGGTACGGCCACTAAAATATAGGTAGAATTTTAATAAACGGCGAAAGAACTTAGGAACAAATGGAGGCCGGAGGGATTTTAGGTTTTGACCGTTTGGTGGAGACAGGGGGTAATTTTTATTTGGTTTAAGGGTAAATTACACTTATGGCCACTAAACTATTAGTAAATTTATGTTTTGGTCATTCAACTTCAAAAAATTACAAAATGTTCATTGAACTATTCAAAAACTTTCATTTAAATCACCAAACAATTTGAAAGTTTTTATTTAAGTCACTGGGCTCTTAAGTTTTCTTTTTTAAAAAGTTCTACTAGCGAGCTCCGAAAGATTATTTGACGGCTGGCATAGTTGATCAGTTCTCATCAATGAGTAGAAGAATATACCTTAAATCCAAGTAGATCTGACAGTCAGTGTCAGAAATCGGAGAATAAAGTTGTTTGGATTTTAGTTTACAAATTCACGACGTTTAAATTTGTTTAATAAAAAAATAAATTATAGAGTAGAAGGGGAATGAGAGTTTTCAATTATTGTAGGCAGTGCGAACAACGAATTCCATACAACAACGAATTTATACTCAAAGACTTAAATGGAAACTTTTGTATAGTACAGTGTCTGTTTTGTAACTTTTTGAAGTTGAGTGATCAAAACGTAAACTGACTATTAGTTTAGTGGCCTTACCCTAAATTTAATTGGGTAATGTGCAATTTGATGCATGAAATTTAATTTTGTGCAATTATACACATTAAACTTTGATTTTGATCCAAATGTGTACATAAACTTTTAGTTTTTATTTAATTTTACACATTTAAAGAAATGAACATCTAAAATTATTTTTATATTAGATAAGTATAATTATTTGTGTTACGTAAACATCAAATGATATATCGATAATAATGTTAAGGGCATGTGAAAATCGAAACAAATAAAAAAATAAAAATGCCATGTATAAAATTGCACAAAATTAAAGTTCTTGTATAACATTGCACATTAAACCAAAGTTCACGTGAAAATTTGAGATTTGTCCCAATTTAATTCATCCAATTTTATTAGCAAAAGGGATAAAATAATATTTAATCCTTAAATTTGATAAATTTTACATTTTGGTCTTTAATATTTTGGTCCATTGTAGTATCGAACTTTACAATTTTTTTCAATTTGGTCCATTAACTTGGATTTTGTTAAAGTATGATGATATGACATTCTAAAATCATGCAACGTTATTACCGGGACAATTTATAAATTAAAAAATAAATTTTTTATAAAATTTAAATTTTCATGTGATGACATGACGTAATTTTAGAGTGTCATGTTATTACTCACGAATAGAACATTAGAATCCAAGTTCAACGACTAAACTGAAAAAAGTTGTCAAATTCCAAGACTAATTGGCAAAAAATGTTCAAAGACCTTGAGAAAAGTTGTAAAGTTTAGAGACCAAATGTTGTTTTATTTTTTTCAAAAATATTTGTTCGTTTACTTGTTTGATTTAAAATAAAAGTCGAATTGGTAGCACCTTTAATAGATTTTCGTTAAGTTTGAATATGTTACATTTCAATATTTAGATATCTAATTTAAAAATTGAACTATAATTGATAACACGTATTCAAATTTAATAAAACTCAATTAGTACTTGTTATTAATTGGATTTTAATTTTAAATTAGATATGTAAAGAGATTAAATGTTTTAAATTAAAAGTAGAAAACTAGATTTCTAAAGTTCAAAAGAATATGGGACTGAACAGAATTAAACCTTTTATTTTTATTTTTGAGTAATTTTAGTTTGACGTAATATATCATTTGGTATTCAAGTTGAACATTTTTGTCTAATGTGGTACCTGTGTTATATTTTTGTCCTATTTGGTACATGTATTTAATAAAAGTTATATATTTTGATACCGAAAAAGTGTGTTAACCTTTTATTATTTAATTTAGGTTTGGGGTTGATTTGATGAAAATTAATTGCTAATATTATTAGGTTTCAAATTTTTTTCTATGATTTTGTTAAAAGAATGAATTTAATGTTAATTGTGAATTTGTTTAAATTTATGTTTAATTTGTTAAGTACAAATGTGATTTATTTCTGATTTTAGCATTGATCGATGAAAATTAATTGTTAATATTATTAGTTAATTATGAATTTTCATTAAACTCTAAAACTTGAATTAAACACTAAAAATTAACACAATTATCTTCAAGTATTAAAATGTATAATTTTTATCAAAGAAAAAAAACATATGTACAGTACCACTACTCAAACACTAAATTATGCACTAAAAAGTTGTTTTCTGTTATCTATTTATTTATTTTTCTATTCGGTGGCCATCAGCTAAGGGCTGAGCTGACTGCTGCTTTTCTCTTCTATGGTTGGTGACAGGTCACCTGTTAGACTCAAATTTTGACTCTTTTTTTTTTTCTCCTGAAACAGATCTAAAAAAACTTCAAAAAAAAAAAAAAAGAAAGAAAGAAATATAATAGGCAGGTAAAATGATTTTAAGATTTTATTTAAAAATATTAAAAACTTTTGAACTAATAAAAATACTCTTTATTTTTTATTATATTACTAAATTAACATTTAAAAAAATTATTATCAAGTTTAAAAAGTGGGAAAAATATATCATAATAGTTATGTCAAAATAAAATTTAAGATAATTATAATACATTTAAATTTATTAATTGAAAAAGAAATATATTATAACAAAAAGGTTTTGATAATTATCTTATAGATTTAGGTTTAGTTAAATAAAAATAAAGAAGAAGTCTAAAAATGAATTAGTATACGATAGCAATAGTAAAATAAATTTGTGAAAATTATAATAAATTTAGATTTATTAGTTGGAAAATGGACTAGATTACAGTAAAAAATGTGCTAATTATAATATAGATCTATTTAAATTACATTAAAAGATTTATAATCTAATTTAGATTTACTAGTTAAAAACAATATACTATAATTGTTTTTAAAACGAAATTATGATAATCTAGAATAATTAGTTATTCTAAATAATTTAGATTCTTGAAAATACTTTCAACAATAATTTTTAATCATTATTATTAAAAGTATTTAATGTGTTTATTATTTAGTGTAAATATTTTCGTATTTATCATAGATTATTAAAATTTGTTTTATTTAATTTTTATTTTTATTTAATATTATAATTTACTCTTTTCTGTAGTTCTAGGTTTTTATGTTTAATTGTGTTTTTAGTTAAATATTTATTTTATGTATATTATTTTTAGAGACTAAAATAATAAAGATTGAATAATAGAAAAATATTTTCATTTTAACATTAAATACATATATTCATGTGCAATACACGTGACATAATTGATATATATTAATTATGCTAATTAGTTATTGTTTTGAATGATGTTGTTTTATATTAATTATGCTAATTAAAAGTGCTTTAATTATTATTTAAAATTTATTATTATAATATTTAAATTTTAACTAAATTAATATATTTTAATTATATTTAACAACTTGAAAAAATATTATTTGAAAAATAATTAAAATTAAAGGCATAGAATCACATACAACATATGTAACAATAAAGAGTTTTAATAAGGTTAAAATGTGCCAGAAGTCCTTGTTCTTTTTAAAAATTAGAATTTAGTCTCTTTATTTTATAGGATTTAGTCCTCTACCTTTTAGATTTCAAATTCAGGTCCAACTCTTAACATTGCTAAATTCTTTTTGTTAAATTTGTTGCTGTGACTTTTTGAAAAAATAATACTCACTTGGTAGCCATGTAATTAAAAAATGACTTTGTAATTAACTTGAAATTAACAAAAAAGATTTAATAGTGTTAATAGTTAGACTTAAATTTTGAAATCTAAAAAGTAAAGAGACTAAATTTTAATTTTCAAAAGTATAGGGACTTCTGGCACATTTAACCTTTTTAATAAAACTACGTATGAAATCTTAGTTACCATCAAGGAATTAAATATTTCTATCTACTGTAAAGCATGTGATTGATGATTTTTTTACGATGTGTTTTGTATAATTCGAATACTTTTACCATATATATATATTTTAAAAATATTATTATATTATGTTTTAATATTTTAATTTAGGATAACCTACACATATAGTCTCTCAACTATAAAAAATTTCATTTTAAGCACCCAAAATAAAACTTTTACAATTTAAGCATCCACGTTACTTAGTTCAGTCATCTTCATTACTCCCATTTAAATCATAAACGACAAATTGATGTGGTAATTAAAAATCGATATAATAACAAATTCATCCATCAACCTTTATATATTTATCGATTTAGTCCTATTTTAAAAATAACTCTCAAAATTTATAAATATTCTCAATTTAATCTAAATTCTAAAAAATTAAGAAATATATAAAAATACATAAATATTTTATATTAATATTAAACAAATATAATTATAATATACTAAATAAAATAAAAATCTCCCCGTCTCTCTCCCTCTCCTCATCCCCCATCGGACCTCCCCCCACTACCGTCCTTCTCCCCCTTCTCCTGCCGGACTTCCCCCCCACCGTCCCTCTTGAAACATAATCATCTTGTGGAAGCTGTAAGTACATAGAGCAAGGGTGCTGGTGATGAAGATGCTGCAATAGTTTTCTTGAAACATAATGTGAGTGTCTTTTTCACGACCCAAACTTTGAAAATTTATGTCCTATATTCTAATTTATGGATTCTATTAAAGAATAAACAACTTAAGATAGAATTTTCATGGTTGATAGGAGGGGATTTTGAACCACAAAAACATGAGCTCTTTTCTTCCGCAAGTAATTGATGAGTATGATGAACAGTCTGAAGTTGATGAAAGACTTAGAATCAAGGTAATCTCGATTTGAAAATTTAATCCCATTCCTCTAAATACTGACTAATTTGCAAATATACTAGAAGTATCAACTATTTAGGATGAATATCAAATATGCTTAGTCTTATGGTTCACCCATTTATTGTTGTTAAGATGAATCAAGTCTTTTATGGGAATTTGAGCGTAACCAAAATTTGCTTGCTATCATAATTGAAACTAAGAAGAAATCTTAATTTGTGGAGAAAACTGAGGGGGAGAGGGACGGTAATGGGGAGGTCCGGTGGGGGAGGGGGAGAGGTGGGAGATTTTTATTTTATTTAATATTAATATAAAATCTAAATTTATTAATATATTTTTTTGAAAATATTTATGTATTTTTATATATTTCTTTGAATTTTTAGAATTAGTATCAAATTGAGAATATTTGTACATTTTGAGAGTTGATTTTTTTAAAATTAGGATTAAATTGATATAATATGTAACATTTGATGACTAAATTTATTATTATATTAATTTTTAATTGTTATACCAACTTGACGTTTGTGATTTTAACGGAGTGACCAAAATTATCAAACTATATTATGTGGATGCTTAAATTTTAAATTTTTATTTTATTTTTTGAGTGTTTAAAATAAAAGTTTTAATAGTTAAGTGACTATCGATATAATTTACCCTTTAATTTATATAAATTAATCAAAGTAAAATTTTTATGCATTGCACACGTCAGCTGTATAATTTTAATTTTATATTATTTGGTTAAGAGAAAGATACAGAATGGATATCACATTAGTGCACCATGAATATTTATTCATATCGGATAAGATTATGTATTTACTTTTTTAATTATTTTTAATTGTATTTGAATATTATCTAATTAAGATTTTAAAAATAATATATTTTTTGGACATGAGTACAGTTGAGTTTAGACTTGCATAGTAATTAGCTTCATATATATTCTGAAATTTAGAGAGTTTCGAGTTTCACCTTATGTAAATCACGTTATATGTTATTTTTGTTCAAATTTATTTTGATATAGTTAGTGGTAAATTTTAGTATTAAGTTTTGGGAAAGTGTAACTAAAATTTTAAAAATTTTGAGGGTTTTAATATGAAATTTTGACAAATCTAATTATAAATTTCAGAAAATTTGAAGGTTTAATGAGAATTTACAAAAAAATTTCAAGGCATCTAACTGAACTTTTTAAAAAATTTAAATGTTTAATGAGAATTTTCAAAAATTTTCGAAAAGTTTAGAGTAGAAAAAACTCCCTACGTCCGCATTTAAATATAACTTTGCAATAATTAATTCGAATTAATAGTTATTATTGGAGTAAATATTGAAGCAAAAACCTTGTTTATGTTTAGCAAGGAAAGAGGGCAAAAATTAGAATGGAGAGAGGCTTAAAAGCTCGCCATTAGTGTTGATCTTGTCGCTTCAGCCAAACAATACCTACGATTTCTTATCGAAGTTGATGAGGTTGATAGGAATCAGACCCTCTATGATGGCCTTATCTTAGACTTGGCCATTTATAGGTCAATCTTATAAGTCTAATAATTTTTTTCCTTTAATTTTTGCCTTGAATGATATTAATCTATAGAATTAATTGCACCAAACATTTTTAAACTATGTCCTTCACTTTTAATTGGTTCTTGAACTTTAATTCATTCTAATTACACTCTTAAACTATTGATGTTATATCAATTAAGTCCTTTAATTTATTACTAAAATCATTAATTTAATTGTTACATGACACGTCGGATCTTATATAACATGATTTAAAATAAAATTTTAAGAAAAATGAATACTGTAAAAATAGATATTTAAAAATTTTAGTTTTGAGGTTTTCAAAACCTTTGCGAAGATTTATCATTCACTTTTTTAAAAGTTTTACTTTATATTTAGATTTTACTTTTAAAAGTTATGTGATGTATTATTTAATGTTAAATTAACAACTTTAATAATAAAAGGACTTGATTAGTATAGTGTCAATAGTTTGTCAATGTAATTAAAATGTTTTGAAGTTTGGGGACCGATTAAGAATGAAGGTTATAGTTTGGGGGTGTCTGGTGTAATTAACTTTAATGTATTCATTCATATTCTTAGTGGTAAAAGTACCATAAAGGCCCTTATGCTAGTAGTCAGATTGCATTTTTTCCTCTCTACTCAAAAAAATGAGCAAATTAGTCCTTGTATATTAGATCAAAGAGAAATCAAAGAGCAAACTAGTCCTATTAAAAATTTCATCTATTTCCATTGTTAAAAACTGGTCCCTATATGTCAGAATTAGGTACACATGACGTGTCACATATAACCGTATGATTATTTTGTCAGTCATATCAGTTTTTAATAGTAAAAATTAATAAGATTTTTAACAAAAAAGATCAATTTGCTTGTTGATCTAACATATAAAAACTAATTTATCCATTTTTTGAATAAATTGAACAAAATATAATCTGATTTCTAATATAGGTACTTCCATGATACTTGTACCTGCTCTTAATTTTAAGCAGTGACTATTCATTTACCTTTGATAATGTCCAAGTTTAGGTATAAATATTGTTGGCTTCCACTACTTGCCAAGCATACGGAGTCTACGGTTTCGGAAGGCCCTTTGGTTGTGGCACTCGACTGTGAATGGATTTGGCATTGCCATAGGCTCAACCCAATACACTTTTAAACCATGGAACATAAATGCAACATTACATATATATATATCTTGTGACAGTGAATTTTTGCCAATTTGTGCATTTATTGTCTTTGTTAGGTACGGTACAAGGCTGATTGTGAGGAACTCTATGGGAGAATCCTTGACAATCATAATGTCATGTCCTCAATTAGTACAACTTACAGGTGGATGTGAGTCCTTTCTTTGATCCTTAGATCTTGACATGCATATGTCTTTGGTCTATTCATGGTCCACCACTTTAAAAGCATCCCAACCTTAAGTAGGTTTCAATATGACGGGATAGATGGCGAGGTTCTACGTGTCCCCCATAGACCGAAGGGTACGACACTTGTCTCTTGCTAGGTTGGGGGACTGAACTCCACATGTCACATTTGCATGCCTTGACGTGCTTGGATATTGGTGAGGTACTGGTGAAGCACTAGTGGCGAGGTATTCTAAGTGCAAATTAGAGAATCTATAGTTGTTCTAGGCAAGTGACCAATCTATTTTCAGTAGGAAAATTTAGTTTTGATTGAATGAGTTCACTTTAAGTATACGTGGTTAAAACTGCAACAAATTTTAAATTGGTTGAGCTTGTATTAATACTTGTACCGTGACTCATTTAGTGAATTTACCTCTGAATAAGATTCCAAAGACAAGTTTATCAAACAACATAAACAAAATTTGGTATTTGAATGTTAATGTTTGAAATATACCCTTTTGTAAAATTACAACGTCGATAATAGTAATATACCGTAAAGAAAAGAAAGAAAGATACAACACATAGAATTTTACGTGAAAATTCTTTCAGGAAAAAGTCACGGATAGAGGAGAAAAAAATTTACTATGTCGAATTCGAATGATACAAGAGGAAAAACGATTACGTCTATTTATAGGTTTAAAACCCTTATTTTAATCAAAGTCGAATAGATTAAAACATTTTATCCTAATCAACATCAAATAGATAAAATAATATTCATTTCTTATTACAACATCCTAGTGGAATCATTCCAATCCAATTACAATAGAAATAGACTTTCTATGGGTCAAACTAGCTTTAAGACAATTGACAATGAAAATAATTCAATTTTTGACAAAGCAGATTAAAGATCCTGGAGAGTTCAAGTTCAACAGTGAGTTCTCAAAGTAACTTGAGTCGAATCAGACGGAAACTTCCTCTCTTAACACATTCTCTTTTGCAGCATTTCTTGGTGAGCAAAGCTGTGAATCCGCTACCTTCAAGCTGAAACATATTCAAAAACAGCAAGTGGATGTTTCAGATTTAAGCATGTTAGAAAATAATGAATCTTTGACTAATTTTGTGAACCATAAAAATTATGATGTCTTATACAGCTTATTTTTATGAAACATATCTTGAGACGTTCGGGTTTTGGAATTCTGGAACATGACTTATGATAATCTTGTAGATATTCAATTCAAAACACATACGTATTTTAGACTCAAACTTTGAAGCAAACTTGATTTTTTTCCCTCCCCTTGTCCACTTCATGTTTGATTTTAAGTGTTGGGAAAAAAATATTAATCTTGGTTGAGTGGAGAAAGGGACCATTAATGGCATTTTATATAGTAATTCCATAAAACTTTAATATGATACAATGATTTTGGGAGGTGATTCCTTACGCGTACCATGAATATTAGTATAAATGACTTTGGTCAATGTACCCTAATGGGTCTTTGAATATAGAAAATACATTGACCTAATGTGTTTTATATATTTTATGCGGTCATGTACGTACAGCTAACAACTCAAAATCTGTACCGAAAAAAAACAACATATACGTGATTGAATGAATGCCTCTAAATTTCAGAACAAAATGCTCACCTTTTGTCGACAATGAGCACGGAACGGAGCTCACAATTGCCGAAGCTGAAAAAGGCCCACATCAGACCAGGTCAGAATTTGAAAGCAAAGAATGTATAATCAAGTCTTTGTCTAAAGAAGAAGAAGAAAATGGAGACAATGTATAAGGCCCACCGTTTGCATAAATCTGTTCTAACTGTAGGATGACAGTCGTTTTCAAGTACATTTAGTATATGTTGAAGCATTATGCCATGACTCACAATCACAATCTCTTGCTCTGGCCTTGTCCATAGCCTGCAATATATATAAATTGGTGAATTATTTCTGAATAGTAAATTGTTGATAAGAAATTTGAGTTTACCATTTTATAAAAAGAACCATTCGAGCAGCCATTTCCTCTTCGGACTCTCGAACGTGTGGATTCCACAAGCTGTCATCTTCACCATCCATCTGCACAAGCAAAACTCTTTGAATACTGATATTTAATGAAGATATAATCTATATCAGCATCTTATGGTTAAAGGAACTTGCCATTGAAAAATCAATGGAAGGGAAAAGAGCCTGACACTCGCTGACCCTTCTCCTCATATCACAAGGACGAACACCCTGTATTGAATTGGAGGATGCGTCAGTATATTATGCATATATTGAACTGCAATTATGGTTGGAGTAAATCAAGAAGGAAGGCCTAGCATGAGAGATTTCAGCCATATATGTTACTACCATGCGGTCTCGACAAAGCTCAACTGCCATAATTTGGGGGTGATTGACACCTGCATCTTCGTTGCTTTCAGTACTACCGAATACTCCAAAAGCAGTTTGCATGGTCCTGCAGTGATGATCATTTACACTCATCAACTATCTTTATCTAACACTAAAATGTATTTCAAAAATACAAATATTCCCTTGATTTCTTTTTCAGAGACTGAGATATTCCATTGAAATTCAGGCAAAACTGAGCTTTATACCTGTATAAGGGGGAAGTTACGACCAACTCAATCCTCTTAAGTAGACCACTAGCATGAACATCCTCCCGCAGTTTACCAACCTGAAATAAAAAAAGGTAGAAATTAATATGATTATATTAAAAACTGGATTAATTCATTTCAGGATTGAAGATTGATGATAAGCTAGCCATTGAATGTTATGGGATTACCTGGTGCAGGCCCAGTGGGGAAAGCTGGGCATCAAATAGGTGAGGGGACAACAGTGCTTCACGATTAATGTCTCCTTCTACATTATGCATGGCTTGTCCATGCCTCACCTGAAAAAAAAAAGATAAAAAAAACTATGATTTAATAAAAAAAAAACAAAATTTAAGCAAATAGTTGATACTAGGATGGTGTGTATATATATACCAGGTGGACAGTTTTGCAAAGCTGCCATGGGTATGTAAATTGAGCTGCTGTGGTCTTCATTTTCTGCATTTGGGAATTCAATTCAAGTAATAGAAGATGCTCGTAAGAACAAAAGGATGGGGAATAAAGGGCAAAGAAAGAATGGGGATTGATAATAATTGACACAAATGGCTATAAAACTTTTTAAGGGAAATTGTAAGAAGTGAATGTAAAATGTAGCAGACCCTATATTTATACAGAGAGAGAGGGACTTGCAATGTATTTTCTATGTTGGTTCATATATCTTTACATGACTCGTAATTGGACAATTATGATAGAATAATGAGAATATATTCGGTAGGTATAGCCTGTTAGTAATCAATAAGGGAAAGGGATGGAATTTAAGAAGGAAATAACGAGATCAAGACGACGTGATTGAACTAAATTCAATGCATGGGACTCTGAAAATAATATTTAGTCGGATTTGACTTGCTATAATATTTCCCAACAACTCTCAAAATCTTCTCAGTTCATCATAGACTATAATTTTCCTCAGTAGTGGCCAAAACTAGCTAACTAATATTAGAAAACAAATAAATAATAAAATACCACTTGAAATGCATACAGTCTTCCTAGAAACCCCCAAAAGAATAAATATATTAAAAATGAAAGGAATATCATGGACATGAAAACCTCAAGTCTCTTATGTTAACTTACCAGAAAACTGAGAGAAAAAAGGCAAGAAATCAAAGGAAAAATAGTTCAGTGTTCTGGGGGAAGAACTGTAGAAAGCTAATGGTATAATTAATGCTATATGGGATGGATATATATAAGCATGCAACGGGGAATGGAAAGGAATATCGTAGGCAGGGGTTTAGTTTGATTTTCTTGGTAGTAAAATTCAATCCATGCATACGTAAATCTGGGTTTGTTTGTTTTCCTTTTAGAAAAAAAAACAGAAAAGAAAAGACTTTAGTCTTTAGACTTGGTTGCCAATGTGAACAATCATGTTTTCCTTTTTTATTCAAGTCTCCTGTTGATTTATTAATCAAATCTTATGAGATATGAAGTATTCAAAGATTCTCAATCATACCCTTCATTAATCCATAATTTATATATTAGATTACTCCTAAAAATAAAATATATATATACTGAAATATATTTAAATTCACATTTAAAAAAATAAAACAACTAAACTACATCATAGTTTTTCCTCGATCCATAAATGGGAGAATAATATGCTTCAATGTACTCAAACTCATGTTCTCTTGCATTAGCAATAATTACTATACCAATCGAACTAAAATACCAAAAAATTTATAATAATCTAAAAATGAAAACGCAAAAAGAAATAAAGAAGTAAAGTTTTCCCTGTACATATGGAGGCTATCATAAAAAAATATGTATGTAATTCTTGATAAAGGGTAGTCCAGGCCATATGATGATAGTGACCCTAAAATACACTTTATTTTGGGTATTCAAACTTTTCTTTATTATCATCATTATTATTTCAAAAGAAAGGTCTTTTTATTATTTAAATTGATTTCTGTCCAAAAGTTTTATCCAAAATTGGTAGAGCTGGGCTTTGGGCAATTTCAACTTTGCTCTTATAATTTTAAAAATAAAATCTGAAAATTTTATACTCTTATATAAACGCAATACTATTTAGGTTAAAATATGTCTTACTTTTTAAAAGTTAAGAATTTAGTCATTGTATTTTTATTTACTGAAATTTAATCTCTTTATTTTTCAGATTTTAAAATTTAGATCCAACTGTTAACCCTATTAAATTTAAGTTAATTATAAAGTCATATTTTTAATTACATGACTATCAAGTAAATTTTTTATTTAAAAAAATATTATAGCAACAAATTTAACAAAAAGAATAATAGTGTTAATACACCTTTTCATGAGTTGGGCTACCCGCCCAAGCTCGAAAGCCAGCTCGAATTTTAGGAAGGTTTGGGTAAAAATATTAGGCCAAAAATGAACTTGGGCAAAAAAATTAGACTTGTTTAAAATATGTGCCGGACTCGGGCATAAGCATTCAAGGTTCGAGCCTGACCCGACCCGACCCATTTTTATTTATAAAATTTTATATTATGTTATTTTTATATATTATGAATTTATAACACATTTAAAAAATAAACTTATACTAAATATATACTACTACTCTAATGTAAATATTAAAATAATGTTAAGATGATTATATAAAAATTTTCAGTAAAAAATAAAATTATTAAATATTAAATTAAAATAATATAAATATTTTTTATATTGTTTTAAAAAATAATTTGGGTGGGCCTAAAATGAACTTGGGTTAGTTTTTTTGTAAATATGAGTAGACTTAGACAAAAATTCAGGCTCATAGTTCGGGTTGGGCCTGACTTGGGCAAGTACAAAGTATTTTAACTTCATTCTTAGGTCCGGCTTATGAACATCTCTAAATGTTAACCGTTGGACTTAAATTTTAAAATTTGTAAAATAAAAAAAATTAAATTCCATAAAAATAGAAATACAGAGATTAAATTTGAATACGAGAACTTCTAACCTATTTTAACATGTCTCTCTTTAAGATGAATCTATTCCTTTATTGGTCAACTTATTTCTTCTTTATCTAAATTCGCTTTATTACTTTTTATAATTCTAATATAAAGTTTATAATTTCCAACTTTGAATAGCCTCTTTCATCATCTTCTTTTAACTGTATCGCTTTTCTCACTTTAATTTTAAAGTTTTTCTTTATTTACTTCGGTCCTTAATATTATTAGACGTTCTCAATTTAATCCTTTAGACGTTAAAAAAACTAGTTAAAATATCAAGCCAAACATAAATTTCCACATGGCATACGCTAAAATCACTATGACATCATCATTAAAATGACCTATTTTTTAAATTAAAATAAATTATAAATGTTTAAATTTTTTAAAAAATGTTAGAATCTTTAAAGAATTGTAAAAAATTATAAAAATATTAACAATCTTAAAATATTCTAAAATATTAAAAAATTAGAAGTTTATTTTAAAAAACATCATCATTGAATTTATATAAAAATTATTTTGAATTACTTTTAAAATATAAATATCATAATAGTAAATCATGTAATTAGTAATTATTGAATGTAAAGTGTTAATTAAATTTAAATATTATGATTGTTAAATAATTTATTATAATAATATGTGTATTTCAATTTTAATAGTGTATTTGACGGGTTAAAGTAAACTTAGCGGTGTTTCTAGATGTAAAGGCCACAACATACTAAACCTTTGCTGGCGTAATCAATAAACGCCTAAAGCGCCAATAGCCTTACATATGGCGGCGTCTGTTGCCTAAAGCGCCACTAACTTTTTACGCAAATAATTTGATATAATTTTCAAATAAATTATTTTTAAAAATAATACCAATATTATGACATTTATATGAAAAAGCTTGTTATTTTATCATCATTTGCGGTAGTGTTGCTTGTATTGAATCGATGGAAAGTGCATTTGAATTGGTTAGATTAGAAATCGGAACGAATTGATTAAAAATTGATTGAATTGGTGATCAAATTGGTTAAATAAAAAAATCAATTAAACTGGTTTTTTTAAAATTTTTTAATCAAATCAGGAATTGATCAAGCAAGGGCGAAGCTAGAAAAACTTTTAGGGGGCTGAAATTAAATTTTAATTTTTAATAGCTTATATTTTTATAATTTTTAAAAGATTAAATCAAATTTTTATCATTTTTAGAGGGTCAAAGTGTAATTTTACCTTTACTAATTTAAAATTTTAAAATTTCTAGAAGGCCTAAATGGATAATTTTTTATTTTAGGGGGTCGGGGCTCCTACCAGCCCCCTAGATATGCCACTATGATCAAGGTACCATTTTGAAAAGTGTCTTTGAACCGACTAGATTGAGGACCGAAAAAAATCAATTGAACCGGTGAGCAAATTGATTAAACAAAAGTTTTAAATTTTTTAATAATATTTAATGAACCAATTGAACCGATAAATCAACCACGTAATCGTTTTCTACCGATTTAAAAAATCATTCATCCGCGGTATTTATATTAAGAAGCGCGCGACAAGCACCTAATAATTAATTAGGCTAAAATGATTACTTTTATTTAATGTACTACTTAGGGTTAATTTAGCATTGCATTTGAGAAGTGCTTTTAAAAAGTGTTGTGGAAAAGTGATTTTGAGAAGTACTTTTAAAAAGTTTGGTTTAAGATTTAAATGTTTAGTATTGCTGTCAAAAAGTACTTTTGATAAATAAAATGTCCATTTTAGACATTGTGTTATAAAGTAATAAATATGTATTTAAATAATATTCAAATTAGTTAATATTATGATATCTTAGTAAGAATATAAAAATAATTTATTATAATTTGTTGTTAATATTTTAATATATGAAATATAAATTTTAAAAAATAAGTTAGTTAATCTTATGATATCTTAGTAAGAATATAAAACACAATTTATTATAATTTTTGTTAATATTTTAATATATGAAATATAAATTTTAAATATTTTTAAGCAATTAATATTAATTATTCATAAATTTTAATTGAATATATAAACTATATTTTAAATAATAAAATATGACCAATAAAAATTTAAATATATAATATTATAAATAAAATAAAATTTAATAAGAAAATAATTACATACACCATATAAGTATTATATAAAATATATTATAAGGGTTAAAATTGTCATTTAATCCTAAAAGCACTTTTGCCAAAAAAAAAAGTTAAAAAAAATTGCTTTTACTTCTAGATTGAAAAACACTTTTGACTTAAAAAATTGTCTGTTTGACATTACTTTTGGCTTCAAAAGTACTTTTGGCTTCAAAAGTACTTTTGATCTCAAAAGCACTTTTGAGAAGCAATGCTAAACAAAGTCTTAGTCATTCGAATTTAATGGTAGAAGTCAACACATGTGGAGAGGAAAAGAAGTCAGTACATCATTTTTTTATTAATTAATATTATTATGATGGTAGTTTTATTTTATACTTTTAAATTATTTTAAATAAAAAATTAAGAATTATAAATTTAAGGATTAATAATTACATATTTAACAATATTAAAATATAAATTTATTATCACTCTATTTATATTTATTATTGAATAAAGTTAAAAATAATTTTAATATAAAATATTTTACAAAATCTAATATTTGTTAAGTTATTTAAATTGAATGTGAGTGTGAATACATATATGTATTTTAGATATTTAAAAGTCATATCCATATATTCGTATCTATATGTTTGTAGAGTATTATGCTCCTAATTTTTTATTCAAATAAGTTTATATACACTATTCTCGAATAAGATTAAGCTCAAACCGTAAAATGAATGAGAATATCTTTGGTTATATCAATAGAAAATATTTCTAATAATTAAAAATAACTTAATCCACTTATAATATATTACTATATATTAATATTAAACAATCTTTACTAGAAATCTTATCATGCGTATGCGTATGGAAATATTTAGGACATAGATGTGCGTTTAAAATAATATATATATATACAATAAATAATGAAATATATAGTTTAGAATTAATTAATAATAACACATGAAATATATACGCTATTGAAATGAAAAAAATAAATTGTAAGTAAAACGAAATTTAAACACAAAAAATACATCAAATTAGAAATAAAAAATGAGTACAATTCTTTATCAAATTAAAACGAAATTTAAACACAAAAAATACATCAAATTAAAAATAAAAATGAGTACAATTCTTTATCATGGTGTTGGTTTCACTTAGTTTGTGACACTAACTTAATGAACAATATTATAATACTAGAAACTTTATTACACGAGTATGCGTGTAGAAATCATATATTTAAAATGCATAAGAGTATTTATAAATAACATACAATAAATAATGAAATGTAATATTTGAAACCGATAATAACATATACTTCATATATATTAAATGTTACTTTAGTTGAAAATGTTAATGTTAGGATAGTGTATGCTTGGTGTCTTGGGTTCAAATCCAATTGTAGGCATGAATATTTTCTTTATTTTATATAAGAAGACAAAAATATCCTTAAATTAAAATTTATTAATATTTTAATATTTTAATAATTAAGTTGGTACTAGAGTTGTCCATGGGGTGGCTTGGCCCGAAGGTCCACCCAAAAATGGGAGAGTTTGGGCAAAAATATAAGTCCGAAAAATAGGCATGAGCAAAAAATAAGGCTAGTTTAGAACATGGGCTAGGCCTCGGGCAATGTTTTTTTAGCCTAGGCCCAGGTTGGCCCGAATTTGCAATAAAAACTCTATTGTTTTGCTATTGTTTTCCTGCTGTTTTGTTACCATTTGGTTAAATGCTAAAGTTACATATTTTATGTAATTAAATTGGTTAATTTATGAAGTGCACCACTAATTTTTCCATGTTTTTATTGATTTTTGTGCAGGAATGCAATTTGAGGCTAAATAGAAGAAAAAGGAAACAATTGGGCCAAATTAAAGAAAGAAGCAAAGAAGGAGGGCCAAAGTAGAATTTTTCCAATATTAATTAGCTGAAAATTTTGTTGACTTAGTGGGGGAGATTATTTTGGAATTTATTTTATTTTGGGATATTTTTTCCTTAATTTCCTATGACTAGTTGACTCCTAATTTAGTAAATCAACTAGTATAAATAGAGCTTGTATTGTTCATCATTTCATCAATCAAAAAAATATTTAGCTTCTATCTTTCAATTCTCTCCTTTCTCACGTAGCATTGTTTCTTTAGTTTCTTTGCCTTCAATTTATTCCTAGCAGCAACCAACTTTAGCCATTTGCAATTCCTTTCCTTTTTCCAAATTCCCTTTTCAACCACCCCACTTTAATATATTCCAACTCCCATACTCAATCACATCACCCACCTTTTCACACATTTACCTTAATTAATTTATCAAATACCAACATGTCCCAAACCTTAGCCAAATAAACCCATTTTCAGCTTTAGGCCGAAATTAACCTCGTCAAAACCCGTGAGTTACGAACCCGAGCCCATTTAACTCCTAAAATTCCAGTACTTATTACTTCTCCGGATTAAGAGTATGATTTTGTCAGCTCATAAAGTCAGATCAACACTAAGTCAAAAAAGACGTCGTTTGATTTAGTGTGATTAGACGTACAGTTGGAATTCCGAAAGGAACGTTTCTAATCGGTTTTCTGTGAACACATTGGCGTGCCAAGTGGAGATAGCTGTTTGGTTCCGTCAAGGGAAGTAGTAATCGGATTTGAATGCCCCACGCGGTTGAGGGCACTGGTTCGAGCTAGGCTCTTCTAGAACGCAAAGCTGCCGGAGTTCTAAATCACGAACGTTTCGTGGTTGTTCGATCGGTAAGAGTTAGTTATTAGACGTTCCATAAATAATTTACACAAGGAAGAGTTGGTGTCCGAGGCGTCCTTGGTAGCTATAACTAGCTTATTGGAAAAGAGGAGTTCATCCAATTTCGAGAATCGGTTCAAAGACGAGGAAAATTCGTGCCTAAAGCTGAGCTTATTCTAATTAAATTTTTCTTAATATTTATTTCACAGTTTTTATTATTCTGTTTTCAACTTTTACTTTTGACGTTATTTTTCTGTTAATTTCAGGTTTTCAAATTTTTATCCCCCCGAACGTCTTGGGCAAGACAATTTGCCCGACATAAATCGGTCAAGCGAGCAACAATTTACTGATAATCGGTCTCGAGGATCGACCCTACTCCCTATAACGCATAATTTGCAAACTAAGGCGAGGTTTATATTGGTGGATTCGACACCCATCGGTTTTGGCGCCGCTGTTGGGACCGCAACACTTACATTGTTTAGATTATCTTCATGACCAGATCTTCATCCGGAGATCTCGAATACGACCCAGAGATCGAAAAATCCGCATGAGCGCGACGTAAAGAGACGAAAGTTCTTAAACGTGTAGAAGCAATTGAACGTGGAAAACAAGTCGAAGTGGTTGAACTTGAGACCGAACCACTTCGTGAAACAAAAGAAGCGAAAGACAACCTCGGTGAACCAGAAAGGATGGCGAACCGAACCATTCAGCTAGCCGCTGCTCCTAATGAGCAAACACCGTTGTGCATCAACTATCCAGCCGGAGAAACCCCATTCGAGTTGAAGTCAGGCTTAATTCACCTTTTGCCCACTTTTCGAGGCTTGAAGAATGAGAATCCACATACCCACTTGAGAGAATTCCACATGGTCTGCTCCAGCATGAAACCACAGGGAGTAACCGAAGATGAAATTAAACTTCGGGCCTTTCCATTTTCTTTAGTTGATACAGCAAGAGAATGGTTATTTTACTTACCCCCCGGTTCAATTACAACATGGGATGACTTATCTCGTGTTTTTCTTGACAGGTTCTTCCCAGCATCACGAGCAGCTGAACTAAGGAGAGACATAGTGGGAATCCGCCAAATAGAGAGTGAATCGCTCTACGACTATTGGGAGCGATACAAGAAACTGTGTGCAAGTTGTCCTCAACACGGTTTGACCGAGCAATCACTTCTTCAATATTTCTACGAGGGTTTGCTCCCTATGGAGATGAAAATGATTGACGCTGCTAGTGGAGGGGCGTTTGAGAACTGATATCCACCATGACAGCAAATTCTCAACAGTATCGGCCGAATTCAGAACCCACAAGACGGGTTAATGGGGTAAACGTTTCATCCTTAGAAGATAAATTGGATAAGCTTACTAATATTGTTCAATCTATGCTTTCAGAAAAGAAGAATCGGACCCAACTGTGTGGAATTTGTACTACATCTGAACATCCGACGGATTTGTACCCAATCCTTAACGAAAATTCAAAGGCACATGTTGATGCTGTCGGAGGATTTTCAGAACCTCCACAAAGACGCTATGATCCTTTCTCCAACACCTACAATCCCGGGTGGAAGGATCATCCCAACTTGAATTACGGAGCTAATCCCCGATATAATCCATCATACCAACTGAGACCTTTGCAACCACCACAACAACAACCCAAGTCAAGCACATCTCTAGAAGCTCTTGTGGAAAGACTTGCCGTCGATGCTGCAAAATATCAACAGAGGACAGACGCATCAATACAAGAGTTAACTAATCAAGTTAGTAAATTCTCGATGGCAGTTAATCGTTTGGAATCTCAAGGTAAATTACCTTCCCAGACAGAGTTGAATCCTAGGCAGAATGTAAGTGCAATAACTCTTTGTAGCGCAAAGATTCTAGAAACAGTTCCAGAAAAAAGTCATGGGCAAGACAAGGAACGGGAAAAGCAGATCTCTGATCTAAAAGTCAGACCAGAATAAAAAATTCAGAAACCATTTGTGATGCCACCTCCTTTTCCAGAGAGGCTCGTAAAGGATAAGAAAGCAAAGGAGGAAAAAGAAATCCTCGAAACATTGAGAGAGGCAGAGGATCAAGACAAAACAACTTTCACGTGCCCTTCCGGAATGTTTGCGTATAGACGAATGCCGTTTGGACTTTATAATGCTCCGACCACTTTCCAGAGATGCATGTTGAGCAAATTCTCTGATTATGTCAAGAAAATCTTGAAGTCTTCATGAATGACTTCACGGTGTACGGATTTTACAGACAATTCATAAAAGACTTCTCGAAGATCATGCAACCGCTTTGCAGTCTATTACAAAAGGATAAAGAATTTGAATAACACAGGTCGTCGAGCTTAACGACGTTAAACAAAGCGCTGTTGGGAGGCAACCCAAATTTTCTTTTCCTTTATGCAAATAAAACTTTTGGTAAAATGGAAAATGAAAAATGCATGTCGAGGATTAGTTCTGTCTAAGGAAAGACTTGGTACTTAAGTATGTCCATTGTGACTCACCTCTCTTTCCTGGGAACTTACTTGGTGCATTTATCACAACTGTTTTACCAAATCTCGTAATCTTGGTTTTTAATAATTTATTTCTCGAGTTTATAGCTTAGCTAATAAATTTGAAAAAAAAATAAATTTCCTATTATTATTATTATTATTTATTTTTACTATTTTATTTTATTTTCATTTTTATCTTTGCAGGAAAACATTCCAAGACAATTAAATTCCATATGTCAACCCACAAAATTCTTTTTTCAGTTAAGGCCCACTCTACCTACGAGACCGCCCTCCACGACGTTGAAATACTTGGGGAGTTTCTTTTTCTTTCTTTCTCCTACTGATCTTTACTTTTATTCTTTAAATTACATTGGGACAATGTAAAATAAGTAGGGGGAGGGAAACATAAATTGGTTCTAATTTGCTTATCTGTCATCACTATTTTTGCATGTTTTTAGTAAAAGGTAAATTTTTCTTTTAATTGGGATGGTACACTTATGGTTTGACCGATTTAGCTATTTAATTCTTTACACATGAAACTTTTCAATAACCTAGACTTAGTGGGTAAGAAATTTTTGGAAATGATGAGTTTGCTTGATTGCCTACCTTTTATCATGCCTTAGCTTTCAAAAAAAAAAAAAAGAATAAAAAATAATACTCCTCTGATATGAATGTTAAGAGTGAACAATTGGGGTTGTGCATCGGGCTGAGTAACCGGAACGTGGTGCTTGGGTTGTCATCACATCTCGCGTAAAAAGGTTCGTGTGGCTGTCCAATTTATTTGCACTCACTCCGCTAACAAGTTATCATGAGTAGGGCGAAATAACCCGCTTAGAGACGTCCGAATTGAGTAACCGGAACATGGTGCTTGGGTTGTCATCATGTCTCGCGTCAAAAAATTCGATAATGTCCTAAGTACACAAAAATATATATATAAAATAAATGAAAGGTAAGCCTATCAAGTTCTCATAAATTCTGAAATATATTTATTTACTTATTAGGCTAGGTTATTTGAGATATTAATGAGCTAGGATTGAATTGTTAAATTGTGCAAACCATGAGTATCAAGTCCTATTTTGGAAAAATTTTCTTTTGCAGATACATATAAAATGCTCGAGGACTAGCATAAGCTAAGTAGGGGGGATTTGATTAAATGCTAAAGTTACATATTTTATGTAATTAAATTGGTTAATTTATGAAGTGCACCACTAATTTTTCCATGTTTTTATTGATTTTTGTGCAGGAATGCAATTTGAGGCTAAATAGAAGAAAAAGGAAACAATTGGGCCAAATTAAAGAAAGAAGCAAAGAAGGAGGGCCAAAGTAGAATTTTTCCAATATTAATTAGCTGAAAATTTTGTTGACTTAGTGGGGGAGATTATTTTGAGATTTATTTTATTTTGGGATATTTTTTCCTTAATTTCCTATGACTAGTTGGCTCCTAATTTAGTAAATCAACTAGTATAAATAGAGCTTGTATTGTTCATCATTTCATCAATCAAAAAAATATTTAGCTTCTATCTTTCAATTCTCTCCTTTCTCACGTAGCATTGTTTCTTTAGTTTCTTTGCCTTCAATTTATTCCTAGCAGCAACCAACTTTAGCCATTTGCAATTCCTTTCCTTTTTCCAAATTCCCTTTTCAACCACCCCACTTTAATATATTCCAACTCCCATACTCAATCACATCACCCACCTTTTCACCCATTTACCTTAATTAATTTATCAAATACCAACATGTCCCAAACCTTAGCCAAATAAACCCATTTTCAGCTTTAGGCAGAAATTAACCTCGTCAAAACCCGTGAGTTACTGAACCCGAGCCCATTTAACTCCTAAAATTCCAAAGACTTATTACTCTCGATTAAGAGTATGATTTTGTCACCATAAAGTCGATCAACACTAAGTCAAAAAGACGTCGTTTGATTTAGTGTGATTAGACGTCTGATTGGAATTCGAAAGGAACGTTTCTAATCGGTTTTCAGGAACACATTGGCGTGCCAAGTGGAGATAGTTGTTTAGTTCCTTCAAGGAAGTAGTAACGGATTTGAATGCCCCACGCGGTTGAGGGCACTTTGGTTCGAGCTAGGCTCTTCTAGAACGCAAAGTCGCGGAGTTCTAAATCACGAACGTTTCGTGGTTGTTCGATCGGTAAGAGTTAGTTATTGGACGTTCCATAACTAATTTACACAAGGAAGAGTTGGTGTCCGAGGCGTCCTTGGTAGCTATAACTAGCTTATTGGAAAAGAGGAGTTCATCCAATTTCGAGGATCGGTTCAAAGACGAGGAAAATTCGTGCCTAAAGCTGAGCTTATTCTAATTAAATTTTTCTTAATATTTATTTCACGGTTTTATTATTCTGGTTTTCAACTTTTACTTTTGACGTTATTTTTACATTAATTTCGTGTTTTCAAATTTTATCCCCGAACGTCTTGGGCAAGACAGCTGCCCCGACATAAATCTGGTCAAGCGAGCAACAATTTACAGTAAACCAGTCTCTGAGGGATCGACCCTACTCTCTATACTGCTTAATTTGCAAACTAAGGCGTAGGTTTATATTGGTGGATTCGACACCCATCACCATTTTACTATTATGTTGTTAATATTTGGATATTGTATAATACTTGTTTTATTGTTAATTTTGCTACTATTTTAGAGGTTTTTGCTTATTAAGTTGCACTGGTTATTTAAGTATAAAAACTTTTTTCAATTTATTTTCAATTTGTTGGGAAATATTTATTTTAATATTTTTAGTATATTTGGTATATTATATGTTTTTTAAAAAATTATATAAAAAAATTAAAACAATCAATACGGGTGGGCCGAGTTAAGCTTGGGTTTTAATATTTTTATCCGGACTGGACTTGTGCAAAACTTTAGGCTTATTTTTCGAGCCAAGTTAGACCCGAACATATAAATAGAGTCTAAAATTTTATTAGAGTCCGACTCAAACCCGGCTCATGAATATCTCTAATTGGAAGTGATGATGTGACACACAAGAGAATGTTCGACTATTTCAGACATAAGGCGTAATTAATAAATCAACAAGAGATTTGTTCAAGAAAAGTAAAAAACAAAAAAGACAAAGAAAAAGACTTTGATATATATAGTCACGCGTAAAGCATAGTGTTCACATACAAATTTTCTATTTTCTTTTTGGAAGGAAAAAGGAAAAAAAAAACCCCTGGTTTTACGCTTGCATGGACTCAATTTTACTACCAAGAAAATCAAACTAAACCCCTGCCTACGATATTATATTTCTTTCCCTTTTTGCATGCTATATATGTATACCATAAGTCCTCTATGGCTCTATCCATCACTTGTCATTAATTATACAACCAGTTCTTCCCCCTAACACTTAATTACTTTTCCTTTGATCGATCTATTGTGTTTTGCCTCTTTTCTGGTAAGTAAAGCTAAGACATGAAGTTGCATGTCAATGATATTTTCTATTCATTTTGATGGTATTTGCTGTGAGTTTTCCATGAAAATGTGTAGGCATTTGAATGTGTAGGCGTTATTTAAATTATAGTTTATGATGAGCTGAGAAAATTTTGAATTTTCCTACTAAATAGTATTTCTTTTATTCCAAGTCACTTGCATTGAAATTACTTTTCTTTTTTGTAATAGCCGAAATAGGAAATTAATTAACAAAATCAATCTTTCTCGTTAATATTTCCTTCTTCAATTTCCATCTTTTTCCTTCTAGTTTACTACTGTCTAATTCCATCATAATTATTCAATTATGAGTTACGAAGAAATATATATGAACCAACGTAGAAAATACATTGAAATTCTCTCTCCCTATATATAAATATACATATAGTCTGCAACGTTTTACATTCACTTCTTACCATTTACCGGAACAAGTTTCTGGCCATTTGTGTCATCTATCGATACCCATCATTTGTTTTCATCATTACTCCCCTATTTGCAGAAAATGAATACCACAGCAGCTCAGTTTCCATACCCATGGCAGCGTTGCAAAATTGTCCACCTGGTATGTATATACATACACCATTCCAGTATCAACTATTTGCTTGAAATTTGTTTTTTATTAAACCGTAGTTTTTTTTATCTTTTTTTTTTTTAAAGGTGAGGCATGGACAAGCCATGCATAATGTAGAAGGAGACATTAACCGTGAAGCACTGTTGTCTCCTCACCTATTTGATGCCGAACTTTCCCCACTGGGCCGGCACCAGGTAATTCCACAACATTCAATGGCTAGCTTATCATCAATCTTCAATCCTGAATTGAATTAATCCAGTTTTTGATATAATCATATTAATTTCTACCTTTTTTATTTCAGGTTGGTAAACTGCGGGAGGATGTTCATGCTAGTGGGCTACTTAAGCGGATTGAGTTAGTCATCACTTCCCCTTTATACAGGTATAAAACTCAGTTTTGCCTGAATTTCAATGGAATATCTAAGTCTATGAAAAAGGAATCAAGGAAATATCTGTATTCTTCATATACACTTTAATGATCACTGCAGGACCATGCAAACTGCTTTTGGAGTATTCGGTAGTACTGAAAGCAACGAAGATGCAGGGGTTAATTGCCCCAAAATTATGGCAGTTGAGCTTTGTCGAGACCGCATGGTAGTAACATATATGGCCAAAATCTCTCATGCTAGGCCTTCCTTCATTTGCGCCAACCATGATTGCAGTTCAATTATATATACTGACGCATTCTCGAATTCAATACAGGGTGTTCGTCCTTGTGATATGAGGAGAAGGGTCAGCGAGTGTCAAGCTCTTTTCCCTTCTATTGATTTTTCAATGGCAAGTTCCTTTAACCATCCCATCTTTGAACAAGATTTAATATGCTGATATATATATATATATATATATATATTATATCTTCATTAAATATCAGTACTCAAAGAGTTTTGGTTGTTCAGATGGATGGCGAAGAAGACAACATGTGGAATCCAGACTTTCGAGAATCTGAAGAAGAAATGGCTGCTCGAATGGGTCTTTTAATGAATTGGTAAACTCCAAATTTTCGTATGAACAATTTAGGATTCATAAATAAATCTTGGAATGTAAAATTTCAAGATCATATTAGAGTACAATTTCATTAGTGGCTATATATATTGCAGGCTATGGACAAGGCCAGAGCAAGAGATTGTTATTGTAAGTCATGGAATAATGCTTCAACATATTCTATACAGACTTGGAAACGACTGTCATCAATCAGTTAGAACCGCTTTATGCAAACGGTGAGCCTTAAACATTGTCTCTATGTTCTTCATGTTGTTTAGACAAGGACTAATGATCTGATGTGGGCCATTTGCAGCTTTGACAATTGTGAGCTTCGATCTGTGGTCATCGTGGACAAAAGGTGAGCATTTTGTTCCCAAATTTAGGGACATAATTCATTCAGACAACCTCGTATACATACATATATATAAAACATCAACATCCGCATCCACTTACTGTTTTGAACATGTTGCAGCTCAATGGAAGCGGATTCACAGCTTTGCTAACCAAGAAATGTAGCAAAAGAGAATGTGTTGAACTGGACTCAAGTGACTTCGAAATAAATACTCACCGCTGCATTCAAGAATTCTTTAATCTATTGCATCCAAACTTGAATTATTGTTCTTTCTTTCTTTTTATTATTTGTTTTAAAGCTAGTTTGACCAATTGATGTCTGTTTCTATTGTAAAACAAACGGTAGATAACCATCCTGTGAGCAAAATTTGTAATTGGATTGATTTTCAAATAAAATAAATTAATTTTTAAGTCATCTGTTGCTTCATGTAATATATTTTGCATACATCGATCTTCTTATTAGCAATCCATACAAAGTTGTCTTGAGCTAGTGAAGAGATTAATCAGACATATATAATTAAAGTTTAAATAATTTGTAATTAAGTTTTGACTTTTCGTCTAGTAATCACAAATTATTTTGTCATAGAAACAATTCACTAAAAGTACATGACCGGTCTCTCAATTGTATACCTTTAAGAAAACAACTTAGACTAATGTTTTTGTCCAACGATCTTGTCATTTGTGTGTTACTCTCACAGGATATCCTTGATCCCCTTAGGGTTAAAATTCATCCACCCAATTCAATAATATTTTATCACATAATCATCATTGCATCTTCTAAGAAGAAAAAGACCATTGCTTACAAATAGTAATAATAATCATTCATCCTGGACAAATGATCCGTGTTCACATTCCTTTTCCATAATTCATGTAATTCCATAGAGAAGCTACCATTTACCTTTTTATCGAGCTATGAATTCCATTGTTCTAAGTGAAGTCATATCATACATAGGTTATATACCCAATATACAAACTTTCAACTCCGATACCAAAGGAACACATGCACGCTTTTAATATATCAAAGTATATGAGTTAGGTACACATGGTCAATTTACTCAGGATTGAGTTAAGTCACACCATGAACGTCACAAGTGAATAAATCCATAAATGGATCTAGGATAAATTCTACTTCAATCCAGTTTGATGTATTGTCAATTCAAACAATAGTTGAGAATATCACCTATATCTCTATTTTCTAGTAGTCAACTGCACCGATACCTAAGACAAGGTATCTCCCAAATTGGACTAATAGACAACATAATAGTCCCCATTAATCAATTACTCATTTGGATTCCATGGATTATAGACAATTCGAATTAACTACTAATTTAATTTGTTTTCTCAGATTATAATCCTTACATATAATGCAACTTAATATTAGTTAAACCATTAGGTAATCAGTGAGCTAATATTTACTTATTCATTTTGTTTTTTATGCTGTAACACCCCAAACCCGACCTAGACGTTATGGCCGAATCTGACGATGTCACATGGTAGTGCTTTTCGAAAAATATGTCATCGCTAAATCCTCTTTTCTATTTAACCATTTTTTTATTATCTTATATTAACTTTAAATCGTGTCGTTTGTTTTCAAAATATTATTCATTTACAAATCATTATTCAATTTCAAAACGTATTTTTATTTTTATTGCGAAAGCTTTTAAATAGTTTGCTTATTCGTGGTATTTTTGATAAAACATTAATTTCAATTGAAAACTTGAGTTTTACCTAACACTAGCAGATTTAAATCATAAAACCGTATAAAATCTAAATTTTAAACCAAAATTCGTAAAGGTCATAATTACAGCAAAATACTCCTAAATAAAAGTAAAATCATAAATAGGTAGTAAACAGTGTAAAAGAAGTCGTGTGGCCACCACTGAGTCCTCCGCTGCACCGATCCTCCTATATCTAGGGATTACCTGTACAGATTAAACAGAAGGGGTGAGTTTACGTAAACTCAGTGTGTAATCCCCATACAAATGAACAGACAGTAAATAAATAATCACAGCCTAGGCTTAAACCCTTTTCAGTATCAGTATCAATCCAGTTTGGGCCTTAGCCCATCACAAGATCGATAGCGATAATGGTGTATGCATCACAAAATCCTACCCATCCAAATTTCTACACACCATCTTTGTCCAACCCTACACTCCATGTGGGGATATAATCAACCCATCTATCCCTACACTTCAAGTAGTACCGAATGCGACACTAGACAGTAGTTTGCAGCTGAACTGCCAGTAAGTTAGGCTCAAGGTCTTTCAGTACACTTTCTCCGAACATTATAATCCCCCAACCCAATGTAATGCAATATACAGATATGACATGCTATAACATAATATCATGCATGTAAACAGGGCATACAGTATCAAATCAGGGGGACATCATCAGGTTTAATCATATCAGTTATACAATCATTTCAGTCAATTAGAGGTCTAGGTAAACTTACTGACCCTACAGTAGGTTCACAGTCGACTTGGGCGACCCGTGCAACCTTATCAGTCAAACAGTGAAAATGGCCCTACAAGCCCATGATGTTCGCCCGAGTGGGCCCACACGCCCGTGTGGCCCACATGACCCAAATTGGCCTTGGCCTCATGATTCATTTTAATGTAACCCATGCTAGTTAATTATTCATATGTGTTTTCACTATTTACTTATATTATCCTTCAAAGCTGTCTACTTGAGTCACTGTTACTAAATTATTTGTATCTTAAGCTACAGAATTCCGAATTAAGATCCGCAAATTTTCCCTAAAACCAAACTCACAAATCTTCTTACCATAAAATTTTTAGAATTATTGGTTTAGCCAATAAGTACAATTTATTCTTTAAAGTTTCCCCTATTCTACTATCTGACAGTTTCGACCTTTCTGCACTAAAAATTAATTATCTTCTTGTATAGAATTTGGATGATGTTTTCGTTTGTTTCTCTTGAAATTAGGCTCATTAAAGATTTTAAAATATAAATTATAACCTATAATTATTTTTATACAATTTTAATAATTTTCCAAATTCAAGATAGCAGATTTCAAAATCATTCTGACCTTGTGTCACTAAAATTCAAATATATCATAAAATGAAATTATTTTGCTTACTTTGTTTCTTCTATGAGAAACTAGACTCAAATATATTTAATCCCATATTTGTTTCATCTTCTAATTCAATTTCCACAATTTATGGTGATTTTTCAAAATTAGCCTACTGCTGCTGTCCAAGTAGCAAGCAATTTCGGCTTTTCGCCGAATCCCTTATTTTTGTGTTTTGGGTATACACCTGGTTTTGTTTGATGCTAAAATAGTCCCCGAGCACTCCAAAGCCTATAATTGAACAAGTAACACCATAATCAGTCTTACCTCGCCATTAATCAAAATCCCGAAACCAAAATACTTACCCATAAAACGATGAACACTTACCGCAAAAACTTCAAATCGGTACATTTACGAAAATCACAAGGAGAGCCTTAATCCTCGTGAAATGCTGTTGCCAACACCCCAGAATTAGACCATTGAACACAAAATAATCTCTTAAAATGATACCCATCAACTTACTGAATTTGCACAAGTGCTGCTTAACGCTACGAAATCAAGAAGAAAGAATGATTTAGAGGGCACAAGGGAATTTCGGTAGTAGAGGAAAGAAAAGAAAAGATAATCGAGTAAGAAGAAAGGAAGAAAAAACAATTTGGTAGAGATGGGGGAGAGAAAACATCAGAAAGATGGAGAGAAAAACGACTCTCTTTTTTTTCGAAAAAGGAAAAAGTGATCATATTTTGGATATTCTCCCTCATAATCCCCTAATTCACTCCTAAAATCGCTCCCTCACTTCCCACTACACATCCACCACTTAGAAATCCAGTTTAGCACAACTCTTACCGAAATTAGGAGCAAAATTACAACATTTGCCGTCCCAAAAATTCAAACCCACGACCTCCCTCACACCAACACTCCACTTATCCACCAGACCAGCAAGCCCATTCTGTTAATTATTTGCCAACTTTTACTTAAAAGCCTACTGACCAAAGATAGAGTTTATTCATAAAAATACCAAAATTTGCCCAAGTCCTGACTTGAACTTGGGACCTCCCAAACACTCCCAGAGCACATAACCACTAAAGCTGACAGATATTTGTGTCACACATTCACAATACCCAAAATTAAAAATCTAGGGCGTTACATATGCAAACCATTAAGTACAACCATACAAAGATATAATAAATTAATTATAGAATTTTATTTATTCAATCAATTCAAACTTTACAAGTAGAATGACGAAATCACTGCACTAAGAACCAAAAATCCTAATATCGAGATATCTTCTTGAACACTTTTCAATCAAGGTGATTATCATAGAATAGGCAAAGGAAATTGATACAATGATAATTGATGAGCTCATTGGATTCCTACAAACCTTTGAGATGAATATAGATGAGTCTAAGTGTAACATCCCTGACACCCCCCAAAGTGAGAATAGTGTCAATTCGGGTTCGCATGTGCTAGAAAATTTAGAAATAGATAAAATAGAATAGTTAATATTAGTGGAGAAGGTGGTTGGATATTATAAGAAATAAAAAAAACTTTTGGATTTAGAGAAATTAATTTAAGGTATTGATTAAATTGTAAAAGTGTGAGAAGTGTTGGGCCGTAGTGTAAAAATTAGAAATAATAATTAATAGAATTTGATGCATGAGAAAAAGGGGAAAGACATGAAGAGTAATTTGACTAAGAGAGTACATAAGCTTGTGGATGAAATTGAAATAATGAGAATTACTTGTTTGGATAATGACGACTTGATTTTTTAGTAATTTAAAATATAAAAATTTAGTAGATATTTTAGGGAAAGATGTAGAAAACTCTTTCCAACTTCAATTGTCATCAAGCTCCATCATTTTTTTCTTTCTTTCTAATTCATGTCACCTTCATCCCTTTCTAAATCAAGTTTTATTTTCTTTCATTTTAGTCTCTTTTCCTCCATTTCCAACCCTTTCAAGTTTTAAACTTCAAATTTCCTCCATAGATTCTTAGTGAAATCAAGAGAACAACTTCATAACAAGATAAGTTTTATGTGAAGTTAGCTAAAGTTCATATTTTAATAGAGAGAAAAGAAGAGTTAGAAATTTTGAGTAAGGTTAAGTTAAGAATGATAAAGTTTACTTATAGGACTTCATGTTTATCTCATCAAAATGCATGGAAATAATATGTGATTTTTGTTTTGATATTAAATATTATATATGTTTTGTGCAAATGAAGAGAAGGAAAAGAGAAGTGAACATCAAGTTGGTGATAAAGACAAAGAAATAACAAAAGAGTTAAGGAAGAAGGAAGGGTTCATTGCAAGCATTTTGTTTTAAGTATATAAAAATTTACTTTATATAATCTAAACCCTAAATGAAAACTTGTTAAATTGTCTTATAAATTTTCATGGGATTTATTTATATATATGAAAAGATTATTTGAATTATGGAAATTAATTGAAAGTAAAGTTGTATTCATATAATGAATTGAAATGTGTATGTGTAGTGAATTTAGAAAAGGACTAAATTGAAAAGAGTGTAAAAGTTAAGCGGATAAAATAGATATTAATATGAAGCTTTTAAGTGAAATGCTAAATGTTGATATAGTGAATGTTAAGAGAGGTTTTCCAATAGTAAATTCTATATAAATGAGGATTAAATTGTAAAAAAGGTAAATTTCGAATTGTTATATTTGTTGAGAAAATGAAATAAAATTGTATAGTTTAAATGCCCATGTAGACAAAATGTGAACTAGCAGGATATAAGTGGTGTGCCATTAGGAAAATTTCTATACACACAAGTGAAAGTGACTTTACGATGCAAGTGTTAGTAGAACTCTGGTGCAAAGTGACAATAGCGCATCTGTGTGAATAATAGTGACACTTCAATGTGAGTTTTATCAACATTTCCACATATCCTATATGTTCTATTAAGTCTACAAATGGGCTATAAAATTTCAAGATAAGTGAACTCAATAATGGCATTGGTAAGTAGTTATAAACTTGTTAATCCGACATCTCATTATAGCAATTATTGAAATAAATTTATGTATAATGATAGTGATTCATGATAGTTATATGTGTGTGTTTGTGTGTAATAAATTTGTTTCAAATTCAGATTTTAATTCTTAATATGCTCACTAAACTCTCGTGAGCTTAACACATTTCTTTTCAAATGTGTACGTGAGGACTTATTTTGAAGCTTTAGAGGGAAGGGAGATCTCTACTCATCTGATCACAAATCAAGCTTGGAAGAGAGTATGAATCTAAATTTTTGGCATTAGATTTTAGCATGCACATGGTGATGTTCAATGTTGGAAATTTAAATGTTTGAATGCTTTATTGGCTGAATTTGGTTGAAAGATACTATATGAATATTTTCTTTAATGCTAGGAAGAAAAATGCTTAAGTTATGAGGTAGGATTAAAGTTATGACGTGGAACCTTTTGAAGTCGCGACAAGCCAAATAAAAGAGTGATGTCACGACATGGTACCTTCGTGGTCGTGACGAGCTCAAGTTAATGAGTTATGAGGTAGGATTAAAGTTATGACGTGGAATCCATGAAGTCGTGACGAGCACTCGATAGTTTAGAACTTTGCATTTTGGTCCTTAATCACCCTCCAATCACCTTGAGAGCTTTCATAAGCTCGTATTAAGCTTGGATAAGTATTTAAATCATATTTTGATCTTAATTTTAGCTATCAAATTGAATAAAAATGTTCAATCTATTTGGAGTGATTATAGTTTATTTAACAATGAATGTAACATCCCAGTATCTTAACCTGAAAATCGGGTTGGGTAATGGGTGTTGCACTAAGAGGAGTATGGTTAAGGTAGAAAATAACATTTCTCTGTAAGATGTTTGTCCAATTGCAATTGAGGAAGAAACTTCTGTTGAAAATTTTCTAGAACACTTGACCATTTTTAAAAGAAATTTAAACAAAGTCATTTGGAAGTATAATGATGTTGGTCGATCTGCAGCCATTAATAGAAGAAAATATGTTATGATAGAAGTTCAAGGTCACGAATGCAAAGATTATGGGCAAACCAATGATACATATTCCAACAGTACCATCAAAAGGTTGAAGTCTTCAGGAGTTACATTTAGTGATTCCAAAAGTGGAGATGATGAAGAAAAAGATAATATCAACAACCATATTGCTTTTACTTCCTACTTGCTGATAAAAGTTATAAATAACTGTAAAATTTGATAGTGATAGTGATGAAAAACCAAAAAAAAAACTTTATTAAGACATAAAAGAGCATACTAGATAAATGGAGCCTCGTATGTAGAGTTAATGAAAAATTAACTAGTGAAAATTTTGCTCAACAAGAAAACTACAACCTTTTGAAGAATCTCAAAGAGAAAGATTCCTTGCTAGAAGAAAAAGAAGCTAATCTTGGTGATGCTTTGAAAGATCTTGCATCTAACCCAATCTATCTTAAGAAAAATTGGATCGAGAAGTGAAGAAGTGAATGAAATCCTTGTTATTGGTAGACGTGAACTGAGAAATGAAAGCCTTGGCTATGTTGATACTAGTAAGAAAAATGTTAGTCCTACAATGGTTTTTAAATTAAACGAATGTTTAAAGAAGCAAGTAAGTTCCAATGAATGTGCACCAACACACATTTTGAGAAGATTCAAGACTATTGGAGTTAGGGTTTGGTGTTGCGGTTTTGATTATTAAAGGCTATGTAGTAGTCTAAAATAGTTGGAAAAGGTGTTAATTTAGAAAAATTAGATCAATTGAAGGGTTAATTGAGTAGGGACCAAATTGTAAAAATTGTAAAGTTTGGGGTAAAAGTGTAATTTCGAAAATTTAAGGGCATAAATTGTGAAATGGATTAGAATAGAATTATATGCTGATGAATGAATAAATTTGTATTTTTGATCGAGAACCCGAAGCAAGCCGAGTAAAAGAAAAAGTAGTTGATTAGTCCCTGAACTTTTTCAAATTCTGCAAATCGACCCAGGTAAGTTCATATGGCTGAAATTTAATGATTAAATGTTAATTTCATGAATTATATAATGTATGATGAAATGCATTTAGTGTTGAAAAGAGAATAAAATAAAAATGCGAAAATTGAATAAATGATCAAATTAAGCGGAGCGCCGGATTTGAGTACTTCTGATCAAGAGACAAAGTGATAAGTGTTATAATTATCTGATCAAGTGAAAAAGTGATAAGTGCTATACTTATCTGATCAAGTGACAAAGTGATAAGTGGTAGCTTAGCTACACTTATCTGATCAGGGACAAATGATAAGTGATCATACGTAAGACCATAGTTGTACTATGGCAAAGTAAAAGTGAAGTACTCAATTTCCCATAACCGTTCCTTAATTTTGATCAATGATGGTAAGTGACAAATGGGCCCAAAGGAATTATGGTAAAAGAATAAGTAGTAGTGAGTTTATACCAATGAACTCACCAAAGATTGTGGTTGACAGGTAAATTTAGTAATGGTGTATATTGTATAAGTGTACAAGTGTTTGGTAAGATATATGTTTTATGCCTATGAACTTACTAAGCTTTTCTATAAGCTTACATGTGTGTGTTTATTGTTTTTGTAGATTAACGTATTTATACATTCGGAGGATCGGATCTACATCAAGAATCACACTATCCAGATATACTCCGGTAGATTATGTTAAGCAACTTTTTGGATTTACATGGCATGTATAGGGAATTGAAGTAAAAAGTAATAGAATGAATGACTAAGTATGCAAAGTAAATTTGAATGTTATGTTTGTGTTAGATATCGAAATATATACATGTTTTTAGTTTGAAATGGTTGATTGGTTGAACTTCATTAGTATTTAAATGAAGTAGATGAAATCTGGAATTGGTTGTGATTTGAAATTTGCGGGAAGGTTAGACAATTATAAAGGGTTATATTGAATTTTTAAAAAAATTGCAATGGAACAGTTCTTGGACAACAACATTGATGTAACTTTTAAAAATCACCAAAATAGTGGAAATAGAATTAGAAGTTGAGCGAGATATGAAATTAAAGCTGAAAAGTCTAATTTCATATGAAAGAAGTGGAGTAAGCAAAAGAATTATATACTTTTAGATATTTGAATTTTAGTGAAACAGGGCAAGAATGTTTTGAAGTCCCCTATTCTGACTTTAGAAATTCATTAAAAATTGTACAGAAGGAATTATGAGTTATAATTTATATTTATAGATTCCTTAATGAGTCTATTTTAGTAGAAATAAGTTTAATTACCATATGAAGTCTGTAATAAGAGATAATTAAATTTTAGTTATGAGTGGTCAGGATAGTCGATTAGTGAAACAGGGGAGACTTAAACTAATAAACTGTACTAATTGGCTAAAGAAAAAATTCTGAAAAATTTATGGTGAATATATATATGAGTCTAGTTTCAGGAAAAATTTACGGATCTAAATTTCGAGTTTCATATCTTGAATTATAATTATTTTAGTGACTGCTGCACAGGTGGACAGCTTTATTATGAATAATGAAATTAAATTTGAAAGTAAATTTTTATGCCCCGAACTTTTAAGTTAAGTCAAGTAACGCCTCATGCTCGACTCCGGCAACGGTATTGGGTAAGGGGTGTTACAAACGCTTCCACTGAGTAGTCTTCTCCGCTATCCTCAAGCTCACGTCTGCCGAGTGTGGACTTGTTTCGAATAAATTTTTTTTCCAGAAAATTACTAGTGGGGTAATTTCATAATTTCTTTAAACTTCTGGATCAAATTGTAAATAAGAAAAATATCTCTAGAAATCTTCTGAAATAATTTATTCAGAGAATTTTCTTTCTACAACTTTCTCTTGAATTCAAGTGTGAAAAATAATGATCCAATGCTCTCTTTATATATGGAGAGTTTAGAGAGTTCAACTAAGATCAAACTTAATCACTCTAATTAAATTAATATAATACTTATTAAGATAAGTATTATATTAAATTTAATATTAAATCTATTAAATTAATATAATATTTATCTACAATATAAATATTAAATTTAATTTAATATTAAGATACTCACTTTAATATTAAATTAATAAAATACTATGAAGATAAGTATTAAATTAAATTTAATATTAAATTTATTAAAATAATATTATTTTTGGAACAATTAATTTGAAATCAAATTATTCGATAGAGTCCTAGTAGGAGTGTGATTCTTCCATTGCTCAACTACAGAAGAACCACTGCCATCATCCATCCGCCAACCATCGAAATGCCTCTGCCGCAGCCGCCGTGTTTGGTGGTGTCATCGCAGGCACGACATCCTCATAGAACCCTGAGCCGATTTGGTTTGGATTAGTGACGGCCCAACTAGTTCGGTCCAACCACCATCAGCTTGGTTTCACATACTGGGCCTTATTCAACTAGTTTTGGGTCTTAATCTCGGTTTTTGTTTCTCAGTTCCAATTTTTTTATCTCAAGTCCAATTTTCAAATTCAATTACCCATTGAGCCAATTGTTTGACTTGAAAATTAATTTCCAAAAATATCATATTTATTTTAATTAATTTGATTAATTTAATTTTGCTTGATCAAAATTCATTTTCTCAAAATCAAAATTCATTTTCTCAAAATCAAAATTAAATTTCTCAAACATAATTGAGGTTTTCCAAAATTAATTTTTAAGAAAATAATTTAATTAAATTCTTTAGTTGAACAATTCTCACGACCGCCCAATTTAATTCCACATCGAATAAATCGACTCAATTAAATTGTTTCTAAAGTCGTAGAATTTTCTTTTGATTCAAATGTAGTTCGATTAAGCTTTTGTTGAGCTAGTGAAGAAACTAATAAGACATATACAATTAGGCTCTAGTAATTACAATTATATCTAGAAGTATCGTTCCATTAATTTGAAATTTACTTAATCATGGAGTTAGGCCACAAGAAGTATTATGATTGAAAACTCCTTATTGTATGCTCTTTACGAAAGCAATTTATTCAACTGCTTTGTCCAATGACCTCATCATGTGTGTGTTACCCTCATATGATATCTTTGATTCCTTTAAGTTAAATCCGTCCACTCAATACAATCCTATTTTATCTCATTGTCACCATTGTGTCTTCTTAATGATTAAAGTGATTGTAAGAGCCCATTTTTGACCGGCACGTAAGTAAAATAAAATCAAATTAAAACCAAAAAAAAGTCCAATAAAATAGCAGTCCAAATTACAAAAATTCTAGGCCAAACATGGCTCAAACCCAAGTTCCAAATACCCAATACCAGCCCATTGGCTATCCCTAGCCCGACGACCCAATACCAAGCAAAATCAGAAACCCTAGCAGTAGCCTTCTGCCCTTGCGCCGCAATCAGCCCCTCCTCGCACGCGCACCTCCGCACGTACACCGCCCTCCACGTCACTGTACGGCCTCCGTACGCCTGCAGAAAATCAACACGCAAAGAGCACAAGTAGCCCCCTACACACAACGAACGCAACAAACGCACAAAAAACGCAACAAAAACAAAAAACAACAGCAAATAAAAATACATATTTCATTGTAATGTTTGTTTGTTTTATCTTGGCTATATAAAGCCATTTTCGAGAATCTGTAAAGGGGGGATTGAATACAAAAACACACACAGATTGTAAAGAAAAAAGAAAAGCAATACAACAAAGGTTTTCTTTTTTCTCTCTTTGCGATTCTGTTCTTTTTCCAATCGTTCTTCTTCCTCTTGTTCTTTGTTTTTGTTATTAATACATATATAAGTATATATATTTATAAAAAAGAAGAGATTAGAGGGAAAGGAGGTACCTGATTGCCGAACTGTCGGTCACTCCGCCATTATCGGAGTTGGGCGAGAGGTCGGAAGGTCTCTGAGCGGCTGGTTCTTCGAACGGCGCATGGGGGAGTACCTCTCTGCTCTAGGTTTTTTAAAATAAAAAGAAGGCTGCTGAAGACTTAGGTTTTATTTTATTTTTTTTAGTTCATAGGCAACGAAAGAAACGACGCCGTTTAATGGCCTGCGACCCACCCAATGACCCGATCCAATCGCGGCTTGACCCGCGTGTTTTGGTAGGGGAGGACCATTTGCGCGTCAGGTACTCCACTTTTTCGTTTGGGTTCAATCTAGTTTCTATCGTTCTTTTAAATTGGGCCGCCTATTTTCCTGTGATTTTCATTTTAGTCCAGCTTGCAACGCCGCGTTTTGGAGGGTGGGGAATATTCCCCTTTTGGTCCCCCATGTTATGCGCGTTTCGCGATTTGGACCCATTTTTTTATTTATTTTAGATTTTTACCCTACATTATGGCTTTTTTGACAATTTCGTCCTCTGTTTATTATTATTGCTAAAAATCATTTTATTTGTTGTTTTTACTATTGTTATTATTATTAATATTATTTTAACATACATAGTTGCTTATTTTCACATATATACGCACATACATTATTTTATTTCATTACACATTATTATTTTATTTTTCTAGTCTAATATATTAGCATATATTTGGTGTAAATTATTATTTATACATTTCATAATATTTTTAAATGTTTATCCATATACTTTTGCGTTTATAATACTATCTTAAACACATATGTATATATAATTTATATCAAATGGGTTTATTTTGCATACGAATGTATATTATTGATTTTATTATTGTATTTCCCACTTATACTTAAAACATACATAATGAATTCAAAAAAACTCCTTGGTGTATCTCACTTTTTTTATTTTATATATCATATGTCATTCCCTTTTTATAAATATTATTTATTTAAATTAACAAATATATGTTTTTAAACTATGATCTTTTTATTTATTCGGGTATTATTATTCCATTTGATAATCCTTTTTAACCATAATTGTGATTTATTTCAAATTCTTACATATAATATTTATTTTCAATTTATTCAATTATAATTTCTCTTATACGTACATCTTAAATCATTTTAAATTCATACATTTTTCATGCACATTAATTTATTTAGTGTTTTGATGAACTTTAAATTCTTTAGTTTTTAAGTGTTAACATAATATTTATGATGTGAGAATTGTTCTTGGGTGCATTGTATTGATTGTTTGCATTTGTTAATTATTCGTAGATCATTAGATTGCAATTTGTTTACAAATGATTGCTGAATATTGTATATCATTCCGTCGAGTTTCTTTCATTAAATCTTGCGTTTAACATGGTTTAAGTATCGAAATCCCTTTTAGATGTTATAATACTCGACATTCATAATTCATGAGAGAATTGTGCCCTAACTTACTGGGCTTCAATTTTTCTGATGAATTCGGGTAATTAAGTATCTCTTGGGTAATAAAAACCTCATGGTTTCAAAAATAAAGTTTTTAAGATTTCAAAATGTTTGATCCTAACTTACTGGATACAACATTTTCTTACCTCGTTTTTTAATAAAGGCAAGGTCGGTTATTTAAGAATTTCGAGAGATCAAACCCTAACTTACTGTGTTCGAATTTCTCGATTGGCTTAAATAATCGAATCTCCGTTTTAAATCACATGATTTTCTAAAAAGGAACAAATTGAATATCAAAGATCAAATTGTTGCACCCTAGCTCACTGAGTGTAGCAATTTATTTCTTCAAAATGAGTCCGTCTTATTATTTAACTTGGTTTATGCAAATTTAAATTGCAAAGGGTCGTATTTTAAAATCTTTTCAAAGTTTCGACACTAAGACGTTAAACAATCAATTCGGTACCAATTTTGGGCGTTACGAGGGTGCTAACCCTTCCTCGTGCGTAACCGACTCCCGGACCTATTTTCTCAAAATTCGCAGACCTAAAATTATTTTCAAGGTGATCTGATCACACCACAATAAAAGATCGGTGGTGACTCCCCATTTCTATTTTTAAAAGTCGATCCTCGTTTTTTTTAAAACTTACAAAAATCGGTGTCGACAGTGATCACTATCAACAAATGATTGTGATAATTTGCTCGTTCGAGAACAAGCAACCCGTGGCCACATTCCATATTTATCAATCCACATAATGCCAATAAGAGGATATGGTTAACTCTTTAATCGAGCTATGAAATCTATTCTTGCTAGTAAAGCCATGTTATACACAAGTCATGTACCCAGCATACCGATTATGGACTCGATCATCTTTAGAGCATAAGCCTCCACTTATATCAAAGCACATGAGTTATACACGCATGGCCTGTGACTAACTCAGGATTTAGGTAAATCATACCATAAATGTCACAATTGAACTAATTCACAAATGGATTCAGAATTAATTCAACTTAGGTCCAATTCAATGTATCATCTTTCCGATGAGTACATCTATGTTTCTACCCGTGGAGTCAATTGCTCCGATAGCCAAGACTAGCCATCTCTCCAATTGGAATTGTAGACGACATAATAATCCTTCTAAGTATTTGAATCAGATGCTCACTTTGATTCTTTTATAAGATTATGGACTTGTTTAGATTATCTACTGAAGTAAGTGCCTTTCTCGCAATGTAAACGTCCTTACAATGCCACGTATCATCAGTTTAAACTTAGACAATAAATGAGCTAATATTTGCTTGTCATAATTTTGCCATGTATGCAAAACATGAAAGACGGAAACATAAAATATGTAGTAGTGAAATGTAAAATTAACTTTATTTATTTATTCATCGTTCAAATACATAGAAAGTAGTTACATGTTTGCTGTAATATAGACACATTTCCAAATAATTGGGTCAAGTAAGGAAAGTTTTCAAAGAGTTCTAGTGTGATCTATTTACCTTATTTATAGATATATTGATTTTGAATAAGTTAAAGTCAAGAAGATCTATTCTATTATATTCCATAATAAGTTATTTAATTGGGGTGAACTTTCAAAGATCCATTCAAATCACACTTACTCTTCTACAATGTACTACCATGCCTATTTAAAGACTCATGTTCTCAACTTTTTTAGAGCAAATTGAGAGAGCACTTATTCTATTTACATTAGGAACTGATTTGAGTACAAATTGTTTGTAACTTGTTTTTGTTGATCAATTTATATCTAAACTTTTAAGGGGAAAAATCTTAGAGGGAGAATGATCTAAATTGTGAATGCGAGAGAAGTTGCAACTCAATATAACTATTTATGGTATGTGTATATTTTGTCATTATTAAGGTTTTAAATGAGTAGCTTAATAGTAGCCATAACATCTCAAGTTTATTATTTAGATAAAGGGTAAGTTATCAAAATAGTCACTTTTGTTTGCCTCAGGTTACATTTTAGTCACTTATGTTTGAAATGTTATGTTTTAGTCACTTATGTTATCGTGTTGTAACATTTTAGTCACTGAGCCATTAATTGTCATTAATGGTGTAACGGTAAGCTGACGTGACACATTAAATAATCATTTCAAATGAAAATTTTAGGTTAAATTTTACAATTGGTCCCTATATTTTTTCATTTTGAGTAATTTAATTTATTTCTTTTATGTTCTTTTAACTTTCTTTTTTTTTTTCTATTCTTTTCTGCTTCTCCCTTTGTTTCCCTCCCTTCTTCATTTCTTTTAACGTATATTTTTTATATTTTCTATTTGTTAAAATTAATCCATAAGTTCACCTCACTCGAAAAAATTAAATTATTTAAAAAATATAGGGACTAGTTTTAAAATTCAATATATGAAATAAAACAAGTGACCCACCATTTGGTATATGAAGTTTCACAACATTATGACATCATTTGGTTTTACTAAATGTATTGTTAATTGTGTATCTACTATCAGGTTAGTAGAGTAACTTAGTCCTTTATTTTATATATTGATGATATTCTCCTTACTAGTATTAAAGAGTTTCACCAAATTAAATAAAATTTTTCCTTCTCTAAAACTTTGTGTTATATGAATATTTAATTTAATGGGAATTGGACTAAAGTTTGAATTTAAATCTCACCAAATTGTTTGTAAACTTAAATCACTACTCATCTGTCAATAAAAACAAGTCCCATTGAGGTTGTTGATGTTGGTTCATACATTGCTTCTTTGATGGGGTTGGGCATTATTTCCCTTGGATAAATTTTATCTTTTTGAATTTGAATCAAATTGGTCAAAGAAATCAAAAATTTTAATGTCGTTTGTGGGTCTGGTCTCTGGACAATCCAAGTCTCTAATGAATAAATGGAAAAAGGTTTTCACTGTATGTAAGGAGGCTTTTGTGTAAAGCATGCAAGCGTACACACATGTCCACGTTACAACAATAATGATGACCAAGTCAGTCGGTCTAAATCAAAGGTTTTGATTACTGTTTTTACACATTTTAGCTAATTTACAACTTGTTATATTTATACTTTAGTTGAATTAGTGTAATTTATTTTTTATATAATAATAAATATTACTTTGAGGGTATTTATTTTTTATGTTTTGATAAATTTTAAAAATATTCATGATGAGAATCATGAGATTTGTGCGGATTTATAAATAGGTACTGATATTGTGCAAGTATCTGCAAAACCTAAATTATCAACGAGCTCCCCAATCACATTAAAAATTTGTCTAGGGTTGCTTTGCCAACTGGAACACTTGGAGGAGCTCCCGTGTCAATCACTTCCTTTCCTCTCATTAGATTGTCTATAGTGCTCATAGCTACAACTCTAACTTGATTATTTCTTAATAATTGTTGTAACTCACAAGTTACATTAATTTGTTGACCGGTGATATCTTAATCCTTAACTACTAAAGCGTTGTAAATACTAGGCATCTTGTTCTCAAGAAAGACTACATCCAATACTGGACCGATGATTTGAGAAATACACCTATATTTTCTTTTTCAAGCGTGGAAACTCTAGGAACAAAAGTAGTAAGATTTATTTTCATAATATGATAAAGTCAAACATGTCATTTTTTCCGAAAATTATCAAATACAAAATAAAGTAAAATATTTTTACATTTTAATATCTCATGTAAATAAATTTTCAATGAAAACAAATTATTGTGATAAATTATACAAAATATTATATGAATTGAGATATAACACAAAAACTTAAAAAATAATTAAAACACTAAACAAAAATAACTTTAACATAATATATCAGAATTTATAAATTCACACATTTATCTATTTATAATGATAAAATTATAATACTATAATATCTAAATTATATATATATATATATATATATGTTTATAGATTTAGAAATTTATTATTTGAAATAATTTGAATTCAAAATTAATATATACTTAACACTAATTTAAACTTGAAATTACATATTGACTTAATTTAAGACTTACTTAACACGTCTACTTAACAAATATAATTGAATCATGTTACTTTTCTTTAAATTCATATTTGATTCAATCTATTTTGTGAATTTGAAATGTTATTGTAACACTTTGAAGCCAGACCATATGTTATGGCCAAATTCGAAAGACTATATTGGCCATCGAAATTGTTGAAGTAAATTTTCAAAATTTTAAACACATTCTAAAACCATTTACTTATTTGTTCAAAACTAGTGAAATCGAACATTTATCCTTATTTCGTAGACACATGATAATTTTAGAAATCGATTGATTTGGTAAATAACTTGTAACGATTAATCATTTTTGAAAAACTAATTAGGATTTTGTTAAAAACTCGTTTTTCAGAATTGCAGCGAAAAACGTATTAATTTTAGAAATCAAGTGTCTTTAGAATTTCCTTTGTGAAGAACATTCATTTCAAAACTAAGTCATATTTAATCCAAAACTTATTTTCATTGTCGTAGCGGAAAAGAGTGATTATGTCAGAATTTTAAAAACCAAACTTCATGCGTAATCTTTTAAAATACCCGTTTGAGTAGTTTTAAAAACTCTAGTGTTATGCAATCAAGTCATGCACATTAGAATAATAATCCCCAAAGTAATGTCCCATGCCACAATCTATAAATAAACTTATTATAGTCCCAAAAATAATATGATAATAAACTTAAAAAAATACTTTATTTATAAAAGTTCGAGATGAGCCCTCCGAATATTGTGTCTAATCCTAACTTTAAGGATTATTTGAAAGGAGAAAAATTAGGGGGGTGAGCTTTAAGAAGCTCAATGTGAGTCTAGAAGTAACAATTCAATCATAAAGATATTTTTAGAAAAACGATAAGCCATCCATACAAAGCCAACAATGGTACATAGCAAACCATCAATTAATACCATCAAAACAAAGTTCGTAATAAGCATGACAATTTTCAACCAGTGCATGAGCATGAGTATGATCAAATGATGCAATGCAAAGTGTCAATAAAACAACAAAACCTACCCCCATTTGCTACACATCATCTCTGTCCACCCAACACACCAATTAGGGTAATTAAAAACCCTTCAAACCAAACACACCAAAATCATGGTCTTTAGCCACCAGAAATTATGCAGACAAACTGCCAAATTTATTGCGAAAATACTGCCAGAAACAGATAATACAGTTTAATTGCCAAATCAGAATTTGCGGGTAAACTGCCATAATCGCAGGTCGTAGTTTGCCAGAGCTTCCTCTAAATCATACATAACCCATCCCCAATGCACATGCAAATAACATAAGTGAGCATACTCGAATTAGACGTGCCCTTATACAGATAAAACAAATTAGAACATACTAGTTGCACATATAGTTTAACAGATAAAAAACATGCTACTGGCATATTCAGATAAAACGGATCAGAACATACTAATTGCACATATAGTTTAACAAATCAAAAACATGCTATTGGCATGTTCGACCATCACAAAAATAGACAAGTATCATATTCAACAACACAGTAGGGACACATACGCATTCAGCTAACTCAAATTAGGGCATACTCACATTCGGTCATATCACCCAACTCACTTACCTATATTCTGTCATAACCGAAACACACCCACAATCAATCGGCTTACACCAAATTTTACAGTTAGGGGAAATACTTACATTCGGCCACCTCCAGAAGAAAACACAGTTCATAATTGAATGATTTCAATTAGAGCACAATAACATTTGATTATTATCATACACTCACAGATCACGTAGGGTTAGGACTTACACCTGATCTATGTAGAGGATGGGCTAGGGGTGGCAAAGAAGGGCTGTTGAATGTTGAGGGAATTAGTCGCAGGTTGCAAAGGGCTGATGTTGCTGTTGGCTGGTGGCGCACAGGGTGCGATAGGATATGGTGGCTGCTGATTACATGCGACAGGATGCGATGGCTGTCGATTGTGTACGACAAGATATGATGGCTGCCGATTACGTGTAACCAACAGTAAACTAGAAAAGAATAACTACATCGAAACTTAGGGTATGGACAACAACAAGGTAGATAAAAAGGGTGGCAAGAGGTGAAAAATAAGAAAGAAATAGAGCTTGCTAACCAAGAAATTATGATTAAAATCGAAAAAGGGAGAAAAAGATTAACAAAAAAAAGAAAGAATGATAGAAAATAAAATTGGGCGGCACAAGGAGAAGCAAAAATTATTCCCACTTTGAACACAACAGGATTCAAACTTAGGACTAAAGAGATAGGTGAATGCTTAACCATTAAATCAGCAAACTCATTCTTATCAATAAAGATACAAAAATTATAGATAAGCTAGACGTACCAAACCAGATATTAAGACCAAAAATAATAAAAATTTCTAAGAGAAAGGAATCAAACACAAAACCTCAAGCGCACAACCAGACACTTATCTGTTGAACTAGACCAATTTACATGTCACAAATAACACCTAATAAAATAAGAAATTTGAGGCATTACAAAAGGAATTTGAACTTGGGTTTCAAGGACCATTTCACTGATGCTTAACCAACAGACCAATAACTCATTTATTTTCTAAAAACGCACAGATAATCTCAAAAATTGGGGCGTGATCACTCTCTCGATTCACAAACCCGATTCTACTAACCCCAATTTTTAAGATGTTATAGTTATTCATTAAATAGTAAAAATAAAACACTTTATTGATCACCCCATCGTATGATTTATATAAATTTCAAATTAATTGATGTAAAGTTCAAAATTCGATCTTTGTATAAATCAAATCAAGTGGATGCTTAAATAAAGTTAATTAAAATATATTCTTCCATGTACTCAAAAGAAAAATAACTTTAAAAATAATTTACATATAAATCTAAATAAATTGTGATAATTAATAATTGATTTTCTTTTAAAACGTGTAAATTACAATAGGATGTCATCAATTCACATGTAAAATGAGTAAAAGATTTGTGTTTGAATTGGGGAGCGAATGAGAGTTTAATTCCTCACCCTTCTCAAAACCTCATTTAACTATTGCCTTTTATGGAAGTTGATCCCATGTTTGTGGGAATCAATCCTCTGTATGAAATTGCCTTGACTAAAAATGTGTTTAAAATATTTTTAAAAAATTTTAACTCAATTTATAACTAAAATAATTTTAAGCAAAAACTAACTCAAAAATATTATGGGATATTTGGTAAACAAAGTTTTGGGTTTTTTAGTTGATTTGGGCACAATGGAGGATTGGATAGTCAAACCCTCAAATTGTAGTATTTGGTGAATAGAGATTTGAAAGAACTTGTTGAGCTAAAACTTCCAAAACAAAAATTGCTCGGATAAGCAACTTTTTTCACCGTTGATTGTGAATGTGATATGTGGAATAACGTATTTAACTATACTTGCTCAAAAATTACTCACTAATTAATTTCTATAATGGAAGTTTATTTAAATAAAAAATACTTGCGCAAATGAGGAACTTAAGAAATTTGTTTATTTCAAATTTTAAAATCTTCACTAATTAATTTCTATACTAGATGTTTTAATTCCTTGATAATAGTGTTTTAGTTCAATAATTTCACCGACTAAAGTATTATAAACAAATAAATACTTAACAATAAAATGTCATGCCATTATTTGTCATTTTACACATATCACTATCAATTAAGTTTTACCAAATACTTTTAAATAAATAATTAATAAAATCAATTGGTCAAATCAATACTTGCAATAAACAATAAGCCATCACCAATTGTCAAACAAGATCATATATAAATCAAATAATTTTAAGAAAGTGTTTTGAATGATTTTAGATTAGAAAATATTTTATGATATTTTGAATATTATTTGCTAAAAATAATTTAGAAATAAATATAATTAATTATTATATTGAGATATCAAAACTATTTCTATTGCACAATCCTTCTCAAAAGCACTTTTATCGAAAGCACAAATTAAGTTAAAATGGATAACTTTTGATATGCAAAGTACACTTTAGAAGAGGGTGTGTGTTCAATTCCTGACCCACTAATTAATCAATAGGCCAAATGTTATCTAAACTCATCCCAAAATTAACAATTATTGAGGCCACTTATTATATGTATTTATAGCCTAATCTCAGCCCTTTATTATAAGATAATCTCGGTCCAAAACTATTATGGGACTACTTTTGAATGAAACCCAGGGTTTTTTAGTCCAACAATCCATTGGATGGACTTGGATTAGATGACAAAAGAAAGGGTCCAATCCGAAAAGATAAATTCCATCAAGTTTGAGAAATCAGAAGAAAATTTTCGCTTGTTTAGCATTATTGTCATAACTTTTAAAGATTAAATGTTGCTTTAAACAAGTAAATATTTTGACTTTTGCATAAGAAAAACATTTTTTTATTTTGGGTTAAAATCATGATTTGACCAAAAAAGTTTGTATTCTTTTCTCAATTTGACTTTTATTAGTATTTGAATTAAATTTGACTGTAATTCTTAAAAAAATTTAAATTTAACCATAATTTTTAAAAAGAGTAGAATTATTTTTTAACAAAATATTGATTAAAATTTTAAAATTTTAAATATAACAACCCACGTGTACTTCATAAGTTTTTTAACAAATAGTGTCATGTCAATATAAAATACACATAGATTGACACAAAGGTTGCCAAGTGAACATAGTTAAAAAATTAATATTTTAGTTAACGTTTTAGTTAAAAAGACAATTTAACTTTTTTAAAAGGTTAAAGTCAAATTGAGAATCGAAAGATAAATTTATTATTATATGCTTAGAAGAAAGAAAATGATGTTTTAACTTTTGGAATTATTGCTGATAAAACCTTGGTTCAATGGGATAGCAAAATTTTGAGGTCTCAAGTTTATATGAAATATGTAGATTTTTTAAATTAATTATTTAATTTTATTATTGAATTGTTTATTCAATTAAGTAATTGAATTGCTGAACTTTTATTAGTTAAAGCATTTTGACGTTTCAATTTCTTACGCTAATAGTTGCCCATCATTATATCTACCACCACCTCATTAACAATCAATGCAAGGGGACTTGACTAAAATGATCCACAGCAATCACAAAATGACTCTTTCATTCCTTTTTGTACTACTAATTTCAACAAACCAAGTTTTCATACTTGTCATTTTGTCCAAATGAACAGAAGCAAAAAAAGTCAAAATGTTGATCTCATTGTCCAAATTGAGGGCATTATTGTTATATGCACTACGGAAAAGATTATTCTTGGCGCAACTAAACATTAGTGGCACGCGCATTTAATCTCCACCTTAGTGGATCCCTTAGAAATTTTCTAGTGCCGGTTTTAACCCGTTGCCATCCCGATTAATGGAGTCGGTGCCGGGAGGAATTTGATGCTCCAATTTGTTAGGAGTGGACAAATGTAGATGGATCAAAATCGTGGGAGTTTACTTTAGAAAAGCTCTACAAATTTGTAAACCATTTATTGTTATAATTATACCCATACAAAGAAAAATGTTCTAAATGGCTATGATTCTTTTTTCGTTTTCTTTTTCTTTTTCCTTTATAAAATATTTTGTCTATGGAAACATATTCAAACTTAAGCACATTAAAGTTCTAGATTCAAATTTCAATATGTATGTGTTGGGAATCGACCCGATTAAGCAACAAGTAAAAAATAGCGGAATAAATTGATAATGTAATGCCCTAAAATTTTAAGAATTTAATTGTGAGAATCTACAGTAATTAAATTTCTGATCTGTGGTCCTGTGCTCTACTTTTGTGTTTAAGGTCTGGGGTTTGATTTACATCGTTAAAAGTTTTGTTATTTTTAAAACAACCTTTATCCATGTGTTATGTAGTTAAGTACAATTCTAGGTAAATTGGTGTTAAGAATGAGTCTGTTGGTTCATTGGTTAAGCATCTGTTTGTATTCTGTCTAGTTCCGAGTTCAAGTCCCATAGTATGCATTAGGAAATATTTTCTTTTTGCAAATGCCGGAAGGTGGGATGGTGGTTAACTTAAAACATTCTGAAGAAAACCTATCGTTTATTCTTTTCATTTTCCTAAGTTCTTCGTTCTCTTTTCCTTTTCTTCTTTTCTTTTATTTTTGCTTTTTACTGTATTTGATTCTGCATTAATTAGGAATTCTTCGTTGCTTGTGAGGTCGATTGTGCGATTATTGTGCAAGTTCCATTGTTATCTCATTTTGTTCTGCAAGTTTCGTCTTGTTAACATTATTCTGTCGAAACAGGATTTTGCTCGTTTACTTGAATGTTCTGTTTAAACACTCGATTGGTTACTTTTTAGGTGAGGATATTACAAGAGACGTTCCTTCACCGCGTTAGCCAGGTTTCTTCTGTTTCGTGCAAGGTAAGTATGCGAATTGAGTTGGGGTTGTGTCGAAACTTTCGACATGATCTTGATGATGGGTTGATTTTAGTAAATATTGAAAACGATGGTGTAATTGATTATTGGATGATTAATTAGGTTTCGGGTAGTCCCCGCATTATTTTTCCGTCAAAGAGAAACCAGGTGCGTACCAAAAATATTAATTTTTGCAAGTTTCGATCGCCGAAAATGGTGGCTGTTGACCCCACAAGCCTAGGCACACGGGCGTGTGTCTAAGCCGTGTGAGGCACACGAGTGTGGGTCCAAGCCGTGTGAGCCACATGGCCATGTGACAGGCTGTATGGTTGGTCGTGTAATTCACTGTTTATCGATTTGGGGACATACGGGCAAGGTACACGGGGTTGTGTCTAGGCGGTGTGCGGCCATATTAGTGCAGGGTTCACACGGACAGTAGACATGATCTTGTGTCTGGGCCATGTAACTCATTGTTTGTGGTACAAGACCACACGGCCAGGGACACGGGCGTTTGATCGGGCTGTGTAAGTCACATGAGCAGGGACACGGGAGTGTGTTCGGGCCGTGTAACTCACTGTTTATGCTTCAGAACCACACGAGAAGGGGACATGGGCGTGTGTCCAGGCCGTGTGACATGTTATTGGGGCCCGAAACCTATTTTTGAGGCCGTGTATGTTGGCACTGATGCTAGCCTCCTCAATGTAGGAATGATTAAATTTAATTGTATGAGAACTGTCTGATACTCTGAGACTGATGTGTGCATAACATAGTTGTGCATATTTGTGAAATAAATTAGAACGACTAAATACATGATTAGGAAGTAATCTGTGAAGAAGGAAGTAATATGTTCTGAATACATGTTGAACTGTCTGCATTTGCATGGGTTGGGATATTGTGAAGAAGGAAGTAATCTGTTCTAAATTAGTGGCTAAGCCATTATACGTATAAATCTAATTTTGGCACTTTTTCGTATTTTGATCTAGCAGCTAAGTTGCATCTCTGTAAAAGTGTCAAACGGACACTCTAAGGTGTACAGGGTTGGTTGGGCATTGAATGTCCTTAACGGTGTGTAGCAGATAGAGGTAGGAATATTGCATTTGAACCTGATCTGTATCATATATGAAACTAAAATTACATATGTCTATATGTAACTAATCTACTCTGAATCTGAACTAAAATTACTTACGTATCGAATCGAGTTTTTGAAATTGAAACGAGTTTATAAGTGATCATTAGTTGAACAAAATTCTTTTACGCACTGAGTTCACAACTCATTTTGTTATGGATTGGATTTTAGGTGGTTCTCAGACTTGAACGGGTCGGCGTCGTGGGAGCTCGGTTAAGCGTTTATCTTTCTGTTAAGTATTTCGTTAGGAGTTTCGGCAAACTATGTTAGTATGACTTTGGGTGATTATATACTTAACAAATCTTTGTGATGAATATTACGCAACACATGATTTAGTATTATTGTGTTGTTTGTGTGGTATTTGAGTATCGATGAGGTAACTCTCTAAACTTGGACTGGACGTCTAGGCCGAGTTTAGGGTGTTACAGAGAAATTAAACACACAAATTTAACGTAGAAAAACCCCTCCAAAGAGGATAAAAAATCACGGGCAGAGATAATTTTACTATAATGGAAAAGGAACGAAGAGTACAAAAGATAGAGATAAAAACTAAACTCAAAAAAATTGAAGACAAATAACCCTCAAAACGTAAACACAAAATTCTCTAAATATGTTATGAATATACCTCAATTATTCAAACATTTCATGTACAATTCTCTTTCAAATAAAAAACCATTCATAAGGTCCCTAATACGAGCCCTTGAGGCCCAAAATAAACATTAAAATAGGTTCGAGACTAAACCAGATACTCAAGAAATTTTTAGGAAAATATTTAAAATTTTCAAAGTACAAGGGAGACACGCCCGTATGGCCAGACCGAGTGTTTCACACGGCCAAGAGACACGCCCGTGTATCAGGCTGTGTGGGCATTCGAAATGGGGACACACGGCCATATCTCAGCCTGTGTCTGACCCCGTGTAACTCACTGACTTGGGTCATACGGCCAACCCACATGCCGGTGTGTGAGGCCGTGTGAAAACTGGTAGGTATACTGACTTGTGCCACACGGCTAAGCCACATGCCCGTGTGTTAGGCCGTGTGAAGCTACTGACTTGGTTTCTAAATAAGTATTAGGGGACAGATGACCTTGTCACCTGGCTGTGTGTCACACATGGCTAAGACACACGCCCATATCTCTGCCCGTATGGATAAAAATAAGTAATTTTCCAAGCCACATTTCTTACATAAATTGGTACCAAACTAACCACAACCATATGCATACAACCATGGCATAATTAGGCATTCAAACCAACCAATATCAAGCTTGAATCATGTAATATCCACACATACAACACAATGACGATAAGTACTTCAATTGACCACTTGTTATCATGCAAACTATATATATCTCAAACATGCCTATATGATCAAACACATGCATGCATCATTGTGCCTATAACTTAACATGTATGCCATTTATCAAAATCAACCATTTGGTATTCAAAACACCGTTTTACAACTAAGTCATTCACATGACAACCATATATCAAATACCATAAGGCTATTTACATATTGACACAAAAGAATATACCAAATTCAAGCCAATCAAATGACTAAAACACAACAAAACATGTAGGCTATCATTAGCTAAAATAACTTATACATGTCATTATAACAAAAATTATAAAACCATAAGTACTAAAATAGTCGATAGATAGTGTGATGAAATCTCTGACAATTTCCAACCCAAACGAGCTTCTGATATCTAGGTACAAATAGAAAGTAACACAAAGTAAGCATGTAATGCTTAGTAAGTTCGTAGCTCAAAAATAAAGTTTACCACTTCAATTTATAAGCATAATCTATTTAAGTCAATCCAACGTGTCTTGGCCTTAGCCTAAACAACAATAACCTCTCAATGTTAAATATTACAAGAACTAGCCAATTTATCTCAAAATATCTTGACATAAGCACACACTACTTATGTGCATTTATAATTCAAACATATGGCTAAACATATATCAATAATCCAAATTAACCATGTATTTATATAAAAATCGAGAATCATGTATGAAATCAACTATTATCAAATTTCATGTACATGTAGCATCTATACCGTATATCTGTATATCGTATATGAACCATTTCCATGTAAATACTTGTACTAGTTCGTACTGAACTTGTAACCTCGTATCATTACTGTGCCCATTGAACCACTTGGAATACTATCAGATACTCGAGTATCTCGCACACTAAGTGCCAATACGTGGTCAAAACCACCTCCATCACATATCTCATATCGATGCTCACTCTCGAGCTATAACTGGGTTTGCTTACACAAGTTGTCAGTCAAGACGTACCTATACGGTGTTTTTCACTCAAGCTATAAAGTAACTGCAACACATGCCAAAAACTCAGCCATCGGTAGGACGTATGATTCCAACACCCAAAACACGGTAACCCCTAATGACATGTCATTTGTATCCTATCTATTCCTATGGTTCAACCGGGATCCAATTCATAAATATCAAATTTTCGTCGAGTATTTTCGTAGAGTCATATCATTACAATTATAATAATAAAGCATTTAAAACATGTATAAGTTAATGCTTATTAACATACGAACTTACCTCGAACTCGTACGACGAAAAACGATTATTTAATCGATAACTTTGTCTTTCTATTAATCTAATTCCGTACGTCATTTTTCTTGATCTATATAATCAAATTTAACTCATTTAATCATTATTCTATTCAATTCAATCCAATTTCATGTTTTGGCAAAATTGTCATTTTGCCCCTAAACATTTGACTTCTTTACAATTTAGTCCCTAGGCTTGTAAAATGAAATTCATGCAATTTCACTATACCCAACCCTAGCTAAATTTTATATGTGCTTATAGTATCCCATATATTCAACAAATTCACACATTTAACACATAATTATCATATTTCTCAATTAAACCCCTAATTAACAATTTTATCAAAGCTCACTTAAAAAAAGTTGTTTATTTAAAACAAGGGTTCATTTTCTTCCATTAAACTTCAAGAACAACTAAAATGCTCTCATGGAAAAACCCTAAACTTTCAATCATATCACAAATTAGTCCCCTATTTAGCTAGATTAAGCTACAATGATTTCGAAAACATAAAAATCATCAAAAACGAGATTAAAAATCACTTACATGCAAGAGATTTATTAACCAAAAGTTTCAAGCTCCCAAAGCCTTCCTTTTTTGCTGCTTGTGAGGTTGATTGTGTGATTACTGTGTAGTTTCGTCGTTATCTCCTTTCGTTCTGCGAGTTTCGTCTTGTTAACATTATTCTATCGAAACGTGATTTTGCTCGTTTACTTGAACGTTCTATTTAAACACTTGATTGGTTCCTTTTTAGACGAGGATATTACAAGAGACATTTTTCCGCTGTGGTAGCTGAGTTTCTTTTGTTTCGTGCGAGGTAAGTATGCGACTTGAGTTGGGGATGCGTCAAAACTTTCGACATGATCCTGACGATAGATTGATTTTAGTAAATATTGAAAACAATGGTGTAATTGATAATTGGATGGTTAATTAGGTTCCTGGTAGTCCTCGTACTATTTTTCTGTCAAAGCGAAATTAGGTGCTTACCAAAAATCTTAATTTTTATAAGTTTCAGTTGCCGAAAATAGTGGCACATGGCTAGGCACACGGGCATGTATCCAGGCTGTGTGATTCACATGGCTGTGTAACTCACTGTTTATCATTTTGGAGCCACACGGGTAAGGCACATGGGCGTGTGTTTAGGCCGTGTATGGCCATATTAGTGCAGGGTTCACACGGGCAGCAATCACGAGCGTGTGTCTAGCTGTGTAACTCACTGTTTATGGTACAAGACCACACGACCAGGGATACGAGCGTGTGACTAGGCCGTGTGAGTCATACGAACAGGGATACAGGCGTGTGTCTAGGCCGTATAACTCACTGTTTATGCTTTAAAACCACATGGACAGGGGACATGGGAGTGTGTCTAAGCTGTGTGGCATGTTATTGGGGCCTGAAACCTATTTTTGAGGCCGTAAATGTTGCTTAACACTGATATTGGCCTTCTCAATGTAGGAATGATTGAATTTGATTATATGAGAACTGTCTGATACTCTGATACTGATATGTGTATAACACAGTTGTGCGTATACCATGATACTTATTCTGATGTTGAACTGTCTTATCTATTTGTGAAATAAATTAGAACGACTGAATACATGATTCGGGTATTTGTACTATGCATTTGCATGGGTTGGGATATTGTGAAGAAGGAAATAATCTGTTCTGAATTAGTGGCTAAGCCATTATGCGTATAAATCTAATTTTGGCGCTTTGTCGCATTCCGATCTAGCAGCTAAGTTGCGTCTCTATAAAAGTGTCAAATGGACACTCTAAGGTGTGCAGGGTTGATTGGGCATTGAATGTCCTTAACGGTGTGTTGGGATGGCCGAAGACAGTGTGTAGTGGATTGGGTTAGGAATATTGTATATGAATCTCATCTGTATCATATATGAAACTGAAATTGCATATGTATATATGTAACTAATTTGCTCTGAGTCTAAACTGAAATTACTTATGTATCTAATCGAATCTTTGAATTCTGAATGATTTTATAAGTGAGCATTAGTTGAACAAAGTTCTTTTACGCACTGAGTTCACAACTTATTTTGTTATTAATTGGATTTTAGGTGGTTTTCAGACTTGAACGGGTCCGCCGCGGGAGCTCGATCAAGCGTTTATCTTTCTTTTAATACGTTAAAAATTTTGATAAACTATGTTAGTATGACTTTGGGTGATTATATACTTAACAAATATTTTTGATGAATATTATGCGAAGCATAATTTAGCATTATTGTGTTATTTGTGTGGTATTTGAGTATCGATGATGTAACTCTCTAAACTTGGCTGGACGTCTAGGCCGAGTTTAGGGTGTTACAGAGAAATTGAACACACAAATTTAACGTAGAAAAACCCCTCTAAAGAGGATCAAAAATAATTTTACTATAATGACAAAAGAATGAAAAGTACAAAAGATAGAGATAAAAACTAAACTCCAAAAATTTGAAGACAAATAACCCTCAAAACGTAAACACAAAATTCTCTAAATGTGTTATAAGTTCTAATCTCTAATGGATGTGTTTTCTAAGGTTGTAAAAGAGCCTATTTATAGGCTAAATTCATAGGTAAAATAATAATAAAATAATTTAAACTAATCAGAGTTTGATTGAAACAAAGAAACGGAGTTTAACTAGAAGATTATTTCTCAAATTTGACTGAAATAGGAGTCATACTTAACAAATCTCTACCTTAACTCATATTTCCATACCGCCATCTTTGTCAAAACCCATCACGAGCATATCTTGAACTATGTAGGAAATTAATTGAGTCGAATCTGTGCTTAGAAATTGACGATGGATGTCTGATTTCACCGGTCACTGTAGAACCTCGAGAATATAAAGACTACCGGTCCTTTTATCTTTTAACAAAATGAGAGCTCTGCGAGATACCTTAATGCCGCTCGACTCGATGTTAATTCTACATCCTTTCGAGTTTAAAATACTCAAGGAGATGAGATTCTTTCGTAAATCAAGTACATACCTGACTTCTTAGAGTGTCATAATCGTTCCATCGTACATCTTAGTTTTAACAGTACCAATACCAATTACCTTACAGGATAAATTGTTTCCCATGCGTACAACTCCACCTTCAACCAAGCTGTATGTGAAGAACCATTCTCTATTGGGACACATGTGGAAAGAACATCCCAAATCTAGGATCCACTCGGATGTAAGCTCAGAGTTTTCGCTCGTTGACACTAACAAGAAATCATCACTGCTTTCATCGACCAAATTGGCACCAGCTACATCTTCCTCGTTACTTTCAGCAATCTTTTTATTTCACAATTTATAATAATCTGCTTTGACGTGACTTAACTTCTTACAATAGCGACATCTTTTGTCTCGCTTCTTTGATGCTACCAAAACAGAAGCTTGCCTATCTGCCTTGCTATCCAAACCAAACTCATTGTCGAATTTTTCTCTACTCAACAAATGACCCTTCACATCTTCGAATGAGAGTTTGTCTCTGCCATAAATCAGGGTCTTCTTAAAATACTTGTATGAAAGGGGTAAAGAGCACAATAATAGCAAAGCTTGATCTTCATCGTCAATTTGAACCTCAACATTCTTTAAATCATTTAAAAGAGTAATGAATTGATTGATGTGATCTCTAAGAAGCTCACCTTCATTCATGCGAAACGTAAATAGACGTTGTTTCAACACTAAGCGGTTAGCCAGAGACTTAGTTGCATAAAGAGTTTCTAACATTTTCCACAAGGCGGATGAGGTCTTCTCTATCAATACCTCCTGTAATATCGTATTTGCGAGGCACAACTGGATTGTAGACAAAGCCTTTTTATCAAGCTCTTCCCATTTTATTTTATTTAGATTCTTAGGCTTTTTTCTGGTAACAACCTTTCTCAAGCCGGATTGAACTAGAATTGCCATCATCCGAACTTGCCACAGATTGAAATTTGTCTCACCATCGAACTTCTCAATTTCAAACTTTGTTGCTGCCATCTCTAAACTAGCTGATCTAAGAAAATTGTGAAATTGTTGGTGATCGACCTGATTAAGCAACAAGTAAAAAATAGCAGAATAAATTGTGAAATTGAACACACAAATTTAAAGTGGAAAAACCCCTCCAAAGAGGATAAAAAACAATAGGCAAAGGTAATTTTACTATAATGGAAAAAGAACGAAGAGTACAGAAGATGGAGATAAAAACTAAACCCCGAAAACAAAGAACCCTCAAAATGTAAACACAAAATTCTCTAAATGTGTTATGAGTTCTAATCTCTAATGGGTGTGTTTTCTAAGGTTGTAAAAGAGCCTATTTATAGGCTAAATTCATAGGTCAAGTAATAATAAATAATCTAAACTAATAAATAAACAGAGTTTAACTAAAAGATTATTTCTCAAATTTGACTGAAATAGGAGTCATACTTAACAGTATGAGTTTAATTTTATGTTAATTTGTGAAATTAGTTATTTAATTATGTGTTTATCTTTGATGTTCGTTTTACTATAAACTTTACGAAAAAGAAGTAAAATAAATTGACATTGGACAATCATATGGGCTTAAGGTGTGAATATGCTTTTTTCTTCTTGAAGAATAAAAGAGCTTTCATAGAAAAATCAAACTCAGACAAAAGTCAAGTCGGTAGACTAAAATTAACCCCAAACCAATTAGCTTACCCTCTACATCTGGTTCTGGTGTCTGTCTTAATCATAAAATTATCAATGCAATTTGCATAGCATAAAATTACACTAGTTAAGGAATGAGCGATTTTGTTGGCACTCCATCAAGTTTATTATGGACAAATTACAAAATTGATTTTTCAATTCACTCATTCAAAATTTAAAATTGAATGGCTGAAACTTGTCATTGATAATTCAAGAGATTTTAAATGATTCAAATTTAAAAAATTCATAAATCGAGTTTAAAGAGTACTGAAACATGCATGTTTATTTTAGGGTGTAGTGTTATACAATATTCGTCGGAATTTGTTGACTAAGGGATTTTTTATAGCCATTCAAAAAAATTTAACATTTTCAATAATTTATTTATTCACACGCGATTGATAATTTATAATAAAAATATTATATATAATTTTCTTAACAATGATAAAGTGTAAAGCAAAATTTTAAACTTAAATTTAGTGTTCAATTTTTTAAAAATCTTTTGTATTATGGGAGTAGTGTTCAAGTACTTGTAAAAGGTTTAGGAATGCTTATCTTTTACAATATAAGGGAATAAAGAATGACAAAGACTGTGCGGATTAATGATAAGGTTTGAAGATAAAGCTTAGTAGTGCTTTCGAAACTAAAGATATAGTGGATACTTTTGAATGTGAAGATAAAATTTGGAGGAATACTCATTAATGTTAATTGTGTATGAGAAAAAAGAGAAATCTTCTTTGACACTTAACTTCTTTAGAGCTTAAATTATTGCGTAATTTCTCAACAAATATAGTTTTATTGTTATTTCAACTATTTTCACTAAATAACCTGATATACTTTCGTATATAGTAAAAATTTTAAAAATGACAGTATTTGAATCATGGAAATAATATAAGTTTGAACATTGGAACTGAGAGGTAACTACAAACATCAAATATGAATCATAAAACATATCTAATACTATCTTTTATTATATGATACCTAAAACTATCTATAACTCCTCCTAACTAATGTTGTGGTTTAAGTTGTTGTAAGTTGAATAAAATGTGTATATATATATATTATGGTCTGTGGAGATGGTCAACGGACCCAACAAACTTCCAAATTTTCAAACGGCATAACACACATTGTTCCCACTCTTCTTTTTTATTTCAAGGAGGAAACCTTTGACTGTTTAAATAAACATAAATTACAAAAGCGAGCCTTTGGCGGCATAGGATAGCAACAGGGACGGACGACGGCTATTTGTCGGCAATTATCAATTCACAATAAACGACCGGTGGCCGTCCAAATATAAAGTACTAAGCCGACCTGCCGCTCTATAAACAACGTTTATCTTAATAATATTCTCACAATGTGTTTTGTTATTATGCTATCAAATTAAAGACAAAAATTCTAAGAACACAATTAAAATAGTTAGCATTTAATATCTTAACACCTTGAACGTAAAATGAATATTATCAATTGATGACTTCCAATTCCTCCACTGAAACATTTTTCTTCTTGGAATCTCTTTGGACTTCATTTCCATGTGGGATACTCATTTCATAATAACCAATTTGCACCAAATCTGATCCCAATCCCATTACACTATAAAAATGCAAATTGAAAATAAATTAATATATAAATACTGAATGTTTATCAAAAAAAATCAACTCACCTTTCATAAGAAATGCGGACTGAACGTATTTCACAGTTTTCAAAGCTGCACGTATATAGAAATTGAAAGTTTTAAAATGCATGATAAAACTTTAAACATAGAAATAGGGAGTCACGTGTTTGTCGTGTTTAAGGCTCAACGTCTCGCCTGGAACGTTTTTTTATTTCGATCTAATCAAGGGTTGTGCTAATATTTGCTTAATAATAAGACAGGAAATGCAATTATCTATAAATTAATTATCATTAATAAACACATGGTTCAAGCAATTACAGCTCTTCGTGAATATAAAAGGTTGTTGCCGTCCAATGTTATAAAAACAAAACTATGGCTTTTTAACTCTAGATTTTAAATTACCGATTGAATCTTAACTTGATTAGTATAAATATTATTGTCAATGCAGAAAAATGTGAGTTTCAGTACACTGAAATGCATTATTCTCTCATTTATAGATTGGAGGAGTTATGGATAATTCTAAATATTATGTCACGAAAAACAGATATGAGTAAAAATCTAATTATTAAATTAAAATTTCAAACATTTAACAGTATTTTATATATATATAAATGCCCTTAAATTAATTTAATTGTATACTGACCGGGGGGCTCGAACCTTTAAGGCCCGATACTTATTAGTATTAATAAGTTCAAAAGCTTCCTGCAAAAACACACCATGGCTCACCACTGCTATCTCTGTCTCTTTCCTTGTCCACAACCTACAAAAAAAAAATTTAATTAAGCCAACAATAGTTTAATCAAAGTGCATGGTTTTGGACCAACAACTGAAAAGTATCATGAAGGTTTAATATTAGAAGTCGGATAATATTTTGTTCACTCTATTTAAAAAGTAAGTAATTAATCTTTATACATTAAATTCAAGAACAACTTGGTCCTTTTTATTAAAAATAGGTAAATTATTTTAACCATTTGTACTATTATAAACCGGCGTAGCTGATATAATAACCAGATGTGATAGATGGTCACCATGTATACCTCATGCATGCTAAGGTGTAAAGACTAGTTTTTAACAGGGAACTTTTAGTAGAATGAGCAAAATACAATCTAATTCTTAAGAGGGCATTCATGGTACTTTTACAGTATAACCATTCACGGTTGTAAAAGTGAGAATACAAATTTGGCCTTTAAAAAAAGCATTCATGGACAAGATTTTATTCAGGTGCACCGTGGGTGTGAACAAAATTAGGCAAAGCTTTAGAGCTAACCAATTGATAAACTTCATTCCCCTAGCTAGTACATCTCCGAAGGGCTCTCTTTTATTTGCTTCCCATAAAATGTCGTCTTCATTTTCGATCTGAACATTAGGGTTTAGGTGCATGTTAGTGAATGTTAATTAATGAAAGTAGTATTCAATGGGGGACTGTATTGAAATTAACCAAGAACGTGTGAAAACTATGACTAAAAGAAATAAACACTTGCCAATGAAAAATCAACCGCGGGGAAATGAGACCGATAATGGCTGATAGTTCCTCTCTTGTCGCATTCGTATTTTCCCTACAATAAAAGTTATTTATGATTTATATATAAAAAAAATTCTAATTTCACCGTATTCAACCATATAAAAACAACTTGGCTTTGTACCGAACACTACGCATCCTACTTGTGAGGACAAAACAATATGGTCCAAACTTGAATAGGGAATACCAAACATGGAATTAATAAAATAATGTATTTCTACATTTTGTTCTATTTATTTAAAAAATGATTAAATCAGTTTATATATTTACCTTATGCTAACATTTTAATAGTAAAAAAATAGATAAAATTTTAACAGAAACACCAGTTTATTTTTTGATTTAATAATTTTTAATATAATTACTTTTGCCATGAAATATGATGTTATATATTGCATTTATAATACGGTATCTTCGGATGTTAGCAATCATACCAATCGTTCACGACAAACTTCAAGTGCTATAATTGGTGGGCGATTGAAAGTTGGTTGCTGATCATTATCACTAATCCTCCCATTTCCTTCCTCATATGAAGTGACATCTGACAGTTCTGGTTGGTCTTCACCATGAAATATTCCGACCGCCGTTTGCAATGTCCTGTAATAATCCAACCACATATAAAAAAACATGACAACACTTGCCTCAGGAAAAGAAAACATTTGTCAGATATATGCTAAAATTTTGGTACCTTGACATAGGGGAAGTGATGACTAACTCAATCCTTTTAAGCAGTCCATTGGCACACACATCTTTCCGCTTCTGCCGAACCTGTTAAAAAGAACTCCAAAAGCTATGTTACTTTGACTCCAGCGTAAATTTATCTAATAATGCGAATACTTGGAGAAAAATATCACCTGCTGCCAGCCCTGAGAGGAGAGTTGAGCATCAAAAAACTCAAAGGATGTTAATGGATCTCGACTTTTCTCTGATTCTAGATTGTGCATTCCTTGTGCATGCCTTACCTGAACGTTCGTACATAAATAAACACTAAATTATATTCTTCAACAAATTGCTTTAAAAATATTAAAAGAAACTGAGCACAAACCAGATGAAGAGTTTTACAAGCGCCAGAGGGAATTTTTTCCATTACTGCAAATATGCAAGATAACCTGCAGAGAAGAAAGGATAAATGAATATGGAAGGTAAATTTTGGGTTATTTATAATGGCTACCCCACGAAAATAAGACCAATTTTATTCAATTTAAACCGTTGGCGTAGTCCCACAGACAATTATAAAAAGATATCTTTTTCTTTTTACTTAGATAAACTCTAAGCTAACTACTCTCGAAATTTATGTCTAACCTAACCAAACAAAAAATGAAAAAAAAATACGGCTTCTCTAGAAGTAGAAAATTTGTCACAAAACGAGACCTAGTTGACGACCAAAAGACCAAGAAAGGAACTATGATCCTTAAAGGAAATTTCCCAGGTAAATAACCCAGAAATATTAAATAGATAAAGAAGAAAGCAAAGAAGAAGGTTTTTCTATTTTTCCGAGCTTGGAAAAAGTTGTAAATAATCAAAACCAGACTTGACAAAAATATGAATAAAACATAAAATTTCCACATGGGCTTTTAAATATTATTATATGAATATAATTCAAAGAAACTAAAGCAAAAAAAAAAAAAAAAATTTGTGGTTGTTTAATACCAGAGAAATAACGAGGGAGTGAGTAAGGAGCTAAAAAGATATTAGTTGAGGGAGGAAATCACGCCACTGGGAGACGGCTGAAACTTTTACTTTTTTTTTTTTTTTAACTGGATTATTCTTAAGTAACAATAATAAAACATTTGGGGGGAAGAAGGAAGAGAGATTATCTTTTCTATTTTATTATTTAAAATACGGATAATTATTTTATATATTTTCAGTAAAAATTCCATTAGATTTGGATTGATATCATTTTTTCCGACTATAATAAAATAAAAATTAAAGAATTAAAGAATGGCACTTAACATCATCTTAAACTCGGTTGTGAAGTTTTTCACTCCGCTACCAATATAGATAGAATAATTACCCTTTAATTTTTAGAATATGTATATGTATAGGTATATGTATATAGATATAGATAGATAGATAATTGATAGTGGATGGGTAGCTTGGAATTAAACCGATCTTTCAAGTTTTACAATATAATATTTTATCACTAGGTCGAAGTTGTTAGCCTATCTATATCTATATCTATATCTATATCTATATTTATTATTAAATATGTGACTAATTTTGATGTCATTAAGTGACATCATGATGTGCAAGCTTATTAAGAGCTATATTGAATTTAAATTTAGGTTAATGTAAATTTTGACCCTTGAACTTTATAATAAGTCATATTTTGGTATAGAGAGGATTATATAAAGCGTGATTTCACATTATCCCTATCCTTTTTCAATAGGAGAATGAAAAATTAGATTTTCCTCCTGATTTTCAACTTTTTCTTCTTGAAAATTTTCAAATTCAACTAAAAATGTTGAAAATCAGGAGGAAAAATCAAATTTTCATTCTCTTATTGGAAAGAGATAAAGATGATGTGAAATCACAGATTCATACAATCCTTTCTCTTTTGGTATATGTGTTTTTTTTTTGTGCATGTATTTTGATACTTAAACTTGGTAACTAGGTCCACTTTGTTACATGAGATTCAATGGCGAATCCAGAAATATGACTTAAGGGGACAAACTTATATAAGCATTGTCAGGGGCGAAGCTAGAAAATTTTTTGGGAGAGGGTCGGAATTAAATTGTTTATTTTTACAATAGTAAAAGTGTAATTTCACTATTTTAATAGCTTATATCTTTATAATTTTTAAGGGATAAAATCAATTTTTATTATTTTTGGGGGCCAAAGTACAATTTTACTATTATTAATTTAAAATTTTATAAATTATAAAGGGTCTAAATAAAAAATTTTCTATTTTTTGGGGTCGGGCCCGTGCCAACCCTCTTGGATCCACCCTTGATGAGGTTCGATTATGTAAAAAAAGTGATGATGTATAACTTTGAGATTGTGCTACATCATCAGTTGAAAATTAAAAAATTATATAAAATTTATTTTTTAAAAAATAAATAATACATTTTGTTAAGTTTCAAGTGATTGTGTGGAACAATCTTAAATGCCACATCATCACACTTTTACATAATCCAAGTTTAAAGATAAAAAGAAAAAATTACCAAGTGCCCAGATTGAGAAAAAAAAAATAGTATCTATAGGCACCAAAGTATTGCCCTGTTTAGAGGTAAAAAAAAAAAAATACTACTTTGTTTATCTCCTCTTTACATGTATTCTTAGTCCTATTAATAGTTCCTTTGGTGGTCATTGCAAACAATTCTAAGTTGACTAAAAATTCTAGTAATACAATTTCTCCAAGAAACTCCTTCGGCTTTTCTTTCCTTTTTCTTTAAGATTTGCAACTAGCAAGCTTTCTCTTTTAGGCCATTCGTGAAATAGTCTATCATTCCATCTTCCATCTTGTATCAATTTGGCATTCAAGTCGGGTTTTCTCTATGGCTAACACTACCGCAATTATAGGTTCTTGAAACAACCAAACAAGAGGAGATACTTGAAAAAATCAGGAAAATGTCACCAATCTCCAAAAGGAGTTCCATGCTTTGAGAGAATATTTTGATCATAGATTTGAGGAGATGAATCTCTACATAGATGTTTTCACTATAGATTGGAGGCCTACGCGTGAAGCTAGGGAATTTGCCTAAGCACCAGGGCATGAGAAGATGTGATCCTATTCAACCATATCAATAACAAGACTTCTATCCAGTGGGAAGATGTGATCCTATTTCACTAGAAGTGGAATACCAGTAGGCGGTGGCAACCTTAAGGGATTTTGGTCCACCTCATATTTCAACCAGGCTTATTTGGACCTTTTGTGTATAATCTGTTATCCAAGATTTTACGCAACACTTATAATTTATCCAATTGAATAGTTATTTTTTATTTCCCAAATATTAATTAATTAATTTATTTATTTATTTAAACTATTTTTCAATTCAATTCTAATTTCACTAAAGTCATGGTAATTTTACCATATTAGATTCCATGATGAAATTAATTTAATTGCCTCATCCAACAAATCTTATGATTACTAACTAATTTAATTTTCACTTCAAATTTCAATTATTTAATTACAATAATAATTCAAAGAAATTAAATTAATTTCTAAGTCATCTTTTGTACTTAGCGAGAAAATGCATTCACTGCAGATAGTGATACATGCGATTTACATTCAATTCGTTTCGAGTTATCTCGAGCTAGCGGAGGGACCGACTGGACATATATAATTAGGGCTTGAATAATATGTAATTAAGTTTCAGCCTTTTCCCTATTAATTACAACTTAATTAATCATGGATTTATTCCACTATAGTACCATGATTGAACTCTCCCTTATTATATATCATTATAAAGACTACTTTATTAAGTGTTTATCCAATAACTTTGTCATAAATGTGTGTTACCCTCGTAGGATACCCTTAATCTTTTTGAGACAAAATCTGCTCTCCCAATATGATCATATTCTATCGCATGGTTTTCATTACATATTGATCCTATTTCGTGCTCGGCCTATAAAATTGCTTTCATATGCTCGATTAAAACTCAATTTTATTATTATTTGACATATGAATTTAGCCTATAAATAGGCTCTTTTACAACCTTAGTAAATACACCCATTAGAGATTAGAACTCATAACACATTTAGAGAATTTTGTGTTTACGTTTGAGAGTTCTTTGTTTTCCGGTTTTTGGGGTTTAGTTTTTATCTCCATCTTTTGTACTCTTCGTTCTTTTGCCATTATAATAAAATTATCTTTACCCGTGGTTTTTTATCCTCTTTGGAGGAGTTTTTCCACGTTAAATTTGTGTGTTCAATTTCTCAATTTATTCCGCTATTTTTACTTGTTGCTTAATCGGGACGATCCTAATACTATACATGCCAAACTGCAAAAAGGCAAACTCAAAATGCCAGCATTTACACCCTTTTACCAGTTCCTGAGCATATTTGCCAAGATTTACTACAGACTTTATGCTCGGATTGCCACAAACACAACGAGGTATGGATTCAATTTTGGTTGTGGTTGGCCCATTTCAACCCTTGCAATTAAACTATAGAAGCCTCTAATATACTACTTTTTAAAGAGATAGTTTGCTTACACAAAGGTCGTAAGTCGATCACCTTTGAATGAGATACTGCAAAAATATTTTCATTCCATTTTCCTATATTGTATCGCATCAATTCTGTCATTGGATTTACCAAAAACATCACTAAAAAACTTGAATGATACCATACGTAAAGAGTAATTATATCATTTAAATATATATAATATTCTCTAAACTTATAATTTTTTAATTTAAAATTAGAAAATTAGTACTCGCATATATGGCGGAAACATACCCGCACCACTCACACATACCACACCCACAACAAGGACTTAGGGGCAAGTTTAAAAAGAGGAGAGAAAAGAAAGGAGAAACATGTATGCTAGTTCAAAATTACGCAATTTTTAAATGTTTTATTTTTTTTTCTTTTCATTTTTAAATAAAAACCAATAAAAATAACCATATTAGTCTTTTCATTTAACACAAATGAATAAAAATAGGCATATGGCCTGATTTGAACCCACGCCAAATGATTAGTAAAACCTTACATTTATCGTTCAATCAAAACTTCATTTCAATGTATTATATACAATTTTCTTTTAATATGCACAATTTATTATCTCCATTAGTTGTATATAAATACTATTTATTAAGTGTTTTACTAAGTTGTTGTCTCCCTCAATCAAGTCACCAACTCGATTAGTAAAATTATGAAAATATGAGGATATATTAGTCTTTTCATTTTAACAAAAACCAATGAAAATATGAATATGTGATATTTAAACTCGCATCAATTGAATTAGTAAAATTTTAAATTTACCATTCAACCAAAGCTTCATTTTGATATATTTTATGCATTTCTATTTTAATATGCACAATTTATTATCTCCATTAGTTGTATATATTAATAATATTGTTAATTGAGTTGGTGTCACAAATCAACTCGACGTTAACTCACAATTGATGCTAAAATCATGATAAATAATTGTAGTACATTTAGTATTGTTTATATTATATATTTATATGTTTAAATTTCGTACATATTGTATATGTGTTGTTATTATTATTAATTTCAAATCTTACGTTGAATTATTTATTATATGTTATTTTAGACACACACTTGTGTTCTAAATATATATTATTATTTTCCTTCCATTTTTTCATCTCTCCTACCAAACAAACTTATAAAAAGAAAAATTATGTATCCATCCTTTCAAATTTCCACTTTACTAAGCAAATTCAAAAAGGTAAAAAAGTTGGGATAAGGTATTATACACATGACAAAGTGAAGAAAGATGAAGAACAAGATAGGTAAGGACAAAGTGCACGTGAAAATTGATGGTCGGTGTAACTGTATGGATAGAACGTTCATGAAAAACATGATATTGAACTTTAATAAGAGCCCACCCCTTGCTTTTCTAGCTTTCTTTGTTATTATTGAGGTACCAATTCATGTCTTGGAAAAATTATAATTTATGGGAACTTTGAGGTATATTCTCAATAGATAAAGGTAGAGGTTGAATCATAAAATTATGGTTTCATATTCTACTTCATTAGACCTTTACAACAGTATATCATTTACTCAAAATGGTTGAGTGATGAATGCGAAATTGATGCTCAAAGTAAGCTGTCGAAACCATTTTTTTAATAAAAAGATCGACTTGGATTTTGAAAAACAAAAACGGGAGTTGCCACTGACATTTTTTGAGGTGTGATCGGATCACCTTGCAATTCAATTGTTTTGATAAAACGTTTTGATTTTATTAAAACAATAATTTTGGTCTACGGAATTTAAGAAAAATGGGTTCGGGAGTCAGTTACATGTGAGGAAGGATTAGCACCCTTGTCATGCCCAAAATTGGTACCTAATCAATTAATTAATGTCTTAATGTCGAAAAATTGAAAATTCGGAAAGAAATTTAAAAATATGCTCCTTTTAAAATCACTTAAAATTTTAAGGAAGGGTGCTCTTCTCGTTAATCGAGAAAATGAATTATATCCCGTGAGTTAGGACACAATATCTTAAATCCCAAAACGAGAATAAACACCAAAAAATTTATTTATTTTTAGAAATTTTGATCATTTCGATTTTGGAAAAGAAATCATATCCCGTAAGTTGGAGCACGGTCCTTTTCTGATTCCCGAGATAAAATTTTTTTTTAAAATGTGAAAAAAAGGTTCGTGGATTCGAAATTATCGAAAAATTGGGACCTCGTAAGTTAGGATACGATCTTTTCGAAAATTCCAAACACCGAGTGTTATGCTATCTTGGAAGCTTTTAGATAAAATGATTTCAAAACTTAAACCATATTAAACATAACTTTTGAGCGAATAAAACGCGATAGAATGATAATGTACAATCTGAAGTGATAATTTGTAAATCAAAATGTACTCTAATGAACTACAAATAACCAATAAATACGAATAAATAATACAATACACACAAGAGCAATAATATCGCATCACATATTATATAAATTCCAACATTAACAATCAAAGACTAATGATCTAAAAGTCAATCCTAAAAGAAAATACCAAGCAAATTAACACAAATAAAATGCAACAAATTTTAAAACAACTACAAAAAATAGCATAAAAATTTGGAATTAGCAATGTATAAACAATAAATTATATGTATAAAAATTTTAAAAAAATAATTAATATGAAAACTTGAAAAAGTTTTAAAATAGAATAAAAAATAAATACTATATGAAGTAGTATAAATGAATTTTAAAGCAAATATTGCATAAGAATATTATTGTATAAATCTTTAAAGATGAAATATATAAAAGTGAATTTTAAAAGCATATTATAAAATAAAACCATAAAAATGTGTACGAATTATATTGAATTTACATAAAAAAACATATGAAATAATATATATATGGAAATTAAAATAATAATATATAATAAATTAAAAAATATTAATACATGAAAAGCTTAGAAAAATAATACATGCAAAATTAAAATAATAATATTCGATAAATTTAAACAATGTTAATAAAAATTTAAAATATTATTGAGCTTGATCATTAAAATAATATTAATTTTAAAATTAAATACATTAAAAATAATGGAATAATAAATATTTAAAGAAAATCAAGCACATTAAATAGGCAAGGATTAAATTAAATTAAAAAACAAAATTGAAAGAAAAAAATGAAAATAAAATAAAGCAAAGGGGCCGAATGTAATGCGCGGATAACTTGGGGGACCAAGTGGGAAATAATCCTCGTCCCTCCAAAACGCGGCATTATAACTTGGGCCGAAATGAAACAAAAACAAAATGCAGGGCGAAATTAAAAAAACTGATTTGAATACGCCACGGAAAACGGGGGACCAAATGCGAAAATTTTTCAATAGCTGCAAAACACGCTGATCCTCTCCTCGGGTCGGGTCAATACGCAGGTCACAGGCCTTATACGACGTCGTTTTAAGGCCACTGAAGCAGGCCTTAAACGGCGTCGTTTCTTACACCGTATATAACCATTTTAAAACCCTAAAATTAGCAGCTATCAGTTTTAAACAAACTTAAAAAAAAAAAAAACTAAACATCCGCCTCCAAAACGCTGTTCTGAAAATTGGCTGCTCCAAAGTTAATCGATCCCCTGCCCGAGCCCCGATCGCGACGGAGTGAGCAAGGATTCGACACCCCCAGGTAATTTCTTTCTCTTTCAATCTTTTTTTTTACCCTATAATAAATAACAGAAAGAAAAGCAACGAGAAAAAAAAACCTCAAATCACCTTAAAAAAACTCTGATTCTCTTTTTGCTTCTTAGATTTCTTTTTGAAAAAAAAAAATTCCATCCGTTCTACAGCGCTACAATCGGCTTTATATAGCCGAATAAATTAAAAAAGAAATTACAGAAAAATGTTTTATATATTTTTTTCTCTATTATTTGTTGTGTTTTCTGTTATGCCTACTTTCTTTTTCTGTTTGTTGTGTTCGTTACAGGTACAGCCAGCTGGAGTGGAGGCGCGTGTGGGAAAGATGCTCGTGGCTGCTGTGCATGGGGAGAGCGGCGCGGACTGTTCCAGAAGCTAGGTTTTTTATGATTTTTTTTTGTTAGGGTTAGTGTTAGGCATTTGGGCCTGTAATTGGGTTTGATGTAATGGGTTTGATTTTTGGGTTGTGTAAATGGACTTTTATGTTTGGTTTATTATAATTTGGTTTTAATGGGCCCGAGCAGAATTTGGGTTTTACATAAGCTATTTATAAATATTTTTTGAGAAAAAGAAAAGCTTAGATCCACGTTGGTTAAATATCAAGTGTGTGATGTGTATATATATGAGAACCCACTTAAAAGGCAATTGAGTGACTAAGCGTGAAACCTTGTCTCACACGTAGAAGGGGTGGAGGTCCAAACTTGTTAGGGTTGGGGCTCACTCACACGACATGGGCGATGCGAAATGTTTGGATTGGTCAAGCCCAAAATGGGCCTTCAGATATTTAGCCTAAAACTGATCATGGCACAACCCAAAAGCCCACCCGAAATGTGAGAGGGTTTGGGAAAAATATAGGCCCAAAAAATGGGCTTGGACAAAAAAATAAGGCCCATTTAAAAAATGGGCTTGGGCCTTGGGTAAGGCATTTTTTGCCTGGGCTTGGCCTGGTCCAAATTCACTAAAGGACAAAAAAATACTCTTTTTTTTTGTTTTTGAATGTTTTTTTCTTGTTATTTTCTCCCTATTTTGCTACCATTTTGTTATTATGTTGCTACTATTTTGTTGTTATTGTTTGGATATTGTATAAAACTTATTTTATTGTTAATTTTGTTATTAATTTAAAGGCATTCGTTAATTTTGTTATTATTTTAAAGGCATTTGCTTGTTAAGTTGCATTTATCTTAGTGTTATTTAAATTTACATATTTTTTAAAATTTATTTTCAATTTGTTGGAAAATATTTATTTTGATGTTTTTAGTATTTTTGATGTATTATATATATATTTAAAAAGTTATATAAAAATAATATAAAAAATTAATACGAGTGGGCCGGGTGGAGCTTGGGCAAAATATTAGGCCAATTTTTTGGGACAAGCCGGGCCCGAGCCTAGTAAATGGGTCTGAATTTTTAGTTGAGCCCGGCCCGGCCCGACCCATGAGCACCTCTAATTTAGCCCAACACGAAATTTATTTTTCCTCAGCAAATATATACAAAATCTGATATAAAATGACATATATATCCTAATTTTATTAGATTTGATTTTAATCAAATTGATTTAATTGCCCCTTTAATGCAGATTTTGTCTCCTTATACATGAATATTTCCAAAAACTCCCCCACTTTGAATGCCTATAAAAGGCTAAGACTTCTTCAGAATTTTTTGCTCAATCTCACTCTCTCACACCGAGATTATTTTCTATCCAAAATTCTTCTCTTTTCCTCTTTATATTTTCCAACATTCAATGATAGAAAAAGGCGGGCAAAATACCTAAAAAGGCCCAAATTTTTTTTAAATTTACGGAATTAGGCCCTGTAATTCATTGTTTATCGGAATCGGCCCATTACACCAAATCGCTGCCACGTAAGCGCGATGTCAGAGTATGGTTTAGCAAATCGCGGCCACGTCAGCGCGATTTGCTGACGTGGCAACTAAGCGCTCTCTGAGGGGCGCGATTTCCTGCTGACGTGGTGCGTCCCAGTGGACGCGATTTACCCTGCGCGTTAACAGTGCAACAATCAAAAATTTGACCGTTGCCCCCCAACGGTAAAAAAAAACTATAAATACCCCCACCCCTTTTTTTCACAAACAAATCTTCTCTCAAATTTCCTCTCAATTTCCTCTCAATTTCTCTCATATTCATATTTAATCTCAATTAGCTCTCAATTTCCCTTTAATTTTCTCTTAAATCCTTATTTTTAAAAATTTTGATTTTTTTAAACCGAAAAAAATTAGTCTTAAATCCGTATTTTTTAAAACTGAAAAGTTTGTACGATTTCACTAATGGACAGAGGATTGACTCGTCTTGATAAGCACCACATATCCGTGGAACAAATGAAGATGGTAAGTGTTAAATTTATTTTTTAAATATTATTTAAGATATTTTTTATTTATGTAATTTTAGATAATTAATAATTTATTATTTGTTATAAAAGCCTGTAGATCGGGTATTGGAATGCAAAATCTGGAATATGCATGCTCCTCTATCACCGTTGATAGAGAACTACCTGCGGGAAGCGGGTTTTTGGCACGTGGCAACGGTAGGCCGGAGATGCAAGCTGTACTCGAAACTAATTAGTGTATTGATCGAGAGGTGGAGACCCGAGACGCACACATTCCATCTTCCATGTGGAGAGTGTACTGTCACTTTGGAAGACGTCAGCCTACAATTGGGATTGCCGGTGGACGGACACCCAGTCATGGGGTCTGCCCAATCTAGCAATTGGCCAGCGATGTGCTACGAGCTTCTTGGCGCTATTCCGGATAAAATGGAAAGAGGTAAGATCGAGATGGGCTGGTTGCGAGACACATTCCCGGATCCGGATGAAAATTCAACTGAAATAGAAAGAATCCGGTATGCTCGGGTATATATTCTTCAGTTAATTGGAGGTTATCTGATGTCGGACTTGTCACGGAGCCGCGTACATCTAAGATGGCTGCTGAAACTCGTTGATTTTAGAGCAGCCGGTGAATTGAGTTGGGGGTCTACAGTCTTGGCCACATTATATCAGGAGATGTGCGCGGCGACGCAACCGAGGAGAGTAAAAATCGGAGGTTGCCTGTCACTACTGCAGTCATGGACACGGTTTCGCTTTCTATTTCTACGACTTCGAGTGGACCACCCATATACATTTCCACTCATAACGAGGTAAATTCTATATTAGATTTTACGATTATTATGTAGATATTTAAAAATAAAAGTATGCTAAAAGTTTATTTAATTAGGTGGAACCATCCAGCAAGTCATGCTTGAATACCTACCGAACTTGAAGATATACGGCTTCTATTAGACCAAATGTCAGAAGCACATGTAAGTATTAAATAAAATTGATATTTCCATAATTTTCTAGTCGATTGGTAATTAGTATTTAGTATATAGTATTATGTATATAACTAATATTTCTATCATGTGGATATAGTTTCAATGGACACCATACGAGGATCCGGCAATTCGAGCAGTAATTCCGGATGAGTTCTTACAAAATCAAAATTCTTGGCACGTGAAAGTCGTGTTTATCAACTACACAACCGTGGAGCCGCACCAATCAGATAGAGTGCTACAACAGTTTGGATGTAGACAACCGATTCCCGTAGAACCGGAAGAGTTTGATGAGCAACACAAAGTCGACCTTCGGTAATTGAATACGGATTGACCGTGATACTGGTCCGAGTACATGGAAATATGGGAAGATCGGTATGAATATCAACCTACTCGAGAACCAATAATCGTTCTAGAGTTAGCGTGCGTGCCTGAATACATGCCATGGTTTAGGATCCATGTCAAGCTGTATTTACTGACGCTAGAGGAGAGGCAGTGGCAAATACGTGTCGGAAGGGAAAGGCGCGGACCTCTAAATCCAAGACGAGGAGACGACGACGATGGCCCCTCAACGAGGCCCAGATAAATCACCTGGCCCATCATCAGCGGCCATGCAATCACCAGGCCCAATGAGAGCACCAACACAGTCACCTGACCCAGCAGTTCAACCGATGATACCCATGCAACCGCCTTTTCAGATGATGCCAGGTGCGTTTCCTAGCCCTTTTATGTATCCTAACCCTTACATGTATCCTTTTCTGAGTCCTATGGCAGGTTGGAGCCAATGGCCCGGTTCAGCTTCATTTTTCATTACACCGAGTGGACCGCCGATGTATAAGCCAGCGACGCACGAGGGATCGCAAGAGGGCCGTCGGGGAGCTCTTCATTTTACTAATCCCTACCACCGTATAGGTTTCAAACACCGTCGCCGATGGTGATGCAAACACCTCCACATTCACTATTCTTCCAAGGTGGATTATCGTCCCAAGTTCAACAACCAGATGCCCTACCGGAAGAACTAGAATCCCCGCCGGAGGAACCACAACTACCGCCGGAAGCTGGACAAAGGAGGAATCCAGCGCGTAATCGTCGACGGCCGCCATGTGGCACTGAATCCGGTGGGCACGGAGATTGTTTTTTGTATTTAAATTTATTTGTACAAATATTTTGAATATTTTGATATTATTTGATGTAATAAAATAGAAATTTTTTATTTATTACTTTAAAACCCTAAACTAATTAATTAAAAATTTATAAATGTATAATTTATAATTAAATGTTTAATTTAAAAAACCCAAACCCTAAAATCTAAAGACCACGACTTTTAACTTTAAAACCCCACACCCTTAGCCTAAAAACCCTAAAACCTTAACCTAAACACCCCAAACCCTAACCTTAAAAACCATATTTCGCAAGTGAACACGATATTGCCCACCAACAACGCCTTGGTGCGGTCTGTCAAACTCTGCACGCGAAACCATAAATTGTCTCGATCGTGACACACTGTGTGCATGGTGTTTGCCCTCGCCTTGGCCTTGTTAATTTCTTGAACTACCTTACTGCTCCATACATGTCCTCCCTGCATCTGGCCTGCATGACTTACTGCTCGCTTTGGAAATAGTGCCGCCAAACGAAAATATGTCTCTCACACTACCGATGTTATCGGTAGATGGCGCGTTCCTTTAAGAACAGAATTTATGCATTCAGCCAAGTTCGACATCATATGGCCATATCGTAGGCCGTCGTCGTATACTTGTGCCCACTGTTCGAAACGTATGTTACAAAGGTAGTCCGCCCCTTCTCCGTTAATTGAACGTAAAATTGCCAACATATCGTGAAAACGGTCTCTATTTATTTCATACCTTGCCAATATAAGTTCATAGCGAATATTACATACCACTTCTACCAATAAATAAAACTATTTCAAATTGACAAATGAAATAACACAGATATAGACAAAATACCCATGTTGGTCAATTGTCGTCGTTCACTCTTAGATGGATATTGCCTGTAGTAGTTCGAAGCAACGTGTCTTAGGCAATATCTATGGTGTGTACGCTGCCATAAGCTTCCCTGTTAATCAAATACAGCCAGTATACCGGCACCCTGATCTAAAATAACACAGATATCAGGTTGGGGGCACACATGCCTCATTAACCTAGAGAGAAAGAAATCTCAGTTATCAGACGACTCTCCCGGTGTTATTGCAAACACAATTGGAAGAATTCTCCCACCGTCATCCTGTGCCACTGCAAGCAATAGCCGATGAGTATACCTACCGAACATAAAGGTACCGTCGATTTGTACCAATGGCTTGCAGTATGAAAATACGTCTCGACATTGCTTAAAGGTCCAAAACAGGCGTTTAAACACTTGACATCCACGTATCTCTCTAGCACCTGACACCTGACACCACTGCCATATTTTATTATATGAGGCGTCCCACCCACTATGCATCTTTTCCAACGCCTTTTGCTTAACAATCTAAGCCTTGCAGTAAGAGGGTGTGTACCCCATTTGGCTACGGATATTGGCAATTAACACCGGCACTAATGTCCTGGGATCTGCTTTTACCATGGGTAGTATCAAGCTAGCTAACATGGCTGAATCCATCTTGGGATGATCTTGTGAAACACCTATAAACGGAGTACATTAAACAATGCAACATTGCATAATAAATGTATTATTCAAAAATCATAAATATTGTACCTGCAGCACATGTATATGGACCTTTGTACTTTTTAATCTTCCACTACCCTGTCATTTTCCTTAACGAGGCGTAGATTTTCCATGAACATGTGCCGTATTGCACCGCACACTTCGCCTCAAACTTATCAAATTTTGATTTAACGACGTGGTAGTTAACACCGTTTTTTATGCTATGTTGTTTCAAAGCACCAATAAAACTATCATTGTTGGTAAACTGATCACCAACTTCAAATTCGCCCGAATCTACCCCCGAACTTGTACGATCATGCAACCGGTGTGGTAGATCTGAAAACTCTAACGTATCATCTGCAGACAGATCGACATTATGCATGTGGGCTGGAGATGAGTATGCTCTGAATCGTAGATTTTCTTCTTCATCTGAACTCCTTTTAGCATCTTCAGGTTCTATTAGAATAGGCTCCAATTCAGAAAATAAGCCAACTTCTGCACCATCGGGCCCGGGCTCTCGAGGTGGATCCACATTGGAGTCATCTTCTAACCCACAATCATCTGCAGCGTACGAGGTCCCCTCACCGGTTGACGTTGTAGGGAGTACATCATCCCTTCTTCTGGGCATTTCATAACATCCCCAATTGGATGTAGATTGCCACCCACTAGAACTTGATGCCGTTCCCCAGTACGTATTTCTAGCATCAAACATCAAGCCACCGACGTACATGTCCTATCCACCGACAAAGTGTAATGGCCCAAATTCAAAATTATCGGAATAGTGGTTTCGTAACCACAAATCCAATTTAAAGAGAAATTTATTTTAATATTTTGCATGAATATTGATATGATAGGAAAAATCGTATGAAAATATCGATAGAAAAATTTTCTTGATTAAGCGGTTAGTTAGAAAAAGAAATTATTGAAGAAATTAGGTAAAATAAGATATCGAGACTTGATCTCGTAAAACCGAGTCAAAAATATTTTATAAATATTTATGAAGTGTTAGTAATATGGTATTAAAATTTCGTTAGAAAATTTTAATGTTTGGGTAGTCAATTAAGTAAAAGGACTAAATTGAAAAAGGTGTAAAAGTTACTAGAGGATTAAATAGCTCAATTGTGAAATGAGGAGGGACATAAATTGCAAATAACCCCAAAAGGAGATATTTTGGGCGGCATACGCTGAGAAAAATCAGGAGAATTGAAGAAATAAGGGTAAAATTGGAATATTACAAAATTTGCTTTAAAAGTTAGGACTAAAGTGGAATTATCTAGATTTCTCTTTATTTTTCTGCACTCTCATCAGCCAAAAAACGTCCTAAGGGTTTCTTCAAGCTGATTTTTCATAATTTTTGCACCAAGTGAGTTAATTCTTGCCTTTTCTTGTAATTTTGTGTTTCTAAGACTTTTACAACTAGGTCCTATTACTAAATTCATTAGTTTTGATTTTATGAATGATATTGAAAGTTGATATGAATATGTGCTGGAAGTTTATGAGGAAATAGGATGAAATTGATGCTTTAATTTGTTTATGAGATGATTTTATTAGGTAATTCCAATAGAAATTGATTTGTAGGACCTAATTGTGAAAAAGTTTGGAATTAAAGTTTAGTGCTGAAATTCTGATTTCCAAAGGTTATAAGGTCGTTTAAAGTGATATAATAAAGTGTTTATTGATAAAAAAATCAGCTCAATTGAGAGGTTAATTGAGCAGGGACGAAATTATCATTGTTGAAAGTTTAAGGGAAAAATGGTAATTAACACCATGCACTAAAACAGTTTTGGACAGCAGCAGTACTTTGACTTTGAAAAATCACCAAAAATTGTAGAGATCGAATTAGAGGATGAATAAAATATGAAATTAAAGCTTATTGAGTATAGTTTCTTATAAAAGAAACGGTGTAAGCAATGGAATTGTAAATCATGAGATATAATAAATTTTGTGAGATAAGGTCAGAATGAATTCGGGTTCCCTTGTTCTGACTTTGGAAAATCATTAAAAATTGTAAAAAAATTATTATGAGTTATAATTTATATGCTTAGAATCCTTAATGAGTCTATTTTCTGAAGAAATAAAGGAAGCATCATCCTAATTCTGTACAGTGAGATAATTAATTTTTAGTGAAGAGGGATCAGAACTGTCATACAGTGAAACAGGGAAAACTTTAAAGAATAAACTGTACTTATTGGCTAAACCAAAAATTCTGAAATTTTTATGGTAAGAAGATATGTGATTCTAGTTTCAGGGAAAATTAACGGATCTTAATATGCAGTTCTGTAGCTCAAGATATAAATAATTTAGTGACTGTGACTCAGTGAGGCAGCTTTGAATGCACTATAAATAATAATGGAATTGTAGAGAAAGTTACATATGAACATGAAATGTATTAGATTAATGATTAAATTTATTTATTTAGATCCGGAAAATTCAAATACGAAGCAAGACTGAGGAAAATAAAAAGTTCGGGATTAGTAGATTTTTGTTTACGAACAATTGTCGAGGTAAGTTCGTGTAACTTGAATTATATTCTTAAATGCTTGAAATGTTTGTTATTGTTGTGAATATGATTTGTATGTTTATTGTATGATAATTGATGAAGTATTGATATACTTGATGAAAAGAGGAAATAAATCGGTTGAATGAAAGGAAAATTCGATGGATCTCTGAAAAGGAATTGACGGTAAAAGGATCTAGCCGGACGGGTGATCCTATCTGATATAGCCCTCCCAAAGAATATGTGGAAAATGGATTTAGCCGGACGGGTAATCCGAATTAGGTCTCAATTTAGCTTTGGATGGTAATTCAGATCCAAGCTCATTAGAGTAATTGTCGTTGCGAGGGATTTAGTGCGGGTGATAATCCCGACAATACTCGTGAGTTTATATTACGAGGATTTAGCTTTGGATTGGTAATCCCATTGTAAGGATGAGGTTCATGGAGTGTGCTCTCTGAAATGGAAATGTGCGCACATGAATATGAATTGACGGACCCGGATTCGTACACTTAGGTGTACCCCTGAATATCCATCGAAATTCCAAGTAGTTCAACGGGATAAATATGGAAAAATAACAAGGAAATGGAAATCATGGAATTGATGAGCTCATCAATCATTTATCTTTGTAATGAATTTGTATGAGGTTGAGTTTGTATGTGATAGGTATATGTTTATGTGAATTGGATGTGTGCTTGTGTTATTAAATGATGGATGTATAAGTATGGTAAGTATAATTCTGTTGCATGAACTTACTAAGCACAAAGTGCTTACCACTTTCTTTTTCCCTGTTTGTAGAGTTAAGAGCTCGGAGGTCGGATTTGGTCGGAGACACATCACACTATCAATCTCGAGATCTCGGTACATAAAGGAACTTTATTTTGGAAATCAATGGCATGTATAAGCTAGTAAATTAGATGTTAATGTGAAATGAATGTATGGTTAGCCATTGGTATGGCTAACAAATTTTGGTTTTGGTATGTGATGAAATTATCTTATGAATATCATAAATCTATCTTGAAAAAAAAATTCGGTAAAATCTGGTAATGCCTCATACTCTATTTCGGCGACGAATACGGGTAGGGGGTATTACACAAAGTGTCTTGCAGGGGATGTGCATTCGACTCCGCTACAAAACATGGGTTGTTCCGTATTTTGTAACCCGCTAACTGAGTGTCGGCCAAGGGTCGTGTATACATCTCGAACATTGCTCGCAAGTACATCATTTGGCGATGTAAATTGTACATATAACTCAATATAAGGTGCTCCACTAGCAAGATGAGTCTGCACTATTGCCTCCAAGCTACGAGCACATTTTATGTCGAACGAGTCATATTTCACCGGATCGACAGAAGAATAAAATCGATACGTGATAGACAGAACTTTCATTGGCGTTGTTTCGAAAATTTTACGTCTAATTCTTTTACGAAGTTCTGTCAAATCTATGTTCTGGTTAAAAACCAGTCGCACCGTATTCTCTGACAAAAAAACAACACCATTCTCGGTGTGGCAAACCTCACTGTTGACACCATTTTTTGGATGAAAACGGGGTCAACTTGGGTTTTGAAAAAAAAGAAACGGGAGTCGCCACCAACCTTTTTTTTATGATGTGTGATTGGATCACCTCGAAAAGGGGTTGTTTTTAATAAACGGTTTGATTTTATTAAAACAACAAGTTTGGTCTACGAAATTTAGAAAAACGGGCTCGGGAGTCGGTTACGTACGAGGAAGGATTAGCACCCTCGTAACGCCCAGAAATTGGTACCTAGCTGATTAGTTAATGTCTTGATGTCGAAAATCGAGAACTTGGAAAAATTAAAAATACGATCTTTGTATTAAATAAAAATTTGGGAAAAGAAGCATACTTCACGTTAATCGAGAAAGAGAATCATATCCAGTAAGTTAGAATACAATGTCTCAAATTCCCGATACGCGAATGAAAAATGCTTATTTAAAAGAAATTTAACTATCTTGGATTAAAAAAAGGGATCACAACCAGTAAGTTAGGACATGATACTTTTTTAATTCCCGATATCGTTTAAAACTTGAGTTTGAAAAGATTCGTGTAATACAGTTTAAAAGAATATTCAATTTGTTTAAATCAAATGAAGAAATCGCAACCCAATACGTTAGGGCACAATTTCTCAAAATATTAAACATTGGATATTGCATTTATTTTAAAAAATCTTCATCTTAAGAAATCAACGTGTCACATCCAATGCATTAGGACACGACGTATTGAATTCTCGATGATGAGCTTTTTATGTTTTTTATAAAAGAGTAACCTCGATTATTTTGATTCAACAAAGAAAATCAGAACCCAATACGTTAGGGCTCGATTCTCTCGAAGATCTCAAATATCGAGTGTTATTTTTATTTTGAAATTTTCCGTTTTTGAATAAAATCCAAGTAAAAAATGAATGTAAAATAATAATAATGATGATAATGCAAATAAAATAATACAAGCAAAATAAGAAAAGATAAATAAATAGATGACAAATATAATAAAAAGAAATAAACAAATAAAAGTAAATAAACAAATAAAATTAAAGCACTTTAAGTAAATAATAATAATGAGCATATAAATAAATACATAAATAAATTGACACCAAATGAAACAATAGTAATGAATAAAATTATAATGTATATATATATATATGCATGTATGTATGTATATATATGAAATAAATAAAATAAAATAAAAGCTTATAGGCGTATATATATAAATGTATAATGGAGCTAGACATATATATATATAGTAAAACGAATGTATATATATAAGCTAAAAATATTTAAGAAGAGATATAGATATATATACATAATAAGATATAAAGATATATAATAAGGTATGTATATATAAATAGTTATAATAGTAATAATAATAGGACAAGTATATTTAAATTTAAATAAGCAAAAAAAAAATATAACAATAATAATATAAGGCTAATGGTATAATATAATAGTTAATTTAACAGTAAAATAGCTAAAACAAAAAAGATTAAATTGAAAATAAACAAAATCTTAAGGGCCGAAATAAAAAATAAGAAACGGATTAAATCGCGACGCACGCGACAGGAAGGGGACTTGAAAGGAAATTTCCCCGCGTTGGTTAAACGGTGCCGTTACAGTGCAGCGTATGCACAGGATTCACGGACTAAATTGAAACAGACACGAAATTCGTGGCCAAAATCGAAAAAATAAAAAGGATCTCGAACACGCCACAAAGGAGGGGGGACCTATGGCGCAAATATCCCCTGAAAGCAAAACGCGTGGATCCTTCCCCTGGGTCGGGTCACCGCGCGGGTCAAAAAAGGGGAGGCCTAAAACGGCGTTGTTTTATTCTCTTTATAAAAACCAATTTTTTTTTTAAATTTTCATTTTTTCTCTTCTTCTCCAGAAAAGCCAAAAATTTTCCTCTCAAATCTCTCTCCCTCTCCTCATTGAGCCCATGAGGAGAGCCATTGTCGACGTTGTTGCCACGGCCACCCGTGCGTGGTGGCCGGAAACTTCAAAAAATGTAATTTTTTCTTTTTTTTGTTATATATATTATACGTATATAAATAAATGAACAAAAAATAAAAATAAAATAAAAAATAAAAAGGGGTTAGAATATGTAAAAACGAAAACAAAAAGAGCCAGAAATCACCTTTGATTTTTTTTTTTGTTTCTTATTTATGAAAATGTTACAAAGAGGAAAGGAAAAGAAAATAAAACCCCCATTACAAAGGTTTCAATCGGTTTGTATACCGATTTAAAAAAAAACAAAAGTCCCCCCCCGTTACAAAGGTTTCAATCGGTTTGTATACCGATTTCAAAAAAACAAAAGTCCCCCCTCTTTTTTACATTTGTTTCGGCTTTTTAAAGCCTTCTTGTTACTGCTTCTGTCTTGTTCGTTTCTCTCTTTTGCAGATGACAGGCAACGCGAGCGGGACGATGGGATAGTGGCGGTGGCAGCCTACGGACGACGCTGGTCAGAAGAGGCAGAGGGACGAAGGCCCTAGGTGCGGTGCACCTAGGGTTAGGGTAAATTTTTTCTGATTTGTGTTTTTGGGTATTTGGGCTGTGATGGGTTTCGGGTTTGGGCCAAGTTATTGGGCTGGTTCTTATTTTGGGTTGTAATTGGGTTAGTTGGGCCTGGTGTATCTGTTTTGCTGGTATAGGCCCGGGCAAAATTGGGCTTGTACACTCACCATCGTAGTAAATAACAGCACTAATATGTTCACTCATATTTGAAACTCTAACCTTCTTAGCCTCTCTAAATTATTTCTGCTGTGACTTATGCATTTTGAGAACATTTTTTTGCCTCATTTATAGCCTCAGCCCAAACATGCTACTGTAGCAAAAGCGCGTCCACGTGGGCGCGATTTCACAAATTCCCCTCATAAAGCATCCTGATAGAAGCAATTTTATACTATTTGCTCAGAAACGTCAACTCGAAATTATTTCTTCCAGGACCAATTGTAGCAAAAGCGCGTCCATGAGGCCGCGATTTCACAAATTCTTCGCAAATAACATCCTGCTTGAAGCGCTTTTTTATACTATTTGCTCAGAAACGTCAACTCGAAATAATTTTTTCAGGACCTACTGTAGCAAAAGCACGTCCACGTGGGTGCGATTTCACAAATTCTTCTCATAAAGCATCCTAGGAGAAGCGATTTTATACTATTTGCTTAGAAACGTCAACTCGAAATTATTCCTTCCAGGACCAACTGTAGCAAAAGCGCGTCCACGAGGGCGCGATTTCACAAATTCTTCGCATATAGCACCCTGCTTGAAGTGTTTTTTATACTATTTGCTCAGAAACATCAACTCGAAATAAATTTTTCAGGACCTACTGTACCAAAAGCGCGTTCACGTGGCCGCGACTGCATTAATCCTACACCTAAATCATCCTGCTTTGATTTTATCTTAAAAACCCATAAAATTTCCATAAAATATCCTGCAATAAACACGAACGTAATCCAAATTTCCATAAATTTTAATTAATTTAAATACGAAACCCTATTCCCTAAACCCTAAAATTTAATAAATTTTAATTTTCAAAATGTTATTTAATTTTAATTAATTTATTTATTTTTGAAACCCTAAAAATCCTAACGTTGGAATGACGGCGAAATCGCGTCCCTAGGAACGCGCCACATGGCCCTAAGTCTCGGTGCGAAGGAAATCGCACCCCTCAGACCGCGATCTGTTGCCACGTTAGCAAAGCGCGTTAACGTGGCCGCGACTTGCTGACTCATACCCTGACATCGCGCTGACGTGGCGGCGATTTAAGGGAATTGGGCCCATTCCGGTAAATAATCAATTACGGGGCCTATTTCCGTAAATTTAAAAAAATTTGAGCTTTTTTTGTTATTTTGCCCGAAAAAGGCATCATTTGTTCGTTGATCATTGCAGAGGTGTTATTGCTTCGATCTTCATGTTGTTGTATCCTAGGACACATTCGACCAAACATTTCTCCAAATACTGTAGGAGCGGTCGAATCTATCTTAAGGAAACCGTGTAAAACAGGCCTCAACATCTAGTAAAACTCGTTTCTTCTTTTTGATTTCTGGTTTTTATTATGTTATTTATTGGTTTTTCATATCCGATAATTTAAATATAAATTATTCAATTTATTTTATTTTTTATATATAAATATTTGTTTATTTATATTTATATATTTTATTCACTAACGTGTTTTGTCCAACAATATATCCTATAAATGATGTCGTAAGATTTAAATTAGAATTATCTTTTACAAATCTATAATTATTTTTAAATTTTTGTGATAAGAAATTCCAAATTTGAATCTGAATTTGTGGATAATTAAACAGGATAATTCAAATACATGTTACAAGATAGCCCAAAATGCATAGGTAACTAATTGATCATATATACATTCACGACACTTGTAGATAATTATGGTTTCACCTTCGTATATTTCATTGAGAAAAGACACAAATCGTCTCTTACAATGTTAATTTAATAATTGAAAAGTTTCTTCTAAAGAAGATTGGGATGAGCTTTGACCCAAATCCACGACAAGAAAATGGACCTAGATTGAGTAGAGCCCGGACTCTATCAAGGCTCAACTTGAACTAAAAGTTATTTATGGGCCTGTTCTTTACCTCCTTCACAATGTATATAAAAACTTATATTTGAGTTGATATCACAAGTTAATCGGATATTAGTTTAATTAAAAAATTTATTAAAATAATTTTATAAAGTAATAAATATTAATAAAAAAATTATTTTTGTGATTTAATGTTTTTAGTAAAATAATACTAAATTAGGATTTGAATCGATGACACATGAATTTTAAACTTTTAACTTAATCATTACAACTGAAACCTCACTTTATTTTAATATAATTTTTTATAAATATATATTTTTACATAAATTCGTGTAACAAGTTAACTGACATCAATTTAGTTAGGAAAAATATTTTAAAAATAGTGCTCTATAAATATTTTACTTTTATTGAAAAACAATTAAAAATAACTTACCTCTTATATCCATGTAGGTTTTTTTTAATCAAAACATTACTTCTCTCGTATTATTATTAATTTTGAACAATTTCATTATAGGTTCTGATCACATTTGCTATTTTTGATACGATGTCTTGAACTACCCATAGTCTCTCCCCAACCCATAAATAGAAGGATAATGCACTTTAACGCACTTGAACCCACGTCCTCCTACATTGGCAATAATGCCTATGCCAATAAAGATATTATAATCTCAAAATTATATACGAATTTTATATATATGTTCAAAATTATATACCAATAAAGATACTTTAATGTTCAATTTTATATATGAATTTTGGTTTTGCATAATTTTATACATAAAATTTTTATTTGAGACAATTCTTACAAATTATTAACACAATTATTAATATAGCATCATTTTATGTTTAAAATAATTACATTTATCCAATGTAAAAATAAATTGATGTGTTTATTTTTAAAAATATCTATTATTGAATCAAAATTAGAGTTTAGGACTTAAACCAAGTCACATAATTGATTGTACTCTCAATTAATGCACTCAAAATAACCGTTTCTCAAATGAACAACAATAAGTGCTCTTAGTACATTACATATACAAGTCTCCTAAATTTATAAGGAATTGAGACTTGCTAACATACTATATCAATTATGATTTTTCTTCCTTCGAAACAAGCAAGATAATATGTATAAAGAACATATTCAATGATACCAGGACAAGTCTTGACTCTTCAGGATATACTTCCAAATTTTGCTCGTTTCAATCACATTCATCTAACTTGGGAAGTTGATTGCTTCAATTCAAATCTAAACCAATCTTTACTATGTGTAGTTTGGATATCAAAGATGAGTTTATTGTCGTCCAAAGTATTAGCAAGAATCATAGCCCAATGAGTTTTGTTGCTCAAATTTCCCAACTTAAACATGATAAGTTTTCTAAGAAGACAATGCTATGATCAGTCGACACTGATCCAGATATTAATTTAGGCATGGCTTAAAAACTGCCTCAACACTTTTTTTTTTTCAATAAAAAGAACAATTTATTAATTACAAATTTCAGTGCACAAAAAAAGTCAACTAGGTAAACTGCAGGGGCACACTAGATGGGTAGGCAGGGGCTTTGGTCCCCTTAGAATAGAAATTTACATTTTAGCTCTTCTAAAATTCAAAATGTTATAAATTAATACATGGTAAAATCATATTTTGATCCCTTAAAATGATAAAACTGTGATTTAATCTTTCTAAAAATTACAAAGTTTTAAGCTTACAATGAAAAATTTTACATTTTAACTCTCATAAAAATTTTAATCTAATTTTGGTCCCTCTAAAAAATATTCTTAGCTTCGTCGCTGTCAGCTTGGGACGTAAAATGTCTAAGAGATAAAAATAAACAACATATTATCAGCTAAATTCCTCGGAAGGACATCCATGCACTGGTTAGCCTCCTAGTAGATACAGAACAGACGGCTAAATTAGAAACTCCTCAACATAATCCTACAGAAAAACGTACTAACTATACGTTGAATTTTGCATACAAACAATATACCAAATGCTTTCCCATCATTAAAAGAAACAAGAGAGACAAAGACAAAGGTTTGGGACATGCATGAACATTGGCTCCCAGTGCCCAAGCCCTTCCCCAGGAATCACATGAAATGGGAAGGGTACGAGATTTCAATGTTGGGGTAAGGAGAGACATATTTTTAGGTAATTTTGTCTCTAATAGTTAGGACTTTTCTTGTCAATGAGGGCAGTGAGCAGTGTATCTATATATTTATGTTTTGACCGTAAAAGAATGACAGATATATATATATATATATATATATATATACGTTGCTTTGTTGTTTTCTGGTGTTAATTTTAATTTTACTCAAATGCTAACGAGCTTCACTTTCTTCCCTAGTTGCTATGGTACATAAAGCTTTGCCTTTGATAACAGAAGGTGTGTTCATAAGCTTTTTCGAACTAAACACAATTCGCACCCCTAAAATGCTATTTCGCAACTTGGGCTGTACCATTTGACTTGCAGACATGAGGGACTCATCAATTTTATATTTAGTACAAATTGCGTAGGAACTATTAAATGGAGGAAAGTATTTTTTATTATTTATTATATTACGAAATTAATATTTAAAAAAAGTATGTTAGTATATTAACAAAAGCAATATCAATTAGAAAAAATAATTTAATTAGATAAAGTTATAGTAATATTGAAATAAACTTAGTAATTTTACATTTATTACTTTTATTAATTATCATTTAATTAATATTACGGTTAATTACTAATTAAAATTAAGATTTGGTACTATAAATAGATTCAAACACTTACTGAAAAAAAAAAACTTTTAGTGTTATCTAATGTTTTCTACTTTTGTTAGTCTTGAGTTGTTAACTAGTTATACTGTGAGTTGCAACTTAAAATATAATTGAAATTGGAAAAGTGAAACAGTGAACACGTGAATTGATTCCGCAATTCCGAACTTGTCTTTTATGTCTACAAGGCTTTACCTAGAGAGTTATCCATTATAATTCAACACTACAATACGTTATTTAAGCTCAACTTACTCATCGTCTCACTCCTATACAATTATCTAAATTCACTTTTCCACTAAGTATTTCCCCCTTAAAAACTTACTCATAAGCTAATAAGCACAATTTATTTACAACACAAACAAATTAGTGTTGTCTTTAAGTCTCATCAAAAGTAGTATGATTTATATATAAAAGAGTTGTAGATTTATAATAGCTTTCCTAATTAATCACTTGATGTGATATGGAATAAAAGATATTTTCATCAATTAAATTTCTATCAATCATGAATATCTCATACTATAACTCTTTAAAATATCTTAACTTGATTGAATAGCTTCACCAATTGTGTTCACATAAATTGTTCCTTGACGTCCTAAAAAAGTGAAATCTATTCAAAATATGTCAAGAGAATAGGTAAGCTGCATTTTGTCTCATAGCAGTTTTATAGATTACATCCGACCCATTTTTTAAACTGTTTTATCTCGTATCGATCATTTTTCAAAATTTTTAGACTTACCCCTTCAACAAATTTGGATTTGAGATGAGTGCTTCTAGAATCTGTGCCAAATTCTAATGCATGCATCAAGACACAAAAACATATTAATCACTCTTTCAAATCTGTATTCGTGTAAAACTAAACCTATTCCTTTTCTATTTAGAGCTCTTTTCTCAATTTAAAGATAAAAACTATACATATGATTTTTTTATTTATTTACAAAATAGAGAATACCCTTCCGAAAATCCTTACATCAACATGCCACCATGCACGTTAAACTTAGATCAATCATCATGACATCATCCTCATCTTAGCACCAAATTACTAGCTAAAACTTATGTTAATTTCTAATGACAAGGAAAAGGACAGTTCACTGGATACAACTTAATTTCAAAGATTTGATTTGCTTGTTAAAAGAGAGAAAAGGAAAATAAATTTCAAAGATTTGATTTTCCTAGTTAATTTCCATCTACATTGATTAGATCCTTAGTTTACCGAAATTAACTCCTTAGCATTCCCACTAATATCATTTGATTAATACGCATTATTGTCCTTTATAGCTCAATACCATCCCTCTAACGTCAACAATCAAGTTCTTTGTCAAGTAGAGAATTTCATATATATATATATATTAGAGGTGATTTTACTATAACGACTTATCAAATCAGTCCTCTACTATTAAATAAATCAATTTAATCATTGTATTATTAAAAAAAATCAAATAAGACTGAATTGTAATAAAGTTAACATTTATTATTTAAAAAATATAATTTACTATTAACATGGTTAATGTTTTAAAATTTTTTATGGTTTTGGAAATAAATTTTTTTGTTTGGAATTGAACTATGCTGAGGGGGAATCGACTCCTCTGGGACAAGTCTTGTTTTCAAAGTGTTGTCCTTTAGGTAGCTAACCTAGACCCCAACAATCGAACGTATTGTCTCCTTGTTAGGGTTTCCCCGACCTCCGTGGAGAATTGTATACGGTTCACGCTCCGGGTCAACTGCCTAGAGAACGACACTTCGAAGACAAGACTTATCCCAGAAGAGTTAATTCCCTCGTCAGCAAACTGCAATTGGAAAAAATAACTTTCGATACATTTTTAGTATAGTAAATATTAACTCTATTACAATTTACACTTATTTGATCCTTTTTAATAATAGACGGACTAATCTACTCCAGTGACACCTTCAATGCATTAACCAATTAAAGTGGGGGAACGGAGACAAACTTGATACAACTAATAGCGTATCTTAATTAAACTCAAAAGATGAACACGCAATGGCACACTACTTAGCTTCAAAGTTCAAAACCTATCAAATATATATACAGTAAAACGCGTTGCGAACCTTTAGTCCATTCATTCAATTAGTTGAATGAAGTAGTGGGGTTTTCTTTTTTCTTCTAGTTTCGGTTTGCTTTTCAATTTTTAAGTAACCAAATTATAGGTATTTCTTAATTCACATATTGACTATTTTTCTATTATATATAATTCCAAACCATCCCCAACCTTAGGTCATTGAATATAATATATATCAACTTTCATGAAAGTCATAATCATTTAATTTCAATGAGTTATATCATTCAACTTATTATTAACAAATTAGATCATTTATGTAATTATATACATGAAATTTGAATTCTGGTTTATATGCATACATGAAACTGCAATTTTGATTCAATTATACACATTTAAAGAACTAGATTTTCATATTGAATTGATATACTTGTTTGTGTGTGCAATATATCAACGTAAAATGATGTTAATTCGATAATGTTGTCAATAATTTGTGAAAACTGAATCAAATTAAAATTTTATTTATAAAATTATACAAAATCAAAGTTCATGTATAACATTCCACATTGGATCAAAATTCATGTATAGTTTTGATATTTATCCCTAAAATTAACTTTGGGGATTTTCTGATGAGTTATGTATGAGAAATACTTAAGGAAATTAGCATAAGTATCTTTGATGAGGACTTTGATTTTCGTTTTGATGAGTCTGCTGGTGGATCAAGAGTTTGATTATTTGGGATATATCTGTTTTTTTTAGTGTTGAATTGCATGGAGGAAGTGAACACTTGTTTATTCATTATGCAATTTTCCTGTCAGGTTTTGGTAAAAGGGATTTTAAAGGGGTTAGGAGCTTTCTGATTGTGATGTTGTCACCGAATTCCTTCGGTTGGTGAAGCATGATTTGATTTTAAAGAATTCATTATGCAATGTATCTAATGTTTTTTCCTCTTATTATCACTCTGTTGGTGTTCTAGTGATTGACGCATCGGGTTGATGCTGGCTGTATGGGAGATCTTTCTTTGATGCTTCTATCGAGTTTTATTGCAGCTGAATTTTGACACCTGCAAGTTGCAAGGAGTTTTTAATTATAGAAAGCACATTTAAATATGCTTAAACTCACATCATACTATATAGATAATAGTGTTAATATGTGAACTGAGTTAAAATTCAATAAACTTATCTAAGATACTTTTTAATAAAAAGAAAATTCTATGTAGTAATAAAATCAAAGAAATCATAATTGGTATATTCAAATAATGTGATAAAGGTTTGTATTTGAAGGAAAATAATTAATATATTAACTACAAAATTAATATCGAACGAAATAAACTTGTTAAAAAAATTCTATAACTATAATAATTTAGTGAAATTTACTTTCAAATAATCTTACATTCCGCCGGTCAAACAACAAAATTTTATTTTCCAACTTAATGAACTAAACATGAAATTTAAACAAACTTGATAATATGCTAAGTAATATCACACTGCATTAATCTTAGTATCAAAGTAATTTTACGTTACATGAACCAAACGCATTCTAAAGATCCATTTGGATGGACAGTAAATTTGGTTCTAGTGAGATTGAGAACAACAATAGTGATGAGATTAATTACTATAATGATGAAAGTAAAATTAGTATGGAATATATGTTTGGATTAAAACACAGTGATAACAGAGAATAAATTATAATAAAAAATAAAATGATTGTTTACGACATTAAGTTTATATAAAATATAAATTTACACATATAATAATTTTAGTAATTAATTTTACCAAATGACCTCTAATAGAAAGATTATATGAAACTGTGATTTCACGTCATTCCTATCCCTTTCCAATAGAAAAATGACAAATCAGATTTTTCCTCTCGAAAAAATTTAAATCCAACTAAAAATGCTAAAACTCAGGAGAAAAAAGCTGATTTGTCATTTTACTATTGGAAAGGGATAAAGATGACGTGAAATCACAGTTTCATACAATCTATTTTCGATCCCTAATTACTATGTTTGGTAGGAGGAAAAATGAATAATGTATGATTATTGACGGATTGCATCTTTACCCACGAAATTTTCTCTTAGAAAACCGATAGAAATAGCTTCCATATTAGTTAGTAAAGATTTTCAAAGATGTAATGGAGCCAGTTGTGGAATCAAATAAACTTTTAGCACTTGTTTTTTTTCTATAATTAAACTTTAATTTTCAATAACAATAGTAGACCAACTAGTTCATAATTCAATTCATTGTTGCAATCTTTGAGATTTGTTCAATAAAATTGGTAAACATAGCAAGAATTTTCATATACGACAGCCTGAATTTCCCAATATTGAGGAATCATGTATATTTTCTACTAAAAATAATTAATGTTATTAAACTAATCATAGAAAAGTACAAAATATACATTAATTTTTAGCTTTAATTGTTCTCAATCTTTGAACATATAAAATGTTAGATTTCATTGTACTGCAACTACTAAACATGGAACCCATTAATTTAATTTATTTAAATGCTCATGGACTTCTTTAATAAGTATTTTGTTTAAATATTATTCAAATCGATTGAATTCCTTTTATAAATAAATTTGTATCTTTTGGGTTCATATCCTTAAACAGCTCACATAATTGGCATTTATATGTATATAAACCTTAATTCCAATATGAAAAGGAGATTATTAATTAAGATTACATATATTATTACTAATTTATAATTTTATACATTTTAAATGGTAAAAATTCAAATTTCCTTTTTTTAGGGGCCAAAGTAAAATCAAGAATTAATTATTATATAAGGGTAAAATCAAGCCACATCTTAGCAGAGCACTCCAAAACTCTACTAATAGCCTTCCATAGCCCTACTCAATAAAATGTCATGTGAGAAGGACTTACACCAAGCTCATTCTTTTCTATATAAGGGTCCTCCACCTCGAAAGGAATCAAGGATGAGACACAAAAACTCTACCCAAACAGCACATCAAACTTCCCAATTCACTAATATTTTTACAAATAACTCTCAACAATATCTTGTGAACTGTCTTTAATTATTCCTTTAAAAGATGTAAGTAACAAAAATACATCGGAGTCAATGGTCTTAGGGTGTAGATCATCGATAATCATGCGATACACATTTCAAAGTTAAATTAATTAAGGACCCACAGCCAATTGTTTGGCTTTGAAGATCATTTAGAACAGATATTAAGATTTTAGTCAATGCAATAGGGAATGATCTCTCAATTCAACCAATTGTTGTTCTTTAATTCCATCTTAATAATCTTTTGATATGTGTTGTCTTCTGGCTTCCTTTTTTGATTCCTCGACCTAATCAAAGAAGTCAAATAAGTAATCCTTTTTAAGGCAAAAAATACAATAGTAAATGGAAATATATAACAAATTATAAAATACCTATACATACATATACTACATGTAGAGAGAGATTAAGGGATTTAGCTCCAATATTATGGCTTCTCTAATTGAACCTATGATTGAGTGAATTATTGCCCCAAATCGTTTAGAAAGTTTTTGGTATTTTTTTTCAAATTTATTCGGGCTTAAATCTCATTATAAATATTTTTTTTTGTTGAGTCTATATAGAGTAATCTTTCATTCTGAAAAACACATCAATTCAAATAAAAACTAAAAGACGGCAAATAATAATCACTTCCAGACTTTAAAAAATAAAGGACTCCTTATTCTGCTTTTGTTAGAGCATCAACCAAGGATTTCGCAATATCCACGGTTTATGATTTTTTTTCAACTACCACTCCAAAGCAATACGCAAACTAATAAATGGGTATTATTAAATTTATTAGTTCATTAATTTTTTTTATAATATTTAGCATTGATGATCAATAAAAGAAAAATAATCATTTTCATTTCTAGCAAGTCATTCAAACTAAATTTTGCCTTATCACAAGTGGGGTTTTCATTAACATTAAATATCTTTTGTGCGATCTTCTAACAAAGTTCTGTAATTCTTTACGTCCACCGTTAAAATACTTTGGTATATAATTCTAGCCATTCAAACTTCAACATGATTTTCTTGTATTCTCTGACAAGTGGCCTTATATTACATCTACAACAATGCTATACCCTAGCTAGTATTATTTAATTTAAATTAATATACTTTTAAAATTTTTATTTGAGTTGAGATCATGAATTAATCGAATGTTAACTCAATTGAAAAAAAATTAGATTTAAGATAATATCATTTTAGTCTGAACTTTATAATTTCAATTAAAATTTTATTTGCTTTTTTTAATAAATATTTATTTTACATAAAAAAAATTAACCACACATACGATAATCTAATTTATACGTGTGAAAGCAGAAAATTTTCTTTTGTATCGTTTCATTTACGTAGGTAAGTCATGCCCCCACTATATTAATTAGAGACGTAAACTCAATTGCGAAATGGTTGAATCTCTCAAAATTTTAATAAAATATATGCCCCCACAATTGAAAATCTTCAAGCAAAATACGAGGCTTAGAAACCTTTCTAGGCAAATTTAGCTTTCCCAACATGACAAGCAAGTTAAACAACCTGTTTGAGAAAATGGGTAATGTGTAATGACTAATCAGAAACCTCGAGTTTATGTAAAGATTGTGACCTAGTAACACTCGCGGATATTGACACTAAATTTTGAAGAATTTAATTATTTTTTTAAAAAAAAATTTTGAAGAATCTAATGAGAATTCAAAAAATTTTGAAGGGTCTAATTAGAATTTTTCAAATAATTTAGAAGTCTAATTAAAATTTTTAATAGCCTAATAAAAATTTTAAAAAGACATTGAGGGACCAAAATATAATGATGGCAAAATTCAAACCGCCTGATGAATTTCCAATCGATTCATTTTGATTGGAGAAAATTTTTTTTCTTGAAAAATAGATGCAAGATGAGACAAGGTGGATTAATTTCTTTTTGAACAATATGGGTATGGAGCGTTTATGGTAGTTGCTTGCCCAGCTCTGCCTTAATCTGCTATATGATATTACAATTTTACCCTTGTATATATAATTATTACAAGGGTAAATTTATATAATGTGTTATAAACTCATATATTTTATGTTTAAATATTTACTTGCCTTTAAAAATATTAAAAAATAAGAAATAATTAGTAAAAATTAAAATGAAGTTGCGAGGTGTGGGATAGATGCATCAACATCTATGGAAGTGGTAATAATTTTCAAAATTATACATCTATAGTAGAATGGATAGGTGATGGAGCAAAACATGTCAACTGTGGAATGATGGTAGATTCGACAATATCCGTCCCGTCTCGCTTTATTGTCATCCCTATCAAGATTCTTTTCTCCTATTGCAACTTGCCTCTGTCTAAGCAGAAATGACAAAAAAAAAATGTAAGAAACCATAAAATATATGTGTGTGCGTGTATATATGTATATACTCAATTTTCACTGAAGTATGAAAAACGTTTACAATGTACAACTTTTGTTGTGCCAGTGCTTAATGGTCTCTAGGAGGGTAGGGTTACACTTTTTGGGGGGCAAATATAAGGCTATATTGGGAGCAGCATTGAGCAGGCAGCACCATGAGAGGGGTATGGGACCGGAGCTTTCATTGTTGGTCGATTGCAATCACATGTTAGGTAGATTTAAAAAAAAAGAAACAAAAAAAGATAATGGCTTAAATAAAAAATAAAAAAAATAAAAAAGAGATAAGACTTGTAGGTAGAGTTGGCTAACAAATTTAAAGGTTAGCTAGAGGGTTCATTAATTGTGTTTGTGCTAATTTTCAACATTTCCACTAATTAATTGTAATTATTAATCTTCTACCTTGTTGTTAGTGGTGTGTTTATTTGAAATAGAAATTAATTTAAATTGGTTTAAGGAAAAATTACTCCATTTCATCGTGTCAAAGTTGAAAAATTTTGCACAAAATTTTAAAAATATATAATTACTAAACAACTAAATTATAATCCCAACAAAATTGAAAAACCCTAATTTGTTAATAATTCTTACAAAATTATTTTACAAGTATAGTATACTCATAAGTATGATATAAGTATAAATGTATACCTGAATAATTATGACATAAAATCAATCAAATGTAAGTATAGTAGATGAAGAATCAAACAAAAGGTAAAAGTACTGTGGAAGTCCTTATATTGAGTTGTGGATTGTATTTTACCCCTTCACTCAAAAAATTTGTAAATTAGTCCATGTATATTAGATCAAAGAGTAAATTGGTTTTTTCTGTTAAAATTTCATTCATTTCTATTGTTAAAAACATATAGTGATCGATTTTTAATAGTAAAATGGATGAAATTTTAATGAATAATCAGTTTGATCTTTGATCTAATGTATAATGTCTAATGTTTCTAGTTTTTAGTGGAAAAGATAAATTATGATCTAACTTTTAATGCAATAATCTCCATAATACTTTTACCCAAACAAAATTCATTTATGACATATGCTTATAGAAAGACTAAAAATTTATACATTATACTTTATAATGACCAATGGTAAAACTTCAACATAAGTGTTAAAAACCCAAAACAAAACCAACAATTTAAATGTGATTTGTGGGGTTGCCCTCGTGAAACAATCGCTTCCAGTGAATTTTATTGATTTTATTCATTAGGTGAGGGTTGGATGTACGGTGCAGTGCGTTTAGTTTATTTTTTGTCTTACGCTAAAGTATCGTTATAGTATCTAATTTTATTATTATTATTGGTTTTACACTAATCACAAATAAACACACAGTCCATCTAAACTAAACCTTATTTATTTTTTAACATATGATACCATCCCGAAATTAGAAATAAGCATAAGTAAAACAAATGAAAAACAATTAAACTTAAAAGAAATACTCAAAATGAAAAGGGGTTTCTCTTTCTTTCACATGCAATTGAATCAGAGTCGTCCCATGCATTTACAACCCAAACTTTAAATAAAGAAAAAGAACCCTAAAAACGAGTATCACCCGTAACATCAATCGGTACCATAAAAAACGAAAATCAAAACGTAATTTAATATAAAGACAACCTAATTTGATCGGTTTATTCATTAAATAAATGTTTTTTTTTCTTTTTGGAAATTCTACATACAATTTTTGGAACTTATATACAATTTTTGGTAACAGAGCTTAAAAAAACAAATATACAAGTATCTAACGTTTCGTTTCTTCAATGATCAAAAAGCCTGTATTTGGCACTGTTTAGCATCTTTTATAATTGAAATCACTAGCATACAAAAAAACACACACTAGCTGACAAATTTAGACAGAGAAGTTCAAAGAAGCTGATTAAAAAAAAAAAAAACAAAGAGCGGTTTTGTTTGAGTTCCATGTTACAAAAGAACCCTAGTATGAGATATTGTGGGCGCTGTCCAAGTTGTATAAAATAATAAACCTGATAATATTACCGTAGAAAAACCGCTTAGTGTCGGGGTGGTGGGGAGAAACTGCCCCTGGTTTTCGAAAATTTCTCCTCCCTTTTTCACTTTCCTTCTCTATTGTGGTTCTCGTCGACATATGTGTCATTGTTAATATAATTATATATGTAGCTCGTTTTTCTTAGATTTAAAATTTGAAGATGATATATTTTAGTTTCAATTCGATTATGCTTTGGGACATATTATTTGTAAACTTCTTCAAGAATGGATTGATATGGTAAGTTATATTTGTTGACGAATTCAATTTAAGATTTAATACTTTTTCTTTTCTTTTTATACGATTAATATTTTAATGATTTAATCGTTGAATTTATCGATATAATAATACTCGTTATGCATATAATTTTTGAATTAATCTGATATATCTATTATATCGATCTAAAATAGTGTATATATTAATATTTATTGAATGGTTGAATTTTTTACATAAAATAAATAGTTAGGAAATTTTAATTTACGTCAAATTTAATATGCATGATTTATATGAATGGAATATAAAATATGACAGTTGGATCATTAAAAAGATTAATCGTACAAAAATATACGAAGGGATGTATATGAAATATTGGGTTGGCTTGGCTAGAATTGAAATTAAATTAAATTAAAATTTTAATTAAATTTAATTATAATATAAATATTAATGTAAAATTTATTTTTAATATTTTTTAAACAAGAAAATGTGTCTTTTGGGCAAATGATGTCAAATGGACTTTGATAAATTTTATTTTAGAATCAAGTTAATTTTTGGTTTGATTCAGCCATGAACACCTCTAATTAGTAATGTATAAATTTATACACTCATAATATATCAAGTGCAAACCTGTTAATTAAACCCCTGATTGAGTTGATGTCATGAGTCAACCGGGCACCAACTCGTTATAAAAATAATGAAAATGTCTTTCCTTATTTAAAATAAGTTATATTATTTTAGGATATTTTAGTCTATTTAGTTTAAAAATAATAATAAATAATTTGCATATGTTGGAATTTGAACCGATAATATTTGTATCGATAAAACTTTATCTTTATCACTCAACCAAAGTTTTTTTTTTCGAAATATTTTGCACATTTTAATTTTATTATGCATACTTTGTTACCTCCATCAATTATAGTGTCACAAGTTAACTCGACATCAACTCAAGATTGATAACAACACCATGATAAACAACTGTCATGCTAATTTGATTTACATTTGCATGTTTAAATATCATTTTGCTCACAATTTAATCTATTTTTTCCCTCTTTTTAATCTCGTACATATTGTAAGTGTTATTATTAATTAGTTTCAAATAGTATGTTTCATTATTTATTGTATATTATTTTTACACACACTACAGAGATGAAAGCCAAAGAAATGACTTAAGGAGTCGAAATGAATCATATACAAACATATAATTTCATAAAAATTGAAGGGACTAAATAACAAATTTACCATTTTGGGACCCTCTGTCTTCATCTCTGCACACTCATGTATTCTAGATACGTAATTTTCACAATTAATTTCAAACTAATTTATTGTTAATTAGCTTTTCTTAGTGAGGATGATATCTACTTAATTAGTCTCAATTGAATGAATGCTTCAAAAAGGAACCCATCACGTTAGATGTTGATTTATTTGAGTCATAAAACACATGAAATCATTTTCATTAGTCTTTCAAAATTAAAAATAGAAGTTGAATTTTTATAATAAGATCCCCATCTAAAACTATTATTCACATTTAAATCTCATAACCTACGAATATAGACGTGTACCTTTAAACTACAAAAGCTTATATTTGTTGTAATATATATATATATATATATATATATATATATATATATATTCACACACTGTTGATTATTGGTGACATAACGTATACAATATAATGGCCAACCACCTTTCAATATGAATACTTATATCTATTCTTAATTCTGAATATATACTTTATGCTGAGTTGTGAGAGAACAACACATACAACACGATAATTGTTTGTACATTTTAATTTTGGCAATAATATACATTTTTTAATACATCTAACTTGTTCTATTCACGATCTTTACATACGTAAAATTAGATTTTAATCGATTGAATCTTAACTCGACTGATATGGGTATTGTTGTCAATGCAAGAGGATGTGAGTTCGAGTGCGTTGAAGCATATTATCCTTCTATTTATGAGTTGAGAAGGGGTTATGGGTAGCTATAGACACTATCTAAAAAAGACCAAATATGATCAGATTTTATAATAAGATTCTTCAAAAGGTGAATTATTTTTCCTTTGTTCTTTTCTTTTTCTGCTTATTATAAATACGGTTAAATTAAAGCTTAAATTTGATATTTAGTCTATATGCTTTAATTTTTAACATAATTTGATTGTTATATTTTATAATGTTATTAATTAGTCCAAATAGTTAATATGGTTATGTGGTTATATATAATTTGAATACCCTAAGAGTCCTATAAATTGACACGCTGCTTCCTATGTCTTTTAGGTTTGTGTCATTTTTACATCATAATATAATGGTCAAATTTCAATTTTGGCCTCTAGACTAGGTTGAAACTTGACATTTAATCTATATACTTTAAGTTTTGACATAATTTAGTCTATCTACTTTTATAATGTAATTAATTAGTCTAATTAATATTGTTAATTATTTCAATCAAATGCTTACGTTAATTTTTCTTAAAAACAGTATAGTTCTAATAAAAAAATAAATTATCACTACGTTTTGAATAAGTATTTTAAGAAAAAAAATCTTAATAAGTATTTTTAATGTTATTTTCATTTCTTCTTAAAATTAAAGTACATAAAAGGGAATTGATAAAATATATATATTGAATAATTTTATTATAAGTTTTGATCATATCTGTTCCTTTTGAGACAATGACTAGAATCAATGGCAAAACTAGGGGCTGACAAGGGCTCCAATTCCCCTAAAATGAAAAATTTTCTATTTAGGCCCTTTAAAATTTTAAATTAGTAAAGGTAAAGTTATACTTTGGTGGCCCCTCTAAAAATATAAAAAAATTGATTTAATCCTTTAAAAATTATAAAGATATAGGCTATTAAAATGGTGAAATTACATTTTTGCTATAATAATAATTACAATTTAATTTCGGCTTTCTTAAAAATATTTTCTAGTTTCACCTCTACTTAGAACTATCCATAACCGCTCCTCAACCCATAAATAGGAGTATAATGTGCTTCAGTACACTTGAGTCCACGCCTTACTATATTGACAACAATACCCATACTAACCGAGATTTAACTCAATCGACAAATTGATGAAATAATTATATATTTCAAACAAAAAATATAAGAAAAAATGGAAAAACAAAAAGTGAAGCATAAAGTATCATCCCGTGATGATTTTCGATAGATGGATAGATAAGACATTCAACACAAAAACCAACTTTTCTTTTGCATATTATATATTACATTTTACAAAAAAAAAAAGAACACTAAAACCTTTTTTTATTTATTTTGTTAGCCGACATAATTTATTAATATAAAAAAATTTTACTTATTCAAGCTTCTTTATGCATGTTGTTATAATTAATTTTTAATTCTGGATTAAACCACCATCCTTTTTTGGGTAAGAAGAACATGCATGGGGAAATGGAATGAGTGATGGATCAATATTCTAGGGAGATCTCGTACATTACCACGTGGGGATCTATATATCTGACACGTGTTATTGTTAGAATTTCACGTGCTGGACTATCTCGACCCCACTCCTGCATTATTATTGGTACTTTCAACACTTTTTAAGACATATTTACCATAGATCTGTTCTCTAATTACTTCTATTTTTGTTAAAACCTTATACTTTTTAGAATTTTGAAATATTGTTATTATACTCTTGATCTTTAGACTTATTTTTAGGGTAATTTACGGCATAGGTCACTCGATTATGATTATTTTCTTTTTTAGTCATTCAAATAGAAAGTTACAAATTTTGGAGAATATGTAAAAATGTAACACGTGCCTGTGATTTCATAATTATGGATTAAATGCTTGAAAATTGAGAGTTTGTCTTTTGTATTGAGTAATTAGACAACAGATAGTATTGTGGTTTGGTCGTCGCATGCTTTCATGCAAGCATATAGGGAGTATACTCTGTTTTATTTTGTCTCAACTTAATTTAATTACTACAAAACTTTTTAATATTAAATAAATACCAATAAAATGTTTAAAAGGTTTCAGGATAGCATGCTTTAACGATAGAAATAAATGAAATTTTAACAGAAACAATTAAATTGCTTTTTAATTTAATTACGAGATTAATTTACGTACTTCTTTTAGTAAAGAAAGTAAAATGTGCTCTAAATCTTAATATAAAACCATTGTTTGATTTTATTTTCAAATAAAATAAATTTACAATGTTTATTAAGTTAATATAATAATTTAAATATTAGAACTTTCGACAGAATAATAATAACTAGATAAAGAAAAAAAATGGAAAAAAGATGATGATGATTAATTAGAATGATGAAATATAATTACAAATTAGCCCATTTGTGGGGTTTTATGTTGATTGGTCAGTGTCGATCTTGATATTTCACTCGTCACTTTCACCACAGATTTAAATTTTTCATCTACTTTCTTTTAGGACGGTGGCACACAGATTTATTTTACCGCTTTATGCTTGCAAGTTTCGATGAAAACTAGTACAATTTTTTAGATTATCACAATGACCCTTTGGTCTGTTTTTGGGTAAATTATAAAATTATTCATTTCATTATTTGTGTATTTTTATTTTAGTCATTAGATCATTTCGATTTTGATCATTCTCGTTTTAAATTGTTTCTATTTAGATCATGCTTCGTTAAATGGTTAGCAGAACTGATGATGTACCGTTTTTCTAACTAGTAAAATAACGCATTTAGTTCTTAATACTTACATTTTATCAATTTGATCCTTAAAACATGTCATTAAAATCTAATTAAATAAAAATTATATTAATATTTACATAGTCTAATTAATTTTTTATTATATTAGTATTAAATAAAATTAAAAAAATTCCTCCCCTCCAAAACCTTCCCCACAGAGAGAGAGAGAGTAATATAATATAAAATTTTAATTAGATTTTATTTAAATTAATATAATTATTTATTTAGATTTTCATGAAATATTTTTGAGGATCAAATTGACAGAATTCGTAAATGTCGAGGGTTAAATTTGTTGAATTATTTAGACTTAGAATTAAATTGATAGAACGTGTAAGTACTTAGCACTAAATATGTTATTATATCAATTAGAAAAATGACACATCATCATTTCTGTTAACCATTTAACGGAGAGTGACCGAAATGGAAACGATCTAAAACGTGAGTAACCTCAATAGAAATTATCTAAAATGTTAATAACTAAATTGAAAACTTTCATAATTAGGTGACCAAAATAGAAACATGTTAACAATTGAGTGATTAATTCTATAATTTACCCTTTTCTCAATGGAGGAGCTTGATTTTAATTTTTAAATTTATTAAATATTAATTTTAAGAAATTATATAAACCAATTTTGAAATTAACTAATCATTTTACTTCAAAGGAATAAATATCAAAATTATATATAAATTTTGATACAATGTGCAATGTCATATATGAATTTTGATTTTGTGCGGTTTTATAAAAGAAATTTTAATTTGATTCAATTTTTATAAACTACTAACAATATGTTCGGTTAAACCCGAATTATACAACGAATAAGAATGAAAAACGAGAAAAGTCTAACACAAATATTTACATAGAAAAATCCTTTCGGAGAAGATAAAAAATCACAGGTAAAGAAAAGCTTCACTAAAAGGGCAAAAAACTAAAAAGGGAGTATAAGATGGAGAAATAAACAAACACAAAACCTGAAATACAATGTTTTCCCGAAATTCCCACAAACTCTCTCTTAATTTCAATCAAATCCTCGAGGATTGCTAAAAGCCCTATTTATAGACTAAAATTCATGACTAATCTAATTAGAAATATCCTAGAGTGATTAGAGTTTGATTAGGAAAAGATAACAATACTTAACGAGGAGAAGAAGCCCGATTAAGTTGAGTACACGTCATGACGTAACATACTACCTTGTCAGGATGTCATTCTTCATGTCATCAAGATGTTGTTGATGTGTCATCGTCACGTTGGTTATTCCTCATTACGACGTCACTGTCTGTTTCATCCGAAATACGAGGCACACTCCACAAATTTTTACCTTACTCGTATTTCTGAAACACCTTCTTTGTCGAGCCCTGCCAGGGGTCTAACTCGATCTCTTTCGAATGCTTACCAAGTCTTGTCATTTTTATCAACTAGCTCCCTAAATAGACCTCTCTACCAAATGGCCTCTTTTACAACCTTTATGATAGCCATATATTCTGTCTCTGTAGTTAATAATGTCACAATGGCCTAAAGGATGGCTTTCCAGCTAATCGTGCAATTAACAAAAGTGAAGAGATAACTTGTTAGAGATCTCCTTTTGTCTAAGCCTCCGGCATAATCCTAATCTACATAGTCGACTAGACCTTCTGAACATCTTTCGAGTTCTAAACAAGTGTTGGATGTCTCCCTCAAATATCTTAGAATCCACTTAATAGCTTGCTAGTGTAATTTGTTGGGTTTGGCCATGTATCTACTTACTACACTAACATGTGAAATATCGAGACAAACCATAGCTCTAATACCACTAAATGTAACACCTCTAACCCGTCTTTATCGCTAGATTAGGGTTACGAAGCATTACCGTACAATAAAAAACATTTAACATTCTAATATTTAAACAAATTAAACATATTATAAATCATACATTCACATGCACTTTGTCCTTAAATTGAGCCTTTGAGGCCCTAAAAATAGTTTAGAAGTAATTCGAGACTAATTTGAAACAAAACATGAAGTTTAAGAAAAAGTTACAAACACTGAAAAGCAAGGGTCACACGGTCTGGTGACGGGTAACCCTAATCCGGCCACAGAGATGGATTAGGGGTGTTACAAAACCTAGACCCTTTTATTCCCCTTCCCTAGAACTTGAAACCAATAATTAGAGGTTCATTCACATTTAAATCTACTTGAATTCTAAGAAAATTTCTACCCAATCTTTCTCCCCACATATCACCACCAATCCTAACCAAATCCCTACTTACCCCAGTCAAAACAACATTATACACAATTAATGTTTTTAAAGGTAATTTATGGATTTAAATCCATATGCTTACCTTTAAAAAATCAAGTTCCTATGTCACTTTATCCATTAGTTCCAATTCGATTCTCGCAACTAATCCCTCCCTCAAGATTTAATTTGATTCCCAAATTGATAGAGGATAGTAAAGTGCGCCCTTTCTATCCCTCTTGTCAATAGTAGATCTAAGAAACAATAATTCCAAGAAAATATCAAAGCAGAACTTGAAAAAGAAAAAGAAAAAGACTCAAAAAAGAAATTCAAAAACCAAACTTGACTTAATCACACAATGAATCAGTGGTGCAACAAAAATCCTAAAAAAACTTACACATTCACCCCTATTTTATCTCTGAAGTAACCTTAAAACTCAAGCAAAAAACTCTAAGCAATCAAAATAGAATTACCCAATACAAAAAAACAACCTTCTAACTGCTTCTCACAATGAGAAAAAGAACTCTATAGAGAGACACTCTCAATTCTAGAGAATTGACTAAGGATACACTTTTTTTAACTTCAAATTTATCGGATATCAATTTTTAAAAATATAGAGGGGAAGTCGACTCTATCAAAAAAAGTCAATGAAGTATCGTCCGACAAGAGTCGTTGAATCCCTCAAAAGGTCAATATTGTCCTCAACGAGTGATTTTTGTTTCTCGACTCTATGAGTGCTTGAAGAGGTAACTTGAAACACAACAGGTTCATAGAGTAGGAGCGCCTCATCGGGTGCCTAATAAGGCAAGCCATGTGCATTTTGCATGGTTGGACTCGAAGCTATGCCCTATAGCGTTGTGCATGGTTCACCTTATCAGGCTTCCGACAAGGCACTCTCACTTTGTAACTTGTCACCTCGTCAAGACGCCTCTGTAAGCACTCACAAAGTCGGAAGACAAATCTCAATAAACGATAGTTCACAGACTTCTCCAAACAAAATTGATCTCCCTTCCACAACAAACAACTACAAAAATTGGATTAAATGTTAAGTTAAATTATATTAAAAACAAATGGAACTGTTGACTAAATTAAGGAGGCAAAAAGACAGGAAATGAAATGGAAATGGTGGAGAGGAGGAGACAAGCATATAAATGCCAAGCCTTGTGAACCAGAGCTGCCTAATATAAACACTAGACATAGTTAATTAATGGCTATAGATCACTATTGACTAGTGGAGTCTACATATTATTCATGCACTGATTAGAAGTCATATGCATCAGCCAAAACAATCCCTTTAACAAACAGTTCACTTGTAGTTTATATATTGGAGCCCTCAGCTTTCTTATCATATTTGTTAAACCAGGTGAGATGAGAATGGAATAGACGTCCCTATTCCTTTTTTATAAAACAAGAAACATGGCAGATTTATAGCTAATAATGTTATAATAAAGAACCAATGGGGCAGATAATACCAAAATTAGTGATGAGAAGAAACAAAACACGCCATAACAACTAACTTTGAATTTGTGGATTAAGCCAAATTTCTTGAGGCAAAGGAAATGGGACCCCACTAATCATATTTTTTTCTCTTTAGTATTTATACTTTAATTTCATATAATTTAATTTTATTATTATTAATGTTATGTTTTGATTTAAATAATTATTAATATTATTAAAAATTTATTCGTAAGTTAATAATATTATTTTGTAATAATGTTGGCATGGTAACCACACTATAATAATCCACGTACTGTTGAATTCTGACAGATATATGTATACAATGTGGTCAAAGTTTTAGTGGGATTACCAATTAAATATTAGGTCTTAATATCATTATTATTGGAGAGATTTCGGTGAAAAAGACATGAAATCACCCCATACAAAGAAAGGAAAAGGCAGATTCCATTTCACTCTTAGGCTAATAAATACAACAAATATCATACTATAATCATATAAATTGGATATATCATACTCCCCCACTTTCAATCTATGTAGCTATAAAATCCTCAACTTGTTGAGACTTTCTTTTTCTCAAGGCATCTCCTAATAATAGACACGATTCGCAAAGCGAGAGAGAAAGCAAAAATGGAGATCAATGAAGAAAGTTTCTTAGAGGAATTATTGGCTCTAAGAAGAGAAAATTGGGACACAGTTCCAACACAAATGAATGAAGTTTTCTCTAATGGATGGAACTTTGATTGCTTTGATGATATGAACCTTTCAACTAGTTTGTTTCCAACTACTTTCTGCCATGAATTTTCAACAGCTTTGCCTTTGGAACAAGACTTGGGTTACTTCAATGGAGTTTACTGCCCGTTTGGTGATGAATTCTCAGCACCACAACTCACAGATTCATCAAACAACACCTTTGATACACCACCACCATTTCCAAATATGTTGGAAGAAGAAGAGTCTGGTTTCCTTGCTGACGAACTTAACAAGCTAGATGTTCAAGTCCCTTGCAAAGCTGAGCCATTTCAATCACCAGAAGCACCAGTTTTCAACAATGAAGCAGCTGCTTGTTTAGACAGGAAGAACCGAGGTAAGAAGATGGAAGGACAACAACCTTCAAAGAATCTAATGGCTGAAAGAAGGAGAAGAAAGAGACTAAATGATCGCCTTTCCATGTTAAGATCAATTGTTCCCAAGATCAGCAAGGTAAAAGAATTCGAGTCCCGTCCTGTATAAATGTGTGAATAAATTCTCGGACTAATTTGGGTTTTTTCTGAATAGATGGATAGAACATCTATACTTGGAGATACTATAGATTATACAAAGGAGCTATTGGAGAGGATTAAAAGTTTGCAGCAAGAGACTGAAACAGATTCAAATGAGTTAAACATGGCTCACATTTTCAAGGGTGGGAAATCAAATGAAATCTTTGTGAGAAATACACCAAAGGTAATAGCCTCTTTTTATTTTTTATTTTTGGTTAAAAATGCACCATTTTCTCTAATACCCAAATCTTGAAATGAAGTGATGAGCATGTTTTGGGTGCAGTTTGAGGTGGAAAGAAGAGATGGGGAGACAAGGATTGAGATTTGTTGCAGTGGGAAACCAGGGTTGTTGTTATCCACAGTGACAACACTGGAAGCATTAGGCCTTGAGATTCAACAGTGTGTTATTAGCTGTTTCAATGATTTTGCATTGCAAGCATCTTGTTCTCAGGTAAAAGGAAATAAATTTTATTACCATTTCTCTCCGGAAAAAATATCAGTCATTGTATTAGTGTATTAGTAGTAGGATTATATTTTGTTATCTAATTAAAAATTGGACAAATTAACCTTTATACATCATATCAAAATGTAAACGGATTTTTTATTGAAAATTCTATCCATTTTTTTATCATGAAGCACTATTTAAAACCCTCATCTGAAATGAATTCTGACAAATGATTGTCCATTCTTTACATTTATGGTATTTTAAAAAATCAGTTTCCTCTTTGATCTAACATACATGGATTAACTTGTTCATTATTTTAAGTAGATAGAGGAAAATGCTATTTGATCCTTAATACAAGGATTAATGCATTTTGTTCATCTACTCACAAATTAGGTAAATTAGTGCAGTAGATTAAATCAAAGAGCAAATTAATCATTCTGTTAAAAATGCTACTTATTTCTAGCTTTTTGTCTTGTTTCATTTTAGATGTGATTTTAAAATAATTATAAAATTTTTTGAGGACTTTCAACCATACTTACAATAAAAATAGATAGATATTTTAAGAAAATTATTAGTTTACTCTTCGATTCAACGTATGATAACTAATAGTTCATTTTCTTAATATAAAGAGCAAAATGCGATCTAACTCCTAAGACAAGGTCCTCTATGGTACTTTTACCATTTTTGATCCATAACTTTTTAATTTGCAATCTTAATTACATTTTTTGGGATAACATTGCAGGACTTGGAACAGAGAACATTAATAAGTTGTGAAGATATAAAGCAGGCATTATTTAGAAATGCAGGGTATGGAGGAAGATGCTTATAGGGACTGAAATAGAAGCAACTTGTGGTGAATATTTTTGATATGTTCCTCCAAAATCTGATATTTCAATTAGCTTTTCAAGTGAGGAATTGTTAGTAAATTTTGCCTTTCTTAAATAACTCCAAAATTTCTAGTCATTAAGAACTTTGTAATAATTGCTTCAATTTGGAGATGTTTATTAATGCAAGATTCTTTATTAGCTTTTCCATTGTTGTGTTGGTAATTTTCCAACAAACCAATCGCAATTTTAACCCAAATTTATAAATTTGAAATTTATATTTTAATTTTGACATAATCCAAAACTTCAACTATCATAATATCATTAAATAGTATAAATACACACCTTTTTATTTTTATTTTTATTTTTATTTTTAAGATTATATAGCAATGGTCAAATTTTAGTTCGATCTCTATATTATGATCAAATTTAAAGTTTAATCTCTATACTTTAATTTTTAACATAATTTGGCACCTCAACCTTTTATAATGTCTTTAATTAACCTAAATACTTTATTTTGATTAAAATATTAGCGTGAACATTTTAAGTATTGTAAACATCATTAAAATTATCTATTAAATCTTAGTAGTACAATGTCATTTTTGGTGACATGGCTACTAAGTTTTTTTCCAAAATCAATGTCATAATAGTGAATCTAACATATGAATTTTAATGGTTCTAATAACTGGACTTGAATTTTAAATCCGAAAAATAAAAGAACTTAAATTTTGAAAATAAAAATATAGAGACTAATTTTCAAATATACAAAGAATATAAGGATTTGGAGCATATTTAAACTTTTAAATTTTTAGTGTAAAAAATAATAATTAACATATCTCGACTCTTATAAGTTGGAAAGGTAGCTGCTTAATTGTTAGTTGAAACTCAACTTCTATTGGTGACTCCTTTGTCTTGCTTCTCTCAAAATTCAAGGCCATCATGGTCCAATCTTGAGGAGATGGGGTTGCATTTTAGACTTCAAAAGCATAATGTGCCACAATATGGTCCAATTTTGAGGAAATGGGGTTGCAATTTAGGCTTTAAAAGTATAATGTGCCACAATATGGTCCAATTTTGAGGAAATATGGAGTTGCATTTTAGGCTTTAAAAGTATAATGTGCCACAATAGGGTCCAATTTTGAGGAAATGGAGTTGCATTTTAGGCTTAAAAAGTATAATGTGCCACAATATAATCCAAATTTTAGTGAAAGATATGAACATTTATGTAAGAAAAAAATAAAGGTTGGTTAAGAGTTAAAAGATGTTAAATTCAACATTCATGCATGCTTTTAATACCATCATGTATCTCTATAAGAAATTTATATTAAAAACCAAATATGGGTTTAGTCGAAAATTGAAATGGTACAATTAAAGCTTTGAAATCTAGGATCCTCATGTTTAAATTCTATCATGTATGGATAAATTATTTTTGTTTTATTTAATATAAAAAACAAAACACCCTCATAGTTATATTTATTACTTTGTAAAAGGATGTATCCTTTAGCTATTTCTTAACGAGTAGATATCGTGTTAACTTGACACCAATTCAATCAAGAGCTTAAATATAGTATAAATAAATTATACATAACACCTCATGAGTATTTCAAGTTCAAACCTTGATAATTTATTTTAAGATATTTACTTTTAAAGATTTTACATAAATTATAAAAGACATAAATACACTTATAATCATATTTTTATTTGTTAAAAAAAGGTAATTTAACTATTTTTAACAAAGTCAGTACCTGAACATTAACTCAATCAAGATTTTATTATAGTATAGATATACTATATTACCACACGCACGGCGTGAGAAAAAATTTACACAAAAACCATATTTTATTTAAAATTTTGATGTTAAAATCAAATGAAATTTTAGTTTAATTGGCAAATTTAATGCCTTGAAAATCTTGGAGTTTCATGTTGAATCCTATATTGGGTTTAAACATTTTTTATTGATTTTACATAAAAATATAAAAGATAAAATTGTTCTTATATTAATATTTGTTACTTTTAAAAACAAAAGATTTTTAGTCATATATTAATTGAATTGGTGACTGGACTCGTTACACCAACTCAATTAATATTTAAATATAGCATATATATGGTTGAAATTACCTAAAATGTTCCTCTATTATAAGATCTTTATCAAATTAGTCCATTTACCATTAAATGAATCAATTTAGTCCATATCTTATTAAAAAAATCAAATAAGGTCAAACTTTAAGATAATAAACATTTACAATTTTAGAAATGTCATTTACTATTTAAAAAAGTTGATATCTTTAAATATTTTATGGTTCTTGTCGAGATGAAAATAAAAGTTGATCGCAGAAGGTAACGGACAACCAAAACCCTCAAGATGATCTCCAGAGCACCCAACATGACTAATCCAAGGAAAGCTCACCAAGACAAGCCTTGGGCAAGGCCCAAGGCAAGCCCCAAACGGAAGACCCTCGAAGACCTGGTTCCCACTTGCAAGACCACTTGACCAAGGTTCAATGCATCTCAGAAAGATACCTCAACACCAAGCTAATGATGAAACGTCACATGGCACCAAGTTACTTCACCATTGGCTATAAATGGAAGGATTCACTGCCATTCACAGAAAGACCAGTCATATACTTCACTACATAGCAATTGAAAAGCATCTTCTACCCCTCTTTTTCAAAACTTCTTCTTTTCTTGCATTAAGTTATACCTGATCATTGAGTTGAGTTGGAGTATGCCTCGGAAGGAAGTCCTCTGGTGCCCGCTAACATTATCCCTTTCTCTACAGACGTCCTTGTAAGTCTCCATAGTCCGAGATCAACCTGATCATCTCCCGAGAGGCTAACTTAGTCGATCCGCTACGCTGGGAGAAGCCCACGTTGACATCATCTTTAGAAGCCAAGTTAGTTGATCCTCTATGCTGGGAAAAGTCTAGTCACGTTGAGATAATCTCCATAGGCTAGCTTAGCAGATTTGCTACCCCAAGGGAAGCCTAGCCATGTTGAGATCATTTCTAGAGGACAAGTTAGTTGATTTGCTATGTCGGGCATGGTTTTCAAGATCAAACTATTGATTGAATCGATTAAACCACTAATTTCTTGTCCGCTTATTCAGTACGTTCTACATCGATTTAACCATATATAATAAATACTTTTTAAAAAAGTTAAAGAATTACATTCAAACCTTCTTTTTTTTTACTTTCCAAAGCTATCTCTTGGAAAATGGAAACTAAATAAACAATAATTATTATACAATTCTTTTGCATATCTCTTTATTTTTCTCTATATTTAACATAATAAATAATACACCAAAAGGGCCAAGCCTCGTCTGGATCATCTCACTTGATCATCTCCTATGGTCATCTTAGTTGATCATCTCCTATGAGATCATCTTCCATGATCTCATCAAGGACTAACTTAGTGATCTACTTCGTTGGTAGGCTAAGTCACATCAGAATCATCTCCAAGGCTATCTCTGACGACTCGCTCCCTCAGGAAGGACCTTAGCCACAGCAAGATCACCCATCGAATCATCTTGAAGCTCTCCCATAGCTCCTCATCCCGTTTGTAACCATCTCGAGATCCTCTTAAAGTTCACACGTCGTCCTAACACCTCATCTAGAATCATCTGGAACATTGTCGCCATCTAAGGTCATCTTTGAAAACATTTCGCCTTCGCTCACCAATAACCCTTCACACTTGAGAAACAATGCTCTCATTGTTGTGGTCCGGGAACTTTTTCGGCCTCAACAGTTCTACAAATGAAATATTTTGTTTGTAGTTAATTTGTAAATAAATAATAATAATTTTCATGTCATTTTTAATTTAGTGTTATCCATCAATCGAAAACTTAGTTGTAAAATTATCAAAATTTCATTACTTTTACAAAACAAAAATATCATTTAGAGGCCGTAATTTCGTTTGTTTATATTTTTATATAAAATCTAAAAAAACATACATACGATCATATTTAAACCTAAGACATCTTAATATTCAACATCTCAATTTTACTATCAACTTTTTTGTATAAATTTTTCACTCACATCCTAATTATATTAAAAGGCATTAATCCTATTTAGGTTAAATTAAGTTTTAATTGACTTTCTATATTACAGTGGTGGGTACAAAACCACCCATTAATTTGTAATCTATTTATCATTTTAGATTTTTTTCAAATATTTTAAATGAAGGTGTAAAGATTACTTATTACACTTGCTCAATGGAATTCATCCTTTATTTCTTCAAGCAATGATTAAGACTATCATGAAATTTGACTTTTTTCGATTATTATAAATATTTAATTGAAATATTAATTTAATAATTAAATCGAATAATTAATTAATTAATTAAAGAAACTATACATTTTACATAAGTTGAGACTCCAACCTAACATGATTAAGATCATAATGAAAAATTGTGGAGGTATGCTTTAATTAGATTTGTTTTAATTTGTTAATACATTATTCATCATTAGGAGATAAAATACAACGGCAAAATAGAGGATCTGAGGGTATGGTACAAGCTACACAAGTGGAATCCGTATAGAAGTATAATTCTTCTATTTGATATCACAGCCTTACTATACTGCTTCTATTTGACATTGATTAGAATATGATTTTTTAACCTATAAATAGATGCAGTCGAAACTCTTCTTATATCATTCGAATTCAACATTAGTGAATTTTCTTCCCCTCTGCCCGTGATTTTTTCTTGAAAGGGTTTCCACGTAAAATCTATATATTTTTATTTTTCTTTCTTATTGCTTTGTGATAATTCTATATTTTCATTATCGACATTCAATTTTTACAACCGTTAATAATGTACACTTTTGATTTCGTCATTAATTAAGATGATTATGTCAATTAGCCTTTAATCTTTTTATTTACTGTAAAATCTTAGCTTTGGTCCTTCTACCACACTCAAACTTGGAATTTAGTTTTTGTACTTTAATTTGGTATAATTGTTTATAATATCGAATCAGTTGAAATAGCTAAAGCTGTTAACAATTTTGAGTAAAATGTTTATATGAATTTTTTAAGAAAAAAAGGGATAAATACGAAAATGATACATCAAACTTTAACTTTAGTCCAATTTACACATTTCACTCGCCTATTATTTATCTCGACATAATTTTTCGTTAAATCATGTAATTGTTGACATGACATTTTATTAGGTTAAAAAACAAACAAATAAATTTAAATTATTTCTACATAGATTTTTAAAAAATTCTTGGAGAAAAATAAGAAACTCTTCTCCCAAGTGTGTGCCTTTTTTTTCAATTCAGATAGAAATAATTTAAATTTATTTATTTTTTAACCTAATAAAATATCATGTCAATAATTTATATATGATTTAACGGAAAATTATGTCACGTGGATAACAATGTGAAAATTGGATTAAAATTAAAATTTAATATATAAAATGTAGTAAATGAAAATTGTGCCTTTCCCATTGCAAATAAGAAATAAGTCTTCAACTCAAATTGACGAAGTTAATTAGTGAAGATTAGTTGATGCCCTTGAATCTACAGAAATTATTTGTATACTGTCCCATTCCTTTGATTACTATTATCCTAAATGATTGCAGGTTCCACTTTGGGTTGAAAGTGGAATGCAGAAGCAGACGAATTGATGGATAATTAGACAATGGAATAGACTAGGACCTAATTAATATATATCAATTTCAAAGGACCTAATATTTACATATTTTATTATTAGTAAAGTTACGTGATTTTATATCTTTTGTACGACACTAAGTCATACAAACGCACCATCTTTCTTTTGATCTTAGAAATATTGAGAATTTAAACCATATAATTTTATTTTAATATGTAATATCATGGATTATAATGTAAAATTTTATCAATTCAATATATTTTAATAATAATTTAGTCGATTGAGTCTTAGTTCGATTAGTATTGACATTGTTGCCAATGTAGGAGAATATGGATTCGAGTGTGCTAAAACGCATTATACTCCTATATATTTATGTGTTGGGGGGGGCTACGGGTAGTTTTAGGCATTGTGTCAAAAAGATCAAATATAACCGGAACCTATAATGAGATTCAAATAATAATAATTTAAATTTTAGTCACTTAACTAAAAAAACTTACGGTCACTGGACTAAAATCTATACTATATGGCATTCTTTATTCTCACTACATGCGCCAACCGAACGCTCTCTTTCCCCTTCTCTTCTACAATTCTGATTTTTTTTTTCATAAAATAATTTTGAATGTCACGGATCTCCGAACTAAAATTCAAACAATTTTTTCTTCGATCTTCGATACTTGGATCTAAGGTATATTCTTCTACTCATCAATTGGTATTTATTTACCATATCGATAGTCAAATCGTTACTTGAAGCTCATTGGTAGAATTTTTTTTAAAAGAAGAAACTTAATAGCTCAATGATTCAAATAAAAACTTTTAAGTAACTCAATAATTTAAATGAAAATTTAGTGACTAAATTATATCTTTTTAAAATCTAATTTATAATAGACGAGAGCATATATAATGAAGGAGGCGACCTAAAAGCTATATATATAAAGTTGTTTTTTTCCGAGCTGTACAGCACTTAGATATATGAACTGAAATTCTGCAGTTTTTGAAGGAATTGGTTTCAGGGGTGTATGAGATTACAAGAATACCTGTGTGCTTAACACCATGATTATAGTCATAGAAGGATTGGGTCAGTACATAATGGGAGTGCTGTGGTGGGGCAGCACAAAAGCATCTTAATTTTGTACTAAAATAATGAAATTTATTAGTTAGTATTGATATTATTATCGGTGGAAGAAGATATAAATTCAAACGCGTTGAAATATATTTATCCTCATATTTAAATGTTGAAAAGAGATTATGGGAAATTCTAAATATTATATAAAATAATAATATAATTCAATATTAATTGGATGGTGAATGTAACTTATAAATTTTCAATATAATACGAGAAATAGAAAACTGACATAGTTATCACACTTGCGATTATATGTTTTTGCTCTAAATTTTGAAAACAACGTAACTTTAACTTAATGAATTTAATAGCTATCATCTGGTCAAGACTAAAATTCCAAAAGTATAAGAACTGAAAATCACCAACTTAAAATATAATGACTAAATGCACAACTTACGCATAATACATGTACGAAGAGCATAATTTAACCAAGAAATTAATAAACAAGATTATCCCTAGAAACCTATAACAAATCGTATATACAAGCAGACTAATTATTATAAAGTACAAATTAGATAAAATTAGTGGTAGATCTTGGAACTAAATTTTAAAAATTTTAAAGAGTTAAATGAGATACGTAAACTAAAATAAATCTAAATAAAACTCGTAAATAAATTACACTATGTTTTAGCTAAGATTAGTATAATATTGTGTTTAAAAATGAGATGATAGAATAAAGTAATTTGTAAACCCGTATGAAGTACATTCGATTAAACACTGTAGAGATTCAAGAATTTGTATGATCTGGTAACCATATTATAAAGAGACAAAGTACAGTGACGAGAAGGGACCCATAGTTTCCGTACTTGATCAGGTGCTACGACCAAATTTAACGTGCTCAAAGCACTAAGCAAAACCTACCCACCACCAACACTCCCATCAATTTCAATGTATTTTTATGACCCAAGATGCACCCACCTCCAACCATCTTCCTCTCTTTGCTACGTCTATCTTTTACATGAAGGAAAAGAACAATGGAGAATGAAGAATCATCGTCAAGTAGACCATCAATAGGGTTTCCTCTGGGTTTAGCCCTTCTTTTGATCTTATTATTCTGCATAAGTGCTGTCCTTCTTTGTTACCTAAACTGGCAGAAGCTTCGTGCCCTTATCCTCCGATCGTCTGATCAAGATCAGGACGATATCGAATCGGATATCGGTCGTTCACCGGACCTCGAAGTTTCATCTCCTGTCATGGTACGGTGTTTCTCTTTTTCTTTCTTTCTCTCTTTCGTATTCGTTTACTCGTAATTGTGATTGTGATTGTGCTTACGTTGGAAACAGAAGCCAAAAGGTAAAATTGTAGGGCACAGTATGCCGGTTTTGATGCCAGGAGATAAGGTACCAAGGTTCATGGCAATGGCTTCTCCATGTGAGCCACCAAGAACGGAGACGATAACCATAACGGTACCAAAACCTCCGGCTCTTTCGGTGCCGTTTTATTACTCGTGATCGTTAAAACTATCTACTCGTGTCAGGTATTACTGGTAATTGGTCATTAAATTGCATCTTTACTATACATTTGATGACGAAAATTTTTCTGCTGATAGATTGCATATTAGACGCTGTATATAATTCACGACAGAGCAATGTTCCAAACAAAGAATATATCTATATGTAATTTTTTTTTCTCAAGAAATTGTTTATTGTAAAATCTGATCATCAATATCATGGACAGGAATACATGTCTCTTAACGTCACAAACAAGTTGCAACTATTCAAGCTATCATTCTAAAATATTTTATATTTATTTAAGTTCGACGCAGTTCAAACATGGTTTAAAATTTTGCTTAAACTTATCTATATTTGTAAATAGTTAATTCAAGCTTATTTTAGAATCACTTAAATAATTTTAATTTTTTAAAAATTTAAATATATTACATTTAATTTAGTATTTAATAATTTTATATATTTTATTTATTTATCAAAATTCTATATATAAGCATCACATTTTTTAAATATAATATAATATAATATATTAAGATTTTAGAAAATAGGTGCGGGCCTTGAATGTTCGAATCTAAACTTGACCCATATTTTCAGACAAATTTCAACTAAAGGCTCGAACGAACAACCCAATCATGAATAGGTCTATTTTCATATATATATATTTATTTTTGTCCAAAAAAATTAATTTTCGGTGGATAGTTTTATAGCCTCATTCATCAAGGTTATGTATCATAACTATATTTATATAAAATCTGACAAATTTATATACTCGTTTTCTCTTTATATATTTTTTTCTCATTTTTTTGAAGTTTGTATTTAGAAATTATCAAATTAATGTAAAATCAAACTAAAATTAAAGACATGGACCAAAAACATGGCCACCAAGTATAGAGATTGGACTCAATTGGATGGGCTCATCATCAAGATCTTATAACAAGAAAAATGTCACAAATTAGCATATGTTGCCATAAGATTGAGGCCCACCCCAAGAACTTGTTCATAAAAAATATTTTCATGGGTCCATCAAGCCATGGCCCAAAGCTCAAGTTTGAATTTTATTCGGCCCAATTTGATCATTTATTTCATTGTTCATATATTGGGAGCTAGATTGCTTTTTATCCTCTCTATTCAAAAAATGAGTAAATTAGTCCCTACATGTTAGATCAAAAAATAAATTCGTTCTTTTTATAAAAAAATCATCTATTTATACTATTAAAAACTGATATGGCTGATGAAATAATTAGACAGTGACACATGGCGTGTCACTTGTACTTCAAGTGTACAAGACCAGTGATGTATAATAGAAATGGATGAACTTTCTAACAGAATGATCAATTTGTTATTTGATCTAACATGTAGAGATTAATTTGCCCATTCTTTAAATAGATTAGATAAAATACCATCCAACTTTTAATAAAATGACCTCTATAATAATTTTACTGAATGTAGTCAGATTGAAGTGAAAATTTGGGACATATCTAATTGAAAATTTAGATGAAAATTAAACATCTAATAAAAATGGGGCTACTCTTTAACTCTCTCAATTCAAGCTTTTACTTAAGTTAGCTTAAACTAAAATTAAATATTAAAATTTTAATTATGGTTGATGTTTAATTTTATTACCATGTTTTTTTTTTTTAAATTCTCAAGACAAAATCCCGAAATATCTGCTGAAATATTGGGCATCCAACTAAATTATCTTCAAAGGAAAGGATTGAGAAAAATATTACCAATATCTGTTTGAGAGAAAATTATTATTGTTTATGTCAAGGGCTTAGCTTATTATAAAATAAATACATGATTAGTTCAAAGGATTATTTTAACCATTAAATTAACTACCCCTTCAATAGGTTAGCTTTAACCATTTTAATATTGGAAGGACAATTAGTGACACTATCAAAGTTTAGGGTTTACATGTGTATATATAATACAAATCAAATAAAATTAGATAACTTTAGTGATCAACAAAACTCTAATCTGATTGGTTTCGACTCGACTTGACTCGTTTTATTAGGGTTAGATTTTTATTTTTTAAAAATCAAGTTCGTGGAGGGTCGAATTGGGTGGATTTAAAAAAATAATCGGGTCGGGTTGGATCAGGTTTGAGGTAAATCTGCCCTGCCTGTCTCGAGATATTTACAAAAATGTCATTAATATATATTTATATTAAGTTTTTGCTTTCAATAAATAAAAATATATAAATATATATTAAGTTTTAAGTACAAACTAAAAAAAAATATTTTTATTTGCTTCAAAATAAAAAATAAAACAAATAAATTAATGTTGGGTCGGGTCAGATCTCTTATTAAATTTCAAGTTTGAGTTTGAGACAATTTTTTTCCTTTAAGAGTTGGAGTCGAGTCAAGGTTGAGGCGAATTCATCAAGGTTCGGGTTAGAGTCGGGGTGGGCAAAAATCCGCCTTGCCTTTCCCCATTGCCATCCCTAAATAACCCGAATTAAGGAAACTCATATTATAGGATTTAATAACAAATAAACAAAGTAACATGTGAAAAAAAAAAGGGAAAAATCTTTCGCATATATATATAAGTTTTTTTTAATACAATGCTCAGAACTATTCATAATTTCTTTAACCCTTAAATAGGAATATAAACATGTTTCAGCATGCTCAAATTTATATTGTCCTATATTAACGATAATGATGATGCCAAACGAATTAAGACTTAATTAACCACATATATATAGGTTTAGTTACATGATGACTTTATGATGATGACGTGGCAATGAGGTGGAGCACATCGTAAACTAAAATATTTAAGATAACTACGAAGTTCATTGGTCGATTTGGGTTTACATGCGATATTAACATATTTTCGTTATATTTGATTAGATTGTTAGTCATCCATTATTTTGAAATTAAACTATTATTTAATATAATAATACTCTTTTATATTAAAAGTACCGAATATGATTTATGTCTGCTTAAACTAGATTGATTCAAAATATAAACCTCAAAATTTGATAAATGTATCCATATTTATAAATGATTAACCTAAATTGTTTTAAGCTTGTACATATTATTTTTAAATTCAAAAGAATAATTTTATATTATTTTTAATTTAACATTTAATAATTTTATATATAATCATTTATTAAAATTTTAATAAAATAACATATTACATACTTAAAAAAATATATCTGGTTGGGCTGAAATTGGGCCTTTGAATGTGTAACACCCTTCATCCTTCCCAACGTACAATACAAGTGGTGATTTAAATAAAATTAATACGTTCTGAAATGGCCGTTTTTATGAATAAATTTTGGGTTCAAGTCTAAAAATTTCCAGTAGCACCTTGCATCCGTACCATGCATCGGGACAGGTGAGGAATATTTTAAATGAACTTTTTTTTGTCCAAATGTCATGTTTTACTTTTAATATTTTTGTCCAAATCCTCCTAAATTTCGAGCATTACTTTCAACTTTAACAAGTAAACCATGCATATACATGAAATAAGGTTTTCTTTTTTGTGGAAAAGAAATCTTGGTTCACATTAAATCTCCGAGTTTCCTAAACACTCTCAATCCCCTCTCCTTATAAAACAAATATTTTTTAAACTAAAATATTAGCAATATTTTAGCTAATTTTTTATTTAAAACACAATTTTAGTTCTATTCCCTCTACTTTGTTGAAATTATAGTTTTAATCCTCTTTTTAATTTGATATAATTTAGTCTCTATTTTTACAGTATGAATAGAATGTCTAAATTGATGGCACAATTAATTGATATATTTTAAACCAATTTTACCCATTTATTATTTGTTAAACACGATTAATTATGTTTTCACTCAACCTTGATTGTTGAACAAATAACAGTTAAAAGAATTCATGTCATAACTTTAATGGCAATAAATTTGGATCTACTAATAAAATTTATAAAATTAAAGATACAAAATTATGCCAAATAAAATTATACGGATTAAATCTTAATTTTAGCATAATAGAAGGACTAAGATCAAACTAAGCCAAGTTAAAAAGAATTCCTGTCCTTGTCGTCCCACTCCCACAAAATCACATATCAACACGCGTGCCACCATCATCATCAAAACTCCCTTGGAACCGTAAGGGGTCCCACATCGTTCATATTTCATTCACTTCCACTAACAAGCATCCTTGTTTCCTGATTGGTACGTGTATTAAACGTACTGACAAAAAGCGCGTAGAAGAGTATGAGAGAGAAAAGCAGTGAAGGACGGAAGTTATATGTCGCGTTCTTTAGCCGGCAATCCAAAATGAGTTTTTTTTTAAAAATAATAATAAAGCAGCTTTTTTCTTTGTCCCCCAAACACATCATATCGCTTCAATCTGTTTCTCTTTGTCCCCCTCTTTACTTATTTTTCTATACTTCTGTTTAATGGTCTAATTATGGTTTTAGTCCTTCTACTATGATGAAATTTAAGATGTAATTTTTTTCCTTTTTAATTTGATACAGCTTGATCCTTCTACTTGTTATTAGTATATCCAAATTGATAACATTGTTAGTTGTTACTATTAAAGTGAAAACATGATTTTTTCTACTGTTATCTAGTAACACAATTACATCAAATGAAAATAAAATCATCCTGTTCAACTAGTGTTAAATTTGTGTCATCCGAATATTTAAGAGGATAAATCTCAAAACTATACGTGAAACTTTGATTTTGTGAAATTTTTATTTGATTCAATTTTATAAATCACTAACACGATTATCGATGTAGAACCATTTTACACTTACATATTGGATACACAAATAATTATATTCATCTTATTTAAATGTGTACAGTTGAATCAAAATTAAAATTTTATATGTATAATTATATGAAATCAAAGTTCATATATTAAATCAATACTTTAAATCATTTTAATTTATTATGTCAGAATAAATAAATAAACATTTTTAATTTTATTTGCGCCGATGTATGCTTTGCCCCTTAAACTTTGCCACTTCTATTTAGTTGGTATTTTTTAAAAATCTAAACGGTACTCTAAACTTAGATCTTGTTACGTACTTTAATAACTTTATTATAACACCGTGAGAATGTGATGATGTGGCAACGTCAACCAATAATACGATGACATGTAACAATCTTATGTTATGACATGTGACAAGCACTAATAGAAAAAATTAAAATAGATCTTTAAAATATATAATTATTTCATGTTCAAAATAAATATGAACAAATGAATATCCAGATTCAAATGAATCTAAACGTCATTTTATCCAAATTCATTCAAGACATTTTCTTTTTATATTTTTATATATTTTAATAGAAATTTTAATTGTATGAATATTAAAATATATAAAATCAAATGTTCCTAAAATCTCAAAAATATAAAAATCATGAAATTATAATTTATGAATAGTAAGAATTAAAAGGTTTCTTAAATATTTTCTCAAAACTCATGATAATTTAATAAAATAAAAAATCAACCAAAATCTCTTAAAAAAACGATTGAAGCAAAAACAAATAAGAAAACATATTAGGCGAATTAAACTTACAAATAAATTATATGTTTAGTGTATAAAAAGAGTGAGGAATTAGAAGAAAAGATTCATGCAAAATGAAGCAAAGTTGATGGTTTTATTGAAGATGAAATAAACTTTTTAAAGATGAAAATTATGGTTATATTTTAAGGCTAGTCCTTGTATTTATCAATTTCTACAAATTTTGCTCAAAATTAATCTTATTATTTTCGAATTGTTCTTTTCAGCCCATCCTTTAACTTTTACCACTAACTCTATTTAAAAATCAGATATAATCACAAATTTATTTATCAACCCTTTCAACTTCTGTCAATTTGGCTTCTTACTCTTCTTATTTGCTTTAATTATAAAAATTATAAATTTAAAAATATTTAAAAATTCTCAAACATGTTAACAAATTAAAGATGGAAAAAAACCAAATAATATTTTTATAAAAATTTTAAAACACCCATAAGATTAAAACTTGAAATTCACCACTATGGTACATTCTACACGTACACACTATGTCCAATAGGAGTTACCCAAATAAAAGTTCAAAACTGAGTCAATTTTATGGATGAATATCCTCTTAAATGATCAGACTAATCACGAGAATGATTATATATATCTTAAGTAAAAAAAAATGTCGAATACAATGACAAATGCTGTCGACAACCATCAAATTCTATCATTTAGTACTTCAAATCTCTTGGTTTTTTCTTATACATCAAGATTGCATAACACATGCTGTAGTTACCATCAAATTTGAGCCAGCCTCCATTAGCGCCTGCTAAGGATAGTTAGTAGCAGTTAGTCAAGAGTAGTTGTTAGTGAAAGTTATTATACAGTTGGTTCGGTTGTAACTTTTTGCTACTCGTTGGTCTGCTAAGGAGTTAAGAGTTAGGTACAACAGTTACATATTCTTGTATAAATAGCTATAGAGACTATATTATATTGTAAAGAGATCATCTTTGCATAAGGATGATATTTCTTGATTTATGTTTAGTGTGTATCTTGATATGATATCAAAGTTAGTCGTCTACTGGTGACCGGAGCCGCTCAGGCCTCGGAGTTATGGGACCCTCTGATGTTAATCCTACTATACCGACGATTGGTAATGTTCTCTCTTCTTCCGATTATCTATCATCTTCCAACAATATGAAGGAGCAAATCCAGGTTTACATCGCCTCCCTCGATTTCTAAGCTTGTAATGTACACCAATATATATATATATAAAATTTTCACCAATATTAAAGTGGCTAACTAATTTGGTGTCACTTAATTTAGTAATACAGGGTTAATATGTATTTTGTCATTGAACTTGTCCACTTATACTTAGTAGGTACCTAAATTGTTTTTGGACTTAGTACCTCAATTTGGATTCTGCGACACACATTGGTACCTCTACAATAATTCCATTAAAATTTGTTGATGTAGAATTGACAGCCAATAGAAAGACAACATGCGGCAATCCATACCATGACATGTGGCAAATCCTAATAAAAAATATTTTAAAAAATGTATAAATTTATAAAATATTAATTTATATCAAGAATAAACTTGGAAAAATATATTTATAACATTAATTTCAACCAAAACATCATTTGCTCATAACATTAATTTTAATAAGTATATTTGTTATATAATTTTTTCACCCACATTGCGAGTGTAATAATTTAGTATATTTATAAAATTATGTTAGTAATATTTTTTTAATATCTCTTATTTCCGCTATTATGAAAATATTCTAAAAATTACACGTATATACATAGGGTTAATTTAGTTTATTCCACTATTTTTCTAGGGTAAACGATATTAGTGGTTACCAAATTATGAGTAAGGGTTTTTTTTGTCACTCGACTATGAAAAGTTACAAAATAATCGTCAAACTATTCAACTTTTTTAGTCACCCACCGTTAAATGGCTAATGGAAAGATGACATGGCAGTTTTTAAAATTGGCATAATAACAAATCTAGCCCTCAACATTTACACATCGTGCCAATTTAGTATTTTTTTTAAAAAAATTTAGCCCTCAATCTTTACACATTACTTAATTTTATCATATTTTTTACATGAAAATATCATTTGATACATAATTTGTAAAATAGAAATAAAAACAAAATTATATATATTTTTAAAAATCTGTTTATTATTAAATCGGACAATCCTTAAATACATTATTTTTCTTATACTTCAAATTACTAAGAACTTGGTATCTCTCATTGATATTAATTTATTTTCTGTTAGCTTGAGCAGACTGCCATTGATGAAACAAATCAATTTTTTTTTAAGTTGTTAGACTTACACTTGGGTTGAATTAACAAAGCGAGTATTTTTTTTTCAAGCAATTGAATTGACTACTTTTTAAAATTTGGGTCATTTTGTTTCTTGTTGTTCATTTTTCTGTTGAATCAAATGTAGGAACAACATTAGAAAATGTCACAAAGAAAAGTAAAAATGCAAAAATGATCAAATTACAAAATGTGTAAATGTTGATACTATCAATTTTTTAGAATAAAGACTAAGTTGACACAATATATAATTGTTGAAGGTTAAAATTGTTATTATGCTAATTTTAAAAGTAACCACGTCAAATTTCCATTAGTAATTTAATGGTTGGAGACCAAAAAAGAAAAAATTGAATAGTTGGATGATCATTTGTAACTTTTTTAATTAACAAATATTATTTTAATAATTGGATGACTGCCAATATAGTATATGCGGGGTGTGCCTCGCATTTATTGGACACTGTGCAGGCACTTAAGAAGACTGGAACTCCCCAAATTTTGCAAGTTTTGAGTTGTTGGATCTTGACAAGTAATTGGACTTGGTTCTATGGCTAAGGGTTGTGTTAATTTTGGAGGAATTTGGTTTTGTTAGGTGATACTCGTGAAGCACATGGTTCGCCTGGGGTGTAATTGTTAACTAATTGCGAGAATTGGGTAAGGAATTGAATGTTAATTTTGGGAATTGTTTGTTGACATGTGTTTTACCAAAATCCACATTTTGGTGTTAATATTCATTAGTAATCAATGAGTTTTCTTGATGATTTTTAGGCTTAGGAGTTCTTGTTCTTGAATCTATATCGAATCTAAATCAAGTGTGTGTTTCTAACTCGAAACCATCACGAAAGAATACGAAAAATCTGGAAAAACGCAAAGGAAATATGAAAAATCTTTAAGAAAACGCAAAGGAAAAAAGAATACGTCTGGACTAGGTATGAGGTGTTACAAAGACGTTCGATGATTTACCGAAGAAAATGTAAAATAGAGGCAATGTCGTAATGACACAACGAAACTCCAAACGAACGTGACAAGCTTGCATAGGACGTCGTGATGATTTCTCCAAGTTATGCAGCCGCGTTTGAGACTTCAAGTAGGACTGCTTCTCCCCGTTGAACTCTGATTATTCCAGAAATATTTTAGTATGATTAGAACTCAAATCTAAGCCTATTTAAAGGGTCATTGTATCCCTGTTTTGAGAGGCCAATCAACAAGGGTTTTTCTTTGAGGGCTACAAGATGCAGTCACATATGAGTTTTGGTGAGAGTTTTGTGATAATTATGGAGAGTATTTTGTACCTCTTTTGTGAATGCCCTATAAGATTTAAGGTTTTGTTTACCGGTTTGCACTTTGAGATTTTAAGCTTTGTATTCAGGGTTTTGGGTAATGTTCAGTTTGTACATTTAGGTTTATTTTTTTTCATATTGTACTATCGTTTGTTTACTCGTTTAGTGAAAAGCCGATACCTCTTTTGCCCATGATTTTTCCTTCTTTGAGGGTTTTCTATGTAAAATATTTATGTTCGTTTCTTTCCACTTTTACTATCTCGTTGTTTATATGGGTCGAGCCACAACAGTATGCCTATTTTTCTATTACACCTAATTATTCTTTTTATAAATATATAATTAATTATAAACTAGATTCACATCAAACAATTAAGAATTTAAAAAAAAAACATAGTTAGAATAATGAAAAACAGTAGAAGTATTTAAGATGTTTAAAGTTTAATAAACAATTACCATTACAAAACTTAACTTTTATAAAATTAAAATTTTACCCATCTTAAATTCTAGTAATAATGAAAACCTTGAGGAGTAATTAATACATATCCCTTTAGGTGAAACCGATGGGGACCCAATTAGATGTCCCGCAAGCATGTGAAAATGGTAGGTGGGATCCAACAGGGGTCTCATTCATGTGAGTGAAAGAGTCTAAGTTTTTTGTGAATTATGAGATTAAAGTTAGGAAATATTAGCAATGCAACACTAACACATGGCCATTGAGGGCACAAATGGAGAAAGGAATCTTCATTTTGTTAAAATAGAAGCAAGTTTGAGCAATGAGACATATGAGCCTTTGAGTGGGGTGGTTGAATTTCTTATATGTAGCTAAACAAATGACAATTTCATTTTTTTCCCTTCTCGTTATAACTTTGAATTTTTGGATTTCTTTCCCCCTTGGTAAAATTTCTTTAAATGTATAAATACAAAAAAAAAAAATTATGATATTTAAAGGAAAAAAAAGCATCATCATTGTGTGTGGCATTGAGTAGACTTGTCTCCTAAGAGTTTTGTTAATTCCTTGTTATTATTTTTGTAACCGATTTTAGAATATTCGTTCGAAATTTGAAAGGATTTGAACAATAATATTAGATTTAAAAGATGGGATTAGGTTTAAAAAATAGGTCGGGCTCAAACTTTAACATTCAAGGCTTGGGTCAGACTTATTTTTCAATTTTTTTAATATATTATGTTATTCTATTTTTATATATTATGTAATTTGTAACATAGAAAAAAAAATCTATAATAATATATTATACTATAATGTAAACATTTAAAAAATGTTAAGTTGCATATATATAATTTTAATAAATAAAAATATTTAATATTAAATAAAAAAATAAGCTAGCCTAAAATGAGTTAGAGTTTTCCATTTACAAATTTTAAGTCTATATTTCGTGTAGGGTCAAGCTTTGGCAAGCATATTTTGTGCTAATACCATACTTAAGCTTGACCCGAACCCAATCTTACTTAACCCATGAACACATCTAATTGCCATATGTTGTTTTGTGTTTTTATATAAGTACAAAGCAACATCCTAATTCACTTGTATAATTTTTTATTCAACTAACAATATATAGAATAATTACTCTTTTAATAAATCGAATGCATTGATCTAATTCAATTATGAATTATAAATGATCTAATTATAAAAATATGATAGTTAATTTTAGTTCCTATCACAAATTTGATCTCTGTAGATTACATCGTGATAAATTTAGGGTATGTTTGGAAAGTCATTCAATAATTGAATTTAAGTATAATTGCTTGAAATTATGTATGACATGTTTTGGTAACAATCGTAATTAGTGAATCTCACTAAATTGAGTATAATTAGAGCATCCAAATTACACTCTCCAATTATCAAGAGTGGGGTTGAGAATCAGAGGAATTACTTAGGCAATTAGCGTTGATAACTTTCAATTTTTTAATTATATTTTATTGATAAAGAAACAAAATACCAAACATGATATAAGGAATTGAGATGCAATTACAATTTTCAATCAAACATATTTCTTATAATTACCAGAGGTAGTAATTATTATCTTAATAATTAAACTTTTTTGAATCGCTATGTGCCGTCCAAACGCACACTTAGTCCCTTGTGTTAGAAATCACGTTAATTTAGAGTGTGTTTGATAAATTATTGAATTTTTTTATTTCAACATATTTAAATCTTAAATATATTTGAAACCAATAATAAGTTTTCACTTAATTCAAAATTTTAACAAAAAAAGTGTTGAGTGGAATAAATAGGAGGTAACTACTTTTTAAATATTACGCTAAAAAGAAGAAGAAGAGTTTGGGAAAAAAATGGTATGTTTAAAATATGAGTCAAATTTGAACTTATATGTTGAAGCTCAGAGCCAATCTTGACTTATTTTTTTATATCGTATGAAAAAATTAAAAAGTAATATGAAATTGCCTAAACAAATTTGTGTTAATCATTTATAAATATTGACTGGTTTAAACGAAATTAAGACTCATATTTTAGATTAAACCAAGCTTAGTAATCTATATTATATTATCTATATCTACAATATTATTTAAACATTTGGCTGAGTTGGTGTTACGAGTCAATTAGGTATCAACTTGATTGATAAATGATTAAAGAAACGTTACTTATACCAAATAAATTATATTATTATGTGTGTGCTTTTTACTTTTAAAGACATTTCCATATAAAATTAATAAAATCGGTAAGATTTGAATCTAAAACACCTTGATTTTAACATGTTCAACTTTACCATTTTAACAATGATTTTCTTTGAAATATTGCATAAAATTTTAATAAATATGTATTTTTTATATTCTCTTTTCACTTACATCATGAATATGCCCTAATCTAGATGGTGTATATGTTTTTGGTTTTAGGTTTTATTTCCAAATGTACTCGTGTAATTCAAATATTATCACATATTTATTCGTTAAAGTAATTGGGAGATCCTTATATTATAAGGATTGGATGAATTAATCTCTTTATTATTAAGCGGATCAATTAAGTCCATATACTACTAAAAGAATCAAATCAGTTCAAATTGTAACATAGCTAAAATTGATTGTATAAAAATGTCTTGAAAATTATTTTTAAATGCGTTTAATTTCAAATGAATATTTCATTTACAAAACAATAAAAACTTTAAAATATTAATTTTGTTAAACAATAAATTATAGTTTTCAAACAGGAAATGCTAATTATACCCCAATTAGACTTCATTGATTCTTTTTTAATAGTATAAGGATTAAATTGATTCATTTAATAATAAAAGTACTAATTTGATAAAATTTGAAATCCGTTAGGCATGGTTGATTGGGGATAACATGGTCTAATCGGACCTATCTTCAACTCAATTCTAGTGGGAAACGACTGTGATCCTAGGTTTTGATTGATGGGATGTCGTTGTGAAAAGACAATTTTGCCCATTGATTTGTTCCAAGCCCAACCATTTTAGCTTTGAAAATTTAAAATTGTGTTTGCAAAATTGATCCTAGCTTTGCATATTACATATTTTTTTATTATATTTATAATTTACAATCACATGTAAAATTATTAAATTTAGGTAATATTTCACAACAATTTAGCTCAATTATTAGTTATTAAAGCTAAGCTAGTGTTAAACTTAGCTTGAAGCAACTAGAAGTGAGGGTGGGCAAAAGACAAGGTGGGGTCACTTGATTGATCTGCCCACTACTTATGATCAATATCTTATGGGGAACATCATAATGAAAGAGATGACATTTTCCCTCTATCCATACATCATTAAACCTTCCATCAATTGCTTTCTTTATATTTTGATATAATGAGGTGTGTATTTTATAGATTGATAGTAAATTACTCATGTAATTTTTATGTTCATTTAGGGTTTTTTTCGGAATAAGTTTTTGAAATGTCGTTTATTGAGTAGCCGATTGGAATTCTGAAATGATAGAGGTATTGTACTCGGGGTGTTTATACTCGATTCTAGCCTTGAGTATTGTATCCCAACTTTGAGGAGAGCCCCAACGAGTTCTTAGATGGGTTTGAATTCATCCCCTTAAATGGTATTATTGGATAAGAACACATGCCCACCAAGGCCACGAGTTCTAAAATAATTACTTTTCACTGATAGCAAAACATTGAAAAATTAGTCTCTTTGATTTAAATTATTAGAATAATTAATTTATTTGGGTAATGTTATTAAACCTTAATGTTTATCACTGACTTGGAAATAAACGTAATTTATATGCATAGAAATAGAAATTCAAACAATTTAAGTTCATGTTTTTACAAACATACATATTAACTTTTCGAGTTTCCGATGATTAAAATAATCTCTATCATGTTTAGTATTTCAGATGAACAAGGCTTTGGTATAATTGACAAACATTAACGCCTCGGCTTAAGTTTAAGTCTCATCATTTATGATTGTACCCTTGTAAATTTTATTTTTTAAATTTGTTAGAATGCATGCTAATGAAAATTTGGGCAAACGGAAGGTCAAACCCCTCATCAATGATCCATCACAGAGAAAAAAGATCAACGGCTCAGGCTGAATCAATCAACAGTCAATAACCGTTGATATGCAGTTTCTCGAAATATTCGGCGAACAACTAAAATAAAATGACAAAAGGGTAAATTACACTCAAGGTCATTAACTATTAATAAATTTATGTTTTAATCACTTAACTTTTCTTTTTCGTGAAACAACTTTGAATGTCAATCGAAAGCTGTTAGAATTGCTGCTGTATAACCTTTCTTTTTTCCGCACTATCTGCACTAATCAAAAGCTCTCATCCCACTTCTCTTCTATAGTTATTTTCTTTTTCATAAAACAACTTTAGACGTCATGAGTTTGCGAACCAAAATCCAAAGAGTTCTCTTCCCCGATCTCCAACATTGGTGTTAGATTGACTTAGATCTAATGTATCTTCTTCTACTCGTTGATGGGTACTAATCCACCCTACCGATCATCAAATCATCTATTGGAGCTCACTAACCTAACTTTAAAAAAAAAAAAACTTAACAATCCAGTTACTTAATTAATAACTTTCAAATAGTTCAGTGACTTAAATAAAATTTTTTGAATAATTTAGTGACTATTTTGTAATTTTTCGAAATTAAGGGACTAAAATGGAGTGAAAGTTACCCAAAAACAGAATAAAAAAAATTGAGCTAAAAGCAGGGGCAGAAGGATATATATATATATATTTATTTTATATTTTTTAAAGTTTTGTTTGATTTTTAAAAGCATAGAGTTTCACATCCAACAGCAAATAAGCTTTTGTTACTTTGTCACGAATGGAGGGTCCTTAGCTTTCTCTTTTAAATTAAAAAAAAAAAAATCACACATAAAAATATTTTAAAAAAATTTAAACTTTGAACAAATTTCAAAGATTTTGGTTTTCTTCTGCAATTTCTCATCCACCAATTGAATCAGGTATCTTTGTAATTTGTTCTTATCCTCATTTTTCTTTTTTTCTTTACTCTCTGTTTCTAAGAGAAAAATTTGTGTTGGGCTCTTTCTTTCTTGTTAGCTGGTGTTTGTTTCCTGAGAAAGCTAAAAAAAATGCAGGAATCTTTTGTTCTTAGTTAAGCTTTAAAAGCTGAAAGTTTAAATTCCAGTTCTTTCTCAGCAACCAAACATGATACAACCCTACAAAGCTTCTTTAATGTAGTACTATCATTTCTTCTTTTAAAAAAAAAGAACTCTTTTGCTCTTATTTTCCCTTTTGGCGCGTGCGTACGGTTTAGAGTTCTAATTTAATTTATTTTTTTCATGCATTTTACAGTTGTCAACTCTTAATACAAATCCGAAATCTTTATATATATTATGGTTTAATTTATGCTTCTTTTAGTTACAAGAATGCTTGAAATTTCTTCAGCTTTACTGGTTTAAGTCCATTCTTTTACATTTGTCTTTATGATCTTAACTATTTCACTGGATTTTGTTAAAAAAAAGGTATTTAATGATAAGTTTCACTGTGTTTAAGGCTATATTTGAAAGTTTTTGTTTTTTAATTTGATTGGAGATAGTCAATAGTTAATCATAAGTTTCACTGTGTTTGTATATATGCAACTTTTGGTTCAATTGATTGTTTCATTAACTTTGTTTCTCTTTAAAATGAGCAGGTTGTGAAGTATTGAGGGTGTTTATTATTTGTTGTTTTTTTATAATTACTGATGTCTCCGCCGCTGCTTGGCGTGGAGGAGGAAGGGATTCAGAGCAATGTTACTTTACTCGGTTCTTCAGGCTCAATGGAAAGTGTGTGCCAGAATAGTGCTGAATTGAAGGAACGGAACTACATGGGCTTGTCTGATTGTTCTTCAGTGGATAGCTCTGTTTTTTCCCCTCCGTCCGAGGAAAGAAAGGCTAGTTTGAATCTAAAGGCGACTGAGCTTAGGCTCGGACTTCCTGGATTGCAGTCGCCTGAAAGAAATCCAGAGCTTTGCTTGTTAAGTTCTTCTCAGCTTGATGAGAAGCCGTTTTTCCCTTTGCATCCTTCAAGTGATGGTCACTGCTTTGCATCACAGAAGAATGTTGTTTCAGGGAATAAAAGAGGGTTCTCTGATGCAATGGATGGGTTCTCAGAGGTAAGAATTGTTTATATTGAAGAATTGCCGAGACTAATGTTAATGAGTTTAACATGGAAAGTTCTTAATCTTTGTTGCAGGGCAAGTTTCTTTCTGATTCAAAAGTTGATGTTATGCTGTCACCTAGGCCTTCTTCAAACTTCGGGGCTCAACCAATGAAAGCTAAAGAAATCACGAGCCAAAACGTGGTGCATGACAGGCCTCATGCTGCTGACAAGACCAGGCCTAATCCCAATGCATCTGCAAACAATAACAGTGGAGCACCTGCTAACAAGTAAATATTGTGTTTTTGTAATAAAATTTTGGGGCATAACCATGGGAAGATTATCTGATCCTTTCCATTTGCAGGGCACAGGTTGTAGGTTGGCCACCTATCAGATCATTTAGGAAGAACTCATTGGCCTCGGCTTCGAAGAACACTGATGAAGTCGATGGGAAGGCAGGGCCTGGTGCTTTGTTTGTGAAGGTTAGCATGGATGGTGCTCCGTATTTGAGGAAAGTAGACTTGAAAAACTACACTAAATATCAGGAGCTGTCTTCTGCACTTGAGAAGATGTTCAGCTGTTTTACCATAGGTGAGCTATTATGCATGTATTTCATAAGCTGCTCTTATTCATACTACTTTGTTTGCGTAGATCCAGTTACTGCTATATAACTATGAATTTCAGGTCAGTATGGATCTCATGGAACCTCGGGCAGGGAGCTGCTGAGCGAAAGCAAGCTCAAGGATCTACTTCATGGATCAGAATATGTTCTTACTTACGAGGATAAAGATGGTGACTGGATGCTTGTGGGTGATGTTCCATGGGAGTAAGCTCTAAACCTTCCCTTTTTATATCGTTGCTTTTCATTTTGTGCTTCTTTCCAGTTTGATTATTATGTTTATCCATATCTAGCTATTAAGTCATGGTTATAAGAATGTATGTTTCAACATTTAGCAAAATACCAGTCATTTACTGGGTATGGTATACAGATTGCAGTGAAAGAAGTGGAATCTTCTAAAGCAAGGTGTGAAACGAATTTTGTTTTGCTATTAAGCTTTCTGATCTGTCTTGAACACTAAAAAAAATTGCTAAGAGCTTATTAGAATCTGTAAGATATACAAATAAGATCGAGGTGCAAACTATTTATAATATGGTATCTATCAGATTTTCATGGAAGCTCTTGAACAAAGGGATGGAACCCTTGTTCCTTAGCACCTGTGAAAATTGCGTAATAATGTTGAGCATGCATGGAAACATTAGCTTGACCACTAATTTGTCTGTTTATTTCTTTCACTTCATTTGGCATAAGTTCCTTACCAGAATATTGGTGTATATATATGATTCAGCTTATTAGTGTTTAATTTAGTACTCAAATAATGGCTGTTCACTGTACCCAAAGTTTGTACTTGTTTCAGGATGTTCACTGACACCTGCAAAAGGTTGAGGATCATGAAAAGCTCTGATGCCATTGGACTCGGTAAATACTTTTATATGGTTATTATCCTTTAACTTAGTGTCATGGCATTTGCTAGTAAGGAACCAGTTTCAATAATTTACATCTTGTTCCAATGAAATGTTTAACATACATGTTCACGGTATGAGAAATCTCCTACGCGTATTTATCTGAACTTATAAATTGGACATCTAAAGGTCCAAACCATCACAAGAAGCTCAAAACAAATGCATGGAAATAATGCCGTTTTAATTTTATTTTGCCCCTTCAGGATAAGTAAATACTAATATCTAAAGTTATTATAACACATTGGGGGATCTCCTACATGTCCTTCTCAAGATCACCAAGTGCTATTACTTCTCACTAAAAAGTCTGCCAGAATCACTGCTTCACCAAGTTTGACTAAAGGGTCTCTCAATTCTGAAAAAGGGCCATCATTTGTCATAACAAACAAAGCATAAACTGTGCTCAATCATCTTACTATTAGGGCCGGCAAGAAGAGCTTTATTTTGTCTAGACCATATGATGCCTGTTCATGTTAACTGTTGTCCATACCTATAAATTTTGTTGCTTACATGGAGCTTTTTGTTTTTGTGAGCAGCTCCGAGGGCCATGGAAAAATGCAGGAACCGGAACTAGCTACCATCATACATGATCTTTTCCCACACACCGAAGATTATTATTTCTGAAAGAGATGACATGATGCTGGAGTGGGTAGGAGATCATCATGTAAGCCTGTTTTTGTTCTACTGAAAAAAGTCGTATCCAGTGCGTAAGGCTACTGCTATAAGCAAGAACTAGAAATTCCCATTGTAGGCACAACCATTTGTCGGTGTTTGTAGCGAATAAACCTGTTAGTCTACATTAAGTTATAAAACCTTCCTAGTCCTAGCGTTTGTGAGGAACTTTAAGATTCTATCAGTCATGAGTCCGAACGAGTCCCTGTTTCAAAGCATGATCTTTTTAGTTTGTAAAGTGCATTGCTTGTTGAACTTTTATGGTGCGTGTTTGAATGATGAAAGACCTCGACATATTATCTATACAGTGTGTGACTTGCTTGCATGTTTTTTTGTCCTGTAGTTACATCAAGTCCCGACTCGACCCAGATCTTAATATAAACATGGTTTTCTGGGTATGCTGCTATACTCAGCTAAATTCAACCCCATCAAAAGAAGATCCGGGAAGTGGTCGGGGCCAAAGGAAATATTGAATTAATTTCAGCATTCATTATGCATTGGATATCAAAGACTGGTATATAAACAATAGAGATAATGGCAGCACTTAAGATATGGTTGTCGGGAAGTAGCCCTATCAAAGCATGTGAGACACTGAATCATTGTTGTGGTCTGCTCAGAATAAACAATGTAAAAATAGGGGGGAGTGGGGACTAAGGTGAAGGCTAAGTACATATTGTTTGCCATTGATGGTATTTGACCTTGAGAAAAGAGCTGCCGGTGCCACATTGTCTTTATTATCAGATCAGATTGTCCTTTCTACTCTATATTTTACACAGTTTCACTAGTTACAACACTTTCACCCAATGCACGTGGATTTTGGTTATATCTATGTTAATCTATGCTATTACAGACTTTTTATTGCGACAAAGTCAAGTTACAAATCGGGAATAAGAATTACATTAGCAGAGTTTAAACCTTATCATGAGGGTGTTAGGAGGATGAGAATTACATTAACAGGGTTTGAATCTTGATACTTATAAGGTATCGATAATGATATTTAAATGAGGTGAAAGTACTATGAAGGTTTTTATATTAGGAGTTAGATTACATTTTGTTCCCTTTATTTAAAAATGGGTGAATTCATTTTATACATTAAATTAAAGAGCAAGTTAGTTATTTTCATTAAAATTTTTCATTTATTTGTGTCGTTAAAATTGACATGTACGTATCTCGTGTTGACATATAGAGATCAATGTTTAATTGTAGAAATGAATGTAAATTTATAGAAGGATTAAGTTACTAAATTGCTCATTTTGTGAGTAGATAGGGCAAAATACAATTAGACCTCTAATGTAAAAGTTTTCATAATACTTTTACCCAACTATGATATTTAAGGTGCTAACAATAAATCTTAATCATTACTTCCTTTTATTGTTGACTCAACGTTAACTTGATCATGAAATGACTTAAAATTAAAATTAAAATTATAACAATAAAATCAATTCAATATTAAGAAATGACTTAAAACTTAAATAATAAAATAAAAATATTTAAGTATTTTAATGTTTAATAAATAACCAATTATTAAAACATATGTAATGAAATTTTAATTTAATTTAAAATTCTTGAAAAATAAACTCAGATTTTAATAAGGTATTTTAATGTTTAATTTCAATTAAATTTTAATTTTAATATTTTAAATGTGTTTGATAATTATTTTAGTCTTTTTTAATATAATTATTTTTAAAAAATGTTGAATAAAATAAGTAGGTAGATAGCACTTATAAAATTTAATAATAAAATTCAAAATTTAATTTTTCAACATTTAAAATTTTAATTTATCAAACACACCCAAAATTTTTTTATATTAACAAAGGTCCATTCAATGTTAAAACCATTGTTTGTTGCAATAAAATAAAGGATCTTGGAAGTAAAAAGTTATTTTCATAACCTAGATGAACTTTGTAAAATAGATGTATATATACATATACATACAAAATTTATATCAATTTATTCTAAATTCTAACTTGTCTCCTTGTATGTAACATGTTGATAAGGTCCTTCAAATAATGTTTGGTAAGGTTTTATGAGAGAAATTCGTTGCTTGGTTTTCAGTGAAATTAATTACTATAATGGTGACGTTAAGTTTTATATCTGCATCATCAAAATTAATGATAAGATATGTAGTTGGGTTTAAATGAAATTGTGATTGCAAAATAAGAATAGATAATGATCATTGTTAGAGTTATGTGGCTTAAATTCCTATTAAAATAAAATATAAGTGCCAAAATAGGGAGATCTATGAGGGCAAAGGCCGAGGGCTACACAAGTGGAATCCATATAGAAGTTTACTTCTTCTATTTGATATTTGATTAGAATAATGTGTTTTAACCTTATTGTATTACGTCTATTAGACTTTGATTAGAATAAGGTTTTTAAACTATAAATAGACGTATTTGTCTATCCTCTTGTATCATTTAAATTTGACATAGTGAATTTACTTCTCTTCTGCCCATGATTTTTTTCCGAAAGGGTTTCTACGTAGAATTTTGTGTGTTTTTTTTTACGATATATTGCCATTACCGATGTTCAATTTCTCACAACCATTAAGAATAATTAAGTAAAAGCAGACAAAATATTATAATTTGCATTATTTAGTTGGCATGAATGTAAAATTGTAAGCACAGAAGTGGAGTTGCAACGTGGTGAGTTCGAGTAAAATTTCACAGGCATAGAAAGTCTCTCAATAAGGGTTCACAGATATAAGAAAAAGCTGTGAAAAGGCAAAGGATGCAAAGCACCTTTTGTATTGGGCCAACTTAGTTGGAGAAGAGAGCTGTTGTTTGCTGAGGTAATGAGCTTTCTGTCAACTCTCATACATTTTCCTCTACTTTCACAGATTCTCTCCCCCCTTACATCATTTGCATAGGAAATTGAAAAACTGGTTGTTTTTACAGCTTTTATTATGAGAGTATTTATCATTCTTATTAATCAAATTATTTAAATTTATTCGATCAAAAGTGAGTAAAATGAGATTTTGTCGAAAAATAATCCGTATTATTATGCACTCAATTAATTAAATCGTGATAACTGATTCAACTAGTTGATGGTAAAAGAGAGTTATTCATTTGATATCATCGATGGTTGATAGAACTTCGTTATACTCTTTTTTATTATTATCTAAAAGTTAAGAACAATTTGAATCATACATATCACATAGTAAAAGATCTCATCATAGTTGACACCCTGTAAAAACTTATTATATTTGTAGTAAAAAACCTTTTCAGTTCATCTCAATTTCGAGATTGAGTAATTGGTCCTTTAAAAATTAAAGCAATTTAATCTTTGTTTATTTTGAAAGTGAGCAACTAGGACAATTAATCACAACATTAATATTTTTCATCAATTTTACATAAATTTGACTAGTATAATAACAAATTTAACTCTCATAATTTACAAATTCTATCAATTTGGTCATGATTTAACTAATTTAGCCCACAATATTTTTATAAATGTGTAAATGGTGAGGTAAATTTGTTGAATTTTAGAATCAAGACTAAATTAATAAATATGTAAACATCGAGGGTTAGATTTGTTATTATATTAATCAAAATTATGCATATTAATTGACGAAAGACATTAACGTCGTGATAAATTATCCTTAATTGCTTACTTTCAAATTTGACTGAGATTAAATAACCCTAAATTTTTTTAAAGAGATTAGTTTTTTATATTTTGGAGCAAACCCTTTTCACATATTGTTGAATGATTTATGAACTATTGGGATTCACCCCACCAAGATAATTATTTGCCTTTTCTCTCTTTTTCTTTGGTTTACAGCCTAACATTAGACAGCTCCAATGCTAACCAAAAAATAGAAAACAGCCTTTTTGCTGGATTGGGTCATCTTTTTCTTTATTTCTTTTAATCATGTAATGCTAAAACTAGTAATTTTTTTCTCTGCAGTAGGCATTAAACTTAAAAAGACTTCAATATTTAGTCAAAATCCTCATTCATTGCATAACTTGACCATTTTATACCCATCTTTTGATTCAAAAAAAATAAAGCTTGTGGGGAATGAAAGCCAAAGAGCAATGATGGTGCAATTTTGTCTTACACACCAAAACTACAAAAATGTATTTGGTCCTAACTACCATACAAAGAATAATTCTGAAACTTCACATCTTTTGAACATTGTATTATTGGTCTCTTTTCTTTTTGCTTATATTCATTACCTTTTACCTTTACCTACTAACTTTTCAGAATAATGTATATGTCCTTTTGGCACTTTATAATAGCCACTCTCATTGACCTTTTTTTTTTCCCTTTCTCTTTTATCATCTAATAATTATGCAGTTTGTTGATAGTCTTTTGAGGAGGAACACTATCGGAACATGAGGGATGTCGGAGTTTGTACTTCGAGAAGCGTTCGAAATTTCAAAGAAAAGTTGATGTCCAAATCTTAAATTTATCATTTACAAATGAATTTAGATAAGTTTGTTGATAGTCTTTAGAGGAGGAACGCTATCGGAACATGAGGGATGTTGGAGTTTGTACTTCGAGGAGTGTTCAAAATTTTAAAGGAAGGCTGATGTCCAAAACTTAAATTTATCATTTACAAATGAATTTAGATAAGTTTCTTTGACTTCACATGAGTTAATGATTACATTTATTGCATGAATCTAATTGTGGTAAAAGTACTATGAAGGTCTTTGTACTATGACTCAGATTGCATTTTATCACATTTATTCAAAAAAATAGATAAACCAACCTCTGTACGTTAGATTAAAGAGTAAAGCTAGTCATTTTTGTTAAAAACTTTATCCATTTTTACTATTCAAAACCGATATGGCTAACAGAATAATAATCAAATAGTTACACATAGAGTGCCACATGTACTTCATACTCATTTACGGAGACTAGTTTTTAATAGTAAAAATAGATAAAAAATTTAACAGAATAATTAGTTTGCTCTTTCATATAACGTACAGAGACTAATTTGCCTAGTTTTTAATAGAGGGGATAAAATACAATTTAACTCCTAATACAAGAGCCTCCATGATATTAATACTGTTAAATTCTATAATAATAAAAAACACCCATGAACAATTGTTAGTTGATAAGGAATTTGAATTTTAAGCAAATTTTTAACTTTGAGTCTTGTAGATAAAAAGAAATAATTTTAAAAAGATTTTATTTTCTATTTAGAGACCTGACTTAACTCGGCTTCAAATTTAATAGAGATTTAACGTTACTAGAGGATATTGAAAGGACTAAAACAACATGACCCGCCTCCATATCTTTGCCCATTCCATCTATGGATACTATCTTCCTGAAATATTGGCAGATGACTGAGAGATTGCAGAAGATATATAACAGCAAAGAATGGCAAAGATAAAAAGCACCCATTTTATGCTAGTAAAGATGCCAACAAAAAATTGTAAAAGAAATTTAAAAGTAAAGCATATGACATTGAAAAGATTGATGAAAGTTTGGTTTTAGTGCATAATTTTATAATCCCATATCCATTTATCCTCTGCAACAAAATGTTGGAAAAGTTTAAGTCTAAAACCACCTCTCCATCTCCACCCATCCATTTTTTTTTTCAAAGCATTATAATCAGAGTTAAAACTCAAAATTATACATAAATTTTATTTAATATGTAATGTAATAGGTCAATTTTAATTTAGTGTACATGAAACAATTATTTTGACATATTAATAATGGTATTAATGATATATGAATTAAGATAAAATTTAATTTTTATGTATATAATCGAACAAAATCAAAATTTATAATCAATAATTTTGATGGAATTTTCTAGTCAAACAAGTTATTGAAAGTGGGGTATTATGTAGTTTAATATCCTAAATGAAAGTTGAAGTGGCTAGCAAAGTTTATTAAACAATGATATATTAGGGAAAATTCTTGGTTTGTTTTAATTCCCCCCCTCCAAATCCATAATGCCTGCTTTGACTCTTAATGCAATAAACAATAATGTAAGCTATCTGATAATGTCCAAATTCCATTCAATTTCAACTCTATCCATTAGCTTTGGGACTGCAACTTTCAGACATGACATTTTGTAGAACAATAATGGAACAGGGTTAGTCATAAATATAGTTAAGACAGTGATCCAAAAAAACCAAGAACATGGTTAACAGTTGCTACTGCTGAATTAAAAACAATCCCACATGATTTGTTCAAAGTATTATTGTTTTGGTATAATTTTATGATGTATTCAAGTTTGTAAACGGGAAATTGAAACCCCACTGCTCAGTTTTTAGATAGTGACAAATTCAAAGGTTACTGTTAGAAGATTGGAAACGCAAGCAGTAAAAGACGAATTAAAAACAATGAGAAATAATAAGTGGAAATACATACTAGCCTGGTTACATCAACTAAAGCAACTTTTCAAGCATGCACATTCAAAGATAGATATTCAATAGTCACATCCAATCTTCACTGTTCACCTCTAACCAAGGGGGTAAAGTTCTCGTAGTGCTATTTTTTTCCGTATAAGACTTGAATCCGAGACATTGTTTAAGGGATAAGTATTGAAGTCGTTATTAGTTGATTTGTTAATAAGATAATATAGGATAAAAGCAAGTCTTTGTATGGGAAGTCTGATGACATTTTACTTTCACTTAAAAAATGAGTAAACCAGTCTCTATATGTTAGATTAAAGAGTAAATTAGTCTTTTATGTTAAAAGTTTTATCCATTTCTACTAAAAAATTGGCGTGACTGATAAAATAACTAGACAATTACACATGGCGTGCCATGTGTACCTCATGCTGGCATACATAGGCTAGTTTTTAATAGAAAAAACGGATGGAATTTATAATAAAATGATCAATTTGTTCTTTGATCTAACGTATAGAAACTGATTTTTCTATTTTTTTTAGTAGAGACAAAATGTAATCTAAATCCTAATATAAGAATCTCCATAATACTTTTATTGATAATATAGATTAGTATTTGAGTTCAAGAGGCACACCTACTTGTCCCTTATCACTTTATAAACTCAATAATTAGGGCATAATTTTAATTGGATGTAGACCACTTTTTAACTTCAAGATTATGACAACAAGCATATCAAAAAACATGAACTACCCAAAAAGTTGAATAGCCGAAAGGAAAAGGGGTTTTGAGTTTTGGATTTATTGATTTAAGAAACGGAAGTAGCTAGAACTCTCATTACAGGCATGTTAAAGAAAGAAAATGTGTTTAAAGTGTTCTTTTTATGGCAATCTAGGCACCTCCTTTCCCATGTTAGGCTAAGGATTACATCTATTTGGCCAAGTAGGTAAAAGGGGAATCAGCAGAGTTTTAGACACAAAGTTTATTGCTACTATTTTTTAGAATTTGGCCCCCCATTAACTGAACCACTCTTGATTTGCCTGCCAAATGGGCCAAAGAGATACAAAAATGATGGGATTTTAAGCAAATAAGCTCATGACAGTTGTGAATCATGAGTGAAAACTGAAATGCTCAATAAAGATGTATGATGATGATGATAGAGTAGTTGTAAATCGAAGAAATGTTATTAGTATTTATGTATGCTAAAATATTCGCTTCTTAGGGTAAATGTCACCTCTCGAAAATTTGGTTAATAAAAATCATGTTAATAAATTAAGAGTGATCACGCATTACTTTCAAATAAATATAGTAGGGGTTGTATCAAGAAAATTAATTTGTTACAGTGGCTAAGTATTAGTTATGTGTGTCTAAAATTTTATATTAAAATTCTTTGCCTTAAATTTTTATTGTTTTTATCCTAAACCCTATCTTTGAACATATAATTTATCTATTATTTTTGCTCAGTTGTTGATAAGAATGAATATATTGGTTCAGTGGTAAGGTTTTAGCTTATTTAAAGGTCTTATGTGTGCAAAGTAAAAATCATTTTTTATTCTCCCTAATTGTGCCACCCATGTAATTAGTAATTGGGTCAATTTCAAACTCTGGTTAAACTTTTAAGTTAGCAGAAAATCTGATAGTTTTGGATTTTTTTTTTTTGCGATAATCCCTCCCACTTTCCTACTCTCTCTCAATTTGTCGCCCCAAACTTCTTTCCCATTCCCTTTCATTCCCATTCCCTTTCACGTTTTGTTTCTCTTTTATTGTTTCTTTCCTTTTTGTTCTTCCAATCTTTCTTTTCCTTCCATGTTTTTGCATTTGTGGTGCTGTCAATTTTTGTGCTATTGTCTGTGGGGTGATTTTGAGCGAGTTGATCATAATTTAATCTTGGTGTAAGTATTGTTGTACCCCCTTCTTCCCGGTAATAAGGTTTTTAGTTTTCCTTATGTATAGTTGACAATTTTGTTGTGTTATGTTCCCCATTTTTAATCACATTGGTTTTTCTAAGTGAGGATCGCGAGACGTCTAATCCTTCGGCGATCTAGATACTGTTCAAAGTTATTGTTTCTTTTAAGGGCAAGTGATCTATGCCCTATTTAAGGCCGAATCTCGGTGTTATGGTCGAATAGTTAGTGCTTGCGGTCGAATTAGTGACCTGAAAATTAGCATATCATTGATAATTCTCACATTCTAAATTTCGTTTTAGGTTTTGGAACCCTCGTTGTTGTGTTGTCATCAAAAAACGACCTGATGTGTATTTTCTGTCCCGAAAAACAATGAACGATGCGAAGCCGAAAAGCATATTATCAACGCCACATGGGCTCGTGGGCCAATTTTTTGTAAAATTTAATTAGGGTCGTATTTGAACTGCCTTTCGAAGTTAGCCACATCGTAGGGACTGTTATGTGATATGTATGACTTATATATATGAAATATGATATTCTGCTTTTATATGTGCAATTTTTTATATTCTGCTTTTATATGCATGTTAGTATGTTATGATGTGTAAAAGCATGTATGATTTGTGTGCATCTAGATAGATGGTTAGTGGTTGTATGTGCATTTGGGTGAGATAATGATGTGATGGAGGAAGCGTTGACAGTTTAATGATATGTCTTAGCTAGTGGTTTAAATCACATATCTATTCAGGTGGCTCAACCACACTTATCTGATTTTGGCGAATTATCGCATTATTTCTAGCAGCTTTGATTGCAGATTTCTGTACAATGACATACGCTCACTTATTGGTCTGTGGGGTTAGATGAGTATTTATTATCCTATATGATGTGTTGGAATGGATGGAGGTGGTGTGTAGCGGATGGAGGTAGGATCAATATTTTTTCTGTATTAAGTGTTGCATCGCATGATATGCCATGCTATTGGTATCAGATTTGATTATTATGTTGCATTGCATAGTATGCCCTGCTGTGTATTCTATTCAATTTTTGACTTCGACTTTAATATCTGTTTTACTTGTGTGGGCTACCTTAAATTAAATATGATCGGGTGGAGTCGGGAGCTCGGACTAGTTTCTTAGTAAATTAAATATGATAATTCACGTTTTTAAACTATTCTGGACTTTTTGGCTTTTTTTTATTTGTTGTTGGATATGATAACTGATATGTTTAAACTACAAAGTTTTATGTTTTTACAAACTAGATTCACAATTTTTAAAATTTAATACTCTAGAATTTCTGTTGCAAAACAAAGTTATCAATTAAACGAATTTCTGTAAAATGAACAACTAAAACATGAATTTTCTAAAACTGGAAAGAGGTTTGCAAAATTAATAATGTTAAGATACAAGTTTTCAATTCAAAATCAATGTTTAAAATGAGCTTATATAATTTCTCAAGATTTGATCATAACGTGTAGATCGGATGTGAGATGTTAAAGTAAATTTCTTTTTTTCCTTTTATGAAATAATTGGATCTTCCATGCCAATGTTGAGCTTAAATTATATATATATATATATGAATATTTTAAAAGTAACAAGAAATAAGTAAAAAAAACATAATACACAAAATATTAAAACCTACAAACTATAAAAATAGTAATTAAAATGACACATTCATTTAATAATAATGTAAATGACAAAATAAATTAAACAGAATTTGTTCCAAATTCAAATGATAAAATTTAATTAATTCCAAAAATAGATGAAAATGTTATTTATTGTGATTAATAATGAGTCTTAAATATTATTTTAATTATTATTTAATCACCTGTTGCATTATGAACTTCTCCACTTAAATTGTTTCATAAAGGGATAAATATAAAAACTATATATGAATTTTGATCTAATGTACAATTTGATACATGAATTTTAATTTTGTGTAACTATACATATTAAACTTTGATTTTAGTATAAAACTTTTATTTTGATTCAGTTGTACACATTTAAAGAAATGAATACATCAATTTATTTTCATATTATATAAGTATAATTATTTGTGTCTATAATATGTAAACATAAAATGTTATTATATCAATGATGATGCAGTGATTTGTGAAAATCGAATCATATCAAAATACAATACATAAAATTACACAAAATCAAAATTCATATATACACATGATATAATAGTAAACAATATCAGGAATATTAGCCATGCTATGCATGCAAAAAGATTTAAAGAAAGTGGGGACGGCTCCCAAATGAGTTTTTTTTTTTAATGAATATTTCCATCATCGTTTCATCATGGATCTTCGTTTTCTTTTATAAATCTGAGAACTTTATATCATATATAAAAATTTTATAGTAATTTTCATGATTAAGCTGACGGTTATGACATGGCCACGCCGTTGCCAGTGCACCAATTTTTTCCGACCATATTTTCATTTTCTAGAAGATCGGAGTGAAAATAATAAAATCAATTTTGGGATCGAAGTATCGGTTTCGATAAATTAGTGAATCAATATAGACTGATTGAATTGGATTAAAGAATTTGTTGAACTGGATATCATATTAGATTTTATATTTTTATATATTTTAATAATTTATGAATTTTGAATTGGATGAATCGGTTAGATTAGGAGTCGATATAATTCTAAAATATTGAATACAATACTGATTGAATATACAATAGGATCAATTAACTTGTGTTTGAGAAATCAAAATTTTAGTATACTAACATATAATAATTATGCGCTTTAACATATTTAGACAATCATTATAATAATGAGTAAATCTTATTGGAACACCCAATCACCTACTCCGATACTTGAGATTGGAAATTAAAAAATTACAATCTCATCTTCATATATGCTGTATATAAGTGTATTAAATTTGTATATTTTGTATTTAATATAAAGGAAAATACAAAATATCATATCTAACCCAAAGATATGATCCAAGAGAGAAAACAAATGCCATCTTTTGTAATCCATAATGCCACTAACATAACAAAATCTAAGTAATCTCTCAAATCAATCTAAATGGCCCCTCATGCAGTTTTGGCATCTCATAATCAAATTAAACAAAAGATCAATTAGTATCATTATAGAAGATATCTGACTTAAGGATTCGGTCCTGATTTTACGCACACATCTCCCATATGACTTACAATTGCATAGAAAGGTGTCATATTTGATTAGATTCTTTTCATGATTCAAGAACAAGTATTTAATACCTTTTTGTCTTTAGGGATGTTGATTAATTAATTTAAACCCAAAATTGGACTTGATTCTTTTCATCTTTTCTTCTTACATTCAAATTTTACTTCTAAGCACTTGTTGGGCTCAGTTTAATTCTTTGTTCAAATGTTTATTTGTATTTGAGAGTTCTTAATATTGCAAAACCGATATCTTTGAAAGGTCATTTATTGTTTGGTACCTTATTTCTCTTATATATGAGAGTATTTGAATTTCTTTTTTATAGGAAACCTTAGGGAAATTTTTGAGGTGATATCTTTACCTTCAACAGATTGGGGAATTTAAAAGTTATATCTTATTCTTGAATGGTATCAATTTAAATAGAGTGAATTAGGAAAATTCATAGCAAAGGAAGCTAATGTAGTGGAGGTGGACAATTGCGGTCAAACCATTATAAATTATTGTGTCCACTTTTATTTGAATCTTCCTATCTTTTTGTTTGAAATTTTTAAGCACCAATTCACCCCCTCTTGATATTATTGAGCTTTTATGCTAAAAAGCTATTATTTACATTCGCACTAAGGTTGAAAAAGCAAGATGCTTGAAAAGGCTTAGCCTAAACTGACTCATCTCGCCCATGACATCTAGGCTTTCCTAGTATAGTGCAGTCACGACCCCTTTCTTTATTGCCATGTTCGAAAGACCTCGCATTACGAGTGTCACTGGATTGTGACACTTTCTTGCCATTTGGTGGATGGCCTGCATATAACCTATCCCCATTTGGTTAGGAAACTTTGCCTTCATGCGGATGTTGCCCAAGTAAGATTGGCTCTCTTCATTGGTGGTTGTCCAAAGAAGGCATTGTACATCAACAATTGATCCATGACAGAAAATGCTACCATAATAGTGGAAATATGTCTCCTATTGCCCATAGTAATTGATAAAGTTATCCAGACTTTTACTTCAATAAGCTAATTAGTGAAGTCGAAAATAAGGTTCTCCCTTTTCAATTTTTGTTTAGAGAGGCCCATTTTTTAAAGGCAACCTAATATAGTATTTCTAATGCTTTGTAATTGTCAAGTATGATTCTTTTTACTTCATAATTAGCAGCGGAATGATATACAAAGTCAACAGATCTCACTGAATACAAAATAAGATTTATGGCTACACAAACCGTTGAGGGTAGTTCTAGATCCGGTCCAAGACGAACTGTTGTAGGGGATTTTTGAAACCATTGAATTGAATATGGTAAGGTAGCCTCGGATGGGGAACGACTCCTTTGATGGGTGTCGAATGGCTTTATTTGCGATATTCTTATCTATTATTTTGGAGATTTATAATTCTTCCGTTTTACTTGGATGGAATTTCAATGAATTAGATTCACAAGAATCACGAAGCCTCGCTTTTCAATACAAAAAGTGAAACTTTTAGTTCTCGAATTTTTTAGCCCCATTCTATTTCGGTAGTTCGATCGTGAAATTTATTTGTTTCGTATTTCCGAATATGAGTGTGTGACTTGTTATAATTGATCCTATTGATAGTACGAAAATGGGTCTCATCATCTTGATCGAGATAGTTTTATCCCGTCGGATAGTCATTCTAGTATCTCGAGCACGGAATATATGAAATGGATCACAAAGTATTTGAACTATGATTCATACTTAATATTCAAACCTCGTGGTGGACTCAAAAAAATTCAAAGAAAGAGTTATATTATTTATAAATCGAAAGATTTTTATTCTTTCAAACTCTCATTTAGTTTATGCTTATTTTGATCAAAGGACAAACCTTTCTTTTCTTTGTATTTTTTTATTATATCTATTCTATTGATTGAATAAGTGATGATCCAATGGTTCTTACTCAAAGAATCTTTGGACTTAGTTTGAAGGTTTTATTGAATCATCGCGGTTCGGTATGAATCAAGTTTCAATTGATTCATAGGGTCTTAACAAGAGAATTCCTATCAAAAGAAAGAAAACAAGAATAAAGCCACATTTCATACAAAGAACAAATCAAAGCAAAGAAAAATAAATAAGTAGGTAAATAGAAGATTCAAGAGGCTCAGAACGATCAACATAAAGACGATCGCTACGACTTGATTTTTTGGCATTATAATTACAACTACAAAAAGAGCTTTGATTTTCACTCTTTTGTGTCTTCGATAAAATTGAATGAAAAGATTAAGAAGTTTCAAACTTTCTATTCCATATCCGTTTCAGCTATTACTTAGTTGTTTTTGTTTGAGTGCATCGAGATGAAATTCTCATATACTGTTCTCGGGGGTCCTCTTGGTTTACCTATCTCAATAAAGTCTATGATTGGTTCAAGAGCACCTCGAAATTCAAAGCGATTGCAGATGATATAACTAGTAAATATGTTCCTCCTCATGTTAACATATTTTATTGTCTAGGAGGAATTACGCTTACTTGTTTTTTGGTACAAGTAGCTACTGTGATTTGCTATGACTTTTACTATCGTCCAACCGTTCTCGAGGCTTTTGCTTATGTTCAATACATAATGACCGGCTAACTTTGGTTGGTTAATCCGATCGTTCATCGATGGTCGGCAAGTATGATGGTCTTAATGATGATCCTGCACGTATTTCGTGTCTATCTCACCGGTGGTTTTAAAAACCTCGTGAATTAACTTGGGTTACAAAGCGTGGTTCGGGTGTGTTGACCGCATCTTTTGGCGTAATGAGTTATTCCTTACCTCGGGACCAAGTTGGTTATTAGGCGTCAAAATCGTATAAAGCGCTTCCGGACGCTATTCCGTAATAAGATCGCCTTTGGTAGAGTTATTACGTGGAAGTGCTAGTGTGGACAAGCCACTTTGACTCGCTTTTATAGTTTACACACTTTTGTATTACCCTTCTTCTGCTGTATTTATGTTAATGCATTTCCTCATGATACGTAAGCAAGGCATTTGGTCCTTTATAGAGAATATAGGCCATAGCTATATTGTAACCAATAATTTATCTTATTACTTGGGGAGGAACAATAGTATTTCATTGCTACAAATATGGATTGTTGAAAAAAATAAGACATGTATTTGGATATTTCCTTTCAACTACAACAATATTCTATTATTTATTTGATATGACATGAATAGTTGAAGGAATTCCCAAGAGAAAATGGATTATGGGAGTGTGTGACTTGAACTATTGATTGGGCGTGCGAAAATATGCCTTTATCTCGCTACATTGGAATTCACAACCAAATGTGTCTTTGTTTCAACCACCGTAAGCCCCATACAAAGGATAGGTGGTTCGCTTGAAGAGAATCTTTTCTATGATCGACCTGACGATGTTGTGTATAAATAGGGCTCGTAAGATCCAAGAGAATAAGTGATTTGGCATAATCCAAATTAGATTTTAGTTTTTTTACTTTCTTATCTTAATAGTATGAAAATGCATTCATTTCTTACGCATCGACCGATTTAATTATACTATCGGAGTGAAACAAGGGATCTAAAGAAGAGCAAAGGCTAGACTATATTAGTAACAAGTAAATCCTTTGTATGTAAAAAATCTCGATATATTTTTGGGATAAAGGTGAATCGCAAGGCCTAAGACGACCCATAAAGCACTTGATCACGATCAACTTTGTACGCCTACTTGGGTATTGAGCATTTACACGTAAAATGAAATTCCTTGGAATGTATAATTGCAACTTCGTAAAATGGAATCGGTACCTTTTTTCTTACATATGGAACCATTCATATATGTGGGGATAACATATAGATTTATTTTAAACATATAGAATATAGATTTATTTTATAGGTATCCGTTTGTATCCATTTGATTCGATTGACTTTTACTTGAGCCGGATGATGAAAAATTATCATGTCCGGTTCCTTTGGGGGATGGATCTAGAAAAATTCACCTATCCTAATAACAAAATAGGATCTTGGTGTGGTCCCCTTTAAATAGGTTTCTTACCATATAAGATCTGTGCCCTACAAATACATGGTAGAGTTAACTTCTTAGGGACTTATTAGATGTGTCAAGAGAATTTTCTGAATGAACTCTGATGTGGTATGACGACAGTCCACGTGAGAATCACATAATGACCTTTAGGTGGACAAGCGCTTCTATAATTGAATCCCTCTAGGGCAAGCCCTTTATAATCAAAATAGTTGACTTGATGAGGTGTTAAGGCAAAATGATTAAGTATAACAAAATTAATTTAAATTGAAATTAAATTTAAATATTATATTAATGTTTACTTAATTAGACACAAAAATGGATTGAAATTAAATAGAAAAAAAAAGATTGAAGGATAGCATGGTAGACCTGTCCATGGGCCGGGCGGCCCGCCCGAAATATGGGAGGGTTTGGGTAAAAATATAGGCCCGAAATATGGGCTTGGGCAAAATTTTAGGCCCGTTTAAAAAATGGGCCGGGCCTCGGGCAAGATTTTTTGGCCCGGGCCCGGCCCGGCCCAAAAAATATTAAATGTATATATTTTTATTTTTAAAATATAATAGTTTTTTATTTTAAGTTTATTTATTTTCATTTCCTTGACTAGTGTTACAAAATAATAATAATAAAACATCAAGTTTGTTTTACTAATCAAATGTTAGATTTTGTTACAACAATTAATACAATTAATACAATTAATACAATTAATAATTTGATATATTTACTAATCAAATGTTAGATTTTTATTACAACAATTAATACAATTAACAATTAATAATTTGATAATTTTACTAACAATTAGTTTTAATTTTATTAAAAAAATATTTTATTTTTAATTAAAAACGGGTCGGGCCTGGCCGGGCTCGGGCCCCATATTTTTTCTTCGGGCCGGGCCTGGACAAAATCTCAGGCTCATATTTCGGGCCAAGCTGAGCCTGGGCCTAGTAAACGGGCTAAAAAATTTTTGTAGGCCCGGTCCGGCCCGGCCCATGGACAGGTCTACAGCATGATCATTGAACAAGGGTGACCAAATACAAATGCTCCGTCCGAATTGGTTTTAAGTCAAAACCATTAATTTTAATTATTAAGATATCTTTTAGGAGCATGTATTATTAATTAAATTAAGCATTGAAAAATTGCAAGCAACCAACCATCGTCAACTTGGGGTTATCAAATGATGGGATCTTTTCCATATGGGTTGTCCAATTTGGTCATGTGATTTGTGGACATTTCCCCCCCATTTTTCTAATACATCAACACTCATTATGCATATAAAACTATTGATGCAACAACATATCAATAGACAAGGATAGTTGAGATTGGGTTACATAAAATAATTATTATTTGTTTTGAGGATTTACAATACTATTTTTGGCTACCTTTCTTTTTAATGTGAATCCTTAATCAATAGTGTGAATGGTATGTCCAATCAGAAACAACATAAATTATCTCCGATGGACTATTATTAATTATACAATAATAATGTAAGGATGGTTATGAATAAGTATTTTTTTTATATTTTTCATTGTATTTATCGGAGTAAGCCCAGTAATTAATTCTCTGTATTGTCTAGGTCCATTAAGGGGTAGATGTTGACAACGAATTTTAAAGTTGCTCCATACCCAGGGTGAGGATCGAAACCTCGACCACTGATTAAGACAGGAAAGACCCTTACAATCTCACCTAACTTTCGTAGTTTATTTTATTATTGATTTAGGTTTTGATTTCTCAAATGAGACAACATGATACCATCTTAATAATTATTACATCAAAGAGAATAGTGTTAGCTGTTCCATTTCATTTCTTATATAATATATTATTTTTGTTATCATTTAGAGCAATATATTAACAAAAATAAGTGTTCTCTCAAGGCCAATTTTTTTTTTATTGTTGTTGGGTTTGATTTGATGATGATAGTTTAATTTTATATATATATATAATGTTTGCTTTTATGTATAAATTTTTTCATTTGTTAAATTAGAGAAAAAACATATATAAATACATTCAAACATAAATATTTTTTTATTTTTATAATAACAACAGTATTTATTGAATTGATATTGAATCGACATAATAATATTTAATTTTTAAATACTATTATTTTAAACATTCAATTAAATAATTAACTTTATTCAAATTAATTCAACAAAATAAGAATGGACTAAACTCCTCTATATAGTGAGATTTTTTAATATAATCAACACTATTTTTTATAAATTTTTTATTGAAGACAGTTAAATTTATTAATATGGAGAGTTGTACCCAAATCAGATGCAAATCTGATTCCAAACCTAATTAATGTGTTGATTGATAAAATTCATGTGCTTCACAAAAAGATAGCCTCCAAAATAATTATTCAACAAATTAATTCATGTGGTTGAGAACTGATTTTATTTTAGAAATTAACTTAATTAAATTAATACCGAAATGAATTATAAGGTATGATATGTGTGATGGTTGTTTATCCCATCTTTTAATTATGTAATCGAGGTTTCAATCTTCACTTATGAGATTGAAGCACATTTTATTGCTAGTTGTTTGCCTATTCGAAGAATACCCATGAAGAAGGAATTAATCACTACTACCGATGGTGAATATCCTAGTTTCAATAAAAAAATTTTAAATACTCCAAATGGAAAAATCCAAGAAAATGAAAAACATATTACAGTATTACACAAATCAAAATACGTTTAAATATGCTCCAAGTTTCTATTCTCTTCATGTATTTGGAATTTAGTCATCTTACTTTTATTTTAAGGAATTTAGTCATTTTACTTTTCAGATTTAAAATACAAGTCCAAATGTTAACACTGAAATTCAAATTCATTACAATGTCGTTTTTTAGCTACATGGTTACTAAGTGAGGTTTTTTCTTTTAAAATTTCAGAATGTCATACCGACAAATTTAGCCTAAAAATAGTTGTGTTAACAATTGGATATGAATTTTGAAATCTAAAATATAGATAAACTAAAATCTTGGAAATAAAAGTACAAAATGAATTTCCAAATTAATGAAGAGTAAAGGGCTTGTGGCATATTTAACCATGTAAATAATGACATTGCTCTTTAGCTTTTTTCCTTTTTTTTTTTTTTAAGTTCAAATTTTATGTTTTGCTTGATTTCATATACAATCAACCCTCTTTGTAATAGTCACCCACTTTACAACATTTCATTATAACAATCAAGTTTATGGTAGAATCGATTTTTATGTTTTATTTTAACACTTTATAATAACTTTTCACTTAACAACCATAGTTATGAACTATATTCCTTATTAAATTAGTTCTCTATAATAACATGTTTTATAAAATTTTAAGCAAAAAAATATTTCATATAAGCAAACCTATTCATTATAATTTATTAAATAGAAATTATCTTAATTAAAATATTATTTCAATAAAATATTTAAATGCAATATGAACAAAATTTATTGTTCATATTTTATTCAATGAAAATAATCTTTGATGAGTGAAATTAAAATGTCATTCAATAAATTATTAAGTTCACTAATTAAATATTCTACCATGAATTTGGAACATTATAAACTTATAATTTGATTACTTAAATCTAATAACTTTGATAAATTAATCGATTTAACTTGATAACTTATCTTGATTAATTGAACTTGTTATATTTATGAACTTAAAAATTCTATTATAGGTTTATGACAAGAATATGGTAATCTCTTAAATTTTATTGATAGACCTCAAGGGTGTATATATATATTTATCCAGAGTAGTTACGTAGGAATCAAATTGCTAAGAAATAATATCTCATACTAATATCCTATAACATTTTGTTAAGATTCAAATTGCTAAAAGATAATATTCTAACAGTTTACAATAATTATCTCTTTATAACAATATGATGTTATAGATGTATGGTATAACGAGCAAAATGTTAAAAGATAAATGAAACTAGTATAAAAAAAATTGAGGGTAAATAAATATTTATTATTTAATTGAAGAAGAAATAGGCCCTTCCAACCATTTGGTGACCTTTCAGTTCATCTTTCAGCATTTATTTATATTATAAATCCTTGAATTTATTATGTTATCTTATTTTATGTTTCTTTAAATAAATTATATTATGAATTAAGAGTTTTTTTATAAAAATTATGAAGTTAGGGTCAATTATTAATGATTTTGATATATAATTAATTGGTTGACAAACTTGAATTTTTGGTCATATCATAACTACCATTTTGATATTGATATAAAATTTGCAATTAATGAATTTAATATAATTATCACTACAATTATAAATTATTTTTATTTTAGGAATCTCAAAAAAAAAATTCAATGTCTTTTTTGTTTTTATAAAATTGTTAATTATTGAAACTAATTCCTTTTAATTAAATACATTTGGTGAAAGATATATTTTCTAACTTTTAAGCTTAAAATTTAAATAAACAAAAGAGGGTTAATAGAGGAGAAATTATTTTGTAGATCCTCTCGCCACATTATCTATGACCCTTTTCTAATTATTTAAGACATTTCAATAATTTTTTTCCTTGTGATTGATACATAATTTTGATAACTTTTTATCTTGAACCCCGAACTTCAAACCTCGAACCCCAGCCCTAAATCCCAGATTCAAAACTTTAAACCTCAAATCCAAAGTTTAAAACTTGAGTTTAGGGTTTGAGTTTATAATAGAAGTCAAATGCTCAATTTTTTATTAGATATTATAATTATTTAAGATTATCTTTTATCTCATTCATGCTGCAACTACTAAGCTTTATCTTTAACAAATTAATATTTAGATACTACTCCATATTAATTTATCAAACTAAACTAAAAATGTTACTAAATTTATCACTAAAAAATTATAAATTCTATGAAATAAATCAAATTAAAAAGATTGAAAAACTTTGAGGGCCTAACACAAAATTGTCCTTTTTTAGACACCACATTATAATATCAAATTAATTTTTTTTTAAATTTAAAGGGACTTAAAAGAAATTTTAAAAATTTTAGGGCACGGGGGGCGGAGCCCTTGCTAATCCCCCCAAAATTTGCCTCTGACCACAGGTGTCCTCATCCGTTTTACAGTTTGTGCACAGTCCTATCTAATTCCAGGTGGCATTCAAGTAAAAACACTTCTAACAATAATGACTTCAAGGTCAAGGGCGAATCTAGGGGGGTTGGCAGGGCCAGGGGTTGACTCCCTTAAAATGGATTCCATTTTGGCTATTTAATGTTTTAAATTAGTAAAAGTAAAATTATACTTTGAACCCCTAAAAATGATAAAATTTCAGATATTCTTTCATAAAATCTCAGTTTGAAGATGGATTAATGGTATTTGAATATAAACTCTCTTATTTCTCACCCTTTGATTTATTTATGGTACTATTCTATATATTTTAAAAAATCAGTAGGCAAATGAAACAACATCAAGTAGACATTTGGTCAATAATCAACTATTGTATAGTCCCATTCCCAAACTCATATCATCAAAATAGTACGCATTATTTTTTATTTTATTATCAATATAGTATACTAAAATTTTCTAATTTTATACTTCCCTTTGCTTGTCGCAGAAACTATCAAATTTGCAGTTCCAATGTACCCTAGAGACCAGGGATTTGAACCTCATATAAACAATTATTTCACTACTACATTGCTAGACAAATTCCTACCCAAATTTGGAATGTCCACAAATACCCAAGTTAATTAATAAATTAGTCCCTCACACCATTAATTAATAAGGACTGCATGCATTTATTGCTTTCTGTTTTTCTATGTATGGTAATAAAACTTTGGCTAATAGTTGAGTGTTGTCTCCCAAAACATAAGCACAACAATTAGTTAAAACATCACTACAAATACACACTATTAGCCACCTAAACCCTAAACTAGAGGTAAAAAAAAATTTGGGTTTTTTATTTTTTATTTTTCACAAGAAAATAGAAAAGGTGGGGTTTTAGGTATGCCTAACTATGATTAAAAGTGTAAATAATGATTACATTAAAGATTGGGTGTGGAACAAAGGAGTTGACATTTTGACAAAAAAAAGCTTCTGAATCTCTTCAGTTTCAACTTTCATCACCTTTCCCCATGTGACTATTCTTACAAAAACGTCACCTAATACATAGGGTTTAGGGTTTAATAGTAAAAAAATTGATCTTTTTTATAAGTAAAATGTTGTGTTCATACTTTATAGATGAAAATAGAAACACTAGTTTACTATTATGGGTTTAATTTTTTATTTGAGGCCTAAATTTGTTAACAACTCACATTGGGGTTTGAATGTTTTCTATTCAAGTTAGTCCTTAAACTTGATAATTGTTTTCATATTAAGGCTTGAACTAGGCAATCGTTTCAACATTAGGGCTTGAACTTTTTTTGTCCAAGTTAATTTTTGAACTTGGTAATTGCTCTCGCATTGGGGCCTAAACTTTAGGATTTTCAAAGAAATATCAAGGGCTAATTTTGACAAAATAAAATGGGAACAATTGCAAAATTCAAGGACTAATTTAGACAAAAAAATAATTTAAACCCTAATTTAAGAATAGTTGGAAAGTTCAAGCACCAAAAGGTTATTTAACCATTTTGCTATCTATCAATCAAAACTAAAAACACAAAAGCCCCCCAAATTTTTTATTTTTTATTTGGAGGGGGAGAGGTTAAGAGTTATCTAAATTAAGTGTGATTAGATATTTATTAATATTCTTATTAAGGGTTAAAGTTTGCTATTTGGGTAAGTTATGAATTTAGTCTTATACTTTAATTTGATCAAATTTAATCTTTATATTTTTGATTTAGTCAATTTTAGTTCTTGAGCTTTTAAAATTTTAAAATTTTAATCATGATCCAAACAATAATAGTTAAATTCAATTGGTTAAAATTTGCTATTAATAATATACTATGCGTGAAATTGTAGATTTAATACATGTACTCCAATTGGGTCATTCTTAGTCTGGAAAACTTTTGAATTTCAAAACTTTAGTCTTGACACAAACAACTATAGTTAAATCCATTAACTAACTTTTTGTGAATAATATATGAAAATAACTAATGACACAACACTAACATATGATAATATATTTGCCGTGTCAAATTTGAAAAGTACAAAGATTGAAAAGATCAAATTAAAGTATAATGACTAAATTCATAGCTTATGCATATTGTAGGACTAATAGTAAAATATAACCTTTTGTTAATTATTAATTTAATCATTAGATATTGGTTATATATTTTATTTTAATGATTTTAATATTTTTAAGTTATATGTATTCATAATAATACAATACTAAATATAAAATTAATAATTGAGTAATTTTGTTAGAGTGTGAAATTACCTTCAACAAAGATTTGATAATTTTTTAAAAATAATTTTATTATATTTTTAATCATATATGTTTCGTTTTTTAAGATAATGTCTAAAACTACCCATAGCCCACAAATAAAAAAATAATGCACTTCAATATATTCAAATATATATTCTCCTGTATTGATAATAATATATATATAGATAAAAATCCAATAATTAAAATTTCAAAGATTTGCAAATTCCCAAAGCCTGCTGAATTTGACTTCATGGTTCCCTTACTTTTATTTTATTTACTAAAATTTTAACCACTCTCTACCCTGCCACTCTGCCATCCTAGATTCCTACTAAAATTAATTATCTTTATTTTATTATATAAATAAAATTTTAGTTTTGATTATGTGTCCTTCAAAAGTAAATTTATTCATCTATTTTGGTATTTAAAATAATTGTTTATACATATAATATATAAATATAAAATGTTATCATATTAATAACAATGTTAGTAGATTTTTTAAGGTGAAATCAAGGTATTTTTCATATTTTTTTACGGTTTATGAAAATTTATTTTTAAATCATGACTATCTCTTTTCACAGTGTTATTTCTAAGATTTGAAAGTCTAATGTGTATTACTATTACACTCTACATGACTTTTTGGAAGTTATACTTTACAATTATATTAATACCGAAGTTATTCATTGTAAACATAGAACTAAATAATTAATGCAGTCCAAATTAATTCACTAGAATACATCTTAAACCATCACATTGATGTGTTATTGGTAAAAGTATCATAGAGGTTTACTGGGAGTCAAATTGCATTTGATCATTTTTACTCAAAACGGATCATTTTGCTAAAAATTCATTTATTTCTACGGTTACAAATTGATCAATGCATGTGAGCACAAGGTACATATGGCATGTCATGTGTCGTTGTTTGATTATTCTGTTAACCATTTCAATTTTTAACAGTACAAATGAATAAAAAATTTAATAAAAATGACCAATTTATTTAATTTTTAAGTAGATAAAATAAAATACAAGCTATTAAATAAAATATCGAGAATGCTACCAGTTTGTAAATTTGAAATAAATTATAAAAATTGTGATTTAACTTTTATACCAATTTTAGAAAGAAAAAAAAGAAGAAAAATAATGGTTGAATGATGATGATGATGTGGTAGTTCAATATGAACTCAATGATTCAAGTTGATGAACGGTTAAGATTAGCAGAATTTAAAAAACTACAATGATATGCATAGCATTTAAATACAATATCACTGACAACCTACCGTATGTGAATCATGCATGAAATAACAGAGCCCTCAAAAGGATTTTCCACCTCACTCGCAGGAGACGAGAATGAAGAGCACGCATCGAAGCGGCGCGTGAAGACAGGGATACACAAAGCGCATGGAGCATGAAAGGCCTGGGGGTTCTATTTTAACGGGTCGGTGTGGGATAACGTGGTGAATGAAGACTGGATACTTTCTCACCTCATTGTTTGAACGGTAACGTGGCGGTCAAACAATGTTAAAATCTCTTTTAATTAAGGTCAAATTCTATAGTTTGGCCAAAAAAGTCAAATTCTATATTCTCTTAACTATATATTTTAAGAAGAAATCATACTTTCATACACTTATCTTAATTAAATTCTATGTAATGATGAATAAGTTCGATTTAATTTTCCATCTATATGTGTAAAAATCATAGCAAAAATCTAATTTATTCCATAACTATAGTTATTTGGAACCGAAATTGACGAATAACGAATACCCTTACTAATGTTTAGTAGTTTCAAATAGAAATCTAAATGGGGTGTAGCCAAGTGGTAAGGTAGTAGAAATAATTAAGGGAAACAAATTGGCCTCAATATTTAGTCTTAACTCAATTGATATTAATATTATTATCAATGTAGGAGGACGCGGATTTAAGTGCGCTGAAGCACATTATCCTTCTATTTATGGGGTCGAGAATGGGCAATAGGTAATTTTAGGCATTCTGTCAAGAAAAACACAAATATAATCAGAACTTATAATAAAATTGTTCAAAAAAATTGAAAATACACGCATTTTGAGAAATAAGAGACTATTATAATAGATGACTAAAATCGCAAAATCCACATAGTGGAAGGACTTTGTATACAATTTTGACCTTAAATTAATCATTTGCAACGAATATAAATATTCATCGGGGAAGAGAACCTTCCCTCTAGGTTTCGGAAATAAGAGAAAAAAAGAAGCTGCAGATCTCTACAACCCCCATTTTAGTTGCAGAAACCTTTTAGGGGACCATTCTTTAAAGCAAAAGAGAGAGAAGAGAAAAAAGAAAGCTAAAAATTCCATTACTTTGTCTCTTTATAATTTCTTTTTTCTGCAATTAAAACCCCCCATGCTTGTATCTTTAAAACCTTTGATCTTTACCCTTTTGTCTTCTCTTCTGCCTCAGCCTTAGATCCATAAAAAACAACCCCTTTTTTCTTCGTCTCTTATAATTAAAAAAGAAAATGGCAACTGGTTGGAGAAGAGCCTTTTGTACTGCAACCCCTAGAGAACCTGAAACCACTGTTCCTAGTCCTAAAAATTGTGCAAAGTTAAGCTTTTTTAGTAGTGGAAGTAACCCTTCTACTCCTCGTCTTCAACCATCTTCCACAAATGAAAACACCCCTAAAGCATCAAATCCTTCTTCTCCTCGTTCACCACTAAAGCTCTCACTTTTTCGTAATAGCTTCAAGTTCAGAGTAAGTGAATTTTAACATTTCGAAATGTGGATAAAGTTTGAATCTTCTTGTTAACAAAGTTCGAATTTTTTCTTTTTTTGGCAGAGTACTTGTGGGATATGTTTGAATAGTGTGAAGACAGGTCAAGGGACGGCGATTTACACGGCGGAATGTTCACATGCTTTTCATTTTCCTTGTATAGCTGCTCATGTTCGTAAATATGATTCACTTGTTTGTCCTGTTTGTAATACTACTTGGAAAGATGTTCCACTTCTTTCTATTCATAAAATCCCCAGAAGTATTAACCAGCCAAAGCCCAAACCGGATTTGAGATCTTACGATGACGATGAGCCATTGCTTTCACCAACCGCTGGTGGTGGTCGTTTCGTTCCTATTCCAGAAGCTGATGAACACGAAGAAGAAAGCGGCGGCGATGTAGAGGAGTTTCAAGGATTCTTCGTGAATCCCAACCCTTCATCCATCGAAGTACACCCATTCAACGGCCGTGATTCGAGGAATGTACAAGTCCGGTTATCACCTGAAACGGCGGTTGTTTCAGTTGGCCGTGGATATGAAACTTATGCCGTGGCTTTGAAAATAAAAGCCCCTTCACGTAAGACGGCGTCGTTTTTGGACCTTTCACGTCGTGGGCCTATTGATTTGGTTACGCTTCTTGACGTGAGCGGTAGTATGAACGGTGGTAAGCTTCAGATGTTGAAACGTGCGATGCGTTTAGTCATTTCTTCGCTCGGCTCTGCTGATAGGCTTTCTATTGTGGCTTTCTCGGGTAGTTCAAAACGGTTGTTGCCTTTACGGAGGATGACGGCTCAAGGTCAACGAGCTGCTCGGCACATTATTGATCGGCTTGTGTGTGGTCAAGGGACTAGCGTTTGCGATGCGTTTAAGAAAGCTACGAAAGTGCTTGAAGATCGGAGGGAGAGAAATCCGGTTGCTGGTATTATGTTGTTATCTGACGGTCACGATGAAAGAGGTTCAAATCAACGGCTTCGTTCAAGCCACGTGTCTTCCGCTCGTTTCGCTCATATTGAAATCCCGGTTCACTCTTTCGGTTTGGGACAAACCGGTGGGTTTAGTCATGACCCGGCTGAGGACGCGTTTGCTAAATGTATGAGTGGGATATTTAGTGTCGTGGTTCAAGATTTGAGAATCCAGCTCAGCTTTGCCCCTGACTCAGCTCCGGCTGAAATCACAGCCGTTTACTCATGTAACGGGAAGCCGACCGTTTTAACTTCCGGCTCAGTCCGGCTGGGTGATTTCTACGCCGAGGAAGAAAGGGATTTACTCGTGGAACTCAAAGTTCCGACGTCGGCGGTCAGGTCCAATCACGTGATGTGTGTTCGTTGTCTTTACAAAGATCCGGTTTCGCAAGAAGTCGTATACGGCCGAGATCAATCCCTTCTCGTTCCTCAGCCGAACGCCGTTCGATCACCGGCTCCTGAGATCGAACAGTTTAGATTCTTTTTCATAACGACTCGAGCCATAGCCGAGTCGAGGAGGTTAATTGAGTGTGGTAACGACTTGACAAGTGCACACCATCTGTTGGCTTCGGCTAGAGCATTGTTAATGCAGTCGAATTCGTTGACGGTGGCGGAGTACGTGCGAGGGTTAGAAGCCGAGCTGACGGAATTGCAGCGGATGAAACAACAGATGGTGGAAATCCAACGGCGGCGGGTGAACGAGAGGGAACGAGAAAGGGAGGCGATTATGGTGGTGATGGATGAGAATGGGGAGCCACTAACACCGTCATCGGCTTGGAGAACGGCTGAGAAGTTGGCTAAAGTGGCCATGGTGAAGAATAAAGTCAGTGATCTACACGGCTTCGAAAATGCTAGATTTTAGTTTTTCTAATATTGTTATTTTTAATAAAAAAATGAAAAAAAAAAGAAGTTAAAATGAATATATATGATTATATTAGGGGAAAATTCGGATTTTTATTTATCCTTTTTTTTTTAATTTAAGTAAAAAGGGAAAATGTGTGTATTTGTAGGAAATTTTTATGATCAAACAATTTCTTTTAGTTTTTATCTTTTGTCTTTTAATTAATTCTTTTATATTTGGAAGTGAATTTATTATTCATAATTATGATGCTATCATTTAAAAGAATGATTGGGATAGGACGTGAAAATGTAATGATGACTGAATCATTTTCTTATCATTCTTTCTCTCTATTTAATGTTATTATTTTACTTTTTCAACTTTGAATAATGATGATGATATAACCTATAATTGAAGTTACCTAATATCTATATTCATATATTATACAACAATATTTGGTAGAATGAGGTTTTTTTTTTTAATAATCTTATTATAGTCTCAAAATAAGAGGATAATGCGTTTTAGCGCACTTGAATTCACGTCTTATATTGATAATAATGTCCATGTCAATCGAGCTAAAACTCAATAAGTTGGTATAATGAGTTTTTGAACTCTACGTAGGGTTAAGAAATGAATAGTAAAATGTTTTAATAAAAGGATACATAATTATTTTTAAAACCGCTTGTAGAATAAAAAGAATACGTACCCAATATTAACATTTATATTATTAGATTTGTTAATTTTAAATGGAAAAAAGTTATAAATAAAATAATAAATTTAATACTATATATATATATATATCATTTGAAGCTAAATTCCATGAAAACAATAAAATTACCGCCACACACACACACACACACACATATATATATATATATATCATTAATAAGTAATTTTCGGCATTTGATCTCGTGATGTGGGTATAGGATTAACACCTTTGGTCCATGGATCAAACATCGGAGTTGTTATGTTTAAAATTTTAATACATATAAAAATATGATGACTCAAATGGTAAACATCAATTCCATATCTTTTAAGTAAGTTCTTAATTGAAGTATTGTGGAGGAAGAAAACATTAAAAGAAAAGGAAAACTTACTCCATTTAAAAATCTAATTTGGGTTTTTTTTTACATAAAAAAATTATTTACGAAAATGAGGTCAGTTGTAGATTATTTACAAGAATAATATGTTTTGAAGAGTAAAATTCAGTCACTCCATATTATCAGGCAACTCCGACTTCAACAGCACACCCATCATAAGCAAATCATATCAATTGAAAAAAAATTACTTTTTAAGTGATGTAGCCAAGTAGGGTGGTGACATCGATATTTTTAACTGTGTTAATTTTATAAACATAAAATGCTGAAGAAATATTGAGGAAATACGACTGAACATACTGGTGTAACCTAACATGTTGGCCACACTGATTTAAAATTTCAAAAAAAAAAAAACATAGAATGTTTGTAGGGGTCGGTTATCGTGATCGACTAATCACATTGACAATAAAGGTGTCGCCTAACATGGTGGCGATGCTGCTATTCTCCAGTTGGCCATGCGTCTTGACCCCAAAAATAGTTTTTTTTTTGTCTCCTTTCTTATAAATTAACACAATGGTCCCCTACTCCCCACTCTGCAAATGGTAAAAAAGAATTGATATTTGAGTTTTGAGGAGCTTGCAAAGATAGGTTAGTGCTTATCTTTGTAAAATTTTTTATTTATAATTTTACGTTTTAAACACTCAACTTAAAAAAATTATAAAATGGTCACTAAATTGTTTAAAAGTTTTTATTTAAGTCATTAGGATATTCAAAATAATTGTTGTGTGGCTTTCTCTATTCGCATTACCTATACCAATTAAAAGCTCTCCTTCCTCTCTCTTCTATAGTTAAATTTTTTTTTCACCGAACAACTTTAAAGGTTACTGATAGGTGTCAAAACCACCAAAAATAATTCCTACAAAATAATTCTAAATAGTAGTAAAGAGTGGTAGTAGGGTCGAGTCCACATGGATTGGATGTTATAATCAACTTCCGTATTTAACTTGTGATCAGAATTTTTATCGTGTCGAAAGTCGTGACAAAAGTCGTGCCCATGACTCCAAACGGACCTGCTAAAAAATAAACAAATAAATCAGGGAAGTTTTGAAATGTTTAGAAAGTAAACATTCAAATCAGCATAAATAAACAATTAATTAATATTAGAAATAAATTTAGATCTGGAAATAAATTCAGACTTTTGTAAACAGAGATAATAAGTATTAGCCTTAGACTCAGTGGATTCCGGATTTCTGAATCGATCCCTGAAAATTAATTTTCTCCTGTAAACAATAAGTTGGTTATAGTAGTTAAGAACGTCCTAACCACCAATTCTTCCTCTCATAGCTGGTCTCGATACGGCCTGCAAACCAACCCTTACCGATTATCTAACCGAGATACACGTGTTCCCGATTCAAGATTCTGGCAACCTTGCGCTTTGAAGAACCCAACTCGAATCAACGGCCTCAACCGCATGAGTTGTTTAAACCCGATCACTTATTCCTTGATTTGTTCTCGGAGATCCAAATAAAGCACGACCGACTCGTTTTTCCAACTGTCAGCAAACACGACTCCAACCCAACGTGCACTTTGACTTGAAATCGAGTTTAACTTTAAGGGATGAGTTGTCTATCCCAATACTTAGGAAAAAAATGAATATCGATTGAGAGGATTTTTAGCACGAATACGTATCTTACGATTCCTGACCGAAAAGAACACTACCCAAAGCTAAGATAAAATTTAGTGAAGCATGAAATTATTCATGCTTTGTAGACTTTGAAAGGTAAATTGATGATGATGGTGAAGAATGGGAAAGAAAGGTACTTGGAAGGCAATTAGACCAATTTTGTAAAAACAAGGAAATGTAAATGAAAAAGAAAATAATTCTATTCAATTCCAAACTGAAATTAAGGTCATGGAATTTACTAATTTTGGCCTTAGTCACTTTAACATAAAATCAAATAAAAAATTAATAGAAAAAATAAAATAATATTTTTTTATTTTTAGCTTTTACAAAGTCAAAACATCTGATGAGTACTTGGCTTTCTCCACATTTTTTATTTGACCTCATTTTATTGATTGTGTTTCAATTTGGTCCTTCTTTGCTCGTTTTTGTTTCTTAGCGTCCCAATTGCATCCCTGACAAGATTAAAACATAAAAGTACTAATTTAGCAGGGATAAATTCAGAAATAAACCGAATTAAACAGAAAATGTCATGCAAATTAACATGTTATCAGTCACGAATTTGTGAACCAAAATCCAAATAACTTTTTTTTTCGATCTTCAACACTGACTATCATATTGACTTGGATCTAATGTATATTCTTTTACTAGTCAATTGGTACTAATCCGCCGTACCGATCATTAAATTGTCTCTTAGAGCTAACTAGCTGAACTTAAAAAAAAAACTTAATAGCTCAGTGAAATAAAAACTTTCAATAGTTCGATGGCTTAAATTAAGACTTTTGAATAGTTTAATTTGTAACTTTTTAAAACTGAGTGATCAAAACTTGAATTTACTGATAGTTTAGTGACTTTGGGTGCAATTTGCCCAAACAAAAACTAATCCTTCATTAAAACATTTACCTGAACCCTGTAGAAGAAAAGGTCGGATTGGAAATGGGGAGTGACAGTAAATCAAAGCGTCCAATCGTTGAAAACCTCTCAACGTGGGGTTTTGTGACCTTTTGATTCATTGTGGCATTTAGGCAAACAGCTGGAGTGCTACTTTAAGCTCCCGTAGTTAATATTGTCTGTTTACAGCTTCTCACTCTCACACAGTGATTGATCAGTAACTTCAACAGCTACCTACTACTCTGTGTCAGTCTGCTTCACTGTGCTGCTCACTGCAATGGATTGGGGCCCCTAAAAACAACGTATCATAACATCACAACAAACGGTGGTGATTTCATCTCCCAGCCAAACATCACTCACAGCTGATCGATCCCCTCCTCGTTTGGTTAGCAGAACCAAGTACTTGAAATCGGATTTTACAAGTCATCCACATGTTCTTGTTATAACTTGTAAACGTACATTTGGGTTCTTCAATTATTTTAAGGGAAAATTGCACCAAAGGTCATTAAATTATTAGTAGAATTATATTTCAGTCACTTAATTTTAAAAAATTAATAAAATGGTTACTATACTATTTGAAAGCTTTTATTTAAGTTAATAAACTATTCGAAAGGTTTAGTTTTATTTCAGTCGTTAATTTTTTAAAATTTTAGCTAGCAAACTTGTAAACATGATGATAACATTATCAATATTACACATGTCAAAGACCCAATAAGCAAACAAAATGTTGAATATACGGCTTTTACTGAATTATAATTGAAGATTACATTTTTAAAAACTCATAATATAAAAACTTTATATAGAATGACTTTTAAATATATATTTTAAATGTCAAGTTTTTACTACATATTTCAAACATTAATGCTATATGATAGTTAATTTTAAAATCACAATTTTAACTTAATTTTATCTAAATTTCAGCTCGTTAGTTAGTTATATAGTTGGAGGTTTGATTTTTGCTCATGAAATGAAATATAATTTACGATCAACAATTTACTTCTTTAGAATATTTCTATTGTGAATAAATTAATTACCGTTATCAATGATGAATACTTTAATTCCAATTATAACTAAAAACTATCTTTTTGTGTGCTTAGCTTTGAATGAAAGAGCCCTTAAATAGGGAACTAAATGTAAGTTATTAAGGGTAAAGTACTTTAATGTCACCAAACTAGAAGTGGTCACTCAACTTCCAAAAGTAATAAAATGATCACTAAATTATCCGAAAGTTTTCATTTAAGTTATTGGATTGTTAAAATTGTTCTTGTATAATCCTCTCTGCTTGCATCGCCTACACTAATTAAAAACATTTTTTCTTCTCTTCTACAGTTTGATTTATTTTCATAAAATAACTTTAAATGTTATGAATCTACGAACCAAAATCCAAACAACTTTCTTCTCCAATCTTCCGCAACTAGCTGTCAGATCGACTCGGATCTAAGGTCCGTTCTTCTACTCATTAACTGGTACTAATCCATTCTACCGATCGTTAAATTGTCATTTAAAGTTCGCTAAATAGACTTAAAAAATTAAAGGTACTAATAATTTAATAATATTGAGTGTAGTTGATCCAATTATTGATCACAATTAGACAGTTTTGGAAGTCTCTCTCAACTGCCGCGATTAGTGTTTAACAATTGCCAACTAATAACAAAAGAATCTGATTCTTCTTATATCCTTCGAAAACGACATCGTGGGACCCCAAATTGCAGTCCTTAAATAACACAAGCAAGAAAAAGGGCAACCGGTGGTTACAAAAGACATGCACGTCTTCTCCTTTTTCAATTAGTTTGGTCCTTCGATTCCAAATTACAGCTTCTTTGTCCTTCGTATAATACTCTTTCATGTCGAAATGACAAAACCAAAAATTGGTCCTAATTTTAATGCACTTTTATCAAACATTATTCACCCATAATATTGCTAGTTTATTTTTATGTCGGCCGATAGTGGCGGATCTTAGGACTAATCTTTTAAGGATTAATTAAAATTTTTCACAATAAAATTGAAATTTTCTAAAATGAGGGGCTAAGGCCACTTGACCTTCATTACAATCTGTTGTAACCATAAGGTGTGACGTGGTAGTTGCTCACCCCGTCCCTTAATTATGTGATTGAGGATTTGATCCCATCATAAAAATAGAGCATATTTCATGGTTAACCATTTAACTCTTAAAAAAAAAAAAAACTCTTGACTTGATGAAATTAATATTATTATTTTCGGTGCTGAATGCTTAATTTCGATTTTAAAAAAAAAGAATGTGCAACTGTTGATGAGAAAGTGTATGGGTCCAAATTCTTGTGGGTGTTAATAGCTTTAGGGAGCCCAAAAGGACCCTCTGTGTTGTTGTCTCAATGTAGAGTGGGGATTGCCTTTGAATTTTGGAGTCTTACTGTTCTTAAAATGCGGTTCGTTAGGGCTAACATCAGGCATCATAGCAAACAAGGGACACACACACACCTCTAGTTTGATTTTTGTGTGGTCTTGGCTTTTAATATTTAGAGAGAAAGAAGTTTGGAGGAAAGGGGCTTGAGAGTTATAGCCATGATTGTAAAACTTGGAATCGTATATTAGAATAGTTGATAATGATTCAATTGTATAAATTTTTTTTTTTGGTAATGTACAATTAAAGGGATAATATTTGTGCACTCACATTAGAGACATACTCACATGCACACACTACGTTCAAAGGGAACTGTCTAAATAAAGGCCTACCACTGCTCCCTTAGAGGAGTGAACCCAGGTGGGTTTTATGGGTGAACAATTCGTAACCACTAAACTAATCACGAGAGTTCAAATATATAAGTTGAATTAAAAAAACAAAATCAATAAAAAAAAGTCAGAAAAATTAGAGGATGATTCAAGATAATGCGATTATGGCTCATAATTTTTTTTTTGTAATAGTCCGTTTTTCAGTGGTGTCGGAAACAGTGGTTTTGGGGCCACCAAATTAAACAAGTAAGTTTGTAAATATTATTATTTAATATTTACGAGTCAAATGTGATTTTTTAAAAAAAGGTTTTTGATTTGATAATTTATGTTATATAAGTGATTTATTAAGTTCAAGTGGTTTTAGAAAATGAGATATCGGGACATTGTTTTTATAAACTGAGCCGTAAATATTTTTATAAATATTTACAGAGTGTCATTAAGGTGGTATTAAAGTTTCGTTAAGAAATTTTAACGTTTCAATGGTTAATTAATTAAAAAGGATCAAATTAAAAAAAGTGCATTCCCGGGACTCCGTTCCCGTAAATTGGACTCGTAAATATTTTTAATAAATATTTACGAAGATAATTGTGTAGTTAATTAGGTTTCGATTTAAGTAAATTTGCTTGAATTAAAAGTAAATTAGGTATAAGGACTAAATTGCATATAGAGTGAAAGTTGAATTATAGATTAAAGAAAAACTAAAAGGACTAAAGAAGCAATTATGTCATTGTTTCTTTATGAGGCGGCATAAGTTAAATATATGTGAATTTAATATATATTAAATTAAAATAAGTTTAGTTAATATATAAGTATATATATTATATATTATGATAATAATATAATAATGTATAATAAAACAAATAAATGAAAGAAAAGAAAGAGAAAGTGAAACGAAATAGAAGGGAAAAGAAAGAAAAAAAAGGAAAGGAGAAAGAAAAGCTAAGGGTTTCAATTGTTGAAAGTTTAATTGCTAACGTCATACTGAAATCTTCAATTAAAAGAGAAAAGATAAAGTCGATGAGGAATAGTTTGAAATTTCTAGTTTATATTTCTATAATCCGAATTTAATTGTTAATTGTTAATTGTTATAATTCAATTTAATGTATATGGTAAGTGTTGAGGTGAGAATTATTGTGTTTTGCAATTGAAAGGGATTAATTTAGTATGTGATGAATTTATTAAATTTATATTGATTGAATTGGTATATATATTGAATATATTTATTATTTGAATTGAAATGAATATTGGTTGTATTTGAAAAGTGAATTGAAACCTTATTAACTGTATCGGGCTGAGTCGGATATAGATGGCATGCCATAGGATTAGAAGAGTTCAGGGATTTCTTCGTCTTGGAGTCGATGAGACACTGGGTGTCAATCTATTACTTCGGATTAATTCGATGAGGCACTGGGTGTCAATTTACTTCAGTTTAGCCGATGGGACACTGAGTGTCAACTTATTACTTCGAATTATCCGATGAGGTACTGGGTATCAAACTAGTTTGTTTTGGTTGGATCCGTGTATCTGTCCGAGTCCAAGTCGTGTTAATAAGGGTAAATGAATAATAAAGTTTTATAATTGATATTGAAATGGTATGGTATGAGAAATGGAAATGAAATAGTGAATTGAAAATAAAATGTAAAATATGTTGCAAATATATGGAATATATGAGCTATATACTCATGAAATGACTATGGAATGGATATTGCAATTGTATAATGAAATGTGAAATAAATTGTGAAAAGCTGTTTATATAGCAAGTATGAGAATTGGGTTATTTGTGAAACAAATGAAATATAATATGGTTGTTGTAATAATTAAATATTAATATGTGTTCATATTTCAATTGTATATTTGTAATTTCTTATCTTTTAATATTCGAATTATAGAAATACCACTGAGTTTATATTCAGCGCACGGTTTTGTTTCCCGTGCGCAGGTTAGGTACTTAATTTTTGATATCCGATTCAACATCCAACAATGATCCCGAACTCAAATGTGGTGATGTTTATCCTTTGTGTCGGCATGTACCTAGGGTGTCTAAATAATAGTTATTTTGTGGTTTGATTGTAAATGAGGTTATAAGTTTAATTTTGGTTGGTTTTATACATATAAATATGTGTTTGTTTTTGAAGCCATATTATAGCATGATAAATTGAACTAAATCTAGATAAGTGCATGTGAATTTAATTCTATGTTTAAGTACTCGTGAACTAGGCAAAATTGATTTGGATTTCATATGTTTATAATTTGGATTAAAATGATGCTTTGATGACTTGTTTTGATGATATGAAATGTTTGACAATTCTGTCTGTTTGATTTGTAAACTCCGGTAATGCTTCGTAACCCGATTCTGACGAGGGATACGGGTTGGGGGTGTTACATGTTCACTACTTACGAAGCTCAAAGAATGACTTTAATAAAGGTTGTGCTTTAAACTTGATATGAGCAAAGTTTATGATAGGGTTGAGTGACAATTTTTTGTCGAACGTGATAGCTAAAAGGGGTTTTGGAAATAGGTGGATTAATTTAATGGTACATTATGTTTTCTCTGTCTCTTATCGTATTCTATTCAATGATAATCTAATTGAATTTTTTGACTTTGAGAGAGGATTGAGGCAGGTTGACCTCTTGTCACCTTATCTTTTTTCTTTTCTGTATGTAGGGTCTCTTAGCTTTGCTTTCTTGGGTGTAAGAGGATGGAAAATTCATAGGCGTTAGGGTGAGCCAAAATGGCCCAAGGATGAAACACCTTTTATTTTATGATGATAGCTTGTTATTCATTCATATTAAGAAGGGGAGGCTAAGACTTGAAGGGAGCTTTGGGCAAAACATTAATTTGAGCAAATATATGTTACTTTAGTCCTAATACTAGGGTGGAATCTCGAGCTTTGTTGAGTGGCATCCATAATATTTGGGTGGTGGAGGAGCTTGATATGTACATGGGTTTACCCTTGGTAGGGAAAGAGATTTTCATTAAATCTTTCCTTCAAGCCATAGGCAGAGCTACATTGGTTATAAGGGTCAATTGACCCTACAAAGAGAAAGAGAAAGAAATTTATTTATAATTTTTAATATATATATGTAATAGGCCAATTTTAGCCTGGACCCAAATTACAAATAAAAAAAACAAAACAAAAAATAAAAGTCCAAAAAGATTAATAGTCCATTACAAAAAAGGGCCCACTACCCAATCACAAATCCAAAACAACCCATTATTAATATTTCAGAAAAAGAAAACCCTAGGGCTAGCCTAAGAGCTTCAGCCGCCGCTCTTAGCAGCCGCCTCTAGGCCTGCCATCGCCTCATGCGCCTGACACTTCTCTGCCACCACCTGCAAAAAGAACAACACACAAGAGGCCAAGCAGAAGCAGACAACGGAGAAACAAACAAAAAATAGAAACAAAGAGTTTGATTTTATTTTCATTTTTTATTTCATTTTTTTACATACGAATAATAATGAAAGTAAAAAGGGAAGAAAAAGACTCACCTGAACATCCCGCGGTCTAATTGTCGGAGGTCTCTTCTCCGTCGTTGAAACTGGACCTAAAAGGGAGGGGAGGGACCTTTTCTTTCGATTTTTTTGGGGGGTTAAGAAGGCTCGGCCTTCAAATAGTTGAAAACGGGGCCAAAAATCCCATTTTTGTCTATCGTCGGCCACCGGCCATGGCGGCAGTACGGTGGACGGATGGTGGCACTCTATGACTGACGCTTGGAGAGGAGAAGGGAGGTTGAAAGAGTTTTTTTGGTTTTTTTTTTAAAGAAAGGAAAGAGAATGAAATTTTTTTTTTTAAAATGACTTTTATAAACCCATTAAATGGCGTCGTTTAGGGCTTGCCACAATAGCCCTAAAACGATGTCGTTTTACCCCTAGGATCCGTGCGCCGACCCTACCCGTCCTCAGGATCCGCGTGTTTCTGTGGTGAATAGGCTATTTCCGCGCGGGTGTCCCTTCGCTTTTGCGACGTAGTGCAATCTGGCCCCTGTTGGTTTTTTGTTTATTTTGCCGCATAATTTTCTGTTTGTTTCACTTTGGTCCATGTTGAAACATTGCGCATAAGGGCTAGGAATATTTTCCCACTTAGTCCCTCATTCTTTAAGCGCGTTCTATTTTGGTCCCTAGAAACCTTCTTTTATTTATATATAATTTAAACCCAGAATTTTAGTTCGATTTCAATCTAGTCCTTAATCCATTTAATTAATTAATTTATTTAAAAAAAAAGGAAAACTCTTTTATTATTTATTTTAAGTTTCTTTCATATATTATTTATTTCAAACTGCTTTTACATATTATTTATTTAAATTTTATATATATATATATATATTATTTATTTTAAACTATTATATATATTATCTTTTAAATTTTTATACATTATTGTTTTAAAAATGTTTTATATGTTATTTTTATATATTATTTATTTTAAACTGTTTTTATTATTCATTTTAAGTTTTTTATATATTGTTTATTTGAAACTTTTTCTTATTTATTTTGAATTGTTCTTATAAGTTATTTATTTTAAACTATTATTTACTTTAAATTGTTTTATATATATTATTTTGTTTCGTTTCTTTGATAGTTAATATTGGTATTAAAAATGATATGTTGTGTGATTATTGTCATTATGTGTATTATAATTGTTTATTCGTATTTTCATGCTATTGTGATTCATTAGTGCAACATTTTATTCGTAAATTATTTCTCCATGTTATATATTATCATTTCATCACATTTCATTGAAACCACTTCAAAGGTCGCGCTTAATTTTTTTCCTTTATCCATAATAGGCCATTTTATATTTTTAACTAAATAGCACACATCGTTTAGGTTTTGTAATTGTTATTATTCAAAATTTTTTTTAAAAAAAAAAATAGGCGATGTTTCGTTTTTTGGAAATTCGAGAAGTCGCACCCTAACTTACAGGGTTTCGATTTTCTCGTTAAATCTAAACAACCGATCATCCTTCTAAATTTAAAATACCCAAGTTTTAAATAAAAATCAAAGGCAAGCTTATTCTCGAGGGTTCAAATGTCGCATCCTAACTTACGGGATGTGGCATATTGTTATCGCGGGACGAGTGGGTCTTTGGTGCTCATTTCAATTTAATTCAAGCGTTTTTAAAATTAACATTAATAAAAAAGGAATCGTATTTTAAAATCTTTTCAAAATTTCAATTTTCGGTATTAAGACATTAAGTAATCAACTAGGTACCAATTTTGGGCGTATTGAGGGTGCTAATCCTTCCTCGTGCGTAACCGACTCCCGAACTCGTTTCCTGGATTTTTAAGACCAAAAAAAATTATAGTTTTAGTAAACTTAAAATTTTATTAAAATGATTAAATTACGAGGTTACCCTATCACACCTCATCAAAAAAGATTGGTGGCGACTCTCATATTTGTTTTCGTTTTTCAAAATCTAAGTCGACCCCTTTTATCAAAAAAATAGTTTCGACAATATATATACACATATATAATAACGGGTGAATTGATCCCACAAAAATTTGAAAATTATTCTTTTCAATATTTTTAAGTGAGTCCTCCTAATTGGTAACAACTCTTTTATTCTTTTCAAGCTTTATTATTAATATCTAGAAAATTAAGATGGTGGTTTTTCTTCTAGTAGATTAAGATTTTTATGCAAGATTTAGATTTTTTATTAATTGAACCATTTTGGATATTGGTTTTGTATGAGATTCGTTAACATCTTGACTGGGTAATAAGTTTTTGAGTTTAACCTTTGAAGAAATTGAGATTGATTGTATTTATAATCTTAAGTTTATTGAATATTGACTAGAAATTTAGTATTTTTATTTATAAATTGTTATTACTAGTATGATTTCGTGAATCTTGTGTTTGAAAATTGACTTATTGCATACCCATGACACTAAAAAGCATTTACGTGATTTCTTTTTGTGAAAAAATTACTAGTTGTTTGCTGATTTTGTGAAAATTTTAGTGTTTAAGGCTTATATTTATTTGTTTCTAAATGTTTAATAAGAATGGAAAAATATTTTAAATGAAAGTCTACTAGTGAAGTAGAAGAAATACAAATCCATATAAAAAAAAGGGTTAAAAAAGTTAAGTTTAGCCTTTAAAACCTTCCAGCTTATCTAAATTTCAGAGCGAGATTACAAATTATCATCCAAATGATAGAAATAATATAAGAATGGCATGTTTGCAGAAGGTACCTTGTTAACCTCGTAATCACAACTTTCACCAAAAAAAATTGAGGGACTATTGGATTGAAAATTTCCAACTTCTTACTAAAGGCTATGTAATAGTTTTATATCTAACCATATTATACATTGTTTTATCAAGAAATACGTACTTTAGTTTATATGACTTCTATAAATATTTTTATTTTTCAAAATTTGACCCATATTTCAAATTTTCTGGCTCCGCGCTATTCCTTCTTACATTGAGTACTTTCTTATTACCTAAATGTGTCACCAATGATATTGTTCAGGTTATTTGCAGGTATTGGTAGGCTCAATGTGGCACGGATAAAGTGTGGGCTATGTTGGCTTCGAGCACTATGAGACAACCGAAATGTTACTTTTCAATATAGCACTCTTCGGCAAGCAAATTTGGTGGCTCTTGCACCAAAAGGATACCTTGTGCTTTAGAGTGTTGTCAACCAAATACTTTCCATCAAGTGACATCTTTCTTTGCAAATAAGTTGATTAACCTTTTTTTTTTCTTGTTTGGAAAAGGATTTATGACTACACTGGATTCATTTATGTCTAGGCTTTTTTTAGCACATTGGAAACAAAAACAAAGCTAGGACTTGATTTGAGGGGAGTGAAGGGTCTTGATGGGAAGGATCTTGTGCATAATGATATTCTTTCCCTTCATCCCATGGTCTCAAATCTATTAGTAGAGGATAGGCCTAGATGGAATGAGGATCATATTTGGCTATTCTTTCGTGCGATAATACTCATGGTGAACTCTTGGTCTGGGGACATGCCTCTATAGATGTTTATTCAACAAGATTTGATTATAATTGGCTCTTTCTTAACTCGATGAGGTTTGGCCCTCAAAGAGGTTTTTTGTAACTTTGGAAATTAAAGATCTTTCCTAAGATTAAATTATTCGGTTGGAGGTTGAGTCATGAAGTTATTGATTTTGAGTGGTATTGATGATAACTTATTAAGTGCTGCTTTTTTGCAGGGTGAATTGACTAGAGTTTGCAATGAGGAAATTTGATAAGGATGCCCTTACTAGCCTTTTGGTGGTTCTTTGATAGTTATAGGAGGCAAGAAACTTGGAGATTGTGCAAGCAAATACTACGATTTCTCGGGATGCTTTCATTTGTGCTCAAGCACTCAATAAGGACTTCAGGTTCATTATCGTCTTTGTACGCCGTTGGTACCTAGGAGATTGAAGATCGAGAGACGGGAGGCTCCACATGGTGAACACCTTATGATCAATGTTGACACGGCTTAGAGGGCTAGGGAGCGTGCAATGTCCTATGATGTGGTGATTCGTGTGATTCGGAAGGTATGGTGCGTGCTAGTTGCGCATGCAATGTTAAGGGTGCCTCTGATGCTTTGGCGACTGAGGCAATGGCCATTGTTGAAATCCTTGGGATGGCCCGAGACTTCGGACTTCCGCTGTATCATCATTGTTAAGTTAAACTGTTTAGTTACTATTAACAGACTTAATAGCAATTGTTTGGATTTATCTATTTATGGCCGAATCATTAAAGAGCACTGTATTTTACATGATTGGTTTGCTTATATTTATTTTTGTTATGCCTATCCATCAACCAATGGTGTTGCGCATTGTTTAGCCCATTAGTCCTGCAGAGCCTTTGCTTCCAAAAAAATGGAAATCCACTTAGAGAAATTAAAAAAAAAAACTCTCCTAAAGACTATCATATACTAACCCTAACTTTTACCATTTAATGGGAAAAAAAGACTTAAAACACAAACCATGAACATGACTTCACATGCAATCTTTGACAAAAGCATTCAAAAAAAAAAATCAGATCATATGTGCATTTAAAAGTACAAAGTCAAGAAGTTTGACAGATAATTTGACACTTTTGAGAAGTTTGACAGATAATTTGACACTTTAACAAAAAAAAAAAAAACTCTGTAAAATTGTATAAGCATTTATTTTTGAAACTCAAGGTACACCTTAAACGTTTCAACAAAAGAAATGCTAAGACTCATTCGAAGTGGTCGCATCATCCTTATGCTTGATCATACCAGAATCCACAAGAATGGGAATCTCTGCAGCAAGCCATGGAGCAAGTCCCAAACAAAGTGCATGCGCTATACCGAACCGAGGACTGCACAACAAGATCATTAAATTCAGAAAAGAAGAAACTACTGAGCAAAGATTACAGCATAAACAATATGAATAAGTGCAAAAGGGTTACAACACTGATTATCCTTCAAAACATGGCTTAATCCCGGTTGATCCGATAACAAAAGATTAAGAAACCAGATACGTGAACATCCATTACTTGTTCAATACAAGCCACCTCTTAATGATTTAAAGGAGTATAATGATGAAACATACTGACCCTTTAAACTAGATAAACTGGAAAAAGCAGCCTTCCAACATCGATGCTGCATAATACAAACACATTCAAATCTCATTTTTTTACGGCTCTTTGCTCTATTTGACTTGCTCAGAATTGCTCTCTATATCTTCCTTTATCTGACTCCAGATTATATTTCCTCTAATTTTCAATCTGACTGAACCTAGTTTTGCTGCTAATGACAGCTTTAGGAAGAATACAGGTAAAAGTACCATGGAGGCCCCTGTATTAGGAATCAGATTGCATTTTGCCCCCTCTACTAAACAAAAGGGGCAAATTAGTCTCTATATGTTAGATCAAAGAGTAAATAGGTCCTTTCGGTTAAAAATTTCATTCATTTATATTGTTAAAACTGACTTGGCTGACAAAATAACCAGATAGTGACATGTAACATATCACCTGTGCCTTATGCTGAGGTAAAGTAACCAATTTTTAACAGTAGAAATAGATGGAATTTTAACAGAAAGACCAATATGCTCTTTGACCTAATGTACAAGGACAAATTTGCCCATTTCTTGAGTAGAAGGGGCAAAATGCAATCTAACTTCTACTATAAGAGCCTCCATGGTTCTTTTACCGAAGAACACAACACTGAAGATTATTTGCTTGTATTGGACAATCATTGAACATACAAAATAATCTGTTCAACTACGAACTCGAAATAGGGGATACTTTACATGGACAAACGGACAATTGGTGCACTTTAACATGGAATTTTCCAACAATGATTATGAACACAGCCAATATGTAATCCCCCTCTACTTGATCAAAGGTTATATTATGCCCCCAATTTAGATTTTGGATGCCAATTCCAATCAACACCCATTAGTTATATTAGCAATTACACACTACAAACACATGAGATAACAAGTTCAATTCTTCTATTTCCTAATATAATCATGAAAACATAAAATTCAACGAATTAAAACCCAAAAAAACCCCTAAAATTCAACATACCAATTTTTTGCCCAAAGTGGCTTGAAATGTACGGTCAAACAAATCTTCCCTCCTCTATACATCTGCCATAAAAAAAACAACCAACAATTAATAATCACATCAAAACAAATAACAAAGAAGCAAAAAAAATTAAAAATTTCACCTTCTGAGTCTTGCCATCGAGTTCGGGCAACTCAAGCTCGGGAGCAGTGGCGGGATAAGTAACGGGGATATCAAACTGGAGATCAAACTCGTACTTAAGGAGATTATGGACGTACCAACACTTGCCTGTCCAACGGGTACCTTCGGGATTGGCTGCCGATATACGGAACCAATCGTTATCGTTGGACTTGTTCATCTGGGTGTAGGCTATTAGAGCTCTGTATTCCTCTTTAAGCCTCTGAGTCCATGCCGCTCCGTCTCTGGGGCCCGCCTTCGTCGTCAATAGCGGGATCTGGGTCAGCGTCGACTTCGTATTCGGGTCCCAGCCTTCCATTTTCCGGGTTTACCCTCTTTAGCTAACCCTAACCCTAGATTTTATTCTTGATTGAAGATGAAAAAATTGAAGCACCAGCGCCTGTTTCAGTTTGAAAGTATCCGTTAAAAAAGTTCCATTATTTTCTCGTATGTTATTATACCGACTCGATGAGGTTATAATTGGAAATTCATTCTTTAACATGCAAAAATAAAATAGGTTAAACTTCCTCGTTAGTAGAGGTGCTAATGGGCCGGGTGGCCCGGCCCAGCCTGACGGCTCGCTCGAAATATGGGAGGGTTTGGGTAAAAATATAGGCCCGAAATATGGGTTTGGGCAAAAAATGAGGCTGTTTAGAAAGCGGTAGGGTCTCAGTAACACTTTTTGGCCTACTGCCCGAATATAATAAATATATTTATTTTTTTATTTTTTATTTTTAAAATACTTTTTTTATTTTTTTAGTGTTTATTTAAAAGCGAATTGGTGGGCCTTGCCTAAGACACTGGTCGAATTTTTCGGGCCCCAAACTGGCCCTACCATGAGCACCTCTACTCGTTAGTCACTGAACTTTTCATGTATTTCTATTTTGGTTATTGAAGTTAGGGATGAGCATTTGGTCGAGTCAAAATTTCGAGTTAGTCGAGTTGATGAACCATATTTTAGCAACCGAAATCAATTTAAAATTTTTTCGAATTGAATTGAATTGAATCGAGTCGAGTTAACGAATCCTATTATTTATACTCATTGTTGTATTTACATAGTAAACGAAGTAAAATATTATTTAACTATATAAACAATAAAATTATTTTGCCTTTTAATTTAATGGGTAAACGTTTATTAAAACGACATAGTTTTGTTGTTTAACTTATGATTTTGACTTTAACTTTAGAAAAATTAAACATTTATCAAAACGACGTAATTTTACCTTTTCTTATTCTGATTTTCGAATAATTTAATTTTTTATCAAATTTTTCGAATCGAATCGAATTTTACTCAACCCTGATATTGATTATATAAATTGGTTAGAAAGATCATAGCCTTGTGCTTGTCGCTGAATCTCTAAAATAACCAAATTGTGGAATCATGTTTGAAACCCTAAAATTTCTTTTTGGTTACGCCCATTATACTTTTTGTATCTCATTGCAAAAAACAGAAAAAGAGAGAATTGTTTCTTTAAGTCCTAAAAACCCTTTGCCACCTTACAGTCCAAATCATCTTCAACCCTCACCATCACTACAGCTATTCACCCATTACCTTACGAAAATCTACATACCCTCATTCCAAAGCTCCACCCCTTACTAAACTCGTCACCATTCCCCTCAATCTTCACTAACTCCAAATTCCAGCACCACCACTCTGCTCGCTCCTTCATATCGTTTAAACCTTGAACCCTCACCAACCTAACCGATAGCTCATTAACTTTGAAGACTCACGTTGATGGTGAAGGAAAAACTTTGAAGACAATGTCAATTATCTTGGTTGAAACTTCGAACGAATTGGGTACTTTCATTTGGATACCCAGACCGACACATTGACGAAGCATAAAAAAAACAAGTTAAAACTACAAAAGGAACATCTGACTATATACTGTTCTCATTTTACAGTCATTTCACTATTATTCACTTCTTTTAAGGTCCCTTCTATATATAATCAATTAACTAGTAATATCACCGGTTTGATTTTTTTATATAATCAATTTTTTTAATATTTTATTTTTATTTTTAAAATCAAATAAAATTTAATTTATATATTTATGTCTTGTTTTGTTCGTCATATTTGAATAAAACAACAAATTGAATGAATTTTAATTATGTGCACTCGATTTTTTTTAAAATTGATGGTTGCTAAATGATGATTGGGTGGTGTCGTTAATGGAATGATGGCATCATTATAGAAAATATATTATTTTTGTACAACATTTTACACCTAAATTATTTTTATATTAAATCGTTAATTTTGAAAAAAATGCCAGAATCTAATATTCAACCTCTGTACTTGAATGGTCAATTTTAAATACGTTTTCTTCAATCTTTCCATAATGTAAAACATATGTTTTTTTATTCATAATTGGTTGGTTCTCATGTGGTGGACCTTACTAAGAAAGACACCCCTAGGGGTTTGTATTCGATTAAGTCGAGTCGAATCGATTTAAAAAATTTTGGGTTAATTGAGTTGATAATCCTATTTTAGCAACAGAATTTAATTTAAATTTTTTTAATTAAAGTGAGTAAAAAATTTCGAGTTAACTAATGTTATCGTTTATACTCAATGGGTAAACATTTATTAAAATAATATAGTTTTGTCTTTAAACTGAATGGTTTTGACTTTTAACTTTAGAAAGTAAATATTTATCAAAATGGTGAAGTTTTGTATTTTCTTATTCGGATTTTTAGATAATTTGTGTAATTTATATTTGAGTTAGATCGAAAATTTTGATTTTTATTCGAGTTGACTGAATAACTTGATTTAATTCAAAATTTGAATTTTTGATTAAATTTTTCGGATATTAACTTGATTAACTTGAACTGTAATTTACATTGACAATTGCCAAAACTATTTATACAAGCACTAGCACCAAATGCTAGTAAGAATGATTAGGGCCAAATTTATTTATTTTTAGAATTAGGACTAAATTGATAGAATGTACAAATATTGAACAAAAAAATATTGTTATTAAGTCAATAAAAAAAGGTTACATCAAATTTCCGTTATCAACTTAATGGCACGGCGACTAAAAAATTTAATTTCGAAAACTTTAACGATTAAATCAAAAAAAATTTTATAGTTGAGTGACCAAGAAACACTGTCATAGTTTAATGACTATTCATGTAGATTATACTAGCCACGCCATCCATCCTTTTCAGATTTAGTGGCACTAAAAATTGAATTCGAATAGTTTAATGATCAAATTAAAAATTTTCATAGTTCGATGATTAAAATAGAAACATATGAAAAATTCAATAGTTTACACAACAAAGTAATATTCAAAGTAAAGAAATGACAATCACGATAAGAAAGACTTTGATCAAGTAAATCATTTTAAGCCATAAATTTATTGATATCATGAAATAAAAAAAAATCAACAATAACTATACTTTGTACATTAAGAAAGGATGGAAAAATTATTGCAAAATTTTATTTTATTTTCTTTTGCTTTGGAAACAAATATTTGAATTAATTTAAAATTAAAAGTAATAACTCCATAAAAAAATAATAATAATTGACAAACCTGGTTGTAAGTAGACGTTTTCAATTTTCCCTGTTGGCTCTGCATTGAACACCTAATTTCTCCTTGAAAGTTGTTGATTGTGTGTCTCTCAAGGCGGGCACCAAATGGTTCCTTTTTTGCTTGGGTTCATGCCATTTGTAATGACACAATGTGGCACTGCCTTGCTACATGCTAATCTGCCTCTGCCCTTCTGGTTCCCCTTTTTGAGGTGAGGAATTTTGCCTGCATGCAGAAGGTTGTTAGGGCCACTTTGAGCGGTGGACGCCTAAAAGTAGCCTTGTATGCTGATGGTTGGTTCTCCTTCCCAAGAGTGGCTAGAAGCATGATCGACCCTTTCACCTCATTGCTTTGATTAGTAAACCCATAGATGGAGTTAGCCTTCTTTACTTGCTGCTTGTCCAATTCCATTTGTTGAAAGGCTTTCACGACACTGCCAATGTAACACACTTTCACAATTCGAGGATCCTGCCAACATTAGTCGAAGAAACTACACCACTGCCATGCAGACATGGAGGAGTTGATCACTTCCAGTCATGTATTTGCAGTCACAAATTGAGATAAAAATTAAGAGCCAATGTGTCTCTATGCATATGGATGAGGGGAAACAACTTGCACTTGAGGGCATCAGAGGCTCTCATGTTCCTCATATAGCTCTTATATTAATGCAGATCGTCCATTCCCGATATGTTTCTTTTGGCAACTTGAAGCTGCATCCTTCTGGCCATATGGATGGGGGAACCTACGTCCATTCCTTCTGGCCACACTCCTCGTCTATCCTTTCTGCTCCGATGGGGTAGCCCTTGAAGCTGCATCCTCATGTCCTGGTGCCAGATTTTTTCACCATGTGAGATCATCTAATTCTTTATAAATTTACTTATTTCAAAATTAAATTGTTGACTTTTATGAATAAGTTAGTCATGTAATTTATTGATTCACATAATTATATGGAAGTAGCCAGGAAACTGGGAACCAGATAGCAATGGCGTGGCGGCTCATCAAGTCTTCCAATTCCAACCAAAAGTCTCCACTTACCTACGCCACAGGAAATTTAAAGGATAAATTCTGCTATTAGTCCCCATATTATGCGTAAATTATGGATTTAGTCACTATATTTCAATTTGGTCATTTTCAGTACTTATAGTTTTAGAATTTTAAAATTTTGGTCTTGCCCAAATGGTAGCTATTAAAGCTATTTATTTTATTTTCAAAATGTGATGCGATAATCAGATTATTGTATGTGTAATGTGATTTCACTTATTATTTCTATATATTATTCACAAGAAAATAAGTTAATAGATTTAACTTTTGTCGTTTTGCATTAAGATTGAACCTTCGGATTCAAAAATATAGCGACTAAGAATAATACAATTGAAGAACATAAACTAAAACTACAACTTTACACATAATACAAGATTAATAGTAGAATTTAACCAAATAGATTTAACTCTTATCATTTGGTAAGACTAAAGTTTCAATATTTGAAAAGTACAATGACTAAAATCAATAAATTTTAAAAGCACAGGCAAGGTTTTCAGAATCGGAATGGTGGTCGAATTAGTCTGGCTACTAATTCGTAGTCTGGACGGTTCAATTAAATAAATCATTAAAAAATTTACAAAAATATTAAAAATCAATTCAACTGCTTTGTATCGGTTCATAACTCAACTGGTCTGAAGTCTTTCTCCAGACTAATACCTTGGTAGAGTCTTGATCCGATCTAGTTCATATAACGGGGAATATAAGGACTAAAATTGATCAAATTAAATTAAAGGCAGGAAATCCATATCATACTCAAAATACAGCGTCTAATATCAAAATTTTACCAAAGTTAAACGTTTCCCCGACAAGTGACAGTTCCTTCTCTCTTGATAGCACCAAATATGAACAATCAGCATTAAAATCCATCATCTCCACTTGTTTCAATTTTTTTTTCACTAATGGCCGACGTAATTGTATCTCCTCTTCTACAAGTAGTCTTTGAAAAATTAGCCAACCCTTTAATAAACGAGATTGCCAACAGACTTGGCCTCAAAAAAGAGGTAAAGAAGCTTCAAAGAATCTTATTTATAATTCAAGCAGTACTTGCAGATGCTGAAGAGCAACAATTAACCAATAAAGCTCTCACAATTTGGTTAACTGAACTTAAAGAAGTTGCTTATGAAATGGAAGATTTGCTTGACGAATTCTCTCTTCAATCTATTCAATATAGGGACCATAGTACCATTGCTCAACAGGTACGTTCTTTTATACCTTCTTTGGTAAAAGCAGCTGATTGTATAGATTTATTACCCAGATTAAAACAAATCAAGGAGACATTACAGGTTTTAGCTGAAGAAATGTCTAGTTTCAATTTGAGTAATAAGGTTATTAGAAAAAGAGGGGTAAGGCAAACTGGGTCTTTTATAGTTGAATCAGAGGTTTTTGGGAGAGAAAATGATAAAGTTAGGGTAATAGAAGAATTATTATCAAGCCATAATGGGTCTTCAATGGGGGATGTATCAGTTGTTTCCATTGTTGGTTTGGGTGGTATTGGGAAGACAACACTTGGTCAATTAGTGTATAATAATCCCATAGTGGTATCGTATTTTGATTTGAAGATTTGGGTTTGTGTTAATGATGATTTTGATGTTGGGAAAATCATGGTTTCCATTATAGAATCTGTTAGTAAAAGTAGATGTGATGTTTTGGGGATGGATGTATTGCAGCTTAGATTACAAGAGTTGCTTCTCGGGAAGAGGTACTTGTTAGTGTTGGATGATGTTTGGAACGAAGACGACGTGGAATGGGAGAAGTTACGGATGTCACTGAGAAACGGTGTGGAAGGGAGTAGAATCGTCGTCACTACACGTAGTAAAAAAGTGGCATTGATAATGGAATCGGTGTACACACATCAATTGGAAGGTTTATCAGATGATGATTGTTGGGGTTTGTTCAAGCAACGAGCTTTTGGAAGTAACGGAAAGGAACATCACAATTTGTTTCCAATCGGTAAGCAAATTGTCAAGAAGTGTGGTGGTGTGCCTTTAGCTGCAAAGACTTTGGGAAGCTTAATGCGATTCAAACGAAACGAAAGAGAGTGGTTGATTGTTCAAGAGAGTGATCTTTGGGATGTATCCCAAACCGAACATGGAATTTTACCGGCCTTAAGATTGAGTTATAGCCACTTACCATCACATTTGAAAGCTTGCTTTGCGTACTGCGCAATATTTCCTAGGAATTACATAATAAAACGAGAGAAGTTAATCCAGTTGTGGATTGCAGCCGGTGTAATTCAATCACCGGAAGGAAGAAGGTCATTAGAATATTTGGGAAACGAATATTTCGAGGATTTGGTATGGATGTTTTTCTTTCAAGACGTTCAAAGGAGTGGAAGTGGCTACATAACCCATTGCAAGATGCATGATCTTATTCATGATCTTGCACAGTCAATAGTGGGACATGAATTCAAGAGGTTGGAGCATGATAATATGACAGAAGATCTATCTGAAGTTCGTCATTCAACAGTGGTTTGTAATTTCAACTTATATACAGTCCCTGAAGCTTTGTATGCAGCAAAAAAGTTACGATCACTCCTCTTATTGCTCCCAAAAGGTGACCTTGGAGAAGTTCCTAGTGAAATTTTTTCAAGTTTTAGACATTTGAGGGTCCTGGATTTAAGTGGTAGTGGCATAAAAAAGCTGCATGATTCGATTTCTTCCACTATATTTTTGAGATATCTCGACATCTCTAACACCCATATCGAAAATTTGCCGGAAGGTATCTGCAACCTTCGTAACTTGCAAGTGTTGAACCTTTCCGATTGCTATAATCTCACTGCACTACCATGTGATATAGTCAAATTGTATAAACTGAGACATTTGATGATAAATGGCTGTGAAAGACTCATTACAATGCCCCCTTGGATAGGAAAACTTGAGTACCTTCGAACATTGCATACGTTTATTGTTGGAAATGGTGAAGGTCAACATCTTAACCAGCTGCAAAATCTAAACCTTGGTGGAGAGCTTAATATTAGACAGTTACAGAATGTACGGGATGCAACAGAGGCAATGGAAGCTAACTTGATCGGAAAACGAAACCTTCAGTCACTGAGTCTATGTTGGGAAAGTGATGTTAACAGTCTAAATGACAGCATTTCCAATGATGACTGGCTAGAAGTGCTCAACCACCTCCAGCCACATCAATTTCTTGAAAAGTTGTCTATCAGAGGGTACCAGGGAATCTACTTGCCTAGATGGATGACCGTTCAGAAACCAAATATAATTGAACTCAAGTTGATTAACTGCCATAGATGTAAATATCTCCCTTTGTTGGGAGAGCTTCCTCGCCTTAAGGTCCTGTACTTGCAAGGGATGGAAGCGGTGAAAAACATTGGAGCCGAATTCTATGGAGAAAGCACGGGTAGACCATTCCCTTCATTAGAAGTGCTAACACTAATAGATTTCCCTTCTCTAGAATTCTGGTGGGGTTTCAACAGGAGAGAAGAATTCCCTTCTTTGGTCAAATTGACAATCAAGAAATGCTCCAAGTTGCAAAACATGCCATGGATGCCATCGCTTCAACATCTGGAGCTGCACAGCTGCAACGATATGGTACTACGGTCGGCATCTAACCTGACTTCTCTAAGCACCCTTGTGGTAGCGGATTTTGTAGAGCACTTGATCTTCTTGGAGAAGCTGCTCCAAAACAATCCTCTTCTCATGTCTCTTAAGATTAGTTCTTGTCCAAAACTTCACTCTATCCCTCCAAGTTTAGGGAAACTCACCAGCCTGAAATCATTAGCAATTTGCTGGTGTGAACAGCTACATTCATTACCTCGAGGATTGCAAAATCTTACCCTGTTGGAGTCCCTGGAGATCATTGAATGTCCTAGTCTTGTTTCCTTGTCCGAGAATATACAAGGCCTGCGGTCCCTACGATCATTATCAATCGAGATGTGCAGTAATCTCAAGTCCTTACCAATAGAGTTGCAGTTCCTTACAGCCCTTGAGCACTTAACCATAATGTACTGTCCAAATTTGGCTTCTCTACCCGACAGTTTCCAACATCTGTCGAGCTTCAAGAGTTTATCGATTTTGAACTGTCCGGAGCTGAAATGTCTCCCCAATGGGTTGCAATATGTATCTTCAATGCAGAATCTAGAAATCCGCAGCTGCCCAGGTCTGCTCGCTCTGCCGGAATGGATATCAGAGCTACCCTCACTTAGATCTTTGGCATTATCAGATTGTCATAATCTAAGTTCCCTCCCAAGTGGTCTGCAATCTTTTGTTTCACTTCAGCATTTGTCTATTCTAGAATGTCCAGCTCTGGAAGAGAGGTGCAGGAAGGATATTGGTGAAGATTGGCCTAAATTAAGCCATGTTGCTCATGTCTATATTGGATCAAGAGAGTCCCAAGGCAGCTCATCTCATTAAAGGTCTGCAAAATTTCCTTTCATTGCTATCTGTTTTGCCAGTTCTTTACTTTCCATTTCATGCATGTATTATGTATGGATGCGTGCGTGATGTGTATGTGTGTATGTGCATGCACGTATGTGTATGTATGTATGTATGCATGCATGCATGTATGTGCATGGCGATGTATGTATGTATGTATGTACAAATGTATATTATTTTTATCTAGTCTTACTAAGGGTTTCTTTAATGTCTTGAACAAATTGCAGATTGGGAACTGCAATTGCTTGCTTATTAATGTAGTTGAAGCAAGACCAACGAGTTCAGCAATGGATGATGTTCTTGTAGATATTTCTTTAGAAACAAATTACTACTGTAGATATTTCAAATATCAAGTGTAAAAATTTGAGTCTTGGTTCCTGTACTAGAAGTGAGATTGCATTTTGACCCATCTATTCGAAAAATGTGCAAATTAATTCTTATATGTTAAATCATAAAGTAAATTGATCATTTTTATTAAAAAGTTTCATCCATTTATAAAGTTAAAACCGACGTGATTAATAGAATAACCGAAAGTAACTTGTAGCGATGCCACTTTTACCTCATGCTAATAGTAGAAATTGAAAATTTTTAATAGAAAGATCAATTTATTTTTTGATCTAACATACAAAGACTGATCTGTTCACTTTTAAGTACAATTCAACTATTAATACAAGGGTCTCTATAGTACTTTTATCATTTTGTGTGTATTTACAAAGTGAAAACTTGGCTGCATAAAAAGAAAGAAAGATAGGTACAGAAATATTATCATATTGATAATAATTATTTTCACATATTTCCATAATTGTTTGTATTACATATATAAATAAGGAATGATTCAACTTAAAAACAATTAGGCAAATGGGAAGACGAAGTTCATTGAAAGTTCAAAACCCAAAAACGGTACATACGGTGGGCCGAAGGCAGCAGTACAAATGATTCTACAGGCAACCCCGAACGAAAACTCATGCCCATTACGCACACGATCATCTCTTGAAAGACACCTTCATGCATCATGAATTTGTACCAAATGATTTTACAGTATAAGTGGATCCATACTCTCTTTGTATCTTTATCAATTAATTCAATGGGAGAGTACCATTTACGAGCGGCATTGCCGGTTCAGGGTTGCCGTACTTGTCTGCAAGAATTCATCAGTTACAAAACTTGAGGAACCCCATAGTTATCAATAGCAGCAACACAGTGGAGGAACAAGGAAAAAAATAGAAGATAATAGAAAAAACTAATGAGATGCAACGGCAGAATGAAGTTGACATACCAACAGCACGATCAGGTTTTTGTTTGTATTCGACATTAACGCGATGAGCTGCTAGCAACATTATTAACTTTTCCGAGCTCTGGTGATCCGATGTAAATATGTGGAATATGAGCTATTTTGGGCCAATCCTTACCTACGTTTTTCTTGCAATGCTCTTCAAGCCTTGGACATTCATGAATCGAGAGACGTTGAAGGGTGTCCAGGCTCTGAAAACCTTCTGGAAGTGAGTTCAAATTAGGACAATCTGATATTGCCAAAGACCTAAGAATCGAAAGATCTGCAATCCACTCTGGCAACATGTGTAAACCCGGACAACCATGTATTTCAAGATTTTGCAGTGTTGTAACATGTTTAACACTTTCGGGCAAAAATGATAGCTCCGGGCAGCATAAAATGAACAAACTCCTCAGCATGGAAAGGTTATGCCACTCAGTTGGCAAACACACCAGACTTGGACAGTACATGATGGTTAAATGTTCGAGAGAAGTAAGATGTAGCAGTCCAATGGGTAATGATCTTAGGTTACTGCAGTTCTCGATGGATAAATATTTGAGGGAAATTAACCCATCGATATGCTGGGGTGAGGTAGAAAGGCCATGGCATTCACTGATCTCTAGAGACTGCAAACAGGTTAGATTCTGCAATTGTTGTGGCAAAGATGAGAGCTCATCACACCAACGAATCGTCAAAGATGTTAGGGACACAAGGCTCCCCAAACTCTGTGGGATGCAGCAAAGGTTGGGACAAGAGCTGACAGTTAGAGACAAGAGATGAACATTGTTCCGAAGCAAGTTATCCAATAGAATTAACTGTCCATTAAAGCCACCAATGATGAGGACAGATAGCGAGGTTATATTTCCTGCTGACATTAATATAGATTCATTGCAGCTCTGCAACTCTAAATGCCTAAGCGCTGCAAATCGCGGCATGTTCATCAACTTAGGACATTTATTGATGATTAATTTGACAAGGGAGGGGAATTCTTCACCTCCACCCCACCAGAATTCCAGATCAGGGAAGTCTATGAGGGATAACTCCTTTAATGATGCAAACAATTTCTTCTTGTTTTCCCCGTAGAACTCTCTGCCTATATTCTTCACGCAATCCATTCCACGCATATGGATGATCTCTAGTACTGGAAGTTGACCTAAAGCAGGGAGATGTTCACATCTTTTGCAGTTCATCAACACTATTTTAGTTAAAACAGGCAGTGAAGGAGTCTTTATCCAGCTTGGAAGATGGATTCCTGGATACCCTTTTATTGACAAATGTTTGAGATTTTTTGATGGTTGCAAGCAGTCAAGCACGTTCTCACCTAATTTGCAGTTAGAATCGTTTTGAACATTCAAGTCCAGCCGCTTATGATCATCACCCCATGACAGCTCCAGTGAATGAAGGTTTTTCATACCCAAGATTACTGCTCTAGTTTCTTTTTTCACATCCTCCAAGTTCTTGATTGTCAGCTCACCCCTAAGCGGCAGCCTCGCCAACTGTTTAAAGTTATCGGTCTTGTTTGATACGATAAAGATCGGCAATGTCTGAAGATGCAATAGCTTACCAATGTTGTCTGGCAAGCAAGTTAACCTTTCACAATCATTTATGATCAGATGTCTTAGCATGTACAAGCTAGCTAAGTTCCTTGGCAGACCAGTCAAATCAGAGCAACCTGAAATGTTTAGCACCTCCAATTTGCAGAGGCTACCTATAGTTTCTGGTAATGTTGCAATAAAGGTATTCGACAGGTCAAGGTACCTCAAATGCTTCAAGCAAGAAACTGTGCTTTGCAACCTTTTGATGCCACTACAACTGAGGTCTAGGACTCGCAGGTTCCGAAAATGTGTAAACAGCTTGGCTGGGATTTCACCAGAGTCACCATTGGAAAACAAAAAGATAAGAGTTCGTAACTTCTTTGCCTCATACAAGGCTTCTGGAATGGTACAAGATTCAGAATGGCAAACTACAGACGAGTATCGAACTCTAGCCAGATTTTTCGGCAGGCAACCACGTTCAAATATGAAAAACTCTTCTCCAGCAACAGATTTTGCAAGATCATGAATGAGATCGTGCATTCTGCACTCAACTACATTACCATCGCTGTTTTTCTTCACTTCTTCAAACAAAAACATCCACATTAATTCGTTAAAATAATTGCTCCCGCTGTTCTCAAGAGATGTTCCTTCTTTACGTGATTGAGTGCCTCGCAAAGGGTATTGGCAAGACTGAATTAAGCCTTCCGCAATCCAAAGATGGATTAACTTCTCTTTCTTGATAACGTAGTTCTTTGGAAAGATCGAGCAATACATAAAGCATCCTTTCAGATGTAGTGGCAAATGACTATAACTCAACCTCAAGGCAGGTAATATCCCATTTTCGTCTTCACAAACATTCCAAATCTCATTTTCCTGCACAGATAACCATTCATCTGGCTCTCTTTTGAACCGCATCAGACTCCCGAGTGCCTTTGCTGCTAAAGGAACACCCCCACATTTTCTCACTATTTGTTTTCCAATAGGCAACAGGTTTGCATAGTCCTCTTGATCATTTGCGAAGGCACGTTGCTTGAACAAACCCCAACATTCATCATGAGACAGACCCTTCAAATGGTGAGAAGACACTGTTCCCATAATTGCAGCAACTTTTGCACTTCTTGTTGTGACTATGACTTTGCTTCCCTCCGCACCTAATTTCAGCAAACTTTTAGGCTTATCCCATTCATCAGCATCTTCGTTCCATACATCATCTAGTACAAGCAAATATCTTCTCTTGAATAACAAGTCCCGTAATTTCGACTGAAGAACATCCATCCCTATGAGATCATCACACCTTCTCCTAGTTGCAGATTCTATCATCAAATTAACAATCTTTCTCACATGAAAATCATCATTAACAGACACCCACATCCTGAGTTCAAAATTTCCCATCACCCTTTCATCATTATAGACTAGCTGAGCAAGTGTGGTTTTACCAAGTCCCCCTAAACCCACTATGGGAATAACTGAGACAACCTCATTGGCTCTACTTTCAGCAGTTAACTGTAGCATGTCTACTATCTTTTCTTTATCTTCTTCTCTCCCTATAACTTCGGATTCAATCACAAAAGAACCAGTTTCTCTTTTCTGTTGACTTTTAATCGCTTTATCACCATCTTTTCTCTTGAGCTTGAAATTAGACCTCTCAGCCAATAACTCATCCAATCTCTCCCTAATCTGTTTTAGTTCAGGCAACTTTTTAAGATATGTTATGAAAGGTCTCAAAGAAGGAACAATGTTTGTCACCTGCTCAGTCAAGCTATTATCGTTTTCTTGTATCATCGCTTCAGGACCAAACTCTTCAAGCAAGTCGTCAGCATCAAAAGCTACCTCTCTAAGCTCACTTAACCACAACTTTGAACTTTTGTCTGTAGCTTGCCACTCTTCGGCATCCTGAAGAACAGTCTGGATAGCGCCCAATGTGCGTTGAAGCTTCTTGATTTCATCCTTGAATCCACATCGATCTGCAATCTCTTTCAGGAACCGAGAGGCTAGCTTTTCAAAGACAACCTGTAGAATAGGACACAAAACTATCTCCGCCATAATCTTTTCACACTGCTGGTGAGTTAAAAAGGTTTCAAGCTCCTATCTACAATTCTATGTGGTAAAGTGGACTCTGTAGTACAAGTCTTTCACGCAACGCAGCTTTGGTCAATCGTTCACAACTTTCACTTCTTTTCCACAATATGGCAACCTATCAGGTACCTGATTTGACGGTGCATTTATTTATTAATGACTTTAGTTTTGAATCTCCAACTATGCTTAACCGAACAATAGGAGGACCTACATATCAGCAAAATTACTACTGATTTTATGTAAAAAGAACAGTGAATACCCAGCCCTCATTCAATAAAGTAAAATAATCACTTTCTTTTATTCAATAAAGTAAAATAATGTCAACATGTAAGACTTTTTCAACCATCCCAATTGAGGACAATACCCACAATTGGGGGAGAAAACAACAAATGAACCTGACCTTGAAAGAATGAGGTAAAGAAAAAATGCTTGGATAGGTAACAAATCACCCTTGATTTTGATACAATGCCTCAATACAGGGCATAGATTATGGATCCACAAGCAGCCCCATCAAACACCACCTAATGAGCCAACTCAATCCTCCCACCCCACAAAACACCAAGCACCACAACTCTACAAGAATTTGTTCTATATGAATACCTCGCACAGTCACACTACAAAATTCTAGAAACAAAAAATCACAAATCTTTTGTTTCTTCGTTACTGCCAGATGAATAAATGTAGGCCCTGCTATATGAAAATGGTTGCAGCAAATTCTGCTGATGAAAGTTGAACTAATGAGCCACCAGCAAAATATACAGGCAGAACCGTGATAGGAAACTAGCTGCAATCACAAAAATTTCAGTATAAGATTACTTAGTTTCCGTACGAAAATCAAGCCAGAACATATAAATTAATATATACTTCAGCAGCTAAAGAGATGGCTGATCTCCACTTATTTGCTTGTTTCCATTACTTCTCTTTTTTCCATCTAATTATGTGTTTATCATGGTCCCTTGTTTTGAGGTGGGCAACCTCTCTGATAACCAGAGCTAAACTTACAAATAAAATGCAGAATCAAGATGCATACCATTTATGCCCTCAGCATAAAAAAATTGTAGAGATGAACTTCTGTCACTTGATAGCCAAGGTAATCTCGAGATTCTTCTCAAGTAGCCAGCCTTTGGGATAAATTAGATTGCTGGTATCTAAATGAAGGTGCCAGTTCATGATTCTGGAACAACCAGGTATTATACCTTCCATTTGACTTTCATCTTCAACCACTTGCTCTATAAACGTAGTTTCCTGCATAAAAGAAACTGTGAGCAAAGCCCAGAATTGTGCTGCAACATTTCTAGAGAAATTACACAACAGCTTCAAGGTAAGTACTACAAAATGCAACAGTATGATATATACCTGGAAACCCTCCTTCACAGTGTCCAATTGTCGAATTGGGTTTGAGTAGGGGCGTCCCCATCTCTTTGGATCCCATAAAATGCTGCTGTTGAAAGCAAATCCTGACATATCAACATGAAACCTACGAAGTCTTTTACTTTTCTCATTTGTGTGCCATCCGATTACTTGACTTCCATTGCATACCGGACCTTCCAGGATTGCCTTGTTTTTGCTTGGTGCCAGCATGGCAACAGGCCAAGTTCCAAATCGTCTAGAACAAAATAAGATAAATATTATGATTCATTGTAAAATAGAAACACAAGAATAACATAAAGTAAATTCATAAAAACTACTTTACAAAATTTATAAAGCAATCCAAAATTGAAAAGCCATATCATCCTAAACAAAATCAAAATAAACAGTTAATGGACATCTTCATTAACCTCTTACAAAGAGAAAACTTCTAATCAACAGCAAACAATCTTAAGTTAATTCCTTATTTAAAATCTCATGACCGGCAAAACGACATTCATCAGGAACCGGCAAGGCTGCAATAAACAGAAGATGAACCAAAGGCTAGAACTATAGGATCATCGAAGCTATATGATTCCATTGTTATATGAAAATGAAACTAGATCTTGTTACTATAGTAAAGAGGTAACATGCTGATATGATTCATAAACAAAAATACTAATGCATTAAGTAATGACAATAATATTCAGATAGTTAATCACTAAATATAAACCAAAATTACTTCCTTTTTTCGATAAATACATCCCATTTTCGACTGCCAGCAAAACAAAATGTTCATAAAAAAAAATCAACAATTATTGTAATCACAAAACATTCCCAAAAAAAATTAATGAAGAAAATTAAAAAAGCTAAAATTACCTAATAGTTCTCAAGCTTTCAAACAACTCCACCGTGTAGACATTGTCATCGTCGGCGAAAAACACGATCCCATCGACCTTATGCCGTTCAATATGTTCCAAAGCGGCATTCCTTTGATGAACACCTCGATCCTTCGGTTCACTAGGACTGCGCGTGCACACCACGTGCCGATACATAACACCGGTTCTCCTCAAAATCTCTGCCGTCTCAAATGACGCTACTTTCTCCTCCACCACTATCCAAACCAACGGCGGTTTCACTAACCTCAAAACTTGCCCTAACCTGTTCAAGAAATACGCTTGGAATCCCCTGTTATAAGTCGGCGTAACGACGATTAATTGCTTTAACGGTGGCCCGATTAAATCGTCAACTTCCTTTGGTTCTTGCAATCTGGTATGAATGCCCAATGACACAGAGGTAACAATCTGATCGTCCAATCGGAGGTCAACATGTGGCGGCTTGAGTTCCGGGAATGCGAAATCCTTGGCTCGGATATCGGTATCCATGTTTCCAAACAGCGTGATTCCAAAAACGAACCCTATAAGGAAAAAGAAGAGACACCAGCACAAAGATCGCCGCCATCCTTTGCGGTAGACTAGATTTACGGCGGTGAATAACAGCGGTAAATGCCTTGAAGAGGAATGTTTGCTGTTCCCGTTGGGTAAAAACTTGTGAGACGGAGAGGAGAATCCCGCGCCGTTCTGGTAAGAACGGTGGTGATATGCCGGCGACAGAGTTCTACGAATCGAAGCCATCTGATTGGTTGAAAAAATCACAAAAAAAAAATTACATAACCGGATCTTTAAAAAACTTAATAAATTACATAATGCGGCCGAAGTCTGAACTGGTTTTCTATTTTTTCAGAGCTGAGTAAAGGGCTCTTCGTCTTCGTCTTCGTCTTCGTCTTTTCTTCGTCTTCCAGAGAGGGTGGACTTAATTTTGTTTTATTTATTTAGATATAATTCTAGTTTTGGTCCCTGTATTATGTTTGAATTTGAGATCCAGCCTTTGTACTTTAATTTAATATCATATATCGGTTAAAATATTGATATGAATCTTTCTTAAAAACAATCATTTAAAAAAAGAGTAAACTACATGTTTAGTCACCTAATATTATTTTATTTTTATTTTGATCATTTCACTATGAAAATTTTTATTTTAGTCATTAATATTTAAGAAATTATTTTTTAGTCACTAAACTTTTAAATATTTGTCTTATATTAAGAACAAAGAGGATCACGGTGGTGCCACTGTTGGTCTGAGAGGCTCACTAAAAGGTCAGGCGACGACGGCAGTCGGTGGCTAGGGTTTGAAAGAAGAGAACAAAGAAGGACTAAAGAGACTATTATTTATCTTAATAAATTGGGTGGAAATTTGGTGGCATCAATAAAACATTTTTTTTTTGCTTCCATGTCAACAAAAAAATACCAGGTCATCTAACTAAAAAAAGCAAATTTTGTTACTTTAGTGATTAAATTAAAATTTTAATAATTGAGTGACCAACTGTACTTTATCCAAAAAAGGGTAAGCTAGAGTATGTGAAAAATACATTAGAATTTAACTATGTTAACTATTTAGGTAAAATACTGGTATTACAAAATAAAGAGATCAAATTAGGTTAAATTAGTGCACGGATTAAAGTTAGCTAAAATATAATAAAGCGGCGAAAACCATGATTTGAAAAATTTAGTCTCGATATTTAAAAAGTTAAAAAGTAATTAGACTTTAATAATTTAAAATCTCAATTCAATTATTAATATTTTAAATATTTTGTTGAAATTTATCAACTTGACATATCAATTAGGCTACTCTTATATGATATGACATTTGCTTGATAAAAGATAAATATATTTTGACAAATGATTGAATTACGATTTTTAAATTGAAAAAAAGAATAGGAAGATTTTAAATTATAGGAGCTAAATCTCAAATTCTGTGAAAATACAGGGACTAATAGCATGTTTAAACCTTATATGAATTATAATGCGGGAAATAAAAGGACACGCGGCGAGTGATGGTGTGGAAATGCTTTAGTGGCCACCTTCCGTGTTATTATTTTGTCGGGTTACGTGGCGTTTTTGCTAATCATTAGATAATAATATAAAAAATGTAATAATTTTGTGCTCTATTTTAAGGCAATTAACTACCAATAAACGTGTTATTAAATAAATTTCAAAATTATCATAGATTTAACCGCACTTAGTGGGAAATGATTAGAAAAATAAACTCGACTAGTTGGATGATTATTTTAAATTTTTTTATAGTTAGGTGATAAAAGAAAATTCGATCATAATTTGGTGACTATAAGTATAATTTACCTTAAAATTAATTTTAGTATATTTACATGTAACAAGATTTGAACCCGATACATAACAACATTTACTCTTTCAACTTAATCAAAATTTTTATATTAATTATTTTAATAAATTTATTATATAATCATTTTCTCTTGTATTTAATATGCTATAATCCAACATAAATAATTGGTTTTAACTTGAAATTTTGATAATTATATACTTATTACACTTTAATATAAATATTATTTATCAAACTTCCATTATTTTTCAAAAGATAATGAAATGATGTTTTAGTTTACCCTAAAAAAATGCAAACTTTGTGAGCAACCCATCAAGATTGAATTTATAGAAATTATGAATTGCTTACACATTTTATTTTATATTATTTTTGGCACCTTGCTTGCACATTTGAACAACTAAACAACCTGCAATTTTACACATGGAATAGAATGGAATGATGAAGACAAAGAGCAAAAGAGGAGGTTTTAATACCAAAAATCTGCTATTCATTGGGTCATTGGCTCACCAACCTATTAAATACAGTAGAAGTTGACAATCATGACAGAATATTTCTACTCTATAAATATTTTACTTGTTTTCCTTTTCTTCACACCCAAAATACAATATAAGGAAGTGATTATTACGTTCGAAGTTAGTTTGCGAGATATCACATTCATTGTCTATGTAACCCAAACTAACTTCATACATTGAATTCATTAAGAAATCTAAACTAAAACCACTTAGATCTGTCATTTAAAATAATCAAAATTCATTTTTTAGTCTTTAAAATCATGTTGGAAACATTTTAAAACGATTTCTAGGTGTTTGGAAGTGTCCAAGACCAATTTGAAACAACTCAAAACAAGAAAGGGACCCTAGTCTACCATTGTTGATTCAGTACAAGTCCAAGGACTTGTACCAATACAAGTCTTTGCTACTGTAGCTTTTTCTCACTGTCATGCTTGTATCAACACAATCCAAGCATTGATGCAACTATGCTTGGACCTAAAATTCACCTTAAAACTCATCTATTTTCTGTTGGATCGTCAATACACCCCTTGGCACAATGAAAAAATATTATGACTACCACAAACTAGGGATCCATGTACGAGGAACAAACTCGCGCTAAAAATCACGAAAAATATACCTTTAATGATATGAAAGCAGCATTGGTATGACGTTAATTCTTTTGTCCGTGTCGCAAACCATAGCCGCAACGGAAAAGTCTTGGCCTCTATTGGTATCCACCCCGGATGAAATCGATCAGAAAATCTCTCATAATACTTTTGAGAGAAAAAGGAAACTCTTTTTTTTAGCTACTAGTCAAATGATAGTATTTTGGGTAACCTTGAATTTGGGATTTGCCTTCCTTTTTATTCAAAACTATTTTGAAGGGCAATCAATCATCAGGAAGAAAAATAAGATATATCTCTTAAAACGAGATTCTCTCCCCAATGAGTTATCGATTTAATTTAAATCCTAAACATTTTTTGCTTAATTAAATTTTATTAAATACAATATTTAATAAATTTAAAAACACATATTTATAAATTAAAATACATGAAGCATAATATCACATTATTTTAATTTAATCCTCTATATATGCGTATCAAGTATGTGCATATATTATGATAATTTTAACATTATCAAATTAAATTAATTATTAGAACATTTCTATAATCAATTTAACTTTTATGATATGTTAAACTTCATCTCAACTTTCGTTACATTCTGATTGTCCCAACCAAAGGGTGTGACCCTATGAGATCTTGTAATGTTGACAGTACAATGACTGACATCTAGCAATGCATCACTGCTACCCAAGTCATAAGAAGTCATGTTTGGACATGGTCTTCTATGATAAACTTTATTATGTACTACATCCCTTTTGTCCTTTATATCTAGATTGAACACAATTCATAGAATAGTCACACTTGTATAATCCAATCTCAAATTTATTGATTCCGAAGAAGACTAAGATAAACAAATAAGTGTAACATCTCATATCAATTAATTTAATCTTGGCCATGTATTTCTAGTCTCACTCGATCAAGAGGCCTGAATTATTTCTCCCATTATGTAGAAGGGACAAATCTTATCTTGATCACTTACAGCTCACTACACAGATTGTGGCACACCAAACATTAGTCTTTATATTACAACTATTTACGGAAGATGTTTGGCTATATCAAAGCATACGACTCACAATGTTGGAACAATGATGATCTCAAATATAAGGATCATACATACAATTATCACTATGAAAAATGTTGTGACTATTACATAATAATTCAAGAAACATTCTCATGGTAGGTCAAATCAGTAAATTGTTCTCTAACATCTACTTATGTGTTAATTTGATATCACATATCTATAGCAAGACTTATCATTAATCAAACATGTATCCGTCTCAATGTATTATTGTTGTCCAAGCCCACATTAATAATACTTGACTAAGGACATTTAAGAATAATTATATTATTCTTTAGACATCATCATTATTCAGTTTATTCAAATACAGAAATAAATACTAAAAACAATAATGGCAATGCCTTTATTAATAAATTAGGTAAATTTTTATTATTACAATTATCATATGACTGATTTTTGGGCATGCTCCAACATTTTGAGCCTTAACATGCTCATATCAAAGCCATGACTCATAACACTCAAAAATCAATTTCAAAAGCATCATTCAAACATATTTTAACAACTCTAAACAAAGTGAACACATATATGCTAAAATAGCTTTCAAGTGCATCTAGTTCATACTTCAACTAGGACATTGAAACTTAACGTAATATATGCATACGTGCTTTGAACTTAGGTTATGACAAATTATACAATCACCCAAAATACCAAAAGGGCTAACATTAACATAGTAAACTCCAACTACTATCTATTAACTTAGGTACATGTCAAGACACTTCTAATATTCAAAATTAGTAATACAAACTTTGGATGAGTTGAGACGAGGATCTTGGATGCCACTAAGAATCACAAGCTAACGATACCTATTTGTCATATGCGCACGAAACAAACATATCCACATGTTGAACATAGAGAGCTCAGTGATGCTAACATAATTCGAATTCAAAACATTAAAGCATTATAAAAATTAACATCTTAATAATCTTTAATTTTAATGCATCCATTTCAATTCAATAGTACTTAACATGTCTTGCAATTTCACAACATTAGGTTACTTGAGTCATTAAATTAACTTTGCAATGATCTCTTATAGATTGCATCACATATATCATTGTTGTCTCATTTCATGATTCTTCATATATATATAAAATCATTTCATATCCATAAATCACAATGTCACTTATAAATCATATTTCATTCAATGTTTCTTATACCGTATTGATTGTCTCATCATAATTTGCTCATATATATATATGATCACATTACATGTCTATAATTCATATCATAATGAAATCATTTCTCATTGGTAATTGTCTTTCTTAGTCTTATTTCAATCACATTTCATATGCATAATTGATTTTCATATCATGCTCATAATAATTTTATGTATCATTTTCTAAATGAGCCCCTATTAACTGAATACAAACTAAAGTATGGATACACAGATTAATCCCCTAACACTCCATAGTATGCACCATAGTGTCAGAATGAATTGCATCGAATTATTTGAATTAATTGCATCGAAGTGCAAGAGTGCATTGCTTCAAAGTGCCAAAATGCATTGCAATTATATCCGAACTCTATTTGATATTGTTAATCGAGCAATTTTCATTATTGTTTAGTATTATGGCATAATTCAATATGTTTCCATTCATGATTTCACATGTAACTCAATTCATAACATCATATTGATGTTTATATAGATACTTAATATTTCTTAGATATACTTGGTATTTTTATGAATTACTTTCAAGTCATTTTGACATCACTTCAACCAACACTTATTACCTTTTTCATGCTCAAACTCAACAAGGCATAACTCACTAATCTGCGTCATTATTTAGTATTAGTACTCTTATAAAACAAACTATTTAACAGCTATATGTAAAGGATAGAAATTATACCAACACAAACCAAATTCATTGCACGTCGTCTGTTTTTGTCTTTGCCCCTCGACGTTTCGGCCTTGTCTTTAATTACATATGATAATATCAATATAGAAACAGTGATAGTTTCTCAACATCAAGTATATAAACTAATAGTTAAAACAACAACGATAGGTTCCTAATGTTCAAAATTCTTGCATCTTTCAATTCTCCCGATCGAATCAAAATCTGACATAACTATATTCTAGAGACTTCAAATTGTCATTACATATCATCAAATCCCAAAGTTCTCCTCTTTCACATGGGTGCTCAAGAAAATTTCATGCGCGTATTTCTCTAGTAACAACATTAAAATAAACTTTCATGGTTCGAAAGTGATAAGTTTTCCTAAGTTTGTGGGAGCAACCCATGGTTCCAATTGAGTATTTGTACTGAAATCTGATAGTTTCAATCTAACTGGATCTTTAGGTATCTCAACAACATAACTAGTTTTAATATGCTAATTGAGCCTCAATTTAATTGGCATCGTTGTTATTGTAACAATCAAGAGGATACAGATTTGAATGCACTTAAGCACTCCTTTTTCTCTAATTTAAGGGTGGGGGGTTATAAGTTGAAGTTGCCTTTGTATAAGAAAATCTAAGATTAATATCATGAGTAATTATTTTTAGACTCTAAAAAGAAAAGGGATTGAAATAATGTCATGTGTCTCTTTCTATATATTTAACTATTTTTATTATATCTTACGACTTTATATCATTCTCTCAGTCTTACTTACGAATCTAAAAATTCCACCGACAATTATCGATAGATGTATTGAAAAAAGCCCAACTCACATGAAATGTTGTGATGGGGAATGAAAAGAAACGGTAAGGCCAATAGTAGCCATTTTCCCATGACAGTGTTGGGCTTTCATATTGTCTCTTTCTTTTTCTTAATTATTAGGCTTCCGAAATATCATAAAAGTGGGACAAGCCCATTTCTTTAGAGAATTAGTAGTAAATTACATGCTTAGTGAAAATAATGGATATCAATCAATATTTGAAACACACCATTCTATGCATGGAAAATGGTAAAAATATTAATATATTTTTATCTAATTAAAATATTTTTTTATATATTTTAGTGCAGTCTCCTATCATGTATTTCGGCATTGATGGATCAACTTTGTCTCTATGGGCTCAAATTGGTGCTCCTTACTAGGCCAACATGCCAATTAAATAATAAGATAGTTGTCTATGCCTACTTTGTTTCTCTCTCTTTGAACCATTTTTCTTTTTGGGTATAATTACAATATAGGAAACAAAAAACCTTAATCACTATTCGGTATGTCCATAGTTATTCTCATTTGTATTACGATCCGAGTTCTTTTAAATTGAGAGTAGTATTCAGATAAATTTCTCTCAATAATAATAATTTCAAGATTCGAACTCAGTTCATATGTAACCTATTAATATTTCACATCATCACTTTAATGATAACAGCTACCTAATTTCACTAAATCTATGCCACTTGTCTTTCTCCTCCCCTTATCCCTCTTCTTCTTTCACCACTTTAACGATAACAGCTACCTAATTTCACTAAACCTATGCCACTTGTCTTTCTCCCCCCCCCCCTTATCCCTCTTCTTCTTTCTTATACTTGGGCATTGCATGATTTATCATCACAAAGTTTTATCATTGGAGGGCCTAAAAAAGTATATATTACTTTGTAGCTCCTTCTAGGTCATTGGCTCCTTGAATGACATTTCCCCATTCCCTTACATGAAAGGTCCCCATTCCCATCCCCATAACCTTTCTACAAATTCCAGTCAAAATGCATAAAAAAGTGGTAATCGTGACTTGTAAGGGCAAGAATTTCTCAGTCAAATGTTGAATGTATGAACCGACAAAGCTTGGTAGCATTTAACCAGAAAGCTACCTTGTCTTTAACATCTTTTCGTTCTCTCTTCAGTTTCTCCTCTTTGGAGAGTCTTTTTCTTTTTTGGGATTTAGTGTCTTTGTGTAAACATCAACGTATCTATGTCATTGTTACCGTATCCAAAATTGTCCCAAGGGATCACTATCCCAATGCGGCACTCTATTGGCACCAAAAGAAAGTGATGTGTGTTGTTTTTAAGTTTGTTATGCTCTTATTATTCTTTTTGTCCTACTTACAAATCATCCACTCAATTAGACTTTCTTCACATTCCAAAAAAAAAAAAAATTCTTTTAACTAGAAAAATTTGTCGACAAATCATTAATATCACTACAGATAATTTAAATTAATTTTAAGTTTATAATTGACACTACATTCAAAATTTAAACCCTGAACAATCTTGATCCTCTTTTTAATAAGGGGTCAAGAAAGGATAATTTCTTTCAAAATATCATTGTTCTATACGATAATTGTAATTTAGAATTGGGTCAAGAATATAGTTAAGAGAGATCGAGACACTAAAATAAAAATCTTTATAAAATATAAAATAAAAAAACTTAAATAAACTTTTCAAAACTAAAACTAGACTTAATTTTATTTTATATCTTAAAAAAATATTTTTTAATATTTAAGAAATATAGGCTCAAAAACTGAACATGTTAGACTGAGCATTGAGAAAGAAAAAATTGGCTTTTGACTTTTGACCCATGAATAATTTTAATATAAAAATATCAAATTTAATTATTATATATAATATTAACATCATAGAAAAATAAATAAATTTTAAGTAAAATATATATATTTTAATTTTTATAATTGATGTTGCATATATGTAAAGTAAATTTTATTAAATATTATAGTGTTGTAATTTTATTTTATAGACATATGAATGATGAAAAGTCAATAGTTAAAGTAATTATATATATCTTATTGATTTAAAAAGTAAGTAATTTAAACTAATAAGTTAATTGTTAGTGTTGGGTTGTATATTAAATAACGATTATGTGGATCTAAAAACTTTTCTAAGTATCTTGTCAAGAAATAAATCCATTATGAACGAACAATACAAATAATGATTTAAATTTAACTTATCCAATTACAATCCCATTTTTATACATTCAACTAATATCACTCTTTCACCAACAATTTCTCTTTAAAAGTTCACTTACAAAATATTTTGCACTAAAACAAGATCTACTAGTGAACTAATATGACCGAAATAAGCCGCTAAAATTGAGCTCCGTTGGCACTTATCTTTTCAAACAGAGAAAATTAGTCACACTGAACTCTTAAAAAGTTCATCTTCGCCAATCACTCAACCAACTATAATCTCGTATATTATTGCTTAAAATCCTCAAAAAATATATAAATGATTAATCAAAATCTTTTGAAAATATATGTTAAAAAATATGACAAACTGCACAAGGTCGGGTTACAAACTTTAAACCTAAAAGATTTAAGGCCATAAGTCCCTACTTAAGATATTTGAATGTAAATACAACAATGTCTGATAATCTTATATAAATATAGAGAACCTCTTACATGCTCAATTATGGATATATACACAAGTTTCTTGACTTCTAAGCTGCAAACTTGGACTTAGTCTCGCCGCCTATATGAGTTTGTTTGAGAGAAAAGTGTATTGTTATTTGTAAGGTATGGATAATTTCGTGTTATTCATTGCAAAGACCATCACCTAACCTAAGATTCTAAAGGTGGTATTTTAAAGAAAGTTATTTTTTTTGGGTGTATTTAGAGGGTTAATATATATGGTAGGAAAATATCCATACTACATATACACTACACGTTATATCTAAAGAGAGTTGACTTGAATAAAAATCTACCACTAACTCATTTAAAAACTCGAATCCGAGTAGATTCCATGTATGAACAACCCTTTATCATTAGACCAATCATAATTTTTGTCTTTGAAAGTTATTGTCTTTAGTACAACAACATTATGAAAGTTGAACCAAATGCACATCGGTCCTTGGGGAATTGATGGGAATGGGCATGCTTTCGTATTACACATTGCTAAGACTCATGCATTAGAAAGGCCCAAATCTTTGTACTTATTTTTCTCCTTTGAATTTGACCAAGTCATGGTCTTCAATGTAATCATGCATCACCCATTACGGTCGAGTCTAAAAGGGAATATTAAGAAGGAAAGTTTGGGTATATTTTCTTTTTATTTTCCTATGGTTGCAAAAGAGTTTATGGCTTGTTGGACTCCATTTTCTAGTTTGAGCTTGTGGTTTGTTGGACTCTATTCTTCAGCTCAAGCTTCTAGCTTGTTTGACTTTTCCAGCTTTGTTTTTCACTTTTTAATAGTAAGAATTGATAAAAAAAATAAAAAATTTTGCTTGAGCTCATAGCTTGTTGGATTTTTTTTAGTTCTAATTTTCAGCTTTTAATAGTAAAAATGGATAAAATTTTGAACAAAAATATCAGTTATTTTTTAACCTAACATAGATGGACTAATTTATTTATTTATTGAAAAAATAAAATATAATTTTAGTCGTGATACAAAAATATCCAACATACTTCTACTGTTTTTTCCTTTGGTTCAAAAAAGAGTTTATGGCTTGTTGGACTCCATTTTCTAGCTCTTCCCCCTTTATTATTTCTTGTTGGATTGTCGAATAAAGGGAGAAATTAATAATAATGAGGTTGAAGAACACTTAAAACTCATATATAATAAACGCTAAACAAACAAAAATGTCAAACCACTCAATGAGAATAAATGTATAGTCATCTCTCTTTGTTTGGTAAAATATCGCAGAGATCTCTCTATCAAGAGTTAGATTGTATTTTATCCTCTTTATTTAAAAAATAAATTAATTAATCTTTGTATGCTAGATTAAAGAGCAAACTAGTCCTTTCTCTTCAAAATTCCGTTCATTTTTACCATTAAAAACTGGTTTGACTGATAGAATAATTACACAATTACACGTGGCGAGCCATATGCAACTTATTTTGAAGTATAGTGACTAGTTTTTAATAGTAGAAATAGATGAAATTTTTAAAAATAGAATCAGTTCGTACTTTAATCTAAATGTATTTGCCCATTTTTTGAATAAAAAATAACAAAATACAATCCAACTCTTAATACAAGAACCTCCGCAATTTCAAAGTTTGAAAGCAAAAGTACTTCTTTAAACAAGGTTCTCCTGCTACAACTCCATTTATTAAGCATATCATCCACATGTATTTCGGCCAAAAGAGTTCATAAATATTATCCTAAAGACTTTGCACTAGTGTGGGTGACTTATCTTTGATGATGGAGGGTCGGTCAGTGGTTGTCTTGTAATTGACTTTCATTAACAAAAATATCATCATATAAAGTGTACATGATGACTTTTATTCTATATAAAAAAATAATGTAAACTCTAACATTCTATTTCTTTAAATTTTAAACATTATCTCTTAAAAGTGTTGCAAGTACTGATCACAAATATTTTTAAAATTCGACTTAATAGATCAATTAAGGGTCTGTTTGTTTACCAGTAAAATGTTTTCCGGAAAACGATTTCTAGAAAATGATTTACATTTCTGGAAAATGATTTACTGAAAATATTTTCTGGTGTTTGGATGAATCTGTGTAAAATATTTTATGTTGTTTGGTAGTTCCTGAAAATATTTTTCGGAAAAATTGTTTTACATATATTAATAAAATTATATACATATTAATATTTTTTATATTTTAAATTGTTTTTCATATATTGCAATAATTTATTTATAAATAAATAAATCAAATTAAATATATCAATCAAATGGTTTAATTGTTCAAGATTGACAATAATCCTATAAGATTCATTCACATCACATGTAAATGGTAAAACTAATCAACATATTTGTAGTTTAATAACTAAGTAGCAGCAGCTCGTCTAGTAATGTATTGAAGCCGAACAATATTAGAACATATAGAAAAATATCTAATCTGAAATGAAAATGCACTTTCATCCACAAAAGTGGATCATATCTGATTGTATCTAATGAAAAATCCCAATACAAAATGAAAGATAAGGTTGGTGTTTGCAGTGTTAACCATATCCTTAGGCATTCCAGTGCCATTCCAACAAATGCCAAAAAGTTAAAAGTTTAGTACATGAGCCGCTCCTTTCAGAACAAAGATTTAAGGATCAAACAATACCTATTAAAGGAATCATACAAAGATAGCTCTACCCGCAAATGACAAACGCTTATCTCTATCCTCATTGTTCATCATTTCACTTTCCCTTTTTCTTGCCCTTTTCAAATAACAAAATTGTTACAATGGCAGAAAGGAATTGGAGAAAAAAATTCATGATGTAACGAGATTAGGTGTTTCAGCCTCAATTGATAACCAAGCATATTATGTACTTTTCCCGTCCAATTATCCAACCAGTCACGCAATCTATTGATCTGTGGAATTCCCAAAACTCGTGGCTGCAGCCAAGAGACATGAATTGTTCCTCAACTTGATCAATTATTCCTCAATCGATTTAACTGCAGTCATTATTCGCAAAAGGTTATACAAGTTATCTTTAGAATTTTGAACCCGCTGAAGTATAGCTAGTTGCTACATGCAGGCCATGGATCAAATGTATACAATGGTGCATCGTCCATATGAAAAATTGAGACTTGGACTTCTACAAATGTTCACTATTCATAATAATTTGGATCTATAGGAACAACACTCAACTTTACAACCTCATAGAGCAACTTACGGGCGACAGTTTTTACGGACTTTTTTTCGTAATGATTCATTTACCATTGAACCATTCACGTAATCAAAACCATAGGCCACTAGGACATGCATAACATCAATAGTTCGCGCCTCATCCTCTTTGTTCGTCGAAGGTATCCTCTCTCAAGAATTCCTCAAACTGCAGGAACTACAAACTTGATTCACAAAACAATTTATCACTATCGAAAACAGAAAGAAAGAATGGCAATCTTCTGCATAAAAAAACCGCAAAATTGAAATATGAAGAACACCAAAAAGAAAGCAACATTATATATTAGTAAACAAAAAAGGAGTAAAAGAATCAATACTTACATCTCCTTCATCAAGGTGGACACATTTCCTCAAGAGTTTTGCAGAGAAAACCACCTTCTTGTCAGCATTCGGGCATCCAAAACCAACCAAAATTTGAATATCCTGTCTCGACAATGACCTGAAATCAACTTTCTATTTCAGAGCCAGGCAAACTAACACTAATCAAAACAAGTGGTTCAAAATAAGTCCTTCCATAAACAATTTTTTCATAAATTGAACATATTAATTCAGCCAAAGAAGCAGAAGACTACTAAAGAGGGACCAACATTGATACAAGCAGTTTGCACAGTCTTGTAGTCCTTAAAATCAATTCCAGCATCATCCTTGACTTCCTCAACAACATTAGTCATATCAAATCCCAAGTCTTCCACCATCTTCTCATCATCTCTTCTTTTATGATCAAAATAATTTTCTGCACTAATCTCTCCATCAATTCTATCCACTCGTGCCATGGGTGCACCATCTCCACCTCCACCTTCGCCTCTTATTCGCATTTCTAATTCGCCCAACTTAGTCACCGAATCAAGACTCAAAACACCAACTTCACCTCACTTTTAGCATCCTCAAGACTTTCCTTATTCTCCCATACTTGAATTCCTCCAAGCATTAATCCTCTAGAAAGCACCTCCGTTGGGTAAGTCATTAACTCGGTGAATCGACAAAGCGACATCGTTTTGGCACTACCGAATCGAATCATGTCATCAGAAGACTCTTTATCTGTAAATGATTCCAACAGTCATCATCTCAAACATAACAAAATAAAAACATCAAAGCAAAGAAATTCAGAAGGGAAAAAAGAAAAAGAAAAAGAAAAAGAAAAAAAACTACAACAATGGAAGTTTCAACAAACAATTTGGATTTTCTGGAATCAAATCAGTGAAAATTAAACAGAAAAAATGTTTTCTGGAATATTCAACAATGGAAGTTTCAACAAACAATTTGGATTTTTAAAAGAATTAAACAGAAAAAATATCTGTTAATGACAGAGAGAGAACCACTGCTTCTGGGTCTTCTTTTCTTGACTGTGGCTGCTAATTTTTTAAGGTTTCTTTAAAATACAAGTAAGGCCGACGGTTGACGGAGATGACGGATGGAGATGGTGAGGTGAGGTGACGAACGGAGATGAGGAGGCAGAGGATGTGGAAGAAAATTTGCTTAGAAGAGAAAGAAGATTGCTTAGAAGAGAAAGGAGAAAGGGAAAATGTCTTACGGATTAGAAATCGGTAAGACAATTTCCAAAATTTTGCTTTGGATTTTACCCGTGTTTGTAAAATGTTTTCCTATGGAAATCATTTTACACAAAACAAACACCGGAAATGAATGAAAATGTTTTCTGGAAAACATTTTCCACCAAACAAACACACCCTAAATTGAGAATTGATAAATTTAATTAGTTTTAGTGATGGGTATAATTAAAAAGATAACAAATAGTTATGAATTGATAAAAAATCGAAAATATAAATAAAAAGTTAATGATTGATTTAACTATGAATTTTTAATAACTATTAAATTCATTAAGTTTTGTTATTTTCAAAATCCGACGAGACAAACATATTGTCATGTAATGTCATGATAGCTTAGTATATTTCTACATATTACTTACAAAAAAAAAAAGTCAAGTAATAGATTTAATAACTATCTTAGTCATAGTATAGGACGAATAGTAAAATCTAACCAAATAGATTTAATTGTTACTGTTTGAGTCGTAGAGTTGTCCATGAATCGGGCCGGGTCCTAAAAAATTTTAGGCCAAATTGCTAGCCCCGGGTTCAAGGTCAACCTGGCCTGAAAAATGGGTCTAAATTTTTGTCCAAGTTCGACTCGGATAAAAATACTAAAACTCGAGCCCAACCCGTATTAATTTTTTAAATTTTTATTTTTATATAAAAAATTTTAAAATTTAATACACCAAATACATTAAAAATATTAAAATAAATGTTTTCCAATAAATTGAAAATAAATTAAAAAAGTATTTATACTTAAATAGCACTAAGATAAATGTAACTTAACAAGCAAATGTCTCTAAAATAGTAGCAAAATTAACAATAAAACAAGTGTTATACAATAACAACAAAATAGTAGTATCATAATAGTGAAATGGTAACAAAACAATGGCAAAAAGTGGAAAAATAGCAAGATTTTTTTTTTTTGAAAATTTGGGTAAGGCCGGGCTCAAGCAAAAATCTTATCTGAGGCCTGGCCCTTTTTTTAACGGGCCTTTTTTGCTCAAGCCCATTTTTCGAGCCTATATTTTTGCCCAAACACTTTCATTTTTCAGACAGCCCAACCCATGGACAACTCTATTGAGTCGGGATTAAATTTTCAATTTAAAAAATAAAAAAATTTAAAATTAATCAAATTAAAATACATAAACTAAATCTACAACTTATATATTAGCAAAATTTGACAAAACAATTTCCTTAAAAGCACCAAAACTTAAAAGCCCCCCTTGGTGCCTACAAAATGACTATTCTTGTTTGCTTCTAGTGGTACCCATTACACCAAACACCAAAATAAATATCATTGTGGACATGATCGGTCCTTTGGTCCATTTGTCCTACAAAACAAAACGAGAAAAAGAAATTACTATAAGCAAAATGGTCCAAACATTTGCAAACATGCAACCTTACAAGGAATTGGGTGTCCTTGGTGATCCTAATGCCACACGATTGCCATCTTTGAACCAGCATATCATTCAATATATAGCTATTACCTTTCCTTTCTAATTCTATTCGATATCCAATGTCGACAATAATAATTAATCTTCTTGTCATAGGTATTTACTGAAGAGGTAAATGGTTGATTATGAAATGTCCCTTTTTAATTTCATTCATTAACCTTATACGATATAACTTGATCTGATTTCCTACAATGTATAGATAAATAAATTGATAGATAAAATAAAATAAGATTTCAATATATCAAGGATTTAGTATTTTCCTGTTACCCTAGTAGTTACTCAATTATGAAAAGTTACAAAATGGTCACTTAACTATTAGTAAATTTCTTTTTGGTTACCCAACTATTCAAATTTGTTATTTTTTCACCAATTGACTAACACGATAGCTTTTAGAATTAACATAATAACAATTTTAATCCCCAATATTTATATATTGTGTCAGTTTAATTTCAATTCTAAAAATCTAACTTTTAACGTTACACATTATATAATTACTTAGCATTTTACAAAAGAATGGTCCGGCCATTTCTTCTTTTTCATCACCAATCCATTATTTCACAATCTTATAGATAGATTTTCGATAAGATATGTACGAATTGGTGACTCCATTTTTTCTTACAATGAAAACCCATTTATTGGCATCTATCATGTACAGAAGATTTTGATTCAACATTTCAATTAATTAGTACATGCATTGTCGTTTCTTGGTTAAAATTTTTTATTTATGAAAATACCAAAACGTCACTTGAAAAACATGTCTATTTTAAGCAACTTGATTGATGAAATGAAATGCAATTATGCATTAGGGTTTACAGAGGTTTGACGATACATGAAGAAGGAATAATGACAATTTGCATGCAAAAGGACGATTAGATATATGCATTGATTGCATGCAATCCCAAGGTGATGCCAATGCCTGCAAGGGCTTATATGATCTAGACTCGGCGATGCAAAATTATTTAAACTTTATGAAATTTTAATTTGCAAGTGTAGTTTTTTTTTTTAATCATTACATTTTACAATTTTGGGTAGAGGTAAAGTCGGAATTCTTTTTGAAAGTACTGGAATTAAGTTATATATGTTTTTTTATCATTGTATTAGCTATTATTTTTCTAAATTTTTAAAAGATTAAATTAAAGTTTCACCATGTATTAATTTATAATTTTATACAATTTAGAGGATAAACCTACAATTTCTCTATTTTAGGGAGGCCAAAACCTCTGTCTGCCCCTTAGTACTGCCTCTGATTTTGGGAGAGAAAAAGAGGATGACTGAATTTGAACCCATATCAACTATATCCCAGACAAAAACTTTAACCATTGCTTCAAACAAGTCTTAGCATTTGCGTTATAAATAAGCTCTAAACCTTAATTTTTTTAAACCAAAATGCAATTTTAATCGAAATAGAACTTTTTTTTAACCCAAAAAGGGTGCTGGATGGCATAAAAAATTGCAAAATTGCATCTTTGTCTGAGTTTTGCTCCTTGTCGTAAAGGTTTTCAATATGGTGGTCGGTATAGTACCAGTACTAGTCATATCAATCAATATGTGTCGTTCTGGATAATCTAAACAAGTATTAAGTAGTCTAAGTTTCGTCTTGCTTAAAATTTGGGTGCATTAATTCGGCCGTTTTGGTGTGCTTTTGCCCATTTTGGCTAATAATGGCTTGTACTTGCTCCTATTTGGTACAAAGTTTTGATACTTTAAACCAAGTTTTACTCTCTTTTTTTCATCTTAATCATTTTATTTTTCTATAAATACATTTTAAATTAAAATATAATTATAAATTTAAGCTATTGAAATTAATTAATAAATTTAAAACTTAGATTTGCATATAAATAATTATATGAATGTATTTGAGATATATTTGCATGTATATATAATATGTAATTTATTAAGATAAAAAATAAACTATAAATATGTGAAAATGATTTAAACATCTATAAGCCCGAAATAATATACTGAAATATATCGATTTTCATATAAAAATAACAATGTACTTGACTAGTACAATATTGACTACCTTGATTTTGAGTGTCCTTGAAACACTAGTGATTTTCAAAGATTTACATGTTTTAGGTTTTCTTATTTATTATGGTAAAGTGTGAACTTAGTATGTCAAAGGTCTCCAACACTAGAATTTGTGTATGTGAGTTAAAATAATCAATTTTAAAATAAAAATAATTAAAATTTAAAAATAAAAACAACTTTTTTAAGTGAATTATTATTGTTTGTTGTAGCTAATTAGTTTAGATATATTAAACTAAAAAAAATACTAAGAGGGAGGTAAATTGGGATTTGAAATTTTTTTTTGAAATATGAGAAAAGGTATAAAAGCTATACACAGTGGTTCGTCCCTAATAGCCTACCTTCTTTATCTTAGCCTCGCTTGTCAAGAATTCATTATCTTGAATTGATATATTTTCAGGATAATGTATAATCTTTACAACTTTGTATCTTTTGCTAAAACTAAGATCAAGCATTCCCTCCCAAGTTTTCCAAGGTTAAATTAGAACTTTTCTAGTTTTTGTGACTAACTAGTAATCTTCCCAACCTACGATTAGGAAAAATAAACAAACAAACCTCTCAAAGGTAGGTGTTTACAAAATTTGACTCGTTAAAAACTTATACAAAGATAAAACAATGAAAGATCTAAAGACTATGTACAAGAGAATCAAGAAAATGAAGAACTAAAATGTATTATTTTGATTTGGATGTTTAGGTATGTGTCTCTTGTGTCTTGTAGTGTTGTTAGTGTTGTTGAAGTGCAATTAACGTGGCAAATTACATGTGTTTTATTGCTGATGTGGGTAATTTTTTAAAAAAAATAAGAACTTTTTTTAAATTTTTTTGAAGTAAATGTGGATTATCAGATAAATTGTCATGTCAATGCTTTTAAAATTTCAAATGTCCAAACAACTTTTTCATCCAAAAATAAAAGGAACTTGATAAAGAAAAAGAATTAGAGTCAAAGTCAGGAGCAAAGCTAGAAATTTTTTTAAAAGGGTCAATTTAGAATTATAAAATTTTGAGAGAACTAAAATGTAATTTCTTCATTGTATTAACATTAAATTTTTACAATGTTTCAAGGTATTAAACTGTGAAGCTTCTTCTGAGAGACCAAAATTGAATTTTAAATTTTAAGAGAGGTTGAAATACAATTTTACTATTAAATTAATTAAAACTTTACAATTTCTAAAGGGACAGTTATTCATTTTGGGAGACTAAAGTCTTTACCTGCTCTCTCCAACTCCATCTCCAATCAAAATGTGAAAAGACCATTAAGAACTAAATTTATCATTATATAAAAATAATAACCAAACAGTTACTAAAAACACATAAAGCTTTACATAGATGAGAAAACAACCTTCTTTATTACCCAAAGACTCAACAATCCAACCAACAAGTGGTTGGGTGCAATGGTAAGGCACACTGCACTCATAAGGGGGCTTAAATTTGAATTTTGAAGACAACATTATTAGGAAGACAGCCACAAACCCCGAACATGAATCGTAAAACATCCATAGAGAATATATAGAAAAAAAATTCTCAAAAATCCAAATCCAAATCATTAAAAACCTACCACGATGCATCATAGATCAAACAACCTAAGCCAACAACTCCTAAAGACCAAAAGAAAGCAAGAAAACAAGGTGTAAAAGGGCAGGTCAACCAAAAAGAGGTAAGTAAACCTCCTCAAATCAAGGAAAAATGAGCAACAAAACTCAAGTGGAAGCTTTATTAATCATTTAATTATTACATTTAATTTACAATAAATAATTGGTTTAATTTGAAAAAGATAATTGATTTTTTTATAAAAACTTATTACATGATATAATATAAAGAAAAATGACATAATTGTACCAATGTGACTTAGGTATTATTGGCGAACACCCACTATTTACAATCATGATGTGTGAGTCTTCCTCTTATTATCTTTTTACTATGTGTATCCCTTGTGTGGGTTTTATCTAAATTAGTTCGGTTTTTGCCCGATCCTTTGCTTCTTGTACATTATATTGGTTGATTCTATATTTTAGTTGGTCGGACATGTATTTATACTTGTACTTGCAATTTATACTTGTCTTATACTTAAAATTATATTTTTTATATTAATCGAACATTTTAAAAAATATATAGGTTAAAATATGCCATAAATCTATGTACTTTTCTTAATTTAAGAATTTAGTCTCTGTACTTTTTAAATTTCAAAATTTAAGTCTAACTATTAACCTTGTTAAAATTATTTTATTAAATTCAAGTTTATTACAATGTTGTTTTTTAGCTACATTGCTAATAAGCGAGTATTTTTTAATTTCAAAATGTCGCACCAATCAAATTAACAAAAAATAAACAGTGTTAACAATTATACTTGAATTTTGAAACTTGAAAAATAAAGAGACTAAATTCTTAAAAATAAAAGTACGGGACTAAATCTATATTTATAAAAAATATAGGGACTTGAGCAGATTTCAACATATATATATATATATATATATATGTTTGGATTGGTAAAATATGATCGTTAGGCCACGTAATGCTGCAATTGGGGTGGATTACTAAATTCAAGCAAAATAAGGATAAGACGAGAGACACGTGGCGTTTTGTAATGCCACTTTTCCACTAAAAAAAATAGAAAAACGTATTTTTCAATAACACGTGACTTAAAATATTCCATTTTAATGTGGTGGAAAATAATGGTGTCATAGTTATCGTATTAGGCCATAATGTCTTCCCCATACCTCCAAAAATATATACTAGTTCATAATAATTTTAAAATAATGTTCGTAATGTTATTTATAAAATTTGTTTGATCGACTCAAGTCAATAATGAATATTGCAATCTCATCTTTTCAAACGTTTTCATTCATACTAGGATTTTCTGAGGAAAATCCAACAATCATTGCTTGCAATTAATTTCCTAATGTACAACAATAATCTCCTATCAAATTTACGCATTACGAATTTCGTCACTTATTTTCTTAAACCCTAAATCTCTAGGTTCATGCGTCGAATAACGAGACATACATTGAATAAGGCATTGATCTTCAGGTACTTTTTTTTCTTAACTCTACCACTTTCTTAAAGCATCGAAAACCTTTAACTCATTTTCCTAAATCGTAAACACCAATCAAAATATTTTTTTTCACTATATTATAGCTTCAATCCTTTATCAAGTCAAGGATTTTTTAGTTTCAAACTCTAACTTTAATCAAAGGCAACCCCGACTTTCCTAATTTATATGTCTTTTGTGAGAATAAATTTTCACAGGTGTTAAAAGCATCAATAGGATATGAAGACATCCTCTAACCTAACCTTAAATAGGAATTAAAGGTTACAATAAACCCTATTTATGGTTAGGCTAGAAGATTTTTCCATAGTCAAATAATGCTTCACCGTTTGTGGAAGTCCATGGTCAGGAAAGATGTTCGAATAAAGAGAGTTAGAGCTTCCTTCATTGAATTTATAGTTGGGTTGAAATCCTTGACCTAACAAGGCATTATAGCTAAAACACAAAGGTTGGAGGAAAATATTTGTGACAAGAGCTTATCGTATTTTTTAATCTAGAGTTAAGTGTTTAGAGAAATAAGTCAAGGTTCAAAGTTTGAAAATGTTTAATTCAAGATTAGAAGGAAAATGTTGAGACCTTACGGTTTATTTTTTAAGGTAAAATGATATAGACATCAACACTCATAGGTGTGAAATTTCTGTTAAAACATACACTGATCTTGACATTCATAAGTGCTGAGATCATTGAATTGTATTTCATTAATACTTCTAACAACCAAAAGGGCATGGATTTCATGGGGAATTTATAGCCCACGTACCTTGACACCCACAAGTGTCAACTAGGTAGATGACTCTAAAAAGTACATATTTTTAATAAATAAATTTTGTACAATATTAAAATAAAAATTACTTTAAATTAATTTCAAATTTCAAGACATTTTGATTGAGTCATCAAAATGTCATTATTATAACAATCAAGTTCTTCCATCAACATCACCATTATCTTTGGTGTTAAATATCAACTCAAAGGAATATTTAAACATACGAATCAAATTATAAATATGTATGCACTGTTAGAGTATGCCCAAAGATCAATCATGAGATAGTTGTAATAACATACTTGATTTATCATGTTTATTAATATAAGACGTTACCATTATTATTTCAGTTTCTTTTTTGTGTGTATAAATAAACTGTTTTATAATAATGTCCTGAGAATGATATGATTATTCTTAAAAGGTCCTTAGTCAAGTATTATTGTTGGCTAGGACAACAATAATGCATTAGGACTAACATGTAGTTGATTGATGATAAAGAGTTGTCATTGATAGGGGTGAGCATTCGGTCGAATCGAATCGAAAATTTTCGAGTTAATCGAGTTTTCGAATCTCATTTTATCATCCTAACTTTATTTGAAGTTTTCTCGAACCGAGTCGAGTGAGATGGAATTCGAATCGAATCGAATCGAATATATTTGTTCGAGTTAAATTTTAAAAAATAATTTTGGGTCCTTGTAACCATTGTCACCCATCGTAATAAAATTTGTCCACCTTAATCAAATTTTTTATTAACTTTCATCACTTCATAATTTATTTATTAATTTTTTTATATATTGGTTAGCTTCTTTGCTTGCTTAGTTGTTTCAATTATCTTCAGATTCTTGTCACTATGTATTTTAGAATTAAAAATATATTAAATGTAAAAATATGATTTTTAATAAAAGTTATTTTAAAATAAAATGTGAAATTAATACCAATATAAAATTTTAACACGAATATTTTATGGCATAATTAATAATTCAATTTTAATATAAATATTCAATATGACTAAACAATTCAATAATATAAATAATATAAAATGTGAAATTTAATTTAATAATATAAATAGTAGATATAAATAAAATTATTACTATTTATGTTTAGTGATTTTTTTTGGATAATTTTGATTTTTTATTTGAGAGTAAAGGGTGAGAAGTAAAAGTTTAGGGAAAAATAAAAAGTTTTGGGGAATAAAAGTTTGAGGGAAAGTAAATAGAGGGAGTAAAATTTTGGAGGGAAAATATTAAAAAAATTGGAGGGGGAGGGTTTGGGATAGATGGGAGGTGGGATGGGAAGGGAATAAAAGTTTTAGGGGAAAAGTGGGAGGGAGTAAAAATTTTGGGGGAAAATAAAAGGTTTTGAGGTTTTGGGGAGTAAAATTTTGAGAAAAATAAATGGGAGAGTAAAATTTTGGTGGGAAATAGATTTTGGGTAGATTGGGGGTTGGGAGGAGGAGTAAAAGTTTTGGGGGGAAAGTAAAAAAGTTTGGGAGTTTGGGGTAAAAATGTAAAATATTATAGTTTGATATTCGAATTATTCGAATTATTCGAGTTATTCGAATTCGAAAACTCAACTCGATTCGAACTCGAAATTCAAAAAAAATATTTGAGTTGATTCGAATAACTCGATTAACTCAAATAACTCGATTCGTTTAACTCGAAATTCGAATTTTTATTTTATTTTTTCGAGTTGAATCGAGTTTTGCTCACCCCTAGTCATTGATATGAAATGTCAAAATCGATGCATGAATATGTGTGTTAGAGAGCAGCATATTGGACTGACCCGTTATGAGTATGTTTCTTGGATTATTATGTAATTGTTACAACATTACTCATAGTGATTAGTATGTATATGATCCTTAGACTTGAGATCATTTAATCCCAACATCGTGAGTTGCATATTTTGATATAGTCAAACGTACACCGTAACGGGTTGTTCTATAAAGGCTGATGTTGGATATGCCACGATCTATGTAGAGGGATATGGTTGATCGATATAGGATAAGTCCCTCCTACATAATGGGAGCAATATCTTAGGCCACTTAATTGAGTGAGACTAGAAATGCATGGCCATGCTCAAATAAGCTGATATGAGATGTCATATTTATTTGTATATCATAGTCTACTTAAGATATCAAGGAACATGGAATGGACTATGCAAGTGTGACTATTCCATGACTTATGTCCAATCCAGAGATAAAGGACTTAAGGATTATTGCATGAAAGGTTAATCATAAAAATGTTATGTCGAATCATGATTTCTTGTGACTTAGGTAGCAATGATGCATTGCTAGGTACCACTCATTGTTTGTAACATTGGAATCATTCCAGTATTACTACTAACGTTACAAGAACCTACAGGGTCACACCCTATAGTTGAAATGAACGGAATAAAACATAATTGGTATTGTATTTGGTTGTCGCTTGAATTAATTAATTATAGAATTAATTTAATTGGGTAATCAAATATCGAATACATTATATGTACAAGGATACGCATAATGAGAACATGAATTTGGTTTGTATATAAATTCAAATAAATATATAGTTTACCGAAATCATTATTGTAATTAATGTAATTATAATTTTCGGTTTAAAAACATTGTTATATTTATTTAATTTCTAGAAACCCTAAAAATAGATATAAAAATCTCATTTTTCTTTGCTTTGGGGGGTCTAGCAGCCGTCAAAGCAAAGTCTTCTCCAAAAACAGTTTTGGGGATTCCTTCCGTTCATTGTCAACTGGGTGGATTACGTAAAGGCCGGAGTCACGATAGATTGCGGCTTGGTTCGATAGTAGATCAGATTACTCGTTGCCGAGGCATTGCTGTCTACTCGGAATAAAGATTCGGTAATTTCAAAACCTCTATTTCACCCCGATTCGTTCCTCACACATGGATCCATGGTTAAGATCGCCAGATGTTTTATTTTTCCGCTGCGCCGTAGGGGTGCCGGCATTCCAACATGCACCTACTGCATAAATAATTTGTATTTAATATATTAAAAAAATATAATAACCCTTTGAAATTTTAATAACATTGTATATTTTTTTAACACGATAAATCCATACCATCCACAATAAACACACAAGTCTTTACAATTTAATTTATATATTTTAAAATGCTTCGTTTATATCAAAGAGACATAGGGAGGGATTCACTTAAATCGGTGTAGATCATATTTTAACTATCCAATAATCATATTTCATACCCAATTCATGTAAATCATGTATGTCAAGTTTGACACAAATTAAAAAGTTCTAACTATTCGTTTTATGCAAAAAAGGAAAATCTTTCCATCATTAAATATATATTAATATAAATAATATTTTATATAAGATCGATTCAAAAAATTACGTGCATAAAAATATTAATATCTTGACCAAATTTAAAGATTAAATTATTAAAATATTAATAATATAAATAAAAAAAACCACTCAAATTTTATAGAGAAATCCAAAGTAAAATTTGGGGTTACATTGAATATCCTGTTGGGAAAGGGGGACCAGCTTTGTTTCCTGCTGCATCTTCTATCCAAAAAACTCATAGGAACATTACATAAAATCATCATCAGTACCGATGCAACGTCCCCACCAACACTGACCCATTTCAGGGTTTCCCACTGCCAAAAATAAAGCCCTTCTCTTCTTTTTTCTTCCATTAATTAAGCTTCTTAATTATTGATTTCTTTTCCATTTAAAAAAAATTATTTTGTGGGTTCAGTCATCAGTGTTGGAATTGTAGAAGCCAAAGGCAACGAAGGTGGAGGTGGAGCCTAGGAAACTGCCAAATTTGGCAGAGCCACTGCACCAAAACTTTTGTCATGTGAGAAGTAGACAGAGGTAATAATAGGTGGATTTTGTTTCTTCAATTGAAACAGGCTCCACTCTCCCCCTCCCCTCCCAATTTTCTAAATATTTTGCTTCAGATTATTGATTTCAATCCCATCATAAACAAATGCCAATCACTGTTTGTTTTCAACCCTTCCATTAATTCAATGCCCGAAGCTTTTCGGATCTTTTTCAAAAGTTGGACAAATTTCTGAGAATTTGCTATTCATTGTATTAAAGAAAGACGTTATTTTGGCATCATCAGCCCAATACTTCGATAAAAGTAGAGTGACTTGGTTTTTCTTTAAAGTCGAAAGATAAAATTTTGAGTGGTAAGATAAAATTTTATCAACACAACACTTTAACGAAAGGAGAGTGACCTATTTTTTCTTTAGAGTCGAAAAACAAAACTTTAAATAAAAGAAAGTGACCCAATAAATAAAAACTCTAAATCTGTTATCCACCTTAAAAAAAAGAGATTATTTTTAGGTTACCAGCACGATACTCTAAATAATTTAAAAGAATATAATAATAAGAAAAAAGGGAAAATTCTTGACTATTGGTAAAATTTTAAAGGAGAGGAAAAGCTAACCAATTCCATACAAACAGGGCGTGGTTAATTAAGGGATTAAAAGTAGGTAAAGCAAATTATACTAATTTTGGGTTATAGATATGCTCTAGGTGTAAGGTTATTGTTTGCCTTAAAAGGAAAGGAAGAAGAAGAAAGTCAAGTAGAATCATGTTCCACCAGTCCTTTTTTTTCTCTTTTAAAATTTCATAGCTTTCTCAATCCTTCAATATATATACACACATAAAGAGAAAGAAGTAAACGTGGTGACTATTCACTACTACATTTGTTATTTCATATAACATGGAGGAATATAAAGAAAAATGAAGAAAATTACAAATGAAAATTTAGTTAAACAAGGTACAATAGAGAATTAGAGTGGGAACTGTGTTTTTTATCAGTGTTTTTCTATGATGGTGGGGGAGGGGCCAAAAATGGAACTGAAATTAATGCTCAGTATCTGTACTGAGTGAGTTAGATAAGAGAGGGTCTTTTTCATTTGAAGCAGACTTCACAATATCATCATTAATGGACATTATCCCTTCAAGATCAGCCTTGGCATATTGATCATGTTGTTTACTTGAAATGGGCAATGGGGGTTGGTGTTTGTTGCTATTAGTGGTGGTTTGTGTGAGGACTTTGGCTCTTTCTACTTGAACCATCCAATCTGTTCTATAAAGGACTAATAGCATGAGTAATGCACAGGTTGCTTGAGCAGCAAGTAAGCCGAGCCAAAGCCCGGCGAACCCCAGTTCAATCACGAACCCCATTAGGATAGCTACCGGCATCCCCACTAGGTAAAATGAACCCAAGTTTATGTTGGCTCCGATGGTTGGTCTGGCGGTGCCTCTTAAGACCCCACAACCGGTTGTCTGAGGGCAATTCCCGAGCTCGCAAAGCCCCACGATTGGTAATGCGACTGATGTAAGCTCGAGGATTTCTGCGTCGCTGGTGAAGAACTTACCCCATTGGTGTCTCATCAAGGTGGTGAATAGCATCGCTGAGAGACCGATAGCTACGGCGCAAAAGACCGAAACGATCATGGAAATACGAGCTTTTCCAGGTCGGTTTGCACCGAGTTCGTTCCCAACTCTTGTGGATACTCCAACGCTTAAAGCTGAAGGGAAACAATAGACTAGAGCTGTTGTTTGAATAAGGATCCCCATTGAAGCAATAGTAGCTTTGGGGTTAACAAGTAAGCCACCAAGCAATATCATGAGTTCATACCACCACCATTCGAGGCAAACAGACGCACAAGTCGGCAAAGCTAGAGCGAGCAACGATGACCATCCCCTAAGACAATCAGTACTTGGAGTTACCCAAGAATCTTTATATACACCAGAAAAGTATACAAATAAAGAAATCAAAAGGAAGACATTGAGATTCGTCCACACCATAGCTATTGCTACCCCTGCTACACCAAGTTTAAGATAAACAACAAGAAGGAAATTCAATGGAACATGAAGTAACACTGAGATGGCTGAACAATAAGTTACTGGTAATGTAATGCTTTGAGTCCTAAGATAGACTCTAAGTGGATGTAAAAGTGAAAGGAAAAAAAGGTCAGGGATTGAAAAAACAATAAATACATGAGCCACTAATGATATTTCTTGGTCTTGACCACACCAAAGAAGAATAGCTTTCATATTGGCCCACATGAAAGAGATAGGGATAGAAGCTGATAAAAGAAGAAGCACTGTTCTTTGTAATGTTAACCCAAGAAGTTTCCATTGTTTTGCACCATAAGCTTGTCCACAAATAGGTTCCATTCCCATGGCTAAACCAGAGATAACAGAGTAACCAGTAATGTTTGCAACACCAATGGCAAGTGACCCACCGGCAAGCTCAAGTTCACCAAGGTAACCAAGAAACAACATAGAGATCATAGCTCTTGAATATAAAAGTAAACTACTAATAGCTGTAGGACCTGAAATCTTCCCTATAGCTTTAATTTCTTGCATAGCCTGAATGCACAAAAACAAACCATGAAAATCAGACATTTGATAGCTTATAGTGATAAACAAAAAACTACCCTTTTTTCTAAACAAGTTTTTATTACCTCAGAGATTGTTGGCAACCTATGTAGCTGTTCTTCATCATCCATAGTTTTGTTCAAAGGGTCTTTGCTAGAAGGTGACTTTGGGTTATACATAGCTATATGAAATGGATAAAAGAAGTTATGGGAAAGGAGAAAAAGAGATTTGATTAGAAAGGGGGGAAAATAGGAACACCCTTATGGCTTTTTTGTGCTTATGGGTGCTAATATTTATATACGAGTGAATTGGGGCCCGTACTCTTAAGGTTCTGAACGTGTCAATATTTATATAGAACCCCCTAAAGCCATTACTAGAACACTTTTTGTAAGCACCCATACCTTTTTTTTTATAGCTTTTTTGTGTGTCTTTCCTTATCTCTTTTAGTCTAAATTTGAAGGTTAGTTAGTCACTTAGGATTTGTATTCCTTTTGTTGAACACCTAAGGTTGGAGTAATATAAAGAAAACCCAAGTTTTTGAGTGTGGAAAGGAACTCAAATAAGTGCCTTTATGAAATTAAATATCATTTACAAATATAATATGACCAACCCCATTTCTTTTTTTTGGCATTTTGTGTTGGTTACAATTGAGTTTAATATTTTTTTTAAAGAACTAAAATAAATTTTTTTATTAAGTGGATGATCTTGAAAACCGTAAATTTATTATAGATAAAAGTATTCATAGATGAAAATTTTAATAGAAATGATTAATTTGGTATCCGCTTCCATTATACTTTATTTTCTTTTATTATATATAGCATATTTGTATTACTAATTAAAAGAGAGAAATAAACTAGTTTATCTTCAATTTGTCAAGTGGGAAACCCTTGATTGACAAGCAAATAAACTTGGATCATCTCTTTAGTGAAATGACAAGAGCATATCAGTACATATATATAATCTTTTGACAATGGTTGAGCATATTGCTATATATATATATACATATATCTCTATCTGTTTGCAAGAACTAAGGCAGCCATGCATGTTCCATTTTTGCACAGCCCATGTGATGAAGGAAACCCAATTTCAAGCACCATTTTTATTTGTTGCTTTTTTCTGCAACCACTAAAAAAAGGATCACCAATATGGAGAGTTGACAATCTTTTATTCATATATCTTTGTTTCAGGTCCCATCTGTTTGTGGATTTCTCCCTTTTACTGCTTCATTCCTTTTGAGGGGCAATGAGTCTAAGAGAGTAAAGCAGCAGAGACTGGCCTGGCACATTGAAGCAGTAATGGTTAAATTTTGTTGCTAGTCCCTGTACTTTGACAAAATTTGTGATTTTGTCCCTTTACTTTAAAAGTTAAAAATTCAATCATCTTTACTTTTTTTTCCTTTAAGAATCCTATTTCAAATTGACAATGTAACGTGTTTACTTCTCGTCAATTATATACCACATTATATAAGAGTAGTCTAATCAACATGTCAAATTGATAAATTTTAAAGAAAAATACTTACAATTTTTAACTTTTAAAACACAAGGATTAAATCTCATACTTTATTAAAGTACAGGGACTAATAACATATTTTAACCACCAATACTACTTTAACTCTACACGCAAGATTTAATGAATGGGGTCTATATTTTGATATATTTTTAATTGTTCAATATTATCAAGTACACATGATAAAATTTTAATCTATTACACCCTAAGTAAGTATAATTATAAAGATAGCCCCTAATAATAATAAATTGTAATAGAAATGCTAACAGTGAAGGTTGGCAGTGTCTAGTGTTGTGCTTCAGTTTCCTAATCCTCTAATTAGGTGCAATAGTACTTTAGAGAATGCCAATTCGTAAAAGGTTCAAAGATTGTAAGATGTGAGATAAAATGGGGGTCCAAATGGGGAAAGCTTAAGAGGTTAAGGAAATGAAAGTAAAGAACATGTGGGCATTTAGGGGTTCAAGTGACCAAACTGTCGTATAATCTATAGGAATTTTCTTTTCTTTCCTTGCCCAAAAAAGGGTTTAATTTGATTGTTGGTTAAAGGGTCATCTTATTTTGAAATGGGACCAGCAAAAGTGTGTGTTAATGGAGATGACAGAGTAGACTAGAAGATGGAAGAAAGGGGAACACTGAGAGCAAACCCTTTTTTGGGTTATGTCTGAGACTGGCGGCAACCCTACCATTTAAACCCCAAAAAACAACTTGGAAGTGTGCGGCAATGGGCATGTTGGAGTTTTGGTTTTAGAGATAAGATATTTACTGCTTTTCTTCTTTGAAACCCATACCTCCTCCCCTCTTCCAATGTCGTCAGATTCCATGTGTGTTTCATGTATACGACACCTATGATGTGTCATGCAACTCCATATATATATATATACATATATCCAATTAAACAATAGACATAGTTGAATACGCTAAAACAAATAGATTAATCCCTATAGGTTAGATTAAACAGTAAATTGATCATTTTGTTAATTTTTATTGTTAGAAATTAATTTATATATGTTAGCATGAGATATATGCGACACGCCACATGTCATTGTTTGATTATTCTATCAATTATGTCAATTTTAATAGTAAAATCAATAAAATTTTTAACAAAAACAATCAATTTAGGGATTAATTTACCCATAATCTATCACAGAGACCACAAAACTCTTATCATTCAAAAAACTCAAACCATGTCAAAATCCTTACCAAATTTTCTATTTACTAATCACATTAGACATCATCTTTTAGCATTATTTTCTTCATCTACGGAACTTGAACCCAAAGCTTAAAAAGAATATTAATCACTGGATAACGTTTATTCTCAATATTTCTGATTGGAAATGGGGTTCACCAGAGGAACTGTAATAATTTGTAGGATCAGAAGAGGGATGATTCATGCTATTCGTTTCTAGTGTTGGCAATTAACTCATATTTTATATATATATATTATAATATACTGATTCTTGTCTAGGAACTCGAACAAATTCATAGATTCCATTTCTTATCCCCAAAATATAAAAAAGAAAGGTCGATGCATTGCTTTGCTTAGTCTCAATATTCCATTACAGCACCTACTAGAGTTTCCCTGTTTCCAATGTCCCATCAAAAATGCCACAGGCAACAGCTGTGTCTGTATCTGTGTGATGATATATGATAATATGCAAAAATGGCACCAAAATCAATGCATCATCACTCTCAGCCATAATATGCATTCAAAGAAAGTTCTTCAATCATGGGTTTTTTCGTTTTGCCTCATTGCATGTATGTCAACAAGATGACGATAAAGTTTGAAATTTAATTTCTATATTAAAAAATTCAAATTTGTTAAAAATTTGTCATCAATTCATCACACGTCCATGCATATGGTAAATGTATTTATATCGCGAGTCAGATTATGTTTTGCTTCTATTTAAAGAGTAGATAAATTAACCTATGTATATTAGATCAAAGAATAAATTAATTATTTTTGTTAAAAAATTCATCTATTTTTACTGTTAAAATCTGATGTCACTGACAAAATAATCAAACAATTACACGTGTCATATCACATGTCCCTCATGCTGAGGTACAGGGACCAATTTTTAACCGTAAAAATTGATGAAGTTTTTAATAGAAAGGACTCATTTGCACTTTAATCTAGCATACAAGGACTAACTTATCAATTTTTTTAATAAAAAAAAAACAAAATGTAATCTCGCTCATTATACAAGGGATTTCATAGTATTTTTTTTCAGTAGAGGGATTAAACTTTAAAATTTATTAAAGTATGAGGACTGGTGGCATATTTTGACCAATTTTGATAAGAATGCAATAAAACCCAAGAATTTATTCGAATGTTCAGATATCAAGCAAAGCAACAAAAACAGGGGGGAATTATGTAAAATATTACAAAAGAACAGAGCAATCATGAACAGCACAAATAAATGAAGCTTTTTTCATATAAAAAATAAAATAAAATCAAAGCATATAAAACATGTCTCCCCCAAGGTTGCAATCAGCACAGTTTCACCACCTTAATACTACAAACTGGGGCACAAAATGCATGATATTCCAATATATAATGATTAGACCACAAATATGCAAATTGCAAGCATTTCCTTTCAATAAAATAAAAATAATAAAAAGTTTTAAGTTTTGATAAAGAATAGATACCAAATCAGCAGCTACTTATCTTGTGGTGCTAAGGGAAGCAGTCCTGGGACTAATTCTCGAATCAAGCCTTTCACCAAGATTTTCCAGCGGGTGGACAAGTATTTCATCCCAAAAATAAAAAATTTCTCCACTTATTTTCAGATAAGTTGTCCCATCCAGAATTCAATAAATCTACAAAATACATTTTTGGGATAGAGCAACACTTAGTTCCTAAACTTGACAATTTTTCTCAACTTAGTCCCTGAACTTTTTTTATCCATGTTAGTCCCTAAACTTGGCAAATTTTCCCAGTTTTGATCCATGTGATGATATGGCACTCTAAGATTGTGCCACATCATCACCTAAAACTTTTTGGAGAAAAATATAATTTTTATGTGATGGCATGGTAGAATCTCAAGTGCCACATCATCACATGAACCAAAACTGGGAAATTTGCCAAGTTCAGGGACTAAGTTGGAAAAAGTGGCCAAGTTCAGGGAATAAATGTTACCTTATCCCTACATTTTTCTTTTGGAAAAACTTCATTGAAAGCTACCAATATTTGTAACTATCACATTTAAGATGCCATCATGACCAATATGCAAAATACTTCCATTTTGAAGGGAGGCATAGAATTAGTCATTCTGGAAGCTTACTGTGCGAGAAACAATCTTGTTTTAGGTTTCAGATTTCATTAAAAGTAGCTGCAAAAAAGTATAAAGTTCTAAAAGACCTAAAAGCTTCAACATTTGAATGTAGTCCGGTAATCACTATTTGCAACATAATTCAGTGTTTTCAAATGCCAACCAACAACCTCAAATCACAACGATTTTATTAATCAATAGAGCAGCAATAGCTATACACAAATTGTTGCTGTGTGAACAAATATAATATTCATGTTGATTGCATACAAAAAAAAAAAAGGTAAAACAAAATACCTCATGGGAGGACGACCCTGGGCTTCTGTGAACTACTTCGAGGGATAGCCAAGATTGCTACCAGTCCACCGGTGAGGGCTGCAACACCTGCTACTGCGAAAGCTGGTGAGTTTCCACCACCAAATAGTTGATCCCATGGTCCACTTCCCAGAGACACCACAACCTGTTGGTAAAAGCCAAAGTTTCACTACCTAAATTGCTTGAAAAAGGATCATATAAGAACTTCCGTAACAATCAAAATAGCAACATTACGGAAGGCATCAAGTAACATAGTGGTTAATGCTAAGCCATAAAGGGAAAAAGGGAAGACTTGATTATGACTTCCCTGTCAGTCGCTCTATGACTCAACCCTGTTTGCTTGTTCATAACAAAAGGGCTATTAATTGCAACTTATCATGGAAATTGATAAAACTATAATAGAAAGGGAAAGACCTTGATCAGTTTGAAAGCTTCATTGTAAAAGAGCTTCCTTGCCAGAGAGAACAGATTTTAGAAAGGAGAATTTTCTCTTTACACCAAAGAGGGTTCAGACTGTTCTTATGAAATTATGACAAGATGCTGCAAATTAGTTGCCCACATATATGCGACAATTCTATAGTAGCCTTGTAATGACCTTTATTTTTCTGTTAAACTTCCACAGAAGCATAAGCAAGCCTCTTTTACCAAATTTTCAATGGTTGTTGACCCAAAGTTTTCCAAAATTTCATCTTTATAAGCAGAGAATTAAAATATGCTTCCAAGAATTAATGTTAAATGCACTTGAATAAGATTATTTAAGTCAAATGCATGTCACTAAAATTTTATTAAAATATGTTCATAAGACAATAGAATTTCAGACCCAAGTTATATTAATTACTAACGATTTCCAGAAAATGAAAATATATAAAAGAAGAAAACAAAACTAAAAAGTGATACATACATTAATCATCTTCCATCAAATAGCTGGAGTGGATGTTCCCTAGTATCTAAAAGTTGATGCTAGAATGCATGCATTATCTGCGTGCATGTGTGTGTCTGTGTCTCCGGGCGAGAGAGAGAGTTCTCATTCCTATAAAATTCCATGGTAAGTTGAACATTAAGTCACAACTCATCCGAAGCCTAATCACTATTTAATACAAACACAAGTTTACATGGCTCCAACTTATTAAATCTTTTGAATGACGTCAAGACAAATAAATTGTTTAAATCCTCCTGTTTAAGAAATTTATTAGAAAGGCTGTGTCCAGTCCACTTCAATTCCTTAAACATGTATTCAAATGAGATGATCACTTCAAATAGAGTGCTCCTATGCTTGACAGCAGGGACGAAGACAAAAATCTCAGGATTTTTAAAGGGACTAAAATGGAATTTTACTATTGGGATGGAAGTGGGGGAAGGCCCCTGCCTGCCCCCCTCGGTGCTGTCCCTGCTCAACAGGCTATCACTTTTTTTATTTCCAAGTAGATAAACCATCAAAAACCAAAAGGCTAACCGCAGCTATCAGTGGTCCAACTGTTAGGATGTGATGAGAGCCATCCAACAGGTGATTGTATAATGTCAAGAACAAATGGTGCTATCAAATAGATGACTTTGTGATATCTCCCTAATAAGTAGGTAAAAGTAGATAGCAGCTTCAAAGCATGTGATTCCAATGCATGACTTTAACATTCCATGCGATAGCATGTTTTTCCTTCATGATAAGACCAACTATACAATACAATCGTAACAACATGCTATTTTGATCACAATTCAAACAATTAGTTCATAAGAACGTTCAGAATTTATGTATTCTGCCTTTTTATGATGAACAAGATAAAAACTCCCTGCCCCAACAAAGAATATTATGACTAATTTAGTGTTTCTCAAGGAACGACAGTTCTTTTGATTGATGCCAATTCTTAATTAAGAAAAGAGGTGACAATTGAGCATGTGAATGTTACTTTTTAGTTAGCTTAAAGAAAAGGAATCATAGTCAATTCAGGGCTCCTGTCCTTATCATGAATCCACAAGAGCAGGGATGGGGAAAATTAATAAATATCAATCAAGTTCATTTTAGCCCCCTTCTCCTTTGCCAACATCAACAAAAAGAAAGAAACAAGAAGATAGATCACATTAAAAATGAAGTCACGTGCAAAGCAATACCTGTGGAATAACAATAGCAAGATTTAGGACACCCATTGATAATCCTGTAAAAAACAACCAAGAGAATCAGTGCCTTAACTGCTTCTCCATAAATAAAAAGGAAAAGAGCAAAAATTTACCTTGGCCGAGTCCCAAAGATTCAATACGTGAGGATATCAAGGCATATGGAACACTATAAGTAATCTGAAATAAAATACAAACTGCATTAGTTGAATGCCATAACTGAATGCTCCTAATTTTTTCTTTCAAAAAAAAGAGATTAATTGGTACACTAGCAGAACCAAGCTAACCTCAGGCAATAAGTAATATTGAACATCAAAATTATACCCAATATGACCAATGAGAGAGAACCCCATGTTATTAGACCTTAGGAGCTACCATGTGACAAACTCATAAGGGGTAATAAGCAAGAGTGACAAAAGATAACAACAGAACAAAAGTTGGGTTTTGATCCCATCTTGAGCATCCATCCTAGAACCAATTGGCAATAGGAAGAGAAACCCAACTTGAATTAAGGCAACAGGCAAACTAGGATTTAACCAAAGTGAAAGAACACCACTTTAATAAGGAGCAATGTTTTAGTACTTTCATGAACAAGACTAATGATGTTGTAGTCCGGAGAAAGAAATTGCCATCTCTATGACCTTTAGACAGATTCAATTAAAAGCCACATGACTTTGTGTAGGAGAAAAGGAGCAGCTTACAGCCAATGGAATACCAAGGAAGGAAAAAATCACTAGTGCACCAATGACAATGCCAACTGGGGGTAGACCATGACCAATATAATCCAAATGATTGGCCACATATGACAGAACCAGCATTGCAAGAAAGCATAGAGCCATAAGAATGTTTGAAACTCCCCAGATAAAACCAGCTCCCCATTTGCTACAAAGCTTCTCCATAAGCACTGAAGTAATTCCTAGAACAACAGAATTCAGCATCAATCCGAATGCGCCCATTCTGACCCCAGCATTATAGTTATCCCCCTCATTTGGTTGACCACCATAGATCTCTCGACCCATCCAGTCAGTATCAAAGAGAAGAAAAGGGAACCATCCTATCCAATTCAGTGCAGTAACAGACAAGACTATCCATATAGGCGCTGAGAAATATCTAAATGTTCCAAATAGTTCCCATAGAAAAGCTTCTTCAGCTTGGCCACCTTCAAGCCCCTCTTCTTGAAAGGGTGTAGATCTATCACGAGAACCTAGAGGTACTTCCTTAGCAGCTAAAACACTGAGATATGTAGTAATTGCAATAAAGATAATGTCTAGAAAGAAAGCAGACTTGAGATTCGCGCAATCAACATCGCAGGCATCTGTCATGGTAAATGGAAGAATCTTATACCAACCACTGTATGATCCTGTTGCGTAACCAAGAACATTGCCAACAGCCATGAACAGAGAGAAGTAAGCATTTGCCACTCGAGTTCTTCGATGGTCCTTTCCTAAAATGGCAAACCGGCGACAACAGCAATCAAATATGTGGGGTGGAAACCGTATGATAAGCAAATATACCATATAAAATGCTGAACAACCTCAGAAGGTTATTCAATCTTGAAGGAAATGAAACAGATTATATATAATAATTAAAATGACAAGATCAAGTTCCATTTAATAAGACCCTAAATTGGTAAGTTCCATTTAATAAGACCCTAAATTGGTAATCACTTATTAACTTCAATACTTAAGTAGCTCACTGCACTGAAGCAATCAAATAGACCAAGCACTGTACAGAACCAAAATTCTGACAAAAAACATTAATTGTAATTATTAGAAGTAATGTTGTACTGTATCTAAACTCTGAAGGGGTAAACTTAAAAAAGACAAGCACTAGAGGCACAATCATTGAAAAATAAAGTAATACCAATAATCAAACGTAAAAATAATTTTATATTCCATGATGAGTGATGACTACTTTGCTTTACTCTTTAAAAAGATGTCATAGAAAACGAAATTTTCATAATTTTCATATTAAATAAATGCTAATTAAGCTCTAAATTTATTTAATTCCAACAAAAAAAAAATCGAAAAGAAGAAGAAGAAGAAGAAGAACTAACCGGTAAGATCAGCAAGAAGAGCTCTACAAGGACCTTGAGTGGTGTTATTAGCAACATCAAGAATCCAAAACCCGAAAACAAAAGCCAGGACAGCTCCCGGACGAGAGCTTTTATTATCGCCGAACAACCATCCGATATCGGCAGAGTGACCGATGATCAAAACGGCAACGACAATCAAAATTGCACCAGCAACAATAAACGGCCGGCGACGACCGAACTTACTGGTGCATCGATCACTCATATGACCTACCAAAGGCTGCACCAGTAGACCAGAAAGCGGCCCACAAAGCCATATGATACTAGCCCACTGGTGAGGTATACCTAACTCTTGAACGTAAGGTGTCAAGAGAGAAAGCTGTAAAGCCCAACCGAATTGTATCCCACAAGCCACGGAAGCGACTCGAAATAGCTGACGGAGTGGAACTCTAGCTCGACCCGCCGGTCGAACCGAAGAAGACATCGGATTTTTCCCTCTAGCCGCTCTTTGGCGGTCTGATTCCGGGATCGGCATCCGTTTTCCTTTGAATTTCAAAAAAGTTTCTTCTCTCTCACGAGAAAACCGACTCGGTTTCTTGACTGAACCGGATTTTCCGGGTTTGTCTCCGGTCGTTGAAAATTTTGAGTTGCCGTTGAGAGATACTGGAAAAAGGTGGTAGACAGGTTAGAGGGTGACGACTGACGTGAGAATCAACACATAAATAAAAGGAGCCTTAAAATTGAAGGAAATTACAAACAAAACCATTAGGATAATGAAGAGCTAGAAATTAGAAGGTTGACCAAATTGGAAATTTTTGTGTGTATTTAAAGAGCTATTTTCGTATCAGATTTTTCTTTTCCAGCTTTCTGACAGCATCGTATTCGTAATGTCGTACATTAATAATGTAATAATAACAACTAGTTGGAGTCTCTAAGAGTGCAAGTGAAAAGTTTTTATTTGGATCATTTTTGTTGTTATTGGATATAGCTAAATTAGGCATCAACTCCGATTTTTAAATTTAATTAAGATAGGTCGATTTTGGAGAGAGAGGAAAACGCATCCAATTAGATATAGTGTGGGTATATCTTTATTGTTTGTGTAAGTATTAACCCTCTAATTATATAATGTTAAGAAAACTTTGAATTGAATTAGTTTCTCCCTAGTAAACCTAATCATAGACCATACCACCTGTTCAAGCATGAAAAGTGAGAGGATTTGAAAAAAGAAATATAGGCTCGAAAAATAGGTTTTGATAAAAAATAAGACTCGTTTTCTAAACCGGTTTAGTCTCAGATAGAAATTTTTGCTCGAGTTTGGCCCGAATCAGTCTTAACTTTTTTTCTGCTATTATTTTACTGTCATTTTACTATTATGTTGTTACTATTTTGTTGTTATTGTTTGGATATTGTATAGATTTTGTTTTATTGTTAATTTTGCTACTATTTTAGAGGCATTTGCTTGCTAAGTTGCAACAACTATCTTAGTATTATTTAAGTATAAAGACTTTTTTTATAATATATTTTTAATTTGTTGGAAAACATTTATTTTTAATATTTTTAGTGTATTTGATGTATTATATTTTTTAAATTTATTTTAATATAAAATAATATAAAAAATTTAATACGGGTAGGGCTCGAGTTTAGCATTTTTAATTTGTACCAAGCCTTGACAAAATTTTAGGCCTATTTTTTTAGCTGAGTCCGAGCCTAAAATTTTACATCAACCTGACCCGGCCCATGATCAGGTCTTGTAACACCCCTAACCCATATCCGTCGCCGGAACAGGGTTACGGAGCATTACCGAAGTTTACAGATCAAGTACAAACATTTCATATCATTTCTCATTCATATCACAAATCAATCATAATCAATCATATTATCCCTTATATGAGCCCTCAAGTCCCAAAATACGTAATAGAAATAAGTCAAGACTAATCCGGGTACTTAGAGAATTTTTCGCAAAATTTTTCTAGGTGTAGGGGACACACGCCCGTGTGGCCAGGCCGTGTGTCACACACGATCAAGAGGCACACCCGTGTCTCAAGCTGTGTGGGTATTCGAAATATGGACACATGGCCGTGTCCGAGCTCGTGTTCATACCTGTGTAACTCTCTGACTTGGGTCACAAGTCCAAGCCACACGCCCGTGTGTTAGTTCGTGTGAGCATACTGACTTGCATTAATAAGGTGCAAGGGTCACACAGCCAAGCCACATGCTCATGTGCTCAATTTTGAGATGCAGGGGACACACGGCCAGATCACACGCCTATGTGCTAAGTCGTGTGTCACACACGGCTGAGACACACACCCGTGTCTCTGTCCGTATGGACAAAAATGGGTCATTTTCCAAGCCCCATTTCTCACCCATTTTTGCTATCAACCTACATCAATATTTTTACACATTCACAACCCAATACAAAACATTCAAATCAAGCTAAAACCAAGTCTTATGCATGGAATATCACTTCATAAATCCAAGCAACCAACCTACCTATAAAATTACTATCAATCAACTATACCAAACACCAACATCAAACATGATATGACCTCTTATATACACATCAAAATCATGCCCATCACAAGTCATTCCAGTGGCTAGTTACAACCAAAACATTACATGCAAATATTTGGTTAATTAACCTATACATGCCATTATAAAAAAAATTAATTATCTATATATATACCAAAATAGTCCGATGGTGTAATATCCCTTACCCGTATTCGACGCTGAAATAGGGCATGAGGCATTACTAAAACACATACACTTGTAAACGTATTTAACCGAGTTATAAAATTTCATCTAAATTAAAACTTTCAAATTTTTTTAACATGCTTTTATAATTCTTTACAATAAATCTTTAAAATATTATATTCATAATAAATAGGGCCTACGAGACCCGATACATACCCATGCAATTCAATGCTTCATTTCCATTTCATTCAGTTCACAATTTCTCATGCTCACAATTCAAATCATATCACTAGCAATTTCTATTTAATTGCCATGTATTTCAATTAAAAAACAATAATTAATAATAATTAGATTTGAATTACAGTAATACAAACTTACTAGGCTAAATTGCAGAAATACCATGATACAGGGGCATTTTGGAAATTTTCCATTTCCCTTGACTTTCCACGTGATCTTGATCTAAATTAATAATTTCATTCAATTTATTAATTTAGGGTCTGTTTGATTGCCAGTAAAATGTTTTTCGTAAAATGATTTCTGAAAAATGTTTTACTTTTCGTAAAATAATTTCTTGGAAAATATTTTACGGTGTTTGATTGAATCATGTAAAATATTTTCTCATTGCTTTGGCGATTCCTAAAAATATTTTACGAAAAAGTTGTTTTACATATATTAATATATATTAATAAATTTTTATATTTTAAATTATTTTTACATATATTGCAATGATTTATTTATAATAATACTCAATTATTAAGCTACAATATTAACCGTTATAAATTGAAAAAAATTAATATCAAATAAATTATTTGTAATTGTGTTAAAAAAAAGTATTGAATAATTAAAAAAATAAGTTACTAAAAAATCGATAAACAGAAGCAGTTTTCTACCGAAAATGAAGGAAGGAATGAAGGAGGCGATAGAGAGGAGAGGACGGAAAATGTCTTACGGAAATTGAAAGGGTAAGACATTTTCCTTAAAATGTAACCCATTTTCCCTTGTTTTGGAGTTCATTTTCCAAATGGAAAATGTTTTCTGCCAATCAAACACTGGAAAAGTTGGAAATGATTTTCCGGAAAATCAATTCCGTCAATCAAACAGACCATTAGACAATAAAACTATTAAATTCTTGAAATTTCGCCATTTTTACCATTTTTACAAAATTACCCTAAAAATTTTACTTTTATTCAATTTAGTTCCTGAACCTAAAACATGTACATTAGCTATTTTTAAAGTAAACTCATATTATCAGAATATTCACATATATTTTTCCTCCTCATCCACTCCATTCCACATCCTTAATGTACTTAACACTCTTAGAAATAACATTTTCTAAAGTTTCATTATTCACCCTTGAGTATATTCGAAGCTATCTATCCGAGTCAGTATCACTAAATTATTTTTATCTGGAGCTAAAAAACTCCAAATTATGCACCGTTAATTTTCACTAAAACAAGACTCATATATCTTTTTACCATAAAATTTTTAGAATTTTTAGTTTAGCCAATTGGTACAGTTTATTCTTTAAAGATTCCCCTGTTTCACTGCCTGCCGTTTCTGACCTCTCTTCACTAAAAATCAAATATATCTTAGTAAAAAATTCTGATGGTAGTGTCGTTTATTTCTCTTGAAACTATACTCATTAAGTAATTTAATAATATAAATTAAAAATTACAATTATTTTTTTACAATTTATAATGATTTATCAAAGTTAGAACAGGAGATTCCAAAATCAATCTGACCCTGCCTCACTAAAATTCAAATATCTCAAAATATATAACTCTTTTACTTGCTCTGTTTCTTTTATGTAAAAATAGACTCATTAAAATTTCATTTCATATCTTATTCGCTCTCTAATTCAATTTAAAAAATTTATGGTGATTTTTCAAAGTTAACTTACTGCAACTGTCCAAAACTGTTTTAGTGCAAGATGTTGATAATCAAATTTATAACACCCTCCTTTCGTTTCTCTACAATATTTTCTACCAATTCCTCTTGTTTCCCTTCACTAACATATCAAGAACATAGAACCTTATATAATAAATCCCTACATTAACATCAATTCCCTACTTTTTTCAATAATATCAAACTCAAAAATATATTGAAATCTTAATGTTCTTACCTTGCTCTATTGATTTCAATCTTTAACTTGATTTTTTCTCTCCTCCAGCCTTCATTTCTTGAATCTAACTTGATATTCTAGCTCCCAATGGTCTCCTTATCAATTTTCTCTCTTGGTGGCTATAGAAATTCTTTTGATTTCTAGATAAAAATAGTAAATTTTTGGTGGAAGGACCAAATTGTAAAGAAAGCAAAACTTTCTTTCTTTCTCTCTTTCTCTCACGTTGGTGCATGGAAAAATGGTGGGTTGCATGCTTCTTCATCTTCCTTTACTTATATATATACTAAATAAAATAATAAAATATCATTTAAAAATCAAATTAAAATACTAATAAACTAATATTTATTTATTTAATTAATATAAAATATCTCCAACATCATCATTATCTTCTAGATTTCTCTCTCTTCTAATTGACTATTTTGCCCTTTATGATCTTTTAAAATTCCATCCTTGAGTCATCACTTAATTTGGTAAAATTATGATTTAGTCCCTCAAAATTCTTCACCTTTTTCAATTTGGTCCTAATCTATCCATTTTCCTTAGTTTCTAGATCATTCCACCCTTAAAATATTTACACTATTAGTCCTTCAACTTTTTCATATTTACACTTTAACCCCTCAATTTTTTAGTATTTACTCTTGGGTAACAAAACTTTTCTCACTTTTGTGATTTAATCCTTTCTTGAACTAATATGTCATAATATACTTCCCAATGTTGACATAACTCCAAAATTTCCCCTTTTTTTTGCTTTATTTCCTTATTTTATTATATCAAAGATAATATTTTACTATAAATTTTTTTTGGGTGTTACAGATGGATAGTGCGATGTAGCTCCGACCAGCTTCCAACCTTTACAAGCTTCAGAGTACTATAAGACAGAGAAAATAAAACAGAGTAAGCATGTAATGCTTAGTAAGTTCGTATAACTGGAAGTTAACTTACCATTAAATTACAATTAAAGTAAACATACAAGGCATACTCAAGCAAATTGACCAAAAGTCCTAACACATATCCTTATCAAGCATATTAGTCATGAAATTCATGTAACAATTCATATTCACAAACTTACCTCGACAAGTGTTCGTGGATTTGTAATTTACTAATTCGATACTTTTTCTTTTCCTCGTTCTAACCCTATATTTGGTCTATCCAGATCTATATGAATAAATTTAACATCAATTTAATACAATTCATATTCAATTTAATTCAATTCACATCTTAGGAAAAATTACCATTTTGTCCCTATACTTTTAATTAATTCCAATTTCATCCCTAGGCTCTGAAAATGAAATTCATGTAATTTAATCCTTATTTCATGCCTAGCCGATTTTTATATGTAACAATAGCAGCCCATGTATTTCAAAAAATTAGAATTTTTCCATGAATTTTACATCTTTTCAATTTAATCCCTAAATCACAATTTCATCAAAATTCCCTTTACAAAAGTTGTTTATCTATCAACAACCTTTCAATTTTTACCATAAAGCTTCATAATTCATGCATACTCATCCATGGAAAAATCCTAGTACTTTGATAACTTTACAAATTAATCCCTGAGATAGCTAAATTAGGCTATTACGATCTCAAAAATATGAAAATTACTAAAAACGAGACAAGAACTCATACCTAATCAAGCCAAAATAGTTTGCTTGAACTCTCCACCCATAACTAGGGTTTCCATGTCTTTAATTTTAGGAAAGATGATAAAATGATTATATTTTAAATTATTTTATTATTTATCATCTTATATATTTTCTCTTTCCAATCTAGTCATTTTCTTTATTTTCCATAGATGACTAAGCATACTTATCTACTAACTTCTCTAAATGGTCTATTTTCCATATAAGTACCTCTAATTTTGAATTCCATAGTTATTTGATCCCTTTAGCTATTAGAACCAACTTTTGCACTTTATGTTATTTGGTCATTTTCATCAAATTAAACATGAAGTCGATAAAATTTTCTTAACGAAATTTCCATACGATATTTTTATCATTATGCGAACCATGAAATAATATTAAAATAACTTTTATTCCAGACTCGGATTTGTGGTCCTGAAACCACTATTTCGATTTCACTGAAAACGAGCTTTTACAGGTGTACTTCCCAACAAATAAGTGTTTGGGGTAAGAAAATCTTGCCTAATGGAAAAAATGATGGAGAGGTGACAAAACTCTATACTTTACATTAAAAAACCAATAAATCAAAAAAGGATGAATTATCTTGTGAAAGAATTTTCGGACTTATAAAAAGTAGAGTTTGCGCTTATAAAAATTATGGAGTAAATGGAAATGAAAAGGAGGCCCTAAATTTTGTGAACAATGCAGAGTTGAATTTGTTTATTCTTGAATATAGAGATATCAAATGGGATACATAAAGCTAACATGTCTAATAGCTCATGTACGGTATATAAAATGTCCTCCTAGTTATATCGTCAATCTTTTAGATAAACTTCTCGAAGAATTAAAGGATCTAGTATATTGCTATGTATGATTTGATCGGAAATATTATTTTATAGATTACACATATTAAGTTATTAGTTAAATTTAAAATTTATTTTAAAAATTAAAACATTTCAATTGAATCTTTAAATCAAAATATATTTTAATTGGATTTTACCATTAATAAAACTATGTATTTGAGTAAAGTTTTTAGTGTTTAAATATACTTTCAGATTTATCCTTGAAAAGGTCAGGCAAAGCTTGAATAGTTAGAAGTTAAGAAGGTTTCATTTGCAAGAGGTGTTACTTTGGCAAAAGCAATATTCTTATAAGTAGTCTATTCTAAAGGGAAACTATGATGAAGTTGAGAAAGTGGCTCGAAAATTCATTTGTGCCTATAATACAACTTGATATTAGTTAAATATTAGGTAATCAATGAGTATATATTTAGTAAAGATGAGATAATTTAATTTATTAAAACGGTCCAAAAAATTATAAGTAGTTATAATAAAATCACTTAAACAGCAAATGAAGGCAAAACAACCAATTACAACGCAATGGCCTTGAAAGCTATCTTCACTAGAGTAGATCTTTGGGTACTCAAGCGCATCTCCAAGAGTGTGGTTTTTTTCTCATGAGGCTTGGACCAATCCCAAAACATCACATTATGGCACTGTTTTTATGAAATAATCGAAACTTCAAATCGTAACATCGATTTTTAAAAATATGAGAATGTCAGATGAAAAAATAATTTGTAATTTTTATGATAAATTATGTGACATATATAACCAAGCCTTTTCTTTTGATGAGGAGCACTCGAATGCTACACCAGTGTGCAAGGTCTTGTGATGTCTCTCAGAAAGATTTTCCATCGAAGTAGTGTTGGTGTATGGGGATAAAATAAACTTATGAGAAATTAATAAAAGCTTCAATGCGTATATCAATGCCACTTTTTTTGAGATTCTATTCGCCTCATCTATATTGTGATGTGCAAAAGAGTTACTGGCAAATGAACCCCGAAGATACAATGAAGTCCGATGACTATCTATGTTTTGCACTGACGGAAACAGTCCACTAAGCATTGAGCAGAGCATAGCAAGGATATCAATTTCTATAAAGAATTTTTACAATAATTCTTTATAGAACAATCTAAGAATATAAAAGATAGTGGGAGAAATAGAAATAAACTTTGTTAATTTTTGTGTCTTTGGGTGTGTCATACAAATAAAATTTCACTCCTATTTATAGGACGTCTCATGTCTATTCATAGAGACATAACTACCTAAATGATAGCCCTATCTTTAGCAATAAACACAACTTGAATAATTGTGAATATTTGTTAATAACCAACTAACATAATTTTTGGTTGCTTATAGCTTTTCATTCGCAACTATTGAAACACTATATATATTGAAAATGTTCCAACAATCTCCCCACATTTTTTAAATATTCTAGATTTTGATCATCTTAGAAATCAATTGCATAAATAAAGGTGTCTTACGATCGAACCTTAACTTAGTGAAAACATGTTAAAGTTAATCAAAATTTTGCCCAAGCCCGACCCACCTGTATTAAAAAAAATTATAATATATCAAATACACTAAAAATATTAAAATAAATATTTCCCAACAAATTGAAAGTAAATTAAAAAAGTCTTTATACTTAAATAACATTAAGATAGATGCAACTTAACAAACAAATGCATTTAAAATAGTAGCAAAATTAACAATAAAACAAGAGTTATAAAATATTCTACGTATACAACAAAATAGTAGTAATATAGTAGTGAAATGACAGCAAAACAGTAGTAGTTTTTTTTTTTTTTGCAAATTCGGGTTGTATTGGGTCAAAAAAAGCTTACCCAAAGCTCGATCTATTTTCTAAACTGGCATTATTTTTTGTCCAAACCTATTTTTTGAACTTATATTTTTATTCAAACTCTCTCATATTTTAGACAACCCGGCTCATAATCAGGTTTAAGCAATATCCATTAGCTTCTGTCCACATTCAAATAAAAAAGAGCTTAAAAAGGTTAAAAGGCACAATTCATTTTAGAATTATTTTTCATTTTTTAATATCCTTTTACCTTTATAATATTTTTTCACTAAATGACGAAAGTGGCCCTTCAAAAATGCAAAAACTGTAGTAATTGGATATAGGAAATTTGTTAAAGGAAAGGAATACATCAACTTTCTTCGTCATTTTGGTTTGTCGATTGTTATATTGACCGGATAAAATATTATTATAATAAAATTTTAAAATAATTATTTGATGTAATAATAGTAAATTTTAAACTTCAAAATATTAAATATCTATTTAAATAAAAAATATTAGATTATAGCAAGTAGATTATTACAATCCATGTTTTTATAATGATCGGACCGAGCATATAATCAATTTTCAATTTAATCGATTCAGTATAATTTGATTAAATCAATTATTAAATAATTCATTAAAATATAAAAAAGTCTAGTCCAATAAAATTTTTAATTTGATTCAATTAATTCATACCAATTCAATTTCATAAACCGTAAATCTTAAAAGGTAAAAGACAATAACACCCTTATAATAATATAATTCATTTCTTATGAAAAAATAAATTTTAATATTTGTTAATTGACGGGTGATTTTCGAAAACATAAATACTAATAATATTTATTTTTCATAAATAAAATATCAAATCTCCAATCATATAATTAAAAAATAAAATGAGCAACTACGATTCGATCCGACCCGATCTAACCCAATCATCGTTTCGCAACACGTTTTACATGACAAGAAATTAAGCGGGGGCTGGATCAGTTGGCGACATGATTTTCGCCCGCCTTTACTTTTGCTCCCTTTTTCCTTTTACTATAATCTTGCCTGCCGCCCATTAGGTCCCTACCTTGGGTCATTGTCTTTCGTTTTCACTTTTGAGCCCCTAAAGATAATTCTAATTTAATGAACTCGTTGCATGTAAATTAAAATTTTTAATTATATGGGTCAATTTCACATTTTAATTTTAATAATAATTTAATATTAATATAAGCGAGAATATTTAATAGACGGTTTGGATCTATTATGTTATTAAAAAATAGTATCGACATAACAAATGCATGTGTATTTATAATTTGATCCACGTGTTTAAGTATATTTTATGTAAGTTCAAACTGAAGCAAACTTAATAGAATGACATGATTAATACAAGTATCAATATCAATACCCGAGCACTCAATTAATTTTTTAAATTTCAAAAATTAAACCCTAACTTATAAATTTATAGTAAAGATTGATAAATTAGAATTTGAGTGAGAATCTTAGTTTGGGTGTTAAATTGGATTTAATAATTGAGGATTATATATAATATATATTTTCCATCAAATTAAAGCAATAAAGATGACAACTATTTGCTTGCTTAAGCCGCAAATAGATTCCTTAGTGGGGTTTTCTACAATTGACAAATAATAATCATTATCATTAATGGATACACAGAAAAAAAACGAAGGAAAATTATCCTTTTAATACCAATTGAAAGACATGACATTAAACATCAACTACAACTTTATGAAAACACCCTTTTTCGTTTTATTAAAACCTTGATTAACGCATAACTTTATTTATACTCCTCCTTTCCTTCAACTATATATATAATCATATGAAAAAGGGTTTCAGCACACTCGAATCCACATCCTTCTACATTAATAACAATGTCCATACCAATCAAGTCAAGATTCAATCGGCTCAAATGTTTATATATTTACGTGAAAAGAGAAAAAAAAAACTAAATTTTCATCATTTAACTCTTGGGTATAATTATGATTTTAGTTTCTCTAAAATGTTGAAATTTGAGATTTGATCCTTTTACTTTAATTTGCTTATGGTGTTTTTACTTTTTATAATGTTATTACGATAATATTGTGAATTGTTGCTATTAAGGTGATGACATGGAATTGTTTTTTTTAATTTTAAGCATTCGATTGATATGAAAATTTATTATTGATATAACATGTTTGGTTAGATTTATACGTGGTTACGATTATGTGATTGAACAATGGTAAAACATATTACGTACTCACTCTAATACGAAACCGATAACATCGTCAATTTTAATCTATTAATAACATTATAAAAATAAAAGACTAGATTATATCATACTAAAATATAAAACTTAAGCCCAAAAAGAGACTAAAACTATAATTAGATCTCTTTAACTTTTGTAAATAACAAATTTGTAAGGGCCAATGTTCCAAAATCCAAACCCCAACACTTCTTTTTTCTATTGAAGGTAGGATGATGCAATTCATTGATAAACCCATTGGGCTCCCTCTAGTCCACCAATGTAGCCTTTAAAATAGGATTACAAATATGATAGTGACTTCTAGGATGAATAAGAGATATTCAAAATATTCTTCATGGTATTCGTGTCAATCTCCTCAAAACAAGTCAATCAGCATACGATTTGCATGATTTGGATCAATCCAATCTTGAATGATGTGTTTTTTAGACTAATTTTCATATATGGTTAACACGCATTCACAAAATTGATTAAGTCATGTCTCAACTATTTTAGCGTCAATTTGTTTATATGATTTTACGGAAAATATTTTCTATATTTTTCTGTGTTTATTTCACAGAAAATAGTTTAGTCAACGGAAAATGACTTACAAGTTAATGTAAAATAAGTCATTTTTTTCTTATAAAATGACTTACCCTTTTGAAAAGCGTAAGTCATTTTTCGGAAAAGAGCTTCTCCATAGATAATTTCATTTTATATAAAAATTAACTTAAATAAAGTTTAATATTATTATATTGATAATAAATTTTATTTTTATTTTTAAAAATATTTAAATATTAATATAAAATATTATATTTTAATAATATTAAATTACATATTTAATTATTTATATTGTCATATAATAAATTATTAATATAATTAATATAATACATTATTTAATATTTAAATTTTATTTTAATAATAAATTTTAAAACTAATAATTTTAAATAATATTATTCACATATTATTGAAAATATCAATATTAATATTTTAATAATAAATATTTATTACAATTATAAATATATTAATAATAAATGTTTTGTAGTATGAAGGTTAAAATATGTCGAAGTCTATGTACTTTTCACAAATTTACAATTTAGTCTCTGTACTTTTATTTTCAAGAATTTAATCCTCTACTTTTCAGATTTGAAAATCAAGTCCAATTGTAGACATTATTTTTTTTGTCAATTTTGTTAATGCCACATCTTTAAATAAAAAATACTTACTTGGCAGTCATATAACTAAAGAGTGACGTTGCAATGAATCTAAATTTAACAAAATATTTTTAGTATATGTAAAAACAATGTAAAATATAAAATTACAGATATAAAATAAACTCAATTAAACAATGAAAAGATAAAATAAAAAAAGCAAATGAATGTTTATTTAATTGAAAACGACTTTTATGAAATATTTTTAAGGAACCTGCCAAACACAAGAAAATATTTTATACAGGTTCATACACTAGAAAATATTAGCTTTTTTCAGAAATCATTTTTCAAAAACCATTTTCAGTGAAACAAACAAAACCTTAATTCAAAATATTGTCAACCTTGAATATAGCATTTTATGAAACTCGAGTACCATAACAACTCTAACATTAGAATGAGCACAAACTATTCAATTTTGTCTTGAAACATTCAAAAATCCGTGACCAAAAAAAGACAGAATTGAATAGTTCACTCACCATTTTATAACTTTTCATAGTTGGTTCATTAAAAAAGATAAAATTAAATAGTGAAATTATTATTTTATAACTTTTCATAGTTCGATGATCAAAAAATAAAAAAAATTATAATTAAGTGACTACTATGTAATTTAGTCAAAAAAATAAATAGGAAAAAAACAATATGAGGAGTGAAAAGCAAGTTATGATCAATATGGTCAAAAAAAAAATTGAAGAATAATTGACTCCTATCCAAATCAAAGTAAGGTAACTATCAATGATCGTGGACCCCTTCATGTGGAAAATGTTGCATAAGACAACTCCCTACATCTTACTATCACTCTTTAACATTTTCGAAAGTTACTCTTGCAAATTTTGAAAGGTAGGTAAAATTATTATCGAGGTATTTGTACTAAGTGTGAGATTACATTTAATCTTTTCTATTAAAAAGTGGGATAAAATTTTCTTTATACGTTAAATAAAAAAGTCAAACGGTTTTCTTTGTTAAAAGTTTTATCCATTTTTAAAGTTAAAAACTAGTGTGCCTGACTGAACAATCAAGCAACACCATGTGTACCTCATGATGATTTACAGGAGCCAATTTTAAACAATAAAAATGGATGGAATTTTTAACAGAATGACCAATATGCTCTTTAATCTAACGTACAATGACTAATTGCCATTTTTTTTAGCAGAGGGGGCAAAATGTAATCCGAATCCTAATAGAGGGGCCTCGATAGTATTTTTACTTGAAAGTTATGAATTTTCATGACATGACCAATATAATTATATTGATATGATAAATACATTGGATTGATTTAAAATTTTATATGCATAACGAATACAATTATATTAATAAATATGACAATTAAATTGTTAAAATGTCAATTATAGAAAAACTGATGAAAAGATGTGAAACTAAGTTAATTTTACTCGATATAAGTGGATTATTCCCGTATAATATTTATATATTAAATAAAATCAAATTTAACTTAAAATATAAGTGAATTCATCCTCATATAATATATCATTGGAAGGAAGCTATGAACACCGAAATTATTAGTATTCATGAATTACAAAACATATATGGATGATAACTCCCTATGATTTAAAGCATACCCACTTACACCTTTCACGTTTGAAGAAAATCTAATAAATCCCATTGAGATCGATTTATTAGTATAAAAATCAAGTAAGTACCATTGTAATTGGGAGTGGATTGGATATCGGCCCTCTAATGAAAATATGAGTAAATTAATCTTTATATATTTCAAACGTGCAAATTAGATCCTCCGCTAAATTATATATATTAAATAATGAAGTGGAACGTAAATTGAAATGATTAATTACTAATTTGATCTACGAACTATAGTTAAAATATTATTTTATTTTTTAAATCTTAACAATAATTCTAAGAAATTAAAATCATATTAAAAATAAATATACAATATTAAAATATTATATTAAAATTTAAAAAATAAAAAATCATTAAAGTTATTAAAATTTATATAAGAAAAACAATTTTAATGTTTTAAATTTTAAAAATTAATTAAATGATGATGTGTTATCTACGTTGCAATCTACATGTATAGCACATCAATAAAGCTAACAAACGTTAACTTTTTTATTATTTTGGTATGACTTGACAAAAATGCAAATTTAAATGTTAAAATAGACTAAAATTAAATGGATAACTAAAATAATTTTTTATAAAAAATAAAAAAAGTAATTATATCTTTATATTATTAAATTAGTTGATATCTAAATTTTGTTAACTCGGCCAAGCCGCCCGTGATCATGACAACAATGATGGTGTCATTTTGATTTATGGATTTGTTTGTATTACTGATGAATTAAAATTTACGGGTAAACTATACATAATTTTACTGAATTATTAATAAGTTTACGTTTTGATTATTCAATTTTAAAAAGTTACAAAAATTGTCACTGAATTATTCAAAATGTTCGTATAAAAATTATTGTTATATGACTTTTTTTGTTCACACCGCTTGCACTGATCTAAAACTCTCATTCTCCTCTTCTTTTACTGTTCAGTTTTTTTTTTTTATGAAATGATTTTGAATGTCACAAATCTGTGAACCAAAATCCAAACATCTTTCTTCTCCAATCTCCGACACTAGCCATCAAACCAACTTGGATCTAAGGTATGTTCTTCTACTTGTCGATGTGTACTAATCTACTGTATCGATCATCAAATCATTGCTTAGAGCTTGTTAGCCGGACTTTTAAAAAAAAAAAGAACTTAACAACTCAATAACTTAAATAAAATCTTTCAAATAGTTTAGTACCCATTTTGTAACTTTTTGAAATTAAGTAATCAAAATAGAAATTTACTAATAGTTTAATGACTTTTAGTATAAACTTACTCTAAAATATATCAAGTGGAAATCAAATATAAACATTTATTAGATTGAATTATAAGAAATTTGATGTTGTTTAAGTAAATTTTGAAGTTTTGAATCCTGTTTTTTTATTACACAAAAAATAGTTGAGTATTAAGGTCAAGAAAAACAAAGAGAAGTACTCGAGACACAAATTGCCTAGCTAAAGATGCTCCTCCTATGGTGTGAGTCACCATTATTGTATTGGGTGAGCTTGATTGCCTCAAATAGCTTTTGCATTCATTATTCTGCAATAGTCTTTTTGAAGATAGTATTAATAAATTTTTAATCTTATCGATAATTACCTACAAAAAGAAATATTATGAAAATCTTATCGACAGTTACCTACAAGAAAAAATATTATAAATTTTAAAAATGATGAGGAAAAAGCACAAAATAAAGATTTCGGCATGGAAACTCAAGCGATGAGACTTAAGCCCACATCATCAAACTCCTTAAAACCTTAATTTTTAAAACCTTATTACATATGCTAATTGAGTCTTATCTCGATTGATATGGGCATTGTTGTCAATGTAGGAGGACATGAGTTTGAATGCACTGAAGCACATTATCTTCCTATTTATGGATTGGAAAGAGACTATGAGTAGTTCTAAGCATTATGTCAAAAGGTATATGTATAATACTATATCAGCTTGTTAATTCAAAAAGTATATAATCTAAATTCACAATTTATATAAAATATAAAAACTAATAGCAAAATTTAACTCGTATTTTAACTAGTCCGTGGGTCAGGGTATTAAACAGTTATGGTTTTATAAAAATGGCAAGTGTGAAATAAAAAGTGATTCTAGAACATGAGTCCATGAATCATCCAAAAAAGACTGAATAGATTCAATGTATTTTGAGATCTTTCTTTTCTCCAAATATGGACCCTCTTTTCCTCCACAAATTATTGAAGGCGACGTGCGCTTCACGCGTATTAACACACTCCCCCTAACTTGAATTCACCCACGTGCTTTTTTTCTACACCATTATTTTTAAATTATTAATCCTCTTTGAAGAAAGAAGAAAAGTCAACGTCCTCAGCGTTCCCCGCTTATAAAAACCCATTGTTTTTTTTAAATAGGATGAATAATGGAATCAGTTAAGTCATCGGTTTTACGGTTAGATCGATTTAGTTAAAAATTAAAAGAAAAATATCAGTTCAATCAATTTTTAGTTAGTTCAATTAATTCGAATCAATTTTCAATCTAATTAATTCGAAATGAGCGAAAAATTCATTGTTCTCCTTAATAATCGTGTCCACTTATTCACTTTTTTATTTTTATATAAAATAAAAAGATTATGTTAATTTTATTTTAAATTTTGAATATTTTTAATTTTAATAATAATAAATTAACATAAAATGTGTAGAGGTGTAGCTTAGGTGATATCGACACCCCTTTTGTTAAAGTGAGAATTCTTATCGTATGCGTGTAAAAGTACCAAATTTAGAATATAAATGTAAATATATGTTTGAAATTAATTAATTATAATAATACATGAAATCTACACAATAATAAAATAAAAAATAGATTAAAATTTGAGTAAAACGAAATTTAAACACAAAAATACATCATATTAATAATATTAAATGGATTACAATGGTTTATAAATGTGTTGTCATCAATTGTGAGTTAGTGTCGAATTGATTTGTGACACCAACTCATTTAATAATATTATTAATATATACAACTAACGGAGATAATACATTGTGCATATTAAAATAAAACCGTACAGAATACATCAAAATAAAGATTTGGCTGAGTGGTAACTTTAAAATTTCACTAATTAATTCAATTGGTGCGAGTTTAAATCTCATCGTATGCATATTTTAATTGTTTTTTAAAAAATAAATAAACTATACAAATTACGGAATGACATCTCCATAAATTCCCTAATTGAATTGGTGCTTGGTTGACTTGTGACACCAACTCAGTTAGGGGTTTAAATAACGGTACAAATATATAAACGACGGAAGTAATAAAATTAAAACGTACAAAAAAATTAAAATTGTAATCAATGATTTAAGTTCAATTCCAGTTATATATACATTTTTATTGGTTTTTAAAAAAATAAATAAACTATAACTTATTTTAATTACAAAATGACATATTCGTAATTTTCATAATCAAATTGATGACCCAGTTAAAAGTAACACTAACTCAGGACTTAAATAATAATATAATAATAATTTTTAATAATTATGTAATGATTGAGGTAATTTTTTAGAACTATAATTTAACCTTAATTTTATTTTAGTTAATAAATTATTTCAGCTCCTACAAGGTTACAACCCTATGGCGGCTTGTTTAGTTCTTAGGGACATACATTGACACGTAGGGGATACCAAATTCCAATTTTGTCCACAGCTTTTGAGATAAGATGACGTTAAAAATGATGTCCACATTTGAGCTACCCTTTTTCCGTTCCAAACAGTCTAATTATGCTGTTAGTCCCTCTATTATGCATTAAATTTACTTTTTATTTTAATTTGACATAAATTCACCTTCTATTTTTATAGTATTACTAATAAATCCAAATTGAGAAGTGAAGATTAATTAATCACGTCCAAATAATAAATATATGTGTCAAAAAAATGTTGAAGGGGTTAATATTTGGTATATGGCAGTGTATATTTTTTTTATTTCACAAGCAATCAGGGGCGAAAGTAGAAAATCTTTTAGGGGGCGGAATTAAATTGTAATTTTATAATAGAAAAAATGTAATTCCACCATTTTAATAGACTATATCTTTATAATTTTTAAAGAATTAAATCAAATTTTTATATTTTTAGGGGGGCCAAAGTACAATTTTACTTTAAAGTAGCCATATGGAAAAATTTTCAGTTGAGGGAGTCGAGCCCCGCCAGTCCTCCTAGTTTCACCGCTGCAAGCAATCTTAAAAAGTTTTCATGTGTTTTTTTAATATTTACAATATTCCTATAAAATACTTGCCAACCCCTTAACCCTATTTCTATAGTCTAAAAACTCTACTAACAATGTACCAAATATTATTTAGATGTTTAAGTTGTTTTATATAATTAAATCATATCGTCACTTCCTATATAACAATCAACAATGTTTTGTTGGAGCTATTAATAATTAGGGTTAAGTAAGAAAAATTAAAAATGGGCTCGAATAACAATTTATGAAATGCATGTTTAAAACCACTTATAATATTATGGGCGAGATCGGTTTGGTTCAGTTAAGTATTTAAAATTTTTAAACCATCTTCAGTTTGGTTCGATTCAAATATTGGGTTTTTCATATTAACTTTTTATTTTTGACTTTTAAACTTATTTTGATAAAATGAGTACGGTTTTATGGCTTATAGATATCAATTAGTAAAGTTTCATATTTTTATAGAAAATTTAAGTTATTTTCACAGTTTTAAATATAAATTATTTATTTTTTCATTATATAAAATTAAAATTAATTATAAACTGAATAAAAATAGGGTTCGATTCAGATAATTACTATTTTTAACTTGTATTTAATAAATATTTCAAACACATCGATTTAGATTAATTTTTAATTTTTTTTTTATTTTTCTTCCTCTAAATAACATTCCAAAAAGTAAAAGAAAAAATCAACTTATATCAAAATTAAAATAAAAAGATTAAACCTCAAATTGGAAGGACTAAAACTGAAATTAGACGGTTCCAAATACCAATGACTTTTTGGATTTTACTACCAAACAATGACACGTTTTTAACCTCAGATTTGATTCAGTCACCATGCTTACATTAACAAAGTCACCACTTTAAGTCCACTTTTCTTCTTCTTCTTCTTCTTCAAGTCTTCCACATTCTTGTCTGGTTTTTTTTTTCAATCCTTCAAGCTATGTCAAACACATGTTCTTACCACCACCAAAAAACCTGTCTCTATTGGTTTCTCACTCTCGTCTTCTGTTTTTTCTCACCATTTTCAGTCAAATCCAATGAACTCCAAATCCTATTGAATCTAAAATCCGCTCTCAACAAATCCACAACCACTGCTTTCAATTCATGGCAAACCCCAAATTCCATTTGTACCTTCAATGGAATCACTTGTAACCATGAAGGTTTCATTACAGAACTCGACCTTTCAACTCAGAACCTAACCGGTATTCTTCCATTTGACTCGCTATGCAAGCTTCCATCTTTACAAAAACTCTCTTTTGGTTACAATTCATTACACGGTCCGATCACCGGAGAGTTAAATAATTGTGTAAAGCTTCAATATTTAGATCTTGGGAACAATTTTTTTACCGGGATTTTCCCGGATATATCTTCTCTTATTCAATTAAAGTTCCTTCATTTGAACAAGAGTGGGTTTTCCGGGGAATTTCCATGGAAATCGCTGGAAAATTTTACCAATCTTACTGTTTTAAGCATTGGTGATAACCCTTTTGATCGTTTTCAATTCCCAGATCAGATTTTCAAGTTAAAGAAATTGAATTGGCTTTATATGGCGAATTGTAGTATTGAAGGGAAGATTCCATCCGCCATTGGTGACCTTATTGAGCTTAGAAACTTAGAGCTTGAATACAATTATTTATCTGGTGAAATCCCAATGGAGATTTCAAAGCTTCATAATTTATGGCAGCTTGAGCTTTACTGCAATAATCTCACCGGAAAACTCCCTGTCGGATTAAGAAACCTTACAAAGCTTGAATTTTTCGATGCTTCGGCCAACAAGCTTGAAGGAAACATATCAGAAATGGGGTATTTGAACAACTTGGTAAACCTTCATCTTTATCAGAACAAATTCACCGGCGAAATCCCACCGGAGTTTGGTCAATTCAGAAAACTGGTTAATTTGTCTCTGTATGAAAACATGTTAACCGGTCCTTTGCCGGAAAATCTTGGTTCTTGGGCTAATTTCGATTACATTGATGTGTCGGAAAATTCCTTGACTGGTCCAATCCCTCCTTACATGTGTAAACAAGGCACCATGAGAGGTCTCCTTTTGGTTCAGAACAGGTTCACAGGCGAATTGCCGGCGAGTTACGGAAATTGTAAAACTTTGAAGCGGTTTAGAGTCAACAACAACTCACTTTCAGGCGTAGTTCCGGCGGGAATATGGGGATTGCCGGTGGTGGACATAATCGACATTGCTTATAATCGATTTGAAGGGCCGATTACATCTGATATAACGAATGCAAAGGTGATGAGTATACTTTCAGTAGGATTTAACAGATTATCAGGTGAGTTACCTCAAGAGATTTCGAAAGCTATATCTTTGGTTAAAATTGAGGTTAATGATAATAAATTTTCCGGGAAAATTCCACATGGAATTGGGGAATTGAAAAGATTAAACGTCCTTAAATTCCACAACAACATGTTGTCTGGTTCCATACCTGAGTCATTGTGTTCTTGTGTTTCACTCAGTGACATAAACATGGCTGTCAATTCACTTTCCGGGAAAATCCCATCATGTTTAGGATCTTTAGCGACGTTGAATTCTTTGAATTTGTCACTAAATGAACTTTCCGGAAAAATCCCAGAAAGTTTATCGTCACTAAAGTTGAACCTTTTTGATCTGTCTTATAATCGTTTAGCTGGTCCTATACCAGAGTCTTTATCCATTGAAGCTTATAATGGTAGCTTGGTTGGAAACCCGGGCCTTTGTAGTTCGACCGACCGATCTTTCAAGCGATGTCAATTGGGTTCCGGCATGTCAAAAGATGTTCATACGATTATAGTTTGTTTCGTGATCGGCGTGATGGTCTTGCTTGTTTCGATAGGATGCTTCTTGTATTTGAAGAGGACTGAAAAAGATATAAATGATGATGGTCATTCATTGAAGGAAGAATCATGGGACGTTAAGTCTTTCCATGTTTTAACTTTCACCGAAGATGAAATCCTTGATTCGATCAAGCAAGAGAATTTGATTGGAAAAGGCAGGTCTGGGAATGTATACAAGGTAATGCTATCTAACAGAGTGGAACTCGCCGTGAAACACATATGGAACACGGAGTCCAACAGCCGGAGAAAGACCCGGAGTAGTGCCCCGATGTTAACCAAACATGACGGTAAGGCAAAAGAATTTGAAGCCGAGGTCCGGACATTGAGCTCAATAAGACATGTCAATGTGGTTAAGCTTTATTGCAGCATTACTAGTGAAGACTCAAGCTTGTTGGTGTATGAATACTTGCCAAACGGCAGCTTATGGGATCGGTTACATACGAGTAAGAAAATGGAGCTTGATTGGGATACAAGGTACGAGATTGCAATCGGAGCTGCTAAAGGACTCGAATACCTTCATCATGGATGCGAAAAGCCGGTGCTTCACCGAGATGTAAAATCAAGTAACATATTGTTAGATGAATATTTGAAGCCAAAGATTTCGGATTTCGGACTTGCCAAGATTGTTCAAGCCAATAGTAGCATTGGTAATGACTCCACCCATGTCATTGCAGGAACCCATGGTTACATAGCGCCCGGTAAGTCAATTTCAATGCTTCACTTTCCAAGTTCAATATTAACTAAATTACTAAAGCAACACAATTTTTTTTCATAGAATACGGCTACACCTGCAAAGTCGACGAGAAGAGCGATGTATATAGTTTCGGGGTGGTATTACTGGAGTTAATGACCGGAAAAAAGCCAATAGAGCCGGAATATGGAGAAAATAAGGACATTGTGAGTTGGGTTGGCAGCAACTTAAAGGGCAAAGAGAGTGTTTTAAGCATAGTGGACCCAAAGATACCACATGCATTCAAAGAGGATGCAATGAAGGTGTTGAAGATTGCCATATTGTGCACCACTACACTGCCTGCCCTAAGACCCACCATGAGAAGAGTGGTTCAAATGCTCAAAGAAGCTGAACCCTACCGATTGGCCGGGCTTGTTATCGGTAAGGACAGTGACCCGAAGGAAAAGGAAAACCATTGATGAATTCATATTGTAACATGTGGAGCAACTTTTTTGTAACATATTAGGTAATTTCATCAGCTTGTCATAGGTTGTATGGTATATTGGCCTAGTTTTAGATGGGCAGTTCAAAAAGTTTCGGGTTTTTCTTTTTTCGATTCAGTTAGTTTTGAGTTAAGGTCGTTCAAGTTTTTGTGTCTAGTCATTATATGTTTAGATATTTCAGGATTAAGTTTAGACTAGACAAGTTTAAATTGTTGATTTTCATGATCAAATCAAGTTGAGACTTGAGGCAAATTTAAGGTTTGATTGATCTAATCGAATTTTTAAGTTTATGATAAAATTAGAATAATGGGTCTATTTGTTATTTTCATAGTAATGAATGGAGATTGTGAAAATAAAAGAGTACTATTTTGTAATATTGTGAAATTATTGGTGTGAATTGATTTATGTCACGTTAGTAATAGAATAGGTGCATGAACTTATAGACAAAAGCGGATAAAACGTTTACTTAAAAGCATTGTCTTATCGGCGGCTTCTTTATTATTTTAATTAGAAAAAAATAAAATAAAAGAGACAAAAAAAACATATATATATATAGAATTTAATCTTTTTAAGTAAATTTTTCTGTCTCTATTTTATGATCTATGTTTAAGACTCATAATTAGGGATCTTACTATGATAAAGTTTCAAAATCATGCTAAAACTTATATAATTATAAACAATTAGAAATTCTAATTGATTGAGTTTTAGCTCGATTGACATGAGCATTGTTGCCAATGCAGGAGGATGTGGGTTCGAGTGTACTAAAGCACATTATTCTCCTATTTATGGATTGGAGAAAAGGGTTATGAGTAGTTTCAGACATTGTCTAAAAAAGAACAGATATGACCATACTTATAATAAGATTATATAATCATTTGATTCTATAATGTCTTTTAAGTTATATTTAAAATATTAAAATATAAATAAATAAGACATGTGTCAATTTTTCAACCCATTTGTAAAATTATAAAATTTAATCGATATTAATATTTTTAAAATACTAAAATTATTTTTTTTAAGTTAAAGCCTTGGATCTAAAGAACATAGACCCATAAATACTGGATTTTAAATTTTCAGTTGCTGGGTCCTGGATTATTCAACACAAATAAGCCCGTTAATTTTTTTGTTACATTATAGGCTACAATAATTATCTAAAAGAAAAGGAAAATTCAACCCACAATTATTTTCATATTTATTAGGGTTCAAATTTAGATATATTTTAGGTTAAATTCTAGTATTAGTTTTCTGCATTTTGGTCAATTTTAATCTTTGTATGTTTTGAAATTTGGAATTTCAATCCCGACTTAAATAATAGCAGTTAAATTTGTTTAGTTAAATTTTATTATTAGTTCTATATATTTATGCATAGAGTTGCGATTTAGTTCATATTTTCTAATTTCATTCTTAGAGCTTATAATTTTTGAATTTTGAAATTTTGGTCTTGACGCAAATGAGATCATTAAATCAATTAACTGACATGGGATTACACACGTGATGATATGTTTGTCACATCAGATTTTAGAAATAACAAAACGTAACTTAATGAATTTAATTACTATAATTTGATCAGGACAGAAATATTAAAATTCAAAAAATACAAAAGCTAAAAATGACCAAACTAATGTACAACGATAAAATTCATAGTTTATGCATAAATAGCGGAATTTATTATTAGTACCTTTGAGAATTTAGCTTTTCCACTCATAAATGTCCCTCCCATATACTATAAGGCACATGTGAAGTCCAATTTTTTTCAAGCCCTTATGAGGTTGTCCCGCTCATCGTTTTTTTTTCAAGTATTCGAGCTCTCAACAAAATTAGAAACAAAACTCTCGTAACAAGTTTCAGGTGAAAGATATTTCACAAATTTTTTAAAATCAAAAACTATACTTCACAAACTTCTCTAATGAAAGTTGAAAATCTCTTAACAAGTACAATAATATATTGTAATGATTGATTTTGATTATAATTATTTTAACGTATGACATATTAATTATATAAATTTAGTTTGAAATTTCTTCTTAAAAGAAAAAAAGAATGTAAACTATGCATAAATATATATGTGTGTGTGTGTGCTGCGGGTGTGCCTCGCATTTATCGGATACGTTGCGAACACTTACGACAAGAATCGACAAGAAATCAAATAGGAGCAGAAAGTCACACGATGTTGGGACGAGGAGGTCCCGAACATCGAGACAAGAGGCACGTGGGGATGAGCTAGGTGAAGCACGTCGGGACGACGCGGCGTTCTTGACAGCCAAGCAAGACTGCAATGTCATGACGAGTAGGAAGGTCATGTCACGACAAGGTGACGTATTCGGCTCAAATACAACTACGATTTTTGACTCTCAATATGATTTCTCTCTCAATCGAACTTTATTTCATCCAAGATTATTTCAATCATATTGGACTCACATCCCAAACCTGTTTAAAGGGTTTTTGGAATCCTGTTTAGTAACAATTAATTTCAGAGAATTAGATTTGTGTTTAATATCTCTCGTGTGAGATTTCTTAAAGGTTTTCGGGGAGAGTTTTTGTATTTGAGATATTTGGGTTTCTTTTGAGAATTGCTCTTTGTATTCGGGTTTTGGATACTTTCCATCGTTGTACTCTTTTGTTTGTTGCTTAATGAAAAGTCGAAACTTTCTTTACCCGTGATTTTTTTATCCCTCAATAAGATACTTATATTCCTCTTCACTTTTACTATCTCGTTGTTTATATGAAACAATTCCAACAATACGAAAATATGCAAATCTAGTTGAAAGTTGTGCAAAATAAGTGGCACGCATCATAACTAATCAAAATATTTTACATAAAAGAATATTAATAATTATGTACGGTAAGGTATTAAATTACTAATTATTTATTTCCACTTTAGGTTATGCTTTTCTATTACAATTATTTATTAACCATGATTCTTTTTTATACAAAATCATGATTAATTTTTGAATAGAAACAAAATGTCACATTTAAATCTAATTGCAGATATAATTATATTATATACATGTGAATCGCATAAAAATAATGGCCAAAAAATAATTTTAATCACAGTGGCCAACAATTGTGCAGCTTAATAAACATGAAATTTGCAAAGGTGTTAAAATTAGATTGGATTATTCGGATATATTAGGTAAAAGAAAATTTTAAACCAGTAAAAACTTAGAAACCCAGAATTTTACTTTTGTTTTCTTTATTATTTTTTAACTTTGGTTATTAAACTATTAATAATTTACGTTTTGATCATTCAATTTTAAAAGTTAATAGTTTGAACTATTTAAAAGTTTTCTTTTAAATTACCAAGTTGTTATAATTATTATTATATGGCCTTTTTTATTCGCATTGTCTGCACTAATCAAAAGCTCTCCTTCCTCTTTTCTTTTATAGTTCATTTTTTTTTATAAAACAGTTTTGAACATCACGAATCAACGGATCAAAATTCAAACAATTTTTCTTCTTCGATTTTTGACACTGATCGTTAAATCGATTTGCATCTAAAGTATATTCTTCTACTCGTCGATAGGTACTATTCTACTGTATTGATTGTCCAATAATCTCTTGGAGCTCACTAACCAAACTTTATTTAAAATTTTTTTTAACAATCAGTGACTTAAATGGAAACATTTGAAAAGTTCAATGACATAAATGAAAACTTTCGAATAGTTCAGTGATTATTTTATAATTTTTAAAATTGAGTGACTAAAACGTAAACTTAATAATAGTTTAGTAATATTGGAGCCAGAAATTGAAGATGCTTTGATTATTTTTATCTTCAATTTTTGAAATGATTGAATCGAAATAATGGAACCAAGTTCAAAGAATAATGTTACTGTGGTGAAGATGCGGCCTACCGTAGCCTTGTGTCACCTTTTAAGTTAAAAATATTTGTATGCTCTTTGTTTATGCCATTAATTCGCAGTTCTTTTATTTGTTTAATTTGGAATGAAGAAAATGGATGTCAATTTCAGCACAAAAGTGGATTTATTCTTTTATTCTTTAATTTTCCACTTACCAATTACCATATATCATACAAACAATATTTCATTGTAAGAACAGTTCCATAATCCTTACATCAACAATAATAAAAATATATAATTATGTCAAATAAATAATATGTCAAAATTTATATAAGATGTCTATAAGCCGATTTGTTTGTATGTATGTATGTATGTATGTATGTATGCATGCATGCATGCATTTCTACAATCAACTGAATACAGTCATTGACTGTTCTTTTTTGTTTGTTTATATATATATATATATATATATATATGCATGAATCTCACAAGTGAGTGAAATGGTATTGGCTAGTATAAAGCAAAAACATAGTACACTTGGACAAGCTTAAGCAACACATCACGAGGGTTCTGTAGATTATTCCAACACCTAATCTGTATATGTCTATATATGTAGTGGTAACATTAACGTTATTCCTCTCTACATGAGATAGTGGTGTTTATATGCATGTACGTATATATATGTGTGTGTGTGTGTGTGTGTGTGCCACTTTATGCAAAAGATAAGCACAACACAAACCTACAACAAGAACCTGCTTTTTTTCTTCACCATCCAAGCTTTTAAAAATGGCACCAAAAGCTGTTTTTCTCTTCCTAATGTTACTTAGTTTCATGTTTTATTCTTCAAAAGCTATAAGACATAATCAGTGGCAGTTCTTCAGCATCATGAAAGCCTCGTTATCGGGAAATCCGTTGTCCGATTGGGAGGTAAATGAAGGGGAAGGTTACTGTAATTTCACAGGAGTTAGCTGCAACAATGAAGGATATGTTGAAAGTATGAACTTTTCAGGTTGGTCACTCACCGGTAATTTCCCGGCCGATGTGTGTTCTTATCTACCGGAGTTACGTGTTCTCGATATCAGCCGCAATAACTTCCGTGGAAACTTTCTTAATGGTGTCGTTAACTGCTCTGTCTTGGAAGTGTTCAATATGAGCTCTGTTTACCTAAATGCAACATTTCCTGATTTATCGAAAACGACATCTTTACGTATACTCGATTTGTCATACAACCGTTTTCGAGGTGATTTCTCTATGTCAATTACTAATCTTACGAATCTCGAGGTGTTGTACATCAACGAAAACGATGGATTGAACTTATGGCAACTCCCGACGAACATTTCCCTGCTTACTAAGCTCAGAATCATGGTCTTAACAACTTGCAAGTTGTATGGTCGGATCCCGGCATCGATAGGAAATATGACATCACTTGTTGATCTTGAATTGAGTGGAAATTTCCTTTCAGGTCAGATCCCAAAGGAGCTTGGATTGCTTAAAAACTTGCAGCAGCTCGAGCTATACTATAATCAGCACTTATCCGGAACGATACCTGCAGAACTCGGGAATCTGATAGAGCTCAGAGACTTAGACATGTCGGTCAATCGTTTGAGGGGAAGCATTCCAACATCGATATGTCGACTTCCTAAACTTCAAGTCCTACAACTATATAACAACAGTCTTACAGGCGAAATCCCGGGCGTTATTGCAAACTCGACAACCTTGACCACACTGTCACTCTATGGAAACTTCTTATCAGGACAAGTTCCTCAAAATCTGGGGCAGTTATCACCTATGGTTATTCTAGACTTGTCTGAAAACCAACTATCGGGTTCGTTGCCAACTGAGGTTTGCCGTGGAGGTAAATTGCTCTACTTACTTGTCTTGGATAACAAGTTATCTGGGAAGTTGCCTGATAGTTATGCAGATTGTGAGTCTCTTGTTCGATTTCGAGTTAGCAATAACTATTTGGAGGGACCAATACCAGAAGGACTTCTTGGTCTCCCTCATGTCTCAATCATTGACTTGGCTGATAATAATTTTACGGGCCATTTTCCGGGTTCAATAGGAAATGCTAGGAACTTGTCTGAACTTTTCATGCAGAACAATAAGGTATCAGGTGCTATACCTCGCAAAATCTCTCGAGCTATCAATATGGTAAAGATTGATCTCAGTAACAATCTCCTGTCTGGTTCAATACCTACAGAAATCGGCAATCTAAAGAAACTAAATTTACTTGTATTACAAGGTAACAAGCTCAGTTCATCCATCCCGAACTCCCTTTCTTTGTTGAAATCTCTCAATGTCCTCGATCTTTCTAGCAACTGCTTGACTGGGAATATCCCAGAGAGCCTTAGTGAATTGTTGCCTAACTTCATCAACTTGTCGAACAATGAACTTTCCGGCCCGATTCCTCTCTCGTTGATCGAAGGTGGATTGATGGAAAGCTTTTCAGGCAATCCAGGTCTTTGTGTTACAGTTCATATTCGAAATTTCCCCATATGTTCTTCACACGCTTACAACCACAAGAAGCAAAATTCTATGTGGGCAATCATAATATCAGTCATTGTCATTACTATTGCAGCTCTCTTGATTCTAAAACGTTGTTTCAGTAACCAAAGAGCCGCAATGGAACATGACGAGACCTTGTCTTCATTGTTCTGTTCATATGACATGAAGAGCTTCCATAAAACATGTTTTGACCTACATGATATCCTCGAAGCAATGGTCGATAAGAACATAGTAGGCCACGGAGGATCCGGCACTGTGTATAGGATTGAACTCCGAAGTGGAGATGTTGTTGCAGTAAAGAAACTATGGAGCAGAACAACAAAAGATTCTACTTCAGAAGATCAGTTGATTATAAAAAAATGCTTGAACACCGAGGTCGAGACTCTCGGAAACATAAGGCATAAAAACATAGTCAAACTATATAGCTACTTCTCGAACTTCGATTGTCATCTATTGGTTTATGACTACATGCCGAATGGAAACCTTTGGGATGCTCTTCATAAAGGATGGTTCCATTTAGATTGGCCAAACCGACATCAAATCGCACTTGGGGTTGCACAAGGCTTAGCATACCTTCACCATGATCTATTACCACCAATCGTTCATAGAGACATCAAATCAACCAACATCCTACTTGATATCAATTACCAACCCAAAGTTGCCGATTTCGGAATAGCCAAAGTATTGAAAGATTCAACCTCTACAATCATAGCAGGCACATATGGTTACTTAGCCCCTGGTAAGACACGTCATGTTATTTCATATGTTTTTTTTCTTTTTGTTGTTGAACTTAATGTGATTGTTGGTTATGACAGAATATGCATATTCGAATAAAGCGACAACGAAGTGCGATGTTTATAGTTTTGGGGTGGTGTTGATGGAACTAATAACAGGGAAGAAACCAGTGGATGCAGATTTCGGAGAGTATAAGAACATTGTATATTGGGTTACAACAAAGCTGGATACAAAGGAAGGGGTAATGGAGGTCATAGACAAGAACTTGTTGGGGTCATTTAAGGATGAGATGATTCAAGTTCTTAGAATTGCAATGTGTTGTACATGTAAGAATCCATCTCAACGTCCAACAATGAATGAGGTTGTTCAATTGTTGATTCAGACAGACCCTTGCTTAACAGATCCTTACAAGTTTTCAACAAAGACCAGAGACGCATCGAATGTCACAGAGAACCAACCAGAAGAGGTAGAATCATAACAACTTAAAGCTTTTTCTCTTTTGATTAAATTTTGCTGATTAGTGGCTTGTAGATTCTCTTTCCGTTTTCTTCTCTTGTAAGGACCCAAGGAATTTAAATCACTATAAACTGCTTTATGGCAACACACAGCATGAAATCATTGCATAGCTTCCAATAGCTTTCTTTTCTCTGTATGTATGTATGTATGTATGTATGTATGTATTACATAACATCATACACCTGGCAATCTTGTATTTGTGGTCTCCCAAGAAGAATGAGATTGTAATGGAAAAAAAATAGTCTTTTAAGTATGGTGGAGAGTCCATATGGAGAAGTGGAGAAGCTATGTTCAACCAAAAAAAGGAAGGGTATATATATTCATTCAAATCAGTACATGAATTGTTCTAAAAAATCCAGATTCTAGAAGAGTAAAAGTACCTAATGATAAACTTTTTTACAGAATCAAATAGTTTACCAACAAGAAGGAAACAATGCTTGTTATTCACAATGATGGGTTCTCAAGTTGAGTTGCCCACTTTGTGCCTGAAATGATAAAAGCAGTGGTAGTAAATTGGTAAAAGTGGGTTAAACAATTCACAACAAGAAAGTTTTAAAAAAATGTAGATGATGATGATGGTTGATTGAACCACTAAAAAGGCCACTCATACATAAAGAACTTGAATGCCTGATTAAAGTGGCTTAACAGGGTTGAGCACTTTACAATGTTTTTTCCATGAAAAATTGAATATAAAAATATTGACATTTACTTGCACTTCCATTGAAATAGTAGAAGACATCAACAAATTGGGATATTATTTGATTTACTGATAATAAAGTGGATTATATACCATCAATGTATCAAATAAAAACCTGAAAAAGAGATGAATGGAAGATCATGATAGATTGACTTTGGAGGAATTTAAGGGGCCTTCTTTAGTCCAAATGGATGAATGTTTGGACTTCCTTCTTGGATCAAACGAATCAAGAACTTCCATTTATTTGGGCTTTTGACAATCTTTTGGCACTTTTTGGATTAAGAAAAAAGGATTTTAGATAGGGTACTATAAATAGAATAAGTTTTTACATAGTTTCAATTATTATTTAATGATTAAGAAATGTCATAAGTTTTTGTATTTTTTTATAAATTTAAAATTTAGTCCCTTTATTTTTAGATTTTAAAATTCAGATCCAATTATTTGTTAATTTTAAGTTCATTACAACGTCAATTTTTAATGATTAAGATATGCAATAAGTTTCGGTATTTTTCATAAATTTGAAATCTAATCCTTTATTTATTTCAGATTTTAAAATTTAGATCTAATTATTTGTTAAATTTAAGTTCATTACAACATCTATTTTTAGTTTCATGGATACTAAGTGAGTATTGTTTTATTATTCAAAATGTCACATAAAAAATTTTAATAGTGTTAACAATTGGATCTGAAATTTGAAATATGAAAGCGTAGAGGATTAAATCCTAGAAATAAAAATATAAAAATAATTTGTAAAGATTATATTTAATTTAGTTGTTAAGTGGGATAAATTGATTAACTGAAATTTAATATTTAAATGTTATTTTGATTATCGTTGACCTAAAAGTTAATAATATTTTTATTATGTTTGGTTTTGGATTTTAGTTTATTTTAATATTTTAGTTGGATAGATAACATTATTTGTTAGCATTATTTTCAACACGAGTTACAACTTGAAGAAAAGTTAAAACTTATTATATTCTGATTCGCATATTAGTGAATTATTAACGGCTTATTAATGAAGTCAAATATGCTAAAATCAAGACAAATAAAAATCAGTTAAAGATTTTCAATACAATCTAAGTTTCCTTAATAAAAGATTTGATCTTCAAGGATACTTTAGTGGAATTAATTGATTTTAATTTAACAAACAATATTAACTCTTATATATGCCTGGCTTGTTAGGTTAAATAGAGGAATGAAAGAGCACTATACTTGTTTATATAGGAAATGTTTTATTGAGTGTAGATATCGTAAGTAGTTGAATTGAATCAATTAATTTATATCTAAGATTTGAGGAGAATTATCCAGATCGAGTATAGGAATGATGTTACCACTTGGTGAGTGAGTGGAACTTATATCATAACTTGTACTTATTGAGAGCATGGTGAAATAACTCTTTGGGCTAGGCCACACAAATATAGAAAGCTTTCACAACTTAATATACATATATATGGACTAATATTTGACAGGGAAAAAAAAACAATTTCTTCAACTTGTATCATAACTAAACACTTGACGCACTAAATGGTGATCATGTTGTTGGTTTCTGTGCAAGATGAAAGGTGTTTTAATGACCAGATCCCCTATGTTGGACGACTTCAATTTTGTTTACTAGAAAGTTAAGATGATGGCTTTCATTAAGTCCATGAATGAGAAGGCTTGGTGTTAAACTTTGACAAGCTGGGAACCTCTTATAGATGTTTTAGGTATGACGACACCCAAATTTGAGACAACTTGTACAAGTGAGGAACATAAGCTTGCTAATGGAAACCCCAAAACTCCTGGTGCTATTTTTTTGGAGTTGGTGAACAAAAGTTCAAGAGGACTTCAAAGTGCACTACAAGTAGAGATGCTTAGTTAATTCTTGAGACTACATACTGGGAAATTAGCATTGCGAAGCAATCAAAGCTTCAGATGCTGACTACAAAGTTTGAGACCTTGAGGGTGCAAGAGAAAAGGAATAAATAAGAAGACCCTATGTATCACTACTCATCCAACTGTTTAGAAGAAGATGAAGAGCATCTCAACAACTATGTTGCCTTCACTACTCAAGTTACTTCATTATATTCGACTGATTCAAAAGCTGGTAGTAAGATTAAATTTAAGGAATAAATAATTTTAAAAAACAAGATTAATTTTATCAAACAACATAATTACATTGAGTACTTAATTTTATTAATATATCAAACAACTTTTTAATTTTGAGGCTAGAATTTGCAACTCAAGCACTTGATATATGATAGGTTTTATATCAGTAATGTTAAATTCAGAATATCTTAATGCAAGAAATTTATATGTGCCCATTTTTCATTTATGTATGAATTCTTAAAAGCAGTCTAGATATCCCTTGGTGAAGTTATGTTTCTGTAAGTGTTATATAATCGATTTGTGAGAGAATTCAAAATGTATCCATAATGAATGTAGTCATCTTCTTGTCTTTTACTTCTCTCTTTTAAAGTAACATCAGAATTTGTAGATGTTGCTCTGATAATGGTTAGAGATTTAGATCAAGAACATAAAATATCTTCAATGTAGTAACAAAACACCATCTTTTCTTTTCTTTTTGTGTAATTGGTCCGATTGAACCTATCTAACTTGATCATATCTTGATGAACTTTAAGACTTGAAGTTAATTCAATCTCCATGTAGAACATGCTTATAATAAAGCCTTAAGGTTGTTAAAAGAATTTATAGTAAAATAATAATAATAAATAGACTTTGAGGCGTGAGACAGATTCCTTAAGGCTTTATTATGCTTCCAAGAATATAATAAAATCTTAAAACATCCAAAGCATAATAGTAAAAATGATTGAACATAAAGGTTCTTTAAATAAACAAGGTAAAATTACTTCTGATAGTCGCTTAACTATTGTCAGAAATTGGCCGATTGGGTCTTAGCCTGATTGGCATTATTGTTAATGCAGAAGGATGTGGGTTTGAGTGCGTTGAAGCACATTATCCTCCTATTTAAGGTTTAAAACTTACTCTCATAAAATGAGTTTAATCATGCAATCATCATGTTTTTAAAAAATATTTTTTATTGGTGCCGCGTGACATATTGACAACACCGGATTAAAGTGTGATAAATTAAAACGTTTAGGTACTTTATATGAAAAAATAAGCAAAAAAGGGTTTATGAAATAGTTTCCCTAAAAGCATATTTGGTGTTGCCTAACAATGTGGCGGCAACTTAAATATTTTTTTTTACAACAATCAATCTAAAAGAGAAAAGTTTTACATCAAGTCTCTAAATGTTTTGGTTTATCGCACTTTAATTCGGTGCTACCAATATGTCAAACAACATCAGTGATGGTTGGAAGAAAATAGGGTGATGTCATCAACTAGTCAAGTGACATTAATCTTCATTGTAAAAGAACATCTCATTTTTGTAACTAATTTAATTCCTATACCATTTTTTTATTTAATTAGTATTATTTTTATAAAAAAATCCCCAATTTATTTATTTATTCATAAATAATATATTATTTCATAATATTTATTGCGAACTGCTTTTTTTGTTTTGTTTTTTAAGATAAAGGGAAAAAAGATATCGAAGTCAAACTACGAACAGACCAATCTGCACATTTGGACAATAATTCTGTAAGGATCTTTACCTCCAGTAAAATTACCCAAAGAATAATAATAATTAAGAAAAACTAAAAAATAATTATTAAAAAACATAAAGATTCCTTTTATAAATTATTTTATTGTTTATTATTATATTTTTAACTTTTAGTGATTATATGTATATATTCAAACCATAATTTTTAAAAAATTTAAAATAAAATATACACATATTTAATCCAATTCAAATATTATTATTAAATAAAAAAATGCATGGGCACAAAGCTTTCGTTACTGTTATTTTTGTTTTTGCAGATACAGTCTAAATGGAGGTCAGAAATTCAGAAGAAATAAGTGCCAAAAATAAATTCAAAAACAGTCCATGATTTGCTGTCACCATAAAAAGATTTAAAAGAAAAACAGAGTACCCTCTCTGTTATTTTAAATTAAAAAATTATTAATCATAAAATGAAATGAAAATTTAAACTGTTTATTTAATATTTCTACGAAATTTTAAAATATTTTAATTGATTTTGTAGAAATATTTTATTTTATATTTTTAAGAAATGAATATATTTAATTTTTAAAGTTTCTGTTTTTGTAATAGAAGTCCCGAATTAAATTTTAAATTGATTTTTAACTTCAAAATATTTTAATAAATTTAAAATATCAATATCGTATCAATTTTTGCTTAGATATTAAATGACAATTTGGGTAAAAAATGGAGGCCAATCAGATGACTTTAACTCTTTTTTTTTTTTGGAAGGATTTTACAACTACAATCACTAATAATACATGTATTCACATCTATAACCAAAACTAATTTAATATAAAATAAAACCGAATTGAAAAATCAAAATTTAGAATACATATGGTGAAACTTAAACCTAGAATAAAATTATGAGAGAAACCACACGTGGTATTTTTGCATGCTAAGGTTTGAAAGTGGACACTTAAGATCCCGAGACCTCATAGGCCGGTTAATTTTAACTTTTGAGGTTTTAACATTTTTAGGGTTTTCATACTTGCTTCAATCGTTGTTTTTCGGTAAAAGTATCATTGACTCTCCTGTATTAAGAGTCAGATTGTATTTTACCCATTCAACTGAAAAAATAGGCAAATTAGTCGTTGTACGTTAGATCTAAAGAGCAAATTGATCATTCTGTTAAATTTTTCATTCATTTCTACTACTAAAAACTGGTCTTTGCAAGTCAACATGCGGTATACGTGGCACACTACATGTCACTATCTTGCTATGCTGTCAGCCACGCTAATTTTTAATAATATAAATGGATGAATTTTTAACAGGAAAATATTAGTTTGTACAGAGACTAATTTACCCAATTTTTAAGTAAATGAGATAAAATGTAATTCGACTTACTAATGAACCTCCGTGATACTTTTACCTTGTCTTTCTTTTCAATTCTACATATTCTAATTTTTCACATGTCTAGTTTTAATATGATCTCTACGTTAAATCAGAGTTGACGTTTATAATTGGACCCGAAGTAACAATTAAGTTGATGGATGAAAATGATTAATAAGATCTTAATATATATATATTTTATTTCTCAGGGTATTTACTGGAGCGAGTTTAGTAACTAATCATCCGCATTTTATAGGCTCATTAAGGGTATAAATGCTGATTACGAGTTTTAAAACTATTTTATACCCAAAGCGAAGATCAAACCCTCGACTACTTATTAAAATAGGAAGATATTGATATTTGTAACATTCGAGTTAAAACACTTTATTTGAAGAATTTGGTACCACCATTATTTACTTTTTGGTTGTACCAAATTATTGATGATTCATTGTCAGTATTATAAAATCAATTCCTAAAATTGGCCTTTTCCTTTTAGTAAAAAGCCTTTTCTATTATATCATAAAAACGTCATTCCTTAGCTAAGATTTGAAATTTTGGCCTTTAATTTAACTTTTATAATTTTTTGAATTTTAAAATTTTAATTATGATTAAATAATATTCATTAAATTCATTAAAAATTTTATTCTCAAAATTTGATTAAAAAAACATATTATCGGATATATATAATGTTATGATAACTTACTATTTTTACATATTATTTACAAAAAATCGCTTAATGAATTTAACGATTATTGTTTCGCATTAAGATTAAAAGTTTGAAATTCGAGAAGTATAGGGTTTAAGAATAGGGCAAACCAAAAATAAATTGGTATTGAAATTTACATGTTTTTATGAGTTAAAATATAATTTCAACATTTGATTAGCTTATATCTTTATGCTTTTTAAAAGATTAAATTAAAATTTTATTATTTTTGAGATAAAGTATAATTCTACTATATATTAACTTATAATTTTATAAATTTTAAAGGATCAAATTGTAATTTCTCATTTGGAAGCCAAGAGCCTTGCTAACCTCCACCATCAGCCTTCTAAGGACTAAATCTAGAAATTTACACATAATATCGAAATTTAACTAAATTGATTTAACTGCTATCGTATAAATTAGAATTGAAGTTTCGAAATTTAAAAAGTAGATGGACTAATAGTAAGATTTAACCAAAATTTAACACAGAATTCATTTCATGCAATGTGAGTGTATAAACGACAAACACCCCCCCAAATAAGAAAACAAAACTGTACGATTACTATAATATTATTATTCAAGAACTGAATTTTGTTTTTTCAGTTGTGCAATATTATCGATTCATTGATTTAAAAATTGAAAGAAATGGTCAAAGAAAACCAAAAGCCGACAAAAGAATCTTACGTCACTTTGAAGTGAAAAAACAGAGCAGCTGCCGTGGCAAATTTGCTTGCCAGTGTGCCCTTCTGCCGGTCTGGTCTGTCACTGTGCCTGCCCTGTGCTATGTGGGGGCACTGTGTGACTCACTGGTTTCTCTCATTGTTTATCACTATCAGTTCATCAAAAGAGATCCCTTTTTTCATCGTGAATTTTATAGAAAAAAAAAGGGGGTTATTTGGGGTGTCTTTGAAAGAAAATTTAAAAAAAGAAAGGTACGAAAAAAGAAACGATTTTGAGGGACAAAAGGGTGAGTCTTTAAAGAAAGAAGAATATGATAAAAAGTTGAAACTTTGCAAATGGCTTTTCAGCTTTCACTCCCCAAAAAAAAGATGGTTGCTTTTTATTTACACCATTAGAATTCCCATTTTGGAAATGAATAGCCATTTTCTTTTCCTTCATCATCTACCCATGTTTTTTTGGCTTTAAAAAAAAACCAGACAACCTTAAACCCAGAAAGCAAAAAAAAAACCTTAAACCCATTACTGTAATGGCTGTTGATAGCTGTAATGTCCAACCTACCCTCGGTCTTCTTCACACCTTTTGTAAATCGAAGGTCGTTTTCGTGTTTTCACAGATTAGACTTGAGTACTGTATAGCTCTGTTTCTTCCTGTGTAAAAAAAAAATTCACTCCTTTCTCTTATTGCTTGCAAAAAGGCAGACAGGATGAAGCCAGGCAAATATAAACATATATTTTCTATATATAATTTCCTTTTTCGTTTTCCTTTTAATGAGATTCTAAAGGTGAAGGAGGAGGAGCAATGGAGCATATGGTTCATCCATCATCAATCATGGTCATTCATCATCATACATTGAAATGCAGTGGGAATGGATTGAAGAAGCATTTTTAATGATGTTATTATAATGCTACGCTTTATTTTAACTTGTATTAATGGCTATGATGATGGTGATGATGATGTATTTTCCCAACTTCCCATGGATTAACACTTTGCTTTCTATAAATATAAAGAGATGGTTGCTTTATCTTCATGCATTTTATGTATGTACTCCAATGCACTTTTAAAGCTCTGAAATGTTGAAGCCAATTGTCAGAATGGAATGATTCCATTTTGCCTTTAATGGAACTTAGAACTTTGTTTGTATATTTAGCTTCATTGTTGCATTTTGGCCCATGGAAAAGAATCATTTCATTTGTATGTGGTCCATGTAAGTAATAAGCCTAGTTTTTTTTTTTTTTTTTTTATGTATGCCAACTATGATGTTTAAGGATGCTAATTTGGTTGACTTTAAGCATTATTAGGATTTGAAACTTTGACTACCTTATTGTTCTACATTGCAACAATGATTTGAGTACCTTAATGAATGTTAATGTCTTAAGGTTTATGTATGCTATCTGTTTTGCTTATCCTTTGTTATATTGTATCATAATTCATACATTATGTCGTTTACGTCGATTCGATATATGCCTTACATGTTCATTGCAAGACAGAATCTGTTCCCCGTTTACTATTCGGTTTTGTTTGAAACATATTTGTACCATGGGGTTGCAACGAAGATTCTATTTTCGTGTTTAAACCGTTTGCAACAATGCTTTCATTAGAGCAAGTTTTCATGTCTGCTGATAGAGAACAATTTGTAATGCTTTCACTTGATGACTTGTTTACACCGTTGCTCGTACAAATCGTATATCGGTTTTATCTTATCATCTAGTATAGGTTTCAGCTTCTTCTATTGCAGCTTTCAGTTGCATGACCTTAGTCTAGGCCTATAGGGTTCTCACTTTTGTGGCATATTAGGCATGTTTTTTTCAATAGGCTGTTAATTTTCGAACCCGGATGAAGTTGGAAGCTATGAAGCTTTCTACATGTTCACTATGACACTGCACTATGGTCAGTTAGAACCCAATTCTGCTTCTTTGCTTGCTTTATATGCAGCTTGAAATCGCAATCAAGATTTTGCCGTAAAGTTGCACCATGGTCATTCTTGTAGAATCAAACCTCTGTTCAATAGGCCTAGATGATTATCCTTTGTTGCAATGTTAGTGTCTCAAGGTTTATGTATGCTATCTGGTTTGCTTATCCCATGCAAAAACATGGTCTTATTACATTTAGCAGCATGGGATTCACATTCTGTTGCTTGTTCATGGATTATACTACCTGTTTTTCAACCCTATTCTTATCATTTTTGTTCTTGCATCAATAATCAAATCAGTCTGTTAACATGCTCAGAACCCTTTCAATGCCACACTATGGGGTTGAAGCTAATGCATAGATATCTTAGCTTTTTGGCCAATTGGATGACATTTTCATATATAGAAGATGCATGTACACTAGAGAAGGCGGCATGGTGTATATTGTTTGTTCGTATACGGACCAACCAAGTAGATATTGTAGGAAACCGGAAAGTGATAGTGACATTTACGAGAAATCGATTTGTTGGAGCGGTAAGGGTCTGGCCTCGTTTATTCTGTAACTGCAGTTTAGAACCCATGGTGCTTTGGTCTTTGCTTGAACCTTTCTCTATATGGGAGGAGTTTATATTCATATTAATTTCTCATTAATAAATGGATCAATTTAATCCCTATACAAATAAAAAGAATCAAATAGGTCCAAATTATAATAGAGTTAGCATTTTCTATATAAAAAATGTCTTGAAACAATTGCATTTCAATTCTAAACAAAAGATTTCATTTATAGAACTATAAAAGCTTTAAAAATATAAACTCTATTAAGCAGTAAATATTAACTTTCTTCCAATTTGACTCATTTGAATAGCACAAGGACTAAATTGAACCATTTAATAATAAAGTAACTAAAAGGACCTCTTAACTACATTCATCATAAATATTCACTCAAGTATAAGATGTTAACTGAAAATATATCTATTATGCATCAATCATTTGTTGAATTCATTCCCATCACATACATACATCATTTCTCTATGGAGTTAAATTCCCTACTGGATTTCACATTGTTGCTAGTTTTACAGAGAATACATTCTACTGTATAAAAAGCTTGGCCCTCCTAACTCACCATTTTAGAAGTACACGCTTGGCGAACCGACATCGGTCCTCATTTTTAAGGGAGCTTTTTGGAAGATTCATCTTAAACCTGATAATATACAGCGGCTACCATCTTGATGCTCGGAATGTGTACCAGACAAGTATACAACTTAAAAACGATGGTTGGGAACTAGGAACGGAAATCACCGGCTCCCATAATAATTATTGAAATAGATCTGGAAATGACCACATTATGAACCGAGCAAAAATATCCGATTCCAAGAACTCTATATGAGCAGCTCTTCCAATTAATGTGTTCAAGTTCCTGCCATGAGAGGATGTGTCGAAGTTGATATCACAACGCACAAACACCCTATTCTCAGCTGTAGGAGCGCGTATCTGGTCCAAGCAGTTATTCAACATCTCTAGAAATGCTTTTCCCTTTTTGGAGTTGTCCATTGACGCTGCCCGGCATGACTCGATTCTGGCGGAATGATACGGAACATAACCATCCTGAGAGAGATGCTATCTGTCAATGGCCTTACGGTAGAAGGGAAAACATGAACAGCTAATCAACTTTTTAATGGGTAAACTGCACAGATAGTCGCCCAACTATAAGAAATTTTCATTTTAACCACCTAAAATAAAAGGCTTGCAATTTAAACACCCGGATTACAGTTCAATCATTTTGGTCACTCTTGTTAAAATCATAAACAGCAAGCTGATGTGAAAATAAAAAAAATAACAACAAATTTAGCCCTCAATTTTTATATATTATATCGATTTAGTCATAATTTTAAAAAATTAACCTTCAAAATTTACAAATATTTGATCCTAACTTTAAAAATTCAAAGAAATGTATAAAAGTACATAAATATTTTCAAAAGAATATAATTATAAATTTGAAAATATTTATGTATTTTTATATATTGAATTTTAGAATTAAGATCAAATTGAAAACATTGTAAATTTGAAGGTTAATTTTTAAAATTATGACTAAATCAATATAATATATCAAAGTTGAGAGCTAAATTTGTTATTATACTAATTTTTTAAATTGTCACGTCAGCTTACGAGAGTGACCAAAACGATCAAACTAAATAATGTGAATGCTTAAATTGTACATTTTTTATTTTGGGTGCCTAAAATGAAATTTTTCTATAATTGGGTGATGATCTTTGTAGTTTACCCTTTTTAATTATAACTTTAACGTCTTAATCACATAAAACTTCTAAATTAATTTTCATTAACCTTACTGCTTACAAACAAACAGCCGGATGATCCTAACAAGTTCGAGAAGAAAAAAATAATAATCAGCAAGGGCTGTGGTGGAATACCTGGGGTGAAGAAAGGAGGATTATATGCTTGAAATTTTCCAGAGATCTTTGCTGAAAGAAGGAAAGGAAAAGCATTATATGTTTCTGCCATGTCTTAAGCAAAACAGAGGGCACCAGATACGAAGAATGGCAGTAAAAGTACCATACAAGTCTGTATTAGGAGGCAAATTGCATTTTGCCTCCTTTACTAAAAAAAATAATAAGCAAATTAATCTTTGTACATTGGATCGAAAAGCAAAATTGGTATTGCTAAAATTTAATTCATTTCTATTGTTAAAAATTGAGCCCTGTACGTCAAAATGAGACTGTCCAGATGAAATTTTTAACAAAAAAAAAATTACTTTTTAATCTAACGTATAGGGACTAATTTGCCCTTTTTTTGAGTAAAATGGGAAAAATGTAATCTGACTCCTAGTACAGGAGCCCACATGATACTTTTACCGAACAACAGCAAACTCGAGACCATTTTGCATCTTTGTTCTCAATACCTCGCAAAGTTTGTAGAAGAATGTGTTACGAATATCAGGGTCGTCAGCAAAAGTGAGCTGATGAATGCATTGTGTCCCCTTGAGCTTCTTCAAAAGCCACAGTCCAGAATTGAATAAAGAATTTGAACTGTATAGATATCCCAAATGTGGACCAGATAGAGACACAAATGTATGGAGGAATCTCAGGTAAGGTTCCATAGCACTCTCTGCAAAATGAAATGAACATCTCTAACAGACATTTCAAAGTGGTGAAAATGGAAACACGGCTTTAAACAAAGATAACCGACCTGCTAATGCTGTTCTTATTATAACGTTTCCGATAGAATGCCCGACAAAACTAAGTTTGATATCTCTCAAGTGTCCAGATCTCGAAGCTTTATCCATTTTCTTTTTAACAAAAGAAATGACTTCATGCGCCAACCTTAGTCCCATTTCTCTAAAGTCTCCAGATGTTTTCTCTTCGTTTACTTCGGACATAAGAAACTCTATCTTGGGATCTATCAAAAGCCATTGGTTCCGAACAAGCCGCAAATCCAAATGATGCCCCTATCATGTTCAAGATAGGATCAGACACATTAACTCACGTGACAAACTGTCCGTAGCACAACACCAAAACCTAACAAGGCAACAAAAATTTAACCCAAGAAACAAGTGTGGGAGAGAAGAAACTTGCCTGAAAACCATGTACAAAGATGACAATCTTTAAATCACGGCCACTTTGCGCAGCACTTGCACTTGATAGCTTTTTCACAGCTTCAGAACTAGGAACAGTGCTTGTGGTAATTGAATCTCTTATGACCAAGTTCCTCATGTACAAGTTATCACTAGAAGTACGTTGAGGTGCATTCATTACATGCTCTATAATTACAATAGGAATTCCTGAAGGATCTCCAAATATTTGCATGTCTTGGATTGATCGGCTGTTCATCTGTGTGCAAACAATCATTAGCGGTAAACTAAGGCATATGTAAATAAAAACAATAAGCATTAAATATAAGGACTTACCCTCATTTGTGCAATACTTCGCCGATGAAGCTCAGCCCGCATAGCTGCCATCTGTGCAGGCTGCATTCCACAAGATGAATTTGAAATTGAAAAAAATTATTGTTGTTCATAGCCGATTATGTCAGCCAAGAAATAAAAACATAAATGAGTAATTACATCATCTGTTAATTTCCACAAACTTGAACCCCTCTTATGCACGATTTGGTGGGAAGACTCATCAAAACTGCCATTTATGTAACGATGAGGCATGTCAACTTTGGAGTACACCATCCATATTGACCATTCAGCTCTTCGATCTTTAGCCCATTCATCACGAAGGAAGTCCAATATCCGTGTTTTACTATCCCTGGAAAGAGACTTAAGTTTTAATAAGAGGGATACTGAACATAACAAGCCTACATTTAGGGGAGAAAATGTCTAACAGCAAGAACAGGAAGTGAAGATGTATGTGCTAACCTGTGGAAATTGAGGAAAGTGTTCCATAAATAAAACACTTGATCACCCGATAGATTAAATATTTTAAGTACATCATCCTTCGATAAATTATGGAGCAATCTATCACTTAGAAACTCTAATCTGCCATTTACTCTCTGTTAAGAGACAAAGGTGTTATAATTTTAATATATTAAAACAAAAAAATAAGAATAAGAGTACACTGTTCAATAACATAAAGCAAGGACCTCAAGACCATTTTGTGGCTTGCCTTGTGCTGAATCGTCAGCATCAGCAGCAGCCGGTTCTTGCAGAAAGGAATCAAATAACTTCATATCATTCATTTTGGAGGTAAATTCAGTCAAATCAACAGCATGGTTAATGGCATCACTAAGTTTTTGCAGCTCCGCAAGCAGTGTGTCACGAGCATTTAATAATGCCTTAACAAGCATGACCTGTTTCAGATCAGTAGAAGCCACTTGATCCAGTGCCTAGTCAACCATGTAGTCGAACTATTAGTGCATTAATATTGATTATCAAGGATAACACGAAGCTGCATTAAAGCAATACAAAATTTCCCTTATAACCCACATAACCCACAAGAAAAAGTTCCATAAACCCATACCACTTAAATTAAGAATTGGAAATGGATATATTAAACTCTTACAGCTTAAATAATCAAGCCTCATGAAATTCATACATTCTACTAACCATAACCCACAATTTCCACCAGTCCAATGAATAGACTAGATCCACAATAAGGTAATAAACTTTGTTCTCATGCACACACCTTGCACACTAGATTCTGAGATTATATTACAGCCATAGAACATTTATCCATGCCACATTCCAGTGGTGACACCAAAAATCTATTGAATGTAATGCCACAATCAAGCAGAAGCACAAATGGGAAAGCTATGGTTAAGGGTAGTTATTGCATTTCAATTTTAAAAGTTTAGAACAAACCTGAGTAGATCCATCAATGCTTTCACCAGAAACATCATTAGTTGTAGAATAAGCAATGCTGAAATGATTCAACAGGTCAAGTTACTTCAACATATCATCAAAGCACAATTTTACTTTAATAAATGAAACCACCCCTCTCCGTTTATCTCATTCCCCCCAAACAACCACCCCCGCCACCACCCTGAAAAAGGGTTCGGAAGAGGAGATGAGAGGAATATGGTTGGTGAGAAGGTTAGTCATCATTGTTTCTAGATCTGAGACAAACCTGGGTACCTTCGTGTGGACCTTGCAAGAAACAGTTTTTAGCAGAGTCGTGTGAACACTTACATCCACAAGAACAGCATGAAATGCATCAAAGTAAACAGGGCAATAAGAATGAAGTCCTAAAAGAGCTTTAGGAGGGATTCGGAATTCATGGATGGCAGCCGGGCAATAATCAGGAGAAGCCTGAAAATCAGAACTGATTGAATGCATCCCAATCAATTATGGGCAGTTTTAACTTAGAAAAATAATTGATGAGAGAAATGAAACACATTAGCACAAGGAATATAAGTATAAACTTTAAATTTTAACCATTCATACATAAATAGGAGTTCTCAACTTACCCATTCACCAATACAGGAGCATATAGAAGCTCAAACTTCAAGATGACAGCTGATGAGGGAAGACCCTGTCGGATAATGCTACATCAGTGCCAAAATGAGAAACAAAAATTGACTTTCATGGCTAGACAATAGCCAAACAGAATCAAAGAAGAAAGACTTCTATACATTTCCTTTCTGAGTAGCAAAATTAGATTGAAAGAAAACCCTGTTGACTTTCAGGAAGATCCAATATCATTTCTATTTTCATATGGTTGGAGTAGAGATTTTAGCATCTGTTAGCTTAGAGGCATCAGAAGGCAGAGAAAGGTTTCTGGTTGGTAACGTATTTGGTGTGCTTCCCTGTTCAAGGGAATGCAGAGATACACAAGAAAGAGATTGGCTACCTCATTTTCAGGAATAGGTAGATCAAAGGCAACCATGATAGATAGATAAACATCCTGTCTCGCATATTTGATTCGAAAAGGCTGTGTTGCAAAACTGTTGTCCGTATCATCAATCCTCCATACTCCAAATACTTCATCAGAAACAAGACTTGGGGCTGCAACATTTTCTAATCTTATTAACAAAGAACTGCTCTCTAAAACACTACTGCATTAAGCTTTCAGAGTGAAGTATAAAACTCATTAAATAAGTAGGAGAAAACAACAAATAGTTCAAAAAATAATTCACCATTCAACAAAATGAAAACCAATTGTCAGTTTTAATTAAGAATATAAAGGACATTATAACTATTTGCTTCAACTGCATCAAAATCAGTCGATCAGCTAATATAGCATATTTAAATATAAGTTCAAAATAACTTGATTTCTAATCTTATGACGAAGTGGAAGCATTAGAAGAAAAAACAACAATTTCACCAAATTACCTTCGTATTGGACGACTCTCGCAGGTGTTCCTACAGGAGCATACTCATCATTGTCCCATCTAACAGTTAGCTTCAGTTGATACCATCTAAGCCACACAAGAACCAGAAGGCAATTCATATGTATAAAACTCGAAAATAAACAGAAAAATGCAAAAAAAAAAAGAAGAAGCCATACCCTTGCTGGAAAAGATCAAGGTTATGAAACCTATGGATGTAAATTGCAATCTCCTGGACACTATCCAACATTACCACCGGCTGTACTTCAGCCGGGTGAGGCTTTGCATCTGGTAACTTCTTTGCTTGTACACTTCTATTATTCAAACCGATTAACCACCCAAGACGTCGTAACATATGTAATCAAGTATCCACAAATCTCGCATTCCCTCTTCGTTTCTCACTCTTGCATCATCCTCAAAACTGAATCGATACGTGTCTCATAGAAATCATCAAAAGAACAAAGCAACCACACAAACACTTTATTGATCCGTGTCTTCAATTCTCTTGGTACCAAACAAATGCAAACAGCTGCAAACAAGGAACTATAGTCTAAATAACATAGTTTTTAAAAGGGAAACAACCATTCCAAAAATAGTAAAGGCATAGTCTCTCATCATAACTTCAAAGTAGAATTGCAATATGATAATGCTAAAACTGCTACTAAAACACAATTATTTGCTCTAAAGGCTGCTATTTACTAACAACATTAGCATTCAAAGTTCAAATCCTATGAAAAAGAACAAAGAAACAACATATTTGAAATTATAAACAAAATCAAACTACTTTGTCCGGTATAAAACTGTGCAATTGATGATCAAAAGACAATCATGAGCAAAAAGAAAAGCAAGTACAAGAAACAAAACAGAAGAAGGACAAAACCTGGAGGGTCAGATCTGCAAGGTTTTGCTACATTTTTTGTGAGACAAAACCCATAGCTAGGGTTTGCAGCAATTTTTTGGGTGTTGAAAATTATTAAAAATAATAAATGGCAAATGAAAATAATGGAGATCTCTCGTGGAATACTATGCAGTAATGTTTTTACTTTTTAGTGACTTTTTATGGTCTGGTTGTGGAATTTTACGATGATGTCCTTCCTCTATCTGCGCGCCTGTCTTCTCCTGTCTTTTTTTTTTTTTTTTTTGCGCCAAAATCTGTCGAACTAGTCCGGTCGATTATAATGAAAAACCGGATCAACGGCCCCTCTCGAGTCTCGCCGACCAATCCGGTTCGGTCTTGGTTCGGGTCTCCTATCCACCCATTTACCCGCCTTTGAGATTAGGAAGTTGGGCTTAAGGCCCATTATTAATGGGTTAACTAATTTATAAGTTGATTAATTGATAAGATATAATTTTTTAAATATTAATATTTATATATTTTACAGTTAAATTTAAATATTTTCATTTTAAAATTAAGTTTCAGTTTTTTTAAGTTTTATAATTTGAAAAAATTTAGATTCAGTTATTGTGTGTATAATACCATATATGATTTGATTGAAAATAAAGATGATAAATTGATAATTTTGATAGAAAATACTAATAATATAGATGATTGAATTATGATTTTAAATTATAAACAAACATATTTTTTTCTTTTAAAATTTTTAATCATTTTATTTTTCTCATAAGTTAATATCTTTTATTTTTATGCAACTAATTTTTTTAAAGTTTCTAGGTAGTGGATTTTTTTCTTTTCAATTTCAATTTATTTTTATTTCATATTATATATTTTTAAAAGTAAAATTATATTGCATTGAATATTCAACAACAAGAATTCTGTAAAAAAATTGAAGAAAGAATTGTGTAAATTTTAAAGTTTCTATGTTATTTATTTTTTAATTACTTATTATTTTAAAAAATTAGAGTTGGAGAATTAGTTGAATATCGATGGATATATGATAATAATTATGTGTCTTTAAAATTTGATGAGGTGCCAAAATTTTATTGGAGCCTAAAACCTAATTTTGAAGATCATCCTAATTTAAGGTTTCTCATAATATATTATTCAAGAACTGAAATTTGTTTTTCAATTATACAATATTTTAGTTAAGCAAATATGTCGATTTTAAAAGGAAATTAGGGTTTTAGGCTATTCTTTCCCAAAATTTAGGAAATAGTATTTTATATATAAAACATTAAAAAATAAAAATTTATAAAAATTCATAGAAAATCATAAAATGCATTTTTAATGATTTTATATATATAATATTTGTTTTTTCCACATGGAACCATCCTAGTGTGCCATGGGGTAAAACCTACCTAGAAAAAACCTGCACCCTTGGCTTGCGTTCAAAGATTCTAAAAATATAAAGAAATTTTTTAACATAAAAAAGAGTGAGTTGAAATATAAGTGTCAACGGAATAGGTCTAGCAAGTTTACATATATTAAAAGATATTTTGTAAAAATATTGCCCGTATTTGGGCTAGAAAAACGGATAGAAATAGCTATAAAAACATTTACAAAAAAAACCCGATTAAATGTTTGTTCATTACGGGTAAGGGTTCCAATTGTCGAGTAAAATTTTTACCCAATTTAGATGCACTAGAGAGCAATATGGATGACTACATTGAAGAGCTTATAAAATTGATCCACGTCATCATCAATTACCCATTCGGATTTGATGTGCCAAATTATAATCGTGCCAAATTGTTTGTTGAACTGAAAGTTTTTCTTCATTATCTCGATTCTATTTTTTTGTTAATTATTTGATTTTTCGCATCTTTATTTTAATTTCATAGTTTTTTAGGTTTATGTACATGTTTATATCCACACTAACATGAAATACATGAGTCCCATTTATTTGGGAAGACACTGATAAGTGTTGTTTGCTTATAAATTTAGATTATCTCATAAATAGATGCATGTTTAATTTTGATTATTTTGATCGTGATTTATCTAGAGTTACTAATTTGGGTGGGTGAGTAAATGTTTTGTGTCACAATTAGGTGCTTTGTAATGTATATAAGTATAATCGAAATAGTTACGATCACTTGGCTACTTCTGTTGTAGGATACTGCTCGGATGTTTTCCGCCAATTTAGTAAAGCATAAAACTAATCATGCTTAGTTTATGTAATGGTGGAAGATGAAAATGGGAAGTAACTTGGAAACAATTCAGCCAAAATATTGAGATGGAAATAAAAGTTCTAAAAACATATATTTCACTCAATCCAAAAATGAATTGAATACTTGGAAGGACTGATTGATCCAGATTACAAGGATGTTGTGGGCAATATTGTTATCTACTGCTTCTGAAACCATCCTTTTTTGCTTAATTTATGGAAACACACCTAATAAGGAAGGGATGATTTCTGGAACTTTAGTAACTTTATCAAGAATGTTGTCACATTGTGTACCGGATCCGGTGATGCATGTTGCAAGGCAGGTGTGATCGTGGTGAGAAATCATCATCCCTTTTTGATTTGGTTTAGCACTGTTGTGTTCGCTCATTGAAGATTGCAGACTCGTTTTCTCCTTAGCTTATTTCTGAAATTTTGACTTATGTAATACAAATCATAAAGTGCATCTTGATTTGTTTTTACCAATTGTATACATTTAATGTTGGATTTTGTAAGTATCTAAATCTGGTTTCGGTGGTGAAAATGGTAAAGGATTGTTTTCACCACTAAGTACTGAAATTTGTTTTCAATATTTGGAGTAAAAAAATTATATCAAATTGAATATCAAAATCAAGTACTTAATTGAGATAAAACAAAACTTGAGTATCAAATTGAAACCTGAACATTTAAAATTCAAAGGAATCCAATCCAAAATTCAAAACATAGATTGAAATAAATCCAGATTTTCTTGTGGGGAGGCTAAGTTGAGAGGCAGCGACTCTACCTAGAACTGAGAGATGATTAGGAAACCTAAGCCACTTGGAGAGCTAGGTATGATAATCTACCAAGCCCACATCATCAAAAATTAGGCTAAACCACCTACCCACTATTTACATGAAATAAAATATTAGATTTTCCTTTCTAAATATAATTTTTACAAAATCAAAAACCTAATCAACCCTTAAATGTCTCTAAATTTCTAATTCGACCCCTCTTCTATTGCTCATGCTCCAATTTAATCATTTTCTACTTGTCTTTGAATTAATGCATCCGAATTTCGTTCCTGACAAGATTTAAACATAAAATTCACCAATTAACAAGAATTAATTCAAGAATAAATTGATTTGAACACGTAAAATATACCAAATAAACATGCTATCAGAAGTAAATATCAAAATCCTTTGTTTAAATGTAAAAGTGAGAAAACAATAACAACATTATGAATAGAAGACCCAAACTGATCCAAAGACTTCAAAAAAAAAAAAGAGAGAGAGAGAGCAAACACCAGAGATCTATATAAACAGAAATTACATCAATAAAATTACATCAATAACATGACAAGAAACGACCAATAATCCAAAGCAACTAACATTACACTACAAATTAAATTCATAGGCTCCAACAAGAATTTCATTATGCATTTAGGCACAATAAAACATATTTGCGATTTGGGTATAAACCAAAACTTTAAAAAACAAAACAAACAAGAAGTCAGTCATATATATTGACAAAATTCATACAAAAACAAAACAAACAATAGGTCAGAATTCTCCCCCACTTTCATATTTTCGTATGTATACATTGAGAATCGGAAAAAAAAAGAGACAAGGAACAGAAGTAGAGGTGCCCATGGGTCGAGCGGCCTGGCTCGGCCCGACGGCTCGCCCGAAATATGGGAGTGTTCGGGTAAAAATATAGGCCCAAAATATAGGTTTGGCCAAAAAAACTAGGCCCGTTTAGAAAACGGGCCGGGCCTCGGGCACCACTTTTTTGGCCCGGCCCGAATATAACAAATATATTTTTAAATTTTTTAATTTTAAAATATTTTAAAATACTTTTTTTAATTTTTTTAAAAATAAATTTTTGGTGTTTATTAAAAAATGGGCTAGGTCGAGCCGGGCTCGGGCTTAGGATTTTTTTTGGGCGGGCCGAAATTTTTTTTGAGCCCGACTCAAACCCAGCCCATGGACACCTCTAAACAGAAGTCAAAGCAGAATTCTTCTAAATCGGTCTACCTAACAGTGAAAACATAATCATGCACTGCATATGCATACAACGTGATAACACCTTGTACCATAAATGTGAAATTGTACATGCACACTATGTATGAGCTTACACAATATTGAGGCATCTTTAAAACTTGTACATTTTGTAGTTTTAACTTACTTTTCTCTGCTTTGTCAATGTGTCAGTATCGATATTCAGAAGCCAAAGGTTTGCGAAAAGCTCGTTTCTTATGTCAAAATATTAATATAACATTATTCATTCAATATGAATTACAAAAATAAATTTACAATAATTATAAAAAGTTTATATATTCCTTAGTACACTGCTTCATGCACGTTGGGTTTATATAACTCTTCCAAACAGTATGCATGATTGACACAACCGTCAAATAGATCCACAAAAAAATTTGGTAGGGCCTCGCTCAACTTTCTCACGATCCTAATCTTGCCAATCTACAAAAATAAACAATTTAAGTAGAATTTAGTAACAAAACTAAATAGAATATTATCAGAAATATCGAAATCTTACTTTTATTTCCCCGCATTCATTTGCATATTCATTGTAATGCCGGAGAACATTTGAGCAGAATCGTACAACAGCAGCAGCGCTCAAGAGTTCGTAACTCTTTCGGCTATAGTCATATACTTTATACAGCATCGGTTTGCCATACAAAGAATGTACCCAGTTACTCAAATTTCTATCTAAACTCATCTAAAGAATAATTAAAATTGTTAAGCTCAAATACTCCTCTCTTTAGGAGATAATCCAGATTGATAAGAAACCGACACTTATCAACGTCTTCCCAAATAAAAGGCGAATCAAGTAAGCACCTAGGGCTCATGTAATCCCTGTCAATGTGGACATAAACATGCAAGTAAACCCCAAAAAAACTATGAAATTAAAATAAAAATACAATAATCAATCAACTTACAAAAATTTAGACTTAAGATAACGAAAAAAAACTCAGTTCAAAAGACAAATTGAAACAATCATAATCTGGCTTATCTGACCCAAACGGGTAATTTATGATGTCGTCCATCAATTTTTTAAGTTCTTCACTGTCATCATCCATCTTGCTCCTTGGTCCATCTAAATTAGGTAAAACTTTTACCCGACATTCAAAACCATTCCTCGTAATAAACAAACATTTAATTGGGTTTTCCGTACAAATGCTTTTACATCTACTTTTATCAGTTTTTCTAGCCCAAATACGGGCAGCATCTAGAAATATATTTACAAAATCCCTCCTAATATAACTAAACCAGCTAGCCCTATTCCTCTGTGAACGCCTATGTTTCCAGTCACTCTTCTGTTTTTCAAAAAATTCCATTATATTTAAATAATATTCAAACGCAAGCAGATATTTCTTTTCATGACATACGATTTGATAACAACTGAGTAAGTCGTCATCATTGGCATGTTTAACCAAGAACTTGTACATTCTAAGAGCTCTGTCTTATCTTCATAAGTCAGAAAAGTTGAAGGAATTTCTTTATTTAAAAATTTTAAGACACCCTTATACGTATCTAAATTATAATCATTGATAACACAATGTGGTACATCCATAGCTGTGGGCCTACAGCAAACTAGAAACAAAAATGACTATAGAGAAGTGGAGAAGCTATGTTCAATGGAATTGTTTTCAACCAGGAAAAAAAGAAAGGGTATCAAAGCAAGTTGGCCATTTATATAAGAATCAAAATATAAACATCAGGCACAAAAAAATCAGTATATATATTCATTCAAATCAATACATGAACTGTTCTAAAAAATTTAGATTCTAAAAGAGTAAAAAGTACCTACTGATGAATTTTTTTACTGAATCATATAGTTTACCAACAAGAACATACTAATTAGCAAGCAATAAAACTGTTTGACTGAATAAATAAAATGTATCATAGATGCTCAATTGATTATGTTATAATCAATATATGAGTATGACATTACGACGAGACTATAATGTAAATAGATGTAACCATCTAAATTAAAATAAAACTAAGTCCTGATTAAAATAAAACAAAGATTGTACTGATTAACAAGAAAGAAGGTTTTGCAATAGGCCTGGGCGTGCTCATGGGTAGTGCAAATAGGGACGGAGATGTGAGTGTCAAAAATAATTATTGAGGGCGATACATAATCGGTAATAAAGAAAAGCAACAAAGAAAAACCAAATAAATCAGAGATTGGAGTGTATTTGGGATATCAAGCCACATATAAACAGATTCAGACTCTTGAGATACAAATATACGAGTCTACCGGCAAATCAACTCACCCATTTCCTAGCTACTGAAAGTTTTAAATGAAGGGAAACGGTTTACTTGGAAGATTCGATTCTAACTTCGTTGTGCAAAAAATGAAGAAGTTGGCGAGGAAGCCGAACTGAGTGAGACGACGATACTCTAGAAGAAAGAACGACAATGGGAATTTCTTAAGGTTTTTGAATTTTTTCGGAGATTGGGTATCAGGCTTTGACTGTCTGGGCTCTTTCAGTGAGTTTCTTGGTTTAATTTTTATTATCTATGCGCAGCCCGTTTTGACTTTTTTGGGCTGACCTTTATTTGTTTTCTTTAGTTTATTTCTTAATAAAGCCCAGTTGGTTTATTAAAAAAAATCAAGATAATTAAAAAAGTAAAAAAGACATAAAATATTTTTAAATTTCAATATAATTAAAAATTTAAATTTAAATTAAATATATAAATTATTTAAATGCATGATCAGTTTTTGAATATTAACTTCTTTATACAATATTATCTTGATTTACATAAAATAATTTACAAAGATTGATGTAAATTTGAATATTTTCTCGATTAAAATTTATTACTTTTAATCATAACTTTTTATTATTAAGAAAAAAAGTATTTAAAGAAAAAATATATAAACATTTAGAAACCAAAATCAATTCTATTAATTAATGGATGTAAGTCGATTGAGTATTATTGTCAATGCAGGGAGCATGATCGGGAATAGACATCCATATGAGGTGACTTTTTTTTAAGAAAATATTATTATTAATAGTAATTATGGACAATGATAGAACGAAGACATAATATATAGTACAAACAATAAATAAATCACCACAAACCAATATCCAATTACATAAACAAGATCAAAGTTTCAACAAAGATAATTGACAGTGTCTTCAAAGTTTTTCCTTCACCATCAACATGGATTATAACTCAACTCTATACCCCGATGTGTTCCAGCTAAAGCTTAAGGGAAAATTACCAATAAAAGCCCCTTTTATTTTTAAATCTATCGAAATGGGCTAGGTCCTAAATTAATTACCGAAATTTGCCAATTTCTCCCAAAACGCGTCCACGTCAGCGCGTTACCAGGGGATAAAACAGGAAAACCCTTCCTCAAGGAAGTGTTTTTCCCGTGTCTGCTACAGTACCAACGGGTTAACTCCCCAACGGTAAAAAAAACTATAAAACCCCCATTTTATTTTTTTTACATTTAAATCCTTTCCATCTTCTTTCAAAGCTCTCTTTAATTTTTTTCGAAAAAGCTCTAATTTTATTTTTTGATAGTGTTAGCAATGGCTAGAGAATTAATTCGTCTCGATAATAAACACATATTCATCGAATAAATTAAAATGGTAAATGTTAAATTTAATTTTTAAATATTATTTAAGATTTTTTTCATTTATGAAATTTTTAATAATTTTTATTTCTTATAAAAGTCTTTAGATCGGATATTGTAATGCTATATCCGTAATATGCCTGGTCCTCCATCACCGTTGATAGAAAATTACCTGCAGGAAGCGGGTTTTTGGCACGTGGCGACGATAGGCCGGGGATGAAAATTGGACCCGAAACTCATTAGTGCGTTGATAGAGAGGTGGAGACCCGAGATGCACACATTTCATCTTCCATGTGAAAAGTGTACTATCACTTTGGAAGACGTGAATTTGCAATTGGGATTATCGGTGGACGGGTACGCAGTCACCGGGTCCGTTCAATCTGGTGATTAGGGAACGGTATGCTACGAGCTTTTGGGTGCTATTCCGAATAATATTAACGGAGGTCGAATCGAGATGAGCTGGTTATTAGACACATTCCCAGAGCTGGATGATTATTCTACTAAACTAACAAGAATACGATATGCTCGGGCATATATTCTTAAGATAATTAGAGGTTATCTAATGCCGGACTTGTCACGAAACCTTGTACATTTGAGATAGCTACTGAAACTCGTTGATTTTAGAGCAACTAGTGAATTTAGAGGGATCTACCGTGTTGGCAACATTGTACCGGGAGATGTGCGGGGCGACACGAACGAACAAATCGAAAATCAAAGGTTGCCTATCATTACTGCAATCATGGGCACGGTTTCGCTTTTCATTTTTACGTAATGGAGTGGACCACCCATATACATTCCCACTAGTAATCATGGCCACGTCGTTCGGGTTAGAGAAGCCAGAGTATGATCGTTTCAATTTGTCTCCTGAACTGAGATGTTTCCTTTGTTATCTCAAGTCTAAATTTTTGTAAGTTGATTGATTTTTTGTATCTTCATTTTAAGTTCATAGTTTTTTTTAGGCTTACTTACATGTTTATGTCCACATTGACAGGGATTACATGAGCCCCAGGTGCTTACTTGATTCGCCTTTTATTTAGGGAGACGATAATAAATGTCGTTTTCTTATCAATCTGGATTATATCCTGAAAAGAGGAGTATTTGAGCTTAACAATTTTAATTATTCTTTAGATAAGTGTTTAGATGGAAATTTAAGTAACTGGGTACATAATTTGTTTACTTACATGTTTAGACGTTGATAACTGGATTACATTGTACCGCATGTCCAAATGGAACGACGCAGCCATGGTTATGAGTGGAAATGTATATGGGTGGTCCACTCGAGAACGTAAAAATGAAAAGTGAAATCTTGCCCATGATTGCAGTAGTGATAGGCAACCTCTAATTTTCGCTTTATTCGGTCGCGTCGTCCCGCAAATCTCCCGGTACAATGTTGACAACACGGCAGACCCCTAACTAAATTTACCAGCTGCTCTAAAATCAACGAGTTTCAACAGTCACCTCAGATGTATAAAGTTTCGTGCCAAGTCTGGTATCAAATAACCTACAATTATCTCAAAGAATGTATGCCCGAGCATATCATATTCTTTCTAATTCAGTAGAATCATCATCCGGCTCTGGGAATGTGTCTCGTAACCAGCTCATATCGATCTGACCTCTATTAATATTATCCGGTATAGCACCCAAAAGCTCATAGCATACCGCTCCCCAATCACCAAATTGAATGGACTCGGTGATTACGTACCCGTCCACCGGCAATTCCAATTGCAAATTCACGTCTTCTAAAGTGATAGTACACTCTCCACATGGAAGATAGAATGTGTGCGTCTCGAGTCTCCACCTCTTTATCAATGCACTAATGAGTTTTGGGTCCAACTTGCACCCCCGGCCTCTCGTCGCCACGTGCCAAAAACCTACTTCTCGCAGGTAATTCTCTATCAACGGTGATGGAGGACCAGGTATATTACGGATATAATATTACAATATCCGATCTACATACTTTTATAAGAAATAATAAAATAAAAATTATTTAAAATTACATAAATGAAAAAAATCTTAAATAGTATTTAAAAATTAAATTTAACACTTACCATTTTCAGTTGTTCGACGAAAATGTGTTTATCATCGAGACGAATTAATTCTCCGGCCATTGTTAACACAATCAATTTTTTTGATTTAAAAAAATAAATTCAAAAAAATAAAATTAGAGCTTTTTCGAAAAAAATTAAAGAGAGCTTTGAGAGAAATTTGAGAGAATATTGAAAGATTGAAGATGAAAATGATTTAAGTGTGAAAAAAATGAAAGGGACATTTTATAGTTTTTTTACCGTTGAAGGGTTACCAGCGGTAAAAAAATAGCCGTTGGTACTGTAGTAGACACGGGAAAAATGCTTCCTCAAGGAAGCATTTTTCTGCTTTATCCCCTGACAACGCGCTAAGGTGGACGCATTTTGAGAGAAATTGGTCCATTCCGATAATTAATTTAAGAACTGACTCATTTTGATAATTTTGAAAATAAAAAGGAGCTTTTATTGATAATTTCCCCTTAAGCTTCAATCGGAACGCATTGGGGTATAGAGTTGAGTTATAACCCATGTTGATGGTGAAGGAAAAACTTTGAAGACACTGTCTATTATCATTGTTGAAACTTTGAACTTGTTTATGTAATTGGATATTGGTTTGTGGTGATTTATTTATTGTTTGTGCTATATCATATGTCTTCGTTCTATCGTTGTCTATGATTACTATTAATAATAATATTTTCTTAAAAAAAATTAACCTTATATGGATGTATGTTCCGATCATGCTCCTGCATTGACAATAATACTCAATCGACTTACATCCATTAATTAATAGAATTGATTTTGGTTTCTAAATGTTTATATTTTTTTCTTTAAACACTTTTTTCTTAATAATAAAAAGTTATAAATAAAAGTAATAAATTTTAATCGAGAAAATATTCAAATTTACATCAATCTTTATAAATTATTTTATGTAAATCAAGATAATATAGCATAAAGAAGTCAATATTCAAAACCGGTCATGCATTTATTATATAAATATTGAATTGATTATATTTTATTTGTAGAACTTCCACTTTCTAATACTAACAACTTTAAATAATTTATATATTTAATTAAAATTTAAATTTTAATTATATTAAAATTTAAAACATTTTATCTTTTTTTACTTTCTTAATTATCTTGATTTTTTTTAATAAACCAACTGGGCTTTATTAAGAAATAAACTAAAGAAAACAAATAAATGACAACCCAAAAAAGTCAAAACGGGCTGCGCATAGACAATAAAAATTAAACCAATAAACCCACTGAAAAAGCCCAGTCAGTCACAGCCTGACACCCACTCTCCGAAAAAATCCAAAAACCTTAAGAAATTCCCCTTGTCGTTCTTTCTTCCAGAGTATTGTCGTCTTACTCAGTTCGGCTTCCATGCCAACTTCTCCATTTTTTGCACAACGAAGTTAGAATCGAATCTTCCGGGTAAAACGTTTCTTTTCGCTGAAAACTTTCAGTAGCTAAGAAATGGGTGAGTTGATTTGACGATAGACTCGTATATTTGTATCTCAAGAGTCTAAATCTGTTTATATATGGCTTGATATCCCAAATACACTCCAATCTCTGATTTATTTGGTTTTTCTATGTTGCATTTCTTTATTACCGATTATGTATCGCCCTCAATAATCATTTTTGACACTCACATCTCTATCCCTATTTGCACTGCCCATGAGCATGCTCAGGCCTGTTGCAAAACCTTCTTTCTTGTTGATTAGTACAATATTTGTTTTATTTTAATCAGGACTTAATTTTATTTTGATTTAGATGGTTACATCTATTTACATTGTGATCTCATTTATTGAGTCGTATTGTCATACTCATATATTAATTATAACATTATCAATTGAGCATCTTTGGTATATTTTATTTATTCAGTCAAACAGTTTTATTGCTTGCTAATTAGTACGTTCTTGCTGATAAACTATCTGATTCAGTAAAATATTTCACTATTAGGTACTTTTTACTCTTTTAAAATCTAGGCTTTTTAGAACAGTTCGTGTACGAATTTGAATGAATATATATACTTTTTTTTGTGCCTGATGTTTATCTTTTGATTATTATATAAATGGCCAAGCTTGCTTTGTTACCTTTTCTTTTTTTTTTCTTGGTTGAAAATAATTCCATTGAACATAGCTTCTCCACTTCTCTATAGTCATTTTTGTTTCTGGTTTGCTGTAGGCCCACAGCTATGGATGTACCACATTGTGTTATCAATTATTATAATTCAGATACGTATAAGGGTGTCTTAAAGTTTTTAAATAAAGAAATTCCTTCAACTTTTCTGACTTATGAAGATAAGACAGCAGCTCTTAGATTGTACAAGTTCTTAGTTAAACATGCCAATGATGATAACTTACTCAGGTGTCATCAAATCGTATGTCATGAAAAGAAATGCCTGCTTGCGTTTGAATATTGTTTAAATATAATGGAATTTTTTGAAAAACAGAAGAGTGACTGGAAACATAGGCGTTCACAGAGGAGTAGAGTTAGCTGGTTTAGTTATATTATGAGGGATTTTGTAAAGATATTTCAAGATACTGCCCGTATTTGGGCTAGAAAAACTGATAAAAGTATATGTAAAAGCATTTATACGAAAAAACCCAATTAAATGTTTATTTATTACGAGGAATGATTTTGAATGTCAGGTAAAAGTTTTACCTAATTTAGATGGACCAAAGAGCAAGATGAATTATGTCATTGAAGAACTTAAAAAATTGATGGATGTCATTATAAATTACCCGTTTGGGTCAGATAAGCAAGATTATGATCGTTTCAATTTGTCTCCTGAACTGAGATATTTTCTTCGTTATCTCAAGTCTGAATTTTTGTAAGTTGATTGATTTTTTATATCTTTATTTTAATTTCTTAGTTTTTTTGGGGTTTACTTGCATATTTATGTCCCCTGACAACGAGCTGACGTAGATGCATTTTAAGGAAATTGGCCCATTCCGATAATTAATTTAGGACCTGGCCCATTTCAATAATTTTGAAAATAAAGAGGTTTTTATTAGTAATTTCCCCAAACCTTAAGAAAAGAGAAAGTCAGCTCTGATACCAAGCGGGGGTGGAAGGAAGGGTTTATAGAGTATGAGTGGAAGGGAATATAAACTCTTTGATTACAAAAGGAAAGTTTACAAAAGAGAAAACTAAAAAGTAAGGTAGTTAGAAATTTATAAGATGTTATACAATTGAGCTTTCCTCCCTATTTATAGAGGAATTCTAAAAATTCTATACAATTGTATTTTGAATCCCGTACAGTGTTTCTGATAAGGACTCGGCTTCTTTGTGGATGTGGTTGCTTCCACGTCTCCATCTTTTTGCATGGCTATTTTTTATCTTCCATAATTAACTATTCCTAAAAATTGTGAAAGATGTTTTTTATCTTCTATTTTTTCAGGAAATTCTTTTATTTTTACAAATCGAGTGTCAGTTTAAAGATAAAACTTGTGATCATATTACGCATATAGACTCTAGAAATGAAACAACATTTCATCTCTGAGTAAGGGTATTAATAGTCTTGTTCATATAACTTCTTTTTATTTTGGTAGGTTATTTAGTAAAGTACATTCTGTAGAAGAAAAATAAATAACTTAGGAAATATAAAAGATTTAGACTTAAATCATGAGTCTAAAGAAATATTAACTAGTGTTAATAATAAATTAGATCAAGTTTTAATAATAACAATAAAGAAATATTTTATTATTGTAAAAATAAAAGAATTTCTGAAAAATAGAAGATAAAAACATCTTTCATAATTTTTAGGAATAGTTAATTATGGAAGAACCTTTTTCCAAAATTAGCTGAAAAATAGGAGGATTATATGATAAATTAAAAAGAATATTTGTTTTTGTTGGACTAAACAAGACGAAGAAGTTGCAAAAATATAAAATGAAATTACTTATAACCCAAAGGTTTATTTACCTAAAAAGGAGATAAACTAATTTTAGAAACCGATGCATCACAATATTATTGGGGATGTATTCGAAAGCCAAAATAGCTAATAATAATGAAGAACTAATATGTGGATATAGCTCAGAAAATTTAAACCTAATGAGGTTAATTATATTATTTATGAAAAAGAATTGCTAGCTATTAAAAAAGGGATAAAAACTTTCCTTATTTATTTAGCACCTGAAAAGTTTATTATAAGAACTGATAATCAGACAGTCAAACAGTTTTTAACTAACAATAGTTTAGAAACTGTTCCTAGAAGAATTAGGTGGTATAATGATTTATGTACTTTTAATTTTGAAGTTTTTTATATTAAAAGTGATGAAAATCTACTTGCTGATTTTTTGAGCAGGCCTTATGGATAGAGGTAAACAACCTCTAATAGTTGGTGAATGGACAACCGTTCACAAAAAACCCAATAAAGGGAAAGCAGAATCAAACTCCAAAAAAGGATTTGTACCTGCACAAAAACTATTTTATCCTAACCAAGGATATTATGTGTCTTATCCAATGGTAAACCAACCACTTGGAACAAATATTTTAAATTACCCTATGGTAAATCAACCAATGAGAAATACTTTTTCATTAACCCCAAACACGGTGAGTCAATTAAATTGGTCCCAAAATCCGAATTCAGTATCACAAACAAGTTATGCTGAAGTCATTAAGGGAGCTGAAAATTTGTTGAATCAACAACAAATTCAAGATTTAAAAGATCTTTCAAAAATTAAAGATTTTTATAATCCTGGTTTATCACCAGAATTTTATGATTTTATAAATGAGATATGGAAAACTCATATTTCAAACCAAAGAGCTGATTTCCGAAGAGCTCTTACCAAATTTTCATCTTTCTTAGTTGAAAAAATAACTAAAGAAAATGAAGCTGAAGATTTATTATTAAAATCTATTTTATATACAGAATGGGATGAATTCCAGTTAGAATTCATTGATATTAAGGAGATAAACAATCTTCTTGATATTATTCAATATTTTATTCATAAAGGAAAAACAATTCTATTATGAATAAAGTATTTAGAATATGTATGTATAATAAAGCTAGGAAATTATTACCAGAGAAATATTCATAAAATAAATAAAGAAATTTGCGACAACAAATTCAATTTCAAAAGCTTTTTTCGAATATTTTCTACAAGCATATGTTTTTACCGATTATTTAGATAATGAATTTCCTACTTTAAAATACGACTTGATCATGAACCATTTGATATAACCAATATTGAATGGGGTTTTACTAAAGAAATAGTTGTGCAAAATCTCTCTTTTCATCTCTTAAAAGATTTTCCAGCCATTGTAAAGTCTGTCTTACAAAACATCATAAACAATGATGATTTTTATTACTATTTTCATATTGAAATTAGTAGTCTAATTGGTATAGCTGAACAAGAAAAATTTTATCAGCCATATCAAATTTGGATAATTAAAAAGATGGTTGGAACACCCCAATTATCTCTTTCAGAATGAAGATAAAAACATTTGTCAAAAACAATTGATAAATGTTATACTAAATTTGAAGATTATCAAGTCCAAACAGGATTAGATTTATTATCACAAGCCCATTATCTTCTCCATGATGAAATCTACAAACTATGGACGGATGGCAGAAGAATATTGGCATTTCCAAATGGAAACATCCAGGAGGAAAGAAACGAAGAATCTGTGAAGCTGTTAAAAAAGATTGCTGAAATGGAGATAGAAGAATTTCCATCTCACATCACAGAAAAAGTCAAATATACATGGGAGACGTGGAACTCACCACCAAGACTCTCATCAGATTCTTTACATTTAGATGAAATTGAAGAAATGAATCTCAATAATATGCAAGAAGGTTGATGTCAACAAAGATAGCAACATAGATTGATGATGCAAGCAAGATGGAAGTAGCCATTAATGCTTGATGAAGACATCTAGATTAAGACATCTAGATATTATAATTTTTCTTTTTATGTCTATGATGAGTATTAGGTTTTACTCCTAACCATCCTAGTGAATTTTTATTAGTATAATTTCTTATATTTTTAGAGTTTTTCTCATCAATAGTTAGATTTTTTATATTACTATTTAACATACTGATTATACATTGAACTTTATTTAAATTATTAATCAAATAATTATCTGTTTGACTATCTGACTCTATTTTTCTTTTCCTATATGGATCTGGTGGTTCAGTATCCATGGGTTCTGGAACATCTATATTTTCATCTTCAGATGAAGTGGTTTCTTCATCGGAATTATAAGTTGAGACTTTTATATCTTCATCCCGATCATTGAAGTTTTTATTCATCGATTATTTCTTATATAATTCTTTTTTTCGAATTACTTGAACTACTACTATCATCATATTTTAACATATAATGATAATTGAACATCTTGAAAAGATCTTTATGTTTTCATAAAGTTCTTCTATTAATTTTAAATATTCAACTCTTTCAAGTTGATCATTACTATTAGTAAATTTTTCTTTCCAATGTTCTATAAGTGTTTTATAGGATTGGAAATCATATTCTTTTGTTTTCCATCTTTTTACGTTTTTTATAATTTTTAACATAGATGACGACTCATCGATGAAGTGTTTTCTTCATCGATAAAACAAAAATATGATCTTGACCATTACCATAATATAAAGGACCTAAAGTACTCTTATTGGGGAGGAAGGGTCTATTAAGAAGATAATAGAAATTTACATCACAATAAGAGTACTTATTTGAATATAGAAATAATAGAAAAAGTCATCGTTTTTATGATGGTTTGTAATAAAGATTTTACTACATTGAAAAATCTTTTAAAAGATGAAAAGAAAAATTTTTACTACTATTTCTCTAACAAAACCCCATTCGATACTTGTTATATCAAGCGGTTCATGATCTAGTCTAAATTTTATAGTTGGGTATTCTTTGCTTATAAAATTTTTAAAAACATAAGATTGTAGAAAATATTAGAAAATGATTTTGAAATTGAATTATCTGCTGATTTGAGATAGTTCCATTAATATTGTTGAATATTTCCATAGGTAAAATCTGTCTAGATTTGTTATATAAATGATTCTAAATACTTTATTCATAATAAAATTGTTTTTCCTTTTGAATAAAATATTGAATTATATCAAGAAGATTGTTTATCTCCTTAATATCCATGAATTCTAACTGAATTCATCCCATTCTCTATATAAAATAGATTTTAATAAGAAATTTTCAGCTTCATCTTCTTTAGTTGTTTTTTCAACTAAGAATGATGAAAATCTAGTAAGAGCTCTTCGGAAATTAGCTCTTTGATTTGAAATATGGGCTTTCCATATTTCGTTTATAAAATCATAAAATTCTGGTGATAAACCAGGGTTATAAAAATCTTTAATTTTTGAAAGATGTTTTAATTCTTGAATTTGTTGTTGATTCAACAAATTTTCAACTCCCTTGATGACTTCAGCATAACTTGTTTGTGATACTGAATTCGGATTTTGGGACCATTGTAATTGACTCACCGTGTTTGGGGTCAATGAAAAAGTATTTCCCATTGGTTGGTTTACCATAGGGTAATTTAAAGCATTTGATCCAAATGGTTGGTTTACCATTGGATAAGACACATAATATTCTTGGTTAGAATAAAATGGTTTTTGTGCAGGTACAAATCCTTTTTTGGAGTTTGATTCTGCTTTCCCTTTATTGGGTTTTTTGTGAACGGTTGTTCATTCACCAACTATTAGAGGTTGTTTACCTCTATCCATGAGGCCTGCTCAAGAAATCAGCAAATATTAGTAATAAATTATAGATATTAACTAATTGAGTTTAATAGGTGTAAATTTTTTATTACACATTCTTTTATTATTATCTTCAAGTGGTATTTCCACAAAATCCTCTTTTATTGATAACCAAATAGATTGTTTATCAATAGTAAAGGGTAAATATTTACATATAAAATTATTTCCTAATAATAAATCAGTCTTCATTTTTGGAAAACAAACTATTTTAGGAATCATAAATTTAACATTGTTTATGTAAATTGGTATATTTTTAGCTTTGTATTTTATAACATTTTTACTTCCATCTATTCCTAATATTTTTATGGGTTTTTTCATTAATAAAGGTAAACAACCTCTAATAGTTGGTGAATGGATAACCGTTCACAAAAAACCCAATAAAGGGAAAGCAGAATCAAACTCCAAAAAAGGATTTGTACCTGCACAAAAACCATTTTATCCTAACCAAGGATATTATGTGTCTTATCCAATGGTAAACCAACCACTTGGAACAAATATTTTAAATTACCCTATGGTAAATCAACCAATGGGAAATACTTTTTCATTAACCCCAAACACGGTGAGTCAATTAAATTGGTCCTAAAATCCGAATTCAGTATCACAAACAAGTTATGCTGAAGTCATTAAGGGAGCTGAAAATTTGTTGAATCAACAACAAATTCAAGATTTAAAAGATCTTTCAAAAATTAAAGATTTTTATAATCCTGGTTTATCACCAGAATTTTATGATTTTATAAATGAGATATGGAAAACCCATATTTCAAACCAAAGAGCTAATTTCCGAAGAGCTCTTACCAGATTTTCATATTTCTTAGTTGAAAAAATAACAAAAGAAAATGAAGCTGAATATTTATTATTAAAATCTATTTTATATAGAGAATGAGATGAATTCCAAATGGAATTTATGGAAAAGAGGAGATAAACAATCTTCTTAATATTTTCAATATCTTATTTATAAAGGAAAAATACTCCTATTATAAATAAAATATTTAGAATTTGTTTATATAATAAATCTAGACAAATTTTACCAAGAGAAATATTCAACAAAATTAATGAAACTATCTGTAACCAGCAGATAATTCAATTTCAAAAATCATTTTCTGAACATTTTCTACAATCTTATGTTTTTACAAATTTTATAAGCAAAGAATATCCAGCTATAAAATTTAGACTGGATCATGAACCGTTTGATATAACAAGTATCAAATGGGGTTTTGTTAGAGAAATAGTAGTACAAAATTTTTCTTTTCATCTTTTAAAAGATTTTCCAGCTGTAGTAAAATCTTTATTACAAACCATCGTAAAAAACGATGACTTTTTCTATTATTTCTATATTCAAATAAGTACTCTTATTGGTATTTCTGAAAAAGAAAATTTTTTTCAGCCATATTAAATATGGAAAATCCACAGAATGCTCGGAAGCCCCCGACTATCTGCTGTAGATGAAGACAAAGATTACTTGGCAAAAACAATTGACAAGTGTCAAGATAATTTAAGCTATTATCAAATCCAAGCCGGTTTTGATTTAATGGCTAAGGCTAAATATCTTCTTCAAGAAAGAAATTATCAATTCAGAACTGATGGAAGAAGAATATTAGCATATCATTCATATCTCATTAAAGAAAATAATGATGGTATCAATCTGCTACAAAAAAATAGCAGCCATGGACATTGAAGATTTTCCATCCAACATTCTGCAACAAATCAGAAGTGCATGGGAAATTGTCATCAAGACATATCTACTATCCATCATTTTGAAGGATAAATAAATAAGACAAAAAGTCTTAATCAAGTCTTAATCATCATTAAAACAATGATGATGTAAGAGATGACATAAAGCAGCTGTGACACAAGCAGTGACAACAGCGGTCATAAATGCAAGCATGACACATGGAAGCAACCATAGCCATACAAAAAGATGGAGACGTGGAAGCAACCATATCCGCAAAGAAGCCGAGTCCTTATCAGAAACACTGTACGAGATTCAAAATACAATTCTATAGAAGCAACATTGACAGATGCATAATCAATCACTTTCCAAGGATAGAAATAATTAAGATGTGAACGGGGCTCTAACCTTTATTTAGGGCAACAATATTATAAAAATAAAAGTAACTATTTGGGGTAAAGCAAGCCTTTGCTTAAAATTCTCGTCCTAAAGCTAACGGAACTTGAGTTCTAGTTCCCTAAAGGTGCTAGAAGCCTCGTACCAATTCAAAACAAGAAGCAAAGCACGCCACATAGTCCTAACAAAACTAAGTCCACTCATTCATCTAGGAAAAAGGAACACATTTTCACACAACACAAATAAGATGCCTGATTCGACTTTTGCACCTTAGAATTACCCAAAAGTTCAATGCTCATTATCAGCTTCTTAATGAAAACAAGAGCCAACAAGAGCAAACAAAATGCAATGACAAGCAGTACTGGCAAATGAAAAATCAGTCAATTTACAAGGATAGGATTAATTATGAGGGCACCAACCTTCATTCAGAGCAAACCAAATATAATGACAGAGCAAATGCTTAATCAGTCACTTTCCAATGATAGAAATAATTATGATGTGAAGGGGGCTTTAACATTCATTTAGGGCAACAATATATCATCAAAATAGAACCCAAAGCTAATGGATCTTGAGTTCTAGTTCCCTAAAGGTGCTAGGAGCCTCGTACCCATTCAAAACAACAAGAAGAGCACGTCACATAGTCCTAACAAAACTGAGTCCACTCATTCATCTTGGAAAAAAAAAGACATTTTCACACATCGACCCGACTTCTTTGTACCCTACCACTACTCAAGTTTTATACAGGAGGCTCTAACCTTCATTTAGGGCAACAATATATCATCAAAATAGAAGCAACTATTTGGGGTAAAACAAGCCTTTGGTTAAAATTCTCTGCCCAAAGCTAACGAACTTCAGTTCTAGTTCCCTAAAGGTGCTAGGAGCCTCATACCCATTCAAAACAACAAGAAAAGCACGACACATAGTCCTAACAAAACTGAGTCCACTCATTCATCTTGGAAAAAGGAAGACATTTTCACACAACGACTTGACTTCTTTGTACCTTAGCATTACTCAAGTTTTATACAGGTAGTTCAAGGCTCATTATCAGCTTCTTAGTGACAACAAGAGCAAACAAAATGCAATGACAAGCATTACTGGCAAATGAAAAATCAGTGAATTTACAAGGATAGGAATAATTATGATGGCACTAACCTTCATTTAGAGCAAACCAAATATAATGACAAGCAACATTGGCAAATGCATAATCAGTCACTTTCCAAGGATAAAATAATTACCATGTGAAGGGGGCTCTAACCTTCATTTAGGGCAACAATATATCATCAAAATAGAAGCAACTATTTGGGGTAAAGCAAGCCTTTGGTTAAAATTCTCTGCCCAAAGCTAACAAACTTCAATTCTAGTTCCCTAAAGGTGCTAGGAGATTCGTACCCATTCAAAACAACAAGCAGAGCACGACACACAGTCCTAACAAAACTGAGTCCACTCATTCATCTTGGAAAAAGGAAGACATTTACACATGACTCGACTTCTTTGTACCTTAGCATTACTCAAGTTCTATACAAGAAGTTCAAGGCTCATTATCAGCTTCTTAGTGACAACAAGAGCAAACAAAATGCAATGACAACCAGTACAAGCAAATGAAAAGTAAGTCAATTTACAAGGGTAGGAATAATTATGATAGCACTAACCTTCATTTAGAGCAAACCAAATATAATGACAAGCAGCATTGGAAAATGCATAATCAGTCACTTTCCAAGGATAGAAATAATTATGATGTGAAGGGGGGTTCTAACCTTCATTTAGGGCATCAATATTGTAGGATTAACAGATCCAAATGAAGCAGAGGTTCTATATCCACCCAATGCAGCTGCATAAATCCCTTCATGCCCGTTGCGCCACATTCTGAATATAAGGTACTCAAAACAATTAAGCGTACAGCTGTGCCAAACCATACACCACTTGTCATTGCCCAAATGAATTAGAGGGGGACCCACAGGAGCAGTGAAGAATAGGAAGTGAAGTTGTATGTGCTAACCTGCGGAAATTCAGGAAAGTGTTCCATAAATAAAACACTTGATCTCCCGATAGATTAAATATTTTAAGTACATCATCCTTCGATAAATTATGGACCAATCTATCACTTTGAAACTCTAATCTGCCATTTACTCTCTGTTAAGAGACAAAGGTGTTATCATTTTAATATATTAAAACACAAAAATAAGAATAAGAGTACACTGTTCGATAACATAAAGCAAGGACCTCAAGACCATTTCGTGCCTTGCCTTGTGCTGAATCTTCAGCATCAGCACCAACCGGTTCTTGCAGAAAGGAATCAAATAACTTCATATCGTTCATTTTGGAGGTCAATTCAGTCAAATCAACAGCATGGTTAATGGCATCACTAAGTTTTTGCAGCTCCGCAAGCAGTGTGTCATGAGCATTTAATAATGCCTTAACAAGCATGACCTGTTTCATATCAGTAGAAACCACTTGATCCAGTGCCTGGTCAACCACATAGGCAAACTATTAGTGCATTAATATTGATTATCAAGGATAACAAGAAGCTGAATTAAAGCAATACAATGAATTTCCCTTATTACCCACATAACCCACAAGAAAAGTTCCATTAAACCCATACCACTTAAATTAAGAATTGGAAATGGATATATTAAACTCTTACAGCTTAAATAATCAAGCCTCATGAAATTCATACATTCTACTAACCATAACCTACAATTTCCACCAGTCCAATGAATAGACTAGTTCCACAATAAGGTAATAAACTTTTTTCTCATGCACACACCTTGCACACTAGATTCTGAGATTATATTACAGCCATAAAACATTTATCCATGCCACATTCCAGTAGTGGCACCAAAAATCTATTGAATGTAATGACACAATCAAGCAGAAGCACAAATGGGAAAGCTATGGTTAAGGGTAGTTATTGCATTTCAATTTTAAAAGTTTAGAACAAACCTGAGTAGATCCGTCAATGCTTTCACCAGAAACATCATTAGTTGTAGAATATGCAATGCTGAAATGATTCAACAGGTCAAGTTACTTCAACATATCATCAAAGCACAATTTTACTTTAATAAATAAAACCACCCCTCTCCCTTTATCTCATTTCTATCCAAATGTATTGGATTTTTTTAAAATAATAAATAAATAAATAACATAAAACTAATGTCTTCACTATTTGCTAATTAATACAATCTGGAAGCACATAATACTATTTAAGATGCACAACTTTGCTTTAGAGCTAATCCTATTCTACTAAATTTCTCACTCATAATAATTTACTTTAACATATATAAATTTATAAATAAAGCTCACAAACGTTATGAGTAACTTCATAATAAGTATTAGACATGCGCACATGTATTAAACGTACCTAAGTTAAGCCTAGAAAATAAAGTTATGGAATAACATAATACAAGATTTAATAATTAGTTATTTTCTTTTTGGTTCTGGGGTCTGTAAGTACTAAATTTAAAATGCTTCATACTCAAAATGAAAATTGACCTTAAAAAAGTGATCCGTCCATTAGGGGAAGATAATGACAAATTTGTTTATCTTGTGGACTATTCTGTAAAAAGACCACAATCCCTTAAAGTCCAAAACCTATCTCAAACATTTCCACCATCTCCTCCAAAAGCAGACCCCGATCAAAAATGGTTAGCTAAGCCTCTAAAGCAGCCATGTTACAAACGAATCAATAAGTGGGTCCAGAAAAATAGTCAGTTTATGACATGCAGCCAAGAACAAGAAACGAAAGTTCCAGTCCCCGTTCAGGCATCTCCAGAAGTTCACATGTACACAGCAACTTCTTCTTATGATCAAGAATTTCCTCCACTTGAAGAATTCACAAAAAAATGAATATCTTCATATGCCAAAAATCTCTTCAAAACTTCAGACAGATGCAGAAGGAAAACAAATCAAGATAGCAGCAGTAGAAGCCACCCTGAACTGGCAGTCAAAAAATGCTGTAGCCCAGAATGCTGCAATCAAAAAGATTGATCATAAAGTCTGTCAGATTGATAATAAAGTCTCAAAGATCGAGAAAACGACAGATGAAAATTCAGAAATGAGCAAGAATCTTATAAAGCTTTTTCAAAAAAGGCTTAAAGAAGTTGCTTATGAGCCAGCAGCCCCAGGCAAGGATTTATTCTCTCATCTTGCACAAAGAGAAAAAGAAATCCAGAACCTTAAAGAGCAGATAAAGTATCTGAAAGAAAATGGAAAGCTGCCACCACGACAACCGGAGAAAAATGGGATTGAACTTTTCCCATCCATAAGACAGACAGATAGTCCTCGACAAAGGCGAACACACCAATCATTTTTCCTCCACTAGAGCCAAAAAAGAAGGCCACAGTCTATGAATTGTGTCAACAAATCAAGGCACAAAAGGAGGAAGAAAAAAGAAAAACTGCAGAAGGAAAAAGAAAAAGAGAAAAGGCTAGAGGCAAAAGACCAGTGGAGAAACAGGAAGATGAAGAAAGCCAATTCTCTTCACCACCAACATCTCCACCACCAAAACTGATGTCAAAGTCTCTTATGATGCAAAATGATAAAAATCATTCTAATCCCTTAACAGGGCTTTTAAAGGATTACAGTCATAAGATACTACCAAAGATATCTGTAGCTGAACGACATAAATCAGAAACAACCCCAGTTCCAGATTGGGAACAAATCCCAAAAGAAGATGATTCAGTATCTTTTTCAGGGGAATCAGAAAGATCAGCAAATCCTTATGATTCAGAATCAATTGGAGAAACCAATAATTCCTCAGAAGAAGGAATTGAGGATTTGCCAGAAGTAATGGCCACACCTGGTGTGAAAGTTGAAGAACCATCAGATGAAGAGATGACTGAAGCCGGATCAATTTACTATGAAAGGACATATTATTTACTAAGAATTGTGTCAACAAATCAAGGCACAAAAGGAGGAAGAAAAAAGAAAAGCTGCAGAAGAAAAAAGAAAAAGAGAAAAGGCTAGAGGCAAAAGACCAGTGGAGAAACAAGAAGATGAAGAAAGCTAATTCTCTTCACCACCAACATCTCTACCACCAAAACTGATGTTAAAGTCTCTTATGATGCAAAATTATAAAATCCTTCTAATCCCTTAACAAGGTTTTAAAGGATTACATCATAAGATACTACCAAAGATATCTCAGAATGAACGACATGAATCAGAAACAACCCCAATTCCAGATTTGGAACAAATCCTAGAATAAGATGATTCAGTATCATTTTCAGGGAAATCAGAAAGATCAGCAAATTCTTATGATTCAGAATCAATTGGAGAAACCAATAATTTCTCAGAAGAAGGAATTGAGGATTTGCCAGAAGTAATGGCCACACCTGGTGTGAAAGTTGAAGAACCATCAGATGAAGAGATGACTGAAGCCGGAGAACCATCAAATGCAAGATCAGCACCACATGTCTCTACAACAAAGATGGTCTTCACGTTGGATGATATTCCAATCAACAGATGGCCTGAAAGATTACAAGAGTTCCATGCGTGGCTCGACACTAGAAGGCTAATAGAAGAAAGCCATTATAACATCCTGTATGAATTTGTTTCAAGATTCACAAGAATGTTGAAAGATTGGTGGAACTCGCCACTCAAAGGATCAATTACAATTTTGGTGTTAATGATTTTGCTCAAGCCATAAGGATTATCCATAGTTATTTTATTGGTAATCCTGATGATCTCCTGACACTCAAAAGACGAGAATTCTTCAAAAGGAAATGTTGCTCTTATCAGAAAAAAGATTTATCTAAGCATTTTTATGCTATGATGAAGCTTTTCTATGCTCTTGGATCAGAACTAAGTCTGAAGCAAGCTGTTGTTGTGTCTCTTCCAGACCCTATTCAAGTCGCGATTAATCAAAATCTTTACAGGCAAAACAAGAATATCCTTAATTTAACCATGGGGGAAATCCAGCAAGAAACGAATGTTCCAGTCCCCATTTAGGCATTTCCAGAAGTTCACATGTACACGGCAACTTCTTCTTATGATTAAGAATTTCCTCCGCTGGAAGAATTCACAAAAAAATGAATATCTTCATATGCCAAAAATCTCTTCAAAACTTCGATGATGCGTAGGAAAACAAATCAAGATAGCAAAGAAGAAGCCACCTGAACCGGCAAATGAAAATGTCAGAGCCAGATTGTCGCAATCAAAAGATTGATCATAAAGTCTGTCAGATTGATAATAAAGTCTCAAAGATCGAGAAAACGACAGATGAAAATTCAAAAATGAGCAAGAATCTTATAAAACTTTTTCAAAAAAGGCTTAAAGAAGTTGCTTATGAGCCAGCAGCCCCAGGCAAGGATTTATTCTCTCATCTTGCACAAAGAGAAAAAGAAATCCAGAACCTTAAAGAGCAGATAAAGTATCTGAAAGAAAATGGAAAGCTGCCACCACGACAACCGGAGAAAAATGGGATTGAACTTTTCCCATCCATAAGACAGACAGATAGTCCTCGACAAGGCGGAACACAGCCAATCATTTTTCCTCCACTAGAGCCAAAAAAGAAGGCCACAGTCTATGAATTGTGTCAACAAATCAAGGCACAAAAGGAGGAAGAAAAAAGAAAAACTGCAGAAGGAAAAAGAAAAAGAGAAAAGGCTAGAGGCAAAAGACCAGTGGAGAAACAGGAAGATGAAGAAAGCCAATTCTCTTCACCACCAACATCTCCACCACCAAAACTGATGTCAAAGTCTCTTATGATGTAAAATGATAAAAATCATTCTAATCCCTTAACAGGGCTTTTAAAGGATTACAGTCATAAGATACTACCAAAGATATCTGTAGCTGAACGACATAAATCAGAAACAACCCCAGTTCCAGATTGGGAACAAATCCCAAAAGAAGATGATTCAAGATCTTTTCGGGAATCAGAAAGATCAGCAAATCCTTATGATTCAGAATCAATTGGAGAAACCAATAATTCCTCGTAAGAAGGAATTGAGGATTTGCCAGAAGTAATGGCCACACCTGGTGTGAAAGTTGAAGAACCATCAGATGAAGAGATGACTGAAGCCGGATCAATTTACTATGAAAGGACATATTATTTACTAAGAATTGTGTCAACAAATCAAGGCACAAAAGGAGGAAGAAAAAAGAAAAGCTGCAGAAGAAAAAAGAAAAAGAGAAAAGGTTAGAGGCAAAAGACCAGTGGAGAAACAAGAAGATGAAGAAAGCTAATTCTCTTCACCACCAACATCTCTACCACCAAAACTGATGTTAAAGTCTCTTATGATGCAAAATTATAAAAATCCTTCTAATCCCTTAACAAGGTTTTTAAAGGATTACAGTCATAAGATACTACCAAAGATATCTGTAGCTGAACGACATGAATCAGAAACAACCCCAATTCCAGATTTGGAACAAATCCCAGAATAAGATGATTCAGTATCATTTTCAGGGAAATCAGAAAGATCAGCAAATTCTTATGATTCAGAATCAATTGGAGAAACCAATAATTTCTCAGAAGAAGGAATTGAGGATTTGCCAGAAGTAATGGCCACACCTGGTGTGAAAGTTGAAGAACCATCAGATGAAGAGATGACTGAAGCCGGAGAACCATCAAATGCAAGATCAGCACCACATGTCTCTACAACAAAGATGGTCTTCACGTTGGATGATATTCCAATCAACAGATGGCCTGAAAGATTACAAGAGTTCCATGCGTGGCTCGACACTAGAAGGCTAACAGAAGAAAGCCATTATAACATCCTGTATGAATTTGTTTCAAGATTCACAGAATGTTGAAAGATTGGTGGAACTCAGTTACTCAGGCGGATCAATTACAATTTTTGGTGTTAACAGATTTTGCTCAAGCCATAAGGATTATCCATAGTTATTTTATTGGTAATCCTGATGATCTGCTGACACTCAAAAGACGAGAATTCTTCAAAAGGAAATGTTGCTCTTATCAGAAAAAAGATTTATCTAAGCATTTTTATGCTATGATGAAGCTTTGCTATGCTCTTGGATCAGAACTAAGTCTGAAGCAAGCTGTTGTTGTGTCTCTTCCAGACCCTATTCAAGTCGCGATTAATCAAAATCTTTACAGGCAAAACAAGAATATCCTTAATTTAACCATGGGGGAAATCCAGCAAGAAACGAATGTTCCAGTCCCCATTTAGGCATTTCCAGAAGTTCACATGTACACGGCAACTTCTTCTTATGATTAAGAATTTCCTCCGCTTGAAGAATTCACAAAAAAATGAATATCTTCATATGCCAAAAATCTCTTCAAAACTTCGATGATGATGCGTAGGAAAATAAATCAAGATAGCAAGAAGAAAGCCACCCCGAATCGGCAATGAAAAATGTCAGTAGTCCGAATGTCGCAATAAAAAGATTGATCATAAAGTCTGTCAGATTGATAATAAAGTCTTAAAGATCGAGAAAACGATGATGAAAATTCGAAATGAGCAAGAATCTTATAAAGCTTTTTCAAAAAGGCTTAAAGAAGTTGCTCATGAGCCAAGAAATTCAGTGCCGGGATTTATTCTCTCATCTTGCACAAAGAGAAAAAGAAATCCAGAACCTTAAAGAGCAGATAAAGTATCTGAAAGAAAATGGGAAGCTGCCACCACGACAACCGGAGAAAAATGGGATTGAACTTTTCCCATCCATAAGACAGACAGATAGTCCTCGACAAGGCGGAACACAGCCAATCATTTTTCCTCCACCAGAGCCAAAAAACAAGGATATCATCAATGTAGATCAAGGCTTGATCCATGATAGGTTAGAAGATTCTGACCATGGCCTTTTGAAATTTTGAAGGGCCGTTTTGAGTCCAAAAGGCATTACAGTCCACTGGTAATGTTTGTTTGGAATACAAAAACCAGTTTTGGGCCTGTCTTCAGGATCTATACCCAATTGCCAAAATCCTGCTTTTAAGTCAAATTTTGAAAAAATCTGAGCTTTCGCAAGACTTGAAAATAGGCAATTTCTATTGGGTAAAGGGAATTTATCATCTTGGAGAAAATGATTGAGAGGTTGGTAATTAATTACCAATCTTAGCTTTCCACGAACTTACTCAGATCTCTTGTTGACATAGAATGCTTCACATGCCCATTGTGAATCTGAGGCTTCTATCAATCCTTCTGTCTGTAATTGTTGAAATTATTGTTCAGCTAATTTGAGATGATCTGGATTCATCCCAACATGACTAGCATTAGTAGGATTGATATCTTCATTTTTCTTGAAAGGAAGTTTGATGAAGAATTCTAAATTTTTCCATAAAGGATGGTTGCATTTTTTAGAAAATCTGAATAAAAGTCTGCACATGCCTTTTGTCTCAGTTCTTCAACAGCTTCTTGGATTTTGTCAGCATCAATTGAGAATAACCTGGGAATTGATACATAAGGCTTGAACATTTGCTTGTACCTTATAACATCTGGGAGAATTCTTAATTGTTTGGCTTTAAGATATAAATCAAAACCAACAATAAGATCTTTTCCAGGAAGCTTCGATCCCAGTATTGTAGTGGTAATGGAACAAGTGGGAAAGAACTGGATCTTGACAGGCTTGCTTCTCAGGTTTGTTGTGAAAACCTTTCTTAATGCTGAGCTAAAATATCTGGTATGGGGCTCCCAGTATTCTTCTGGCAGAATTTCTGGATTCATGATGGATTCTGCAGCTCCAGTATTAATGAAGGCAATTACAGTAATAGGTTTACTGTATTTGTTCATATAGATGGAAATTGGAATGTGAGGAGCTGTAATCTCTGTGGCGGCAACAACTTGAGGGATGACGGAGAGGGAGTAACAATTCCTTGATGGTTGTATCATCAATGATGAATCTGATAAAGAGAAATTACAGTCTTCTGAATCGCTGAATGCAAAACTTTGAATAGCACATATTGACTGATCATTTGGCTCATCATCAATAGAAAATAAGGACTCTATATCATCTTCATCAGTTATCTTGATTCCTGATCTTTGTTGGATTTGTCTGATCATCTTTGCTCCTTTCTTGTTCTTGGCTGCATGTCATAAACTGACTGTTTTTCTGGACCCACTTATTGATTCGTTTGTAACATGGCTGCTTTAGAGGCTTAGCTAACCATTTTTTATCGGGGTCTGCTTTTGGAGGAGATGGTAGAGATGTTTGAGATAGGTTTTGGACTTTAGGGGATTGTGGTCTTTTTACAGAATAGTCCACAAGATAAAACAGATTTGCCATTATCTTCCCCTAATAGACCAATATCTAGATCTCCATTCATCCATTTTTCATAAAAGCTTGATTGTGTTAATTTTCTACCAGACTTCTTTTTTCTGGTGCGTTTAATATCTTCATCAAGTTCTTCAAAGACAGCATCTCTGCACCCTTTACAGGAACAATTGATATCCCAAGGACAATGTCTTGAGGGATCTTTGAAGTAATATAAGGGCATTCCATCAGTCTGGAAGCTCTGAATTAATGTTGCTTCTGGTCCTGGTACTGTTTCTTCAGGAATTACCGGTTGTAACATCATCTGTGTTGTAAAAACAGGAGGAGTTGGGAGTTGTTTCAAGTGACTGTGATCAAATCTGATCTCACTGGTTCCATCAGCCTTGGTGATAATCTGGCTTTTGGTAAATTTGATCGGCTGGTTGTGTTGATAGATCTGCTCATAATTTGTTACCCATTTTTCTAGAAGAAGCTTCAAAAGTTCTTGTTTGAGTATCTGTTTGGGCACATAAATACAATAAGGTTCTTATCTTGTATTGACAGAGATTAAAAGAGAATCATCAGATCCTTGATTGGCTAGTTTGAAAGCATGATCTTGAACTCTATACACTATTTGATAGTGTAGAGTTGCTGTAACTGCAGATTCAACCATTTTAGTGCCAACGATCTAGATTTGTACCTTTAGGGCATCCATCAGATTGGGGTCTTGCAAGGACATGGTGAAATTTAGAAATAAAGTTACCATTGCCATACCCGAGCTTAGTGTTGCTTCAACAGTTCCAATACAAGCATCTTGATAACGCTTGTATCTAGAATCTAAAAGGGCTATCCTGGAAACAACAGGTTTCCCTGATGTTCCATGATAATTGAGCGCCAAATGAACTGCTCCAAAATGGATATGAGAATATCCATGTTGACACCATTCTTGAGGAAAATGAGACGGGATTTCTAACGTAACAAACTGTTCTTCTTGTTCTCCATAGATAAGATGTTTATCAAATTTAGAGGACTGGACATTCTTTGACGGCTTTTCTTCTGGTAGTAATAAGAGACTTAATACTTTTTATGGGAGAGAATGAAGGTTTTTGATAGGTAGAATATGGATTTACAAGAGGAAGATTAGTAGCTTGTACTTTCTCTTCTTCAGTAAAATATTCTACTTCATAAAGAGAAATCTTTCTAGCAGAGTGAGAGCGAAACGTGGATTCAGGTAATGAGAGAGGTGCTTTTGTGGTGGATAATCTAGAGGATTCCATGATTCTAAACTCTCTTCTTACTAGATTGTAGTATTTCTAATGAAAGAAAATCTGGAGTTAATACTTTTTATGGGAGAGAATGAAGGTTTTTGATAGGTAGAATATGGATTTACAAGAGGAAGATTAGTAGCTTGTACTTTCTCTTCTTCAGTAAAATATTCTTCATAAAGAGAAGAAATCTTTCTAGCAGAGTGAGAGCAAAATGGGGATTCAGGTAATGAGAGAGGTACTTTTGTGGTAGATAATCTAGAGGATTCCATGATTCTAAACTCTCTTCTTACTAGATCGTAGTCTTTCTAATGAAAGAAAATTTAGAGTTACTAGCTCTGATACCAATGGAGGGCAGGTGAGTAAGACGTAAGAGATCAGCAATTAACGATTTATAACAGCAGGTATGCTATGACAAAACAGAGGCCTTTCATCTCTTTTTTGGCCATCAACAAGGCACTGCCTTTTAGCTGTTAATCATCTTTAATCATTGAACTCCTTCTTCAAACTCAACTGAACTTAATAGTATCTTTTATCATGTTTAATTTCTGATGTGCAAGATCCATAAGTATGGCAAGCACAGAGCATACTTTTAAACTCATGAGAGATTTTCTTCCATAGAAATTTTATTTTCAAGTAAGAAGAGATGAGAGAGGTTTAGAAAGCCATAGATTTACAAAACTAGTCTGGATTTTATTTCAAAGCTGGTTCTTATTTTACAACTGACACTTCTCCATCCTTATATAGAGGAGGAGGATTGAGATAAGCAGATAAGGAGGAATCTACTTTTACACCACTCATTAAAGCAAACAACATGACTCAGCATATTTTACAAAAGTAAAGAGACACAATAATTTTAAGCAGATAAGAAGGAATCTGCTTTTACACTATTGACACGTCTATATCTGTGTCAATATTAGATGTAATATTTAATTCTTCTATCTTCTGTCTTTTCTTTTCACGGGCTTTGTAACATCTGAGTTCTAGCCTTTCAATCCTTCTTTCCAGGTCATCTGGTGGTATCACATCATCATTGTTGCTTCTAGGGAGTAGTGGGGCTTTTGAAACACTTGGTCCCTCTTCATGTATATCCTTCCAGATATGTGTGTCTTGAATTATCTGGCTGCAATGCATGGGATAATCTTGAGACCATTCTTTTGGATCTGGTATGTTGGACCAATATTCATTCAGGGCTTCTTTCAACTGGTTTTGATAAGGTGTCGGTGGATTCCTTTGAACATCCCAAGGTGCTGATGACTCTCTCGAAGGCTATATTTCTGAAGGAATTATCTTATTGATCTGACACAAGTATTTCTGTAGCTTTTTGAGACCAAAAAGATTCTCATAAACCTCTTCAAAATATGTTTTATGGATCCAGGAGCTAGGAAGGGAGGCTAATTGTGTTGCTGGTCCATTTTGTATGAAGTATTGAGGTTTATAAAAGATGATTACTATCTATTGGACACGGGTATTTTTGAGAAATTCAAACATGAGCATATCTACCTAATATTCTAAAGGATAGAACCATTTTAAAAATGTGGCCAAGTTTTTCATCTCAGGAGTTTCTTCATTGCGGACTGCCATTGTTAGGAAGTGTTGAAGATCAGGCATAAAAAACTCAATCCCTATATGAAAGAGATGGGTTAAATACCAGAACATCCATTTCAATTCTTCAGGAAACTCACCAAACTGGAACTTGATTGGGTTTATAAATGGGTAAACAGGATGAAGACCTAAGGGCTTAAGACATAATCCTCCAAAATTCCTAAAGACATCTAACTGATAAGAGAGCATCATGTTCATGGCTTCTTTATGGAATTTTTTTCTCTAGGATTAGGCTTAAGACTTCTGGAGGGTGATCTAGATGGGATTTTGGTTTACAGGGAAGGGAAAAAGGTGAGGTGTTTGTTGAAATTGTTTCTTTTTTCCTTTTGAGGAAGAAGGTTGAAACATGAAAACTTCAATGGGTTTTGGAGTTTGGATTTGGGTTGCATTTTCAGGTAATCTAGTAAGGATATCTGCAAGAACATTATCCTTGCCTTTAATGTGTACAACATCAAAGGAAAATCTGGAAAACCATTCTGCCCATTTGAGAAGTTGAGAATGTGGAACTCCTTCTGTTTGAATTTAAAATTTTTTGGAAAAGATGACATATCCATCTCACCAAGGAAATGATATCCTGTTAAATGAAACTGGAATTTAGTGATTCCATATTTCACAGCAAGAATTTCCTTGAAGGTAGAGTGGTAATGAATTTCTGCATCTGTGAATCTCCCACTCTTATATCCACAAAATCGCCTTTTCCCATTTTTTTCTTCAAAGAGTATTGCTCCCCAATATTTATCACTTGTATCAGTCTGCAAAATTCTTTTGTCACTGAACGGGATCTGTAGTGGTGGCAAACATGTTATTTTCTCCTTAATCTGTTGGACAGCTTTGGTTTGTTTGGACTTCCAAGGAGGTGGATCTTTTTTTAGCATCTTTCTCAAAGGATTTGTTAATTTGGCTATTTTGGGAACAAAATCCCTAAGATAATTAACTATCTCGAGAAATTGTTGAACTTGTTTCTGAGTGAGGTTTTTGTCAGAAAACTTTTTCAGCTCTTCTGCAATGTTTGAACTTGGCTGATATCTTCCATCTTTAATGATCATTCCAAGAAATTCAATTTCCTGCTTGTTGATCTGCATCTTCTTTTCAGAAAGCATTATTCCAAAATTGAGAATTATCTACTTGAATTTGTTGAGGAGAATAACATGATCTTGCTCATCAGGGCTGTAAAGAAGGATATCATCAATGTAGATCAAGGCTTGATCCGTGATAGGTTGGAAGATTCTGATCATGGCCTTTTGAAATTTTGAAGAGGCCGTTTTGAGTCCAAAAGGCATTTCAGTCCACTGGTAATGTTTGTTTGGAATACAAACATTACCACTCTACCTTCAAGGAAATTCTTGCTGTGAAATATGGAATCACCAAATTCCAGTTTCATTTAACAGGATATCATTTCCTTGTTGAGATGGATATGCCATCTTTTCCAAAAATGCTCAAATTCAAACAGAAGGAAGTTCCACATTCTCAACTTCTCAGATTTGCAGAATGGTTTTCCAGATTTTCCTTTGATGTTGTACACATTAAAGGCAAGGATAATGTTCTTACAGATATCCTTACTAGATTACCTGAAAATGCAACCCAAATCCAAACTCCAAAACCCATTAAAATTTTCATGTTTCAACCTTCTTCTTCCTCAAAAGGAAAAAAGAAACAATTTCAACAAACACCCTAACCTTTTTCACTTCCCTGTAAACCAAATTTCTATCTAGATCACCCTCCAGAAGTCTTAAGCCTAATCCTAGAGAAAAAATTCTATAAAGAAGCCATGAACATGATGCTCTCTTATCAGTTAGATGTCTTTAGGAATTTTGGAGGATTATTTCTTAAGCCCTTAGGTCTTCATCCTGATTACCCATTTATAAACCCAATCAAGTTCCAGTTTGGTGAGTTTCCTGAAGAATTGAAATGGATGTTCTGGTATTTAACCCATCTCTTTCATATAGGGATTGAGTTCTTTATGCCTGATCTCCAACACTTCTTAACAATGGCAGTCTGCAATGAAGAAGCTCCTGAGATGAAAAACTTGGCCAAAATTTTAAAATGGTTCTATCCTTTAGAATATTGGGTAGATATGCTCATGTTTGAGTTTCTCAAAAATACCCGTGTCCAATGGATAGTAATCATCTTTTATAAACCTCAATACTTCATGCAAAATGGACCAGCAACACAATTAGCCTCCCTTCCTAGCTCTTGGATCCATAAAACATATTTTGAAGAGGTTTATGAGAATCTTTTTGATCTCAAAAAGCTACAGAAATACTTGTGTCAGATCAATAAGATAATTCCTTCAGAAATATGGCCTTCGGGAGAGTCATCAGCACCTTGGGATGTTCAAAGGAATCCACCGACACCTTATCAAAACCAGTTGAAAGAAGCCCTGAATGAGTATTGGTCCAACATACCAGATCCAAAAGAATGGTCTCAAGATTATCCCATGCATTGCAGCCAGATAATTCAAGACACATATCTGGAAGGATATACATGAAGAGGACCAAGTGTTTCAAAAGCCCCACTACTCCCCAGAAGCAATAATGATGATGTGATACCACTAGTTGACCTAAAAAGAAGGATTGAAAGGCTAGAACTCAGATGTTACAAAGCCCGTGAAAAGAAAAGACAGAAGATAGAAGAATTAAATATTACCTCTGATATTGACACAGATTATGACATAGATACAGACGTGTCAATAGTGTAAAAACAGATTCCTTCTTATCTGCTTAAAATTATTGTGTCTCTTTACTTTTGCAAAATATGCTGAGTCATGTTGTTTGCTTTAATGAGTGGTGTAAAAGCAAATTCCTCCTTATCTGCTTATCTCAATCCTCCTCCTCTATATAAGGATGGAGAAGTGTCAGTTGTAAAATAAGAACCAGCTTTGAAATAAAATCCAGACGAGTTTTGTAATTCTATGGCTTTCTAAACCTCTCTCATCTCTTCTTACTTGAAAATAGAATTTCTATGGAAGAAAATTTCTCATGAGTTTAAAAGTATGCTCTGTGCTTGCCATACTTATAGATCCTGCACATCAGAAATTAAACATGATAAAAGATACTATTAAGTTCAGTTGAGTAATACTAAATGATGGGATCATGATATTGCTTTGTCTGCCGTGTTATTGAGCTGAGCTGGCTTTCCTTAAGTATTTTTAAGAATATAATAAGGCAACAGGAGTAATTTAATTGGCGCTTTTACCCAAAAATTAAAACGGGGTCAAGGTGGCCTTGATGCGATATTTTAGGCACTATAGTTCATAAATGTACTTGGATACGCGTTTGAAAGTTATTGGTTTACTTGCTAAAAAAGTCAAAATCTCAAACATGTTTTGACCTTAGTAGCCCGAGCCAATCCCCCAGATCTACCGTAAATCATAGCAAAAAACAACGAAATGAATCTACAGTCGATTGGGGCCCCCATCATTTTGAGCTCGTTTCGCCCGTTCCATCACTCTCGAATATCCAAAAACAAATAAGGAAACATTTTTTTCCTTTTAACGGAGGACGTACCTGACGGCGGAATGGTTGAGAGGTTGACGTTGACGGAGGACATGAAGGTCGCCGCCTGCACAAAACTCCGTCAACAGACAGAACCATTTAGGGGAATTGATAACGGCGTAAAGCGAAGGTAAAAAAGGATGGTCTAAAAATTCGAGTATTTCCATCTCGGTCCTAGCTCTCCCTTCCTTACTCCTCGACGCTAGCTCTTTATTGTCCATCACTTTGGCTGCAAAAACGACATCGCTTTTGTTGCCTTTGTTATTGTTGTTGTTAGCATCGGCGGCATTGGTGTTGGGAGGCGGGGGTCGAGACTTGAGTTCGGCTAAGTAGACGGAGCCTATATCACCAGATCCGAGGCGGATGAAGCAGAAGTCGGATAGGGAGAAAGAGCCGTGAGCGGAGGGAGCAAGAGAGGAAGAGAGGAAGAGCCGGAGTTGGAGGCAGACCCTGAGCTGGTGCTGCGGTTAATTGTAGCAGTGGAAGTAGAGGTGAAGCTTAAGCTCTGTAGATCGTCGACTAAGTCGTGGAGAAACGACTCCATTGATAACAGCGAGAGAAGAGAAAAAAGAGAGAGATGGGTGAAAGAGAGTGTATTTGATATTTGAAGGGGATGATGGATGGATCGAGTTTGGTGTTCGGGCCCATATTTTTCTTTATTTGCACCGTGACAATTAATATACATATAAAAGGAAACAAATAAAAGGACTGAATTTATGTTGTGTTGGGTGTATCCGTGAAGTTTAATTATAATATAGCCAAAGTATTGAAAGATTCAACCTCTACAATCATAGTAGGCACATATGGTTACTTAGCCCCTGGTAAGACACGTCATGCTATTTCTTATGTTTTTTCATTTTGTTGTTGTTGAACTTAATGTGATTGTTGGTTATGACAGAATATGCATATTCGAATAAAGCGACAACGAAGTGCGATGTTTATAGTTTTGGGGTGGTGTTGATGGAACTAATAACAGGGAAGAAACCAGTGGATGCCGATTTCGGAGAGTATAAGAACATTGTATATTGGGTTACAACAAAGCTGGATACAAAGGAAGGGGTAATGGAGGTCATAGACAAGAACTTGTTGGGGTCATTTAAGGATGAGATGATTCAAGTTCTTAGAATTTCAATGTGTTGTACATGTAAGAATCCATCTCAACGTCCAACAATGAATGAGGTTGTTCAATTGTTGATTCAGACAGACCCTTGCTTAACAGATCCTTACAAGTTTTCAACAAAGACCAGAGAAGCATCAAATGTCACAGAGAACAAATCAGAAGAGGTAGAATCATAACAACTTAAAGCTTTTTCTCTTTTGATTAAATTATGCTGATTAGTGGCTTGTAGATTCTCTCTTTCCGTTTTCTTCTCTTGTGAGGACCTAAGGAATTTAGATCACTATAAACTGCTTTATGGCAACACACAGCATGTATATGAAATCATTGCATAGCTTCCAATAGCTTTGTTTTCTCTGTATGTATGTATGTATGAATTACATAACATCATCCTCCGATCTTTTGCACTTTATCATCCTTCAATGCCTCCTTTTATCTCATTAAAAGCAACACTAAGATTTAGAAGGTACTATATGTTTAGATGCTAAGAATTTTATAATAGGAGTCTGAACACGATGCCCGATTTTTTCAAATTTAGACCAATTGATATGCCTCATGATGGATGGTACCTCATCCTCTATAGCCTTACATAGTCTATACTGCCACCATAACTTAGGAAAGCAACGTAAACATTTTTTATGTTCTTCTACTTTATGTTCCAAAATCTCCACATTTTTTAGGACATTTGTTGCATCAGTCAGCCAATCTTCTACATATTTCTCGATTACTTGAGTCTGAGTATGCCTTTTAGCCGCTTCAACAGTATTTTGCACTCGAGGTTATTTTGTGATCAGACTTTGTCGTCGATCATTGAGGTCTTGAACAATTTTACGGAAACGAAACAAATGTCGAGCACCCCGGTCAACTTGCGTCACCAAGTAGTTTACTATCACTATTCCCAGATTATTAGAAGTAGTAACGAGACAAAAAGATGCAGCCATCTGAAAACGCAAATCAATAAGACATTTAATTCAATTATTCCAAACAAAGTCCATATTAAATATTGAGCTGGAAAAATAAATGAGGGAGGGAGAGATTATACCAAAGCCCAAAGCAATGTTGCTGTTGGGCTTACCTGAAAAGGCTCTTTTTTTTTTTGGTTTCTCATTCATCCTACAAGCAAAACAGAAATTAAGCCCCGCCACAAATAGAGCGAGTAGAGTGGTGGTGCTGGTATTTGGTGATGGAGGCTGAGGGCAATGGTGATGGGTTTAATAATGGGTGGAGCTTCGAAAAATGATTGTAATGAGCGTGTTGATTTTCGTAAGGTAATGGGTGAATGGCTATGGTGATGGTGTAAGACCGTGAAGGGTTTTTTAGAATTTGCAGAGAGTTGAAAATGAAGAGTTCTCACACACACACACACACACTCTCTCTCCCTCTTTTCTATGATTTTTCTGTGTTTTTTTTTTGAAGGAAAAAGCTAATTCGTTGCATTGCAGGTACATGCTAGTCTGTTGTCATTCAGGTACAGATGATTCATTATACAAGCCAAGGCAGGGACAAAAGGCAAAGGCAATGAGACACAATGGGCTTAACCAAAAAAGAAATGTTAAGGTTTGGTATCAATTTCTTCAATGACTTCAGCGTTGGCGTGAGCAATAGGTTGAACTAGACACCGTTGCATTCAAGGATTCTTTAATCTATTGCATCCAAACTTGAATTATTATTATCTGTTTTAAACCTAGTTTGACCAATTGAAGTCTGTTTCTATTGTAAAACAAATGGTAGACAACCATCCTGTGAGCAAACTTTGTATTTGGATTGGAATATTGCATTCCCAATAATTATTTGTAAGTAACTTTACACTCAGTTATTTAATTACATTTAATCAATTCAAAGAAATTTAGCTCAACAAGACATCAAGCTTTATTGCGACATTACTAGTGAAGATTCAAGCTTGTTGGTGTATGAATACTTGCCAAATGGCAGGGATCGTCTACATATACGTAGGAAAACGGAGTTTGATTGGGATACTAGGTACGAGATTGCAACCGGAACAGCTAAAAAATTTGAATAACTTCATCACAGATGTGGAAAGTTGGTGCTCCACCGCCATGTAAAATCAAGTAAAATGTTGTTAGATGAATATTTGAATCCAAAGATTTCAGATTTCCGACTTGCCAAGATTGTTCAAGCCAGTTGTGGCATCAGTATGACTCCACCCACCCGGTAGGTCCATTTCAACTATTCACTTTCCAAGACTAAATTACTAAAGCAAAGTTGTTTTTTCTTAGAAAACGGCTACACCTACAAAGTCAACGAGAAGAGCAATGTATGTCAGTTGTTCATACCCAAATATGTCACCTTAAACCTTAAATAAAACCTCAAAAATAAGAGAAAATAATATTATACTTCCAAATGTTAGATAATCAACCATTAAGCACTCTCGTACAAAGTTACAATACTTGAAAACAAGGGTAAAAAAATTTAACCCACAAGTGTGTACAAAAAAATGTTTAGTAAAAGATTAAGAAAGACTGGAAAATGGAGTTCTTGGAAATTAGGCACTTGTTTCTCGTCTTTCTTCACTTCAACAGGAAATCTTGACATTATATTTAAGTCCTCTAACAACCTTTTAAACATTTATAGCCATTAGAAGCAAAATAGTCCGTGCAAACACAAAAACCAACATTAAATGTAGTCTGCAGCTTCGTTGTATCAGTAGAAGCCTTTTCAAAATATGATTGTTGAACTCATTCTATCGATAGAAATTCTCTTGTACTGGTAGAACTCTAAGTGTTTCATTTGATATCGATAAAAGTCCAACGAATACTGAATTTTGACTTCTGTCATGACTTGTTTCGGTAAAAATCCATTAAATTCTTAGAATCACTAAACACAAGTAATTATTTATTTTCATGGCACATGAGTTAATAACACCTGAGTAAGTCATCGTCTTCTTAACAAAGAATTAATACATACAGAAAGCTGTTGTCTTTTTTGTATAAGCAAGAAAAGTTAAATTATTTTCTTCACTTAAAACTTTAAAAAACACCCTAATATTTATATGAATTAGGGTCCTTGATAATACATTGCGATACCTACATAGTTGTGGGCATGCAACAAACCAAAAATAAAAATAGCTATAGTATAATGTAAATTGATTGCAATATTATAGTAATTGTGTGCCTATTAGACTGAATAAATAAGATTTTATTATAAATGCTCAATTAATTATGTTATAATCACATTTGAGTAATGTCGAAACCATTTTCTTGAAAACAAGAATTGGAGTCGCCACCGATCCTTGATGGAGGTGTGATCAGCTCACCTTAAAAACGATTTTGGTTTACGAAACTTGAGAAAACAGGTTCGGGAGCCAGTTACGCCCGAGGAAGGGGTTAGCACCCTCGTAATGCCCAAAATCGGTACCAAATTGATCGTTTAATGTCTTGGTGTCGAAAATTTGAAAAGATTTTAAGAGAAAACTTTTTATTTTGAATGAATTAAAAATTAAGACATTCTTATTTCAAAGAATTTTAAACATCACACCCAGTAAGTTGGGGCGCAACATTTTTTAATCTTCAAAATTAAATGTCTTTTGATTTTTAAAACTCATGCGCTTAAACCTAAGAATGATATTCGGTTATTTAGGTAAAATGAAGAAAATCGAAACCAGTAAGTTAGGGCACAATTTCTCAAAATTCCAAATTCCAAATACTGAATATTGTCTTTATTTATTTATTTTTAGAAATTCTTATTTCGAGATGACAAAATGTCATATCCAGTGAGTTAGGACCTAACATTTTTAAATTCCCGAGAATAAGCTTTTATTTGAATTCGTGTTATTTTATTGCAAAATAAATACTTGGCTCTCTAAATTCATCGAAAGAATTGAAGCCAAGTAAGTTAGGACACGATCCTTCTCGAAAAACGTGAATGCCAAATATTTTAAAATTTAAGAAATAAAATGATTTTCATGCTTCAATAAAAAACGAACATTTTTAAAAACAAATACAAACATATTTTAAAATGCTAAAGAGAATATCACGAGCACAATCCAATAAAAGATAAAATAAAATAAAGTAACATAAAATAAAAACGAGTCAACTAATGTAAAAAAACCAAAAAAAAATGAGTTGAATTAAAACTTTTGTAATTAAATGGGTATAAAAGATTGATATTTTATAAACAACAAAACCATAAAATGCATGAAAATTCAATATACATATGTATGTGTATGTACATAAAATATGAGGAATATATGTAGGTATATATATTTTAAAATTATGAAACAAAAATATGTGTAAGTAAGTATATTTATTAATACGGTTACAAAAATTATGATATTTAGAAGTATATAAAAGTATGTGTATTTTAAGGGCAAATAACCAAAAAAAGCCCTTTTTTCAAAATTTACCGAAATAGGCCATTTTTTGATTATTTACCGGAATAGGCCATTTTTCGGATATGTCAAAAAATCGGCCAATTTCGATAAATTTTGAAAAAAGGGCTTTTTTGGTCATTTACCCGTATTTTAAGATATATATATCTACAAAATATATAAAAATGTATAAGTATAATATATAAATAAACTACGAAAACATGTATATATATGTGTAAAAATACGTATGTATATATATAAAATATAGAAAATGTATACGTATTATAAAATATATATGCATTTATATGATATAGTGTATACGCGTATAAATATATGGCTATAATAATAATACCATACTAATAATAATAATAATTTAAAATAAAAAAAATAATAGTAGTGTAAAAAAACCAGAAGGTCTATTTGTAATTCAAACAAAAATTTAAAAGCAAATTTGAAATAAACATAAATGCCCGAGCCCCATTGAACACACACACAACAAATGGGGACCAAAAGGGAAATTAATCCATTCTCCCAAAACGCTACGTTTCAGTAAGGACCAAAGTGAAACAAACATAAAACAGATGGTTAAAATTGTAAATATAAAAAATAAACTGCATTGAAAGCAACCCATAAGCAGAGGGACCAATTCACAAATGGCCCATTTTTAAAAAATACGCGGATCCTCCTCGGGTCGTTTTGGGTATAGGCTACACGGCGTCATTTTGGGGCCACTGAAACAGGCCCCAAACGACGTCGTTTTAAGCCCTATAAAAAACCAATTTTAAAAACCCTAAATCATTTCCCTTCTGCCATTTGAGGTTGCGCCGTTATTCCTTTTCTCTGCTGCTCCAAATTGTTCTCCCAACCGCCACAATGACGACAAGACCGCCACCTAGAAGAACTCGTCCCCTTTTTATTTTGTTTATTTGTTTTAAAAAAACAAGAAAGAAAAATCAAAAGGAACAAAACAGTAAACAGAAGAGGGAAGGCAAAAAAAAAAACCGATTCACCACCTTCAAAAGTTGTTTCTTATTATCCCTTGTTTCTGTGTTTTTTTGGATCTCCGATCGTGTAACCCTTTTTACAAGAAATATTTGGCTTTTTATCGCCCAAATCTTTTTTTTTAATTTGCTGTATGTATCGTCCTATTAATGTTGTTCGTGGTTTGCAGGTGTACTGGATTAAAGTACGTGGTCAAAGTGAGGGTGACGTCTTGACATGCGTGGTCAAATTGTTGTGCTGGAGACAGTTCTTCATGGCTTCTAACGCTGGGAAGAAGACTGCTGCTAGGGTTCTTTCTGCCTCTGTTTTGTATTTTGGACTAGTGCTAGGGTTACTAGTTTTGGGCCATTAGGCCAAATGTATCAAACCTTTATTTGGGCTGCGTAAATGGACTGGGTATTTTGTCATTATTTGGCTTTTATTTGATTTTTTTAATCAGGCCAAAATTGGCCTATTACAAGTAAAACATTACTACTGAATAAATAAAAATATCATAGATGCAACAATCTAAATAAAAAAGAAAACTACTAACAAAACAAGAACGTACTAATTAGCAAGCAGTAAAACTGTTTGACTGAATAAATAAAATGTACCATAGATGCTCAATTAATTATGTTATAATCAACATATGAGTATGACATTACGATTGAATAAATCAAACTATCCCCAATATAAATTGATGCAACCATCTAAATTAAAATAAAACTATGACCAAAATAAAACAAAAACTGTACTGACTAACAAGAAAGAAGGTTTTGCAACAGAGGCCTATGCGTGCTCATGGACAGTGCAAATAGGGATAGAGATGTGAGTGTCAAACGATTATTAAAAGGGATTCATTATCGGTAATCAAGAAATGCAACACAGACAAACCAAATAAATCAGAGATCGAAGTGTATTTGGGACATCAAGCTGCATATAACCAAATCCAGACTCTTGAGATTCAAATATACGAGTCTATCGGCAAATCAACTCACCTATTTCCTATCTACTGAAAGTTTTAAGCGAAGAGAATCGTTTTACCAGGAAGATTCGATTCTAACTTCATCGTGCGAAAAATGGAGAAGTGGGTGAGGAAGCCGGATTGAGTGAGACGACAATGGCCTGAACTCCGGAAGAAAGGACGACAATGAATGATCTTTCGAAGATAAGAATGAACAGAAAAGGGAATAAATGAAGGGAGTGCTTTGAGAAAGTAAAACCCTGAAAAAGAAAATGAAGGGAGTGCTTGGTTGTTTTGTATTTTATTTAGTTTTTGGCCTATTTTGTTTATTTTTTAACAAGCCCTGTAGCTTTTTTTATTCTTTAAACTTTATTTGCTTTTGTTAAATAAAATCTATTCCATTTTATAATAAAAAAGTGACTTTAAGTTTAAAAATTAAATCACTTCTATAACATTTTTAATTATTTAAATTTTGTATTAAATAAATATATAATTTTAAGGTAAATGTATAGATCTTTTTGTAATTATAAAAGTTATAATTTTATGATTAATGTCGAAAAATTTAATTATGTTATTAAAAGTATGTAGATTTAATATTATATTACTATTGTTAAGTAAAATAATATTATTATAATAAATTTTGTTAAATAACCTACAACAACAATACAAATATATCTAATTTATAATTATTTTTATTAAAAACTTGAATAATGATTAAAAAAATTGACATGATGCATTTAGAAAAATCGAAAAGACTAAACAATGCCTAAAACCTTCATAAAAGTTTTGAAATCATATATTTCGCTCAATCCAAAAATGAATTGAATACTTGGAAGGATTGATTGATCTAGATTGCAAGGATGTTGTGGGCAATATTGTTATCTACTGCTTTCTGGAATCACACCTAGTAAGGAATGGATGATTTCTGAAACTTTATCAAGAATGTTGTCACATTGTGGGGCTAAGTTGATAGGCAACGACTCTACCTAGAACTGGGAGATGATTAGGAAACCTAAGCCACTTGGAGAGCTAGGTATGATAATCTACCAAGCCCACATCATCAAAATTTAGGCTAAACCACCTACCCACTATTTACAGGAAATAAAATATTACACTTTCCTTTCTAAATATAATTTTACAAAATCTAAAACCTAATCAACCATTAAAGTCTCTAAATTTCTAATTCGACCCCTCATCTATTGCTCATGCTCCAATTTAATCATTTTCTACTTGTCTTTAATTAATGCATCCGAGTTTCGTTCCTGACAAGATTTAAACATAAAATTCACCAATTAATAAGAATTAATTCAAGAATAAATTGATTTGAATATGAAAATATACCAAATAAACATGCTATCAGAAGTAAATATCAAAATCCTTTGCTTAAATGTAAAAGTGAAAACAATAACAACATTAAGAAAAGAAGACCCAAACTGATCCACAAACTTAAAAAAAATTAGCAAACACGAGAGATCTACAAAAACAGAATTACATCAATAACATGACAGGAAACGACCAGTAACCCAAAGCAAATAACATTACACTACAAATTAAATTCATATGCTCCAACAAGAATTTCATTATGCATTTAGGCACAATAAAACATATTTGCGATTTGGGTATAAACCACAACTTTAAAAAACAAAACAAACAAGAAGCCAGTTATATATATTGACAAATTTCATAAAAAAAAACAAAACAAACAATAGGCCAGAATTCTCTCCCATTTCTATATTTTCGTACGCATACATTGAGAATTTGAAAAAAAGAAGAAGACAAGGAACAGAAGTCAAAGCTGAATTCTTCTAAATCGGTCTACCTAACAGTGAAAACATAATCATGCACTGCATATGCATACAACATGATAACACCTTGTACCATAAATGTGAAATTGTACATGCACACTATGTATGAGCTTACACAATATTGAGGCATCTTTAAAACTTGTACCTTTTGTAGTTTTAACTTATTTTTCTCTGCTTTCTCAATGTGTCAGTCTCGGTATTCAGAAGCCAAAGGTTTACGAAAAGCTCGTTTCCCATGTCAAAACATTAATATAACATTATTCATTTAATATGAATTACAAAAATAAATTTACAATAACTATAAAAATTTTATATATTCCTTAGTACACTGCTTCATACACGTCGGGTTCATACAACTCTTTCAAGTAGTATGCATGATTGATACAACCGTCAAATAGACCCACAAATAAATTTGGCAAGGCCTCGCTCAACTTTCTCACGATCCTAATCTTGCCAATCTACAAAAATAAGCAATTTACGTAGAATTTAGTAACAAAACTAAATGGAATATCATCAGAAATATCGAAATCTTACTTTTTTTTCCCCGCATTCATCTACATATTCATTGTAATGCCGGAAAACATTTGAGCAGAATCGTACAACAGCAGCGCTCAAGAGTTCGTAACTCTTTCGACTATAGTCATATACTTTATACAGCACCGATTTGTTATACAAAGCATGTACCCAGTTACTCAAATTTCCATCTAAACACTCATCTAAAGAATAAATAAAATTATTAAGCTCAAATACTCCTCTCTTCAGTATATAATCCACATTGATAAGAAACCGACACTTATCAGCGTCTGCCCAAATAAAAGGCAAATCAAGTAAGCACTTGGGGCTCATGTAATCCGTGTCAATGTGGACATAAACATGTATGTAAACCCCCAAAAAACTATGAAATTAAAATAAAGATACAAAAAATCAATCAACTTACAAAAATTCAGACTTGAGATAACGAATAAAACATCTTAGTTCAGGAGACAAATTGAAACGATCATAATCTAGCTTATCTGACCCGAACGGGTAATTTATGATGACGTCCATCAATTTTTTAAGTTCTTCAATGTCATCATTCGTCTTGCTCCTTGGTCTATCTAAATTAGGTAAAACTTTTACCCGACATTCAAAACCATTCCTCGTAATAAATAAACATTTAATTGGATTTTCCGTATAAATGCTTTTACATCTATGTTTATAAGTTTTTCAAGCCCAAATACGGGCAGCATCTTGAAATAACTTTACAAAATCCCTCATAATATAACTAAACCAGCTAGCCCTACTTCTCTGTGAACGCCTATGTTTCCAGTCACTCTTCTGTTTTTAAAAAAATTTCATTATATTTAAACAATATTCAAACGCAAGTAAACATTTCTTTTCATGACATGATTTGATGACAACTGAGTAAGTCATCATCATTGGCATGTATAATTAAGAACTTGTACATTTTAATAGCTACTGTCTTACCTTCATAAGTCAGAAAAGTTGAAGGAATTTTTTTTTAAAAAATTTTAAGACACCCTTATACGTATCTAAATTATAATCATTGATAACACAGTGCAGTACATCTATTGCTGTGGGCCTATAGAAAACCAGAAACAAAAATAACTATAGAGAAGTGAAGCTATGTTCAATGGAATTGTTTTCAACCAGAAAAAAAAAAGAAAGGGTATCAAATCAAGCTTGACCATTTCTATAAGAATCAAAAGAAAAAACATCAGGCACAAAAAAACAGTATATATATTCATTCAAATCGGTACATGAACTGTTCTAAAAAACCCAGATTCTAAAAAAATAAAAAGTACCTAATGATGTCTACCAACAAGAACGTACTAATTAGCAAGTAATAAAACTGTTTTACTGAATAAATAAAATGTACTATAAATGCTCAATTGATTATGTTATAATCAATATATGAGTATGACATTACGAGTCAATAAATGAGACAACAATGTAAATAGTTGCAACCATCTAAATTAAAATAAAACTAAGTCCTGATTAAAATAAAACAAAGATTGTACTGATTAACAATAAAGAAGGTTTTGCAACAGGCCTGAACGTGCTCATGGGCAGTACAAATAAGGATGGAGATGTGAGTGTCAAAAACGATTATTGCGGGCGATACATAATCAATAATAAAGAAATGCAACATAGAAAAACCAAATAAATCAGAGATTGGAGTGTATTTGGGATAGCAAGTCACATATAAATAGATTCAGACTCTTGAGATGCAAATATACGAGTCTATCGACAAATCAACTCACCCATTTCCTAGTTACTGAAAGTTTTAAGCGAAGAGAAACGTTTTACCTAGAAGATTCGATTCTAACTTCGTTGTGTAGAAAATGGAGTTGGCGAGAAAGCCGAACTGAGTGAGACGACGATACTCTGGAAGAAAGAACGAGAAGGGGAATTTCTTAAGGCTTTTGAATTTTTTCGGAGAGTGGGTGTCAAGCTGTGACTGATTGGGCTCTTTTAGTGGGTTTCTTGGTTTAATTTTTTTGTCTATGCGCAGCCTGTTTTGACTTTTTTGGGCTGACATTTATTTGTTTTCTTTACTTTATTTCTTAATAAAACCCAGTTGGTTTATTAAAAAAAATCAAGATAATTAAGAAAGTAAAAAAAGACAATATTTTTAAATTTTAATATAATTAAAATTAGAATTGAAGTTAGAATAGAATCTTTCAAGTAAAACGTTTCTCTTCGCTCAAAACTTTCAGTAGCTAGAAAATGGGTGAGTTGATTTGCCGATAGACTAATATATTTGTATTTCAAGAGTCTAAATCTGTTTATATGTAACTTGATATCCCAAATACACTCTAATCTCTGATTTATTTGGTTTTTCTATGTTGCATTTCTTTATTACTGATTATGTATCACCCTCAATAATCGTTTTTGACACTCACATCTCCATCCCTATTGCACTGCCCATGAGCACGCCCAGGCCTGTTGCAAAACCTTCTTTCTTGTTAATCAATACAATATTTGTTTTATTTTAATCAGGACTTAATTTTATTTTAATTTAGATGGTTGCATCTATTTACATTGTGGTCTCATTTATTGACTCGTAATGTCACTCATATTGATTATAACATAATCAATTGAGCATCTACGGTATATTTTATTTATTCAGTCAAATAGTTTTATTGATTGCTAATTAGTACGTTCTTGTTGGTAAACTATCTGATTCAGTAAAAAATTTCATCATTAGGTACTTTTTACTCTTTTAGAATTTGAGGTTTTTAGAACAGTTCATGTACTGATTTGAATAAATATATATACTTTTTTCTGTGCCTGATGTTTATCTTTTGATTCTTATATAAATGTCCAAGCTTGCTTTGATACCATTTCTTTTTTTCCTGATTGAAAACGATTCTATTGAACATAGTTTCTCCACTTATCTACAGTCATTTTTGTTTCTGGTTTGTTGTAGGCCCACAGCTATGGATGTACCACACTGTGTTATCAATGATTATAATTCAGATACGTATAAGGGTGTTTTAAAATTTTTAAATAAAGAAATTCCTTCAACTTTTCTGACTTATGAAGATAAGACAGCAGCTCTTAGAATGTACAAGTTCTTAGTTAAACATGCCAATGATGATGACTTACTCAGGTGTCATAAAATCGCATGCCGTGAAAAGAAATGTCTGATTGTGTTTGAATATTGTTTAAATATAATGAAATTTTTTGAAAAACAGAAGAGTTACTGGAAACATAGGCGTTCACAGAGGAATAGGGCTAGCTGGTTTAGTTATATTAGAAGGGATTTTGTAAATATATTTCTAGATGTCGCCAGATTTGGGCTAGAAAACTGATAAAAGTAGATGTAAAAGCATTTATACTGAAAACCCAATTAAATGTTTTTTTATTACGAGGAATGGTTTTGAATGTCGGCTAAAAGTTTTACCTAATTTAGATGGACCAAGGAGTAAGATGGATGATGACAGTGAAGAACTTAAAAAATTGATGGACGTCATCATAAATTACCCGTTTGGGTCAGATAAGCCAGATTATGATTGTTTCATTTTGTCTTTTGAACTGAGTTTTTTTTCGTTATCTCAAGTCTAAATTTTTGTAAGTTGATTGATTATTGTATTTTTATTTTAATTTCATAGTTTTTTGGGGGTTTACTTGCATGTTTATGTCCACATTGACAGGGATTACATAAGCCCTAGGTGCTTACTTGATTCGCCTTTTATTTGGGAAGACGTTGATAAGTATCGGTTTCTTATCAATGTGGATTATCTCCTGAAGAGAGGAGTATTTGAGCTTAACAATTTTAATTATTCTTTAGATAAATGTTTAGATGAAAATTTAAGTAACTAGGTACATGCTTTGTATAACATAGGCGTTCACAGAGGAGTAGGGCTAGCTGGTTTACTTATATTAGGAGGGATTTTGTAAAGATATTTCAAGATGCTGCCCGTATTTGGGCTAAAAAAAATTGATAAACATATATGTAAAAGTATTTATACAGAAAACCCAATTAAATGTTTGTTTATTACGAGGAATGGTTTTGAATGTCGGGTAAAAGTTTTACCTAATTTAGATGGACCAAGAAGCAAGATGAATGATGACATTGGAGAACTTAAAAAATTCATAGACGTCATCATAAATTACCTGTTCGGGTCAGATAAGCCAGATTATGATCGTTTCAATTTGTCTCTTGAACTGAGATGTTTTCTTCGTTATCTCAAGTTTGAATTTTCATAAGTTGATTGATTTTTTGTATCTTTATTTTAATTTCATAATTTTTTAGGGGTTTACATGCATGTTTATGTTCACATTGACAGGGATTACATGAGCCCCAAATGCTTACTTGATTCGCCTTTTATTTGGGGAGACACTGATAAGTGTCGGTTTCTTATCAATGTGGATTATCTCCTGAAGAGAGGAGTATTTGAGCTTAACAATTTTAATTATTCTTTAGATAAATGTTTAGATGAAAATTTAAGTAACTGGGTACATGCTTTGTATAACAAACCGGTGCTATATAAAGTAAATGACTATAGTCGAAAGAGTTACGAACTCTTGAGCGCTGCTGCTGTTGTACGATTCTGCTCAAATATTTTCCAGCATTACAATGAATATGCAGATGAATGCGGGGAAAGAAAAGTAAGATTTTGATATTTCTGATAATATTGTATTTAGTTTTGTTACTAAATTCTACTTAAATTGCTTATTTTTGTAGATTGGCAAGATTAGGATCGTGAGAAAGTTGAGCGAGGCCTTGCCAAATTTATTTGTGGATCTATTTGACGGTTATATCAATCATGCATACTGCTTGGAAGAGTTGTATGAACCCGACGTGCATGAAGCAGTGTACTAAGGAATATATAAAATTTTTATAATTATTGTAAATTTATTTTTGTAATTCATATTAATGAATAAAGTTATTTTAATGTTTTGACATAGAAAACGAGCTTTTCGCAAACCTTTGGCTTCTGAATACCGAGACTGACACATTGACAAAGCAGAGAAAAGTAAGTTAAAACTACAAAAGGTACAAGTTTTAAAGATGCCTCAAAGTTGTGTAAGCTCATACATAGTTTGCATGTACAATTTCACATTTATGGTAGAAGGTGTTATCATGTTGTATGCATATGCAGTGTATGATTATGTTTTCACTGTTAGGTAGACCGATTTAGAAGAACTCAGCTTTGACTTCTGTTCCTTGTCTTCTTTTTTTTTTTAAATTCTCATTGTATACGTACGAAAATATGAAAATGGGGAAGAATTCTGGCCTATTGGTTGTTTTGTTTTTTATGAATTTTGTCAATATATATGACTGGCTTTTTATTTGTTTTGTTTTTTTTAAATTTTGGTTTATACTCAAATTGCAAATATGTTTTATTGTACCTAAATGCATAATGAAATTCTTGTTGGAGCGTATGAATTTAATTTGTAGTGTAATGCTAGTTGCTTTAGGTTACTGGCTGTTTCCTGTCATGTTATTAATGTAATTTTTGTTTATGTAAATCTCTCGTGTTTGCTCATTTTTTTTAAGTCTGTGGATTAATTTGGGTCTTCTTTTAATAATGTTGTTATTGTTTTCACTTTTACATTTAAGCAAAGGGTTTTGATATTTACTTTTGATTGCATGTTTATTTGGTATATTTTACGTATTCAAATCAATTTATTCTTCTTGAATTAATTCCTATTAATTGGTGAATTTTATATTTAAATCTTGTCGAACTAAATTGAATGCATTAATTCAAAGACAAGTAGAAAATGATTAAATTGGAGCATGAGCAATAGAATAGGGGTCGAATTAGAAATTTAGAGACATTTAAGGGTTGATTAGGTTTTTGATTTTGTAAAATTATATTTAGAAAGGAAAATCTAATATTTTATTTCATGTAAATAGTAGGTAGGTGGTTTAGCCTAAATTTTGATGATGTAGGCTTGATAGATTATCATACCTAGCTCTCCAAGTGGTTTAGGTTTCCTAATCATCTCCTAGTTCTAGGTAGAGTCGTTGCTCTCAACTTAACCTCCTCACAAGAAAATCTGGATTTATTTCAATCTATTTTGAATTTTGGATTGGATTCCTTTGAATTTTAAATGTTCAGGTTTCAATTTGATACTCAAGTTTTGTTTTATCTCAATTAAGTACTTGATTTTGATATTGAATTTGATATGAATTTTTTACTCCAAATATTAAAAACAAATTTCAGTACTTAGTGGTGAAAACAATCTTTTACCATTTTCACCACCGAAACCAGATTTAGATACTTACAAAATCCAACATTAAATGTATACAATTGGTAAAAACAAATCAAAATGCACTTTACGATTTGTATTACATAAGTCAAAATTTCACGAATAAGCTAAGGAAAAAACGAGTCTGCAATCTTCAATCAGCGAACACAACAGTACTAAACCAAATCAAAAAGGGATGATTTCTCACCACGATCACGCCTAACTTGCAACATGCATCAGCCCACAATGTGACAACATTCTTGATAGAGTTACTAAAGTTGCAAAAAAGAATGATTTCAGAAGCAGTACATAACAATATTGCCCACAACATCCTTGAAATCTAGATCAATCAATCCTTCCAAGTATTCAATTCATTTTTCGATTGAGCGAAATATATGTTTTCAAAACTTTTATGAAGGTTTCAGGCATTGTTTAGTCATTTCGATTTTTCTAAATGCATCATGTCAATTTTTTTAATCATTATTCAAGTTTTTAATAAAAATAATTAGAAATTAGAGATATTTGTATTGTAGTTTTAGGTTATTTAACAAATTTTATTATAATAATATTATTTTACTTAACAATAGTAATATAATATTAAATCTACATACTTTTAATAACATAATTAAATTTTTCATAAATTACTCATAAAATTATAACTTTTTATAATTACAAAAAATTATATATACATTTACCCTAAAAATTATATATTTATTTAATACAAAATTTAAATAATTAAAAAATGTAATAGAAGTGATTTAATTTTTTAAACTTAAAGTCATTTTTTTATTATAAAAAGGACTAAATTTTATTTATCAAAAGCAAATAAAGTTTAAATAATAAAAAAAGCTACCAGGCTTGTTAAAAAAAACAAAATAGGCCCAAAAGCTAAATAAAATACAAAACAACCAAGCACTCCCTTCATTTTCTTTTTCAAGGTTTTAGTTTCTCAAAGCACTCCTCTTTCTGTTCACTCTTATCTTCGAAAGAACGCTCATTGTCGTCCTTTCTTCAAGAGTTCAGGCCATTGTCGTCTCACTCAATCCGGCTTCCTCACCCACTTCTCTATTTTTCGCACGACGAAGTTAGAATTGAATCTTCCAAGTAAAACGTTTCTCTTCACTTAACTTTCAGTAGCTAGGAAATGGGTGAGTTAATTTGCCGATAGACTCGTATATTTGAATCTCAAGAGTCTGAATCTGTTTATATACAACTTGATATCCCAAATACACTCCGATCTCTGATTTATTGTTTGTCTATGTTACATTTCTTGATTGTCAATAATGAATCCCCTTCAATAATAGTTTCTGACACTCACATCTCTATCCTTATTTGCACTACCCATGAACATGCACGGGCCTCTATTGCAAAATCTTTTTTCTTGTTAGTCAGTACAGTTTTTGTTTTATTTTGGTCATAGTTTTATTTTAATTTAGATGGTTACATCAATTTACATTGGGGATAGTTTGATTTATTCAATCGTAATGTCATACTCATATGTTGATTATAACATAATTAATAGAGCATCTATGGTACATTTTATTTATTCAGTCAAAGAGGTTTACTGCTTGCTAATTAGTACGTTCTTGTTTTATTAGTAGCTTTCTTTTTATTTAGATTGCTACATCTATGATATTTTATTTATTCAAGAGTAATGTTTTACTCAAATGTGATTACAACATAATTAATTAAGCATTTATAATAAAATCTTATTTATTCAGTCTAATAGGCACACAATTATTATAACATTGCAATCAATTTACATTATACTATAGTTATTTTTATTTCGGTTTGCTACATGCCCACAATTATGTAGGTATCGCAATTTGTTATCAAAGACCCTAATTCATATATGTATTAAGGTGTTTTCAAGTTTCAAGTGAAGAAAATAATTTAACTTTTCTTGCTTATACAAAAAAGACAACAGCTTTCTGTATGTATTAATTCTTTGTTAAGAAGACGATGACTTACTCAGGTGTTATTAACTCATGTGCCATGAAAATAAATAATTACTTGTTTTTAGTGATTCTAAGAATTTAATGGATTTTTACCAAAACAAGTCAAGACAGAAGTTAAAATTCAATATCCGTTGGACTTTAATCGATATCAAATGAAACACTTAGAGTTCTACCAGTACAAGAGAATTTCTATCGATAGAACGAGTTCAACAATCATATTTTGAAAAGACTTCTACTAATACAACGAAGCTGCAGACTACATTTAATGTTGGTTTTTGTGGTTGCAATGACTATTTCAATTCTAATGGCTACAAATGTTCAAAAGGTTGTTAGAGGACTTAAATACAATGTTAAGATTTCCTGTTGAAGTGAAGAAAGACGAGAAACAAGTGCCTAACTTCCAAAAACTCAATTTTCCAATCTTTCTTAATCTTTTACTAGACATTTTTTGTACACACTTGTAGGTTAAATTTTTTTACCATTCTTAGAATATACAAGTTCTTAGTTAAACATGCCAATGATGATGACTTAATCAGATGTCATCAAATCGTATGTCATGAAAAGAAATGTTTGCTTGCGCTTGAAGATTGTTTAAATATAACGAAATTTTTTGAAAAAGAGAAGAGTGACTGGAAACATAAGCATTCACAGAGGAGTAGGGCTAGCTGGTTTAGTTATATTATGAGGAATTTTGTAAAGATATTTCAAGATGCTACCCGTACTTGGGCTAGAAAAACTGATAAAAGTAGATGTAAAAATATTTATACGGAAAACCCAATTAAATGTTTGATTATTATGAGGAATGGTTTTGAATGTCGGGTAAAAATTTTACCTAATTTAGATGGACCAAGGAGCAAGATGAATGATGACATTGAAGAACTTAAAAAATTGATGGACGTCATCATAAATTACCCGTTCGGGTTAGATAAGCCAGATTATGATCGTTTCAATTTGTCTCCTGAACTAAGATATTTTCTTCGTTATCTCAAGTCTGAATTTTTGTAAGTTGATTAATTTTTTGTATCTTTATTTTAATTTCATAGCTTTTCTGGTATTTACTTGCATGTTTATGTCTACATTTAGAGCAAACCAAATATAATGACAAGCAGCATTGGCAAATACATAATCAGTCACTTTCCAATGATAGAAATAATTACCATGTGAAGGGGGCTCTTACCTTCATTTAGGGCAACAATACATCATCAAAATAGAAACAACTATTTGGGGTAAAGCAAGCCTTTGGTTAAAATTCTCTGCCCAAAGCTAACGAACTTCAGTTCTAGTTCCCTAAAGGTGCTAGGAGCCTCGTACCCATTCAAAACAACAAGTAGAGCATGACACATAGTCCTAACAAAACTGAGTCCACTCATTCATCTTGGAAAAAGGAAGACATTTTCACACAACGACTCGACTTCTTTGTACCTTAGTATTACTCAAGTTTTATACAAGAAGTTTAAGGCTCATTATCACCTTCTTAGTGACAACAAGAGCAAACACAATGCAATGACAAGCAGTATAAGCAAATGAAAAATAAGTCAATTTACAAGGATAGGAATAATTATGATAGCACTAACCTTCATTTAGAGCAAACCAATTATAATGACGAGCAGCATGGGAAAATGCATAATCAATCACTTTCCAATTATAGAAATAATTATGATGTGAAAAGGGGCTCTAACCTTCATTTAGGGCATCAATATTGTAAGATTTAACGGATCCAAATGAAGCAGAGGTTCTATATCCACCCACTGCAGCTGCATAAATCCCTCCATGCCCGTTGTGCCACATTCTGAATATAAGGTACATCATCCTTCGATAAATTATGGACCAATCTATCACTTTGACACTCTAATCTGCCATTTAATCTCTGTTAAGAGACAAAAGTGTTATCATTTTAATATATTAAGACATAAAAATAAGAACCAATATATAAATAAGATAAATGTATTTAAAGCATGAACATAAAAAATGTAATAGAAATTATGTAACAAGAATAATAAACATATAATAAAAAGGGTAACATAATAATAATAATAATAATTATTATTATTATTATTATTATTATGAATTTTTAAAGTATAAAAGAGATATAAATAATAAATAATAAATAATAAAATGATATAATAAAATAACTATATAAATATAAAAATTTATAAAAGTAAATAAATAAAACTAAAAAATAATGCGACACTAATTAATAAAATAATATAATAATAACGAATAAATAAATAAAAGGAAAATAAAACTGATGATAAAATAATTAATGATAATAAGAGGACAAAAAAAGGATTTAGGCGATAGATTAGAAAAATAAAAAAGATAATAAAGTAATAAAGTAAATCGGCTGCCTTAGGTGAGTGTTTTTCTTCCCTATTTACTCTATTTTGTAGATAAAATAAATAAATAAAAATAAAAATAATAAAACTTAGACATAAAATTAAGAAGAAATCAAACAAATATCACCTTAAAAATAAAAGCTCAAATCTTTTTTTGTTTTTTTTATTCAATCTTCCAAAAGCCCCAAGAAGAAAAAATCTATTGTTCATTGTGGCTTTTTTATAGCCGTCTTACAATTTTTTGTTTCTATTTTCTTGCCGTTTTGCTATTTGACTTTTCTGCTATTGCGTGTGGCTTCGTTTTGCAGGTACCAGAGGCTGACGGTGGTGGCAGAGGTGGCGTGCGTGAGGGTGGCAGAGGCGGCAGTGGCTAGGGTTAGATTAGGATTTCAGTTGGCTGAAATTTTTTAAGTTTTGTGGGCTGTTGGGCTGTTATTATTTTGGGCTTGTAATCATAACAACTTAAAGCTTTTTCTCTTTTGATTAAATTATGCTGATTTAAATCACTATAAACTACTTTATGGCAACACACAGTGTAATAGCCCATTTTGCCCGGGCCCAATTAGAACCCAAATAAATAAAATAAAAAGTCAAAAACATCTAAATGCAGCCTAAATTGCAAAAATTAAACCCAATATAAAATCCAAAAGGCCCAAATTACAGCCCACGCTATTGAACAGTTTTAGAAAAAACCTAACCCTAGTAGCAGTTTCAGTGGCGCCGCAACCATCGGGCCATCACCGCGCTTATGTGCCAGCGGTTGTCACGCTCCCTGCACGTTCGTGCACGTTGCACCTACAATGGACCACGAATAGCAAGTGAGAGGTAGAGATAACAGGAAATATAGCAAAGATTCAGGAGATTTTTTTTCTCTAGGATTCGAATATAAAAAGGGAATTGATTTCTGTAATGGGGGTTAGACAAATTTTGTATTGAAAATTAAAGAAAAGAAAAAAGAAAAACAAAAAAAGCAAGGATTTTTGAAGGTGACGAATTTTGTTTTTTTCCCTCTGTTCTTTTTACTGTTTTTTACTTTATTTTGTTTTTCTTTTGTTTCTTAAAACAAAAAAAAAAAACCAAGGAAAGGGAGTAGAGGAGAAACTTACCGGCGTGGTATCGTTGAAGGCCCCTTCCATCGGAGCAGGGGGAAGTTTGAAACGGCAGAGGGCTACGGCGCATTTGTGGAGTGGCTGAAGAAGTAATTTTTAGGGTTTTAAAATTGGCTTTTATAGGGCATTAAACGACGTCGTTTAGAGCCTGTTTCAGTGGCCCCAAAACGGCGTCGTGTAGCCTATATCCAGGCGCAACCCGATCCGACCCGGAGAGGATCCGCGCATTTCTTCAAAATGGGCCATTTGCGCGATTGGTCCCTCTGTTTTTTGCAGTGTTTTTAAATTTTTTTTATTTCTTTTAAATTTTGCAAAATATTTTATTACTGTTTCAAATGGGTCCATTGCTGCGCAGCGTTTTGGGAGGTTTGGGTAAATTTCTTTTTCGGTCCTCCTCCTGTTGCGCGTGTTTTAATTTGATCCCTTTCTTGTTTTCTATTTTTTTGAATTTAGCTTTTAAATTCTGTTGATTTTCAATTTAATCCTTAATCTTTCATTTTAGGCTTTTTTTAGTTTATTTTATTAATATTGTTATTATTATTTTTTATTATTACTATTATTGTTATATTATATTTTTATTATTATCTTACATATATATGCGCGTATGCATGTTATTACATATATGTATATGTTCTAAACGTTTTAAATATATATACATATTATATGCATATTTTATTATTATTTTATTTTCATAGTTTTATATATATATATATGTATATACGTTTATATTTTATAATATTTATATGTTTTCCCGTACTATATAATTTATATATGTTTATACATTTTATATAATTTATACATATTTTGTAAACATATATACATATAATTTAAATTAGAGTGTTTATTTCATATTGTACATTTTTTTACCTTTTAGAAAATATATATTTTGATTTTAGCAAAACATTACAATTATTTTCTTTTGATTCAAAGGCTTTTTAAATTAAAGGGATATTCAAAGTTTGGGATTTTCGAGGAAATTGAGCCCTAACGTATTGGGTTCCGATTTTCTTTGTTAATCCTATATAACCGAGAATATTCTTTATTTAAAATGCATAAGTATAAAAATCATTTTCGGGAACTTAATTTGTGGTGTCCTAACGTATTGGGCATGACATATTGCTTTCTCGAAATGAAGATTTTCTTTAAAAACTAAAAAGCGATATTCAAAGTTCGGGGGTTTTGAGAAATTGTACCCTAAGGTATTGGGTCTCGATTTCTTTATCTAACTTGAACAATTGATTATCCTTTTCAAGTTTCATCATTTGAGTTTTAAAAAAAATCTTTTTAATCCTCGACATTAAGACATTAAATAATCAGTTTGGTATCGATTTTTTGGGCGTTACGAGAGTGCTAACCCTTCCTTGTGCGTAACTGACTCCCGAATCCATTTTCTCAAATTTCATAGACCAAAATAATTTTTAAGATGAGCTGATTATATCTCAATAAATGATCGGTGACGACTCCAGGTTTTTTTTGTTTTTAAAAGTCAACAGCTAATTTTTTGTTTTCAAAAATGGTTTCGGCACACAGCATGTATATGAAATCCCTGCATAGCTTCTAATAGCTTTGCTTTCTCTGTATGTGTGTATGTATGTATTACAAGGACCCGGCACCAAAGCAAACATCAAGAAGCACAAAACATGCTATTAAACTTTTTTCTCATATTTATCCAAGTTGGTGAGGAAGCCGAACTGAGTGAGACGACGATGGCCTGAACTCTGGAAGAAAGAACGACAATAAGTGTACTTTCGAAGATAAGAGTGAACAGAAAGGAGAAGAAATGAAAGGAGTCATTTGCGAAAGTTTATTTAGTTTTGAGCTTATTTTGTTTATTTTTTAACAGGCCTAGTGGCCTTTTTTATTTATTTATTTGAACTTTGTTTGATTTTAATAAATAAAATATAGTCCATTTTATAACAAAAAGTTAAACTTTTAAGTCGGAGATAGGGTGACAAAAAAAGAGTACATATATTCATTCAAATCAGTACACGAATTGTTATAAAAAATCTAGATTCTAAAAGAGTAAAAAGTACCTAATGATGAACTATTTGATTGAATCAGATTGTTTACCAACAAGAAGGAAGCAATGCTTGTTTTTCACAGTGATGGGTTCTCAAGTTGAGTTTCCCACTTTGTGCCTGAAATGATAAAAGCAGTGGTAGTAAATTGGTAAAAGTGGGTTAAACAATTCACAATAAGAATGTTCTAAAAAAATGTAGATGATGATGATGTTTCATGGTTGATTGAAACACTAAAAAGGCCACTCATATATAAGAACTTGAAGTCCTAATTTGTGTATATGCAGGGAGATGTATGACAAAACTTTGGCTATCACTCAACTTATTGAGACTTTGAAAAAACACCAGTTATATGTTGAAACTCTATTCTAGCATAATTGCAACCAAATTCAAAATATATGTAGAATATAATTAATTAGCAAACCAATTGGGTATAATAATTGCAACCAAAGTGATAAAGGAAAACATTTTTCCATTCACAGTACAACAAAACTCTCATTACAGGATTTATGTATAAAATGGTTAAAGGTTGGATACTTCTTTTCATCATGGCATAAGGAAAACAGTGTGTCAAGCTTCATCAGGACACAAGTGAACTAAGAAGGCAGCTTTACCATTATAACATCTTAACAAAAGAACATGATTCAAATTTCTGCTGGAATAAATCAGGCTCCTTCACTTCTGTCTGGAATTTTGGATAATTGCAGCTAGCAGCTTCAAATAATTAAGCTTTGGCCAAAACAATTAACAAGTTCAATTATCAAATCCTTTTACTTTTAGGCAAGGATCACTTGAACACACATCTAAAATAGAATAACAAAGAACTTTTTGGAGTTGTGAAAGAAATCGTACCTTCAATTGTACTCGCTTCTCCGCATTGTCAATCGAGCACAGTCAACAACTGTCATGACACTTTGCGAAATTCTGTGTACGATTCCATCGTCTCCTTTAAAGACTTGTGAAATTAGAAGGCAACCTCTTATCTCAATCCTCTGTAATTCAGGAAGACCCTGAGCCAAAGCAATTGGAAAAACATATTCTAGAACTGGGCATCCTTCCATCTTTAGAGCCTTTAACCTCGGCAAGCACAGTGACCTTTCCGTTGTTATACTTGACGATATTTCTTCATAAACTTCCGTATCTCCGATTATTTCCTCCAATTCCTTACAGTGGCGTATTACCAGTGCTTCTAAATTTCAGCTTATCACAACTCTTTAAGCGACTTACTGTTTTAAACATCAACATCCGCATCCACTTACTGTTTTGAACATGTTGCAGCTCAATGGAAGCGGATTCACAGCTTTGCTAACCAAGAAATGTAGCAAAAGAGAATGTGTTGAACTTAAGTGACTTCGAAATAAATACTCACCGCTGCATTCAAGAATTCTTTAATCTATTGCATCCAAACTTGAATTATTGTTCTTTCTTTCTTTTAAAGCTGGTTTGATCAATTGAAGTCTGTTTCTATTGTAAAACAAATGGTAGATAACCATCCTGTGAGCAAAACTTGTAATTGGATTGGAATAATTCATTCCCAATAATTCCCAATAATTATTTATAACACTCCATTATTTAATTACATTTAATGAGCTCAATAAGACATCAAGCTTTGTTGCGACATTACTAGTGAAGATTCAAGCTTGTTGATGTATGAATACTTGTCAAATGGCAGGGCTCGGCTACATACAAGTAGGAAAACGGAGCTTGATTGGGATACAAGGTACGAGACTGCAACCAGAGCAGTTAAAAAACTTGAATATCTTCATCACGGAAGCGAAAAGCTGGTGTCCCACCACGATGTAAAAGCAAGATATTGTTAGATGGATATCTTGATAGAGTTCAAATATTCTAGCTCAAGCAGTTAGTTAGTTAGCAACTGAAGTTGTTGATACAGCTAGCAAATTGTTGAAGAGCAGTTACGCAAGCTCTCTATATATACAATGTGTACAATGAACAAAGTCTAGAATTGATTCATGATACAGAAATAGAGTAATTCCAGATTTTCAACTTCATCTTCATTTTCAGAATAGTGTTTTAGCATAGTTATTAAGTCATTGCAACCGTACCTCTCAACATGGTATCAGTTGCTCATTGATCCTCGGCCATGACCACCACGCATTCCGCTGACTCCGAATCCGTTGAGCCTCATGGCTCTCCTTTCACCCGCGATCAACTCGTCAACTCATTCCCTCGGCATGAGGTGGTTAAACTTGACGAGGGTACCTTCGTACAGTGGCAGAAACAAGTGCGATTTATCGTCGCTGGTTATGACTTGGTCGGCTTCTTAGATGGCTCGATAACAGCACCGGCACGATTCGTTGAAGCCAAAGATTTCGGATTTCAGACTTGCCAAAATTGTTCAAGCCAATAGTGGCCTCGGTAATGACTCCACCCATGTCATTGCTTGAACCTATGGTTACATAGCGCCCGTTAGGTCAATTTCAATTATTCACTTTCCAAGGTCAATATTAACTAAATTTCTAAAGCAAAGTTGTTTTTTTCTTAGAAAATGGCTACACCTACAAAGTCGACGAGAAGAGCAATGTATGTCAGCCACAAGATGAATTTGGAATTGAAAAAATTGTTGTTCTTCATAGCCAAATATGTCACCCAAAACCTTAAATAACACCTCAGAAAATAAGATTATACTTCTAAATGTTAGATAATCAATAATTAAGTACTCCCATTCAAGGTTACAACACTTGAAAAAAATGATAAAAAAAAACTCAATCTACAAGTGTGTACAAGAAATATTTATTAAAAGATAAAGATTGAAAAATTGAGTGCTTGAAAATTAGAGACTTGTTTCTTGTCTTTCTTGACTTCAACAGGAAATCTATACCTTGTATTTAAGTCCTTCAACAACCTTTTGAACATTTATAGCCGTTAGAAACAAAATAGTCATTGCAGTCATAAAACCCAACATAAATGCAATCTGCAACTTCGTTGTATTGATAGAAGTCTTTCCAAAATATGATTGTTAGACTCGATCTATCGATAGAAATTCTCTTGTACTGGTAGATCTCTAAGTGTTTCATTTGATAATTGTAGAAGTGCAATGGATGCTGAATTTTGACTACCATCTTAACTTGTTTCGATAGAAGTCTTCAAGGCATCGGTCGAACTCTGATTGTATCGGTAGATCGAATCAAAGTATCGGTAGAAGTCCTAGGCCAAAACCTACCTATTTTACTGATTCAAGGCTTTTTAAATGTTTAGACAAACAATTTTTAAAAATTTAAGTAGGGAATTTTTAGTATACTTCTTGTTATATTAAAATATTTTAAAAACTAAAGCTAACACACCCCCCAAGAAAAATGATATCAAGAGTAATACATCTATTGTTACCTTCCATAATTCTAGTATTGTATTTTTAAATGCTTTTTTCTTCTAAAATGATGATTTAAACTCAAACTATTTTTTAATAAATCATAATTTAGATTCAAAAGTATTATTAAATTAGCTATTCTTTTATGCACTTAATTTATCACTAATTAAGTTTTTAATAAATATAATTAGAAATTAGAAATATTAATATTGTACTTTTAGGTTATTTAACAAATTTTATTATAATAATATTATTTTACTTAACAATAGTAATATAATATTAAATTTAAATACTTTTAATAACATAATTAATTTCTTCATAAAATACTCATAAAATTGTAACTTTTTACAATGTAAGATCATTTTTTTCCGGACATTATTTAAAATTTTATTTCTATAAATACAAAAATTATATATTTATTTAATACAACATTTAAATAATTAAAAATGTAATAAAAGTGATTTAATTTTAAGAAACAGCCATCAGGCCTGTTAAAAAATAAACAAAATAAGCCCAAAACTAGAAAAGCAATCCAATCTAGTAAAACAGGAAGTGAGCCCCCTGTCCCATCAATTGCATCTGTCATCTTTCTTTTTGAGGGTCACTTCCCCAAAGCACTCCCTTCATTTCTTCTTCCTTTTTGCTCACTCTCATCTTCGAAAGAACACCCATTGTCGTTCCTCCAGGGTTCAGGCCACCGTCGTCTCACTTAGTCCAACTCCCTCACCCACTCGTCCTCCATTTTTCGCATGACGAAATTAGAAACCGAATCTTCCTGGTAAAACGCTTCACTCCATTTGCATTGCACATGAGGGCCTCTGCTGCAAAACCTTCTTGCTTGCTAATCAATACAATTTCTGCTTTATTTTGATTCAAATTGTAGCATCTATTTCATTATGGATAGTATCATTTATTCAATAGTAATGTGATACTCATACATTGATTATAACATGATAAATTTAGCATCGATGATAACATCTTATTTATTCAAACAATTTTACTACTTGTTAATTAGTGCAGTTTTTATTTTGTTAGTAGTTTTATTTTTATTCAGATTATTGCATCTATTTACATTATACGATTATATGATAGTCTTATTTATTCAGCAGTAATGTCATACACATATATTGATTATAACATATTCAATTAAACATCTACGATAACATCTTATTTATTCAGTCAAATAGGCACGTAATTATTATAACAGTTTAATCAATTTACATTATACTATAGTCCTTTTTTTCTTTTTCTTTTTTTTGCCGCAGGACCACAGTTATGGAGGTACCGCATTATGTTATTAAGGAACAAAATTCATATACGTATCAAGGTGTCTAAAAGTTTTCAAGTGAATAAATTCCTTCAGTTTTTTTTCCTTATATAGAGAAGACAACAGCTTTTCGAATGTACAAATTCCTAGTTAAGCATAGGTGTGTGCAAATTTCGGTTAAAACCGAATTAATTAGGTTAACCAACTGAATTCGGTTAATCAGTCGGTTAACCGAATTAATTCGGTCGGGGTCGGTTAATAATTTTTTGAAAGTTCGGTTAACGGTTAATTCGGTTCGAAATCGGTCGATTAATCGAATTTAATAAATAATATTATAATATATAAATATTCGGTCGGTTCGGTTAATTTTTTGAAAATATAAATTAATCGGTCGGTTAAGTCGGTTAATTTTTTATAAGTCTTTTACTTGTTTTAACCAAAAATAAACAAAATATATAAATTTTGGTTAATTCGGTTAACCAATCAAATTAACCGAAAAAGTTCGGTTCCCTTAATTTTTTTTGAAAAAATTCAGTTTGGTTAATGATTAAGGGTTTGAAAGGGTCAGTTAATTCGGTCAATGGTAGTTCGGGTCGGTTAACCGATTGAACACCCCTAGTTAAGCATCACAATGATGATAACTTACTCATGTGTCATCAACTCGTAAAGATTCTAAAAATGTAAAGAATTTTTTTTAACATAAAGAAGAGTGAGCCGAAACATAAGTGTCGACGAAATAGGTCTAGCAGATTTACATATACTAGAAGAGATTTTGTAAAAATATTGCCCGTATTTGGGTTAGAAAAACTGATAGAAATAGCTGTAAAAACATTTACATGAAAAACCCGATTAAATGTTTGTTCATTACGGGTAAGGATTCTAATTGTTGGGTAAAAATTCTACCCATTCGGATATGATGTGTCAAATTATAATCGTTTCAAATTGCTTGCTGAACTGAATTTTTTTCTTCATTATCTGGATTCTAAATTTTTGTAAGTTATTTGATTTTTCGCATCTTTATTTTTCGCATCTATTATGGGTTGAAACTAAACTTTTTTGATAGTTTGAAATAATATTATTTAATATTTTAAAATAATCGATAAATATCTTAATTGAAGACCCTAATTATTTGTTAAAGTGATTTCTTAAACTGTTTGACTGAATAAATAAGATGTTATCATTGTTGATCAATTGATTATGTTACAACCAACATATGAGTATGGCATTGCTACTAAATAAATAAGACTATCGTATAATGTAAATAGATGCAGCCATCTGAATCAAAATAAAAAAGAAACTGTACTGATTAGCAAGCAGGAAAATTGTACTAAGAATCTTACTCGATCAAGTTCTCTTCTTTTCTCCCTATGAGCCTACACCAGTGCCCTAGTAATTTCTTAGAGAGTTATTGTCCAATTTGTTTGAAAGAGGTATCTTTCTTTAAACTATCCCTGCTCCTAATGATAAATTATTTTTCACGAGAGATTCTTTCTTCTTTACTTCTGAAATGATTCTCTTTAAGTTGGCTCGTTCAAGTGTTTACGATATGGTGATGATTAGGTCGTGAAGGTACCTTGGATGATGATCTTCTTGGTGATGGTGATGCCTACTTGACAGAATAAATAAGATGTTATCATAGAAACTCAATTGACTATGTTATAATCAACATATGAGTATGGCATTACTACTGAATAAATAAGACTATCGTATAATCGTATAATGTACATAGATGCAATCATCTTAATAAAAAAAAACTACTAACAAAACAAAAATCGTACTGATTAGCAAACAAGAAAACTGTTTGACTGAATAAATAAGATGTTATCATAGATGTTCAATTGATTATGTCATAATCAACATACGAGTATGGCATTACTATTGAATACATAAGACTATCGTATAATGTAAATATCTAAGCCAACTCATTTCAGGTGCTTTCATTCGTCGCTGTAAAAAATATGGTGATAGTAAAGTCATGAAACTTTCGATGATGGTGATGGTGATAGTGATTGTTGAAAGTCAATCCAACTTCTAGATAAAAACTAAACTTATCATTTAAGAGATATTTTTTTTTGGAAGATTTTAGAATATATATATAAAATAAAGAAATAGAATATTATCTAGAAGACTAGATATTATACATAACATTCTAGTTATTAGATATTTGTGAAATTAATGGTAAAGATGTTGACATATATCAATAATCCAGTGGTCACTAAACTCTATAAATAGGGGTCAGAGCTTTCATTCATGTGATGATGAAAAAGAGAAAAGTGTGTATCATATTGTAGTTCTATCATGTATTAATAAAAGTGTTCTCTTATCTTGTGATTATAAGCCTCGGTTAAGCCTTAGGTTTTTAAACACTTAATCGGGTACTCCGTGAAAATGCATTTACAACTTCTTTTTACCATTTTTTCTAGCCCAAATACGAGCAACATTTTGAAATATCTTTACAAAATCTCTTCTAATATAACTAAACCTGTAATAGTCCATTTTTGCCAGGCACATTCAAAATAAGACCAACCCAAAATCGTTTACAGCAGCACAAATTACAAACTAAAACCCAAACAACCCTAACCCAAATACGATGGGGCCCCAAACAAATTTTTAGCTGAAACCCTAGTAGCTTCCCTTCTTCAGTGCCGCAGTAATTGCCCCATCGCCCCCACGTCGCAGTGACCTTGCCCACGATTAGCAGCCTCCGCGTACGTCTTCCCACATGTAATAAGATCACAAACCACAAACAGCAAATGGGGGCAAAAATCACGAGAAGGGGGAGGGAGTTTTTGAGAGTTTTGGCTCTCTTATTTTGATTATTAAAGCCAAATAAAAATCTGTAAAAAGGGAAGAAAATTACTGTATTGAAAAGTAAAAGAAAACACGAAAGTAAAAGAATCAGAAAAGTAAAATTTTGAAGGTGATCTTTCTGTTTTTTTTCTCTTTTTACTGCTTTTTGTCCCATTTTTTTTATTTTAAAAAATAAACGAAAGAAAAGAGAAGGAGGGGAGATTCTTACCAACGGTGGCGCGCCGTCGACATCTTTGTTTCGCTTCGTCCAAATCGAGGTTGAAAGGGAGATTTTGGCGTGAAGAGTGGGGGAGAGGATGAAGTAATTCTTGCGGCTACTGTTGCTACAATTGGAATAGGGTTTTAATTAGAGATTGAAAAGGGTTTTAAGTATTGATGGGTTATTTATGTTTTTAGTCCTTTCATGTTTTCCATTATTTCAGAACCATTGTTTTTTTGTTTTCAAATTTTTCCATGACATATTGAATCTGTTTTATTTTAATCCAATTCTGCACAGCGTTTTGGGAGGTTTGGGTAAAATTTTCTTCGGGTCCTCCTCCTGTTGCGCGCGTTTTGATTTGGTCCCTTTTCACGTTTTTTTCTTTAAATTCGGCCCTTAAACTCCGTTTGTTTTCAATTTAGTCATTAATCTGTTGTTTTTTTTAATGTCTTTTATATTATTAATTCTTTTATATTAATTATTATTAATTATTATTATTTCAATACATATATATATATACGCACATACGTATGTTAATATATATGTACATATTTTAAATGGTTTTAAAATATATATACATGTCTTATATATCTTATTATTACTTTATGTTTCTTAGTTTTATATGCATACGTACATGTGCTTATATTTTATGATTTTCATATCGTTTTTCATATTTTTAATTCAAATATATATATTTTTTAATATATGTATATACATACACTATTCAAAATTATTAAATATATTTTCCGCATTTTTCTTGCATATACATATATATACGCATTTTTCATAATTTATTAATATATTTTACTTATTTTTTATACCTATACATATTTTACACTTTATTTTCATAACTTTTATATACATGTTTAATACATGCATATGCATATTTTAAAATTTACTTATATATCATATTATATTTTGTAAATACATATACATGTATAATTTAAATTAAAGTAATGATTTCATGTTATGCATTAACATTTTATCATATTTTTAAAGAAAAATATATTTTGGCTTTGCCAAAGCATTAAAATCGTTTTTTTTATTTTAAATATTTGGCATTCTTGATTCTCGAGAAAGATCGTGTCCTAACTTACTGGATTGTGATTATTTTTCGATGAATTTGGAAAACCAAGTATTTATTTTGTAATAAATTCACAAAGATTTCAAATAAAAGCTTATTCTCGGGAATCCAAAAATGTCGGGTCCTAACTTACTGGTCGTGACATTTTATCAACTCGAAATAAGAATTTCTAAAACCAGGGGCAATATTCGATATTTGGAATTTTGAGAAATTGTGCCCTAACTTACTGGGTTTCGATTTTCTACATTTGACCTAAGATAGCCGAATATCCTTCTTAGATTTAACCGTGTGAGTCTTGAAATCAAAAGATGAACTTGATTTTGAAGATTTAAAAATATTGTGCTCTAACTCACTGGGCGTGATGTTTTATTTCTTTGAAATAAGAATGTTTATCATTTTAATTCATTCACGAGTTAATTTTTTTATTTTATTTAAACTCTTTCCAAATTTTAGACATCAAGACATAAAATAATCAAATTCGGTACCGATTTTTGGGCGTTACGAGGGTGCTAACCCTTCTTCGTGCGTAACTGACTCCCGAACCTGTTTTCTCAAATTTCGCAGACTAAAATCGTTTTTAAGGTGAGCCGATCACACCTCAATCAAGGATCGATGGCGACTCCAGTTTTTTGTTTTTCAAAAGTCGACAACTAAATTTTTGTTTTCAAAAAAAATGGTTTCGACAGCTTGGCAACTCCGCTGGGGACTGGTTAGAGAGTCGAGCCGTAAATTGATTAATTTTTGTCTTTTGGTCGAAAAATTAAATTTTGTTTTAAAATTCATGACTTCCCCATTGCATTCATTGGTTTTAATTGACATATGCTTGCTTGATTGGCTTAAGTCTGTTAGCTTATTTGCATTTTGCATTTCATAAGTCAGTCATTTTTAACCCTCTAAGTGGGAGTGAGAAACTAGTCCTTCGTGAGGTTTTCACCTCCGTGCAGGATAGTGGATCGCTTTCGGGATACATCCGTACCTATGTCTTCGTGAGATTTTCATCTCCGTGTAGCCATAGGGAAATGTATCCCCCTGAACTGAACTCGGTCTATATGAGCCTATAATGGGTGAGGATCGAGGAATCTGCTGGTTCAGGTACCCCTGCCCTAGAAGCCGAACCGCATATAGTGAACCTTAGGAACTTACCCTAGGTAGAATTACTCTAAACCTTAGTAGATACCTGACTAGGAGTTTTTATTATTTCTTGATTGTATTGGATTTAATGTTTATACCCGATACTAACTCGTTTTATTTTGTTTTGGTTATGATTGCATTGCATTTGCATTTTAGAAAAGAGATGTTGATTCAAGTTTGATTACTAACTTAGAAAGCCTATCATAAGAAAATATGTTTCTTGATAAAATGGAAAATAGTACGACTGCCTGAATATATTTCGAGAAATACAAGAAGGGCGATGGAAGAATTCGTGACTTTACTTCGGGGCCCGAGGATTCAAGATGATTGTCTAAGAGCTTTCAACGTTCCAAATTTATTAAAGAAGCTAATGAGCATTGCAAGGATAGGCAGACAACGGATTGCGACCAAAATCAAGCAGAAGGAGCTAGCAGTGACATCCTTTGGAAGTTCGCGAGGTTTATCTTAACATCCGGATGAAGAAGGAGAAGATGTCTTTGCTTGGAGTATGAGGGCAAAGCCGTATATATATCCGCTTTATGTAAAGAAATTTGTCCTCTAGTAAAGTTTTCTAAATGGAATTGAATCAGAATCAACTTCTCTTTATGCATTCATTTCATGCATTCGCATTACATGACATCATATGCACTAAAATCCACTAAAAGAGCCTAATCAATTAAAATTACTCTTCAGTTAACCTGGAAACCAACCAACCAACCCAGCCCCGTTACGGTACAAGAGCGAAATCAAAGAATATGGATCAAAGATTAGAAAAGCTCGAGCAGTTCCAAAAAGAAATGCATGAGCAACTTTAGCAACAGATGCAGGAGCAGCTCGAGAAGATTCAAGAGAAAATGATGGATAAAATGATGGAATCTCAAGGAAGTATGATGACAAAGTTAACGCAGTTTTTGACGAAAAGGAAAGATAAATGAAAGAGCCCCATGGCCAATGTTGAGGATGAAGGTGATGACGGACCCCTGTATCCTCCAGGCTTCACTCCCCCAGATGTACAGCCCCAAGTGGAAATGTACCCGCGTAAATCTTCTATTACCATTAGGCCTCAGCAATTTCAAGCTGATGCTTCAAAGGCGATGAATTACCAAACTGGATCAGGCTCTAGCCCTGAGAATATTCCCGTCAATCTTGTAGTCCCTGACTTCGATGAGGTGGTCGAAAAGGAAAAAGCAAATGAAGAATTGCCAAAGCAATTTGAAGAAAGGTGGAAGTGGGTCGAAGAGAAGTTCAAGGCGATGGGAAGTACTGAGAGATATGGTGGGATTGATGCTAAGGATTTGAGTTTAGTTCCAGACTTGGTGCTCCTTTACAAGTTCAAGATGCCAGAGTTCGAGAAGTATAATGGAACTAGTTGCCCGGAAGCCCACATCACTAAGTTTTGTAGGAGAATGACTAGATATGTCAATAATGACCAACTTTTGATACACTGCTTTCAGGATAGCCTCACGGGGGCAGCGTCTAAATGGTATAATCATTTGAGCCGTGCTAAGATTAGTTCTTGGAGGGATTTGGCATAGGCTTTTATGAAGCAATACAGTCATGTGACAGATATGGTTCCTGATAGAATCACCTTACAAAACTTAGAAAAGAAATCGAATGAAAACTTTAGGCAGTATGCACAGAGATAGAGGGGGGTTGCAGTTCAAGTCCAACCACCGCTCATTGAAAGAGAAATGGTGATGCTCTTTATAAATACGTTGAAGGCCCCATTCATCACACATATGTTGGGAAGTGCCACAAAAAGCTTTTCTGACATAGTTATGAGTGGTGAGATTATTGAAAGTGCTATTAGGAGCGGAAAGATTGACGCTGGAGGAAATAACAGAAGGCAAGCCCCAAAGGAAAAAGAAAATAAGGTGAACAGCGTGAATACGTATAGCAAATCGATTACGGTGAATCAGCCAAGAAAGGTGGTTGCTAATCAGCAGGGTTCATCAATACAAGAATCAGATGTGAAGCAAGGTACTGAGAAACTCTAGTTCACTCCAATTCCAATGTCGTATAAGGAGCCGTATCAAAGCTTATTCGATGCGGACATTGTTTTCCCTTTCTACTTAAAACCCCCACAGCCTCCGTACCCTAAATGGTACGACGCAAGTGCACAATGCGATTATCATGCAGGAATTACGGGACATTCTATAGAAAATTGTATTGCCTTTAAAAAAGTGGTTGAAAGGCTTATCAGTATGGGCGTTGTCAAATTTGACGATTCATCCAGTGTAGAAAATTCGCTACCTAATCACATTTGATAATGGGGTGAATGTGATGCTTGAAGAAGTGTTGAGAGGCGTTCACATTAATGTCATAGATGAAGACACAATCGAAAAGGGACCTTGTTAGATATCCACCTTTGTAAACCAGGGAGTGTTTTAAGCAATCAAACTGCAGAAGAAATATTTGTAGTATTTAGGGCTTATTTAGAGCAATGTTCAAAACACACTTGTTGCTTTTAGCCTAGAGGCAATAAGAATTCCTTTGTGAAATAGGCTCATGTCTGAATGTCGTTATTTTAATGAAATGCATCCTTGCGATCATTTTTGAACCAATATTCTTTTAGTCTGTCTGAATAGTTATTCTTTCATTCTTTTGGATTTTCTTCCACATCATTCATCCATTCATAATCATATTGTACAAATAATTCTTCATAAATCTATACATTCTTTTGTATATTCTTTGGTATTTATTATGGGCCCCCAAATATCAATGACATGAATGACACTATTACAGATTTAGAATCTCCTTTTGAGCAAGACATGTGTTTAGAGGGATCTCATGACTTTGAAGATGACATAGATCGTAGCCTATCTCCAGACTTGTTGAGGATGGTAGAGCAATAAGAGAAAAAATTTTACCTCTTGAAGAGACAATAGAGATTGTGACTTTAAGAGAACATACATAACCAAAGAAACGAAGCAATATCTTGTTAAGTTACATCAAGAGTTCAAATATATCTTCGTATAGTTATACCAGGATATGCCCAGGTTAAGCACTGATATTGTAATCTGAGCAATAGCACAACGTTAAAAATTTACAGTATGTTCAAGATTCACATCATGAATGATACAGTTAGAATTCTTTACCGGGGCAATACCTTCTTCTCTGGCTTATCCCGTTGAAGTCAAGTTTTTATTTTTCCGTATTTTTGTTGGATTTCATCCTAATTGAAGAGGAAGGTCTAAAATTTTCTCGTCATGGTTAAATTTTGCTTAAATTTTACCCCAAAAGGCTCTATGAGAGAAACCTGATACCAAAGAAGATCTTTCGCATACAAAATAAAAGTGGAAGATCTTATGGGGAAGACTTTATCTGGAATAATATTGATTCTGATCGAAAAGGATGACCAGGACTTGCCTAATACTATGAGTGCAAATTCAATGCAAAAAAAAAGAATAAAAAAGAACAAAAAACAAAAAGAAAAAGAAAAAAAACTTCTACCGAGGTAATATCTTTCTTTTTAGCTTATCACGGTTTTTCCATTGAAGTTAAAATTCTTTCTCTTCGGGTATTGGCTGAGCTGAAGTAGGATGAAGATCCAATCTCGAGAAGATCAGTTGAACTTAATTGAAGGAAATAGGCTAAAAGCTATTCGTCATGGCTAGATGTACCAAAAACGGATGATGCGAGCTTACAACAAAAAAGGGGTTCGTCCCAGAGAATTTCACGAGGGAGACCTAGTATTGAAAAAGATCCTTCCTCTACAAAAGGATATTAGAGAAAAATGAGTGCCAAATTGAGAATGTCCTTATGTTGTAAAGAAGACATTTTCTGGAGGAGCACTGATCTTGAGTGAGATGGATAGTAAAAACTTGTCTAATCCTGTAAACTCAGAATCAGTCAAGAAATACTTCGCTTAAAGAAGGAGAGGACCACGATAAAAACCCGCAAAGGGCACTTTGACTCGCAAAAAAAAAGAAAAAAAGATGTGAAAAAATAGAAATAGAAAAATGAAAAATGGAAAAAGTAAAAATAGAGAGGCTAAGGTGAAAACCCGCAAAGGGCGCCTTAGACCAAAGGAGATTTGAGTTGAAAACTCGAAAAGGGCGGCTCAAATTTTGATCAGAATAGGGCTAGAGGTGATCAGAGCGGCTCAAATTTTGATCAGAATAGGGTTGGAGGTGATCAGAGTGGCTCAGCTTTTGATTGGAATGGGGCATGTGGTGGTCTTGATATACCTTAATCAGCAGGAAAGGGTATGCGACATCTTGGGGCATTGACAAAGTATTGTAGATATCCTAAACACATGTCAAACTCAGAATGGTCTTCAGGAAGTTTGTACAGAGAAGTTCAAGCTGCGTTATCTGGGGCACCTAGTCTTCATACTATTTATATTGAATTTCCTGTTCTTGGAATACTTCATTCTTTTTTAAGATACGAGTCAATTCTTCTTGTATTCTTAATATTCTTGATAATATGTTCATTTCAAGCTATGTTCTCAAACCAATTCTATTTTATCTTTTATTTTGTTCTTTTTGCAAACGTGTTGCATTAGAATAATGATCAATGGACCAATAAAACTTTCACAAGAGAAGTTTTGCATACTACTCTAGAAGTTTCTAAATAATACAGTAACCTGAAATAGGACTATTGTTTAGAACGCACCAAGTTTAAAGGTTGAAATATCTTGGAAGGAAAGGTCTAAATTGAGACTATCCCTTCAGATTTTGTTGTCAAAACATTGATTGAACAAAGTGACAAGATGTCGTGTTGGTGACAAAGTGTCAATGAACAAGCAAGCAATGATCACCTGGTAATAAGAAGAGGTTTCCTCGGAGAAAGAAATTCTTCATTTGTGCATAGGCATTTGTATGACACCTTGAGAACGGTATAAAAGACCAAAGTTATTTATCTTGCGATAAGAGAATATTGAGAGGCCAGATTTTTTTCTACCCTTGGGTTACAGTGGGAGAAAGATGCTACCAATGTTGCATCCCAGTAGATTGAACGTTGAAGTTCACAGTGAGGGGCAATTTGATCAAGCATTTCTTTGGAGATGTGATCCGAACAAAAGGCGTTGTAGCACGTCAGTGATACGGTCTTAATAAACTTTGAGTAATGACTGCCTAAGCGGGATCATTCTCGAAAAAAATGGCATTCTGTATTCATTTAAACGTCATTCATACATGCTAGTTAGGAGCATTTGATTCATTCTGATCATGATATCCTAATCACTAGGCATAATTAGGTTCATAAGTTGAATTATACAGGTAATGTTCCTCAGAGGACAAACCGGTGAAACTTCAGCCTTGCCTTCCTGAGTTTGCAGCGGAGCAGACTGAAGATAGTAGATATTGCCTTCCTGTACTGACAGAGAAGCAGACCGAAGATACCAGTCTTGTCTCCCTGGGCAGTAGTGGAGTAGCTTGAAAATAGCAGATCTTGCCTTCCTGTACTGACAGAGAAGCAGATCGAAGATACCAGCCTTGTCTCCCTAGGCAGCAGTGGAGTGGGTTGAAAATGGCAGATATTGCCTTCCTGTACTGGCAGCGAAGCAGATCGAAGACATCAGTCTTATCGCCATGACGTTGCAATTAAAAAGGTTGAAGCCACAATGGCGGATCTTATTTTCCTGGCGTCGCAGCGGAGCAGATTGAAGCCACAAGGACGGATCTTATCTCCCTGGTGTTAAGGCTTGGATTAGCTGAAGTGGAGTGGATTGAAGCTGTGGGCAGTGAATTCTATCTCTTTGGTATTACAGTGGAAAAGATTGAAGCCACAGCGACGGATCTTACTTCCCTGGTAGTGCAGTGGAACAGATTGAAGCTACGACGGCGAATCTTATTTCCCCGACATTGCAATTTAAAAGATTGAAGCCACAATGGCAGATCTTACCTCCCTGGCGGTGCAGTGGAACAGATTGAAGCTATGACGGTGGATCTTATTTCCCAGACATTGCAATTAAAAAGATTGAAGCCACAATAGCGGATCTTATTTTCCTGGCGTCACAGCGGAGCAAATTGAAGCCACAAGGGCAAGTCTTATCTCCCTGGTGTTAAGGCTTGGATTAGCTGAAGTGGAGTGGATTGAAGCTGTGGGCAGCGAATCCATCTCTTTGGTATTACAGTGGAAAAGATTGAAGCCACAGCGGTGAATCTTACTTCCCTGGCAGTGCAGTGGAACAGATTGAAGCCACGACGGCGAATCTTATTTCCCCGACATTGCAATTTAAAAGATTGAAGCCACAACGGCAGATCTTATCTCCCTGGCGGTGCAGTGGAACAAATTAAAGCTACGACGGTGGATCTTATTTCCCAGACATTGCAATTAAAAAGATTGAAGCCACAACAACAGATCTTACTTCCCTAGTGGGGCAATGGAACAGATTGAAGCTACGATGGTAGATCTTGTTTCCTAGACATTGCAATTAAAAAGATTGAAGCCAACGGCGAATCTTACTTCCCTGGCGGTGTAGTGGAATAGATTGAAGTCACAATGGCGAATCTTGTTTCCCCGACATTGCAGTTAAATAAATTGAAGAAAATAATCCTATCTCCCTGAAGTTGCAGTGGAGCGGGTCAAAATGATAGATCTCATCTCTCTGAAGTTGCAGTAGAGTAGATCGTATCAGACTTATCTTTAAAGTTGCAGCAGAATAAGTTGAAGTTACAAGTCTTATCTCCCTGAAGTTGCAGTGGAGCAGATTAAAGATAGCAAATTTTGTTCTTTCGAGAAGCTGCAAGGTACAAATCCTATTTCCCTGATGTTGTAATGGAGAGGATTGGAGCACCAATTCCTATACCTCTGAAGATTTAGTAGGACGGAATAGGGCTACCTTAAGAAGAAGAGCACCAAGGTCCAGCATGACCGGGCAAAATTGGCAATTTTAAAGTCTTTGCTCTGTTCCCGTTACACGACAACAAGCAAAAAGGGGCAGCTGTAATAGCCCATTTTTGCCCGGCCCATTCAAAATAAGACCAACCCAAAATCGTTTACAGCAGCACAAATTACACACTAAAACCCAAACAACCCTAGCCCAAATACGATGGGGCCCAAAAAATTTTTAGCGGAAACCCTAGTAGCTTCCCTTCTTGATCATGCAGAATTGCCCCATCGCCCATCGTCGCAGTTGACCTTGCCCACGATTAGCGACCTCTGCGTCGTCTTCCCACACGTAATAAGATCACAAACCACAAACAAAGAAATGGGAGCAAAAATCACGAGAAGGGGAGGGAGTTTTGAGAGTTTTGGCTCTCTTATTTCGGTTATTAAAGCCAAATAGAAATCTGTAAAAAGGGAAGAAAATTACTGTATTGAAAAGTAAAAGAAAACACGAAAGTAAAAGAATCAGAAAAGTAAAATTTTGAAGGTGATCTTTCTGTTTTTTTTGTCTCATTTTTTTGCTTTTTGTCTCATTTTTTTATTTAAAAAATAAACGAAAGAAAAGAGAAGGAGGGGAGATTCTTACCAACGGTGGCGCGCCGTCGACATCTTTGTTTCGCTTCGTCCAAGTCGAGGTTGAAAGGGAGATTTTGGCGTGAAGAGTGGGGGAGAGGATGAAGTAATTCTTGCGGCTACTGCTGCTACAATTGGAATAGGGTTTTAATTAGAGATTGAAAAGGGTTTTAAGTATTGATGGGTTATTTATGTTTTTAGTCCTTTCATGTTTTCCATTATTTCGAACCATTGTTTTTTGTTTTCAAATTTTTCCATGACATATTGAATCTGTTTTATTTTAATCCAATGCTGCATGCGCTTTTGGGAGGTTTGGGTAAAATTTTCTTCGGTCCTCCTCCTGTTGCTGCGCTTTTGATTTGGTCCTTTTCACGTTTTTTCTTTAAATTCGCCCTTAAACTCCGTTTGTTTTCAATTTAGTCATTAATCTGTTGTTTTTTTAATGTCTTTTATATTATTAATTCTTTTATATTAATTATTATTAATTATTATTATTTCAATACATATATATATACGCATTTACGTATGTTAATATATATGTACATATTTTAAATGGTTTTAAAATATATATACATGTCTTATATATCTTATTATTACTTTATGTTTCTTAGTTTTATATGCATACGTACATGTGCTTATATTTTATGATTTTCATATCGTTTTTCATATTTTTAATTCAAATATATATATTTTTAATATATGTATATACATACACTATTCAAAATTATTAAATATATTTTCCGCATTTTTCTTGCATATACATATATATACGCATTTTCATAATTTATTAATATATTTTACTTATTTTTTTATACCTATACATATTTTACACTTTATTTTCATAACTTTTATATACATGTTTAATACATGCATATTAGAGGTGCTCATGGGCCGGGCGGCCCGGCCCGGCCCGACGGCCCGCCCGAAATATGGGAGGGTTTGGGTAAAAATATAGGCCCGAAATATGGGCTTGGGCAAAAAATGAGGCCCGATTAAAAATGGGCGGGCCTCGGGCACAACTTTCTTTGCCGGGCCCGGCCCGAATATAATAAATATTTTTATTTTTTTATTTTTTAATTTTAAAATACTTTTAAAATACTTTTATTAAATTTTTTAAATTTTAAAAATTTTTAAAATACTTTTTAAATTTTTTTTAATTTTAAAATATTTTTAAAATACTTTTTTTAATTTTTATTTTAATTTTAAAATAATTTTTAGTATTTATTTAAAAACGGCTGGGCAGGGCCCGGGCTTATGAATTTTTTCCCGGGCCGGGCCTGGGCAAAATTCTACGCCCATATTTCGGGCTTGGTAGGGCCCGGCCTAGGACCCAGTGCGAAATTTTTTCAGGCCCGCCCGCCCATGAGCACCTCTAATGCATATGCATATTTTTAAAATTTACTTATATATCATATTATATTTTGTAAATACATATACATGTATAATTTAAATTAAAGTAATGATTTCATGTTATTCATTAACATTTTATCATATTTTTAAAGAAAAATATATTTTGACTTTGCCAAAGCATTAAAATCGTTTTTTTTTTTAATTTTAAATATTTGACATTCTTGATTCTCGAGATGGATCGTGTCCTAACTTACTGGATTGTGATTATTTTTCGATGAATTTGGAAAACCAAGTATTTATTTTGTAATAAATTCACAAAGATTTCAAATAAAAGCTTATTCTCGGGAATCCAAAAATGTCGGGTCCTAACTTACTGGTCGTGACATTTTGTCAACTCGAAATAAGAATTTCTAAAACCAGAGGCAATATTCGGTATTTGGAATTTTGAGAAATTGTGCCCTAACTTACTGGGTTTCGATTTTCTACATTTGACCTAAGATAGCCGAATATCCTTCTTAGATTTAACCGTGTGAGTCTTGAAATCAAAAGACGAACTTGATTTTGAAGATTTAAAAATATTGTGCTCTAACTCACTGGGTGTGATGTTTTATTTATTTGAAATAAGAATGTTTATCATTTTAATTCATTCACGAGTTATTTTTTTTATTTTATTTAAACTCTTTCCAAATTTTCGACATCAAGACATAAAATAATCAAATTCGGTACCGATTTTTGGGCGTTACGAGGGTGCTAACCCTTCCTCGTGCGTAACTGACTCCCGAACCTGTTTTTTCAAATTTCGCAGACCAAAATCGTTTTTAAGGTGAGCCGATCACACCTCAATCAAGGATCGGTGGCGACTCCAGTTTTTTATTTTTCAAAAGTCGACAACTAAATTTTTATTTTCAAAAAACATGGTTTCTACAAAACCAATTAGCCATACTCCTCTGTGAATGCCTACGTTTCCACTCACTTTTCTGTTTTTCAAAAAATCCATTACGCTTTTAAAATCTTCGAATGCAAGCAACCATTTGTTTTCATGGCATAGGAATTGATGACACTTGAGTAAGTCATCATCATTGTGATGATTAGCTAGGAATTTGTACACCTGCAAAGTTCCCGTCTTGTCTGTATAAGAAAGAAAAGTTCTTCGCTTGAAAACTTTAAAAACCTTATAAGTATATGAATTATGTTCCTTGATAACACAATGCGATTCTTCCATAGCTGTAGGCCTGCAGCAAACTAAAAACAAAATTGACTATCGTATAATGTAAATTGATTGAACTATTATATAATTGTGTGTCTATCAATAAATAAGATGTTATCATAGATGCTCAATTGAGTATGTTATAATCAACATATGAGTATGGCATTACTACTGAATAAATAAGACTATTACATAATCAGATAATGTAAATAGATGTAACCATCTGAATCACAATAAAACTAAGTCTTGATTAAGAAATGAGAATATCAACAACAATTTGATTATTTGTGATATATATATATATATATATATATATAATAAATTCAATATAATAACATTTATTATATTTTAAATATATTTTTTAGTTTATTTTATTAAATAAATCAATATTTGTTTTTTAAAATTAGGGTTAAAGTTTTATAGGTTTGAGAATGGAGGCCATTCTCCAATGTGCCCCCTTTTTTTAAGATGTCATGCTTTAGAAATATATGTTTATTATTTATTTATTTATTTATTTTACAGTCAACATAATATCTAACTTTAGCATACAAAATTTCATCAACTTTAAAATATGCCCAAGTTGAAAGTATTTTTACTTTATATGTTGAAAAACGTGAATGTTTATAAAATTATTATAAAAAAATTCGTGTTCAATAACTATTCTCTTAATGAACTTATAAAATACGAAAGATTAATTATTGGACTCCATCTTATAAATAATTTAAGAAAAATATAGGGATTATAACATTATCATATGTCTTTTAATGATATACTAGCCTTTATGTTCCTGCTTACGCATGGGATTTATAATTTTTCACTAATTTATTCCATTATTAATGTTTTTAATTATCGAAATTTCATTTTAAATATATGATTTAAATAATAATGTAAAAAATGTTAAAATGAATATTAAATGAAACTCTACATAAACTTACAAAACACTTATTTTAATATATTTTTAAAATTTTATAAACAAATTATATATATATACTAAAACAATTTAATGTTTTAATGACATATTTAAGAATTTTCCATTTGTTAGTACAAAAAAGTTACATTTACTTATTAATTAAATAAAAATTAATTAAGGATTTCGAATCAATTAATTCAAAAATAAAAATTCTCTATCATGTATTAATTATATAATAAACATATTTTTTAATTATTGGGTTCGCTCTGGTAGGTATATTGAAAAATAAAATATATATAAATATAAAAATATCATACAATCACTATTTTATTTCTTCACAATCTTTTCATCAAAATACATTTATTTTTTTCTCTATCAACTGTTTATAGTAAAAAGATGAAGGGTGAACAAAAGTATTGTGGATGACATCCAATAGAGAAAATGGAGGCATTATTTAAGGAAAATAATAACATGAGAAGTCCAAAATAAAATAATAATTATGTAAATAAATATTGATATAAATAATTATTTATATTTTACTTGAAATGATAAAGTCGAGTTTTTAAAGTTATGATGTGTTTTTTTATATATTTTATATAAAAGATAAAATGTAACGATAATAATATTTTTTACTTTACAAAAGAACGAAAATTTTCTTTTTCCTTTTATAATTTTTCAACTGAGTCGATTGACTTATGATATTAATTGAATTATAGACTTAAATATTAATATATGAGTAGAGATCCACTTATATCCCGTGTATTTTTGTATGATTGATATTTTAAAGAACCAACTGTTGAATTTTTTATATAATTGTACTTGTCATAAATGTAAATTTTCGAATTGATTCGATATCTCTATCATATAGACCGTATGTATTAATACTTATTGAAAGGTTAATTTTTTTGCATAAAACAAATTGTTACAAAATTTAAAATTACGTCCAATTTGACATGAATGATCTATATAAATGAAATATAAAATATGATAGTTGGATTGCTAAAATATTAACTGTAAAAATATACAAAAATGTAAAATTAATGTAGTTTTACACCGATATAAGTGGACCATTTCTCTTAATATATATAATTCGATTTTAAATTTAAATGTCGTAATTGAAAAGAACATTAAAAAATTATTTTTGTTTAAGGACCTAATCCAAAATAATTTCAAAATGAACCAAGGTCAAAGAATATTATGAAATGAATCAACTTAAAACTTTTGCTTGCCATTTGAGACTTTTCTCATGTTATTTGTCAAAAGTTTCACTGCCCATTCTGGACCATTTTTCAACTAATTATGATCTTTTATGGGTTGAAACTAAACTTTTTGATAGTTTGAAATAATATTAATAAAGGTTTTCTTAAAGTATTTAAAAATATTATTTAATATTTTAAAATAACCAATAAATATTTTAATTGAAGACCTAATTATTTCTTAAAGTGACTTCTTAAACTGTCGAATAAATAAATAAGATGTTATCATAGTTGCTCAATCGATTATGTTATAATCAACGTATGAGTATGCCATTACTACTGAACAAATAAGACTATCATACAATGTAAATAGATGCAACCATTTGAATCAAAATAAAACTAAATCTTTATCAAAATAAAACAGAAACTGTACTGATTAGCAAGCAGGAAAATTGTACCAAGAATCTTACTCGATCGAGTTCTCTTCTTTTCTCCCTAGTAGCCTATGCCAGTGCCCTAGTAGTTTCATATAGAGTCATTGTCCAATTTGTTTGAAAGAAGTATCTTTCTTTAAACTATCCCTGCTCCTAATGATAAACTATTTTCCATGAGAGATTCTTTCTTCTTTACTTCTGAACTGATTCTCTCTAAGCCAGCTCGTTCAAGTGCTTACGATATGGTGACAGTTAGGTCGTGAAGGTACCTTGGATGATGGTCTTCTTGGTGTTGGTGATGCCTACTTGACAGGATAAATAAGATGTTATTATTAGAAGCTCAATTGACTATGTTATAATCAACATATGAGTATGGCATTACTACTGAATAAATAAGACTATCGTATAATCGTATAATGTATATAGATGCAATCATCTTAATAAAAAAAAAACTACTAACAAAACAGAAATTGTATTGATTAGCAAGCAGGAAAACTGTTTGACTGAATAAATAATATGTTATCATAGATGCTCAATTGATTATGTCATAATCAACATATGAGTATGACATTACTATTGAATAAATAAGACCATCGTATAATGTAAATATCTAAGCCAACTCATTTCGGGTGCTTTCATTCGCCGCCGCAAAAAATATGGTGATGGTAAGGTCATGAAACTTTCAATGATGGGGATGGTGATTGTTGAAAGCCAATGCAACTTCTAGATAAAAACTAAACTTATCATTTAACATATTTTTTTTTTGGAAGATTTTAAAATAAATATAAAATAAAGAAATAGGACATTGTCTAGAAGACTAATATTATACATAACATTCTAGTTATTAGATATTTGTGAAATTAATGGTAAAGATGTTGACATCTGTCAATAATCCAATGGTCACTAAGCTCTATAAATAGGGGTTAGAGCTTTCATTCATGTGATGATGAAAAAGAGAGAAGTGTGTATCATATTGTAATTGTATCATATATTAATAAAAGTGTTGTCTTATCTTGTAATTATAAGCCTAGGTTAAGCCTTAGGTTTTTAAACACTTAATCGGGTATTCCGTGAAAATGCATTTACAACTCCTTTTTACCACTTTTTCTAGCCCAAATACGAGCAACATTTTGAAATATCTTTATAAAATCTCTTCTAATATAACTAAACCAATTAGCCATACTCCTCTTTGAATGCCTATGTTTCCACTCACTCTTCTGTTTGTTAAAAAATCCATTACATTTTTAGAACCTTTGAATGCAAGCAACCATTTATTTTCATGGCATACGAATTGATGACACTTGAGTAAGTCATCATCATTTTGATGCTTAGCTAGGAATTTGTACATCTACAAAGTTCTCGTCTTGTTTGTATAAGAAAGAAAAGTTCTTCACTTGAAAACTTTAAAACCTCCTGATACGTATATGAATTCTGTTCCTTGATAACACAATGCGATTCTTCTATAGTTGTGGGCCCGCAGCAAACCAAAAATGAAATTGACTATCATATAATGTAAATTGATTGAACTATTATATAATTGTGTGTCTATCAATAAATAAAATGTTATCATAGATGCTCAATTGAATATGTTATAATCAACATATGAGTATAGCATTACTACTGAATAAATAAGACTATTACATAATCATATAATGTAAATAGATGTAACCATCTGAATCACAAAAAACTAAGTCTTGATTAAGAAATGGGAATATCAACAACAATTTGATTATATTTTATGATGTATATTATAAATTAAATATAAAAATATTCTTATAAAAATATTTTAAATATTTTAAATATTTTTTAGTTTATTTTATTAACTAAATCAATATTGTTTTTAAAAAATGGGTTTAAAGGTTCATAGGTTTGAGAATGGAGGCCATTCTCCAATGTGCCTTTTTTAAGATGTCATGCTTTAGAAATATATGTTTATTATTTATTTATTTATTTTACAGTCAACATAATATCTAACTTTAGCGTACAAAATTTCATCAACTTTAAAATATGCCCAATTTGAAAGTATTTTTTACTTTATATGTTGAAAAACGTGAGTGTTTATAAAAATTATTATAGAAAAATTCGTGCTCAATATCTATTCTCTTAATAGGCCTACAAAATACGAAAAATTAATTATTGGACTCCATCCGATAAATAATTTAAGAAAAAATATAGGGATTATAACATTATCATATGTCTTTTAATTATATACTAGCCTTTATGTTCCTGCTTACGCATGGGATTTATAATTTTTCACTAATTTATTCCATTATTAATATTTTAATTATGGAAATTTCATTTTAAATATATGATTTAAACAATAATGTAAAAAATGTTAAAATGAATATTAAATGAAACTCTACATAAACTTACAAAACACTTATTTTAATATATATTTAAAAATTTATAAACAAATTATATAAATACTATAACAATTTAATGTTTTAGTGATGTCGAAACCGTTTTTTGAAAACAAAAATTTAGTTGTCGACTTTTTAAAAATAAAACTGGAGTCGCCACCGATCCTTTATTAAGGTGTGACCGGCCCACCTTAAAAATTATTTTGGTCTGCGAATTTTGAAAACAGGATCGGGAGTCAGTTACGCACGAGGAAGGGTTAGCACCCTCGTAACGCCCAAAAATTGGTACCAAATTGACTATTTAATGTCTTAGTGTCGAAAGTTAAAAAAGATTTTAAAATAAGCTTGAATGATGAAATTTGCAAAAGGATAATCAATTGTTCAAGTCATGTAAAGAAATCGAGTCTCAATACGTTAGGGTACAATTCCTCATAATCCCCAAACTTGAATATCACTTTTATTTTATACGAAAAATCTTCATTTCGAGAAAGTAACATGCCACACCCAATACGTTAGGGCACAATAAGTTAAGTTCCCGAAAATGATTTTTATGCATTTTGAATAAAAAATATTCTCGGTCATTTAGGATTGACAAAGAAAATCAGAACCCAATACGTTAGGGCTCAATTTCCCTCGAGAATCCCAAACTTCCAATAATGCTTTTATTAAAAAAAAACCTTTAAATCAAGAAAATAACTTTGATGAATGGTTAAAACCAAAATGTATTTTCTAAAAGGGAATGTTAAAGTTAATGTACAATATGAAACAAAAACTTTAATGTAAAACATATATGAGTATGTATTTACAAAATATATATACAAGTACAATATACAAGCAAATTGAAAATACGAGTGGGCACATACTTAGCACACAAATATAAGTGTACATATAAAAGGGTAAGTGAAGAAATATATACAACAAACTTATAATAATTTCTAAAAATATGCATGTATATATGTAATGAAAATTGTAAAAATAAAATAAAAGTATGAAAATATGCAAATGTGTACATATTTACAAAGGCAAGAAAATGAAATGTATAAGTATATATACATAGGCCAATCGTGAAAATTAGTATACGTATATATTCAAATACATACATATATGTACAATATGTATATAAAATAATGGGATACATGAATTAACAAAAAAATATTTATAATAATTAAAAAGTGTATGTAAAAAGAAAATCTTTTAAAAATGTATGTATGTATGTATATTTATATGTATAAAAACCATGAAAACAAAGTAATAATTCAATGTGCGTATATATATATATATTTAAAATATTAAAGTATATACATATTAACATGCATATGCGCATATGCGCATAATAATCATAATATATAGTATTATAGTAGTAAATAAAATAAAACAAAATAATAGTATGGCATAATTGTGATAAAAACTAAAAAAATGGGTTAAATTGAATTTAAAATGAAAAAATGGGTGGAATTTAAAAGAAATTAAAAAAAAGACCAACTTGAACGCGTGTGTAACAGTGGAGGACCAAAAGGAGAAATATCCCCTCCTTCCAAAACACTGCATAGCACGGGACCAAATTGAAACATAAATAGAATATGCGGTCCAATTTTAAAAGAAGCAAAACGGGTTTAATTGGAGTGCGCTGCAAAAGAGAGGGGCCAAATGTGAAATTAGACCATTAATAGTGAAATGCGCGGATCCTGGAACCGGGTCGGGTCGACACGCGGATTCCCCCCCAAAACGGCGCCGTTTTACAACTGTTATAAAATCTAAATTTTCCTAAAAACTTTCACTTTTCTCTTTGTTTCAACAAAAAAAGGCAGAGAAACCCTCTGCTAGGGTTTTTTTTTGAACCTATTTGTGCGCCGCCGCCACTGGGGAACCTCTTGGCCTCTGACGACACCCCCAGCCTCCGACTGTGACGGAGAGGGGAGACCGCGACGGCATCGGGTAAAATTCTTTCTCTTTTTTCCTTTTTATTAAGCGAAAAATAGAAAAATAAAATGAAAATAGAGTAAAAATAAAAAACGAAACTAGAAATCAAGAACTCCAACAAACCACCTTTTGTATTCGGAAATCAATAAGTAAATATCTACTTTCTCTCTGCTTTTCCTATCTCTAAACTGTCATTTCCCCCCTACTTTTACAAAATCAAGCGGCTTTATATAGCCCGAAAATAACAATAAAGTAAGCAACAAAATCATATCTCCCTTCAATATTAGTTGCGATTTTTGCTACTACTCTGCTATTGCTGCGTCATATGCTTCTTTTTTCGTAGGTGTGGGAGCTGTTGAGTGCGCGCGACGCGTGGAGGCGCAACTCGCGCAGATGGCGGCTACTGTTGCGGAGGGGGCAGTGCACAAGGCTGCTGTGCGGCGGCTAAGGCTGAAGATTAGGGTTTCTGTTTCTTGTTTTTTAGTTTTGGGCTGATTTGGCTATTAGGCTAGGGTTAATTTTTATTAGGACATACGGGTTGTTGGGTTTTGTATATTTATTTGGGCCCGGGCATATTTGTTTGCTTGGGCCCGGGCATTATTGGGCTTCTACAGCTGCCCCTCTTTGCTCATTCTCGTGTAACGGGAATAAAGCAAAGACTAAAAGCCCAATTGTGCCCGGTCTTACTGAGCCTCGACTTCTTCAATGCTTCATTTCTTTATGTAGCATCATTCCTTCCTACTGCATCTTCAGATGTATAGGAACTGGTGCTCCAATCTGCCCCACTCTAATGTCGGGGAGATAGGATCCATACGTCGTAGCTTCTCAAAAGAACAAAAATTGCTATCTTTAATCTGCTCCACTGCAACTTCAGGGAGATAAGACTTATAGCTTCAACTTGTCCTGCTACAACTTAAAAATAAATCTGATGCGATCTACTCTACTGCAACTTCAAAGAGATGAGATCTGCGGTTTTAATCCACTCCACTGCAACTTCAGGGAGATAGGATTGATTTCTTCTGTCTATTCCACTGTTGCTCCGGGAGATAGAATTACTGGCTTCAATGTACTCCACTGTAACCTCAGGGAGGTAAAATCCACCATCTTTGATCTGCTCCACTACTGCTTAGGGAGATAAGATCTATAATATTCAATCTATTCCACTGTTGCCCAGGGAGATAGAATTACTGGCTTCAATGTACTCCACTGTAACCTCAGGGAGGTAAAATCCACCATTTTTGATCTGCTTTCTTCGATCTACTTCGCCACCAGTATGGGAAGACAAGATCTGCTATCTTTGATCTACTTCACGCCAACCGGGGAGGTAGAATTACTGGCTTTAATATACTCCACTGCAACTTCAGGGAGGTAAAATCCGCCATCTTCAATCTGCTCCACTACTACTTAGGGAGGCAAGATCTGAAATCTCCAATCTATTCCACTGTTGCCCAGGGAGATAGAATTACTGGCTTCAATGTACTCCACTGCAACCTCAGGGAGGCAAAATCCACCATATTTGATCTGCTTTCTTCGATCTACTTCGCCACCAGTATGGGAAGACAAGATCTGTTATCTTTGATCTACTTCACGCCAACCGGGGAGGTAGAATTACTGGCTTCAATATACTCCACTGCAACTTCAGGGAGGTAAAATCCGCCATCTTCGATCTGCTCCACTACTGCTTAGGGAGGCAAGATCTGAAATCTCCAATCTATTCCACTGTCGCCTAGGGAGATAAAATTACTGGCTTCAATGTACTCCACTATAACCTCAGGGAGGTAAAATCTGCCATCTTTGATCTGCTCCACTACTGCTTAGGGAGGCAAGATCTGTAATCTTCAATTTATTCCACTGCTGCCTAGAGAAGTAGAATTACTGGCTTCAATGTACTCCACTATAACCACAATGAGGTAAAATCCGCCATCTTTGATCGCTCCACTACTGCTTAGCTAGACAATATATGAAATCTTCAATCTATTCCACTGCTGCCCAGGGAAGTAGAATTATTGGCTTCAATGTACTCCACTGTAACCACAGGGAGGTAAAATCTGCCGTCTTCGATCTGCTTCGCTATCTATGCAGGAAGGCAAGATCTAAAATCTTCAGTATATTCCACTGCTGCCTAGGGAGATAGAATTATTGGCTTCAATGTACTCCACTATAACCACAGGGAGGTAAAATATGCCGTCTTCGACTGCTTCACTATCTATGCAGGAAGGCAAGATCTAAAATCTTCAGTCTATTCCACTGCTGCCCAGGGAGATAGAATTACTGGCTTCAATGTACTCCACTGTAACCACAGGGAGGTAAAATCTGCCGTCTTCAATCTGCTTCGCTGTCTATGCAGGAAGGCAAGATCTAAAATCTTCAGTCTATTCCACTGCTGCCTAGGGAGATAGAATTACTGGCTTCAATGTACTCTACTGTAACCACAGGGAGGTAAAATTCACCATCTTTGATCTGCTCCACTACTGTTTAGGGAGACAATATATGAAATCTTCAATCTATTCCACTGTTGCTTAGGGAAGTAGAATTACCGGCTTCAATGTACTCTACTGTAACCACAGGGAGGTAAAATTCACCATCTTTGATCTACTCCACTACTGCTTGGGGAGACAAGATTTGAAATCTTTAATCTATTCCACTGCTGCCCAGGGAAGTAGAATTGCTGGCTTCAATGTACTCCACTGTAACCACAGGGAGGTAAAATTCACCATCTTTAATCTGCTCAACTATTGCTTGGGGAGACAAGATCTGAAATCTTCAATCTATTCTACTGCTGCCTAGGGAAGTAGAATTACTAGCTTCAATGTACTCTACTGTAACCACAGGGAGGTAAAATTCACTATATTTGATCTGCTCCACTACTGCTTGGGGAGACAAGATCTAAAATCTTCAATCTATTCCACTGCTGCCCAGAGAAGTAGAATTACTGGCTTCAATGTACTCCACTGTAACCACAGGGAGGTAAAATTCACCATCTTTGATCTGCTCCACTACTGCTTGGGGAGAAAAGATCTGAAATCTTCAATCTATTCCACTGTTGCCCAGGGAGATAGAATTACTGGCTTCAATGTACTCCACTGCAACCTCAGGGAGGTAAAATCCACCATCTTCGATCTGCTCCACTACTGCTTAGGGAGATAAGATCTGTAATCTTCAATCGATCCCACTGCTGCCCAGGAAGATAAAATTACTGGCTTCAATGTACTCCACTGCAACCTCAGGGAGGTAAAATCCACCATCTTCGATCTGCTCCACTATTGCTTAGGGAGATAAGATCTGTAATCTTCAATCTATTCCACTGCTGCCCAGGAAGATAGAATTACTGGCTTCAATGTACTCCACTGCAACCTCAGGGAGGTAAAATCCACCATCTTCGATCTGCTCCACTACTGCTTAGAGAGATAAGATCTACTATCTTCAACCTGTTCCCCTGTCTCCGAGGGAGGCGAGATTGGTGTCTTCGATCTGCTTCACTGTCGATGCAGGAAGGTAAGATCTGTTATCATCATTGATCTGTTCTCTGGGGAACATGACCTGTATAATGAACTTTATGAACCTAATTATGCCTAGTGATTAGGATGTCATGATTAGAATGAATCAAATGCTCCTAACTAGACATGTATGAATGACATTTGAATGAATGCAGAATGTTATGAAAATGATATTTTAACACTTGGGTTATTATTACTCCAAGTTTATTAAGGTTTCATCACTAATGTGTTATAACACATTTTTGCTCAGCTAGCGTCTCCAAAGAAACACTTGACCGGATTGCCCCCACTGTAAACTTCCAAGTTTGATCCACTGGGATGTAAAATTTGTACCATCTTTCTCCTGTTGTAACCCAAGAGTAAAAAGATTTGGCCTTTTCTCAATCATCTGTTATCACAATTCAAGGATACAGGATGTGAAACTTTTTGGTCTCTTACACCATTCCAGGATGTTGTACCAAATGCTCATGCACAAATGAAGAAATCTTCTCCAAGAACAACTTCTTCTTATTATTCGGTAATCATTGCTTGCTTGTTCATTGAAGCTTTGTCACCAACACGACATCTTGCCATTTTGTTCAAGTAATACTTTGGATAATAAAATTCAAAGGGATAGTCTTAATTTAGACTTTTCTTTATCAGATTTCCAGCCTGGTGCGTTCTAAACAATAGTCCTATTTCAGTTCCTGTATTATTTAGAAACTTCTAGAGTAATATGCAAAACTTCCCTTGTGAAAGTTTTATTAGTCTATGAATCATTATTCTAATGAAACATGCTTGCAAAAAGATCATGAATAAGAATAGAGTTGGCTCTGACCATAGCTCGAAATGAATAAATTATCAAGGATAATAAAGATGGATAACAAAGAAATTGATTTAGGAATACGTATCTTAGAAATGAATGAAATGTTCCAAGAATAACAAAAATAGTATAAGCATTAGGTGCCCCAGATATCGCAGCTTGAACTTTACTATACAGACTTTCTGAAGACCATTCTGGGTTTAACATGTGTTTAGGAGATCTACAGTACTTTGTCGATGCCCCAAAATGTCGCCTACCCTTTCCTGTTGATTCAGGTATAGCAAGACCACTGCATGCCCCATTCTGATCAGTATTTGAGCTACTCCGATAATCTCATGCCATATTCTGATCAATATTTGAGCCGCCCTTTTTGGGATTTCAACTCAAATCCCCTTTGGTCTAAGGCGCCCTTTGCGAGTTTTCACCTTAGCCTCTCTATTTTATTTTTTCATTTCTCATTTTTCATTTTTCATTTTCATCTTTTCATTTTTTCACATCACTTCTTTTTTCTTTTTCTTTTTTCATTTTGGGACTCAAACTGCCCTTTGCAGGTTTTTACTTTGGTCCTCTTCTTTTTTAAGCGAAGTGTTTTCTGACTGAATCTGAGTTTACAGGACTTATCATCCATCTCGCTCACAATCAAAGCTCCTTTGGGAAAAAAAACCTTCTCTATAAGGTTCTTCCCAATTTGGCATCCGTTCCCCTCCAAAACATTTTTTATAGAGGGAAGATCTTCTTCAGCATTAGGTCGCCATCGTGGAATTCTCTGGGACAAACCTTTTGCTATAGGCTCGCATCAATCATTTCTTGGTACATCTGACCTTGATGAATAATTTCTAGCCTTTTTCTTCAACAAGGTTCCACTAGTCATATCGGGATTGGATCTTCATCCTATTTCAGCTCAGCCAAAACTCGAAGAGAAAGAATTTCAACTTTAATGAAAAAACGTGATAAACTGGAAATAGTGGCATTGCCCCGGTAAAGTTTTCATTGCACCATTCATGATATTCACCTTGAACATATTGTAAATTTCTGATATCGGGCTGTTGTTCAGATTGCAATAACAGCGCTTAAACCAGGCACATCCTGGTATGAACATGCGAAGACATCTTTGAATGCTTGAAGTAACTCCACAACGTCTTGCTTTGTTTTTTTCCGGTCATGCATGTTCCCTCAAGGTCACAGTCTATATTGTCTCATTTATTTCTCTTATTGCTTTACCATCCTCAACAAGTCAGGAGATAAGCTACAATTTATGACCTCTTCAAAGTCATGAGATCCCTCTAAACACATGTCTCACTCAAAAGGCGATTTTGAGTCTGTAGCAGCGTCACTCATGTCATTGATATTTGGGGACCCATAGTGGGTACCAAAGAATATACAAAAGAATATATGAATAATATGAATGAATAGTTTGGCAGAAAAATCCAAAAGAATGAAAGAAAAAAATAGTAAAGAATGAAAGAACATTTGCTCAAAGATGATTGCAATAATGTATTTCATTAAAATAATAATGTTTAGACGTGAGCCTATTTCACAAAGAAATTCTTATTGCTTCTAAGCTGAAAGCAACAAGTGTGTTCTAAACATTACTCTAACAAACTCTAAATACTACAGGGTTTCTTCTGCGGTCCAATTATTTAGAACACTCCTAGGTTTACAAGGGTGAATATCTTACAAGGTCCCTTCTTCAGTTGTTTCTTCGCATATGTCACTGATGTGAACACCCCCAGCACCTCTTCATATATTGCATCCACCCTATTGTCAATCATGATTGGGAAGCGGATTTTTTGCACTTGATGAGTCATCAAGCTTGACAACACCCATGTTGATGAGTTTTTCAACTAGCTTTTTGAAGGTAATGCAATTCTCGATTGAGTGCCCTGTAATTCCCGCATGGTAGTCATATTGTGCGTTCCTATTATACCACTTGGGATACGGAGGTTGTGGGGGTTTTATGTAGGAAGGAGAAACAATGTGTGCATCGAATAAGCTTTGGTACAGTTCCTTATACGACATCGGAATTGGCATGAACTGGAGCTTCTCAATACCTGGTTTCACTCCAGATTCCTGTCTCAATAAACTTTGTTGACTAGCAACCCCCTTTCCTAGATGACTCACAGTAACTGATTTAGAGTAACCCGTGTTGTTCACCTCATTTTCTTTTCTCCTTGGGACTAACCTCTTGTTACTCTCATCTGTATCAATTTTCTTTCTCCTTATAGCGTTCTCAATCATTTCACTATTCATGACTATGTCAGGAAAGCTTTTTGTGGCACTTCCTAACATATGTGTGATGAAAGGTGTTTTCAGGGTGTTAATGAATAGCATGGTCATTTCCTTTTCCAGGAGTGGTGGCTGAACTTGGACTGCGACCTCCCTCCATCTCTGTGCATACTGCCTAAAGCTTTCGCTCGGCTTCTTCTTCATATTCTGAAGGGTGATTCTATCAGGAGCCATGTCTGTCACATGACTATACTGTTTCATGAATGCTTGTGCCAAGTCCCTCCATGAACCAATCGTGGTACGGCTCAACTGATTGTACCACTTAGATGCTGCCCCTACTAGGCTATCTTGGAAACAATGTATCAAGAGTTGGTCGTTGTTAACATATCCCGCCATTCGTCTACAGAACATGGTAATGTGAGCTTCTGGGCAGCTTGTCCCATTGTACTTTTCGAATTCAGGCATCTTAAACTTATGAGGGAGTACTAAATCTGGCACTAAACTCAGCTCTTTTGCGTCAATGCCTCGATAACTTTCAGTGACCTCTATCGCCTTGAACTTCTCCTCGAGCCACCTACACCTTTCCTCTATCTGTTTCAGTAGCTCCTCATTCATTCTTTCCTTCTCAACCACTTCATCGAAGTTAGGAATGACAGAGTTAACAGGGTTATTTTCGAGATTAGATCCCGGCCCAGCCTGGAAACTCGAAACACCAACCTGAAACTACTGCTGCATGATGGTGACAGTAGATTTGCGTGGGTATTCAACTTAAGTTCGCACATGTGGAGGGGTAAAACCTGGAGGATAGAGAGGTTCATCATCATTTCCCTCATCGGTATTTGCCATAGGGCCCTTTCTTTTATCGCTTCTCTTAGTTGTCAGTTGGGTTAACTTTGCCACTATATCTTTTTGGGATTCTCGTATCTTCTCAGACATCTCTTGTTTCATCTTTTCTAACCGCTCCTGCACCTGTAGCTGAAGTCGGTCCTGCATCTCCTTCTGATGCTGTTCGAGCTTTTTCAATCTCTGATCCATATCTTTAATCTTTGCCCGAGTGCTGTATCGGTGTTGGGTTGGTTGGTTGGTTTCCAGGTTAACTGAGCAATGATTTTAACTAATTAGGATCATTTAACGGTGTTTAATGCATATGATGTAATGAAATGCAAATGCATGAAATGAAGGCCTAAAGAGATGTTAACTTTGATTCAATTACATTTAAAAAACTTTACTAGAAGACAAATTTCTTTACACAAAGCAGATATATATATACGGCTTTGCCCTCATATTCCAGTCGAAGGCATCCTCTCCTTCTCCATCCGGATGCTAGGATATACCTTGCGAATTCTTCAAAAGGGACGTCTCTTCTATCTCCTTTTGCTTGATCCTAGTTGAGATCTATCATCTGCCCATCTTTGTAATGCTCATCGGCTTCTTTTAGGAAGTTAGATTGTCGAAAACTCTTGAATAATCAGCTTGAATCCTCGGGCCATGAAGTAAAGTCATGAACTTTTCTGTCGCCCTTCTTGTGTTTCTTGGAATATATTCAGGCAGCCGTATTATTTTCCACTTTATCAAGAAATCTGTATTCCATGACAAGCTTTCTAAGTTAGTAATCGAATGTGAATCAACACCTCTTTTCTATAATGCAAATGCAATGTAATCATGATGTCATGCAATCAAAACAAAATAAACCCAAGTTAGTATCAGGTATAAACATTAAATCCAATATAATCAAGAAATAATAAAAACTCCTAGTCAGGTATCTACTAAGGTTTAGAGTGTTTCTACCTAGGGTAAGTTCCTAAAGCTCACTATATGAGGTTTAGTTTCTAGAGTAAGGGTACCCAAACCAGCAGATTCCTCGATCCTCACCCATTATAGGCTCATGTGGATCGAGTTCAGTTCAGGGGGATACATTTCCCTATGGCTGCACGGAGATGAAAATCTCACGAAGACATAGGTACGGATGTATCCCAGAAGCGGTCCACTACCCTGCACGGAGGTGAAAACCTCACGAAGGACTAGTTTCTCGCTCCCACTTAAAGGGTAAAATGCAAAATGCAAATGCAAAGTTGCCAACACCATGATGAAAAATCAATGAGTGCGAACGAAACTCATGAATTATTTAAAAACTTTTGATTTTTGACACAAAGACAAACATAATCAATTTTGTGGCTCGACTCTCTAATGTCCCCAGTGGAGTCGCCAAAACTGTCGAAACTATTTTTTGAAAACAAAAATTTAGTTGTCGACTTTTTAAAAATAAAACTGGAGTCGCCACCGATCCTTTATTAAGGTGTGACCGGCCCACCTTAAAAATTATTTTGGTCTCAATTTTGAAAAGCAGTTCAGAGTCGATTCACATACGAGGAAGGGTTAGCACCCTCGTAACGCCCAAAAATTGGTACCAAATTGACTATTTAATGTCTTAGTGTCGAAAGTTAAAAAAGATTTTAAAATAAGCTTGAATGATGAAATTTGCAAAAGGATAATCAATTGTTCAAGTCATGTAAAGAAATTGAGTCACAATACGTTAGGGTACAATTCCTCATAATCCCCAAACTTGAATATCACTTTTATTTTATACGAAAAATCTTCATTTCGAGAAAGTAACATGCCACACCCAATACGTTAGGGCACAACAAGTTAAGTTCCCGAAAATGATTTTTATGCATTTTGAATAAAAAATATTCTCGGTCATTTAGGATTGACAAAGAAAATCAGAACCCAATACGTTAGGGCTCAATTTCCCTCGAGAATCCCAAACTTCCAATAATGCTTTTATTCAAAAAAAAAACCTTTAAATCAAGAAAATAACTTTGATGGATGGTTAAAACCAAAATGTATTTTCTAAAAGGGAATGTTAAAGTTAATGTACAATATGAAACAAAAACTTTAATGTAAAACATATATGAGTGTGTATTTACAAAATATATATACAAGTACAATATACAAGCAAATTCGAAAATACGAGTGGGCACATACTTAGCACACAAATATAAGTGTACATATAAAAGGGTAAGTGAAGAAATATATACAACAAACTTATAATAATTTCTAAAAATATGCATGTATATATGTAATGAAAATTGTAAAAATAAAATAAAAGTATGAAAATATGCAAATGTGTACATATTTACAAAGGCAAGAAAAATGAAATGTATAAGTATATATACATAGGCCAATCGTGAAAATTCAGTATACGTATATATTCAAATACATACATATATGTACAATATGTATATAAAATAATGGGATACATGAATTAACAAAAAAATATTTATAATAATTAAAAAGTGTATGTAAAAAGAAAATCTTTTTAAAAATGTATGTATGTATATTTATATGTATAAAAACCATGAAAACAAAGTAATAATTCAATGTGCGTATATATATATATTTAAAATATTAAAGTATATACATATTAACATGCATATGCATATGCATAATAATCATAATATATAGTATTATAGTAGTAAATAAAATAAAACAAAATAATAGTATGGCATAATTGTGATAAAAACTAAAAAAATGGGTTAAATTGAATTTAAAATGAAAAAATGGGGGGAATTTAAAAGAAATTAAAAAAAAGACCAACTTGAACGCGTGCGTAACAGTGGAGGACCAAAAGGAGAAATATCCCCTCCTTCCAAAACACTGCGTAGCACGGGACCAAATTGAAACAGAAATAGAATATGCGGTCCAATTTTAAAAGAAGCAAAACGGGTTTAATTGGAGTGCACTGCAAAAGAGAGGGGCCAAATGTGAAATTAGACCATTAATAGTGAAATGCGCGGATCCTGGAACAGGGTCGGGTCGACACGTGGATCCCCCCCCAAAACGGCGCCGTCTTACAACTGTTATAAAATCTAAATTTTCCTAAAAACTTTCACTTTTCTCTTTGTTTCAACAAAAAAGGCAGAGAAACCCTCTGCTAGGGTTTTTTTTGAACCTATTTGTGCGCCGCCGCCACTGGGGAACCTCTTGGCCTCCGACGACACCCCCAGCCTCCGATTGTGACGGAGAGAGGACACCGCGACGGCACCAGGTAAAATTCTTTCTCTTTTTTCCTTTTTATTAAGCGAAAAATAAAAAAAAATAAAATGAAAATAGAGTTAAAATAAAAAACGAAACTAGGAATCAAGAAGTCCAACAAACCACCTTTTGTATTCGGAAATCAATAAGTAAATCTCTACTTTCTCTCTGTTTTTCCTATCTCTAAACTGTCATTTTCCCCCTACTTTTACAAAATCAAACGGCTTTATATAGCCCGAAAATAACAATAAAGTAAGCAACAAAATCATATCTCCCTTCAATATTAGTTGCGATTTTTGCTACTACTCTGCTATTGCTGCGCCATATGCTTCTTTTTCGTAGGTGTGGGGGCTGTTGAGTGCGCGCGACGCGTGAAGGCGCAACTTCATGAATGGCGACTCTCTGTTGCGGAGGGGGTCAGCAAAAGCTCATCTGTCTGCTAACTAAGGTGAAGATTAGGGTTTCTGTTTCTTGTTTTTTAGTTTTGGGCTGATTTGGCTATTAGGCTAGGGTTAATTTTTATTGGGCCATACGGGTTGTTGGGTTTTGTATAGTTATTTGGGCCTGGGCCCTGGCATTATTGGGCTTGTACAAGTGACATATTTAAGAATTTTCCATTTGTTAGTATAAAAAAAAGTTACATTTACTTATTAATTAAATAAAAAATTAATTAAGGATTTCGAATCAATTAATTCAAAATATAAATTCTCTATCATGTATTAATTATGTAATAAACATATTTTTTTAATAATACTATTATTTGTTTCATTTCCTAGTTAAAAAATATGATGTTTTACATGTATCTTATTCTAACTTAAAAGGACTAGTTTTTTAATAGTAGAAGTAGATGAAATTTTTAACAAAATGAACAGGTTGCTATTTAATCTAACGTACAATGACTAATTTATTTATTTTTTAATAAAATGGACAAAATGTAATTTGACTCATAATACAACGACTCCATGATACTTTTACCACACATTTTATTGTTTACCTTTTTTTTCTTTAGTGATTAAATTTTAAAATATACATTCACTACTTTTTGATTAAATTATTTAGTGGATTCTTAGGTTAAAAACAAAATTTTTTTAATAATAAATGTGAGTAATTTAGCCAGCCTTTGTATATTTAATTTTGAAGTTTTGAGGAAAAATTTAGACAACTTGAAAATGCTAATTAAAATATACAAAGATTAAATTCATGTAGAAACAGTTTTTATTTTATTTTAATTTTAATATTAAACTTTAATGTTGTTTGTAATTTTATCTAGGTTAAAATATGTCATAACTTTTGTATTCTTCAAGATTTAAAATTTTGTCTTTATACTTTTCAAATTTCAAAATTCAAGCCTAACTGCTTAAGTTGCTAATTCTTTTGTTAAATTAAAGTTAATTACAATGTCATTTAATTAATTACATAACTACCAAGTGAGTATTTTTATATTTCAAAAATTTACACCGACCGATTTAACAAAAAGAAATTAATAGAATTTAACAGTTGAACATGAATTTTAAAATTTGAAAAGTATAATAATTAAATTCTTGGAAATAAAAATATAAAGATTAAACTTCAAAATTCCAAAAGTATAGGAACTTGTGACATATTTTAACATTATTTTATCTATTTACGTCAAAATTAAATGCATAAGGACTAATTTGTTCACTTTTATAATAGAATGACTAATTCTCTTTTAGCCTTATAATACAATAACTCACCAAGTAATTGAACCCATTTTTAAAAACTTGAAATTCTTAAAATGTATTGTGATAACATTAAAAAAAATCAAATCAAAAGCAAAATCTTTTTCATGTGCCAAAATCATAATTTCAGCTTTTCTCATGTGCAAAAATAAAGAAAAACTTGTCAGAGATTCATGTTTTTAAGTACAAATCTGAAATTCATGTTGTTTAAAAGTACACCTTCACATATGTTGCCCATCAGTTGATAAAATTATATTTTGTTTTAAAAAATCGATATTTGCGTCATTCTATCATTAAATTCCGTGATAAAATGAAATCTCACCGATCATCCAAATGAAAAACGATATGAAATCGCACAAGTGTTCGATAACAAAACTTCCCAGATTAGTTTGGAATTAGGTCTAAAGCTAATTGGTTCCTATCACTGCGAGAAAAGATATGCCAAAAAGATGCAGTTCCAAGCCCCAAATGTGATAAAATCATAAAACAAACATGGTTTAATTCTTCTCTCAGTCCCTGAACTCTTTTAAATTTTTGAAATTTAATTCCTTTGCTTTTCATTTTCAGGATTGATTTGGTAATTAATGTTTAACTGGTAATGTTATTAATGGGTATTCATTAAATTTGAATTTGTGGCATTTTAGGTTAAAATATGACGTTGTAATGAACTTAGATCTAACAAAATAATGTTAACAATGTTAACAGTTAGACATTAATTTTGGAATCTGAAAAATAGAGAGACTAAATTTCAAATTTACAAATCATACGAAGATTTATGACATATTTTAACCGACATTTAACATTCAAAGTTCCAAACTTTTTTTAAAAAAAAATCGAATTGATAACACATATTCAAATTTAACAAAAGTCATTTAACAAAACAGGAGGTTGAAAGTAATGGTAAGGCAGAAAGCACTCTCAAAAGGAGAACATAGGTTCAAACCTTGGAGACAACATTGTTAGGAGGGGCAGTTCGAACATGAACATTCTTAAATCAAACAAGAATTACCTTCCCAGAAGCATAGGGATTGAATTTCAAAAGTTCAAAGAATAAAGGGACTAGAACCATAATTAGACCATGAAGCACCAAATTAAAGCAAAAAGGAATCTGAATTTTTCTCCATTTTATATTATATTCGCACATTAAAAGAAATTAAATACAATATCATGTAGAACCAGTATTCAAATTAAAATGAATGATTATGAGCAAAAGATTCTTATTGAATAGTTAGTGGTTCAGTCTAAAGGGTCCTCCACATCAGAATCTGTTCTTTTTCAAATTCAGTTTTATCAATATCCAAATTCATTATATTTATGTTATCAAAAAGAATAATAGGGCTTTTGCCATCTCCTTCATTGCTCCACAATATCAATGTCTATTTAAAAGTAATGTTTTGATTATCCACGCAAACTAGGGATGGCAAAACATTCTCGGAATTTCTTCTTCAAAATTGGCTTTAATTTTGATTTGGTCTGATCTTATAAGGGTACTTTTTTATTAAAAAAATCAAGCTTTAGGTGAGACAGGAAGGATTTAGGTAAATCCATCTCATTTTGCTTTGACATATTAATGTCTTTTATGAAGTTATTAATTGAGATAATATCACGAGTTAATCAAAAGAAAATTAAAGAAAACATTTAGAAGAAAATAAATTTTATTATAATGTTATTTATGTTTGTCAAGTAATTTTTTTAATTAACTATAATTTTAAAACAATCTTGTACTAAGAGTGACCATATCTCTTTTCTCTGTATGTTAAAGGTCTTCAAAAGAGTCTTTATTCACTAACAATTTGCATTAAAATAAGTTCCTCACGATGATATAATGAATAGAATAAGTGCTCTCAATCTTGTACTAATTGTTAAAGTTGTGTGACTCAAATTCTAAGAGATTGCTTGCAAGTCAAGTTAAACAAAATATATTTTCTTTCTAGAAAATTTTGTATTTATTAGCATAATATATTTAGCATTTATTAGCATAGTTTATTTGACTTACTGATGTAGTTCTTTTACAACCTTAGAAAATACACCCATTAGAGATTAGAACTCGTAACACTTTTGAAGAATTTTGTGTTTATGAGGGTTCTTTGTCTTTGGAGTTTAGTTCTTATCTCCATCTTTTGTACTCTTCGTTCTTTTGCCATTATAGTAAAATTATCTTTGCCCGTGGTTTTTTTTTATCCTCTTTGGAGGGATTTTTCCACGTTAAATTTGTATGTTCAATTTCTCAATTTCTTCTACTATTTTTGCTTATTCGTTGCTTAATCGGTTCGATTCCTAACACTAAGTATGATCATATCTTTCTTTCTCTTAAAAGAAATTTTATCACGTTGAAGGTCTTTAAAAGACCCTTTGCTTTTTTAACAACTCGCTTACAGCAATTTACACTAAAATAAGTTCCTCACCGTGAACAAAATAAGTGCTCTCAATCTTGTACTAAGTTTGATCATATCTCTCCTCTTAAGAAAACTTTATCACATAAAAAGTCTTTAGAAAAGTCTTTATTCGATTTAACTTCTTCAAAATCAATATCTTTTTAAATAAGGTAAGTTTATCACACATGTTCTCCTTGTTGCTACAATAACAATAATTCCAACTGAGCTAAGGCTCAAATGATTAACTAAGACTCTTAAAAACTATTTCTACTTGGTTCGATCTCTTCAATTTACTACTCAAAATCTTCCAAAAAAACAATTTTATAACTATTGTTAATATTTTGTCAACAAGCCTTAGTATAGTAGCAAATGACTTACGTTGTTTAAGTCTTAGTTTACATTAATCCCAAGTTCAAACCTAGAAATCCTTCCTAAAATAATTCCTTTTATATTTTTTCTTAAATTTATACACACTTTTTATATTTTTATCCCATTTTCTTAACTTTATAAGGCATTACCTACAAACTTAATTTAAGTTTTGTAAAAATAAATATAATATAAAACATTATGTAAAATTTCGTAATAGATTAAGACAAGTCAGTGTCGAGAACTAAGTATTTAAAGATATATAAAGAGAGATCAAATCATATCAAATTAAAACAAGACGAGATAAGAAAAAAACCGATAACCAGCCCCATAGACATCTAAGATAAAATCTCCTATCTTAATACATTGATATCTTGGACACACCCTATTGACTTAGACAATGTAGATCAACTTTGTACAACTAGATTGACATAAAGTAGAGGTGAACTAAAATTGAAAGAAAACAGAAAAGCAAAAATGTTTGATGACAAAAAAACTTTGAGTGAGATCCTGTCATTGCAAAAATCAGGTCCCTTTGTTACAATTATTCACATAATAAAATAGAAGTCATAATGTTTGGAAATTTGAGTTTCCTCTTTTTGTTCTTTCACATCTTTATACTTGAAAATGCAATGAAAATTTATATGATAGAAATTTGAAATAGATGTTTTATATGAATATAATTAACTTATATATGTTTTTAATTTTATTTTTTTTTAAGTAGTGAGTGTTTATGGATAGAATCATCAACGGTAAAAGTATTATGAATGTATTTGTATTAGGAGTCAGATTACATTTTATTTTTTATTAAAAAAAAGAACAAATTAGTCCTTGTACGTTAGATCAAAGAGCAAATGGGTCCTTATGTTAAAAATTCCATCCATTTCTACTATTGAAAATTGGTTCATGTAAGTCGGCATGAGGTACTCGTGACAAGTCATGTGTAACTATCTGGTTATTTTGTTAGCTACCTGTTTTTTAGTAAATGGGGCAAAATTCAATGTGACTCCTAGTATAAGGGCCTCCATGGTACTTTTATCAATCACACAAAAGTTTACAAGTACAAATACATGTTTGAGTAATCACTTGGTGTAGAATCAAACTGCTATAACACAAATTGACTGAGAACATAAATAAAAAATCAAACTGTTACAGAACAAACTAAAAACTAGATCAATCCAAACTACGAACTAACTATCTGAACTAAAACCTGCACATAATAATTGCTCATAATAGAACTCGAAAATCCATTCATTTTAATTTCATTTAATATATCTCAAAACTATATATTTAAAACCCAACACCTCTGCCTTTACTAACTCAACCAAGAGTTGATTGGCATCATCAACATTACATCACCAACTAGAATTTATTAAATTATTATCATTTTGGGTCCTATGGATACATTGCCCCATCCATCTGAAATGGAGCTTTAAATTGTTAATTATTATATTACTATATAGGTACCCACAGGATATTTTTCATGGTTAGGACAAAAATGATGATCTGTCGGAAATGGCCAAAGTAAAAAAATAATATTAATAAGATTCGATCCATTGGGTTAATCGATTGAAACTAAAGAAAAAAGCTGATTAAAAATCCATAAAACTGAAGTATTTTGAAATTATTTTAAAAAGCTGGATCTTTTAAAGTTATGTTTTGGTTTATTTACATAATTGTTTTATATATAAAAGGGTTAATTTGCCTGATGTCCTTAAACTATTGTTGATATTTTAAATTAATCTATATAAATTTTAAAATGTTTAAACTGGGTCCTCATCGTATCAATTAGGTTTTTTTTGTTAGCGTAGCCATCAGGTTAGGCATTAAATATTAGTAAAGATCTGATGTGGAACATATTTTAAAATATACTAATAAAATTTTGAAGACATCTTTACCTACTGCATGAATAATTTAGACCTTTTGTAATAAACGTAGTTACATGTAAAATCTAAGTTGTCCAAATAATAGATACAAACGTGTTCAAATTTTATTTTTGTGTTTCAAATATGTTCCTGTCATACTCGAGCTAGCTTTTAATGTCCTCGTTGACAACTTGGTCAATGGAAGCATCTGATTGATACGATATACTTAGAGGACTCAATTAGAATGTTAGAAAACTTAAAGAACAATTTAAAATTGGCATAATGTCAAATTTGGTCATTAACCTTTCAAAAAGAGCAAAATAACTTTTTTTAAACAGAAATGATGAATAAAACATTAATTTTTTTAGTTCGAGGCAACTTACGTGGCAATCCACGTGTATTTCATATTGACATGGCATTATATGTCTTATATGCCACCTCAACAAATAATTCTAAAATTCTAAAATATTAAAAAAAATTCCAAATTCCAAAAGAATATGTAAAAAAAACCTAATTTTTTTAAAAAATATAGCATGAAGTACATGCCGATTGCTATCGATTTGTCACATTTAAAAATTTAATGTTTTAGTCAATATTTCCTAAAAAAATTAATGTTTTAGTCAAATTTAGCTAAAAAAATAAGGGCCAAATTTACGAAAGATGTAAACGTTGAGAGCTAAATTTGACATTATGCCTTTAAAATTTCAACCATAGTTGAAAGAATCCAATAGAATTAGCCATGGGTACGATTGAACCATTTGATTCAATTTTCTTAATCCATTAAACAAAAAAATTTAATCGATTCGACTTCCGAATTGATCAATTTTAGCCACTATACTTTTTAAATTTTTAAATTTTATCCTTAACTAAAATAATACCGGTTAAATCCATTTGATTAAAATTTGTTATTAGTTCTGCAATCTGATTACTTTTAGTCCATATTCTTTTGAATTTTGAAATCTTGGTCTTAACTCAAACAACAACAATTAAATCCATTCATTATCTTCTTCTTTTTTTTGTAATACGTGGAAATAGAAAGTCATATGGTATATATGACACGTGTACTAATATGTTTGCCGTATAAGATTTTAGAAATAGTAAATTTTAACAACTATTGTTTGTTATTATTGAAATTTCAAAATTTGAAAAGCACAAAGATTAAAAATGATCAAATTAAAGTACAAATACTAAATCCACAACTTATACACGGTACAAGGACTAATAGCATAATTTAACTTTTTAAATATGGTTACAAACCTTTGAGACTATTAGAAAGTTTAAATGTTTGAATACCAATTAAAAAAATGAAGCCATAGTTTAGAGAATTTGGTGAAATTAACCCTAAATATGATCAAACCGTATGATTCAACTAGTTTAATCTTGTTGAGGGAGACTGACTACTTCTGCTAGCTCAAGTGGTATCATGTCTTCTAAGTACCAATTTATATGTGATAGGTTTAGGGTTCAAACTCAACCAAAGATAAAATACTCATATCTACTTGGTAGGTGATCGTATACCCACGTACAACCCGATTCTTCAAGATATTCCCTCTTTATGAATCAAGATGCTCACGACAAATTAGCTTAGGAACAATACCAATCATTATTGAAGGTTGATCAGTTGCTCTGTAAAAATTCAATTTTCAATTGGGTTTTTACCAGCTTTGGTGATAACCATTAGGGTTAGATACAAAGGTGGGCTAGCTAGCTAACTAGCTCATTGCTGTCGCAATCCAAAAATGATACGTCTCTCACTAAAAAAGAGGACCCATCGTTTTCATTTACATAAAACACCCCCCATAAATTTGTTTGCTATTTAATTAGATCCACACATTATTATTATTCCTACACAAACAATGGTGTCCTTTCACCCACATTTATTGGTCTTTGTCATCCAGTATTCGTCCTTGTGCCTGTGACTTGCCATTTGTTGAAGGGACCTTCGAAAAGACAAATTTGTCCAATTATTGCAAATGGTGAGAAGAACTGAGAAGCTGTCTTGGTGATTTATCATGTTTCTTTCGATAACTGTTGAATTTTGCCAACATTATATGCATATATGTATGTGACGCGAGAAATATGACGGTCCATTATTACATTCCGTGAACCAAAGTTTGTAGCAAATTTTAATTAAATGTACAATTTAGTAGTCAAAGTGAGACTCAAATTTTCAACAATTAGTGAAGTCGTCGGTTAGTCAACCCTTTTCATCATCATTATCGTGTCGACTTTCGATGCACCGTAATTGCATTAAACCCGAATTTGATAAAGCTATTAAAAATAATATTATCTTTTATTTTTTATTAAATAATGAAATAGTAATTTGATTTTTTTTAAATTTCATCCAATTGTATTGATAAAATTGACATGGTTGACGAAATTATTGAGTAGTTATTCGTAACATGTTACTGATGAACAGGGACTAATTTTAAAGAATAGAAATGGATGAAATTTTTAATCGAATGACCATTTTACTCTTTTATATAATATACAATGATCGAGTTGCCCATTTGTGTACTTCAGTGCACTCGAACCTACATTTTATTACACGGATAATAATACCGATACCAACTAAACTGAGACTCAATCAACACCATTTAACTCTTATTAAATTTAGAATCAAATTGAACTGATAAACTTAAATCTAAGATTTTATTTAAAAAATATTAAACACCTTATTATTCCACCTAACAGATTTGATTATTGAAAGTCAAATTCAAAACTTAAACAATCATTCACTTTTAATTTCGTTTCAAATACTACTCTGCTCTAAATAATTGAACTTAAGTGATTCCGTGAGCAAAAATGTTTAATTATGAATTTAGTCCCCAGTGATGTGGATTTTTCTTTTACCATCATTCTGTCATAACCCATCAAAATTGAAGTTATGTTCATCCGATAAAAATTTTATATATCAGTTGAATGTTTTAAGAGTTAAAAAATATATATTAGAAAAGTAGAAATTTTAAAATTTAACATAATAAAAGAATTAAAATCATAAATAAACCAAAAAAATAAGATACAATAAAATAAAGTTTAATATAACGAAAAAAACCTATAAAATAAGTTGATAATCAATTGAGATATTAATTGAAAACAACGTTGAATTGAACTTTTAATCGAAAATAAACAATCAACTAAGCTCTTGAAATTATGTTTCTGTTGAAGCCCTTGTCGTCATTTATTTTGAGCTGATTAGACCGATGATGCGGTAGCTAACATGAGAGCTAAGTTGGAAATCGTTGACTCAATTTTCTTTTATTTTTTTATTTTACATTCTGAATGAATTTGAACATATGAATGGTTTGTCTAGATTCAATATCAACAAGTATTTTTATTAAATTTCTATATTTTTTTTAACAATGTATGCCCAAAACATAATTGATTGCTTATTTTCAATTAAGGACTCAGTTGATTATCAAATTATTTTATAGCGACTTTTCATATATTAAACCCTAAAATAAAATAAGATAAAAACAGGGTCGTCCCTCACACGTGTGAACACAAAGAAATTAAAAAACAAAATGATGACCTTCTGTTTGAAAAATATTGTCGTAAGCCCCCAAAAAAACTCTTTTAAATTTAATTACATTGACTGTTAACATTAACCAATATGCGGCTACCGGTAACCCTTTTTTTTGGGATAATTATTTAAAGACCCCTGGTATTTTTTTAAATAATTTTATTATATATTTTAATTATATCTGTCTTCTTTTTACAAAATATCTAAAACTATCTATAGCCCCTCCCCAACTCATAAATAGGAGGATAATACGCTTCAGCACACTCAATTCCACGTCCTCCTATATTGACAATAATATTTATACAAATTAAGTTAAGACTCGATCGACAAAGACATATAAGTCAGAAGAAAGTATTACTAATTTCAAACGACATATAATACAAAATTCCACTAATTTCTTACTTCATAATATTTAATATTAATATTTTTGAATTTTAGTACAAATATTTTTCAACCTTGTTTGCTTGAAGTAAGTAAAATTGAAGTCGGTTTGAATCAAGTCAATAATAGCAGCCTGTCCTTTTTCTTATTAATTCATATATTTTATTTCAAAATATTGTCCTCTTGAAGAATATTTGCTTTCTTTTCGTTTTTATATTATTTATTTATTTATTTATTATTGAATCAATAATTCAACTGATTAAATTATATATGTGTGTTAAGTTTGACCATCAATCTGATTTTTATTAAGGGATAATATAATTTTGATCCTTGAACTTGATAATTAAATTTATTTTGGTACCTATACTATTTTTGTCCACATTGTCACTTGAATTTGACAATTAAGTCCATTTTATCTTCCAAACTTGAAAAGTTATAAATGTTTGATTATACTTCGTCACTTGAAATTTTAAAAATTTATATAATTTTTCAGGTGATGACATGGTACAATCTCAAAGTGTCACATTCGGTGTTTTCATCAGTTTGACCATTGGTTCTAACAATAAATACATAAATAATTAAAAATTCATAAAACTCTAAAAACATTAAGAATTAAAAAAAATCATTAAACTGATTCAACCTATTCAATTGCTGATTTTTGTCCCAATTTCAAATAGTTTTCGATTCAATCAATTCAATCCATCTATTTGGACCGTCATACAAGTTAATTTTTAGTCTAATTGATCCAATCGACTAATCCTATCAAGTTCTAGTAACACTAACCACACCATCAAATTTTGACAGAATCCAAATTCAAGGACTAGAATGAATGTAGTTACTATTCAAGGGTCAGAAATCTATATTATCCCTTTTATTGATTATAACATCTCACCAATAATCATAGCCTATGGTTTTAATTACTGTGTTTTGACCATAGGTTTATTAGATGGGGATGTCTCTTAAAGTCTCCTCCACTCTTTTGTTTTAAATTGATCAACACTTCATTGAAATGGAAATACCATATGTCATATAACCAAAGGTTGTCCAAATTCCCAACCATCATGGACAAATCTCTTGCCTCATCCTACTTTATTACTTACTACATTATTCAAATTCTCATTTAGTACACATTATCTTAAATTCAACCAAATCCCCAAACCTTAATCAATATTATTAAGGACTAGAGGTATAACTTTTTGAAAATTAAAATACAAAATTTATTTTGTTTTCAGAGAATAATAATCAGAAGTCAATAAAATTGTTTATCCTCATTAAAATCGCCCCTAAATACAGTCTGTTTGTCCTAAGATAAATTTTTGAAGGGACTAAAATTAAAGTACTGTAAACTTTTTATGATAGCCTCCCTAGCTTCCCCTAAATATGATACTTATATAGAGCCTTTATTACAATGGTTTGCGGTGGAGCTAAAAGGTTGCCAAATTCCATGGCTCGGTAGCATGCATTGGAAAAAAGAGGCTAACATTAATTAAAGTAATTGGATCCAATGAATATGAAAATAAATTAAAAGAAAAAGGCAATATCTTTCACTCCCTTCAACATTGGGACTAAGAGTAACAACAACAACAATATTGATAATAGTTTTATATGTTATTGTGCCCCATAGATCCATATATTATATACAAACGATGAGATTCAAATTGAAATTGTCATTATTGAGTTAGACTCAGCCTGTTTATTTTTATTATTGAAAAGAAGGTTCACACATAGTATTTGTTGTTCCAGCCTGTCTAATCCGAAGCCTCGGTTTTTACCAATATGCTAATGGGAGTTTCATTGGTAAATAGGGTTAGACTTTTAAACAAACAATAATTTTTTTCAATGTTATTTTCTTCATCTATAAAACTTAAACTCGATACTTTATTTAAAGGATATTAAACTTATTATCATATGATCCATGAAGTGGTGATATTCCGAAACTTTCTAGTCACAAGGGAATGTTTTTGATTAAACACAAAATGGGTTTAAAACAATGAATTATAAAACTTGCTATATTTATATAGATCACTTGGAAGGTGTAGGCTAAAAGGCTTAAAGGAAAAAACTTGATGAAAGCATATATCCATTAGAACCGTTCATTTCAGCACTTAAAGGCATAAAAGTTTTGAACTTTGCTTGCATCTGATACCCCTCATCAAATCATCCATCACATGTGGAGGGGTCGAAATCAAATTATTTTTTTCTTCCTAATTTCGTGCGTTATTCATTGTCTTTGTGGGTAAAGTTGGCAGTACTCTAAACCCAACATTTGCAAAAAAAAATAAAAAATAAAATTTGGTGTGTGTCACAATGGATGGTTACCATGTATTACAGATTTTCCACAAACTTTAAAGCGTGTGGTTCCATTAATGTTGGAAAAATAATATTGAATCGTCTGATTATAATACATTCACGATGTAGATGAAAAATCAACTTATAGAAAGAACACAATTATAAAGGAGTTTATATAAATAACAATTAAGGTTTTGGTTGAACGAATGATACAACTTACTTCGAAAAGTGAGGGTATTTTCGTCTTTTCTCAATTGAGTTCATACTTAATTGATCCGTGACTCCAACCCAGTTAGAAACAATTTACTTTGAAAAGTGAGGGTGTTTCCATCTTTATAAAATAACAAAAACACTCTCAAGAAAATACAGTTCACTTTAAAAAGTGAGAGTGTTCGTCCTTTTTTCAACTAAATTTATACTCGGTTAATATATAACACCAACTCAATAAAGGTTTTATAATAAGGATAGACACAACTCATTTTGAAAAATTGAGGGTATTTTCGTCTTTATAAAAAACAAAAAACTTTATAAAGAGAAAATATTTTTTTTATTTTTTAACTAAATTGATACCCAATTAAATCAAAACATTAATTTAATAAAAAAATTATAAATATATAAATATAATTTATTTTGAAAAATAAAAATATTTTATTTTATTTTATTTTATTTTCAATTGAATTGGTACTAATTTACTGAGAAAAAAATTTAGATAAATTTAAAAAACTAACTGGATTAAGGAATTTCTAAAAAATGAGGGACCCCAAAAACCATGACCATCAATTGTGCAAGATAAGAAACACTGCCAATAATTCCCATCCCCCAGTCACCAGTCTCCAACCAAGCCTATATATGCACACAGATCATGCCTATGGATGCTTATCATCTTCTTAAGAAGCCCTTCAGAAAAATAACCCAGTTTTTGTTTTCCATTTTCATTGTACATTTAACCCTTTCCTTCAACATATATATATATATATATATATAATATATATACACACTCTTCTCGTCATTATAAACAAACCCCAGCTTTAAGGCAGAGAGATATATGGCCAGAGAGATGCAAAAGAACACCATGTTCATTGAACAAAACACTGGCGACTATGAAAATGGTGACCCTCAAAAGAATTTGGATGATGATGGTCGAGAAAAAAGAACTGGTATATAAATTTTTCTTTTTCTTTTTTTTTATGTTCTTTATTTATTATTTTGATGTGACTTTTTTTGGGTTTGAAGGGACTTGGGTTACTGCAAGTGCTCATATTATCACAGCTGTGATTGGGTCTGGAGTATTATCACTGGCATGGGCGATTGCTCAGTTAGGTTGGGTGGTTGGACCGGCGGTTCTTATAGCTTTCTCCTTCATCACCTACTTCACTTCAACCCTTCTTGCTGATTGTTATAGAGCTCCTGATCCTGTTCATGGAAAAAGAAACTATACTTACATGGATGTTGTTAGAGCTTATTTAGGTACATATTATATCATCACCATTAATATTTACCTCTTTTAAGCTCAATTAAATCCCAAAATGAATCTGGGTTTTTTTTTTTGGTTTGTTTTTGAAGGAGGAAGAAAGGTTCAGCTTTGTGGATTAGCTCAATATGCAAATCTTCTTGGTGTAACCATTGGTTATACAATTACAGCATCAATTAGTATGGTGTAAGTAAAAAAATTTGAAAGTTTGAGAAAGTGTTTGAAAAAATTCCACAGTGACCATGATTTTTATATTTGTTTTTGTAAATTTCAGGGCTGTGAAAAGGTCAAATTGTTTCCACAAGCATGGTCATCACGTGAAGTGCCAAACATCAAACAATCCTTTCATGATCATCTTTGCTTGTATTCAAATTGTTCTTAGCCAAATCCCAAATTTTCACAAGCTTTCATGGCTTTCAATCCTTGCTGCTGTCATGTCTTTTACTTATGCTTCCATTGGTCTTGGACTCTCCATTGCTAAAGCTGCAAGTAAACAAACAAAACCAAACCTTTCATTCATTTAGTTTCATTATGTAAAATTTTCATGTTTATCTGATTGTTGTTTCCATGTGACATCAACATCAAGGTGGGGGAGAACATGTAAGGACAAGCTTAACTGGTGTACAAGTAGGGGTTGACGTGTCAGGCTCTGAAAAGGTTTGGAGAACATTCCAAGCTATTGGGGACATTGCCTTTGCTTATGCTTACTCCACCGTCCTCATTGAGATTCAGGCAAGTATAACTTATAACTCTATGCAACTAGTTATACGCATTCATAGTGCTGGTATGTAGGTGGCAATGTTCAAGCATATTGCTTTTAACACACGTATGTGTAGATATTTATTTATTTAGGTACAAGTAACAAGAAGTCGTAAAGTTAAATTGTATTTTAATTAATCTTTATAGCTTATATCACAGAACAAATTGATCATTTTTCTTAAAAGTTCTATCCGATTAAAAATTAGTATGATTGATAATATAACTAAATAATGAAGTATAAGAACTAGCTTTTAAGAGTAAAAATAGATAAATTTTTAATATAATTACCAATTTATTATTTAATTTAACATATAGAGATTAATTAATTCGTTTTCTGAATATATAATTTAGAATACAATTCAATTTTTAGTTTATTTATGTATATAATTAAGTTGATGATGCATGGACGTTGAAATGTGTGCCTGATAATGTCAAACGTCTGCACGAAATCACGGTGGTTGAAAAAAATAATAATTCGTGGAGGGGGGTCTCTCATTTTCCAGATTCTTATACATAAATTAAGACCCTATCAAAAAAATAATTGCTTGTTAGGTACTTGTATTGATTTTTATAATGTTTTTCATGTCTGTTTTGAAAACTTACAAACATCATGTGAAGTTATTATACGTGTAAGAATCTAAAAAGATTTTATATAATAATAAAACAAACTGAAATGAAAAGGAAAACTTGAAACCTTTCCTTTCGGTGATGGTCCTCTGTGGGGCCGTTTAAACTTTATAGTAGGAACTAGAAAATTGCAAGTTGTATTTTTCAGCTTCAATTTTCAGAAATGGAGGCCTAGGGATAATTATTATCATATTTATTTTGGTATAAAAAGTTTTTTATATATTTAATAAAGGGTAGGAATAAGTAGGTTTATAGAGATCCTATATATTAAGAGCCGGATTGTACTTTATCTCTTACTTAATAAATAAATAAATTAGTCATTATACGTAACATCTAAAAGCAAACAGGTCTTTCAGTTAAAAATTCTATACATTTTTACTGTTAAATGCTGGTGTGGTTGGTGGAGTAACCAAACAATGACACCTGACATGCCATGTGTACCTCATGTTGGTATGGAATGATTAATTCAAGCAAAATAGATAAATTTTTAGTAAAAGAAATGAATGAAATTTTTTACATGGAGGGACTAATTCAAGCAACGAAACAATAAAACACCATCACTTAATGGTATAATGGTCTAATATATGGAGATTAATTTATCTTGTTTTTGAATAAAAGAAACCAAAATACAGAAGTCTTTATAATACTTTTACGAATAAGAACAATGTAAAATGTAAAAAGAATCATTTCTTTTTGTTACTGCAGGGCTATATGAAGATTCCTATGGACCATCCATATATATGGTGGACCTTAAAAACTAGGACCACTGATTCCATTGGCTTTTTGTATGTAATCTTTCTTTTTGTGTTCTTTGTGAGTCATCAAAAATTATCATCAAACTATTAGAAAAAGATTGTGACATCCAAGCTACATGAAGTGTTTCAAATTCTTCTGTCCCATCTCGAAAAATGAAGGAACTACTTTTTCATATGCAGCCTCTCTAAAACTACTTTTTTTTCTTTTTGTAATTTCAGGATACAATCAAAGCGAGTCCACCAGAAAATAAGTCGATGAAGAGAGCGAGTGGTGTCGGTGTCACGACAACCACTTTATTCTATGTACTTTGTGGCATTGTTGGATACGCAGCATTCGGAAACGATGCACCAGGAAATTTCCTTACAGGGTTCGGTTTCTACGAACCCTTTTGGTTAATCGACTTCGCCAACGTCTGTATTGCTGTCCACCTTATTGGTGCATACCAAGTTTTTGCCCAACCGTTATTTGGGTTCGTCGAAAGCCTGTGCGCCAGACATTATCCCGACAACAAGTTCATAACCCGCGAACACGCTATGGATGTTCCGTTCTGCGGCGTTTACTATCTCAACTTCTTCAGATTAGTATGGAGGACAGCGTACGTTATAGTAACAGCTGTGCTAGCAATGATATTCCCTTTCTTCAACGATTTCTTGGGTTTGATCGGAGCTGGTTCGTTTTGGCCATTAACGGTTTACTTCCCGATCGAGATGCACATTGCGCAAGCGAAAATACCAAAGTATTCATTCAGGTGGGTATGTTTGAAAATACTAAGCTGGGTTTGCTTGATAATATCACTTATAGCAGCAGCTGGATCTGTTGAAGGACTAATTCAAAGCCTTAAGACATATAAGCCATTTCAGACTCGGAATGAGGAGTAATCCTTGTTTAAAGCTTAGGTTTATGAAATACTTAACATTGTTCAATAAGACAGAGCTTGCAGGAAATGTAATTTATTGTTGTCTTCACTTATGTATTCCATACGCAAATCTGCTTGTTGTAGTGTGGTTCCTTTTGAAAGAGAATAGAGTAACCAATTTTAATTTGATATAATTTGATCCGTTTATTTTTATAATATCATTAATTATTCCGAATATTGGCACGAGTTTTCACCATATTGAAATAAAGTTTTCTTTTTGACCGGAATAATTAACAGTAATTAACAGTGTTATCTATTTAAATTAACTATTAACATTATATGTATTAAATTATACCAAATTAAAATACAGAGACTAAATCCCAAATTTAAACATAATAAAAGGACCAAAACCATCATTTGATCTTTTAAAGCACCATTCAAAGTCAATTATGGAGGAAATGTTAAAATATATCATAAGTCCTTGTACTCTTCAAAACTGTATTTTGACTTGCATGTTTGTTTGCTAAGTAAAGAAAGTTCATTTAAGAACACAAATTAAACACACGATGGTGGCATCCTACAAACAAAGAGTTGCAAACATATCATTCCGATGTAATCAACAACACAAGCACACATTCAAGATTATTTCCTTAAAAAGGAACTTTGATAAATACAAGGATCAAAATGCACAAAATTCATAGTTTAAGTACTTTTTAACATCACAGGACAAAACAGTAATTTCCAATAACGGATTCAGACTCAATGGCCGATGATCAAATTAGCCATGCTTTGTGTTAGAGCAGTATCATTGGCAAACACACAACGATTAAAAATAGTTATCAAGGTAAAAATCAAAGTGCCAACTATTACGAATTCAAACAAAACAAGCAATAATGCTCGATGATGCACCGGAACGTTACTAAAATATATTATGCATTCACGGTATGTTAAATAAAAAATCGGGTTTCCTTTCTCAACTGTCAAAGAACATAAGTACAAACAGATCACCTAGTAAAATTCTTCATGTGAGATTGAAAAGGAATGTCATTTCCCTAAGCCAATTTTCAAATAAGATTCGGCATTCTCACAGAAAACAGTTAAATAGGAATCCCGGCAATGTCCAACCAGCATGATCAACGGATTATGCAATGAGCTTTTAGAACAAGGACCGGATATCAAATCAGTAATCACAACTTGTAGTAAGTGATGAAGTAGAATCAACCATCGAATATAACTGAAGATGATTACCTTATTATTAGTTCAAGTAGATTCGGTCTCACTCATCACAAATGCCTGTATTAAAGACTGAGCTGCATGCGTTTGTTCGGGTGTTCCAGATATTGTAATTGCAGTTTCAGTTGCTGCAGGCTTGGGTTCGGTAATTGTAATTTTCGCATCAGAAATCTGTGCATTGGTTTTAAAGATAAGCTCTCTTTTTTTGGCTGCATGTTAAGTAAAAACGAAGTACCGGATTCATTAACATACCTGACGTATCTGTTTTAAACATGCGCCATCTTCTCCGTAAATTATAGGAACAAGGGAACGAGGAACAACAACTTCAATAGTTGTGCTTGTGATAACAGCCGGTTGGCTTCCTCTACATATCCATAACAAAACAGAGATGTTGCCATTAGAGGACACGTTGTAAACTAATACATTACTAACAGAAAAAGTTATATTTGTTTACCCGCCAAAACCGGAAATTCTTCGGTGGGGTGGCCCAGAGAAATCTGGCATGCCTAAATATCCCTACAAACAAAAACAGAGAACGTAAAATAAATTAATATCTGAAATAAAATTGTCCCATAATTTCATTTTTCTATAAGCTTTACCTGAGGACCCCATGGTTTTCTTTCGGATATATGAGGAGGCATGCCTGGTCGATGAATATTGCGCATAAAAGGAGGATCATGGGGGTGAAAACCACCATGTGGAGGTGGTCCACCAAAAGCATCAAAATGATGAAAAGGACCTAATCCCGGAGGTGAAAATTCTCTCCTTCCCATAAACGAAGGGAATGGGGGTCCTTGGTCCATGAAACCGGGATTTGAAGGATGGTTAATAGAAGGAAACATATCACGAAAGAAATGATGTCGCAACCTAGATGTTATTTGCATAATAGCATCTCGAACAGTTTCATGATCACCATTAATCTACGATAACATAATAAAGAATCAAAGAGAGTAAAAGAACAGCTCCAAAATTTCCAATTTATAAATCTTAGGAGAAGGTATAAGTACCATAGAGGCCCTTGTACTAGGAGATAGATTGCATTTTGCCCCATTTACTAAAAAAAAGGCAAATTAGTCCCTGTACGTTATATCTAAAAGCAAATTGATCCTTTCTGTTAAAAATTTCATCGGTTTGTACTGTTATAGACCAGGTAGTAACACATGATGTGCCACATTTACCTCATTCTGACTTACAATGATTAGTTTTTAACAGTAGAAATTGATGAAAACTTTAACACAAGGATCTATTTGCTCTTTAATCTGACATATAGGGATTAATTTACCCATTTTTGAGCAGATGGGACAAAATGCAATCTGGCTCCTAGTATAAGGACCATTATGATACTTTTACCCTTAGGAGAAACACGGAAGCTAACCTGAACAACTTCTTCACCTTCGGAAGCACACTTTGGAACCTGATCCTTTCCCAATATTCGAATATGAGCCCCAGATGACTTCCTCATTTCAGCTATAATGGCGCCACCTTTGCCAAGGAGACAACCAATTTGATTCGATGATACAAGAAGCCTAACCATCATAGTCTTGTCCTTGCTATCAGGCATAGCCCTAAATAACCTACCGAGTACACGAAGAACTGCATCTTGTGCAGGTGATATCCTATCATCTGGGTGCTGAATTTATTAATTAATCATCAGTCCAATAAGAAAACCACAATGCTAATAACTTAAAATAATCATGCAATTGAAGACTAAATCATACCGCCGGACTAGATACGATAATTACGCGGTCCTCACAATCAGGAATAGCTTCCACAACTTTGATATCACAGCCTGTTTCTTGCTTAAGAGTCTTAATTATTGCTCCGCCCTTTCCAATGACAGCACCAACTTTGTCATCATGACACAATAACCGGAATGTTAGCATTTCCAGAGAAGACATCATTCTTCCAGGCATATGAGGGGGAAGAGGTGAATGATGCTCAACATCCCGAGGTCCTGCAGCAAAGGGTGCTCCCTGAGAACTTAAAGAATGGTTTGGTGGTGGGTGGACTTCAGGCCTAGGACCAAAAGAATGGGATGACTGTCCGGTTGTGTTGAGAGGGAATGAGTCATGATCCCGAGGTGGATTTTCTATTAGCTGTTGAGAAACAGATTGAAGAGCTTTCCGAACTGCATCAAACTCCCCAGTAATCTGTAGCAAAACCGCAGAGTATAAAGTCCAAGTAAAAGTCCGTAATAAGTTACCATGATACCTAATGTGCATATTTAATTATATGGTAGAACATAATATATTAGAAACAGCACTATAACAATGTTCAAGTCTCAAATAATTGCTCACAGACTGTGTTAGGTATTTGTTATTAATAAGCGAAATATAGAATAGAACCTAAGGTACCTGAACTAATTCATAGGAAGCTGAAGCACACGCGGGAAGTTTGTCTCTGGGAAGAATTCGAATTTGTGCCCCACTGTCGGCAGACATTTGCTTAATTACACTGCCACCTTTACCAAAAAGGCAGCCAACTTGACTGGAAAGAACAAGCAACCTTAAAACCGTTGTGAAAGACTTAACAGTTTCGGTTTCTTTATCAACTCCATCCGAATTTCGCTCTGTTTCAGCCATTCTTTCAAAAACAAGTAACAAAGCCTCCTGCACGCGGGAATTTTCGTTTACAGATTTTAAAGCCTTATCATTGTTGTTTTCATCATTTCCCTTTTCTTCATCACTCCGATTGGATGCATCAGCCTCGTCACCGCCATCCTCCTTTCCTTGCACCGTACCAACTTCAGTATCTTTATCAGAAGATCCGGAACCCATGATGGCAATTACTATCTCATCACAACCAGGGATAGCCTCCTCGATTTTGACATTTGCACCAGTTTCTTGAAGAATTTGTGATATTAAAGTGCCATCTTTGCCAATGACACTAGCAGATTTAGCTTCAGGACATAGTACACGGAAAACAATACCACCGGATAAAATTTTAGATTGGTCTGACTTTTGCAACTTTCTTTTCCCATTCAGCTCTGAAGGGTTCCTATCATGTGGTCTCTTAGAAGGCGTCAATGGAGCAGACATTGTTGAGGGGTTAATTCAACTACCTATTTCATTCAAATACCAATAAGAATTCGACAAAACAAAAACATGATCAAAGTTACCAAAACACCCATGTCTAGAATATCTCAAAATCATCAATTCCTCATTGTAGGTCCACAGCGGCAACAAAAACGTGATGGGAAAATGCCACGGGTCTGTTTTCTTTTCCCATTACTCGAATAAAATAACAATAACATCACCTAATCCCAAAGTTTACCTTAAAAGAGAAAATCAAATGCATAAAAAGGAAAACGAACCAGCAATCTCAAAATTTTTCCACATAAAGAAACGAAATCAAATATTTATAATCTTAAAGCCCAAATTTAATGTGCAGAAAAAAGAATTAAAACTTTAAGTTGCCCAAAATGTAGTAAAAGATCAACAAACAATTATCACTTCTGATTTGAGAATACAACTTATCATGTGCTTATTATGCTTTCTCCTATAGCTCAACTATCTTTCTTCGACATTGCTTCCTTCCGGTTCTTTTTAATGCTAACAATCAATCTAGCTGACATAGTTTGGTATAAGGGTAAATAATTTAAGCTGAAAATTAAAGTTACAAAGCTTGAGTCTTGACTCTTGAGAACTAGGATCAATCCCATTCTGACCCTTAACAATTACCCATTTTTCTAAACACTTAAATCACATGTAAATTAGTATGAATCTCCAACACCTACATCAATGGCAGAAAAAAAAGTTCATCGCTTTCTAATCCATGAATTACACTCCTATTCTAGGGCTAAATAGTTAACTCCAGTGAAGTTGAAGAACCTTTAAATAACTGGGAATTCAAGCTTTTGAGACACTTTAACACTGAATTCAAAACTTAAAATCCATGTATATCTCATTCAAAGAATTAACCAAAGAAATAATCTTTAACAATGACTTCAATATAACATTAAATATTAAAAAGCACAAAATGATGCATTAAGTGATTGAAGAACGAAAAGAACTCACCGATTAATCAAGAAGCAAAAACCCAAAACCCAAAATTGATTTACTGACAGCTTCGAGGACAAGTAGGATTGAGTATAGAAGAGATTGAAAAAAAAAACAGTTTCTTTTGAATTTTTAGGGACTAGGTTTCTATTGTATGGTTTCACGAACCGTGTTCGAGCGGTTTATTCCGGGTTATGGGGCTTTTTTCGTTTTTTTATTAAAGGGTGAGACCCAGCCCATAAAATGAATATGCCCATTTTCTTGTAAGTTTAAATGTAATTTTACTTATTTAAATCCAACTTCCAAAATTAATGGAAAATAATTAAATATTAAATTTGTTGATTTCTTTTTATATTGAGGATCAATTTTATAGAAGGTATAATTATTAGGAGGACTAAATTTATTATTAAGTTAATAAAAAAACCCGTATTAGCTTTTCATCACTCGTTTAACAACAACTAAAAAAGGGAGTGATTAAAATATTTAATTTCGAAAATTTTAGTGATTAAATTAAAACTAACAGTTGAGTGATCAAAGACATAATTGAGGGACCATTGTTGTAGTTTACTAAAAAAAACTGAAAAGGCACTCGATAGATTCTATTGACAGCAATTGAAAAATCCTCAAATTAGATCCTCTCATAAGTTTCTTCTGGATAACCTTAGTTGCCTCAAGACTATCAGTCTAAATTAAATATGTAGTCATAGCCTCGATCAACTAAAATAACCATTCAAAATGTCCCAAAGTTCATGCTCCAACACTGAATAGCTACCCAAGATTTCACTGACCTCGAGAACTTACAACCTTCATCACCACACTTGTTCCTTTTGGTCTTCCTTTTCTGTCATCTTGCAACATCTTGTTGTACAGGTTTTCAAGATTTCCTCATCTTATTCAATAGAAGTTTTTGCCCTTGAAATAATTTTTTTTTTTTTATAATTTCACAACTATAGATAGATATACTACAATTGTTAGAAAGACAAAGTTAAATTTAGCTCCTAACTTTTACCTGTTTTATCATTTTAACCCTTTTTTTTTTACATTTTGGCCCTAAATTTTCAATTTTTAGTCAAATTATCTTTTTAAATGAAAATTTGATTAGATCACTAAAATTTTAACAGCATATATATGGAAACTTACGTGTCAATTCATGCGTACTTCATAAAATCATTAAAAAATATCTAAGTTAATAATGAAGTAAAAATAGACCGTTACACAGGCTGTCATCTCAATATCATTAAAAATTTATTATTTCAGATAGCTTTAACTTCCCAAAAAGGCAATTGAAATGAATTTTAAAGGTCGAGGGCCAAAGTGGTAAAAAAAAACATGATGAAAGCAAAATAGGGATCAAATTCATCATTATGTCTTTTTTTAATTATATATATTTAGGTTAAAATATATTTCAAGTCATTGTATTTTTATATTTGGAACGTAATCCTTCTATTTTATTTTCAGAATTCAATTTATTTTACTTTTTAAAATTTTAAATTTAAATTCTACTTGTTTACTTATTTAATAATCATATAAAATATAATATTTGTAATAAACTTGAATTTAACTATAAATTGTAAATATATATATAATAACTTGAATTATATTTTAACCATATAATAACATGTGTTTTTTTCCTTTATTTCTCTCTTTTATTTTATATATATATAAGAAACATTACATCAATTATTTCCATCTCAGTTCTCACAAACAAACAAATAATAAGGAAATTACTTGGAAACTGCTTAGATGCAACTCTCTACTCTCTTTTTTTTATATATATACTAATTTAATTGTGCATAATACATTAAATTTTAATCATAAAAATTGGGCAACAATCTTATGTATTTATTATATATTTATAAATCATGGTTTGAGAATAAACATTTTAATATATTAGAAAATGACCAAAATTGATTCCATAAGTCCCTCCCATTTAGTGGCAACTTGGGTTTGAAATTTGGTTGTATCTCAAATTTAAATATAAACATAGAAAATAATACATATACCATATTAATACTAAATTATGGGACATTCATGATGCCGGTGAAAAACACCCTTATAATAATACAATTTACTTTGTATGTAAAAGGGTATTTTAGTAATTCTCAATTGAATTAGTGTCTGGTTCACTTATGACTGTATCTGTTCATGGGCCGAGTCACCCATCTAGGCCCGAAGACCTACTCAAAATTTGAGAGGATTTGGACAAAAATATTAGGCTCGAAAAATGGACTTGGGCAAAAAAAATTAGGCTTGTTTAAAATATGGGTCGAGCTCGAGCTTGAACATTCAAGACCCAAGCCCGACTTAGCCTAGCTCGTTTTAAGTTTATAATATTTATATTATGTTTTTTTATATATTATAAAAATTACAACGTATTAAAAAAATAAGCCTATATTAAATATATAATAAATACTACTGTAATGTAAACATTAAAATAATGTTAAGATAACTATATAAAAATTTTAATAAATAAAAAATGTACAAAATCATTAAATATTAGTATAAAATAATATATATATTAATTTTTTTTAAATAATATGAGGGGACCTAAGATGAGTTTGGGTTTGTCTTTTACAAATATGGAAGAATTTGGGTAAAATTTTAGGCTAAAATTTCAGGTCGAGCCGGGCTTGGGCAAGCATAACGTATGTTAATATTATGCTTAGGCCCAGTTTAGCCCATTAATACCTCTACTTGTGACATCAACTCAATTGTCGACTTAATAAAAAATTTATAATTGATTCTTATTGGTTTTACATAAATATGTAAATAGACGAAAATACCCTTATAATAACACAACTTACTTTGTATGTAAAAAGATATTTTAATCCTTTTTAATTAAATTAGTACCCGATTAACTCGTGACATCAACTCAATTAACGACATAATATACAAAATAGTAAAACAGTAATTCACCTACATAAAATATAGAATAAGTCACATATATGGAGTAAGATATTTATTAATGATTGAATCATGTGGAAAAGACAACTAAGGTGAAATTACTTAGAATATGTGTCTCATATTTTCCAAAAATAATAATTAAAAAAAAGTAAGGTGAAAAGAAGTTTAATGTGGTCCAATTTTTCCACTTATTTTTGTATTATATGATGATGTATTTTAGTAAACGTGACCTTTTATAATGCTAAAACAACCATCCCATCATTTTCAAAGGTTTTGCCTCATCTTACTTGGAAATTGATTGAAACAATCAAATATTATTTGCTATTTTGGGTCCAAATCTCCTATTCTTTTATTGCAATTCAACCCTTATTGATGGTTTTTCTTCTCTAAAATGATTATTTTAAATATATATATATATATATATATATAAAATTAGACAGATTACATAATATTGAAAGCGAAGTATCATTAATTACATTAGTTTATAGCACACTCACGATAGGGTTGAAATAGTAAAATAAAATTATTTAAAATATAATGTCTTGAGTTCAAATACGAGTTTAAAAATGAATGAAAATATTATTTATTATATTATTATTTTGAAATTAAAATAATATTTTACTTTTATTATTAAATTTTAAATTTTCAGAATATATTATTAAATTTAAAATTACATTTATATCCATTTTAAATTAGAGTTTCACTATAACACTTTTACCATCATAACAAAATTATGCTTTTACCCATATTTCAATAATATAAAATTATGACTTACTACTATAAAATAAATGTATTAACATTTAATTATTATTTTATTCCATTTAGTAACTAAAAATAAAAATGTTGTTATTTTATTCAATTTTATAATTATAATTTAATATTTTTATTATTAAGTAACTTAATATATTTTAATTATACTCAACATTAAATAATATTACTTTATATTAATTACATAAAATAAATATATTATTTAATAACTAAATAAAATATTTAACATTAAATATGTGTAAATTTATATATTTTAAAATAGTAAAACTACAATTTCATTATTTTAATATTCTATTTTTATAATTTTAAAATATTAAACTAAATTTTCATATTTTTAAAGAAATTAAAATATATTTTAAATTTACTAATTTAAAATTTTATAAATTATAAATGAGTCCCAAACTACCAACAAAGTTGACAAAAATATATAAATAAAAAAGTATTCATTCCACATCATCAATCATATGATCCCACCCCAAAACTGCATCCACCTTTGTTAATAAATACTATAAAAAATATTACTTTTATCATATTTGTAAAAGGCTTCCATGTCTAATGCTTATCCAATTGGCAATAGGTGTATACCATCTTGATCCTTCAAACCCACAAACATTAAAATATATTTATAGATTGAATCGGATCGATTTAATTTTTTCGAGTCAACTTAACTTAACTCATAAACTCATTTTATTATTTAAAATTAATAACATATCAAATTATATTTTTATTAATATTTGTAGATTTTATAATTAAATTTTAATTTATTATTTACATTAAATACGGGTCAAATTAAATAAATCTAAAATATACAAATTATTGTTTAAATCCGATGTTAAATTTAAATTGAGCCAAATAAATTACTCAACTCATAGGCAAATCTAATCAATGTTATAAAAATAAGTTTGCTGACTCCTCATTAGGTTGATTTATATGCATTATTTTCATTTATTATCAAAGCCAGTTCTATCAATTTTCAACTAGCTTTTATATGATATATATATATATATATATATATATATATATTTGTGATTTTAAGTTTTAATATAGCTTTCACATTATGGTATTCTAGAAGTTCTATCATACGCATATGTGTGTAGAAATTATAGATGTAGAATACAAGTTTGTGTTTAAAATAATATATAATAAATAATTAAATGTAAGGTTTGAATTAATAATAATAACGCATATGCAATATGTATGAAATTAAAATAAAAAGCAGTCTAACTTGTGAGTAAAAGAAAATTGAAATAGATAAATAAATCATTTTTAAAATATTAAATGCACTCAAATTGTTTATCATTGTATTACTATTTTTCTATAGGACATCAAAAAGAGATCAAGTTAAAATTTAATATTAAAAATATTTTAAAAAAATTTAAATATTGAGTTGACTTGCGACACCAACGCAATCAATGACACCAATTCAGTCGGGGGTTTTATTAATGGTACAAATATATAAATTTGGTGAGAAAAATATTTTAACTTAAAAGTTGACTTTTTAAATTTTATTTAAGATTTATCGTTGGTCTAACAATAAAGAACTTGTTTATAACTCCATTAAATATTGGTTCAATCCTTAAGTATGCTAATTTATAGTTATTTTATTTAAAAACTATATAAAAGTAAGAAAAGACGAAAAAAAACTAATAAAAAGGTATAGTAGTAATTTTCAAACCGAATTGGTACTAGGTTAACAATTTGACCGTTAAAGGTGTTGACATGACAAACATGGTAATACTAATTTTAATTAATGAATAGCCTAATTAATTATTTTTTAGTTATTAATAACTCAATAGGGTATATTTTTTAAGGACTTAATTGATTTTTTTTTTGCTATAAACTTTTTGACCCTTAAGCAATTAACTAATAATATATTATTTTATTTTTTAAGTAGAATTTCTAAAAGATATGACTAATGTTGTGTCTCGATAAACTGAAATTTTAATTGCTAAAAATTAAATCTTGAGTTTTTTGCTAAGTTTTTTTAAGTGTTGAATTTATAATAGAAAATTGTTTGGTAAATTAATAAATATAAGTACGGAATATAATTATATTGTTTGATAAAAATAAATATTATTTTAAAAGAATTTATTTTAATTTCAACATTATTGTTTTTGGATAGTTTTAGATGAAAGATAAATATGGTAATTTGAACATTTCATTAAAAAAAAGATAACTTATTTCAAATTTTAATAAAATAAAATCGACTTAATATTTTCTACATTAAGTAATAAGTAGCTACCTAACTACTTATTTCATTGAACATTTTTATCGAAATTTTTTATATTAAGTGAAAAATTAAAATGATTATCAAATGCTTTTATTTGAAAATGAAAATTTTAATAATTTATCACACACCTAATTTTATTAAATTTATATTAATATACTATCATATTAATTAATATTACTTTTATTATCATCCATTAATAATACTAATAAAATTGTTACCCTAATATCAATTTCATAATATAATTACCAATGGTGAAAATACAAGAGAAGGTAAAGCCCTAAGAGTAATGTGATTAGCGCGATTCGAATTCAGATAGAGTTTTGAACAGTGAACACCTTAATCAATAGGCCAATACACTAGTTAAAAAAAATTTTAATTTTCAAAATATTAATTTAATCAATCAAATCATTGTTCTTATCAAATCCTGGGTTTTCTTTTCATCAAAAGAATTTAAAAGAACATAGACAGCACACGTGTTTTAATATTTAAACCTTATCCATCAACTCTTTGGATAACCCCAAAATACACATTATTTCATTTTTAGGAATTTAAGCTTTTATTATAATTTTATTATTTTAATTATTTATTCCGTAATCATGTAATAAAAAATAACGTTATAATGAACATGAATTTAATATAAAGACTTTAGCGATATTAATAACCGAACTTACATTTTTAAATTTAAAAATAAAATAATTAAATTATAATCAGATAAAAATATAGAGACTTAAAACATATTTTAACTCTTGAAATATTAGGATGAGGAGACTAAATCCCAAAAGGAAATCATAATCATACAAGTATTTTTTTATAGAATTTGAAAGGTTTAAATATGTTGTTAGTTTATATATTTGTATAGAATTTTAGATTTGGTCTTTATATTTTAAAAATTAAAATCGCTAGAATTTATCGAAATTTGTCAATTTAGCATGTTTATTTTAATCAATCATATATCAAATTGGTACATTTTATATAAAAAAGGATGATCTAATTTTTAACTTTTTAAGTACAATGACTAAATATTAAATTTTGTAAAAGTACAAGGATTAATAGCAAATTTTAACCAATTTGAAAAAAAAGTCGGTCCAAAATTTTTCATTATTTAGAAAACTAAAATTAAATGATTTGCCACGTCATAAGTCACCCTTACATATCAAAATCAAAATCTAATGATCAGATAACCAAATCAAACACGCGTCAATACCGTAAGCCAAAAGGCAAGCGAAACATACAAACAAAACTCCTCCGTAAACAAAACGCCTATTTATACAGTACGCCCCTCCTATTTCCCATTTTACACCTATATTAGATATTCCCCTCTTCATTTGCATTTTTTTTTCTCTTTATTATAAGCTCTGAATTTCTCTTTCCCCCACATGAGGCTGAAAGACGACAACGACGAAGAAGAAGGACCGAAAACGATGTCGCACTGCTCCATCGGACACTTACAACCAGAGAAAAGCTTTGTTATTGTTGGATACGCTCTTACTTCTAAGAAAGTTGAGAGCTTTTTAAAGCCAAAACTCGAAGGTTTAGCCAGGTGAATAAAGCTTGGGTTTTTAGTTTTTATCCCCTCTTTTTGCTTTTTGAAGGCTTTAGCCATATTGCGTTTTGAATTTTTTTCCTGGGTTGATTGATTTTTGGAATCTAATCTGTGGATTCTAAGTGTGGGAATATGCTCAGCAGTTTAATGTCGTTTTCGTTTTATGGTAAAAAAAAGGAAATATATATTGAATAATATTACATCAAACATAGTAGTAATCAGTGAGTCAAAGGTTTTTTTTTTTAATTTTATGGTTATTATTAATTTAATATATTTATATGTTAATAGTATCATATTTGGACTTATTTGGTTGTTTTTAATATTATAGGGATTAAATTGGTCCATTTAATAAAAGGGGATTTACTTGATGCAGTCCCTATACTACAAGCACCTCCTAGATTCTGACCTTTTTTCTATTAGCTTGATAAGGGGAGAAGCTTGAATTTTACGGTTGATATGAAGCCCTTTCTTGCTGTTTCTATCTTTTTGTATAACTTTGTATACATGTTGAAAATGGTACAGGAATAAAGGGATATTGTTTGTTATTATTAATTTAAGATATTTATATGTTAATAGTATCTTATTTGGACTTATTTGATTGTTTTTAATATTATAGGGATTAAATTGGTCCATTTAATAAAAGGGGATTTACTTGATACAGTCCCTATAATACAAGCACCTCCTAGATTCTAACATTTTTTCTATTAGCTTGATAAGGGGAGAAGCTTGAATTTTATGGTTGATATGAAGCCCTTTTTTGCTGTTTCTATCTTTTTGTATAACTTTGTATACATGTTGAAAATGGTACAGGAATAAAGGGATATTGTTTGTTGCAATCGATCAAAACAGACCTCTTTCAGATCAAGGTCCTTTTGATATAGTATTGCACAAGGTTAGTATATATATATATATATATATATATATATATATCTTTGAATCATCTTAAACAAGCACCCCTTATGCATTCAAGGTCTTGCACTTAATGTCATCCATTTTTTTAATGCAGTTGACCGGAAAAGAATGGCGCCAAATTCTCGAGGTTGGTCTGAATTCTAGATCATATAATTTTTGTTTCTCATTAGAATGATAGATGTCCTGGAATGATCATGTATGAAGATGATTTTGTTTGTGTTTAAAACTCATTAATGGCTAACTAAATAAATATTAGGTCAAGACCTTAAGCACCTTATGTTTTTTTGTAGCAGTGTTTTGCGAGTGTTGACATTTAGTCGTTGTGAACTTTTTGTATGGTGAGCCTGTATCGGTGTTTATGGCCGAAGCAGGCCAAAGATGAATCATAAATTCTTGGGGGCCAAAGTGTAATTTTATCATTATACTAACTTACAATTTCATAAACTTCAAAGGGACTAAAAGGCATATTTACCATTGTGTTGGGGGGGGGGGGCGGGAGGCCACTACCTACCCCTTGTCTACACCCCTGTCGGTGTTTCCTTATATGGCTGCTGTCTCAAGGGCTCTTTATTTGCTAGTTACACATTCGTGTCGGAACAATTCAGCTGACATTCTTTTCCCTCTTAACTACAGGAATATAGACGAACACATCCCGAAGTCACGGTTCTTGATCCTCCGGATGCTATACAACATTTACACAATCGTCAATCGATGTTACAATGTGTTGCAGATATGAATTTATCTGACACTTACGGTAATTTGTGCTAAACTTTTTGTCGACATTCACATGCTGATGTAAATTGATATTGATGTTTTACCATGCAGGAAAAGTTGGTGTTCCTCGACAGTTGGTCATTAAAAGAGATTCGTCATCCATTCCCGATGCTGTAACCAAAGCTGGGTTGATACTACCCCTTGGTATGTACCTTTTCAGCTTTGCTCCTATTTTTCGAGGCAATTATTCATTATCAAAACTTACATATTTATCTGTTTCAGTTGCGAAACCATTGGTTGCCGATGGAAGTGCAAAGTCGCATGAACTATCACTTGCTTACGATGAATACTCTCTTCAAAAACTTGAACCACCGCTCGTTCTTCAAGAGTTTGTTAACCACGGTAAGCAATGGCAATTTTTATATGGATTTATAACTGCAGTATTGTTTTCTAACTTTAATGTCCGCGTAGGAGGTGTACTTTTCAAGGTTTATATCGTTGGAGAAGCCATAAAAGTAGTGAGGCGGTTCTCTTTACCTGACGTAACTAAGAGAGAGCTCTCGAAAAATGCCGGTGTTTTCCGTTTTCCACGTGTTTCATGCGCCGCAGCATCTGCAGATGATGCCGATTTGGACCCGAGTGTGGCTGGTATTTTGTCTCACTGAATACCCTTTCATCTTTGCTACTTTTACGTTGGTATTTCTTAACATACGCCATTCCTTCTATTTGCAGAGCTTCCTCCTCGCCCTTTACTCGAAAGACTAGCCAAAGAACTTCGTCGACGACTGGTAGTTTTCTAACATAATCCGATCCTATGGATTACTTTTGATACCTCTCTATATAATCTTTTCTTTGGTTATATACAGGGTCTTCGGTTATTTAACCTAGATATTATCCGGGAACATGGAAGGAGGGATCATTTTTATGTCATCGACATCAACTACTTTCCTGGCAAGTGAAACTTCTATATTATATAAGCATCATGCTCTCATTTTGTTTCTGACTCGAACTGCAATTTTCTGCGGAAATATTACAGGGTACGGGAAAATGCCTGGGTACGAACATATATTTACGGACTTCCTGTTAAGCCTCGCGCAAAGCCGATACAAGAAAAGATCGATATAATAAGTAAACTCTTGGAAACCTTAAAGAATCGAAATGTTGAAAAGGGATGGCACCAAATGGTGTTTCAGAATCGTTGATCATGTATGGAAGCATTGAATGATGATTCCTGCTAGAAACTGGAAGAGGATGCCATTTTGGAAAGTGTAAAAGATCCCAACATGTAAATCATCGGAGCCGGTCGGCTTCTCCGGTTCCAGGTTTTATGATGTAAAAAAGACAACAGGTGTATTTGTTGATAGGCATTTGATGTATTTTGTTAATACACATTGTTTTGTTCATTGTAACATATTTGTCTTGTAGAGTCAGTTACAGCAGTTGATTAATGTTTTTTTTCTTCGAGATTCGAGCATTTTAATACTTCACGGTTTACTTCAACTAATTTACTTTTTATTGTGAATTAAACTCAAAATTTTAAAAAATTGAATCAAGTTTTGAGTTAATCTTCGAATCGATATATCATAAAATCGAAAAATCAAAATTAACTAAATAATCAAAATAAATTTGAGTGAAAATTTACCTCATTTAAATCATTTGATCAAAATTAAATCATTAATTTTCCTACTTAAATCGAATTAGAAATGGAATTAGATTGGGTTTTGAATTTATATTGATATGATCAAAATTTCAGGTTTGATTTAGGTTAACTCAAGTTTAAGTTTATAATCATCATTTTTTGGGCCAGATTTTGCATTTTCACTTTTGGTTTTACCTTTGTACTGGGCCTTAATTTTTGTATTGTTTAACTATATTAAAGTATTTTGGGTCTCTAAGTTATCATTTTCAATTTCTTTTTGTTGGGGGTCTCACTAATCTGTATTGGGTATTTAAGTTTTGATGTTTGAGGGAGTTTTTCGAAATATTGTTAATTTTGAACAATGGGACTACTAAATAGGGGAATGCACGTATCAAAGACCGCTTGAAAGCCTTGATGGTCTATATGTGGTATCTATGATAATGAAGTGTAATGTTGGAGTTGTTTGTCGTCTTGTTGGAAAGATAGAGGTTAGAAAAACGTAAGTTTCTTTTTTCACATGGAGAAACAATTATAACAATAGAATATGCCGCTTTATTAATTGTCCTTTTGATCAATGGGCATGTGGTAATCAAAGCTAGTAACATCGACGTAAGCTACAAGTGCTATCAATTATTGGGTATTGTTTCATTTAAGAATAAGGACAATAACGAATTACATGGAAATCATATGAAAAACACATAGTTGGAAAGACTTGTCAAATCAACCCTCCACCACATTCAACTATGGGGGAGATGAACCGATATGTCAAAGCTTTGAATGCTTTGGATAGATCGATATGACAATAATGTTCATATCAAGCATCTTTTGTTGAAAAATATGGAAAGTGTGCGTGACAGAATTTTAAAAAAATTAATACATCTAAGATCCATTTTTACAGGTTGATTTCTTCTTAATTAAATTATTATACAAAAATGTGTAAAACGAACCGAGATATGACACTTACATATAATAGTTTCTTTATATAAATTGAATTACAATAATAATTTATACAAATACAGAATAAATAAACGTATGATACAAACACAAGATATAGAATAAACCACATGTTTAGAGTATGGATGTATGTTTGCATAGCAGGGCATAATGTTAATTTCAGTCCTCATTGTTTACATCTTTTGTTAATTTGACTTATATTTTTTAAGTTAAATTTAACACTCAGTCTTTAAAATTTTTTTGAATTTGACCATAAACATTTTAATTTGATCATTAATTTTTCAAAAAAGTTGAATTATTGTTTTGTCAACAGAATACTGACTAAGAAGCCAATTTTAAATATGACAACTTGCATGACAATTTACATGTACTCCTAGCTTCTTCTTTTTTAAAGCTTTTTGTAATTTTTATTTTACAATTTTTATGTTATTTTTGTTAACGTGATATATAAAACAAACAATGTCATATCAACATGAAGCATGCATAGACTGTCGCACAAGTTACCATTCCAACACCGTTAAAAATTAATATTTTAATTAACATTTTCTTTTAAAAATAATTTCTTTATTTTTTTAAGATTGGGGTCAAATTAGCTCAAAAAAATAAGGGTCAATTTGATATATATATATATATATATATATATATATAAATTGAGAGTTTAATCTATTATTATTGTATTTTTTAAATAATCTTATTATAAGTTTTGATTATATCTGTTCTATTTAACACAATACCTAAAACTTCTCATACCCTCTACTCAACTCATAAATAAGAGGATAATGCGCTTCAATGTACTCAAACCCACGTCTTCTTGCATTAACAACAATACCCATACTAATCGAGTTAAGACTCAATCGGCTTATTATTATTACTATTGAAAGATGCCAAATGTTGAAGCAACAACTTTTAAATGTAATGTATTATGTACAACTATAAAGCTAGTTGGATTAATGGTGACTTATATAGATCCACTGTATTTAATGAAATTATTATTTGATTTAAATTCATCATTGTGGGTTCCCAATCATATTCATACCTTACCTTATGTCCCATCCCTTAATTAATTCACACCCTTTTATGTTTCTTTCAATTAGGGACAACAATGTAACATAACAGGACAAAGTCAGAATAATTTTTAAAAATTTTAACTTTTATATTTTTATCTTTATAATTTTCAAAAGATTAAACTATATTTTTATAATTTTAAGGGGTCAAAGTACAATTTTATATTTACTAATTTAAAATTAAAAAAATTAAAGAACCTAAATAACAATTTTCCATTTTAGAGGAGGACGAGGCCCTTTTAGTCCCCTATATTCGCCTCTATAAAATAATAAAACTTTGATAAATATTAAACATGCATTGGTTATGGCTATTTTTATCTATATGTCACAAGTATTTAAGTATAATCTATGTGTAATTATGAAACAAAAGTTACATATTTTCATAACATTTATTTAATTACTTGTAAAAGTATAAAACATAATTTAATGACTTTAGAAACTTTATTTAAATTGTTGATTGAGCCTTAACTCAATTGGCATAAGTATTGTTGTCAATACAGGAAGACGTGAGTTCGAGTGCACTAAAACGCATTATCTTCCTATTTATGGGTTGAAATAAATATGTTAATAAATAAAGTATTATTAGTTGTTCTAGATATGTGCAAAAGTAAATAGTAATTTTTTAGTAGGGTCGGAATTTAATTATAGCTTTTTTCATATATCAAAATATAAGTTTATATGTATTAATTTATAATCTTATAATTTTTGAAGGGATTAAATAAATTTTTTTATTTTTAGGGGATTAAAGTGTAATTTTACTATATATTAATTTATAATTTCTTAATTTATAAGAGAACTCAATTGATTTTTATTTTTATTTTTATTTTTAAGAGGCCAAAGCAAATTAGCCAGTAAATATGTAATTAATGAAAATTTATATTTACATATATTATTAAAAATTTATGAATATAATTTCAATACTTTAATTTAATTATTTTAAAATGTAATTTAATATAAAATATTATCATTCTATGTTGAAACACATTTAAAGAAATAAAATTTTCTTATGTGTTGCAGAGAGTACAAAACTAGAATATAATATATAAGATACTAATTATCATTTAACCTATTCGTTTACTATCTCACGAGCATGGGAGAAGAAATACTACATATTAGAGATGTTCATCAATCGAGTAATTTAATTTGAGTTTTATTTTTAACTTTGTGTTGGTCTGATTTGGTTTGCTTTACTATTTATTAATAATAAAATAAATATATATAATATTATTTTTATACTTACAATCAAACTAAAATATATTTTTATTATTATTTAAATAGAAAACGAGTTTTTAGATAAATCAGGCTTGAACTTTTTTTTTACAAATGAATTCTGACCCGTTTTAATCCATAAACATCTCTAGAGTGTATTCATAGGGTAGATAAAGGTATTGGTCCCATTTTGGTTAATTTAATAAATAAAAAATTTACATATTGATACTAACAAATGTTTAGTTGTAATGATGAGGCACATTGTACTCATAAGGGTAGACTCAAGTTCAAATATTGGAGATGATATTTAGTTATGGATTTTAAATATAAATCATAAAATGAATATGGAGTAATATATATATATATATATATTGATTTTTCTTAAAATTAATAAAATTTATATCTAACTGTAATCACAAAATTTATGGTAGCCCTTATAGGTCCCTCCCTTTCCAAAAATAATAGAAAAAATGAATTGTTTTGCCCACTGTCAAATTTATGATTTAACCTAGGAGTAGGAGAGTTCATAACTCCTAGGACGTACTTGAAAAAAAATGAAAATTTTCTTTTACAAAGGGAATGAACTAGGATGGTCTAAAAATTGAAAAAAAAGAAGAAGATAAAATTGAATGACATTTGATATATTTTTAAAAAGTTTTTTCTATTTACATTATATATTTGTTATGATATAATTAGAAATGACAGAATCAAAATCATCTGATGAATTCCGATCGATTTATTCTAAATAGAGTAGAATTCTTTCTTTTGAAAAGTAGATGAAGGGTGGGGTGATCTCTTTTTTGCTTTTTATAGTGTGTGTATGGATTACATTTTGATAATTGTTTATCCGATCCCGCCTTACTTCGTAATATGAAATTATCATTTTATTTTTATATATAATAATTAAAAGATAAAAATTAAATAATGTATAAATATTTACTAGAATTTAAAAATTTTCCTAAAAAAATGAAGATAATAAAAATAAGATGAGATGAGATTTGATGATTAAGCATGAGATGTGTAATTTTATTGAATACTATTAAAGGAAAAAGATTAGTAAATACTAAAATTGGGAAGATGACATGGGCAATGACAGATAGAGAAAACAATTCCCAACGCCACGTGTCCGCACCATGAAATACTCCCTGTAAAATCAGCAATTAATAATCTCATCCAATAACCAGTACATAAAATCAAACCCCACCCAATTCCAGATCAGACGAACCCAAATCCCTCTATCAAAAACTCGGGTCCCACCTCATGAATCATAATCAAACTATTATTTTGAGTATTTTTATTAATATTAAAAAACGTGAATTTAAGTGTATTAAAATATATTACCGAGATTAATAAAAAATTCACAGGAAACTCACTCTTTTTATACCAAAGAGGTAAAAACAAACGAGTTATTGGTTGAAATTAATGGGGTTTAAGTTTAAGCCTAATTATATATGGGTATTTTTTTAGATTTATTTTGGATTTAAATTTATTTTTATAGATTTTACCTAAAAATATGAAAAAAACATAAAACATATTGCTATTTTATAAAAATTAGTTTTAATTATTTCTTAATTAAATCAGTATTCTATTGATTCATAACACTGGTTCAATTAAATACTTAAATATAATATATAGTGAAGTATCTAAACTTAACAATTTATATGTATTTGGTACTTAAATAATTAATTTTTTTGTGAATTTTTATAACAATCGACTTATAAATAAGTTTATCAACAATTAAATTAGTAATTTTAATGATTAATATTCTATACTTATATTTTCATAATATTGGTTAACAAAAAATGGTTAATAATAATTTTTAAATAATATATTATAAATTCTACTCATATCTATTTCTTTTATGTAAGTCTTAAAATTACTTATAACCTCTTTCCAACTCTTAAATAAGAGTATAATGTGTTTTAACGCACTCAAATTTATATAATCTTATATTAACAATAATATTTATATCAATCAAATTAAAATTCTGATTAAATTTATTAATCCCACTCAACCATTTTGTTTTTGCATAGAAGAAGTGAGATTCCATGTAGGTGGTGAGAAATGAAAAGAGAGAGGAAGGATATTTTCGTCATACGACTTAAAAAATAGGGAGCCTACAATTTTAGTTGGTCAGGTGAAAGGGAGAGAGAGAGAGAGAGAGAGAGCTCCCCCACCTCATAAGATATTACCCTTTGGGTAAAATTCAAGAAAGGTCCCTATACTATACATTTTTGACAAATTTAAATTTATTATTATAATTTCATCATTTTTAGTCCTATAATTCGGAATGTATATTTTTAGTCAAGAGATTAATTTCTTTTTGTGAATTCCATCAAATAATCTAAGGTCCTTATTTTAAAACATCTGTGACAGTCATATATATATATATATATATATATATATATATATATAGGTATTTCATGTATAATTGTACAATTATTTACCATTTTCTTTTTTTAATATAAAAATCCAATTATGAAAAAACAAAAGCTGAGCAAGAAAAATAAAAAACTGACTCAACTGAGGTATTTAGAAGTTTTATAAAATACAAGTTAAAAATTGCAATTAATTTAAATCAAATTAAATTCTATTTTTATTTAATTTATAATTTATTTTATTTTATGCTATAAATGTATATTATATTTAAAATAGTGAAAATAACTTAAAATTCTACACAATTTAAAAAATTCCATATAAAATTTATTAATTATTTTTATTTACTTGAAAATACTTTAAAGCTTTGCCAAATAATATTTGAAAGTTTTAAAACAAAATTTATTTTTCAAAATAAATTCTAAAAATTCAAAATTAATATAAAAAATCGAGAACTTAATGAACCAAATTATTATGGATGATTCAGAAAATCCAAAATCCAACTGAACCAAGCGAATATAACCCTTACAAAAAAAAAGTCAAAGAATATATAGCATGTCATTACATGTTTAAGAAATAAATCATGCTAAATTATTTCACAGAATTCATGAAAAATAACTTGGGGACTGAAAATAAAATTTTCGAAAATAGAAATGATCAAATTATAGTAGAGACTAAATCTAAAATAAATTCATAATACAAGGACTTTATAAGAAATTTGACCTTACCGTCAACTTCCGTTCCATCCATTCTGGCAATTGACTCCAGCCTGTTGCCAGCTATCATCCATCTTCCCCAATCTGCCCCCTGTTTTTCTACAAACTCATCTTTTAATCTCAAAAAAATTGTCACAAACCCTAAAAACAGAATTAAGAGAGATTTTAGAAGAAAACAACCAGACAACAATGAAGGCTATAAGGCTTACCACTGTTACCATTTCCACTTTTCGAAACCCTATTCCCTTCTCGTTTTCCCATGTAACCTCCATGCACAGTCTTCCATTTTCGCTTCAAGCTTAAAACCCTCTCTTTTCAATTTTTATCTCTGTGTGACAAGTACATAGAACTAATCATAGATTCAAGAGTGCGGGTTTTGAAGAAGAAGGGCAAGAGCAAAGAGAAAAAGGAATGGACCCTTGCCCTTTCGTACGGCTTACAGTGGGGAATCTAGCATTGAAAGTGCCGGTTGCGTCTAAACCGGCTCGGTCCGTTGTTCATCCATCGTGGTCGCCGTGTTTTTGCAAGATTAAGCTTAACAATTTCCCTTTACAAACCGCTGTTGTTCCGTACATTCCGTCGGAGAATCATTTCCCCGATAACCAACCACCGTCTATTGCCGCTACTTTCCACCTGAGCAAAGCAGATATCGATAAACTCGCTGCGAAGTCGATATTTTCCTCTAAGCTTTCCCTTAAGATCGCTGTCTATACCGGTCGGAGCGGCGCTACTTGCGGGGTTAACTCCGGTCGTTTGTTAGGGAGAGTATTGGTGCCTTTGGATCTGACGGGAACTGATTCTAGGGCTTGTGTTTTCCACAATGGCTGGATTTCAGTCGGGAAAGAAGGTAATAAAAATTCCTCCGCTCAGTTTCACTTGAATGTTAAAGCGGAACCCGACCGGAGATTCGTTTTTCAGTTCGACGGCGAACCGGAATGTAGTCCTCAAGTGTTTCAGATCCGTGGAAATATCCGGCAACCCGTTTTCACTTGCAAGTTCAGTTTTCGAAATACCGGTGACCGGAATCAAAGATCTAGGTTAGTTACTAATTTTTGAATGCCATACAGTACGGCAAAGCAAAGTTAAAAAGTTTTTAAGAATGACAACTTTTTAACTTTTTACTGTTGAGTTAGTCTGTGCTTTGCTTGTGGAGTAATTTTTTTCAGTTAAAAATCGTACAGGCCGTTACAGTCAGAGCCAAGTAGTTCTCGGAGTTGGTTAAGCTCGTTTGGGAGCGAAAGGGAAAGGCCAGGGAAAGAGCGAAAAGGATGGTCAATAACAGTCCACGACTTATCCGGCTCACCTGTAGCCGCCGCTTCAATGGTCACACCTTTCGTGGCTTCACCCGGTTCGGACCGAGTCAGCCGTTCTAATCCCGGTTCATGGCTTATTCTCCGTCCAGGAGATGGCACCTGGAAACCCTGGGGCCGTCTCGAAGCTTGGCGTGAACGTGGTTCTTCCGATGGACTCGGTTACCGCTTCGAGCTCATTCCCGACATGAGCGCATCGGCGGCTATCGTCTTGGCCGAATCAACTCTTAGTTCGAGGAAAGGCGGGAAGTTCGTCATCGACCTCGGCAGCAACAGTGGTGGAGGAGCTTCAAACTGGCGGAACACGCCGGTGAACGCGACGTCTCCGGCTTGTAGCCCGAGAAGCAGCGGGGATTACGGGTACGGACTATGGCCATTTTGCCTTTACAGAGGATTCGTAATGTCGGCTCGCGTGGAAGGAGAAGGCAAGTGTAGCAAACCCTGCGTGGAAGTTAGCGTGCAGCACGTGAACTGTACGGAAGATGCAGCTGCTTACGTGGCGTTAGCAGCTGCCGTTGATTTAAGTATGGATGCATGCCGGCTTTTCTCTCAACGGTTGAGAAAAGAGCTAAGTAATCCCCACGACATACTTGTCTAATCCCCATTCCCCCCCCCCTTTTTTTCCCTTAATGGATAGGTTTTAGTTTCCATGGTGGAAAGTAAGTGGTTTTTTACTTTTCTTAATTTACCTTTTTCCTTAAAAGAGATTTTTACTATTTCCCAAAGAAGCTTCAGTAATTTCCTCTTTTTTTACCTCTAACTTTAAACAAAAAAACTGTACAGTGAAGTCAAGGGAAGCACGCTTTGTTTTTTTAACTGTGTGATTTGTTTTTTTTTTTTATAATTATTATGAAAAACAAAAACTATGCTTGTATTTGAACTAGAATGTAAGGATAGATGATGGGCTGTAATGTCAATTTGTAGTTGGCGATTTTGTTTTATATATAATCTATGCTCTAATCCTGGTTTTATTTTTTTAATGATTGTTTATTTGTCTTTGATTACAAAACAAGGGCGAATGGTGGGAGTGCACGTTACTGCTGTTTTACTATATTATAATTGAAGAATGGGTGCTGTGTGCTGTAATCCGCTTTCATTAGTGTGTAGGCATAGAGAAGAGAGGTAGCCCCTGTTTTAAGAGTTGCCAATAGGGGGCAGGGATACGTACAGAACAACTTTGTGGAGGGTCCAAATGAGATTTTGACAGTGTATTAATTTGTGTTTTTACAATTTCTATATGGGTTTTAAAGCAATTCTATCATTTTTGGGGTTAAGGCTAGCCAGTAGGGGTGTGGTGGAATTGGATAGGGTGAATGTTGCCGAATCACTATAATATTCATGGGATAGTGGGATGCATCCATCCTATTCTGTCTCATTCTAATTTAATTTTTGTTATTAATATTTTAAAATCAAATAAACATTTTAAAAATATATTTAAACATGAAATGTATTATTTTTATAGTACATTATTACAATTTTATTATTATAATAATTATATATACAAGAGTAAAATGATAATTTTATGTAGCAGAGGCAGGGTAGGGTAAACAATTATTATAACCTTTTCATATTCACTATTCAAAAATAGTTTATTGTGTTTTAATTTATATAGAGTGATGGTTAAAGGGATTATCAATATACCTATTTGGCATGGGTTTTACCTCTTGTATCATGTCACAAAAAGAAAATTAGAAAGCATGCTATGTTTCACTAAAATCATGGTTTTGTTATGACTTAAATCATTCTCATTTTAGGGTCGGTGTTTCAAGAGCAGAGGTTTCTTAGGAAGGGTGGACAGGTGTATATATATGTGTAATATGAAGGTAAGAGCTGAAAATGGAAAGTGGTAGGACCTGGATTTGGTGGCACCTGCCTGCCTACTTACAAATGGGTCCGATTGAGTTTTATTTTATTTTATTTGTGGACCAATATGAGGAGTGAGGACCATGACCTTACCCTTCAAAACTTGAAACAGGGGAAGGGACGTCAAAGGAGGTCAGAGAAGCATGTGGGTGCTATGCTCTGCACGACACACTGGCACTGCACATAAAATGGTTCAAAGTCCTTTCTAGTGTGTAAAACCAAATGGTCAAAAAGGGTTTTGTTATATATTTAATAAAAATATGAGACTGGTACAGTTATATATGCGTGGGGAAGGGGGTGAGAGAGAAATAAGATAAATAGAGTAAATGAAAAGTGTCAGCTTTTGTTGGAAAGTGAAAGGGTTGTTAAGTTAAACAATGGTAGCGTGGTGGGGGTGAAAGCCCAAAAAAACGTTGGTGAGAGCGTGGTGGGGGTGAGCATCACTATCACATGACGTGGTGTGGTACCATGGGGGAGAACTGGGGACCAGTGGTTCACCCTACCCTACATCCATCACGCTGTTTTCGCCTATGAGATTTGGAGCTCCTTGCCATGCTCTTTTGCCTCACTCCCCCGTCCACAAATGGTTTATGTTCCAAGTTTCCACCTCATTTTAGTAATTTCAATGGAAAAGAATTGGTTCTTCTTTTCGGAGTCTCAACTTAGAATATTAGGGTTTTTTACAAAAATAATATAAAAAAATAAAAAATTACCAAAATGTTATACATTTTTTTTATTTACCAAAATATATATAAATTTTTTTATTTACCAAAATATATAAAAAAACTAAAAAACAAAAAAAAACCTGGATCGATTTGGATTCCTCGGTCAAGGAACATCATTGTGGCACCAAACAAGGGAACCTTGTTGGCGGCACCAAACAAGGATTCCTTGTTGGCGGCACCAAACAAGGGTTCCCTGTTGGCGGCACCACTCATGTTATAAACACGAACTCTGTCCAGCTGAAACAAGAAAAATCAGAAGAAAAAGAAAAGAAAGAATAGGTGCTACGGAAAAAAAGAGAAAAATCATGTATTTTTTAAAAAATAATTGATTATGTTATTGTTATTGTTTTGTATAATTTGTATTTTTTTGTTTTAGTTTAGTTATTAAGATTAAAATCAATAAAACTCAAATTAATAGTTTTAGTTAGGGTTTTATTATCAAAATATTACAAAAAATAAAAATTTTATAGTATTATTATTATTATTATTATTATTAAGATGTTAGTTAGTATTATTGTTAGTAAAAATTAGTATTATTTTTGTAGTTAGTTATTAATAATTTTAGTTAGTATTATTTTGTATATAAAATTATTAATATTATTATTGTGTTAGTTATTAGGATTAGTGGTTAAATGGCTTTCATGTACAAAATTGAATATTGAAACATTAGTTTTTTTTTATTTAAGTTATTTATTATCCGTGCAAGATGTTTTACGAGATTTTGTTTATTTTTTGACAGATTAAATATTGAAGATGGATGCTAAGTTTTTTGTATGCGCTTATTTCGACGGAGTCATCTTAACAACAAGCATTAATATAATGCAACTTTAAAATAATTAAATTGGTAAAAAGAAATTGAACAATAACCACAATAACTGAAAGTAGAATCATTAAATTAGAATAATTAAATTGATACAAAAAAGTACAAACGTGTTAATGTACAAACATGTGCCATACACCCCTAAAATTGATGGTTCGATGGTGTAGTCCTAGGGGTATACCTATTCGGAGGTCGACGGTCACGTTCTGGGTGCCCGTGACGACCGACATTATCATTTGGCGCAGGTGGTGGTGTAGTAAAAACAGGTCCCTCGTTCGGCAGCGACGAACTTGATGCACCTGAGGGAGTCCCATAATGCTGCGGATATGGGCCGGGCGAGTAGGATCCGAATAGTTCAAAGTCGTATGCATATTCTGGCCCTGAGAAGCCCGGCAAATTGTCAGTGCCTGGCAATTCCGGATGATAGCTATCTGAACCGACAAACCCAGATTGTTCCGGATCTAGCTGGGGCTCCTGCTCGAGCTCTAGTGGTTCCGGAGAATAATATGCCATGGGATCTGCATCACACTCGGCCGCTGTGGACTATCCCCCATGTCGCTGCATGTGCGGGGGGATTACAACCGACTGGCCTCCGTATAAATATGGCTTCCCGCAACTAATGTACCATTGCATATACTCTTCTGATGGTTGCGAGTCGGTAGCCATAACCATCTGAGGTCTTCGATGAAATCTATCATTCCACAGCGCCACAAATTTTCGGTGCTTAATTCCCCAATCTATCACCGATTTTCCTCTCTTATTCTTGCCGTGCACTTCTCCCACCTCACACGGCGGATCCGGGATAGGTTGGATTGCACCAAACTGCCGTAGCACCCGATCCCTGTTATACCACTCGACCATGTTAAAATTTATAATTTTGGCCATTTGTTCGTATTTTTCTCTCCGCATTTTATTATTTTAAAAAATATCGTCATTTTAAATTTTATAATTTTATACTTTTTCAGTGCATTATGTTTACAATTTATTAAAGATATAATTTTTTTCGCATTTTCTTACTTTTGGTGAATATATAATTATCGTTTTTTCTTTTCGTATTTTATGTTTTCTTAAATATATTTCTTTATCATTTTACTTTTAATGTTATTTTCCTAACAAAACTAATTTCAACATCCTAAGTCAATTTCATAAAAAAATTCCTAATCAACATATAATGTACATATCATTAATTTTTCATGCTAAATATATCTCAAAATTATATATCCTAAATAAATTAATAAAATACGTAAAATGTACTTAACATTATTTTTAACACACAAATATTACAAAATCTTAAATTAATAATAAAATTACCTTATTTTCTTTTTTTCCTTCCTTCCTTCCCTCTTCTTCTTCTTTTTTTTTTCTCTTCTCCTTTCCTTTTCTTTCCTTATTTTTCTTTCTTTCCTCCCCTTTCCTTTTCTTTCCTTCTTTTTCTTTCTTTCCTCTCCTTTCCTTTTCATTCTTTTTCTTTCTTCCTTTCTTTCTTCTTCTTCCCCTCTCCTTCTTCCCCCCACCAACTGACCACCCATAATATTTAAGGTGGTGCCGCCAACAAGGAATCCTTGTTTGGTGCCGCCAACAAGGTTCCCTTGTTTGGTGCCGCCAACAGTGTTCCCTTGACCCAGGGAACTGTCAAGTCGGTCTAGGTTTTTTTTGATATATTTTGGTAAATAAAAAAAATTATATATATTTTGGTAAATAAAAAAAATGTATAACATTTTGGTAATTTTTTATTTTTTTATATTATTTTTGTAAAAAACCCAGAATAATAGTTCTACATTTGGCTTTCATCCCTGAGTTAGTGTTTGAGCTAAATAATTATTCTCACATTTGAGTTTGAATATTTTTGGGTTCAAGTTAATTCTTGATATTTTTTGAAAACCTTAAAATTTAAGTTTTAATATGAGAACAATTGTTAAGTTTGAGAACTAATTTAAACAAAACAAAGTTTAAACCCTAATGTGAGGACAAATTTAGGGATGACAATGGAACGAGACAAAAGCGAATGTTATTAAATCCACCACTACTTCACAGTTAGCATCCTCTACTCCACCACCCGTCTCACTCTCATAATTGAGTTAGTACTTAATTAACTCGTGATATCAACTAAATTAAATGTTTAAGGATTTAATATATAGTATAAATAAGTATGTATGTCACATTTATAACCATAACTACGTAATTTTTTAAAAGAAAAAACTTGACTCAGAAATGATAATTTTATAATAAAAAACTCTAATTTAATCACACTACCAATGAAGCTTTGATCTTGGTGGTAAAAGTTAAGATCCTAGGTCATTGAATATCCACGTTATAACGTGTTTTTATTTATAACATCAACAATTAAAAACTACAAAATATATTTTTATTAAATTAATTTTCTATAACATATTCATATTTAAAAAAAATGTGTAACAACTCCCTCTGTGTAATATTTAAAATTTTAAGAGATGGTTATAAAAGATTAATATTTATATTTGTTAACTCTCCTCTTTTGGGTGTTTTTTTATTTATTTTCTCAAGGTTTTTAATATGGCTAGTGGGAAGAACTAGTGAGGATTGGGATTTGACCCTTTTAGGATTTATGAAATTATTTATTCATTTATTATGGTGTAAATGATGGTTTACATTTTTTTGCACATACATATCTTATATCTATTAATGATATTATCAATTATTTTTTCATTTTGCAATCATGGCTTTACCAATGGAGCATGCACCCATCATTGCTGCTTCAATCCACATTATTTAATCACTATTTCTCATTTTCATGAAATTGTTGTTACTTATTGTTTCTTTGTACACTATTATTTGGTATATTGTGATTAAAAACTAAAAATTACGTTAAAATGGGAGATTAAGTCTTAGCTCGATTGATATGAATATTATTATTAATATAAGAGAATATGAGTTTGAGTGCGTTGAGCGTATTATCCCTATTCATGGGTTAGGGAGAGGTTATGGATAGTTCTAAATATTATGTAAAGAAAAATAGATATGATTAGAACCTATAATAAGATTATTCAAAAAATTAAATTAAAACATAAATAAATAAAACACCTATTATTGTTCTAATTTTGTTTTAATTTTCAATGATAATACCTAATAATAATCCTTAGTTTATGATTATAAATAAAATATCTTTAATGAATTTTAAAACACAACATATACTAAGAAATGGACTGAATAATTCCATTATTAAAAATATATATTGATAAATTTAGACTTTAATATCTACAATTTTTTTATCAATTTGGTCATTATTATTTTTATTAAATGTGGTTATTAATCTCTTAAAATATTCAAATTGCTCTTCTTTAACAAGAATGTTGATTAAAATATTAATTTTTAACGATATTGGTATGACAACCCGTGTGGTAATTCACATACAGTTCATACTAATATGACACTATTTGTCTTATATGCCACGCCAAAAAATAATTTAAAAATTATAAAAATATTCAAAAATAAAAAATAAAAATTCAAAATAAAAAATATTCATAAGAATTCAAAAAATAGCATGACGTATTACGTGAATTACTATGTAGGTCGCCATGTTAAAAAAGTTTAACACGCATTTCTATTAAAAGAACATCATATTGATTCCTTTTAAAAATGTTAACGATCAAATTTAATTCTTTTAAAATGTTGATGACCTTAATTAGCTAAAAAAATTATATAAATATATATATTTAAAAATTTCAAGTGATGACGTGACACAATATCAAAATGTCATATCATGATACCCTAAAATTTTCAATTTAAGGATTAAATTGAAAAAGTTCCAAATTTTCAAATTAACATGTACCAAAAATAACTTAGTATGAATACAAAAAATACCAAATTCAGGGATTAAATTATACATTAACCCATTTCATAAAAGAACATTCTAGAGAAACCAGATGGATAGAAATAAAGAAATTGGGACATTATATGTTTAGATGTCTCATTCATAATATTTGGTGAAAAATCATAATCAAAATATTATGTTTGGGTTGTCGGATATTCCTAATCTTATTTCATTTTCCCCATTATAGCTTTGTAGACCCCAAAATAAATATCACCTAATGACGTTAGTAATGACGTTTAGTCATTATGTACCCAAATTGTCCTATCGAGGTTTTTTCCTTTGATTTTTTTTAAAAAATTTCAAAATATTTATCGAGACGAGCTCAGGAACTAATTTTTCGTATTCTACGAGTCAATTAAAAGGGTAGATGGTGACCACGAGTTTTAAAGCTGCTCCATACTCAAGACAATGATCAAATCCTCGACCACTAATTAAGATAGAAAAGACCCTTACTAGTTAAGTTGCCAACTCGTATTTAACATTCTAGCATTCATTATGAAAAGAGTGTTAGCAAGTTTGAAGGTTGGATACCTAGTTCGATGGACAAATCTTACACAAAGAAAGTTAAGCAATCCTATCACAAGTCATATTACAATTATTAGAGGTGAATCAAAAAGAAAGATCACAACTATTATGAATGAGTGAAAGAATGCTATGACAGCGGGAGGATTCCCAAGGGAAGTCGATGCATAGCTTGTCGTCAAATTCCAAGATACCTCAGTGCTATGATGTTGCGCGGAAGCGTGGAAAAGAGTATAATTATTGTACTAAAAAATTACACTAAGTTCAATTCTCAGGAAAGAGAGGTGGATCACGTGGATCAATTAAGTATCAGGTCTTTCCTAGCCAAAATATCCCTCTATCGTAATTTAACCGCACAATAAATCACTATAATCACACTCACAAAATATGCAAAATAAACAATAAAGAACACAAGAATTTTAACGAGGTTCAGCAAATTTTGCCTACGTCTTCGGGCACTAACAAATATATTTCACTTCAAAATACAAGTAAAAATTTACAAATAAAGAGAGAGAACAATGTCTTAAGGAGAGAATGACAAATTGGGGGATGATTGAAAATGAGAAATGGTTAGGCCTATTTATAGTTGAGATTCAGGGATCAACTTGCAAAGTCACTATACAATTAGGGACCAAAAATTGCAAATATCTCATGCCAAATTTAAATCCCACTTTCGGTGCCTTAAATCTCTTATTTCCAGTGCCAACATTTTGATACCCATATATTTGACTTTTCTAAATATGGATGGTTACTAATACATGATGATCGTGGGTTAGCTTAGAGCCAAGCATCAATGCATAGGCTTTAGCCGCCAATTCCGAAGAGGAATATATTAGTGCGGCTCCAACAATTACACCTCTTGCGAACAAGAGCCATTATTCTAGCTTTGGATGAAGCAGAAGTGAACGTTGCATCACAGTTAATATGTACTTTGCCAAGCATCAATGCATAGGCTTTAGCCACCAACACCAAAAAGGAATATATTAGCGTGATGGCTCCAATAATTACACTTCTAATTAGATGGTTGCGGACAAGAGCCACTATTCCAGCTTTGGATGAAGCAAAAGACAACGCTACATCACAGTTAATATGTACTGCACCTTCTGGTGGAAGGAGGATCCAAGTTGAGTCTCGAGAGGATGGAATCAGAGTCAAAGGTGGATTTATTGATAGAAAGGAGGAGTAACTTTGGAGTGCTTCATTCCACACTTGGATTGGTCCTTTGGTTTTCCTTTGATAATGAATTGAAACCCACCATTGGGCTAAAGGTGGAAACCTCACTGGATTAAGATCATAATGAAAGGGTGAAGCTTGCTAAGTTGCTCGGGTTGGAGGATCAAAGGAGAGAATGTGCTCTAACAAATCTGAATGGTCGTTGCATTTAGTGGCAAAGCCAAGGTGCAGGCAAGGTCTATCTTGGTTAAATGAGAAATTTTCCCTTTTGTCCTCCCTAAAATATAAATAATTTAAATGGGTAAACTATCAAAATAGTATCTTTTGTTTGACTCAGATTATATTTTAGTCACTTATGTTTGAAATGTTCCTACATTATCGTGTTGTAAAATTTTAGTCACTGAGCCGTTAATGTCTGTTAACGGTGTAACTGTAAGCTGGCTTGACACGTTTCAATCGATAATTTTAGGTTAAATTCTACAATTGGCCCCTATATTTTTTTATTTTGAGCAATTTAATTTTTTTCCTTTATTTTTCATTCTTTTCTACTTCTCCCTCTGTTTTCCTCCCTTCTTCATTTCTTTTAACGTAGTTTTTCTATGTTTTCCATTTGTTAAAACTAGTTAACAAACTCGTCTCACTTGAAAAAATTAAATTGTTCAAAAAATAAAAGTATAGGGACTAGTTTTAACAAATGGAAAACATAAAAAAGCTACGTTAAAAGAAATTGAGAACGGAGGAAAACAAAGGAAAAAGTAGAAGAGAATGAAAAAATAAAAAAATTAAAAGAACATAAAAAAAAATTAATTTGCTCAAAATGAAAAAAATATGAGAACTAATTGTATAAATTAACCTAAAATTTTTGTTTGAAATGATTATTTAACGTGCCATGTCAGCTTACTGTTCCACTGTTAACGACAAATAATGACTTAGTGACTAAAATATTACAACGTGGTAACATTTCAAACATAAGTGACTAAAATGTAACTTGAGTTAAACAAAAGTGACTATTTTGGAGTTTTCCCAATTTAAATTAAGTTTTTAGCTTTTGAATAAACGGAAAATTTTCATTTCTAGTCCCCTTAAAATATAGATAATGTGATTTAAGCATTTTAATGAATTTTTTTAACATTGGTCCCTAAATCTTTTTTATAATTTTATCTTGAGCCTAAATAAAATTTATGACTACGCCCTGCCTACGTCTTGGGTAGGAGGCTGAGAAACTTCGATGTCTCCCTACAAGATTTTCGTTGGGGAGCACTTTTAGGCTCCAAATTGTGCCCCATTCTTTTTTTTCTTTTTTTTTGTTATAACCCGATTGAATGGTAAAATGGTCATGTTTCAATGATTCAATGATCTGATTGATAAAATATTAATATTTTAAGGATTAAATTAAAAAAATTTGAAGTTTAGACTAATTTAAAATCTAATCAGTAGTTTAGAGACCTCTAATACAATTACTCCATTATAAATATACTGATTTTCTCGTGTTGAATTGCTATTAGTCAAAAACAATAGCCAATTAGCTCAGTCACCATCCAAAAAGTGTGAAACTTTGAACTGGATCTACAAAATCCAGTTGAAGTGTTAAACAGTAGGTAAGCCAAAGAAGATGAAAGCATTGGGGTGGTGGTTAATGCTAGTGGGTTCACTTCGATTAGCCTCCGTTTGGTTCGGCTTCTTCGATATTTGGGCTCTTCGTCTCGCTGTTTTCTCCAGCACTTCCAGTAAAACTTTCTTTCTCTGTTTTCTTCATTTTCTTAAATATTTACTTTTTGATGCTTGGTTTTCTGTGAATTTGATGATACATTTCACGAAAAGATCACTAACTCCGACAATAACAAATCTTTTTAATTTTTAAACAAAAGGAAGAAACTTTGTTTTTATAAGCCATGGAGAGACAATGTGCTGTTCTTGTGTGCGTGCCAAGTGTTTGATTGTCTGTTTAAGTTAGATAAAGGTAGCTTCAAATACCCAGATTTAAAAATATGGGAAAAAAGTGTAATTTTGGGATCCCAATGTTTAGAGATTTTGATGATTTTTATAGGGAAAAATGGGAAAAAGAATTAGTTAGTGTGCCAATTTGGTATTTAGCTTAAATTAATGGAATATGTTTGCTTCATTGAATCTATTATCTAAGATTTTTTAGTTCTTTCTTCTAGAGGTGTATTGGATTTGTTGGTTTTTGATTCGATTTATCGTTTTGTTTGCATTGAATTTGAGATTCTTGCTTGATAGTCCGATGCTGATTATGGATCTTACTTGAAATTTGTCTTGGTTGATGAGAAGGAATGAGGGTTGAGGAGAGTGCAAGATTCATATTTGTACCTTAGTCAAAGTAGCAAAACCAAGAATGATATGGATTTGAAATGTATTAGTTCGTAAAATGTGGACAAATCTAGACTTATAAGAGAATGGTGGATGAATTTGGTAAGCATGCAATGGATTTTGGTGGCGCCATTGTCCAAGAAAGATTTTGGATGTATGAAATGGAGTAAACAAACATAAAAGTGATTTGGGGTATCTGAGAATTTTATTGTAGCTTCAAGTATGGTTCTTTTAAGTGCATGTATAAGCCCTTAGTTGAAGAGAAGACTATGTTGGCAGCAAAGGGGTCACTGGTGGTTTCAAAGAAGGAAATTTAGTGATGAGGATGCAAAGTTCGATTCAAGTTTGAACACATGTTGGAACTATTAAATCATGGATCTTTAGAAAGAATCGGTTTGGCTCAGAAGGTTTCTGAGCTCAAGAAAGATGTGGAAATTTGGATTTTGACTAACGTCAGAAAAGTTAATACTTGGAGTATAATGTGAAAATGTTCTTGATCCTTTGATGGTCTTTAGGGGCATGCATGTACGGTTTTCACTTTCAATCGTATGATATGTTATAGCTAAAGGGAAAAAGATGGGGGGTTACCTAAAATTTAAGTTAATACAAAGCACTTCTGCAGGATCTTTTGTGCATGCAATGCAATGGGGAAACTATTTCAGGGGAAAAAAGGTTTTTCATGAAAAAAACCCTAAAGCTATGTTTTAATGATATATTTTATCTTCCCAAGTTAATTCGGTAAAAATACCTTGGGGGCCCTTGTACTAGGTGTCAATTTGCATTTTGCTCCCTCTACTAAAAAAATGGGCAAATTAGTCCCTGTACATTAGATCAAAGAGCAAATTGGTTCTTTCTATTAGAAAATTCATTCATTTCTACTATTAAAAATTGGTATGACTGACAGAATAATCAAATAGTAATTTGTGGTGTGCCATGTGTGTTTCATGCTGACATACAAATACCAGTTTTTAACGATAGAAATGGATAAAATTTTTAACAGAATGACCAATTTACTTTTTGATCTAACATTTAAGAACTAATTTGCCTACTTTTTTAGTAGAGAACGGCTAAATGCAATCCAACTCCTAATACAAGGGCCTCCATGGTACTTTTACCAAATAATTCTTGTTGATGATATCAAGTATATATTTCAAACAAAATAAAGGAGTTTGGAATTGAAATCCTCTAAATAGGTAGCTTTACTTTTGCTGTTAAAAAGCTCTAAATTCTTTTAAATTTCTTCAACCTCATATCCGGAGGGAGTGAACAGAACATATGATTATCTAACCGTGAGATATCAAAATTAGTCAGCTATGGCATCATTGCAGCGATATGTTTCCTTATACATTCCGTTCCTATTAATAAAATTGCTAACTCTCTTGCAGTATGTACAAGCAAAAGCAGTTCCATTTCTTTTTTGGCTAATAGAACAGCCTTTGCAAATAATGTGACAATAAGCTGTTCTGCTTTTCTGTCTCAGGGTTCAATTAGTTTCTTGCTGAGGAATAATAAGTTGTTTGAGATCTTGATAATTGGTTTTCCATTTTGTTTCTAATGATATATGCAGTGACTGAAGTTCATGGGAGGACATTTGGAGTTTGGACACTTTTGACTTGTACTCTCTGCTTCGTATGCGCATTCAACTTAGAAAACAAGCCACTATACTTGGTGACATTTTTGTCATTCATCTATGCCTTTGGTCACTTTTTGACTGAATACCTTTTCTATCACACAATGGCCCTCTCAAATTTGACAACTGTTGGCATATTTGCAGGTATATTGTTCATGAGACTTATGAGAGTAAACATGCCAAGGCACTGCTTTTACATAAAGTTTTTGATAAAAGTACCATGGAGGCCCCAGTACTAGGAGTCAGATTTCATTTTGTCCCCTCTACTAAAAAAATAGGCAAATTAGTTTCTGTACATTAAATAAACAAGCAAACTGGTCCTCATCTATTTATGTTGTTAAAAACTGGCGTAGCTGACGAAATAACCAAACAATGATACGTGACGTGTACCTTATGATAATATACAGGGACGGGTTTTTAGCAGTAGAAATGGATAAGAATTTTAATAGAAGGACCAGTTCGCTCTTTGATCTAACATACATTGACTAGTTTGCCCATTTTATGAGTAGAGGGGGCAAAATGTAAACTGAATGGGCCTCCATGGTACTTCTACCAAAGTTTTTCTATTTAAGTTGCTGAAAATTTTCCTTTTTAAAACAGACTTGAAATGATAAAATATATGTTTGCCAAAGATCTCATATTTTTTATACTTATTGGCATGAACATCTTTAGCAGAAATCTCAATTTGCCTTAATGATATTTTTTCTTCATTTTAGAATTATTTGGTTCATCAAACACGATGATTTGGTTTAAAATATTTTGGGTAATCATTTGCCACGGGACTCTGACTTCTATACAACTAAGCGGCAGTTGCCATTTTTGCCTTATAACTAATTATGTTTTCTTTTTTCTATTCTGGAAATCAGGGACATCGATTATATGGATGCTTTTACAGTGGAATGCACATCAACAGAGGCATGTTAAGCATCCCTGAAACTGAATTTATATTCACTTTTAGTTACTTATCGACATTGATTTTATGTACTCGATCAATACTTACTGATAAAGAGCTGTTTAAAAACTAGATTGATACATGCATTGATTCTTATAAGGATGCATGCATTGAACTGATACTGTTACAAGTTATATAATCTTTTTGATACAACTCCAAATATGGTTTGTTTTCTTCCTAGTCATTGCCAATCTTTGACATATTTCTTTAACAGTGATGGGTTAATGCTAAAACACTTTGTACAGTTCCTATGAAGAATCTAAAGACCCAATTCTTACTAACACCTAGTTTCTCACTTGGTGTTAGTGAGAGAGCTAAGATGGTAAGCCACCAAGTTTCTCAATAACTCATCATCTTCTTCAATCTTGTGCTGCTCATCAACTTCTCATGGATTGATCTTCCAATAAACTCAAATCTTCAAGTTGGTTTTCCTTATCTTTATCTTCTTCATCAATGAAATCCTCAACTTCCTCACTTTCTTCCCCTTCTGTTTTCTCTTGATCATGTCCGTCGATCTCATCATCCCCACCCCCTCTTCCATCTTCTTCACTTTCCTCGACTTTACCTTCCTCCACCTCTTCTTCCATTTCTTCATTAATATCCGCAGATGATGACCCTTCCCCTTGAGGATCAAGGTCTTTCCTCCCAAGTTTTACGATTGCATGGCTGTGCTCGGTTGTCACCGATTGGAAAATCCCACTTCCCTTGTTATCGTAACTGTTCCTAGCTTGGTTGAACAGCCAAATGCAAAATGCAAGCAAGGCACATATTTGAAGCACATGCTTTACTTTGAACCCTTTATACCTCTGGTTTCTACTAGGTGCTTGCTTTAGCATGGTGAACCCCTTGAATTACAAACCTTAATATCTGTCAAAGAAGGATGAACAATTAGATAAAGATACTGCAAAACTCTATATGTTTAATCCCCTATTGTTCATAAAAAGAAATTTAACTTTTGATACACAAAATGTATGTTCCTTTTTCTATAGGGTTTAACAACTATGATAGGGTAAAAGGTTCACAAGGGAAGCATGAATAGGGCTAGGGGATGTCATGGTTTTGACAAAAAAGATTTATTTCAAAAGGGTAGATTGTTGCCTCACTCTAAAAAGAAAGATCTCATTTCATTAATGAGACCTTCTCTCCACATGAAATGTGGCTAATTGGTATTTGTGAACTAAATTACTCATTGTCAAGACTTGTTTGGAATAATGGTTAAAGCTTCTCTATAGCAAATGACACGATTTCAAACTTTGTCATTTCCTTTTTCGTCCCCTAATATTGTAATGATAAGTTTCATGCTCTACATTCAAAGGATCTATTTGAAAACTTCTGTTTTCAAATTGGAAGATACACAAATGTGCTCTTGAAACAACTACTTAGAAATTATTACAACAACAATGAAGCCAATTACACTGGTAGTTCATTGGCTAGCTCATTTTATTTTTAGTAATATTAATATTCAAAGAAACATCTTTGAACTAAAACCTAACTAGGGAAGTGTAACCCCTTTTTCTCTATGGGGACCATAATGAAGACAACAGTGAAAAAACCATGGTAAACCCTTTTTGTTCTCAGACAAATCCTCCTCAGAATTCAACTTAAAATCAGACAAAAACCATTCAAATTTGAGGCAGAAAACTCATAAAACATACTATAGGTCAGAGAAAAAAGGTGAGAAAAAGAAAGGATACCCTTTAGAAACGGCAGATCCTTTTATATATATATATATAAACTTGTAAAGGAGTAAAAAACGATATCTTTTTTATGTAACCTGGAATCTTGGGTTCACTTATATCCAAGAAAAGTGTGTACTTTCAGTTTCGAAAGACAGCAGCAGCAGCAACAGTCATATTTTCTAAAACAAATCTTTGTCCAAGGAAATGGTAAGATAAGAAGAGTGTGGAGGGCACAATGGATTAGCCATTGAAACAACCACTTTTGGGGTTTAGGTTTTAAAGCTTAGGTTATCAAAGAGAGACAAAAGGGTTGAGAAGTGAAGGCTGAAAAAGCAACACACACTGAAACAGAGAGAAGCTATCACATGGATGTCAATTGTTTCATTCATTAGCCTCACCTTCATGTGTGGGTATGGTTTGGTGGTGTGGGGTTTCATCATATTCATGACTATCGACAAGTATATATTATCTTGGTAAAAGTATCTTGGAGGCACTATGTTTAGGAGTTGTATTATATTTTACTCATTTTACTCAAAGAATAGATAAATTAGTCCATGTATGTTAGATCAAAGAGCAAACTAATTTTTTTATAAAAAAATCTATTTGTTTTAACTGTTAAAAACTGGTCTTGTAGATCAATATGAGGTACACATGACACATCACGTAGTATTGTCTAATTATTCCGTAAATCATTTATCTTTTAATAATGCAAATGGATAAAATTTTAATAGGAAGGGCTAATTTATTTTTTGATTTAATGTATAAGAACTAATTTATTCATTTATTAAATAAAGAGAACAAAATTCAAGACTCCTAATACAGATTCTCTAATACTTTTACCATATATATTATATAACATTACGAGTGTCGGTGACACATTCCAAAATTCCCTAATCCACATAGGAAACATCACTGTAGATCAATAATGCTAGCATTCATTGAAGAGTCCAATATATATATTCCCAGTAATCCAAAATTTACTGCCATGGGGTCAAAATTAATGCAACTCTTATCAAAATCTTAGAAGTAATATGGTTGCAGGCGAAAGGGCGTGAAATGAACAGAGTGGTGGTGCCTTTTTTTTCAACTGAGAACCTCAGTGAAATCTCCTTTTCCTTATGTCAATGGTGGGGCTCTACTGCCATGCACCAGGAAAAAAAAAAAAAAAAGGGAACCTTTTAACTAAAGTTCGAGCTTTTGCCTCTCAAGGTGTAAATCAAGTGGTGATTGTGCATAAATACAAATTTAAAGTTTCAAATAACCTAAGTTAAATTCATTCTCTCAACTACCCTCTATCATATACCAGGGAGATTTTTGTATTAAGAGTTAGATTAAAGAGCGTATCAGTCATTTCTATTATTAAAAGCTGGTGTAACTCGCAGAATAAACTTGTACTCCATGTTGACATATATGGACCAATTTTTAACAGTAGAAATGGATGAATTTTTTAATAGGATTAGGCTACTTTTTGGTCTAATGTACAAGGATTCATTTGCTCATTTTTTAGTAAAGGGGACAAAATAAAATCTAACTCTTAATACAGTTGCCTTCATGGTACCTTTACCAATGACATAACATATCATGATGAGTTTAAAGATATATCGAATATTGGTGGGAAATTTGATTGTTTGATAGGGAAGTGTTAGCTAAAGTTGAGTATCCGGTCGAATCGAGTGAAAAAAAACTCGAGTTGATGGATCCTATTTTATCATCTTAACTCGACTTGAATTTTTCTCTAATGGAGTCGAGTGAAATAGATTCAAGCCAAGTTGAATAAATTTGTTCGAATTAAATTAAAAAATAGACCGACCATAATGAAATCTTGTTGACAATATGATTAAATTCCAAGTTAAAGAATATAAATATCATGTATATTTAAAACTCTTTTAAAACAAGGTAAGACAAAAAAAGAAGAAGAAGAAGAGATAATTTGTATGATAAACTTGATTTGATAATTTATTTGTTTAAGGCCTCAAATTTATCATTTTGAATTTTAAAAAATATAATTTAGCATTTATATATATTTAGTATTTCTTTATTTTTGAATACATTTTATAAAATTTTGGCAAAAATATTTTATAAATGTTTTGAATTTTTAAAAATATTTTTTTAAAAGGGATCAATTTGTATATTTTCAAAACTGCCAAAGACTCAAAGGGTATTTATATAAAATTGTTATTCGAGTTTATCGTATTTTTCGAACCATAAAATTTAACTCAATTTGAACTAAAAAAATTGAGTTGATTCTTAAAGACCGGATAACTTTCCAACAATGATGAGTGATCAATTACGGATATATGGCCAATTCTCTCTCAATAGTCTCGGTGCTACTTTATAATTGTCCTTTCGTATAATTTGAACAACTTAATTAATTTGAAATTCGAAAAAAAGGTAGCAATCAAAAATGTGGAAACATGTGTTTTTTATTTTTATGAAAGACAAATTTCTCATCACAACATCAAGTTACAGTTTAGGTATTGTCACCAGTCATCTCTGATATGAAAAAGAAAAAAAGAGAGCAGGAAAAGTGTGTAAAAAATGGATATGAATGAGCCAATGCAAAGTTCCCATCCAATATTTACCAATTCTCGTCCATGGACTAAATGAGTAATGAATGAAAATGATGAGTCCTTTTTTACAAAAAAAAGAACAAAAGAATGAACATGATAAGTCCTTCACTAGTCTCTAGACAGATCTTTTTTAAGGACCATGTTAAAATGCTGCATTTTCTTTTTGGCAATTTTTGCATTAACATTTTACAAGAAGGATAAACTTTTTTTTTTTTTTTTTGCATTTTATTAAAAGCATGATTCATGGTGGTCGGTTTCGCACTAATTCCCAGTGTAATAGTTGGTGTGTACCGTTTTAATGTTAAATTGGAACAAGTAATATTCTTTTCTGCATTAATGAAAATTTTGGTCTGTATTGGTTGCATCAGTTTGTTCCAATCAATTTTTGTTACTCTGATTAAAATATGGTGTGTCGATTGGTGCATGAATAATATTAGAAAACATAAAAAATTAATTGTTTACTATTATGCTAAATATTTAATTGGAACAAAGATATTAAAAAAAAAGCTGAAAAACATTTTATATTTGAAAATGATTTAGTATGATATTTGTAAATATATTTAGATAATATATTACTTTTTTTAAAAAAAATTGATAAATCCGAAACGATACACCGAAACAGACCAATACTAGAACATACTAGTTCCAGTTGAAAAACAATGCGCCCACTAATATGGTATTGACTACCTTGCTATGATCACTACCATTTATTCAAGGTTTTATTAAGAAATTGAACTCTAACCTATATTGCGATTGGGTGCGGTGCATTTAGCTTACTTTTTGTCTAACGCTACAGTATCTAATCTCACCGCCACCGCTGTTTTTACACTAACCGTAGCTAAACGCACCGCATATCCAAACCCACCCTTAATTTCCTTTTGTCAAGTGTTTAAATTATTATTATTATTTATTTTATTTAAAAGAAGCATACGATGTTCAATAAGAACTTGTCAAGTGTCACATTCTTATGGGATGTAATTATTTCCTAATAAATTTTTAGTAAAAAGACTCTTTTAGTCCTCAATTTTGAAAGTGGACATCTAAGAACAATTAATCACAATATTTTTCATTGATTTTACTTAATTTTGATTGTTATAATAACAAATTTAGCCTTCAAAATTTACACAATTTGCCTATTATATATATTTGAAGTTAAAGCTTTTTAGATATTGTTTTTGAACTTTTAGATTTTTTAAATTTTTATATATTTTTTCAAATAATTTTTTAAAATTAGGATCAAATTGATGAATATGTGAACCTTACAAGCTTAATTTGTTATTATATTAATCAAACTTAAAATGACGAAATAGATTTGTTTTGCATAATTAATTATCTTTAGTTGCTCACTTTTGAAATTAATGAAAATTAAATTGTTTTTATTTTTTTAATAAGGACCAATTTGTTTCGTATAGAATTTGAGAGAGATTAGAGAGTGTTTTTACCCAGATTCTTTAATACAAATTTATCATTCTTTAATAAACATTTTCTAGTCGATTGAGTCTTAGGGTGAATTTGGATAGATAATTATGTAGCTTACTTTTTATTTCACGTTACAGTATCGCTACAATATCTAATCTCACCACCACCACTGTTTTTACACTAATCGCCAGTGTAAGAGAACGTGGGTTTGAGTGCGCTGGAGCACATTATCCTCTTATTAAAACAAAGACTAAGAACCGTAATGCTACACTTATACGAAAGGAAGTAAATCAAAAACAAAAAAATAATAAACATTTTTCAAGTTAAGTGAAAAATAAAGGTTAAATTATGCTATTTGTCCTTATACTTTACAAATGTTGTGAACTTAACCCATGTACTTTAATTTGATCAATTTTAGTTCCTACGCTTTTCGAAATAGTCAATTTTAGTTATTGTACTTTTCAAATTTTAAATTTTAGTCCTAACCCAAAATAGTAGTAGTTAAATCCGTTTGATTAAACTCAATTTTAGTTCCTCTACTTTTCAAAATTTGAAATTTTAGTCCTAACCCAAAATAGTAATGCTTAAATCCATTTGATTAAACTAAATTACTAGTCTTGTACTATGCATATAGTTGTAGATTTAGTCCATATTCTCCAATCACATCATTCTAAGTCCTCTAAACTTTTCAAAATTTGAAATTTCAATCTTGATGCAATAGTATTTCGGTAATTTGTGGAAATAACAAACTGAAATAGTACTATATATAAAATAATATGTTTGACGATCAAGAAATAACATAACTTAATGAATTTAAAGACAAGCGTATGATCATTACATTTCAACCCGATTATTCTATTCCACCTCTTAGAACAAAAAGAACTTAAATCAAGGTGAGAATTGAAATTTCAAAAAATTGAAAAGCACAAGACTAAAAAAATATCAAATTAAATCCACAATATTCGTAAAGTACAAGGACTAATAGAATAATATAACCAAAAATAAATGATGAAGGGTCGTTAAGGATTTATCCCTTCGAGGCAACCCTGTCTGAAAAAAAAATCTGCAGCAAAAACAGGTTCTCAGCTTTCTCTACTGATGTTATTACAGACAGAAAAAAAAAATTCTTGTAACACACGAAATCACCCATGTCGTCATTTGCCATTATTAATGAAAGAAAATTTTAACTGTAACTAAAGAAAATACTGTGCATTGTAGAAAAACACATATGGCTACCATGCAAGAGAAAATCCAAGTTAAAAAAAACGACAAAGAGTATTAATTTTTATCCACAAAAAAACAAAACAAAAACTGGGTTTTAATTACTTGAATATGAAGAAATTAATTCAAGGATTGAAAATCATGTTCCCACATTTACATTTCCAACACATTGGTTTATAGTTTGACATATCATTGCCTTTAGAATAAGCAATTGGAAATATTACAGTAGCTGTGTTTTGTACTGATCGTGTTGTGATTGGAACTTGAATTGCTTCACATTGTGGACATGAACTGCATCTTTTTTGACACTTTGGTGGTCTTGATCCTATTAGATTCCTCATCATTAATGCCTTGTCTTGTTCATTCCCTATCTGTTTTAGAAAATCTCTGTCATTTCTGTTTGGATGCCGAGAAAATAAAAAAAAGAAAGGAAAGAAAAAGAATTGAGTTCATGAATATATACCTCATTAGCAACTTTGATGGAAAGTGATCTTCCTGGAAATGGAGTGAAATATAAAAATTTTAAGACATGAATATAAATTGGGTTTCTTTTTTTCCTTTTTTGAGAATAAAAGGAACAAAGATTTTACCTTGAGCAGCCATGAATGTAGCCATGAGGAACAGCAAGGAAATAATGAAGTGTCTGTGTTTATTGCTTGAAGAACTGTTCATTTTGGTCATTAAGAGAGATTTTTAAAGAGGAGAGATATGGGATATTAATGAAGACCTCAAAGCAAGGAAATCTAATATAGGTGGCATTGGCAATGGAAACAAACAAAACAAAAGATGAATCTGTGTAATGCTATATATATATGTCCGAAGGATGGAACGTGGAAGGGCAAAAAGGAGGACTGTAATGAGGGCTAAAAGCAATCTGGGGGGGTGGGAGAGGACTTCAACCTCGTTTCATGAGCCACCAAATAAACAAAACTAAGGTGAAAAAAATGAAAATGGCGAGACAAATGAAAATGGTGTAAGTGAAAACAAAAGGGATAATTCAATATTTAGTCTCTGGATTTGATAACTTCTTTTAATTTGGTCTCTGAATTTTTTTGGTTCACATTAGTCTTTAAATTCGGTAAATTTTCTCAATTTTGGTCACTCTTATTGGTGGATCTTGGGATTAAGTTCCGAAGGTTGATTAAAATTTTCAAAAATTTTAAAAGTTTAATGAGAATTTAAAAAAAAAATTTTAAATTAGCGTTTAAAAAATTTATGAGATTGATAAGAATTTCCAAAAAAATAGGAGATTTTAATTAAATTTTTCAAAAAAGGAATAATGAGATTTTTCAAAAATTTGGAGGGCCAAATTAAAATTTTCAAAAAAATTCAAGGGAGTAAAGAAAGTTTCCAAAAATTTTGGTCTTTAGGCACCATTACTATCCAACTCTAGTTCTTGTAAAGATGTGGTGCTTTAAAATTGTGCCAGGTCAAAGTTTAGAAAAAAAAATTATATTTTTAGATTGAATACATAATTTAGTATCTGAGTTTGACATTTTTTTCTAATATGGTATTTGAGTTTAACAAATTCACAAGTAACACTAATTTATTCTATAAACAAATTCATGAAAACTTCAAACTCAATAACATTAGCGATTAACTTTCATCAAATCAATCTTAAAACCCAAATTAAATACCAAAAGGTTAACACCATTACTTTTGGGTACTAAAATATATAGCTTTTATCAAATACAAATATCGATTTGACCAAAAATAACGTAGGTACCACATTAAAAAATATTAAACTTGAATACTAAATGATAAATTAAGCCTATATTACAGTGCTACGTTATCACATGAACTAAAATTGGGAAAAGTTATCAATTTTTAGGACTAGTACGAGAAAAGTCATCATGTGGTTCAAAAGAAGTTTAGGGACCAAATTAAAAAATATATATCAAAATTAAGGACTAAATGGTATTTTATCCCAAAACAAAAACAGTAACAAGAAAGGTCCTTTTACAAACCAAATGACAGTAAATAGAAAGGAGATTTAACCAAATGGGGTTTATGTAATGTCAATGTTTTCCCTGTTCTTTTCAATCTGCCACGTTTACATTCCAGAAAGCACTTTGGGTTTTTTGGATTCTGACTCAGTTGACAGAGTCGGTGACTCGTGAGTCTTCACCAGTTCCACTCCAACATGCCCAAAGGCAAAATCCCCTCTTCTCTATTTATCACTCTTACTTTAACCATTTATCGTTACGGAACCAGCTTTAAAATTCGTGATCAGATCTATCTCTTAATAAGCCGACCGAATATAGAAGATTAGTTATTGAAAAAATAGAGTTATTTGTGTTTGCCTTTACAGACATTCCTATAAGCAGCAGTAAGGTCGCCCATGGTTCTTGGGACTGAAGCTCCCTGTCTTTAACACAAAAAAAAAAAAAAAACACTGCATCTGTATGTGTTCTGCAATAATCCTAACTGCTTATGCCTACCAATTACACCACTGTTTTATGATACCATTTCTTCATCCAAAAACATAAAAACTAATATCCTTTTATGTTTTAGTGTTTTTTCAATGTTGTTACACAATGAGATTCAGCTCCATATTCAGAAATTTTAAGTACTGGTTCTGATTTAGGAGGTAAAAATATCATGGAAGTTTTGCATTTGAAATCAAATTGCATTTTACTTAAATAGATAAATAAACTCTCGTACCTTAGATCAAAGAATAAATTAAAATTTTCATCAATTTTCACTATTAAATATAATCATTATACATTAATATGAGATATACTGAATCACGTCACATATCACTATCTAGTTATTCTTTTAGTCATGCCAACTTGTAATAATATAAATGGAGAGACTTACTCTTATCTTCGCCCTTGATTCTACTTTTGATACTTAAAGGTAAAATTATTCTTATCAACCTAATTCATGAATGTACATTGTACTATCCAACTCTAGTTCTTGTAATGATGTATAGAAACTATTGATTGTGATGGTAAAAGTATTATGGAGACCTTTATATTAAAAATCAAATTACATTTTACCCATTTACTAAATAATGAATAAATTAATTTTTGTACGATAGATCAAAGAAGAAATTGTTCCTTTATGTTATAAAATTCGTCCATTTTTACTGTTACAAAACCGGCGTAGCTGACAGAATAACTAGACAATTACACGTTACATGCCATGTGTACCTTGTGCCAACATACAGAGATAAGTTTTGACTATAGTAGAAATAGATAACATTTTTAACAGAAAAACCAGTTTGCTCTTTGATCTATGTACAAAGACTAATTTATCTAATTTTTTAATCAAAAAGATAAATATAATCCGACTTTTAATACAAAAATCTTCGAATAAATTTACTATCGTGATCACACCATAAAAATATTTTATTTAATCCAACTCGAGCTAACAAACTCATAACTCAAATAATAACAAGACAAATTAAAGCTTATAATTCGGGTTGGAAATTTTTGCCATAAAAAAGTTTTGAGAACAAATTTTCATGCAAACTTTCCATAAATTAAATGTATTGTACGTTCAATATTTTAACCTCAAAAATGACATTTTTGTAGCTCTTTTTTTTTTTAACTCTGAATTCTGATACTGAAACCCTTTTTGATTATTTCTCCATTATTGCATACAGTAACATCAGCATCTATCTCCATTATTGATCACCAGCATTATGGTTTACGTGCATTATACAGCACTGAGACAGCAGTAACAATGGCAGCGAGACATTGGGCCAAAGTCCAGCCCCCACATAACTATCGTTTACAACACTAGTAGGTATCCTACCATAATTCTATCCATGCTTATGTGTCTATATAAACACACACACATATATATATACATATATGAGATTCTACCTTCTGCTATGTGTTAATGGCGACTGGCTAGGAGCCTTTTGAATAACATGACATTAAATTAAATTAAAAAGTTTATTGGTCTTGAAAACAAATAGAATAATATGACTTAATGATGGCTGACGTGAACCAAATTACAAATAACTGTATGTACTAGCATGATATACATTCACATTTCTCTTATGTTGAAGTTTTAGCTCTTCATCGCTTTAATTTGTTAATGAATTTTCTATTTTAGGGGAAAATTGGTAAAAACTCCATGGTAATACTTAGGTTAAAATATGTTGTTAGTGCTTATACTTTGATAAATTTTGAGATTTAATCTTTATACTTAAAAAGTTAAAATTATTTCTTCCTACTTTCTTGATTTAATTTGTCAATTTAACATGTTGATTAGACTACTCTCATATGACAATGCATATAATTGACGAGAAATAAACATATTAATTTGACAAATTTTAACTGAAACTCTTAACGATAATAATGATTAGACTAAAATTTTTATTTTGAAAATGTAAGAAAATTGATTTTTTTTAATTTTTAAAATACAGGAGTTAAATCTTAAATTTTATCAAAATATAATTACTACTCACTAACAATGTATTTTGACCTAATACTTATTACCCAAAATTAATAAAAACCCATAAATCAAGATTTGCTCGACGCACGGCCATTGGCTTCTGTCTAGCGTCTAGCCTTGGTGTGCTAGTTTGCTAGATTTGCTTAATAGGCTTTTCTTGGGCCTTGCCTTCAGTGGTTAAGCAAGGGGAAGTAAGGGCTTTGGTCCTCTAAAATGAAAAATTGAAGCTTTAAATCTCAAAATTTATAAAATCTTAAACTTATATATATGGTAAAATTATAGTTTGATCTTCTCAAAATGTTAGAATTTCTATTTAGTCCTTTTGAAAACTATAAAAATATAAGTCAATAAAAGGATTAAATTACATTTTAACTCTTATAATAATATATAATTTAATCTCGACCCTCTAAAAAAATTTCTGACTTCACCCTTACTTGACTTGTTAGTATTGGAGTATGGCCTTATTTATAACTAGCACAACGATCCTTTGTATACATTACAAGATTAATACAACTTAGTTTTGGCTGAAAACCATTGAAGTTACTGAAATTTGGTTTCAATTTAAGATCAAAACAATAGATATACAAGTTAATATTAGTCGAAACAAATCATATCATAATAAAACATACTGAAATTTTAATTGAAACGGAATTTAAATTATTTGGTATCAATTTAAAACCGAAACAAAGAGAAGATTATGCAGCCAATTTTGTCTGGTCTTGTATAATAAATTTTTCCATCAACAAAACAAAATGTGTTGTTGGCATTAACAACTTGACACAGGAACAAATCATATCTTCTTTTTTAATTCAATGTTTAGAACTACCCATAACCCCTCCCCAACCCTTAAATAGAAGGATAATGCGTTTCAGTGCATTTAAACCCACGTCTTCTTGCACAACAATAATACCGATATTAATCGAACTAAAACTCAATTGACAGAACTAATATCTTTTTGAGTCTACGAAATTGGTCGGAAATGAAAAAGCGAATCCTGTCTGATTATAAAAAACTTAACTCGTTAAAAGGAAGCTGGTGCCGTAATTTAGTAATGCCGATACGTTTTCTTTTGAGGGTTTATCCGAATTTGGTTACCAAGCGATTGCGAAGGTCAATTAGACCATCATTCATGGGGATGCTTCTTTGTTCTTTGCCACACGCTATGCCCTAATTTCATTCAATCATCTAATCATTCTTATGAATTATGAATGCATTTTGAACTTCAAAATCTTCTGACCCAGATTTTAAATTAGTCTTTAAAATAAAATATTTGTATCCATTCCATCAATTGTGCTAATGTTTGAACGTTTATAAATTTAGCGTGGAGCATATTGAAGATATGTAAGCTAAATACCAAATGTGTATTTACCACATAAATGACTTGGATTAACATGTTAAAATAAAAGAATAGTCCTTGATCATTTTTAAGGCATAAAGATAACTTTAGTCCCTAATGTTTATTCATTTTATCATTTTGGCCTCCAATTTTTAAAATTTAGTCAATTTGCTTGGTTTTTGATGGAAAATTTGATTGAACAGTTAAAATTACAATGGTATTGACGTGACAACTCATGTGACATTTTACATGTACTTCACCATTAACATGGATAAATTTTCTAAAAGTTTTTATCAACTTTTTTGGAATTTGTTGATTTTTAAATTTTTATTTATTTATTTTAATTTTTTATGAATTACATGCACTACCACACTAATGGTACATCAATGCCGTTAAAATTTTAACAGTTCAGTTAGTTTTTCCGTCCAAAAGCAAGCAATTTGACTAACATTTAGAGGTTAAGGGTCAAATTGACCCCCCAAAAAATAAAGGCCAAAATAATAAAGAAACGAGTAAATGTTAGGGGCTAAATTTATCTTTATGCCGTTTTTTAACACATTAGATCAAAATGGACATGTTCAAGGACCGAGCTAATCGTCCAAGCTCGAAAGCTTGATCAAATTTTGGAAGGGTTTAGACAAAAATACTAGGCTTGAGAAAAAAAATTAAATATAGGATAGGATTGGGTTTGAAGATTCAAGTCTCGAGCTCAGCCCATTTTCTAATATATCATAGTGTGTTATTTTTATATATTAGTAATTTATAGCACATAAAAATTAAATTTATAATAATAAATAATATTAAAATATAAAGAATAAAAAATATTAAATTGCATATACATATAAAATTTTAATAAATGAAAAATATAAATATATAAAAATTTTAAATTAAAATATTTTAAAAATATAGGCTAGCCTAAAATGGGCTTGACTTATCCATTTATAAATATGGGTGAGTTTGGATAAAATTTTAAGCACATATCTCAAGATGGGTTAGGCTTCCTTTGGATTCAAACACAATACGGTGCGTTGAAATTTTTTAACTTGATTTTCAATCTCACTGCACCACAGTGAATTGTTTGGCTGTTTGGATGTCTTGGCTTCCAGCACAATGAGACGTTTCTGCTGCACTGGACAGCCTTATCTCCACTGGTGCTAAAAGCTCCAGTCAGTTCTAGCTGGGGCAGTAGGTATTTTTAAAAGACAAAAATACCCATACTTTAATTTATTATTTTACCGTTTTATCCTTCGATGTTAAACTAATTTCTTTCCCAATCTTATCCTTCGATGTTATACCCATACTGGTTTCTCCCTTGTTCTTGCTGGTTTGTCCTTCGTTTTTGCTGGTTTCTCCCCTCTTTTTTGCTTTGTTCTTGGTTGTGGGAGCTTAGGATATTCTGTTTCTTCAATCAGACTAACAAGTTAAAGATATCTTGTGTTTTTTCCCTCTATTTTCTCATGCTCAACATTTACCCTTTTTCTCAATTAACAGGGGAAGTCTACATTAATTACTGCACTCTCAGATAACTCTCAGATTGTAATCTGTATAGTGATGCAAGGTATATTTATTCTTTAAAACAGTTTTTCCTCAAAGTTAAATACTTTGTTAAAAGTAAAAGGATGGATGTTTTGACCTAATTGGAGGCAATGGCTTTGTGCAGATTGTTTGCAACATTGGATGGTTGATTAAAAAGTGTTGTTCTTCCTTCAGGGTGAGATGGTTTGCTGTCACTCACTGTTATTATTGTTGTTATTGTTATTACTTTTCTTTTAAGTAGTCTGGTTCTAAATGATATACTGACCTTATCCTATATGCAGCAACATTTTATCTTTTGATCTTTGGACCTATCATTTAGCATGCTTTACACACTATTTAGTAATATTATTACTAACTATAATTTTAAGTCATACATAATGAAATTACCTAAACATCTAAACTCAAAAACATTATAACTTAAAGCTTGTAGGGCACAAACCGAATTTCTAAGGCTTTTAACACTTGCTTAAGCAAAAAAAAAAAAACACAAACAAATGCATGTAATTGTTCCCGACAATGATCAAATTATACAGTAGATTCAAAGTTAGAACAGAAAAAAGTGAAAGGAACTCGAAAATAATACCTCAAAGGAACTAGGATAAGAGTCAAATGGAGTCTCCCCTGCTTCAATAGCATCAGTCCCCATTCAATATATATGTATATATCCCTGACTATATATAAACAAAGAACACAAGTCAAGTAATTAAACAGATCAAAAACTGCAAACAAGCTATAAATGATAAAAATTGCAAACCAATCAATCTAGGAAGAAGGAGATTTAATTCATTGACCTGAAATGCAGCTGTCTTCTCAAATGTAGTAATCTTATGCACAAATCCAAAAGCTAAAAATACCTGCATTATTAACTCATTTAGAAAGATGAATGGAAAATAAATCAAGTAAAAGGACTCCAAAAAGTCATTACAACCTATAATTTCCACTAACAAATCTGCCAGAAAATAAGGAATGGGAATAACTTCAACATACCAGGTCTTAAGCATTGAGACAGAAATAATAGAACATATTAACAGAATACACCTTAACAATTGCATCATTTCAAATTTTCTAATGATGTTAACAAAAATTATAGAACATGTAAAATCTATGATTTTGCCGAAGTACTAGAATGAAGTAAAGCATAAAATGAAAACGGATGAAAAAATTGACCTATATGTGCTAAGAATCCTCAAATCTTAAAAAAAACAAAAAACAAAAGATACACTTCAGGCTGCTCAAATTTCAATTTTATCAAGTATTATGTGATAAATAACTGTGCCATCTTCTGAGTAAAAATCAGATACAATCACTATTCTTTTAAAGGTAAAACATAAAGCTTTAGCTGCTTCAAGTAAATTGAAGCGAAGTAAACTACAAATGCAAGAACTATGAAGATTATACTTTGTAGATTACATTGTTCCCAAAGAAAAATAAATACTCTTCTCTAGTAGAATAGTATCAATGAAAATTACTAGCTTATTTCCCAAAAGCAGATATAATTGTCTAGATCTTAGAGAAAAACATTTAGATTGTAGCGATTAGTCCCTTAAACTATTGCTACGTGATTTCACAACTACATTAACAACTACAAATAGTGTTTAATTCCAAAATGGAAAGAGATAAGTACAACTGCATGAGCACAGAAGGAACAGAGGGGTTTTTCATCTTCACAGGCTATTATTGATTAGCCCACTCATTCAATCTTGAATAACAGGGATCAGCAAACAAAAAAATAATGCTAATAATATTAATGAATGGTTATTAAATCAGGAATCAGGAGTACCCATGCCCAACACTAAAAGGTAGGATTTGGAGGTAAGGAAGAGTAGGGAAGAGAGGTAGTGTTAAGGAAAGGAGAAAGGAGACAAACACACATGTGCTCTTTCTCCGGATGCACTAAGCTACCATTGGAGATAATTCCCTTGATATGATCCTGCTAATTCATTCATATTCATGTCAAAACAACAGAAAGCTTTTTTTTTTCTATAGAGCATGACCAAAGCCACACAAATCCTAGTAATTACATAAACTCATATCAAACCTAGAAATTCTTAACCCCCAAAAAAAAAAAGCAAGAAAGACCAAAGATCTTCCTTACCAGATGCAAAACATCAATGGAAACAAGCCGCGCATCTTGACCTTCGATTGTTACCAAAAGAACATTTCCGGCAATATTCGCTGTGGTTTTGTTGTTTACAATCTCTTGCCTGTTAGAATATTGTAGGTAGACCGTTTTGCCTCTAACCTCTGATCAGGACTTTGATCGGTGGAGGTGGATTGGGACTTTGATCGGTGGAAGAGGGAAAATGGGAATGGGGAAATTGCACTGTATTAGTTTATTTTAAAAATAAAAAAAATATATGTAGTGTATTTTAAAAATAAAAAAATATATGTAGTGTATTTCAAAAATAAAAAAATATATGTAGTGTATTTTAAAAATAAAAAAAATATATGTAGTGTATTTTAAAAATAAAAAATATAGTTTATATTCGGTTTATTCGAATTATTTGAAGCATGAAGATGCAATATTTTTCTTGAAAGATGTTAATTTTGAACTTAAATCATGATAATAAAAAATTATGGGATTTCTGAAACAAATTAGGGAATTACCTTTATTGTGAAGATATAGAACAACCCCAAATGTGCAGAGAACTTGAACCAGTTGAATCAAAGACTCTATTTTTAAGCAAAAAATAAAAAATAAACACAACCAAAAAATAAAAAATTATCCTTTCTATATCCTCGTTACTGTTTACCATGGATCTTTGAGAATTTTTTCTTTAGTGTTCATCTTATGGCTTTCATCTATTCGTGGTGTATTATTCTTATTTTTTATGAAATTATATTATTATATCTAATTATATATTTATGGTTTTATGTTTGTTGACATTTAAAATCAAAATAATAATAGATGGTAAAGACACGAAATTTTGTGGAGGGAGATAGTACCTTAGCAACAAAAGCTGTTTGGGATGATGAGCTGACGTTGATATTTTGTGAGCTTTGCGTGAATGAAGTCAATGTTGGTAATAGGCCGACAACTCATCTAAACTCAAAAGGATAGGAAAATGTCCTTGCTCTTTAGCAAAAACACACAAAAAAATATAGAAAACCTCAATTGAAAAATAAGTGAGATACATTAAAAAAGGAATGGAGGTTATGGAGGGAGTTGCTTAAGGAATCTACAGGTATTGGATGGTGTCCATCTAAAAAGACGGTCGATGCTACCGAAGAATGGTGGGCTGCAAAAATACAAGTTAGTGTTAACTTTATCATTATTTTAATATATAAAGTTTATTGAAATTAATAATTTACAATTATAAAAATCTTAGTATAACATTTAACATTTAACATGTTATGTAGGAAAATCCTGATTTTAAAGGATTTAAGAAGAAAGGAATTGAACCACGATTGAATGAGTTAATGTGGCAAATGTTTGCTGGCATTGTAGCCACTAGAGAGAACGCATGGGCATATTCATCTGGTGTTCTTCCAAGTGGGGTTCCTATGGGAGATGATGCAACTAATGAGAGATTTGGTGATTCAGATGAACATAGTAACGAAAATGAAGGTATTCCTCCTGATGAGGTACCATCAAACCATTCTCATGAAATTCCTAATCGAAGAAAACAAACACTTGGGGCTGTACACGGTAAAGGAAAAAAATCAAGTTCAAGTAGAAAATCATCAAGAAAAACATTAACTACTCAAATTGAGAAATTGTATGAGAGTATGACTAGTCCAAGGAAGTCAGTGAATGAAAATTATTTTTCCTCACTCTCAATATACTATTTCAAATGCAATGGATGCTTTGCGTGCTTTGGGAGATGAAATTCCAAAAAAAAAGATAAACTGTACTATTTTGCCACCAAAATGTTCCAAATACCGGTGAAACGAGAAGTGTTTTTGAACTTAGATCTAGATGATAGGGTTTGGTGGCTTTGACGTGAGTATGCTGAACAAAATCCAACTGCATCATTTTCATCCTTGGTAGCAACATCCTCATTTCCCTTCCAACCATACCATCAACCACCTCCACCATAAGCACCTTAGAATTATTATTGTAATATAACTATACTATTTTTTATATGTAAAACTAATGTATGATACTTTTTATGTTTGGTATTTTTATGCTATACTTTTAATCAAGTTTCTGCGTTGTATAGAATGTCACGAAATATTAATTTATTTTTATTTGATTATTTTTTCAGGTTATGGATGAATTTAACAATATGTATAATAGTTTTGATATGAATTATGATACCCTTAAATTAAGTGCAGAAGCTCAACGAAGAATAGCCACAATTGTTACCTAAGTTGAGCACAACAATTAACTGGGTGGACAAAGTATTAAATGGGCACGATGATCGTTGCATAAATAGTTTTAGGATGCCAAAAAATATATTTCACGGCTTGTTGCATGATTTGCAAACAAATTATGGCTTAAAGAATGGGAAAGTATCGGCAATGGAGAAGTTAGCATTATCAATATTGTACATTCTTGGAAATAGAGAATCAAATTCAAATGCAATAGAGCGATTTCAAAAATCTAGGGAAACTGTTAGTCGAATTTTTACTGATATGTTGCATATATTTGCTCAAATGGGAATAGACACGATTAAACCCACTGAAGGTTAATTCGAGGAAGTATCGAACCATATTCGACATGATACAAGATTTGACCTCACTTTAAGGTAAAATTTACACAATCTTTATATTTTTAAAATATAAATTATTTCTAACTTTATCTCATTACTTGTATTTATTTTAAAGGATTGTATTGGGGCCATAGATGGAACACACATAAAAGCATGCATTTCGCCTTCTTGTCAAATACCTTATATCGGATGGAAAGGTGAACCAACTCAAAATATTATGGCAGTTTGTGACTTCAACATGTGCTTTATTTTTGCATTTCATGGTTGGGAAGGAACAGCACATGATAGTAGAATTTTTTTGCAAGCACTTAGAAAACAAGAGTTAAAGTTTCCACACCCTCCATCAGGTTGAACTTTAATTTTTTAATTAATTTTTACATAAAAAATATTAAAATTTTTAATTTATTTTTAAACTTGATATTATGTTTTACTTTTTTGTAGGAAAATATTATCTTGTGGATTCAGGATATCCACAAATGGCAGGTTTTCTAGGTCCATATAGGGGGAATGATATCATTTACCTGAATTTCGTCGAGGTAATCATCAAGTATCTGGAAAAAAAATCTTTAATCATGCTCCTTCTTCATTACGCTCTGTGATTAAACGAACATTTGGAGTGTGGAAAAAAAATGACCAATATTAAGAGATATTCCAAGTTATTCATTCAACAAGCAAGTTTTAATAGTTATTACAACAATGGTTTTGCATAATTACATTCGAAGACATGCTTGGTCAAATGATGAGGATTTTCGAGAATTTGATAATATACCCGACATGCCAGTCTCTTTAGGCCATTTTGATAGAGGCAAATCGAGTTCTTCTAATAGAGAAAGTGACCTTGAAATCACGATGTTAAGGGAAACCATTGCAAACTAGTTTAATGAATCCATATTTGTAAAAATATTTTGTATCATAACCTAATTTCTAGTAATAATGAAACTTGTTATGTCTTATGTTACTATATTTTTTATTAAAAATCATCAGTTTAGATACTTCAAAATTTGATCAAAGTATAATGTTACTATTTGTGAAAATAATATTTATCATTGTTATAAAAAATATTTAACTATAAAAAATTAAAAATAATTATCATTTTATCTAATAAATAATTTAAATTGATTATATAATTCATTAAAATATTGAAAGATACATTTTAATATTTTATTAAATAAATTTATAAATTCACATATTTTAATAATTTTAAAAATGTAAAATAATTTTAAAAAATTCTATTATATATAAATTCTAATCTGATGTCCTTAATAGTCATTTTTTATTCTCACCTCTCCGTTACAGCTGCGTTTGAATCCAAACACACACTCCACCATTGTTTCTAATCTCACCGCTACAGTATCCAATCTCACCGTTACAATAACTAATCTCACTGCCACTGTTGTTTTTAAACCTCACCGGAGGTAAACACACCGCCCATCCAAACTAGCTAACTAGTAAATAAAATTGTTAAAAATATTGGTATTATTTTGTTAGATTAACATGTTTAAGAATTGAATCCATGTTTAATGGATTTATTAATATAAAATATTTTCTCTCACCAAATTTATGTATCTATATTGTTAATAAAATTACTGATTGAGTTGATGTCCGGTTGACTTTCCATATTAAAAACAAGTTATATTATTTGAGAGTATCTTAATATTTTTAACTTTAAAAAAAATGCAGAAGATGAGATTTGAATCCATATCAATTACAATGAAACATTTAAAGTGTACCGCTCAATTAAAATTTTATTTTAATTTATTTATACATTTTAACTTTGTTATGCACGCTCCATTACTTCCATCATTTGAAAATTTATGTTATTTTTAAACACACCTATCTTCTAAATATGTGGTTTCTACATGCATATGTCACAGACTTAGAGTTTTCTCACGCAATCCGTGCGGCCTTAGGCAGTTTCTTTGCTTAAAAACGCCTAAGTCAGCCTAACTCGCAATGATAAATGATTCAACAGCAAAAACGCCTAAGTCAGCCTAACTTGCAATGATAAATGATTCAACAGAATTCCTTCAAGGCACTCACGAAGAACAGCAGAAGAACGAACGTTGAAAGATGAACGAAAGCCACAGAAAAGCAAGAACACTTGAGAGAAAAGTTTGAGTGAATACTCTCAAAATTCTTATTGATAACTTAATGAATTACAATGAGCAAAAATGTCTCTATTTATAGTTGAGCCTCAAAGTACACCAAAGGCTACAATTAAAAGCTGTATACAATTAAAACTCTAAGACACAATTAGAAGCTGTATACAATTAGAACTCTAAGATTACATAATCATATCTTCTTGGATCACTTCCCATATTTACCAGACTTTTGGGATGGGCTTTTAATCACTCCAGGCAACGGGCCAGTTTGGTTGGGCCAAATGACCTCCTTCAAATACGATAGATCGCACAAGTTTGTCATAGTTGCGTGCTCCCATGCGCAACCCATAACACATACACGTGTGATAAGATTTTTAATTGTTATTATTGTTTTGTAAATTAATTTTATGAGATATTTTGCTTTATCGTTATCAAAAGGCAAACACAAATCTATTTTTAATAATAATAATACTCTTGAAAGACATTATTGAATGAAACTGTTACGAAACTCGAATATGAACAATAATATTAAGATTTTAAAATAAATGAAAATAAATAAATATCTGTTATCTTCTACTATTGTGAATACATTTAAAATTCTAAGGTAAATCCTAAGATGATAACGATAAAAAAATGTTTCTTTATTTAAAAAATTGGGTTAAAATATGTTTTAAATCCTTATACTTTTCTTACATTTGGAATTTAGTCTCCTATTTTTATTTTAAGGAATGTAGTCTCTATTCTTTTCGAATACAAATTGCAAGTCCAATTGTTAACAACGTTAAATTTTTTCTTATTACATGAATATCAAATGATTATTATTTTTTGTTTAACAATTTAACTTTAATTTTGAAATTTGAAAATAGAGAGAAAATAAAAGTAAAATGATTAAATTTCAAATGAACAAAAAGAACATAGCCTTAAATCATATTTTAACCTTTTTTATTATTTTTAAATTTTCTAACAAAATAACTAGATTTTTTTGTTTATTTTTATTTTGGGTAAACTACACCATTAATTAACAAACTGTAGGTATGTTTTTGTTTTGGTCACTTAACTGAAAAAAGTTACAATTTGATCACTAAATTATTCAAAAATTTTCATTTAAATCACTAAACTAAGTGACGGGCTATTAAGGGTGACAATTGAACAATCGGTAAGGTGGATCGGTAACCATTAACAAGTAGAAAAATATATTTTAGATCCAAATTGATTTGACGATTAATGTCGGAGATCGAGAAAAAAATATTTAAATTTTTGTTCACAAATTCATAATATTCAAAACTATTTTATTTAAAAAAACTGAACTATTAAAAGGCAATACGAATAAAAATTCATATAACATTAATTTTAAATTTTAACATCTTAACTTAAATCGAAACTTTAAATTTCAGAAATGAAATAATCAATGGTTTAAACTTTGAAACTCAAAATCATTGGACAACAACATATTAATCTAATAAAAGTCAGTGAAATCCCATCTTCCCCACCTAATTTCTCAAGCATCAAAAAGCATTTCCCTTATAATCAAAGACTCCATTTTTATTCAATAAAAAACATTAAAATCAATGAACAGAACAAAACCACTTCCTATTTCCTTTAAAACCTTCTACTCCAATTCACCATGCAAATTGCAATGTTACCCAGTCTGCAAGATAAAGAAAGACCATAAAAAAAAACCAGACAAAACTGAAGTGATTCACTTGTCAACGGGCCCTATCCTGTTTCTTTTTTTTTTTTCTGACCGAAGAGTAAAGTGGTTCGATAACTTTGATTGGTCGAGTTAGTTAGGTCCCGCCCTTTTCTTAGACTCCACTTTCAAAGGGTTTTGAATCACCAGCGCCTCTATAAATGAAGGGTCTTCCCATTTGCTGCTTCATTAGTCGACAACATAAGCATCCCTCCAAGGTTTTTCTCTATAATTTTCAATTGTTTTTATTTGATTCTCATTTCATCTCATTTCCCCTTTTTTGGTGTTTGTTATTAGAGATCCGAAGAAACCATGGAGAACCCACAATTGATGTCTAACAGTGGCTGCTCTGAGGTGGGTTTCTTTTGTTCTTTTGTTCTTTTTGTTTTTGGCTTAAAAGGGTATCCATTTTTCATATTATTCTCCTTGATTTTGGCTTTAAAATGAGACTAATTGGCTAAAAGTATGTGCAAATTCGTGCCTGTTTGCGTACATAGACCAGATTTTAATAATAGAAATGGATTAAACCTTAAAAAAAAGGACTGGTTTGCTGTTTAATGAGTAATTGTGTGGTTTGGAAGTATTTTTCATGTTGATTCTTTTATTTTCTTTTGGCAGAATTTGAACCAAGCTGCTAATATAATAGTGAATCATGATTTTTCCAATGGACTGCACTCTTGGCATACAAATTGTTGCAACGGCTTTGTTGTTTCGGCCGAGTGTGGTGGCCGAGGCAAACCGTTGTCGTCATCGAGGTCCAGTGGTAATTACGCAGTTGTCACGAATCGAACCAAATGTTGGCAGGGTTTGGAACAAGATATCACGAGCAGAGTTTTGCCGGGTTCTACGTACTCGGTTTCTGCTTGTGTTGGAGTGTCGGGACCACTTTCAGGGTCTACTGATGTGTTGGCGACTTTGAAGCTTGAAAACCATGGCTCGGCTACTAGCTATATGTTAATTGGAAAGTAATGTTTCTTTTACTTTCATTGCATTACATTTCTTTGTATGTAAGACTCGAACCTTTTTGCTTAATGATATTTGTGATTGTAGAACCTCTATGTCAAAGGAGAAGTGGGAAATTGTTGAAGGTACATTCTTGTTATTGGCCGTGCCTGAACGGCTTGTATTTTATCTGGAAGGGCCTTCTCCCGGTGTTGACTTGCTTATCGATTCAGTGGTTATTAGCTGTCCTAGTTCAAGCGAATCCGAGGTAACATCCATTATGTTATGTTCATTTTCATCCGTTGTCTTACGTGACCTAGTTTGATATTTTTGGCATTGTTTTTTATTTTGAAAGAGTGCAAGCATAGGAGCTGGAGACGATAACATCATCATAAACCCGAAATTCGAAGATGGCCTCAATAACTGGTCTGGAAGAGGCTGCAAGGTTGCTTTACATGATTCTATGGCAGATGGGAAGATAGTTCCGCAATCCGGGAAAGCTTTTGCTTCTGCAACTGAGCGTACGCAGAACTGGAATGGAATCCAGCAGGAGATCACTGGAAGAGTGCAACGAAAGCTTGCTTATAGTGTGGCAGCTGTAGTACGGATATTTGGTAACAATGTCACTGCCGCTACTGTACAAGCCACATTATGGGTCCAAACACCAGGTCGCAATGATCAGTACGTCGGAATTGCCAAGTAAGTTCTTTATTTGTTCCAATTGTTTTGTATGGAATCTGTGAAGCTTTAACCTTTGGTTGCCCGTGGTGTTCATGTTCGCGTCTTGATCATTTTTTCTTTTGATCTAAAAGTGTGCAGGCAACCGACAAGGATTGGGTGCAATTGCAAGGAAAGTTCCTTCTAAATGGTTCCCCATCGAAAGTAGTCATCTATTTAGAAGGTCCACCTCCCGGTACCGACCTTCTCGTCAATTCCTTAGTTGTAAAGCATGCTGAGAAAACCCCTCCTTCACCTGCACCAGTTATCGAGGTGAGTTCTATAATTTCATTGTGGAATCCAGTATTCCTTTTAATATAGTACTTGTGTCCAGCACGTATTTGGATATTAGTACGGAGTATGATCCTCCAAACATACAGAAAAACTTACAAAACATTGAACATATATGTATTGGGCATATACCACCATCCGACTCTTACCTTCTAGTCCGGGTGACATATACTTATGGGACAGTTTACTGATATGTTTTTACTTTTTGTAGAATCCTGATTTCGGAGTTAATATAATTACCAATAGCCAACTGGATGACAGTACGAATGGATGGTTTCCTCTTGGCAACTGCAATTTGAGTGTCGGGTCAGGCTCGCCACATATACTCCCTCCAATGGCCAGAGCTTCCCTTGGCGTTCATGAACCTTTAAGTGGCCGTTATATCCATGTGAAAAACCGCACGCAAACTTGGATGGGCCCAGCTCAGATGATCACCGATAAGGTGAAACTTTTCTTGACATACCAAGTATCAGCTTGGGTTCGAATTGGTTCCGGAGCAAATGGTCCTCAAAACGTAAACGTTGCTCTCGGTGTGGACAACCAGTGGGTTAATGGTGGACAAGTTGAGATTAACGATGATAGATGGCACGAAATTGGTGGTTCCTTTAGAATCGAGAAGCAACCATCCAAGGTTATGGTTTATATCCAAGGTCCAGGTGCAGGTGTCGATTTAATGGTCGCTGGAGTTCAGATTTTCCCGGTTAATCGAGAAGCAAGGTTCAAATATCTGAGGCATCAAGCTGATAAGGTACTCAGGTTTCTTTAGTATTTACTTATATCGAAATATGCAGACTATAGAAAACAGAAATCGAATTTTTTTGAACCCTATATAAGCAGAGAATTGCTACCATTTATCATGAAAAAGTCGGAAACTAACAGATAAACTTATCTTCGAACTATTAGTCCTAGCTGAAATTTTACTTGTAATGAATGTCTTTGGCTCGAATACAGATCCGAAAGCGTGACATTGTCCTCAAATTCTCGGGAGCTGGTTCTAGCAGTTTGTCGGGGACCAATGTGAAAGTCGTGCAAACGCAAAACAGTTTTCCTATTGGGTCATGCATGAGCAGAACGAATATAGACAACGAAGATTTCATTAATTTCTTTGTGAAAAACTTCAACTGGGCAGTGTTCGGGAATGAATTGAAGTGGTATTGGACCGAACCGCAACAAGGAAACTTAAACTACAAAGATGCCGATGATATGGTAGCTTTGTGCCAAAAACACAACATAGAAACCCGAGGTCATTGTATTTTCTGGGAAGTACAAGCCACGGTCCAACAATGGATTCAAGCATTGAACAAAGACGACTTAATGAAAGCTGTTCAAAACCGTTTAACCGACCTTCTCACCCGTTACAAAGGTAAGTTCAAACACTACGATGTGAACAATGAGATGTTGCACGGATCGTATTATCAAGACAGATTAGGCAAAGATATCCGAGCAAACATGTTTAAGACTGCAAATCAGCTTGATCCATCTGCCACATTATTCGTGAATGATTATCACATTGAAGACGGATGCGACACTAGATCATGCCCCGAAAGGTATATTGAACACATTCTTGATTTGCAAGAACAAGGTGCACCCGTTGGAGGAATCGGAATTCAAGGACATATAGATAACCCTGTAGGACCAGTTGTGTGTACTGCTCTTGATAAGTTAGGCATTCTCGGCCTTCCTATCTGGTTTACGGAGCTCGATGTGTCTTCAATCAACGAACACGTGAGAGGGGAAGATTTAGAAGTTATGCTTAGAGAAGCTTTCGCACATCCGGCTGTGGAGGGTGTAATGCTGTGGGGATTTTGGGAACTGTTCATGAGCCGGGATAATGCACACTTGGTGAATGCCGAAGGCGATGTTAATGAAACTGGTAAAAGGTTTCTTGCTCTTAAACACGAGTGGTTGTCTCATGCTCGTGGACAAGTAGATGTACAAGGACAATTCAATTTCCGAGGCTTTCATGGGAAGTACGCCGTGGAAATCGATACTCCCTCTAAGAAGATCGTGAAAACTTTCGTCGTCGACAAGGGTGATACCCCACTGGTTGTTCCCGTTGAATTATGAATTCCCTACAAACCTAACAAAGGAGGTAATGAGATCTCTCCTCATGGATCATCCATTATTTCCATAAAACCATACATACATACACACACGCGTATATGCGTACATACATGTATATATACACACACATCATACAAATGCTTGTGATTATCAAATGCATGGGTTGTTTGTTTGCAAAAGTTTGATTGTTTCCATTGTAACATAAAAAGGTGAAGAAATAAAAGCATGTTTCTTTTTTCAGTTATTTAACTAACTCTATCTCCAATGCCAGTTAATTCTGCTATGTATATATAAGGTTAAATTCTGTTATTAGTCCCTGTACTTTACGAGAGTTATGGATTTAATCTCTATACTTTTTAGAATTTGAAATTTTAGTCCGGGCCCAAACAATAACAATTAAATTTGCTTGGTTAAATTCAATTACTAATCTTGTATTATGTGTACAGTTGTAGATTTAATTCATATTCTCCAATTGGATCGTTCTAAGTCTCTATACTTTACAATTTTTGAAACTTCAATCTTGATGCAAACAACAACTGTTAATCTATTAATTGAATTTTTAACGAGTAATATGTGAAAATATAAGCAGATATGTTTTGTGCATCAATTTTTTGGAAATAAATGAATTTAAAAATTATTGTTTAGTGAAGACTAAAATTTTAAAATTAAGAAAGGATTAAAAACGATTAAAGTATAGGGATTAAATCCATAGTTTTTGTAAAGTACGAAAACTAGTAATCGAATTTAACCTATATATAAACAAAGAACCCACAATAGCCCAATTCTATCATTGTTCAAGCTGCAGCATGTCTAAAGAAGGCCCAAGGGATCAGACATAAACAGAAGTACTAGGTTTTAGCGATTAAAGTCTATCATTGTTCAAGCTGCAACATGTCTAAAGAAGGCCCAAAGGTTCAGACATAAACAGAAGTACTAGGTTTTAGTGATTAAGTGAAGTGACATCGATTTTGAGTTTAATTTTTGAATAATTTTCATCTTTTATTATTTAAAAATAGAAAAAAATGTTTGGTGGGAGAAATGAAAGTTCTTAGCCTAATTTTTACCATTTTCTTTTATTGGATTCTACCACCAAGTAGAAAAAAAACTTTTGCTATTAGTCCCTATACTATGTTCAAGCTTTTGATATAGTTCTTTTACTTTAATTTGATTCTTTTAGTCTTTATATTTTTGAATTTTAAAATTATAGTCCTGACCCGACTATAACTATTAAATTTATTGACTTAAATTATGTTATTTCCAAAATCGGATACTATAAGCATTATTAGATGTGTAATGTTATGTTAGCTTTCTATTTTCACATATTACTAACAAAAATCAGTTAATGAATTTAATAATTGTCGCTTGCTTTAAGACGCAATTTTAAAATTTGAAAAGTATAAGGACTAAGAATGATCCAATTGCGAACATGGACTAAATCTATAAATTTACATATGGTAATTATAGTTTGGGTCAAGATTGAAATTTTAAAATTAAAAAGTGTAGGGACTAAAATTGACTAATTGAAGAGTACAAAGACTAAAATTAACCAAATTTAAGTACAAAGATTAAATCCACAACTTATACAAAATACAAGGACTAATAACAAAATCTACCTATTTCCCCTCCAAATCAAAACACAGTTTTAAACCCACAATAATTCCAACTTAAATAAAGTAAAAATCAACATGTTTTTTTTTTCCCAAATAGGTATCATTTATTAATGATTTTCTCTTGTCAACAGTACAAATATTGAACTTTTGGGCATATACGAGAAAACAGCAAATTTACTAGGATTAATTAAACAAAAAGGGACCCCCAATTGCAATTTTACCATCCAATTTATGCCCCTCTCACCATCTACTTTCCTACTAGACTACCACCATTAATTATTGTTATTGTACTACACTTTATGAGTTTACATAGTGCATTAATGAAATTTCTCCACATCAAATCATGTACAACTTCATTATAGTCATATATATAAGTACTTTTGTCCACCTTGAGTTGATTTTAAAGTGGAATTGTCTTCTTGGTGTATTGTGTTAGATTGAATTGGATTAATGTAGGTTAATTAATTTAGATTTATTTTTTAGTTATTTCGAATTTAAATTAATTATGGGTTTAATTTGTTTTGGTATTTTTTTATGCTCGTTTTATTGTTTATGTTCAAGGTTTGTAACTGTTCATCTCAACAATATTATCTTCAACGTTCAAGCTTACCTTCTCTCATTCAAAATGTATCGTGCCTGACTACTGCTAGGTTTAAATTATTTTAGATTGATGTCATTTAACCTTACTAGATGAGTTTTTCATCAAATTACTTCTTTGGGTCATTATAAATTCAGATAATTTTTCGACTTTGAGGTGAACAAGTTTGATGCTTTAAAAACTTTTTTTTTATACTCAATTTAGATGGAATAAGTTTAAGGTTAAAATATGTCATAATTTCTTATATTGTTCACAAGCTTAGAGTTTAATTTCTACACTTTTATTTTCATAAATTTAATCTTTTTATTTTTCAAATATTAAAATTTAAGTCTAACTATTAACACTATTAAAATTATTTCGTCAAATACAAGCTCATTACAATGCTATTATTTTAGTCTACTAATTTTTTTTAAAATTCAAGTTAGTTCAAATTACATTTTAGGTCATTTAAAGTTCAAATAATTTCCGAGTTTGAATTGAACAAATTTAATATTTTTTAACTTTTTATAATCAATTTAGATGAAATAAATTTAAGGTCAAAATATCTCATAGTTTTTATACTCTTCACAAATTTAAACTTTTTTTTAATTTCAAACAACTTTGTACTATTTATTTTGATTAATTAAATTTAAAAAATTGTGTTGGGTTTTGTGAATTAATGAGATTGTAAAGTGGGTTATGATAGGTTAGGGGTTGTGTTTGATTAGACCCAAAAATAGTGTCATCCCCCTGTTACTAAATACTTGGCTCCAGTGGACCCCATTTTCCCACATGGGTGTGTATAGTGTAGGTTACCACCTCCTTCCCTAGCGCACGTTAGTCTCTTCCCCTTTTGTAAAAAGAATCCTACTTTCTTCAATCCTCATGGATTAATGGGAAAAATTGGGTGTCTGTCAAATTTTATAAAAGAAAGGAGTTTTACAGTTTTGATGTGATTGGATATTGCAGACTCCACAAAGTAGGTTAAGAATAGTGGTAAATTTTTTGATATTTTTAAATTATGGGTTTGAATTTTGTGAATAATAAAAAAATAATATTAAAAGAATCTTATTATTTTAAAAAATATGATAAGTGATTAAATCAATTAAATTATTGAATCGATTAAGCTATTAATTTAAAGATAGTTAAATAAGAAATTAAAAAATTGTTGATTGAATCTCAGTTTAATTGACATCATTATTATTGTAATGGTGAGAATGTGAGTTTGGACATGCAATAGCGAGTCTTGGCGTTAAGATCTAAAGGGTTTAATTAAAAATTTCAAAAATTAATTGAAGGATTTAACGAGAATATTTAAAAATTTTGATAGATTTTATTAGAACTTGATGAGAATTGATAAAAGTTTTAGAGCTAATTAATTTTTCCAAATCTTTTAGGGCACAACTAAATTTAGGAGTCTAAATTTTGTTAAAATTTTTATATAAAAACAAAATAAAAATTTAAGGGTATGAGGAAGATTATGATAAAATAAAATTGTATAAAAACAAAATATATTTTAAAAGATTGAGTATTTGGTATGCTCAAGTATACTTTTATTATTCTATAAATAGTTTTAAAATATTCACACTTGTCTCTTTTTAAATATATATATTTTAATATCTTTTTAAAATATTCACACTGCTTGTAGTGTTTAAAATGCTTCAGTAAAGTGTACCAAATAATTTTACATTTTAAAATAGGTTTATACTTTATATCTTTTTTGCTAGGTTTTTAGTTCCGATTTTTCGTCTATTCCTAATTATATAGTATTAACTAAATTGATTAAACTATTGATTCCACAATAACTTAAAATTATAACTTGAGCAATAAAATGAGCCAAAATTACAAAACCAAAAACATATTTTGTGGATTGAATCTTATTTTCATTTGCCAGTTATTGTCACTACGGAAACGTGAGTTTAAATACGCTTAATTATATAATATTTTTAAAATTAATTTATTCTTTTTTGTCAATTTAATTCAAAAATTTCCTCAATTCATAATTACGTAACATCGATTAAACTGATCTAATTTCTTACCATCAATTCAACCCATCAATCTAATCCTATTTTGATAATATTAAAATTATCTTTTGTTTAGATACTTTAGATTTTAAATTTAATCAAAATGAATACAGAAAGATATAAATAATAAAAGAAGAATTGTTGGCAAAGGGAGGTGGGACTGGCGGAGGAGTGCATCGGGAAACAGCTCCCGCGCTGCTTTCGCGCGCCACTCACAGAAAGGAGGGGCAGTAAATGGGACCCAAAGGAGCAGAGCAGGGGGACGAGTGGGTGAGAGACTGAGTGAGACTCCGAGTGATCTCACAGTTTGTTCAGCTTTGAGCTTAATTAACTGGTAGTTGTGAGTTAAATGTGTCAGTATCACATTCAAAAAAAAACTTGACTCAGTGAAAGACTCAAGATTGAAGGCTGACTGAGTTACTGTTGTTTTTTGAGAAGCTTTATTTTTTTAATTCTTTTAGAAAGAAAGAAAAAGGGAAGTGAAGTGAAGTATTTCTGTCTTGCTCTTATGTCTTGTCTCTGTTATTTGCTGTCTCCTGTCTTTTCTGTTTTCTACTCTATTTGCCTAACTTTTTAACTTATATTTTAATAATTAATTTTTATTATAAAGTGAATATTTTAGGATTTTAATATTTATTAAATACATAATTATATTAATAAATATAAATTTCGAAAAAGCATTATAAATATTTTATTCATGAATAAATAATGTATATTTATGTCTAGGGTAAATTTTAAAAAATGTTGTTTTCAAAAATTATTAGGATTTAGGTTGATTTTTTATATTTAAAGAAATAAATTGATTTTAATAAGATAGTTAAATATTAGCGGTCTTTATTCAATAATTTATTAATAAAATTATAGTTGAACAAACTAATAATTTATTAATGAAAATCATTAAGCACGTCCTATTGAATATGCTCTATTTCTTGAAGCAAATGAAACAATATATAATAAATTTGAAAGATGCAATCGTGGATATGTACGTAGTAACCGTAAAAAGTTGATCATAATAACTCTTTTCACCACCAAAAGTGAAAATGAAGATAAACAAGAGAAGAACAAAATTATAAAGAGAATCCTTCAATGAATTGAGAAAATTTATGTCATCAATATGGTATGAAAAGCTATTTATCACGTATCTATCGTGACGTCTAAACATTTTGTTAAACTCTATTAATATTCTATCAAACAAAAAGAAAATGATGCGGAAACTAATAATATAATTGATGTTAAACCAAATTTGACATATAAAATGATAACTTTCATGAATTGTATGATATAACACGATAAAAACAGACGACATCTTTAAGATAATGATTAAAAAATTATTACTTTATTAAATATAAATATCAATAAAAATTCCATCAATATCTATACGCGTCGTACCGATAAATTATAATAATATTTCTCATTACATTTAATTTTTAAAATAATTTTACATTTTATCAGCTAAACAATAAATTTTTATATTCCAACTCAATAAATTAAAACAAAGAGTACATTATTCTCTTCAACTCATTGGAATTAATTAGTCAAATCAAGGAATACTTATGTGCCATTATTAGTATTGCCATTTGCCAAGAATGGCAAAAGCATATTCAAAAGGGATTAGAAGAAAATTTGTAAAGATTGAGTGGGTATTATATTATAGAATATTATTGTTTGGATAATAAAAGTATATATGCATATGTTTGGATTTGCTGTGACTAATGCCTATTGACATCACCAATTTAATTATTGTGTTATTACTATTATGATCATGATAAGCATTAAAAATTAGTCAAAAGTGCAGTGAATCGAATTAATGGTAAAATCGAAGTTTTGAAATTTTGAGATTTTAGATTTAAATAGAAATTTATGTTTGAAATTTTTATTTAAGGTGTTATTTGATAAATTAAAAAACAAGTGTTAATCTGAATTTAATTGATAAAATTTGTTTGACAAGTTACTTAAAATTAAGTTCGAATACAAAAAAAAAGATGATAATTTCTCAAAATGTAACAGCGATCCTAATATTTTTTTTCCCTTGTTAAAGAATCCAAATTAATTTGATTAATAGACGTAAAGGTGGAATGTTTATCTAAAAAAAGCAAAAATGACAGTTGCATTACATTATTTTAAATAAAATGTTATTTCCCGATTGAATTTTAATTCAATTGGTATGAGTATTATTGTCAATACAGGAGGACGTGGGTTTAAGTGTGCTGAAGCGTGTTATCTTCCAATTTATAGGTTAGGGAGAAACTATGAGTAATTTTAAACATTGTGTAAAAAAAGAATAGATACGATCAGAATCTACAATAAAATTATTAAATAAAATTCGATTCTTAACTTTTATTTAAATTTGTTAATTTAACAGTTCACATGACAAATTTTAATATTATTATTCATTATGTTAATTATGTCTACCTATCGAATCTAAGTGTATGTGTTCTATATGATTCCACGTTACACATTATTGGAACATTTTAAAAATTAGAAAGAAAAAAAAGCACCCAAATTGAAAAAAAGTTGATCGCTTTGGATTCTTGTAATTAAGTCTTAATTGGTTGCTTAAGCAAGTGTTAAAGATAATGCTAAGCCATAATTATTAGCCAATTATACTTCAGTCTATATAATTAATGGTTAAGGTAGAGATTTGTGATGAATGTGTAATTAGGATATACATATTAATGTGTAATTGTATTGTATTTTGTGTTAATTTATGTCTTTTGTACACATATTTTATTTATAATTAGTATGATCCACTCATGCTTCGTGTTGGGTTGATTTTTGTTTATGTTAAATTATGGAGTAAAAATTTAAAGAGTAAATATATTTTAAGCAAAGTTTTTAGAATTAAAATGTTGATCGAACTGGTCAAACCACTGGTTCGTATGGTTCAATTAAATGAATCATTAAAAACATAAAAATAAAATTTGGGTTCAATCGATTTTTTAGTTTAGTTCTACCAGCTCGTACCAGCTTGCAAGTCAATGAGTTTGATGTCTCTCTCTGGATTGGTACCTCTACCGGTTCAATCGGTTTTTTAGTCTAGTTCTACCAGCTCGTACCAATTTGCAAGTTAATAAGTTTGATGCCTCTCTCTAGATTGGTACCTCTACCGATTCAACAGGTTCAAACAACCATAACTTTAAATCTTTATACTTTGTACATTTGGAATTTAATCTCTCAACTTTTTGAATTTAAAAATCCGATTTCAAATTATGTATAATCATGTAATATTTTAATTTAAAAAATTAACTATATTAGTTATTTAAATTAATTAATAAAATTACAAAAATAAGATGAAAGTACATGTCTAACTTGGTTGGTTGAGTGAAGGAATTAATTTGAGTTTGTTGAATATCAAAATAATAAAATATTTGAAATTATCAAGTGGGCTCTTAAGATCAACCGAAAGATAAACCATGCTCACATAAAATATAAATTCATCAAAGTAGGTGTATTGTTTTGGTAGTAATATATATTGGTGTATTTTAAAGTGTCATTTATCAAGAGTTAGTATAGCTCACGACATGTTTAATAATATATTTTTGAAGAGTTTGTGCTTTGTTTTAATTTCGAGATTTTATATCTCATTTTCTCATATTGAAATCTTTAAAGTATCATTTATACCTACCTACACAAGTCGTATTGAGTGAGAGCACCTCTATTATTGAAAAAATTGAAGAGTTTATGCTTGGTGGGTTTTTAACTCGTGTATTATAGCATTGGATAAGATGGGTTTTTAATTTTTGCGAGTGTTTAAATAATTGTAAGTGAGAACGTTGGATTATAAAGTGGGTTCACTTTAAGTCACTATAACAAAACAAGTTTTTAGTAGCGGCTTCTATTTGCAGCGTTTTGATAAGCGCCGTAAAAAACGCCGCTAAATTTTGCAGCATTTATACAGACCAAAGAGATCACTAATTTAACACTACCTCTTGAAACCTTCCTCTTTCAGACAAAAACTAATTTTTAGCCATAGGAAAGCATTTACTTAATTTCTTAAGGGGCAACCACGATCCTTTCAGCAACCTTATCGAGATCCCGTTGGTCGTTTGATGTGAATTTCCAACCACTAATTCACAGGGACATGATTTTAGTTTATATAACATATGAAAGAATGTTGATTATATGCAAATATAAACAAAACAGGATGTTGATTATATGCAAATATAAACAAAACAGGATGATGCATGATATAAATAAGCTTTTCTTATGTTACTCAGACACGGGTGTGGCAGTCGAATGCGGAATGTCTCATAGATGAGTACATCAAAATATTGATAAATTATTGTAATCAGAGATCATCCAATTTTAGGGCTAAGCATCCATTAAATCTTATAGCTTAATAATAATCACAAACAAAACGGAAAAAACTTACACGGCGATGCGGCAGAGGAGTGTCGACGGCGATGTAGCAAAGGGGACAGTCGATGGCGATGCAGCAGATGGTCGGGGAAAATCAAAGGGATTTTGAGATTTCGATTTGGGGATTTTTATTTGGGGAAAAAATTAAGGGATTTGGGGATTCTGACTTTTAGGGGAAAAAATAATGGATTTTGGGATTATGGTTTAGGGATAAAACTAAGCAGAGCAAAATAAAATCATACTTTGCGACGTTTTTGAACGCCACTATTGCTTACCTTTTGCGGTATTTTTTTCATAAACGCCGCTACTGCTTGACTTTTTGAGGCGTTTTTCTCATAAACCCTGCTACTGCTTTACCTATTGCGACGTTTTTCTGTTAGCGCCACCAATGTATAATATTTGCGGCGTTTTCCATCCAAACGCCACTAAAAACGTCGATAAAACCTTAATTTCTTGTAGTGAGTACATGAATTGCGTAAACATCATTTGGGTTCGTATGCTTTTGTTGGAAGTATATTTGTAACACCCCTAACCCATATCCGTTGCCAGAACAGGGTTACAGAGCATAACCAGAGTTTATAGAACAATTACGATTAATTCATGTCATTTACTATGCATAATCAAAACCAAACATTTTCAATCATATCATCTCTTAAATGGACCCTCGAGGTCCAATATATGTATAAGAAACAAGTCAGGACTAAATCGAGAACTCAGTGAATTTTTTACGAAATTTTGAAATTTTTCTTAGGTGCAGGAGACATACACCCGTGTGTACATGTACTCAAACTTACCTAATTGTGTAATCATGTAAGTTTAGCAAAATTCAATTCAACCATACTAAATATGCATATATTAAACATGATATATCCTCTTACATATACATCAAACATGTTATCACTAGCCATTCCAACGGCTAGATACAATCAACCGTTTATATACCCTCATTTGGCCAACTTAGTTTATATATGCCATTATACCAAAATAAGTTTCCTATCTATACCAAAACAAGCTAAAGGATGGTGTGATGATGCTCCGACCGATTTCCAACCTTTATGAGCTTCCAAGCACTACAAAAGAGAGAAAGAAAACCAAGTAGGCATTTAATACTTAGTAAGTTCGCATAACGAGAATTTAACTTACCACTCAGGTTCATTTAAAGTTAACATGCAAACAACATGTATCCAAAGCAAATTGGCCATTTGCCTAAACATATATACTCATCAAGCAAGGTAGTCATGATTTCCAAGTATTTTCAAATAACAAAGACAAGTTTTTCATGTAAATATTTCTATGTAATTTGAAGCAGTTACAATTATTAATTATTTCAGATCTTATCTTAACTTATATCAGAATTTTGACTGTTGAACCTTATAAAATATCGATGGATATCGGGTAGGTAGTACACATGAAGTGTACGAATCTATAATCCGTCAATTCACATTCAGGAGTGTTCATGAGAACACTTAAACAGGAAGCACTCTCTCGAGCCATATAACGAGAAGCTCACATGAGCCATGTAACGGGAAGCTTATCCAGGCTATAACAGGAAACTCATAAGAGCTATACTCAGGAAGTTCACAAAGAACTTTTAATCGAGAAGCTCACGAAGAGCCATGTAACAGAAAGCTCCGGATAGCCATATATCGAGAAGTTCAAGCAAGCATTATCGGGAAGCTCACAAAGAGCCAATTTAACAGGAAGCTCACGAATAGCCTATATCGGGAAGCTCATAAGAGCGAAGGTGTGTCCACAACACATGTAGAATCACAACCTATCAGGACGCTCCGAAGAGCTATAACGGGAAGCTCGCAAGAACCACACAACGGGAAGCTCGAGAGGGCTAATAACAGGATGCTCATGAGAGATAATAACGGGATGCTCATTCGAGCTGTGGTGTGTCTGCAATATATGCTAGATCACAACCAATTAGGAAACTTATATCCATCGAATTTCATTTATTCAAACGGGACTTAACATTTCTTGGGAATGTCAGATATATAATTATTTTCATATACATAACAAACTCATAATTCACATACAATATTCAATTCAAACATGAAAAAATTCATAATTTAGTTATACGAACTTACCTCGATACTTGTTCGTATACAAGAATCTACTAATCCGAAATTTTTTGTTTTTCTCGATCCAATTCCGTACTAGGTCTATCCGGATCTGTACGAGTAAATTTAACTTAATTTAATGAAATTCATATCCAATTCACTCAAATTCAAATTTTAGGCAAAAGTATCATTTTGCCCCTATACTTTTGATTAATTTTAATTTCGTCCCTAGGCTCGGAAAAATGATATTCATGCAATTTAGTCCTTATTCCAAGCCTAGTCGATTTTTACATATAATATTTACAGCTCATGTATTTCACAAAAATTAGAAATTTTCCATGAATTTTACATCTTTACAATTTAGTCCCTAAATTACAATTTCATCAAAATTCACTTTACAAAAGTTGTTTATTTAACAACAACCTTTCATTTTCTACCATAAATTTCAAAATTTCAGCATACTCATCCATGGAAAAATGTTAATACTTTGATAACTTTACAAATTGATCCCCAAAATAAATAGATTAGATTATTACGATCTCGGAAATGTAAAAATTACTAAAAACGGGACATGATTGCTTACCTAGTTAAGCTTGCTTGAATCTCTTTCCCTTAGCTAGGGTTTCCATAGAAAATTTTGGGAAGATGATGAAATAAACTTATTTTATTCTTTTAATTAACTTATCATCTTTTAAATTTTCAACTTTCCAATTTAGTCATTTTCTTTCTTAAATTTCCATGGATGGTTCATCATAAATATCTGTTAACTTCTCTTAATGGTCTAATTACCATACAAGGACCTCAAGTTTTGAATTCCATAGTTATTTAATCCTTCTAGCTACTAGAATTCAACTTTTGCACTTTATGCAATTTGGTCATTTCCTCCTCATTAAACATAAAATCGGTAAAATTTTCTTATCAAAATTTTCATACGTCTTTCCTATCATAATGCAGACCATGCATTAATATAAATTTTCTTTCTGACTCGGATTTGTGGTCCGAAACCACTATTCCGATTTCACTGAAAATGGGTTGTTACAATATTCTTTAATATCTTATTTGTAACATTGTAGTGCAACAAAGTTACAAGTAGACGGTTTCATTAATAAATTATATATACATGTAAATATACCTCAATTGCATATGCATAGATATTTTTATATACAAATAAAATTTTAAAATTATTTTTTAAGTTCAATAAATTCTTCTAATGATTATTTTTAACATAATTATAAAAACAATTGTTTTAAATAAGAATCAACTTTAAAGAAAGAATTCGGATTTAAACTCTAAAAATGATATTATTAAAAAGAATAATTATGAGTTTCGAAAAAATTAATCTTTTAAGTCTCGACTGATACGGATAACATTGTAAATAAGCAAATGCCATGATAACAAGATTGTCAACAAAAAAATTGCCCTTTTTTGCTTGATTTCCGGAGGGAAACAAAGGAATGTTAGTCAATTATTTCAATCAAAGTTAGCTTAGCCCTCTCTCTCTTGCAAATGAATTATAACACTCTCACAAACATTGGAGGTTGATTGGTCACGTCACTTGTTCAATCAAATATATATCAGAAATGATGAACCTTGTTTTTCTATTTAAAATTGTTGTGTTATGTAAAGATCAAACATGTTAACCATCTTTTTTTAAATAGGGTTTACCACAAAACTCATTTTTTAAACACACTAATTAAGCTTTATTTGCATATGGGTGACATGACAGCAACAGCTCAATTTGGTTTGATGATTTGATTGCCAAAAAGGCAAGGACACCAATAATTGATGACAAGTGAACTGTAGGTGATGAGCTTCAAAGCACCCCCTTGCCAGTTTCTCAAAAATGATGGTATCAAGCTCATCATCATTATAGAAAACTTTGCCACCAAATTGAATTGATGATCACATTAAAGTAATCTTTGACAAAATCCCATTTTATTAAATTAATTATTTTTAAACTTTTTTAAACTATTGTTGAAAGACTGAAATGAAAAAATTGTAGTTACTCGATAAGTTATGTCAAAAATTAAATTGATTATCAACTGCGTTATTTTTATTTAGAAATCAATTTCTCTTTTATTTGGTATTGAAACTAGTTGAATTGATTGAAAAGTAAATTTATGTTTCTCTCCAATTTTAGGTTGAATTTTCTTGCTTAATCCTAAATAGGAAAGGAGAGTGATGGTTCATAGATTTAGTAATAAATTAGTTTTTCTTTTAAGGATAAATATCAAATATATATATATATAAACTTTTATTTAATGTGTAATTTCATATGTGGACTTTGATTTGATATAATTATATACATGAAACTTAAATCGTGATTCATATGTACACATGAAAATTTGATTTTGATTCAACTGTATGCATTTAAAGAAATTAACGCATTCATTTTATTTTCATATTGAATTAATATAATTGTTTGTGTATGCCATATATCAACATAAGATAGTGCTAATTCGATAATATTGTAAGTAATTTGTGAAAATTGAATCAAATCAAAATTTTGTGTACAAAATCACACAAAATCAATAATCATGTATGGAATTGCATATTAGATTAAAATTTATGTATAATTTTAATATTTATCTCGTTCTTTTATGAGCAATTTATTTTTTTATGTACATTTAAAGTAAATATGTAAAATTATAAATGACGTTAATGTTTAATATTAAAAGTTAATGACAAAAAGTGAGAATTTAGTCATTTTGGTTTTAAAAATATACTGAATTTTGAAGTCTAAAATTTTACTTATTCACTTCAATTAAATGTACGTGAACTGCCGATTGAGTTTTAATTTGATTGATATGAGTATTGTTATCAATGCAAGAGGACATGAATTTGAGTGTGCTAAAACGCATTATCCCCCTATTTAAATTGTGGTTCTAATTCTAATTTGATTTTTGAATTTCAAAATGTTCCAATTGAGTTTTCAAAATTTTAATATTATGTCAACTGAGGTTATTTCATTAATTAACTTTGGCGTTAAATGTTGGTTTAAATCTAACAAAAAAATATTAAAACATATTTTTCAAAATGTAAATGTGTATATGCGTACTACACGAACATTTTGGATCTAGTATATTAAAAAAGGAAATACCTTTCTTATGTTTTATTGACACAATTTTTTGCAACACTCTTGATCTAAATTTTCCATGGGATTAGTATAAACGTGTTTACAATTAATCTTTGTCTTTTAAATATGATTGGTATCAAACCTAAACTGATATTTACTAATTAAATAAACAAATAGATTAATGTAATGACGTAATTGATAAAAGCGATTAACACACGTGTTTCTTTAAAAATCTTAAAGATATATTTACAAGGTTAAACATAGATTGTATATTAAAGTCAAGTCCAGTTATAATATTTAAACAACTTAAGAACAAGGTGTGAAGGAATATAAGTGCGGTGGTTCACACCATAAGAGGTTTGGAGAGTCACAAAAGATTGTGGTGATTCATATTGTAAACGGTATGGAAAGCCACTAAAGATATGATTTAAAAGTACTGAAATAATATTTGAGCGAGTGTTAGACTTGTAAAATTGATCTTGCTCTTCCTCTTTATCACGAAAAAGTGAGTATTTATAAGAGAAGATCCTAAAGTAGGTCCTACAACAATTTTCTTAGACGAATAAGAGCTTACAAATAATACCTCTTTAGATGCTTTGCATACCATGCTCTAGGGATGAGTTGGTCATTAAGGCTTACGAGTTTGTATGCTTTAAAAGGCCATTCCCAATCTTCAACCATATTTCCTCTTTGGCCAATAGGGATGTTTGCTTCCATGTTGCATATAACCCTATCACTGTCCTGAAACTATTGATTATGTACCTGGCTATTTGTGGGGATTGAACAACTTCTCTAACATTTTTTAAGACATTCAAATTGGTGAGCTAAATACGGTATCAATTGTTATAACAATTAAATTATATAAAGTATAGAGTAATTTTAAGATAGCAGTTCACATTGTAAATTATATAAAAAGCAGCTGATGATAATTTAGAGGTGTTGAGATAATATCCTAACAAGTATTCATACGAGGATGAGGGCTTGGAGTGTACCCTTCTTATAATAATTTTCTTCTTGGTAAAGTCTTATTTAGACCCTAATTAGGATGTCACTATATTTAGAGTTAGTGAACTTGGAAAGTTAGAAACATTTAATGAAATTAGATCTCATCTTACGGTTATCCTTGATGATGCTGTGACGAAGCTTAATGATAGGGATGCTTAAGCATAAAGGAGTATAACAAAATTAAAAAATATTTTTTTTTGAATAATTTTATTATAAGTTCTGATTGTATTTGTTTTTTTACATAATGTTTAAAATTATCCATTGCCCCTCCCTAACCCATAAATAAGAGAATAATGCGTTTCAGCACACTCGAACCCTTATCTTCCTGTATTGGTAACAATGTCCATGCCAATCGAGCAAAGACTCGTAAAAAACCTCTTTTTAATTCAAATCAAACTTCAAGTTCTACATCTATGTGGTATTGAGAACTATTAAGACAACAATAAACCGTAATTTCAATTTATATTAGTATGATTCTCACCCACGCTTCGTATTGAGTTAAAAAAATTATTTTTTTTGTTAATTATAGAGTAAAAACTTAAAGGTTGCAAAATACTTTAAATTTTTGTTCTATTCATATATTTGGAATTTAGTCTTCATACTTTTATTTTTAAAAATTTAGTCCCTTTACTATTCAAGTTTTAAAATGTAGGTCTATTTGTTAACACTGTTAAAATTTATTTGTTAAATTAATTGATGTGACAATTTAAAATTAGAAAAATATTCATGTAATTTAATAGAGAAAATTAACAGTGTTAACAGTTCTTAAAAATTCACATCAACATTTTAATCGAATAAAGTATTTAGACTAACTAACGACATTATAAGAGTTAATGTACCAAAATATTTCAAAATTGAAATATACAGATTAAATTTTAAATATAAGCTAAGTATAAGGATGAAAACTAAAAATTAAAAACCTAGCGAGTAATTTAAAATCTAAATTCATGAAAGTTTGGAAATAGCAGATAAGTGAGAGGTGGTGCATAGGGAAGAGGCGAAGAACAGCACCGTGACTGTAATTTAGTGAATGACAAATGAGTAATGGGGTACCCTGCAAGGTTTCTGGTGGAGTTTTAGACACGTCCAATCCTCTTCAGAAATATTTTTCATTTTTTTAATTATTTATAAATTTACATTATTTAAATAATAAAAGAGCAGGCAAAGCAAAACACCATAGCCAAATTCACAGCAATCTGTTCGATCAATTTTTGGCCCCCACTTCTCATAGCGCGCGACTCTCGGGAGCGGAGGCTGTTGCCTCTTCTGGGTCTCTCTGTCTCTTTTACATTTTTAACAGGTATAATAATAAATTAAGTCGTCATTATTTACATATTTCGTCAATTTTAAATTTTTTTTTAAATTTAATACTCAACTTTTTAAAATATTTTTAACGAAATAAAATAAATAATATCATGTTAGTATGATCATATAAATTGTTACGCCCATATCGTTAAAAAATTTAATGTTTTAAACAACAATGACAATAATATTATAAGTATTATATATATGTTAAATTAGTGGTCACATTTACTATATTATAAGAATCATAGGATTATCTTTCAAAACTTTTTCCCAATTAATAAATAGAAAAATATACATTTCAATGTATTCGCATGTTTTTTTTACATCAAATTTAGTATAAATTTTAATAATTAAATTTAATTTACATAACTCAAATCACACGTGCTTTGCTGCCAAACTGGTAAGAAAAAAACAGCACAATTTTTTTGCGTGTCAGACTGGAGGCTTGGAGTTGGCAGTGACCTTTTTACTGTTTATCGTTGAAAAATATTGGTTTCGTACCATTAACAATTATATGAATCTTCCATCTCCTTCTTCCTCAATAAAATAAAAATTCACAAATTGAATTAAAATGCAATAATAAATCTTCTTTCAATGTTATTTTTAAGATTTGAACTCTTATTTTCACGTGTAACGTATCATATCATTGTATCAGTGCTTACATAGGTAATGAATCTTCTTAATTATATAACTAGTCTTATAATATAAGGAAAAATTATTATTGATAAAGAGATAAAATGTAAATATTTTTATTAATTAAAATTTGTCAACTTTTCAACTGAATTGATGTTTAATTAATTTATGGTATCGACTTAATTATTTTATGTTTAATTAAATTTTACAATAATATTATTATTGTTTTTCTTTTGTTATTTATATAAAATTTAGATTTTATGAATTAATGAAAATGGAAGCCATAAATATACAACTTTGGCATGCCACTGTAGAGTGATTTGAGTGATTGATATTTGAATGAGTTTAATTATTAATTAGCTATTTTATTCTATTTTGTCAAATTTTGTTATTAGTCTTTATAGCACGTATAATTTATGAATTTAACCTTTATATTCTTATTTTTAACTAAATTTTTGGTTTTTTTAAATTTAAAATTTCAGTCATCAGTTAAATATTTTGTGTAAATTATAAATTTACTCTTTATTCCTATAATTTTCGAATTTAGAATATAAACCCTTCAAAACTTGTGCAAAATAAATTAAAAAGTAATAGTAAAGTTGGACTGTTATTAGATTGAATATTCTTTTATGCTTGGGTGGGTAACCCAGCTGAGGAATATAAAAATAGAAAAAGGAAACCAAAAACAAGATGATATATTGCATTGTTTCAGATTTAGTAGACACAAAGCAGGATAGATTTTGGTAGCATATGAATAATATAAAATAATGAGTTGTTTGTTATTATATATTGTTCTAGATTTGTGCTATAATTAATCTATTAAAAAATTAACTCTCCAAATAAGGAAATGAGTAGAACATCATCTGCCATACATTTTCAATATTAAATGATGTCCTCTTATAATTGGGAGCAGTCAAACTTGATTCGATTAAAAATCGAAAAAATTTTTAAATTCTGAGTTAATTTTGGTTAATTTTTAATCTTTTGATTCATGTCAATTTTGAAAGTGAGTAAATTAATCTCTCTCAACAAAATTACAAAAGAAGAAATTAAAATATTTATAGAAATTCTATTTTTAATTTATAATGATTTTAATTTTTTAAAGAATATATAAAGAAAGTTGAAATTTTAAAAATTTCTACAATAATAATTTTGGGACCTAAATAAGTTAATTAATTATTCAAGTTTATCGTAGTAATAAGTAAAAGTATCTTATTTTTTATTATTTTGCTTTGAAGAAGTTTTTAAATATATATGGTTTCAAATTTATGTGCTCTAACATGGAATAACTTATACTGTAACAAGATTTCAATTTAATAAGTTCAAAATTTTAATTTAACTCGAATAATTTAACTCGATTTCATTTCAGTCGGCTCGATTTGAAAAAAATTCTAATCGAGCTAGCATAGTAAAATAGGACTCGTCAACTAGAAATTTTTACACTTGATTCGATCCAACATCATCCCTACTATTATTTGGTACTCTCCAAGAGAGAAATAAACCTAATAGTCTCTAATGATGGCTTTATAGATGGGAAAGATATTCTTATTTAATTTGAAGTAGAATAAGGAGAGGTAATTTTAGGTTAGGGCCGTTGACGGGATTGACTATTTTATTAGAAGCTTTTAAAATGTTGTTTTTTGAGTAATTGATTATATCTTCAAACTGTGGAGGTATTATACCTGATGTGTTTATACTTAGTTTTAGTCCCGAGTTTAGTCTCCCTTCTTCAAGGAAAAATGCTAAAACATTTTTTTGGTGGATGTACGCACTCCTAACAAACGCTTTGAACCCTTTTGGGCTCTCTTCCAAGTACAAAGACAAAACTCGAGGCTAAACCAAGTATAGAACTTTTGGCACAATACCTAAACTGTTTGAGGGTTTGATCGGTTGCTTAGAGGATCACACTTCAAAGACTTTTTTCAATAAAAGAGCCAATCCCTCAACTACGGTTAAATTATTAATGGTAATTAAGTCTTTTAATCCTTAATTAAGTAGTGAGATTACATTTTCCACTTCTCTAAAAGTTAATAATTTAAGTATCTTTTAGCACAAAATTTTATAATATTTTTCACTGCCATGATAGGAAGAAAAAGTCAAAGCTTGAGTTGTTATAATAAGATTTGATTCGTACCATTTCTTTTTGTTGTTTATGTAAACGGCCTTCACGTCAATTATCAAATTGATGAATAAATAATTGCTTTAAATTTTAAAAATTTGTTATTTTCATGCCTTAATTAGGCATTATTGAGGTTTGATGAGTTTCACTATATTTTTTATAAAATAAGTTGTATTATTACGAGGATATTTTTATCTTTTATTCTTCATATAAAATTAATAAAATTTTATAATTTTGAAATTTTAAATTTACCATTTTATTTGATTTTATACGAGCTTTTAATAAATATATTTTTGCATAATCTTTTTACCCACGTTATAAGTGTGTCATAATTTAGCTGGTGAAGCTATGAAATTTTTTAGGGAGCTAGAATTGAATTATAATATTTTTACGAGGTTAAAGTGTAATTTTATCTTGTATTAACTTTCAATTTTATCATTTTTGAAATGAATAAATATAAATCTTTGCATTTGGAGAGGGCAAAGTATATTTTACCGCACATTAACTTTTATTTTTTATTTTCATTTACTAGGAGATTAAAAGACATTTCTTTTCATTTTAGGAGGACTGAAGTTCCTATCTACCCCTCTAGAATTGTGAAACCCCGTTACCTGAGATATCACATTCATTACCAGAGTAACGACAATCATTTATGTGAGTTAATGATTTGTTTTAAACAAGTTATACATTCAATACGATATACAAGTATTATTGGGGTTGCTATTCCTAGATTGAAACCAACTTATTATGTGACCGTGCGATCTTGCGAACTAAACTACACAATCCACCTATAAGGATGAGTTAAAGGAATTTCATAATCATGGAAGAAATAACCAAATGTCAGTCAATATTATAAGACATTCTTACAGTATTAGACCCACGCCATATCCTATAGTTCAATTAAATAACAAATTTAACCTTGAGTTTAAATTTTGCCATTCACTCCAAATATACGAGTGTCTTCATGTAGGAGAAATAAGTTACATTTAAGGATTTCTTATAATTATATTCTATGGATAAGTCACGTGCGAATAATTTTGAAATTTTCTTTTCGTGAATTCTCAGTTAATGAACTTTTACGTATAATTTCACGCTATACGAACTTGAATCTGCGGCCAAGTTTTGGCAGACTTAGACATGCGGATTCACACCTTACGAACCTATACCTGAAGACGGTTGTTGCGGATACGTACTTGCACACATGCTTGAAAAGAAATGTCCTGTGGATTATCTTAATTTGTAAATTTGAGGATAAATTCCGTGGACCTGTATTCACGGATTCATGCAAGCAGATTCATTCTTGTTAAGAACTCTTATTGACTCGTGCTAGGTAACCTTCCTTGTGGACCTTTATTTAATAGTGGTCTTTGCGAACTTATGCTTGAAATAGTCCCTATGGACTTATATTTGGAATAGTCATTGCGGACTTGTCCATGGGATAGTCTTTGCGGACTCGTGCTTGAAAGATAGTTTCGGCGAACTCTTACATGAAGAACTCTTACATGAAGATTCATATATACTGATTCATATAAGCTGAATTCATGCTTGGCGGGTTAGGACGCGACAAATCATTCCATGCGGGTTCAAACGTGTGGATTCAAGAAACAGGTAGTCATGTGAATTCTTTTATGACAGAGCCCAACATACAGCCTTAGCATGTAAACTTGAAGTTACATCTGAAGGGTCGTCATAACTTGAAACATGAGGACAAGTCCAGCGGACTGCCATAACTTGTGTATGCCCATGATGATAAAAGATGAGAAGGATGAACGTGAAAGCAGATCGTAGAGTTTGTTAAAGTCGTAGATTTGACTTAGGGCTCTTGACGTTCGAAAAGAAACTTGGATTTTGACACAACATGAAACGAAATTGAATCGAAGTCAAATAAAATAATTAAAATAGATAACTAAAATAAAATAATAAATCAAAGATTAAGGAAGCGAATATAGAAGATAAATGGAAAGATAGAATTTGGCGTGTAGAAGTCCTAAGAAGCCTTAGAAACATGAAGAATCCACAACCCCCTTCAAGCAGCTCTAATTTCCCCTCCAAGATAGAAACTTGGCAGTAAAAAAATTGAAGATGATCTTCACAATCTAAAAAGATTGTTAAAAACTCTTCTAAACGAAATTCAAGAGAAATTCTTGAAAAAGAAAAACCTAGAGAGAATTTATTAACTCAAAGAGAAATAGAATAATAATGAATTGTCTGATTTGTGTACAATGCAACGGCCTATATATAGGCTAGCTAAATAAATCTAAATAAAACTCTTAAGTATACTAGAACTCTAATTTAATCTAAACAAGAAGTAGTTTAAAACTAAACTTTCTTGTTAACATAAAACTACTAAATAACTTAAAATACAAAAAATTCGGAATAAAATAATAAGAGCTAATAAGTACAATATTGGACTAATATATAATAAAAATTAAGCCTAAAACCCAAACCCAATATGATTTAAACTAAAATTAAAAGCCCGAAATTCGAAATTCCTATCATAATCTCGTTCAGAAATTCTGCTCGTGCAGTCTTCACTAAAACGGTCATAACTTAAGCTCCTGAACTTAAAATCGAGTGATTCAAAATGAATTTCGAAGCTAAGAGATAGATATTCAAATGCCATGAAGACATCTCAACCCAGAAATGCCAAGATCCCATCCAAAAAGTTCTCGCAAGTATGTTGATTTCGCAAGCTTGAAAATTGACAGCTTTGGTGATTGGAATTTAATAATTTTCACCTCACCTATGCATGTATCCCATGGCCATGAGACTTGCATACATACATAAGGCTCAAAGCCTTATACTTCGTAGTGTCTCATACTTGAGAAAAACCCTTACAAGGTCATCACATACTTGTGCACATATATCTCCGTACAGTCCAACTGAACCTCTGTAAAGCCAAATAACATGCATATACATTCTCTGTACCCATCAGCCAAACCTTTGCAAAGCCAAATAACAGGTAGCACAAAGTACACATGTAACACCCCTAACCCATATCCGTCACCGGAACAGGGTTACGAAGTATTATCGGAGTTTACAGATCAAATATAATTAAATCGTATCATTTACTATTCATATTCAAAATCAAACATTTTCTATCATATTGTCTCTTAAATGGACGGCCAAGGCCCAATTTATGAGTGAGAAACAAGTTGGGATTAAATCGAGAACTCATAGAATTTTTCACGAAATTTCAAAAATTTTCCTAGATACAGGAGACACACGCTCGTGTGGGTAGCCACACAGCCAAGTGACATGCCCATGTCCTAGGCTATGTGGGTGTTCGATGTATGGCACACGGCCATGTCCTAGCCCGTGTCGTTACCCGTGTAACTCTCTGACTTGTGTCACACGGCCAGCCACACGCCCGTGTGGTAAGTCGTGTGCTAAATTTAATTTTAAAAAATTAGATGCAGGGGGCACACGGCCAAACCACACGCTCGTGCGCATTACTGTGTGTCACACACGACTGAGACACACGTCCGTATCTCTGCCCTTGTGGACAAAATAAGGTCATTTCTAAACTTTATTTCTCACCCAACTTGTCTTCCACCTACATTGAAATTTCAACATATTCACCAACCAATTCAAGGCATATAAATCAAGCTAATAATTAAGTTTTATGCATGACGTGTTTGTTCATACCTTCAAGTATTGATCTTACCTTTTTAATCATATACTTACCCAAACATGATTATACCTAAAATACTAATCCAATCATACTCACATACCAAACATAATATAACCTAATGTATATATGCATTAAACATACTATCACTAGTCATTCCAATGGCTAAATACAACCAAAACATTCCATACCCTCATTTGTCAACATTAACCTATACATGCCATTATACCAAAATAAATTTTCTATTTATACCAAAACGAGTTGGAGGATAATGTGATGATGCTTCGATCGAACTCCAAACTTTATGAGCTTCCGAGCACTATAAAACAGAGGAAAGAAAACCAAGTAAGCATTTAATGCTTAGTAAATTCGTATAACAGGAACTTAACTTACCAATCATGTTCATTTTAAGTAAGCATATAAATAACATATATCCCTAGCAAATTGGCCAAATGCCTGATCACATACACTCAATCAAGCAAGTTAGTTATGAATTTCTAAGCACTTTTCAAGTAATAAAGATGAGCTCATCATATAAATGTTTCATGTATTTCTTGTTGAACTTTATGAAATATCGATGGACATTGGGTAGTACACATGAAGTGTACTAATCTATAATCCGTCAATTCATATTCTAGAGTGTTCATGAGAACACTTAAACAGGAAACACTCTCTTAAGCCATATAACGAGAAGCTTATATGAGTTATATAACAGGAAGCTTTTCCGGGCTATATTAGGAAGCTCATAAGAGCCATAATCAGGAAGTTCACAAAGAACATTTGATCGGGAAGCTCACGAAGAGCCTATCGGGAAGCTCAGGAAGAGCCGTGTAACGAGAGCTCCAGATAGCCATATATCAGGAAGTTCAAGCGAGCTATATTAGGACGCTCACAAAGAGCTGTATTTGTGTCCGTAACATATATAGGATCGCAACTGATCATAAACAAGACGCTCACAAAGAGCTGCGGTAGTCCACAACATATGCAAAATTACTACCTGATCAGGATGCTCGCAGAACTATATAACGGGAAGCTCGAGAGGGATAATAACAAGATGCTCGTAAGAGCTATGGTGTGTCTGCAACATATGCATGACTACAACCAATTCGGGAAATTCAGTACCCATCGAATTTCATTATTCATATGGAACTTATCACGCATCGGGCTTTGTGGAATCAATAATTGTCTTCAATAACATAAAAATTTCATAATTCATATATACAACATTCAAATAAAACATGTAAACATACATAATTTAGTTACGCGAACTTACCTTGACACTTGTTCGTTTACGAGAGTCTACTAATCCGATACTTTTTATTTTCCTCAATCATATTCCGTACTAGGTCTATCCGGATCTATACGAGCAAATTTAACTCAATTAAATGAAATTCATATTCAATTCACTCAAATTCACATTTTAGGCAAAAGTACCATTTTGCTCCTATACTTTTGATTAATTCCAATTTCATCCCTAGGCTTGGAAAAATGAAATTCATACAATTTAATCTTCATTACAAGCCTATAAATTTCAAACATAATAATAGAAATCCCATGAATTCCATAAAATTTAGAATTTTCCATGAATTTAACATCTTTTCAATTTAATCCACGAATAATGTTTTCTTCAAAATTCTTTAATAAAACACTTTTAAATAACCATTAACACTTTAGATGCATCATATAATAACTAAAATCATATAAACTCATCAATGTTAACTTCCAAAATTTTCAATAAAATCAAAAACCAAGGTAAAGGTTACTTGGACCTAATTGTAACAATCACAAAAACATAAAATTTTCAAAAAACGATTGAGGACTTGACTTACATGAAGAAATAATTGAAAAACCAGCTTAAACCCTCTTCCATGGCTGGTTTTGGAACTGAAAATGATGATGAATTGTCTAGAATTCTTTAATTTTTCATTTATTTCATTAATTTGGCAAAATTTTCAATTTTGCCCTTACTTCACACCATTTTTGTCTTCTTTTTTAAGCCGATGCCGCCTCAGCCAATCACTTTAGGCATATTTATGCCTAAAATCCTTCCTTATTTGAACTATTTAATCACTATTCATTTTAACTAACAAGTTTTGCATTTTTTTCAATCTAGTCTTTTTTAACAATTAGACATGTAATTGGTGAAATTTCTTAACGAAATTTTTACACAAAATTCTTATTATATTATAGACCACAAAATAATATTAAAAATAAATTTTCTTCTGACCTGGGATTTGTGGTCCCGAAACTACTATTCCGATTTTACTGAAAACGGGTTGTTACAGCACAACATGACATCTCCTTATTCCTTCATCCATCGTTACATCCCTCCCTACTCCGCACATAATTCATTTTCACTAAAATAACATATAGCAAACATTCAACGATTCCCACACTCAGCTAAACATACAAATTATTAGCACAAAACAGAGCAGACTAAACATTTCACCACAGTCTCTAATACACATTACAATCAATGGACCGTTCAACAAAACAACATAATCAATAACAATTTACCCAATAAACATCTCATCAATACCACAAGCTTATGCCCGCAACCAGGCATGCATATACATACCAACACTTAACACATATCATCATACAATAAATACCTCACAACAGAACCACATCTTGACTTTAGTCGAACATGCAACATAATTTTTCCAAGAAACCACAATCCAAACCACCATACTGAACATGCAAAACAAAAACTAAAGGTTTGAGTTAAGGAACTCACCAACAAGCATTCTTGGAAGCCAATATCACCTTCCCCTACTTAGTTTCTCATTTGTCGCTCGATCCTTCTCCTTCGCTATTAGCAGTTTGCCAAAATCTCGTTATTATGTTTTCCATTCGTGCAGTTACTTCTCAATCATTTGGTTTCACTCCAATTAATATATTTGTACAAAAATTAATATATTTTCAATTAATATTTAATAATTTTTTATCTTAATCATATTTATTTTTTATAATTATATTATAAACATAATTACTAAATTAAGTTATTAAATATAATCAATAATTATATTTATTATATTTACATATAATATATATGAAAAATACTTAAAATATTGATAAATCCGAAACAAAATATCAATCAATACCAATATTATAACTTGTGAACAGATTACTTATATATAAAAATGAGTTAGAATTGAAAATCATGTTGATTTGATATTTTCGATAGTTTAATAATATAAATATTATAATGTTAACATGTTACATTTTATTTTGAGTTATTCTATGCATATAATTTTTTAAAAGAAGTTATATGTAGAAATATAAATACAGTCTCAATTACGATTTCAAATACAGATAACATAGTTTGAATAATTATGATTGAAATTAATATATGATCAGACTGATAAATGTAGACCTAAATAAAATTGAATATAACTTATAGCAAGACTTAAATTAAAATTAATTTACATAAAATAAAACTTCAGGTTGATGTGGGTTTCAATAGACAATACAGTGCGATTACGCTACCGTACCGCTACAAACGCACCACACATCCAAATCAATCATTAAACTTTTAAATTCTTTTAATTTCAAACGTACCATTAATCCAAATTCTCATGGACCGCGAATGTTTTTATTGACATTATAACTAAGAAAGGTAGAAATTGGGGGTTTCAGATGGAGGAATTAAGAATAATTCAACGACGAAAATGATTAAAATTTCCTATATTTTAGGTGACAGATGTCAAATATTCATCATAAATTTCATCAAATTGACTTACATATAATCTATCAGTTTAACAAAATATCTCCATTTTTTTATTTTAACTGCTTAAAATAATTTATTAAAATCAGAAAAAAAGGTTTAGCCAATTATTTAGTTTCTATTTGGTGTATTGTGACGGATAGATAATGCCATGGATTGGACGTCACTATAAGAGAAAAGTCACTAAAAATAAAAGCAAATCCTTCACTCATATTGCATCATATAAATGCTCTTATATATTAGGATTTTAATAATTTCTAATAGTATTAAATATTTATTTATTTTTAAAATTAAATTTGTAAGTATTTTGATTTTTCTTTATAGCATTTCGAAGTTTAAGGTTTAAATCTTGTTATAATATTTATTATTTGTTAAAAAGTAATTTTAGATTTTTTCATTTCAATTAGAGTTTGATTAGTTCATGAAATTAGGTCAATTGAAAGTTTTATATTAATATATAAATTCGAAATATATTCAGGTTAGTTTCAAGTTCAAGTCATTTAAAGGTTGGGTTTTTTCAAATTCATGTCATTTAGGGTTTAAATCGTTTTGAGTTCAAGTTATTTGAGTTCTTCAAGACGAGATCATTACAAGTTTTGATCACTCTGGATTCATGTTGTTTCGAGTTCATATAGTTTAGTTTTGAGTTTGGGTTGTTGAATTTTTATGATCAAATCGTAATAGGTCAAATTTAGATTTAAATTGAATTTTCATATACAAATCAAAACTGACGGTTACGACACATTTCGTGAAATATATTTAAAAGTCTAAAAAAAACCAAATAAAGCATACATCATCATGTTTTTTTTAACATTAATTTCATTATAGGTTCTTATCATATTTGCTCTTTTTGATACAATATCCCTCCCCAATCTTTAAATAGGAAGATAATGCGTTTCAGCATACTCGACCTATGTCCTCTTGTACTGATAACAATACCGTTATCAATCAAATTAAAACTCAATCGGTAACATACATCATCATCTTAACCGTTATGAAAGCTTTTCTTTTCCCCTTCAATAATAATCTTAATATTTAATATATTAACTCAGGTCGATATGTATTCCTAATTAGACAATTCAAATTCAAATTTTTAGACAATATTATTAAGAGTAATATCTCAAAAATTAATATTCATAAATAGTAATTTAATATAAAAATTTAATATAATTTAGAAATCTCTAGAGGAGTTTTTGGAATTTTTTATATATTATAGAAATGCAAAAGGCTATATACATAGGTTCAATTTGACCAACCTTTTCACTAAAAAAATTAAATATCAACAATGATCACAGTAAATAAAGAAAAACTTTTATGTAAAAATTTAATACTAAAAACATTTTAAACAATACTTAATTGAGAATGAATAGTTTTCCCTTTCCCCCTCTTCAATCCTCTCATTATAAAATCCAGGCAAAGAGAAGTAGAAAAAGATGTGAAAGAAGGGGGAAAAAACCATTAAAATATTGTTTAAGAATTAAGAGTGGAAAAAAAAAAAAGTAGGAAAATCTTGGCCATAGCTCCTTCTTTGCCTTTATTAAAATCCCAACAATGAACGTCTTGTCAACCAACCCATAGCCCATGCTGGTTTAAGCTTTTATTTTTTTATTTTTATTTACCCCTTTTCTCTCATCTTCTTCAACTTTCTCAGCTCATTTCTGGGTTTCTTTTCCTTTATCTGGGTACCATTCTTTTATGCAATTTTCACTTCAAGAATCAAGACCCTTTGATATAAAACTGCAAAGGATTTCATTAGTTTTCCATTCGTTTTATTGTTAGATTTTATATGAAAAAATGGTGAGCTGTGTTTTTTTTTTTTGCAGTGAATGATCAGTAGGGTGTCTTAGCTATATACTCTTTTAGGGTTTCCATTCTTTAGGGTTTTCTTTACCTTTTTCTTTTAAAATTTTGCTTGTTCAGTTTTATAATAATGGAGGAATATAATCAGATAAATGAGAATAGTAGTACTAGTAGGGGAAATTTCTTGTACGCATCTCAAGTTCTTGCATCAAATGGTTCTCCATATGGTAGAACAAGTAGTGGGTCAATACCGCCAGTTTTAACCTCTTTTCATCTTCAACCGAGTGATCAACACCCAATTGTGAAAACTGAAGCTAGTGCCTCACAACATGCCCAAAAATTCCATTACAACAACAACAACAATAACCCGTTGTTGAGAGGGCACCAACCAATTCATCACCAACAAAAAGGGAATGAAAGCTCTAGTGAAGTGGAAGCTATTAAAGCCAAGATCATAGCTCATCCTCAGTACTCTAATCTCCTTGAAGCTTACATGGATTGTCAAAAAGTGAGTTACCCAATTAATTCATTTAGCTACCCTTTGTTTTTCTCACTTAAAAGCTTCTTTTTATGCTATAGGTAGGAGCTCCACCTGAAGTAGTGGTACGACTAGCAGCTGTTCGACAAGAGTTCGAAGCAAGGCAAAGATCTTCAGTAACATCAAGAGATAACTCAAAAGACCCAGAACTTGATCAGTTTATGGTGATTTTGTTTCTTTTTTGGTTATCACTTTTGTGTGGGTATAAATTTAATGGCAACTGCTTGTTGTATTTACTGGTAAATTCTTTTTATGGATCCATAAAACCCAGGAAGCTTACTATGATATGTTGGTGAAATATCGGGAGGAACTAACGAGACCAATACAAGAAGCTTGGGATTTCATGCGGAGGATCGAAGCTCAACTTAACATGCTTGGCAATGGTCCTGTGCGGATCTTTAATTCTGGTACTTTCTTTTTTCCCATTTTCAGCATGCTTAATGAAGATGATTTGCTTGGATTCCTTTGGAAATTGTAGACCTGAGCCTATACATGTATATATATGCATATATGTATATCTCTCTCTCTTTCATTCATTTGCCATGACTTCTCTTTCCTAGTGAAGGAAAAGAATGATAACTTTGACCCAAATCACGTCTTCCAATAATGAAGAAAAATAGCTATGGTAGTGATGGTTACAAAAAAAAAAACCCTAGCTAATGAAGAGTCTGTTTAGATATAAATTGATTACAATGTGTTAACAAAGGGAGCTCATGTATATATTAGAAAAAAGACACGTTGGGGGCTTCTCTTTTGTGTAATGGGGTTTACCTTTTCGATGATCTCTGACAAAAGGCCATGTTCCTTATTTTAGGGTTTTGTTTTTCACTTCCCAAAATCTGGATACTGTGTAAATCTGATTCTATTTATGTGGGTTTTTGTACATAAACATATATACTTCTCAAGGGATATTAATGGAGGCTTGATCATTACTCATTAGTGCCGTCTTTTAAAACAGTAGTTTGTAAAAAAAAATAAAAATGGAGAGAACACATGATGCTGTTCAAATCAGTGCTATACCCCATGTAGCCTGTACGGCTTTGGCAGTGAAAAAAAATAGTGTAACCTATATTTGTTTTCTTTATAAAATTTGCTTTGTGCTTTGTCAGAGTTCTCTTTATCTAAGTTTTTTATGCTGCATAAACTATATACAAGAAATATTTTACTATATCATCTTCACTTGAATGCTTCAAAGCAATTGGATTTGGTGAGCTAAAGGTCTCTATTTATGGTAAAATTTATGTATGGATTCATATGTATTTGTGCTGAATTTGGATGTGGATTGCCTTGATTTCTGTCTGGTAGGTGGATAATAAGTATCAATTTTAAGGTCTTTCTGTCATGCATTCATATGTATTTGAGCCCTTGACCATCCTTGACTGTTGGAATTTTTGTTTGGATGATGATGGTATATTATAGCTTATATATGATATTTGTATAAGCTATATATGAAGTGAATCATAGGAGGAGCAAGTCTTTAAGATTTTACTGGTTAATGTGAACACAATCATAAGATGGAAGGAATAGTTGAGTAGTTCCTTCATTATTGGTGTCCCATGAAGTGGATGACCAAAGTTCTAGCTCAAGCCATTTGCTTATAAGGTGCTAAATTTATGTGATCTTTGTTGGGTTTAATTTGTTTTTCACTAATGGGAACATGAAATGCATGGAATGGTGAAAGTACCATGGCAGCCTCGGAAGAAAGTCCTGAGTCCGTTCATTTGATACAGTCTACTTCTTTAGCTTTACACCACTCATAAACCGGTTAAAAAGTACCAAAGAGGCCCCTATATTAGGAGTTAGATTGCATTTTATTCCCTTTACTCCAAAAAATGAGCAAATTAATCATTGTATATTAGATCAAAGAGCAAATTAGTTCTTTCTATTAAAATTTTCATCTAAAAATTGGCGTGCCTTTGATTTAATGTATAGTGACTAATTTATCCATCTTTTTAGTAGAGGGGACACAATGCAATTTGAATCTTACTACAAGGGCCTCCATGGTACTTTTACCTTCATAATCTTTTGTCATTGACAACATCATAAGGTTCATTTATTAGTTCACTATTTAACTACTTTTGGAAATAGTTTTCACTTAACTATAAAAGTGTGTTATAATCTTGAATGTGTTCAACTTTCACCAAAATGAATAGCCAATTCATTCATTACAATCTGCCTAATTTATTTGTGGCTCTTGACCTTTTGAGGTAGACTATTGATTTACATGTTCCATAATAGTTGTCATTGCAAGGACTTAAAATGTTTTGATTTGGTTAATTTGAACAGATGAGAAATGTGAAGGTGTTGGTTCATCCGAAGAGGATCAAGACAATAGTGGCGGAGAAACCGAACTCCCTGAAATCGACCCACGTGCTGAAGATCGAGAACTGAAGAACCATTTATTGAGGAAATATAGTGGTTACTTAAGTAGTCTCAAGCAAGAACTATCCAAGAAAAAGAAGAAAGGGAAACTACCCAAAGAAGCTAGACAAAAATTGCTTAGTTGGTGGGAGTTACACTACAAATGGCCGTACCCGTCGGTACGAACTGTTATATTATATCCTCTTTTTTAAGCTAAATTCTACTGTCTCACAGTGCTATATTCTCACAGGAGACTGAGAAGGTGGCATTGGCTGAATCAACTGGTTTAGACCAGAAACAAATTAATAATTGGTTCATAAACCAAAGGAAACGCCATTGGAAACCTTCTGAAGACATGCAATTCATGGTGATGGATGGTCTGCATCCGCAAAATGCAGCTTTATATATGGATGGTCATTACATGGGTGATGGTCCTTACTGTTTGGGACCATGATAATGTGCAATACACCATTATATATATATGTGCTTGTTGTTTGTTTAGTTACACTGCAGTCACAGTGTATGTTCTTTCGATATTACAAACATCCTTTTTATAATGTTGTGCATTCGTCGTCATTTTACCAGTTACACAAGATTTGGGATGTTTGCTTTTTTTTGCTGCTCATGTTCGATGGTATGCTGTCGTGCTTTGTCTGCAAGTAGAAGGGCATGTAAGGAGCTTTAATCCTGTAAGAGAGATGGTAATTGTGTAATTGAAATTTCATGTCTGTATGTTTAAGTACTACCTGTTTTAAGTGTATATAGTGCTAAACAGTTAATGATGTTGTAGTACTTGGGGATCTTAATCTGTCTTGAATAACTTAGAACTTTTGTCTTGATGGATGGTTATAATTGGATGGATGGTTATAATTGCCAGTGACTTCAAGTGTATATGTATGTATGTATGTATGTATGTTTCCTAATAAGGCCTCGTTATAGGAGATGATGAATCGTGCATGGGAGATGCAATACTGTATATGTGAATAACCTTCCACCTCGTTTCCATTGGTAGGGTAGATTTGGTTTCATTAGATTTGAAAGCATGGCGGATGCTAAAAGGAAAATTGAACGTTTGAATGGTTTCAGATCATTTGGGTTTCGCATTGGTGTCAATTTGGCCTGGGGAGAAAGCTACCTTTTGAAAGAGAGTACGTAAAGGTCAACATCATTCTCAATCCACAAAAGGGGAAGCCAAGAATATGAATCGTCAGGGTACTAATGTGAAAGGCAGTCTTCCAGACAGAGGGGTAAAGGGAAAAACTTATATGGAGCTTAATAAGAAGTCTGATCGTAAGTAGGTGACGATTCAAGGGGTAATTAATCCGGAAAAATTGGATTGGCTTAGCCACTATGCTATCGGTTGGATAGAAGACTTCTCAGTTCTTGAGTCTCTTTACGAAAAGCTTCTTTTAGCTGGTATCTCTGGCGTAGATACATTCAAACTATCAGGAACGACAATGATTGCCCTTTAATGATGTTAAAATGTTTCAATCCCTTAAAAGTCTCTAACTGGGATGTGTTAATGAAATGGTTTCTTAAAATTGAGTCATGGAGTGAGAGTGTTGTTTCTATTAATCGAAGAACTTGGATTAGTTGTTATGGTATCCCCCATCATGCTTGAAGTATCCAAATCGTTACAGACCATGAAGAAAGGATAAACGACACTATTGCTTTGCAGATGGGGGCAAAGTTGAATTTGATCTGTCATTAAACTCATCTTAAAATGTTGTTGTTCTAGTGACGATGAAAAGAATATGAGTTCAAAATCTAAGGAAAGGTCTGAATTCGAATCAATGGTAAAGGTGTTGTCCGGTAGAAACATGATGCAAAAGAAGTGGACTCGTCAATCGGGAGAGAGGTTGACGATGAATTACACGTGACAATGAGGGTATACAATTAAAGATTAAATGACTTGGATGAGAGGGTTACTGCTATTGGTGAACTGGTAGAAAAAAAGCTAATGGGGAGGCATTTCATGATCATTGCCTGAACCATGATTAACATTTGTCTGTATTGGAAGACGTGGGATAGGTTGTAGGTAATAATGGCATTGAGATTATGAATTGTAATCAGGAGGGAGCTCAAACTTCTACATTATATGCCAAGAAGAAGTTCGTTCGAGCCTAGGAAAGTCTAATGATTTGACTTTGGGGTTAGTGGGGACGTTGAGCCTTCTTGTGACGATGCTCATGTGAGCAGGCCTTATCCAAATGCACTCGTAGAAAATGAAACCTATCATGGAGATTGAGTTAAAATTAAGGGCTTTGAAATTTAAAATTGTTCTTCGACGTGTTTAAGGTTGAATAAATTACATAAAATTTAATTTTTAACATCTAAAATCGGAAAAAGTGTTATGACAATATTTGTACTAAAAGTTAGATTATATTTTATCTTTTTATTCAAAAAATAGTCTTTATCGTAAAATTATAGAACAATCTAATTTTTATGTTAAAATTTTCGTCATTTCTATTTAAAACCGACAAGGCTAATAAAATAATCGAACAATTATACGTGATCCACCATGTATATCTTATGCTGATCTGCGAAGATAAATTTTAAAAATAAAAATAAATAAATTTTTAAAATAAATAATTACTTTACTCTATATGAATTAATTTATTAATTTTTTATTAGATGATTGCTAGGTTAACATGGATCCATTGATTGGTGGGCTAGGCTTAACATTGAAATCTGAAAATTGCTCCCTTTTTTTTTATTTGTTTATTCTACGGTGATTGCTTAAAAACCGTTGTTACCAAGGTTCAATATTTTATCCACTTGAGTAAATTTAGTTTTTGACGCAAGAATCATGGAGGAAAGTTTCGATTTTTCTAACTTTTTCCAGGAAAGTTCTACATTGGGAAAACTAGAAAGATACAAGCTTTTTTTTATATACAAGAAAAGCTCTGATTTTTTGCTTGTTCTTCACTATATAAAACCATAACAGACAAAGAAAACAACTTTACACGTATTAAACCGAAAAAAAACCTTTACAGATCGTGTCAGAGTCTAAAATGCCCCAAGTGGAAGAAGAACAATTATTGTAGTGAAAAACATAATTTTTGTTCATATCAAACAAAAAAAAAAACTCAAAAGAAAAAAAAAGACACCGAGAAACAGAGATGTTTAATGTTCAATTGAGCTTTACAAACGCTTCAATTTTCCAATTCTCTTCTTCTTTCATGGTAACCCCTTTTCTTTATTTTTCCTTTTTAGTACAGAGAATAACAGCAATTTACAATTTTACACCCCCATTATGAAACAATTTGGTTCTTTGCAGGTTCAACATCATCTTCAATTGGCTGCTGCATCTTCATATGGTTGGCTTCGAGCCACTCCATCAGATGGTCATAGGTAAAAAAAAAGTGTCTTTTTCCTTGCACGTCTTGATGTGTTTTAGTACGACGTAATTCATGTCTGAACTGGGGTTTTTTTATAAGAGTTTTCTTTTGAAATAGTGAAACATCAGTGGATAAAAGATGGGATAGCCTTGCATTCAATCCTGTGAAAACAGACTATATTTATGTAATGAAAAGTTGTAAAGATGGAAGCTTTTCAAATGGTGGTTTAAGACATTATGGGAACATTGAGATTAGTCCATCAGCTGCTGTCTTGAATTATGGACAGGTTAGGTTATTTGCTTGGAACTCTAATTGTTTAAGGCAATGAAGTTGTAGCAATTTAATGTCTTCAACTAAAGACAATTAATCTTTCCATTGATTGGTATAATAAACTTAGCTCTTAAAGTTTATACATTTTGTCAATTTGGTCTTAATTTAACAAATTTATCCCACAATATTTGTGTAAATGATGAAGTTGAATTTGTTAAATTTTTAGAATTAAGGCCAAAATGATAAAATATGTAAACATTGAAGGTTAAATTTGTTACTATACCAATCAAAATTATGTACAACTGACAAAAGATATTAATATCGTGATTAATTGTCTTTAGTTGTTCACTTGCGATATTGACAGGGATTAAATTGTTCTAAATTTTTTGAGAGGGATCAATTCACTTAATTTTGAAATTGAGGGTGATTGGAGAGGTCTTTTTACCCTTATTGTTCTTGATGGTCTTTTTGTTTTTCATGTAGGGGATTATTGAGAATTTGAAAGCATACAAGAACAAAAATGGTTCGATTATACTTTTTCGTGTTGAGGAAAATGGATTGCGAATGAGGGTTGGTGCAGATCGAATGTGTATGCCTGCACCGACTATCGAACAGTTTGTGGAAGCTGTAACGAGTACCGTATCGGCGAATGAACGATGGGTAATTGGACACCAAATGCTTGTTGTTTGCATTTTAGCACTTCAACCTTATGTTATATGCTATGTTGATGTTGCAGATTCCTCCTTCCAATAAAGGCTTTTTACACGTTCGACCGCTACTTATGGGGAATGGACCTGTTCTTAGTCTTACACCGGCACCCGAATTCATCTTTTTGATCTATGTTACACCAGTTAGGAACTATTTTGAGGTATTCGTGCATGAATCAAATCGATTTCAAATAGCAAGTACCCCAGTTCTTTATCATTGACCTTATACGATTATCGTGATGACAGGGTGGTTTGAAGCCGATTAATGTGGTGGTCGAAAACGATATACATCGTGCAACCCTTGGAGGAGTTGGAAACATAAAAGCTATAGGGAATTACGCCGGGGTAATCTGACTTTATTTGCATAACCCCACTTCATGTCTTTTAGTATATTGAGGCTATTATCTTTTTTCTTTTTCATAGATTATGAAGGCACAGGCTAAAGCTAAAGCAAATGGTTTCTCTGATGTTCTGTATCTCGACTCCATTCATAATCGATATCTCGAAGAGGTCTCTACCGCTAATGTTTTTGTCGTAAAGGTATGACGGAGTTTTGACTTAACGGATGCTTGATGATTGATTTCATAGGCATATCATACATTTAGACCATGAATTTTGCAGTTTTATGAATTCTGCTATAGTATCAAGCCATTAAATAATTCCCCGTAATACATACATACATACATACATATATATTGCAGGATAATACCATCTCCACTCCTGTTCTAGGAGGAACAATTCTTCCTGGCATTACAAGAAAAAGTATTATAGAAATTGCTCACAGCCAAGGTTTCAAGGTAAGAACAATTTGCTCATTCTTTCGTATTCTAAAAGCTGCAGTCTCTCTCTCTCTCTCTCTCTCTCTCTCTCTATATATATATATATATATATATATTGATTGATTGATAGCTTGAAAAATCTTCTTTATATGCACAGGGTATATCAGTTGTATATATCTGATCTAGGCCCTTTGCATTTATAATCACTTAAAAACAGGTTGAGGAACGACTCGTGCCGGTTGAGGAATTGTTTGATGCCGACGAAGTCTTTTGTTGCGGGAATGCTGTCTGCGTATTGCCTGTTGGCAGCATTACTCTCAATGGGAAAAGGTGCATCTTCTTTTCTTACTTGATTCCCTTGAATTACTTAGTTACCTATTTAAATATTGGTGTCCGACAATTAATCATGGCGCTAATGTTTTACATCAATCATATATAATTTTGATTGGTATAATAACAAATTTAGCCATCAATATTTACATTTTTGTCAATTTGACTTTAATTCTAAAAAATCAATAAATTTAGCCTCAATTTTATACCCTTACATAATGTTGCAAGCTAATTTAACAATTAAGATCAAATTAATAGAATATGTAAGCTTTGAGGGATAAATTTGTTTTTATAATAACTAAAATTATGTACAATTGACGAAAAATATTAGCACCGTGATAAATTGTCTTTAGTTGCTCATTTTTGAAATTGACACGGATTAAACTGTTCTGATTTTTTTATGAACCAATTTGCTCAATATCAAAATTGAGAGGGATTGGAGAGATTTTTTTACAAAAAATAAAATATCCAAACAGCTACATAACTATCTACGTTAAATGGTGCGCAACTAAATTACCAGAACGACTACAGAAGAAAAATCTGTGCCTCTCATACGACACCATTGAAAAGGCTCTTCCTTGAACTTCCACATCATGTTGAAAGTTGAAATTTTTTAGAGAAAAGTTCAAGGTTGAAAGGGCTTAATTAAACATTGTTGATGACAGAGTCGTATTTTTGCATCATTTGTTGCTTGCTTGATTGGGATTATTGCAGGGTGGATTATGGCGAGAGTGGATTTGTGGTATCTCAACAGCTCCACTCAGCACTTGCAAATATACAGATGGGTCTTATAGAAGATAAAATGGGTTGGACTACATTGTTAAACTAGTTAAACAAACAAAGGTATTTACTTATTTTCTAGAATATTTAACATCGTTGAATTACCAAGGTGCAGTAGGGTACCCATTCAAAGGTTGGAAAGGTTGTGAGACATTAAAGAGATGGTTAAATCCAGACCTAATAATTTCATCTTTGTTCATCTACACATTTAGGAATTTTAAATCTATTTTTTCTTGCCACAATAGAAGTTGGAACCAAACCAACCGATCAGACTAGTTGAACTGAAAATTTGTTAGTATATTGGCCTGAACAAAGGAGCGAACTAATTCTGAATCGAATTTTTAACGGATTATTTTGAACTGGCTAAATCGAGTTTAAAACTAGTTGAATGAATTTTTAACAATTTAATTTAACTAAGGTTTAATTGATCAATTGAATTAGTCGAATTGAGAACCGGTGATCTAATTAATTCAACCATTGGTCCAATTTTAAAAGCCTTATTCTTCACTTACTTGCAAGGTTTTGTGAATCGGTGGCAGAATCGGCTGACCACGGGTTCATTGGTCCAATCAGTTCGTCCAGTTCGATTAAAAATTTATAAATAATAAAAAATATTAACATTCAGTCCAATTGTTCGGTTTAACTGGTTTTTTGGTTGGTTCCATTAATTTGTATTAGTTTTCAAGTTAATCAGTTCAATGCTCTTTTTTGAATTGGTACCCCAATCCGATTGGTTGATCTAGTCTGGTCTAAACAACTTTGCTTACTTGGTAATTTTTTTATTTGTTTCTTTAAATTGATTTTAAATCGAGGTTTAGCGAATCACTCAGAACTGGATTAAAAATCGGTTGAATCGATTTTTTTTTTACAAATTTGTCAACAATTTAATTAATTAAATTTAAACTGGTCAAATAAAAAACCAATGTTGTTATTTACTTGCTCAGCAATTGCTTGGTAATTTTTCTTCCTCTTTTTGGGGGGAGGGCTGGAGGAAACTCTTTGTGTGTGTTGCTACTTTCTAACATATGATATTCTTTGGAGGGCAATCAATATATTTATGCATTTCTTCTCTTTTCCTTAATAATTCAACGTATAATCTAATCCCATTATTTCACTCAATTATAAGATAAAAAAATGATTCTTTTTACTCAATTAAAGTATATTTTCATTAGACTTTTGCTCACTCAAAGGAGCATGCATGTACAAGCATTAAGCACTAGTGATCAGGTTTCTCTTTATTATTAAGTATTATTTCATGCTTTTAGGAGATTGGGGTCTCTACATAAAGCTTATCCATTTGTAATGGAAAAGAAAATAGAAGGTAGTGAAGAGTATAAACAATTAGATAATGATTCTTTTTTTAAATTTTATGTTATTAATATGTGGGATTGTTGAAATATACACCTTAAAGTTCTTATCGACACAAGGTTTTATTTATAAATACCGGAGAAGGTTATCACAGAATTTCAATTTAATAGTACCAGGTGTTTGTCTAAAAGTTTTACGTCGTGAGTTCAAATCACAAGGATAGCTTTATTTGTGGTGTGTAAGTTAACAACAATTTACTTTGATCACGGGTGCTACTTTCAAAGATGATTGTATATAACTAGTTTGATTTTACTCCTATCTCTTGCACTCTTTAAGATTTTTGAAATTTAGTTTTTTTTTTCGTTTTATTTAAGGAATTTAATTTTCTACTTGTTTAATTTAAAAATTAAATTTCTAATTAAATATTTGACTTTTAATAATCAAATGTTTGGTTTAAAATTCTAATCCATAATAAGTATTATTCAATTTTTAAAAAAATCAATTAACAATGTTATCTATTTTAATTTTTATATCAAACAAGTTTAATAAAAGAAGAAAAATGAAGACTTTCGTTTTTGAAGAGTAAAATGATGACTTTCTAGAATTTTGCCGCTTCATTTGGATGATTAGAGGTGTTCATAAGCCTTATCAAGTTGGGTTCAAGCCAAATTTAAGCATGATATTATGTTTGTCCTAGCTTGAAATATGAGTCTAAAATTTTGTCTTAGCCCGTCCATATTTGTAAATGGTTAATCTAAACTCATTTTAGGTTTGTTTATATTTTTTTATAATTTTTAAAAAATATTTATATTATTTTAATTTAATATTTCATATTTTTATATTAATTTTCATTTATTAAAATTTCATATATAAATATTTTAACAATTTTAATATTTATCTTATAGTATTATATGTTATTATAGATTTAGTTTTTATATGCTATAAATTATATAAATATAAAATAATATATTATATTATAAACATAGAAAACGAGTCGAGCATGAATATTCGAGTTTGAACCGGCTCATATTTTAAATAGGTTTAATATCTTATACTAATAGCTAACTAAATAAAGAACAAAAGAAAACGTACTAACGAGGCTAGAAAAACTTTCATCAATTTCAACACTTCATTACCTCTCAATTACTTATTTGCTTCATCAAAACTCGAAATGTATTGGTTGATTGAATTTTACTTCAATTGGTATGAGCATTGTTGTTAATATAAGAATACGTAAGTTCGAGTGCACTGAAACGCGTTATTATCTTATTTATGGATTGAATTTTATATATAAGCATCCAAGTTCTGGATCCCATTTAAAAATGTTAACCTACCTAATATAGTAATGTTTTATTTTAGTCACATACCTTTGTAAAATTAAGTCCATAATGGATTAATATGATTATAGATAAAAGTGTATATATTGATCAGATTTTAGTTATCATTAGCTTCTTTTCAACTCTGCAATATGTCAACATATTTCTCTTTATCCATTGGAGGGGAAAAGAACTCTTGAACCATGATTAAGTCTGTTAATGCAAAAAAATTAATATATAGGAAATGTTGAATAATTTTCTACCTATTATCACAACTTTTATGACAAATATATATAATAATTATTATATTATCATGAGATCTTTAAATATTCTATAGTCACATTGAGTTTCGATTAAATTAAGAGTTGAGTCAGGTTGAACTCTTAAACAGGAGCAAAGTTCTTATAATGTTGTTTTTCTTCATTCGTAAGACTTGAATTTGAGACTTTACTTAAGAGGCATCTAACTCCTTATCACTCAACCCAATGAGCGTTGTTTATGATATTATATATTTTATATAATTCTTAGACTATCTATAAACCTCTCAACTCTTAAATCGAAGAATAATACACGGTTAAATATGTTCAAACCCACAATAATACCAGCCGAACAAAAATTTAATCAATAAGAGAGCTGCTCTTTATTGACACCCAATAACCAAACCCAAATTTATAAATGGACTTGATACCAAAAGAAATCGTAATCTTTGACAACAGCAAAAGTTATGCAATAAGAATTATTATAGAACCCTAAGCTTCTGCAACAATGTATTACATAGCACTAAATAATATGGAATAATTTTATTCATCAATAAAGTATATAGATAGATTAATTCTAGCCTCAAAGATATATACATATTAATTCCATTTCCATATGTCCACATTCAAACGTACGTAATGTTCCACTACATAGCTAGGCCTACACTATGATTTAATTCGAATTGGACTTATGGTTCCAAGAAAAATAGCAGCCCCTTTTAAGAAAAACTAAAATATTGATTAATGGTATGGCATGTCCATTTTCTATATTATTACCACTCCAAGTCTTTCTTTTATGCCACACACCCTTTTTGAAAAACCACATGTATATAATATATACACATACATATCATATGGATGTATTTTATTATTAATTAGACCCCTTTTCCTCTCTCTTCTCTTCTATAATTCTTTGTTTCAATGGAAAGATAGAGAAAAAAAAAACAAGCATGGGTAGAGCTCCTTGCTGTGACAAAGCTAACGTGAAAAAAGGTCCATGGTCACCTGAAGAAGATGCCAAGCTCAAGGCATATATTGAGCACTATGGTACTGGTGGAAACTGGATCTCTTTGCCTCAGAAAATTGGTAATAAACTAATATTAATATATGTATATGGATGTGTTTATGTATGGTGTATGATGTGATTTTGAGAGGATTTTTTATGATAACATAGGTCTCAAGAGATGTGGGAAGAGCTGCCGTTTAAGATGGTTGAACTATCTTCGCCCAAATATCAAACATGGAGGTTTCTCGGAAGAAGAAGATGAAATTATTTGTAGTCTCTATGTCAGTATTGGGAGTAGGTACGTATATATATATAATATAATGATTCATATTCATTTAAACTAGTATATATATCGCTATAATTACTTGCATGATTTTTTTTGTTAGGTGGTCTATTATTGCTGCACAGTTACCCGGGAGGACTGATAATGATATAAAGAATTATTGGAACACAAGACTTAAGAAGAAGCTTCTTGGCAGATATCTCCGGCCTGAGCCGCCTTTCCCGGTGGTGCCGGTACCGTACTCGAGCCAAGAACAAAGTATCCAGTTTACGAACTCTCAGTGCAGTGTTGTAGATGGAGCAAATATGGAGCAGCACATGCTTCAAGGGCAAACCAGTTCTTCTTCATTAAATGGAATGGGATTGTTATATGGGGAAGACATTATCAATGATACAAGCTCTCTGGTTTGCCTTGGAATGTTTCAACACTATGCGTTCAATGATCGTATCAGCTTGCAGTAAATTGAAAGGGAGGTGTTGAATTATAATCTTAGAGAGAAAACCCTAAATTTAAATGATAATTATAATCTAGTTTTAGCTCATTATTATATGGTTGCTTTGTATTGTTCATATGTGCTTGGTGTTATATTTGAATCTTGGTGAATTCTTTTTCTTCACTGTGTTTTTTAGTGCTCATTTTTTGTTTTTTGTGTGTTTTTTAATGCCTATTTGTGTCATAGTATTACATGTAATTGAAGGTATATTAATTGATTTAAAGCTCTTGTTGAAAGTTTATGGGTAATTGAAGCAGTTTAATTTGCTAGCTTATAGTTCAATATATAGATGATAACCTCGTATATTATTTTATTATCTAATAGCTACCGAGGGCTAATGCCTGCCTATAAGGGAGTTGTTGAAGAAAACAATCATCCTTTCTCTAATCCACTTAAGCTAGATTCTATATGTATTATATCAAACAATTTATACATTTTATACTTTGTTATGGTGGGAATGGACTCCTTCGAGAGAAATTTACGAAATGTTGTCCATCAGATAGCCAACACTATCCCCAACAATCAAAGATATTGTCCCCAGCTCCCGCAAAGAGCTATGTACTGTTTATAGATGGAAGATACCTCAGTTGGTGGAGATACGACCTACCAGAAGCTTATGGGAGAAGTCTTAATATTATGCATCATTATGGAAAATGCATGTGAGAGAGTCAAACCACCAACCAAAGGCTTAAAAGCAATATATATTGTCCATGAAGACTAATCCTTTCAAAATTCGTGACCGCAATTTTTTTAATAATGTTATCTCCAAAGTTCGAACTTGAGTTCTCTCATTAAGAGTGCAATCTACCATATTATTGCATCTTACAATCTGATAGGGTCCAATAGTTGATTTCATAATCTACTCATGTGAAAACCGAACAATCATTTGAATATACAATTATATATAAATAACATGGTAATTGTCTAAACTTGAAATTAATCTGACTTATAAGATAACATCTAATAAATTTAGGGTTTGAATCTCAACACATATAAAATTACCCCTTCATCTATAACTTTTTATTTCCTTCTCTAAATAATTACCGCCTGACCCATCTCTGGCTCCAATACGAAAGAGAAAGCGATAAAATTGTAATGCAAAATTTCCAAAAACATATATATAATTTTAGTACTTTAATTTACCCAAAATCTAATATGAAGATCATTATAAGTAGTATAATCATTTGACTATCAATTTCATGCAAAGTGGTGTGCATTTGGTCATATAAGGCAAAGACCATTGATTATTGCCCAATTAATTTCATTAAATTTGGTTTCAATCATTATCAAAAGTAACCCCACATGCTACCTACACTTTTATTTTATTCAAAGAGGAAAACTCTTTAGATTTTTCAATCTACTACTAGCTTTCTAAACATTCTAATTTCCATGAAATTGATTGAAGTCAAATTATGCTACCTATTAATTAATAAACTTGTGCTATAAGTTTAGATTCATGTCTATTTTTTATTCAAAACCAATCAATCATAACAAATTCCAAAAGGAAATAATGAAATTTTCTTTGGGTAACATATTTTCATTACTCTTCAATGACGGATGTTAGGACTAAATATTGAGATAGCTTAAATAGAATTTTCAAAATTTTAAAATTTAATGATATTTTTTCAAAAATAATTAGAGGGTTTAATTATAAATTTTAAATTTTTGTGAGACTAATGAGAATTTCAGAAAAAAAAAAAAGAAGAGTTTAATTAAAATTTTTAGAAAATAAAAATAAAAATAAAAAACTAAAATTTTTAAAATTTTGAGGGGCTAAATGCTCTTGTTGAGACAAGTGTGGGGTGTATAAGATCATGTGTAGGTAGTGCATTAGTCCACGTGTTTATAGTCATACAGCATATTGGCATGGTCGTCTTTTAGGTTCGTTGAGGAAGGTCTCCATGCATGATGGTCAACCTGGTCAGACCTTCCAAACGCAATGGAGACGTACAACAATAGTTCGTCCTGTCGAAGGTAAAGTTATAAGATGACATTATCTGAGACAAAATAATGTTGAAGACATTTTTACGTTGTTGGTGAAATATTTTTCATGAGGGGTTGATGATATAATATTCTTTTTAGCAAAAAAAAATATAGATTTACTTGCAAAATAGGAAAAATTATGTATTGATAAGGGAATTAAAACTCTACCGATCGTGATGTGTGTACATTCGTTTAATAAGTTGTTCATGTTTCACACACGACCTAATTCAGCGACGCAGTCCTGCTCCGTAAACTTGTTCAGATTGACCATATAAATAATGTAAACAATTGGATGAAAATAATGCCTATTTTTCATTGTCAATTTTTCTTGTGTTGATAAGACATGGTCGTGCTTTAACAAATATTTTCTCACCTTGTGTTTTCATTTTCTCTATGTAAAATTTGTACCCAAATTAAAAGGTAGTTATTTTAATGTGGAAATTTTATAATTTTATTGAAAAATTTGGTCAAATTTTGCTATTAATCCCTATATTATGTATAAGTTGTGGATTTAATCTTTTTACTTTAATCTGGTGATTTTAAGTTTCTATGGTTTTCGAATTTTGAAATTTCAATAATAACCAAACAGTAGCTGTTAAATTAGCTAAGTTAAAGTTTGTTCTTTCTAAAATCTTATGTCGCGACATATTATCACATATGTAATATCATGTCAGCTTGCTATTTCCACATAATACTAAAAGAACCCGCAACATTTTTAGTTAATGGATTTAACAGCTACTCTTTGATTTAGGACTAAAATTTCGAATTTTAAAATATCTAATTGGAGGACAACGATAAAGCCACAACTTACATATAGTACAAGACTAATAGCAAAATTGAACCTATAAGATATAACAACTACCATTTGAGTTAGAACTGAAATTTCTAAATTCTAAACTATAGGAACTAAAATTGGCCAAATTAGAGTATATGAATTATATTCACAACTTGGGCATAGCATAGGGACTAATAACAATATTCGACCAAAAGTTGTGTCACAAATTAGTGACATTTCAATGTATTTACAATATCCTAACATGAATTGGAGTGTCAAAGCAAGAGTCAATAAGTCTGAAAAATAATAATATAAACTAAGATTATAAAATTATTAATTAATTTCAATTTGTAAAGAAAGAAGGAGTAAATCCCAAAAAGAAAAGGTCTAAAACAAAGAAAATTAAGATTTCAAATTTTGACTTTAATAATTTGAGAGCCATATTTTGTCATAGAAAACGATGACCATAATAAAACCAAAACCATGACTTACTTCCTTAAATTGCTTTTAGGGTTAAATATTCTTCTAGCTCTATAGTGAAGCCCAAAAAATATATTTATGGTTAGAATTTAATTATATATATTTTTAGATCAAAATATAAAATTAGTATGATTTTATAATTTTATAATTTTTAGTGGGATTATACTGCAATTTTACTTTTGGGAGGCTAAGGTATTGCCTGCGCTTCGCCGCCTCCTACTCCCGTAGTTGCTCACTTTTCTGGTTACCCAAAGAAAAATCTAACATTAATTTGGTACCTATAATTGTTGAGAATAAAGATTTGAGTAAACTACATTAATTGCCTCTTAATTTTGGTTAAAACTACTTGGTCAAGGAAATTTTAAAATTTTTATAGTTGTCATTGATGTTATCGAGTTGTCACAAAATAATCACCCAATTATTATGTTCTATTATTGAGATCATGAGCATTCTGTGTGGCACAATAGTTTGTCGCATAGTTTCCACATGGAATGCCACGTAATTTGGCATTTGTGGCGTCTAGTACTCAAACATTGGCTCGGGACACTTTCTCTACCCATTATTACCTTGAAGAAGCAATGGTACCTAGTGTCTTTGAACCGATAACCATCTTTTGATGAATCTAGCCTCCTAGTACAAGAATATTCACATGTTGTCCATTGACTATGCCTTTTGGCCTGATCTTAGGCCCTGACTCACCTTTCGTGGACGAACCTTGCAGAGAAACCCTTAAGTTTTCGAGGCATTGGGATTCTCACCATTGTTTGTGTTACTCAAGCTAACATTCTTGCTTCCGCTTTGTCTACTCCTGTTCATGCAGGTGTTTCCTCTTAAGGCAGAACGCTCTCTTACCAATGCATTTTTACATCCCATAGCTTCAGCAGATCGCTTAGCCCCGTTCATCTTCAACACAAGAGTGCTCGATCAATGAGTTATTATGCACTCTTTTAAAAGTGGCTAATTCTAGGCAAACCTCCTAGTTGTCTCTGCATCCCTACTTCCTTTATCATTGAGCGCCTTATGTGAATTTTTATTTAAAATAATTGTTAAGTCAATTAAAATAAATAATAATTAAACAAAATAAAAAATGCCTTTTTTAATTCTCTATAGTGACATTTTTCATGTTGAACCCATCTAAGTTTCTACTAACCCTTTCACCTATATAAATCTCACTTGTTTCCTCGTTATCATCCCCTACTTCAACATGGAAGATGTCGCTATAGAGAATGTGTTAGATAATGATAAACCTGAGGATTTACACGGTACACATGATTCATACTTGGATGGCCAAAATTGGCATGAGTTCAATACTGATATGGTAAGTCCAAATTGAAAAAAGATTTAATATCCCAACCAAAGACACTATCAAAGAGGTTATTAAGCAGTATGTTAAGGTTAACAAATATTTTATTAAGTGCCCAAAAATGATAATATGAGGTTGAAGACAATTTGTAAGGATACTAATCTTATGAGCCTCAAAAGTAAACCCTAATGAGCAAGTTGAGTAAACATGACAAATCAAAACTTATAACCCTCAACATACTTGCTCAAAGGTCCATAAAAGGAAGAACATAGCAAAATGGTTGGCAGACATTATAAAGATGAGTTTATTAGTGACCCTAATTATGCCCTGACATCATTGCAACAGGGCGTGAAAAAAGACTTTCTGACAATTATCTCACTTAAGAGCACTGGAATTAATTAGAGGGAGTCATAAAAATAAGTATGGGAAGATTTATGATTACTTATGAGAGCTTAAGACTCCTAACACCTAGCACCATAACAATATGCTCCTTAGATGCTAAGTTATTTCAAAGGTTGTATATCTATCTATAAGCAAACAAAGATGATTATAAGGCTCTGGCACCACCACAATATGCTCCCTAGATGCTAAGTTATTTCAAAGCTTGTATAATCTGTCCGCAAGCATTCAAAGATGGTTATAAAGTTAGATTTAAGGATTATCAATTTAGATGGGTGCTTTTTGAAGGGGTACTATGGTGATTACATTTTGACAACTACTGAGATTAGATGCAAATAATGGCATCCATCTTATTACATATGTTGCAGTAAAAATGAGAACCATGCATCTTGGTGTTGGTTCCTTGATCCATTGACAAATCACTTGGAAATTATCAAATCACATCACTATTATATCTAACAAACAAAAGATATCTCAGCTTAATTATCTTAATTTATGCTTGGTTTAGTTTATTTAATTACTATTGTTTCACTGTCTATTATTATTTACTTTTTTTTCATTACTTTTAAAATATCATTTTATTCTTTTAAGTATTTTTAAATTAATTTATTTTTACTATACATTAGACTAATCTTTCTTTAGTCAAGAAAAATATATTATATACATTGAAAAAATACATGTTTAAAGACACATATATTATATATACAATTGGAAAAAATACACAATATTTTAGCTTCAAATTGATGGTATAAAAACCTAAATTACTAAAGTCTAAGGTTATATACATATACAAGGGCATCTTGTGTATGAATTATCTCAGCCCCATAAAGTTTGAGAAAATAAAACTGAAAAAGTACTTAATTTTCCACAGCAAAAAAACTATTACCTATGTGCTGCTTCCAGTCTCTCTTTGCCTCTTTACTGGTGTTAAATGTTTCCTATATAAATGTACAAGTTACAGCTACTGGTCCCAGCAAGCAACCGCCAATATGATGATGGTGCCTTTTTTTGGCACATTGACGATAAGAGATGAATCAATCAGTTCCCAAGTGCAATCAACAGCCTATTGTTCATCTAATTGAACTTGTTGAATACCTGAAAAGTTAGGCTAGGTTCAATTCAGTTCAGATCAAATCAAATTATTAATAGCAATTCAGGAGGTAAAAATACCAAGAAGGTACTTGTAGTAGGAGTCAGATTGCATTTTGTCATCTTTACTAAAAATATAGTCAAATTAGTCTCTATACAGGAGATCAAAGAGTTAACGGGTTCTTTTGTTAAAAATTCCATCAATTTCTACTAAGATGTACGCAACACGTCCTGTGTAACTATTTGATTATTCTATCAACAGGCTAGGTTTTAATAGCAAAAATGGATGAAAATCTTAACAAAAAAGATGGTTTATTCTTTGATCTAGTGTACAGGGATTAATTTGCCCATTCTTTGAGTAAATGAAGCAAAATACAATCTAATTCTTCTTAGTGTAGGGGTCTCCAAAATACTTTTACCAATTCAGGCTGGAAGGAACTATGCACCAAGTAGCAGGAATAACTAAATGTACCTGAATGGTTTCAACGACTTGAGACCATGCAAATTATCTTCGTCTCCTTGGTGGTGTGATGTGTTTCTAGACAACGGCAAGTTGGAATTAATGGACACTTGATGAGATATTATCGGGTTCTGGAAGTATGCTGAACGTATTTGATTATGAATCTCTTCTTTCCTTCCCAATTGCTCATCTTGTTGATCCATCTCTATAAGAATTTGTGCAGGTCTCCTCTTGAAAACAGGGGAAAATCTCTGCCTACAGTACTCATTGAATAGAAGAGTGAGTAATATTAGGGGAATGATGAAACCAGAAGCAACCGGTGATTGTTTTATGCCGAAGACCCCGAGGGCGATAACTTGTGTTAACAATAGGGAGAAGATTGCTGAGTTGTGAACAATAGGCCAGAATTCTCCCCCACTTTCATATTTTCGTACGTATACATTGAGAATCTGAAAAAAAAAAGAAAAAAGACAAGGAACAGAGGTAAAAGTTGAATTCTTCTAAATCGGTCTACCTAACAGTAAAAACATAAATAGAAATGCTTCCACAACATCATCATGCACTGCATATGCATACAACATGATCACCTAGTACCATAAATGTGAAATTGTACATGTAGACTATGTATGAGCTTACACAATACTGAGGGCATTGAAGCATACAACAAACCGTTACAGATGATATCATTGACGAAAGGAAAGAGGATATAAAAGTTGATGGGATAAAACTCACCTGGTTTCGATAGACGAGGAAAGCGAGAAAGAAGAAAACCAGCAAGAAGGGCAATATTAAGGGTGCCATAATGGAACAAGTGAAGCCAATGTGTACAAACAGAAGCAGCCGTGGAATTTCAGTATGGTGAGGGAAGGTTAGAGCACAACTAGATGGTTCGACTTTGGTTCTTAGTATGAATTTTCTGAAAAAATTGCAAATAAGCGGGAAAGGTTGCATTATTTCACAGGACAAGCTAGCCCAGCCTGATGATAATACGTAAGTCGTGAAGAAGGTAGCCTGCAGACGAGAACAACTTCAGTTAGATGTAATCCTGAAGATACACAATCACATGCCATAAAAAAGTGAGAAAAGCAATCTGTCCTATGTGAGTGCCTACAAAAGAGAGCGCTTAATAGTGTATTTCATGCATCTCAATAGACCAAGGTAAAATCTAAATCTAAATGCATATAACAACTTGCCATGAAGTTGGAGGTGTTGAGGTTTTATTAAACCAACAATTGAGGACGCATGGAAAGGTTACCTGGGTTGGCACTGCTCTGGCAAGTTGTTTAGGTGCATCTTTAAAACTTGAGAAAACAGTCAATTGCCTGATGATGGATCCAGAAAGGACATTAACAAAGAAAACATTCCAAATTGTGAAGTACAGAACTTTGATGCAAGCACTCCGTTTCCTCTGACTACGTGAAATATTCCCCTCCATTGCAGAAAATAACATCATAGTTGGTGGAACAGCATAAAGAAATAACATTAGAATCACACTTGGTAAGTAACCTGTTACCACCCGGTGTATGAACTCCCTGCATAGCATAACAAACAACATAGATTCACAATGAGTGCCTGGTTCCTTCTCTTTTAACTCCTTCCAGTTTCCACTTAATAACAATGATATTTGTCCTATGTACATGTATTAATACACACCAAGAGCTTGGGTGAGTTTAATGCAGTTAAATAACAATGACATCACTATAATAAGTTGTATCTGGCTATTTATGTACTCTAGATTGTCTTTCAGAGCCTTCAATCTAGGCCTGTTAGCAGATATAGGAGTATTAACAGGGTTCACGATTATGGTTCTTTTCATGCAGGTTTCTATATAGAGTTTGTTGCATCAGGCATCGGTCATGACTGCAATGTGATATGAAAGCAGCATAATTGAAAAAAAAAATAACAAGCTCATACTGGTTTTGCAATAGAGTGTGGGGAATGATACTCACTGTTTTAAAATTCCTTTAAGAAATGGAACTCTACGTGATAGCTGGTCTAAGTGCTCTAGTTGAGTCAAGCCTTGCACAAATGTAACAGGAAGAAGAAACAGGAACATAAAAACAACAGAAGCTATAAGAGTTGTTATTTTACGAAGCCAAACTTGTTTGTACGGTATGGAGAGGTTTGACCAATAAACATCATGTGGCTCAGGGGCAAGTTCTGTCACCCACAACATGGGATTTGATGATTGAAGAACTTGTGCTGCAACAAGAGCAGCATAGCGAGTCCTGAAGAAAACAAAAGCAGCTGGACATTCCTGTATCAAAGGTCAAAATAAAATAGAACATCACATAGCCACTTCCATCAAAGTTATGAAAGTTAGTGATCAGCATGCAAACTTTTAGCGACAAAATGGCAGCAATTCCCAAGTTGGCAAAGATAGATGAAAGAAAGATGCTTATATATAGCACAATAAAATGATCTAGAGGAAATATTAAAGCAAATTCACTTTGAGACTGAAAACAGTAACTGCTTCATTGTATATTATGCAAACAATATCTGTTAACTTTCCTAACAAAAACCACTAAAAATGGCAAGCATAACTTATATACAATTTATACACACATAAACTTGAAATAAGAACTATTGAAGTTATTCAATGATTTTCAACCTTTCTTCTTTGACTTGGTTGCAGCCTATCCATACTGGTTGAACTGCTAACACTGTCTGCTCTAAGGTTAAGCACCATAAAGGGATGTGCAGCTCCTCCAGGAATACAATATGGCAAAGACCTGTCTAGAAACCGTGGGTCAATGGATTTTAGCATTCTGTACATTCTCTCTGCATCCTTCTGCAAAGACAGCATTGTTAAAGAAAAGGTTAAATTGGTATAAATTTATGTCACTAACGTAAATCACTCAAAGATAGATGCTTACCATTAATTTATCAACTGTACAAGATCCATATACCATCTGATGGGACAAATAGCTTTCTGGATAATAAGTTGAAAAGAACTGTTCCACTGAATTACTGTATGAATTATCCGGGGACCAAGGGACACCACGGACTAGAACTGTGAAATGACTTGGATTGGGAGGAGATCCAGTAATATGTGCTAACCTCATTTTAGTGATATTTTTATACTCCTAGAACAAAGCAATAATCTTTAAATGAATACTAGAAAAAAAAATTAAATGCATATACAAGTTAAACTATATGAGTAAATGACGCATTTTTGGTTGTACATCCTTACAAAGTAAAGTAGAACACAAGCTGAGCAGGATATGAGGTATAATGCCAGACAATGGACCCAAAGCCTGAAAAAAATTTAAACAAAAGGAAAAAAATATCAATGAATGCTGTTTTTTCTCCGTATTGGGGTGACATCTTAATATCTCACCATAATAAAGGGTGAAACAGAACATACCATTTAGAATCTTCTTTTACATTTCCAATTGTAAATACTTCAAGTGATTCTGAATGGATTTCCTTGTGCTGCATATCTTGTCCATAATAATTTACTGGAAGCACTATAAAAAGGCAAATTACAGCAGCAATGATGAATACCCGAATACTGTAAAGGACATGAAGAACATAGCAGGGCGGTTAGTAAACCTGCAAAAACAACCATAGATACCAAAACAGAAATTGAAATGTTGAACCACTTCAAGATGTTTTGAACTTAAATTTGAGACTTAATCACCTGAAAACAACTATTCTCATGAAAGCTACAGCATCGACACCGCCGACAGCCAATATTTCTTCATCGGTTGCTTGCCAGGCTTTAGCAATCCAGCCTGTAGAGGGCACAAATCTTTCAAAGCAACTAATAGCACCAGTACCCCTTACCGGTTCCGAAACAAGCCGCCGTGTAAAATACACGCACGCATTGCCTGGTTGTTTCCTCAATATGGAATACAGTGACAGAAGCACAACACATATAGCTATGTTGATTCCAGCAGAAGTTAAAAGATCACTGACATCCATCCCACTCAACTATATTTCCTTTGTTTAAAGCTTTACAGATCCAATTACTCAAGCGATTAGTTGCTGAAGTAGGACATTAAACTGCTTCACAACTTGCTTTAAACAGAGGAATTTTTTTAAAGAAGTTTGGCTCAATTTCACACAGAACCTGAATCAAGTGCTGCAAAAATTGTTCAGAAATCAAAATTTTAATTAACATCATTTTTTTTCCGTCAATCATACCTCAAAAAACAAATATTTCAATGAAAATTCAAACTAATTGCAGGCAAAAAAGCTTCACCAAATTTCAATCAAAAATTTAAAAAGAAAACATAATCTACAGTTCCTTTTAGTCTAATTCTAAATCTGTGATGCCTAATGAAATTTCAAAAAAAAAAAATTCTTGTTTTTAGTTCTTTACTAGAATTCGAAGAGATAAATACCAGTATTAAACAGAACTAATAAACATTCAATTTTAAATGGAAACTACACACAGCAATCAATATACCATGGACGAAATTCAAACAAAACTAAATCATTTTGATTAAACAAGCAAAAAAAATAAAGATTAATTCAAAAAACAAGTACCTGTGCGAAAATTAGAGCCAAAATAAAGCGTAAAAACTACCAAACAAAGAGAAATTCTCGAGCCAAAAATAAAAAACAAAAAAGGAGAAATTATTTGATAACTTTGAAGAACAAAAATCAAGAACCCAAAATTTTATAAAAAGAAAAAATTTTAAATGATTTTATTGTGAAAAACAAAATTAACTTACGATAGTTAGTTACATGCAAAAAAAATTTGGGTGGTGTGAGTGATCGACACGTGTAAATAGTTAGTAACAAAAAATGAGGAAAATCAAAGATTTAAGCGACATGGCAACTGAATATCCCACGTGGCGAAAAATAAGTGGATAGCACGAAACATGTAATATCCTCCTCAACAAAGATCCGCTTAACTGTCTCTAGATTCTTTTTTGAGTTCCCGCTGGCGCCATTTTTCTGGGTTTTGTTACGGTGCATCCGTGACTTTGTTTGTTTAAATGGAGTCGGGGTCGGTGACCAATGAGGGTTGGTTAAGTTCCTGAGTTTTGGCAAGAAATTTAGTAGTACTTGGACACGAAACAAATAAATTAAAAATAGAGTAAATTACATCTAAGGTCACTAAATTATTACTAAGTTAACGTTTTAGCTACTTAACTTCAAAAAGTTACAAAATGATTATTGAACTATTCGGAAATTTTCATTTAAATAGTAAAACTATTTAAAAGTGTTTATTTAAGTCACTAGTACGATTTAACGATCAGTATGGTAGATCAATACCCATTGGTAAGTAGAATAACATACTTTAGGTCCAATTCGAGTTGACGACCAATATCGGAGACTGGAGAAGATAGTTGTTTGGATTTTGTTTCTCAGATTCATGTCGTTTAAGTTGTTTCATGAAAAACAAAATTGAATTGCATAAAGAGAAAGGGGATGACAACTTTTGATTGCTGCAGATAGGTCGAATAGAAAATGCCATACAATAGTGATTTTAACAGTTGAGTGACTTAAATGATTTTTTTTGAATAGTTTAATGGTCATTTTGTTAACTTTTTAAAGTTGAGTGACCATAACATAAACTTACTAATAACTTAATAACTTTAGGTGTAATCTACAGGGTTTTTTACCAAAATATTACAAAAAAAATAAAAATTACCAAAATATTATAAACTTTTTTTATTTATCAAAATAATACCAAAAAAAAAAGATGGCTGATGGAGGGCATGCAAAAGGCGGCACCAAAGGTGCCTTTCCCATAGGCGGCACAGGACTAAAATGTAATGCTCTAAAGTTTCAAGGACTTGATATGTAAATTTACCATTTTGAATTTTGAAAGTGAAATGGTGCCGCATGTGGGTGTGGCGGCACTAAAGTTGAAATGTGGCTAACTGCCTTCTAAGCCCTCCTTATTTATTATTTTCTTTTTATTCCCCTTCAACTCACTTTTTTATTTAATAAACAAGCCCTCAACCTATTTTTGTAGTTAAATTAGCTCTTAATCTATGATTTTTACTCATAAAAGCCCTTTATTTTATTATTAAAGTAAATATATTTTACCTAAAGTAAACATAAAATGCGAATTAGTTTATACTTTTTTAAATAGCTTTACTTTACAAGCAAATGCCTCTAAAATAATAACAAAATTAACAATAAAATAAGTTTTATACAATATTCAAACAATAACAATAAAAATAGTAGCAACATAATAGTAAAATAGTAGCAAAACAGGGAGAAAACAACAAGAAAATAACATTCAAAAACAAAACAAAAAAAGAGCAGATTTTTTTATCTTTTAGTGAATTCAGGTCGGGCCGGGCCCGGGCCAAATATACCTTACTCGAGGCCCAGCCTCTTTTTTAAACATGCCTTGTCCAAGCCCATTATTTGGGCCTATATTTTTACCCAAACCCTCCCATATTTCGGGTGGGCCTTCGGACTGGCCGAGTGGCCCGACCCATGATCAGGTCTAATTACTACTATTTTGTTGTTATTATTTGGATATCATATAACTCTTTAATTTTGTTATTATTTTAGAGGCATTTGCTTGTTAAGTTCCACTTATCTCAGTCTTATTTAAGTATACATATTTTTAAAAATTTGTTGAGAAACAAGATGTTTTTAGTATTTTTGATTTATTATATATATATATATATATTTAAATAATATAAAAAAGTAATACAGGCGGGCCAGAGTCCGGATTTTAGCATTTATATCCTGATTGGACTTGGACAAAATTTTAGACTATTTTTAGGCCGAATTAAGCCCAAACCTAACAAATGGGCTTAAATTTTTTATTGGGCCCAATCTGACCATGGACACCTCATTCTCAAATAATATTTTTTAGGCCCTCGACACGTGTATCACTGTCGGTGAAATTTGATCATCTTTAGAAATTAAAACTCTAACAAGATCTCTTTTAATTACTGGAAAAAAAACAAAATAGTATAAAAGAGAGAATCAACTTCAAAGGCGGTGAAAGAAACAGAAGGAAGAGAAAAATAAACGATTTAATTTTCTGCATAAATATTATATTTTAAAGAAAGGAAAGAAAGCAAAAGAACAGTCTTTGAAGGGAGGGAAAAAAAAGATCCCTTGCCATGCGATTAGGGTTTGTTGATTGAAATTGAATTGCAGCAAAAGGGATTGTTGAACATATCGTTAATTTGGGGGAAAATTGTAGGGGTTCAAAAAGAAATGGGAGGCGAAGGAGCTGAAAGGGATAAACAATGGTCGTCTCCAAACAAGGATTATAAAGCCAAAGATGATGACCCCAAACTTTGGGGAATTTTCCTCTTTGGTTTAATTGGCGCCACTGCAACCACTTTCGCGGTAAGTTCCTCCATTCCCCACCAAATCCCTTTTTTTGAAGTTTCAATCTTTTAATGGTTCTGAGATTTATATATGTGTTTATTATAATACGATGCATTGTTAGGGTTTAATTTGATTTATTGGCCTTCAATTTTAGACCAAAGGTTAGGGTTTTTTAAGGAATGGGAACAAATTATATTAATAAATTAGTGAGTAACAGTTCCATGGAGGCTCTGAGTCAGATTACATTTTATCCTCTCTACTAAAAAAAATAAGCAAATTAGTCCCTATACGTTAAATCAAAGAGCAAATTAGTTCTTTCTATTAAAACTGTCATCCATTTGCACGGTTTAAAACTGTCGTAGAGTGACACGTTGGATGGAATTTTTAACTAAAGAACTAGTTTGCTCTTTGATCTAGCATTAAGGGACTAATTTGCCCATTTTTTTTAGTAGATGGAGCAAAATGCAACCGACTTCTAATGCAGAGCTTCCATGGTAGTTTTGTCTAAATTAGTGTTTGTGGGAGCAACTATTTGTTGGAATTGCCCATTTGATTGCAGTTACAAAATCTGGCAGGTTAGTCAGCTGAGGAGATCTGTTGATTGGATATATACTCAGGTATATTGAAAACAAGTTCTTTCGCCAATTTCAGCTATTGTAGATTCAATAATACTATAGTTGACAGCATCTTCGTTGTTTTCTTAAAGGGAATGGTGGAAGGATTTTTTTGGTTCTTAAAAGTTTTTAATTTTTTCGCTATTGAATTGCTTCTATAACTACAAATTTAGACTAATGGCTAGTGGTTTTTATGAGAACATAATGTTAATAGGATGATAGGCATTTTTCCTAAGTAAAGATGCAATAGATTTAAAGAGGAAGATTCGTTTCGAAGGATTTGTTTGATACAAAATTATTGCTTTGATACCGTGTGTGCTGCTGCAATGTGCTAAAAAGTGTTATTTTTGTTGTCAAGTTTAAGTACCTTTGTTTTCATTTGCTGATATTTTTGGTAGAAGTATCATGGAGGCTCCTATACTAGGAGTCAATTGCAGTTTGCTTTTTTACTCAAAAATGGGCAAATTAGTCTTTGTCCGTTAGATCAAAGAGCAAAGTGGTTCTTTTTGTGTAAAAATTCATTCGTTTTTATTGTTAAAATTTAGCGTGGTTGACGAATTAACCAAACAGTTACACGTGCCACATGTAGCATATTCTGACTTACAAGAACCAGTTTTTAATAGTAGATTGGATGAAATTTTTAACATAAGGATTAGTTAGCTCTTTTATCTAACGTGTAGGGACTAATTTGCCCATTTTTTTGAGTAGAAGGGGCAAAATGCAACCTGACTCCTAATACAAGGGCTTCTATAGTACTTTGACCAATATTTTTAGATTTAAGGATATGAATTGAGCTGTGTTATGTTTGATTGTTGCCTTGTTGAATTTTTGTACGGATCAATCACTTTTGCTGAAATCTTACTTTGACTATAGCATTTGTTATTTTTTTTCGGATCGTATCTGTTAATCTGATCATTGTGTGTGTACTTGCACCATGAAAGTTAGTCAGGTCAAAATCATCACGAGGAGGAGGTTCTTCTCGAACATCCTTTCAAGAGGAAGCATGGAGAAGGTATAATCGCCGAATGCAAGAAGAGCACGAAGAAGAAATGGAAAGAGTGGTAAGCTTTCGATTGTGTTTCGAGCATTCTCTATATTTTTATGTCATCTTATTGTTTAATTAAATTCCTTATTCTCTTTGTAGGAACGAATAAGGCGGATGCAAAGTGTGTTTAACAGGGAACGAAATAAACACAAAAGGAGCTATGAAACCTGGAAAGAAACTGGTCCCGGTGCTTACCATCAACACTTTCAACGAGATGATTGGTATTGGAAAGCAGATGCATCTTACAGAGATCAAAGAACTAATTACAGGCCACCTCAAAGAGAGCGAGCGAGCTATCCATTATCACATCACTACACGGTTTTAGGTCTTGACAGGTAATGCCTGCTTTTACAGTGTTAATAAATGCTTTTCAATCATATTCATTTTGCTATAGCCAAGAGCTTTGGCACTGGTAATTGACTTATCTTGACTTCCTTCTGTTCTCAGAGCCCGATTGAAACCATATACTGAAGATGAGATTAAGGTATACTGAATTATTTTTAAAATGCTTCTCCATCACTGCATTTTGATATATATGCTCGTCGTTATGTTATTGGCTATATATCATATATATATATATATATATATATATCTTGATCAAAAGTTGACTTGGAATGACTTTATTCATATACTATATAGAGTTAATTGCACCAGACACCCTAAACTATGACCCCCATTTTAAATTGGTCCCCAAACTTCAAAACATGTTAATTACATTCTCAAACTATCGTGTTATATCAAATAGGTCACTTCGTTATCAAATCTTATGTAGTTAAATTTAAAGAAAATTAGAATGTTGTTGCATAACTTTTAAAAGCTAAAAATAAAGGGTTTGGGGATGTATCATTTAACGGTTAAATGATAAAACGACAATGATGTCTATATGCAGACAGCATTCAGGGCCAAGGCGAAACAATTCCACCCAGATCAGAACCAGGATAATAAAGGTAAGATGTTTTGGCCATTCGGCAACTATTACTATGAACCCTAACCATAACACGGTGTTTCTTCAGATTGTTTTTTATTTAAACTTCATTCGTGTTATATTCCAGAAGTTGCCGAGGCGAAATTTAAAGAGGTGATGATGTCGTACGAGGCTATAAAGCAAGAAAGGAAGAACACGAGGGTATGAAAACTGAAAAACCGAGCTACTTTTCGACAAGAGTTGAGTAAGTGTGAAGTGTTAGAAATAGGGATGTAGAATATATTTAAAACCCTACACTTCTTACCTCTACTGATGGATTGGAGTGCACACTCAGCACTGAAAATCATTTTTTTTTGTTGAGAGTTTTAACTCAGTTCATATATTTCATGTTGTATTTCTAGGCTTTTACATCTCAGATGAATAATAGTTTTTTTTTTTTACCGAGAGCGAATAAACCAGAGGGGGTGTGAATTGTGATACTATTGTATTTATCAGAAGGCATAACATACCATGCTTAATTTTACAGCCCTCATTGGATTTCTTAATTCAATTGTATCTTTTACTGAGGGTGAAATTTTTGGATAATTTGATATTGTGTTTGATCAAAGCAAAGCTACATTTTCTCATTCATAATTCATTCATTTTTCTTAGTTGGGGCATTTTCCGGTAAATCTTTCCCCTAACCTTTGAAAAGAGAGAATACGAAATGAAATTTACTAACTATTTTTGTCGTAGCGAAAAAGCTAAATTCTTGCTATAAATTAATTTGCAGGAGGTGCTCTTCTGTAATATGCAGGAACTGTCGCTGGGAAGAACATTTGCCTAACTCCCTCTGCCTTTATGATAGGGAATATGATTCCTGATGCTCCCTGAAATTAAATATTTTACATATTAAATAAACACAGATAAACAGCTAGATCTATGAGGGTAGAATTGGTTTTAAATCAAATCAATTTAGATCAGTTTCGAGTTATTTCAAATTAAAATCTTCAGATTCGAGTCAGTTTATGGGTTAAAATCAATTTGGTTTCAGATCAATAAGGTTTTTTGGATCGAGTCATCTGAAGTTATTTGTTCTAACCACATTTCGAGTCAGTTTATGAGGTTTTTTGTGTTCAATTTGTTTTCAGAATTGAGTTTTCACGTTTCTATGGTTTAGTTTGTGTTCAAATCCTGATTTTTGTAAAATTCGGATTAAAATTGACGAGTTTAGAGCAAGTATTGCCAAAGGATAAACAAAAATAATCATAAACCATACCGAGATGAGTCGAGCTCCAATCCAAATTCGTTTAGGTGAAGGGAATGGCAACAGTAAACGACCGACACCGTATATCGCCACCGCAAAGAAATGCAGAACCAAGCTCAAGGGGCGAGGGTTTAAACCTGAGAGCAACGATATTGGACCTGTTGAGAATACACCCCCAAGGCTTAGATAATCGAAACAAGCCTGTCGCATTTCCTTCCTTGCTTGATCAGGTGATGCGCAGAACACTTTGTACAATGCACCTGCCAATGTATTGATTGTAGATGCCACAGGCTGCAAAAGAAGAACGTTATTGAGCCTTTGTGCGTTAGATTATTTTTTTAATCGATCCGACTAATCGCAAATGGTAATTGAGCCTTATTCATATGGTTTACCTTACGCAAGGTGTAAAATGATTCTAGATATTTACAGAGTGTTGGTGCATCATTGAGGTCACGCAGAGGCTTCAGTAGATCACGAAGAACAACAATATCGGATAAAGCCACAGTCATTCCTCCGCCAGTTAATGGATGGCGCATGTTAAATGCATCTCCCATTAATAGGGCTCCGGGAGTGGGATAAGGAGAAGCCGGCATGCTTCTGTTTGGCATTGTCCTAATATTTCCCTTATCAACAGCTGCTACAAATGAATCGTAAATTTCCGGTGGAACCTGTTATATATTATGCAGGCACATTGTCAAATCCAAGAGAACATATGTTAAGCGTATTTTGAGTAAAGAACACTTTCTATAAAAGAATAAAGAAAACAAATATGCAGGATAAGAGCAGTTAAATACCTGAGGAGCCACAACTGTCTTCAAATAATTTGCCATCTCCCCATTGGCAATAGAAGGAACCTTTTGACCAGGTACATCAACGAGACAACGAATCTCTGTGCTGCTAATAGGATAGAACAAAATGGGGGAAGGATCTGCTAGTATAACATGCCCGTGATTTGCGTAAGGAAGATAGCAATTCTCCAGTACCAATCCGACAAAACACGAGGGTACATCTACCTGCAGATCGTATCATTAGGTTTTTTAAGTTTCTAAACTTACTTGACCTTCAAAACAAAGGGTTGATCGGTCAACTCACCTGAGGGTTGCAAAGGGAGCGACGTAAGTTTGAAAAACAGCCATCACAAACAATGGTTAGGGGTGCAAATGCTGTCAATTCACGGCCATCTTTTGTTTTATACTGCACTCCTCTGATAGTCCCTTTTTCTTCAAGTAGAGAAGTAACTACACCTTGCTCTAAACGTACACTGGCAAAAGATGGGGAAAAGGATATAAATACCATAACAGATATATGTTGCCATAATGCTACAACAGGCAGTACAAAAATTTCATAATATTGAAGCATCATCAAAAGAGTTCGAGCAATGAATAAAAACGAACATAACGAATTAGCAAACGATTAATATCTAAAATGGGGAAAAGACATACTTGGGAAGAGAAGCTGCTTTCTCCCGCATCCTCTGTATGAAACGTCCATTGTGGAAGCTCCTGCCAGATACATCTGAGTGGAAATTTTCTAAGGGATAAGAAAGTCGGGTACGTTTCCCATCCTTGAAAAGCGCATAACCAAATACCTGCTGAGCATCAATTTCCTCCACACAATCTGCAGTGAGAAAATCCATAAGGTTTGTTGAACTCATTCCATTGAAATATCAACTAAATCATAACCAAACATTGAGATAGCCCAACTCAAGTAACTTCAGATAGTTAAAAAATTCATTATTCGCCTACCTTCAAGTCCCAACTCAATTAACTTGAGATAGCCCCCTGGTTGTAGCAGTTCCCCAACAATACGGTCAGGCTCTGATAAATCTCTTTCAATCACATGCACTCGACGTCCATCCTGTGCTTTAGACCATATAATCAATTTAAAGTTGAACTTGATATAGCTTTCAACAAGAACAGTCACAATATTTTTATCAAAAAGAATGCTATTATCAAAGATGATGCTAAATTTGCACATAATCATCCCATCTTAAACTGTGAAAGCAAATTAAACCCCAAAGAAAAAAAAGGATGCTAACCGTACACATCAATAAAAGCACACACACAAGGCTTATTTACAATTACATGATTAATACACTGGTATAAATTAAATTATCATAGACAGAAGGTGAACATCAGAACAACGAAGCAAGACCATAGTTAAATCGTAAGGGTTAATTTGGCTGAAAGACTAAATTTGTAAGGGTTCCTATTTGTTGGCCAAATCAGTATCTTAATGAGATCACAGATGGTGATAATAAATACAGGGGAAGACAACTTGGAAAACCCAACACTTGTACATAGTTTTTTTTTTTTTTTAATTACGGCCACAAGAAATGCCAAACCTTGTGCTAGGCAATCTTCGGTTACAGCTAAGAAGCAAAGACTATAGTTAAATTGACAGTGACTGATTATGTAGAAATCGGGTTCTGTAGATTGCTAAATGCTGATAGTAAAAGATGGTTCATTTTATTCAAGTCAAGCTCAGTAGAGGCCTATAATAATAAGATTGGCAAGTGGTAACAAGTAAATACTGATCTATAATTACAAAGCTCAGAAAATATTCCCGAATCATGGCGGACAAGCTCGTAGGTTCTTTTTCAATAATCATGCGGATATAAAAGTTGCAACATACTCTATAAGAGAGCCATAAAAGAAGTAAAATGGTTTGTCAAAAAAAGGGCATGAAAGAAAACAAATATATTAAAGGAAAAAAGAAGAACAAAATGTATAGATGACCGTTCGAGAATCACTTTAAACTTGTTTCAAAGAAAGCCGAAAGAAATTGTGAAACGAACAAGACTTTTACTAGTTCGTGATTGGATACCGAGAAAGCGGAAAAGAAAGAAATAAAAGGAAAAAGAAAAAAGCACCTTGCCAAGAGTGTGAGCGAGTGCGGATCCAGCAACACCAGCTCCAACAATGATGACGTCAGTATCACAACCATCAGCGGATCTACATTCTCCGTCAACAGCCGATACGCTTGTCACCGACATAGTCCTTGAGGAAGAGATCCCGTTCACTTTCCGTCTCTTCAAAACGGCACCGCACAAAGCAAGAAGCGTCGTTACAACCGAGATCCACGCCAACACATAAGGATCCGCCATTTTTCTCATCTTCTCCTCTCCTCTCCTCCTCCAAATGCTAAGCCAAAAAAGAACGACAACGTAGAGACTGTGAAAGCGCAAAAAAGAAGAAATAGGAAAGAGAAAACCGGAATCTCTTTGCTCTGTTGATTCTCTCTTTGATAACGGTGATGAATTTTGGCTGGTTTTTGTTTGTTTTGATTAGAGTGAGACGGTGGTGCTTTGAATCTGAAACGGCTTTCAGCTGTTGCTTCGCTGTGAATGCTTCTTCTTTTCTTTTTCTTTTTTTTTTTCTGTTTTCGAAAACGTTTTAGAGGAAAACAGCACGGGAAAATACACGAGATGGGGTTTAGGCTTTTATAGAGTGTCCACATAACGCAAGGGAACGTAAGTTATATATACTTCTTGCTAATTTGCACCTTCTATGTGGTTGGACTTAAACTACGCATCCCTCGTTTTAATTTGGTTTAATTTGCTCTAGGTCCCTGTATTTTTTGTATATTTAAAATTTAATCTCTCCACTTTTTTATTTTAAAATACTAGTCAAATTGAGATAATGAGAAATTTAACCCTCAATGTTCATATCTTGCTAATTTTCCCGGTTCTACCACTTTGTTTTAATTTAATGGGATAATAATAAATTTTGCTCTTAATGTTTACATTTTTATCAATTAGCTTTTATTTTTTAGCTAAATTTAACTATTAACCTTTTTTTAAAAATCAATTCGTTTTTTAACTAAAATGTTGACTAAAACATTGATTTTATTTTAATAATGTTGTTGTGACAACCCACATGGTAGTCCGATGTACTTCATGTTGATATAATATTATCTATCTTATATGTAACGTCAACAAATAATTTGAAAATTACAAAATTCAAAATTCAAAACAAATTATAAAAATTTCATAAAATTCTAAAATATATAATGAAGTGCACGAGAATTGTCATGCGGTTTGTCATATGCTTAAAATTTTAACATTTTAATCAAAATTGTTGTTGAAAAACAATAATTAGAATCTTTTCAAAAGTTAATGATTAAATTCTACTATTTTTAAAAGATGAGAACTAAATTTAGCTAAAAAATATATAATCCTTAAAAGCTAAATTTATGTTTATGCCCAATTTTATTTAATTATAATTAATTTTGATTTGATTTTGTTGATTTTCGTGATAAACTAGATTTGAATATAATTCTTAAGACGGAAACGGATGGAAGTTCCATCAAAATGAACATTAGGTGTGTGGACATTTAAGTGTGTACTCTTAAGTTGTTTTTTTTATGCTTAATGGTGGGTTTGGATGGGCGGTGTGTTTACCTGCGGTTAGTGTAAAAACAGTGGTAGCGATGAGATTAGATATTGTAGCGATACTGTAGCGTAAGACAAAAAGTAAGCTAAACGCACCACACCACACCCAATCGCCCATCCAAACCCACCCTAAATCAATAAAAGGTAGATACTCGAAATAAAGAGAAAAGATACTTTAGGCAAATAGTGAAATTAATTATTTTTTAGTGTGGTATGAAATTTTCCTTTTGGATGTCTTTATTTATATTTTTGGCCTAACCTTTTAGTTATTTCTTTAATATCATTGTCATATGTACTAATTTTGAATTTCAAATGAAATATGATTTTGTTTATTGTTATACATCTTTAATAGAAAACAATAAATGCACATGATAAATTTTAAATCTTATTTTTAGAAAAGTAAAATATTTATTGAAAATATATGAAAAATGAATTCAAAAAATTATTGGTCTTAAATTAAAGTTTTGAACTTGTTGAGTGATTTTCTCTATGTTTCTACCGTGGCGGTGTGTGTATATTTATGTGACATGAGTATTGTTCATTAATATGACATATTAGGTAGGTTTCATGTATATAGACACGTATCCTACTCTAAACCGAACACGTGTTTATATGGTCTCATGCATGTGTAACTTCGCAATAGACGAAGGTTGATCTGCGAGCTCAATAGAATCCGACCCAAACCAATTTGGGTTTTTGGATCGGTGATGGTAATTATCTTAACAATTTGTTCCCCATTTGATTCGAAGGAGAGTCATAAAGTGACTCTAGTTGGGAACTAATTCAACTAGAATAGAAGTGACGTAAGTAAAACTTACCGAGTACCCCGCGAGCTCAGTTTGCGAGCTCAATAGAATCTAGCCCAAACCCATTTAAATTTTTGGGCTGGTGGTGATAATTATCCTAACAGAACTTTAATTTTATTTTTAGGTAGTACAAAACAAGTTTATTTAAGTGGTTAGAAATACAAGATTAAACTAGCAAGACTGTATAACAAGAAAAGATGTATGTACAGAAGGATTGTTAGTGCTTGTTTTTTATAAAAATATAGATATGCGTGAAGTTGTAATTGGATCAGGTGATTACGGTAAGAAAAAATAGATATGGAAATTAGAAAATAGTTTACGCTGTTCGGAATCTCTATAAATTATCAATAAATTATGTGATTTAAGTTCAGTTCACTTATCAAGTTGTGATCTCACTTCTATACATTCAACTGAGATCACTCTCCCACTATTCAACTCACTTATCAAGTTGCAACCTCTACATCCACCTAAGATCACTATCTTACTAATGCTTTGTTTGATAGCCCATTGGAAATATTAAATCAACTGAAAATTAATATTTTGGATAATTTAATTTTGTTCAAAGTACGTTTGAAAAGTGTGGAAAACAATAAGTAGATAAGGGTCTACTTATCACTTAATGTTGAATTTTGTTCGATTCTTATTAGTTTATTTTATTTCTTTTAACATTATATTTTAAATAAATTACCTTTAACTTTTTAAAAAATTATATTATTTAATCTAAATCCACACTCAAACAAAAAATTCGAGTCTTCACTAACTAATCTTCAATCCATTCTATTTTATGATATATTCACAAAATCAATTACCTTTAATATAAGAACAATCAAGATTAAGATAAATCTTTATAAAGCCGGTCCACATCTTCTTGTGATTACGTATCTCAATACATAAGGTAAATAAATCACACTAAAACTCTTGAAAACTAACTTTATTTAATCTAATCACGTCTACGACTATAATCTAGTGATTTACTTCTCAAATATACGAGTACATCGTCAAAATACATTAACCAAATATGCCAACGAATAAAACAAAATTTATCATACAACTATGTCACAACTTACAATTGACTTGTTTTTATGCCAATTCCCACTCCATCCTATTCCCATCAGCCCCTAGTTTTTATTTTAAGTACATAATTTTTTTCTGTTTTACAAAACGGCCACTTGCATGTTGTTAATTAAATATTTGGTACATCTTTTCTGTATTATTATTCCATGGAGGGAAAACAGCGAGGACCATATATTATATTATGTAAATTGACAGGATGTCACTTAATTAAAGTATTTAATTAATAGGTATTATTAATAATATTATTATCCTTTTGGTTCTATACCAAAATAGCATATAGAGGAAGTGCGTGGGAGATCACACATTGAAAACAAAGGGTCTAAGTCTTGCTAACCCACTAATTGAAATAAAATATTATAATATGGCATTAGTAGGTTTGGTGAAGTAACGCATAATACACTCGGAATTTCGATATTGTTAGGATGAATAGTCACGAATTTCAATTATGAATTATAAAACAAACATGAAAGATACTAAAAATAATAAATTATTTTAATAGGAGGACAAAAAAATCATTCTTGAGTAGAAAGTTTTTATTAAAATATGTCATAAGCCCTTTTACTATTCATAAATTTAGAATTTAGTCCATGTGCTTTTATTTTTAGAAATTGCATCTCTTTTAGCTTTTTCAAAATTTGAAATACAAGCCCAATTGTTAACAATGTTAAATTTGTTGTTGTGACATTTTAAATAAAAAATACTCACTCGGTTGACATGTAACTAAAAAATATTGTAATGAACCTAAATGTAACAATATTAATAGTTAGACATAAATTTTCAAATATAAAAAATAAAGAGATTAAATTTCTAGAAATAAAAGTATAGAGACTAAATTTTCAATTTATGAGGAGTTTAGGGACTTATGGCACATTTTAACCAAATTCTTTTCAACGCTTAAAAGCTTTATGAGCTAAGTCAAGCATTTCATGCATGCACGCACTAAAAATAGGATTTAATTGCACCAATATATTTATTTACTTATTTACTTTATATAGTGAAATCAAGTCAAACTAAGACTTTTAGTGCAAATAGTAAGGGTGTTTAAATTTTGGTTAAAATCGAATTAATTGACTGAATCGATTTAATTTGGTTAAAGGTCGGTTATTAATTTTTTGAAAGTTCGGTTATCGATTAATTTGGTTTAAAATCGGGAAATTAACCGAAGTAACCAATCTTAATAATTAATAAAACAAATTATATGTAGTTTTAATTCGTTAACTTGAATAATTCGTCAAATTAACATTATTAATTTATTTTTGATATGTTTTATATTTGTTTTAACAAAAAAAATAGAAACATATAAATTTCGATTAATTCGGTTAGTTAACCAAATTAACTGAAATAATTCGATTCGGTTAATTTTTTTGAAAAAATTTCAGTTCAGTCAACGGTTAAAGAATTAAAAAGTTCAACTAATTCGGTTAATACTAATTTGGTTCGGTTAACCGTTTGAATACCCCTACAACTAGTTGTGAAATATTGATTTTTTTTTTTGTGAAAGGTATTTGTTTTGCTATTCTACCTTACCAAGTCCCCAAACTATCATCTAGATTTAAAAATAGTTCTCAAACTCTAGAATATTTTAATTAAATATTCAAATTATCAACATTATATCAATTAGGTCTTTCCATCAACTTAACTATTAATTAAAACATTAAAATACCAATTTAGATTTGACATGAACATATTTAAAACACGTGGATCAAATTATGCAAACGGAAAGAACACATGCTCACAATTTGATTAACTTATTTCAAATATACTCCACGTTTAACACCCAAGGTTGACAAAGAAAAAAACCGATTGAAACATTATTAACACTCTAAGGTCTTAATTAGAACATTTTAAAGTTTAAAAATTAATTTAACAACATATTCATGCTTTAGAGTCCACCCATATCGAATATCTACCAACTTGCTTAGCTTAATTACTTCTTCGAGAAAGTTGGGCAAATCTACACTTGGATTTTGGCCATTGCTGCCTAACCATCTATCTTTAAGATATTAATATTTCATTCGAAATTGTGATGAGAGGGATTCATGGTGGTAAGCATGGGTTGATTATTTGTTTGTGTCAAATTATTGAGTACATATATAAATGTTAAAATATACTCTAATTCTCTATACACTTCATACATTTGGAATTTTGTCTCCTGCTTTTATTTTCAGTAATTTAATCCATTTATTTTCTGAATTTAAAATTCAAGTCCACTTGTTATTGCCCTTAAACCCTAAAACTCTTACGACATTCTAATTATATATAACCAAGTAATATTTCAAAAAAAGTTAATGATATTAACTATTTGGACTAATTAATAACATTATAAAAATACGAGACCAATTTATTCTAGAAATTAAAGTATAGAGATTAAATCTTAATTTTAGGCATAATAAAGGGACTGAAACTAAAATTTAACCATTTTTAAAATGTAGAGAGAAAGCATACACATTTTGTACTTTGGAATTTAGTCCTCCTGCTTTTATTCTAAGGAATTTAGTCCTCTAGTTTTCAATTTTAAGAATTCAGGTCTCATTGCTACCATCATTAAAATTCTTCTATTAAATTATTTAGTGTCTCATTTTGAATTTTTTTTTTTTAAATACACTTGGTAGATGGTGGAGGGGAGGGGAGGGGACGAGGTGGGGATTTTGTTTTATTTAATATTATTATATTTATATTTATATTTATTTAATATTAATATTAATATTAATATTAATATTAAATTTATTATTATAATTTTTAAAATATTTATGTATTTTATATATTCCTTTAGGATAAACTTGAGACCATCTATAAATTTTGAGGGTTAATTTTTAAAATTTATGACTAAATTGATGTAATATGTAAAAGTTAAGGACTAAATTTGTTATTATTTGATTTTTAATTGACACGGCAATTTTTCATTTGTGATTTTAATGGCAAACGATGTAACATGGATGCTTAAATTGCAAACATTCTACTTTGGATGCCTAAAATGAAATTTGTTCATAGTTGAATAATTATATGTGTAATATACCCATAATAATAATTGTGGAACAAAAATATGTTTATAGTTTTTCAATGAAATGTTACTAACATGATTGGTTGGGCTTGAAATTCTATATATATATATATATTTGAACATTGAACTGTTGGTCTCTGCTTATATCAGAAATCTATTTGTCCCCACTTGAAAAGATTGCATTAGAATTATATTAATTAATTATATGATCTTGGTGAGGTGTTGAGTACTAAAATTTGTACATTTCGTGTGGAATTTGTTTTAATTTTTATTATTATTTGGTTCTTTTTCTTGATTGGGAATTGTTTTAGATGGTCCCCAAAGATATTGCTAAGCATGAAAAAGGCACACTAAATACGAAATTTTCTATTAGTCCCTTCCATGGCACCCAAAAATGCATTTGAAGCTAATGGACTCTGGGTGCTGTTGGTAAAGATTGATGTCCCGAATTTCGAAGGTTTCAGGTTCAAGTCCTATTATTTGTAATTGTGATGTGTGAGTCTTCTATTCACTCTGTGTGTATGCGTCTGATTTTTTTCTAAATTGATTCGGCTTTTATTCAGTTCTTTATCTATTATACATTATATCGACGGTTGTGATTATTGCATATTATTCTCGTTTGGCTAAATTTCAATTGAGCATTGCTTTGTATGGTCCCCAAAAATGGTGTTTTCCACAGTAAATTAATCGATAAGGACTTGGGTTTAGGGCTGATTCAATTTATTCTGTTCAGGACTTCCATTGTCGGATGCTAGTGGTGATGTGTTTGTTTAATGTTTTCTTTTTAATTATAAGTTCATCCACTGGTTTTACTTGTTTGTCATTTATGATGTTGACTAGCCAAACAGAGACGATTAAATCAATTTTTTTAATAATTTATTTAATCAAACTGATTGAACTACTTGAACCGACGAATTGATGACCTGACCAATTTTACCACCAGCCTAGTTTCGAAATCTTGAGGCAACTCCAATACTTTGTAACCTTTGCCCCATTGGATGCTTGATTAAACCACATTTCAAGATCCAAGGCACTGCCTTTTTTTTCGCTTTTTAACAAAATTTAATTTAGTATTTAGTATTTAAATTATGTTAATTTTCTTTTAAGTCAGTATCATTTTTTTATCACAAGTGGTATTTAAATTATTTTTTATTAACTTATTTTATATCAAAATGTTATTTTTGTTAAAAAAAATAGACTGCTACATCATATAGACATTAACAAATATTTATTAAAATTTTGTATTTTTTTACATGATTTTTCTCTCTTTATTTTTTCCCCATTTTTACTCCTCTTTTTTTTTTCTTTTTTCTTTCTTTATATTATTCGACAATGCTGGTAATGCTCAAAATTCGTCCTTTCAAGGTAGAGACGTTGGAAATTAATTTTGGTTTTCAAACTTCACTACATACTTGCTTGACTGACAAGATTGAAAAAGCTCTTTCATCGATCAAAACCAATGTTTTTAGAATCGGATTTGATAGAGTAGTCAAATTGGGAATCGACTACAATATTGGTCTAAAGATAGAGATTGAACCGATTGACTTGCGAACTGATATAGATGAGTTGAACCAAAGCTAAAAAATAGATTGAACTAGTTTTCTCTATTTTTTTTATTTTTATGATTTTTTAATAATTTATTTAATCAAGCCGAACGAACCTATCAAACCTAGAATTGATGGTTTGATCGATTCAACTTGTAGAAACCCAAGATGAGACGAAGAAAAGAAAAAAAATAAAGTAAGAAGAATAAGGTTAGTATTTGGTACATTGGTAGTATAATTTTTTATTTCACAAGCAATCTTAAAAAATTGTTCTGTGCCTTTTTTTCTTAATATTTATTTATTAATATTTTATTATTTCTCTACACTTATCAATCCCGCCAGGGGTTTAAAACTTAGTACCAAATATTTTTCCAAATATTATTCCATCTCTCTCTATATATAAAAGAAAATAAATTTTTTGTCCTTTTGCCATATGACAATTTTTAATTTTTTAAATAGACTTACCGATTAAACTAATAAAGGTACCAAATTAAAAAAAGTAATTTAGGTACCATTTGTAAAAAAAAAATTAGATGCCAATTTTTTTTATAAAAACCATAATTTAAGTATCAATTTACATGTTAAGCTTATTAACAATTATAAATTTACATTTGAAATCACATTTTTATGTTTAAATAGGAAATGTTACTTTGAACCAATAATATAATATTTTTTTGATATATAACATAATAAAGCTTTAAGTTAGGATTACAGCAGAACTAATTGTCGTCAAACAATGGGTATGTAGCGCAATGGGTATCATCATCTAATAAACCCCTCACACTCTCTTATGGTTCCTCGTGAATAATGAAGTGATCCATTTTACCTCAGGCCTCTTTAACTATTAGTCTCTCTCAGTATCTGCCGAAATTTCACTTCTCAATCTTTAAGACATCAGTATTGAATGAGCCTAACTTTATTGTAGTTATTATTTGCTGCTAGCCCATTTTGTAAGTTGATACCAAAACTGAATTATCACTCTCAATCTCCACTCTACGATACCCTTTTGACCAAACAAACTTTAATGTCTGAAAAATATCTGATAATCCCATCACCATTTCAAAATCCCCCATTCAACTACCATTCAATCCTCTCGCCACTCTACTTATGGCAGCTCTTGATTTAAAAGTTGACACTAAACTATCAACATTCACCTTCAGCCATCCATGACACTTAACTACTAATGAGTAAAGAACCAAACTCTCCAAATTTTTCTCACATAAAATTTATTTGTATATTTACTTATTGTCAATGTGTATTGTTCTTCTTCATCGTCATCATTATTAAGAATAATTATTCAGAATTCAAACAGTGAAATTAAAATTTTTTAGAAGTTACCATGTGTACAAAAAAGAAACAAACAAAGAGACAGTAAAAACCCATTTCGATAAATTCGATGAAATTGAATATCGATTCACTATTAACAACATTCTCATACTTTACACACACATATTACGTTCAAAGATCAAAGAGAGTTGTCTAAATAAAGATTTATCACCTGCTCTTTAAAAGTTTGAACCTGAGTGGATTCTATGGGTGAACGATCCTTAACCACTAGATTAATCACGACAATTCCGTTATATGAACAATTTACACGTGGGATTATAGGTAGAGGTGATTGTACGGTTTAATTATTTTTTGTCTTTTCACTTTTGTGTGATTATGTTAATGGATAATATAATTTTTTACCTTTAACTTTGGTATCTGTATTATTTTTTTTGTTCATTTTAACATTTGAACTTGACAACTAGGTCTATTTTATTTTCTAAACTTGAAAAATATAAAAGTTTGATAATGCGACACTTTAATATTGTACCACATCATCACTTGAAAATTAAAAAAAATTATATAAAGTTTCGAACGATGATGTGATACAATCTCGGAGTGTCACATTAAGTGTTTTAATAATTAGATCAATGGTTAAACATGTCAAACCATTGGTTCCCGATTCAACCAATTCGACTGCCAAATCAATAATTAAACAATTAATTAAAATTAAAAAATCTAGAAAAATAAAAATATATTATTAAATTGATTCAACCCATTTAACTATAGATTTTATCCCAATTTTTTTAAATTTTTTTTACCAATTTCAAGCAGTTTCTGAGTCAAACAATTCAAACCCTTTGTTCAAACCATTATATCAGTTAGTTCTCAATTTATCTGATTTGGTCCTATTCCAATAACAATGGTCTCGTCATCTCTAAGCTTAGGGATCAAAATAGATCTAGTTATCAAATTGAAGAACCAAAATGAATCAAAAAAGGATACAAGTACCAAAATAAACCTAATTGAATTTAATTACCAAATTTAAATACCAAAAATTATATTATATCTTATATTAAATGTAGTTGATTGAAATTCTTCTCTAAGGATATAAGTTAAGAACAACTATGTATATTTGATCTTATTTTTCTATTTGAGATGAAGTTTAATAGGTATAGAGCGCTTGTATTCCCTTCTTTTTGGACGACTGTAAGAGATGGAGCCCAGGCTCCTTCACGGGCAAATTCAAATAAACGTAAAGAGCAAGCGGCCCATGTTCACCTTTGAAAGGCAACGGCGAGCCTAGCCGTTGCAAATTTGAAGCGGAATGACGCCTTGTGCTGTAATAAGGCAATAAAAAGCTGGCAGGTAGGTGTCTATTCACTACTGGCTTTCCTTTTACTTCCCGTAACCATGCTGTCAGTCCAGCAGGTCCCTTTTATTCCTTCTAAATCTTCAAAATTCCACGCCATTTATACGTGTCAACACGTTATTCGCCGCCGCGTCAGTTCCAGTGCAACGACATTTCCAACGCACCGTATATAAACATATATACCCCGTCTTCAACGATCGAGGGTCAATTTATTTTCTTCTTCAACGGTTTTTTAACAACCAACTAAAATGACGGTTCTACCCTCATCGGATCGTAAATACCGCCGGAGTCCTCCTCGGTCCCCTCTCCTCCCTCAAAAGCTCGATGACGACCAATCATTTGATGCTCACGGATCTGGCTTCGATGGCGCGTCGACTTCCGGTGCCGTTTTCAACCTCTCAACCACCATCGTCGGAGCTGGAATCATGGGTCTCCCAGCCGCCGTCAATCAGCTCGGCTTAATCCCCGGTCTTCTCACTATCATGTTCGTCTCTATGTTGACTGAATCGTCTATCGATATGATTCTAAGGTTTAGCCGAGCCTCCAAGTCAAAAACGTATTCAGGCGTCGCCACCAATGCTTTCGGTGGAGCCGGCAGTAACATCCTCCAAGCTTGCATCGTCATCAACAACTTGGGCATGCTCGTGGTTTACATGATTATCATAGGTATACTTTTATCAAGCCCTCCCATGTGGAACTATCAATAGCCGCTTGATCTGAATTTGAATTTTGAAATTTGTTGGCTTGGCAGGTGATGTATTATCGGGGACTTCGGTGGATGGGTTCCACCACGGTGGAGTAATCGAAGAATGGTTCGGCCAACATTGGTGGACCACTCGTTCCGCTTTACTCTTGTTCACCACATTTTTCGTTTTTGCTCCTCTCATTTCATTCAAGCGCGTTGGTAAGTCAAAATTTTAATTTTTATAAGCTCAATACGGTGTAACTCGAAGTGCTAATGAGTGCTCAACCAATTAATTAAACTAATTTGTCACGATGGGCTCCAGTTTGGGGTATCAGCCGTGTTATGAGAGCATAACTCGAAATTGTCTTATTTGGTTATCTATAGGTACTTAAGTCTAGGTATTCTGTAGAACAGATATCAATTAGTATCTATTTCGCAAAGTGCACTCGTTTTTATGTTGTGACATGATTAATATCTTTGGAGGCACACTTGAGTTAGGCAAAACCTAAGTGCCAATAAGACAATTCCGAGTTATGTTTTGAACATGATCAAGCCTCACAGGCTGGGATGGGTCGTGATTCAACTCATGTTGGCCAAAATTCTAAATTGTTGCTATAAAATTGTTGAAGGTATTAACTTTTTTTATTGGGTTTAAATTGTGATGCTTTTGGTTATTTTTAGATTCATTGAGATACACATCAGCGTTGTCAGTTGCCTTAGCTGTTGTCTTTGTGGCAATAACTGCTGGAGTTGTAATTGTTAAGTTGATGGAAGGGAAGATTGGGATGCCTCGACTAATGCCAAAGCTTGTTAATCAGGCATCGTTTTGGAAGCTTTTCACCACTGTGCCTGTTGTAGTTACTGCTTATATATGCCACCATAACAGTAAGTAATGATATACTGTTTTAGTACCTTCAATGCTATTCGTTTTACCATCATATTTTGCTTGTGTATATTGTTTGTTCAAGTTAATTTTCAACCAATACACTGTGTTGATTTACTTTCGCTTTGTTAGTTGGTTGAGTGCATTATCTACATACACAAAACTAGGGTAAGACCAAGTTGACCCTTTTTTGGTTCAATATTACATAGAATTATAAAGGTTTTCTATTAATGCACTATCAGTGTATAAATCGACAATGAATTATGTAATGCTGCATATTAAAATGTTTAACTATCTATGTTTTTAAGGGTTGCTAATGAGGTGTCAATGTGTGGTTCACTGTGAGAGTGTAGATTTATGTATTGGCAGTATCAAATACAAACACAATTATATATATATGATGCACCAATTATTAGGACTGTTAGTATTTTCTGAATCTATCATGAGTATTCTGTAGCAAATTGTTCGTTTTCGAGACTAAAGCTTTGCTTGGTTGAGTGAAAAAAAAAATTGGAAAGATGGAAAATTGAAGGGGTAGAAAAATAGAAAGAAAATATAATTTTTCTTTCAATGGTTGTGCTTGGTAGGAAAGATGGAACAATTGAAAGAAAAAGTAATTTTCTTTCCTTCCATTATTTAAAGAGATTTTGAACAATCATATACTCCTCCCTCGTTTTCTCTTCTCTTACCATTCCAATTTGGAAGGATTGTTTTTTATGCCTTACGATGGAAAATGGTTATATCTTCTATTTTCTTTCCAACGAAGCACATTCAAACTTTTATTCCCAGTTTTCCACTCCCTCCTCCTTTCCTTCCACTTTTTCACTCAACCAAGCATGCCCTAAGAGATATTTAATCTGTTTATATTAGTCCTTTTATTACCATCTTTCTATGCATTCCATTGTAGCAGTTAAATACATGTTGAAAATTGATATTTCAATTTCAAATCTCTTTAGTGTATGATTGCTTTCTTTTATTGCTATGGAGTATTGATTAACACAATTTCCTATTGACAAAAATTCACCTTGCAGTACTCCCTATAGAGAATGAACTTAAAGACCCTACACAGATGAAGTCAATAGTTAGAAAGTCTCTCACATTATGCACCTCTGTGTACATAGCAACCAGCTTCTTTGGGGTAGTCCTCTTTGGGGATCATACTATGGATGATGTGCTTGCCAATTTTGATGGCGACCTCGGGATTCCATATAGTTCATTGCTTGATGATCTGGTCAGAGTGAGCTATGGCCTTCACCTGATGCTAGTTTTCCCGATAGTATTTTTCTCCCTTCGTCTCAACGTTGATGGTCTTCTATTTCCATATGCAATTCCTATTGCTTTTGACAACAAGAGGTTCTTCTCAGTAACAATTGCTCTTATGGGTTTTATACTTATGGGAGCCAGCTTTGTTCCTAGTATCTGGGATGCCTTTCAGTTCACTGGTGCAACTGCTGCAGTTTGTGTTGGTTTCATCTTTCCAGCTGCAATCACTCTTAGGTAAGCAATGGTTATATGATTATGTATAGGCTAAATGCTCAAATTAGGGCCAACCTGTTGGGGCTTGCTCACATAAGGGCCTAACCTTTATAAAAGTGCTCAAATAAAGGACTTTCATGCACTTCAGCCGAATTTGTAGTAAAAATTAGGTGAATGCTAACATGTTTAGAATAAAACATATGATAGTTGAACCAAAAATTGCTTGAAAAGAAGATAAAATTATAAAAACATAATTTGAAACCTGATATATGATATTTGAGAAGCACTTATTTGAACACTTTCAAAAAGGTTTAACCCTTATTTGTACATTTTGAAAAGGTTTGGCTTTTATCTGATCATTTAGAAAGGTTTGGCCTTCATTTGAGCACTTTTGTAAATGTTTGGGCCTTATATGACCATTTTGAAATGTTTGGCCATTATGTGAGCAACCCCTAAAATGTTGGGCAACCAATTTAAGCATTCTTATGTCCCGGTTTTGTTGAATGTGTCAAACATGATTTTATCAATGGCAACATTATTAGTCCCTAAATCATAGATGGTCTACATAATTGAGCCCTAAATTAGATGGTTGGATAAGGGATTTTGATATATGAAATGGCATAAAATTCATATTTTATGAACTCAAAACATCTTTTTCGTTTTTCTGATATGGAACCATGCAGGAACATCCCTGGAATTGCAACAAAGAATGATAGACTAATATCATGGATGATGATCTTTCTTGCTGTCTCAACAAGCACAGTGGCAGTGACTAGTGACATTTATAGCATTTTTTATGTTGATGAAGGAATTACATCATAACAAGATGATTTTACAGGTCTATACTTATCCGGTTTCTGCTGTGCATTGACATAGTCGGTAACTCAACCTAACGAACGGAAACAATCCGAGTTTCTTTCATTCAGTTTATCCTCGAAAACTGACATGATGAATAGGGCATCTCTGAGCAATATGAGCTGTGAAAAAGGGTGAGTGTTGTGGAGAAACTTACGAGGTTTGATACAACCTTTGTTCTATGGGACTATTTAGTTGGTCAAATCTTTATTCTTTAGAGGTAATACATGAATTATGCAATTTTCATGTCTTAACTTTTTACATTTCATATGGTTGGAGGTTTACTTCTGATGAAAACTTTCGCCTACTCATATTTGGACCTTTACAGCATTAGCCGAGCTTGAATTGATCGAGTCAAATTTGAGCTTAATAATACTTGACTTGAACGGCTTACGAATTTTATCAAGTTTTTCATATTTTTATATTATTAAGTTATATTGACCTTAATGTGTGTACTATTAACGTTAAACTTAATTATCGAGCCGAGCTTAAATACAAAAATTGATAAATGAACTTAATCAAATTCGAATAGTTTAATTATATCTCAAACTAAACTTAAACTTAAAAATAAATATTTAATTATATTCGAACTTGGTTCGGCTCAATTACACTTTTAGCCTGATATATTATTGTTGGTTGTTAGGTAGTCTTGAGGATCCGTGGCCTATGGACTATAAGTCTATTATTAACACTTCTATGAATGGATTTTTTGGGCTCGTTTTTGTTGAGCATTTTCTAAAGCTGGTGTAAAAAGCTGATATTTTAATTTTCACTTGTTACATAATTTATAAAGATAAAATGAATGAATATTCTTTATAGGCCCCTGAATTATAGAGATAAAATCAAATTAGTTCTTTTATTATTAAATGAATTAATTTAGTCCTTGTACTATGTCACTATTTAAAAGATATCATTTACTATTAACAAAGTTAATATTTTAAAAGTTTTTCATTATTCTGCAAATTATAAATGAAAAAAAAAGTTTTTCATGTTATTTTTTTAATCATAAATATTAACTCTATTACAATTTGATTTGATTTTATTCTTTTTAATACTAGAAGGATTAAATTGATAAATTTGGGCATTTGGTTCGCTGAATGTAATGTTACATTCTGGAATGAGATTAGGGTATTTGGATTTCAACATTTTGACCATCCCGTAATCTTACATTATGGCTATCTCATAATATAAGGCGTAATCTTATTACGACTTCTTTCTTGAATAATATGATATTACAGTCAAAATCTAAATTTTAAGATAAAATTACCCTTTATTATATTTTAAGTCAAAAGTTGTTCCTTATTAGCAACCATACGTTGCTTCTCAATCTCTAACTCCTCTTGAGATTTGATGATCTTCTCCCTTTCCTTCTCGTTTTTCAATTTTAATTCAAGTTATTCTTGTTTGAAGTACAAGAAGAAGCTTAAACTATTTTATGACGCTATTCTACACTCAGGATTCTTGTTTTTATTTGTTCACTTGTTTACTTTAATTTTTTTTTGTATAATCATATTTAAAAACTTTAAATAAAAATATTTTTTAAAAAATTACATAAGACGTGATTAAAGACATTTTTTAATTTAACTTAAATAAATATATTCGATTCGATTCGAATTTTAAATCGAATTAGGATGATAAAATAAGATTCGTTAACTCGATGAACTCAAAAAAATTTCATTTGATTCAATTGAATGTTCACCCCTAATACTATATGACTTGAGTTAGACCTATTTATGGTTCAGGCTGTTTGCTAAATCTCAAAGATTTACTCAAAATTTGGGAGGGTTTAAGCAAAAATATTAAGCGAGAAAATGGACTTGGGAAAGATAGACACGTTTAAAATATGGGTCGGGTTTAGGCATGAACATTCAAAGCTCTAACCCAACTCAGCTTAGCTCAACCCAGTTTCTATGTTTATAATATATTATTATTATATAATTTATAACACATAAAACTAAGGATATGTTTGATAAATTGAAATTTTAAGTGCTGAAAAATTAAATATTAAATTTTTATTGCTAAATTTTACAACTGATGAATTTATATTAGAAAATTATTTGGTAAATTAGTAAATATAAGTATCGAATATACTTATGTTGTTCGATAAAAGTAAATATTGATTTTAAAAGATTATTGATTTTTTAAATTTTAATCTTATTAATATAATATTTTATATTATTTTAAATAGTTTTAGATGAAAGATAAATATGATAATTTGAATATTTCATTTTTTAAATCATAATTTATTTTAAATTTTAATAAAATAAAATTAACTTAATATTTTCTATATTAAATGATAAATATCGAGAATCTTACTTATCTTATTTAAGTATTATCAATGCATCACAATTCTGATGGTTGAGCTTGCAAATGAGCATTAACTTAAACTTTTGATCATTGCCACGGTTGCGGTTAGGGTTTTTTTTTTCTGTTTAATTTATAAGTTTGTTTGATCTCTTTTTATCAAATGTTGAATACAATAATAAAATATATCGTATTTTAAAGAGAAAAAAATACACGTTCAAATTTTAAAAATCATTTTATTAAAAGAAATATTACAAATTTCGAACATAAACCATAAATCAGATAAAGATAAGAAAAGTACAAAAACAAAAAACTTGAGACCAACATTATTAAAAAATTAGTGAAGTGAAATTTGGGACGCAAAAAATAAGACTAATTTTGACAACAAGGGATTCCCCCTTTGCTTTGTGTTCAGCTAAGCCAAGGCCACGTATCTTTTAATAATTTAACATCTTTTGTTCTTTCTATGATGTAATAATACTGTTTAATTTTATTTTTCTCAAAATCGATTTATTTAATAACTTTAAATATCAATAATTTTATATTTTGATCACTTAATTTTAAAAAAATTACAAAATAATTATTTAACTATTCAGAAGTTTTTATTCAATTCATCGTGTTGTTAAGTTTTTTTTTAAATCTGGTTAACGAGCTCCAAACTACAAATCAATTATTGGTACAGTGAATCAGTACCCATTGATGAGTAGACGAACATATCTTAGATCCAAGTCGATCTGATGGTCAGTGTTGAAGATTTGAGAAGATAACTGTTTGGATTTTAGTTTGTGGATTCATGACATTTAAAGTTGTTACATGAAGAAAAACTGAACTATAGAAGAAAATGAGAAGAATAACTTTAGATTGGTGCATCATGCGGTGCAAACGGATAAGGCCATATAATAACGATTTTAACTACTTAATAACTTAAATGAAAACTTTCAAATAGTTTAATAATAATTTTATAACTTTTTAAAGTTGAGTTACTAATAATTTAATAATGAATCGTTATTTTTGTCTCTAAATTTTTAAAATCAAAGCTCCTTTGTTCGTCCTTATCGGTTATCATCGATAATGGTTTAGATTGAATGGATGTTAATGTATAATATTTTTTTAAAAATAATCAAATATAATAGTTTGTATTATAAAAATTGAAAATTAATTTTAAAATAAATAAAAGTTTATTACTATTTCTTTTATTAAAATAGAGACACTAGTCGAGGTTACAAGAGCACCATCATCATGTAGAAGCAGTAAAATCTCATCAGATGGCTGCATGGATGTGTGCACTCCCAAGGGTCTGCTGAGAGCGAGACACCCCCATCGTTAACTACTCTGATAAGTCCTTTAGAGGAATTTCTAGTAAGAATCACTCGGTCAATTTATCACTTGCTCGACAAGTTGGCCCACTCATTAATCAATATATTAGATCTCAATTATTACGTTTCATTTGAATTGACTTAAGACAAGTCATAGCTCCACTCTATTTAAATATACGATGTCAACTTACTTGATCACTTATTCTTAACCCACTAATAACGACTCGACACATAACATATTGAGATAAGGAATAATATATATATGGATCCAGGAACGAAGTTAAACTCCAAGTAACCCTTATCCCCTCTCTTACTATCTTACTCAAGACTAGGGGCAAGTCTAGTATTTTTATTATCTTAAAAATTATAAATATATAGACTATTAAAATAAAAAAATTGTATTTTTATTATCGTAAAAATATATAATTTAACTCCGCCTCCCTCCTCCCAGAAAAATATTTTTAACCTTATCCTTATCTCCTAAATCATATTTCTAGATCCACGACTAGAATATTTATTCTTTTTAATCCCTACTCTCATCATTTACTCTTACCCACTAATAGCAACCCAACACATGCGAGGGTTTTTGGTTCTTTCCTAGACTGCCTTGATCCATGGCCCTTCTAATTGCTTTTATATATAGGTTTCTTAAAAACTGGGAATTTAATATTGGGGGTATCCATCAGCACTGATAATTGACATTTCAACTACAAACTCTGTGTTTGATGTTAGAGTGATACGATCCCACTATACATCAAATGCATCCATTCATAAAATCCAATTTATATGTGTATATATATATATATATGATTATGATGCAAGTGTTCGTTTTTCGGGTAAAATTAGTTGAATATACTGAAAAAAAAAGTTGATTTTTTAAAATAAAATTTAAAAAAATAGATTATTTTTAGAGAGTGGGTGAAAGTGCGTATACTTGAACGCACTTTCTGCACAATTGACAGACAAACGCGTCATTTTTTTTTACTTATTAGAAATGTGTTTGTCTGGGCACATTTTTCCTAATATATTAGTGAAAAATTCACCTAACTGGACGTGTTTTTATATTCTTTCTCAAAAAAGACTTATTTTTTTTCAAATTTAAAAAAAGTTTGCCTATTTTACCAATTAATATTTTCTTTCCTTCATATTTAGCTAGTTTTCTAAACACTGTAATTTTATTATTTTTAAAAATAAAATTGCAACTAAGGGTGGGTTTGGATGGGCGATTGGGTGTGGTGCGGTGCGTTTAGCTTACTTTTTGTTTCACGCTACAGTATCACTACAGTATCTAATATCACCGCCACCACTGTTTTTACACTAATCGCAGATAAACGCACTGCCCATCCAAACTCACCCTAAAATTTTAAAATATCAATATCGGATGTCAGGGCAGATTGATCGGAGTTTACGTCACGAATTTTATTTTTATTTTTCGGAATTGAAAATAGATTGACAATAAGAGAAATTAAAAGAAATTGGCTTTTTCAGTGAAAAGCAGTATCTTACACATGGTTTGTCGGCTACAGTTCTACCATAAATAGCCATCAACAAAATCATTAGGTTAAGTAAAAATATTATTTTTAAAAATAAATTTAGATAAAAAATTAATTGTATTTAAAACATGAGTCGAGTTTAAATTTAAATATTCAAAACTTGAGTTCAGATTGACTTTTTCAAGTTTGTAATATTTTATATTATATTATTTTATATATTACATAATTTATAATACATAAATTAAATTTATAATAATATATAATATTATTATAATGTAAGAAAATATTAAGATGACAATATATAAAATTTTAATAAAAATATATACAAATATTAAATTAAAAAATAATATATTTTATTATTTAAAAAATAATATGGACGGATTTAAAATGAGCTTGAGTTAACTATTTACAAATATAGGCAGACTTATACAAAATTTTGGACTTATATTTTGAGTTGAGTTGGACTCAGGTAAACATAAAGTATATTAATATCATATTTAAATTCAATTCAAACCCGACCTGACTCATAAACACCTCTATTGTGGTCTTGCCCAATAAAGTAGTTTTACTTTAATCACTTCTTATTTTACACAAACATACCAAAAAACACAATCTTAAACTTTTAAATTTTAATTAAATTACTTTTTTAGACAAAAAAAACTTGATAAATTATTGAAAATTTAATGGCATCACCGTAATAATTCACATGTAACTTCACTGTTGACATGAATAAATTTTAAAATTTTTATTTAACATTTAAAAAACTTTTCTAAAAATGTGTACTAGGGTTAAAATTTTAATAATTCAATAAATATTTCGAAAAAAAATTAAATATTGAAATTTTAATGTTAATTTAATAAGAAATAATAAAACTAAAGATACCATATGGTGTCATTCATCTTCCTTTCCTTCTTTTTATTTGCACTACTTTTAATAATATTTTGTTGATGATAAAGTGGTATATATATATGTAAAATATAAACTCATAAAAACAATACAACAAAATTTAATGTTTTGGAATCTAATCGATGATTGAACCAATCAGATTATCGTTTTTTAATTCAATTGATCTGGCCATTGATTCAAGATTAATTAAATAAATCATTAAATTTTGAAAAAAAATCATGTTCGACTACCAAATCAAACTGATTTGATTGTCTCGAGACATATTGAATCAAGATCAATCAATTCTTTTCCTTATTATGGCTTGGTGTATCAATCGATTCCTGGTCTAACTAATTTCACCAGCTCATCTAAATAAATTTCAACAACTTTGACAAAACCATTTTTTTTTAAACATATACTAAAGTCAATCAAACCTATCCTCCCTATATTTGGATGGATCCACTTGCAGAGTCTTTTCATATGTTTTTATACGATTAATATTTTAAAGATTCAACCGTCATATTTCATATTTCATTCATGTGAACGATGCATGTTAAGCTTGATGTAAATTAAATATTTTAACTATCTATTTTACATAAAAAATTCAATCATTCAATAAATATTAATATATATAATATTTAAATCGATATAATAATATATTAAATCGATTCAAAATTTCACATATACAACAAATACAAATATATTAATAAATTTAAAATCAAATTATTACTAAAAATATATATGAAACAATATAAAATTATATATATATATATAAAGTGGGGTCAATATCCCATTACAATTTTCTTGTTTTGATGAATTGACCAATCCACTTTGAATTTCAATTTTATACATAGAAAGTGTTTTACCTATAAATATTTTTGATCACATTTAACATTAAAAAGATTCTTAGAAAAAGTTTGAGTGTCGGTATTGTCTGAAGGCCAACACAAAGCACATTATTTTGATAATATCTGTTTATTTATATAATGTTTAAAATTATCTATAACCTCTCAAAACTCATAAATAGGAGGATAACATGCTTCAGCGTACTCAAATTCACGTCTTCCTACATTGATAACAATGCTCATATTAATCGAACTAATACTCAATCAACGTGTATGCCCATTATTTAACTCATGATATTCAATCAATCATATCCATTTAAATTAAGTATTTATTATATATAACGGTGATTAATTAATTATGTTTATGATCAATGCTCTTTACTCTCAAGTCTCAACTAACCCTCATGATTTATGATTATATAATACAAATGCTAGAGTCCAACATGTTTTGCAATTTTTTTATTTCTTAAACTATAATATTAATATTAATCTATAGTACAATGTTTAGTTGTTTTTATAATAAGCACATAATTACATGGACAGTTGTCATCCATGACCTTCCTTGATTATTTTCTCATTTTTATTTTTTTTAATTTTGATTTCCTTTTTCTCTTATTTATTCTTTTAATCTTATAAAAATATTTTATACCTCAATTTAATTTAATTTTCTATTTTATTTTAATCTTTGAATTTATATATTTTTTTATAAATCACTCCAAAATAATCGAAAAACTTAACAACAGTTGACTTTACGGATATAGAGTAATCAACTAACTTTTAATATTTCTTTACTTAAAAAATTATAATATTTTTATATTTTTACAAAACTTTTAAATAATTTTAATAACTTCCTTTATTTTGAGGTTTTCTTTAAATTTAATTAATTGGTGATTTAGTATTCTCGTGACAATCCACATGTATGTCCACATAAGTAAATTCATGTTTATTAACTTTTCATTTATTTTTATGTAATTTAATAAAATGCAAAATAAAGATTAAAGGAGGCGAAAATTAACCGAATAAGCTAAAATAATCGTGGGAGCTAAACAAGTCATTATATATTTTCTTTATTTTCTTATAAAACATTTTAGAAGATAATTGGCTGTCAAAATATGTTAACAATCTCTGTGCTTTAATAAAGTTTTTAATTAAATATTAAAAGCATACCAAGCAAGAGTCAATCAGATCTGATAATGTGTTGGGTCACTCACTTGGGTCCGTCTAAAAAGTGGGGACGTTTGGGTAAAAGTATAGATTCGAAAAGTGAGATTGGATAAAAAATAAGGCTTGTTTGTTGTCATTTTGATTTTTTTTTGCTATCATTTTACTATTATATTGCTAGGATTTTGTTATTATTGTTTGGATATTGTAAAACTCTTATTTTGTTATTAATTTTGCTACCATTTTAGAGGCATTTGTTTGCTAAGTTGCAACTATCTTAGTGTTATTTAAATAGAAAAACTTTTTTATTCATTTTTATTTTGTTGGGAAACATTTATTTTAATGTTTTTAGTGTATTTGATGTATCATATTTTTTAAATTTATTTTATATAAACATTTTTTATCTAGGCCAGATTTGGATAAAATTTTAGACCCATTTTCTGGCTCAAGCGCCTAAAAAACGGGCCTAAAATCTTGCACTAGCCTGGCCTGAGCCTAGCTTGACTCGACCCATGATCAGGTCTAGAGTGAACTCAAAAAATTGTTTTAAGAGGAGCTAGAGAAGAGTTACAATTTTTTTACGAAATCAAACTACAATTTTACCATTGTACACTAACATATAATTTCATAAAATTTTAAAAACTAAATAAAAATCTACCAATTTTTAGGGTTAAAGTCACTATCTACTCCCTATACCTTTGCTTTTGATACCAAGTAAAACAGCATGACATGTTGTATGTTAATGGATGAAAATTTTGATAGAAAATATTAACTACATCAAATAAATTTAAAATTCGATTTAGTTAATTTAAAATTTATTTTTTAAATCGAATTGAGTTTTGTTCACTCTTACGTTTCAAAGTATTCGAACTCATATCTTCCTATATTAATAATAATATTTATTCCAGTTAAATTAAGATTAAATAATGTAATTTTAAACCTTATGCGAATGCAATGTTTGATGGTTCAATAAAATCTTAATGGAGTCAAAATTAATATTTATATATTTTTTAAAAATGACAATATTTATTTTTTTAAATATATATATACACATGTTCATATAAAAATATGTATTTAATATTAAAGAATAAATAAAAATTCGTTGAAAGTGAAGTCACAGTATGCATGGTCAGCAGTCAGCACCGTCACTCATCAGTGTCACGTGTCTTCTTCTCTCATCACGGTCTTACTCACACGTGTCACAAGTTCAACGGCTCAGTATGAATCCAACCCAACAAACATAAAGTATTCCAAAAATTCCCTTTCTACCACGCCGATTAACATTAAATTTCCAATTTCACCCCTATCCTTATGGTTCGGACCGGACCGCTGACCTAATCCCCACAAGACTCTCGTGAGTTTTTTAAATAAATAAAAATTGTAAATTTTGAAATGTGTTACGTATTTAAAATATAAATTTATATTTTAAAAATACAATAAATAGTTAAATAAATTATTTGAAATTAATTATTAATAATAAAAAAATTAAATTATGAGTAAAATAAAATTTAAACACGTAAATAAAACAGAAGTGATTTTATTTTTACTTTTTGGCGTATATGTGAGATGGTAGAACTGTAAAACAAAATCTGATATAAACTTAAAGCATTAAACTAAGATCTATCATGTCAAATCATCAAGAACAAAACTAGATGCAGAAGCGTACTTGAATTTATTAGTTTCTTGAAATATACGAATTTTGAGGTTTTGATATTCCCAATTAGCACACAAGTAATATAGAGGAAGTGACTATCTCTTTTCTAAAGTTGAGATATTATAAAAGTTAACTTATGCAGCTCTAATTTCTAATCAGTCCATCATCAATCAAAAATGAGTTACTAAAGTATCTACGTATATTTGACCCATACTTTATTTAATAATTAAAGCCCAATAAACCTTAACCAAATTAACTCACTTTTAATTTGGGCTAACCTATTATGATACTAAATAATAATAACATGTAATGTCAATATTTTTCAACATGAGATTTATCAATATAAATGTATCACCAGATCTATTATGAATCATCTTGAAGAGCTTTATCATGATAAATTATAGTTATGGTGATAGATTCAAGGTGATGAGGAGAATGATACGCTACCTGAGACTTAGCCTTTTGTACATTATTGATGTGATGGGTCTTTTGGAAGCTTTTGACAATCTATTTTTAACTGATCAATGCTCATCGTCAAGTTGATTTGATGATTTCGAGGTTAGGATACAAATTTCAACAATTTGTTTTAGATTACTTCATAGGTATGATATTTGTGTATTAATTTATAGTGATTTATTTATTATTTATACTATATATCGTGTCTTTATATTACTGTTGTTCATGATTCCTATTAATAATAACGTTTTACTGAATTTATTAATTAAAATAATTTATCAATAAAACTGTCGGTGGCTTATTAAACGTTAGGATCGAGTATTTTGACTATCTATACCTAATGTTGTATAAAAGGATGGCTACATGACACATGTCACTGCTCTCTTTCGTCATTATTTTGTAATGGTTAAATTGCAATTTTGATCCATCTATTACGATTACATTTGAGATTTGATCTTTATATTTTATTTTATCTGCTTTTTGATGACATTAGTCCTTCCAAATAATTATCATCCTCAACTAGTTCAATTAAAAAGCCGACAAGAACTTTTCTTAAAAGCACTTTTTAACATTAAAAAAATTATCTTAATATGATAAGTTAAAATGTGTACTTTGAATAATAATGTTGCCTCGACATTTTAATTGAAATATTTACTAATGATATTAAATCCAATTTGTGTGAACTTAAAAGTACGATAACCAAATTATGCCGACTTCAAAAACATTTGTTTTAACGACTAAAATGAAAACGATTTACACGTTAGGTGGCTAATATGAAAATGTAAAATGATATGAATATAATTTGACGTATACAATCAGCCATCATTAGAGATTTAATGCTTGAATGATTTCTGAATAACCAAAATTGATTAAGGTGCGAATTATAAATTACCCACAATTAATCTAGTTATCCCAACCGTACGGACACTTAGGAATCATTAATTTTCTTTGAAAAACTAAATTAGATTTTTTTTCCTTTTAGTACCACAAATTTTTTTTACAATTTCAGTAACATAATTTGTTTCCTTTTGTTTTTTTTTAAATCTCACTGTAAAATAAATTACCCAATGATTTCGATTTTATTAATAAATTTTTAGGGTTAGGGTTTCTAGATAAGTTGTTTGATTTATTATTACAGTTTAAAAGCATTAGTTGAAAAAAATTTGGAAAGAAAAAACGGTCCTCATCGGAAATCTAAAGGTCCTTGTTTCGTGAAATTTTTCATTGTAACTATCAACAATAAATGGTTAAATTATGCTATTAATCCTTGTACTTTTAAATTTTAAAATTTGAGTCTTTATGAAATAGTAGTTGTTAAATTCATTAAATTGTGTTATTTTGAAATTTAATGAGACAAACATATTATCGTATGTCTAATGCTATGTCAATCTATTATTTTCACATAGTACTCACTAAAAATCCAGTTAATGGATTAATGACTGTTATTTGCGTCAATATTAGAATTTCAAAATTTGAAAAAAACTAGGAACTTAGGATGATACATTTGGAGAAGATATGCTAAATCTACAACAGTACACATAGCGTAGGACTGGTAATTGACTTTAACCAAACAAATTTAAGAATAAATGCTCAAATTGGGGCTTAACCTTTTAGGGGTTGCTCACATAAGGATAAAACCTTTCAAAATAGTCATATAAGTGGGTAAACTTGATAAAAGTACTCAAATAAGGGTCAAACCTTTTCAAAAGTGTTCAAATAAGGGCTTTTCAAATGTCATATATCATGTTTCAGATTATGTTTTGACAGTTTTTCTTTTTCCACACGATATCTGATTCAGATGTTATGTGTTTTATTCTAAACACGTAAGCATTTACCTAGCTTTTTCCACAAATTGGGCTAAGTCCTTATTTAATCATTTTGAAAGATTTAACCTTTACGTGAGCAACTTCCAAATAGTTGAGTTAGGATTAAATTTAAAAATAAAAAAAGTATAAGAACTTAAATTAAAAAAATTCAAAATGTACGAGAGCTAAAAATATAAAAACTAAATTCGTAACTTTTACAAAATATGGAGAAAATATCAAGTTTAACAAAAGAAAACATGCATTAACAAAATCAGTTGTGTTAAATTAATTAAGATTTGGTAAAAGGAATTGTTTTTGTTTTGTCTTTTTGAATCCTTTGATTTTGAAAGACAGCACACTGTCGTGTTTTCTGTCTGTCATAAAAAAAAAGTATGTAAAAATTCGATTTTTTTTTCTCCCAAAACATAATAATTTAAAAAACAATTCATTTTCTTTTACATAATATCAAAATCAAAGACCTGTTGAGCTGTTACCATCTTTTTTTCTTTCCATTTCTTTTTGGGTTTTTAAAGCCATGTCCTTTTTTGCAAGCTGTAATTGAATAGGAAGAGCTTTTTGTGGAACTTCCTTTTTTTTTTTTTTTTTTTTAAACTGTGAAAGCTTCATCTTCAAAACCCAAAGTTTAGATTTTTAATATTTGGTGTAAATTTCGATTCGCCATTAAAGGGAAGCTTTGTTTTTCTTCATATTTCAACAATGGTGTTAATTTGTTAGTTCTTTTTTTCTTATTACAGCATTAACGGTTAACCCAAGAGAAAAGCTTCAAACACAACAATGGCGCTGCCGTCGTTTAATTGGTGGGGAAAAGGAAGTCATAAAGGAACTCCGGTCGTCGTCACAATGGAGAACCCAAACTGGTCAATGGTTGAACTTGAAGCTCCATCGGAATCCGATTTTCAAACGTCGACGGTCACGCAAGAGAAAGCGCGTGGCAAAAACGCGAAGCAACTCACTTGGGTACTCCTCTTGAAAGCTCACCGTGCCGCCGGTTGTTTAACCTCCGTTGCTTCCACATTGTTCAGTCTCGGTTCAACCATACGTCGCCGAGTCATCTCCGGTCAAACCGACAACAACGACAGCACTCCCTCGACCGAAAACAAAACTGTTAAAACCCGGTTCTATAACTGCATCAAAGCGTTCCTTTGGTTATCCTTGTTATTACTCGGTTTCGAAATCGCCGCGTATTTCAAAGGTTGGCATTTCGGTGCCCCGAAACTCCAATTACAGTACATTTTCACGGCGCCGTTCGGTGTTAGGGATTTGTTCGACGGGTTGTATACTCGTTGGGTTTTGATTCGGGTCGGGTATTTAGCTCCACCTCTTCAATTCCTCGCTAATGTCTGTATCATCCTCTTCATTGTACAAAGCTTGGACCGGCTTGTACTCTGTTTGGGTTGCTTTTGGATCCGGTTCAAGAAAATCAAACCAATCCCTAAACAAGACGCCATTGTTGACCTCGAAGAAAATGGTTTCTTCCCAATGGTCCTCGTTCAAATCCCTATGTGCAACGAAAAAGAGGTAATAAAAATTAAAACCCAGAAAAAACACACACAAAAGACCCTTTTTTAATCATTTTATGATAAATCCATGCTTAAATTTTGCTCCTTTTTTTTTTTTTTGTATTTTTGCAGGTTTATCAACAATCAATAGCTGCAGTCTGTAATTTAGATTGGCCAAAATCGAAGATTTTGATACAAATATTGGATGATTCTGATGAGCCAACAACACAGCTGCTTATTAAAGAAGAAGTACATAAATGGCAACAAGAAGGTGCCCGGATTGTATATCGCCACCGTGTGATCAGAGATGGTTATAAAGCTGGTAATCTTAAGTCCGGCATGAGTTATAGTTACGTTAAAGAATACGAATTCGTTGCCATTTTCGACGCCGATTTCCAACCGGCACCCGATTTTTTAAAACGAACCATTCCCCATTTTAAGGTAACTGTTTTCCTTGATGTATCGTGCATGTTTTAGAATTAATTGGCAGTGAAATTAGTTGTGTTTTTTTTTGTTGTTGTCGTAATTCTTACAGGATAATGAGGATGTAGGGCTGGTTCAAGCAAGGTGGTCCTTTGTTAATAAAGATGAGAATTTACTAACTAGATTGCAAAATGTTAATTTGTCATTTCACTTTGAGGTAGAACAACAAGTGAATGGTGTTTTCATAAATTTCTTCGGGTTTAATGGTACTGCCGGGGTTTGGAGGATTAAGGCGTTGGAGGAATCCGGTGGTTGGTTGGAAAGAACAACCGTTGAGGACATGGATATCGCGGTCCGTGCTCATCTTCTTGGATGGAAATTCGTTTTCATCAATGATGTCGAGGTATAGCTCAAGTTTAGTTATTGGTAGTTGAATTTAGCTGCCATTCATTTTGTAATGTTTTTCCGGGGTTTGTTATCTGTTTCAGTGTCAATGTGAGCTTCCCGAATCTTATGAAGCTTATAGGAAACAACAACATAGATGGCATTCAGGACCGATGCAGTTGTTTCGTCTTTGTTTGCCGGATATTATTCGTGCTAAGGTGAATGCTTTTTTGAAACACTTTTAAAACCCGTAATTCTTGATCGATTCTTATTGTTCTTGTTATGTATTTCGATCGATGCAGATCAGTATGTGGAAGAAATTCAATATGATCTTTCTGTTCTTTTTGCTTCGAAAGCTGATCCTACCGTTTTATTCGTTCACTCTTTTCTGCATAATTCTCCCCATGACAATGTTCATTCCCGAGGCCGAGCTTCCGGCATGGGTAGTCTGTTATATCCCTGCTACAATGTCGTTCCTAAACATCCTTCCAACCCCGAAATCATTCCCATTCATTGTTCCTTACCTTCTTTTCGAGAACACCATGTCAGTGACCAAGTTCAACGCCATGATCTCCGGTCTTTTCCAACTTGGTAGCGCATACGAATGGGTTGTTACGAAGAAATCAGGTCGATCATCCGAGGGTGATCTTGTATCCTTGGTCGAGAAAGAAACAAAACAACAGCGCGGGGAATCCGAACCCAATCTTGACGAAACAAAAACCGATATTCTTCGAGAACAAAAGAGTAGGCAAAAGAAGCATAATAGGATGTACACAAAGGAACTAGCTTTAGCATTCCTTCTATTAACAGCTTCAGCTAGGAGTCTTTTATCAGCACAGGGTATCCATTTTTATTTCTTGCTATTTCAAGGGATATCTTTCCTTCTTGTTGGTCTAGACTTAATTGGTGAGCAGGTTTTATAAGAAGTGTGGTCGATGTAAATATAGGCGGACTCGAACTCGGGTGGTTACCAAATGAAAACTTCGGGCGGAGAGGGTTGGCTGAGAGCAGTGTTCATCGTCTTCTATACTCGAGATTTCGGTTCTAGGGTCCACCTGATACGAAGGAGAAATTGTGTTTTAGCATTGATAGAACAATGGGACTCAATTTGGACATATAGGTACACTTGAAAATGGTAATACTCTTTCAGCATGTCTGTGATTCTTTTGTAAGAAAAAATTGTTGTTCAAAAATCAACGAGGAATTCCATTACAGTTCCAAAGCATTGTGCATTGTTTTTATATACACATACACATACACATATACATATATATATATATGTATTCCTTAAAATCCTTTTGATTTCATGGAAAATGGTGAACGTAACATAGAGGTAACATAGAGGTACCAAGATAGATGTCTTTTATTAAAAAATTAATTAATTAATTAATTTTTGTACGTGAAATTAAAGAGTAAATAAATTGTTTTGTTAAAATTGATTTTATATTTCAACAGGTGGTACATCATGTGTTATTGTTTGGTTATTTTGCTAGCCACACTTGTTTTTAACCGCATAAATAGATAAAATTTTTAATAGAAATGATCGCTTTACTTTTTGAGGTAATGTATATGAATTAATTTATTTATTTTTGGGTGAAAAGATAAAATGTAATGTGACTTTTAATACATGGATTTTCATGATAATTTTTTTTTATCTAAAATAAGCTTTAAAAATGAATTTGTTTTCATTTCTCAAAGTACCATTGAGATAGGAAAATTGTAGGTTTAAGATTTTTTTTTTTTTAAATTAAGGTGTCACTTACGGTAATAGTTGAGCAAAAATCGAACTCTTAAATGAGATGGTGACACTAAAATACGTAAATTGGGTAGGTGGGAAGCAAATGGGGTCCAACCAGTGTCCTAGTCATTGAACCGTGGGTTCGTAGCCCATACTCAGAGCTGGCTCACCGAATTTATGGTTGGGAAGCAGCTGGACCACACTAGGATATGTAGGATGGGATCCCCCATGGATTGTTGTTTTTCCTTTTTCCATTATATATTTTCCCACCGAGAGTTTTCTCAAGAAAATGACAAAAGAACAAAGAAAATTGAATTGATGTTAATTGAAAGCAAAGGGAAAACAGAACATGTTTCCGAGGATAGATAAGATGAAGGTGGAGTTTGTGCATGAACTATGACTAAAAAGTCAATTGGGGAATGTCTTTTATTTACAGTTTTTACATTCTCAAGGGAGCTTTAAATTCAATGAAACTGAAATCTGAAAAAAAATCTGAAATCCATGGTCCAGTTTCAGCATGCACCCAACGGCTGCAACAAGTGGCATCGAACACTTGTACGACAAATTGTATATAGGTTCATGTCTATACATTAATTTAACAATTTAATTCATATTTTTTAATACTAAAGTGTAGTCCAAAATACTCAAACCGTTAAAAATTTTCGGGTTTTTATCATATATATTCGTTTTATTGTCTATATAGATTAACCTTTTTAAAATTTATAATTGTTTTTTTATTAGTATCATCTTTAAAGTTTAAACCTAAATCTTCCTCTTAAAAGTGCAATACGCCAATACAAAATCCAATTACCAAAAAATGGATTAAAAGGATTATCTAACACTGTTTGTGATTTGATTAAGCCACAATTCATGAACCATAATATATACATGAATTACATAGATAAGGAGAGGATGATTTGTTATAATCGTAAAATTCTAATATAAAATTTAATAAATTAAGATCTGTCATGTCAGATGATTAAAGAATAAATCAAGAATAAAATTATATGTGGAAGCGTATCTAAATTCATTGATATCTTGAAATCTTAAACTCCTAGAAGCAGCTTCACTTCCACTCACATAGATAGATAGATCCCATCGAGAGTGTTTCCATAAATATAGCACTATAATATATTTATGTTATGGGTCTATTAAGAGTATAATGCTCGTCCTTCCATTTATCATTACGTATACCTAGCACTTTTCATCCTGGATGATATATTATTTAATATTTTATAGTGCTAGCAGTCACATATTAATAATGTATTTTGTCTCATTGAACTCAAGACTTGAGTCGAGTTTCCATCATGGGTGACTTAAATATCATGGGCTTATATCTCATTCCCAAATTTCCACATAACTATGTTAATTTTCTACACCACTCAGCGAAACTTTATATTCATTTGCATCTTAAAAGTTCACAAGACCAACATCCTCACCGTATCTAATTATCTATTCTTTCGCGAAAGAATGCTATAAAATATATCATTTGTATGATTTTCAAATCACAATGATTGCTTGAATTGTACATGATACTAACATGATAGCAGCCAAATGACATGATACTAACATGCTTGAATTGTACATACACTTAGCTAAGAACATATATAGCACATATCTCATATTTCAAACATGCTTACATTAGAAAAAAGAAAGAAAGTATATACAACCTATATGAATATATCTATAAACAAATTATAAAATAACCTATTAACAATAAATTTATACTAAAATATACCTTATCTACATGGATAAACAAAGTTTGATATAAAATCTTTAAAATTTATTTTTGCTTTGAAAATGACATTTTAATCCGTTCGAATGTAACACCCTTTACCCGTATTCGACACCAGAATAGGGTACGAGGCATTACTAGAACACATACACTTGTAAACGTATTTAACCAAGTTATAAAACTTCATCTAAATTAAAACTTTCAAATTATTAACATGCTTTTATAATTCTTCATAATATATCCTCAAAATATTATATTCATAATAAATAGGACCTACGAGACCCGATACATATTCATGTAATTCACAAGTCTTAATAATTCAATGTTTCATTTCCATTTCATACAATTCACAAATTTCTCATGTTCACAATTCAAATCATTAAGCTCAATACTAATACGTATTTACCATTTAACTCAACGTTTATCGATTATACCATTCATTAACACATTTATGAAATTCTTAAGTTTGCAATGAAAATATTACTTTAGCTTAAATAACAACATCAACTCAACTCATCATCCTGGTATAAATTCACTACTACTTATCCATTTATTATAATTCTTTTGGGCCTATTTGTCACTTACCATCCTTAATCAAATTAGGAAACGGTTATGGAAAATTGAGTACTTCACTTCCACTTTGCCATAGTATAACTATGGTCTTACGTATGATCACTTAGCACTTTCCGAAGCCATAGCCTTGCCATGGTCTTACAGGGGTCACATTTATCACTTGTCACTTGTCCCTGATCAGATAAGTGTAGCTAAAGCTACCACTCATCACTTGTCACTGATCAGATAAGTGTAACTAAAACAATCACTCATCACTTGTCACTGATCAGATAACAATGAGTTTTCTAAGATAACAAGTTTCTTTTTTAATTCATGATTTTCTTTTTTAAAATGAATCACACTTTATTTTGATAGCTTCCAAATTATTTTTTAAATTAATTTGGCTTTTAAAATCCTTCATTTTTTTAAAAAGAACATCATTTTCTTGTGCGTCTCAAATTCTAAAGCTAACTCTTGAAACACATCAAACCTTGAACTTAGAGAACTGTTGAAGGCTATAGACCTCGATTGAGAACACTTCAGAGTGCCTAAACAAACAAAACCAAGAAAATTGAAGAATTTGCCCACGATTGAACTCGACCCTATGACTTATGGTATACAGGTCATTTATGGAGCTTAAGTAATAACATTCTTCCCCATAAATGACTTTTATGCCATATGTCATGGAATCGGGTCCAACTATACACAAATTCTTCAATCTTATTGGTTCCCTATTCAAGCATTCCGAAATACCCTGAACTGGTTGAAGACCCCTTTTTTTTCATTATTATTGCGAGTTCTGAAATGAGCCTTTTAAGTTTTGGATAAATTTAAAGTCCCATCCATGTCTCTCGTAATCAGATTCAACCATAGCATTATCCAATGGACTAACCAAAAACATGTTTGGTTACCAAGAAAATTTGCAGAGGAAAAATGAACTTGTTTACAAGAAAATTTTCTTAAAACAATTACCCAAGCTTTCAAAAACAACCATCAAACCCCCTACAAAATACCAATTACCAAAACAAAAAAAATTCCAACATCCGATATACATCATCTGTAATTCCGACATTTCATCTTTCCCTTGTCTAAAAATTAGGAAAATAACTTTTAACAGTTAAAAAAAAAAAAAACCCACCTATACACCTGAACAATTTTTTTGTTCTTCAATTCGCTTTTCCCATATAAGTTTAAAATCTGCAGTCAACTTGAAAACATTTCAATGCTTGGTTAGAAGGAATTAAGCCTTTTTTTTCTTATTTGAACTTCTTCGATATATCAAAGCCCCGGTTTTAACCGACCTGAAAATGATCCGAACTTGAAGTTAAAAACATGGAAAACCAATATAACAAAAATATAACTACAATGCTTGAATGAATGAGATACCAATTGGTCCCAAACTGTCCATGGCTGAACTTGAGTCGAATCCCATTTGAAAAAGATTTTGAAGCTCATTGTCTAGTACAGTCTGTAAGAAAACCGGAATTCGTTTGGATAAAAAATGTTTCGATGAAGAACAGGCGAGAAAGGAAATGACTTTGATCCTTATATTGATTACCTGAGGTGGAAAGGGAGGGAATTGCGGATTTGTGTTTGGGATGCCCGAGATTGTTCCGGGAAAGATACCGGAGGAGAAAGGGTGAGACAAGTTTATCCCGGGATTGAACCCGACAACTGCTGCATTTCCGCCTCGCGAATGAAGAATCTATTACAGGAGAGAGAGTAAGGATTCATAATCATTATTGATGGTATATATAATTTCTCAATTGTATTCGAAGAATTAACTTACCTCTTTTGATAGAATTCTCTCTAAATCGATGTTCAGCTCCGGGTTGACAGTGGCAAGTTTCATTGACAAAAACTACAAAGAAGAAGAAAGGGAATAAATCATCGAAATATTCGGTCCTAAACATCATACTGCAAAAAACTGCAATACAACATTTCCAAGGGAGGTGCTCGTAGTTAGTTACTGGCCTAAGCCAAGGATTTTACCGAGGAAAGAAAGACAGTCCGATTATTCAAATGAAGCAAATTTCCCTACTATACTTCTAGATTCGAAGTTTTTGTATAGTTCCTTAATTGTATTACTGTAAAACGAAAAAAAACTGGTCGTGGCTTCGTACCTCAACCTGTTGTTGCAGTGACTGGACATAGTTGATTATCTCATCAAGCATTACAGCTTTCCCAGTAATCTAAAACAACAAAACCGAATCAAATAATCTATTGTTATCATTTTAAGTAAAGAGTCTATTATGAAACCATGATTGGTCTAGTTACCTTATTGCATCCCGGTACAAGTTCTTGAAGCAATTTCATCCTCTCACTTATCTTTTCCCTTCTCACCTACAATCGGAAATATTTCTGGATTCAATACGAAGCTAAAAACACAAAAAAATATCATACATTCGATATGAAAACAATAAGTCACCCTTTCTGCCAAGCTGTGACTGTTTGTAGCCTGGCCCCTTCGAGCTCTAACATGGATGTAATTTTCTTTAGGAGCTTCTCCGGTTTGAGAACTGTCTTTAGCTTGTTTCACAACTTGTTTACCGCGTGAATTAGCAGTTGCATTTTGTTCGGTTTTCTGTTTCTTGGAATCATGTTCTTTCTGAACATCACAGCTTTCTCCTGAAGGATCCTTTTTCAGCTCTTCATCAGCATTCTAATACAAATAACAAAGTCGATTATAATCATGCTCAGAAAATTTCAAAACTATTGCGATTCAATCAAACAATATACCTGGTTTGCTTCATGAACTCGTTTTCGACACTTCCTATTCGGTGAAGCACCAACAACACCCTCCTCTGAAATTTGACGATCATCACGAGATTGCGTACTATTTGTCGAAGCCCTTTCAATGCCACCCTCATGATTCATAGCATAACCCTGGGTACAATGTGGTAAGCTCATCGGACCAACCATTTCCGACAAATTCCCACAACCAAATCCTTGGATCTTCGGAACCAACTCAACGAAACTCGGATCGGATTGATACTGGGAAAAATGGGAAGTCCCACAAATACCCTGATTCTCCATTAGGAGAGGGTAATGAGAATTGGCAAATCCACTATGAGAAACCATTGAAGAACCACCTCCAAGGCTTTCACTTTGATTCAACGAAACGATCGGATCCCAACCGGAACCAAAGAAAGGATCCGATGAATTCGAAGACTTGGTATTATACATCGAACTCAATGCCATTCCATCAACTTTGTCACACAAAGGGTTGTTAGTATTCATAAGGCTATGGTGTTTAAACCCTAAATCCTCATTACCATCACTAGCCATAGCTCTAAGTTCCAACCCTAACAACACCCGCAAATTCTAAGCTAACCTAGACCTGAACCAAGTTGCTTTGACCAAGGAAAACAAAATATAATGTTGGTAGCTTTATAGAACTAAGAGGATGTTAAAGTAAAAAAGGACCAAATCCAATGCATCAGCCATGGAATCTCACAGGGACTAAATTGTTTACCTCTTCTCTTTCAAAAGTTCCCCCCAAGGATCAAAATCTACTCTTCTGTAAGACAAACAAAAAAAGATTGAATTTTTAAAAAACCAGATCCTAGATAAAGACCAATGCTTTACGAAGATCAAACTAAGGTAAAAACAACCTAAAAAAATGAGAAAATACAAGAAACCCAGATTCTAAATTTGATGATAATATCATAAATGAATGAATTTTACAAGAACTAGTACAAAGATGATGAGAGCAAAGTAAATCAAGACCCTAAAACACTCTCCAATAACAAAGAAAAGGGAAAAAAAACCCCTTTTTTGAGAGACTATTATCAAAGCATCCAATTTTTTTCCCCTAACTTTGAATTATGCAAGAACTGAAATGAGGGGGGCAGAGTCTAAATTCATAGTTCCCCTAAATTGGGTATTTTTTATGGTTACCTCTAAAAGCATCAAATGTTTGCTAAGCTTAAAATTCCACCTGAGGGAAACCAAATTCACCAACTTGGCACTTGTACCAAACAAAGCATCAAATTCCAACCTTTAATATATATATATATATATATAAAGAGAACCTATAAGGCTAGAGAGAGAGAAAGCATATAAGAGAGACTGTGTGTTTTGATGTAAGAAAGATTAAAGATTGGAACTTTGCTTGTTTTTAAAAGACATACTAACTACTGCACTCAACTGCTCTTTGTTCCTAAATTATTACAGAGCCTAAGCTACTTTTTTTGCCTTTGCTAAATTTTTTATCTTTTGATTTATTTATAAGTGTTTTTTTTTCCCCTTTTTCCAATATTTAAACAATATTTAACTTAGATGCCATTGGAGATGTTCTTCTCTTCAAGGCCAAGCTAGCTTTGCTTCCTTCTTTGATCATTTTACTTTATTTATTTTTTTCCCATTACTGACACATTTTGCCAACTATTCTAAGACAGTCTTCTCTTTGCTGTTACTCACTTGTTTCTCTCTCATTGCCAACTAACCCCCTCTTCATTTCTTTTCATAATTTTTAGTAATATTTTTAAAAAATCACATCAATACAATGTAAAAATACAACACTATGATTGTAGTTGGTATTATTTGTATTACATTAATTAAAAAATATGATTTCGTATTATCGAAGTAATAGTGAAAATTAGATTTAAAAAATCAAGTTTTTTACTAGTAGATTAATTTTGTTTGATTCGTTTAACTATAATGTAAGATTTAGTTTTTATTCGACAAAATATAAAACTATTTAAAATTACAATTTACTAATTTTATTATTGAATTATATTGAGAGTGAAAGTTAAGTCTGAAAATATAAAAAATATAAATAGACAAAATGTTAAGTTTTTAACTAATAATAGACAAAACTCATTTTATAAATAAATATAATTAAATGTTGCTTGTGAGAATATATAAAATAAATAAATAAAAAGGTTAATTTATGATTAATATTTATTATATTATATTTTGATTTAACGAAAATGAACTAAAGTAGTTAAAAATGAGGTAAAGAAATATGCAATATTAAGATTGCTTCAATAAAGTAAGTAATAGATAAAATTTTTATCGAACATTCATTTAGATCAGATTACTCCTCTCCTTATTTCTCTTATTTCGATATTGTATAAAAAAAAATCACTCCAGTTATGACTTATTTTTTTGACATCTAAATATCACAAGTTTAATTTTTTTCTCATAAAAAAATCAACTCAATCAAAAATCATTAAATCAAGCATATAATAACTCATAATAAAATCTTATACTTGATAACATAATGTAATTTGATCTAAATGGCTCTTAATTATACATGATTTTCCATGGACCATCCCCTTGGCCCTTGCTCATCATTTGATTCACATTGATTATCAATCATCCCCCACAAAACCCTCCCTTTTAACATAACCCAATTTCATATTCATCGACTTCTAAAAAAATCATTTAATTATTCTAAAGTTTTTATTTAAGTAATTGGATTGTTAAATTTCCTTTAACAAGTTTAATTAGTGAGCTCTAAGTAAAGATTCAACGATCGATTTAGTAGATCAATACCCATCGACAAAGTAGAAGAACATGTCTTAGATCTAAGTGAATCTGACTTTCTATGCCAAAGATTAAAACAGAAAATTGTTTAGATTTTAGTTCATAGATTCCTACCATTCAAAAATGTTTCAAAAAAAATCTGAACTATAAGAAAAGAGAACGAGAGTTTCCGATTGGTGTATATGGTGCGAATAGAGAAAATCATACAATAACAATTTTAACAACCCAGCGACTCAAACAAAAAATTTCGAAATGACCATTTTATAATTTTTTGAAGTTAAGTAACTAAAATATAAAATTACTATCAATTCAATGACCTTGGGTGGAATTTACCCATTCTGAATTTGTGATTGATGGGGATTGAATGGAGGTGATGAAGTCAGCAATATGACAGGTGTGTGTAGTGATTGGACAAGTCACAGAAAGAAGACAGTAAACCTAGAAGCAGAATATGATTTTCCCATAACACAACCTTTTTATTAAATAATAGATTAAATTGAATTGAATTAAGAAGAAGAGGTGCAGCAGAAAATCAATCTTTTCTTTTTGAGGAACATAAGGAATAATGGAATCTAATCATGAAATAAAATTTACCTTGTAAGTTGTCTGTGGTAAGGGTTTTCCAGCTGGAGGGGTGCCCTTATTCACAAAAAAGCCACCCTAAAACTCTTGGTCAAATCCTATTATTTTTTGGTCAACTTAAACTCTTGGTTGTTATCTTGCTGGATTTATTTCATATTTCATATTATTTATTTTATTGGCGAAATCAACGGCTTACTTAGCTTAGATTCTGTTAAATTTGAGTTAGTTGTGAACAGTGATAGCAAAGAGGTTGGATCCGTGTTTCTTCGGACGATATTGTTGAAAAGAATAATTATAAACCCTAAATATTTATATAGTATAATAAATAATAAAGATAATTTTTTTTATTTATATATGTTCAAATCTGTTTTGCTTTAAATTATTCATAGATCGGACTAGATCATTAGTAAATATTTAAAATATATATATGTTTATTTACATACATCTTGAAATATTAAAAATTATATTTTAAAAATATTTTTATTATTTAATTTGAATTCGGGTCAAACTAAAACGAGCAAAGTCCTCATAGTATTGCCATGAACTTCAATCTCGATTTCGAAATGTTTTTTTTTAGTCCTAGCCCCAACTCATTTTGAAAACTTACATATAATGTTTTATATTATAATGATTTTACAAAACAAAACAAAAATGTATGTTATAAAATATTAATAGAAAGATAGATTGAATTTTAGTTCGTTTGGCATGGGCATTGTTGCCAAAACAAGAGGATGTGGGTTCGAGTGTGCTGAAGCGCATTATCCTCCTATTATGGGTTGAGGAGGGGCTATGGTTAGTTTTAAGTATTGTGTCAAAAAGATGTAATCAAAATAAATAAAAATGTTATATATTAAACCCAAGCCCGACCCTGCCTATCCATATATAAAAAAAATTTAAAAATATAATAAATCAAATACACTAAAAACATTAAAATATTGTAGCAAAATTAACAATAAAACAAGAGTTATATAATATCCAAATAATAACAACAAAATATTAGCAACATAATAATGAAATGACAACAAAACAACTGATTCGGGTTAGGACGGGCCTGTGCAAAAAAATCCTACCCAAGGCCTAGTCTGTTTAGAAAACGGACATTATTTTTTGTCTAAGCCCATTTTTCGGACCTATATTTTTTCCCAAATCTTATACATTATTATCACTGTGAGAGTTGTTGTGACCTTCACATAATAATCCAAGAGCATTCTCATGATGAGTCGATCTGATACACGGTTATCTAATATACACTCAATGTGTTTAACTAGGTATCTCACTCCAATGACATCATCTTGCCATTACTCAATCACATACTAATCTTAATGTATTATTATTACCCGGACCCAAAAACATATACTAGACATAATAATAAAGACATTGTCATTATTTTTAAAATCTTTATTTTTCAGTGAAATTTTTCAATAGCATATTTTGCATTCTGAAAAATAATTCCATAACAACATCATTAAGAGAAAAAAAACATTTTTGAATAAAAAATTCACCTATCTCTTTTGAACATTTTGTATTACAAGTACAATGTAAATATGTGCCCGAGTAGCTATAAATATCAAACTATTAAAATATAAATAAACTGTTCGAATAATTATAAAATAGAACTAAAATATTACAATATAAATGAATTAAGAACCAGCACAATTTAGACTAAAACCTAAACATGATAATCACGCATAATGAGACTTGAAGACCCGCGCATGTAATTATGCACGGTGAATTCAAACTCGAATAATCAAATCCAAAATTTTTACTTTTGACAACTGTACCAATACCTCGTGGTGGAGAATATAATTTTTTTTATATAAGTTTTTATAAAATGGAGATAAATTAAAACCCCCAAGATTTCAATAAAATTTTTCCTTAAGTTGTGGAACGTTTTACACGAGATGTGTTGTGTTTCTTGTGATTGATGGTTTTTCAAATTTGATGTGATATTTTTTCCCATACCGTGTGATGTTCAAAATGGACCCCACTTAATGACTAGGTAGTCAAATATCATATGAGTGTTATGCCACACCTAACTCATCTATGTACCTACTCACACTAAATTATTAAATATTCATAATAAAAATCCAAATTTATTTAATATTTGAAAAATATTTCATAAAATTTTACAAATAGGGTTAAGACCCACATCCTTTTAATATATTAAAAGTAAATAATAATTTTAAGAAAAAATTGAGAGTATTTAAATTAATTCATAAAATTAAATTTGTCACTTATAATGTATTAAATATTATATGAACAATTAATTAATTTTAAAATAAAATTAGGAATAAGCTCACTTAATATGCGTAGGTAAAATAACTCATAAATGTTATCAAATCGTTCGTTAAAAATAAAAAAATTTAACATTTATTATAATAATTATATAATAAGAATTTTTACCTCAAATTGTGACATATTAATTGGGTATTCATCTTATCACAACTTACATGTACATCTATATTAGTTAACTTAATCCAATTAGGCAACATAGATATACTTGGTTTAATTGGTGCATACAATTGTCTATAATTTCCCTCAAATCAAAGTTCAATATAATCTTAGAGGAGAGCTTCGAATGGGAACTGGGGGAATTGAGCCTTGAATTATACTTGCGGTGATGTGCTGGATGTCGTGAAAAAATAAAAATAATATGTTTTCCAACTTGAGATTAGCAAAGTGGAGGATACGGTAAGAGCTGCTGAGTGCTTTGCCCTGAATGTTTGTGAAATAAATCGCAACAGGGATGCTTCTGAAAATTCAAGGCTTGGAATGGCTAAACGGCGACCACCTAATCTTTGATGGATCAAAATTAATACAGATGGAGCGGCAAACACAGATGGGAACTAGTTGGCTGCTGGGGGTGTTTGACGAGATTTTTCTGAGAATTGGGTTGAAGGTTTTTAAAGGTTTATTGAAAGGGGATCGACTGTAAACTCAGAGTTGTGGGTGATCCTTCATGGTCTTGAAATAGCACAGAACAGAGGCTATAATAAGGTAATTATCGAAATTGATTGTATGATGGTAGTTGAGATGATTAAGGAGGGTTTGGGGAGTATGCCTTCAACGACTATCGTCGGGAAAATAAAGACAATATATCGACAATTTGCGGCTGTCAAATTCCAATTTGCGAATTGGGAAGGAATCATGATTGCCGACTGATTAGCAAGAAATTGTCCCTCAAGTGAAGTGAATTTAGTTACGATCGATATAGGAAATTACTTTTAGAAGATAAATTAGGAGATATCCATATAAAAATGAATTGAACTAAGGCAATGTGATGCTTTCTCTTATTTATAATAAAATAATAAATAATAGTAAAATAACTTTTACTATAATTTTAATATAATAAAAGATATTTGTATTTTTAAAATAGGTTAAATAATTTTTTAAAACTATTTAATATCTAAATATCTAATTAATGAAATTATTTTAAGAAAATTAGATTTCATATTTATAAGCGTGTAAATCTTATTTTCAAAATAAATTCATTTAATAAAAATATTTCAATAAAATAAAAATACTTAAAATGGTAAAATTTGTTGTAAAATGAACAATACAGGATAGTTTATTTAAGTGTTGATTTTTTTCTGAATTTTACAAATACTAAATTTATATTAAAAATTTTTATATTAATAAACATTAATTACTAAAAGTAATTATGTTGTTAGAAAATGTAAATGTAAATTTAAATTATTTATTTCTTAAATTTAATCTTATTAATAAAATATTTTATTTTGTATAGTTTTGAATAAAAGTTAAATATAATAAGTTTTCACTTGTTAAAAAAAAGAGATACTTTATTTCACATATATAATTTTAAAATAAAATCAATTTAACATCTTATTCAATTTTTATTACAAATATTTTATTTTTATAAATTTTGTATTAAATAAAAATCTATTTACCTTTTAATAAAGAAAAGAAATAAATGGCAAGAAAATGTGTTTTTTTCCATAAATATAAGTACTTATGCTTATTTTGACTTTACATCCTTAAAGAATGTAAAATGTGAAAATCATTTTAATTGAGTACCTTCAAATTTCGCGCTCCATCACCTTAATATATAAATTCGATCTAAAGGATAAAATTTAGCCTAATGACACGAGCATTATATTGTAGGCATGAGAGTATAGATATAAAATGGTCTCAAACAATCCCATTTTTCTTCTCCAATTATAAAAAAGAAAAATTAAGAGAGAAATTTTAAGTAGACAAAGGAAACCACTATTATTATTTAAAAGATGATTTTAAAATTAATATTTTAAATATCAATTTCTAATTATTGTGACGTTTTTTATATATTTTAGAATTATTTTAATAAAAGTTATTCTCCATTTAAATTAGATAGATTATATGTAATAAATATATTTATTAAAATTTTATATAAAAGTTAAATGAATTTTTAGTTGAGATGGTAAAATTTATCATGATATATTTTAATGATATTATATAAAAGATGAAAACATCCTCGTAATAATATAATTTACTTCATATATGAAAGGATATTTTAGTAATTTTTTAACTGAATTGGTCGTTGATTGACTCATGATACCAAGCTCAGTTAGAGGCTTAATACAAGTATAGATGATGGTATATCATATGCTTATTTTAAAAGAGTGGTATTAGGAATTGTTATAACAAATTAGTTATATATGGTGTAGAACAGTGCAACTGTGGTGATTCACACCGTTGAGGGTGCGGAGAGACACAAAAATAAGGTAGTTCACATTGTAGGTGGTGCGGAGAGCCATTAGGGATGAAAGATTAGAGGTGCTGTGGCAGTATCTTGGCAAACTGTTGACTTAAAGGGTTGATATTGTATCTTCTTACGAATCTTCTTTTACATTGTGCTGATAGGGGACATTTATAGAGGGAGATTAGCTTAGCCTGAATCTTAACCGTTACACTCCTTATCTCTTAAATACAAAGAGTAAAGTAGTAGATGTCAACTTAATGGCAGTATTGAAGTTGACTTGAGAAAAATACTCGTCAAATAATCACCGATTTTAAAAATTTATTATAAAATTTATAAATAATTACACAATACATTATTCAATTATAAAATTATTATAAATATGATAATACAAAAAATAATATCTATGAAAGAGTTGTAAATACACAAAAAAACATCAAATCCCAATTTCATGTGAAAATGAAAGTAAAAGCACCCAATCCCATTGCCAATTAAGAAAACAGATCCCCGGCCATCACGCGTGCGGCAAGCGCCGATCGCACCCTCCTTGGCCCAATCCTTTCCTTACATCCCTTATGGTCCACATGATGTGGTCCTTCCTTGATTAGCAATTATTTGATGGGATACCTTAATAATCTATTTGCGATTTTGCCTCCTCCACCCCATTCTTTTTTCAATAAATCAAATTACATCCAGAGTCATTAAATTATTAGTAAATTTATATTTTGATCACTCAATTTCAAAAAATTATAAAATGATCATCGAGCTATTAAAAAGTTTTCATTTAAATTACTAGGTCGTTAAGTTTTTCTTTTTTCTTTTAAGTTCAGCTAGTGAACTCTAAGTGACGATTCGACGACCACTATGGTAGATCAATACCCATCGATGAGTAGAAAAACATATCTTAGATTCAAGTTGATCTAACAGTCAGTGTCGTAGATCGAATAAGAAAGTTGTTTGGATTTTGAACTTTGGTTTACAGATTAATGACGTTCAGAGTTGTTTTATAAAAAAAATCTAAATTGTAGAAGAGAGAGGAAAAGAGCTTTCAGTTGGTTCAGGTGGTGCGAACAGAGCATATCATACAACAACAATTTTAACAACCCAGTGACTTAAATAAAAAATTTCAAATGGTTTAATAGCCATTTTATATCTTTTTAAAGTTAAGTGATCAAAACGTAAACTTACTAAAAGCTTAGTGACCTTAAGTGTATAGTTTACCCTAATGTTAACTCATTTTGAAAAAAAAAATCATATTATATAACTTTGATTCACCTAATAGACCAAATTAGACCTTTCAATTGGGCAGATTCAATTGATTACAAGCATGTGAATTTGAATTATTATGGGTTCATATTATTTTAGTTTCAAGTCATTCAGATTTACTAGTCACGTATTTTAGAATAGATCGTTTTAGGTTTTTACCGTTCTAATTTGATACTCGAGTTTGAATCATTTCGAATTTAGATTAAGTATTTTAAAATTATTCTTTAGATCAAATTCGGATTTTTGTTAAATAAATTTGTGCTTTTGTTTTAAAAAGTTCATAACCATGCCGGAGCTGCCTACTCCTCACTCCTTTTGGGCCACTAAGATTTATACTTTCAAAGAAGCTTTTTTTAAGACTTTCTTTTTCCTCTCTTCTTTACACAAAGTTGCCACAAAACCTTCCTTTTTGCTTCCCAATTATACAAACCCCGAAAATAAATCCTCGGTTTTTTCTACTATAAAATATATATGAATAAAATAGGTCCCTGTATTCCTTTTAAATTTAGAATTTAGTCCTTGTATTTTTATTTTCAGAATTTAATTCCTTTACTTTTAGATTTTGAAATTCGGTTTAATTGTTAACATTGTTAAAAAATTCGCTTTAATATGTTGGTGTAGCATTTTGAAATAACAAAAAATACTCACTTAGTAGCGTTGTAATGAATCTGAAATTAAAAAAAATAGTGTTTAACAATTGGACCTGAATTTTAAAATATGAAAAGTAAATAACTGGAATTCTGAAAATAAAAGCATTAAGGACTAAATTCCAAATCTGGAAAGAATTGAAAGACCTATGGCAAATTTTAACATATATATTAGTGGAACAATTTGATGGCGGTAGAAATCATGAAAAACACTACAAGTCATCATGATTAAAACATAGGTAACGAAATTATAACTACGTGACTAATAATTAAAAGTATTTCAATTAAGGCATAATGATTTTTTGGCCCTCTAGTTTTATAAAAAAGTTATTTTAGCCCTTTATTTAATTGTTTGTCTCTTTTAGCTCTTGAATTTGTATTTTTTGTCAAATTACCCCAGAATGGATGAAAAAGTTAGCATTTGTTAACTTTGTTGATGTGGCATACACGTGGACTTCCACGTATATGACATGTCAGCCTTTAATTAAAATTTTAAAAAATTTAAAAATATATTTTTTTTAAATAATTTTAATTTTTTAAAAAGTTTTAATAATTTTTTGAAATTTTAAATTTTTAAAAATTAATTAAATACTGACGCGTCATTCGCGTGTATGCATCGTCAGCAAAGTTAAAAAATGTTGAAAAATAATAATTTTAAAGGCTAAGAAAATGAAAAATTAAATGAAGGACTAAAATAAATATTTTGTAAAGTTGAAGGGTCAAATAAATTATTATCCCTTTAATCAGAAAATAAATCAATTTTGGTTGCATGATGGGATTAAAGAGTAAATAAGTAAAGAATGTGAAATCTCGTACCCCTCCAATCAAAGCTTGAAACAAGCATGCGCATTGGAGGAGCAATCATAATCATATTTCTTTTAATTAATCTTTCCCCCTTTTCAATATTTAAAAGCATCAAAGGCTGCTCTTCAGTTCAGCAAACCTGAATTCAATGAATGGCTAAACAAGTTTTCTCAATCTTGTTTTAGAAGGGTTAATGCATTATTTAGGTCTTGAATCTAATAATTGTTTTCATAATAAACTGGGTAAGAGTTTTCGTATTAGGGTTTAACCCTTTTTGTTTCAAATAAGTCTTTGAACTTGATAATTGTTCTTATATTCGGACCTGAACTAGGTAATTGTCTCCACGCTGAGGCTTGATCTTTTTTGTTTCAAGTTAATACCTAACTGGGTAATTCTTCCTATATTGGGGCTTGAATTGAAGCTTGGCTTTTTTATTATTTCAAGTTAGTCCCTAGACTTGACAAATGTTTTCATATTAAAGTCTGAACTTTTTTTGCCTAAAATTATTAAAGAAATATCATAGACTAATTCAGAATAAGAAAATTCAAGCTCAAATATGGGGATAATTTCCACATTCAAGAACTAACTTGCTCTAAAACAATTACCAAATTCAAACTCTAAATAATAAATAAACTCGATTTAAAACCCAAATTAGTCACAAATTTTAAAAAGGTAAAGGAAATCTGGGGTACTGAACATAATCATAAGCAGGGGTAAAAGAAAGTTGTGTAAAGAAACATAATGATGAGATGAGAAGGTAAAAGAAAGAACAGGTACTTTGGTTTCCTAATGATGGTAATAACAAGCATTGATTTGTAGATGGTCTTCCCTTACAAGGAAAAAATTCATTGTCAGAAATAAAATCCCACCATGGATATGCCAAGCTTTTTAAGCTTTGATGGGTCTCTCATGGAATCCAGATAACCTGAACAAAAAAAAACATCATCAGTTTCGTTCTGATAATTTTGCAGGTTTTTTCAACTTATAAGTTGATAAAGAGAGATTTCTGCACCTTTTGTACTTCAAATCTTTCAATGTCCTTGTAGCCATTTTAACGAGGCTAAAAACTATAGCTACAAATTAAAAACAAGATGATTTTGGAGACAAAATTTTATCTTAGGGACACTTGAAAGCTTCAATTTATTGCTTTTCTAGCATTGGTTTGCAATGTCAAATAGTGCATAATACATAGGGAAAGTTAAAAGAAGAGTGATGGTATTAGTCATTGACAATGTTATGGAGTGATGTTCATTCAATATTTTTGCATGTTTGCCTCTTCATAATTAAATTAGTAATATGCAAAACTAGTAGCTTTTTTTGTTTTGTTTAATATTATGGTTAGGTTACCATAAAAAAAAAGAGAGTAAATGGATCAATAAGTGGTGGGTGTACTGATAATGTAAATTATACTCTCAAAACGAGAATATAAGTTCAAATCTTGAAAATAATATTGTTTAGAGGAGCATCTACAAACCCTAAATATAGACTGTAAAATAGACATGAATAATACATGAAAAAAAAAGTAAATGCAGAGTAAGGATGATAATGGACAATGATGCCTCCCCACTTAAAAAAATTGGAAAGTAAGATTGAAGCTTGATGTTTGTTATGATCTTCACAAGATTAAATATTGCTTGCTCTATTACTAAACTAGGTAGATTTATTAATGATTCAGATATGGATCAACTGAAAAGCAATAAGAAGGGTATTCAAATATTTGAGATATACTTTAGATTATAGACTTCAATATACAAGATAACTTGTAGTCTTCAAAGGTTATAATGATGCAAATTGGATATCGATATTAAAGATTTAGTGTAATACCCCAAAAATTTTTACAAGAAGGAAAGTAAGATAATATATCCGATATAGTAAAATAAGGAAATAAAGTGATAAAAAGGGTAATTTTGAGTTATGTCAACATTGGGAAGTATGTTATGACATATTAATTCAAGAAAGGATTAAATCGCAAAAGTGAGAAAAGTTTTGTTGCCCAAGAGTAAATACTTAAAATTTGAGGGGTTAAAGTGTAAATATGAAAATGTTGAAGGACCAAAGGTGTAAATATTTTAAGGGTGGAATGATCTAGAAATTAAGGAAAATGGATGGATTAGGACCAAATTGAAAAAGTTGAAGAATTTTGAAGGACTAAATCACAATTTTACCAAATTAAGTGATGACTCAAGGATGAAATTTTAAAAGATTATGAAGGGAAAAATGGTCAATTAGAGAGAGAGAGAACTCTAGAAGGTAATGATGATGTTGGTGATATTTTTATTAATTAATTAGATAAATATTATTTAATTAATATTTTATTAAGATTTTTAGTATTATTTTATTATTAAATGATTAATATAAAAGGGAGGAAAGATGAAGAGAATTCATCATCTTTTCCATGCAACCAACGTGAGAAGAGAGGAAAAGAAAGAAAATTTTCTTTCTTTACAATTTGGTCCTTTTACCAAAAATTTACTATTTTCACTTAGAAATCAAAAGAATTTCCATAGCTTCCAAGAGAGAAAAATAATAAGGAGACAATGGGGAGCTAGAATATCAAGTTAGATTCAAGAAATAGAAGCTGGAGAAGAGAGAAAATCAAGTTAAAGATTGAAATCAATAGCACAAGGTAAAAACATCAAGATTTCAATATATTTTGAGTTTGATATTATTGAAAAGTAGGAAATTAATGTTATAGTAGATTTTTCTTATATAAAGTCTTGTGTTCTTGATATATTAGTGAAGGAAATAAGTGAAAGTGATGAGAAATATTATAGAGAAAGGGAATAAGGGAGTTATAAACTTAGTAATCAACATCATGCACTAAAACAGTTTTGGATAGCAGCAGTAGGTTAACTTTGGAAAATCACTATAAATCGTGGAAATCGAATTAGAGGATGAACAAAATATGGAATTAAATATTATTGAGTCTAGTTTATCATAGAAGAAACTTTGTAAGTAATGGAATTTTAAATCATGAGATATAATAAATTTTGTGAGACAAGGTCAGAATCAATTTGGGTTCCCTGTTCTAACTTTGGAAAATCATAAAAATTGAATAAAAATAATTAGAGGATTAAATTTAGATGTTTAAAATATTGAATGAGTATATTTTCAATAGAAACAAACGATAACATCATCCAATTCCTTATAAAGAGATAATTAATTTTTAGTGAAGAGGGGTTGGAACTGTCAAATAGTGAAATAGGGAAACTTTAAAGAATAAACTGTACTTATTGGTTAAAACAAAATTCTGAAAATTTTATGGTAAGAATATATGTGAGTATAGTTTCAGATAAAATTTACGGAGCTTAATTCAGAGTTTTGTAGCTTAAGATATAATTAATTTAGTGACTATGACTCAAGTGAACAACTTGTTATGAGTAAACAAGTAAATAGTGGTATTATGTATATATCAAGGATGTAGAATGGAGTGGAGGAGGAGGAAAATATATGTGAATATTCAGCTAATATGAATTTATTTTAAAATAGCTAATTTACATGTTTTAGATTTGGGGACTAAATTGAATAAAAGTGAAATTTTAAGGATAATTTTGTAAAATATAAAAGACCAAATTGCATGAAATGAATTGTTTTATTATAAATTGAATGAAATATTAATTTAGAAAAATATTGGGTGGAAATTCGAGGAAAATAGAAAATTACGAAAATGTCCCTGAATTTTGGTATTTCTTCAATTTAGCCTGGTAAGTTCGTGTAACTTGAATTATATTCTTAAATGCTTGAAATGTTTGTTATTGATGTGAATATGATTTGAATGTTCATTGTATGAAAATTGATGAAATATTGATATATTTGATAAAAAAGGGAAGAAATCCCAGTTGAATGGAAGGAAAATTTGATGAGTCTCTGAAAAGGAATTGACGGTAAAAAGGATCTAGCCCGGACGGGTGATCCTATCCTTGTAACACCCCTTACCCGTATCCAACGCCGGAACAGGGTATGAGGCATTACTAGAACACTTATACATGTAAACCTATTAAACCGAGTTACAAAATTTCATTCAAATTTAAAACTTTCAAAATTATTAACATGCTTTTATAACTCTTCACATTATATATATATAATGCAACATTTTCTGCTAACCACACTATCAAATGATGGATTTACTCAATCGAGCTCAATATCAGATGTCAACTTATAATCCAACATTTAACTTCAATTGCACTTTCAGATACTTTTTAAATTAAGGATCGTATTACGGACTTGAGTACATCGTCTGCCCGGTGTCACAATTGGCTTGAATTTTTTTTTTCACAATGCTATAACTCAGTATGGTGTTCTTTATTGAAACACCATACTTACTTTTCACATTTTGCCATGGATCCACCATGGACTTATCCGTCAATTCATCACTGATTGCCGTACATATGTACTCAATCCTGCGTGTCCATTAATTTGAACAAACAATCTCATTTTATTCTTATTTTTACCATAATTATAATTCAACAACATTATACTAATTGATACATTATACCATTCCCACATTAACGATTAATCATAAAAGTTCAGCCATATGAACTTACTTTTCATTAACTTTCCACACTCATTTTCTATGAACATCACACAAGATATAAACAAATCATTCAACCATAGTCGCGAGCTAGTGTATTTAAACATAACTCTTTTTGGGGCTAATCACATAACAAACCATATCAATGCATAACTTATAAATTTAACGTGGCATGGTCTATGTAACTACTTGGCCAAAGCCTAAGCATGTATACCAAATATGTTCACCAAATATACATATAACATAAGCATTATAAGTAGGGATAAGCACAACATTTATTCATGTATCGGGCTTACCAACATGTTTTAATTCATAAACCACTCATGGTCTTACTCCCCAAATCATGTACCAAATAATTTAGCTTTCTTAACACATTTATTTGCTTTTACTATTGCTCACATAAGATTTATAGAGCATAGAGCCTTGTATATAACACCGCATAAAGCCGCTAGGCACCAAGCCCGATACATTTCACCGGCACAAAGCACGCTAGACATAAAGTCGATATAATTCACCGCACAAAGCACGCTAGGCATAAAGCCCGATATAATTCACCGCACAAAGCTCATAGGCATAAAGCCCGAACTTACAAAATCAGTCTTTCACATAATTCACATCTAATTTAAATCATTCTCAAATATAATCAAATCACAATATTACATTCGCACTAGCTTATATAACTTCAAATAATTAATTTCATACATTTTATTGTCCTCCTCCTCCTCTCCATTCCACATCCTTTACGTAGAAAACATGCTTAAATAGTATTATACATAATTTCACTATTCACTTATATTAAAATTTAAAGCTCTCTATTTGAGTCAGAGTCACTAAATCATATTCATCCGGAGCTACAGAGCTCCAAATTAAGATCTATAAATTTTCTCATATGATTTCACTGTAATATAAATTTAATCACACATAAATTTTAAGGTTTTCTTAATTTCCAGCAAGCTGTCTTTCTGTGTCATAGACGCTAATTTATTTTTATCTGGAGCTACAAGGCTCCAAATTAAGTTCCGTAAATTTTCCCTGAAACTAAACTCATATAACTTCTTACCATAAAATTTCCAGAATTTTTGGTTTAGCCAATTAGTACAGTTTATTCATTCAATTTACCCCTGTTTTGCTGTCCAACAGTTCTGACACTTCTTCACAACGAATCAATTTTCTCCTCATACAAAATTCATATGATGTTCTCGTTTATTTCACTTGAAAATAGATGTATTAAGGATTTCAAACATATAAATTATACTCCATAATTATTTTTGTACAATGTTTACTGATTTTTCAAAGTTGGAACAGGGGATTCTGAAACTCATTCTGACCGTGTTTCACCAAAATTCAAATATCTCATAATTCACACTTCTTTTGCTTACTCTGTTTCTTTTATAGAAAAATAGACTCATTAATCTTTAATTTCATATCTCACCCAGACTTTAATTCAATTTCTACTATTTTTGGTGATTTTTCAAAGTGATACTAGTGCTGCTGCCCACAACTGTTTTAAGGTCAGTTTCACTCATTCAATAATTATTTGTGTTCACTTTCATTTATATACATTTACACCAAAGCATATTATATCTTGGCACATAACAATCAAGTGATCATAGACACACCTTACTTGTAATATTAGGGATGTTCGGATATCTCGTACACCTGGTAGGACGCCAATGCCATATCCCGATATGGTCTTACATGGGATCACATATCGGTGCGATGTCAGTAATGAAGTTGCACAATTAGTGCTAACCAAATTACTCTCGTATCGTATACACTTAGTGCCCGTTATTCAACATCATTATTATAATTCCGCACACTTAGTGCCTATTATTCAACATCATCATTTTAATTTTACACACTTAGTGCCATTCATATAGCCGTAGCTATTCCATACTCGCACACTTAGTGCTAAATATTGATAAATCACATTCATGTCTATTTCTACTTTCCGAACTAAAATACATTCAGCTATATATATATTTATCATATTTCCATTTCAGCATATATAACTAACATTTATTCAGAAATTTTAATATCTAATTGCTTATAAACTTACTTCGGATGTCGTCGACTAATTGATCGGCTACTCAACTACTTTCGATTTTCCCCGATCTAAATCTCATTTCTTGTTTTCTTGATCTTAACATATTCAAATAAATCTCATTTTAACATATTTTCATTCAATTTAGTCTAATAAAGCATAAATGGGCAAATTACATTTTTACCCCTAATATTTCGCACTTTCACAATTTAGTCCTTATTCCACAAAACACAAAATATACAAAATTTGGCCACACTCCTTAAGGGCCGAATCTTCCTAGTACCCATATAAGTCCATACATTTCATTTATTTCACCTTTGAGTCCTTCAAAAATTTATTTTTGTAATTTAGCCATAATTACTCAAAATCACCAAAAACTTCAACACAAAACATATTAGTCTTTAACATATCTTTCATTTTTCATCAACAACTATCAAAAAGCTCAAGCACTCATCAATGGCAAAGCACAAAATCATCATCAATTCACAAAATTGAAACATGGGTTTTAAAGAACACAAAGCAACGATATCAAAAACGTAAAATTATCAAAACCGAACAAAAGACTAACCTTAATCTAACTCCCAATGGCCGAACCTTAGCCAAGCTTTTCTCTTTTTCTTCTTTCTCCAGTTTCGACAGTGGAGAAGATGATATGATAGTGGCTTCCTTTCTTTTCTTTTCTTTTTATCACCTAATAATATATTATACCTTATTATAACATATATATTATTTTAATAATATAAGAAAACCATATACATCACCTAATGCCGTCCACTAACTTGGAAAATGGCTTAATTGCCACATAGAACCTCCAATTTATAAAGACAAAAACAATTAAGCACTTTTATATTTAACCCTCAAATTTTCACTTTACTTAATTTAGTCATTTTCTCAAATTAAGCATACAACAGAAAATTATTTCACTAAACTTTCACATATATAATTTCACACATATTTAACACGAAAATAATATTAAAATATTTTTAGACTCGGATTCGTGGTCTCGAAACCACTTTGTCCGATTAGGGTCAAAATTGGGCTGTTACAATCCTGATATAGCCCTCCCAAAGAATATGTGGAAAATAGATTTAGCCTGGACATGTAATCTGAATTAGGGTCTAAATTTAGCCTGGACTGGTAATTCAGATCTAAGCTCATTAGAGTAATTGTCATTGCAGGGGATTTAGCCTGGACTGGTAATCCCGACAATACTCTATGAGTTTATAGGGGCTTTAGCCTGGACTGGTAATCCCGCTGTAAGGATAAGGTTCGCGGGAGTGTGCTATCTGAAATGAAAATGTGCAAGGGTAATAGAAAACATGAAATTGAATTATTATTAGAAATATATTATCGAATTTAATACCCAGTTTGGATTGAACGTGGGATTGTCTGTGCCAAAGGATGAATTGACGGATAAGACCATAACTGGGTTATGGTATTACAAATGTAAATGAAGAATTGACGGCAAATTACCCAAGTAAACCGAGGTTCAGCATTTGTTGCAGACTTTCGTGTTTACTATCTGTTTAGCTCTCATGAGCTTAAGTTCAGCCTTCGGGCTTCTGAAAATGATGTACTCATATCCGTAAGTCGTTCTTCGATATAGAAAGAAACGGTAAAAGACTTATGTGGTTGAATTGAAAGATTTATAGATTATTATTGGTATTGATCTAAAATAAATGTAACCATTGATATTTAAATGATATAACGGGTAAAGTTCTGAAGTGAGATAACATGAGTTTGAAATGAACTATTACCGGTATGTACGCGAAATTCATGAAAATGATGGTACATGAAATATCGAAATAATGAAATGAATGATATATGCCTATGAAGAAACGATAAGAGAATGATATGTATCATGACATGCAAATGTATGATTATCTTTAATATGTTGATACAAGAAATAGTAATATGATTATTTAATGGAAGCATTGAATTGATAAGTATTTGAGGGAAAATATGCTAGTGCTCATGAAAAAGTGGTATGGTTTAAATTATGCAATTTCTTATGAAATGACTTATCATGTGATCAATTCAGAAAAGGCTTTAGTTAAATGCACTAGCTTGTGACTATGATTGAATGATATGTTTATTATTTGTGTGTCACGATATTGAATAAGTGTGGAAAGTAAAGAAATGCAAATGAAAATAAAAAAAAATTATGAAGAGTTAAAGTTATATAAAGTCCTACTAAGCTTGGGATAATATGTAAGTGATACTGTGAATTTATTCACCTTGTGAGTTGATGAATATAGCTTCATGAGAACTATGGTATTAATATTGGATTATTCTTGATATGTATAAATTTCATATTTTAAATGAACTAATATGATTAAAGACTACACGAGCTTACTAAGCATCCATTGTTTACGTATTTTATTTATTTATTTATTTACCCTACATATTATCGAAAACTCGATTGGGTTGGAAGATTGTCAGAGATATATCACACTATCCATTGGTTCTATCGGTAATTTTGGATGATTTGATTATGGTTATAATGGCATGTATAAGTTAATTTGGCCAATGTTGGCTCATTAATGTTTTGATTTTGGTTGGTTTCAAATATGAATGCTAGATGAAATGAAATGTCTGAAAATTAATTTGTAAATTTTGATAATGCTCCGTAACCCTATTCCGGCGGCGGATTCGGGTTAGGGGTGTTACATTTAGGATCTACAAATATGTAAGTTTTTATGCTTGGTGGGGTTTCAGTATCTTGGGAATCCTCTAGACAAGTATGTATTGCAAGAACCGCGATAGAATCAGAGTTTATGGCTCTTGATAAAGCTAAAGAGGAAGTTGAATGACGTTGGAATTTCTTAGAGGATATTCCATGTTAGCCAAAGCTAGTTCCAGCTATTTGTATCCATTGTGATTGTCAACAAATTGAAAAGGCTCAAAACAACATATATAATGGTAAGTCTAGACATATTTATCGCAAACATAATACCACTAAATACTTGCTCCCGAATGGAGTTATTCCATTGATTATGTAAAGTCAAAAGAAAATATGGAGATCTGCTATCTAAATATTTAACAAGAAAGCTTGTGTATAGTTCGTTGAAGGGAATCAACTTAAAGCCTTTAAAAGACATAAAAAAGTGTTATGACGATAACCCTGCCTAGTTGACTAGAGATATGATCTACGTTTAAAGGGAAAACTAAACTATATTGCACTTTTAGTAGCACTTGAAAATTATTACTTCTTATTTATTCCTATGGTGAAAAAAAAAGTGCTAACTTGAAAGAAATAATGATGAGTTATGTTCTTAATGATCTTCAAGTAATATTTTATTATTTCAAATTATTTCTTATGTTAGGTGCGAAAATACTAAGAAATGGGTAAATTGAAATTTTCAAAATTTCTACAAACCTTCTAAGTAATGGAGTTATGGGAAGAAAAGTTTGGACAACCAATTATCTACCTCCACTACCTTAGCTTTCCACCACTAATGATTTCTCAATTCACTAAATTTGGATTGATACATTTGAAAGAAAAATATATAACATTTATAGTCCCTATCTTTTTTACAAGGATAAGATGTAACCTTCTCCTAATTTTTGTGGCTTAACTAAAATCCTCTAGCTTTTACAAAGGCTCAACTAGAAACCTTTTACAACCCACTTAAGGGGCGTTTGGTTTGCCGAATATAACATTACGACCAAAATCTTACATTCCGAAATGAGATTACAGTGTTTGGATTTCAACATTCTGGCCATCCAGCAATCTCACATTACGACGATTTCGTAATATAGGGTGTAATCTCATTATAACCTCTTCTTTAGGTAATTTAATATTAGAATCTGAATTTTAAGATAAAATTACCCTCTATTTTTATTATATTTATCAATATATATATATTTTATTATATTTTAAGACAAAAACCAAAATATCTTTTTTTTTCTTCTCTTCTTTCTCATAAGTTTGAAAACTAAAATCCCTAACCTTCTCCAAATTTTAACCCCACACTCTCCTAGAGATTCACCCTCGTCTCTTGTTAGGTAAATTTAATATTTTCAATTTCTAATTGTGTCTTCATATTGCTTTGTGGTTTATTGCATTGAGATATTTTTTTAAATTTTTTTTCATTTTTCAATATCTTTTTAGGCTTCATGTTTGCTGATTGTTGTAGATTTTTTTCAATTTATGTTGTAGGCTGCAAGTTTGTTGAGTTCTTGTGTTGTTGGTTGTAATGGCCCAAATTTGCCCGGCCCAAACCAGAAATAAATACACAAAAAATATAAACCAATAAAAAACAGTCAATTTTAAATGTCCATTTACACTGGGCTCAATATGACCCAAACTAAACACAACCCACTAAACCCAGATTACAGACCCAATTAAACCTATGGCCCAAAACCCGACTAGCCCAAATGGCCCAACACCAGAAAAATCACAAACAGAAACCCTAGGGTTTCTGGAAACTAAGCCGCCGCCACAGCAACTTAGCGACACGCCGCCTTCGGCCTTCCTCTCCACGCGCGCCACGCCAACACCTCCGTACGTGCCACGTCCCCGATCTCGTATGCCATACCTGCGCAGCACATAAACAAACAGCAAAAGAAAAGCAGAGAAAAAGAAAAAAACAAAAAAAGAAATTTGTATTTGTTTGATTTTATCTTTTTCTTTTTGTTTTTGGGTTATAAAAACCCAAAGATGCACTCAAAGTAAAAACTCTCACGCATACTGTATCAAAAACACGCACACTGAAATACAAAAAAGTCAAAAAAGAGAGAAAAAATCAGATTTGAAAAGGTGATTCACCATTTTCTTTTTTTTTCCTTACGTTTCTTTTCTGTTTTCTTTTATTTTTTTAACGAAAGAGAGAAAAGAAAAAGGAAATTTACCTTCATTGGAGGATGTGGACGTCTCTTTCCGCTTCGATTTGAGTCGGGGAGGAATAGGAAGGGGATTGGAGTCTGAAACGGCGCTCAGAGGGGAAGAGAATAGTTTTTTTAGGGTTTGATGTATGAATAACAGGAGGCTGTTAATTTTAGGTTTATTTTAACTTATGAATGGTGAAGGAAACGGCATCGTTTTAAGCATGTTTCAGTAGCTTTAAAAACGACGTCGTTTAAGGCCAAGATCCGCACGGTGACCCGACCCGGGGCAGGATCCGCGTAATTTTTATCAAAGGTCTATCTGCGCAACGAGTCCTTCTGTATTCTATGTTTTTTCAATTTGATTTTCTTCAGTTTTTTACATTATACCATATATTTGATCCTGTTTTTATTTTGATCCTCAATCAAACGGCACTGTTCTTACTGATCGGTTTTGAACATCCGAATATTTGCGTTTAATTTTCATTTTGGTCCTTCAGATTTGAATCGATTAATAATTTAGTTCGTTTTTCTTTTAATTCTAGTTGCAATTTAATTTTTATTTATTTATTGTTAAATATATTTAATTATTATTTTGACATAGTTATTTCTAACATTATTTTAATATTTAAGTTTGATATTGTTTTTAAACTTATTATTAGTATAATTTTAAAATATAATATACTATTATTTTAAATTGTTATTAATATTATATAAATTTATCATATGTTGATGTTTTAAATCTATTATATATTTTATTTTAAATCTAATATATTATTATTTATTTCATCATTAATTGTTTTATATATTTTATTAAAACTTAATGTAATTTGAACAAGTTTTTGATGTTTTATTTTATATTGTTTTTTTTAATTTTCCTTTTATATATTCCTATTTGGTAAATATTTACATAATAATATTTGTTATAATACTATTATTCATATAAGTATATAGCTTATTAAATTATTTTTAGTACATATTAATGATTTGATTTTATATGATTATTAATTTCAAAAGTTTTTTATATTTTCATGTGTCTTTTAAATCAATTTTATTTATATGTAATTAACTTCTTTTAAAATTTTGTGATATATTTTACTCACCTTTTTATATTAGTAGGTATGCATCATTAGTTTTATATTTTTATGTATTATTATGTCTAACCAATAAATCTATTCTATATTTATTCCAAATACTAATTATTTAATATTTTTCCGAGTTTATTTTGAAGTCACGTATGTAATTTATCTTGGAATTCTTGTATAAATGATATATCGATTTTAAATTTTTTATTGTTTTGAAGTATTTTTTGAAATTGATTATTAATTTATTGGATGTTTAATTACTAATATTGGTGTTTGTATAATATAATTAAAATCGTTATTGCTATTTGAATTTACCGTTCACTTGCTTGTTAATTCTTGTGTATGTTTGGGTTGCTATTTATCTTTTACATTATATATTTCTATTCAATCATGTCTCATTTGTAAAAATTGTATTTTATTAAAGCACTATAATTATTCTATTTTATAATTTTCAAAAAAGGGCCTGGTGTTCATAGTTCTCAAGAGAATTGTGCCCTAACTTACTGGGCTTCAATTTATCTCGATGAATTTAGATAGCCAAGTGCTTATTTTGTTAAAACCATACAATTTCAAAATAAAACTTTTTAGATTTCAAAATGTTGGATCCTAACTTACTGGATACAACATTTTGTTATCTCGATTTTAAAATAAAGGCAATGTCTGATGTTTGGGAATTTCGAGAAATTGAACCCTAACTTATTGGGTTTTAATTTGCCGCTTGACTCAAATAATCAGATATTCTTCTCAAAATGCATAGGTTTTAAAAATTAAGAGATGAATTTAATTTTGAGGATTTAAAATGTTGCACTCTAACTTACTGAGTGTGGTGATTTATTTCTTTGAAATAAGTGAATCTCATCGTCAAATTCATTTTACTCAAATTTTCTTTTCAAAGGATCGTATTTTAAAATCTTTTCAAAGTTTCGACACTAAGACATTAAACAATCGATTCGGTACCAATTTTGGGCGTTACGAGGGTGCTAACCCTTCCTCGTGCGTAACCGACTCCCGGACCTATTTTCTCAAATCTCGCAGACCTAAAATTTATGGTGAACCGGTCACACCTTAATAAAAGATCAGTGGCGACTCCCATTTCCATTTTCAAAATCGATCCTTTTTTCGAAATATAAAAAATGGTTTCGACATTGGTTATTAGAGTTATCTCGTTTGTTTTTTTTTAGAAGGGTTCTCTCGATTGTTATGAATAATTATTTAAATAATTATAGAGAGTATATAAGAGATAGGTAGGAAGTGGAGACCTTGTACAATAGCTATCATCACTATGTTTTCCTCAATGTTGTATTGTTTGTAAGTTTCAATTAAATTTCAATTTTCAAATCCCAAATTTGTTTTTGTCACGAGTTTAATTTATTTTGTTAAGAACAATTGCTAACACATATTCAATTATTTGAATATTATTGTTATAAAATAAAGTTTAGAGCTTATTTGCTTTGCTGTTTGTGATTTAAATTACCGTTTCAATAGAAAATTTCATTGAAGTCATAACTTTCAATCAAATTCTTTTTTTCTTGACAGGATTTTAGGTTTTTTTTTTCCAGCTATTAGGATTATAAAATGACTAGCAATTTGGTGGACTAACTTGCTCTTTAGCATTCTCTTAGTAGTTGACATAAATTATTTGGTTAATGAGTCTATATTTTATAACAAGGACAATACAGTAAAATTTGCTTTTAGGTAATTTTACTTTCCATAAACCAAACACTTAAATCTTAAATTCCAAACAAATGAACAAAACAAGGCAATCTCACATTCTACCCGTACTCTTACATTCCCATAATTCTATTACGGAATGCAATCTAAGATAACCAAACCCCTCTTTAAGGTTTTATACTTCAAAAACCTTAAGTATACTCTGTACAAACAATGAGAAGATGAGCAAACTAACAATGAACCTCAAGTAGGTGTGTTTACAAGCGAGACTCTAAATACAAAGATTTGAGAGTAAGAAAAGATATTACAACAAGCTCTTAATGAAATATGTATAAGAGAAATGAAGAAAATGTAGATTTGAAGTTAATTCTCTTGTGTTTTATGCTTGGATATCTCTCTTATTTTTTGATGTGTTTTTAACTTTTATTTATACTAAGGGAATGAGTTTGTGAATGTTTATAGTCGTTGGGGAAGATTTGGAGTTGTTGCATCACTCAATCTGTACATTAACTGCACTTGCAGATGAACTTGAACTGATACTACTAAAAAAATATAGTTGTTGGAGGGCAATGGTATCGCCACAACTAGGCTAGTACCGATACAACTCCAGAAGTATCAATACTTCTAGGTTTGTTGCAACACTACTCTCTAGGGTTTTACAATTTTGCTTATGTATCGAAACTATGCCCCAAACTTGTTTAAAATGGATTTAAACACTTAAAATATTTTGGTATTTACTAAATAATATATGGATAAATTCAAACTCATTAGAAACATGAGTATTTTATAAGTCTTTGAAATGCTTTAAAAATGTTTGAACACTAAAAGACTTGGTTAATAGAACATATAAAATTTATCTTAAATATTGTCATATCAAAAGCTCGAGACGTCAAAATTAACATCTTGCTTGAGATATTTTTATTGTTATATTAAAATTAATAAAATGAATAGATAAAGTCAATAATTTTTAGTGATGACTTTTAAAAAGGTAATGCTAAACTAACCCTTATTCAATTGACCAAGGGTTTTCGATAGAGTAGGTTCAGTCAAGGTAGTTATAATGGCTACGATAAAAATAAATTATCACACTCAATTTTATTAATTCCAAAACAAAGCCCAAAAGGCCCAATAACCTAGCAAAAAGAGCTTGCCTCGATTACCACATCGGAGCAAAGAAATTCAGTTTGGCAACCCAACCCCAACCACCCTCCACCTATCTCTTTTATATAAAATTTTAACCATAATCTAAATCTAACCTTATTCGATTTAATTGACTTAACCGATCAAACCAAGTATCGTGAAGTTGATTAGATCGATTAAAACCTAAATGGTCAATTAGTAAGCTAAAGTATTATTCTAAACGATTAAATCACTTTTTTTTAAAAAAAATTAACCGAGTCAACCGACTACAGTCTCCTACTAATAATTTTAGGTAAAAGGATTTGATGAAATGGACCCAAAAAGTGAGATGATCATTTAAACCCAAAATGAAATTGGCCCAAAGTTTTGAAAATTGGACCAACAATGGATTTATGGAGTTATTCTTTACTATTCGAATTGGGCCAACAATGGGCTTGACCCAAGTGCATTGAAAAACAGATTAGGCCGAAACATGGAAAAGAGGAAAGTTAAATAGACTCAAGCCATTAAAATATGAGTCCAACAAAGGAAATAAAAAATACCGGGACCAACTGGTCGAGTGATAAAGAGTTCAGTTCTGTGACCTAATTATGAAGGTAAAATTAATCACAAAAAAGTCAGAAAAAATCGGAAATGGCTGAGCAAAACTGATACAAGAAGATAAACACATGGACTGCAAGAATTGCGTAGATTCAGTAATATGATATAACATTAGCGTTGTACGGTGGAAAATGGAGACTAGACGAAGAGGAGATGTGTTAGAGTCGAACAAAAGACAAGTTTGCAGACAAAATACTCACGGCTTAGGCTTTTAGCAAATGGCATTGTACACCCTATCATATATCAGTATCATGGTTTATTATATTGTGTTTTTAAATAATAATTATACTAGCAAAATTGGACTAAAGATACTCACGTTAGATTCTGGACGTTGACAGCTTTCAATGCATATAATAATCCAATATGTATGTATATATGATCTGAAACTGAGGGGGGCTATTTAGCTACATATGCTTTTACCCTTACGAGAAAATAAAAACAAAACTGGCTGCCACAATCTGTACGGAGCATCATCCTCTATCTTGTTACCGAGCCATTCATTTCATTTTGTTATCATCATTCTCGATCATTTAATTTTTGTTTGGTATAATTCTAGTTTTAGTCCCTTTACTATGTTGATTTTGTAATTTAATCCTTCAAACCCTTTACCTGATATACTCTCGTATAAGGAGGCTCCAACTCACAATCTCTAAGAATATGCAATGTTATAGGGGCTAGCTATGTTATTACTTAGTTGGGTAATTTTTCAGCTTTAATTTGTCGTAATTCATCTTCTATTTTTTATAATAAGGGGCGAAGCTAGGAATTTTATGTTGGGGGTCAGCATAAAATAGTAAAAGTTGAGGGATGCAAAAGCTCAAACTTTTGTTTTAAAGGGGATTAAATTAAAATATTAAATCTTTGGGAGGAAAAATGATAATTTTCATTTTTACCAAAGGGCTAAAGGACTTAAATTAAATTACTAATTTTTTAGAGGGACTAAAATTACATTTTTTCCATTTAAATAAAGAAATAAAAATGCTATTATTAATTTGGGTAAACTGCACCCATAGTCACTAAATTGTTAGTTAACTTCAAAAAGTTATAAAATGGTCATAACTATTCAAAAGTTTTCATTTAAGTCACTAAGCTGTTAATTTTACTTTTTAAAGTCTAACTAGCGAGCTATAAGCGATAATTCAAGAATCGGTATAGTGGATCAATGACTATCAACGGATAGAAAAACGTGCCTTAAATTTTCAAGTTTAAAAGAAAGGAAGTTGTTTACCATACAAAAACCATCTCCATTTTCAAGTTTTCTTTTTTCAACAAAACCTAAAAGGAAACACCACCGATTGGAATGTGAAAAGGGGGAACATGTACGAATAGTAATGTCAGGTGCTCTTTAAGACTTTAACATGCATTACAAGCTAAAGAGACACAAGAATGGGGGTGGGACAGTGATGCATGCAAGAGACAAAATTTACCTCTCAATGCAGAAAAAAAAATTAGAAGGCAAGTGAATGCAATGTATGAATGAAGATGATGACAAAAACTTGTATATATAGCAGTAAATGACCAGTATTCTGCTGAACCAGCAACCATGTCTGTCCCCTAGGGCCAACCCAATTGGCTAACCTTATCCCTTTTATCTTTTTTTCCTTGCTGGTAAAAATATTATAGAGTTTTTTTTTTATTAAAATTTGAATTACATTTTGATCATTTTTATTAAAAAAAATAAATAAATTAATTTTTAAATATTAGATCAAAGAACATATTGGTCATTCTATTAAAATTTCATTCACTTCTACTATTAAAAATTGGTATTTGTACGTCAGTATGAGGTGCATGTGGCACACCACGTGTAATGGCCCGATTATTCCATCAGCTATGTCAGTTTTTAGTAGTAGGAATAGAGCTGAAAGTATTATGGAGACCCCTATACTATAAATCAAATTGCATTTTACCCCATTTATTCAAAAATGGATAAATTAGCCCATGCACATTAGATCAAAGAGTAAACTAGCCATTTCTATTAAGAATTTCATCCATTTCTACTGTTAAAAATAAACATGGCTGATGGAATAACCAAATAGTTACATGTAGCGTGCGTGTAAAATAGATGAAGAAACAAGTTTTTAACAATAAAAATGGATGAAATTTGTAACAGATGAATTTGTTTGCTCTTTGATCTAACATACGGGACTAATTTGCACATTTTTTTAATAGAGGGAGTAAAAGGCAATCCCACCCTCAGTACAAGAGCCTCCGTGTTAATTTTACCCAGATATAGATGAAATTTTTAGCAAAAATGACTAGTTTGCTCTTTGATCTAACGTACAAAGATTAATTTATTCATTTTTTTAACAAAGAAGACAAAATGCAATCTAACTCTTAGTTCAAAGAACTCCATGATACTTTTAATTTTTTTGTTACATGTCTTTCTCATATATATATATATATTGGAACGCACCCCAAATTTCAAAACTTAGAAAAAATGTTTAGCAAATGAATGCAGGAACTTAAAAGGGTAAACGTAAAAGGATATGCAAATTGGGACCAAGGTGGAACAATAAATGGTGCATCAATGTCACTATTCTTCAATATTTGTCATGTTAGGTGAAGTTTCATCTACCACTTCTGAAATCGGTCCTAAACTTTTATGTCACTTTTAAATTTTTAGGTTTGTGAATCAAACATTTGGTGCCATTAAAATCGGCAGTGTTGAAAGAACCTTTCAAAAGAATATTGTCCTTCATCCATGCACCTTGAGAGAAAGAAGACATGAGAAAAGTAAGAAACTCAGTCAATTTGGCTTTTTTTTCCCTCCTATTTTGGGTCTAATTTTGGTTTAAGTCCCTCAATTATGCTGAAAATTTTTATTTAATCCTTCTACTTTAAATCCGTTGAATGATTTGGTTATTTTCTTTTATAATTTTATGTAAATTTATTATTGGTGGAATATGATTGAGAAGAGAGGAAAAAGATCTCGGAACTTGACGGGTTTTGATCTGCACCAGCCCTATAGGTGTGGGGTTTTTTTTTATTTAAAAAAATCGATTTTCAAGAGGGGTAGGTTGATTTTTCTATTAAAAATTTTGGGATTCAACTTAGGTAAAATTTTCTTTGCACCATCGCGGTATATTTATTAAAATGATCCACTTTTAATTTTATAACTATTTTTACTATTTTAATTATAATTTATTAATTTTATACGAATTTATTTCATATATTTAAATTTTACTAAATATTTTCATATATATGTTTGGTCTAATTTCGTAAAATCAATATATTATGAAAATTATCTAAAATTTCAAAATAGAATGGGGCAATATCATTGAAGCCATTTGGGGCAAAATTTTTAAATAAAATCAAGTTTGAGACAAGATAGGAGATATAAAAATCGAGTCTAAGTCGGGGCGAGAAAAAAACTATCCTAACCCTTTGCCTTCCCGATGATGGATTAGATTTTCACATAGTCATGATTACGTATCCGAAAATATTTACAAGGAAAAGAGTTCCATGTCAATCATTTTAACAATACCAACTAATGAGATTGTCGGTTTACATTTGGGTTAGGGGATGGAAATAACACAATTTAAATTCACGTCAAATGGGTGTCTGACAAGAGCTTTAACCAACACTCCATACAAGTCAAGGCATGAGATTATTAATTTAAACCTACTAATAACATTGTAAAAGTAAACAAAAAAACCCTAAACTAAAATGGAAGAATTCAAGATAGTGAGCGACTAAAACCATAATTAAACCTTTTATTTTAGGATTGAAACTTGGTGTCATAACATCAGTCCAAATTGGTCACATGAAAATGTTGAGCTGAAAAAAGGAAAAGTCGAAATCACATGCTGGACCAAAGGAGCCACTAGCTTTTAAGGTCTCCCTATACGAAACAAGCTTCCTCCATTCACAACATCCAATTATCCTTTCCCTTTCAAATTTTTTGGACAAATTTACATGCACATCCTCAAACAATATAGCTTATACTCTTAGCTGTTTCTCATGTACGTACCCTGAAATTTAAGGGACCATTTCTTGTCTCATCAATCTCTCTCTCTCTCTATATAATACATATTATATGAGGTTTATTTATAGCTTTAATGACTTTGAAATTTGGGATTCATGTTAATTTTGTTTTCGTTTAATATATTATTTGGTATTCGAGTTTGATATTTTTATTTAATGTAGTATTTATATTTGACAAAAGTTGTATATTTTGATACTCAAAGGTAATGGTTTTAGTATTTAATTCGGATTTTAGGATTGATTTGATGAAAGATAATCCCTAATATTATTAGATTTGATTTTTCATGATTTTGTTAATAGATTAAATTTAGTGTTAATTGTGGAATTGTTTGATTGTGCATTTACTTTGTCGATTTAGTCCGATGGTAAGAGTTAATTTAGGTTTTAGGTCGATCGATGAAAGTTAATTGCTAATATATTAATTAATTATGAATTTTATCAATCTGAAATTTGAAAACTGAAAAGTAGAGGAGCTAAATTCTTATTAAAAAAATATAAAAACTAGATTTTGAATTTATGAAAAATATTTTAACTTTATATTTATTATCTTATCAATCTTTATATATATTACATACATATTATGTGAGATTTAATCATAGTTCTAATCACTCTGCTAATTTGGAATTTGGGATACAATGTTAATTTTGGTTTTTCTATTTATATAATGTTTGTAGTTAATCTCAAATGATAATATTATTACCTATCGCTAAAGTGATTTTTTTCTATTGTTATTTTGTCACACAATTAAAATTATATGAAAGTTCAACTATAATAAATTTGCATGTTAGCCCAATACTTATCACTTTAATAGCAATAATGGATGTTGTTATAAATTTGAGTTTATGTTAACAAGTGTTAGGTGCAATGATAAGGCATATTATACTTCTAATAAGAAAGCATGATTTGAATCTTGGAGATTACATTGTTAAGAGGGATAATCATGAACCCTGAACGTGAATTGTAAAACAAACTTAAAAGATACCAAAATATTGAATTTATTAATAACATTAGAAAAATCGAATTATATTAAGTTAAAATATAAAGATTAAACATTTTTCTTTTGTTTCCCAAGGTATCTACTAGAACAAGCCCAATGACTAATATTTCGTGTTCTGTAGGCCTCCTAACGGGGTAAACACTGGCCACAAGTTTTAAAGCTGCTTTTATACCCAGAGTAAAGATCTAACTCTCAACCACTAGTTAAGGTAGAAGAGGCCCTTGCCATCTCACCTACCCGTAATTATCAACCCTTAAATTCTATCGTAGTAAAGGCATCGACATCATAATCAAAACCTATAACTAACAATAAAGTTCAGCTTTGTTTATGTATAAAAAAAAAGATAAATCTTAAAATTATACATAAATTTTGGTTTAATATGCAAATGTATATATAAAATAATGAGGTTTCGACTTAATGGCTAAGACAAAGATCTTGAGTCTTTGGGACTCTAGTTCAAGTCTCACTTTGTGAATGTGCTATGTGTGAGTTTTGTTTAGTTTTTTTTCGATCTTGTTCAATTATTTTTAATTCTTCTGAGTTGATTTTACATTATAATTTATCAGATATATTTTTTCACGTGTACTGGATTGATAATTGTAATATTCTAAAAAACAAATTGAAATCTATTTTCTATTTTATTTTTATTTTTTTCTTAACCTTATAATTTTTCTTTTACTATTTAGGATAATATTCAATGGATTAGGTTTTATCAACCATTGGTTCAAACACCAAAACTTCTTTGAATCCGCCGGCTTCATGCAATCAAACTCGAGAGATGGTATGGTATGAAGCAAAATTTACATTCGAATTTTTATTTTTGAGATTAATTCTATTTAAATAAGATGATTTTTAGATGAAAATTTATGAAAATTTTATAATAGTCATGATTTCATGATTCGACGAGACTATGGTCTCTTCAAGCAAATTTCGCAGATATTGAAAGAGATATTGAGAAGGTAGGAAATGTGCTTTTTTTTAATGGCATAAAAGAATGAAAACGAAATGGCATCTTCCTTGGCGATTGCAGGTATAAATCGTGAGGAAATATTTAAAGCTTGGTGGTGAGCTATTGCTTTGATGTAAATGTAAGTCTATTACTGATTGAATGTGTTTTCTTTTGGAATACTGTAATGTTAAACTTTTGAACGTTGTTCTGTTTGTTTTTTTACAATAGAACAGATCCAATGAAGCAAAAAAAAAAAAAAGATTTCATAATTCGATTTTAATTTAAATGTTTAAAAATTTTGATCAATGTAATTGATTTTGCATCAATTTCAGTCAGTCGGTATGCACCATTCCAATAATAAATTAGTGCAACCAATTCTTGATCAATGTAATTTGTTTAAGTATACAACCAATTCTTTTTTTCTTTTTTCTTTTTTCTTTTTTGCGTTGATTGAAAGCCCAGTCCATACACATCACATCGGCCCGTTTTGCCCCGGTCCTGTCATATTGATTGGAACATTGTGCACTACTATGCATGAATAATATTAAAAAATATAAAATTTCTAACCTTTTACTAAAACATTATGAATCGGTTGCTATATGAATATATTACATTTGAATTTTTTTTAATATCATTCATTTGGTATTTGCAAATATTTTTCATACATATATTAAATATTTTTTTAAAAGATATCGATAAATTCAAAATGGTACAACGAAATAGATTAATACAATACACACCAATTCTAGTAGAAAATCGTGAGTCCAACCAGGGGTGAATTCCTTCCTACCCTCAAATGAAATATTATCTTTTAGTTCCTAATAAAAGATAGAATTAAAAGTTATTATATAATAAAATTATACATTAACCCCCAACAAATGAAAAGATTCCTATTTGATAATTTCAAAAGTAATACAATTATAAATTAATACAAGATAAAATTGCGCTATAATCTTACAAAAAATATTATAAATCAATTCCAACACTTAAAAAAAAAATCTGAATCTGCCGCTAAGTCCGCCGATGTATTTTGCTTATGATACTATATAATAAACGTATAATTACTTAAGCACTTTTAGAGGGACAATGATTGTGGTGTGATAAAATCTTTTACCTCACAGATTACTGTCACCAATATTTTTAATCTTACTAAAAATATAACACATCACATCACCCATCTAAAAACACCATTAATAAAGAAAAAGAAAAAATTGAAGGCACATGAAGATCGGAAATCATTCAAAAACATAAAAATGAATGATGATAATAAGCAAAATGGAGTGAATCCAGGTCGTGTGCAGCTAAGATTAATCCATTATTATTACTTTTCCAATGTAGTCTCCTACGACTACCCCCAAAGCCACAAGCTTTGTTTTCACCACTCCCAAGCTGTCATCAACAATCACCCCTTTGTAATCATATTTGTTGACTGAACTTAAAGGAGGGTTTTTGTCTTTTTGAAATCTTTCACCCAATAATGCTTATATGTTCACTATTTTTCATAAAAATAAAAAAATAAAACTTTCCTCCACAAAGAATATCAATCTTTTTGACCATCAATCTCCTTTACTGTCACTTTCTTATTCATTTAAAATTCCATACTCACATCCAAATCCAATTAAATTTTGTCAGTTCGATTCTGATAACAGTAATCATTTAACCTACATTTTATAATCGTGTAAACACTTTGATTAAAGTCGATTTTCGATTTTTGTTATCTGGAACCAAAATCTTACACAAACAGTGAGCTTTTCTTAGGTTTGTGATGAATCCTTTTATAATAAGCCTCTTTATTTATTGTCTAATCAAACCTTTTGATTTAATTCCTCTTGACATCTAATTTTTCAACCCTTTTCTTCAACAAAGTAAAAGAAGATTATATTTTCCTTGTGATGCAATGGGTGTAGGGCATGCTTTTGGCCAAAAATCCAAATGTAAATCACGAAAAATTATTAAAAATATCTTCAAACCAACTGGCAATAACCAAACCCTACTTTCTTACAACGTGATTCCTTTCTATGGTTGGTATTTATTTCGACATTATTGAGGTTCTTTATTTTTTAAACAAAACACAATGCTGATGAATTTATTCAACAATATTGACTTGAATCATAAGTATATGTTATAATTGAACAGCTTAAGTAGGGTGGCGATTGGATACATCGTCAATCACTTTAGACAAGATGTGGCTGGTTTGCGTCAAAGGTGGCGATTAATACATGGGACCTACATGGTTGTGGGATTGAGGATTGGTTGTATGGGGTTATTCTCGAGGAATCTTTCGAGGAGTGTTTTCAAGGGGTGGAGGTATAACAATAATCAAAAGATATTTTCAACAATCTCATCCATTAATTATGTTAATATAGAACTAAGGTGACTTTCACTATGTATATTGTAACTAAATCCATCCATGATCGCCTGTATTAACACAATTAAATGACACAAAACAAGTTTGGATGTATTGCATGAAAATTACATGCATTGTGATCTAAACATATATATTTCTAACTGATCTTCTTTAAACCTTAATGAGATCAAATCATACCAAAATTAAAGTGTGAATAAACCAAAAGAAAGTTTATTTCTTAGAAAAATAACGTTAATGTGTGTGTAAACTTAAATAACTTAAATGAGTATATAACAAAAAAAAAAACAAATTGAAATCTCCCACTAAAATTGAACATCGATCCTCAAAAAATATAATACCTATATGAGTATTGCACTTATAAAAGACATTCAGTGGTGATCCTTTAATAGGTGGTTCCTCAATCATAGAGTCCGCCCATACCAATATGTTCTATGGACAATTATTCACTCTAACAACAAGGATTTCTTTTTTCTTCCTAGTATTCGCACACTCAGCTTAGATACATTCTTGGCATTGGATTCCTCCTTCTCTTTCTCACCTTCTTATTTGAAAGCTACTCCTTTGGCTTTAATCTTTGGAAAGCTCTTGGTAATCTCAAACTTTTTGAATCTTCTACACTGCTTTTTGAAAGCTTTGTTGAAGTTTTGTGTAAGCAAAACAATTTTTTATTAAAAATCTTCAATCACAGTAGACCCTGTATTAGTCACTATATTTGTCACTTGCAAAACAATACTCTTTTCACATTTGGATATGTTACGTCTAGATTCATCAAGGTTCAATTCAAACGCCTATAAGGATTTAATAAGTTCATCAATCATCATACAATTTATATCATTGGCTTCCTCAATGGCAATAAAAACCTCTTAGGCATGGATCTCAAGACTTTTCTAACCAATTTAGAGTTAGAAGATTTCATCTCCAGTGCAAATGTCTGGTTGGAAAATTTACAAAGTTTAGCATAATAGTCACCTATTGTTTCATTGTCCTACATCTTAAGAGTTTCGAACTTTGTAGTCAACCCATCTTTGACTACTTCACTATATTAGTGCCTTCATGAGCAATCTCAAGGATATCTCATGCCTCCTTGACAATAGTGCACTTCGAGATCCTCTTGAACTCCTAACCCTCCACTCCACAAAATATACCGTTAAGTGTTTTGGAATTGTCAATTGCAAGTCACTTTTCATCGGTACTCTACGCCAATTCAGATTTGGGAGTTCTTGCTTCAATCTCAATAACTAGTGGTTCCCAACCAATAAGTATCGCATGTCAAGCTCTTTCATACTACCTTCCAATAAGCGTAGTTGGAAGCATTCAACATAGAGGGATGTGACACCGAAGACCCTTCCATTTCTAGTAATTACTAACATTCGGAAACACCACTAGCTAAATTAAGTAGGAAGATCTGATACCAATTGTTGGAACCTACAATCAAAAATTGCAAAGAAAATAACTTGTGCAAATGGAAGTGTCAACTACAGTGCCCATTGAAGATGGCGCTGCAACAAGAAAAAAGAAAAACATAGATGAGTTGTTTATGCATCTAGCTTTCCTATGTCTGTGAGACCTAGATCACTCACCTCTAATAAACTTGTTTAAACTCTCAATGCACTCTCAAATAACAAGTTCCTCAATTAACAAATAAGTGCTACAAATTTTCGATATAAAACCTATACAAGTCTCTTAAAATATATAAGAGTTCGAGACCTGCTAAAATATTAGATCAATTATAATAAATTCTCCTATAAAATTGCAACATAAATAACATATACAATATAATAATAAAGTCTAAGAGAAAGTAGAATAATTTGAGATAAGTCTTCAATGCAATCATGATTCAATCTTATATTTTAAGGGATTTGATTGCTTGACCCGATCTGATTCAATCTTCAAGATATGTTGCTTCAAATGGACCGTTCTTCATAGATGGACTATCATATTCCACAATATTAGCACAATTCATAGCCCAAAGATTTTGTTGCAAAAGATTGTCATTGCTCTCACAATATTCACTACAATTACCTCTTTCAAGGTTAAATAAGGCTTTCATATTTTGAGCACAAATCCAGCTTCACATAATAACCTTTAATCCATCCTGATTTGCACATGTTAGAGATTGTGTGACTCGAATCCCGTTACTTGTTAAAGAAATAAATACAGTGGCACAAGTTAAATCTGTATAGAACTATTCTTCTTCATTTGACTTTGATTAGAACAAAATTTTTCAACCCTTAAATAGATGTAATCGATTCTCCTCTTGTATCATTTTTTTTTCAACATGAGTGAATTTCTCCTCCCCTACCCATAGTTTATTCCGAAGGGGTTTTCACGTAAAATCCATGTGTTATTATTTTTCATTTTCTTATTGCTTTGCGATTGTTCTATCGTCATTATCAACATCTATTATAACATCTCAAATCTCATCAAATCAAATACCCTGAATATAAGGATACAAAGAATTGAGACAAATATTTATAAAGTCAGTACATATCTTCTTGGATTACATATCTCTGTATATAAGGTAAATAGATCACATTAAAATCCATTAAAAATAATCTTGTTTGATCTTCTCTAATTATAATCATGAGATTGGTTGTACAAAATCGATAAAAACATGCAAGCAAATAACTAATACATTTTGATCAAATATGCCAATAAGTAAGTCAAATTATATGATTTACACGGTGCTAAGTGCAATGGGCATTACTTGAGTCACTACTTCCAAAACTTGTCTCAACAAAACCCATCTTCACATGTTTTTGGCTTATCACCTTCCTTTAAGTGGAATTTGGCAATGAAGGAAGAGGTGGGATAAATTTGAGTCAAACTAGAAAGAAGGTTTATGTGTACAAAAAAACCCCTTACGTAACATAATATTATTGGATAATGAGACCCTGTCCTACAAGATGAAAGGACCTACCTAATAATTTTCCCTTTTTTTATCAAATGAATTGATGATTTCTTTTTTATCATATAAGTGTAAATAGATAGATTGGAACAAGTTAACGACAGTTTGAAGTGGATAATTTCTTGCATGTTGTCTGAACTATAAACTTTTAGTAGTTAAAATAATAAATGTGGATAGAGTTCTTCAAACATCCAGCTTTTACGGCACATATTCCTCATTGTCAACCTATCAAAATTCTTTTAACAAATCTAAAATTTGAAGATTGCTATCCACCTCAGACATGCAAACAAAGTAGCAGAAAATGTGGGATACGATATAAATCTCTCAATTTAGACACATTCCATGCCATCATCTCCTTTTCCCTAGTCCACACCAAGATATGGGATCCCTTTTTATTAATCTTTAGTTTACATCATATGGAATCAAGAAGAAAAAGTTAAAGCACCTTTACATAGTTAATATAAATAAATTTTTAGGGCCTAAACTTGGCAACTATTCCTACATTGAGGCTTGAATTTTTTTTTCAAATTAGACCCTAAATTTGGTAAATATTATCAAATTGGGACCTTAAATTTTTTTTAATCCAAGTTAAGCCCTAAACTTGACAATTATTCTCACGCTAGAGCTTAAACATTTTTTTCAAGTTAGTCCTTGAAAACCAGGCCCCAATGTGAAAATAATTGTCAAGCTAAAGACTAACTTGGACAATTTCTTAGTTCAAATTCTAACGTGAAAACAATTGTCAAGTTCAAAACTTAACTCGGACAAAAAAAAAATATATCCGATGTGATAAAAATTATAAATTTCAAACCTCAAATAATAATTTACTTGCAGACAAAGTCGTAACTAATTATGGGCATTAAGTCTTATAATATGAAGCTTTGTTATAGTGTTCCCTTTTGAGGATATCTTGCACCCTTTATTGACATAATGGTGTTAATGCAAAGACTTGGTGTTCAAAAATAAGCTCAACTTTTTGCATTATTGGGAAACATTGAGCTGGTTTTGTACTTGGCAGCAACTATGAATAAAAAAAAGTAGAAAAGTAGATTCAATTATATAACAACCACTGAAACATTGAATTACATCATTTCATGGAATATAATCATTAAGGCCCCCATATCAACTTAATCCCATACTTTCCCTCCATTTTGTAAAATCTTCATATTCTAATATGAAGCCAAAAGATTACAGCTTGAAAAAAAAAAAAGGAAAAAAAGTTTCCTACAATTAGGTCCCCCACCATTGTCTTTTCATTGATCCCAAATTCCCGCCCACTAACTGCACTTTTAGTAGACATAATCAAGACTTTTCCTTTTTTCCACTAACTCCCACTGGTTTTCTTCATGCAAAACTTTCATGTGTTTCTTTCAGTAATAGGAGAAAAAAAAAGGGTTTCTAAGTGTCATTCCAAGCAGCAAAAAGGGGTAAGTGAGCCATTGAAATGGCAGTAGCCGGCCTTAGTTGAGTTGCTGTTGATGATGGGAACCAATTAACACCAGTAGTAGGAGTAATGAACTTAGATGCCAAGGGTGGTTTCGCGAAAACCATTGTCGAGCCTGTTTTATCAGGGCTACCATCTCTTGAGTTGCTTACGCTGGTTACCAACGATGATGGGTTGGAATAGTGAGTCCCTAGCTTACACGATTCATCCACCATTGCTTGTGTAGAACTCACCAAATCAACTCCGATTAGATCTTGTAAAGCCATGGAGAAACTTGGGTTTCGATAATTTCCGGTACTTGTAGTCTTCGGTTCAAGAGACTCAGCAGCACAAACAGTCAGTTGTTGCTGTGAAACATGGCCATGTTGAATGGTCTCTCCGTTGGTTTCGATAGTATCATTGTTAGAATCCATCTCTTTGTTTCGCCTAGCTAACTCACCGGCAAGTAGAGTACTACTGGCCATAATCCTTTCAACATCATATCTTGTAATGTCGAAGTTGGTCACCGCATTAACACCTCGAAACTTTATAGCAGCAATATCATATGCTTCAGCTGCTTCCTCTTGAGTGCCTAAAATGAACATTGAACCATTAATAAACAAAAAAAAAATCACGCTTTTGACTAAGAAATTTTCCCATCTTGGGTGTCTAAAAAAATAGCCTTTAAAAAAGTTCATTGAGACTGAAATCAGAATATTGTACAGTTTTTAAAGCAAACTGTCATCATATAAGCCTTACAAAAAAGCATACCACTATATATGCCATAAGAATACACTTTAAAAAGTTCTTTAGGTCATGCAAGAGATTCAAATAAAAAAAACTTACCAAATGTTCCAAGATAAAGATCCTTGTTTCCTGCAACTCTTCCAATGCGAGCTTGCCATCTTCCATGCTGATGATGTCTATATATATACATATATAAACATGCATATATAGAAGAATCAATATATGAAATCTTACAAAAATAATAAAAAAAGGGTTGATGAGTTTCAATATACTAACCTTGTTACTCCTCTGTAAATTGAAGCCCCTCTAGAAAATCCACTACTTTTCCTTCTTAGATGAGCAACATATTCTTGGCGGTTCATGTTCTTCATTTCCTCTAATTCTTCTCTATAATTTTCAAGCTGGTAAAGACCCAAAATCAATAGAATCTCAATTAATCATATGGTATTTTTTGTTAAAATGATCAAACAAAAGTTGTTGCCTTACTGGGAAATTTATATGAGTGGAGGGACCCCAATATTTAAGAGCAGCAAGATCATAAGCTCTAGCAGCTTTCTCTTCCATGTCATAACCCCCTGAGGATTTATTTGAAAAACTAGAGATTAACAAAGATTTAAAACAAGATTTATTAATTTCAATACTGATTAAAGAGAAAGCTTACCAAGATAAACTGAAAATTTGCATGAGTTGATTGAAATGGCATCCATGAGAAGCACCAACATGACAACAAGGAATTAATGAACACAAGTCAGGTCATTAAAGACAGATGGACCATGAATTGCAGTCAAAAGAAGGAATACTTCCAAATGGATACTGTAATTTTTGGCTTTTTGCTTTTGAGGACACTAACCTTGCCTTCCTTTCCTTGTTTGCCCTTCTTTCTTGCAACTGTTATCCCATAGATGAGCTTCATATCTACCAGTCCATCTATGTCTGGTGGGAAAAAAATACATTTCAGAATATAATAATGTGAGAAAAAACAGTAAACAAACTGTGGAAAAACAATAACACGAATGAACAGACCTTGTAACACCTCTATACTGAGATGTTCTTTGTCCAAATGTGTCAATGGACTTCCTATGAACAGTTTGCTTTTGACTCACTTTACCAGGCCCTCTCTTCTTTGTTTCAATGGCCACACATTCAGTAGTGGCAGTAGGTGAGATCTGTCTTTGAGCTGTAACACAACTTGAATGAGAACCAGGACTCATTGATAAGCTTAATGACTGTAAATCTCCACAACCTATTGCAGGTACTGAACCTGCTCCATCATCAACTATGCTAGTTGTCATTTGTTGTTCAAGTGAACTATGAGTGGAGTACTGTTGCCTAGCTACCCAGTTTTTAAAACATGGCATTGTATCACAGTCCGCAAGTTGACCATCTTTAGCTTCTTCTTCCAACGATGGTGATTGATACATGCCTTGTAAAGCCAGACCTGAATAGTATGGATGTGTTTGAACAGCAAAGTTGGTTTCATGATCTGCATTTTGATGATAGTACATACTATCTAAGCTTAAAGCCATTGTTTCCCTTTCATGGCTTCCATATTGATGAGTTTCCATTGTTGCACCGCCTAGAAAGTCCTCTAGTTTTGGAGATGAAGTTGGTACAATCCCTTGATATAAAAAAAAGGGTTTTAATATAAAGTACAAAACAATCTAAAAATGCCAAAAGAAAACACAGAAAAATGAAGATATATACCTTCAGATTGTGATCTACTGAGAGCTTCCATGATACAAAGAGAACCGTCTGATTTAAGAGGCATAACAGATAAAGGAGGAGCATGAAAGCCTTCACTTTCACCAACACCAAAACAAATACCAGAACCATAGAAGCTTGTAGGAACAACATTAACAGCAGTACCAGCCGCTGAAGCTTGACTATGATGATGAAAATGATGATGATGATGATCATGACGGTGATGAGGATCATTAGTTACCTCCATTTTCATATGAGGTGAAAGGGAAAACCCCAACCAGTTATTATTACTACCACTGCCATTGTCACTCATAGTCTTCATCTTATTTCTAACTTTTTTCTTTCACACACTTATATATTACTTATATATATTTACAACCCCCCCAAGCTGCAAAGCAAAACTCAATCATTGAAGGTGAAATTAAAAAAAAAAAAACTAATCATACCCCAAATCTGTTTTTGCTTGTTTCCCCATCTGAGAAAACTTGGGTGTTTTGTTGTCTAGTAAACAGAAAAGAAACACTCACATTTTTTTCAATTGAATCCCTTCTCTTTCCTTCTCTCACTTTGTCTCTCTTTTAAAACTAAACAAAAAGAACTAAAATTTCAAGCAAAGCAATGTTGGAAGAGAAGAGGGAGGGGTGTCCCTTTTATTCCATAGGGATCTGTGTATATATATATATAAGAAAGACGACCACGTCCCCTTACCTTTGTTTTCTTTTTGTTTTTTGTTTTTTCAAAACACAACACCACACACACACTCTTAATAAACCCTACAAAAAACCCAGAAACAAACAGAAGAAACCCAAAAACGTTGTTTGCTTCAGTTTTTTAATGAAAAAACAAGAAAACCCAGAAATAATTTAATTATAAACTTAATGAGAGAAGCTTTAAAATATTAGAGGAGGGAAGTGAGATAGAGGAGAGAGGGGAGGGGTCTGGGATTTTGCTTTAATATTTTACAGTTCACAGAGGGGGGTGATAGATTTGACGTGCAGGACACTGCCTATCCAGTCACTTCATATTCACAGTACTGTAAACAACCTGCAAATTCAAAAGAGGATCCAATTTAAAATCTATATATGTTTTTCCTTTTCTTTCGTAACTTATTAAATAATGGTAAAACTACTACCAAGCTCTGTAATAATAATCTTAATAACGTACCACATACTGATATATAGAGATTAACTTTTAATAGTTAAAATAGATAAAAAATTTAATAAAATGATTGATTTATTCTTTAATCTAACACAAGTAGATAGGCAAAATACATTTCGACACTTAATATAAGAGCTTCCAAAATACTTTCACTCTTAAATGATATATTCGTTCCCAACTTTCATTTTAAAATATTTCATAAAAACATCTCTTCAATCTTTATCGATTTGAAATTGAGAAAATTGATTTCTTTAAAAAATTTGGTCTATTTTTTAAGTCAAGAACTAAGAATATTTAATCACAACGTTATTGTCTTATGTCAATTGTATATAATTTTGATTGGTATAATAAGAAATTTAATTGTTGATGTTTATATATTTTGTCAAATTGGTCTTAATTATAAAGATTCACAAATTTAGCCTCAATATTTACACAATTACACAAATTTTGCAGGTTAATTTTCTTAAATTAGGAAAATTTGTTAGAATGTATAAACTTTGAATGCTAAATTTGTTACTATACCAATCAAAATTATGTACAATTGACAAAAAATATTAATATCGTAATTGATTGTCCTTTAGTTACTCACTTTTGAAATTGACAGGACTAAATTGCTCGATTTTTTTAAAGAAATCAACTTAATATATTTTGCTTAAATAAGTTGAAATTATGAGTGATGTTATGTTTTAACCTAAATTATTAAAAGAAATTTTAATTTGAAATTAAATAAAATAGTCTAAGTCTTGAGATTAAGCTGAAAATATTTTCTAAATGAGGAATAAGTATAATTATTTTTTATAACAATAGTTTCATCATTTAAATGACATAATTTATAGTTTGTAGTTTTAGACTTTGAATTCTTTTTAAAATGAAAATTACAGGTTAAAGTTTAATATAAGTATCTATGTATTAGAAAGAACATTTTATTTTTATAATTGAAAAGTCTATACATTAATTTTATTGTTAATGGAATGATGCGGATTAACAATAACGATGTGGCATTAAATCAAATTAAAAGAATTAATAACGAATGGAATGGCGTGATTTAATGGTGACTAATGTAGACTAATTTGTAAATAATTTAAACACGGCAATTATGTACCAAAACAAATAGAATCTAATATGGAAGTAAAAGTAAAATCAGTTTTTTATCTCTTTTATTTTTCACAATTGTTGTTTAGTATTTTAATTTAATTTAATATTTAATTTAAGGTATCGCTAATCATGTTAAGACATACTATTTTAGTAACAATAAAATTATCGTGCCATAATTAAAATGTCAGCTTCTCAAAAGTTCAAACACCAATGTATTATTTTTAATAGTAGAAGAATTAAGATGGATTCTATGAGATAGTCAAGGTGTTCGTCGTGCCAGGTGTAACGTGAATTTAAGTCGCATTAGTCACATTGTTGTTAGGACTTTACTCTTCTCTTATAATTCACCAAAAAAATATATTAAATTAAAGCATACTTAATATTAGCGATAGTAATAACATTAAATTATGTCAAACTATTAAATAGGGAAAAATATTTAAACCCCTAAAATTTAATGAAAAATTCATTTATCTAATGTAATTACTCATTTATATCTCTTAAGGTTTAATAAAATCTATTAACTCATTTTAAATAAAAAGGTTATTTTACCTTTTATTAGTTAATCATTTTATATTTATTTCAATCATTTTAATTAAAATCATAAAAAATTATTTAGTTATAAAAATTTTAATTATCATTAAATTAAATTATAAATTATATATATTCTAATATAAGGTATGTAAGTTACAAAAAAAATCCAAAAAAATATAATTAAAATTAAGCATTATAAAAATAGCAGTGGCGGTGAGATTAGATACTGTAGCGACACTGTAGCGTGAGACAAAAAGTAAGCTAAACGCACTGTACTGCACCTAATCGCCCATCCAAACTCACATTTAATATGTGTACAAAATTAAACTAAAATATTAGATTAAATATTAAATATAAATTCAGATATCAAATCCATATATGTTAGTATTAACATTTAGAAGTCTCAAATATATTTGGATATTTCTAACTGTGACCACTAATAGGTCACAGCCTATCACCCGCCGTAAGATCTTTTATTTGAGTGGGTCTTCTGACGTGACCTCTGCTGAATTTGTGCTTTATTCATCTGACAGTAATGAACTTGGCTGTGATGCTAGGGTGACAGGGAAACACCAACTTTTATTTTTATTTTTTAATTACATAATTTTTTTTTGACAACCAGCAAGAGATAAGAAAACTAGTTTGTGTTCCGAGAAAAATAAATAAAAGAAAATTCAAATAAATATTATTATAAATTCTGATAGTATATATATTTTTATATATAATATTTAAAATTACTCATAATTTCTTCTTAATTTATAAATAAGATTTGAGTTCACTTTTTCTTACATTAATAACAATGTTAATGTCAATCGAGTTAAGTATTATTATATTTTTATTAAAATTAATATTCAATTGTTATATATTATATATTATATTAATATTATCTCATGTTAATGCCATTTTCGTTTATCTTTTATTTTGAAATTTAATTAATGACTTTATAATGAACACGTTTTAAAGGTAAAAGGAGCAAATAAATATATTTATGAAAGGCTTTTAATTTATTATAAATTTAGTTAAAATCTTTTTTATTTTTTATTGAAGAAAATTGATAGTCAATACCTGCTTCAGACCAAAAGTGAGATGTGGGACACTAATCAGCTTGAAATATTCCTGAAATGATGAGCAAAGGGACCCCATTTTTTTTTAAAATATTAAATTAAATAATAATAAAACTTTAACTAATGTTCTATATTTCTAATTAAACTCTAATCCTTTCTTTCATCAAAAATGATTTTGTAGATTGTACACAAATATCTTAAAAGAACCTTAATCCAAAATCCTATAAGTACTGCATCTCATTTGTTTATTTTTTTGGTAAATTCGCTCTTAGTTCTTATACTTTTGAATCGATCAATTTTGGTATTTATATTTTTAATTTTTGAAAATTCAGTTCTAACCCTAACAATAGCGACTAAATTTGTTTAGTTAAATTCAATTATTAGTATTTTACTACGTGCAATTGTAGATTTGGTCCATATTATCTAATTGGAACATTATAAGAACTTTTTTTATTTTGAAATTTCAATATTGATGCAAGTAAATGTCGTTAATCCATTAATTGAATTTTTAGTGAGTATTATGTGGAAACAATAAGTGACATGACATTACATATATGTTAATATTTTTGTGCATCATATTTTGAAAATACCGAACTTAACTTAATGATTTAACAATAATTGTTTGGTGAGGACTAAAATTTTAAAATTTGAAAAGTAGATTGACTATAAGTGATCAAATTAATGTACAAAAACTAAAGTCGCAACTTTCACAAAGTACAGAGACTAATAGAAAATTTTAACCTTTCCTTTTTCAAGCCCAAGATATTACTATATACATATAATCTAATTATACATACCTTTCTCATAAAATTACTTCTAAACTTGAAATTCAAAATATTAAGATGGCCTCCTCCATTTTTAATATTGCAAAACACACACACACACACGTGCACGCACACACCACAATGGATCAAGAGAGAGTGTTTCATGGTTGGGGAAAATAAAAAGCTAGGCTTGCTTAGATGTGAGAATCAACAATCACTTAACGAATGCTAGTTTTTATATAATTAGTCAAATGACCAACTTGAACCTAATGTTAAAGTTTGTTCTTATTCTTGATGAACACTGGAGATCAGAAATGGGCTTATACCTATCCAGCCGATCCTGACACTATAAATGAGAAGTAATTTATGCTTTTGAAATAACTCGTTGAACTGTTAAGCACAAACCCTGTAGAGAAATCAGATGTGGATGGGAAACTGGTGAAATTTACATGGTTGTAGAGACAATACGATGAACTTCCACAAGATGCAATGCCATTTCAAATCACTCAAAATGTTAGAGCTTTCACTATTCAATTGATTGAAAAAATGTTGATGCCAGATAAGGTTAGTAATTTAACTCATAACATATATCTTCGATTGTTAGTGGACTTCAAAACTACTAAAAACATATAGTTTGAAGGTAGTTAGAACTTTTGCCTTCCTAAGATTTTTCATAAGGTGCACAAATGGATGTGAATGAAATAAATGGTTGCCTTCAACTTCTATAAGCGTAATAATGGTATGAGTTATTTTTATTAGTGCCCATCCTTTTCGCACCACATATATTTTTTCTTATAAGGGAAAAATATAAGCATGCTTAATTTATTGTGTTATAAAACTTATTACACAAACAATTTATGAAAACAATACTTACATTTTATATTCTAACAAATGGAGCATTAGTAGTTTAGACTATACAACTCATACAAAGGACTTAACTTGGTTACGATAAAAATAGATAAATATGCAAAAGATCTAATAAATTGTTGGTATTTTCACATTTAATTCATATAATTATTACTCACAATGAATTTAACTATACTTACATCAAAAGTTTAAGGTGTATGCCAATGTCTTGCTAGGTTGATAATGTTATGGTGGTTCTACTACAAGAACTTGCACACACAATCTCATGTCTAAAATAAGTAAGATGTTTATATGCTTCCATATTTTTAAGTGGTATCATATCAACTGAGTTTTGCAATAGTTCAAGATCATCCAACACATTCCATTAGATTCAATAAAACATCGATAAACTTAATGAGTTTGATTTGCATATATGGAGTAATCATTATTGGAATAATGTTCTTAGCAAATGGATCAAACTTTGGGCCACTTGTATTTAATATAAAGTTACGGATGTTGAGAATAAATGAAATTTTCACTCCAACAAATGCTTACACTTACTAGTATAATGTAAACAGTCTATCATATATTATTAAGCCATATAACATCTTTAGTTTAGAGAATGATGAGCATCTATGAGCCACTAAAGGAAACCTAGGAAAGCACATGCCTAAGCTACCCAACCTGACGAATGAATCTACAATAGTGTACCAGAGTTGCCCAAGCTTCCCAACCTTCCCAAGTAGGCAAACTTGCCTATTAAAGAATTTATGGTTCTAGCTACAATAGTTGTTGCAACTTGAAGAGTGACAGAATTAGACCATAACTTGCCTTATTTGAGTTGGCAATCTATTGAGACAAAACCTATTAGGCTATGAGCTTGTTGATCTTGTGGAAGTTGCTTTGGCCCATTTTTTATGTTAACTTATGCGAAATCAAATCTCAAAATGATCGTATCCAAATGTTTCAATAGAATTCGAGTTTCCTATTTTATCTAGATCAGACCGTGATGACATGAAGATATCTTAAAGATCTCAGCACTTACCTTAGTATTTATTAAGATAATTGTGGTCCTTTGTGTAAGGTTACTTGTGGTAAACTTTTATTTTAATTTATATGTATCCTAGCAAGCCTAAAACTCCTATATATGATAGCCTTGTACTTACTAGTAACTACAAGGGAGTTAGAACTTATCATTTGTTTAGTAAGGAACTTGTTTAAAATGCATTTAGAATGTATTAGTGGTGAGTGATCCAGATTTGTGTATGAGTATGAGGTTACTACGTGGTGAGTTGTAGGACTTAAATCATTACTACATGGTGGATTAGCTCTCTAAGGAAACCTCGCAAATGTAGCAGGAATTTGAATTGCGTAACCAAGCTTTTGGGATTTTTAGTTTTGAAAGGGGTTGAGTATTTGATTTTAGTGCTCCATGTAGCCTATTATGGATTGCCTAATCTAGTTAACCCATTTGAGTTTCTAAATCTTTCAATCCAACATTATTTATATGTATAAATTGTTAAAAAAGTTTTGTAGTGACAAACTTTTTCTCCACTACTTGCGGTTGTTATGGTTGTTACCTTTGATGTTGGTTCCGAGGGAAACTTGGTGATCTAAATGGTATAACTTGAGAATAATTGCCTTGATTAGTACCCTAACCAAAATTTTGATGATTTCTTAATCCTAGATTTTAGGTGTTCACAAATAGGTTAAGTTGTTATCATCCCGAATTTTCAACATATCTAACCAATTATGTCTCAGTTGTGCACTGCCAAGAATCATGATTATCTCCACACTATTCATAAATAGCATAGACAATCTACTTTTGTTAACCCCAATTTTCTCATGCAAATATCGTCTCAAAGTAGCCATTTTGGCAATGAAGGCTATCAACGCATTAATCTCTACTATTCCAACAGTTTTCTTTTAGCTTGCAAATATTTTACTTGAAACCCATTGCAAATTATTTTCTGTTGTGTCTTTAATTATCATAAAATTTCTTCAGGTGACTTACTCAATAGTGCTCCATTAGTCACTTCATCCATATTACCTCTAATTGACTCATTTATCCTAGTGTAAGAAGTTTGCATTAACAAGTTATTCTGGAACTTGATGGCGATGACACTTTTCTTGCATGTCCTTGAACCATTCTCACGTCTCATGTGAATTTTCCTTATTATACTACTAGGAACTAGTGATGTCATTCTACAATTTAACTGTCTTAGCTCAAGGGAATGACTTAAATAAGAATTTTCCCACAACATGATCTTGATTTGTAATTGATTCATCTGATAGCTCATATAATCAATTCACAACTCTTTTGGACAAAGAAAATGATAATTTCTTGAATTTAATAATCTCTTTAAAAACACCATTTTCATACTCGTGTTTGTAGAAATAAACATCAATCATTTTTTCAATTGATGAAAATTTCAGTCACCCTACAAGGTGCCTTGTAGAGGAATACCAAAACTGTAAACCTTCAACTAAATGTCTCGACTAAATCAAACTACTAATACATGCAATATATTGTATTGCCATATTTGTTTGCCAACACCATTCCTTCTAGGATATAGAGTATGTAAGCCTTGTACATCGATCGATCTATTTAACACTCACATTCGAGGGGGTCGATCAATTTTTTCAACCATGTGAAGTTAACATGGCACCCTTCAAAATCATTGTATTCCTCAAGAATTGCGCCCAAAAAATTGTGGAGTAACAAGAATAAATCTATATACTTTCTCCTATTATTGCTTTTCAGTTAACTAAAAGGTTCATTATTAGAGTTACACCTTTAGTGTTATTATCACTTCACCCCATGAAAAATGGAAAGCATGTGTCTCAGACGTCCATTTTTTAGCAAACAACTTTAACACCGTATTGAAGTGGATCATTTTAGATTTTATATATAAACGTGCCCTTTGTAAATGGCCTTTGATTTGGTCATCTAGTGCATTAAAAATCATACCATGGCGGGCTTCAAATTTTTATATTGAGCCTAATAATAATTGTGGAAACTACTTTACTATAGTTTAATAAAATTTTATAAAAAATTAATTGTGACTAAATTTAATACTAACAAATTTTATTGATATCTTGAGTAATTTTACGTGTTCATTGTGCAACCTCAATAAATACAATAAAAGCAAGGGAATCAAGGTTAAAGTAAAAGAGATTAAAATTTTAAGGTTTTGTGTGAAAAAAATTGGAGCGTGGTATTTATAGAACTTTTACTCTACATTACTTGACATAGATTCCATGAAAATTAAATTATTGTGGACCTCAACACTCACAAGTATCAAAATAATCTTTAAAAAGTACATTTTGATAAATAATATAATAATAAAATTTCCTTAAAACATATTTTAATAAAATTATAGTACAAAATTAGATACATGCATTTCATTTCCTCAAGGGATACATGCATTCCTTTGGTATTTCACATTTGAAAATTTTGTATTATTTATACAAAATTTAAATTAATACTTGTAACTAAAACAAATAAGGGTGAATTATATTGGTAGTCACCTAATTATTATTAAGTTTTTTTATTACTCAACTATGAAAAGTTATAAAATGGTCTCCTAATTATTTGATGTTATTTTTAGTTACCCGATGTTAAATGGTTAATGTAAAATGATGTGGTAGCTTTTAAAATTAGCTTATAAAAATTTAGCTCATAACGCTTTACACCTCGTGTCAATTTAGTTTTAAATTTTAAAAAAAATTTAAAATTCAATGTTTATACATGACCTAACTTTATCCTATTTTTCCCCTAAAAACATAATTTAGGGTAAACTACACCACTAGCCGCTAAACTATGGCTAAGTTTTTATTCTGGTCAATTAACTAAAAAAGTTATAATTGGTTATTGAACAATTCAAAAGTTTTCATTTAAATCATTGGGTTACTAAAATCGATGCTATAAGGCTTTCTCTGTTCGCACCTTATGCACCAATTGAAATCTCTCTTTGCCATTCTCTTCTACAGTTCAATTTTTTCAATGAAACAGTTTTGGATGTCACGAATCAATAAGCCAAAATTCAAAGAGTTTTTCTCTGGTTTCCAAAACTAGTCGTCAGATTGAATTGGATTTAAGGTATGTTCTTCTACTCGTCGATGTGTATTGATCCACAAAATCAATCACCGAATCATCGCTTGGAGATCACTAGTGGAACTTTGGAATAAAACTTAACAACCCAATGACTTAAGTAAAAACTTTTGAATAGTTCAGTGACTTGAATGAAAAATTTAGATTAGTTTAGTGACCGAATTGTAATTTTTGTAGTTAACTAACCAAAACGAAAATTTACCCATAGTTTATTACAAATGGTATAGTTTATCCTATAATTTAATACACAATGTGTAAATTAGAAATAAAAACAAATATATATATATTAAATTTTATTTATTATTAAAGTAGACAATCCTCGTATACATTGTTTTCCTTATACTTGATGACTAAGAACTTGATATCTCTTAATGATAATTAATTCATTTTTTTTGTTAGCTTGAGCTAACAACCATTGATGAAGAAAATCAAAGTTTAATTTTTTTAAGTTGTTAGATTGACAATTAGGTTGAAATAACGAAACAAATATTTTTATTTTCAAGCAATTAGATTTGTTTTTTTTTCTTAAATTATAAAAGGCCATAAAGGGCAGTTCGTTCAACTAAGAAATATCATTCAGTACAAGCAAATGTATAAAGGGTGGATAATCCAACCTAAACGAGAGCTCATGCTCACAATCCAAACCAAAATGACTAAGGAAATCTGCCATCCTATTGCCGAGCTACGAAATTTAGGATAAAACATCAAACAAACCAAAGAAAGCTCTAGCCTCATTTAACAAATGGCCTAAAATAGAAAATTCTAACAAATCAAATTCCAACTTATTTATCACAATTGCACAATCACTTTCAAGTACAATGTTACAGAAGCCCGAAGATGATGCCAATTTTAACCCAGAAGTAGTGGCCTGGATATCCTCCCAAGTTAGATCATCATAATCAAACACCGTGCCATCCTCGTCTAGACCCCCATGCACCATCCCATCCTCGTCTCGCACCAGCACTCCAACACCCATCCAATTATTGTTGGAGATAAATGACACATCAACATTAACCTTCAATGTCCCCCTAGTGGGTGGTACCCAACGCATTAGTCTCGGTTGGTGTGATAGTAACGGATGACGAATAAGATTATGGAGCCTAAAATCTGTATGTAACTCTCTTGCCCAAGCTAGGATAAGCTAAAGGGCTGAGGAAACATCGTGTATCACAACATTATTACGCTCATTCCATAAATTCCAAAGCAATACTAATAAGCATGTAAAGGCCTCCTTATCTAAAAACCGCATGGCTTGCTCAAGCTGATCAATTAAGTTGGCCCATCATCAATAAGAGCATTATGAATACCGACCAAAGTAAGGATGTCATGAGATACTCGACAATCATGTAACGCTTGTAAGATGGATTCAGTAGGCTCCTACATAAACTACAATTGGCATTATCTATAAGTGTGGTTAAGGCAATCTTGGTTGCCGTAGGCAACAGAGCATCGCCGACTCGCTAAGTAAACAACCTAATTTTTGGAAGAGTTTTAAGTTTCCATATAGCCCATTAAAAGAATCGGTGAGGCCTCAAACCAATAGACCTAAACAAAAGCCAACTATAACCGAACTTTGTAAAGTAGCAACCTTACGGCAAATGACCCCAAATAAGCATATCAGACGGCCCATAAGATGCAAATAAGAAAGATAAAACAATGTTTGCCTCTTCCTTCGAGAACAAGCAATTGAATTTGCTATTTTTTTTCAATTCTTGGGTTGTTTTCTTTATTGCTGTGGTTCATTTTTTTCATTGAATCAAACGTAGAGACAATGTTGAAAAGGGTCATAAAGAAAAGCAAAACTAAAAAAATGATCAAATTACACAATCTGTAAATTTTAGATTCAAGACTAAATTGGCACAATGTATAAATGTTGAGGGTTAAAGTTGTTACCATGCCGAATTTAAAAGCTACTATGTCAACTTTCTGTTAGTCATTTAACACTTGGCGACCAAAATAAGTAAATCAAATAATTAGGTGACCATTTTATAACCTTTTGTAATTGGGTGACCAAAAATAAACTTACCAATAGTTGGGTGGCTACTAGTGTAGTTTACCCAACAAACAATAACTTGCAAATTAAGTAGGTAAAAGTACTATAACAATCCCTAAACTATACTTCAGATTGCATTTTGGTTATACTTCGAATTGCATTTTGGTCATTCTACAGAAAAATAAGTAAACTAGTCCATGTACATTAAATGAATGAGCAAAATGCTCCCTCTATTAAAATTGTGCCACTAAATGCTAGTTTTGGTGTTTTATATACAAGGTATAATAACAAATTTATCCATCGATCTTTACACTTTTATTCAGTTTGACCTCTACTCTTTTATTTGGAGCAAATTGACCCTTTTTCTTCCATTGCTGGTGTGACATTATTTTAACTTGTATATCATATTAGTAACTAATTTAAAATTATTTAAAAATCATAAAGTAAACATTACAACTCCAAAAATTATGTAAAAAGCTCTTAAAATTAAAAAAAACATATAAAAATTCAAAAAATTATAAAAAATTTTCAAAATTAAATAACAATATCTATTTAAAAAACTGCAAAAGAATTTTATTTTTTTCCAAAAATTATGATTTTTAAATATTTAAGATATTATTATTATTTTTAAATTACATTATTATCGTATAAGGTCCTATATTTTTTTTTAACAATCTCATTATAGGTTCTAATTATATTTTCTGTTTTTGACACAATATCTAGAATTACTCATAGTCTCTCCCCAACCCATAAATATAATGCGCTTCAGTAGATTCGAATTTACGTCCTCTTGCATTGAGAATAATACCCATGTCAGTCGAGATAAGACTTAAATTAATATAAGTATTGTAGTTATTCCACTAAGCTTGTGAATTTGCTTGGAAATTTATGAAATTGTTGCATTTGTCCGTGTAATAATTAAAGGATCAAGTGGCATGGCTTCCCTTTGAAACTTGTTTAGGAGAAAATGGTGGTGGTTCATAGACATCCACACATTCCTGCTTCCCAAATTGGACGAATAAACCAAGCGGTACTTCAGAAGGTGAAAACACTTGATATTTACACAGCTAGTAGTTTAAACTTTGGATTTGTAGAACTAAAGTACATAAATTCCACTATATTTGTCTTCATGTAATTTTAACTTGTTAAAGTTTTATCTTTTTAAGTAGAAATTAGGACAACTTTTTTTCTTATATGAACATAAAATTCTTCTTCTACTTTTAGTTGGATTGGACTTGAATAGAAAAAAACATTTTTATATGATTTTTGGAAAATTTTAAATATTTAAACTTCTAAAATATTAAAATTCTTTTATTTTTTTAAAAATATTCAAAATGTGAAAATCCTTTATAATTTCTTTTATTATTTTTACATTTCTAATATTTTTTATGTTTTTAAATTGTTTATTGATGTGATATATAAAACAAAATAATGTTACATCAATGATAAAGTGTTAGGGCCAATTTGCTCCAAATAAAATAGTAAGACCAAATTAAATAAAGATATGAATGTTGAGGACTAAATTTATTATTATATTATATATATAACACATAAAATAAGCATTTAACAACATAATTTTAATAGAGGAACTATTTTACTTCATCTAATATATAAGAATCAATTTACATACTTTTTCAGTAAGAAAACTAAAATACAATCTAAAATAAAATACAGGGACTTGTACGATATATTTACCAAACCTACAAAGTTTTTATGAAATAGAATGTGTTTTCGTCATTGATGCCAAACCATTTCCTTAATTGCACAAGCTATAGTAATAGTCTTTTAATTAATTAATCAAGGTCAATGATGTTATACTTATCATGAATTAGGCAAAATTAAGCAATATTATCCATCAACTTTAGGGTTTTTTTGTTGCTGAATTTTAATTAATGGGTCACTTTTTTTTCCCCCTTTTTGATGGTCAACCTTTCCTTTTGAATTTCTTGGAGTGGCTAAAGAAAAGCAAAGCATACTCTTTATCTTTTTAAAGCTTTGAGTTGGATAGTAGTAATGAATTTTATGCATTTCAAGTTAATTTTTGAATTTTAGTTTGTGGGTTGAAAAAATAGTATGAAAAAAAAAATTAAGAATTTCATAAATTAGATTGATAGTTAAACTGATCAATCGGTTTGTCTAATTTAATTAAATAAATTGTTTTAAAAAATAAAGATAAAAAACCCAATTTAACTATTGATTTAATCGGCTCGACCGACTGTTTCAAACGATTTGTGAATTAATCGGTCCAGCCTCTTATTATCGGTCATTCTAATTCAATTTTAAAAATATTGAAGTAAAACTTTATTTCCTTTCATTTAATTTTATCTAGGTTTGTCATTTACTAAGGTTAATTTAAAAAAAAAAAAAGCAGCAAAGAGAAAGTGGGGGATATTTTCATGCATGGGAGATGTGCATGAAGGGGTAATCATGGAGACAGATATTCAAATGTAAATCATTTTGGTTTGAAACCCTTCAATGAAAGACTGAGTTGTTTGAGTTGTGAGCATAGAGGTGGGAGAGAAAGATGAGTGATTGATTCTTTTGATTATATTGCAATCATGAGTGAACCCATCAACACCCACACATCTCCATGAAAAAAATATATAAAGCACTGAACTTTTTTTTTTCTTTTTTTCCTGTAAATGTTTATGAATTAGTGAATGGCTTTGGGCCCTTTGGCAAAGAGCTGCCTCCACTCTCTCTTATAAATTCACTTTCATTTTCCACCAACCTTTTCAGTGAGAAGCAATTGTGGTAGGGTTGTTGGTAGTTGCTGTTCGGTTAAATTACATTCAAAGTCACTCAATTTAAAAAAGTTACAAAATGGTTATTGAATTATTTAAAAGTTTTCATTTAAGTCACTGAGCTGTTAAATTTTTCTTTTAAAGTTTGACTTGTGAGCTCTAAATGACAATTCAATGACCGGTTAAGTGGTTTCGTATCCATTGGCGAGTAGAACATACCTTAGATCTAATTTGATTTGACGACCAGTGCCAGGGATCGAATAAGAAAATAGTTTGGATTTTGGTTCACAAATTCGTGACATTAAAGTTGTTCCATGAAAAAAAAAACTATAGAAAAAAAGAGGAATGAGAACTTTTGATTGGTGTGGCAGTAGAAACAAAGGTCATACATCAGCAATTTTAACAGATCAATAACTTAAATAAAAACTTTTAAATAGTTCGATAACCATGTAACTTTCTGAAGTTAAGTGACTAAAACGTAAATTTATTAATATTTTAATAACTATAGGTGCCATTTACCCTTAATGTATTAAAAAGGTTTTTTGGAGGTTTGTATTGCGTATTTAAATATGCAATAGATATAGATGTGGAACAGGGATGCTTCACATAACTCCATGTTATATAGAAGCAAACCTAGACTATTATCTTCAACCCCACCTCACCCTGGTCCATGGCATTGTGCCTTGATTTACATATGCATTACTCGACTTCAAGGGAAAGTGGGTAATTCTTTTTAATTTTTAAGCATTTCATGTATTTAGAAAGTATTTGGAAGTTTGTATGTTTATACCTATATTTGAGTATGCAGCAAACATGGATGCTTTTAGGTAGAGGTGAAATTAGAATTTTTTTTGAGCTAAAATTACATCATTAATTTTTTGAGAGTTAAAATGTAATTTATTATTATTTTTATAAAGATTAAACTATAATTTTACGAACTTAAAAAGATTTAAAGAAAATTTTTTCCATTTTAAAAGACGAAAGTCATTGCATGCCCCTATTGTTGCTCCTAATTTAGGGGTGAGTAAAAGTCGATTCAAACCAACTTAATCAATGTCTTTTAATCAAGTATGATGGTTTTGTAGGCAATTATAATACGTTATATTGGTTAGTTATTGGTTTTGATCAGTTAATCAAGCTCGAAATTGATCGGCTAAATCAAATTTTCAATCTTTTAATCCAACTAATCAGATGAACCAACTGCTCTCCTTTAAATGCTTCAAAGAAATGTACCCAATGAAATTGATATGTAAAATTTTAACCAACAAGAACATGAACAAATACCAATCTGCTAGGAAAATAGAAAAAAAAGAAGTAAAAGCCAAAACCTATATTTGCAATCTATATTGTTCTTCACTATATGCAGTACTTTGAACAGTAACTGTGATCTAGTAACACTACATATATATATATATATATATAGTGAAATGGAAGAAAAAAGCAAATATTTGACTGCAACACAAATATACACACATATATTGAAGTCCATTATGGAACAGTAGAGAACTAGAAGAAACACATGTTAATCTTCTCCATTATCAAAGGCTTAATTTAAGTGAAATGGTTGAGAAAATAGTAAATGTAATGTAATATATAAATATATGTATATATATTTAAGGGAAAGAATCAACAAGAAAAGCAAACAATAAGAGGAACCAATTTTATCCCATTGTTGAATATGCATGCAGGGTTTGTATTTTAGTCAGAGATGTGGACCTTACAATCTGCAGTAAAAGGGCAAAAAAAGAAGAGAAAAAGAAATCACTGTTTCAAAAGACAAAAACAGTAGAAAACAGTTTGCATTAGAAAATGTTTTTATCCTCAGTGGGAGTCAGTCCGTTTTTATTGTGTTTCCAAAGGACAATATGGACTTTGTGACATATAGAATTTGAAACTGTGGAAACTATTCAATCTCCTTTTTCTTTCGGTATTCGATAGTTATATTGAATCTCGAGTCAAATTTTTAAACAGAGAGTGACGGTCCGTAGTCATAAGATTTCTTTTTTAAAGGTGATATAAGGAAATTTAATTAAATTAATCTTTTTATTATTAAATAAATTAAATAAGAGACTAAATTAATTAATTTAATAATAAAAAGAGTAATTTGGTCTGATACCAATTTTCAAAAACTTTCAACTTTTCCAAAAGTTATGATACAAAATAAAAAGAAAACCAAAAATTTATCAAAACATGAAACCCAATTAGTCAAAGAAATAAAAGACCACAACTATAGTATCAAGTTACTAAAATAGATGTACTAAGTAGTAATCATAACCAAATCATGTGGTTCTAGTTCTCTGCAGCACCAGCTTTCAGCAAAATCCATGGGCAAAGATTTGTTCTAAAGCAACCATCAATTAGAAACAATAATATGCATAAACATGAGTTTTCCCTCAGCTTAGTTCCTATAGAATAGAGATAATGCATGGAGAATATTACTGTGGACTCAAAGACAAGACAAGGCAAGCCAAGTAGCATTTGAAAATATTTGGTAAATTCCGATGAGTTAGATCAAATAATTATCATCCGTTTAAAATGTTAATGTTGACATGGATTCTTAAGAAAATTTCATATTAGCAGTTAAACTGGAGTAGTTAACTATTTGGATTAACGAATCCAATTGTAAGAGTAGAGACCGAAGGACTGAGCCCACAATTTAAATATAGTAGAATGACCAAAACATAATTTGACCAAAATGTTTAAAACAACATATGGAAGACAGGCTGCTTCCAGCTTTGAGCTTTTTGCTTGGTAGTTGTTGGTCCATGTAGGTTCATTAGGGAAAAAAAAAAAAGAAAAACCCTTCTAGAGACAAACCAAAATCCCAAGGATAATTGGAGAAATTCATGCATTTACTAATGGTTTAACTTATTGAACTAGTGCTGCTAAAACCCTGTCTGAGGAAGAGGTTGTGTAGCTGAGAGACTTTGTGACTTAAATGTGGGGAAAGGGAGTTATGAGAATCACGTGAGAACACACAAAATCCAAACAAAATCTAATGAAAGATCCACAACAAGAGCCAATAGCCAATAAGAGGGGCCAACAGAGGAAAAAGGAAAGTGAGATTAAGAGATAGATGAGCTGATATACCCCAAATTTTCACAAGGACAGCAACAGCTGTGACTCAGTAACTCGCTAGCTGTTTATTTTAGCTGCTAAATATCCTATACCTCTATCTCTCTCTCATATGTATCCTTCTATAAGGCTTAACTAAGAGGACCCTTTTGCAAACCTGACAATTTAAAGTTGTTTTTAAACCCTTACCTTCCTATACACTTTTCCCTATTTGTCACTTACTTTATAGCTTCCCTTTGAAAAAAAACCAGTGGTGACATATCAAAGATCTAAGTCCATATGTCATGTCATAATCAACGTAGATTCTCTCTCCTTCTTTTCTTTGTTTCCTCAGGAGAGTTTTTGAGAGATAAGCAAGTTGAGGGACAGCTTAGCATTGATGTATATTTAAAAATAGACCACTAGCTTCTTCTTTTTGTCAACCTAGCTTTTACCTAAACAAAACAAAAGAAACTTCATCATTTATAATCCTCAATCAAGCAAAACAAATCAATTAAACAAGCCATATCCTAAAGACATCCTCTCTATGCTCTATTAATTGCCAAAAGAGTGAAAAGAGAAGGGGAGGGGTAATTAATAACTTTTGGTATGGAAGAATTCCAAAATAAAAAACAAGAGAAATAAAGAATGGGGGATGGGGATGGGGATGGGGATGGGGATGAGGATGGGGGGTGTGGGGCTTCCTTTTTCAGCAGTAACTTCTCCAAGATACCCCATAAGTCCCACATGTGCCTTTAATGTTTTTTTTTTTTGAATGGTATATGGGTTTTGAAATGTTAACTTATTTCCTTTACTCTCTCTTTCTGCTTGTTAATGGCAGAAAACCTATGAAGGATGTTTCTTTTTATAGTAATGTTGATTTCTTAAGACCAAACATGTTTTTGACTTGCAAGGAATGTGAAGAAAAGGAAAGCATCCTCCCCTTTTTTTCATAGTATTTCAAAACTTCTTCACGTGATCATAGTTAATTGTCAATTAAAGCTAAGAGCTCTCTCTTTTGTCCATTGCCATTAGTTTTTTCCACTTCTTCCCCCCCCCCCCCCAATCTTCTCCAACTTATTTGTTGGATTTTGGATTTGGTACCCTTTCCTTTTTGTCTAACACCCTATGTTTAATAGCCACCAGAGCTTCGGCTAGGTCTAAAGTCGAGCTTTTGATGAGCAAGCTTTCTCAACATGTTTTTTCATCCATAAGATAAGAACTCAAAACCATACTAAAAAAATATCAAACTTATTACCCCTGGTTCACTAGATAAAAGTATTATATAAGTTTCTACATTAAGAGTTATATTTCATTTTACCCTAATTTACTAAATAAATAAATTAGTCCATGTACGTTAATTTTAAAAGTAAATTGATCATTTATGCTAAAAATTTCACTATGTCTATTATTAAAACCGATGGAATAATCGGATAATTATACATGACATTTCATGTATTCCTTATTCTAATGTACATAAATCAATTTTAAGAAAAATGGATAAAATTCTTAACAGAAAAATCATTTTGTTCATTGATCCAATATGCACAGTTATCCATATTTTTAGTAAAAAAGATAAAATATAATTTAAGCTTCAATGCTACTTTTACATGCTCATCATGAGTTAGTGATTTTGATACCCTTTTATTTCTATGTAATTAGCAAGCAAACTTAAGCTGAATTGAAAACAATCGGACAAAAGAGAAACACTCAATAAAAGGAAATTCAAGAGAACAGTTCCGAGTAGAAATAAGAAAACTTGCATTGAAGATGAAAGTGCATTTCTTGTATTAAAAAAGGGGTTAATACAACTTAATACAGTGTACTTCAGCGGATGGCAATGGAGATAGTGGAGAGTCAAAAGTCGTAACACCGAACGATGATGTGATAAGCTGATGGGTTAACCAAATAGAACATCAAGAAATGAATTATGGTCAAAGAAAAATACCCAAAAAGGGTCTGGGGCCTGGCCATTAGTTGCCTAGAGAGAAAAAACGAAAGAAAATCAATGAAAAAACCCACTGGTTTTGGTCATGTATAACATATTCTAATATTGATGGGACTCCTCATGAAGCAAAGTATCCAAATAAGACGGTCTTTTCAATGTGACGGCTTATCTTTTAAAGATGTTATAGACTCTACTCACTGGCTCCACTATTGTATTTACCACCATAGACGATGAAATGATCCCTATCCAACCCCATATTGCCTATATGCTATTTGCTACCTGAAAAAGGCCTCGTCAAATCCATCAAAGTTGCTAATGCCTATGTGCTGAAGAATCTCCGTTTGAAACACATGGTGGGTACGTATCTTTTTTCCTCATGCAGACAAAGCCTCTTCTTTTACTCTTAATTTACAGGATCCAACTGGATCAAGTAACACATGATGTTTTGGTTTGTTTATAATTCCCCTCATTAGTGGTTTCATTACACAACAAAAACTTTTAACTGGCATTTGTTAGAGATGTCAATGAATGTCCCACCAAGACATGTAGTTATAAATCCATATGAATGTCTCAATGATCTGAATCAGCATGGAACCTACAACATTAAACAAAAAGATAAAGCCATCTAACAATATCCTCAAAGGCTTCATATTTTCAACCATCATGGCATTAAGAAACAAGACACAGTGTGTAGTATAGTTAAATCCCTACCAGTAACTCAAAACTATCGAATACCACAAACATTCAACTTAAAAAGTCCCACTCTATATGTATCCAGCAATGCAGGCACTAGACTTGCGGCTATAAGCAGATTTTCAATGCAATTCCTATACTATCATGCACATATAAAGCATGCAATCAGGGAAACATTCCTCAGCATTTCACAGTAATAACAATCTTCTATTGGAGAAATAAAATGAAAAAAAGGTGGAAAACATCAATATGACTTTCGGTGGTAGACATATCTGCATTGTACAACTAAAACAACAAAGAATGACCTAAAGTTTGTTTTGTTTTGTTTTTACTTTTTGCACAACTAAAAGGAGGCTACTTGCTTGTATTCACATGGTTCTCTCTCACTCAACAAACAACAATAATAGCATCTACCATTCTCTTGTGATAAAGAATAGTAGCATCACCATCCAACTTGGTTATTTCTTATTGCTTGTCAACTGCGGGGATGGAAAGATAATCATATTGCTACATTCATTTAAAAGAAAAGCCGATTTACAAATGATAATGCAAGTGCAAGGTAGCAGTTCTGGGAGTTAGTACACTCTCCATTAATAGAACTACACTTTTAATGACGATTACCACAGATATTCACAGGACTGTATCATCGTGCTACAATGTTGAAGCTTGGAACTACATCAGATTAGTACAAAATGTATACATGAAGATTGTAAAAATTGATGACTTACGGGATCAACCTCATGGTGGTTGTCGGGGATTACCATCTTCGTACCAATGATGTGAGCAACTGCAAAATTAAAATAGTAATCACATCTCAGTTTAGAGTGTGTTTTTCATGTATGACCAGAAGAGTACTACCAACTCAAAGGTACATATGATAAATTCAATTCGTAAAAGTTCTGCACTTAAGACCATACTAAAGGAGTATATCCTTGAAATTTAGATAACAGGAGTTGAAAACATTTTGTCTTTCAGTTCATAATCAAAGAAGACTAATGACAAAAAAGGTCTCATTTCAGTTTGGATTTGATTTTTAGGTTTTTCCTTTTCAAAACAAAATATATATCGCCTTGGTTCAGTATTTTCCTGAAACCCAAAACGAACAAAGAAAAAAGATGGAAAGCTCTAGAATGACATATGTCCCATCATATAGAAGATCATTGCTAATTTTAAGGTTATTTATCAGTTTCTGAACCAAAGTAGATAACCAAATGTGTTACAAAGATCTTGCAAGCATAAGATCAAAGCTTAAAATTGTTTCATGAACATGGGGAATAACGAAAAAGTTCACATACCTCAAATAGTTCAAATGGGCTGCCGCGTCGATATACATCATTCTTCTTTTTTGTATCATCAGGGAAAATGCTTACTATTAGTGCTCTCCATCCAATAAGCAAAACAGAAGTGCTTCCCATTGTTACCAAGACAAATGCATATGGCGGAACATGGCCTGATGTTGCAGCTCGTATAATCAATCCCAACTGTCAAAAGGGAAAATAGTAACAAAACATGATTTACATAAATAAGTTGTCACTTTCCAGCTACATTTACACAATGCAACTAGAAAAGAAAGACAAGAGGGGGGGGGGGAGAATTCAACTTAAAAGTAACTAGTAAACCGTAATCCGTCAATATGTTGACCGTGTCTATAGTTAACTTTGAAAGGAGACAATAAAGAAAAGCTCCATTAGGCATACTTTGATGAAGTATGATCAACAATCCCAGCTAAGAATTAAGATAAATATATATATGTGGTTCGCTAGACAAGCAAGTCATAAACAATATGATAGAAAATATAAATTCTAAGGCAATAAAGAAACGCTTCGAAAGGAGTCAATAAAGAAAAAGCTTCAAAAGGTATACTTTGATGACAGAGTATGACTAAAAATCCTGGCTATGATAAAAAATTATCTGAGGTACACTAGATCAGCAAGTCAAACAAAATGATAGAACATATAAATTCTAAGGCAATAAAGAAAAGCTTCAAACGGAGGCAATAAAGAAAAAGCTTCAAAAAGTATACTTTAATGAAGGAGTATGATTAACAATCCAGGCTATGATAAAAAATTATATGAGGTTCACTAGACCAGAAAGTCATAAATAACATGACAAACATAAAAATTCTAAAGCAATAAAAAAAAGCTTTGAAAGGAGACGATAAAGAAGAAGCTTCACTGGGTATACTTTGATGAAGAATTATGATTTACAATCATGGCTAACATAAAATATTATATGAGGATCACTAGAGCAGCAAGCCAAAGAACAACATGATGAAACATATTCTAAGGCTTTCTAAGAAGTATTAAAAGTACAACATTGACCCTTTAACTGAAAGAATAATTGTAAAGTTCATGTAGCCACACCTCTCATCATAGTAGAGATCTCAAGTTCAAATCACCCTCTCCCAATGTTAAACAGAAAAATGAACCCAAATTTATGCTAATTGTTATGAACTTATGGTGATATGAATGGTTGAAATTTGGAAAACAAGACATGGAAACTTACAGGAATTCCCAAACCCCAAGATTTGGCTGCAGCAATAAGGGCTTGGGATAGACCATTGGCTCCTCGTCCATCCTCACTATAGCCCCCAAGGAAGTATGCACTCAAAAACCATCCTATCAATCCACAATTCCACTTTTACATAAGTTATATAATGAAAATCTTATTATTATTTTTCTTTGAGGTGAATTGCACTAAACATTCTCAAAATAGATCCAAACTCTAAATTGGATCTTAAACTTCAAAATATTCTAATTGAGGCCTCAATGTATCAGTACCATATCAATCACGTCCTTCTATCAGTCTCGCTATTAGCTTGAGTGTAAATCAGTAAGTGTCAACTCAAGTCTGAAGCATAATTAGATATCAAATTATAAATGTGTACCTACAACATGTATAACTTGTATTTGATGTGTTAAAAAAATAAGCTTCTTAAATTTGTTTCAATATTGTTTGTCTTCTTAATACGTACTTATTTACAATTAGAACTTACATGTTTTATATATGTCACATGTCAAGTATGAACCGACAATTAAAACCTAAATGGTAGTTAGTCTTTGATTGATACAATATGAGTAAAAGTATCATGGAGGCCCTTGTACTAGGAGACAGATTGCATTTTACCCCCTCAATTCAAAAAATGAGCAAATTAGTCTTTGTACATTAGATCAAAGAGCAAATCGATCCTTCTGGTAAAAATTATATCAATTTCTAATATTAAAAATAGGTCCTTGTATGTCAAAATGAGATGCCATACTGTCAGGTTATTCAATATGGTAAAAATAAATTAAAATTTTAACGATAGAAATAAATATTTTACAGAAAGGACCAATTTAGCAATTTGGACCATAGTACAAGGGCCTCCATACCTACAATATAAGTTTTTATACAATGTCTAGGACCACTCATGACACCCTTGATCAAGCTTGAACCCATTTCCTCTTACAAGTGCAAGATTGCCAAAGACAACCGAGCTAACACTCAATTGGCCCAATATGATTAAATTACAGTGAAATGTAAAAGTTAAAAGAATACCAGCCAAGAAAGGGTCAGCTGTACGTATTGTATCCATTGCAAAAATGGGGAGACCATGGTTATATCTTCCAATTGCAGAAAACAAAAGCAAAGCCAACACATCCCCACCAGCAAGCAAAGCCACTCGACTGTCACATAACAATCCAAACAATTAAAAGAATAAAAAAATTAAAAATAAAAGGAAAAAGAAAAAGCTTTTAGCTACCCCCATTTGGAAAGACGAGAAGAAGAAGAACTGGGTTTTTCGAACTGGATAACACCTTCCAAAGGGACATCATCTTGACCAACGAAAACGGTGTCGTCGCCATTGTTGAAAGGAGAAGGCGAAGGAGGAGGAGGAGGGGAAGATTGTTTAGGGGCAGAGTCTAGGCCTCCTTCAGCCTTGGCGAGAGTGATTTGAAGGGGTTTTCGTGAATTTCTTGAAGGGATGAATTTGGGTCTTTTATGGATTGAGGAATTGGAAATTGAAGGTTGAATTGGGACAGTGAATTTGAGTGAACATTTTTTAGCCGACAATGCTCCGCTTGGACAGCTTATCAGAAACATGTTTGAGCTTCTTTCGGTTTTGTGTTGGGTTCTTTTTTGGATTCCCAAAAAGGGAATTTATTTGTTATTACAAAAAAAAAATCAAGGGAAAATGCTGGCGTTGATATTTTCTCACCACTTTCTGGAGAGCTGAAATTAAAGAAATAAATTTTCTGTTTTTTTCTCGGTTTTTTTTCTTTTTATCTCAACCGTCTGTTTGATTGGTTCAAACCCACCAAAGGAAATCTATATCAAATCCCTCCAAGCCAGAAGCTTGATTTAGCATTTGGAAAAGGTCTTTTTTTTTTTAACAAGTGGCAGCATTACTTTCCAGAGCTAGAAATCCAAATTCAACCAATGGGATAATAATGATAAGGTAATAATGGGAATGGATTGATTTTGATTTGAATCAATTTTTATTAGGAGTGTTATACCAATGGAATTGTAATTATAGTTTCTTTAAGCCTACTATGACAGTATTTTGTTGGAAACTTCTTCACTGAAGACCTTTCATAAGGAACCTTTCGACTGAAGACTTTTCGTTGGGAACCCCTCGTGAAAATTCATGGGCTAACAGCCTTCGGCCTTCGTTAAGAACCCTTCGACTAATAACTTGTAAGACGAGCAGGCTCACTCATTATAACAAGGGAAAACAATATCAATACAAAATAACTTAAGACACAAATAAGATTACACAAGACATATCATGATACCAATCATATTCGTTTGGCATCTAACCTCCAACTTGCCAATGCGACCCGGCACTATGAAACAATAAGTGACTCACCATATAACCCAATAGCACAAGGGAGGGAGATGGACACTAGAACACAGACTTCTCCACCTTTCTCCTTTCTCTTTCCTTTTTATCTTCTCTTTCATCAACTCCTACCTTTTGTTGACACTTGGTCTCATTAAGGAACAGTTCAAGTTCCAATTGTTTTTTTTTTTTGGCTAAATCGGATTCCAGTTGTTTTATTTTGGATTTTGATAATTTTAGGTTCCAATTTTAAGTTCCCACTTGAGTTAGATTTGGGTTATTTCATTTACCTAAGTAATTTTGGACTAAAAACATTTTGATTTTGAGTAATTTCAAGTCATTTTAATTCGGATCACCTAACAATAAGGCCCAAGAAGGGTTGAAACAGCCAACCAATAAAAACCAGTTGAATAAAAAAGACATAGCTTCATTATTAACATTGCCTGACAGAGTAGTGAAACTGCACAAAGAGAGATTAGAATTACATGATACCCTGATTTCTGTACGGACAAATCATCATAATCTAAACACAATATATATATGAGCACTGCCGGGCATGGTTATGGCACAATATTACGTCTAAAAGTGGAAATGGACCAAATCATGGTCAAACTTTTCCTAAGCCTGTTTAGTTAAAAAAATTCACTAACCCTTCAAAGTTCGAACCCCCAAATGTGCCGAGTGATCATCTTGAAGCATCAACAGATAAAGGCTCAAGCTCTCCATCATGATGTTTCTGATCCTGTTTGCTAGAAGCACCGGCGTTGCATTCCTTTAAACCCTCACCATCAAAGTTTGCTCCTTCGGTCTGAGGTGGCCTGGCATTTGTAGGTGGCTCTCGAGAGTCATCATTAACTTGATTTGATTTTCCATCAACTGCGTTCCCAGTAATCCCATTGAACCCACCAGTCACTGTACCCACTAGACCAACCCCATCGTTCATGCAAGGGGGATAGGCAGATACAGTTCCATAAGGTGGCGGGCAAAGTCTTGGTCCAAGCATTACAGGGGCATAAAAGGAGCTCCTCGGAGTAACGGGAGGGACACCATAACCGATCCTACCATATCCAATGGTTGGGTACCCATTGCCATAAACACCACTTCCGTAAACATATCCATCAATGGTATTATACCCAATAAGAGGAGCATAACCAGGGAACATACCATATCCAGGACTACCGGGAACATAATCAAAAGGTTGAAAACCATTATAAGGTGATACCGGTACAACACCAGCCTTCATGTTATAACCATTGTTACCACCATTATTCCCTTCTTTCGGCACTGCACGTTTGACTTCCACAAGCCTATTACTCAACTCATGAAAGCTCTTCTGCATAACATTGTCCACAGCCTCTTCCAATTCGAAAGTAACAAACCCGAATCCTCTAGGCCGGTTAGTCAAGCTGTCATGCATCACAACTACGTCGGTTATTCTACCGAATCTTTCAAAGTAATTCTTAAACTCTTCCTCGGTTAGACTAGCGGATAAACCCCCTACGAAGATCTTTTTAGTCCTAAAGTGATTATTGCTATCAACAGGTTCACTACCACCATTCCTACTCGGCTGTTCATTCAAATTGTGGTGCTGATGTCGCTGAATTTGGTTTTGTTCGCTTCGGGGTATCGCCTTTTTCACTTCTACCTAAAAAATCCAAGCAATAACCATAATCAAACAACCCAAAAAAAAACCTAGATGCCTTGCTATTCTATCTCTAAACAAATTAAAAACTTTACTCTAAATCAATTAACAAATTACATAGATATAAATTAACTGAAAGACAAGCTTTGAACTGACCGTTCTACCAAGAATTACATGGCTAGCTTGAAGAGCTTTATCAGCTGAAGAAGGTTCAGAGAACAACACAAAGCCGAAACCACGAGGGCTTTTGGTGTTCTTGTCTTTAGCTACGACAGAGCTAACGACGTTGCCGTATTTGCTGAAATGATCCGTGAGAATAGCTTCACTTGTCTCCCGAGATATCCCTCCCACAAACAGTTTGGCTTGATCAGATTCCATACTCTTTTGCTCCAATCTTAACCCTAAAACCCCAGCTACTGAAACCAGAAAAGTAAAAATAAAAAATCCCCCAATTGGAACAAAAACACACGAATTACATTAATTTGCACAAGAAAAAAGAAATTGCGGTAAAACAATAGACACCCTAACCCTAAAAACACGAATTACATCAATTTGCAAAACAAGGAGTAAGAACAGCTCTAAAACCCTAGAAATATTATACCACTGGAATTGAAAACAAAGAAGCTTAGAAACCCTAAACCTAACAGAAAGTAAAAAAAATTCCCAAATCGACAGTCACCTGTAACCCTAATTCAACCCTAGAAATATTATACCACTGGAATTGAAAATAAAGAGACTTAGAAACCTTAAACCCAGCAGAAATTAAAAAAAATCCCCCAAATCCAGAGTCACATGTAACCCTAATTTAACAGAATACTAAAAACTCTGACCTAATATTTTTAGGGTTTATAGCAATAAACCCTAAAAAAATTTGTGCAAGAGACAACGAACAGCGAAAAAACAAAATGTTTAACTTTTTTAACCTGAACAAATGGAAAAAAAAAAAAAAAACAGTAAGGTTTGTAACGCGTGACGAAAGTCGAAACAGGTGAAAAATCTAACCTTTGTTTGAAAAGAAAAAGAAAATGGGTTGAAAAATTTGGGAACTCGAAAACCTAATTTAATGGGCTTTAAGTTAACACAATCCAATTTGAAGTTGGACTAGTTTTTAAGGGTTTTACGAAGGGGTGCATGCTTCTATTGATTTCAATTTAGGGTTACTTTAATAATAAGTCCTTAAATTATTCTTTTTGTTTAAGTTTGGTACTTAGAGCACGTTTGGTTCGCTGTAATGGAATAGAGGTGTAATAGCAAATCAATTGTTTGGTTGAATGTAATGGAATAGAGGCGTAATAGTATTCTTGTGTTTGGTTGAATGGAATAGAGGTGTAATAGCATAATGGAAAAAACTAAAGTGACTAAAATACCCTTAGCATAAATTTGTTTTGGTAAATGATTATTTTAATTGTTATTTAAATTTTAATAAGATTATTAATATCAATAATAAATAATTTAATCATATTTAAACATAATTATTATTAAATATATTATAATTAAAATATATAATTATAATAAAATTCTTAATAATCAATATTCTTATATGAATTTCTTGAAATCATAATATATGATACTATAAAATATAAATTAACATAATTATTATTAAATATATTATAATTAAAATATATAATTTAATAAAATTCATAATAATTAATATTCTTATATGAATTTACTCAAATCATAATATATGATACTATAAAAGATAATTTGAAATAATTAATATTAAATATATTTTAATTAAAATATATGGTTTAATAAAATTTAAAATAATTATAACTAATAAATTATCTTATATGAATTTGTATAATTTAAAATAATTATTATTACATATAATTTAATAATAATATAATAAAATTCTTGATAATAAATTTTCTTATATGAATTTATACAATTTAAAATAATTAATATTAAATATAATTTAATAATGATATATAATTTCATAAAATTCTTAATAATAAAATGTTTTTATATGAATTTACTAAAATCAGCATTTATTTCTTGAGAATTATATTCTGCATAAACATAATTAACTTATATTAAGAAAAGGTTAGATGAAAATGAAATTCTACATCATAATCCATATGTTATATAGTTTTACAACATCAAAAAGTTTGAACATTGATTTTTAATGGTGAGAAAGAAATCTTCTGACCCATTCCAATCGAGAACAGAAGGTAAACTAAAGAAAACGATCATTTAAGTTGGATGATCTGGAATTTTACTCAAAGCTTCATACCGCTGATCGTCGGTTAAAACTTTAATTTCCCATAAGGTTGAATATAAATTTGAAGCTTTCTCTTACATCTTTTGATATTCTTCTAACTTCTGCTGAACTACCACCTCGGAGGCAATACTCCTATTGATTTGATCGCCAACGGCCTTGATGTTTTCGGCCAATAAAGTGGCAGCCTCATCAAATGAAGAATACATATTATCACGAGCATCAGATTTCTTCTTTCTCTTGTTCGAAGATGAGAAACCCCCTTGGTCTCTATCTCCTCGCCGCTCCGGACCAGAAACATCCATATCGTCCAAAGAGACGTCAGCTTCGCAGTCATAGAATGTGTTTCTCTCTTCATTTATATCTGTAGTAGGTATATCCTCAGCATTTATTTCTTAAAGAACATCAGCAGCTATTTGAGCATCTTTCCCAGTCGCTCGATCTCTTGCGTATGTGGCAGTCAGCTGGTCGTAGTAAGGGAAAGTACGGTGTCTGAATTGAGCGGCTTCTTTGTGACTCTAAAAAAAATGAGGAAATCATATTAGTTATAAGTTTGGTAAAAAAACAAATAAAGACTTGAAATACATTTTACCTTTACATAGGAGTCCCAAACTACATCTTCAGCAACAACGAGCTGCCTATGCTCGTCCCAACCAAAACCGTTATTGTTTTGGCCATTAAGCATGTCATAGACGATTGACCATTCCCTTTTTAGTAACCTAATCCGAGATTCAATATTTGGTTTCGCCTTCAACATTACATTTGGTAAAGCCTTTTCTAGCATTTTTTCCAACTCGTTCAAATAACCGGCTTTGAACCTGGTATCAGCATTAAATGTTCCTACATTGTGCAAGTCCACTATGCAAGAAACTAAGGCTGCATCTTCTTCTGGAACCCATTTTCTTTTGGTTCCTCGAGAAGCTTGAGAAGAAGCATGTGATTGTGGAACACCTGACATAATTATCTTAAGAAAAAAAAACAAATTAACATTATTTACTATTTTTAATATCATGAATCAAAAGGTGAACAGTTTATAAAATTATATCGTTAGTTCAATATCATGAATCAAAAGCTCAATACTAAATTTAAAATTATAACACATGCTGAATGAAAAGATAATTAAATTATAATTCAACAAAGTTTAGTACAATACAGAATTTTAATCAAACACCACCAAAGTTTCATAAACTAGATACATAAAATAACATCAACAAATTAAGTCAAACTCAATTTGTCCCTAAACCTAACTAATTTCTAGATGCTTGCCATTCATCGAACATTTGGTTGGCTAGTTCCATCCTCCAAGTAGCCCAAGCATCCGATGGATGAATATTTGTGATATTCGGTTCATGTCATCCACCACATTACTAGGTAATCCTTCTCCCACCTCCGCTTCAATGGGATCAATACTCATATGGGTTCGAATAAAATTATGGAGCAAACAACATGCAATAATAATTCTATTGTGCACCCTTACAGGATAAAACGATTGACTCCTAAGTATTCCACATCTAAGTTTTAATAAGCCAAAGCATCTTTCAATAACATTACGTGCTGAGGCATGTTTCATATTAAAAAACTCTTGCGGAGAACTTGGCTGATAACCCTGACGCCACTCGTTCAAATGATATCGCTGTCCTCTAAATGGTGCAAGAAATCCATTACAATTTGTGTATCCAGCATCAACTAGATAATAACAACCTATAAAATAATTTTTTTTAAATGATTAATTCAGCACACAAAGTTTGATCTTAATGAATGATTCAAAGTCCTCTAACTATACACTTTACCATGAGGAACTTTTAGTCCATGTCTTCTACTAGTGGCATCTTGAAGCACCCGTCCATCGGCAACTGAACCTTCCCAACCAGGAAGAACATAAACAAATTGCATCTCAGGTGTACAAACACCTAGCATATTTGTTGCTATGTCACCTTTTCGCGTTCGATATCTAGGTTTATCAACTGTTGGAACCCTAATCTTGATGTGGGTTCCATCAAGAGCACTTAAGCAATTCTATATCACATGATATAAAACCTTAAGTTAGAATACTAATTTAAATCTAAATCAAGTTTTCGCGTACAAGCTATTTATAAAACTCAGTCCAATACCTTAAACCATTTCCACCTTGTGTTAGAAGAATCGGCTGTAATTGGCTTCGGCTTTTTAAATAACACATCTTGTAAGCGTATGACAGCATTTAAAACACTATGGAATGCTCTGCTAACAGTTTCTCCGAACCTTCTAAAGTGATGCTTGATAACTCGATTTTTGAGGTGATGAGAGATGATATGTAAAAACATTGCTACTAGCTCATCAACAAGCATGAACCTTGACGACTTCAATCCCCCTATTGATTCTAACATCTCACATAGTTTAAAAAAACCAGTTCTATTCATCCTAACTTGTTCAATACAGGTCCGGTCACTAGCATATACAAGCCTTTTCACATAATCCTGTTTTGCATAAAAATCTAAGGTATAGGACCTAATCCTTGGTCTATGTAGGCTAAGGCTGGCACCCATTCTAAATAAGAACCAAATCACAATTCTACAGATTTCCAACCATATTGTCACAGCAGTACCAATTCTTTTACGCCTCACATTTTGTGCAATTAAAGGCAGACAAGCCATTACTGCAACATTTTAAAATTAGAACACACTATCAAATAATTGAAGTTGCAATTACACATTATCAAATAAAAATAAACAGCACAAAATTAGAACACACGAAGCAAAAAAGTATCTATTAAATGATATCGTCCTAACTTTAATTTCATCTCTTTATCAATCACCCAAACAATAATGAAAGAAAAGATATTTAAATACATTTTAAATATATTAAAATTTAAAGGTATATGTATAATTGACCTAAAATTAATTTGGTTTACTAATGAAATTGAAGTTTTAAAACTTTTATAACATTTTAAATTTAAATTTCATTTTGTAAAAATATATATAACTTAGGAGTGATTTAAAACATATTATTTGTTATGGGTAATGGAACAGACAGAGATTGCAGCTGCCATAGGGCATTTCTAAAGAATCTTGAACTTGTTTTACTGTCCAAATATTTTTACATTAACCTATGCATATGGTCTCAAAACAGTACTATGAAACAGTGTTGAAGCTGTGTTTGGTCGTAAGGTGATGAGGGTTTCCACTGACCTATAGAGCTGGGAAGGCCAAGATTTTGCCATCAAAATGTTGGAATCTATTATTTAGATTTTAAAATATTTAAAATCTCAATATCAACAGGATACTTTTGTTAGTTTAGTTATATGGATTAAATTGTAAATACGTATGTATCTATTGTATGGACAACTTGGGTCCAATGTATTAAAAAAATTAAGACAATGCTTATTAAATTTTAGGAGGCTATTTATCATTTTTGTGACATATCATATCTAAATTGTTCATACAGTAGGTACATACGTTTTATAATTTAATTCATACATTTTAAATATGTTCCATATCGTATTTAAGTCGACATTTGATGTTCAATTAACTGATCAGACTAAAAGAATGTAAAATAACAAAAAAAATTGAAATAAGAGTAGTCGATGATAAAAATTTCAGCTTTAGGTACAATGTGTATTATAAGATGTCTTCTTATTCAATGATAACCCGATGTGATAAAAAACAACAAAAAAACTACAAATCTTTTCTTAAATTATAAATTAACTACGAAAATAGCTCAAACAATCCTAAGATTTACTCCTAGAATTATTAGCCAAAACAAATTGGGCCACATTATCAATTTCCCACCCACCTCATGGACTACAGCAACATCTTGGTCCATATTATGCCCCACCGCCAATTATTTTTAACCTTCCAAACATATCAAGCAGCTACTCAAGTACGTCAAATACCCAAACTGAAAAAAAAATTGTATTGTAGAAGGTAACAAAAGAACTAAGGGCCAGAGATTCAAATTGCGTTCCGCTACCGAAATAGCGGCCGTTATATAGCGGTAGCGGCGCCGTCCGAAATCGCAATTGCTGAAAATAGCGGTGTGAAGCGGATTCACTCCGATAGCGGTGGATCACGGCCGCAATTTAACGGGTAACGGCCAATTGCGGCAATAACGGGCCGCTATTCGCCTTATTTTCCGTTAACAGCAAACTAAAAAAAAAAATCATCTCCTCTACAAAAATCAACAGAAACACTGAAACAACAGCAAGAAGCAATCAAAGTCCAAAGATTCAAAACTCAACAGCAATAGAAAATATAAAATCCTATTTCTCATACCCATGGATCGTGAATACTGAATACCTCAACAAAACAAGCAGCAAAAGCAGTACAAAGAAAAGTTTCAGCGAAAGAAAAACTCAGGATCTGCCATTAGGAACCGAAGATGAGAAATGGGTAGCAGTAGCACTTAGCAGTAGCAGAGATCTGGGCGAACAAAAAAAGGGGAAAAAAAAGTTGGTTGAGTAACAGTGAAAGAGGAAAAGAAAATGAAAAGCCGTCGGGGTTGAGTGGGTTTGCCATCGGGGCGTGCCGGCGTGGATTAGGAGGCGGCAGTGGCGGAAAATTTGTGTGAAAACTGAAAACAGCAAAGGCTGGCCGCTGCCCGCTAGTGAAAAAAGGTTGAATTTGGTGAAAACACTATTCCTATTTTGTTTGTCTAGGGCCCTAGCAATTTGAGAAGTTGGGGATTTCTAATAACAAGGAAAGGTTTGAAACAGAATAGAGGTAACCGTTTCATTTCCTTTATATGTTATTAGATTTATAATTTTAGTTTATATGTTATTTTTAATTAATATTGTAATTATGATTTATAATGATAATTATTTATTATTTATCATTATTTTAAATTTTCATAATTTTCATTACTTAGGGTTTGTTTAGGGTTACACACAAAATTATATTAATAAAAGTTCATAAGCGTTAGAAAATAATCTAAAAATTATTATTTTTATAATTATAATTATAATTACTATGTTTTACAATAAGTTGTGCGACTTTTAAAAAAATTCACGACCGCGATACACGCAGTAACCGCAATAGCGTCCGTTATGTCCGCGACCACGATAAACGCGACGCGACCGAAAACGTGACCGCGACCGCAATTTAAATCCCTGCTAAGGGCGAAGGCAAAGGCGTATACAAGTCCCTTACTCTCCCATAAAATGGAAAATTTCAGCTTTAATCACTTTTATGTTTATAAAATTTTAAATAAATACATGATAAAATTATAATTTGACTCTTTTAGAAATGATAAACTTACGATTTAGTCTTTTTAAAAACTATAAAGATGTTTGTCAATACAATGGTAAACTTGCATTTTAACTCTCATAACAATATATAACTTAATCTCGGCCTATTAAAAAAAATTTGTGGATTCCCTTTTGCAAAAGAACGTAACCAATAACAAATAGATACATGAAAGCAAAATCAAGAGGTCAGGACAAGAGTAAAAGCTAATGATGGACTCATTTTGTAGCCTTTGTTAAGCAATTAGCCATCCTATCACATTCTCAATGCATATGTGTAATACCAATATCTCAATATCAATGCAACAAGTCTCCAATGGCATGAATGACATACGAATTCAGTTGTTGTATCATTAGAGTACCCTTAACATGATGCAATGCTTCCAAACAATTTATTTCTAACAACACATCACAACGGCTATGGATTTTCCGAAACAACAAAGTATAACAGAAAAATTATTATACTTGTCAAAAAACAAGATGAAACAACAAAGTATAACAGTCAAAATTTCAAACAAAATCTCACTGTCCAGCAGTACAATTTTCAGTGTTTCAAACCACATATCAAACATAATACAGTTGGTGAATCCGGTTGAAGACTACACACATGAACATGCCACAATCCAAGGCAAAGGCAGGCAAAGATATGAAAAGTTCAAGATTCATACCTCAAACCAAACGCTAAGACCGAGAGAAAAAATGAAGCAGTGGATCACAAGAATCAGCAGTGAATTAATCCTTCCAGACTGCAAGTCAAGCCGCTAACAGAGCATGCATGCCTGGATCACAAGAATCAGCAGTGAATTACAGCTGCAGCTATGTCATTGAAATCAGCAGAAAAGGTTTAGACTTGTTCACGGAATTTACAAAGTTAAATCAACAAGAAGCATGATTCAACAAACTGCTACAAACTTTCACAAGAAGACAGAATTTTTAAAACATGAATTTTTAACCATATTAGTGAACACTTGAAGCACGCAATTCCAAGCAAAAAGTGGAGGGGATGATATCAATTTCCTCTCTTTTTGGATTTCTATTTGTTAATGACAAATGCAACCTCAGATTTCAGCTACTCCAACATAAATAGAATAGGGTAACAATTTAATAGCTGAAGGAGCCGGACAAGAACTTCTTTCCGAAAGCTTGCAGTCCGTGGACCAGCAAGATGCTTCTGGTAACAAGCTTCTGCAAGATGTTGGGCTGTGGATATCTCACAAGATAAAGGTGTTACCTTCAATTGACTAACCTCTGGCTTTTGTTCGATACATGGCTACTGATTCGATATAACATCTTAGACTAAATTTCTAACTCCAATAACTAATTTAACGTTAAAAATCCATTGGCATGAACTAATCAAATTTGTGTTAAAAATAGATACAGATTCGTTTTCTACAAAGATATACAGAAGCAATGCATCAAAGCAAGCCAGCCATTACTGAATACAACTGCCTCCAAGACTCAACAGCCAAAAAATCTAAAATCTGAACTGTAACAAGAAAAACAATTACAAGACAAATGGCGAAAAAATGGTTTGAAAAGCAAGAACCCTTAGCAAAGAAAAAATGTTTGGTCTGCATTCGGTTGCTGTTGCTACTGCTTTTTCACAATTGGCTTAACAAAAACCTTCGTCTTTCTCTTTTTTTTTTTTTGTTTAAATTCAAATACCAGAACATGATTTAACCAAACCAACAAAAACAAAGAACCCCCAAAAAGACCGTAACTGTGCAAAAATAGGCCTAAATTCAAAGCTGAGTAGACTAATTTTGGACTTGAAAAGAGTCGCTCAATGCTAAAGTTAAAGAAACAGAGCCATACCTCAGAGGAGGGAGACGCCGCAACCTGTTCGAATGGAGTATTGAAAGAGGAGAAGGGTTTAGGGCTGGGTTTTTGAAGAAAGGGCAATTTTCACTGGCAACTGCTGTTGAGATTACTCACAGGCGATCTGAGACGGTGGAGATTTGGTTCGAAGAAAATTGCTGTTGATGTTGGGAGGGAGAGGGTGGGGTGGAGCAGCAGATTTTGGCTGGGGAGGGTAAAACAGAGACGATTAGCTAATCCTTACTTTTGGAACGGAATGGCTAATCGTTGTTGAAGCAGAGAAAATGAGGAATACATCCGTGTTGTAATAGGCCTGTAATAGGCAATACATCAAACCAAACACGGGATTAAGTGGAAATTAGTGAGGCCCACAGAATAGGGGTGTAATGGCTAATCCATTACACCAAACCAAACATGTTGTTAGTCTTTTTTTTTTCTTGTCGAATCAGGTACTTAAACTGTAATTTTGTAACCATTATGGGCGTTGACTTCATCTTTGTTAAAACAAAACACTTCCGCCAATGATGAATTGGCATGTAATTAAAATTTTATTTTCCTTTACTTTGGTTAAAATTTGACAAAGAAAACTGTAATATTAAATGAAATTTATTATATGATTAAATATAAATATGTATGTTTAATAATATTAAAAATTATAAGTATGTATGTTTAACAATATTAACAAAGGTATTCATTGAGTCTTAGCTCAATTGACATGGATATTGTTACCAATACAGGAGAACATGAGTTTGAGTGTACTGAAGCGCATTATCCTCCTATTTATGGGTTGGAGAGAAACTATGAGTAATTTTAGACATTATTTAAAAAATAAATATGATCAGAATATTCGCGTAAGGCTTAATTTTAGGCATTATTATTGTAATGTTGGCACATTATAGGATCATATATCGGTAATTATTGCTTCACAATATTGAGAGATTTCGGTGGCAAGTATAAATTATATTAATATTGTAACACTCTGAAAATGTCGAGGTTATAAATTCCTCGGTAGTCTTCATTTACATACAATAAACTAGTTTTCTTACTCATCGCATTGAAATGTATAAAATCATTTTATATTTTTTTAAAATAAATAAATTATATTGTTTTGATAATTGGGGAGAGGAATCGGTTATTTGAGATTAAACTCAATCTCTCATGCTTACAACATAATGTTCTTATACAAAATCAATTAATTATATTAAAATAAATTTAAACATATTCTTTCATGTAAATTATTTTATCTTTAAAAGTTTTTAATTTTAAATAATAACTGTACATACTGTAAAAACATTGTAGTCCAATACTATGTATTATAAAATTTTAAAATACTATATTAATTATTATGTTTTCAAAATTCATTTTTTTTTAAAAATTGTTTTAAATTAATTTTAATTTTATTGTTTAAAAAATTATAATTATTTATATTATGTCACTAATCAGATTCTATTGTTAAATTTAACCTAATTATTTAGAAATATAACTTAATTAGAAGTACTTGGAACACTCGTATTAATTAGCTAGGACTCTTCATCATGACTTTAGGGTCCATACCATCTTTTATGAACCCTTACCTCCTAAGAGGTCGAGAGTTGTTTGATAAGAGCCTTCGTGTGACAGGCAATTGAAGATTAACGTTGAAGCAACTTGGAGAGCTAGCGAGCGACTGGTAGCATTTTGGTGCGATTGTTCGAGACTCAGAAGAGATGGTGCGCGCGGGTATGCGCACGAGCTGGTGTGTGCCGTCGGTGCTTCTTCCACCGAGGCCTTAGCCATTAATTGTTGATACTCTTAAGATGGCCCGTGAGTTGGGTTTTAGTCATATTATTATTGAGTTGGACTGTTCATGGTCGAATTCTTGAGGAGGCCATTTATTTGCGTTCATTTATATATATTTATACAGCAAGAAAAAATCTACACAAGCATGTTGCTTTTAAGGATTTGACAATGATATACACTATAAAGAGAAAAACAAAATAAATTTAAAATTGGTTTAAAATAGGTTTCCCTCCCAACCAATGACAAAAATGAAATTATAATAAAAATTTTAAAATTATTTCCAAAAAAAAAAACAAAAAGAAAGAAAGAAAATATGAATATACAGCTCAAATCCAGGAGGCAGTGATGGTAACTCGCAATAAGGACACAAATATCAGTGTTTGTGGACCCTATTGCAATTTCGTACGTTTCTTTTTCTTAAATGAAAAGTTTGGTATGAAATTTTACGTAAATATTTGTATTAGGAGTTTGTCCCATTTTAATTAAAGATTTGGTAAATTAATCTTTATACGTTAGATTAACGAGCAAGTTGATCATTTCTTTTAAAAAAATTATTCATTTTTACTGACAGAATAATCAGAATATGTCACATGTACCTCATTATGATGCACAAAGACCGATTTTAACAGTAGAAATAGATGAAACTTTTAATAAAATGGCTAGTTTACTCTTTAATCTAATGTACACAGACTTATTTGTCCGATTTTCAAGTAGAAGGGGCAAAATGCAATCCTACTTCTAATATAATGACCTCCATAGTACTTTTGCCCATTACGTGAAAATGCAATTATATAATATAAGTTAGGGTAAAGTACATCAGTGATCACTCAACTAGTCATACATTTTTATTTTGATAATTCAATTTCAAATAGTTACAATTAGGTTACTTAATTATTAGGAATATGGGTTTTGGTCACTAAATAGTTAAATGACTAAAAGAAGAATGACATTGTTGTTTTCTAATTAGCGCAATAATGAATTTAGCCTTTAACATTTACGGTTTATGTCCAATTAGTGTTAATTCTAAAAAATTAATCATTAATGTTTACACATCGTCTCAATTTGTTATTAATTACAAAAAATTAAAAAATTCATAATAATCTTCAAAAAAACTTTAAAACAATAAAAATTATAATTATTTAAAAATTCAAAAATACATAAAAGGATTATTTTTTCTCCACAAAGAAACTCTCTTATAAAATGCTTAGATTTGATGATAGACAATGGTACTTAATATAAGGTTTAAATATGCTACATCTCTTTGTACCCTTCACAAAATTAGAATTTAGTTTTGTATTTTTATTTTTAATAATTTAGTCCCTTTTACTTTTTAAATTTTAAAATTTAGATCTAATTGTTAGCATTGCTATTTTTTATTGAATTTTTGGTGTGATATTTTGAAATAATAATAATAAGCTCACTTGATAGCAATGTCACTAAAAAATGACGTTATAATGAACTGAATTTTACAAAATAACTTTACCAGTGTAAACAATTGAACCTGAATTTTAGAAACTGAAAAGTAAAGGGACTAAATTCCTAAAAATAAAAATATGATGATTAAATTCTAAATTTATGAATAGTATAAAGACTTATGACATATTTTAACATTCTGTTCGAGATTCCAAAGATTGTCAAGCTGCCATGATTGAGACCTTTATTACTGATAGTACATTCACTTCAAAGTCCATCACCTTCTTCTGCTGCTTCTTCTTTTTCTTCAACCATCGAACCATGATTCTTATTATAAACCGGTCTTCTAACTTTAAAACATCTGAATTACTTTTTCAAACTATTAATGTTATATCAATAAGAACATTTCATTGTTAAAATCGTTAATTTAACTGTTAAACGAGACATCAAATCTTACGTGACATAAATTAAAATGAAAATTTTAAAGAAAAACGAATATTATAAAAATAGATATTATAAAAATATTGATTTTGAGGTTTTTGAAGTTGATGCAAAAACTACTATTCATCATCTTTTCTTTCGATTTTGCTTTATTTGTAGTTTTAATTTTAAAAGTTATACGGCAACATTTTACTCTCTTTTTAAATTATATCACGTAAGATTTTACATGTCATTTAATGGAAGAACTTGATCGATATAATATCGATAATTTGATGATGTAATTAAAACGTTTTGAAATTTGAAGATCAATTTAAAATAAATATCATAATTTAGAGATATATGGTGTAATTAATTATAAGATTATATAATATAATTCTACAAACTATAAAGTCAAATTTTGAATTAAAATTAAGTGGGACAAAAAATCCTATTACAACAGAAAATAAATAAATGGTCTCTGTGTCGTCAATGAGGGAGGCGAACCTCTCAAATGCCAACATCAAAACTTTTGCCCACTTCCAATTCCTCTATTTTTTATTTTTTTTTGAATAAAAAAATTGCAGGCAATTAATCAGCCAACGGAAATTTTTTGTTTTTACTTTAATTTTAAGCAAAATTTTTTATACAATATGCTGTAACATGGCCCATTTTGATACGATGTTTCAACGTCCTATTTATAGAAAATCTTTCACAAAGCTGCTAAGGTACATATGGGTATTTATGATTTATTATTTATATAGTACAAATTCATAAAATATATTAAATCTCGTGTGTTGGTTTAATGGTCAGGATATTCATTGTTTCAGGTGTGATTTGAGTTTGAGTCGCGTTAGTTGAGTCCCTGTTAGAGATTGATTTAAATTCAAAATGATACGAATTTGAAATGATTCAATTTCTAAAATATTTGAAAATTTTAAACCCAAATTAATCTAATCCAAAATCAATCTGACTCATCCAGTTCACAAATCTAAATATATATTACTAATACAGTAAGAACTACCATATATCAAAACAAATAATTTTCTCTATCTGAGGATGGATAGAAACGGCAACTTGACAGGCAAAGGCATGTTTAGGTGCATTTAGGGTCACAATTGCATTACTTGCAATGTTGTTTTCTGCATTTTCGGACATGTGTCTCGAGACATCAAAAACATGTCTCTAGACCTCAAGAACAAAAACTTGAATTTCTTGCTTTTTTGGGTACATGTCTCGAGACATGGTTCCATTGTCTTGGGACTTCAAACTTCAAAGCTAAAATCATGAAACAGATGAGGCATGTCTTAAGACATGGCTTCACTGTTTTGAGACATATCCTTGCTTTTTGCTAGTTTGACCCGTGATTCGTAACCTAGCTCTGTGTTTGACCCCAGAGGAATATATGTGAACTTACATTCATAACATACTTAAATTATGTTGGTCATATTGGTTTTATCTTTAGCTTTGATGATAAGTGTTTGTCTGAGTTGCTTCAGTGACAAAATGTAGCTTATTGCATTCGATTGGTGTCTGAGTTAAGTGTAGGGTGTCACACTTCAAGGTTTAGAGTTTTTACACCATCCACATCAACTGTTGGAGGCTCCCCACCAATTAGTATTAAGTGTCAAGTTCTCTCATGCATGGACTTAATAAATTTTCTTATCATTGCCTTTTAGTAGGCATAATTTGTGTCATCCAACATAGGGGATCTCGAGATTGATGTACCATCCATCTTTCCAGCAAATCAATAACATGATCACTTAATTCGTCAAGTGACTAGCTTTGATACCAAATAGAGTTTGTTAATTTTGCCTTCTAGATGCACGTTTAGTTGCAATTGGCTTTATTAACTAAAAAAGTAAACCTAATATGGATAAAAAATTTGGTTACACTGTTTGAAAACTTTCTACGTTTTTTGAGCCTTGCCTACAGAGTAATCCACTATAAATCTTTAGTACAAAATGTGATTTAAGTTCATCTCATTCAGCATATTGCAACCTCACTTTTATACATTAACCAGATCACTTTCTCCACTAAATCTTTCCCCTAAATTACAATCGAATAAGAGAACAATTTACTTACAACAACAAGACACTAAAATAAATTCCTCACAATGAATAAGATAAGTACTTTCAATGTCATACCAAAAACAACGAACAACCCTTTTAAACAGTCTTGACTTGTCAAAACTATAAATAGCGTGAACCTCAATCTTTTTGAATTGTACTAGGTCTTCAATATGGAATAAAATAACTAAGATCTTCAAGGAATAATCTTTTAGAAATACTGAATCTCTTCAATTAAAGAAACTTGAGCACATTGGAAGTTTTTAAAGAGTCATTACTTGACTTGATTTTCTTCTATATGCTTTAAATAGTCTAAATTTTTTTGGTAAAAAGATGCCAACACATATATGGCAAGTTAATACAAATAAAGTTACAATTAGTGTTCAATTTGGACCGTGTAACTGGCATTGATAGTTTCTTAGGTCAATAAAGTTGGTTTTCATGTATCAACTGAATTAATCAACTAGTTTCAAATCTATTCAATTAATTGAACGACATAGGTCCCAGCCGGTCGAATTGAACAAACTTAGCATCAGTTGGTTAAGTCAATTAATGAACTTATTTTATTTTAAATTAAGTTTAAAATAATCGGATTCTATTAGTTTAAATTATTACATATATTTAAAATAAATATTAAAATCAGTTGGTTCGATTATAAATTTCACTAAAAAATACAATCATTCTAATTAAACCCGAATAAAAATCATCAAAAACCTAACATGTAAATTAAGTAGGTTTACACCCACATATAAGCATAGTGTCCTTTTCCCCCCAAACATAACATTAATACACATATTTTTGCGCCCTTTGGTCTGAACTTATTTTTGCTTTTTATGTGGAAACTTAACATTAATTATCCTTTTCGGCCATAATTGATTTTTTAAAATATACTTGCCATTTGGGTATGTTATAAATCACATCAATGTCATTGTTGTTTAGACTTTAAGACAATTAATGGAAATTGAAGGCATGTTTCCTTTTCAGTTTCAAGGGCAGCTCATCATGGGACCTTTTTAAGTATTAGACATGCAATTTTCAAACAACATGCATGCCTGTTATCCACTTATGTTTTAGGTTTATATTTTGATGGATAAATAAATTATTATTAAAAATGCGTTATTTTTTTTATTTAAACTTAAATCGACTCGATTCCAAATTTAATCGGGATTTTAATATAATTGTCGTATACAAAAAAGATTTAAGACAAAAGAAAAAAACAGCTACATCAGAGTTGAAACATTTCGAGTTCAAATTTTGGATATCTAAAAGAATTTGAATTACAATTTAAATTTTTAATTTTAAAAATATATATACTTCTATTATTAAATAACAATTTCAAACCATTTTATAAATAAATAAATAAAACTTATTTATGTGATCAATACTTTTTTCTTTTGAAAGAATGCCAACTAATACTTCTATATAACACTTTAGATTTTTCACCTTAAATTGGTTTTGGATTAAATTAATTTGGATTAGTTAAATGGAAATTTCAAAACTTTCGAGTTATTTTGAAGTTGAGTTGTTTTCGGTTTGAATAATTTTGAGTATGAGTCATTTAGGGTTACTTGTTGAGTTTTTCCGATTAGGTCACCTCCCATTCAAGTTATTTTGAACTACTTTTTAGATCATTTCAAATTTGAGTTATTTTGGATTTAAGTTGGACAAGTTCGTATTGTTGTATTTTTTATGATTAAATCAAGTTGAATAGATTTAAATTTAAATTTATCGATATAAAATTTTTATTTTGATTGGTTAATATAGTGAAAGATGTGGTTTTATAAATGTTAAAATATTTCATAAGTCCCTATACTCTTTACAACTTTAGAATTTAGCTCATATACTTTTATTTTCAAAATTTAGTCTCTTTACTTTTTAGATTTCAAAATTCAGGTCTAATTGCTAGCAGTGTTAGTTTTTTTTATTTGTTGTTTTGACATTTTGAAATTTTAAAAAAAAACTCACTTAGGGTTATTAACTAAAAAAATGAAGTTGTAATGAAATAAAATTTAATAAAATAATCTTAACAGTGTTAATAGTTAAATTTTGAAACTAAAAAAATAAAATAAAAACTAAAATTTTAAAGATAAAAATACATAAATTAAATTTTAAATTTATGAATAATATAAATTCGAAAGATTTCACCATATGTGATTTACATAATCATAAAGTTTTATTTAGAAAAATATGAATGTTGCTTTAAATACTTCTCACGGGTGAATTTGACTATTGTATACGAAAATTAATGTTTCTGAGATTATTAAATTAAAACTGCAAATTGAATTGGGTTATAATTAAGATTCAAACACTGTATTTGATTAAGTATTAACTCGATTAGTATGGGTATTGTTGTCAATGTAAGCAGACGTGAATTCAAATGCTTAAAGCGTATTATCTTCCTATTTATGGGTTGAAGAGGAATTATGGGTAATTCTAAGCATTGTGTCAAATAAAATCGTAGATTATTCAAAAAAAAAACATATTTTGAAACACGAAATTTTGAAAGAATTTTATGAATGTTCCTTATAGTCAACAAATCTCCTAACATCATAATTATGAATATGTTATTATTGGAATGCTATCCAAAATTTTGGTGTATGTATTTTAGAAGTCCTTTTATTATAGGGGTTTTATCGAATTAGTCCATTTGTTATCAAATAGATTAATTTAATCTCTATACTATTAAAAAGAATCAAATAAAGCTAAATTGGAATAGCGCTAACATCTCTGTTTAAGAAAATATCATTTATTGTTCAGAAAAAATTAATATTTTTAAAGTTTTTATGGTTACGTGAATAAATTCATTTGTAACAACAATTGAAAAAAATAACATTTTTATACATTAGATATTAACTCTGTTACAAACTAAACTTATTTCATCCTTTTAATAATATAAAGACTAAATTCATCCATTTAATTATAAAAGGACTAATTTGATCCAGATCCCATAATACATGGACCTTCTAGGTACTTTAACCCCAAAATTATTGTATATATAAAAAAATTATTATATTTTTATTTTATGTTGAATAGTGTCAATATATTTTATTTTTGGTTAATTTTGCTATTAGTCACTGCACTTTGTGTAACTTGTGGAATTAGTCCTTATATATTAATTTGATCAAATTTAATTCCGTACTTTTGAATTAGTCAAATTTACTTTTTAAATTTTAAAATTTTAGTCTTAAACAAGTAGTAGTAGTAGTTAAAACCAGTTTGGTTAAATTCTACTATTAGTAATCTATTATGTGTAAAGTTATAGATTTAGTCCATGTTCTTTAATCGGATCATTTTAATCCTATATTTTTTCAAATTTGAAATTCCAGTCTCTCATAAACGATAGCCGTTAAATCCATTAACTGCATTTTTGTAAGTAATATATGAAAATAACAAACTAACATGACGTTACATATATGATCATATATATTTTTCCACATCAAAATTTGAAAACAATGAATTTAACTTAACGAAATTAGTAGTTACCGATTGGTCAAGACTAAAATTTTAAAAATCAGAAAATATAAAATTAAAAATAATCAAATTAAAGCATAAAGACTAAATTTACGACATACCAACATTAGAATTTAACCTTACTTTTCACAATTCTTTCAAGTTCATCAATTAAAATTCTAAGAAAGGGCATCAACATTTATGATTAATTATGAGATTGAATGCATGGCCAATAATTAAAAAGGTTTCACTTCCATTTATCAAAGCTATAATTAAAAAGTGTTCTGTTTTTTCCTTTAAATAGAAATTCCAATTTAAATAAAAAAACATGTTGGGATTAATAATGCAAGCCATAATTAGTGAATACATATTTATTACAAACTATTGAAGTTGTCACAAAGGATACTGTCTTAAATGACCATTATTTATTGCATTTACCTAAATTCAGCAGGTTATTTATTGTAAATTTACATTAACATCACTGTTCACCACTTGGATCTTGTCTGTTGGTTGACAACATTTATTTTTTCGTCAATTAAATCTTAACTCGATTGGTATGGACATTATTATCAATATAGGAAAACGTGGATTCGAGTGCGCCGAAGCGCATTATCCTCCTATTTATGAATTAGGGAGTGACTATAATATAAATATATTAAAATTACATGATAAGTTGATCGGTTATGATTCACGAGTTTTAATAACAATGTACCAAATAAATTTTCGATTTTCATTAATATATATTTTTATGGTGTTCAACTACCTAACCAGGATATGGATAAATTAGTACTAAAAAAAAACCAAAAGTTTTGCAAATGGAGGGACTTTTGAGATTACAAATGAACCCCTGTTGTATTTGTCAAATAAAAGTTTGTATAAAAATTAATTAATTTATTTTTAAAATAAAAGATATAAAATATAATTTGTAATATTTTTACTCATGTATATATATATTTATTTATATGTATATGTATGTGAAAGTGGTAGCATTAACTACTAACTTTCTTCTTCTCTCTCTCCAATTATTTGAATATTTCTTTCTCAAATATCAAATCTTTATTATAAACAAACAGCAAGTCTGGTTTGTGTGTGAGCTAAAAAGCTTAGGCCATAGTAACCAAACACTTAGAGAAAAAAATGATCCTTTTTGGACCTTCACAAGCTCATTTCTTTAGTACTGCTAATAACCCAATGCTTGATTTCTTGAGTGCAGAGTTTGTGTAGCTTTGGTGGGTTTTTCTATATGGATATTGGGGGTGTAGTGGTGGGTTTAGAGGGGTTTGTGGGTTCAGAGACTGTAGTTACTTCATCCCTTGTTTCAGATCCTGAGACAAAGGCTAAGTTGTACGGATCTGGGTTCCTTAAGCAAGAGAGACCTGGTAATAATGAAGATGTGTTGTTGTGGAGGAGCTCAAAACTGGCTAAAACCGAGGGGGTTTCAGCCTCCGAGGCAATGCCGTTGTTGCTTCACGACAAGAATAGTTTATTGAGATCTAATGCTAATGCTACTACCTCTGTCTTCTCTGATGGGGTTTCAGCCTCTCAGGCAATGCTGAGCTTTTCTTCTGCACCTAAATCCCGAGCTCTTTCAGTGGATAAAAGCTCCCAAAATGTCACTTTCCCTTACTTCCACCTCACATCACCTGCCTCTACTAGAAATACAGGTATATATACATGTGTGTGTGTGTGTGTGTGTGTGAAGGAATGTTAAGGTTCTAACATTGTTGCCATGGAGGAAAGACATTAACTTTGTAAAAAATGGCTGTAATTTGTTGGTTTAAAGGCATGCTTGTGAGTTTTGTAGTATGAATTGGACTTGTTTTTATTATTGGTTCTATGGTTTAATTCCATGGTTTTGGAATGTTTTTTATGTCTTGTCAATGCATTATGTTTCCCATTTTTTTCTTCCTCTTAAAATTTATCACTTCCTGTTTTAGGTGAGAAACACTTTTGGTAATGATCAAACAGTGACTATATGTGTGTGTGTGTTTGTTTTGTTGTTGTATCAAAAGACAACAGATCCATGATTCTTGTAGCTACCTTAAATGTTGCAGACAAGTTATGGTTTCTGTGTTACTGCCACAACCCTTTTTTCCCCTTTTTATTACAAACCTTTTTATGGCTTCAATTTCTTTGCCTTCTTTTAACCTCATCTGTTTTTCTCTTTTTGTCTTGGTTTTGTATGTTTTTAAGGTTACAACAATGGTGGATTCAATGGTGAAAACATGCATGGGGTATTATTAGGAGGAGACAGAGGACCATTTACACCATCTCAATGGATGGAACTTGAACACCAAGCTTTGATCTACAAATACATAACTTCAAATGTGCCTATACCATCTAATCTTCTTATTCCTATAAGAAAAGCCCTTGGTTCTACTGATTTCTCTAGCTTTTCTGGTGCTCCCCTAAAAACCAATACATGTAAGTTGTTTTTTCTTAGACTAACAAGAAAAAACCCACTTCTTTTTTTTTTTTTTTTACCTTAAAATGTCTATATGAAACTTCCATGGTTGATGCTAAAGTTGCAGCAAACAGTGTTCTTGCTGCATTCCACGGTTAATGAGATTATGCTTTAATTTTACTCTCTTATTGGCTAATAAGTACTGAGAGTCGGATTGAATTTTATCCCCTCAAAAAATGGGTTAGTTAATCTCTATATGTTAGATCAAATTGCAAATTGATCATTTCTATTAAATATTTCTTCCGTTTGTAGAATAATCAGAGACTTAGACACGCGATATGCCATGTATATCTCATGTTGTCGTACTGAAATTAGTTTTTAACAGCAAAAGTGAGTGAAATTTTTAGAAGGACCAGTTTGCTTTTTGATCTAATGTGCAAAAATTAATTTGCCCATTTTTAAGTAGAGGAGGCAAAATACAATCCGGTTACTAGTACATTTACCAAATGTTGAGTTGAGTGAGACAGTACCCCAAACAGGCCTTGCTTGCTTTATAACCTGTTTCAAACAAAAGCATCAATATCATGCCACTTAAAATTTTCAACTTTAGCACATTGCCACTTTTGTTTTGGTCCCTACAATGGTTGAGGCAACTTGTCTCAGCCTTTTTAAAGTATAATAAACAATTTGTTTTTATCAAGATAACATCCAAAATTAAAGCAGAAAGTTAAATATTTGTACCATATACAAATTATCTAACAGGAAAGTGCTTTGGCATTCATTTTTCATTTTTGTTTTTTATGTTCTAATAGTGGGATGGGGAGCTTTTCGTCTTGGGTTCTCGAACAACACTGATCCTGAACCCGGACGGTGTCGTAGAACGGATGGAAAGAAATGGCGGTGCTCGAGAGATGCAGTTGCCGACCAGAAGTATTGTGAGCGGCACATGAATAGGGGCCGCCATCGTTCAAGAAAGCCTGTGGAAGGTCAATCAGGCCATTCAGCTGGAGCCACTAGCACCACTACCACCAAGGTGATGTCTACTGTCTCATCGGCTTTGGCATCAGTGGTAGTGCCGATCAGTGGCTGCAGCGAGTCCAACAGCCTTACTGTTGCTCAGCAGCAGTTTAAGAATTTGCAGCCAGTGACAGCTCCTGTTAATAGGTGATAGAAATAACCTGCTTTCCTTTATAACTAATAGTAATTGTAGAATTTACTTATCTCATTCCATGATTGTTGTCGTTTTGCAGGTTGCTTGTGAACAAAGAAACTTCGGGTGAAAGATTACATGAAAGTACACTGGATCTAAAATCCAAAGAAAACTCTTTCTTGATGCCAATGCAGCAACTGATCACGTATGAAGAAAACTTGAGAAATGAGTTCGGAGTTGTTTTTTCCGACTCACTCCTTAACCCTTCCCATAATGACTCTTCCTTGATTAACTGCAGAACTTTTGGTTCATCTCAAGACCTTATTTGTCAAGCAACTGAATCCCAACATTCCCTTCGAGAGTTCATAGATGATTGGCCTAAAAGCCAGTCCGATCGTTCAACCATTTCCTGGCCTGAAGTTGATGTTAAATCGGACATGACTCAACTTTCCATATCAATACCAATGGCTGCCTCTGATTTCATGTCCTCAACTTCTTCTCCCAGCAATGAAAAACTGTCTTCATCACCTCTCAGATTATCTCGTGAATTTGACACTATGCACATGGGACTAGGTGTAGGCAGTGTTATTAATGAACCAAACCATAAGCAAGCAAATTGGATACCCATCTCTTGGGAGAATTCCATGGGTGGCCCCCTTGGTGAGGTATTGCACAGCACCAACTCATCAGCACTTAACCTTATTACATGCGATGATTGGAACAATAGTCATGGGCAGCGGCTAGCCTCATCTCCCACTGGAGTCTTAACAAAGACTACCTTCGGTTCTGTTTCTAACAGCAGTGCTGGAAGCAGTCCGAGACCAGAGAATGACCTACTTGGTTCAACCCTTGTTCATACTTCCTCTTTGCCTGCATTGTAGAACCACTATGGTCAATTAGTGATAAAAAAACTTTTAAGTTATTATATTAGTCCCTTTATATTTTCTATAATTTGTACTTTAGAATTGAGCTAACTATAAGTACCTAGACAAAGGAAATTTGTCTGAAATTTTGGTTTTCAGCACATGTGTTGGCTTGACTTTGTGTTTAGGAGAGTAATGGCGGTTGGTTGGTAAGTATGGCAGTGGATTAAGTTGCTTGTAACGCTATAGACAAGGTTACAATTTCAATATAACACTGTATTTCACTGTTTTGTACTACAAAATCATGGTCCCACGCATTAACTGTGTCTAGCAAAAAAGGAACCCATTTTTGCAGGGGTATCTTTCCTTAAAAATTGAAACTGTAGGCTTAGCAACAATAGTAATATGTTACTTTCATGGTTGGCTTTTATGTTAAAGAGTCCAACCAACTTTGAACCTGCCGGGTCCCTTGGATGTGAACATTGGCTGATGGGCTATTTTACTTGCCAGCTCTAAGTTCCAACTACCTATACAAGTATCCAACACTGTTCTGCAGTTGTTGAGACCCCAAGTAATAATCATTGTTATCTCCTGCAATTACAAAACTAGGAACCCATGTTACCTGGATTTGGATACAAGGGGAGGAGGCTATCTCAATCTACGTCACTGGCTTTATAGAGGACTAAAAGTGGTAACTAACAGAATATCCAATAAATGGCTCTACTGCTGAGACTCAAATTTTAGTGTGATTTATATTAGAATTTGGATTACATTTTATCCTCGCCACTCAAAAAATGGGCGAGTTACTCCTATATTCCTATATGTTAGATCAAAGAGTAATTTCTTTTGTTAAAAATTTGTAATTGTACATCTGTATAAGATACACGTGTCACTGTCTAGTTTTTTCGTCACCCACGCTAATTTTTAATAGTACAAATGGATAAAAATTTTAATAGAAAAAGATCAATTTCCTCTTTGGTCTAACATACATGGATTAATTTATCCATTTTTTTTGTAAAGAGAGCAAAATACAATCTAACTCATAGTACAGAGGCCTCCATAGTACTTTTACTGCTCAGTTTATCGTTACGATAGAAAAATATTTTTGAAAGGTTTGACAATGTTTATTATTGTTATTAAAAAATGGTTTTGAAAAATTAAAATATCAAATTTAGATATAATGTTGTAAAGTAGAAGATATGTTAAATTTTTTAATTGAGAATAATAAAATAATTTCAACCAAAAGCTAAAAGATTTTATTTATCGCGATCTAAAAATATAGGTTCCAACCACCTATCAAAGTTATCCAACACTGTTCTACAGTAGATGACAACTACAAAACTAGGAACCAATGTTACCCGGATTTGGATAAAGGGGATGAGGTTATCTCCGTCTAAGCTTAAAACATGTCATAAGCCTCATAAAAGATCGAAAGTGGTACTAATAAATCATCCATTAAATAGGATAAAATATATTAGTGGTGCGGTGAAAGTATCATGGAAACTTTTTATATTAAGAGTTTTATTGCATTTTGTCTCCTCTATTAAAAAAATTAGCAGTTTAGTTTTTGTACCTCTGATCGAATAGTAAATTAGTCTTTCTACTAAAAACTTCATCTATTTCTATTGTTAAAAACTAGCTCTTGTACGTCAGAATGAGGTACACGTGATCACGTGTAACTATCTGATTATTCCATCAGCCACACTAGTTTTTCACAGTAAAAATAGATGAAATTTTTAATAGAAAAGCCTGGTTTGCTCTTTGATTTCATGTACAAAGACTAATTTATTTATTTTTTAAAGAAATAGAGTAAAATGAAATCTAACTCCTAATACGAGAACCTCCATAATACTTTTACCATGTTATTGTTTACTCAAATGGTAATAAATAATCAACCATTTGTACCCACTTTCCATGGTACAATTTCAAATATACAAAATTGGCAATAGTTGGAAAAAGAAAGATAGGCTTTCCATTTCACATTTAATTCCATAACCTAACCAATTATACTCTCTTTTTATTGTCTCAATAAATTAGAAGGTCTACTTTGTCTCACACTACAACAACAAATCACTAATGTGAAAGCGACCAGAGATATCAAAATTTACTCTTTTCATAGATGACACATGAAATATATATACATAGAGAAGAGATTGTATGAAATTATAATTCCATGTCATCCTTCTTCTTTTCCAATGGGAGGATGATAAATCAGATTTTTCCTTTTGATTTTTAGCTTTTTCTAAATCAGGAGGAAAAAATTGATTTGTCATCCTTCAATTGGAAAAGGATAAGGATAACGTGGAATCACAGTTTCAAATAATAATTTCTCTACATATATATATATATTCCTTTTATGAACGACACAAAAATTTTAAAACATTCTTTTGCAACGCAGATTTTCTATAAGGAAATAAAGGCTTCACAAGGTTCTCTCAGTTTGCATGATGGCATGTTGACATATTGTACAAGTAGCAAATGGTCTATGGTGGGGTTTCTGTCATTGGTGAGGTGATAAACTTCGACGAGATACTATCTAGCACAATTCTGTATATTAATATTTATTGAATGGTTGAAAGTTATTTTTACATAAAATACATAATTAAAATATTCTATACTAATGGAATATGAAATATGACAATTGGATCATTAAAATATTAATCTTATAAAATGATACGAAAGAGTGTAGTTACATGGGTGTAAGTGGATCCTCTCTATATTTGAACAATGAACGTAGAAGATATAACATTGCTAGTTAGATACTTATATATACTATATTTAAAAGAGTAATTAAGTTGGTGTCACAAATTAATCGAATCCTAATTTAGTTGAGCAATTACTAAAATTCCTTCCTTCTATAAAAAATAAATATTGTTATGAGGATATTTTTATCATTTTAAATCATGTAAATTCTAGAAAAATGCACTTGATGGGATTTGAGCCCAAAAATACACTACAATTTTCAAGTCTTAATTTTATCATTTCAACAAAAGCCTCGTTTAATCATAACATTAATTTTTAATAAATATATTTGTTACGAATTTTTTCACCAACATCATGTGCCATAATCTTTAAATTTTTTTAAGGTACCTGAATGATTATTTTCTTTTCTATAATATATATAAAAGTATGAATTTGAAAAACTATTGAACTGATCAATATAGTCTTTGTTTGTTGATTATATTACTAAATCTTCTATTTAAACATTTTTATTATTTATAAGTTTTATCACATTTATAAATAAGAATTTTATATTTGATTATATAAATTTACTTAATAAAATTGTTTTATCATAAATAATAATGTTGATTCAACTAAGCAACTTTTATTAAATGAATTTATATAATAAATAAAAATTTTATGTTGGATTAATTTGTATTTAATTTATTATGTTTCCATTAACAAAAAGAAAAAAATTGATTTTAAATAATAAGTTTTAATTATTGATATAATAGAGAGCTTTGTGTTTCATATATAAAATTCCAAATAATAAAATTTGTTAAGAAAAAATGAATAGGGAAGAATTTAATTTATAATATATCATTTTTTAAATAATTGATATATGTTATTTATTTTTATTAGCTATTATTTTGAATAATGTTGCTTTGTGTTGATGTAGGGATCCAACAAAATGGGTGATATGGTAATCGGCAATTCACCTAGCTTAAGACGAGGCATAGTGCCGTTGTTGACGGTGGTTGCGAAAAAGTTGATGATGGTGGTGATTGTAAGAGAGAGAAGATTTGGTCCCCTAATATGGGAGTTGATATCGGTTTATATATAGTGAGTTGTAATCCCAAAGTGTCACGTGCCTTGGCGTTATTGGTGATCGAGGGCGATTACATCAGCTGGCCTAGCATGACAACCGTAGGCTTAGGTGTGGCTGCTAAAGTGACGATTGGGTAGGTTGTCAATCATGTCAAACAAGATAGGTGTCTAGTGATTGTTGTCATAAATGGCAGTTAAGTGGGGCTCTTACATGCCCTATATACAAATATGTCTAGTCCAATGAGTTCTCGAGAAGTTCGCATGACATGGTCTAGCAAGGAATTTGGCAAGGAGTTTCGCATATTCGATGCTTCAAGAGGTGACACGTGAGGGGTTTTTTTGAGGCATGTGGCTACTTCAAATGGTGGGTCCTAGTCTTCAAGAAGTGGTGTTCGAGGGGCCTTCCTCAAGGTGTTGGTCCTAATTCTCAAGGAGTTATGCTCGAGGGGTTAAGGGTATAACAATTGCCCCCTAATTTGGAGAAAGGTTATAAAGTGACCTTCCTCGAGACATTACCACATGTCGAACATGTTTAGGGTGCTTGTTGAGGTTCTTGAATTTGAATTGTCTTGGCTTTGGTGTGTGTAATGCACGTGTGGTCTACATTGTTTCTCCATCTATGCTTGCATACACATACTTTGATTGCCATGGGGTACAACTTATTCTCAAGAATTGACAAAGCCTGTTTCTATTGCGATGTGTTGTTTAGTTGGACACGTGTCCGTCATCAGTTGGTTAAGCTTTAACGCTTATTCTAGAAGCTTCCTTGGTTGAAAAACCTTTATAAAGCCTATGTTTTTTCCCCAAGGATATTCTATTACCGTTTTAGTGTTTAAGTTGAATTTCCTGCTTCTTGTTTCTTTGGTTTGATTTTTGTTTCTTTATTTCTCTTAGGTGAATGTTGCTTCATTTTTCCTAAAGCTAGACGATCTCCTAATTTTGGTAAGCTTATTTATCGATTATCCTCTTCTTAGTTGGTAAAGAGAGAATGGTGAGGGGTACTAATGTTAGGGGCGGTGACGATGGACTGTTGATGCAGGGGTCCAACATACGACGGTAATTAACGATTCACCTAGCTTAAGGCGAGGCAAAGAGCCATTGTGGACGATGGTTGGAAAAAGGTTAGTGATAGAGGTGATTATAAGATTGAGAGAGAGAGATTCGGTCCCCTAATATGGGAGTTGTTATTAATTTATATATAGAAAGTTGTAATCCTAAGGTGCCACATGCCCTAGCATTATTAGTGAGAACGGGTGGTTATATCAACTGACCAGTTGTAACAAGCCTAAGCTTAGGTGTGGTTGCTAGGGTGACAAATGGATAGGCTGTCAATCATGTCAAATGGGATTGATGTCTGACGATTGTTGTCATAAATGGCGACTAAGTAGGGCCCTTACATGCCTTATGTACATATATGTCTGGTTTGAAGAGTTCTTATAACATGGTCTGTCAAAAAGTTTCACTTATTCGATGTTCCGAGGGGTGACCCAAAGGATGGGTCCAATCTTCGAAGAATGGTGTTCGAGTGACCTTCAAGGTGTTGGCCTTAATTCTCGAAGAATTATACCCGACGGGTTAAGGGCATAACACTTTATATTAACTATATTAAGTAAAACTATATTTTATATTAAATATGATAAAAATGTTTCCTCTTATTAGTGAAAATTTGAATATGTTAGCTTGATCACTTCCTCAAAATGCATGAATCGCATACGGTCGATACGTGATGTACCAATTAAAATTGAAAAATAGTTTAATAGAATAATATTTTAATATCAAACTATTAAAAATTGTACTATAAATTTGCTAATAAGAAATAATTTATTTGAAAGAGTTTAATAATATCAACAAGTCTAATAATGAGAACTATTAAATTAAAATTTTAATAGAAATTTATCATATTTAAAAGAACATTCTGATTAAGATATGATATGAAGCGTAAATGTATATTATATTTAAATTCCTAATTAAATTAATGACGTAAATCAACCAAGCACCAAATTAAATTAGTTGAAAAATGATTAAAATACCTAATCTTAAACCTTTAATTCTACTATTTCAATAGAAGATATTTAAACATAATTTTTCTCACATTGTCAGTGCAATATAATTTAGTTTAAATTATGATTAAATGCAAGATTTTCATAACTAATTAGATGGATGATTAAACCAATTATACCACCTATTCCTAGCCTAACTAATTTGTCTTATTCAATTGAATAAATTATTAACTAAATAAAAAATCAGCCCAATTCAATCGCACAGTTCAATATGTTTGTGGCTCAACCAGTCTAACTCTCTATTCCTGACCGGTTTCCAATGCAACCATTCCAACCGACTTATCTAATTTGATTCTGGGTTAAGGGTCGTATGGGAAGATACATTAACTTAGTACACAAGTTACCCGCATGGACATGAATCAAGCATAGAATACAACTCATCCAGCTTATCAAACACTACAAATGTCAATGGGGGCCGTAAAGGCTTTGGTTAGCTTCCTCAATCATTTATCATCATCATCATTGGAAAGAAGTTAGCCAATCCTTTATCCTAATCCTATTTTTTAAAAGTTTGGTGGCCTTTTTCTTTTTCTTATCTAAAAATAATGCACCAACCAAAAAAGAATACGAATCTGCTAGGCCTGTATAACACAGTGGACATTCTACCATTCCATGGGTTTAGTTCAGTTTGGTTTACCATAGTATTAATAATTACACTGCCATGATTGTCCCTCTCTATGTATTATTTCCATGATGAATTGACCAGAACCAGTGGGCAAGTATTAATTACTTAAATAAAGATATTTGTAATCACAGACACAATAATGGACTTATTATGGCCTATAGGATAGAGGTGAATTTTATGCATTGCAAGAAAAGAGAGGGATTTCAGCTTTCAATACCTTTGCTTGCTTCCTATCCTCTTATGCAATGATTTTGTGCCCATAAATCGGTATTCGTCTTTTTCGATTGTCCATTGATTTCTCGAGGATTTGTGCCCAAGCCCTCTCCATTTGGGAGCTCATGTACGTTACCAGTATTCTTTTCTTTGGATCATCCTAAGATGCGAGTCCCCAAGCTTGAACCAAAGAGGACAATACTAAGATTGCGGTCATGACATTGACACACTATGCGGAAGTGAAGAGTACCTGGCCAGTCTATGGGGTCGTGAAAGTTACTGTTCAACAAAGAAGCGGAGGCAATTTCCATTTCCAACTTAAATCCTAGACAACGATTGTTAAGACATTTAACCCTTTGTGAGTTGTGAGAGATGATGATGGTGATTCACATGGAAAGAGGCAACATGACTCGAAAAATTACAGAAGTGAAAGGCTAATATAATAATATTTAAGGAAAATTAAATTTGAATATAGTGAAACAGAAGGGAAGAGGTAAAGATTACATGTCCTAGAACATAAGGAAGGGTGAAAAGTTCATAAATCCTCAACATAAGCTACCAGATTCATATCAATGAGAATGGTTATGAATAAAGAAGAGCTCTATTACCAAATTAGTCAACTAAGGTCACAAATATAAGAAAACATAAAGCAACAAATTTATGCTAGAAAATTTGAGCAGCAATGAAGTAATACTGTCCACCAGAAAGCAAAGACTAATTCAATCGAAGTTCCATGATCCATCTCACTCATGGATAAATATCACCTTCTCATCATGGCCAACTTCAGAATTCAAAGATTAATTCAATCCATCTTTCACTCATGGATAAATCACCTTCTCATCACAATCAACTTCAGAATTCATAGACCAAAAGGTCTACCAAGTAAATATAACATGTGTTATGGAAGGTTTAAACAGAGAAAAACAAGACAAAGACTCCCAAATTTAGAAGAATTTTAATGACTAAGCATATAAAACTTGTTCCACATAAGAAACTCACAAAGCAGACTCTGCTAAGAGGGCATGGATTTCAATTTCTTCGTTCGTTTGACTAGAGGATACACATTCTTTTTCACTTTCTGAGCCTTCTTCCCAGATTTAGTTTTCTTCACCATCTTATACATAGGAGGCATTTCCCTTGAGCAGACTCTGCTAAGAGGAAGTAGATTTCAATTTCTTTGTGCGTTTGACTAGAGGATACATACTCTTTATCACTTTCCGAGCCTTCTTCACAGATTTAGCTTTCTTTCCTTCTTAGTCATAGGAGCCATTTCCTTTATAGGACCTGGAGGAATTCCTTGCTTAAGTGCACTTCCTCTAGGAGTAACAGAGGAGGTAACCTCAAACTTAATGGAGGTAAAGGACTGTGGGGCTTCCAAACCAGATTGCTTTTCATTGAAAATCTTACCCTCTTCGTGCTATTCTCGCAAGTTTTCGCAGTTCCATCTCCTTCACCATCAGCTTCACCAGTTAGCTCCCCATTCTGAGGTTTTCGGCCATTCAAACCCTTTGCTCTCTTTCTCTTCTTGGAGACAGCACCATTAACTTTTGGTAAATCACAGGCAGTTGCAACATCGCTATTCAAACCCACTTCTGCGGCAACCTTCTCAAACTGGAGCTGAAGGTTTGAAATCACTGATTCAGTAAATGTTATAGAATCCCCATCACCATTCTGCTCGATATTAGAACTGGCAACCTCTGCAGGTAACTTAACATCATTCTCCTGATCTGCAGGGCTACATTCAGTTTTCTTGCTTTTCTTAGTCTTTTTACCATTGTCCCCAGTTGCCTTTTTGGCCTTCTTGCTTTTCTTTGTGGCCTTCTTCGCAGAACCAGTAATATTAACTTCAACTGGCTCCAAAACATCATTTGAAACATTCGCATCTGTCTCACCACCAACAGGTATCAATTCAGGTACCTCATCTTCTTCATTGCCTTCATTACCCTCGGGAATCGAAATATCAATACCCAATGACGTCAAATCCTTCTCCAACTTCAAGAATTCCTCATGTAATGCCAACACAGCCTTTCTATTACCCTGACAGCAATCTACTGAAGAACCCAATTCATAGAACTTTGTAGAGAACCCCATCACTAAACCAATCGTCCCGAACACAACTACATCATCGCTTTCATCAACCTCATCACCGGACTGCTTAAGCTCCAGCAATCTCCTTCCCGTCTTAACAAGCACATCAAACACATTGCTCCTTATCTTCCCAACCAAAACCTTATCACCCACTTTCCCCAAGATTCCAACTAACGGTTCCAATAGAACCTCAACAACCTCCTTTCTTAATGGAAAAAAGGGCCTAATTTCCTCGAGAAAAATCGAAGCAATGTGATAATTAACGCCATTACCTTGAAACTTATCATCAGCTATAAATGTACCATCAACTAAAACCCTAATCGAACGACGCATAAAATCCAAATCCCAGGACGATTTCTTCAACATAGCAAAGAAGCAATTCAAAACCTACGAATTAAGAGGTAAAACTTATCTAACCTTAACTTATCAATCCCGGTCCACTCACGACGCATGGTGAGAAGAAAAACGGAGAAGTATTGGAGAGATAGACCGGGTTCGAGCTTCGGCAGAACCGAGGAAAGCTTGTTGATGAGGTCGGTCTGAGCGGGCAGCTTGTCGGCGTGCCAAACGCAGTAGAAGAGACCTTTCCACAGCCTCTTCATCTCTTCATCGGAGACTTCACTCTGTGAAGGAAGCCACCCATCGAGGAGAGACCGTACGGCTCTGTCACGGCTCGACTTGTCGCAAGCCGCGAGTTGCTTTATCAGGGTCGGGCCTTCTCCGGCTCCGGATCCGGCCATATTGAGCCGATCAGAAATTATTAGGAGAGGAAGTCGTCGGAATAGGAGGTTTCTTCCGGTTTGCTGTTAAAGAAGAGCAAGCAAAGAAAAAACCCTAAGGGTAGTTCTGGAAAAGAAAAAAAAACCTGAACGCCAAACGGCTGGAGAAGGGTAAAACACGAAAATACTTGAAAAGTATAATCTTTAGTTTCCTCCTTTTGTGGGCACGATTACCGGATCCAGTTTCGGATCCTCTCCGTCCTTTAATGACTCATTCGGGTTATGGGCGGCTCCAATTAAGAGTAGGGTAAACTACCTATTGGTCATCCAACTTTTAGGGAGATTTCATTTTGGTCACTTAAAATGAAATCTTTAATGACGCTTAACTGTACATGCGCTTTCATTTTGATCACTTAACTTCTATGTTGCTTTCGTTTTGGTCACCCAAAAAATATCATTCTTTTAAGTATTGATGGGGTAAAAAACATTAAGGATTAAAGTGGAAAAACGGTAGAAACTAAAATAATACTTTAAAAAATTGTCAAACTATATTTGTTTACCCCCTTTCTGAAATTTTTAATTTTTTTCAATATTGAAAATTTAAATTTCAAATAATCAAAATCAATTAAATAAATTCTTGAAAAAAATATCCCTTGTTAGCTAATTTGTTCTTGTAAAATTGAAATTAATTAAATTAATGTCCTTCTAAATTTTAAATTTTTATTTTATGTTTCCAAACTAAAATCAACTCAAATAACTTATCTTTAATAATTTTCTATAAAACTCAAATTTCTTTTGATTATATTATCCCGAGTCTTTCATACTAAAGCTAAAAGTAAAGAAAGATCCTTACAATTAATTTAATTAATTAATTTTATCTTTTGTGCCAAATAAAACCTAGAATTTATTTTCATCACTTCTTTACACAGACGGAAAACAGTAGTTAATTTAATTAATTGTCATGATTTTTCTTTACTTTGAACTTAGCATGGAATATTCGAGATTATATAACCAAACATGAGCAAATATTAAATATGATTTATTTGAGTTGATTTCATCAACAATAGTATGAAAACATAAAATAAAATTTTAAAATTTAGGAGGTTAGTTTAATTAATTTCAATATTATAGTAATAAATCGATTGATATTATGAAGGGATAAAAGTTTTCAAGAATTTATTTAATTTATTTTGATGTTTTGAATTTAAATTTTCAATATTTAAAAAATATATTATTGTTGGCAATGTGGTAAACAAGTACAATTTGACAATTTTTAATACATTATTTTTAGTTTCAACCACTTTTTCACTTTAGTCCTTAAACTTTTACCCCATCAATACTTAAAAAATGATGTTTTTTTTTCTCTTAAAAAGGTTTTCTTTTAAGTGACCAAAATGAAAGGGACCTAGAAGTTGGGTGACCAAAATAAAAGTTTAAACATAATTTGGTGTGTACAGCCAACCTCTATTAGAGATTTAACGATTAGGTGACAAAAATGAAAACACCTAAAAATTGGATGACCAATTAAAGAAATTACCCTTAAGAGTATCATTCGAATTCAAAAATTACAATTTAGTCCATTTAAAAATAAATTCGATCCAATTCAATTGTAGTATAAAATATACAAGTAAAGCTCGAACATCAAATATTTTAAACTCAAAACAATTTGAATTTTAATAGCCAAAACTCGGATAATCTAAACATATTTCATCGATTCAAAAATCTAAATTCAAATTGACCTAAACTTGAAATGATCAAAATCTATAATAAACTTAAATTGAAATAACTTAAAATTTTTGGACCTAATTGATTTATTGAGATGGACGTGAATCAAAATCAACATGTTATGATTCTTAGTTTTTCTAAAAACTTTTCTTAGGTAGTAATGTTTTACTTTATATGTTGGGAAACCTTCGATGAATCTTCGTTTTCAAAATCGAATCGAATTAGTTGGATCAAAAATTAATTGAAGTATCGGTTTGAAGTAAAGAGTTGGATCGATTGACATGTGGACTGATATAAACTAATTAAATCGGATTAATAAAATTAATTGAATCAACTTTCTCTATTTTTTTAAATTATGAATTTATTTAATTAAACTAGATAAACCAATTAAACTGATCAACTGAAAATCGATGGTACGATCGATTCAACCATTAGACAAATTATTAAATTTTAAAAACATTATCTAATTTTTATCCTTGAATGTAATTTGAATTTTTTTATTACAGGGGAAAAAGGTATTTGGAAAAAAGGCGGCTTACTTCCCCCCAAGGGTTCTTCCTCTTTTCCCACCGCTGGACTAGTTTCAGTTTTCACGGCTTTTGTTTTGAACACTCCAGCAAGGTCACTGCGCACGGCGGCACACCGTCGCTATTTGGCCTTGACGGCTCGCACATGGTGATGTCGATCGAGTTACACGATGCCCTCGCCGGTCTGCTGCTAATGCCCTCTCGAAAGCGTTGGATCTACAGCCGTCGGTGTCCCCGACATGCTCAACGGAGGCGACGGTAGTCCTAGGCTTTGGCCCCTCCTCAGCAGTGGATTTGCCAGTCATATGTTCGTCAGCCCTTTTGGATCTATTCTCTCCAGCCATCCCCTTCCCTTCCCCGTTACAAGCAATGACGGCCGGAAGTTTATGTGGCTAAGGTTTGCTTATTTCAGGTTTGGGCTGGGCCTGGTTAGCCCATGTTCTTGTTGTATTACTTTCCAAGGCTTTGGGGCCTTTTTATGTGTACCCTTTGGTGGTTAATGATATTATAAACCTTTTATTTTAAAAAAACAATTGTAAAAAAAATCGAAAAAATAAAAAAATATATATATATATAAATTGAAAGGCCATCGTGAATTGAGTCTTAACTCGAGTAGCATGGGCATTATTATCAATGCAGGAGGACATGGGTTTAAGTGCGCTGAAATGCATTATCCTTCCATTTATGAGTTGAGAAAATTTTATGCCTAGTTTTAGATATAATCTTAAAAATAGCAGATATAATTAAAATCTATAATAGAGATTATTATATCAAAATACATTAAGAAAAATGTCATACTTTAAGGTCGACATAGTATCAGGAGCGAAACTAGGGAGGTTGGCAGGACCCCCGGCCCCCTAAAATAGAAAAATTTCTATTTAGACCCTTTGAAATTTTAAAAATTTTAAATTACTAAAAGTAAAATTGTACTTTGCCCTCCTAAAATGATAAATTTTTAAAGTTTTCTCCACTTCAATTTCAAATCATTTTGATCAATTGAGATAATGATTATTTTGGGTTTAGATTGCTTTAATTTTTATGATTAAATCGGATTAAATTAAATTTTTATATACGAATAATAATGGTTACTACCATGTATATAAATATTGATATAAAACTATTTTTAATATTTTAAAATAACAAAACAAGTTATCAAATCGCATTAACTTAAACCCAAATCTTGATAAATAAATAATTTTGCTTTAAACTCAATTCAACTTAACCCTAAAACACACATGTTAAGCTAATAGTATGCCCTATAACACATTTTTTGCCTTATGGTGTTTGCCCATCTTGAAGGCAAAAGCGACACACAAGCAGAAAGAGAGAGAGAGATGGGTGTTAAGATTGCCAAATTTTAGTGTTGGACATTTTTCAAAATCATGATTTTCGGATTGGATCAGATTAGTTGGTCGAATTTGAAGTAGATTGAGGTATCAGTTCAGAACAATAGATAGGATCGATTGACTCACGAATCGATATAAATTAATTGAATCGGACTAAAAAAATCAGTTGAATTAATGGTTAAACTTTTTCTTTTATGAATTTTAATGATTTTTAACCGAACTAGTGGTCTAACTGGTTCCCAATTCGGTTCTAAAAATCTTGCTCAAAATGGTAAAGAAATAAAGGCTTAAACACATTATTATTTTTAGGTTAAAAATATGCCATAAGTCTCTATTCTTTTAAATTTTTGAAATTTAGTCACTGTACTTTTATTTCCAGACATTTAGGTATTCTACTTTTCAAAATTTATTTGTGTTGTGTGACATCTTGAAATAAATAAAAATACTTATTTGGTAGCCATGTAACTAAAAATTCGTTATTATAATGAACTCGAATTTAACAAAAAAAACTTAACAATTTTAATAGTTGAACTTGAATTTTGAAATCGAGAATTCCTAAAATTAACCGTATAAGGACTAAATTTTAAATTTCTAAAAATACATGAAGTTATGAAATATTTTTTAATCTTGTTTTTAATTAACAAGGTCTGGTTGAATTTTGTTCGTATCTTCAATAAATATCAATCTCGAGTTTAATCTGGACAACCCTTACCCTTTATAGATAGGGAACAAGATGGGCATGTAACAACCTACATTTTATAAATATATACTTCATTGAGGACCAATTAAGAAATCTTAATTTAGATATTTTCTGTCAGTTTTCTTTATACATACAAATTAACATGCATTCTAAGAACGGCGTACCATAGCAATTTGGTAGCGTAGGAGGGCTTGTTACTTTCATAGAGATGTTGTTATATTTTCGGTTTAACAAGTTGAATTGAGTTTATAATTATTTAAAATTTTATATAAATTAATATATTTAGAAAATATAAAAGACGAAAATGAACTAAAATAATAAATATGTTAAAATATATTGTTAGTCCATGTATTTGTATGGAATTTGAGATTTAGTCTCTGTACTTTAAGAGTTTAAAAAAAAATTCAATCTCCTTACTTTTTCAATTTAAAATTCCTAGTCTAATCATTATCGCCATTGATAGTTTATGTTAAAAATTGTCGACTTAACATTTTTATTTTTCGTCAATCATATGACACGTTACATGAGGAAAGTTAAATCAACATGCCAATTTGACAAATTTTGATAGAAAATACCTACGAACTTTAATGATTGGACTGAGATTTGTAAATTAGAGTACAGGGACTAACAGTTTTAACCAAAATATAATTAAAAATGTCAAAATATGCCAGAAGCCGTTGTACTATATGTAAATTTGGAATTTAGTCCATGCACTTTGATTTCTAAGAATTTAACCCCTATACTTTTCAGATTTCAGATCCAATTGTTAACACTGTTAAAATTATTTTATTAAATTCAAGTTTATTACAAAGCCATTTTTTTAGTTACATTGCTACCAACTGAGTATTTTTTTTTTAATTTCGAAATGTCACACCTGCAAATTTAACAAAAAAAAAGTTGTGTTGACAATTGAACCTGAATTTTAAAATCTAAAAAGTAAAGAGACTAAATTCTAAATTTATGAAAATATAAGGACGTGTGGCATATTTTAAGTTTAAAAAAGAAATTGTAATTCATTAGCACCATTTCTACGTTTTCTTCATGATGTAAACATGCAAGCCGTTGGGGACTTCTTTCATATAAAATACAAAATTTGTCTAATATGCTTTATTAATTTAAAAGCTAACACACATTTAAAGGAACATTAGCAACTGATCATAGGCTTAAAAACACATTATGATCAAACCTTAGTGTTGTTAGTATCAAAACAAAAAATGAGTCACAATGCTAATGTACCTTTTTCATGGGAACTCAAACCCGGGGTCTCAAAGGTGACATGCGAAGAAAACAGTATCAGTCTCCGACATGTGAGAGTAAATTTGCCTCCTCCTCCTTGTTTGTCGAAGAGTGCTCGGTTTTGTGTCGACGACTTGAACGGCGTTCTTCCATCATGCCAACTTCAGACACCACCGAGTAGTTCGGAAAAGAAGGGTAATGCTAACAACGGCAATAAGCAGGAAGACCCTTTTGTGGCGGCATTTAGGAAATGCACGGAGTACTCAACGAACGGTAAGCCGGGGGGTAGGGGTACCGATGACAAAGTCGACGGGACATGCAAGACTAGGAACAAGAAGAACATGTTTATTCTGTCGTGTAAGTATTCGTGTAATGTTAGTAGTTGTAATGTTAAGAGTGTGTCGGTGTTTGAAAGGAAAAAACAGGGTTGATTTGCAAAAATTGAATGGACAACGTGTTAAAAGGTTAAAATGTCACCCTCCACAAATTTAAAATTTAGTCCTTATACTTTTTATTTTTATGATTTCAGTCCCTCTACTTTTAAGATTTCACATTTTAGGTCTAATTCTTAAATTTTTTTGTTAAATTTGTTAGCGTGATATTTTGAAATAATTTTTTTTTATTGACTCAGTAGCCATGTAACTAAAAAATTGAGGTAATAAATATGAATTTGACAATGTAAACATAACACTGTTAACGGTAGGGCCTGAATTCTGAAATCTGAAAAGTAGAGGGACTAAATTTCTAGAAACAAAACTATAAGGATTAAATTCTCATTTCATGAAGGGTACAATGACTAATGGCATATTTAACCTAAAATTAATCTTGTTTGTATATGATGTGCCCGTTTTTTTCTTACAATATGGAAGTATGGTAATCAAATTCCCAGTTGAACTTTTGTCTGAATGGTACTGGTTTACAAATTTTTAAGGGCTAATTGCATCAGAACCCCCTCTAAAAAAACTATAGCATAGATTTTAAAATAGATACCCAAATCACCACCAAAAAAAAAAAATCCAAATTTCAAAATATGCTAATTGAGTTCTCAAAGTTAGGGGAGCATTTGTCGGCTTGAGGAATATTTTGCATCAATCAAATCTTTCCATTAGCCATAAGTTTGGACGTTAAACGCCAGCTCGAATAGGAGAATTTAGAACACATAGGTTAAGTTACAAACACATGTATACCTACATTAACTGCTTAGATCTAGCATGTTAAAAAAATAGTCCCTAAATTTTATTAACATTGACTATATTTAAGTTGTTCACACCATAGATATAGACATATTTAGAATTTGATTAGCATGTATTTTGAAAATACTCCATGTAGGATCCAAATTTATGGTTAAGTTGACAGTATGGCATGATTGGCGTTTAAGAATCAAATTAAAAAATAAATTATAGTTGAAGGATGTTAAATGCAAATAACCCAAAATCAAATTACCAATTAAACTATGGTCTAAGTTGTACTGGTTTACAATATTTAAAGCCAAATTGAAGATATTTGTCAAATTTTGTGGCTGCCTGATTGAGTTTCCGCCCTCGAATAAAGTTTATGTTAATTTAACTTGTAAAATGCAAATTGGCATATATATATATATATATATATATATATATATATATATATATATATATAATAGGGTAAACTACAAAAATAGTCACTTTGTTTGCCTCAAATTACATTTTAGTCACTTATGTTTGAAATGTTACATTTTAGTCACTTACATTATTGTTTTGTTACGAAGTGGTCATTCTACTATTAAACTCCATTACCTCCTTAACAACAGTCCTATGTGGCAATCCAAATGGGTTTTAAATGCCAACTTGGATGTTCAATTATTGGGATGAAAATAAGTTTTTAATTTGGACTACCACGTAGGACATCCAAGTTGGCATTTAAAGCCCATTTGGACTGCCACGTAAGACCGCTGTTAGGGAGGTAACGAAGCTTAATGGTAGAATGACCACTTTGTAACAAAAACGATAACGTAAGTGACTAAAACGTAACATTTCAAACATAAGTAACTAAAATGTAATATGAGGCAAACAAAAGTGACTATTTTTATAATTTACCCTATATTATATACACTAATTTTCTCTACTTTCATAAGAATAATAATAAAATCTGTCTTTAGGCTATGAGTCTTGAGCCATAAAGTGCTAACAGGCGGCAAATAATAGAAATGAAAGTGTTTAATTTTGGTATTAGTACCTCTGTTATATTGAAATTTGAAGTTTAATCTTTTTACTTTAATTTCATATAATTTGGTCTATAATTTTATAATATTATTATTAAGTCCAAATTGATAATATATTTAATTACTATCGTTAAACTAATAATATTATTAACAAGTCCAGATTGATATTTACAAAAATAAGTCGATTTTAGAGTGTGACAACTAATATAACAAAAAATGCGTCCTATAAAAAGCATTTTTCGGAAAGTGCTTTATACCAAATGTGTTTTTCATCTACTGTTTGATGGTTAAATGCTTATGTTTTCTACTTTATGTCCCAGAGTCCTCTTTCATGTTTATTTGATTTTTTTTCCAAAGCATGTTGTTTCATGTTTTTTCTTTTAAATTTAATTAATGTTTTAATTAATGATCATGTTATTTTCAAGTTTTAAATTTTATTTTATTTTTATTTATGTTTTAATTAATAATTTTTATATAAATAAAATAATCAATAATATGTAAATATATAATGAAAATATATTATATATTATTATGTTAAATATATTTTATTTAAAAAATATTTTTGATATATTTTTTATATGTCAAATATTTATTTTTTTATGTACATTATGCATACCGTAAGTTTTAAAATAAAAATTGATTAATTATTTCAAATATTATTATTCTTTCACGTACATTGTGAATATGATAAATTATAATATAAACAATCAATTAATTATTTCAAATATCATATATGATATTTAACATAATGAAAAAATAAATATTTAACATATAAAAATTATATATAAAGAAAAGTATATAAAATTAGTTGATATTTTTGAAAAATAAAATATATTTAACATAATGATAAATATAAAAAAATATTTTTATTATATAATTACATATTTATTATTTTGTCTATATAAATAAAGAAGTTATTAATTAAAAATATAAATTAAAAATAAAATAAAAACTTAAAAACATGTTTGTTAATTAAAATCTTGAAAATAACATATTTATTAATAAAAAAATATTAATTAAAATTAAAAAAAAGGCTTGTAACAACATGCATTAGAAAAAAAAAATCAAATAAACATGGAATAGAACTTGAACTTAAATCATATAAGTAGAAAGCACACGCATTTGTTGTAAAAGGAAAGCGCGTTAGCTATAAAACGTACGCGATTTTTATTATGTTAACTGTCACACCCTAAAATCAATCTATTAAACGATTAGTATGCTTATGTTTTGATCGCTCAACTTTAAAAAGTTATAAAATGATCATTAAACTATTCAAAAGTTTTCTTTTAAATCACCAAGCTGTTAAAATCGTTGTTGTATTGTAGCCTTTTTTGTTCGCACAACCTACATCAATTGAAAACTCTTCTTTCCCTTCTCTTCTCTACTTTAGATTTTATTTTATGAACCAGTTTTGAACGTCACAAATCTATGAACCAAAATCCAAATAGCTTTCTTCTTCGATCTTTGATGATACTGACTGTCAGATCAACTTGGATTTAACGTATGGTTTTTTACTCATCGATAGATATTGATTCATCGCACCAATCGTCAAATTATCACTTGGAGCTCGTTAACCAAACTTTAAAAAGAATAAAAACGATAGATATTGATTCATCGCACCAATCGTCAAATTATCACTTGGAGCTCGTTAACCAAACTTTAAAAAGAATAAAAACTTAACAACCCAATAACTTAAAATAAAAGCTTTCAAATAGTTTAGTGACTTAAATGAAAATTTTCGAATAGTTCAGTGACTATTTTATATTTTTTTAAAGTTGAGTAATCAAAATATAAACTTACTAATAGTTTAACGAACTTAGGTGTGGTTTAGCCTAAAAATCAAATGAGGTCAAATTCATAACGTACAAAAGGCGGCAAATAATGCAAAGATAAAGCAGTGACCAAAGTGTTTTCTTCTCCATTACCAGTTATTCTATGATATAGACTCCTATGACTTGGCCTTCTACTAGTAATTTTCTCACATCTTATATACAAGGAAATTATGTGATCATACATACAAGAAAACCCCTTTATTATAAACATCCTTAAACCAAAACCATTTCTTGTCCACCCCCCCAAAAAATGAATCAATCTCAAGGAAACGTGCCCTTCTCATGGGAAAACAAGCCAGGTATATCCAAAGAAACACCCCAATTATTACAATCCTTTAAAGAAGGTGATGATCATTACACTCTACAAAAAAAGCTACCCCCACCTCCATGTCGACTAGAAATCGCTAAGGTACCGATGCATGACATTGCTATCCCTCTCCCACCTTGTGTTTTTCAACCCCCTTTGAGAACTTGTTCAAAGGGAAGTGGTGTTGATGGTGGTGATGACCCTTTTTTAGCAGCATATAAAGAGTGTACCAAAGGGAGCAACAAAGGTAAAAAAGGAAGAGGGTGGTTTGTTTTGAAGAAGGGTTTCTTTAGTTTTGCTTGTAAAGGATCTTGTGGTGTTAGGGATGATAGTTTAGTTAGGGTTTCTCAACTTCCTATTGAGAGGGATATTGATTAATTTGGGTTTGTTTTGAAGATGGAGGGATGTTGTAGTGTGTGTGTGTGTTTTGAGTTTCTTGGAAGTTGTCTTAGTTTGTTTTCTTCTTTTATTGTATCATATGGCTTAAACGTTTTTAGAATTGGATGGTTGATCAAATCGGGCATGTTATCGATTTGTCAGTTCTATCGTTCCTTTCAGTTTAATTAAACAAATCATTAATAGTTCATAAAATAATTTAATCCATATTGATTCTGGATTCAACTAATCCAATGCCTTTCTCCGAATTGATACCCTAACTAGTTTTCGAACCAATCGATCTAATTGTCTTGTCATGCTCAAACAACCACGAGTGTTACTTGACTTGATATCACGACTCAACCGGATATTAATTAAGTTGAAAATTAATTAAAAACTTATTCCTTTTACAAATCAACAAATCAACGAATAATTTTACATGAGGGTGTTATTATGTATAAAATCTATAAAAAATAATTTAAACCCAAAATAAATCTAAAATAATAATCTCAAGTGATGTGATTTATATCTAAGATTTTAACCAAAGCGAAGTTTGATTTTTATGATAAATATATTTTTATGTAAATTTCTGCACCGTAAACTAATAAGCTAAATATTAAAAAGTTTATCAAAATGGGAAATTTTAATTATAAAATTTAATATTTTCTACTTTTAATTATAAAAATTTAATTACTTTATTTGTCCGATTTAAAATTAAAATCCAGTTGATAGTATTATTGATAGACTTTCATCAAATTTGAACTTGTGATATTTTATATTCAAATGTCTAATTTATAAATTAATATCCAATGGATAACATATACTCAAATTCAATAGAAGTCCATCTAATAATGTTAAGGAGACTAAGTTTGTAAAATAAAAAGTAGATGGATTAAATTTTAAAAGTCCAAAGAGTAAAAGGATGGGAATGATAATTAAACATTTCTTAACGTACAAGACGGAGTCAAAGGGTGGATTGATTGTGACTTGTGAGAGCTAGTTGGGTCTATCATTTGATGTCACAAAGTTCAAGCTGTTCAATCTTTGGTATTTGATATAACCTAAAAAAATCAAAAGAAAATTCTTTAGAATTCAAGACATTAATTTATTAGCAAAAATGTAGACCTCAATTTTCGAAAGAAAATAATTTCATTTTGCAAGGTTGAAAATATGCTTATAGGATAAGATGAGTGGACTTGTTGAAACGAACCACAACTCTCCTACTAAATTCCAAGATGGTAATGTATGATATTGGAGTTTTAGTTTTTTATTATTGGAAGTAAAATAAAAAATTTAAGTTTAATAAAATTAAAGAGTCAAAAAAAAACCTTCTTAACAAATTAAAAATAATAATTAAGTCTTTTAAAATTAAAAAATTATTTAAAAATTGTAAAATTATAGACAAAAGTTATAAAGAATTTATAAAATTTAAAATTATAATTTTTTATTAAAAATAACAATACCGACCCATTAAAACCTAATGGTTATAAGGTTTTAATAAAATCTGACCCTACTCTTTTATTGGGTCAGTATTATTATTTTAAAATTTGTTACTAAGGCTTTTTTACCTTACTTTTTATTGGAAGCAAATTAGAAATTTTTGAAACAAACAAGTCTAAAGGGTAAAAATTAGAAATTTTAATAAAAATTTATAATTTTAAATTTTATAAATTCTTTATGTAAACGAATTATAAGGAAATTAAACATTGAGGAGGTTCTAGTAACTTCAACATGGCATAATTGTTTTTAATGTGGTATATATAAAGTATAAAGTCTTAATTTATAATTTATTAACTTTTTAAGAGATTTATATAGTAATTTTACCATTTGTGGGGGGAAAGAAGCCACTTTGGTCAGGCCACTTAAATATTTGGACTAAAAAATCTATATAGATAGATTGAGACAACTCATACAAAGCACTAAAACAATTCAACATGGAATAACCCAATAAAAGATTTTTGTCCATGAGACATGAAATTTCTCTCTCGAAGGAAATATGTTCTTTAATGCCACAAGAAAGAGAACGCATGAGTGACATTCCATATGTTTATTATGGTATGTCATGTTATGTACTCGTTTAAATAATTCATATGTTTTAAGCATGATGACTAAGCACTTAAGTAAATCTCGATGAATTTGTTGTTGGGTTTATTGTGTATGTCATGTTATGTACTCGTTTAAATTTCTGACGCTGACTTCCAACTCGATAATGACGAATCTAGATCACAATTGGATTGTCGATTTTGCTTTAATGGTGGTACAATAGAGGCCAAGTATATTGAAGCCAATTAGGCAACAAAAGAGGTTGTTTGGATTAAAAAGTTCATTACTTAACTAGGAGATGTATCTAGCATATTAGATGCTATAAGACTATTGTGGCAACAATGGAGCTATTGCACAAGCAAAAGAATCTAGATCTCATCGACACTCCAAACATATACTTAGACGCTTTCATCTCATTTGAGAAATTCCTGATTGAAAGGATGTAAAAAATGTGTAAAGTACCAACAAGATAACATCGTAGATTCACTAACGTACTTTTTGACAAAGCATAAGCATGATAGTCAACCTTTATTACTTGGAATAGATACATGAGTGATTGGTCTTAGTGCAAATGAGAGATTATTGAAGCATGCCTAAAGACCAATCATAAGATGATTGTAATAGTATACTTATTTACCTAGTCTATTAGTAAAGGCATTTGTCATTGTTATTTCCAATCTTTATTTCTGTGTATTAAATAAATCGATTAATAATAATTTCATAAGAATAGTATGATTATTCTGAAATGTCTTTTGGGCAACAATAATGCATTGATACTAATACGTTGTTGATTGATGACAAAATGTTGTTATGGATGTGGGATATTATGTTATAGGAGTAGTGCTGGACTGACCCACCATGAGAATGTTTCTTGGATTATTATGTAAATAGTCATTGCAATTCTCATAGTGATAATGATATACATGATCATTAGACTTGGGCTCGTCATAGTTCCAACTGCAAGAGTCATATACATTGACATAATCAAATGTCTTCACTAATTGGTAGTACTATAAAGACTGTTTGTTGAGTACCTTACGATCTATATAACGAGATATGAAAGATCAAATTAGGATTTGTCCCTCTTACATAATGAGAATGATTTATTGAGCCATTGATTAAGAATAAAAATACATGGCATGCTTAAATGAAATGATATGATATACTAGACTTATTTGTTTGTCTTAGCATACTCGAGGTTCAAAAAAAATAAAAGTTTAAACTATACAAGTGTGATTGTTCAATGATTTATGTTCAATTTAGATATCACGAACAAAGAGATTACTGCACGATAATGTTATCATAGAAAGGTTATGTCAGACTATGATTTCCTGTAACTTAGGTAGCAATTATGCATTATTAAATATCACTCATTGTTTGTAATATTAGAAATATTTTAACAACAGTGCCAATGTTATAGGATCCTACAAGGTCATCCTTATGGTTGGAAAGATCGAAAATAAACCACAAATTAACTCGAACCGAAGTGTTTGGACGATTTATAAAATGCAAGTTAAAAAATTATATTTACCCGATATTACATTTAAAAAGTGGAAATCACTCAAAAGTTCTATATAAAAAGGTATATTTAAAAACATTATATAAAAGTTATTGATTTTTTTACTAAATAATATTCAAAAGTAATAAAATAAACTTTATTTTGTTAAAACAAGTCTAAAAAGCTAAAATAAAAAATATAAAAAAATAAAAAACTAAACTAACTTAAAATAAAAAATTTAAAAAATTCGATCAAGCCGAACTAAACCGAACCGGTATTACCGGCTGTAACTCGAAAGAAACCATGGATCGGATTCTAGTGGAAGTGACCCGGAGAATCCCGGGAGGGGTACACTGTGCCCGTCACCAAAAGGATATAATTGGCAAAACCGGTAATAAAACGAAAAAAAAGAAGAAGAAAATTTCACCTTTTAGTAAATTTTCCACAACAGGAAAAACAATTTTTTTCCACTCTACCCTTCAAAAAAAGAGAAGCATTTTTCTTCTCTTTTCCACCTATTCCTCTCTTAAACCCTAGCACCTAAAATTTCGATACTGAGATCCAAGCTTTCTCGCAAATTGAAACTCTTTGAATCTTCACTTAATATCTGTAAGTATTAATATTCCGATTTTAGCTTCTTTTTTTCAGTTTTTTTTTCTACGATTGATTTGGAGTAAATTTGTTTCTTGGTATTTTCGGGTATGGATAACTTGGATGCTGTCTCAGCTTTTTTTGGTGATTGTTATTAAATTAATTGATTGTTTTTGCAGGTATTTGAGGCAAACTTTGCATATGTTCTGGAATGGCTAACAATTCTCAACCCTCTAGTGCCCAGGTAGCCTGCTGATTAGGTTTAATTTTCTTGGCTTCATTTCTTTAATCTAGGACCTTAACTAATATTATGTTGTCTTTTGTGGGTTAAAGCTTGGTTACTGTTGCTATGTTCTGTTCAAATTTATTAAAATTTAAGAACATAGCCTAAGGCTTTCCTATCGTTCTCTTTTTCTTCTTGGAAGTAGTTTGAAAGAACTTGAATGTACACATTACAAGCTATGATTTTTACAAGACTCTCTTGGTGGCACTGGCATTATTGTTTTCAATATTAGTGAGAAATGGGTGTTGTTTTTGCCCGAAGTACATAAGTAATCCCCTTTATTCTAGTTTTTAGATGAAGGTCTAAGATGTCTAAATTTGTTGGCTATCTTCTTTCTTTCCCAGCCACATTGGCCTCCTGCAGTTGGATCCATGGGTCCCCAAAGTTATGGCTCTCCGTTATCTTCACAGGTAGCTACACTTTTTTCTTTTTACTCATTTTTATTAGATGGTTTTTAATCTTCTGAGAGCAATTTATTAGACTATGTGTGTGAAATTTTCCATTACAGTTTCGACCAGTGGTCCCAACGCAGCAAGGGCAACACTTTGTTCCAGCTGCTTCCCAACAGTTTCGGCCTGTTGGGCAGGTTCCTTCTCCAAATATTGGGATGCCAGCTGTTCAAAATCAGCAGATGCAGTTTTCTCAGCCAATGCAGCAGTTTCCACCCCGGCCAAATCAGCCTGGTCTTTCTACACCTTCACAACAGCCAATACAGGTACAATATGGTCAAACAAACAGGCCTCTTACATCTGAACCACCTCAGTCACATCAATCTGCACCTCCTTTGAATAGTCATATGCCTGGTGTAGGAGTCCCTGGAGTGCCCCCTTCATCATATGGTGTATGACCTCATTCAAATGTTTCTATTTTCCCTTTAGTTAATATGTTGCACAGCCTCTGATGTTTTTATATTCTCCCAGTTTGCGCCATCTTCTTTCGGCTTGCCACAGAACAATGTCAGTGCACCATCGCAGTTTCACCCTATATCTCAAGTGCATGCACCTGTTGCCCCAGTTGCAGGGCAACCTTGGTTGTCAACTGGAAATCAGAATGTTTCACTTGCTACACCAACACAGCATACTAGCCAACAACCTCCACCTTCTTCTGCTGATACAGTAAGTCCTCATCCCTGGGATATAAAATAGTATGCTAAACAGAAATATAACAAGGTTATGCCTTGTCTAATTTTCGTTGTTTAATTCAAATGTTATATACTCTCTTCAGTGTTTATTTGTTGATACAGTAAGTCCTCATTCCTAGGATATAAAATAGTATGCTAAACAGAAATATAACGAGGTTATGCCATGTCTAATTTTCGTTGTTTAATTCAAATGTTATATACTCTCTTCAGTGTTTATTTGTTATGCTGATCAGAAATACATTCAATTGATAAATTGAATTGTGGTGAGAACTTGCCTAAGAAGTACAAATTGTTAACGAAGGTGATCAGTCTTGAGGAGAAGACTGAGAGAGGAAAATCAGAAGAAAAAGAGGACATATATAACCAAAATATAAATTTAAAAAGGAAAGGCCACGGAGCTTTAACCCTCTTGGACTTGTCCTATCTTCATCTTTTCTCTACGGTTTTACAATTGGATAATAAATACTTCAGTTTTTGCTTTTTTTCTCTTATCATAGCAGTTTATATGACATGGTAGCTTTGAGTGAATTTTTTCTTCAATGAGTACATATGAATTTTATGTACTTTTATGAGCTTTAGTTCCTTTTATCATTAGCTAGAATTTGGCATAAATTTATGTTATGAAAGTTTATCTTTTATCTTTTTCCTTTTTTGAAGAAGTTCTGCAAGCGCTTAAGTGATTTTTGGCTTTCTAGGCTAAGTTTTTTGTTTAGTCTTCTCTGTTTCTGTACATTGCATTTAAAAAGAAATCATATGTGCATTACACAATCTCAAATTGTTTCTGATCCAAATTGAACAATATAATGTTTTAATTTAGTTTGCATCTTGGAAGTTAGTTTGCATTGTATTTTGCATTTGTCCTTGTTGTTCCCATGTTACCATTCTATTAAATCTCATTTTTTTTTATTCTTCACTTTTTGCATACCAGAATGCAAATGTTCCTAGCCTTACTCCGCAATCTTCTGATTGGCAAGAGCATACATCAGCTGATGGAAGAAGGTAACATTATATAGTACCTCATAATTGTGATTTTTGCTCACGTTTTGCTATATATTTGGATTTTAACTTCTAGTTATTTAGACATCTAGCTTTCATGAGTTTGTGTCTAACTGTTTTACATATCTGCAGATACTATTACAACAAAAGGACAAGGCAATCTAGTTGGGAAAAGCCTCTGGAACTGATGACACCAATAGAGGTGAGGCATTTGAGTATCTGGTTGCTGTTTCTGCTGTTAAATTTTTATGCTCCATGATCTGTTAACCTTGAATTTGTTGTGATATGCTATTTATACAAATTGCCCCCTTTAATGGATGCTGAGACTGTAGCCATTCTTAACTTGTTAAAAAATGTTTTATGCGAATTCTTCTTTCTTTTGCGTCTTTTGGAATTGGTTTGTAGATGTCATGGCAAGTTGGAGAAATTTAACAACTGCTCTAAATGGTCACTTTGAGGGCGGGCCTTCACTTTTCTCAAGGCAGGCAACATTTTGCTATTTACATTTTGTTTATTATATGGGGCAATTTTTTTATGAGGAATGATTAGATATATAGACAATTAGGTGCCTTGAATTAACTGTTTTCAATTTTTTTCTTCATTTCCTGCACTGTTAGTGAAGTTTTAGGATGGTAGTAATACATCCCTCCCCCTCTTAACATGGTTATCTAATCTGCTTTTCAACTTCTGTCACCTCTATATAGTTCTCCCTTTCTTTTCTTGTCTCTTTGGTAGTTCATGTATTTGTCTAATCCTGTATCTTATTTTAGACAAATGTGGTTATGTTTTGTACAGTAATGAGTTTTATAGATTGGTGTAAAGGAATATGTCATGCTGTTTATCATGTATTTCTATCCAATCGAACTTCTTTGTTGTTTACTCTTGTTCTAGTTTAATAATGTTATTACTTGTTCCCTTTCTCCTCCTTTATGGTTTCATTGGTGCAAGCATATGTTTGTAGAGAGTTCCACAGGTACATATTGGCTACTGATTTCAGAGGTATGAGATGCTGGGTCAAAGGTTTTTGCTGTATTTATCAGTTCTTTTTGTTTTCATAATTGTTGCTGTGATTATGTAAAGGTTCCTTTGGAATAGAATTTGATTTTCAGTATATGTTTTTTTGTTGGTCATATTGGCTCTACAATTTGTTTACTCATCCTTTTAGAGGTGCGAAGGAGAATGTAATGTGAATTGACTTGGATGTTAAGGAATCCCTGAAAAATGTATTTAAGTTTCTCACTTGGCATGGAAACATCCTCAAGATTTGGCCCTGTTAAAGGTTTTGCTATTTGCAACCGTAAAGTACAATTTAGATTTAGGTTCAATTTGGGACCTGGAGGAAGATGGATTTTATTACTTTTTAACTAAATGAGATGTTAGCTTGCACTTTTAGATGATGTTATCAGTATGTTAATTAAGACTTCTAGATGAATCCAAGCACATTCATGAGGGGAAAAAGAATTTGGAGGTAACTTGAGCCAAATTCTCACCAGAGATAACTGCTCCTTCTTTCTGTTAGTTTTGAATTAGAGTTAAATAATTTTGATATTAGGATCATAGTACAGACTGTTGCTGGAGGTTCTTTGACCTACATTGATCCTAGCCAAGTAGAGCACTCTGGTACTGGTTCTAGCATAGCTGTTGTGTGAGCAAAAACTTTGGCATGCCCATGGGCTAACTTATTGCAATGGCTGAGTTGTTTAGTTGACATTTCCTTTACCTTTTCAGGTTTGGACTTTTACAATTGAAACCATTGTGTGTACTAGTGTTATCTTTTACCATGATAGAATAGTTGCATATACACTCATCCTCTTCCCTTCGAGGAGTCATATGGATGAAACTAACAATCTTTCTTAACAAGGTCATGTATAATTCGTTCTATTTTGTATATATTTGTTCCATCTTCATATGCTTGGATGCATTGTTGGCAACTTCCTTGGTGATTACATTGACTGATATGGTACCACTCCTTGGTATAATCATGATATTTTCCTGAAATTCTTTTCATTACTACTTTCACTTCTTTGCTTAATTATTGATTTTTCTGTAACAGAGAGCTGATGCATCCACTGTTTGGAAGGAATTTACAACTCCAGAGGGAAGAAAGTATGTTTGAGCTCTGTTTTACGCTTTTATTTATCATTCACATTTTCCCCCCACAGATTATTGTTAGATGCCCTATTGTATCCACCTTTTTCTTGTCTGTTAAAATTTTATTTGCATGAGCAATATGTGATCAAGAGATTGCTTTTGAAGGTATTACCACAACAAGGTTACAAAGGAGTCTAAGTGGACAATACCTGAGGAGTTGAAGGTTCATCCTTGTGATTTATTGTTACTGTATCTTTACCTGGTAGGCTGGCACTTTACCTATCTGACATTATTTTTAAATGTTTAATTCCAGTTAGCTCGTGAGCAAGCTCAAGCAGCAAGTAGCCAAGGTACCCCATCAGGTTCTGGAGTGGCTCCTCAAGCTCCAGTTGCTACTGCTGTCTCTGCAGCTGAGACACCTACTACAGCTATTCCTGTGAGCTCCAACACTTTGCAGGATTCAAGCCCAGTTTCAGTTACGCCTGTTGCTAATCCTTCACCTACTTCAGTATCTGGACCAACAACAGGTCCTGTTGCACAATCAGCTGCTATGAGTGCAACTGGGGTTCAACTCCCTGTTGTGTCTGTCACACCTGTACCTGCAGTCCCCTCCAGAGGTTCCACTGTCTCTGCTCCTTCTGTCGGTGCTACCACAGCAGTCACGTATGGACATCTATTGAACTTTTATTTAATTTTTCAGTGATTCAATAATGTTGTTGAAATTAACCGCATCATTCTGTATCCTCACTTCAGAAGAAGCTCGGAAACTACAGCAACTCAAGACACTATGCATTTTGCAGATGGAGCTTCTGCTCAGGACATTGAGGTATACTCATTTGTTGTTTCAATTCACAGCTCCCTTCTTTCGTTCGACCATCTCTGGGAGAGGCAAAATGATCTTTTTAAGAGTTCTTTTCTATTTTTGGAAAAAAAATAGTTACTACCTACCATTGTTGGCTGGTCTATTTGGCAAATTGTAGATGCACACTTCCAAATACGTTGGCAGTGGGATGTTTTTCGTATTTGTATTTGTTGTTTTGTTTAAAATATTTTTAATTTGTTTTTTCTTTCAGGAAGCTAAAAAGGGGATGGCAACAGCTGGAAAAGTTAATATGACTCCGGTGGAAGAGAAGGTTCCAGATGACGAGCCTTTAGTATATGCAAATAAGCTGGTAACATTCCAAAGACATGTCACTTGTTTTTTTTTTTTTTTTTGTCTTATCAGTTAAATTTTGTTCTATCTTTTCCCCTAAAGACAGGGAACTTTGATGCCAATTAGGCAATCGACCGGATCAATGGCAGTTCATTTATGTGTTTTCTTACCTAAATTTTTTTTTCAGGAGGCAAAAAATGCTTTCAAATCACTCCTTGAATCTGCAAATGTGCAATCTGATTGGACTTGGGAGCAGGTACTCTTGCTTCATCTTTTGCCTTCCTGCCAGCTTTGTTCTTTCAGTATGTTTGTTTCTTCTGACATTGAAAATTTCTTCCAGACAATGAGAGAAATAATTAATGACAAAAGGTATGGTGCTCTGAAGACACTTGGTGAACGGAAGCAAGCCTTTAATGAGGTAAATGGTACCCAGGAGTCTTATAGTTGTGGTTGTGTGGTATCATTTTGTTATACATGTCATAGAATTGCTATAAGTTTGTCTTACTTCACTTAATTTATTTTCTTCTGTAAATCAATGTTTGGGGTTAAATAAAAAATTATCTGATTATGTTCTGACAAATTGATATCATTAATAGTATTTGGGTCAAAGAAAGAAATTAGAGGCTGAGGAAAGGCGCATGAGACAGAAGAAAGCTCGAGAAGAGTTTACAAAGATGTTGGAAGTATGTTGCATGAAGTTCATATTATCTTCTCTTCTTGTCTCTGTTTACGTGTTTATTTGACCTAATGCCTTCTTGTTGCTCTGATTTCTTTCCAGGAGTCCAAGGAACTAACATCATCAATGAGATGGAGGTTGAGATTTTTCTCTATGTTTTGGGGAAATTAGATTTGTTATAGCTTCATTATTAAATGTTGAAACTGTTCAATATTCTAACTAAGCTTTAATCTGTTCAGCAAAGCTCAAAGTTTGTTTGAAAATGATGAACGGTTTAAGGCTGTTGAACGAGCCAGAGATCGGGAAGATCTCTTTGAAAACTATATAGTGGATCTTGAGAGGAAGGTAATAGTTTCATATTTCTTGCAGTTTTTGCAGATGTACAATTTCTCATATATAATTGGGTTTTGGTGTGTGGATGTCGTGACAAGATATGGTATGCCTAGGTGTTGTCTGTAGAATAAAAACCTGTGAATTCCACCTTGTTCCTCATCTGTCAGTCATATGCCTTCAGCAAGATTAATATTTATGGATGGATGCTTTTTCAATCAAATTTTGCCTTGGGAGTAGTAGCTTTCAAATACAAGTTAATTGATAGTCTGCTAATTCAGTCTGTAAATCAGTTTGGCCATTTTTGTATAACTTACGAAAATCATTGGTTCAGATTTTGATTTCTTTGACTTTGAAACATTTTACTGCTTCTGTTTATAACACATATTATCACTGGTATCCTGCTAATTTCTGCCACAAATTTGACTGTTATTTCTGTGAAGTATGGTGGGTCAGACATCAAATAAAGGTTCATGAGTGAAAAAAAAAAAGATTCATGCATGCAGATTTGTGATTTCTAGTTTCAATATATGTTGCATCTGCTTTTATCAGTTAGTATTCCTTATGGCTAAATGGAAGTTTTGGAGGATTATGCATTATATTACTATATTCATTGGTGAATAACCAAGCAAAAAATCAAACCTATTCAAATTCGTAATCTTGTTATTTAATGCAGGAAAGGGAATATGCTGCAGAGGAAAAAAGGCGGAATATAGCAGAATACAGGAAATTTCTGGAATCCTGTGATTTTATTAAGGTACAACATTTACAAAAGAAGATTGTTATTTGTTCTGTTTGTAAAGGTCATTAGCTTGATTTCTCTTTTTCATGAACTTTCAATTTGCAGGCAAACAGCCAGTGGCGGAAAGTTCAAGATCGCTTAGAGGATGATGAAAGATGCTCACGTCTTGAAAAAATTGACCGCTTGCTCATATTCCAGGACTACATTCATGACTTGGAGAAGGAAGAAGAGGAAAAAAAGAAGATGCAAAAGGTAGAAGTACTTTTTATGATTATTAATTTGCTACCGATCTGTGTTCTTACCTTTTTTCTTCTGTCAAAATTTAGGAACAACTGAGACGTGCTGAGCGCAAAAACCGTGATGCATTTCGTAAGCTAATGGAAGAACACGTTGCCGATGGCACTCTTACGGCTAAAACTTATTGGCGAGATTATTGTTTGAAGGTTTTTATCTGTTTTAACTTGTTTTATAGTAAGAGTGGCTTTAACCAATGCGTGTTTTGCTAATTTTCAGCAATAGCTTTTGCTTAGTCTCTTTGTTTTATGCTTTGTAGGTGAAAGAATTGCCTCAGTATCTTGCTGTTGCATCTAACACATCAGGTTCAACTCCAAAAGATTTGTTTGAGGATGTTGCTGAAGAATTAGACAAACAGGTGTGTGCCGCCTCAGATATGTTCTGTGAGAAGTGTCCATTTTCCTCTTGTTTCCATTATATTTTTGCTCAAGCAGGAAAAGTTTCATGTTTCTGATGGTTTCTTTTGTACATTGATAGTATCATGAACACAAAACCCGCATAAAAGAAGCAATGAAGACAGGGAAGGTAGGATACTATATTCAAGTCGCTGGTTCTTGCTTGGTGCTTTCTTGTTATTGAACCCCCTTGGCTTTCCCTCAGGTTACTATGGTTTACTCATGGACATTTGAAGACTTCAAGGCTGCTATTTCAGAAGATGTTGGTTCCTCATCGATATCGGATATTAACTTAAAGGTACTTCTGTTGCAAGGGAACTCATGTTTTCATCAACAAAAAAAGGAAGGGATTGGGGGGAAAGGAAAAGAAGGAAGCCCTAACCTCTTGTAGATTTTTTATTGAATTAAATGAAACCCTCCTAGAACACTTTATCTGATTAGAGTCCTTGTACTTTATAATTTAATCAGATGTTTAGAGCTTCTGTTTGGTAAGGTGTTGATAAGTTGGATGGTTGTTTTAGCATTTTGTTCACTTCATTTATTAGATTAAAGAAGTAGACAGCTTGTGGCTGAACGTTGATAAGTTTATTCTTTACTTGTTCACAGCTTGTGTATGATGAGCTGCTCGAGAGAGCCAAGGAGAAGGAGGAGAAAGAGGCTAAAAAACGTCAACGTCTAGCCGATGATTTCACTAGACTATTACATACATATAAGGTCTGTTATACTTTTTTTGAAGACAAATGGGCAGTATAGCTTTTGTAAACTTGTTTAATTTCTAGTCCTGCTTCTTTGCAGGAGATAACCGCTTCTTCTGACTGGGAAGAATCGAAACCACTTTTTGAAGAAAGCCAAGAATACAGGTATTTCACCCTTATCTTTGCATTAAAGATAAACAACCGTTTATTTATCATTTTTCTCACTTTTATGATTCTTTCCTCCTTTGATGGTTTCTTGCCATGCTTTTTATTAGATCAATTGCGGAAGAAAGCTTTAGGAGAGAGATCTTTGAGGAATACATTACACACTTACAGGAGAAAGCTAAAGAAAAGGAGCGTAAACGAGAGGAGGAAAAGGTTTGTGAATCTTAAACTATATTTCCAAGTAGTTGGTTAAATTTTTCATATATTCATAAAATACCTTTGATATCGCTTCACTCTTTGGTCACCATGAAGTAAGTTTAGTTGGTTTTAAACTTTATGTGTATATGAAGTGCATGAAATAATACAAGCACTTGCATAGTTTTTTTTGAGTTTCCCCTCTAATTTTCTTGAATCATTATCTCCACTTCATATTTGCATAAAATCATAGGTTTCTTCTAAACTGAAAGAAGTTTTATCTGGTTGTTTTCAGGCTAAAAAGGAGAAAGATAGAGAAGAGAAAGATAAACGGAAAGAGAAGGAGAAGGAGAGAAAGGAGAAGGAAAGAGAACGGGAGAGGGAAAAAGGTAAAGACCGAAGTAAAAAAGATGAAACAGATAGTGAGAATTTAGATATATCTGACAGCCACGGCCATAAAGAGGAGAAGAAAAAGGAGAAGGAAAAAGACAGGAAACACCGTAAACGACATGCTGCTGATGATGGGAGTTCTGACAAGGATGATAGAGAGGAGTCAAAGAAGTCTCGTAGACATGGTAGCGACCGTAAGAAATCTAGAAAGGTATATCTACCTATCTATCCATTGATGATAGTACTTGCATGTTTGTCCAACTAAGCCTTAACTGTTCTTCCAATGTTTCCTTGGCAGCATGCTCACTCACCCGATTCTGACAGTGAAAGCCGACATAGAAAACACAAGAGAGATCACCGTGATGGCTCACGCCGAAACAGTGGTTACGAGGAGCTGGAAGATGGCGAACTCGGTGAGGATGGTGAAATCCAGTAGTGTTTCCTATTCTCATCCAAAAAGCTAAGTAAACAAAGTTGGGAAATAAACTAGTACTTCAATGATTTTACTGCTACATTGTTGTATTTTGTAAACCAAGAAATCTACAACTCTAATCACTTTTTAACTTTTTAGCCTTTTCTACACAGGCAAAAATATAAAAAAGAATTTCACCAAGTTAGTAAAAATTAGATTTTGTAGTCATTCACACATCAGAAGCAAACTGTTGGCTTTATACGAAGATTTGGTCTTTTGGTTGAATGCATGTGATTATTATTAATATTATTATTTGTCTTTACTTAAAACCACTCTGTTTTGTATTGGAATTTTCCATCTTTATTAAGAGAGCATCTAAGAGGTACAATTTCCTTTCCTGGAGGCTATTTCGACTTTGATATACAGTTTTGTTGGCTTTAGAAAAATGTCTTGAGTGCTGCCATGTGTTTTGTCATAATGTAATGTGCATTTATTGTGTTACGTATGGTCCCTCCTTTTCTCTATTTATTATACATATAAAGGGTTTTACGTGGTGATGTTTAATCTGATCGTTTCTATTGAATGAATTGTTAGAAATATCAGACCTTTATTCTGGATTGGTAGTTTGGCTGATTTTTAATTCAACTAATTTGACTGGTTTTACGATATGATTATGCATTTTGAGTCGTACTTCTTTTTCTAGTGGAATAATTAAGAAAAAATACCAAAAGAATGTATAGTTAAGTTGGTAGACCTTCAAAGGCTTGACTAATTGTAATTGGTGACTAGTTTGATTAGATTGGCGGTATCCGATGATTAATCGAGTATCTTAAGTTAATCACAAAAAAAGAAGGTGCTTTTTGCTTTATGGTGGTTTGTATGTCAACCTCAATGGATCAAATCCATCATTTAATAAAAGCTCCAACACTATGGTTCAATCATTTATTATATTATTTCTCAAAAAGAATATCATTTCTTATATTCAATTAAATTTCCGTTCAATCATTAATATGTTATTATGGAAGGCATTCAAGTGCTGCACCATACAAACAAACAACAAATCCTTTTATTTATTTTTGTGTGCTGGAATTCTGGGTAAATTGATTTTTTATTTGATTAATTTTGTTTAAATTTTTTTGGGTTAGATATCATTTTGGTTTGGTCATTTCAGGTTAGAATAATTTCAAATTATTTATTCGAGTCATTTTAAGTTGAGTTATTTGGGGTTCAAAACGTTTTCTTAATCGAGGTTGGACTAGTTTAACGACTTCCTATGATCAGATTAAGTTGGGTTTAATTTGTATTTTGACCAAATGAATCGAGGTAAAAAAACCACCAATGTTATATCGGCAAGGTGCTTTCATTATTGAGACCATTAAATGACACATCAAATCTTATGTAACTAAATTTAAAAATTAAATATTCTTAAAATAAGATATTGCAGTATAATTTTAAAAGTAAAAACTAAAAATAAATTAGAACCGAAAAAGAGAGAATGGATTATAAAACACCTATAAAAGCTTCAAAACCTCAAGATTAAGATTTTTACAACATCCATTTTTAATAAAATTTTCATTTTAAATTTTGTTGTATAAGACCCGATGTACAAGATAATAGTTAAATTAACGATTTTAATAAAAATAAGACTTGATTAATATAATATCAATAGTTTAAAGATGTTTGATGCAATTAACTCTTATAATATTATATTCATTAATTTCTATCATTATGCAATAAATCTAAAGAGAGGAAAGAAGATTAAAAGAAGCACATAAAATCAAAATAGTAATTGGAAATTAGAAGCAAAGCAAAACCAAAATTACATTCATGTTATGTTATCTAACAAAGTCAATCCATCAATCATATCCATAACAACATCACCTATAAGCTCTTCAACAATGGCATTTCCAATACATATCCCCATCTCCTTTTTATATGATTCAATCTCAAAACCCTCCCATTCTTGCTTTGTTTCAATTACATCCAATTCCAACATCTCCTGTATGTTTGTTTCATCCCCACGTTGTTTTCCCCATCCTTTTATTTTCTCACATATAACATTCCCAATCTCTTCTGACCCTAAATACCTTTTCCCTTTCCCTTCTTTCATACATCCATTGTTATGATCCACAAGCTCTCTTACACAGTCTAACAGTAGCTGCTTTGTTTGCTGTAATACCCTTTTTGACATTGAAAATGGTGATGAACCACTTGACTGTTCTGAATCTGTTGTTTGTAGAAGCAAATTCCATAGTGTAGCCGATAATATTGATTCCTCTGTTATTAATTTGGGCAAAATGAAGCTTTTCTGCATTGTATTGGAACCTGTTTTTAATTTAAACCACGAGGGTTAGTATTTTTAGTAATTGAATTTAGGACCTGAACTTGGTAACTTTTCCCACATTGGAGCTTTAATTTTGTTTTTGTCTAAATTAGTCCCAAAACTTGACAATTATGTCCAACAAGGCTGAACTTGAAAAAAATAGTTCAAGCCCTAACTTGGAAATAACTGCCAACTTCAAACCCTCATATGGAACACGGGAACAATTGCCAAATTCAGAGGCTAACTTAGAAAAAAAAATTTAAGTCTTAATGTAGGAATAGTTGCTTAGTTCAAACCTTAATATAGGAACAATTGTCAAGTTCAAGCCCTAAGGTATATGGGAATAGTTGTCTAGTTTAAGCTTTAATATGAGAATAATTGTTTAGGGACTAACTTGGACAAAAAATAGATTAAGCCCTAATATGGAATAGTTGTCAAGTTCAGGACCAACTTGGATAAAAAAAATTCAGACTCCAATATGAGAAAAATTATCCAGATCAAATTTGATGTGAGAGCAATTGCCTAAGTTTAGGGTCTTACTTGGACAAAAAATAGTTTAGACCAAGTTGCCAAATTCAGACTAAATAATAATTTAACCCTTAATTTAAAATCAGATCAAAATTGGGTGTCCAAGTGATGAACCTGTGGAAGTAGACATAGCTTCTAATACTGATTGTGGACTGTGTTGCTTAGTATCTTCCATGTTTGTATCTACAACAGCTTTTTCTGCCATTTTTGAAGACATTGATGATGATGATGCTTCTTCTTCATCTATGTCACTATCTGAGCTTGAATTACACAGTGCTGAGCAAGAAAATGTATCTGTCTTTCCATCTTCATCATTGGGATTATTGGTTCTTCTTAACCCTTTGCTTGTAAAGAATTTGTTACATGGTATAAGTTTAAGTACCTTGGGGATGTGTTTTGGGATACCCTTTTTGGTCTTGTTTTTGGTTGAACCACCATGGATGGGAGTTAAGTTCTTGGCACCACACCCTTTTTCTGAAAGGTAAACTTCTAAGATAAAAGGCTCTTGTTGTTCTTCAAGGAGTTCACCCAGTTGTCTTGCAGGCTTGGATGGTATGGTCCTTGAGGCCATGTGAGCTGAAAAGATGATTGAAAAAACTCGAAAAAAAGTGTAACAAAATGAAGATAAGGTGTTGCATATGCAAGACCTTAGGCATTAAATGGGGGAAAACATGGATTTCTATCAGTTTGGGAATGTAAAATAACAGAGAACAGATGGAAGAATGGGGTATTTAAGGCCATGAAAGTGAAAGAAAGAGAGAGAGAAAGGTTATATAGCTTATTTTTCTCACGCTCGTGTCACACACATGGATATTGTATATGATAATTACAATCATTTTAATATTTAAACTTGGATTTTAAATTTTGATGATGTGACTAGTACTATCGGAATAAGATCGGATTAGTTAGTTGAATCAATTGGATTGAGAACTGATTGATGTAACAATACGAACAAATGAATTGAACCGATTGTATTGAAAATTGCTTAAAATTGGTAAAAATTGAAATTTGGGACAAAAATTGACTGTTGAATAGGTTTAATAATATTTTATTATTAGTTTTTTAGATTTTTATGAATTTATTTATTATTGTTGATTTAACGGTTGAACCGATTGAATCAGGAACCGGTGGTTTAACCGATTTAACAATCCGTCCGATTATAAACACTCAATGCAAGACTTTGAGATTATACCACATCATCACTTGAAAATTTATATAACTTTTTTAATTTTCAAGTAATGATATGGTACGATATGAGAGCGTCACATCATCAAACTTTTATATTTTTCAAGTTTAAAGATCAAAATGAACCCAATTATTAAGTTCAAGCAATGAAGTGAATTAGAAAAAATATAAATACTAAAATGAATTTAATCATCAAATTTAAGGGTAAAAAATTATATTATCTTAAATTAATACATAATCCGTATCTTACACTTACACTCGAGTTGGAGTAATATATAGGGAATATAAGCCTTCTATTCAAAGGGTTTGCCTTTTTGTCTCTTTTTAATCCCTCTCAGAATAATTTTTTTTGTTTTTGGTATTTAATTTGGTCCCATAAGGACTTTGTTTCTTTTTGACTTAGCCAAAGGCAAGTTGAATGCTAGAACCTGGTCTGAAATTGGCTCTGTACTCTATTTGTTTTTACTTATAAAACTAGTCTCACATCATGTATATATATATATATATTCCTATGTATGGACCTCCATTTCCTATTAACTCAAGGGTATGCATTCAGGCAGTCCATATTCCATAACATAAGGTCTCATTGTTCGTGACATTACAGTCAGCATTTCTTTCATTTTGCCCTTGGTTGTCCTATCAGCCACACATGATTTTATGGTAGAAACGGAGGAAATTTTTTTATGATTTATTTTTTGATTTAATGCGTAAGGACTAATTTACTTAATCTTTGAGCAGAGTGAGCAAAATGCAATTCAACTCTTAATACAAAGACCTCCATGACACTTTTACCCAAATGCATGCATTCAGGATGTCCACATCATATGGTTCATTGTTTGTAAGCTTCATGGCTTTCATTTTGTCCCCTGGTTGTTCTGTCAATCACGTCATAATTTAATGGTAGAAATGGATGAAATTTTTAATGAAATAATCACTTTGCTTTTTTATTTAACATATAGGGATTAATGTGCTCATTTTTTTAGCAGAGGGAGCAAAATGCATTCAAGTCCCTTATTTATAACATTTACAATCTGCATTTGTTAGCTTAATGGCTTTCATTTTGCCCCGTAGTTCCTCTATCAGTCACGTTATCATTTAATGATAAGAACGAATGGAGTTTTTAATAGAAGAATTAGGTTGCTCTTCAAACTAACGCACGTGAATTATTTTATCTATTTATTTAATAGAGAGGACAGAAATAAAATTTAACTTTAAATACAATAATTTTAGCCAAGTACATGCAGTCAAACAGTCCATGTAATATGGTTCATTGTTCATAGCATTTACAATATTCATTTGAGAACATAATGACTTTCATTTTCATTCTTTTCGTTGTTTTTTTATGAAATGATTTGAGGAGGCCCCAGTAATGACATGATTTCTGTTTATAAAGTAAAAAAAAGAAAAGTAAATTACATCCGAGGTCACTAAATTATTAGTATGTTTATATTTTGGTCACTCAACTTAAAAAAGTTACAAAATGGTCATTACACTTAAATGAGAACTTTTCAATAGTTCAATGACTATTTTGTAATTTTTTGAAATTGAATGACTAAAACATAAACCTACAAATAGTTTAGTTACCTTGGAAACAATTTACCCAAAAAAGTGGGAGCATCTTTTACTTGGGGATTTGGTTTATCAGAAAATATGGATTCAGGGTTTCCGGAAAGGAGAATCTATGTTGTTTATACTGTTATGGAATTACTTGGATAGCAATTTAACCCTTTTTTTTACTCTTTGTTTGTATTGTTGTGTTATGGTTTTAGGGATTGGGGTTTTCCAGATTTTGAACTTTTGTTGGATGGATTGATATGATAAAATAATAGAATAGAGCTAATTGGGAAAAAAATATTGAAACCCATTCCATAGATATTTCAATTAGGTGAGTAGGGTTGGTTTTCGATTACATGGTGGATTCGAATTTTAAAATTTTCAAGTAAGTTTAGTTAGTATCGTTTTAATTTCGGGTCATTTAAGAGGTTTATGTTTTTGGAATTGGGTCAAATTCGAATCATTTTGAGTTCAAATTATTTCAATAAGGACGAAGCCCATCTTTTTTTGAAAAAGCGAGATTGAGTTCAATTTTGATCTTTCTATAATTAATAATACTAATTTTCTTTCCAATAAAAATAAACAAAGCTTAATATATTGTATTTAAATATAATTAAAGGAAAATTGACAACGAAAAATAAATTTTATTTGGAATTTTTAAAATATAATTGCAAATAAATTCAATTTATCAACTAAAATAAATGCTTGATACATAAAACTAATTATCAATAATTTTATAAAATACAGAAATAGAAATAAAAATTGTGGAGAAAATTTTAACTCAAAATTAAATTGGAAAAATTTTTAAAAAACTATTTCAATTATTTTAATTAATATATTTTTACATTTTGAATCTCATAAAAAAACAGTTTTGTAAACCGTATTAAGTAGAATTATTTTAAATTGTAAAAAATTGTTTTAAACATATTTTTAAAGTAAATATTAAACATGATTTTAATTTTATTTAAAATAAAATTAGTAAAAGTGTATTCAATTATCTTTAAAAAGTGTATCAAAATAAAAAATAGTTTTCACAATGCACGTGACAAACATGTTTTCTTTTAAATAAATATTAAACATGATTTTATTTTTATTTAAAATTAAATTAATAAAAGTGTATTAAATGCATTGATTTAGAGTGTTAAATTTTCGCATTTTAAATTATCTACATTATCATCTTCAACATTGTAATATAATATATATAATATTTGATGGGTTACTTTTTCTTTTATTCCGCAAATAATTTTAAAAATTTAGTAAATATTTTTTATTTTTAATATTTTATTATGCCTCTATTGGACATTTATCAATCTCTCGATTAATTTTAAAAACTTCATTAACCGTGTAATAAATATTTTCTCATTTATGATTATATCTTAGTTTAAATCATTAATACCCTTAAAAATTATTTTCAATTTTAAAAAATTCTAGGTTGAGCTGTATTTTCTTAAAAAAAAGATTACTGAAAAGCCAATTATTTTAATAACCACAATTTCACTTTTTAAATGGGTTAAAATATCTCATTAATCCCTTTCTTTAATAATTATTTTTTTAATAATTTCATTATAAATACTAATTATATTTTTTTAAAATTTATCCATAACCCTGCCACAACCTATAAATAGGAAAATAATGCACTTTAACGCACTCAATCAAACCCACGTGCTCTTGCATTGACAGTAATACTCATACCAATTGAAGTAATAACCAATCTGCCCTAAACTTTTATATATATACAGTTTAAACAAATTGTACAATGGGATGTATCTAATGATTGCACATCATAATTTGGTCAGAATTTGATCTCCCCACCCGTGATTGATTGTTCTAATTTTGTGATTGTATTTTGTTGCATCTGACACCACGCATATATTGCGTTAATTTCATTTTTGATCCTTGAATTTAGTAATTATGTTTATTTTGCTATTTATATTTTTGGTCCACTTTTATAGTTGAACTTGACAGCTTTTTTTTTTTCATTTTATTCCCTAAATTTGGGATCTGAAGACTTGCATTATGAGGTTAGATTTTATATAATTTTTAAATTTTAAGTGATGACGTGGCATTCTAAAGTGTTGTTATGTCATAAAAAATATACGAAATTTAAACTCAGTTATTAAAGTAGATTAATTACTAAATTTAAATACCAAAATTAAAAAATATATTTATTAAATTAATAAAATATGCATATGTCAAATCATCATATTTTAACATAAATCAAATTTAAAGACGCAATCAAAAACAGAGTAAAAAATTACTTTTTATCCCTCTTATTTAACAAATGCATATAGGAACATAATAACAAGTGGGTGTCCAATAGCCATGGTGATGTGGAAAAAACCATATATCATCGATGGGATGGGACATGGGGCCTTGTCTCCTTCCATCACAATCTTATTGACCCAATCAACAAGGCATTAGTTTAATTACTCTTCTTCTTTCTTTCCATAAAAAAAAATGTTAATCATACCAAATTCTTAACTTAATTAATATTGGATTTTAGGATTCAAAAAATTTCTGGGAACATATTCAGTATTGGAGGCCAAACTATGGAGTATCTTTGAGGGCTTTCACTTCTGTTGAAGCAGAGATTCGATAGGGTATATACATCAACTGTTGGAAGGAACAGTAAAATGGCATATCTAACATGTGCCCAAAGGAAGAAATAAAATTGTGGGTTTTCTTGCAAAAATAGATTGCAATTTTGAACAACTCTTTGTTTTATGTTCACTAAAAAAAATATTATTCCAACAAAAGAAATTATTTAAACACGGTAAGATAGAATTTTCGATGTTATATTACTAGCAACTGAATATATTTAATTTAGAGAATAATTTTTAACTGTAAAACAATCATTATAAAATTTTTAAATTCGAGAAAATAAAAGAACTTAATTCCAAAAGTAGAAATATATATAACATATGTTGTGGTGACAACTAACTACAGTATCTCCAATAATACCAACATCGTTAAGGTTTAAACAAGTTGTAAATTAAAAGAGAGACAGTTTGAATAAATTGAAGGAAGAATGGCAAGGAGATAAATGAAATCAATTTATTTATCTTAATACCGTACTAGATTTTCAGCTCTCAGTTTCTCAATTTTAGATTTAAACTCACCGTGAATCGACGCCAGTGATCTCTGCCGTGAAGCAAAAGCAACGCTGAATTGTTTAATCTCTGCTTCCAGATCTTTCCTTCTTTGTACTTCACTGTTCAAGTCCTTCAAAATGTTTTCCTTTTGATCGGTTAGGAACGTTATGTTCTTCGATGATTCGGAGACTGTTTGCAGCAATGAATCTCGTTCGTCTTTCAACTTTTGAAATTCTCTTTCCAAGTTGCCGTATCTTTGTTCTGAGGACTCTAGAGAGTTGTTGCTGAGATCTAGTTCTTGTTTAAGTTCAGATATTTCTCCCACTAATCTCCTGTTTATTTGTACTTCTTCATGTTTTCTCTGCGAATGTCAAGCTTGAAACTGTTAGAACATAGAAAAGTACCATCAAGAAAATTAAGCAGTAAAAAAATGTCAGATTCGCTACGGTGAGACCTGGAATGTAAACCAATCATTTTAGGTTTTGGGTCAATCAATCTAGATGGATTATTTCAAGTTTTAAAATTTTAGTCATTTTAGGTTGGAATGATTTTGAATTTGGGTCAAGTTCAGTTACAAATTATTTCAGTCACTTCAAATCATTTTGGTTTACTTGTTCGATCGTTTCTGGACTGATACTTTTTGGATTTGGGGCTAATATCAGTTTGAGTTAAATTAGATTCAGGTTAATTTGGGTTTGGATTAGTGACTTGCGATCAAATCGGGTCACGTTAGATTTGGTTTCGGGTTGATCAGGCTAGATTTTCGGGTTTTGCACAAAATTATGTTTTAGCAAAGAGGTTCGTCGTGCAGAAATATCCAATGCTACCTACCAATCAATAAGAGTTGGCATTTGAAAAATGAAAACAATATTCTTTCTGGAATAATAACTTCATGCAGTTAACTGCCCTTTCTAACTTACCTTAAACGCCAATTAATGCATTTGAAAGATTGACGGTTAATCAAGAAAAATAATTGGAATGTAAGCTACATACTGACCTGGAGTTCATCTTTCTCTTTGATGACAAGTTCTAGCTGTGTCTTGAGATTTTGGAGTTCTAGTTTGTAGTTATCATTTGAGCAATCCTGACAATGCAACTCATAAAGTAAGTTAAATTTATGCAGCTGTTCTTATGACCAAATACCATTTATCACATTAAAAGGTATTAATAGAAAACCAAAATTGCAAGAAGAAAAAAATGACTTGGAATGTCAACTCACAGGAGTTATATCTTGGGGTGGAAATGATTGAACTTTTCTTGCGGGAGTCGTTTGGAGTGAATCAAGGTCTGCAATGTAGCCTTTATTCATTTTGAACCAAGTGTCTTCATCAGCTACATTGCTAAAAGAATCTGGAAGAGGACTGAAATCCGGTAACTCTGAATAATTTGATCGCTTGGCAACGAAGGCGTTGTTGCTAGTCTCTTTAAAACAAGGGGTTTTAAAGTCATTGCATTCGTCTTTCGGGCTTTCTTTCATGGAATCCTGCCCTCACCAAAACCAAATTCGTTAAATTGCCTTGGTTTCCAAGTAATGTTGCTAGAGGATACCCAGATAAGGTGTTTGATCTTGTCGGAACCACAAACAGACAAGAGTGTACCTGACTAGAACTTCTATCACCATCTGAAACTAGACTACTTAGATTTTCGATCTTCAGCTGTTGGTCTCTAATACGCTGTTCGCGCTCCTTGTGTGATCTTCTTTCCTCTTCCAGTTCCATCTCAAGTTTCTCACGTTCTAGTTCATACTGCAAATTGGAATATAAGTAGACAAAAAATATATTATATGTATATGCTAATAATTTGTGGCACAAGAAGCTAATGCAGGTTGAACAATAAAAAAATTTAATGAACCTTAAGCATGTCGTTCCTCAGCTTTAATATCTCTTGTTCCAGTACTTCAGAACGAGACCCCTGAACAAAGTTAAACAATGTTAGATAGCTTTTTAAGACTATTAATAGTATATGTGACCTGAGCCTCACCTGAAGCTTCCTGCGCAGGTCCTCTATCTCTAACTGTTGCCTTTTCAGTAAGGCTGCATCTGTCAATATCTACAAACAGGTTCACCGTGATTAGTTTTATGTCAAATTCATCCCAAATCAAACAAAAATGATGAGAAGCAAAGTGGAATAGTATTCTTGTTTTTTCATATAATAGACTAGAGCTGGAGATCCATAAATTAGACAGTAATGTGGTCCAATAAAAGAAAGTTGGACAAACCTCATTCACTTGAGCGCAATTAGTAATGCGTTTAGCTCTGCTAGCAAACTGGAGAGTTCCCTTAGTTTCCTCAACGTGAACCTAAACATATGATATCACAATTAAATCAAATGCTCTGTGAACACGCCATAGGCACACGCTAAAAGGAAGGCTACCTCTTCTGGTGCTACAGTACATATAATTGAAGTTTTTGCATTTCCACCTAGAGCAGTTTGGAGTATGCGGGTTAATTTACTATCACGATAAGGAATATGTGCCCTGTATTTGTCAATAAGCCATATGGTTAGAACATGGTTATTCTATCCTACACAAATGAAGTTACTTCACAGATGATAAGAACTATACCTTTGTTTTGCACCGTTACTAAGTTTATTAATTACATTACCAAGAACCATTAAGCTCTTGTTAATATACTTTCCTTCCTTCAAACGTACTCCACCAGCTCCAGTTTTAGCAATTCGCTCAGAACCAGCCAAATCTACCAAATTCTACCAAAGAAATGAAAGAAACATTAGCAAGACAAAGTAGAGATTGGATAAAAGAAAAATGGCTTTTGAAGTATGATGAGATGCAAACCAAAACTGACACGCGTATGGCATCGCTGCTTGAATAATCACCGGAGCCTGTATCAATTCCCTTGCTTTCTATCACCTAGTCATGTAAAAAAGAAACATAACACATATTCATTCAACTAATAAATAAGAGTAATATTCATGTTCAGCAATATTTTAAAAGAACATACCATTCTGAATATTGTATGAGACCTACTACTTCGTGCATTCATATTTGTCTCACCAAAATGCCTATTAACTGTGGGAAAAGTAACTATTACCAAAAAAATAGAGTCATATAAAACTAAGGGTAAAAAAAGCAAGCAATTTAAAGGACCTTCTCCTGACTCTAGGAGCTTTATCACTTGTTCAGCATTGTTCACAATTTCTTCTCTGAGACCCGCAACGAATATCCCTCGCTGAAAAAAAAACAAAAACAAGAAACAACAGTTACTTTATGGTTTATGTATAAATAATGGCTAAATTCTGCTATTAGTCCCTGTACTTTAACTTGATCAATTTTAATCCCTTTACTTTTTGAAAATTTAAATTTTAATACTGACACAGTAGCTAAATCCTTTTGGTTAGATTCAATTACTAGTCCTGTACAATACATATAGTTGTAGAGTTAATCCATATCTTCCAACTGGATCATTCTAAATCTCTATATTTTTCAAATTTAGAAATTTCAATGCTGAAGCAAATTACGGTAGTTAATCCCTTAACTAGATTTTTAGTGAGTAATATATGAAATAACAAGCTAACATGATTACATATATGATAATATGTTTGCTGCATCAAATTTTAGGAATAGCAGAACATGACTTAATGAACTTAACTGTTATCATTTGGCGATGACTAAAATTGATTAATTCGAAAACTACAATAACTAAAACTACCAAATTAAATCCAAAATTTTGGCAAAGTACAGGGACTAATCGCAGGTTTTAACCATAAACAATTGAAACTTTAACGAGTTTAATCAATGGCTGACCTCCAAACTCTCATGAATCGGCAATTTCTGATTCTCTACAGCGAAAAGGTCGTTAATTTCTTCATTATAAATTTCCATGTAAGAAACTCGGATGAGAAACTCCCGATCAGAAATCTGACAATATAATTCAACACCATTCAAAGCTTCAATTTTGAAATATCAAAACCCCAATTTAAAAAAAAAAGAAACTAATTGATTTAAATTACCATCTGTATTTTCTGAAACACATCATTAACAGCTCGATGAATAATTCCTGGATCGTTCAATGAACCATTCATAGTAAAGGTCTTACCACTACTCGTTTGTCCATACGCAAATGCAGTCCCTATAAACATTTTACTAATCGATCAAAATTTTGAACATATCATCAAAATTAGGGCTGAAAAGAAAAAGGGAAAAAAAAAAAAGATGAACCGTTAAAGCCATCGACAGCGGCATGAATAACATCCTTGGTAAGAAGCTCATAAACCTTTGAATTTGAACAACTTTCATCGAATACATGATCTACAAACAAACAAACAAAAAACAAAAAAATTAGAGTTGAAAAGGATGGGAAAAAAATAAAAGGGGAGGATTGAGAGGGGAAGAACTGAGATTTACCGAAAGCGTAAGAGAGGCCAGAAATGGGAGTGCCATGAAGCTTGTGAAGAGAGATACGATTATCTTCGATTTTCCAGAAAGTTCCAGAAGGAGATTCTTCAGAGATCGAAGGTCGTACTCTCACAGCTACACAGATCTTCTCGGCCATTGCTTTTTTTTTTTTTTTTTCCTTTTGTTCGTGTTTTAGAACGTTGGGGTTGCAGAGAGAAAGAGGCGGGATTTTATGCTTTGTTTAAAAGGAGAATTAAATTTGAATTGATTTGGGTTCATTGGGAAGCCCCTAATGGAAGTTTTTCGACCGTTTACGTCTGTCTTTGACTGGTGGATTTGGATCCAAAATTAATGGTATTTCTTGGCCCAGAAGTTTTGGGCCTATGTTTTTAACCAGGTTCAGCCCTTTATTTATTTATTTTACTAAATTTAAATTTATAATTTAATCTATTATTTTTAGTTTTAGGTAGAAATTTAATCCTGTTAAAATTATTTTACTAAATTCAAATTAATTACGTCATTTTTTAATTATATTCAAATTAATTACGTATTTTTCAATTATATTGCCCCAAAGGTGAACCAAAATTTCATTTTAACCAAGATCATTTATCATCACATTACAAGCTCTATTAACTCCTTTATATATGGTCTAATTCTGAGTTTAATCCTCTACTGTGTTGAAATTTAAAACTTAATCCCTTTGATTTTACATAATTCGATTCTTTACTTTTATAATAATATCATTAGTAAATTCAAAATAATTTACATATAAACTAAATGCTTTAGGCTGTTAAGGAAAAATCTATTCCATCACTTAGATGGAAAAAAGAAATGTTAACAAGACCAAATTATGTCAGAATAAAAAGGATTAAATCACAAATTTCAGTATAATAAAGAGACTAAACCCAGAATTAGACCCATACATAAATATGCAAAGAAGCAATGCCCATGCAAATGGAAGGAGTGAAACCTTGGCATTCACTAAGAATGTGAAAAGAATCTGATACAATGAAAGCATCACAAAGAACAGTCTAGGTTTTACAATAAATAATGTACACTATTTCATCATACACCCTTAAAACACTCAAAAACCCAGCACCAATGTATACAGAGATAAAAGATAATCTCCTTTCATGCTCTGGATGGTGGAAACATTTTGGACATTTACCTGCAATTGCACTTCTCCTTAGGCAGGTAGCTTCTACTCTTAAGTTCTGTGGATTTCGGCAACAAGAAATACAGGAAATCTACAAGTTCACCGGAGGACTTCCCTGTAAGAATCGAAATGGAAGCTAGAAGTGTTCATTGGTGTGCAGAGAAATCAGTATGGCAGCAAATGCAATTTATAAAATTTGATCTTTACCTTGAACAAAAGATCATAAGCAATGTGTTCCCAAGGCAATGTTATAGACATTAAGCAACATTTGAGAGGTATCATTTCTTCATCAGAAGATGAAGTGGCAGAAGCCGCTGCATAAGCGTTCTTTGCTGCTACAGATGCAACAGAAGCTGCTTTACGAACAATGGAGCCAAGTCCGAAACCCTTTTTTGATATAATGGGTGAAAAAGGACCTGAATCTTCCTTGCTTTGGTCTGATAGAGAAAAGATAGATTCAGTGTATGAAGGGTTACTTGCATGCATCATTCAAATGAGTAATGAATTCAACACTGGAAATTTGGGCTTTTACAGTTTTAATAATCTACATAAGCATTGAGAAATAAGAAACAAAGAAGGAACTGAATTTTAGAGGATAGTTTCTAAGATGAATTTCTTACTGACCTACGACACCAGAAACAGCTACTTCAACTTCCCCACGTCCTCCAGGACCTTTCATGTAAAGTCTGTCTTTTTTGCCAGAGGAATGACCCATTGATAGAAGACTTCCGAATCCAGAACTCCCAGCTGAGAAAAAAAGACGGAATGATATGAGATGAGAACTAAATAAGCATGAAGAAGACATTAAGAATAAACTAAAAGCTAAGCTGTTTAGAACATAAGTTAACAAGTCTACCTGTTTTGCTCCCTTTAAACTAGACCAGGCTTACTCGACATGAAATCAACTGCAAGTTTAAAGACTAAATGTGCATGTTTTTCCACAGACCATGATTATTTTTGATAAATGAAAAATATGTTGATTAAAAGGCACCAACAAGGGTGTCAACCCGTTGTAAAACTATAGTAAAACAGAATATGTTTAACATATCAATCAATTTCTCACATTCACATTAACACAAGCAGAACATATTTATCAGATCATGAGCTAGGTTTTTGCAAAATTCTGAAAGAACAAAAACAGAAGGCAATTCTTGGAAAGATTGATTCCAGGTAGTGTACCATCATATGCATCCCGGACCATTTGATAGCTGACAAATCCAGAAAAAAGTGTGAGCTGCAATAACAATTAGCAGCATGTCATCAGCAAACTGATCTTCAAAGTACGGTTGCTTGCATACTACTCCTAAGCAGCTTTTCACAGAATCAATGGCATCAGCCCATTTGATGCTAACATTATGTTATTTAAAACTTACATATACAAAACTAGTTCATGATGATAAAATATTCCAAGTTGGCATCATTAAAATGTAACAAATGTCAGGAAAAACAATTATATACCACTTCCATCATTTATGTTAACATCAAAAACCAAGCAGTTGTTTGTAAGTACCTCCTTCAGAAGTGAAGACTCTGGTTGATCATGGAATCAATACACATAAATTATCACAAAGCTGAGAAAGGACCCAAACCTTACTATTTTTCGTCTTCATAGAATTAGTATCTACTCTCAATGGTACTTTGTTACTGGAACTGCTATCATTTGTATCCTTTTCACTAGGAAAAGCTGCCCCATCAAGCGCATTAAGAAGAACACAATAGCAATGATCTGTTTCTGTCAAGACCTGCATGAGAAGAAAAATGTCAGTGATCAATATTGGAGGTCCTACAATTAACCAAAACATTTTTACTTTCCATAAAATCCAGCAATCTCATTATTAACAAAGAACAGCACAACAGTATAACCGAGAAAGGATGCAAATGTACAAACAAAGAAGTGACTTTGGTACTTAAACATCTTCAAAATAGCAAGTTCTAACTTCCTCATTAGCTTATGCTTTTAAAATGGGTTGCAAGAGGAAGTCAGTAATACCAGCCAAATTGAAAACCATATACCACTAGAAACTTGCACTTTTGCAAAAATTACTTAATTAAAATTTTCATCATAAATAAATTAATTTGAGAAAAAATAAAAGGATAAATAACATGTGCATTTATGCAACAATATAATTGGTAACTTTATAAAGAAAGTGAAAGCATTTACCACTGCATCAAAAGTAAAGTCAAAATCATCTATTGCAAAACAGATGTCCGGATAGGCAGGTGTTGTCTCTACTTCCTGTATCCAAGCAAGTGAGCATGCCAAAAAATTGAAGAAAATCTCAATGTCACCATGATTTCCTGGAAATAGAAAGGCTTGCCTTTTTTGAGTCCAAATGAAAATTTACTCGACTGGGAGATGCATAAACAGTCTTCACAACCTGCAGGACAGCATCCAATGTTGGCAAGGACATTAAGCAATCCTTTCAAGTAACAGGATTTGATTTAATATAAAAAATAATTCAAGTTCTAGGATTCAAATTGCAAAAATTAGCAGGCTATAGCTTATATAGGGAGGATGAATTCAGTAATTTACATAGCATGTTAGAAGCAATAGTTACATGTTTATTCCTACATTTCTAAACAAATTTGGTCAGTTTTTCTTTTTCTTTTCCTCCATGATGGCAGATATTAAGTACAAAAGAACAGTTCCAAAAAGTTAGAGATATAAACATCATCCAAAAGGTTACTGAAATCATTAGCTACAATAAAGCAGGAATTACCTTGTAGATAGCAGATAATGGTGTATCTTGCCCCACTTGATGATTTCTAAGGACATTGTGACTGGAAAAAGGGGAAAGTTAACTCATAGTTCAAGTTTAACCACTAAACTTCAAAATTCAAATTCAAAGACAGGAAAAGTTAGTTCACCAGGTTGAAAGGAGGAAACAAAGAGACATTTTTAAGAGTAATAAGAAACGGAATATATCATTTAAACTTTAGGAAAGTATCCACCATTATGATTGGAACAACATATACGGCAAAATAACTAAAATATGTATCACATTGTATAGATAAGACACAACACATTGAAGTGAAGAAATTGCCTGCAAATCGCAACTGTTACAGAGTACGAAGTATGGGCAATCATATTCAAGTAAAACGAGCGCCGCCAATCCACAACCGATAAACTGTCGCCAACTAACTTATCTAACTGTTTAAAAAAAAAAGTAAAGACAAATTATACTAAGTTGTAATAAAGGTAACCCAGAATTGGCACCTACAGCATTATACCAAAAAGCTATGAAAGCTAATGAATTGAAATGGAATCAACTTAAACAAGAAAACTTAAATTCAGATTCAAGTTGGTTTTTGACTTTCTTTTACCTCAGGTGCCCACCTGCGTACAAAGTAAGGAGCAACACTTTCCTCACTTTCGTTAAAACCATGCCCCTTCTATAACATCATAAATAGAAACAATTAGCTTAATATTCCAAAAAATAGTTAATTTAAAAAAATAAAGTGATCAAGATTCGATACCCATTTCCGAACGAAAAATATGAGATCATCATCTTGTCGACCTCTCGATTCCTTACCCCTAACGAAATACAAATCGAAGACATCATGCCAAAATTTACCGTCCATTTCAACGTCGGTAGCATCTTCCTCATCCACCGTCGTTTTCCCTAATAAATTCGAGTGTTTTCTAACCACGCTCAGTAACTCAAACCTACCGCAAAACATAAAATTAGAAACACTGTTATTAAAATTCGAAATCATTGAAGAAATAAAATGAAGAATTAAACCCTAATTTCAATGTCTTTTACCTCGAAGGGGTTTCTTCTCCAATTTGGAGCATCGCTTAAAAACTTTTCCCCTTTTTTTGAATTTTTTTTCACTTTAACGTGCCGTCAAATCAAGTTGTCCTTTACTGAAGAATTTTTTCGGCGACGGATTGGGGAATTTAAGGCGACGATTTTAAGGTAGTTCAAAACGGTGGCGGATCCTGATGCTGCACCGTGGCAGTAACTTCCCTTCTGCGTGCTGATGTGTGTGTGATAGAGAGAGAGACGACTTTTTCTTTTGTTTAAACCAAAGATAGTTTAAAAACGGTAAAAAGGGTGTCGTTTTATTTAATTTTGGATTGGATATTTTAGTATTTGAAAATTTTATAGTTTTAACTCTCATTTTGGATTTGATTTAGGATACGTTTATTTTACTAAAAATGATTTCTTAAAAATAAATTTAAAATTTTTTAAAAAATTTAATATTTTTTTGTCATATCTATGCTTTCTTTTTTGGAAAAGTCAATTAAACATACATAATTCTAGATTTTTTATTTTTATTATTTAATTAAATTTATTAATATCAATGTAAACATATTAATCATCATCATATCTATACTTTTGTGAAAAAGTCAATTGCGTTTTTTTTTTTTCTTCACGGGTTAAGTGAATTTTTATCTTACATTGAAATGGTACATCGCCTAATTCTTAGTTTAATCGACCGATCCAATTCGATTTCAACATAATTGAAACTAGACCTGTCCATGGGTCGAGCCGGGCTGGGTTTGTGCCAGGCTCAAAAAAAATTTTCGGGCCCACCTCTTAGGCCCGGGCTCGGGCCCGGCCCGAAATATGGCTCTGAAATTTTGCTCGGCCCATTTTTAAAATAAACATTAAAAAATTATTTTAAAAATAAAAAAATAAAAAAATAAAAAAAATATTTTAAAAGTATTTTACAATTAAAAATAAAAATAAAAAATATATATTTATTATATTCGGGCCGGGCCAGGTCGGGTGTGTATTTAAAAAAAAACATTAAATAAAAAATATGTATTGTACAGGTCTAATTGAAACACATGGTAAGGTGTGTATTTAAAAAAAAAACTTAAAACACCCTATCATTAAATATTTTTTAAAAGAAAATTAAAAAATAATACATCAAATGTAAAAACATTTACAAAATAACAATTAAATAACCATATTATTAGTTGATTGAGTCTTAACTCAATTGTTATGAACATTGTCGCTAATGTAGGAGGACATAGGTTTAAGTGCATTGAAGTGCATTATCTTCCTATTTATGGGTTGGGGAGGGGCTATGAATAGTTTTGGGTATTATGTCAAAAAGAGCCGATATAGCCAGATCATATTATCAACATTGGGATGTTGAGCGCCAAAATTCGAGTTCCATTTTATGAAAATTGTGTGGATTTGTTAGCTAAATTAAATTTGTTACTTCGATTGAGTTAAATCATTTAATTTAATACTTATAATGATTGATATTGATTAGACTTATTGTATTGATCAATTATAACTTCAAAAACAATTATATAATCTTTAATCGACATACATATATTAAATATTATTTTTCGATTTATAAATTTTAATCTAATCATTAATATTGTATGTATGTTTTGTCATTTACTATTAATATGCTCGTGGCTTTATCGTTATAAACTCGATAATGATTATCATATAATAAGCACATTTTGATGAAAAAATACTATGTCAATGATTAGATTAAAATTTTAAATTGAACTATATTTTGTCACGCTTTATGTGAGTAAAAAAATATAGGCAACAAATTTTAATAAAATGATATGATAACATAAAATAGTTTTAGTTGAAATGTTAAAGTTAAATGATTAAAAATTATAATGTTTTAGGTTTAAATACCATGTGCAAATATTTTTAGATTTTATATAAAAATACAAAATTACCCTAAAAATAATATCTATTACTTATTAAAAATGAGGGATTTGTTTTGGTAAATTTATTGAGTTGGTGACGCGATTGAGGGTCACACAAACTCAATAGAATTTTAATATGGTAAGAGGTATATTTTAACCAATATATATATATAGAGAGAGAGAGAGACGTTCTTCTACTAGGAGTTGGATTGCATTTTCTTATCTCTACTAAAAAATGGACAAAATAATCCTTATACATTATATCAAAAGGAAAACTGATTTTTTATTAAAAATTTCATCAATTTTTACTATTAAAATTGATCTTGATAACAATATAAGGTATATGTAATATACCACGTGTTATTGTATGATTATTCTAACAGTCATATCAATTTTTAACGGTACCAAATTTTAAATAAGAAAGACTAATTTATTTTTCAATTTCATAATCATAAAGAACAAAAGTAAAAATATACTTCCAAACAACAATATAATCCCACTAAAACATTCAAAGAGAACTCCATCATCATATTTAGCTTACCAAATCAAGTAACAAACGAAATATATTTCTTAAAACCCCTTAGTCTTGAAGAAACGGTCCTTTCCCTGCAGTTCTCCTCCTCGTGGTTCCGGCGTCAAGCCTGACGTTCCCGTCACCGTGAATCAACGGCACGTCATTCGCTTCCTGGCCGTCATCCGCCGTGGTTATACGGACGCAAGAACACCGTTCTAACGATGCAAAGAATACAGTCGCCACGCCATTGACGAACCACATGATAACACCGTCGAGCTTTCCACACCCAGACCCAGAAGCAGCTGGTGAGCCGTGAGCGGCGGGTGGTGACGGACGGACCAGCTTGGGTTCGTCGTCGTTTGATCGGAGATTGAAGAAATGTGAGCAGTTAGTGGTAGTAGAGGAAGTGGCTGCCATGACCATGAATTTAGTTGGTAAAATAATTTATGATCAAAAGCCTTGAAGTTGCCTAAGAAAAAAAAGAAGAGAAGAGTGGTTATGGGATTAAAGTTGAGGGCTTGGGTGTCCCTTTTAAAGTTATAATTATGGTTGTTTGTTTAATTATTACTACAATAAAGTTAATTCCTACTTATGCCCTATTGTTTTTTTTTTTAATGAGGAGGTGATGTATATGGTAGTTGACAAGAGATCGAGGTGTGTAAATATTAGAGACCTAAATTTATTAATAAGTCAATAGAAAAAAAGTTCACGTTACACTTTTATTATTGAGTTAATAGCAACTTATGGGAAGTAGCTAAAATATTTAATTTCGAAAAGTTTAATGACTAAATCGAAAAATATTATTAGTTGAATGACCGAAATAGAACCAAATGCATAGTTGGGAACTATTCTTATAATTTACACTAAATTTTAATATAAGTATATGCATATATATGGAAATTTATTTGGTTTACCGGTAGTGAAGTTAAAAAAATTCCCAAACAGGGGTGAGATGTTGCTATGTGTCCTTAACGAATATTTAAAAATAAAATAGACACGTAACATTTATTGAACTCTACCTGTGAAATTAAAAAACTCGGCTATAGATATAATAATAACCGCATATATTCAAATAGGAAAGTAGCAACTAGCAAGTTGAAACTAGAAAACGAAAAAGAAAATACCGGACCCTACCCATAACAACTCTATTCAAATAAATAAATGTAAATAAAGGCCCCTAAAATGTTAATTCCTCCTTCTTCTTCTTTTTTTCTTTCACATAACTTCATTCCTTTATATAGCAATGGCAAATCCTATATTTGCTTTTTCTCACCCAATTTTAAGTTTTTTAATATTCTATTTACTATTATTTTTAAGTTATAGGCAGAATCAATCTATTAACTCTTTCTCTGTCGAGAGGTGTAAAATTTGATACCTCTTAAAAATGATTTCAATTTAAGACTTATAGATAAAGAAAACTATGTTGAGAGAGTTTTTACTTCTTACTTAGAGGTTTGATTCGATTCGACTCTAAATTTAATTAAAAAATATATTATTCCTATTTATTTATTTTGTTAGTGCCAATTATCCATCTGGACTATAGTGTAACTTCTCACATATGTGCCGACAACTTTCATCAAAAAGCTTTAAACTTTTTTAATGCATATATTTGAGGATTTTTAACATCAATTTATCAGATTGAAAAGTGAAAAAAAATCAATGAAGCAAGGACATATTGAAGACTTTCAACGTTATCAAACTTCCTTGATTAAAAAGAGATCTTTATTCCCAGAAGATCTTTGATATTTATTTCCGTACTCAATCTATTTTCAAGGAGTTTGAAGTTCGCGTCGATGGAAAAATTAACAAGTCGACATACACTTATTTAATGGAAGGCTTGTTTTACTAATAGCATGAGATAAAAAGCTCTTAGCTTGCTTGTTGTGAGCAACTTACGTGTTCAATACTAAACTTTTAAGGGCCAAGTCTATGTACCGGAGTAAGGTCAAAACTTAATAAATAAGTTGAACGTAAATCACATCTTGAATTGAAGATTGATCATTTGAATTCTTATTTTCTTAATTATAAAACGCTAATTTCATTAAAGAAAAAGTATTACAAGGGGCCTTGGTCCCTAAAAAATGAATAATTTCAATTCAATGCTCTTGTATGAGAATTTAAAAGAGGGATGAGAGAGAAAATGTTAGGGTGAAATTATGTATTTTCGTCATCTGAATCCTTATGAAGCCTACCATAATAAAGAAGAAATACAGGACAATGATGAGACCCATAGGTGAAGTGAGGAGTCTAATCATTGTTACCCCCACTTTGTTTGTAGCCCTATCTTCATTATTTCTATCAAATAGTTAACAGCCCTAAACTTATTTATGGAGACGAGAAAGGGAGAGATGAATTGAATTTTACATATGGGGAATTAATTTCTGGTTAGTGAAATTAATTTGGGAATGTAAAACTAAATAGGGAAAGAATTATAGTAGTGGTAGTTGTTATGTAATATCACAAAATTAATTGGGCAACAACTCAAGCTTTGGACAAAATTTATCATGTGGAACAGTGGAAAGTGCTTTCTTCTGCATGCATTAGATAACTAGAAGTTGATATCTATATATATATGGTAATTATTCGATGTATTATAGTAAAAAATTTTCTGTAAATTTTATTAATGGATTGATGGTGCGATAAGTATCATATTTATTTATATAATTAATTTTTATAATATATTTGTTAAACTTTTAACCCGCTTTTAGAGTTTAAAAAAATTACTGACGATGTATTGAATAATTTTCATATATATTAAGTTATGAGATTAAATTGCTAAAAATTAATGTGTTTTAAGTTCAAATCCTATTAAGTGTGGTCATTTTAAAATATATATGTAACACCTTCTACCCGTATTTGTCGCCGGAATAGGGAACGAGGCATTACCGAAGTTTACCTAATTAATTTTTCCCGTTATTACAAGTTAATTACTATTCATTTACTAAAACATGTCATGATGTCCTTCAGATAGGTCTCCAAAGCTCAAAGCATACTTCGGGACCAAACCGAGATTTAATCAAAACCATAGGGAATTTTTTGCGAAGTCCCGATTTTTTTTATTTTTTTATTTTTTTTAAAACTCACTATAATCCCTTTATAAATATTCAACCTCCCCTGCAATTTTTAAAACCGCAACACCAAACCCTAATTCTAAGATTTTTCACAATTAGGTCCCTAAAATCAATTTCTATAAAAATCACTTAATAAAATCATCATATAATAAAATTAAAGCTTTAATTCCATGTTCATTCATCATAAAATTCAGCACTCATCAATGGTAACTCTCAAAATCAGCCATGAAATCAAAAACTAATGAAATAATTAATTGGACCTAATTGTAAAAGTATCAAAATCACAAAATTAGAAGAAATAATCAAGAATTAAACTTACATGATTCAAATATATCAAAAACCAGCTTGGAGGGACTCTTATATGGCGTTTTGGCTGAGAAATATGAAGAATTACCTAGAAACTCTTTTAATTAAGATTTTTATTTGTTAATTTTTACGAAATTTCTAATTTTGCCCTTATTACATCACTTTTTCAGATTTTTTCTTCTCTTATGCTGTCTCAACTATCCCATATTGACATATTTATACCTTAAGTCCCTCCTTATTTATCACTTAATCTATTTAATCACTTTTAACAAATTTTACATTATTTTCAGTTCAGTCATTTTTAATTAATTGACCACCCAAACGTTAGGATTTTCCAACGAAACTTTAATACCAACTCAATGACACTCTATAAATATTTCTAAAATATTTATGACTCAATTTATGAATTTGGGGTTTCGATACCTCATTTTCAATTCTAATTATTTTAATATTTATCCCTAATACACTATTCACTATTTCAAAATTTTTTCCTAACTTCACATTTAACCTATACTCACTAAATTAATAATATTTTCTATTCACTTGTCAGATTTAGTGATCTCGAATCACCGTTCCGACACCACTGAAAATTCAGGCCATTACAATATATATTTTAGATTTCGATTATGTAAAAGATAAAATGTATTCATAATTATAATTAATTATTTTTAATAGAGTTGGTATTCGGTTAACTCGTGATACCAATTTAATAAAAGAGACATATATTTTAATTATTTAACTCGTGTTAAGTTTTATATTATTATTTTAATTATTTTTGATGGCATCCTAAACTTGATATGTAAGATACAGTAGTCGTCGGTGGAAGCTTATTGCTTGCTTTTAAGAGTTGATGCTGATATATATATATATATATATATATATATATATATATATATATATATATTTATGTTTATGTTTATGTGTGAATCGAAAGATTGTAGGAATGTTGCAGGACATAGACTTGAATGGTCGTCGTTTATTTGGAGGATGTTGATCACCATTCAAACTACCTAGCATTAATTGCCAAGAAGGGATCCTTCAGAAATTTGTAAGAAATTGGTGGGAGTAGGGGTTCTTCAGGATTTGAATCCTAACTTTTCTGTAAATTAAGATTTGAAATTAGGATGTAAATGAAATATTGATGCTCATAAATTATTCGAGTTCGATTTGAAAAAGAATTGTTTTAGATCGATTTGGTAATTATCGAGTTGAGTTAGAGCTATCCATCGAATTGAATTCGAGCTTAGTAATACTCGACTCAAATGGCTCGTGAACCTTATCGAGATTTTAATTTTTAATATATTGTTAAATATTTTATATTATTAAATTATATTATTGCCCTTAATATATATTATTAATCTTAAGTTTAATTATCAAGCCGAGTTCGAATTTGAATTTGTACGAGCTTAAAAATCTATGTTTAATTGAGCTTGAGCTTAGAATCGAGCTCCCATGGTCATGTTCCATTTTCATGGTCACCATTGTATCTACTATAATAAAAATAGTCATAACTTATAGCGATAATGATTAAATCATTTGTCACAAACAAATGACATGTGGTCCCATATTCTATTTTCATAAACCATATAATACCATATAAAGGATACCATTACTTTTTATCGAGCTATGATTCCATTACTATGAGTGGAGCTATATATTGCATAAGTCATATAGTCAATGTATCAACTTTTAGTTTACTATTTTGAGATAAATAGGTTTTCAATACATATAGTCATTCATTTACGTAGTAAATTAATCTATAAAGGATCTAAGATTAATTCAACTTGTTATTGTCCAAGGCATTGTTAATTCAAACAACCATATCTATGCCTTTATCTTGGAAGTCAGTTCAACTTCAGTAGTCAAAACAAGCTATCTCTCTATTTGGACTTATAGGCGACATAGTGATAGTCTTAACTGTAGTCATTTACTCAATAAGATTACATGAACTACAAACTTTTTAGATTATCTAATAATATAAATTGTTTTATATATTACAAATATTCCTTATAATACAACTTAATATTGGGGAAATCTTAGGTAATCAATGACCTAATATTTTCTTAACCATTTGCTTTATAGGCAAAATTATTGATTATTGAAGGCATTTTAGCATAGAAATAATGATCGACATTTGTGCATTTCCATGAATAATCAGTTTGACCACCAAATTTGATAAAATTACCATACTTAAAAAGACATAAAAACCTAACATGAACTTGCTAACTAGAAGTGGTTTGTAAATAGATCTGCTAGTTGATCTTTAGACTTGTAGTAAACTAAAGTTACTTCTCCAATTTTTAGTACTTCCCTTAAGAAGTAGATAAACCTAGTGATCATGAGTTGGTTTTAGCTCGAAAAATGGACTTAAAATTTTACCAAAGTTTAATTCATATTAAAAATATTAAATCCGAGTTCAACTCTACCTATCGTATTAATTTTTTAAAATTATTTTTATATAAAATTAAATTTAAAAAGTATAATACATCGAATACACTAAAAATATTGAAATTAATATTTTCCAACAAATTGAAAATACATTAAAAGGTCTTTATACTTAAATAACACTAATATAATTGCAACTTAGCAAGCAAATGCCTATAAAATAGTAACAAAATTAATAATAAAACAAGAGTTATACAATATTCAAATAATAATAACAAAATAGTAGCAATATAATAGTAAAATGATAACAAAACAATTAATTCGGGCTGGGTTGAGAGAAAATCCTACTCGAGGCCTGGTTCATTAGAAAAAACAAGCTTTATTTTTTTGTCTAAGCTTATTTTTCAAGCTTATATTTTTATCTAAAACCTCCTATTTTTTTAGTAGACCTTCAAGTTTGGATAGATGACCTGATCCATAATCAAGTGTAGAAGTAAAGTTTGAGGATGAAATGATTGTTCTTCCATATGTATATCACACATCATCCTTTCAACCATAAAAACTTTATTTGTTACTGCTATTGTTGTTATGAAATCCACTTCTACAGTACTTTTCAAACATCAAGAGCTTGAATAAGATGTTATTGGGCTGTGGCCCATTTCATACAACATCCTTAAAAGTTGTGATACATGTAACCTCTAAATCACCTGACAAACATTGGAACAGTCAAAATGGGAAACACCTGGATTACAACATCTCACATTAAATGCCATTAGTGAATTTCATGCATCGAGTACAAAGCATAAAAATTGCAAAAATCTTCACACTGAGATTTTCCTTTAGATTTTTTTACAAAGCAATCAAATCACAATTTCTTTTTCCATTTCCATTTGATATGATATCATATATTATATATCTGCTGAAGTCAAGTATACAAAGTAATTAAAACTTCACCCGTACACATGTCTGAAATTAACTGGTTGATATTGGATTGACATGAAATTATCTGTAAGTCCACCCAAATTCAACCCCCACCTACTCACATAGTATCTTTCTTTCTCTTCTATTTCCTCTATAAATTCATCCATTTTTGTTTCACTCTTCAAACCAAGAAAACAAGAGAAAAAAAGATGTCTAAGCTTTGTTCACTTTTCATAGCTGCCCTTCTTTTTAATTTCATGCTAAGCTATGCTGCTAGGCCTGAGCCAACTTTGTCCTTAACCCAACATGAGGTATGTCTCACCTAATCTAATCCTCAGATTTCTTTGTAGATCTCTTTTACAAGGTTACCTACCTATACATGTGTGTATTAATATTGGTTTTTGGTTCATGCAGGGAGTTGAGGCAGAGAAAGTTGATGCTGATGAGAACTGTGAAGGAATTGGCAAAGAGGAGTGCTTGATGAGAAGAACCCTTGCTGCTCATGTGGACTATATTTATACCCAGAATCACAAGCCGTGAAGTTGAATTGCTATGGAAGAAAAAAAGAGAGTAAAATATTGGTTCAATCGTAGCATCATAAATAAAATCACATATATTTCCATTAATGTTGACATATGATTGTATAGATGGCATATAAATATGGTTTTGTTCTTTCTTTTTCTTCTTTTTTTCATGCATGTGAACCCCAGATGATCCATTTCTTTGTAGATGCAAACTTAGAAAATGTTTGAAAAATCATTCAATTGGGAAAAAGAAGAGAGAAAAGGAATAACACATAAGCCAAGTTGCCAATGAAGATTCTCTTAAATGGAGATGAAGACAAAGAAAATTGGTTACGCTTTATATTGGTCAAAAAGCTGTGACTAAACAACAATGGAATTAACATAAAAAAAATTATGACCTTTTTGCAAGACAATTCACACATGAAACGTACGAATTTTCTTGCAAGTACCAACACATGCCAGATAATTGGCAACATGCCAACCTTGAGGGTCAAACATGGCTATGACAATTCAACACCCTTTAATAATGTGATAAATGCATGTTTAACAACCATAAGAGAGATGAACATACCATCTTTAAATGGCAAAGAAACAGCCACCATTTTTTTATATGAACTAAAGGGTACAAATTTTTAATAATTTTATACTGTGTCAGTTGTTGAAGAATTAGCTTTACGTTATAATTGGATGTGAGTGGGGGACTAGAGATGAAAGTACATGGTCTTTTCAGGGACCAAAAGTTTCAACATAAAGATCATGTCATTGGATGACCTACAAGGTCACAGCTCTGTCAATGAATGGCAGGTAGGGTTGCACTTGCAAATGCCACTAGTAAATTTCCTACAAGGACCTACCCAACTATCTGGACTGCATAGTACATAGGCACTGATGATTCTCAGAATCATAAATATGGATTATTGTCACAATCACACAAGTCCAAGGTTCAACATTATCAACTTAACAACAACGACCATATTCAGATTCTACAGCCGTCGGATGTAATGTTTTAAAGGTGACTGCATCAACAACTAAATTGTTCGTGACAAAGCAAGCTCTATGTATATGCACAGACGCTTGTATCGACAAGCAAAAGTACAAACTGAAAAAGTAGACTAGACCAACTGGTTATGGATAAATCCCTTCGGTTCATAGGCTGGGGTTAGTAAGATAGGTGTAAAGGGTTCTTTTGATAAGGCGAGAAAATGTTACAATCTAATAAAATGAAATGTCATGGAGAGATGGCAGAGAGGAAGATCGGGCAGACTCTAGAAAACAAGTGCGGTGGCAGTGAGAGGTGATGCAAGCAATAAGAGGCTGAGAAAGGTGAGCACTACTATGGTTGTTGTGATTGTAGAAAGAAAGCTGCAGGGAAAATTCTAAAGTGCTAAGTTTGCTAAAAGATTAGAAGTCCCGAAATAAAACTTTTAAGCCTGCATTTATAGGCCTTGGAAAGAAATGATTAAAGAACAATTATAATAAAGTGGGAATGAACATGCTAAAATAATGGGTGATGGAAGTGGGAGAAGTTATTTGAATGTGGATAATGGAAGGTAAGTTATATGAATAATGGGTATAAGGATGGGTACATGAAAGTTACACCTCGTTAAAATATTTTAGCAAGAAAGGTCTTAAGTGTAAATGCATATTTTGTCTAATGAAGAAATAAGGAGGAAGCAGTTGTATTCCAAAGAAAGGTTAAGAACATATTTGTATCTGAGCTTCCAGACCAAGCTCTCCAAGGCATCCCAAAAGTGGAACGACATAGAAATTCTGCCAACCTTCCAAGGTTGTTCCCGACATGACGTTCCCAAAGGTGCTCTTGTAAGAAACAATATTTCCCGAAGCTTCTACTGATAGAACAATTAGTAACCAAAAACAAGCATCTACAATAGGTCATAATGTTAATCAATCTATCATCATATATAATCCATCAGAATCATATTACATGATCAAAAACTTTCCTAGGCAAGAAATGATGCTCATAGGGATAAATATCTTTGAAAGGCATTGACTGAAACTGACTGCAATAGGTACAGTAATAAGCAAATCCCATCCTACTCAGAGAAATCACAGTTCATGAAAGTGTGATGTGATGATCAATGGAACAAACTTCTATTCAAAATGGTCAAAGAGTTGGCACAAGTATTGGAAATTTAACTGAGAGCATAATAGTAGTGTGAACATCCTCTGCAACTTTGATTTCTAAATGACTCAACTTTGTGGAACAACAATTACCATAATTGTGGTATACATACAGCATAAGAATATCGAGTATACATTTGAATAATTCAATAAATTTGGAGGAATTTCAGTATTTTCCTAAAGCTAAAATGACCCTAGTTAATACATTTTATTTGCAGGAGAGACATATATATACATTGAAGGCAACTTTATTAAGATTTCATTGTAGTTCCATGAGAAGAGAGAACAAACCCATTCAAGCCTGCAAGAGAACCCTGCTACCACCAACGATATGTAAGTAAAGCGAGACACAAATGGTGACAATTATGGAAGACTTTGCACCGACATATCTGATAACATCAAGTCCTCTTTCCACAACCTCATCACGAACAACATGAATGCTTCTTTTCATACCCTCTAAAAGCTTCCATACCAGAAACTCCATTATGGTTTTTATCGTTCCAAAAGTCACCCTCCCAGTCACATCAACCACAAACTTCCTATTGCTAGGAACTGCCAACGTCGACGAGACCTTATCAAATGAGCTCCCCTTGCCCTCTTTCACTCCTTTTAAAGATGCTTCTTCCTTGGTGTTCTCACTCTGTTCTACAATGGAACAAGTATCCGATCTCGAATTTGTCAGCACTTGATGCGACGTTCTCACCAACGTTTCCACAGCACCATTACAAACAGAAACCAAAATGTCTCTCACATTGTGTTCATGCTTCGGATTGGTCATCCCAGCAAACATTTCATCATAAGTATTAATATCCATCGTCTTGTCAAGATAAACCGCAACAGCCGTGCTTACAAATCTTTGTATAAACTCAGCCATTAACTCTTTAGACTTATCATCATAAAGCAAATTAACCCATTTAGGCACATCAGATGACTCACCATCAATTTCACCACCACTTGAATAAAACCCCATAACTAGATTTTTAGCAAAGCTACCAACAACAACAGATACAAAACCAGTCCCAGCATTAGAAAAAACCCTATCCAATACCTTATCAGTCAAGCTAGAATTCTCCATAATACCCTTTCCTAATTCACTCTCATTCCTTGATTCTAACTTATACCCTCTCAAAACTCCAATTGTTAAACCCTCATTAACCCTAATAAAAGATTGGGAAAACTCATCTGATCTCACAATCTTTGAAATCTGTTTCAAACTATTAGGAATTTGATCAGATTCAGATTGTAAAAACTCCCTTAAGTCCTTACAGACAATATTAATGGTCTCTGCTGATTCAGAGACCATTTCAGCTAAAGAAACCAAAGCTCCAAACAGCTTTAAAAGTCTCTTCCTTTTCTTCACTAAAGAAGGTAAATTATACACCTTGTAAACCCCATAACCAGAAACACCACATATAGCTAACAAAATAAGCCATTTTTTCTTCCTACGTGAAAAAGTCAATGCCTTTTCCACCAATTCCATATCCATTAACACCCCCAAAAGAAACCCAGAGCTACAATAATTTTAAACCCTGGGGCTTTTTCAAATACGACTAAAAAAAAGCAAATTAACCCCAGAAAAAAAAAGAAGAAGAGAAATTAAAGATCAGTTGTATAGATAAAAAGGTTTTTTTTTTTAGTTTTGGTGTTGAATTACGATAATTTCTATTGGATTTGCAGTAACGATAATGAGAAACGAACCTGGTTGCAGAAATGAAGAAAAAAATATCAAATTGATAAATAAAATACCGAAATTTAGGTCCAGAGAATCTCTTTTCTCTGCTTTGATTTTTCCAAGGAGGCGGGGGGTCTTGTCGTTATTTATTAAACGACGCTGTATCAGAGCATTGCCTTTATTAGTATAGATAATATCATGTAACAGCCCATGGTAAATCTTTCGTGTAAGATTCTATAATAGAATTTAGATTTCATTTTATTTTTTTTACTTAATAAATAAGTAAATTAATCTTTATACGTTAAATTAAAAAAATATTAGTTTTTATGCTAAAATTTTCATTTATCTGTAGTGTTAAAAACTAATATGTCTAACGGAATAACCCGACAATGACGCGCAACATGCCATTTGTATCTTATGCTAACATACAGAGACTATTTTTTAATTGTAAAAATAGATAAAATTTTTAACAAAATAACCCATTTACTTTTTGATCTAATGTACAGGAACTAATTTGCCGATCTTTTATATTCGAATCTTCATTGTACCAAAAATGAGTATAAAGACAAATTTTGAATTTGAGCATCGTAAAAGGACCGAAATTATAATTTATCCTTCTTTTGTTAGGTGTATTTTTATATTTGGAATAATGACATTTTTTTACCCTCCAATTTTATAGAAAAGTCATTTTAGACCTCTAACTTTTCTAATTTTTTAACCGTTAAATTTGTGTTTTTTGTCAAATCACTCAAAAATGGATGAAAAAATTACCGTCATTTAATTTTGCTGACACACGTGAATGACACATCATCATTTAATTAATCTTTTAAAATTTTAAAATTTCAAAATTCAAAAATTATAAAAATAATTTTAATATTTTATATTTTAAAAAGTAATTAAATGTTGCCATGTAATCCACGTGTCAATTCATGTGTATGCCATGTCAGCAAAGTTAACAAACATTAATTATTTTTATCCATTTTAGGGTGATTTGATAAAAGAATACAAGTTTAAGGACTAAAAAAAACTAAAAAATAAATAAAGTTAGAGTATCAAAACCTTTATATTTCAAAGAAGGCGGGCTATACTATGTACTAGACCTGTCCATGGCGGCCCAGCCCGACGGCCCGCCCGAAATATGGGAGGGTTTGGGTAAAAATATATGCCCGAAATATGGGCTTGGGCAAAATTTTAGGCCCGTTTAAAAATGGGCAGACCTCAGCAAGATTTTTTGGCCCAGTTCGCCCGCCCAAAAAATATTAAATATATATTTTTTATTTTTAAAATATAATAGTTTTATTTTAAGTTTATTTACTTTCATTTTCTTGACTAGCGTTACAAAATAATAATAATAAAACATCAAGTTTATTTTACTAATCAAATGTTAGATTTTGTTACAACAATTAATACAATTAATGATTTGATAAATTTATTAATCAAATGTTAGATTTTATTACAACAATTAATACAATTAATAATTTGATAAATTTACTAATCAAATGTTAGATTTTATTACAACAATTAATACAATTAACAATTAATAATTTGATAATTTTACTAACAATTAATTTTAATAACAATTAGTTTTAATTTTATTAAAAAAATAATTTTAATTTTAATTAAAAACGGCCCGGGCTCGGGCCCCATATTTTTTCTTCGGGCCAGGCCTGGGCAAAATCTCAGGCCCATATTTTGGGTCGAGCCGGGCCCGGCCCGGGCCTAGTAAACGGGTTGAAAATTTTTTGGGCCCGGCCCGGCCCATGGACAGGTCTACTATGTACCAATAACCACTTAGAGGCACGGTGGGGAATGGTCTCTATCACCTACCCAAACGAATAAAGAAAATTATGAATTTAGTTTGCGTACTGAATACCTAAGTTCAAGGTTCACCATATGCAGTTACTCGTGTGAGTCTTTGAGTCTCATTATGTGCAGTTATCATATGTGGGTTTTAGTCTAGTTTGTTAACTTTAGTTTGGATTATATCAATTCTTATTTCGATTATGCTATAATGATTTGATTCTACTTTATAATTCCTCAATCAGTCCATGCTATAATTTGATACTTGGGGTTCTTCGGACTTATATTTGTATTTAAACTTTAATTGTATTTATTACACTTTAAAATAAACTTAAATTTCATAATTTAAAAGTATGAGGACTAAAACTATTAAAACAGAGAACATGGATCAAATCGATTACTTATACATAGTACATGACTAAAAGTTATCATTTTGAAAAATACAATGAATAAATTTGACCATATTAAAAATATAAAGATTAAATTAATAATCTACAAAACCACGAAAATTAAGTGAATTGACAATGATATTTCTTACCTTAACCGATAGTCGAGGATATTACAGAATGTAGAAAATTAGTTATTGGGCTTGTTCCGGTAGATACCTTGAGAAATAAAAAAAAATCTACAAGGGAGTAATAGGAATAGATCATAAGTTTTGTTTGCACCAATTTTATACGAAATCTAACAATCCATCCTTACATAAACAATTAGATAATGTATATTATTAGAATTAAGAGATGGAAGTAAGTTAAAGACTCCATCTTTCACAACAATTTTTTATTCAATTATTAGTGATAACGTAAACAAGTCATATCCTATATTTTATCTTTTTTTTTTATTAAAAAATTAGATAAACTAATTTTTGTATGTTGGATTAAATAGCAAACTAATCATTTTTGTTAAAACTTTTAAAATTGATGTGATTCACGGAATAACTAGACAGTTACACGTGGTTGCCACATGTACCTCATGCTGATGTATAAGTAGGGGCGAGCAAAACTTGATTCGATTCGAGAAAAAAACAAAAAACAATTTGAATTTCGAGTTAATTGAATCGAGTTATTCGATTTTTTAAGTCAACTTGAATAAGTAATTTGAGTTTTGAGTTTGAGTTGAGTTGAATTTTATAATTCGAATAATTCGAATGACAGATTGATATAAATACCCTTTTGGTCAATGTCAATTTTGAAAATAAACAAATTAATCTTTCGCTCAAGAAAAATTAAAATAATTTTAAAATTAAAAAGTATTCAAAAATCCAAAATTTATATTTTTAAAATTTAAAAAAATCTAAAGAATATATAAATAGGTTAAAACTTAAAAAGAAAACTTTAAAATAATAATTTTAGGGCTTAATTAATGATTCAAATTTATCAAACTAAAATATCTTAATTTGACATTTCAATTTTTAATTTACCCTAACAATTTCACTCAATTAGATCAAACACTCACCCTTATGTATAAGACCGCTTTTTAACAGAGAAATTGATGAATTTTTAATAAAACTAGTTTGTTCTTTGATTTAACTAACAATTACTAATTTACTCATTTTTGAGTAGAAGATGTAAATTGTAATCCAACTCTTAGTACAAAAATCTGTATGACAATTTACTTAATCCACTATAAATATTTAAAAAAATCAAAATTGAATCTCATTAATCATGTTATCAAATAATTCCATAAAATTTAGCAAAAAAATAAAAAAAAATGCATATATCCTATATCTATTGGGCAAAGTGGCAAACCTCATGTTCTAAGGAGGAAACTTTTTAAATACAGATTTTCTGTACAAAATCAAAGAAAACCGAGACAAAATATCACTCTATTTATCACTTTGATTGATCACTCAACTTCAGCACCTGCCACCGTTGCCCCTGCATAAACGTTGCTGTCGGTTTCTATACTCGGCCCGACCAGTGGATCTTATGCCTAACTGAACCATATCACGGGCTTATGTTTTAGAAGTTTCAAATCCTTTTGAAACCATCTTTGATTTTGTGGGGGTGATACTATAATCTACATCCTCGAGATCGCTGAAAGAAATATCTTCTTCGTTCTCCACACAAATCGTAGCTCCACCATAACCACCGAATTCCGAATCATCATCTTCTGGCCAATCAATATCATCATCTTCAAAAGTTGGAATTGTTATTTTTGAGGATGCCTTATCCTCAGTGCTAGACACCGGATGTTCCTCGATAACAGACTTATCTATGACTGGCATCTCGGTACTTTCGAGTGGATGCTTTTCCTCATAATCTGTTGTGATACTGGATGTAGGTTCAGAAGTATAGGTCCTAGGTGATGTGGTCTCGAAGGCAAAATAACTGGATGAGGAAGGGATAAGATCATTGTGCAAAGTACTAGAGCTGCCTCCTAAGTGGGAAGTGCTTCTTCCGTACCAATCAGTTTCTCGCTTCGTTTGCTTTTGTAGCTCCTTCATCCACAATGTTCTGGCTTCCATCACCTGCCGGAAATAGATTAGCCACCTAGAGAATTAATCAATGATATTGTCTACATATGCTTGGTAAAGAAAAGGACATAAAAAGTGGACAAAGAATCTAGATCAGATCTCTACTAAAACAATACTATCAGTAAAAGTACCGTGGAGGCCTTTACTAGGAAACAAATTGCATCTTGCCCCCTCTACTAAAAGAAATAGACAAATTAGTCACTGTAAGTTGGATAAAAAGCAAACTAGTTTTTCTGTTAAAAGTTCCATCTATTTTTACTGTTAAAAATTGATCACTGTATGTCAAAATGAGATACATGTGGCACGGCACGTGTAACTGTCAGGTCATGCTGTCAGCCAAGCCGGTTTTAATGGTAGAAATGACTGAAAATTTAACTGAAAGGATCAATTTGCTTTTTAATCTAACGTATAAGGATTAATTTGCCCATTTTTTAAGTAAAGGGGGCAAAATGCAAACTAACTCCTAGTACAGGGCATTCATTTTACTTTTGTCCAATACCATCACTTTTATGAAACAATATGAAATGTTATTGAACCGAGCTTCTCATCCCTAGCAGCCATGGCATAAAGAGAATCAAGAATCATCCAAGTCTACTCCTTTCAGGGCATACGTAAAAAACTTAAGCTAAAAGTTAATGAAGAATCCAAGGAAAACCAATTTTGAAAATGGACTCCTAACCGTAACTTTCTTGAATGGATGGAGAGAATAATTTAAAAAGAAGAAAACAAGTACAGGAAGAAACTCTTGTCCGACATATTCAGCACACTGAAACCAAGCAAAGAAGGTTGCGGTTTATACAGACACACAAATGTGCTACAGACTTTCCAGTCGTTGTAAACACATGAATATATTACCTATCATGTAAATGGAAATGATAGTTGTGAACCCAAGGGAGAAGATTAGCTAGAGTGCAGGTGCAAAAGGTGGATTTCTTGTTTGAATGCCGAGAATGCAAGGGAATCTGCTATCAATTGACTATCAGACTTTGAAACATTTTGGTAAAAGTACTATAGTGGCTCTTGTAGTAAAAGTCAAATTGCATTTTTCCCCTTATACTCACAAAATGGGCAAATTAATCCTTACACCTTAGATCAAAGAGCAAATTATTCATTTTGTTAAAAATTACATCCATTTATACAGTTAAATTTTGGTTTGCGTACTTCAGCATGACGTACATTTGGCACACCAGATGTCACTGTTTGGTTATTCTGTCATTCACATCAGTTCTTAACAGTACAAATAGATGAAATTTTTAACAGAAAGGACTAATTTACTCTTTGATTTAATGTAAAAAGACTAATTTGCCAATTTTTTTAGTAGAGGGGGCAAAATGCAATCTGGCTCCTAGTACAGGGCCCTCTATGGTACTTTTACCCAATAATTCTTGTTCCAATATTTACAGAATATAACTACACCAAATAAAGTTTAAATTTTAAAAATGTACAACCACAGCCAAGAAAAATAAAACAATGAAAAAGGAAGAGTGATGGATAAGGGGCCAAAAGAACCAAAATGTAAGTAAAAACGATAATTTGGTGCCCGATGATATCGATTCTATGAAAAGCAACTGACCTGAGGTGTAGATAGAACCTCTGCGTCATGCTTGTTAAGTCTTGAATGTAGAAGAACAAAATAAACTTTCCAAAAGTAACCGTCATTGATATGGCAAGGGCAAAGTTCGAATCTAAGAGCTGCTAGTCTGGGAGCAAGATGTTCAATGGCCATAGTATGCTCTTGTTGTGCAACCGACATGTCAAAATCTAAAACAAGGAAAACAATGGAGGGAAATCAGATAAGCGCGCAAACTCTGATTGCGATTTGCGTGAATTGATTCTTAGTAAAACACAAAAACAATAAAAAATGAAATCCCAGAAATTATGATCAAAATTGAAGTTTATAAATCAAAAGTACTAGCCAAAGAAGCAAAGAATACATGAAAAACCATACAGATCAAGCAAGATGCAAAGATAATATAAAGCTTGAAAATTTAAGCAAAGAAGGTGGCACTTGATCGAATTTCACAAACATTGGAAATAAGTTTTCAGCCCAGTCAATTAAATTTTACTAGTTCTCAGCAGATTAATTACATTTACTTTCATGATACTGAACTTCTTTATTTAATGCCCTTCAATGCCTCAACAATAGAAATATTTAGCTTACATAATGGCCTAGGAAAATAAAGGTGGCATCAATCTGGCATTTTAACATAAAGGTGTAGAACCCTAAAACCATCCCGTATTTAATTGAAATTCAAACAAAATTAACAATTTTTGGTGATGCGTTGAGCTCTTGAGCCTTAAAAAAACAGAAAATCAATAGAAAAATTGCATATCAGAGTATGGAATGAGGTCAGATTAATCAGGAAATTACCATCTAAGTCCTCATCGGGATCAAGAGGGAAATCCAACCACGTTTCTGGATGATGCGCGATGTTCCTCGCAAATGTCAACACCTCATCCGTTAACCCAACCGCATTGAACACCTGATCCACCTCCTCATCTTCACTTTCATTTTCCCTCCCGTTTTCTTCCTCATTTTCCCCGGATCCAAACGGAAAATCCTCCGCCGCCGCCATCTTCAACAACCTTCCCCCGATCTCAGCCCCCTCAAACGCCACAGAACCAGACGGTTCAACTCGATTCAAATTAGAGAACGATACATCATCTAATAGGCAATCGGATTGGGTCCGAGGAGAAGGAGGAGGAGCAAGAAAGGAAGCGACTCCCCAGAGTTGACGCGTTAGGGTTTGTTTAAGCTCGGTTAGGTCTTCTTTGACACCACGCGATTGATGCTCAGCTATTTGTTGAGGGGACAATGAATGTTGTTGTAGCGACTGGGTTTCTTCGAGTTCAAGGCTTTGCCTAAGAGGAAGGGAGGATGATTGAGACTGGCGCGTTGCAACGTCGTTTTCTTCATCTACTGAAGAAGCTGATTCATTATCATCTTCTTCGTTAAGAAGAAGCGAGTTCACTAGTGACCGAGCTAACCATGACATGCTTCTTTATTATCTCTTCTGCCCTTTTTCCTTTTAAACTTTTTTGAATTTCATTAGAGTGGAGCAATCAATTATATATGGTTGAATCTCTTTTGTTTTGACTTTGATTTTTTTTTTGACTTTACCATAATTGTAAATTCAACTCGAATTATTTTTTTAAAAAGATAAACACCCGATTAATAAATCACAATTTATTCTTCGATAAATGAGAGTCCAAAATCTATAATTTCTCCTATAAATGGGTTTTCGATCCAATCACGAGAGGAAGTTTACTTTATTTTGAGATAAGATTCAATGCTATTTATTTTAATTATCATATTGAAGGAGAGTTTATCTTAGAGGATGCTGATAAATAGGCAGCTAATACATATGATTGGTTAAGAGAATGCTATGCTAATTTAATTAAGTTTATCTTCGTTATTTTCCGTTGTATTTTCGCAATATATTAGTAGAAATTCCTTGTGAGAGATTGAACCTTTGTAAGTTAGATATTGGGTGAACGGTTATAACAAGTTGAGACTAGTTATTGGGACTGCAATTACTTCTATCTAGGAATATTAGATTTTAGACAATAGGTGGTTGAATCATTTGTGAAATGAAATCATTTATTGAACAACTACATTAACAAACGATTGTGTGCAGATTTCTCCTCTTTTTTTTTGGTTGTTTGTTTAATCTCTTGTCTGAACACTCGTTTAGACAAACAATTTGATTTAAGAGGCAAAGTAACTGATTTTTTCACCTACTTTTGAAGATCACTTATGAAGATATATGATCAACTGAAAGAAATTATTTATTAATCAATAGGTAACGAAACAAGAATTAGATTTAGGATGACATATAATACCCGAATTAGGCTCATTGCGACCTTATAATAGTGGCAACATTGAGGGTGGCAATGATGTTATGGTGGAAAAAATGACCAACAATGAGGAAAATTGGAATTGGGGGCGTATTTAGAGAGATTGCTCAAACTTTCAACACTTGCATATATTGCTGGCATTATACCCCTAAATGAAATTGTGGGAATGATATGTGTATATTTTTCAGTTTTAATCAAATTAATCCATCAAATCGAATTAATTTAATTAATCGGTTGGCCACCAAATTTAATTCGATTGAGGTCGGTTAAAAGCTTTTAAAATTTTTAATTATCCGTTAATTCAATTCAAAATCGGATAATTAATCGAGATTAATAATAATATATTATAGATAAGTCCAATACATTATAAAATTAATGGACTTATAAATATTGGGCTTGAAAATATATTATGAAAACTAAATATATTTAGGAAAAAATTAAAATGAAACTAAAATTTCAACAAAACGAAAAAAAATTAAACAAAGAAACGTAAAAATTAATGTTTTTAATTTAGTATTGTTATTGTGTTATTTGTTGATCTTTTATTATTTCTTTTAAACTTTTTGAATTAAAAAATTGTCAATGAATATATATATATTTTTATGTTTTAAATTTATTTGAAAAGCACATTTAAAATTTCGATTAATTTAGTTAACCACTCAAACTAGCCGCAACTAATATAGTCAACTAATAGGTTTCAAAAATTGTCTGATAATGTCAAATTCTATTATTAGTCACTATACTATGCGTATGTTGTGGATTTAATAAATATGCTCTAATTCGGTTTTTTTTGTTATTTTGTTTATTGGATTATGAAATTTCAATATTGGCCACACAATGGTAACATTAAATTTGTTTAAGTTAAATTATGTCATTTCCAAAATTTTATTCGGTAAACATATTATAGTATGTGTAATATAAGACCATCACCTTATTATTTTTACATAACATTAACAAAAAACAACCCCTCATTTTAGTTAACGAATTTAATCGCTACCTAAGTCGTAATTAAAATTTCAAATTTCATAACATATAAATTTCATTTTGGTATTTGGTACATTGGCAACGCGCTTTCTCTATTCCATAAGCAGCCTTAAAAAATTGACATGTATCTCTTTTTTTATAATATTTATTTTTTTAATACTTTGCTATATCCCTATAGGACACTTGTCAATCCTTGACCTTACTTGTAGAGTCTAAAAATTTCACTGACAATGTACCAAATAATTTCTCTACTATTAAATAATGTAGTTGATAGATTGTTGAAGTTCTTACAATTTTGCATAGGTTAAAATATGACATAAGCCCGTATACTTTTTGTAAATTTGAAATTTAGTTCTTATACATTTATCTTTAAAAGTTTTTACATTTTAAAATTCAAGTCGAACAGCTAACATTGTTAAAATTATTTATTTATGGTTGTTTTCGTCCAACCTTTTCAACATTGCTTTTCTAGTAGGATAAGATTTAGTCGTCCATCTCATAAACTAATTTTTTTTATTAATTTTATTGATTTGAGCTTTCAATTTATTTGTATAAATTTTATATAACACTTTTATATTAATATTTGTTAAATTATAAATTATAAATTATAAAAAAATATATGTTTTAGTCATTTTCAATTAAGTTGATATTTAATTGACTCGTGATACTAATTTATATAAATATACTGATGTGATACTAATTTTCAATTCAACCAATTTTTTTACCAAAGTAGTACATTCTTTTCACCACTAAAATTTTATTTCGAGCTTATTTGGGGTTGGTTCAATTTTTTTTTTTCATTTGATTTTATAGATTTTGTGAAGTTTCAACCAAATTTTTTTTCGAGCTTTTAGCCGATTTAAAAATAAAATGGTTTGATGATATATACTAAATTAAACATATTATCGATTCTCGATTCAATCAATTCTATTAACCAGTCTAATCCTTTTTTTTTTCAACACTTGCCTTTCTAGTTTAGACAAGATAGACTTTTGCAACTTGCAGGATGGTCCTTGCTAATTAGACCTGTCCATGAGCCGGGCCGGGCTGAGCCCGAAAAAAATTTCGGCCTGACTCTTAGGCCCGGGCTCGGTCCGGACCAAAATATGGGCCTAAAATCTTGCCCAGGCCCGGCCCGGAAAAAATAAGCCCGTGCCCGGCCCGGCCCGATTTTTAATAAACACAAAAAATATTTTAAAAATAAAAAAATAAAAAAATATTTTTAAAGTATTTTAAAATTAAAAAATAAAAATAAAAAATATATATTTATTATATTCGGGCCGGGCCAGGTCAAGCCAAAAAAGTTGAGCCCGGCCCATTTTTTAAACGGGCCTCATTTTTTTGCCCAAGCCCATATTTCAGGCCTATATTTTTACCCGAACCCTCCCATAGTTCGGGCGGGCCGCCGGGCCGGACCGCCCGGCCCATGGACAGGTCTATTGCTAATTCATATGGGACACGTTCATGCTATTTGGCTCTCACTATCCATCACCTTGGAATTTAGCCTTAATTGCTTGTTCACATGGGATTTCTACGTGCCCCCCATGTTATTTACGTACCACTATAAGCTACCTATGCTTTTCGTTATTGAATGACAATGAATCATCATTATCTAAGATTCAACCCTTTGTCGTTTCACATAAGCGCGAGAACCATTTTGATCGATCGGTTTTGTTAGACCTACACCAGAACATGACACGTGATAAGCTATTGAACAGTCCGCGGATGACCCTTCGCATGGAATGGTCCATAAGCAACCTTTCGTATGGAATGGTCCGCAGACGACCCTTCATAGACCTTGTCTTAGTTGATCTATAGAGTCCACCATGCACCCTAGCTAAGACCACCAAACCACATAGAACACTTCATGGCTACAACTAATCTGCAATGACTTTGCCACTCGACCAATTTGCACAACTATACAAAACATTATACTATCGGCTACGTGACACCGTGGGGCAAAAGATAATCCCTTGAGTGCATGAGGGACCAAGTATCGAGTTTAACTTTTAAGGAGTGTGAGAAACAATGCATTCATGACAACAAAAAGGGGGAACCCAAGTACCTCATCAAGTCTTTGAAACTTGAAACTAATCATTCCATTTTTGTTTCTATGTAGTCATCATCTCCTACAACATATTTTTAAAGCATCTTGGAAATTGAATATCATTCTAAAAACAACATGATCATCACGTGTAGGTTGATTGATGTTGAAGAAACTATGTTTTAACTCTCATTTCTTCCATTTTTTATGTATAGTTCGATGTTGGAGACTTCGAGATATGATATGATTGACTGATTGACTGATAATGCATAAAATCCGTGCATTGAATGTAAATACAACACATTTTAATTTTTAACTAAGAAGCTCTACAATTACAAGTGACACAATTGCTAAAAGGAATCCCTTCTAAGCTTTTTCATTTGTATGAGTTTTACACTTGCATTTTCTCTTCATGTAGATTGGAACAACAACAAAGCAACCATTGACATAAAACTAGATTGAATCACAGACCTTGTTGGAAAATTATTGGAAATTTATCAACAGAAAACTTGAGCTTACATACAAGAGATTTTGAATTTTGGTAAACTAACACAACTTTTCTGTAAGTTCAAAACCCCCCTCATTATGTTGCTACCTCATGTGAAAACAATTTATATAGTGAAAATTCATTAGTATACACAAGAGAGCAAAGGGTACCTCGGAAACCCCGATTGATTCCATTCCAAGTTCTTCAAACCCGGAAAAGCTTGTCACCCTCCACTTGTCATGGAAGTCATGTGTATATCGACAAGCTGCAAAATTTTGCCCTTCATTGAATTGTTCTTGTAAGCTTACACTTGGAAATGAAGATCGTAGTTGTGTAATTGAGACTACATAGTTTCAACAACTCGGCCGATCGTTGCTTCAATACGGGATTGCAACCACTTTGTATAACTAAAAGGAGCTTTGCGGCGAGACCTGCATCCACAGCAAGTGAAGCACATTCCTCTGGTGCAAACTTACAAATGGACCACAATATCGATAACGCGAGCTGAGTACAGTTTTCCGAAGCTTTCATTAATAGTTTCACCACATTCGGTATAGTACTCGGACAATCTTTCAAAGCCAATCTTCCTTCAGGTGTACTTGACAAAAGCTCCAATATATGAAGGACTAATTCCAAACATTCATTGTTCAAACCAGGTATCAACTCAACTAATTGAGGAACTGCCCCAACATTGACAAATGAGTTCCTAACAGGTTCATGCGAACAAATGGTTTTAAGCAAATTCAAACCAGCTACTACACCATTTGGATGCTTCTTGTCTTTCACTAGCCTTAACAATCCGACTAAAAGACTCAAACTTGCAACATTTTGGGAAGCAAAATCAGTCCCTTCTATCAACATTCCAATCAATCTAGTACAATTTATCTTAGTCTCAACAGACCCTTCATTTAGAATATCCACCATTAAAGATATTTTAGCTGGTTGCAACAAATCAGACATAGAATTCAAGTCAAGGTTCAAGTTAACAAGTACACCAATTACCTCACAACCAACAGCATGAGTTGTAAAAGGCCCTAACAAAGATGAAATCAAACCAATACCTCCATTTTCAACAACAGTCTTCTTAGCCGTCCCATGAACTTGAACCACTTGTCTAAGCTCTTTTAAAGCTTGAACTCTAGCTTGACCCTTGATTTTCTTCAAATTCTCCAAAATCTCTTTAACCCTTCCTTGTACATCCTCTGACCTTTTCTTCATAGCCAAATACTTTTGAGAAAACCAACTATGAATCAACTGTTGAAGTGTCTTGTTTGGTGTCATTGAATCATCCCAAAGCTCTTGCATAGTGGTAGGACAAGTACAATGACCTAAAGAGAACCATTTAAGAATATTGGATCTCTCATAAGTTTGACCAGTACAAAGGGTAACAGGATCATGCATTGGTTCTAAAGAAATTGGACATATGAACACCATTGGTACATCCATAGGTTCAAGCTCTTCAATCATTAGCTTTAGATCCAATTTCTCTGAACCAAAACCAGTGGCTACTACACCACAACCACCACCACCACCACCACCACCACCACCACCTAAAACACCATCTTTAACAGCTGTTTCTAGATCTAGAACTTGACTATCAACTTCCCTTCTACTAGATGGTTGATACATTGGCATTTTGAAATACCCTTTTTGCAAATACAACACTACAAACAAACAAAGACCCTTTTTTTTCACACAAAAAGAAAGATAATGAAGAAGGGAAGGAAGGGTTTTTTTTTTGTTATTTTATAACACACCTTTTGTGTTTCATTGAATGGCAATCAAAGGGGACATTTTGTCTTCCCCATTCTTTTGCTTTTCATTGTTGCTTTGCTTTATCTAATGTCTTTCTCTGGTCAAAAGGGCAGCTTCCTCTTCCTTGTTCTTCACCACTAATCCCATCATCATCATCAAAAGAATGACGGTAAAAAACAAAAAAAAAAACCAATCTTTCTTCACTATTACAACTCAACTTCCTCTTTAAGATTCTTAAAAAAAAAAAAGTGATAAAATCATTCAAAACCCCATGCCCAGATGAGCTAAAAGGAAAAGGGGAAAAAGAGACAAAGAGGTAAAAGAACAATCAAAGGTAAAACAAAGACATCAAATTTGTTGATGAAGAGAGGGTGGGAAATGAAATTTTTGGGGGTGGGACTAAAAGGAAATTGGGTGAATTTAACAATGCTTTAGTTGTTGAAAGGAGAAAGAGATTTTTTTCTTTTTTATAAAAGAAAAAGAAATTCAAAGAAAATAGCACAGTCTTCCTTACAGCTCTTCTTTTTGGGGCAAGTCAGGTTACTAAATTTTTAAAATATTTTATTTAAATGGTTAATTTTTATAAAAGGTCCCTCTATTATGTATGGTTAACAAATTTAATCCATTTATTATAGTTTAATAATTTTAGTCTATTTACTTTTATGTTAATTTGATCTTATATATTTGACATGGTTGATCTTTTAAATATGTATATATACTTTAGATTTTTGTCTTTAGAATTGGATTAGACTAATCGAATAGATTGATTAGATCAAAATCGGTCAAAATATCGATTTGGAAGAAGGATTAGACTCATTGAACCGAGTTAAAACGGGTTGAATTAATTTTTCTATTTTTAATTTTATAATTCTTTAATAATTTATTCAATTAAATCGACAAGAATAATATAACTATAGACATATTTTCGATCAATTAAAATACATAATTAAATAAATACAAAACACAACGAATAAAGAACCAGAAAAATTTTAAAAAATCACATCAAATTATATTATAAAATTAATGAAAAGGTTTAAAAATATACATTTTGAAATCAAAAAATAAAAAGGAAATGATTTAATCAACAAAAGAAACTTATAATACAAGGACCGTTTACAAAATTAGACCAATATAAAATTTTATTGGAAAAAGGGAGGGTAACCGGCGATTGACGGGCTGTGAGGCAGTGGATTTTAGCCCTTGGTGACTGTGCATCACACGTGCATTGATCTCTTTAGTGACCGCTACATCCCATTTTTATGAGTTTTATTATTATTTATATATTTTTGCCTTGAATTTTGTAAAAAAGAAAAAGTTTTTTTAATTAAAAAAAGGGGGAAATTGTTGAGGGAGAGGATAATTTAGAATCCAAGACGCAACCTCAGTCAGTCTCGTGGTCAAAAAGGGGAAAATGATGTTGCCAAGCAACAGAAATATTTAATAATTTTCAAAAATAGGGGAAATTAAATAAAGAAAGCAAACAAAACTAACCCCACTTCTCATTCTCACGTCATGTCCCCCACTTTTTTTAAAAAAAATAATTAATTTTTTTACTTCAATTTTTTTATATCGAATGTCACATCGAGTTTCGATTAAACGGGGATAAAGTTTTATCGACACTTTTTTATTTTTCTATTCATAATTTTAAAATAGGAAATTCGATGAATTATTGTATGGATCCTTCCCACCATACCATTTATGGTTTTTTTCAATTATTTAATGACATTTCAGTAATTTTTTTCACGTCTTTGACATATAAATTTGATGATTTTTCTATTTTGAATACTAAATCTTGAACCCCGAATTAAAAGTTTTAATTCGGATTTTAGATTCTAGGTTCATGGTTCGAGTTCGAGATAAAAAAACCAAAATTATATGTTAATGACATGAAAAATTTTGTTGAAACGTCATTAAATAATCGAAAAATGGACTATGAATAATGTGGTGGCCATAAAATAATTTCTCATAAAATACTTTTTGAAAGGTATCAAGTTTCTTAACATTTGAACCAAAGTTTCTATTTTTCGTAAGGTATAAATATTAAAGTTATGCATGAACTTTAGCTCGATGTACAAGTTAATGCATAAACATTGATTTGATGTAATTATACACATGAAAGTTGATATGTGACTCATATGTATATATGTAACTTTGATTTTAACTCAATTGTGCATATTTAAAGAAGTGAACATATACATTTATTTTCATATCGGATCAATATAATTGTTCGTGTATGCAATATATTGACGTGAAATTGTGTTAATTCGATAATGTTATTAGTGATTTGTGAAAATTGAATCAAATCAAATTTTCATATATAAAATCGAGCGAAAGTATTGTTCATCTGTGACATTGCACATGGTATCAAGGTTCATTTATAATTTTAATAGGCATAATGAATTTTTTGGCCCTCAAATTTTTCCCAAAAAATGTCGTTTTAAACCCTCCATTTAAAATTTTTCCTCTTTTAGCCCTTAAATCTGTGTTTTTTTGGGTCAAATCACCCTATAACTTTGTTGATATTGCATACACATGGATTGCCACGTAAATGACACATAAACATTTAATTAATTTTTAAAAATCATAAAATATTAAAAATATATATTAAAATTTTTAAAATAAATTTAATAATTTTTAATTTTTAAAACATTTTTATATATTTTGAAATTTTAAAATTAAAATTTAATTAAACGATGACATATTATCCACATAGTAATCCATGTGTATTCATATCAACAAAGTTTTAAAAAAAGGTTAACATTTCTATTTATTTTGGGATGACTCGACAAAAAATAAATTTAAGCGCCAAAAATGAAAAATTAAATAAAGAGATAAAATGACTTCTTTTAATTTATAAAAATTAGAGGACTAAATAAGTTATTATGCCATTTTGGTATTTATTGATTTTCATAATTCATCAAATATAACTTTAGTTGACCAATCAAACCATTATGTTTCGTTTTAATTACGTTACAGTCCTTTTCAAAATATTCTGAGCACCCATTCTAATTCATTGTGTTTTATATATGAATTTTGATTTTTTTTTAAATTTAGCACCCATTCAAAATCTTTTGAATTTTAAAAATATTTTTCCTTATTTATTTAAAAATAATAAATTAATCATTATATGTTACATCAAAGAGCAAATTAATTATTTCTATTAAAATTTCATTCATTTCTACTGTTAAAATTTGACATTATTAATAGAATAACCAAATAATTACACATGATATGTCACGCTGCACCTCATTTGATATACAAGAACCAACTTTCAACAGTAAAACAGATGTAATTTTTAATAAAAGATCCAATTTATTTATTTTTATCTAGTATACAACGATTAATTTATAAATGATTAATATATATATTTAGGTTCGTTTCTATCTTTTTTTCTTTTGAATTTCAATTAAAAGTATAAATTTTATTTTAATTTTAATATTATTACTATAGTATTATAAATTTTTATAACATATTATAAAATGGAAAAATAGATCTAGTTGGGTCAAACCGAGACCTTAATATAAGAGTTCAAACTTGACTCGTATTTTAACCGAACTTATTTTTTATTTAATTTATTTTTGAGTTTTTAATAACTTAATAATTTAATTTCATTTTTCATTTTTTTACAAATTTGAATATATAAAATCAATTCAAACCTCTGGTCCTTCTCTAGTTATTAAATAAAAGATTTAGGACATTTATTCAAATAAAGATTATTTGAATTTCAAATTTATTTGAATGAAAATTAAATTTCAAATTCGAGCATTTATTTCTGTTGTAAGAATATTGAAAACGAAACTTAATACTACCTTTTTAATTAGCCAAATCGTATAATCATGTACACATGCCACATATTCATGTATACGAGTTTATATTTGATTGGTTCGTGTCATCATGCAAACGAATTCATATTCATGGTATACATGTTAACCTTAAAATATAATACATATTAACATATATAAAGACTCATTTAATACGTCATATTCAGGAACTGTGTCTTATAAATAAAAACTTAACCTTTATAGAAAAAATATACCCACGAAAACACTCAACAAAAACGTAAAAAAATAATATTTTCTAATGTATTTAAATTTACGAAATTAATTATAAATTATTGCTGACATGGGATAATGTAATAAATAGTAACTTTATAATTTTTAATTAAAAAATGGTTCTAATCTTAAGCTTTTATGTTTTGCGGGTCTTTGGGTTTGACCTCTTCGATTAGCGCTCTTTGCTTTGCGTTCGCTTGGTTCCTCGTAGCCACGTGGCTATGGGAATTGTGAATATCCGCCACTTTATGGATGGTTTTTAAATTAAGTTAAAATATGTAATAGGTGTCTATACTATTCATAAATTTTGAATTTAGTCTTTATGTTTTTATTTTTAAGAATTTAGTCTTTTTATTTTTCGGATTTCAAAATTTAAGTCCAATTGTTAATATTTTTAAATTTGTTGGTGTGATATTTTAAAATAAAAAAAATCAATTGGTAACAATGTAACTAAAAGAATTACGTTATATGAACCCGAATTTAACAAAATATTTTTAACAATGTTAAGAGTTAGACCTGAATTTTGAAATTTGAAAAATAAAAAGACTAAGTTCCCGAAAATAAAAGTATAGGGACTAAATTCCGAAATCATGAACTTTTTAAATTTGTTTAAGCAAGTGAGGTTTGTTGTTTTGGATGCAAGTTTGTAAGACTCTTAGAACTTCAATTATCAAAGTTTGATTTTGATGATTTATGGACATGAAAACTATTTAGACATACTTAAAACGTGTTGTAAAACTTAAATAAACTAGAAGAAACTACTCTACCTTCATCCATGGCCTTCTTTTTAGGAATCCACATTTTGACAACCTCTTTTATCCTTTTAGAATGAATCATTTCTAAGGTTTTCAGAATTAGACCAATGGTCGAACTGGTTAGATCATTTTTCTGTCTAATTTAATTAAATAAATCATTAAAAATTTATAAAATATACAAAAATATTAAAAGTTCAATTCAATCCGTTCAACTGTTTGGTTCAATCAACTTTTTTTCCTTCTTCGAATCGATACCCAAATTAATTACGAATCCAACTAATTGATCCAACCTAGTTCAAACATCCTTGCTTCACTCCACAAGCACCATTTTAGAAGCCATGGAACATCCCCTAATATAGACTTAGTGGATCCATCCTTCAATATGACATTAATGGCTCTAGGTATCACTAAACTAGTATTAATATCAACACAAACTTTTGCATAAGCTAATATGTTTTACCCTACTATAATACCATCCACATCGAGTGGATTACCAAATGCACTCAGAGTATACCTTAGCCCTAAATTTGTATAGAGCTCTAAGAGAACATCTCTCAAATTTATCCATACAAACAACTTACGAAATTCAAACTCTAAATTTTTCATATTTGGTTCTCATTTATGAACGATAATCAACTTATTTTGGATATGTTGAGGACTTTGACTCAAAACTCAATTTCTATGCCAACAAGTACTGAGTGCAGTGGTAAGACACATTATACTTACTCTTAAGGGAGAACACATGTTCGAACCTTGTAAACGATATTACTAAAAGAGACAACCATAAACCTCGAACATAGATTAAAAAAACCCCAAATTTTAACCCATACTTGCGAATTGAATAATGTAGAGATTTGGGCCACCAAAGAGAACTACCGTACCTTCTCCCTGAGTTCCAATTGAAAACCCTTAACCCCCCTATTTGTCACTTTTAGATGCATGAATATATGACATAAAAATAAATAATTGAAATATATCATAAAATATAATATAAAAAATAGAATATATAAAAACTTCTAAAATTGGGATTGAAAATTGAAATATGTAAATTAGAAAGTTAGAAATTGAGATTTAATTTATGGAGAAATTATTTAATGCATTATCAATGAAATTTTATAAAAAAAATAAAGATAATATTAAAATTATATATTTGTAATTTGTAATGCTATACAGAATTTAATAAAAAATTACTATTTATTTTTTATTAATTAAAATTTCTTTTACACTCATTTACGAAATTAAATAAATAATTACTATTTAATTTAATTAAATCGTAGTACTCTTCTTGGGTTAAGAGTGGCTCATTCCGGACCTTTAGAAATAATGCGCAAAGCCCAAGTATCGGATGCCAAGCTTGCTATTCTCCTTTACAAATGGGTTAAATTAGAGTTATACTAAAAAGCCTTAAACTGGAAAATTATGTTCCAATTTGTTTTTGGATAATATATATTTTGGTCCTCAACTTGTCCATTTGTATCTAGTTGGTCTCTAAATAATTTGTTGGACTTAGTTGGTTCTGAATTTGTATTCCATAAATCAGGTTGGTACCTCCTACTAACATCAATAGTTTGTATTGACGTGGTATTGCTAGTCAATCCGGTGGTGCCACGTGGTAGCCTCTCAATATGTCATGTGCAAACATAAATTAAACAAATATATAAATTAATTAAAAAAAGTATAGTTTTTGTTTTATATCAAGAATGAGCCTGGACAAACAGTTGTCCAAATACAGATAGATCTGTATAAATTTATAAAAGTTGACCGTTATCCTTTCATTAGCATTTAACGACTGGTGACAAAAAAAAAAGTTTAATAATTGTCAAGTTTTTTTTATTATAAATCTTGCTAATAGGGATGTTCATACACAAAAATGTAAACCGTAATTCGATTGGATTGAATATTAGTATTCAAGCCTTTAATTGACATCTTTTTGAAGTTTAATTGGTGGATCCTTACCTTTTATGTATATAATGTGAATAGAGAAAGATTGAAAGGACAGAGAAGAGACACATTGTCCTTTTCCTAACATCTATATGGTATGAAAATATGAACAAATGGTTAGAAGAAGTCGTCCGATATATTTGGATTAAGTTTGAATTTTAAAGTTATCACTGTTTGGAGGATTTTATTTAAATATCTTTAGTTCAAATAAGATTAGGTTCAGACTATAGACTATAAAAGGGATACGGTCATTTGTGATTATACCAAATAAATTGACATTTATTCTTAATTTGATTACTGGATATCCCTTGCGCTTGCCTATATATTATTGAGTCCTTCCATCAGATATCTTGTTAATAAGGATGTTTATGTAAAACACTACAACATAATTTGACCACATTTAAATTTGATTGTCGGATATCACTTATGCTCTACCCTCATAATATAAAGTGACAACAACGAAAGATTGAAAAGATAAAAGAAGGGACATATTGTCCTTTTCCTAAGATCCAAGTCCCTTTCCAAGATATGGTTGCAAATTGTGAGGACGGCCAGGGAAAAAACACATTCACTAAACCAAAAGCAAATTTCAATAATTGCTTTGCTCCTTCTATTATATGGATCATATTCTTGGTTGGTAGCTAGCTAGCTATCAAAAAATATGGAGGATGGAGTCTGATTGATGCTTTTGGGGACCCTTCTTTGGTGGAAAATGATGTTTGCCTTTTTCCCTCCCCATCTTAAAATATTTGTTTGTTTTCAAACTGAAATAAGCAATATATTAGCTTCTCCAAATTTAACCAACCCTACCTAGTTTTTAAGCTAGGTTGGCATTTTGCAGATGTGGGGAAAATGGTGGGTCATATTTCATTGGATGGATATTAGCTGTTGAGGAGTCGGATCTTCCTCACGTTAAGTATTGTTCTCGATTTGAGGTTTATCTTTTAATTTTATTAAAATTAAAATGTATCCTTAACCTGTAAATCTAACTACGACCTCATAAAACTGAGCTACATCTACATTATCTTATACTATTTCTTCAATTTTTGTGTTTAGTGGGTGGAAATGAGTTCCATGGGTATCCCCCTCTTCATCCAAGGACCAGCTTTTTTTTTTTTTTTTTCTTTGCTTATAATATGGAGTTTTTTTTATTAATATTGTATTCCTTGCTTTCACTTGTTATAACTGCTCTTATTTGAATTTGTCTCACGGATTAAGGAGAGATAAAACAACTTTTATATATATATATATAGTAAATATATATTTATAATTAATACCAATTTTTTATAAATATATTTTTATATAAATTTATTTTTCACCTGCATTATAATCTCTAGATTCTATGCTAATAAAACCAGATTCTACAGATACTATGCAGTACTGTGATGTTAAGAAGAGAAACTGGAGAAAACCTACAATTTTCACAAGTGACCTTATCATGTCATCATTGATAAAATATATATACATATGCATATATAATATATATACACCCCCAATGACAGAAACTTAACTTATTTTTAATGTCCATGGGTTGTTTCCCATTGCATTTGCAGGAGCAGATAAATAAGTAGAATTGGAAAAAGGAAAATGAAACAAGAATAGAAAATGGAGTAACAAGATCCCTTTGAGACAAAAGCTGTGACAGTCTACCCTTTTGTCAGTCCCAGTTTCTTTCTTGAAAATCACCTGTTCCAAGGATTATTATTAAGTCAATGCAGATTAAGCCATATATGTATGTATATATATATATATATTATATCACAACAAGTGAAAGAAAAGACCAACCTGAATCTTTTGTACCTGCTTTGTTTCCAGGTTTCAAGTGCAATGTTGATTTACCCTGGAAGAAAGCTCACAGTTGACAATAACAATGGAAGAAAAAAAAAACTGGTTCCAATGGAGGAAATAGTAAATAAAATACCTTAAAACATGTACCAGAGAAGCTTTGTGAAAAGTCCAACTTCTTGCAGCTACTCTTCTATACATACATGCATACATACACCAGTTATAAAAGAAGATATATATATATTATGCTGTAAAGTATATTGTACTTATAATGTAGAACTTGCCTTGGAAAAACTTGTTAAAGGGGAGGTTGCAGTGTCATCATCAACACCATGTTCTTTGATTTTCTTTTTGGCTTTGCTTCTTTTCTTAACTGGTTCAGAGCATTGATCATAATCATCATAGTAACGTTTTGGACCAGAAGATGCATCAGATACCATTGATAAGTCCACCTCAGCAGCTTCGTCAGCCATGAATATACCTCCTTTTCCTACATATTCTTCATTTGGACGCTGAGTTTGTGAGTAGTAAGAGGATTGATCCAAGTAAAATGTCCAACCAGGCTCACAACCACTACTACCACATTGTGAAGGTGATATATTCATTATATGAACAAATGAAGGAAAAATAAAGGAACCTTTTTTTTTTTCTCTTGGATTTTCATGCAAAGTCCTTGAAAGGTGTTTGTGTATATATACACTCAAAATCTTAGACTAGTTCTGTCCTTTCTCCCACCCTTTGGCCCATCTTGTTTTTTCTTGTGTAAATCAAATAAGTGGTGAATGGTGATAAAGGGGAAATGACCATACATACATGATGTCCCTTTGGGGAAGCTGTTGGAATGCATTAAATGGTGGAAAGAGGCCGGTCTAAAGTGACCCCATGAATGTCTTGTTAGATCATTGAAAAAAAATATAAATCATCTAATGAAGATTCCATCTTCCCAAATTAAGGCTAACTTCTTTCAAGAACTATATGCAATAGCAGCAAAAGCCTATAGAGACTATGATTTAATGCTAATGCCAGCACTTCCAAGAACTATTGACGCATTTGCTTGGTATTTGATGAGTATATTCAATTTTTTTTCTTTTTAAAGTATACATATTTGGAGAGTTATGCCTCATACTTGTTTCTTAATTTATGTTTGAGAAGCAACAAGTCCTTGGCCAGTTGGCAAAGGTTGGTGAGTATCAACACAAATTTATTGGAAAATATATTTTGTTATAATGTTTATCCGGTAAAAAAATTTAACTTTTATGAGTAGTCTTTAGGTAGTAAGTTTAGTCTTAAGTTTTATGTTAGTAGGGGAATGAATCCCACATCATTTAGGAATAAAAAAAAGGGGGATTGTTAGTTTATATAAAACTCATATCCCATATTGCTTAGAAAAATAAAAGTAGTGAGACATTGGGTCTATATAAAACTTATGTAGTATATGTTAAGTGCACCAAACCAAATATTGAATCTTTTATTTGGTCCTTTAAGTTCTTCCTTTATTTTCTTATTTTGGAGTTTTAGGAGCTGTAGTTAAATTTTAGTTTAGTGGAATTGTGAGTTTGAATATTTTATAATAAGTATCAGAGCCAAGTAAGTAGTGAAACTTTTCTTAGTATGCTTTGTGGTTGTAGTATTATCTTATTCCACAACTATAATATGTGGTAAACTTGCATAATGTCTTATATGCAAAGACAAGACCTTTGTGAGGTTATCAATGGTAATGAAGTGACACAACTGGAAGCTGAGGATGCAAGTGACACACTAAGAAAATGGAAAATAAAATTCGGTAAAGCAATATTCACGTTGAAGAAGATGATTGAAGAGGACATGTTGGAGCACATCCGAGATGCCAAAACTCCCAAAGAAGCATGGGATACATTGGCAAGTTTGTTCTCCAAGAAAAATGACACAAAGCTTTAACTCTTCGAGGGCCAGTTATTGTCAATGGCACAATGTGACATGACAATCTCATAGTATTTCCACAAAGTGAAATCGTTATGCCAAGAGATAGGTGACTTGGATACACAAGCTTCAATCGGGACATTAGGGTAAAGAGGATAATCATCCATGGCTTGAAACCAGAGTTCAAAGGTTTTGTTGCTGCAATACATGGCAAACCTAACCATCACTTGTTGAGTTTAAGAATTTGTTTGTTGGTTAAGAAGCGTTAGCAAAGAAAGGAGGAGCAAGCATTCTATACCAACCAGAGCAGTTGGAATTCCAAGCAGCAAGGTGGATAGAAAAGAAACGAGGACAAGGTGAAGAGTTTATGATATGAAGGGAGTTCTTGTACAGGGGGTGCTACGAAGTCCCATGACAGTGGCAGGAAGTTCAGAAGGAGATACTACAATTGCGGCAAAAAGGGTCACAAGGAGCACGCTTGATGGTCGAAGAAAAAGCCCGTGAAATGTAATGTTGCTACTGCCAACAGTGAACAAGAATGGGATGTCGAGGCACTGTTTGTTGCGGAAGAAGAGATGATTGCAACTATAACGTGCAATCGAATCAATTATGAGAATGATTAGATTGTTGGTTCGGGCTGCTCAAAGCACATGATAGGTGATAATAAGTAGTTACAAAATTTGTCAGAGTATAAAGGAAGCCGTGTGGTAGTGACTGCAATCTTGTTTACAAAAAGGCTTGTGTGATAACAAGCTCAAAAGTTTCTGTCCTCAATTTGGCATGCTGAAAGTTGGTGTGTTGAGGGGGGGAGTATTGAATATCAACACCAGTCTTAAGTTTTAGGTTAGTAAGGAAATGAATCCCATATCATTTGGGAATAAAAAAGCAAGGGATTGTGAGTTTATACAAAAACTCATATCCCACATTGCTTAGAAAAACAAAGGTAGTGAGACATTGGGTCTATATAAAGAAAATACTTATGTAATAAATGTTAAGTGTATCAAACCAAATATTGAATCTTTAATTTGATTCTTTAAATTCTTTCTTTATTTTCTTATTTTGGAGTTTTAGGAGGTGTAGCTAAATTTTAGTTTAGTGGTGTAGTGGGCTTGGGTGTTCTACAAAGGTGAAGGTTTTGGGCTTTAAGTACCTAGACTTAAAATTTATAGATCTCCAAGTCCCACCATGAGTTATTTCCATGTATGGGTTTTAGTTCGATTAGTTAGTTCATAGTTTGGATTGATACAATTTATAGTTTGTGTTGTAACAGTTTGATTCTACACCAAATGGTTACTCAGACATGTATTTGTACTTAGACTTTGATTGTCACACATTTTAAGGAAAAGAGTTAATATAATTTTTTACCCTTGAACTTGACAATTAGGTTCACTTTGATACATTTATTTTTTTTGTCCACTTTGGTACCTAAACTTGGTAACTACTCCCATTTTGATCCCTTAACTTGGAAAAAAAATATCAATGACGTAACTCTATAAGATTGTGTAACGTCATCATCTGAAAAAAGTGGATCTAATTACATGACACAACCTTATAGTGTCGTGTCATGTCATCAAACTTCAATTTTTCCAAGTTAAGGGACCAAAATGAACCTAGTTGTCAAATCCATGTATCAAAGTGGATAAAGAACTACAAGTATTAAAGTGAACCTAGTTGCCAAGTTCTAAGAAAAATTGCATTAATTCCAAGGAAAATGAAAAGTTTGGGTAATATAGAGTTAACGTGACCCAAATATATATAAGATGATGGATTAAATATATACAGATATATTGCTTAAGAGCATTACCTTCTCCTATTTTAAGGTAGAAAATTCACAGTAAAAGTACCATGGAGGCCCTTGCACTAGGAGTCAGATTACGTTTTGCCCATTCTACTAAAAAAATGGGCAAATTAGTCACTATACATTAAATCAAAGAGCAAACAAGTCCTCTTGGTAAAAAAAATCACCCATTTTTACTGTTAAAAATTGGTCTTATACGTCTACATGAAGTACATGTGGCATGCCACATGTAACTGTCTGGTTATTTCGCCAGCCACGCCAACTTTAACAATAGAAATGAATGAAATTTTTAACAGAAAAGGCTAGTTTACTGTTTAATCTAGCGTACAAGAACTAATTTAATCATTTTTTTAGTAAATGAGACAAAATACAATCTAACTCCTAGTACATAAACCTCCATAATACTTTTACTAAACATTAACCCTAATATTTGCATTAATGCCAACACTTCCAATAAAGAATTATGATGCACTTGCTTGGTATTTGGCTAGTATATTCAATTATTTTAAAGTTTATATATATATATATATATATGTGTGTGTGTGTGTGTGTGTGGTGGATTATGTTCCATACCCGTTTTTGAACATATGCTAAATAAGAATATTAGGTATTTTAAAGAAAATGAAAAGTTCAAAATAGCTGTTCTTGGCCCCTACTAATAATGTTGAATCCTCATGGTTTCCAATGATGCAAAATGATTTATATACACATTTAATATATGAGTGTAATAAGGCAAATCCTATAGCTACAACTTGCCTTAAAATAAAAACTGTATACATTTAACCAAAAGGTGAAAGACATTAACTTTGTTCTAAAATAGAAGTTAGATAAATATAAAAAAACAAATGACAAGGACCAATGGCCCTTAAATTAGGCCAAAAGCGGATGCTTGGTTTAAGACGATCATTTTGGCTGGGTGTTTATTTTTAATGTGATGCGTTTAGTTTTCTTTTTGTCTTACATTATAATATCGATACAATATTTAATCTTACCGTCACCGCTATTTTTATACTAACCATAGGTAAGCGCATTACTCATCTAAAAGAACCCTTAAAAAGCAATGATTATAAATTGTAACCCAAAAAATAACACATGAAGGGGGCCATTGTAGGATCTTGCTGTGGATCAAACTGGTCCCTCTCTCAGGGCATTAAACTCATCAGCACATGCCCTTCCCTTTGCCACTCCATTGGCATTTGTTTTTCTGATATTATTGCATGCTTTAATATTTGGCATTTGTGTTTTTTTCTTCTCCTCTTTGATTGAAAATGATTCTAAGTTTACTCCATTATTATCACCGATTCCATTGATACAAATCGAAATTTTCATTAACGTGAAAAAAAAAGATATATATAATTTGTGAAGTGGACAAGGATAGGTTAGTTAAAAATTTATCATGAAAGCCCCTATATGCATTTTATTTTCTTTATTCAAAAAGATAGGTGAATTAGTCCCTATACATCAGAGCAAAAAGCAAACTAATCCTTTCTGTTAAAATTTTCATCCATTTCTACTGTTAAAAATTGGCGTGGCTGATGAACTGTATATCATGTGTACTTCATACAAATGTGTAAAGATTCATTTTTAACCGTGAAAATGATAAGATTTTTAATAGAAAGACCAATTTACTTTTGATTTAACGTATAAAAATTAATTTGCATAATTTTTAGTAAAAGGACAATTTAGTCTTACAAGAAAAAACATATAAAGATTTAATTGCCAAATCAGTACTCCCAAATAAAAGAAAACTATAAGCTTACAGTTCGTAAACTCCTCAGCCATCGATTTTTTTAATATTTAATATTTAATTAAGTTTAAAAATTATATTTGAGGGTTTTGAATTTTATCAAAATATTAAATTAATATTCTAAATACCTTAAATTTAAAATAATAATAATAATAGTTATTATAATAATTCAACGGCTCACAATTGTTTGTAAGTATATGGACTGTGAGCTAAGTCTCACCACAAATAAAAGCCTCCTGTTGTCGACAAATTAGGATCAGATTAAAAATTGATTAAAATTTCGATTTGAAAAATGGTATTGAATCAATTAGATTGAAAATTGATATAATCGAGTTGTTTTTAATTTTTAATAATTTTTTAATTAAATTGATTGGACTAACGGATCGATGACTTAACCAGTTTGACCATCAATCTGATTCTAAAAATATTGATCGGAGTATCCAAATTCTCTCGTATTTTGAATAGACCTTCAAGATTGGGCATGTAGCTGAACAAAATTTAATCTTATTTTCTTTTCCTTTTTTCTTCACTTTTTCTTATCTCCTTTCTCTTTCCAACCCAAATTTTCTTTGACTCCTCTCTTCCATCAACCCAGAAGTTGGCTAAAAACCTATGCCACCCATTGTCGTCGATAACCTATGGAGCCCTAAAACTCACCCTTGATTATTCTCGACTTCCAAAACACATTATGTTTTGGCCCCATCAAAGCTGTCGAGCAATGGAAGATACATGGAATGCACTAAATGGAAGATCTTAACTCATATTGGTAATTAAATTATTTATTTTAACGGTTGATTAAATTTGATGGACATATTAGATAAAAGTTGATCATATATAAATTTATTCCCCCTATTTGTTAAGGTCATACACACATGAACTAATACAATTTTATAGCCTCAATCATTAAGGATTCGTGTAACAAAAGGGAAAAGGTCAATTCCAATTTCTCATCAACTTAACCTTATGATTTATGAAAATAATATTATTCTACAGACCCTATAATTATTATTTAACATAATATTAATATTTTGAATTTTATACATGAAATTGCCAAAATTTCTTATTCATTTAATCATGTAGAGCATATAAGTTGTGGTGCATTTGTTGGTGTCATGACTTCATCACATGGAAAATGAAAAGTATGGGTCATGAGTCTTCCCTTAACTAAGGAGACAGTAACCTCCAGGCAAAGGAAGTGGCTTGTTTGAGTTGGTGTATATAAACAACCCTTGTGTATATCCGAGGCTTTAAAATTCAGATTATGGTGCGCACGAGATTCTTATATCTCCACCTTGTTAATAATTGCAAAGAGAATTAATATTTACTTTAATACAATGTCTAATAACAACAAAATTCTGAAGATAATGTGAGAAATTTTACCATATTTTGTGGCAATAGAAAATATTAGCCATTTTACCATATGGAAATTTTGGTTATAGTAAGAAAAATTCTCAGGAGTTAGGGTACTTAAGGAGAAGAAAGAATTTTTAGTTAGAATTTTGTTATACAATTATAATAAAATATATCATAATCTGATTTGACGTCCGACACGAGGTTTAACCCGAAAACTTCACCAGAACATTCTCTCTTATTTTCCATTTTCGTCGATACTGTGTATCAACAATTTTGTATGGAAATAAAAAGGTGAGATATATAAATATGACTTTCACATTTATAGATGTCGATCTTATACACGTGGCATGTCGCGTATACATACCTCATTCTGACTTACGGGATCAGTTTTTGACAGTAAGAGTGAATGAAATTTTTAACAAAATGATCAGTTTGTTCTTTGATTTAACGTATAAATTTAATTTTTTAATTTTTTAAACAAAAGAGATAAAATGTAATTTAGAGTTAATTCTACTTTTAGTTATTAATGTATGATATATATTAATTCTTTTAATGTTGGAGATTTTCTTTTCCAATAATTTCTAAATATTTTTCTTGAAATCCAAGAAAAGCTATGACTTGATCCCTCAAGGGGTATGAAATCACCAACAACAGATAGACAAAAACATGAATACACATCTCTAGAACCAGGACTTCTCAGAGAGAAGAATCTCAATTTTTTACTTCAACGTGGCAAACACCAACAGCACCGATCTAACTGGGAAGAAAAAGCATCACACTTTTCAACGCAATAAGACCACGTTTTATCGAAAACCCATCACACAATCAGCCACCTGTAAGTAAAAACCCCTCCAATCACATTCTTACTCATGATCCATCCCCCCCTTTGCATGCAATAGGAGACTAAGCCAATACCACGTGGAGCGACGACCCTCGAAATTAAACCGACAGAGAAACCCAAAGTGCCAAAAGTGTGCTGTTGTTGTGTCGTAATATTGAAGGGTGGTGAGGGGGTCGAAGCCAAAATGAAATACTCACCAAACCAAACGCTGATAGGTGTAACAACGCATGGCCGCCAACGCCACATGTAGTTGTAAGTAGTAGTGACACACACAGGGGTTTTGATTGGTGTATGAGCGGTTCTAAAGTTACGTGTGGGATCGATTTCAATGCCTTTGCTTTTGCTTCTCATGCTATCTTTTGCTTTCCTATTGGTTGGTTTTTGACTCTGGATTGGTTGGATTTTGGTTTAGGTTATTGGTTTCGGATCATTTGGGTTTGAAATTTTTTATATTATTTTCTATTTTTAATTATTTTAAATTTAGATTATTTTATGTTCGAATCATTTATGACGGAGTCATTTAAGTTTGTCGATCAATTATTTAAGTCGTGTTTAGGATATTTTGAATTTTTTCATTCGAGTTTGAAGCTCGAGTTTGAATTACATAAGTCATTTTTATTCTGAATCCGGGATTAATTTAGATTTAGATAATTTTGTGTCAAATTATTGAGGAGTTAATTCAAAATGGATGTATTTAAGTTTTAACATTTTCAATTATTTTAGATTTTGTATCATTTTAAAATCAGATTAATTTCAATTTTTGGTCGGTTTGAATTATTTAGAGTTCAAATCATTTTCAACTTATTATTTAACAATTCTTATTTGTACTTATCATTTTAGATTCGGATCATTTAATATTCGAGTTGTGTTCATTTCTAATTCAGATATTTTTAAATTTTTTAAAACAATTCACACACCTTGAGTAAGAGCAAATCATTATCATAAACACACACTGGTACTATAATTCGAATCCACAACATAGTCTAGAAGGTGAACACATAACTCGAATCCACGACATAGTATAGAAGGTGAACACTAATCATCATTAGACCGATTTGGGTTTGAATTATTTTAAATTTGAGTCCAGCAGAATTGGATTATAGGTTTTCTTTTAATCATAATGATTTTGTCGGGCCTCTAACTTTACAAAAGAAAAAAAATTATTTTAGCTTTTCATTTAATTTTTCATCTCTTTTAGTCATTGAACTTGTATTTTTTGTCAAATCAACCCAAAATGGATGGAAAGGTTAACGTTTGTTCACTTTGCTAACGTTATATGCACACGGATTGCCATGTGGATGACATGTCAACAACATTTAATTAATTTTTTAAAATTTAAAAGTATTAAAAATATTTTTTATACTTATTATAATGATTTTAAATTTTTAAAAATTAATTAAATGTTGACATGTCCTCCACATGGCAACCCACGTGTATGCCACACCAACAAAGTTAAAAAAACGTTACCTTTTTTATTTATTTCGGGTGATTTAACATAAAACATAAATTTAAGGGATAAAAAGAACAAAAATTAAATAGATGGCTAAAATGATTTTTTTTATAAAACTAGAGGGCCAAATAAGTTATTATGTTTTTTAATTATGGTTTTTTTAATTATTAAGGAAAAGGGATTTGAATTGATCTGTGATGTGTTAGCATGCATGTACCTATTTGCTACTGCAAAATCCCACATGTCTGTATCTTCTTAAGCTCCTCAAACACGTACCCCATCATTCAAATATCCAAATGTCAACATCTCCCCCTACCTCTAAACTTGCTTTCAATTCATTGGCTAATTTTCTACTCTTTAAAACCACCCCCATCACCCCTCTTCCATTTCCATACCTTTTTGAGTGTTCAAACATAAAGTTTGAGAGAAAACAAAGTCACCACCATGATCAAGACCTTGAATCCTTATTCAGCTAAAACAGCTGAAATTATGTCTAGGTACCGTCCTATAGCTCCTAAACCTGAAGTGTTACCTGAAAACTCCATTGATGAAAGCTCAGCTATGTCTCAAAAGATGAGACAGTCACCTTATTTGAGGAATTTATGGCCTCAGTTACAAGCTCGACCTAGTAGGAATAGAAAGAGAGGGAGAGGTACTGGCTTATCACCACCACCGCCAACAACAACAGCAATGAAAAGAGCAAGAACCCAATATTTCTTAGGGCTTTCTCCACCACCGCCGCCGCCGCCGCCACCACCATCATCAACAACAAGTTTGGTCTCACTCCCTCTTCTTCCATGTTTAAAGGTGGCTGCTCATGAAATACCGGAAGAGAAGGATTTTTTGAAGCAGCTCCAAGGTCTTCCTGTTCTTCCCACTAGTAGTCTTATAACACCTCAGCCAATTAGACCAGTGGGTTCAACCATCATTGTTGGGTGCATTAATGAAGCACCAGCACCAGCAGCACCATTGCAAGCCCCTAAGAAACCAGAGGAGGTTGAAGATGATATAGAATCTGAGTCCATGCCAACAATTATATCTGATTCCAACAACAAAGTCAGGCTAGCAAACTCAGCTTACAAAGCCATGGTGGGTCAACCTGAATGTCCCTGGCTTGATTCCATGGTGAAAGGCAGTGAATGCAAGAGAATTTGTGGGGAAGTGATGCTTAATCTATCTAATTCAAGGGTGCCTGTTAAATCAAAAGGGTTCTCTTGTTGGGTGAGGATTGAATGGGGAAATGAAGGGAACAATAGCAACAACAAAGGGTCGATCACAGCCTTTTGTGATGTAGTGAGATTATCTTGCCAGTCAAAAGACTATCTCTTCACATGGAGGTTCCATATACCCACCATAGGGAAAACATCTTAGTTTAGTTTCAATGTGTGAATTTCGAAAAATGTACAAAGTTTTTCTTTTTCTTTTACTGCAAAATGTAACCTTAACCAGTTAGTACTATATGCAAGTACAAATGTCACAAATATATAGTATATAGTGTAGTAGTTTTTTGTCAGTATCTTTTGTGTATAGATATGCTATGAGAAGCTTTTAGTACTATTCTATATATGTACTTCTTCAACTTTGTTGTTACTGTCATATAGGAATTTGCTATTTGATCCTTAGTTTATCATTTATCAGCTCTTTTTTACATTAAGTATCTGATGCATCAATAAAGAATATTGATGTTGGTATACTGTTTTAAGCTTTGGTATTTCCTCCATGTACTGATTCGTTTATAACTTGGTGTCATCTTTTGCTGTAATTTAACTCACGGGTACTCACCAGAAACATGAACAGGTAGGCAACCGTGAACTGCTAACCATAAACTTTAATCTGCCCTCTGAACATGAGAGCATGAACTGGTAGGCAACCATAAATCCATGTTTATCTTAAGCAAAACATTTCACTTTCAATCAGGCATTTGGTATGCAATTTTTGTTTCAGTTTATACCCCTGCCTTCTACCTCTTTTATGCAAACATGGGAAAATTACAGTGCAAGATTTTCCCTCTTTGAAACTAGAAGTAATAATATAACAAGCATTGACAAACTCAATAGTATATATGCTAAGAGACTCAAAATAGGTCTTGTGGCATCTCATTTAAGTACACTACAAGATGCTGCACAGTATAGCATTTCAACAAAAACAAAAACCAGACACAGTAAAAACATATATGATAATATATATAGAAGAAAAGGACACTAAAACACCATTGATGACAGAGATTTTAAGATTCAGCAGCAACTTCAGTTCCATCCTTCTCGCGATCGCCTTCGAGCTGGCTTAAGTTCCCTTTTTCCTTAATGAGTTGACCATGGTGGTGCTTGCAGTAAAGTCTACCTTCATGTGCTATATAATTTGAAGGGCTTATAACACATCCTCCATGTGTGCATTTGAAACAACTCTTGTGGTAAGGGGTACCATTCACTGTAACCTTTTAGACAAATCAAAAACATTATTTTTTACCGTGTATATATATACTAGGTAAAAGTATAGTATCATGGACACCCCTCTCTTAGGAGTCAATTGCATGTTGTCCTTTTACTCAAAAAATGAGTAAATTAGTCTCTATATCTTATATTAAAGAGTAAATTGATCATTTCTGTTAAAAATTTATTTCATTTCTATTGTTAAAAACTAGTATAACTGATTGAATAACCAGACAACTACTCGTGATCTGTCATGTGTACCTTATACTGACATACGAGATCAATTTTTAATAATAGAAATAGATGAAATTTTTCACAAAAGGACCAGTTTATCTTTTGATCTAATATGCATAGACTAATTACTCATTTTTTTAGTAAAAGAAGGCAAATACAATTCGACTCCTGATAAAAGGATTACCATGTCAAATGCTGAAACATCATAGGATAATGTTTACCCTCTCAGTTGGATACACTGTGTTTTTACAACCAAAACATTTATCTCTTGTTCCACCAAACATGCCTGATACTTTAGTAGCTATTGGTTTCTACACAAAGAAAGTTCATATAGTCATGAAAATTTACATATAAGGACTTGTATATGTAATAAGCAAGGTAAATATACCTGAAAAGCCCCTCTATTATGAAGACCTGATCAAATTAGTTACTATTATTAAATAGATAAACTTAGTCTCTGTATAACAAAGTTAATATTTTAAAGTATACGGTTCTACAAAATGAAATATTTTGTTTGGAATTGAAGTACAATTAAATAATAATAATTTTTGAGACATTTCTTATACAATAAATGTTAATTACATTACAAGTTGGAGATAAAACTACCATGGTGACCCGTGTACTAGAAATTGGATTGCATTTTGTCTCCTCTACTAAAAAATGAGTAAATTAGTCCAAGTATGTTAGATCAAAGAGCAAAATGGTCCTTCTGTAAAAATTTCTTCCAATTCTACGATTAAAAACTGGTCCTTATATGTCAACATGTTGATTATTTCATCAACTACACTAGTTTTTAATAGTAGAAATTAATAAAATTTTTAACAGAAATGATCAATTTGCTCTTTAATCTATAATACAAGGTTAATTTACCCATATTTCAAGTAAATGAGGCAAAATGCAATTTGGCTCCTAGTACAAGGGCCTTCATGGTACTTTCACCCAATTTGAACTTATTTGATTTTCTTAATAGTATAAGGATTAAATTGATCCATTTAATAATAGAGGGACTAATTTGATTTAGTCCCTATAATACAGGGACCTCTCAAGTATTTTAACCTAATAAGCAGGCATAGTATAGCTTCTTCCATGTAATTTACCTCACCATCAACTGGTTTTTCTGGCTTTGCAATCTTTGGTGTACCTATGGAAGATAATTGAAAATTGAACTTGAAAAAATCAACTAGATCTATCCAAAATCATACCATTTTGAATCTATTTGAATATATATATATATATATATATATATATATATATAGAAGAAACCCAGAATTTTTATACCTTCAAAACTTTTCTCAAGACTACCAGTTCTTTTGAAAAGTTGATCAAAATGAGGCCTGCAATACAAGACTCCTTCAAAGGAATTGTAGTTGCCAAGCTGCAAAATGAGATGTGTATGTCAATATTGATTTTCATGAAAAGACTTCATGGTTTAAATTATTACTTTCCAGTCCTCCGCTGGCAAATTGACGATATTATGACATAATTTATCATACCAACACACCATGTATTGAACCATTACTTACCTTCAAAGTACCTTTGCAGTGATGGCACCTAAAACAAGCCTTGTGATAAACCCTGTTATCAGCTGTTAATTTATCGACCAAATACACAGTTTTGTCACAAGCCATACATTTCTGGGTTGTTCCTGCAAATGCCATGGTTGGGTTCTTTTGATAATATTCCCTTTCTCTTTGCAATGTGTTGTTTTGATGGGGAGTGAAGAAAAAATAGAAGAGGATAAGGAAAGGGATGATGGAGAAATGGAGTGATTTAGATTGAGGGGGACCAAAATGCAGGTGTATAATTTTAAAGGGTCTTTTTGCTAATTCATTTTTTGTCCAATCTTTAAGCACATCACTACCATTCTCTCTAGATATTTTTATATATCAATTAATATTTGGCACACTCAAAATTAAATAGACAATATGTCCTTGTCTGAATCAATGACAAAGAATAGAATTATATAATGTTAATGTCTTAAATGTGAATTTATCATCTCTCTCTTCCAATGGATTTGAATTAACCTACTTGTACAGAGATAGATAGTACAAAGCAGCTTAAATTTGATGAGTACAATGATAAATTTAGTCTTTAATATTTATATTTTTTATCAATTTAGTCCTTATTCAACAATAGTTCAATTCTATGCTACCATTATGGAGCTACTTTGCCTTAAATCACCCAGACATAAATGCAATATAGGAGCTTCATTTGTTAGCTAGAAGTATATATTCCAGTTTTACAAATTATGGGTATAGGACAGTTGTGGGTGGGTTTTGAATGGATGATTAGGTGTGGTGCGTTTAGTTTACTTTTTGTCTTACGTTCTAGTATCATTATTATATTTAATTTTACCGTCACCGCTATTTTTACACTAATCTCAGATAAATGCACTATCCATCTAAACTTACCTTAAGTCTTTGCTCGATTAATTTTGACATTATTATTTATGAAAAAAAATATAAATTTAAGTATATTAAAACATGTTTATCATTCTATTTAAATATAAATTTAATCAAATATTGATTGTAAGTATTGAAATTAGTGGGACAAAAACTTGACTTTTGGTTGAAGAATTTGGGGGCCCTATGAAATGCCAGCCCACCCTATCCAAATATGCTTAGCTGTCCTCTCCTGCTTTAAGCCTCAATGATATTTTTCTTTCATTCTAAGCCAATGGCATAGTTTCAAAGTTGAATATTATTTGAATTCTAAGTATAGATATGTGTTGGAGATTTTTAAAAAAATTAAGAATTTTTATTTTTTTTAGGTAAAAGATTTAGTTCAATTATTGTTGTCGTTGGTAATATTCATTAAAATTTATTAATTTAACGTGTGTGTTTTTCGTCAATCATATACTACATCATATGAAGATAGTTTAATCAACGTCTGAAGTTGATAAATTTTGATGGGAAATACTAACAATTTTAATGATTGGGTTGAAATTTTTAAAATCAAAATAGTAAAAGGACTTAACTTTTTAAGTAAAAGAGTTAAATCTCAAATGTTATCAAAGTACAGGGATTAATAGCATACTCTTACCAAAAAATAATTTATTCTATTGTTAGTTGTTAGACGTAGGGGTGAACGCTTGATCAAATTGAGTGAAAAAATTTCGACATCCTAACTCAATTTGAAATTCTTTCGAACCTAATTGAGTGAAATGAAATTCAAGTCGAGTCGAATCGAGTGAAATTGTTCGAGTTAAATTAAAAAATTAAACATATCAAATAAAAATATTATTGCAAGATAACTAATTCTATGTTAGAACAAATAAATTTAAAACCATATATATTTGAAAAAAAAATTCAAAGCAAAATAAAAAAAATAAGATACTTAAGTATGACAAATTTGAATAATTAATTAGGTCCCTAACATTATTGTTTTAGAATATTTTTAAAATCTTAACTTTTTTATATATTTTTAGAATTTTAAAATTTTTATAAATATTTTAAAATTATTTTGAATTTTTTTTTGTAACCTTTGTTGAGAGATCAATGTGCTTATTTTCAAAGTTGACAGGGACTAAAAAGGTATTTACACAAATCTATATTCAAATTGTGAAATTCAACTCGACTCGAGGTATTCGAGTTGACTTGAATAACTCGATTCGATTAACTCGAAATTTAATTTTTTTATTATTATTTCAAATTGAATCGAATTTTGCTCATCACTAATTAAATGGACCAAAACTCAATGACACGTTCCACCTGAGTAAATATGTGTGTCATATCACCATTTAAAAAAAAGACAATTAAATTATTTGATAGAATCAACGAAAAAATAATCTTAAGGTTAAAAATAAATATTTTGAAAAGTAAAAAGATTAAAAATACCAAACAAGGTAAAAACATTTTATAGACCTAATTTTTCCTCGTTGCCCTACATGCATAGCCCTGCCTAGAACAAACATGTTGCTTAATAATACAAGTGAGCCCACATATTTCTTCATAAATGGGAATTTGGTTAAGTTCACTCCCCTTTGACCCAAACTACCAAAAAGAAAAATTTTCCATAAGTTTTGATGTGAATGGTTGGCAAATTTGCAATGCATTACAGCTTGTAATAATCATGCACCTTATTTGTGAACCCATGTGCCTGAACCACTGGTTGGACCACCTTTGCTTTATTGTCATTGGGTCCAAGAACCTGATCTTTAACCATGAGCCTAGGGGCCACTTGCTAGCCTTGCTTCCTTGTTTACCGTTGTGTGATTGAAGATGATGAAAATTAGGGTTGGCAAAATAAATCGAATATTTGAATTGTGGTGTATGACAGTAAAAATATCATGAAGGTTTTATAATTGACGTTTGGTTGTAAAAAATAAGTAAATTAGTTCATGTACGTCAGATTAGTTCTTCTGTTAAAAATTTCATTTATTTCTATTGTTAAAACTGGTCCATGTACGTCACCATGAATTACACATTGCATGTCATGTATGTCTGGTTATTCTCTTGGCATACCAATTTTTAACAATATAAATGGAAACAAATGATTGTTTTGTAAGCATACTAATTAGGATATATTTATGAAAAACAAAATACAAAGGATTGGAGTTTGGAGAGAGATATTTTTAGGGAATTTTTAAATCAGTTTTAAAATTTTAATTCATTTATGATCCACATTTAATTTGAATATTGTTATTTAAATTTGAATCCAAATTAATTTGTTGAATATCCGAATCCAAGAAGTTGAAAAGATTTTTAAATAAAAATTTTAAAAAGTAAAGTGGATAATAAATTCAATATTCAAGTTTGATTTCTTTATCCATTGAATAAAATAAATTCGAATAATGGATATATGAAATTTAATATTTTCATTAGCACCAAATTTACGACAAATAATGATTAAAATAATTGAACCTAAAAAGAATCAAATATATTTACAAATATCCAAATATGAATTACCAAATACTATCCTTAACTATTATCTTCATTTCTATTAGTCATGTTAGAATTGGATTGGATTAACTGGTTCAATCAGTTCAACTGATGAAATAAACTAAATATCAAAGCTTTTAGAAACTATGCGGTCGAACTAGTCAGACCATCGATTTTTAATTCGATCGGTTCATCTAGTTTAATTGAATAAACTATTAAAAATAAAATTAGAAAAAATTACTAATCCAACCTTTTATTCTAGATTAGTACCCTGTTCAGTTATCGGTCCAGTCTCGGTCCAGTCGGTCCGATTATGATTTTGAAAATTGTAAAAAATAAATGTCGGTAATGACAATATATCGCAATGAAAATAGAAATAGAAAAATAAAGAACACAGAGATTTTACGTGGAAACCTTTTCGGGAAAAAACCACGGGCAGAGAAGAAGAAAATTCACTATGTCAAATTCGAATTTTTTTACAAGAGGAGTAGACTATGTCTATTTATAAGCTTGTAAAACCTTATTCTAATAGGAGTGAAACTCCTTATTCTAATCAATATCAAATAGATGGAGTTTAATAATATTTAAAAAACCTTATTCTAAAATAAAATAAAAGAAGTATAATTCTATAGGGATTTTACTTTTATTTTATTTTATCATTGTATTTTATTTAAATAAGGATTCGGGTCACTTAATTCTAACAATCTCCACCTTGACACGAATTCTTAATGAACAAGTTTTTCATCGCGAACTCTCAACAAACAAGTTCTCCACCTCTTCTATAAAACCCCTTAAGGGTTTAACTTCAACAATGAACACCAACCAAGTCTAAGCAATGCCCAAACTTGGTTATAGGAAGTGACTTAGTCATCATATCTGCAGGATTTCCATGAGTACTAATTTTGCCCACAACAATATCACCACGAGCAATAATATCACGAACAAAATGATACCGAACATCAATGTGTTTTATTCTCTCATGAAACATTTGATCTTTTGTAAGGAAGATAGCACTCTAATTGTCGCAAAATACTGTATTAATTTGAAGGTCTTCATTGGGTTCACTAAAGAGTCCCTTCAACCAAATAGCTTATTTACAAGCCTCAGTGATCGCCATATACTCAGCTTCAGTGGCAGACAAAACAACTGTAGTTTGCAAAGTGGCTTTCCAATTGATTGCACAACCTCCGATTGTAAAGACATAACCTGTGAGAGATCTTCTTCTATCAAGGTCTCCAGTAAAATCAGCATCAACATACCTAGTGACTTCATCTCTAGTTCTTCCAAACTGTAAGGAAACATCAATAGTACCTCATAAGTATCTTAAAATCCACTGAACTGCTTTCCAATGTTCTTTATCGGGATTAGCCATGTGTCTGCTAACTGCACTGACTGCATATGATAAATCTGGACATGAACAAACTATAGCATACATGAGAGATCCCACTGCACTAGAGTATGTAACATGTGACATGTACTTAATCTCATCATCTGATTGTGGAGACAAAGCCGATGAAAGTCTGAAATAGGCTGCTAAAGAAGTACTAATAGGCTTAGCATTCTGCATATTTAATTTGTAAATAACTTTCTCAATGTAGCCCTTTTGACTTAGGTACAATTTACTTGTTTTTCTATATCTGAGAATCTCCACCAAGTATTTTCTTTGCTGGTCCCAAATCTTTCATCTCAAATTCTTCACTATGTTGGGCTTTGACCTTTCTTATCTCTCATTTATCTTTCGCTGCTATCAACATGTCATCAACATAAAGGAGTAGATACACAAAAGAACCATCACTGTTTTTCTTAAAGTAAACACAACTGTCAAAACTACTTCTTTTAAAATCATAAGAAGTCATAAAAGAATCAAACCTCTTGTACCACTATCTTGGTGACTGTTTCAAACCGTAAAGGGACTTTTTCAGCAAGCAAACATAGTCCTCTTTTTGTGAGACTGTAAAACCCTCTGGTTGTGGCATGTAAATATCCTCCTTAAGTTTTCCAAGCAAAAATGCAGTTTTTACATCTAACTGCTCAAGCTCCAAATCATGTATGGCCACAATACCAAGCAAAGCCCGAATTGAACTATGCTTCACAACTAGAGAGAACACATTTGTGAAGTCCACTCTTGGAATTTGACTGTAACCCTTTACAACAAGCCTTGCTTTATATCTGGGTTCTTCAACTCTTGGAGTCCCTTCTTTCTTCTTAAACACTCATTTACAACGAACAACCTTTTACCTTTAGAAATTTCACAAAATCTCATATTTTATTTTTGTGGAGTGATTTCATCTCCTTTCGCATAGCAAACATCCACTTTTCTAAGTCTTCATAACTAACTGCCTCAAAATAATTAGATGGCTCTTGGTTTGCATCTATATCTTCAGCACATTTAAAGCATAAGCAACTAGATCAGCCTCGGCATACTTCTTTGGAGGTTTAATTTCTCTTCTAGTTCTGTTTTTGGTGATAAAGTATGTGGTGAAGAAGCAACTCTATTTTGAATTTTTGTATTGGCTTCAGTAGTCGACTCTGTTGTAGATTCTGTATTAATCTGATGCTCCACCTGCTTTTGATTTTCTTTATTGGGAGAGTCTTTAAGAGATAAGTTAGGTAGCATAGCAGTTTCATCAAAAATAGCATCTCTGCTAATCACAACTTTTTTATTTTCAAGACACCATAACTTATACCCTTTTACACTAGCTTTATAACCAAGAAAAAACACATTTAATGGATTTCGGTTCCAATTTTCCATTATCAACATGAGTATACGCAGGACAACAAAAAAAATCTTTAAATCAGAATAGTCAGCAAGATTACCAGACCATACCTTTTGTGGAGTCTTTTTCTCAATGGCAATGGATGGAGATCGGTTGATCAAAAAACATGCAGTAGAGGCTGTTTCGGCCCAAAATGACTTTGGTAAGTTGGCATTTGACAACATACATCGAACTTTCTCCATGATCGTTCTATTTATTTGTTCTGCAACGCCATTTTGCTGTGGACTATGACGAACTGTCAAGTGTCTCACGATCCTTTCTGACTTGCACAGTTTATTAAATTCATCAGAAGAGAACTCTAAGTCATTGTCTATGCAGAAGTATTTTATTTGTTTTCCCATCTATTTTTCAATCATGGTTTTTCAAGACTTAAATGCGGAAAATACATCGCTTTTTTGCTTCAGGAAGAACGCCTACACTTTTTTGAAAAAATCATCAATAAAAGTTAGCATATAATTAGCTCCACCTCTCGAAGGTACTCTAGATGGCCCCCATAGATCAGAATGAATATACTCCAATGTTCTCTTCGTGTTATGGATTCCTCTGGTGAATCGAACTCTCTTTTGCTTCTCAAAAATACAGTGCTCACAGAACTTTAGTTTGCAAATTCGTTGCCCATCAAGAAGTCCTCTTTTGCTTAATTATGCCATGTCATTCTCACTCATATGCCCTAGGCGCATATGCCAAAGTTTAGTAATATCATCATCTGACAAGGAAAAGGATGCGACAGCTGCATCACCAGTAACAGTAGAACCCTGCAAAACATATAACTTAGCAGTCTTTCTCTGCCATTTCATCACAATAAGGAAACCTTTAGAAATCTTCAAAACACCACTTTCAGCTGTGTATTTGTACACTTTTGAATCAAGAGTACTAAATAAAATTAAATTTCTCTTCAATTTTGGAACATGTCGTACGCCACTAAGTGTTCAGACAACTCCATCAAACATCTTAACTTTAATTGTTCCAACACCTGCAATTCTAGATGAAACATTATTTCCCATCAAAACAACACCTTTAGACACTGTTTCGTAAGTTGTAAACCAATCCCTATTGGGACTCATGTGGAAGGTGCAGCCCGAATCAAGGATCCACTCACCGCTCACTTTAAAATTATTGACAGAAGCGACTAGAAGCTCACCATTGTTGTAGTCTTCTACAACATCAGCCTTACCGAAATTTTTTGGTTATTTTCCATTTTGATTCGCAGCCTCCCTTTTGATCTTGTTCTGTAGCTTATAGCACTCAGATTTAATGTGCCCTTTCTTCTCGCAGAAGTTACAAGTTTTACCTCTGTTTGAAGACTTTGATCTACCTTGAAACACCCCTAACCCGTCTCCGTCGCCGAATTAGAGTTACGAGGCATTACCGAACAAACACAACCATTTTTTTTAAAACATATGCAACGAAACCAAATTCAATCATAGGAAATAAGCCATTTTCGCATGGCTATTAATTTCATATACAAAATTTATAATATAACATTCAAAACCTCGTCCAGCCTATACATGCCATAAGTTGAGTTCAAATATTTAAGTACCGAAATAGTAGATAGAGTGATGAACTTTGCTGACGATCCCCGAGCTCGTAACGCGTCTCCAAAATCTATAAAACAAATGAATGAAAACAAACGAAGTAAGCTTTATAGCTTAGTAAGTCTACAACAATATTAAATATATATAAATATAAATATTATAACCTTTTAATCTATTTTACTAAAATTTCAACTAACACGACCAACTAACATTCATACATTATTGTACTCAGACCATTTCATTTATAATCGATATGTATACCGTCGAATGAAATCAATTGAATATATATTATACAAACAACATTTCAATTGAATGTATACAATCGAGCATATATACATATTATACATATATCATAACCGAATATATATGTACACTCATGGTAAGCTTTAAATCAATTGAATCTATCACATATATATATACTAATCACATTTTATATTCGTTTGTATATATATATTCATTATGAATTTATACCGAATACATAGCTAACACATACATTCGAATATATATATATACATATAAATGAGTACATGTATATATATATATATATATCTCAAATGCATACATAATTTTTTATCAAACACATAGGCTCAACATATATGTTTAACAACCACATATCACCATATGCATTTATAAATTCAGCAATCGCATATACCTAATGTACATATGCCTTTATTAAATTGTATATACCGAATCCATACAATTATGTTTAACCAATGCAAAACCCGAATGTAAGTGTAAACTCACCAAACATATAACCACCTAATGTTTATGTATTCATCGATTTCATATAATCAAAAATCATAGATATATCAATTGCACATTCTCACACAATTTAAACAGATTCACTGGCATTTAGCCTGCTAGGCTTAAAGCCTGATTCAGTACACCGGCACTTAGCCTGCTAGACATATAGTCTGAAATGTATCACCGGCATTAAGCCTGCTAGACGTAAAGTCTGAATTACTTCACCAGCATTAAGCCTGCTAGGTACATAACCTGAATAGCATAAATACGAGAATAATTTCTCATATAACTCTTACTGGCATTACACATGTTTTAAACATATATACATAATTCATGTAGCTATAACCACACTTTCAAGAAATTGGCAAAACATAACCCGGTTACAATCTGTACTTACAATCCATACTTTTAGTTCAATACAAATAATTGTACATACGTTTATACCCATTCAAACCACACTCATTCAATAATACATAGTTCATACCTTAATTTCATTTCAAGAATTTATACATACACGCATAACTATTTCAACCTCATCCATTTTCGTATATGTATTTCACCTTTTAGTTTTTTTTAATTAAAATCTATACTTATATATATACATATATATATATATATATATAATTGAACTCACATATTCAATATAACGTACATACCTTAAATAAAATTCAAATACATAATCGATCCTCATATACTTATATAATGACTTATCTCAATTCAATACACAACCCATACATGTATAATTGTATGCTTATTCAATCTATATATATATATATATATATATATATATATATATATAATTATAACATACATATCACAAATCAAATTCAAGAGTTTATACATATATGTGCATACTTATTTAATCATTCGAACCTTATATATATTTACATATATCTTATACATATCTTTAATTAATCTAATAATTTATACAAGTTCATATTTGTATATTCGAACATGATATATGCAATAATCTACAATTCAAAATTTATTCAACAACCATACTTTAATTTATAACTCAACTTAAGATACAATTAGTATACATGTATAAATATTAACTTAATAACTTTTAGTTGCTAATAGACTTACCTCGGATATCAGCAGACACGATCGACTATTCGTTTACTTTCGACTTTCCCCGATCTAATTCTGTTTTCTTCGGTTCGCGATCTAAACATATTCAAATTTAACCCTTTTATTCATCAAATCATTCAATTTTATTCAAAAACACTTAAATGGGCAAATTACCATTTTGCCCCAGACATTTTACAATTTTTTGCAATTTAGTCCCTATTGCATAAAACACAAAATACACAAAATCTCACAACACTATAGTTAGGCCGAATCTTCCTTGTATTCATACAAGTCCATACATTTCATTTATTTCACATTTTAGTCCCTCAAAAATTTATTTTCACAATTTTGCTCTAAATACTCAAATTCATCAAAAATCCCAAAACAAAACATGTTAATCTAAGACATATCTTTCATTATTCATCATCAAACATCACAAAACACAAACATTCATCAATGGCATAACTCAAGATATTCATCAAAATCAGAAATTCAAGCATGGGTCGGGTAGTATTCAAAGCAACGATCTCAAAAACGTAAAAATCATCAAAAACCGAAGCAAAAACATACATTATTTTGGTATGAATATGGCCGAACCTTTCCAAGCTTTAATGGCTTCCTTTTGTTTCAAATATTCAGCTAAGGAAGATGAAATAATCTTAATTTTCATACTTTTACTTATCATATATTATAATATATAACTATTTACTTATTTAACCTTATTTACTAATTATATAATATATTTTCATTAAGGTTAAATTTGTCCTCAACCACCCACTATCCAATATAGTGGTTTAATTTCACCTTTAAACCTCCCAATTAAAAAGATATCAACAAATTGGTGCTTTTAAATTTACCCCTAAATTTTCATTTTACGCGATTAAGCCCTTTTTTTTAAATCGGACACTTTAACGACGAAATTAAAACACAAAAAGTTCACACAATCAAATGCACACAAAATAAACACACAAAATAATATTAAAAATATTTTTCCAGTTCGGATTTGTGGTCCCGAAACCACTATTCCGATTAGGGTCAAAACCGGGTTGTTACATACCTTTAGATTTACCGCGAGGATTCTATTCCTGTGTCCTTCCACGATCATCATCAGCATTACGATCTTATCTCCCACGAATAATGAGACCCTCTCCTTGAAAGTTAGTTTTAACCACAATATGCTTCATCTTATCATACGAGGTTAAAGAATCATAAACATCATCAACTGTGAGAGACTCGCAACTATATAAAATTGTATCTCTAAAGGTTGAATAAGACGGGGGCAACGAATAAAGTAGAATCAACCCTAGATCTTCCTTATCATACTGAACCTCCATGACCTCCAAATTTGAGAGAATTTCTTTAAACACTGTCAAGTGTTCGTGCACAGACGCACCTTTCTCCAAACGATGAGCATAAAGACGCTGCTTCATATGCAGCTTACTAGTTAGAGTTTTCGACATACATATTTGTTCCAACCTGTTCTATAATCCAGCGACGGCCTTCTCCTTCATCACATCCTGTAAAATTTAGTTAAACAAATACAAATGTAACTGTGTTAATGCCTTTCGATCCTTGCGCTTCTTCTCTTCCTCCGTCAATGTTCAAGGCATCTTATCTACCCTTAGCAGTGCTTCCTCTAAGTCCATCTGTGCAAGAACTGCCTGCATCTTTATCTGCCACAACGCGAATCTGGTGTTGCGATCCAATAGCAAAATTTCATACTTCAAAGACGTCATTACCGTGATTGAGATGAACAACCCGGAAGCTCTGATACCAATTTGGAAAAAATAAATGTCGGTAATGACAATACATCGCAAAGAAAATAGAGATAGAAAAATAAAGAACACAGAGATTTTACGTGGAAACCTTTTCGGGAAAAAACCACGGGGAGAGGAGAAGAAAATTCACTATGTCAAATTCGATTTTTTTTACAAGCGAAGTAGACTATGTCTATTTATAAGCTTGTAAAACCTTATTCTAATAGGAGTAAAACTCCTTATTCTAATCAAGATGGAGTTTAATAATATTTAAAAAAACCTTATTCTAAAATAAAATAAAAGAAGTATAATTCTATAGGGATTTTACTTTTATTTTATTTTACCACTGTATTTTATTTAAATAAGGATTTAGGTCACTTAATTCTAACAAAAATAGTGCTCAACATAGAGCAAACCACTATGAAGAAAAATACCAAAAACCAAAAAAAATGGCGATTGAACAAATTGAATTGGTTTATGATTTTTTTATTTTACGGATAATATTTTCTCAAATAAATGCAAAATAAGGTCCAGAGGTTCTTCCAAAAAGTGGGAGCGTTCGGGCAAAAATATAAGTCCGAAAAATGGACTTGGACAAAAATAATACTCATTTTCTAAACGGGCCGAGTCTTAGGCCTACCCAAATCACATCTATACTTTTTTTTGTATTGTTAATTTGTTGGGAAACATTTATTTTAATAATTTTAGTGTATTTGATGTATTATATTTTATAAATTTATTTTTTATATAAAAAGGATCTAAAAAAATATTATGGTTGGATAGGATCGGGCTCGAGTTTAGTTTTTTCAATATAGGTCGAATGTGGGCAAAATTTTAAGCTTATTTTTCGACCTGAACCCAGGCTTAAAAAGAGGACCTAAAATTCTACATTGATTGATCCGAATTGGCCCATGATGAATACTATATTGGACTATTAGACCTAATAATGGATCAAGCCACCTATTTAAGCCCGAAGGTCTGCCTGAAAAATGAGAGAGTTCAGTTAAAAATATAGGCCCATAAGTGAGCTTTGATAAAAAAATAAGGCCGTTTTTCCGATCGAGCCCGGCATAAGGTAAGAAAATTTTGGGCCCGTTTTCACATACCTGCCTTCCCTTTCTTTTCTTTTCCTCTTCAGCCGACTCCCCCAATTTCTAATCCCTAACAGCTAATTTCTAAATCCCTAACAAAATAACTTTTCCTTCTCCACTCCAACACCCACCGGCCACCACCATCATCGTTCACCAGTCAGGCAGTCACCACCAATCCACCACACACCTGCTGGCGACTTTATAATTTTAATACGCGTCGAGCGAGCAAGCTTGCCATTTCTTTCTGAAACGTTTCAAGTTTTAGGACGTCTCACTTTCAGCTCACGTTTCAGAGCAGGTGAATTTCAAAATCATTTTTTTTATTAATTTTGATTTTCTTTTGGTAAATGGAGGCATTTCAATGATAAGCTCGAGAGAACTAATATTGGCCTTACCTTAAATTTTTTTTTTTCAGTTTTTTCTAATCTGTTGTGCACATTTAATGGTTAATTTATTTATTATTTTTTCATGTAACTATTGTTACTTTAACCACTGTTTGGTTGCCGAGAAAACCGAGGAACTTAATTAGCAATTTTCACATTGTTCCTTTTTCTGTCTGAACTGATTTATTTGGAGATTAAGCGGTTTAAAGCTTTTCTTTGTTCTTTTATTACTTTACAAGGAATTTTCTTTTGTTTACTCTTTTTGTTGTTGAGGATGAAGACAGTGGTGAGATCCTATACTTTAATGGTGCATAAATCTGAGCAAAAACTTGATATTTTTGGTTAGCAATCTGAAAATATTTCTTTTATTAATAATTAACTCATGAGCATCGAAGTAGATACGAAAACACCAACTTCTTTTTCCCTCAAAGTGTTTGGAATTATATTTTTTAAATTTGTTTTATATAATAAAATAATCTAAAAATTTGTTTACTAAAAGTTCCTCTTTTCTTCTTTACTGAAAATCAGCTACCTTTTTTATTGTAGGAAAACCCTTTGAATTAAGATGGTGTTTGGGCAAGTTGTGATTGGTCCACCTGGATCAGGAAAGACTACTTACTGTAATGGCATGTCTCAGTTCCTCAAACTTATTGGAAGGTTTCTGAATTTTGCTTATATGCTCACATGTTTAGATATAATTTTTATTAAATATAGCAAAAAAAATTGACTGTTCCCATGCTTTATGTTTTTAGGAAAGTTGCTGTAATCAATTTGGATCCGGCCAACGATTCGTTACCGTATCCTTTTAATCGAAAATTTTGATTTGTGATGTTGTTTTTCATTGTCCTGAATGTTTGATCTTATATGAACTTTCCTTGACATGAATGTAGCTATGAGTGTGCTATCAATATCGAGGATCTCATAAAACTAAGTGATGTCATGACAGAACATTCTTTGGGGCCTAATGGAGGTGTACTTTTGTTTTGCTCTCTTGGTTAATTTTTTTTTTGCTTTTAGCCTATGATTTTATAAAAGGGATTCCAGAATTTCGGTCGGATAAATCATAAAACGAGTAAAACAAGGCAAGTGATATCCGTATAAGTGGCCTAAATATGTTAATGACTATGCACTTATGTGGTATTTGCTGGTTTATTGTGGGATACAAAATTGCATATAAATTGTGCTAATGGTTGTTATGGCTCTAGTTCCGGTTCGATTTCCCTATGGTATCTAATGTATATTTTTCATGTGCAATCAAGAACCTTAGATGCCAGTTCCTTTAAATATTTCCTAAAGTTCTTAGTGACTATGCACTTACACAGTATCTGCTGGATCGTTGTGGGATACAAAAGTGCATATAAATTGTGTTTATGGTCGTTATGGCTCGAGTTCCGGTTCGATTGTCATATGGTATCTAATGTATATTTTTCATGTGCAATCAAGAACCTTAGATTCCGGTTCTGTTGAATATTTCCTAAATATCTTAGTGATGATGCACTTAATGCGGTATCTGCTGGTTTGTTTTGGGATACAAAAGTGCATATAATTTGTGTTTATGGTCGTTATGTCTCTAGTTCCGGTTCGATTGTCGTATGGTATCTAATGTATATTTTTTATGTACAATCAGGTCTTGTCTATTGTATGGATTATTTAGAGAAGAATATCGATTGGCTGCAGTCTAAACTGGAACCTCTTTTGAAAGGTCTGTATCTATTGCCTTCTCTTCTTTTCACAAGTTTAGGCACTTGGTTTTGTTTCATAAATACCATATCATGCATGGAAGACCATTTGGCTTTCTCAAAAAGGGATGATGTGCACAGGGCTTTGAGCCTGTCTTTCATGTGGAGCCTTACGATTGAACAGTTGAATATTTTGCTTTTATGTGTTTGTGGTTTTCACTTTCTCTAGGAAAACCCAGCAATAGGAACATGTACAAGGGAGTAACCTTGGTATTATGCAGCGATTTTTAGGCTATTGTGCTTATTGCCTATAAATTTTCTAATGTTTTTTTATAATTTGCAGATCACTATCTTCTTTTCGATTTTCCCGGCCAGGTTGAACTATTTTTCCTTCACTCGAATGCCAAGAATGTAGTCATGAAGCTTATTAAAAAGTTGAATCTTAGGGTATGCTTCTATCTTTTCCTCTTGTAGGGTGCTGACAGTAAAGGTGATTTCCGGGTGTTATTCCGATGTTAGAACCGTAGAAAACCGAGTTAATTTATTTTATGCAGTTGACTGCTGTACATTTAGTCGACGCCCACCTATGTAGTGACCCGGCGAAGTATATCAGTGCTTTGATTCTCTCGTTATCTACCATGTTGCACTTGGAGCTGCCACATATCAATGTCCTCTCTAAGATTGACTTAATTGAAAGCTATGGAAAGCTCTGTGAGTATGTCGGAACTGTTTTAATTATGTTATACGCCTCAAAATGGTAGAACTCGTGGTTATTCATCTTCTCTTCGGATGTGATGCAGCTTTCAATCTGGATTTCTACACGGATGTCCAAGATTTATCGTATTTACAGCACCATCTTGACCAAGATCCCCGCTCTGCCAAGTTTAGGTTTGTTATTGAGACCTGTTTATTTTTGCATTTTTCACTATGTATGAGTCACAAATGTTCCTCCGTTTGATAAATTTACATCTTACGAGGTTTTGCTTACGAGTTTAAACTTTTGCTTTCGAAAATCCTTAATGGAGGTTTGTTATCGAGGTTTTTCACTAATTTCTTCTTACAGAAAACTTACAAAGGAGCTTTGCGATGTAATTGAAGACTTTAGTATTGTCAATTTCACAACCTTAGATATTCAGGCATGCCGGGAACTATATCTTTCTCGAGTTATATTGTTCAACTATGCTTCATTCTATAGTTTTTACGCTGTTAATCGGATTTCTCCTTTTAGGATAAGGAGAGTGTTGGGAATCTTGTGAAACTTATCGATAAGAGCAATGGATACATATTTGCCGGTATAGATGCCAGTGCGGTTGAATTCAGCAAGATTGCAGTACGACAAGTCGATTGGGATTATTACAGATATCCTTCTCATCTATCGTTTAATTTGCTCTTTATTTATATAACATGCGATAATCTACCTAACATCGTGAAATACCGTATCGATACATCAGCAAGTTTTTCTTAATGAATCGGTTCACAGCTGCTGCGGTACAGGAGAAATACATGAAGGACGATGAAGATTTCAATAATGATGATTAACCATGCCTTGTGATGAGATCACGAACTGAGTGAGGTTCCACCTTCACTATGCCTTCTTTTTACCTTGTTTATATGTGAATTTTATGAAATCTAGACTCGATAACCTCAAGTTTATACAGCTATCGATCTTCCTTATCTTATTCTAAATTAGTTCTCAAACTTCAAAACGGTTTTTTTTCAAACTTCAAAGTATCATTATCATATCATTATTTAAAATATATAAATCAAATTGTGAACACGTGTGTACTTATTACATGAATAGCTTAGATATGATATCTTCTAAAAAAAATGTTGGCTTTTATTAACACATTACATTAAAGTTGTCAATGCAGTATGTATATATTTGTTTGCAATTTGATTCACGTGTTTTAAATTTGCTCTATTTTAAAGTAAAAATGCAATTAATGCTTCAATTATGACGTTCTTGAAGTTTAGAGATCATTTAGAAATTGGACAATTGGTTAGGGATGTTTAGTGCAATTAATCCTATACAATGAATTGAATGTGGATATGGTCACCATTAACGACATGGTCATTGTCTTACCATATGACCTTTGAAGGTTTATTTATATATATGGCACGTGATTCCCAAGTATTTATTTCATATTTTTGACTATTTTGTTTTTCTAAAAGAAAAATCTCTAAGTAGATATCCATTCTTTGAATAATTGCAAGAAAAATCCAAACATTTGGTAACTGTTGACATCATATATTCGTACTAATTTAATTGGAAAATTACAGATTTATCATATTTTCCCTTTCAATGGCTTACTTTCTTTTGTATAATAATAAGTCCTTTGTTCCAAATTCTAGAGTTTCTCAACTAGAAAGTGTTAATAATTACAGTACAAGTTAATAAAAGGGTTAGTTTCACTATGTGTTCTTAAAGTATGGTTTAGATATCAAATTGGTCTTCAAACTTTAGATCGTTTTAATTAAGTTCTTTAAGTACCTTGGTAGTTTGGGTATTAATTGTCATTTCTAATCTATCGTGGAGTATATTTAAAATATGTGGACCAAATGGTAAAATGTACTTGAATTTGACATGTTAAAAGAAAGCAACTTCTCAAATTTTTATTGACATGACAGGTTAGATCCAAGACGTCTATGTAAAAAGACTTGATTGATACGATATTGTTATTTTAAAATTTTGAAAACTAAATTAGAATATAAATCATAGTTTGAGGACCAACCCTAATAATAATTCCACTATCATTGCATCATTTCTTTTATAAAAGTCGATATGAATCCACCACCATTTCAAGCCCTCATAAATAAATAATTTATCAAGGAACAACCTTTTATTCACATTCATCCTCTCCAACACTAAATAAAGTTGTACTCAAACTAGATGTCAAACCATACTGTAATCCACGACGAAGCTTCCATTTACTCGCAAGTTTCAAATCATTAAATTTGACTAAGTTGGATACATGACTTAGTTTAAATTTCAAATTGGTCCATAAACTTCAAAATATTTTAATTGAGATCATAAAATATCAGTACTGTATCAATCAGATTCTTTTGTCAATTTAATCATTAGCTTTAAATGTTTAATGCCAATTGAAATCTATCGTGGAACATATCTAAAACATGTGGGTTAAAGGTATCTTAAGACGTAACGTGTTAAAAATAGTAATATTAAAATTTATGATTGACGTTTTTATAATTTGATTAGTGCATTTTAAATATGTTTCATCTCATATTTGAGTTGTCCTTTAATATTCAAGCTAATGTTTAGACCGACGAACAATACGACTAAAGACTCAATAAGAACATTTTGAAACTAAAGGACCAATTTAAAACATAAATCATAATTTGAGGACCAACCCTAATAATAACTCTGCATCATTACGTCATTCTTTTGATTAAAAGTCAATACAAATCCACCTCTTCCCAAAGCAAATACAAAGTCAAAATCTTTAGCCTTAATAAATAAAAAAAATTATAAAAAGGTGAAACATCTCATTTACATTTATAGTCTCCAACCCTAATTAAAACAAGAGGAAGATTCCATTTTACTCGCAAGAATTTCATCTTTTTGCTTTATTTTGACCAAGTTGATACAAAACTTCATATTTAAGACCCAAAGTCCTCCATTTCTCTTTTTCAATCAAACAAATCCCCCTCCAAAAAATCCCCATTAACCCAAAATTTTCAAATGTTTCATCCATTGATCTGTGGAGCTTCTAATCGTCAAGAAGATGCTGATTATGATCATAAAAGCCATAACAAAGACAACAACAAGAACCCATATTCCGGCCGTGGTCTCGACAAGTTTTCTGCACTTTTATCAGAGCTTGAAGACAAGAAACAAAAGATCCATCTACAGACAGGTTCTCGAGACATATCCATGGTTCGTTTCATGTACAAAGATTCAACAGATTTTGTCCCTGTCGTTGTAAAGCTCAAAGACAAAGAACCAAAGCCAAAACCTGTTGAAACCAAACAACAAGAACAAGAAGCATGGGATCATAAGCATTCAATGGAAACCTTAAGTGAAGCCAAAGATGTAATGAAGAAGATATCAAGATTACAACCAGACAAGAAGAAGAACAAAAAAGGGTTTTCATGGAAGCGACCATATTTTTATTTACCAACATTTTTTGTGTTGGTTTTGGTGTTATTAGTGTTCTTTGGAAGATCGGTTTCGATATTGTTAACTTGTGTTGGATGGTATATGGTTCCTACAATACAAGGAGGGAATTACAGTAATGTAAGAAGAGGAATAATGAAGAAGAAGAAGAAGAAAGATCATGTAAGAAAATTGAGCAATGAATCTGAGGTTGTTCGAAGTAAGTCTTCATCTCCTGTTCGTGATTACCATAAGAAAAGCTGATTATGTTGTGTAATTAATCTTCTGTAAATTTTTAGGATTTTTTTTAAAAAAATTATATTTTTTTTCATTCTTTTTTTGCTTTTGGTTGTGTTTTTGGTGTTGAAGGACTCAATTCATTCTTTTGACAAGCTCAACTGTCTAAATTCTTCTCTGTAACTTGAATTTGATAATGGGAGCTCTGCCCTAAATAAGTGTTGGATTTTAGTCAAGAAAATTCTAGATTTAGTTTTAAATATTTTGAAGTTTTAATTTGGTCCTTTTAAAGTTCAAGGTTTAATCTTTTGACTTTTAATTTAGTGTATTTTGGACTTGTATAATATTATTAATACTTTCAATCTGATTAACTATTTGGACTTATATCGAGGGTTTAAACCTTTTTTTGTTCAAGTTCAGTGGCAGAGCCAGGATGTTAATCTTGGGGGACAAGCTAAAATTGGATGTGCTATATAACAATCGATTTAAACATATAAACAATCAATTTTTGAGAGGGCTATAGTATATATACAAAGGAGGAAATTACAAAAATCTTAAACCTTGGGGGACCTACTTATATTTTTTGGAGAATCATAGTATATCTAAAAAGGGATAAATTAGAAAAAAATTAAACCTTGGGGGCCATGGCCCCCCCTCCCGGGCCTCTACTAGGCTCCGCCATTGTTCAAGTTAGTTCTTAATATTTTTAGTTAAACCCTAAAGCTTAGGCCTCAATGTGGGAATACTTGTTAAGTTAAAGAACTAACTTAGACGGAAAAAAGTTCAAGCCCCAATGTGGAAATAGTTGTTTAATTCAAGTTCCAATGTAGGAATAGTTGTTTAATTCAGGCAGCCAATGTGAGAACAATTGCTAAGTTCAAAGTCTAACTTAGACAAAAAAAAAAGTTGAAGTCCGAATATGAAAATAATTGTCAAGTTCAGATCCCAAATAGTGATACTAAAGTACTATTTTAAAATAATCAAATCAACTTCAATTTATAATAAATTTATAGAACAGTCTAATGCTTAATAGTAATTTTTTAAAAAATTTACCTCGTCACTTTAACTATATAAATTAATAATGTTATCAATTTGAACCAACTAATAACATTATAAAAATATATATTATGCTAACTTAAAGTAGATAGATAAATTATAATATTTTATTGTATTCAAATAAAGTTTTAAAATATTTATTTAAGTATAATTTAAAGACAAAAAGTTATGCAGATAAATATTAAAATTGATAACTTATTGATTTTAATATAATATTTGGTACTTGAATTTGACATTTTTATACGGTGTTTATTTCTTATCCAACACGATGCTTGTATTTGACAAAAACTATATAATTTGGTATCCGAACATAACGATCTTAATTTTTCGATGATTACTTTAGGATTTAGTGTTCATTTAATGAAAGTTAATTACTAATATTATTGGGTTTGAATTCTCGTGATTTTTTTAATAGAATAAATCAATGTTACTTGTGACTTTGTTTAATTTGTTAAATGCAATTTGGTGGCCGGGATCTTCTTTCTGGGTTTTAAAGCAACTTTTTATGAAAGGTGGATTGCTAACGTTATTAGTTCATTATAATTTTTTATCAAATCATTCTTAAAACCGGAATTAATTTTTTTTATCACTATTATGCACGAATATCAAAATAAATAACTTTTACTAAAATTAAATATCACATTAGAAAAATCAAATTTGGGTGCTAAATGATGTATTAAACTTAACTTATTAAATTTCAAATAAAAAATTGAAAATTTTATTTAATTGTTATAAAATTACAAATAAAATATCTAAATAAAATAATAATATTATTAATTCTTTTATTTTAGAAAGTATAGATTTATCCAAGCATGGCCCATTATTGTCACATATTTAGTGTTTAGCCCAAAACCTTAAACCCTCGCAGTTTAGTGGACTTGGATACGAAAAATAAATAAAATTATGTGACATATTTAATAGGTCAAATGTTGTTATTACACCTTGTACTTTGTGTAAATTGTGAATTTAGAACCTGTATTTTAATTTATCAATTTTTGTCCCTATACTTTTCAAAATTTGAAATTTTAGTCCTGACCCAATGGTAGCAGTTAAATTTGTTTGGTTAAATTATGTTATTAGTCCTATATGCGTAAAGTTATAGATTTAGTCCAGGTTCACTAATTGGATCATTCTTAGTGGTTTTATTTTTTGAATTTCAAAATTTCAGTATTAATACAAACGACGGTCGTTAAATCTATTAATTGATTTTTCTTGTGAGTAATATGTGAAAATAACATACAAACAGAGCATTACACATGTGATAGTATGTTTGACACATCAAATTTTGAAAATAACAGAACTTAACTTAATAAATTTAATAGTTATCATTCGGTTAGGACTAAAATTTTCAAATTCTAAAAGTACAGAAACTGAAAATGACCAAATTAAAGTATAAGTACTAAATCCGTAACTTATGCAAAGTGTAGGGTCTAATTGCAAATTTGACCTATTTAATAAAGTGAACTTGAGCTTTCAAAGCCTGCAAAAACAACAACTTGGCCACGTAAGGTATTTGGTATATTTGATAAATATTAATTTCACCTCATTTTTTTTACTTAACGTGGGTAATAGTCAATATTGTTTGAATCAGATAGATCGAGAATTAGTTGAGATATCGGTCTAAAAAAATTATTAGATTAATTGATTTGAGAACTAGTAGAGATCGATTGAACTAAGTGGTTGAACATGACTTTTTATTTTAAATATTTTATTTTATTTTTTGAAATTTTTTATTGATTTATTTAATTGAACACCTCTCGAATTGATGAACTGATGGCTTGACCAGTTCGACCACCTGTCCCGATCTAAAAATTTTGATGATAGCTTTCACCTATATCAAGATAAATATATATGATATAATTTCACGTATAAAAATTCTAATTATATATATTAAGATTATGCATTCATATTTTAGTATGAATATAATTAAAGTAATTATTAATTAAAAAATTATGAATAAAAAATAACATGAGAAAATGACATTATATAATTATATATTCATATTTTGCATCTATAGTCATATTAAAATAATATGAATGAAGAATAAAAGTAAAACAAATCAAATGACATATGATTTTAATATAAAAAACGATGTTGTGTTATTTTCGTAAATAATTTTTTTATAAAAAGTTAAATATTATATAAAAAAACACATTATAATAAATTATGAGAATTTTAAAGATAAATTAGCTGAATTCTGACTAAATTCAGAGTCAAGTTAGACAAGATTGTTAAATGAGAGGCGAGCTCTCTAACATTGTTGTCTTTTTCATTTACAATACTCGGATTTAAAACTTTCTTTAAGGTTAAATTCTGTTATTAGTCTCTGTACTTTACGAAAGTTATAGATTTAGTCCCTATACTTTTTGAATTTTAGAATTTTAGTCCTGACCCAAATAATAACAACTAAATCCGTTTGGTTAAATTCAATTACTAGTATTGTACTACGCGGAAAAGTTGTAGATTTGGTCTCTGTTCTCCACTTGGATCGTTCTAAGTCTCTATACTTTTCTAATTTCGAAATTTCATTCTTGACGCAAATGGTGGTCGTTAATCCATTAATTGGATTTTTAGTGAGTAATAAGTGGAAATAACAAACTGACATGACATTAATAATATGTTTGGCGCATCAGATTTTGAAACTAGCAAAACTTAGGTTAGTGAATTTAATAGTTAACGTTTGTGAGGACTAAAATTTTAAAATTTAAAAAATACATAACTAAAAATGATTAAATTAAAATACATGGATTAAATCTATAATTTTCGCAAAATAAAAATTCAAAACTTTATTTAAAAATATATATATTTTTACAATTCAATCAATAAATATATATTGATATTGACATCACAATTTTCATTTTTAATTGCAACAACTTAGACCAAATAGTAAAAATATCATATGTTTAACTTGTTAGCTAAAATATTGCAAATATAAATTGAAACAAAACATAAAAATATATTTCCTTTGTTTCTCTCTTTTTTTTAATAATAATTGAATCTTCTACGTTTAAAATAGTAATAAAAAACACAAGCATGGAGAGTGTTGTTTTTAGAAAAAAAAAATATTAATGTTGACACTTGACAACATGTCCACAATAATAATAATAATGGGAAAGACTGTCAAGTTCAGGGACTAATTTAAAAAAAAAAGTTTAAAATTAAATGTGTGAACAATTGCCTAATTTAGTTTGGGCCCCAATATGGGAACAATTATTAAGTTTAGGGACTAACTTGGATAAAAAAAAGTTCAGGCCCCAAATAGTGATTTAACCCTGTAAAATATATATATTTTTAGAGTTTACAAGTATAAATATAGTTTAATCAAATCAATACAAAGTATAAATAGATGAAGAATCAGAATATAACCGAACAAAACTCACTCACTCATGACAATTGCTTATGGTGGAACTGGAAACTCACACGGGAGGGACAAGTATAGAATATTATACATATGTATTTGACACTTTTTATGGAAATTTTAATTTATAGAACTCCAACATTACGATTCTAACAATTAATCGATTTAGTCGGTCGAGTTTTATATTAATTGTCATCGTTGTTGTTACAATAACTTGAAGGATACGAATTCAAATACGTTTAAGCATATAATATCTTCACTTTAATTAAGATTTGAGAAAATTATAATTTTAAAGCAACCAAAAGAAAATAATGCTTCAAAGAAATAGTACTAAAACAAATTTAATTTAGTTATTAGAGAATCAAATCTTGTATTTCTTATCTTAATTTGATTATTAAGTGCACCAATCATGATTAAAAATTAACAAGTATGTATACATAGATTAATGGATCTCATTATCTAATTAAATAAAATATCTACAAGTCATTTAATTTAATATTTATTAGATCATAGAGTTGAACTCTATAGTTGATATAATTATTAAGTGAGTCCACTTACTAACAATTCTTTTTAATTTATATCCACTTGATTGAATAGAGGATTAATGGCTTATTGATTTGATTACTGATCTAGTTTTGAAAATTTTGCTCAAAACCCACACATAAAATTGGATATTATAATTTTTAGCCCCTGAACTTGGCATCTAAGTTCACTTTGGTACTTGTACTTTTTTTGGTCCATTTTAGCACTTGAACTTTACAACTAAGTCCATTTTGGTCCCTAAACTTGAAAAATATAAAAGTTTGATGATGTGGCATTTTGAGATTATGTCACACCATCAGTTGAAAGTTAAATAATTTATATAAATTTCTAGATGATATGAGGTATAATCTCAGAGTGTTACATTCGGTGTTTTAATGATCAGACTAATGGTTGAATAAGTCAAATCGCCGGTTCCTGATTGTCGGACCGAAAGTAGTTAAATAAATAATAAAAATTCATAAAAATCTAAAAGAATTTTTTTAAAAATATTAAATTGGTTCAACCTCTTCATTTGTCGATTTTTGTCCCGATTTTCAATTTTTATCAATTTCAAGCAGTTTTCGAGTCAATGGTTCAACCCTGTTGTTTGGACCATTATATCGATCAATTCTTAATCTGTCTGATCCGATCTTATTCCAGTAACATTGGTCACGTCATCAGATCTTGATAGAATCTAAATTCAAGGACCAGAATGAACCTAGTTACTGAATTCAAGTACCGAATAGACGAAATTTATATTATCCCAAAAATATTAATATTATCTGGTCAAATCGTCGTCATTTTTCAAAACACTGCGTGTTAAATTAGCAATCAACAAGTCAATGGAAGCACAAAGCTGTTATTACTTATTTTATTCTACTCTCTTATTTATTTATCCATTTCCATCTCAGTTTCCTCTTATAAGTATTCCTTTGAAAATCAAAATACTTAAAGATCATCAAAATACAAAATCAACACAACCCCATGATTACAAAAAGCTCAAAATCTAAACCAAGCTCAACAGCAATGGATCCTGTAATATGGAGCAAGTTACCCCAAGAACTACTCGAACACATACTGTGTTTTTTGCCTCTTAAAACGTTTCTGAGCTTAAGGTCAACGTGTAAGCATTTCAATTCCCTTGTATTCTCTCCTACTTTCATTACCAAACACAGTTCTGGTTCTGGTTTATGTTCATTTTTGTTGCTTTCACACCAACAGTTTTACAGTCATTTCCCTTTGTACGACACCATTATTGGGTCATGGCGTGATTTAGCACTACCTTTCTCTTTGTTTCCTCCTTTTGGTTCTTCACAATTCAATCTTATTTCATCGTCTAATGGTCTTTTATGTTTTGCCCTACCAAGTTGTTGTTCTTTTTTAGTATGTAACATGTTAGCCAAATCATCAAGGGTTATTGAACTCCCTTTTTTCCCATTTTCATTCGAGCTCCTCACTCTAGTTTCAACCCCAAAAGGGTACAAAATCTTCACCCTTTGTACCAAATTCTCTTCCAATCGAGCCTTCGTGTACGACTCGGTGGTCCATTCTTGGACCGAACACGATGGTTATCAACCACTTTTATTCGAAAATTTCCATCAGGAAGGTGCGTTCTACGATGGGTCTTTATGTTTCACCACACCGGAGCCATTTTCAGTGGTGTGTTTCGACTTGGGAACTGGCAAATGGGGGAATCTCAACGTTGAAATGCCGAGGGAACTAACGTTTGTGAGGCTAGTGAGTGGTGTTAGTGATAGGAAAAAGTTGTATATGTTGGGTGGTGTTGGGAGGAATGGGATTTCAAGGAGTATGAGATTGTGGGAATTAAAAGAAGGAAAGAAATGGGAAGAAATAGAGAGATTGCCTGAATTGATGTGTAGGAAATTTGTGTCTGTTTGTTACCATAACTATGAACATGTGTATTGCTTTTGGCACCGTGGGATGATTTGTGTTTGTTGTCATACTTGGCCGGAGATTTTGTATTATAAGGTTGAGAGGAGGAGTTGGCATTGGTTACCAAAGTGTCCTTGGTTGCCTGACAAATGGAGTTGTGGGTTTAGGTGGTTCTCTTTTGTTCCTCAACTACATGCTTTGGCTTGATTAACCTGTTGTTTTCTTTAATGTTGTTATTGTCTTTCTTGTTTGCCAAACAATGAAAATGAAATTTGTTGTATTGTTAATCTTAGTCGGTGTGATGGTTAATGTATGACTCTCTTTTGAATGATACAAATTGTTAGATTTGTTGAATATAATGATAAATTACACTGTATTTTTATTTTTATCGAGAAAACTTATATACGAGAGATGATATTATTAAGACGGGCAACCAAAAACCCCAATTGTTAGTGGTGAAACTAGAGGGGAGAATGGCAAGGCCTTGCTCCCCCAAAGGGGTAGAATTACTTTAGGTCCCTTTTAAAAATTGTAAGAGTACTTGTTACTATAGTTGTAAAATTTTATTTTGGCCCCCAAATATTTATAATTTACTTACGATCTTCATAAATTGTAAAATGAATGTGAAAGATAAAAAAATAATTTATTGGATGTATTGTTTCTTCTTCCTCTAGCAATCATTTGCTTATGTAATAAGTAAAAGTAGAGTATTCTTATACATTAACCCACTTTAGAGAAAAAGTTGAAAAGGAGTTTTTCTTAAACAATTATGAAGTATCATTTTATCCTCTCAATTTAGGTCAATTTTAATAGAAGATCCTTTACTATGCGTTTTTGGAGGATTTAGTCCTTATATATATTATAATTTGATGTTTTAGTCCTTTTACATTTTTGCAATGTGCATTTTTAATCTTGGGGTCAACTTTTTCCATTTATTCTATCAAATAATTTGGCATGAGTTATTTTTGAACATGTAATGATATGACATCTACATTGGGATGAAGTCAAACTTTTCTTAGAGGTCAAAATTAGATTATAATTTTATAGGGTCAAAATATAAATTTACTATTGTATTAATTTATAATTTTATAAAATTTGAAGGGTCCAAACTAATAATTTGGGAGCAAAATTAATTTATAATTTTAGAGGGTTAGAATTAAATTATAAACTTTAGGAGCAAAATTAATTTTCAATTTTGGTCTCTATACTATGTTAAAATTTGAGATTTGATCTTTATACTTGAATTTTTTATATATAATTTGATACTTCAACGTTTATAATGTCATTAGTTAGTTTAAATATTTTATTTTAATTAAATTGTTGACGTAAATTTAAAGAATTGTTAACATCGTTAATATTTTTTTTGTTAAATTCAAGTCCATTATAATGCAATTTTTAGTGATATGATTATTGAGGGTGCGTACTTTTTTGAAAATTTTAGAACATCACATCAATAAATTTAATAGAAGAATTTTAACGGTGTTAACAATTAGACCCGAATTTTAAATTCAAAAATAGAGAGACTAAATTCTTAAAAATAAAAATTGAGGATTAAATTCTAAATATATAGAGAGTACAGAAACTTGGAGCATATTGTAAGCTTTAAATTTTAACTATTTAGTAAAAAATAATTAACCCAACATGAAATATGTGTCAAAAACCATGCTTGTTGTTTTATTAAAAAAAAACGAGTAAACTAGACTAAAGGGTAAATTGATCTTTTCTAGTAATTTTTTTTTTTACATTTTTACTGTTAAAAACGGGCGTTGCTGACAAATAACTAAACAATTACATGCGCCGTGCCATGTATACCTCAATGTGACGTGCAAGGATCAATTTGTAAAATTAGAAATAGATTAAATTTTTAACAAAAAGATCAATTTACTCTTTGATCTAATAATAATAACTAATTTGTCTTTTTTATTACAGATATTTTCATGATACTTTTATCGATACTAAGTGCACTTTGATATTGTAAGTAGACAACAGGTGAGATATTTAAAATAAAGAAGGAAGTTTCCATTTATTGTTCTTACTTTTTGGGTTCAATATTTATGATTACTTTTAATGATAAACAATGGGCTAATTGCCACTCAATGTCAACTATTATTATTATTACTAAACTTATGATATACTCATGGATAAAAAATTATGGAGTGAATATTTTGATTTAAAAATTAAGTGATACTTTGATTGTAATATTAAAATACATGGTGTTTTTTTATTCCAATTTTATTATTCTCAATTTACTTCATCAAAGATTTAAATATAAGTTTGTGAGTATTTTGGTAAAAAAACATTGGCAACCCTTTTAATTTTAAATTTGAATTAATTGATCCTTTTAAAAAAATCGAAACAATTTAATCCATGTTAGTTTTGAAAGTGAGTAACTGAGGACAATTAATCACGAGGTTAATGTCTTCTGTCAATTGTACATAATTTTGACTGGTATAGTAACAAATTTTGACTTTCGATGTTTACATATTTTGTATTAAATTACTTTTGAGAAGAATCGATTTGCTCAATTTCGAATTTGAGTTTTTTTGTACCTTTTTTTATTTCTCTTCCTTTGGAAGAGGCTATAACAAAGCGGACTTTTTTTTAGCACAAATGTGGTCCGAACGTAGGTTATTATTGGAAAAGGTGAACACCATATCAATAGATTATAATTTGAGTTTCAAAAAATAAATATATTTTTTATCGTGTACAGATTCGAACTTAGGCTACATCTAAAAACATTTAAACCCAAATAAATTCTATAAAAAATAAAGAAAAATAGTGCATGGTCCGAGGAAGTGATCCGTTTTACACGCTTCAAGTTGGAAGGCAAGTGGGCAATCATCTAATGTTTTTATTGCATTTACTTAATTTGATGACCGCCAACAAATAAATAAAGATATTTTGATTGCTAAATATCGAGGAGAGTTTTTTTTGTTCGTAAAAGTATTATGGAGATTATTATATTAAAAATTAAATTATTTTTTATTTTTTATTTAAAAAAATGAGTAAATTAGTTCTTATATGTTAGATTAAAGAGTAAATTAGTCCTTCTGTGAAAAATTCCATCCATTTCTACTGTTAAAATTTGGTCTCTATACATTGGCACGTGTCATTTTTTTGTTATTTTGTCAACCATGTCAATTTTTAACAGTAGAAATAGATGAAATTTTTAATAAAAATGACTAGTTTGCTCTTTGATATAATGTGCAGGGGCTAATTTGCTCACTTTTGGAATAGAAGGAACAAAATGCAGTTTGACTTCTAATATAAGAGCCTTTATGATACTTTTACCAAAAATAGCCTTTATGATACTTTTACCAAAAATAACTCCATCCTTAAATAGATATGATTTTAAATTTACAATCAAAATATCTTTCCTTATTTATTTGTTCAACGCTATGCAGTCATAGATTTAAGTACATGTCATTAAAACAAATAATATCGGTTTTTAGTAAATTAGGCAAAATGCAATCGACAACTAGTATAGGAGTCTCTATAATATTTTTACCGTTATTTGTTTAAATTTGAAATTTGAGAGAATTTGAAAAAAATATTATGTTTAAAAATGAGATTAGGGAAAAAGTTTAAACCTATTTCAAATCTAAATTGGATTTGAGCTCCAAAACCCAATGCTTGACCTAATTTAGTTCATTAACTTTTTATACATTTAATATTTTAATAATTTAATCGTTGAATTTATCTAGATATTTGTACTTATCATGTAAATTTTGAACCGATCCGATATTTCTATCATATTGATCTAAAATATTGTATATATTAATATATATTTAATGGTTGAAAGTCTTTTACATTAAAAAATAATTAGAAATTTTTAATTTACGCCAAACTTGACATGCATTATCTATATGAATGGTGCTTGCAATATGACGATTGGATTATTGAAATATTAAAGCTTAATGCATGCTTTAGTTCCTAAAGAATATCGTTTTGGTCACTTTTGTCCTTAATTTTTTTTGACCCACTTTAGTCCCTAACGTTATCAAACGTTCCCAATTTAGTCCTTTGGATGAAAAAAATATTTTTAAAATTGCAAAAATTATTAACATTATTTAAAAAATAGAAAAACAATTATAAAATTACCAAAAAATATAAAAATAACTAAAAATTATTTTTAACATCCAAAGGACTGAACTGGGAACTTCTGGTAATGTTAGGGACTGAAGTGGGAAAAAAAACTTTAAGGACCAAAATGGGAAAAGAGGTATACTTCAAGGACTAAAGTGTGCGTTAAGCCAAATATTAATCATAAAAAAAAGTTATGAAAATGTGCAAAACTACTTTAGTTTAACATTGATGTAAGTGGATCTCTCCCCAATATTATAATGTAAACATTAAAAGATATGCTAAGTTGTCTATATTTAAATTTTTAATAAAAAATATTAAATTAAAAATAAGGGATAAAGCAACATTTAGTCCTTGAACTTGGCAACCTTTCCACATTGATCCTTGAACTTTTTTTTGTCCACATTAGTCTTAAAATTTGGTAGCTTTTCTCAATTTGGTCATTGAAGTTGGATATCGTTAAGGTATGATGATGTGACAATTTGAGATTATGTCGCATAATCACACGAAACTTTTAAATGTTTTTTATTATATATTCTTAAATATTTTATATAATTTTTTAAAAAATTTAGGTGATGATAGCATAATTCAAAGTGTCACGTTATCATACCTTAATGAAACCCAAGTTTAGGGATTAAATTATAAAACCTACCAAGTTTTGATCCTAATGTGAACAAAAAGTTTAAGTATCGAATTAGAAAAAGTTACGAGTTCTTTTAACCTTAAAAATAAAATAAAATAAAATAAAATAAATTTTTAAATAAATAGAGAGATGAAAATGATTTGATTAATTAGATGAACTTAAAAAAAATTAAGATTTATATTTTAAATCTGGTTAACCTTAAACAAACATGAAATATATTAATTCTATATATAAGCCCCAGATCAAATTTGTCTCGACTCATCAGCACTTCTAGAACCATCGATACTTTTAATGAAAAGTAATATGGAGTATTGGATTTTGGGTGACAACAGTTTGGGAAATTTGAGCCCTAAGGAGGATTGGGCTTTAAGCCCATAAAATAGACCACCATAAATAAGAGCAAGTAAAGTGCCATATTGGGCCAACAATTCATTTATACTATGCTATATAAAGTGATCTCCAACTTAAAATTAATAGTGTGTTTGATAATAATTTTAATTTCACTTAATATAAAATATTTTAACAAAAACATGTTGAATAAGATAGTTAGATAAATATTTTGTCACTTAATGTGATTTTGTTTTATTAAAAATTAAAATAAATCATCGTTTAAAAATATATTCAAATTTCTACATATGTACCTTTTATCCAAAACTATGGAAAATAATATAAAATATTATATTAATAAGATTAAAATTTTAAAAAATATTTTTAAGATTAATATTTACTTCTATCAAACATCATAATTATATTTCGTACTTATATTTTCTTATTTACCAAAGAATTTTTAATATAAATTCAACACTTATAAAATTTAACGATAGAAACGTTCAATACTCAATCTTTTAGCACTTAAATTTTCAATTTATAAAACACACCCTAAATTAATAGATAATTCTACCATAAGATTACACTATTTACTAAAGTAATTACCAAGTAATTAAAACTTAATTGAGCTTGCCATTTGAGCCTTAGTTCACTGTAACAATAAGAAGAATGTAAGTTCAAGTGCATTTAAGTGCGTATTATCCTTCGATTTACACATTATGTTAAAAAAAACTTATTTAATTGACCTTGTTTTACTAATAAAAGAACTTAATTGACCTTGAAAAAAAAAATTAAGTATTGACTTGAATGGAGCGGTGGTTAAAGATATTATCATACACTCGTTTGGTATATAAAAACTTATTTAAATAGTAATAACAATTTACCTTTCAAAAAAAAAAAGAATGTTTGGAAAGGAGGATAGCATAAGACTACCTAAAAACGACGGTTAGAAAAGTTCATGGTTCGAGTTGAATTGGGTTTGGGTCGAACTTATGTATAGTATTAGTATACCTCATACTTAAATAAATTTGTTTCGATTTGCAATATGAGTTTCAAGTTTTATCCAAGTTCATCCATAATTGTAAATGATTAATTCAATCTTATTTTAGGTTAGCTTATATTAGTTTTTTAAATTCTTTTAAAAAATAGTTTATTTTAATTTTAAAATTTTCCTTTTATTAAAATTTCAATTATAAACAAATCAACATATTTTAAACATTTATATTATAATAATATTATATTTAATTATATATTTAAATTTAATGTGATAGAAATCACATAATATATATAAAAAAGGCTTGAAGATAAAAAAAAAATCCCTCAATAAAAAAAATAAACTCTCATAACAATTTTACTCAATTGACCCTTTATCTCTAGAAAATTATCCAGTAAAGCCTCTTCATTAACATTCACTATTACATTTGGCTAATGTGATTAACGGAATAAACTGACAACAACAATTAGTGACAACGTGGAAGCTACTTGACTTTTATCTATCGTGGCATTTTTTTAAAGCTCCGATGGTTAAAAAAAAAACAATTAAATCAAACCTATAAAATTTAGCTTTTGTTAGCTAAATGTAATGATCAGTGTGGTCAATGTTAATGAAGAGATTTCATTGAGTAATTTTTCAAAGATCAATTTTTGTCATACAGAAAAAGGTGACTATCATGCTCTTTTCTAATGAATCATATAGTCCTACGACTTCATCTACTAATAAGAATAAGGTTAAAAAATAAATTGTAATTACAATTGAAACGACTGAAAAAGATATATGAGTTAATATATGCTCTAAAGTTGAAAAAAATCATAAAAATTATGAAAAAATCCTGGGTTTCTCGATTTTATGGAATGGAAATCAAGGCTTAATTTAAACATTTTTTTTCCAATTCAACGAAATAATTTTAATCCAATCCTTTCGGATATTATCTGAAATTTCCACATGCACTTGGACAAGTTTAGTGGTGGCCAAGAAAACCTAGAAACGTTCATTGCCTTTCACTTTAAATGAGTAGTTTAAGTGCTAAAGCAATTAAAGTTGATTGGTTTCCAATATTAAAAGTAGTAATAAATTAACAGCCAATCAAAATCTCATGTTATGCATGCACTTGATTTATGATAAAAATTGATTAATCGTAATAAAAAATATTATGGACAGATTAGATTAGAGTATTTTGCACTTTAGATATTTAAAAAATTGTACGCTCCATATTACTCTAATGGAGTCTTATGTCATGTTTAAATCCAATTAAGTAGGCATTATAACTACTAATTAAATAAGGCGATATTAGTTGATTGAGTTTTAGTTTAGTTAGTATGGGTATTATTATCAATATAGGAAGATGTAGGTTCGAGTGTATTTAAGCACATTATCCTCCAATTTATGGGTTAGGGAGGGGTTATGGGTAATTCTAAGTATTGTGTCAAAAAAAATGTATATGGGATTTTTTAAAAATACTGTTATTTCTTTTAAAATAAGAATTATTTTTTAATATTTTTAATAAAGTTGCATCATTCTTAGGGTATCAGCTCGATTTAGCCTTGAGTTTTTGTTTCCCTACTCAAAGCATAGACACCTCAAGGCTAAAACCAATCATAGACACCTTAAAGACAATACCTCCGTTCAAAAGTTCGATTGACTACTCAAACAATGATACTTCAAAAACTTCTCCACCTCAACATTATTTATTGTGAATAATGACTCCACAAACCAAATAAAAATATAGAATAATAAGACTCGAGCACAATCACCATCAATCTCCAAAGGGAAAGGATAGGAAAAAGCAATATCCAATACCCATAACCCACCAATGAGAATGCAGCAATCTTCCAAGGGTTTCTTTATACCATATTTTAAGTTTGGTTAAATATATATTTTCAAGAATTTAATTTTTTTAATTTAAAATTTTAAATTCAATGATTAATATTTTTTATTTTTATTATACGATATTAAATTTAACAAATAAATTTTAATAATATTAACAATTGAATTTGTATATTTAAATCTAAAAAATAAAAAAATTGGATAATATTTTAACATTTTAAGCTTCTAAAATAATCTAGATAAATGCACTTTCGGCATCTTGTAGTGATAGGGACTTAACTTCTTGGTTTAGTCCAAGTGTCCATTACCAATTTTATAGTATCAATAGCTCTTTTTCTAGTAATCAATGGCCCCCTAAATTAAGCTGCCTACCTTTTTTTACCAATGTTTTGGAATCATATCAGTGATGCAATCGATTAGATTATCCATTTTTTGTCCTATTATTTTATTTCATTTAAAATAAATACAGTATCAAGAAAATTAAAATATTTATAAAACCAGTTAAGTCGATTTTTTAGTTCAATTCAACTGGTTATTCATATTTTCAAGTTAATCAATTTTTTGTTTCTTCTCATATTAATACTTGACCCATTTTTGATTCGATTAACCAATCCAATCCAATTCAGACAACATTGTTTATTACACACATACATACATAATTATATACATATATATATACTAAAATTAACGTTGATAACGACAATATAGAATGATTGCAAAACAAAAAGAAAAGAAAAATAAAACACATAGATTTTACGTGGAAACCCTTTCAGGAAGAAAGTCACGGGCACAGGAGGAGAAATTCACTAATATTGAAAACTGAATCATACAAGAGGAGTTTTGACTACATTTATTTAAAGGTTGAGGAACCTTATTCTAATCAATGTCAGATATACAAAGTGTAGTTCTATACGGATTTTACATATCCTCTTATTTTGCTATTGTATTTTTCTTTAATAAGAATTCGGGTCACACAACTCTAACAATATATTATTCAATTTAAATGAATTATGAGGGGGGGTTTTTTTTGGGCATCCCACCATTACAAATCAATATTGTACTACAAAAAGAGTTAACAGGCATTAAAATGATTTGTAAGCATTACATTTATTCTTTTTAAAATGTTGGGTTGGAGGAGTGGGTTGGTATAATTGAGCACCCAGAGTCAGCTTTTTATCAAGTGTTCAACAATAAAAAAGTTGACCATTTTTCCCATTATTTATTTATTTATTTAGAAAAAAAAATTTAGTTTGAGATTCTTTTATATATAGAAATTATTTAAGTGATCTAAAATCAAGTAAAAATAAAATATTAAATAAAGAAAAAACATTTTACATAAATTAATATTACTTTAACAAATTAAAAGCCCACCATCACTATTGGATTTCCAAGTCAATAATTGAATGCTGTATTATCACACCCACAGGACTTTCCTGTTTTGATTTAGAAAATGCATAATGCATGATGTGAAATTTTTTGTACAATAATGGTGTAATGTTTTTACTAATCATAATATGAGCAAATTACTAATCATGGTTAGAGGTTTAGATATCTTAAATCTGTGCCTTCTTCTTAGGAAAGAGAAATTTTACTGTTTAGTTATATCCACATTTTCATTCTTGATTCTTAATACGAAATAAAATTTGGTCAGAATTAAGACAGATACTTTCGTGAGCGATTTTATGAAATTACACTACTAAACCAATTAACAATCTAAATTATGTAACAATTCAAATGCTTATGGTGGGAATGAAGGTCACACGATATGAATACGTGTCAAGTGGACGTCTAACAAGAATTTTAACCATCGTTCCATACAAGATTAGAGCTTTAACCAATTGACATAGTCTATATTTTTAACTAGTTCGATCCAAGTTGTTCATACAATAAATAGACATATTTACCAACTAATTCACGTATCATAAATACGCTTCATGTATATCTGAATTGACCTTTTAACGTCTAAATTAATTATTAAACTAATACAAAAACAAGGCCAACGCCATATATAACCTCAAAATTTTAGATTTGTTAGTTTGGATATGAATCGGACGTGAATGAATTGATTTAGGAAAAAATGAATTATTAGGGATGTCAGAATTATTAGTATTTAACACTCAAACTTAGGGTGAATTTGAGTGGGTGGTGCATTACCGTTTACTTACAATTAGTGCAAAAACAGTGGTGACGATGAGATCAGATACTATAACAATATTATAGCGTGAGACATAAAATGAGTTAAACACATTACGCTGCACCGGACCGTCCATCCGAACCCAGCTTAGTAAGTAATAATTATAATAGTTGAGAAAATAACATGTCGAATTTCCCATCCGGTGGCGTGATCTGTATTGATGGCATATGATTGGTGAGAGCTTGCACATGCAACCAATTGGGGGTATTGGTGGAATTGCCAAAAATAAAATGAAAAGAAAAAAGGGCATTGGAGTTTAAAGCAAGGGTACACGTGGCAATATTTGGAGAACTCAGTGTACTGAAAAGTACCTTTATCACAGTACCGAAAATCTTTGCTTTGCTGTACTTTTTCCGATCAATCTTTGAGACATATATATTGCACCTTTGATTTCTTTGATTTTTCTTTTTCATAAAATGAGATCTTTGTTAGATTTGTGTGCTTTTTTTTTTTTTAATTTCAATAAATAATAAATGTTAAATGCTTAAATTAGGGCCTAACTTTTAAGATTATTCACATAAGAACCAAATCTTGTAAAATAATTATATAAGGACTTCACATTTACAAAAGTACAAAAATAAGCCTTTGATAGTATTCGAATTTCTTTAAAAGTTTCTCAACATAATACTCTTCTGATAATATTTTTCTATCACGCTTCCTAAAATATGTGTGAAAATTATAAGTAAGGACACACTTAAAAAAAAAAGCATTCATCAACGTACAAATATATGATCACACCATTATTGTCATCAAATTTTGACTAAATACATCATCTATTTTAATAGAAGAGATTATTATTTCGGCGCTTGATTAAATTTCTTATGTCACATTTTGGGCGCTTGTTTTAAGCCATATAAGAATTGAAAAGTATATGTTTTGTTTTTGAGTAAAACTTTTTCAATTAGTCTAGCTTTATATTTTTCAATAAAACGTAAAGTTTAAGTTTTATTTAGAAATCCATTTACAACTGATAAATTTTGCTCCAAAGGGTAAATCAACTCATTTTCAAGTGTTATTTTGAAAAATAGAATTAAAATCTATTTTAGTAGTTTATTTCCAAAAAGGAGCATAGAAAAAAGAAATTCTATTTAGCAAACCTATTTCCAAGAGTAAACCTATTTTTCTTTTCTTAGGTTTATGTAGCATAACTTTAGCAAGACCTCCCCTTTTTAAAATTTTTTCGATTAGGAGAGTAACTCTTCCACAATTCATAAGTTGTCTTACCAGTTTTCTTATAAGAAATTCGATTTTGCAAGTGACGTGTAGATAATATAGCTTCTGCCCAGATATTTTCGGGAGAAATAGAACTAACAAACATTCAAATTTTCATATCCTTTAATGCCTTATTTTTCCTTTCAACTACACTATTTGATTCAAGTGGATGAGGTGAAGTTATTTCATGTATTACACCTTCCCTTTCATTGAAGTAAGCAATCAATGACTAGCTTGGTAGTAATTGATTAATTATTTCTGAAGCATTCAGAACAAAGAGTCCATGGTTACGACAACTCTTACTCATAAAAAAGTATTACTTTTACCCAAACTTTTCCTAATAGTCTAACAAAAACTAAATTAGTTCGAATATTAGAACATAAAGCACATCAATTAAGGTTAAGGTATTTCTAGATGTAAGTTTGAGCATAACTTTACATTTTTCAAGCACATTTGTAATTCATGAATCTTCAAGACAAATAGTTTCTTCTCCTTCCTACACTTGGTAGTAGGACACAAATGCATTTTAATTGCCACAAACTTGCCTTGTGACTTTGGAGTCATAATATTGACTCAAGAAATGATTGCAACAATCATGTCATTTGCTTCAATCAAATAGAGATTTAGCTTGGTAGGATAATCATTTCTCCTTTTCTGGTGTCTGCATTAATGTGCATGATGGCTTAGTTCGCCACAAATGAGTAATTTCCTTCTTCTTTTTTTCTTGAAGATAATGGTTTGTGTTCTGCGTTTGAAATCATGTTTTTCCATACCTCTTTTTGCCTCTTTTTAGTTGGTGTCCTTGATGATATGATACGAGTGATTAAGTCTATAAGAGGGAGTTGCTTGTGCTTTGTGTACTTAAATTGCTACTTGTAGTCGTTCCATGATTGTGGCAACTTTTCAATAAACAACTTAGCAACAAATTCTTCTTATAGGGTAATACTTTCAAACTTGAGGTCTTCCAACAATTTGTGGTATTCATTCATTTGCACTTTTATGTAGTTGTTGTCGGTTATCTCTCACCTATACCACTTTTGAATGACAAATTTTTGCTTCCCATCGAAGATTTAAATCCTAGAGATATTAGCGAAGGGCTTAGCCTAAAAGGCTGAACACAATAGAAGAATATATAAGGAAATAGGAATCATTTCTTGAGGCATCTATAACACCGTCCTTAACAATAATTCGCCCACAACATATTCTCTAAGATTCGACAAACACTTCTCTATCATAGAATAGAACATGGTAAGAAAAACAAGTTAGTACTCAACTAATTTGAGAGAAAATAGGAAGCAACAACTACTTGAATGAATGAAGAAGTCGTGATTCGTTCCTTTCTGCTAGTTCTTGCAAGTTAAATAACATATTATGGCTAATAAACAAATCTAAAAGACTTATCAATGTGATGTGGGGTTCTTCTGAATTACACCTGTATTTCAAACACGAAGCTATAAAATTTGAAATTATTTTTTAAAGTCATAATGAAAATTTTTAACCCTCAACTTTTATATATTTTTCTTTTAGCTTTTTTTTTCATTTTTTGAGCTAGATTTGCCCATTATCCTTTCAAAAAGAGTGAAACCACTTTTTTTTTAACAACAACACGGTCTAAAATATTAAATTTTCAACTATTTTGGTGGGATAACCCGCATGGTAGTCTACATGTACTTTATACTGACATAACACTATTTGTCTTATATGTCATGTTAACAAATGATTTAAAATTATAAAATGAAAAAAATTCAAAATTCAAAAAAAATTATAAAAGAATCATATAAATTATAAAAAAACAAATCAAACGCAAATTGCCATGTAAGTTATTTAAAATTTAACGTTTTAGTCAGTATTTTAGTTAAAAATTACAATTTGACATGTTTTTTTAGGTTGGTCGTCAAATTTAGTTAAAAAAAAAAACGGCCAGATTGATAAAGAAATATAAACGTTGAAGGATAAATTTACCATTATATCTTTTTAAAATTCAGCAAATTACTTATAAAATTTAAAACTTAAATTCAATTATCATAAATTATCCATATTTATCTCTCTATCAATTAAATTCACTATTTTCGAATCGGATTGAACTAAGAATCAGTCAATGTACTGATCCGAAATAAAGAGTTAGATAAATTAAATACTAAATAAATTAATTTTTTAAAATAATTTATTTGATTAAAGTAATCGAATGAATCAAATCAATTAAACCATTTTGAAAACATTTATTAAACTTTCAAAACCGTGGGGAGTTGTTTGATATATCATTTTCTTTTTCCCAATGAACCAGGGGGAGTTTAATTGATGATAGAGAAGGGAACCAAGGGGGGCTGCGTCTTCGGTAAAAAAAAAAAAAAAAAGAGGCGTTTATCGAATGGCGAACCTTCTACGCACGCGCTTAAAGGGACAGACCATTCGCACGTGCTCAACCCATGGCGTAAAAAGTTTTTGGTACGGTCAAAACCCTGCACGTGTCAACCCAAAACCCATTGTAAGCGTCCAGGTGTAGCGCCCTTTTGTCTTTTGCACTCCACCCTTTATATTCGCTACCATAATCACTAAATTTTTAGCCCTTCTCAAGTAACCCGAAAATTGCCTTCACATTCGGATCCGGGTCACCCGATTTCAAAAATATCCGGTGAGATTTTTGATGCAGTGACGGCGTGCTGGTTTTGGATATGGAGACAGAGAATGCAGTGAATTACAAGTTTATGGGGAGGAGCTTTAATGATTTGAGTATCAACGATGATTCTTCTGCTTTTAGTGATTGTAACAGCGACAGATCCGGTGAGTTCTCCACGGCGTCATCGCAAAGCCGGAGGTTATTTCTCGCTTGTACTAATTCTGATAACTCCGATGAATTTATACGGCAACTCGTATCGGATCTCGGCTCCTGTTCGATTGATGAGCAAAAGAACGCGGCTTTAGAGCTTAGATTGTTGGCGAAGAACAAACCGGAGAATCGAATCAAGATCGCTAAAGCCGGTGCGATCAAACCGTTGATTTCGTTAATCACATCAACCGATCCTTACCTTCAAGAAAACGGCGTGACGGCGATTTTGAATCTGTCTTTATGCGACGAGAATAAAGAACTTATAGCTTCATCTGGAGCGATTAAGCCACTGGTTAGAGCTTTGAGAACGGGAACTTCAACGTCGAAGGAAAACGCGGCTTGTGCTTTGCTTCGGTTGTCACAAGTGGAAGAAAACAAGGTTGCAATCGGACGGTCAGGAGCGATTCCACTTTTGGTTAACCTTCTCGAAAACGGTGGAATTCGCGGCAAAAAAGACGCATCAACGGCTCTGTATTCATTATGTACGGTTAAAGAGAACAAGATCAAGGCCGTTGAAGCTGGAATCATGAAACCGCTAGTGGAATTAATGGCGGATTTCGGTTCCAACATGGTTGACAAATCGGCTTTCGTTTTGAGCGTGCTGGTATCAGTACCGGAAGCCAAAACGGCATTAGTTGATGAAGGAGGGATTCCCGTTTTGGTTGAAATCATTGAAGTTGGATCACAAAGACAAAAGGAAATCGCCGCCGCAATCTTGTTGCAGATTTGTGAAGATAGTGTGGTGTACCGTACTAAGGTGGCCCGCGAAGGAGCGATTCCTCCCTTAGTCGCTTTGTCTCAGTCAGGCACCAATCGCGCCAAGCAAAAGGTAAGTTACTAGTAACGGTAATATCAACCATATATTTCTATGCTAACTTAAAATATTGGATTTCAGTTAAGAAAAATACAAATAAAATCAAATTCTATTTTATTTAATTTTTTTAAATATTAATAAGAAAAATAGAGTTACCTCAACATATTAATAAAATTAAATAAGTAATTTTAATTTTTTTAAATAGAAACCACGTCCCTCTTTCTCTCATACAATTCTTTTATCAATTAATTTGGTTCAAAAAAAATTCTTTTATCAATTAATCGTCAAAAAAAAATCTTTTATCAATAACCATTCATGTATTTTTTATTTTCTTTATTAATAATTATTAGTTTCTTTTAAAATATATTATTTTCATTTTTACTCGCATAGCGAGTGTTCATACAATTATTAATTTAAACCATAAATTATTATTATTATTATTTTCATGTACTGTTGCTAAGCTCTGAGAGAGGAAGAAAAACTCCGGTTGGTTAGTCATTGTTGGCTGACGTGGCATGGCTATTTTTGGGGGGGAAAAGTAGTCGCGGAATCACAAACGCCAGTCGCAGAAATTTCTCCTTCCATTTTGGTTAATTAAAAAAATTTAAAGAAAACCCATATAGAAACCAACAAAATGACTATGTCCACGAACGCGCCAAGTCGCAAAAGAGGCTAAACTGTCTTTTCAAATTTAAATATTTTCCAATCAGTTTGTTGAAATTTCCTTTTCTTATGTTTTCATCATGAAAGGCTACTACTGTTTTGTATTATTGTGTCGAAAATGAATAGAATTATTTCGTTGTCGTTTTATTTCTCATGATTCATTTATTAATTTGGACATTTATTTTGTACAGGCAGAGAAATTGATAGAGCTGCTCCGACAACCGAGGTCCGCCAACGCCGCTGCCAGTCCCTCAGATCTGTAAGCATAAAAATCTTTCCTTACATCACATAAATGATTGTAATTATTTAAAAAAAAAACTGAAATAGAGATTTTATGAGATAAAAAAATGTGAATAAAAAATGTAAATATCTTTATATAAAATCTATCTTGATATGAAAATGATGTGAGACTTATGAGGAGCAGATTGATTTCTGGATTTTGGTTTGTCCTTTTTCGCATACTTTATGAAGTATATATTAGTCGTTTGGGTTATACAGTATTTTATTTTATACTATATTATGTATTATATCACATCATGAATGTGTATATATCTAAAATTTTCATATTAGATTTTATCACACTTATCATAAAATTTATTCAATAATGAGTCAATTAAGTGATAATAAACTTGTATTTTAATGTTAATATTTGGATTTATGATTTATAATTCTTTATTTTAAAATGATATAAAAATAAGAAAAGAAAAATTGTCATTATAATAATATTAATTATATTTTAAAAGAGATATTTTATAACTTCATAATTGAGTTTGTGACTTAGTTAAGAGTGACACTAACTTATTTGATTTTATATATTGAATGAACTATATATTGCGGTTAAAGGTTTTGTATACAAAATTTCTTCAATTTCGGGTTCGATTCATAGATTTAGTTGTATTTTTAATTGTTTTATTTAAAATTTTAGATAAAATGTGAAAAAAACCAAGATAATATTTATTATTTCTTAAATGATGGTTTTAAGTTTTTACTAATTGATTTAATCTTCGATCAGCTCATGATATCTTAAATGTGTTTTATACTGAAATTATTTTTTTATGAAAATGTGTTAAAATTGAATAATAAAGTTTTGAAAAGCAAAATTTAATTATACTTTTATACAAATTATTTGTAATTTTAGAGTTTTAGAGAGATTAAACTACAAATTTATTATTTTAAGATATAAACATAAGATATCAAATAGTTAGATATGCTATTATTTTGTCTTTTCTTTCTTAAACTATAAGTTTAAGGAAGCATTAAAGTGGAATAAACAAATGTCATTTGTTGTCCGGAATTGTGGGTTCTTTGTTTTAGTGGTACTTTTGCTTTGTTTGGTAACATTGCATGGTCTAATTAAGTGCATATTTTATATAAAGTAATCTCTTTACTCTAATATGGTCTTATTCAATCTTTTTATTTTTATAAAATTATTAGTAGGACTGGATTTATAATATCATTCGTCGTGATCATTAATCGATCACATTATCTAGGTCATATGAAAAATTAGCAAACAACTGGGTAAACTATAATAAATTTATATGTTGCCAAAAGTTTAGAACTATTTAACAAACAACTGGGTAAACTACATCCAGTGTTACTAAACTATTCGAAAAGTTTACGTTTTGGTTATTCAACTCCAAAATGTTATAGAATGATCACTGAATTATTCGAAAGATTTTGTTTAAGTCACTAAACTATTCAAAAGTTTTTATTTAAGTCACTAGACTATTCAATAATCGGTATGATAGATCAATATTCTCTGACGAGTAGAAAATCAGAGAAGAAAGTATAAATAAATAATATTATAAAAATAATAAATCAAATTATACTAAATTAAAATAATCATGTTAGAGGGAGTATATATTATAGTTAAAATATTTGAAAGGAAATCCACGAGAAACTCGTGCATGAGGACGAAATAAGGAAGGGGGGCCCACATTCATTATTGGTGTTAACTAAAATTATTTTAACCATCTTATCCTCTTTCTACGTGTCAAAATCTCACACGATCACTAGCTTGGTCCAGTAGCTTTTTAAGTTTATCAATTTTCTTTTTCTTAAACCAAATTTGTGGAGCAGAAACAAACCAACAAAAAAAATGGTGGTGATTATTTATAAGACGAAACCTAATATCTGGTTTTATTCACTTTTTATTATTATTTCTTTTTAGAAGAGCTTTGTAATGATTTGTTGTTTTCTCTCTTTATTCGACGTTATATCACTTTCCAATTTCCGTATGGTGTATGGTTAAGCTCCAATATTATATAATATTTGGTTAATTTCAAAAAGAATTATTAACTATATATATATATATATATATATTAGATGCTTCCTTTTTTGAGTAAGAAAGTTCATATATGTGGGTAATGCTCTTTTTTCTTCTTCTTTTTTTCTACTCAAAGACATTAATTCCATTCATCTTTACTAGAACTTTTCATATTTTAGTTCATTCAGTCGGTTTGAAGTTCTGTTTAAAAAGTATGAGGGTTTGGGTAAAAATATAAACTTTAAAAATGGACTTTAGTAAAAAATAAAAAAGTCCGTTTAAAAAACAAATTGGGTCTTGGGTAAAATCTTTTTTCGCTTGGGCTTGGCCCGACTTGAATTAACAAAAAGACAAAAAAAAAATTGTTATTTTCTTGTTGTTTTCTCGTTGTTTTGCTACCATTTTACTATTTTGTTATTATTGTTTGGATATTGTATAACTATTGTTTTATTGTTAATGTTGTTACTATTTTGGAGGTATTGGATATTAATATGTTTTATATAAAATTTAAATATTTTATTGAAATAATATATTAACTAAAATTTATTATTTTTATTTCACTTAGGTATAGAACTAATTTTACTAAATCTTGAGACACGAAGGTATTGAAATAATATAGAGAATTTACTTTAATAAAGAGTATACTTTGTACTTTATAATTGTTGCTGTTATAGATGAAAAGTTGTTATACAGTGTAAAAATAATACATAAAAAGTTAGGTTGTTATAGAGGGTTATTGTTATACAGAGGATTGACAATTATTGATTGGGGTTCGACTACTTTAGCTTTGAGTCATTTTGAGTTCGAGTTATTCAAGTTTGCCTTAAGTTATGATCTGGTTATAATTGCTTCATAGCCATTTTTTATCTAGATAATTTTAGTTTGGATTATTTTCATGTCGAATTCAGTTTCAAATTATTATCAAATTGAATTTAAATTATTGATATTTTATAATCAAATCGTGCAGTATCGAGATGTTATCAAAATCTTCAAAAATCAGAATTCAAACCTATTATTATCATCCTCTTCTCCTATGCAGAAAAATAGTCAAGTTTTAAATTCAAAATTGCTAAAACTATTTAGCCCTACTCCAATGAGTAGTTTGGGTACCATACTTTGCATGTAGACCTTTGTAATATGATGAAAAAGTGTACATCTTCCATTACAATAATCTCTAATCCTTATGCATATGAGTTTGGGTTTTTTCACATATATATCTTAAATTATCTCTCACTAATTAAAGAAGATATTACAACCTAATCCAGATCTGCAACCTCCACCAAGAGTCTTTAACAATGTCCACTCTTAAATATTTTTTAATCCTTAAATAAGGTAATCAAAAGGATTTAATGTTGTGATTAGAAAAGCATGTTGTTGGTGATCAACAACTTTTTTTTTTCTTTCATTTGCTTAATCCCACACTACTCCACATTAGAGAAATTCAGAAAATGAATGAGGATTGCTTTGGGTTATTCTCTAGGCTACTTTTGGATGGGTGGTGATTGTGGTGCGGTGAAATCTTTTATTTCACAGCTACAATAATTAATCTCATAAACACCGTTGTTTTTAACTTTACAGTCCATCAAAAAGTACCCGTACTTTTTGACAATTTTTATATATTCTTTTTGTTTTGTTTAAAAAGGCTAGACTAGGAAGTCTATGCTCTTGCGATTTGGAGTGGTAAATGGTATGATCTCTCTCTAATAGAACTCTTTAAGATTTGAATCCCGTTCTAAAGTTGACCCAAAATTCGACCCACTCCCATTGAGCTAACCATCATGGGTATGTTTATAGTTATTTTGAATCAAATAATCATGGATTAACAAACCAACCATTGGATTTTAATATAATATCTCAAACACAATTCTATTTTTTTTTTAACTTAGAGGTTCTAATTTGTTTTATTTTTCATTACTAATATATGAAAAAAACACAATTTGGTTTAGACATTAAATACATAATTTAGGGGTGAAGTAAAAAATTGTTTATAATATTTATGTTAAAATAATCTTCTTTAAGGATTAAAATGTAATTAATTATTCCATTTAATTAAAGGTTAAAATATTTTAATTGAATGTTTTTAATTTTTGAAGGGCTAAAAGTAATTTTACCATGTTGTTAAGGATGGCCAAAATCCTTGTTTACACCAATGTAAAAAGTAATTTTACATGAAACCCTTCCCATAAAAAATATAATTACAAGATTCATTTACCAAAAAAGAGAAAATATTGGTTAAATTGTTTAACAAATTAGCACTAAAAAAGGCACGAGCTATACCCATGTTAACATAATTTAGCAATTTTATATCAAAAATTAATTTTAACTGATAAACCCTAATTTTTATTTAGCTTACAACAAATAATATAGAATTAGGGAGAGATTTTCATAGATGTAAAATTAAATTGGTTTTGCACTTGTTTCGTAAAATTTTATACGATTAATATCTTAACAGTTCAATCGTGATATCATTCATATCATTCATGCATGAATAGTTAAAAATCAACTGTTAAACATATATTCATATAAACAATATTTTAGACCAATATGATAGAAATATCGGATTGATTAAAAATTTACTTGCATGACAAGTGCGAATATCTTGATAAATTCAACAATTTGGATTGTTACAGATCAATCATATAAAAAAGTTGCAAAAGGAAGTAAAATAGAAATGCTTTACACTAATGTAAATAGACCCTCCTTGATATTAACTATTTAAAAGGTATATAAAATTAGATTAATGTATAATTTATGTATCATTATATTAAATTATTTAACTATTGTTTATTATATTTAAAATTTTAAAATATTTTATGTAGCATTAATTTTGTAAATAATTTATATTAATTACATAAAAGGTATTTAAAATTTATATTTCATGTATCATTATATTAAATTATTTAAATATCATAAAACTTAACTAGTTTTTTTACTTTCCACTATTGTTGATACAAGGTATCAACATGGGACGAGAAGGTGGTGGTGTAAGTAAGGCATGTTCACCCTTGTTGGGCAGAGAACCAAAAAAGTAGGAGAATGAAAAGGAGAGGGATGAGAGCTCAGCCTCTTAGGGTTCGTTGGGAAAGAAGAGGAACCCCCTTCTATGTTGTATCTTGGGGTATTAATGGGTAAGCGGTGGTTCTCGAGTGGTCTCCTCTTGAGGAAAACACACTCGTTAATAATGGGTGACCTATCAGAGGGTCCAATCGGATGGTTAAGGATGGATGATTCCTCTCATGTGTGATACGAAGCATACGGGTGGTTGGTCACTAAGTAATCATCTAAACGATATAAGGTGGAGGGCCACCCGTGGGTGCCTCTCTAATCGCTTCTCATGTTGCTACGCGTCCAAGTCGGAAAAGTGGTATAACAATTATCATGTTAAAAAAGGTCATTTTAACCTTCAATTGCAATTTTTGGCAACATTGCCGAACTTTTAAAATTATTAAACCATATTTTTCACAACACTTTTTCTAATAACAATTTAAAAAGCACTTTTCAACTACAACGCCGACGAAAAACTAACCTAATTGTTAAAGTAGATAATGACATGGCTTAAAATACTTTTGTAAAAAATTATCAGTACTATTTTTTAAGTAATACAAATTTTAAACAATTTTATCTTGAAAGAAAACCTTATTTATAAAATAACGAAATCGAAAACTAAATAAAACCGAATTATCATTAACTATCTAAAAATTAAAAAAAAATCGAATCAAATCGGATCGAATCCAACCAAATTCGATCTCTACCTTTCAATGTTGATGTCTCAAATATCCGTTCAAATGCCAAATTAGTTCCACAAAATATCTTCTGGGCTGTGGTGGAATTTTGTTGCTATCACGGCCCATGAGGCCGCCACGTAGTTATACAAAAGCCTTTCAACAAATATTTACATTTTATAATTATTATTTTCTATTTGATTTTTTCGACTAAATTCGAATAAATAATTTAATTTTTCAAATTTTGAGTAGAGTTAAATTTTACAATCCAAATAATTTGAATAACATATTAGTATTTTAATCCCTGAAAATTCCAATATTTCATAATATTTTTAAAATTTTCTAAGATGGTGAATTTGAGGACCTAAACAAGTAAATTACCAATTTAAGTTTATTATATTAAACTATCTTTTTTTCCTCTTGTTTTGCTATGAAATAGTTTTTAAATATATATAGTTTTAATTTTATGTGCTATGACATGGAATTAATTATATTGTAACAATATTTTAATTTGAAATGTTTATATTTTAATTTAACTTTGAACAATTTCACTCGATTAAACTCGATTCAAATTTCATTTAACTCAAATTGTTTCGAAAAAAATTCACGGTACATCCATTATAAATTATGTTTATACAAATATTTGCATATTCTTATAGTTATATCTAGGGTTAATGCATTGTTTAGGGCTTTAATTTGTTAATTGTTTCTATACCGAGGTATGAATTTTTTTCTCTAAGTTAGTCTCTGGATTTGGTAATCGCCCCCACATTAGGACTTGAATTTTTTTTATCCAAGTTAGTCCCTGAACTTGACAATTGCTCTCATATTTGGATCTGAACTTATTTTGGTCAAACTTTTTTTAAGGAAATAGCATGGATTAACTTGGATAAAAAGAAGTTCAAGCCCTAATATAGGATTAATTGTCAAGTTTAGGGGCTAATTTGGACAAAAAAAATCAAACTCTAATGTGAGAACAATTGCCAAGTTCAAGGATTAAGTTAGACAAAAGAAAAATTAAAACCCCAACGTGAAAACAATTATCAAGTTCAAGTTCCAAATAATACATTAACCCTTATATTTAAATGAGAGAAAATATAATAAAATGTTAAAAAATTAGGCACGTGACAATTTTTTAAAAATACTTGTAAAATAAAAAACACTTGAATTTATATAATATTATTAACAGTTATGAAAATAAAGAAAATAAATAGAAACATACTTCAAATTTCAAGATTAAATTAAAGGAAAAAACTAGAAATAGTAGATTTTTGTATCAAAAGTCGAATTATATTTTACTTTATTTGTTAAAAATAGATAAATTAGTCTTATATATTAGATCAAAAATAAATTGATTCATCTGTTAAAATTTCAATTATTTTACTACTAAAATTTAGTATTTACTTATTAAAATGAGACATTCGTAATATATTACATGTGTAATTATTTAATTATTCTATTAACAACATAATTTTTAATAATAAAATAAATAACTTTTTAATTTTGATCTAATATATCGAGACAATTCGTAATATAGTCCTATTCTTATAGCGAAAAGCATCCTCTCGTCACGTCACAATCACGTGGGGGTATTCTTATCCTAATCCTATGGGAGGAAAAAATATCATGATAAAATAATAATATTTAAAAAATCCGAAGGACCTTAACGTCCACAAATTTACGTATATATAAAAAAAATACAAATTTATGATTTATTATTACCATAATAATAAAAGCTAGAAATTTTATATATTTTCTATATATTATCTAAAATATAAAGTTGATTGTACCGATTTATTACTGGAATGATACACATCAATCAAAACAATCAAACCCGATGCGAATTTGACTATACTCAATTCAACTAAAATATAATCTAAATGACTCAAACTTAAAACTACTTAAACACAAAATCACAATAACTTAAAATGAGATAAAATTGAAAAATTCAAATGGGTTAATTAGTAAATTGACCCTTAAAATTTACATTTATCCTCAATTGATATCTCTTTTTTTTTTCTTTTTTTTTCATTTTAAGAGAAAATTAGGAGAAAATTAAGAAATTAGATTTTATTTTTCAACATAGATATTACGTTCCAAGATAAAAATCCGACCCATTGGGTCCCATTGGCATTGTTAAAGTAAAAAAAACACTAGAAAACTCACCGCGGAAGGGCTCGCCGAAGCACTTGAGCAAGCAACACCGGCGCAGTCAAGTGCGGTAAATGGCCTTCTGTTCTCAAAATCTCCACCGTGGTTCGTCCCCCAAGACGGGTCTTTAAATACTCCGCCACCGATGCCGGAACCGACACATCTTTCGCCGTCTGGATCACGCAACACGGCACTCTCACTTTCCCGAGTTCCCCTCTCAGATCACTGTTGAATATCGTCCTTGAAACGAACAATGATATGTCCGGTCTCATGTTGAAAAGTGTCCGGCTGAACTCTCGAACCGCTGTCGGCACATCGGCCCCCACCAACACTGGGGCAAACCCGTTGACCCAAGCTTCGTAGTTGGCTTCCATTGCTGAAAATACTTCCTCAATCTCGCCTAGCTCGAACCCTCCGTGGTAATTTTCGTCATTGAGAAACCTGGAAACCATAAATTTCATTTCGGTAACTCTAATTTTAGTCCTTGTGTTGTGCTAAAACTTTAAATTTAGTCTTTTTGATTTAATTCAATCCTTTATTATTAGGTCTAATTTTAGTCCTGAAATTTTGAAAATTTAAATTTTAACATATTTCACCGGTGAACCACAAAGGCCAATTTTTTTCTTCCGTTTTACCTGGGAGAAGCGCCGATGAGGATGAGTTTGGAGAAGAGTTGAGGGCAGCGAATGGAAGCCAAGATACCGATCATGGCGGAGACGGAGTGGCCGACGTAAGCGCAACGGTGAACGCCGAGAGCTTTAAGAATATTAAGCAAATCGTCGACGAAAGCATCGAGAGTGTCGTACCTAGTGGAATCGAAGTAATCGGGGTTGACGCTGCCGGCACAAACGAGGTCGTATAGGATTACACGATAATTAGGTGTGAAAAATGGGAGAATCCGTTGCCAAACCGATTGGTCCGTACCGAAACCGTGAGCCAAGACAAGGATTCTGTCGCCGGAGCCGACAACTCGCACGTTCAAAGCTTCTAAAAGGGTGTTTGCCATGTTTATTGGGGGGGGGGGGTTGGGGTTGTGTAGGGTTTGTTTGATTGTTTTTTACTGGTTTAGACATTTATTTATATTGGTTTTTGCCATTGGTGGAAGGGTTAATGACTTTGATAGTGATGGTGGTCTTATCTGATATAAGTGTATTGATGGGGCATGCCATACAACTCAAATGTTTTGTTTGGTGAAGTTGTTTTTGGTAGGTTTTTTCTTAATTTTGGTTTTTTTAATCAAATTGAGTTTGAATGAATTTGGGTTTGCGAATTTTGGGTAGAGTTTGGAAGTTGAAGTTCATTGTACAATATCTGGTTGTTAGTATCGTATCGATGAATATATTAATAAAATTATATTTTAGTGTACCGTTTTAAATTTATCGGTTAAATTGTTTTTATAGTTTGATTTCTAGTTATAACCTCAATTACATAGCCATAACTATATTTATATGAAATTCATAATTAAACTCAATTTTAAAACTAATAATTGGATTTAATGCTTAATCTAATAATTACTTCATTTTGAAATGTAATAGTGAAAATTGGTTAAGTTACAATTATAAAAATTAGTTTTTTTCTAACAAAATCAAAAGATAAATTACATCAAACCAATTGCTTAAAAATAACATTCGTTTTGTCTTATTGTAAGACCTCTAAGATTTCATTAAGAGCCATATCAAAAACCTGTAAACTTGACTTCCACATTAGACTAAGTTTAGCCGACCAATCTGTAATTATGTTGTGTTCTCTAGGTACATATATGATCCGCCATTGTGCTTCAGATCTCATAACTCACTGGACCATTCTAACCACAATGATACCTAAATCCTCCAATCTAATATCACTCAAAGCCTGAACCATATCAGGATTATTAGTCTGAATTGTGGCCCGTCTATACCTTTTATTTAACAGAACGAGAAACACATCCAGGATACCCTATATTTCAGCCTCAAAATGCGTACATTTACCCTAATAACGATTAAATCCCAAAATCTAATTTCCAAGCTGATCCTACAACACACCTCCAATAGAAGCATTTCATGTAGCTTTGGCCACTACGCCATAAATGAATAAATGGACCTACGTACCATCAGCATGAGAGTTATATCCTAAACTAAGAGTATTATTCTTGTGACCACTGTGATGTAATTCAAATTATTGAGCCCAACTAATAGAGACTTCAACAATTTCAATTGCTGACCAAGTAACATTTTGAAAGATGAAAGGATTTCTATTCTTCCAGATACGCCAAGCGATTAATCCAAAAAGACACGACCATGTAATGCCACGATCTTGCAACCTTATATGACAACAAAGGTTATAAGATAACCAAACCTGAAAAGTATCAGAAAAGAACCTTTGTTGATGCTCCATTGGAATCACATGCATCCACACTTCCTTTGCTACCAGACAATCTCGGAGCACATGAATACTATCTTCAATTCCATACCCACATATAGGACAAGAACAGTTATATCCAATCCCCCGTCATGTACGCTTTGAATTCGTTAGAAGTCTTTGCTTAGATGCCAACCAAAGGAAAAATCTCACTCTTTGTGAACCCTAGTACTTCCATGAATTCTTCCAAAATTATTCTCAAGATTCCACGTTCCTTCTTTTAAAGACCATTATGCACTACGTACTGAAAAGAAACCTAAAGCCAAATGAGCCCAAATCACCCTATCCGACCTCGAATCAGGATGAGAAAGAGGGAGGCTAACAATACGATTAATCACTTCTTCAGACAACCATATACGAAACAGATCCAAATTCCAAGTACTATCAAACTTGACCAAATCCCTTAGAGTGCAATCCAAATCAAGAATAGCATAGTAGGGAATTTGCGAAATTAAATGACCAATATCTGGGATCCATGAATCTTTTCAACAACGAATATTAGCATAATTTCCAATGGACCAAGCTAAGTTGGTATAGGTTGGTGATGCATTGGTATATTTACTCTTGATTAAAACGAATTGAAATACGACAAAATAGCTTAAACATATTGATTTTGACGAAGATGAAACTTAAGTTGTTTGATATTGGTTTAAGATAGAAAAAATATATACCAACCTATAAAACTATTATTGATACAATATAAACGACCATGGTTTCATCACTTGACTTTTTTTTTTTTAGAGTTCTTGTATGTTCCAGGTTAAGTGACTAAATGTAACATCCTGATTTCTAGTGGTGTCGGAAACAGTGGTTCGAGACCACCAAATCCAATGAGTAAGCTCGTAAATTTTAATATTTAGTATGTATGAGTCAAATGTGGTTTTAGAAAGATTTTTTGAATTAGTAATTTGTGTTTTATAAGAATTTATTAGGTCAAGTGGTTTAGAAAATGAGGTATCGAGACCTCGATTCTATAAATTGAGTCATAAATATTTTATAAATATTTATAGAGTGTCATTAAGGTATTATTAAAGTTTTGTTAGAAAAATTTAACATTTTGATAGTTAATTAATTAAAAGGACTAAATTGAAAAAGGTATAAAACTTGCTACTTAAAAGAAATAGTTGTTAAATGGATTAAATGGTAAATAGGAGGACTTAAAGAGTAAATAATCCAAAATGAAATGGCTAAGGCGGCATTAGTAGTGAAAATAATAATAAAAATAGTCATTTAATGGCAAAATAGTAAATAAAGCAAAATTAAAACTACAAATTGAAATTTTAAAGGTTTCTAGACAAATTCTTCTTCAATTCTCAGCCAAAAACAAAAATAGGAGAGCTCCTTAAGCTGATTTTATATTTTTACTTTAATTGAGTTTAATTCTTGCCATTTTCTTGCCATTTTATGTTTTTGAGACTTTTACAATTAGGTCCACCTAAGTCTTGCTTTAGTTTTTTATTTTATTGAAAATTTTGGAAGTTACCATTGATGAATATAGGATGTTTTAGATGAATAAACATGGATTTAGAGCTTTAATTATGTTATATGATGATTGTATAAAGTGATTTTGTTAAATGTTGATTTTAGGACTAAATTGTGAAAAGTTAAAGTATTAGGGTTAGGTATTAAATTTATGTTTTATCAAGGGCTGTATGATATCCTATAATATTTAAATAAATTATTAATTGAGAAAAACTAGTTCATTTGATAGATTAACTAGTTAAGGGATTAAATTGCAAAAGTTGTAAAATTTTGAGGTAATTGTGTAAATTTTAAAATTGAAGGGTATTAATTATGAAATGAATTGGAACTGAAATATATGCTAATGTATGAGTAATTTTATATTTTAGATCAAGAACCCGTAGATACTCGTGAAAAAGGAAAATTAGTAGAATAGTTATTGAACTTCTGCAAATATTACAATTTAATCCAGGTAAGTTCGTATGGTTAAATTTTAACATATTAATATATATATTAAATTGATGAATGGTATTATGTATTTGTTCATGTCTATTGTTGAAAGTGAAATTTTGTTAAAGTTATGAATTTAAATTGAATGTTCGAAACGATTGGAACGCTGGATTTGAGTATATTCGGCACTCGATGAATTGAAAACATTGGAGGAAAATGTGGCAAATTACCCAAGTAAACAAAGGTTCAGCATTTGTTGCGAACTTTTGTGTTTCTTTCTATTTAGCTCTCACGAGCTTCTGTTTAACTCATATGAGTTTCGTTCAGCTCTAATGTGCTTCTGTTTAACCCTTATGGGTTTCCGTTCAGCTTTTACGAGCTTCCGTTCAACCCTTATGGGTTTCTGTTTAGCTCTCATGAGGTTCTATTAAGCCTTCGGGCTTCTGAAAACGATGTACTCTTATCCATAAGTCGTTCATTGATTTGGGAAAACTTGGTAAGTGAATATGTAATTGAAATTGAAAAACATATTGTTTGTTATTGGTATTGATAAAAAATAAGTGTATTCATTGATTGAAGTTGTGATTGGCAGGGAGTTTACATTGAATGAATTTATTTAATTGATGTGTTATTGTAGGTTTGGTAAGATTTATGTTTAACCCATCAAACTTACTAAGCTTCATTAAGCTTACTCGAGTTGTTTAATATCTTTGTAGATTTTTAAGAGGTTGGAATATCGGATCAGCGCATCAAGTCACACTATCCATCTTATTCCGGTAGTTTTTGAAACGTTCAATATGGTTTATATGGCATGTATAGGGTTTGTGTGGATTTAATCAAAGTTTGTCTTGTGTAAATTTTAATAATTATAATTTTGCTTATATATATGTTGGGTTGGAAATGAGATATATTGGTGATGTTGATGTGAATGATATAGGTTTATTGTATTCAATTTGTGGTTAACTTTAGTAGACTAGTTAGATGGATTAAATAGTTAAGTTTAGGTATTTGGGTATATATATATGATGTTATGTTTAAAAAAACATGATTTTGGCTTGTTTTGATTGCTGGTTTGGGATTTATTGATGTGTTAAAATATTGTGTCTAGGTTGAAATCAAAATGGGTGAGAAATGTGGCCTTGAAATGGCTATTTTCGTCCACATGGGCAGAGACACGAGCGTGTGTCTCAGCTGTGTGTGACACATGGCCTAGCACATGGGCGTGTGGTTTGGCCGTGTGTCCCCTGCATTTTTAAAATTGAGAAACAGAATGCTCAAAATATTCACATGGCCTGGCCACACGGGTGTGTGTTCCTTGCACATTAGAAAAATTTTAAAGTTTTACGAAAAATTCTCTGAGTTTTTGGTTTAGTCCCGATTTGTTTCTAATGTGTATTTTGGGGCTCAGGGCTCATACAAGGGAAAATATGAATGATTTATGATTAGTTTTTGATATGTAGGTTAAATGATACGAAATGTTCGTATTTGATCTAAAAAAGTCTAGTAATGCTCCGTAACCCTATTTAAGCGACGGATAAGGGTTAAGGGTGTTACACTAGATGGGTAGCCTTAAAAGTAGTTCAAAAGAGTAAAAGGGTTTCCTTAAATCAAGCGAGTCACTTGTTCATTTCAATATTATTTTTATTCAACATGATTTTCATTGATTTATAATTACATTGAAAATATAAATCAAATAAAGTTGAACAAACACTTGACAAAAGTCAAGTTACACTAAAAACATATTTGGACCAAGCATAAGATGTTGGAGAAAATGTTATTGTCACAAATACAAGCCATATCACGATTGTCAAAGGCACATAATCAAATGCCAACCACAAGGACTAAGAACACGAATTGGTGTGTTGTAACCATTTTTGACAATCTTGTCATTCTCGAAGCTTACTCTAAAGTTTTAGAATGCATTGAATCCTTTTAGTCAAACATAGACAAAACGAGTGAGTTTGTAACAACCTGATTTTCAGTGGTACCAAAAAAGGCAGTTTCAAAACCATTTTTTTGTTCAATTTTATCTATTAATTGCTTAATTAAGGTACATGGACTAAATTGTAAAAGTCTTATCGTTATAGGTTTTAATTGGCCAAAGATATAAGGACTTAAATTGCAATTAGCTAAAAGCTAAAAATAGTAAATTAACCACTTTTCAATAGGATTTAGTGGCTTATGATGACATCTCTTACTTATGTTAATTAAGATTAGTTTAAAGTTAATTAAAGCATGATTAGTTTAAATTAATTAAGTTAATTATCCCTAATCTAACTATATAAGTTAAAATAAGGTAAAAATATCATTTTTCATTCATCTTTTTCTTCTTGTCAAATGTAAAAGAAAGAAAACCCTTTCTGAAGGTGTCAGTGGCACGAGCATTGACGAAAACTCGACAATAGGAGGAGAAAAGAGCAATAAGGAACAAGAGTAGAGGTATTTTGAGGAGATGGGAAAAAGGAGTTGTAGTTGGTGAGAAGATGACAATGGCATTGGCATCGACGACAACTCGACGGTAATAGGAGAAAATGAGAGAAAAAAAACGAGAGAAAGAAAATGAAAAATGAGAAGAAAAGGGGAGAAGAAGGTGGTCGTTAATCAACCCTAAGACTGACTGACAGTAGGTCAAAATAATGAAAAAAGACAAAAAAAAGTTGCTATTTAAGTTTTTAAGGGTTTTAACCATCAAAAGAGAATAGAAATGTCCATTTGGAGAGAAAAACAAAATCGATGAAATTTGTGAATAATAACGCAAAATACAACCACTACATATTAAAGAGTGAATGTGCATTCGTAGTTCCACTTCAACCGATAAATAGTTCAATGGGATAGTTTTTGTACCATTTGTTCTAGGATTGTACCAAAAACTTATCCGCATTCAATAGTGAGAAGTAGTGGTGTTTATGGGTTGGGTTGGACTTATGTATGATATCAATATTATATATAGTTGCTTAAACTTGGTCTAATAAAAAATATGAGTCTCAACTACTGTCCAAGTTTGCTCATATTTTTAAATGACAAACTCAATCTTATTTAGACCCATTGTTATTTTTTATTCTTAAATTATAATTATTTTTATTTAATATTTAGTAATTATATATGTATACATAATTTACTGCCATTACATATATGTTCTTTTATTAAATTTCTAAACATAAACATTTTAACATATATATTTTTAAAACTTACATCATAATATAATGTATCTATTTTTTATATAATAAAAAACAACATATTATGAACTTGAAAACGGGTCAAATCATGTTGAATTTGGACTTGGATATTAAAGCTCGAGTTCAGGGGCATAGTTGAGGGGCAGGCAAGAGGCTAGGCCCCTTCAAAATTTAAAGACCATTGTTATTTACTTACTATTTAGGCAATTAAATATGCTTATTTTATGAGTTAGCCCCTGAAGTATACCCATTTTCCCATTTTGGTATCGAAACTCTTTTTTTCCCAATTTGGTACCCAAAGTATCAATTTCTATCTATTTTTGCTTTATTTTGTAACAAACGTTAAAATAAATTGTTAGGCAACTTTGGCCAATGAAAAATGCCACATGACAATTAGGTTTATTTAAAATAAAAACACTAAATTAAAATTAAAATTAAAATTAGAAAATTATAATATTAAGTTATCTCCTGCATGCCTATAAATTCAACCTAAAATGAAGTATATTTTTGAAATGTTTTAATAATATCTATCAATCTATGTGTTTTAGACCTCCAATTATAGAGGTGACAATATAAGGAAGAAGAATCATTAGATTAATTTAACACCAAATATAATTCAAAATTCAGCTTGAATATAACATCAAATATAATATGAATCTGTTGTATGATAAAATTATGAATCTGTTGAAATATATATAATAAGAATCCGTACTAAAAAGTTCTTAATACACAATCTCGGTAAAATGAGTTTTTCAGTTTCACTCAATTTTGGAATTGAGTAAATTGATCTTTCTAAAAACACTTAAGTAATTTAGTCTTTGTCAATTTCGAAAGTGAATAACTAAGGACAATTAATCACGGCGGTAATGTCTTCCATTAATTGTACATAATTTTGATTGATATAATAACAAATTTAGCCTTCTACGTTTATATATTTTTTCATTTTGACCTTAATTTTACAAAATTAAACAAATTCAGCCTCAACACATTTACAAAAATATTGCGGGATAAATTTGTTAAATTGGGACCAAATTGACAGAATGTGTAAACTTTGAGGGCTAAATTTGTTATTATACCAATCAAAATCATGTACAATTGATGAAAAACATTAACGTTGTAAGTAATTGCCTTTAGTTTCTCATGTTCGAAATTGACAAGAGTTAAATTGCTGTGAATAGAGACCAATTTGTCCAACTTTGAAATTTAGAGGGATTGGAGAGATTTTTTTACCCAAAATATCGTACCACAACTCATTGGTTTTGATGAAGTTGATTTTTGTTTGGTCTGTTTACATTAAATTAAATTGAATTTAAAAATTTCAGATTATTACAGTCGGTGAAGGGAAGAAATTGTTTTAGTAGCCAGAAATGAATAAATAAAAAATTTAGGGTAAAAGTATAATTTTATCATTATATAAACTTGTGATTTCCTAAAACCTAAAAGGATTATATAAAGAAATTTTTATTTTTAGGGTGTCCAAGGCAATTGCCTGCCCCTTCCTTCCGCTCCGGATTATAGTTTAGATTATTTCAAGTTTAAATCATTTTAGGTTTTGATTGTTTTTTAAATATTTTAAGTTCTATTAGATTATTTTGCTGTAGGATGAAATCAAGTTGACTTTCAGCTCGAGTTTCAATGTTTGTCAGAATTGATAACCCTAACTTAATATTCTTACCAGTATCACCAGATTATGTGATAGGAGAATTAATTGCTTGGCTTTATTAAGTTGGGCAATGAATGTTATACATGGAAAATGAGCAGACTCCCATTGTAAGGTCACATAGTTGGAATCTGATTCAATATACAGGTGTACCTTTCACCAACAAAAAACTTACTGCATTGTCCATCTTTTTCCTTGTATAGCCCCATCCAACTCATTGGCCACACAGTTGAAAACACTATTATTTTCTTCAATGCATCTCTTTTAAAAAAGTTTTGTTCCTCTTTTACCCAATATTTGTCTTCAAAAGCATAAGAAACTGCTTTATCTTCCATCTTTAAAAAGCTTTGCTTCAGCATTTACTTGTTCATCTTTACAAACCCCTATAAATTTATCTTGGTCTTCCCCACTGATGGCGCTTTCGAGAAAAAGGTAAAACAAAAGGACCATGGCATCATTACAAGCACTGAGGAACTAGATTGTTGTAGGAATAGTGTGGATACAAGGTTTGAGGTTAGGTGACTTGGAGTGGTTCTTATCCTAGTGCTGAGAACCGTAGGAAGAGGTTAGAGAACAAAGAGATCCCCGTTTTTTGATTGGAGTGTCTTGATTGCCTATTTTGAGGACGAGGGAGTTTTATATAGGTGGTGGATTCGGTGTTAGGCCTGTCCTCGACCCCTTACAAGCACTCATTTTGTTAAGTAGGGTTTAGTGAGGATGTCGTGTTAAGATATGTTTTATCTTTTTTAGGATATATGGTAAAATCTCTTACAATATACGTTAGGATATGATGGATGTATCGGAGAGGATTTCAATAAATTTTTGTTACAATTTTTAAGTGGGCAAACCCTTAATTAGTCGAACATTCTTTCAAATTCGAGACAATTTTTTGATAAAAGACTTGAGTCAAATAATTGTAATGTATAACAAATACAAGTTTATATTGTAGTTAATCGGTGGCAGGATCCCCTTATGATGCATGCCAAGTCATAATGAATGTGACAAAGGTCTCAATTGATTTTGGCTGGATTTTTGTGACAATTCCCTAAGTGGGCAAGCCTTCTTTCAAGGTTGAGGCTGTTATTTTGATAAATGATTTGTCTTTAATCAGTGTTATTTGAACCAATTTAGTCAATCATGTTAGAAATTAGTCAGTGTATTGGTTCAAACATAGAAGTTAAATTCATTTTTGAGCGAACCATTCAGAATTAGTAAAAATTCAAAATTTAAGATAAAATTTGGCGATTAATCAGTTTTATAATTTTAATATTTTATAATTTATATGAATTTTTAATTATTTATTTAATTATCGTTGGACCAACTATTAAATTGAGTGAATAAAAATCAATGATATAACGAATTCAACCTTGGATCCGATTATTAAAAACATTGTATATATAGCAAGTTTTTCATCCACTTTCTCAGTGATTTTTTATGGGATACTACTCTTAACTAGTGTGTTAATTGGATCAATAAGGACCAGGATGAATGGAGGGGACTGTATTGTGAATTCCAGCTTAATTTTGCTTTTACGACTTATTCTTTTTGCTCTATAACATGAATGATGTAAACATGCAAACTAGTGTAATGGGGGTTATTGATGTACAGATAACAAGACATTTCGATTTGTCCCATAGGCAATAGATATTGTAATTTCCATCACTATGATAGAACCTAAGGATTGGGACAAAAGAAATGAGCATCAAAAACAGGATGAACCTAACCTTATCATATCTCATTGGAGGCAAAGCTTAGCCTAAAAAACAAGTAGGCTTCTCAATTTCCATTAGCGAAAAATAAAAAGCATGCTAGGACATAAAGTTAGAATAGTTTGCAGAAAATTTAGTGCAATTGGGGCCCTCTTCCTATGAATGCCTAAACAGTAAACACTAAGCATGCTGCAAAAAAATTGACGTTGAGAGAGTGAAAGATGGTGCATTCTTGGGGTATTTTATTGGTTTAATGAGTTAATTCAAAGAAGATTAAAGGATTTATCTAGATTTGCCAATTGGATTAGTTGGACTGACTTTAGATTAAATGAATTTTTAAGTACTAAAAAAGTTAAATTCTTTTATGTCGAATCAATTTTTTAAGTTTAAATTATTTTAGATTCGGATCTTTTTTATCTTTAAGGCGCAATTGTGGCCCAACACTGAAGTGGAGAAATGTAATTTATTTACAAATGTTTGAGGGAGAATTTGAAGATGCAAGCACAAATTTTTATCTTTAGACAACTCCTCATATTTATGAGGGAACAGCATATCAGAGAATGCAAGCTTATAATGATATTTTACTAATGATGAGCAAGGACTCGACCAGAATAGACCGCTAATGAAAGAAATAACAAAACGGACGAGATGTGCATAAAAATTTGTTATGTAAAAAAAATCATTATATTAAATTTTCGAATTCAAATCAGAATTATCCCTTTACTTATTGATGCTTTTAATTCTTCTTTTCTTTGCTACTCATATCCAACCTCTTCTAGATAAACAATGGGACAAGATTGTAGAGGAAATACTTTTGGTGGTGGTTGTTGAATGACAAATGTGGGGAATGGGGAAATAACATGCATTTACATTAAACCTTGGGACATTCAGGAAGTATTTGTAAAGATATCTTATTTAGTATTTATCAGATGTTGTCGGAAATAGATAAGTAAAAATTTGAACATATTTTTAGAGAAAAGAACATAAAAACTGACGATATCACTAAATTAACTTTCAACAGGAGTGAAGGACTACAACTATTTGCAAAGAGTCCACATAATATTATTTTTTAATAGCATTTTTCTTTTTAGTTTGCATAATAAAAAAGATCAAAGAAAACCCAAGGTTGTAGGGTGTTTCTAAAATAGAGCATTTAACAGAATAAAGAGTCACTTAATTCATATCATGTCTAATCACCATTGGAATTTTGCTGATTCTTTAGGTGAAAGTCACCCCATCATCCAATACTTTAATTAAAAAAAAAAGGAGAGACAAATTAATGTGATCCACATGTTTGAGAATCAAAATGAGTGTTTCTCTTTGGAAAAAAAATCATCCAACCTACCTATTATAAAGTATATGGATAATGGAACTTTCTTTGTTCTTGAAATGATTAATTTATGCAAAATATTATGTGAAATTTTAATGAATTTTCGAATAAATTTTAGTTCAGTTGATATCGTTGTTATTACACCAATTAAGAGGATGTCAATTTGAGGATTTAAAAAAGTTACGGTAATATCATAAATATTATAATATCTATTATTTTTATACAAAGCTTAAAACTATTCATAGCCCCTCTTCAACCCTTACATAGGAGCATATATATTATATTTCAATACGCTGAAAATTATACTAATACCAATTAAATTAAGACTCAATCGGTAATGTGTTGGAAAGTTAAAGATTTCAATTTCTTTTATCATTGCTGAGTAGATTTTACTATTAAAAGAACACGTGTTGGACATAATCATCCACTTCCTCTGTAATCATCGCTTTCTTCTTGTGATGCCCACTCTTTTCAATCTTTCTGGTCCATTTCCATTAACAAAGATAGATGATAAATATACATAAAACGAAAGATGCCTGATTTGTATTGATTTTCTTTTAAATTGATCTTGGATTAATTATTTAGGTTAATACAGATTAATTTTATAAAAAAATAATGAATAAATTAAAAAAAAAAGGTACTTATGTGTGTAGATATGGTCTAAGATTTCAACTTTTGTGGCATACGACTTGTGGCTGGGTCTCTTATGGATATTAGAGTCGGTATGTCTTCTTAGTTGGATAAGGTAGGTGGATTTCTTTTCTTTTTATTTTTTAGTATCAAATTCCGATTAAATTTGGAATTAAATTGAGTTGAATTTTTAAACGGGATAAATTTCTTTCCATATTAACTTTTTCGTTCATAAAATTTGAACTCGTGAAAATAGGTAGCATGCACGATCGTTCCCTCTCCCCAAAAAGGTAAAATTCTAGATTTAATTTCTTTAAAATTTGAAAAATTACAAGTTAATATAATGGTAAAATTTCATTGATCCCTATAAAATTTATATTTCAACTTTGACCTTAATTTTTTTCCGAACGTTTTATTGCTCAATCCAACCGGGATAATTAAGGTAAGTTGATTTGAATGACTTACGTTTTTTTTTATGTAAAACAAATAGATAAAAGTAAACACTATTAACTAGTAATATTTAGTGGACTCTCTGCAAACAGTTGTAGCCATTCTTTCCTGTTGAAAGCCAGATTAGCGATACCATCTCCTTCTACGTTCTATTCTCTAGGAATATGTTCAAATTCCCAAAGGCCTATTTCCAACAAGAGTTGTTGAAGATGTCTGACTAGTGCTGAATGTGGTGTCTTTGAAAATGCTTCCTGAGTTTCCTGAAAAACCTCCAAATTGTTTGTCTGAATCAATACTCTATCACACCGTTTGTGTAACACCCCAAAATCTGGCCCCAAAAGTTTTGACCAGATCTTGAAGGTCACATTGGCCATCGAAATCCCTAACAGAGGTCACACAACAATGTGACAAGAAAATTACCCTAACTTTAAAGCAGCACACTGTCGTGTGGATGGTCCATGTGCGGCACTCCTATGTGGTCCAAAAATCACCCCAAATTTGCTGCAAAACACAAAAATTAACAACAATTACACCCCCGACTACAAGTTTTCAATAAACACACCTGAAAAAGCGCTTCCAAGCACCAAATATCGATTGATACGCCTCTATTCTACCGATTTGAAAACTCAATTTCACAACATACTAAACCTATAAGAATTTGGGTCAAAACCAAATATAAAAGAATCAAAGAACCATTGTAAAAATAAACAAAATGACACTTACACTTACCTGATTCGACACTTGATCAAACGAAAATCAAGAGGACAAATGAAACCCTTGAGGAACAGCAACTAACAATTATGTTGACACCAATGTGGCATCACAAAATAATAGAATTTTGGAGTATAGTAAGAGGGAATCAAAAAGAAGAAAAAATAAATGAACAAAGAAAATAAGGGAATAAGAGGATACTGAAGCAAAAGAATCCAAAATTGAAATTGGAGAAGTGAAATAGAGAAATTGACGAGAGAGAGAGAAGAAAATAAACGTGAGAGAATTTGGGGATTTTTTTCAAAAATTAGAATTTCCCTCTCAACTCCACTAACCCCGTATCAGACACATCTAAATTTAGTTTCAATTAAACTCAACCACTTAGCTACACAACAGAAAAATAACAAAAAGAATAATCCCCGAGTACACACGTAGAGGTTTAAACACAAGACCAAGTGGTAAGCTAATTCCTTACCACTGAACCAGTAAACTTAAAAATCTAACCTTGACCTCTAACTCAACTTGCAAACCTTGATTCTTCTAACTCCAATTTTGGGGTGTGACAGTCTGCTTTGAAGAAGAGTTGATAAGTGATGAAAGTAACATGTTTTAATCTCATTCTTAATGCTCCTAATCCTTTAAATTCATGTTTTGATGCTTAATAGAGCATTTTGGAGCAAAATGAGGGAAAAACGAATGAAAATAAAAAAATCGGAGCAACCTACAAAAACCACATGAGTTGACCCATTTCATACGATCGTGTGACCCACACGACCTACCAAGAGTTAACCCATCTAAAATACTCCAAAGCTCAGCGTTAAAAATAGAACATTGGACCAACCGTTTATTAAATCCAAGAATCCAGTTTCCGTGTTGATCCCTAAAAATACCCCACAACAACATCCCGGAACCGACCTTAACAGCTCCATCCGAGTGTAGAATTTAGACATGCATACTTTCGTCAACCATTATTAGAATTTAGAGTCTTAAGTCTGATTTTTTTTTCCCCGTAAATGATACATTCCCCGAGTTGGAATCAACTTGAGAAAGAAAAATACTATAGTTTTCCTACAAGCTTGGAAGTCTTTCGATCACGACAATATTTACTGTTTCCATGAAAAAATTTCATGTTTCTCTTGCCATTATTGGGCCTTTGTAATGGCTTTTGCTTGTAGTTTAATGACAAAGGGTTTTCTTATAATTAAGGTTGGACCAAAATTACTTATCTTTCCTTTCGTTGATTTGTAGTTTTACTCTTTTGTGCTATTTTTACGGTTGAGACGTCTTTAAAATTTACTATTTTGATCTTTCTAGTTGATTTGCCAATTTATCCACAATTTTTTTTACATGAACAAATTTGATATTCTCATATCAACAAAAACACCTTTTCTTTGACATGCGATGCTAACGTCCACATACATCAACTTTTTGACTAATTAATTGCGATGGAATTAGATACTAACAATTAACACAATGTCCAATAGTGGTCACTCTATATGGAGTATGGACCCATTTTCTCCATTTTCTAAACCCAATTAAAAGACTGCTGGAAATTGGCTTTGTGGGAAAGAAAATTGGGCTGAAAAATGGCTTCCTGAATTGTAAGATTATTTAGTTTGGTTAAACCTATTAGGCCAAGTCTGCTGCTAATCAATTGCCCAAACAGGTTACAAACTGAAAAGAAACAACATCAAAAAAACAATAGCTCGTCAAACCCAGACGAGAAGAATTTAAGTTTAGACCCACAATTACATGGCGATATCCCAATTGATGCACAAAGTTACCATGTCATGGGTACATTTTAGATTTTTCATGTTTAGTTAGAAGAAACTCAATGCTCATTTACAGAGTTTAAATTTCTTAGGACTTTTATCTTTTAAAATCATTGACATAATCTGATATGTACCGTTAGATTTAAGGGAGCTCAGCTATAAATAAAGCCCTCCCTCTTAATTTGTAATTATAAATCTAAAATTTTAATCCCGTAACACTACATCATTCACATCTCTAAGCAGTAAGCACCGTGCAAATGCCCGCTCGTCCTCTCAAAGCATCCTCCGGAACATCAACATTTAACTTCAAAGCAACATCATGGGGGTCGCCACGACACCACTTATGGCACCCTTTGTAGCAAAAGCCTATGAATAATATTATAAATGATGTTTATACTTTGATTGAATGATATTTTTATTTTTAAAATACTTATTTTAGTAATTAAAAATATTAATTCGTGTATAATTATAATATCTGGTTTAACACCATTAACGTGTAACTAATCAATCAATAATATTTTAACACGTAAATTTTAAATTCACATCAACATTTTATATGTCATTTTAAGTTCATGTTACCTACATAATATTTTTTTCAATAAATCTTTGCATTTACTAATACTTACACATGCATTTTCAATTACTATTGAAAATTTTTTTCATGTAAAAATTTTGCATAACATGTTATCCACTTTTTGGGGATTAAAACAAGTTATTCAATTTTAATTTTTTGGAAAACATGTTACCCACTTCTTTTTTAAATAAAGGAAACATGTTATCCACTAAACTTGAAGCAAAATTTCTTTTAATTAATTATTCCACCATTAAATAGTAACAAAAAATTGAAGGTGTATAGTAAAAAAATTTGGACGGCCAAAATAAAAATAATCCCTATTTAAAATAGTTGACGAATAATTCAACAGTAAAATGACAAATTTATTAATTTATGTTAAGAGTGATTAAATTAATAAAAAAAACACCGAGGGTGAATAAAATAAGAATAAAAGAAAATTATGGGCATGGATGTAACCATTATAAATAACAATTATTGAATCTGAGTGACAAATGTTGAAATCTTTTCCCCTTTTTGGGACTTGGCTTGGGCTAATTGCTAGCTCCATGTGATCTTTCTACATGTTATTGTCCCAATACTTAAAATCACTAATAGTCACTCATACCTATTTATTTATTTTTATTTTCAACCTACCCTACCCTACCCTATATTAATTAATTAATTAATATGATAAAACTACTACATCTCAAATCTTAATTTTGGGATCCTAAGTTTAATTTCAAGTCCCATTGAGCCCCATTCAAAGTTTTGGGTTATTTTATTTTCATTAAAATTTTCTATAATAATTTTAGTTGTCCGTCAAATTTTAAAAAAATCTCATTTTAGGTTCTAACTATATCTGTTTTTTGATATAATGTTTAGATCTATCTTAGAACTACCCAACCCATAAATAGGAGGATAATGTGTTTCAGCATAATCGAATCCACATCTTCCTACATTGACAACAATACCATGCTAATCAAGTTAAGACTCAACCGACTTGACTATTGAAATTTTAAATATTATAAAGAGGTGATTGTAGTACATTTATATATCTGAGATTTAAATCATAAATTAATTTTTTTAAAATTTTATTAAAAATTATAATATATTGATAATATTAAATAGTGAGATTTAGATCGCATCTTTAATAAAATATACTAGTTTAATTCCATTTATTAAAAACTATTTTTAATTTATAAAACATGATTAGTATATTTTTATATAAAATTTGAAATTTTCATTGAGATAATATCTTAACTCAAATGTATTATTTTAATTTCACTTAGGAATAGTACTAATTTTATTAAATTTTTACACAAAAGTTGTTATATACTTTATTGTTGTTGCTGTTATAGAAAAGTAAAATTAAAACATAAAAAAGCAGTTATACATTGAATTTTGATTAAATTTGGAATGGAGTTAAGTCGAAATCTTAGATAAGAATAAAACTTTTGCAATACTAATTTCTCGGTTTACAAGATTTAAATTTGAAATCTCACTTACGGATTATTGAGTTTTTTTACCATTTAGTCCATAAATTTTGGTGGGTTATTTTATTATCTCATGATATGAAATAATGAAGAAAAGGAAAATTTGAAAATTTGAAAATTGAAGTTCCACAAGTCAAATTTATGGTAAGCAAGAGGGTTAGGTTAGTCCATAAATTACCAAATACAATATTGGATACAGGAGATTGAGAAAGGATCAATTAGGCATTTTATAACAACAAAATTCAACTAGTAATTAGGTTTGGTTGACTTCAAGTACTTTTTTCACTATGACATCATTTGAAAATAACTTTTTGTTTATTTTTATAAATAGAAATAGATAAATTATATTATAAATTTATTCTTTTGGGTTTACAATTAATTAAATTTATTTATTTGTATTTTTTATATATTTTTCTTTTATATAAATAAATAAAGAAAATCATGGGTGAATCAAAGGGCAGGAAAGGGTCTTGGCACCCAAGTATGAGAAAATTGCTATGCAGCTACTTAAAATGTTTAAATTATAAAATAGGATACACTCAAATTACAGTTTAACTTCCCAAAATGAAAATTATTTCTATTAAATCCTTTAAAAATAATATATGATAAAATCATATTTTGACGTCTCGAAAACTAATAATTCAATATTGCCCTAAAAAATCCTGAATTTACCCATGAGAAAACAATAAATTATTTACACAAAAGAAAAAGAAAAGAAACTAAAGTCAAATAATATTATGATTTTGGAATTGAATTGAATCGACCAGTTAAATTGAGAATTAATTAGAATATTAGTTCTAAGAGATATTTGATTTGTGAATTGATACGAATAAAGTTAAAATCGATTGAACTAATAGTTGAATTGATCGAACTATTTTTTAAATTTGTAATAATATTTTTAAATTTTTAATAATTTATTTAATGACATGTGAGATTAATTAAACAAAAAATGATTTAATTACTTATCTAATTCTAAAACCCTTAATAAGAAAAATATACAAGTGTTGTAATGGTTAATGAAAAGACATGATTGGAATGAAACCTATAGAATGTAAATTTAATTATAAAGTTTTAAAGTTTAAGGATTAATTTAGAATATGGTTTATAAGTTGTGGACTTTGATGAAATAAACCCAGAGGAGGAAAACTATATAGTGGGGCCCAAAGACACTGTGTTGACCTTGGATTGGTTACCAAACCCACATGTTGAACCGCGTAATCCACGTTTTCCCTCGAATCAATGCCCCCCGTTTTTATTACACACGGTCAGATCCCCCCGCCGTATTTACCACTCCACGAGTTAACTCAGTTTAAATGGATAATATAAAATAAATTACTTCAAAATCGATATTAATTGATTGAATCGAAAAAAAATATAATTTTTTTATGATTTATTTGATTGAATTAAATGAATTGATTGGATCGATAAATCGATAGTTTAACTGATTCAATTATTGATCTGATTTTGAAAATTTTGCTTTTAATTATAAAGAAGTTGTCTAGTAAGAAAAAAAAATAAACGTCAATGTTGTTTGAATATAGTGGCGGAGCCAAGAGGTTGATAGGGGTCCGACCCTCCTAAAATGAAAAATTTTACATTTAGGCCATTTATAATTTATAACATTTTAAATTAATAATGGTAAAATTATATTTTGGTCCCAATGTGATAAAAATTCGATTTAATCCTTTTAAAATTATAAAGATATAGGCTATTAAAATGATGAAATTACATTTTTACTATTGTAAAAATATACAATTTAATTCTAGCTTCGCCATAGTTTGAATCGCATCAGATTGGTAGGTCAAATAAATTCGATCGGAAACTGATTTGGGTGTCGGTCCGATTAGAAAGGTTAAACCAATTAATCTCTAAACCTGATTTTAAAGCTGATTGAATAATTTTGTAAAAAAAAATATGAATTTTTTTAATTATATATTCAACCAAACTAAACGAATCGAGAATAGATGATTTAATCAGTTCGACCACTAATTTTAATTTTTTTTGTAATTAAATTTAATTAAAAGTTATTGTGATTATCAAATATTCTAATAAAAAAAGAAACAGTTGGGCGAATTAAGGTAGTGAAGAGAAAAAGAAATGGACTTTTTTTAGTTGAAAACAAACAGAAAAACATTGGAAACAGTATTATTTGTCAACTCCGGTCTTTTTATTCTCATTTGCCTTTTTTCCTTTGGAAGAAGCCATTAAAGCTTAGAAGAACCAAATCCTTAAACAAAAATTCAAAATTCCAATTTCTTGGAAGAATATAATCTTCTTTTTCTGGTGTTGCTTGAGCTTCTCTTTCAATATTAGCAACTTTAGTAAATGAACTAGTAGTACCAAAAAAGCTAAGGATCTATTGAATTAGATTTGTTTTTGTTTCTCGGAAGTGCAGAAGAAAAGAAAAAAATGGAGAGTTATTTGAACGAGAACTTTGGAGATGTGAAGCCAAAGAACTCATCTGAAGAAGCTTTAGAAAGATGGAGGAAACTTTGTTGGATCGTTAAGAATCGTAAGCGAAGGTTTCGATTTACTGCTAATCTTTCCAAGCGTTTTGAAGCTGAAGCTATTCGTCGCTCTAATCAGGTTTTTTTTTTTTAATTTTGTTTTTTGGATTTTTCGAAGTTATTATTATTATTATTTATACTTTGTAATGTTTGCTTCTTGAAGAAGCTTTTAGTAGAGAATTAAATGAAACTAAGCTCTTTTCTTAACTATTTTGGATCTGTTTAGATTTCTTTACTTTTTTCTTATCTAATAAAGAAGGATTTGTTCTTTTAATATTTTTAATTATTTTTCTGTAAGATTAAATTAGTAACTTTCAAGTTTCAACTTGCTTGAGGTTAAGAAGTTAGAAGTTGAATGTAATTAGGTTTAGATCAGCTGATCTATAACTGCCTAATCAACTTTTGTTGTTTCAATGCTTTAAATTTCTCGTTGAGAGCTTGCTAACCTTGTGCATTTGTTTGAAGCTTTAGGTTTGTTAATCAATGGCATTGTGATTTTCAGCAAGAATATGATGTTTATTTCTCTGAGTTCTGTAGTGTTCTGAAGAAAATCAGAACTGTCTAATTAGTTCACTCTACACAAAGAGCTAGTTAATTTATTTTATGGTCTAAATTTGTTGCTATGTTTGTTATTTTAAACTTTAATGTATACTTGGTTGGCTTTTTTTCTGATAGTAGTTATTTGTGCATAATTTTGGTGAAGAGTCAGCCCTTGCACCTTAAAGATGATAGATAGAATTTCATTGGACATATGGAACAATTTCCTTTTTTATTCTTGATTTTGATGTTAAGTCTTTTTATTGCTTTTTGTGTGTTATAGGAAAAATTTAGGGTTGCAGTTTTGGTTTCACAAGCTGCTCTTCAATTTATCCATGGTAAGAATCTCTTTAGTCTGATACATGTCAGGATTTAACGAGTTTTTTGACGTTTCTAGTATGTTTGATTCCTTTAATTTGTCAACAGGCTTAAACTTGTCTAGTGAATATGATGCACCTGAAGAAGTTAAAGCAGCTGGTTTTCAGATTTGTGCTGATGAGTTGGGATCTATTGTTGAAGGTCATGATGTGAAGAAGTTGAAAATTCATGGTGGGGTTGAGGATATAGCAGCCAAGCTCTCTACTTCAATTGTTAATGGTATTCCTACTTCTGAGCATTTGGTAAATGAAAGGAAACGTATTTATGGAATTAATAAGTTCACGGAAACCCCTCCACGAGGTTTCTGGGTTTTCGTATGGGAAGCCCTTCAAGATACAACCCTCATGATATTAGCTGTTTGTGCCCTTGTCTCTCTTGCTGTTGGTATTACAGTGGAAGGATGGCCAAAGGGTGCCTATGATGGTCTTGGAATTGTTTTGAGCATTCTTCTTGTTGTGTTTGTCACTGCCACAAGTGATTACAGACAATCTTTGCAGTTCAGAGATTTAGACAAGGAGAAGAAAAAAATAACGGTTCAGGTTACCAGAGATGGACTGAGGCAGAAAATATCAATATTTGATCTACTTCCTGGTGATATTGTTCATCTTGCCATTGGAGATCAGGTCCCAGCTGATGGACTCTTCATTTCGGGGTTTTCAGTTTTGATAAATGAATCCAGTTTAACGGGAGAGAGTGAACCAGTTAGTGTAAATTCAAGAAACCCTTTTCTCCTCTCTGGAACCAAAGTGCAGGATGGGTCATGCAAGATGCTTGTGACTACTGTTGGGATGAGAACTCAATGGGGGAAACTTATGGCCACCCTTAGCGAAGGTGGAGATGATGAAACCCCATTGCAGGTTAAACTGAATGGAGTAGCCACAATTATTGGTAAAATAGGTCTTTTTTTTGCTGTTGTGACATTTGCTGTTCTAGTACAAGGATTGTTTAGCCGCAAGCTACAAGATGGCACACAATGGATTTGGTCTGGAGATGATGCGATGGAAATGTTGGAATTTTTCGCTATTGCCGTTACAATTGTTGTTGTTGCTGTTCCTGAGGGGCTGCCTTTGGCTGTGACATTAAGCCTTGCTTTTGCCATGAAGAAGATGATGAATGACAAGGCGCTCGTTCGCCATCTGGCTGCTTGTGAGACAATGGGATCCTCTACAAGTATTTGCAGTGATAAAACAGGTACGCTGACTACTAACCACATGACTGTTGTGAAAACATGCTTTTGTGGGCAAATCAAGGAAGTGAGCACCTCCAACAAGAATAATCATTTTAGATCTGCAGTTCCTGAATCTGCTGCGAAAATTTTAATTGAGTCCATATTTAATAACACCGGAGGAGAAGTCGTTAATAACAAAGAAAACAAAATTGAGATACTGGGAACACCAACAGAAACTGCCCTTTTAGAATTCGGGTTATTGCTTGGTGGGGATTTCCAAGCAGAACGGAAAGCATCTAAAATTGTGAAAGTTGAGCCTTTCAACTCTGCAAAAAAGAGAATGGGTGTAGTTATAGAGTTTCCGGAAGGAGGTCTCCGAGTGCATTGTAAGGGTGCTTCTGAAATAATCTTAGCTGCATGTGACAAAGTAATAAGCTCAAATGGTGATGTTCTTCCCCTGGATGAACCAACCACCAACCATCTAAAGAATACAATTGAGCAATTTGCTAGTGAAGCTCTTCGAACTTTATGCCTTGCTTACATGGATGTAGGAACTAATTTTTCTGGTGATAGCTCCCTTCCTCTTCAAGGGTACACTTGTATAGGCATTGTCGGCATCAAAGATCCGGTACGCCCTGGTGTTAAGGAGTCTGTTGCAATATGTAAGTCTGCTGGTATTACTGTCCGAATGGTCACTGGAGACAATATTAACACTGCTAAGGCTATTGCAAGGGAAATTGGAATTTTAACCGATGATGGTATAGCAATTGAAGGTCCAGTTTTCCGGGAAAAATCTGAAGAGGAATTGTATGAACTTATTCCAAAAATACAGGTGCATTCCTTTGCTTTTCTTTCTTCAACTCAGTTTCTATTTAAGTTGAATTCTAAGTTGAATATGGTACTAGTACTTAATTAAAGAACCAACACTAGTAGCATTTTGTGGCAGTTAGATTAGTCTCTTACCATATATTGCGGTGGGACAATATACGGATTTGTCTTTCAGATGCTCATAATTAAAGGGAACTGTTCACCAACTATATGAAAGTCGTGCAGGTAATGGCTCGATCTTCACCTATGGATAAACATACTCTTGTTAAACACCTACGAACCTCACTTGGAGAAGTAGTTGCTGTGACCGGAGATGGTACAAATGATGCTCCTGCACTTCATGAAGCTGATATTGGGCTTGCAATGGGCATCGCTGGGACTGAGGTATCTCCTAAATGCAGTTCCTTCACTTTCTTATCAGGAAATATATTAACTTCCAACACCGATCTCACTGGTGGCGAAGTTGTAGAAAATGACCCAAGTTTTTGTGTCTTTTGTCACTGTTCTGAATTCTTCCTAGCTCCTTAAACGGGCATGTCATGTACTTAAAACCGATTCACAATTTACAGGTGGCCAAAGAAAGTGCAGATGTCATAATCCTAGATGATAACTTCTCTACAATTGTAACTGTTGCTAAATGGGGACGTTCAGTTTATATAAATATACAAAAATTCGTTCAGTTTCAACTAACTGTCAACGTGGTCGCCCTAATTGTAAACTTTGCTTCAGCCTGTTTGACCGGTAAGAAACCCAGCTGTTGTCACTTTGATACGGGCTTATCACTTCTTTTGCTTGAATTTGACAATATTGTAATTCCCCTACTAATTCGTGAGTTGATATGATTTCTCGCTTCTCAGGAAATGCTCCACTCACTGCTGTTCAACTTTTGTGGGTCAACATGATCATGGATACGTTAGGGGCACTTGCATTAGCTACCGAGCCTCCTAACGATGACTTGATGAAGAGATCACCAGTTGGTAGGAAGGGAAACTTCATCAGTAATGTAATGTGGAGGAATATTTTAGGGCAGTCTTTATATCAGTTTGTGATTATATGGATTCTTCAGACAAGAGGAAAGGCTGCTTTTCATCTCGATGGCCCGGATTCCGATCTGATACTGAACACTCTTATTTTCAACTCTTTTGTCTTTTGCCAGGTATGTTAAAATTGTTTCAATATTCTATAGGTACTTACATGAGTGACTTTGATTTGATTCAAAATAGTTCAAACTTCGGATGTTTATGGAATCGAGCTGCATAACTTAATGCCAGTCCGCATTGTTTTGAACTGAAATTCTGTGCAGTCATTTCGTGTACTGTGTTTGATTCTATATCTTCTTGGATTGCTTGACTTACACCAATGGCTGTCATTTTCTTCAGGTTTTCAACGAAATTAGCTCTAGAGAGATGGAAAAGATTAATGTTCTCAAAGGCTTACTGAAAAACCACGTGTTTGTGGCCGTGATAAGTTGCACTATCATATTCCAAATTGTGATCGTCGAGTTCCTCGGTACCTTTGCAAGCACTTCTCCTCTCACAGTACAGCAGTGGTTTGTCAGCGTCTGCCTTGGATTCCTTGGGATGCCGATAGCTGCTGCTTTGAAGTTGATTCCTGTAGGATCAAACTGAGACCAAGGCAATCTAGATAGGTGATTTTCCGACTCGTTTGTTCGAGTTTTCATCTTTTGATTAGTTGCTACCCCTCTTTTTTTATCCGTTCTTTCGTTTAATCACTTCATCATACAGCAGTAGATAGCATCAATGGATCTGATGGAAGACTTGTTACACAGTCAAGCTGAAAAAGCCAAATGTTTGGGGGGAGGTCGCTTAGACTGCTGCAAGAATATCGATCTTTCGGAAAAATGCCGATATAGATTCTTTCACCAAAGCTTTACATCGAATTGAAAAGATTTTGTACAGACATTATAATTCGGATTTATATGAATTGGAATTGTTTTGAAATTAAAAAGGGTTTTTACCTTTCAATTTTGTGCTTATGTTAATGCGTCTTTCTTGCAGTTAAGTATCGATGTTTCTATTCTTCGTTGATCACAATAGGAATGGCTTAAAGTTGACAATAGGGTTAAAGGTTAAATTCTGCTACTAGTCCCTCTACTTTGCGAATGTTGTGGATTTAGTCATTGTACTTTAATTGGTCATTTTTACTTCCTGTACTTTTCAAATTTTAAAATTTCAGTCTTTGACAAACAATAATTGTTAAATTCATTCAATTCAGTTCCGCGACAAGCATGTTATCATGTGGAATGTCATGTCATTTTGTTATTTCTATATATTACTCACTCAAAATTTAGTTAATGAATTAATGACTGTTGGTTGTGTCAAGATTACAATTTCAAAATCCGAAAAGTATAAGGATTTTAGAATAGTCAAATTGAGAATATGTTTTAAATTTACAATTGTATGCGTAGTACCGACTAATAATTAAATTTAGCCAAACTATTACTATTTGGTTCAGGATTAATATTTCATAATTCAAAAGTATAAAGACTAAAATTGATCATTCAAAAATATAAAGATTAAAATTGATCAATTAAAAGTATAAAATTAAATCCACAATTTTTACGAAGTACAAAGATTAATAACAAATTTTAACCTACGTTAAATCACAAGTTGAATTGAGATTAAATTAAGGTTTAGAAATTCAACAAGTTACAAATTTATCACAAAGTTGAAACAATCCAACTTGAAACAACATTAATTTGAAAAGAACGAATGTTTTTGTCTATAAAACTTTGATTTGGAGTTGGATGAAATTCAATATCTACAATATGATTTAATGTGTTTCCTTTTAAGTGTTTTGCTGAGGGGAGTTATTGGATGAGTCATGGTGAACTTTTGGTATGCGTATTTGGATATATTACACATGTGATCGACCAAACGAGAGTGTGAAGAATGGAAGGGTTTGAGTAAAAATATAGACTCGGAAAATGAGTTTAGACAAAAAAAGAAAGATCCGTTTAGAAAATGGACCACGCCTTGAGTAAGACTTTTTTGGCCCGAGCCCGGCCCGGACCAAATATACAAAAAAAAAAAAACTGCTGCTTTCTTTTTTCTATTCTTGCTTTTTTTTAAAACTTTTTTTTCTATTTTCTTTTTTTTTTTGCACTATTTTGCTACCATTTCACTACTATGTTCCTATTGTTTTACTGTTATTGTTTGGATATTATAAACTTTTGTTTTATTGTTAATTTTGTTACTATTTTAAAGGCATTTTATTGTTAAGTTGCACCTATGTTAGTGTTATTTAAGTGTATATACTTTTTTTAAAGGAAGCATTTATTTTAATGTTTTTAGTATTTTTATGTATTATATATATTAAAAATTATATAAAAATTAATATGGGCTTAACATTTTTTTATCCGGGCCAAATTTGAACAAAATTTTAAGCCTATTTTTTAGATTAGGCCTAACAAACATGCCAAAATTTTTTATTGGACCCGGCCCAGCCCATGTTGGGCAAGCTCTCCTCATCATTTCTTTAGTTAAGATAATAAGTTTCAACGAAGTGATTAGATAAGATAATTTACATATTGCATATTTAAAACCTAAAAGAGGACGTATATAGTTGATTCGTTTAAATAAACTCTTCATGCCGACAGCATAAATTTTCTTTAAAAGAGTTTAAACAAAATTGAATTCAAATAGATACATTTAAATTTCAAAATTCAAATCGATACAATATTAATGCGATCCGACTAATTAAATAGTTGGATTATCAACTATTTTGATAGGAATTTTTTGGCCAAGCCTAATTGCTTGATTGCCAAGACTTATTCATAACTTACAACTGCATCAAACCAGGCTTAAAAGGGTAATTGAAGGATATTGTTTAAATGAAAAAAAATATTAATTTTTATTTATTTAAAAAATAAAATATTCATGTAATTTTGCTTTATTTATCAAGTGAGTTGATCTCACTTATTTTTATATTAAGTTGATATCATTTGATTAAGTGATAACTTTTTAATAGAGGTAATATGATATTTTTACTATAATTTCAACTATCCTGTTCCTCAGTAATATTTTATTTTTAAGTTTATAGCATTTTATATCAATGAAGTATTATCACAACACAAAAAAGGGAGGTGTTTTATTATGGTGGTCATGCCATAAAAGGGTGTGGACTGTGGAGAGCTGTCAATATAGGGACGGTTTACATTATGCTAGACTAGGAAGTTAGAGGAAATAAGGGGGGTGGAGTCTTGACAGTGTAAGGGTTCTATGTCCTCTGCCTCCTTTACCTCGATGATGAGAGGATATTTACAAGGGAATATAGGCTCCCGTGGGCCTAAACCACTTGAGTTTTTTACCTAGGCACTATTGGTATTTATTTTAATGGACTAGATGAGGGGTCTACTGAATATGAATAATTGATGGGGAAAAAGGACTGTATGTAATAGAGACGTCATATTATATGTATCCCTTTTTAAATAATTTTATGCGACACCAGCATATCTTTTTCTAATTAAAAAATACAAACAAGATTTTTCCTATTGAAAAGAGATAGAATAATGTGTAATCATAGTTTTATTCAATTATTTCTCTGTTTAAGTGAGTTCATAAAGTTGAGTTTGTTTGGTGTGGTATTGGTGAGGCTGTGTCATCATTTGAAGTTTTGAAAAGGTACCATTCCTTTCTGTCGTCATTTCTTTTGGGATGGCACTTCGTTTTCCCGCCCTGGTGCCTATAAAAAGGTTGCCCACCAAGTTTTACGTTGCCTTGTGTTCTCTTTTTCTTGTTTTTGATTGCATAATCTTTTCTTCTTTTTGCACATTGTACTTGGTTCTTGTTTTCCCTAAAATGGTTAGCAATTCCTTGATAAAGGATATTGCAGTGGAGGGTGAGGAGTTGCTAACGACCACTAAAGTGGAAGTGATGGCAACCATGCTACGTTTATAGTGTTTGCAGTCGAGACATTATAGGTATGAATTTTTAGTTTTGTCGGACTTTCATGGAAAGAGTGATGATACAGCATGTGGAAGGAGCTTCTTCTTGCCCTTTCGTTTGTTTGAGGTAGACTTTCACCTGCCTTTTCACCTTTGGTTTGTGAGGATTATTCGAGTTTATCGTATTGCTTCTGGACAACCATCAAGGACATCCTAGTGTTTACTAGTGTAGTATTTTTTGGATTGTATGAAGAATTGGGAAATTTCTTCTATGAGTAGCTTTAGAAATTTGTTCACATTTACCTTTGACGACCCTCTTGTTGTAGGGGAATTCAGACCACAAATTGATGAAATGTCTGTTGTATATAATTTCCCAAGGAATGTCACCTTCTACCATCACAAATATATTTTAATAAGGAATAAGTTGAGGGATTTTCCACTTTTGCTACTATGGACAATTCTTGCTCCTACCAGGCTTATTATTCTCCCCTTTGCTGGGTCCTCCGCCTAGGATCAATATCATCACCTTAGGACTAGGGGAATTGTATTTGTCGAGGCTTGGACTCTACATAATTTTTGGAGGTTCTGTCTCGACAAGCACTGCTAGACAGACAAACGTACGTTTAATCAATAGACGAACATTATTAATATGTTTGGAGTGATTATTCCTTCGATGTCACATTCAATGTGGCCTCATGACAATGAGGATTATTTGGAAACGAGAGGGAGCTTGCCGATTTTGTATTCCATGATGTGCGTGAACATTTACACATTGAGACTCCCTTTGCCATGAATCCCGAGGAAGGTGCTGTCGATGGCCGAGATGAGGGCCCTACAACTGTTGTTCACTATTGATTATGGGTTTGTCATTTATTGTATTAATCATTTGCTTCATGCCTCCAAAGAGTGTAGGTTCCTTTAATAGATCTCGTGCTCTAGTTCTAGTGGTGTTTGCAGTTGGTACTAAGACTAGCGAACATCATGTGCCTTGTTGAGGCAGTGGCAGAGGGTTTCGAGGTAGCTCCTTCTAACCCGTCGTCAGGGTTGGAGCAAGCATTGGCAGAGAATAAGGACCTGAGGGATGCAAATTGGGGCCAACATGATCATGGATATGTTTGGGGCACTTGCATTAGCTATCAAACCTCTTAACGGTGACTTGATGAAGAGATCCCTGCTTGATAGGAAGGGAAACTTCATCACTAGGTGGTTTGATTGTCAACTATTCTGAAAGGGATTTCATGGGTCAGGCTTGCTTGGTTGCTCATAAATTACAATTGCATCAAACCAGACTATAAAGTTTATTGAACAAAAATTTTAAAATGGAAAAATATAGTGGTTTTTATTTATTTAAGAAAACTATGGAATAAGGTAATATTTAGTCTCGACAATTTTTTCAATTTTGGCCCATGTAATGGCACAGCATTCTAAGATTATGCCACATCATCACTTATGATGTGATTTAATATCAGAGTGTCATGTTATCACATGGACCAAAACTTGAAACAATTATCAAATTCCAAGTTAATGTGAACTAAAAAAATTTAAAGTTTAAGTTGAGAAAAAAGTTACAAGTTACGAGATCTGAGCGGTTTGATTTTGTTGATAAAAAGATATAAATCGCAATAGATAACAAAAGCTTTGGACATTAGTTATGGCTTCCTTTCTCTTGTCGTCTTTCTTTGTTTTCGATTGAATCAACGAGGCCTCAAGCCTAAACCTTATATCATCTTAAACCATACTTTAGAATAAAAATTTCAAAATTAATGTTTATAAATGAAAATGACCTTAATGTATAATATTTTGGAGCAAATTTTTTGAAATTTTGATAATGAACAAATTGATCCCTCTAAAAAAATCAAAGCAATTTAACTCCTGTGAATTTTGAAATTAAGTGAGCAATTAAGAACAATTAATCACAAATGTTAATATTTTTCGTTAGTTGTATTTGTTTTAGCCCCAGAATTTACATATTTTATCAATTTGGTATTGATTTAATAAATCTAGCCCATAACATTTACACATTTTGTCATCATTTACCTAAAATATATAAACATCAAGAGCTAAACTTGTTATTATACCACAAATATCTTTTCACCGAAACAAAGCATATTAAAAATAGACACATATTTGATAGTTACATTTCGCTGATCAATTAAGCCTGCCATTTTCACACTATGAAGTTCTGTGCACAGGATAGTTTTCATATATGCTTGAATACCTTTATATATATATATATATATATATATATATACATTATTGCTATGTATATACTTAAATGATACTCTATCAAGTTTGTTGCCAAGTTCACTTCAAATAGAAGCATTCACTGAATTTTCTCTAACTTATAGAATAATATCATGCATCTATAAGCATGTGCTCTGTGACATTCAGTAGGAAATATATAATATACAAATAGAATGAAACAGATAGGATAGTAATTCATTCATTACTGCTCATGATTGAAATTTTTCATTTAATTTCATTCATACTACAAGTCAGCAACTATATATATATATGATATAATATGATATAGTACAGTATTATTCTTCTCTTCAGTTCTTGAACCGTTGTCAATTAAATTAGGTACTTATAAATTAATTCAGTGTAGGGGCAACTCTCCATTTTCATTGTCATAAAAGTGTAGAGATCTTCTTGTTGAGTGCCACATCAACACCATTGTAAGCAATGGGAGCATACATCCATAGGTCATCAGAGCTTAAAAGCTGCAACCCATCATGCAAAAACCCAAAAAAGGCAATTTCATATTAGTAATTTAATGGTTTAAAACCCTAATTTTGTTTCATTTAAGGTATTAGTAAATTTTCTTTTTCTCAGTTTACCTTGATTTGTAGCTGCAAAAACTTGACATAGTGGACAGCCTCTTCAAGCATTGTGCTGATATCAACCTGTATTTTTATCAAATTGAATGTATTAATTATAAATTAATACAAACCCCATATTTTCTATCAAAATAATATATAAATCCAATATATGGATTATAAAAGTATAATGGTTTGATCTCTCTACTACTGTAATCAAATTTGAGGTTTAATTTTTTACTTTAATTTGATATATCTCATCTCTTTCCTTTTATAATGTCATTAGCGGAGCAAAGTCAAAAAAAAAAAAATTTAGGAGCGAAATTAAATTATGTATTTTTATGAGTTAAAATACAATTTTGTCATTAGCTAATTCAAATAGGTAACACTATTAAAAATAAATAGTTCTATTATTAAAATGATAAACAGGATGCCTAGATGGAACAAAAATCAACCAATTGGTTAATTACCTTAGTTCCATTGGGGACAAGGTTCTGCAGAATCCTCAACCTCTCATTAATCCTCTCTCTTCTTTTCCTTGCATAAAGACTTTGGGGATCAGTTGCTGATCCTCTACTAGCTCTTGCCTTTCCATTCAAGTTAAGAGCTTGAGAAGCTTTGGTATCCGAGGTTGCCCCCCCACCATTATTATTAATGTCTTGACAAACACTATCGTCCTCTGAACTACATGTTGTGCTTGAACTATGTCCACGTTCCACACCAATGTAATTATTACATTCCCCTTCATTGCGGTTCTTCTTTGACCTCTGCACATTCTTACAACCTTTTGATATTGCCTGCACATTCCAAACCATGAATTAGAAAACCCTATAACAAGACACATACATATATATACGAGTGTGTGTATGTACCCGAAGTCGCTTCTTTGTGTTCAAATCTTCAATGACATTGTTGACAGTGCCTTCCATTGGAGTGTTGGGGAATAGTGGGGGAAACGACTCGAATGACATGGTGATGTCATTTGTTACAGCAACATGATTTGAACCAGTAAGGTCGTAGGTTGCAAGAGAATTGTAATCGAAAGCATTACTAGAAGGCAATAAAATCTCATTGATTTCAGGGTTTATAAAGCTCAAACCCTCATCATGTTCTAATGGAAACGAGAAATCAAGGTGGTCATCAATGGAGAATAATTTGTTAAATGAGTACTCCCATTCTCCATTCGGGAAATTTGCAAGTGACTCCATTGAGACAAAATAGGAGGAGGATTTTTGGGGTTTGTTTGGTATTGAAGGGTCTTAAATGGTGGTTTGAGGTGAGTAAAGAGAAAAGACATATTTATATATCTCAAAACCCTAAAAAATAGTTGAAATATGTTATAAGTCTCTATACTTTTTAAAATTTTGGAATTTAGTCTCTTTATTTTTCAAATGTCAAAAATCAAGTCCAGCTGTTAACATTGTTAAGTTTTTCTTTTTTTAATTTATTAATATGCCATTTTAAAATTAATAATATTAATAAAAATAACATAATGAACCTATATTTAATAAAGAAAAGTTTAACAATATTAATAATTGGGCATGTATTTTAAAATCTGAAAAGTAAAAGGATTAAATTCCCGACAATAAGAATATAAGGATTAAATTTTAAATTTTTGAAAAGTATAGGAAATTATAACATAGTTTACCAAAAAGAATGTAAGGGATTTGACTTATATTAGTTTATAGAGTTTCTTTTTTTTTTTTTTTTAAATTCCAGATAATTATTGTGTTACTAATCCAGGAGTCCACTGTGTGGGGCCAAAACCAGGCAAAGTACAACTCAGAAGGTGGCTAAGTTCATGAATTGATAGATTAAAATAATGCAAAAAGGGTTACAATGACCTTTAAACACCTTGGACCTATTAAAAAGTGCAATTAAAATGACTTAAGGGGTCTAACAACAATCATTGAGAGGTCACTAAATGTTATTAATTATGATTAGTGAAGTTATATACACTAGTTTAGAATTGTTTTTTAAAAATTATTGTGAAAAAAATACTTTTGAAAAATACATGCAACCAAAAATTAGAATGTTCGATTTACATGTTATGTTGTAAACACAAAAGATAATAATTTAAATGATGTTTAAAAATTAATTTTAAATAAATTTTAACTTAAATGTAAAATATATTAAAATTACATACAAACTTTAATTCTAATCCATTAATAAAAATTTCATAAATATACTTATTTCCTCGTTTCTTTACTATTTGTATTATTTTAATATTAATAAATATTCAACTTAGATTATAATAAAATACAAAAAAATTATACTAATTTATTGTTAATATTATAGTATATAAAATATAAATTTTAATTTAATATATATAAAATTTGTATTAAAATTTGACCGTTTATTTAAAAAAAGTGTTATAAGCACCATACAAAGTACAAAATCGAATATATATAATTAACTATAAATATCAAACTATTACAACATAAATAAATTATCTAAAAATTTACAAAATTATTACAACACAAACCGATTAAAATTTAATACAAGGTAAACTAAATCGATAAGAGTAGTCTTAAATTGGCCCCAAATTTTTAATGTAAGAACGTGGGAGTCTTTCCCTTGAATATAATAAGCATGAGGAATGTTAGAAGATTAAACAAAGAAATTGGAACAAAAGGGACGGCCAGATCGTGGAAAATGAGTATGACATTTGTTTTTTTTTTTTTAAATGAACTTAAAATTCCGACAAGGTAACCGCCAAACTCGCTCCTTGTCCTAAACGGGCTAACTGGCACCAACCCTAACACTTGTTGTTCTTGCAATTTAATCCCTTTTCTTATCTTCTTGCTATGAAAAACTATCAAATTAATATTGTCCATTGGTTAGATAATTGGTAGTGTACGAACCCATCTCTTTACAACTCAGTTTTGACGCTTCAAATATTATAATAGTCTTCATCATACACGTAAAGTTTTGTATTAATCGAAACAATGTTACACATTTTTATTTTACTCAAAATTTCAAGTCTTTGGTATGTAAAGTTCAGATCTTGGGCAATCCCTTCTCCTTTAACATAAATAGTTTTTTGTGAACAGGATGTGATAAATTTATGTTAGTTTTACACTAATATTCGATAATTATGTTTGATACATATTCGAATATGAATGAAAGTATACGATCCTTTTTATCCTTATATGGTGGGTAAGGTTGACTCTCATAGCCAATAGCTGCACAAAAGGCATGCTAGCAGATGAAGAGTTTTGTTTATAACCCTAAACCATGTGAAAGTTATGAACAACAATGCAAAAAGTATAATTTATTCCCCAGCTAGCAGATGATGAAATGTAATAACCAGACAGGCATTTTTATTTTCGAATTTCGAGCGTCTTTCCTTTTTCATGTTTATAATTTACGTGGCAAATTAATTAAGGACATGGATTAGCCATGTACGTGGCAAATGAACTAAAAGATGCTCCATGTTTATAATTATACCCTAAATAAAATGAACTAAAATCTCTGATCAGATTTTGTGAACACCCAAACTATAGATATATGAAGATAAGTAACTTCGTGAGAAATAAATAAATAAATTAACCCAAGATTCCTTCAAAGCTGAAGCACCATATCTATGACAAACTCATTATGATCCCACTTGTGGATTTTAGTTTATATATATAGAATAGGTTCGTATTTCATACCTTATCAATTTTGACTGGGGTTAATTAATTTAGATTTTAAGTTATTAAGGCTTGAGATTTAGGGTTTTCAAGTCGGATCATTATAAGTTGCTCAAGTCCTTTTAAGCATTTTGGGTTCTGGTTGTTTCGAGTCTGTTTATATACGCTCAAACCCACATCTTCTTTAAATTATTGCAATAGTAGCAATATCAACTAAACTATGATTAAATCAAGTTAATCAAATTTGAATTCAAGTTGGTTGGATCAAGTTTTTACCTTGATAGCAAAATAATCAAAGATTGAATTAAACAGGTAAAAAAATAGATAATAACATATAATCAAAAAGATTTAAAAATAAATCCAAATAAGCTGCTTGAGTTCGGGTATGTTGAAGTGCATTATTCTCCTATTTATGAGTTGAGGAGGGGCTATGGGTAGTTCTAGGCGTTGTGTCAAAAAGAACAGATATGATCAAAACTTATAACGAGATTGTTCAAAAAAAAATTCAAATAATTATAATGTATTGAAATCTAATTCATTAATAACATATAAAATCAAACCTCGTTAATATGTTAAATATAAATCCATATATATTATATACTAATCCACGATGTGATAATTAATCCATTAGATTACCTGAACAAAGCCAAAAGCATACTTTAAAATTATTGTACTTTAAGAACCCTATGATTCCGCCGAAACCCTCGTTGAGAAGCTTACGTGTCAGCCTGAGACCATTTTTAAGTTTTTTTATAATTTTTTTATTTATGAAAATTCTTTGTTTTGAAGGGAAAATTTTCTATAAGGACATTTGGTGTTGTTAGGAACTTTGCACCGGCCATTGCACGACCTTTCAAACAACAAAAACTCTAGCATGTCGGAAAATTTGTAGGAACAAAATCATGTAATAAAAAAAAAAAATAGTTGCACTGGGTTTTTTTTAACTTGTCAAAATCTGATTTTATTCTTCATTTGGAATCTGATATTAGCTGTTCCATCCTCACTAATTTTCACTAATTTCTTGGTTTTGGTTTACATTTTTTCTCCTTGATTTTAGGAAATAAAAATGATAAAATAATAATATAACGTGGGGATAAATATCAATTTTATATATATAAACTTTAATCTGTGCAATTATACACATGAAACATGAATTGTTGTTCATATATATATATATAAAACTTTGATTTTGATTCAATTGTACACATTTAAATAAATGGATATATAGATTTATTCTTACATTGGATTAAGATAATCGCTCGTGTATGCAATATATCAACATAAACTTATGATAATTCGATAATATTGTTAGAGATTTATGAAAATTGAATCAAATCAAGATTTCATGCATAAAATCACACAACTTCAAAGTTCATGTATGACATTACACATTGGATTAAAGTTCATGCATAGTTTTTATATTTATCCCTATAACGATTGCGCTTTTAAATTCTTTTGAAATTAGAGCATTCTCATTGCCTGAATGAGTTGCTACATTTTTTTTCACATTTAAAAACATGAAAAGAACATGGTTAATCCTATTGATAAAAAAAGTATTTCATAAAAATTATCCAAAATTAAATACACCATATGAAAGAAAATACTCTTTTAAGGTCGACTTTAATTGACAAAGATGAAAGGGATTCTTTTTGTTTAAGTGCTAAATAATTGAAGTAAAGTCTTAATTAGGTATATTCGTATATATGTATATAATAATGGGAATGAAATGGAGTAGTGTGAAAATTAATATAACTAGTATTGATGTGTTGAGAAGCCATGTTAACGTGGGAGGAGTCGTGGTTGGTAAAACTAAGCTTTCTCTCTTCAACAACATCAACATGATAGAACTTGTATGCATGAGCTAGTGTCTGTTTACTATTAAAATTGCTGGTACAAAATTCGGGGTTCGAGAGTGGATGTGATTCATACACTGTGTCGACGTTAGTGATGGTCTGAAAGAATTTTTTTAAAAAATTTTGGAAGGTTTTGAAAGAGATACAACTGTTAGTGTAAAAGTGGTGTTTTGGTGTCTTCTAGTGATGAAGAGAACTTAAATTACTATAAGAATATGCATTTTTAGTGTAATAAAAAACACACTAAAGGCTACAATTATCAGTGGTTAATTTTCAGGTTGTCACTTGTTGTCTGTTTATTTTTCGTTGTAATGGTAGTTTAGAACAAAAAAAAAAAAGTAGTGAGAAAAATATAAGAGCAAAAAAGAATCGACGCAACTAATTTTTGTTAACGTAATTCAAACACAACGGTCCTATGCCTGCGGAATCTCGTCTAGTGAATGATTTTATTTCAACAATCATCTGAATTATCTATTGGCTTAAGCCTAATCTGTACTTACACAAAGAAATAATTGCAGCACCAATACCAACCTCAATTGTCACAAATCGCTCACTCAAATATCTCACAATACAATCAATAAACTCTCCAAAGAATACCCAAAAGAGTGTCAAAAAAATAAACACAAGAACACATTTATAGGCCTTTACAAGTGGTCAATCAATAGTGTTTTGATAGGTTTGAAACTTCTATTTAAAAGTTAAAATTATCCTATTAATTATCCTAAGTATTTATCACATAAAAGTTTTTATAAATTAGTCTTCCAACTATTCCAAAACTCTCTTGAACAAATATGATATTTATCTCCAAAAAATAGCATTTTAATAATAAGACTTTCATGTATTCAATCACCTTAAGCAATTTGGTTAGGAGTCTTAGCACCCAAGCCGACCCATGCTTCTAGTTTTGTTAAATATGCCACTTTCAAGTGAACCAAACTCAGTACAAATCAAAATTATTCAAGGTCCGAGTCGATGGGCCAAGTACATAAACAATTTCGTTATAACAGGACATGGAATGAGCAGTAGCAACTTTCCCAACAGACACATATAACTCTCTTTTTATTTTATCAATCAAGCCTTTCATCTTTGCCACAATAACTTCATTCTTTTGTAACTATTAACTTTATCACAATAACTCTTTCTTTTTTTCTTTTTTCTTTTTTTTTGTGATAGTTAATTTTGTCACAATAGCTAATTCTTTTGTGACAAAGTATGTTAAAACTAAAATCATTAACAATAGAGCAAAAAAAAAATATGTTTTTACACCTACATTTTATTACTAAGATGTGACTTAATCATACTATTGAAAGTTTGTGGTAAAGTTATAGAAGACTTTATTTTATGTGTGCTAAGATGTGATAAGAGGAGTCTATAAGTAGATCCTAATGTGACCTTGCGACCATCCATTGATGGTTAGCTATTAGACTTACAAAATATATTCAATTTAAAAGTCTAGTCAATACCGAAAGCGCACGAATGTTATTGCAATAATATATTACAATGAAATACTTTCAAAATGGAAGTACTTCAAGGATTAAATCCCTAGAGAGATAATATTAGTCTAAATTGAGCTAATGCAAACAAAATTGTTCAACTAATCTTATGGATTACCATTCTAATAGAACTCATAGCACTGTCAATACAATCGATTTGAAGGTAATCACTCAACTAATTAAGAACCTAACAATCTCAAATTTAACTTTCCTAACAACTATAGAATTAGTGATTAGTGGATTCAATTGGTGAATTAATGGTTAAACATAAACTTGTTGATCCTAAATATATTTTCACTAATCCTAACCCCTCCCGGTCTCTTGACTCGCCTTGAGAACTAGAATTCACCATTAAACCCAGCTCCCACTTGTAAGCCTAACATACACCAAATCTTTCAACTCATTGTGCTTAACAAGCTAGATCGGTTTGGTCAACTAGGGTTAGATCTCTCATTTTTCGTAATTCTAATCATGCCTATGGTTGTCAATTATAAGAATGCGTTAAAATCACCAATCTAAGCAAGCAACAATATAAGTCTTTACAACAACTTATTTAATCATACCAATATTCACCACTAATCACATAACAAATTAGCTATCCGTGGATTTAATAGTAACAATGGAAATCAACATTATAATGCAAAATATAAAAGGATCAAGGTCTAGAAATGCTAATTAAGTGTAGATATCCAAATTTTTGAGAGCCCAAACTAGATCCTCTTACACTAGACTTGCCTAGTAAAATTTGAGATTGGAACTAAAGATACTTAAGCTTTTTTAATTACAAAATAATATCTAATAAAACCATCAAAGTAGATATTACATGGAAAGTAAAGTTTCTACAATTGAGGAAGATAGGCCATTTGGGGCCTGATTTTCATGTATGACTGATACGATGGGGTTTCTCGAGGGCTTATAATAATGCCTAATTAGTTTACTTAAGTTTATTGTTAGAGCGACCTAACGGTGGGGTTAGGACACAACTATTGGCAGTTAATCAAGGTGTTGAGGCAATTAAGAAAAGAGTGAAAAGAATAGTGCTACAAGCATTGCCTGCTGCATCTGGCACTGCTCAGCCTCATAACTTGCCAATTTTAAAGTTTGCAATTTTTGTAAACAAAATCTTTTAGCTGTAATCGTCACTGATATTTTGGATGTGTGCAAGTCCATTTCTGAAGACAAACCATTTATAGAAAACATATCTTAAAGATTGGTTTGAATTGGATTAAGCAAATTAGTTTCCTTATTTTAAGGAGACTGGATCGGTCGGGTAACTTGGTTACATATACTGAAGATTTGAAGACTTAAGTTGGACTTATTGAAAATATTCTCCGTGATGATTACCTTACTACTTTGGTGGGAAGATTGATTGTAAGTATGTTAGCAAATCGACAGCAGTTTAAACACTCGAGATTTGTATAGGTTTTGTACTAAGAGTTTTAGCACTTATACATTCAATAATGAACTTGTAATTGTGAAGGCATTGAGTGTGAAAACAAGTGAATTACTTAGTTTCTAAAGGGAAATTTAGAGAATAAATATCTAGATCTTAGGTACAAAAGTGAGGTTGTTAAACTGGTGAGTGTTAAAACTTGAATCACTTGTTGTACTAGGTGTTATGATAGTGGATTATCTCTCTGACCGGAAACCGAACTACATAATCATATTGTTGTGTTCGTATTTGTTTTTCAGCAATCCATGAAGCAATTTGCATTGCTTGAAGCACTACTCAAACATACTTACAAATATAGTTTTCATTCCTCTAATAAGGTAATGCATCTCTTATTAATTTCTGAAACTTTCAAGTAGCATTATATTGTCAATTTGTATTTCTCTTACATTAAATTATTTTTAGAAACATAAGCATTATAAAGTTTTCAACTAATCCAAATTTTAATATTAACTAATAAAAATAAAACTAAAATGCAATTAATACTTTTGACAAAAGAAATTAAAAATAAATCACAAACCAGATTAATACTAAAAAACATTGAAATTAAATGAAAAAATTTAACAAAAGTAGAGTCTATATATTACTAAAATTTGTACTAAAAGGAAAGTCAAGCTACTAGAAGCTTTATTTTTTCCTCCTTCATCTTAGTTATATATTACATATGCAAGTATATATATATATATAATTTCTACAAAGCTTCTCAAATTTTTAAAGTATTAGTGTCTATATATAGTAATTCTTGAAATTATTACTCTTCAATTAATAAAATATCAATTAATTATTTTTTGGTTAAATTTTGTTATTAGTACATGTACTTTATGAACGTTGTGGATTTAGTCCCTATACTTTAATTTATTCAATTTTTGTCCTGACCCAAACAGTAACAGTTAAATCCGTTTGATTAAACTCAATTATCAGTCTTGTGCTACGGATACAGTTGTAGATTTAGTCCATATTCTCCAATTGAATCATTATAAGTGTCTAAGCATATTACGCATATGATAGTATGTTTGTTGCATTGGATTTTAACGAGAAATGAAATTTTAAAATTTGAAAAGTACGGATACTAATAACTGAATTCAACCATTATTTTTATATAATTGTCTTATCTTTTGCTTGTAATTATTAAACTAAAAAAAGTCAATGCTCACTGAACTTGTCTTTTAGAGGTACATATAATAATGGTTAAAGAAAATATAAAGTAATAAAATGTCAACTTTTTAGTATTAATGTAGTATTACATCATGGGAAATATGGAAAGTTATACCTAAATAATAATCAAATGAAGGGGTCACTTATGTGCAGACTTCAACTTTATTTTTATTATTTGGTGGGGAGAGTTGGCTGACTAAAATGAATCATACAAATAAATTTAAATTAGTTTTACAAAAAAATGATTTTTTCTTTTTTAATATATCTTTTGATTTTTAAAATAAGAAAAAAAAGCAAAGAAATAATTTTGAAAATAAAATATAGTTGGGAAGAGCATGCAGATTTTTATTTTTATTATTATAAAAGCATATAATTGTACTTTGAAAGTAAACAATTGCTTGCTAAAATAATAATAATAAAAGATGAAAAAATTTTAACACTTTTATTTAGTTAAAATATCTGCATTCTTAATCTACAATATATGTGTATGTCTGCAGTTGTAAATGGTGATAAATTATATGGAGACCATAACTATTTCTACTTTCTAATATATATGAGGTAAAATTATAGTTTTCATCCTTCTTTAGTTTTTATACTTTAATTTCACGTAATTTTATGCTTTATTTTTATAGATCATTAATATCGTCAATTATTCCGCTTAAAACGTAGATGTAATTTTCTTTCTTAGAGAACTCTTCAGACTAGGGGTGTAATTGAGCAGAGTTAATCTGAATATTGGAAAGCTTGAGCTTGACTCAATACTCGGCTCAAGCTTGATCAAGCATCAAATTTTAAGCTCGAGTTAGAGCTTGAATAAGCTCATTTATCAATTTTCGTACTCAAGTTCAAACACAAGCTCGAGCTCATTTGTATTTAAGCTCTTTCTATATAATAAGGATAAAAATGTGATTTCATATTATAAAAATCAATTTAAATGAAAATTTTGATTATGTCCGCGACCTATTCGAATCAAGTATTACAGTGCATGAATTCGACTCGACTGATAGCTCGAGCTCAGCTCGATAATTACCAAATCAAATTTGAGTTTTTTCAAGTAGAACTCAAATAGCTTGCAAGCACCAATATCTCATTTACTTACTATAGACTAACCACCGAAATTATAGAAGTAGAGGACCAAATTATGTCAAAATTATTTCGATTAAAATGTTGATGTAATTTTTTTTTCTTAATAACACTCTTTAGACTAGGGATATAATTGAGCAGAGTCAACCTAAACACTAGCAAGCTCGAGCTTGACTCAACATTCGGGACTCAATAATCAGCTAAAGCTCGATCGAACATCAAATTTTAAACTCGAGCTAGATCTTGATTAGTATCATTTATCAATTTTCGAACTCAAGCACAATTAAGTTCATTCATATTCAAGCTCAAGCTCATTCGTATTTAAGCTCTTTTTATACAATAAGGGTAAAAAAGTATTTTCATATTATAAAAATCTATTTAAATGAAAAATTCGATTATGCCTGTTACCTATTCAATCGAGCATTACAGTGCATGAATTTGACTCGGCTGATAGCTCGAGTTGCTCGAGCTCAACTGGATAAGTACTTGACTGAGTTCGAGGTTTTTTTTAGAAAAACTCAAATAGCTTGTGAATGTCTTATTTACTTACTTTAGACTAACCAATGAAATTATAAAAGTAAAGGACCAAATTATGCCAAGATTATTTCGATTAAAATGACGATGTAATTTTTTTTCTTCTTAAAAACACTCTTTAGACTAGGGATGTAATTGTGGGAAAAAAAAATAGAGACTAAGGATGTAATTGAGTAGAGTCAACTTGAATACTAGCAAGCTCGAACTTGACTCAACATTCGAGACTCAATACTAGGCTCAAGCTTGACCGAAAATCAAATTTTTAGCTCGAATTAGAGTTCGAATAAGCTCATTTATCAATTTTCGAACTCAAGTTCAAACCCAAGCTCAATTAAACTCATTAGTATTCAAGCTCAAACTCATTTGTATTTAAGCTCTTTTTATATAATAAGAGTAAAAATATAATCTCATATTATAAAATATATTTAAATGAAAAACTTGATTATGCTCACGAACCATTCGAATTGAGTATTACAATGCATGAATTCGACTCAATTGATAGCTCAAGTTGCTCAAGCTCAACTTGATAATTACTGGGACAAGTTCGAGTTTTTTTCGAGTAGAACTCAAATAACTTGGGAGCACCAATGTCTCATTTACTTACTTTAAACTAACCAATGGAATTATAAAGGTAGAGGACTAAATTAAGTCAAAATTAAATACATGCATTAAATCGAGTCGAACCCAAATAGTAGCAAACCTAAAATTTGAAGCTCAATACTTGACTCAAACTCGATCAAACATCAATTTCTAAATTTGGGCTAAGCTCAAGGCTTCAAGCTCGATTAAACTCGCTCAACTCTTATTATATAATAAGAGTAAAAATATAATTTCACAATATAAAAATATATTTAAAAAATATATTCAAATACTTGACTCAAACTCGATCAAACATCAATTTCTAAATTTGGGCTAAGCTCAAGGCTTATTTTTTTTTGTTAAACTCGAATGACTTGCGAGCAGCAGTGTGTTAGTCTCATTTACAACCCTAGGTTATTCACTTATTTAATGCGGGAACATAGGATTAAAAATAGAATACTAGAAACGAAAAACAAAGGTCAATAAATGGTGAATTCAGCAACTTAAAAACACAACAATGGTATTAACAACAGAATCTCTTGTACCGACAAACAAGACCTTTCACTCAAAGCCACTTTTGCTCAAAATATTATTACAAATGCAATGAACACTCACCTGGAAGAATATCATCATCAACACCACCTAAACCTAATATTATCATGGTTCAATCCACTAAAACATTTACCAAATGCAGCCTTTTTTATTCAACCAAATAGACTAGTTAGGCCTTTAGGCAAAGTTGTAGCTATATATTGAAAACTCTAAAAAGTGCAACAAACAATGCCCATCTACCACCACCACAACACTTGTGATATCAAGCCGAGTTTACAAGAACAAACAGCGGTGTATCTCCTAACCGTTCCCGACCCTGAAATAGAAACCGAGGAAGAATAAGAAATGAAAGCAAACGTTAATGGGTAACTGATATCGGGAGAATATGGTTTAGTTTATGCATGATTCATAGCACACCAGAAGTCAGAAACCAGTAAAAAAATGGTAAAAGTACCATGAAGGCCCCAGTACTAGGAGTCAGATTGCATTTTTCCCCCTTACCTCAAAAATTGGGCAAATTAATCCTTATACATTAGATCAACGAGTAAACTTATCCTTTCTGTTAAAAATTTCATCCATTTCTTCTGTTAAAAACTGACGTAGCTAATAGAATAACCAAACAGTTCCATATGGCATGCCACGTCTACCTCATGATAACGTATGGGGACCAGATTTTAACATTATAAATGGATGGAATTTATAACAAAATGGTCAATTTGCTCTTTGATATAACGTATAAGGACTAATTTGGCTTATTTTTTTAGTAAAGGGGACAAAATGCAATCCGACTCCTAGTACATGAGCCTCTATGGTACTTTTACCGTAGAAAAAGACTAATGGTCAGTAATTTCAAAGCTCTACTAGAGTGCTAGTTCATACATGGTCACAAATTTGCATTTGGTATTACATCCATGCCTTTATGCTTTGGTTGAATTTGATAAACAATGGTAATTTAACATGAAATTAACTATAACAAATTTTAGTTTTATTTTAAAAGAAATGATAGAGATGCTATTGTACAAACCTCAAATGAACAAAAAGGATAACAACTAGTTCATTAGAAGTCAACCTCCTTTGACACCCAACATAATGTTCATAAAAGAACAAATATATAGTGTTGAAGCTGACATTGAAACTATTATATGTTTGAGAACTTACTGCTCAGCCTAACATGTGCTAGTGTTAGGCCAAGCAGTCTAAATAAGTAGGCAGGGTACAAGCAGGTGCACTGCACATCCTATCAGACATGTCTATTGGAAAGAGGATAATGGTCCCGTGACATTAGCATAGGCTGAAAAAGAAGATTAACACTTTGCAACTATGAAACTCGAGCAGGAATGAGATTCATTGTTTCTCAAAAAAACTCGCAATTAGCTTTCTAATCACCGTAAGCAACATCTAGAATACTTTTTCCTCTACAATACCATGACATTTGTTTGTTTTCTTGCTGTTCTAAAGCTGAATTATGATTCTAAATATTTTTTTCTTTTTATGCCTACAATGAGTATTTGGTCTTAAAGCAAATCTTCCTAATAAAAATCTATTAATTAATTTTCTTATATTTTTAGGATCTTTCTCATCAATAGTTAAATTTTTTATATTACTAGTCAACATACTGGTTGTATATTGATCTTTAATTAAATCTTTGACCAGATAATCATTTGTTCGATTATCAGACTCTATTTTTCTTTTTCTATATGGATTTGTTGGTTCAGTATCCATCGGTTCTATTTTTCATTTTCAAATGAAGTGGTTTCTTCATCAGAATTATAAGTTAAGACTTTTATGTCTTCATCCTGATCTACTGAAGTTTTTTCTTCATCAGATTGTTTCTTAAATAATTCTGTTTTTTTCAGAATTACTTGAACTGCTACTATCATCATATTTTAACATATAATGATAATTAAACATACTAAAAAGATCTTTATGTTTTTCATAAAGTTCTTCTATTAACCCTAAAGATGCCTAACTACAAACTGCTCCATGGCATATTTTTATTAGAGTTTATAAGCTCAACCTTAGTTTTATCAGTCATTATGGTTTCAAAATATGTGTTTAAAGCTCAGGTTTATCACACGAACTGTGATTGATAAGGCAGCAAGAGGTATGAGATTAGCACCACATACCTTTAAACCTGATAATTCGATAACACAAGCGCACTCCACAATATGCACGCCGACTCGCTCTGCAAATGAAACAATCATTCATGTAAATAGCAAAGCAATGCTCTAATACGACAAAAAGGAAATCCTAAGGCAATCTCTTGTACTTTCCCCTTAATTCAAAGGCTCACTCATAGCAACACACTAGCATATTATGTTCCATAAAGGTGAAAAACGAGTAAGCTTTTGACGTTTTTATATAAAATTGAACTACCAAGTAGCCTAATCGCAGCAGACAAGGTTCCACCGGTGGCAACGAGATCATCTATTATCAAAGCACGTTCTCCAGCTTGCACGGCACCGACATGCATCTCCATTTTGTCTTTTCCATACTCTAAAGAATACTCCTCCGAGATAACCTCCCCTAATAAACATCAAAAAATTTAACAATTACCACAAAGATCACTAAACAAAATGCAACAATCAACAATACTCAACAAAAATCATCTTTATATATATACCAGGCAACTTATTGGGTTTCCTCATAGGAACAAACTTGGCACCAATAGCCAATGCAATAGGTGGACCGAATATGAATCCCCTTGCTTCTATACCTGCATTTTACCATACAATTATAAAGAAATATATACAATATACACTATTAAAGTAAAAAAAAAAAAAAACCCATTACTGGAAATTACCTGCAACAACAGATATATTTTGCCCTTTGTACCTTTCAACAAACAAATCAATAGTATCACTAAACGCTTTGGTATCAAGAAGCAAAGTTGTTATGTCTTGAAACATGATCCCTGGACCAAAAAATGAAAAGAACAGTTAAAGCGTAAAAAGAAAAAACAAACAGAGGGATCGAAAGTATGTTTTGTTTGAAACCTGGTTTGGGGAAGTTTGGGATGACACGAATTGCAGAAGAAATTTTGGGGATACGAGGGTCTTGTTGTTGTTGTTGTTCATCTTGAGACGCCATTTTTTGTTTTGTTGATTTTGTAACTGAGTTAGTGACTCGCTGATGAAACTCAACACGGGGACGGGTCGACTCGGATGGTATTGATTTTGGGTTTTGCGGGAGAGAGCAAAGTAGCTGTGAAAGAGGAAGACTGCGTAGTTGTCAGAGTGACCAACCCTAACAACCAATAGGGTAAACTAAACTCAAGCTCATTGAATTATTAGAAAGCTTCCGTTTTGGTCACTAAACTTAAAAATTTTATAAGATGATCATTGAACTATTTGAATATTTTCATTCAATGAGTTGTTAATATCACTATTGTATGGCCTTCTTCTCTCACACTGTCGGTACCAATTGAAAGCTCTACAGTTTAGTTTTTTTTTCATGAAACTGTTTTGAACCTCACGAATCTATGAACCAAAATTCAAACAACTTTCTTCTTCAACCTTTGACACTAACAATCAAATCAGCTTAGATCTAATGAATATTTTTCTACTCGTCGATGAGCATTGTTCTACCGTACTGATTGTTGAATCATTGCTTGAAACTCACCGACTAAACTTGACCAAAAAAAAACTTAACAAACTAATGACTTAAATGCAAACTTTCGAATAATTTAGTGACTATTTTATAACTTTTTGAAACTGGGTCACTAAAATGTAAATTTATTAATAATTTAGTGACCTCGAGTGTAGTTTACCCTAACAAATAATAAAAATAAATAAATAAATAAATAAATAACCAACTGTAATTTATTTATTTTTATTTGACGTATTTGACCTTGGCTTAAATATCTTCTTGTTGTGTCTAGCTTTCGCACAAAAATTTAAATTTGATTTAATTCGATTTGATTATAAAATTAATAAATTAAATTTAGTTTATTTGAACTTGAAAATCATCCTAACTCAAAACAATGAAAATTTGAATCTAAATGATCTAAATAAATAACTTAAAATAACCAAAACTATAAGTGATAAAAATTGGTAATGGTCTTACCCAAAAAATCAACCTCAAACTTAAATAATCCGAACTTATCACAATTCAAATTTAAAATTACCCGAACCAAATTGATCAAAAATATTAAAAGTTTATTTGACGCTATCTAAATTAACCTGATCAAAAACCAATCCAACTCAGCACGACCCAAAATTGATCTAAAGTTATAATCCTAGTTTCAACTATTAAGGATAAAAAAAATTGGAATTTAGAACTAAACTTATCTATTTTTTTTAAAAAAATCAACTTTGTTTCAAATTTTGATTTAGGGTTGAGGTGTTAAATAGTAAAGTCGGGATGGGTTGGAGTTAAATTTATATATGATATTAGTATATTTTATGTTTATTCAAGCTCAACTTGATCCACAATATAAATTTAAAGGTTTTTCCAAAGCTACTCTTATTTGTAAATGATTAACCCAATTTTATTTGAGTCTGCTCATATTATTTTCAATTTAGTATTTAACATTTAGATTTTTTTTTCTTTTATTAAAATTTAAAGTTGAATTCTTTCATTTTTTAAATTCAAATAACTTAACATATTTTTAACGTTTACATGGTATTATATTATTGCATATAATAATTTTATGTGATATGAATCACATAACATATAAAAATAAAATAAAAATATATTACAGAAATGGGTCAGATCGGGCTCAAGCCTTGAATGTTGAAGTTCAAGCCCGACTTATATTTTAAACAGACATATTTTTTGCTCAAGCCCATTTTTTAAACTTTGTGCTTTCAGCCAAATTTTCTTATACTGCAAGCATACCTTCAAGCTTGAATGGGTAATCTAACCCATGAACAGATCTAATTTAAGGTAAAACGAATAAATTAAGTTAAAAAATATATATTAAAATCATGAATGGTTATTGTCATAAAATAAAATAAATATTATCTCATAATAATCTGGCAAGTTATAAGGTGGGCTTTTTTTTCACAAGTGAGTATAAATAACAAAATAAAGCTGGACCAATACTTGGGTTGGGCTTTGTCCAAATGCACTTGTCAGAGTTAGTATAATGTATATATGTATTAATTATGCTCATTTGTTTTTAAATTATACTATTAAAATAGTAAATTGTTATGGGGTTTAGGGTATAGTGTTCAGACATATAGTACGAGGAGAAATTAGATTTGATTTTGGAAATAACATTATTAGAAGAGGTGGCCATAAACTCGAAAAGGATTAATTTGTAAACTCTTCAGCTTTTGAAAGGAAAAAAGAAGTAAAAATACCATGGAGGCCCTTATATTGGATGGTGTATTTTACCCCCTCGACTCAAAATATAGGCAAATTAGTCCTTGTACTTTAGCTCAAAGAGTAAATTGGTCATTCTATTAAAAATTTCATCAACTTCTATTCTTAAATATTGGTCCCTACATTAGCATGAAGTACACGTGGCATAACTGTTTAGTTATTTCATCAACCACGTTAGTTTTTAACTGTAAAAATGGATTATTTTTTTAATAGAAATGACCAGCTTACTATATAATCCAATGTACAAATACTAATTTGTCCATTTTCTAGTAAATATGGCAAAATAAAATCTGACTCCTAGTATAGGAACATCTATGATACTTTTACCAAAAAAAAAACGAAGAATAAGAATATCAAATTGCACATTGTATCAATATATATCTTTTGAAAAAGAAATATTAACTCTGTGATAAGTAATATTAGGGCCTCTTTGGATGGGCGTTTAACTCCAATGCGGTGCGTTTAATTTTCTTTTTGTTTCACGCTGTAATATTACTATAGTATCTAATTTCATCGTCACTGTTGTTTTTACACTTATCGTATAAAAACGCACTGTCCATCCAAAGGGACCTTTAGAACCGACCTTAATTGCTCGATTTCACACGAAGCACCTCAACATTTGGGGCAAGCAAGATAGACTATTTGGGACTTCACACCAAAACCGATGACACTAACATGCCTTTTGAATAAAGAGTAAAGTGACTTATGACATATACAATTAACTAAGATAACTCAAAATGGATCAATTTTTCATGTATGTCATCCATGACACGACCAAATGCATATATGATTGGACCACTTCCATTGAACTAAACACACACACACAAAAAAAAAAAACAACCCCATAATTTGCATAATCCCATAATTCTAGAAAATGTCAAAGGGTTCCTTTGACAATAAGCCAAAATTTCCAGAAGAGACCAACATTGCTAATTAGCTTTCGTGTAGTGTTCTGTTTTCCGACATAAACAAGTTTTGCACTATATAAAAAGGAAAAATAAAAATAAATAAATAAAAAACCCACATGTCTTTCGTTTTCTTAACGAACTGTCTTTGAAAATATATATGTGATAAGTTCAATGATTCTTCATTGATTGGAAAAAATTTTAGAAAACGAGAAACCCATGTTTGCCTTTGTTTTTGTACCCAGATTTTCGATAGGTGAGCTGAAACTGAACTATAAAAAAAAGAACCAAAACAGAACAGTGTTTGATTAGGTAAGTGATGACTTAAAAGGCGGTTTTGCCTGCCCCTGTTTGAACTATGATGTTGCCATTCTATGTATTATTTCATGCTTATCTTATTTTTTTTAATTTGGTTTAAATTAAATGTTTTTTTATGCCTGGGTCATTTTTGTTCAACCGTCTTAACCATTTTTTTCTTTTGTTTTTTAATTTAAAATTCATAGCAGGGTCGATTTTACATTAGTCGTGACGACGTGAATGGGGTCGTTGCGACGTCGGGAAGCTTCTCATCGTGACGTCGCTGTCTGTTTGACACCCTAGAGAACTCTACTTAAATCTGTCAATTAGATGGATAGAGTTTGATTTTGAATCGAGTTAAGTCGAATTTTAATTTTTGTAAGGTTCATTTTGTATTTAGGTTATTTCATTAGTTTTGGGTCAAGTTTTTTTAGATTTTTGTTGTCATTTCTAATTCAATTTAGACTTAGTTTGACTTAAATTAATTAGAATGTTTTTTTTTACAATTATAAATATAAAAACATGTTTGAGGAATCATTTAGAGCATAATCAAATTATTATAATATAAATTACGAATTGAAAAAATAAAACTCATAAAACTAATTAGTTAAACTCTAACTCACACATGACAATGGTTAATAATAAGACTCGAAGATTCACGTATTTTAATTAAAACGTATTTGCAATCCAAATTAGAATCAACGCATTCATAATTAGAAAATTTATTCAACCCGTTTAATCGAAAATTGATGAGAGTATCGATTCGGAACACGATATTGATTCTATTAATCGGGGGGCGGGTGTTGCAGTGTTTATCCCGATGTTTCGCGTAACTTCCTACAGCTTTCTAGAGAACCAACATAATCAGTTGCAACGAATTTAAACTTGTCTTAATACAAAGAACCAGTTTGGTCAGTTGGTTCATCTATTTAATTTTTTTTTCTTTTTTACATTTTTTTAACGTTGTTTTTAAGAATATCATATTCCACGATTTTCAATTCCCAACACAGAAAAAAAATCTAAAACTGTCATAAATTCCCACGTGTTAAATCAGTACAGACAGAACTAAACTGCCAAATCAAACCCTTAACTAACATGTGAACACCACACAAGTTGTCAAGGTTTCAGCCTCATGTGAATCATAAGTCTATGGGTATTTATAACTAATTATTTGTAAGGGTAAACTATAAAAAAAGTCACTTTTGTTTATTTCAAATTACATTTTAGTCACTTATATTTAAAATGTTACGTTACGTTATCGTTTTGTTACGAAGTGGTCATCCTACCGTTAGGCTCCGTTATCTCCCTAACGATGGTCCTATGTGGCAGTCTAAATGGGTTTTAAATGCCAACTTGGATGTCCTATGTGGCAGTCCAAATTAAATTTATTTAATTAAAAATCTATTTTCATCCCAGCAACTGGACATCCAAGTTGGCATTTAAAACCCATTTGAACTGCCACATAAGACTGTCGTTAGGGAGGTAACGGAGTTTAACGATAGAGTGACCACTTCGTAACAGAACGATAACATAAGTAACAAAAACGTAACATTTCAAACATAAGTGATTAAAATGTAATTTGAGTCAAACAAAAGTGACTATTTTTATAATTTACCCTTATGTGTAACAAACCCAATTTTTTAAATGTAATTTTTTATGATTAAATTAATTATAAAGACTTGATTTTTGTTCACATGAAGTATTAAGCTAAGATTTGTTGTAAAGGTAATAATTAAGACAGTAATAAATAAATTAAGACTTGATTCATTGGAATCATATTCATCGGCCAATGCCGATTTTCCTGTCGGAAGGTGCGGAAAGTGAGGAAATCAAATCAAATCCCTTTGAATACAACAACAAAAAAGGGCTAAATTCTGTTATTAGTATCTATACTTTGTGAAAGTTGTGGATTTAGTTCTAGTGCTTTTTGAATTAGTCAATTTTAGTCTTGTAATTCGTTTGGTCAAAATGTAATTTGATCAATAGTAGTTAAATTGGTTTAATTAAATTCAATCACTAGTATTGTACTATGTATACAAATATAGATTTAGTCCATATTCTCTAATTGTACTGCTCAATCTCTATACTTTTTCCGAATTTTGAGATTTCAATCTTGATGCAAAATGATAGTCATTAATCTATATATGGAAATAGCAAGTTGATATGTCATTAGACATATGAAAAGGTTAAAGTGCCTAGAAGATCCTTTATTATTAAATGGACCAATTTAGTCCCTATACTATTCAAAAGAATCAAATAAGTTTAAATTGTAATGAATTAACATTGACAATATAAAACCGTCTTGAATTTTTTCAATTGTAGTTCAATTTCCAAATGAAGATTTCATTTACAAAATTATAAAAACTTCAAAAATATTAATTTTGTTAAACAAGAAATGATATTTTTCTAAACAATAAAGTTAACTCTATTCCAGTTTGACCTTATTTGATTCTTTTTAATAGTATAAGGGCTAAATTGATCCATTTAATAGTAGAGGGACTAATTGAAGCAGGTCCCTATACTAGAAGGACCTTTTAGTATATTCACCCATAATATGTTTGTCTCATCAGATTTTGAAAATAACAAAATTTAACTTAAAATTTTCGTAAAATAGAGGGACTAATAGCAGAATTTAACAAAAAAATTTTGTTAGTGAAAGTTTCTTGTGAACGTACATTGTATGAGGTTCACCGCCCCCCACTACCCCCCGTATGATCTGGCAACTAATGATCAGCGCTTGGTTCCAAAGTACTATCCCCCCCAGATTTTGCGTCGATTCTACTCGGTGAAATGAATGCATTATGGGGGATAGCCTATGGGTGGGTATTCACTATGGCATTATGCATGTGACGTTAGTTTTCAACCAAATTTAATTTAGATTTTAAAAGTTTTAGATTATTTTAAGTTCGGGTTTGTATCATCTTAAGTTATTTCATAATGGATTCAAATTATTTTAAATTTGGATTAATTTTCACATTCGAATTAGGTGAATAACTTAAAACGGTACCATTTTATAATTTTGAAATGTGTTTAGGAGAGGTGAGGGGTGTTAAAAAAGGTGTCTTCATTTCCAAGTCTTTTCAAGAAAAGAAAAAACAACTCATACTCGCTTGAAATGTAAGGACCCACGTAGTCTACTAATTCCTTCTATCACTTGCTTACTATTTTCCTAGATTCAATTTTGGGTTTTTTGTTTGACCCACTCTTTCAAGGAATCTTCTCTTAGCCAGAAAGAAAAAAAAGAGGGTAAATATATATTTTGGTACCTAAATTTGGTTTCACGGTTCAATTTGGTGCTTAAGGTTTTTTGGTCTAATTAGGTACCTAAACTTATTTTTGTCCAATTAGATACTTGAATACGACTTTTTGGTTCAAATTAGTATTTGAACTTGACTTCATAGTTCAATTTGGTTCAAATAAGTTATTTACTGTAAGTAGATTTGCTCATGGATTGGACTATCCACCAAAGCCCAAAGGTCCACTCGAAATTTGAGAGAGTGGGTAAAAATATTGGGCCTAAAAACGGGCTTGGATAAAAAAATTAGGCCATTTTAAAACATGAGTCGGGCTTAGGTTTAACCATTCAAGTCCCAAGCTCGGCCCGACTAGACCTATTTTCTATGTTAATAGTATATTATATTATGTTATTTATATATATTATAATTTATAACACATGAAAATTCAATCTATAGTAATATATAATATTATTAAATATTAAATTTAAAATAATATAAAAAAATTTAAAAGAAATTATGGGTGAGTCTAAAATGAGCTTGTGTTAGTAATTTACAAATATGGACGGCTTTAAACAAAATTTTAAGCTCATATTTCGATTTGAGTCTAGCTTGGGCAAACGTTATGTTAATATAATGCTTAAGCTCAATCCGAACCCAATCCGACACATGAAAACTAAATTCAGAAAACAACAAAATGTATAGCAAAAGAAAAACTCAATTAAACGTGCTCCTCCATCTCCCCTTTTATATTTCTTCTTTCACTCTCATCACAATGCCCAAATAAACTCTTAACAATATCTTCGACTTTAGCTTAACTTTCTCACCACTTGTCACGCAATTTCCTTTCCCCTACACAATTCCCCCTTTATAAACCCTCACTCACTCTTTTTTAGCTCACAATTTAGTCCCCAAAGCTTCAAAAACTTCCACTTTTCTCTATTGTTTGATTATGGCTTTAGAAGCTATTAACTCTCCAACCTCAGCCACCGCTCCTTTCCGCTTCGATGATACTAATTTACACTGCCTTGAATCCTTTACTAAGCGTAAGCGTTCAAAACGACCACGTCTCGACCATGTCACTGCCGAGGAAGAATATTTAGCTCTGTGTCTTATCATGCTAGCACGCGGCGGTGGCCAACGATCTCCTTCTCCAACCACCATGCCAGAACCCACCTCGACGGAGGAGCAGAAACCGAGTTACAAGTGCAGTGTTTGTAACAAGGCGTTTAACTCTTACCAGGCTTTGGGTGGACATAAAGCCAGCCACCGTAAGCTTTCCGGTGGGAACGACGATCAGACGACATCGGCGACCGGGACAGCCGGTGGGGTTGTTACGTCATCCGGCGGGAAGTCACACGAGTGTTCCATCTGCCATAAAAGCTTCCCTACAGGTCAGGCCTTGGGAGGCCATAAAAGACGCCACTACGAAGGTGGGGCGGGGAATAATAACGCCGGCGCCACCGGTACCGCTAGCAGCGTGACGGAATCTGAAGGAGTGGGGTCAACCAACACAAACACCAATACCCATATCAGTAACCGGGATTTCGACCTCAACATGCCGGCTTTACTGGAATTCTCGCCGGCTAATTTCTTTGTTTCTGCCACCGGTGATGATGAAGTGCAAAGCCCACACCCTGCTAAGAAGCCATGTTTATCGATACCACCCAAAATCGAAGTCAACTTAACAATTTAAAACCCTTTTTTTAGTTTTAGATAACAATTCCATGAATTTCTTTTGTTTTTTTTTTTTTGGTGAGACGATTTTTTCCTGTACATAGAGCTTTGAACAATTCTTCAGTCTACTGTTTTTTTTTTAAATTAATTATTTAGTCGGCTTAATTCAATTCAATTTATTTAATTCGATAGCTTTCGTCTCAAGTTAGTGGTGGGTGGCAAAGGCGGAGGTTGAAGCTTCAGTTTTGGTGCATGAAAGGGATGGGTGGTTTCTTAACAGGTTGTGGCATGTTATGACACCATAAGGATCACGTTCATTCCTCTTTTATGGTTTTTTTTTTATTGTTATGTTCGAGAGAGAAGCATTCAATCCCATTAACTCCAATCAAATTTCATCTCTTTAATTTATAGTGATGCTACTGGAACAATTCGAAGTTTAAATACGATAATTTATGATTCGTTGTTGTATAAGTGAGACATCGGTAACCTAATAAATTAATAAAATCGGATCTTAATTATAGTGTATAAGAAGTTTTGAGGTGGAGGGTGATGTTTGGTGTGGATAAGAAGATAGGCATGAATGGGATGGGGAAGTGGGGGGAATTTTCTTTCAAGAGGTTTTGTTTGGGCACAAATTAATTAGAATGATAGGTCGAGAGATCATGATTTTTGAAATAGATCGGCGGTTGAATTAGTCAGACTATTGATCAATTGAAGAACTCGATTCAATTAATCTTTTCATTTCAATTTGATTCTTTATTTGGATCGATATATATAGTTAATCTAGAGAAACTTGTTTGCAAATTTTTTTATAATTACCACGCGATTGCCAAGCCTTATATTTTATTCATATAATATTAGTTGTATTTGATGAAGATTAAAGAGTTGATTCGATTCCCCTTTGATATCTTTGTTTGAGATTCTTTTTCTTGTTTGTCATATGCCACTATTAGTGTACAGGATGTGTGAACTATGAAGGGGCTGTGTGCTGTCTCTAAGCTAATAGCCATATGAGAAAAGTCGGAGGGGTGGTGGTGCTTTCCCTTGTTTTGCTGTCTTCCATGTGTCGCTATTTGGGTGTAGGCAATTCATTTTACGCGTATAGCAACATAAAGCTAGCTATGCCTTCGATGTTGTCATCCTTTTCTTTTCTTTTTTCCCCTTTCATTGCAATATAATAACAGGACTTAAATAGGTAAGAGTATTATGAAGCATTTTGTATTAGTGGTTAGATTATATTTTATATTTTATTCAAAATTGAGAAAGTTAATCCCTATATGTTAGATTAAAGAGCAAATTGATTTTTCTGTTAAAAATTTTATTATTTTATACCGTTAAAAACTGGCGTGATTGACAGAATAATTGAACAGTTATATGTAGTGTGTCAAGTGTACCTTATTGTAATATACAAATGTACAGTTTTTTAACAAAATGGCTAATTTGCTCCTTAATTTAACGTATAAGGATTAATTTACCCTTGTTTTTGTTGAGAGGAAAATGTAATATAATTTCTAATATAAGAACTTTCATGATATTTTTATCGATTTGAATTTGTGTCATCTAAATATCAAAAGTGTTAAAAGAGCTTTAACCTTTGTTTTAAATAAACCTTGACATGTTGGGGTAGGCAATGATTTTGGTCTCTCAAAATGGTAAATTAGCTTATAGTCTCATTAAATTTTATGAAATTACAAGTTAATTTAATAGTAAAATTACACTTTAATTTCTCAAAGTTTATTCATTATTTTTACCTCCTTAAAGCAATTTTTCTAATTTTACCCTGGATAACTTGATTGGGTATATGAAGTTGAATGTAATTTTTCTTTTTCTTTTCTTTTTATTCTCCTTTTAATTAATCATATGTTCATACGGACATATAATAGGAATATGGAATCATATGAAGCAACCGCCCATGAAAACCCATATAATATGCAATAAAGTTTACTTTTATTCTTGTAGTTTTCCTCAATCACATACACTTGACAAATATAGCAAATTAATGTATGACACATTCATCCATCTTTAAATACAATGCATGTGTATGGGTTTTTTTTTTCTATCTTTTTATCTGTTTCATAATCCATATTTGGGGTTCGTAGTAAGAGTGAAGCTAGAAATCGAGATTAAATAATATATTTTATGAGAATTAGTATGTAATTTAAAAGATTAAATTAAAATTTTATTATTTCAAGAATTAAAGTACAATTTTATCATATGCTAACTTAAAATTTTATAATTTAAAAAAAATCAAAAGTAAACTTTATTATTTTAAGAAAGTTGAGAACCCCGCTAGTCTATAGCTGTCTCTCTCAACAAATTTCGTTTTCATTTCCTTCAAAGTGTATGCATGGGCTTAAATAAAATAAAATAAAAAAAGTATCTCCATTTTTGTAGCTATAGCTTACATGTAAATGCTGATAAAGTTAATGTAACTTTCAAGGAACCTTCTTCCACAAACTACAAGATTAATGTACCTTGGAAATTTGATTTTGTCATTGAAGATACCTTCCAAAACTCAAAAAGTAGTGCTTAATCCTATGTATATAGGGAGATAATTAAGCTCTAAGTATTGTTTTAGCTAAGTAATATGAGGCACTCATTCCAATTTTTTTCATTGAGTTTCGTGAGCCCATATTCTCTTTTAATGCTTTTTTTGTTGTTGCCCACAAGTGAATGTTCCTCTTAGAGAGAGTGAAATTAAAAAAGGTGAACATAGTACAATAGATGCTTACTTTTAGCCTTAATTTAAGTGCAAAAAAAGTTTACTTCTAGATCTTAGACTTTGTCTAACTTTGGATGGGTGGGATTTAACTAAAAATATGTAGAAAATAAAATTCAAAATTATGAATTATGACTCAAATGTTAAGACATGCAATTGTGGTTGACAAAATGAAACATAAATAAATAAATAAAAATAATGATGAAGTCAACTAGACATTGTCGATAGTCTGAACAGAAAGGTAAGAGAACTATAAAAACATGGAAAACCGCGTGGAACAGTCATGGGTTACTGTTGAAATTCATGCCTACTATGGATTGAATTATGTGTTGGAGTTGATTATTATTTCCTCTTCTCTTGATTTTGTGAAGTCAATAATATAAGAGTGTTGGCATAATTGCTTGTTGATACCATTTAAAGGCACGAGTTCAAATTTAATCAAGCTCGGTGTTTACGTCCCCTTGGAAAGTGATTGTGCGCTAAGCATTGGATTCAGGGTTCTCCACAAAGTAAGGAGACAAGACCCTAGCTTGAGACAATACTGACTCGTTATGGGGTTTGTTGCTCTTGACAAATGAAACTTCATTCCGAAAGAAATTAACCTCCCCTCAACATATATAACACGTTGAAAGTGTCATTTTACCACTAGTTAAATCTAGGCATAACGACTTATTTAGCTCCCCATATAAATTTTCGCCTCTTTAGCTTTTGAATTTAGGGTCTGTTTGTTTGCCAGTAAAATATTTTCCGGAAAATGATTTACATTTCTGGAAAATGATTTACTGAAAATATTTTCTGGTGTTTGGATGAATCTGTGTAAAATATTTTCAGTTGTTTGGTAGTTCTGAAAATATTTTTCGGAAAAGTTGTTTTACATATATTAATAAAATTATATACATATTAATAATTTTTATATTTTAAATTGTTTTTCATATATTGCAATAATTTATTTATAAATAAATAAATCAAATTAAATATATCAATCAAATGGTTTAATTGTTCAAGATTGACAATAATCCTATAAGATTCATTCACATCACATGTAAATGGTAAAAACTAATCAACATATTTGTAGTTTAATAACTAAGTAGCAGCTCGTCTAGTAATGTATTGAAGCCGAACAATATATAGAACATATAGAAAAATATCTTATCTGAAATGAAAATGCACTTTCATCCACAAAAGTGGATCATATCTGATTGTATCTAATGAAAAATCCCAATACAAAATGAAAGATAAGGTTGGTGTTTGCAGTGTTAACCATATCCTTAGGCATTCCAGTGCCATTCCAACAAATGCCAAAAAGTTAAAAGTTTAGTACATGAGCCACTCCTTTCAGAACAAAGATTTAAGGATCAAACAATACCTACTAAAGGAATCATACAAAGATAGCTCTACCGCAAAATGACAAACGCTTATCTCTATCCTCATTGCTCATCATTTCACTTTCCCTTTTTCTTGCCCTTTTCAAATAACAAAATTGTTACAATGGCAGAAAGGAACTGGAGAAAAAAATTCATGATGTAACGAGATCAGGTGTTTCAGCCTCAATTGATAACCAAGCATATTATGTACTTTTCCCGTCCAATTATCCAACCAGTCACGCAATCTATTGATCTGTGGAATTCTCAAAACTCGTGGCTGCACCCAAGAGACATGAATTGTTCCCTCAACTTGATCAATTATTCCCTCAATCAGACGAACCTGCAATCATTATTCGCAAAAAGGTTATACAAGTTATCTTTAGAATTTTCAACCCGCTTAAGTATAGCTAGTTGCTACATGCAGGCCATGGATCAAATGTATACAATGGTGCATCGTCCATATGAAAAATTGAGACTTGGACTTCTACAAATGTTCACTATTCATAATAATTTGGATCTATAGGAACAACACTCAACTTTACAACCTCATAAAGCAACTTACGGGCGACAGTTTTTACAGACTTTTTTTTTTCAGAACAGATTCATTTACCATTGAACCATTCACGTAATCAAAACCATAGGCCACTAGGACATGCATAACATCAATAGTTCGCGCCTCATCCTCTTTGTTCGTCAGAAGGTATCCTCTCTCGCAAGAATTCCTCAAACTGCAAGAACTACAAACTTGATTCACAAAACAATTTATCACTATCGAAAACAGAAAGAAAGAATGGCAATCTTCTGCATAAAAAAACCGCAAAATTGAAATATGAAGAACACCAAAAAGAAAGCAACATTATATATTAGTAAACAAAAAAGGAGTAAAAGAATCAATACTTACATCTCCTTCATCAAGGTGGACACATTTCCTCAAGAGTTTTGCAGAGAAAACCACCTTCTTGTCAGCATTCGGACATCCAAAACCAACCAAAATTTGAATATCCTGTCTCGACAATGACCTGAAATCAACTTTCTATTTCAGAGCCAGGCAAACTAACACTAATCAAAACAAGTGGTTCAAAATAAGTCCTTCCATAAACAATTTTTTCATAAATTGAACATATTAATTCAGCCAAAGAAGCAGAAGACTGCTAAAGAGGGACCAACATTGATACAAGCAGTTTGCACAGTCTTGTAGTCCTTAAAATCAATTCCAGCATCATCCTTGACTTCCTCAACAACATTAGTCATATCAAATCCCAAGTCTTCCACCATCTTCTCATCATCTCTTCTTTTATGATCAAAATAATTTTGCTGCACTAATCTCTCCATCAATTCTATCCACTCAGGCCATGGGTGCACCATCTCCACCTCCACCTTCTGCCCCCTATTCTACATTTCTAACTCGCCCAACTTAGTCACTGAATCAGTACTCAAAACACCAACTTCAGCCTCACTTTTAGCATCCTCAGCACTTTCCTTATTCTCCCCATACTTGAATTCCCTCCAAGCATGAATCCTCTGAAAGCACCTCCGTTGGGTAAGTCAGTTAACTCAGGTGAATCAGACAAAGCGACATCGTTTTTGGCACTACCAGAATCAGAATCTGTCGCCTGTAAGACTCTTTATCTGTAAATGATTCCAACAGTCATCATCTCAAACATAACAAAAAAAAAACATCAAAGCAAAGAAATTCAGAAGGGAAAAAAGAAAAAGAAAAAGAAAAAAAACTACAACAATGGAAGTTTCAACAAACAATTTGGATTTTCTGGAATCAAATCAGTGAAAATTAAATAGAAAAAATGTTTTCGGAATATTCAACAATGGAAGTTTCAACAAACAATTTGGATTTTAAAAGAATTAAATGAAAAAATATACATTGATGACAGAGAGAACCACCGCTTCGGGTCTTCTTTTATTGACTGTGGCTGCTAATTTTTTAAGGTTTCTTTAAAATACAAGTAAGGCCGACGGTTGACGGAGATGACGGACGAAGATGGTGAGGTAAGGTGACGAACGGAGATGAGGAGGCAGAGGATGTGGAAGAAACTTTGCTTAGAAGAGAAAGAAGATTGCTTGGAAGAGAAAGGAGAAAGGGAAAATGTCTTACGGATTAGAAATCGGTAAGACAATTTCCAAAATTTTGCTTTGGATTTTACCCGTGTTTGTAAAATGTTTTCCTATGGAAATCATTTTACACAAAACAAACACCGTAAATGAATGAAAATGTTTTCTGGAAAACATTTTCCACCAAACAAACACACCCTTATATTTGTTTGTCAAATCACCTTAAAATGAATGAGGTGGCAGTCCACGTGTATGCCATGACAACAAAGTCAACAAACATTAACTTTCTCATAAATTTTGAGGTGATTTGATAAACAACGTAAATTGATAGTTGTTACTATTAGTGATTAGGTATAAACACATGATAATTAGATTTTTAATTATTATTACTATTAGTATTACAATACAAACTGCTTTAAAATTCCACCGAATTAATTGTTAGTTTTCCTAATAGAAAATAAGGATAAATTTTGTCCTAATTTGATAGTTAACTTTATTATAATATTTGTATTTTGGATTTCTAAAGTTGAATAATATAAATTTCTGAAATGGTGTGATATCATTGTTCGAAAATTGAAAAAATTCATGTAAATTTTTGGGCAATTACGTGGTACAATTTTATAGTGTCACATATAATATTCTAATAATTAGACCAGTGGTTGTATCGATTGGACTATTGATTCTCGATTCAACTGGTTTGATCGATTTATCTATCAGACCAACAATAATTAAATAAAAAATTTAAAAATCATACAGAATAAGAAAAATGAAAATTTTATTAAACTGGTTCAACTATTGGTTTTTGTCTCAATTTTCGATTTTTATTGGTACATTAATCGATTCTCAGTTCAATTGGTCCAACCAACCAATCCGGTCATGTTGATAGAATCCAAATTTAAAGACTAAAATAGCTCTAATTTTTATGTTCAAGTACTAAAGTGAACTAATTAGTAAGTTAAAAGGGCCAAAAACTATATGAGGAGAAGAAAATTCAAGCTTCAACAGTCAAATGTCAATCGCAAAGCCAAGAAGCTGTGATATCTTATATCTAACTTCTTTGTATTTGCATATTTGACCGTACGGTGTGACTTGGACTTCCACACCACCTCCGCATTCTAAGTTGGTGGCCAAATTATTTACAACTAAATATCATATCATCGTAAATATATAAAGTAATTAATTTCGATTAAAAATTAAAATATATCTCAACTTAAATCACAATAAATTAAAAATATTCACACCAAATATTAATATATACCTACATTCAAATTCTCAAAATTTTAGTTTTTACGAATATTATTAAGAAAAAATTATTTTATGGATTCTTCTCACAACAACGTTATTCAAAGTTTATTTTTAATTATTTAATGATATTTCAACAATTTTTTCCATGTCATTGATATATGATTTTGATAATCTTTTATATTGAACCTTGAATTCGAACATAGCTCTAAATCTCGAATCTCGAACCCAAGTTTAGAGTTCGGGGTTTGAGATTCAAAGTAAAAAAAATTACCAAAATTATATATCAATAACATGAAAAAATTGTTAAAATGTCATTAAATAATTAAGAAGGGACCATGACTGATGTGGTGAGAAAGATTTATAAAATAATATTTCATTACTAGTACTTTATCGATAAATTAAATATTCAATATTAAATAGTAATTCATAATATATATATACATATATTAAAGTTAGGAGTGAAACCGATAAGCATAGACTGAAAAGAAAAGGTTTAGGCAAGTGGGTTTAACACAACTACAACTCTTATCTCTTTTTGTTTTTGCTTTTTACAAAAATTGGTGAGTATTCATGTTAGTAAGTGATAGAAAATTCCTGGAAAAAAGGTTAGATAATTCATCTTTGAATCAGGTACCAGATTCAATGTAAATGCAGTATCCATTATATATATATATATATATATATATATATATATCAACTTTACAAGTTCTTTCCCTCTAATTATTATTGACTGTATTTGCAATACTTGATTGAATGGGGCATAGTTAAAAAGAAAACAAAGGGGTAACGTGCAGCTGCAATTTCATAAACATTATATATATATATGGGTATTGAGTTGAATGATATGAAAAGGGCCATTGATGATGGAAGCAAGAAAGCAGCAATGGAATTAGTGGAATGAGATGAAGTGGGAACATGTGTGGCTTTCCACATTAACCATTAAAGCTCACAACTTTGAAATGGGTAAATTTTTGTTTCTCTTTTTAAATGAAAAAGGGGGGATGATCATTAAGAGACAATGTGCGGACAATAGGGTTGAACTGGAACAGCTTTTTAAATGGGCAAAAAGGTGTTGGAAGTGGAAGAAGGTGAACACTAAGACAGAGATATAGTCTGTGTCTATATGATGTTCGTCAAAATGCTCCTATCAAAATGACATTAAAAAAAGAAAACGCCCACCGTGGGGCTCGAACCCACGACCACAAGGTTAAGAGCCTTGCGCTCTACCGACTGAGCTAGACGGGCTTGGCTGACATCTGAAAATGTAGTATGGCTTTTAACATAAATAAGTTATAGTTGATCACGGGAAGCCCAAAATAAGCCCAGGTGTGAGGTAGGCCTTGACTGGACCAATTAGCTGCCTTTCATTTGTTGAGGCTAAGATGACGGCAATGGTAGCCCAACCACTCTTTAAAATATAAATTTAACCCAAAGAAATACTATAAAATTTCATTCATAGATTTGTTCTTTTGTTTTTAAATGCCAGCATTTACTACAAAATTAATTATTAATTAATGTAATCTTTGAATAATTACTTTAAAATTGGTTTTTAATTGCTATTTTGGTAGTGCTAATATCTGCATTTTACTATGTTTTTTTTGGGTATAAAGGATGTGGTGGCCTTTCGTCCCATTAATTTTCTCAAGGATAATTGTTGTATAAAAGAAAACAAAATCTTATTTGGAAACAACTCCATAGCTATCGAATTGATACTCCAAATCGAATTTATGTCTTCTTACACTATCATTGACAATAATATTAATACCAATTAAACGAGTCTCAAGATTGGTGCATGCTAATGAGACAAAAGTTTTGATAGCACTAGGGGAAAAAGGCAGTGCTAGAAGAATACAAACACAGTACCCCAATCCTCTAAACAAAAACATAGATGCTTTTAGCACAATGCTCAGCCATAGGTTATTACACGTACAAAGACAAAAATGGTTTCATGTTGATGTTCTTCAAGTAGATAGAAGAATTTTGTGCTGTTGGTTGGGAACTGATAAAAGGAACCATAAAAACCTGTCATGTTATAAATATGTATATATAACACTTAAATCTGCTAACTTTTTTGGTGTTTTCAAAGGTGGGAGACAGATTTAAAGCTTAATTGACGTGGATCTAAGTGTGCAGCAAATAGTATTTAGACAGCCAACAGAAAAAAGAAGAAACATAGAAGGTAGGGTTAATGGCATAAATGTAAAAATAATAATATATTCCATGGTAATGAGGATAATGGGGATGGTTATCAGGTTCTGTTTTAAAACTTTACATGTATGTCTATTCTCACGTCACGTAAGATTCCCACTAATTTACTTACCATCAATCATATCATATCAATCTCAAACCAAAACTTTTACTTTTTTTTAAAACTATATAGATACAATAATTAATTCAATCTACTAGAGTTTGTGTTTATGTGACTCGAATCCCGTTACTTATTGAAAAATAAATATAGTGGTAAAATAAGAGGATCTATGGAGGCGAAAGGCTAAGAGTCGTAGGCCCGAGTTGAGCTCGTATAGAACTATACTCCTATTATTTGATTTTGATTGGAATAAAGTTTTTCAACCCTTAAATAGATGTAGTCGAAACACCTCTTGTATTATTTGTTTTTCAACATTAGTGAATTTTTTCTCCTCTGTACATGATTTTTTCCCGAAAGGGTTTCTACGTAAGATCTATGTGTTCTTATTTTTCTTATTTTGCGATCATTCTATTGCCAGTATTGACATTTATTGTAACATATGTGAAGTTAAATCATAATATATTATGTTGTATACATAAACAACTTCATTTTTTACTTTCAATTATAATAAAATGTGATGTGAAAAAGTTTAAATCATACCCATGACTTTTATTTTCGAATTCATAGTTTTGAACCAAAAAAAAAAAAAAACTTGTATTGCTTGATTTGTTATTTGTTATTGTTTACTAAATTTGGAAAAGTTACAAGTTGGGTATTAAATTGTTCAAAAGTTTCAAGTTGGTCATTAGCTCACTAATTTGGTAACGGACGTCAAATGTGGGGACGAGTAGATCTAGAATTTGATCACTTTTAAAATAATTACAAGTTGGTTATTAAACTATTAGTAAGTTTACAAGTTTACACTTTGGTCACTCAATCTTGACACCATTACTCCTTAATTCGATAATCCAATTAGTATCAACAAGTAGCAAAGCCATTGTCAACCAGATGTCTCACCTTTAACTCAACCGACTCAACAACCCTTCACTTTTAACCCACTCACCATTTACCCTTCGACCAAAACTATAACTCAAGAAAATCCACAATCAAGCTATTCACACACTTTTACCTCGAATTAGCAACCATATACAAGAACTAGCACAACCAAAGTAAACAAAAATACAAAAAAAAAAACAAAAAAAAGGGAAGAAAGTATCCTATTTTAGGAGTACTAAACAAGAGATACATAAGCAAAAGGGATAAAAAAATCAGAGAAAATAGAATAAAATATAAAAAATAGGAGACTTAAATGTACCAGTCTACCAAATTCTTCCAGGAGCTAGTTGGAGAGTTCTAAGTGACGGATGCTCAATCTAAAAATTCAATGAGAAAGTCTCACCGAGAAGAGGAATGTATCGAAGTTAGGCTTCAATCCCACAATAATGGACGGAGATCAAACAACTTCCCTTTTAGGGCTTCAAGTTTAAGTCAATAGAGTTAAGTCTATTTCAAGTAAAATTAAACCATAAAGTTGAAAGTGAAGGAAAAAGTCTAATTTGATGTGTTTATTTACATCTAATCAAAGTTCCCTTAAATAAAAATTTGATCTCTAAAGGAGATTAAGTTTGAGAAGATCTCTAAAAGTACGTTGATTGCTTGAAGACCTTTTTAACGATTATCTCAGAGGAATTAGTGATTGTAATTGATTGAATCTCAACAAACCATCTATTGCTTATATATTGCATTTTTAGGTTGGAAGTATCAGATTGAAAGCACATTAATTGTTCAATTACAATATGTTTTTAAGTGTAAAAATTGTACGTAAAGTGGGTTGTGTTTATCAATTTACATCTAAGTTTTCATGAGGAAAGATTTAGAGGAAGAGTGATTTAGTTCGAAGTATAAGAGTGAGAGGTTGCAACTTGGTGAGTGAGTTGGACTTAATCACAACTTGTTATTTATATTGTATTACTCTCTGGATAAGACCTTGCAAACATGGGAAGTTCTTGAACAACATGAAATTTTTTGTGTGTTCATCTATATATTCTTATCCGTAGTTACTTCAACCAGTAGTTGCAACTGGACAAATAGCTAATAGGCAAAATCAACGAACTTTCAATAGCCAAAATGAAAATCTGCTAATAGTTAAGTGGCTAACAATGTAACTTTCCATCTTATTATTAATCTACTCGTCAAGGTTAAGCTTTTAAGAAAAATATTTTAAAAGTACCAATGATAAAATAAGAGTGGTGGATTCTATCCAAATTTATTTTGATTTAAATCGCAATCATATTGATATTATGATAGTGTGGATCATTTGGAGATATTTTTTATAATAATTACTGAATCTTAAAATTCAAGCATCATCATTGAACTAGATGATGAAACATAATCAAAAGTTTCTAACAACAATGTGACATCTTTTCATTCACTATAGTATATAAAATCATACACTCGGTGAATTATAAATACATACATACATACATCTTCAACCTATTTATTATATTCTAAATTACACTTCAACTTCAAAATATTCTAATTGAGTCCTTAAAGTGTCAATACCATATCAAAATGGTTCTTCAGTCAACCTAGTATTAAATGCTACCTCAAATCTGGAGCAAAGCATAATTAGAACACAAGGATCAAATTGTAAATGTGTGTGCGCGCTTATTATATGTATGGCTTGGATCTGATATTCAAGAAAAAAAAGAAATAACCCTCCTCTCATATCAAATCCAAGTTATCCATGTGATACGTACACACTTATTTACAATTTGATCCACATGTTTTCAATATGTTTCCCATCAAATTTAATTGGTAATTAACACCTAAATTAATGACTATGCTGACAAAAAACCCTATTAATAAATATGGATACTTCGAGATTCAATTAAAAACAATGTTGTAAGAATTGGACTGATCAGACCATCTATTTAACTAGTTAAATTGCTAGTTCAACTATAATTAAATAAAATAAAAATATCCATTCTATTTCTTGTTATATACCATCGATTGAACCACTCAAACCATCAAATTTTAATTCAATCAATATGTTTCAATTTTACAACACCGATGGAAAACACTCTTAAACTTTAGAAGAAGCCCACTAAAAATTTACCCATAGAGACGGAAAATGAATCGAAGGGTGGAGATAAATAATAAGGAAATGGTAAGTATATATTTCGGTTCAAATTGATACTTAAAGTTTTTTTGTGTTCAATTAGGTATTTGAACTTGACTTTAAGGTTCAATTTGATACCTAAAGTTTATTTTGATCAAATTAAGTACCTGAACTTGGCTTCTTGATTCAAATTATTACTTGAACTTAGCTTTTTTGTCCAAATCAGTACTTAGTTATTTGAACCAATTTGAATTATGAAGCCAAGTTCAAATACCTAATTGGATAAAAAATTCAGGTACTAAATTGAACCTTGAAACTAAGTTTAGTTACCTGATTGGATAAAAAAAAACCCTTGAGTACTAATTTGAACCTTGAAGCCAAATTTAAGTATCAACATGTGAATTTACCCATCTGTCGATTTAATCGGTTTTTTTTCTCATTTAATCGATTAGTATCAATTCGTGAATCAACCGATCTAATATTTTTCTCTATATTAATATTTCAATCGATTCTTAATCCAGATAAGAATAATATGATTTTGAGAAGGAGAAAATAAAGAATAAAGAAAAGATGAAATCCAACCGCGCAACATATAGAAAAACAAAGAAAGAATAAAAAGGAAGCGGAAACACGTAACTGGTCGTGCCCAGGCCCCAGAGTTGTGGAAAATATTCCTTTCCTCTCCCGATTACCGCACCACCACCATCACCATCACCATCACAACACAAACTCTTTAACCTAACCATGGTTAATTTTTAACTCAAATCCACCTTCATCACCTTAATTTAATTTAATATCACCACCACCACCTTACAACCTTCCCTTACGTTCCCCTTTCTCATTGCTATATTAGTATTAACCCTCTTAGCCTCTGCTTACTCCCTGTCACTTCACTCCCTTTGCTTCATTTTCAAGTATTCTCTTCTTCTCCGATCAACAAAACAAAATCTGGGTCTTCTTTTTTTTTTTTTGTTTGAATCGGAACGGTGGTGGTGAGTTGAAGAAGAACAAAAAAATGAGCTGCAATGGCTGCCGAGTTTTACGAAAAGGATGCAGCGAGACATGTGTGTTACGATCTAGTTTACGGTGGATTGAATCGGCTGAAGCTCAAGGCAACGCTACCTTGTTTCTCGCTAAGTTTTTTGGCCGGAGTGATCTCCTTTCGCTTATCTCCTCCGTCCCTGAATCTCAACGTCCCGGTAAGTATGTTATGTCCCTTCATGTTTACGTTGATTACACATTTGGTTAAATTGTATTTTTGGTCACCTTATTGTATTTAAATTTGATTTAGTCCATACAAGGGCGAAGTGAGGAAATTTTGGTAAGAATATAAATTTTTGAGGGTTAAACTTAAAAATTTCATGCTAAAAAGGATTAAAATGTATTACAAAACAATATGAAAGTTTAAAATTACAATAAATCCACTTTATCCAAGTGGTGGATTAGATTTGCCCTGATTTCATATAAATTATTTACATAATTTTTTATTAAAATAATACTTTTTTAAATAAAAATTCAGGTTGGTATTTTAATTGAAATAATTAATAATTTTATTTGAATAAACTGATGATTATAAAGGTAGAGGATGAAATTATATTAAAATTAAAGTACATTGATTAAATTATAATTTGAGTATACTAGATTCACCATAACATAGTTTGACCTTTTTATATAATTTTACGTGTATTTATTTTAGTTTTTTTTTTTTGGGGGTTATAGCTTTGTTTCAGTCTTTATTGTTTGAGGCATGTGGTCGAACTGTGAACCCGGTGAACGGAGCGGTGGGGTTGTTATCGAGTGGTAACTGGCATATCTGTCAAGCGGCGTTGGAAACGGTTCTTCAGGGCGGAGCTTTACGACCAATTTCGGCTGGATCCTGGACACCGAGTTGTGACGAGTCATCTGATCGTTTCTGTGTTAACTCGTGCAACTTTGAATCGAAGCCGTTAACGACGTCGATGATGATGACGGGGAATCAATCGGTTTTGACGGCGCCGTCGGATCTTAGCTTGTCTGTGACGGCTAAGTTGGGCGGAGAAATGAGAAATAAAACGGTGTCGTTTTATTCAGAAGAATCGGAGATTACCACTCTTGGAAGCAATGGAAATGAAGAAACCCAAGACACAAAAATTTTGAATCTCTTTGTTTAAGAAAAATAATTACTTTTTTTATATATAAAAAAATTTATCTCTTTTTTAATATATATATATATATATATATAAACTGCCCATGTCGTCCATACTTAATAATGAAGAAAATAATATTATTAGCATAAACCCTTTTTTTCTTTCTATTTTAATTATAAAATTGTTTGCTTTATAATCGAGCCGAGTTCAAATTCAATTCAAAACTCGTTGTTTGAAACTTAGCTTAATGTTATAATATTTCAAAATAAAATTGAATTATTAAAATTTAACTTGATTAAACTTATTTATACAAATTATATATTCTGAATTGAGTTATACAAATTACTCGAGTCGAGTATTAAGATCATTCAATAGTTTGAGTAATTCAAGCTTGAACTCGAATTGAGAGCGATTAAGATGAGAATAAATAAATAAAAATGATGTGTTTGGAGGAAGAAGAGAATGAAAACAACAATACTGAAAGAATATATGCAAAGACATTAAATAGATGAAGGAAATGGAAAAGAGAAAGGGTTTGATTTTGATGAGAATGATTAATGTTAATTAAGTAATGAATGATAAGTTTCATCATTAATTGTAATTAGTAGTAATATTTCAAATTTAGCAAAATAGATTAATCAGCAATTTATCTAATATAAGCATTCATTAGCCTTTTTATCTTTGGTTTGCTGCACTCTCTCATTACTATAACTTCTTAATTACACCCATCTTCAATACATAATCCTTGAAATGATTGCCCCCCAAAATGATAAGTTTCAAATTTCAATTATTTTTCTTAAAAAGGTTTTGGTAACATTGAGGTGTCAGTCCGGATTTCACTTAATTAAAATTATGCGTGAACGAGTTAATTTGTTAAGTTGATTATTGAATTTCGTGTTTGTACTTATATTTCACGAACCCACTTTATAAAATTAAATTCATGACCCTATTAGTCAACATCTTGCGAGCTTGAATCAAAAGAGGATCGCACACTTGACATGTCACACATATTCATTCCCAGACATAATCCTTGTAAACACTCTTTTCTCTAATACTCTCACCTTTCTCCTCTTCTCCCGATACTCGTATTCCGATCATTTTATGATACCTTGTATCAACACTAAAAAACACTCTTTTAAATTTTGATTTATACTTAAACCCTCAACACAAATCATTAATAATAAGAGTTAAATTAATTGTAATAAACGTATGCATGCATAAGGACTTATCTAACAAAGCAATATAACTTAGGGGTCTTTTTTTAATATAATGAAATATTTAATCATTTAACTAAAATGGAGCACATGAGGATGAAGTCAGCTGATTTGAGTATTGAAACTGTCTATATGCAATGAGTGTTCTCATATGTCATATTACATGCAACTTTAGAAAGTGTAATCAAATTAAAAAAGACAATTAATTAATTTTTTTTAAAAATGTGTTGGGGTTAGTCCAAAAATTAAGAATTATTAAATAAAAAGGAAAAAAAAATGGTGTGGTACACGTCAGCTTCACTCAAAAAAAATGGTGGGTTCGACGGCATCACCCATAAATTCTTCTTTTTTGCTCATTTGTTATTAGGTCAAATTATAGTTTTGCTCCTTTTACTATGCCCACATTTAGAATTTAATTTATATATTTTAATTTGACATTATTTAATCTTTTTATTTGTACTATTCTTTAAGAGTTTGACTGAGTTGGCGTCACTCATCCACCGGGTTTAACTTAGTTGTGAAGTTATTTAAAACTTATTACCTTTACAAAGCAACAAATATTATTTTGAGGGCATTTTTATCTTTTTATGTTTTCATATAAAATCTGAGAAAAATATATACACATGATGAGATTTGAACCTAAAGTATCGTAGTTTTTATTATATCAACTATACTAATTGTCAGGGGCGAATCTAAAAAAAACCTTTTTTGGGGCCAAAATTGAATTATAAATTTTATCATGTATTATTTTATTATTTTATCCTTTTTTAAGGGACTAAATAGGATATTTTTCATTTTGAGAGAGGGCAAAGCATAATTTTCTCCTATATTAATTTATAATTTGATAATTTGTAGAGGGATTAGAATTACAATTTTTTTTAATTTTGGGGGGCCAGGGCCCTTGCAGCCCTACTTGCGCCCTTTGTATTTTTTTTTTATAAACTTGCTGCATAAAATTTTCACTCATATCATAGATGTGCCATAATCTAATTTTTACAATATGTTATTAGTTAGTCTGAAAATAAAATTGTTAACTATTCCCATTAAAATATTGACTTAAAATTGTTACACTGATATCTCATCTAAAACAAAGAGAACCGAAAGTTCAATAAAAGAAAAACCACATCAATATTTTGACGAGAGTAATTAATGGTGTTAACAAATTAGATTAGCTAATAATCGTATGGAAACGGAAAGATTAAATCGTTCTAAAGTATAGAGATTAAATCATAAATATAAGTAAAACAGAAGGATCAAAATTAAAATTTGACCTTTCATTATTATTTAAATTGTTAGAAGAGAAAGGGGTTGATTGAGAGGAAAAAGCAAAAAAGCTTATTTGTTCGATTCCATCGCTTCGCCGCGTCTATTTGCATATGCTGTGGATCCCACTCACCATCTTTGTTGAACTTCATTCACTCACATTTCAGAATTTGGATTGGATTGAATAGGATTGAATATTAGAGTACTTTATTCGTTATTTTGGCATTATTCAAATTACATCACCAAAGTCTGTAAAGCATGTCTCTCGTTGTCCACAATTCAGACATAAATTAAGGGAAAAAGAAAAGTGAAATAAAGAAAGATGAAGTACTCATGAGAATCGATTCCGATAGTAAAAAAAGAAGAGAAAAAAAGTTGGGGGTTTTTTTTTTAAGCATCAAATATAGGGCTTAGACAAGCTTCGGTTGTTGGTAGATTTCAATACATATGTATTAATGATCATGAAAGTTAGAGGTTATACTTAAAAGCAATGACTTGAATCGATTTTAATCATTGGATTTTGTCTAGTACATTGACGGTGACATGAATTATTTTTTTAGTAAAAATATATCGTGCATAGGATTTATTATATAATGAGACTTGCCTAATATATCACCATCAATGGGGACATTTGATTTGGAGTCCATGCCTAGCAAGCTCATGATCAATGTCTTACACCTTCAACTTGTTACGTGAAAACTTAAGATTATTTATTTATTTATTTATTTAAAAAAAGATAAGGAGAAACACTAGGGATGGAAAAATGCACAAAAGGTGCGAGAAGAACAAGAGTGAAGCAATAACAAAGGTGAAAGAAGTTCACTTTTTTCATTTACTAGAGCTTGGTTCTTGTGAATTTGGCTAATTGTAAGCAAAATAGGGTTTTCATCTTTTCTTTTGTCCCTCCCTTTTGTTGCTAGAGGGAAAAAAAAAAAAAGAACTTTTCCCATCAACTACCTAATCGATACCGCTCATCCTTTCCCCACTCCCGTCATCATCCTCTTCTTCATCCCATTTGTCATGCATTCTCCCATCTTCATATTTGTTGATAGGATACCAACCTTCGAATTTTTTCCTCTAAGGTTGTGCCTATGGGCTCTTTGATTAGAGGTGAAACTTAAATTGCGATCATTGATATTTTGCAGGTAAAAAAATATTATGAAAGCTTTTACACCAGGAATTGGATTGCATTTTACCCCTTCAATTCAAAAAATAAATAAATTAGTCCTTGTTAACTAGAGGTGTCCATGGGCCGGGTGGCCCAGCCCGGCTCGACAGCCCGCCCGAAATATGGGAGGGTTTGGGTAAAAATATAGGCTCGAAATATGGGCTTGGGCAAAAAATGATGCCCATTTAGAAAACGGGTCAGGCCTCGGGCAAAAAATTTTTGGCCCGGCCTGGCCCGAATATATATTAAATATATATTTTTTATTTTTAAAATATACTAGTTTTAGTTTTATTTTAAGTTACAAAATGTTAGATTTTGTTACAACAATTAATACAATTAACAATTAATAATTAATAATTTGATTAACAAAATGTTAGTAACAATTAATAATTAATAATTTGATAATTTTAGTAACAATTAATACAATTAACAATTAATAACTTTACTAACAAAATGTTAAATTTTACAAAATGTTGACTAGTACAAAAAAAATATAATCTGATACAATTTTAATAACAATTAATTTTAATAACAATTAGTTTTAATTTTAATAAAAATATAATTTTAATTTTAATTAAAAACGGGCCGGGCCAGGCCGGACTCGGGTTCCATTTTTTTCCCCAGGCTGGGTCTGGACAAAATCTCAGGCCCATATTTCAGGCCAGGCCTAGGCCTAGGAAGCAGGCTAAAAATTTGAGCCCAGCCCGGCCCATAGACAGCTCTACTATTAACTCTTTAATTTAATGTACAAAAATTAATTTACCCTTGTTCGAATAAATAGGACAAAATGTAATATAGTTTTTTAACATATTTTGTAACCTCTTCGTTGTACGAAGAATAAATTTTTTTTATTGGTGGTGGTGAGAAGCAACATTATTCATAGTCAAAATGTTGATGTAAATTTGATGGTATAGTTTCAAAGCATCTGAAATAAATTAAAATTGTGAACATTATTCATTTAGTATTGCGCTTGAAAATTGAAGGAAGAAAAATAAAAGGGATCTTTTTTGGTGTCTTCTCAATGTTTGGAATCTAGAAGTCAAATCATGGTTTTCTTTTTCATTGCTTAACTAATCAAATATCATCAACTTCTCCTTATTTTATACTCTATTTTCTTATGTAGATTTTACAATTTCATTCTATAATAAAATTTTTAAGACTACAATAAAATACATTATCAAAGTACCAAATATTTACCTGAAAAGTTCTTTTGATTATGGAGTTACAAAATTCCTCCCTCAATGTACAAACTAATAACGTTTTTTATTGCTACATTTTAAGAGTATATGTCACTATTTCAAACTTGATTGTAGAATTTAAAATTATCAGAGACAAAATATAAATTATTTTGACATTATTTGGAACTTTTTTTTAATTAATCCATAAATTTGGTAATGGTTTCCATATTGAAGCCTGAATTAAGTAATTGTTCCCACGTTAAAGCTTAAACTGTTTTTTTTTCAAGTTAGCCCCTGAACTTCAAAATTGTCCCAATATTGAGACCTAAACTTAGCAATTATTTCCAAGTTAAGGCATGAACTTTAAGGTTTCCAGAGAAATATCAGGAACTAAATTAGACCAAAAAAAATCAAGCCCCAAGTTGAAATAATTACCAAGCTTAGGGACTAACTTAGACAAAAAGAATTTAGGGCCAATATAAAAACAATTGTCAAGTTCAGGGACTAACTTGAAAAAAATAGTTCTGAGTAGTTGCTAAATTCAAAACTTAAAAAGTGATTTGAAACCTGCTTGTACTGGTAATGTAAAATACTAACCATTACTTTTTTTATACTAACCCTAAACCCAACTTTATATACATATGCTTAAATGTATATATACACATATTGTACCAAAGCAAAGCATTAGAAGGGAAGTTGGGGTCCGTTACACAGTTACATGTAATTTTCATTCTAATCAAAATACACAAGATTACACAGTCACTCATTATATGAACACAAACAAACAAACAAAAACCAAAAGCTTAGAACCTAAGGAACCCCCCCATTGACTAAAGTTGGAAAGCCATCATTTTATACATATTTATATGCTTTTCCTTTTCCCTATATATAAAAAAAGAAAAGAAAAGAAATACCTGTAAAACTATCTAACTTCACAATCAGAACACATTTTTCCTTAACCTACGCCACTAAATTACACATAACCATGAATTTTTCATGTATCAAACAAAGACCAAATCATCACTCTCATGCATATAAAACTCAATCCGTTGAATTGGAAAGTTATTATTGTTACCTTTTTTTTTCCTGCTGATGAAATGGAGATGGGGGAGAGGTTGATGTCGGGTTAGTATTAGGGAGGAGTGAAATCACATGAGCTTTACAATTTTGTTGTCAAGTCAAGCCGGAAGGTACGTGATTTAGTTGTAAGACGTGTGTTTTCAGGCTACATTCTTTCACCTGGTTATTAGCAAAATTAGCATAAAAACGAGTTATATGCTGTAATAAAACCGGACAAAGACTATACTTACCTGCATAGCAGCAATTGCCAACAGAAGATCTTTGCACTGGTTAAGTAAAGCAAACTCGTTTGCAGTTAAATTTCCAAGTTCAGCCAGCAAAGAGTTGAGTTTTGCAACCTAACAACCAAAAATAAGAGACGAATTAGGAGGAGTATAAAAGAATAGAGCCAAATCGATATTGCTACTAAAATCAATATTGTCACTTCCAATACAGGTTTGAATAAGTACACAGAAAACCAATAAAACTTAACATAGAATCGAAACAATTGCAAAACTTCACTCTTCGAGGATCATAAAGAATTTTACAGCAGCCATCACCAATCCACTTGACTCAAAAGTCCACGTGTAAGAGAACAAGCTCTAAGATTTAAGCTTATACCAAAGGCCAAACTTTGACAAGTGGTATAGTCAAGGTAAGTAGGAAAATATTCTATATAGGGTAGAAACAAGTGTTATAATATGTTGATGAAGGATATATCAAAATTATGAAAACGAGGAAACAACTAGCAGGATAGACTGATAACCGGATGACTTCCTGTAGTATGGATGATCATTTTCATTTCACTGGGTCATTAATCAGCCAAATATGCCGGGCAACCATAGTATAAACTCATAATTCAACAAGATTAGGAGCCAAACTAGGGCCACAAGACATAAACAGATTTGTACAGAAGGAGAGTCACAAGATCATCATTCATTCATTCTTCTTTCTATCATAGAGAGTTTTTAAAAGATGTTTATCCTTAACAGTAAGAAATCTCTATACTTAGCATAACACCCAATGAAGAAAAATAATTAGTTAATAAAAGAGTACTCAACCTTCGTATCTTTTTCCAAGAAAAAAAATGTCAGACAGAAGTAATTTTTTCAGGTTGCAGCTTATCTAAATCTAGTACTTAGGAAAATAAAAGGTTTGCACACAGAATAGGGGCAAAGGAAAATTCAAAGCTTGCGAATGAAATAGAAAATGGAGGGAGGGTGGAGGGTAGGGGATGAGCAAAAAGAAAAAGAAAGGAATACCTTTGATAACAAAGAGCATATTGAGGATGCCATAGCCTGCATTACATCAACTGCTGAACAAATAGCATCCTTCAATTTCTGGACATCAGCCTAAACAAATGAAGAGACAAGAAAGGTATTTCTTTTAGGAGCCACACAAGCCAATGCATTGGAACCTGATATGCTACAGCTCAAATGAGCCAATGAAATTGAAGAAAGTCAGAAGACGGAACTTACCCTCGCCCCAGAAACAACCGGAAGGCGGAACGTGCTAGCCTTCAGAGCTTCAGTAGCCCCAGATAGTGAACTGAAATAATCATGGTCCAGGAGAGCCCATTCGTCCAAAAATATCATCTGCACTCATCAAAGGAAATAATATAATACCATATTAGTCAATAGATGAAAAAGCATTTGATCTCATGAAACTGAAACTTGCAATCCAAATCAGAGTTTGGAAACTCAAAAGAACATAAATTTCGGGTTTCATGAGATAAGCAATAAGTTAGCAATGTATATGAGGTTAGACATTCATGTTCCAATTTGAAGCACAATTGAAGAGGGGGGAGGGGAGAGCAAAAGAGAGATCTACATGTTAAAATGTAATGGACGGGGTAGACAATGAAAAACCAGTGATAATCGAGTTAAGATCAGCAAAGCAACGAGAAATCATAAAACAATCCAAAAAAACATCAAGTCAACAAGAAATAAATGCACAATAGAGTGATGGTTCTTACTTGCCCCTTGAGGATGGAAATCAGCTTCAAGTTTTGCCTCAGCACCTGTAACTCAGTTCTTTTGGCTCTAACAGATTCTCGCAGTTTTGAGGTAGTTGTCAATGCATTATAGAGGCTTTTCTGTTACAAAAGCATGATAATGATTTTTGTCATATGATAACTAGAATGAAGATAATTACAGACAAACCATATGAAACTTGAGAATCAAAAGGACGGTTAAAATGCAGTGCTGTACGCTAACAAACATTGCAAAAAGATAAAAATAAATTTCAATCACATCAACCATTAAAATATGAAAAATCACAATGCAACTCTTATTTCCTCTGTTTCTCCTTTCTTGGGCAGCAATATGTCATCAACTACAGCTGGTTCTAAGGCACATATAATCAGAAACTCTGGTTGCCTCCAATTGATCAAATTGTTACCAACTGGTGACTACCCTCTTTGACTCATTCCTAAGCCTATGTCTTCCTCTTAGAAATTTAGCTTTTTTGGCTTTCAATCTTAATTAGAAATCAAAATCTAACGAAACCAATGTCTCTCACATGGCTTGTGCATTCAGAGCAAAAGGAAAATCGTATGCAAAGCAGGCAGGTAGTCTCTTTTCATCCCATCCAATCATCAAGTTCCCCCTTTAATTCTAGATCTTCATCCACTTATCAAAGGCAGCATTATGATACCTTATACATAGCCAAAATAAGCATTTCGGATGGAAAAGCTGTTCGATGAAGGGGATGAAAATTTTGTTTACAGGAGAATTCAAAATGGTGAAACCCAAACATGTAATCATCCAGCACTTCACCACTGCTTCAGCTTCTCTCCCCTCAATATGATCAGTCACATTTTAAGCCACAAAACAGCTATTAAAAGCTTCCTGCATACAATAACAGAACAGCTTCTGTGCCATTTAAAGCAATTATAATCAATCAAGATCCAAAACCGAATAACCTACAAACAAGAATGTCAAGCTCTCTCAAGCAGAAGTGACCTAGAGAATTCCAGTTCTACCAAGAATATAACTGCCTGTGTTTGCACCATACAATATAATTTAGCCACAATTTGTTTGTTACCTTTCATGAGTTTTTGATGAAAAGTTCTGAATTCTGAAATTCTAACATGTCGGTGCAAAATTTATTAGCCAGACTATGTTCATAGAAATTTAACATAACAAAATCCATTATAAAGAACTTGCAATATTGCCAAAGAGAAAGGCACTCTAGGCACTAAAACCTTACATTGCCCGAGGAAAGATCTAAGGCACTTTGTAGAGACTCCCATAACAAAATTCACATACAAATTTGACAATTTTTTCACCTGTCACCTAACAAAAAGGCATGTCTTCTAGCACCAGACGTTCAAATGCGTTTGTTCAAACAGATCTATGGCGTTTTGCTGAACCTCCCATAACACAAATCCTAGTTATAATCCTTTACCAGTAAAGGCATGCAACCATTTCCAAAGAGTGGTATAGTAAAGCATGCAAAATTGAAGCATGGTAGCATAAATCAAGCAACTATAGAGCCATACCTCTGCTTTAGACCTCTGGGAAGACAAAACAGCATCTGCTCTAGCATTAACAAATCGCCACTGCAACAACCGATTATAAAGTAGCCTCAGCAAATGAGCATTCGAAACCTTGTTCTCCCCAATCTTACCCATCTTAATAACATCACCAGAAAAGCTCAAAATCGACGGCGTATTTGTCAAACTACCACACAACCCATTCCTCACTCTAGAGGGACTCATTCCCCTCATAGGAGACGAAGTCAAGGACGCCGCAAGCTTACTCGGTGATGCAGGCCGAACAGGACCACGAATTGGCGATAGCTGTCCTCTGCTGTTCATTACACCTTTCGGGGATGACGAAGGACTATCAATTCTAAACTTATCCGGGGCAATTAGCTTAGACGGTGCCGTATTTTTCCTAGAAACCGGCGAGTCCGAATCGGAGCGGCGTGAACGAGTAGCTGTCTCATGCCAGAACCGAGCCGGGACAATTATCCCCCGTCGCCCACGGTTAACGTCTCCGTTACCGTTACAAGGACTTTCTAGAGCACCTGAAGTACTAGCAGAGGAAACACTTTCAGTATCAGAAGCCGCGTGATCAGATTGAGCCTCAGATCCAACGGCCATTACATCTCTATTACCGACCATGGAATCCCGTAGTGCCCTAACTACATTGCCGTTAACAGATCCGTTTAATCTCTTCCTCTCGTCGGTGCAATCCACGCTTCTAGTCGTGGAGTCCGGTCGCCTTATCCTCGCTGGCCACCGCTCCGTCTTTGAATTCTCCGTTTGAACCGTTCCTTTTACCGGAGTCGTTGTATCCGCCGGCTTCCGCCTCTCCGGCGTTCCTTTTCTCGTAGCGGTTGGAGATGGAGATGGAGATGGAGATGGTTTAGCTTTGCTAAACTGATACGAAAACGACTCTCCCTGAAACGAAACGGACAAGCTTCTCGTCGAAGTGAAAAGCAATTTCTGAGCAGCTGATACTTCGCCGTTGCTTTTCTTGTTGTTATCACCGCTCAAATCCGCAGAATTATAAGACCGCGGCGTCACCTCCCGCCTCCGTTCCACTGATTGTGACCTCTTGACAACCGACGGCGTTGTAACAGTAGGAGTCCTCGAAACAGACGGCGACGGACACCGTTTAGTGTAAGCTCCGGAAGACGAAGACGATGACGTGGACGAATTAGACGATGATGACGTGGACAAATAACGGGAAGTAACTTCTCGGAATTTTAGACTTCGTGGAACGATGGCATTATCGGGGTCGGAGGGTAATAACGGAGGCCGTTGCCGTGGCCGTGGTTGTGGCTGTGGCTGTGGCTGTGACCGTGGCCTTGGTCCTCCTCCGTTCCGTTTAGAGATTACCGTAGCGGATACTGCAGTTACCATATCTGCGTGCACTCGCAAAAATTCAATTCTCCCCCAGATTCTTTAATTCTACCCAAACCCTAACCGTATCTATTAAAAGACCTCCCAAAAAAATCACTTCCAAAAAAATTTTAAAAAGGAAAAATCAGAGATTAGATTAGAGTTAATTAAAACAACTTTCCAGAGATTAATAGATTTTTTTCCTTTTTAAAACCTTTGAAGTATGAATTTTCCGAAAGGAAAACAAATAAAAGAGCCAGAAAAAACGACCGTTGCCGGCGGCGAGAGAGAAAGTGAAAGTGGGGGACTGTTGTGTAGGCGAGATTTGAGAGTATAACGGTCGTACTAGGCATTTTTGTGCTTAGGACGTTGCCATTGGAGACCATATATATTTTTTATTAACTTTATTAACTCACCATTTTTTAAAAAATTGACGGGGAGAGAGAGAGAGAGTACTGTACTCGCGTGAGGAAGTAGCAACGTGTGTAGGTGAGGGCAATTTTGGAATAAGGTTTTACACGTGGAAGTGGGTTTTGGGGGGATTAACATAGGAGCATAAAGGTCATGAAATCGGATTAAGGATGGTCGGGGTATAATTATGGTTTTAATCCTTTTATTATGTTAAAAGTATCATATAAATTACAATAATATTCATGTTAATCGAACCAAGACTCAATCAACAATCAAACTAATTATATTATCAAATAACATCTTAATTTTTACGACAGAAACTCTACTTTCATTAGTTTGACTTACTAATAATATTATAAAAATTAGAATAAAAAATTAAATTCCAAATTTTTAATATAATAAAAAATTAAAATTGGATCGACTATTACGTCACGTTTGCATATTTTATTTCTTCGAGGAAATGACTGTGAAATGTTGGCGGAGACGTTAGGCTTACGCAATAAACCCCATCCAAATTAATAATTAATACAACACTAATTTAGTTCAAAAATTATTAAATTATTATTTTATATATAAAATTAGTTATATTATTATAAACGTGTTTTGATGTTTTTGTATTCGATTTAATTGTATCGAATATTTTTAAATTATGATTTCCGTTTTAAATTAGTCATTGAACTTTAAATCATTTTAATAACATCCTTAAATTATTAATGTTATGTCAATTAGGTTTTTCTGTTACTAAAATTGTTAATTTAACTAATAAATGACACTTCAGATTTTATGTGACTTAGTTTAAAATGGATGACTGAAAAATTTTTCTTTATGTTTTTTTTAAAGTTAGCTACATGAGATTTGATGTGTCATTTAACAATTTTAATAACGAAAAGACGTGATTGATATAACATCGATAATTTAGAAATTTAATTAGAACGTTTTGAAGTCTGTGAACCAATTTACAATAAGGATCATAGTTTTGAGATGTTTTGTGCAATTAACTCTTTATGTTTTTATACAAACTCAATAAAAATTCAATCGTTGCGATATTTTAACAAGTTACTTAATAAATTTTAAACATTTAATTTTTATTATTTCTATCAAACATTCATTTAGTTTTTTTATATAAACTTTTAATAAATATATTTAATCTCTTTCTTCTCCTCTTAGTGATGGATCTTAGCCCTTCGCCCTTCAAAGGTGAATCGTCTTTCACCTCCGCCTACTTCATACTTCGCCTTTGTTAGTTCGGTTGGCATAGATATTATTGTCAGTGTAGGAGGACGTTAATTCGAACATGCTGAAACACGTTTATTCTCTTATTTAAAGATTGGGAAATGATTATAAATAATTCTAGATATTGGTATAATATATATAGATACATATAGAAAATAAATTAGAGATAGTTTAATGATTTACAAAAATCATTCAACTTTATCTATGCTTTTTGAGTGTATCTTCTTTGATTATATCAATCCTAATAATTCATTAATGACCAAGGAACACTTTTAAAGTATTAATCTTTGTGAAGTCTCTTTTAAACCTTTGAGTTGTACTTAAAAAAAACAATCTTTTTTATTTTTTATTTTATTTTATTTTGATGCAAATTAAAATTGGTTGAAATGTGATAAAAATGTAGATTAGTTTATTAGCATACTTGTGTATTTTTTTCACACTCGATAATGTTAGAGTTGTGTTACCTGTATCCCATCATTTGTTAAAATAAAATAAAATAGAGAGGTAAATTAGGGAGATTTGTGAGGGCGAAAGAGCATGCCGCACAAGTTGAATCCGTATAAAATTATACTTCTCCTATTAGACATTTATTATAACAGGGTTGTTTAACACTTAAAATAGGTGCAATCGAACTCCTTTTATATTATTGGTTTTCCAACATTAGTAATTTTTTCTCCTATGCCTGTGGTTTTTCTCGATCAGGGTTTTCACGTAAAATCTGTGTGTTTTTATTTTTCTTTCTATTACTTTGTGATCATTCCTATTGCCATTATTGACGTTAAGAATAAAAGATAATTACATTAGGTTTTAACTCAATTGACAATTAAGTCAGTTTTAAATTGAGAGTAAAGTTTTCAGAGTGTTGTTTACTTCATTTATAAAACTCAAATCTATTTTTTCTAGATTGTCCCCTTCCAACAATGTCTTCTCTAAGATTTGAACCTACAGTCTCTCTTGAGAGTGTAATATGTTTTTTACTATTACACACAACCAGGAGCAAAGTAAAAAATAAATAAAATTAGGGGCTAAATTAAGTTATAAATTTTGATAAGCGTGAACATGAAATTTCACTATTGTATTAACTAATATCTTTATAATTTTTTAAATAACTAAATTAAAATCTTATTATTTTTTAGAGGCCAAAATGTAATTTTACCATAATTAATTTATGATTTTAAGAGGGCCAGAATTCCTACTTGCCCTCTCCCGTCACCCTACACTCAATACTTATTGATACATAACTCGAATCTTAATCTTTGTTTAGATGACATAAAACTCTTTACTAGATTCAATCCAACAAATATTTTTGACATTAAATCAAGCCCGTAACACATTTAGAGTGGGTTTGGATGGGTAGTGCGTTTACTTATGGTTAGTGTAAAAACAACGGTGGCGGTGAGATTGGATACTGTAGCGATACTGTAACGTGAGACAAAAAATAAACTAAACATACCGTACTACACCCAATCGCCCATTCAAACCCACCCTTAACTAATGAACCAGTTGTTTTTTTCTCCCGTGGTCCTAAAGTTTTTATGTTTATGCATCACTCAAAGAATCTACCATGAAAAACAAATTTGATTCGATGAACTACACACAAAAAAGAAAATTAAAGAGAGCAAACCCCCCACAAAAAAAAAAATCAGAACCATATTTTTGAGACACCTACACATGCTTCTATGCCCTCAATGTTACAAATTCCATTATAGGACCACCCACCACCCCTCAAAACACACTTTCCTTCTCTAGCACTCAATTTCCTAAACATATATCACTTTTGTAAGGTTATTGTCACAAAAAAAATTTTTATTGTGGTGGGTTTTTCTTTTAAAAAATACATTAATCTATCGAGTTGAAAAATAGTATTTTTTTATTTGATTGACCTCAGCTTGATTGACATGAGCATTATTATCTATGCAGGAGGATGTAGGTTCGAGTGTGCTGAAACGCATTATCTTCTTATTTACAGGTTGAGGAAGGGCTATGGATAATTCTAAGTATTATATTAAAAAGAACAAAATGTATAATAAAATTATTAAAAAAATTATATAAACAAATTAATGTTTTTTATAAAAACGAAAAGTTATAATAAAGGGATTGATTATTCTTTTAACTACTAATTCGTCACTTCAAAGAAATTATTCATTAAGTAATGGGGAGTAACTAATAATTATGCAATATGATGACAAAAGAAATTTGTTTAGCAAACATTACTCATGACTAAGCAATCATTCTTCCAATAAGATATTGATGCTTAATTTAGTTTGAATGATATGAGATTCGAGTTTTATTTGCGTAAATTATATATAAATAAATGGATGAAATTTAATTGAGTTAATTATTTAAATAAATGCTTGTAATGATGTAGTCGTAAATCATAAGTTGATATATAAGCACTGTTGTATTGGTAATGCAAAATGGAAAGAAGAGAAGGGCTAAAAAATTGCCCCCACTTCACAACATAAAGAGAAGCACACCACCTCATAGGTTATTATGGTTTAAGCCAAAAGCATTGGTCATTTTCTATCATGCTTCGTCCCATACTGTCCATGCCTTTCTTCTTTGCTTCATGATAAATGGGTTCTTGCCATTTCCCCTCATTTGTCCCACATCCACCAACTCTCTCTATTTCTCAAGTTTGTAGGATTATAGGGTTTGAAGAAGTGTTTTTGAATCGGATTGAATTAAACGGTTGAATTGCGAATTGATTAATATGTCGATCTAGACATAAGAGTCGGATTAGCTTATAAATGGATAAGCATGAGATGGAGAAAAAGAAAAAAATTAAATTCTAATTTTGGTTTTAATCCCTCTAAGTACGCTAAAATTTGGGATTTGTTATTTCTATTTTAATTTGGCAACATCGTTAATTGTTGTTAAAGTGATGATGTGGAATTTCATTTTAAAACCGTCTTGAGTTGACATGTGGCGTGTAAAAAAAATCACATTATCACTATAACGATAATAACTCGAAATTATCGATTTGGACATACTAATATTATTATAAAAGTATAGTATTAAATTATGTCAAATTAAAGTATAAGGATTAAATATGTGGTTAGAAGTTAGATCTCTGATCAAGGAAAAGGAACATATTTTATGCTAGTTGTTTATCTCTTTAGAGAGCACGATGAATACTCTGATCTTGGCAAACATAATAGAGGACTAAAATCAAAATTAAACCAAAAGAAGAAAAAAGAAAAGGTAATTGAACCAAATGGATAAACATGGCAGAGAGTACTTCAACTTTTGTGTCAGTTTTAATCAGGGAGTATCAAAATAAAATCCCCAATTTCATACAAAAACCAGACTAGTTTTGTCTCTCTGTCTGTCTTTTTGCTTGAAATAGAAGCACAAAATGTTTGAATTTTCCTTTTTCTTTTTAAAAAAATCAGCTATAATTTATTGAAATCCTATTAGATTGAAACCCATAATTGAAGTTAACTCCAATGGTGGTTCAATGATTTAGAAATATTTAAGGACAATCTAACACGACCATTTAACTAAAAAATCAGTTAAAACATGATTATAGTTTTTTAACAAATCAAAGGTTTTTGCTTATTGAGTCTTAATTCGGTTTATATGAATATTATTTTCAATGCAAGAGGACATGGTTCGAGTGTGTTGAAGCATATTATCCTCCTATTTATGGGTTGAGAAGGGTTTTGAGTAGTTCTAAATATTGTGTAAAAAAAAAGATCGGAATTTATAATGAAATTGTTCGAAAAAAAAACAAATCAAAGGTTGTAAAAGTACCATTGAGGTCTTATACTAGGAGTTAAATTGTATTTTTCCCCCTTTACTTAAAAAATAAATTGGTTAGTCTTTGTACGTTAGTTTAAAGAGCAAATTGGTCATTTCTATTAAATATTTCATTCATTTCTATTGTTAAAAACTAATATAGCCAATAGAATAACCATATAGTTACAAATGGCATGCCACATGTACGTTATGCTGACGTGCAATGATCAATTTTTAACAGTAAAAATAGATGAAATATTTAACAGAATGACTAGTTTACTATTTGATCTAATATACAAGAACTAATTTACTCATTTTTTAAAAGAGAAGTAAAGTGTAATCAGAATTATAATACAAGGGTTTTGATGGTAGTTTTCCTAAAGTTTTGTTTGGTTTCAAAGAAAGTTAGGAAAAAAAAAACCACTCTTTCTTGCATTTTAATGGGAAAATGATCAAACATGAATTGAGTAAAGCAAATTTAGACAACGATTGACTGAGACAGCTTATGGGTTTTATTAATAAATGATGAAAACATCCTTGCCTTGAGTATCACTTCATTTTATAATTGGATTTAAAGTAATTAACCTTTTTTCTTTTATTTAGATATAATAATAAATTTAATCCTTCGTATTTATAATTTCTATCAATTTGGTCCTTATTATTTGAGTTGAATTTAACCTTCAACCTTTAAAATAAAATAAAATTGTTATTTTTTAAATGAAAATCTAACTAAAATATTGAATTTTTAAACATGTCACCCGCATTACAATTCATGTCAACATGAAGTGGCATTTTAAATTTTTTTTGAATATTTTATAATTTTTAAATTATTTATTTACGTGACATATAAGACAAATAATAACATGCCAGTATGAAATACATGTAAACTGCCATGCAGGTTGCCACACCAATATCATTAAAAAATTAATATTTTAGTTCCATAAAAAAACAATTTTACTCTTTTGAAAAATTAATAACAAAATTTAATTAAAAAATGAAAACCAAATTAATAAAAAAATTATAAATATTAAAGACTAAATTTATCAATTTCCCTTTTATTTAATCAGTGTTTTCTTAAAAACACCCCCACACTAGAGGTGCCCATGGGCCGGGTGACCCGACCCGACGGCCCGCCCGAAATATGGGAGGATTCGGGAAAATATATAAGCCAGAAATATGGGTTTGGGCAAAAAAAGGTCGCGCCTCGGGCACCACTTTTTTGTCCCAGGCCTGGCCTGGCCTGGCCCGAATATAATAAATATATATATATTTTTTATTTTTATTTTTTAATTTTAATTTTAAAATATTTTTAAAATACATTTATTTTTATTTTTTATTTTTAAAATATTTTTTTGGTGTTTATTAAAAAATAGGCCGGGCCGGGCCGGGCTCGGGCTTAGGATTTTTTCTCGGACCGGGTCTAGACAAAATTTCAGACCCATATTTTGGACCAGGCCGGGACCGGGCCTAGGAGGAGGATCGAAATTTTTCTTGGGCCCGACCCGGTCCATGGACACCTCTTCCCCACACAACATGTGGTAGCTGAACATGATTTTTGTTTGGTCCCATTTGCTTTAGTGATTATAATATCTATACTTTCCACACTGAAAGTAAAAACAACAGTCACTTTAGTTTACTTTCCCCCCACTTGACACTTAGGTTAGGATTTAAGCTAAATTAATCATATGTTAATAGATCAAATAGTTTGATTTTTCGAAAATTTAAGAAAATAGTTCGTTTTTTAAAAGAGAGTGTGAAAGTTTGTTTAGTTAGACGTGCTTTCACACACTCCTTTTGAAAATGACCTATTTAATCAATTATTTTTTTTTCGAGATATTTAACTATTTTAACCTTGAATTTGGATAATATGAAAAAGAAATGGTTAAGGATAATGAAAATAACTTGAGGAAGAAGAAAATAAGTGACTTTTTTGTGTGTTATTGTCAATGAAGTTGGGTGATATATATAGATTAAAATACAGTTAGGTTGTGAAATTTGGTCGCCTTTTTCTTTTGTATATGACTTCCAACTGAAAACCACTTTCCTATTTGTGGTGGTTAGCTTTAGGGTCAATGGGGGTGGGAACCATTATTCTTGTTGCCATCCATGTTTTTGTGCTTGTTTTATGATAGTTTTGCCTGCTACTGGCTCAAAGGGCTCAACTCATTGTGATACTCAAAGCATACACCAAGCAAAACTATCAGAAAACAATGGTTTATTATTTAAAGACTTGTATTTAATACATACTCGGTATATAAATGGTTAATGCATAATCATTTGTGTTTAAAGTTTGGTTTGTGGAGATAATTGGGTTACTCGAATGTGAGATTACTTAATTATTTGACATTATTAGAACTGATAATGGGTTGGGTTGAATCAAAAATTTTAAACCTATTTTCTAGGCCTTAGTCCGAAAAATGAGCTTAAAATTTTACCTAAATCTGGCCCAAATGAAAATGTTAAAACCCTATCTTGACTTGGCTCGCCGTATTAAAAAATAAATGTCTTTATAATTAAATAATACTAAGATATGTTCAACTTAGCAAGCAAATGCTTCTAAAATAATAGCAGAATTAACAATAAAACAGGAGTTATACAATATCCAAACAATAACAATAAAATAGTAGTAATATAATAACAAAATGGTAGCAAAATAATGTGAAATCAAACACAAAACAATATTTTGTCTTTTTGCAAATTTGGGCCGGATCAAACAAAAAAAATTTACCCGAGGCTAAACCCGTTTAAAAAATACATCTTATTTTTTTTTGTTTAAACCTATTTTTCGAGTCTATATTTTTACCCAAATCCTCCCACTTTTCAGACTGAATATTACCCTGTATGGTACATTTAGTTGGAATTAAAGAATTTATTGTTTGATTCATCAACTTGAAGAATATATTAAATAAGGAGAGAATTTGATTCATTAATTATTATTTTATTTTATTTTTATTTAAGTTAGATGAATGAAAGTCATTAGAAATAGGTATAAAATTGTAAAAAAATCACATAACTAATAAAATGTAAAATTAACTAAAAGATGGTATTAAATTATATTTCAAAATTTAACATTGTTAAAAATATAAAATTATTGACTTAAAATAATATTCGAAATGAAATCTTATGCCAGAATTTCACATTAACTCGAAAATAAAGCTACAAGCTGACAATTTATTAAATAAAAATCCAATATTTAAAGTGTTAGAGCATGGGATGTCACAGTGTTTCTGAATGATGGTAATCGATGCCTCTGCCACTAGTTGAAATTTTGATAAATTTTCATCATTCATTGTATTTTTTTAGAGCCTGTCCAGAGATGAAAATTTCTATGCTCCCTGTAAAATTACCCCAAGATTTTGCCAGTTGAAAACCAGTTACCATCCTTTTTACTTTTTACCTTGTCCGAGAAATAAAAACAAAGAAAAAAAGAAAGTTTGCATGGTAAAGAAAGTGACATCGAGTCATACAAAATACTAACATGGGTTCATGATTTTATGTAATGATTGCATTCAATATTTTTAATTGCTTAGATGCATTTACATAAGTTTATGAAGCAAAAGAGTAGGTTTTGTCCTTAAAAAAAAACAGAACATTCAAAGTAAAACATTATGATAGTTGAAGAATATAGTTCAAAGTACATATGAACACTATTTAGTAAAGCTTAATAATAATAAAAAACCAGACAAAAAAGTACTATAAGGGATAGTTTTACTGTTAAAAATTGATCTATGTATGTCAATATGCGGTACACGTGATATATGTCATGTATGATTGTCTGAGTATTTCGTAAGCCTCGCCAATTTTTAATTGTAGAAAAGGATGAAATTTTGAACTGAAAAATCTATGCAAAATACAATCTGAAATATCTTTAGTGAAGGACATATTGGTGCCTTTATCATGATGGGGTCTTATTGTTACAACAATAGCTGATAATGGCACATTGATAGCTAGTAAGAGATGAAACCAAGCAGACAAGTAGCACAGATGTCAATTGTTTGTTATTCTGTAAGAAATGAAAGATAAAACATTTCATCTCTCAAGTTGTCTTTGACCAAGCACCAAATTGGGGGAGTGGCATCAGTTAGTAGATGTTAAAACACTGTTTTTCTATTGTCTTGTTATTGTTGGTTGGATATGATAATTATGAGCAATGAGAACACAAAAACACTTAGAAAAACATATAAGTAAGGTTGTTATTTCATGACAAAACACATTCATACATAAGCAACTTGAAGTTATAGTCTGGATTTAGATGATGGCTAAGTGGAACCATTATCACTTTTGGGATGATTTGGTGGCGAGGGTGGTTTTGGTATGTATGGATTAAGGGGAGTACCATGCTCAATAGGACCAGGCTTTATTGATGCCTTTGAGCTCGGAACCGGATCAATACGATGCCTGTAATCTTCTAGGTCTACACCTGTCGGATCATAGCCATTCCCCTGCAATTCCAGAAGGAAAAACATGTCTCAAAAAGAACTAAAGTTCTACACTTGATATTTTGGTCAAGTAGTGAGAATGTGTACCTTCAGCTTCCTACTTGCGCTTGTTACACTCATAACATCACCATTTTGTGGAAACTCCATATCTGAAAAAGATGAGATTTAACAAGCTGGTAGCTATTAACATATATAGAATCATTGGTTCCTACAATGATATATACATGCATATTGTTGAGGGGCCGGTCTTGGACTCTTAACAAAGGTATTGTTCTAAAGATGTTTATGTTTGGTTTTAGCCTCGGGTTTTTATCTTTTAACTCCATGAAGAGCTCTCGACAGGTTCATGGAGTTTAGTGGGAACACCTGATCCACCAAGAAAATATTAACATTTTGGCCTTGATGGGTTCTAACCCATTTCCTTATATGGCATTGGTAAGGGGCATGAGTTCAAACCCCCTAAGGCCAAAATGCTAAAACATTCTCTTGATGGATTAGGTACTTTTGTTAAATTGTGAACCTTTTTAGGTTCTCCTCGAAGTTGAGAGGCAAAACCCGAAATTAAAACTGAACATAGACACCTCAAGAATAATAATTCACTGTCTGAAAGTCCAATCAGCTATTCAAAAGATGACACTTCAAAAACTTAGATCCAGTCAACATATATAGATTCCTAAGATGATATATACATACATGTAAGATATGAACCATAGTAAGAACATTATGAAGGATGAAACACTGTCGGCAGATTAATTGAAACAAAACTACATATTTTTGTCATGAAAAATGGACAAATGCGGGAGGTCAGAACAGATTTCATAATCATGAATTTGAGACAGTTGACTAAAATTATTGGCATATACAACAAGACAACAAGAAACAGGATGTCTGTTTTAAGGTCACTTTCAGCAAATTGGGAAGCACCCCATGTTCAGCTATATCAGAAAGTTCATAGAACACTCTAGGTTCAATAAAACCAAATCAAAATCAAAGTTAGGGACTGATTTTGATAATATTATCAACCAAATCATAAGTGTTAAAAAGACAAACACTGACATTTTCAAACTAAAGCTAATAACAAAAGTTTTAAAGACATTTACTAGGAAAAGAAGAGCCGTTGAAGAAGATAAAGACAAGCAAAGCAGTGGCAACCAGAAAGGAGCAAGCCCAAATCTCAGAAACCTTCATAATGATAAAAAAAAAAAAAGTGTGTGCAATTTTGTGTTTTTTGCAATTACACCCCCCTCCGGGAAAAACCTATCAAAATTCAGCCCATTTAAAAACTAAAAAAGGAAATGAGTGGAGATAAGGAGTAGGGGGCTTAGGGGATGGGTGAATAGTGTTTAGTGCCTACGAATAGCCGATGCTATGGCTTTCAAGACATGTAGATAGAACGTATTAAATATTGTGGAAGGGTTTTAATGGAGGGGTAACTGAAGTAATAAAAGAAAGCATGTGAATTTTCATTGTAGGGTGTATAACGGGAGTAGGGGGATAGAGAGAAGGAGAGTAATTGTCATTGATATTAACAATGGTGGTTGTTGTTGCAGAGATGAACGGATGGATGAATGAAGGGGGGATTTAATGCAGCAAAAAGATGAATGCGTGTGTGGTTGAATGCGAGCCGTTGGGGCACGTTTTGAGAGTATGGTAATGGAACGTCTCCTTAAGCTCTTTGTTTTGTGACAATTGCCGTGCACTTACTTTGCTTTTTTTTTTTTTTTTAAGCCATCAATTTTCTTGCGTATTTAGATTTGGACTAGAATTTATCGCATGTCACAATAATATTAATTATTAGTGTCATATCAACATATTTTAACGGAGTTAATTAAGTATTTATCGAAAATAACCAATCTAATTGATATCTAGAATTGTAATGACAATAAAGGGATTGTAGCTCATACGGTAGGGAGCTTGTTTTGCATGTGAAAGGCGATTCCCCCACACCTTCGATTTGCAAGTACAAATTTTTAACCCTCATGTTTTTAGTGAAACATTTGTTGTTTGGACCATGGAATAAGCCCATCCAATTGGCTGAAAAATATTGGGTTTTCAATTTTTAAACCCATTAAAAAATCAGTTTGGGTGTTGCTAATCTCACATTAGTTTAATCATCATCAATACTTTTGAACCTTTGATGAGTTTTACTTATTTGGGTTTAGGCAAATTCAAAGTTTGGATTGAATAGGTTTAAGTTATTGGTTTTTATGGTTAAACCTATTTGGGTCCCATTTGTATTTGGATTATAATCGATCAAGTTCTAACATTTGGATTAAAATTAACAAGTGTTAGTATTTTTTTTGGTCATTTAACTATGGAAAGATACAAAATGGTCACTCAATTATTTGATTTTTTTTGTCACCAGCCGTTAAATTATTAACGGGAAGATAACTTGATAACTTTTAAAATTAGCATAATAGTAATTTTAACCCTCAACATTTATACATTGTGTCGGTTTGATCTTCATTCCAAAAGAATTAACCCTCAAAATTTACATATTGTGTAATTTGGTCTTTTTTTTGAGTTTTACTTTTTTTATGACATTGAACGTTAATTTTAAGAGAATGAAAAAATGTGAAAATTATTATCTTGGAGTTTTCAGGTGTTTTAATTTTTGGTATATTTTCAATCAAATTTAATTGATAGAATTTTTTTTTTTAGCATTTTAGGTGAAAGGTAAACGTTGATGGTTAAATTTTTTTAGAATCAAGACTAAATTGACACAAAGTATAAAATTTGAGGGTTAAAGTTGTTGTTATCACGTCATCTTTCCATCATCCATTTAACGGCTGGTGACCAAAAAAGAAAAGAAAAATCAAATAGTTAGGTGACCATTTATAACTTTTCATAATTGGGTAACCAAAACAAAATCTTACCAATAATTAGTTGACTACAAGTGTAATTTACCCATACTAAAAACTGTAGTTTTAAGTTCTAATTTGAAACGATTGACACTAGAAGAGACATGGTTTAACAGTAAGGGGTGTAGCTCATATGATAGAGCGCTTGCTTTGCGAGAGGCACAGGGTTCAATTCCTTGCACCTCCAAGATTAAGTTATTTCTCTCCTCTCATTATTCTAATTTGAAAGAATTGGTTTATTCATTAAGATAAAAAATGATCATCTCTTCTATTTTCTTTCCCTCCACTTTTCTTCCTTACCAAGCATATTTGAAATTTATTTTCTATCCACTTTTTCACTTACTCGTTTCATTCTTCTATTTTCCACCTAATCAAGTACACCTTTGAAACTGTGGAACCATTTTTCAGCTCTTTGTTTTGTGTCAATTGCCCATGCACTTTGCTTTCATTGTTTCATGCCACCATTTGCTTGCCTTTTAACACTGATTGGAAATACTCAATCTTACTTGTATCTAGAGTTGTAATGGCAATAAAATGGGGTGCAGCTCATATGGTAGAGTGCTTGCTTTGCACTATTACGAGGTTACATCTCTTTTAAATCTTGTGGAACAAGGCCCAAGGATAATAAATCCCACCCAATTGGCAAAAAAAAAAAGATTGGCTTTTTTTAAACCCATAATTATTTTTTAGTTTTAGTTTGGGCATTATACTAATCTCGTTTTAATATTGTTTATGACTTTAATCATCATGATATACCCTTTTTAGCCATTGTGGAAATGGTTGAAATGAACAGTTGATAATTTCTTAGAAAATAGATTATTGAATGGAAATAATGATTGTTTATACAGTTTGATTTTTTTACGTATACGGAATTTAACTCAATGAGTAAATCCACTATCTTTCAACTCAATACAAAAAGTGGTTCAAGCTCTATCACACCCCAGTATAGCAACCTTATTTTTCTTTAACTAAAGACCTAAATCAGTCACTTCTAACTCCCCTTGAGAACTCAAAATGTGTTTACTCTCTCAAATTCACTCTGAAAAATAGTTCCACAATGAACAAATATGTGCTCTTATTACTCTCTTACAAAACTTATACAAGAGTTTTCGATACTTGCTAACATAGTAGAGATAATTACAATCCAATCCCTATTAAACAACAACTAAAACAGCAAGATAAAATACTAATAAAGACTAATGTAAAGTGAATTGTTGGGAGATATGTGTTTAATATTATCTCGACCCAATCTCCACAATCCAAGGGATCCGATTGCTTGATAGTTGATCCGATCCAATCCAATCTTCAAGATGTGTTCCTCCAAATGGATTTTTCTTCATTGATAGGCTTGAATACTTCCACAATATCAACATCGATCATAACCCACAAATTTTATTTTAAAAATTGCCAACTTCAAATATAATAAGTAAGTTATCTTTCACAGGGATGACCGAAGTAGTCACTATTATTAGCACATAAATAACCATTTCAAAACCTTACCTTAATAAAAATCGTAAATTAGAATGCATGTTGAAATATTAGAAGTGAATGAAGGGTAAGATTGTTGATTTATTGGTGCTTGAATTGGGAGTTTAGTAGTACAATTTTTCATTTTATTTTTCTTCCGTAAGGGTAAAGGGTAGAAGTTATCTAGGAATTGAATCTAGATTTAAAATAATTATGAATGTTTATAATAGCACCTTTTGTTAGATTGGTCCTTTTACTATTTCTTTTTAATCAAATTGGGAAAAAGAATGAATAATTTTAGCGTAAATTATAAAACAATCACCCAACTATTAGCGTGTTTCTGTTTTGGTTACTTAGTTTTAAAATTTTTATTTCAGTTATTAATGTTATCAAAATTTAATATTTTGGTCACTCCTACGATAAATCACTAACGGTGGCCTTTTTTATTGGTATTATAACAAATTTAGCACTCCAATGTTTACAGATTCTATCAATTTAGTCCTAATTCTAAAAAATTTAGTCCTCAACTTTACGCATTTTGTTAATTTAGTTTTACTTCTTAAAAATTCAAAATTAAAACTTTAAAAATAAAAATGATTTAAAAGTTCATTTTCAATAAAAATACATGCAAATTTATAAATAAATGAATACTCAAAAAAAATTTACATGAAATTTATTTATTAAAATAATACTTTTATAAATAAAATATTTTTTAAAAAGCACACAAACAAATGTTATACCATATTCAAACTTTTCCTTCTTTTTTTTTAGTTTATTTTGTAAATAATAAATTTTATTATACGTCTGGCCTTACTTCTTAGTCCTTGACAAATTTGCCGAACGCTTACTTCAAACTTCTTGGTTTCCACATCCTCCATCATCGTGCCATCAAACTAGGAATTAGTTGTGGAGTTGTTGGCATGGCCTTTCATCTATGGGTCTCCAATACCTTATCCTCGCCTATATATTTCCAATCATTCATGCCTTCATATTTTAACCCTTTTTTAGATTGACATTCTTCAACAATCCTTTTTTGGTTCTTCATATCGGTTTCACAATCTCTGTAAACTAATTATTTTGAGATTCATGACTACCAATCCCAACAATATTATCTCTAAATTTATTCTTCAACAAATTTTTAATAGAGTGGTTGTTATATGTTTAATATTGGATCATAGCTTTTGTGTCTATTTTATTCAATATAGTTTTAACCACAATTTTGATAATTCATAGATGAATTCTATGAATTTTAATGGTGATGATTAGTGTATTGAAAAATAATAGAATCCCGACGCACAACAAGTTATATAACAAGTATACCATATATAATAGCACAAAACAAGTATGAATTGTGTGGGAATCCAATACCTTGGCAACAACTTTTAACACAAACTTCAAATTCAATCACACAAATACACAAACTTGATTTCATTTCTTAAGGTGAGGGAAGGAAGCAAAGATATCAGACTTTGGGTGCTTTGCTTCAGCATGTTCCTTGCACTTCACCTCTGATGTGGTGCATATGAATGCCTGCATGCAAACCTTGCACTACATGCATGCAACCCCACCATCAAATCACATTGAAACCTGGTAAGAGTTTATTGCATTTTCTCATTCTACTCAAAAGATGGGCAAATTATTATTCCCTTAGATCAGAGAGTAGAATGATTATTTTATTAAAAATTTCATCTATTTCTGTTGTTAAAAAGTGGTTCATGTACACATGTCACTTTCTGGTTATTCCGTCAGCCATATTGGTTTTTAAGAATACAAATGGATGAAATTTTTAACACAAATGATTAATTTGCTTTTTGATCTAAAATATAGTGATTAATTTACCCATTTTTTAGTAGAGAAAATAAAATACAATCTTACTCCTAATACAGGGACCTCCATGATACTTTTAATTCTTTTTTCCATTCAAATTTTAAAACCTTACCTGGATGGTCATGGCTTCCTTGTTTGATTCCAGCTGACTACTTATAGCATCTCATTTAAAAAAAAAACCCCAAAAGATGCTCTAATCACACAACTTTAAAACTTTATGTAAAACTTTCAAGGACTAAAATGTGAAAAAAAAAAGAAAAAAAGGACGTGTTTACCCTTTGTGGGTTTGTTTTTCTCCATGTGTTTCTCACGAGCCATTCTTGATTTCTGGCCATTGCCTCCACCCATGGCTGGCTGTTGCTTCTTGGCTGATCTCTCTCAGTCCCCTCAACATGGCTTTTTATAGCCAATTCCACTTTGTAAAGTGGGGAAAACCAGAAACTTCTATCGATAAGGCAAATTATGAACTGTTGCCACTCCTTATCCAATTAATGTTGAAATAGGTTCTAATTTTCGTTAGGGTAAATATACATTTTGGTACCTGAACTTGGCTTGAAGGTTCAATTTGGTATCCAAGTTCTTTTTTGGTCTAATTAGGTACTTGAACTTGACTTTAAGGTTTAATTTAGTACCTAAAGATTTTTTTCTTGGTCCAATTAGGTACCTAAACTTGGCTTTTTTGTCTAAATTAATATTTATGGTAAATAACTTATTTAAACTAATTTGAACTATAAAGGCAGCTTCACGTACCAAATTGAACCAAAATGCCAAGTTCAAGTACCTAATTGGATAAAAAAAGTTTAGGTACTAGATGTTTTCTTTTTGTTCAATTAGAGACCTAAACTTGGTTTCTTGGTTCAAATTGGTAGTTAAACTTGGCTTTTTGGACAAAATTAATACTTATGGTAAATGACTTATTTAAACCAATTTGAGCTATGAAATTCGGACCAAAAATGTTTAAATGTCAAATTGAACCTTAAAGCCAAATTTAGGTACCTAATTAGACAAAGAAAAGAAGCTTAGGTACCAAATTAAACCTTCAAGCAAAGTTCAAGTAACAAAATATATAATTACCCTTTTTGATATTAACAAAAATTAATTGTGATGGTAAGATTAGGTATGAAGAGACCAAATTATAGATGAAAAAAGATAAGGAAAGTGGAATATTATGGAGTGGGTGGCATTGAGGCCACTATATGTATATAAATTGTGGTGCATTTTCATTTCATTCACACTTTTCATAAATCATCACACAAAAATGGTGGACCCTAAAGCAATTTGACTAAATATTTTCATAGAGGCTTTAGGTTGTCTCTAGATGAAAGAGATTTGGGGCAATCAATTTTCACATGCTATTGCCTAAATGCATCTTTACATTTAATTTCATGTGGGGAATGTTTCACAAAATTGGACTACATTTTTATTTATTTTTGTTTAATTTCAAATTTTTTTGTGTTTTGAAAATAGAAAAGTTTGATGGGTCTTTAAAAAAAAAAGTTAAAATTAACCATCATTATTGTTCCATAGTTTGACTAATTTCAACCAGTCTACTGCCTACACGTGTTTCAATCTCCATGTTTAAGACTTCTTCATCAGTTAAGTAATTGGGAGCGTTATATTATAAGGATTTGATCAAATTAATCGCTCTATTATTAAATAGATCTTATTAGTCTTTATATTATTAAAAAGAATCAAATAAGTCTAATTTGTGACGGAGTTAGCATTAATGTATAAAAATGTCTTGAAAATTATTTTTGCCATTTGGAGATCAATTCCAAACTAAAATTTTATTTACGAATCATAAAAAATTAAAAATATTTATCCAGTTAGCCAAGAAATGATATTTTTAAATGCTAAATGTTAATTTTATTCCAATTTTACCTTATTTGATTCTTTTTAATAGAAAATGATTAATTTGATTCAATTAATAGTAGAAGGGCTAACTTGACAAGGTCCCTAATAGAGGGACCTCTCATAATGTATCCCAACATATTATATTTCTCCAAAAGAAAAAAAGAAAGTTGAATTTAACAATTTTTAATGTATACTTGTGTTTATTTTTCAATATGGTATCTATAGTTGATAAATATTATATATTTTGGTACTTGAAGATAACAGATATTAATTTTTAGTGCTTAATTAATTTAAATTTTAAGGTTAATTTGATAAAAATCATAATTAACTAATAACATTAGCAATTAATTTTCATAAAAATCATAATCATCATATTATCTTTAACAAATTAAATAGATTCATAAATAACACTAAATTTATTCTATTAATAAAATCATGAAAATTCGACTTAATAATTTTGGCAATTAACTTTTATTATATCAACCCTAAAACCCTAATTAAACACAAAAAAGTTTACACGTTACCTTTAGACACCAAAATGTATAACTTTTACCAAATACTTGTACCACATTGGACAAAAACATATATTACATTAAAAAATTGTCAAATGTAGATACCAAATGATATATTAAGCCAAAAAGTTATTAGCCAAAATTACCTTATCATTGTTTTTGCGGCTTTGACATTGTTAGCAAAGATTAAATCTTTGAATCGTTATGTATTTAAATTCGAGTTTCACCATGCATAATTACGATTTGCAGGTTTCTAGTTTCTCATGGTTATGTTTTGTTCAGTTATATTCTAGTTCTTCATTTGTTTATGCTTTATAGTAATTTGATTTTATTTTATAATCACTCAAATATGTATTGATTTTATATTTGTTCTTCTTTTTTTTTTATACAATGCCTAAAACTACTCATAGCCTCTCCCCAAACATAAATAGGAGGATAATGCGCTTCAGCGCACTTGAACTCACGTCCTCCTACATTGGTAACAATGTCCATACCAATCGAGTTAAGACTCAATCGGCAAGATCAACTCTTAAACATATAAAATTTGGATTTTTTTAAAGGTAATTTCAAATGGATGACAAGCATGGAGTATACTTTGCTTATACAACAGTTTGTAAGTTTTACTAAGAATTACAAATATCATTATAACAATACATTATTTATTTATTTAAATAAATGAATTATTCAATAACTAATTTAGAAATTAAAAATAAGAAGTTACAACTCATTTGATAAAAATGGAAAATATCAAATAATTCTAAAACCCTAGTCCCTTAACTATCATTCAAAATTTAAATTGGTCTCTCAATTTTAAAATGTTTTATTGGAATGCTCAAAGTTTCATTTTTATATCAATCAAGTCCTTTTATTAATCCACCCATCAGTTTAGGCGTTAAATGTCACATCGAATCTTACGTGTATCGTATTTAAAACACATAAATCAAACTACAAACACATGCATACCTATTATATAGATTGCTTGGATCTAGTGTATTAAAGAAGAAGACAATTTTAATAAAATTTTAGGAAAGTTGTTTATTTTCCTATAAACGCGTCAAATCAAAGCTATTATGTGTAAGTACACAAGTATTTATAATTAGATCAACATATTTCAAATATGTTTCGTTTTCATGTTTGAACCAGCATTTAATGCTTGAACTAGCGGCTAAACTAATGCAATGATTTAATTGATACACTACTAATGCATAATACATTGAACCTCTATCATAACGCTTTGAAATTCTGAGATCAATTTAGAATCTCAACTTTGAAGATGTTTAATGGTATTAAGTCTAAATTTAATAATTTAAGAAGAAAAAAAAAAGAATCAGAACAAAAATCCATGAGGCAAAGAATTTTCATTGGTGTAAATGTCTTTCAAGTCCTTGTCAATTTTAAAAATGAGGAAATTAATTCTCTTAAAAATGTAATTTAATCTTTTTTTTTGTCTTTTTCTTTCAAATATCTAAGAAGAAATTGTAAAATTATAAAACCGCTTTTTCTCTCGGACTTCCTTCAAAATTGAGAGAGAGAGTTTCAAGTCTCAAAGCTCCATTGAATTCGTTGTATACACTGGGATATATAGGTCGATTGGATTGAGAATCAATTGGAGGTATAAATTTAGTGAAAAATATAAAATCGGTTGACTCATGAACCAATATAAATGGATTGAATTGAGCTAAAAAACCAGATAAACCGATCGTATCTATTTTATAACTTTTAAATATTTTTAAAAATTTATTTCCTTAGACTACTTGGTAAAAATTGATTGTCTATTTGATTCCATCACCGATTTAATTCCAAAACATTCGTTTTTTCTATCTAAAATGCAAAAACTAAGAAAAGAAAAGAAGTTGATTGATTGATAAAAGAAACCCTGACTTTGATCAATTTTATTCATTTTCAAAAATAATAAAAGAGCTTAAGAAGTTTTAATTTTAATAAAGGTAAATAAAATACTTAATTTTAAATTAAATCGAGATATAATTATAATTATAAAATTAATAGAAATCCAAGATTTCGGGTCTTCCCTGTTGTCTCCAAGTCATAATCTAATTTAATTAAAAATTGAAATGAGAAAATCGTGAGAAAAAAAGCCATGAGTCAAGAATTTATTGTCGTAGTTGAGTGTAGCAGACACGCGCTGTTTACGCAAATGAGGAAAATTCGAAACAGAAGTAAAATGGGGGAAAAGGCCACAGTTATCTACTTGTAAGATAACGCAAACTGTCTCCACGTCAGCTTATCTTTGGCGCCTTATTACACCTTTTTCTATGGAAACAATAATATAAAAGAGAAACTCCGTGACTTAACCAATGTTGCCAGCTATTTACTGGTCCCATCTACTCTAAATGTTTGAAAATTATTCGAATTGAATTAAAAAATTTATCGGCACAACTTAATATTTGACTCATTCGTTAAGAGTGTTCATCTAAGAAGCGTAAAGTTTAAATCGTCTAATAAATTTTGAATCAATTTATTTTTAATGGAAGCAAAATGGGATGGTTGGATTCTGTAGGACAGTGGATATAAAACGATTATGATAATTATTTGCTTTAACTTATTTTGCTTGAATACTACCAATCTCAAGCTCGATATTCAGCTTAAGTTTGATCGAACATCTTTTGTTAAGATCAAGTTCGGCTCGAGATATAATTGAGTTACTTATCTCAAGTTCAATTAAGTTCGTTTACCAAATTTTGTACTGAAACTTAAAGTCAAGCTTAAGCTTAGCTTTATAATTAAGCTTAATATAAAAATATAAAAAGTTCAATAAAGCTTGCAGTTCAAGTCAAGTATTACAAAGCCCAAATTGGGCTTAATCGATAGCTCGAACTTAGCTAGATAATTACTCAATCGAGTTCGATTTTTTTTAGTTAAACTCAACTAAATTGTGAGCATTAGTGTCTCATTTACACCCTTGCCCCGCTCCACTATTTGGAAATACTATTTTACTGTCGTATATTTATAACTATTAAAATAATGAAAATGTAAAAATATTTTAAAAAAAACCTCATGTTTTATGTTTAAATATTTTTCTTAAAGAATTATGTTTAAATATTTACCTAAAAAGATTGAAAATAATGAAAATAATTAACAAAAATTAAATTAAAATTAGACAGTACAGAGACATCCATAAAGTTTATAGTGATTTTTAAGATTACACTTTCATAAGGGAGCGGAATAGGTATCAAATATGGAATGAATTTAACAACATTTACTTCCATCTCACTCCATTGCCATTCTTATGTTAATCCCATCCTTAATCCGAAGATTTGAAGCTCAATCTTTTACTACTTCGCTTATGATTCAATCAGAAAAAAGTCCGAAATTTATGAAAAAAACAAAGGGCCCTACTACCGCCCCCCATAAACTTGGCAAAAAGGTGATTCCCATCCTCTCCTCAAAGCTCCCAAATGCCGAATATGCTTTGCTCTCTTCTACAAATATCCTTTCCCTCTCTCACCCTTCTCTTTCTATTTTTTTATTACTATAACAAAAAAGTCCGTCTATATTTTCATCCTTAATCAACTTTATTTCTCATTGATCCCGTCTTTTTCTTTCTGTTTCCATCTTTGGGTTTTCAAGTTATTTCCTTTGTTAATCATGGAGATTATCTTGGAACTTTTTCTGACAGCTTTTATTGCTCTTGTTTTTTCTTTCTTGATAGCCAAGATTGTCTCTCTGGCTACCGGTGGTGATGCTAGTGGGGGTTGTAGTGGTGGTGACGATGACAAGATCATCATGGAACAGTTGGAATTCGCCGAGAAATTGAAAGTTTCAAGCTTTGAAAGTGAAAAGAAAGTTGATTTCGTTAAAGAAAGTGGTGATGATAACAAGGTTGTTGTTCTTGAATCAGTTGATGATGATGATAATGATGATCAGGGTTTTAAAAGTGAAACGAAAGTTGATGAATTGGAAGGTGAGGAAAGTGAGGAGGTCGTTGAAAGATCGAAACTTGAAAGCTTTGTGCAAGAAACCGACAAGAAAATCGATGGTTTTGAGGCAGAAGTTGAGAGAATTGGTGAAGAAATAGAAGCTGAAAATAAAACCAAATTCCAACCACAAGAAATTAGAATTGAAGAGAGTCAAATGAAGGTGCTTGGGGAAGAAGAAAAGGAAGTGAAACTGGCGAATTATGAGGATGAAGATGATGATTGGGAAGGGATAGAGAAGAGTGAATTGGAGAAAGTTTTTGGATCAGCTTCTAAATTCATTGAACAAGAAGGAGATTTGGGTATAGGGAATGATGTTCAAATGGAACTATATGGACTCCACAAGGTTGCAACAGAAGGGCCTTGTCATGAATCACAGCCATTGGCTTTCATGGTTGCTTCTCGTTCCAAATGGTAGCTAACTTTCCTTGTTATCTATATATTTGTTGATTTGATTTATCTTCTTTCTTTTGCATTGTTTGGAATGTGGATGGTTAGACTTCACTTTCTAAGGGTTAACTGTCTCTCTTGTGTCATTTTAGAAGAAAGATCAATGGCCCTGTAGTCTATAGCACTGTTAATGTTTGTTACTATGTCAAAGAAAGTAAGATTTTGAAGTTTAAACAATTTAGACAGCAATTACATAGTGTAGGTTAAAAGGTTGGTCATTTGTTCCTCATTGTCATAATCAACTAGGAGAAGGGTAGTTGAGCATTGTCCACTTTTTGTGTTCTTCCTATAAATAAGCCTCATATGACTATAGCTAGCTGAAACACACTTAAGTCAATGTAGAATGACACTAAATCATTAGAGTTCCTGTAGTGGCCGATTGGCCTCTATAACTCAGAAATTGCGTCAAACTTAGGACACGTGAGGGTCTAAGCCTATACCAAATTAGACGGTATAGCTTGATTGGTAGTTATAATAACAGGGTTGACAGCTGCTATGTATGAGTGATGGACAGCACTGCTTGCATTGTGCAAGGAATGCTTGGCAAAAGCTGGGGAACATGAGTCCAGAGGCGGCTATGGAGCAGTATGTTGCCCTTGTTTCAGATAAAGTTCCGGGGTGGACGAAAGATACTTCCGATGTGAGTCTCCTGTAGGCTTTGTTTGATTTCTTTGGTGACTTCTTTTACCTAGAATATTTTGGATTGACACAAATATTTGTATAGGGAGAGCGGAAATTAGAATCTGCAGACCAAGGCGTTGCTGGTTCTGTGGCTCCTGATATAGATTCATTTCCAGATAAGCAGGCCATTTTTATGCATGAAAGGTGGTTTGATATTGGCAATCCTCTATTATCCTTTCACTAATGTCATTATTTATCATACTGAAAATGTTGAGCCACTTGTTTCATGTCCTGCAGGAATGCAGACTCGAATACTGCTCCAGCAGGTGGTGACATAACTGAGAGCGCAAGCCTTGAGAAGCAGGTATATATTTCATTTCGCCTCCTCCCTTTGGAACGTATGTAGAATGAAAAGGACACTAGAGGACCTAAATGTCTCGAGATTTATAGTCATATATAAAAAATACGTAAAACACCGAGCTCTTAAGAAGGAAACTATAAAAACTGGATGGCCTACTAATTTTAGTTGTGGACACACTTTTAGGCCATTTATTTTACCTTTGATAATACGTTTAGCGGTTGCTTTTCATCTGATATGCTCTTCAGTTTTTCGAGGGTCCAGCAATAGCTCTCACACAATCCATAGTCGTATTTGAAAATGTCGAATTGGAACTAATGTCTGTCTGAATACTTATTTTATCATAAGGCTGCTTCTGGTATATATATATATAACTTCATGCATGAAATTTCAGGCCAAAGACTGATTAGAGCATCGCCCTGATTTCATCTCCCCCCTAGACCGCAGGGGCCATTCTCCTTGGTCAGAAACAAGACTATATTTTACCACCAATTATAAATATCATCCTTAGACTGAATAATCTATCCCTTGTTTATCTATATATCCCTGTTTACATCGCCGTGTGGTTAAAAATTGAAACTATTGATTGTTGTTGTATATTATGCATGTAAATAAAAAGGGTGAAGCACCCATGTTTCTAGTAACTGAAATGATTTGTATGCTACTAATGTGTGAATTTAACTTAAACTCGAAATAACGTGAAGGAATGTCTAAACATTATGAATATTTGTGGGCTAAACATTTGGAACATCATCTTGTTGTCTTGCAATAAAGTGCCCCTCAAGTTTTAAATTGTGGAGGCATTGGCCTTGTTGGTTTCTATGTATTTTGTTTTAGTTTTTGTATGTTTTGATGTTGGTTGGGGTTGGGGGGGATGTTTTTAGTATTTAGGTAAGTGAATCAGTTTGCTTGAAGTTTCTCATGGTTGAATGTGAAAAGCATGATCCTAATGTCATAAAGTAGGCTATAAGGTTGCTTAAGGTACAAGTTATGATTTTTGGTTTGACATAATCAAAGTCCTCTTATGAATTAACAGCAGTTTTATGTTATCACTCAAAATTTAAAAGTTTGACCGATTTTTAAAAAGATTTGAATAAAAATATTATATTCGAAAAATGAAGTTACAATTTGATCACTAAACTATTCGAAAGTTTTATTTAGTTTATTGAATTATTTCAAAAGTTTTTATTTAAGTCATTAGGTTATTAAATTGTTTGTTTTTAAATTTTGCCGGCGAGCTCCAAGTGACGATTTGACGATTGGTATAGTGGATTAGTATTCATCGACGAATACAAGAATATGTCTTAGATCCAAGTTAATTTGACAAATAGCTTTGGAGATAAAAGAAAATCTGTTTGAATTTTGATTTGTAGATTCGTGACATTTAAAACTGTTTTATTAAAAAAAGCTAAATTATAAAAGAGGAGAGGAAAGAAAGCTTTCGATTAGTGCATACAATGTGAATAGAAAAACCGTATAACATCAATTTAACGAGCAATGATTTAAATGAAAAACTTTTGAATAACTTAGTGAACAAATTGTAACTTCTTTTAATTAAATGGCCAAAACACAAAAAAAACTTAACCATAACTTAAAGACTAGCAGTGTAGTTTATTATTTTTAAAGTCAATATATTTATTTGAAATTATATACTTTATTTTTAAGTAAAAATTATATACAAAAATTAAATATCATGATTACGCTTATAATTATATTTTCTTAAAATTAAAAGAAATTTCGATTTTAGTCTTTTACTTAACTAAGTTGATATTTAATTAGCTCATAACACCAATTTAAAAAGAAACTCGTGACACCAATTTAATAATAAGTTTTATATAAAATTTATGATGCAAATATTAAAAGATATTTAAATTGTTTAGTTTAAAATATTAATAAACATATATAAATTTATTAAATATGAAATAAAAACATATATTTATAAAAATTAAAACATATGAATGAGCCTAAAAATGTTTAGGTTAAGCATTTACAAGTTGAAACAAAATTTGAAACTCAAATAGTTGGACCAAGTTTGAGAAATCAATATATAAAGCTGATACCATATATAAGTTCAGTCCATGAACACCTGCATTCCCCAAAATCATTCAACATGGTAATGATAATTTCCCATTTTCCATTTTTATTGAATTTGAACATGGTAATTCTCTTTCCTATGATCATTTTTAACACCAACAATCAAAAGGACTGCAACTTGAAGATAAAATGAAGGGAATTAATCAAGGGATCACAATTCTAAGCAAAAACTCCATTGTTATTGAAGTGTAAAAACAAATACAACATTTATATAAATTTCATATCTCAGTGGTGTTTTTCGGTTGTTCATTTAACTCAAAACCGAGGGAAAAACAAAATTACTGCGACAGACGATTTTCCTTGGTGTTTTTTGGTTTTTCGTTTAACTTACCGTTCTGCCTTCGGTCATCTTTGCCAAATTCTAAGCCTTGGAATGTCACCCTAGAGGATCTGTATTGGCTACCATAGGCAGAACCAAAGCCCCATCCGAGGCCAAAACCAATCCCACAGCCTCCACCTTCGCATAGAGAATAATTCATTAGCATTAGCAAAGCTGATTAATGAAGGGTTTGTTTTAGTTGAGTAAGTATTAAAGCAATACCTGCACCGAATCCTAAGATATTCAAAGGCATACCTGCAGGTGAGAAACGCATTAATAAAGATGTTTAGAAAAAAATGACCCGAAAGCGTCCTAGTAAACGTAAGATTGTAGAACATCGAAGGCAAAACTGTAATGGATCGACAACAATAAACCATTTATCATCGAAATTCAACATATTAGTGTCAACATCCTTAATGATATTCTTACTAGCCGATAAAGACAAAAGGATAACAAAAACGAAGGGCTGGAAATCCCATCCACTTCATTAAAGAAAAGATACTACAAAGACACAAACCCCATTACTGATTCGATATGCATTGATGCATTCTTGCCTCGTAACCTTCTAACTATCATGATTCGAGCAAAGATAAAGACTCTATAGATGAAACAGCGAAAACAAAACCCTAAACCCTGAATGATGATGAAGAGATCATCATTGGTACTTCATTCTCATTTGACATCAACAATTCAATCTAGAGTATGCAAACCTTCAACTAGCATCAACACCCAAGGGGTAAAAGTATCATGGAGGCCCCTAAGTGTCAGATTGTATTTTGCCCTCTCTACTCAAAAAATGAACAAACTAGTCCCTGTAAAACAGACATAGCTGAAAGAATAACCATCAAGCTCCTACTAGTACAAGGGTCTCCTTGCTACTTTACCACAATCAAAGCAAAAAAACAAAAGTCTATGAAATTCCTCGATGTCCAAAGTCCATGTCTCACAAATTATGAAACTTTTACTTGAATGAAATAACATGAATAATAAAGGTACAAAATTTTCAACCAAATTGAAAAACATTATGCATTGATTAAGCTAAAAAATAGAACTTGAAGGTGGATTAAAGAAAACAGACCTCCAAAACCCCATCCAACTCCAAAACCACACCCAACACCAAAACCTGTGAACAAAATTGACAAAAAAAAAAACAGAAAAAAAGCTCAAAGACAATTTAATTTAATAGAATATTGAAAAGAAGTGTAAAATAAACATGGGTATACCAATGCCAACACCAAACCCGTTGAAGTTTGTAATCATTTTTGTCTTCTTAGCTGTGAATAAAAGCAGAGATGTTAATCAAAACTGGGAAATGAGAGTGATTTAACCTTAACTGTAAGAAACCCAATTCGTTGTCAAAGACTATGGAATTGATTTTCCACGAAAAGGAAGAGAATTGAAGAAGGGATTCGGATTGGGAAGTGAGGGTATTCTTTTGGGTACAGTAGAAGCTTGGGTTTTTGCTTCTCTATTTCGTCTTTGAGAGAAAAAAAGTTTGGACCTTTGAATTACGAAAGTAGAGGACTTTCTTCTAATACCCAAGCCCAAATCATATGATACAAATAATTCTGTTCAAGATGGACCTTTTCGTCCAAATTGTTCAATAGTTGAAGAAATGTGCTTAAATTTGTATTTTATTATTTTTATTCGAAAATAGATAAATTAATCTCTTTAAATTAGATTAAAGAATAAATTTATCCTTTTCGTTAAAAATTTCATCTATTTTTATTGTTAAAAATTGTCGTGGTTGATAGAATAACAAGATAGTTACACATGGTGTGCCACGTATACACCATAGTGATATACATGGAATAGTTTTTAACAGTAGAAATATCTGACCTTTTAACAGAAGGACCAGCTTGCTCTTTGATCTAACGTATAGGAACCAATTTGCTCTCTTTTTTTTTGTAGAGAGTGTAAAATACAATCCGACTCCTAGTACCGAGGCCCCTATGGTACTTTTACTAGTGTTTGGCTCAATTTTAGACTTGGATATTTGGGTTTGAATAAATCTCAGATTTGGATCAATAGGCTCAATGCTCAGTCATGAGTTTGGATTGTTTTAAGTTTTGATCACTTTAAGTTCACGTCATTTTAGGTTCAAATTACTTTGAGTTCGAATCATTTCAATTTTGGGTTCAAACTATTGATTTTTAAGGTCAAATTAAATCGAAAATAATTTAAGTTTGGATTGATCAAATCAAGTTCTCAAATTCTTGTTATAGCTTAATATATCATTTGGTGCTTCAGTTTAACACTTTTTTTAATGTGATATTTGTGTTATTTTTTGGTCTAATATTGTACTTATGTTTGACAAAAGTTATATATTTTGGTACTAAAAGGTAACGATAATAACTTTTTACTGTTTAATTCAATTTTAAGATTAATTTGATGAAAATTAATTGCTAATATTATTAAGTTTAAATTTTTTATGATTTAATGTTAATGATATTAACGTTTGTCAAAATCAGACACTATATTTGAAAAAAAAAATCAAATTATACTAAAGTTAAATTAAATAATAATAAAAACCCCCAAAACCCTAAGGGTAGAGGACAAGAGGGAAGAATATAAAATGTTGAGTTCCATAGTGGGATTGGAGGCGCAGCCAAGAAATTAATTTAGGGTGCAAATCTGCCTAACTTAAAAGCAATCAACTTTCAAATGCATGCATTTTACACTTTTTGTCACTCAATAATTATCTATGTATGTTCATTCTAGGAGGAAAGTTTTGAACACCATGATATTTAAAAAGATAATAATATTTGATATATCATTAATATTTTTAGAACTAGATTGATAATCGAATCGGTTAAATCATTTACTCGTCGGTTCGATTAAAAATTCATAAAAAAATCGGTTCAATAAAGTTTTTAGTGGATTCGATTAGTTTGTATCGGTTCTCATTTCAATTGATCTGTTACTACTCTTAGGATTGGTACTCCAATTGATTCCCGGTCTGATCAATTCATATGTCTCATGCACCATTGGTTAGGGACAACACCAATTTTGTTTTGGGAGTCGGATTCGATTATAACTAAAATGCAATTGTATCATTGCATTAACATAAAATCTTACCATTTCTGAAGGGATTAAATTATAAATCTTTCATTTTGGAGGGGTAAAAAATGAAATTTAAATTTTAAGAGGACAAAATGCAATTTACCATTAGATTATATTAAACTTTTTGCAATTTTTAAAGGAGATAAGAAGACAATTTTCCATTTTCTAAATAGTTTAGAAATTGAGCTTACATTTAGGTTAATTTTTTTGATAAACTCTTTTTAAGGCCCCGTAAGCTCGATTTAAGGTTCACAAATGTAATTATGCAATCAATGGAATGGGGACTTGAATGGATTAATGATGTTAATTGTTTCGATACGTGTCGTAATACTTCGTGGCCCTAATCCGATAACGGATACGAGTTAGGAGTGTTGCATAATTGTTCTCAAATGAAAGCCGTTCTAAATTGAAATCCTGTTCTTAGCATAACTATTCTCAAATCAAACAACAACAATTCTAATCCAGAGTAATTCTTTCAGAACAGAAAATCAAGTGTGTAAGGATTGTGTGGTAAATCTATAACCTAACACAATTGTGTGGTAAGGATTTCATTGAAGATCCTTTCATCAAACTCCACGTATGATAATTACGTGATTAAAGTTAAGCAGTTCATAAGTAAAATCGATGCCCCCTATTTTCACTTTCTCCAGTGAACTTAGATTTCGAATCCAGTCTTTAATCATCATGAACTTAGGAACCAACGCACTTACTTTCCACGTGGATTACACTGTAAAAGTATGAAAGAAAATTACAAAATTTATGCACATCCCAATACCCCCACCTAAATGTACATTTAGAAACTTCACTACGTTAGGAACAAAAATAGTATCACTTTGTACTAAATTATTAATAATCTAAAACTCTTTGGACCAACTTTTCATGAAGTTTTCTTCTATATACAGCATGTTTTATATAGTAGCCGCATAATCTTGAGACCTTCAAACATTTGTACTAATTTTGGTTTAATCTATTGCTCAATTGTTTGTGCTATATTTATATACAGAGCTTTGCTTGGTACTTGATATTGAAATTGTGGTCCCTCAAACATTGCATTTGCAATTATCATGACAAGAGAAATGGTTGGATTGAAAGAGATTGGTCCATTGTGTATCTTTCAATCTTGGAAATTCCATTAGATTAATATAAAATTAAATTCGAACTAAATTGATTTGATCATCAAAATTCAATAATATAATTTATTTAACTCAAACTCGAATTGACCTAAACTTGAAATTATCTGAACCTGTAATAACTCGACCCCAAAAACTCAAGTTTTAAATCCGAATGAAATTCCCCAAAACTAAAATGGACTCCAAACCCAGAATTTAATCTGAATTGACATGACTCAAAATTTTTAAAATTAATTCGACCCAAAGAATTGATAGCTACTTGTTTTCTTTTATAGTTGGAGATTTCAACAACTAAAACCCTAAATAATCTAGAATATAAATTTGAAATGTTTAAACTTGAAACAATTTAAACTCGAAATAATTCAAACCAAAAATGCCTTTTAAATCTGTAATAATCCAATCTAAAAAAAACAAACTTCAGACGTAAATAAACTAAAACCGAAATGATGCAAACATAAAATAACCTAAATCTAAAATTAATACAAAAGAAGCGAATTGGTTTGATTGGTGAACTCTTTTATATATTTTGGTGAATCAAAAGTTAAACATGGCAGATTCAGCAAAAGGTTAAAACCTTGGTATAAAAAGGGTATTTTGTTGTAGACATGTCGAACCCTACTGAATATATCGCTTTTAGAAATCGAAGTTACATCAGATTTGATGAACTTAACAAAAATAAACCTAAGTTTCCAGACAGTATGATGACAAGTATGCACAGGGAATCTAGAAACTTGTATTAATCTGAGTTTTTTTGGAATAGTATTTTTGGAGATTTTCGAAGATATTTGACTAATCATATGTTGTTACAGTTTAACTGCTGTTTGTTTGGTCACATAAGACAAAACAGGTTTTAGAAAATGTAATGTGTTGTGTAAAAAGAAAATAAAAGAGAGAGAGAAGTGGGAAAAAAGCAATATGAGAAATTAAGAGTTCAATTAGGTATCTAACCACTAAAAACATTGTTCTATATATGAATACGAAAATATGATTATATTTATTTAATTAAATGTTGTTACTAGTCATGTATTATGCGTAAAGTTATAGATTTTGAAGTATGGAAAAAAAATTTATTGGAATGTAAAGGAATATCTATAGGATTGATGGGTTTGTTCTGTTGAGGTGTCTATGGTGATTGGCTTGCTTTGCCTCAGATTTATGTGGGTTTAGCTAGCTTGAAGTGCTGTAGTTCTTGACGAGAAGTATTGTTATCTTCAAGGAAGGAAGGTGGGACACTGAATCATAATTCTTTGGTTTTAAGGTGAAAATCTTTAAACCACTTGTGAGATGAGAGTTACCAACCTCCTGGTATCATTAAATTCAACGACGACTGGATGATGTTGCAAAAAGGTTTCCAACAGTGATGACTATGGAGGGTGTTCTTCAAGGTTGCATACGAATTTGGATGCTTTTGAGTTTTGATCATAAATGGAGGGACACAAATTCCTCAAATTACTTGCCTTTGTATGTTTAACATAAGCAATTAGTTTAACTATCAAATAAAGAGTAAGATGAAAATGAATTTACAAAATGAAGCAAACCTGCAAAGCATTTCATTTTCAATTTCAGACTTGCAGCCTTCCATGTCATCGTTTGATCAATTTACCAGAAAGTATTAATGGATGGTATATTAACTCTCTTGTTTTTCTTGGGTAAATATATATTTTGGTATTTGAATTTGACTTTAAGATTCAAATTGGTACTTAAAGTTTCTTTTTGTCTAATTAGGTCACGTGCCTAAATGGACCAAAAAAAGTTTAGGTTCAATTCTTGAATTCAAGTTTACGTACCTAATTGGACAAAAAAAAAACTTTAGGTACCACTTTAAACCTTAAAACTAAATTAAGATACCAAAATGTATATTTACCCTTTTTTATTTGAACCCTCTATGATAATTAGATTGAGTTTTAATTAATGGATTAATATATACCTACTTGGAACTTGACAACTTATACCCAACTAGAATCTAAACTTTTCTTTTCGAACTAACTGGTACCTGAACTTGAAAACAGTAAGTTAACTTGGTATTTCTCTTAGGTATCTGACTAACCCCATTAAAATATGTTGACATGGTAATAACGATCAATAATATGGTGATACATGACAACCTCACATTTTGACATGTGGCAAAAAATATATATTTTTTTAATATTTTATTAATTTTTATCATGTGTCAAAATGTGAGGTTATCACGCATCATCATATTATTAATCGTGTGTCACATTTAAGTACCTCTTATAAAAATTAACCCTTAATTAAATTCAAAGAACATGAACGAAGAGACAAAGCTGTTTCAATATAAAACTCAAACCCGAAACTTCACAAACATAACAGGATTCTAGACCTTGCAAATGGTAGATGCTAAATTAATCATTTCTCATCCACCTATTAAATAAACACAACAAGTACAATATATGTCAGATTTTGTAGTTCATTCACTGGAATCACCTCTCAGTAAACCTGTGAAAATTTTTTTACTACCCCTTTTTTTTTTCTCGAGAAAAAGAGGCAAACAGCACACATTTTGCTTTGTTTCAAATATAGCAAAGATGATTCCATCATCCATGCGCCGCTAGGTGTCATTACACTACTTATCCACCTTGTATATTTATATAGTACCAGAAAACAAAACCCTAACCCTGTTTCAAATCTTTGTTCTTAAAACCAATGGATTCCCTCAACAAAAAAGGGAAGATGACCTCAATTTTTAACACCACTCCTCCTAAAACCATAAACGACATGGTTATGGACCAAATGTGTAACAATCCATGTTGTTTCTTTTGTATCATGAAAGAACCAGACACATCTTTAAGAAGGTCTGGTTTAGCAACTTGTTTCAAGGAAATGTCAGTTATCAATAGAGATGACCAACAACATGTTTTGGTGTTAAGTGGTTTGTGGAACATAGCAATGGCACAACCAGATGATCCTGAGTTTATATCCCTTGGTATCTTTGATTGCATGGTGAGTTTACTCGAGAAAGGAACCAATGATAGAAGCTGGTTATTAAGGGATCAAAACATTTACATCCCTTATTATGCAGCTCATGTTATTGGTTCTTATACTATGAACAAGGTTGAGTTTGCAGAGAAAGCTGTACTTGCTGGTGTTATACCTCCATTAATGGAGCTTTTAAGAGGGAAGATAAGTTGGGTTGAACAAAGAGTAGCTGTTCGAGCTCTTGGTCACCTTGCAAGCTATGAAAGAACATTTGAAGCTGTAGCTGCTTATGAAGAAGAACTGGTGAGACTCACAATGAACTTAGCTTCAACTTGTCTTGATCAAGTGTATACTAAGTTCGTTGGTGTTAAAGATGATAACAAAAGATCAAAATATCATTGTGATTTGCTTACAAGAGGAGTTGGTGGTTTGGAAATGGAGAACCGAAAAGCTGAAGAATGGGCTAGCCAGTTACAGTGTTGGTCTTTGTACCTACTCAACTGTTTTGCTTGTAAAGAAAGATCATTGAACCTTATTTGTAACCAAGGGTTCTTGGTTGATTTATGTGGGATGTGGGGTGGATTAGTGAACCATTCATCACCAGCTGGTGTGGGATTGATTAGAATCTTGTGTTACAGCAAATATGGAAGACAAAACATCTCTGAATCAAAACAAGTGTTGGAGAATCTTTGTCATCTTTCTAGATCATCAGATGATTGGCAATACATGGGGATTGATTGTCTGTTATTGCTTCTCAAAGACATAGATACAAGGTACAAGGTTATTGAGATTGTCACCATGTTTCTCATCGATTTAGTTGAACTCAAAAGCCTTGGTGATAGATCAAACTTGGGTGAAAACATTACAAAAACCCTTCTTTTGGATTATAAACAAAGCAAATTTAGAATCAAGAATAGCCATGTCTTAAAAGCTCTGCAACAAACATGGGAGTTGAAAGTAGAAAGAAGAAAGAGAGAAAAAACCATGTCAGTTGAAAAAATAGAAGAAAAAAGGGTGTTAGTGAACCTTATAAAACAACAAGCTAACCATGTGTTTTGGTTAGGCGATGTAGAGGAAGCCATAAAGATGTATAATGAAGCCTTGGATACATGTCCTTTGAAGCTTCGTAAAGAAAGAATGGTACTTTATAGCAATAGAGCTCAATGTTATTTACTACTTAGAGACCCTGATGCTGCCATTAGAGACTCAACTCGAGCTCTTTGTCTCTCTAACCCTACTAATTCTCATGGTAAAAGCTTATGGAGAAGATCACAAGCTTATGATATGAAAGGGTTAGCTAAAGAGAGCTTAATGGATTGTATAATGTTCATCAACTCAGTAACCACAACCACCACCAACAAGCGTGTGAAGATCCCATACTATGCAGCTCGTATGATCAGCAAACAGATGGAAGCCACGTGGTTGTTTGTCAATGCGCAGTCCAAGTTCACCAGATCAGACGATGATTATGAGATAAGTAGCAATGAAGATGATCATCAGCTAGAATGTGATGAAATGATGAGGCAAATGATGATGATGATGATGGAGAAGAAAAGTATAGCATCTGGTGAGCATTTACTTGATATATAGTACAAAGTTATATATATATACATACAGTACGTACATATATAAATATTCTGCAACATGGCATGCTGCTAAAGTGAATGTAATGTTTTATGACTTTTTTGCTTGTGACCCCTTTTTTTTGTTTTCAGGTCTGTCCACCATAATTGAAGAACCTTTGATTGTAAAGGGAAAAAATTGGAGAGATATGGAAAGAGCAAGAAGGAGAAACAAAACAGCTTTTAATGTTATGGCTCGATCAATGTAATAAACCAAAGACTTATATATATCGTCAGTGCTTCATGTTGCATGAAAGCAATGATGTATTTGATTCAGACACTGAAAATGGATTAGTCTTTTGATTCAGAAAAGTACCATGCATGCACAAATTAATGTTTTTGGTTGTTCTATTATGTTAGAGTTGCATATATGATGATGATGATGACATGAAATCATGAATCTTATAATTTAAAAGAGAAGATCATATGATGAAATATTTTAAGTGGGATGCCAGTGGTGGTTCCAGGGGATCTTTTATATATATATGCATGTATGTATGAATGTATATAGTAAGGAAGAAGTGGGGAGGACCACTTGAGCACAATGTTGAAAAAATGTTAATGAAATGAAAGAACAAAACAAAATGAGGCAAGAGGAGAGGAAAAAAAGCCAACCTGGCTGCTCTTTGTCTCTCCAGCTTTGAACTGTATGTCGTCGTTTTCATGGGGTGAGTGTGGATGCTATTGCAAAGTATGATATATAGAATAAAAGCCTGTATTGCATTTCACTTTTGATTTTGTTATACAAATTTCAACAAGTAGACAAGGAGGAAAGGGAAGGCTGGTGTGAAGGATGGAAAGCTAAGTATGATTAAGGATGCTGATGGAAGAAGATCCTTTTTCCTGGAAGACATAATTTTCTAGTGGTGATGTGGTAAGTGGTTACCAAAAAGTTACCATCATGGCCTGTATGAGACACGATCGGACTCATTCTATTATTTCTTTTGAGAGAACATAAGGTTGTTATGCTTAAGTGATCCCTGGTGGACCTTAAAGAGAGTGTTCACATTGAAAATGTTGGAACATTTTTAAAATATATATATAGTGTTTCAATAGTTACAAATGAAAAGATATAAGTAGTCAAAAGTTATATCACTTTGTTATTAACTAAAAGTTATCACTATTCATAATGATAAGTTACATCTCTTGTTAGTAAAAGTTATGTTACCTAATTATTAACAAAAATTCATAATTATTCAAGTAAATATCTATTGAATAATTGTGTTTATTACTAAAATGTGACTATCCACGTGAATAGTTATATCTTTATGAAGAGATATGAGAACTCTTATAAATAAGAGTCAAATTTCATTTGCTTGGCACATTCTTTTGATTCTCGTTTATCTTCTATTATTCTTAGATTGTTTAATAAATAATTACTATAGAAATTCTTTATAAAAAATTAATATTCTTGTTATGCCCCGTAAAATGCTAAATGGATTGTTTTCACTAGTGCAAAACGTAGACAATAACTAGACTTCATTGTATCCTCAAAGTTCATTTACGAATAACTCTTTTGCACACCAAAATATAGGTAGGGGCAAATAGTACCTACCTTAAATCAAGTGGCTTTGATGTATTGGTTAATTTCTCATAAATTTATTTTTATCCTCACACACCAACAAAAAAGCAAGTGGCTTAACCATAGTAGCTAGTACCCTTATATAAGGGGACAACTCTTGTATTAGCAGGTGGTCTCACGACGGGTGGCTAGACTAGGAGGCAACTAAGAATGACCTAGAGGATGGGAGATAGGTAACTGTCTTCAGGAATCCACCTAGTGTCTTCTAGAAGTGTCATGTGTCCAACCCAAGTAGGGGGTATAACAAGACACTAAATATGAGTCTTTTATAATTGGAGAAATGACTTTTGATACTCTTGACATTTGGATTCCCAAAATTCTCTCTAAGCTCAACTTATATCCTTGTCTAGCCTTTTCGTCAACCACATACAACCTTCCTCCACCTTACAAACTACCATCTACTGCTATGCTCAGTGTTACAGGGTCTACTCTAATTTTTTTCTCCACCTTCTCTTGATTCATCTCCTTCACTTATTTACAACACTTCCTCTAAAACCTCTCACTAAGTATAATGATAAAATTTGCCTTTTAATGGTTGCATGTTTTTACAATGTTGCTTTTAATGTTTTCTTTTCATAATCTCAATGTTAGAGTTTTATTTTTGTCAAAATAGGCCCGATATGGACAACAAAGCTGACAGTAGTCAAGTTAAAATCAACCATTTTCCTGATATGGCAGCATGATATTACTTTTGGTTAACTTCTACTGCGCAATTTTCTCACTATAAACCCATTAATTGCTCACCAAAATCATCACCATTAGCCAATAAAGCTCTTTCATTATAAAAACTAGCATGCCAAGTGTTATACTATACATCGATAATAGCAGTAGGAATGATCGCAAAGCAATAAAAAGGAAAAATAAGAACACACAGGTTTTACGTGGAAAATTTTTATTGGGAAAAATCACGGACAGAGGAGGAGAAAAACAACAAATACAAAAGGTTTTCTTCTACACACGTTTTAAGGGTTAAACAACCATTTTATAATCAACATCTAATAGAAGAAGTATAGCCCTATACGGATTCAACTTGTGCGACCCTCAGTCTTTCACTGTCACAGATCCCCAATTTTATCTCTGTATTTTATTTCTTTAACAAGTGAGTTGCATCTTAAACTTTTCATACCGAAATTCAGATCACACAATTCTAACACCAAGTAGCATATTGTTGTTGTTTGATAGGGTTGTTTATGAACAAGTTCAATATGATAGAAGCAAGAAAGATATTAAATTAAATTGAAAATAGAAAGTGATGCATCACCACCTTTTCAAAAACTTAAACCTATTAGCAATTTGACATAATAACATCACCACTTTTTCACACCTCCCTTAAGAAAAATAGTTTAATGTTGAAATGGTTGGGCTTTCCATGAAAAACTGAATTATGTCTGATATATATATATATATATATATATATATATATATATATATATATATATTGCTTCATTGTCCACAAACACTTCAATGCTTCTACGATGCTTTGTATGCAAATCAAGCATATATTTTCTCAATCATAAGGCTTGCATTAATAGCTGCTATTGCAGCTATTAATTCAGCTTCCATATTCGATTATGCCATGATCTTCTGTTTTTTTGGAACACCAAGAGAAAATCCTTGAGCCAATAATGAAGCAATACTCAAAGGTACTCTTAATATCATCTAAAGGCCCTACTCAATCACTATTAGAAAATCCAAAACGAACATGATGATCGTTTTTAATATAAATTGATAACTTGATATGAAGTTTGGAGAACCACACTCTAAAAGCTAGCAATAAGGATTGGATAGCCTACATTCGTTTAAACCACTTAATAGATTTTGAACTGATCCGCTCTAAATAAAAAAGATTTTTCTTTAGAAAAGTGGATGCGAACAATGTAGAATGAATTTTTTATTTTAGTTAAATAACGATATTATAATTGCATATATAAAAACATCATTTTACCTTTTAAAATTTTTCAAAATTACACATTTATGCTAAAAGGAAACAAATAGTGAGGCAAACAATACCAACTATCAAATGATGACGGATTGATAACATTTATTCCTATCTCGCTCTAATGTCATCTCTAATTTCACACATTATGTCGCGTGGAACCATGTTACTGGTTACCACACACACCATTCATAACCTAATGATCCTAACAATAGGGAGGAACCCACTAATTATAAGCACAATAGCTAGGTTTGAAGGTTTGTGTTCAAATTAATACCTTTTGGGTCATGAAATAAAGTGATGTATGCCCAAAGGCTCAACCTTTGCCATGCCAAGGCCCTTTGTTAACTTGCTTACATTTAATTTTCATAGCACAGATGATTGATTTGGCAGCATCCAAAAAGCATCATGTAATTAAACTAAATTATTATTATTATTAAAAAAAATCAAAGATACCCATTTCAAAACAATGTATCTGACAAAAAATCTGATAATTATAAACACCATAATATTAAGACAAGCCACTTGCCTGCCCAATTTAGATTTTTTTTATTTGTGGGTCAGGTAATGATGGTGGAATTCCACAAACAATTGAAAAGCTAAAGCCTACAACTTGTAAAAGTTAAAATTTTTACAAGTTCCAACCTTTATCCATGTGACATGAACATCATTTATGCTACTATGCATTATCTTTTTAATATTTTAATAATCTTTTTTAAAAGTTGAAAACCATGATTTATTGGGTAAATTACATTACCAGTCCTCTTAAATTCAATATTGAGTAAATTGGTTTTTCTTAAAAGTTAGAGCACTTGAATACCTATCAATTTTGAAAGTAAGCTAAGGACAATTAATTATAGTATTAATGTTTTCTATTAATTGTACATAATTTTGATTAGTAGAACAATAAATTTAGCCCTTGATGTTTATGTGTTTTGTGTAAATGTTGATTACTAAATTTGTTAAATCAAGATCAAATTGACAAAATGTGTAAATTTTGATAGCTAAATTTTTTGGTAAAAAGACCTCTCCAATCCCTTTCAATTTCGAAATTGAGCAAATTAATCTCTCTCAAAAAAATTGGCGCAATTTAATCCTTGTCAATTTCGAAGTGAGCAACTAAGGGCTTTAATTATGGTGTGAATGTCTTCCATCAATTGTACATAATTTTGATTGGTATAATAACAAATTTAGTTTTCAATGTTTATATATTTTGTCATTTTGGCCTCAATTATAAGAAATCCAACAAATTCCACCTCAACATTTACACAAATATTGCAGGATAAATTTGTGAAATTAGGACCAAATTGGCAGAATGTGTATATTTGATGACTAAATTTGTTATTATACCAATTAAAATAATGTACAATTGATGGAAACCATTAATGTCGTGATTAATTTTCCTTAGTTGCACACTTTAGAAATTGACAAGGATTAAATTGTTCTGATCTTTTTAAGAGGGACTAATTTACTCAATTTTGATATTGAAAGGGACTGGAGAAGCTATTTTACCAAATTTGTTATTTATTGCGTTTATGCTCATTTATTTTAACTAAATATAAGATTAGATAATAAATATAAAAAACCTTGCCTCGTTAAAAGTAGAGCATATAACACTTTTGAAGCTTTGATATGAACATCAATGGCTGCCTTGTATCTTTACCTACCAATATTCCTAATCCTTTATGTTTTCACTAAGCATTTCCATAACAAAATCCATAACCTTCCTCCAACTCCATTTCCATGTCTTCCCATCATTGGACACCTTCACCTCCTTAAGAAACCTCTCCACAGAACTCTATTCGACATCGCGAACCGGTATGGTCCTGTACTCTTTTTCGAGTTCGGGTCACGTAGGGTCCTCGTTGTGTCATCCCCGTCTGCTGCGGAAGAATGTTTCACTAAGAACGATGCCATTTTCGCCAACCGTCCTCGCTTGCTCATTGCGAAACACTTGGCTTACAACTACACTGGACTCTCTTGGGCACCTTATGGTGATCTTTGGCGAAACCTTAGACGGATTGCCTCGATCGAGCTTTTGTCATCGAGCCGGCTGCAGTTGTTGTCGTGCATACGGATGGATGAGGTGAAATCGTTGATGAGGAAGTTGTTATGTCGTCAAGATGAACCGGTTGAGTTCAAGAGAGCGTTTTTTGAGTTAACATACAATGTGATGATGGGGTTGATTGCAGGGAAAAGGTACTATGGTTGTGAAGATGTCGAAAACATGGAGGAAGCTGAACGGTTTCGAGAGATACAAATTGAGGCACTCGAGTTGAGTTCGGTAACGAATTTCGGTGACTTTATACCATGGCTTAAGTCCAAGAAATTGGAAAAGAGGTTGATGGAGTGTGGTGCAAAGAGGGATAAGTTTATGCAAGATCTCATAGAGCAATATAGGAGAAAAATGAAGAGTGATCCTAATGGTGAGGGGAACAAGAAGACCATGATTGAGATTTTGTTGTCATTACAAGAATCTGAATCTGATTATTACACTGATGAGATCATTAAAGGCTTGATGATTGTAAGATTTTTATGTTATGTTCTTGTTTGAATTCATTGGTAATACACTGATGAAATTGGTCTAATGTTTTTTTATGATAGATTCTATTGATGGCAGGGACTGAAACTTCAATTAGTTCTATGGAATGGGGACTTTCCCTTTTGCTTAACCACCCTGAAGTGCTTACAAAGGCTCGAGACGAAATCTTGAACACGGTGGGAGACGAGCGGTTAATCGAGGAATCTGACCTGGTTCGACTTCCTTACCTCTGTAGCATCATCTACGAGACTTTGAGAATGTACCCACCGGTTCCAATGCTAGTACCTCATGAATCATCAGAGGAATGCATGGTGGATGGTTTCCGAATTCCAAGTGGCACAATGTTATTGGTCAATATATGGGCTATACAGAATGACCCCAAAGTTTGGGAAGACCCTACAAGATTCGAACCAGAGAGGTTTGATGGGCTAGGAGGTGCAAGAGATGGGTTCAAATCGTTGCCGTTCGGGGCCGGAAGAAGAGGCTGTCCCGGAGAAGGCTTGGGACTGAGAATAGTTGGGTTGACATTAGGATCATTGATTCAATGCTTTGAATTGTCGAGGATTGGGGACAAAATGGTCGATATGAGGGCTGGAACAGGGGTTACCATGCCCAAAGCTCAACCATTAGAAGCAAAATGCAAGCCAAGGCCAGCCATGCTTGAACTTCTTTCTCAAATTTAACCTTATTGGCAATAAAGATTCCAAATTGATGGAATTGGATAATTCAAAACTAATAAAAGCAAGCATAGGAAGTTTCACTTTTAAGACAACTTGCAACATTTTTTGTTGTCTATTTATGTGTGGCATAGAACAAGACATTCAAAAGATAAGAGACAATTTTATGCCATCGGAATACAATAAAAAAAAGGGCTACATTGTTCTGTATTTACAAATTCAAAGAGACAGTGATGCAAATACAAAATTCTCTGACAAACTACAATTCTGATTTTACCTTCTAATTTAGTTAGTCAAGTAAAAAAAAAACTATTACATCTAGTTCAGTTGGTGTAATTACTTTATATTCCGGAGACATTACTGCCTCGATCGTGAGCTTACATAGTTTTCACCCTTGGACCTTGAGAGAATTCACAGGCTTCACTGATTGAAGCCAATCGGATTTCAGCCGGGGGTATGAAACAATCCATTGACAGACCTGGAACGTTGAACGCCACTTCTTCGATTGCCCATGCTTCTTCCATCCTGGTTCTAGTGTGACTCATTGCAGTATCTCCAAACCGAAAAGGGTCACCAAAGAACGACCTGAGTGTGCGATCATTATTCCCTCAACAGGTCTATAATCCTCGAGGAACGAATTGATTGTTGTTTCCCAGTACACGGCATCACCGCCATTGTTCTGAATTCTAGTCAAATGTGAATCTTCCATGTGCACTAGAAGCCCTGTCTTCTGGCTAAAGTAACCAAATAAAACATGTCTTATGATCTCGGCAGGTCCTTCACTCCTGGCCTTCAATGTTGCTGGATCAGCACAAAGCTTGAGGATAAAGCAATCCTCCCGTTTATCTTCTTTTCCCCAATGCATCTCGCATTAGTAAACATGCTCGCCGTTGTTCTTGGATCAAGCCCCTGCAACAGCCAACAATAACAGATTTTCAGATTCCAAGCTAAACAATTTCGCAACATGGGGCAAGAGCCGAGACTACTTTACCTGAAGTGCACGACGAAGGGGTCTAACCGGTCCTTTAGCTGCATGTGCACCGAGCCAAGGAGTGTGCCTCCACACAAGCTTCCCATTACAACCTGCATGAACCTTACTACCGCCAAGTGCAAGCTCAACATACCACATATCTGGATTCATTTGCCATAACACAAACCCACCGGACTCGGCTGCCTTGGAAGAATTCCGATTCTTCGTAACCTTGTTAGCCGTCTCGAACTCGGAAGCTATCATTCTCACCCTTCCCATAGCATAAGCATTGTGAATCGAATTTTGAAGCTTTTGTCCACCTGATGCAGCTGTATATTGCTGTAATATGTATTGAGCTGATGAAGTTTCCTGCAATTTTTTTAAACATGTTACAAGCAATCTCAATAAGTACTAAACAAATCCCTAAACATAATAATAATAAAAACCAACATCAAACATAGATTAAATCCAATCAAAATTTAACCTTTAACTATGAACATGCAAAGCTTATACTTTTTACTAAAATCATGAACTTGTTGATACTAAAAATTAAAGCTTTTTTAAACCAATCAATGAAATGCATTAAGGAACAAAAAAAAGAAAGAGAGAGAAGAAAAGGGGTGACTAACAATTGGGGTATCTTTAATACTGAGTAGAGGAAAAGGGTCTAAAGCGCTAACGTGCACCGGTGCCAACGGCGCACCCAAGACACCAAGCAACAATCTCAGATCGGACCGTTTACAAGTCGAAGTTGAAACGGAAGGAGCGCGTGCTAGTTGACCCTTCATCCACTGAGCCCATCTTCCTTCCATCCTTGAATCTCCGGCGTCAGTTCCGTCGGGATCGGGACCTTCTTTCAACGGAGACAAAGCTTCAGCTGGTCTTAAGCTCCCAGACCTGAAAATCAAAGGGTCCGGCTGTGAAACGTGGTGACTACCGTTGTTCCTCCGACGTCTTAGTAAACCCGACATTGGTGAAGCACTTCTCGCCGGACTTTTGGACCGGGAACGGCTCGGAGATAACCCTCTTACTACTGAAAAAAAACCCTGTTTTCTCTCCATTTTTTTTACGATTTCGCCACTGAAACAACTCCAAAAAAAGATGACAGAGCTTATCGTTAAGCTTTCCCTCTTCTTTGAGACCTTAAAAGCGCGAAATGAAACGCTCTTAAAAGAGTAAAAAAGAAGAAACAAACAATGGTCTTTCACTGTGAGAACAAAAGCAGCTTAAGATACTGAAGAAGAAAAAAATATATAAAAAGGAAAAGAGAGAATGGCGTTAATAAGAAGGAAATGTACTAAAATGGGGAAATTAATTTATTAATTAATTAGGTTAAATTCTTATTTTAATCCCTCCATTATAATTAAATTAATATTTAGTCCTTTTATTTTAATTCGATGTAATTGGATTCTTTGCTTTTGTAATGTCATTACTTCGTCTTTGAGATGTAAAGAAGACATTAGTGTTCCTAAGTTACTCGAGCTCGACTCAAAAAATTTAAACTCGATTTGATAATTATCAAGTCGAATTTGAGCTCGAGTTGATTTGAGCTTAATATTAGGCTTGAATAGCTCACAAGCCTTATTGAGCTTTTTTTTTTTTAATTTTAATATATATTCTAAATAATTTATATTATTTAATTATATCATTGCCCTTAACATGTATTATTAATTCTAAACTTAATTATCAAGCCGAGCTCGAGCTTAAATACCTACAAGCTTAATCGAGCTCGTGTTTGAGCTTGAGTATAAAAATTGATAAACAAGTTTAATGAAGTTGGAGCTCAAATAGCTTGATTGTATCTTGAGCCGAGTTCGAATTTAAAAATAAATATTTGATCGAGTTTAAGCTTACCGGTATTGATCATTAAAATATAGATGTGAATTTTTAAAGTAATGCTTTTAAGAAATCCACATCATGTTACAAAATGGTAATAATAATAATAAGCATTATTTATTTGGACGGGCATTATAAAAATAGTTGACATAATTATGTTAAAATAAAATATAAAAGATAAACCTCAAATTTGAGCATAATATAGGGACTATAATCAGAATTTAACCAATAATTAATTAAATAAGTGATTAACTGATTTCGCAGGTTATTCCCGCGAGACAAGCAAAACAGTATCACAGTTAGGTGTGTTTAGGGTTTACAGAGAGGTTTCGTGGTGTCTCTTTTTTTTTTTTTAATTTACAGATTTTATATTTTTTTTATTTTTGTCGTTTTTTTTTTGTTTTGGGGACTGACAAATTAAATAAATAAATAAATAAATAAAGGTTAATCTCGTGACGGAAAATGAAACGGAGAGAATCTGTTGATGTGTGAAGGAAAAAATTGCGTGGGGAATAGTGCCGGTGTTTAGTAACGGTCAACTGTGGTCAAACAATTATTAAAATAAAGTGGGATTAATAATGTTAATCATCTTGCAATGGCTTATAAGTAGATCGATCTAATATTATTGGTTTTAAGATTAATTTTGAAATTCGGTTATTTTAAGTTTGGGTTAATTTTATGTTCGGGTTAATGTAAGTTTTTGTTCTTTTAAGTTTGAGTCATTTCAGTTTAAGGTCGGAATTTTTTGAATATGATCATTACTTATTATGAATTTTGATAATTTCTGAGTTTTAATCAATTTAATTTTTAATATAAGATAAAGTATATCTTTTAGAAGGGTCGTCTTTACTCAGATGGGGAGTCATTTTCAATCTCCAACTTACTTGAAGTTTGATTTTTTTTGGTATGATTTTTATGTTTTTGTGATATGCCTCGTGTTGTTGTATTACCTTTTTTTTATGGTCGTTGTCTATGAAAACCTTTTGTATAGAATTATTTCTTAATCTTTTTATTAATTTAAATGTTTTCGTTTTCAACCTAAAAAAACTGATATCATACTTATTTATGAGTTTTTGTATTCGTACACACAAACATATTACACTACTACATATTGATCTTGCATTTTAGGGATGGGTGAATGTTTGCCCTTTGACCAATGAGTTGAATTATTTGTTACATCGAAGCCAGAGTCGTTTTAAAATGTGATCTTCGTAATTTAAATCGGATTGATTTTTGTTTAAATATGTATTCAACAAAGGAAAAAGTAGGAAGAGAAGTTAGTTGCGATAAAGAGGTCGATTTACCTAAACAGAAAGAGAGCCAGAGTCCAACTATCGGGCCTCTTTACTACCACCACATTTTCCTCTTGTTTATCTACTTATTAAACATTTGTATCAACAATTTTAAGTTTTATTTAAACGATAAAAATTATAAAAATTTTAAATTTTATTAATAAAAAACTTTTTAAACAAACAATATTTTTATTTTAAAATTTAACACCTTTTTCACTTAAATATTTAAATTTTATTGATCACTTTTATTAAAAAAATGTGTTTTTGACTGTAATAAATGAACATTTGAATAAAGAATATGGTACATCAAATTTGTTGTAGCTATTTGGATAGTGGGGACCTGTCCTCTACCTCTATAGATTTTGATTGATATATAAATTCATTGCATTTCTCTTTCACATTTATTTATTATTTCAAAAATACCACACAATTTGGCCAATGTATACATACACACCACACAACATATTTGAAAAATATCCAATTTGCCATATATATTCTAAAATGCAACCTAAATTTAAATATTTTTCAAAAATGGGATGAAAATCAATAAAATATTATTTATGTTGAGTTTTTTTCGTCGTATTTCATTAAGGGGGACAGTCGAATATTTATACATATGCTGGATATATGTACTACTCTGGTCTGCCTTGCTACACTTCATAGCCCCACATGCGAAATCCTTGGTATATGAGAATTTCCCTTGTGAGCTCTCTTGATAGACCCCCCACTATAAGACCTGCATGCACCCAATTGGTAGCACCCAACCGGCTCACAGGTAAACAATTCGAATGTTATCTGGATTTCGAGTTGATGATCATAAATACATAACAGTTTAATAAATATTTTATTTCATATTCTTCTGTTTTTCTTTTTTCTCATCGATAAAGTACAAAAAAAAGAAAAGAAAAAGAAGCATTTTAAAGTTGCAACTATTGTGATTTGATGTAATGACAAAAACACACACATTTTATAGGCTTAAGGTATTGAGTCGATTAATAATTTAATTGATTTTTTCTTAATTGAATCAATTAGAATTTTATATTATTAATCGTTTGTCAAATTATAATTCAAATATTAAATTTTGATTAATTCGAGTAAATCACTAATAACCATTCTCGTATTTAGGGTTGAGTTCAATTCGATTTGCCAAATTTTTTAGATTTTTGAATCATCTATTATAACACGTTTCTTGGTTTTCATCTTGAAATTGGATCTTAGGTTTTTTTAATCTTTATTTTGACAAAAGATGTTTTGTTTTATGACTTTTGAACATTATTTGAAATAGTTTAAAAAATTCATAAACATTTTAAAATAATAATTTTAAATTAAACAAAAATAATCATAATGTTAAAAAACAATTGTATATAGTATTATTAAGTCAACTCAATTGTTTTAAAAATAAAACAATTATTTTACATCATATAAATTTTAAATTAATTATAAATTAAAAATATATAATTTGATCAAATTCAATTAACCACAAAGATTTAACTTAAGAATCATAAACAGTAAAAATATCTTGATTCAATGAATTGTGATTTCCTTATTGGTCGAGTCATTTTAGAACTAATGGATCATTTATGATAAAGAATGAATTTCAAGAGAATGATTCACGTTCTTACAGAGTGAAATCATATAGTATCATATATGAGATAAATCTTTTAAAAAAATAAAGTTTTTTCCCCGGATAAACCAATTAATTTGAAATCCGATGTAAAAGAAACTTCTCACTTTCCAATCAAATCCTGCTACATCTATATATAAACGCAAGCCCTACTCATATTTAAGGTGCTCTTTAGTATTTAACAAATTATGCAATTTCTTTTAAGGTGAAAATTCATATGCAATAACTCCCATTAAATTGTTGGTTATGATTAGCTGAAGTAGCACTTAATTAGCATTCTTGATAGAGAAAAGCCAAATGCAATCATGTTTAAAGTTAAATTCTCAATGACAATTTTCTTAACACCCTAAAATCAAACTTTACCAATAATCATACCTTCAAAGATCCTGAGAATCTAATTTAATGAAGAAACGAGTTTTAGCCTTTAGGAGTTGGGTGAGATAGAATAGGGAAATGAAAATTAATTGAGTGGAGGGGCTATTCTGCAAGAGGAATAGACTATAGAGGGATGGCTTCTTTTTTTTACAAGAAGAACGATAAAAACCATAATTAGGCTAGGCGAGGTCAAGCTATTCCAGAGCAATCATTGTATAACAATTGAAGAACTTCATCCGGTAGTTACATGTAGATATATCTACTCAGAGGTCTTGAAGACGTCATTGATGCCAAACTATTGGTTACTCAGTTACCCTCTCTAAATACATATGTAACTCGAACCAGCCAAGATAGTAGGAATAGACCTTTAATAGCTCATAACACAACTGAGTGATGCTGTTCTACTGAAATTGCTTGAATCAAATGAATAACTGCAGTACTATCCATCTCAAGCACCACCCTTTTTAACTCTAAATTCCAAGCTACTTGTAGCCTCTCAAGAGCACCCCAAAGCTCGACATTTAGTACAGAACAACGGCAAATATTTTTAGAAAAACCAGCAATCCAATTATCATGTTGGTCACTGGTTAAACCACTAGCTAAAGCATTCCCAAACACAGTACTAATAGCACAGATGGTATTGTTATTAGTATTATCTTAAGTAGGGTTTATTTTTTAATAGTGCATTTAAATTAGTTAAGTAATATAAATGGAAACTTTACAATTTAGTTTAAAAGTTTATTATCTCATTTTTTTGTTAGTTTTATTTTTAATATATTATAAATATTAAATTTGACCAATGGTCAAATTATTTATCAAACCTCAAGTACCATCAAATATTTGGGAGAATTAAAAAAAAGAGTCAAAAAGACTTGGTCGAAATAAAATAAGCTCGTTTTAAATATGGAAAAAGATGTTGAGCTTCAAAAGTATCGATGAAATTGTATTAATTAACAATAATCACATAACAAATTAAATAATTCAATTAATATGGATGAAATTGTAAATTTATAAAAGTTACATGTTGGAATGGGCTTAGAATGTAATTTTCTCTAAAAGAAATTGTGATTGAATATAGATTAAAAAATATTTAATTACACTAAACAAATAAAGAAATAGATTAAAAAATGGAGTTCCAACTACAAATCTATGTTGCATATGCAACAAGTAATCTTTGATTTGGTTGATAAACTAGAAAAACGAACCCTAGACAAAGATCTTTTGGGCAAAAGAAAAAGACAATATGAATCAAACAAGACAACTCTATCTTTTGCTTTTCTCAATTTTCCATTTTCCCACTTTCTCTCTCTTTATTCTATGTGTTTGCTTAGAATGATTTAATCAAAGCGTGAGTTTCGCCTGGGTTAGTTGAGTGCTATATCCAACCACCTTAAACTAGGATGGAATTGGGTTTCAATAGGAACCAAAAATTCAAAACAGTCCTAAGTCAAAAGTCGAATAATAAGAAATTTGGAATTCTTTAAAGAAGATCTCGAGTTTGTGTATTATGAACGAAGAATTGTTTCTTGAAATTAGTTTGACATGACTTGATTCTGGATTTAATTGTAATCCATGTAACTTTCAGATAAAAGAAAAAAAATCAAAACAAACCTAAGTCAAAAGACGAGACATAATCGAGTTTGAAAACCCTGTTGGGTTGAATAGCAAGAAATTTGATGTTTTTTAAGGAAAGTCTCGAGTTTGAATATTATGAATGAAAAATTGCTCCTCGAAACGAAATTTAACTTGACTTGACGTTAGATTTAATTTTGACGAATGTGACTTATACCAAAAAAAATCAAAACAACCCTAAGTCAAAAGTTAAGACATAATTGGCTTTAAATCCCTATTGGGTCGATTAACAAGAAACTCAATGTTCTTCAAGAAATGCCTTGAGTTTGAGTTTTATGAATGAAGAGATGCTCCTTAAAATTGAGTTTTATGACCTTCAAATAACAAAAATAAAATAAAAAAAAATAAAAACCCATGTTGGGTCAAATAGCAAGAAGTTCCATGTTCTTTAAATAAAGTTTTGAGTTTGAGTTTTATGAATAAAGAAGGTAACGCTAGACCAACTTGTTCCTTAAAATGGGATTTGACCTTAAATTTAATCGCGAAATTATAAATTCCAAGTAAAAAAAAAATCAAAACCCTAAGTCAAAAAACAAGAAAATTATTGTTTTCTAAATAAAGTTTTAAGTTGGAATATTATAAATAAAGTAATAATTTATTGTAATCTGGTTTTAGTCAGATACCAAACAAAACAGGAATTGTAAGTTTAAAGATGGTATGTTTGGCATCAGCTAACTGCAAAATGTTCCAATTCATAAGAAAACATCCCGAGAATCCCAGTATATTTAAACAAAATCCTCTCAGTTCCCTTATTCTCTACCAATAAAGTGGGATTCTTTGTTTTGATATTCTGAATCAATAAAATCTCAGTTGCCAATCATAGAGATTGGTTTTTAGGGTCATCATTTTATCTCAGGTCTGAAACAAGGCAACAACAACCACCCTTCAAGACACCATTGTCGTTGGGGTGTGGGACCTTTGTTTAGCCCTTTAGTTTATCATTGGTGGGTTCATGGACTCTTCTTAAAAACTATGCCTCCTTGGCTGCACCCTACTTGCTATCCAAAATTTTGTTTTTTCAATATTTTCTTTTTTATCTATTTCCCAATCTCTAGAAAATAATTTCAGCCATCAAATGCCATCATTTTTTTTCAAGAAAAAGAATAAGCAGGCACTATGATTTCCTATAGGAGTTCACGATATGGTGTCAACACCATTAATATTACGGTATATTTCATTCAAAACCATTTTTTTTTAAATATAACCTTATTAATAGGGATAATCGTTAATCTCGAAAGCATTAATTTTCATAAACTATAAAATACGATACTTTAATTATATAAAAATACCATACATATTTGTTTTAGTTTAGCTTGAAATATTACTTTAAATTATCTTTATTTGTAAATAATTAATCAAAACCTCCTTAAAACGATCTACATTATTTAAAGTGTATATATGTTAAATTTGATTTAATATTTAGTACTTTAGTCTTTTTATTATTTTAAAACATAAATGACTTAATGTATTTTTAGTATTTATATTATAATATTAAGTATTTGTTATAATATCGTCAATAATGATAATAGGAATGATAGAAAAGTAAAAAGAAATAAAAATAAGAACACACCGATTTTATGTGAAAAACTCTTATCGGGAAAAATTACGGGCAGAAGAGAAGAGATTTAATAATGTTGAAAAATAATAATATAAGAGGTTTGCTGCTACACATAGTTTTTAAAGGTTAAACAACTTTTTTTTAAGGGTAAACTACTAAAATAGTCACTTTTGTTTGGTTCAGGTTACGTTTTAGTCACTTATGTTTGAAATGTTGTAACATTTTAGTCACTGAGCCATTAATTCTGTTAACTGTGTAACAATAAGCTGATGTGGCACATTAAATCATCATTTCAAACAAAAATTCTAGGTTGATTTATACAATCGATCCCCATATTTTTTCGTTTGGTGCAATTTAATTTTTTTTCTTTTATGTTTTTTTAACTTTCTTTCTTTTCCATTCTCTTATGCTTCTCTTTTTGTTCCCCTCCTTTCTCCATTTCTTTCAACGTAGTTTTGCTATGTTTTATTTTTTTGAACAATTTAATTTTTTCGAGTGAGGCGAGCTTTTGGACTAGTTACAAATGGAAAACATAGAAAAACTATGTTAAAAGAAATGAAGAAGGGAGGAAAATAGAGGGAGAAGCAGAAGAGAATGGGAAAAAAAGTTAAAAGAACTTAAAAGAAAATTTTAAAATTGTTTAAAATGAAAAAATATAGGGACCAATTGTAGAATTTAACCTAAATTTTTTGTTTGAAATGATGATTTAACATGCCACATCAGCTAACTGTTACACCATTGTTGGCAATTAACGACTCAGTGACTAAAATGTTACAACATGATAACATAAGTGACTAAAATATAATATTTCAAACATAAGTGACTAAAATGTAATCTAAGGCAAACAAAAGTGACTATTTTGGTAGTTTACCCTTTTTTTAATTAATGTCTAATAAAAGAAGTATAGTCTTATACGGATTCAATTTGTGCAACAAGGTCCGTGCCTCAAACTTTGCCCTCACAGATCCCCAATTTTGCCTCTCTATTCTATTTTTTTAACAAGTGAGTTGCACTTCAAACTTTTCAGACCGGATCAAACAGGATTCGGGTCACACAACTCTAACTACAAAATATAAAAAAAAAAACATATTAGAAAATTAGAAAATGAGTCATATTTTAAACAAATCCATTTTTTTTTCTTTAATCTCATATTTCAAGCAATCTTTTTTATCAAAACTTTCTAAAATTATGTCATATAAACCTTTAGACTTAAATCAATAACCCGACCTTAAATATCCCAACTATTTAACTAATACATAACCTTTTTTTTTTAGAATGAAGGATCTAATTGCAATCATGTTCATATCTCCAATTTCATATTGAGACTATGATTGGCAATGAAGGTTAATGTTTTGTATATTTTTATATTGACATTACTTGTAAATGTAGAGGATGAAACTTAATTTAAACTTATCTTATAATCAAGTGCCAAAAATAGCTTATATCTTACGACATTCTTCATGTATTTTATCTTATTATTTTGAAATATTTCAATTTTAGGGTTCTGTTTGATTGCCAGTAAAATATTTTTCGTAAAATGATTTCGGAAAATGTTTTACTTTTCGTAAAATGATTTATTGGAAAATATTTTCTCGTGTTTGATTGAATCAGATAAAATATTTTCTGCTTGCTTGGCGATTTTTGAAAATATTTTTCAAAAAGTTGTTTTACATATATTAATATATATTAATAAATTTTATATTTTAAATTATTTTTACATATATTGCAATGATTTATTTATAATAATACTCAATTATTAAGCTACAATGTTAATCATTATAAATTGAAAAAAACTAATATCAAATAAATTATTTGTAATTGTGTTAAAAAAACAAGTATTGAATAATTAAAAAAATTGCTGGAAAATCGATAAACAGAAGCAGTTTTCTACCAGAAATGAAGGAAGGAATGAAGGAGGCGATAGAGAGGAGAGCACGGAAAATGTCTTACGAAAATTGAAAGGGTAAGACATTTTCCCTAAAATGTAACCCATTTTCCCTTGTTTTGGAGTTCATTTTCCAAATGGAAAATGTTTTCTGCCAATCAAACGCTGGAAAAGTTAGAAATGATTTTCCGGAAAATCAATTATGTCAATCAAACAGACCCTTAATTTTTAGTTATCATCAAACAAAGAAAAGATTTCTTAGAGGTATAAAAGTTTAATTGAAAAAAGAAAAAATAATCTAAACTAAAAAAAAGAGAGTTATAAATACTGTTCTTAGAATCAAACAAGTCGTTGAATCAGGTCATTGATTCATTGGTCCAGTCAATTCGATTAAAAACTTATTAAAATTTGTAAAAATTAAAAATATAATTTAATTTTCGATTTAATTGATTTTTAAATTATTCAATCAACTCGTATTAATTCTTAATCTAACCGGTTTAATATATTCTAGCTGCCTAGATATAGTTCAAACATGGTTGGTGATATGACAATAATGACAAAATTAAAACCCACTAGTCTAGTGAGAGCTAATTAAAATACAAACAGAATATTTGTCATGGTCAATAATATTATTGCTGACAAAAGAGGATTATTTAGTTAGGTAGATGTTGGTGGTAATTACCTATTATAATAGTAAGATATTTGTATACATAAGAATTGAATTAAATTAAAATATTTCTTATATTATTAAAAATAATAAAATAAATTTAAATTTCAACGGAGTTAACATTTACCATTTAAAATGATAATTACAGTTAATGAGTTAATCTTTTGAAAGCGTTGTTTATGATTCTACAAATAAAATATTTTATTTGGAATTGAACTACAAATGAAAATAATAATTTTCATGTCTGGTAATAGATTATAACAACTTTAATTAATAGGTTTCATTAAAAATATTATAAGTTACCTAAACACAAATTCCCATATTGAAATAATAATAAAATGTTTAATAAGATAAGTAGGTATGTAGTTGTTTATCACTTAAATGTAGAAAATGGTAAGTTGATTTTTATTTTATTAAAATTAAAATAAATTACTTTTAAAAAAACGAGATATTCAAATTAGCATCTGTAAAACTATGTAGAATAATATAAAATATTATATTAATAAGACTAAAACTGAAAAAAATAGACAATCTTTTAAAATGAATATTTACATTTATCAAACAACATAATTAACCAAACAAATTTCTAATATAAATCAACACTTATAAAATTTAGCGATAAAGATTTAGTACTTAATTTTTAACACTTGAATTTTTGTTTCTCAAATACACCCTTAACCAAATGTAATCAAATATTACAATATTTATTAAAATAAAAGAAAAAAAGGAAGATTAAGCTTAAATTAATCAAAGGTAATCAAACATTACACAAATTTTCATACAAGTTGGATTTTATTCTACAATTAACTTACCTTCGTTATTTAAAGTAGAGTAAAGATCATTATAATATTATAAAAAATTGAATATTAACAATTTTAACATTAAAATAAATTAATTTAATAATATATGTATAATAAAATTATTTAAATTATTTAACAATAAAATAAATTAATTTAATAATATATGTATAATAAAAGTATTTAAATTATAATAATTAATATTAATATTCAAACCTGATTTTTGTATTATTTTAATATTTAATATTTAGCTACAACTCAAAGGGAGTCCTAGTCCCTGGATTTGATTGAGTTAAATGGGTTATATTTTAGAGCCCTTAAAACCAAACTTTAAGTTGTGAGCCCAAATTGTATATCTTACCCAAACCTATTATGGGCCACAAGATCCAAAAGATTCTTGAGATATATGATGGTTTCCCATGTGGATGGGTCTTGGAGTTAAGGTGGTTGTGTTGGTTTGGTGTCCTAGGTAAATAGTTCTCAATTTGTACTTGCAAGTTCTTAAAATTTGAGTAACTTATAATATATATTTTTATTTATAATTGTTAGAGTTGTGTGACCCGAACCCCATTAAATCTGACTTGAGAAGTTTGAGGTGCAACTTACTTGTTAAAGAAATAAAATAGATAGGCAAAACAAGGGATCTGTGGTGGTATAGGATTGAGACCCTAGCCTGCTACAGATCCCCATCCACGGACCATGCCGCACAAGTTGAATCCGATAGGATTATACTTCTTCTATTAGACATTATTATAATAGAGTTGTTTAATCCTTAAAAGTGTGTAGCCGAAAACCTCTTGTATTTTCGTTTTTCAACATCAGCGAATTTCTCCTTCTCTGCCCGTGGTTTTTCCCAATAAGGGTTTTACATGTAAAATTTGTGTGTTCTTATTTTTCCTTCTTATTTATTTACGATCATTACTACTGCCATCATCAATGTATAGTATAACAAGAATATATCATATCATTATTATATCTTTAATAACTATACACTTAAAACCTTAAATCTTAAATTTTGTTATATAAAAAAATTACATATGAAACGAGTTTGCACTCGAGCCGGATATGTAAATTACGTAAATAGTTGAGTCTAACTTATACTCATATAACGAAATTCAATTCAACTTAAACCGAATTTTAAATAGTAAAATTCGAATTAAATTTTATTGCAATTAGAGTTACACTCAATTAAAGGGTTAGTTTCAAATTTCAATTATTCAATTTCCAATTCCATGCGCATGAGGTGATATGAATCATCGATTTAACATGATCAAGCAGAGAAGGGAACTCTTGTTTAGCTTTACACGCTATCAATTCCTTCGTTGGAGCCTTTATTTAGGTATGCTTCCCTTCTACGTGTTATAACTATTCTAAGATTCAAGGTAATAATAATTAGATATACATTTATGCTGGATATGTTCATCTTTATCATTTTACACACTAAATATGGAAATTATGAAATCTAATGGGATAGTTTGATGGCTAAGGATGTTTACCGTCTTAGGCGTGGCCTAAGTTTAAGTCACGTTAATTACATTTGTTGTTCGAACTTTACCTTATTATTATAATTTACCCAAAAAAAATGGAAATTACAATAGCATAATTAATTTTCCCTGGCCGAATTGTACATAAAAAAAGAATTTATTTCCTTTCTTTGGTTGTAGACCTGTCCATGGGCCGGGCCCACGAAAAAATTTTAGCCTGTTTACTAGGCCCGGGCCTGGCCCGACCCAAAATATGGGCCTGAGATTTTGCCCAGGCCCGGCCTAGAGAAAAAAAATGGGGCCCGAGCCCGGCCCAGCCCAGCCCGTTTTTAATTAAAATTAAAATTATTTTTTTAATAAAATTAGAACTAATTGTTATTAAAATTAATTGTTAGTAAAATAATCAAATTATTAATTGTTAATTGTATTAATTGTTGTAATAAAATCTAACATTTGATTAATAAATTTATCAAATTATTAATTGTATTAATTGTTGTAATAAAATCTAACATTTAATTAGTAAATTTATCAAATTATTAATTGTATTAATTGTTGTAACAAAATCTAACATTTGATTAGTAAAACAAACTTGATGTTTTATTATTATTATTTTGTAACACTAGTCAAGGAAATGAAAGTAAATAAACTTAGAATGAAAAACTATTATATTTTAAAAATAAAAAACATATATATTAAATATTTTTCGGGCCGGGCCGGGCCCGGGCCAAAAAATCTTGCCCGAGGCCTGGCCCATTTTTTAAACGGGCCTAAATTTTTGACCAAGCCCATATTTCGGGCCTATATTTTTACCCAAACCCTCCCATATTTCGGACTTATTGGCAGGGGGAATCCAAATTTTCTTTTAAGTATAGAATTGAATTATAAATTTTTGAAAAATTAAAATATAATTTTATCATGTATTTATTTATGATTTTATTATCTTATAAAGGGATTTAGTATTTTTTTTTATTTTGGGAATCAAAATGCAATTTGACCATACATTAGTTTATAATTTAAACATTTCTTAAGGAGCCTACATAGCAAAATTTCCATTTTGGGAAACCAAGGCTCTTGCTTGCCCCTTAAAATTCACCACTGGAATTAATAGTCTGATAATAAGGTATGATAAGTGGACACATATTTTATCACACAGTTTGACACACAAATATAAAATTAGAGAACATAACACAAAAGATGCTAATACAATTCAACTTTAATTTAGGTCTGCGAGAAAATACGCAGATCCAATGTTAAATTTTATGTTACAAATAATGATTCAAACTCAATCTACATTAATACTCGAATAACTGTAAGCTCACCCAATATATTTAATATACAATCTCCTCACTCATTTTACTAAAGGCGAAAGATAAATCATACAAAAGTGAAAGTACAAAACACTTGAATATAATCTCTAAACTCGAGAATTGTACACAAATACTATGAGTAATATGTTTGATTGTAATAGATATCATCATGAGAATATCGAACTCAAATTCCATTGTAGATCTTGTTATACACGTTTAGTTATAGCTTCACCAAGCATACTCTAGTGATGTATTTCTTTCTTTATCCTTTTATTTTTAAGTTCATCGTATTTTAAAAATACTATCGTCACTTTTAGAAAATTGGTCCTGTATTTTCTCAACATAATAAAATTCAAACGATTAAAATTCATGTGAAACCTTTTAATTAATATATTATTTGTAGACTAAATCATGTAATTATTACTCCCAACAAACCAACATATCGTCTACGTATATGTTAATGCTTACATATACTAAAGCTTAACCACATTAAATTTACCTAATAAATTATTTGTTTTGGAATTTTGCAGAAAATGTAAAAAGTCTTATAATTAAAGAAATTGGTCCCAACATTTCCTAATGGATCCCAAGAGAGCACATGACTCGTCCAACCATTTCCCTTTGCATGCCATTGCAGCATTCATGGATAGCCAATATTATATATTCCATATAAATATTTCAGATGACAAAATCCTTTCCTACCTTAATTAGTGGTCGAGAATTCGATCATCATCTCAGATATGAAGTTGCTTTAAAACTTATGGTCCATTACCCACTTAATGGACCGACAGAACGCGAAAGATTAATTACTGATCTAAAAATAAATGAAGATAGATAAGTAAGCAAGTTGCTAGCTTTAATTTCCCATATCTATATGTATTATTACTTTAACTAGTCGCAAAGATTTATTCAAGTTTTAATTTTATTAAATTTAAAGGAAAGTTTGTTTTTTTGGGGAAATATAAGGAGAGGAAAGAACACGAAGCTTCAAGTAAAAAATGCTGATCTGAAGGCAAATTTAAGCTTCACGTAATGATCAATCTAGAAAACTCTTTTACTCGTGTCACGTAAATGGCCAATTACAAATGAATGTCACCAAATCGAAATAAGTCCCAACAAATCTGAATGGGTTGATATGTATAATTTTAAAATAACAAATATATTTATTAAAAATTAATATAAAAATTAAATGATGCATTAGTTAGATATTTAAAATTTATTGTCCCAAATGTTAAAATCTCCTCGTAATTGATTTTATATAAAATTATGAAAAAATAAAAATATTCTTATAATAATATAACTTATGTTGTATATAAAAAGATATTTTAATAATATAAGAAAAATATACCACTCGGCTGATTGAATCTTAGTATGATTGGCGTGAGCATTATTGGCAATGCAAGAGGACGTGGGTTTAAGTGTGCTGAAGCGCATTATCCTCCTATTTACGGGTTGAAAAGGGGCTATGGGTAGTTTTAAACATTGGGTCAAAATGAGAATATATAATCAAAATCTATAATTATATATATTTATATACAAATCAAATCCACTCTTCTCATATTTTAGTTAAAAAAAAAAAACTCACATTTAAAACGAATGAATGCAAAATTCATGAGACAAATTGAGTTGGCAATAACTTAAAGCCATTAATACATGCAATGAACTTGGTACATGATGTTCCTTTGAACATTATAGTCATGTAACCGAAGAGGTAATGTAGCTAAAGCCATAAAGCAACCCCACCAAACCAAAAAACCTACGAAACAGTCTGTAATTCACTAATTTCTTGTTGTTACTAAGTACTTTTAATAAACGATTTCCATTACTCTCTTTTTTTACCTACCACTACCTCTCTCCACCATGGCTATATAAACAAGCTCCTGCCCCAAGCTCTTTTCCATTGCCAATATATATTACCATTTTTTCTTTATATCTCTTTGTGCTTATTTATAAACAAAGATCAAGAAAAATGAAGATGGTATTGGTGCTTTTCTTGCTTGTTTCTCTTGCTCTCAGCTCTTGTTTCTTCGAGGTCTCGATTGCCGGTTCGGGTAAGTTAAAAACAAAGTTAAGCTTTAGGTTGATTTATATATATATATATATTAGTATAATTCACATACCATCACCGTCACATACGCACCACGACTCAAACCTGCAACTTGAGCTATAGGGTGAACAGTGAACACCCATGGGGGTTCGTGTTGATTTATATATGTGTAGCTTTGTTGGTTCATGGACTATATGGTATTGCAGATTTTTGTGACTCAAAGTGTGCGGTGAGGTGCTCAAAGGCAGGGGTTCAAGACAGGTGTTTGAAATATTGTGGGATTTGTTGTGAGAAATGTCATTGTGTTCCATCTGGGACATTTGGGCATAAAGATGAGTGCCCTTGTTATAGGGACATGAAGAACTCTAAGGGCAAATCCAAGTGCCCTTAGATGTTTTTTTCCCCATAATTACTTGTATGTATTTATTTTGCCTTGATACCCTTATAAAGATTTAACAAATGATGTTGTGGGAGGACCCTTAATGTTAAATATGTAAAATATCCTAAATGAATAAATTGGGTCCTTAGATATATGATTTATGAATATGCTCTTGTTGTTGGTTATTTATATATATTACGCGTAATTTTACGTATTTAATATTCAATTAATTTTAATTATAATAATTAGCGTAAAACAATTCAAAAGGTAACAAAAATTAGAATTTAGTCATCATATTATTTTTAAATAAGTTGAAATTTTGTTGGTTCAAAATTTTAAAATATTCCGCCAGTTATTTTAGAAATATATGTTTGTGACTAAAAATTGATCATCAAGAAGATTAAAATAAAATATGTGCATAATTATAGTAAAAATTAAATTTTAGTAAAATTAATATTATACCAAAATAAAATATTATAAATAAAAAGTAACATTTATGATAAATAATAATGATAAATTATTAGCATTATAATTGTATTAAAATAATTAAAGATACAATCATATTGATTACATGTTAAAATTATCTTAATTTAAATAATAATTAAATTTATATTATTTTAAAGTAAAATAAATATTTAATTTCTTTATGCGTTTGACTCGGCATATCAATGTATTATTGTTGTCCTGATCCATAATAATATTTGATTAAGGACAATTTAAGAATAGTCACATTATTTTAGGCGTTGTTATTATTTAATTTATTTACTATATAAAATATAGATTAAACATAATAATAGAAATGTCTTTATTAATAAAATAAGGTAAAAGTATGTATTATAATCATCTTATGATTGGTTTTTGGATATTCCAATAGGTGGAATAATACAATAAACACTATCCTTAATTTTCTTAAATATTTCGAACACTCCTTTACCTTTAATGAAGATCTTATCATTTGGAGAAACATATTTAGAGATTGGATCGAATCAGATCACCCTTATGTAACCCTTAAATCAAGGGAGTTGGATTAGATTGAAACTCTATGAGATTAGTTGGCAAGAGTCCACGTTTGTTTCGTTCTCTATTATTATAATGTACACAATTTATTGTATAGATTCATGTACGGGGAGAATTGAGAATTTAATTATGTTCTAAGTGAGGAATCTTATTGTATAAGTGCATATTGTTAGTAAAACCTTTGGTGTCGTGTGGTGAATTTAGTGGTGAGAGTATCATTCTTCAAGGTGCAAAGGTGAGGAAATTGTCACGGGTGTGTGATAGATTATGATCACTTGTTGTAAGTACTGAAGATAGTAAGTATTTCTCACTGAGCTAGGCTCATTAGACATAGAAAAACCGAGCTGCGTAAAAAATCCTCATGCATGTTCGTTTTATTTTTTTGGCTTTCAGATTTGATGTCAAAGAAGTGCCCATTTTCTTGTCACTTGTTGCAAGCACTTTGTTTAATTTGCTAGCAATGATTTAATAACTTCATACACCAATAGGATGTGCAATTAGAGCGATATTTCTCAACAAGTTTGCACGTAATGCTAATCGAAGATGTCAGAAGTCTTTGTGGCACCAACATGACTCGTAAACCCACAACTACGAGCCTATCAAACTAACAATCCACAAAAGTTTATTGTTTCAATATAGATATATCTTTTGTGCTTATAAAACTTGTCAAATGCACCATGTTCACATGCTTAAAAACTACTTGAACAATGGGCATCAATAGCATGCAAAATCTTTGATATACTCAATTCTTAAAAAGTTTAACATGCAATGTATACGTGTCAACCACTATATTATTCTTTACCTTTCTTATACCTTATCACATAAGGAAAGGATTAATAGTCAATGTGAACCACAAATTCCATTGACAATAGATAATGTTGCCAAGCTTCCAATGCCCTTAAAGGCATACAATTCTTTTATCACAGGTCAAGTAGTTCAAACGCATGTTACATTAAATTTCACTGGTTGTACTGATATCTACACTAAAAGTATTACGCTCAACCTCAAAATTCTTATCAAAATTTGGTAAAACAAGAATATAAGCATTACAAAAAATTATCTCCGCGATCATTATACGCGAACTCTTATTTGCTAAATTAACAAAATTATCTAAGAAAATCTAAGTTTGTGATTCATTAATGTTATGAAAGTCTTGAGACCATTAATTAAGTGAATACATAGTTAAAATTACCCACTAAAATTTTTCATCTATCATGATAGATGATTACCACTAAAAATAATTTTATAATTAGATTATGATATAATCATAATTTCTCTAGTTTTCGATTTCAACATTCAAATCAAATTGTTAATCTTGGTAAATTTTTTGTTAAATTTGTTGATGTAGTATTCTAAAAGTAAAAGAAAAATATTCACTTGGTAGTGATAAAAATAAAAAAATGATGTTGTAATAAATATGGTTTTAACGAAATAATTTTAACAGCGTTAACAATTGGACTTAAAATTTTAAAATTTGAAAAGTAAAAAGACTAAACTCTAAAATTGTAAAGAGTAAAGGGACCTATGACTGATTTTAACCAATAGAAATAGATAAGAGAGTGTGAAGGAGCCAACCCGCGCTCCCTATTCCCAAAATCCCCCCCAATCCACCAAAAAAATATAATTTTTATCTCTGGTTTTCAAAATTTGAAACCCCAAAAAGGAGGATTGAAATTTATGGAGGCCGCAAAAACCCTCCCAAAAACTTGAAAAAAATAAACTAAAAGAACCCAAAATATGAGCACAGAGTTACCTCCCAAGTATACCGCCAATCCCCCATGTTTTGAAAACAAAATCCCAAAATGGCGCTTTTCATTTCACCCCCCTTTTATTCACCCCCTTCTCTTTCCTTTCCTTTCACTCCATCTCTCTCTTCTCTTCTCTTCTCTCCAACCCCTTTCTCTCTTTGCACCCCAAAGGGTAAAACCTAAAGCAAAGAAGCAATGGCGGGTCAGGAGAATTGTGTGAGACTAACAAGGTCTACTGTTGCTAAGAAGAGAACAGCTGAATTGGCTGGGATAACAGATGAGAATGTGACCAATAAGAAAAGGGTTGTTTTAGGTGAGCTTTCTAATAACGTTGCTGGGTCGGTGAGTAAGGTTCAAGGGAAGAAACCACCAACAACAACAACAGCCCAGAAATTGCAATGTAAAGGGAAGGTGAAAGCAAAGTCTAAAGTGGTAAGACGGGTTCTTTTGGAAGGTGGAGATGAAAAAAAGGAGGATTTTGATGCTATGTCTAATGACCCACAAATGTGTGGGTATTATGCTTCTGATATTTATGGATATCTTCATCAAATGGAGGTATTTCCCCTGTTTCTCACTTATTATATCTATTTAATCTGCTGGAATGACTAAAGGGTTAATTTTTTTATTACGTGATTGACATTAGGTTGATCCAAAGAGAAGACCTTTACCTGATTATATCGAGAAGGTGCAAAAGGATGTTAGGATGAGTATGAGGGGGGTTTTAGTGGATTGGTTAGTTGAAGTTGCAGAGGAATACAAGCTTGTTTCAGATACTTTATATATGACTGTTTCATACATTGATAGATTCTTATCTTTAAATCCTCTCAATAGACAAAGGCTTCAATTATTGGGTGTATCTTCAATGCTCATTGCCTCGTAAGATTCTAATTTCTTTGATGGGTTGTTTTGTTTGAAATCATTGTAAATCTGTTTGTACTTACATTTTGTCCTTTTTTAAGCAGAAAGTATGAGGAAATCACTCCTCCAAATGTGGAAGATTTTTGCAATATAACTGATGATACATACACTAAAGATGAGGTAACCCTTACCTTCATTCCACTTGTTTATCTCCTTTTATTTGTGTACGACTTTGCTTCATTTCATTAAACATTGTTTTGGGTATATATGAAGGTGGTCAAAATGGAAGCAGATATACTTAAGTCCTTGAAGTTTGAATTGGGCAATCCTACAGTTAAAACATTTTTGAGGAGATTCACTAGAGTTGCTCAAGAATATTACAAAGTAAGAAAAGTGCCTATACATTTTTGCATTGATTCTAAATGTCTATTATTTTTTATGTGTTATTGAATGTATGGTTTCTTTTGATCCTTTATAGGCATCAAGCTTGCAGCTAGAATTCCTTGGGTGTTATCTTGCAGAGTTGAGTTTGTTGGATTATGGATGTGTAAAATTTTTACCTTCCATGGTTGCTGCGTCTGTTATCTTTCTTACAAGGTTTATAATTAGACCAAAGTGTCATCCTTGGGTATGGTTTTGTCCTCGTTACAATTTTTTGTCTTTGGTTTTTGTTTATGGTTAGGAAATATTAACTTGTCATTTGTGTTCTATAGAGCTCTGCCTTGCAACGAAACTTGGGTTACAAAGCATCTGATCTAAAAGAGTGTGTCCTTATCTTACATGACTTGTATTTGAGTAGAAGAGGAGATTCACTTCATGCAGTTAGAGTAAAATACAAGCAACATAAGGTGTGTGTTCATGTAACACTAGCCATTGATGTGGTTATAATTTATATAGTCTTGTTGTATTGAAATAATGTTGATTTCTCTTGAAACAGTTCAAATATGTGGCAACAATTCCGGCTTCTCCGGAGATTCCAGCTTCTTATTTCAAAGATGTTCAAGAAGTTGAGATTATTGATGTTGAAGATGTTCAAGTGGTGGAAGTTTGACACATGATTTATGGTCTGATTTTTGTAATTCAAGGCTTGAACGTGGGTGAAATGTATATGAGAACAAGATGGGACTCTTGCTGATGCAGCACCTATGATGCACTTGGTTGCTTGGAGATGTATATGTCATTGCTGGTGGTAGTGTGCTACCAACTAACACGGATAGAACTTAAGTGTATTAGTGATTTTCGGAACAACCATATTTAATTATGACTGATTGATTATAAGTGGTTCTTTTTGCTATGTCAATAGATGTTCTTTTAATTGATTTTTCAAGCCTTATGGTTGAATGATGTAAAATATTGTTGACAAGTTGATTTCACTACTTGGTAGCATTAAATAATCAAAGCTCATACCTATTTGTAAAAGTTTTTACCTTTCAATTTAGTTGATAAATTATACCAGGACTTAACCTTGATGCAACATGTGTTCATGGTGTTAAGCTCTCTGATTTTTCATGGATGTTTATACTGTAATATCAACTCTTCATTTGTACAAAAAACAAAGAGGCTATCTTGTTTTTGCTACATGGTAATCTGCAAGTTGGCATGGTTCCTGTTTCTGGTGATGTGGCTGAAATGAAACTGTTGTAGAAAGATCTGTGACCCGAATTATGCTTCTTCGTGTGCGTGTTCCATTAACTTCTGAAATTTCTTTTTCAGGTAGTGATTTCTGGTTGAGAATCAGTCGGCCTGTGCTGCACTAAGAGAAGTATGAAATGATACTGCCAATTTGCCAATCATTATAAGCAGATTCGTACATTAGAAGTGCTTTTAGTTTGATCCTATATAGGAATAGAGAGATTAAAGTCGAAGTTCCAAGTCAACTTTTAGCGACTCTGGTGGTGGTTTATATGGTTGGAAATCCACTTGATAACTTCCTATCCACTTTGATGTTGTTTTGTTGTCAATTGATCCTATCCACGCCTTCATAATCTCTTTCTTTGAATTGTTGAATCGTGCAACTGAACGTCTCTGTTTTTTGTTCAGTTGGCACACTAGTGAATGGGGCTGAAGACCAAGTGATTGTGTCATTGGCAAACTAACCATTGGCATCATCCTTTCTGACTGGCATCGACCCCTCTCCCTTTTGTGTGCATTCTGGTGGCCACCAAGTGCTTGCGAACTATAGAACTTTCGTCTGCAGAAGTTGCACGAGAAGATCTTGTTAGAGGCATAATTTGATCGTAATCCACTTTTCGATGCAACAATATCCCTGTGCCTGCCAAGACTCAAGTTCAGCCACTCCATTGAGTTGCCTTCATAGCATCCATCATCATGCCCTTCGTTAATCAGGTAATTAACTGACATTTCTACTACTTTTTGATACCGAAAAATGAAAACTTTGTAAGAATTAGATGAACTATAGGATCAACTAGAAACAACTAACTACAGCAGCAATAGATGAGAGAATAGATCCATTTATTACTTACCGGTATTGCTTGCTTGGGACACTGCTTATGTCTTATAAACACTTAGATTCCTAGCAACTCAATGATCGATGTGTCACGATAACAATTACAACACAATGGTATCACAATCTTAAAACTTGTACGAATTGCCTGCCATTATAGAGATTGTTCGTCTTTCAAGTTGTCTGCAGTTCACACTACACTTATCCATCCACATCAGTCCATAACTTTCAACATATCATTTTGGTTGACTGGGGGAGCCATACTGCATAGTCCAGATCGATATCAATGCAAGCATTGTACGTTTTGATCAAATGCAAGGTTTAGTTATATTCACCATTGTTTCCTACTTATGACAACACATGTATTCTTGGTGTAAAATCATGACATTGTAAACATATTAATGAAATAAGTCAACATTCTTTGTTCTCCATCATGTGGCTTTGTTTTGGGTTGATTGTGATTGATAGTTGTAACACTAAGCTGGGTTTTTTTCTTTTTTTATCATATGTTTCCATGTTCTTTGTCTTTCCATAAAGAAACATCAGTTCGGTCATTCCTATGTAGTTGTTTTCCATGTGGTTACTGCACTTCCTTTTTAGCAATTGGATTATGCCCTTTGGGTTAGCAGCTTTGATTGTTATTTCCACTCCTAGTATCATGCCACATTAAAAAAAATATTATTATATTTATTTTTAGTGTATTTTATTGTAAACAATGTATCATTAATATAGTTCCTAATTTTAATCTTCTCAAAAGTTTACCTAAAGCATGGCTAAGGTTGTCTTTACCATCATTGCAACGATTTTTCAGGTTTAAAGTTGCCTTTTACTGTAACAATAATGTTCAATCATGTTTTTTTCTAAATAAAAAATTTGCACCCGAATGCATAAGTCTTATATTTCATTAGTGAATAATAATATGGCATGCTATTATTAAATTAAACAAAAATATAGAGAACTTATCAATAAATACTAATATTTTTATTTAAACATAATTAAACATTAATTATAATTATTATAAATAAATAATTAACAACTCTCGAATTTATGATATTGAATTTAAGGGTTTAGAGCATTTGATTTAGGGTTTAAAGTCTCAAATTTAAATTTCAGGATTTTAACATTTATTTATAATTAATTATTATTTATTTATAAATCCTTCATTATTTTTAATTTTATATAACGATGACGTGTCTTGTTATTATTTAGTAACTGTATATGTAATTTATGTATATCATATATTCTCCCAAAAATAAATTATACATATAATTTATATTTCAATTCATCTTTTCAAATATATTTGTTGGAACTGAACATTGTCTTACGGCAACACTTAGGCCAAATTAATCAAATCCATGTGTTCCTATGAGAATCCACCAGCCATGAAAAGGAAAATTTAGTATACTTAATTTGACTGTAATAAAGTAGATTTTCTTTATTTGTAGACAGAGGAAAAGGAAGAAAAAAGTTTTAGGAGTTTAAATTCAATCGTTATATTAATTTATATCATTTTCAAAAAGATTTAGAAGTAATTTTTTCATTTAAGAGAGTCTAGGTCATTACCTGTCCCATTAGATTCGTCCTTAGTTTAAAGGTTTTGCAAACAAATGAGACAGAATATACTGAAAAATAATAGAAAGGAAGATTAGAGAAAACTTTGTAACAGTGAATGCAACGACAGATATCAATAAGTACTGGTTGTTGTAGTAAAACACATTTGCAGCCCTAGTGAAAGAACTTAGCTCGAATCTTCGAGACGACATTATTAGAAGAGACAATCAGGAACCCCGAAAGAATTAGTTTTCATGGGCCGTAAAGCGGATAGTATACAAAAGGTGGTGATTAGTAATTTTGTTTAGGGGAACTAGGATAAAATTGTAAAATTCGGAAAGCAAAGCTAAATATAGTGTTAAAAATACTTAAATTAACAAAAATAGTACCTTTAAGTTGTTGGTAACAATGAATAGTGAACAAGAATGCAGGGAGAAGTACTCAATTTAGAGAGAAAGATTAACAATAAATCTTTTAACTACCTTGGTAAATTTCTTTCATATTTCAATGGTAAATTACTCGCAAAATGTATTTCCTTGAATAATCTTATTTCATACAGCCTATCCCAAACAATGGCTATTCTTGAAGAACATTGCTTTAAATAAGAGTTGGTCTGAATATAATTATTGTAATACCCAATTTTAGCCCGGACTCATATATGGAAACATAATCTTCGAGGATATGTAATCTTAGATATGATATGTAATCTTAGAAGATATGATTTTGTAATCTTAGAGATTTAATTTGTAGATACCCTTTAATCTTCGCCGTTGATGTAATTGATCTATAACGCGTTGGATCTGGGGAGGCTCAGCTATAAATTGAGGCCTCTCCCTTCATTGTAGAAAAAAAGAATCAATAAAAAAGGGAGAACGATTGGCAGTTTTTTAAAGGTGGCTTACTGTTTTCTTTTTTTTCTTTTTCGATTATTTTTTATTTATTTACGATTTTAAAAAAGGGAGAAGGTGATACCACTGCGGATTTTATTTATTTATTTTATTTAGCCCTAATAAAGTGACGAGTTTAAAAGGATGGAGATATTTTCCCATTCGAGCCCTATGAGTTATTCGCGCCTTTTAATTGGGCCCTTCAATTTTTTTTAAATTCTGTTGATTTTCAATTTAATCCTTAATTTTTCATTTTAGGTTTTTAGTCTATTTTTATTAATTTTGTTATTATTATTATATTATATTATATATTATTATACCTACATATATGTGCGCATATGCATGTTAATATATATACATATATATTTTAAACGTTTTAATATATATACATATTATATACATACTTTATTATTATTTTATTTTCATAATTTTTATACATATATATATATATACATTTTATTTTATAATATTTATACGTTTGCCCATATTCTATGATTTTTATATGTTTATACATTTTGTAATATATACACATACATTTATACTCCATTCAAAGCTTATTATGAATATTTTCCACGTTTTATATTATACTTATATATTTCATTTTTTGTAAATGCATGAATATATTTTATATGTATATATTTATATTTTCCTTGTTTTCATAAATGCATTATGTATTTTATATATATATATAAGTTTTATAACCCAAAATTTTATGAGTAAATTATCTTTATGTCTTTTATTCTTCATAGTTCAAATGTATATATATTTTGTACCTTTTTCTCTTTATATTTTTTGTTTATTTCCTTCATTTGCTTATTGATTTATGTTTTCATTTATATTCATTTGATATTTTACATGTCATTGTTTATGTACATTAATTTCGTTTATTTCTATGCCATTGTTGTATTTATTATTACATTTTATATTTAATGTAGCATCACATCATTTTTTTTTCGATTTTAAAATTTTCAAAATTGAGATAACACTCGTATTTAGGATTTTCAAGGAAATTGAGCCCTAACGTATTGGGTTCTGATTTTCTTCCTTAAATCCAACGATCGAGGGTTGCTCATTAATAAAAAATATATAAAATAAAAAGCTTGTTGTTGGGGAGTTAAATATGTTGTATCCTAACGCATTTGATGTGACGTATTGATTTCTCGAGACAAAGATTTTTTGAAAAAAAAAATAAAGGAAATATTTCAAGTTTGAGATTTTGAGGAATTGTGCCCTAACGTATTGGGCCGCGATTTCTTAAATCTTAAACAAATGAATATTCTTTTAAATTTTTATTACACGAGTTTTAGACTAATTCATTTTTGAGGAAATTAGAATGTTGTGCCTTAACGCATTGGGTGTGACATTTTCTTTCTCCGAAATGATAAGGGTCTTAACAAGTAACGTTTTTAAGTTTTTGCTAAGGATTATATTTTCAAATTTTCGACATTAAGACACTAATTAATTAACTAGGTACCAATTTTGGGCGTTACGAGGGTGCTAATCCTTCCTCGTACGTAACCGACTCCCGAATCCGTTTTTCTAAAACTCGTAGACCAAAGCCGTTTTTTTAGGTGATCCAATCACACCTCAATAAAAGATTGGTGGCGACTTCCAATTTTCATTTTTTAAAGTCGACGACCTAAAATTTTTGTTTTTCAAAAAATGATTTCGACAATTATTTTTGTACAACAATTGTTGTAAATTGAAGTTGTTATTAGTCTCTGTATTATGAGTAAATTATGCATTTATTCCCCATACTTTAATTTAGTTATTTTAGTTTTATACTTTTTAAAATTTAAAATTTTAATTTCAACCAAATGACATAATTAAATTCATTAGGTTCTATTATTTCTAAAATATTATGCGATAAATATATTATCCAATTTGTAATACTATGTTAATTTACTATTTTTGTGTATAAAATTATTTGTTTCTATAAGAATATTACAAATTCAGGGGATGTTAACCCTTAAAAAATTAAAGTTCTTAATAAATTGGGACAATGTATCAATTAAATACACATATTAGCCCTTCGCTAAAATTAAATATTTAAACATTCAAAACTGGGATGCCAAATATATATCGGGAACAAGCAGTAGCTGTTTAATCGCATGATAAGACAATTCAGAACGTGTACTTTAAGCAAATATTTGTTTATACCACACAAGCTTTATGTATATACGTATATGTATGTGCGTGTTCTTTGGACTTTGTTTAGCTTAAAGGCTTTTTATATGCAAAAGGAAAAAGGGTTCCTTGAAAGAAGAATGGGCGTAGCTTATAGCTGATAAGTTCAGAATTCAGATACTCGAAAGCAGCAGCAGCAGCAGCAGCAGCAGCAGCTATAAAAGCGAAAATTGACTACTTGCCAAACCATACAAATAAAACCCAGACAAAGTTAAAAGCACAAGAGCCAATATCTATGCCTACTATAGTACTATCTATGAGCCATTAGTATAATTTTGGACATGTAAAATTACCCTTGTTTCAGGGACTGAATGCCATAAAGAAAAAAACAGATTGTGAAGAGAAAAAGAAGAAAGTCTTTGGAAAACACAATCTATTATATTATAAAAGAAGAAAAAAGCAAAAAAAAAAAAAATGGTTCTTCGTGAAGTGTGTCCCTTGTTTGCAGGGTATACTCAATACCATTTACATCAACTTTCTTCACCTTTTTCTTACATTTTCCAAACCAGTCCACTTATCTTTTGGTGCTTTTTGGACCCATTTATTTGCATTTTGTTCTTACACTTGAAGAGGTAGGGTTCTTCTCTCTTTCATTTATCCACCATAGAAGAAAAAGAAAAAAAAAACTCAGGATTTCTCTAGGTGCCAACAGCATGTTGAGGCTGTTGCGGATACTAATGGTGGTAATGTTGCTTTCTTCTATGTTAATCTCAGCTGATTCTAAAGATGAGCCATTACTTGTTGGCACCACCACCAATGCTCATTCACCAGTTTCCAATGAGAAGATACCTATGGACAAGCAGCAGCAGCCACAACGTTTGAGGGGTTCATTTGGTGTGTTCTTTTCAAGCAAGAGGAAGGTTCCAAATGCTGCTGATCCACTTCACAATCGTTGAAAGCCATGGGAGGAACATGAATTTTAAAGCTTTCATAATGTTGGGTTTTGTTTGATCTTTTCTGGGGTTATTATGAATTGCATTTTGCATCCATGTTTTTCAAAAATTTTGTTGGATTTTCATGACTATCATCTTTGTATTTGTCTATACTGCAATATATGTGTACTGTAAATGAAGAAACTTTTGGCTTTTTTATTCAACTTTTAATTTTTTGTAGTACCTCATAATATCAAAAGCTTGAGAGGTCACTTTTAGTAGGGTTCAGAGATTTGGTAGTACCAGAGAATAATCTTTATAATCTCTTGTGCCACCATTAAAAGAATTTGTTGGTATCTGTTTGTTTTATTATATCTACTATTTGTTCTTCTTCCTCGTTGAATATTTTTACAGAGAATTTTGGAGTTTCTTTCGTTTTCTTTTATAGGCGATGAAGGAACTTGTTGACACTAATACAAGGTTTATTGGACTGTATTTTTCTAATTACGTAATTAAGCTAATTAAATTAATGATTTTAGTATATATGAACATATTGAACTTGTACGATTTCATAAGTATTAATCAAAATTTCATCTAATTTGCAAAGCCAAACTGATGTAACCATTACTATTTGGTATATACATGTATGCGTCTATGTATATTTTAAGTTACAGAAATTCTTACCAACCAGTGGTGCTATTGCAATGGTAAGATAAAATTGAAGAATTAATGACTATGTAGAGGCATGCAATTATGCTATTTTCTTGCGTACAAAAGAATCACTTACCCCACTAAAATTCAGTAGAATTGTCAGGAATTTTAATTTCTTACAAATTTTGAACTCTATAAATTTTCGTCCTTTAATAAAATATAAAATTTTAAGTTAGTATACCGTAAAATGATAAATTTTTTATTTAACCCTTTAAAAGAATTATATAGATATAAGTTGGTGAGGTAAAATAAACTGATTGTCGTTGAGTGACATTCGGTAGTGCCCATTGCAAGTTGACATTAAGGTAGTTTAAATACTTGTCATATTTGAGTTGACAATATAATGAAGAAAATCTTTAGGCCTGATTATGTGCTGTTATACTGAAGATACTTTAGTTCATTTATGGAAATCAATCCTTAGAGTTTGAAGCTTGGATTAGATTTCAGTGAAGCAAATCAACTATTGGAATGTGGAGGATTGTTCAATATTGCATGTTTTAGAAACCATATCTTCAAATTGATTATGCTTTTATTGTTAATGATGTAATAGCTATTTTCAAGGAGTTACTTTGTATTCGCTATGATTCTATGTTAGCAAATCGAAATTGATATATGCATTGAGACTTGTTTAAGTTTTGTATGAGAGCTTATTGAGTGCATTCTAATATATTAATTGCGGAACTATTTTGTAAGAGAGTGCAAATTAAATTGTAAACATTGTTAAGTATTTATTGTCCAAGTTCTTAGGAGGATGATTTGGAGGTGAGTGTTCTAGTCTTTAGGTACAAAAGTACGATCTTTATACTCGTGGAGTGATAGAGTGTGAATCACTTGTATTGTGGATTAAAGATAGTGAAATTACTCACTGAACTAGGCCACAAATGTAAGAAATTTGAATTGCGTAAACAAATCTTTGGTGTTCTTTATTTTGTTTGCATAGTCTTCGCAGTGCCAAATTGTAGTGGCGACTGCAATCAAGCACTTCCATTGCAATTTTCATTTTAAGCAATCAAATTACGACAGGTAGAAACAATTGATATCAAACCAAACACTTAACGTATTTAGTAGTGAATCTTAGTACGAAAAGTTCTTCTATTACTCATATTGCTATGCTAATTCTGATAAAAATATACAATTAATTACAATTACATTTTAACTTTTGTAAAATATATAACTTCTTTTAAAATTTATTAACTCGGGTCCTTATAAGAAGGAATACACAAACCCAAAAGTGATCTCTATAGATTATAAAATGAATATAACTTCAAACTAATAATATTAGATGGGTTTTTCTTTTGATTTAAATTTAATTATTTTATATATAGATATATAAAAAGGCCATCATTTTTTGTTATAGAGAAGCGAGCATTAAAGTAGAGGAAGTGATGCAATCAATCAATCAATCTGCATTGAAGCTACGATCAGAAAACTGAGAAGTTAATAGGGAGAACCTCTCTGCCTTAAAAGGGAATCCATTTGGTAGAGCTGACGGTACGCAAAGGCATGGCGAATGCATAGATTTTTGCGGTGAGAGAGAAAAACCCACCCTTATGGCCGTTGCATCGAGAACCAAATATGTTTTCCATCTTTATTGACCATCCAAAAGCAGTACGGACATGGATAATATGACACTGTGAATGAGGGCCAAAGCTTTAGAGATTCCAATTGGCCTAATCATTTCTTCACATCTTTACCCCCTTACCCCACACCCCCTTTTTTGTATTTTCCCCAGAAATTTTAAAATCTCAAAACCAAGAACTTCTTAATGTCTGCTGAAAGCAATGCACATTTATCAGACCTCCTTTCTGGGACTTCATTTCTTTATTTTAAAATTACATAACATGGGGGACTTTGGCATGAAAGCAAATGTCTCAGGCGTGTTATATATACATAATATTATAATGGTAGTTGAGTATAAATTTTTTACTGTTACTCATTAGTGGGTTTCTTTTCATTTTGTTTCCTTAGGCTTAGGCGTGCATTAGCAGTGCAATGTTTACCCTTTTAAGACGTGTTTGATGGCATGAGAGACAAAACTTGCTTCTTTAATTGGGTTTTACAGCATTTTTGGCTTCACTTCTAACCAATATTTGCCTCCCAACAGTATGTCTACTTAACCCCGAATTGCGCCTTTGTTTTGGCTAAAATAACTGTGTTCCTGCTCTGAATTTAATTTTTGTATTTTTAGAAATTTAAAATTTAAGTCTCGGCTCAAATCGTAACAATTAATTTTTGTATTATGTATAAAATTGTAGATTTTAGTCTTTATTTTTCAATTAAATCATTCTTAGTTTCTTTACTTTTTCAAAATTTGAGATTTTAGTCTTGATGCAAATGACAGCCATTAAATCCAAAGATTCGATACGAGATTACACATGTAATAATATGTTTCCTAAATTAAATTTTAGAAATAGTAAAACTTAATGAATTTGATAATTACCTTTTGATAAGAACTGAAATTTTAAAATAAAATAAAAACTAAAATTAATCATTTTGAAGATATACATAGTATAGAGATTAATACCAAAACTATACCAAAATAATAACTCCTATGATCAAGCATTGGTCAAGTCCCCGAGGACCTTGCAAGAAGGATCTAAATATGCTCCATTTGGATTTGATAGGACCAGTTATCAAGGTGCTGCTGCCATGGGCTTTGCCAAAACTTTTTACCTTATTACCTACAGGTGTAACATTTACAGGTGAATGAGGCTTTGCTTATGTTAGTATATAGCTTACGTTTTAAGACTTTCGAATATTCCAACTCCAATTTTACTATATATAATTCATGCATAATTTTTTTTTGTAATTATTTAATACTTATAATGATTAATTCTGATTAAACTATTAATATAATTGTAATACTACATTAGCAGAAACAACAAATAGGGTCTCCATACCCAAATCTCATACCCCAAGGTTTGCAGGAATTAATATTATGGAATCTTGGCATTAGAGAAAAGCGTAATGCTTAAAGCCAAAGCCTCAATAGGCCCTTCCATGTAGCTTCTACAGCCTTTAAACAAACATAGTTAACCAAATTAATTAATAATATTATAAAATTATATTATAATATATCCATGTTATGAGTAAAAATAAAATTATATAATAAATATATTTATAAAATTGTTATAAATTATAATTAAGGTTTTGGTTGAATGGAAAAGTATAAAATTTAAAACTACAATGACTTGATTTAAATCTTATTATATATATATATATATATATATTATTTTTCTATATAATAGATACAAAATGAAAAAAAATTGTCAAAATAATATAACTCTGTAAAGTAAGTATATATTTTGTAATTACCCAATTGAGCTGGTGCTGATTGACTCATGACACCAACTCAGTCAAATACTTAATGTATAATATAAATATAGGAACCATATTATGATAGAAATTAAAATATAACAATTAAATCCAATTTAAGCATAGTAAAGAGATCAAAATAAAAATTTAACTGCTTTCCTATAATGTTAAAAAAAAAATAGGATTTTGCAAAAGGAGATTCTTTTATATACAATTATTATATAGATAACAAATAATTTTTTTTTGTGGTAAAAGCACTATAGAAGTTTTTGTAGGAGAAGTCATATTGCATTTTACTTCTTTTATTAAAAAAATAGGTAAATTAGTCTTTGTACATTAGAAAGAGTAAACCGATTCTTTTGTAAAAAATTGGTTCTATAGGTTAGAATGATGTACACATGGTGTTACATGTAACAGTTTAGTTAATTTTTTAGCCGTGCTAATTTTTAACAATAAAAATAGATGAAACTTTAAATAGAAAGGACCGGTTTTCTTTCTAATCTAATAAATAATCTGATTAACAAAGTCTAAAATAATACATGGTCAAAGGATGGAAGCAGTGAAATATACATTGGCGACGTCAAAGCTAAGAGGTGATGACATAATATTTGACTTCAATGGTGGTTTGGGGTGGATAAAAAAATTCAATTTGTATATCTCTTGCGGCCTCTCCTTTCAAATACAAATACTTGACTTCTTGCTTTCTCGGAGGGAACAGGATAGAATTTTTCTTTTTTAAGCTTACATCAATGGTTTAAAATTAAATTAGGAACTACTCGATAGATATTGAATTGATTTGGATAAGAACAGAATGGAGTAGATGCATCCGATATATATGAAGTATGTCAATTCATTCCGCTTCATTGCAACCACTAACTACCGATGGCTCATTTGCAGTCTTCTTTCTCTTAAAACATCATTTTATCAAATAGATTTCAGTATCAATATTGAGTTAAACTGGCAGCAACATGAACTCAGGGACTTCAACCATACAAGCTGAAAAGGAAATCGTGATTAAAGAAGTAAATGATTTCTACATTTTTAAACATAAAAATTACAAGTATAATTTCATGACATCTCTTCTAAAAGAATATATGATGTCCTAGATAAAGAACAAAAAAAGAAGAAGCTACAGCTTGCAAATCTGTGCATGTGAAATAAATGCTTAAAAAATCAATGTCCACGTCCCTTTCCGCTTGGCCCTGAGGCTAATATAACAGCCAAACCCCTAAACGAAACACGACTAGTCCTAGACTTGTTTGCTGACACAACCACTCCATCATCACCTCCACCTTGTTTAATACCGGCATTGCCCGACATCGATCGAAGGGGTCGGCCATTGACGGCAGCGAACTCCGATGAAACCAACACCACCGAAAGAACCAGCACCAAAAGAACACGGTTCATTGATGAACATGATGTTGAGCTGTTCTTCTTCATCGACATGATTGTATCTCTATTGATTTGTTTTGAACTTGTGTAATTGTTGAATTATTGCAAATGGTATTGCTAGCTAGCTATATATAAGGGATCTTCTCCAAGCCATGACGGTGAAGAGCTTTGTGAAAGTGGGGACCTTTACAAGCAGACTCTGAATTCTAACACATTTTGGTATAAGAAAAAAAGAGGGGCTTTACTTTGAAATTTGAGTGTTGTTGGAATTTGACTTTACAAATCCGGTACTGTTAGATTATATTACATGAAATCACAGGGAAAATAATGCAAGAAAATTTCTAAATTGGGAAGAAAATCCAAGGCTAAGCTAACATTTTATTAAACGAAGTGTATAAGCCTTTTTGGTTTGCATGGTTGGTTTCACACGCCTTTTTTCGTACACGACGCGTGTGTTTACACATCTGGTACGCGGTTGGGTTGATTGAATTTTTATATTTTGCAGTTTTGGTCTAATTTCGGTTTTGATCCTCTTACTTTAACTTTTGATATATATAATTTGATACTTTTACCTTTTTAATGTTATTAATAGGTTCAAATTGATACAGTTTAAGTGATCATATCTGATCTTTTTGACACAATCCCTAAAAGCTAAGACTCAATCGACTATTCCTTTTCTTTTCTTTTCTTTAAAAAAAAACCTTCAAGCATTACACTGACATGTGATTGACCCTTATTGTGTAACTGAATAAAAAAAAATCATGTTATTTCCTTAATAGAAATAACTAATAGTGTCATCAATTTTTATAAACTAATAATACTTGTTGTGGAAGGACTCCTTCAAGAGAAGTCTTCAAAGTGTTGTTTGCTAGGTGGCTTAAGTGGTACTGTACTTGTAAGTAAGTTGCCTATATGCCCTAGGTTGGTGGTTCGAGTATGCCTGCATGTAGGTATTTATATAATTATGTTATGCAAAATATCCACCGACCGAGGCACGTGCCTTCCGTGAACTGTACACGACTCTCGATTAGACTTGCTTATGTGATGGGCCACCTATCTAGGCTTGAAGGTTCACTTGAAAAATGGAAGAGTTTGGACAAAATATGAGACTCGAAAAATGGGCTTGGGTAAAATTTAAGGCCCATTTTTCTATAAAGGCCGAGCTTTGGGTAAGATGTTTTTGGCTCGAGCTTGGTCTGACTCGAATATATTATGTTATAAAAAATATTATATTAATTATATATGTTAAATAATAGTTATATACATATTTATACTTATATTAAATCGTTAACCTAATAATAATTAAACCCATTATCCAAAACCTAAAAAAAAAACTTACCCAACTAATAACCCAACCCAAAAATATAAAATTTTAAAATTATATTTAATACAATAATATATTTATTATATTTATTTATTTTTTAATATAATAAAATATTTATTATATTTATGGTAGTGTTTTTTAATATAAATACTTTTTAATGTATTTTTAAAATGTGAGAATACTTTTATTTTAGCGTTTTTTAGTGCATTCAGTGTATTATGCTTTTTTTAAGAAAAATATTTTTAAATAAAAATTAATCTAAAAAAATAAAATATGGGAGGATTGGGTCGGGCTCGGGTTTACCTTTCTTAAATTGGGACGAGCTTAGGCAAAAAAGTAAGCCCATTTTTCGGACCGAGCCGGGCCCAGGCTTGAATAATTGATCTAAACACCTTGCATGGGTCCAACCCAAACTCGAACGAGCCCATGAGCACCTCTACTCTCAGTTGAGGTGGGAGATAAAACCTAGACCACAAGGACAATACTTTGACATTATTAAGGGTTTGATCGATTGCTTAGACGAGGATGCTTTGAGAACTTCAAATTTCAACATAGTTGAGGTAGTAATGCAAGAATGAGACCTTTCATTAAAAAAAGAAGAGTATATTGTATAACATTTAATGCTAGAGTGAGTTTTTTGATGCATTTGTTGTTGACTTTTGATGAAAAATTGGACTTTGTTGAACTGTCTTTCTCCGAGTAATAGACGGTGGATACGAACATGTATTGTAGGAGCTTTACTTTTTATTTATTTATTTATTTATTTTGAAACTATGGGTTTAGTTAATTTATGTGTATAAGCTCAAATGAAATCGCCGGCCGTTATCATTTGTCAATTTATAAAGATTGTATTTAATAGGTCCAATTTTGATTTTAGTCCCTTCACTAATCTCAAATTTGAGATTTAGACACTAAACTTTGATTTAGCATAATTTTATCCTTCTCCTTTTATGATATCATTAGTCAATACCCATTTTAACTAACCATGCCAACATGATTTCTTTTTGTGTTAGAATGAGAAAATCAACATAAACATTTTAATTACTAACTAATGATATTATATAAATAATGAAATCACATTAAGCGAATTAAAGCACATGGATCAAATTCTAAATTTAAGTATAGTAGAAGACCCAAAATCATAATTTAGCCTGTTTAATACATTGTCCGTATATAAATTGATACATTGATAGTTAACAACACGATAACATTTTATTGAATGAAAGGTCTGTTTGGATAAGATAAAGTAATTGAATGAAAGTATAATTATCAGGGTAATTCTCTATGTCATATTTTTCAAATTGGTTTGAAAAATGGTTTTATTACAAGGGTTTTTTCCAAAGTAAAACATTAAACAAATCCAACTAGATATGGGACATTTTCAAACAAATGCACGAGCTTGGTCAAAATTTTCAAACATTCCCCCTTTTACTTGAGAATATATTAATAATTATTTTGAATTTATGGCCGACCACTAGGATTTATTGGCTAAGCATTTCAAATTTTTTTGCTGTCTCGTTTTATAGAGAATTCAACAAAAATGGACATTAAAAAAGTTGTTCTTCTTCACATTGAATATGCAATAATATTATAGAGTAGCAAATTCAGGTTCTTCAAAATCTCTTTGTAATCAATATTGGCTGTCAACATGTACCACATATAGGGTTTATTCGTGGCCAAATATTGTGTAAATTGATGCTAAAGTTGAATAAACATTTTTCATGTTGGAATTTTATACCCTCGTATAAAATCAATGTTACCGACCATAATAGGATATAAAGTTCCTGTGCTATGCCTGTTGGTGAATTTAGTCCTTATTAATCTCATTATAGGTTCTTATCACATCTTCTCTTTTTGATACAATACCTAAAACTACCCATAGCTTCTCCCAACCCTTAAATAGGAGGGTAATGCACTTCAGTGCACTCGAACCCATGTCCTCCTGCACTGGCATATTGGCAACAATACCAGTACCAATCGAGTTAAGACTTAATCAACAATACTACTGTATTTTTATTTTTGAAGAACTTATATTATTATTTAAAATTGTGTTATCTTTATATTTAAACAATGAAAAAGAGAGAGAGAAAAACATGATATATGTGCATTTATGGCATATAACATAAACGATTTTATCTAATTGTGGAATGTTTGACAATGGCCCAAGTAAACACATGGACTGATCATCATCTTGTGAAAGGGCTAAGTGAGGAAAATGAATGCTTGCTTCAAAGTTCAAAGTCCACCCTATAGAATCACCAATATCACATGGAACCATAAACTCACATTCAATTGTAACATGGATACGTACGGAGAGTATCTTTCCCAACATATATCACCAAAAATCAACCCTATAGGCTAATCAAATCAGCCTGATTTATATGGATGATGGATTGGCTTCACTAATACTTGGATAATCCTGGCAAGTTGGAGTGGCACTTGTCAATAGGTTGTCTTAATTAATATATTATATTGAATATGTTATATGACAAAAATGTGTGTCACAAACAGTTTCTACACTTGATTTACTTTCTTTACAATATCTCACTAGTTAATTTGGAATAAGATATGTGAAGTAAATTAATAGGATATATACAAATAAATAAACCTGTTAATTAAGTTGTCACGATCCGACTTAGCTTGTAGAATGTAAATTTAATTTGTTAGTCTCGGGATTTAATTATTTTATTGTAACTTTTTAGGTTCGATGTTTTATGTCTTGAAACATAAGGTATGTGTCTCGAGATCTTATATTCTTGGAGCAAATAATATGTCTAAAAACATGCAAGTCTCGATACTTAAAGCAGGAGACCCTAAAAACAAGATGAAAACACACCAAAAGACTCCCAAAACATCTCATTAACATGCAAGCACGTGCTTGGCAACATCGAAAATCCATTCTCAACTTACTTCAAACATAGAAATTTCTTAATGAACTCAAAAGAATTGTTAATGACTTTAGAACCATCTTAAAACACTTCAATTCATAATCATCAATGACAATAGAAGAGTAGGCATGGATACCCACTAGTGATCAAAAGAGGATAGAGTAGTCAAACATTAAGCAAAGCTTCCAAGCTCAATCATAAATAACATCAAACATAAAGATCAAAGTAACATGAAGCATATATATATATATATACTTACAATCATGGCATAATAGACTCTTTAGGTACATGCCACATCTAAATATACCCTAGTTTCATATTCTTATAGTCTTGAAGATGGTGTAGTGATTCGAAGGTTGAGTGAGGCTTCACGAATTGTACAAAATCTACGCACAAAAATAACAAATTAGGATAAGCATAAATACTTAATAAGTCCAAATGAAAAATATCATACTTACCTTGCCTATTGAGGAAGCTAGCAAGTTCGTAATTTATCCAATGGACAAGATCAAAATAAATGAATAGCATAGGAATATTAAAGGTGAAATAGCAAGCAATTCAAACATAAATGTAATCTTATAAGATTACACTTCCCTTTTTGCATATATATATATATATATATTCATAATTTTGTCATTCTTATCATCTTATGGATTTAAAATCTTACTTTTGGCCCTCCGTAATCTTAGTAAAATGGAACTAGGACACTGGAGGATCCACCCAAACACAACCATATATATACATACAATACACTATATGTGCGTTCTAACCAAGCACAACCAAAAATGTTGCACTAGAAGTGCTCCAACTAAACACAACCAAAGTTCTCAAAAGAGAATGTTCCCTTTGGTCCACGTAGGAATGCCAAACCGGGGTAGAAAATCAAGCTCCAAATCTCCATATAACGCGTACAACATTAAACAACTTTTATTGACATACTAAATGTATCTTAACCATTCTACCAAATTTACAAGGTCATTTTATCATAATTAAGCACATATAACATATTAATGACGTGTATCATAACAAATTCATATACTCAAAGTTTCTCATATTAATGTCAACACAAAGCATAAGCTTCTTGTCTATAAGTTTCAAATTTCATATCCTTACTCCTCGGTCACAACATGTCAAAATGTCAATGTAAATTCATAAACTATCTCAAGTTACATTCATTCTTAGCATATCAATTTCGATGAGAAAATCCATATCTCGACTCATGTACATATACAGTCATACTTGACTATTAAAATTTTAAATCAAAATTTAGCCCTCGACTTTACATTATGCCAATTTAGTCTTGATTTTTTAAAAATATTGTTTTATTGTTGAATTTTTCTTAATATTTATTTTAGAATTTTTAAAAATCAAGGCTAAGTTGACATAATGTAAAAAATTGATGATTAAATTTGTTGATTTTTTAGAATTACAACCAAATTATAGAATATGTAAATATTGGAGAGCTAAATTTGTTATTATACCAATGAAAAAGGGTCATGTCAAGACTTCGTTAGTGATTTAATGGATGAATGACTAAAATATTAAATTTCGACAACATTAGTGACTAAAAAATATTTTTTAAACCTAAATGACAAAAATAAAAAACACACTAATAATTGAGTGACTATTTATACAGGTTACCAATATTATTTTGCATGTTGCCTCAACCTACTATTCCTCCATCGTGACTCATGAGGTTGTTAAATGTAAGCCACTATTCTCCAATCTCAGTTAATTCGATGCTAAAATCTAATATAAAGTAGATCACGAATCATGTCTCTTAATAAACAATAGATTTCAACATTCTCAACAGAGCTTGTGAGCTGCAATAGCAACAATCCCACATTAAATAAACCTTCGGAGACTATCAGAGAATGATTGGACCACCCCCTCGGCTGAGCTGACCACATGCCGTAGTTGCCGGATTGGAAAACATGGCTCATACATGCGGTTTCACACGTAATGATATACCATTATACCAAAACTATAGCTATAGGCAGCAGCGGCAGTTGACATCTTGCCTTGGTGGTCACGGGATCAAATCCATAACCATATATTATTTTATTGTAAAATTTGGTCTTTACCCAAAGTGTAATGTGAGAAGATTGATGCAATATTAAAAATGTGAAACAAAATCTATGAGGTTTAGCCATAATCTTGGGTGCCTGCTTGTTGTATGGGGGAATAATTCTTCAACCTATTTATCTTATATTAAAAAGAGACCTAATTATGGTTTTAATCCTATAATATATTAAAATTTGAGATTTAATCCATTTATTTTTTGGTATCTTTCATGTCTGCTTTACGATATATGTTTAGGATTCGTGATTGTTCCTTCTAATAATGTTGTCCCCAAGGTTCAAGTTTTCGTTCTCATTGGGAGTGCAATGCATCTTATGACTACACCCAAAAGATGTTGGTGATTTGGCTTACTTTTTTTTTAAAAGTTTCACTAATACAAGATGGTACAATTGCAAGTACAAATACATGTCCGAGCAATTACAATAGTATGTAGAATTAACCAATATAATATATAACGAACGAAAAACCAAAAAAATCCAAAAAGGAACTAGATAAAACTTACACAAGGAATATGTACAAGATAGAAAAAGACCCACACATCACAAACACAAATGTTGGGACTCAAACTCAAGCCTTCAAGGTCCAAGGCCTTAACCTTTACCAACAACCTATTTACCTTAATTTAGCATAATTTGATTACTTTACTTTTGTAATGTTATTAGTAGGTCTAAATTGAAAACTGTATTAGTTGCTACAATTAAAGTGATAACGTAAACTCTTTTTAATTATATACAATAATAAATTTACATATTTAAAAAAAAATTCACATAATCACTTTAACTACAAGAACTAACAATGTTATCAATTTAAATTTACTAATAACATTATAAAAGTAAATTTATATTAAATTAAATAAAAGGATTAAATCCTAAATTTCAACGTAATATAGGAATTAAAACTAAATAGACCTTAAAAAGAAAAATTTGACGATGAAGCTATAATTTAATATAGAAAAGAAGATTTGAGTTGAAGTTCCGTTACATATGAAATCGCCAAGTTGCATGAAAAAATCAAAAGAATGTTAGACATTCTTTCTTAATATTAATAATAATCCATAAAAATTCAAGTATTCTTCAATAATTCAAACAAGAGGCAGAAAAGGGCAAGTCCTTTTTGTTGCCTTCTACCCCTATTTATACCCCCCAAGAGAGCAATTGTAACAAACTAGCCCAAGCACCGATTTAGCAGTAGCAACCACAAGAGCTAGCAGTGATTAATCAAAGAAAAACGATGAAGAATTTTCAACGTATCGTTTTCGTGGTCGCCATTATTGTTCTCATACTCTCACTTATAATGGAGGTGGAGGCTTCTAGGCCTCTCAAGCATCGATTTACTCCTACTACAGTGGAGACATTGAAGGTTGTTCGAGCTTATTCTGGACCTAGTAGAAGTGGGGTCGGTCACAATATCATTTATTGACGATTTATATTCATCAACCTTAAATTTCTTATGATTTTATGTTAAACTTATTATTACTGAATGAGTATTGCATGATTAATAATATATGTTTTTGTTTTTTGTTTTTATCTTTAATTTATCTAATGAACATTTTATTGGTTGTATTTGGCATGTAACACTATTGTTCCTGGCCTTTGTTGAAGGAAAACATGCAAGAAAATTATATGGTATAAGATCATGTTTTTATTGATGTTTGGCGGTGAATGGAATCAATATAGCCTTGGTAGTCAAATATATAGCATGCTATTGCTAGCTAGCTCTTCTTACTTTTTAAGTCTTACTTTCTTATTTCCATATTCAACATGAATGTGTTGCTATACCGATAGCTGTTCTACATCTTCATTTCAACTTCACGAGATTATTATCTATATAAGTTTTGGGTTGAGAGTATGGATGCAGAGACGAAACTAAAAATTTATCTTTGGGGATCAAAATTAAATTATAAACTTTTAAAAAGCTTAAAGTATAATTTTATCATTGTATATGATAATTATTTTAGAATTTTAAAGGAATTAAACTAAAAAAAATTCACCTTCAAAGGGCCAAAGTGTATTTTTATTTTTAAATTAACTTATACTTTTAAAAATTTTAATGGACTAAAATAACAATTTGTCATTTGAGGGGTGGGGCTAGGGCCCTGCCTGCCCCCTTGGTGCTATCCCTGGGCAGAGAGCCGTAAAGCGGAGTGGTCTCGGAAGTAGGGTAAAAAAAATTAAAGAAACTTGTAATTTATTCAAGAAGATGAAATCTCCATGGTGTTTTTGAGACTCCAAATTCGTGCATGTGTGTTTTTTCCCCCTTAAACTAGTTGTATCCACCTCATGGATTTAATACATATATTTAAACATAATTATGAGTATATTTTGTCTAAATACATAAAATATATACCAGTATCTAGAATGATCAAATTTGATCTAAACTATAAAATTCGACTCGATCAATTTAAACCCAAATTTGATCTTATCTATTTGGTCATAAAAAGTCAACAACTTGAAATCCGTTTAAGTTGAATACAAAACAACCTAAATTAAAAATAACTGGAACATAAAATGACCCAAATAAGTAATCTGAAATAACACAAACCCGCAATGATGAGAACTAAAAATGATTCGAATCTGCGATAACTCTACATATCCAAAAACCTCAAGCATTGAATTCAAATGACTGGACTTCAAACTATTAGAACTTGGAACTAACTTAAATATAAAATTGATCCGAATCATAAGTTTTGAAAGAGTAGCCAACGACAGCCACTTTTGAATAACTTTTCTTCCTGTGGGAGTAAAAGTTGGTGAGAGGTTAATGTAAAACTAAGATTGCTTTCATTTTCAACGAGTTCACAGAATTTTCATTTGACCTAGCTGTCGTTTAAAGAAAAAAATGCAAGAAAAATGTACCTATAACAGTGTATAAAAGCTATCCCAACGCTATATTCAGCATTGAAGATAGTTACGATTTTGTCAAATCAGCTATGTTCTTAAAGATTGAAAGAAGGGTAATTATGTAAATTTAAAATTAGATATTTAAAATGCATTTTTCCAAGAAAAAAAAATTGTTGAGACTTGTTATACCCTTGCTCTATCATCCTTTCAACAACCATCGAATCTTGTGATTTGTGACTTCGACTAGTCTCACCAAAAGACTGTATTATAAAAGGCGAACCCTCATGATTTCAAAAACATATATAGAGAAGAGTTTTTGATAGTATAGTAATATATAATACTATATCATATAAACATTAAAAAATGGTCGATTGAGTCTTAATTCAATTGACATCGATATTGTTGCTAGTGTAAGAGAATATAGATTCGAGCGCGTTGAAGCGTGTTTATCCTTTTGTTTAAGGGTTAGGGAGGGGTAATGGATAGTTATAGGCATTGTATAAAAAAACATTAAAAAATGTCAAGTTGTTTATATATAATTTTTTAATAAATAATATAAATAATTTGGTTAGTCATTTACAAATATGGACGGGCTTGGGCAAAATTTTAAACTCATTTCAAGTCAAGTCGGACTTGGGTAATCATAAAATATATTAATGTCATACTTAAGCTCTGCTCGAACTAGGCTCGACCCATGAACACCTCTACATTAATTCATTTAACATATACTAGTATCTAGAATTGCCAATTCTAACCCAAATCCAAAAATCCAACTTGACTACCTCGAACCTAAACCTAGTGCAACTTATTTGATCATAAAAAGTCAACAACCTTGACTTGTTTAATCCAAACTGAAAACAATTTGAACCTAACACAGCATAAACTCAACATGACCCAAACAAATAAGACATGTATCTATAAGGAGTAAAACTCAAAATGATTTGAATCTGAAATCACCCTACACAAAGAAATCAATATGCCTCAAAATCCAACCATCCATGTAATGGCCCAATATTGCCAGGCCCAAATAAGAAATAAATAAACAAAAATATAAAAAAATAAAATAAACCAAACCAAAATCTAAAAGTCCACAGTCCAAATACATGGGCCCAACGTGGCCCAAATCGTTTTAACTCACTAGCCTAGCCCAATAACCCCAAATCATTTAACCTAAACTACCCAAACCGTTAGCCCAATACAAGCCCAAAACAGTTTCAAAGAAACCCTAGCAGCAACAGCTTCCAGCGCCGCAGCCACCAAGGCCATCCTCTGCGCGTGCCGAGCCACTCTCCACGCATGCAGTGCCTCCACGCGCCTCTAGCTGGCCTCCGTACGCCGTACCTGCACAGCAAACAAACAAACAACCAACAACAAAAAGAAAACAAAAAAAAAGAGCAAAAAGAAAAAAAAGAACAGAGAGGAGAAGGGATTTTTGTTTTTTTATTATGTATTTTTCTTTTCTTTTGGCTTTGGCTATAAAAAGCCGATTCATTTTCTGTAACAGGGGCCTCTTCTTCCTTTTTTACACAGATTGAATACAGAAACAAGGAAAAAAGATTCAAAGAAAACTAAGTTTCGCAAAGTTTTTTTTTTTAAGTTTCTCTTAGTTTTTTTTTCTTTCTATTTTCCTTTTATTCTTTTGTTTATAGCTAGTGTAAAATAAAAGAGAAAGTAAAATTAGAGAAAGGAGTTACCTGATGGCGCGATCCTGGTTCTCTCCGTCATCATCGGAGAAGGGGCTGAGATCGAAGACCATTCTAATGCTCTCAGAACGCAGAGTGGCGCACAGAGGAGGGTTGTTTAGGTTTAGCAAATCTATCAAAATGGCTTAATGCATTAGTTTTAGGTTATATATGCATTGAAAAACGACGCCGTTTGGAAGCTCAGACCCGCCTGGTGACCCGACCCGGAGCAGGATCCACATGCTTCTGTTCATTGGTCAATTTGCATGACGAGTCCCTCTTGTTTTGTGGTGTTTTGATTTGATTTTCTTCAATTTTTTAATTTGAATTGCATATTTTATTTTGTTTTCAATTTGATCCACAGTTATGCGGTATTGTTTTCATTGTTAGGATTGAATGCCCAGGTCATGCGTTTAATTACTTTTTTAGTCCCTCCTTTTTTTAAGTCGATTACCAATTTGGTTTATCTTTATATTCCCTTTTATTTATACTTGCAGTGTTTTATTTTTAATTTATTTAAATTCCAATTTCATTTTTAACTTTTTATTATTATTATTATTATTATTATTATTATTATTATTATTATTAAGGTTTGTTTATATATTTACTTTTCTTCTTTTTACAGTATTTCATTCTATACATTATTAGTTTTAAGTTTCTTCTAAAATTATATATATTATTTTTTAAAAAATCAATGTATCATCATTAGTACTGCTTAATTTGTTTTATATAATATAATACTATTTTATATACATATGTATATATAATTTATATCAAATTATGTTTATTTTATATATAAATGTATATTATTGATCTCATATTATTATATTTTTCCACTTATTTTAATACATACGTAATTTATTTCATTTTAAAACTACTTTGTTATATTTCACTTAATTATTTCATTTTTATGTATTATTATATGTTACTATCCATTTTGAATTTTTTTATTTCTACAAGTATTATTTATTTAAATTAATAAATATATGTTATTTTCTTTAATTATAATATTTATTTTTAAATTTATTTGGATACTATTATTTCATTTGATATTTATTTTTAACTATAATTTTGATTTATTTCAAATTCTTATATATGTATATGTTATTTATTTTAAATTTATTTGAATTATAATTTCCTTTCTTTCATACATCTTAAGTTATTTTAAAATCTTGTAAATTTGCATGTGTGTTAATTTATTTGGTGTTTTGATTGACTTTAGATTCATTAGCTTTTAAATGTTAACATAATATATGATGTGAGAATTGCTCTTAGGTGTATTGTATTGCTTGTTTGTATTTGCTAATTATTCGTAGTTCATTAGAATGCATTTTGGTTACAAATTATCGCTTAGTATTGTATATTATTCCACTGTGTTTCATTCGTTAAAAAAAATTTGCATTTAATATGGTTTAAGTTTCGAAATCTTTTTCTAGATATTACAATACTCAATATTCATAATTCACGAGAAAATTGTGCCCTAACTTACAGGGCTTCAATTCTTCTCAGTGAATTTAAATAGCCGAGTGCTTATTTTGTTAAAACCTTATAATTTCAAAATAAAACTTTGTAGATTTCGAGATGTCGGATCCTAACTTACTGGATATGACATTTTGTTGTCTTGATTTTACAATAAAGGTAATATTTGGTGTTTAGGAATTTTGAGAAATTGAACCCTAACTTACTGGATTTTGATTTCTCGATTGACCCAAATGACCAAACACATGAATTTTAAAATTTAAAAAATTAAAAAGACATACTTAATTTTGATGATTGAATTGTTGCACTCTAACTCACTGAGTGTGGTAATTTATTTCTTCAAAATGAGTGCGTCTTATTTGGTTTATTCAAATTTAAACTTCAAAGAATCATATTTTAAAATCTTTTCAAAATTTGGATAATAAGACCTTGAACAATCAATTTGGTACCAATTTTGGGTGTTACGAGGGTGCTAACATTTCCTCGTGCGTAACCGACTCCCGAACTTGTTTTCTCAAATTTCGCAGACCAAAATCATTTTAATGGTGAACCGGTCACACCTCAATAAAAGATCGGTGGCGACTCCCCTTTTCATTTTCAAAGTCGATCCCCTTTTTTCTAATTTAAAAATGGTATCGACAATCCAAACTTTAAACAATGTGAAACTAAAACAACTTTAATTCACTAGGAAAATCCTTATTAACTTTGTCGAAGTTCGGCCCCATTATATAGCCCAAATATGAGTGAACTTTCATTGGCTAGGGCAGGGGTTGTAGTCAGGTTTTCATAGTCGGAATGGTAATCAACCATCATCGACCCAAGGTCCATTATAGCCCAATACATGGAGTCAGCATCAAATTGCAAAGCAACCACAATCTTTGTTTGTTTTCGGACAACGACACTTCTATATATGACAAGTTGGTAGCTCCTTTTCTTTTTATACAATAACATATAAATTAGTCAAAATCTGTAATGAGATGAAGCGCCAAGCCATGACTTGTTCTACATTTGGAGATTGAAAACCATAAGAGTATATTTGGACCGGATGAAGATCCGGTCGGGTATAAGGTAATGGTAGTGAGAGACAAAAACATCATTTTCATGGGGGATTTCTCAAAATATCATGCTCCGAATCTTGGCAACAAAACAAAGTTCCATCCATTACACGAAATCCAAATAAAAATAAATAAATCAAAGTCGTGGTTTACTCCTAACCATGAAAATTGCTTTTTACCTTTCACTTTTACATGTGCTTGACTTTCATTAAGAATTGAGATGACTTTGCTCCCTCTAATTCTGAAATTCTCATTATTAAAAGGTTTTTACTTATATCCACACCTCACTTGAAGGACTAGTTTCAATTTGTACAACAAATAAAGACACTACAATTATAAAAAAAAAAAATACCCATAGCGAAATTAGGAAATTTATTTGGGGAGGGGTCAAAATAAAATTAAAAATTTTTTAGAGTCAAAGTTAAAATAAATTCATGCTCAAATAGTCAGCTTTTCTATTTAAAAATAAAAGAATTTATTTAAACTTATTCTTTTTAATAAACAAATTGGATCGAGTCGAAACTACTAAAGATTGACAAAAAGCTAAAGATTTGTGTTAAATGATTTTTTGGTGAATTATATAAGAAGAGGACATTGCCCTAATTGAATTTTAAACTCGAATCACACTCACTTGAGACGGTGAACATCCTAACTATCAGGCCAATAAAGAGTTTTTAATATATATTTAAATCAATGATTAAGACATTAGTAAAATTGTGAGGGTATTATTATGATTTTTAAGTCTAACGGTCTGGGTTATGATAATATTAAGAAATGTAGTAATTTAATTAATGTTATCTTTCCAATAATTTGGTAAAAATAGTATATTAAAATGTAAATATTTTTCATAATATAAGATATTGACCATAGTTTGTGAGATATTTATGAATTTATAATTGGTGTTGAAATATGCAACTCCTAATGTGAGCAAAATTATAAGGATTTAAGTCCATCATTGTTATGAGAAAAGATTGATTATTGCGTCAATATTATAGATATTTGTTTTCAAATTGGTCCTTATGTTATTTTTTAAAATATTATATTTTATCATTTATATAAAATTAAAGTAATTTTATATAATTTCCTATTTGTAGATTAATATTTTAACAATCTGTCGGTAACCTCTTAATTTGGTGGCAAGAGTATTAGGCTGTGAGGCATGAGAGTCTAGCTTCAATCCCAAGCAATCTCATCCCATATCCTTATTAAAAAATATTAACGACCATTGAATTTATTAACATAATTTAACTTAAGGTACGCATTTAGACTAAGAAAAACAAAGACTGACCTTAGTAAAAAATAGACCAATTTAACCTTGTCGAGTGTCCTTTAAGTTGAGAGACTTGGTATATGTTGAATTAATAGGGAAAGATGTGATTTAGTGACAAACTTTAAGATTCAAGGTGAGTTGAGTGATCAAAAGGACCTAGTGTTAGTAACCATAAATCGAATCAATTTAGTATTTTGTTTCATAGTTATTAAACCGATCAATCAATCATTATTAAAGCTTGTTAGTGAAATTGTTAGTTGAGAGTTTGATTATTAGCATTAGAGTTATCTAAGTGTTTAGGTTTGATTTCATGACAATGTTTTTTTTTTTTATAGCATAGATAGCTCTCAATTCTACTAGGTTGGTACTTTGTTTTACTAGTGTCAAAGTCTTCAAATTACCAAAGGATTTAACAAATAATTCTTCCCAAGGGTATGATCTTTGAAAGAATTCCGAAAATTATTTTTTCTAATAAAGTATACTATTACTTGATTTCGTACACTTGCGAATAAGTCTTGGTCTTCAAGTTTACATATTTTTGAGATGCACGAGATGAGATAAACAATTGTAGTGTTGGGACCAAAGTTGTTTGCAATGGTTGTGGTATTGCGACTAAAGTTGGAACCTCAACTATGAATGGTCACTGTGGCGACATTCCTTCAATAATAGTGTCTCACTCCCACAAATGAGCTTCTTTGTTACTACTCTTCCCTGAAGAGAAGTGTGGTCATAATATGACATTTCTTTAAGAAAAGTGACACCACTAGTAACAAAAACTATTTTGTTTTATGAGAAAAGCTTTGATGCCTTTTTTGGTTATAGAATATCCAAAGAAGATTTTTTTTTATGGCTTAAGGATAAAGTTTGGAACAATGTTAAGAATGAATGTGAACAAGAACATTGGAACAATGTTAAAATTGAAATTTTCAATATGAAATTGTGCTTGAACCATATTGTGAAAAGTTTGAAAATTTTGGCTAGTTATGTATTTCTCTTTTAAGTAAATATGTAACACCCCATACCCTACTCGATCGTTAGACCCAAGAGTGTGGTGTCACATTATGTCGCCAAAGCAAATCAAGCTATTATAACACAAATACATTTAATTCAATCATCAAAATAATTCATATGTATGCATTTATACACATTGATTTCATTTCATCACTTTACGGGGATTATATAGGTTAATTTCAAAGTTAGGACTCAAATCTAAACTCAAATGTCAAATTTCAAATTTATGTCTCCAAAAAGGCGTCTTCATGTTTCGAGACAGAGGTCTCCATGTCTTAAAACAAGTCATAAATAACTTTGGGATTTTTAGCTTCAATTTTAACATGTCTCGAGATGCTACATGTCGTGTCTTGAGACAAGGTCATTTATGTCTCCAAACAAGGTCTCGAGACCAGTTGTAACCTCTCCAACCTGGCCTAAACGTTATGATCGAATCATGAAGGCTACATTAGCCACCGGAATGGCTAACAAACTCTAAACGCTTTTTGAAGAAAACTCCTAACTCATCTAACCTTTGGAAAACACAGTTGTTTATTAGGTTAGGCTAAAACGTTCATTTTATAGATCATTCCATCTTTAGAATTTATTATTTTAATAAAAGTAAATGTCTTTGCAAAATCATATCGTCAACGACTCTTTTCGTAAAACCATGAACACACATATTACAGTATAAATAAACCATTTTAGATCTTACTTAGTCCAAATAGCATGCATTTACCGATTTTTATGTCAGAACTATTCAAATATATGATGCATGGATAAAATACTCCCCCAAAACAAAATCACCAAGCCAGAGTCCAGTCTAATAAATTACAATCCAAAAACTAGTAGAAAACTTATAAAGAGAAATTATTTATTTTAAAAATAGTCCGATGTTTGAGAATCGTCCGCATGCCAAGTTCGATCCTAGTTTTGAGTATTTCTTGAGAAGTAGGAAACTAAAAGGGTGAGCTTAGGAAAGCTCAGTATGAGTCTAAACAAAGTAGATGTACAAACAGTCAAAATAACAAAAGGCGTTGTATACAACTCATATAGTTTATCAAGGCACAACAATATTTGTATATGGCATGCTCAATGAATTGGTGAAATAATCCTACCCATTTATCCGTTACACACCACGAGTTCCCCAGAACTCATAAACTCCAAACAATGCGAGCTAACGCTTGATGTGGATATACCACTAGTAATAATAATACAGATAAACTGCCAGTATAAGTGCAAACATTGCTACCAATGTTGTGGTCAAGCCACCAGTAAAGTAGGATAATACACTACCAATAGTTGTGAACACACAACGATTTTTGCAAATAAAAGCTGCCAATAATGCGAATAAATTGTCCAGTCTCCTCAGTACTTTGGTACAATGCATTGACAACAATAATGCGAACTTTAACTGCCTTCGATACTTCACGAAACTCCACCGTCATCCCACAAACCTTAACTCACGTAGTGCATAATGGCATACCACTCATGTAGCATATCAGGCTAAACAATATGGTAACAGTAACAGTATCATATCAATCATTTAGCACAACATGCTAGTTAATACAATAATAGTAACAATATCAATTGCATAGTCAACATGCTTCGATTTAGCAATTTCAAAGACATGATTTTCATGAAAACAATATTAATAGTAGCAATCAAAACATGCTTACGTAAAAGCAATTTCATATCAATCACAATCATACAACCAATTAATGAAATCTCAATCATACATACAAGGGGCTCTAACATATAGGGAATCCCACAGGGACTAAATCAAAGTATATTATAAAACAGAAAAAAATAGTGAAATAGGGGTCACACGGTCGTGTGAGGAGGTATAAACTTGTTACTAAGGTACATGGTCATGTAAATCGCTGTGACCATGTACAAAATGATATTTTTTCCCAACAATGGTCACATGGTTGTGTGTCAGGTCGTGTAACCTACCCTAGGTCGTGTGGCTATAACACCCCTAACCCATATCCATCGCCGGAACAAGGTTACGGAGCATTATCAGAGTTTACAGATCAATTAAATAGACATTTCATATCATATAACATTCATGTCAGAAACCAATCGAAATTAAACATATTGTCCCTTATACGAGCCCTCGGGGCCCAAAATACGCATTAAAAATAAGTCGAGACTAAATCAGGTACTCAAATCAAAGAATTTTTTAGAAAACATTAAAATTTTTCAAAGCTGTAGAGGTCACATGACTGTGTAGCCAGGCCGTGTGAATCACACGGCCAAGAGACACGCCCGTGTCTTAAACTGTGTGGACATTCGAAATAGGGACACACAGTCGTGTCCCAGCCTGTGTAACTCCTGACGTGAGCCACACGGCCAAGCCAAACGCCCGTGTACTAGGCTGTGTGAGCATATTGACTTGCGCGATTTAAAATAGGTCATTTTTCAAACTACTTTCTCACCCAATTTGACACCAAACTAACTCAACATTTTTGCACATCAACAAGCCATAACAAGGCATTCAAAACAAGAAATCAAGTCTTAAACAATAAATATCACCACATACAACCAATATGCCCTTAGGCACCTCAAATGAAAACTTAAAAACATGTCAACCAAGTATCCAAACTTACCTAAATGACCAAATACATATATGCATATTCAAACCACATTTTACTTTTCATCATTTTATCATATTTAATATACATCAAATATGGTAAGGCCACATATATATGTACTTCAAAATATACCAAACACAAGTCATATAAGTGGCTAATCTCAACAAAACAATTATATGCCAACATTGGCCAAATTAACCTATACATGATATTATAACCTAACTTAAATAATCGAAAGTACCAAAAGAGCCGATGGATAGTGTGATATAGCTCCAACAAGCTTCCAAACTAAATGAGCTTCCAAATTACTATAAAACACGAAAAAAATAACACAGAGTAAGCATTTAAGCTTAGTAAGTTCGTATAACACAAAATTTAACTTACCATATATCCATGAAATAAGTAAGTAAACATTGCATATCTCAACCAATTTGGCCAAAAGCCTAAACACATGATCACCAACATATTAGCCAAGAAAATCACATATAAGATCCAACACACACAGATGAATTCATCAAGTACTGACGTTTCCAGTATTTCATGTAAATATCAGTAATAGTTCATATCAAACTTATATAATCTCGTAACAGAACTTTGCCCATTGAACCATTTAGAATATCGTTCAATAGACGAGTAGTACACACGAAGTGTACTGAATTGTAATATGTCAATTAATGTACATGTATGCTCATACGAGTTGTAAACGGTAAGCTCCTCTGAGCTGAATAACGGAAAGCTCATACGAGATAAGTATCGGGAAGCTCATAAGAGTTGAAATCGGTGACCCTAATGACATGTCATTTGTATCCTACAGATTCCTAAGATTCAAACGGGGCTCGATAATTGTTAAATATACAACCGGTATTTATTCATGGCAATTATACAATTCGCAAACAAATAATTCAATTTAAAACATATAAATGTACAACTTAATTACATGAACTTATCTCGACAAGTGTACGTAGATACGAAGGCGACTAATAAGATATTTTCTCTTTGCCTCAATCTAACTCTGTACGAGGTCTTACAGGATCTATACGAATGAATTTAACTCATTTCAATATAATTCTCATTCAATTTAATCCAACATGGAATTTTGGCAAAATTTACCATTTTTCCCTATACTTTTAATTTCTTTGTAATTTAGTCCCTAGGCTCGAAAAATGAATTTTATGCAATTTAATCCTTACCCAAGCCTAGCTGATTTTTATACATATTAATAGCAGCCCATATATTTCACAAATTTATAAATTTTACCATAAATTTATCATCTTTCTTAATTTAGCCACTAATTGATAATTTCACTAAAAATCTCTTTACAAAAGTTGTTTATCTAACAACAACCATTCATTTTCTATCATTAAACTTCAAAACTCAAACATGTTCATCAATAGAAAAACTCAAATACTTTAATAGTTTTGTAAATTAATCCACGATTTAGCTAGATTAAGATACTACGATCCCGGAAACATAGAAATCATCAAAAACAGAACGAAAATACATACCTAATTGAGCAAAATAAGCTTGCCCAAATTCTAGCTTCCATGGCTAGGTTTTCTTCTTCTTCTTCTTCTTCTTTTGGTGGAAGATGATGATAATAGTTTATTTTATTTTATTTATTATAACTTTAATCACTAATTTCCAAAATTAACCTTAATAATTTATTCAATTTCCAATGATGACTACTCATGCTTAACCACAAATCAAACTTAATGGCTAATTACTATATAAGGACCTCCAATTTAAGATTTTATAGTTATTTAATACCTTTATCTATTAGAACACAACCTTTGCACTTTATGCAATTTAGTCCTTTTTATAAAATTTTAACAAATTTTTTATACAATATTTCTATCATACTATAGACTATATAATAATATTAAACTAAAATTTCCAACTACAGATTTGTGGTCTCGTAATCACTATTCTGATTTCACTGAAAATAGGCTGTTACAGTGGCCCTACTTTAACCTTAACGAAACAGTGGCACACGACCGTGCCATCTTCCCGTGTGCGACGCACGCCCATGTGGGCATGTCGTGTGGTCTAATATCCACATTAGATTTTCCATCTTTTAGCTAGAACACACACCTGAAAAATCCACACTCCGAATAACTGATGTTATTCATCGCTCTAAAGCCCCAAATTCGACTACAACTAGTTTAGATTTGTACCTAACACCAAGTCCAAATCGTTTAGCAACAATCCTAGGATATTCTATAGAATTCGACTTAAACAGAAGAATAAAAACTAACTAATTTCACTTGCTCTACTTTTGATCGCTCGAAAGATGCAGATGACCACTTTCTTCACTGAAGATCCGAGAGATCCAGATCTGAGCCTTTGCCAAAAGTTAATTTATAAGATTACTTATTCTGCCAGCACAAGGAAACAGAGAATGAAAGGAATAAAAAACGTAAAATCAGATTTACCCTAATTAACTTACCCTTTCCAATTCAATTATGTGACAATGGATTCGTGAAGAATGCAAAAAAAAAAAGAATGTAGGGGCGGCAACAATAGTGGCAGAAAAACGGAAAGAAATTATGAAAGAAAACCAGAGATGAATAGAGGGGAAGAAAGGTTGGGTGGCAAGGAGAAAAGAATAAAATGAAAAAGGTTGATTTCTGTGATAAAAATTGATATTTAAACCTAGAGGTTTTATAGGCTTGGACGACACTCCTAAGGAAGGGAGCAAAAATTTACAAAAATAAGATTTTCGCACACAAAGGGATTTGAACTTAGGTTTCAATGAGAATTACACTAGTTTTTAATCATTAAGCCAATTACTCATCCTTAAAATAATTTTACGAGTTTATAAATAAAAGGTCAAAAAGTGACAATCTCTTGGTCTGCTATTCCAATTTCATCTAGCCCAATTTTCAGGATGTGACACCAGTCTTCCCGTTCTCCTATTTTTGCTTCGATGTTTAAATGTCTCGAGACAAATGATTCCTATCTCGAGAATTGGAGCAAGGAAATATATATTTAGCTTTGATGTTCTTCTGTTTCGAGACTTAGGAACAATTGTCTCGAGATAATGACCACTTGTCTCGAGATTTTGGAACATGTCTCGAGACCTTATGCACTTGAATGCAAAATTTAAATGAAATTTGTTCTAGCGGTCTCAAGACTGACCAAATGGTTAAAATTTTGCACTTCTAAGTGTCCAAAACCTTACTAAATTAAACCCAAACTTACCTCAAAATATAATCATCAAATTGAACCATCTAAACACATTCAAACATCACTGAATCATAACATTTCATGCATCAACACTTAATCAACCAATTCACGTAATCAAACTAGCATAAGCAAGAATAATTAACTAATAGTCAAAAGATAAAATCCAACCTTAAAAACATTATGAGTCACTTGCCAAAAGTGCCAAAACTAACTTAGACAACAAACATACCAACCCCAAAAAATTAACCTTATAATTATTGTAAAACATGAGTTTACCAAGGGACAATGGACTACATTTTAAAGCTAGGACATGTGAAACAAAATGAAGGGTAAGATCTTTGAAGATTTATATTGAACCTATTCCAACAACAATAACTAAAGGTTCATCTACAATTTTAATTGTAGAAATACTAGAATATGGAGTATAAGATAAAAAAATTAGAAGAACATGTCATATAATTAGAAGTATTAAAATAAATGATCCATGATTCTTCAAATGAAATGAAAATGTCAAAGTTGAATAGTTACAATTGTTTGACATAGTGCACAATCTTACCTCAGAGAGTGGTTTAGAAGATGACAAGTTTGCTTGAGTTTTACCAAAGCATTAAAAAGGGTAACTATAAGAATAGTCACCCAAATATGCACTTGATTCTATTTTAGTCACCCAACTATTAATTTTTTTATTTAGCCACTCAACTTTTTGGAATTAAAAATTTACTCGCTCTTTCATTAGTTATTGTTAACTAAGTAATGGAAATCTAACATGGGCTTTTTTATTGGCCTAATAACAAATTTAGCCATCCAATGTTTACAAATTTTATCAATTTGATTCTAAATTTAAAAAAAATTAACAAATTTTATCAAGAAACAACTAAACTCTCTCTCATTATTAGCAGTACACCGTCGACCCTCTTGTCAACCATTATACATGACGCATCATCTTGTCAACCCTCGATCTCCTCTCTACTTACTATTTCACTTTTTCTACTTCTTTCTCTCTCTTTTTCTAGAAAATCTATAACTACTATCCACTTTGAATCATCGCCACCAGTTGTTGTTGCTTTTCTGATGGTTGCACCTCCGGGACTAACTCGTGCTTTTCCCCTAAATACTAACCTTCTCTTGCTTCCCTAGTCAGTAGCTAACTTTTGACTATTGAGATCATCGAGAGATGAACTTGAACCACCTGAACTAGACTTTAAATGGAACTTGGTATTCCTCTTCAAAGTAGAGAAACTTCTTCTTTTTCTTTTTGTTATTATCTCTTCTATCTTGATGGTTGTTGGTTTATTGGGTGTTTTGTGACTATCGTGTATTAAGGGTGTTGTGAATGTTGAGATTTTAAAGTATTTTGGAGTTGATTTTGGATTAGGGGTCAGAAGTTAGATGGTGAAAGATGGTGAAGCTTGGAACACGATGGGTCTCAGATAGATGGTTAGTGAGAGTAGTGCGTAGGAGTTGAGAGGAAAAGGGTGGTGGTGACATCATCAACAAAGGGGTGAGATTGTGAGATTGTGAGGTTTATAGTTGTTTCAATCGGATTTGACTACTGGTTTTGGGTTGAAAGAAGGGTGGTAAGATGATGGAAGCTTCAGTGTTTGTTTGGTGTTTAGAGAAGATGAAATAATGATGGTGAAGGTGAGTTGAAAATAGTGATGTGTCATGTATGGTGGTTGACGAAAGGGCTTGGGGGTGAGTATTGTCGTGTGTGAGTGAGGGTCGAGTTGTTTTTTGATAGAACTTGTTGAATTTTTTAATTTAGGATTAAATTCATAAATTGTGTAAACATTAAAGAGCTAAATTTGTTATTAGACCATTAAAAAAGCTCACATTAGATTTTCATTACTAAGTTAACAACATCTAACGGAAGAGTGACTAAAATATTTAATTTCAAAATTAATAGTTAGGTAACTAAAATAGAACTAAGTGCATAATTGAGTGACTAGTTTTATAGTTTACCTTAAAATAAATTCAATGTAGTTTTCAACATTGATATATTTATTATAGGTTTATTTTAGACCCTTGGATATTTAGTAATTATATTGAACCTCAACAAATCCGAAATTAAATCGAGTTAAACTATCAAATGTGACAAAACTTTCTCAGTGCTATTCTCTCCACTCACAAACCTTGAACCGACATCAATATTAGAAAACATATTTTTTTTTCTATAAAATTCCTAGAACTCCCATTCCCCTTTCACAAAACTTTAACCGACATCAATATTACAAAACATCAAATTTTTTATAGTACCGAGAACTACTCATAGCCCATTCCCAATCTACGATTCTCCCTTCCCAAAACCTTTTTTTTTTTGAAGAACCCTTCACAAAACTTGAAGCAATATCAATCTTACAAAACATCTTCTTCTTTTTTACAAGCCTAGAACTATTTATAACCTGTCCTCAATCTTGATTAGGAGGATAAACGTGTTTTAACATACGTGTTTTAACATACTCAAACTCATATCCTCTCTAGTGCTAAACTAACAATAATATGAATTCCAAGGATTAACCAAGTCAAAACATAAATCTTTTTTACTACCGTGTTTGTTATATGTTTATTAAAGGCTTTTTTTATCAATATATTTATTAAAGTTTCCCCATTAAAATTTAAACAAATACCCCATTTTGTCAACAGCTCTCAACACCACATTCATTTATCCTCTTTGTCTTCTTCGATACCCAACAAAATCATCCCTATTACCCTCACCCACTCCACCCTCTCTTTCCTTCGTTATTTCCAATTCTGAAACTCAAATCTCAAAACGATTTTAGAAAGAAAAAACCCCCCCCAAAAAAATCAAAGCCTTTTTTAACTTTCCTTCAATGAAACGAAGGACCCCAGATTCTCAGGCAACCGTCTCCGACCACAAATTGAAGAAAATCAAAGAAGATGAAGAACCTGAGGATACAAAATCTGGGTTGATGAATTTAGATGAAAATCTTTTGTACGAAGTTTTCAAACACGTCGATGCAAGGACTTTGGCTAGGGCTTCTTGTGTAAGCCGTCTATGGCGCCAAACCGCCAAAGACGAGCGGCTTTGGGAGCTGATCTGCACCAGGCACTGGGCTAACATCGGTTGTGGAACCCAACAGCTTAGATCTGTCGTTTTGCCTCTCGGCGGCTTCCGTCAGCTCCACTCCCGTTACCTTTGGACGTTTTCCAAGCCACAAGCCGCTTCGGCTTCCGCCTGGTCTCCGCCCAAGATTATCAACTCCAAACCGCCGGCACGGTGGGGGAAAGATGAGGTCAATCTATGTCTCTCTCTTCTCTCTATTCAGTTTTATGAGAAGATGAATAACAGAGGCAGATAATTCTAATTCTAATTAATTAATTAATTAATTACTACTTTTATAGTTTTATATAATAAATGGATCAAAATATAAATATATCACTTTAATTTCACTTTTCTAGCTTTGGGTTTTGCTTGTTTTTGCTTGTTGTATTGATTTCCTCTATTTTTGTTTGGGATTTTACTCTCTCTTTTTTTATGGAATTTTTGTACTTAAGCTTTGGGGTTTTTTGTGAACACTATATCTGTTACTCTGTGCTAATGTTAAATTATGAAATGAAACAATTGTTCCATAAAAATTATGTTCCATTGTTGTTTTCAAAGTGTTCTCTGCAGCACATTTATGAGTTTGTGGGGTAAAGAGTGGCAAATGGGGGGTATTGATTGGATTTGATGTGGGAAGATTAGCTTGTTTAGGCAGAAAAAGGAAAAACAAGGCTCCAATTGGTAGTTTTTGTTATGATTATACTGCAAAAATTTGTATCTGCCATTTCTTTTCCCATGACCAGATTGTAAGAGACCCCATAATTTTGGGGTTTAGTACTTTGTTTTTTCTTCATTGCATTTTAGATGCCAGTTTCCAAAAAACCAGTGTCAGGGTTTCTGCTTGGTTTTTTGGCAGCATTCCATGGATGAGAATCTGGGTTTGTGTTTTTTCTCAATCTAGAGATAAAAAGTGGTTAGATTGCAATATTTAAGAATGGGGTTAATTTACTCGGATTTTAAATTGGTCCTGTAGTTTTAAAACTTTCTAATTGAGTTCACAAAGTACGGGCGCTGGTCCTTTTGTCATCTTAACCAATTTTGACATTAAATTTTACTTAAGATTTAACATGAAGCATATTTAAATCAGACGAACGATATTGTAAACATGTGGTCCTATAGTATGGATAATTTGAATTTGACATGTTAAAAAAATATATAATTTTGATAAAATTTAGGAAGATTATTTCCAAGGGGAAAATGAAATATAACTTTTATCGTCATATTAATAATTTTACAAATTTTGAAGAGATTAAATAAGAAATTACCATTTTTAGGAGCCTCGACTTGCCACCTTGATCTTGGTTATCTAACTTTTAACCCATTAGATTCGAGTTGTTAATGAAGTAGGTATACATGCTTACAATTCAATTAACATATTTCAAATATGCTTGAAGACAAATATGAAGTTTTATTTAACATCTAAGTTAATAGCTAAATGATCAGAAGGACTTGATCAATGTGACATTGATACTTTGTGGCTCAATTAACACATTTTGAACTTCAAAAATTAATTTAAAATTTAGATCATAATTTAAGTAAAACCCAATGAAATTAACCCTAAACAAACAGTGGGATTTTATGGATTTAAGGGTAGTTTGCTTGAATCAACAAAGTTAAACACCATATTAGGCACCAAAATGTCATAGCTAGTTGGGATGCATGTGAGGGAGTTCCCATGTTTGATGGGCCAGATTGTTGGTATTGGAATGGGACCCCTAATTTTGTCATTTTCTCCTGCGTAGTTGGAATCAATAATGAATGCGATTTATAGCTTCAAGAAAGCTCAAGCCTTAAAAGTTATAGCTTTCAAGTTGAAAAGCATGTGGACTTGAGTTAAAGCTAACCTAACTTGTTTTACATGTTTAATACTTAGTATTGTACTCTTCTATATGAAAAAGACAATCTACGAATACGTTAAGAAGAAAGGGAAAAATAATTTGTTGCTTTCTTTATTCCTCTATTTCATTTTTTATTAGGATTCAAGCAATCCCCCTAGAATTCTTTCTTCAAAGTTTACGAAAGAGTAGCTTGATAAAAGTATCATGGAGGTTTTGTACTAGTGGTTAGATTATATTTTATTTCTTTTACGTTAAATTAAAGAATAAATCAGTTATTTTTGTTAAAAATTTTATCCATTTGTACAGTTAAAAATTGGCATTGCTGATAGAATAACCAAACAATGATACATGGTGTGCCACATATACCTCGTGTTAATGTACAATGACCAATTTTTAACAATGGAAATGAACAGAATTTTTAATATAATGACAAATTTACTCTTTGATCTGACGTATATGGATTAGTTTGTCCTATTTTTTTTAATAGAGGAGGCAAAATACAATCAAGCTCCTAATGTAAGGGCCTTTATAATACTTTTACTCATAATCCTCTAGTATGTTGGAAATAAAGCCTAAAGAAATACTTGATCCTAGGGAAAAATGTCGAAAAAAATGTCACCGTTAGGAATAACAAGCCAAATCATAGACTCCAACTCCATCTTATGGTATCAGCCACTAGAAATAAATGTTAATTTGTGTGTTGTATTGCCATTGGCAATTTTGTTCATCTTGGAAAATCCTTCGAAGCCATAAATACATTAGATTTATCAAATTAGGTAGAAAAAATGAGTAACTCGAGCAAATCTGAAAAAACACAAGTCTTTGTCAAAGAACCTCCCTCAAGAGAGGAGCCAAAGCGGAAGGGTAAAATCCTAAACCACAAGCGTAACATCCGATGCCGATCCAAAGGTCGGCTCGCTGAAAAACGAAGGGGGGCTTTCAAGATTAATTTAAGTTTGGTTTAATAAATTTTTAAATAAACTTTAATATAAGCTTGGAAATTTTAGATAGATCATTACACAACATCAAAAAAGAAAACTAAATATGAATTATTAATGTATCAAATTTTAAATACAATTACAATAATAAAAGATAATTTATAAATCTAGTGGAGTATGAAATGGTACAAGCTTAGCTTGAACAATGTTGTTGCTTGAAATGGGCTCTAATCGCCCATCTGATGAGTGGCCCTTGTGGTGTGACGCGACGCCAGGTTCTGGGTCTCACATGCGTACATACCTCCCATCCAATCCCATCTCTTCCGTTTCGTTTTTTAGTTAATAAGAGTTTCAACTTTTAAAGTTATAATGCACGTTGAAATTTTCGAGATAATTTTATTAAGAGTAATCATGAATTTTCAATATATATAGTAAAACCGACATAAAGAATACCAAAAAAGAAGAAGAAGGTAAGTTTTGATTGCAACTCGAAAATTTAGGATGATTTAAAAAGTTATCTTGTAATTACACATTTGTAGTATATTTGAGTAATCATTGTAATTAATTAAGTGTAATTGGAGGGTTTAGGGTTTAACATGAGAGACGAGTTTTTTCAAATCAACTTCAACTTAAGACCTTGACAAGTCCGATTTAAGACCTTGACACTCATGGGAGATGAGTTATGTCTTATTTATTTAAGCTTGAATCTGGACCTCGATTCTCATTAGTGTCAAGTTTAATGTAACATTTTGACTATTAGGGGTAAGCAAAATTTAATTCGATTAAAAATAAATCTTTTTTTTTCAAATTTTGAGTTAATCAAATTGAGTTATTTCAGTTATTCGGTTTTTCCAAATCAACTCGGATAAGTACATCAATTTTTCCAGTTTTGAGTCAAGTTGAATTTTACAACTCAAATAATTCGAATAACTTGTATAACAAATTTATGCAAATACCAGTTGGGTCCTTGACAATTTCGAAAATGTGTAGATTAGTCCATTCCAACCAAAAATTCAAAAAAATCACAATATTTATGAAAATATATATATTTCCAAATTTTTATAACTATAGAAAAGTTTAAAAATAAAATTATTAAAAAAATCTTTAAAAATCTTTAAAATATATAAAATGATAAATTATATTTTTTAAATCTAAAATGATAAATTTTCCTTAAACAAGTAAATTATCAACTTTTATCATACTAATTATCTTGTTTTTTTCCTTATTTTGTTTTAAAAGACTTATCAACCATATATGATATTTATGTTCTTTAACTTGGAATTTAGTCATATTGTCAATAAGATTTCAATATGGCCAGCTTAATTTTTTATTTAACTTCAATAAATTTATTCAACTCGAATCTCACTGTAATAGCCCGGTTTAGACCCTAGTCGGACAGTGGTTTCTGGATTACAAATTCGAGTCAGAAAAATATTTTAATATTATGTTTGGTGTCTACAGCATGTTAATTTATATGCGTGAAAATTTTGTGTGAAAATTTTATCGTTTGTGTGCTCGATTTTATAAAAAGGATTTAATCGCATAAATTGTAGAAGTGGCATTCTAATTGTTAAAGTACTTAATTGCTTTGATTAATTAATTATGGAGTCCTTAAAATGAAATTTAGCCATTGAATACATGAATGGACGGTAATGGCATGCATTATATGGTTTTATTATTAAATCATTAAGGTTATATTGGTAAATGGATAATAAAATGTAATTAAAATAAAACAAAATAAGAAATGGCCATGCATGTTCATCTTTTGGCCGAATATTGAAGAGAAAAAGAACCATTTGAAAGCTTTAAAGATTCAGCACTTTGAAGCTCAAATTGTGGTATGGATTTTGTTTGGTTTTCGATAATTTTTACGTTTTTGAGATCGTTGCTTTGTATATTACCTAGCCCATGCTTTAATTTTCGGATTTGATGATGAATTTCAGATTTTCCATTGTTGATAATGTGAGGAATTTATTGTTTGATGATGAAAAATAAATCTTTGATGTTTGATTATCATGTTTAATTAAGTGGTTTTTTATAAAAATCCAAATTAGGGATTTATTTGTGGAATTTGAAAATTTAGGGGCTTAAATGTGAAATAAATGAAATATATGGGCTACTAGGGACCATAGGAAGATTCGGCTAAGGCATGATTTTGATGAATTTTGTGTATTTGGTGTATTTTTGTATTAAGGACTAAAATGTCAAAAATGTGAAATTTGGGGGCTAAAGTGTAAATGCCCTAATTAGGTGTTTATGGATTGAATTAAATGAGATGTGTTATTAAATAGCCAGATTTAAATTTATTTAGATCAAGAAAAGAGAAATCGGATTTGGATCGGGAAAAGTCGAAGGTTGTCAAATAGTTGTTCTGATCCGTTCGTGTCTGTATGAGGTAAGTTCATAAGTAAATAATTATTTTTAAATTCATATGAAAATGTATTTAATTGTATCGAATTGAATTTTAGTAACTTTATATGTGTATGCCGAATTGATATAAGTATGGGAGAAATAGCTACGAGCTTGAATCGATCGAATTACAACGTTCGAAAGCCTCGTACGAACCATAGGAATAGTTTGGATACATATGTCATGACATAGGATTTCGATATGTGATTTCGTGTAAGACCACGTCTGGGACGTCGGCATCGAATTGAGATTTACGTGTAAGACTCTGTCTGGGACAGTGGCATCGATATTTGATTACATGTAAGACCTCGTCTGGGACGTAGGCATTGTACGAGCTTTTTGAGTTATCCGAGTATCCTTATTGATTCTGAATGGTTTAACGGGTAGTGTTAAGTTTAGATCGAATGTGAAATCGAGTTAAATGGCTCAGGTACGTGCGAAATTAAATGTTCATGAAAATAGGTAAGTATAATACTTGAGATGATGATATGAATTATACATGTTAAAGGTGTGATTATTATGTACATGAGATTGTTCATGTTCGGTCATATTGAGACAATTAAGCTAATATTAATTTGATAATTTATTTGCTTATGACTTACTAGGCAAATTAGGCTTACTGTGGGTGTGTTTGTTCGTTGTTTTATAGATTTTTGGAAAGCTAGTTACGAGCTCGGGGATCGTCAAGGAAGTCCATCACACTATCGTTCTCTATTTCAGTACTTTAAAAGCTTGAAACTTTGAATATATGGCATGTATAGGCTAGCATTTGTTTTGGTTGGTCTTGAAATTTGTATATATATTTAGCCATACGAAAATGGCTTGTTCTTAAAGCTAAGGTTCAAATGTTTTAAGTAATTTTGATCATGATGCTAATGTTGGTTATATGATTCAACAATGAGGAAAGGTAGTAAGATGTATAATTGGCTTTATAGTTAGCTCATTTTGGAAGTATGAAATGTGGTATAATTTGGCTTAGTAATAAGGTAAAATGATGAATATATATATTTGATTGTGTATTGGTTATGTTGATTCGTTTTGTAATGGTAAAATATACACATATATTATGAGTGAATGGTTGGTTTTTAGGTACGGCTCATGATGGAAAATGATGATTATATGTTGAGTAAGTTGGATGGTCATTTGAATAGCTATAAGTGACATAGTCGTTTTGATATTATAATTTTGAGATAGTATGTTAAGCTTAAGATTTGAAATATGGAAATAGTGTAAATTTTTGGATGTTGTATGGATGACCGAATAGGTGGTTGTTTAAATGGTTGGCATATGAAGTTTAAAGATGATAGTTTTCGTGCGAGATAGGTATTCTTGAATTGTCAATTGTGTTTAATTGATAAATATTATTATGATGAAATGGGTAACAATTTTATAAGTGAATTTGCTAGCTGAATAGATGATGAGATGAATGGTTAAGTATATGAAATTTGGATCGGTTGGGAGCATGTGAATTGGGTGTAATATGATTTGTCTATTTGTGACCGAATATGGTTAATAATATTATAGAGAAATGCATATGAATTTGTAATGAACAAAATGTTAATATTTGACCATTAGATAAGTATGCACATGTTTCATGCTTGAATAATTAGTTTGTTTAGGTTCAGTTTCTTAATGGCTCATTGGATATTTGAAAAGACGAGGTCTAGACAAGATTTTAACATATGAACTAGGTATGATATGTTTTTATTAATGGTGTTCGAAAATGGTTCATTTTGATATGGTGACTATGCGTGTGTATATATAGATGGTATTAAAATCACAATTGACCATGTGGTAAGTTAATTAATGCCGCATTTGCTAATGGCCAAAAAGCCTTGTGATACGATTTATTTGGTTTAACATGTGTGAGTATAGAATTATGAAGTAAGATATTTAATCTTATTAGGTATTCAAATACCATTAGAGAGTTGAGCATGTGATTTGTGTTATATGTTTATAAAGCTTATATTGTATGGCTTTGTGGCATGTTATTGGTATGAAAAATTTGATTATACTCATGGTATGAATTCGGTTCAATCTTGAGGTACGATTCATGTTTGCAATATGATTAATAATGTGTGTTTAATATTTATTAGCTATATGCTTTATATATACTATTATGATTTGTGTGAATATGAGAATATTCGGAACTGTGTTTTTGTTTAGTAATGCCTCGTGACCTGAATCCGGCGATGGATATGGGTTAGGGGTGTTACACTTACTTCACTCGACTTGATTAAAAAAATCAAATTGAGTTAAAATGATAAAATAAGACTTATAAACTCGACTAACTCAAAAAAATTTCACTTAATTCGACTTATGTTGATCAAGCACTCATCTTTATTGGCTACTTTCTCTTCTTCTTCTTCTTTTCTTCTCTTATGAGAAAGAAAGAGGAAGAAATTTTATTATTAACAAAAATTAATAAAATAATTATCAATCTAATCCATCCTTTTATTATTTATCGAAGTAGTGCATATTTTATGAGTGGAGAGGAAATCATTTTCGATTAATATAAACATACATCTTGATTTCTCTTTCTAATTTTATTTGAGTCATGCATAGAAATTAGAAAATCAGTATTTCAAAAACCAAATTTTCAACTAATTTGACCAATGCATAGAAATTAGAAAATCGATTTCTTAAAAATCGTTTTTGCTTCTCTTTAAAGTAAATCGATTTTTCAAAAATTGATTTTTCATACTCACTCATGTAAATAAATAAATAATTAAATAAACCCCTCCAACTTTGCATGGAATTCCATGGTTTATTGGTGTTAGGTCCCAAGCTTTTTCCACATAAAATGGTGTCAAACATAGCCATTATTCATCAAACCAACTGTTATAATTTGACTAACTTTTCCATTCTATGCTTAAACCATCAACTTTGAAACCAAAATTGTGACACTATTACTTGTATCTATTCCTTTGAGTTTGTGAAGACTGGTGGAGGCTGGCTGGCTGCTTGGACATGCATGAATTGGGAACATATTTGGCAATTTCCTTGTAGGATCCAAAAGGGATATTTTCATGACAAATAAAGTAGAAACTTGTAGATTGAATTCAAACCCTAAAAATATGTCATTGTTTAGCATGCTCCTCGAACTTCTTTTACTTCTTTGGTGTTTGGTAGACTCTAATGGAAAGTTCAATTTTAGTCAAATTCCAAATGAGGGTTAATTGTGTAAGCATCCAATTAGCCATTTGCCTTATGGAGAGCTTGAAGTTGTTGATCATTATTGGGAATGCTTTACTTGAATACCACTCTCGACTCGAACCCCAAATAAGATTGGTCTCATACCATAAACAAATGATGGCACTCGTAATTGTTTAATCTTGATTGTTTGGATCTCTGCAAAAGCAATGTAAATAAACTAGTTACTTTATAAACGTATTAAATGATAATGTTATTTCAGTTCTACAATAATAATTTGTATGTTGTAAGTGTTGAGTAATTTTTTTCTTTTAATAAAATAGTAACTTTTAATATGTTTTTAATTAATATTATTGATAAAATTATTTTTAGTTTTTAGTTTAAACATTGTATTAATAATATTTATTAAAATAACAAATAGAAGAACATATGTATGGTTAAATAATGGGCATTATATATATTTCTAATATCATAAAAAATATTGGTAAATTTATTGGCTAAAGTAAATTTATTTATACTCGAGATTAAAATTTAATTTATAAAATTGCCTGTGTGTAGTGTGTGCATGTGTGAGTTTAAGCTTGTATTGTATAGAAAAAAAATAAGTTAGTAATATTATTGTTTTTATAAATTATATTTGAAGAAATTATTAATAGGTTGTTTTAATTAATATTATTAATAAATAATTAAAATTATTTTTATATTAAACATTACATTAATAATAGCTTACCATGTTCACATGAATTTTGACACCAATTTCAAGGCTACTAGCAAAATTGACAACAACCATTAGCATTTTCATACCAAATTCAACAGTCCAATTCAAAATTTAACACTTCTCATTGCTTCATATTTCTCATTTTCAATAGTTTCCTAGAAAATCAAAAGTGGAGCTTCAACATTGAAAATGAAATTCATCTGAGAAAGTTTAGAAAAAGATCAAATATTTACCCAAAAAATATTTTTAATAGTAATTAAAGTATAAAACTAAAATCTTAGATAAAAAATCACAATTTATTTATGATTTAATTGTACTAAACAACCTCTAATTACGATTTTTATTCTAAATTTAGTCTCAAACTTCAAAATATTTCATTACATCTCTAAACTATTGTATCCTTTTATTATTAAAATTGTTAATTTAATTGGTAAATGACACGATAAATCTTATATGTGTGATATGACTTAAAATGAAAATTAAAGAAAAATAAAATGATGCATCATAATTTTTATAAGTAAAAACTAAAAATAAAATAAAGTCAGAGTGAATGATAAAATATCAAAAACTTCAAAATTAAAATATTTACAACTCATTTAACAATTAAAATAACTATTTTAATAATAAAAGACTTTATTAATTCAATCTCGATAATTTAAAAATGTAATTAAAATTATTTAAAATTTAGGGTAAAAATTACAGTTAAAAAATGTTTGGTGCAATTATCTATTTATTTATTTATAGGTCGGTCTCATGTGTAGCATAGAGCTAGCTCATTAGGCTTATAGGCTTTAGCACCTGCTTTTTGAAATATCAAAAGTTAAATAAAAAAAAGAGTTCTATTATGCAGTCAATTACGCAAACCCTTTTTTAATGACGTTTACAGGAAATAAAGCAAATTAATTTTTCACATAACTCATTTTCTTGGATAAAGTAGACAATAACTTGATATTAGGTGAATTTAGATGGCAATTAAATGCGGTACGTTTAGTTTATTTTTTATTTCACGTTATAGTATTGTTATAGTTATAGTATATGTTCTTATTGTTATCGTTGTTTTTACACTAATCACAAGTAAACGTACCGCCTATCCAGACCCACCCATTGATAGTCAACTATATAACCCAAATTCTAATAATAGATAATTACAAACAATTAAATTATTATTTGATATTTATTTATATATTTTTAATTTTTAAATATTAATTAAAAATATAATGACAAATTCTACTTGTAAAATTAAAAATCTTAATAATAAATAAATGAGATAAACAATGACTTTTAATTTTACTTATAAAATTAGAGTTCTACTCTGGCTACATTGAAATATAATCCATAAAATTAATCTAAAGATCTTGATTATTAACGAGTTGATATATACCATTTAGTTATCGAGTTTGATTTTAATGTGCAGTTACCCGAATTTTTGAGTTCCATTCGAATATTTATATTTGTTTTATGTTATAGAAGCCGATACCTAGATCAAATGACATTAGTTCTTTTAGCTTGACTTAATGAATTTTAACATGGGGTCAATCGAATATAAACAACATTTATTTTCCATAAATAAGAAATTATAAAAAATCTAAAAATTATTATCAATAAAAAACAAAATATTTATAAATAATAAATTTAATAGAAAATTGTTTAATGGAAGAGGTTTTTTTATGCAATGATAATTTAATTTTGTAAAAAATATTACTGTTTTCTTTTCTTGAAAAAGAAGCAATATTTTTAGCAGCCAAGCCAAAATAAAATATGTTGTACACACGTCCCATTAACTATTATACGACTTCATCACTGACACATTAAAGGAAAGATGGCGGCCAATCAACCATTCAAAGCTCCTCACTGACCTTTTCGTTGGGTCAAATTATATGATCTCTGTCTTTGATCATCAATCAGCTCATTTCAGTTCAAAAACCAATAACAAAGCCGCATGGATCACTGTATATCCAAAATCTATATATATCAATATACGAACCATATCAACACAGCTTACCAATCAACAATCAAGTTTTAGCCTTCTTAGTAAGAAAAAAGAAAAGAAAAGAAACTCACCCTTTACAGTAACCTTATCATCACAGGTTCTAATGGCTGGAAACTTCAAGTTTTTCTTCTTTGTTTTCCTTCTTCTATCTCCATTGTTTTTCTCTTCTTCTTCTATGGCTCGTCCTCTCAATGATGTTGGAGTAGGCAACTCCATAGCTGAAGGGATTGAGGCTTTCTTTGATGGTTTGAGCCTTGATGGAATCAAGACCAGTGGTCCTAGTCCAGGAGGCAAAGGTCATGCATTTAGTGATTCTGTCACCACCAATTCAGGGCCAAGTTCTGGTGGCAAAGGTCATGCACATAGTGATGCTGTCACCACCAACTCAGGTCCAAGTCCAGGAGGCAAAGGTCATGCATTTGCTGATGCTGTCAACCCCAATTCAGGTCCAAGTGAAGGAGGCAAAGGTCATGCATTTACTGATGCTGTCAACCCCAATTCAGGTCCAAGTTCTGGTGGCAAGGGACATTAAGCTACGGTCTCATCTCATGCAATGCAAAGCCTGCAATTGATTCTTTAGTGGCTGCATTTGTTTAGTTCATTATTATTTATTTGTTTTGTTCAATTTTTGATGCTTTCTATTTGTGTTGATCATATTCTTTTGTAATGTCTGCAATAAGTTCAGGCTGAGGCTGGGCAATGGGTGGTCATTCTTTGTAGGGTTAATTAGTCTGCCATATCTAGTTTTTGTGATTCTGAGTAATGTAAAACAGTTTTGACACTTAAGTAATTTATTGTTCATTCAATTATGAAATTGGTTCAAGTTATAAACTTTTCTTAAGAAAAAGAAATTGTAAACTCTGGTTTTTAGAAGTGAGAGAGAAAGAAAGACATTTGCATGGTTTCTTCCAAAGAAAATTTACACCGCAGATTGCTGAAATGGAAGATGCTTGCACTCATAAAGTGAGTGTTGACACCATTTTTTTGCTAAAACGGGGTCGACTTGGGTTTTGAAAATAAAATCGAATGTGGGAGTCGCCACCGATCTTTTTTGATGAGGTGTGATCGGGTCACCTCGAAAAGTGGTTGTTTTTAATAAACGATTTAATTTTTATTAAAACAACGATTTTTGTCTACGAAATTCAGAAAGACGGGTTCGGGAGTCGGTTACGCACGAGGAAGGATTAGCACCCTCGATACGCCCAAAATTGGTACCTAGTTGATTACTTAATGTCTTGGTGTCGAAAATTGAGAACTTTAAAGAATTTAAAAATACGATCCTTCTTTATGTATGTTATTTTAAAATTACTCGAATAAATCAACATGAAAAACGCTTCCTTATCTCAAAGTACCAAGATGTCACATCCAGTAAGTTAGGACGCAATACCTCATATTTTGAGAGTAAGCTTGCCTTTTATTTTTTATTTAAACCACATTTATTTTAATTTTAAAAGGATATTCAGTTACTTAGAATCAACGATAAAAACCGAAGCCCAGTAAGTTAGGGCACGATTTCTTGAATTTTCTAAGTATAGAAATATTACCTTTATTTTTGAAATATTATGCGCTTAGAAATTTAAAAGGATATTTTGCTATTTAGGATTAACGAGAAAATCGAGACCCAGTAAGTTAGGGTACAATTTCTCAAAATTTCCAAAATACAAAATATTGCCTTATTTGAAATTATTATTATTTTGAATAATAACGTGTACAACCTTTGAACGGAATATATTTATTAGGTTGTGAAGAAAAAAATGAATGCGACTTTAAAATGATGAAACGAAATGAAATGATAATATATGACATGAAATAGCAATTTATGATAAATGATACACACACATACATGAATATGAAGAAACAAATTATGATACACATTATAACAATGAACACACAACACATATTATTTCAACCGATATTAATAATCAAATAAAAATAAGACAAGATAACATATAAATCAATTTAAAGTAAATAATAATTTAAAATAAACGAATTAAGAATGACTCAAAATAAATGATAAAAATTTTATGTAAACAACTTTAGGAAAACTTAACACAAATAAAAATAATAAATAATAAATATACAGGCATTCGTTTTCAAAAGAATATGTATATATAAAAAATTTGAAAGATATGTGTATGTATATAATAAAATTCACAATAAATAATATAAAAATGATTAAATAAAATTTGGAACAATATAAAATAAGTAACATAAAAACCTGAAATTAATGAAGATAAAAGAGCCCACTTCTTTTTAAAAAGGAATAAATAACTGAACCAAATGGGCTGAGGACGAAACTGAATTTGAATAAAAAACGGAGTCTAAATCGTAAATAAAGAAAAGAGGCTTGGGACTGAAATAGGGCGCGCCCGAGAGGCGAGGGACCTATTGGGAGAATAATCCACTCCCTCATGCGCGACATTCAACATGGGCCAGATTGGAACAAGCGCGAAACATGTGGTCAAAAATTAAAATGAAACAAAAGGTAGCAGTGAATATGCCGCAGGATTAGAGGGACCAAAGGCGCAAATTACCCATTAAGGCAATATTGCGCAGGTCTTCCCCCCTAAACGGCGCCGTATGGAATCTTATAAAATAAAATAAAATAAAACCCTAAAAAGAAATCAGCCCCCATTTCTTTCTCCCTTCTTTCAGACAATCTAAGAACCCCAAATCCCCTCAATCCCTTTTCTAGACCGCTCCAAGTCGCCGCCATGGCCGGTAGCTGGCGTCGCGCAACGGAGTTCCCGAATCGCGGAAAGCTACTTCGAGGGCCCAAACTTTTGGAAGGGAGTCAAGGAGAAAACAAGACCTCTGGCCCCTCTCGAGCCTGAATCCGACGACGGCAAAGAACCATCGCCGGCCAGTCCAACGGCCGATTCAGGTGTTCTCTTCTTTTCCTTTTTTATTATTAATTTTTACTAAAACCGACTTGCAAAAGAAATAAATAAAAAAAATAAAAAAGAAAGAAAAACGCAAGAAAAAAATAGTGAAAATGAAAGGAGAATAATCAGATTCAACCTTTAAAACTTCGTTCTATTTCTGATTTTTTTTATTTGCCTTCGTAAAAAAAACAACGATTAGATTCGGGCTTTTATAGCTGAATTAAAAACATTTTCTTCTTCTTTACTGTCTGTTAACTACCCGCGTGCTTTCTTTTTGCCATTGTATTTAATTTTTACAGGTGTCAGACGCGTGGACGACCGGTGGTTGGCGAGCCTTGGGCGGTGGCGGCGTGCGAGGAGGTGGAACGGCGCGCATTGCTGGAGCCTGGGCATGCAGCCTGGGGCTTAAGGTTTGCTCCTTTCTGCCGAAACTGTTAAAGTCATTTGGGCTAGGTTTTTCTATTTTGGGCCCGTTGGGTGTAATTTCGGTTTTGGGCCACTAATGTAATGGATTGTTTTATTTTGGATTTTGGGTCCGGGCGAAATCTGGGCTTTACAGCTGCCCCTCTTTGCTCATTGTCGTGTAACGAGAATAGAGCAAAGACTATGAAAGGCTAATTTTGCCCGGTCTTGCCGAGTCTTGACCTCTTGATGCCTTTCTTCTTCAAGTAGCCTTATTCTTGTCCACTGCGTCTTATTTCTTTGACCCACTTCACGGTATCTTTAGAGAGATATGACTTCAATCTACTCTGCTGCAACTCCATGGGGATGAAATTTGTGATTTTAGTCAACTCCACTGCAACTTCAGGGAGATAAGATTTGATGCGATCTGCTCCACTACTGCTTAGGGAGATAAGGTCTGTGGTTTTGTCCGCTCCGCTACTGCTTAGGGAGATAAGACTTGATGCGATCTGCTCCACTACTGCTTAGGGAGATAAGATTTGTGGTTTTGTCCGCTCCGCTATTGCTTAGGGAGATAAGACTTGATGTGGTCTGCTCCACTATTGCTTAAGGAGATAAGATCTGTGGTTTTGTCCGCTCCACTACTGCTAAGGGAGATAAGACTTGATGCGATCTGCTCCACTATTGCTTAGGGAGATAAGATCTGTGGTTTTGTCCGCTCCGTTACTGCTTAGGGAGATAAGACTTGATGCGATCTGCTCCACTATTGCTTAGGGAGATAAGATCTGTGGTTTTGTCCGCTCCGCTACTGCTTAGGGAGATAAGACTTGATGCGATCTCGCTTGCTCTTCGCTTAGGAGATAAGATTTGACATGATCTGCTCCACTATTGCTTAGGAGATAAGATCGTGGTTCTGCTCGCTCCGCCATCGCTTAGGAGATAATATCGTGGTTCTGCTCGCTCTGCTCATCGCTTAGGAGATAAGACTTGATGCGATCTGCTCCACTATTGCTTAGGAGATAAGATCGTGGTTCTGTCCGCTCACCTTGTTTAGGGAGATAAGACTTGATGCGATCTGCTCCACTATTGCTTAGGAAATAAGATCGGTGGTTCATGCGCTCCACTATTGCTTAGGGAGATAAGACTTGATGCCATCTGCTCCCTCTTGCTTAGGAGATAAGATCTGTGGTTCGTCCGCTCTGCCATCGCTTAGGAGATAAGACTTGATGCGATCTGCTCCACTTTGCTTAGGGAGATAAGATCTGTGGTTCATGCGCTCCGCCATCGCTTAGGAGATAAGACTTGATGCGATCTGCTCCACTATTGCTTAGGGAGATAAGATCTGTAATCTTCACTCTATTCCACTGTTGCCCAGGGAGATAGAACTACTGGCTTTAATGTACTCCACCGTAATCGGGGAGGTAAAATCCGCCATCTTCGACCTGCTTCGCTGCCAAATACAGGAAGGCAAGATCTGCAATCTTCAATCTATTCCACTGCCAAATACAGGGAGATAGAGTTATCGGCTTCAATGTACTCCTCTGTAGTCAGGGAGGTAAAATCTGTCATCTTCGATCTGCTTCGCTGCCAAATACAGGAAGGCAAGATCTGCAATCTTCAATCTATTCCACTACCAAATACAGGGAGATAGAGTTATCGGCTTCAATGTACTCCTCTCGTAGTCGGAAAGTAATATCGCCATCTACGATCGCTTGTTGCCAAATACAGGAAGGCAAGATCTGCAATCTTCAATCTATTCCACTGCCAAATACAGGGAGATAGAGTTATCGGCTTCAATGTACTCCTCTGTAGTCAAGGAGGTAAAATCTGCCATCTTCGATCTGCTTCGCTGCCAAATACAGGAAGGCAAGATCTGCAATCTTCAATCTATTCCACTACCAAATACAGGAAGATAGAGTTATCGGCTTCAATGTACTCCTCTGTAGTCAGGAAAGTAAAATCTGCCATCTACGATCTGCTTCGCTGCCAAATACAGGAAGGCAAGATCTGCAATCTTCAATCTATTCCACTACCAAATACAGGGAGATAGAGTTATCAGCTTCAATGTACTCCTCTGTAGTCAGGAAAGTAAAATCTGCCATCTACGATCTGCTTCGCTGCCAAATACAGGAAGGCAAGATCTGCAATCTTCAATCTATTCCACTGCCAAATACAGGGAGATAGAGTTATCGGCTTCAATGTACTCCTCTGTAGTCAGGGAGGTAAAATCTGTCATCTTCGATCTGCTTCGCTGCCAAAACAGGAAGGCAAGATCTGCAATCTTCAATCTATTCCACTACCAAATACAGGGAGATAGAGTTATCGGCTTCAATGTACTCCTCTGTAGTCAGGAAAGTAAAATCTGCCATCTACGATCTGCTTCCCTGCCAAATACAGGAAGGCAAAATCTGCAATCTTCAATCTATTCCACTGCCAAATACAGGGAGATAGAGTTATCGGCTTCAATGTACTCCTCTGTAGTCAATGAGGTAAAATCTGTCATCTTCGATCTGCTTCGCTGCCAAATACAGGAAGGCAAGATCTGCAATCTTCAATCTATTCCACTGCCAAATACAGGGAGATAGAGTTATCGGCTTCAATGTACTCCTCTGTAGTCAGGGAGGTAAAATCTGCCATCTTCGATCTGCTTCGCTGCCAAATACAGGAAGACAAGATCTGCAATCTTCAATCTATTCCACTGCCAAATACAGGGAGATAGAGTTATCGGCTTTAATGTACTCCTCTGTAGTCAGGGAGGTAAAATCTGCCATCTTCGATCTGCTTCGCTGCCAAATACAGGAAGGCAAGATCTGTAATCTTCAATCTATTCCACTGCCAAATACAGGGAGATAGAGTTATCGGCTTCAATATACTCCTCTGTAGTCAGGGAGGTAAAATCTGCCATCTTCGATCTGCTTCGCTACCAAATACAGGAAGGCAAGATCTGTTAACTTCATTGCTCTATTCCCTGATGAACATGACCTGTATAATCTATTTTATGAACCTATTTATGCCTAGTGATTAGGATGACATGATCAGAATGAATCAAATGCTCCTAACTAGATTTGAATGAATGTCGAATGTTATGAGAATGATCCCTTTTAATGTTTGGGTTGTCGTTCCTCGCTGTTCATCAAGGTTCTATCATTGATGTTTTTTTGTTCAGCAAGTATCTTTGACAGAAGATTCAAAGAAATAGTCTCAATTTAGACTATCCATTCTCAAATGTTTTCAACCCTCAGGTTTGGTTAGTTCTAAGCAATAGTCCTGTTTCAGGTCTTTGTATTATTTAGAAACTTTCAGAGTAATATGCAGAACTCCTTCTGCATAGTATTGTCAGTCCATTAATCGTTATTTCAATGAAAAATGCTTGAAAAAGATTATCAAAGTGGACAAAATGAAATTTTGTTGAGAGTAAAGCTCTAAACAAACAAATCAATCAAGATAGCATGTTTTGCTGAGATACGAGATGAATAAGATGAAAAAGATTATCACAACGGATAAGATGGAAATTTGTTAAGAGCAAAGCTCTAAATGAACAAATCAATCAAGATAGCAAATTTTGCTAGAATACAAAATGAGAATAAATTAATCAAGATGGTGTATTTTGTCAAAAATACAAAAAATGGATAAAATGGAAATAGGTGCCCCAGATATCGTAGCATGAGCTTCTCTGCCCCAAAATTCTTAAGGACCCTTTTGAACTTGATATGTGTTTAGAAGTCCTAGAAGACTTTGTTGATGCCCCAAGATGTAGCATCTCTCCTTCTTATTAATTCAGAAAGGGCAAGACTATCGCATGCCCCACCTTTGATCAAAATTTGAACTGCCCATTCCTGGGTTTTCAATTCAAAACCCCTTTGGTCTCAAGGCGCCATTTGCGGGTTTTCACCTTGGCCTCTCCTTTTTCTTTTTGTTCTTTTTCTTTTTTTGTTTCTTTTTTCGAGTGAAGTATTTATTGCTTGAATCAGAATTCTCAAGATTAGGCCGGTTTTTGCCATCCATCTTGGTCAATATCGACGCTTTTTCAGATAAGGCCTTCCGCATAAGGTCCTTTCCAGTTTGACATACACTTTCCTATGAAGTCCTTTTGCATGGGAAGGATCTTCCTCGATATTAGGTCCCCTCATGGAATTCTCTAGGGTGAACCTTTTTGGTGAGCTCGCATCATTTGCTTTTGGTACATTTGACCATGACGGATAGCTTTTAACCTTTTCTCTTCAATTATATCGGACCTGGATCCATTCTACTTCATCCAACTTCAACTTTGACAAGACTCGAAGGGAAGAAATATCAACTTCGATGGGTAAAACTATCCCTATTCCAAATGCCATTGAGAAATGAGTTGCCCCGGTAGAGGTTTTTTTCTCTTATTTTTTATTTTTTATTTTTTTGTTTTTTTCTTTTGTTTTCTCTTTTTTTTTGCTTCCTTTTTTTTTATTTTTTTTGCTTTTTTGCTTTTTTTTTGTTTTTTTGTTTTTGCCTCCACTGAACTGTTCATTTTGAGGCGACATGATGTTAATCTTGAACAGACTGCAAACTTCTGATGTCGTGCGGTTGTTCAAATTCAATGCATTGTCTAATATGATCCTTTTTGGCATTCCATATTGACATATGATTCTTCAAGAAATTTGTTGATTGTCAGCTTTGTGATATTGGCATATGAAGCAGCTTCCACCCACCTAATGAAGTAATCGATGACTACAAAGATGACTCGATAACCGCTAGAAGCTTTTGGCGAGATTTGCCCAATAACCTCCATGCCCCCACATAGAGAAAGGTCATGGAAAAGTCATAACATGAATAGATGAAGGTACCTGAATTTTGTCCCCGTAAATTTGGCTCTTGTGGCGTTTCTTGGTATAACTGATGCAATCCCCTTCCATGGTGGAACAGCAGTACCCATATCTCATGATTCACTTGGCCATTGCAAAATCAATGCATGTGTTCCTCAGACACCCGTATAGACCTCTTCCAAGATTTTTTTTTCCTTAAGGGCGTCCACACGTCTTTGTAGCTCAAGCATATCTTGATCATGTGAAAACATCTTTGAATTCTTGGAGTAACTCAATGACATCTCGCTTCGTCTCTGCTGTGATACAGGCTCTGATCTTCACCTTTTTCTCTTCTCCTAAGCTCACAATTTCCAACTGATTTTTTTGTAAGGTAAGATTTGCTTTTCGACTTGCTCTACCATCTTTAATAAATCAGGAGATAAATTACAGTCTCGATCATCTTCGAAGTCTTGAAGTTCTCCTAGACACATATCTTGCTCAAAAGGAGATTCTGAGTCAATAGTAGTGTCGCTCATATCATTGATATTTGGAGACCTATTCTAGGGACGAAAGAACGCTCAAAGAGTTAATGAATCGAAGGATAATTATCTGTACGGTATGAGTATGAATGAACTGGAAAGAACAAAAGAATATTTGCCAAAACAAGACACAAAGATGCATTTCGTTGAAATAAAGAATAGTGGACATGTGCCTTTTCACAAAAGGATTTTCTATTGCTCCCAGGCTTAGAACAATAAGAGCGTTCCAAATATTACTCTGAAATGGTCCTAAAAATTACAAGAATCTCCTCCACAGTTCGGTTGTTTAAAACGCCTCTACGGATATAGAAACAAATCCCTGATAGGTTTTTTAGTTCATTTTTCAAAGGCACAAACACATTTCCCTTCCATACCATTGATAACTTCAAAGAATGCCCATTCTTTATCAACTATCTAGCTCTGTATTAGAGTTCTGAACTAATGCACTTTTGGATTTTAGGAAATTTATTGTATGCAATGAAATGTAATGTTAATGAATGAAAAATATGCATTCAATGAAATGTAATGCAGATGCATGAATGCAAAAAGAGACGTTGATTCTTGGTTCAATTCTATTAGAACAACTTTACTAGAAAATAAATCTCTTTACATAAAGTGGATATATATACGGTTTTGCCCTTATAGGCGGAGACATTCGATCCTCTTCTTCATTCGAGCGTTAAGATAAATCTCACGAACTCTTCAAAAGGGACGTATCTTCTATCTCCTTTTTACTCAATCCGGGTCGTGACTCGTTGCTCACTCAACCTCGTGGTGCTCGTTGGCTTCTCTTTTAAGAAAGTTCAGCGGCTCTCGAATAATCCTTGTCACCTAGAACTCTTGGGCCACGGAGCAATGGTTGTGTAGTCCTCCATTAAACTATCATTCTTCTCTTATCATATTTTCTTGGACCATATTCGGACAACCGTATTATTATCCACTTTATCAAGAAACCCATTTCCTTATGATAAGCTCTCTATTTAACAACCGAACGTGAATCAACACCTCTTTTTATGATGAAAATGCAATGCAATCATAACAAAAAGGAAAACAGGTTAGTACAAAGCAAAAGCAAGCAAGAATAAATAGAACACCTATTCGGGTGAATACTAGGGTATCGAAGTGGTTCTACCTAGGGTAGGCTCTTAGGGCTCTCTACATGTGGTTTAGTTCTAAAACAAAGGTACCTAAACCAGCAGATTCCTCGATCCTCACCCATTATAGGCTCATACGGACCGAGTTCGGTTCAGGGGAATACATTTCCCTATGGCTGCACGAAGATGAAAATCTCACGAAGACATAGGTACGGATGTATCCCGAAAGCGATCTACTATCCTGCACGGAGGTGAAAACCTCACGAAGGACTAGTTTCTCACTCCCACTTAAAGGGGTGTGACCAGTGGTCATGCAATGCAATGTGCAGAGATATAAAAAATAAAATACAGAACATGATGAAAAATATAACTCAAGACAAAAGAGATGCAATGAGAGGATCGTAAATTTAAATCGAATTTTCAAGTTTCGACAAAAAAACGAGAAATAATCAACATGTGGCTTGACCCTCTTATTTTGGTCCCCAGTGGAGTCGCCAAGCTGTTGACACTATTTTTTTGCTAAAACGGGGTCGACTTGGGTTTTGAAAATAAAATCGAATGTGGGAGTCGCCACCGATCTTTTTTGATGAGGTGTGATCGGGTCACCTCGAAAAGTGGTTGTTTTTAATAAACGATTTAATTTTTATTAAAACAACGATTTTTGTCTACGAAATTCAGAAAGACGGGTTCGGGAGTCGGTTACGCACGAGGAAGGATTAGCACCCTCGATACGCCCAAAATTGGTACCTAGTTGATTACTTAATGTCTTGGTGTCAAAATTGAGAACTTTAAAGAATTTAAAATACGATCCTTCTTTATGTATGTTATTTTAAAATTACTCGAATAAATCAACATGAAAAACGCTTCCTTATCTCAAAGTACCAAGATGTCACATCCAGTAAGTTAGGACGCAATACCTCATATTTTGAGAGTAAGCTTGCCTTTTATTTTTATTTAAACCTCATTTATTTTAATTTTAAAAGGATATTCGATTACTTAGAATCAACGATACAAACCGAAGCCCGATAAGTTAGGGCACGATTTCTTGAATTTTCTAAGTATAGAAATATTACCTTTATTTTTGAAATTTTATGCGCTTAGAAATTTAAAAGGATATTTTGCTATTTAGGATTAACGAGAAAATCGAGACCCAGTAAGTTAGGGTACAATTTCTCAAAATTTCCAAAATACAAAATATTGCCTTATTTGAAATTATTATTATTTTGAATAATAACGTGTACAACCTTTGAACGGAATATATTTATTAGGTTGTGAAGAAAAAATGAATGCGACTTTAAAATGATGAAACGAAATGAAATGATAATATATGACATGAAATAGCAATTTATGATAAATGATACACACACATACATGAATATGAAGAAACAAATTATGATACACATTATAACAATGAACACACAACACATATTATTTCAACCGATATTAATAATCAAATAAAAATAAGACAAGATAACATATAAATCAATTTAAAGTAAATAATAATTTAAAATAAACGAATTAAGAATGACTCAAAAATAAATGATAAAATTTTATGTAAACAACTTTAGGAAAACTTAACACAAATAAAAATAATAAATAATAAATATACAGGGCATTCGTTTTCAAAAGAATATGTATATATAAAAATTTGAAAGATATGTATGTATATAATAAAATTCACAATAAATAATATAAAATGATTAAATAAAATTTGGAACAATATAAAATAAGTAACATAAAAACCTGAAATTAATGAAGATAAAAGAGCCCACTTCTTTTAAAAAGGAATAAATAATCGAACCAAATGGGTGAGGACTAAACTGAATTTGAATAAAAACGAGTCTAAATCGTAAATAAAGAAAAGAGGCTTGGGATGAAATAGGCGCGCCCGAGAGGCGAGGACCTATTGGGAGAATAATCCACTCCCTCATGCGACATTCAACATGGGCCGATTGGAACAAGCGAAACATGTGGTCAAAAATTAAAATGAAACAAAAGGTAGCAGTGAATATGCACAGATTAGAGGGACCAAAGGCGCAAATTACCCATTAAGGCAATATTGCGCAGGTCTTCCCCCCTAAACGACGCCGTATGGAATCTTATAAAATAAAATAAAATAAAACCCTAAAAAGAAATCAGCCCCCATTTCTTTCTCCCTTCTTTCAGACAATCTAAGAACCCCAAATCCCCTCAATCCCTTTTCTAGACCGCTCCAAGTCGCCATGGCATCGTGGTGGCGTCACAAGAACGGAGTTCCGAATCATGAAAGCTACTTCGAGGGCCCAAACTTTTGGAAGGGAGTCAAGGAGAAAACAAGACCTCTGGCCCCTCTCGAGCCTGAATCCGACGACGGCAAAGAACCATCGCCGGCCAGTCCAAGGGCCGATTCAGGTGTTCTCTTCTTTTCCTTTTTTATTATTAATTTTTACTAAAACCGACTTGCAAAAGAAATAAATAAAAGAAAATAAAAAAGAAAGAAAAACGCAAGAAAAAAATAGTGAAAAAGAAAGGAGAATAATCAGATTCAACCTTTAAAACTCCGTTCTATTTCTGATTTTTTTATCGCCTTCGTAAAAAAAACAACGATTAGATTCGGGCTTTTATAGCGAATTAAAACATTTTCTTCTTCTTTACTTGTCTGCTTAACTACCCGTGCTTTCTTTTTGCCATTGTATTTAATTTTTGCAGTGTCGACGCGTGGACGACCGGTGGTTGGCGAGCCTTGGCGGTGGCGGCGTGCGAGGAGGTGGAACGCGCGCATTCTTGGAGCTCGGCATGCGGCGCTGGGCTTAAGGTTTGCTCCTTTCTGCCGAAACTGTTAAAGTCATTTGGGCTAGGTTTTTCTATTTTGGGCCCGTTGGGTGTAATTTCGGTTTTGGGCCACTAATGTAATGGATTGTTTTATTTTGGATTTTGGGTCCGGGCGAAATCTGGGCTTTACAGTGAGTTTGGATGGGCGGTGCGTTTACCTGTGGTAAGTGTAAAAACAGAGGTGACGGTGAGATTAGATACTGCAGTGATACTGTAGCATAAGAGAAAAAGTAAGTTAAACGCACCGCACAGCACCCAATCGTCCATCCAAACCCACCATTAGTTTTGTATTGTTGGTTTTTTATAGAAGGACTAAAATTACTCATAATATTTTTTTACTCTTAATATAAAATATATTTATTACACTCAAACTTATATTTATTGCATTAATAACAATACTAATATCAATTAAGTTAAAATTTAATCGACACTTCCGTATAGCTTTAGCCAAAGATAAAAATCAATGCAAGCAAGGAACAATAAAAAAACACCACGTAACAAGGAGCCTGGATAACAGAGAACAGATATAAAAATCCCTGCAACCCACAAAGACAAAAAAATCAATGCGGGCAAGGAAGGCCATCCTTGCTTAAGATGAACATCAACGAGGATAGAGGTTTCTTAACCTAGCCCTCAGCCTCAAATCCATCCCTGCAATGTCTAGCAAGATAATTTGCTGCTTCATTAGCGGTACGCTTCACCTTTTACAAACGAACCCTATGACACTTAGAAACCTAATCATCAATATCCACAAGTAAAGGTCTAAGCTGCCATCTCCTTCTATCAGTATTTCATCAATAGCCATTTTCGAATTCGACTCCAAAATAATATCTTTATAATCATGTACAACAGCTACTAATAACCCTTCTCTCAAAGTTTCAGCAACTAGTGTATCATCAACACAAACCTTTCTTTTCTCTATCCTTTGTTAGTAATACAAAGTGGGTAAGCTTGTGAGAGGGTTTAAATATAGATTTGCCTCGTATCCTCATTGAGCAATTGAGGCTAAAAGCTCAACACACATGCAGTCGTTCGGCCTGTTTCCGTGCCCATATTGAAATAGTCTCGATTCGAACACAAATTAGTCGTGTGTCATAAGTTAACACTTATCTTAATAAATTTAAGATTCGTGAAGAACCATTCATTTCATAACGTACTTAGTTCAAATCAACAAGATACTAATGTTTAAACAGCTAATTTCGTTGTTACTCTTCTCACGTTTTACCTTTTCTCATATTTATAAAAATTTCTAATTCTTTTACATTTACAGGGGAATGTTGCTAATGCAAAATGGATAACTTCTAAAAGATCGTTTAAATATAGACTAGCCTTTTATGCACGCCGCCGCTCGATCCTCCTAATACCCTTTATACTTATTCATTCTTCTTTTCCTTGCGACCTCCACTCCCCCTTATCTAACTTCTTTTCAACTCCTTGCTCCTTATCATTACCTTTACTATTTTTACTAACCTCCAACTCCTTCTCTCAATATAATTTTTACAAGTATTATGTAAAAATGACAAGTCAATATAACAATATATTTGCAACATAGAATATTTTATGAATTTGGATTAAGCTAAAATTTTAAGAATAAATTATAAATAAATTTGCAACTTACCAATAATATATCAACTTGTACACAAAATAGGTTGGTCCAATAGGTTTAATTATCGAAGCCTAGATTGAAAGCCCAAATATTTAGATTTGAGAATAGGTAGGTTAGATCAAATTTTAACATATTTAACTTCTAACTATAACCAAGCTTATTCACCAACATATATTTAATATAAATTTTCATAAATAATTAACTTCTAATCATAATCAGATCGACTTATCAAAATAAATTTAATTGACTTAAACAAATTAATTTAACATCCAACAACTTTAATGATGTGATAAATACTTTTAATCAATAAATCAAATGCGATAAATAATTATAAAATGCATTAATTATATTTATATCTGTAAATAATATTTAATTGATAATTTTTTATAATATAATTTTTAAGATATAAAATATTATCTTTTCAACTAATATAAATTTCAGTATTTATTATACATTGGAATGTGGATGTCAATAAAATAATAAATTGTTGTCGTCTGCAATTTGCAGTTGCCGTTTCCATCGGCAAGTGTGAATTGGAACTGATATTTTCTCTACTTATTAGCTGTCTTCTATTAATTACATGATTTGACACTAAAGTTTGTCAATGTTGTCACTAAATTTGTCTTCTGGTGTCCGCTGCTACAATAATCCACTCTAATTTCAAAAAATTATAAAACCGTCATTAAATCAGATCATTTTCATTCCTATTCCACGACATAGGCAATCACATCAATTTTCATCTAATACTTCCAGAAAACCCCTCTAAAACTGTTGTTCTTTCAACCACTCTTGCCTTTCTCCATTTTCACAAAAAATTCCATGGCTACACCATTGATTCCTCTTGTTTTGTCTTTGGGTTTACTTTGCTTTCCTTCTTTTTCATCCTCTGATAGTCTGCGGGCAGGCTCATCACTCTCAGTGGAGACACCAGCTGATGTTTTGACATCACCTGATGGAAGTTTCAGTGCTGGTTTCCATCCTGTTGGCCAAAACGCTTATTCCTTTGCCATATGGTTCAATAAACCAACCTGTGATGCCAACAGTTGCACCATTGTTTGGATGGCAAATAGGGATCAACCAGTCAATGGTAGATTCTCAAAGCTTTGTCTGTTAAAATCAGGTAACCTTGTTTTAAAAGATGCTGGTCATATCATTGTATGGGAAACAAAAACTATGTCACCTATGCCTTCATACTTGAAGCTTGAAAATGGTGGCAACCTTATCTTGTGTGATGTGGAAGGTCTTATATTATGGCAAAGCTATGATTCACCCACGGATACTCTTCTTCCTTCTCAACCATTCAATGAGAATTCAAAGCTTGTTTCAAGGAGAAGCCAAGGGAATTACTCTTCGGGTTATTATCAGCTGTATTTCGACACAGATAATGTGCTTTGCCTTGTCTACAAAGGTCCAGAGTTTTCAAGTGTTTATTGGCCAAGTCCATGGCTATTGAGATGGGAAGCTGGAAGATCCACATTCAATAACACCAAAATAGCTGTTTTAGACTCTTGGGGTAATTTCAGTTCAACTGATAATTTCACTTTCTTGTCAGCTGATTATGGTTTGAACATCTCAAGGATGTTGAAAATGGATTTTGATGGTAATCTTAGGTTATATAGTCTAAGTGAAGATACAAAAGCTTGGGTTGTTTCATGGCAAGCCTTTCTTCAACCATGTATGGTTCATGGATGTTGTGGACCAAACAGTATATGTATTTATTCTCCTAGTTTTGGAAGGGACTGTAGTTGTAGTCCAGGGTATAAGTTGAAGAATCTTAGTGATTGGTCTCTTGGTTGTGAGCCAGAGTTTCATCTTCCTTGTAACCAAACTGATCATCAGTTTGGTTTCTTAAAGCTCCGTCATGTTGAATTCTATGGCTATGATTTCAAGTTGTATACTAATGTCACCTTGGAAGGTTGCAAGCAAATTTGTTTGCAGTTGTGTGATTGTAAAGGGTTTCAATTCAGGTTTATTAAAGCACATGAATCAGATGGTACATATTGTTATCCCAAGACACAGTTGTTGAATGGACATCGACCACCTAATTTTAATGCTGATTTCTATGTGAAATTGCCTAAAGCTATTGTCTCTTCTTACATTGATACTGTTGAACATCCTGAGTTACAATGTTCTAATGAAGTGCAGGAGCTTGAACGAAAATATACCAAAAGGAGTGAAAATGAGTCATTGAGATTTGCTCTTTGGACAGCTTGTGCTATAGGGGGAGTTGAGTTTATTACCATTTTGTTAGTATGGAATTTATTCATTAGAACCAATGATAATTCAAGCCCCAATGCAGGCTACCATTTAGCTACAACTGGTTTCAGAAAATTCACCTATGGAGAGCTTAAAAAGGCTACTAATAAGTTCTCACAAGAGATTGGAAGAGGTGCAGGTGGAATAGTGTACAAAGCAACGTTGTCCGACGGTCGAATAGCAGCGATCAAACGACTCATGGATGCTAACAAAGGAGAAGCCGAATTCTTAGCAGAAGTAAACACCATTGGGAAGCTTAACCACATGAACTTGATAGAGATGTGGGGCTATTGTGCTGAGGGAAAACATAGGCTCTTAGTGTACGAGTACATGGAACATGGATCTTTAGCCGAAACCCTTTCTTTTAAATCACTTGATTGGAGCAAAAGATTCGATATTGCTTTGGGAACAGCAAGAGGCTTAGCTTATTTACATGAAGAATGCTTGGAATGGGTTCTCCATTGTGATATAAAGCCTCAAAACATTCTCATAGACTCTAAATACCAACCCAAAGTGTCGGATTTTGGCTTGTCTTGGTTGCTAAATAGAGGCGACGTTAAACATTCGCAAGTTTCGAGGATTCGAGGAACAAGAGGTTATATGGCACCTGAATGGGTCTTTAATCTTCCCATTACTTCCAAAGTTGATGTCTATAGCTATGGGATCGTTTTATTGGAGTTAGTGACAGGGAAAAGCCCTGCAATGGGATGCAAAATGAGTGATGATGAAAATTCGAAAGGGCAAAGAACGTTAGTAGGCTGGGTGAGAGAGCAAATGGGAAGAGCCAAACAGAATGAACCATGGAAGCATGAGGTAATAGATTCCAAGCTTGAAGGTATATATGATGAGGCTGAGATGGTAATTATGGTTAATGTAGCACTTCGTTGTGTTGAGGAAGATAAAGATGAAAGACCCACAATGGGGGAAGTGGTCGAAATGCTGCTTCAACATGGAAGCCATTGAACCACAGATTATGATTATCTCCATTAGTAATGGGAACTATCATCAAATTATGTTAAGACCCTTCTTCTACATTGTTGTACCCCATTAGGGATTAATGTAAATATTTGTAAACTATGTTTGTATCTCAAGACTCTAGGTGCGGGTCTTGGCTATTACATCCCTTCCCCAAATTTGTATGCTTGTAATGGTTAAAAAAAAAGTTTGTTTAATAAGATTGCGAGATATTTCATGAACAGTCATTTAAATTTTCGAAAAACAGCTACGATGATGAAGAGATTAATCACTATCGCTTATAATGACAAGCTATAGCTTCAGTTGTAATTGAATTTAATTCTTGTTTATTGTGTAAGACTTTTTACTAATTTATTTATTGATGAAAGTAACTTGATTTATATGTAGTGGCGGTTAAACTTTTTATCGATATTATTTTATACGAATTCAAATCATGTGATTTCATCACGACTCCTAACATTGTATAAAAAATTATATTAGACTAATAAAATTGTGAATATTTAAAATAAAAATGATAGAGATGAATATTAGTTTTAATTTTATTTTATATATTAAATGCAGAATTATTTGAGGAGAAGACAATCTAAACTATATTATTGAGTTTTTGTATAGGTAGAGAATTGAAACTTGAAAAGATGTACTATTTTAGTTCTATAAATTTATTAATTTTTTAATTAAGTCAAATTGTTGTTAATATCTTATTATTTTTTATAAGAACTCCAATATAAACTTAATTAAAAAAATAGAAAATTATTTTCATTTACAGAGGAACACGGCTGCTAACAGATGTCAACGGATTCTTTAATTAATTGATGTTATATGGAAGCCACCATTAAAACTGGATTTTTATAGTAATAATTTGTAAATATAGGTATGCTCGTAAAACGAGAGAATTTAGTAAAAATATATGTTCGAAAAATGAGATTAGGTAAAAGAATTTCCCGTTTAGAAAATAGGTCGGGCCACGGGTAAGGCTTTTTTGCCCCCGAGTCTGGCCTGGCCGGAATATGCAAATAAAAAATGACTCTCTTTTTTTTACTGTTTATTGCTATTTTCTTGTTGTTTTTCATTATTTTATTACCATTTCACTATTATGTTGCTACTATTTTTGTTATTATTGTATAACTCTTGGTTTATTGTTAATTTTGTTACTATTTTAGAGGCATTTCCTTGTTAAGTTGCACATTTCTTAGTGTTATTTAAGTATATATTTTTTTATATTTATTTTCAATTTGTTGGGAAACATTTATTTTAATGTTTTTAGTGTTTTTGATGTATTATATTTTTTAAAAATAATATAAAAAATTAATACAGTCAGACCGGGCTCGGGTTTTAACATTTTTATCCGAGTCGAGCTTGGATAAAATTTTAAGCCCATTTTTTAGGCTAGGCCTTGTAAACGGGCTTGGCTCGGCCCATGAACACCTCCACTTTAGACCATCTGAGGCTAATTTCTTTATAGCATTAAGTGCTTGCAATCACTCCAGTTACGTCGTGCTTGAGTTGTGACAAAACTGATTGTCAACATGTCATAATGTTCTATTAATACTGATGCTGAAACCTTTGTTGTGTTGATTAAGCTTGCCTTTCATTACATTCCACTCCGACACAAATTATATGATACTATTCATGAAACGAATTAATAAATTTTCCTTAAAAAATTCTATAGAATTAAAGGAATTCCATAATAGGGTTGTTTGTAGACATTTACTGGGGATTTACTAGTTTTTTCTTTTTTCTAATTATTTGATCCCATTTATTTATTTTTATTATTTTTAGTATTTAAATCCACCTTTTAATTAAATAAAATAGGTAGAACCGTTATGTAGAATTTATTTTATTTAATAATTTGTCTTTTAAAGAATTAATTTCTCCTTTATTTTCTAATTAAATATCACCAAAACCTTTTCTTTTTATTTGCTGTCTCCCTCTTCAAATTTCTGCTCATCTTTTCTCTAAAGAAACCCAGAAAACAGCAACCATTTACCCAAAAATTGACACCAAACTGCCATGCCGGCCACTGTCGGCTGGTCGATCAACTTCAAAATAGTGGTGAAATCAGGGACTGACAGGCTCCGATCCCCTTTATAATTTATAATATTTTAAATTAATAAAGATAAAATTATATTTTAACCTTCTAAAATGATAAAATTTTGATTTAATCCTTTAAAAACATACAATATAATTCTGATTCCTCCAAAAAAATTTCAGACTTTGCCTTGCTTCAAAACTCTTACCCAATCTCTTTTTGAGCTTTTAAACATGAATTCAGAGTTGAATTCTCCAAAAATTGCCCCGAAATAGACGAATCTATGCTTGAACATTCAAACTTATCATTGCCCGATATCAAGAGGGTTTGATGAGGGGTGGTTAAGAGAAGAACAAGTTTTTGTTTCTAGAAAAAAAAGATGAGTTAAAAAATATATGTTAATAATGCTTTTAAAAACTATTAAAAATTAAATTTTAATTTTATCGATTAAGTCTTAACTCGAATGATATGGGTATTGTTGCCATTATCCTCCTATTTATGGGTTGAGAAGGGGTTATGGGTAGTTCTAAGCATTGTGTCAAAAAGAACAAATATGATCAGAACTTATGATCAGATTATTAAAAAAGAGGCATTATTATTTTTTAATTGATTTTAATTGTTTGTTAATTTGGTATATAATACAAAATAGTACTACGTTAGTAATAATGTACATATGTTGTGCCACCGTTAGTCAACTAACAACCGCGTCAGCAATTCTGTAAAAAAAATCAATTTGACCAAAATTGAAACAATGAGGGTTAAAATACTTAAAAGAAGAATAAGGGCCTAAGTGATTAATTATGTAAATGTTAGGGATGATTTTTGACATTATGCCTAAATTGAAACTACACGAGTCGTAATGACTTAAAGAGCTTTGACCCTTGGTCATTGGTTTTCTAAGTTTGCCCAGTGACCCAACATAGCCCAATCCAAGTCCACACATTAAATCCAAAGTTTTCAAATTTTTCCTTTTTTTTTACTAATAATATACATATATGAACTCTCCTATTTGGTCAAGGATTATTCGTACTTAAAATTCACAAGGGTTTAAGCTGGCGAGAAAATAAATGATAGGTCTTTATTTGAGCAGTTTTCTTTACTCACTTGACTAACAAAATTTTTTATCAATGTCAATTGGACTTAAATTATTAAATCAAAAGAGAAGAGAAATGCAAATCTTAAAATTAAAAATAAGACTAAATTTTAAATATACAAAAAGTATAAGGGTTGAAAGTAGAAATAATCCGCTTAATTATATAATAAAATAATTTATTCGCATTGAATATATTTATTAATTATAATAAATATATTTTCCTTTTTTTGTTTGTTTTATTTGTCTTTCTTCAAAAACTAGACCAATAGTCAAACTAGTTAGGCCATCAGTTTCCAGTTTGATCAATTTGTCCGGTTCAATCAAATAAATTATTAAAAAATTCATAAAAATAAAGAAAAGAAAATCGGTTCAATTGTTTTTTTTTTTTTGCTTGGTTCAATAGATTTGTATTGGTTCACAGGTCAATCATCTCAATCCATCTTTAGACTAGTACCCGATCAGTTCCTGGTCCAATCGATTCGACTAGCTAATCCAGTTCTGGAAATACAAGTTTTGGTCAATGAAGTAACATTTTCGATCCCATCAGATAGAGCAAAAAGGTAATGAAGTTCGGAAACATAATTAATCACTAATGTCTCAATCTTAGGAAGGCAAATTTGACTGGCATTACCAAACATTATAAATGAAGAATAAAGAAAAGGAAAAGAAAAAAAATTCAAACAAAAATAAAGAGAAATAATGAAAAGGAAAAGAAAAAGAAATTAAAAGAATTAAAAATTATATTTTTAGGTTTAAATGATGTGGATATTGGTTAGAAATTTATGGTATAAATAGGTAACAGAAGAATAGTTTAGATATGTCTCGTGAAAAAAAATTAATATAAACTTGAAATGAATGGAATAATTTAAGTACTAAGGTATGGATTAATCCCTTTTAAAATAGATTTAACAAATTGGCTATCAGAGATATATTAGCTTGAAAAAATATAATTTAGGTATCACTTGTGACTAAAAAGAGGTTAGGTACCAAAATGAAAAAACTGAATGTGTTACCAAGAGTAGAGGAATTTATTTATAGAGTAAAATATACTCTAGGTCACTAAAATAAAACTATAAAATGATTACCGTATTATTTAAAATTTTTCATTTAACGTATTAGACTATCAAGTTTTTATTTTTTAAATTTAACTAACAAACTCCAAATGATAATTCAACAGTCGTTATGGTGGAGTAATATCCATCAATAAGTAAAAAAGCTCCTCCAATCAATTTGAAGAGGGTGTCTGAAATCAAAGAAAAACCAATTAAAATTTAAATAACAGATTCATGACATTTAAAATTATTTTATAAAAAGAACGAGAAAGGAGAACTTCCAATAACATTTTTAATTCAAATAGGGATACTAATTAGGTCCATAAACTCTTATTTTCTCTTCCATGATATGAGGATTGTGTCCCAATAATATCGCCTATCTAACTATAACTAACCCCAACTTAAATATTATTGATATCTTTGTCTTCCTTAATGAAACCCAAAATTATAATTTAAATTCCAAATTAATCCTTAAAACTTTAAAAGCTTCTAATTAAACCCTCCTTTACCATTACTTCTGAAAAATAAAATGAATATTTGCAATATCAGTTCATGGAAATTTTGAGCCTTTCTTTCTTCATCCTTTTCATTCTCATTTCCATTTTATATTTATTTCCCCTTTCTTTTAACTCCTAATTTTCCCCTGTACACTACCAAAATGATTATTTCTATAACCAAAATAACTCAACACCAATTAAAAAAAAAAAAGAAAAAAGAAAAAAAAAGACATTTTTTTTCTCTGCTTCCCCTACTCGATTTTGCTAATTCCAATACGCTTAACAACAGCGTTTCTAATAGCTTCCGTTCGTAAACAAAGCTCATTTTGCTCAATCCCCGCCATGTAACTCCTCACTTCTTTTCTTATCATCTCTTTCATTACTGCAAAAAACTCGGCACTGAAAAACTGCTTCTCCACCGGAGCTGGGAACGGTGCCGGAGCCTGTGTGGTCACTTGGGTCGGATTGAATCCGGGTGGAGAAACAGGTTCGGAAAAGTCAGAACCGGGTAACGAGAGGCTGAGTAAAGTAGGTGGGTCGGTTGCCGATGAAGCTGTTTCAACATGTTGACTCGAAGGGACTACAGAACCAGTTTTGAAAACCGGTGAGGGAGCTGGTAAACTCGAGTCACTCAAATCGGATCCCGACGGACTACTTGGATTGCCGGTTCCGACACTGGCGGATCGTTTAAGCGGCTGAGGGGAATCGTCGTTAAAACCTTCGGTCATCGACAAGCATTTTCGCTTTAACGTCGAGTTCCAGTGGTTTTTAATGGCGTTATCGGTACGGCCGTTGAGTAAACGAGCTATGGTAGCCCATTTGTTACCGACTCGAGCATGGGCTCGGATTATAGTATCATCTTCTTCGGGGGTAAAAGGCCGGTGTTCAACTTCCGGTGAAAGCTGGTTACACCATCGTAACCGACATGATTTCCCGGATCGACCCGGAATTGATTTACTTATCAAAGTCCAATTCCTTGGCCCGTACGTTTGTACTAAACGTTGTAAAGCTTCATCTTCTTCTGGACTCCATGGACCTTTGATCCGATCCATATCTTTCCTCGTAGAAGCCATCGGAAAATTGAAAAGAAAAAAAAGAACAGATCACAAAGACGAAAACCCCAAAACCCCCCAAAGAAATTTTAATCTAAGCTAATTTCATATCTGTACAGAGGAGAATGCTGCGGCGAAGGAGGAGGGGGAAGGTTACGACAGTGGTTGAGGCGGCAGAGGGGGGAAGAGAATAAGGAAGAAAAGAGGAGAAGGATAAATATATATATGGGAAAGGGATAAGCATGACTGGTTGAACCGGTGGAAGAGGAGGTGGTGACCGGGGATTGGGCGTTAACTGTTAAGAGGATTCTTACAGGGAAGACAGTTACTAGTATACAGCTGTCATGGGACACGCGTCGGTTTCTAAGTTTATATAACTTACACGTATATAATTGTAAATGTCAGCTCCTAAAATATCAAAATATATTGATTACGTGCTGTTCCCACCTAACTGACTCCGTCAAGTTAACGCTCCCTAATGGCTAATTTTGTTACGGAAGTTTAACCCTCAAATTTCCTAATCCTCTATTAATATTTTCAATAAATTGATTTAATTAGATAAATTATTAAATATTAAAAAAATCGAAATTGAATTATAATTTTTTAGAAATTAAAATATTATTAATTACATTATATTTGAAGGGGTTTAATAGAATATTTTCTTTTTTGGGACCAAAATATAATTTGTTCATATATTAATTTGTTCTCGATCTAATCAGTTAGTCTAGTCTTGAAAATATTGATTTTGGTCATCGATTTGTTCAATTCAATTAAATAAGTTACTAGAAAATTAAGAAAGAATCTAGATCAATCGATTTTTGTCTAATCCATTTCAATTCTTAAATTAATCAACTTAATGACTTTCTATAAATCGATACCCTAATCGATTTCTAATCTAACCAATCTGAAACGGTTTTGGAAGTTAAAAATTGGAAGAATTAATTTGATCTTATCCGATAAAATAGAAAGGGGGAAAAACTTAATTATGAAAGAAATAAATGTACGGTTGGGAAAGGGATGACTTTGACTAAAGCCAGGCTGGAGAGCATATTTAATTATATTAAAATTTTATTTTAATTTTATAAAAAGAAAATATCATATGCGAAATCCACACGACACGCGGGAGTGCTGAGCTGGCGCAGAACACGACAAAGTTTTGTATCAGAATCGAGTCGAGGGTCCTTCACTTGATTTTTCTTTCTCTTTCTTCTAGGTTCAGTTGATAAAAATAAATAAAATAAAATTCGATTTTATTTATAATTTTATTTATTCTTTTAGTATTTATTATAATAAATAAAATCAAAAAATAAATTGATAATTTCTGTTAAAATTTATCTATTTTTACCATCAAAACTGACGTAGCTATCAGAATGACCAAGCAGCTACTTATAACATATTATATGTATCTCATGTTGATATACAAAAATTAACTTTTTCTAATAAATATGGATGAATTTTTTAAGAGAATGATTGGTTTGTCTTTAATCTAACATATAGGACTAATTTATCATTTTTTTTTGTAGATGAAACAAAATCGTAATTTTACCAAAATTATTGGGTTAATATAAGAATTTAACAAATCTAACAAAACATTATAAAAATAATCAGGTACGAATGAGACTACAATTGTGTCGGTCCAGCTTGTCATGAAAACCCAAACCCGACCCCCCACGCTTAAAGACTAAAATTTCTACCTTAACAGCCAACCCCAAAAAAACCGACACGTGGCGATAACGCTCCGGTTTGCACCCTTGTTTTCATTAAATTTCTCTTACCGAAATTAGGTACGACTATATTTCTTGCCAAAATATCTGAATTAAGCTTGGGTTTACATCAACATTTTGTTGAAAATATAGTTAAATTAATTATAATATCTAAAAGATTTATATTTTTATCAAATTTTTATTTTGGTCCCTCAGTTATCGTCAAGTTTAGAAGTTATTTTCGCATAATTTAATCATTTACTCTTATAATTTTAGTAGCCAGTCTAAATAATTTCAGTTAAAACGTTGATAACCATTAACTCTGAACATAAAACATGAAACATATACGAATAGTACCAAAAAATTTTATTTTAACATAATGAAATAGAACTTTTAAGAAAGATTCATGTCCATAGTTTAATATGAATTAGATTATGTGATACTTACGTTGAGAGAAAAAACTTATAAAAATCAACACTAATACCAAGAATCAAACTCACACCAAAAAGATTTTTTTCTTTTAAAAATTTAATTTTTAAATACTAACTTAATTAGGGACTTTATAAATGGTATAAATAGTTAATTAGTAACTAATGATATTAAAAAGTATAATAGTCTCATTATGTGTAATTTATACATGAGTTTTCCCTTAAATTTATTTTGGTTAATTAGTAATTAAAATATAAGAGTTACAATCTAAACTTGAACATATTAGAGGGACTACAATCAGAATTTAACCTAAAATTTTAAGTTATAATATTTCTCAGTTCCAATGGATTGCAAGTGGCCGAGACCGTGGGGTCTGATGTATTTTTTATTTGCATCGACAACCAACAACTCTGTAATAATAAAAACATTTGTGCCTTGAATTCCATTATAGAGATAACTTAATTATAAATTATTGAAAGATTACAGTGTTGTTTTATCATCGTAATTTTATAAAAAATTAAAAAGTTAAATGATAATTTTATCATTTTTGGAAGACTACCTATCCTCTTTGCCTTTGTCCCTGACCTCGTGTCGTCTTACACGTTTTGTAGATAAACACTAAAAACAGTTACCACATTAAATCCAATTTAAGTAGGAATGAATATCAAATTTATATATGAATTTTGGTTTAATGTGCAATTTGATATATGAACCTTAATTTGATGCAATTACATAAATGAAACTTGAATTGCGGTTCATATGTATGCATGAAATTTTGATTTTGATTTAGCCGTACACATTTAAAGAAAATTTTCATATTGAATTAATATAATTGTTTACGTATACAATATATTAATGGAAAATGATGATAATTTAATAATATTGTTAATGATTTGTGAAAAATGAATCAAATCAAAATTCCATGTAGGGCTGAGTAAAACTCAATTCGCTTCGAAAAAATTGAAAAAAATTCAAATTTCGAGTTATTCGAGTTGACTCGAATAAATAATTCGAGTTTCGAGTTCGAATTTAGTTGAATTTTACAATTCAAATAACTCGAATATTTCGAATAATAGATTAGTGTAAATACTCCTTTGATCCTTTTCAATTTTGAAAACAAGCAAATTGGTCTCTCTCAACAAAAATCACAAAAAAATCAATATAATTTTAATATTCCAAAATCTATATTTTAAGAAAAATTATAATAAATTTTTTAAAAAAATTAGAGAATATATAAAGAAACTTAAAATTTTAAAATTTTCTAAAATAATAAATTAGGGACTTAAATAAGTTAATTAATGATTCAAGTTTATCATACTAAAGTATCTTATTTATTATTATGATTTTGTTTTGGAAAAGTTTTCAAATATATATGGTTTCAAATTTATGCGCTCGAACATGGAATTAGTTATATTGTAACAAGATTTTAATTCGACATGTTTAATGTTTTAATTTAACTTGAATAATATCACTCGATTCGATTCAAATCGAATTTCATTTTACTCAACTTGATTTGAAATTTTTTAAATTGAGTTAAGATGATAAAATAGGACTCGTCAACTCAACTAACTCGAAATTTTTGTCACTCGATTCGACTCGATTTGATTGAACGCTCACCCCTAATTTCCATATATAAAATTGCATAGACTTAAAAGTTACGTGTAACATTACACATTGGACTAAATTGAGTTTAAATTGGACTTCACCAAAGATGCAGTCATGAAAATAAAGACCCATTTCAAACTGTTCTTCATCTATAAATATCTCATCTTCTAAGACGGACATGGATATATACATTATAAACTATATGCCAACACACTACTCAAACACCTTCTCAATTTAAATAAACCATCATTTTCAATGTCTTTCATCATCATCTTCAACGTGAATTACTGTTTTATCAATCTCAACATGACTTTATATTGCATGAGAGGTGAAAAGATTAATGTTATAATGTTAAAAGTGAAAAAGAAAATCATTTTTGATATTTTATGGGATAAATATCAAAATTATACATGAATTATGATTCAATATGTGTTAACTCGATTTGATGTGATTATACATGTGAAAATTAGGTCATCGTTCAAACATATATATAATACTTTAATTTTGATTCAATTATACATATTTACGAAATGAAACATTAATTTATTTTTATATTGGATAAATCTAATTACTTTTATATGCAATATGTAAATGTAAAATGACGCAATTTTGATAATTGTATTAGCGGTTTGTGAAAATTCGATAAAATTAAAATTTATATGACATGATATTGAGTCAAAATTGAGATTTATCCATGCTTTTAAAATTATAAAGTTGTACGATGATAAAATGATAATCCCTAAAAATACCCAAAATTTATACCTTCACCCTTAAAAGAAAATCAATGGCAAAGCTAGCAAACAGACAAAGACCTTCACCCTTTGGTTAATTAGGATAATTTCAATTTAAACCTCTTACAATAATTTATCATTCAATTTAATCCATTTTAGTACTTTATTACTAAAAAATTACACTTTTAGCCCTTCCAAAAATTATTAATTCAATTCAATACATTTTAACGAAAAATTAATTTTAACCCCTTAGAATTTCATAATTTTCTCTAGACCTCTCAAAAGAAATGCTGAAAAAGAATGTAAGACAATAGAGTTGAAGCAAAATGTTGCAGCAAAAGCAAATAGCAATCATCATTCATCAAGATCAACATGTTCCTTTTGGTATTCTGTATAGAACAAACTTAAGCCAAATTTTTGTTTGGTATTCCATGCTGTGATATTTTGCATGATGCAAGCAATTATCATAAGTTGGAACTTTAAAAGACAAGACTAGTATTTAAAGAAAAAAGGCAAATTATGGACCATAAAGTTTCAACCTAATAAAAAGATGAAGGGTCAGGCCACCAATCACGTAAAAGCATGCATATAATAAAACCCTAATAAAGTTGCCCACTCCTCTGAATTTGAGAGACCTAAAAGACTACATCACTGGGCTTATGTTAATTAACCCTAAAACTTAGGAATTGATGTGATTAATCTAAGTTAATAATCTCTTGCCAACACAACATTTATACAGTAAAAATAAATAAAGGGGAACGTGTCTTTTGACCAAAAAATGATTGAGCTTTGTTTGTGAGCTAATGAGCTGAAATATGTGTGTCTCTCTCTTGAATTATTGGTGTGGGGGCAGATAAGGAGGAAACGTGATGAAAATCAAGCACCATCCGCTACGGTCATGGCTAGTTCCTTTGTCGACAAGCTTGGGACGTGGGTGGAAAAAGGATGGACCGAACAACTTTCACGTGGACTAAGTAATGATCACGGTAAATTGTCGACTTGTCCATTCGAATTTAACTTGAATTTAAGATTGATTTAAATGATCTGTGTGCTTGTTATACTTACACCTCGTAAACTTGTTAATCTCGTAGAGTGCCTTGTAAGTTAAAAACCCATAAGAACCAAATCCTTCCCTCCAAAACTCACGGCCCTCCACCTTACGAAGCCATAGCAAGACAAGCACATATTGTAAGGACCACACTTCTGATAGATGCGACATATTTGTCTTTTGTATTTACCCGTTACCGTAATATAGAGAAAAAATTGTTTTAGCATAAATTATGATTTTTTGTAGTATAAAAGTACAATTTTATTATTATAATAATGAGAGGATATGGCCAATTTTTATCACTTTTGCCTTCGCCTCTATCTTGATAAGACAATTTTATCTAAAAGAAAACGATGTCAATAGGTGGATTGAGTTCAAAGGAATAAAAAACTAACAAGAGGCTAACACTTGACACCATGAGATGGACCGACGATATCTTTTATAAGATCCTTCTCATCACCTTCCTTCCTCCTAAGCACTTGTTACACTTTCTATAGGTCTTCACCGATCGAGTAAACCATCATCAACACTACGATCCCAATAATTTTTAAAAAGATAAAAAATCAGAACAATTCAAATACGAAATGACGTAAATGAAGAGTTAAAGAGGTGGGTTTTGTCGGGTTTTAAAAGATGACATGGCAAGCGTGGTTTTCGGGGATATTTGTGTTTATGTAATAAAAATCAAAGGAAGGGTAAATTGCCAGCTATAAAGCACCAAGGTAACTCCCGAGTTCCAAAGGGGAACAATAATCTAGGGATTCGAGGGGAGATGCAGGTCCCATTTCAGCCCCATGATTTTTTATTTTTTTATATTTTAATTCTTTGCATGCATCCATCGTACGACGTGATTACCTGACGTGAGTAAAAAATAGGCTGGGGCTGGCTACTGTTTTTGTTCATTTCTTGCTGCAGTTTAGTGGAGCCATAATCAATACCAACCATATTTGATTTTTGAGGTTTTTCTTATTATTTAAAATTAAAAGGTCAAATTCTGCTTGTAGTCCCCATCTTACTCATTATATATTTGCAATTTAGTCCCCATCATGCTTTTTAAACTCTTAAATGATAGTATAGATTTTCTAGATTTCATATAAAGAAATAAAAGATAAAAATACCTTCAAAACAATATTTATTGCTTTATAAAAATAATGATTTTGGGTAATTTTATAACTGAATTAAGACCCATTTGATGAGTGAAATCAACTCAATCAAACTCTTAAATAATAATTGAATTACGGCACACACGATATGAGTGAAAAATAGAATTGTGTAACAAATATATTTACAAAATTGATATAAAGAACAAATGAAGCTTTGGTTAAATGGTAAAGTATAAATATTAAAAAATATTATGATAAATCTAGCTCTTAACATATATATTTTTTTGTCAATTTGGCTCTTATCTTTGTAAAGCTAGTTTTGTTGACCCTCAACATGTTAAAAAGAGTCAAATTTGACTATCAATCTTTTAGAAATAGTCGAAAGTTCTTTTTTTTAACAAAAAAAAGGAAGACTAAAACATTAAATTTTTAAACATGACAACTTGTATGACAATTCATGTAGTTCATGCTAATATTTTAATTTTTATGAACTTTTATGAATTTATTTTATTTTCTCAATACTTTTATAAATTAATTTTAAATTATTTATTGATGTGACATTTAAGACAAATGGTGCTACATTGTTAAAAATTAATATTTTACTTTTCATTTTCGTTAAAAAAGCGATTTAACTCTTTTTAAAATGTTAGAGTCAAATTTAGCTCAAATAAAGAATAAGACCTAAATTGACAAAAGGTGTAAAGGTTAGGGCTAAATTTGTTATTATGTTTATTAAAAATTATGGAACTTTGGATAAAAATTTTCTATATAAAAGATATAAAATAACACCTTCAAAAGAATACAATTTATTTTGTAAAGTAAGAGTTAATGTCCGGTTGACTTGTGATGTCAGCTCATGTATAATTTTTTCTTATTGCTACTATAGTTATTACACATAAACCTCTTAAAGCCCTTAAATCGAAAGATAATACATCCTTAAGTAAATTTAAACTCACCTTTTCTTAATTATTACAATCGCAAACAATTCTATTTGAACTAAGAGTGTCTTTTAACATCAATACAAACGAGAGATGCAAGTGGATGAAATACTCATCACCCTCGTTTAGGTCCATTACCATCCAACCGCTAACGAAAAATCAACTATTTTGGAATTGGGTTATGGGGGGGTCCCCGGTTTGGCATGGGATGTTTCCATTGTTCCTAAAGCCACCTGTTAAATGGTCCCAAACCAAGCATGAGATGAACTGAAACCCAACTAATCTTCTTCAGTTATAGGCCCCCTAATCACAAAGAATACCATTCCTTTTCTTTTCTTAATGGTGGTATTCGGTCTCAAACTTATATATGGTAAGGTAACAATTTATAAAGAGATTCAGATATCCCAACATTTGTTTGTGTACGGTAAATCTCGAATTTGGATGTTCAAGACCCAAGATTTTTGCCTTTACCAATTGTGTCCAAGACAACGGAATGGGGCTGATAGGCCCCCTAATCACAAAGAATACCGTTCCCCTAATCACAAAGAATACCGTTCCTTTTCTTTTCTTAATGGTGGTATTCGGTCTCAAACTTATATATGGTAAGATAACAATTTATAAGGAGATTCAGATATTCCAACATTTGTTTGTGTATGGTAAATCTCGAATTTGGGTATTCAAGACCCAAGATATTTGCCTTTACCAATTGTGTCCAGGACGACGGAATGGGGCTGATAGGGGTCCAACCCCCTAAAATGGTAAAAATATGTTTTGATTATTTAAATTTTGTAAAATTTTAAGTTAGTAAATAATAAAATTGTACTTTAACCCTTCAAAATAATAAAATTTTGATTTATTCTTTTAAAAAAACTATAAAAATATAGACTATTAAATTGAAGAGACTGAATTAAAACTCTTATAAAATTATACAACTTAATTGTATTAAACTAACATAATAAAAAATTAGCTGTCTTATCAATCTCAAGAACAGGTAATAGACCTTTAGGTATATCTTCAAACATCTGTATATTTATACTCCTTGTCGAAATCATCTTTGCAACACGATCCGCGACTTAGTTTTTCTCTCTAAGAATATGTTTTATATTAACATATTTTTCGGAAATACAATTTAATAAATATATAGAGACTAATATTTTAACAAATATGTGAAAAGAGGTTGGTGCCCAAAAACACGAATTTCATTCTTTATATAAAGTTAGCTTAGGAGTTGAAGCACTTTCATTTTCGTTCTCGATGTCCCATTCAGGTAGATTGAAGGATGTGTTGTTGAATTTAGCAATAACGTATACTACTTGATGATAATGGGTAGAAAAGCAACTTGTGTATGCTCTTTTCTTTATTTTTTTCCTTTTGGTCCTCATTATGTAATCCCACCGTTTTTGGAAGACAAATTCTAATAAACTTCTCTAAGACGGCCATCCACCCCCCACCTAACAACTTTCTTATCGCAATCATTCTTTAACACACCCCACTTTCAAATAAAATACATAGAAATTAATATAAAATTTTGTTGTTGTGATGGGCTAGGGTTGGAGACGGCTGGAAAAGGACGAGGGTTGTGCCTGTCGGATGGATTTTTTTCAAAGGAAAAAATGAAATTGAGATAGAAAGCAAAATAACTTCGAGTGGTAAAAAAGTAGGCATAGGTTGATGGAAAGGAAGCCATTGATTCCACTTAATTTTTTTTTGGTGGTTTATTTGTTAGTTTTATAATTAATGTTCTTGAAATCAAATCGAATTAGCTGATTCGATCGATTAAATTGATAATTAGTATGTGTATCGATCAGAATAAATAGGAGGAAAATGCACTTCAACACACTCGAACCCATGTCCTCTCAATCGACATGTTAACGTTTTAATTGAATATGGAATATTTAATTGATTTTTATGTCATTATTGTTATTTATTTGTGTTTATATATATTTTTTGAAAGTTTTTTAGCAATTGAAACGTTGGATGAGGAACTAATGGTCTAATTTTTCTAATTTAGCTTAAAACATAGTGTCGAAACCGTTTTTTGAAAACAAAAATTTTAGTTGTCGACTTTAAAAACAAAACTGGAGTCGCCACCGATCTTTTATTAAGGTGTGATCGGCCCACCTTAAAAATAATTTTGGTCTGCGAAATTTGAGAAAACAGGTTCGGGAGTCAGTTACGCACGACGAAGGATTAGCACCCTCGTAATGCCCAAAATTGGTACCAAATTGATTGTTTTAATGCCTTGGTGTCGAAAATTTGAAAAGATTTTAAAAAGAGACTCTTTATTTCATGAATGAATCAAAATAATCAGACATTCTTATTTCAAAGAAATAAAATACCACACCCAGTGAGTTAGGGCACAATATTTTTAAATCTTCAAAATATCTGAATATTGCCTTTTGCTTTTGGAAATTCTTATTTCGAAAAGTCAAAATATCAGGACCAGTAAGTTAGGACCCAACATTTTTGAATTCCCGAGAATAAGCTTTTATTTGAAATTTGCGTGAATTTATTGCAAAATAAATACTTGGTTTTCTAAATTCATCGAAAAACAATCGCGATCCAGTAAGTTAGGACACGATCTTTCTCGAGAATCATGAATGCCAAATATTTTGAAAGTTCATAAAATATGAAGATTTTAATACTTTAATGAAAACCAAAATATATATTTCCTAAAAGGCGTGTTAAAAAGTTAATGTATAATATGAAACAAAAAACTTTAATCTAAAATATACATGTATAGATATTTAGAAAATAAAAAAATGAATAAGTATATGTATTGAAACACTTGTATATATTTACAATATATATATAAATAATGAAGTATATATAAAATAATGAAAATGTTTATAATAAAAAAATGAAAACGTATATATAAAAATGTGTATTTTGAATTGTAAAATATGGAAAACATGTGTGTATTTAAAATGTGTATGTATGCATATAGGTATATGAAAGTTATGAAAATAAAATTATAGGATATATATACAAATAATGTACATGTATTTATAAAATATAAGTAAAAAAAAGTATACTATATTAATAAATCGGGAGTATATGTATGCACATAAAAATATGAAAATAAAATAATAATAGAATATATAAATATATATACATATATAGAAAATGCGCATGTAATTATAAAAAGTAAATATATAAAAGAGGCGTGTAAATGTATAAAATAATAAAAATAATAATGATGGCAAAAATAATAAATAATATAATAATAAGAATGCAATAATAATATCAACAATGTTAAAAAAAAACTAAAAACAAACTAAAATGACAAATGGAGGATTAAATTGAAAATAAAATAAATTTAAGGGCCGAATTTAAAGTTTGAAAACACGCAAAGGGACCAAATCAAAACGCGCACAATAAGATGAGGACCGAAATAGAAATTAATCAATTCTTCTCAAACGCTGCGTTTTAAAAGGATCGAAATGTAACAAAAATAAAGCATGAAGCCCAAATTTAAATGAAACAAAAGATTGATTTAGACACGCTTTTAAAACAGAGGGATCAACCGCGAAAATAGACCATTAAAAGCCAGAACGCGCGGATCCTGAGAAAACGGGTCGGGTCGTCGGGTTTCGACCTATACGACGTCGTTTTGAGGCCATTGAAGTTGGCCCCAAACGGCGTCGTTTCATAGCCCATATAAAAGCCAAATTTCCCTTAAAAAAAATTCATTTTCCCTTTCTGTTTCAAAAAAAGCAAGAAAAATTCTCCTTTTTCTCTCAAGTTGGCCCAGAATCCGATCAAACTCCGGTGAGGATTCCGGTGTGGCTCCGGCGCCGTTGCCATCATCGACCACCGCGCGCGGTGGTCAAAAATCCTAAAGTGGCCCTTTTTAAAACCGTTTTAACCCCGGGGACTCCGATCCATCCTTAAAACCTGCTAAAAGCCTTCAAAGATCAGAGGAAGATCGAAATACTCTTCGGTTTCCTCCTCTCCAGCCGCCAGCAAGGTAAGTCTTTTCTTTTTCTTTTTATTCTTTTTATTTTTTCAATAGGAACCAAATCGAAAAAAAAAAAATCTAAACAACTCTAATAATCACCTAAAAAAAAACTCGATTTGCTTGATATTGATCTTCTGTCCTCTTTTACACTGAAAAAAAAACCCTCTTTCATGGCTTTAAATAGCCGAAATGAAAAAATAGAAAAATCAAAGACGAATCTATTCTGTTGTTCATTCCTATTTTGTTGCCCGATTTTGCTTTGTTCTAGTTTGTTGTTGCAGGTGTGGCGCGCGAGGAGCGGCGCGCGGAGAAGAGCGGCGCACGTAGAGGAGGCTCGCCCCGAACCTTGCGGCGGCTGAAAAGGGGAGGCCACATGCTGCTTAGGGTTTCAGTTTTTTTAGATTAGGGTTAGTCTTGTTGGGCTATACGGGCCCTTTGTGACCTGTTTGGGTTATTTTAAACCCAGGCCAAAAATTGGGCCTAACACATAGTATAACAAATATGATCAAATATGAATACATCTATGTCGAAACCTTTTTTTTAATATTTGAAAAAACGGGGATTGACTTTTGAAATAAAATGGGAGTCGCCACCGATCTTTTATTAAGGTGTGACCGGTTCACCATTAAAAATGATTTTGGCCTGCGAATTTTGAGAAAATAAGTTCGGGAGTCGGTTACGTACAAGGAAGGGTTAGCACCCTCGTGACGCCCAAAATTGGTACCGAATTGATTGTTTAATGTCTTAGGGTCGAAATTTTGAAAAGATTTTAAAATACAATCCTTTGAAGTTTAAATTTGAATAAACCAAATTGAATGATAAGACACAGTCATTTCGAAGAAATAAATTGTCACACTCAGTGAGTTAGGATGCAACAATTCAATCATCAAAATTAAGTATGTCTTTTTAATTTTTAAATTTTAAAATTCATGCATTTTGAGGAGGTTGTTCGGTCATTTAAGTCAAATGAGAAATCAGAATCCAGTAAGTTAGGTTTCGATTTCTCGAAGTTTTTAAACACCAAACATTGCCTTTATTTAAAAATCAGGATAACAGAATGTCACATCTGGTAGGTTAGAATCCAACATTTTGACATCCTAAATGCTTAGTTTTAAAATGGTATGGTTTTAATAAAATAAGCATATAACTATTTAAATTTATCTAGAAAAATTGGAATCTAATAAGTTAGGGCACAATTCTCTCGAGAATTATAAATGCTAGATCCTTTTTAATATGGAATAGAATAAAGAAATTTGAAAGAAGTATGAAATGTAAAAGATAATTGATAATTCAAACTTAGACTAAGAAGCACAAATAAGTGATAAATAAATACAAATAAAGAATAGCAATAATAGTTTTAATAATATTATATTAATGCTAACATTGACAATCAAACATCAAATTCTAAAGTATATCCAAGATGATAAAAGAGGAATTTCACTATGCACACAAGTTCTAAAAAGATTTATTCACAAATTCAAGATAAATTTGAAATAAAATAATAATAACATTAAATAATAGCATCTCGAAATGAACTTGAAACAAATAAAATATATTTATTAATCCACCTTAAATAATACACATGAAATAACTATGTAGAGTCTCAATGCATGTATAACTTAAAAGAAATAAGTAATTACCTAAATAGGTTTTGAAAGAAATAAATTATAAAATGAAATCGACTTAAAATACATATATACATATAAAAAGACTTTGAAATTTATAATCATGATAACATTAAACATCAAAACAATAATATATATATAATTTTGAAATAATTTAATAGCACATATAGTAGCATTTAAAAACATTATATTAAAAGAAAATTAAGTTATAACACAAAATAAATCATTAAAATATGTACAAAGTATATCAAATTCTTATAAAATATCTATATATATATTAAAAGATGATGAAACATATAATAATATAGAATTTAAAAATAAAAGTAATAAATTTTAAAACAATGTATGATACATTCGAAACATGTTAATAATAATTTGAAATAATAATATATTACATTTTAAAATTATACTAATAATAAGTTTAAAGAGCATGTCAAACTATATATTAAAATATGTTACAAATAAATATATTAAAATAAGCATTAAATTCGATTTAAAACTATACTATTAAAAATCAAGTTAAAGTTAAGACATGATTTAAAATATAAAGAAGGAATAATAATAATAATAATAATAATAATAATAATAATAATAATAATAATAGGATTAAAATGATTTTGGAATTCAAATAAAAATGAAACATTACAAATAGAAATAAAAAGGAAAATAAAGATAAACTAAATTGGTGATCGACTTGAAAAATGAGGGACTAAGATTGCAATTATCCGCAAAATCTAAACATTCAAAACCACCCGTAGAAAACGGTGCCGTTTATCAGAGGATTAAAATGAAGACTAAATCAGATGTACAGCACAAATTAAGAAAACTGAAGAAAATCAAATTGCAATTACGCCAAACACAGAGGGACCAATTGTGCAAAAAGACCAACGAACGAAAGTGCGCGGATCCTACCCCCTAGTCGGGTCACTGCGCGGGTCTCGGCTTTGAACGACACCGTTTTATGCTTTATAGAACTAAAAGAATAAATAAACAAAACCTGAAAAAAAAGAAACAAACTAAAACCCTAGCCCCCTTTTCAATCAGAATCGCGCCGCAATCAACCTCCGTCCCTTTCAATCTCCGACCACTGCGAAGCGGACTAGGATTCGATGACTCGACGGTTCTGATACACAGGTAAGCCCCTTTCTTCCCTGCTGCCTTGAAAGCCAGAACTCTCCTCTCTCTCATTCCGATTCGGACAGAGTAGAGGATGGCTCCAATGGCGCGCAAAGGTAAGATTCTTCTTCCCTTTTTCTCCTTTATTATATATATATATATATATATATATATATATTCTATTACATATAATTAATAGCTAACAGAGAAGGAAAGAAAAGCAATCGAAAAAAAACAGAACGGTAAAGAGAAAATTTTTTTGGTGATTTATTTGTTAGTTTTATAATTAATGTTCTTGAAATCAAATCGAATTAGCTGATTCGATCGATTAAATTGATAATTAGTATGTGTATCGATCAGAATAAATAGGAGGATAATACACTTCAGCGCACTCGAACCTATGTCCTCTTGCATTAAGAACAATGCCCATGCCAATAGAGCTAAGACTCAATCGACATGTTAATGTTTTAATTGAATATGGAATATTTAATTGATTTTTATGTCATTATTGTTATTTATTTGTGTTTATATATATTTTTTGAAAGTTTTTTAGCAATTGAAACGTTGGATGAGGAACTAATGGTCTAATTTTTCTAATTTAGCTTAAAACATAGTATAACAAATATGATCAAATATGAATACATCTAAACTTTTTTATAACATTAATTATTAAAGAAAACATTACTAGCATGTAATATTTTAAATACTATTATAATAAATTGAGTATATAGATTTGAGTCCGTTATGTGCAATTATCATATATGAGTCTTCAGTCTCATCATGGTTAATTGTTCTCTTTAATGAAGTAAGTAGTAATAAAAAAAAGGGGCTTTGGGGCATATAAGCGAGAGCATACATATCTTATCAAACATTTTTTTTTGGAAGAGAGTAACGATCCCGTAACAAGTAATATCAGAGCAATTTTAATTGCCGGATTCCATTTTGAGCTCCCGAACAAATGAAGTAAACAAAATAGATCAACTGTGACGGAAGAACCTATGATGAGGGTTTAAAATATTAGGGAGAGAAAAATATCACGTCAACCACTCAAAGAAAAATAAACAAAATGCATTAATTCTATATTGACAAGGAAATAGAAGGTTTTTGAACATATAAGTGAATGCACTATAAATTTTATTAATGTAATTAGAAAAAAGGATAATAACGACATGACACCATTGCCATGTGTTAAACTTCAAACAAAGATGAATTATGATATCGAACATGTTGGACGATGCTGTATTCCCTTTGGAATGAATCAATGGCAAAGCACCAAGTAGATTGAAGAAAAGTCAAAATTTCCAACATTAGAACCGCCCCCAAATCTTTTATAAGAAAAACAACACCTTAAATGTTGGGTATTGACATGATTGACATATCCACAACTTCACCCCTTTTTTTTTCATCTTCAATCATAGCATAATTTAATAACATAAATTCCATTCCATGCACTAAATTTTTTTCATTTTCTATTGTGGGTTTTGGCAATACATGTCAACACACACCTACCTATTAATAAATAAATATTTAGTGAAAATCTAATGATTATTTTATTAATGAAATGATATCATATAAAAGGCAAGATTGCATACATATATAACGTGGTTCTCGTGTTGTGTTGATTAATCCCAATAATTAAAAAAATATGGGAAGATGAAAGGGACCCAATTGAGAAATTGACCACTCAACAAAGTCAAAACTTGCCCAAGGATGGAACCATATTATTAATTATGTATATAATAATGTGGCATTTGTCTCCACTTAATTGTACAAAGGAACGTCTTTTATTAAGCAAGTGGAATACATCTAAAAAGAAATTGATATTATTATAAGTTGGGATGATTTGTTGATTTTGCTCCAATTAAAGGCAAAAATAACATATTATAATATTTGGCATTGCCAATTGCTTGCCAAAAAAGAAGAAGGTATATATGTAATCTTTTAGAATTTGTTACGTATTGGGATGTTAATCCAACAAAGCAATCATGCAAAATGGGTCATGTGGGTTTCAATCATGGTCGGTATATATAACTGAACACACTTTTCTAATAATTACATTATAGTATAATTTATTTAATTTTGATATGATTTACACTACATATATTAAATAAAAGAAAAGAAAAACACTACATTGTAAACTTGAAAATAAACTTAACTGGGTTGGGCTCGAGCTTTGAGTATTGAAACTCAAACTCGAGTCATTTTCTGAAAGGATTTAATTTTTAGCCAATCCCTCCCAAATATGGGGCCGACCATCGTGCATGAGTGGGTAGCTTGGTCTTCGAACATGTTTGGTGGTGAGAATAACTCCACTGAGATTGAAAACATCAGTGTTGGAGTGATTAGTTACTGCAATAAGGAGATTAAAATTAATGGTGAGATGTTTGTTTGGATTCAAACATAGAAATGGTAATGAGGTGAAACATAGTGAAAAAGTGAAATGACTATTAAGGACACTAAATCAAGGTTCACGTATGACATTACACATTGGACTAAATTAGGTCTAAATTGAACTCTACCAAGGATGCAATCATGCCAATAAAGACCTATTTCAGGCCAATTCACATGTACTTCATGCTAATTTTTTAAATTTTTATGAACTTTTTTATATTTTGAATATTTCTATAAATTTTAAATTATTTATTGATGTAGAATATAAGACAAATAGTGTCATGCAAACACACATGGATTGCCACACATGCTGCGATGCTAACATTATGAAAAATTTAATGTTTTAGTTAACATTTCAGTTAAAAAAGTGATTTAACTCTTTTTGAAAAGCTAATGATCAATTTTAGCTAAAAGAGAATAAAGACCAAATTCACAAAAGATATAAATCAAGGGTGAAGCCAGAAAAGTTTTTGGGGATAAATTAAATTGTATATTTTACGATAGCAAAAGTGTAATTTTACCATTTTAATAGCCTAGATTTTTATAATTTTAAAAGATTAAATCAAATTTTTATCATTTTGAGAGGTCAATGTACAATTTTACCATTACTAATTTAAAATTTTATAAATTAAAAAAAGTTTAAATAAACCTGCCAAATCCACTGAAATATCTTATTCTTATACTACTTATTTGTGTAATCAATACTATGGATGAAGGAGCTGAAATTGACCCGACTTTATTTATAATTTTGGGGTCTGAGTTTTAAAATTAGGCCTCAATTATCCAGAACCTTGGGCCTGATTACTTGAGTTTCAAAGTTAGTCTTGTAACAAGCAAAAGTTGGGTAAGACATATGTAAGGGCAAAAGAAATTATAATTTATGTGTTATAATAAATTTCTTAATAATTTATTTGGGTAAACAATCTGGTTAGTTATTTTAAAATAGCGTCGTTTTATTTTTTAAAAATAATTTGCGTGGAAAACAAGTGAAAAAATTGCTGATATAATATATTCAGTTAGTTTTTTTATTTTAGAATAATAATTGAGTGTTCATTTTGAATATATTTTTTAACGGTAGTGACTAAATTGACAAAACAATTAAAATAACTAAAAAGGGACAACGTTATTTTAAAATGACTAACGAGATAATTTATCCATTTATTTTTATATATTTTGACAAGGGTGATTCACTCATATTCACACCTTCACAATATTTTATATTAATATTCAAGATCAATATAATAAAAATATAAATATAAATATATTGTTGTATTTTATATGTGGCACATGGATATAAATACTAAAAATAAATAAAAATTTAGATAAAACAACAATCCACGAAATCCAAGAGCATTGGTTTATGCATGGATCAAGGAAATTGGAAATTATTGAAGTTTATGAATTTTATCCCTTAATTTTTAAAATTCAAAAATTAATCCCTCTAATTTATTAAAATTTGTCTCTGAATTTTATGAAAATTGAGAAGTTAATCTAATGAAGTACTTTAGTCCAATGAAATGGTGTACCTTATCGTTAAATTTCTTAACTTGAAAATCAGTAGTTTAGTAATTTATATGTAAGAATTTAGCATAAATTAATAATTTATATGCCACAAATAGGGTTGAAGAAACTATTAAGTAGGTTAGTTTGTTAATTTTTCGTACTTAATCAACTGAATCAACTATCTTCCTCCTATAATTGAATTAGTCGATCTTTTTAGTCTTAACTAACCTAGAAAGACAGGTAGTGGCCTTTGACCCCTCCTTAGCTAAGGGTATAATATCCCTTTTAATTATGAGGTATTCAATTTAAGTCCTTTTTGAATAAAACTTTTGACTTTGACCTCCAAACTTCTAAAATTTTATTTTAGCCCCTCCAATATTAAATTGTTGGCTTCACCCCTAGACCTAACCAAATTGATTTATATCGATCAATTTGGTCGATTAACTGGTAAGCTGTAAAAGTAACATATTTTAATCTCATTTTTAATGCGTTTTTGGATGATTAATTATGTAAATTTGTGAATTTGATGCTCCTAATCCTTTAAATTTATGTTTCTATACTTAGGAGAGCATTTGGGAGCAAAAGGAGTGAAAAAGAGCCAAAATTGGACAAATAGAGTTGTTTCCAGGATCTACACGGCCTAGGCATTTCCACACGGGCTGGCCGTACGCCCATGTGCCAGCCCGTGTCGATGTCGCACCCTTCTTCCCAAATACGCGAAAAAACCCAATTTTTAGGTTTTCTGAGAATTCTAAAGTCTATAAATACCAATTAGAAGAAGACCTAAGGGGAGGCACACGGAGAGAAGATTGAAGAAAGCACTCGAAGAACGCTATCGGAATCAACTCAGAAGCAGATCTCCCTCAAGATCGAAGATCTCCATTTAATTTCTTTTGAAGTTTTATAGAGTTTTCTTTATGTCTTGTGGTTATTCTAACTTTGAGATGTTTTCATTCAGGATTATGAACTAAATTCCCTAGATACCTAGGGAAGATGAAACCTATAATGAATCTTATTATTTGATTTCTAATTTACGTGATAAATACTTGATTCTTGTTCTCAATTATGTATGCTTATTTCTTGTTTTAATATTTTTTATATATTAATTCAAGTTTAATGTGCTTATTTTAGTGGAGCAAAAGTCTCTGTTTAAGAGTAAATCTAGCATAATTGAGTGAAGTTGCATGCAATCCTAGAAATAGGACGACATAAATCTATCGGATTAGAGTCAAATCTAATAGGGGAATCCATAGATCGAGTTAATGCGACAATAGGGGTTTTAATTAGAAAGAGATTTCAATTAATAAACTTAGAGTCAGTTGTTCTTACTCTCGGAAGAGGTATTAACATAATTTAGAGATTTCTACAGATCAAGGCATAAGTGAATATGTAACGACCCGATAGTCACGGGTATTGGAAAGTGTACTTTCAGTTCTTCGTTTTCGTAAAACGAATTCAATAAATTCATCACATATTAAATCAATCCATTTTAATTGCAAAACACAATAATTCTCACCTCAACACTTACCATATACATTACATTAAAAATACAACAATTAATAACTAGTTTCGGATTATAAAAATACAAACCGAAAATTTTGAGCTATTCGATGTCGACTTTATCTTTTCCCTTTTTAGTCCATGATTCATATACGACGTTAGCTACGGAATTAAAACAATTAAAATTTAGGTTTTGATTAGGTGAATTTATTTAAATTAAGAGTAATTAGGTGTAAGGACTAGATTGCATATAGGGAGAAAGTTGAATTATAGATTAGAGGAAAAGTGAAGGGACTAAATAATCAATTAAGCCATAAATTGACAACTGGATGGTGTTGGTAAATACATGTGTAATAATAAACATATGTATTTAATAATAAAATATGTATTGCTTATTAATTAGGTAAATATATATATTATTATATTATTATTATAATTAAAACAAAACAAATAAAAGAAAAGAAAAGGAATTGAAAAAGAAATACAGAATAGAATGAAACAGGGGAAATGAAAGAAAAGAGAAATAAAGAAGGAGAAAAGTTAGGGTTTCAAGGGTTCAAAGCTCAATTGGTTAGTCAATTTAGTCTCTTTTCTTATAATTTTATGTTTTGAAATCCTAGTATTAAATACTACTTAACATATGCTGAAATTTTAAAATTATTGGATTTTTAGATGTTGTCTATGTTGAATAATTTGAGTATTAGGGATTAAATTGATAGATTTTTAAGTTAAAATTGAGAAAGAGATTAAATTGTGGAATAAATTATAAGTTTTGAGTAATAGGAACTAAATTGTGAAAATTTCAACATTTAGGGATTTATGTGAAAATAGGGAGTTGAATTAGTCTAAAGTGGAATTTGCATGAAAATAAAGAACTAAATGTGAAGAATAAAAGTTAGTATCGGTTTAAGGACTAAATTGAAATTTAGGCAATATTTGAGTAAAAATTGAAATATTAAATATGAAATTGAACTGTATTGTATTGATGAATTTTAATTGTTTAAATTCCGTAGGTAATGTCGTATCGGAATCATGGACTAAAAAGGGAAAAGATAAAGTCGACGTCGAATAGCTCAAAATTTCTGGTTTGTATTTCTATAATCCGAAACTAGTTATTTATTGTTGTATTTTTAATGTAATGTATATGGTAAGTGTTGAGGTGACAATTATTGTGTTTTGCAATTGAAATGGATTGATTTAATATGTGATGAATTTATTGAATTTATATTGATTGAATTGGTATATATATATATTGAATATATTGATTATTTGAATTGAAATGAATGTTGGTTGTGTTTAAAAAGTGAATTGGAACCCTATTAACTGTATCGGGCTGAGTCGGATATAGATGGCATGCCATAGGATTGGAAGAGTTCAGGAATTTCTTCGACTTTGAGTCGACGAGACACTGGGTGTCAATTTATTACTTTGGATTAATTCGATGAGGCACAGGGTGCCAAATTACTTCGGTTTAGCTGATGAGACACTAGATGTCAAATTATTACTTTGAATTATCCGATGAGACATTGAGTACCGAACTGGTGTGTTTGGTTGGATCCGTGTATCCGTCCGAGTCCGAGTCGTGTTAATAGGGGTAAACATATAATAAAGTTTTATAATTGATATTTAAATGGCATGGTATGAGAAATGAAATTGATATAGTGAATTGAAAATAGAATGTGAAATATGTTGTAAATACATGGAATTCATGAGTTAAATACTCATGAATTGAATATGGAATGGATAGTGTCATTGTTTAAATGATATGTGAACAAATTATGGAAAGCTATTATATAGCAAGTGATAAAATTGAGTATGGTATATAATGATGTATTCATGAATTGAGTATTGCATGACTAATGCCATTGTACAAATAAATATGGTTTGACATGTGAATAACCATTTATATAGCAATTGTGTGAATAGGATATTGTTTAATAAAAAAAATGATAGTCATAATACTAGACATTAATATGTCCTTATAATTTAATTGTGCTTATTATATTATCAAGTCTTTAAATATTCGGACTATAGAAATACCACTGAGTTTTACTCAGCGTACGATTTTGTTTCCCTTGCGCAGATTAAGTACAGTAATTTTGAAGAGTTGTAATTAAGGTTGTGAGCATCCATCTCATCACATCTCCAAGTGCCAAGAGGGTATGTTTCAAATTTTTGAATAGAAAGGCATGTACTTAGGAAGATCAAGTGTGTTCTAAGTAGTAGGGACAAAAATATAATTTATGAAAACTTATTATTATTTTTGACACCAAATGTAATATTCCAATATTAGGTTCCTTGGATCGAATCGGGTATAGGGGTGTTACAGAATAAATCGTTTAATTCAGATTTATAATAATAGGTGAAGTCTAAGTGGATTCTTTCTTGGGTATTGTCTTTCTCATTGGTTGTTTTCGATTATTTTCCCATTTCATTCTTTGTTGTGTTCGTAGTTAAATTAGATTAGTAATTTTAGATTAAAAATAATAACTTCAATTTATCGGCTAAATAATAGAAAAAAAGGGTAATTACTAGTACTTTTAGTCCTCGTGGATACAATATTCCCTACTCACCATAGCTATACTATTGTTTGATAGGTGCGCTTGCCTTTGTTGTAATTATAGTTAGTTTAGTGACCATCATTAACCGGTACATTTTTTTAATTATATATTATACATATTATACTATAAATTTATTTAAAATAATTTAAAAATAATAAATAATAAGTCGATTAAATCGGTCGATTCGTTTAAAAAGTTAAATAATCGATAATCGATTGACAAAACCATTGTAACCAAGACCAAAACTAAATTAATCAAAATTGACTTAAGTGAATGAGTTGGTTAAGTTTATTTTAAATGAATTAGGTACTCCCCTAGCAACAAACTAGCAAAAATAAGTGTTTCAAGCTCATTCGTTCACCAACTTCTTAGTTTATAAAATACATAAAGACAAAATTTTAATAAAGATTAATTTTCGTAAAATAGAGAGAAAAAGTATAGAATTAGACTTATTATTTAGAAATACATATATTTGATGAAATATGGTTACATTTTTAAATTATACAAAAAATGAAAAATGAAAATAAGGTAAATGTATCATGTAGGCCTTTTATTAAGAGTTAGATTGTATTTTGTCCTATTTACTTAGAAAATAGGTAAATTAAGTTATATTTAAGAGCAAATTTGTCATTTCTGTTAAAAAATTTCATTCATTTTCACTGCTAAAAATTGACGTGGCTGACGAAATAACCATATAGTTACACATGTTGTGCCACGTATAGCTCATGCTGATGTACGTGGACCAACTTTTAAAAATAAAATTGATGAAATTTTTAACGGAATAATTAATTTACTTTTTAATCTAATATATAAATACCAATTTGTCAATTATTTGAATAAAAAAAAGAGTAAAAATTTAATATGACATCGAGTACAAGGGACTCAATGACACATTTACCTAAAAATAATCACATTGAATATAAGAGCAAAAGACAAGAAAGTCAACATAAAAAGCCATATAAAAACCAAGCATCTTTGCTTTCAACATAGTTCAAATTCCTCGGAGATTTAACCGATTGAAAAGACTGAAACTTCAAATCCTCCTTTTGAGTCTATACGTCGGCACTGAAGTCCTTTCCCTCGATGCTTTCCTTCATTCTCTTGGCTCTTCTGGCTCACGCCTCTCCAATCCAATGTAAACACCCACACCCAAAAATAAACATGATCATCTTAGCCGGGCAAAGCAACATGGCCGGTCGTGGAGGAGTGTTCAACGACACCATAACCGAGACACTAACTTGGGACGGCATAGTTCCACCTGAATGCCAACCAAACCCTTCGATCCTCAGGCTAACCGCAAACCTAACATGGGTTGAAGCCCATGAACCACTCCATGCAGACATTGATTACAACAAGACAAATGGGGTTGGACCTGGAATGCCATTTGCCAACACTGTGTTGAACAAGGACCCTAACTTTGGGGTGATAGGGTTGGTGCCTTGTGCCATCGGAGGGACAAATATAAGCCAATGGCAGAAAGGAGAGTTTTTGTATGAGAAATTGGTGAAAAGGTCTCAATTTGCAATGCAAAGTGGAGTGTATAGAGCTATGCTTTGGTATCAAGGGGAAAGTGATACAGAAAATCAACAGGATGCAGAATTGTATAAAGATAAATTGAAGAGGTTTTTCAATGATTTACGTTTTGATCTGAAAACACCTAAGCTACCAATAATCCAGGTACTATCTGTTTTTTACTGTTTTATTTCTTCATTGATTTGATCTTTTTTAACTGGGTAAATTACATCTAACGTCACTAAACTATTAATAAATTTATATTTTAATCATTCAACTTCAAAAAATTATAAAATAATCACTAAACTAATTGGAGGGCACATGCAATTAGTTAAGGCATCACATTTCCACATGTAGGCGGAGATTAATTTATTTTAATACAAGTTGGCCAAAATTATGAAGTTATTCTTACTTGCGGCACAAACAAGCAACATTTACGGGTTAAATTATATTTGGGATAAACTAATATATAATTCTTGAATTTCTTCATTTTTTTTATTTTTATTCTTAATTTTTTTAACTACGTTAGTTTTGAAATTTATAGTATTTTCTTAATTTATCTTTTATATTTGGATTTTATTAAATTACGATAATATGATATTTTGAAAATGTACTATTTCATCACTTAAAAATTTTAATATATTTTTTGTATTTTATATTCTATATAATTTTATAAAAAAATTATCAAGTGATGATGTGGTACAATATCAAATGTTACGTCATCACACTTTAATAGAATTCAAGTTTAATGACCATATTAAAAAAGTTGCTAAATTTCGCGACAAATGAGGACAAAAAAGTTGATGGATCAAATTATGAAAAGTTAGATTTTTGTGGATTTAATCTCTTTTTTATAATTTAATTCTTTTGAATATTTATTTTTAAAAATATGTATTTTTAGTTAAGAGGATAACTTTTTTTTCCCTTTAATTCCATTAAATAATTTGGTGTAGTTTACTTACTTTTTTTTTCTTATAATTAGGAGAGAGGGATGAGGTTGTTTGGGATTAGAGATAAGCATTCGATCAAATCGAGTGAAAAATTTTCGAGTTGACGAGTCCTATTTTATCATTCTAACTTGATTTGAAATTTTTTTGAATCGAATCGAGTAAAATGAAATTCAAGTGAAATTGTTCGAATTAAATTAATAAATTAAATATGTCAAATTAAAATCTTGTTACAATATAACTAATTTCATGTTAGATCACACAAATTTGAAACCGTATATATTTGTAAACCTTTTAAAAGTATAATAATAATAATACTTTAGTATGATAAACTTGAATAATTAATTAACATCTTTAGGTCCCAAAATTATTATTCTAGAATATTTTTAAATTTTTTAACTTTCTTTAATATTTTTAGAATTTATTTTTGAAATTTTATAATTTATTTAAAAATATAAATTTTGGAATTTTTATAAATATTTTAAATTTTAAAAATTATTTTGAATTTTTTAAATTTTTGTAGAGAGAGACTAATTTGTTCATTTTCAAACTTGATAGGGACCAAAAGAGTATTTATACCAATATGTTATTCAATTATTCGAATTGTAAAATTTAACTCGATTTGAACTCAAACTCAAATTACTTATTCGGGTTTACTCAAATAATTTGAATAACTCGATTCGATTAACTTAAAATTCAATTTTTTTTATTTTTTAAATCAAATCGAATATTGCTCACCTCTACTTAAGCATTAAACTCAAGCTCTCATACCTATAATATAATTTTATTGTCATTGTACCAAAAGGCGACTTGTACCAAAAGGTGGCGTAATATACTCTTTTTAAATATGTGATGACATGACACATCCAAATTAATAATTTTTTATAGTTAGATAAATATTATAAAATTTTTCCTTTATTTTTTAAATGAGTAAAAAATTATTCAATTATACAAAAATACTTTAGTGTATACGCCACGTTATCACATATTTTATAAAAAAACAAATTAATTGATGGAATTTATATAAAAAGTTAATCTCAAAATTCAACATCATTTTGAAAAATAAAGAAAGTAAGAAACTATAATAAAAATGAATAATATTTAAAAAAACCCAAATTTATGCTTTTATTTTGTAAAAACTTGCAAGCTAGGCTATAAAGTGGGTGGTTGTGGTGGATAGGTAGCATTAGCTTCAGGGCCAGGGGCTTATATAGAGGAAGTGAGAGAAGCTCAGTTAAAGACAGACATGGCATATGTGAAATGTGTGGACGCCAAGGGTCTCCCACTCGGACCAGATGGGTTGCACCTCACCACTTCATCCCAAGTCACACTGGGCCAAATGTTGGGTCATGCTTTCCTTGGGTATTGAATGATACACCCTAATTTTCTACTTCCTTTCCTTTATTGTTTTATGAGAATATTTGCTTCCAAATTTCAGATGTCTACATTTTGTAATTTCTTTGACCCTTCTCTTTTCATGGTAAGTATTGATTGAGGATAAAAAATACAAAAAATAAAAAGGGATTTGTATGTCTGTTGGAATATTATCAATCGATGGCAATGAAATGGGCAGTTTCTTATTAATTTCAAAGATTATTCAACTGTGATATAATCCATTAACAACTAGCAATCATGTCGTTTTTTGATCTTGTTTAATAGCAAAAAGAAGGTCAAAACTTGTTTATGAAGAAAGTTGCCTTCTAGTCTTGTTTAATTAAAAAAAGAGGTCAAAACTTGTTTAAAATACAAGTCACCATGATAGTTAAAGGAATCTGAATTCATCCAAGATTAAGTATCAAATCTAGACAACTATTGGATCAAAATTCTTCCAAATTTGGTTTCATCGACACAAAAAATATAGAACTCGTTATTCAAGATCAAGTCTAAAGGACTCTTGAAGCAAAACTATCCATCCAAAATAAGTCTCAAAGACCCTTGGATCCGAACTTTCTCCAAATTCGTTTTCAAGATCAAGTTTTGATGACTCTTAAAATGGACATCATTGATTGAAAATCAAGTCTCAAACACCCTTGAATCCAATTAAATTCAACTCTCAAGCAATCATCTCGTTAAACCCAATTTCAAGATCAAGTCCCGACACCCTTTGAAACGACTCACATCCATTCAAGATTAAGTCTAGACAACCCTCAGTGTTTACATGTTTTGCTAATTTGGCCCTTACTCATTTTTTGAGTTAAATTTAACCATTAACCTTTAAAAAATGGTCAAAATAATTTTTTTTAATGAAAATGTTGACAAAAACAATAATTTTTTAATGATGCTAGCGTGACAACCTACGTGGTAGTCCACATGCACTTTATATTGACATGATATTATTTGTCTTATATGTCATGTCAATAAATAATTTAAAAATTATAAAAAAATTCAAAATTCAAAAAATATATATTTCATAAAAAATAAAAAATAATAATATGAAGTACACGCGGATTGCCATGTGGACTGCCAGATTTAAATTTTTAACATTTTAGTCAATATTTTCATTGAAAAAATCAATTAGGCTCTTTTAGAAATATTGATAATCAAATCCAACTCTTGTTATAATATTAGGGTTGTAACATCCTCAAAACCCCCTTTGTAGTAAATAATGTGGGATAAAATCTTAGCGAAAAAAGGTATAAGATCAAAGAAAACGAAAGTTGCAAGATATCAAAAGAAAGTTAAATCAAGAAGCAAGACATGATGTATTAAATTAAGGAAGGGACTAAATTATAAATATGCGAAAAGTTTTGTGGCATAAGTATAAATATGGAAAAGTTGAAGTGAAAGGACAATACTGCAAATATCTTAAAGAAAGAAGGATCTAGAAATTAAGGAAAATGGATGAATAAGGACCAAAACGAATAAGCGAAAAAAGTATAAGGGACTAAATTATAATTTTACCAAATTAAGTGATAATTCAAAGACGGAATTTTAAAATATCATAAAGGAAAAATGATCAATTAGAAAGAAAGAGAAATCTAGAAGGCAATGATGATGTTAGAGATATTTTGATGATATTTTATAATTATTTAATTAGATAAATATTATTTTATTAATATTTTAATGAGATATTTTATTAATATTTTATTATAAATAACTAGTATAAAAGGAGAGAAAGATTAAGAAGAAAAAAGAAGAGGATCCTCCTATCTTTCCAACGTGAGGGAGGGGGAGAGAAGAAGAAAACTTTGCTTTCTTTACAATTTGGTCATTCCACCAAAAATCCACCATTTTCACTTAGAATTTCAAGGAATTTTTATAACCACCAAGAGAGAAAAGTGATCAGGAGACTATGGAGAACAAAAATATCATGTTGGATTCAAGAAAATAGAAGTTGGAGGAGAGAGAAAATCAAGATAAAGTTTGAAATCAATAGGACAAGGTAAGAACATTAAGATTTCAATATATTTTTAAGTTTGACATTATTGAAAAAACATGAAAATGATGTTAAAGTATATTTTTCTTATATAAATTTTTATGTTCTTAATATGCTAATGAATGGAAATAAGAGAAAGTGATGAGAAATATTGTAGAGAAAAGAAAGGAGAGTGTTATAAACTTGGTTATCAACGTTTTGTACTAAAACAGTTTTAGACAAGAGCAATAGTTTGACTTTGGAAATTCACCAAAATTGTATAAATTGAATTAGAGTTAATTAAAGTATGAAATTAAAATCTATTGAGTCTAGTTTTACATAGAAGAAACGATGTAAGTAAAATAATTTTATATTATGAGATATATGATTTTTGAGGATAAGGTCGATTAATTTTGGGTTTCCTGTTCGACTTTGAAAAATCATTAGAAATTGTACAAAAAAATTTAGGTGATGAATTTTACATTCCTAAAAGCTTAATGGGTTTATTTTCAAGGAAATAAACGGTAATGTGATCTGAAATTTTTACTAAAAGAAATTTAATTTTTAGTGAAAAGGGATAGAGTTGCCAAGCAAAATAATAGAGAAAATTTTAAAAATTTACTATATTAATTGAATAAGTAAAATTCTAAAATTTTTATGGTAAAAATTTTATTGACTCTAGTTTCAAGAATAAAAAGTGGAGCCTAATTTCAAATCGTAGCCTTAATTAATGTCACACATACTCATGATACATTAAGAGAAAAGATTTATGTATATATAAAAAATATATTAAGGATGTGGAATAGAGAGGAGGATGAGGCAAAATAATAAAAAGTGATAATACTAAGGAATTGTTGTAAATAATGGACTTGAAAATACATAAAATAAATTCAAATGCTTTTTAAAGTACTTATAAGTAAGTGATTCTCATAAAATGATTTGACGAAGTCCTAATTAATAAATTAATTGGTATATATATATTGACATTAGTCACGGTCTGTAGAAAAATAAATTATATTTGTAAGTGTGAATCCTCTAATAGACTTATTTGTAAAACTTTGATAATCGTGTCAATTTCATACACTTTGTTATTTCTGATTGAATATCATGTTATATTATGTGGACTTGAAACTATAAATACTTTAAATGTGAATGATTTGCCATGTGAAATGAGTTGGATTGATTGAATTTTTAGCTTTGAAAAGAGACTTGGATGTTAAAAACTTAAAATATGGTAAAACATGGGAAATAGAATTCTCGATGCGATTACGGAGGAACCACATCGTGACGACATAAGTCAGTTTGTGAAGTCATAAGGAGGAACCTCCCGATGCCGCGATGTCACCCTTAAAATTTGAAAGCCTTTCACTCTAGTCTCCATTTCTCTTTAGACTATTTTAAAAGGTGCAATAAAACCATATAAGACTCGAAAATGATACTAAGGCATATCAAAAGCTTAAATATTTGATCAAGGAGATTAAATAAGTATTCAGAATGAAACGAATTTGACTGTCGTTGCTTCGGTAACAAATGAAGCTAAGGGCCAAATTTAACTTGAAAAAATAAGATTTAAATAGACAAAAGATGTAAATACTAAGGGTTAAATTTATTATTTTTGGTAAAGGGTTAAATTTATTATTATTCCCTGAATTTAAAGCATATTACAATGGTGAATTTTAAAGTTTGATGGTGATTTAATTGCCCCTTTAATATGCTTTTTCCTTTACACCCATGATTAAAATTTCCAATTTTAATTTTTTCCAAAAGAAAAAAAGAAAATTCCAATTTTAATTTGTCAAAATAATAAATACCCTTATTGAAATCCCTTGCCTAAATAAGGCAAATCATATCTGTCTTTTTAATTGTTAAAAATCCTATCAAATTTATTATTCCTGTGAAAGAACAAACAAAGCTTTACTCTTTTTTTTTTCAGTATCTTCACTTACAACATCTCCAACATGTTCAAGTTGCTAACATGGTTCTCTATGTTGTTTGTTGCCGGTTCAACTTTAGTTTTAGGGCAAAATAACACCGCAAAGGACATATTTATCCTAGCAGGACAAAGTAACATGGCCGGCCGGGGTGGTGTCAATCAAGGGAAATGGGACGGTAACATCCCGCCTGAATGCAAACCAAAGCGGTCCATCCTCCGCTTCACCGCCAACCTTGATTGGGAAGTAGCAAGGGAACCTCTACATGTAGACATTGATGTAGGAAAGGTTTGTGGAGTTGGACCTGGGATGGCATTCGCTAATGAGATCATTCGATCACACAGGTCCGGAACCGGCATCATCGGCTTGGTCCCTTGTGCTGTTGGTGGGACTTCCATAAACAAATGGGGAAAAGGAAGCCGTTTGTATGGTCAATTGGTGAAACGAGCCAATGCGGCATTGAAGGATGGTGGTGGAACCATAAGGGCCATATTGTGGTATCAAGGTGAGAGTGATACACTTAATAAAGATGATGCAGAGACATATAAAGGGAAGATGGTGAAGCTCATTGAGGACTTGCGTTTGGATCTTAATCTTCCCTCTCTACCTTTTATCCAGGTCTTTGTCTCTCTTCAATTGTTTACTTATGTTTGAATTAAGGTCAAATTCTTATTTTGGTCCCTCTATTATGTTAATCGGAGATTTAATCCCTATACTTAAATTTAGCATAATTAGGTCATTCTATTTTTATAATGTTATTATTAGTTAGTTCAAACTGTTAACAACTGCGAATTCAAGGGGCATACATGGGTCTTGGCTCCCAAAAATGGAAACTTGCTTTTTAATACTTAAAAGTTTATATAGGTAAAATTGCACTTTGGTCTAAAAATGAAAAGGTTGCTATTTAATCCCTTCAAAAATGATGAAATCATAAGGTAATACATGATAAAATTATATTTTGTTCTCTCTAGAACTTTATAATTCAATTCCGACTACACTAAATGAATTTCTAGATTTGTCCCTAACACTATTAACTATTTCCATTAAAGTTCTAGCGTGATGTCCAATTGACATGTAAATTGTTTTTAGAAAGATTCCGCGCAAATAATTTAACAAGAATCGTCAAAGTTGGTAAAAATTTGGATTAACAAATAACATCATAAAAGTAGAACGATGTATATCTTTCAATTTAAGTATGGTAGAGCGACCAAAATCAGAATGAATCGGATTATTGATTGGTTGAAGTTAATTTTAGGTTGCACTTGCCTCCGGAGAAGGTACAAATACAAATATAGAGATGGTGAGAAAAGCTCAAATGGGGATAAAGATGAAGAATGTAAAGTGTGTGGATGCCAAGGGGTTGCCTCTAAATGCAGATAATCTTCACCTTACCACCATGTCGGAGGTCAAGCTTGGTCTCAAATTGGCTTATGCTTTTCTCCTTTCCTTTTCCCATTTTCATTGATCAAATCACTTTGTCAAATTACTACTAACAATAGTAATTAAAGAAGAAAAGATCAAATCTCCATGTTGCATGCATGTTGAATAAGTTCACTGTTTGGTGCAAGTCCCAATCAATCCAACACAAATCCTTGACTCCAAGGGAAGAATCACAAGTGGATTTTGGCACAACTTGTTAAATGTTTCTTTCCTTGCCTCGTTTCAATTTTTCAAAAGAAAAACACATTTGATTTCACATTAAAAAACTTTAAAAACTATCCCAAATTTTGTATAAATCCATGCACTCACGTTAAAAAAAAATTATATATTGATAGTAAATTTGGTCTTGATATAAATTTAATAATCTGATTTAACAACGATAACCCGTATTTCTTTAACTCAAACTTAAAAATGATTCGAAAAGATAATCCAAAATGACACAAATCAAAAGTGTTCAACTTGAATGAAAAAAATTCAAAAATATCCAAACTTGAAATGTCCCGACAGAAAACTCAAACAATCCAAACTGAAATTAATTCGAATTTAAAATAACTTGACTAAAAACGCTTGGCTGACCCTCAACTTGAAGCCAACCCACGTAATTGGCATTTCATTAAAAGTCCTTAAAAAATAGACCATTAAAAATATAGGGTAAATTACTTTTAAGGTCACTAAAATATTAATAAAATTATGTTTTGGTCACGGAATTTTTAAAAATAATAAAATAACCATTTAATTATTTAAAATTTTTATTTTAATCACTAAAATTTGAGATAGTTAAGTTAACGAGTTTTATTTTAAAAATCAAAATAACATGCATTAGAAACTAATAATATATAAAAAAAATCAATGCGAACCTAAAACAATTTGACAGTTTGTTGATTTGATGATTCGATTAAAAATTATTAAAATTATTAAAAAATATTTATAAAACTTAATTCAACCAATTTTTTTTTGACATGTTTAACTATCTTAATTCAACCGATTTGATAATTTCAACCGGTTTTATCCTATTCAAACATCATTAAATTTATTTAATTAAACCGAATTCACATGTGATAACAGAAGTAACGAACTAAAATTCTTTTTTTTTCTTTTTAAAATTATCCATATGAAAAGGGAGTAACGTGTCGTGAGTACAACACTGGTACACACAGAGAGAAGGGGAGAGCCAATAAGCAATGTCTGTAATATCTTCATGGAACCTGACGATCTCCCTCAACACAACTCTCTCTCTCTCATGGCGCTCTTCTCTTCCTTCTCGCGCCATCTTTCCCCGCCCCAAAAAATCCAAAACCCTCGTAGTCCTAGCCATCGCTTTGGGCGCAAAACCCACGGTCCTCGTGTCTGAAAAGCTCGGTGACGCCGGTATCCAACTGCTCAAAACTTTCGCCAACGTCGACTGCTCTTACAACTTAAGTCCCGAAGAGCTTTGTACCAAGATTTCACTTTGTGATGCTCTGATAGTGAGGAGTGGAACCAAGGTGACCCGAGAAGTGTTTGAATCGGCTATGGGTAGGCTAAAGGTTGTGGGCAGAGCTGGTGTTGGGATTGATAATGTGGATATATCGGCTGCTACGGAACATGGGTGCCTCGTTGTTAATGCGCCTACAGCCAATACTATTGCTGCTGCGGAACATGGGATTGCTTTGCTTACTGCTGTTTCCAGGAATGTTGCCCAGGCTGATGCTTCTGTCAAAGCCGGTTTGTTTTGTTGCTCATTTAATTTTATTCAGGCATTTCTTCAAACAGTTTGTGTGCTCTTTTGTGTGTGTGTGTTTTAAAATTTAGAATTTGTTCTATAGTTATAAATTGTTACTTGTTTATTGTACTAGTACGACTGTTGGTATTTCACAAATAAGCTTAAAACTTGAAAGTTCAAATTTTGTCAATGGTTTTAAACTGTACAGGGAAATGGGAGAGAAACAAGTATGTAGGGGTATCTCTTGTGGGGAAAACACTTGCTGTAATGGGATTTGGGAAAGTTGGTTCTGAAGTAGCTAGGCGTGCTAAGGGACTTGGAATGCAAGTAATTGCACATGATCCTTATGCACCAGCAGACCGTGCTCGTGCCATTGGTGTGGAGCTAGTGTCATTTGAAGAAGCATTAACAACTGCTGATTTCATCTCCTTGCACATGCCTCTCACCCCTGCTACATCCAAAATGTTCAATGATGAAGCTTTTTCTCGGGTGAAGAAAGGGGTTCGTATCATCAACGTCGCCCGTGGTGGTGTTATCGATGAGGAAGCTTTACTACGAGCCTTAGATTCCGGGATTGTTGCTCAGGTATGTGTACATTTTCAAGTAAGTACTACATAATTGGAGAGTTGGTAATGTTTGGTTCTTTTTGCAGGCAGCACTTGATGTATTCACTGAAGAACCTCCTCCACAAGAGAATAAGTTAGTGAGGCATGAAAATGTGACTGTAACTCCTCATCTTGGTGCTAGTACCACTGAGGCTCAGGTACTTGCTTGAGGTGGAGTCCCTTGTACTAAAGTCGAGATACATTTTGTCCTTTCTCTCAAAAAATGGGCAAATTAGTTTTTAAACGTTAGATGAAAAAACAAATTGCTCTTTTTTTTTGTTAAAAATTTCATTCATTTCTACTATTAAAAATTGGTCATTGTACACTAGCATAAGCTACACGTATTGGATGAAATTTTTAACAATAAGACCAGTTTATTAATTTACCCATTTTATAAATAGAGAGCAAAATGCAATCCGACTAGCACAAAGCTTTCATGGTAGTTATACCACCTGCTTGACTATCTAAATTGGCTTCTACCCTTTTCTTTACCTCTTCCTTCTATTGGTTTTATTGCCTTATATTATGATCAGGAAGGTGTGGCCCTTGAAATTGCTGAAGCGGTTGTTGGGGCTTTGAAAGGGGAACTTGCTGCCACTGCTGTAAATGCCCCAATGGTTCCTGCTGAGGTACCATTTCGCAATTGTCTTTTGAGTAGACTATACTAGTATTCACCTAACAATTAATAAATTTCCTTTTAGTAACTCAATTAAGAAAAGTTACAAAATGGTCACTTAACTATTATTAAATTTTTTTAGTTCTCTTAACTATGAAAAGTTACAAAATTGACATCACTTGGCTAACGGTGGTAACTTTTAAAATTGACATAATAACAACTTTAAACTTTAACATTTATACATTGTGTCAATTTAGTCTTGATTCTAAGATCCAACCTCAACATTTACACATTGTGTAGTTTGATCTTTTTGCAGTTTTACTTTTATTTGTAACCCTTTTACTTAAAAAGCTAAAAAGAATTATCAACTAAATTTGATTAAAATTATAAAAAAGAAAACACCCTAAAATCTAAGATAATATTTTAATCTATTCTCATTCTTTTAAATTAACCATCATTGTTACAGAGAAAATAAAACTGCAAAAAAGGATCATATTACACCTTGTGGAAATGCTGAGGGTTAATATATTTAGAACCAAGATTAAATTGGCATAATTTTTTAATGTCAAGGGTTAAAGTTACTATAATGCCAATTTTAAAAATTGCCACCGTTAACTACTGGTGGTAAAAAAAAAGAAAAAATTGAATAATTGGGTGATCATTTCGTAACTTTTTATAGTTGAGTACAAAAATTGAAATGGTAACTCCTAGTGTAGTTTACCCTTGTCATTTTTAGGGAATCATATGTTGCATTTCAACTTTTCTTTTGCCAATATTACAGGTCCTGTTAGAACTTTCACCATATGTTGCACTCACTGAGAAGCTAGGTAGATTGGCAGTGCAATTGGTTGCTGGTGGAAGTGGTGTGAAGTTTGTAAAGGTGACTTATGCCTCGGCTAGAGGTCCAGATGATCTCGATACTCGGTTGCTCCGAGCTATGGTCACCAAGGGTTTAATTGAGCCTATATCTAGTGTTTTTGTCAACTTAGTGAATGCAGACTTCATAGGTAAACAAAGAGGACTTCGGCTAACTGAAGAGCGTATAGTATTAGACGGTTCACCCGAGAAACCACTCGAGTTCATCCAGGTTCGAATAGCCAACGTTGAATCTAAATTCGCTAGTGCGATTTCAAACTCGGGTGAGATCACAGTTGAAGGAAGGGTGAAAGATGGGAAACCCCATTTGACCAAAGTTGGATCCTTTGGTGTTGATGTAAGCCTTGAAGGAAGTATTGTACTTTGTAGGCAAAGTGATCAACCTGGGATCATTGGAAAAGTGGGGAATATATTAAGTGAAGAAAATGTAAATGTAAATTTCATGAGTGTTGGTAGGATTGCACCAGGGAAACAAGCTGTAATGACAATTGGTCTGGATGAGGAACCTAGTAGAGATGCATTAAAGAAAATAGGAGAAATTACAGCTGTGGAAGAGTTTGTCTTCCTAAAGTTGTAACTACATGGTCACACATAATGCTGGGTTTTTGACAGCCATGAACTTCAAAAGGTGTAAAACGAATTTGAAGAGATCTTGATTCCACACCACCATCATGATGAGATCTTTGTTACTAATACTGTTCGGATAATGTAGTGTCAGATTTTAATTGACATAATTCAAATATCCCCTTTCATGTAAATGATATTACGGGCCCATTTGTTTCACATAAATTATTTTTTGTAATTTAGCGCAAATCATTTTTTTAAAAATATTAATATATTAATATCACATATTATAATGTTGAATATCAATAAACATATATATTTAATAATATAATAAATTATTTAATATTACAATTTTATTTTAATAATATTTTTAAATATGAGTATAATAAATGTTGTGATATATATATAATTTAAATTAGGTTTTGATTAACTATTGTTTATTATTAATTTTGCATATAATATTAATTATTATAAAATATTATCTTATTTTAAAATAAATTTCTATTGTAAAAGAAATGCTATTATAATTTTTGCAATTAAGAATAACTTTTAAAAATTATTTCAGAAAAATTGTAAACAACAAAAATATTCTATGAAGAATCATTCAAATACTAAAACACATCAGCTTTTCCAAAACAAATTAATCCTCTTTTCGAAAATTATTTTTCAACACTGTTTTCAATGAAACAAACACGAAATACTTCTGCTAATCTTATGTCTCACATTTATTATATCATGGATGTTTCTACTTCATCAAGATACATGCATATTTACATTTAGGGTAAATTATATTCAAGGTCATTACTAAGTTAACGTTTTGAGCATTCAATTTTAAAAAGTTACAAAATAGACACTGAATTATTCGAAAATTTTCATTTAAGTCACTAAGTTGTTAAAATCACTATTATATGACATTCTCTATTCACACCGCTTGCACCAATCAAAAGCCTTTATTTTATTTCTCTTCTACAGTTTAATTTTTTCATAAAATAGCTTTGAACGTCACACATTTACGAACCAAAAGCAAACAACTTTCTTCTCCGATTTCCATCATTGACTGCTAGATCGGCTTAGATCTAAGGTATATTTTTCTACTTTAAACGTCACGCATTTGTGAACTAGAATACGAACAACTTTATTCTCTAATTTTCGATACTAACTGTCATATCAATTTGGATCTAAGGTGTGTTTTTCTGCTCATCAATGGGTACTTATCTATTATAACTATCGTTAAATCATAGCTTGAAACTCACTAAAACTTAAAAAAAAAAACTTTAACAATACAATAATTTGAATAATTTTTTTTTGAATAATTTAGGGGTTTAATTCTTTAAAAAAATAATTTATTTTATAATTTTTTAAAACTGAATTACCAAAACGCTGAATAACTTTATTTGTAGTTTATCTTTTCCGAGTCACTGGAATCAAGCAATTGGAAGCTGTCCTTTCAGCCACCAAAGGGTGAAACAAATAGGCACCCAAGAGGCACGTGTTTGCCTCACTCACAGCAATATTGCAAGCTGGTACTGCCACCACATGCCAGACATGAAACGTGTCCCAACTCAGTCTCTCTCTTTGCCACTAGTGCCAACCAAATCCAATATTTGAAACCCAACTTACCATTAATACAAATAAATATCCCTATACCTTTGTTGTAGTACCACCAAATACCTAGAATTTACATACTTTGATTATTGCAACATGAACACCAAGGTAAAAAGATCACCTTCTTTGATATCTTCCTTTCAATTTTTATTAACTCCATGGCTGTTAAATGTAGGGAACTGAAAGGGTAAATGAAGAGGGAGCAATTGAAACCAAGGTGGATACTATAGATATACAATCACCACCGGGGGAAAACAAAGAACCCAAGGTGGAGAACGTGGGAGTGGTCCATTTGACTCATGATAGGCCCAATACTGGCAACAAAGGTGGTGTTTTAGCTGGTGCAGCTGAGGCAGCAACTAAGGCTGTTCAGGCTGTCAAGGACTCTATGTCAGGCAGCAACAAATGAAAAACTATACATGCATATATGTGTATTCTCTATGCCTTTTATGTTAAAAAATAATAATAACAAGGTTCACTAGGTCATGGGTTTTTCATTTTTATCTCCATGTTCTTGGTTTGAGTTCCCAAACTATTTTGCATTCCTTCTTTGGAGTATAATGTGTCTGTCTTCGTTGCGAATTTGTATTCTCTTTATCATCATCGTGATCGGCGCGATGGGTCTTTTCGTAGGGGCAGTTTGAGTGCTTTTCCCTGGGCCATAATAGACAGAAGCCTGAAAATGAAGACATGTTCGGCTGTCCCATTCAAGATTCTCTTCAAGATTTAGTTCCATTCAAGCAATGATTCTCTTTAAGATTTACTTCCATTTAAGTGTTCATTTTTTTTTAAATTCATTTTTTAAAGCTAAATTTCATTAAAAAATATATTGCTTATTTAAAGGTCACATGAGAAAAAGAAAAAGTGTGAAGACAAAAGCGTTGAAAGAACATCAAACTTGTCATGATTCATTGATATAGTAGAAACTTAGACCTTAGACCTTAGAAGACATTCAAGATCTTAACATGCAATTATTACATTTATTGCTTCACTTCAATATGAACCCAGCATCTAAACCAAACACAAATTTACCAGACACCAACTTCCATAAACCCATCTTCAGTAGCACAACCCCTAAACATACCAGTAGTATTAAACCCACAAGCCACTTCCCCATTCTTTGACACGGCAATAAGACCAGCTTTGCCTTCATCTAGTCTAGTTTTAATCACATAATCCACCGCTTCATGAAGATTCAACCCTTTATATTCCATCACCGCCGCTACTTCCCTAGCCAAAGTGCTTCGTATAATGGCTTCACCTTCACCGGTACATGAAACAGCCACTAAGTCACAAGCATAAGTCCCTGAACCAATCAGCGGTGAGTCACCAATCCTTCCGGTCATCTTGTTCATTAATCCACCAGTGGAAGTAGCGGCAGCGCAATGACCTTGTTTGTCAACTACAACGCAACCTACTGTTTCTGGGGCGTAGAGACTGATTGGTAAGCCGTTCATTTGTAATTGATTTTCCATGGCTGCGCTGCCACCGCAGGTGGTGAGGGTTGGGATACGGTAATCGAACTGGTCAAATGATACAAAAGTGGGAAAAATGAATATTGTCAGGTATGGGGTACGAAAGACCATGTGAGTTGCCCAATCAATGTTTTTAGGGAAAATTAATGGAGGAATCAAAATGTACCAGGATTGAGTTTGCTTCTTTTGCTAACTTAAGCATCCCCACATTGTCTTCTGTAATGAAATATTCATTGTCCACCAACTCCACACCCTGCCAAAAAGTTTCAATTACCAATATAATTAGAGATGTTAATAGCTCGGGTCAAGTCGATTTCGGATCGTATTTAATTTTATACTTATGTAAATTAAAATTCAAATTTTACTCAAATTTATTTATTTGTAAATAGTTAATTTGAATTTATTTTAGCCTCCAATATTGGATTTTACAGCCAAACACATTTCTCAGATAAAAAATAAACTAAATGCATCTCACTGTCAATTCAAACTCATCCTCAATCATTATGTTTTTAAGGTAGAGATAACATCAATGACAAATTATCAATTTAATCTCTTAAAAATCTTAAAATTATATATTAGTTTTATCATCAAAATGCTCTCAAAGATAAAAATAAAATTCAATTTAAACCCTTTCAAAATATACTTTAATCTCTTTAAAAATTTATAATTTAATTTTGAGTCCAAATCAAAAATTAAGAAAAATCGACGTGACCAAAATCAACTCAACAGTCACGTGTCAGAAGCCATGCAAGTGTGTAACAAATCTATTCAACACGTGACAAACCAGAATCGAAGATTCCAAAGAAACAACAAAAAACCCGAACCTGTTTCCTCGCAAACTCTTCGGCGCCGGCAAAACCCAGATACGAATGTGGTGTTTTATCCATAACAAGTCGAGCAAGAGATATCGGATTCTTCACTGTCGTTAAACCCGAAACAGCACCGCATCGTCTCTTCGGTCCATCCATAATACTAGCTTCCATTTCCACCGTCCCTTTCTCCGTAAGTGCCGATCCACGCCCGGAATTAAACAAAGGATCCGTTTCCAATTCCCTCACCTATATATATAAACCAAAACCCATATTAATCATTAAAAAAAAAAAAACCATTTTTGACCCATTTTTTCCCGGTTAGAGTTTACGTACGACAAGTTCAACGACGTCAATGGCGGAGAGGTTAGAACGAAGAGCAGAGATTCCAATATCAAGGCAACGATTGAGGAGTCTTTTAGCTTCCTCTTGCCTTTCATTAGGGAGATTTGGGTCTACACCAGCACCACCATGCACTGCGATTGCCCAGCCTCCCATTTTTATTTCTCTGCCGGTCGTTTCTGCCTCTGTTTTGCTACTGCGGTGAAGAACTGAAACCTTGGGGGGCTCTTTATATAGAGGGTGACGGACTTGAAATTGAATTGTGAAGTGGATTGTAATGTGGGTTTTAATTTCGGTAGAATCCGGGTAGGCTATTTACTGTTACTAAGAATCTTTTTTCCTTTATGATCTCTTAATTGGAGGATGGTAATGTGAATTAAACACCCTTTTGTTTTGTAATGGAAAGTTGGGAAACATTATGGGGCACGACAGCCTTTTATAGAGTGGTTTGATCCTCTTCGAGTTTTTGGTTTAATTCTTTTTTGGTCCTTTTATTATGCTAAAATTTCAGATTTGACTTAGTTTGGTGTCCAAATTGATAATACCATTAGTTGTCGCCATGAAGATGATGATGTGGGGGTGAGGGGGGATTCACATATAAAATTTATTATTGGCCTTGATAAGGAAATACAGGTTGAATGCAGGTTGGCTGGATTTTTCATATAGCCTTGATAAGGAAATACAGATCGAATACACTTGACTGGATTCGGAGAATTTGAATGAGATTATGGAAATGTCGTCCTTCGCTCGATAAGGAAATTGTTGCAGCTCTACTAGGAAGTACATGCCAATAGAGAAGGCAGCCTTGTGACTCTCCACCAGATGAAGTCCATCATGTTCTGCATGCTAATCTGTATTTCCTTACAAAGTACATACTCTACCATTAACCTCCGTTACTTCCTTAACGGCAGTCCTACGTAAATGTCAATTTGGATGTCCTATGTGATAGTTCAAATTAAATTTATTTAATTAAAATTTATTTTCATCCCAGCAACTGAACATTTAAAACACATTTGGACTGCCGTTAGGGAGATAACGGTAAAATGATCACTTCGTAACAAAACAATAACGTAAGTGACTGAAACATAAAATTTCAAAAATAAATGAGTAAAATATAATCTGAGGCAAACAAAATTAACTAATTTTATAGTTTACCCCTAATAGCTACGGTTACGATTAATTTAGACGTACTAACAACATTATAAAAATAATAAGTATGAGGGTAAAGGATTGAATCTCAAATTTAGCATAGTAAGAGGACTAAAACCAAATTAGACCTTGAACAAACCATGAATTAATTAAATTATGAAATTGTCAAATATTTGGAGCCAATTTCCTTTTTCTTTGTTTGTGTTCAAAGTAGATACGACAACATAATAACAGAACGTAATATTAAATTTAATAGATTTACTCCAAAGTTGGGTGTTGGAAATTTTCCATTAATGATATGGTTTTTTAAAATTAATTATTTGTAGCCATTGATTCAAACTCTCGACTTAATTTTTTATAATTATCTTTAAGAAATTGTTATCCTAATATTTGATAAATTATTCCTATATAATTCTGAATCAAATAATAACACCTTATCTAATTTTTTTAATACAAATCACTTTATTTTTATTTCAAATAACATATCTTCATCGATTCTTTAATATTTTATGTAGTATTAGCCTCCTTAACTATAGTATTTACTGTTCTTGGCATAAACCGAAGCTTAACATTCTGTCCTTCGTCATCCAATTACAGCCATACAAATTCCATAAATTTATGATGATGAAATACACGTGGTACATTTTTTTTATAAGAAAGGACATTTACGATTTTTCATGAGGCAAATTTTGAGAAGGCTCGAGAGGATGAAGCTGGCATTTGCTTAAGCAAGTTTGCCTCTTCTACCATTTTCTTCTCTCCACTCGTTTTTTCCTATTCTAATTGAACAAAGTTGACAATTTTTTATTTATTAGAAACACAGAAAACATGAAAACTGCTAAAAAGGGTAAAGCTTTGTCTTGAGGATAGGGATGATAAAAAAAACTCGATAAAATGGAACAGTTATGGTAAATGTTTGGTCCATCTCGCTCAACTTTTAAAAATATTATCTTGTTGCTGATTAAATCTTAATTTGGTTGGAACTGTTGTTGCGACAATAAATAAGAAGATGTGGGCTTCAGCACATTTGAGTGCATATTATTTTCTAATTTACGGATTTAAGAGTTATGGGTAGTAGTAGGAATTATATAAAAATAAAATTATTATTTTAACCGTTTACAATATTCTATGTATCATTTTTATTTTCTTATTATATGTACTAAAATAATATATTTGTGAATTAACAAGGGTTAGATGGAGCGGTAAGCTATATTGTACTCTTAAAGAAATAATACGATTTTAAACTTTAGAAATAACATTATTGGCGGCATATTTATAAATCTCGAACATAAACTTTAAAAGATAATAATAAAATTGTGAATATGTTATATATACTATATATTAAATATTAAAAATTATATTACCAAAATTATGTTCATAAAAACTTAAAATATATTATTAAATTAAAAATTATTAATAAAATAAATGGAATGAAGTGGTGCAAAGGAGTACTAATTAGTAGTAATTATGAATATAACCAAAATTCACGTACAAATGTGACATAACATCCCATTTCATTGTCATCCTATTAAAAGAAAAGATTAATTATTTAATATTGAGTTTAAAATAAGATTATTAAAATCGAATCAAATTAATCGATTAAATTGAAAATTAATCCGATCATTGGTTTGAAAAACACACCAACGACAAGCACCATAAAAACCGCCCTGGGTTAAGGCTCAAATGAACTTCAAAGTTGGTGTAGTTGACCGACCACCTTACCAACTTGAATACATCTTCAATCAACATTATATTTATCCTAAATATAAATTTTAAAAAAAAAACATATATCAAAATCTATTAATAACATGACAATCTCTGTTCAAATCTATGTTCCACTTACTATACTAATTATATTTTAACCTAATCTTCAATGTTCCAAGAAGCTGGTTTATAGGCGGCGCACAGCCAAAAATGGAAACCAAAAATGGCTGCCGGTCAAAAGGTTCACCTGTTCCTAGAACTAAGGGTATCTTCCAAGCAGTAGCATCTTAATTAATAATATCTTTTAGGATAAATTCCACCCAAGGTCATTAAACTATTAGTAAATTTATATTTTAATCACTCAACTTTAAAAAATTACAAAATGGTCATCAAACTATCCGAAAGTTTTTATTTAAAAAGTCCGGCTAGCAAGTTCCAGACAACGATTAATCAATGATTGGTATGATGGATTAGTACCCATTAATAAGTAGAAGAACATATCTTAGATACAAGTCAATCTGACGACCAATGTCAAAGATCAAATAATAAAGCTATTTCATGAAAAAAAAAATTGAATTGTAGAAGAAAAGAGGAAGGAGAGCTTTCAATTGGTGCAGGGAGTGCGAACAGAGATAGGCCATACAATAACAAATTTAACAGTCCAGTGACTTAATAAAAACTTTTATATAGTTCAATTACTATTTAGTAATATTTTGAAGTTGCGTAATAAGAATGTAAATTTACTAATAGTTGAGTGATTTTTAAGAATAATTTATCCTATATTTTAATCTGAAATGGAGATAAGGCTGGTGATTGGTTAGATTTGCATGAAAGTTGATGATTAAGTTATTGAATCATCAGATATATATGTGCCTAATAGACCTTGTTTAGATATACCTATTAAATTCGATTCAAACTTAGCTTGAAATTAAATTAATATACGTAGAAAAATCTTTAGTGTATATATTTGACAGCACTGAACATTTAAAACAAACTGATACAGAAAGGGACGGCACGTCAGCTACACGATATTGCTTCACTGTACATTTATATATTTGCAAGATTTCCCCACTAACTAAACGTGATGTTAGACTTAGGTTTGATTTCATCAAAATTGAATTGAATTATTGGTAGAGTGGTAAAATACTTTATATTAAATCTTCGGTTGACATTTGTTTGAGGGAGGGGTGAAATTAGAAAATTGTTTTAGGGAGGGGTAGAGATGAATCATATTTGAAGGGAGAGGGGTAAAATGCAATTTTAATGTTATACTAACTTATAATTTCATAAATTCAGTTGAGATAGGTCTGGGCTAGAGATGAATCATAATTTTTTTGGAGGGGTTACTTCATAAATTTTGAAGGAACTAAATGACAGATTTATCATTTTTGAGGAGCCAAAGCCACTACCTACTCCTTGTCTATGCCCGTGGTTCTAGGTTCAACAATGAAGCCTGGAACTTTTGTTAGAGCTCAGATAATATTTGAGGGGACAAAACTCAAAACCTTATGTTAAAATAACTTATATTGAATTATTAATTTTCCAAGAGAGTCAAAAATACGAAATTTATATTTAATAATGAGCTAAAATGGATTAAAGCCTTTCCCTTCCATCCCTAGACAAACCCTACCCCTTCCTTTATTTGGTGCCAAGGTTGAAGGAAGGCACTAGGGAGATAGGCAGGGAAACTTTTCTCCCTAAAATATATACGTAAATGATTTTTCCAAAATTGCAATTACTTGACAATGTTAACATAAACATAAATTACTTGATTCCAGCCCTCCTTTCTTGAATTTTGCATGTAAAACAAGCTTTCTAATTATGTGAAAATTACAATTCAAAAGAATAAGTTTTATATATTTTATATATACAAAGGAATCATAAAAATACACTAGAAACTTTTTTGGGGTTTTGAAGATTCTATTTGTGACCACCTATTTATTTGACAATCAAACAAATTAAGGCCCCCTTGAAAGATCAGTTTGATCACATGCCTCTTTTCAGTAAGCAATTTGAGCAATTTTTGTTTTTTTATTTTTGTTTTCCACTTCAAATGGAATATGTATCATGAATATGGTTTTAACCCAAAAGTATTTCAACTACTCTTTCATGGATTATGGATGGAAGAAATTTGATAATAACTTTGTGGTGTGTAAATGAAAAGCAATCCACAAAATCTACTTTATGTATGAGGTTGTAATTTGTGCATTCATCTTCCTTATCCAAATTAGAAGAAGAAGAAGAAGAAAACTATTATCCCATTGTTATAAAAAAAGTTTAAGTATATCTTAATTAACATATAAGGCCTTGTTTCAAGTGTAATGGGTGATTCCAGATTTAAGTCCTAATCTGTATAAATATGTGGGTAAGTATATAAGATAGTTTTGTATACAAAGTTTAAACTACTTTTAAATCGGAGAATAATACGTACTTAAGTATATGCTTAAACCCACGTCCTGTATATTTTGCAGCAACAATAATGCTAGCTAATTTAAGACTCAAATGGTAATTAATTAACTTTTTTAGTTTTATTTTCTATCCCAATTTATAATTTTTTATTAAAAAAAATTTACTCTTCACCATCTACCTTTCCAATATAAGAAGTCTCGCAATACCGGTAAGATATTGGTTGAAACGGCAACAATCTTGCTCTTGTAAGAATAAAAATATAAATTTGAACCTTGAAAGAGCTTTCCAATATAAGAAGTCTCGCAATATCAGTAAGGTATTGGTTGAGGCGGCAACAATCTTACTTTTGTAAGAAGAAAAATACAAGATTAAACCTTAAAAGAGAACTTCTTGAAAATCTTATTGAAAGATAATATTTTATATTTAGATTATCTCTTAAATGCACCCACAAAGATGATCTCATTGGAAATCTACTCACAGCCACAATTCATTTGTTGGAATAATTTTCACCAAAATGTTCATTTTGGGATGAATACTATTCAAAGTGCCATATAGCTAAAACCATGCATATCATTTCACTATAATTAATGTGGCATGAAAATTGAGTACCTATGGTAGTAGTGTAATATTCATTGGAGTATTCAGGTGAGTGACTCAAAGCACGTTCAAGGTTCTTGGATGTTTGCACTTCATGCGGGCCACAACTCAACAGCATTAGGACCACAAAATAACTAAAGCTTAAATTCTCCCTAATACTTCACATTATCGTTGAATTTTTAAATCAATTCAACTGAAGAAAAGTTTTTGTAATCGAGTTTGCTTGACCCGAATTCAATTTAAATAATTTTTTAATTTAAATTTAATTATAAAATATATAAAATATCAATTGAAATATATTTTTAATATTTTAATAATTTTTTAACAATAAAATAAGTCTTTGAAGCTGATCAGATTGACCCTAAAATGGGCCTAACCATGAAAAAGAAATTTGGAATCGAGCCTCGGCCCAGCCCATGGACAACTCTAGTTTAGACATTAAACATCAATTTTTTTTCAATAGAATGCATAAACTAGGCCCCATAAACCTCCTTTACTCGTAAACCGGAGAATAAAACACGCTTGAATATGCTTGAACTCATGTTCTCCTTGTTGTTGCAACAACAACAATAATACCAACTGAGCTAAGGCTTAATCTGCCTATGTCACTAAAAGGAGGCTCAGTCTTCTTCTTTTTTTCTTTTTTAGTTTATGCCGTATAGATTCACATGTTTACAATTTTACCCATATGTTTTAAACATGCTTCACATCAAGTTTGAGCTAACATTTAATGTTTAAGCTAATTTAATGGTGAAGGTAGAGGAAGGAACTTGGTTAATATGATATTGATACTTTGGCAACTCAACTAAAATGTTTTGAAATTTAAAGATCAATTTAAAATCTCACAATAATTTAGTAACATATGATATAATTAACCTAAATAACTATGTCAACCTACCAAGTTTTGCTTCTAAAAAAAGAAGAAGATAGAAGTACCATGGGCGCCCTTGTAGTAGGAATCAAATTGTTTTTTACCCCTATTCAAAATGGGAAAATTAGTCTATGTACATTAGATCAAATAGCAAATCAATTCTTCTGTTAAAAAATCCATCCATTTCTACTATTAGAAATTAGTCCTTGTATGTCAGAATGAGGTGCACGTGGCACGCCACATGTAACTATTTGATTATTTTGTTACCCATGCCAATTTTCAACAATAGAAATGGATAAAACTTTTAACAAAAAGGATCAGCTTGCTTTTTGATTTAACGTACAATGATTAATTTGTCTACTTTTTTAGCCAAAAGGGCAAAATTACTTGTAAAGCTATGTCAAGGTAAAATTACCTAGTAGGAAAGCTGTAATTACACCACATTTCAAAATTCAACCACTCAGCCGATTTCTCTCGAAGGTCTTTTGGCTAAAACCTTAATGCAAAGCCATTTGTGTGCAGTGATGAGGCGAACCATAGCACAGAAAAAGGAAAATTTTACCAAGAAAAAGAGAAAGAAATAAATGCATTGAAATTGAAATAAAGAAAAAATATCTATGGTGACTGGTAACCACAAGTAAAAAAAAGCTCGTGCAGAGGCACAACTGTAAAGTTTGATGGCGATATATACTAAACATTTTCATGGTCCATCCTTGGATTCAAGGCCTCGTAGAGAACGACCATTTTAATATTTCTTTTTGGCATAATAGTTGTCCACATGCAAATTTAGATTTGTAAGCAACCATCAGTCATTGACAAGCACAACAACAGCCTCTGATCCAATTATTCATTAGTATTTGAGGGAGGGGTCTTTGTTTTATTTTAGTACATGTCCTTTCCTTTATGGAAAACCCACAAATAATGGAGTTAGTAACCAAGATTTTAAGAGAGAAATTCCAAATAGATACTAATATAGTGAAAGAGATTCCCTCACTATGTTGGAACTTGGAATCTATAAAAGATTCTTAGAAGTTGCTTTTAGTAATTAGATCGGTTAGGTCGTTGATTTTTCAGTCTGGACAATCCGATCAAATGAATTATTAAAAATTAATAAAATTTTAAAAAAACACATTAAAATCAATTCAATCACTAATTTAATTAATTTTTTAATTCGATTGAATCAAGCTGTATTGATTTCTGACTCAATTAATTTAAAGCCTTTTTCTCTATTAGTCCTTCAACCACTTCCTTATCCAAACCGAGAATATGGCCTAGATTTGGAATGTTACGATTTTAGATAATTTCAAATTTGGTCGAGTCAATTCATCAACTTAAGTTGTTAAATTCTTTTTACCATTAAATGAAATTAAATCAAGTCTAAGTTAAATTAATATAATTAAAATTTAAAATTCAAATCAAAATTGATAAATTGAAGAACAAGAATAAACCCGGAAAATTGTACGATTTCATGGCCATCACATGTTGGTCATCTGCAAGGCAGGAACTCATGGAATCTTCAAGATGCTTTGATTCAGTCTCTCTCTTCTTTTAACAGTCCAATAGGACAGAGACAGACGTTGTGCAGTTCAAAAGATTCATTGGACGTCAGTCGGAATCTCCCCCCTTCTCATGCACTCAAATTTCAACAATAATTTGAGTTAAATAATTGAGAGTTCTGCTGAAACTTTCTCACTATTCAAATTTGATTCGGCTCGATTAGATTTCTAGAGTAGTCTCATTCTCTTCGTACGTTACGATTTTTTTTTTTTGATACAATTTTAAAATTACTCATAAATTTATTAATATTTAAATTGAAGACTTAAACATGCTTGAACTTATGTTATTTTAATTGTTACGATAATAACGATATCAGTTGAATTAAAACCCAATTAATTTTTGAGTTTAATAATATTTTGTGGGTATGAAATGTGTGGGTACGTTGGAAAAATCCAAGTCCTATGGTAAATGGGAGCAAACAATTTGTGATTGAGATGAATCCACTTTTTTTAAATGTCATAATTGTGGATGTTGGGATGTTTTAATCAATGTGTTTTATGATTAGAAGTTTGTGCAAACAACAATAGAGAAATTCATCCTTTATTCCAAATGTTTTATAAAAGAAATTTATAACAATCTGATTGGAAAGTCGGTTTTTCATTGAATTTTCGTATAATTACGTGTGATATATTTGGATAAACATTATAAAATGTAACTAAGTATAAATTAAAATCATAGTTTTAATTGTCTTGTTAATGGTAAAAATATTATGACGTCAGATACATTTTTGTTTGTTTTACTAAAAAAAATAGTCCATGTATGGTAAATCAAATAGGAACCTGGTTCTTTCTGTTAAAATTTTCATATATTTTTATTATTAAAAACTAACATAACTGACAAAATAATCAGACAGTTATATTTTTAATAAGGGGACTAATTTTCTCTTTAATTTAACGTACGCAGACTAATTTTTTATTTTCTCAATAAAGAGGCAAAATATAATTAAGCTCTTCCTATGATACTTTTACCTAGAGGTGTTCATGGGCCGGGCGGTTCGGGTAAAAATATAGGCTCGAAATATGGGTTTGGGCAAAAAAATGAGGCCCGTTTTTTGCCTCGGGCACGACTTTTTTAGCCCGGGCCCCGCCCGAATATATAATAAAGAATATTTTTTATATTTTAAAATATTTTTTAAATTTTTTTAAAAAAATTGGTATTTATTTTTAAAAAACAGGCCGGGCCGAGCTCGGGCCTAAGAATTTTTCCCGGGCCGGGCCCGAGCCGCCAAAATTTTTTATGGGCCCGGCCCGGCCCATGAACACCTCTACTTTTACCTCTTGTTGCTCTCAACGACAAACTTATGAAGTTCAACGTTAGTTTTGAATTAGAAAGGTCTTTTTTTTTTCAAGTATCGGAAGGTTTGAAAATTATTATTTTTTTATTCATTCATAATTTCATCATTGAATTATACTTTTGTTTATTTTAATAATTACAGGTGGATTAAAATATGCCATGTGTTATGCTTTAATGTGGCATGGTTAATTAAAATTTATTATTTAATGTTACATTAATAAGTGTAAGTTTTATGCTATTAAATTAGAACATGATGGAAAATTTGTATCTCATATACGTTAGATTAAAGAGTAAATTAATCATTTCATTAAAAATTTTATTAATTTTATTATTAAAATTAGCATGACTTACGAAATAATTAGACAGATTATATGTGATGCGCCACATAAACTTTATGCTTACATACAAAACCAGCTTTTAACAAAGATAAATAGATGAAATTTTTAATGGGGACAAATTTGTTCTTTAATTTAATGTACACGAACTAATTTTCCTTTTTCAATAAAAAGGTAAAATATAATTTAACTCCTCGTATAAAGGCCTCGGTAATACTTTCACCTCTTGTTTATTCTCAATAACAAACTTAAAAATGTAGCGTTGGTTTTGAATTGGAAAGATTTTTTAAATTAATGAAAAGTTTGAAAATTAATTTTTTTATTAATTAATAATTTCATCATTGAATTATACATTTGTCTACTTTGATAATTCCACATGTGGATTAAAATATGTCATGTGTCATGTTTTAATTTTCAGCCATTATCAAATGTTACATTAATAAGTCTATGTTTTATGCTTTTAAATTAGGACATGTGTTTTCTTTGCCAAAAAAATAAATAAGAAATGTTGTTTTTTATTGTTGAATTATAAGAAGAAGACAAAATTTTAATAGCAATGTGATTAGCGCAACTTGAATTTAAGTCGGACTTAGACGATAAACTCCCTTACCATCGAGTAAGAGTAATTTGAAAGAAAATTTTATTCCATAAATTTTTTATTATATTTATATAATTAATTAGGATGGAGTATTAGATTAGTTTTCTGAATCTACCTATCGGATTTACGAAACTATTAGTTTCCAATTCAATAGGTTTAATTGGCTCGTTCAATTTGGTTCTAATTATAATGTATTCGAATTTGAATTAAATAAATTATGGATTTGGTTTATGGGTTTTAAAAGGGTAATCTTGGAGTCAAATTGTCTAGATACTATAGAGAAGGGGATTCGAATAATGTATATCAAATCTAAATTTATAATGAATAGTGATTAGAATATTTGAATTTAAATATTAATCTCCACATCTAAAGTAAAAACGATTGCATTTAGACTTGTCTATAAGTCGAGTTACACGTCTAGGTCCGTCTGAAGGCCAACTTGAAATTTGGGAGGGTTTGGACAAAAAAGTTAGGCTCATTTAAAAAATGGATTGGGCTCGTGCTTGAACATTCAAGGCCCGAGCCAGGTTTGACCCGACCCATTTTTTAAGTTTGTAACATTTTATATTATGTTATTTTTATTTATAACACATAAAATTAAATCTATAGTAATATATAATACTACTATAATGTAAATATTAAAAATTGTTAAGATAATTATATATAAAATTTTAATAAATAAAAAATATATGAAATTATAATAGTATCTTTGGCAGAGTTGTACATCCTCAGTTGGCATGATAAAATGTTTGAACAAGTGGTTCTTGGGCTGCTCAGTGAGGCCCTTCAAGGATCATGGTTGGGCTGGACCCCAGTGAGGGATTATTGTGGCTTTACCCTTTACAAAATATGGGCTGGTCTGGGTCAGAAAATCTTTCAAGTACCTTAAAATGGCTAAATAGATGGAGTAACAAAAAAATTTTGTGTTGAAGTCTTTAATTAAGGCGGATGCTTTGGGTTTTGAGTATCTAATCTTAAGAACTATGCTTGTGGATCTTCAAGTCTCAATATATGCAATTGTCATGTGTGGGTTTTAGTCAAGTTAGCTCAGTTTATTGGCTTTAGTCTAAAGTGTACCATTTCTTATTCTGGTTGTGCTTTAACGATTGATCTACTTTGTGATTTTTTGGACAATCCATTCTATAATAATTCGATACTTTTAGTTCCTCGAACATGTGCGGGTTTTAGTCAAGTTAATTTAGTTTGTTGGCCTTAGACTAAAGTGTACCTATTCTTATTTCAATTATACTTTAATGTTTGATCTATTTCGTGATTCTTCGAACAATCTATGATGTAATAATTTGATACTTATAATTCCTCGCATGTATATTTATATTTTGATTGTACTTATAATTCTTTTAAAAAAATTCAATTAATACTCGTTACGAACTCAATCTTTAAAACACCTTTGCCCTACCTTTTAACTAAAAAAAAAAGTCGATACACATCAATGTTAAGGCTTTGTTGTATTTATTGCATTTATTAGAGTCGATCACATTTATTCTTTTTGAAACAATGCTTAGAATTACTTATAGCCCCTCCCTAACCCTTAAATAGGAGTATAATGCGCTTCAGCACACTCGAACCTACATCATTTTACATTCATAACAATGTTTATGTCAATCGAGTTAAAAATCATTCAAAGAAAATATCAAAAGATATTTTATGATGGAGTTGTACTTATTACAACATGTCATGAGAGAAAGAAAAGGAAACTTTTTTTTTTCGTTGATATTAGAAAAAGGAAAGTGTTGAACCGTGACGGAAGGTGTGGTTTGAACGATAATTTAAAATGATATATTTAATTTATTTGTGATATAAAAATTATTTTATTTAAAAAAAATAAATCTTATATATCTTTTATCTATAATATATATATATATATATATATATATATAATGCTAATTTTTTGGATCAATTTGTTTTGATTATATCTATTTTTTCGATACAAGTTTTAAAATTACCCATAACCACTCTCCAACTCATAAATAGCGAGGATAATGTATTTCAACACATTCGATTCCATGTTTTACTACATTAATAACAATGCCCATACCAATTAAGGTAAAACTAATAGACAAAACATACCATTTTTAAAACTACTTACAAAATAAAAATTATATACTGCTAATTTACCAAATACTATCTGTATATATTATACAACAAGATAGTGTGCAAGGATGAACTCTTTGAATAACAAATGGATAGGGTATTTAAATGTCAGGAGATGAAAATTAAAATTTCGCTTAAGTTAAAAAGGAAGGGTAAACTGTTAAAATAATCACTTTTATTTTTTTCTTTTAATTATTTATGTTTGAAATATTATGCTTTAGTCACGTTAACGTGTTGTAACATTTTAGTCATTGAGCTGTTAATTGTTGTTAACGATATAACAGTAAGCTGACTGGCACGTTAAATTATCATTTCAAACAAAAAAATTTTATGTTAAAACTATACAATTGATCCCTATATTTTTTCGTTTTGAGTACTTTTTTATGTTCTTTTAACTTTATTTCTTTTTTCTATTCTCTTCTGCTTCTCCCTCTATTTTCCTCCCTTCTTCATTTCTTTGAACGTAAAAGAAAAAAAAATTGCTCAAAATGAAAAAAAATATAGGGACCAATTGTATAATTTAACTTAAAATTTTCATTTGAAATGATAATTTAACATGGCACATCAGCTTACCATTACACCGTTAGTGGTAATTAACACTAACATTTCAAGCATAAGTGACTAAAATGTAACTCGAGAGAAATAAAAGTGACTATTTTAATAGTTTACACTAAAATAAATTAATAAAAAGCAAAATATATAGTTGGCTGACTATTGAAGTTTGCCATTAAATAAAAAAATAAAAAGTATAGGGATTAAATTTTAAATTTTATGAAAATATAGGGACTAACAGCGTATTTTAAGGAAATCAGAAAGATAAGAATGGAGCGCATTTAAGCTCCTATTATTCTCTAATTTAATGGAATTTAATTAAAAATTTTGATTCAGAATTTTCATTTTCTAGAACTCTGACTTCGAAGATTTATTATGAAGCAATAAATCAACACAATTAATAAAAGCCAACTGAAATTTGACATTGACAATTCCAAGAAGAGCAAAATTGAATTGAAGAAGATGATGAAGAGAGCTTAAGAACATGTTAATGGTAAATCTCTCCTTTCGCATTTCTCTACGGTTTTGCCCAGGATAAATTACCTGTGGCTGGTTTTTTTTTTTCAGTTTTAGGTTTAGTTAGTTGCCGTGGATGGGCCAGTCAGTTTCGTCGGCGAAACTCACGGCTCGTCGGGATTGTAATCATAGTCAACGGTCTTACTCCAAATCAGCGGTTCTGATCTCTCCGATGAAAACCGAGGAAGCTGAAGTGATTGATGAATTATCCGATTTCATATCGGATCTACCGGACGAATGTTTAGCTTGTGTTTTTCAGTCTCTTACTCCGGCTGATAGGAAACGGTGTTCCCTTGTTTGCCGCCGGTGGTTGAGGATTGAAGGTCAGAGTCGTCACCGGCTTTCTCTCAACGCTCAATCAGATCTACATCCTTTGATTCCTTCAATCTTCTCTCGTTTCGATGCTGTCACGAAATTGGCTTTGAAATGTGATCGTAGATCTGTCGGCATAGGTGACGAAGCACTTGCTTCGATCTCGGAACGTTGCCGGAATTTGACTCGTCTTAAGCTCCGAGCTTGCCGTGACTTAACTGATGCAGGTATGTTGGCTTTCGCTAAAAACTGTAGAGGTCTAAAGAAGCTTTCGTGTGGATCTTGTACTTTTGGAGCTAAAGGCATGAACGCCGTGCTCGACAACTGTCCGGCTCTTGAGGAGCTTTCTGTGAAACGACTTCGTGGCATCATCGACGGATCTGCAGCTGAGCCGATAGGGCCAGGGCTGGCGGCGGCATCGTTGAAAACGATTTGCTTAAAGGAGCTTTATAACGGACAATGTTTTGGTCCGCTTATTATTGGTGCAAGGAATCTGAGATCTTTGAAACTTTTTAGATGCTCTGGTGATTGGGATAAGCTTTTCCTCTTATAATGGATCAGGTCACGAGTATTATAGAGATACATATGGAGAGGATTCAAGTCAGCGATGTCGGTCTCGAGGCTATATCAAACAGTTTAAACTTAGAAATTCTTCACCTTGTTAAGACTCCGGTGTGTACAAATGCCGGACTAGGAGCTGTTGCAGAGAAATGCAAATTGTTAAGGAAGCTTCATATTGATGGATGGAAAGCAAATCGAATAGGTGACCATGGATTAATCGCTGTTGCGAAATCTTGTTCTAATTTACAAGAATTAGTTCTTATTGGTGTTAATCCGACAAAACTGAGTTTGGAAATGTTAGCTTCGAATTGTCAGAATTTGGAACGGTTAGCTCTATGTGGTAGTGATACAGTTGGTGATGCCGAGATTTGTTGTATTGCTTTGAAATGTATAGCTTTAAAGAAGCTTTGTATTAAGAGTTGCCCCATATCAGATCATGGAATGGGAGCCCTTGCTAGTGGTTGCCCTAATTTGGTTAAAGTGAAGGTGAAGAAATGTAGAGGAGTAACTCCGGAAGGGGCTGATTGGTTAAGAGCAAATAGAGGTTCACTCTCGGTTAATTTGGATATGGGGGAACATTTAGATGTGACTGCCAATGATGGTGTGGTACAAGATAATGGAGATGGAATTCCTCCTGTTGTGGCTGGTCAAATTGGAGCTCCAGGCATTGCTTCAAGCAGCACAGCTCGTTCAACATCCTTTAAGCTTTCAGGGATTTTGGGTGGGAGGAGTTTCATGGCTTGCACTTTGAGGAGGTTGGCAAGTAGTAACGGCAGTTCCCGGAGTTAACTTGGATGGACGACGTGAAGTTGCAATGAAAATAGTGGGAAAAACACTCTGGGTCTTGAGCTGGTTACATTATAGTGTATTGTAGTATCTGATTCTGTTTCTGTGTATTTTTTAAAAATACGTTGTGCTGTTGATGGCCTTTAGAATTCAATCTTCATCTAAGTGATAGGTTCTCTTTTATTTTCCTATATTTCTGTTATTTAGCAAGCTCGCTCAAATCTTTTTTCTCCGTATATGATCAATTATCGATACATTAGTTGGATTTGTGCAGTATATTGCTTCCTGTTCTTTTTATGCATACTGAATGGGATACATTTGCTCATTAGATAGGATGTTTGTTTGTATTGGAACCACTCGACTGCAGTTTTATGCATCAAATAGTTAAATATAAGTAAAATAGTGATAGAAGTTCTCTGTTTTTAGTCAATTTATATATGAAATGAATCCAGATATATCTATGACATGTTGAATCATTCAAACATGATAACTGCTATTAGTTTTTTTTGTGGGGCATTTTTTCATGGTTTATGTTTGTGAATACTTTCTATCCGATTGTAATTGGTTAGAAACTGCATTAGTACCATTCGTTGAGCTGTTTGTGAATCTTTGAATAGTTAACTCATCCATCTTTTTCCTAGAACTTCTTTTATCAATTCTATAAAGCATGTAATGTATTTATATTTTGTTTCTATTGATCGGGACACGTACTTTGTTTCTGAAATTGTTGACAGTTTCTGGTTTTAGCTGTGCTTGTATAAATCTAGCTTGGACATATTGCAATTATCTTGATTTTGTCTGGGTTATATTGTATCTCTGTCTTCTCACCTACAGGAAAAAATACACATCAAAAGCAAAGCAAAGCATGCCAATCGGAACTTCACAATTGAAGTTCCAATTTAACCAGGTGGGGAGGTCTTCAACTCCTTACGTGGTGCTTGTTTTAGTTGTTTTGTTGCCGTTTCCACCACTGAATCCGAGGTACGTTTAACTAGTTATCCTTTTGTATGTTATAGCTAAATCAGAATGTCAGTTTAGCATTTTGCCCCATAACTTGCTTGCTTCATGACGATATTTTTAGTATTTGCTGTAACATTATCCTTCAGGCTGCAACAGGGTATAAGGGAATAATAACTAATATATCAGTTGCAAATTTGTTATATATCTTTGTTTGTATATGAATGTCTGCGTGCATGTGGGGCTCTCATACTAGAATCAAATTGTATTTTGTCCGCTTTACGGGCAAATTAGCTCTTGTATATTAAATCAAAGAGTAAATTGTTTTTTTTTTAAATTCATCTATTTCCACTGTTAAAAACTAATTAATAGAGTAATTAGACAGTTACACCTGACGTGTTATGTGTACATATAGAGATCAAATTTTAGCAGTAAAAAATTAGATGGAATTTTTAACAGAAAGATTAGTTTGCTCTTTGATTTAACGTACAAGAGTTAATTTGCCTATTTTTTTATGAGAGAGGGTAAAATACAACCCTACTCTTAATACAAAGGTCTCGATACTTTTACCCGTGATTATACTTCTGTATATTTCCAAATTGATGGAAAATTTTGGGGAAATTTCCCAAAGTGTTAATTGTGATCACAGAATTCAGGCCATGTTTCCAGTTTCCACCATTGTTGACTTGCTTGCCTTCATGCTTGCAATAGTCATTGAAGCTTTGTCCCACTTGAGTTATTAGCTTTTCAGATGAATTTATTATGTAGCCTTTTTTCCAACTTTTTTTTATGTCACTTGTACAGTGGATCCCAGGCAGGCTTGTTTTCTTTTTTACCAAATTGCACTTTTGCTTTTGCTTTCTTTAATATGCCTCTGTTCATAATTATGTCAAACTAGTATCCTTCTCTATCCACTCTTTGTGTTGGGATAATTACCTATGGAATTTAATCACTCTTATTTTTAATCTTCTATTAAATTATTGGGTAAATTATACAAATAGTCACCTGTATATTTTATCAATATGATTCTAATTTTAATAATTCAATAAATTTAACCCTTCAGATTTATAAGTTCTATCGATTTGATCCTCAAATTTTTAACAAAAATTTCAGCTATCTATAAATTTGTAAAATCCCCCCCCCAAAAAAAATCCAATTGTACAAATATAACATGTAATAAATAACACAGAAATCAAATAGTTGGATCACCGCTGAACATCCAAATCTAAAGAACTAAGCTTAAGAAACATAAAATCTAGCAATAGGTACTAATTAATTCAATAAAATCCAGAATAATTAACATAAAATTGAGGTTCTTCTTTATAGATGATTTGGCATATAAAATAAAATCAATTAACAAAAAAATAATTTATTTTTCATTTTTTTCCAACAACAAAGAACCTATCTTTGAGCCGTGGATTAAATTGGATAACCATTAAATACAATAAAAAGTAGAAATTTAAATGACCCAAAAATTAAAATCTTGTATAGTTTAATTCTCAAGAAACCCGTAAAGTATGTTATATTTGCACAATTGGAGAAGTTTTTTTCCCCCTTTTTGGGGTTTGGAATGCCTATGTTGTCAAAGCTTTCTATTGGTTAGGAAATATGAGTATCAAATTGATAGAATTTGTACACGTGAAGGGTTAAATTTATTGAATTATTTAGAATTAAGATCAAATTGATAGAATATGTAAGTATTGATGATTAAATGTGTTATTATACTAGTTAGAAAAATGTCATGTCATTATTTCCGTTATCAATTGAACAACGGGTTATCAAAATAGGGACGAATACAAGGTTTAGTGTCTAAATTAAATACTTTTAAAGTTAAGTGACTAAAACAGGAACGCGAGCATAGTTGAGTGACCATTTGTATAATTTACTGTAAATTATTTGATGTGATATTTTGAAATTAAAAAATACTTGATAGTCATGTAAATAAAATAACGTTGAAAATGCTTATTAGGATTTTTCTTAAAACAACCATTCAAAATCATCTATTGGAATAGTATTCTTAGGAAAAATTGACTCAATATTTTGATTGAAATAGTGAACAATATTAACTATTTAGATTAACTAATAACATTATAAAATTATAGGGATCTAATTATGTTAAAATTAAAGTATATAAACTATATCTTAAATTTAAGTATATTATACAGACCAAAATTAAAATTTAACCATTTTAAAAAAGAGGTGGGTGTGCCACTTGTCCTTTTTTATATGGTTATATGGATATTGTCAAAGTTTTAAAAGAGTTGTCAAAATTAAAGTAGAGTTATTAGAATTATATTTAAAAGTTAGGGGCCGATTGAGTACTAACTTGATTGGCATAGATATTGTTGCTAATGTAAGAGGACATGGGTTCGAATGTGTTAAAACGCATTATCCTTCTATTTATGGGTTGGGAGGAGCTATGAGTAGTTTTAGGCATTGTGTCAAAAAGATTAGATATGATTAGAACATATAATGATATTGATAAAAAAATTATGGAGAAAATTATTAAAATTTGATTTAACCCACAAATAGTACTAATCTTTTTTTTTGTCATAAGTGGCACCTAAACTACTATGCTTTTCCAAGTTGGTACATAAACTAATTAGGTCATTAGTTCCTAATTTGATCGGCCCGTCTGGTTCGACTAAATAAATTATTAAAAATTAATAAAAATAAAAAATATATTTTAAAAATAGAGAAAATTGATTCAATTGATTTTTTTAGCTTAGTTCGACCAATATGTATCGGTTCTTGAGTCAATCAATACAACCCCTATTTTCGGACTAATATTTCAACCGACCACCCAATTTGGTTCAATATGTATCGGATTTTATTTATTCAATTTTTTGTTTTAATATAATAAAATTATTTTCTTACGTTTGAGTAAAACAATTTAAGATAACTAGAAATTTTATCACATACGTATGTGTGTGGAAACTAGCATTGATGTTAGTTTAAAAATAACATACAATAAATAATGAAACTAATAACATATGAATGAAATATATACGATATTAAAATGAAAAATGGATTAAATTGTGAGTAAAATGAAATTTAAACACGTAAATACATCATATTAAAAATACCAAATGTACTACAATGGTGTATCATGGTGCTATCATCAATCTTGAGTTAGTGTCAAGTCAACTTGTGACACCAACTTGATCAACAACATTATTAATTACAGAAATACATTTCTATAATTTTCCTATCGAGTTGGTATCTAGTTGACTCGTGACACCAACTCAGTCAGAGGCTTAAATGATAGTATAAATATACAATTGATTGAGGTAATAAAGTTTGCATAATAAAATTAAAATGTAAATATTATATTAAAATAAAGTTTTGATTTAGTGGTCAAATTAATATTTTATTAATGTTAATAGTACACCAAATCCAATCGCATGAAAAGTTTTTATTGGATATTGTTAAAATTAAAAAATTAAAATACCCTCAAATAATATAATTTATTTTATGAAATGACATTTTCATAATTTTCCTAATCGAGTTGGAGCCTAATTGACTCGTGACGCCATCGGTCAATAGCTTAAATAATAGTATAGATAAAATATTACTTATTTATAAATTTAAACAAATTAAATTACAACAAAAATGTATTTCAAATTGAATATAAAGTGTAATTTAATATTTTATCTGATTATATCTATTGAATTTTTATATTAATTTTAATATAATAATAAAATTATTTCAAGTAAAAATAATTTAAAATAACAAAATATTACTTATATAAAAATTTGAATAGTTTAAATTACAACCAAAATGTAATTCAACACGAATCAATATTTATCTGACTTTAATTAATTAAATATTTAATTTAATTTAAATATAATAATATTTTCTTATATTTAGATTTAATTGCTCGTTGAAAAATAGAAATTAGTTTTTATTACTCTAAATTTATTTATTTTAACATAATAATATTTTATTTAGTTAAATAAGTTTTTGATTCATAACTTGCATATATATAATAAGATAAATTATTTGCTCACCACTAGTTGGTCACCATTATTGATACTTTGTCAAAATGCTACAAATACCAACTTGAGAGAACCACTTTTTTTTATTATATAGAAATCGCAGAGAAGAGTAGATTACAAGAAACCAATTCATCAAGAAAAAAAGACATAATGTTGTGTGAAATACAGATCACAAATCCAATGCAATGAAAATTTCTTCTATTGATGGCTCGGACAATGAATTGTTGCACCTTCTATTGATGTAGTAATTTTATGTGCTTGAAATAGCTCAATAGGGTGGTGGAGGATAGATTCCGGTCGGAGCTGCACCGACAATCAGAAAAGTTCAGATCAAGCAATTGATAAACATGGAATATATAAATATATATATATATGTGTGTGTGTGTGTGTGTATAAATGCAGCAATAAGAATGTACCTGGTGGATAATAAGTTGAGGCCTGTGGTGGTGGTGGTGGGTATGTTTGTGGTGGATAAGGTGCAAGAGGGGCATGGTGAGGGTAACCTACAGCAGCAGGGGCTGCTGTAGGACATGACTTGTAATGAGATGGAGCTGCATATGACATTGTTGGGTAAGGAGCTGCTGATGGTGCTGGTGGGTAACCATATGGTGAGACCTGGCTGAAAGGTGCAGATGGTACATATTCTTCAATTGATTTTGTCTTGCATTTTGATTTTTGTGGTTGCTACATTTGAATACCATGGTTACTTGGTCAGCTATGCATGTATTTATATATATATATATATAAAAGGTCAATTGCACAAGATGTTCCAAACTATGATCCACATTCTAAATTGGTACCTAATTTTCAAAACATTTTATTGAGTCCTTATAGTATGATTGCAATATCAATTAGACCTTTCTTTCAACATAGCAGTAAAATTGGACGTCCAGAACATATTTAAAACCCGTTGCATGGACAACATAATCAAACGTATTAGAAAAAAAAAAAAACAAATAGTGTCATTCAAATTTATGAGAGCAATTTTTTTTTCCTTTAAACATGTCAAATCCGATTTGTCTATATTATAGGTTCACGCTGTTTAAAATTTAATCCACATGTTTTAAATATACTTCATATTATATTAAAACTAATATCTAACGCCTAAAGTAGTAGAAAAGACCTAATTGATATGATACCCATATATTAAAGACTCAATTAAAACGTTTTGGAGATTGGGACCAATTTAAAATCCTTATCATACAATTAACCCATATAACATAATATACATAATATATATATATATATGTATATGTATGTATTCAACATTCAGGATTGATGGAATTTTGCAAATATGTGGAACTTGGTAAGTAGGTAATTAACTTACTGGGGCTTTGGCATTGGAGTAGTGTAATATGAGCCTCACTTCCCCAGCATGCCTGTTTTGAAATAAATTTATCGTAGATTAGGTTTAAATTGTAAAACAGATAAGTACACATGTGATTCTACTAAAAAAGAGAATTATACAAGCTTTCCTATTTAGCTAACCTGCCATATTTGCTTTGAAGTGGCCAAGTACAATCATCAAAACCTTGGGAAAGGACTTTATGGAGTTGAACCCTGCAACACAAGCAAGACAAACTCAGTTCCTTGAACATTAAGTTAATGTTTTTTTCTTGGGGATTGTAGATTTAGATCATTTACCTTCCAGTTCCGATGTGATCATCGGCGACGATCGTGTTGCTGTTCCAAACGACCACATTCAGTTCCTTGAGGCCTTCGATAAGCGTAAATACGAATTTCTCCTGAAAAGTAGGATTCTTCCCTCCATCTAAACCAAAAAAAAAATTAGTTTAAAGAACGAAATCCGAACATAAATTTCAAAATCGGTTTCGTAAATAGAGAAAAGAAAGATACCAGTGCAGGTTCTAGTCCCATACTTAGCACTTCCATATTCGACACAAACATAAGGATCTTGTTTTGATATCCATTCCTTGTCCTCCAAGTTATAGCATCCAACGACTGCAAAAATGGATGGATATGAACAAAACATAGCAATGGCAACTAGGAATTAGGTCAATCATAAATCTCTATACATACAATGTATATAGATATGTCGTACCTGTAACCTCGAACGGAAGGCCTTGGATCGACATGACTACGAGTATAGAACAACTTTATAGCTTGATGAAAAAAATGCTGTTCTTAGTATGACAATATAGAAGCTGCTGCAACTAGTATTTATAGGAATGGAGGGAATATAATTATCTCTCCTTAATTGGTAAGGGTTGACAGAGCCTGTTTTAGTCATCTTCTTAGCTGTATCAATCATGGGGTGGTTTTGAATTGTTTATGAGAGAAAACCCATCAACTTGCTTAATCTCCAACACATCAACCTGTTTAAATTGCCATATGTGACTGAAATGTTCTACTATATAGAGTATATTGTTAATGGAAATTCCATTGAAACTTGCTCACCTAAATATCAATAGAATTTTATTTTTATATTTATTTGGTCTAGTTATGATTTTAAGTCCCTCTACCATCTTGAAATTTAGTAAAGTTGGGATTTTTTTTAATTTGATGTAATTTATTTTTATACGTTTTGTTATACCGGTTCAAGAGAATATACTTAAGTCTAGATAAATCGGTACTTGCCAAACGCCAGAGGGCAAGATCAACAAAGGACCCGAGGCATAGTCCTATTGGATCAAAGGTACTAGCTTTAGCCAATTACATATGGAAGGAACGGTTTTATCTATCATTATTCTACAAAAACATTCTCTCTAGCTTTCATTACCTTTCCCTCACTAACTTAAGCATCGAAAAACGTCCCAAATCTCAATCTTTGGTGGCCCCATAGTTATTCCTTTATCTTGTAGGATTGAATATTTCACGAAACCAAAACCAACCTTCGACCCATTTTCTTCTCAGGAAGACTTTTAACACATTTGTAATAATATTAATAGATGTAAATTGATAAAATTGTTAGTTTCATTAAAGTGATGATGTGAATTAAAAAAAAAAAACTCAAGCATTCAGATGACATAAATTCATTATCGATTGTAAACATAGTTAATTAGATTTTTATGCAACCTTGATTGTATGACTAAAAAACAAACAAAAAAATCATATTATCATTTTAACAACAATAATTAACGATGTTATCAGTTTAGATCTATTGATAACATTATAACAATATGCGAACCAAATTATATGAAATCAAATTATAATAATTAAATCCCAAATTTCGAACTAAAAACTCAATTAAACCTATCTATTTTATATGTTTTTAGTTAGAGAATTATGGCTGACATTCTTGGAATTTCGTCGTATTTTGTTCCCTTCATGCTGTGTTCACATATAAAGTCATTTAAGGCTATAGTCAAATCCAGTTTCATGTGCAGAAATAGGTAAAGTCAATGGCTAAAATTTCAAAGACTTTGGATCTAACCACAGATTAAAAGGGGGTTCATTCATTAATAAACTTCCTTTAAAGTTGACGTTGAACTCATTAAAGGGGGGGGGGGGAGTCAAAGGCCACATTGTCAACGTGCTGACTCAGTTTTGTTTGTCGATTTTGGTTTTGTTTGTGCTTTGACTTGAGTGATGTTCGTGGGAAATACCTGGTTCAAATGGACTGTTTCAAAAATCAAATTGGCTTCATTGGGCAACGAAAGAGCTTGAAATAGAAAATTTGGCAAACAAGCTTTAATATTAGGACCAAAATGATAGAACGAGTGAGTACTGAGGACTGAATATATTATTATACCAATTAAAAAAAGCCGCATCTTTATTTCCATTAACAATTTAATAGGGGATCAAAAAGTGATTAAATTAAAAAATTTCTTAGTTGATTGACCAAACCAAAAATGTACTAATAATTAAGTGATTAATTATAAAATTTACCCTATTTTTTGTTTCATTTAGAATAAAAATTAAACTCGTTTAAAATACGCGTACGAAAACCTAAATTTAATAATTAATACGAAGAAAGTATAAACAACATTACATGTTGACAAGTAATCAAATTCTTAGAAGCCATTAATAAATAATGAAATGAAATACAGAGGACAATAGAAATTAACAGCAACCTGTTTGTTCACAGCTGCTTTACCATCATACATGTCGGTTTTCGATTTAAGCCCTGCTTTTTCCGACTACACTTCCATCTCCCCAGAATGGTTTCGCCGGAGTCCGCTTCATCGCCTTCACTCCCAACGGATTGTCCTTGCTCTGCGAAAACGAATTCGAAAATAAGACACTGTATATGCAAGCAATAACAATTTTTCAAGAAAACGAAACCGAAAATGTCACTACCATCAAGCAAGTTCCTTCATTTATGTTGCAAGCAGGGTAGTCATGTGGACAGCAACTATAGTTGTCTTCACAACAAGTAGCAGCCTCAATCGAGCAACATCCCCACGCGAGGCAGTAGCCATAGTGCTCGTAGACGCAACAACAAGTATTGCTCTCGGGACAACTATAATAATTATCACAAACCGTAGGAGGCTTTACGGGAGACGGCGGAGAAGGACCCGGATTAGGTGGGTTTCGTCCCGTTTTGATAGGATAAGAGGCTTCCATTGCAATTCCGCATTTGCCGGTCTTGGTATCAACCACGTTTCGTTCCATCCGCACATAGCCTGCCTCTCCCCAATTATCACCCCATGAATTCCTTACAATCCAATAGTCTTTACCATTTTCAGTACCATATCCAACAATAGTCGCACCATGGTCTAATTGTGTGCCACATTGACCATCAAATATACCCTAAAATACAATAATGGACAAAAACACACATTACTTTGTTGTTTCATTGTCAATTATAAACAAAGCATTCAATCCATAGACAAAACTTACAGATTGATATAACTGGAAAGCCCTGCCTCCGGCTTCGATAGCAACACTAACCGGTTGATTTGAGACTGCCTTTTTCAATGCACCCTCGTCGTTTTCCGGAACATTTTCATAAGCTTCAATTGAAACAACCTTGGCATTCTTCTGCAAATCACAAAACACCATAATCATAACTAGCGAGTTAACGGTGGTAGATTTTAAAAGTGGTATAATAGCAACTTTAACCCTTAACATTTACACATTGTGTCAATTTAGTCTTAATTCTAAAAAATCTAACCTTCAACATTTGCATATTTTGTAATTTTATCTTTTTACATTTCTGCTTTTCTTTGTGATCTTTTCGCCTAAAAGCTAAAAATCAAATTTATCAACTAAATTTGATTGAAAATATACAAAAACTGAAACACCCAAAACCTAATATAATAATTTTCATTTTTTTAAAATTAACCTCTCAATGTCACAAAGAAAAATAAAACTATAAAAAAATTAAATTACATAATATATAACTGTTGAGTGTTTAAAACTATCATATTAATCTACTACTAATAAAAATAAAATAAAATTGAATAATCAAATAACAGTTTTGTTGGTAATTACTAATGTATTCGAACACTTACCCTATAGGTGTCACATCTGCCATTATGATTGGTATAAGGGTAATCTTCTTCAGTGTCAATGCCACCATTTTTTATGATGAATTCAAAGGCATAATCCATAAGGCCACCATTGCATCCTTCATTGTAGGATGTATCACAATCCACTAATTCTTGCTCTGAGAGAACTATGAGGTCGCCTGTAATGATTTTGTTTATCCCTTCCACTGCAGCAATAGTTGAAAAAGCCCAGCAACTCCCTGTAGTCAACGTTGAATCATCTTATCAAACATTTAAGATAAATTATGCAGTTGGTGACCTTAAATTCATAAATTTTCATTTTAAGTATTGAAAATAAAAAAAATTTTGTAAAAAAACCATTGTCGTTACAAACTATTTTCATTTTCGTTATTTGTCGCTAATTTGGGGTGAAGCAATGTTATTGTATACTTATTTTGGTTATTCAATTTTAATATATTTTTATTATGGTCACTCATTTTATCTTTTTTAATTCTTTTAGAATTAATTTTAGTTTTATAAAAAATGAGGTTTTAGAAATTATTTGAGTTTTTTACAGAAAACCCTATTTTATCTTTTCAATTTCCTTTATTTTTTCTATTTTTAGAATTAATTTTAATTTTTTACAGAAAACCTTAATTTTTTTATAAGGAATTGAGTTACAAGGAAAAACTTGGATTTTATCTCCACAACTAAATAACTCAATTTTCCATAAAAATCAAATTTTTATATAAAATTAATTCTAAAAAATGAGCGATTAAAATGAGAACTCACTAAAATTGAGTAACTAAAATGAATGTAGAATAATATTCTCTAACCCCAAATTAAAGACGGGTGATCAAAATAAAAATATCTACAATACCCTTTATATATATATATATATATATAGTTTTGATGTACAAAATAAAAACTTCAACAAATTTAAAACCCAACAAAGATGAAAAAACAATGATGATCAATGCAACTTACCACAAGAACCTTGATCTTTAACCGGAGCCACAGCACCTTTTGTCCTCCAATCAACAGAATCCGGCAAGGCCGCCTCGCCGAGGAGCTGCACGTAACGATCACTCCTCTTGGAAACCTTCTTATTAGGTTTCTTAACACCCAAGAAAGTAAAACGGTACTCCTCGTTGGTCAAGTCGGCGAACTGGTTCAACCCAAGCTTGAAACTATGGGTCTCCTCCGAGTTATGTTCATCGATGAACCTGAGATTATCTTTAAAAATCTCGAACCTTTTCTCTTTCTCTCCTAAACCATTGTAAACTTTGCCATGTTTTACAAGCCAGTCCTCATACATTGCCATAATCTCGTCGAAGGTTCTCCAACTAGACATCGACCGGTCGGGATGGGATTTGTCGTAGGATACGACTGACATGTCGAAAGCTGATGATAAAGTGAACATCATCAGCAAGAGAATCGCCATTGTTGATGGTTGTGAATCCATATAGTGGATTTTGAATGTGGGGTGGAAGAAAGTGTAGTGATGTATGAGTTTATAAAGGGAAAAGAAAATAGGTTGAATTTTGCTATTAGTCCCTATACTTTTTAAAATTTAAAATTCCAATCCTTATGAAAACTATTAAGTTTATTAAGTTAAATTTTTTTTTCCAGTATCTGATACGCCTGACATACTATTATATGTGTAATACCATGTCACCTTGTTATTTTCACATATTACTCACTAAAAATCTAGTTAATAGATTAACGACAGTCATCTATGTAAATATTAAAATTTCAAATTTTGAAAAGAGAATATAGGATTTAGAATTACCCAAATGGAGAATATTGACCATATATACAATTTTATGCATAGTACATTACTAATAATTGGATTTAACCAAACAAATTTAATCGTTATTGTTTGAGTAAGGATTAAAATTTCAAATTTCAAAAAGTACAGAAATTAAAATTGATTAATTCGAAAAGTACAAAGATCAAATTACAACTTTTCAGTAAAGTACAAGGACTAATAGTCGAATTTAACAAAAATATATATACCAAACTTGAATGTGAACATGGTAATGGTAAATCCAATAAAATAGTAGCCGGAGAAGAAACAAAATGGAAAATAAATAAATGGGAATTTTTATTTTATCTTAATATTCAACATCTAAAATCTAGGTAATATGATGTCGATTGAGTCTTAGTTCGATTGATATGGGTATTGTTGTCAATGTAGCGAACATAAGTTCAAATACACCGATTTACATTATCTTTCTATTTATGTGTTGAGAAGGGTTATTTATTTTTAATTAAATTATAGAGTAAAAATTTTAAGGTTATAATGTCCTTAAAGTTTGTGAATTTTTCAGATATTTGGGATTTAATTTTTATATTTTTATTTTCAGAAATTTAGTCTTTTACTTTTCAAATTTAAAATTTAGGTCCATTTGTTAACACTGTTATAGTTTTTGTTAAATTTGCTAGCGTGACATTTTGAAATTAAAAGATACTTACTTCAGTATCCTCAAAAAAAATGACACCGTAATAGACTGAATGTAATAAAGAATTTTAACGTTGTTAACAATCCTTAAAATTCACATCAACATTTTAATCGAATAAAATATTTAGATTAACTAATGGCATTATAAGAATCGAGGTGACAAATTATGTCAAAAGTAAAATATAGAAATTTAATTTCAAATTTGAGTGAAATATAGAGATCAAATTTGAAATTTAATCATTCTTATATAATCTCAAAAAAAGTAAAGAGATTAAAGATGAAATTTGACCATAACCTTTTTATGTGAAAAAAAGAAGAAAAAGATATTGTCATGAAAGGAAGGCCTTAGGGCGTTCCGTTTAAAAATTAAGTCATGTATGCATGTTAAGCAGGTGAAGGATAGGAAATTTTAGCTTCAGCTCCTTTAAACTTTATGAAATTTTAAGTTAACACAAGGTAAAATTATAGTTTCTCCTTTAAATGATAAATTTTTACTTAATCTTTCTAAAAACTATAAAGATATATACCTATACTATGGTGAAATTGCATTTTAAATACTATAAAATATATAATTTAATTTCACCCCAAAAATTTTTATGTCTTCCCATGATGTTAAGGTAACTTTTACACTAAAATTATTGGGATAAATATCAAATTTATACATGACATTTGGTCCAATGTGCAATTTGATACATTAACTTTGATTTGGTGCAATTAGACACATGAAACTTGAATTGTGATTCATATGTATATATGAAACTTTGATTTTGATTCAATTGTACACATTTAAAGAAACGAATATATATATATTTATTTTCATATTTGATTAATATAATTGTTTATTTATACAATATATCAACTTAAAATGATGTTAACTCGACAATGTTGTTAGTGATTTGTAAAATTAAATCAAATCAAAATTTCATGTATAAAATGGCACCAAATCAAAATTCACGTGTGACATTGCACATTGAATCAAAATTCATGTATAGTTTTGATATTTATCCCTAAAATTATTTGGTAAAGTTAGCACAAGTGATTTAATTTTTTATTAACAAAAATTCAATAATATAATTTAATGAAATTAAAGCATTGCTACCTACACAAAAATTGATGTTAAATTTAGCGACCCAAAATGTAAATTACCCAATATTACACTATCGTTGTAGCGACTTACAAGCCTCCAGTGTCTTTGATTCTTTAATATCCAAATACCTAATCATTCGGCTGATTGAGCCTTAGTTAAGTTAACATCGGTTTAAAGATTGAGAAAAGATTATGAATAGTTCCAAGTATGGTATAAAAAAAATAGCTAAGCAATCCAACTATCAAATTAGAAGTGCAAATATCTAACTATCTAACATATTCAACTTCAAATTATCTTTTCCAATCAGCTATACCATCAATATATAACCTAGGGGTCTTCATGGTCCCTGGTCATTGCATGTGATGTTAGATTGTAGCTAAGCTTACTTGGGTCCACACAGTTCACATCAGTGTTAAAAAACACAACTAGAATCAACTCACAAGTGAACCATTTGAACAATCACGTTGTAGTATTTTTGTAGTATTTTATGTCACTTGTATAATTGGTTGGTATTGTATATATACATGTATACAAATTGTAGATAAAAGAGACGATAAGATACCAATAGTAGAGGATACATCTTTAGTCTTCACTTGGATTCTCTTACTCCTTTGTTATTATCCCAAGCTATCCATTGCGATATCCACTTCCATAAGGGGCAAGGCCAAAAAGTTGTTCAAAGGGACCAGAAGTGAATAAAAAAAATTAAAATATAATTTTATCATTATATTATTAAAAGCGTTTTATAGAAATTTTTCATTTTCGAGTGAGTTATGCCCACATTCAGTGTTGATGAAGCATACTAATGCAACATTTGGTGTTCTGTTCATGTATTATTTAAAGCTAATTTGTTGTTTGCTTATTATTTTTCATGAATATTGTTTGTGAGCATGTTCAATTATATAATTTTAAATAAATGAATATAAACATAAATTTGAAATTATTAACGAACATGAACCGATCATAAACAAGCTCAAAAATAAATAAATGAACATGAACAAAAGTTTGTTCGGGCTCAGTTCATTTACAACCCTATTTCAGTGTGCTTTAACTTAATTCTGAATGTATGGCATTATTTGATTCATTGATGGTATATAAAATTCTACACTATTAGAGCATCAAATATTAATCTTGAAGGGCGATTGAGTCTTAACTTGATTGACATCGGTATTATTGTCAGTGCAGGAGGAAATGAGTTTGAGTGCATTGAAACGCATTATCCTTTGAATCAATCCAATTTTAAATATTTTGCTTAGTTGCAAATCAAATTTAGGACTAAACTATTAGGCCTTGGCTGATTTATTCATTTTATTGACAATTTTGGATTCTGCTTCTTCTGTTTATGAATGGGCCATTTTGACACTCAAAATTGGGCCTATTTTATTTGTTATTGTAATCAAAAGCAAATATTTTTACTTGGAACTTTTATATTAATAATAGACTTTTCCTTCATTTGATTTTTAAATTCGTGTCATAAATAAATTTATTGCTTTATTCAAAATAAAAATATTTTCAAGCTTTGGGTTTTAAGTATCCATGCTTAATATTCACTATACACAATTATATGATGTGTGTCGTACTATTATCATGTATGGGTTTTAGTTCGATTTAGTTTATGTTAGTTTAGATTATTTGTAGTTTTTAATCCTATTATTATCTTTGTTGATAGTTTTCGTAAAAACTTATCGGTTAAATTCATCGACTAAATTTTTCTGTTAAATTTATTAGTGTGACATTTTGAAAAAAAAAAGTAGTCATTTAGTAGCCATGTAACAAAAAGAATACAATTGTAATGAACTAAATTTAACCCAAAAAAAAGTCAAATTGCATTTTATCCCCCTACTAAAAAAAGAGTAAATTAGTCATTGTATGCTAAATCAAATAGAAAATTAGTCTTTTTTAGTAAAAATTTAATCCATTTGTACCGCTAAAAACTGACATTGTTGATAGAATAAACAAACAATAATGCATGGCGTGCACTACAACACTCTCCCACATATGATGTTGGATTTGAAGCCGTGATTTTGTAGTCCAAAAATACCTTTAATCCTATTATTATATTTTTTGATAGTTTTCATAGAAATTTATCAATTTTAACATATATATTTTTTATCAATCATATGTCACATCGATAATAACATTTAATCAATATGTCAAATTGACAAAATTTAATGGAAAATACTTACGATTTCAATGGCTATAGTGAAATTTTCAAATCAAAAAAATATCACTTAAGTTTTAGCTTTTAAACTCAAAGATTAAATCTCATTTTGATCAAGTACAAGGACTAACAATAAATTTAAACCATAAATTGAATTAATTGTTGAAAAAGATAAAAGGTTTGAACAATTAGAAACAAGCTATCATGATTGTTTTGCTTTATCTTTTTCCTTTATAATGTCACACTTTGACCTAAAAAAGAGCCTACTATTTCCTATAAACAACAATTAATTCTAAATTTATGGGTCTTTTTTTCATTTTATTAATTATAATGGTTGAACAATTAGTACTAAATAATAATTTTAAAAGAATGAAATTCTTAGTTTTCCTACTATTTACCAAATATTTATTTATATAGTAGACACATTATCTTAACACTCATTTTAAATATGGTTTGAATCAATTGATTTAGAACTTGTTTAAAATTGATAAAAATAAAAAATTTAAGATAAAAGTTGACACTTGAATTGGTTAAATCGATTTAATAATTATTTTCTAATTTTATGGATTCTTAATTATTTGTTTAATTATTAATGGTTCGACAATCGAGCTAATCGAATTGGTTGAATAAAAAACTAGTGGTCTGACCTATTCAATCACTAGCATGATTATTAAAATATTAAATATGACACTCCAAGATTCTACCACATCTTCGACTAAATTTTTATATAATATTTTTTTAATTTTCAAATATGACATAATTTTAGAGTGTTACATCAATACATCATCAGAGGCCAAAACGAACCTAACTGTCAAGTTTAAATTCAAATTCTAAAATGGACAAAAAAAATAAATACATCAAAATAAATTTAATTGTCAAATTTAGAGTCCAAACATTATATTTATCTTAATTAAATCATAAAGTATCATTATAAAAAAAGTATATTCAATGTGTTATTTTTATTGAATTAAAAAAAGTGGAATTTAAAGAATAAAAAAGAAAATTTTATTTCAACGTCCAGCTGTAAGCATCAAAAAGCTAAAGCGGCTATAGGGTCTAAACCTAGTCATATCAGAAAAATTCAACGGGATGCTATCATACCAAATGATTACCAAAGACACCTAAATCCAACACCTTATATTAATCACGAAAGTTAAGTAAGATAAAACGAATCTCTTTTGCTTTAATAAATAGTTGAGAGTTCGATTATCGTTTTGAATATAAAATAATTTTAGAAATTCTGGTTATTATTTACCTCTTAATAAGCTTAAAAAAATACAGAAAATTAATTACTAAATTTATTCCTATAAATATTTTGAAAAAAAATGGAACTGTTTATATTAAATCAAAGCGGCTATGGGGTCCACATTTTTGAAGGAAAAAAAAGGGAGAATCCCATGTGACTTGTGGGACGAGACTTTGTCACTTTGACCGCCGTTTCCAGTTTCCGGTAAAACAGTCGATTGGGGGCCCACTTTTTATTTGTGGGTCCCACTAATAACTTTAAAATTTATTATTATTTATTAATTTTGTTTTCAAAGGTCAACTCTAATCACTGTCTCCAACTCCAACCTAAAATAAATAAATAAATAAATAAAAGGTTTAATTTTTTTAATTATAATAATAGGGTAAAGTTCAATCAACAAACACGATTAGCTCGATTTGAACTTAGGCTATACTTGAGGCGGTGAATACTCTTAATCAACAGACCATCGTATGGGATTTAAATAAAAGATTTAATTTTATAATCCTGTTTTTAAATTTTAAAATATTATAATCGAGTTATTAAAGTATGAAACTTTTCTAAATTTTTTCTGTCAATTTAATCATAAATTCGGGTATTAAATGTTATTTGAATGTGACGTGGAATATAATTAAAACACGTAACGTAAATTATTAAATGAAGTTTTAATATGATTGGTAAAGGAAAAGATTCGAGACTACCACATGCAAAAGTTAAATTTGAGTACTAAATGTTATTTTGAAATTGACGAGAATATAATTAAAACATGTAAATTATTTAATGAAGTTTTGGCATTACTGGTAAAGCGAAAGACTTACCACATGTAAAAGCTAGATTTGAGTATTAAATGTTATTTTGAATGTGACTTGAATATAATTAAAACACGTAAATTATTAAATGAATAATTTGCACTAATTTTTGAGTCTCATGTTAAAGTTTTAGTCTAGTTTGTCGATTTTAGCTTGAATCGTATTAGTTCTTAATCTATTTGTATTGTAATAATGTGATCCTACTCGTGATTAGTTCATAATTGTATTGTATTTGTAATACTTAAAAAAACACATAAATTAAATTGTAAGTAAGTGTAAGATTAACCTATACTTAGATCTAACCTGTTAAAAAGTTAACATCAATAAAATTTAAGAAAATTATTATTTTTATTTTTGAACACGATATATTCAAATTTTGTACGTAACTGCTTTTATATTTTTAGAGTGTTTTCAAATATCTTTCGTGTTAAATTTAAATTGGCATTTAATATCTACATTGATGATTAAGTTAACGGAATGATGACACAACAAGTTAAAATTATGACTAAATAAGAAAAATCAAGAAATACAAAATCGATACAAACTAGGTAAAATTACTACAAAACTCCTTATATCAAACACACACTAGATGAGTTAGCATAACAATTCATCTGTTAAAATTTGGTGTTTATATATAAGATATAATAACGTATTTAGCCATCAATTTTACATATTTATAAAATTTAACCCCGCTCTTTTATTGAGTCGATTTTATTATTTTAACAGAAGACTATTTTACTCGTGCATCTAACATACATGAACTACTTTACTTATTTTCTCAATAAAGAAACTAAAATGCAAAACTTGGGACGGTTTTTAGAATAGAATTAAAAAGAAATCAGAATTTATTTATGAGAAATTAATATTAAATCGTTTTTTAGAAAAAAAAATCCCAAATTTACAGAGTCATCAATTTCAAACGGCTAATCCCCACCTTTTGACCTTATCTGTTGTCAGTGACCCAATGAGAAAGGCATCCCTTTGACGAAAACTCGAATCTCTTTCATCATAAAATCATAATCAATCTTTCACTTTTTCTTCGTAATTAAATCTCAATTCATTTCATTTCCCCCCTCTTTGTTCTGCTTCATCTATATAATAAACTCTGCTTTTATTTGGGAGTTTCTCAAAAGGGCTGGGTGTTCTTTGTTTTCGTATGAGCAGAGATGACGGTGGAATTGATGATGGGTCACGGCGGCGTTGGCGGTAGAGGCAACAGTTTTCCAGTCAAAATGGAGGAAACTGCTTTGAAAGAAGCTGCTAATGCTGGGATTCAAGGTTTTGAAGAACTGATCAGATTGATGTCTAAAAGTCAACAGCTTTGCTCACAAGATGTTTGTTTTAATGCCCCTTCAAGTTCAGAACCAGCTATGGAAATCCAAGCTGTTACAGATAAGACTGTAAGCTCCTTTAAAAAAGTTATTTCGTTATTGGGTCGACCTAGAACTGGTCATGCTCGGTTCAGACGAGCTCCTCTTAATCATCTCCCACAACAACAACAGATTCAAGTGAGCAAAGATGAAGAAGTATCGACTTTTAAGCCTTTATGTTCAACCCCAAGTTATAAGTTACCTCCTTTGCCAACCAAAAGCAGCCATGTTTTGAAGACTGGTGTTTTAGAGCCTGGGAATTCTGTTATGTCTTCATTGACTGGGGATACTGATAGCATACAACACCAACCGTGTTTCTCTCTTGGTTTTCAATTCACTAACCCTTCTTCTCATGGTAAACCTCCTTTGTCTTCAAAAAGGAAGTGTAATTCCATGGATGATGTTGCTAATCTCAAGTGTGGATCATCATCCTCTGCTCGTTGCCATTGTTCCAAGAAGAGGTTGGTCCTTGGTGCTTGGTTCTTCACTTTTTGATTGTGATTTTTGATGGTTTCATTTGATTTTGATTATGAATGTGTTCATGTAGGAAATCAAGAGTGAAAAGAGTCATTAGAGTCCCAGCTGTTAGCAACAAAATGGCTGATATTCCTCACGATGATTATTCTTGGAGAAAATATGGCCAAAAACCAATCAAAGGTTCTCCTCATCCAAGGTGTGTTTTTTCGATTAAATTTCGAATGGATTCTAATAGAGTGAATTTTACACCAAAGTTTCTATTTTTTTTGAAGTTGACTTAAGGGTTCCAAAGTTTTCAAACAATAATTCATGTATGTATTGAATGCCTTTTAGTTTGGTTTTCAACTACAAACAATAATCATATTCTATTTGGCAAAAAATTAATTGTTAATTTGACATTTTGCGGGGAAATGCATGGAGACTTTTGAATTAGAAATTCTTTTTACTAGAGAAATAGATAAATTAATTTATGTATTTAGATTAAAGAGTAAACTCGAACGAGAATAAAATTTTTAACAGAAATAATTAATTTATTCTTTTATTCAACTTTTAGGGACTAATTTATCAAATTTTCTTAAAATACAATAGTATTTGTACTTTTTATTGTTGTTATAACATTGAACTATTGCCTTACTACCGAGTTGGTTCATTGAGTTCACTTTTTTTAACTCAGTCCCTTATGTTCTACCAAATTTCAGGGGCTATTACAAATGTAGCAGTGTCAGAGGTTGTCCTGCAAGGAAGCATGTAGAAAGAGCTGTAGAGGATCCAAGGATGTTGATTGTAACATACGAAGGTGATCACAATCATAGCCATAATATCACCACAGATGTCCCATCGGCTCTAGTTCTTGAATCATCATAAGATCATCCCACCCAACGGCTGAAATATCTATAGGGTTGTTCAGATTAGTCAATTTAGATCCATAGGTTCTGTCTCCAACAAGACAAAAGAAGATTGATTAGTGGGTAAGTTTAGCTGTTTCTAAAAAGTAAAAGAAAAAAAAAAGACAATATAGGATTCATTGTTTTTTTGGTATTGGAGGGGGCGATAGAGTAGGAGATTATGGTGGATTTGGTGGTGGTGGGAGTTGAATCATGCATAGTGGTGGGTATTTTTTTTCTTTTAATGTATTTGTTGATGTTCTTATACTCAATTACTAGAAAAAAAATTTCCTTTTTAATATAATATATATTATACAGAAAAATGGTCTGAATTTGGATTTGTTTATCTTGTATTTCAAGGCAAATAGGTATTGCAGTCAATGAATATGAAGTTGCTTCTTTGTGTTGAGTGCAGTGGGACAAAAGAAAGTAGAAAATGTGTAGCTTTTTTCTTAAAAAATGTGATATTGTTTAAGATTATTTTTACATTATTTCGAACTCAAAATAATTCAAAAAATCAAACTTCAAACGCAAGTCTCCCAAGCTCAAAACAATCCCAAAATTATAAAGTTCGAATTAACTTAATCTAGCGCAAAATGCACTCGACTTACCCATATGGGTAGTGTTTCATAATCTAATATTCATTTAAAAAATTAGAGGAATAAAATAGGAAGTCAAAGTAAGTTATCTGGCATGTTGATTATTGTTGTCCCTTCTTTTGTTTTTCCTCTTTCAATGTCAACAGCTGATGTCTAAATTTCTTTGCTTTTCATAGTGTTTTTCTTTTCAGATTGGGAATTTAGAATAAAACGTTTTTGTTTTCTTTTTCAACAGTGGTTATTCTATGAAGATAGAGTTGAACGTTGCATCACAAATATACTTTTTCAACTGTTTAGGTCAAACTTAAACTATAATCCACTCATCTTTTTCTTGTCTACACTTTCTTTCTAATCTTTCATTTGAATTTCAAGTCTCTCAAAAAATTACTATTGTTGTATGGAATATGGATTCAAAGAAAAGTACCCTTTGATTACCTTCTTATGATTGAAAAGGGGGGGGGGGGGACCAATTTTCCAACTATGGGTTTGAATTTATGTACCATTAGTGTATGAATGGTACGTTTTTTTTCATCTGTTTTGTGGTCTATTTTGGTGTTAGATGATATTTAAGTAAGGGAAGAAATTAATTTAAATACCCAAGGAAGAAGTTTAGTGCCACTTTTTTTCAGTTACTTACTGATTTTATGTATCCTATATTGATACGTCATTAAAAATACTCAAAAATGAAAGTAAAAAAAAAAACTAAATGAACATTTTAACAATTGACAATATAAATCGATATATACAAGCAAATAATTGTATTAAGAGCTAGATGACATTTTACCTTTTATTTAAAAATAGTTACATTAATCCTTGACATTATATCAAAGAGTAAATTGATTCTTTCTGGTTGATGGGTTAACCAAACAAACATCATACTGTCGTACAATGCCAATTTTTAACAGAAATATCAATTTATTCTTTGATCTAACATACTTGGATTAATTTGCCTATTTTTAGTAAAGGGGGCAAATATATTCGGACTCTTAATATAAGGGCCTCCATGGCACTTTTATCTCATTGTATTGTAATTTGGCGTAACTCAATCTCCTATTTTTATAATATCATTAGTTAGTCCAATCAAATAACATTCCAATTAAAAGGTTGGCGTGAATTTTTTTTTAAATATCCTTCCGATGCATACGCATAAAAAAAACATATTTACATGATGAATTGAACAAAGTATTTTTAAGAAAACTCGTGTAAAATAATTAATATTGGTGAACTGTTTATTTCAATTAACTAATAACATAAAACAGAAATATCAAATTATGTAAAATTAAAATAAGTAAAGAGTTTGAAATAATTAGTTTGCTTTTTTTCAAAATTGTTTACTTTGCCTAAATTTCACTATTAACAGTATGCATTGATACTACTGTTTTTTTATTTTTCTTGATTGTGGGAAGGATTGAATCATTGGTTTAATTTCAAAGTCAACCTCCCTCTTTTTCCCACTTTTAATACCCAAACTAATGGCTAGGCTGATAGAAGGATTTGATTGATACCATACTAATAAATCGAGGAATCGGATAGAACATTTTGAAATTCGAAGACTAATTTAAAATTTAGACCATACTTGGAGCACATTTCATGGAATTAACCCACTTGTAATATTTAAACAAAATCCAATCATCCTTGTTGCTTGTTGTGTTAACTCTAGTCATTTTCTTGTTATTAAAGTATAGTCGATTGGATTTGGTCGATCCAAGGCTTTTTTTGACAGTGTATGAAAAGGAAAAAGTGTGAAAGGATGAATCTGAAACACACCAACTTTACTTTGAAACCAAGAAAATATATATATATATATATATATAAAAGAGAAGAGTAATGTACTACAAACCAAGCACTTTGATTTTTTGTTAAGGTATCTCTTGTACGTCAACTATTTCTTAACCCTAAAGTTATACCTACTACTACTACCACTACTAGATTCTCATTTTCACACTAAGTTGAAAAGAAAAATTCACAAGACTTTCCAATTTTCCATTCTAATTATTTTGATCAAGTTTATTAGGGTTGATGGGTTAAAGAGTTCGAAATTCGTGTTCTATGGACTTTAATCAAATGTGTAATTTGATACATGAATTTTAATTTGGTATAATTATACACGTGAAACTTTAAATTTACTTCAATTGTGTGCATTTAAAGAAATAATTGCATCGATTTTTTATATTGGATAAATATAAATTATTTGTGTTTGCAATATGTAAATTTAAAATAGCGGTATATCGATAATTGTGTTAGTAGTTTGTGGAAATTGAATCAAATTAAAATTTCATATATAAAATTGTATAAAATCAAAGTTCACGATAACATTGCACATTAAACTAAAATTCATGCGTAGTTTTAAGATTTATCCCAAATATAAGATCATGAATATAATTTTCTTTTATTGATTTGTCATTATTTCAATTCAGTTACTTATCACTTAACATAAAATATTTTTAATTTAATTTAATTTATTTCTTTTAACATTATCCTCTAAATACTTTATCTTTAGAAATTTGCTTAATCTGTATTCAATATTTAAAATTTCAATTTATTAAACAGCACCTTAATTGACACCATTGTTATTTAAAGATACTTAAACGCATTTTTTTCGATTTAAGGACTTGAGAGCTTACGAGTATAAGTAGACATTATATAAAAAAAAAATCCCTAAAGTAACTAAAGTCCATAATTCGACTGTAATGATCCAATTAGAAGAATTCCTAACATCATCAAGCTAGCAAGACCTCATTGGGCCAATACCTTCAGCTCAACTTTCATTTTGCAGGCTCTTATGGCCGTGCAATAGCCCACTCCATGATTGGCCTTCAAAGAACAAGGCCATATTCCGCTAGTCCATGAATTTATTGAAAACCATGATATGGAGGTCCAATGGAAGAAACCCAAAACGCTAATGGAAGATTGAAGAAAAGAAAAAGGTATCACACCAGAATTTGCTAGAATCCTCTTTATCATTTTCATTTCTCAATCAACAGTTTGTTAATATTTTTTTGCCTTTTTCAAAAAAAAAGAAAGAAAAAGAAGGTGATATATTCATAGAGAAAGATTCATTGATCGACGGAGAAGAAGAAAGGAAAGGACCAGATGCCATGGACCGTATGGACGCCGACATGATGGAGACGGAGGCCACCACCGCCGCCGCAGCAGCAGCAGCGCCAACTCAGCAGGTAGGACAGAATGATGTTGGTAAGGACCTGCTTACAATGGCTCGTAATCTTATTGATCAAGGCAAACCTTCTCAGGCTCTTCAAGCGGTAATCTTCATAAGATACCTTTTCAATTTCGTTCTCTTTTTCTCGATAGGTTAATGGGATTTGTTGGTTTCTTAATTTTTTTTGGGTACTTAATGGTTAGTGAATATCATTTGTGTTTGCAAAAAATGAATAGAAAAAAACACGTTGGGTGATTATGAATATATGTAAAGAACAATGGGGATTTATTATTGTTAAAGAGTAAGGGTTAAAGGAGGTGTCTTGTAGAAGTAAAAAAACGTTCAAAGTTTGAATTTTTGAGGTTGAAAGCAATTCTTTTTATGTCTTGGCATTTATTTGAGAATCCCAATCAATGAGCCAGTCTAAGGATGAACAAATGGTGAAGCATTTTGGTTTTGGAATGGAAAGAACCTAATGCGATTTCCCATGATATTGTTCATCGAAGTAGCTTTTCTTTGTTTTAGAACAATGGGGTTGAAAAAAATCTTGTTCTTTCGACATCTTTCTTATTGATTATAGACTTAAATGTCTTGTTGCTTCGATGTGATTAGTTTCGGATTGTTTCAACTTTCATTACTTTCGAAACTAGCTACTATTTTTGGATATTAATGAATTCGACATTTGCTAGTTGTTCCCCTTTCGAATGTATTAGCTTTAATAGCTTGTTATTTTTCCATCAACCTTGAATTCCGATTGTTAATTAAGTATTGTTCCGCCACTTCTCACTGTAGGCTTTTTGAAGACTGCATTGATGGGTACAAGTATTGGTGGTAAAATACGAGGCATCCGAGTTGACCATCTTGGGCCAAACTAAAAATATCGCTTCTTTATCCTTTTTGGTGTTTGTCGATACAAGAAGGTCAAAAGTAGCTTTGCCTTTCTTAGGCAGGCAGCTATAATACAATTGAATACACACTATTAGTTTAACTCGGGTTAACTAGAGTAAACAAACACAGTAAGGATATGTAATGTCTGAGGTTTGAATTGATAGTTTAGCTAATCAAAGAGAGAGAATCAAAATTAATGGCCTTTCCTAACATAGATTCAGCCCATAAGTCACTTCCTTGCTAGAGAAAGAACTTGTCCTCGAGCGTGGAGTTAGGATAAACTTGGGGAAAGGTCCCCTTGTTACTAATAGTCGAAACCGATAACGGTTGTGGACCTACACAAACTTATAATAGATTCGGCTCATAATATTACTCCCTTGCTAGAGAAAGAGCTTGTCCTCAAGCTCTCGGAGTTAGGATAAACTTGGCGAAAGGCCCTTTTCATTACTAATAGTTGAAACCGATAGGTGTTGTGGACCTACCCAAACTTATTATAGATTCGGCCCATAATATCACTCCCTTGCTAGAGAAAGAGCTTGTCCTCAAGCTCGGAGCTAGGATAAACTTGGAGAAAGGTCCCCTCATTAAGTCAAAACCGATATGGGTCGTGGACCTACACAAACTTGTTATAGATTCGGCCCATAATATTACTCCCTTGCTAGAGAAAGAGCTTTTCCTCAGGCTCAGAGTTAAGGATAAACATGGTGAAAGGTCCCTTCCATTGCTAATAGTTGAAACCGATAGGGGTTGTGGACCCATACAAGCTTATTATAGATTCAACCCATAATATTACTCCCTTGCTAGAGAAAGAGCTTGTCCTCAAGCTCGGAGTTAGGATAAACTTGGCGAAAGGTCCCTTTCATTACTAATCGTCGAGACTAATGGGGCTCATGGACCTACACAAATTTTTTTATTAGCACCATTGAATACATCTTTACCCCTTAAATAAGGACTAGTCTTATTGCGTAAATAGGAAGCCTATTCTAGAAAGGAATTAAATCAACTGAAATAAAATTGCAACCTGAGGAAAGAAAAAAAATAGTAACCTAAGCCTTAATTAGAGAATCAAAAGTAATAGCCTTTCCTAACATAGATTCGGCTGATAATATTACTACCTTGCTAGAGAAAAAGATTGTCCTCAAGCTTGGAGTTAAGATGAACTTGGTGAAAGGTCCCTTTCGTTACTAATAGTCGAAACCGATAGGGGTCATGGACCTACACAAACTTATTATAGATTCGGCTCATAATATTACTCCCTTACTAGAGAAAGAGCTTGTCCTCAAGCTCGGAGCTAGGATAAACTTTGGCAAAAGGTCCCTTCCATTACTAATAGTTGAAACCGACTTAAACAAACTTATTATAGATTTGGCGCATAATTTTACTCCCTTGCTAGAGAAAGAGCTTGTCCTCAAGCTCAGAGTTACAATAAACTTGGCGAAAGGTCCCTTTCATTACTAATAGTCAAAACCGATAGGGTTCGTGGACCTACACAAACTTATTCTCATGTATTAGCACCATTGACTACATCTCTACCCTTTTAACAAGTCTTATTATGTAAATAGGAAGCCTATTCTAGAAAGGAATTAAATCAATTGAAATAAAATCGCAACAAAATGTAAGGAAAGAAATAAAATAGCAACCTAAGCCTTAATTAGAGAATCAAAATTAATGGCCTTTCCTAACGTAGATTCAGCCCATAAGATCAGTCCCTTGCTAGAGAAAGAGCTTGTCCTCAAGCTTGGAGTTAGGATAAACTTGGCACTAGGTCCCTTTCATTACTAATAGTCGAAACTGATAGGGGTTTTGGACCTAGACAAACTTAGTATAGATTCAGCCCAAAATATTACTCCCTTGCCAGAGAAAAAGCTTGTCCTCAAGCTTGGAGTTAGGATAAACTTGGCGAAAGGCCCCTTTCATTACTAATAGTCGAAACTGATAGAGGTCGTGGACCTATGCAAACTTATTCTTATTTATTAGCACCATTGAACACGGTTCTATCCTTTAAACTGTGTTCTATTTTGCATATGTTTGAGCTTCTTCTATATTTCTGCTTGCCAGCTTGCTGATCACTGTTCTGCCATAGCTGAGGATCGTTGGCTCTTGATTCTGCCTTTATTTAGAGACATGCGCCCTGGACCTACTTGCTCCTCTGTTTTAATCTCTGCTTATCTGTTATGGAACAGGTGGTGATGGCTGTAAGAACTAGAGGCGGCGATGAAGCTGTGTTTCAGTCATTATACCGTGCTCGTGAAGTGTACAGAACTAAGCTGCAAGAGAGCACGGCAGTTGATCAGCTGGCTTCTCTGTTTGCTGAGTGTGCAATAGCTGAAGCACAGCCTTTGAAAACCGAACCAGTACCATGCAACCCCAATGATCCATCGGTTGCACCAGATGCTCACGGGACTTCTATACTTGCCGAAACAGGTAGAATGCAAATCGTATTGGACGCATTCTCGGATGGAAGCAGCTTTATCTGTTTACAGTGCGGTGGTCTCGTTAGTAATCATCGTAAAGATGAGCATTATGCATACTGGTGCTGCAATATGTAGAAATTGCTCACTTTATAGAACCTCTCGCAATGCTTGCTATGAGACTCATGACATTGGTGTACCATTTGATAATCAGTATAAATTGTCATTTTACCAATCAAAAGTGAAGCAAAATCTGTTCCTTTGCCATGAATTAGAACACTGTACTTCATCAGTGAGAAGGTTTTTGTCACAGAATAATGAGTTAAAATTTGATTTAGTGCACAATAATGTATCATATAATCTTATTGTACCAAAGTTAGATTGCTTACTTTTATCTATGGAATTATTTGGTTTCAATAGCACTGAATGAGTTCATTCAATGGCACTTCTTTTACCATGGTATTGAAACAGATTGGACCGGTGACCAGACTGGCGCTGGTATACTTGTTCGGGTTGAATCAGCTTTTGAATAGACTATTTGAAATCTGATTAAACCGGTTGAATCAAGACAGGCCTAGTGGTCTGATTGGGTTTACAAGAATCTAGGGAGAGACGTGAAGAGCTAAAGACTTTTCCATTTATAACCATAAGAAGCTGAAACATATGAACATTAAAAATTTACACATTGGTAAAAACTGGAGAACTAAAAAGGAAAAATACTTATTGTACTGCATCTTTCATACAAATTATTCATGACTTTCTTCTCTCAATGTGTATGTTACTGATGAGCAATAAGCCAAAACCTTTGAGACAGCTGAAGGGACTATATCCCTTATATTTTTGCTTAAGCATCAACACTGAAACCATGTCAACGAACTCGGCACACCGTTGTCATCGGCAACATCGGCACTTCTTTACAAGCAAGAAAAAATAAACTATTTATATTTGAAGATGACAAACCTATAGTGTTGATATTTTCAAAATCAACTATACTGATACGGTGTATGTAGATTCCTATTAGCCAGTTCCGATACACTGCATCAACAAAGAGAAAAAGATCATGATTCTAATAAGCTATCGTACTAAGGAAAAAAATTACCTGCAGTTTTTCCTAGGTTCCACTGCACCGTGGCCAGAAATCAAAGATTAATACGGCCGATATAATCTCGTACCATGGAATATCGAACTCAGTACAGAAAACTTCGTGAACGAGGCTTTGCCTTTATAATGTTTTCGTCACTGTGCCTAATCCATTCTGAGAGTCTCCAGGGCTTTTGCCATTTCCATTTGTATTGTACGTGCCATTTGTTATGCCATCTTTTCCACCTCCATAGTTTTCCATTACCGGGTCGTCCTATGGCGACTAACTTTTTCATTGGTAATTGACTGAGTGGTACCATCTACGCAAGCAGAGGGAATCCAACCATGGATGAAAGTTGATTGCAAGTTGCAACACTATGATTAAGGTTAGATAATGGCATTACCTTTCGTGTTTGATCTATGAACGACACCAACTCTCTGACTGGGACGTTTACTATACCAGGGCTATATTTCAGCTGTTTCTGTACTGGCACAGACATTGGAGACAACGAGCCATTCATGTCATCAGCGATGTGCTTCAATGAATTCGGTGATGTAGCCAATGCAATGGCGACAGCTTGCTCTCTTAATTTTAGCTCATTCTCTACATCTTCTCGTTGTAACTCGCTTTGTCGCAACTGACTTACAAGTTCTTTAAGCTGTTCTTTCATTTCCTTGATTTCCATGTCTTTTTCCCATAATTGGCATCTGTTCATAACATATAAGTACCATTTTAAAGACCTTTATTAACCATAATTTGTTTGTTCTAGAGAAAGTACCTTGCATCACCAAGAGAATTAAACATGTATTGAAGTAAGTTCTTTGCATCTCCCATGGACCGCAACTGATTCCAACGCCCACGGTTAGTTAAAGAACGCTCTCGTTCTTCTGCTTCCGAAAGTTGTGAAGCCATTGCTATAAGTGAATCCGATGATATGTTAAGCATATTCTCAAGTGAAGCTATTCTAGTCATTCTTGCATTTAGTGTCATTGAGGATGCCCTGTAGAGCAGTACAATACATCAATATAACCCGTATGGCGGAAGATAAAATGCATGTAAACAACCGATACCTTGCAAATCTGTTCTTCAAAACAGCTAACTCTTCCGCCATTGCAGCTCGACTGGTGTTTGAGCATAATAAATGAAAGTGATATAAGAATAATTTTTATATATCATGCATCAGTATTAGTACACAAAAGGGATTTTGTTACATACACTTGGCTTTGACTCTCGTACTCAGACCGAACTTCATGTACATTCACCACCACTTCTAATTCGTGTTCTAGCCATTGTTGTAATGCTTTCTCATTTGTCTGCAAAAGCATACCTGAGTTATCTTGGGCAGATGATTTACGAGCTTTGAGCAACTCTTTTAGTCTCTTGGTAGCCATGGCTGCCTCCTCGGTTTTTCTTTGGAGAAACATTTTCTGCCGTTGGTTTATAGCTTGCAGCTTGTGTCTTTCATACTCATTTCTCCAGCCCTCTTTTCGCAACTACTTGTACATTCATGTTATTAATTAAGTACGTAACGAAGTGTGTGATTATTCTTATGTAATATCAGAATGTAATATACAAGGCACCTGCAATAGTTCTTTTTCTCTACAAGCTTTCCATTGACGGAATTGTTCGGCCTCTTGTTTTATCCTATGTTGTAACTGAACCTTTTGTGCCTTTATGAATTGAATTTCATCTTGCAGTTGTTTTGTTGCTTCATCGCTCTTATGTTTCAGCTTTAAAACTTGAACTTGGTTCTCTTGTTTTCTCTTAAAATCCAGAATCTGTGCTTCAAGGGACTTCAGTTTTTGAGCATGTATGTCCTGCACTCTTTGTTTTTGTCCTTCAGAACCGGCAGAAAGATTTTCAATTTCAGCCAGTAAACGATCTCGTTCTTGCTGCAACAATGAAATATGTTAACAAATGTTAAACAAGCACGGTTTTTCTTCGAGTTAAGCAAAAAAAGCAATGTGTTTTTAAACCTGCACAGCTCTTTTCTCATCTTCTAGTTCCTGAATTTTCTTCCCAAAATGCTGCTTGAGTGCAACCGTGTCGCCTCTGAAAAGTTTCATCTCGGACTATTCGAAACATAATAGATGAACATAGAAGAATTAGCTAGTGTTTGAAAAGTTACCAACAATTGAACAATATACCTCTTTCTCCTCGAGACGTCTATTCAACTTGTGTAACTCTTTGTCCATCGTGTTCGGTAGAAGTTTGTGCTCCCATTCTTTAGCTGCCTCTTCATCAAAGTTTCTCGAATCTATTTCACATTGCTCCGTAATGTTGCATTTTTTGCGGTACTCATGAAGTTTTTGGCAAAGATCCTCATTAGTAGCTTCAAGCCAAGCAATTCTTTCCTCGAGAACCTACAACAATAATTCCTATTAGAATACTTGTGGACTGAAACAAGTAGTTAAGGGTAACATGATACCTGCACTTCATCGGAATCCCCACGAGCACAAAGTTCGGCTTGCAGATACTGTAATTGTTGACGCATTTTTAGCATCTCGTTGGACATAGGATCTCGGTTAACCTATTTAAAGCCAAAAATAAGAATGAAAATCCTGTATGGAAACTATTTTGAAAATCATTCTCTTTGAACTTACAACAGGCTTGTTTTGGATATTACGAACTCGATTTGCATACTTCAAAGTATTAAGAGTTTCCTCGGCATTGCTATCGGCCGGACTAATGCAGGCTGCAACGAAAGAAATTCGTTAAGGAATGCTTGCCACCAAGTGTAATAAAATAATGGCAGTACCTATCATGACAGTTCTGTTGTTGCCACCAAGTGAATCCTGTCCAAAAATGCTTGCATTTTCAGCGCTTAATACAAAACAAATCGAGGCAACATAAAGATATCAATATACCAGTCATACCTGCAAAAGCCGAGTGAGTTTACTATCTCGATATGGAACGTGAATACCTTCTTTGCGTTTTTTTTCGTCACCAAGTGCACTAATGACATTACCAAGTGCAAGCAAGCCCTTGTTGATATGAACTCCTATTTAGATGATACATGGCAATTACTTGATGGAGAAGATTACTTTCGTGATACGAAGAAACAATAAGTGATGCCACTAACCTTCTTTAAAACGCATACCATCAGAACCTGTTCTTTTTGCTCGTTCCGAACCAGCGAGGTCTACTAAATGTAACTTGGCACAAAGATATTCTTCATTCATAACGTCATTAGTACTTCCATCTCCGGTAATAGGCATTTGCTGTAACGTGATGATGAAGATTGCATGCGAGCGACTATACAAACACATATCGTTACAGGAAATTATTACTAAAGCATACTAAATTAACGAGAACAGAACATGAATTAACCTTGATTGGTTGTTCATGTTCGTACTCCCGGTTGCTCGACTCAACGATCCTTGCTCTAAGCAAGCTGCCATTTCTTTTAATGTAGTAACACTAACTTCAGTAGATCCTGCTAATGTAATAACGCCATTCGATGATTCACGAATCTGAATAGGTGGTTTTCCGGGGACATGTACTTTTCCCGTGCTCGCAGTATCTGATTTGTTCGGAGACGTCGGATCCAACAAATCATGCACTTCTTCTTTCAAAATCTTTCAGCATAAAAACCATATATGTAAGAACTATAAATTATGAAAACATTTACAGTTCTCTTACAGGAAATGCATGATAACAAACCTCAATGAAGGAAACATGTAATTGGAACTGGATTTGATGTTTTAGACTATCAATCTTGTTGAACAAAGCATTCATTACTTGTGGAGTGATTCCTATATGACAACTATCTTTGAAACCTGTTCCCATAGTATATGTTTTACCTGATCCAGTCTGCAAATTGGAACTTAAAATCACAACAACAAAACTGAAAGCTATACAATAGTTATCAGTGTCTTGTAAGAGATTCAACTGTATATACCTGACCATAAGCAAGAACAGTAGCATTATATCCTTGGAACAAACCATTAACAAGTGGAACAATACATTCATCGAACATGGAAGATGCCGGTGAACCCATGGTGCTACCGTAGACATGATCAAATGTAAAGGAATGTGTCCCAATTTGAACCTGTAAGAAACAAACATAGAAACTAACTAAATTCAGCATTTAATCACCCAAAGATCCAGATCTCTATATGAACAAGCAATTTTTTAACAGTGTGAACACTTGTATTTGGTCTAAAAAGTGACAGTACCTGAGGTTTCCCTGGGGTAACAGTAACACAATCATTACAGCCTTGAAGCTTTTCATCAACAATAAGTGGTCTTACATGAACAGCAACCTTAACACAACAATCCTCAGAAACTGGAGTAGTTTCCATAGGAAACAGCTAAACAAAGAAAAAAAGTTTCACAATTTCCAAACACAAAGAGAAAACAAATAAAGAAACACCCCCCCCCCCCAAGAAAAAAAAAGAGAAAATAATATTCCTTTTTTGTAAGAGTTTTGTTTTTTTAGTAATGCAACAACTAGTGAAGGGAATGAGTTGCCTGCTGTTGTGAAAGAACAAAGAAGAAAAGAAATAGAGAGGTAGAGGAACTGCAGGGAAGGGTAGTTGAGGAACAGTCATATGATTTTTTCTTTGCCTTCACTACAAAATCCCACAAGTAAAATTAAAACATACTTTCATGACACTCATTCCCTTTTCAATCTCTGTTTGTATCTATGTTTCTAACCTTACTTGTTCTTTTTTTTGTCTTTTTTAGCTCTACCCTGTTTACTTGTCTTACAGAATGTTTGGAAAGGAGAGAAAACGAAATGTATAATCTTAGTTTCAAACAATTTCTCGTTTGGAAACTGAAAGAAAAGAGGTAAATAATAATTATTTATGTAAAATTCAATTTTCTTTTTTAAAAATTGCACTGGTTGTAACCTTATCGATCAATTGTACTGAAAACCGATCAATGCATCTCCTAGAAGTAAGGCAGATAATTGTTAAAGATGTGTTGTTATGATATTTTAATTATTTTTAATTTTAATAATTTATTTAATTGAAATTGAAATAAAAATCAAGGGAGGGATTATAGATAAATTATAAATTTTGGATCAAAATGCAATCTTACCATTATACTTATTTATATTTTCGTAAATCCTGAAGAGATTAATAGACATATTTATCATTATTAGGGAGTCAAGACTACGGAGCCTAGTTTTCAATAATTCATTAAGAAAAAGTAATTTAATATATTTTAATTATTAAATACAATAATGAATAAATCTATGCATCACACAAGGATGAACCTAGATTTAATTTATTCTCGTATTTCACTTAATTTCTCATATTAGTTTACGGTGGAATGTAATTAAATACGTGGACCAAATTTTAAATGAAATTATAAATATTACATGAATAATTTTAATATGATAGGTTAGAAAGAAGAAATAGTTCTAAAATTTTAATGATATTGTTTGTTTTCTTTAATATGTTTATTCAAACTATCCAATTATTAATTGTAAGCTAACTCAAATCCGAGTCCGATATTTAAAGTCTAAGCTGACTTTGGATTGATTGAAGTGTCTAATTGATACTATACTTAATTAAACAATTTAAAATTTATAATGTTTGATGCAAATAATCCTATATATATTTATATATATATTTTTTTGGTACATATTACAAATTGAGAAATAGAATAACAACAATAAAGTTTAAACCTTGATATTTGGATTTCAACAAAGAATGGATATTTTAAAAAACAGAATTGGTATTCGAATCGGTGAGACCATCAATTTTCGTTTTAACTAATTTTACAGTGAATCTATTAATAATTAAATAAATATTTAAAATATTCACAAAATTAATAAAAATATTTAAAATTATAAAATTCATCAGTTCTTTCTTTTTTCCATTTTGGGTTTTTGTTATAAGATTTCATGATCGTAACGTATGGTAGAAAACAGGATGACACAAACACATAAGCCATGTGATATCTAATCATATACGATTTTTGAAAAAAAAACAAAAAAAAAACTTTGGTTCATACATTTATAGACTTTTATTAGATATATTGTTTTTTTGGTGTTTAGTACCAATAAAGGCTCATTTCCGAAATTATTTATAGAAATTGTCGTTTTTAAAAATAATAATGAGTATGGACTGAAAACCTAAAAACGTGCTGATGTAGACGCGTTTTCAGGAGATAACCCAGAAAAATGCTTTCATGTCAGCACTTTTTTCCTTGTGTCAGATTTTTATACTTTTTTTTCCTGACCGTTGGAGGCCCAACGACCAGATTTTTAAACAACCATTGGAGGTGACTGTTGAGGGAAAACACGGCCAAAAGCGCGTCTTCGTCAACGCTTTTTAGTGAAGCATGTCCACATCAGAGCGCTTTTGCTTGACACAAGAAAAAAAGCGCTGACGTAGAAGCGTTTTTCTGGGTTATCCTCTGAAACGCATCCACATCAGCGCTTTTTTAGGTTTTTGGTTCATACCCATTATTATTTTTAGAAACGGCCCATTTCCGTAAATAATTTCAGAAATGAGCCTTTATTGGTACTAAACCCTTTTTTTGGTTTAAATTGTTAGCTACGATTTGACAATATTAATTTTAATATTATAATTCATTGAAAAAAGTCATTGTGGCCCTTTTATAGTTACCTCAAAAATTTTAAAATATTTTTCATCACCATACTTAAGCTCAAGTGTTTGGAAAATAAAATATAATCAATAATAATTTTTACAGTTATCTCAAAAAAATTAAAATATTTTGGGGCACTATACTCAATCTCAAGTGCACGAAAATGAAATATAATAAACAATAATTTTATAGCTATCCTAAAATTTTTAAAATACTTTTGCACCACCATACTCAAACTCAAGTGCCTTGAAATTGAATTATAATAAATGATAATTTTATAAGTATCACAGAAAATCTTAAAATATTTTTGAACCACCACACTCAAGTCTAAGTGTCTCGAAATAAAATATAATAAATAATAATTGTTACAATTATCCCGAAAATTAACTTTCCGAATTTTTTTAATTTTTGGATAACTGTAAAATTATTATTTATTATATTTCATCTTCTTGGCACTTGTGCTTGAGTATGGTAGTCCAAAATAATTTTTAAATTTTACGGATAATTGTAAAAAATATTTATTATATTTCATTTTAAAAATGTTAAAATTTTTATTTATTTTGAAATTATTTAATAAAAAATACAAGTTTAAGGGTAAAAAAGGAGAATCTAAATAGAAGGATAAAACGATTTTTTTTAAGTTGAAAAATCAAATAAATTATTATGTTTATTAAATTTATGTTAGATTTAGGCATATCTATTTACATGGTTTTCAAATTTCATTTTACTTCAAATTCAATATATATAATTATATAAGTGAATATTAAACAAATTAAATATAAATTCGAGCCTTAAAAATGACATAACTTAATAAAATTAAGTCGAATGTATAGTGAATAAATTTAGAAATTAAAAAGCAATTATCATATTCTAGCACAATGTTTCTAAAGCCCATGTCCCGAGCAAGATCCTGCGCGCCTCGACCCACATAGGGTGCACATACTCGAGCAGTATTTGTGTGCAACCCCGCAGCACCATACCGTCCGCATCATGGGTGATAGCTCCCACGCCTACCACTCGAGCAGCAATATCAACTGCGACATCCACGTTTAATTTAACAGAGCTTTGGTCGGGTGAACGACATCTTATTGTGATATCCACTCCAACAATTTAGCTTTTTCGGCTAAAACGACGCCAATTCTTGTTCATCAATCAGCTATGTTATCATTAGCCTACCATTGGCTACTATCTACTAATTCAAAGTGGAGACGTTTATGCTTGATTATTTTGATAGTCAACTGAGAATCTTGTTTAATAGATGTCAAATCGTATTTTGGATATGCTGATTATAATTCTATAACTCACAATATTATATCACAATCCGCATAACATTCAAAATCAATATATTTTTTATTTAGTCAATCATTGTCGTAACTCTCAACAAGAGCTTACCATCATAAAACTCTAAATCGCAAAATCTACCTTTTCCTATCAAATGTCCACATTTTTTTTTGTTGTCATCAATCTAAGATAGTTGCTCTAGTGACCATCAATCGTGCAGGGTATAATAATGTAGCATATTAAACATTCAAATAAATTTGTTATTATCCTTTCCTAGTTTTGAATTATTAGTTTATCTTATTGGTAAATTAGCTGTTTGAATTTCTATTTTAAATGTAACCATCCATCTTTAACTCTATAGATGTATTTTTCTATCAATACATTAATGGAGCCATTTCATAAGCCTCCGTTACTTCAATAAAAAACTCTAAACCTTAAATCTTAAATTTTAATTTTAAATCGTAAAATTCTAATAATCTAGATATAATTTTAAAATTAATAAAATGTTTAAAATTCATTTTCTCCAAAACTAGTATTCCCACCTATGCTTCACATGGAGTTAAATATTTATTCTTTTATAGAGTAAAAAGTTAAAGGTTGCAATATGCTCTAAGTTTTATACTATTTATATTTTTGGAATTTAACTTTCATAATTTTATTTTCAGAAATTTAATCTCTACTTTTCAAGTTTAAAAATGCAGGTCTATTTATTAACATTGTTAAAATTCATTTGTTTAAATTTATTGGTGTGGAAATTTGAAATTAAAAAAAACTCACTTGGTATCCATGTAACAAAATGACAATATAATAGACTTGAATTTAAAAGAGAATTTTAACAGTGTTAACAAATTTTAAAAATTCACATTAACATTTTAATCAAAATAAAGTATTTAGACTAACTAATGACATTACAAGAGTTGAGGTACTAAATTATTTCAAAATCAAGTATAGAGATTAAATCTCAAATTTGAGCGAAGTATAAATATCAAACTGAAAATTAACTATTCTTATATAATCTCAAAAACTGAAAATTAGACTTGTTCAAGGACTATAGATTTTGTTCTATTCGGATTAGGTTTGTGTAAAATCTTTTTACATAAAATCAATTTGATGAGACCTGAATTATTATTTATTAATGCAATGTATTTTAATTAGAAACAAAATCTATAGTCCTTTGAATAAATATATAAAGGCTAAGGGTTAAATTTGTTATCATCGTTATACATAAAACACCAAATAAACATTTAACAACACAATTTTGATAAAATATTATTTTATTTTTAATCTAACGTATATGAATTAACTTACTACTTTTATATAATATAATACGAAGACTACTATAATATTTTTATCAAAATTAAACCCACCCAACAATAGATTTTCTTTTTCGAATTCAGACCAAACAACTAAAGGAAGGCCCATTTTTTTTTTTTTTTGGTCCTTCTTAGGGATTAGCATGTCAATTATTTAAAAAAAAAGGATTATTCCATCTTAGTTTCCCAACCTTGAAAAGGTTTCAAAAGTACACATTCATATGTCATTGTGTTGAATTATTTCCAATATGTTGTTTTATGTCGGTCCAATTATTTTGGGTTTCATTTTCCTACACGCATGTTTCTATGTTACACCTTCACATGGCTTGTCAGAACTCTAAAGTCAAAAGTTATATACCGGTGCAATATTCATCATTAATTGGACATTTCTACGTTTCTATTTTTAGAAGTAAATACCACGTTACTCAACAAATATTGGGCACATGAGGATTGACTCAATTTCATCAAAGGTCAAGTTTTAAATTAGTGTCTAAATTTTTTTTATCAATTTATTTATTAAATTTGGTTTAAATGCGTAAATATGTTTCATATTAGATTCTGTTTGAGTTGACAAAAAATATTAATAAAATATTTTAAAGTTTGAGGACTAATCTAATATTTGAACATAATTTGAGAATATTTTATGCAAGAGAATATTGTTTTTTATTCTTTTGACTCGAATTTAGTGTATCTCTGAATGTTAAGTACAAAGTATTTATTTGACATGAAGTCAAGTTACGAATTAGGAAAAGAGTAATTACATTAATGGGGTTAGAACTTGAGTGGTGTTACAAATTGGGAAAGGGAGAATTACATCAATAAGGGTTTTTCTTTTGCATAAAGTTAAGTTACAAATTGAGGAAGGAGGAAACTTTTTAGGTACAATACGAGTCCAAACTCTTAGACCCACACACGCTACACTATCATACAGGCAAGCCTGTGGATTGAACATTGGACTCGGGTCTGGATGAACTCACTTTAGTCAATTAATCTATTGCTCAAGTTTCAAGAATGAAGAATTACATCAATAGGGTTTGAACTCTTATCATGTTATAAATTAAGAAAGGAAAAATTACATCAACGGAATTTGAATCTTGATTATTAAAGAAGTATCAACAAAAATCTTAAACCACTACTCGTTTATAGGTTTGATATATTAAATCAAAATTTATTATTAATTTTTTTTGAATAAATTTCAATTATTATTTTAGGATAAACAATGTAGGAATTTGCATTATTCTTTTAACATATTCCCCCATGTGCTTTCTACCCCACATGCTTCCACATCACTAAAAATTAATTCTCAACCTTTTATTTTTATTTTTATCAAAGCACCAATCTTTGTCCCCATTTCATTCTATTCTTACCAGCAAAAAGTTTTTAACCCAATTATCAAAAAAATTAACTGTAAACAGTGCACCATGTTGTTTCATTAGTACAATTTAATATCTAAGGTTTTTCATTATTCATATAAATGTAATGTGATACATGCACGACCGATCTTCAATCGCCATGGGACATCTCAACCCAAAAATGTCAGGATCTCATTTAAAAAGTCGTTGCAAATCTATTAATTTTCCAAGTTTGAAAATTGACAACTTTGGTGATTGGAATTTAATAAATTTCAAACCACCCGTGCATGTATCATTCCCCCTTTCCTCGAAAAAATTCGTCTTCGAATCTTGTCTTTTATCGAATTTTAATTTGCTTTGCTTAGCTTTTGACATTGTTGTTAGGTTTTAAGATGATTTGAACTCATCACATTCATAAATCTGAAATTGTGCTTATAAGAGACCTGCATCATAATAATTAATTTCAAACATCATAATTATTACAAAAAGAAAATCTAAATTGGATTCTTTTTATCTTGTCAACCATCATATAATTTTTCTGCCGTAAATAAAACACCAAAATTGCTGATAAAGATCTTTGTGTGCCCTCTTATTGGTAATAACCCTTTTGATGATAAAATTAAAACCTTTTTTCAATGTGTTGGAGAAATAACATGTGCTGGATTGTGGGGTTTCAATCATGGGGATGCTTTCAATTTTGCAATTAGGTTGTGGGATTTTCCAGAGCTTTGGTTCGGCTCCTTTTTTCTTTTTCTTTTTTAAAGTCTTTTCGGAAATATTTTTATGTTATATATATTTGGATACAAACAAGAAATATAATTCTTTAAAATGAATAATAAGGAAGATGTTAATTTTATGTTGGTGTAAATGAATCCTTTTCTATATTGTATATTTTCTTTTGGGCAACTACTTCCATCCGTTCTAGTAACTATTGGCTGCGTACCCAGCCTTCTTCAATTGCCTCCCAAGCAGCAACATCATCAGACATGATAAACGCCTTCATATGAGGTTTCCGATAAACGTAATTTAAAGGGCCTACTAGAAGCGGAGCCCGAGATACCAAAATTTCTTCTCTCATAGGTTCCATAGTTTCAAACTTATCATTGGATCCTCTTCAAGTGCCTTATAAAGGAAAGTTCTAATGCCAATTGAAACAAAATTAGCCGGCAAATATGATAAATTCTACTATGCCTAGAATTCGTTGCAACGATAAATAGAACAAAAATTGAACTTATCAGGAAACAAGAGAGGAAGAAGAAACGACAAAACCAATATTTGTTAACGTAGTTTAGACACAAAAGTCCTACGTCTGTGAAGCCTTACTTAAAATATACTCTTATTCAATCACTAAATCAAACAACCGTAACAATTTATCTCTATCGGCTAAAACTCATAACCCCTTACAAGCCAAATTCATACCGTCACAATAGAGAACAAAACCACAATCAATAAACACCAAATATCACTCTCAACTCTACTCAAACAAGTTTATCACCAATCAAACTGTTAAGTATGACTCCTATTTTCAGTTAAATTTGAGAAATAATCTTCTAGTTAAACTCTGTTTATTTGTTTCAATCAAACACTGATTAGTTTAGATTATTTTATTATTATTTGACATATGAATTTAGCCTATAAATAGGCTCTTTTACAACTTTAAAAAAAAACCCCATTTAGAGATTAGAACTCATAACACATTTAGAGAATTTTGTATTTACGTTTTGAGGATTCTTTATTTTCGGAGTTTGGGTTTAGTTTTATCTCCATATTTTGTAAAATATTTAGTTTTATCTCCATATTTTATCTTCATTCTTTTGCCATTATAGTAAAATTATCTTTGCTCGTGGTTTTTTATCCTCTTTGGAGGGGTTTTTCTACGTTAAATTTGTGTGTTCAATTTCTCAATTTATTCCACTATTTTTGTTACTTGTTGCTTAATCAGGTCGATCCCTAATAAGTGGTATCAGAGCTAGTTTAATTTTCATAGATCAACCCATTCAAATATGGCAACAACAAGGTTTGAAATTGAGAAGTTCGATGGTGAGACAAATTTCAATCTGTGGCAAGTCCGGATGATGGCAATTCTAGTTCAATCCGATTTAAAAAAGGTTGTTACCGGAAAAAAACTTGAGAATCTAAATAAAACAGAATGGGAAGAGCTTGATGAAAAGGCCTTGTCTGCAATCCAGTTGTGCCTCGCGAATATGGTATTGCAGAAGGTATTGATGGAGAAGACCTCATCTGCCTTGTAGAAAAGGTTAGAAACTCTTTATGCGACTAAGTCTATGGCTAACTGTTTAGTGTTGAAACAACGTCTATTTACGTTTCGCATGAACAAAGGTGAGCTTCTTAGAGATCACATCAGTGAATTCATTACTCTTTTAAATGATTTAAAGAGAGGTTCATATTGATGATGAAGATCAAGCTATGCTATTATTGTGCTCTTTACCCCCTTCATACAAGTCTTTCAGGGAGACCCTGATTTATGGCAGAGACAAACTCTCGTTCGAAGATGTGAATGGTCATTTGTTGAGTAGAGACAAACTCGACAATGAGCTTTACTTGGATAGCAAGGCAAATAGGCAAACTTCCGTTTTGATAGCATCAAAGAAACGAGACAAAAGGTGTCGCTATTGTAAAAAGTTAGGTCACGTCAAAGCAGATTGTTATAAACTGCGAAATAAAAGAGTTGCTGAGAGTAACGAGGAAGATGTAGCTAGTGCTAATTTGATCGATGAAAGCAGTGATGATTTCTTGTTAGTGTCAACGAGCGATAACTCTAAGCTCATGTCCGAGTGGATCCTAGATTCGGGATGTTCTTTCCACATGTGTCCCAATAGAGAATGGTTCTCCACATACAGTTCGGTTGAAGGTGGAGTTGTGCGCATGGGAAACAATTCATCTAGTAAGGTAATTGGTATTGGTACTGTTAAAATTAGGATACACGATGGGACGATTATGACACTCTCAGATGTTAGGTATGTACCTGATTTACGAAAGAATATCATCTCCTTGAGTATTTTAGACTTGAAAAGATGTAGAATCAACATCGAGTCAAGCGGTATTAAAGTATCTCGTGGAGCTTTCGTTTTGTTAAAAGGTAAAAGAACTGACAGTCTTTATATTCTGGAAAGTTCTACAGTGACCGGTGAAATCGGACGTCCCTCGTCCGTTACAGAGTCGAAGTCAACTCGTTTGAAGCGGAGGCAACTTGGTCATAGGAGGGAAAAATGTATGATCGCTTCGTTGAAGAGAGGTTCTCTTTTGGATGCAGGTTGTGAAAAGTTAGGGCACTGTGTTCGTGAAAATCAGACCCGGATTAATTTTGATTTGGCAGTGTACAAGTCGAAGGCTAGAAGTCTTCCAGTTTCTAAGCACAAATTCGACTCAGTTAATTCCCTGCATAATTCAAGATAGGCTCGTGGCGGGCTTTGGCAAAGATGGCGTTGTAGAAATATGAGTCAAGGTGGAGATTTGTTAAGTATGACTCTTATTTTCAGTTAAATTTGAGAAATAATCTTCTAGTTAAACTCTGTTTATTTGTTTCAATCAAACACTGATTAGTTTAGATTATTTTATTATTATTTGACATATGAATTTAGCCTATAAATAGGCTCTTTTACAAACATTAAAAAAAAACACCCCATTTAGAGATTAGAACTCATAACACATTTAGATAATTTTGTGTTTACGTTTTGAGGGTTCTTTATTTTCGGGGTTTGGGTTTAGTTTTATCTCCATCTTTTGTACTCTTCATTCTTTTGCCATTATAGTAAAATTATCTTTGCTCGTAGTTTTTTATCCTCTTTGGAGGGGTTTTTCCACGTTAAATTTGTGTGTTCAATTTCTCAATTTATTCTGCTATTTTTGTTACTTGTTGCTTAATCAGGTCGATCCCTAACATAAACAAGAATATGAAACGCACAACACAAGAAAAATAATCACCATGTAGACTCAAATCAACTATTTACCACATATTTCTTTATAAAATACAAATAGCTCAAATCTTCTTCTTTTTTACATATGTATAGCGGATGAATAATCAATATGTAGACTCAAATCAACTATTTACCATAAGAGCATTAGAAAACTTGGTAGTTCTTCAAGCATGGCCAGAATTTTTGATAACTCCATTACTTTTTGATATTCTGTGCATTTTGATATCCTCAATCAAACGTTTCAAATCATTATAAGATGAATGGCCTTCTTCAACAGCTTTCTTTGCTAATTCCCCAAGTTTTTTAGCTCTTTTGTTCATATCAATTGCCTCCTCAGTATCCCCCATCACTGCATTAATCGTCATGAGAATATCATCCCCACTTTTTATCACTAGTGAATCCTCCGTTGCCCATGCTTTCCACACCTCGTTGCCAATTGATACTCCCAAATTCAGCACTTGAGTCACCAGCTTTTCATTGTAGAATTGCTCGGCGAAAATCGGCCATGTGATGAAGGGTACACCTGCAACAATCCCTTCGAGTATCGAGTTCCACCCACAATGTGTTAAGAAGCCTCCAATGGCTTCATGTTCGAGTATCAACACTTGAGGTGCCCACCCTCTAATAAGTAAACCTTGCCCGTTTTTGTCCTCAAATCCTTGTGGCAACCATAGCTCTTGCTCTTCATCTTCGAACTCACCGTTGCTTGTTTTTAACACTTTCCCAACAACCCAAATGAATGGATGGCCCGAAGCTTCGAGTGCATAAGCAATCTCCGTTGTTTGTTTTTTGTTGAATCTAGTTAAGCTTCCAAAGCAGATGTAAAGAACAGATCTGGGTTTTTTGCAATCAAGCCAATTAATGCAGTCGTGCTTCGAAATTGATGTTTTTTCACCTCTATCAACTTTATCAACAGTGTCTCTATTGACCAGAGAAACGGGGCCAATATGCCATGCTTTGATTCCTAAAACATTCCTACAATGATCTGCATAACCAGGCTCTAGCTCATAAAAACTGTTCATCAACACCCCAAAGCTCTTCCTCTGGGATTCTCTTAACTTATCGAATAACTCAGAGAATTTATTTTTGGCTTTAACAATGTCTGGCAACTGTGATCTAGTGAGTTTCACTTCATGAGGCAGTCCTGGAACAACGAATGTTTCAGTCTCCGACTCGATGCTCTTATGAGGCTCATAAAGTGTAATATTCTCCAAGAGACAAAGGTTAAAGAATCCGCTTCCATTGAAGGCAATCCTTGCAATGCCAAGCTCATTGGCAATATCCAGAGTCCACGGACAAAGAGAATCAGAGACTATGCAGTCAGGGTGGAGATCACTGAACAGCTTTTTTATTTTGGGTTGAAGCAATTCGATGGCATGGAAGAGCTTTATGGACATTTCTGGGGTTGGGGCTGAAACCACGTTCTCGCAACCTTCGGGCAATCCAACCTCAGTGGAAGGTAATGAGATGATTTCAAGTGTAATGTCTCGACCTAATTTAACATCTCGATCAATGACGTTTTTTATGCGAAGGGCATTCATGGTTGTGATGATAATGGTGACCTTAGCGCCGAAAGCAGCAAACATCCTCGCCATGTCCACCATTGGCATCATGTGACCAGGTGCCATGTAAGGAAAAAACATTGCATGTATTTGATTTCCATCGCTTCCCATGTTATGATGATAAGCTTTTCTCTTGTTTGCCAAATTTGAAGCTTTTTCTCCTTCTTTTTGTTTGAAATGTGTAATCAAACTCTTATATCAAAATTCAAAGGGTAAAGGGTGTATATATATATGTGTGTGTGTGTGTGTGTGTGTGTTTTTAGAAGTAGGTTTTAATATTAACAATAAACTAACTCTAAAAACAGATTAAACACGGCAATGGTAGGCTATGTTTGTGGTAATTTGCATGAACAACTTGAGAAACAATATTGTTTTCCCTAAATAAAGAAGAAATACAATAATGGTGGGCAATGTTTTATTAGTTTTGGTTAATTGGAAAGTTCTTCAATGATTCATGGGCACATCATATAAAGGCCTGTTAATACCCGAAGACCCAAACCCAGAAAGCATAAAGGCTTTGTACCTAATAATTAATTAAAAGCTTGGTTTAAGATGAACCTTTCTTATAATTCGTAATATTTTTTAAATTTTTTATAATTATTAATAATTTTTTAAATTTTTTATTTATTAATTTGTTTAGCCTGTATTTTTTTGAAATAATTATTAAAAATTAATATATTTTTATAATTTTTATTTTTTATTTAAATATTTGTTGATGTGGCAAAATACCATGCTATTAGGTACACATGGATGCCACGTTCCACCATCTGCTTGCTCCATCAGCCACATCAACAAAATTTAACGGTTAAACATGGTCAACATTAACAGGGGCTTAATTGATTAAATTTTCACTTCTCAATTTGATGTAAATTTTTCATGAGAGCATATTTGATTTTTTTTTTTTGCTCTTTTTATGAGAGGTTTTTTTAACCACTAAGTGAAATATTTTTGTTTCTTCTTGATGTCCAAAACCTCCACATTCATGGCTTTCAATTCTCATCTTCTTTGGAGATGGTGCATCTTCTTTCAACAAGATTTTCCCTTTGTCTCGGTTGATATTCTTCTCATATCTTCTTTCTTCAAAAAGTTTTGCATACTCTATTGAAGTTCTTAGTGAGTAAGACTAGCTTCTCTCCAAGTTCAACAATAGAAGTAATTGTTGAATCAGGTGTACGTTGTAACCACAATTTAGACATTAAAAGCAATGTTCTTTTCATCTTTCACCTTCTACATTTTAGATTCTTCTTAATCCAATTCAAAAGTTGCAAGTGAACATATGAACTCGTCAAGTTTGGAAGTGGTATCATTTTTAATTTCTTCGATTGTAATAACTTTTATAATGAACCTTTCTTTCAAAGATAAAAAAAACAAAATTATTCTTCATCCATTCTTAAATTTCTAAACTTGAAAGAAAAGATCTAGAGCTCGGACATACGAATTGATACATTACCTTCATGTTGATCTTAAAGAAGTGTCCAAGCATCTTTGACAGATTTACACATAGAAATGATTTTGATTGTTTGATTGAAAATTGCATTCAAGGCTTTTGAGTTGTAATGTGTACCCTTCCTTCTGTGATAGTATACTTCTCTTTAGCAGGCTTAGGTGTGGTTGTTCTATCAACATTTGTTGTAACATGATGTGTGCACCTCCACTTGTATATATAACCTGTTATATAGTACATCTATCACATGATAGCTTGGATATATAACATGTTAAAAAACAGAGACCTCTCAAATTTTTTTGAAACTATTTTTTTAATGCACCAGATTTAAAATGATTCATCCAATAAAGTACACACATATTTACAACTAGGGTTATAAATGAATCGAGCTTGAATGAACGAACTTCTATTCGTTCATATTCGTTTGTTTAATTTCAATTTTGTTTGTGTTCGGTTCGTGTTCGTTAAGAATCTCAAAATTTTTATTTGTGTTCATTTATTTAAAATTATGAATCTTAATGTTCGTTTGTTTAATGTTCATGTTATCAAACATGTTCGTGAACATATAATTGAACATGTTTACGAACAATGTTCATGAAAAATAAATAAACAAACAAACAATAAATAAACATATATTGTTTTTAGATATAAAATAATTAAATATAAATATTAATAATTATATTATAAATAAAAAATACAAATCAAAATAATTTTATTAATATATATTAACGGAACAATAGACGAAAACCTCAAAATTTTGTTTATATTCATTTATTTAATTTAATAAATAAACATAAATAATAATAAAAAAACGAATTATTCATCAAACATTCTGTTGATGGAAAATAAATTTGACTTCGCACTGGTTTTGTTAGCTGAATCCATGGATAAATATTCAACTTATTTTTAATGCACATTTAACGGCATTTGGCATCTCAGCCGACGAATTTCTCTGCTTTACTTTATTTCTTTATTCCTGTATTCATTTTTTTTTAAAATTGAATTGTTGATCAAAACGTGCACAAGTCTCTCACGTTAGGATGTTTAGGTTTTTTTTTTTAATATAAAAATAATATAAAAAATTAATTAATTATAAAAATGGGATAGCGAAAAGTTATTTATGGAAATAGATTGTTTTTAAGAGCACCCAACGTGTAATTTGACATACTGACGGTACTACTTTTTTTTTCTTTTAATCATCACTCAATCACCAAATTTAAAAAAAAAGAAAGAATATTTTTTGTGCCTCCACTGTATTAGGCAACACCCGTATGTATTTAAAAATAATTTTTTAATGGGTGCTGCTGGTGTTAGGCAGCATTGGTGGAAATTTTTTTTTTAAAAAAGGTGAAACCGAAAAAAAAATGCTGAAGAAAAACAGTTGAAATAGAAAAAAGATGGAAAAAAATAAAGGGGAAATGAAAAGAAAACTAAACACAAACAAATTAGAAAATTGAAAAATGTATGGTGCTAGTACGATAATTACCTATGAAGCAAGCATTAATCACGGGCTTTTCATTTATTTTTTTTCGGTTATTTATTTATTTATTTCAACTGTCTCTTTTCAATTTTCTTTTTTATTTCACCTATTTTTTTTAATTCTCACCGGCGACACCCATTAAACAATTATCTTCTTTCAGTTTATTTTAATTGACAAATTTTTTTCTCTGCAGTAAATACTTGTATTTTTCACAATATTTAAAAAAAATCAGAGTATTTCAGAGATAATTAAATCATAATTCGACTAATTCAAACCATAGATCGCATGTTAATATTTGTATATCTAAGCAGAGAATTGAAGCATTTGCAATCTACCAAACTCCAATTAAAAACTATACAACTAAAACAAGTTCAATTTTCAACGCCAAAACCCACACACTCATTCCAAAAAAATCAAACAAAATCTCAGTTTCACATGCTACAAAACTAAGTTAGGGGATCTTCCATTATGATTATCCAATACAATTTCAAACAAATCAGCCTCAGATTCTTCATCAAATTCCATTGTTGAACAATTTGTCCCATAATTATTATGGCTGCCTTTATTTGTGCATCTATTAAGCCATTGAGAATCAATTCTCCCCATTGAAAATAGCTCTTTGCTGTCTTCGTACCCTAAAGCTGCTGCAGCAGCAGGGGAATTCACCACAGGGCCAATGAAGCATGGATTCGGTGTCCGTTGCCCGTTCGCCGGACTGTAAACGAATGCACTTTGTCCGAAATTAACTAGAACCAAAACATCATCGTTTGCTGCTAGTGTCGGATATAGAGGTGTCCCGAATTCCTCAGACTTACAGTTTATTACATGTACTAACTCCGAGTCTAATGTGAAAAACACTTTCTTTTGCTTCGGATTGAAACCGCAACCTATCACTTTCCCTGGTTTCCCCCAGTCTTCTTTCTCGGATTCGAAAATAAGCTTAATTCCTGAAAATTAGTGTAAACCATGAGTTAAAGTTGCATAAACAAGCAACTTAGAATTAAGAAATTGAACCCTGGAGCTCATCTGGTAAGTTAGACACTCTTCGCCTAAGACTATTTACCTATAACCCCTCAACCAAGGACAAGTGAGCCCACCTGTCATTTGACACTCATGTCTAACGACATACATAGGACCACGGAACACTTACTATAACAACAATCAACCTACAATAGCAGTGCCCCGTTTGACACCTGACTTCTGATCACTAACCTCTGACTTGTCTGTATAATCATACGGCTCATCACGTGGCATTATCTTACAAAATTAAAATCCCTATATAAGCCCAAGTGCACAAAAGAGACCGAGTCACTCTCCCCTTCTTCCTCACTCCCTTTCTTCCTTATTGACTCTCTGCCTTGTACTCACCTTCTCCTCTTTATTGGTACTTAGTACCAACAAATTTGAACCCCTATAATTTGATACGTAGGTATGTACTGGTACACATAATACTGCAATAAATTATATGAAACTGATGCATCATTTTTAGTCAATAGCTTCACAGTTACTCCACATGCAGTAAAGTGTGGCATCATTAACTGATTAAGTGGTCTTAATACATAATTCGTGATCATGTGGCAGTGGACCCTTTTTTCAATTACCTTCACAGATTTATTCAATTTTTGACATCCTTCGGATACTATTTCATCTCGATTAACATTATAAAATAAATGGGGTTTATTTGATCATCTAAAAAATGGAAGTTACCAAATAGAAAGTTGATGAAAAAAGAAAGTTACCGTCAAGAAAGACCGAACCATCTGAATTGAAACCAATGGAACCTGGATAAGTACCAGGAAGCTTCGAAGGAAGAGAACCACCTGCTGTTAATCCCATTGATAACATCACTTGTTCTTCACCTTTTCCATCATCTTTAGTTGCAGATTTTAATTCATCAACCTTGTTAATAACATGGTGGGAATCTTGATGTTCATGGATCAATTTTGTTTTCTCACCTAATTCCTTGAGCTTCCCACTATCATCATCACCATGGCAATACAAAATCTTGATTTCAAAATAAGCTTCTTGAGGAAAAGCAGTGTTCCCTAAAGGTGGGCCTGGTAAAGGCAAAGCTGTTCTAATAACAGCTGATGATGCTGCAGCCATGGATGACCCAGATTTTAGCCTAACCTTTTGCATGAAATCAGCTGATCCTTGACATACTTCCCAACTTAATTCAACATCATTCCCTCTTAGAAAATCAACAGCTGCACATAATCCCAACAAGCTTGATGACCTTGTTGATGATGATATGTTGTAGGGTGTGAAACCAAATCTAGACCATCCATTTTCAACTGCATCTGTGATGAGAGATGGATGATCAGACCAACTAAACAATGGCTTTGCCGACACCCCACGTCGGAAAACATAGTGGTGATCAGCAACCATGTCTTTACCTTCAGTACTCTCTTTATGAAGACACCACTTAAGTATAAACACTACCAAAAGGATCAAAAAAATAACAATGATTACCACTGCTGCTGTTACATGCATCAATTCAACCATCACTACAAAGTCTTATTGGGTTTTTTTTTTTCTCTGGGAAAATGTAGAAGAAAAGGAGAAGGAAAACTAGAAAGGAGAAAGAGACGGCAAAGCAAGCGTTGGAGTAAAAAGACTGGTTCAAGAAAAGGCAAGGGAGAGCTATGGTGTAAGTTTTTTTTTTGGGTCCATTTTCTTTATTAAATGTCAACCCACAAATCTTTCTTTATTAAAATACCCTTTTTCATAAGGATGAATATATTGATTTCAACAAAAAAATTTATATTAAAAAATAGGTGATAATTAAGGGCAAAAATGAAAACAAAAATTAATTTTTGTCTTCATAAATGATAAATTTAAGATTTTTTTTTAAATTTATGAAATAGTATATTGATATCATGGTATCTTTAGTTCTCTAAAACAAATTTTTGACTCTTTGAAACTAGAGTAAAAAGGGGAATGTTGAAGAAAAAGTTTGAGAAAAGTGCCAAGAAATTAAGGAACTTGGTTTTTTATTATAGTATTTGTCGAACTTAGAGTTAATTCCATGTAAAACCTTGGAATTTCTATGCAAAAGCAATGATTTCATGTTTGTAAAGAGCTCTTAAGAACTTGGCATGAAGATATATCGCTGTAGAACAATCAACATTCATTGAAAAGTGTGTGCTTTAATGAAGATGAATGCAATGTATTTAATGAGGATCGTCTAATCTCGGGAGGGGATCCCTAAAATTCTTCAAAAAATTGATTTTAGTCCTTATAGTAAATATATAAAAATATAATCAAATATGTTTAGTTTCGATCAATCGAATGACAATTTTAATTGACATTAAATCTTGAGTTCAATAAAAATTCAAAATAATCAATAGTTGAAACTAAAATATGTCTCAATTATACATATAACTTTTACTTTCTTCGTTCTAGTTGAAGTTTTGTCTCATTAGACATTATCTGATCTCTAGACTCAAAAATTTTAGTGGTGGGGACTTGTGATTTTCAGGGATTCTGATTTTATTATGCCAAAGTAGTGGGAGGCCTTCATATTCATGGAAACCCAATAAAGCACCAAAAAAATAAATATGTTGACCTTTTGTAGACATCCTATTCTAATATAAGAAAAACAAAAATATAATTTCATTTTTAATGGTAGCCAAGCACTAAGGAAAATTTAGAGTGGATGTGACCATATTAAAGCCAATAACTCAATTTATAGAAGCCCCACTTGCCACTGAAGTTCTTTTTGGGGGAGGGCTACTTAATTCTTCATAAGTGAACATATAAAAACTATGAGTAATCATCTTGTTTGGTAATAGTTGGCAAAAAGTCTAGGCCATAATTCCAGAGATAATTGCCACAATTCAAGGGGATAAACCATAAAGATGTTGAGAAACACTTTGCTTTTCATATGCAATAACTAAAATGATTTAATTATGAATTTTATTTTTCAATATGTTCTATGGAAATTAAGAAAGTATTTAATTCAATTGGGTAATACCGTTAAATTTTACCATTAAATTGTTGATTTTAAGAATTTATATGCATGAAATTTGCAAAAAAATCAATAATTCAAGTCCATATATTTACCAACCATTATAATAACTTCTCAATTTTTGTAAAGCACAGACTTCTTTATTTTCATAAGTAGAAAGATGAAATTCAAAATAATACATGTATATGATAAACCCGAATTTCATTTCACTTCATTCATACAAAAATTTCAATAAGACTGGAGTATTGGAACTTAGGATGAATGATTAAATTATAAAACTTTTAAGGGTCAAAAGTGAATATATTTAAGAATGTGCAATAAAAAGTAATCACAAATCACATCAAAAGTATAGAAGATGACAATGGAGTTATATCATTTAGTTAACTAAAACGAAAGGAAAATGGTATTGGGAAGTAATAATTAGCAGCTAAAAGCTAGAAATAGACCATTGATTGATGTCAATTATCAAACAGTTTCCCTTTTATCTTCCCAAATAGCCTTGTCAATGACAAAGGGAATTTTATTTCCACTTCAACTTGAAAAGAAAAAAGTGAAAGTAATGGCTCAAGAAAATGCAAAGCCCCAGTGGTTGGTGAGTAGGAATAAAATTATGAATTAAAATCTCTACATATATCATTTTATTCGATTTAAGGATAGTCTAGATTTAATCTTGTTTCAAGAGTCTTTGAGACTTGGCCTTAAATCAAGAGTTGTCAAGATTTAATGTTGAAGACAAGTGAAGAATATTTGATCCAAAGGGTTTTTTTTTTTTTATCTTTGTTGTGTTGATGCAATTGAATAAGGGAAAACTTACAGCATGTTTGGTTGGGTGTGTTGGATTAGCCAATACACCCCTAATCCGTGGGCCCCACTAATTCCCACTTAATCCCGTGTTTGGTTTGATGTATTGCCTATTACAGGCCTATTACAACACGGATGTATTCCTCATTTTCTCTGCTTCAACAACGATTAGCCAATCCGTTTCAAAAGTAAGGATTAGCTAATCGTTTCTGTTTTACCCTCCCCAGCCAAAATCTGCTGCTCCACCCCACCCTCTCCCTCCCAACATCAACAGCAGTTTTCTTCGAACCAAATCTCCACCGTCTCGCGTTTGGGAAGTGAGAAAGTGCGAGAAAAATGAGCAGACCGGGGAAGAAAGTCGTCGATGTCGTGTTCAAAGCATCAAAGAACATTGATTGGGAAGGGATGGCTAAGCTTTTGGTCTCCGATGAGGCTCGCAAAGAGTTCGCTACTCTTCGTCGCACTTTTGATGAAGTTAACTCTACTTTACAAACCAAATTCAGCCAGGTCTTTTTCTTCTCTCTAATCCCTAGCTCCTTTTTTATTCTCTCTATAAATCAATTGGGATGTTTTGGGTTGTCTCCTACACGATGGCGCAGCCAACTTGTGAAACGGTCATGAATTGGTTATCTTCTGGTGGAGTTACAGAGTTGTTACCTGAAGCAAATGTACAGCCCAATGAGAGATTCATGGTGATGCGGGAAGTTAGTCCATTGCCTATTTCACTGTTATCTGGCTTTTCAATGAATCTTTATTTGAAGTTGGTCTTTCAAATGGAAGAATCTTTATTTGCTGGGCAGGTATTATCCTGAATAGAGTAATGTAATCTAATTTATAAATTGATCACTATTTTCTTGTAGGCTTAATTAATTTTTATTTGGTCTTTGACAATTGGATCACTACTGATTTTCAAACTGTTTCTAATGCTTGGTATTGATTCGTTTGACGCAGGTTGTTCCTAGTATTGCTATGGTTGAAACATACACCAGATTGTTGCTCATTGCACCTCATTCGTTATTTTGTTCGCACTTCAGTGTAACTTGCTTCCCTTCTAATGTTATTATTTCTTATCTTTTAGAAGATTTCTTAGTAAAGGATTAGTGTCATGCAGTTTTCGAGATTTGTGGTATAAATTTTGTCCATTGGAAAAGTTATTCCATCTCATTTTTAATGGAAGTCTTAAGAAGTAATTGCCACTTTCAATATACTTGTAACCTCATTCTTGCTACTGGCTGAAAGTAAGTCAATCATCCTACTAATTTGGAAAAACAAATTTTGACTTATAATGACTTTATCTGTCAATATAATATTTGTTTTTCAGATTTCCTGACATCTGTTCAAGATCATGCTACTTTTCATCCAAACCAACTAACTGACTAAATGTAACAATTCACCCTTTATTAAATCATTTAATTTAGAAAATTGCACTTTGGAAATTTCTTTCCAAACCCATTGTAACCATCCATTGGCAACTTATATAAGAGCCAATGATGATTTATGATCAATAGATGACTCCATGTAGTGGGAGAAGGCTTAGTTGTTGTCTGACTGCTGATTTTTTCAATTTAGACCAAAGCTAAAGTCTGATTTCCTTATTCTCTCTTTATGGATTTACAAAAATATATTGTCACTTGCTAATAGAATAATAGGATTTCTTTAAAATGCCTTCTTTGCAGCATTTGGCACAGAGGAATGCTTCTTTATTGAGCAAGCCTGCGGTGACACTTCTGGTGCTTGAAATTGTCAACTATCGTCTGCTTCCACCGTACAGGTGATCTTCTGCATGGTTCATTCAGCCAAGATACTCCTCTCCCTTCTGCTGGTCATAGCATGTGATAGTATTTAGAATGGAATTTGCAGTTTCAGATTGAGCTTTCTGATTCCTGAGGATTTCTGTGCCCTTTGCTTTATATTGCTATTGCTTTATATTTCTCTGACTGTTTTTTACGGAAATATCAATGCCTAACCTATATCTGGACCATAGATATGGGGATATGACCCTTCAAGGACCCTACAAATTCTTGGAAAAAAGTTGAACATACCCATTTTGGACATTTAGCCTGATCTGACACTTGCACTCGAGTTTGCGTAACACAGTTATCAATCATTTTCCAGCTCCAGATCTCCTTGATCTTTCCTAGATCAGTTCCATGCCCCATACTTCACTGAAAGTTAAATGGAAATCAATTGCCAATGAGGACATTGTTGGCTGCTATTTTGTTTGCAAATACAATTCTTATTTATGTGCAATTCACTTGTTGAATGCTATTAGCATTTAACAATTTCAGATTAATGCCGTAGATGTTTCATTTCAATAATGCTATTATGTGATCAGATTCTTCTGGACACCAAAACTTGAGATACTCCTATACTTATGTTCAAAGTAGAATGAAGAAAATATAGACATCTAGCTACTCAATTCTCACTTGTCTGCAATTTCTAGCAGTCGAAGTAATCATATTTATCATGCTTGTTATAAGGTTTGGATGGAGTTTTGAGGGATTCACCGTTACAAATGTTATATACTCTTCCATTGCAGGTGTAGAGATCCCCAAGTTTGTTGACACCGTCACTCCTCAATACAAACCAAAATTTGATGAATTGGTGAGAATCAACAGGATAATTGACTCTCTTTTACCCTGTCTCCAAGTTTTTTCCTCGAATGATGTGCTATTTATTTGTGGTTATAGCTTGTAGAATTGAAAGAGGCAGAGGAGAAATCCTTGAAAGAGTCTGAGCGATTGGAGAAAGAAATTGCCGAGGTTCAAGAACTTAAGGTAATAAATAAAACAATGCCGGAATGTGTGTTGTTGTGTTCCAAATCACAATTGCTGAATTTTTTTATCTTTTTTTATGAACAACAAAAGATCAGCACCATGACCGCAGACGAGTACTTTGAGAAACATCCAGAGCTTAAAAAGAAATTCGATGATGAGATCCGGAATGACTACCGGGGCTATTGACATCTTTGTGAATTTAATGGCCAAGCTTTTGGTCTCGACTAGAATTTCTGAACCGTTTCTGTTGTTTTAGCCCCTTTTTCTCTTGTGCGGTGATCTGGGTTGGAAAGATTAGGCTGTAATGATAAGAAAATAATTGTGTGAGAAAAATTTATCCAATCATTTGAGAAACAAGGTGGATCTTGTAAGACATGCATTCATTTAGCAGGCATCCGCAGTCATACTTTCATGGCAAAATTTTTACTGTCTGCCCTCTTCATTCCATTCTGTTTTATGTTTATTATTTGAATATTATCTAGATACAATTGAATTTGGACACCTATTTATCTTCATCCATTCTATATGTATTTTTTAATAAGTGGTTATTTATATTATTAGTATTTTGAAATTTTAAGTTTTATAAATTAATATAAAAAGGTTTTTACATCAAGAATGAATTTATTGATTCAAGTGCATCTAGACAATCATTTATCCAAATTCATCGGACGTGCTTTTTAGTTCTTTTAATATTAATTATTTTAAATTGTATAAATTCATATAAGAAAATTTATTATCAAGAATTTTATGAAATTATATATTATTATTAAATTATATGTAATAATAATTATTTTAAATTATACAAATTCATATAAGATAATTTATTAGTTATAATTATTTTAAATTTTATTAAATCATATATTTTAATTAAAATATATTTAATATTAATTATTTCAAATTATCTTTTATGGTATCATAAATTATAATTTGAGTAAATTCATATAAGAATATTAATTATTAAGAATTTTATTAAATTATATATTTTAATTATAATATATTTAATAATAATTATGTTTAAATATGATTAAAATATTTATTATTGATAATAATAATCTTATTAAAATTTAAATAACAATAACAATAATCATTTACCAAAACAAATTTATGCTAAGGGTATTCTAGTCATTTTAGTTTTTTCCACTATGCTATTACACCTCTATTCCATTCAACCAAACACAAGATTACTATTACGCCTCTATTCCATTACATTCAACCAAACAGTTGATTTGCTATTACACCTCTAATCCAATACACTTCTAATCCAATACAGCGAACCAAACGCACCCTTAATGACCTTCAAGATTTTCCAAATAAATAGGCCCATATCTACCAACAATTGGACCATAAACTATCGTCTTTGTTGCATCTGCAACTTATTGAAAAGCCCCTTAAAATGGTCTAAAAATGGCCCATGGTGATGAACGACAACTATATCTCTCTCCGGCTGTTGATATATACACTCTTCGGCTCTGTTTATCCAAATATCTTCGCCAAAAAAAAAAAAAAATTCACTCCTTCACATACATTCGAAACGAAGAAGAAAAGCAATACCTATAAATGAAGCAATGAGTTCTCTCTGCAATTCCCTGAAATCCCTTCACGTAAACCCCACCTTTTTCCCAACAAAACCAGAGCTTCCCTTTTCCTTTTCCCTCTCTCCCATTTCCGCCCCACCCTTTAAATCCAAATCCTCACCGACCCGATGTCGTCTCACCGTCAAAGCCGAAGCCAACGCCGTTGAAATCGACATGGTGAGGAACAAGCAAGGCGTTTACGCACCCAAACAGAAGAAAGTCGTTGTTTTATGGGACCTCGACAACAAACCGCCGCGAGGGCCGCCGTACGAAGCGGCGTTGGCGTTGAAAAGGGTCGCCGAGAAGTTCGGTGAAGTCGTCGATATGTCGGCTTACGCTAACCGCCACGCGTTCGTTCATTTGCCTCAATGGGTCCTTCAAGAACGACGGGAAAGGAGGAGCCTCGACATCCTCGAACGGAAAGGGATTGTGAAGCCGGACGAACCGTACATTTGCGGCGTTTGTGGCCGGAAATGTAAAACGAATCTTGATTTGAAGAAACATTTCAAGCAATTACACGAAAGGGAACGGCAAAAGAAGTTGAACAGGATGAAATCATTGAAGGGTAAGAAACGTCAACGGTTTAAAGAAAGGTTTATAAGTGGGAACCATAAGTACAATGAAGCTGCTAGGAGTATAATTAAGCCTAAGATTGGTTATGGTTTAGCTAGTGAGCTAAGGAGAGCTGGGGTTTATGTTAAAACCGTGGAGGATAAGCCCCAAGCAGCGGATTGGGCATTGAAAAGACAAATGCAACATTCAATGAGTAGAGGGATTGATTGGTTGTTTTTAGTTTCTGATGATAAGGATTTTGTGGAGATGTTGAGGAGAGCAAGGGAAGCAGATTTAGGGACTGTGGTTGTAGGTGATTGGGATAGGGGTTTAGGTAGACATGCTGATTTATGGGTGTCTTGGGTTGAGGTAGAAAATGGGGAGGTTTCAGAGAAAGATTTGGTGCCCAAGAGGAAGAGAATGAGTAGTGATGATGGGTTGTTTTCAGTTTCGGAATTCGATGGTGAGAACATTAGTATCGGGGAATTGGATGGTGTTGCGAATGAGCTTTTAGTAGGGAGGAATGAGTACGGTGGCATGATGATTTCGGTGTTTTCAGAAGATGAGGATGAATGGGATATTGAGGAAGTTGGTGATGAAGATTACTTGTTGGATGGTAGTGAAGATGAAATGATTTTTGAGGAAGATGGGTATTATTGATGAGGAAAGTTCGGACGCTTATCAATGTTAGGAATTCAAACTTATACAGGGAATAATGGAGAAGGAGATTATAATCTATGAGTCCCATTTGCACAATGTGGTTCTTCATTGTTTTCAGAGTTGCTAATGGTATATATCATGCCTATATTGTCTCTATATTATCTTCTTTTTTACTGTGTAGAGTGTACCATTGATACCCTCAAAATTGAAATGGTATAGTATAGGTATGAACAACAGAGGAACTGCAATGTAGTAATCTTTTTTCATTTTTTAACACCAATTTTTAGTATGTGTTTCACCTATGGTGTAGGTTATGAATTTGATTAGTGGAAAGTGGTGGATCATTGTTGCGTTCATATATATAGTTTTCATTTTAGTTCTATAGATTTGTATATGGAGAATGTTTAATTCATATAGGGTCAAAGTACTATGGAGGCTACTGTATTAGAATTTAAATTGCATTTTGCCTTCTCTACTAAAGAAAATAGGCAAAGTAGTCCTTGTACGTTAGTTCAAATAGTAAATTAGTCATTTTTGTTAAAAAATTCATCAATTTATACTGTGAAAAATTGATGTGGCTGATGGAACAACCAAAAAGTGATAGATGGCCCTCATTCTGATGTAGAAGGACCGGTTTTTATTAGTAAAAATGAATAAAATTTTCTTTGATGTAATATACTTGGATTAATTTATCCATTTTTTGAGTAAAGGAGGCAAAATGTAAATTGACTCCTAGTATAAGAGGCTCGATAATACTTTTACCTTTACAAATGATTATTGCTTGTCTGGGGTAAATTAGATCCAATTCTTTTGGCCTTGTTATATTGAAAATTTGTTCCTGTGGGTGATATACTTGAATGCTGTTGCATAATTGCTGGTTTTCTGCGTGACCTTCGTTGACCAATCAAAATGCTTGTGTAAGAAATGATTCTTGATTGATCTCTCTTGTTCTTAGAGGGGCATGAAGTATGAATCTATGTTGCTCGGACTCTTTAATTTTTTTGAAGCAGTCAACACATGGATATCGAGATATGACCTACAAGGATTCGACAAAAGTATAGAAAAACTTAGAGAAGAATAATCATACTTGTGTTGGATATATATTTGTATATAACATTTAGGCACACCTCAATCCAAGTAACATAAGTGGAGAGTTGCTTGAAGAGGAAATCAAGAAATGGGAAGAAAATTCAAAGCACTAATTTGAGGAGTTCAAAGCCCATTGCCGACTGAGGTCATTTTCGGGTTTAATGGATGATTGCCGCTTTGTCTTCTGATTGAGATAATTAAAGTTCAAGTCCACTGATTCAACTAAAGGTTCCTCCAATCATAGGTGATGTAGGACAAGGATGGTGGGTGGGGGAGGGGAGGGGTTTGCCACAAAATGATAACTACTTGTTAGTTATTTTGTTGAAGCAAGAAATTTAGGTACAATTGAAATTGGACTTGTGGAATCTAAATTGAATATTCTCAATTTAAATTTTAAAAAATTAATATCTTAAACTTTTTCGACCTATTTTAAAAAATTGACTCGAACATTAAACCCTAAATTTAAAATGACGTGAACTTGAAACAATTTGAACTTGAAATGTTTGAACAAGTAATTTAAAATTATCGTAATTCAAAATCATTTGAACTCGTAATGATCTAACTTGAAATAATCATAACTCAAAATTATTTGAACTCATAATGATACAACTTGAAAACTCAAATTTTAAACTTGAATAGCTTGAATTGAAACAATTTGAACTTGAAATGACATGAATTCAATATGATCTGAATTGATTTTATTTATATTCACTCGACTTAAAATCAATCTGATTTGCTCAATTGATAGGTTTAGCTGAAATTCCAAGGATAGACAAATTTTGAGTAGAATTAGGGCATTTGGTTGATGGATGTTGTAAGGTTTAAGGGCTAATTAGAGTTACATGAAAGAAGCAAAACAAGAAGAAAAGTTTTAGGCATCTTATATATTTAAATTCAAATAAACAAATTGAAGTTTTGTAAGGTTTTTTAAAGTGTTGTTCGTTTAGAGCTGACAATCCCTTAACGGTTAGTATTGTTTTTAAGTTGAGTTTAGTTTTATCTCTCGACTTTATAGAAAACCCGATGCCTTGAAAAATTATTTAAAAAGATAATGAGTTCACAAAACGGAACCACCTCTTCGAGATCAAATAGTGAGTGACACATGGTTATCTACTAAAAAAAACGAGGACATTTGTCTATGGTAAGATTTGGACCCCCAACTTATAGCATATAGTTTACCTTGACGCACAGTTAATTTTAAACAAACAACATTTCATAAACTTCTTTAAATAAATCGATTCCTAGATGATGTTAAACAACTTCATCATGAAAGAAAGACCATAATTAGTGATATTCTTAAATATTTAATCTTTGATTTGATTGCTATTCTGTCGGCACTAATAGGACTCACTGCTCATTATCAATCAGCTTTGAAGAACTAGTTTGGTTAATAGTTTGGTCTAGAACCCCAATAATGCTTCATGATATCATAACATTAGTGTCACATTGTCATGTCCCTCACCCCCCCCCCTTTCCCTGTAACTATAGGTGGTGGAGGCATTTACATTTGCACTCATCATCTACCAATACAACAACATTGCAAGCAGCCATCTTGGAGCACAATTCATCGAACTATCGGATTTGTATCTGTTATGAGGTATTGTTCGTTTTAATAACTAGGGATTGCGTCCTCATTAAGTGTAGGTATGAATTTTTACATACGTTGTAATCAGAATGCAACAATTATCGGAATACAAAAAATATGACGATTTAAAACAAACAAAATCTCGTAATAACAAAATCGACAATCCTTGCATCAACCGTATGAAGACACAAAGGCCAAAGAGTGATATGGCCTACTAGCTTGCGTCCTCGTATTTTTAGTTCCTAAAATCAAAGAAAGTAGATAAGGAGATAAGGGTGAGATACGTATGAGAACCAAGCACGGGGTAATGGTCCAATTTCAAAATTAGGCCCTCTTAAACTTAAATAATTCAATTTAATCCTTTCTTCTTTCGTTAAATAAAAATTGTATTTTCAATCTCCCCAAAATTAATAATTCAGAGAATTGGCTGAGGTACTGGTTCAGTGAGAGGTATAAAATCGGTTGACCTGCTAATTGACATGAACTGGCGATTTATAATTTTATAACTTTTAAAATAATTCATTTCCTTTAAAATCTGATTGAATCAATAGAATCGATAATCGATAATCTGATTGGTTCAATTCATTTCAAAAACATTTAATTTTCTAACTTTGCTCGAGATATTTATCTTGAGAAAACCCGTATGGTCCTATAGATGATGAGCTAAGGGAGGTTGTCACCTTCATGGTTACTGGTAGCTTACGAAAGAGGGTTGTTCGGTGGATGTTGATAGGTGATGAAGGTGGGCGGTGATTAGATTTTTCGGTTTCTTTCTATTCTTTTCTTAATTATGATTAATTAACGTAGGTTTATGCTTATTCTTGTTTTGGGGATTTTGATTAGTCCTCTTTTGTTTGTTTGTTTTTTGAATACGTATAGGCAAGGCATTAATGGGACCCCTTGATTTTTGTTTATTTGTATTAATGGAGGACCGAATATGAAAAAGTTAATGGGGATTTTTTTTTTTTTCCTTTTGACTTGTCATCGAATTATTGTTATAATTTAGATATGGAAAAACTTTGAATACCTTTGGTGGATTCTGAATTAATTTACTTCAAATGAAGTGGATTTTAGTTTGAAAAATGGGTGTGGGTGGAGTAGAGGTGATCATGGGCCGGGCCGGGTAGGGCTTGAACAAAATTTTAGATTCATATTTCGGGTCGGGCTTAGGAAACGGGTCTAAAATTTTTGTCTAAGCCCGGCTCAAAAGAAAATTGCTAAGCCCGAGCCCAGCCGGGCCCATATTAATTTTTTTTAGTTTATTTCATTAAATAAAAAATTTTAAAACAAAAAAAATGATTAAAACAATACACAAATTAAAAATATAATAAAAAAGTGGTTATATTAACATTGAAACAAATTAGAACTAAAATAATAGCCAAATTAATAATAAAATAAAAGTATATTTGATTAAAAATAATATATATATTTAATATATAACTCGGGCCGGACTCGGGCCGCAAAAGTTTTACCCGAGAACCGACCCGTTTTCTAAACGGGCCTCGTTTTTTGCCCAAACCCATATTTCGGGCCTATATTTTTACCCGAACCCTCTCATTTTTTGAGCGGGCCGTCGGGCTGGGCCGAGTAGCCCAACCCATGATCACCTCTAGGGTGGAGTGGGACTGAAATAAAATTTTTTTAAGGGACTAAACTATAAATTTTGTATTAAAGAGTTTTAAATTGAATTATAAAATCTTAAAAAGGACTAATAGGACAATTGACCCGTTTGAACCAAAGGGAGTCAAGGCCTTACTTGCCCCTCTTGGATTCGCCTCGAAATAGTAAGTTTCGAGCAATTATGATAATTGTTTGTCTTGCTTTGCTCTACTAAACGAAATTATTATTTTATATTTGTATATACATAATTATTAAAAGGGTAAAAATATAACAATATAATATAGAAAAGAAACTCGTATGTTTAAAGCTTTCAAAAATATATTTTTTTGAATAATTATGTTTGAGTATTTACTTGACTTTAAAAATATTGAAAATATTAAATATAAGTAGCAAAAATTAAATTGAAGCGGATTGAGGTGGTCAAAGATGAATCCACAAACAGTCATGGAGGTGATAGTGATTTTTAAGGTTTTACATTCATAGTGGAGCGTGATGGGTGGTAGAGTAGAGCATACAAATTGTGGAGTAAGGGTGGCGCTAGGGGGTTGGTAGGGTCCTGCCCCCTAAAATAAAAAATCACTTTAGGCCAAATTTATAAAATTTTAAGTTACTACATAGTAAAATTGCACTTTGACCCCTAAAATGATAAAATTTTAATTTAGTTCTTTAAAATTTTATAAATATAAAATCATAAAATTACATTATAACTCTTATAAAATATACAACTTAATTCCATCCTTTCCCTTAAAAAATTCTTGATCTTGCCCTTATTGTGAAACAGTAATGAATTTAAAACATCCATCTTTGATCTCATCCATTTCCATTCCTAATATAACTATTAATATAAAAATTCTTAAATTATTTTTTAATAATTTATTGTTCACAGATTTGAAGGATTTCCTTTTATAAAGGAATAAAGAAGGATGATTATTGCTTATAAAATCACATTTATTTTTTAATAATCAATCCAACATTAATTTAGTTGAATAATGATAAAATATTTTTATTTTATAAAATAATTTATAATTTATATTATTTTAAATATACTTTTATCATTTTATATCTTTTATATAGGAAAAATGTGCACATATAATAAATGGAAACCCAAGCCCTTGATTTTCAAGGTTTGTTTAACTAGAACATGTACCTTAAAATTTATCTAGTTATCTGTAAATGACTAACCTAAGCTTGTTTAAGCCTATATATCTTTCATTTTGAGAAGATTTAATTTTTAATAAATATATATTTTATTACTATTATATGATTTTTTATTGAATCTAAAAATATGCAACTTAATATATTTTTAATATTTACATTATAATATAATATTTTTTGAAAAGAATATAATATATTTTATTATTCATATGAAATAAATTATATAATATATAAAATAGAACATACCATAAACTTAAAAATCGATCTAATTAAATCAAACTAGAGCTTTGAATATTAAAACTGACTTCAACCCATATTTTAAATATGCTTAATTTTTATTTAAATTTTTCTCGAATTTTAAGTTATTTTCGAACTTGAAAAATAACCCAGGTTTATAATATAGTAAATATATAAAGGAAAACAAGGGTAAGCTAAATCCCTATTCCATGACTATCAAAGTTAAGTTACAAGCCACTAACTAAAGTTTCAATAGTATTCCAAAGTAAAACATAACCTTATCAAATAGAACCAATCCATTTCTCCATTGATTCTATTCTTAAATAAACAAAAGGAAAAAATGGTGCCTATGAACATTTGTTGATTTGTGAGGGGTGTGTTCCTATCTGTGATTCAATCTTCATCGGAAATTTCGGGGTACTTATTCAAATCAGGCTTCAACAAAACTCGACGAGTATTATTCGGTGAGTCCGACGAAGAACCACCATGATGATAAACCGATGATGTTTGCAAAGCATCAACTTTCGCCCCACTTCAGCCGCTTTCTTCCGTATGGAAGTGGCAGAGATATCCTAAGCTTATTATCCTTTTCTATAAGGTCAGGAAAGTTAAGCCTCGCGGACGGACCTCGTAAGTAGAACACGGCGATATCGTAGGCACGGGCGGCGGCAACGGGGGTGGTATACGACCCGAGCCAAATCCTAGACCTCTTGTTAGGTTCCCTTATTTCAGCCACCCATTTCCCCCACTTCCTCATCCTTATCCCTCTATATGGTTTCTCCTTTTGTTGTGTCCTTTCCGCCTTCGGCTTCTCACCGCTCGTTGAACTCGATGTCGATGAAGAACAACAGTCACCTTCCATGGCCGGAACCCTCCCAAAAAACCAAAACCCTATTTTACGAGAAAGAAGGGTTAAAATTTAAATATCAAAGAACACCCTTGCTACAAAAAGGGATTCACAATGAGATATATATACATAAACAGAGAGTGGGGGTGAAATGAATTGCAGTATAGTTTCCCACTTGGCTGCTAGTTTGTCGTCGGGGCACGGCCGCCACGTTGATCGTATATACTTAAATACAAATTTGGCCGACATAAACCATCATCTACACCTCTTAATTTCTTCTCTTTAAGTCTTACTATAACCTACAAAAGTTATATATAGTAGTAATGGTATACTGTATATGAGATACATAGTTATATACGAATACAAAACTGTATATATATATATTTTTCTCTTGGAGGGTACGAAAGGGTGTTTGATGACTTAACCAAAACCGAAATCAACTCAAGTAGCGGCTTGTAAGCATAAAGCATGTGATATAGCCGACGTTTTTTCTCCCCCTTTTTTTTGGGGTTTGGCTTTTAGCTTTGGAGTATATCTTATTGGCAAGCAAATCATTTCTCATATTTATTTATTATCTAATGCTTTAGGATTTCTCATATTTATTTATTATCTAATGCTTTAGGATCTGTTTTTATATTAACTATTTACGGGTAAAAAATATTTTTTATTTGGTTTTTATGCTATTTTTTTTAAAATTTTAAAAAATATCATTTTTGGAGAGAAAAAGAGAAAGCGTGTCCAATTGAGCGTGCTTTCCCTTTCTCTCTTCCAATAATAGGGTTTTTTTAATTATGTTAGGTTTAGGATTTTTGTTAGGGTTAGGATTTTTTAAGGGTTTAGGGGTGAAATCACGAAAGTTTATAGGTAAATTGGAGGGGTCAGGATGTGATAACGTGACTCAAAACACATACATTTTGTATGTCATGGCGGGATAGGACTATTACCTCATAAACCCATCTTGGGGTAGCCAGGTTTTGGGTGACAGTGCTTGATACGGTCACGGGTGGAAGTCTAGGTGGAGGTCCCAATTGACGGTCGTGATGCAGTCACGGGCTCGAGTATAACCGGGAGTCAATTGACGGTCGTTATGCGGTTACGAGTTTAAGCTTTTTGGATACTTGCAAATGATGTCTTTTATATATCATACATAAGATTGAGGTCATAATTATAGGGAAAATGGAAAGGTTTCGAGTAATCAACGTAAATTTTATTATTCATATGAAATAAATTATATAATATATAAAATAGAACATACCATAAACTTAAAAATCGATCTAATTAAATCAAACTAGAGCTTTGAATATTAAAACTGACTTCAACCCATATTTTAAATATGCTTAATTTTTATTTAAATTTTTCTCGAATTTTAAGTTATTTTCGAACTTGAAAAATAACCCAGGTTTATAATATAGTAAATATATAAAGGAAAACAAGGGTAAGCTAAATCCTATTCCATGACTATCAAAGTTAAGTTACAAGCCACTAACTAAAGTTTCAATAGTATTCCAAAGTAAAACATAACCTTATCAAATAGAACCAATCCATTTCTCCATTGATTCTATTCTTAAATAAACAAAAGGAAAAAAAATGGTGCCTATGAACATTTGTTGATTTGTGAGGGGTGTGTTCCTATCTGTGATTCAATCTTCATCGGAAATTTCGGGGTACTTATTCAAATCAGGCTTCAACAAAACTCGACGAGTATTATTCGGTGAGTCCGACGAAGAACCACCATGATGATAAACCGATGATGTTTGCAAAGCATCAACTTTCGCCCCCACTTCAGCCGCTTTCTTCCGTATGGAAGTGGCAGAGATATCCCTAAGCTTATTATCCTTTTCTATAAGGTCAGGAAAGTTAAGCCTCGCGGACGGACCTCGTAAGTAGAACACGGCGATATCGTAGGCACGGGCGGCGGCAACGGGGGTGGTATACGACCCGAGCCAAATCCTAGACCTCTTGTTAGGTTCCCTTATTTCAGCCACCCATTTCCCCCACTTCCTCATCCTTATCCCTCTATATGGTTTCTCCTTTTGTTGTGTCCTTTCCGCCTTCGGCTTCTCACCGCTCGTTGAACTCGATGTCGATGAAGAACAACAGTCACCTTCCATGGCCGGAACCCTCCCAAAAAACCAAAACCCTATTTTACGAGAAAGAAGGGTTAAAATTTAAATATCAAAGAACACCCTTGCTACAAAAAAGGGATTCACAATGAGATATATATATACATAAACAGAGAGTGGGGGGTGAAATGAATTGCAGTATAGTTTCCCACTTGGCTGCTAGTTTGTCGTCGGGGCACGGCCGCCACGTTGATCGTATATACTTAAATACAAATTTGGCCGACATAAACCATCATCTACACCTCTTAATTTCTTCTCTTTAAGTCTTACTATAACCTACAAAAGTTATATATAGTAGTAATGGTATACTGTATATGAGATACATAGTTATATACGAATACAAAACTGTATATATATATATTTTTCTCTTGGAGGGTACGAAAGGGTGTTTGATGACTTAACCAAAACCGAAATCAACTCAAGTAGCGGCTTGTAAGCATAAAGCATGTGATATAGCCGACGTTTTTCTCCCCTTTTTTGGGGTTTGGCTTTTAGCTTTGGAGTATATCTTATTGGCAAGCAAATCATTTCTCATATTTATTTATTATCTAATGCTTTAGGATTTCTCATATTTATTTATTATCTAATGCTTTAGGATCTGTTTTATATTAACTATTTACGGGTAAAAATATTTTTATTTGGTTTTATGCTATTTTTTTAAAATTTTAAAATATCATTTTGGAGAGAAAAGAGAAAGCGTGTCCAATTGAGCGTGCTTTCCTTTCTCTCTTCCAATAATAGGGTTTTTTTAATTATGTTAGGTTTAGGATTTTTGTTAGGGTTAGGATTTTTTAAGGGTTTAGGGGTGAAATCACGAAAGTTTATAGGTAAATTGGAGGGGTCAGGATGTGATAACGTGACTCAAAACACATACATTTTGTATGTCATGGCGGGATAGGACTATTACCTCATAAACCCATCTTGGGGTAGCCAGGTTTTGGGTGACAGTGCTTGATACGGTCACGGGTGGAAGTCTAGGTGGAGGTCCCAATTGACGGTCGTGATGCAGTCACGGGCTCGAGTATAACCGGGAGTCAATTGACGGTCGTTATGCGGTTACGAGTTTAAGCTTTTTGGATACTTGCAAATGATGTCTTTTATATATCATACATAAGATTGAGGTCATAATTATAGGGAAAATGGAAAGGTTTCTGGAGTAATCAACGTAAATTTTTTTCTATATTTCCAAGCACTCAATATCTTTAACCTTTCATTCTTATCCGAAGGCTAACACCAAAGTTGACACAATAGGGCTCTCAGGCGGAGAGCGGATGTTTTGGCACAATAGATGTCAAACTCGGGTCAGTGCGACAACGGTTGTAGTTATTAATGGGTTGTTTAATAACAACAATCGTTATCAGCCTGAAAAGAGCATCACCTTTACTGCACCGCAACAATCTCTCCCCGCTCCGCCTGAGAGTCCTCCTACATCCACAGCGGTGTCGGCCTTCGAATAAGAAGGAAGATTAAAGGTACTAACTGCTTAGAAATGGAGAAAAAAATTACGTCAATTATAGCGGGAAGCCTAATAGATTTTCCATATGATTATGCCTTCAAACTTCTGTATAGTATTTATACGACAACATTTCTGGGTATCCAAAAAGTTTGAGCTCGTGCCACATAACGACCGTCAATTGGCTCTCCCGTTATACCCCGATCCATGACCGCATAACGACTGTCGATTGAGACCTCTACGTAGAAACTCAAGGAGAAGAACAATCAGCAGAGGTTATACGAGTATCGTAGAAACCCAGGGCATACGAATGCAACATTTTCTGTATTGAATGGTACATTAAGGCCTCAACATTGTTAGCATTCATTTTGTTGCACCCAAAATCTTTTTCTTTCTTTTTAACTAGCATTTCAACTGTATTTGTCTCGTTCTACCAGTTCAATAAAGACGTCTATCCAAAGTTACATATTTCATATCAAATATTAAATATATGGAAATTTACGTATAATTTATATAAGATTTTAACAAAGACAAATATGAGTTGCAATGGAAATATACTAAAAAAAGTTATTGTTTCTTTATTGATGACAATCATTTTTACATCACAATAAGTAAATAAAAAATACATCATCGGCTTCGTTGGGCCGAATGTGTGCCACAGGACAGTGGCTAACGGGTGTGAGTAGGATTTTTTCGCACAACTAGTGCAACCGACTCATCCACTTGATCGTCACCATCGTTTTCATCTTTTTCATATTCACCTCCACCCTCGTGATTATCTTCGTCTCTAGCGTCGCCTTCATCTTCATCTCCATCCTTGACTTCGTCTCCATTGCCTTCCTCCGTGCCCAATTGGTCTTTTACCCTCATGGCCTTACCCTTTCCAACTGGCTCTACTTGTTCAACATTCCAATGATCTTGCTCCTCCAAAACAGTACTATCATCCCACCCACAATTGAGTCTCAAGCCACCATCTTCTGCCTCATGAGTTTGACTGTATTGATTGCCCAACCAAGTTTAAACATTTCTTTTGTCATTGCTAAAATTGTCAGGTACCTTTTCAAGAATATCCCCCACTTGATCGAACAAAAATGATTCTATTAGATTATTGTTGTACACCAAAATTGGAGTTTTAAGCTTATGCCCTCTAATAAAAATAGTGATGAAATAAGAAATATTGCATTTGTTCTCAACTATCACTAACATTCTAACAATTTCAAAATAGTGAATAATTCGACTAAATTAAATTATTTCCAAAGTCGTAGAATTTTCTTCTGATTCAAATGTAGTCTGATCGAGATTTTGTTGAGCTAGCGGAGGGACCAATCGGACATATAAAATTAGGCTCGAGTAATTGCAATTATGTCCAGAAGCATCATTTCGATAATTCACAATTTTCTTAATCATGGAGTTAGTCCACAAGAAGTATCATGATTGAAAACTCCTTATTGTATACTCTTTAAGAAAGCAATTCATCCAACTGATTTGTCCAATGACCTTGTCATATGTGTGTTACCTTCATATGATATCTTTGATTCTTTTGAGTTAAACCCATTCACTCAAACAATCCTATTTTATCTCATTGTCACCATTGTGTCATCTTAATGATTAATATGATCACTGTCAACTAATGTCTGTGATAAATTGCTTGTTCGAGAACTAGCAACCAGTGACCACGTTCCATATTTATCAATCCACACAATGCCAATGAGAGGATATCGTTAACTCTTTAATCAAACTATGAATTCCATTGTTGCTAATAAAGTCATGCATCCACAAGTCATGTACCTAACATACCGGCTATCGGCTCGATCATCTTTAAAGCATAAGCCTCCACTTATATCAAAGCACATGAGTTACATACACATGTCAGTAACTAACTCAGGATTTAGGTAAGTCACACCATAAACGTCACAAGTGAATCAATTCACAAACGGATTCAGAATTAATTCAAATTGGGTCCAGTCCAATATATCATTCTTCCAATGAGTTCATCTATGTCTCTATCCGTAGAGTCAACTACTCCAATAGTCAAGACTAGTCATCTACTTAATTGGAATTGTAGACGACATAATAATCCTTCTAAGTATTTAAATCAAATGCTCACTTTGATTATTTTACAAGATTACAGACTTGTTTAGATTATCTACTGAAGTAAGTTGTCCTTCTCGCAATGTAAACGTTCTTACAATGCCACTTATCATCAGTTTGAACTTAGACAATTAATGAGCTAATATTTGTTTGTCACAATTTCGCTCTGTATGAAAAACATAAAAGACAGAAACACAAAAGATATAATAGTGAAATGTGAAATTAACTTTATCTATTTATTCATTGTTCAAATACATAGAAAACAGTTACATATTTACTATAATATGGACACATTTCTCGACACCTAATTGATACAATATTAATACTTTAAAAACTCAATTAAAACATTTTAAAATTTACTAAATTAATTTAAAATTCGAGCAATAATTAAAACATATGGTGAAATTAATGAAAGCTAATGTATGAAACTAAAATTAAGTGGGAGGAATTTTAATTTATTTTTGCTTTATTTATGTAATGAGATGATATCGATGTTTGGTTAACATCTAATAATTCTATCACTTGAAAACTTTACAACTCAAAGAAAACAAGAAAGTTGCTTTTGGCATAACTGAAATAACTGGATTTTTCCTTGTTTTCTTATTAGCATAATAATATTAGGCAAGCGGCAAGCGATCCAAGTTGAGAAGAAGGGAAAGACCAACAAAAAGCAAAAACAGAAACAAAACTTTGTAAATAGATCCATCCGAGTTTAGAAAGAAATATTTTATCTATAGTACCCATGGTTTTAAAAAACCAGATTAGTGATAAAATCGTATTGATTTTTGATTTGATCAATTCGTCTAATTTTAATAAATAGAATTATAAAATTATGATATTGGCTCGATTAGCCTAATCACCGGTTCAATTAATTTTGTCTCGATTTAATTAGTTTCGGGTAGTTTATTTAAAAATTGATTCAATCTTTTTGTCTAGATTTGACATACCAGTCGGTTTACAGTCCACTCGGTTTAACTAACCGATCCAATCTAATTTCAACAACCATGATAGTACTATTATATTTTATTATAAACAACAATTCAATTTCATAGGTTGAGTAAAAAGCCTATTTAAATAAATTTTTTTACACACAATAAACTTAAAATTATGAAAGTCTATGGGTCTTTTTGATGTGCGTTTATTTTTTGTCTGGTACATGTAGTTTTTTTTTGTCTCACGTTATAATAACTAATCTTATCGTCATCATTATTTTTATACTAACCAGAGATAAACCTTATTAAACCAATAAGTTGAAAAAAAGAAAGAAAGTCGGTGGTGGATGGGAAGATAGACATTGAGAGTGGCTTTTCGTCCACGCAATAAAGATGGGATGATCCATCTATTTTTAATGGAAATAGCAAATTGATTAATCATTATTATTTCATTGTTCCCATATGGTTCAAACTTATTGAACTGACCTTTTTTTTTTTGGTGTCAATTGTCAATCATAATCATCTGATTATAATTTTAAACTTTTTTAAATAAAAGAGTAGTGGTGTAATTTTCCACATTTCTAAGTGCTTAATCCATGATTAATTGATGTCCCTTATGTGGAATCCTTTAATTGGTTCTTTGATTTTAGCATTAGAAAAACACATTCACCACCCAATCCATCACTTTTGAATTATTCACTATTAACACCTTAGTCCTTAAAATGTTTCTTTTAAAGCCATTAGGGTTGTCGTCTTTTGAATTAATTAGAGAAGGTCTATATATTGCTTTAATCCCTCCACTAGATTCTAACAAATACTTAAAGATTGTTTTTTTTTTTAATTTTACTTTATCACTTTAATAGCAGCAACTAATAGTATTATCAATTTGGACTTATTAATAATATTATAAAAATAGAGAGACCAAACTATGTAGATTAAAGTAGATGAATTACATCTCAAATTTGAAGATTGTAGAGGGATGAAAACTAGAATTAGATTAATAATAAGGCCTTGGTGGTGTTGGGGACTTTGAAAAGTTCAACTCCCACCTTGCATAAGTCATATATAATTTGTCTCTAGATTCATTCTGACTCGAATCTTATCATGTGTAGATCTTCTCTAGAATAATTTTGATTTGGCTATGAATAGAGGTGAATCTATAGGAGACCAGGCATGAGCCTCCCAAAATTGAAAACTTTTCATTTTAATCCTTTTAAATGATAAAACTAGAAATTAGTATATAATAAAATTGTACTTTTACTCCCGATAAAATAAAAGAATTTCTATTTAGCCCTTTTTAAAAAGACGAAACTATACATTACACTTTTAACGTCAACAAAATTTGACCATTATACAACACAAAAACCTAGGTAAACATGAAATAATGGAATATCATCTACTTTATTGGGTCCAAACCTAAAACTTTTTGCAAAGGGAAAATTCAGGTTAGGCACCGTTTAGCTTCTTCCAATTGTCTTCTACTGTCGACATTGAATGAAATTGAACATAAATCAAAGAGTGCTGCAATCTCCTTCAAATAAATTTAAACATGCCATTTTTTTTCAGTCAAACATTTTATTGTATTGACCCAAACATGAATCAACAGTTTTTATTTCATATATATATATGAAATATTAAAAAAAATTGAAAACCACCAAATGAAAATCCGGATAAAGAAGACCATATATGTACAAATTTATTTGAGAGCAACACTAAAGTCAAGATACATTTAACCTATCATGAATAAATAGGTCAATAGGAAAGTAGTGTTAAATACTGAGATTTTTATTGTATTTTGTGGTAGTAAATGGGAACGTGCATGGCAGGCGGGCGGGCAGGGGGAAGAGACAGTGACCGTACAGAATTGAAAGTAGGCAGTTAAGACGTGGAAGGACTAAGGAGTGATTGTGATTTCTTTTTAGGGTCTTTAGATCAAGTTCGAGTTTTAGAGTTATATATTATTTGAATATCATTTTAAAGATAAGGATTAGACTTATATCGTACGGTGAATGAGAACCATAATTTAAACAATTTTCCGACATATTAAAAATTAAGTAAATTTATTCGAGTTACACCCATAACTCGCATCCGTAATGTGTGCATATAAATAATTAATTTGCTCCTACCAACTGTATAAAAAAATCTCCATAAGCAATTATAAAGTAACAAAATTTATATATGCATATAAAATTTGCATCACCTATTTGGTCGGCAGTACCAATTAGTTATATTATTTTATTAAGCTGATGTTCTCATGTTGTAATAAGCCATTACCATTTTTTAATGTCCCAATAGTTCTTAATTATTCATTTGCTACCTTTTAATAATTTTAATACTATATTGTCAAGACTTCTAACTTGATTTTTTATATGAAAAAAAATGTTTAAATGAGTTAATAAAATTCCCCACTATCTATATGGATTATGTGGAATGTGGCTCACATTTCGGATGAAACAGACGACAATATCGTGACGAGGAAGAGTCAACGTCAACATGGCACCAGTACCCAATGAGAAGAACCCATCGTCTCGACGACACGATGCATGACGTCCAGACGAGCTGAACATGACTTCATGACATAGCGACGTGTTCTCCACTTAATCAAGTTTCTTCTCTTAGTTAAACTCTGTTATCTTTTCTCAGTTTAACTTTGATTATTTTAGGAATGTTTCAGTCGTATTTTCACACGGATTTTAATCTATAAATAGGCATTTTAGCAACCCTAGATAGTTTTAAATAACAACAACAAAATGAAGAGAGAGTTTGTGGGAAATTCGGGAAAACTTTGTATTTCATGCTGTTTGTTCCTCCATCTTGTACTCCACTTTCAATTTTTGCCTATTTTAGTGAAGTTTGCTTTACTTATGATTTTTTATCCTCCTTGAATGAGATTTTTCTACATAAATATTTATGTCCAATTTTTTCGATTTCCATTTATATCCAATGCATAATTCAAGCTGATTCTAGATGATTTACTTATTATTCCTTCATATCTTCCTACTTTTCTAATAAAAATCTACATATTTACTAAACATTTTCTCACTCTCCAACCTTCATTCACCTTTTTTAATTATAATTTTTGTTTTGTTTTTATTATATGCTATCCAAAAATCATATTAAATTTCATTGTTATGTTCATAATTAATTTAGTCAAACTGCAATATTGCAATCAACTTGCTCAATTGGTGGTTGGTACATACATGAAATCTTTATAGTAGATTCAAAATTGACCTTTCTTTTTGTGATGTTATTTATGACTTAGTATTTTTACAAACTAACAATATATATTCTTCTTAACTTCATGAACAAAATGAAAAAAAAATTAAAGGTGTATGTGATAATTATTTTTGTTTACAATAGGTTACTAAGCTTATGTTAATTGATATATTCCTAAATTTTAAACAAGTGATTGTGTTAGCTATACGTTTTGCTTAGGATAGAATGGTAAAAGGTTCATTAATTGTTGTGAAATAACATGTCACCCTCACACTTTTATAAGTTGTGGGTAAATTTTTGTTTCCCTTATATTACATTTTAGTCACTTATGTTTGAAATATTACGTTTTAGTCATTTACATTATCGTTTTGTTACGAAGTGGTCACTCTATCGTTAAGCTCTGTTACCTCTTTAACGGCGGTCTTACCTGACAGTCCAAATTAAATTTATTTAATTAAAAACCTATTTTCATCCCAGCAACTGAACATTCAAGTTGGCATTTAAAACCCATTTGGACTGCCATGTAGGTCTATCATTAGGGAGGTAAAGGAGTTTAACGGTAAGTGACCATTTCGTAACAAAACGATAACGTAAGTGACTAAAACATAACATTTCAAACATAAGTGATTAAAATGTAATCTGAGGCAAACAAAAGTGACTATTTTTATAGTTTACCTTGAGGAATAACATGTCATCTTTATCATATATCCATGAGTTTGATGTTCTTAACTCACCTAAATGTGCATCATTATCTTATAATCAACAAGTGGTTTGTGTTGCTAACCCACTATTTGTTTGGGTAAGTTTGTTTGTGCATTTTTAGTTATGGGATGGGCTTGGAGATGTCCTTGGAAGAAGGTGGAGTGGATTTGAATGCTTTTGAGTAGACATGATGTTTAAAGGGAATCATTGCTTCTAATGCTAAATTCAATAAAAGATCTATTTTTGAAAATGGAATGAGTAAAGAAGATGAAGATGGAAATGAAAGAGAAAAGAGAGATCTCTTTTTGAGGGGAAATTACTATGAATAATATGTCTTGTCCAAAGGTTATCTATCCTTTATTATTGGTATGCAAGTGGGGTGGCATAATGGGTTGGTTTTGTCATATATTTGGTTAGATCAGTCATGTTTTCATATTTTGGTATAACAATAAATTCTTTATGTTAAAGCAGGTGAATATCAAAACAAACAAAATATATCATTAAATGAGCCTATTAAAAATGAGAGAGTCTAAAGATTTAGTTGCATCCTCTAGAGAATAGGAAATTACTATTAAGTAATAGGATTTTTGTACAATTAGGTCTCGTAGTTGGGAGCACTTATATAAAAGTCAAGTTGTTTGATTTGATATAAATAATCTCATTATAAGTTCTGATCATAATAATTTTCAGCGTACTCGAACCCACGTCCTCTTACATTGATAATAATCATATCCATACCAATCGAACTAAGATTCCATCAACAAATCAAAATGTTTTTATTTTTACTAGACCTTGTGGCTACGAGCATTTATGTGGAAACCACTTTCCTTAATTGTAATTTTTGCAAGAGAAGTTCTATGACAAGTTGTTTCGATTAGGATTTTTCACAAACATTTAATTTTTTTAAGTAAATAAAAATAACAAATAACTTTTTATATAATATTTTTTGAACAATATGTAACACCCCTTACCCGTATTCAATACCGGAATAGGGTACGAGGCATTACCAAAACACATGCACTTGTAAACGTATTTAACCGAGTTATAAAATTTCATCTAAATTAAAACTTTCAAAATAATTAACATGCTCCTATAACTTTTCACAGTATATCCTCAAAATGTTATAATCATAATAATTAGGGCTTACGAGACCCGATACATACTCATGCAATTCAATGCTTCATTTCCATTTCCTTCAATTCACAATTTCTCATGCTCACGATTTAGATCATATCACTAGCAATTTCCATTTAATTCAGGTACAATTCAATGACATCAAGTTCAACACTAATACGCATTTACCATTTAACTCAATGTTTATTGATTATACCATTCAATAACACATTTATGAAATTCTCAATTTTGCAATGAAAATATCACTTTAGCTTGAATAACAACATCGTCCTGATATAAATACACTACCACTTATCCATTTACTTTAATTCTTTTGGGCCCATTTGTCACTTACCATCCTTAATCAAATTAGGGAACAGTTATGGAAGATTGAGTACTTCACTTTCACCTTGCCATAGTATAACTATGGTCTTACGTATGATCACTTATTACTTGTCCCTGATCAGATAAGTATAGCTAAGGCTACCACTTATCACTTTGTCTCTTGATCAGATAAGTGTAGCTAAGGCTACCACTTATCACTTTGTCACTTGATCAGTTAAGTATAGCTAAAGCTACCACTTATCACTTTCTCACTTGATCAGATAAGTGTAGCTAAGGCTAACACTTATCACTGTGTCACTTGATCAGATAAGTATAGCACTTATCACTTTTTCACTTGATCAGATAAGTATAGCACTTATCACTTTTTCACTTGATCAGATAAGTGTAGATAAGGCTAACACTTATCACTTTGTCACTTGATCAGATAAGTATAGCACTTATCACTTTTTCACTTGATCAGATAAGTGTAGCTAAAGCTACCACTTATCACTTTATCTCTTGATCAGAAGTACTCAAATCCGGTGTTCCGCTTAATTTGATCATTTATTCGATTTTTCACATTTTTATTTTATTCTCATTTCAAAAATGAATACATTTCATCATACATTGTATAATTCATGAAATTAACATTTAATCATTAAATTTCAGCCATATGAACTTATTATTTCATTATCTTTCCACACTTGTTTCTATGCACATCACACAAGATATAAGCATATCATTCAACCATAGTTGCAAGCTAGTGTATTTAAACATAACTCTTTTTAGAACTAACCACACGATAAACCATTTCAATGCATAACTTATAAATTTAACGTGGCATAATCTAGCCACTACTTGGCCAAAGTCTAAGCATATACACCAAATATGTTAGCCAAATACACGTATAGCATAAGCATTATAAGCATGGATGAGCACAACATTTATTCATGTATCAGGCTTACCAACATGTGTTAATTCATAAACCATTCATGACATTATTTCATGCCAAATCATATACCGAATATACCATACACACATACTATGAAACTTTTATTTTCACACATGAGCTTAAACCATGACCAATAATGCACAAATATAAGCATCATTTCTATTCCATCGTTTGTCAGTTAAAATCAAGCATATGACCAATTATACACAAATCATTCATATATTTCCCAATTTTCCTCCTCCTCCTCTCCATTCCACATCCTTAATGTGTATAACACACTTAAACAACATTAGCTATAATTTCACTATTCACTCACATGTATATTCAAAACTGTTTATCCGAGTTAGAGTCACTAAATTATTTTTATCCGGAGCTACAGAGCTCCAAATTAAGATCCGTTAATTTTTCCTGAAACTAGACTCAAATATATTCATACCATAAAATTTTCAGAATTTTTGGTTCAGCCAAATAGTACAGTTTATTCTTTAAAGTTTCCCCTGTTTCACTGTTTGACAGTTCCAACCACTCTTCACTAAAATTAATTATCTCATTGTACAGAATTCGGATGATATTTTCGTTTGTTTCTTCTAAAAATAGACTCATTAAGGATTCTAACCATATAAATTATAACTCATAATAATTTTTTTACAATTTTTAATGATTTTCCAAAGTCAGAACAGGGGAACCCGAATTCATTCTGACCTTGTCTCACAAAATCTATTATATCTCATGATTTACAATTCCATTGCTCACACCATTTCTTTTATAAGAAACTAGACTCAATAAGCTTTAGTTTCATATTTTATTCATCCTCTAATTCAATCTCTAAAATTTTTGGTGATTTTTCAAAGTTACACTACTGCTGCTGTCCAAAACTGCTTTAGTGCAAAATGTTGATTTCCATTTTGCCCCAAATTTCACAGTTTATACAATTCGGTCCTTTCTCAATTAACCCCTCAATTAATCTAATTTTCTAAATTAATACTTTACCTAGACATTATAAGTTGTTACACAACTATTGAAATTCAGAATTTCCATATTTAACTCTATCTTCAAACTCTTTTACTATTAGGTCCCAAACATTCACTTTCTATTCAATTCTTTCAATAAAATCAGCATATGAACAATTTAAAGCTCTAATTTCATGATAAATCATCATATAATTCCAACACATATTCATATCAACTTTCAACTTCTTTCATAAAATCAAAAACTAATGAATTTAACAAGTGGGCCTAGTTGTAAAAGTCATAAAAATACAAAAATTTCAAGAAATAGTCAAGAATTGAACTTACTTGTAATAAAAATATGAAGAACCAGCTTGAAGAAGCCCTTCCATGGTGTTTTAACTGATGAGAATTCAGAAAAATGAAGAGAAATCTAGATAATTCCTCTTTGGTCCTAACTTTATTAAGCAAATTTTGCAATATTCCAATTTTGTCCTTAATTCTTCTTACTTTCTTGCTGATTTCATGTCTTTGCCGTCCAGCCCAAATAGACCTTGGGTCTATTTTCCTTTTAAGCCCTCTTCCTTTTATCATTTAAGCTATTTAATCATTTCTCAAAATTTTGCATTTGTTACAATTTAGTCCTTTTTGTTCAATTAATTATCGGAATTTTAAAATTTCTTAACGAAACTTTAATACTAACTTTTTAACACTCCATAAATATTTATAAAAATATTTATGGCTCGGTTTAAAATCCCCGAGGTCTTGATACCTCATTTGGATTCTAATTATTTTAATATTTATTTCTAGTGCACTATTCACTATTTCAAAAATTTTCCTAACTTCACATTTAACTTATACTTACTAAATTAATAATATTTTCTACCCATTTGTCGAATTTAGTGATCTCGAATCACCGTTCCGACACCTCTGAAAATTCAGGCCATTACAATTTTTTTTCTCGTAGGATTTGTGGTCCCGAAACCACTGTTCCGACTAGGCCTAAAATCGGGCTATTACACAATAATTTTTATATAAAATTTTAAAACCATTTTTACTATTAAATAAATAAGAAAATTAAATTTAAATATTAATTAAATAAAAATAAATTTCGACTCAAACTATTACAAATTTGATTTGTAAATAAAAATCATCCAAATACATGCAATTGGACAAGGATAAAATCCCAATAATTCTTAAATAAACAATATTTTTATCCTTAAATTTACAATTGTGCTTTTTATTTTTTTACAGCCTTACGGTTAATTGAATAGAACTAATATTAACTGAATTAACCGAACTTTTAATCATTTAACCGTTGACCGAACCGAATTTTTAAAAAATTAACCTAACAAAAATATTTCGTTAAGTTGGTCGATTAACCAAATTAACCGAACTTTATATGTTTTTTTTTGTTAAAACAAGTATAAAACATATAAAATAAATTTAGAATGTTCATTTGACCGAATTAACCGAATTAGTAATAGCCTAATGCATATAATATATAATATTATTTATTAAGTTTGGTTAATTAACCGATTTCGAACCAATTAACTATTAACCAAAATTCCAAAAAACTTCTAACCGACCTCCGAACGAATTAGATCAGGTTAACCGAATTAGATCGATTCGATTGGTTAATTCGGTCTTAATCAAAGTTTGAACACCCCTAACCTTCTGTTCCTTCAATAAATACATTGTTTATCTTTCTATATATAGTTTTATAATCAACCGAATTGAGTAATTAGAAATTTAATATCTTTTAAATAAAATCTTAATTTTGAATATCAAAATAGGAAACAAATTTTGGGAGACAATTCTTTCCATTTTGAATATTTTTTGGATTCTAAATTTAATCCCACCTTAATATAATTACAGAGAATTTTAGGAAAAAAGAAAAGGAACAAATTATTGGGTTTATTTCATTTGCAAGACTAGAGAACCCAAATTGATAAGGATCCAATATGATCTTTTTCAAACATTATTTTAGTGAATTTTGGTTATCACAACTCTCTTTATTGGGCTTTGATTAGCATTCACCTTTTATTTTTAAAATTTTAAAAATTTAATTATAAAGTTAATCACTCTAATTTATTAAAATTTAAATTAATTTTTTTAAAAATAAAAATAATCCAATTGAGTAACACCTTAACGTAATACAACTCAGATCACACCAAACGATAAATACTCGACCATCATATCAACATGGGTTCTAATATTTTTTTTGGTTTTCATAAAAGTTAATTTCATAAACTTTGTAAATAGAGAAATAAAATCTGTAATTAATTTGTTTCCATAAATAAAGACAAAACCTACCATTTTAAGTAGAAAACAAGATCTAATCCAGATATATAAGACAACAATAAAGGGACAAAAAGTTAAAAATTGTGGAGAGCAATTATGTAAAAAGAATTTCCATTTTAAATTTAATATTTCTATTTTTATTTTTAATAATTTAATAATTTTATTTTTAGATTTAAAATTAAATTTAATAAAAAATTAACTATGATAACCATTACACTTAAAATTTTAAATTTGAAAATTTAAAAAATTAAATAAAAAAATAACACAAAGATCTGACGGCAACCTGATTTTGACCACGATCATCGTACGGCTACAATTTAATTTCCATCAAAAGATCTGACGGCGGAGATCAACCTTCCTAAACGAAATAGGGTTTCTTCGAAACTATTCTACGTATAAATACCACACAGTTCTCCATCGCCGGTGCGGTGCAGTTTATGCCCTCCTAATTTTTAATTCAAAAAAAGAAAAATCAAAAACTTTATTTTTCTTCCGCCATCGTCGCCGCCGCCGTTTTATCTACTTCCGGTTCTCCGGCGATTCTATCCCAATTTACCCTTCCCTCTCCTCTTTTATCCCCAAATAGTGAAATTAGTCTCCATTTTTTTAAATAGTTCTTTTGTTTTTGTTTCTCTGTTAGTTTTTGATTGAACATCAAAGAGGAGAAGGGAACAAAAAAGAAAAAAAAGTAGAAAGGATCCATTGGAGTTGTTGTCAATGGCGCAGATTGAGGTTCAGCGTCAACCGGCGATTTCCGTACCAAACGCCGTCGCTCCGCAAACCGGAGGGGTGCAGTTCATACCGACGTCACTATATGTTGGGGATCTTGATGTTACCGTTACGGATGAGCAACTGTTTCAATTGTTTGGACAAGTTGCTCGGGTTGCTTCCGTAAGGATTTGCCGCGACTTGGCTACGGGCCGTTCACTCGGATACGGTTACGTCAACTATAGCAATCCTCGTGATGGTTAGTCTTTTACTTGGCTGTAAAAATTGATCTTTATTAATGAACAGTTTAAAAGGCTGTTCTAAATTTTGGCTGAATTCTTTTGGAATTTGAGTATAGATTAATTGTTGGGAAATTTTATGAATATACGTTTGGTTGGATGCTACAATGTAGTAAGAAAGTGTGTATATTGATGAATTTACTTTTATTCAATGTTCAGAACAGAATTTACTTTTAACTGGAAATCCATCCTAGCTAATTACATTACAAAAATAATTTAATTGCAAATTTTGGGCATTATAGTATCCATGTGATTTGCAAATTCCCATTGATAGTAAATTGGTAATGTTTTTAGAAAGTGCAAGTGTAGTCAAGTAGTATTGACCTTTTTTGGGGATAAGTATTATGTATCATTCATCCAAAAATGAGGATTACTTGCTACTCAAGCAATTTTCTATATAGAAGTACTATACATCGAAGAAAGATATACATGTGCTATACCAGTGCTATACGAGTCCTCAATTTAATTTACATAGTCCGTAGATAAAAGAATTTAAGTTTTGACAGTTTTGCTAATATAGCTTTGCATTATCATCCAAAGAATTGTTTGAGCTTCTGTGATATAAAATAATTATAAAGAAAATAAATGATCTCTTCACTATTTGTTCCTTTGATGCTCATATTTTAGATAATCATAACTTGGGAGCATCAGTTCTCTCTTTTGATTTGTTTTGAGTTAATCAGTGTTGCCTTTTTTTTGTTATTTATTTGTGCAGCGGCTAGGGCTTTGGATCTACTTAATTTCACTCCACTGAATAATAAGCCTATTCGTATCATGTATTCTCAAAGGGACCCTAGTCTTCGTAAGAGTGGTACTGCAAACATATTTATCAAGGTATTTAATGTCTCTTTACCCTTAACCATTTGTTTGTTTTTCCCTCCATTCTTCCATTTTGATGCCTGTTTCGCTCTTAAGAAATTCTCTTCCATTTGGTTGGATGTTATTTGGTTGAAATATATTTGTAACTGATCCTTCGATGGAACGAAGGCATTCACTTGCATGCATAATTGCTCCATTTGTAAGTTATATGATTGGCTATTTGTGCATACCTACACCTTTAACTGTTAATTTTTGACTGCAGAATCTGGACAAGTCTATTGACCACAAAGCATTACATGATACGTTTTCTGCATTTGGAAATATTCTGTCTTGCAAGATATCTACAGATGGTTTTGGCCAGTCTAAAGGCTATGGTTTTGTGCAATTTGACAGTGAAGAATCTGCTCAAAATGCAATTGATAAATTGAATGGCATGTTGATTAATGACAAGCAGGTCTATGTTGGACATTTCCTTCGTAAGCAGGAAAGAGAGACCACATCGAGTAAGACCAAATTCAATAATGTTTATGTGAAAAATCTTTCCGAGTCTACAACAGATGAAGACTTGAAAACAATTTTTGGTGAGTATGGTGAAATTACTAGTGCTGTAATTATGAGGGATGCAGATGGCAAGTCGAAGTGTTTTGGATTTGTCAACTTTGAAATTGCTGATGATGCTGCTAAAGCTGTTGAAGCTCTTAATGGAAAGAAATTTGAAGAGAAAGAGTGGTATGTTGGAAAAGCCCAGAAAAAGTCAGAAAGAGAGCATGAGCTAAAATCTCGTTTTGAGCAAACTGTGAAGGAAGCTGCTGATAAACTTAAGGGTATGAATTTATATGTTAAAAACTTGGATGATAGTATTGATGATGAAAAGCTGAAGGAACTGTTTTCGGAGTATGGCAAAATTATTTCGTGCAAGGTTGGTCAAATACTTCTAGATTGTTTGATTGTTGATGCCAACTTTGTAAACTTGTTTCTACTGGTATTTATTTTATGCCCCTTTCTCTCAAAATTTTATAGGTCATGCGTGACCCTAGTGGAGTTAGTAAGGGCTCTGGGTTTGTTGCATTTTCTACACCTGAAGAAGCATCACGAGCTGTAAGCTTGAATATTTTTTTTTTTTTGGGCTGTCATTTTAGTATGAGATTATAGTCTAATAAATGTTGCTATCCATCTACAGCTTGCTGAGATGAATCATAAATTGGTTGTTAGCAAACCACTTTATGTTGCACTTGCTCAAAAGCAAGAAGAGAGAAGAGCAAGTCTACAGGTAATGCGACAAGGAGAATTTCTAGGACCATTTGCACTTCCTTTTGGTGTTTATCTTCAGTCTTGTTTATGATCTTATGACGGGACATTTTATTTGTTATTTCTATATTTCTTTTCAAGTTCATATTCTCAATGACTGAGATGTAAGTTTTTCTGACAGTTCAATGAATCAATATACATTTCTTGTTAGTACTCTCTTATGTGTTTATTTCATTTCATTCAGGCTCAGTTTTCACAAATGAGACCTCTTGCTATCCCCTCGGTTGCTCCTCGTATGCCCATGTACCCTTCTGGTGCACCAGGTCTTGGCCAACAATTTTTATATGGGCAAGCACCTCCAGCTATCATTCCTCAAGTATATTTTTACTCCTTGTCCAACCTCATAACTTTACATGCTTGTTCTTTTGGATGTTTGGATTATATGTTTTTTTTTTTATTTTAGAAGAATCCTTGCTACTGTCATGAATAGTTGTGATGTGTTAGTACCATTCTGTGACTGTATTTGGTTTCATTGGCAACACTTTTTGGCATCACCTTGAGGATATTTGAATTTGAAAATGCTTGTTTGCTTGTTATCTATTCTAGGCTGGTTTTGGTTATCAGCAGCAACTGGTTCCTGGAGTGAGGCCTGGTGGCCCTCCTGTACCAAATTTCTTTGTTCCCATGGTACAGCAGGGCCAGCGCCCAGGGGGACGACGCGGAGCAGGTCCATTTCAACAGGCTCAACAACCAGTAAGTTGTTTTTATATGTATACTAACCTCCATTTCATGCTTATGCTTATGCTTTGGCTGAAGTCTTTTGTTCTAATTCACCAAACTTGTTCCAGATGATGCCTAGGGGACGTGCCAATCGATACCCACCTGGTTGTAATGTGCCGGGTCCATTGCAAGATGCTGGCACTGGACAGCCTATGCCTCTTCAACCTTTGGCTACTGCTCTTGCAAATTCAACCCCTGAGCAACAAAGGACGGTGAGTCTTTTTTTTCCAATTTCCATGACTATATATTTTGTTCAATTTAATTACCTTCAAGACCTTTATATTGTCAATTTGTGACTGGTGATCAGATGCTTGGTGAAAGCCTATACCCCCTTGTGGAACATCTCGAGTGTGATGCAGCAGCCAAGGTTACCGGCATGCTTCTAGAGATGGACCAAACTGAAGTTTTGCATCTCATTGAGTCACCCGAAGCTTTGAAAGCTAAAGTAGCAGAGGCCTTAGAGGTGTTGAAGAGTGTTGCTGCAAAGCCACAGGTCAACAATCCTGCAGACCAATTGGCTTCACTATCTTTGAATGATAACCATGTCTCTTGAGTGACTGGAATTTTGGTATTGTAGGGTTGAGTTTGGAACATTTATTTATGCTTTTGTTTTTTTTTTGGTGGTTGCAAGGATTCTAATACTTTGCTAGCATTGTGTTTTTTCGGTTTGGCTTCATAGGCTTTTTCTATTTACTGGATTGTTATTTATTACAATAAGTTTTGTTTAATGTCATTGGAACTTTATTTTTAACATCATTTGGATCTCATTACTTACATATCATGCTTTCGAAGATTTTGGACAGGTTTAAATTGTCTTAAGAGGAAGATGCTATTCCTCTCATGACAGTTCCATAACAAATTAAAATGTTGTATTAGTCCCTGTACTTCAATACGGTTCTTTACTTTAAGGTTTTGCTCCGGAAAGAAAATTAGAAGTAGAATGGAAAACATGGGACTCTGCTTGGTAGGAAAGATTGAAAAATGAAAAAAGGAATTCAAAATTTGTTTTTCATCTAAGGAAATAAAATAAAAATTTTTAAAAATACATAAATTTGAATTAATATATACCTTTCTCATTCATTTTTATGAAAAATCAATCTTTTATTTTTTTTTCTCTTACTTTCCCTTCCAACAAAGTACATTTAAATTTAATTTATTTCTCTTTTTTACTCCCATTCCTCCACTTTCTTTTTCGACTCACAAATGGTAGTGATGACTTCGAACTGTCAATGCTTTCCCTACCAAACTCATTTCCATATGTATTGAAACTTGTGAGCCTGTATCACTACAGTTTGTGGGTCAAAAAGCTGAGAAATCTGGTGAATAAAAGGTGAATGAAGCCAATCATTGACGAAGCCACGAAGTGATTTGTCTGTATGGTTAGCCACGGCTTGGTTCAATTTCCAAGCTGCCCAACCCAGACCATGTTCAAGCAGTTCACTGGCTGTGGTCACTGCTGTCAGCTTGAGTTGAGTTCCCAAAGCAATATGGGGGCAATGGTGACTCCAGTCTCGAGACAAAAGTGCAGTTAAAAACTGGAAGGAGGAGATTTTAGTGGTGCTAGATTTTGTGTTAGCTGTTTCTTTGAGCTTTGCAATGGACTCTGCCGAGAAGTGGAATATTTTCTCTAAAACATGGGGTGCTTCAACTCGGGTTATGAACTCATCTTGGTGAGTGAAAGGAAGGGTAAGCAATGGGCCATTGTCACCCTCTGGAAACCATCTCTCCAACACTCCCATGGTAAAGCAGGGCCAGCGCCTAGGGGGACGACGCGGAGCAGGTCCATTTCAACAGGCTCAGCGACCGGTAAGTTGTATACACGTGTATACTACTAACCTCCATTTCATATATTATATAATTTATTTCATATGAATAATAAAATATATTATATTCTTTTCAAAAAATATTATATTATAATGTAAATATTAAAAAATATATTAAGTTGCATATTTGTAGATTTAATAAAAAAATCATATAATAGTAATAAAATATATATTTATTAAAACTTAAATCTTCTCAAAATGAAAGATATATGCAGCTTAAACAAACTTAGATTAGTCATTTACAGATAACTAGATAAATTTTAAGGTCCATGTTTTAGTTAAACAAACCTTGAAAATCAAGGGCTTGGGTTTACATTTATTATATGTGCACATTTTATAAGCAATAATAAAATGATAAAAAATATCTAAAATACTATAAATTATAAATTATTTTATAAAATAAAATTTTTTTATCATTATTCAACTAAATTAATGTTGGATTGATTATTAAAAAATAAATGTGATTTTATAAGCAATAATCATCTCTTCTTTATTCCTTTATAAAAGGAAACCCTTCAAATCTGTGAACAATAAATTATTAAAAAATAATTTAAGAATTTTTATATTAATAGTTATATTAGGAATGGAAATGGATGAGATCAAAGATGGGATGTTTCTAAATTCATTACTGTTTCACAATAAGGGCAAGATCAGGAATTTTTTTAAGGAAAGGATGGAATTAAGTTGTATAATTTTATAAGAGTTATAATGTAATTTTACGATTTTAATAGTTTATATATTTATAAAATTTTAAAGAACTAAATCAAAATTTTATTATTTTAGGGATCAAAGTGTAATTTTATGCTTATGCTTTGACTGAAGTCTTTTGTTCTAATTCACTAAACTTGTTCCAGATGATTCCTAGGGGACGTCCCTATCGTTACCCACCTGGTTGTAATTTGCCTGGTCCATTGCAAGATGCTGGCACTGGACAGCCTAAGCCTCCTCAACGTTTGGCTGCTGCTCTCGCAAATGCAGCCCCTGAACAACAAAGGACGGTGAGTCTTGTTTTTCCAATTTCCGTGACTATATTTTGTTCAATTTAATTTCCTTCAAGACCTTTATATTGTCAATTTGTGACTGGTGATCAGATGCTTGGTGGTTACAAGGATTGCAATAACAGCATAGATAAATTCTCAATCGAACATTATATTAAATTAGACCCTAAGTCGTCAACCATTGCGTAGGTAGCTTTCCCAACTCTTAACAACCATCACTACTTGGATGGTTACCTACTTTTTAATGCGACAATCCTTTCTTCAATTCATTTAAATTGTTTTTATTCATGTGATTGGTGAAAGGATTTCTTTTTTTATTTTTTTTAAACTTTAACCATTAGTAGATTTAAGGGATATAATTAATATTGTTTGAATTAGGTTAGAATGATCAGATCAGATAGATTAATTGAATTGGAAATCGATGAGTGTATCAATCCGAACAAGGGTAATGAACTGAGAACCATTAATGAATCGAAATCGTAACTAATTGAACCGGTTAAAACATCAAATTGTTACGTATATTTGACTTAAACCTCTAAAATAAATGTAGACGGAAGATCAAGAAGTTTTTAATTTTAACTGATTGAATTTACGATTAAATCAGTCAAGTCGATCAAAATTGAGAATTAATGATTTAATTAATCCAATTACAAATCCAATTATTAAAACATCAATACATTAAAATTATTATATAATCAATATTGCTAAAATATTTAACTTGGTTCCCAGCAATTCAATAACCACATAAAGCCAAGCTGCGAATCAAAAGTAGACCAAGCAAAATAATTTTCTCTCTTCGTTTTTGGCAACCATCAATATATAAACACATCATTACTTCAATATTCAACAACCCTGCTAATCCAACCTCAATATACTTTATCCTGTTCCTCTCTAGCAACAAAAAGAATGGATCCATCATCAGTTCGAATCATCTCAGAATGTTATGTTACACCACAACATGTTTCTGATCAATCAAAACAGCCTTACTATTTGACAACATGGGATCTTGCTATGCTGTCGGTGCAATACATCCAAAAGGGTCTTCTCTATGCCAAACCAGAGGGTAACTGTGAAGAAAACTTGATCAACAATGTCTTGGGTCGGCTCAAGCAATCCCTTTCCATAGCCCTAGTTCATTTCTATCCCTTAGCAGGTCGGCTCGCAACGAAAATAGAAGAAAACCCGAAGTCTCATTTCGTCTTTGTGGATTGCAATAACAGCCCAGGAGCCAAATTTATACATGCAGCTGTTGATTTATCCGTGTCCGACATTGTTTCCCCTACTTATGTTCCGTTGGTTGTTCAATCGTTTTTCGACCATGATCGAGCAATCAACTATGATGGTCACACCAGGCCTTTGTTATCGATTCAAGTCACCGAGCTGGTAGATGGGGTGTTCATAGGTTGTTCCATGAACCATGCTATTGGCGATGGAACCAGTTTCTGGCATTTCTTCAACACATTGTCTGAAATATTTCAAGCACAAGGAGATACTAATTTGAAAATCTCACGTCCTCCAGTGTTAGAGAAATGGTTTCCAGAGGGTCATGGTCCATTACTTAACCTTCCTTTCACTAACCAAGATGAGTTAATTTCCAGATTTGAAGCACCCGAGCTTTTAGAGAGAATATTCCATTTCTCAGCGAAATCCATTGCAAAGCTCAAAGAAAGGGCTAACACAGAATCCAACACCACCAAAATTTCCTCCTTTCAATCTTTATCTGCATTTGTATGGCGGTCAATAACAAAGGCACGTCGTTTCCCAAACGAAACAGTCACTGGTTGTAGGTTAGCTATAAACAATAGGTCAAGGCTAGAACCAGCTTTATCCCCAGATTATTTTGGTAACTCAATTCAAACTGTTAGAGCAGTGACCACAGCTGGTGAACTACTTAACCATGGTCTCGGTTGGGCTGCTTGGAAACTACACCAAGCTGTGGTTAACCATACAGATAAACAAGTGCGTGGTTTTGTCAATGGTTGGCTTGATTCACCTTTCATTTACCAGATTGCTCAGCTTTTTGACCCACAAAGTGTGATGATGGGAAGCTCACCAAGGTTCAACAAGTACGGAAATGAGTTCGGGTTAGGGAAAGCATTGACGCTTCGAAGTGGATATGCTCATAAGTTTGATGGGAAAGTTTCGGCGTATCCAGGACATGAAGGTGGAGGAAGTATTGACTTGGAAATTTGCCTTCCACCATCTTCAATGAAAGCTCTTGAATTAGATGAAGAGTTCATGAGTGTTGTTTCTTGTGGTGGAATTGGTATCTGATAATAAAATTGATTTGTGGGAATAGAAGTCATCAAATTGAATTTTCCTTGATTAGGTGCTTTGGTTTGAAAGAGGCTTGCTTTGTTCAAACGTTTACTATTCCACTATATTAATCAATAAATGTTTCATCCCACCAAACACCTCAATCCTTATGTTGACATACAAGAGCCCATAGTTGAAGTGGAAAACGATTTAAAGTTGGGTAAACTACATAGTTAGTGACTCAACTTTTATAAATTTTTCTTTTGGGCACCGAAAATAAGAAGTTAGCAATTTAGGCACCGACCTTACATATTTTTATAATTTTAGTCATTAGCCGTTAATTTTCCAATAGATTCACTCATTTTAGTCACAAAATTTTAATAAATTTTCATTTTGATCACTCATTTTATCTTTTTAATTTTCTTTTTTAGAATTAATTTTAGAAACTTTTGGGGTTTTATAGGAAAACTTAAATTTTATTTGGAAAAACCATGTTATCTTTTTAATTTCATTTATTATTTTTCCTTTTAGATTTAATATTAGTTGTTTTAGTAAAAGAAAACTAATCTAGGGTTTCACAAGGAAAAATCTTGATTTTTACATGGAATTGGATACAAGTGAAAGACGTGGTTTCATCTCAATAATTAAATAGCTTAATTCCTATAAAAATTACTGGTTTTAAAAAAATCTTAATTCTAGAAAAGAAATTGAGTGATCAAAATGATTTTTACTAAAATTGAGGGACTAAATAAGTATATATAATAACAAATTAGTGATAAGTGACTAAAATGATAAAAGTATTTAACAATAATGATTAAAATAATAAAAATATGTAGCCGCAGTTTCTATTGGTTAATTAAAAGGTGAAAATTTGGTTTAGAATTTAGATGAGAGGCAAGTGATCTCATCCTTGAGAACACAAATTTTGAACTTTGAAATCGCATATTTTTATTTTATTTTATCAGTAAGGATTGGTCTCAACTCTCAAATCTATAAATGATTCATCCATAAATAAAATATACTTTTATAAGTGTAACAGGTAAAAGTAGCGAATTTCGTGCGGAAGGAGTTAAATTTTTTTAAAATTTTTATTAATAAATAAATAAATTAGTCTTTGTATGTTAATTCAAAGAAAAAATTAATTCTTTTTTTTTAAATTTTCATCCCTTTGTAATGTTAAAAATCGATGTGGCTGGATGAATAATCGAATAGTGACACATAACATGCCACATGTATCTCATGCTGATGTATAGAAACAGTTTTTAACAGTAGAAATGAAAAGAAATTTTAACAAGAAGACCAATTTACTCTTTGATCTAGAGTACAATAATTAATTTTCTCAATTTTAAATAGATAAACTAAAATGCAATCTAATTACTAGCTCATGAACTTTCACGATACTTTTATCAAATGAAAATATAATTAAAAGTGAAATAAAATTAACTATAGATCTGTTGACCATAGGACCTCTTCATAACTATCATATATAGGCTTAACATATGTTTTTCATTAAAAGAACATGGCTAAAGAAATTGAATGACATCCATTTCCTACGGAAATAACTTTCAATTAAGCAAACATTAATGCCATTATTAACTTAAGCATTAATTGGCATTAAGTTGACTCATTGTATTGTAGCAATGAAAATGCCTTTCAATTAAGATATAAGCAAAAAAATAATAAATAATAAATAAATTAATGGAAAGGGATTGTTTGAGCCTTACCAAGACATTGTTGATCAAGTTTTGTTCACAATTTAATCCCCTGGTGGTGGTTTGGTATAAAGAAGACCCTTTTGGATGTAGTGTAAGGAAAGCATGACAAGATCCCATGTTGTGAGATAAAAGGGCTGTTTTGATTGTTCCGAAACATGTTGTGGTTTAACAAAACAGCCAGAGATGATTCGAACTGTTGATGAATCCATTTTTTTTGGTGCTCAAAAGGAAAAGATAATTTGCTGGGAACTCGTTGTTCTCAAAAGGAAATTACCCATCTTTTTAAATCATTGATCTAAGCGAGGATGCCTGTTGGAATTCGAGCATCAACATTAATTAAGAAACTATTTCACATGCACCGAGGAGTTCTTGCTTTTATAATATTGCATAATAAAACTATTTCACATGCAAAACTTGATCTATTAATAAATTAATCTTGGATAAAAAAACATTGTACCATGTGCTTGGAACATAATGCCACTTTGGAAATTTTTACTTATTAATTTTGTTCAAATTATCAATTCGAAAAAAATTAATCGATTAATCTATAAAATATTGAAAATCTGTTGAAAAGAAAAAAATCTATTATTGAATTATTTGATTTCTTCAATGTAAATATGAATTTCTCGTTTTAAAAATCATTTAGAGTTGAATTATCCGATTCAAAAATCAGATTCCATCCACATCTAGCTTTAAGTGGAGTAGGTGCCGCTTCTATGATACCTTTCATAAACTCAATATAATTACTAGCTCATGAACTTTCACGATACTTTTATCAAATGAAAATATAATTAAAAGTGAAATAAAAATTAACTATAGATCTGTTGACCATAGGACCTCTTCATAACTATCATATATAGGCTTAACATATGTTTTTCATTAAAAGAACATGGCTAAAGAAATTGAATGACATCCATTTCCTACGGAAATAACTTTCAATTAAGCAAACATTAATGCCATTATTAACTTAAGCATTAATAGGCATTAAGTTGACTCATTGTATTGTCGCAATGAGAATGCCTTTCAATTAAGACATAAGCAAAAAAAAATAATAATAATAAATAAATTGTTTGAGCTATGAACCATGTGTTGGCCTGATAGTTAAGATATTCACTGTTCCATGTATGATATGGAGTCGAGTCACACTAATCGTGTTACTATTTAAGGTTTTGTCTTCCTCTTATAATTTATCAAAAAAATTTATTTGAGTTATGAAAAAAACTCTAATAATTTAAACAAAGCAAAGTACATTTAAATTAAAGTTCCATTTTTGGGATAGTGTTCTATTGGAAAAAAAAATCAAACCACTCCCCATTCATGTTACATGATTTTTAATTTGAAAGCTAAAATGAAAGCAATAATTAAAAGTTTTAGAAAATTAATAAGAAAAAGCTTCAATTTCATTCAATATTATAATATTAAAATAAAAGTATATAATTTAAGTTATGATGAAAATATTAAAATTCCGCAATTAAAAAGTTCAATAAAAAATTTGTTAAAAATAAACTTAAATTTATTTTTTTCAATTAACAAACAAAATATAATTAATAAACATAATTCAAGAATTTACCACAATGACTAATTACACATTTTAACCTAAATAAAAACATGAAACCCAGGGGGCAAACGACATCAAATGGGTTATGAAACAGCAGCCATGAACGCTTCGTCTGATTCAAGAGCATTCATTGAAAATGATGGAAGGCAAATTTCTATGTCAACACTTCCTTTTCCTTCACGGGCTGGATACGGTGAAACTTTCCCATCAAACTTATTACCCTATCCACTTCGAAGTGTAAGTGCTTTCCCTAACCCAAACTCGTTTCCATACATGTTGAACCTTGGTGAGCTTCCAATAATCACACTCCGTGGATATAAATGTGGAGAACACTGGTAAACGAAAGGTGACCGAAGCCAATCATTGACAAAACCACGCACTGATTTGTCTGAATGGTTAACCACAGCTTGGAATAATTTCCAAGCAGCCCAACCGAGACTATGATCGAGCAATTGACCGGCTGTGGTTATTGCTATCACGGTTTGAAACGAGTTCCCAAAGTAATTAGGGAATAATGGTGGTTCAAGTCTTGACCTATTGTTTATAGCCAACATGTAACAAGTAACAATTTCACATGGTAAACGACGAGCTCTTGTTATGGACCGCCACACAAATGCTGATAAAGACTGAAAGGAGGAGATTTTGGTGGTGTTGGATTCTATGTTAGCCCTTTTTTTGAGCTTTGTAATGGACTTTGCTGAAAAATGGAATATTCTCTCTAAAACATGGGGTGTTTCGAATCTGGTGATGAACTCATTTTGATGAGTGAAAGGAAGGGTAAGCAATGGGCCATTGTTACTGTTATGAGTATTAAGTATGGTTAGTTTAGCAGTTAGCAGTAAAGTTTAGCAGTTAGCAATAAGTGCAGTCAGTTAAACTGTTAAGAAACGGTTATGATCTTACTCTATTAAATAAGTCTGTATCCTCTCTTCAAAGAAAAAATATAGAAGTTTATTTCATGGTTATTCTATTCTTCAACATGGTATCAGAGCAATAGGTTTATAATTTTTTTCTTCTTCATGGCTTCTGATCCTGTACTTGGGGATGATACTCCTCATCACTCTTCTACTTTTGAGGGAGATCCTTCGCGAAGTTCTGGAAGTGCCGTGTCACACACAGTCCGTTCTTTTTCTAAACATGATACTATCAAGCTCACCGAGAGTAATTTTCTTCTCTAAAAGCATCAAATCTTGCTCATTCTTGAAGGTTATGATCTTGAAGGTTTTGTACAAGGTACTATTTTCGTCCCATCTCTTCTTGTTCTCGGTGTTGATGGTCAGTTGGTTGATAACCCGTTGTTTCATGCTCACAAGAAACAAGACAAATTTCTTGCTTCTTGGCTATTGTCGACAGTGTCTGATGAGGTTCTAGTTCATCTCACGTCAGCCAAGAGCAGTTCTGACATTTGGTCTGCTATTGAAAAATGATTTGGTGTTAAGTCTAGCATTAAGGTTTCAAAAATGAGACTTGATCTATATTCCTTCAAGAAAGCCAGCCTTTCGATTAAAGATTACTTGTCAAAGGTGAAACGGCTGAGTGATAGCCTTATTGCTGCTGGCAGTGCTGTATCTGAGCAAGAACAAATCAGTATTATTTTAGCTGGGCTCTCGCCAGAATTTGAGTCTGTTCGTGTAACTGCCTCAGCTACACCAATGTCTTTAGACCTCTTGACTGATTTACTTCTTGACTGTGAAGCTCGACAGTTGGACATGTTGACTGAAGTTCCTACGCAGGCAAATGTAACCTCCTATTCCAAGAATTCTAGCTCTTCCAAGCCTACTGATGGTTCAAGTAGCTATGGGTCAAGTGGTAGACAAGGTCCTAAGGAACATGGCAGAGGCTGGTTTCGTGGTAGAAGTCGCGGTAATGGCAGGGGGTTGACACGCTCCAGACCACAGTGTCAGTTGTATGGTAAGCTTGGGCATGTTGTTCAAACTTGCTATCATCGGTTTGATGAAAATTTTTCTGGTGTGGAGACTAATGACTCAAAAACTGTTAACTATCATTCTTATGAACAAAACCCTTCATCCTGTTGTAATTTTCATTCTCAAGCCCCTGCACAGACTTCTCAGTCTTCTGTTATAGGGTCTTCTGTTCAGGCTTGGTATCCGGATTCTGGTGCCACGAACCATGTCACTCCGGATGTGGACAATCTTTCATCTCCTTCACCTTACACAGGTATGGATAAGGTCTCTATGGGAAATGGTGAACAAGTCTCAATAGCTCATGTAGGCTCGTCATCGGTGGTTTCTGGTTCTAGACTATTTCATATTAGAAATGTACTTCATGTGCCTACTGTTTGCAAAAAATTATTATCTGTGGGTAAATTTGCTAAGGATAATTTGGTGTATTTTGAATTTCACCCATATATGTGCTTTGTGAAGGACATTCAGACAGGGAAGGTCCTCCTGGTGGGCCACATGCATAAAGGTATCTACTGGTTTGATGTGACTAAAACTGGTTCCTTCAAGTCACCTGCTGTACCGAGGGTCAATTCCATCAATGTGTGCCGTCTTTCGTGTGCTTCAGCACCTTTGTTGTGGCATCAACGGCTTGGGCATCCATGCAACGGTGTTCTCTCAAAAGTTTTGCAAAGTTGTAATATTTCTTTTAAGAACAATTGCCTGCCAAGTGTTTGTTCTGCTTGCCAATTAGGCAAATCTCACAAGCTTGCTTTTAGCACATCTACAACAGTGTACTCCGTACCGTTTGAGCTTGTTGTATCTGACGTTTTGGGACCTGCTCATGAGAAATCAAATGGGTTTTCTTACTATGTATCCTTTGTCGATATGCACAGCCGATATACATGGTTGTATTTTATTAAAGCTAAATCTGAAGTGTTGAACTGTTTTGTTCATTTCTAACGAATGGTTCAAGCCCAATTTGGGTTCTCCATCAAAATGCTTCAAACAGATTGGGGGTGAATATCGGTCCCTATTTGCTGAGTTGTTTAAATGTGGCATCCAGCATAGACTTACGTGTCATCATACCTCGGAACAAAACGGTGTGGTCGAGAGGAAACATCGACAAGTGGTTGACATAAGGTTGACACTCTTAGCACATGCGTCTCTTCCTCTGAAGTTTTGGTCTTCTGCTTTTTCCTATGCTGTACATATAATCAGTAGGTTACCCTCGTCTACTCTTCACGGTGTTAGTCCCTATAAGATGTTGCATAAAAGGTCGCCTGATTACTCCTACTTGCGCATTTTTAGTTGTGCCTGCTTCCCTTGTTTGCGACCGTACAACAAGCACAAGTTACAGTTTCGGTCAAAATGCTGTGTGTTTTTTGGTATTGAGGCTAATCATAAAGGGTATAGGTGTCTTGATGATACTGGTCGGATATTTGTGTCTCGACATGTGGTTTTTGATGAGACTTGTTTTCTATTTCAGCAACGCTCTCCTTCCAAGAGTTTGATTAATGGTCAGCAGCAACCTCGACAACAATCATATGTTTCTCTTGTTACACCTATAGTTTCCTCGAATACTATGGTGACTAGCTCTGATTACTTAAACTCTGTGGATGATTCTACACCAAGTCAACCTATCCCAAATATGTCAGCTCAGCCGTCTGATTCATGTAGTGAACAATATGAGTCTCTACCTATAGTTCAGTCAGATTCTCCACCCCGGGCTGTTGAAAATGTTCATCCTATGCAAACCCGATCTAAGTCTGGCATCTATAGGCCTAAGGTCCTTAATTCAGTGGTGACTACTAAGGAGCCAGTCTCTATAGAAGAAGCTCTTCAGAGTTCTGAGTGGACAGCAGCTGCACAAGCTGAGTATCGGGCGTTGATTTCAAATCACACATGGGATCTTCTACCGTTACCTGAAGGTAGGAGGGCGGTCGGATGCAAGTGAATATTCAAAGTTAAGAGGAATGCGGATGGCTCGATTGCACGATACAAGGGCCGTTTAGTAGTCAAGGGCTATCTTCAAGAAGCTGGCATTGACTTCCATGAGACTTTTAGCCCTGTTGTGAAAGCTACTACAATTAGAGTGGTCTTGACACTTGCCATATCTTTGGGATGGTCTCTCAGTCAGATTGATGTTAATAATGCGTTCTTAAACGGTGATTTGAGTGAAGAGATATATATGGTACAACCACCAGGTTTTGAACAACAAAGTGGTAATGGCCAGCAGCTGGTTTGCAGGCTAAGGAAAGCTTTGTACAAACTTAAGCAAGCCCCTCGAGCTTGGTTCCACAAGTTAAGGGAGTTTCTACTAGCAAATCAATTTGAAGCTTCAAAAGCGGACAGTTCCCTCTTTATTCACAAAGCTGGGAATCATTTGATGTATGTTCTTGTCTACGTTGATGACGTTGTGATTACTGGTTCTGATTCGAAAGCTGTAGATCACTTTATTGCTCGTCTCAACCACCAATTTTCTCTAAAAGGCTTGGGGAGTTTAAACTACTTCCTAGGGATTGAAGTAACTCCTACCACAAATGGCCTAATGCTGAGTCAGAAAAAACACATACTGGATCTTCTAAAAAAAGCATCAATGGAGAAGTCAAATTGCTCTCCCACACCAATGGTCTCCACTTGTCGTTTGTCCGCTCATGAAGGAAATGTGGTTGAAGATGAGAGTTTCTTCAGGAGCATCGTAGGTGCCCTCCAGTACATAGTAATAACTAGGCCAGACATTGCGTTTTCTGTGAACAAAGTCTGCCAGTTCATGCACAAGCCACTCGACACACACTTTAAAGCTGTTAAAAGGATTCTGAGGTATTTACAAGGCACCTTAGATCATGGTCTTCATTTTCATCGTACGTCCAAATTTGTGCTTGAAGGTTATTCGGACTCCAGCTGGGCGTCTGACATCGATGATCGAAGATCCACGTCAGGTTACTGTGTTTTTTTAGGAGGAAATCTTGTTTTATGGGGCTCCAGGAAGCAATCTGTTGTTTCACGTTCCACAGCAGAAGCCGAATATAGAAGCCTGGCAAATGTTACTGCGGAAATAGTCTGGCTTCAGTCCTTGTTAACTGAATTATGTGTCCCTACTCAGAAGAAATCTTTGGTCTGGTGTGATAGTTCCGCTGCAGTTGCTGTTGCAGGCAACCCAGTCATGCATTCAAAATTCAAGCATGTGGAGCTAGACATCTTCTTTGTAAGAGAGAAAGTAGCAGCAGGAATACTTCAAGTTGGACATGTGTCCAACCTCAATCAGGTTGCTGATATGTTAACAAAACCATTGTCGGCACTTATGTTCAACAAGTTCAGGCAACAATTACGGGTGGCTCCAAACGAAGAACAAGTCAACCGAAGAAAAGGAAGTCAGGACAGCAAGGGAAATGTTATGAGTATTAAGTATGGTTAGTTTAGCAGTTAGCAGTAAAGTTTAGCAGTTAGCAGTAAGTGCAGTCAGTTAAACTGTTAAGAAACGGTTATGATCTTACTCTATTAAATAAGTCTGTATCCTCTCTTCAAAGAAAGAAAATATAGAAGTTTATTTCATGGTTATTCTATTCTTCAACAGTTACCCTCTGGAAACCATCTCTCCAACATTGGAGAGCCTGAGATTTTTATTTTAGTATCTCATTGGGCTTGAAATATTTCGGACAATGTGTTGATGAAATGCCAAAACATGGTTCCATCGGCAATAGCATGGTTCATAGAACAACCTATGAACACCCCATCTACCAGCTCAGTGACCTGAATCGATAACAAAGGCCTGGTGTGACCATCATAGTTGATTGCTCGATCATGGTCGAAGAACGATTGAACAACGATTGAACAACCAACGGAACATAAGTAGGGGAAACAATGTCGGATACTGATAAATCAACATCTGCATGTATAAATTTGGCTCCTGGACTGTTTTTGCAATCAACAAAGACGAAATATGAGACTTTGGGTTTTGTTCTATTTTCGTTGCAAGCCGACCTGCTAAGGGATAGAAATGAAGGAGGGCAATGGAAAGGGATTGTTTGAGCCTTACCAAGACATTGTTGATCAATTTTAGTTCATAATAATCCCCTGGTGGTGGTTTGGTATAAAGAATACCCTTTTGAATGTAGTGTACGGAAAGCATGACAAGATCTCATGTTGTGAGATAAAAGGGCTGTTTTGATTGTTCTGAAACATGTTGTGGTTTAACAAAACATCCTGAGATGATTCGAACTGTTGATGAATCCATTTTTTTGGTGCTCAAAAGGAAATTACCCATCTTTTTAAATCATTGATCTAAGTGAGGATGCCTGTTGGAATTCGAGCATCAACATTAATGAAGAAACTATTTCACATGCACCGAGGAGTTCTTGCTTTTATAATATTGCATAATAAAACTATTTCACATGCAAAACTTGATCTATTAATAAATTAATCTTGGATAAAAAAACATTGTACCATGTGCTTGGAACATAATGCCACTTTGGAAATTTTTACTTATTAATTTTGTTCAAACTCAATTAAATTAGTCGATTAGATGGATTGTATCAAAAATTGATCACAGTATCAATTTGAAAAAAATTTAATCGATTAATCTATAAAATATTGAAAATCAGTTGAAAAGAGAAAAAAAATCCATCATTGAATTATTTGATTTCTTCAATGTAAATATGAATTTCTCGTTTAAAAATCATTAAGAATTCAAATTAATATTAAATTATTTGATTCAAAAATCAGATTCCATCCGCATCTAACTTTAAGTGGAGTAGGTGGGTTCTCTGCTTCTATGATACCTTTCATGAACTCAATATAGCAATTCCATGAATCACTCGGTACTTCGATAGGGTCACCTTTTTTCCCTTCAAAAGAATATGAGTATTCACTAGCAAAATTTGAGGTAATAGAGAGAGACGAAATTCAGACGAATTTAGTGAAGAATATATTTCTGACACATATGATCCCTCCTTACTAAGGTTTGTCCTAAATTTGGTAGCTTTCGTCACTGAATCGAACTTTGCACATGATGCCAAGTGCCAACAGATTTGAAAGTCATATTAAATCTTGCCATTCAACCATTGGGGCCTCACAATTAGCAGATAGATGAAGCTGAAACTTGATACAAGAGCAAGATTGGTTATTGGAATACTATTTGAATATCCATCCTCTCACTAAAACATTAAGAGTAATTTCCCAAAAGAAAGAAAAAAAGTCGGTCCTACAAATCATATCGAGCATATTGGACTTGAAAATGGGAGGTGTTGTTTATTTCCTACTGGTTGATACAATAGACTATTGTGGAGATAAGAACCACTGACCCACCATTCAAAATTTAATGGTGTCCCATAATGAGTATTGCTCACTTTCTTTTTTATATTGAAAAAACCTCTTTTCTTTTCTTTTTTCCTCTGGGATATGGCAATAAAGAAAATGAACATGGTAATTGTGTATTTGTGGGTCACGCATAGCAGTCTTTTCATCAGTAGGGTTTAACCTTGTGAGCCCACATTGGAAGGATATTTGCTCCACGAATGCCTCTTCTTTGGTCGATGATAAGGTTTTGACAGATATTTTTGCTACTTCAGGAATAGTTGTTTCAAATATTTTCTATATGAATGAGGTCTTTTTATTATGTATTAAAGATGGTATTTACTTTTTATAAATTTAAATAATATTTGGATTTAGATATTTTAATTATCGCAAAAGGTTAATAATTTTGAATATTCATTATCCGAATCAATCTTACTTTTGTAAATAGTATATTTAAATCTATTATTGGCTTTATTTTTAAATTTTTATTTAAAGATCTTGTTTATATTTACTAAATATAAAATTTAACAGATTTAGAAATTGAAGGTAATTTAATTAATTTAGTTTCATATTCAAATAGAAATGCTAAAATTTGATATGAATTATAAATGATTCAAATTTAAAAGCAAATTTACATATTCATATTCGGATTTTACAAAATTACAGATATCTAACCTAACGTCATCCCTAGGATTGTAGTGTGTACTTAGTGCATGAGAATTTAGACTTTAAATTGTTAAAGTAAATGGTAATAATAAAATTTAGAAATTTTTTTTATTTGCTAACATGTCAATTTAAGCTTGTCATGCAATAGGTATGTATGAAGGGTTGAGTCTAGAAAAGTTTTAGCAGGGTCAGTATTTAATTATAATTTTTTTATAAATTAAAATATAAATTTATTATGTATTAATATATAATTTCACTATTTTTGAGGGACTAAACAATTTTTTTTTTCATTTTAGGAGGAGTCAAAGTGTAATTTCACTTTATATTAATTTATAATTTTTCTATTTATAAGAGGACCAAACTGAAAATTTTTCATTTTTAGGGGATTAAGACCCCTGCCTGCCCCCTCAGATTTGCCTATGTATATAGTGCTTGTAATTTGACCCACATGTTTTAAATAGGCTTAAAAAAAAACCTTTTGAAGTTAAAAAAAATATTAATTAAACCCCTTCGTGAAAAACACATTCAATTGGCTCTCAAATATTAAAAACACATCAATTAAGCCCTTTAACTAACAACTTTTTGTTGTTGATCATTATTATGTTGACATGACCATTAACATCCGCTAAGTTAGCCATCATGATGTTTGACCTAGCACTATCATGCCAAGAAAAGAAAAAATTAAATCTAAAACGAATCTCAGTAAATGAACTTTCAAGTTTATTTGAATTTAAACCCTTATTTGTTTATGTTCATTTTAAGTGTAATTTTTAAATTATAAAATGTTTAAAAGTATAAAAGTATAAAAGTAATTAAAAAGAAAAATGGTGGTTTTTTCTTTTCTTACTATTTCAAGATAGGCAATTCTTTTTTTTGATAAGTTTTTAAAGTTCTTGTTATCGTTTTTTTTTTAAATTTAATAAAGTTGATTTATTCGTAATGTTTCAAGATCTCAAAATAAAATTGTTGATCATATGGCCGAAATAGGTTCAAGTGGATTGGGTAACGTATAACAGTTTTGGGAGTCTTTAGATTCAGTAAGGAATATACTGTTAACTGAGCATAATACTATTTCGAGAATACAAATTCAACTTTTTAAAATTAAAATTACATTCATTGAGAATTGAGAGATGTTGAAGGGATTGGTTTTTTTGAGAGAAGCTTTTAAAATGTCATTTATTGGGTAGTCGATTAGTTCCCTAACAACCGAATGTATTGTCTCTCGAGAGTTTTATTTGCCGAGACTAGTATGCCATGAGCGGTTGCCCTAAGGACCTAATTCACAGAGCTGAGAGTGCTTAAACCATACATGGGCATACAACTACCTGCAAAGGGGACGTTAGCATCTCACCCTTGTGCTAGCTGGCCCAAGTGGTGGTACCACTATCCTCGAAATGTGACCTATATGATAAAAGTCAGGGGTTCAAACCTCACCAAGGGCAAGATGCTCACTTCCCCTTGGTGGTTGGTCATACACCTACATGCAATCGAGGTGCTCCTAGCTTAGTGAACCAGGCCTCAGGGTAGCCGCTCACGACATGTTTGCTCTCGGCAGAGCACAAAAGACAAAATCCTCTTTGAGGGACAAAACCTTCGATTGTTATTGGGAGTTCAGTCGGCTCCCTGACAAACAACACTTCGAAGACTTCTCCTAAAGGAGTTAATCTACCCTCAAATGTAAAATTGGCTCTTAAATTATACTACTTTTTCCATTTAAGTACCTGATATTTCATCAAAAGAGGTACTTAAACTATTGATTTCGTCCTATTTTATCCCAAAACAATAATAGACAATAAGAACGTCACACATGGCATATTCTTACCGAATGTCCTACATGAAATGAACTCATAATTTTAACACCACTTTTGACCAAAAACCACTTTAAATACCTATAACTTATTCCAAATCACTCAACACTATTGAAAATTCCATTAGTCAAACGATGAAATTTTCTTCTCAAATTGTATAAAAGGTCTTTTTTTAGAATTGTATAAAAAGTCCTTGTACTATACATTTTTGGTAGATTTAGTCCTACTATAATTTGATCATTTTAATTTCTTCACTTGAAATGTATATTTCTATTCTTGAGGTCAACCTTTTCTCATTAATTCTTTAAAATAAATTGATGTAGCTTAATTTTTTAAACATATTGTAACACCCCTATATCTGGTTCGACCCAAGGAACCTGATATAGGAATATTACATGTGGTGTCAAAGTGATTTTGGCTAATCACTAATATATTTGAACATAAAAAAAAAAGTTGTCATAACTTATATTTTAGTCCCTACTACTTCGAACACACTTGATCTTCCTAAGTACATGTCATTTTATTCAAAATTTTGAAACATACCCTCTTGGCACTTGGAGATGTGATGAGATGGATGTCCACGACCTCAACTATGACTCTTCAAAATCACTTTACCTACGCATTAAAAATAAATGCGTTAAGTCGGTGAAGACTTACTAAGTACCCATGATATTTAAATTCTATTAAATTTCTTAATTTCCGACATCTTGTTTCTTTGTTTATTTATCATATTCATTTGTAACTTTTTTACTTATTTCATAATTTAGTCCTTAAGTCCTCAAATCAACTTATAACTTTTTATACATGTATCATATTTCATCATTTAGTGGAAATTTTCATGATTTTCTCACTATTTCTTTCACAATTTATTTTTAATTCAATATTTCAAACATGAATCAGAGATAAACTTTGACCTTTTAACGAAAATTATTTACCTTTTTAGCAGAGGCCAAGTAGACTAAACAGAACACTTAGGATATGTGGGACTGATACAAATGTGCATTATTATGCACTATTAAGCAGAGAACACTAAAGTGTTATACAGAGAGCACAAATGAGCTAAACAGAGAGCACTAATGTGCTAATAATCGGAGAGCATAACGTGCTAATAATCAGAGAGAGCGCTAAGGTTCCTTAATGGCATGTCACTAATATCCCAATAGTTCTTATCTCGTCTACTTGGGCAAGTCATAATATACACACGTCACTTTTACAGTTTTCGCATAATGCTTTTACATACTTTACAATTTAATCCTTGTACCAGTAATCCGTATACTTATATCTTCACTATCTTTAATACATGTAATATATTTCTAAATTCATTATTCTTCCATAATTCACTAATAATCCTTATCATGTATTTCACATATCACTTCTATATATTTTGTAATTTAGTCCTTAGCACAAAATTTCATGTAGCAATATATTTTACTTTTAATAACACATATAACATAATTCAATACTTATTAATATTCCAAAATTCACTACAACATCAATGTTTCTCTTTCTAAGTGTTATGCACTTCACTTTTCTATTTCTAATATAAAATTTCCTAGATTTACTGATTTAACCCTTAACTTTCCAAAACTTAGGAAATAATTTTAGTTTGGATTTCAAAATTCATATATTCTTTTATTTTCCACCATATGCTTTATTATTAATATTTCCTTGTAAACTTTTACAACTTACCTATTTAATCACTTTTTTTCATAAAAGTTCTCTATTCATTATTACACAATTTTTCTTTCACATCTCACTTAATTCACATAATTAATTCCACTATCTCATTTTCCACATCAAATTTTTATGTATTTCACTTGTATTATTTCCACCACATATATTTCTCAAGTCTTTCAATTTAGTCCTTATTTCTATAAAATTTCACATTTTCCCATAATTTCACTTATCTAATACTTTGTATATTTTTACTAACACATAACCCAACTATTATACTTTTATTACAATTTCCTCCTTCACTTAAGAAATTATTTCACACTATATATATATTTTACTTAATTACCACTTACTTTACAAAATCACATTTTAATCCTTAAATAACAAGAAAGTTTTTCTATCAAAATCTCTTGTTTTCTCTTCTCCTACCACTTGATTCACTTACTCAACTTCTCTCTTCATCAACATGTCAAAAACACAATATTTCCTCATGAGAAATCTTTACTTTAACACCATTTTTATGCTTTTCTATCACTACTAAACTTAAAAATAACATAAAACCTTAACATCCAAACCTTATTCTCTTGAAACCAAAATTTAACTTGACTTTCTCTCTCCTCCAACTTCTATTTTCTTGAATCTAACTTGATATTCTAGCTCCCCAAAGTCTCTTTATTATTTTTCTCTCTTGATGGCTATGGAAATTCATTTGATTTCTAAGTGAAAATGGTGGATTTTTGGTAAAAGGACCAAATTGTAAAGAAAAGAAAATTTTTTCTTTCTTTTCTTCTTCTCACATTGGAACCATGGAAAGATGAAGAATTCTCTTCATCTTTCTTTCCTTATATACTAAATAAAATAATAAAAAGTATAATTAAATGTCAAATCAAAATATTAATAAACTAATATTTATTTATGTAATCGCTCTTTAAAATTATCTTCCTTGCTAAATGACTATTTTGCCACTTATGATCCTTCAAAATTCCTCCATTGAATCATCACTCATTTTAGTAAAATTGTGATTTAACCCCTCATACTTTTTTCACTTATTCAATTTGGTCCTAATTCATCCATTTTCCTTAGTTTCTAGATCCTTCCGTCCTTAAAATATTTGCACTATTGGTCCTTCAAATTTTCCATATTTACACTTCAACCCCTCAGATTTTGAGTATTTTTTCTTGGGCCACAAAACTTTTTTTTACTTTTTCAATTTAGTCATTTCTTGAATTAATATATCATAATATACTTCTTAAATAGATTTTGTTGACATAACTCAAAATTTCCCTTTTTGTCAATTTATTTCCTATTTTACTATATGAAGGACAATATCTCACTTTCTTACTGTAACAACTTTCGGGGTATTACACATATGGTAATGTGACATATTACACATAGCATTTTTTATGGTTGGACAAACATTATACATTTTTTCTCCTTTTTGTGTCTTTTCAAAATCCGCAAAAGTTGTCAAATTATGCAAAAATGTCAAGATTAATATGTCATCACACCATATATTAACAAAAGTCATATCAAATTATTTGATAGAATTAACGGAAAAAACTAAAATTAAAATTAAAATACATATTTGAAAATTATTCTAGTTAAATCTCACGATTTGAACGATTGATTATTCAAATTAAAGCATAACATGTGAAAAGCCCAAATTATTCTTATATTTATACATATAAATGAAATCTAGTTTGATAGCATCTTTGTTTGTTTGCATTTGTAAGGAAACAACAATAATGTAGTCTATGATGAATGTAAACACCAATTCAAGTCTTTTATCCAAAAGAAGGAAACATCTATAAAATTTGGTATCAAAAGAGTAATTTTTCAGACAATACAGGGCGTGATTAGGGGCAGTGATTGGACTTAAAAATGATATTTTTCCATGAATCTGTAAATCATTGAATATAGAGATAGCAATAGCAAGCAACGTTTTCACGTCCATGATGTGTTACCTATCGTATCTTCCATCGGCAATTTATTGTAGGTCAAGTCATTCTCCACACATGGGTTAGCTGCTCATTTTTGTAATATTAATTGTGGGTCAGAACTGAGTATATTCTCACTGGGAAAAGAAAAAGGGTTATTATTAACTTTTTAAGGGTCGAAGATCTTGTATTTTAATTGGTATTAAGGACTTAATTACTATTTAAACTTCAATTTTATTCACATAGGTATTTCAGTAGGAATATTGTTAAAATAAGTTTATGTGGCACTGACAGTTTGTATCATAGTGGCATGTGGTAGTTCCACATTTTGACACACGGTAAAAAATTAAAAAAAATTTAAAAGATTTATAAATAAGGAATGAACTTGGACAAATTCTTGTCTATATACATTTGAACATGGATGCTAATTTGTCCAAGTTCATTCTAGACATTGTTTTAGTAATTTTATGTATTTTTAAATGTTTTATAAATCATATTTTATAATATTATTAAATTAAAAATACATAATATTTGATATTTGATAAAATGTATGTGTTATGCATTTTATATGTTTTTAGATTTTATATATTTTATATAAAACATATTTTATATATTTAGACAAATATATTTTATATTTTTTTATAAAATATGATATTTTATAAATATTAGGTTTTATATATTTTAATTTCATAATAATATAATAATATAATATTTTATTCAAATTAAAAGTATATTTTATTTGAACACCAGATTCATTATGTGTAAAAAGTTATAATTTTAAATTTTTTATTTTTATTTTTGCCACATGTCAAAATGTTGTGTTACCACATGTCATCATGCTATTGGTCGTTAGTGTCACGTCATCGTATTTTAACGATGTTATTGCTAAGATACTAAAGTGTGTGATGAAATTGAAGTCACGTCCCACAAAATTAAGTACCAGTTAGATATAAGTGGTCAAATTCAAGGGGCAAAAAATATATATTAACCCATTTTTTAACATAAAATTTTGATGTTAGTTGTTGTAAGATTTAGTTATTGCTAATTTGATCCTTTTTAGCTTTTATATATTTCAAAATTTAAGATTTTAGTCTCGACTCAAATGAAAGTGATTAAATATGGTAGGTCAAATTCTACTATTAGGTTTTTACAATTTCTAAGATGTGGGTTTAGTCTATATTTTCAATTTGGTTATTTTAATCTTTATATTTTTGAATGTTGAATTTTAGACTTCAATCATGACCGAATGTAGTCATTAAATACGTTAAACTAAAATGGCATGACTTTTTATGAGTGCTATGAGGAAATAATAAATTGGTATGGCATTACACATGTAGTAATATTTACTACACAAAGCGAGAATGCAAGAGGAGCCAAAAGGGACCATGGCCACTTAAAAATTAGAAAATTGTCATTAAGCCCTTCAAAATTAAAAAAAAAATTATTTAGGCCCTTAAATTTTTAAAATTCTAATTAAAATCTATAAAGGTCTTGAATATTTTAATTAAACCTTCTAACATTTTTTAATTCTCATTAAATTTCTTAATTTAAAAAAATTAATTAGATCCCCAATTTTTTAAAAATTTTAATTAGTCCGCCACTAAAAATATATTTGCCACATTAATTTTTGGTAATAGCAAAATTTAACTTAACATATTTCAAAACTACTATTTGGTGAGGGCTAAATTTCTAAAATTCAAATAGAACATAGATTAAAAATGACTAAGTTAAAGTATAAGGATCAATTTACAATTTTCACATAATATAAGTACTAATAGCAAATTTTGACTTCATTTAAAAAAAAAAGACTTATTTCTCTTATTAGGGAAATAAAAGACCATTTTAATGGAAATTAATGGCAACAGTTAATTGTTGGGTAGAATTTTATACTTAGGGGACACTCACCCAAAGCATTAAAATAAAATAGAAAAAAAAAAAGCAAAATGTTGGAAGACCTTTAGATTTTCAGTAATTTTGACTATTCTTTTATGATTAGCTGGAAAGATATGAAAATCATTCAATAATCATACATGACCTGCAGACAAGCAACAACCATAAAGCATTACAATTGTTTCAATTTATTTCATTGTTAGGAACCGTACAAAAACCTTAATCATATATGTCTTCAGCCTGTTAGTCTAAAAGCGATAAGTTCAATCAAAATTCACTGTAAAAAATAATAATTTGTTTTTGCTGAACATTTATAATTGCTTTATTCATTACCATAAAAACATTAAGATAATTTAAAGAAAAAACAATGGGAGTTTTGTCATTTTTCAATTTTGTAGCTTGTGGCAACTATTGGACTTGTAACAACATGTTCCTTTCCACTATCTTCCCATGTGAGATAACCAAACAACACAGCTTTATGCAATTGTTTTGGACCTTCAATGCTCAGCTTGTAGCTTTTCTTCTCGTATTTTGTCTTGAAAACCAATGTGTCTGGTTCCACTATTACCTTAAGTCCATTGATAGGTGTCACATTTGCTTTGTATGTAAAGCTTCCATCTCCGACATTAGTCACAGTTCTTCCAAACTCCACGACTGTCGTTGAGTTCGGTTTCGCACCCCTGTCGTTGAAAAACGCTATGAAAGAAGGGTAATTGAGATCAAGAGAAGGGTTGGAACAGTTGTTTGACGATGTTTTCGTGATGGTTTTAATTTGTTGTTGTGTGAAATTTAGACCACAAAGGAGATCAACGTAATCTTGAACCGTAGCATCGTATATAAGTCCGGGGTTTAAAGCTTTATTGGGGTTAACATGACCAGCTCCCATGGCTAAAGGATCAGCCGGTCGGAGATTTCCGCCTATATCCTTTATCGGACTACCTGTGTTATCGATTTGATCGGATGTTGTCATCAAAGCCGATCGAATTGCCGCAGGGCTCCAATTAGGATAAACAGCTTTTAAAAGGGCTGCTATACCCGAAACATGGGGACATGCCATGGATGTTCCCGACAATAAGTTGAAATTGGTGAACACAAGGTCTTGATTTACACGAGCTGCTGCAATATTTGGAGGCCATGCAGCGAGGACTGAGTCACCAGGTGCCATAATATCAGGCTTTAAAACCAGTGGACAACTATAGGATGGACCTCGAGACGTATAGCTAGTCACCCTTGGTGATGGCTTAATACCAAGGATTGTTTTTTTAAACACAATGCTGGCTTTTGGGTCAGTGTTGCTTTTAATGAAATCCACAACTGTGTCACCATCTTTTTGTACCAAGAAAATGGCTGGAAATGGGCTTTGGACGAATACATCGACACTGCTGCTATTCGTTATGAAGACAGCGGCAATGTTACCAGCGGCTAGAATGTTGTTAAATTGATCGTCGAGCGAATCTTCCTTGCCTGGATCTTGACACACAATGATCTTCTGCTTGATTTTGCTCAATTCGGTTTTGTTACTACATGTGTCCATGAAAACAATTGGGAATTCAGTTGATGTGAAATTCCCTGGATATTGAGCTAAGCCATTGATTGACACTTTGTTACTGAGGATTAAGGTTGCGCCGAAGTCACGGTCCATGGTGCCGGCGGCTACGGTTATAACCCAAGGTGTACCATTGTGTAGAGTCTCTACATCTGGTCCTTCATTGCCTGCAGATGTGGAAACGAAAATGTTCTTCTCTATGGCAGCAAATGTGGCTATTGCGATAGGGTCTTCGTATAAGTCGACTCCATCCAAGCCCAATGACATTGAAAGAACGTCGACACCGTCAGTAATAGCTTGATCAATGGCTGCAATTATATCAGTGGTGTAAGCTCCTTCTTCCCATAGAGCTTTATACATGGCTACACGAGCCATTGGTGCCATTCCTCTAGCAGTCCCCGGTGCATAGCCAAAATACGATGCATCTTTCACATAAGTTCCAGCTACAGTTGTGGACGTATGGGTACCATGTCCTTCAGTGTCTCGCGTGGAATTCATTGAGATGGTGATATTGGAATTATGAGCAATCAGACCTTTATTGAAAAACCGAGCACCAATAAGCTTTTTATTGCACAATGAGGAATTGAATTGGGTACCACTTTCACATTCCCCTTTCCATCTTGATGGAACATCACTCATCCCATCATCATTAAAGCTTTCGCTTTCTGGCCAAACCCCAGTATCAATCACCCCGACGATTACATCTTTGCCGAAGCTCGACACTGGCCATGCACCGGTACCAGAATTCAAGTCGAGGAATTCGAAAGAATGTGTTGTATCGACCTTTACAACTCTATCTTTAACCGATGAAACATACCCCGGACTATTTTTCAAGGACTCAAGCTCTGCGGGTGTGAGACTAGCACTAAAACCTTGAATAACATGGTTATAAGTATAGATAAGTTTAGAAAAAGGAGTGGTTGGGTTGGTTTCAGCTTTGGATTTGGCTGAAACAGATGAAAGAGTGGCCAAATACCAGGTGTGCTGGTTAGAGAAAGCTTTGGGCATGGCAGAGATGTCCATATGGACAATATAATTGTCAGATTTTGCTAGTTTGATAAACATAAACAAGACACAAAAAGAAACCCAACAATAAACATACAGGTGTTTGGTAATATCAGCTGCCATGGTAATGAATTATGAGATAGTTTTTTTGCTTTGGAAGACTTTCATGAATTTGGCAAAGCTTATATAGGGAATTGGTAAAGCTTGGAAACTTGGAAGTCTTAATTGCTATTAAGTATCTTCAACTTTGTCTGACTGGGATCCATGTAATGGATCTCTAAGGTCTAAAGTCAAGTCATCCACTACATGTTTTCCTACAGTGAACTAACTTGTATTGAGGTTCATAGTGTAGCTTCCGGTTTGGTCCGTATTTAGTCAGAACCAAATATAGTTACAATAGTAAATAGTGTTAAACCGAGTACCATTCGATTTGATCCTACCACATATCATTCTTTGTTTAAAAGATTATAGGGTAGTGATCAAGGACTGGGTGGCATCCTATTTTGCTTCCACAAGGACCACATAGCACTTTTAAAAGGATACCACAAAAAGATAATGTGTGAAATTGTTGCTTATCCGTTGCCCCATTATACCCCAGAATAGTAAAAAAAAAATTGATACTTAAGTTTGGATTAATTTTTTGGTACAACTCACTCATTAAAAACAAATAATCCTTATAATTCGAACCTACAAAATGTGTCGTGAAATGAACAATCATAATTAATAGATAAATATTAGAAATCGATTCTAAATTTATCTACGAGTGATATTTTAATCATTAATTTTAGTGCTTCTCTAGTTATAGATGTAACAAATTGGCTTTGGTACTTAAAATAAAAGATAAAATAAAAAATAAATGAACACCAATGATTGTAGGTCATAGAGCCCCCACCATGTGCAAGTTCACAACGAAACAAATCTTATGTCACTCAAGCATAATTTAATTGTTTATGATAATGTTCATGGAAAATTGATAGGATTATCAAGAGGAAGAAGAATATTATAAGTCGCCATGGGTTATCTTCTTATCTAAAACCCATTTTTGCTTGGTGTAAAATTTTTGAAGCCGACATTTACATTAAATTTGATATGGAATTGAGTTAAATTTTTTTAAAAATATTTTTTTTAATATTATTCTTTCCATTTATAAAATTTAAATCTGAAACTTTTAAACAACATCAAATCTTGACTAGGTCTAAATTGCTTGATGATATCCTAATAAGACTAATATTTATGATGATTTCTTCTTTGCTAATTGAAGAGATTCATTGACAGTTGACTCTATGGGTCATATTTAAGACGCATAAAGTGGGAGTTAAACGCGTGAACAAATAGGTAGGCTATAGAATAGTTTATATATAGTGGGGATGGGGTTACCCAAGTGATTAATGCACCGAAGCTTTCAATGTCAGCATTTTCCTTAACTTTTATTTGGCCAAAACCAGAAAGACATGTTGCTTGTGGTCCTTGGAATTTGTTTTTATTCACAAAGTGGTGCCTCTGTATATATCTTTCTCTCCCAAACCAATCATTCCATAGATTTCTACCATTACATCCGAGGTTACTAAATTATTAATAAGTTTATGTTTTGATCATTCAATTTCAAAAAGTTACAAAATGGTTATTGAACTATTTGAAAGTTTTCTTTTAAAGCATTGGGATGTTAAAATTGTTGATGTATAGCTTCCTCCTTTTACATCGCCCACACCAATCAAAAGCTCTTCTTCCTTTCTCTTCTATAGTTTAATTTTTTTTTCATGAAACAACTTTGAATCTCATGAATTTGTGAACCAAAATCTAAACAAATTTTTTCTCTGATTTTCAACAATGACCATCAGATTGAATTGGATTTAAGGTATGTTCTTTTACTCGTTTGATGGGAACTGATCCGCAGTACTAATCACCGAATTGTCTCTTGGAGCTCGCTAACCGAACTTTTAAAGAAAAAAAACTTAGCAACCAAGTGACTTAAATACTTGAATTATCCTCTAACTTTATTCTAGTTAGTTATTTAGTTAGAGCTGGAATAGTTATTCAGTTTAATACTTATAATGGTTGATTTTATTGAAATTATTGCTACTTCAAAAAAATGAGTACAATAGATATTTTTTCTTCTATAGGATTTCTTTTTATTTTAGAGAAAAAAATTGAAGCTACATTTAGAACATCAAATTGTGAAGCTAAGTGACTGCAACTCAGGAGTGAAGTTAAAAAAAATTTGGAAGGATGGCAGAACTTAATTATAAAATTTTAAGATATTAAAGTGTAAGTTTATCATGTATTAATTTATGATTTCATCATTTTAAAAGGATTAAATAATTTTTAAAATTTTTGAAGTCAATGTACAATTTTATCATATATTAACTTTTAATTTTATCATTTATAAGAGGACTAAAAGGATAATTATAATTTTAGGGGGCGAAGGCCTTTACGTATCCCTAAATTCACCTTTGTTGCAATGACAAGTAAGAGTTATTTCATATCAATTATGACTCAGACTTAGAAAATTAAATCCATTCCATTTGAAATCGAACTTGATTTAATTTGATTTAATCATAAGAAGTGAGTAATCAGAATCCTTACAACCCAAATCCAAATGAATCCAAACCTTAAAGTGACTTGTATCCTAAACATATAAACTCCAAATGATTTATACAAACTCAAAACAACACAAACCTAAAATAATCCAAATATAAAGTGATTATAACATGAAATGATGATCCGACCTCACAAATCCGGGTCTCAAACTCAAACAACTAAACCCTAAAGTAATCCTAAACTCAAAACTGTCTGAAGCCAAAATTGACCCAAGAGTCAAATGGCTTGGCGTAAGTGAATTCTCAAAAGGGCTTCTAAGCAAGGAAAAAAGAAATGAAGGTAACACGCTGTACATATATGATTCCAAGAAGAAACTTCCTCACAAGGAATCTTTGCATGGGGACTAAGCAAGACAATGACCAAATTGATAAATAAATAAATAAAAAAGAAGAGGAAAATAAGTAGGGGCTAAAGGTAAAGCTTTCACGGTTTTTTTTTTTTTAAACGAAAGAGCCTTTTTTGGTTTGCTGCCCGTAATAGCCGGTCTAATTCCTTAAATCATTGTCTCATAAGGGTTCCTTTCATACCAAAACTTGCAAGAAATCAATTTTATGGTATTCATTTTGGCCAATTTTTTCATAGTGTTGAAAGGCATAGAGGGTTGATGCTACCGTCAAATAAATGACATATGGATAAAATTGAATGGTTAAAATATGCTCCGAATCCCGATAATCTTTATATATTTGGAATTTAGTTATATTTTTTAGAATTAAAATTTCAAGTCTCATTGTTAATATCGTTAAAATTCCTGTTAAATTCAAGTTCATTACAACGTTATTTTTCTTTTGCTACCCAAGTGGGTATTTTTCTTATTTCAAAACATCGCGCCATTGAATTTAAGAAAATAATTTGAATGGTATTAACAATTGGACTTAGGTTTTTAAGTTTGAAAATAAATGAGCTAAATTCTTGGAAATATAAATAGAGGGACTAAATTCCAAATGTACAAAGAGTATAAGGACTTGGAGCATATTTAAACCAAATTGAATCCTCAAGATGATTGGCTTTAATGTAATTCATGTGTTTAGATAAAAGAGTTAATTCTATAAAATATCCTTGAATTATCGCTTAAATTTTAAATTGGTTCTTAAACTTCAAAACGTTCTAATTAAATCTTCAGAATATCAATATTGTATCAATCAGGTTTTTATGTTAGCCTAGCTATCAATTTAACTAAATGCTAGTTTTAATCTAACATTAAAAATTTTTAATACATATAAATCAAATTATAATCACGTGTATATTTACCATAAGACAGCCTCACTGATGTTGGTGGGTGCATAAGGGTTCATAATGGACGATGGGTTATTGGCTTCGCACGAAATGTTGGTATTTGTTCTACAACTGATGCTGAATTGTAAGGGGCAAATGACGGCTTGGCACAAGCATGGCAACTGGGGGCGCTAACGTTATTCTTGAGTTGGACAGTCTTAGAAGTAATTCAATTAATTTTGACCTCGGGTCATTTATCTAAGTTTAAAGGTTGGTTCGAAAAGCGGAAAGATTTTAATAAAAATATAAGCCTAAAAAATGTACTTAGACAAAAAAATAACTCTTTTTTTAAACGGGTCGAGTCTTAGGTAGGATTTTTTTCCCCAAGCCTAGCTCGAATAAGTTGTTTTGTTGTCATTTCACTATTATATTACTACTATTTTGTTGTTATTGTTTGGATATTGTATAAATTTTATTTTATTGTTAATTTTGTTACTATTTTAAAGGCATTTGTTTGTTAAATTGTTATTCAAGTACAAAGACTTTTTTTTGATGTATTTTCAATTTTTTGAAAACATTTATTTTTAATTTTTTTAGTGTATTTGATGTAATATATTTTTTAAATTTGTTAAAAAAATTAATATGGGTGAACCGGATCGGATTTGAGTTTAACATTTTTAATTTAAATCCGGCTTGGATAGGATTTTAGGCCCATTTTTTTAGTCGAACCCAAATCTAAAAACAGACTTAAAATTTTACATCGATGTAAACCGACCCGACCCATGATGCAACGAGATCTATCGAGGAGGTAATCGAGTACCCCGAAGCTTTGGCTTCCAGCGCTCTAGTTGACCGCTAGGGCTCTGCTTGTTTTTGCAACTGCCAGATGAATCTTTACAACCTCTCACTAATGATTTGAATGGTTTAGCACTACCTAGGATGATATCTTTGTAACCATTATTTCTCTCTTTGTATACCAAAAAGAAAAAAAAAATAGTGTAATTAAATTTACACGTAACATTTAAGTTGCTCATGAGATAGGTATACAAATATTTATAATTTGATCCACGTGTTTTAAATATACTCTATGTTAAATTTGAGCTGTCATTTAATGCCTAAATTAATGATGAAATTTAGGAAATACATTATTAATATGATATCAACCTTAGCTAATACTTGCGATGATGATTGAATTAAGACCTTTCAAATATCCATAATTAAAAGAATTATTTTAAAATGGAATTTGAAGCATCCATTAAGCAATCATTTAAGTTACAAGTGATAAGCAAGTTGAGTTGGGTTTTGGTTTGGATTGGATTGGGTTAAGTTCTAAATAGGTTATTTTGGTTTGAGTCGTTTTATGATTAGGTTATTTTTGGATTTATATGAATTTTGAGTTTAGATCATTTCTAGTTTAGGTTAGTTTGAGTTCATGTCATTTTAAGGTTGAGTTATTTTGAGTTTAGGTCATTAGTGTTTAAGATTCGAGTTTTTCGGTCAGGTCATTACTGGTTCAATTCATTTTAAGTTTCATCACTTTAAGTTCAAATTATCTTGGATTGCTTGTTCAATTTATTCTGGGTTCGAGTTACTTTATATTCAAATCATTTCAAATTCATATTAGCTTCGTATTCAAGTCAATTTAAGTTTAGGTTAGATGGATTTGAATTGCTGATGTTTTATAATCAAATAGGATTAATTGAATTTAAAATCAAGTATTGGGATATCGTGGAAAACTTCTTTTGATAAGTGTGGTTTAAAATTTAAGTGTTTAGTATTACTACCAAAAATTATTTTTGAGAAATAAAAATCCATTTTAAACATGATGTTATAAGTAATAAGATGCATTCAAATAATGTTCAAATTTGTTAACATTATGATATTTTAGTAATAATATAAAAATAATTTGATGTAACTCGTTATTAATATTTTAATATATGAAATATAAAATTTGAATATTTGTAAGTGATTAATATCTGTTATTTGTAAAATTTAATTTAAACATATTATTAAAATACAACCATTATAAATTTAAATATATAAAACATATATTCAAATAAATTTCAATATGAAAATAATTATATACTCAATATAAATATTACATAAAATATATTAAATTACAAATAAGTGTTAAAAATATCATTTTGGTTTCAAAAGTGTTTTCCAAAAGCAAAATTAGAAAAGAAAAATTAATTTCCTTTTGGGTGTTAAAATATTTTTGATTTTAAAAGTTGTGTATAGTATTTTAAAGCGCCGAAAGCATTTTTGAAAAACAACGGGAAACAAAACCATAATCCTAAAAGAGGTATTGAACAAAAAGTAATGAGTAACAAAGTCTTAATCTTAAGAGATGTATTAGACAAGGTGACCTGTTGTTGCCCTATCTATTTGTTCTCTGCCAAAACATTTTATCCTTCAAAGATACTTACATGAATCTTCCTAATATTCGTGAATGATTTAGGAGATAGATCATTAGTGGGGGATTATGAGTTTGAGTAAGATATTGGCACGAACTTGGCATGTACGTCGTGGGTTATCTGGTGCCATAGAAACAGTGGGATTCGACGATGACATTATGCCATCCATGACGATCAATGAGGAAAGAACCAAGCCTTGTCGCTAAGGCCTCAGCCACAAATGCGTTCACGATCTAGCTTGTGCGTTGATTCCATTGATGAGGTATTACAACTTGTTATTTGGTTGGGGTAGGAGGGGGTAGTGGTGTGATGGGATGGGGTGGAGTCCAAAGCACCATATGTAACAATGGACCACCTCCATGGCAAAAAGAGCTTTGTAAACTTATGCTTAATACAATGGCAGAAACTACAAAAAACCATATGCAAGTTACTTCAAAATGTAAAGAGAGATTCAATAATTTATGTCGCCAATGGGCTGAGAATCCATACATAAAAAAAGAAAACTCTAATACTGCAATGATTAAAAACTAAAGATGAAGGATATGTAGCTTTATGTTCCCAGTGCTTCAAACATTTGTGTCATCATCCACCAAGAACATTGCTTTATAAGGACGAGTTCTGAAAGAAAAATGCCAAGCCGCAATCTTTCGATGTCAGACCTGAAGGCAAGAACTAATCAGCCTTAAAAACCAAACGGTTCATCTCATTTATTCAGACCCGTTGTTTTACAAATGGGGCACAAGTTTTTGTGCATCAACCATTGTTTAATGCAATCAGCGTGAAAGTCATGGCCGCATTCGAGTGTTCCGAGATCTTCACCGTCGTTGTATTCTTCCTGCATGTTCATAAAAATGTTTACTTAATTGGTTCATAGAACGGGCAAAGAAACTGTTTACAAGAAAAATAACTACCTGACAAACACAACATGGTTCTGTCTCTAACCGAGTTCCTGGTACGCTAGAGTACTTTTGTCGTTTCAACTGGTTTGATATCATTTCTTCACTCAACCCCGTGTTTACATTACCAATGCGCTCTTCTAGAGCCAGTAACTCCTATTACCCACAAAACAATTCTATTGTGAGAACAATTTTAAAACTCCAGGAGTTATGGTGGATGCCAAGGATATAGATAATACCTCGTATGACATGTTATCAACATCGAGCCGCATATCCCTATGCCGGTCATGAATATCAGCTACCCCAAAAAATGCTGATTGATCGAGGATCACAACATCCTGCCATACAAGCCAAATTAGAAAGAGAAAAGTCACTTGTTTGGTGACAAGTAAATTCTTATCCGTAAACAAAACTTGGGGTCCTACAAAATGGCAATCCATTGCTCGTAGCAGACCAAATTCGAAGAATGGCAACTACATAAACATAGGGACAAATGAACAAGAAAAGGAGGCAAATTTTAATGTTTCCATGTTTCAATTGGTTCAAGATAAGAACTAAATCGAATTACAACATGATAGTAAATTTAAAAGCGTTACCTCGAAACGCAAGTTCTCACCCCTACGCATGAGATCCAAGACATTGCGAATCTGCACCATGAAAAGATTTTTCATAATAAATGGCCTTTACTATTGTGTTATCACTTATCAAACATAAAGATGCAGTTCGAGGGCAGACCTCAGGTACAACGAGCCTGCTTCTTCCTTCAGTGGCAGCAGCTAAATTTCGTAATGAATGGGGTACTGCGAGAAAACCAGCATCTTGTCTCTCCAACCATGACACTAACCTACGATATGGACGATGGTGCCCAGGATTAGTTACACTGGAGGAAAGCAGCATCTCTTCAGGAGAAGTAGGTCCGGCAGGAAGTGAAGGATGATTGCCCGGGCCACCAGACTCAGGGCCAAGGGAAGACATCAACTGTCGACGAACAAGTCCCGACAATCTCCGCGGATATTGAGAAGGGTGATTCGGCTGAGGAGCCCATGTGGGAACGGAAGATGCATTGGCACCAGAACTTGAGCCACCACGAGATGTCGAAGCAAAATTTCCAGGAACACTTAAATTTCCACTATTTACATCTCGATTCATTGGATTCCGAACCAAATTTCTCAACTCAGGTGCACGAACAAACATAGGATGATCTAACAGGTTCCTAGCCATGCTTCTCGATTGATGTCCCTCATGTGGTACAGCATCTCTATCCCCAGATATATTAGAACTTGATGTATTGCCAGTTCTAGAGCCAGAACCTCCATTCCACCTAAATGACTGTACATTTCGAGGCAAAGTCGGAACATGAACTGCGACATTCGGGTTTTGAAGACTTGCATTATCTAGCACTGGTGCTGACCTTATGTCCAAAGAATGATCAGTTGGAAGCCTTGACGATTGCTGTGAAGACGAAATAACAGACCGCCTGGTCATATCACCTGTAGAAAATACCCGAGGAGCAATAGGTTCCTGTATGCTTGATGGACTTACTCTTAGCCGGAAGTTCCTGTGGGAGCCCTTTGCAGCTGGTAAAACGATTGGTCCAGGGTTGGCATCAGAACCTGATCCTCCCACCTCTAAACCAAGTCTAGGGTGTGCCTGTCCCGAGGAGGCAGATATATTCATGCCGTTTCCTACACTAGAACTAGAAGAAACACCATGCCCGACGCTACTTTCTGCACAATGGAAGTAGCTAGAACTTCCACTCGAAGAGGACTGCCCAACGTTTCCTTCAAGAGCTTTTCTTTTGCAAGATGCACGGCGACCATCACTGGGTCTGTTATCATTATCATCCACAACATATCCACTACTTCTAGAAGCATGTATAAAACCTTCAGGACCAGCATCCGATGAAATCAGGTCCCTTTCAGATCCACTAGGCTTATTTTGGTTAGACCGTTCCGTAACTTGACAGTTATTATTACCGTGAGCAACTATGGCTGCATTTAAGTTGAGACTCCGGGAAACTGTATTAGAATTGGAATTTTGGACAAATGGAGAGTTCTTTTCAGCAGTCACAGAAGCACTCATGGAAGACGACCATACATGGTCTATTTTCCTCTCATCATGATTGACCTCATTCTGTGTGCCGCTAGAGCTAGGCTCTTCTAAGCTCCATCTGCCTGGCTCCTGCTCCTCTCGACCAATGGAGTTCACATATCCAATGTTTATGTCATTATGCGAAGGCAAACAATCAGGAAATCTATTTTCTATGGGATTTTGAATATTATTCCAGCACACCTGCTGGTCTATAGTAGCATTACTCGATGTAGAGCCTTGATCAAAGAAGGTTTCAGAAAAGGAACCAAAAGCACCCTTTTGCCCCTGCATTAGGGCTTGTATGCACTTCAATACAAATTATTTCGAAGTCCTGAAAAATATGTACATCAACAATTGGCACAAGGAATTGAAAGAGACAAGGTAGTGGTATATAAAAGATACAGTAAAACCGATTTTCAGATCTCTAACAGTAAGAAGTAGGATAAAAGTCACCTCATTGCAACACTTTTTGCCTCTCAGATATGAAGAAACCAATTGTAGCAAACAATTCTCACCATAGAAAGCAATGCCGTGCAAATGCTACTTCTAATCTACAATCATGCATGATTCAAGATGGTATGCATGCCGACAACACAAATGAAAACAAGTAACATACATATAGAACATTAAAGCAAAAGCAACTTCATTTTAAATACATAATAGCTAATAGTAATAACAAGATAAAAATGACGCTTTGGAAGTAAGGCGGCGACTAGAAGTTATAAGCAAACCCGGTAATATGCAAGAAATAAGCAATAACTAATTAAGCCAAGTGATATCTCAACCTGCAACAAGTAATACAGAGTTTAGACAATGTAATTAAATCAACAAAGATCATCGAAATGTGGTGCTAGTAGCAGGGTAAATTAACCTAATACTAATGTGGATTAATCCCAAGTTTTTATTTTAATCCACACAAGATATTCATACATTGTTATTAATCACAAAAAGGTTTGAATCCAAAGGGCACCTAACAACTAAATCTGGAATTTTTTATAGCATTGGCAAGAATCAAAATCAAGCAACAATGAGCATCAAGTAACACAAGATAATCCCAAATGCATACCAAAATGAAACAAAACAAGAACATGAGACCCCAAAAGCATAAAAATGTAAAATAATCTGAAATCATAAACAAGAAAGAGCAAGAAACATAGAAAACAACCGAATCAAACACAAAGCATGAACTAAAATTAGATAATCTTCAGGTCAAACATGGCAACTATGAGCAAAATCTCTCTATAAATCAGCTATAACGAGAGATGGTCTCAATGATCAAACATCCAGGAAAAACACAACAAAAAATCAGAATAAAAAACATAAAGATCAAAACTTTGAGGAAAAAAAAAAGGGTACCCTTTCAAAAGCAAGATAACCCAAAATCAAGGGAGAAAAGAGGAAAATAAATAACCAAAGAGAACATATCATCCATATCTAATCTGATAATCAACCGATCAAACAAGAAATAATATGAAAAAGAGGACCCAAAGGGCTCACCTTGCAGGTGGAAATGAAAGACCTTGATCGATCTAAAAGAGAATCTTAACAAGAAAATAAAGGATTAGACCATAAAAACAGGAATCATAAAAAATAAAAAAGCAATCTTTGAAGCTATTCTCCTCTCCTTTCTCAAGAAAAAAAGAAAGCGAGAAAGAAGAAGAAGAAAATATAAAAACCCCCACCAGAAGAAACAATGGGAGGAAGAGAGAGGACCTTTGAAAGATAAAATGAAATGGGAAAATAAAAATACTCAAATACAAAGAAACAAAGAAGAGATTAAAAGATGACAATAACCATTAATTTACCAAATAACCCTACAGAGAAAGAGAAAGAAAAGAGCAATTTCCTAGCAAAAAGAAAACAATAAAAACAAATTACTTAACAAACAACACCACCACCACCACCACTTAGGCAAAGGTGTCATTCTAGGCTGGTTACCAAATGGCTTTCATTGTCTCCTTTATTCTCTCTTATATTAGAACCAAATATTAATCTCAAGTTGGGTTTTTTGAATATTTTTATTTTTTTAATATACATTTTCCTACTTAAACTTAGTTGTAGGGTTCAAATTGATATGTTTTTTTTTCAATTAGGTACTCAAATTCTATAATTCAAATTGGTTTAAATAAGTCGAACCAAAAAGATAATCTAACGTATTAATTTGAATAGAAAAATCAAGTTCAGTTATCTAATTTGACCAAAATAAAGCGTTAAAACTAAGTTCAAGTATCTAATTAGTCAATAACCTCTTGGTCTAGTAACAAACGCATTAAGTTGTGAGATATGAGTGCTTGAATTAAATCACCAGCATCTCATTCTATACCCCTAATTATAAAAAAGAAAATATCTAAGTAAGAAAACTTTAGGACCAATTTGAACTTTGAAATCAACTTCAGATACTAAAAGGTATATTTACCCTTTAAAATGATTTTTTTTCTCAATCTATCTCTAGAACCAAAGGTAGATATGAATGGATGTACGAAATATTATTTTTATAATGTAATTAAGACCCATCTCCTAATGCGGTCCATAGGCACCCACAAAACACTAAAAACACCTTCTCTCTTTGTTTTTGTTTCATTTCCATCTCGTTCACGCCAAGCACCTGCCCCCTTTCCTTTTACTTTAGGCCTCTTTTAGTCTTTTACTCCATCAATCCACATGCTTATCTTTCTTTCTTTTCCTTTCCTTACCCATTCATCCACCCAAAAAAAATCCCATTAAAATCTTTAATTAAAAACTAAATCACTTTCCCCAAATAATGCTTAACATAGAAAAAATGTTTTAGTACAAACATGGCATTGTTATTAATAGGGAATTTGGCCCCACTTGTATGATTTACATTTTCTTACCATTTTTCTAGATTAATTGTATTAAACATCTCGTGCTTAAGTTTTAAAACATTTTAATTGATTATCAATCAAGTATTTTCATTAATCGAGCATTAGTTTAAGCATCAAATGTAAGCTCTCAGTTGGATAATATTTAGCATACACGGATCAAAAGTTAAACATGTATATACCTACTACAATGACAGCTTGAATATGATGCGTTGATTACCTTAAAAGAATAACGTTTCGAAACACATAAATTATTTTAAAATTTGAACCACGCTTTGAAAATGTAAGGTAAAATTTTAATTATTGTTAAATTGTGAAGAAAACACCCCTACCCCCAATCTTGTTTCTTTCTTTTTTTCTCCATCACACGTTTGTCAAAGTAAAAACAAATAAATAAATCATGTAGGTACGATTGCCAACTTAATGGTGAGTTACATAAATAAAAATAAAAATTAGGCACTATCTTGAGAACAGGAAAATAACTTTGATTTCTATGTCGGCTTAAATTTAGGTGGACTATGTCAAATATAATAGAAGTTGCATTGGTGTATGCATAGAAATATCATGGCTTTGCTTGAAAGAAGTGTGAATACAATGACCTCCAAAAGTCCCCTCCAATGGCTTTGCCCCCAAATTTTCTTTACCTCTAATTATGCTTTGTCTTCTTTGAATTTTAAATTTTAATCCTTCTGTTTTTCAATTTTAAGTATTTTAGTCCAAAAGTACAGGACGGAGGGCATAATTAGACCTTTCCTTTATGCCTTTCATTGTTCATACCTCAATCGTGGGGGGCCTATTTTCTTCTTAGCTTGTACTGTTTTTCTATTGAATTTTCTTCATCTTTCAGAACCATTCAAAGGTGGTTGCTTTGGCTTTACCTTCTTCTTCTTTTCTTTTCTTTTTTATCCTACTAATTTGTACATTTGGACAAATGGGTTATGCAGATACAGCCACATTAATTATGTTATATCCTTTTCATTGAAAATGGATTAAATAAATATCAGCATTGATGATTCCCCATCTTCCAAAACCAATATTATTAACTTCTCCTTTACTTTTGACTACAAAATAAATAAACAAATAATTAAAATATTCCACAACTTATATATGACTGTCATTAATACACTGTATAACATTAGGCACTAATTCCAACAATGAAACATAATGTGTATTTTAATTTTCTTCATTAATTTTGTCAAATAATTTATTTTACTAAATTGTCGATATTAGTATTGTTGTTACTGTAGAAAAATCTGAATTCGAGTATGTTAAAGTGTATTAACCTTCTATTTAAGGATTGGAGAAGGAACTATGAATAATTTTAGACATTATATATATATATAAAAAAGCATAATATAGGGAACTTGACCAACCATAAAATATAGAAAAAAGGTGGGGGTGGAATTGGAAATAAGGGTGATTTTAACTTTTTGTTAAAAAGAGGACATGCTTGCAAGTTGGAAATGATGGGGCAATTGGGCATATTGGTCAATAAAATCTTTAAGAAAGGGTGAGTCACTTAAAGGACAAAGGTTTAGTTGTAGCAATTACTATGTGATTTAACCCCTGTTTTTGAATGATGGGTGTGGGTGGTGATTGAATCAATTAATTGAAAAGGGAGGAAACATAGCTTATGAATTATGTTCCTTTTTTTTTTCTTTAGGAGCCTGGAATGAACATAAAAGGACCAAGTGACCCACCTCTTATTAGCCTGTGAAGAAGTGTGGGTAGTGGTGGATGTTGAATGTAGTCATAATGATTAACTGATTATGCACATGGGAATGGCAATGTTTTTGCCATGCAATTTATATCCCGTGGTCCTATTGGGAATGTGCTATGCGATGACTATGATTATAGTTGAGTCAATTTTTTTCATAACATGTCAACATTTGAATTTACATATAAATTGTTATTGAACCGATGACTTGTTGACAAATTGAAATTAAAAGTATAGTGTCAAAATATTGCCAAATAAAAGCTTATAGCTTTGTGTAAGAACCTTTTAAATGGATTGTCATCAGTGGTTGAAGAATTCAGATAATAGGTGAATCACTCGATTTTGAAATTTTTTTGAGCTTATCAATGGTATCGTGTGTACATATTTTTTCTAAAGCACAACTTTATATTATGCACATGACTGTAGCCTGCAAGGTGAACCAAAAGATAAATTTATTAAAACCTTTATGGACAACAAAAGGGGAATGAGAAATGACCTTACGAAGGTAAGTTTTCCGGGCATCAGAAAATCTATGTATTCAGATATGAACTCTTCTCCTACAATTGACCGTAACTTGTCCGGTAGTTAACCGAGACCGCACCTACGTAACAGCCAATGAACAACATGCATATATGTGAAAAAGAGGGGTTCGAAACAGATCGAAAATGCAGACTTCATATAAAACTTTCACAGCTTGTCAACATCTTTTTTAATCAAAAGAACTTACATGCATAACAAAATTGAAGTTACAGGGTATGCAATTGAGACTTGAAATACATGGTAAGAACATAACCTCCATGACAACACATTACCGGATCATTGCGCAGGTCCGGTAGGATGCCTAAATGAAACTCAAAACTGCCAACAGAAACAGCTCTGGTTGCTATTGGATCATCTAGCTATAGATAGATCATGGTGAATACCGATGTGATGTAGAGCCAAAATACTTTCTTCTGCACAACAACTTAAAACGTTCTCGAATACGGTATTTCCAAAACGAGGTTTAGCGAATACTCGGCATAGCACGAAAGGAGCCTGCAGATGGGAAGAGACGTCACTTTCATGAGAGTAATAGTTCTAAGCTTAAATTACACATGTTTGGCCACAAACAAGCATAATTTAATGCAACAAAAGTTCATATTTTTGAAAGAGTTGGCACCTAAAAGTCTAAACTTACTAAGATTTTAGTATTAATGGGCATGGGTGAAGCCATAAGTTTTTTTTAGGATGAGTTGAGATTAAATTATATATATTTATGAGAGCTAAAATGTAATTTCATTCTTGTATTGGCTTATATTTTTATGCTTTTGTAAAGGACTAAATCAAAATTTTAGTATTTTTGTAAAATTAAAATATAATTTTATCATATACTAACTTATAATTTTATGAAATTTAAGAGGTGTAAAGAAAATATTTCCTATTCTACGAAGGGAAGGCTGTTGCCTATACTCACCCTTAGCTCCTCCCAATAGGGCACAATTAACCTAGTGAACCCAAAGAAATTTTGGAAAAATTCAAAGTTAGTTTTGAATATTTATTTAAAGTAATTTTTGGAGTTCGAGTAAAATCGGACTCCTAAATGAGGTAAACTTTTCTAATATCATTTTCTCTCTCTATATTTTTGCTACACACTATCTTCTTTATCTGTAAAACTTCATTTCAAAATTGAACTTTTTACCACTTGACTAATCAACCACCATCACCGAACATTAATAATGGAACATCTTTTATCCGATTCGATCGTTGAGTGTCTTTCAGGTCGTTACAAATAATCACAAAAAATTTTTCCAAAATATTATCCATAAAACCTAAATAAAAACAAATTTGTTTTACCTTGAGATGGTGAAGTGGTGAAGGAAGGGAATATCCGTACATAATTCAAGAGTCTTAATTGTTGTTTTAATTGAATTAACCTCATAAAACACAAATTGTGTTCTAGTCCCCAACACTACTTTTTCTTTATCAAAAACATCCCTAGCTTTTCCTTATTTCCACCAAAACCCTCCATTTGCCCTTGTAATCGAATAATTAAGGTCCATGGTCAAATCGTATTTGTACAAACCAACATAATCGGGTGTGGCGGAAATGTTTTTACCAGTGAGATAATGGTTGAGAAGCTCTTACTCTGAAAGTTAAAATTGAAAACATGATGGCAGGGACAGCACCAAGGGGGTGCAGACAGGGCCTTGGCCCCTCTGAAATGGCAAATCATCATTTTAGTCCCTTTAAGTTTTTAAAATTATAAGTTAATTTAATGGTAAAAGTACACTTTGTCCCCCTAATATGAAAAGAACTCAATTTAATACTTTTTAAAATTCTAAAATAATATGCATACAGAAAGTCAAAATTGTACTTTGACCCTTTTAAAATTTTAAAATTTAATTTTAGTCTCCCAAAAATAAACTTTTCACTTCGTCCCTGCCTGTGGAAGATGTTATAAAGAGCTCGTTTTGGATAAATAAACTCTTCCTCCTATTTCTATCAATAGAAGAATTGAATCTTGATTTTTGAACATTTTTCAGGGAAATTTTTTTTACAGATTTCTTTTTTGTGGGAATTTTTATTCGTTTCTACAGGGAAAAAATTATTTTTAACTGGGGTTTTGTAGCAAAATGGAAGGTCATAAAAGTCCCCCTATTGTGTACTTTTTTAGATTTAGTCCTTCAAGTGTGACTTGATATTTTTAATCTTTCTAATTTTTATAATGTATATTCTCAATCCTAAGGTCAATTTTCCCACTAAATTCATTCAATAATTTGAAATCATTTTTAAAAAAATGTGATGGTCGGAAATGCACACATTGGTAATTTTTTAATAGTTAGATAATTTTTTTGCACTTTAAAAAATTAAAAAAGCTTCATAAAAAAAGATGAATAATATTTATCTAACTATATAAAATAAAAATGCTAAGGTGTATATTTCATATAATTAAAAAAATAAGACTCGTGTTTAGGAGGCCTTAATTTAATGGTAAGAATTAGGAAGAGACCTTACGAACTTTGAGGCCTTCGGTTCAAGTTTCATAATGCAAGAACTCTATTTAAGTATCAATTTGATTTTATATTGTCATGATTGATTTTAAATTAAAACAAGTCAAAATATTTGAAAAAATTACAGAAAAGTTGATTTCAGGGTTGAAAATAAGCAATTTAAAAGGTAGAGATCTAAAATAACTAAATTACAATAAGAAGACTAAATTCATCAAAATAAAAAATACAAGGACTTTGATCAAAATTTCACCAAAAAGAAAAAAGAATAAAGCGTAACCCTTAAGCTTGGAGTTTGATTTAGTTACGGACATTCAATGACGTGGATAAATTTCATTGGCTACTATTCGTGAACACGTTGACGGCGGAAAGTGTTAAACTGACTGAGACATGGATTTGGTCAGAAATCTAGGGAAGAAACTACCGTCACTTTGGTTAGTTGAAAGCCCTATGATTTCTTACATGTCAGCCGTTAGATTCAAGTTGTTTGCTTCGTTGGCAGTTAGATAAGATTGTGTGGATTGTCAGGTAGTACCAAAAAAAGGTATTACAGTGGATTACTTTAAGCAAAACTCTTTTTGGCTTTTTCCACATGTGGAGCAAGAAGTGAAGTATCGATGGTTTTGCGGTATGTTGTACTCGCAGTAAGTGCTGTTAGATTCGAAAAGTGGACACGTGGCTAAATATTAAACCGAGTTTTAAGTGGTAGCGCGTACGTACTACTAAAAGACAAAAGACAAAAGACATAGTTGCTTCGAATGTGGGGAACAAATGTCTGAATTGTCTCAAATCTGGGATATTTCATTTTTTAATAAAAAGAAAAATTAAAATTAAATTCTGATTTTTGGAGATGGGCCGGTGCTAACAAGGCTAAGCCACAAAATTGTTAAAGTTGATTTTAGTTTCTTTAAAAATTCTAATATAACTAAGGTACTCTACCTCATCTTGCATTTTGGTCCTACTAAAAAATGGGTATATTAGTTCTTATACGTTTGATAAAAGTGCAATCACCCAACTTTTAACGCGCTTTGATTTTAGTCACTCAAGCGTTAAATGTGAAAATGTGATCACCCAACTTTTAAAAGTTTTGTTTTCTTCACTTTATCACCTCTTTCGTAAGTTCCCTTTAGTTTATCCCAAACAGTCTTTGGTGTTTCAAGATCCATATGCTTGTAAAAATGTGATCTACTAGCCTGGAGTGAATGCACGTTAATGCTTTATCCTTTTTCAAGATTTCTTCATCATAAGCTTTGACTTGAGCAATGGTGGGATTTTATCTCAGTGCTGGTGGATCTTCATCAGTTTCTACAACCTTCCACAAGCCAAAAGATCTTGATATGAAATGAACGGAGAAAACGGAAGAAGGATCGAATTCAAGTTGTTTGACTCGAAAAGGAAATATTCGGATCTGATCTAAAAAAAACATAAACAAATTTAGTAATAAAGAAATTAAAAACAGTAAAAGAAGAAATTTGAGAAAAAATAACAAATAATAATATAAAAATAAATAAATTGACGAAATTTAAAGTGAAAGATGGATTGAATAAACCGATGGTTATAATGAATAGAAGAGTAAATGTCCAATTGAACCCTTTAAGATATAAATCCCAACAAACTCAATTAATAGCTCAAATCAACCCTCCAGTAAATAATTCTTGGCAAATTGAAGGATGAAAAATGGGTTTCCACGACTTCTTAAAGAAAATCGTGAAGAAAACTACTTCTAAAAACTATAATAAAGAAATCTTGCACAAGAAACAAACTCCCTGAATTGAAAACTTTATTAATGAAAATAGTTGTCTGCTTAATGAACAATGAATAAGCCTTTATATAATGGCTAGCTAAGTGCATCCAAATAAAACTCAAAAGTATAATAAAACTTCAATTAATCTAAACAAGTAGTTTTAAACAAAACTTTCTTGTTAACATAAAACTACTAAATAACTTAAAATACTTAATAATTATAAAAAAATTATAATAAAAAATAATAAAATAATAAGAGATTATAAATACAATATTGGGCTATGTATAATAAAAATTAAGTCTAGGATCCGAACCCAATATAAAATGCCTAAGCTTGTTAACATTCTTTATATGGGCTTATCATCATAGATTAAGAGTTTAGGCCCACAAACAAAATTAATCCCTTTTAATTCATCCTTGTTCCAAAATCTATTGTCTTGAAACTTTAACTCTTTTTCTCAATTTTTTTTGTGATAAAGTCTTAAATGATTAAGTTGAGGTTTGACTTTAATTGCTTGAATTTGGATGTTGTGGTTGAGTCTTGAGGGAAACTAATCCCATCTCTATTATGACATTTGAATTGGACCGAATTGCTCGTATCAAATCTTAAATAAATTTTTATCTTAATTCTCCAAACATGATAATGAGTTTCTGTGAAAATAGGAACAATGTTGAAAAAGCATTGGAAGAAACCATTAAAATCACTCAAAAATAGTAGTAGAACCTCACAGCCCTCAAGAAGAAGCTCTTAATACCACTTTTGTTGTAGTTTTTGTTACAAAGAGAGGAAGAGAAGATACTAGAGAAGGCTATCTATTCAACTTCACACGCACATTCTTTTAAGTTTTACAGCTGCCTAACACTAGAATAAAAAAAGAAGAAGATAAAACATAAAGTAAAAAGAAACTTACAAAACAACTAGCATACAAAACATATGTATGATTTTCGATATCAAATTCAAAATACATCAGCAGAAACAACACTCATGAACTCTTCATCTGATTCAAGAGCTTTCATTGAAGACGGCGGAAGGCAAATTTCCAAGTCAACACTTCCACCACCTTCACGTCCTGGATACGACGAAACTTTCCCATCAAACTTATGAGCATATCCGCTTCGAAGCATCAATGCTTTCCCTAACCCAAACTCATTTTCATACATGTTGAACCTCGGCGAGCTTCCAAACATCACACTTTGAGGGTCAAAAAGCTGAGCAATCTGGTAAATGAAGGGTGAATCAAGCCAACCATTGACAAAACCACACAGTTGTTTATCTGTATGGTTAACCACAGCTTGGTGTAGTTTCCAAGCAGCCCAACCGAGATTATGGTCGAGCAGTTCACTAGCTGTGGTCACTGCTCTAACAGTTTGAATTGAGTTTCCAAAGTAATCTTGGGGTAAAGCTGGTTCTAGCCTTGACCTATTGTTTATAGCTAACCTACAACCAGTGACTGTTTCGTTTGGGAAACGACGTGCCTTTGTTATAGATCGCCATACAAATGCAGATAAAGACTGAAAGGAGGATATTTTGGTGGTGTTGGATTCTGTGTTAGCCCTTTCTTTGAGCTTTGCAATGGATTTTGCTGAGAAATGGAACATTCTCTCTAAAAGCTCGGGTGCTTCAAATCTAGTGATGAATTCATCTTGGTTGGTGAAAGGAAGGTTAAGTAATGGACTATGACCCTCTGGAAACCATTTCTCTAGCACTGGCGGACGTGAGATTTTCATTTTAGTATCTCCTTGAGCTTGAAATATTTCGGATAATGTGTTGAAGAAATGCCAAAAGGTAGCACCATCACCAAGAACATGGTTCATTGAACATCCTATGAACACCCCATCTACCAGTTCGGTGACCTGAATCGATAACAAAGGTCTGGTGTGACCATCATAGTTGATTGCTCGATCATGATCGAAGAACGATTGAACAACCAACGGAACATATGTAGGTGAAACAATGTCGGACACAGATAAATCAACAGCTGCATGTATAAATTTGGCTCCTGGGCTGCTATTACAATCCACAAACACGAAATGAGACTGGGTTTTCTTCTATTTTCGTTACGAGCCGACCTGATAAGGGATAGAAATGAACGAGGGCAATGGAAAGGGATTGCTTGAGCCGGTCCAAGACATTGTTGATCAAGTTTTCTTCACAACTATTCTCTGGTTTGGTATAGAGAAGACCCTTTTGGATGTACTGTACAGACAACATAACAAGATCCCATGTTGTCAAATAGTAAGGCTGTTTTGATTGATCAGAAAAATGTTGTGGTGTAACATAGCATTCTGAGATGATTCGAACTGTTGATTGTTCCATTTCTTCTTTGGGTTACTAGAGAGGAAGAGGGTAGAGTATACTTAGATTGGAATAGCAGAGTTGTTGAACACTGAAGCAATGATGTGTTTATATATATAGTGCTTGGTCTACTTTTGATTCAGCTTTATTTGGTTGTTCAATTGCAGAACCAATTAAATTATTTTTTTAATTGGAAAAATTTAAAAATATAGTTTATATACAAATAAATTATGTTTCATCATTTCTACCTGAATAAATATTGATTTAATTTATTTTGAAATAGACTTTACATTTCGAAAGCACATGCATGACATTAAAACTCCAACGGTTGAGTATGACTCCTATTTCAGTTAAATTTGAGAAATAATTTTCAGTTAAACTCATTTTATTTGTTTTAATCAAACTCGATTAGTCTAGATTATTTTATTATTATTTGACATATAAATTTAGCCTATAAATAGGCTCTTTTACAACTTTAAAAATACACCCATTAGAGATTAGAACTCATAACACATTTAAAGAATTTTGTGTTTACGTTTTGAGGTTTTTTTGTTTTCGGATTTTGTTTTTATCTCAATCTTTTATACTTTTCGTTCTTTTGCTATTATAATAAAATTATCTTTGTCCGTGGTTTTTTTTATCCTCTTTGGATGAGTTTTTTCCCGTTAAATTTTTGTATTCAATTTCTCAATTTATTCCACTATTTTTTTACTTGTTGTTTAATCAGGTCGATCCCAACACCAACCAACCTTGAAAATCTGACAAATATTAGAATTTATTTATCTTTCAAGGAACAGTATGGAATTCTCTGATCAAAGTCTCTTTTAATTAGGCCAAACAATATATATGCCTTAAGGTTGTACAGCCCAATTTCAAGCCCGGGCCAATTAACCCCTAACCCAAACTAAACCTTACCCACCAGCCCAAACCCGAACAGCCCAATTCCAAACCCACCTAGACTAAACCCAAACCCGAAGCCCAGTACCCAAGGCCCAATTTCCCCAAAAAAATTTGCCTAGGGTTTTAGAAATGAAACCCTAGGCGCTGCCCCTAGGGTCTTTGACCCTTGGCCTTCTGCCACCGCCGCCGGATGTCCCATCCGCGTCCATCACCGCCCATCCACTTGCACCGCCACCTGCAAAGAAAAAAAGCAAGCAAAGACAGACAAACAATAGCAAGAATCGGCTATAAAAAGCCAAAGAAAATGTTATTAGAGGTTCTTCTTCCGATTTTTGTAAAAAAAACACATTAGCAAAAGAAATAAAAAACAAAAAAACAGATTCAAGGTGATTTTCTTTTTTTTCTTTCATTTCTTTTCGATTTTGTAGATCCGTTTTTTTTTCTTTTTGTTTACACATATAAATAAAGATAATAAGAAAAAGGGAGAGAAACTCACCGGGGGGGTCGCTGGCTTTCTCCTCGTCGGAGGTTCCTTCTCCAGTGACTAAACCGACTATAGGGGAGCCTAACGACCTTTTCCCTTTTTGTTTTGTGGGCGTTTTGAGGACAGATTCGGGCTTAGGGGGTCAAGTTTTTTAAAAAAATGTATTTTTACCCTCGCCGACCACCGTACACGGCGTCGCTGGCGCCGGCGCCGGAGATCAACGGTCGATTCGGTGGCCTCGGCCGGACCCAAGGTCGGAGAAAGGGGGGCTTGAGAGGTTTTTAAGGTTTTTTTTCTTGAGAAAAAGAAAAAAAATGAGGAATTTTGAAAAAAATTTTGGCTTTTATAGCCTTTACCAAACGACGCCATTTGAGGCCCCCTGACCCGCGCGGTGACCGGACCTAGGGGAAGGATCCGCGTGTTTTCTTCAAATGGAATATTTGTGTGCGCAGTCCCTCCGACTTTGCAGCGTGTTGCAATTTGGCCCTTTTTATTATTTTCTTTTATTTTAATTTAGCCACAAAGTTTTATTTTTGTCTCATTTTGGTCCACTGCAGCGCAACGTTTTGGGGCTTTGGTTTATTTACCATTTTGGTCCCCCCTCTTTCGGCGCGTGTCGCAATTTAGTCCTTTTCGTCTTTTTTATTTCGAATTCGTCCAGTATTTTTGTTTTTATTTCGATTTAGTATGTTTATTAGCAATTTTATTATTTTGTTCATTATCTCAATGTTATTTATTATTATTATTATTATTATTATTATTAATTACCATTAGTTTTATTTCCCTTTTATTTAATCATTACAATTGTGTTAATTCATTAACTAGTTTTTTTTATTAGGGTAAACTACACCCATGCTCACTTTTGTTTACCTCAGGTTACATTTTAGTCACTTATGTTTGAAATGTTATGTTTTAGTCACTTACGTTATCGCGTTGTAACATTTTAGTCACGGAGTCGTTAATTGTCGTTAACGGTATAACAGTAAGCTGACGTGGCACATTAAATCATCATTTCAAACAAAAATTTTACAATTGGTCCCCATATTTTTTTGCTTTGAACAATTTAATTTTTTTTTCTTTTATATTCTTTTAACTTTTCCTTTTTCTTTTTAATTCTCTTATACTTCTCCCTCTATTTTCCTACCTTCTCCATTTCTTTTAACATATCAAGAAGTCGAATTGGCAGTGAAGAAAGAAGCATGGTATGGGTTTATGGGTTTTGGTTATAGACAATGATGACTTTTGACTTTTTGCTTCATTTTTCACTGCCAATTCGACTTCCTGATATGTTAAAAGAAATGGAGAAGGTAGGAAAATAGAGGGAGAAACAGAAGAGAATGAAAAATAAATAACTAAAAGAGAGAAAAGTTTAAAGAACATAAAAAAAATTAAATTGCTTAAAACGAAAAAAATATGGAGATCGATTGCATAATTTAACTTAAATTTTTTGTTTGAAATGATTATTTAACGTGCCACGTCAGCTTACTGTTACTCCGTTTAACGGAAATTAACGACTCAGTGACTAAAATGTTACATCAGGATAACGTAAGTGACTAAAACGTAACATTTCAAACATGAATGACTAAAATGTAACCTAAGGTAAACAAAAGTGACCATGGGTGTAGTTTACCCTTTTTTATTATTTTAGCTTTATTATATATATATATGTAGATATATTTACATACTCTTATATTATAAGCTTAAAGTATATATATACATGTCTTTTCCTTATTTCTCGTAGTCATATATATACACATATATGTTTTTTTAATATATATACATGTGTATATTTTTATAATTTATTCATACATATATGTACGTATCTATATACATATATATATTTATTTTATAATATTTATACATACTTACACATCTTATTTATATCTTATGATTTCTATATATGTACATACATATATCTTTTTACATTTTATAATTCTATTCATTTTATTTTATTTTATTATTGGTTTGAAGGAATGCTTTAATTTTATTTGCTAGTATACATTGTTATTTCGCATGTTATTGATCTGTCTATTTTATTTATTTTATTTTAGTTGCTTTTGCTTGTATTATTTTTATACTTTCGTATTCATTATGGTATTGCCATGCATATCAACAATGTAATTTGTTTTCACATTCTTTTATTACGACTTCGTGTTTCATTTTACTCGATATGTCAAAACTTGTTTTAAATAAATGGCATTTCGTGTTTAGATTCGAGAAGGTCGTACCCTAACTTACTGGGTTTCGATTTTCACAATAGATCTAAATAAGTGAATGTTCTCAAACTAAAGTTTCAAACGATCTCGGGAATTAAAAAGAGGTCGTGTCCTAACTTACTGGGCATGATCCTTTTTTTCTCAAGTTCTAAACGATCTCGAGATTTGAAAAAAAGATCGCATCCTAACTCACTAGTCGTGATCCCCCTTTTTAAATCTGAGATAGCTAAATATATTTTAAATAAGTAAATTTTTTGCATTCGTTCACGTATCGGGAATTCGAGACATTGTGTCCTAACTTACTGGATATGATGCTTTCTTTCTCGATTAACGTGAAATATGCCCCTTTTCCCAAAAATTTGCAACAAATTAATACAAGGATAGTATTTTTAAATTCTTCAAAGTTTTCAATTTTCGACATTAAGGCATTAACTAATCAACTAGGTACCAATTTTGGGCGTTATGAGGGTGCTAATCCTTCCTTGTACGTAACCGACTCCCGAATCTGTTTTTCTGAATTTTGTGGACCAAAATCGTTGTTTTAATAAAATCAAATCGTTTATTAAAAACAACCACTTTTCGAGGTGATCCAATCACATCTTATTAAAAAGGATTGGTGGCGACTCCCGTTTTCGTTTTCGTTTTCAAAATCCAAGTCGACCCCTTTTTTTCATCAAAAAAATGGTGTCAACAAAGGTAAATGAATTCAACTTTCAAACCCCATTATCACCTCCGCCTAAGTTTAGTAATTGGATCCAGCTAAATTCCAATGAAGTTGTTAAAGAGAGTGCTAGGATTGCTATGATTGGGGTATTCTTCGTGATAAATACAGAAGTTGAATTATTGGGTATAACCGATTGATAAACACATCTACAGTTCTTGATGTTGAATTGTGGGGCATTTTTTAAAGTGTGGCAATGGATAAGGGATTTGACAGAATTCTTATCATTTCAGGCAGTCAAGAGGCTATCCAAGCGATTCAAGGGAATCTTACCAAGATGTCGAATTTCGCTTTGGTCAGAATAATCATATTTCTCTTAGCTAAAATGAGTTTTTGGTTAATCCAACACATTCCCAGAGACTATAATAAATAAGCAGATAGTCTAGCCAAAATGAGAGTTAGTAATAATGGTTGTATCCAATTTTTTCATACGTCTCTTTGGGGGCATGGGTGTACCACTAAGTAATTTTTTGTAATGTTTTTATTTCACCAAAAAGATGAGGTTTTTTTTAGAAAAATATCCAATTTTTTTTATTTACAAAAATGATTCATCTTAAAAATTATGTACGTAAATGATCTGTTTTGAATAATGAACCCTAGTGCTACGTTGCCATTGGTGGCACCAGTATGTGTATCCCTGCTTAAAAATGTCGGTATTCTAGAGGAAAAAGAAAAAAAAAATTTTAATGGGTGTCGTCGTAGTCATTGGCAGCATCGATTTTTTGTGATTAAAAAGTTGACTTTGTTTTTTGGTCCCGTTGTTGCCATTGGCGGCATTGGACATTTTTTGTCAAGAAATTTGAATGGAACCTTCGTCATCGAGTGAAGAAGCATGAGGACAAAGAAGAAGAAAAAATGATATATACTTAGCTAAAAACAAAAACCCCAATGGTGAAAAAGGTGAATCTAGAATTAGAAAAAGAAAATTGAAAAACTTCCAAGAAAATAGAATTTTACGAAAGAGATCGAAGAAAATTTGGAATAAAAAAAGGGTTAGATAATTGGATTAATTAGCATTAACATCATTAATTAATGCAATTAACATCATTTTTGAACCTTTTTCATTGAAAGATTTTAATCAAAAGCTCCATTCGAGTTTTCTACTTCAGCATAAAATTGAATCCGTTAGCAAGGAAAAAATTAATTGCATTAATTAACAGATTTTAATTGCATTAATTGATGGTGTTAATGCTAAATAATCCAATTATCTAAGTTTTATTTATTATTTCATCTTTTCTTCAAATTTCCCCATATTTTTTTTTTATTTTTCTCAGAAGTTTTTCAGTTTTCTTTCTATCCTTCTCGATTCATCTTTCTCACCATTGGAGTTTCTGTTTTTAGCTAGGTATATATATATATTTTGTCATCATGCTTCTTCACTCGACGACCAATGTACCATTCAAATTTTTTGACAAAAAAAAGTTAGGTACCACTAATGGCAACGACGACACCAATCTAACTTCCATTCTTTTAAAATAAAAGCACTAGTGCTGCCAATGGCAGTGGTGACACCCATTAAAATATAATTTTTTTTCTTTTTCTCGTAGAATACCTGTATTTTGAAGTGGGTCTATAAATACACATATTGGTTTCGCCAATGGCAATGACAGAACCCAAAGAAATTATTTTTTATTTCCACGGATCAATCATTGGGTGATTGTGATGGGTGGTGCCACCAATGACAATGACAACCCCGAAGTTTACTATTCAAAACGAATAATTTACGTATATGATTTTCATGGTGGGCCATTTTCATAAATAATTAAAAGTTTTGTGTTATATTTATAAAAAAAATGTAACACCTCTAACCTCTCTCTGTCGTCAGATTAGGGTCACGGGCATTATTAAAAAATCATAACAATTAATCAATCATAATTAAAAATGTAAGTTAACCATTAACATTATATTATACAGGGGCAGGTCATGACAATCTAATACTTTCATACTAGAGTCTTATACAATCGAATAACGAATCATGCTATGCAATGCTAAACTTGATCTTCCAGTGCCTACACTCTTATCACTATTTATCATTGCTAAGCTTGGTCTTCCACTGTCTACAGTCTTATCACTATTTATTCCCTCTTGAAAGCTAGAAGTTGGATACATAACAAAACTATTCCATCGATGATATTAGTAGAATGACCTACTTCACCTAATTCAAGTTTGCTAATTCACTCCAAATCAGAGTAAAAATAATCCTACAGGCCTTAATTTGAGTCTATATATCCCTAAATATAGCTTACCAACAAACATGGACTAATTTGGAACAATTCTGAAAGTTTTAGGGCAATTTCAAAAATACCTAGAAACAAGGGACACATGGCCGTATCGTGTGACTTTCAAAGTTGGGACACACGATCGTGTCCCAACCCATGTCTCTGCCCGTGTAACTCACTGACTTGAAACACATGATTGTGTCCCAGCTCGTGTCCCTGCCCGTGTAACTCACTGACTTGGGTCACACGGCCATGTCGCAGGCCGTGTGCCAGTCCATGTGGAAACAACATCTATACTATTTTTCAGCATGCTCAGGGCACATGCCCGTGCATGTTGCCCGTGTGTGACAGAATGTGTCCCAGGCCTTGTGTACCTAAATGTACTTTAAAACTCAAGTTTACCAAATTGGGTTTACTTGGACATTAAGCAACCAATTCACTAGTCATTTAACCTATTTAAAATACAATTAAATATGCTCAAAAAAAGCCAAAACAACCATCCTAAGTGCCTAACCAATATACCCTCATTGGTACCACATTTTATAGCTTCAAACATATTAACAAAGCATCATTCATTCAAAACCTTCACTTATACCAAATTTGCCATGACTAACATTTAGCTACTTAGGTTACCAAACCTCAAGCTAAATACATACCAAACTTTAAGCTAAGCTATCATATCAAACATAGCCTCAACCTGAACCATATATACAAATAACCATCAGTTCACTTGAAAACCAAAATATCATCACATTATAAACAACCGCAAACAAAGGACCTTCTAGGTACATGTCATTACAAAATAAAACATAATCACACTTAAGCTCGGGATTGTTGTTGGATGTTGAGCCAACAATAAGCTGAAGGTACCTAACCTGCGCACGAGAAACAAAATCGCACGCTGAGTATAACTTAATGGTATTTCTATAATCCGAACAATTTGGACTTTATATAAGTAATTAGGGTCTGTTTGTTTACATGTAAAAGGTTTTACGGAAAATGTTTTATGCATTTCCCTGTGTTTATTTCATAGAAAATAGCTTGGTCAACAGAAAATGACTTACAGGTCAACAACGTAAAATAAGCCACTTTTCCTGTAAAATGACTTACCCTTTTGAAAAGCATAAGTCATTTTCTGGAAAAGAGCTCCTCTATAGATAACTTTATTTTTATATAAAAATTAATTTAAATCAAGCTTAATATTATTATATTGATAATAAAATTTGTTTTTATTTTTAAAAATATTTAAAAATATTATATTTTAAATATTATTAAACATACATATTTAATTATTTATATTTAGTCATAAAATAAATTATTAATATAATAAATATAATTTATTATCTTAATAAATTATTTAATATTTCAATTTTATTTTAATATTATTTAATAATAATTTTAAATAATATTATTCACATATTATTGAAAATATTCAATATTAATATTTTAATAATAAATATTTATTACAATTATAAATATATTAATACTAAATATTTTATAGTATAAAGTTTAAAATATGTCATAAGTCTATGTACACTTCACGATTTGCAATTTAGTCTTTGTACTTTTATTTTCAAGAATTTAGTCCATTTACTTTTCAAATTTAAAAATCAAGTCCAATTGTTGACATCGTTAAATTTTTTGTCAATTTTGTAGATGTCACATGTTAAATAAAAATATTCACTTGGTAGTCATGTAATTAAAAATGAGTTGTAATGAACCCGAATTTAACATAATATTTTTAATATATGCAAAAACAATGTAAAATATAAAATTATAGCTAAAAATAAATTCAATTAAACAATGAAAAAAATAAGAAAATCTCAAATGTATGCTTGTTTCATTGAAAACAACTTTTATGAAATATTTTTAAGAAATCTACCAAACAACATAAAATATTTTACACAAGTTCATTTAAACACCAGAAAATATTAGCTTTTCCAGAAAAGTAAATCATTTTCTAGAGATCATTTTCCGGAAGTCATTTTCAGTGGAACAAATGGAGCCTAAAATGTAAGAATGCAACAAATAATGTTATGAACATATGTTTCAAATCAATAATATAAATTTGCTCATTCTTTACTCACATCCACTAGATTCCACATGTTTTGGTACTTGACAATGACATTTGCATATTTCAACTCATGCAATGGCATGATTCATCTCTTTGATCAATACTTGAATTCATTTCAAAATTCACATCTCATTTCATCATTTCATTTCTCATCCCATATTCATTTCTCATCTTTGTCATCTCAATATCAACACATAAATTTATTATTTAATTTCCCCTATTAACACAACTTAGACTCGGACTCGAACTCGGATGGATACATATATTCAACTAACACACCAGTTTGGCACCTAGTGCCTCATTGGATAAAAACTGCGCCCCACGCTATATAAGTTGACACCCAGTGTCTCATCGATTAAACCGAAGCAAATTGGCACCTAGTGCCTCATCGACTCAAGGTCGAAGAAATCCCTAAACTCTTTCTATCCTATGGCATGCCATTTATATCCGAGCCCGAAACAGTTAATAGGGTTTCATTTCACTTTTAAATACATCTAATGTCCCAATCTCATATATATTCACATAAGCAACACATTTCATAATATGCAAAATTAGTCAATTCCAATTAACCATGGATTCAATTCAACCCAAAGTACAAGAGTACTCACCTCACATGCTTACCATACATAACAACTCAATATGCAATAGTTTATAACTAAATTTGGATTATAGAAACACAAATCGTATATTCCAAGTTACTCGACGTAGACCTTGTCTTTTACCCTTCTTACTCGAGGATTCTGAAACGACGTTTGCTACGGAATAAAATAATTACAATTAATTAATAACATACCACTCAATTCACAAAAAAATCAATTTTTCTACTATATTTTGTTTAATCCTCAATTTAGTTCCTAAACTGAGACTAAATTTAATATCCATATTTAACCTCAAATTTTTATACAAATTTCACTCCAAGATAAATTTAGTTCATTATTTTCAATTACACCCTTAATTTTAAAATTTTCACAATTTAGTCCATATTGCTCAAAATTAATAATTTACTCCACAATTTAGTCCTTTTTCACTTCTAACTTAAAAATCTATCAATAAAATCCTTAAAGCTTAAACTAATCAACAATGATAACATCATCAATCTTAAACAATACTAAAAATTACAATATGAGTCGAGTAGCTCTAAGTACCAAAATTCTAAAAACATAAAAGTTATAAAAAAATACTAAATTACACGAAAAAATTAAATTACACTAACCAATTTAGATTTGAACTCCAAACCCCTAAACCGTGCGTGTTGTTTTTTTTCTTTTCTTTCTTTGATTTGCGTGCAATAATCTCTTTCTACCTTCTTTATTATATCTTTTATTATGATCTCATTTTATTTCTTCTTCATATTATAATATACATACATTAAGGTTAACTTATATATATATAATATACACATGCAATTCCATTAAGCCTTAACCGGCCAGCGCTCACCATTTAAAAATGGTTTATTTGCTACCTTAGTCCATCATATTTACTTCAATTTATAAATCAACTTTCAACACCTACGCGATTTAGTCTCTGTACCTTAATAACTCCTAATTTCATGAAAATTACTTATCCAAAATTTAATTCGTCTCTAAACTAACTTCATAAATATTTAATAAAAATATTTACAGGTCCAGTTTATAGGAACGGAGTCTCGTAAATACACTTTTTGACACCCCTGACTATCGATCTTTATAAAAAAAAAAAGCCTAATAAATGAATGGTTTTGGGAAAAAAACAACTAACTTTCTTGTGTAGAGAAACCTAATTTTAGGCTGATTTTTTATTTAGTATTTGAACCATGAGATTCGAAACCATACTAAAATCCTTCATTTTGAAATTCGTTATTTTTTCGCTTTAGGAGATAGGCTCAGTTTTCTCACAAAGTCATAATAGCATCAAGTAAAAAAAGACTCGTTGATTAGATATTGTGCAATGTACAGTTGGAAGAACTGATGCATCCATAATTGTTGTAATCATCTACCAAATAACAAGTTGGCGTGACTAATTGAGTGAGTGATTAGATCTGTCAAGGGAAATAGCAATCGAGTTTAAACGATCTATGCGGTTGAGACCATTAATTCGAGTTGCGTCTTTCTAATTCGCAAGGCAACCGATGAGTTAAATTGTCTATGCGTGTTTTAGGGTTGTTCGCTCGGTTAGGGTTAGTTATGGGGCATTTCTGCAGTTATTTTACACATGGAAGGCTGGTGGCTAAAGGCGTTTCCTTGATCACTATAACCAAACTTACCAGTTATTTTAAGAATGTTATTAGCATGTTCAAATTGATGATACAAGTAGCAAAAAAAAAAACGATGATATCACTAGTGATTATTGTTAAAGTAATTATGACATTGATATTTTTACTCAATAATATAATAAAAGCATATAAAAATTCAATCAATCATGTTCAACTAATAACAAATATTTTACAATTTTTTATAAAAAATTCACTTTAATGATAGAAACTAAATGAATTATCAATTTCAACATTCTAACAACATTATAAAAATATAGAATTAAATAATGTGAAATGAAATTATAGAAATACTAAAATCATAGTTAAAGCAATCCAAATTTAGTGGTGGTTGTTAGAAGGAATAATTATTTGGTTTTTGTCAAATCATGAAAATTAAAGCTAATTATTATCAAAAGCTAATTTTTCTATCCATTCCACCCACAATATATTTTATTATCAAATATCAATTCCACCAGAAGAAACAACACTCATGAACTCTTCATCTAATTCAAGAGCTTTCATTGAAGATGGCGGAAGGCAAATTTCCAAGTCAACACTTCCACCACCTTCACGTCCTGGATACGACGAAACTTTCCCATCAAACTTATGGGCATATCCGCTTCGAAGCATCAATGCTTTCCCTAACCCAAACTCATTTTCATACATGTTGAACCTCGGCGAGCTTCCAAACATCACACTTTGTGGGTCAAAAAGCTGAGCAATCTTGTAAATAAAGGGTGAATCAAGCCAACCATTGACGAAACCACGCACTTGTTTATCTGTATGGTTAACCACAGCTTGGTGTAGTTTCCAAGCAGCCCAACCGAGATTATGGTGGAGCAGTTCACCAGCTGTGGTCACTGCTCTAACAGATTGAATTGAGTTTCCAAAGTAATCTAGGGGCAAAGCTGGTTCTAGCCTTGACCTATTGTTTATAGCTAACCTACAACCAGTGACTGTTTCGTTTGGGAAACGACGTGCCTTTGTTATAGTTCGCCATACAAATGCAGATAAAGATTGAAAGGAGGAGATTTCGATGGTGTTGGATTCTGTGTTAGCCCTTTCTTTGAGCTTTGCAATGGATTTTGCTGAGAAATGGAACATTCTCTCTAAAAGCTCGGGTGCTTCAAATCTAGTGATGAACTCATCTTGGTTGGTGAAAGGAAGGTTAAGTAATGGACCATGACCCTCTGGAAACCATTTCTCTAGCACTGGCGGACGTGAGATTTTCATTTTAGTATCTCCTTGAGCTTGAAATATTTCGGATAATGCATTGAAGAAATGCCAAAAGGTAGCTCCATCACCAAGAACATGGTTCATTGAACAACCTATGAACACTCCATCTACCAGTTCGGTGACCTGAATCGATAACAAAGGCCTGGTGTGACCATCATAGTTGATTGCTCGATCATGATCGAAGAACGATTGAACAACCAACGGAACATATGTAGGTGAAACAATGTCGGACACAGATAAATCAACAGCTGCATGTATAAATTTGGCTCCTGGGCTGCTATTACAATCCACAAACACGAAATGAGACTTTGGGTTTTCTTCTATTTTCGTTACGAGCCGACCTGATAAGGGATAGAAATGAACGAGGGCAATGGAAAGGGATTGCTTGAGCCGGTCCAAGACATTGTTGATCAAGTTTTCTTCACAACTATTCTCTGGTTTGGTATAGAGAAGACCCTTTTGGATGTACTGTACAGACAACATAACAAGATCCCATGTTGTCAAATAGTAAGGCTGTTTTGATTGATCAGAAACATGTGGTGGTGTAACATAACATTCTGAGATGATTCGAACTGTTGATTGTTCCATTTCTTTTATTGGGTTGCTAGAGAGGAAGAGGGTAAAGTATATTTTGATTGGATTAGCAGGGTTGTTGAATATTGATGCAATGTTGTGTTTATATATATACATATATCGGTTGCTCAAATGGAAGGTAAAAACCTATTTTGCTTTGTCTACTTTTGATTCACACCTTGGCTTTATTTGGTTGTTGAATTGCTGGGAATCGAGTCAAATATTTGAGCAATATTGTTTATATATTATATAATTTGCGTATTATATGCATGATTGAACCAATTAAATTATCTTTTTTATGTTGAACTGATCCCCCAAAAAAAAACAATAGTTTATACACAAATAAATTATATTCTATTACTTTTTTCCGGTTAAATTATTAAAATAGATACTTTTATTTATTTCAAGTTATATTTTATTTATTTATATTTGAAATTTTAAGTTTTAATCATTTTATTATTGTTTTGCTATGAAAAGGTCACTTTGACGTGATAATTAAAATGAGTTTTACATGCCGATATTAATATTTAACTATTGTTTTTTTGACATTCATGTTGGCATGTAAACCCATTTTAACTGCTACATCAGATTGTTATTTGAGAGGTAATAAATCTTAACGGCAGGATGGTCATTTCATAACAAAACGATAACATAAATGACCAAAATATTTCAAATATAAATAATTAAAATATAACTTGAAACAAACGAAAATTTTTACCCATTTTTTTCTGAATAAATATTGATTTTATTTATTGAAAAACATTTGGAAAGCATGCATGACATAGAAACTCCAACCTACCTAGAAAATCTGACAAATTAAAATAATAAATGAATGCTTTGGGAAGAAACCACGAACGTTCTTGTATAGAGAAACTTAACAACTAAAGAGACAAAAACTCTACCTACTTAAAAGATTAGAAAACTTACCGGCCTACTATAATCTTTTCAAAAGCCGTCCCTTTAGGGGAAATTTTCTCTTTTTTTGTTTCCTTCTTGGTTTTAATAATACGCTTAATCAATATATTTTTATTATTTATTTTTATTAATTTTAATTTTTTATTTAATTTGACTTTTAATTGTTCATTTTTTATGTTTAGATGTGAGCGTCCAATTGAATTGAGTCGAAATTGAGTGAAAGAAATTCGAGTTGATGAGTTTTATTTTATCATCCTAATTTAATTTGAAATTTTTTTGAATCGAGTCGAGTGAAATAAAATTTGAGTCGAGTTGAATCGAGAGAAATTGTTCGAGTTAAATTAAAAAATTAAACATTAGCTTTTTTGAAATTTTTATAAACTTTTAAAAATATAAATTTTGGAATTTTATAAATATTTTAAAATCTAAAATTATTTTGAATTATTTTGTAATTTTTGTTGAGAGAGTGACCAATTTGCTCATTTTCAAACTTGACAAAGACCAAAAGGTATTTACACCAATTTGTTATTCGAATTGTAAAATTCAATACCTGTATTTTTATTTTATTTTAGGCTTATTTTTTTATCTAATTTTTGAATCATGAAATTTGAAACTATATTCAATACCTGTATATTGATATTCATTATTTCTCCGGTTTAGGAAATAGGCTCAACCATCTCACTAAGTCATAATAGCATCAAATGAATTAGGATCCGTTGATTCGATGTTATGCGACCTGCAGTTGGAAGAATTGATACAATCTGCAATTATTGTAATCAATTTACCAAAGAACAAGTTGACGTGATTAATTGAGTGAGTGGTTAGATCCATCAAAGGAAATAGTAATCAGATTTAAATGCTTTGTGCAGTTGAGACTGTTGATTTGAGCCAGTGTTACTACCAAATAACAAGTTGATGTGACTAATTGAGTGGTGTCATTATCGTTTTGTTATAACTTGAATTTTTTTCTTCAAAAAGTCGATACTTTAATAATCCATCATATTTTAGACACTTCAAACTTACCAATGCTATAATCTCCAATTATTGAATTTTATTTTTAATGATAAAATCTTATTTTTAATTGATATATAATTGTAACACTCATTAAACGATAATCGATTTAAAATAATATATGTTATTAATAATTAATATACTCTATTGTGTAATTCAAACCAATAAAAATTCTATTATACAACAAAAAATATTATTGATATGATTTTATATATTATTTTAACTATATAATTCAAATTAGTAAAACTTTTATTATTTTTAAAAATATTTATTTAAAGTCATTTTATTAATTAAATGAATATTACAAAATATTCTCGATTCAAAAGTTCTTTCGAACTCGTGCTTATATATATATATATTATAGATATATACACTTTCAGATATTTAATATAAGATACAAATTAAAATATAGGGTAAACTACTCAAATAGTCACCCAAATTTTAATATGTTTCTATTTTGGTCATTGGTTTTTTTTGTTCCTTAGTCACTCCTGTCAAGTCGATTTTGATTATAGTCACTCAATCGTTAAAATGTACTTGGTTACCAAACAGAATGCTGACGTGATTTTGTATAATAAAAAATTTATTCTAAATGTTTATCCATTTTTTAATTTAACCCTAACTTTAAAAATTTTAACAAATTTAACTCTTAATATTTATACATTCAAAAAATTAAAAAAATATAAATATTAAGAAAAAATTTGACGATGATGTCAAAGAAAATTGACAACAAATCTTCAGTGAAACTAGAAACGCCTCTACCACCTTGAATCAAACTTTCACTTAGCTAATTTGAGTTATTATTGATTGCATCGGAGTCGGTCGCATTGTAATAAACAACTGCAAGCGAGGAGATTAATAATTTAATTTGGGCTCTTTAATATTTACTAGGATATATTAGTATGGATGATTTAGGCTTCGTTATGTTGATCATTTATTTGTGTTAAATTTTAAGGTTGAAATTTGAAGTTTAAAATATATTTTAAGCAAGATTTTTAAAAATAAATCGGTCGTTAAATTGGATATGCTACTGGCTTGTATGATTCAATTAAATAAATTAGTAAAAAAAAATTTAACTCAATTCATTTTTAGCTTAGTTTATTCGGTTCGTACTAGTTTACAACTCAACTGATATAATGCCTCTCTCCAAATCGATACCTCAACTAATCTGGTTCGGTTCAAACAATCATGACTTAATCTCTACACTTTGTACATTTGGAATTTAGTCCTCCTACTTTTATTTTCAAGAATTTAATTCTTGTACTTGATGGATTAAAAATTTGCTTTCAAATTATATATAATCACATAAAATTTTAATTGAAAAGTTAATTATATTAACTATTTGAATTAATTAATAATATTATAAAATATAAAGACTAAATTATATTAAAAATTAAACTATAAAGATTAAATATCAATTTTAAACATATTAAAAGAACGAAAAATATAAATTAACCATTATTATAAAATAAAATAAAAAGCATAATGAGTGTGATATGGGTCACATGAGGTATATAAATATATATATATATATATATATTTAAAATTTTAAAATATTTTAAAATTTCAAAAACAAAGAGAGCTTTCTTTATTTTCTTGAGAGGTGCCGAAAATGTAGTCTAGAGAGCCCTAGAGGGGTCTTTAGAAATATATGAATAAGGGTTTATCAGGTCGAATTATTTTTATTATAATTGTATAATAATTTGTCCCTATTATATTGTTTTAAAGTGATTCTTCTGAGATAAATTTACACGTGCGAATTGTGAAATTTGGGGTTTACTATATATGTTTTAACTTGAAACTTTATTGAGAAAATTTTATTGTTCGATAGTGTGGTATAGGAGTCAAGAATTGTATTGTAGAATACTACGAACTGTATTTTTCGTAAGTAAAAATTTGTCCCTCACCTTGTCGAAAAAATTAGCGAGCTTTAAAAATGATAGTCGTGATCGTGAATCAGCAAACTGTTAGAAAATCAAAGGTTGTGCTATTAAATCAACAAGCCATAAAAATGATAGTTGCGAGATTAAATCAAGCGAACTATTAGAAAATTGAAGGTTGCGATATTAAATTAGCGGATCGTAAAAATGATAGTCGCAAGATTAAATCAAGCAAATTGTTAGAAAACCGAAGGTCACGATCTTAAATCAGCGAACCATAAAAATGTTAGTCACAAGATTAAATCAAGCAAACTGTTAGAAAAACTGAAGGTTGCGATCTTAGATAAGCGGATCGTAAAAATGACAGTTACGATATTAAATCAGCAAACTGTTAGAAAACGGATGGTCTCGATCTTAAATCAACAGATTATAAAAATGACAGTCACGAGATTAAATCAAGCGAATTGTTAAAAAATTGAAAGTCACGATATTAAATCAGTGGACCGTAAAGAGGATAATCGCGATATTAAATCAAGTAAACTGTTATCTTAAATGAACGAATTTACTGTGCTAGAATTAAATCCTGTCCATAATTGCAATTATGTTCTGAGTATGACATTATAACCTCGAAAAGCTCACACGGTTGTCATTGCACATTTTGAGTCCAAGCAATCAATAGGTATCTTTCAAAACCATATATGGAAAATGATTTAATCAACTTCAACTTTATCAGCCAAACTAGAATAAAACGGAAACAAAGCAGTGAGGTTGCTAGAAATTCACTCAAATTTTCTGTGTGGGAAGAAGCCTACCTTCAACAGCTACTTCTGCCATTTTCAATGGTTCACCTAATCTCATTAAAACAAAAGTTGTAATGTGAATCAAGTGATTTCAAACTAGCTAAAGTTGCCCACGTTGGTGATACATTCAAATTTTCTGGAGCAGTGGAACCTTCAAGTTTAGGGCATCATTCAAGGCATCTTCAGCTTGGATAAAACTTACAAATAGGTCAAGAAAGATCATGAAGGACAAAAACTTTAAAATGATGTTCGATCATGGACTGAAATATGAAGGCATTGAATTTCAAAAACCCCAGGAGGACTAGTAGATCCGATATTTGAATTTGCACAGGCAAGAAGCATTGGTGAAAATTGAGTCAAAGAACCAACTACTAGGAATCTTGAGGGGATAGATAAATGCATATACATTACTACTTTAATAGCAGCAGGCAAATCCCAAAAATCAAATACATGCAGAAAATGAAATCCTTATACCCAAAAGTTGCAGATTACAATTACAACTCAGCTTGTATTTGCCATGTTATGTTGCTCTGTCTCTTTATATTTCTTGAAAACGTCCTTGTCCGATACTCGACATATGAGTATGGGATAAAACTTTAAAAGAGTAAATATACCTATTTTCGACTGATAAGCTATAAAAGTAACATATTTTAATCTCATTCTGAATGCGTTTTTGGATGATTAATTATGTAAATTAGTGAATTTATTGCTCCTAATCCTTTAAATTCATGTTTCTATGCTTAGGAGAGCACTTGGGAGTGAAATGAGCGAAAAACGAGCCAAAATCGGATAAATGGAGCTGTTTTCAGGAACCACACGGCCTGTGCATTACCACACGGGCTAGTCACACGCCCATGTGCCAGTCCGTGTCGATAACGCACCCTGCTTCCTAAATACGCGAAAAACTCAATTTTTAGGTTTTCGGAGCATTCTAAAGTCTATAAATAACAATTAGAAGAGGACTTAAGGAGACATACGGAGAAGATTGAAGAAAAGACTCGAAGAATGTCATCGGAATCAACTCGGAAGCGGATCTCCTTCAAGATTGAAGATCTCCATTTAATTTTTTTAGAAGTTTTATTGAGTTTCTTTATGTCTTGTTGTTATCCTAATTTTGAGATGTTTCTATTCAGGATTATGAAGTAAATTCCCTAGATACCTAGGGAAGATGAATCTTATGATGAATCTTATTATTTGATTTCTGATTTACATGATACATACTTGATTCTTGTTCTCAATTATGTATGCTTATTTCGTGTTTTAATATTTTCAGAATATTAATTCATGTTTAATTTGCTCATTTCAGTGGAGCAAAAGTTCCTGTTTAAGAGTAGCTCTAGTATAATTGAGTTGAGTTGCATGCAATCCTAGAAATAGGACGACATAAATCTACCGGATTAGAGTCAAATCTAATAGGAGAATCCATAGATCGAGTTAATGGGACAATAGGGGTTTTAATTAGAAAGATATTTCAATTAATCAACCTAGAGTCAGTTGTTTTTACTCTCGAAAGAGATATTAGAATAATTTAAGAATTTCTACAGATCAAGACACAAGTAAATAAATCGTTTAAATTCAGATTCATAATAATAAGTGAAGTCTAGGTGGATTCTTTCCTGGGTATTATCTATCTCATTCGCATCTTTGATTATTTTTCTATCTTATTCTCTGTTGCGTTCTTAGTTAAATTAGTTTAGTAATTTTAGATTAAAAACAATCACTCCAATTTAACGGCTATATAATAGAAAAATAGTAATTACTAGTACTTTTAATCCTCGTGGATACGATATTCCCTACTCACCATAACTATGCTATTATTCGATAGGTATACTTTAGAGGTGCTCATGGGCCGGGCGGCCCGCCCGAAATATGGGAGGGTTTGGGTAAAAATATAGGCCCGAAATATGGGCTTGGGCAAAAAAACGAGGCCCGTTTAGAAAATGGGCCAGGCCTCGGGCACCTCTTTTTCGGCCCGGGCCCGGCCCGGCCCGATTTAATAAATATATTTATTTTTTTAATTTAAAAATATTTTTACATACTTTTTTAATTTTTTTAAATTTTAAAATATTTTTAAAATACTTTTTTTAAATTTTTTTAATTTTAAAATATTTTTAAAATACTTTTTTTAATTTTTTTAATTTTAAAATATTTTAAAAATATTTTTAAAATACTTTTTTTAATTTTTTAAAATTTTTAAAATAAAAATAGGCCGGGCCGGGTCGGGCCCGGGCTTATGATTTTTTCCCGGGCCGAAATTTTTTATGGGCCCGACCCGAACCCGGCCCGGCCCGGCCCATGAGCACCTCTAGTATACTTGCCTTGGTTATATTTATAGTTAGATTAGTGATCATCATCGACACTCTACCCAAGTTCAAGTAACATAGCTACCAAGGATGAGAATACTTTTGGCCCTCAAATTGAACAATAATAACATCAAGTAACCAAGCAAAACTACCACACTGAACACAAATACCATATTAGCATTAAGTTTCAACTTTACTGCAACTTGATTTTGCAGTTTCCAACCACTTCAGTTGATTCCTCATTTTTCAAACATCAAATGTACAAAATTGTAAACAATCAAGATTTACAAACATCTCGTTTTCCATTGCTTACCTTGAGATTCCACTTTAACTGACACGGATCATGTTCTAGCTTATATTTCTCCCTGCAGTGGATATTTATTATCCTATGCATACAAGCCAGAAATATGGAAAAAAAAAAAACACACACCCCACTTTCGATCTGCCTACGTCATTCATCTTTTTTTTTTTTGTAATCTTCGAAAAAAGCTTGGGACTTGAGAGCTTAAGGTTTGTCCCAATCTCTATTTGTTCAGGTTTGTCTTCAATATTTGCAACTTCTCTTTTCTTTTTACTTCAATTTATGATAATGTAATAATTGCTCATCGTGAAATATTTAGTGCTGAATAACCAGTATTGCTCATCTTTAACACTTTTATATACCAGCTAAACTTTCAGTTTTGCATTTTTGAGCAACCAAAAGAAAGAAATGGATTCATCAACAGTTCGAATCATCTCAGAATGTTTTGTTACACCACAACATGTTTCTGAAGAATCAAAACAGCCCTTTTATCTCTCAACATGAGATCTTGTCATGCTTTCCGTACACTACATCCAAAAGGGTCTTCTTTTTACCAAACCAGCATCAGGGGATTATTGTGAACAAAACTTGATCAACAATGTCTTGGTGAGGCTTAAGCGATCCCTTTCCATCACCCTCGTTCACTTCTATCCCTTAGCAGGTCGCTTTGCAACAAAAATAGAACAAAACCCAAAGTCTCATTTCGTCTGTGTCGATTGCAACAACAGCCCTGGAGCCAAATTTATACATGCCGCTGTTGATATGTCGGTGTACGACATTGTTTCCCCTACTTATGTTCCGTTGGTAGTTCAAGCGTTCTTTGACCATGATCGAGCAATCAACTATGAAGGTCACACCAGGCCTTTGTTATCGATTCAGGTCACCGAGTTGATAGATGAAGTCTTCATAGGTTGTTCTATGAACCATGTTATTGCCGATGGAACCACTTTTTGGCATTTCTTCAACACATTGTCTTGTCTGAAATATTTCAAGCACAAGGAGATACTAATATAAAAATCTCAAGCTCCCCCGTGTTGGAGAGATGGTTTCCAGAGGGTAATAATGGCCCATTGCTTATCCTTCCTTTCACTCACCAAGATGAGTTCATCACCAGATTTGAAACACCCCATGTTTTGGAGAGAATATTACATTTCTCAGCCGAGTCCATTGCAAAGCTCAAAGAAAAGGCTAACACAGAATCTAACACCACCAAAAGTCTTTATCTGCATTTGTATGGAGGTCCATAACAAGAGCTCGTCGTTTACCATGTGAGATTGTTACTCGTTGCACATTGGCTATAAACAATAGGTCAAGACTTGAACCACCATTATCCCCTAATTACTTTGCGAACTCGTTTCAAACCGTGACAGCAATGACCACAGCTGGTGAACTGCTTGAACATGGTCTCGGTTGGGCTGCTTGGAAATTGAACCAAGCCGTGGTTAACCATACAGACAAATCAGTGCGTGGTTTTGTCAAAGATTGGCTTCAATCACCTTTCGTTTACCAGAGTTCGCCACATTTATATGCACGAAGTCTGATTATTGGAAGCTCGCCAAGGTTCAATATGTATGGAAACGAGTTTGGGTTAGGGAAAGCACTTACGCTTCGAAGTGGATATGGTAATAAGTTTGATGGTAAAATTTCACCGTATCCAGGCCGTGAAGGAGAAGGGAGTGTTGACATGGAGATTTGCCTTCCACCATTTTCAATGAATGCTCTTGAATCAGATGAAGAGTTCATGGCTGCTGTTTCTGCACCCATTTGATGTTGTTTGTTCCGTGTTTCATGTTTTTGCTTTGGTCAAACCCCTGTTTTATGTTTAATGTTACTGTTTAAGTTAACCTTTGTTATTTTTAAATTCTGATATGATAATCATATCATCATATATGTAATATTTTTTTAACTTATTATTTTAAGTATTACTCATAAAAAAGTCAATTATGACTATAGTTTGCATTAATATTAAAATTTTGAAATTCGAAAATTATAAAGACTAAGATCTAATTGGAGAATAAGAACTAAAACTATAACTTAAATATAGTACAAGAATAATAACACAATTTAATCGAACGAAATTTTTCTTGAAAACTAAAATTAATCAATTCAAAATTTTTAAAATTAAAATTCATCAAATTAAAATATAAATACTAAATCCAAAAGTTGAACGTTGAAAATTGCATAAAATTAATCCATATAAAACATTGCAAATAATCAAAATATCAAAAAGAAAGATAATACAATGAAAATCCATAAAAGAAATTAGTGCAGAGAATTAAGAGAGGTGAAGTCGGTCCCCCAAAGTGCCGACTTTAGTTAATGTACCTTGCGTGCCTGTATGTATCAATGAAGGAAAGCACGCCTGCATAAAACAGTTAAGGGAAGTACATGAAGACTGAAAAATACAACTTTTTCGTGCATGCGTGAGAGGCTGGAAAAAGGCAGAGTTTATCTGATGAAACAAAGCTTTTGGTTGAGATGATGAAACAAGGCAAAAGGCTATTTGGATATGATGGAACAATGCAATGTATGAGTGAATAATAATGGCAAAGGTGGGAGAGGCTGAAATTCGTGTATATATACCTTCACACCAGAGCAAGTAGAGTAAGTTTATTCAGCATCTTTCCATGAACACTGTCATTTTCTTCTAGCTATTATCTTTTAAATATTCTGCAATCTTCATCTACCTTCTTCAATATTTGCAAGTACATTTTCCATGATATTATAATGCATGTATTGATACATTAACATCTACTAAGTACTAATGTTAAATATACAATAGACCGTCTAGATTTTTGTTGAATATATATATATATTTATTTATAACATTTTTAATATATGTTACTATTGAGTATACATTAAAAATTTATATTTATTGAGGGGAGTGTGTTGATAGTATTACTAAGGGGAGTTTTTCTTTTCCATGCTTGTTATTATTTGTTTTGTTTGTTCATGATACTGTCTACATGTTATTGCTTTGTGTGATAAAACTTCAGCTTATGAAGATGCTTCTTCAATTGCAATTGCCCGAAGTTTTATTGGATTTTTGTCCAGAAAAAGGGAGAGAATAAGTTTGAGTTTGAGGGGGAGTTTGAACTTGTTGTTGCTGATGCTCGTGTTGCATTTATTGCCGTAAGAATTTACTACATGGTTTTTAGTTAAAAATGTCGAAGGGGAGATTATTGAGGCAAGTTTTGAAAGTGGTTGATGGAAGTGCTCACTTCGGTTAACATTGTGTTAGTCACACAATTTGCTTTATTTGTTGGCATGTTTAACTAAAATATTTTGATGATTTGATTGTCTCTTTTCAAGGATTTTGTGCAATCAATCTCATGTTTACCATTAGACAAGAGATTGAATCAAGTAAAATTACTTTTCAAGAATTCTTATGTGATCTACGTATATTGCAATATGCAATCCAAGAATATAGGGGTGACTTTATAATCTTTTGTATCCTTATATTTAGGACAATCAATTTGATGAGATTTGGGCAGATCATGATGGAGTAAAGCTTACTTTGTGAAGATGGATTTGTGTCATAAATGTGTAAGGCTTGATCAACCTTGATAAATGTTTTATTATTGAGGCAAGTGTAGCGGAACTGATCACTGAAGTCAAGCACTTTGACAAACAACATAACTTGTCTTATTTGGAGTTGGAAAACTTTTCAACCAAATCACTGGACCTAACTTAAATGGTTTTGTGGATGTGTGTTGGTCCATATTTGAAGATTCATCCTGTTGAGCAAGAAATCATTGAAGATTTGATCGGATTGGATCAAACAATTGAATCCCTTGAAATATAGGGATTGGATCTAGACTACATTAAAGACATATCTCCAAGATTTCTACTTATATTGGACTTTATTAAGATATTGTATGTTGTTGTTTAATAGAGATTGAATTGTAGTTGATCTCTAGTATATTAGCAAGTCTCGAATGTCTATAGATTTGAGAGACTTATATAGGTTTATGTATAAAATATTGAGAGCATCTATCTATTCATTGAGGAACATATGTGAGAGCAATTGAAGTGTAAACAAGTTGTGTTTATTGTCTAAATTCTTAACGAGAGAATTTAGAGGTGACTGTTCTAGTCTTTAGATACAAATGTGAGGTCTCTATACCTGGGGAGTGATAGAATGTGATTCATTTGTTGTATTGTGAACTAAAGATAGTGGAACTACTAATTGAGTTAGGTTGTGCAAATGTAGAGAAATTAGACTTTGTAAACCAAAGCTGTAGTGGCCATTGGAACCAAACAGCTCCATTCAACTTAAACAGTTCAAGCAATTAATGACTTTAAGTCTAAATGAAGTATAATCCACGTGCTTTAGATATGCTCTAAGTCAAGTTCAAACTCGTTAACTAAATTAATTGCTAGCTTAACGAAAAGAAACCATTAATACAATAACATATTTTGTAAATTCAATTAGAGAATATTTTATACAACTATCCCTTTAAACTATATGAAGTAGCAAAAATATCTATCAAAGCCTTACCATCGACAAAAAGGAAAAGTAAAACGAAAAACAAAGAAGAGGCATTCGTTGAGCATATATTCTTCCAACATGGGCTCACATGGTTTGTTGTGGAACAAACCCTAATGATGAAAAGATTGCTATTAGTGACCAACGAATACACAATTACCATGTTGGTTTTCTTTATTGCCATATCCCATCAAAGGAAAGTTATAAAAGGAGAAAAAAAGGAAGGTTTTTTCAATATAGAAAAGAATGTGAGGAACAATGCTCATTATAGGATAACATTAAATATGACTACAATTTTCCATGTGTTATAAATCCTATTAATTAATTGTGTATGTCCAAAACTCCATAACCCCCCAATCAATTTATGAGACAAAACTCCCATTAATTCGTGGGAATAAGTCTTCATTTACTATTATTTGTACTAATTGAATGAAATGGCTTATAAATAGAGCACTGTAAATAATCAAACAAAGAAAATACAAGTTCTCTTTATCTTTCGCTTGATTTTTCTTGTTAGTTTCTTTGAAAAAGTTCAGAGTGTAGTTAAAATGAAAATTTTTTCATTTAGGTTATTTTAAAATTTATAAAAAATTAAATTAGTAAAAGTAAAATTATACTTTACGCCATAAAATGATAAAAATTTGATTTAATCATTTAAAATTATAAAGATATAGATATTAAAATAATTAAATTACATTTTACTACCGTAAAACATACAATTTAATTTCGATCTCCTAAAAATTTTATCTGAAAAAGTTATTATTAGTACATGCTGTTTCATTATCAATGCAATTCTCAAAAAAAAAATTTCTTAGTCGATACTAAAATATAAAAATAAAATGGAATAGAAATCTATGCACAGTTATTAATAAATTTGAAATCCACCTCCTTAACCATCAATACATTTCAACTATAAGTTTTCAATATTAAATGGAATTTCCTCCCGTGTAAGGCCCGCTTGTTGGAGAAGGTTGTACTGTTGATCCATTATGTTTACCTTGAATGCCATCGAGCTGTTGAGGTGTGGCACTATTCTGATATTTTTATCCAACACACTTCTGTTACTGCCCTTATTGAGCACTTTTTAACACACGCTGGGTCGGCCCTGATGGAGAGGGCACTTACTTTGTTGTCTACCATGTGGTTCTTCCGGAATCGACTTTGTTGGAAAAATGAACAATCCACTGCTTCACAGGTTGCGGCCTTTGCTGATCGATATTTGGAAGAATAGAGGGTAGCACAAAGAACAATTGAATGTGTCGTATCTGGGCCGCTGGCTCGAGCTGTTGTTGTGCAGCATTGGTCGAGACCAGCTGCTGGTTGGTTGAAGTGTAATACAGAGACGATATGTTTTCACGAGACTGGAAACATGGGTTTAGCGGCGCTCTTGCGTGATGATCATGGGGTGTTTATACATGGGATGCAGTGTCAGATTGAGTACTTGGTCGAGCCCCGTATTGCAGAGGCTATGTCTATCAAGGAAGCGTTATCGTGGCTCAAGGACCTGCAGAAAGGCTATATTATTCTAGAGTCATATTGCTTAGATGTTCTAAATGCTTTGAATTTGCACACTCATTATCTTTCTGAGTTTGGTTATGTCCTTCCAATGAACTCGACGGACAGTAAATAGGGCAGCTAACAATCTCGTTAGGGTGGCCTCATCATTTGTAGCCCCTTTTCTTTAATCATATTTTAGATTGTATTTCAAGTATTTTGTCCTTTGATTTGAAAATGAGAGTCATCAAATCAGATGTACGAAGTAAACCTATCAACAAAAAAGATATCATGACATGAAGTGACTTAGACTGAATCAAATTATTCACTATAAAATTTGATATGTGTTATATAAAATTTCAAATTTGAGTTGCGAGAGAATCTTTTTTCTAAAAATTTGATCTAATTTAATATTGAGTTTAGTTAGGGCTTAGCTAGGGCCTTTATTCTTCTAAAATAGAAAATTTTATATTGAATAAAAATTTTAAATTAGTATAAGTAAAAATTATAAAATATAAAATATTAAAATAATAAAATTAAATTTTTATCATCATAAAAATTATAATTTAATTTTAATCCTTTTAAAAATATTCTAACTTCATCTCTGATTTTAGTTAACATTTAATGTAATTGCGAGACTTCAAAAATCTTAAAACAAGTAACAAAATGATTTTAGGGACAACAAGATTTAGATAAAAAGATAATCCATTGTCACTTGTAAGAATTTCTCTCTCGATAATCCTATAAATTCTCCACGTCTTTTTCATGGAAACAAGCCCATATCTGCTTGAGTGATATAGGATTTGTTTCATTGTGAACTTGATCATGGCGGGGGCCCTATGACCTACAATCATTGGTGTCCTTTTATCTTTTATTTTAGGTACCATAATCATTGGTGTTTTTTTTTATCCTACTATAATAATTATTGGTGTTTTATTTAGATCTAGAAATCATCAAAACAGAATTAAAACATCATTCACAGTTGAATTTCAATGTTTAATCTATTAATTATGATAAGTAGTAAAGATGATGTGATTGAAATGTGTATACGATAGTGATTTGAATTTCAATGTTTAATCTATTAATTATGATAAGTCGTAAAGATGATGTGATTGAAATGTGTATACGATAGTGATTTGAATTTCAATGTTTAATCTATTAATTATGATAAATCGTAAAGATGATGTGATTGAAATGTGTATACGATAGTGATCTGCTTTTATTAAAAGTGTATAAATATATATAAAAAATAAATTTAGAGTTTAAATTTAAAAGCTAGGAGATGTAATGTCACAGTGGATAGGCGAAAAATTCACCTCAACCTCTTCTTTCTTCTTTTGGCATCCTTTAATAGTGCTATGTGGTCCTTATGGAAGCAAAATAGGATGCCCCATTCCTTCTCCACTACCCTCTAATCTTTTAACAAAAGGAAGGATATTAGAGGATGAAATCGAATCGTCTTAATTAAATCGGCACTATATACTTGCTTTAATCATATTTTATTTCGATTAATTATGGATGAATCCCAAAACCACATTACTTGGATCCCAGTCAGACACAGTGAAATTACTTAACAGCAAAGATTTCTTGTTCCCAAACTTTACCAATTCCCTATATAAGCTTTGCCAAATTCATGAGAATCCTCAAAAGCAAAAATATCTCATAATTCATTGCCATGGCAGCTGATATTGCCAAACACCTGTATGTTTATTGGTGGGTTTCTTTTTGTGTCTTGTTTGTGTTTATCAAATTAGCAAAATCTGACAATTATATTGTCCATATGGACATTTCTGCCATGCCCAAAGCTCTCTAACCAGCACACCTGGTATTTGGCCACTCTTTCATCTGTTTCAGCCAAACCCAAAGCTGAAACCAACCCAACCATTCCTTTTTCTAAACTTATCTATACTTATAACCATGTTATTCAAGGTTTTAGTGCAAGTCTCACACCTGCAGAGCTTGAGTCCTTGAAAAACACACCGGGGTATGTTTCATCGGTTCAAGATAGAGTTGTAAAGGTCGATACCACGCATTCTTTCAAATTCCTTGGCTTGAATTCTGGTACCGGTGTGTGGCCGGTGTCGAGGTTCGGCAAAGACGTCATCATCGGGGTGATTGATACCGGGGTTTGGCCGGAAAGCGAAAGCTTTAATGATGATGGGATGAGTGATGTTCCATCAAGATGGAAAGGGGAATGTGAAAGTGGTACCCAGTTCAATTCCTCAATGTGCAACAAAAAGCTCATTGGTGCTCGATTTTTCAATAAAGGTCTCATTGCTCATAAACCCAATATCACCATCTCAATGAATTCCACATGAGACACTGAAGGACATGGTACCCATACGTCCACAACTGTTGCTGGAACTTATGTGAAAGTTGCATCGTACTTCGGCTATGCACGGGGGACTGCTAGAGGAATAGCCCCAATGGCTCGTGTAGCCATGTATAAAGCTCTATGGGAAGAAGGATCTTACACCACTGATGTAATTGCAGCCATTGATCAAGCCATTACTGATGGCGTCGACGTTCTTTCGTTGTCGTTAAGCTGGAGCCAGGTTGAGTTATACGAAGACCCCGTTGCAATTGCCACATTTGCTGCCATTGAGAAGAACATTTTCGTTTCCACATCTGCAGGCAATGATGGACCAGATGTAGAGACTTTAAACAACGGAATACCTTGGGTCATAACCGTCGCCGCCGGTACCATGGACTGTGACTGCAGTGCGACGTTGAGCCTCGGTAACAAATTGTCAGTCAATGGCTTAGCTCAATATGCAGGGAATTTTTCGTCATCAACAGAATTCCCAATAGTTTTCATGGATAAATGTGATGAGACAACTGAATTGGAAACAATCAAACACAAGATCATCGTGTGTCAAGATCCATACACGGAAGATTCACTCAACGACCAATTTAACAACATCAATTTGGCTGGAAACGTCACCGGTGTCTTCATATCGAATAGCAGCGACGTTTATGATCACCTCAAAAGCTCATTTCCAGCTATTTTCTTGCAAGAAAAAGATGGTGCCACCGTTGTGGATTTCATTAAAACCAACACTGACCCAAAAGCCAGCATTGTGTTTAAAAAAACTATCCTTGGTGTTGAGCCATCACCGAAGGTCACTAGCTATACATCTCGAAGTCCATCTTATAGTTGTCCGTCAGTTTTAAAGCCTGATATTATGGCCCCTGGTGACTCAGTCCTAGCTGTATGGCCTCCAAATCTTGAAGCAGCTAGTGTAAATGATGACCTTATGTACTCAAAATTCAATTTACTCTGGGGAACATCCATGGCATGTCCCCATGTCTGTTGGAACAATAGCAGCAGCAAAAAGAAAACAAAGTTGCAAAACAGAATTTGCAAAACTGAAGCAAGAAGTATCGAAGCAAAAGAAAACAAAGCAAAGCAAAAGCAGTGAACAAAATTGAATACTCAAAGAAATTGTAATCGAACATTACCTTTTTTTTCATTCAAAATTTGAATATATAAAGAGTTACAAATTTGATTCATTTGACGATTACCTAATGACATAACTGCTCCCACTTAAACTAAACTAATACAAGCTTAAGTCAAATACAAAATAAGTGACATATCGACTTTTACATCATCAATCCAATCACAAACTTAATCCAACTAACTTTGGAAACTAGTTAAAGTTGAACTAAACTAAATTACAAAAGAACAAAACATCCAAAGTTGATTGCTTCATCCGGTTCACTTGGTCTTGCACACCAAGCATTATCACCAAGCTCGACGACCAACCATGTCTGCTGCCACATGTTGCTTTGCAGTCCAGCTTTCAACACTCCTCCTTGGACTGTAAGCAACACATACCAATTCCATTTCTCAATACCTCAAACCTAGCAGCTCCTAAGGGCTTAGTCAACATATCAGCTAATTGTGCCCCTGAGCTACAATGAACAAGGCTGATCTCTTTTGTTTGTTCAGCCTCTCGAACAAAGTGTAACTTTATCTTAAAATGTTTAGTTTTCCCATGAAACACGGGGTTCTTAGCTATAGCAATGCACGATTGATTGTCCACCCAAATTTGATTGCTTGACTTGTGTTTCATTAAGGTCCTGAAGCAATTTCCTGAGCCAAATGGCCTGATTGACTGCTGCTGCTGCTGCAATGTACTCTGCTTCAGCTGTGGACTGAGCAACAGTTTGTTGCTTCTTTGAACTCCAGCAAAACATGCCCGATCCAAGTGTGAAGAAGTATCCAGAGGTACTCTTCATGTCATCGAGGGATCCTGCCCAATCACTATCAGAGTAACCTTCTAATTTCAGTTCCTTCCCACTTTCAAACATTACACCAAAGTTAGCTGTGCCTTTGATGTATCTAAGAACCCTTTTGGCAGCCTTCAAATGCGCCTCATTACAGCAATGCATGAACCTTGATAGCGACTAACACCAAACATAATGTCCGCCTAGTTGTCATTAGATACAACAAGCAACCTACTAGGCTTCGATAATGCCTCTCATCAACCCTTTCTTGATCACCATTCTTTGGTCAATTTTTCACCTTGAGCCACAGTGTGTTGATCGCTTCTGATTATGCATGCAAAATTTGTCTAGGATCTTCAAAGCAAATGAGTGTTGGCTGATGAAGATACCTCGATCAGACTGGTGAACTTCCATGCCAAGGAAGTAAGTCATGATCCCCAAGTCTGTCATCTCAAACACTTGCTGCATTTGGACCTTGAACTCATCAATGAGCTCAACTTTGCTCCCCATCACTAACAAGTCATCCACATACAAGGAGACAATCAGCAAGGTTTCAAATTCGACCTCTTAACATACGAGTAGGTTCACTAAGGCTCTTCACAAATCCAAGCTTGGTCGATAAGCATCAACTCATCATACCAGGGCCCTTGGTGCTGTTTGAGCCATAGAGGGCCTTTCTTAACTTGTACACTTTGTCTTCATGTCCAAGAACTTCAAAACCTTCAGTTGCTCAATGAAGATCTCCTCCTTGAGAAAACCATTTAGGAATGCTGATTTGACATCCAATTGGTGAACTCTCCACTGCTTTACGAAATGCTAAAGCAAGCAATGACTTAATTGTATCGATCTTGCCCTTTGGAGCAAAAGTCTCCAAGTAGTCCACACCATCTCTTGATCAGTAGCCCTTCACCACAAGCCCGGCCTTGTGCTTGTTCAGTGAGCCATCAGCATTGTACTTGGCCCGGTACACCCATTTAACTCCAATGACCTTCTTGTGTTCTGGTCTGCTCACCAACTCTCAAGTCTGATTTTTGTTGATCATTTCTAACTCATCTTCCATAGCTTTCATCCAGCTTCTGTCCTTGGCAGCCTCTTCAAAGTCTGAGGGCTCAATCACAGCAACATTGCACCTCTGATAGACATCAGCCAAAGTCCTGGTGCCCCTCACTGGTATGTCATCTACAGCATCTTCACTTGGTCCCTCTTCTATAGGTTCATCAACCAAGTCCAACTGGTCCATTTCAGACATGTCAGCTTCAACACCATTCCAATTCCACACTTTTTCTTCATCAAACTTTACATTCCTGCTGACTAAGACCTTCTTTGCTGTAGGATCATACACTCTATAACCCTTCTTGTTGTTGCTGTAGCCAACAAAGATTCCTGGAGTAGCCCTGCTCTCGAGCTTGGTCCTCTTCTCTACTGGAATAAGAGCATAACATATACAGCCAAACACTTTTAAATGTGTTACCATAGGTTTGACTCCATGCCAAGCCTCAAAAGGTGTTTTATCCTTGACTGCTCGAGTTGGCAGTCTATTGAGCAGATACACTGAGGTGTTGACCGCCACACCCAAAACCGGCTTGAAGCTTGCCTTGAAATAATAGACACCTAGCCATATTCAAGACAGATCTATTTTTCCTCTCACAAACTCCATTCTGTTGAGGAGTATAGATGTTGTGAGTGATGGTGAATCCAAAGACTATCACAAAGCTTCAAATCTCTCGACACATATTGAGCCATTATCATCCTCAAGGCTCTAATTTTGCACTGACCGATTTTCAAAGATATGCCTTGAATTTGCAGAAGGCCTCAAACACTTCTGACTTTTGCTTCAAGAAGTAGACCCAGCACAACCTTGTTAAATCATCTATAAACAGGGCAAAGTACCTGTTCTCACTGATTGAAGGTGTTCTCATAGGGCCACAAACATCAGAGTGCACCAATTCGAGCTTGTTCTGAGCTCTCCAAGCACTGTCAGCAGAAAAAGGCAGTCTAGCCTGCTTACCAAGCTGACAAACTTCACAAACATTCCCACTAACTTCAATTTTTAAAATGTCATCAACCAAATTCAGCCTATGTAGCAGATCGATGGATCTGAAATTTGCATGGCCTAGTCTCCTATGCCACAAGTCAGTGCTTTCAACAAGGCTGGTGTATGCCTTTCTTTTTATTTGGCTAACATCCAGCATGAAGCACCTATCAGTCATAGAGACAGTGACTAACTCCAGACCATTCATGTCTTGAACAATACAGCAACCATCCTTAAAAACCAATGTATAGCCCTTTTCAACTAATTGGCCAACACTAAGCGATTCGGTCTAAGTCGGTACAAAAACACATCCGAGATCGACTTATTACGAACCAAGTGCTTATCAACACATTGCCCTTGCCTTTAGCCTCAATCACCGCCATCTCCAATTCTAATCCTCGAGTGGAAGCTTCATCTAGGCCCTTAAATGACTTCTCATCTGCAGCCATATGGTGTGAGCAACCACCGCCTAGTAGCCAATCATTGCTTGGCCTTGGTTGTGCCAACAAAACAAGTTGCTGTGAACACATGCTCCTCCTGAGCTTGAATGTCCTCAGCAGGTCTAGCTTGTTGCAGAGCAGCCTCCCTTGGTTTGCCCTTGCACACCTTCTCCACATGGCCAAACTGCTTACACTTTCTACACTGAATATCTGGCCTAAACCAGCAATACTTTTCTGAATGTGTTGTCTTCTTGCAATGAACACATGGTGGGAACACCCTTTTTGCTTCATCTCTTCCTGACTTGACCCTTTTGTTGTGCCAAGGCTTCTTGCCTTTTGCACTCACACTCGAGCCTTCACTGGCTTTAGCCTGGAAGGCAGCTTCAAGATTCTCCTCCTGCCTATTTGCCCTCCTTTGCTCAAGTGCATATAGGGAGTTTATCAGCTCAGACAATGAAATGGCTGATAAATCCCTCGAGTCCTCAAGTGAAGAGATTTTTGACTCAAATTTCTCAGGGAGAGTTGTAATGACTTTTTCAACAACTCTGCTCTCTGTGAAGTTCACTCCCAGGAGCCTAATGCTGTTGACAATGGCCATTATCCTGTCTGAGTACTGCTTGATGGTCTCAGACTCCCTCATCCTCAAATTTTCAAAGTCTCTCCTGAGGTTGATCACCTGCTGTTGCCTTGTCTTGTCAGTCCCCATGAACTCCTCCTTCAGCTTGTCCCAAGCCTGCTTAGGTGTGTCACATGCCATGATGCGTGTGAATATCACATCAGACACTCCACTCTGCAGACAGCCATAGCCTTGTGCTTCTAGCTCGTTCCTCAAGATGTTGCCTCATCTCATGCAATAGTGGGATTGGCTCTCAATGGAGGTGGTTCAAGATCATTCTCGATCACACTCCGGAGATCATGTGCCCGGAGGTAAGTCTTCATTTTAACTATCCAAATGTGATAGTTTTCTCCAAAGAACACAGATGGAGGTGGTGGAGTGAAACTCATCCTGCTAGATGAATCCAGATGCTTGATCTTACCAAATTTTGAACTTGTTGTTGGTTTTGATTTGAACACAACAGATTGCATACAAAGGCCCTCAAAGACTCGGGCTCATGATACCATTTGTTGGAACAATGGCGTGAAAAAAAGAAAACAAAGTTGCAAAATGAATTTGCAAAAGCTGAAGCAAGAAGTATCAAGCAAAAGAAAACAAAGCAAAGCAAAAACAGTGAACAAAATTGAATACTCAAAGAAATTGTAACTCGAACATTACCTTTTTTTTCATTCAAAATTTGAATATATAAAAGAGTTACAAATTTGATTCATTTGACAGATTACCTAATGACATAACTGCTCCCACTTAAACTAAACTAATACAAGCTTAAGTCAAATACAAAATAAGTGACATATCGCCTTTTACATCATCAATCCAATCACAAACTTAATCCAACTAACTTTGGAAACTAGTTAAAGTTGAACTAAACTAAATTACAAAAGAACAAAACATCCAAAGTTGATTGCTTCATCCGGTTCGCCTTCATCTTGCACACCAAGCATTATCACCAAGCTCGACGACCAACCATGTCACCACATGTTGCTTTGATCCGACTTTCAACAATGTCTCGGGTATAGGAGCACTTTTAAAAGCTGTTTATCCTAATTGGAGCCCGGCCGCCATTCGATCGGCTTTGATGACAACATCCGATCAAATCGATAACACCGGTAATCCAATAAAGGATATAGGCAGAAGTCTCCAACCGGCAGATCCTTTAGCCATGGGAGCTGGACATGTCAATCCTAACAAAGCTTTAAATCCCGGACTTATATACGATGCTACGGTTCAAGATTACATCGACCTTCTTTGTGGACTAAATTTCACACAAAAACAAATAAAAACCATCACGAGAACAACATCAAACAACTGTTCCAACCCTTCTCTCGATCTCAATTACCCTTCTTTCATAGCATTTTTCAATGACTGGTTTGCGGAACCGAACTCGACGACCATGATGGAGTTTCGAAGAACCGTGACCAATGTTGGATATGAAAGGTCGACTTACAAAGCAAATGTGACACCGCTTACTGGACTTAAGGTAACAGTGGAACCAGACACATTGGTTTTCAAGACAAAATACGAGAAGAAAAGCTTCAAGCTGAGAATTGAAGGTCCAAAACAATTGGCCGATGCTGTGGTATTTGGTTATCTCACATGGGAAGATAGTGGAAAGAAACATGTTGTTACAAGTCCAATAGTTGCCACAAGCTACAAAATTGAAAAATGACAAAACTCCCACTGTTTTTTCTTTTTTAATCTTCATTTTTTATGGTCATTTTTCCCTGAACTTTAATTCAACTTGTCGGTTTTTGTACGGTTCCAAACGTACATTTTACTATAACAAAGAAGAAATTGAAAACAATTTTAGAGCTTTATGGTTGTTGCATGTCTGCATGTGCTTTATCAAGTCAATATTTATGTATGATTATTGAATAATTTCATATCTTTCCAGCTATTCATAAAAAAAATTGTCCTTCTGAATTTAACTTTATACTTTAATTTAATTATTTTTAGTCTCTATTCTTTTTAATTTTAAAATTTCAATCTTCTCTAAACAATAGCCTCTAATTTTGTTAAGTTAAATTCTATTCTCACCAATATTTAATGCAACAAATATATTATCGCAACATAACACTAAATTTTAGAGAGCATAATTAAAATTTTAATCTCACCCCAACTTACAAATAGTAAACCACTAATATCATATTCTAAGCTAATAAATTTTATAGTTTGAATTGAGGTTAAAATTTCAAAATTTAGAAAATATAAAAATTAGAAGCAATTAAATTATAATAAATTAACTATATTACAAGAACTACCAACATAATTTGATATTAAAAGATGGAACAATATAATTATTGTTGGTCTGACGATCAAACCGGTTCAACTTGTTGAATCGAGAATCAGTGATCTAACATATTCAACCACAAATCTAATTATTAAAAATACTCAAAAGATAATGATGACACAATCTCAAAATGTCACATCATTAAATTTCTATATAGTTTAAGTACAAAATAGACTTAATTGTCAAATTAAAGTAAAATAAAAATATAAAATACTCTTTAGTAATAATTTTAATAAAAATAAAAAATTTCTAATGTATTAATTTCTTTGAATAAAAATATAAAATGCTTTTTAGTAATTAACTAATGTGATTCCCATACTCTGCATTGGGTATTTGAAAATTCAAATTTCATACCCATTAAGATCTTGAGATAATGTAAAATATCTGAAATTCATGTTATTTTCAGTTGTAAAGAACATTCCTTTTATAGATATGAAACCATTTATTATCCAATAAAAAATCATTGAAGTGGATGTTAGCTACAATTTATGGTTCCTATTTCTCAACATAGCTTGAATTGAAAGCTGAAAAACTTTATTCCGTTACGTTCTTCCTTCAAAAAAACAAACCCCACTTTCAATCAGCCTTACTGTAATCCGATAGCTGATCTGGGTTTCATGTCATCAAAAATAAAAATTATTTTTAAATAAATACACAATGAATTTAAATAATTTAGACACCTCTTTGTTTAGATTCATCCTAGAATTATAAAAAAATTATAAAAATATAAGAAAATTTATTAAACAATTCTCTCACTCCAAGAATTATCGTATTGGTCAAAAAGGCAGTCGAGATGATTGAGTTTGATGTGACTCAATAGGTATTCCATCGGGTAATTGGTCATGCTGAGAAGGTACATACTAGAGATCTCTTAACTTTTTCATCTTTGATTTTTCAAGTACTAACATTGCAAAATCCAAATATTATGAAAATTACGGAAAGATGTGAGAGAACTGTTCTTGAGAGTTTAAGTTTTCTCTAAAGTGGTTGGAGGGTAAGCATGTTACTGCAGAGAAAACTAAGCAAGTAATTGAAGAGGGAGCTAATCAAACAGATGAAGCAACAACTATTGCAGGGAGGCTAAAGTGCCCTCTCCCACTAGCACTTCGAGCAATATTAAAGAATTCAATAGAAAGATAATTGATTATCTGACATAATCTATTGAGTCTCATAATCGTATAATTGCTAAAATGCGAGCTCAGATAAGAGCCATTTAGTAGACTTGTGAGAGGGAGATAACATTTCAAAATAATCTACAACGCAAGTGATTCTTGCACAGCTGTTCACTCAGTCCAATAGTCTTGTACTCTTGATTGGATTGACTTGTTTTAATCTTCATATTCTTCAATATTTGTTTAGCCTTGTTTCAATCAAGAGAGTAACGATCTTTGGCATTTTGATTGGCAAATTTGTTGAACAAAAAGAGGGAGTAAAAGTAGATGAAGTTGAAGCTATGTTGAGTGATGGTGCTCTATGGTTGCCGCTATAAGTCTATATTCTATATGGGAAGTATATGTCCTTTTGAAGCTATCAAGGAAACTACTTACATTTGATGAAGATGTTTATGATATTGAAGATGATCCTGATTTTGCTATGGCGATGATTTATTTCTTTTGAACTTTTATATTTGACTGGTCTGTAAAATCTTGAGATGATGATACTGATAAGGTGATGCTAGTACTTCTGTGATATTAGAACTGATATATAGAACTATATGGTGGATGTTTACCTTGTTGTACTTTACCTTATTTGCTGCTTACTTAGATATAATATAATATTTTTATTGTTAATGTGAATTCTAGACACATTATTGTTAGTTAAATGTACTATGCTATGTTCTAAGTTAAGTTTAGTAGAGTGAGATTTGTGCTGAGGGGGAGCTATTGATTGCGATGTTTCGTTTCCTAAATTGTTTGATTTTATACCCCTGAAGTTGCGTGGAGCAAATTGAAGCTATTAATTCTATCTCCCTGACGTTATAGTGGAGCGGATTAAAACGATGAATCCTACACCTCTGAGGTTACAGTAGGTTGGATTAAATCTACTATAACAAGTCTTATGTCCTTGAAGTTGCAGTAGAGCAGACTAAAATAGCAAGTCTCATCTCCCTGAAGTGACAGTGGGTTAAAACGATGCTACTTGAAGAAGAGAAGCACCAAAAGAAGTCAAGACTCGGCGAGACCGGGCAAAATTGGTCTTTCTTAAAAGTCTTTGCTCTATTCCTGTTACTTGACAATGAGCAAAGCGGGGCAGCTGTACAAGCTCAATTTAGCCGGGGGCCTAATAAGACCCCAAACTTAACACCCAAACCCAAAACAAAAATAAACCACATACCCACATCCAAACCTAAGGCCCAGAATTAAACCCAATTCAATTACAAGACCTAAGCCCAATACAAAAATGCCTAACCCTAGCCCAATTAACCTAACATCTAAACAAAAAAAAAACCCTAGCCCCCTATGCCTTTAGCCGCCGCTCCTAGCTGCCACCACGCACGCCACCACCACCGCACGCCATCCTCCACGCGCCTAGTACCTGCAGACAAGACAAAAAAGGACAACAACAACAAAGAAACAATGGATGGCAAAAACAAAAGAAAAAGAAAAATATTGTAAATTCGGCTATAAAAAGCCACAACATCTCATTGTAATTTTTTTGCACACAAAATCAATACAAAAACAGAGGAAATGAAACAGAAAAAAAAAAAAGAGACTCTCAAAGGTGGTCTTTTTATTTTTTTTTATTTTTTTACTTAGTTTTATTTATTTCTTTTATCTATTTTTTTAGAGAATAAACAAAAATAAAAGAAAAGAGCTGAATCTTACCTCTTTTTTTCGTTTGCGCCGCCATAGGTGGCCGAGGTTCATCAGTTTCGATGAAAATCGACGTCTAATGGGCTCGAGGAGTCGAAAAGCCAAAAAATGGCCTTCTTTCAATTTTTCGCCCACCGTGGATGGCGGCATTGCCACCGACGACACCCATGCCACCACAAAGGGTCCAAATGACTGAGCTAAAATTTGATTTCGGGAGAATGAGATAATGTTGAGAGGTTTTTTGAAGTTTTTTTTAGAAAAGGCTGGAAATGAATTTTTTTTTTAAAATTTTGGGTTTAAATAGCACTGCAAAACGGCGACGTTTCATTAGGCCCCCCAGACACCCAAAATGGCGTCGTTTTAGGGGCCAACCCGCGACCCCACCCGCTCCAACCTCAGGATCCGCGTGTTTTTGCGGAAGGGTCTAATTTCCCTTTTAGCCGTTCCGCTTTTTAATTAGTTTGCGGTTCAGTATTTTTCATTTTTTTATTTGACCCCAGAATTTTATTTTTGTTTCAATTTGGTCCCCGGTTGAACGATGCCGTTTTAAGAATGCTAAAAAATTTCCCATTTAGTCTCTTGTCCCTTATGCGTGTTTTATTTTAGTCCTAATTTCAACCCTTTTTAAAATTTATCCAATTAAGTTTATCCTCTTTTAAATTTATTATTATTTTTTAATATTTTTCTTCTTTATCATAGTATTTCATTTAGTATTTTATTTAAATTTATATTTTTAATTTCGTTCTAGATTCTAATTTATCCCTCGGTAATTATTTTCAATCTTTTATAATTTTTATTATTTACGTATTTATTTATTCACTTCCTTTTTTACGATTTATACCTTTAACTTTATATTAAATTCCAATTTTATCCTTTTTTTATTTCAGTTGTTCATTTTATTATTTTATTTCTTTAAATTATTTCTTTGCCCTTATCTTCTTTTTGTGATGTTCATATTTTCATCGTATCACACATATTATTATTATTATTATTATTTTATGTTAATATTATGATGGCATGTAGTACAATTATTATTATTATTATTATTATTATTATTATTATTATTTATGTTATTGTTAGTATTATAATGATCATCATTCACTAGCCTAGTATTTTCGTTTTATTGATTTACCTATCTATTATATGATCTTTTTGTTCGTCATTATATTGTGCTAATACTTATGCCAAGTATCGTATTTAAATGTATTTGTATTATTTTAAGTGTCACATTATTACCCGATACATAAAAAAGGAAAATTTCAAAATAAGGCAAAATTTTATATTTGGGAGCTTCGAAAAATCGTACCCTAACTTGCGGGGTTTCGATTTTCTCGTTGAACTTAAATAACCGAATATCCTTTTAAAATTAAAATACATAAGATTTAAAATAAAAAATAAAATGCAAACGTATTCTCGAAGGTTCAAAATGTCGTGTCCTAACTTACGAGATGTGGCATTTTGTTATCTCGAGACGAGAGGGTCTTTAACATTGGTTTTGATTTATTCAATTAAAAAAATTTAAAAGAAAAATAATATCATCACAAAGAGGGATCGTATTTTAAATTCTTTCCAAGTTTTCAACTTTCGACATTAAGATAGTAATTAATCAATTAGGTACAAATTTTGGGCGTGACGAGGGTGCTAATCCTTCCTCGCACGTAATCGACTCCCGAACCCATTTTCTTGAATTTCGTAGACCAAAATTGTTGTTTTAGTAAAATCAAAACATTTTATTAAAACGATCAAATTGCAAGGTGATCCGATCACACCTAATAAAAAAGATTGGTGATGACTCCAATTTTCATTTTTAAATAAAAAGTCGACGACTTTTCAAAAAAATGGTTTCGATAGTTATATTGAAGATACTATGGTTTATCTATAGAAACCAATCATTGACTTTTGAAGATTGGATTGGATTCGAGTGAATTAATTCAACCCTTGAAATATTGGGATTGACAATTTAATAAAGAAAATTTTTGGACCTATTAATGTGCTGCTATATTGAAGATTTTATGGTTCATCTATAGAAACCAATCACTGGCTTTTGAAGATTGGATTGGATTCGAGTGAATGAATTCAACCCTTGGATTGTGGAGATTCAATCGAGATTGTGTTGCTGATTTTGGAGAACATATTTTCGATTAATTGTGCTTTGAATGTTGATATTGTAATAGCTATTATCAAGTAGTTATTTTGTATTCACTTAGATTCTATATTAGCAATTAATGCATGCTTTGAGACTTATTTAGGTTTTGTAATGAGAGCTTATTGAAAACACTTTAATCTGTTCATTGTGGAATTGTTTTTGTGAGAGAGTGCTAATTATATTGTAAACATCGTTGAATCTTTATTGTCCAAGTTCTCAAGGGGGATATGGAGGTGAGGATTCTAGCCTTTAGGTATAAATGTGAGATCACTATACTTGAAAAGTGATAAGAGTGTGAATCACTTATTGTATTGTGGATTAAAGATAGTGAAATTATTCACTGAGCTAGGCTTCATAGACATAAGGAAACTGATCTGCGTAAATAAATTATTGGTGTTCTTTATTTTTGTTTGCACAAATTTTTCACAGTACTAAGACGTAGTGACCTCTGCAATCAATCACTTCTATTAATTGTTTTCATATTAAGCAAACGTCAACGGTAGGTAATAACATTTTTTATACAAAATTCCAAGATTTAGCAACAACAAAAATTCATAAGTCTCGAATTTTGAAATTGAAAAAAAGAAAATATCGAAATGAAAGAAAATAAAGAACGAAATTTGGTACTTGAATTTGGTTATTCTACCAATATCAATTTTAGTGATGCCAGTTTAGACTTAGACTCCAAATAAGATTAATTGAATATGAAAATAAAGAAGTTAGATTCAAATAAAATAAATAAGCAATAAAGAAATTGAAATTGAAATAAATAAAACCTTTAGAACCATTAGATAAATATAAAAAATATAATGATTGAACTTAGAACCATATGAAAGCCATAGAAGAAAAACTCCTAAAAACGTGATAATTAGGCTTGGAGAAGTTGAAGACTTACGAATTCAAAATATTTGAAAAATTACCAATACTTCAAAAATAGTAAGAGAAAATCATTGTTACTCGCACAGTATGCTTCACACATATAATAAAAAATTCAAATTTATTCAATAATAAAAAAGGTGGCAGAAGATCTCTATTTATAGGCGAAGTATGAAAAACTAAAAAAATAAATACTTTTTCGATTAACTTATACTTTATTTTCCTTTGATGCGCAGAATGTTTTTCATAAGTTATTTCCCACAAAATGAGGTAAAAGAAGAGAGTATCTAACAACGCGGGCAACGGCATGTGAAAATGTTCCTATCCACTTCCCTGCAACTTTTCTTCTCTTTTTCCTCCAATTTATTACTATCTTTGGCTGAAAACGAGAGCTTCAAGTTTATATATTCTGTTTTCTTCATTCTTTTGTCAAAAATAAAAAGTTCGTAGGTGTGATATCTGATTGGAAGATACTGGTTTTGTCAGGAATTTATCTTTTCCTTTTTCAGCAGCAACAACAACAACAACAAAAGAAATGGATTCGTCAACAGTTCGAATCATCTCAGAATGTTTTGTTAAACCACATGATGTTTCCGAAGAATCAAAACAGCCCTTTTATCTCACAACATGGGATCTTGTCATGCTTTCCGTACACTACATCCAAAGGGGTCTTCTCTTTGCTAAACCACCACCAGGGGATTATTGTGAACAAAAAATGATCAACAAGGTCTTGGGGAGGCTCAAGAAATCCATTTCCATTGCCCTCCTTCATTTCTATCCCTTAGCAGGTCGGCTTGCAACAAAAATAGAACAAAATCCAAAGTCTTATCTCGTATTTGTCGATTGCAACAACAGCCCAGGAGCCAAATTTATACATGCGGCTGTTGATATGTCGGTGTCCGACATTGTTTCCCCTACTTATGTTCCGTTGGTTGTTCAATCGTTCTTTGACCAGGATCGAGCAGTCAACTATGATGGTCACACCAAGCCTTTGTTATCGATTCAGGTCACTGAGCTGGTAGATGGGGTGTTCATAGGTTGTTCCATGAACCATGCTGTTGCCGATGGAACCACCTTCTGCCATTTCATCAACACATTATCCGAAATATTTCAAGCCCAAGGAGATAATATAAAAATCTCACGCCCCCCAGTGTTGGAGAGATGGTGCCCAGAGGGTAACAATGGCCCATTGCTTACCCTTCCTTTCAGTCACCAAGATGAGTTCATCACCAGATTAGAAACACCCCATGTTTTAGAGAGAATATTCCATTTCTCAGCCGAGTCCATCGCAAAGCTCAAAAAAAAGGCTAACGTAGAATCTAACACCACCGAAATCTCCTCCTTTCAGGCTTTATCTGCATTTGTGTGGCTGTCCTTAACAAAGGCTCGTCGTTTTCCCTGTGAAACTGTTACTGCTTGCACGTTGGCTATGAACAATAGGTCAAGACTTGAACCACCATTATCCCCTAATTACTTTGGGAACTCATTTCAAACCGAGACAGTAATGACCACAGCTGGTGAACTGCTTGAACATGGTCTCGGTTGGGCTGCTTGGAAATTGAACCAAGTCGTGGTTAACCACACAGACAAATCAGTCCGTGGTTTCGTCAATGATTGGCTTCGTTCACCTTTCGTTTACCAGTGTCTTACACATTTATATGCACGAAGTGTGCTTATTGGAAGCTCGCCAAGGTTCAATACGTATGGAAACGAGTTTGGGTTAGGGAAAGCACTTACAGTTCGAAGTGGATATGATAATAAGTTTGATGGGAAAGTTTCACTGTATCCAGGCCTTGAAGGTGGAGGAAGTATTGACATGGAAATTTGCCTTCCGCTGTCTTCAATGAAAGCTCTTGAATCAGATGAAGAGTTCATGGCTGTTGTTTCTTCACCCATTTGATGTTGTTTGTCCCCTGCGTTTCGTGTTTTTATTTTGTTTTAAAATTTCAGTTTTGACGTAACAGTAACAAGTTTAGTTATTTTTAAAAGTTGTTGTAGCAAAAATATGATCATGTAACGCCATTCAGCTTACTATTTCTATAAATTACTCAAATAAAAATGTGTGTCAATTATAGATTACCGGATAAGACCACCGGTGATCACGACCGGCAGCCAACAATGGCGGTTTCTAAAATTATTTTTATTAATTTTCATTTGAGTTCGAAAGAAATTAAAAAAAAAAGTAATAAACTTTATTCAATGAAAATTCAAATCAATTAAAAATCAATTAATGACCGGTTACACATTAATAAACATGTCCATTGAATCTTAAAGTAAAAACAGTTTGAATATAAATTAGAGACGTTAATTTCGATTGGACTCTTATTAAAATGAATTGAATATAAAAATAAAGAAATTATATTTAAATAAAATAAATAACTAATAAAGATATCGGAATTGAAATAAGAATACCATAGAATTAGTTTATGAAACCTTACCTAATTTGTATATAAAAATGTCAATGATTGAACTTGAATTTTCGAGACTCTTAAAAACATCAATAATTAAATTTGAAAAAACTTGAAAACTTATAATTCCAGGAAAGCTCGAAAGAAAACAAATACTCCAAAAATAACAAGATTTCTCTCATAATATGCTTCACACTAGAGGTGCTCATAGGCCGGGCCCATAAAAAAATTTTGGCCCGGCCCTAAATATGGGCCTGAAATTTTGCCCAGGCCCGGCCTGAGAAAAAAATACAAGCCCGGGCCCGGCCCGGCCCATTTTTTAATAAATACCAAAAATTTATTTTAAAAATTAAACAAAGTATTTTAAAAATGTTTTAAAATTAAAAATATTTTAAAATTAAAAAATAATAAAAAAAGTATTTTAAAATTAAAAAAATTTAAAAAATAAATATATTTATTATATCGGGTCGGGCCGGGCCAGGCCCGAGCCAAAAATGTGGTGCCCGAGGCCCGGCCCGTTTTCTAAACGGGTCTCATTTTTTTGCCCAAGCCCATATTTCGGGCCTATATTTTTACCCAAACCCTCCCATATTTCGGGTGGGCCGTTGGGCCGGACCGCCCGGCCCATGAGCACCTCTACTTCACACATACAATAAATAAATAAATAAATAAAAACTCTCAAATTTATTCTATGAGAAAAAGGGATTGCCTAAGGTCCATATTAATAGACATAGTTAGAACGACCAATAATAACTCTCTAACCTGTTATAGCCAACCAAAAAAGGGTATCAATGTGAATGGCGCATAGAAATTAAGTGTTTAAATAGAGTAAAAATATCATAGAGGTTCTTATATTAGGAGTCCGGTTGTATTTTGCTTCTTTTACTTAAAAATAGATAAATTAGTTTTTATATGTTAGCTGAAAGAGCAAACTGGTCCATTCTATTAAAAACTTTAATCATTTCTACTATTAAAAACAGGTGCAACTGATAGAATAACCAGCTAGTTACATATGGCATGCCACGTGTACCTCATTTTGACGTACAGGGACTAATTTTTAACAATAAAAACAAATGAAACTTTTAGTAGGACCAATATATTCTTTAATCTAACATGCAAATTTGGTCATTTTTTGGAATAAAAGGAGCAAAATACAATTTGACTCTTAATATAAAGACTTTTATAATACTTTTATGAGTACAAACTCAGTTAAGTACCCGATTATGAAAAATCTCAAAATAATGTTTAAAGGGTATAGTTAAATGAGGTAATTGATATGTGAAAATGTCCGCATCCACTTTTTGTGTAACACCCCAAACCCGGCCTAGACGTTATGGCCAAATCTAGCGATATCACATTGAAGTGTTTTTCGAAAACATAGTGTCGAAACTATTTTTTTAAAACAAAAGTTTATTGTCGACTTAAAAAAGAAAATGGGGAGTCGCCACCGATCTTTTATTGAGGTGTGATCGGATCACCTTGAAAACGATTTTTTGGTCTACGAATTTTGAGAAAATAGGTTCGGGAGTCGGTTACGCACGAGGAAGGGTTAGCACCCTCGTAACGCCTAAAATTGGTACCGAATCGATTGTTTAATGTCTTAGTGTCGAAATTTTGAAAAGATTTTAAAATACGATCCTTTTAACTTGAATAAATTGAATTGAATAACAAGACACTCTTATTTCAAAGAACTAAAATGTCACACCCAGTGAGTTAGGGCGCAACATTTTTTAATCTTCAAAATTAAGTTTGTCCTTTGATTATTAAAACTCATGCATTTCAATTTGAAAAGGATATTCAGTTATTTGGGTCGAATGAAAAATCAAAACCCAGTAAGTTAGGGTTCAATTTCCCAAAATTCCTAAATACAGAATATTGCCTTTATTTTTAGAAATCTTTAACTCAAGGTAGCAAAATGTCATATCCAGTAAGTTAGGATCCAACATTTTGACTTCCCGAGAGAACTTTTATTTTGAATCCGTGTGATTTTATTGCAAAAGAAATACTTGGCTATCTAAATTCAACAAAAAGAATCGAAGCCCAGTAAGTTAGGGCACGAACCTCTATGGAATCGTAAACACCAAATATTTTGAAAATTTTCGGAGTAAAATGATCTTAATACTTTAATGCATTATAACTTTTAAAACAAATGTAATATAATGAAATAGTAATGTATGTCGTAAAGAGGATAATTTGTAATCCAAACGTACACTAAGCAATAATAAACAAGCAATAAATGAATTCAAGCAAGAATAGTAATACTAATATTAAACACATTATGCAAATTATACCAAATTCTTATAAAATATATATATTAATAAATAAGGAATTAAATAATAGCATGTCAAGTTCGAAAATAAAAGTATATAATAGACTTTAAAAATAATGCATGATAAATTTAAAACATGTTAGTAATAATTTAAAATAATAGTATATTACATCTTAAAATCATACTAATAATAAGTTAAAAATCATGTCAAGTTAAATATTAAAATAATATTAGCAATAATGTAATAATAATAATGGATTAAAAATGAAATTGGGATTTAAATAAAAATAAAAAAACACTACAAATAGAAATAAAAGGTAAAATAAAGATAAACTAATTTTATAATCGACTTGAAAAAATGAGGGACTAAAATAGCAAATAAACGCAAAACATCTGACTATCCAAAACCAATAGTAAAAAACGACACCGTTTAAACTTGGATCCAAATGTAATCAGAATCAAATATGCGATATAAATTAAAAGGCTGAAGAAAATCAAATTGAAACTACATAAAACAAAAGGGAACTTGCTGCGCAAATAGACCAATAACCCAAAACGCACGGATCTTGCCCTCGGGTCTGGTCACCGCGCGGGTTTGAGCTCAGTACGACACCGTTTTAGAACCATTAGAACGGGCTTCAAATGGTGCCGTTTCATAGTAGCATATAGCTCAAAAACGAGGCATCAAGCCATTTTGACATATCTACAAACCCTAAGCAAAATTTTTCCTTTGTATGCTGCTCAGCGAACCGACGTTTGGAGGCCCCGATCCCTCGCCCGACTCCGATTGCGACAGAGCGAATGACGTCTCGACTATCAGGTGAGCTACTCTCCCTAACCTCTCTTTCCCTTTTATTTCATGCTATTCATGAACAGAGTAGTAAAAAAACAAAGAAAAGTGAAGAGAAAAAAGATCAAAAATCACCTTACGAAACTCTGTTTTTTTCTTGAATGTTTTTCTATTTTTGTATTCAATCTCCGTGTGTGTGTAAAAAAAATACAAAGGGCTCTATGTTTATTTTATAGCCAAAATAAAAAAATCCAAACAAAATAAAAGAAATACAATGTTTTTTATTTTGTCTCTGCTGCGCTTGTTTGTTTGTGTTCGCTGCAGGTACGGGCTTACGGAGGCGCGATGACATGGAAAGGATGCGTGGTGATGCGGCGCGGAGGGGAGTCTGCTGGCTGCGGCGCTGAAAGTTGTTTGCTGCTAGGGTTTCTGCAATCGGGTTGGGATTTGGGTTGGTTTGTTGGGCTAGGCTTAATTAGGCCTAGTTCATTGGGCTCGGGGTTAATTTTAGTTTATATTGTATCTAGTTATTTTGGGCTTATAACCATGGACTGATAATAATAGACTTTTAATTTTTATTTGGTTTATTTTATTTATGCTTTTGGGCCTGGGAAAATTGGGCCTATTACACATAGTTTCAATGAAAAACCCGCTCTATATTAATTCTCGTTTATTGAAACTCATGTTGTCTTTAGCAGTTTGTTGATCTTATTTGTTGTTCTATATTCAAAACATTGTTTTGATGCGAAAGCTTTTATTTTATGGTATGAAAAGGTGGTGTTTTGAAAAAAACATTCATCTTTTGAAAATCTGTGTCCTACTTCTATCAGATATAAATTAAAATAAGTAAAATCTCCAAATTAAAAGTTTAAAAGAAAATTTTAAAAGGCCTTATTATAGAACAAATACCCAAAATAAATTTCTTATAAAATAAAACTAATGTAAAAGCAAGTGCGGTTGTGTGGCCACCTCCGAGTCCCTCGCAACATCGGTCCCTAAGATTGGGGATTACCTGTAAGACAAACAGAGGGATGAATTTACGAAAACTCAGTGTGTAACCCCATAAAAATAAATAGCCCAATTTAATAACAGTTCAGTTCAGTTGGGCCTTAGCCCATTACAATATCAGTATCAGTGTGGGCCTTATCCCATTACAGTGACAATAATGGTTCAGACATGCAATTAGAAATCCTACCCATCCAGCCTCTACACTCCACTCCTTCCAGCCCAACATTCCATATAGGGATAAAATCACCCACCCATTCCTACACTCCAAAATTAGCACCAGTTGCGGCACTACACAGTATTTGCAGCAGAGCTGCCAGTATAGTACACTTCCTCCATCATAATAATCCCATTCCCATGCAACATATCATACATGTATGCAACATATATATATCGTGGCATGCTCATATACAGTCATGCATAGCATTAAGCATACAGTCATTTTACCACATGAGGGCATAACAGTTATTTTATAACATAAGGGCATAACAGTCATTTTATAACATAGGGGCATAACAGTCATTTTATAACATAGGGGCATAACCGTCATTTTATAACATAGGGGCATAATAGTCATTTTACCACGTGAGGGCATAACAGTCATTTTATAACATAAGGGCATAATAGTTATTTTATAACATAGGGGCATAACTGTAATTTTATAACATAGGGGCATAACCGTTATTTTATAACATAGGGGCATAATAGTTATTTTACCACATGAGGGCATAACAGTTATTTTATAATAGTTTGGGGTCTAGATCTACTTACCGACCTATTAGTAGGTCCACAGTCATCTCGGGCGACCCGTGCAACCTTAACAGTCAAATAGTGAAGTTGGGCCCAAGGCCCATATGTGGCCCATGTGGGCCCACACGTCCGTGTGGCCCACTAGCCCAAAATGGTCTCGATCATAAAATTACACAATTTGGCCCAATTTTCTCCACACGCTCATGTGGTTTACCCGTGTGGGGTCCGCAAACTCGTTGAGCCCACACAGCCTATTTCGGCCCATCGTGGCCCAAAACGGTCTAAGACCACGAAATCGCTCATAGTGGCCGCAACAGTCTAATGCCCACATTCTATGCGTTCGGTTTACCACACGAGTGAGCGCAAGCTCGTGTAGCGTCATTTGTCATATTTTCAGCTTTTACCGGTTTATGCTTTGGGTAGTGTTTACACATCTGATTCGTTTGTCACTTAAAAGCACTTCCGAGCAATCCGAACCTATAATTGATCAACATACACTCAATTAATCAATTAGGGTGAGTTTGGATGGGCGGTGCGTTTACCTGCGGTTAGTGTAAAAACAGCGGTGGCGATGAGATTAGATACTGTAGCGATACTGTAACGTGAGACAAAAGTAAGCTAAACGCACTGTACCGCACCCAATCGCCCATCCAAACCCACCCTTAATCACTTAAATGGTCGAATTAAAACCAACCCAACAACTTACTCAATTAAGGAGCAATCGGAACTTACCCTAACGCTTCAAACTCGGTTTGCTCTCGAAGTAGTATGAGAAAAGTCTCATTCCTCCCAATTTACTGCTGCCAACAACATGTAATCACTAATGGAAAGAATAGAAAATGAAAATAATAAAAAATAAAAATAAACGGTTTGCACCAAGCAACGGCTACCCCAACTCACACATAACTTACCCCTTACCTACCAACATGTAATCAACGAAGAAAGAACGCAACTCCCTTGATTGAACGAACGAAAAAGATACACAAAGCTGAGAAAAATCAAGGGAACAATTCGGCAGCACAAGTAAAAGAAGAAAAGGTAGCAAAGATGAAAAAAAACGTTAGAAAATGAGGAAGCAAAGAATCAAAAAAAATGGCAGAGGGCAAGGAAGGAGAGGGCGGTAACAAAATTTTGAAAAGCAAGAAGAAAAGAACAATGCCAAAAATGATCGAAATTGGGAGGAGAGATAGTTGAAATCTTCAGTCAATTCGGGATAACTCCACAATCCCATATTTGCTCCTAAAATCACTCCAACACTCCCCTATCCAAATCTCCTTAATTATCTACATCAACCTCTCCACTATCAGTGCAGAATTTTAGTCCAACACAAACTCACACACGACACCAGCAGCAAAATAACACCCCTTGTTTGCACAAGTATTCAAACTCAAGACCTCTAGTACTTTGACACTTCACTTAACCAACAAACTAGCAGGCCAATTCTTACTTATTTTACCAACAATAATTTTAAAAGCCTACTAACTATAGGCAAGGGTTTCCTTCCTTAAAAACAAAAAGTTTTTGCACAAGCCCAGGCTTGAACTCAAGACTTTTCGAACACTCTCAAAATATATAACCACTAAAACAAATACAGAGTTGTGTTACAAACATGCAAAAATAAATACTTGAATTTTTGGGGTGTTACATTTTACTTTTTAGGGTTAAAATTTTCAGCAAGTCCTTATACTATATCATAAAGTTCATTTTAATTCCTCTTATATTAAAAGGAATATTTTAATCGTTATATATTTGAAAAGTTAATATTTTAATCCCTGCACTTTAAATTTGTTATAAATGAAAAAATATGATTTTAACTAATGTGACATTAAATCAAATATTAAATTAAAAGGTTAAGGAACAAATATTAAATCAGTGCATGGCTTCGTCAATGATTGGCTTCGTTCACCTTTTGTTCACTAGATTTCTCATCTTTTTGACCCACAAACTGTAGTGATGACAGGCTCTCGAAGGTTCAATACATACGGAAATGAGTTTGGGTTAGGGAAAGCATTGACAGTTCGAAGTGGATCTGCTCATAAGTTTGATGGGAATGTTTCATCGTATCCAGGACGTGAAGGTGGAAGAAGTATAGACCTGGAAATTTGCCTTACACCATTTTCAATGAACGCCTTTGAATCCGATGTGACAGATTGTTCGTGCTTATTTGGAATCATTTCCTTGCGCATTTGGAAAACTCGCAACATGTTCACCTTTCAAGTCGAATGATACACTCAAAGCTTCTCTTAATTGGGCAAGGCAGTATACCTCAACATCAAAGCTTCCTTCTCATAAAAAGCCTTCATTCAGTGGTATTTCTCATCTTGCTAGGAATTAAGTTCGGTTGAACACAGATGGATCGATCAGATTCAAGGAAGGTTTCGCTGCGGTTGGAGGTTTAGTAATGGGAGTGGATAATTGGTTTCGGCAGATACTTAGGAAGCTTATTACAGATCGTAACTTCGATAGAGTTTTAATTCAATTTGATTGTCTCGAAGTTGTTAATATAATTCAAGAAGGTTCATCTGATGATTTTAATTCTACCTTAATTAGAAGAATCCATCTGATATTATAAATGATAAATCATTAAAGGATTTAACATATCCCTCAAAAAGATAATTTATTTGCGAATAGTCTTGTCAAGTTGGTGCGCAAAAGAAGAACGGGCCTAAGACTATATGAAGACCCTCCTTGGAGTTAGTTTAATTTAGTTTTATGTACTTATTTTCAAAAAAAAAAAAGCTAACATATTTGGAAAGCTGTAATTTTAGTTTAATGGAATAACACCGTAACTATAATTAACGTTGTATTAAATCAAATATTAAATTAAATTAAAAAATTAAACAACAATTTTAAAGAGTGATGAAATTGATTTTGCTTTTATTTTCAATTTTTTAGATTCTATTTTTTATATTTAAATTTTTTGTAATTTGGTTGATATCAATCATCATTAAACTACACTATTTCATTTTATTTTTAAATTTAATAATCTGTTTAATTGAATTTAATATTTTATTTAAAGTCATGTTAATTTAAAGCCACGTTAAAGTTAACGTGTAGGTATTAAAATGTCATTTTTCCAATGCTATTATTTAATGTGCAGGGATTAAAATGTTAACCGTAAAAGAAATACGAAAGAATGTAAAACTAAAAACTACTTCAATTTTTTTTAATTTTATACCAATGGGGATTACTCTCCATACATAATAATATAGTTTGATGGTGCAGTATCAAGGTTTTTAGAATTGGACAGGTGATCAAACTGGTTAGGTTATCAGTTTGTTAGTCTATTCGGTTTAATTAAATAATTATTAAAAATTTATAAAAATAAAATACATTAAAATATTAAAATTCGGTCCAATTGCCCAATTCAACCGTTTTTTTGTCCAGTACAACTGATCTATATCGACTCCCGTATCAATCAATTCAATGCCCTTCTTTAGATTGGTACCCCAATAAGTTCTCGATTCAATTGGTTTAGTCCAATTCAAACAACCTTGCTGCGTTTTCCCCTTTATCTTTTTGTATTATTTTATTTTGGATTAATATATATTTCATATTTAAATTTGTTTTAATATTTAATTTGGTACTTAATTTTTCCTAAATTGATACTTAAGTTTAAATTCAATGTTCAATTTGATACCTAGACCAAAAGATATCACATTACCTAATGAATATTTAATAATATTATAGTAAAAATATCATAAGAAAAACCTCGTATACCAAATTGAACATCAAAACTAAATTTAAGTTTTTAATTAGAGAAAAAATCTAATTACCAATTTAAATAGAGAAACCAACCTCAAATATTAAATTAAACATTAAAACCTTAAATCTACCTTCTTTTCACTTTTATAAAGCAGAATTAAAATTGCATTCCACTTATACTTCAATTTATTCACTTGACAAACATTTCCATAAAGTGTTGGCTACCGTTGAGTAGTAAAAATCGCCGACGTAAAGAAAAATGCACGCTAAGCCCGACTCAGAGGTGACAAGCCTTGCCCCATCGTCACCGACGAGGTCCCCACGGCGTCCCGTTTACTACGTACAAAGTCCTTCACGTGATTCCCACGACGGAGAGAAAACAACCACGACCTCCTTCCATTCCACCCCAATTCTCAGTCCGACTGGTTCACCGCCGCATTCCCATTCCTCCGTTGGCCGTCATTCACGCGAATCCTCGTCAAGCCGGTTTTCCGGGTCTCTCAAACCCGGTTCCCGCAAAGTTTCACCTAACGACGGGTCATCTAAATCAGGTCAGGGGAAAGGATCATCATCATCACATCATAAACAATGGAAAGATTGTGATGTGATCGAAGAAGAAGGGTTACTTGAAAGTGAAGAACGTGAGAAAAGTCTCCCTCGAAGATGCTATTTATTAGCTTTTGTTGTTGGATTCTTTGTTCTTTTCTCTATGTTTTCTTTGATTTTATGGGGAGCTAGCAGACCCCAGAAACCCAAAATCACAATGAAGGTAAATATTTTCAATCACTTTGATGATTCAATTCTTTTAGCTCGAATAACGAAATGGGTTTATTGTTTGATTTTGTTTTTAATTTGGTCTTTTGTTTTCTTTTTAGAGTATAAAATTTGAGCAATTCAAGATCCAAGCTGGTTCAGATTTCACTGGGGTTTCAACTGATATGATCACTATGAATTCCACCGTGAAAATGATTTATCGTAACACAGGAACATTCTTTGGCGTTCATGTCACTTCATCTCCTTTAGATCTGTCGTATTCTCAAATCAACATTGCTTCGGGAACTGTAAGTCCACTTTACCGGAAAAGAACTACATTTCTGTTTTACCAAAAGGGGATAATTTTATCATGAGTCCTTTAAATATAGCAGAGATTTTAACTTAGTCCCATATAGGCAAAGTTGTTTAAACCAGACTGAGAATAGACCGAGGTACTGGTTTGGAGAGAGGGGTTAGACTTGTTGACTCGCGAACTGCTTGGAATCAGTTATATTGAGATAAAAAATTTGGTTGAATCGATTGAATTCATTTTTTCTATTTTTAATTTTTTATAATTTTTTTCTAATATATTTAATCAAGCTGGATGAACTAATCGAATTGGGAACTGATGGTCTAATCAGTTCAACCACCAGTCCGATTCTAAAAACCTTGAAATAGGTTCGTCGATCAGCTTAATCATTAGCTTCGTTGTTAAATGTCGTATCAAATATGATGTAGAATATATTTAAAACACGTGGAAGAAATCTGTAAAGTGCAATAGTCTTCATAATTTTTTGTTAAGGGATTTTCGACTCTTTTAGAAAGTCTATGAAGTGTTGTTTGTTTGTAGTCGGTGGACCCTTTTACAAGTTCGGTATTGTCTCCTGAATGGATTTTGTCTTCCAACTCTACCAAATGCCTAGGCGCACATGGTTTGCTTATTCAAGCATCTAATGAAGCATTCCCGCTTTGTGAACCAGTTGCCTATTCTGGCACTTGCAAAGTCAGAAGACAAATATCCCATCAAAGACAATATTGAACATGTTGAAGGATCTGTTAACTCCAATCAGACAATACTTCACAAAAGCTTTTCCTAAGAGTCAGAAATTCATTATCGATTTAATTGACACTATTTATATAACACATTGCCGTTGCAATTATCAACGTTGGTATCTAACAATTAAGTACGGATTAATACAATACTAGTACTTTTAACACTTAATCAAAACATTTCTATAAACTAATTTAGAATCTAAATAATGGTTTGGGATGTTTTATGCAATTAACCCAATTCGAATTTATTTCAGATGAAGAAATTTTATCAATCAAGGAAGAGCCAAAGGTCAGTATCCATAACGGTGACGGGTAACAAGGTTCCATTGTACGGAAGTGGAGCAAGTTTAAGCAGTTCGACAGGGACAACATCGGCTCCAATTTCACTTAAACTCAATTTCATTGTCCGATCCAGAGCTTACGTGTTGGGCAAATTGGTTAAGCCAAAATTCTACAAGAAAATCCAATGTGATTTAACTTTCGATCCCAAGAAACTTAATCTCCCCATTTCCCTCAAGAAATCTTGCACTTACGACTAATACGGTTCGAATTTATATTCAAAATTTATATCAACACGAAACTGATATCAGCTGAAGATTTGATATAATTTTTACTAATGTAAAAGTAGGAATATATATATATATATATATTCATTGTTTTATGTGATTGTGACGTTACAAAAGTTTGTAATAATAAGAGAGTTTTAAATGTTTTGAGTGAAGTATGAGTTTTGCTTGAGTAAGATTGTGCTTGAAGGAATCAACAAAGGCTTTTACTTTTATTATTAGGTTAAATTATCGTTTGAGTCCTCTACTATATAAAAATTTGAGATTCTTTAATTATATATAGATTGATCTTTTATTTTATTTTTTAATTTTGTTAACTTACTTTTATTTTTATATTATAAGCTTAGTTCAAATTATTAACTAGTTAATTATTCTCGTTAAAGTGCCCATAACATCAATAAAATGAAGTTTAAAGATATTTTTAAAAGAATTTACATAAACACTTCCTGATTTTTAGGTCAGATCATTGTATTTTTATCGCTTTTAAATTTAGATAATTTCAAATTTGGGATGTTTTAAGTTTAAATTATAAGATTGTGATATTTATTTTTATGTTAAAATTTAACTATATGGAATTTAAATTTAAGTTTGAATTAATTAAATGGAATTTTGAGTTGGTGTAATTATTTATGAAATTTATGGAGCCATGTGGATGCCCTATTCTTTTCTGCACATGGTTTGCTTATTCAAAAGAACATGACTCGGTTTTTAAAAAAAGGAGAAATAATAATGATCCATAATCAATCACTAAAACGATCTCAAAATACATTATTAGAATCAATCATGGAGAATATGTCTTCTTAACCAACTTTTGGTAGGAATTTGTTTATATTTATATGAGGGAAAAAGTGGCATAGACAACTGTTATAGAAACAATTTCTAACTCCATTTGTTTTGTTTTAGCCTTTTGTCCAATTGTTGTTTATTATTCGATACAAATATATGTGAATTACGAATATTATTTTTAAGATAATATCTAGAACTATCTATAGCCCTTTCCCAACCGATAAATAGGAGGATAATGTGCTTCAACGCACTCAAACCCATATTTTTTTGTATTGGCAACAATGCTCATGCTAATTGAGCTAAAACTCAATCGACAAAATTTAGAATTTAGTTACTATACTTCAAATCATTATTAATTAATTCAAATCGTTAATATCATTAATTATTCACCTTAGTTATTAATTATTAATTTAGTTACATGGGAATATTTTTAGGGCAAATTACACCTTAGTTACTAAACTATAGGTAAGTAATTATTTTGGTCACTTAATTAAAAAAGTTATAATTTGGTCACTAAACTTTTTGAAAGTTTTCATTTAAGTCACTAACTTATTCAAAAAATTTTATTTAAGTCATTGAGCTATTAAGTTTTTTTTTTAATTCCGACAGTGAGCTCCAAGCTACAATTCGATAATTGGTATGCAAATCAGTACCCATCAACGAGTAGAAGAACATGCCTTAGATCCAAGTAAAACTGATGGTCAATGTCGGAGATTGGAGAGAAAAGTTGTTTGAATTTTGATTTGCAAATTCTTGACATCCAAAGCTACTTCATGAAAGAAAACTGAAATGTAGAAAAGAATGGCAAAAACAACTTTCGTCTGGTACAAGTAGTGTGAATAGAGAAATCCATATAACATCGATTTTAGCAACCTGACCTGCCAAAAAACTTGTTTTACTATTTAAAATAATAATAAAATATATTTTATGTTACTATTTATATATTGGGTAAACTTCATTGGTTGACACCGAACTGAGTAAGTTTCTTTTTTGGTTAGCCAACTATGAAAAGTTATAAAACGATCACCTAACTATTTGACTTTTTCTTTTTTGGTCACTAGTCGCTAAATAGCTAACAGGAAGATAACATGACATTTTTAAAATTGGCATAATAACAAGTTTAACTCTCAACATTTACATATTGCGTCAATTTTATCTTAATTTTTTAAAAATTATCTCTTATACGCATTACCTAAATTTATCCTATTTTTACATAAAATAATAATCCACATAAAATATTTTTTAGCACAAAAAAATACATTGCTTTCCTTATACTTTAAATGGTTGTAAACTTGATATCTCTTAGTGACAGTTAACTTATTTTTGTTAGCTTGAGCTATCTATCATTGATGAAGCAAATAAAAGTTTTAAATGTTTCTTTTAAAGCTATTAGACTTAAAATTGAATTGAATTAATAAAGTGGGTACTTTTCATTAACAATTTGAATTACTTAATAATATTAAAAGTCAAATTATTCTAATTAAAATATAAGGACTAAATCTCAAATGTTAACATAATGGAAAGACCCAAATGCAAATGGAATAAGTTAATTTTGGAATTGTTGATGTACTTATGTATTAATATAATTCTAGTTATAGTAGGCAATGGTTGAGAACTTGAATATTAAGGGTTTAGGTTTAAGTGCTACCATTTATAATTGTAATACGTGGATCTCTCTCTTATTTTATGTGTATGCGTTGTCTCCGATTCTGTTAGGATTAATTTAGCTTTTGTCACTTTAATTATGATTAATTGTTCATAATTAAAGTTTGAACTTAATATATTAATTTCTTTTCCTTCTATAATAATTTCATCTCAAAGAAGAAACTAGAAAAATCAATTTATAAAAATTTGAAAGATTGTAGCCTTTAATTGATTCTCCAATGAATCGAGTAAAGTTGTTCATAGATTAGGTCATTCATCAATTAATAACATATATAATTGCCTAAGTTTGGCCCAGTCCAAATATTGATTTAAAATTTACTAAAATTATCAATATTTATAAACGATTAATCTAAACTCGTTTAAACACACTTATATTATTTTTGTTTATTTTAAAATAAAATATTAAAATCATATATATCTTTTACTACCATTATATAAAATATATTTTTAATTAAATTTCTAAAGATAATGGCTTAACTTACTTTTTAATATTTAATTTGTAATGTTATATATTTGATTTTACTATAATACGAAATGAAAAAGATTAACATCTCATAAACTTAAAAACGGGTCAATCTGAGTTTGAGCTTTAAATTTTAGAATCCAAATCTAATTTATATTTTTTGGGGTCAAAATCAAGCTATTTATCGTCGAGAATAATGACTAATCTTTTCACTGTAAGTGCTGTCCAAACTAACCACCGAATGTGTTCCATTCCTTGACTAATATTTTAAGTACACGATATAATAATTTTATCATTTATGGATATACTAAAAATGTTGATTATGATTTTGATTTCTACATATCTTTTTTTTTCCCAAGCATCACCAAGTTAAATCTAAGGACACATTATTTCTTGCATTCTGATCTTATTTCATTGCTTAATCATTGCAAGAGAAATCAAACAGCTAGAGTCGGAGAAAGATCATGGTTACTTGGCAAAAAATCATATAGAAGATCTCAAAGCAAAGTTCAGCATATTGTAACAATGCTAATCAAGCATGTAAATTTGTGTGGCTTTCAAATTAATTGATATAAAATTTAGAATTTCATCGTTGGATTTGTAAACCTTTCACTTGTATAAAAAAAACATATTGTAACAATGGGTGAAAAGAGGGAGACAAAAGAGCCATACAAAAATCAAATGGAACATGAAACAATGTTTTCTTTTTTACCTCCTGCAACGAGTGATCCTAGAGCAGCCTCTGGTATAAGGATTAACAGCCTTTCTAGCTTTGAAACAATCGGGTGTGTAATAAGACCTTCCCGAACGAGGCGGGCATGGAATCCTATTAGCCGAGAGTGCACCATACGAAATGTAATATCGAATGTGTTTCCTATAAAGTGATCTCCTATCAATGCCATTGCTACCTTCTTCGGTACCCGACATCATCCAAGGCCATTCGAGCTCGTCCTCAGTCATGAGCTGGTAGGTGGTTCGATCGAGCTGAGAGTTGACAGTACCGAGCAGCATTGTGGTGATAAGAAGCAGTAGTTTGAGAAACAAGGATGCCATTGATGAGCTTTTGGCCAAAAATGGATGAAACTTTAAGATTTTCTAAGGTGAATTCATTTTGTTGTGGAGGGAAGTACATTTGGGGACAGAAATCACATGTTATTTGATATTATTTGCCGACTCTATTTGATAGCCACTGCAACGCTGAGCATATCACTGCCCCATGCCCCTATTTGCCTGCCTCAATTAACGCGCTGAATGCACAACTTTCAAATTGATGCAATGATTGTCAATAGCTTTACATTTTTAATATTTTTTAATTTCATTTGTTTAATTCAGATTTGTCTGTACATATACATTTTGTCGCATCAATTTGGCTTTAAGGTTGTAATTAGTAATTAAGAGTTTTTTTGTCTAATTAAATAATTAAATTTGGTCTCAAGATTCAATTTTGTATCTAACTTATTTTAGGCCCAATTAGATACCTAAATTTAGATTTATGATTCAAATTGATTCCCCTAAGTATAAATTTGGACTACAAAACCAAGTTTAGGAACCAATTTAAACTAAGAAGCCAAGTTCAAGTATCTAATTGGACCAAAATAAATTTTAAGTACCAAATTGAACCCTAAAGGCAAGTTTAAGTACTTAATTGAACCAAAAAAATATTAGATACCAATTTGAACCTTAAAGCTAAGTTCATGCACCAAAATATATATTTCCTTTTTAGCATAAATCCAGTTTGAATTCAATATGAAAGACGAGATAAAAAATTTTAAAAATTCGAGAAAATAAAGTTAAAATTTTATGTTAAAATAGCTTAAATTTAAATTAATAAATTTTGAAGGAGCCAAGAAATGAAAATTTTCCATTTTTAATCTATTACAAGTATAATTTAAATAACCATTGGTCGTGTCATAAAAAGGTAATTAAGTCTTGGAACTTTACATCTGTGATCCCATTCTATTTTTTTCTTCATGTTAATTGGGCAATGAAACTAATAATGATATGATGATATGATATTTTATTTGATTAAATAAGTCATGTCACAAAGAGGTTCGTACAAATTATTTGTCGAAATAAAATTTCAACTATTTAATTGTGTAAATTTTATGTATTAAATTGAAAAATAATATAGTTTTCATGAATCACATTAAAATTAACAATTCGATGTTGATTTAGGGTATAAGTTTAAGTTTTGGTTATTTAACTTTAAAAAGTTATAAAATGGTCATTAGACTGTTAAGATTTTTTTTTTTTAAATGCGGCTATCGAGCTCCAAGTGACGATTCAATAATTGGTAAGGTGAGTTGGTACCCATCAACGAGTAAAAACACATATCTTAGATTCAAGTCAAACTGACGATCAATGTTAGAGATCGGAGAAGAAATTTGTTTGAATTTTGGTTCGCAAATTCATGACATTTCAAGTTGTTTTCATGAACAAAATTGAACTGTTAAACAGAATAAGAAAGAGAGCTTTCGATCGATGCAGGTGGTGCATACAGTAATGATTTTAACAATTTCATGACTGAAATGAAAACTTTTAAATACTTCAATGACTATTTTATAACTTTTTAAAATATTAAATTACCAAAACATTATCTTACTAATAATTTAGTATTATTCCTACATCCTCTCTTTATTAAGATATTCAATTGGTTGTCATTATTAATCTCTTTGTTCTCCATTCTGTCTAGCAATATTCATGTTGTCTCGACTCCGTAGTGTACATCATGATTATCAGTACACTGAAACATACTGATATTATTACGTATCAATAAAAACACGATATGACCATCAATATAGTATGGACAAAATTTGTTAGCAACACCATAATGTTTGAGATACTGTAAAAACGATTGCACTAAGTTTTCGTGCACGAGGGTCATTTACATGTTTGACATTGATGTAACCTTCATTGTGCAGGACCCGAGTTCCACGACGTCTCTCCCTTGCCACCCATAAGTGTCGAGATTTTGTATGTTGTTTCATATACGCTTTAAATAAAAAGTATTACCAGCTTTGTCACCTTTACTAAGCCCAATACAGATAGTACAAAACATTTGACGTTGAGGGCCGAAGCCCATTAAAAAATTAGTTCAATAGCTGTTTGAAGTTGGCATAGCTGAGAAATAATAAAAATGCAAAGATAATATCATAAAAATAAGAGTTAATTGCATGAGACATCTTCAAATTATGTCGCTTATTTTAAATTGGTTTTTAACTTTTAAAATATTCTAATTACATCTTTCAAATATCGGTTGTACCAATTAAGTTTTTTTGTTATTAAAACCATTGATTTAATTGTTAAATAACAAGTCAAATCTTATGTAACTAATTTAAATTAGAAAAACTTTAAAGATAAATAAAATGCTTTTTTACTAAAATAGGTTAAAAAAAATTTTGTACTGAAATAGGTCGTCAGAAAGATTATTTACGAAAATAGTACATTTTTTGTAACGGCGCCTATCTCATTGGCGCCAATGAATATTTTAGGGTTTTTTTTACACAAATAGGGTGAAAAAAAATCTACTAAAATAGGGTGTCAAAAAAGTATTTATTAAAATGGGTTACTTTTTTCATTGGAGCCTATTAGATAGGCGCCAATGAATAAAAAATAATAATTTTTTTAAATAAAATATTTTTATATTTTTTTAATAATTTTTTAAAAAAATACGGGTCAAAATACGATCAACGGGTCGGGTCAGGTCGGGTCGGGTGGCGTCTATCAAGTAGGCGCCAATGAAGGTGCCTCATAAAGAGGCGCCAATGGTGGCCTTCTGCCCACCGCTGCACCAACAGCATGTGTTGTCCCTTCATGTACGTTTTTTTTTTTTTTGCCTATAAGTAAATGTAAATGGTCCCAACATGCCACACGGTAGAGAAAAAAAAAAGAGAGAAAGGAGAAGAAGAGAAGGAGAAGGAGAAGAAGAAGAAAGAAAAAAAAAGGTAATGTATTTTTTTAGTAAATAATTTGTTTATAATTTAAAAAGTTTATAGTTTGTGAATTTTTTAGAAGATATTTTAGAAGATATTGTGAATTTTTTGTTATTAATTATTAATTATAAATTATCTATATTTAGTGTTTATAGTTTAGATTAGAATTTTGTATGAATATTCTAACTTTTTGTATGAATATTGTAAATTTTTATGAATATTGTAATGTTGTATGAATATTGTAATTATTTTATAATTAAATTTGTATTTATAGTTTTGGATTAGTTTTTGTATGAATATTGTAATTTTTGTATGAATATTGTAATATTATAATTTTGTATGAATTTTGCAATTTTTTGTGTGAATATTGTAATATTGTAATTTTGTATAAATATTGTAATATTATAATTTTGTATGAATATTGTAATGTCGGGATATATTGTAATATTGTAATTTTTGTATGAATATTGTAATTATTTTATAATTAATTTGTTAGTAATTTGGGATTATGTTATAAATTTTGTGTTTGTAATTATTTAAAATTTAATTTATTAGTAATTTAGGATTAAGCTATAAGTTGTTGTGTTTAGTTTAGTATTTGGTGAGTTTAACATATAAAGTTTATAAAAAAATTAAAATCATTTCATTAAAAGTTTAATTATAAAAAATTTAAAATCATTTTATTAAAAGTTTAATTATAATGACTTTTTAATCATATAGTTGTTGTTAACTCATTTAATTTGTATATAATGTAGCTTTTATATAATTTAATTTAATTTGATTTTGTATTTATTTAATAGTAATTATTAATTTTTAAAACAAATTAATCAATTCATTTTTTGATTGCGATTTGCGGAAATGGGTTCTCTAATTAATAATAATAATCACATATCAAGTACTATTAATGAAATGGTAATAAAATTTTTATTTGATATTCATGTTATTTGCTGAATTAAATTATATTGTATTAACTATTTTGCTAATTTAATAGTCAGGGTCCGTACCGCGTATTGAGGGGCCGTGTTAATAGTGTAGGGTTTCAGCCAGATGAACGCCTAATACCATACTTAGAGTTAGCCGGGTTCGGATCAGCGGCATTGATCCGGACTTTTGATCTGCGATACGACTTGATTTCTGCTTTAGTCGAGCGATGGCGTCCAGAGACCCACACATTTCATTTGCCGTGCGGAGAGTGTACCGTCACTTTAGAGGATGTTGCAATACAGCTCGGGCTTCCCATAGACGGGAATGCGGTCACGGGCGTAAGTTCAATCTCTAGGCCGGCTACCCTTTGCAATGAATTACTTGGACGCTCGCCAAGTTAGGGGAAATTTACCGGTTTGAGACTTTCATGGCTAAAGGTCAATTTTGAGCATTTGCCAAGTACTGCTAATGAATGGGAGGTGATGCAGGCTGTTTGAGCATACATTATGCACCTTATAGGGGGTGTACTCATGCTAGATACAAACGGCAGTAAGGTCCACTTGATGTACTTACCCCTATTATCCAATTTACATAACACTCGTTCATACAATTGGGGGTCAGTAGTTTTAGCCATGCTGTATCGCGAACTTTTTCGGACGACAGATCCTTCTGCAGTTGACATAGGCGGATGCCTCATACTGCTGCAGTCGTGGGCACTTTACCGGATGCCATTCTTGGCATCCATTAGTCATCAATCATATATATTTTCACTTGTTAATAGGTGATGAACTTTTACTCATTATAATAATTAGTTGACTTTTTTATATTATATTATTCTAACAATTTGTTTTCGTAGGTGGAGTACTAATCAGGGTATCGGGAGGTCATCGACGGTTCCGATATATCGTCTAATGATTGAGAATCATGTTGGAGAGGGGGTAAGTTTTTCGAATATAAACTTAATTTTATTATTTTATCTCACTCGACCCGCGTTAATATAACAACGTTATTAACTGTGCAGTTCATTTGGATGCCGTATTCTGCTCCAGAAATTATGGCAGTTATGCCATCATCTACCCACGTCCACTCAAACCTATGGTGCATTAGCGCACCCATTATCAATTTTAACGTAGTGGATTGGTATCATGGCAATCGAGTACTCCAACAGTTCGGTTGCATACAGTATATCCCGACACTGCCAGTACAATTGGGGGAGATCCATGAAATGAGCAAGAGGGGGAGGTATGAAGATAATTGGGGAGAAGTGCACGAAGAATATATTACGATATGGAACAACCGATCCGGGAGGGTACCTCAGATGGATCGTGCTCCGGATTTGCAGCCCTCGTTAGAGTACATACAGTGGTACTGTGAGACAGGGAAACCATTTCTGTTTGGTGGGCAGTCGATTGTAGTCCCTCCGCATACGACACGAATTACGCAACCCCATCCAAATCTGCATTATGCACCAGAACCAGAGCCAGAGCCAAAGCCAGAGCCAGTGCCAGTGCCAGAGACAGAACCACATTCTAGGGATAGTTTTTATCATCTAGAATTGGGGGCGATGACTATTTCACGGCCTCGTATCCAACTCTGTTCTCTGCTCCGTCCGGCCAATATCCGCCATCGTACTCCTCTCCTCCCAGATCAAGTTTATCGATGGCATTTGAGACATATGATTATTCATCTATGTTTCACACACCCCAACATACTGCTGAGAAGAACGTTGATAACCGTAATCGCCCACAACATGGGCGTCGAGCTCCACAAAAATATACCCCTAGAACCACACCATCAAACCATCAATTTTAGGGGTTTTTGTAATAAACAACCTCATATTTATGTAATGATTTTTTTATGTAAATAAAATTATAATGGTTTTTTATGTAAATAAAATTATAATTTTTTTTATTTTACAATTTCAAATTGCTCCATAACTGCAACAAATTGTAGACAATTTTGTGATTCAAACCATCTTTATGTAATGAAGTACATATCAATTTCTACCCGATTGAGACGATTGTCCAACATGGTAATTTCGAAGAGGGCATTTACTCCGATTATGACCGGCTAATCTGCATACGCCACACAAATTCCCGTCAGATATCTCCCTAATGTCCATTTCGTTATGGATTCTGGATGATTGCGGGCGACCTTTCAGGTTTCTACGCAACCTTTTATCTGGGACTAGCTCGAAGGTCGTCGGAGGTACCTCCCAAGTAGATAGGTCAAGAAGCACGGGGAACTCGTTTTCCCATACACGCAACGTGCGTTCGATGGTGTACACTTCATCGATAAATTGTTCTACATTGAGCCCAACTTTAGCACAAGCTACCACAACATGTGCACATGGAAAATGAAGTGTTTGAAACCTCCTGCAATCGCACCGTCTATTTCGGAGATCAACTCCGTAGGACCTAGGTGGTGTACTGGGTCGACAACCGATGATCTCTGTAACTCGAAATGTTTCATTATGTCGTGAATATACTTGTACAGTCATCGACCTCGCCATTTGACGGTTTACAACCATTGCATCCTTAATGCTTTCAATAAAGACATGTCCCGCCTCCATCTGGTTCACTTGTTGCTGACCTATTCTTGGCATCAAGGTAGCCAACCTGTAGAACGTTACCGAGAAGACAGATGAAATTAGAAGATGTCGTGTTTTTAATAACACAGCGTTGTTCCCTTTCACTAAGTTTGTAGTCATTTGACCATAACGATGCCCTCGTCAAAATTTTGAGCCCATTGCCACGACTCCATGGTACCCACCCACCACCGAAAAGATTGTTGGTTTAACCCTTCATGTCACTCTCAAGCCGGGCCATTCTTTGGCGAAAAATGTGTGGCTCTAGCTCGTATGCTGCATATGTATTAAAAAAATTTAAGTTACAGTATTGCTCTAAAACATTAAAACTTATATTGAAAAGATAAGGTAATTCTTTACCCATTCTCACAGCTTGTCTCTTCCAGTCTGCAATCTTATAATCTCGCTGGAAGTTAGCCACGATGTGCCGGATGCAGTAAACAGATCTCCATGGTACACCAAAACGCCTAATTGCTGCAATTAATCATTTCCCTCTATCGGAGATGATTCAAATATTATCGTTGCTAATAACATATCACCGCAGGTTGGTAAGAAAGAACTCCCACGATTCCATGTTTTGAGCAACAGCTTAATGGCAAACATGCATTCTTCCTTACTTTCAAATCTCTGGCCCACGTATAACTCCTCTGGATCAGAATATACGCCCATTCGGTTAGCATGTGGTATTTCAGGGTACTCGGAAACTTCAATTTGCCGTGCCGCATCGGGGTCTATCAAGAGACATATGTGCCCCAAGATTATTGTGTATCTGTCGATGAATCTGGTTTACATTGAAGGCGCATTAACGTTTCCATCCTCATTCACGCCGTCATTAATATCATCAGGGACCTCGTCGCGTCGGATTACTCTCACTATCCGCCGTAATCAACGGGATCGCTACTATAGTATACATCATCACCAACTACATCGGTCTATTTGCGACATTAAGATCAATATTTATCCATGTATAGTTGATTGACTATCAACATACGATCGGAACCACCATACATGGCGCTTCAACTCCATCTTCTTCACCTAATGGAGTGGGATCTCCAGTTGCCTCCACACTGGCTAACTCAGCAAATAACTGAATCGGTGCATTTTTGTTACTCTGAGTCTCATAATAAAGAGCGACCATTGTCTCCACGTCTTCATCGTCTATAAGTTCCATTTCGGTAAATTTTATTGGATCATTGAAGCTGGAAACTTGTAGAAAACTTTTGATATCCTTCTCCCTAGCGTCTATAAATTTTTCACTAATTTTTCCTTCATATCATCAAGCGAGATATTTCTATCAAATCTCATTGCTACTTGTTTGCGACATCTAAATATACATCCCACAATTGTTGTCAAAATTTCTCCATTGAAATAAGCATACAAAAAGCGATTCTCCATTTTCAATACTAGATCATTAAAAAATTTCAAATTTCTTAAAACAGTTTCAAAATGTAAACAAATTACATAAAATTTTAATGCGAAATTTTTCATTGAAGCTAACAAAATTAATAACCTGACAAAATAACTTTCAAATAATAAAATTTCTAACAAGACTCTACATTCCATTTAAAAAGAAATAAACCAAAATACCTTATTTTTTTCTTCTTTTCCTTCATTCTTTTCTTCTGCTTCCTTCCTTCTTATTTTTTTTGTTTCTCTAGTAAAATTTATGTCTGCGTTGGGGGTATTTATAGGGAAAAATCAGACCATTGGCGCCTCTCAGTATGGCACCAATAATGGTGCCTCCCAGATAGGCACCACCATTTGCGCCTCTGAGATAGGCGCCAATACTATGTATTATACGGGTTATATACTGACCCGAAAAAATATTTAATTATATTTTATTCAAAAAAATTATTATTTTTTATTCATTGGCACCTATCTAATAGGCTCCAATGAAAAAGTAACTCATTTTGGTAAATACTTTTTCTGACACCCTATTTTAGTAGATTTTTTTCACCCTATTTGTGTAAAAAACCCAATATTTTATAATATTTTTTTTTTACTTTTTAATGGCTCCTATCTAATAGGCGCCAATGCATATTTTATAATAATTTTTTAATAAAATATCATTAATTTTTTTCTCGGGTTAGTATATGACCCGGTATAATACAAAGTAGAGGCACCTATCTCAGAGGCGCCAACGGTGGTGCCTATCTGACAGGCGCCACTAGTTGTGCCATGTTGAGAGGCGCCAATAGTCTTCATTTTCCCTATATATACCCCCGAAACACAAACATAATTTTTAGCATAGGAACGAAAATAAGAAGATAGGGAGAAGAAAAAAAAAGGAAAAGAAGAAGAAGAATAAGGTATTTTGGTTTATTTTTTTTAAATAGAATGTAGATTCTTGTTAGTAATTTTATTATTTGAAAGTTATTTTGTTATGTTATTAATTTTGTTAGATTCTGAATGAAAAATTTTACATTAGAAATTTTATGTGATTCTTTTGCATTTCAAAACTGTTTTAGGAATTTTGAAAATTTTTTAACAGATCTAGTATTGAAGATGGAGAATCAGTGTTTTGTATGCGTTTATTTCAATGGAGAAATATTGACAACAACCGTGGGATGTATATTTGAATGCCGCAAACAAGTAGCAATGAGATTTAATAGAAATATCTCGTTTGATGATATGAAGGAAAAAATTAGTGAAAAAATTTATAGACGTTGTGGGAGAATGATATCAAAAGTTTTCTACAAGTTTCCAATTTCGACAGATCCAATAAAATTTACAGAAATAGAACTTGTAGACGATGAAGACGTGGAGACAATGGTCGCTCTTTATTGTAGTTCTCGGAGTAACCAAAATGCACCGATTCAGTTATTTGCTGAGTTAGCCGGTGTGAAGGCAACTGAAATCCCACTCCATTAGGTGAAGAAGATGGAGTTCAAGCACCGTATATGGTGGTTTCGGTATCGTATGTTGATAGTCAATCAACTATACACGGGATCGATATAAATCTTAATGATGCACCCGAGACTGATGTGGTTGGTGATGATGTATACTATAGTAGTGATCCTGTTGATCACGAAGTTGATAGTGAGAGTGATCCCGACGTGGACGAGGTCCTAGATGATATTGACGACGAAGGCGTGAATGAGGATGGAAACATTAACGCGTCTTCAGTCGAAAACCAGATTCATCATATTGTGATACACAATAATCCTGGGGTACACATGTCTCAGATAGACCCCAATGCAGCACGGGTAGCCGAGTTTTTGGAGTACCCTGAAATACTACCTGCTCACCGAATGGCCGTATATTCTGATCCAGATGAGTTATTCGTGGGCCAGAGATTTGCAAGTAAGGAAGAATGCATATTTTCCATTAAGCGGTATAGCATGAATATATAAGTAGATTACAAAGTCATCGTGTCTAAACTAACATTATATATTGGAAAGTGTTGGAGGTCAGCAGAAGGCTACAATTGGCGGATACGAGCTGTTTTTATCCAGAAGTCGCAGATGTGTGAGATACGAAAATTTGTTGGGCCTCACACATGTACTTCAACACGTATGACAGAAGATCATCAAAAACTTGACTCAAAAACTATCTGTACGTGCATCATGCCAATGGTGAAAGACATGTCGACCATTAAAATTTCGGAGCTAATTGCTGAAATACAAGCACGATTCCAGTATCGAGTATCATACCGGAAGGAATGAATAGCTAAATAGATGGCAATGGAGAAATTTTACGGAGATTTTGATACATCGTACAATGAGTTACAGGGATGGATAGCCGCTATGAAGGTACACGTGTCGGGGACTGTCATTGAGTTGTAAACATGACCTTATTACGGGCCGGATGACCAACTACAATCGAGAAAAAGAATTTTCCATTGAATGTTCTAGACGTTTGATCAATGTGTGCGCGCATTTCCCCACTGAAAACCGTTTGTGCAAGTAGATGGAACCTGGCTATATGGAAAATACACACAGATCCTACTTATTGTGGTTGCTCAAGACGGCAACAGGAACGTGCTCCCGATAGCATTTCCCATCGTCGATAAGGAGAACATAGAATCGTAGGAGTTCTTCCTTACCAACCTGCGGAGGTATGTTATTAGCAACGATAATATTTGCATCATCTCTAATAGAGGGAAATGATTAATTGCAGCCATTAGGCGTTCTGGTGTTCCTTAGAGATTTGTTTACTGCATCAGGCACATCGCGGCTAACTTCCAGTGAGATTATAAAAATGCAGACTGGAAGAGACAAGTTGTGGGAATGGGTAAAGAATTACCTTATCTTTTCAATATAAGTTTTAATGTTTTAGAGCAATACTGTAACATATATTTTCTTAATACATATGCAGCGCACAAGCTAGAGCCACACATTTTTTGCCAAAGAATGGTCCGACTTGAGAGTGACATGGAGGGTCAAACCAACACATCTTTCCGGCAGTGGTTGGGTACCATGGAGCCGTGGCAATGGGCTCAAAGTTTTGACGATGACTTTCGTTATGGTCAAATGACCACAAACTTGGTGGAGGGGATCAATGCTGTGTTAAAAATACGGCATCCTTCAATTTCATCTGTCTTCTCGACTACGTTCTATTGGTTGGCTACCTTGATGTCAAGAATGGGTCAGCAACAAGTGAACCAGATGGAGGCAGGACACGTCTTTGTCGAAGATGTTAGGGATGCAATGGTTGCAAACCATCGGATGGCGAGGTTGATGATAGTAGAAGTATATTCATGACATAATGAAATGTTTCGAGTTACAAAGACCATTGGTCGTCGACCCGGTTCACCACCTAGGTCCTATAGAGTTGATCTCTGAAACAGACGGTGCAACTGCAGAAGGTTTCAAACACTTCATTATCCATGTGCACATGTCGTGGCAGCTTGTGCTAAAGTTGGGCTCAATGTAGAACAATTTATCGATGAAGTGTACATCATCGAATGCACGTTCCGTGTATGAGAAAATTAGTTCCCCGTACTTCTTGACCTATCTACTTGGGAGGTACCTCCAACGACCTTCGAGCTTGTCCCAGACAAAAGGTTGCGTAGGAACCCAAAATGTCGTCCGCAATCATCTAGAATCCATAACTAAATGGACATTAGGGAGAAATCCGACGGGAAGCTGTGTGGCGTATGCAGATTAGCCGGTCATAATCGGAGTAAATGCCCACTCCGAAACTACCATGTTGGACAATCGTCTCAATCGGGTAGAAACTGATATGTAGTTCATTGCATGTTGAGAGGATTGAATCACAAATTTGTCTACAATTTGTTGCAGTTATGGAGCAATTTGAAATTGCAAAATAAAAAAAAACCATAAAATTTTATTTACATAAAAGGCAAAAAGTCATTATATAAATACACAGTTGACTATTTAAATTGCAAACACAAAAAAAATATCTCCATCTGATAAATAAAATGCCAACAAAATTTATTACATAAATATGAGGTTGTTTATATTACAAAACCCTCTAAAATTGATGGTTTGATGGTGTTGTTCCAGGGGTATATTTTTGTAGAGCTCGACGCTCACGTTGCGGGCAATTATGGTGATCAACGTTCTCCTCATCCGTATGTTGGGGTGTGTGAAACATAGATGAAAAATCATATGTCTCAAATGCCATCGATGAACTTGAGCCGGGAGGAGTGGAGTACGGCGGGAGATACGGGCCGGAAGGAGCGGAGTACTAATCCAAAACTATAAATACAAAATTAATTATAAAATAATTACAATATTCATACAAAATTACAATATTCATACAAAAAATTACAATATTAATACAAAATGCTAATCCAAACTATAAACACTAAACATAAATAATTTATAATTAATAATTAATAACAAAAAATTCACAATATCTTAATTAAACTCTTTAAATTATAAACAAAATTATTTACTAAAATAATACATTACATTTTTTCTTTCTTTCTTCCTCTTCTTCTCTTCTTCTTCTTCTTCTTCTTCTCTTCTTCTCCTTTCTCTCTTTTTTTTTCTCTCTACCGTCCATGCAATGCTTGGGGACCATATTTACTTATAGGCTGAAAAATTATGGTGTTGAAGGGACAACACCATGCTGCTTTTGCAGCGGTGCAGCGGTAGGCAGAGGGTGGTGTTGCCATGGCATCCATTGGCGCCTCCCTATGAGGCACTTTTAATGGCGCCTCCCTATGAGGCACAATTAGTGGCGCCTACCTGACAGGCGCCACCCAACCCATTTTCCCCGTACTTTCACCTATTGACCGTATTTTGACCCGTATTTATATTTAAATATTTTTTAAAAAAATAAAAAAATATTTTATTCAAAAAAATTAATATTTTTAATTCATTGGCGCCTATGAGATTGGCGCCATTACAAAAAATGTACCATTTTCATAAATAATCTTTCTGACGACCTATTTCTGTACAAAAAAAATTAGCCTATTTTAGTTAAAAACCCTAAATAAAACATTACCACATAATTTTTAAAAGTAAAAGTGAGAAAAAGAGTAAGCAATAAAGCTTTTGTAAAATCTTCAAAAACATCAAAACTAAGATTTTTACAATTAATGATTTTAGTAACAGAATGACCTAATTAATATAACCTTGAAATTTTGGGACTAATTTAAAAAAGGGTCACAGTTTGGGATGTATAATGTAATTAACCCTAAAAATAGTAAAACCTAGACCCTAAACTTCGACTTTCGCGATTAATTTTCTAGGATTAATAATTTACAAGTCTTGGGAAACAAGTTTCCATTATTTGGAGTTGAATTAGATAAAAGTAGAGAAGAAGGAAGATAAATTTGCTTTTGATCAACTTTTTTCTTTGTTTTATATTTTTAATCATGCCTTAGAAAGTGAATACAATGAGAAAAGCAGATATGAAATGCATGATGATTATAATTATTCCATTTTCCACCTTCATCTTCCCTATAAAGCTAAATTTATTTTATATTATTATTATTATTATTTATTTTACTTCATTTTCCTTTTGGGTATTTAGGTTCTCTCTTAAAGATGGAGAATAGTAATAGCCTAGGAGTCAGCTAGCATTGTTCCTTTTCAAAATTTTATACATACATTGTTCTTGGGGACTCCAACAGTCCAACGTGATGTTACACTATATGTATATATATATATATATGTAATGCTAAGATTTGTTATTGGTTATGAGACTTATCTAAACTTTATACATCCATGAATTATATATATATATATATATTATATCATATTTTTCAAATCGAAGAAAGAAATGTTCGACCTCATGCAATATATTAATTGAATTAAAATTTAATCAAAAATATATATATATTTGTTGGGACCCCAATGTATCTTTGTGAATACCCACCACAAGTCTCAGTACTGCCTCGGGTACGAGGCTCTACCTTAGTATTGCTCTTTGCTCGGTTCCAAAAGGGGACCTATGTAAAATGGAATATTTGTATTTGTATAGTTTCAAAGTCTTGTCTTTCCTCGTTTCTCTGAATATTTTACTTTTCTTAAAAATCCCATAGTTTATTGCTATACCTACTTAATCTATATGTACCTAAACTTGGAAAAAGAGGATTTATGAAATTCAATTCAAATCAATAATCTGACATTTTATTTGGTTACTTTCGGAAATTTCGTAGTCAAAAATGCAATATATGAAATTCAAACATGAAAACTTTCTATTTCTTTTACCGGGAGTGTATTTGTTGAGGGATAACTTATCGTTTATCGGATAATTGATTGAACCTCCAATAATAATTTGTATTATCTTTCATTTGAGTCAGGGTTTCATCTTTCTACTCCGACAAGAGACCGAAATTGAGGCAGGGTTCGAGAAATAAAAATGCTTTGTCAAATTGAGCTCTATGTGATGCATGAGCCATCTATCAAGAAAAGATTAAGCCAAAAAGGACCAAAGATAAATTATAATTTTTTTAAGATAAAAGTACAATTTTATTATTATACTAACATAATATTTTATAAAATTTAAAAAATTAAATAACTATGTCTAATAAGATTTCAACTCATAATCTAGTTCATGGTAATATTTGTGCTAGCACCTAACAAATATCATTAATTTTCATGGAATAATGAAGACGAAAGTGAGTTGGAAGCTTTTTGGTCGACATGATTTGACCGGCCGGCATAGTGGATAATTAGTTGGCAATAATATTTGTATGATTATGATGAAATATATATATATATATATATATATGTAGCAGTAAATATATATATATACTTCCTTGCACATATATATTTATAGTAAAATATGAAACGAAAAAGGGACTGCTCGGATCATAGCCAAATGATTCGAGGGGTATATAGCATTTTCCCATAACTCACCCGATGATTAACCGATCAAAATACAATAATTTGTAGTCGAATTTCGATGAAACAAAAAGAACCCAGTAAAAATAGCCAAAATTTATATCCTACATTATTATTGTCTAGTGAAATGATGAGTAAAATTAAGAGAACGTGGGAGGTGGGACTTTGAAATATATGTATATGTGTGTGTGCAAGAAATGATGGATGGGGGGGACCCAAAAATTTGGGGTCTGATCGAAACGTAAAAGAATCCCTTGGATTAAGGAGAAAGAGCAGCTAATAGCCTTGAATTGTGGGGTTTTTTTTTTTTTCAAAGAAAGAAAAAAACAACTTTTCTTTAACGTTCTATCAGTCACAATTATAAAAAGAAGAGAAGATGAAGATGAAGATGAAGGGAGAAAAAGGAATAATGTGACGTGCATGTGATCCAACAGCCTTCATAGTCCCCGCACTCTTCTCCTCTTCTATCACAAAATACATTTAAAAAAAAATCAAATTGATTTCTAAATTCTTAATTGAGTTTTTAAACTTCTTGTTTCATCAATTTAGTCAGAAGTGTTAAACGTGAATTAGAGTATGATGTAAAGTTTATTGAAAATACATGGATTAAATTATAAATATATTTATTGTGTGATAGTCTCTGTCGAAACCATTTTTATTTTGAAAAATGGGGTTGACTTTTAAAACGAAAATAAAGTCGCCACCAATCTTTTTTCGAGGTGTGATCGGGTCACCTTGAGACTAATCATTTTAATTAAACATTTTGATTTATTAAAATAATGATTTTGGTCTACAAAATTCGAGAAAATAGGCTCGGGAGTCGGTTAAGTACGAGGAAGGATTAGCACCCTCGTAACGCCCAAAAATTGGTACCTAATTGATTAATTAACATCCTAATGTCGAAATTTTGAAAAGATTTTAAAATACGATCCTCTTTAAAAACCTGAATAAATCGAATTTGATGTTAAGACCTCCTTGTCCCGAAGTAATAAGATATCACATCTAGTAAGTTAGGATACGACATTTTAACCCTCGAAACTAAGTTTGTCTCATGCATTAAAGTTTTAAAAAGGATATTCGGTTATTTGGATAAAAAAAATCGAAACTCGATGAAGTTAGGGCACGATTTTCTCAAAGCTCTAAAGTACGAATATTGCCTTATTTTAAAAGTTTTCTTTTTAAAATTGGGAAAATTGACTCAATATTAAAACGATGCGTAAAAACTTTGATAAAAACGGCAATATGAAAATAAAATAAACAATTTATAAAACATATAATGGCAATTATTTAAATACTAGCATCAATAATCAAAGACCAATGAATTTAAAACAAAGAGTATAAAAAAATAAAATGTAAACAAATTAAAAATAATGAATTTGAGAATGAATAATAAGGAAAGAGAAATTTGAAATCAACAATATACCAATCAATAAAGAAATTATATATAAAAAAAGTAGGTAATATATGTATAAGTTTGGAATAAATAATATATAAAAATGAAAATAGGTAATATATAAAGTAATAATATATAAATGAGTTTAAAATAAATATTGTGTAATAAAGAATTTAGAACAAGTTATATATAAAACATCTTAAAATAAATGGTATATAAAATAGATAGTATAAAAATTTTTGCAATTGATAATATACGGAAAAAAATTTAAAGCAAATAATCAAACAATTTAAAATGGATGATTTATAACACGAGTTTTAAAAATAAACAACATGACATAATATTAAAACAAATAAAGTATATAATTAATGGAAGAAAATAAAAGAATGATAAGAATGGTTAAACGAATGAACAATATGTAAATAAGAAAGTCGATGGATAAATAAACGAATAAAAGTAAAAGAATAATTAATGAATAAACAATTAAATGAATAAATAAAAAAAGGTTAAAAAAAACGCTTAAGTCAGCCTAACTCTCACAATATGAAGATTCAACGAAATTCCTTCACCAAAATCCAACTCAGATGAAAGCAACTTAAAAAGAAACGAAGATGAACGAGGAACAAAATAAGAACAAGCCACAGAAAATAAGAACGCAAGAGAGGGAGAAATTTGAGTGAATGCTCTTAAGAATTATTATTACTCCAAACTCAAGTGTTTTACAATGAAGGGAGAGACCTCTATTTAGTATAAATATTTTTTTAATTATGTTATTTATACTTTAATGCAATTCAAGTTGGACCATGTTTTCATCATTGGAACAGTGATTAAAAGCTTTTTTTATTTCTCATTACTTAAATTTAATGTTGTAATAATTGAATTGATAGTTAAATTAGTCCGATGATCGATTTTAATTTCAATTGTTAGTTTAAATAAAATAAAAATTCATTAAAAGAACATAATTAGTTAAACAATTGAATAATTAAGTTTTCAATTTGTTATCGCTTCATAACTATTATTCCTTTTCTACTTTTTTTATTGATCAAATCATCGATTTTTAATTCAACCAGTTGATCTAATTCAATTCTAACATTCAAACCCCACACTCCATATCACATAAAGCTATATATATAAAGCTGAGATACATGCAAACTAGATTGGCATGTCCTTTAACATCTTTATTTGAGTGGGGGAAGTACTTTTTTTTTTCTCTGAAATAATTCTGATATTCTTGATGATCATATCAGTAGAATATACTTACTTTGTACATGACAAAGCTGAACACGTTTTGTAGTAGGGTAATGGCATATATATATAGCTTTTAATTTTGACATAGAAGAAGTTGAATTTTTCCATGTCTTTAACAAAGGGATGAAGGAAAAAAAAGAAGGGAAAAAGGAAAATAGGCCCAAAACAAGGAAAAGAAAAGATAATGGGAGCAAAAAAAAAAAGAAAAGACATATCTTGTAGTTTCACTTCTTTTAATGTAACTCTTCTCTTAAAGTCTTTTGTTAAAATTAACTTTTTTTTTCTTTTAATTGATAATAAAGAAAACAGGCAATGCAAGTCTTTTGGACCCATTTCTATATGTTTTTAAAAAAGGAAATAGAAATTATGCATGGGAAGAGATCAATTAGTAGTTTCTAAAAATAATATTTGTAAGGGATACATTCTTTTCTTGAGACAAATTATTAATAAAAGAGTATGATGAAAATGTTAATAGTTTAAACCCTAATTATAAGTTGTTTTAATCTCTTAAAAGAAAATAAAAAATTTGGGACAGATGTGAAGTGTGCATTGCATTTCGGATGAAACAGAGCTGACGTCCCAACGACACGACATGTCACATCCCGACGAAAAGAACCGTCGTCTCGACGGCGTGATGCTTGGCGTCTCGACGGCGTGATGCTTGGCGTCACGACCTGGCGACATGTTCCCCACTTAACCAGATTTCTTCTCTTAGTTAAATTGTGTTCTCCACTTAGGTTTCTTCTCTTAGTTAAACCCTGTAGTCTTTTTCCAGTTAAACTCTGGTTATTCTAGGCATGATTTAGTCATAATTCCACATTAATTTCAGCCTATAAATAGGTCATTTAGCAACCCTAGATAGTTTAAAATAACAACAACAAAATTAAGAGAGTTTGTGGAATTTCAGGAAAACTTTTTATTCTAGATTCAGGGTTTATTTCTCCATCTTGTACTCCTCTTTCGGTATTTTTCCGGTTAGTAAAGTTTTGCCCGTAATTTTCTTATCCTCTTTGGAAAGATTTTTTTACATAAATATTTGTATCCAATTTTCTTGATTTTCATTTGAATTCATTGCATAATTCGGATTCGACTCAACAGCATATAATTTATTTCAAATTCTACGACAATGGAAGGAAAAATGTGAATGGCTTAGAAGAACATCATGGTTGGCCTTCTTTTAGTGCTTTATTTCAAATATGTATAATATTTATATATAGTTTAATGAAAAGTGTGGTGCATTGCAAAAGCATAACCAGATAAAGTTACTAATTTTTAGCTCAATCCTATTCTATTCTATTCTTTTCACTACATATGTATGTAGTACTAATGCTAGTCATGAACCTTAGCTCTTGGTCTATGATTAGTAAAATGGCTAACAATATGTTTATTTAGTAATAACATATAGTATGACATTGAGAATTTGAGTTCAAATTTTAGCAGCCCTCTATCTCCAATTATATAAAATGTTGTAAAAAATATTGGATGCAATTATAAAACACTTTTTACTCTCAAAGAAAATATTTAAGTTTGAACATTAGAGATAATATTGTTAAGAAGAACATTCATAAATCCTTTTAAAACATTAATCTCATTATAGGTTTGTATCATATCTGCTCTTGTTCATACAATGCCTAGAATTAGGCCCTCCTTAATCTTTAAATAAAAAGATAATGCACTTCAGTTCACTCGAATTCACGTCCTCTTGCACTGACAACAATATCAATGCTAATCAAGTTAAGACTCAACCGACATCTAGATAGAAATGTAAAACAACTTTAGAAGACAAAGAAGCTGCTACAAATCACACAAATAAAAACAAAGGACAACATCGTCTACATATCTGCACATCAAAATGCAATTTACCTATATATCACTCGGGATCCCATATGATCCCCTCGTGACCCCCTTCGTTTTCTTTTTCAAAATTTACCCTTCTTTATTGTTTGGTAAATTATAACAAAGGTTACTAAACTATTAGTATGTTTACGTTTTGGTCACTCAATTTTAAAAAGTTAAAAAATGATCATCAAGTTATTCGAAAGTTTTCATTTAATTTACTGAACTATTTGAAAGTTTTTATTTAAGTCACTATGCTATTAAGTTTTTTTTAAGTCTAGTTAGTGAGCTCCAAGCGACGATTCAACAATCGATACAATGGGTCAATACCTATCAACGAGTAGAAGAACATACCTTAGATCCAAGCCAATTTGACGGTCAGTGTCAAAGATAAAAAAAAAAAACTTATTTGGATTTTGGTTTGCATATTCGTGACTTTTAAAGTTGTTTAATGAAAAAAATTGAATTATAGAAGAGAAGGAGAAGGAAAGCTTTCGATTGATTTAGGCAGTGCGAATAAATAAGACCATACACAGCAATGGTTTTAACAGCTCAATGACTTAAATAAAAAATTTTGAATAGTTAAATGACTATATTGTAACTTTTTGAAGTTAAGTAACCAAAATATGAACTTATTAATAATTTAATATCTTTGAGTGCAATTTACCCTTATTTTTTGTGCCACTGCAAAACCCTTGCTGCCCTTTGCACATGCTCTTAAGTTAAAACCCTTTTTCTTTGATCACCATTATCTGCAATTCACAGGTTTGTTTATTTAGGTAAAAATAACTTTTTAATCTCTTTTAATTTCGATATTGAGTAAAGTAATCCCTTTCAAAAAAAAAATAGAATAAATTAATTTCTGTCAATTTTAAAAATGAGTGGCTAAGGATAATTAATCACAATGTTGATGTTTTTTGTCAATTGTACATATTTTTATTCAGTATAGTAACAAATTTAACCTCAAAATTTACACATTCTATCAATTTGGTCTTTAATTTAACAAATTTAGCTTGCAATATATATACACTCTATCAATATTTACAGATAATATATAAACACCGAAAAATAAATTTGTTATTATACCAGTAAAAATATGTACAGTTGATGAGAAAATATTAATATTATCAAATTTGTTCTTAGTTGTCCACTTTCTAAATTGATAGAAACTCAATTACTCTAATATTTTAAAAAGGATTGATTTTCACCAAAATTAAAAGAGATTGAAAAGATATTTTATCGTTTATTTATTATACACATATTTATAATTTGATCATATTAAAATAATATTTAATGACTAAACTAATAGAAAAATCTTAACGACAGCTCAATTAAAACCTTTTAAAAATTAAATACTAGTTGAAACTCTAAATGATGATAGTTTGGGAAAATTTAAATTTGTCAAAATAAGGGTTTGTCTTTGAATATCTCTTCCATTTCTCTCTCTATGGCTTCTGCTGAGGAAAACAGACAATGGAACAGACAAAAGAGGGTGTAAGAACAGACAGAAGAAAGAACCTTGTAGCTTGTCGTTGTCGTATAAAATATAATTTCAGATTTTGATTCTTTCTTTATTTTAATTTGCCCTTTGATATATATGTATACTTGCCTTAAAATAATTACAAGTAGGTGGGTAATTCTATCCCTATTCAATCTCTGTCTGTCCTTGAAATTCTGGAATTAGAGACATTTAAATATTGTTAAACCTTTGTTGTATATGTTTGTATTTGTCCCATAAGAAGAAAAGAAAATTGTAATTTGGAAAGGGAATCGGCGGTCTTCATGTGTAATGATTTTTATTTTATTTTATAATATTTAAATTAAATGAAAGTTGTTGATTGAGTCTTAACTTGATTGGCATGGACATTGTTATCAATGCAGAGGATGTAGGTTCGAATGGGCTGAAGTGCATTGTCCTCTTATTTATAAGTTGAGAAGGGGCTATAGATAATTTTAAAATTTTTGTATCAAAAATAGCAGATATGATTAGAACATATAAGAGTTAATAAATAAATAATTTGGAAGTTGAAGTGTAATTTTATCATTATACTAACTTGTTATTTCCTAAAAATTAAATCGTGCATTGTAATGATTAATTATTATTCTTGTTATTTGTACTTATCGATTGTAATTGTGCTTATACTTGTAATTATAGATCAAGCCCTCGCTATCAGTCTATATATTATATGTAAGTTACTGATTTAGTCCCTATACTCTTACTTGGTCATTTTAGTCTCGTACATTTTGAATTTTGGAATTTTAAACTTAACCCAAACAATAGTTGTTAAATTCTACTTTAAAATCTCATGCAACTAACATATTGTCATATATGCAATGTAATATCACTTGTTATTTCTATATAATACCCATAAAAAGCCATATCATTTTACTTAATAGATTTAATGGATATAATTTTAGTTAAGACTTAAATTTTAAAATTAAAAAATATAAGAACTAAAAAGATTAAATTGGAAAACAAAGAATAAATACACTAACTTACATATAGTATAAGACTTATAGCATAATTTGACCTAACTGTGTTTTAGTTTAATCATTTTGGAAATTTTAAAATATTAATTGAAATAATTAAAATTCCCAAAAATTAAAAAATAAAATTATATATATTTACCAAAAAATCCAAAATAAAAAAGAAATTAAACCAATTTTACCGAATTTTTAGTTCTAATTTTTACTGATTTCATAATTTTTCAATCTAGCTTATATAATCCAACCTTCAAATCAATCGATTTTCAATTCAGAATTTGAATTTTACATCCAAAGTTTGGTTTAGAAATTAGAATAGAATCTTCTTTGCAACTCAAAGTATTGAGAAAGAGCTGATTTTGAGTAGTGATGGTGGTGGGGACTCAATAGGGATATTTATATGTGTCTAAGTTGTTGACAACTTGTTTGAGTACAAAAACATCATCAAACTTTGTTCTTTTAGATTTACTTGTTATTCGTAGGACCCTTTATTTTGCACTCTTAACATATATGATGATGATGAATGTCTTAATGCATACAAAACTCGATTTCCCCATATACACACAACTATATGAAAAAGAAAGACAAGCTTTTGTCTTGTAGTTTTAACCTTCCTTTTCATCATCAGAAACTGTGTTTCTTTTTTCTACTGTTCCATGTTCCATAAACTGTTGATTTTCATCAATGATATGGGACCCTTTTTTTTTTTTAATTCATGATGGACTCCACCTATTTATCACGATCTCATGTTTTTAACTCCCCATGGATTTAACTTCATGATTAGGTTAATCAATGGTAGTAGGTAATTTGCTATATATTTCTAGTTATCAATATTGAACTAATTCTAATACAAAGGGGAGAATGTGGTGACGATTCATTCAGCAGGGTGAAAGTCATAAGGTGATTAAAGTGATTGAAATGTGAGTATCCAGAGAAGATTGGAAAGAGAGTTGAGAATTTTAGATAAGAGTGTTATGGTTTCAATTTCTGGAGTTAGTCACCCTTTTAAGGATTGCTCCTAATAGTTCTCCAAATGTTGCGTGTCACTCATATATTGGTTTTAGACTTCTTGGAATTTAGTTGACCTATTGATGGTGTTAGAATAAACGTTGATAATGGTGGTAGAACGATCGCAAAGCAATAAGAAAAAAGAAAACCCTTTCGGGAAAAACCACAGGTAGAGTAGGAGAAATTCACTAATATAGAAAAATGAATGATATAAAAGAGTTTTGACTACATCTATTTAAGGGTTGAAAAACCCTGTTCTAATTAAATCAAATAGAAGAAGAATAGTTCTATACAGATTCAAATAGAAAAGCCCTCGGCCTTTTGCCTCTATAGATCCTTTTATTTTGTCACTGTATTTATTTCTTCAACAAGTGACGAGATTCGGATCACACAATCTTTAACAGATATTTTATTTTCCTAGGTATGATTTATCATATATAAGGAACAAATATTCGTGACATGTAAATGACAGATGTCTTGTCCATGTCAGGCATGTAGTCCCATCAATTCAGGCTTGTGTGGATTGTGCTCACAAGATATTGGACTCATGGGTGTCCTAATTCGCAAGGTGTTGACTAATGGAGTCATGAATCTAGCAAGGTAAGCTCGCAAAGTATACATATAACAATGTCGTTGTTGGAATCTCAATGTATCAATATTGCGAGATGTGTCTAAATCATAATTCATATTTTAAATTGGTTTTAATTTTTAAAAATGTCTCTAAGTATTAGCTGATATCAATCAAATCTTTCTATTAGAACTATTAATTTAAGCATTAAATGTTAATTTAAATCAAACATGTGATCAATTTCGAACTCAAGTGGATTCCATGGGTGGAATCTTGAGAACACGATTAAAAACTATTAAAATGTAAAAACTGAATGTTGTTCACCCATAAAATCCATCTAATTTCGAGCTTCCAAAAGAGCAAATAATAGACCTTTATTTAGGTAGCTTCATGTGTGCATGTGTGGTGTAGGTATGTCCCTATCATGTAAGTACCAACCTTCCAATTGTGCTGCACTAGAAAAAACTATATCAAAATCCAAAGGATATTTGGGGATGTCTCATAAAATTGACCCTGCTTATTTGAAGTTACATCCTTCATAAATTTAACCAAGAAGAAAAAAGGAAAAAGCCAAGAAAGTAGCAATAGACCAATGAATTGCAAAGAAAAATCATTCCCACAAATGTGTATCTAAAATGAATAAGAGGGAGATAAGTGATGGTGATAATAAATGGTAAAATTATTTATTACATCATGGAAAAGAACAAAACAGGAATCACGAGAATGGGAAAGATGCAAAGAACCATGAACAAAAATTAAACAAAAATAAGAGAGACATTGTCCATGTCAGCCGCTGCAAATTATGCAGGCTTTTGGCAGTCGTATAAGGCCCCCCCTGGAAGGAAGAATTAAGAAAGATATGAAGAGAAAGGAAAGAGATAGAGACACATTTAAGCATGCAATTGCACGTTTTGGAAGGTGCTTTTTTGCTCATTACCTGCCTCATCTATAAGCATTGGGACTTGAAAGACTGGCATTAGGCTTAGTGATATGAAAATAATGTAATATTTTTTTCATTTTTCTTATGCAAGTGAAGAAATACATTACAATAGAAGAAGGGAGAAAATGTTTACAAATACAAATATTGAATCTTAGATTTCATTCTAATCAACTTGAAACTCACACATGTTTACTATTGAACCAATAGCTTGATTGACATGCATGGGGACAAAGTTCATTGTCACTTCTCTTAACCTCTTGGTGGTGATAATGTAATACATTTAATCCGTTTTGATAAATATGATGCTAAAGAAGCTCGATTGAATGATAAGGATGAAATTCCGAGAACTTTGAAATTTCAGATTTAAAGTCTCGTCTTTATAAATTATGTCTAACCAAATTTTATTTTGATTTAAGTCTTAATATATGTGGTTGTTGAATAAATTTATTTTAATTTAAGTTTAGATATATTCAAGTCTCAATTCATTGAAGTGTTACGATAATTTAATTCTGGAAATAATTTAACTTAGTATACTTAAACTCGAATCTTCTAGGTGAAAAGATAATACTTCATATAAGGTGGGAGTTTTTCCTTTTAATGATGAAAAGCTAGTTGAAAATGTAATTTGATTAAAATCTTCAAGTGGATAGGTTTCTTTTGAAAGTAAATAATCTTCTTTTTTAATATAAAAATACCATAAAGCTTTAATTTTATTGATTATTTTTATTTTCATCACTTTTTATAACGATAATTCGAGTTCAGGGCATTTTCAAAGTCACAACTTGAAATTTATTAAAGTCGTATATTTTATTATGGTACATATAAAATAATAGAAAAATATAACATGGTTAAATTATCTAGCCAAACATTATATTATAGGTAATTCGCAAGTAAATTTATTATTCAACTTTAAAATAAACTGTTTAAGGGTCGGGTAGTTAGCTTGATTCAGTAGAGATTATTGTGGTTGATATGTTAATATATGTAAATAATATTTATATAAAAAGATTTTGACTGGGTTAGGTTTATTTTAGATAATTAATACCAAAAAACATGAAACATTAGATGTATTTCCAGTACTGTCACATGTAATTTTTGTATTTTTGCTGTAGATACAAATTTTTATATTTTGGTTATATTTACCACTTGCATGAAATTGCATTGGGAAGTACGTAATATAACTAATAAACTATATGATAATAAATAGCAAACAGTCAAAAGAACATGAAAGTCTTATAATTTTGGTCTTCTGCCATTAAAAAATGTATGGATTATGATTTTTACTCAATTGGATTTTGTTTTTAGTTTTGTATTATGTGTAAATTATGAATTTAATTTATATTTTTAATATAATAATTTTTGAATTTTGAAATTGCAATTTTATTAAATGGTGGTTGTTAAAGTATGTTATTTTCAAAAATTTACGCGGTCAATATGTTATTACTTGTGTATTGTCATTTCAATTTACTATTTTCACATAATACTCGCAGAAAAGTCACATCATTAATGGAATGAACAACTACCATTTTGGGTCAATATTGAAATTTCAAAAAGTATAAAGACTAAAATTATTAAATCGAAAAATAGGGGCTATATCTACAACTTATATATGCATAGTATTAATAATAGAATTTGACCTAACATATGCTTCTTGAGGGGAAATAACTCTTTCGGGAGAAGTCTTAAAAGTGTTGTCCATCAAGCAGTCGATCGGTCCCCCAACAATTGAAGGTATTGTCCCCTGGCAGAGGTTTTGTCTCACATACTTGGTTGAGAGTCAGAGTACCATGGGCATGTGCTTGAAGGTCTAGCTCACAAAGCCGGGAGCGCCTCAGTTGGTGGACTTACAAGACTCAAGAGAGATGTCAATATAGTTTGTATGAATAATGATGGAACTCAACTAGGTGTGCAGGGACTCAAACAACCAAAACTAAGGTATATAGTGTTGGTAATGCAAAGAAATTGATATATATATATATATATATATTAAATAGTTACTATTTAACAAAGTCAGAATCTGATTGTTTAGATTTTCTAGGAAATTGATTCTGTAAATTTACCGTTTTTCCCTTCAAAAAATAATATAAATAAGAGGTCATCCTCCTTATTTTTGATAGAACACAATAAGAGAAAAACAATCTCTCTTATCCTTCTGTTCTCTAAATTCTGGTGTTCTGCAAAATTACACAAGAGGGAAATTTATCTAGGAGATTGGGTTTTAATCAAGACCATCTGTGACCCCTCCAATCTTTCCTGGAAATTGAACCTAGTGTGGTTTCACTGGTTTTCTTCCAGTTTATTTTTCAATCAGATTTCCGACCAGCTGCTTTTATTTTTTCGGTTTCGATTCCTTTGAGAAGAGCAATAGGAATTGTGTTCCACCTTCTTTATTCAGGTATACGAATGTTGGAGTACTGTGTTAACCTTGGGGGGCGACATCCACTATACGATTACACTAATCAAAGAGAATTTACTTCTAAAACAATAATTCTTTCACAACACAGTGATTGCTTTATTTATTTACACTCAACTTAATTTCATATTTACACTTGTAGTAATATATTTTCAACATATAGGTCACTTACCTTCAACCAAGGTACCCCTTGAACTTGACTCTGTAAAACAAGCCCTACCGAGCACATACTTACAATACACTAATTCTCAACAAAATATTAGAATCAATATCTTCGATTATTAAAAAAACCAATCTAATACTACAGTATTGACCCATCAAAAGATTCCAAAAGAATCACCCACTAAGTAACAACATTCAAATTATAATTTCACGTTTTTAATTTACCAAGAAGAAAATTTGTGCAGTATATTCTTCATTCTCATTAAATGCCTCTTTTAAATTTACATAGTTAAGAACATACCCTGAAATTATCCACCTTTCACCGCTTTTGTGTTTCCTCGATCTTTGATTAATGAGTATGAATCTTGAAAAATAAGGAAAAAAAAAACAAGTTATAAAATATTATACATAAAAATAATCATTAATGAGTTGAGTATATTGGTGAAATAATTACTCATCATTTTTTTTTCTTTTTCTGGCTTTGGACCTACTCTCTTTATTGCCTTATCACAAAAACGAATCCGTCTCTCACACTTTTATAGGATCTCTCACAGTCCACTCATTGCCATATGGTTTTCATGCAATCCTTCTTTAAATTTTGACCCTTTGTTTGCAGTAAAAATCCCCCATCACAATGGTAAATTATAAATGTTCGGTGAATATCTTTATAATAAAATTTATTTTTTAATTCTTTTTTAATTAAGTTGTTGAATTAATTTACGGTACTAATTCAATTAAAATATTTATAAGTAAAACAGATTATAATGTATATTGTAATTAGTATTTTTTTGTATTCTTTATATCAGTCTTACAGTTTAAGTTTAAGTTTTATATGTCATCCTCTTAATAATATAATCTTCAAAGTTCGAACTTGCGTTTTCCTTTTGAATATACAATATGTATTACCACTACACTCACTACGATATCGAATCATAAGAGTTCAAATTTTCAATAGAAAATACTAATTGTGTCGTTGATTGTACTAAAATTTTGATTAAAAAAGTAACTTTCAACTTATTAAGTATATTAGATTAAATTGAAACTTCGACCAAATACAAAAGATAAATAATATGTTTTGACCTTGATGAAAATATATATATTTGAAGAGGTGACAATTACAATTAATACATTTGAATGATTATGAAAAAAACATTTTAAATTTAAACCATAATAAATATAAAAGAGCCAATGAGAATTAAACCTTAATAACTATATACTCGAAACCTATATACAATTTACATAAAGTGGAAGTTAAATTTGACATTTATTGTAAAATGTAGCATGAAGGTTCTTATACTAAGAGTTAGATTGCATTTTGCTCTCTCTACTAAAAATGAGCAAATTAGTCCTTATACATTAGATCAAAGAAAAATTGGTCTTTCATTAATAATTCTATCCATTTCTATTGCTAAAAATTTATTCTTATATGTCAACATGAGGTACACATGACGTGTCACGTGTAGCTATGGTTATTTCATCAATCACGTCATTTTTTTAACAATAGAATTTAATGAAAATTTTAACGAAATGACTAATTTTCTCTTTAATTTAATGTACAGAGACTATTTTTTTTTAGTAAATGAAACCAAATACAATTTAACTTCTATTACAATAACCTCATACTTTTTTATCTATATTTTTTAAAACCTCAATTTTATTATGAGATAACCTTTTTTTTGTGTGTGTGGTAAAAACAAACAAAGATTGAAAGCACCCCTAGTTTTATCTTGATTTAGAGACTTCATCATAAATCTATAAGCCTGTCCTCCCACCTAAACTCAACTCAGCCAAACAGTCAACAACTCGGTTATTTTCTTTGAGAACATCACCCTTCCATTCTCATTATTCGATGTACTCTCTTAAACAACGTAATGTCCAACTCCACCAACAAATTATCTCATAAGACTTGAACCACCACTATGAGATAAACTTTTAGGTGCAATAATTGAATCAACTTAGAGACACGTAAGCAAAAGAAGAAAAAGAAAAGCCAAATTTAAGATGAAAAAGGCAAAGCAAACAGAAAAAAGAAAAACAATTGCAAGTAACTAGTCAGTAAAGGCAGCAGTGAACAAAGAGCATCTATATTTACATAATATATATGTATATATGTTTTTGAAGTTTGGAATATTACGAAAGCAAAGAGTAATGTTAAGAAGAAGAAGTCGAAAGAGAAAAAAGAAAATGGAAGAAGAAAATTAAAGAATAAGAAGAAATGTCGTCAACGACAACAGCCTTTAAAATCCCATCACGTACTTCCATGTTGTATCCTTTGCCTTTTTTCATATATATACATACACATATATACATATAAACATTATTATATATTAAAATTGTGTTGGCTTCGATGTTATATTAAACGACACAAGGAAAGCTACAAAATGAAAATCAAAAAGGAAATTAAAAAGAAATAAAAAGTGAAGGCTCGTTTGACGTGAAGTGAAAGTGTGAAATGCCCTTTCCTTTCCTTGCTTTTCTTTTTTATCATGCTCATGCATTAGAACATTCAAAAGGTTTCTATGGTTCTTACCATATTACCCTAATATACTTTTCCATGTAATCATTAATTTGATTATTTGTTTATTGTGTAATATGTTGTTGATTGAGATGGTAGTAAAATTTCGAAAATTTTATTTTAAATGCTCTAGACTTGAAGTTAGGCTTTGTTTTATGTCAAAAACAATGGTTAACAAGCCATTTTTAAAAGCAAATTATGAATTTTTATCTTTGTTAAAGAAGTTCAGCATATCTTTTACTTTACAACATAATTTTTAAATGAACATTTTATTTTTTGAAAAGTAATTTTTGACAACAATGATGAACATTGATTTTATTTACCATTGAAGTTGAAAAAAGAATTTTCCAACCCGTAAATAAGTAGCTTCTCAAACCAAAATTTGATTTTAAACCGAGATTTTAACCAAGCCAAAATTTTTAACTTCTACCTCTTGAAAAAGTGAATTTCAATGAAATTACGTTTTTTTATCCCTGTTAAATCTTCACTTTACAATGTCATATCTAAAATGAATATTTTATCTTCTCTAAATCACTTTTTGATATCAATTGTAAACAATATCAAATTCCTCAAGACACTTTTCAACTTCAATAATAAACTAATCCATTGTAAAACTTTTCATTGTATTTTGTTAACCCTAATGATAAACTGACCTTTAATCTCAAGTCCAATCCAATGTAGTTCTAGATGCAGTTGGAGGTAAAAGGAAAGGGCTACATTGTAAATTCAGAAAGGCAGATTGCATGTACCCATCCCCTTATGCCTCACATTTGAAGTGGGTGTGCGCGGGATCTACTGTCAGACCATAAACATAGGAAAAGAGGTGAGTTGTAAGGGTCACGGGTTTGCCTTGAAACCCCTTTTTTTACATTCTCTCTCACTCACTGCATATCCCAGTTTTCACATAATTAAATAGTAACAAAAACAAATCCAAAAAACCCCCATTAAAATCTCCCCATCACCATCCTCTTCCTCTTGGCTTTTCAATGGCTTTAATGCTTGATAATTGTGAAGGCATATTACTATCACTTGACTCACACAAACCAGTACCAGCTCCATTTTTAACCAAAACTTACCAACTTGTCGACGATCCCACCACCGATCACATTGTTTCATGGGGTGAAGATGATACTACTTTTGTTGTATGGCGGCCACCCGAGTTTGCTCGTGATCTTCTTCCTAATTACTTCAAGCACAATAATTTCTCTAGCTTTGTGAGACAACTCAACACTTACGTAATAACAAAAAAACAAACTCAAACCCCTTTTCTTCTTTCTATGTTTTGTAATGAATCTGAAGTTTTCATTGTTGTTTTTTATTTTTGGTTTTGTTTTAGGGTTTTAGGAAGATTGTACCGGATAGATGGGAATTCGCCAATGAGTACTTCAAGAAAGGTGAAAAACACTTGCTTTGTGAGATCCATAGAAGGAAAACAGCTCAGCCACAAGTGACGGCGGCGTTAAACCACTACAACCACCACCACCGTCATTTACACCCACAGTCACCTATGGTTAATAATACTCATTATGGTTACCTTCCATTTCCAAGCCGAGTTAGCATTTCACCACCTGACTCAGATGAACAAACAACCAACTGGTGTGACTCACCACCACTTTCTTCAACCACCGGCGGTGGAGGAAGCTATAACAACAGCTCGGTTACAGCTTTATCAGAAGACAATGAAAGGTTAAGAAGAAGCAACAATTTACTCATCTCTGAATTAGCACATATGAAAAAGCTTTACAATGATATCATCTACTTTGTTCAAAACCATGTTAAACCAGTCACTCCAAGTAATTCATATTCTCCTTCTTTGCTCCTTTGTGCTCCAAACCAGCACCACTTTGGGTATTATCCAAATAGTCCAACACCCCAAGTTCAAGTCTTAAATGAAGAACCAAACAACAACAAGACAAAGCTCTTCGGTGTCCCTTTACAATCCAAGAAAAGGTTACACCCTGAATATGGTGGTTCAACAGCAGCTAACATGGAGACTCATAAGGCTCGTTTGGTCTTAGAAAAAGATGATATAGGGTTGAATCTTATGCCTTCTTCTACATGATAGCTTCTTTTTAGGTAAAAATATCATCCACCCTGTACTAGTTAAAGATTGCATTTTATCTTTTCTATTTAAAAAATAGATAAGTTAATCTTTATAGCAATTTCATCCTCTTAAAATTTTCATTCATTTGTACTATTAAAAATTAGCGTAGCTAATGGAGTAATCAAACAGTGACATGTAATATGTCACGTGTACGTTAGTGTACAAAGATCAATTTTTAACTATAGATATAAATAATTTTTTTAACAAAAAGATCCATTTGTATTTTTATCTAATTGTACAAACCTAAATTACTCAATTTTGAATTAGAAAGAAAATGCAAACTCACTTTGGGGGGATGGGAGAGAGACTATCTTTGTATATAAATTTAGTGCCCCTTCTTCTTCACGCCAACATCAATGCAGGTGATTTGAAGTTCAAAAGGAATCTCAAAACACTTTTATCTTTGATGCTTCTATTTTTCTTTAGTTTCTCATTGGTGCAATTTATTGTTCATGCTCTTGCTTATAGTTCACTCTATTTATGATTCTGATAATATATGTATGTTACAGTTTCATATACATATATACACCTGCATTAATACAGGAGAGAGGGAGAGAGAGAGAAAAAAAAGCTGAGGAAGTCTCTGGCTATATAGCCTGCATTCATAGACAACTTCTCAAGGGGTGGTTCGTTTCCATTAATGACTGATAAGTACATCCATGCTTTAATACTAAAGAAAAGATTTCTTAGTTCATGTACTAAAGAAAAGGTCTAATTAGAGCTTATCGGTGGTAAAAATATCATGGAGATTCTTATATTAGAAGTTAAATTATAATTTTTTTTACTTAAAAATAAATAAATTAATCCTTGTAAATTAGATTAAATAGCAAATTGATCTTTTGTAAATTAGATTATAACTGACGGAATAGCTATACAGTTACACGTGGAGTGTCACATGTACCTTATATTGATGTATATAACCAGTTTTTAACAATAGAAATAGATGAAATTTTAATAGAAAGATCAATTTTTTCTTTAATCTAATGTACAGAGACTAATTTACTCAGTTTTTAATAGAGGGGACAAAATACAATTCGTCTCCTAATACAAGAGCGTATATTATACTTTTACCGTTATGGATTCAAATTTCACTCTACAACACGGTTAAAAGCATAAGACACTTCACGTATTCACTATAACAAGAGTTGAAGGAATCGCAAACATGTTGAAGGAATTAACTAATTGTGAGTGTAACTTATGAATATTATTACAAAAAAAGCTAAGATATAACACATAATCTCCATTATTATGATTATGGTTTTGATTTACAAAGTAAAAGGGTGAATTCAAAAAATTCCAAAAGGGTTGAGGTAATCGATGAAAGCGAAATAAAAGAGAGAAAAACAGACTAAAAATGTTGGGTTTGAAATGTTTGTATCAATGGGGCTTCTATACTTCTGAGGACCAGAAAAACCTTTGTCTTTTCCTACTTTAAGTATGTGATCAGTGGGTTCAACACCCATCTTTGGATCCCTCTCTTTTTTCCATTAATTGCAATCTCTCTTTCCTCTTTCTCCTACGACCCGAAACCCTTCCCAAAAACCACATTTCTTTTTGGTTAAATTCTTTTTTTGGTCCTTCTAATATGCTCAAATTTAGATTTTAGTCTTTATACTTTACGTTGGCATAATTTGGTCTTGGGTTAATGTAACTTTTAACCCTTGAATTTAGTTACTAGGTCTACTTCGGTACCTATATATTTTTGGTTAAATTATGGTTTAGGTCCCTCCCTTAAATATAAAACTTAAATCATTATATTCTGGTATAATTTGGTCTTGGGCTAATGCATGTTTTTACCCTTAAATTTAGCAGCTAGGTTCACTTTAATACCCGTACCTTTTGTTTTCCAATTTGATACTTAAATTTAGTAACTAGGTCCACTTTGATACCTGAACTTGAATTTTGTAAAAGTGTAAGGGTGTGGCAGTCTAAAATTGTACCACATCATTACCTAAAAATTTAAACATGTATATAAGCTAAAAAATAAAAAATAAAAATAGATTTTTTAAAGTTTCAAATGATGGGTGTCATATTATCACACTTTTAAAGAACCCAAGTTTAGGGACTAAAATGAATCTAGTTATTAAATTTAGGTACTAAAATGAGCAAAAAATACATAAACCAAAGTGGATCTGATTACCAAGTTTGAGGGATCAAAATTATATTAACCCTTTGATCATTAATTTTATAACTTCATTAGTCAGTCCATAACTCATTAAAATATTAATCTTGGATTTTTTTAAAGCTACACATTTCAATTCATTATGTTGACTTGGATTTTTCTATATTGAAATATGTATTTTAAAGAAAATTTTACATCAGCATTTTAAGTGAAATAGTCTAACTTTTTTAATTAATTGAACTAACATAAAAGGATAAAATTACACTAAATCAAAATACAGAAATTAAACCTCAATTTTAAGTATAATAGAAGACCAAAACCAAATTTGACCTTTCTCTTTTATGTCATTTTACTTTCCACTTTGTCCGAAATCCTATACTAGTAAAGTTTTTAACATAAAGTTTGACTAGCCATTACAACAAGTTCCTCTTTTTCTTTCTTTTTTCATGCAGTTATTAAATTACTTAAGACAGAAAACTATGTGAGACAGTGATGAAAGTATGTAAAAGAAACATCCATTTAAGTCCCCCATGAGAGAGAGACACAAACACATGTATATAAGTATCAATATATAATAGTTTTTTTTACAAAAATAAACTTAAAATATTAATTAAATACGAAAATAATCTAGAAAAAAAATTATATATGAAATTGACTCGTTTGCTACAGTGAAAGTCTTTGCCGCCTAACCAACCAGCGGTACCATTCTCTTTTTCCCTCTAATCATTACCCAATCATCATATTTAAAAATATATATATTTTTTGGTGCCGCCACTATATCAAAATGTGGAGCCAATTATCACACTTTATTGCTTGAGTGGGAATGTGAACGCTGAACCAATTCAATTGTTTGCTGAATTAGCGGATGTGAAGCCCGTTCAAAATGTCACTCCATTAAGTCAACAATATGGAGTTCAAGACTCGTCTACAAAGGTTCTAAGAGCGTCTGTTGAGAGGCAATCGTATGTACATGAGTTTGACTTTAATCTGAATGTTGGATGGGCAAAACAATGTGATTATGGAGGGACATTGACATGGGCCAAAAATCCACATCATTGTCTGACTATGCATAACAACCCTAAATTGAGTCCTTGTTTATAAATACATCCGGAGGTGATTAGTATCAATAAAAATTATCTCGATAATGATGGTCATTCTCATCACGAGGATGAAGATTTTAGTAACCCCCATCTAGATGAGGGCCCATACGATATTGATGATAAAGGCACGAACGAGAGTGAAAATGTACATGCCCCTTTGGTCAGGAACCTAAGTCGTTGCATTGTCATACGCAATGACCTTGGGGCTCACATGTTGAGTGTAAATCCCGATGCGGCGAATGCACTCAAGCTTTCTGAGTACCCAAATATAATATTTTCTTACCGGTTGGCGGCACATTTCGAATCGAAAGAATTGTTCGTAGGTCAACAATTTGCAAACAATAAGGACTACGTATTTGCCATTAAGCGGTATAGCATGAAGGTGTTGGTGGGCTACAAAGTTGTTAAATCTACACTGACATTATATGTTGGGGAGTGTTGGAGGGTGTTGCCGAGGTGATCGGATGGTCACGGGCTCCCCCCTCCACACCTTTTATTTTTTTAGATTTTTTTTTGTTCCTTTTTTTCCCGATTTCTTTTTCTCCTCTCTTAGTTTTTTTCTTAAACTGGTTTTTTTACATCGTTAATACCAGTTAAAATATTTTCAACCTATTAAATTATTTTTCACCTATTAAAAAATTTTAACTTGATTGTAGTAATAGTGAAAAAAATTTAACTTGATAGTAGTGATAGTGAAAAAATAATTCACTGAATGGTCAGGATTGTTAATCCATATATTTTGATAGTGAAAATATTTTTTTTTAAACAACAATCGCTCTTTTTTGAGTGAACTAGAAAGGTTTTTTTTGTAGTTATCATAATTCTAGTTACATGAATAATGGATCGAAATATGACAATCTCTACTATCATTTTAACTTGTATGATAATGATATTAACTATAGTTCGAATAATCAAATGACACATTGGTGGCCATGGGCTCCCCATATTTTTTTTTCTCAATTTTTTTCTCGATTTTTTCTCTCTACTCTTCCTTTCATACATCACTTTAATAACTATAATTGATGTCATCCCGAGTCATGTTTTAGCTTTCACCGTCATAGCCATTTCCTCCATCGCTGATCTTCTTGCCTCCATCTCTGGCACATGTTTTAGACAATGAGGTTAAGGATACTACTTTGATGGAGAAAAAGAATAAATTGATTAAACCTCTTTTTTCATATGATTATGATCTCAAACTTATGAATGAGGTTTATAAAGCATCATCTTATGGTGGCGTTAAACTTAACCACATAACCACCGTCAATTGGTGAGGCTTTCCATGCACAAGTTTGAACACTATACTTGAACTCGTGACGTATAATCACTACCAACTAGGAGCCCGAGTTACAATGTGACATCTTCTAAAGTGATGGTGCACTCCCCACACGATAAATGAAATGTGTGGGTCTCCTAGTGCCACCGTATCACCGTGAACTCAAACATACCTTCAAACTATCACAATTTCTCCCTAAAACATCAACATAAATAAATTGTTCTCCCCCAATTTCGAACATATAACACAAAAAAAATATTTTTTTTCTCTTTTCTCCGGTTCTATTGAACACTGATCTTTTTTTTCTCCCCTATTACTAACCACAAATCTTTCTTCATTTTTTTCTTCTCTTCAACAAAAAAAATATTAATTTTCAACAAAAAACTAAATACTTCAACGTATACAGATTTTGTATTGGGGATGGGTTATATATAGTGGGTGGTGCCGCCTAACAACGTGGCGACACTAATTAAATTTTTTTTTTAAATTCACCAATGTCGCTTGACAGACCAACAATACCCTTTAAAAAATTTTATTCCCCTAACAGTCACCAGTACCACCTAACAAATCGGCTACACCAATTAAAAAATATTTTTTTCTTTTTTTTCCTTCACCATGAATACCCTACTTTTTACGAGTATATCAAAAAATACATACTGATGCCGCTTGACACAGTCACGGTACCAGAAAAAATCATTTTTTTAATCTGATAATTGGATAATGATTAGGGAGAAAAAGAGGGTGGTGTTACCAACTTTCACTGTAGCAAACGAATCATTCTCATATATAATATTTCCTTCAGGTCATTTTCGTATTTAATTAATATTTTAAGATTATTTTTATAAAAAAACATATATAATTCTTACCATATCTTTGTCGTGCCTGTGATTTCTCAAATAAATAAATATTAAAACCCTAACCCTAATAAACCTATTGTTTGACACTATATATATGCCTTTTGTCTCTCATCTAATTTTTCTAATTCTAAAAGATGTTAAGGGTATGGCACGTGCCCTAGAAAGTTTCAAATGGAATATATAAAGAGGAATAATATAGAATTAGAAATTTGAATTTATATAAGAAATCAAATTCCTTGAATTTGGATTCAAATTAATTCAAATTCCAAATTGAAAGAATCTATTTTAAAATCATCTGACCTTAAATTTAATTGATTAGAATATAAAATAATCCGAATTTGACTCAAATTTGAAATTCAAGAGTGAAGTCATAATTTTTTAAGGCGAAATTAAATTGTATATTGTTAATGAGGGTTAAAATACAATTTTACCATTTTAAAGTTAATATCTTTATACTTTTTTAAAGGATTAAATCAAAATTTTATTATTTTTTGAGCTAAAGTGTAATTTTATCATTTACTAAAATAAAATCTTATAAAATTTAAAGGTCCAAAACTATTTTCTTTTCATTATAGGGGCCAGGGCCCTTGCTAACCCCCTAGTATTGCCCTTGCCGAAATTGATTTGAACTCAAAACAATCTGAAAAAATAAAAATTTGAATTGACCCACTTTAGATTGACTTGACGTAAAATCAATCTAATCCCAATAAATATTAAAATACAAGTACAAATATAAAAAGAAATATAATAAATATAATTATGTTTACATTTTGTATGGGTATTGAAATTATATATATTAGATTATGACAGACCCACAATACAAGTGAAAAATTATGTAGAATATATATTTATTAAAATGATAAAGCTAAATGTTTAAAACCATGATATCTTAGGTTTAAATCCCACCATATATAAGATTTTATTTATTTTATATAAACGACTTTCAAAGTGCAAAAACACCATCATAATAATATAATTTATTTTGTAAAATTAGTGAACTTTTAGTCATTTCCAAATTAAATTTATATATAATTAATTCGTGACACCAACTCAATTAAAATTTTAAATAATTTTATATATTATGGATCTGCTTTTTTTTAATGTTGCTTAATTGCCATATTGGACCAAAAATTATTTTCATCTTTTGGTTTAAAAGAGAAAAAAGAGAGAGAGAGAAATAGACAGAAATTGATATTATAAAAGAAAAAAAACATAAATTTCTTTTTTCTCCCTCTTCTTATTGTTTTTCTCCTTTTGAAATTTTTTTTGTAGAAATAAAAAAACTACACCTAGTAATTAGGAGTAATTAGGAGTGAACAGAAATAATGATCCCTCCATGTAAGGAAATATTAGCATCCTCCTCTAGCAATCGTATAATATACTGTTATACTTAAGTCCTATCATATGCGAGGGTTAATTGCATTATAGCTCCCAAAAGAAGTACCATTTAGGGTTCACAGCATATTGGGCCGAAAATAGTCGAGGGCAACCCTAGTTTTGATTTTCGAAATATCTGGCCCAAAGAAAATAAAAAGGATTAATTGCACTATAGCTCCCCAAATAAGGTCTAGTTTTAAATTGATCCTCAACTCCAAAATGTTTTGATTTAATTATTAAAATTTTAGCATTGTATATCAATTAAATCATTCTGTCAATTTACCCATCAACTTGGCCATTAAATTTCAATTTAGATTTGATTTTGAGTATACCGACCTCATGGAAAGCTTGAATCTAATGTATTAAAAAACACGTCATTAAAATTTAAGAGGGTATTTTTTTCTTTCAAATATTAGATCTAAGTTGTTTATACGATTAGTATACATTTGGTTTAATGTTGATCCATGTGTTTTAATCTATATTCCATGTAGATCCAAGCTAACATTTACTGTCACATATATGGTTAGATTGACAGAGAGATATAATTGATACGATATTACTATTTTGAGGATTTAATTAAAATGTTTTAAAATTTTAGGATCAATTTAAAATTTAATCCATAGCTTACCGATGTGCGATGGAATTAACACAAATTATATAAAATGATTAATTGCACCATGCATTCTCGAACTATGAATTCAATTGTAAATTTAAACTCTAAACTTCAAAACATTCCAATTGATCCATCCAATCAATGACGTTGTCTTGTTTAAAAATATTTATTAATCTATACGTATTTAAAAACGAACCACACGAAATTCAAGCTGATGGTTAGATTCACAAAAGAATTTGATTAGTACCGTATCTTAGTTTGAAGATTCAATTGAAGTGTTTTGATATTTAAAGACTAATTTAAAATTGGGTAAACTACACTAGTATTCACCCAAATATTAATAGTTTTTTTACTCAACTATTTAATTTTGTCTTTTTGGTCACCAATTAACTAACATGGTAGCTTTTGAAATTGATATAATAGCAACTTTAACCCTCAAAATTTATACATTGTGCCATTTTAGTCTTGATTCTAAAAATCTAATCCTCAAATTTACACATTGTATAATTTGGTTTTTTTTTGCATTTTTTTCTTCTCTGTGACCCTTTCACCTAAAAAGCTAACAAAACAAAGTTATCAATTAAATATGACTGAAAATATACAAAAATAAAAATAAAAAAACTCAAAAATTTAAGATAATAATTTTAATATTTTCTCATTCTTTTAAAACTAACTCTCATTGTAAAAAATAGTAAAAAATCTAATCACACAATATGTAAATGTTAAGGGTTATTTTTTATAATCAAAACTAAATTAACATAATTTATAAATATTAAAGGCTAAAAAAAGTTGAATAGTTGAGTGACCATTTTGTAAATTTTTTATAGAAGAATAAAAAATTTTACAATTTAACCTATAATTCGGAGTTCAATGAATTAAAACGATGTCTTTGATCATTAAAGATATAAAGGGAAAAACGATGCCGTTTCCGTTCTGAACATTCTCGCTGTCGCAGTGTCAAGCCTCTCCTTCTCCCCTGTACCTAAAACCCTAAAAGACAAAACAAAACCCTATTATCATTGATCGTTGTAATGAACCAAAACCCTAAATTGTAAGAACCAAGCGAAGCTTGTCCCAATAACAATGAGTGTAGTGATAGCATCATCTTCAATCGACGGCGGCATCGGTTGCTGGGACCTACAGACAGGGGCAGAGCAACTCCGTTACAAAACTTGCGCCTCCCCTCCACACGGCCTCACCACCGTCGGTTGCCGTTTCCTCGCCTGCTCTCAACTTCGTGACCCCTCCGCCACCTCCGGTCACCTCCTTTATTGGTCTTGGTCCAAGGTACGCTCTTTTTAACCACCCAAAAATTTCCCCCTTTTTTTTTGCTTAATTTTTTTTTTACAGCCTCAAGCCCAAGTTAAAAGCTTTCCCGTTGAACCCATTAAACCGCTTATTGCTAATAGCGATGGTACTTACATAGTTGGTGGAGGTTCATCAGGTGATATTTACATTTGGGAGGTATAAAACAATTCAATCCCTTTATTTAATTTTTAAGTAATTTATTTGTTAATTAAAGCTTAAACATTTTTGGTTCGTTTTTTGTTTAGGTTGCTACGGGTAGGTTATTGAAGAAATGGCATGCTCATTATAGAGCAATTACATGTTTAGTTTTCTCTGAAGATGATTCACTTCTCATTTCCGGGTCCGAAGATGGATGCGTTCGAGTTTGGTCGCTTTTCATGTACGCCCATACTCGTGTGTATCGTATTTGATTATTGTGGTTACTAATTGCTAATAGTTTGTGCTTTTGATTTGGATGTAAATTAGGATATTCGATGATGTTAGACGGCAGCAGGTTAGTCATCTTTATGAGTATAGTTTTACGGAACATACTCTGCGTGTAACAGATATTGTTATTGGTTATGGCGGAGGGAATGCGATCATCGTGTCGGCTTCCGAGGACCGAACTTGTAAGGTTTGTTCTGTAATATCTTAAGAGATTGGTGATTGGGGTGTTGTTTTGAACTATATGAATTTGAATGAAAAGATAGATACTTTGAATGGCATGTCATTGGCACCACCCAATTTATCTATTTATCGCCTTTTTATCAGTAAATTGTGTTTTTGGATTGGTAATTTTGAAGCTAGAAGTATTCCAAACCAATGTGAGATTAATGGTTAAGGATATGTTGACGCATTTGCTTAGCATGATAGTAATTCGCAATTCTTTTGTTGGTTTTTTGACAAATCTTCCATGCGTGTAATAGAATCTTATTACGGGGAATATCAATTGATTTGTTTTGTAATTACCGGATGTTCCTGATTTAACGTTCACTGCTAGTAGGTATGGAGCTTATCCAAGGGAAGATTATTACGAAACGTTGTGTTTCCTTCCATCATTGATGCAATTGCAATAGACCCTGGTGAACATGTCTTCTATGCCGGCAGCCGAGATGGTAAAATTTATATCACTGCTCTTAATGCCGAAAGTTCCCCTAGCGACAACTATGGATTGCACATCATCGGTTCACTAACTGATCAAAGGTGTTACTTTGTTTTCTTCAGACTTTATTATTTGTTTATTTGTTTTTGCTTTGCCCATCTTTTCAATACTCCCAAATAATCCCGGGAAAGCCTATGTTGCTTGTTGTCGTTTAACTTCATACTTTCTTTTAGTTCTTAAAGTAGAGGTGCTATGGCTTGTGCTCTTAGCTTCGAACCCTAAAACTAATCCCCTAGATTGAAGATGGACTTTTGAGATACTTCTGATTATGCATCAAAAAAAGGAAAAGTTGCTCGTGTTTGAATAATATCGGTGCCTCTAACAGTTTTACAATCATTTTTTTGGACAGTAAGCCAGTTACATGCTTGGCATATAGTGCTGAAGGAAATTTGCTATTATCTGGATCAGAGGATGGCATGATTCGAGTTTGGGATGTGAAAACGCAAAACATTACTCGCATGTTCCGACATTCCAAAGGTAAATGTTTCTTGTTTTCCATGAAAGGCACTAATTAGATTGCATACTTCTAGTTTCGGGGATTAACTTCTATGCATGCTCGGTTCATTTTCATATCTTCTTGTTTAGGACAAATCTCATACAAAGAAGCATAAATTCTGTTTCTTCATGTGATGTTCTTTATTATACACACCCGAAGCATGTAACCGATGTGCACTTATTATATTCAGGCCCTGTGAACAATATCGTCATTGTTAGACTCCCATACCCCCTTGGTCGGGCAGAATCAAAATCACAACCTTCCTCAAGAAAGCATGAACTTTCACTCCCACCTCCGCTAGAAAAATACGCAAATTCAAGCGATGAAGACATGGACAACAAGGCTATTGTTATGCTCCCAGATACTATCGACCTCCCTTCATACCTCAGTTCTCAGCTAATCAATGATCACATTAAACAACTTCAGGTTCTCTTTACTTGCTCAATTTTAGTAGTATGAGGCATCGATTTACCATTACCGGCCTGTAATTATCGTGATTTCGACTCAAAAACCTTGTTTGATAAAACCCTTGTCAACCATTTGTTTTTGCAGCAACAAGGGTCTTCGGCTGTGGCCGAAATGGAAGCGAAGAGACTGAAGGCTGATTGTCAAAGATCAAAGGAGATGTTTCAACAACTGAGAAAAGTTTATGATAACTTACAGGAATTTTGTGTCAATGAGCTCTTAGATGAACAAACAATGGAAGGATCCAAAGGGAATTAACTCAGATACCCCTCAAACCCTTTTCTTTTTACACTTTTTTTCTTCAAAATTTCATTGTTGAATTTGTTTCCAATTATAAACAAGAATCCCATAGCAAATTTTTGTACCTTAATTGTGAAGCATATTCTAGAAAGATTATATGGATTTATGACAGCATGTGCAAATGTTCATATTTATGTTCCGGCCATACAGTCACATTTGGTTGATCGGAATTTTCATGGCAACAAAAATACAGAAGTGAGTGCACATCATGCAATGTTTGTTTGACTGCAAAGTTATTGTAAACATCCATTTGACACTTATCTGAGCATGCATGCATACATATATTATATCCAACTGTAGATGTGTATATAATCGTTTTCATATTTCATTTGGTACATGAGTTTGGTTATTTTATTCCCTTGATTATTTTATTCTAATAAATAGCATTATCTTTATTTATCCAATAAAATAGCATATCATTTGTTAAAAGGAAAATACCGTACAACACTACCAAATACTAATAAGTAGAAGCATTGTTATACATACCCAACAATTAGTCCCCCATAATGTACAAAGTTTATATTGCAGTAAAGTTGAAGGAGCTCCCTTAAGATAAGGTCTCCTCTATGCATCTTTTGTCTCTTTAATATCAACTCATTGCGTTAATCACATCATCCTTATAGGGTAATCATGTAAGGAGAGCCCACATTAAGCTCCTCCTCCAAGTCACAGAAACATTATTAATGGCTTATGGCACCACGACTGTGTGAATCACCTGCATCCTCTTTCATCAAATCTTGCATCAAGAATTGGCATTGTTTGTGGGAACTCAGATGAGATGTCATGGCTTTACCACACCAAGATATCCTGAGAGCACGAGAAGGAAGCTAATTGTACTGGTATGACCAAAACCAATACTACAAACAAGTGGGACGGGGATACCAGCGCTATCCTGCTCATGGCCAATATACTCATTAGGGTTACCGCAATGGCTACTTGTACAATAGCGCTCATCCTACCCATTGGTAACATTATCAACAAAACTATGTACGTCCCCAACCATTATATTATCAGAACTATCCAAACCAATAAAGCCTTATGTAAGGAACAATTTGCCACCACTCAACCAATAATCCCACCGTACAAAACAACACGCCTACAAGCCAACAATACACAAAGTTACAGGAACAGCTCAGGCTCCTCCAAGAACGTATCCAACAACAATAAGAAACATTCCAAAAGCGATTTCAATAACAAGACAAGATATTATAATAGAATGCTCAGGTAATGCACGAACTTCAATCAATTATGACATCAATGCCAACTAGACTCAAAGATGTGGCGTCCTCAGTAGCAAGACATTGATGCGATCAAAACGGAAATGGTAAAGCTAGTAAGGAACATGGGTCTGTGAGAATTAACTTAAGCTAGCAAGGTTCTCCCTTAAGACACCACGTAAAGCCCCTTAGAAAAGACATGCGGGTCCCACGAATGGTGAAGTCAGAAGACAGAGAATGGGTCTCATACTCAAATGGACCTTTAGCCCCCCCAAAAAAGCTGAAAACCAAGTGGCATCTTCCTTTAAGCTACCAAAAGAGACATATAACGAGATGAAAGACCCTATGGATCGCATCATCCAATACAAGAACCATATGCGTGCCATGGGCACCGATGATGCCCTCAAGTGTAGGATCTTTTCCATAAAACTCTGAGACTACTATACTAGGATATGGATACCTATCACTACCAACAGGATTGAAATGTAGTTTTGGAGAACTGGCACACCAGTTTATGACACATTTCAATTAGCAAATAGTGTGGCAATAAGAAATCCTGTAACCCTATAGTTGTGAAACAAAAGGTTAGAAGGTTAATGAAAGTATGAGACGCTACATTCGTTGGTTCAACACAACCACTATGAGCATCAAGAGCCTAACAAATAAATGGGCAATTCAAGCTTTTATTGCAGGGGTGGGTCATGAGCATTTGAGGTACGTATTGACAAAAAAAACAACCGGAGAAGTTGTCTCACCTCTATGAAAAGGCACATCGATACACCAAAGCGAAGGAGTTGAACTCCTCAAGTCAGGAAATCACGAAAATCGGCTCAAGGCGATTCCACAATAAAAAAGTGTTACAATATGCGGAAAGTCCAATTACGAGATAATTGTAATACATACTTTTACCTTATTTAATTAATAAATGCATTACCATTATTATATCCGGTACATGTTTTTGTGTATTATTATTAAATTGAATAATAATGTTTTTGGAATAATATAATTATTATTAAATTGTCCTTAGTCAAATATTATTGTGGGCCGGGACAACAATTATATATTGAGACTAATGTATAGTTGATTAATGATAAGGCGTTGCCATCAGTATGAGATGACAAGTCAAATGCATGAGTACATATTAGAGAACAATGTACTATATCGAACAGTCATGAGAACACTCTTGGATCATGTGAATGTCACAACACTTATCATAATGATAATGATAAATATGATCTTTAGACTTAAGGGTATCATAGTTCTCATAATATATTTTAACACAATCAAACTTATTTTGTAACGTTGAATATGCTATAAACTATGTAATGGATTGTAAGTGACTAATATAAGAATTATCCCACCTACCTAATGAAAGTGATAACTTAAATCGTATAAGCACTCACGACACGGTAATTAAAGATTGGAACATGAATTTTTTTCATTTTTTATAATTAATTCACATACAAATTCATTAATAATTTATTCAGCTTACATGCTAATAATTGATCGTCATTGATGTATTGAGAATCATGTAAACGAAAGAGAAGTAGAAGTAGGGACCATATTGAATAAAATAATAAATCTTACTTTTTCTTTCTTTTGCTTCACTGAACTTTGCTGCCTATACAATTCCCGATGAGGGAGCTGGTGAAGTGGGAAGAAGTAAGAAATATTATAAAAATAATAAATGTTATTATATTGTTTTGTTTGTTATGTAGGATTGATATTGATATATTATATTAAATATAAATTGATAATTAATATAGAAAATATAAATTCAAATTTTAAAAATAACATTATCGAAAAAACAATTATAAACGAATATAAAAATAAACAAAATTAATATAAAGAAAAGCATTATAAAAAGAGAAAAGAAGAGTTATGTTATGTTATGTTATGTGGGGAATAGAAGAAGATAAGAGGTATATTTTAATAAAATGTTATAAATGCAAAGGAAAAGAAACCCAACAACAAATTCTTTATCTTTTCTAACCTCTTGTTGCATATAACATGTCTCTTTATTTATGTTTCTTTCTCAATATTAGATCAAAGGTAATATATATACATATACATATATCATCTAACAATATTTTATTATTTATATTATTACAATTTTGCCTCATGCTTCGTGTTAGGTTGGTTATTTATTTGAGTTAAATTACATAATAAAATTTGAAGGTTAAGATATGCTTTAAGTCCTCAGATACTTCATACGTTTGGAATTTAATTCCCTTAATTTTTTTAGGAATTGGTAGAATGGAAATAAAATTGGAAGATGAAAATTTGAAGGGGTTGAAAAATATGGAAAAAAAAATATTTTCCTGTAAGTGTGCATAGTAGGAAAGACTACTGCTTAGTAGAGTTGAAAAGTGAAAGGAAATAAAATAAAACATTAGGACCAATTTTATAAATATTTTGATTTTTATGGATTAGGGTGAAAAATGATTATCTTTCCTATATTTTTTCCTCACTTTTCTTCCCTGCCGAGCACACTCAAAATTTATTTTCTTTCCACTTTTCTACTCACTCATTCAATCCTTCCACTTTTCCACCCAACCAAGCACAAAGGGTCAGCATTCGACCTAATCAAGTAGAGCCGAGTAAAAAAGTTCCGAGTTAATCTAGTTGATGAATCGTATTTTATCATTCTAACTCAAGATATGTTTGTTTCACGGAAAATAACTTACAAAAAATGTTTTATACATTTTCTTTTGTTTGTTTCATGGAAAACAACTTGGTCAACAAAAAATAAGCCAATTTTCCTGTAAATTGCGCTTTTTAAAAGCGCAAGTCATTTTTCGAAAAAAACTCCTTTATGAGTAATTTTATTTTTATATAAAAATTAACTTGAATCAGCCTAATACTATTATATTATTAATAATTTTTTATTTAATATTTAAAAATATTAAAATATTAAAATAGAATATTATAATATTCAATATTATTAAATATAAATGATTAAGTGAGTCCCGATGATCTAAGGATAGATGGAAGTATAAACTTGAAAATTCAAATTTTGAAAGTTTTTGGAGAGAAACTTTGCTCAAGAGAACTCTTAGAAAAATTGAATTGCGTCTTTCATTGCTAAATTGAGAGTCTTTCTTTCCTCTTTACAACCTCCTTGTTGGGAATCTAATTCATTACATTAGTATAAATATTTTTTCTCCCCCTACACAATTGCTATTTTCCAAGCTATTATTACAATTGCAAAGAATATATATATTCCCTGAATTACAAAATTTTTGTTGGAAATCTTTACTGTGTATTTTCATCTTTTCTTGAGAGAATTTTTGTAGAGAATGATTACTGTTCATCTTCGTATTTTCTTTGCAGGGAATCATTGCTATTCATCTTCGTGTTTTCTTTGCAAAGAATCATTATTGTTCATCTCCGTCTTTTATCTTCCAGGGAATCTTTACTATTTGACTTTTTTGGACTAGTCCAAAATAGATATATTTATAATTTTGCTCTTTAAATTTATCGATAACGACTTTATCTAATAAGTGAATAGTTTCATATTCCTTATGAATAGGTAAACTTTTCTTTTGTTTTATAACATAACTACAAAAAGACATTTAAAGTTTCAAATGTTTCTTTTTAGAAATTTGGTTTGTTGGAACTCTTGGAAGAGTCCAATTATCACACATTTGGGGATCATTTTTGTAATGTTCTTATTTATTGATAGTGTTATTGAAGGTTTAATCAAATTCTTGGGAATGATTAGAGGTAAAGCTTGCAAAAAAAAGCTAGTTCTCCTAAGGAAAGAAAATATCTTTTTGTTTTCATATTTCTTACAAGGGATTCTACTTAGACCTGTCCATGAGCCGGGCCGGGCCCGAAAAAAATTTCGGCCCGACTCTTAGGCCCGGGCCCGGCCCGAAATATGGGCCTAAAATTTTGCCTGTGCCCGAAAAAAAAATAATGAGCCTGCCCGCCCGATTTTTAATAAACACAAAAAATATTTTAAAAATAAAAAATAAAAAATATTTTTAAAGTATTTTAAAATTAAAAATAAAATAAAAATATAAATTTATTATATTCGGTTCGGTCGGTCGGATTGAGGGTGGCTCGGGCCAAAAAGTTGAGCCCAAGCCCGCCCATTTTTAAAAGGGCCTCATTTTTTGCCCAAGCCTATATTTCGGCCTATATTTTTACCCGAACCTCCCATATTTCGAAGGGTTGTCGGGTGGTGGCAGCCGCCCACCCATGGACAGGTCTAATTCTACTATAAAAAATTCTAAATTACTAAAATTGCCTATAAGGATATTCTATCCTTAACATGTCTAACCTATGACTACTTGGATTGTGTATCAATATTCAGCAAAAATAATAATACATTAATAAAGATAGTTAAATTAGAATTCAAAAATATTGAAAACAAATTTGAAAATTTTTAAAACTTAGATTTATTTGTTCCTCCTTGGCTCTAATACCAAGCAAGTCCCGAGGATCTGAGCATTATGTTTCTAGAAAGCCAAACAGTAAATATTTTTTAGAAGACAAAAGACATAGATGAATAGTAATGATTCTCTGCAAAGAAAAGATGGAGATGAATAGTAACAATTCTTTGTAAAAAAAAAAAGACGAAGATCAACAGTAACAATTCTCTCCAAAAATTCTCAAAAGAAAAGCAACAGATACACAATAGAGATTCATTGCAAAAGTTTTCTAATTCAAGGAATATATTCTCTACAATTGTAATAATAGTTTGGAAAAAAGAAATTGTATAAGTCGAGAAAAAATATTTGTAATAATGTAAGAGATTAGATTCCCCAACAATAGCATTGTAAAGCGACAAGAGCCCTCTATAAAAGACTCAATTTGACAATAAATGGCACTACTCTATACATGACTCAATTTACCCAACAATTTTCTAGAGCAAAGTTTCTCACAAAAACTTTAAAATTTTTAAGTTCAAAACAAATCAATTTTTTGTCTTCAAAAATTTAAATTTCAAATTTTTACTTCCATCCATCCTCATATCCTCAAGACTCGTTTGGTATAAGAGTCAAGGAGGAATAGATAATTCTAAGTTTTGAAAATCTTCAAATTTATTTTCAATATTTCGAATTATGATTTAACTCTTTATTAATGTGTTATTATTTTTGCTAAGTATTGATGCATAGTTCAGGTGATTATTAATAAAATTGACAATTTATTAATTTATTAATAAAATTGATACCCTAAATATGTATTTTAATAATATAATTAGTTATTAATAAAATTAATAAAATTTATTATTTTAATAAAATATTTAATATTAAATTTTATTTTAATAATAAAGCTTAATCATAACAACTTTAAATTTTAAAAATATTCCTAATATATTATTGAAAAATATTTTGTTAATACTTTAATAATATATATTGAAATTTGTAAATATTTAATAATAAATTTTTTAATATAAAATATGAATATTTTAATTATATAAAATGAGTATTCACTCTCATATAATATTAAGTTTATATATAACATTTATTATTATAAAATAAATTTATATTGTTTAAAGGAAATGCTAATATAATATTTTATAATAAAGATACTTATATTGTGGTTGTTTCACTAAAACAACTTCTAGAAAATGATTTTAGGAAAACTTACCAATCAACGAAAAATATTTTACATAAAATCATCCAAACATTAGAAAACATCAACTTTTTCCAAAAAATCAACCCATTTTCTATAAATCATTTTCTAGAAGTTGTTTTCAGTGACAACCACAACCTCAATGTGAATTTTTTAAATAGAGTCGAGTGAAATTAAAATAAATATTCATGTCAAATTAAAATCTTGTTACAATATAATAAATAATTTCATTTTAGAGCACATAAATTTAAAATCGTATATATTTGAAAACTCTTTCAAAGTTCAAAACCAAATAAGAGAAAAATTAAGTTGTTTTAGTATAATAAACTTGAATTGATAATTTATTTGTTTATGTACTCAAATTTATTATTTTGGATTTTTTAAAATAAATTTTTATATATTCTTTATAATATTTTTTATAATTTTATAATTTTCTAAAACTTTTATGAAAATTTGGAATTTTTATAAATATATTTTTTTTAAATTTTAGTTAAGAGGGGTCAATTTGCTCATTTTCAAAATTAGCAAAGACCAAAGGGGCATTTATACCAATCTATTATTCAAGGTTTTCGAGTTATTCGAATTGTAAAATTTAACTCGACTTGAAGTCGAAAAATTGGATTACTTATTCGAGTTGATTCGAAAAAACCAAATGACTTGAATAACTCGATTCGGTTAACTTGAAATTTGAAAATAATAATAATTTTTTCGAGTCAATTCGAGTTTTGCTCATCCCTACCAAGCACACCCTTAGTCTTTCTATTTTCGTATTTAAACATTCAGGTTTAGTTGTTACCACTATTAAATTTCCTGGTGAGACATTTTAAAATTTAAAAAAATCACTTGGTAGTCATGTAATAATAAAAATAACATTGAAAATCCTTATTAGAATTTGTTTTCTTAAAAACACTCATTCAAACTTGTCATGACAAAATAATTTTGATTGGAATAGTGTTCTTGAGAAAAGTTACTTCAATATTTTGATTGAAATAGTTTGCAATATTAACTACTTAAACTAACTAATGACATTATAAAAGTGGAGAGACCAAATTATGTTAAAAATTAAAATAATAAATTAATATTACATTTCAGCATAGTCTAGGGGCCAAAATTGAAATTTGACCATTGTCTTATAATGTCAAAAAAATGCAAACCTAATAGAAATAGGAAGTTACATGTCAATCGGCATTCAAATTATATATAACCATAATATTTTAATCGAAAAGTTAACAATATTAACTATTTGAGTTAATTAATAACATTATAAAAATATAGAGACTAAATTATGTTAAAATTAAAGTATAAAAATTAAATTTCAATTTTAAGCATAATAGCTTGACCAAAACTAAAATTTAATCATTTTTCTAAATTTAAAAGCATAGAGAGAAAAAAAATAGATGGCATGGGTGCCCACTTATCAACTGCCAGTAGCAGTGACTAATTCACTCAACGCGGGTAAATGATTGAGTATGAAATATGCTCCATTCGCATGCGCAAAAATCAAATCCTCATCCACATGATTAAAGGATGGGGTGAGCGACCACCACACCATACTTCATGGTTGAATTAATTATCCTTTAGTTTTGCTTAACTATTTTAATTCATATATATTGAATAAATAATTTTTCTCGTATTATTATATTAATAACCAAACGCGTCATATATTGCTTAACGTATACATGGTAAGCATATACATAAAGTTAATATCTTATACATTGACAATATATTTTTTATTCTATAAGTAGACTTAAAAATTAGCATGTCTTATCAACTCTCAATATTACTTATAGAATCTAAAACTTCACTGACATCCATATATATGTGAGGATACCTTCCCAATAAAAGCTTTATCATGTATGAAATGTTTTAGTAAGCTTTTCAGCTTTTGCATGTGAATAATCAATTAATTACTCAAGAAATGTTGTTGAATTTAATTTTAAGATACTAATTTTAATAATAAGATTTGTTGTAGTGAATTTTAATTTTATACATAACAATAAAATAAATTGTTATTAAATATTAAAATATTAGTAATAACTTTAAAATATCGTCATGTATTTTATTTTTCTACTTATTAATCGTTACAACATAGTTTATTGTTGCGAATTTTTAATAAAATGCGTAATGACAAAACAAGTTGTTAAAATGTTAAAATTTAACAATCTTAAAATACCGTTATTTTAAGCCATAATAATTTAGCTGAAAAAACATGAGCATCAAATCTGTTTAATCAATCCCAAAACACCTTAAATAACTCAAGCCCAAAATTAATCTGAAAATTTGTAATCTGATTCAAAATCAACTTACTACTCAATGCATTGAAATATGTTCTACAACATGGTTATGTCCCTATCGTGTGGTTATCGTGTGTTAGTGTAAGTACTACCTACACATGCACACACTACATCCAAAAAGGGTTGCCAGTAGCAATACAAAATCCAAAGGGTAATATAATACTAAATGAAGATAATAAAAAGAAAAAGGAAAATTGATTAAGATTAAAAACTCGAAAATTTTAATATTATGTTAAATAGAATTCAACTCGAAATTTTATTTATATAATGTCTACTTCTATATATAATTTAAACCTTTAAATAGTAGGAAATTTATGCTTGAATGTATTCAAATTCATGTCCTATTTATTGTTACACTAGCAAGTAAGTTAAGTGAGCTAAAGCTCAATTCAATTTGAAACCTTTGTTAAATTATTAAAGGGTTAAATAATTTTGTTGGGGCTAAACTTGACAATTACTTTTGTATTACTATCTAAATTTTTTTATCCAAGTTAATCCTTGAACTTAGCAATTATTCTCACAGAAGACTTAAATTTTCTTTTTTCCAAGTTAATTTAGTTTCCAATGTGATAGTAATTATCAAATTCTGAGACTAATTTAAATTAAAAATTCAAGCCTGAATTTAAACAAAAAATTAAATTCGAATATAAAAATAATTGTGAAATTTAACTCTAAATAATAATTTAACGCAAGCATTAAATGTCAAGTTGGTTGATTGATTATTTATATTTTAATTTTACATGAATGAATAAAAATATATATCAATTTGCTAAGGAAAAACCTGTGAAGTTTTTTCTCAGAAAAAGCTTTACCAAACTCAAGAAAAAAACAGCCAAATCTAAGCTGTACACCATATCCAAAAATAAAAATAATACAAGAAAAACAATAAATAAAGAAAAAAATTCTCCAATTTGTTAGTAGCACTTTTGGGGATCATCTCATCGTATATTTTTGTGTGTACATTTAGGAACATTTTCTATGACAAAATGTTTCATTTTTATATGCGAGTTAAATATAATACAAATAATTTTATAAAAAAATTATACTACCAATTAATATGTGATGTATTGATAATGTATATGGTATAATATTAATTTTTATCGATTGAGTTTTAATTTAGTTAGCATTGATATTATTATCGGTGTTAGAAGACATGAATTTGAGCGTTGAAACACATTTATTTCTATATTTAAGAGTTGAGAAGAATTATAAATAGTTTTATATGTAAATATGTTCAACTTCATCGGCTTGCCTTCCTTCAAAAATGGTAAAATATTATTATAGGTTATGATCATATTTGTTCATTTTTGTTATAATGTCTAGAATTATTCAAACCCCCTCTCTAACCTATAAATAGAAAGATAATATATTTCAACGTACTTAAGCCCACGTTCTTTGTATTGATAATAAATTTTATTCAATCGAATTAAAACTTGACAATTAACTAATATTTTAATTAGACGAAGAAATCAATTAAAAAATAAATCATTGATGAAAGAGGGTTGGCGAGAGAAACGAAACCTGATCCATCTCGGAAAGCGTTCTCCTTTTTCTCAACGGAGAGAGTGAAAGGAACAGCTGACATTGTTCATTATTTCAAAAGAGAAGATAAAATTAAAGGTCAATTTATGCTTTTGGGTCCCTCTATTGTGGTTGAATTTTGAATTTTGTCTCTATACTTTAATTTGATATTGTTAAGGCAGTTTTTGAGCAGTATCAAAGAGTAGTGCTCATTAGTATCTAGTACTGCTTAGCTCAAAACTTGCCATATTTTGTGTTGGAAAATGTTAGTAACAAAATCATTCTACTATAATCTTTGTTGATAATCTGGATATATGCATGTCCATCTATGATATCCAAACATATATTGAAGATTGGTTTTGATTGGATTAAAGAAATCGACTTCCCTACTTTGAAGAGATTGGATTGGATTCAAGACCTATGTTAGACTTATTGAAGATATTTTAAGAGTTGATTATCTTGTTATTTTAGTGGAAGATTTATTGTAATTTGATCTAGCATGCTAGCAAATCTCGATTTATTATAAATTAAGGAGATTTGTATAAGTAATGTACTAAACTGAGAGCAATTATTCATGTTCATTGAGGATTGAATGCAAAATCAAGTGTGTTACTTGATCTTAGGTGCAAAAGTGAGATCCTAATATGGTGAGTGTTAGTGTCAGTAATAATTTGTTGTACGATGTATTAAGATAGTGAATTATTTCTCTAGGCAAAGCCCTGCAGGCGTGGAGAAATCAAATTGTATAAACATATCGAGTGTTCATTGTTTTCTTGCTTTGTTCGTCACTAGTGATTGAAGCAATTGAAATTACTTCTAGCACTACTCAATTTAGCTAGCAAATATCGTGTTAGAGCTTTCAGACATAATTTGATCATTAATTTTTATAACATCATTAATTAATCTAAATAATTAACTATCCCAATTAAATTGTGAATTTTTTTAACACCCTTTGGATGCAAAAATAAAGTTAGCATGATACGATGAAAGTGATGTTTTTAAGAAAAAAATCATATCAATATTTTAACAAAATTAATTAATAGTGTTATTTATTTCAACTAACAAATAATATTGTAAATATCAAAATATCTCAAATTAAAGTAAATAAATTAAATGGTAAATTTAATATAATAAATATATGGGATAATAATACAGTAATAGGCCCTACACCAATGGACCAGCGCCACGTGGGCATCCATCCCCACTGGCACCTTATTACACCCACCACCGTCAAAACGGGGTTAATGAAGCTCATTAAAAGGGGTCTTGCTCTAGTGGGTTTTCTGACATCTGTCATGTGAACTGTTGGTTTTATTATTATTATTAAGTTTCAAAGTGCGGGTTCAATGTTAAATCATATTACATGTTTAAAAGGAGAATTTAAATTCGAATCATGGAAATAATTAAGAACGAATTTTGAGATTAAATTTTGATAAATTTACTAAAATTTTAAAAATTTTAGAAGTTTAATGAGAATTTATTTTAAAAAATCTGAGGGTGTAATTAAAATTTTTAAATTTTTTATAAAATTAATGAATTTTTCTAAATTTTCTAAAAATTTAAAGGAAAAAATCATAATATCCCAAAATTTTGGAAGGCCTTTGCCCATATAACGCTTCATCTTTGGACGAAGGAAGGGGGAGTTGGTACTATATACTGATATTGTATTGTTCCGGTCTTAAATCAGTACCAAGTAGACTATATTCCGTTTCGATTAAAATTTTGATAGATTTGTCAATTTCAATGTGTTTCAATATGTTATAGTCAATATCAATTTATACTAATAGGTATCAACCCATAGTGATTAAAATGGAATTTTAATATTTTAGATCAATTTTTAATTTTATAATTATATTTAAAATTAAAAGTTATTAAATTATTCAACCTAGTTGTTTAAAGCTTATATATGTATTAAGATAGGAATTTTATATTAAATACCATCATGATCACATGAACATTGATTAGGTTAATATTCCTTACTATACTTTGACAAGTGCAAAACATATTTTCCATAAATAGTATATAATCTAGAGAAAAGGACACAACAATAATATATTGAAAACCTCTAATTTATTGATACAATGATGATTAATTAGAATTAATTTTTAATTGTGCAGATAAAAGCATGCTTCTTGGTGTTTGATGTTGTCCCATAAATAAAAGAAAACAAACAAAAATGCTCATGTAAGATTTTTAAAAGAGTGTCAATATATTCACACTAGACATAAAATGATTGATGATATTTTTGAAAATTTTAATTGGATTAAACTCGAAATTATTTCAAATGAATCATTAAAGTATTAATATTTTATCAACATAAAGTGTTTTTGTCAGCTTAATTATTAATTTAAACGTTAACTGTTAGTTTGAATCTAACATGAAACATATTTAAGAACACATTAATATGTGTTGTTTGAGTCTTAATTCAATTGGGTATGAGCATTATCGTCAATACAGGAGGACGTGGGTTCGAGTGCGCTGAAACGCATTATCCTCCTATTTATGGGTGGGGAGGGATTATAGGTAATTCTAGATATTGTGTCAAAAAAAGAAAATATGATCCGAACCTATAACGAAATTGTTAAAAAAAAAAACACATTAATATGTGAACGTGTATGTATCTATTACAAACACATCAAATTATACACACAATAGGTACGCACAAGGGTTAGCACTAAAAGAAGGTAGGTAGGGGCATTGGCTTTTTTAAAATGAAATTTTTGTGTTTTAACTTTTTTAAAATTTAATATATATATATATATATAAATCAATATGTAAAAAATTGCATTTTAGCTCTCATAAATTTTTTTAATTTAATTTCGATCCCTCCAAAAGAATTACTAATTTCGCCCTTAGATACACACATATTTAAAATTTGACCCATTTATTTTAATATGTTTCATTTCATATTAAAATAAATGTTAGAATGCCCTAGCTACTAGTATAGAAAAACCTAATTTATAGGATACTAATATTTTTTTATTTCTCAAGGTATCTATCGGAACGAGTTCAGTAATTAATCCTCCGCATTCTGTAGGTCCATTAAGGAGGTTGATGCTGACCACGTATTTTAAAATTGCTCCATACCCAAGGCCGAGAATTGAACCCTCGACCATTAGTTGAAATAGGAAAGAACACTTACCATCTCACCTAACTCATGTGATTGATAGGATACTAATATTTGAAAGGACTCAATTAAAACATTAAAGTCTACTATGTCATAGATTTAAATCCTATCCTGGGTAATAATAAATTTTCGATAATCTATCAACTGAGTTGGTATCCGATGATGATAGAGATATTTATTTTAAAATAATATTCAACAAGTTGGTGTTATATATAGTCATCCCACTAGATTGATAGCATGTTCCCAATATATCATTATTTTATTCCTTATATTTAATATTTTACCCCTTTGGTATTAATTAAAACTTTTGTATTTATGTTTTTCATTCACTGCAAATTTTCTGATAGAACCCCATAGTCTTATAGTTATACACTCTCCTCTTTTATCTTCCCCATCCCTCTCTGCCTATCAATTTCAAACCTCTGCTTTTAAACACTTACACTCTTTTACTTTCCTCTTCTTTTGGATCAAAATTATAGACTTTTTTTTTTCTTTTTGATTTTAACAAAAAAAAAGCCATGGAAATTGATCATTTAAAGTCTGCAACAACACAAGACCAGATGGAGACGATGATGATGCAAGCGGAGTATAATATCTACAACGACGTCGTTCAATTACCCCTTGCAAGTCCAAGCACTTTCGTCGAAAGCCCACCATTTATCACCGGTTCAACGCCGGGTCAACCACCGTCCACCGCCGTTTGTCCCGGTTTACTGAAGAAGAATTCGATGGGTGCAATGAGGGAAATGATATTCCGAATAGCAGCAATGCAACCGATACATATAGACCCTGAATCCGTCAAACCACCGAAGAGACGGAACGTGAAGATATCTAAAGACCCACAAAGTGTAGCGGCGAGGCACCGGCGAGAAAGGATCAGTGAGAGAATAAGGATATTGCAAAGATTGGTCCCTGGTGGGACAAAAATGGATACCGCTTCAATGTTGGATGAAGCTATTCATTACGTTAAGTTCTTGAAAACACAAGTGCAATCATTGGAAAGAGCTGCCGCCGTTGGCGGTGGTGGGATAGGGTTTCCTTTAGGTATGTCAAATGGTGAGAGTTTTTTTAGCATGGGGAAAGGGTTTCAATTGCATCAAAATGATGGTGTTCAACAATTTGGAGATGTTTAGTGTAAAACTTGTATAAAAACTCATAATCTTTTTTTCTAATTAGAGAGTTTTAAATGGAATGTTCAAGGAGGGAACTGATCATTGATTTTCATGTAGTCCATCTTGTGTTGGTATTCAAAGTTGAAATCTATGACTAGATAGCTAAATTCCAAACTTTTCATAAAATTGGTTTGGACTTTCTAACCATGCATCTCTACCGGCAATAATTCAATTTCATGCTCATATCGGAAATTTGTGATTATTTCTTCTAATAATCTCTTCATGTAACTTCATGTGTTGGAGATATTTACCTCAGCTATCTCTATTGTCGTGAACTTCACATCCACTTAAGATTTGCCCCTATTCTCTTAAATCAACGTTCACTACATTGCGGCTGGCATGAGCTAGGTAGCCCTTCTTCCAATCTTGTTTGAATTCCAACACCATTTGCATTCCCATTAACAGCAACACACTGCTCAAAGCCAATCTCATTATTACCCTTCTCCCATGAAGCTAGACGATTCATCTTCATCTAAATTTTCTTAATTATACATTCATTATTTAATTGTATCAATCCCATGCTCTTTGTCTTTTGAAATTGGGAAGGAATATAAAATTAAAATAATTTAATTATATACATGACAAGTATAATTATATCGAAATATTTAACGGTCGAATCATTAAAATATTAATAAAAAATAAAAGAGTGTAAAAGATTGATGAGAGTGAATCCTTACTTTTGAAATTTACTTTCTTTACCTTTAATTTTAAGAAATTACTTCATTTATTTATCTTATTTAAAAATTAAATTACAATAATCTGATTATTTTATCAATTGGGCTTGTACAGGTGTAAGTAGAATTTTTGTTTTTTACAAAATTTTAACTTTCACCATTAACATGTAGATTGTTTTGGGGCCAAATTATGACACAATCAATTATTAGGCTTTACTTCAATATTATCCTTGGCTCAGGGCAAATTCTATAAGAATTTGTACGAGGATCAAAATTAAACGATAAAATTTTGAGAAATTAAAATATAATTTTATAATGTATTAATTTATTATTTTTATCATATTTGAAGGGACTAAACATAATTTTTTCCATTTTGAGAGGCCAAAGTGTAATTTTATCATAAATTAAATTTTAATTTAATCATATTATAACAAACTAAAATAGTAATTTTCCATTTGAGGGGACCAAGACCCTTGTCTATTCCCTCAAATTCACCCCTATTCCAACCCGAACAACATTGGTTTTAGACCATAAAATAGATGAATACACCTATGGGTTATACAAAAAGAAGTAAAGAGTAACATTTAGTGCACACTAGGTGTATGTGTTTTATAAATCACCAGTGAATAATAATATCACACATTATCATTGAATAAGATTTAAAATACTAACAATTTTATTTAAATATAAATTAATTGTTAAATAGTTTTAACTATTATAAATAAATACTAACAGTTGGATCAAGGTCTCACATTTAGGTTTTATAGTTATAGCATTTATTTGGGATTATTATTTGATACGTTGGCGGTGAAAAATTATAATTTGAAGTAGGGTTGAGAAATAAATAGTACATGCGACAAAATTTCAATCTTATTTGTGAAATTAAATAAAATTCATTTATTTATAACAAATTATTATTTTTAATTTTATTTAATGATAAGATGTGATTATCATATTATTATTTATTAATGGTGCGTAGGTTAACAATTCATCGATATCCTCTCTAAAAACAAAATTCATTCAACAAGTGCACTTTCCAAAATTCAAGTTTACATTCTCATCCTTATGAAATCGATTATCGACATTTTACTTAAAAGAAAATTCTAGATAACCCTTTTAAGAAAATACCACCTTATATATTTTCAAAAACTTTCATTTTCCATGAAAATGAAACAAAAATCATCAATGTTTCTTAATTTTTGAAGAGATATACGAAATATATTATATAAGATGACATAATCCCTTTATATGCACTAAATTTGATTTATACCAATCAATAACCTTAAATATTATATAAGGTTTTATCGATTCACTAATTGAATTGGTCTCATTTGACTCATTATAATAAGTTACTTTATAATAATTAGTTATGTTTAAAAGTCAATGTTTCTTTTCTAAAAACATTGCTAGGTTCCATGTTCAAGATTTTTTTCATTGTTATTTATGTAAAGATATTGGATTTATTTATACTCGATTTAAGTTTAATGTATTGTTTTTTTATAAAATACCTATTTCTAGGTTTAATTTCTCAACTTATAAATAGAAGAAAAACGTTACTTAGATGCACCGAACTCATATTCTATTGATTGTTGTAATTATAATGGTGTAAATTAAATAAGGCTTAATCAATTGAATTTAGCGTATTATTAAAAAATTATAGTTATATATGAGTATAGTTTTTAAATATTTTGGAATAAAATTAATATATTTATATGAGTTAAAATATGTTATAAATCTCTAAACTCTTCGTAAATTTGAAATTTAATGTCTGCGTTTTATTTCTAGAAATTTAGTTCATTTACTTTTTCGATTTCAAAATTCAAATCTAGTATTAACACTTGTTAAAAGTTATCTTTGTTAAATTCAAGTTCGTTACAATGTCAATTTTTAATTACATTGCTACCAAATAAAAATCTTTTGTATTTCAAAATATCACATCTATAAATTTTAAAAAATTAATAATATTAATAATTGAATCTGAATTTTACATGTAAAAGGTTTTACGGAAAATGTTTTCTGCATTTTCCTGTGTTTGTTTCACAAAAAACAGCTTGGTCAACAGAAAATGACTTACAAGTCAACGGAAAATAAGCCTTTTTCCTTGTAAAATGACTTACACTTTTGAAAAGCGTAAGTCATTTTCCGGAAAAGAGCTCCTTAATAGATAATTTTACTTTTATATAAAAATTAACTTAAATCAAGTTTAATATTATTATATTGATAATAAATTTTATTTTATTTTAAAAATATTTAAAATATTAATATAAAATATTATATTTTTAATATTATTAAACATACGTATTTAATTATTTATATTTAATCATATAATAAATTATTAATATAATTAATATAATTTATTATTTTAATAAATTATTTAATATTTAAATTTTATTTCAATAGTAAAATTTAAAAACAATAATTTTAAATAATATTATTCACATATTATTGAAAATATCAATATTAATATTTTAATACTAAATATTTATTACAATTATAAATATATTAATAATAAATATTTTGTAGTATGAATGTTAAAATATGTCATAAGTCTATATACTCTTCACAAATTTGTAATTTAGTTTCTGTACTTTTACTTTCAAGAATTTAGTCCCTCTACTTTTCAGATTTGAAAACCAAGTCCAATTGCTGACATTGTTGATTTATTTTGTCAATTTTGTTAGTGTCACATTTTAAATAAAAAATATTCAGTTGGTAGTCATGTAACTAAAAATAATCGTTGCAATGAACCTAAATTTAACAAAATATTTTTAATATATGTAAAAAATGTAAAATATAAAATTATAGATATAAAATAAACTCAATATAAAATATATTTGTTTAATTAAAACGACTTTTATGAAATATTTTTAAAGAACACCAAACAAAAAAAATATTTTACACAGATTCATCCAAACACCAGAAAATATTAGCTTTTTCAGAAAAATAAGTCATTTTTCAGAAATCATTTTCCGAAATTCATTTTCAGTGAAACAAACAGAGCCTTAAAATAATAATAATAATAAAAACAAAAACGAAATTCTTAAAAGTAAAAATAAAACACTAAATTCTAAATTTTTAAGAGTGCAGAAATCTGTAAAATATTTGAGCGTAAGCGAGATGGTAATGCAAGGCGAATACAGCCACGTGAAAGACTGACAAAGCGGTGGAAAAGGCAACACGTCTTCACGTGATATACAAATCTACGTGGTCAACTAACTGTCCTACGTGTCACTCTCTCTATATATAGGATATTTAGAAATAAATCTTATTATACGCACATGTTAATAGTATTTCTTAATGTAATTGTTTTTAAATAAAAAATAAAAACTATGTAAATTTAATCTTAATATAAAAAAATTTGTAATACTAAATACATATTAGTAGTATATATAATATATGTTTTATTATGAAATTTGAAAATATTTTATTAAAATATGCCAATTGCTAAAATAAATCCAAGAAATTTGGATTGAAAATATTATAATAAATAGATATGTAAATGTTTTATTATAAAATTTTATATTACCAAATAAGTTAATTTATGAAAAAACGATTATAATTAACAATAACACAAAAACATAACAAAAAGAATTTTAGTATAAAAAATAATAACAATAAGATTAATTTAAAAGAGTCTTGTTATACCCTGTTTAGGACAAGACACGTGGCAAGCCTATGAGATGTTTAAACAGTAAGTTTGCCAACAATGAGCTCGGAGGATACCTGAACAATGAATGACCTGGCCTTCATTAGGAACATGAAATTTTTCAGTCACCAAACATCACATGAACTCAACTGCTTTATCTCATCAAAGTCAGAAGGGAGGACAATATTGCCTTGTCACAGACATTCTCGTTGCATCAAGATGTCCCCCCACGTGCTCTATGGTAATGGCTATATGGCAAGTCTAACACGTTAACGCCATATTGCATGGGACCCTCACCTATAAATATCCCCTAGAACGATGAAGATAGGATCGGCCCTTCAAGAATACTAAGCCTATACTCTCTCAAGATTCTCCCAGCTCTTGACCTTCAAACTTTTTCCTCTGTCATTCTCCATACCCTTCGCCTCTCCGCCTTGACTGGGTGAACTGGCCTTCTCAGCAACCATTCTCCTCTCTTCTGCATCCTTTACTTGCTGTGTCCAGTATCAACAAGTCTTGTAAATATTTAAGTTATGTTTAAAATAAATTATCCAATATAATTTTAAAAGGTAAGGAGTAAAAGAGTAATTTATCCAAAGTTAAAATTAAATATTTAAAATGAGGAGTGTCATGTGTTAAAAAATTGTAATGTGAACTACACTTGTTTATTTAGGACATTGTAATATATAATATATATGATTCATTTTCTTATTGAAATTAGAAATAATAGTATTATTAAATTTATAAAAATACTTGTATTATTTAAATAAATTGTGAATAAAATATGAATTTTATATTTTAATTTATTTTAATTTCATTTTATCTTGACTATAATTATAATTTTAAATGATATATATTATCAAATTTATTATTAGTTAACATATTGTGTGCATGCATGGATTTAAAATTTAACATAATTATAAAAAAAATAAAGTTTGTATTGTAATAGCTTGATTTTCAGTGGTGTCAGAAACAGTGGTTTGAGGCCACCAAATTCGGCGAGTAAGCTCGTAAATTATATTATTTAATATTTACAAGTCAAATAGGATTTTAAAAAGATTTTTGAATTAGTAATTTATATTTTATAATGATTTATTAGGTTCGAGTGGTAAAACCCTAGGTCTGTGGTTTTAGAAAATGAGATATCGAGATCTCATTTCAATAAACAGAGCCATAAATATTTTTATAAATATTTACGGAGTGTCATTAAGGTAGTATTAAAGTTTCGTTGAAAAATTTTAACGTTTCGATAGTTAATTAATTAAAAGGACTAAATTAAAATTATACAAAACTTGCTAATTATAATAATTAAGTGACTAAATAGCTTAATTAATAAATGAGAGAGGACTTAAGAAACAATTATGCCTAAAATAAATGGATGAGGCCGCATATGAAGGAAAAATAATAAAATGAAAGGATTCAATGAATAATTGTAAATTTGTTGAAATTAAAACAAGATTAAAAGGAGAAAAAGACATTTTCTCTTGACCTTTCTATTTTTCATTGACGAAAAATCATGGGAGTTTAACTTGGAAGTTCTTCCATTTTATACTCTTGCATGTAAGTTCAATTTAGCCCTGTTTTCAATAATTTTTATGTTTTTAGATCGTTGCAACTAGGTCTAGCTAACCCGTACCTTCGATTTTGAAACTGTTAAAGATTTTTAATGTTACCATTGATGAATATATATGATTTTAGATGTTAAATTATGAATTTGAGATATTGGTTGATATTTAAAAGTATTTTGTTAAGTAATTTTGATGAATTTTCCGATTAGGTACTAACTTGTTGAAATAGTAAAAAACACAAGGGTTTGTTGTGAAATTATTGCAAAAATGGGCTCTATTGAATGCCATGAATATTCGGATAGCTTGGATTTGTGTTAAAAATGGTTAATTTGCATGTTTTGGGTTCAGAGACCAAATTGAATAAAAATAAAACTTTAGGGGAAATTTTGTAAAAATGTAAAAAATAACCAAATCACATGAAATGAATTGTTTTGGTTAATATTTTTAATGAAATTATTAATTTAGACCAGGATTGGATGGAAGATAAAAAATGGATAATTACCAAAATGCCCTTAAATCTTGGTATTTCTGCAATTTAGTCAGGTAAGTTCGTATGAACTGTATTCTATATAATTTTGATTAAAGTGAGTGTTAATAGGTGATTATATTGTGATCAAATTAGTGTATATATGTTAGTCTGCAAGTTGTCGTGTTATGAAACGACATACGATGATTACCGAGTCCCGTTTGAACCTTAGAAATTTGAAGAATACAAATGGCATGTCATTAGGGTTCCTGATTTGGTTGTGATCCTACATGTGTTGCAGACGTACCACAGCTCTCTTGAGCTTCTTGATACTTGACTCTCATGAGATTCCTAGTTAACAGCTCTCTTGAGCTTCTTGATACTTGACTCTCATGAGATTCCTAGTTAACATCTCTCTTGAGCTTCCCGATATTTGGTTTGCAGGAGCTTCCCGATATACAGCTCATATGAGCTTCCCATTATGTGGCTCGAAAGAGCTTCCCGTTTACTGCTCTTATGAGCATACATGCATATGAATTGATGGATTGTAGTTCTGTCACTTCATGTGTGTACTACCAGGGTATCCAACGATATTCTAAACGGTTCAACAGGAAATGTTCTGTTACGAGACGATATGAGTTCGATACGAACTAATACAAGTAAATATATGAAATGCATGGAAATGATGGTACATGATATATGGATATAATGATATGGATGATATATGTTTATGAAGAAACGGTAAGAGAATGATATGTATCATGACATGTATATATGTGAATATCTTTGATATGTTGATACATGGAAATTATGTAAGTTGAGATGAGTAATAAACTCAAGTGTGACATGTTGAGAAAATAAGTTTACCAGTGTTGATTTTATATGAAATATGTTCAAGTACACTAATAATTGTTGTTGTTTGATGCTTAGGCAAGTGTCAAGCTATTGGTTGAGTGGTAATATGTTTATAATATGTTCAATAAGCTAATAAAAAAACACTCCATAAATATGCTCCAAACTTTTTCTAGTTTAGCTTTGAATAGAAGCATGAGAAATCAAAGACATGAGTGCGCAATGTTAGCTAGATTGATGCAAAAGGGTTGGTTGCCTCCTAATTTGAAATATCAATGGTCACTAAACTATTAGTAAGTTTACATTTTGGTCACTCAACTTCAAAAAGTTACAAAATGGTCATTAAACTATTCAAAAATTTTCATTTAAGTCACTTGTTAAAATGGTTGTTCTATTGCCTTTACTGTTCGCACCACTTGCACTGATTGAAAAGCTATCCTTCCTCTTCTCTTATACACTTTAGTTTTTTTTCATGAAGTAGCTTTGAACGTCACAAATCTACAAACTAAAATCTAAATAGCTTTCTTCTTCGATCTTCGACACTGACCGTCAGATCGACTTGAATTTAAAGTATGTTCTTCTTGTCAATGGATACTAATCCATCATATCGACCATTAAAAGGTTGCTTGGAGCTCACTAGCCGAACTTATAAAAAAAGTTAACAACCTAGTGATTTAAATAAAAACCTAATAGTTCAGTGACTTAAATGAAAATTTTCAAATAGATCAATAATCATTTTGTAACTTTTTAAAGCTCAAAAACCAAAACGTAAATTTACTAATACTTTAATGACCTTGACTATAATTTATCCAATATCCATTAGGATGATTGGGTTGGTTTTGATATAGGTGAATATGAGTTGAATCAATTTCAGTTTTAAAATTTTTAGATCAATTTGAATTAAAATCTTTTCGGGTAACGATGATTTTAGGTTTAAGTCATTTTAAATTTGTATCATTTGGGTGTTTAAGGTCAAATTATCTTGGGTTTAGATGGTTCGAAGTAGTTCAAGTCATATTTTAATTTTAGGTCATTTTTAGTTTAAAATAAACATGTTCGAGTTATTAACTTTTTATTATTAAATTAAATTCAACTAAATTTTAATTGAGGAATTGAATTTTTGTGTTCATATCAAAATTGTTAGGTTTACTCTAATGCAAGATCCCAGTGGAATAATAATAAGGGATAAATTTTAAAAGTATACTCGAACTTTGATTCAATATGTAATTTCACATATGAACTTTAATTTGGTGCAATTATATACATGAAATTTTGATCGTGGTTTAAACATATACATGAAACTTTAATTTGTATTCAATCATACACATTTAAAGATAAATACATCAACTTATTTTTATATAGGATATATATAATTATTTTTGTATGCAATATATAAACATAAAATAATAATATATCAATAATTGTGTTAATGATTTGTAATAATTGAATCAAAAAAGCGTGTGACATATCCCATTGAGTTCCTACATTTTCGCACCTTGAGTCAACCCTTACCGAATTCAAATTAAATAATAAAAAATAATTTTAAAATTTAAATTTAATTATAAAAATATATTAAATATCAATTAAAAATATTATTTTATTATTATTTAAATAGTGAAATGAAGGGACAGAACCAACCTGAAAACATATAAGAATTTATGAAACTGAGCCTTGATCTGTCCCACAAACACCTCTGCTCCTAACTATACTGTATTTTTTAAGACAATGGGCTTTTAATATCCTGCAACGAAATATATCTTTGCTATACCAAAAACTTTTAAGTTTTTTTCTTTTATTTTGGATTCAATTTTTATAGAAAATGGCTAATTTTATGTGATGTCCCCAAAATTAGGGGTCAAATTTCAAATTAACCCTTAAACTTCAAAACATTCTATTGAATGATTCAAAACCATCTAGTTGCAACACTTGTATGTTTGAGGCGCATGCCGCAATTAGTTTTGTCTCACTAGTTGACAACTAATGGAAAAGTTAATGGAATGACTAACTGGATGAACTAATTGGAAAGCTGTTGATCATTTAAGGACTTAATTAGAATATTTTAAAATTTTGAGATCAGTTTAAAATTTAACCTATAATTTGAGGATATCCGATGTAATTAGAATTTGTCCTTAAAATGAATTGAATTTTAAATTAAACTTGGATTTTCTATAGGCTATTATTTAGTTTATTTATTATTGAAATTTACGTAGTACATGCCCGATTAGCTAGGATTAGAATCAACTCAATACAAAGCACAACAAGTTAAAAATCAGAATATATCTGACAATGACTCACGCCACGCATTGTGGGATTTAAACCTAAATAATTCTAGAAAAACCCACACATATTATTTGTGTATAGTGAGATTCAAACTTGGACACAAGGGTGAAGCAAAAAAATATTTTGGAGGGTCAAGATTAAATTATATATTTTTATGAGAGTTAAAATACAATTTCATTACTATATTGACTTATATCTTTATAAATTTTTTTAAAAAAAACTAAAGCAACAAATTTACATTTTAGTGGTGGCCAAAGCAATCGCCTCCCTTCCCTTCACCTCTACTTAGATATTCAAAGTTCTAATACTTCAATGTTTATTAAGGGCGAAACTAGGGGTTGGCAGGGGCCTGCCCCCCTAAAATAGAAAATTTTCTATTTAGACATTTTGAAATTTTTAAAATTTTAAATTAGTAAAGATAAAATTACACTTTGCCCCCTAGAAATAATAAAAAATCAATTTAATCCTTTAAATATTATAAAGATATAGGTTATGAGAAAAATAAAAGTACATTTTTACTATTGTAAAAATTACAATTTAATTTCGACCCCTAAACAAATTTTCTAGTTTTGCCCTGATATTTATCAACCCTACCAATAATATCGAAGTATCATTTAAACCAGAATTTTGTTATTAATATTTCTCCTTTTGTCATCGTGGACATTGCTCAATCTAGGGACTTATGTATATGAGAAAGAGATATAAAAGAAATATTTTTTAGATGATATAATGAAATATTGCCAACCAAGTTTCAGATGACATTATTGGGTCACAAAAACAAAACATTAAAATATGTAGGTTGGCTGGTCGGATTAGAATTTTAATGAGGAAAAAAGGTCCCCTCCAATGGAGCAATAAGGACACAATCTAATCCTTTGGGACAATATTCTTTAACAATTTGTCCTATTTTGAAGGGTGGGATGTATCATGGAAAATTTTGTCCCCAAAGGTTGCTTCTAGAGATGTGAAAGCAAAATTTTCAATGGTTAATAACTGAAGATAAGATTGGAAAAGGGATTTGATTTCATCATATAGTTGACGATGAATGGTTTTTTTTTTTTAATAAATATGTTATAATAAACGTCGACAATGGAACAATTGCAAAGTAATAAGAAAAAAATGAAAATATACAGATTTTATGTGAAAATCCTTTTGGGAAAAAACCACAGGTAGAGGAGAAAAAATTCACTAATATTGAAAAACGAATGATATAAAAGGAGTTTCAACTATATCCTGAAAAACTTTGTTCTAATCAAAATTAAATAGAAGAAGAATAGTTCTATACGGATTCAACTTGTGTTGTATGGTCCGTACCGCCAATCGTAACCTCAATCCAGTTTTGTGCTTAATGGGGATCTGTGGTGTGCTAAAAATATTTATTTTGGAGAAGTGATATAAGTAAAATTATATCAATTAACCATACAACGTATCGATCAGTATAAGCATAATTAATCATTACAAAATATAAATATATATATGGTTTAAAATTTAAATTAAAACAATTTAAAATTTGTATAAACTAAAATACCTGACCAATAAAATCAATCTTACAGATTGGTGGTCCAAAGGTTATATATATATATATATATATCCCTTTTAGGTGAACACAGGGAATTGTATTTAACTTGAGATGAAATATTGTGTCCCTTTTTGTCTTTATATCTTCTTTTCAGAAGGTCTATTCTAAGAATTAATTATGGAGCAGCCCCATTTGCTACAAAGTATTTTTTTTTATAGAGTTGGTAACTAAAAATAACTTTTCTTTTAGCAAATTAAATTTGTAATACGGTAAATTGGATCGATACATGCATAGATAATATGAAATTTATCAAAAATAATTCAACCAAGTTGATAATTTTCAAGCTCAAAAGATTAGTCAACTTGCGGCGAATTTTTGGATGGAATCTATGCAATTATGTGCTGAGATGTCTGCATAACGTTTGAAGAGCTATCTCTTAGCTTTGAAACGCACTTTGAATCACTCAATTTCGGCTTTGGGAACTCAAGTTATGACCATTTTAGCGAAGACTGCGTGGACAGAATTTTTGGACGGGATTATTATGGGAAATTATGAGTTTTAAACTTCAATTCGAGTTTAAATCATATTGTGTTCGACTTTTAAGCTTAATTTTATTATATGCGAACCCAATATTGAGTTTTAAACTTTTAAGATATTTTTAAGTATTTAAAGTTGTGTAAGAGTTTTATGTTTTTTAGTCAATAAGAAAGTTTTGTTCTACTAAATTTACTTCTTATTTAGATTAATCAGGTTTCATTGTACTTAAGGGTTTTATTTTGATGTAATTAACTAATTGATATAAAGATCTCTTCATTATTCATTATAGATTATAAAGATACCTTGATTGAGATTTCTTTTTTGTTTATTTTATAAGTAGGTTTTCTTCTTGGTTTAAAAGCCGTGGGAGAACTCTTCACCTTCCAATTTACTAGGGTTCGACCTTAAATGATTGGTTAGAGCCATTTGTGGAGCTTGTTGAAAAATCATTCTTCAAAAGGTTTCATAGGACATCGATTTGTCATCACCATTGGTTGTTTTTATTGAAACTTTCGTTCCATCATCCATCTTATTTTCATTTTCTTCCATTATTTATCATTCAATTTGTTAATGATTATTTCTTAAAAGGTTGATTAGAACTATTAATTGAATTTGTTGAGATTTATGTTTAAAAAAGGTTCAATTGGATACTTATCATGATCAAGCCTCAATATGGCATATGAGATCCAAAAACATTGTGAAGTCCATAGTTTTCACTTTTCACACAATTATAAGATTAAGGTTATATGATTCAAGATTTAAATTACTATTTTCAAAATTGGATCGGTGGTTGAATCGATCAAGTCATTATTTTGTCAATTTAACTAGTTCAACCAGTTCATCTAGTTCTACTAAATAAGTCACTCAAAGATTTAAAAAAATATTGATTCAAATCAATTTTTGTTCGGTCCGTACTGATTTCTGAATCAACTAATCTAATCGCTTTCTCTAGACTAATACCATGATTGGTTCCCTATCAGCCAATTTGGTCCGATTCAAACTACATTGGTTTAAACCTTAAACCCTGTCAAATTAACCAGTTAAGGACAACGAGAATTAACCAATTCTCAATCTTGATCCCCAAGTCCGTCTCCGGTCAAGGCATAATTCTAGGTATCTCATTGAATCTCGTCATCTTCCCCATCTTGCCGTTACTGTGCTTTTTATTCTGCAAGTTACCTCCACTCTCTTTAAATTCCCCCATTGACTTCTACATCAGAATGCACTCGAATTACCAACTCCGACGCTCTCATATAACATACTTTCTTCTGGCAGATTCATCCAAAGTCTAAACCAAACTTCAAAGCCCAAATATCTTGCATCCAACCCAACTCCATCACCATAAGACGTAAAAGAGAAAAATGTTATGGTTTTTATTCAATAATGATTCCAACCCAGATTACAATTTGGGTTCAAAAACATTATGTTTTGAAAATTGTTTATTAGAAATACATATGTTTTGATTTAAAATTAATTCTTGATTATTGAAATTTAAAAAAAAAAACTACAAAAATAGTCACTTTTATTTGCTTCAAGTTACATTTTAATCATTTTAATAACTTACGTTATCGTTTTGTTACGAAGTGGTCACTTTACCATTAAACTCCGTTACCTCCCTAATGACGATCCTATGTGACAGTACAAATGGGTTTTAAGTACCAACTTGGATGTCCTACGTGACAATCCAAATTAAATTTATTTTATTAAAAACCTATTTTCATCCCAGCAACTAGACCTTCAAGTTGGCATTTAAAACCTATTAAGACTGCCACGTAGGACTGCCATTAGGGAGGTAACGGAATTTAACGGTAAAATGGCCACTTTGTAACTTTGTAACAAATCGATAACGTAAGTAATTAAAACGTAACATTTCAAACATAAATGATTAATATGTAATCTGAGACAAACAAAAGTAACTATTTTTATAGTTTACCCTTAAAAAAAATCATCTTTTATCTAAAGATATATTGTATTGGAGACCCACCCTAGAGGGAAATAGCAAATGAACAAATAACGAGAAGGGAAAAAAAACAAACTTTTATAAATTAATTTAATTTCTTTCCATAATTTGAACCGAAAATTTCTCACAAATGAGAAATACAAATAAACTCTAAGAGTGAACAGTAGGCTCATTTAGGATTTTATGAATATAGATATAGGCCCATAATGTGGAACATCTAAGTCCTATGTAAAATTACCATGAAATAGATGAGAAAATTTTATATAAAGAAAAAAGATGCTATTTTCATTTCCAAGGCAAGCTGCCATAGTAAGGAAAGAAACTTAAAAGGTTGATTACATGCATACATATACATCATATATATACATGCATACATACATGCATGCATGCATTCAAGGGTTTTTATTAGACATACTTGCAGTAAATCTTGAAGTCCCAGGACATGCACAAACTGCAGTGAACCAATTTAGCTTCAAGTATAATAGTTGCTTCCTGTACAATATTATTCATATATTATCTCCAGGTTGGTCTTTTGTTGTTCAAACTGGTAAGAGATATAAGACAGAAACAATGTAAGCCTAAATCATCATGTGCTTTGTCATTTGTTCGTCATAAGTTCGAAAGTTAAAATGCCAGATAACTAAGACTTGAAGCACTCGTTTACATGGAAGGCTAAAGTTCCGGTTTTAGCACAATTGATTCAGGGAATTACTCTTTAAGAGGTGATATCTAACAAATTTGGAGTTCAAAGCATTAGAACCCCTTTCTTCGAGGCTGCAGGTCTCTAGGGGAAAGCAATCGATTGGTTCGATTAAGAAAACACAAAAACAACTTAATCAGCTAACCTCATACTTTAACCGATTGGCTAACTGACTTAAGTCTTAACTGACCTAACCAAACGGACTTAACATTGTTCAGTTCAGTCACTTGAGACAGCTAAGCCTTATCAAGGGGTGTGCCACACTGAATGTCATGTTAATGCTTTTTTTGCAAAAACTTTCTACTTGAAAAATGCAAAGCAAAAATTTCAGAAAGAAACAGAGGTTGCGAGCATAATAAGTTACCTTGCATTTCAGGCCCGATTGAACGGGTAAAGATAGCTAACCGAGACATTAGAAAGTAAGGCAGGTGAAGCAATCAGTCAATGAGGTTCCATGGAACGGTATAGCCTTACGGGAGGTCCTTGTAACTTGATGGGACTGATTGGATAACATCGAACTTCTCATTTCTTGGGCTCTCCTCTGAGCTGATCTCAGTTTATTCATTATCTTATCCATTGACGAGGATCTCTTCTTTTCCAGCTTCATCTGAAACACATTGTTGCGTCAGAAATGATGACGATAATAAGTTCTCAGGTCATGCTAGATCTGTTTCTTTTTTGCCACAGATTATTGAGTTGGCAATCAACATCGTTGGTTTTTTAGCAGTTTTACCTTAAAAAAGTATATTCTACTTTAGATAAATGGATCCAAAATGATTCAAGTATCATACAGTTTTTTTTACTTTTTCGTTAAATATCTCCTTTCCAATTACTTCAATTGTAAACGGAGAAGTATTCAAGTAAAAAGCAACCTCTAGTTTCCTTATTGCTGCCTCAGCTTTTGCCTTCTGCAGATTCTCCCATGCAGTGATTTTGGCTTCTTCTCTTTCGTATCTGCAAAAGTGAAAGAAAGACGTCAAAATATGAACATTGATCAAATATGTTCTGTAAGCATTTCAATTTATGTTCTCTGATATTGGTCAACTTTTTGGCACCTAAAGATGAACATTCTGAAAATTCTTTTCATCTAAATAGGCTATGTGCTCCATTAAAGTAATACGTTGGTTATGGTTAGGCAAAACCATCTTACGTAGAAACGCACTTTGCTGTCTCAGTCACATCCCAGGTTGGTGTACGAGTGTCAGCGGCTTTCTTTCTCCAATCATCAACGATTTCTGAGCTCTTTGCAGTGTTTCCAGCTCTATGCTTCTTTGACCACCTAGTCATGGTGACTCTTTCATCTATCTGTACATCTCTCACTTCTGATTTAGAGGCATGGATGCTTTGCAGTTCCATGATCGGTAGAGGAGATGGGGTGGAGAGAGAGAAAGAAGCCGATTCTTTGGTTGATGAGCAAGTGCTACCCTGTGGGCTCATTTGGGTTGCCATGTCTCTTCTTGAAACCGTACGAGAAATATCAGTGGCTGCATCCTTGACCATGTCAAGATTTTCATCTGCATCTTTGATGAAAGTACAGTAGGCTTAGAAATTATCATGATAAGAGCAACTTATGTCTTAATAGAGCGGAGCAATTTTGTATCATAAGGATAGATATGTACCTTGAGAAGGCAATGATGGTGGACTTACGACCTCAGAGCATCCATGCACACTAACAGAACGGGCCATGCAAGGCTCAGTTCGAACAGCAAACCCACCACCATGGCTACGAGAATGAGCTACCAAACCATTTGCTGAAATTATACCAGCTGAAAAAGGAGAACCAGCCATGAAATTCCCCATGTTACCCCCATCAAGGATGTACATCGAAGGCGAATACAAAGAATTGTAAGCAGCCCCAGGAGGACCAAGTGGACCACTCTTTGATTTCGGTCTTCTTTGAGGATGCATGACAGATTGTTTCACACCACTATTCCCTGGACTAAGAATCCACCTTTCAGCATTTTCCCACTTTGAAGGTAAAGTCCTTCCATTGTTACAAGGCAACATCCCAGCAACATTCCCCTGCCTCTTTACACCATTGTTGTGCAATGGTACTCGTTCAGAACTCGAACCCTTCTGCATCCCAGCACTCAAGTTATTGTGATGATGATAATTGGGAGTCCCGGGACTAGGAAAGGCACCCGATTTCCGTGTTGAAACAGAGCTTTTCTTCATAGTCCCCAACCGTGGAGACGAAGCTGAGACATTATTTAGATCTAATGAAGTGGGTATTCGTGAAGCTTCAGATCTAATCTTCCTATCCTTACAATCTATATAAAAACAATTCAACAAAAAAATGAAGCTAGAACTATTTAAGGTAAAAGAAACAATTTCAAGAAAGAAACTAAAAGGGTACCTTTAGTAGCAAGAGAGAATGAGTTTCTTGCTGAATCTATGAGTTGATTTTCGTCCTTTACATGAACTGTATCGTTTTCATCTTTTTCAACTAAAAGTGAAAAGGGGAAAAATAAAGGAGTGAATTTTGAAATACATTTTGTTCTCTTTCGTTGCTTTCAGTTTCAACTTTAAAGAAAAATGGTAACGATAAAAAGGGGAAAAATATTTGCGTGCACCTTTCACTTTCTCTCCTTTTCTGGAGAAACGACTGTGATTAAGGACTGCGTTAGCTTTGTTTGTATTTGAATCTGGTCCACTCAAACTCTCATTTTGATCTCCTGTTTCATGTCCTGCCAAATGCTGCAAACAAAAATAGCATTTCAAACACTATTTCTCTCTTTTTTTGCCCCTTTTTTTCAGGAAAAAAGATTAAAAATCAAATCAAATAATAAAGAAAACAACATGCAAATTAATCAACAATGATCGATCACACAATGCACTCATGCATTACACTGAGAAATTGAATTAAAGAGGAAAAAGAATCAACACTATTCCTCTTTTTTTCCTCCTTTTCCCTTAAAAAAATTTTAAAAACAGATAAAAAAGAGAGAATAAAATAAAATAGCATGCAACTTGATCGACAATGATAGATCACGATGTACATTGTTACTCACGGCTTCCTCTGCTTATGCATTGCACTTAGAAATTGAAATAAAGAAGAAGAAAAATCAACACTATTCCTCTTTTTTCCTCTTTTTCCATTAAAAATTAACAAAAAAAACTTTAAAAAAATTAAAAATAGCATGCAAATTGATAAACAATGATCGATCACGATGTACACTGTTAGTTACACAGCTTCCTCTACTCATGCATTGCACTGAGAAATTGGAATAAAGAAGCAAAAAAAAAAAACACTATTCCTCTTTTTTCTCCCTTTTCTCTTAAAAAATTGAAAAAATACTTAAATCAGATTTAAAAAATAGCACGCAAATTGATCAACAATGATCGATCACGATGCACATTGTTAGTTAACAGCTTGCTCTACTTATGCATTGCAATGAAAATTTGAAAGAAACAAGAATGGAAAAAAAATAGAATGATAAGTTGAAATTTTTGAAGAAGTTTACTAAAGAGAGTTCGGAAGCTAGAGAATCATGGTCGTGAGCATCTGAGGCGAAAGAACAGCGATCGACACTAGCTGAAGCTGAAGAGAAGAGGCTGAAATTGGATTCCGGAGTGAATATAACTGAGTCGGGACTCGCATCCCGAGCTCTATAACTTGATCTAATGGTGCTTTGTTCTTGAAACCCTTGCTCCGCCATTTTTTTTTTCTTCTAAGCTTGTTTCTCTTCTTCTTCTTCAAATGTCGCCTATTGTTAATCTGCTTATATGATTTATTTATGGCTTAATTGTGCTCTCAGTGCTTTCCCTTTTTCATCATTTGAAATTTAGTCCTTACTTTTAATTCCGTCTTTAAAATAAATAAAAAATTTGTTCATTTAACCAATTTAAACTCAAGTGGATGTCATGTGAGGAAATATATTATATTGACTTTCATTCTGATCGTACAGCAGAATTTTACAATTTAAATAGAAAATCTTCCTATCTGAACTTATTGGTGAAATATCACAAAAACCCCTATATTAAGAGTTGAATTGTATTTTGCCTCTTTTATTTAATAGGTAGGTAAATTAGTTCCAATACATCAGATCAAAAAGCCAACTGATCCTTTTCGTAAAAAAAGTCTTTTGTTTTTACGTTAAAACATGGCTTAGCTGATAACATAACTAGACAATTATATATGATGTATAACTAGTTTTTAATAGTAGAAATTGATAGAATTTTTAACAATTTGACCAATTTGCTTTGTGATTTAATGTTCTAATGTACAAGAATTAATTTACTCATTTTTGAGTACAGAAACAAAATATAATCCAACTCGTAATATAACCATAATACTATCACATTTACTTATTTAACCTTCTTCACATGCAATATTTGCAATATAATCAAATTTTATTTTAAAAGTGTTACATAATTCAATTTAAATTATATTAAATCATAATCTAAACTTCAAATATGTGAAAGAGAACATGCATTATGGGCGTAATTATTTAGTATTTTTCTTTAATTGTAAGGGTAATATGGACTTTGGGCTTCCTTTTATTGATAAGGAAAAATGGATGGGTGATATTATTATTTATTTATTGCTGTCGTGTTAAAGACAAATTAGTACGAAAAAAAGGGTCCTTCAATAATAATAAAAAGTAAGGGAAAACGGCACCGTCGGAGGAGAATTTCGGTAAAACTATCATGAAAGCCCATATTGTCCCTTCTATTAAAAGAATAGACAAATTAGCTTCTATATATTAATTTAAAGAGTAAATCAGTCTTTTCTGTTAAAAAACTCCATCCATTTGTGCGATTAAGAATGAGTGTGGTTGAAGGACCAAACAGTGATACGTGGTGTGCCCAGCCCGAAGGCCCGTCTGAAACGTGGGGGGGTTGGACAAAAATATAGGCCCGAAAAATAGGGTTGGGCAAAAAAAATAAGGCTCATTTGGAAAATGAGTTGGACCTCGAGCAAGCTTTTTTGGCCTGAGTTCAACCTAAATTTGCAAAAAAAAAAAAAAAACTTGTTGTTGTTTTGTTGTCATTTAACTATTATATTGCTACTATTTAGTTAATATTATTTAGATATTATATAACTCTAATTTTATTGTTAATTTTGCTACTATTTTTAAGGCATTTACTTATTAAGTTGCATCTATCTCAGTGTTATTTAAGTATAAAGACTTTTCTAATTTAGTCTTTATACTTTCATTTCAAATTTATCTCTCAATTTTTCAAATTTCAAAATTCAGATCTAATTTTAAACTGTTCAAATTATTTTGCTAAATTCAAGTTAATTACAATGCTATTTTTTTAATTACATTGCAACCAAGTGAATATTTTTTTATTTCAAAATGTCATTTTTATTACAATGTCATTTAGTCGCTGTACTTTTAAAATTTCAGAATTTAAGTCTAATTATTAACACTATTAATTTTTAAAAATCTAAAAAGTGTAAGGACTAAATTTCAAATTTTTAAGAATATAAGTACATTTGGCAGATTTTAACCATAAAAACTGAGTCATCTTAGTACATCTATTATGAAAAGAATATAATGTTTTTATTTGGACATGAAATAAAATTAAAGGAATTATGGGGTGGTGGTGATCAAATCAAATCACTTTTAATTTTTCCTTTTTGACAATTTGGTCCCACCCATAAAATGTGGCGTATTACATGGAGCTATCATCTTCTCAATTTATCGGTTGACATAAGGGGCATTTCAACAGTTTAAAAATAATATTTTTAAATCGATAGTCAAATCGATCAAATTATTGATTGGTAGATTTAATTAATTAGGTTGATTCAATTGATTTGATTACAAATTATTAAAAATTCAAAAAATAATAATAAAAAGTCAAAAAATCTGAACTAATTTTTTACCTGGTTCAATTGATCTATACCAATTTTCAAGTCAATCGGTTTAAAATTTCTTTCCGAATCTATACCCCAATCAATTTTCGATCCAATTACTCCATCCGACCGATTCCCAATTCAACTAATCTATTTAGCTAATCCGATATACGACCTAAGATGATGAATATCTTAATGGAGTGGAACAATTATCGTAATGATAAAAAAACCTAAGATGTTTGATTATTAAAATATAAATTTTTTAATGTTAAACTTATAAAATCATTAGTGGAAAAATTAAAGATCGTGAAGCCACAATAAATATACGACTTGACTTGAATACCTTGGTACATTTAATTAGGGATGAGCAAAATTCGATTCGATTCGAAAATTTTGATAAAAAATTTATATTTTGAATTAAGTAGTTTGAGTTATTTGAGTTAATCAAGTTATTCGGATCAACTCGATTAAAAAAATTAAGTTTTTCGATTTAACTTGAATATGAATTACGCAATTTGAGTTATCTGAATAAAAAAAAAAGGTAAAACTACGTCGTTTTGATAAATGTTTACTTATTAAGTTAAAAGGCAAAACCATTATATTGTTTATGTATTTAAATAATCTTGTACTTCGTCTACTAGTTAAATAATCGGTCCATATAAATGCAACATTAAGTATAAATAATAAGATTTGTTAGCTCGACTCGACTTGGCTCGAAATTTTTTGATTCGATTCGAAAAAAATTCACATTGAATTCGATTGCTAAAATAAGATTTGTCAACTCGACTAACTCGAATTTTTTTTACTCGACTCGATAGAATACTTACCCTTATATTCAACCAATTAGAAGTATTTTTTAATATATATAATTTTTTTAAAATAAAATTTTAAGAGTTTTAGTTAAATTATAGAAAATTACAGTAAAATGTGAAGAATTAAAATATATATATATATAAACAGTACTAATTTTTTCAAAATTGTGAAAAACCCCACTAAAAATTTTGAATAGTCAATGTCGATTAACGGTGATTAACGATAAATCAACACCAAGTAACAGTGGTCAAAGTCAACAATAATTTTAAAAAATGTTTAATTATTTTTATTTTTGAATTTATATATTTTTGAATTTTTTATTTTTTGAGAATTTATATATATATATATATATTTAATTTCAATACATACGAACACCGCGTGTCCAATTATAATTGCTTAAAAGTGTCATGTGTTGAATTCTTATTACTTAAAAATGCCACGTAGTGCGTTCTAATTAGGCCAATACCAATTGGGTTTTTTAACACCATTAGACTATGCTGATTAACAGAATGTGTCTTTAATACCAATTTAAATCAGTGTTTTTAAATTCGGACCAATAGTAGAACCGATCAAGTCACTAATATTCAATCTGATTGATTCAATCGTCGATTCGTTTTCAATTAAAAAGTTCATAAAATTTTAAAAAATATATAAAACTCGATTCAATATGTTGAATTACCACATTAATAAATTTTTATCTCAATTCAACTGATTGTTTTTTATTAATTTATTCTCGATCTAATCTAACTAAAAAAAGCAAATGCATGCCAACCATTTATTTTATTTTTCTTCTTAGATTCTCTTTCTAATCTAACAAAGATTTTTTGTGTAGGAAAAGCAATACTCAGAGCTATTTATTACATAAAAAGGACGTATCATAGCACAAACAAATGAAAATTCTCCTTTCACTATCCATTCCCACACCAAAATTTCTACTCCACCCTTTAAATTTAATTATACCCAAATCGTTAACTCAAAACTTTACTGCAAATCATTCCACCTTCTTTTACTTGAATATGTAAAAATAAGATGTATTTCTCGATATTTATAGGTGTCGAGTTAAAAGTATAGTCAAATCATCATAGAATATATATCTTATATATTAGGAGAAAAGTATTGTAATGTATAATGTGTAAGATCTCAACACTTATGGGTGTCGAGTTTAAAGTGATGACTTTTGATTGATTTTGTTTGTTGGGTTAACCGACTCGTGTAATACAAGGAATAGGTTTTTTAGGGCTACTTCGACATTCATTAGTGTGTAGGTTAAAGTATGGTTAGATCACCGTATAATTCATGTTTTGTATGTCAAGAGAAGTATTGCAAAGTACAATGTGCTAAACCTTGATACTCATTGGTGTTGAGTTTATGGTATGTTGACAAGGGTATTAATTTGTACATTAAATATCGAGTTCTTATCTCATCCCATCGAAAATAAAGTCTCACGTGTTTCCAAAAAGAATATTTCCCATCGATCATACTTGTTACATCGAAAATAAAATCAATCAACGAGCTGGTGAAGAGGTATATTGATATTATATTCTTATTCAATGTAAGTGATTATTTTGTAACAAATATAATTGTATTTATTGCATATATTCGTGGTATTTGAGCACTATTTTTTATTTAAGGCGCAAATGTCAATCATTTGCTTTCATATTGAAGAGTGACAACATTCTTATTAGGTAAAAGATTTAAGTTAATGTAAGATATATCGAGTGACACATAAAATCTCAATTGGCTTCACATGATATATTTAAGGGAGCAAGATAAATATTATTCAAACGAGCATAGACAATGGGTTTTGCTGTGAGACCAACTAGCTCAGCATTCCATTTATAGTGAAATTATCTAAGATGGTAACTTTCAAACCTCTTAAAGCATATATGAAATGATTTTTGTTGATGGATCAAGCACCTGGACAACTATATATGTATTGTAATACCCAATTTTAGCCCGGGCTCACATATGGAAACATAATTTTTGAGGATATGCAATCTTAGATAGATATGCAATCCTAGATATGATATATGCAATCTTAGATATGATATGTAATCTTAGAAGATATGATTTTGTAATCTTAGAGATTTAATTTGTAGATACCCTTTAATTTCAGTCGTTGATGTAATTGATATGTACCGTTGGATTTGGGGAGGCTCAACTATAAATAGAGGCCTCTCCCTTCATTGTAAAGGAGGAAGGAAAAAAGAGAAAAGGGGGGAGAAAAAGAGGAGGAATAAAAAAAGAACGATTGGCAGTTTTTTAAAGGTGGTTTACTATTTTTTTCTTTCGATTATTTTTACTTATTTACGATTTTAAAAAAGAGAGAAGGTGATACCACTGCGAATTTTATTTATTTATTTTATTTAGCCCCTCCGCCTTTTAATGTTTTTGTAATTAAGTTTTCTTTATTTTTTAATTTACCCTTTTATTTATTTTAAATTCAAATTTAATCCTTTTGAACGACACCGTTTTAGAGGAGAAGGAAAATTTCCTTCCAGCCCTCTATGTAATTCGTATGCGTTCAAATTAGTCCTTTACTTTTATTTATTTGGATTTACCCTGATTTTTAAATTGCGATTCAATTTAGTTTTTATGTTCTTTTATTTATTTTATTAATTAATAGTGTAATTATTATTTTTATTCTATTTTTTATCTATATATATTCCTTTTATATGTACACACATATATATATATATTTTTTAAAACGAATATTTTCCTATATTTTTTAATGAATATTTTCATATTTATATGTATATATTTACATTTTTTAAGTGATTAAATACTCACCCTTTTTTTTTTTTTTTTAAATATACTTATTTTTATTATTTTATATATGTATGTATAATTATATTTTTTTCTTTATTTTCATAAGTATATTATGTATTGTATTTATATATAAATTCTATGACCTAAAATTTTATTTGTAAATTATATGTATATTTTAATCTTCATAATTTCCATGTGTACATCTTTTGATCCTTATTTATTTGTTTGCTATCCCATCCATTGTATAATTGTATTTACATTTAATATTTTGCATGTCATGGATTACCTTTTTATTTTGTTTATTCATTTGCTTATATTATTTTTATGTCGATGATGTATTTATTATTGTTATTGTTATTATAGCATTTGCATGTATAAAATCACGTTACATCATTTTTTACTCAAATTTAAAGATAGAAAAATTTTTAAAATTGAGATAATGTTCGTATTTAGGATTTTCAAGGGAATTGAGCCCTAACGTATTGGGTTCCAATTTTCTTCGTTAAATCCGATAATTGAGCATTTCTCTTCAATCAAAAAATAAAAACTCATTATTGGGAATTCAACACGTTGTGCCCTAACGTATTGGATGTGACGCATTGATTTCTCGAAATGAAGATTTTTTAAAAATCATAAAGGAAATATTACAAGTTTGGGATTCTAGAGGAATCGTGCCCTAACGTATTGGGTGTGATTTCTTAAATCTTGGATAAGTGGATGTTCTTTTAAAGTAAAGGAAATATTCCGAGTTTGGGATTCTAGAGGAATCGTGCCCTAACATATTGGGTGTGATTTCTTAAATCTTGGATAAGTGGATATTCTTTTAAAGTTTTATTGTACAAGTATTTTGGCCCAATTCATTTTTGGGGGAAAATTAGAATGCTGTGCCCTAACGCATTGGGTGTGGTCTCTTCTTTCTCTGAAATAATAAGGGACTTAATACGTAGCCTATTAAGTTTTGCTAAGGATTATGTTTTTTTTTTAAATTCTCGACCTTAAGACACTAATTAATTAACTAGGTACCAATTTTGGGGGTTACGAGGGTGCTAATCCTTCCTCGTACGTAACTGACTCCAGGATCCGTTTTTCTAAAACTCGTAGACCAAAGTTTTTTTAGGTGATCCAATCACACCCTAATAAAATATTGGTGGCGACTCCCAATTTTCATTTTTTTTAAGTCGACAACCTAAAATTTTTGTTTTTCAAAAAACGGTTTCGACATGTATATTGGAAGTTTTTAAGTTGATATAATGGGAGGAGAAACGCGTTTCAGTACGTTCAAACCTACGTCCTCTTACACTAACAACAATAACAATGCTAATCAAGTTAAGACTCAACCGGCTAGACAACTATATGTATTATATAATTGACATATGTATAAGTGATAAATGGAATGAAAATGGAGAAGTTAGATTACCAAAATTGAATAAAATGAATGCATTGGTAAGTGGTGAGAAAGTAGCCATGTTTGTGAGGGGTTGGGCTCTGTGGGGAAAGTTGAAAGGCAAGGCTTTTAAACTATTTGTTTTTAGTCAGTTTGGTCCTGTTTTTGCAGTAACCCACGTGAGGCTTCACCAATTTCAGAATGCATGCTATTATTATTGGTCAGTGAGGTTAGGTTTTGTTTCATTAAAAACCAATAATGGACCCCCCCAGACCCTTTTTAGCAAGATGCCCATTTTATAACATAAATGCCTCTTTATAACATAACAACAAATTGCATAATAATACCCCACATTTTGACTCAAGCACTTCATACAATTTGCACGTCAAGCACTTCATCCCCATGAGTTCCTTTTATTTTATTTTAAAAAAAATTATAAGAGTAAATTACACCCAAAGTCATTAAACTATTGATAAGTTCACATTTTTTGATCATTCAATTTTAAAAAATTACCAAATAATCTTTGAATTATTCAAAAATTTTCATTTAACTATCTGAAAGTTTTTATTTAAGTCAATAGGATGTTAAGTTTTTTTTTCTTATAAGTTTGGTTAGTAAGCTCCAAGCAACGATTCGATGATCAGTACAATGAATCTATACCCATCAACAAGTAAAAGAATATACCTTAGATTCAAATCAATTTGACAATCAGTGTCAAAGATCGAAGAAGAAAGTTGTTTGAATTCTGGTTAGCAAATTCGTGACGTTTAAAGTTGTTTCATGTAAAGAACTTAATTGTAAAAGAGAAAGAGAGCTTCCAATTGGTGCGGGTGGTACAAAGAGAGAAAGTCATACAGCAGGGATTTTAACAGCTTGATAATATAAATGAAAACTTCCAGAATAATTCAATGACCAATTTGTAACTTTTTTAAAATTAAGTTATCAACATGTAAAACTTATTAATTATTTAGTGACCCTAAATATAATTTATTCAATAAAACTTTTTAAATCTTTTTAAATCCTTCGAGTGATGATATAGTACAATCTGAATCCGTTAATATGATTACACTTCAAAACCAATAATACCCCACATTTTGACTCAATAATTAATGCATCCATCTCTCACATGCACTTTCACATCTACTAAATTATGCAACATCCCGAGGGATATGAATGAAAAAATTGTAAAAATATATTTATAAAAATTTTAAAAACTAAACAAAATTATAGTTGAAATGAGGTTTTGAAAATTTTGGTTTAGATTTATTTTAGGTTTAAATTATTTTAATAGATCTTAGGTTAATTTATAATATTATTCAATTACAAATATATTTTTAAAAAGTTAAACTAATTTGCAAGTCTTTATGCCATTTATTAGAGGTATTTAACTAAATTAACCGATCAAATTTAACTCGACTTGGTTAACCATTAAAAGTTCCAATTTGATTAACAAAAGAACTTTTACAATATTTCACGAATAGATTAATTTAATTCGGTTAACGAAATTAATCGAAATTTGATCATTTTAACTAGATATGTAAAATTATATATTAAAGAATTACTTGAAGATGTTAATTTTGTTAACTTCAATTAATCGAATCGAATCAACTGATTAACCCCTACTTTGGAAAATAAGATGATCTTTAGTCTCGGGTTTGGAAGCAATAAAAGTAAAATTCAACATTTTTAAAACACGATAGTTGATAAATTACTTCTTGTTTTTTTCCCTTAAATTACGTTAAAACACGATAAAACATTTTTAATATTCAATTTTACTGCTAATTATAATATTAACTATTTGCTTGAAAATTAAAACAAAGCTGCTCACATTTTATAGTAGAGGTGAAATTAACTAGGAGATCACTGTATTATAGGGACCGTATCAAATTAGCCCTCTATTATTAAATGAATCAATTTAACCCTATACTATTTAATGAAATCTTTTATTTGAAATTAAATTGCAATTGGAAAAAAATTGAGACTTTTTTTACAGCAAATGTTAAATATGATACAATTTAGACTTATTTGATTCTTTTTAATAATATAGGGACTAATTTGATGCAATCTCTATAATACAGGGATCTCCTAAGTACTTTAACCTTTTTAAAACAATAATGCAAATGAAACTACTTCTGACTTTGCATCAAAACCACTTACCTTAATGTATTGGAGTACCGTATACACGATTTTCGGCTCTCAGTACAACACCGTGTGCCCTAAAAGTGGCTGAAGACATGACGGACGAGGATGGCCGGTTGTTAGAACCGGCATAAAGAGATGAAAATATCCTAGCCTAATCATAAATCAGATAACTAAGACAGAATGGTCGACACAAGATTGTCAGCTTTCCGATGTTGTCCAAGGCATATAGTCTCTATACATCACCCTATACCTATTCCTTGGTTGACATAAATATACAGCTGTGTAAGTCATAAGGCGACTAACTTGGTGCCCTACATTGTTGGTGAGTTACGTTTTTCGTTTTTGTAGAGAGAATATCAAAGCACTAGCATTACTTCCAATATCGACGTAATCAAAATTGGGGTCGAGGTGAAGGGAATCAACAAGCTTATGATCCATAAAAGACTGTCCTCAGTCTCCTTCGTCACTTAAAAAGATAGCTGCTGATTTTATTGTCCTTCAAATGCCTTCAAATGCCGTATCCGTGAAGTAAGCAGTTATCCCCTTCAACTTGCCATTCAAAAAGTTTTTCTCAACCTAAGATCAAAGATATTCGCCTTGAGCAACAAGAAACTAAAAGATTGAACAGCCGAAAATAAAGCTAGTGAACGATTACCCGTCTAAACTATTAATATGATTATATATATAACTCTGCAAAACTAGAATTGGAAAAGAAAACTGGGAATAATATGTAGAAATCCTAATTAAAAACGGATTTGTGTAAAAAGCACAAATCGTAAAATTAGTAAGTAGACAACCGAGGCTGTCAAGGATTGAACTTGCTCGCTAGAACAAAGACCTCAATTTTGATTACATCAACTTATCACCTAAAATTTGTGAGCCTGATTTATTCTTGCTACAGATTATCGAGAAAGTTCAACCCTAAGAAACAACTGTAAACCAAACATCATAGCTCTAGTCAACATATCTAATGAACACATCAAGAATCTCCTATCTTACATCCCGTGGTAACCTACTAAGAGTATATATATCGATGAAGAGCACTAATGAATAAAATTTACAGTTACCTCTAATGACCAAGGAGGCTGTGCAGACAGGGACAATTCAGCCAATTGGTTGAGATCTACATTTCTAGGGAGAAACATGACAATTCTGCAGGAAATTTTCTTCGCAACGTTAAACAGGAAATATCTGCGGAAGAGTAATCAAAATGGAATTAAGACAACTATTAAGAGACACCAAAAACAAAATTTAAATAAATGGGAAACATTTTAGTATCGGAAAATACAAGTACCCGTCATGTGGCTTCAGCATTGTCTTCAGGTCATATATCTCTACTTTAGCGTAATCAGGACCTCCCCAAGGAGGAGATAAGAAGACAGTGTCTGCCTACGGCACCAGACACGTGGATGATAAAAGTTATAGAATCAAATAAAAAACCAAAACAAATGCATCGAAAAAGACACCTATCAGCACAAAACAAATACATGGATGTCAGCAAGTTTGGTGAATGTACCCAAGAGGTCCCTCTATTATAGGGATTAGATCAAATTTGTCCCTTTATTATTAAATGGATCAATTTAGCCCCTGTACTATTATAAAGAACCAAATAAGGCCAAATTGGAATAGAGAACAATTACCGTTTAGAAAACATCATTTACTGTTTAACAGAAATAATATTTTTAAAGTTTTTATCATTCTGTAAATGAAATCTTTTGGTCAGAATTGAACTGCAATTTAAAAGAATAATTTTAAAGACATTTTTCACACGGTAAATGTTAACTCTATTACAATTTGGACTTATTTGATGCTTTTTAATATTATAGGGATTAAATTCCATTTAATAATAAGACTAATTTGATCTAGTCCCTATAATACAGGGACCTCCCAGGTATTTTAACCCAAGAAATTACTAGTCAGCATCTTATTCAAAGTCTAATTATCTCTAATGTATCAAAAACTAAAACGTTGCAAAGGACACCTATTGACATAAAAGTGTCGAGTTCAAACCTTGGGAAAGCATGGTTGGTTTACGGAATGGAATTACTTGCCATATAAAGTAAGAACCAAAACTAAAATATGCAATAAGCTAAAATTGGTACCTTCAATTTAGGTGCTATAGTGAAAAAATCTCCGGTTACAAAGTCTATTTGGTCATTGACGCCATAGACAGTTGCATTCTGATATGCATAATCTATCTTCTTTGGATCAATGTCAATAGCAATAACATGTGCACTCCTGAAGAATCATGTGTTACAAGAAAATAATGGAAAAAAATATCACCAAACCAAGCAAAGGGGAAATAGAGTTTCGACAGTATTCACCTCTGGGCCAATTGAATGGCGTTCCCACCAACTCCAGTAAAAGAGTCGACTACAATGCCACTCCCGCAACGGGATGCATGATGCCTAGCTATAGACTCTGGAGTTACAGAAAACCACCCTTCCTCGTCCATTTTAATACCATCATCAAATCTGGAGAATAGTAGGTATCTCTGACACCAATATTTACCTATAATGGCGGAATGCTCCTCGGACATTCCTTGAAATTGAAGTTCTGTAGAAAGGAACAAAAACACAGTGAGTTAAAACGAGTTCATAGATAAAAAGGAAGGAGAACAAAAATTGCTGTATAAACCTTCATCATCCCGAGATAACTTCCTCTGAGATCGTTTTCTTGTTTTCTTTTTCCCTTTCCTAGTCACAGCCTCAAGCTCAGTATCCACCTGACCTTTTGCTAAAGCAACAGTCTCTAGAACAATTTTGTCAGCATCAGATATTGTTTCAGTGGGTGTCTTGGTCACACTGCAAGAAAACTAAGACCTCAGCGACCCAGAATGGAAACAATTAAAGCTAGGACCTATTGATTTTGTATTTATATGGTTAGTTTACATATGCACATAAAACAAATTAGATGCTTCATATCTGCTACGAGAACCAAACTGTTTAAAGCATGTTTCCTCAGCCAATATCATGCAAAAGAAGCAGTGAAATCACAGTTTCAGAAAAACAACTGCAGACCTACACTAAACCCGAAACTTATGTTCGATAAAAGAAGGTAATAACCTTTCAAGATTGTCCTGGACATCTGATATTAATTCTGATGTAAGTTCACCATCACAAAAGTCACTAGTCTCACAATGTTCACCAGCAAGCTCAAAACTCTTGCTTACAGAAGGTATTGTCAAATTAGAAGCAGCAGCAAGTTCGGTCCCGTTTGAAAGCTCATCAGATAACAGCTTCTCTAATCCACCATCATGTACGGATTTCTCAATGGAGTCAATAGCCATTTCATCTGACTTATTATCAAGGTTAGCAAAAACTAGATTTTCCATTCCCGGGGGTGGATCCCACATGGAAGCTTGAGTTTTGATATTATAAAAGTAGTTCCTCGAGTAGAAAGAGTCCCAATACACCCTCCAATCACCAAAATCCCCACCATATGTATGGTCATTACAATCAGAATCAAGCCCTTCTGAATTTGTAGAAAATGACTTGGGAACAAGTAGCTGCTGAGTGCCATTACAAGTACAAACCTTCTCAACCTTTTCGTGCTCCATCGAGCTTCCATCTTCTTTGTTATTACAATGATTGATACCTGGTTCCATTAAGCAATATTCTTGTAAAAGTTCAGCACCTAAACTAGTTGAGCTCACCATATTTATATCATCATCCTTAGACACAACATCACTCTGCCGTGCCAAGTTACATTCCCAAGCATCATTAGTCACAAGGTCAGAAATCCCATCGTTATTTTGTTCCATCCCAACCAAGCTTGTTGAATCTTCTTGCTTATGACCAAGGCATAGGGATCCATCAACACCCACTGCAACATCATGATAAGATGATTCACAAAAAGAACTGCTCGAGTTATCATGAAAAATAGGAGATTCAATCTCCATCTCACTCACTTTGGAAAATTCCATCACTTCTTCAATATCTTTATGACGATTAGAATGCTTTGGACGTGTACCCTTCTTTCTGCTAACAGTCATTTTACTACTTGTCTGCCACAATATTAAAATCATCAATAAGCCTCTATAAAGAAGTACCGACTGTCGTTCTACTTCAAAATAAGGTTCCTCTAATGTTACACAGCAAAACCAATAACCCAATTTCAAATTATTCAAGCATTGCTATTGCAGCAACTCAGAGATTGTGGATTCGAGCACGCTTAACTGCGTAATATCATCAAATTTAATTAGCTTGGGTTTACAGGTAGTTTAGAATTGTCAAAAAAAAAGAATTACCGACCATCGTTCTACTTCAAAATAAGGTTCCTCTAATGTTACACAGCAAAACCAAAAACCCAATTTCAAATTATTCAAGCATAGCTATTGCAGCAACTTGGAGGTTGTGGATTCGAGCACACTTAAGTGTGTAGTATCATCAAATTTAATTAGTTTGGGTTTACGGGTAGTTTAGAAAACTGTCAAAAAAGAAGTACTGACCATCGTTCTACTTCAAAAAGAGGGTTCCTCTAATGTTTACACAGGAAACCAATAACCCAAATTTCAAATTATTCAAGCATTGCTATTGCAGCAACTTGGAGATTGTGGATTCTAGCACGATTAAGTACATAATATCATCAAATTTAATTAGTTCAGGTTTACAGGTAATTTAGAAAATCATCAAAAAAGGAAGTACCAGGGGGGCTTTGAATTTACCTGCTTGTTGGTGTGGAAGGAAAGGGGAAGCCCCAAAGCATCCATTTCTTTAGCCAATTCAATATCCTCTACTGAAGTACTGAAATCTGAACTAACATAAGAAGGCATTTGATCAATAAAATTACTGTATATATGCACACCATCATCCCAATTTTCACTACCAATACTTAAAATAAACAAAACTAAATCCAATATAGCTAAGGATAATAAAATTCAAAAATAAATCACAAAACACTTGCCACAGCTCCCATGAGAAATGCTTGAGCAGTTCTTATCATTTTTTGTACATGATTTCTGCATTTAAACAATAACAAACACATTAAAGGGTAACACTTCCCAAAAAATTCAAACGAAAAAAAATTAGAGAAAAGAAAATTACAGTGGTGTCGGATAATAAGAAAGAAAATTCCCGAGTCTCCTTAGAGCCATAATCCCTGCTTAGTGAACAAGTTGAAGTTAACTAAACTGTTAATCTTTCTACCGAAGTAGAATAAATTTGATCTAATTATTAGCTGAAAAAAAAAGATGGGTAAGAAAGAGGGAGAGAAATAAACCATAAGTGAACTTGAGTGAGCTTAAAGAGAGAACCCAAAGCTTTGATAGCTGGAGCTTCGCATTGGTTTTCGATTGTGTCCATTTTCGATGCCCAAAATCTCCGGCTTTTCTTACACGATGACAGCTTCTCCGGTTGGCTTTGAACTTTTATAGCACGCCGACTACTCCAATTACAATCTTAAAACGATTCTACGCTATATTTGTTGATAGGGTAAAGTACCTCGTAAGTCCGACTAAATGAAATCAGTTACATTTAATAATTAACTTAATTTTTATACTATTAAAAATAAATAAATTAGTTCATGCCCTAATATTTTCTGTACGAATAATATCTTAAAAATGTTTTTATTTAAATTCAAATATTTCATCTATAAAATAAAAACTTTAAAAATATTAACTTTTAAAAAGTAAATATTTTTAATTAATAAATATTATTTTATTCTAATTTGACCTTATTTGATTATTTTTAATAATATAAAAATTAATTTAATTAATTTAATAATAAAAAGATTGATTTAATCACATCCCACCTCTCAAATACATTCACCCTTTTTCAATCTATGAAATAAATTATTAAAATTTTATAAAATTATAAAATAGTTATAAAATTTAGTTTAAATCCAAAATTTAAATCTAATTCAATTAATCTGTACCGATTGAATCATCAATCTTTTCTCTTATTACGAACTAGTATACTAACCAACATTGAATTATACTTGCCTATTTTGAGCTCTTAATTATTTTCATTTATAGTTTTTTTATTTGTTCTTGCATTTTCTTTTAAGAAATTATTGTTTTGTTGAATATTGGAAACTGAATAAACAAACAGAAAAGGTGTCAATTTTATTAATAGTTATTTAATTTTGATGAAATTTACCTTTTGAAATTGTCAAAATTTTATTTCTACACAAGTTAATACGAGTGTATATATTTTTAAAAATATAAAGGGCTTGTTAGGGTGATTCGCATTGCAATCATATGCTGCAACAAGAGTCGATCGACGTCGCAAAAAGCTGTAGAACAAGTTGTAGAGACCGATCTGTTTTGGATATCTATCAATTAATTATAAACGAGTGAAACTCGAATTGAATAATTTTTAATTAAATTCGATTTAATTTTATTATAAAAATTAACAAATCAAACCCACCTAAATTAAAAATAAACTGAATTCAAAATACCCAATCCTGCACTCAAATGACAAACCAAAATCATCCAACACAAAACAACTCAAGAGTTAATTACTTTTTGGAGCATAAACTTGGGACAATGATTCGCACATTCACATTCGAACTTTTTGTTGAGCTAAATTAATTTCTTTTAAGTTCAGCATTTATTCTTGAGATTTACATTTGATAATTATTCTCAAATTTTCAGTCCAAATTAGTCACTAAATTTACAATTGCTTCCACATTGAGATATGACTTTTTTTATCCAATTTTTTTTCAAAGAAATATTGGGAACTAATTTAAACAAAGAAAAAATCAAGTCAATGTGAGAACAATTGACAAGGATTAACTTGGACAAAAGAAATTTAAGACTCAGTGTGAGAATAATTGTCAAATTCAAAAACCAAGATAAAAAAAATTCAAACCCTAACGTGAAAACACTTGTCAATTTCAAATCCCAAATAGTGCCTTAACCTAAAACCCAAATATCTTATATCTAAAATGACCTCAACATAAAATGATCTAAATTTAAAATTAATCCAAAAATCTTAAAAATCAAATTGATTTACCCAAATTAACCCAACTCAACATAAAATCAACCGATTCGATATCGAGAGATATTAATTTGAATGCTACTATAAAGCAAATCCCCATAATATCCTCGTAGGGAACTTGGTTACCTATGTCCAATGAGACATCCTCCACAAATAGGGATACCACCAAAATAGATATTACAATTGGGAATCGGTAACCACGTTCTTCGAACAAAATCCTATTTTAAAAACTATGCAAGCAACTGTTTGCTGGTTCGAAGTCTGCGACATCTAAGGGTAAGTTTGGTTCGGTTCGATCATTTTTTTGAATTTTTCAAATCGTCCATGATAATTCGGTTCAGTTCAATTCATTCATATTATTAAGCCACGAAAACTGCAGCCATATAAGAGGTTAGAGAGTCTACTTCTCTCCTCTTCCTTTGCCTTCAATCTAGGCATGTGCATACCAACATAAATCTGCCATCAATGAAGGTCCTCTAACAGAAAATACATTTTCTCATAACAGAAAGATTGATATCTTGACATCAGCTATAAACAATCTAGATTCATTTAAATGACCTAAATAATAAGCAGGTTAAAAATATGCCCCAAGTCTTTATGCTCTTCATATATTAGGAATTTCATCCCTCTACTTTTCAGATTTTAAAATTCAACCCCAATTGTTAACACCATTTCGCTAGTATGACATTTTGAAAAAAAAAATACTCATTTGGTAGCCATGTAACAAAAAGAAATGTTGTAATGAACCTGAATTTAACAAAAAATTTTAATGATGTTAACAATAAGACCTAAATTTCGAAATTTGAAAAGTGGTGAGACTAAATTCCTAAAAAAAGTACAAGGACTAAATTCCAAACGTATGAAGAATACAGGGACTTGGAGCATATTTTAACCTAATAAGCACTGCAGAAGTTTGGCAGCCAAAGCAGTATGTGGGTGTGCATTTGTGTGTGTGCTTATGTTTTACTATGAGACAAATAGCATAGCAAAACAACAAACAAAGACTGCAAAATTCTATTCCTTGACAAACCCACATTGGCCTTAGACAAGCTACCAGTAAATTCATTCAGCAGCACTTGTGTATATAATCTTTTTCTCGAAACTATGTCCGGCATTGAATTTTCATGAATTTTCAATAATTGCTTTAATTTCTACAATGTTATCAGCTAATAAATAAGACATATTACAAACAATAAGAACAAAATTCACAAGATCTTCAGGATATAATGACATAAAAGTTGCTGACAAGTTCAGAGTATTACCCTTATCAACTACGTCTACGCCGTCGAAAATGTCTGAGAATGAAGCTGTCTGCATATAGAGGATAGTTTTTTCTGATTAGGCCCTTGATGCATTTCCAATAAGAAAAGTCAACCAGTTCTCCATCTTTTCGAACTATGAACAAACATCTCGAACCTACAAAGTCGGGATGGTAACCAACCTGTGATTCAAATATGAGAAGCACTGATCATTTACTTAATCAAAACAAGTTAGTCAAACTGGCCATGGTACCACTTAATTTAACTAGTGTAAACCCTAAAATCAAGTTTTAATTAATTAAGAGGCTTTTTTTCCTTTAGCTAATTCACCCCCATTTTTGCATGTCCTTTCATTGGTCTTGCAGTTTAACTCCTCCATCACTCCAATCACCCAGAAGAACAAAAGCCATTAAATTCTATAAAGATGCACATGCTTAAGAAATTCATGTTTGAAAGGTGAATATAAAAAGGCTTTTGGACCACAGTGATCTGTTCAAGTTGCAACGCTATCCATGTTAGTGGTGAGTGGAAAAGCAACTGAGTAAGCCTAAAGAAAGAATGTTGACCGATAATATCAAGTGCAATCCCCTCGGCATGATCCATATCAATGTGGTGAAAGCAATTGTAAATGCACATTTTTACATGTCTGAAAACAAGTAAACAAATGAATATTCTAGCAAACAAATCAACCGGAAAATAACTCAGAAAAAGGACCCAAACATGTCTGATCACGTCGGGTGCACTACATGCAGCACAGCCCACAATCACCTCTAGTGCAAAGGTATCAAAAGTTATATGGACAACAACAGTTTTAGCATGGTTTCGTCAAAAAATGCTAAAGCCAAGGAGGAAAAACAATTAGAGAAAACAGTTTTGAAGTTATGAACCATTAACAGAAATGATACTGGAAAAGGAAAGGTTTAGTACCTGTTTTGCCCCTGTACTAAAGTGAAATTCTCACTTTAGCCCTTTTACTATTTTTTGGTCACTTTCCCCCTCTACTTTCATATCGTCCATCACTTTTGCCCCTTGACCATTTCCGTTAAAAAAAATCCTGTGTGGCTGTTTAAGCCAATCAGATGCGAACATGTGGAGGGCCAAAGTCAGTATTTCACTATAGTACAAGGGTCATGGTGAGAATTTCACTATCCACATAGGCCAAAGTGAGAGATCAAGGGGCAAGCACGTGAACATGTGGGATTTTTTTAACAGAAATGGTCAAGGGGCTAACATGATGAACAGAATGAAAGTAAAGGGGCAAAGTGACCGAAAAAATAGTCAAAGAGCCAAAGTGAGAACTTCACTATAGTACAGAGGCCAAATTAGGTATTAAGCCAAAAGAAAGAGATCAAAAGAACAGGGAAAACTAAAGGAGAACGACTTATCAGTAGAAAATATCAATATCCAGGATTCCAGATTCAAGAGTATAAACTCCTAACAATAGATTAGCCTCTAATGTTTCTAACTAAAGCTTGAATTCACAAAAATGTTGTACATCAATTGAGCAGTTAAATACTATTGAACAAGCACAATTGTCCTCTATTTTGCCTACATTTTTTATCTGCTAGCTAAAAAGGCAAAGAGTTCACATCCAACTAACTAACACTAGAATATGCAGTTGTTAAAAAAAACAACACAAAATTTCAGCATCCTCAAAAGAAGAGGAAATACCATAACATACTTAAATTGGTTAAGCTATATTTTCCAAATGCTCTGTTTAGGAACATGAATTTGAAAACTTGGAGTTGGATTTCATTATTATGTAAATGGTAAGAATGAAATGCATATGTTACGGACAAATTAGTTAGAATTCAATATAATATATATTTGAAAGGTACAAAAGTATAGATTTATCAAATCCAAAAATATTTTAAGAATTTCAAATTCATTACTAGATAAGCATATAACAGAGATGAAATTGAGAAATTATCATGAATGTTACATTTCCAAATAGTTTACTACTCAGTTCACACTATTTTTAAATCCAAATTCTAAATCTAAAATCCAAGTTTCCAACCTAAAAGTATTGTGTGCAATACATATGCAAGTAATTCAAATGATGTATGATCTTCAAATATATTGAAAGACTTGGAGAAAAAAAAGTATACTATGGCAGACACACGTTTCCAACACTCATCCGAGTGCTTCAAGCTTTCAATAATAATAAATTCCAGAGATCAAAATTCAAAAAAATAAATAAAGAATAAACATACAGTGATGTAATCAATTCCACATCCAATTTTCTTCTCGAACTCTGGATGGTAAGGAAGCAACCTTTCCAAAATCGTCCTTTCATGCTCTGGACTCAATCTATCTCCAGCTCCATATCTAGAACAATCATTCTCTTTTAGAAATTAGATAAAACTAAAATAAAGCCAATAAAAATTAAAACACTTACTTTCCAGAGTGAATAATCATTCTAACAAAGCCGACAAGAGGCACGGTGTCCTCTAAAATCCTATCTTCCCAATCAGTCCATTCACCTCTGTTTCTTTTTCCCTCACTACCTTCCTCTTCTTCCAAAATTCCATCACTGTCCTTCTTCGGCACTGTACTCGGCTTCCTCAAGAAATCGGCGCCGTAAGCTTCCTGGCTCCCGATTTTCCCGCCGTCGGACCAGGTCCTCAACGCTTTAAACCGAACTTGAAGTGACGTCGTTTTGAGGAAAGGATAAGATAAGATCACCGGTGAGGAAGAAACGGAGGTAGGCATAGAGGTACGGTGAAAGTAAGGCGGCGGCGGGGGGTTGAGAATCGAAGCCATGGTGAGTTGAGTTCAGTGAGTTAACCGAGTTTCGAAAGTATTGTTGAAGAAAGAAATGGGAGAGTTTAACCGTCACATTATCAAGGTGAAGGAAAAATATGAAGATTGTTTTGCCATTGGAAGGGAAAAAAATCTTAGCTGATAACAAAGGTGAGAGCGCCCTTTTGTCCAACTAGGCGCGTTTTTTTTTTAATTTGGGCCGGATATGGCCCGTTAAGGCCCAATTTCTTGTTAGGCCTTTTCACGTTTATGATACTTGTATTATTATTAGTGGTGAAATTACCTAAGAGATATCTGTATTATAAAGATGGTATCAATTTAGTCCCTTTATTATTAAATGGGTCAATTTAACCGTCGTACTATTAAAAAAAATCAAATAAGGCCAAATTGGAATAAATTTTACATTTATTGTTTAAAAATTTTAATATTTTAATTTTTTAGTCTTGTAAATGAAATTTATTGTTTGGAATTAAATTGCAATTGAGAAACATAATTTTAAGATATTTTTATACAAGAAATGTTAATTTTATTACAATTTAGACTTCTTTAATCTTTTTAATAGTATAAGAGATAAATTAATCCATTTAATCATAAAAGGATTAATTTAATCCAATCCATATGATCAGGACCTCCCAAATACTTTGACATATTATTAGTAGTTCTATGGCACAACTTAAGGAAAATATATATATTTATAAAAATTATATTAAAGCAAAGTAAAATTTTAAGTGAAATAATTAAGTTTAAAAGTTTAAAAGTTATGTGCTTCAAGTTAAAGTCCTATCATGACATTATTTTACTAAAAACATTATAAGACAAAATACCTTTATCATAATATTCATTACTTTATGATAATTAGGTATTTTAGTCATTTTAAATTAAGTTGGTATTCAATTAACTCGTGACATCAACTCATTATGCCACACTCACAATGAGGGTAAAAAATAGGTAACAAATAAATTTATTAAAATTCACATAAAAACAAATTGATGTTTTGGTTATAACAATAAAGTTAATTGCTTATTGTGCATACTTTTTGCATTCAAACTTTACTATGGTCAATTTTTATTGATTTATTATGTTGAAAAGATAAAATATCCTCATAAAATATGACTTAATTTGTATATGAAGGGTATTTTGTAATTTCATAATTGAATTGATACTTAATTGACCCGTAAAATTAACTCGATAAAATACTTAAAATAAGTATAAATAGATAATAGATTAGTATTATTTGGTCACATTATAGAAGGATAATGCACTTCAACACACTCAAACCCACATCCTCTTACGTTTACAACAATGCACATGCAAATTGAACTAAAACTCAATCGGCATGAGTTTTAAATCTTGTTTAAATTTATTTATAGTTATAAATAATTAGCTTATGTGCATTTAAAATTGTCATAATTTTATTTAATATTAAGTAATTATATGTATTTCTTTTATTTTATATTTTCTTTTATCAAAATTTTAAACTCTAACAACTTCTTAATGCTCACATTATAATATATTATATTTATTTTCCATGTGATGTAAATTAAAAATAAAATATCATATTTTAAACATGAAAATGAGTTGGATGGACTGAGTTTGAGCTTTGAATATTAAAATCTAACTATGATCTATATATTTTAAATAGACCTAATTTTTTTATCTAAGCCCCTTTTTTGAAATAATAATTTTGTCCAAATACTCTATTTTTTATACACCTTTGAACTTAGAAAAATAACTCACCCTTAACAAATCTACTAATCACTTGAATCCTTGTAGATGTGTTTGAGGATAAAATAAGGAGGTAGGAAGAAGATAGTGGTTCACACAATGGAGGTGTGCTAAGAGCCGCTTGAGGTAGAGGTTGAACAGAGTAGAGGAATAAAAAGGATAAGAGATTGGAGAGGATGTTTTTGTTGATCTTGTTGTGGTCAGTCCTGAGGGACATGTTAGCCCTGCTAGCTAGGTGACGATGGGATGGATGGATTTGATGAATCAATTGTGATTAAACTAATGTGTACTTGATGAATTTCCACACTTGTTTTATGTGAGGAGAATGTTTAGTACCTATCTCTGGCGAGGTAGGCCAGAGATACTCCACATGTCGATCATGCAAGTGCCGATGAGGATTAAGTCGACAAGGTGCCATTTGTAAGTGAGGTTCAGTGGGTTGATAGATGTTAGTATATTGAGTCCCACAACCATGTTTGAATGTGGAGCTTGGTCTCTCTATATGGTAGTCATTGCAGAACACAATAAATAAAATGTTTAAATATGCTAGTTCCTCTACTTTGATAAAATTTAAGATTTAGTCATGTATTTAAAAAGTTAAAAATTAAGTCCTCATACATTTTTAATTTAAAAATCTCAATCTAGTCATTAAAATCATAAATATTTTCAGTCAGAGTTTGTCAATTTAGAATTTTAATTAGGTTGTCCTCAAATAATATGGCGTATGATTGATAGAAAATAAACATGTTAAACTGACAAATTTTGACAGAAACTACCAATGACAATAATGATTGGACTCAATTTTTCAAATTAAAAAAGTAAGAAGAGTGAATTTTTAGCTTTTACGATACAAGGACAATCTCAAATTTTTTTACAAATATAGGGACTAACGATGTATTTTAACGAATATTTATGGAGACCTTTTCAAATAGAATGTGACCAATAACCATAAGAATGTATGTTTTTATTTGACATTAAAACAATTGACGGATCAAATACACCGGTTTCAATGTCCTTTGTTGTCCATTAATGACTATCTTGAACTCTATATAAGCATCTTCTTTGTTCTCCCTCGTGCAGAAGTGTTTATTGCAAATTTTATTGATCAAAAGGCAAAAACTTAAGGACATTGACACCCATTTAGGGTCTAATCAACTCGCGTGGAATTCAAATAGTGAAAAATTTTGGCTCAGGTTCTAATTTGATTCGAAATTTAAAATTTGATATTTGATTCGTATTTAATTCAACATTAACTTTTACGTTGGTTTGAATTCAAGCTGCTATTTTGATATAAAAGGGATAAATTTGTAATTTTATAATAGGGATGAAGATAATATTTGTATCGATAGACGAATTGGATCAGTAATCAATATTTTCTCTTCCGTTTGATTAACTTTTTTTAGGTAAGGGAAAGTTAAGAGAATTGAATATCCTTTACAAAATGTCAATGTTTTAGTTACTCCAAAATAGGACAAAAGCTGGTGAAGGTCAATAAACTTTTAACATGTAAACTCTTTATTTATTTTTTACATAATTATATTATAGAAATGATTATGATAGTAAAAATTCACTATATTTAATCATTTCATTTCTTTTTAACTTTTTTAATAACCTCATTATAGGTTCGATTATATCTGTTCTTTTTTGACACAATATCTAAAATTATCCATAACCCCTTCTCAACCCATAAATAGAAGAATAATGCGTTTTAGCGTATTCAAACCCACATTCCTTACATTAATAACAATGTTCATATTAATCGAGTTAAATTTACTTTACTTTTCATTCTGTTATTAATCTTTTCCTTAACATTATTTTCTTTTTACTTTCATTTATTTCACAATTATTAATAAAAATAATAACAGTAAAATTTAACCTATTATTTTAACATCAATTTCATAAGAATAGAATATTCTTGAATCTATTGGTAGCCCACAAATTGATTTGGTAATTAATATCTCAAATCCAGTCTAGTTGGTGACTTGCTTTTGTTTGTTTCCCATAATTCATGCCAATTTGAGCGCTAAAATAAATTCCAAAACCATTAATTTAATTTAATTTAATTTAAGCATCTAATCAAATTATTAATGCTTACACGATAATTTTACCTTTGATTAAATACTAGAAATTAGGGGGCCCATGTTATGAAACCACGTGGCACGTTTATGTTAAATCAAAGCACCTTTGACGCACGAGACCAGCCCGGACCATGTCAGATTGTTGCGTGGCGAGTTAGGCAAAAATTTATCCCCTCATTTCTTTTCACCCGCTTAATCCACGCGCGTCTGCCTCGACCTCCTTTCACCTCCGCTCCACCATAATTATATTTATTATTAGATTAAAATATATAATATAAGCTCTTTATATTCTCGCTAAATAGGTAATGTATGTTGATTTTTTTAATTGTTTTAATAAGATTGATTTTTTCAAGATTTAAGAAAATAAGTCAAATTTTAAAAAAAATGAACTAGATGCACTTTCTCAATATGTCTAACTGAACACGTTTTTCTTGACATGCCAGCAGAAAGCTCGTTCAACTAGACATATTTTCACTTGTTCTCTTTAAAATTGACTTATTTTTTTAAATCTTAAAAAAATGATTTATTTAACCAATTAAAAAAATTTGACATATATTACCTATTTAACCTTATATTTTTCTCAGAATTAAAATTTAATTTTTAAAAATTTAATTTGAGATTTTTTATATTTTAAAATTTAAGTTTAATTGTAAATATTTTATTATTTGAAGCTAAAAAACCCCATTGATTTTTGCTTCTAACAAGCTGATGTTTTACCATACTAAAGTGGAAAACATCCTCATACCACCACAATTTGTCAAATTGAAACTTCAAAGAAAAAAAGAGAGTCAAATTGTCAAATTGCCAATTCATTTCACCGTTGAATTAATATCAAAGCGCGTACACATCACGCCTCAGAAAAATCTTATAAACCTCACCGCGACTTTCGTCTTTTTATAGATCTCCGCCGACACTGTAGATCGTCGCCACTTCGTAAAATTCATAATATTTTCTGTTCTTTTCTTTCATTTTCTTTTTGGTTTCAGTCTAAAAACGATAAAAAAAGAGAATAAATTAAATTATTTTTCCAGCAATCGGATTTCATGCAATGAAATCGATGGCGTTGAGTACACTCAATCCATGAAAACGAAATTCAAATTCCAAACAGAAGGAAACAATAGCAGTTTTTTTTTTAACCTTGTAATGCAAATCCATTTATAAATTATTTTATTTATAGATTCAGAATATTCTGGCGGGCTGGTGCCAAGGCACTCGTTGAAGAAGCCTTAACGTTTGCCAGTTCATATTTTATAATTATTATTATTTTTAATGTTCTTTGAGTCATTTTCACAAACAACTGACAGGTGACAGCTCTTTAGATCTCTCCTCGATACTGTGACTCCCGATCAAGCTTCATTTAACATTTTTATTATTTTTGTATTTGAAATGCTTTTTAATTGTTATTATTGTTAGTAGTAGAACTTGTTTCTTTTAATTGGAAGTTGAAGCTTGGTATTTGGTGCTTCGATTGGAATTTCGTTGAGGGAAAAAATGGACGGTGGAGATGGGACGGTAAGATTAGGAGCTTTGAATTTGAAAGCAGGTAGAGGCTTAGATTTGGATCCGGATGTCTCCGTTTCTTCGCCGGTAACAAGGCAAAAAGCTGCCGCCGCCAAACAATTCATTGAGAATCATTATAAGAATTACCTGCAAGGATTACAAGAGCGTAAAGAGAGGTAATTCCGAATTATTGTTGCCTTTACAGTATCCATGTGTTGCTATTTTGATTTGATATTTTTGTTGAATTTAGTTGTTTTACGTAATTATTGAAATTAGGATTTTAATAGGTGGATATGGTTTCGGTTAGATGGAATTTGTTGTGCGTGTTCTTTTGAGAATTTAAAATGTTAGTTTTATTGGATATTCATTGTTGCTCATTTTAAGACGGCGAGCACTGCAAAGGAGGGCTGAGGAAGCTAAGGTTTCAAGTGAAGAACAAGAGGAGATGATGAGGAATTTGGAAAGGAGAGAAACTGAATATATGAGGCTGCAAAGACGTAAAGTAGGAATCGATGATTTTGAACAATTGACTGTAATTGGAAAAGGTGCATTCGGCGAGGTATATTTCAAATGTTTGTTGTATTAAAGCTCTTGATCCTTGATTAACATTTTCAGTGATTTTTTTTAACTCAGAGGGGATTTTTGAACTTGTTTCCATTCTGCTTTAGAATTCTCTGCAAATGTAGATGGCTTGGCACTTACTACTGTTTCAATGTAACAAATGCAGGTTAGGTTATGTCGTGCTAAAAGTACTGGAGAGATTTTTGCCATGAAAAAATTAAAGAAATCGGAGATGCTTAGTCGTGGACAGGTAACCACCTAAGTAACCTTTTTGATTATATCAATTCTTTGATCATGTGCTTTGATTTTCCTTTGGTACTATGGTATAAATGGATTTAGGCAGCTGGAAAATATTAGATTTGACATGGAAAAAATCTTAATTCCATTTGATTTGGAATGGTTAGGCTCTTTATGAGACCAGCTCATAGATTTTCTTGGTGGATCATGATGAAACCAACACATTAAGTTCAAATCATTATCCTTATTTTTCATTTTACTTTGTTTCAAGGTTGAGCATGTTCGTTCTGAGAGAAACTTACTTGCTGAGGTTGATAGCCGATGCATTGTAAAGCTGTTCTATTCTTTTCAAGATTCTGACTTCTTGTACCTTATTATGGAGTATTTACCTGGTGGTGATATCATGACACTACTGATGAGGGAAGATATTCTTTCAGAAGATGTAGCACGTTTCTATGTAGCAGAGAGCATTTTGGCTATTCATTCGATTCATCAACACAATTATATTCATAGGTAATCTGTTTTATTAACATGTTTCTGAGATTACTAAGTGTATGTCTCAATATAGGTTGGTGGCTGGACCTAGATTTTCTTGAATGCATGCAGAGTCTTGACTAATTGCAGAATAAATAGAGGACGACTAGTAAAGGACTTGAAACTGGAAAAGTATCTTTGGTGATAGTTACTCTTGATCATGTTTTATTAACATGTTTCTAAGATTACCATGGGTGTATGTCTCGATGTGGGTCAGTGGCAGGATGTGGTTTTTCTTGAATGTATGCCAGTGTGTGCACTGTAATCAATGAGAGAGTCTTGACTAATAGTGAAATACATTGACAGACTAAAAAATTACTTGAAACTAGAAAGTCTCTAGATAGATATTAACTATTAATCGTGTTTTTCCTGTAGGGACATTAAACCAGATAACCTGATACTAGATAAGAATGGGCATTTGAAGCTTTCAGATTTTGGCTTGTGTAAACCCCTAGATGACAAGTATTCAACAATTTTGTTGGAAGATGAAAATTTAACTTCTCAGGACACCAATGAGGCTGAAGTCCAGTCAGGATCTGAAAGACCCCCTTGGTTGATGCCAAAAGAACAACTACAACAATGGAAACGGAACCGCCGTGCATTGGTATTATCTTTTGTGAACAACTTTTGTACTTTTTGGATTTCACATTTGTTTCATTTATTAAGCAGGCATGACATTGCATTCAGTACCAGCTAACATCTGGTTTATGCAGGCATATTCAACTGTTGGAACCCTTGATTACATGGCTCCTGAAGTTCTCCTAAAGAAGGGTTATGGAATGGAGTGTGATTGGTGGTCTCTAGGTGCAATCATGTATGAGATGCTCATAGGCTATCCTCCATTTTGTTCTGATGATCCTCGGATAACATGCCGCAAGGTGCTCAGCACCTAGTTTTTGATTCTTAGTTATTTTGTTAGCCTCCTCTGTTCCCTAGATGGTAATCTTTCTCTTTTGGACAGATTGTCAACTGGAGGACTTGCTTGAAATTCCCTGAGGAACCAAAAATATCCCCCGAGGCTAAGGATTTAATATGTCACCTGCTCTGTGATGTTGAAACCCGCCTGGGCACCAGAGGAGTGGAAGAATTGAAGGTAAGTCCTTTGAATGATGCTTTTGCACATCCACGATAAGTACATATTTCTCTCAACAGAAGACTTCTTGCTAGATCTTAATTTGGTACATTGACAAACTAGTTGCGGCCGCTATGCAGTGTTTTACAATCAGATTGTTTACTTTCTCAGGCTGAGCTTGTTAGTATTTTATTTTATTACAAGTTTGAAGTCTTGAAATTATCAGGCACATCCATGGTTCAAAGGTGTTCCTTGGGAAAAGCTATATGAGATTGAAGCTGCATATAAGCCGACAGTCACCGGAGACTTGGACACACAAAATTTTGAGAAGTTTCCTGAAGTGAGTACTTTAAATGCTAAAGAATCTGAGTTACATACTCCTTTAAATTTTTTACTGTGAAACTAATTTTACTGCATCTTTGCTTTTTGGTAGATTGATGGCCCTCCTTCCTCAATACCAGAAGTGGGACCTTGGAGGAAGGTAAAGGCCGTTTTTGCTCCAATTTTCATTTTCTTTCTAGTAAAGCTCGTGGTACCACATTATACTAGACCGATTCTGAAACATTTTGATATGTTTTTGTTCATTCAATGATGCAGATGTTGACGTCAAAAGATAACAATTTCATAGGATTTACATTTAAGAAATCTGACGTTGTTAAGTCACTTGAAAGTTCAGGTATGCTATACTTTATAAGCTCTAGTGCTTTATTTTCACTAGAGGCTAAAGTTGCTTCCAGCTTGGGCATATTTTTCTCATTTTACAGATCTAGTGCTCATTAGTTATGGATTTGTTTTTTTTTTCTTGTATTTTATTGGACTGTGCATATGTACTATTCTATGATGGCATCATGAGTTTTTCAAATATGTTACTGTTCTGGACCTGGAAATCTAATTTTCATATGCATTGCAGGTACTGACATGAGATCTAACGGACCTTCAAAAGTCCCATCGATCGTTTCCTTGCTAGGTATGATAATATTTATATTCATGAATGATCCATGAATTCACGAGGAAAAAAGCTTTGTATTCTACTTTTGTATTTGTCATTGGAGAATACTAGGACATTGATGAAATACTCTCCCAAAGACGCGGAAAACTATTCTTTGATTTATCATTTTTGAGTATAGCCTATTGCCAATTGATGCAAAGAATGCAAGGAAAAGTACTGTAGAGACCAGACCCTGTACTAAGAGTCAGATTGTATTTTGCTCTCTCTATTAAAAAAATGTGCAAATTAGTTCTTGTACGTCAAATCAAAGAGTAAATGGTCTTTTTTGTTAAAAATTTCATCCATTTGTACTGTTGAAAACTGGCATATTTGATCTTTTTTAATAGGACCAATTTGCTCTTTAATCTAAATACAAGGACTGATTTGTTCATTTTTTTAGTAGAAGGAGCGAAATGCAATCCGACTTCTAGTATAGAGCCTCCATGGTACTTTTACCAAAGAATGCATCTTCACAGAATGCATCTTCACAGATTAGTTACCATATATGCCTCAAGTACCATAAAAAACCATCTACTTTGCTCTATTTTGTTTTACAAGGCAGCAATATATCATAATTTAATTTGCCACAAAGTCTTTCTCCATTGCCATAGATTGTATCTGCAAGTGTTTTAAGTCCTCTCCATCTTAAACTTGTCCTGATCAAGAACCATTACCTAATCTTTGCAAAAAGCCGGAAAATACAGACTATATTTGATCATGAATTCCTTTCAACTAATACAGGTCGAATAGATCTTCAAGAAACAGTAATGCCAGAAGGCGAGCAGGAGCAGGAAACTTGAATCCGAGTGCTCTCCATTGTCGGCGTCTGTGAGCATAGTTGATCTTAGTTTCATCTCAGGTGCACACTTTGCAACACCCAAAAAAGGGGTTGAAATATCATATTGAGATTGAATTTTGTCAAGAACTGCTGCTTGGAGACATAAATAAGGTCAGCTAAAAATTTATTCAAATCATCTTTGACCACTATCCTTGTTTTTTCTTTTCTCCAAAAAGATTATGGTTTGTATAAGAGCTATTGTAAAGCCCAAATTATGTTCAATCCATTTTGACTGTAATTTTTCTTTTTACTAGAAATTAATTTTCCTTTCAAACTGTGACCTTTTTTTGTCTATTAAAAATAGTGAAAACACGATTGGTAGCAAGTTTTTTAGTCGTCGTTGAAACAATATTTGCATCAGTACGAGAGATCGTTTTTGTTGGATGTTATAACTAATATCGTAAAGTTTTTCTTTATAAGGGTTAATTTATAATTTGGTGTTCCAATGTTCAAATTGCTATCTGAAGTTTTTTTTTTTCAATTTGCTGTTTTAAGTTTAATTTTAATATTTAATTTGGTGTCTAAATTAAGAAATATAATATGATCCTTGTACGAGTGCTATAATAAAAATTGCTTAATTCATGATTAGGGTTTTAAAGTGTACTCATATTTTCACTTTCCTACTTACTTTTTTGGGTCCCAGTTTGGTATTTATTTGTTAAAAATTGATTTATTAACCAATAAGGTAGCACCATGTGGCATTTTAATAAAAATATTAGTATATCAAAAGTTGCAAATAACTTGGGCTATGAACCAAGAGTTTTCACTTTTCATTATATTGTTCTTATCATCAAAAGTTATGCCCATTAATAATAAATGGTTATAATTATTCAAGTAGATACTTATTAAATAATTATTTTTATTGTTAAAGATGAGACTATTTATTTGGATAGTTATATCTATATGAAGAGACATGAGACCTCTAAAAGTTATAAACACTTATTCTTCATTGAAGAGATATTTAATTGATTCAAAGAACCATTGAAAAAATTTATTTAGCCGATTCAAATAATAATTGTAGTCCCATTAGTATAGCTTGATGTTACAAGACAAGAATGTTCCCAATTAAATATGATATGCTTTTCAATTTAGTACACCATTAAGGAGGACCTCCATCTTGATATAGTTTTAGCTTCAATCTTTCATAATTATCTTAATTATCATCTCATATTTTATTTAAAATATCTAATATTTTAAACTTTAATCTCTCAAAAACTATTTCAAAAGATTTAAGACATAATCAATGCTTATATTTTTTTGTCAATTTGACCCTTTTGTTATTTAAATTTGGTTTCAACCTTATCAAAATATTGACTAAGACTTTAAAATTTTAAACATGGTAGCTCGAATGACAATTCATATATACTTCATATTTTTTTAAAAAATTTAAATATTTTAAAATTATTTTTGACATGTCATATAAGAAAAAATAATATCCTGTTAGCATGAAAGTACATGTGAATCTGTTATATGGGTTACCACACCAACATTATCGAAAAATTAATGTTTTAGTCAATATTTTGTTTTACTTTTTTTTTTAAAATTGATGGTTAAATTTTAACTCAAAAAGAATAATGGTCAAATTGATAAAAAATGTAAACATTAATAACTAAATTTCACATTATACCAAGATTTAATTGCTTAAATCTTTAACTTTGAGAGATATCTAGAAATTTTGTAGATATATATGATATACATTTGTTTCTTAATTTCGAGATAGAACAATACTGAATTGTGATAGTACAAAAATCTAATGACCCTTCAAGAAATATATTTGTGAGTGCAAAATACTATTTTTAATATTAATTAAACTTTTACTAAATTTAGTATCATAGGTTCAATTTTTTAAATGAAGGATGTAAATATTACTTAATATAGAATTTTAAATACATTTATTAATAAAAAATTAACATTATTTAAATTATAAAACTACTAACCTTATCTATAGTATACCCTCCTTTTTTTCTCACTTGATATTTATGGAGGTGAGATTTTAATATCGGTGGGCGATATTGAATAAAATAAATTTTATTTCGTTCGGTTTTATTATTATATAATTTTTATTCAACATAAATTATTTTTTTATATTTTTATTTAAGTACAAGAATTAAGAAAATATGTTGTGGATTGGCATAGACATTGTTGTCAATATAGAAGAACGTGAGTTTGAGTGCGCCGAAGTGTATTATCTTTCTATTTATAGAGTGGGGAGAGGGACTATGGTTAGTTTCATTGATATGATATTGATAATTTAAAGATAAAATTAAAATAATTTAAAATGAAGGGCTAATGTAAAATAAGGAGTATAGTTCGAGGATGCCTGATGCAATTAAGTGTTAATATTTTCTTATAAAATAATCTTATCTCTAACTTTCAACTTAATTATAGAAAAGGAGTAGATATTAGTTTAGATATTTTGAAAGCCAATAAATATCTAGGGCCGTATTCGCTAACCCTAAAAGAAATGACGTGGCAAAATGCGGGACCCATGACACGTGTAAAAAGCGATGACAACTGTATCGTTCTTTTTCCCCTTCATATTATCATCATCATCATCTCTTACCTTCCATTCCTTATATTCTCTCTCAAATATTTTCTCTTTTCCTTAAAGAAAAAGAAAATTTTGTCATTTTATTCTATAATCTTCTCAACTCAGTGGATCTTTTTATTTTTTTGCATGGAGGGTTTTAGAGGAATTGAGTCTCGGAAGAGTTCAGAAGCTTCTGCCCCTGAGTTGACTCTTCAAAGTTCACCCGAGTTAGCTCACCATGAACAAAATCCAACCTTGGTACCTCCCTTTTCTTCTTATTCTTTTTCATAGATCTTTTTTGTTTATTGATTTATGCATGAATTTCAGTGATGGGTTTTTTTTTGGTTTTTTGGTTTAGAGGAAGTAAATTTTGGAAATTTAAGTGATTTATAAGCTAAATTTTGAAAATTTCGCACTTTGAATCTTTTTAGATGTTAACTTATTATCTTTTTCAATCATGCATGTCCTTTTTTTTTTAATTTATAACTTTTTTGAGTAGCTTTGATTGTTGTTCTGACAAATTAAAGTAGAGGGTCTATTTTTTCAGTTTAAAGTGGAGGGATGAAATTCAGAATTAGGCCTATTTTATAGTATTGATGCAAGTTGTATATGTGGTTGGCTTTAATGGTGGTCTCTTTAATTTTATGTTTTTTTTTATTTAATTGCTTTATACTCTGGTTTTTGGAGTTTACTAATTATGGGTGTTAATGGTAACACAACAGGATTCAATGATGACAGAATCAACCTCTACTGAATGGACGGATGAGAAACATAGTTTATACCTTAAATCCATGGAAGCATCATTTGTTAACCAGTTATATGATTCCATGAGTTTCCTTGGCTGTAACTCGAAGGAGAAATCGCCCGGATCGAAATCGTCAAGGAAAGCACGTTGTATCTCTTCAGGCCAGGTTTGGAACTGATCTTTGCTTATTGATAATTGTTTTTGACTCTATCGGAAGAAGTCTTTGAAGTATTGGCAGACCCCTTAACTCGTCCTGAATTGTCTCTTGGGGGTTTTGTCTCCCAACTATGCTTGCAGAAGTGTCGTCCGTGTCTTTTGAGTTATGGATTCGCATCCCACCAAGCGCAAACTTGAGTTTCCTTGGTGGGTGAGATGCTCCCACTCCTTGTCCTCAAACGGCATAACGATAGTTAGACACTTTGCAAACTTCACTGTGAACAGTTAGGAGATAAAATCCCCATAGGTACTACTAGTCTGGACATGTTGAGGGGTTTGCCAGCTCCTGGTGGACGTCTTGAGAAGTCTTGGTCTATGAGTGGAGTTAGGAGACAAAACCTTCTTAAGGAAAAATGTGGACTGCTGAGGGGTTGGTCAGCTCCCGGTGGGCGTCTTAAGAAGTCTTGGAATTTTTGTTTGTTGCGAGCTGGTGGGCCCCTTAACATGTCTGGCGTTGTCCCCCATGGAGTTTTGTCTCCCAACTCCGCTCACAGAAAAGTCTGCGAAGCCTCGTTCTTGCATTTTGAGGAATAGGTTCAAATCTCACCAGTTTCCTTGGTGGCTGAGGTGCTCCTACTCCTTGTCCTCAAAGGGCATATATGACATTTAGACACTTTGCAAACTTTTCTGTGAGCAGAGTTACGAAACAAAACCCCTTAGGTGTTGAGGGATTTGTCAGCTCTCAGTGGACGACACTTCGAAGACTTTTTCCGAAAGAGATGGAAATCCCTCAACAATAATGATGGGAGATTGTCTCTATTCCCCATATGCAATCTTGTTTTACTGCTTATTCCGATCTTTATTGCAGTTTAAGGTCCTTCGAGGCGGTAGCTGGAAGAAGATCAATTTTGAAAGACCTGTAGTTCAACTGAATAAAAGATACTGTTCTCATTCTTTCGTGGCAAGTCCTTGGATCCAGCATTTCAGATCCGGGTCTAAGTCTCGTGTTTTAGCCTCCTGTAGTCTTCAAGATAATGCTTCATCCAAAGGTAAAAACAAACAATGTAAATGTGAAGAAAGCAAATTCTTATCTGTTTCTCGAACACTTTTGACACATGCCATTCTCGATATCATGAACATGCATTTAAGACATTTTGGTCTGCTCATGTAGATTTCATCTCAAATACGTGTTTTTGGTGCCTGCAGTCTCATCCAATCGTAGACTTGCTCGAAATTTGACTTTTAAGGTCTATTTCTCCGTGTTTCAGCTGAAGTAATCTTGGTTATCCATGTATTATACGATAGTATGATTAGTATCCCTCTCTATACAGTTCAAAGTTTAATGCTTATTCGAGCTTACAATCGGTGCAGTTGTTCCTTCATACTCGTACGGTATCTCATATCATTCAGCTTTGGATGGGATATTTGGTTTGATACTGAGAATAACTTCGAGTTCTAGGCTTTCGTGTCATTAGGAACTAAGGGCATACATGAATATTCGTTTGGCACGATGTCTACTCATGGATTTACTTGTTGCACAAGTAATTAAACTCTTAAAAGGTTTGTTGGTTCGTTGCAGAGGTGTCGGATCAGAACTTTGTCGACGAGGAACAGGGTGAAAAGGCTAGAAAAGGATGTTGCAGCCCAAAGAAGCTGAAAACCCGGGTAACCGATGCTTCATGCAATGATCAAGTAAAATTTAATACCATTAATCCTCTATTTACATTAGCCAATAGTCACTTATCTTAGTCCCTAAGCATCAAAGCATTTCTCTCATTTTGTTTTCAGGTTGTTCCATAAGGTGAAACCCACGGAGCATCCACCGGTAAGGCTCCGTTTCGAAGAAGGAAATTTGTAATCACCATCCTAATACCGACAGCAAACCCGACTCCATAGAGTTCATTTTTGGTGACATAAGTTAAAATTTGAATGCTAAATATTTTTGTCGATAATGTATGGGACGGTGCCGAGAAAGACGGAGAGATATGGGGGTATAATTAATGTGACTTTTTGTTCTTGTAAAAATAGTAAGTGCGTCATTAGTAGTAGTTTCGGTGGAGGACGTTCGCCGCCGGTCTGCTGATGTTCTTTCTGTTTTTGTATATATATTATTCTCACTTTTTATCTGAGTTATGAACGTGGTGGTATAATATATATACTGTTGTGGTAGTGTAATAATATATATATCTACCTTTGCGGGTTTTGATTGGTACAGATAATTCATTCAAAATTTGTTGTGACTGATGAAATAATTAAATAGTTATATATAATACGTGATGGAATGAAAATTTTAACAGAAGGTCTAATCTGTATTTTGATCTAACGTAAAATGATTACTCAGGGAGTAAAATGTAATCTAACTTTTAGTACAAGAGCTTTTATTGTAATTTAATTTATCATATTAGTAAAAATGCTAAGTGAGCTAAAGATAAGTCATTGTAATCTTTTCAGATTTTAAAATTTAAGTTTAACTGTAAATATTATTATTATTTTGTTAAATTAGGAGGATAATGCGCTAAAGCGCATTCAAACCTATGTCTTCTTGCATTGACAACAATGTTAATGTCAACTGAGTTAAAGACTCAATCAATTATTGTAACTTATGTGATATCAGCAATTAAAAAAAAGTTAAAATGTTCTTATCACTTAAAAAAAAAGAATTTAGCCCCTATATTTTTATTTTTAGGAATTTAGTCTCTTTATTTTTTAGATTTCGAAATTCAAGTTTAATTTTAATACTATTTATTTATTAAATCTGTTCATGTGGGATTTTGAAATAAAAAAACTACTGTAGCTATGTAATTAAAAAAGTTGTAATTAATTTGAATTTAACAAAATAAATTAACAATAAAAACAGTTTGACTTGAATTTTGAAATCTAAAAAATAGAGGGACTAAATTCTTAATTTTTGAAAAATACAAAGACTATAGGTATATTTTCCCCAAAGAAATTATTAAAATAAAAAGAATAAATTTAAAATTAAAAAAATCCTATGATATATGTTAAACAATTCAATGCAATGACAAGCTTAGCGGTGGATGTAGGAACTAGGAACCATGTCCCAGAAATCTGCTTCATTGTTCAAAACAATGAATAACATTACAGCAAACTCCTCCTTCATCTTCTAATTCTATTCCAATTCCTTTGATCTTTTTATCCTTACCAGTTCCCAATTCCCAGAAATCCAAGCACCTAATTCATAACCAATGCCGCCATTTTCTTCGACCTCGAAGGCGGTCGGATCCCTAATATCCCGTAGAATTAGGATTACCCATTTCGTTAGAAACGCCAACAACGGTGGTTGTTCCCGGAGCTCCGATCAAATCCGATGTGTTTCAACCATTTCCGGCACCGAAACCCTATCGTCTCACCCGTTACTCGCTTCACCCAAGGAGGATTCTTTTGTACCATCAAACAAAATTTCCGATCGTTACACTCTCCAAAAGAGACGATTTTTAGGTTGCAGCGACGGTGAAGAAGGCGGCGCTTTATCAAAAGTCCACGAGGAAAAGATTATTGTGGGGTAATATAAATTTTATCAAAAATCCTTTTTTTTCTTTTTACATTTTTCAATTATCCTTTCGTGTGAAGTATCAGGTCAAGATTAAATTAACATAATGTATAAATGATGAGGGTTAAAGTTGCTATTATTCCAATATTAAAAGCTGCTAAGTTTTGTAACTTTTCCTGGGTGACCAGTCATAATCGACGTGACTGAACTGTCTTGACTGAAAGCCATGGGTTAAGTCAGTTAGAATCGAGTTTTATAAGTGACTTATGTTTGATCCTTAGTTACTCGCCGGAGCAGTTATTCGATGTGGTTGCAGCTGTTGATTTATACCATGGATTTGTTCCTTGGTGTCAACGGTCTGATATTGTTAAACAGTATCCCAATGGATCGTTCGATGCTGAATTAGAGATTGGCTTTAAGTTTCTCGTCGAGAGTTATGTTTCTCGTGTGGAATTAAGCAGACCGAAGTTCGTAAAGGTAACTTTAACCCTTGTCATTGCTTGTTTTTGTTCTGTTTTCGGTGATTCAATGACTTGATGATATCAGCTTATCAATGCTTTATCGTATTAAGATGTTGTGCATCGATGCTTGAAAATTTTGCAATGTGCTGAATGTACAGATTCGAAATCCGATAAGCTGTGTTACTTCATATATATCGAAGATGAGTGAGAGAACGAATATATCGTGCATGCTATAGTATATTACAATATGAACTTCAGAAATCCGTGGATAGGAGAACCATACACCAGTGACTGTATGAGCGAGTGTGTTTACAGGGACTTTGATTCTAAATTTCGCATTAGGTTGTAACAGAGAGATATAGAACATGAAATGAAGCAATAGGACAGCTGCATGCATCTTCTTTGACTCCCGACCCCGAAATATTAAACAAGAACTGTTTTCCATGACCCAATTTTAGAAAGAAAGCACTGTATTTCTAGTCTAAACTAACTCAAAACCGACTGCATTTGCCATTTCAATCATCTTATAACGAACTTTTTTTTGTTTGTCATGCCATACCTTTGGAGAATGCATATGAGCTCTTCTGAGCTATGTATCTCGGACTTGGGTGTGAGTATCTAACACGGGTATGATTAGATTTTTCTACATTCTTCCATACATTTGGAGGATCTTTAGAGGTCATATCTCTATATCCATGTGTTGGACATAGATACTTCATGAAGAATGAATAGTCCGAGGCTGCTGTTTGTAGTTGTGACTTATTAAAACCGACATTCTTTTTCGTTGATGAATTTCTTTTTACCTATTTATACTGATGATCTGACCCTGTATGTTGTCCCTTGCAGTCTACTGTATCGGAAAGTACCCTTTTCGATCATTTGATAAACATATGGGAATTCAATCCCGGACCAGTTCTAGGAACTTGCAATCTTCACTTTCTCGTGGACTTTAAGTTCCAGTCACCGCTTTACCGGCAGGTAATGTCCTTATATATTAGCGGGGTCGGTTATCCATGACCATGGTGAACATTTTTAACATCCATTGATCTTTTGATGTCTATAACAGGTGGCATCCATGTTTTTTAAGGAAGTTGTGTCTCGATTGGTCAGCTCATTTAGCGAACGTTGCCGGTTGATATACGGCCCTGCCATTCCGGTCCTCGAAAACTCCTACGGAGAAAGGACATGAACTTTTGTGTTCGGAAAGTAGCCTCGGAAATGCTATAGATGGGGAACTCTAGATTCCAATAATTGATTATATGATTATGAGAATATGATGTGATTATGAGTATAGATATGGGTATACCATGAGTAATTAAATTATCATATATAATAGAAGATTTTGTATTAGGAGTCGGATCGTATTTTGTCTTCTCTATTAAAAAAAGACAAATTAATTATTACACATTAGATTAAATAAGAAATTGGCATTTTTGTGTTGTTAAAGAGCAAATGGACAACCCTGAAGCATTTTCTTTATCCCACTCCGTCTCCTTGCACCGACTCTCTATAACTCAAAACTTCTTTCCATTCTCCTTTCTTCCTCCCGTTAATAACTCGAAATAAATCTAGAAAAAACTCGAATATGTGTCGATTGTCATAAGATCTTTACAAATTTTCATTGAGATATGTGCCAATTGTCATGTAACATCTCCCCACCTGTAAAAAATAAATTTTTGTCAGCTACGGCTAACGACTTTCTTTCCTTATTCGTACATAAAATAAAAACACTGTCGTGCAAGGGGAAAAAAGAAAATCAATGAATCTCAAGTTTTCAACCATAAATAAAGCCAAACCCAAGGCCAATTTGCCATAACCTACACTTGTTGTTGGGGTTCCTTCGTTTAAATCTTTTTGGGAGCAAATAATAACAAAAATGGCTGAGTTGAAATCTGACAATTTGCTTGAGATGATGAAGTTTCATTTGGGTACTGATGCTGGTAAAGAGCTTACTAAGAAGATTGGTCTTGTTTACCAACTCAATATTGCCCCCAAGGTCCATCCTTTTCCCTTTTTTTTTTCTTTTTTATAATTTATACACCATGAGCAGAAGCAAATCATTATCACACACTACTAACATAAAACTCTTATTATTCGATAAAAATTCGATCGTGAAAATAAAAGTAAACACACTTGATCAATAGGCAAATGTGTTGTTGTTGTTGTTTTAATTCAACTTGTTTTTACTTATGAATTTCAGAAATTGGGGGTTGATGAGGTTACTTACGTTGTTGATCTCAAGAAAGGAGATGTTATCAAAGGTTAGCACTTCCCCTCATCATTTTTTAAGTTAAAGAGTTGGGTTTGGTTACAGTATTATTGGAATTTGATCGGTATATCAATTCGGACAAGTTGAATTGATTTTTAAGTAAATTGCTTAGAATCAGTAAAAAATTGACGGTTGAATTTGTTTATAATTTTTTATTGTTTATTTAATTATTGTTGGACCGGTGGTCGATTCAGTCAAATTGAATATCAATGACTTGATTGATTTGGCCACTAATAAACATTGGAATTTTCAAGTCGTCCATAATATTTTGGTTCAATTCGGTTTGGTTTTAGGTTTTATTGTATTATTTTTGAGTTTTAGATTTTTAGACTTTATTTAGACAAACATTGTAGTAGAGATCGATTTTCGTTTCTCGATTATAATTTACAGTCGTAAAATTGAAATGTTGATACACTAAGACCCAATATTCTTGTTTTATAAATATAAAATTTTGCAATATTTGTTCATGGTATTGTCTCTTGAAATTTAGGTGAATATGAAGGGGGAAAGCCTGATGTTATATTTTCATTCAAGGATGATGATTTTCTTAAGATTGCCACTGGGAAGATGAATCCCCAGGTTGCTTTTATGAGGTGCAATCCCTAATCCTTATCCTCTATTCTTGTTATTATTTGGTCTAATTATGTCCTGGTCTCTATACTTTTTAGGATTTTTAAAATTTAGCCCTTTTATTTATTAATTTAAAAATTAAAACCCAATCGATAACAATGTTAATGGGTTTTCGTTAAACTATCCACGTAAGCAAGTTTTAATTATTAAATGTTCACATGTTTTCAAATTTAATGGAAGTTCATTAACAATGTTATCAGTTGAACTTTAAGTTTTAAATCTGGCAAGTAGAGGGAGATTAAATTCCTAAAATCATAAGTAAAAAGCAATATTTAGTCTCTGAATTTGATAACTTTATTCAACTTAGTCCCTGGACACTATTTTGGTCCGCATTAGTCTCGGGACTTGGCAACTTTTCCCAATTTTGGTCAATGTGATGATGTGACATTGCTATTGTGTCACGTTATCACCTAAAAAATTAAGTGATGATTTAACACAATCTTAAAGTGACACATCATCATATGGACCAAAATTGAGAAAAGTTGTCAAGTTTAAGAGCAAATGAAGACGAAGAAAAAGTTTAGGAATTAAGTTGGAAAAAGTTGTTCAGTAACTAAATGTTCTCTTATCCCAAATTAAAATGACAATTTTTTATATATAAATAACCTAAAAATATTAATTAATTATGAAAATAGGCTGGAGGAAAAATTATATACAAAAATAAAATGTTTGCTACAATACTCGTCGGTGTCACCTGACCAACCGGCGGCACCACCCCCTTCCCCCTAATCATGATCCAATCATCGATTTTTTTTAAAAAAAAAATTTAGGGGTGCCACCTGACATAGTGGTGGCACTAGACTGAAGTGTAATTATATAAAACTTTCAGGGACCTGATTGGGTAATTTAACTAATAATTTTATATAATTTTTAATTTTATTAATTTTTTAAAAAATGAGAAGGTTTATTTTTGTTTTTCTTATACTTTTAAGGGATATTTCAATTTAATTTCAAAAAGGGATAGACCTAACATGCAAATAGACCAAAAGTTGAAAACCATTTAATTTGATGCGGGACATACGCGGCACCCTTTTTTTTCATCCAATATAAAAAAGAGTAATTACTTCATCAGGTCCCTGAACATTTTATATAATTACGCTTCAGTTCAGTGCTACCACTGTGTCAGGCGGCACCACTAAAAAAATTATTTATTTTTAAACATTGATGATTGAGCCATGATTAGGGGAAAAGGAGGATGGTGTCACCGGTTGGTCAGGTGGTACCAACGAATACTATAACAAATAGGTCATTTTTGTATATAATTTTTCCTCCAGCCTATTTAAAAGTCCAAAATGACTAAATTTTAAAAATCTAAACCATAGTAGTAAGGCATAATTAGACATTATTATCATTTGTTTTATTCGGATTTTGGGATTCAATGAAGATTAAGGGGTTGCTTAATCCAAGAGATATTGATGTGTGTAGGGGTTTAATGAAGATTAAGGGGAGCTTGAGTTTAGCTCAGAAATTCACTCCTGATATTTTCCCAAAGCCTGCTAAGATGTGAACTAAGATGAAGCTAAAGTGTGAACCATGAAGGCTTCTATATGTATGAATCTCTTTCATTATCATTGCTTTATATGTACTAATACCATGTGTGAAAGCTTCTATTTTACTAGAATGGTTTGGTTGTAATAATAACCTTTTGTTTTGTTGAACTAAATATGTTTTTGTTGAATTTATTATTATTATTATTATTATTATTTGTCCGATAAAATTCATAATCAAGTAGGGCTGAACTCTTAAGCGGGATAAAATGCTCTCAATATTGTTTTCTTTATTCATAAGATTCGAACTTGAATACTTATTTAAGGGATATCAATTTTTTACCACATATTGGCAAAATTATTATTTTTAGTATAGATTGCTATGGGAACAAGTATAATATTATGAAAACAAAAATGTATTTGTAGGGTTTTGATTTTTGTATCAATCTAAGAGAGTGAGTCTTTAGATTAAAATATGTTGTTAGTCTCGCTACTTGAATCAAGTTTTTCTTTCTTTATTTAAAAATTCTAGTTCAATTGTTTTTTTATACAATATTCAGAATTATTCATAACCCTTCTCCAACCCTTATATAGGAAGATAAATGCGCTTCAGCGTACTCGAATCTGCATCCTCCTACTTTGACAATAATACTAAAACCCTAATCGAATTGTTGATACCATTAGTATTTTTAATCAAAATTTGTTGCTATTACATCTATGGAAGCACATCAACTTTAGAAGCAAATCGTTATGAACACAATAAGCAAATCTAATATTAGAGTAAACTTTAATGAAAAATGCTAATAGTGTTAACAATAGGACTAACTTTCAAATAATAATAATAAAAAGATAACTTTTTGTGTATAAATGTGACACCTCATACCCAACCCAGCCATCAGATACGGATGTGTGATGTCATGTTACATTCCGAAAGCAACTCATACTATTTCAATCCATTATATCAAGTAATTTGGTAGTCGATTGCAAACAATTTTCATGATAATAACTATTCATTATATTTGTCACTTTAATTTCACTTAACTTTAATTTAGTATCATATAAAACTTTTCACCCTTTTCAATTTAAATCCATATAATACTTCAACTTATCAATTAATACTTCATTAATTCATCATATAACAATTACTCACTTAATGTCTCGTCAATTTCATTTAAACATCTCTTACATGTTGATCATTCCATCTCTTATGTAAGCTTCTTATTATTACAACCCTTCTATTATTTTCCTCCTCCAAATCATATGTATGTATGTATGTATGTATGTATGTAACTTTTAATATAGCATGGTTATATGTAACATTAATTATTCTTTCACTAATTACACATATACTCTTAACAAGATTGTCTACTTGAGTAGTAGTCACTAAATTATTTATATCTTAGCCTACAAAATTCAAAATCAATACCGCTTGTTATTTTTGAAACTAGACTCAGTGAAATTTTACTATAAAATTTCAGAATTTCAAATAAGCTAATTAATATGGTATTTTCTTCAAATCTTCGCTTGTTTTGCTCTTAGACAACTTTGACCATTCTCCATTAAAAATTATTTATCTTTTAGTACAAAATTCGGATAATGTTTCCGTTTGTTTCTTTTGAAAATAGTTTCATTAAGATTTTATATATATAAATTTCATCTCTTAAGTATTTTTTCACAATTTTAATGATTTTTCAAAGTTAAGAACAGGGAATCCAAAATCAATATGATATTGTCTCACTTAAATTTATTTATCTCATAATCTACGATCCATTGCTTAAACCGTTTCTTCCATACAAAACTAGATTCATTAAGGTTTAATTTATTACTTGGTTCATCATTTAACTCGCCTTTTATAATTTTCGTGAATTTTAAAAGTTAAACTACTGTTGCTGTCCAAAAATTGTTTTAGTGAAAATATTTACTTTTCCATGATTCTTTGCATTAACTTTCAATTGAATGTATATAATCATTATACTTTTGATTACTATTCAATTAATCTTATAAATTCATATGTTAGTAACATTTTCATGTCTTTACCTTAACATTTCTCGTGACACAAATCATATCACTCTTTTCTCATAAAAACTTAATATCTGTAATCATTCGTTCTAAAAATACTTACTATCCATGCTATCTTGATTAAATTCACATATCATACATTCCAATCATAACATACCTGACTCAATTCTTTGAAATACAAATAAAACTAATATGAAAACTTACCTCTTTTATCGAGAATTTCCTTACGTTTGCTTCTTCAATTCATGACTATCCTTCTATTTTCTTCCAATTTTCTTCACTTTCATCTACTTTTTCTTGCTGCTAAATTGATGATCATACTCTCTAAAATCTCTACTTCATTTTTCTTCTTTGGTGCCTATGAAAAATTCCAAGAAATCTGGAAGCTAATGGATCAAAAATTAAGATATGAAAAACTTTCTCTTCATGTATACGGAACGCATGAAGAAATTTCTTCATTGTTCCGTACAAATATCTCAATTAAATAATTAATATTATAATCAAATAAAAATTCTAACCAATCATGTTTTGACATAATTTCTTACCAATTAATATCATGATATTTATCTTCATTGAAAATGATTATTTTATCCTTGTAATATCCCAATATTCACTTTTGTATCTTTTCTCATTTTGGTAAAATTTCAATTTAATCCTCTTATTTTCCACTTATTCCATGGATTTTCATTATACATTTACTTTTTAAAAAAAATAAAGAAACATAGAACTTTAAATAGAATAAATTATATCACATTCATGATGTGGAATGAAAAATTATGTAAAATTATATTTATTGAAAATTATGTAATAACCAAGTTTTAAAAACCATAGCATCCTAAATTCAAATCTCACATTATATGTGAGTTTACGTTTGATTTTATATAAAATATATAAAAAATACTTTCATAATAATACAATTTAATTTGTAAAATTAATAGCGTTTTAGTCATTTTCTAATCAAGTCGATATTCGATTATACTTTTATTAAATTGATTCTAATTATTGGGACATTTATTGTGAGAATAGATTGTATTTATAATTATACTTATAAACTCCTTAAAAAATCATTACCAATGTTACCATTTAGATTTTAGATTTCAAATAAGACAAGTAAAAGAAATTCCTTAAGAATAATAAAGGATGTAATTTTAAATGTTTAAAAAGTATAAGTACCGAGCAAAATTAAACCTTTTAAGCCCAAAAAAAGGACTCATAATTTCGGTTTTCGAAATTGACATATGAATTCAATAAATATATCTAATAATAAATAAATTGAAAAATATCAATAATATTAATAATTGAATTAATTTTTTAAATAAAATATATTTTTAATTATATATATAAAGACACAAAGCTTCGAATATATTTCAAATAATTCTATTATTCGTAATTTTAAATTTTAGTTTTGTTACTTTTATTTTAGAAAATTTAGTTAAATGATTTTTAATTTAATTAATACCATTAATTTTTTTATTAAATTCAAGTTTATTACAACATGTTTAAAGAAAGAAAACCCTTATTTTACTTATCATTTACGGTGTTACAAAATATTTTTAACGAAAATAATAAAAACAATTTGTTACCAATGTTTTTAGAACTAAACCGACGATCAAGCTGATCAAGCCATTGGTTCGTTGATCTGACAAGTTTAATTAAAAAATATTAAAAATAGAAAAAAATTGATTCAACCATCAGCTCATCCGATTCATACTTATTCTCGATCCACCTGATTCAATGTCATTCTTCGGATTGATACTTTGACCAGTTCTGAGTCAAACTTGTTCAACTAGTCAATCTAGTTCAAATATCATTATTTTTAAATTTTCATTTTCTAAAATTTCAACCAAATAGGTTTCCTTCAATACTTTCCATTTAAAAAAATTTTCTTAAACCAAAATGAGTATAAATAAATTCCTTGAAATAAAAATATACTTGAAAAGGAAAATTAAATTTCAAAAGTTTGAATAGTATCAAGGACTTGGACATAATTAAACCTTTTTTTCAAAACCCTAGTAAACGTGGGAAACGAAAAAAGGCCTCAAATAAAATCAGCGGCTCCCCTAATTTCGAATTTCAAAAATTGGCGCTCATTGTTAACCCCATTTTGCTTCTTCTCATTAGATCCCAGAAAAGGAAACCCCTATTTCCCAAATCCTCTTTTCAGCAACAATGGGTGGCTCTCACAGTCGCGAGGAGCTAATTTCCGACTCCGATGAAGAAGAATACGAAGAAGAAGAAGAAAACTACCAAGATTCCAAAGACGATACGCCGGAGAGATCTTCTTCCGGTCGAAGACCCAAAACGCCGTCGTCTCTCGACGAAGTAGCGGCTAAACTGGAAGCTTTAAAACTCAAATACCCAACATCCAACACCCCAAACCCATCTCTCAAAAATGCCGTGAAGCTTTACCTTCACATCGGCGGCAACACTCCTAAAGCGAAATGGGTTACATCCGAGAAGTTAACATCTTACGCTTTCATCAAGACGGCGAAGATCGACGGTCAGGATGGAGCGGAAGATGGTGAAGAGAGCGAAAATGAGGAAGAAAGTGGAGATGTTTGGTGGGTTATGAAAGTGGGTAATAAAATTAGAGTGAAAGTTGGGGTTGAAATGCAGTTGAAAAGCTTTGGAGATCAACGTAGGGTTGATTTTGTAGCTAAAGGTGTTTGGGCAATGAAATTTTTTAGTGATGAAGAGTATAAGAGCTTTGTTAGCAAATTTAATGATTGTTCGTTTGAGAATACTTATAAGATGGAATCAAATGATGCTAATAAAGTTAAGGTATATGGGAAAGATTTTATTGGGTGGGCAAATCCCGAAGCAGCTGATGATTCTATTTGGGAAGACGCTGAGGATGCTTTCTCTAAGAGTCCACGGTCAGCGACTCCGGTGAGGGCAAATCAAGATCTAAGAGAGGAGTTCGAAGAGGCCGCGAATGGAGGGATACAAAGCTTGGCTTTAGGGGCATTGGATAATAGTTTCTTGGTTGGTGATTCAGGTATTCAAGTTGTTAAGAATTTCACTCATGGGATTCAAGGTAAAGGTGTTTATGTTAATTTTGATAATGGAAATCAAAGAAGTGGTTTGAATTCGGTGCATTCAACGCCGAGGAAGGCACTTTTAATGAGAGCCGAGACGAACATGTTGCTAATGAGTCCTAAAACCGAAGGGAAGCCTCATACAACAGGGCTTCATCAGCTAGATATCGAGACTGGGAAGATTGTTACTGAATGGAAGTTCGGGAAAGATGGAACTGAAATTACAATGAGGGATATTGCTAATGATAGCAAAGGAGCACAATTGGATCCATCGGGGGCAACATTTTTAGGACTCGACGATAATCGGCTTTGCAGATGGGATATGCGAGATCGAAACGGGATAGTTCAGAATCTTGCTACTAGTACCCCAGTTTTGAATTGGACACAAGGGCATCAGTTTTCAAGAGGGACTAACTTTCAATGCTTTGCAACAACAGGGGATGGTTCTATTGTTGTAGGGTCACTTGATGGGAAGATTAGGCTATATTCAATCACTTCTATGAGACAGGCAAAGACAGCTTTCCCGGGTCTTGGTTCGCCTATCACTCATGTCGATGTTACCTTCGATGGGAAATGGATATTGGGCACAACTGATACATATTTGATCCTTATCTGCACCCTTTTCACTGATAAGGACGGTAAGACAAAGACTGGGTTTAATGGACGTATGGGGCACAGGGTAGCGGCTCCGAGGTTGTTAAAGTTGACTCCGCTCGATTCACATCTAGCTGGGGTTAATAACAAGTTCCGTAATGCTCAGTTTTCATGGGTAAGCATACATTACCCTGTAATTTATATACTGCCTTATTGCTTGTGCTTTTAGCTGCTTAGCTTCATTTTAATGTCCATGATGTAGATTCGAGTAACTTACCATCTAATTTTGGATCAAGAGCTTAGTTGTTGGTTTTGTATGTAGAGTTATTTGGTTTATTGCTTTGCTCGGATTTGATACTATACGATCCAGCAAATTTAGTTGCATTTTGATTCCTAGGCTGCTTTAGTCCCTCAAAATTCAATTACGTCCGCGGTATTCGATCACTGTTCCTTTTGAGTGACATCCCTATCCTTAAAATGTTCTATAGACAAGTTTTTCGGTTTTAAGTTTCGTAGAATTACAGCAATAAACTTGTGATGGATGGCTAGGTGAGAGTGGAAAAGAGTCTCTAAAGACCTCATTGTCGCTTAATAGATAATTGACCAATGTTATTGCTATTGTGCTTGCCGCACGTTTTTCCACTCCGATGATGACTATTCTTTTTGTGGTTTTTCTTAGTTCAATGAATAAAATCTTTAACCATGACCATGTGTGTTACCTTACATTAACGTAGGTCACCGAGAACGGGAAGCAAGAGCGTCATTTGGTTGCAACGGTAGGCAAGTTTAGTGTCATATGGAACTTCCAACAAGTGAAGAACGGGTCTCATGAATGCTACCATAATCAAGAGGGTTTGAAGAGCTGCTATTGTTACAAGATAGTCCTTAAGGATGACTCTATTGTCGACAGTCGTTTCATGCACGATAAGTTTGCAGTCAGTGATTCACCTGAAGCTCCACTGGTTATTGCTACCCCACTAAAGGTCAGCTCGTTCAGCATATCCAGCAGGCGCTGATGACATGGTTCGTATAAACGCATGCTCTTCCTTTATTTGGTCGCTTTCCAAATGTAATTGAAAAAGTCGAGACTGCAATTTTAGAGCCTTCTAAAATGTTGTTTTCCTTGTTAGATTGAAGTGTTGTTTGCAAGTTTTATCTGGATAAAGACTGTTAGTGATTTCCTTATTTGCTAGCATTTTCTATTGTGTAACTCCTTATGTTATCACTTGTTACTGTTGTGTTTTAGTTCTAATTCTAAATGAAGCTGTTATTGATATCAATGTTTGTATTTTGCTCTCAATATTTGGGTGTGTTTAGGATTTCTGATTCTTGGTATTGTTCTCGATCGGTGTTGACTTGGTAGTGAAGTTGCACACAAGTGCCTTATTATGTCTGTAGGGTATGGGCTCAAACCTTACCACCAAGTGTGAATGTCCACATTTTTTTGATAAGTGATTGTGCGGCATGCACAATCTGCCTTTGAAGCCATTGATTAGATGTTTCCATTTTGTTGAACTTATTGCTTAAGGCATTCGAGTTCTTGTCAAAGTTAGATCACAAAATTCTGGTTGAAGACAATATTGAACATGTTGGGGGATTTGTCGACTTTGTGCTCATCACTCTTGAAGGAGTCGAAAATCCCCCAATACGGGGTGAAATAGGCATGAAACTAGATTGTCCGCCATCTATGATAAGTAATTAATTTTACTACTATCAACTTTACTATTACCATTTGAAAGTAGGTGATTTGAGTTTAGTGTTACAAGTTAAGTGATGCTAATTTAATTATGAGTTAAGTGGTTTATGTTTTAAATTAAAAATATTATTATATAAAAGTAATATGTATTTAAAAAAAAACTTTTAAACCCCAATATTCGGTTTATTGGTCATAAGTGTTTATCCCATATCTCACATCGTTGGTTCGAGTTATAAGGATTACTTGCTTGTGATGTGTGCATATCCGTAATATATTGCTGTCAAGGGTGCATGAATTGCACCAAAAAAAGGTTAAGATACTTAGTTTTTATTGGTATAAACCCAATCCGATTCCGAACTCTGAAAATTTCAAGAAAATAGCAAAATATAGAACCAAATATCTTTATTGATCTCAAACCTTATGGTAAATCAAAATAATCACTAGAATTTACACTGAATGCGTAAACAAAATTTTAGCAGCTGTGACAAATCCAGTTTAAAAAAAATGGGAGGCGAAATCACAGCAGCAAACATAACAAAGTGGCTTCGTCGATGACCTACGAGGTCTTCGATTTCCTTCGGGACAAAAACATGAATATCTTTGGGATGATTGACTTTCTCTTTTTCTTCGGTTTTGGTTCCGGGGGTGTGTCATTCATATTAGCGGTAGGACCCGCAGGTGGAGGTGCAGGCTCAGTGTCATCAGATTCTTTCTTTTCCTCCGTACTTGGCGGAATGTTTTCTCCGTGGTTTGGTTCCGTATCTGTTTGTTGTTGTTCGTGTTCGGATCTCCAGTTTCTCAACTCCTGCTCTATTTTTAACTTACCTTCGTTGGCCTTATCGGCTCTCTCTGTAGCGATTCTTTGTGCTTCTTTTCTTTCGGCCATCTCTTTGTTTAGTTCTTCTAGCTTTTCCAAGCTTTTCGATTGTGATTTCTTAGCTGCTTCGATTCGAGAATTGACTGCTGCCATCCTCATTTCGATCTTTTCTTCGGCTTCGTATGCACGTTTACTGAGCTGGTAATACTCTTCTAAGGAAACTGTTATCTCTTGGGGCGAATTCGCATTGCCGATGTTTTGAGCCGATTCGTTCACTTGTAATGCTTTAATGGCAGCTAAAACTAACTTCTCCGAAACATTAGCAGCTTCGATTTCCTTTTGAGCGGCAAGTAACCTACTCTCGATAGTACTTGCTCCAGCTTTCGCTTGCTCTGCTTCTTCCTTTGCTTTGATGAACTCTTCACGAGTCATTTGAGCAAGTGACTTTGCCTTCTCAGCCTCTTGTGTAGCCTCCTGTAGTGGTTTTAGCGGTGCAGGTGTCTTCTCTGTCTGTAATAGGGCGGCTTCCGATTGAGTACTGTCCAGCTTAGACTTTTCCTTTTCAAGCTCTGATTTTAATGAATTAGCAGCCGCCTTCAAAGTTTCGACTTCCGCTTTGGCTTTTTTGATATTGTTCTTCATCTCTCCAAGTTCCTTCTTTGCTGAAGCAATTGCAGCTTGCATATCGGTATCAAGTTTTATTTCCGTTGGTAGCTCGTCATTCGAGTGTCCATCAGTTTTCTCCTTCAGTTTATAAGCAGATAATTCGGCTTTCAAATCAAGTAACAAAGCCGAAGCAGTGTCTAACTTCGATTTCAACTCCTTTGCATAATTCACTTGCTGATTGATTCTCTGCAACTCCTCTTCACCTTGTTTTAAATCCTTCTTCCATTGGAGTGTATCTTGGTCTCGAGCCATAGCTACCGTAATCCGTTTCTCTTCTGCTTCCAAATGAGCAGCATGTGCCGATTCTAATGACTCCTTTGTCGTAATCAGTTCAATCGTTAAGTATTCCACTGTCTTCTCAACCTCTCTCGAAGCGTTAACAGCTTCTTCAGCTCTCTTAGACGCGACATCTCTCTCAACTATCAAAGAAGAATATTCGTTCCGTAGTGCTTCCAAGTCATCGGTAATGGTTGCCAGCTCCACAATCGCTGCTTCATGTCTCGCTTTAGCAACCTCGAGCTGTGTCTTTGCTGCAATGCTAGCCTCATCGGCAATCCCTTGTTCCCTCTCTTCCATCCTTAGCTTGGCAAGTTCAGAATCTTGTTTTGCTTGATCTTCTTCAGTTTGTGCTCTCTCGAGACTCACCTTTAGTTCTTCTATTAATCTCTTCGCGCTGTCTAGCTCCTTTAATACTTTAAACTTCTCCTCTTCTGCTTCATCCAACCGGTTCTTATATTCAGGCATTTCAACGTGTAACTTATCGAGTTCTTGTTCTACAAGCTTACGTCTCTACGACACACAAAAATTCACAATGGTCACTAAAGACAACAAAATCACAATTTCATGATAAACAACATATCTAAAGCTTTTACCTCTATGCTTTGCACTTTATGAGCTTTCCAATCAACGATTCCTCCGAACTTTGAGACAGCTTCCTTAACGGATTCAAAAGGTGCTGCTGTATCGATATGAATTCTATTAAAAGAACCTTGCTTAATGAATCTTGGAGATTCAACAGAAGAATTGATAATCCTTTGATGAGGCAGCATAAGATTTTTGATTTGGGGTACACGATCCTTGGTTTTATCATCTCCTATTTCTGCCTCGTTAGAACAGTCGGCCTCGGGATAAGATAAACCAATTCCATCAAGCAGTGAATGAGAATTCGAAAGAGAATCATCACCTTGGCTCTTCTGTCCATGCAAAATATCAGTGTTGGCCGCAGAATGGGGTTGAGTAGGACTGGTGGGTGATGTCGTGTAGTTATTACTTTTGGAATCAAAAGAAGTATCTCGAACAGATTCAGCAGGATGGGGCACGGCAAGCTTACTCGATTTATCTTCATTTGAAGAAGGTGGCAAAATGATGTTATTGCTACTACCATTCATGATATAAGAACTAACAATAGAATTGGTATCTTCAGTATATTGTCGAGATCCAATAGCAATAGGGGGTAAAGCAAGCTCACGGGGCGATACTAAAAGGTCAATATCAGAACCTCCATGCTTCGGACTAGAACCGTGATGAGAAATTATGTTCTCAAGATGATTACGTGAAATTCCAAGAGAACCAGTATTTTGAGTCTTGAAATCTTCCATTAGTCTACCTTGATGATCTGTCTGAGTTTGACCGATGCCAACTGACATAGTTGAATAGTCTTCCGGTCCTTTAGTTGGGCTATGGAAAGGATTTAGGGAAAAAGCTGGTTTAGAATTTTCCATTACTAACAAATGATAGTCAGGTTATTTTGTTCCATTACTGAATTGAAACTGTTGGAGCTTCAACAACTGGTCAGTATTTAGAGAGGACGAAGATGATTCCGAATGAGTTGTCTGAAACCAAGAAAACAGAAACCGTGTAAGCGACACAGAGAAAAAAGAACACGAAAACATCACAGCTTAATCCCATCTTGTTCCTCAGAAATCCTCTGTATGCAAACCAGCAACTATGTGTGAGGTGCTAAGTATTCAAGTAAAGCCAAGCATTATAAATCACACAATATGGAATGCTACAACAATCTCAAACACATTTTCCTAATTCCATCTCCTATCAGCTATAAATGTTTAATTAAGAACCTAGCGTTTAGCCCATTGACCAAGGGTGTTCATCCTATACTCACATTGTGGGATCGAATTGCACGAATTGGACTGTGTGAGTTGTACCCAAAAAAAAAATGTTGAACTAAAGATTCAGTCAGCAAACACTTCATACTAAGCAATGAACCAAAAATTTCAAATAACATTAAGTTTACTCCCTTTCAGGCTAACTTTCTTTCAAAATTTTCAATAAAAATAGAAACATAGACTCCAAAATTTAACCCAAATCTCTTAAAATGTCAAAAGAATAATCCCATTAAAGATTTTTGCTAGTATTCTCAAATAAAAAGTTTGTTTATTATTATTTTCTCCAACGAAACATTAATCATAACAAGATTTTTGAGATAATGAGAAAAATTATATAATCTAGAGATTTGCTAATCCTGATAATTGCTGAACAAGAAACAGAGAATTGAATAAGAAATAAAGCAAGTGAAAGTTCACACAGCAGATCAAGGAAGCTAATCTCTTAAATAAGAAGCCATAGTTAATTTGATACTCAATTGTTTTAGCAGAGCAAAAATGGAAACTAAATCAAGAAAGCAACCTTAATTACTTAAATCGATGTGGTTTAATTGTGTCACTAGTCCCTGTACTCTTTGTAATTTTGAAATTTAATCCCTTTTCTCTTCATTAAATTCCAGTAATTTAGTCTTTTTACTTGTCTGATTTAAAATTTTTAGAAACTAAAGTCTGATAACATTGTTAATAGACCTTCATGGCATTCTAATATTCAAAGATCTGATTTAAAATTCAAACAAGTAGAGAGAGTATAGAAACTAAAGGTCAAAAGTCTAAAAGGTACAGGGACTGAGGGAAGAATTAGACCAATTAAGGTTATAAAATATAATGTACTCATCCAACTCAACCGCCATTTTTTAAAAAAAATTCTCAGAGCTTTCGCTTCCATTTCCGCGGCACAAAAAAAACCACACAATTTGACACTTAATTCACAATCAATGCATAGATTAATGCAAATAGAGACTAAATGTCAAAAATCTAAAAATACAGGTAATGAGAGAAGAATTAGACGAATTAACATTATAATATATTCATCCAACTCAACCGCCATCAATTTTTTAAAGGAATAATATATAATTTGGTCCCTGAACTTCTCCATTTGCACCTAGTTGGTGCCTGAACTTGTATTCGTCAACCAAGTTGGTCTCTTTACACTAATACCGTTAGTTTGTTCTGACATGACATTTTTAATAAACCTGATAGTGCCATGTGACAGCCTCTTAGTATGTCACGTGGTAAACATAATTTATTATTTATTATTTATAATTTATGTTTGTCACGTGGCACACTGAGAGGCTATTATGTGGCATCACCGGATTGGCTAATAGTGCCATATTAGCATAACTAACGATGTTAGTGTGGTGATACCAACCTAGTGGATGAAATACAAGTTCAAGGACTAACTAGATACAAATGGACAAGTTTAAGGGCCAAATTATATATTAACCCTTTTAAAGAAAAACCTTTCGCAATCTGAATAATTTCCACGGCCAAAAAAAAACATACACACTGTTTTCCACTTAATTCATAATTAATGCATATATTAAACAGAGATTAATGCAAAAAATAGACTAAATGTCAAGAGTCTAAAAAGTAGAGGGACCGAATGAAGAATTAGACGAATTAACATTATAATCGACTCATCCAACTCAACCGCCATCAATTTAAAAAAAATATATTCTCAGACCTTTCGCTTTCATCTGAATCATTTCCACGGAATAAAAGAACAAAAAAAAAACACTCGATTTTCCACTTAATTCACGATCAATGCATAGATTAAACAGAGATTAATGCAAATCTAATTAATAAATTCCTTTTTTTTCTTGAAAAAAAAGATAGATAAACGAAAAGAGAAAAAGAAAAAGAACATACCGAGATTCAACAATAAACAAGGAGAGGAAAATTGGAAAGGAAGCAAATGTTAATGATCTCTGAAAAAATTTTAGGTCACAAAATTAAAGGGAGAAAATAAATGAAAAATAAATTATTATTAATAATATAAAATAAATATATAAAAATAAATTTAAGGGTGGGGAAAATTTAGCGCTAAAATTAGAAAAAGGAAGCAGTAGAGAAAAACGGAGAGAATAACACAACACACGCGCCTACCTCGTTTCTCTCTTTTTTGACCGCTGTCTCTCTCGGCTAAGGCTAAATGCCTTTTACGGCTTAGCTCAGCTCAGCTTTCTTTTTTAAATAATATTTACTTTTTTTTTCTTTTTTAAACCTGTATTTTTAGGTAAATTATAGAGTTAAAATTAAAAACTGTAGTCACCCAAATAATTATCCAACTATTCAAAATTTTTTTTTTGTCACCAACCGTTTGAGATGTTCATGGGCTGGGTCGGGTCGGACCGAAGTATGATATTAATATATTTTATGTTTGCCCAAGCTTAGCTCGACCCGAAACATGAGCTTGAAATTTTACTCAAACCTGCCCATATTTGTAAAAGACTAACCTAAGTCCATTTTAAGCCTGCCCATATTATTTTTAATTTTTTAGAAATATTTATATTATATTATATTATATTAATATTTAATAATTTATATATATTTTATTTATTGAAGCTTTTTTTATATAATCATTTTAATATTATTTTAATGTTTACATTAGAGTAGTATTATATATTTTATATAAGTTTATTATTTTAATGTGTTCTAAATTATATAATATATAAAAAATAATATAATATAAAGTATTATAAAATTAAAAATGAGCCGGACTGGGCTAAGCCTGAGCCTTGAATGTTCAAGTCTTAGTCCAGCCCATATTTTAAATAGGCTTACTTTTTTTCTCAAGCCCATTTTTCGGACTTAATATTTTTACCCAAATCCTTCCAAATTTTGGACGGACCTGAACAGATAGCTCGACCCATGAATAGGTCTACTAATTATTAATGAAAATGTGATGTGACAAGTTTTAAAATTTACATAATATCAACTTTAACTCTCAAAATTTGTATATTACATCAATTTAATCTCGTGACATGTTGATACTAATAAAAAATTTACATAATTTGTATCGACTATGCATTATCTAATGTCGGTTTCTATGGGCCCAAAAATACACAAAAATATATATTAGGCTTAGTTAGGTGTACCTACATAAATCCATATAATTCAGTATTATATATCATATATTCTTTTGAGTAATCACCATTATCTCTAAATCTTTGGCATGCACCTAAATAATCAAATTTCATGTGATACACCTTCCACAAGGACAATAATCTTCAGGTGGTTGAGACTAGCAATCAAAGAGAGAAGAGCAGTTAGCTAGTGAAAACAACTTCATTCAAATTTATTTATTAACATTATATTTGGTTTTTGGCAGCAAGTGATTGGAATTATTTTTTCAGGTTTTGGTAATTCGGGTTTGAGATTTAAGTTATTACGAGTTTGGTTGCTTCGAGTTTAGATTGTTTTGGGTGCAAATTATTAGGGTTTGAGTTTTTTTTTGAATTCGGATTTGGGTTAAATGATTTTAGGTTGATAACTTTTTCATAGTGAAAATGAACTGAGTCTAATCAAAATTTTAAATTCAGGTTAAAATTAAGTAATATGTTCCCATGGTGTCAATCATTAAAACTTTTTAACTTGGCATACTTTAACCCTTTTAAAATTTGAATTGAAAGGTTATAAGTTAAAACATGGTTAAATTACATTTTGGTTCTTCATAAAATGTAAATTAATTTTAAAATTATAAAGTTACAATCTTACTATTAAAAAAGTTACATTTTATTATAATTTAATTTCGCCTATAAAAGAAAAAATCTTGACTTTATTTTTGCAATGAAAATTTTCATTATATTAGCTAGAAAATCAAGAATGGATCATACCATAGTATCCTTGATTCGATCATTTTTGGTCAGTACGTTTTGAGAGTAAAAAGTCAATCATATTAAACTATCTGATCCATAATTGAATTTAAAATAAACTCAAAGCCTATCGATTTAAATTCAAAATTATTCGAACATGAAGTAATTAGAACTTGAAAATTCAAACTCGTGAGATATGCGATATCAGAGTCAGACTGTAATGGTGGCCAAAATTTTTTATTTTTCCTTAAAAATTTTAGAAAATTTTAAACAGACTCTTTAAAAATCTAAATACTCTCATTAATCTCACAAAAATTTAATTAGAACCCAAATTTGTCTTAAAATATTCTCATAAACTCCTAAAATTGTTTTAGATTTTATTAGATCCAAAATTTAATCCAAAGATTCGCACTGAGCAATATGTTATCATGAAGTCAATATTTCATTACAATTTTTGTAACTTGGGATCAAGAATAATGGATCATACCATAACTCGTTTGCTGCAAGATAATATTTGTACATATAATATGGTAAGAGTTATCGACACATAAAATTACAAGCAAAAACATGATATTGTAATATGTTCCCTACACAAGCAAATCAAACCCAAAAAAAGCTTCAAAATTTTTTTCTATTTCATCAAATATTTTCGTCTAGGATCCTTAATATTGATCTTCCAATGCTTATCTTTCAACCCAATTTCTTTAGCTTTCTTCCTATCTGCATCCAATTGCGCTTTTCTTTTCTTCGTTAACCCACAAAACTTCTGCAATTTTTCATCCATGGCGTCGTGAAATTTCCACCATCTTCTATGAGCTACATCACTAGCAAAGATATGGTGATCCTCTCGGTTCCAGTTACAGTCATAATCCCTATAACAAAGCCATGGCTTTAACCCCAAGTAATGAATGGAATAAAGCTTGGGTGGCTCCGCCGCAAAGAGTTGGTTCTTCATCTTTGTTTCCGCCGTGGTGTTAGACCAAAAGTTCTTAAGAAAATTCACTCTCCTCGGCAACCGGTGCCACCATACGAACACTTCGTTAAGGTAACCTTGATCACCACCATTATACGAAATGATTTCGCCACGTTTGTCCATTAAAACTTTGAAAGTACAATTCGATGGCTCGATTATCATTATGCCGGAATTGAATAACCAAACGTCGTTACCGGTGGCCGTCAATTGAGGGAAATGGAAAAGATGGTCGAGGTTTTTTAACACTGTGATGTCAGCATCGATGAAGATGACTTTTTCGTAATCGGTTAGTTGCCATAGTCGGAACTTGCTATAGTTGTATTCGTTGTAGGTGTGTTTTTGGGCTCGAGGGTTTCGGATTCTTTTGATGAAACGGAGACGCCAACCGGCCAATTCGAGAGCGTGACGTTTCGGTTCGGAGATGGAGTCGTCGAGGAGGAGGATTAAGTCGCGGTTGGTGCCGGATTTTAGGAGGCTTTGGGCTAGGGTTATTGCACCACAAACGTAGGATTCCGAAGAATGTAGTACGGTTGCATACGCTTCACGTTTGGGGTTCGTTGTTGTATGTTTTATCTTGGTCACATCGAATTCTTCGTGGTTACCTGAAATTTGATTTATTTTATTGTCATTAAATATGGAATAATTAACTTCGATATAATTTGACTCTATTTGAGTTAATCATAAAAAGTCAATAAATTTAATTTATTCTATCTGTACTTAAAACAACCCAATGATATGAGTTATGACTCAACTTGAATGATCTAAACTCTAATCGATCTAAATCTGAAATGATCTAAACTTGAATATAAAATAATTAAATTTTTTAAAATCCGAAATAATTATTCACGCATCGCTTGAATAATATTTTAATCATCGCTTGTCACATCCTTGACCTACTAGTTGAGTTTAAAAACTCCATAAATAATATATGAAATAATTTTATATTAATATTTATTATCTTTTAAAAATAAAATTTAAATAATTTTTAATCGAGTTAATATGAAATTGACTCGTGAAATTAAATATTGTAACTACTCCATGCCTTACACTTTGTCAATGGCAAGTAAAGTCAATTTTAGAATTGGTATTTGAAGCTTCCTAAGTATATATATCAACATCAATTACCCCAACTACTACTTACATTAATTCAATCCTATCCTTACTTAAAACCCATATTATTTTCTTCATCCTCTCGTTTTCATCGCCCAACTTTTGTCATTGAACAACTTAGAGGAAAAAAAATAAAAAAATCTCAATTGCTATAATTTTTATGGATAAATTAATATTTAGTCTCTAAACTTGACAACCTTTTCTAATTTAGTGCAGGAATTTTTCTTGGTACACATTAGTCATGGAACTTGACAACTTGTTTTAGTTTTTGTTCATGTGACAACCTGATACTCTCACAGGACTAAAATTGGGAAAAGTTGCCGAGTTTCGGGACTAATGTAGACAAACAAAAATTCAGAGACCAAGTTGGAAGAAATTGTCAAGTTTAAGGACTAAATGTTGCATTATCTCTTTTCTAAACACACCATGGGAAATTTGAAAGCTAGCAAAGGATCATCATCATACCTTGGCCCCATAATGGCAAAGCTAACTTGCATGACCCAACAGGTAATCCAATTTTTTGTTCTAATTTCTCCACATCTGGTTCGTAGTACCACCAATCCCCTTCTTGTTTCACCAAATCATTGCACCTAAACAGCTCCAACATTGGCCTGCATTTGCTCGTGAACACCACTTTGATCCTCTTCTTCTTCTTCTTCCCATTTTTGACTGCCATTTTTGCTGTTATTAGATGAACTTGGAGCCTAAAAACATCCCTAGACCATCCATTAATGGGGTACTTGCATGGTAGCTTAGCCACTATCAAGTCCATGTTAGGGTACTTATCGAAATTTGGCATTGGGAACTCGGGACACTTTGGTACCTCAGATTCTTCCTCTTCATCAATCCATTCAGGGAACAAGTCTTGCCATTTGAGAGCCTCGGGAACTCGATCGAAATGGACTGGGATCGTCTCACCGTGTTTTCTCCATTGGCTAAAATCTTGATCACCTTCAAAGTTCACCATCCCAATCTTCAACCCTCCACCAAATCCATCAACAAAACTTGGTACCTCTAACATGGTCAAATTCTTCTTAATTGGCTCCAAAATTTTCTCCATTTTCACCCCTTTTCCCAACTACATACCAAATCAAAAGCATCACACAATATAAACAATTACTCTTACACAACATGATACATACATACATCTTTGACCTATTGATCATGGTGTTCACTCTACAACAGGGGGGCGAAAGCTAAAGGAGCAGATAGTGGCCTTGGCCCCTCTCAAATTGGTAGATTTTTCATTTAGTCCCTTAGAATTTTATGAAATTTTATAATAGTATAATGGTAAAATTGCACTTTGCCCCCCAAATTATGATTCATCTCTGGCCCTCCTAAAACAATTTTCTGACTTGGCCAGGGAAAAAGCCAGAAAAGTGCTACAAATGAGGCCAAAGATGAATTATAAATTATTGAGAGGGAAAAATATAATTTTACCATTATACTAACATATAATTTTATAAAAAATTAAGGGGTTAAATGAAAAATTTACCATTTTAAGAGGGGGCCAAGGTCATTGCATACCTCCCCTTGCCTTTGTCCCTAGCTTCGCCCCTTATAGCCCACGTCGTGGGTTTCGATTCAAGTTGTAGGGATTACGTGCTTGTGGTGTGTGCGTGGCAGTGATTTGCTCCTACAAGATTATATATATATATATATATATATATATATATATATATATATGTTATTGAGTTAGCTCACCTTACCTTGTGATGGCACTCACGAAATGAGCATCTAACAAGAGATGCTGCATTTTGGAAATAAAGAGAAGAAGATGGTTGCAATAGAAGAGAAGCATAGATGACTAGAAAGAAAGCAATGAAAACAAGGTTGATCCTAATAACCAAAGCTTTTGATAGTGTTGCTGCCTTCATTATTTTTTGTACACCTAGTTCCACCATGTTTAAACAAAGCAATACTGCCTACCTCAGTGCAAACCCTATATAGACATATATGTATATATATGTATATATATGTATCTGCAAGTATGATTATGATGATGATTTTTAAGTTTAAAATAAGGAACAATAATAGATTATATTATTATGATTTGACTAGAAAATTAAAGGGTTTTTTCTTTCTGAGTGGGGTGTAGTGGTTAGAGAGCTTAATGAAGTGTATGTGTACGTGAAACTTTTAGAGTAAAATTTAAATGAAAGTCGGCTATTTTGAGAGTCCTCCATATGTCGTTTCCTTTAGTTTTCATGAGCTTTTTTAACAACAATGCGAACTCAAACTATACTTGAGGCGGTAAATATTCTGACAAACATATTAACATATTTTTTTTTCTTTTTTAAACTTTTAATATTATAAAAATTGTCACTTATGTTAATTTCGTTAAATAATTTTAATGTAGATATGAGATTTATTTATTTTATATATAATCATTGGCATTTCATGTGTCATCATTCTATTAGAATTTCTTGATACTAATAAAAATTCAATGATGTAATTTGATAAAATTAAACGATTGTGACACAATAAAGTTTATGTTAAATTAAAGGATGAAAATGTAAATTTCCTACACAATTCCTAACTTACCATCATATATTCATATTGGCTAATAATTTCATATATCAGATATAATTTTAATAATCATTTATAAAATATTATTTTTATAATTTAGGATTTATTTAAAAGCTGCAATATGTGCTTTTTAATTAATTTTATTTTTCAAATTTACATGCTAATTTTGATTTAATATATAATGTAATTATTTTTAATTGTACATATTTTATAAACTTTTATTTTCGTGTTAGATAAATATAATTATTTATGTATACAATATACAAAAAATTAAAATATATTATGTCGATATAACGGTGTCAGTGATTTGTAAAAAATTATATTAAATCAAAATTTCATACATATAATTACACAAAATCATATTGCACTAAAATTTACGTGTAATTTTAACATTTATTGAATAAAATTTTTTAGTTAAGTGAATAATTATAATATGAATTTCTTAATTAGGGTAGTTTAAACAGGCCCCCCAACAACTATTTTGGTTGGCCTGTCAACTTCCTACATGAAATGAAGATGTCCCTTTTAGCCGTTAGACAAATATTTTAACTTACTTACATATAATCCATTGGTAAAACTATTATGGAGGCTCTTATATTAAAAAAATGAGTAAATTGGTCTTTATACGTAATCATGAGATATACATGGCACGTCATGTGGAACCGTTTTGTTATTTCGTCAACCACACCAATTTTTAATTTAATGTATAGAGATTCATTTACCTGTTTTTTGAATTAAGGGAGCAAAATATAATTCAACTCTTAATATAAAAACTTATATAATACTTTACCTACATATATGCTGATTGACTGGCTCTACCAGCTGCATATGCTTTCGTATTGGCAAATTGTTCCTTTTTATTAAACAATTAAATTATCAATATCATGATTTAATGAATCATTTAGGTTGGCCATCGTTATTCTCATAACTAATCCCTTATTATTTTAAAGATAATTTAATAAACAATCCATAAAAATAAAAAATTGAAAAAAACTGAGTTCAACTAATGTAGGTGATTATTTAAATATAATAAAAAGTATAAAATTCGAATCCCGTGTTGGTCTGATGATCAGGGCATTCATCACCCGAGTGTAACCTAATTTGAATCGTATTAATCACATTACTGTTAAGGCTTTGTTTGCAAAGGGTACAATTTTTAATTTTTAAAATATATAATATTTATGTCCCACGGCATATATGTCAGCTTGTTGTTGTTGATAATTACAACACTGGAGTTTGGTGTATGAATGTACATACTCAAATTATTTGGGAAATCAAGATTCCACCATTACTTTATTCTTTGTATAGAAAACAAAAATAGGTTAAAATATATTATAAGTTTTGTATTTTTTTATAAATTTTATTTAATTTCTATATTTTATTTTTAATAATTTAATCCTTCTATTTTATTTTAAAATTGAGGTTTAATTGTTAATACTTTTAATTTATTTGCTAAATTTGTTGGTGTGATAATTTGAAATAAAAAATAAATTTGGTAACCATGTGACTAAAAATAACGTTTGTAGTGGACCTGAATTTAACAAATAGTGTTGATAGTTGAAAATTAAAGGAACTAAATTCTTAAAATAATCAATGCAAAATTATTGAGTCGGCAAAAATATATATCATTTCGGACTTGAATTTTATATATATATTTTAATATCATATTTGTGTTTTTTTTCAACATGGTACATGTATTTAATAAAAGTTATACATTTTGGTACCCAAGTGTAACAAATATTATTTTTTAGTGTTTAATTCAGGTTTGTGGTCGATTTGATGAAAGATAATTGCTAAATTTATTAGGTTTGAAGTTTCACGATTTAGTGTTAATTGTGAATTTGTTAAATATAGTTTGATGGTTATGCTTTTTTCCTTGGACTTTAGAGTTGATTTGATGAAAGTTAATTACTAATATTATTAATAAAATATAGATCTTTATCAAATCAATCCTAAAATCCAATTAAACACTAATAAACTAACGCAGTTACTTTTAAATACCATAATGTATAGTTTTTTTGTCAAATATATGTATCTTTTCAAATATTATATAAAAAAGTGTGGAACTGAAGTATCGAATAAGATATTAAAAGATGGATGAAATGTGTGGTTTGGGGAGGGGATGGGGTGTTATATGTCGGTTTGCATAATTTAAGAGGACTTAAAAGTTGGATTATGTACTTTTTTGCAAACAATGCCATTTCTTCAAACTCTTCCTTAATGTTGAAGAAATACAATTGTGAACTCTAATTACTAGTTATGGTATGGCAACCAAAACCGTTGACACACATTGATGCATTTCAACCATTTTTGTCAACGAGGTATTTGCTTTAAGACAATTATCACGACGTCTCGATATATTTTGATTGTCAACCTGATCAGAGTTAGACTTTTATAAAATAGATTGTTTGGTAGCAAGTTTATGGGCTTCATCCCAACTCAATACTTGGTGTCATTAATGGGTTTGAAATGTTATTCAAAGCCCATTGAAACCCAATAATTTTGTCTTTGTTTTTTTTGTGTAAGTTCTGAATTTAATCTAAATGTTTAAATTTGGTCAATTTTAGTCTCTATTAAAATTATGAGTTTTTATCATGACTCAAATGGAAGCAATTAAATTATTTGGTTAAATTTTGCTATTAGTCCTACACTATGTATAAAGTTGTAGATTTATTCCATGTTTTTCACTTGGATTATTCTTAGTCCCTATACTTTTAAATTTGAACTATCAATTTAGATGCAAATGACAAGCTTTAAATCTATTAACCAACTTTTTGAGAGGACATTAAACGTGGTAATATGTTTGTCATATTAAAATTTGAGAATAGAAAATCTTAACTTAATAAATTTTAACAACTACCATTTGATTAGGACTTAAATTTTAAAATGATCAAATTAAAATAGAGAAGCTAAATTCATAACTTACATATAGTACAAGGACTAATAGTAGAATTTAACCATTTTTAAAAGCATTGATCCCAAAATTTAGTACAAAGTACAAATAACCTTATTTAAATTTATTTTGATTTAAATATAAATATATTGATACAAGTATTATGGAAGCCTTGTGCTAGAAGTCAGATTGTATTTTGCTTCTTTTATTCAAAAAAAGGGGGCAATTAGTCTTTGTATGTTAGACCAAAGAGCAAACTAGTCATTTTTGTTAAAAATTCCATCAATTTATACAGTTAAAAAATATGACGTGCCATGTCTATAGGGACCGATTTTTTAATAGTAGAAATATATGAGATTTTTAACAAAAAGGATCCATTTGCTTTTTGATTTAATGTACAAGGATTAATTTGCTCACTTTTTGAGTACAGGGGACAAAATACAATCTAACTCCTAATACAAGGGCCTTCATGATACTTTTACCAAATATATTCTTTTTTTTAAATGTCAATTTTTTAAGGCTGTTTGTGAAATAAATTAATTCACGATGTGAGTGAAAAAAAGATCATGTAACAAATTTATAAAAATTAATATAAAAACCAAATGAGGTTTTGGTTGCAATGGTAAAATTGAGATAGTGAACATTATGATGTTATAAGTTTAAACCTTATGATTCCCAATTAAGCCTATTTATGGGTCAGGTTACTCGTCCAAACTTGTTCGCCACAAAATTTGGGAGAGTTTGGGAAAAATATTAAGCTTAAAAAAGAACTTGGACAAACAATTATTAGGACCATTTAAAATATAGGTTGAGCTTGAGCTCAAACATTTAAGTCCCAAGCTTGGCTTGACCTGGTTCGATTTCTATATTTTTAATATACTATATAATGTAATTTATAACACATGAAAATTTAATCTATAGTAAGCTATAATTCTAAGGACAAATCTCAAAATTATATATGAACTTTGATTCAATGTGCAACTGGATACATAAACTTAATTTGGTACAATTATATAAATGAAAATTTGATTGTGGTTCAAATGTATACATGAAAATTTAATTATGTTTCAATTATACACATTTGAAGAAATGAATACATCCGTTTATTTTTATATTGGATAAATATAATTATTTGTATATGCAATATATAAACATCAAATGACGCTATATCAAATTGTGTTAATAATTTGTGAGCATTGAATCAAATCAAAATTTTTGTATAAAAGTGTACATAATCGAGTTCATACATAAAATTACACATTAAATCAAAGTTCATGTATAGTTTTGAGATTTATCCCATAATTCTATAATGTAAACATTAAAAAATGTCAAGTTCTCTATAAATAAAATTTAATAAATGAAAAATATATAAAATTTTTAACTATTAAATTAAAATTAATACAATTTTTTCAAAAAAATCAAAAAAATAATATGGGTAGCCTGAAATTGACTTGGGTTAATTATTTACAAATATGAGTGGGTTTGGGCAAAATTTTAGGCTTATATTTCAAGCAGGGTTTAGGCAAGCATAAAGTGTGTTAATATCATGCATAAGCCTAACCCGAACTCGAACCCAAACCTAAACTCGATCTAACCTGATCCATGAACACTTCTATTCTCAATATATATTCTAGATTTATCAAAATATAAATTGGCATAAACACATTTAACATAATATTTGTTACTCTATCGCTTTTAGTAATTTTGTAATTAAATTATAATTGGATTAATGAGTTACACTAATTCAATCCCTCTTAATAACAGATATAGATAAAGATAAATATATGGTATAGATTATGATTCTTCACCTTCCATGTCTTTAAAGGGCAGAAGCAAAGCTATATACACTTTTATACTATTTAATTTTTTATTCTGATTATCTTTGCATCAAATATTCTTTCCCTTACCTTTTGGAGCCTACCTGAAAGATTATCACCATCTTCCTGCTAATGCTAGATTAATTAATTAGCCTAATTAGACTGATTTTTTTAATTACTTCTCTTATTAGTTATAGTAATCTCTTATGCTTAACCCCAATTTTTAGTTTTTAAAAGAGCACTTCTCTCATCAGTTATAGTAATCTCTTATGCTTGAGTATTCAAGATAAGAGTTTCACCGTTGAATTATAATTCGCGAGTCTTTAATCCGTATCATAGATTTTTCGTTCGGTTCTTCTCAATTTTTGTTCAATTCTTTTTATTTTTCATTCATTGTGTTTTGTATTGATTAACTATGACTAAAATTTAAAGCAGTAAATGCGATTTATTCCTCACCCCAACTTCAACCCTATTTTTATATTTTTCGTCTCCAACTCATTTCAAACCCAATTTTCTGAAAGCTTCTAATATTCAAATATAACTCTGAAAAAACACCCTAAAGTCCTATATGACCTGCCTCAATATATTAAATATTTTTTTATACTACATTAATTTAAAAAAAAACCAAAAAGAACACATATTATAAAATCTTAGAAAAATTTAAAATTTAATTAAAATATATAAAATTAGTTATAAAATTAAAAGAGGCTATTTTGATAAACTTTTTAGGATGAGCTAACGCGAGTTCAATCAAAACTGGATCTCAAAGGTCGATTGAGTCTTAGCTCGATTGGTATGAACATTGTTATCAATGTAAGAGGACGTGTGTTCTATGGAGTCAGATTGGGTCTAAACCCGTTGAGTTTTGAGTTGGTTTGTCATTCCATATCTAAACTTAGATTATTAATTCTTATACTCTTTTTGTAAGCTCATAATTATTAGTAGTGTTTTTTCTTTTTGCAATTATTTTACGGATACTTTCCAAAAAGATAAACGATTGAAATATTTGAAGTGATATTTGAGATGCCAAATGCATCTTGATTCTTGACTATCATAAGGGATGTATAAAGGCAATTAAGAAATATATATGCACCACAATAAGTGGCACTCAAGTTTTCCATACCCGATTGTGTGAATTAAAAGTTATAATGCTTAAGAAATTAATAAAAATATACTGAAAATATGGGAATCATTTGATTCATGCCTAAATTCACAAGAGAGAATGAAGAACAAATGATTACAATATAGAGAAAAGAATAAAGGGAAGCTATAGCGTATGATCAATTTGCAATAATTTAGAACAAGATACGTATCTTGGTAGCTTTACCGAAAGTATTAATTTGTTAGCTCGCAGGCAAATGACAACTCAACTGTGTTTTTAAGTAGTAAATTTTTTTATACGAATTTTAATTATTCAAAAGAAGCAAATGTTTGCTACAAATTTGATTGGTTGTAGGAAAACAAAGGAGGTCGGAAGGACGGTTCATTCGGTGGATCGAGAGTCACAATAGGTTTTGTGGAGAAGAGAAAGAGGAACAGAGGATGAGTTGTGTCGAAACTTTTTTTTGTGAGAACAGGATCGACTTGGATTTTGAAAATAAAAACGAATATGGGAGTCGCCACCAATCTTTTTTGATGAGGTGTGATCGGGCCACCTCGAAAAATAAACGATTTGATTTTATCAAAACAACGACTTTGGCCCACGAAAATCAAAAAACGAGTTTGGGAGTCGGTTATGTACGAGGAAGGATTAACCCCCTCGTAACGCCCAAAATTGGTACCTAGTTGATTAATTAGTGTTTTAGCGTCGAAGATTGAAAATTTTGAAGAGTTTTTAAAAAATACAATCCTTTGTCAAAATATTGAAGATTTTCCAGAAAAAAAGAGCATATTTCACGTTAATCGAGAAAAGAAAATTATATCTCGTAAGTTAGGACACAATGTCTTGAATTCCCAATGTGCGAATAAATGCAAAAAATTTACTTATTTAAAAAGATATTTAATTATCTCGGGCTTAGAAAAAAGGATCATGTCCCGTAAGTTAGAACACAATATTTTGTTAATTCCCGAGATCGTTTAAAAATTTTACTTATTTGAAAAGATTTGTATATTTAGATTTATTGCGAAAATCGAAATCCCGTAAGTTAGGGTACGACCTTCTTGAATCTAAACACGAAATTTTGCCTATTCAAAAATCACAATTTATGCATTGAATAAAGTTAATCTAACACGAAATAGTAGAAATAAAACACGGTGTTAATATACATAACAAAACAAAAATGAATACGATGGTGTAAGCATAAATAATACGAGCAACAACAAAAAAAGATAAATAAAAGGACAAATCAATTATACATGAAATGATAAATAAATAAACAAATAGGACTACAATGCTTTTCAAAATAATAATAAACACATAAATAAATAAATATCAAATAAGACAATAATAACAATAATGAAAAAAATAAAATTATAAAAAAATCTATGTATATATATAACAAAGTTTGAAATAAAAAGATATAAATAAGCAAGTAATAATATCAATATATAATAAGACAAATATATTTGAAGTTTAAATAAATAAACATAAATAATAATATAATAACAATAACAAATGATAATAATCATAATAATATCTAATTTGCTAATATTATTAATAAAATAACTAAAATAATAAAACAAACAGGCTAAATCGAATTTTGAAACAAAATTCGGGGTTTAAAACGCAAATAAACAAAAAAGGGGTCCCCAAGAACCAAAATATAATGCGCTCAAAGAACGGAGGGCTGATTTGGAAAATATCCCAAGCCCTATGCCCAGCGTTTTGGTGCAGACTGAAATGAAACGCGCGAAAAATTACGCGGCCAAATTTAAGAAAACAAAAGGGACCACATTGCACAACGGTGCGAAAATGAAAGGACCTAGCGCGTAAATATCCCCCACATGAAAACACGCGGATCCTTTGGTGGGTCGGGTCGCGGTCGCAGTTTTTCTTCGAAACGACGTCGTTTTGGGGCTTCTGAGCACCAGCCAAAACGACGTCGTTTTATCACCCCTATATAAGTCAATTTTTTTAAAAAAAAAATTCATTTCCCTTCTCACACTTTTAAAAAAACAGAAAACTTCAAACACTCTACCCTCTCTCCTTCTGGCCACGATCCGACCTAAGGTTCCGGCGCGCCTCCGCCGTAGCTCCGCCACAGGTGGCGGTCGGAGGTGTAAAACCGGACCTTTTGGTCCCTTTTTGAAGCCGGTTGCCTCTAGGATATGGATTCAAGACCAAATCTCGTGAAAAATGATCTCGAACCCAAAAAAAAGAGAAACCGCCCGTCTTCTCCTCCTTCGGCACGGCGCAGGTGAGTTTTCTTTTTTCTTTCTTTTTTATTACTTATTATTTAGTATGAAAAATAAAAAAAAAACAAAAATAAAAAATGGATGGAAAAGAAAAAATGAGAATCTAAAAAAAATCACCTTTAAGAAATCTTTTTCTGTTTTTATTTTTCAAATGTTTGTGAAAAAGGGGAACTCGTTACAAACATTCGATCGAGGCTTTTATAGCCGATTTACACAACTTTTTGATTTAGATTTTTTTTATTTTTTTGCTTCGTTCTTCTGTTGTTCCCTGTTTATTTTCTTCTTGCAGGTGATTGATGGCGCAAGTGGGGCGGCGACGTGACCCTGGAGTGGCAGACGCGCAACGGTGGCAGTTGGCAGGTCAAGGGTCAGAGGACCCTAGGTGCGGCGCACCTAAGGTTAGGGTTGCTGCATCTTTTTTCTGAAAATGGGCATTGAGCTTATGGGTTGTTGGGCCGGGCATTGTAAATGGGCTCGGGTTTTAATTTTATTTAGGGTCTATTGATTGGGTTGCTGGGTTAGGTCTAGGTGGGTTGGTATTTAGGCTTGACAATTGTAATTGGCTGCTATTTTTGTTTTGCTGGTCCATGCCCGAGACAAAATTGGCTTATTACAAGTTGAGTTGAGAGACCGGAGGGAGTTGGAAGTTGGAACTATGTTTGGCTCCATTGACTACATAAAGGTATTTAACGGGAATATTTATAAGCCACATGCCCTCTCTTGGTTGGTTGTTATTACTCATAGTGTAGTGTTGGCCTTCTTGTTAGGTTGGCAATATGATTTTAAGTGACATAGTTGCATGGTATAATTTAGTCCATACATAAAGGTGTAGGTATTGGTTGAGGAGGCTTTTGGCAAGGTATGTGTAACAATTCTCCCCTTGGTCGAGGGGGAGATTGTAAAGTGACCTCCCCTAAGACCAAGGGTTTTGGCAAGATATTTGACTCGTGTGGCACAGTGCAAGATGGCAAAATTTTGAAAAAAGTAAATTGAATTTCGAGTTTGTACCTACTTACTTAATAGTGGCATGACTTAAGGAAATGTGTGTTAGTCGTTGCCTATACAACGCATGTTATAAAGATTATGATGAGATGTGGGGTATTCCCGTGCTTGCAATTAGTCAGAGATATTGTCAAATTAGGAAATTTGTGTTGAGGGTGTGCGAAATGCATGCCAGTGGTATAAAGGAAAAGCCTTGGGTACCTGACTTATTAGAAACCCGTGCTCTTACTAATTTATCTTGAACCCATTTATGGATTTATTCATTTGTGTCGTTTATAGTGTGACTTACCTAAACCCTGAGTAAGTGAATGACCATGTGTGTATAACTCATGCACTTTAATATACTGGGAACTTGTGCTCTTATGGTAGTGGGTTGAAGGTTGGTATGTTGGGTACACGACTTCCAAGTGACATGACTTCAATCACAATAGAGAAACCATAACTCGATTAAAAAAGTAAATGATATCCTCTCATTAACATTGTATGTATTATGAAATTGGAATGTGGCCACAAGTCAATAGTTTGTGACAAATGATTAATCATTACTAGTATGAGTAATGATTATTTTCGTCACTGGAGATACAATGCTAACCATGAGATAAAAATGGATCGGATCTGGTGAATGAATTAACCTAAAGGGATCAAGGATATCCTATGATGGTAATACACATATGATAAGGTTATTAGACAAATGCTTAATAGTTGTAACTTTCGTAATGGTATATAGTGGGGAGATCAGTCATGGTACCTTTAGTGTATTTACTTCATAAATAAATAATTTTGTAATTAATAGATGAAGAGTCAAAACTTAACTACAAATTATTTAAGCCCTTATGCTATATGTCCTATCTGTACCTCCGCTAGCTCACTGTAACTTTGAACGCATTGCATAATATGAATTGAGAATAAGTGGAAGAAAACAAAATGAGAAATAAATTGTATGAATTACTATCCATAGTAAAAGATTTTCCAACGTAGTCTTCATTATTGCCGCACTAAACCTACATATGAACTTCTTAAGTGGTTCACCATCATTTTGTTTGATGGGGAGTGTGTTGGGATTTATAGTAACGTCTTGTTGAGAAGAAAATGATTGAGTAGTTTCCTCATGTTGCACTTTTTGTTGGGGCTAGTAGATTTGGGTTTTGGTTTGCTCACAACTTTTTAATAATTTTCTCATTACGTAGGTTGATTTCTTGTTACTATTGGTATGATTTTTGTTGTGTCAAGAGTTGTTTCTCAAGAATCTTCATTTTTCCTTTCATTTATGTAAATTGTTATGAGATGGTGTTGGGGTTTTAAGAGGTTTATTCCCTAAGAGTAGAGTAAGGGTAAGCCTAAGGGAAAATGGATAGGGTTTGTTGATTTGGGTAAGCGATGTAGTACCTAAGTGGCAGATGCTATGTGTATGTCACATAATAAAGGTAATGAGGATCATCGAGTTTGTATGGGTCATAATGGAGGCTTGCTAACCTTGATTCCCCTCTTTCAAGTTCAAGAAGGAGTTTAAGGAGTCCATAAGCTTTTGTAGCACATACAAACCACAAGTCAAGTCTCACATTTCTCTAAGACCCCACCCTCAAGTAAATTTAGAACCATAGCCATTATACCCTCACACCCTAAGAGGAGTTTGAGGAGTTTGGATCATCCAAAGTTTCGCAATAGCCTGATACTAGACCTCTTTCCGCTTCGAAACCCTAGGCTAAGAAGTTTAGGTATTTCATCCTTGAGGAGTCTGTGTAGCATGACTTGCTCATCTCTTTCATGCTTCCTAGGACCATCTCCCTTAAATACCCGGAAGCACTAATCTTTCCATTAAGAAGTTTGAGGAGTTAGCAAACCCCCTCAAGGTTCTCTGTCAATCCCTTTGTCACTTGGAAGTTGGTCCCCAAAGTCTTCGCTACTTTTTCTTCAACTCACTTTGGAGTTTATTGCCTTTAAGGAGTTAGAGGAGTTCAAAAAACCACCCATTAGGTCTCCCTATTCAGTGTTGGATCCAGAAATACGATTTAGGGGAGCAAACTTATATTAGCATTGTCGACTATATATTTTTACTATTAACTTTCATATATAATTATTCAATAATTAAAGTTTACATATATATTTATGATTTGAAAAATATATTTATATATATTTTAAACCTTAAAAGCTGTTGGTGTTTGTTTTTGGGTTTAGGGGGCGGAATTTAAAATTTTAGAGGGTTTAATATAATAAAATTTATTTTAAAAGGGGTGCTATATATGTAAATTTCTAAAAAGCTAGGGGGAGGCCAATGTCCCCATTACCCTCTTTGCGCTCTTAGGCCACGCCTCGACATAAGTAACTTCGACCCCTCTTCTTTCTTCATTACAAACTTCGTTTGACCCACTAACACCAGGACCTTGTGCCACATGGTCTTGTGTACGAATGCTCTCTGTGTTGCAATCCTCGAACTTTTTCACCCACAACACATCAATTCAAAACACCAAGAATTGTAATTTTATTGTTTGGATAAATAATTGTTTTAAACGGTTTCATGACATGAAAAAATAATTATAAAAGAAAAATAAATGATATAAAAATATGGAATATGGATATAATTAATTTGTAAAGATTTATAAATTTTTTAATAATATAAAATTATAAAATTACATATTATAGTTAAATTTACATTTTTTAAAATTTGTTAAATAATGATATAAAGGAGAACTAGTTTATAATATTCTTTTTAGTTTTTTCGGGGGAAGGGATAATAACATCAGGGATTTGGAACTGCTAATAAAGGCTTAACCACTTGTTGGTACATTGAATCAACGAATGTGAAGATGGAAGAGATTCTGGTCTATAAGTAAAGAGGAAGAAATCAATCTCCCTAAGATATTTGTAGAATTTTATTATATAGGGTCGAACCCCAAGTCGGATTACTTTTATTATAATTATATAACGGACTCCAGATCAGATTTCAAGTCGAATTTTTATTATTATAATTATATAACACTACTTCTCCCTTATCCCATTCGCTCCCAATTTATAATACTATTTAATAGAAAACGAACAACTTTGTGCAATAATAATAGAGGATCGAATCAGTGCATGATCTCCAAAAATAACCACTTGTGTTCCTTTCACGTGCTTTCATTTCACTCAAAAAATTCCTTTGGGATAAAAAGTTTAATACTGAAGAGATTAAAAAAATGCATTGAACTAAGCTTAATTTACATCTTTTTCTTTTCAACCATCATTTTCTCTCAAAAGTTCCCATTGGCTTTTATCTCACTCTTCTGCTTTGAATCTACCAGTCCACGATGCAAAATTAACTAAAATTCCTTCAACATTAGTAAAGGATATCAGTCAATGGTCTCAAAGAGCTAAAAATATTGAGAATCACTTCAAAATGATTGTTTTTTTTTTCCGAGATTCGTTTTGGGTCTCCACTAAGTCAATCGATTTAATCGGTTTTTATACTTAATCAACTTAATTAATCATCTTCTTACACTTAAATCGATCAACTTTTATGATCTTAACCAAATTGGTTTAACATCGACATGTTCAGTTGATTAAATTGATTAACCGACTTATATTATATATATTTATTATATATTATATTTAAATAGTTAATATAGATAAGAGTAGGGTGAGCCAAAATTATTATTTTAGGTGGAATTAAGTTATGTATTTTTATAAGAGCTAAAATGTAATTCAATCATTGTATTAACTTATATCTTTATAATTTTTAAAGGATTAAGTTAAAATTTATTATATTTGAGAGGCCAAAATGCAGTTTGATCATTTACTAATAATTTTATAAAATTTAAAGAGGATAAAAGTGTTATTTTATCATTTTAGGAGGCGCCGCCCTTGTATATAAATCGATTAAGTTAATTGATTCGATTATGAATTTTAATAACAGATAACCGATAGATAAAAAAATAGTAAATTAACTGCGCTCTCCCCTACTTTCATTAACTATCAATCTTCTATATATACATAATCTCAGTTAAGCAAAACTAAGGCAACACAAAGCAACTCTTCTTCCCCTACACAATTTTCCTTTCTATTTCACTAAAAACATGCTTAGTATTAAGGATACACCCAAAAATCTCCCGGCTAGTACTTGCCGATGCCTAAGGAAAGGAGGGCCCGTGCCGGTAACCGAACTGAAAGCCATATTCAAGCGTTTTGACACCGACAAAGATGGTCGTCTCAGCAAACATGAGTTGAGGAATGCGTTTGCTAGCTTAGGCTCTCGTCAACCGGGTTGGCGAGCCTGGCGAGGGCTTAAACAAGCTGATAGGAACGGAGATGGGTACATAAGTGACGAGGAGTTGGAAGTTCTCCTTCAGTACGTCTTGAAATGTGGGTATACCACAAAGTAAAATAGAAAATTGCCTTAAGTTTTGGTCATCAATATGTTGGCAACTCTTTATTTTTCTTGTTTTGGAGTTGTTAGTGTTTACGTGTAGCTGTAATTGGAAGATATGAAAAAAATAGAAGAGTAGGCTCCTTTGTAGTGTAATGGTGTATATATATGTGAGTCCAATATGTAGTAATTTAATGTATAATATAGTCATTTTCTCGTTAATTACTTTGGTCTAATTAGGAACGAAGCCAGGAATATAACTTGGGGTGGAAAGATTGAAATAAAATTATAATATTTTGAGGATGAAAATTAAAATTTTATTTTAAAAGGGTTTAAATATCAAACCAAGAAACATTTACATTGGCCACCTAAATCCTCCAATATTAATAACTTTTAGGTTAAATTCGCTATCCATCCTTGTACTCTGTAAAAGTTGTGGGTTTAATCTATGTACTTTAATTTGGTTATTTTAGTTTTATACTTTTAAATTTTAAAATTTTAGTCCTCATCAAACAACAATTGTTAAATTCATTAAGTCATGCTATTTCCATAATCTTATGTGGCAAACATATTATCACCGTATAATGCCATATCAACTTATTATTTCCACAAATTGCTTACTAAAAATCCAACTAATGAATTAACCACTACCATTTGTGTTAAGATTGAAATTTCAAAATTTGAAAACTGTGAAGACTCAAAATGATTCAATTGGAGAATATATATGAAGTAAATTGACACTGACGCTTAATATATGACTAATAATTGAATTTAACCAAACTAATTATTAAATTTTCTATGATCAAATTTGATTAAATTTTGTTCAATTCGAGTTCTTCGGATAAAATATATATATATATATATATATATCAAATCTCCACCCTTTTTAAGATGAGATTCAAGGTATAATAAAAAAATTATATATTTTTTATATAATGCTTCAAGTAGCTCAACTCTGACTAGTTTTTTTTTTCTCAGTCGATATAAAAATGACAAAGATAGAAAGATGTTGGAAAATACTAACCTCTTTCAAAGACAAAAATATTAAAAAAACTTTTAGAGTAATATTTCACTTTGAAATACACTCGACCTGAGATAATCAACATCATCAACTCAAACCAAAACTAATATGTAACCCATAATAATCATCTCCTAACTTTCAAAAAACGAAGGACTCCTTATACCTGCTATTGTCAAAGCATTAGTCATACTATTTCATTACCATTGAACAACTACGAAATAAACTCTACCTAGTTCTTAAAGTGAAAGATATTGTGTGTTTAAGCATATTCACAATAACGATACAAACTAAATTAAAACTCAATGATAATAAAAATTTAAATAAATAATAGTAATATTTAGATTATGAATTTGGAGTAAAAAAAAAAGTTCAACAAATTAAACAATTGGATTTGGAGGAATCTATATACTCATGTTGTCTATGGAAAAGAAGGCCACATGTTCCTTTTGCACGTTAAAATCTTTTGTATTTCTAACTTGATAATATATATGTCGAAAATATTCTTTTTGAAATCGACTTCTTATTTAAAAACGAAAATAGGAATCGCCACCAATTCTTTTTTATAAGGTGTGATCGGGTTGCCTTGTAAATTGATCGTTTTAATAAACGGTTTGATTTACTAAAACAAAGATTTTTGGTCTACATAATTTAGGAAACAGGTTTGGGAGTCAGTTAGGAATGAGGAATGATTAGCACCCTCGTAACGCCCACAATTGATACCTAGTTGATTAATTAAAGTCTTAGTGCCGTGAATTAAAAAATTTGAAAAGAATTTAAAATACGATCCCACTTTGCATAATGTTATTTTTAATTGAAGTCGCTTGAATAAATCAAAACGTATGTAAAAAGCCCTCTTATCTCGAGGTAACAAAAGGGCATATCCCGTATGTTAGGATACGACCTCTCGAATCCTTGAAAATAAACTTGCTCTTTATTTTAATTACTATTTAAATCTCATGTGTTTTAATTTTAAAAGGGATGTCCGGTTATCTAGGTTCAAGGAGAAAGCCGAACCCTATAAGTTGGGACATGACTTCTCGAATCTCCAAATACAGGACATTTACATTAATTTTAAAATTTCCTTCCTTAAATAATAACTAATGTGACATTTAAACAATGTGTATTCATTTCATTTGGGGTATAATATAAAAACGGTTAATTATATTTAAGCATAGTAAATAATGTAATGACGATGAAATAATGTAAAATAGCTATACAGGTAGAATATTAAAATGATATATAATAAATAAATAAGGAAATGTTAAGATAATACTAATGTAATTATAGTAATAATAATATCACTAATCGAATCATAATAATAATGAAATAAAAGAGGTAATTCAAAGTAAAAAAAAAACAGAAAATGCATGATTTAAAAAAATCACATGAGAGTGCTAAAAAAACTAATAAACGAACAAGAACACTCTAAAAAAAATAAAATAAAATAATAAAAGACAATAATAAGTAAAATGTACCCATAAAACATGTATATAATTCAATTCTTCGGTATGTATAAAAGGAGTACTAAATAAATGAATAAAAATAATAATAAAAATAATAAAATAAATAAATAAACAAAGGCTCGGTGAAAATAAAATAAAAATAAAAATTGAATATAGCCACTAAGTAAATAAATAAAAGAGTTAAACTGATTGAGGGACGTAATCGTAACCCAAATCAAATTAAAAGGATAAATTAAGATAAAGTAAATAAATAAAAGACTAAAATGAAAATCACGAAAATAAGTGAGGACCAAATAAGAAATTATTTTGATTTTTGGACACGCCTCCCTTCTCTAGGAGATCAGCGAACCGAGAACTAAATTGAAGCACACGAAAATCATGTGGTATAATTTATAAAAAAATAAAAAAAGAGGGTTAGGACCTAATTGCAAATCGCTTGAAAAGTTGAAGGACTAGTTTTGAATTATACCCTAGTCCAAAAACACGCGGATCCTGAGACCTTGGGTTGGATCTCGGGTCAAAAGGCAAAACGACTCCCTTTTGGGGCTATTGGAATCAGCCCTAAACGTCGTCGTTTTGTAGGGCCTATAAAAACTAATTTTTTTTAAAGAATTTTTTGGGTTGGATTTTTAGTTTTGGGTCTGATTTTTTTGTAAATAGGCCATTTCTGTAATTGGACTTAGACTCTTTATTTATTTTATTAGTTTTTTGGTTTATGGTGGGTCGGGTAAAAATGGCCCGTTACAATATATATATATATATCCAAAAATTAAAATGAATGAAAAAGGATTTAAAAATTGTAGTTTTATGTTGATTGAGTTTTAGTTCGATTGTCATTAGCATTGTTATCAGTATAAAATGACATGGGTTTGGACACATTTATCCTTCTATTTAGAAATGAGAGTGGAATTATGAATAATTTTAAGTATTATAATTTTATATAACTAATTGAACGACCAAATCCAAGAAAATCTAAGGTTAGCACTTAGCCATACGCAATTAATAATTCACTTAAATCTTTTTCATTGGGGAATAAAGGAAAAGAATATTATATTGGGACAAAAAGCAAATATAGGTTCTAAATTTATTAGGCAAAAGTATGGTACATGTCCCATCTTTGATTTTATTATGTTTCAAAACCTTGCAATTTTTAAATACGAATATCGAGAATTCGCATCTTAAAATCAACAGCTTTTTTCGTCGTTGAAGGCCTGCGCTTAGCGTGGAATTAGAATGTGAGAATGTTCTATTAATGGAGATGATTTTGACTGATGATTTTTCGATAATAATTTGATGGAATTGTCCCTAATACATCAACTGCTTATAACTGGAGCTGGAAGGTACGTATTCGCCATGTTCCAATAACTCAGAACGAAATTGCAAACCATTTGAACAAATATTCTACCATATAGTTCACAGGATTACATTTATTTGCAAAGCGACCTCCTTCAGCGCAGGGTCTAATGCTGGTTGATTTTAATGTTTCTATGATGTTTTAATTTGGTTGCCATAGTATAATTGCTTAATACTGTCTTTATCTACCAAAAAGAAAATCAACAGCCTTTTTCCAACCGTTATAAAAAAAAATAGTTTTTCGTTTTTCTAATGTACAATAATATTTTTTACCCTTTTAAAAGATAACACCAAAATACATTCTAGGATATAATACAAACTTTTTTTTTTATCAATTTCTTAAGAAAACCAACTTGGGAAGCTCATTAAATATGAGAAATTATTTTATGAACCCTTCCCACCACATCATTCATGACCTCTTTTCAATTATTTAATGATATTTCAACAGTTTTTTTTATGTCATTGACACACAATTTTGATATATTTTTACCTTGAACCATGAACCTCAAATCTAAAACCTTGAACTCTGAATCGTAAACCTTAAACCTGAATCTTAAACCTCGAACCCTGATGGGTTTAGGATTCGAGGGTTTGGGTTCAGGTTCAGGGTTTGAGTTTGAGGTTAAATTTGGGGTTCAAGGTTCAAGTTAGAGTTCTGGAGTTCAAAATTTGGGGTCAAAAATATCAAAATTATGTGTTAATGAGATGAAAAAAATTGCTAAAATATTATTAAATAATTGAAAAGAGACAATAAATTTTATGGTGAGAAGGGTATTGACACCATTTTTTTGATAAAATAGGGTCGACTTGGATTTTGAAAACGAAAACAAAAACAGGAGTCGCCACCAATCCTTTTTGATGAGGTGTGATCGGATCACCTCGAAAAGTGGTTGTTTTTAATAAACGATTTGATTTTATTAAAATAACAATTTTTGGTCCACGAAATTCAGAAAAACGGGTTTGAGAGTCGGTTACGTACGAGGAAGGATTAACACCCTCACAATGCCCAAAATTGGTACCTAGTTGATTAACTAGTGTCTTAGTGTCGAAGATTGAAAACTTTGAAGAGTTTTAAAAATACGATCCTTTAAAAAAACTCGAATAACATGGGTTGGAATTTAGGATTCTCTCGTTCTGAAAGAATATCACATCCAACACGTTAGGATACAATACTTTAAACCCTCGAAACCAAAGCACCTTATAATTTCCAAAACCCATACTTTGAAATTTTAAGAGGATATTTGGCCATTTGGTCAAACGAGAAATCGAAACTCAGCACGTTAGAGCACGTTTTCTCGAATTTCCAAACGCAAAATATTGCCTTATTTAGAAAATCTTTTTGAATAGTCGCGAGTACAACACTTAAAGGCGTACATTTATTTTGTTTGGGAGTAAATGAAGTGGATTATATTGAACAAAGACGTTGAAATATCCACGATGCAATGACATGAAATAAAATATAATAGCGCACACATGACATTAATACACAAATACCATATTATGCAAGTGAATACCAATGATATGAAAGCGAATAAACGAATTAAAGTACACACAATGGCAATAATCTCACAACATTCATCATTCAAATACAAACATCGATAAATAAAGACTAAGGAATTAAACAATAATTTAAAAAGTATAAAACAAATTAAAATCAAATAAAATGTAAAAAACAATTCTAAAATGATAGTGATGAGTTAAAAATAGATAATGCAAAACAAGAAATTTAAGGTTAATAATATACAAAACAATTTTAAAAGGATGATATATATATATATATATATATATATATATATATATAACAAATGATGTACATATATATATATATATATATATATATATATATATATATATAAGAATAAGATAAGTAATTTAAGAAAAGAAAAATCTTTGAAAAGAAAAACAAATGAAGCATTTTAAAATAAGTAAGTTGCATTTAAAAAGGTATATGAAGCAATTTTAAAGTAATAAAACACTTTTAACTAAATAATACATAAAATGAGTTCAAAATAAAAAAAATGGCAATTTAAAGGAAATAGTATAAAACAATTTATAATAGTTAACATGTATAATACATCTTAACAAAAAATAAAATAAATAATAATAAAAGCAAATCAATATACCATATAAAAATTTGGAATGTCATATAGAAAAAGAAATTTAAAATAATATATGTAAACAAAAATGGTTTAATATAAATAATAGGTAAAAATAATAATAAAACTGTTTAAATGAAATAATATCTATAAAGAAAAAACTACACAGTTTAAAAAACAAATAAAAATGAAATCAAAACAAACAAGAAAACTAATAATAATAAACAAAAGCAATTTAAAAGAAAAATAAAAAAATAAAAAAATTTAAAGAACTAAGGATGAAACTGGAAACGGACCAGAATCTGGGGGTTGAAGCTGTAAATAAATAAGAGGCATTAAGGGCCAAGGTAGAACGCGCTTTAACAGTGAGGGATTGATTGGGAAAATAATCCATTCCTTCATGCGCAACGTTCAACGTGGGCCAGATTGGAACGAATGGAAAATCACGCGGCCCAAATAAAAAGACAACAGGGATCAGATTGCAGCACAGAGCGAAAGCGGAGAGACCCCGCGCGCCAATATACCCTTTACCGCAGAAACGCGCAGATCCTGAGGGTGGACGGGCCGGTTTTCGGGTCAGGGCCAAAATGACGTCGTTTTGGCACCTGAACCCTAGTTGCAAAACGGGACGATTTTACTTAGTGTACTTAAGCAAAATTTTTTCATTCCAGCCTCTGTTTTGTTTTTTTCTTTTCTTTTTTTAAATTTTCAAAACCTTTCCCCTTTCCTTTTAAACACCCGATCCTTGGGTTTCTTAGCCACTGGCGCGCCACCGCCGTGGCCACAAAGACCGGTGGCCGGCAATGGAGAAAAAACTTTTAACCTCGGCCTTGGAGCATCCTTGAGGGCCAAACCCCTCAACCCCGAAAAAGAAAAAAAGAAGAAGACCCTTAGTGCCCTTTGGAATCGGTGGCCGTAACGAAGGAGAACCCTCCGCGGGCACGATCACGGCACTCCTCCGGTAAGTCCCCTTCTTTTTTATATTATTTTCGTTTATAAAAATAAAAAACAATAATAAAAATAAAGATAAAAAAATAGAAAGATTGAAATAAAAAGAGAATCACCTTAAAACTTTGTTTTTTGTTTTTATTTCTCAAGATTCATAAAGAAAGGAAGAAGTGTTACAGTGCTCGTATTCGGCTTATATAACCGATTTTAAAATCCTTAAACTTCTATTTTTTGTCGTTTGCGATTGTTTCTTGCTGTTGTCCTCTTGCTCTTTATTTCTCTTGCAGGCAACAGTGCGCGTGGAGGAGGCTACGGTGACAGTAGCGATAGGCTAGCATGGCAGAGGCCTAGGGGCTAAGGGCGGCAGCAGCAAGGCATGCGGCGCTAGAGGCTTGGGGGCTAGGGTTTGCTGTTGCTGGATGGGGTTAATTTTGTGCTGGGGTTATGTTTGTATTTGGGTTTAGGGTTATTAATTGGGCTTGGGTTGTTGTTTGGTTGTAATTGGGTTAGGTCTAGACTAGGTTTGGTTTTGGTCTATTTGGGTTTTAGGCCCCGGGTCAAAATTGGACTTGTACAAAGGGTCTATAAAATAATTTATCTATAGTTATAATACACACTAGCATACAAGGAACAAAAAGAATGCATGCATTTGGTATGGATATACCTTATCTCCCTATGAAGAGAACCCATTAAACGTGTTGATTTTATTCCGTGTTGCTTTCAAGAGCTTTCATTAATTTCATTCAAAAAATTCCTTTTGGATCAAAGTTAATAGTAAGATATAAAATGTGGATTAAACTAAGCTTAATTTACATCTTTTTTAGTGATCTAAATTATAACTATTTAAACGATCAGATTATTCATACAATTTTGAAGGTTTGTTCAAAATTTATAGGATTTGGATAAAAAAATTAAGTCTAAAAAGAGTTTCGACAATAAAATTAGACCTGTTTAAAATATGGACCAAGTTGGACTCAAACATTCAAAACTCGAGCCGGGTCTAACCTATTTTCTAAGTTTATAATATATTATATTATTTTTATATATTATATTTATAACACATACAAATTAAATCTATAGTAACATGTAAAGTTATAATGTAAACATTAAAAAATTATTAAGTTATCTATATATAAAATTTAATAAATGAAAAATATACAAAAATTTTAAATATTAAATTAAAAATAACATAAATATTTTTTTTTAAAATATGAATGAACTTAAAATATGTTTAGTTTAACTATTTACACATATGGGTAGGCTTGATCAAAATTTTAAACTTATATTTCAAGTTGCGCTTTTACAAACATAATGCAGATTAATATTATGTTTTAGCTCAATCTAAACCTGACCCGACTCAAAAGTTTTTGCAAGTTTGTGGCATACTTTTCTGCTTTGAATTTACTGGTCCATGTTGAAAAATTAATAAAGTTCCTTCAAGATCAGTAAAGGATATGTATGAGTCAAGGGTCTACAAAGGACTAAAGTGATAAATTGAGAATCACTTCAAAAGATTGGCACAACCAGTGTTTATCTATCACCTTTTCCTTCAAGATTCGATCCATGGGTACAAATGAAAACAACAAAAACATCAAAGGTAGCAACGCAAATCTTATCCTAAATGGAATTAATTAATACACAAAGCTATCATTAGCAATGCTCCCTATATATATACACTAATCTCATTTACGCCAACTACAGCAAACAAAACTATATTCTCCTCCTACACAAAATGCCTTGCTTCAACCATTCATCACCTAAGTGTATCCCCAATACTTGCCGAAGGAAAACACCTGGCCCTGTGCCGATAACCGAGGCTCAACTGAAAGCCGCATTCAAGAGTTTTGACGTTAACAAAGACGGTCGTCTTAGCATAGAAGAGTTGAGGAAAGCGTTCGCTAGCTTAGGTGCTTATATTCCAGGTTGGAGAGCCAGACGAGGGCTTTCTGTAGCTGATGGCAACGGAGATGGATATGTAAGTGATGACGAGTTGGATGATCTTGTTAAATATGCCATGAAACAAGGCTATACCATTGGGTAAATGATTAATATTTGATACACTGATTGTGTATAGTTCTATACACATTCAGTTCTTGTAGCTCTAATTTATATAGTGGAAAATAGAAGAGTAGGCTCCTCTGCAGCGTTTGGATGTACATATAATTAAGTCAATATGTAGTAGTTTAATGTATAATAGTAATTTCTCTATATGTTCCCATAACATGTAGAGGGATGTATTTGCAAGTTTTAGGGCTTCCTCTACTCGTATTAAATCCTTTATTGAGTAGAGCGATGTGTTTGTAATTTTTAGGACTCCAGCCTCTCTTCATATATTTCTACTAATAAAGAAAATTATATTATTTGATAGTGTTTTTTTATCATTCATATATCTCTACTAATATTAAATCTTGTACTGAATTTGGTGACACGAATCGACCAAGTACCAACTAAGTTGCATAATGACGAATATATCATTACTTTATATGGTAAATTGTATTATTTCAAGGGTGTTTAATGTACAATACTCGTTTCTCCGTATATTCCTATAATATGTAGAGGGATGTATTTGCAAGTTTTAGGGCTTCAACTTCTGCTCATATATCTCTACTAATAATAAATTTTGTATTGAATTTGGTGCCACGAGTCAACCGGATATCAACTCAGTTGGATAATGACAAATATATCATTACTTTATAAAATAAATTATATTATTTGGAGAGAAGATAATAGAAAATTAGGCTCCTCTGCAATGTTTGGATGTATAAGTCAATATGTAGTAGTTTAATGTATTTCTAGTCTTAGGGCATCACTATTGTAACATGCCATTTTTGCCCGGGCCAAAACCAAATCAAATAAAAATAAAAACAAAAATTAACTTTCCAAGTCCAATTACAAAAGAAGCCCAAATGATCCAAAATAAAAGAAAACCCTAACGGCCCAGTGGCCCAAAACACTTAAATATTTTCAGTAAATCAAAAACCCTAACCCCTTTTCATGCCGCAACCTCGCCATGTCGGTAGGCGTGCCGTCTGACACCCCCTCTGCCACCACCTGTAAAAAAGAGAAAGACAACAAAAAGCGAGAGATGAGGACAATGAACGAAAACATGCAAAAACAGTAGCAAAATAGAGAAAGAAAAAAAATATATATGTAAAATCAGCTATAAGAACCAGACGCCATGTATTTTTTTACACACACAAGAGTAAAACTCAAAACTTCAAAAAGGTGATTTTTTTCTTTTATTTTTTACGAATCTATTTTATAAATAAAACATAAATAAATAAAAAAAGGGTGGAAAACCTTCCGGGTTCTTCGTGTTTTGCCGCCTTAAGTGGTTGAGGATAGTCATCTCCGATGAAAGATGACATCTTTCGGGCATAGGGGTTTTTGAAACCTAGAAAACCGAAAGGTTTTCTAAGGATTCCGGCTATTTCGACGTTTTTTTAAAAAAAACAACAATCCCAGATCTCGGTTTGGGAGGGTCGAAAGGATGAAGAGGGCTATTTTTTGCGGCGGCCGCTGATGTCCTCGTCAGACCTAATGGCCGGACATGGGAGGGTTGAGAGAAAAATGAGAGAAAGATGAGGTTTAAAAAAAAAAAAACAGGTAAAATGATTTTTTTTCTAACTTTTTTACTTATATAACCCATGCAAACGGCGTCGTTTTGGGATTTCATTTCAAACGCCAAAACGGCATTTTGACGCTACCTGTGGCCCGACCCGATCCATCCCCTAGGATCAGCATGTTTTCACCTAGAGGGGATATTTATGCTTTCGGTCCTTCTGCTTTTATGGCCAGTTTCAATTTAGTCCTATTTCTTTTTTCTTTTTTTAAATTTTTTACCCCGCGATGTTGATTTTGTTTCGTTCCAGTCCATCATTAAACGACGCGTTTGTGGGACTGGGAATAATTTCCCATCTAGTCCCCGTCCCTTGGCGCGCATTTTATTTCAGCCCTTCATTCTGCCTTTTTTTTTACAATCTATCCCTTAATTTTGTCTAAATTATGGTTTAACCCTTATTTATTTAATTTCAACCCTTTATAGATTATATATATATATAGATATATTGTTTTATGGTTCTAAAAATATATATATATATTGTTTTATTTATTTATTTATTATCTTTTACCCTTTTTATACATTTAAAGATTATAATGTTTACATTTTCTTTATTTATGCACTTTGTTGTCCATTATTTTTATTCTTATCATCATTCTTATTACTATTATTTATTTATTTATCCATTTATTTATTTACTTGCTTATTTTATATATATTTAAAAACAAGATTGGTACATTTCTCTATCTGTACATTTTACTCATTTATTATTATTGTTATTATATTATTTTTTATCTTATTTTTACTATTTTGTCATTTCTTTTATCATTCTCACATTATTTATGTTTATATTCGTCATAACTCATAAGGCATCTAGCATTTTATTTCTTTTATTTTTATTACTTTATTTATTTTATACAATGGATTAATATTCTTATTATTGTTATAATCATATTGATATTATCATAGCATTTCCTTCTTCATTTATTATATATCATTCTAATATTCTACCCGTATAGCCATTTTATAATCATTACATCATGCATTATGTTTGTCGAAACCAATTTTAAAATCTGAGAAATGGGGGTCGACTTTTAAAATGAAAACGGAGTCGACACCGACCTTTATTGAAGGTGTGATCGGATCACCCTGAAAATAATTTTTGGTCTGCGAATTTTGAGAAAACAGGTTCGGGAGTCGGATATGCACGAGGAAGGGTTAGCACCCTCGTGACACCCAGAATTGGTACCGAATTGATTGTTTAATGTCTCAGTGTCGAAATTTTGAAAAGATTTTAAAATACAATCCCTTTTTTATTAATGTTAATTTTATAAAAAGATGCTTGGATAAATCGAAGCGAGTGCTAAATACCACCTTGTCTCAGAGTAATAAAATGACACACCCAATACATTAGGGCACAACATTTTTAGTCCTCGAAAATAAGTTTGTCTTTTGATTTTCAAAACTTGTGTGGTGAAGTTTAAAAAGGATATTCAATTGCTTTAAGTCAGATGAAAAATCGAAACCCAATACGTTAGGGCACAATTTCTCAAAATTCCGAGCATTGAATATTGCCCTTATTATTTTTTAATCCTCCTTTCGAGAAAACGACACGTCACATCCAATACATTAGGACACGATATATCGAATTCCCGAGAATGAATTTTAATTTATGTGAAATCTGTATGCTAAAAAAAATTCGATTGTTTAGATTCGACGAGAAAATTGGATTCCCGGACATCCCTTTTAAAATTGAAACACATGAGATTTAAATAGTATCTAAATAAAGAGCAAGCTTATTTTCGAGGATTCGAGATGTCGTGTCCTAACTTACAGGATGTGACCTTTTGTTACCTTGAGATAAGAGAGCCTTTTTATATATGTTTTGATTTAGTTTTAATTAAGAATAACGTCATGCAAAGTGGGGTTGTGATTTAAACTCTTTTCAAATTTTCAATTTCTCGACACTAAAGACATCAAGTAATTAATTCGGTACCAATTTTGGGCGTAATTGAGAGTGCTAATACTTCCTTGTGCGTAACTGAATCCCGAACCCATTTTCTGGATTTTTGTAAACAGAAAAATATTGTTTTAATAAATCAAACCTCTTATTAAAACGATCAAATTATGAGGTGACCCGATCACACCTCCTAAAAGTGATTAGTGGCGACTCAATTTTCGTTTCTTTAAAAATAAAAAGTCCAACTCTAAAAATTCGACAACTATATAAAGGAGTTAATTACTTACATCTTCTACCTAATTTGTATGTGGCCAAAGCTGTGATGCAATTTTTAATGGCTGAAATATTAATATAATATTTTGTATTCTACTCGTTGAAGAATATAAAATCTTTGGTCAAATTATGATTTCATCCTCGTACTATAATTAATTTGATATTTAATTAATATATTTTAATTTGATATAATTTAATTTTAATTTTAAATCATCAACTCTGTTAAAATTTAATTTTTGGATAATGTGAAATTTCTTTCAAATACCCTTAATTCATTGTGCCATTTTAAAAGGTAAAATTCTTCACTAATTTTCCATTAAAAAACCCAGTTTCATGATTTGAACTATTTATTTTATACAATACCTAAAATTACTTATAACTTCTCTCAACCCTTAAATAAGAGGATAATGCGCTTTAGTGTACTCAAATTCATATCCTCCTGCACTGGCAATAATACCGATAATCGACTTTCTTTTTTTAAATCACACTAGTCTACTTATGAATTTTTTTCTAACGGTGTTGATGATTACTAGTAAAGCATAACATTAATAACAGTAGTATTTATGCTATATTAAAATAGAAGAATTAAATCTCTAAATTAAGTATAGTATAGGGATGAAAACAGGAAATTGACACAAATATTTTTCCTTTAGGTTTCGCATGATATGACTGGATTCCGATATGATCTACTACAGAATCTTTCTAATTCAGTTTCTATTGGTAGTTTGCAATGTTGAGCAATCTCACATTGCTAAGATAACAACTTAGGTAAAAGTATTATGGAAATCCTTATACTAGGAGTTAGATTACATCTTACTCTCTTTATTAAAAAAATGGTAAATTATATGTTAAATTAAAGAGTAAATTGATCTTTTCCGTTACAAATTACATCCATTTTTCGTATTAAAAACTGACGTGACAAACATAATAAACAGAGAGACACATGGCATGCCATGTGTACCTCATGTTGACATATAATAACCAATTTTTAACAGTAAAAATAGACTAAATTTTTAACAGAAAGACCAGTTTGCTCTTTGATCTAATATATATGGATTAATCTATCTATTTTTCAGTAAAGAGGGCAAAATAAAATCCGGCTCCTAATAAAAAAGCCGCTATGGTAATTTTACCAAACATGTTAAAATGTTTATTTGATGCTATTTTAATCTAAGCCATCTGGGTTACTTAACATAATAATTAGGGTAAATTACATCCAAAGTCATTAAATTATTAGTAGGTTTACGTTTTGATCGATCATTAAATTTCAAAAAGTTACAAAATGACCACTGAATATTTTGAAAGTTTTCATTTAAATCATTAGGTTAATAAATTTCTTTTTTTCTTTTTTTATATTCGACTAACAAACTCTAAATGACAATTCAAGATCGATATAGTCCTTGAAATAATAAAAGGAATCCGACATTATTATTAAATGATATTTATCCTTTTTTAGGTATGATCTTTATCTTTTTTTTTAAAATTTTGCAATATGATTTTTTTTTTGTGAATCACAATAGGAAGACAAAGTCCTAACAACAAGGTGATTAGCGCGACTCGAACCCAGACCACACTTGGGACAGTGAACACCCTGACCATCAAGTCAATACACGGGGTTCATGATCTTTATCCCTTTAAATAAGCGTAGAATTTGGTTAAAATCAAGTTAATTGAATTAATAAATGTAATGTGATTTGATTAATTTGGTTTCGGTTTAGTTAGCTTAGTTAATATGTTATATTCTCAACTGCATCATGACACGTGGCAAGCTGCAAAAACGCTCGAAATTGGGAGGTAACCTGTGAATTCACCATTCTGGGATGACCATCCGAACAACGGAAGGCCTAACCTTCATCAAGAATTTGAGGTTGTTGGCAGTGGCGAAGCCAGGGGAGCTAGCAAGGGCCTCGCCCCCCCTAAAATGGAAAAATTTTCATTTGGGCTTCTTTATAATTTATAAAATTTTAAATTAGTAATGGTAAAATTGCTTTATCCCATCAAGTTGGAATGAATGATAGGATTTGTCCTATCACAGACATCCTCGTCCCATTAAAAACATCTTTCTCACGCATTCCATAATGATGGCTAGATGACTTGGTTAAAAAGGAACCTAACAGATTCTCATGTGTTAGTATTATGGTCAGGATGTTCACCGTCCCAAATATGACTTGAGTTTGAGTTGCGCTAGTCACATTGCTGTTAGGACTTTATTATTTCAAAAAAAAAAAAAAACCCAAAATGTAGGATGCCTTTTCCAACTACATAAAGCGAAATTTATCATCCACATATAAAGTTGAAAATCACTTATTTTCCTTTGGACACAATCAATCTAAAGCATATATTCAAATTGCATTGATCTATATACATGTCATCCTACAATAGGTACTGTTCTTTTCCTTTCTGCAAGATTGTTGTAGATTTATATGAATATAATTACATTCCATTCAACACTTGCCAAACTATAATATTCTTCCACCTTTTATACATATAACAACGTTATTGCTCCTTATATCTTTAATGTTGGGTGAGCTTTAATTATAAAAATATACTATTTAATAAATTAAAAAATACATAAAATTATGTGTAATGTATGTGATTTACAAATTAACTAAAAGCTTAAAGCTATTTTTAAAAAACTTTCACATCATCACTTACAACATCAATTTACGCACACTATTAACACAAAAAAGTAAACATCAGGTCATATTAAACTGGAGAGATTAAATTACAAAGTTTTACATGATATGAGGACTAAAATTAAAATTAGACCATTTGTGTATAAATATCAAATAAATCAAAGGGTACCAATCACATTTTGGGTCATCTCTTTAAATAATTTTGATATTGGAATTAATTAATAAATAAAGCTACACTAGCAATGCTCTCTCTCTCAGTTAAGTTAACTATAGCCGCAAGAAAATATATATTCTCCTTATTAGAGTTGTCGATCCAAATTCTTAAAAAGTCAAAGATTAATTTTCATAAATAGGCCATAGTATCTTTAATATAATAACATGTTAACAGGTCTAAAAATTTTCTTCATTGAATTACCAAATCGAATGAGGAAAACAATAAACTACTTTAATGGCAGTCTACAGTAAACACTACCAATTGCACCACTCATCTTTATTCTTCACATATTGTCTCAACACTTCCTATTGCAATTTCTTGATACATTGTTAGGCTACTTAAGTTTTAATTTTTAAAAAAATTAATGCATTATTTATGCGAAACTCTTGTCTAGTTTAGAATGAGAATGAAGAACCCTAATTAAGTTACCAATACATTGCAACTTTGACAAGGGTGAAGACAAGGAGGAAGTATCCCCTAAATGGTAAATTAATTATATAGTGTTTTTTAAAATTTATAAAATTACAAATTAATAAAATGGTAATTTTTTATTTTAGACCTCAAAATTTATTATTCATTACTGGTTTTCTTTAAGCAATATTTTGTCTTCACCCCATACCTTAACACTCTTTTTTCCCTGGAAAAGTACGTGTTTAACTACGGTTAACACATTGGGGCCTAAACCTTTTTTTGGTTCAAGTTAGTCCCTAATATTTTCTTAAAATCTTAAAATTCAGATTTTAATACGAGAACAATTGCCAATTTCAAACATTAAGTTGAACCAAAACAATTTCAAACCCCAATATAAAACTTATTACTAAACACAAACCCCAAATATCATCCCACATGAAGTTGAAAACTACTGATTTTTCTTTGGACACAATCAATCTAAAGCATATATTCAAATTGCATTGATCTGTATACATGGCATCCTACAATAGGTACTATCGGGGTTCTTTTTTTCAAGAATTTTTTTACATTTATATGAATATTAATACATACCATTCACCACTTGCCAAACTATAATATTCTAACTGTTTTCTTTTCATTTTCCGATATGATAAAATATACGTGATAATATATTTGCTACATAAAATTTTGAAAATAATAAAATTTAATTTAATAATTTGAATGGTTATAGTTTGAGCTAGGATTGAAATTTTAAATTTTAAAAATATGTAAACTAAAATGATCAAATTATGCATACTACCGAAATTGATAACAAAATTTGATTTATTTTGTATGAAAAATTATCATATATTAACTAAAATTTACTTGGAACAGTGGCCAGAGCTTCTATCAAGTACACTTAGTGTATATACATATACACGACATAAAATATCTTCATCCAAAAACAAAATTCAAATTAAAGAGAAAGATTCAAAAGTTGTACTTTACTTTAACCAACTAAACCACCGAATCCAACAAAATTTGACATTATCCATTTACAATGAATAATTCACTCAATTTTCATGTGAGAATAAGGCTAATTAAAAGGTATTAAATTAGGATAAAAGGGAATTTCATGTGAAAGTATGATAGTGAAGGGTGTTCATCGTCTCAGGTGTGGTTTAGGTTCAAGTAGTGCTAGTCTCGTTTGTTGTTTGAATTTTGCTCTATTATTATAATTCACTAATTCACCAAAAAAATAGCACAAAAGGAAATCATTTTCCTTTCTTTTCTTTTTCCACTTTTTTAAAAGTTAAATTCTTGCTAAAATGGGTGGGGAAATTCATTATTCTTTTGGAATAAAGAAGCTGATTAAATTTACAAAATATATATATACACACAAAAAAATTGCTTAATCCAATTTAAAAGTGACAATCATATAAAGCTATTTATTTGATAAGAATAAAATATAGAATTTATGCCGTGTTAATTTCTAGAGCTTTCAATTCATATAATAATAATGAGGGAAAAATCTTAAAATTACATACCAAATTTGTAATTTGGTGTGATTATACATATAAAATTTTGATTATGGTTCAAATGTATACATAAAACATTAATTTTGATTCAGTTATACTCATTTAAAAAATAAATACATTAATTTATCTTTATATTGGATAAATATAATTATTTGTGTATGCAGATACAAACATAAAATGATGTTATATCGGTAATTTTATTAATAATTTGTGAGAATTAGATCAAATTAAATTTTCATCTATGAAAGTGCATAAAATCAAAACTCTTATATAAAAGTATAAATTAAATTAAAATTCATGTATAATTTTAAAATTTATCCCTAATACTAATTAGAGCTAACAAGTGCAATCAACTAAGCTTAATTTTACAATTTTGTTTTCAACACACACTTTTATCTCAAAAGTTTCCGTAGGTTTTCGGTTTACTCTTTTGCTTTTCAATCAAACACTTCTATCTTAAAAGTTATCTCAAAATTCCTTCAACATTAGTAAAGAATATATCAATGTAGGGTCTAAAGGGCTAAAAGTTTTGGCGAATCTACTCAAAAGATTTCACAATAAATGTTTACCTATTGCTTTTCTTTGAAATTCAATATCTATCCATCCAAAGGGCCGTAGCCAAAAGAGGTAGGTAAAGGTCAAGGAACTCGACTTCCAACTAAATGGGGAAAAAAAAAATCCTTTTGAAAAATTAAAACTACCAATTTAAGCATTGAGTGGGAAAATTCTATTTTTGGCCCTCTTAAAAAATTAAATCTTTTTAACACAAAATTTTTAACTTTGACCACACTATCGTAGTTTTTGTTTTGTCTACACTATCATGGTTTGTGTTTTGTTTATTCTGTTTTCCATTAAAGTAATGGAAATTTTAGTTTTAGTTTATAATCATATTTTGGCGTATATATGAGATTTGTCAAGTTAAGGGTGTTGTTAGATCTATTGAAAACCATTCTTGAGGGGCAGGAAAAATCTGATTTGTCATCCTCCTATTGGAAAGGGATAGGGATGATGTGGAATCATAGTTTCATACAATCTATTCTCGCTTATTATGATAGAGCACAATGATGGTGTTTGTAAAATTAAAATCCAAGATGAGGAAGAAAAGGGTAGGCCATCTGAGACTTGCCCTTTTGTGCATCATTGATGAAGTAGGTCTCTTAGAAGTGGTTTCTTGGTTAACTGGAGTTAATAGTCAAGTTGGCTTGTTGATGGGGGGCTTCGATGCAATTTTCAATGATTTGATCAAGATGATGCATCTCTGATTTGTTTCTGAATTCTTCTCTGTCAATTTGCCTTTCTCTATTTTTGGGATTATTTTATAAAGATGGCATTTTTGCATCAATTTGTATTGTCTTTGTTATACCCCAACCCCAACTTGGACATGTGCCAGGACGAAGGATGTCTCAACAAGCACCAGTGGAAGGCCATCCGCCTTGTACCCTCTGTGGTGACCATCTGGCTGGCCCTTTATGATCTGCCACCCGTATATACCACACAGTCCACTTTTATCCTCTTAGGGAGACCATTGAAAGACTACCAAGGCATAACAACAACGTATCACCTCAGCAAGGAGAATATTAAAATAGGATCACACAATGTTGCACTTAACAACAACTAACATGTAATAAACTTTCTTGCCACCTAACCGACCACATGAGTAGCCTACCATTTCTATTATCAGCGACATGACACTACATGACAAGGGGACCTCCCCTATATATACCCCAACCATGAGATATCAAATAGTATCTCCCTCCACATATTACACCTGAATACTTAACACTTCGCGCCCTTCTCCTCCTCTCTTCCCTTCTCAATCCTTTCCTTGAGCTCTCTGCATGTCACATGTGAATCGATCTCCAAACAACCACCATCTCCTTTTTGTCTCTTCCCTTGTTGATTCATTGTATCAATAGGCTTATTTACCATTTGAATAATATGTCAAGTCTTTATATTTTTATTGTTCATAATTCTATGATAGTGTTTTATTTTATTCTATCTTTAAAAAAAAAACAATAGGTAAATGTCCCCCACCTAGTACCCACGTTTAAGCTTATAGCTTATCTTTGTCTTCACCCACCATTAAAAAACTACTCTATTTCAAAAAAAAACAAATCACTACCCAAAGAAATAGTTATATGCGATGATGAAGCCCAACAAGAAGAATGGAGGCTCCAATCTCTCGCACCATGACCCTAATCTTCTAAAAATAAATTGAACTTCTTAAAAACTGTAAAAATAGAATGTCGGTAATGACAATATATCGCAAAGAAAAGAGAAATAAACATAAAGAACATACAGATTTTTACGTAGAAACTCTTTCGAGAAAAAAATCACAGATAGAGGAGAAGAAAATTCACTATGTCAAATTCGAATGATTACAAGAAGAGTTTCGACTACATCTATTTATAGGTTGAAAAAACCTAATTCTAATCAAAGTCAAATATATTATGCTAATAAATGCTAAATATATTATACTCATAAATACTAAATCTTCTAGAAAGAAGATATATTTTGTTTAACTTGACTTGCAAGCAATCTCTTAGAATTTGAGTCACACAACTCTAACAAAAACAATTAAAATTATGTTATGTTTAGATAAATAAAAAAAATCAAACTTCTTAAAGGCAATTAAGATAAAACTTAACAAAACTGATTGAGTTTTAGCTCGATTGGCATGTCATTGTTGTCAATGTAGGAGAATGTGAGTTCGAGTGTGTAGAAGCGCATTATCCTCCTATTTATGGGTTGGGGAGGAACTATGGATAATTTTAGACATTATCTAAAAAATAATAGATCTTAATAATATTAAAAGATTTAAATGTTCCCAATTTTGATTTTATTTGTGTTACTTTTATGGGCCATTTGGGCTTTTAGCTTTTAGGCCATAGTACAACAGATCTTTCTGCAATCTGTCATCATCGTTGTCATCTTAAATAAACATTGATTTTTATTTTCAACTTGTTTAATATTTGGGTAAACTACACTATGGTCACTTTTGTTTATCTTAAGTTACATTTTAGTCACTTATATTTGAAATGTTACATTTTAACCATTTACATTATCGTGTTATAATATTTTAGTCACTGAGCCGTTAATTGTCGTCAACGGTGTAATGGTAAGCTGACGTGGCACGTTATACAATCAATCCCAGTATTTTTTTTTATTTTGAACAATTTTTTTCTTTTATGTTCTTTAAATTTTCCTCTCTTTTTTTTTCTTTATTTTCCATTCTCTTATGTTTCTTCTTCTATTTCCTACATTCTCTATTTCTTTTAACATATCAGAAAGTTGAATTGACAATGAATAAAGAAGTAGAAAGCCAAAAGCCATCGTTGCCTATAAAATGAGTATTTGTTAAATTATTGTTAAAAATGTGCATCAAACTCAAAAAATTCAAATTATAAACATATGTTTTAAAAACCAAATTCTTCTAAATTCTCGATTCAACCAATTAAACCATATATATTCAACTATTCATAAATGTTATTACCTTTTCTTTCTTTTAATATTCCAACGTCTCCTTCATAATTCCACAACCATTACATTTCCTCTACATAGGTAAGCAGCCCATGAAAAAATCAAAATAATCAGCACAGCCCCTTCTGCTAGATGGGTCAACAGGTTATTAGTAGGATTGGATAAAATTGGGCTAAAATTTAATAATATTAGCCACAAATTAAAACTATAACCCAAAGAATCAGAAAACCTGGTTTTAGACCATTTTTTTCGATTCAATCGATTTGATTTTCAATTTTATAGAATTCTTAATGGTTTAATTTAAAACGGTTTAATAACACTTTCTAGACTAACGAACTAATAGATTTCCGGTTTGATCGATGACCTGATCTGATTTTAATAACATTGGGTTATCCGTAAATAATATAATTGTGATAAAAAACAATTGTTCTAATAAAATAATGGTTTTATGAAATTTTATTTTTTAGTATAATACTTGCATATAATTTTTATATTGCTGAAACATAAAAATATCTTAATTAAAATATAATTGTTCTAATAAACTAAAAAATAAACATATAATTTTTAATAAATTAGATAAATATAACTTATTTTAATTAAAAGGAGAGAATAAATGTTTAAATTTTAATAAATAATGTCTAATAATTGACTATCAATCTATCATCGATTTGACCTCTGAACTTTAACAAATATTTCAATGTAATATTTGTATTTTAAAAATAACGACTTTTGGCATCTCGTGTTTCATCATGTCTGTTAATGTATTACTCACTCTTAAAGTTGTTAATGAAATGGCATCTAACCACCAAAAGAGTGACACACTTTGTCGAGTCACATCAAGGGACCAAAAAAATAAATATTCTCTACATTTAAAATTAATCAAAATATAAAAAAATACTAAATTGAAAAACTAATGTTATTAGAATGAACAGACATAGTTAGAGGTGATCATGGGTCAAGTTGGGTTTGGGCTTTTAGGCCCGTTTTCTAGTCTAGGGCTGGGCTCGGCCCGAAATATAGGTCTAAAAATTTCTCCAAGCCCGACTCGAAAGAAAATTACTAAGCCCGAACTCGGCCTGGCCCATATTAAATTTTACAACACCAAAATAGTATATTTTAAAAAGAAAATAGCATATTAAATTTTAAAAGGTATATATTTGAATAAAAATAAATATATATATTTAATATATAATTTGGGCCGGGCCCAGGGCGGGCTAAAAAAGTTTTACTCGAGGCTCGGCTCGTTTTCTAAATGAGCCTTATTTTTTTGCCCAAACACATATCTCGGGCCTATATTTTTACCTGAACCCTCCCATTTTTCGAGCGGGCCGTCAGGTCGAGCCGAGTAGCCCAACTCATGATCACCTCTAGTCATAGTCCGGCCACCATGTCAATGTTGTCGTTTGAAAATCATATCGGCCTCTTCTCAGATCGCTGGTTGATTCATCTTGAAACTAAAAGAGTTGTGCGCATGACTTATTTAATTTAAGGTCCCTAGGATGATTTGAAATAAATAATTGGAGCATGTGTCGTGATAACTCCAAGCTTAACACTATTGATCATAGATACCACATTGATAGATAGACTAAAAGTATGGGTACTTACTTAAAAGATTAGATAAAATACAAAAGCCAAACATGTCATAATCCCTTTATTCACTCATAATACATTAAACATTATTCCTTTATAGATTTATATGAATCTAAATACTATTTGATTTAACACTTACCAAGAATGATATTTATTCCAATTCTTCATCAATTATTCATTCATCCAATGGTGGAAATCAAGGCAAGTGAATTGAAAACTAGAAAAGAGCTAGAAAAGAAAAAAAAAAGTTGTGATATTTTTATTTTTTAAGGTATTTATCGGAGCGACTTCAGTAATTAATTCTTCGCATTCTATAAGCCGATTAAGAGGGTAGATGTTGACCATGAGTTTTAAAGTTACTCCATACCCAAGGCGAGAATCGAACCCTTGACCACTTATTAAGGTAGGAAAGACCCTTGTCATTTCACCTAGCTTCCATGGTTGAGATTGTGATATTTTGTTTAAAGGGTTCATTCCAAATTTCTATGTGTTGAGTGAGGAATTAATTGCAATTAAATATCAATATGTTATTGTATTAATCTTAAGCTAAAAAAGCTTAACAATTGAACCCTATGTGTTGGCCTGATAATTCTAAGGTGTTCACCACCCCAAATGTAACTTGAGTTTAAATCATATTAGTCGCCTTGTTATTTTTAAACAAAAATCTTAACAAAATATTCTACTTTTATCTTTGACAAATCTTGCTAGGAATAGTTTTTCTTTTTATTTCTTTATTGGACATGCTTGTTACAAAAGCTAAGAAGGAAGTTTTTCTTGTTGAGAATCATATGCTACTTGAAAATGAAGATTTTTTTATTTTTAAATTGAAAAATATGTTTGGTAATTAAAATGTTTTGTTTTTAATTATGAAGACATAACACTGTGGTTGATAACTATTTTCTATAATAGAAATATAAGAAATAGAATAAAATAAGTTCATATAGATTCAAATTAGGGTAATAGGTTTAATATTTAAAAGTGTGGAAAAATATTAATTTTACATTTATATGGGTTGACCATATATATGTGGTATGTTTGAGTAACCATTATAATCAGTGAATCTCACTGAATTACACTCTTCAATTCTCATCGAATTGGGATAATTACAAACAATTGCAATGCGACTTTCCAATAAAACTCCTACCGATTTAACTTTATAAGGAAGTTATTTTTATACAACAATAATAATATTTTAATTTTAAGAAATATATTTTATTTTTAAGATATAATTATGTGTTATTTACTAGTCATGTTTAAGTAATCTGAAAATTTTATTGACGGTTGATAATTTTCAATACATTTTGACTTATTATATATTTAACTAAATTATATAATATTTATTATAAATTACTTATACTAATTTTAACTAAATTATATAGCATTTATTATTAATTATTTATACGCAGAAGGATTAAGCAATTATTACAATAAGTATATGTTTAATGTTAAAGAGGGAATAGTGCAACAAATATAGAATGCTACAGTTAGTAAATAAAATTGAGGATAATATACAAAGTATTAATATAATTCATGAATCTGTTTGAAAAATTATAAGTGTACTTAGACGAAAATACTATACTCAGGACATCTAATCCAACAGGTACGGTGTGTCGTGGCTGAGAGAAACAGCTCAAAATTAAAAAGTAAACATTAACATAGCCAATTGGTTACACAATTCAGACTCAATCCTACGTTTGCTTACGAGGCATCACTTAAAGAATAATCTACTATAATTTTCATAGTACAAGAGATAACTTAAGCTCAACCTCACTCGTGCTCATTGCAGTCTCACTCCTATACAACTGTAATAAAATAACTCTCCTAGGGAAAGCTGAGCTCAATCTAGTAACACTGTTTAACTACATTGCAATTTCCCTCACAATGAACAGAATTTTGAGCTCTATAGTTCCACACAAAAATAGTAAATATAGTCTTCAAGATATGTGTGTTTATTTTCCTTATAAACAAAGCTACTTAGATGGGATAGGTCTCTAGAATTTCACTTCAATTAAAGCACTTAACATGAAAAAACATAATGTAGAGATATCCACTAAACCACTCGATTATATATCTCATAGACATGACAAGATAATCAAACTTTTTAAGTTCCTTTACTTAAATAGAAAAACTTCCTCAAATATACCACAAATTTTGTTGCACGCAATTCTTCAAAAGGTTAAAAAAAATAATTAAAAATGCTAAGAAAGAATAAACAAGTCTTTACACTTTCGTTGCTAAAGTGAATTGCAAAAGGGTGTAACGTGGCGCCAACACAACCTTCTGTCGACTTCCTTTGTCTCACGCATCGTAATTACAGGCTTGCACGATGAATAAAGCAACAATATACTTTTGGTTTTGGATGCCTATATTAAGATATGCATATATATTTTATTCTTAACATATCTATCGGAGCGAGTTTAGTAATTAATTTTTTATATTCTGTAAATTTATTAAAAAATTGTTGATCATAAATTTTAAAATTATTCCATACTTAGAGTGAGAATTAAACTCTCGACTATTAATTAAGATAAGAGAATAAATTAAGATATTAAGTATAGAGAATATCACAAATCATTATATTGTTTTGGACCACCAGTGAAAAAACCACGAATCTTTTCAATAATAATACATTCACGACTTGTGAGTGATGCTAGCCGCACACGTCAACATCCGACGTCAAATTTCGAATTTATATGACTCAAAAAATCCTATAAATACTGTTTTATTTTCATACTTTTATTGAAGGAAAAAAAAAGTTTTACTTTTTCATATTATCCTTAACTATAGTCACTTATTTTTTTTTTCAAGTGAAGGGTAATTTCTTTTAAAAAAATGAAAATCCAACTTAATTTAAAATTTATTTTCGTGCAAAAGTCAGAATAAATTATAGATTAGGGATAATATAATTTTTTACATCTAAATTTGACAATCAAGTCGGTTTTAATATCTATAATTTTGATAATTAGATTAATTTAAATAAATACTGTTTTATATTTTAAATAGTAAAAGCAACCTTTGCGCAGACTTGGGAGGGTCAGGCCCGGACTCGAGTCTCAATATTTTTTTAAAAAATCAAACCACAATTTGATCCAATCTAACCCATTAACACATCGAAGTACTGTTAAAAACGTGAAGCCATAATAATAATAACCTTCAAAGTCTAGAAATATCTATTACTGCCCCTACCCAAAATTTTATATATATATATATATATATATATATATATATATCCTGGTATGTAAGAATAAAATTAGGGTAAATTACACTCATGGTTACTCTAAAATAGAGTTTATCTTATTTTGGTTACTTCAAAATTTTTTCTTAATTTTGTCACTCTAAATAAGATAATTGTGCAAATTAGTCACTGTTGTTAAAACTTTTATTTTCGTTTAACGGATTACTGACATGGCACATTGAGTGATTAACAGTTGGCACATTGAGTTTGACTAAAGTTTAGGGACCTCCTTAAAATTAGTACGAAACTTTTTTCCCTAAACTTTAATCAAAAGTCAACAAAAATAATGCCACATGTCAATTGCTCAATGAGAAAATGTACAACATCAACAATCCGTTAAAAGAAAACAAAAATTTTAAGATAAATTCACACAATTATCTATTTGAAGTGACCAAAATAAAACAGACTCTATTTTAAAGTGACCATAAGTATAATTTAGTAAGATCAATATGCTATATTCAAATAGTATATTAATTAATGAGATCAATATGTTGTATTGGAATAATATATATATATATATATATATATATATGCATAATCCCTTATAATAGACAGTTACAAAAGGAAGAGAATAAGAATAAAAAGGGTCCAAAGAGAGAGAGAGAGAGAGAGAGAGAGAGAGGAGATAATTAAGAATAAAATATAGGAAAAAGAAGTGAACTATGGTCAAGAAATTTCTATATAAATTCATGCCTCTAGTAACATATTTTGATCACAAAGCAAACTCAAGTAGTTCTAAACCCTTTAATTTGTCCCCCTTCGCCAACATGCCTCTTTATGTGCCAAAATCCATAAACCTTAGCCTCAATGAAGAGCAATTGAAGGCTGTCTTCAGAAAACACGACGTCAATGGCGATGGTTGTCTAAGTAAGGACGAGTTGATGAAAGTTTTCCGTGAACTCGGATCCCGGAACCCAAGTTGGCGAGTTCGTCGTTCTTTGCACCATGCCGATGGCGATGGGAACGGAACCATCAGTTTAGATGAACTGGATGAGCTTGTCAAATATGTTGCCAAGCAAGGATATGGCATCAACTAATGTATCTTGTGCGTGTATATGTCGTATAATAAGATGGTTGATCTATGGGAATTAGCTATATATATATATATATATATGTATTTGCTTCTTACATATGCTGCTTGTGTTACAGCAATTACATATGCTGGAAAACAGACAAGTTTCTTTCATTGCAATCCGTATATATAAGATGATTGCAATGATGAATTTCAATCTTTGTTGATGGGTCTTAACTTGTCTCCTTTCATTATTTATTTCCTTTCTTCTTTTTTTTCTTTCTTAAACTCTTATTTTAAACTTTAAAATGATTGCTTGAATCAACAAGTGGTTGGAAGGAGTGACAGTGAGCTTCTTTCTCGAGTATTTGGATTAAGATCGAATATTATAAATTAGAATCATCAATGTTAGAAGGACTTTACTTGAATACCACTTCCAGACTGAACAAGATTAAACTCAAACCATAAAATAGATGAGAACATCTATGGTTATAATTAATAAAATAAAATGATTGCTTGGACAAATATTTTGAACATGATTGAATGAATAAACCAAGTTTAGTTAGAATTTTGATTTTTTTGTTAAAATATTATGTTAATTAATCCTTGTATTTTGATAAAATTTGAGATTAAATCGTTGTACTTAAAAAGTTAAAATTTAAGTCATACTTTTTATTTAAAATCTCAATTCAATCATTAAAATTATAAGAACTTTTTTGTCAAAATTTGTGAATTTGAGATGTTGATTAGGCTACCCTCATGTGATGTAGCATATGATTAACGTTAAATAAATATGTTAACAAATTTCTTTTAAAAATGAAAATCCAACTTAATTTAAAATTTATTTTCTTGCAAAAATCAGGATAAATTATAAGTTAAGGATAATATAATTTTTTACCTCTAAATTTCACAATTAAGTCAGACTTTAATATCTATATTTTTGACAATTAGATTAATTTAAATAAATATTGTTTTATATTTTAAATAGTAAAAGCAACCTTTGTGCAAACTTGGGAGGGCCAGGCTTGGACTTGAGTCTGAATAATTTTATTTTAAAATCAAGCCACAATTTGATCCAATCGAACTCATTAACACATCTAAGTACTATTAAAAACGTGAAGCCATAATAATAATAACCTTCAAAGTCTAGAAATATCTATTTCTGCCCCTACCCAAAAATTATATATATATCCTGGTATGTAAGAATAAAATTAGAGTAAATTACACTTATGATTACTCTAAAATAGAGTTTATCTTATTTTGGTTACTTCAAATTTTTTCTTAATTTATTGCTCTAAATAAGATAATTGTGTAAATTAGTTACTGTCGTTAAAACTTTTGTTTTCTTTTAACGGATTGCTGACATGGCACATTGAGTGATTAACACGTGGCATTTTTGTTGACTTTTGACTAAATTTTAGAGACCTCCTTATAATTAGTCCAAAATTTTTTTTCCTTAAACTTTAGTCAAAAGTCAACAAAAAGAATGCCACATGACAGTTGCTTAATGAGCAAATGTACCATGTCAGCAATTCGTTAAAAGAAAACAAAAATTTTAACAACACTGATAAATTCGCACAATTATATTAGTAAGATCAGTATTTTTTATTGGAGTAATATATATATATATATATATATATATATATGATCCCTATAATAAACAGTTACAAAAGGAAGAGAATAAGAATAAAAAGGGTCCATAAAAAAAAGAGAGGAGAGAAATTAAGAATAAAACATAGGAAAAAGTGGTGAACTATGGTCAAGAAATTTCTATATAAATTCATGCCTCTAGTAACGTATTTTGATCACATAGCAAATTCAAGTAGTTCTAAACCCGTTAAGTTGTCCCCCTTTGCCAACATGCCTCTTTATGTGCCAAAATCTATAAACCTTAGCCTCAATGAAGAGCAATTGAAGGCTGTCTTTAGAAAACACGATGTCAATGGTGATGGTTGTCTAAGTAAGGACGAGTTGATGAAAGCTTTCCGTGAACTCGGTTCCCGGAACCCAAGTTGGCGAGTTCGTCGGTCTTTGCACCATGCCGATGGCAACGGAGATGGAACCATCAGTTTGGATGAACTGGATGAGCTTGTCAAATATGTTGCCAAGCAAGGATATGGCATCAACTAATGTATCTTGTGTGTGTATATGTCGTATAATAAGATGGTTGATCTACGGGAATTAGCTATATATATATATATATATATATATGTATGTGTGTATGTATTTGCTTCTTGTTGTTTGCTTGTGTTGCAGCAATTACATATGCTGGAAAAAAGACGAGTTTTTTTCATTGCAATCCGTATATATAAGATGATTTCAATGATGAATTGCAATCTTTGTTAATGGATCTTTCATTTCTTCTTCTTTTTTTTCTTTCTTAAACTCATATTTTAAACTTTAAAATGATTGCTTGAATCAACAAGTGGTTGGAAGGAGTGACAGTGGGCTTCTTTCTCGGGTATTTGGATTAAGTTTGAATATATCATGAGTGGTGTTGTTGAGTTTCTTTTGAAGAATGGTTAGCTGTTAGTGTCTAAAGGATCTTTGGTTATATGGGGATTATGTTTCGGTGGCTTGCACAATCGTTTTTAGAGGGCAGAATAACAGAGGGGGTTTTGGGGGTCTGGTGGTATGGAATCACGATGTTATTGATATGAGATTTTGGTGATTTATACTTGGGATAGGGACATTTTTCATGGGGGAGTGCCGCATTTTGCAGATTATAACATATTTGCGAATGCTTAAAATGTGTAATAATTTGATCGAGCAAAAAAAAAAGTTCGAATCTTAGAATCATCATTGTTGGAAGGATTTTACTTGAATACCACTTTTGGCCTGAACAAGATTAAATTCAAACCATAAAATGGATGAGAATATCTATGGTTATAATTAATAAAATAAAATGATTGCTTGGACCAATGTTTTAAACATGATTGAATGAATAAATCGAGTTTAGTTAGAATTTTGATTTTTTGTTAAAATATTATGTTAATTAATCATTGTGCTTTGATAAAATTTGAGATTAAATCATTGTACTTAAAAAGTTAAAATTAAGTCCTCCTATTTTTTATTTAAAATCTCAATTCAATCATTAAAATCGTAAGTATTTTTCGTCAAAATTTGTCAATTTAGCATGTTGATTAGGCTACCCTTATATAATGTAGCATATGATTAATGTTAAATAAATATGTTGACAAATTTTAACGGAAACTACCAATGACAATAATAATTTGACTGTGATTTGTGGAATTCTCTTTTTCATAGTGAAAAGCATAGTGCAACCGCGGACGTAGGAGGTTTTTACCTAAATCATGTAAATTTAGTGTTCTTATTTATTTAGATTAAGGTCTCATTTCCCAAAAATAGTATCAGAGCTTCAGGTTAAAAAAGAGAAGTGAGAATGATAATTGTATGGTATTGACAAAGTAAGAATTGAGAAATTTGAAAGTGTTGATTTTGATTTCTTGAAGACGTAGGTGAATGATTATTTGCATCAAAAGAAGCTACGAGTTTTTATTCGAGATAAAAACCTAAAAAATATTGATCTTGCCCACATGGTCATTACTAAATGGAAAAGCCTTATGAACTATTCTATTGAATTTGGATAAGAACGTTGCGTACAACATCAAGAAGGAAACAACAACGACTGATATAATGAAGACGATATCAAACACATACGAAAAGCCTCATCTACAACGAACAAGATGCATCTGATATACCATTTGTTCAACCCGGATGGTTAAAGATACTTCAATTATGGATCATATCAATGAGCTCAATCTAGAGAGTGCATGAAGACCAAGTCATCTTACACGTGTGATTGGCTAACTTAAGGTAATATGATTTGTCAAATTGATGGCTACTCGTTTTTCCATATATCATGTACCAACTGAATATTTGAGAATCTTCTTGGAGTGCGTGAAGGTTAAGTCATTTAGCGCATGTGATTGACCGAAATTGATGTCATTAACTCGACAAGACAATCTATTTAATCTTTTTTATACAATGTTTAGAATTATATATAGTTTTTCCTCATAAGAGAATAATGCGCTTCAATACACTCAAACCCACATCTTCCTGCACTGACAACAATGCCGATGTCAATCGAAATACCTGTTGGAAAAAACTAGAGAACTTTGAGGCATATTCTCTGTCGAAACCTTTTTGAAATCGACTTTTTATTTAAAAAACAAAAATAGTGTCCACCAATCACTTTCATGAGGTGTGATTAGATTACCTCGTAATTTGATCGTTTTAATAAGAGGTTTGATTTACTAAAACAATGTTTTTCGGTCTACCAAAATCCAGAAAATGGGTTCGAGAGTTGATTACGCACAAGGAAGGGTTAGCACCCTCGTGACGCCTAAAATTGGTACCTAATTGATTACTTGATGTCTTAGCGTTGAGAAATGAAAATTTGAAGAGAATTTAAAATACGATCCCTCCTTGCATGATGATATTTTAATTAAAATCACTTAAGTAAATTAAAACATGTGTAAAAGACCTCCTTATCTCGAGGTAACCAAAAAGAAAAGATCATGTCCCGTAAGTTAGGACACAACATCTTGAATCCTCGAAAATAAGCTTGCCTATCATTTAATCACTACTTAAATCTCATGTGTTTTAGTTTTAAAAAGGATGTTCAGTTATCTAGGTTCAAAGAGAAAGTCGAACTCCGTAAGTTAGGGTATAACTTCTCGAATCTCCTAATACAGAACATTGCCTTAATTTTAAAATTTCCTTCATCGAGTAATAACAAATGTAACATTTAAATCAATGTATATTTAATTTATTTGGGTATAGTACAAAAATGGATAAATATATTTAAACGCGATTCGTGACACGATTATAGCAAACTAAAATGAAATGGTAGTGTATAAAAATGGAATAATGATATACTGAAAATAAAATGTCATACTTGTAAATGACAATAATATAAATATAATAATAAAACCAATTCATAATAATAATAATAATAGGAGTAACAAAATGTGCAAATAAAATAATAAAGGACAATATAAATTTTAAATACAAAAGAGTAAAGAAATAAATAAATAAATGAAAAAATTCATGAAAGATTGAAATTAAATAAACCAATGACTGAATCAGAATTAAAATGAAATTGAAAGCATAAATTGTGATAAAACAAGTACAAAAAATACTAAAATGAAAAATGCGAAAATAGACCCGGACCGAATAAGCAATTATTTCGATCCTCAGGACACGCGTCCTTTCTCCAGAAGATCAGCGAACCGAGGACTAATTGAAAGCGGAATAAAATTTAATGGCATAATTTCTAAAAGAAAGAATAGTGAAATTAGGACTAAATTAAAACAACTCAAAACGCGAAAGGACTAAAGTTGCAAATACCCCCAGGAAAAAAACACGTGGATCCTAGAGGTGGTTCGGGTCGAACCTCGGGTTGCATCAAAACGACGTCATTTTGGGGCTTCTGAGACCTACCCCAAACGACGCCGTATAATGTCCCTATCTATGCCAAATAAAATCCAAAAAATTCATTTTTGAACCAGGATTAAAAAAAATAAAATTTGACACCTTTTTTTCTCTCTGCCTTCCCATGTCCAGCCCCGAGGTTTGGAGAGTTCTTGCGGCGGCCACGAATCATCGACAACGAGAACCGCCGTCTCTAGTGGCCAGAAAACATGGGCCAACTCCCATTTTTGCCATTTTGACCCCCAAAACCCCGATCTGGGGTTAATATCACCTAAAGCCCCATGAAAACAAAAGAAAAAAAAACCTTTCGATTTCTCTGTATTTTGGTGGGTTCCCTGCACCTTCCTCTCCGACGTGGTCCTCAGGCGAAACGAAGACGATTCGGAGGCATTACGCTGGAAAGAACTGTCTTTCATCGGGGACGGTGTCCTTGTACACTCTCGAAGGTGGAATACGAAGCGACGTTCAAGTAAAAAAAATTATATTTACTTTATGTTTTCTTAAAAAATAGTAGATAAAAAAAGAGTCACCTTTGAAGTTTTTTTTTGTATTATGTTTTGATTGCTTGTTCGTGTGTATATTTCTCTCCGTGAAAAAATACATGCTGTTGTGATGGCTTTTATAGCCGATTATACACGGTTATTTTTCATTGTTTTTCTACTATTTCTGTCTTTGTGTTTCCTTTTTGCAGGTGGCGGTGGAGTCAACAGTGGGGAAAGGCGCTCCCTTGCTGTTTTGGTGAAATGGTGGCAAGCCTCGAGCGGCGTTCGTGTTGACATGGTGAAGGCGGCAGTGCGCAGAAACCTTAAGGTTTCTGACTTTCCTAAAAAAAATAAGTTTTTGTGCCATTGGGCCTCTTTTTGCATTTGGGCTTGTAATATTTCTTTGGGCTCTCGAGCCTTGTAAATAGACTGTTATATTATTATTTTTGGTTTTGTTTTATTATTGGCCCAGGCAAAATTGGGCTCCTACATTCTCAATAGGTAAAGGTGGAGAGTTGAATCATATTATTATGGTTTCATATTCTACTCCATGAGACCTTTACAACAGTATATCATATGCCCAAAATGGGTGAGTGATGAATGAGCAATTAATGCTCAAAGTAAGCTACTTGGAAATATTGTTGAGGAAAAGTAAAAGCTTAGATCTCACATTATTTAAATACCAAGTTTATAACCAAGTTAATTACCAAGTGTGAGATGTGTTTATATATGTAAACTCTCTTAAAAGGTAATTGAATGACTAAGTTTATAACCTTGTCTCACGCGCAGGGGGTGCAGGTCCAAACCCGACGGAGTTGGGGCGCACCTGCACGATGTGAACGACACGATATGTTCGGATCAGTCAGGCCCAAATGGGCTTATAAATATTTTAAGCCGAACACGAATTTATTTTCCTCAGCAGACATAATCTGCTTATATATGGACAGTATCTGATTTGATATAATTTTTAAATCAAATTGATTTTTTTTTACTCCTTAATGGCAGATTTTATGATTATTTCCAAATTTTCACTATCCTAAATGCCTATAAAAGGCTGTGTATTCTGTAGGATTATACACACATTCTAATAATTTCTTCTACCGAAATTCTGTTCAATTCAAAACTCTTCCTTTTCCTCTCCGTATTTTTCAAACGTTCTAGATATGCTACTATTTTGATCACTGTTGTTGTTGTATCCTGGGAGACATTCGACCAACGTTTCTTCAAGTACCGTAGGAGCGGCCGAATCTATCTTAAGGAAACTATGTTTCACAGGCCTCAACATTTCGTAAAATCTCAATTCTCCCTTATTTCAATTGTTTATTATGTTTTTATTTAATTTTCGTATTTGATAAATTAATTATAGATCATTCTATTTATATTTTATTTCATATGTATTTATTTATATTTAATTTATTTTGTTCGTTAATGTGTTTTGTCTAACAATGTATGATTGTCGAATTAATGGCTACCTGTTATATAGATACCGAGATTCTAGAAGCTTGTTGGAGTTACTAATTTCTTTGGGTCTGAGCCTTATTCTCTTGAATCAATATAATATAGATAAAAACCACAAAATTAGAATAAGATCTTTGGAAAAATTACTTTATAAAATGATTTGCGCCCTTGAAATCAGCTTTCCATGGTAATTTGAATGCAAGAAAATAAAAGTCACCACTGTTCATTAATTTTTTTTTCATTGAATCAACACTATTTCAGTGTTAAAAAGTCCACCACGTGCTTATGCAGAGAACTGGATTCCTCCCACGAAATGACCTTTGGATTCCCCTTTATTGCTTTTGGGCAAGGTTAAAACATGGGTAAATTTCTTTTTTTAATTTTCAAATGATATAATTAATTGTAGTTGGCTTATTGATATGATTTTTAATATGAATTTATGAAGAGATTTAAAACAACATTATTGATTACAAACAAAAAATTTGAAAATGTATTCATTAGAGAGAGAATTATATAAAACTGTGATTCTACATCATCTTTATCCCCTTTTAATAGGAGAATGACAAATCAGATTTTTCCTCTTGATTTTTAGCATTTTTACTTGAATTTGAATTTTTTTTCAAGAGGAAAAAGCTGAAAATCAGGACAAAAATTCTGATTTGTCATTCTCCTATTAGAAACGGACAGGAATGACGTGGAATCACAATTTCATATAATCCCTTCTCATATATTAAATGGGGTATCAATGGTTAATTTTGAAGTTATTCCATTTCTCTACTTTTTTGCCTAACCCCTTGCGTCCTTGTCAAAATCCATTGCATATATTCTAGTTTTCTAAATTATTTCCAATTAGTCTATAGTACAATTATAGGTATAGGTATAAATTATAAATAATATATCCGATCAATTAGATTTAAAATCAATTTAATATAAAATATAATAAATTTAAAATAGAAATATAACTTAATTAAGACCCACACATAATGAAACTTAAATCCATTTACATGATAGAACTTGAACATAAACGTTCAAACTTTCTAAATTTAGTTAAAAGTAGATCTATTTACCAAGCCCGATGAAAAAACAAGTTTATACTTAAGCTTAAATTCAGCCAATTCAATGGATATTTTTCTTTTTATATATTATAAAATATTAGTAATATCTTATATTAATAGTTATATATTTTAAAACTAAGCTAAGGATGTTGATGGAGTATTAGTTTGATTAGTATGGGTATTGTAAGGATATGAGTTTGAGTGCGCTGAAGCACATTATCCGTCTATTTATAAGTTAGGAAGAAACGATGAATAATTCTAAGCATACTCTCAAAATGAGCTATAGTAATATGGACTTAATTTAAATAATACATACATGCTTTGAAACAAGGGTCGTGTTTCTCATGTGGAAGAAAGTGAAATTATTTAATTTTAGTTTTATTAAGAAAGTATATTATACGACTCGACCGAATTACTTTTTCTACTTTTAACTAATTAAATTTAATTACTTTCTACAATTACATTTAAGAGATTACATTTAATGTTGATTGAGTCTTAGTTTGATTGGTATCGGTATTGTTATCAGTGCAGAATGACATAGGTTCAAGTGTGCTGAAGCCTATTATCCTCATATTTAAGGGTTGAATTTTTTGGTATAAAAAATAGCATATATGATCAGAACTTATAGTACAGTAATTAAATTTAAGTATAATCAATTGTAATTAAAGATATTTTACATGTTTGAGTAAGTATTGCGATGCCAATTAGATTAAATTCCTTTTAATTCTAGAGTAGGTTAATATATTATTTGGTACTTGAATTTAGTTTTAATATTCAATTTTATCTTCTTTTTTTGTCTCAATTTGGTACCTAAGTTTGGCTTCAATGATTAATTTAGTACCCAGACCAAATGACATCATGTAGCCCAGTGAATATTTGACGTGTGTGCTCTAGTAAAAATATATAAGTACTTAATTGAGACAAAAACAAAACCACTAAAATACCAAATCAAACATTGAAGTCAAACTCAAGTATTTAAATTAAATGGGACACAAGAAACTCAAATATCAAATGAAAATACACAAGTACCAAAGTGAACATCGAAATTAAATTTAAGTACTAAATTAATAAGAAGAAAAAATTCAAATACCAAATTAAACATTAAAGGGAAGAAAACTTATTGTAGAATCTAATAAAGTGAAAAGAAAGGCAGTGGTTTATATTTTAATATTTTGATTAACACATGGAACATATGTAAAGTGAAATATGATATAGCATAAATTCGGGTTGTACTCTTCACGGAACTAAAGGCCATTGTCACCTACTGTGAGCATTGAAAACACATAAGATCTTTTATTAATTTGCTGTGTTGTTATGGCCATCAAGACTTATAAGAGCATCTCTAGGGACTGAAAACGTATCATGACGATGGACGAATTCAAGCAGTGGTTAAAAAAATTCGATGCCGACAATGATGGCCGTATCAGCAAAGAAGAGCTCCTCAGCGCTATTTACGAGACCGGGGGACAGTTTGCCTGGTGTAAGAGCCGACGTGCGATAAAATCCGCGGATGCGGTCGGTAGTGGGTTTATTGAAGAAAATGAAAATAATACAACATTTAAACAAATATTTTGCATCAGCCACATCATATGCCCTCAACCTCAATGAATTTAGATTTACACCCCTTACGTGTAAGGAAAAGCATTAATTTAATCATTCAATAATTCTTAAGTGGATTATCATATATATACACATCTCACACTTGGTATTTAACTAATGACAGATCTAAGCTTTTCTTTTTCTCAACAAATATTCACAAGTAGCTTACTTTGAGCATCAATTTCTCATTAATCACTCATTCATTTTGAGCATATGGTATACCGTTGTAAAGGTCTCATGGAGTAGAATATAAAACCATAATTTTATGATTCAACTCTCCACCTTTACCAATCGAGAATATGCCTCAAAGTTTTCAAAAATTACATTTTTTCCAACATGTTTTCTAAATGTAGATTCACCTTCATGGTGGTGGGAACTCACATCATGCGGTCTCATAGAAGGATACGAACACCTAACATGCGAACTCAAAGTGCGAACCATATAGACCATGAGTCAAGACCCAATCAAATAATAAAATAATAAATCCATAATAGCGAATACCATAACATAACTATATAAATTATGGATTTTTATATAATGCTTTATTGGTTTGTGATTTTATTGAAGTTTAGACAGTAAATGCCAAGCTTTATTAAAATTGCTTGTTGCTTCCATCATTATAGTAAAAGAATTGCAATTATTGAAATTTGTTTACTATGGTTGAACTGTGCTCATAATGAGATATTATTCGTTTCATGAGATGAAGATTATCTTCACGGTTTTCAAGGGATTAAAATATAGAGTATAATTTAATTTTAAATTTTAGGAGAGATTGAAATACAATTTTACTATTAAATTAACTTAAAACTTTGCAAATATTCAAAGGATTAAAGGGAAAAAATTTTATTTTGTTAGCCCTTGCTATATATCTACAGTCCAATATATCTGCTCTTTTTGACATAATACCTAGTGTAATAGCTCAATTTCGCTCAGGCCCAATTTACAAATAAACAAAAAAAATTAATTACAAACCAAAATAAAAATATTGCAAGCCCAAATGAAAAAAGAGACCCAATGGTCCAAAAAACTTAATCATTTTCAGTAAAAGAAAAGAAACCCTAGCCCCCTTGGTGCCACTCTTCATTCCACATCAGCATGCTCGTCCCGAGGTCTACCCCTATCGTCGTTGCACCAAAATAGCAAAGGTGCACGTCCCATCGCCCTCTATTGACTCCGCCACCTGCAAGAAAAGAGCAAAAAAAGGACAGAGACAACGTGCAAGAACAGATGCAAAACAATAGCAAAACAGAAATAAACAGTGTAATATTGGCTATAAAGGTCATGACAATAGATTGTAATTTTTACACGAAGAGCAATAAAAAAAACAATACAAAAAGATTCAAAAGGTATATGTTTTATTCATTGTTTATTTTCAAAAAATATAAAAATAAATACAACAAAAACAAAAAAACCTTATCGCTCTTATTGCACTGTCGCTGTGGGTGGGCAGATTCGTCGCCCTCGAGGAGAAACGACCCATCTCCGACGTGGAGGAGCCCTTGATTCCCTTGGGATTCGTTGGGGCTCTATTGAAGAAGAGGGTGTGAAAGGGACGCCCAGGAGGCCGAAACCCCCTTTCCCTTTTTCTTTTGCTTTTTAAAAAAATAATAGAGGGAATCACCATCTGATCTAGTCTTCCCATTTTTTTTAAAAAATATTATATAGACTTTTTAAATTCCAGCCATCGGAGGCGACGGTGGCCGTCGCCGATTACCGGTGGCCACGGCGAGGTCCACCATCCCTGTGGCCGGACGAAGGAGAGACGAAAAAATAAAGAGAGAAAACTGTTTTTTTTTAAACTATCTGAAATGATTTTTTATTTTTTTATTCGAACTCCCCAAAACGATGTCGTTTCGAAGTAGGGCCCGACGACCCGAGCTGGTTAGTAACAGGATCCGCACGTTTCCTTAAGAAAGGGTCTATTTTTGCTTTTGGTCCTTCCGCTTTTTATGGCATTTCAATCCAGTCCTATTTCCTTTTTCTCTTTTTAATTTTTACCACATAATTTTGGTTTTGTTTCATTTTGGTCCTTCTGAGAAACGATGCACATAAGGACAGGGGATATTTTCCTATTCAGTCCCTGTCCTTTTTAACGCATTACATTTTAATCCTTACTAGTCTATTTTCTATTATTTACAATTTATACCCCCTAATTTCATTTAAATTTCAATTAAATCCTCTATTTATTTAATTTCTAACTTTTTACAAAGTGTTTTTATTTATTTATCTATTTTTCTTTCTTTTTAAACTTAAAAATTAGATTGTTTATACTCTTTTATTTGTGTATTTTTTTATTGTCATTATTTTTTATTTCTTTTCTCATTATTTTATTATTTATTTTATTAATTTTGACATTTTCATGTCATGTTTATTTATCCTTTTAATCATGTATTTTCCATTTTATTTTTATTTTTATTTACGATTTATTTTATTATTATAATCGATTATTATTATGTTATTATTATAGTACTCGTTATTTACTTATTATTTATCATTCTACCCACATGGCCATTTTGAATTATTTCATTGTCACTATATCATACATTAGGTTTAAGCATTTATCCATTTGTATATTATGCCCGAATAAGTTAAATGCACATCGTTTTAAGTGTTACGTTCGTTTCTTCGCACGATGCATAAAAAAGAAAATTTTTAAACCGAGGCAAATGTTCATTATTTTTGGAATTAGAAGAGTCATGTTCCTAACTTACGGAATATGACTTTTTTCTAAAACTGAAATAGTTGAATATCCATTTCAAAAATATAAAAACGAGATTTAAGTAACGATTAATACGGCGATTATTATGGTTTTTGAAAACTAAAGGCGTCGTGTTCTAACTCACGGGGCATGATCCTTTTTCTCGATTTATTCGAAATAAAGCATTTTCTATTAAAATATCTTAATACAAAGGGATCACATTTTAAATTCCCTTCAAATTTTCAATTTTCGCATTATGACATTAAGTAATCAATTAGGTACCAATTTTGGGCGTAACGAGGGTGCTAATTGTAACACCCCTAACCAATATCTGTTGCCGGAACAGTGTTACGGAGCATTACCGGAATAAACATATCAAATACAAACATTTCATATTAGTTAACATTCATGTCAGATATTATTCATAAAGTCCTTTATATGAGCCCTCGAGGCCCAAAACATATATTAGTAACAAGTCAGGACTAAACCGGGTACTTAAAGATTTTTTTTTTGCAAAATCTCAAAATTTTTCCAAGGTACAAGGGACACACGCCCGTGTGGTCAGGCCGTGTGAGCAAGAGACACGTTTGTCTCTCAGGCCATGTGGATATTCAAAATAGGGCACACGACCGTGTCCCAGCCCGTGTGCATACCCGTGTAACTCTCTAACTTGGGTCACACGGCCAAGCCACACGTCCGTGTGCTAGGCCGTGTGAACATGAAAATTTGCATTAAATAGGTGTAGGGGTCACATGGCCAAGCCACACACCCGTGTGTCAGGCCGTGTGATCAATTTTAAGCATTTTATTTTGAAATTTTTAAGATGCTAAGGGCACACGGCCAAAACACATGCCCATGCGCTAGGCCGTTTGTCACACACGGCTGAGACACATGCCCGTGTCTCTGCCCATGTGGACAAAATAAGGTCATTTCCTAGCCATATTTCTCACAATAACTTGTCTTCCACCTACAATAACACTTAAGTACATTCTCAAACCAATATAAAATATTTGAATTAAGCTAAAACAAAGTCTTATACATATCATATCATATCATATCATCATATATAACCAAGTATCCATACTTAACAAATTGATCACTTACATATATATATTCATATTTGTACCAACTATATCAACTCAAGCCATGTTACAACTTGCCTTTTAGTTAACCATCAATCAATTATACCAAGATACATATTAACCATAATAAGGCCATATACTTATATGTATATATCAAAATGTATCAAGCATAAGTCATTCAAATGGCTAATCACAACAAAACATTTACTTGCCATCAATGGCCAAATTAACCTATACATGCCATTATCCCAAAGTTGATTTAATAAATATACCGAAAAAGGGCGATTGATAGTGTGATATGGCTCCGACCAACTTCCAACCTTAACAAGCTTCTGGGTTACTATAAAACAGAGGAAATAAAATAGAGTAATCATTTAATACTTAGTAAGTTTGTATAACAGGAAATTAACTTACCAATTAATTCACATTTAAGGTAAGCAAATAAACATACTCAAACCAATTTGGCTAATTGCCTAAACACATATCCTCATCAAGCTTGTTAGTAATGTAATTCACATAAATACCAAGAAACATGAATGAGCTCATCAATATTCAATTTCCACATACATGTATTTATCACTTCAAGTGTCCATGAACATGTACATATCATATCTTTGTATTTCAAGTATTTCTCATAATAATTCATCTTGAATTCATATCATCTCATATCAGAACTATACCCGTTAAATCATTTAAAATATCGATGGATACAAGGGTAGTACATTTGAAGTGTACAAAACTGTAAACCATCAATTCATATTCGAGAATGCTCATATAAGCACATAAACGGGAAGCTCTCTCTCGAGTCATATAACGGGAAGTTTATCCACACTGTATAACAGGAAGCTCATAAGAGTCATATTCAGGAAGCTCATGTGAGCCAATAATAGGTAGCTCTGAAGAGCCATTAATCAGGAAGCTCCGGATAGCCATATATCGAGAAGTTCAAGCGAGCTATATCGGGAAGCTCCGGAGAGCCATTAATCAGAAAGCTCACAAAGAGCCTTTAATCGAAAAGCTCACAAAGAGTCATATATCGAGACGCTCATAAGAGTTGCGATGTGTCCACAACACATGCAAGATCACAACCAATCGGGATGCTCCGAAGAGCTATTAACGGGAAGCTCGCAGGAACCATATAACGAGAAGCTCGAGAGGGCTAAGAACAGGACGCTTTTTCGAGCTGTGATGTGTCCGCAATGCAGGACCACAACCAATTCGGGAACCCTGTATCCATCGAATCTCATTTATCCAAACGGGACTTATTATTTATCGAGCATTATCGGATATGTGATCAACTTCATACATATAGAATTTATACAATTCACATATACAACATTAAATTCAAACATATAAATATACACAATTTAGTTACACGAACTTACCTCGATAATTGTTCGTGTACATAAAATCTACTAATCTGACAGTTTTTCTTTTCCACGATCTAACTCTGTTTTTGATCTATCCGGATCTATACGAATGAATTTAACATCAATTAAATACAACTCATATTCAATTCTGTCCATTTCATATCTTAGGCAAAATTACTATTTTGCCCCTATACTTTTAATTAATTCCAAGTTTGTCTCTATGCTCGAAAAATAAAATTCATGTAATTTAATCATTATTCCAAGCCTAGCTAATTTTTACATGTAACAATAGCAGCCCATGTAATATGACAACTTTTCAATTTAGTCCCTAAATCATAATTTCATCAAGATTCCCTTTACAAAAGTTGTTTATCTATCAACAACCTTTCATTTTCTACCACAAATATTCATAATTCAACTATATTCATCCATGGAAAAACTCTAGTACTTTGATAACTTTGCAAATTAATCCCCGAGATAGCTAAATTAAGCTTTTACGATCTCGGAAACATAAAAATTATTAAAAACGGGACTTGAATACTCAGCTAATTGAGCCAAATAAGCTTGCTACCTTCAAGCTCTTCTAACTAGGGTTTCCATGTAAAATGATTTGGGAAAGATGATAATATGATGATATTTTTCATTATTTAATTACTTATCATCTTTTATTATTTTTACTTTCCAATTTAGTCCTTTTCTTTAATCAATTTTCCATAGATGAATCATCATACTTATCTACTAACTCCTCTTAATGGTCTATTTGCCATATAAGGACCTCTAATTTTGAATTCCATAGCTATTTGATACTTATAGCTACTAGAACTCAACTTTTGCATTTCATGCAATTTGGTCCCTTTATCAATTAAACATGTAATCGGTAAAATTTTCTTAACGAAATTTTCATACAACATTCCTATCATAATGCAGACCATGCATTATTATTAAAATAATTTTCCTTCCGAACTCGAATTTGTGGTCTCAAAACCACTGTTCTAATTTCACTGAAAACGAGTTGTTACACTAATCCTTCCTCGTGCGTAACCGACTCCCGGACCTATTTTTTGGATTTTTGTAGACCGAAAAACATTGTTTTAGTAAATCAAACTTCTTATTAAAACGACCAATTTACGAGATGACCCAATCACACCTCTTGAAAGTGATTGGTGGTGACCCTATTTTCCTTTTTTTAATAAAAAGTCGATTTCAAAAAAAAGGGTTTTGACACCTAGAACTACCCATAGCCCCTTCCCAACCCATAAATAGGGGATAATACATTTTAGCACACTTGAACTCACGTCTTCCTATATTAGCAACAATACCCATGTCAATCGAGTTAAGACTCAATCAGCTATTTTCATTACATGTTCAAGGTTGAAATATATTAATTGTGTTACTCTTTCTTGTATACATATTGACAATTCAGGCAAAAAAAAATTCTAAATAGCCACAGCAATTAAGTTTCATGTAGAGGAAGATTTTAAAGCTATATATTAGATTAATTGGCACTGATTATTGATATAGGCAAATAACCTTTTTTTAAAGTGAGATATTATGCAATTAAGTTCGCTCGAACATGTAACCTTCAAGAGTTTTCAATAATATAAATGTCAGTCGAGTTAATATTCATTAATATCATATAAGTAAAGTTAATTGAGGATTTAAAGAATTAAAGGTAATTCAATGGTCGTTTCAAAAGAAGATTTTAAAATGTTGGGTTTAAATCAGAATCAGCAATTACAAATACAGAACTGGACCACTAACTCAATAATTAACCAAACAGGAACTAATTATGACCGAAATAAATTAAATCTAGAGAAAAAACACCCCACACATTTACCTCAAGTGAAACTTGAAACCAAAATCTCAAAGTTTTCAAAATTTCTACCTTACCAATTGAACCAATACCTGATTGATCGGAGATTATCTCTTAAGAATGGCTACACAAACCAAGCTAAACCTTAATTCCTTGAACCCTCTATTAGTGATTGGGGATTGGCCTAATCTTGTCCCTCATTTCTATTATAATATATTATTTAGGCCCCCTTCGAGGTTTCCAATAACATATGTAGCCCACCTACCATTAATCTATTCTAAGCCATCAAGGGGTCCCTAACTGTTAAATGCATTGGGTACAGCTTCGGGGGTGGTTCAAATATCCCTTTTTTTTTAATGACACTTTAAGGCTCTATAGCCTTTGTTTTTGCTATAACTTATGAAGGAACAAAAGAATATTAGGCAACGTTTGCAAAAAAGTTACCCCTAAATCTATTTTTATTCAATGCTTTTCAGGGTATTAACAATTGTGTTTAATTATATCCGCCACAACAACAACAACAACAAAAGAAAAAAAGACAATTGTGTTTAAAACTTTGGTCAAATTTTGGTTTTAGTCCCTTTAATATGGTCAAATTTGAGAATTAGTAATTACATTTTAATTTAGTATAATTAATCCTTTACTTATATAACGTGATTAGTTAGTTTGAATAGATAATAACATTGTAATTATTTTGGATAACATGCAAACATAGATATTTTTAGAAAGAAAACATTGCTTCCATCACAATAATGTCCATGTCATGATGAGTTGGCAAGATTTTTTTTTAAAAACCCGTGTCAACATTTTAATATGAAAAGTAACGGTGTCATCTATTTCGACTAATAAGAGACATTATAAAAGTAGATAATTAAATTATGTCAAATTAAAGTATATAGATTAAAATCTAACTTTAAGCATAATAGAGGGACCAAAGCCATAATTTGACCCTAAACTTTTAATGCACGTGGCTTTTGCTTGAAATACGCGTCTGCATGTTTTAATTAAGCTAAAGCCAATCGATTTCTATATTGTATTAGCAAAAAGGACATAGCACAAGGGAATGATATAAATATGTGAAACCTTCAAATATCTTGACATTGGGGAAGTTGGCTAGATAGCTAGCAAGCAATCAAATTACAGGGTGCGACCAAGGGTTTTCCGGGCTTCGATCATCGGGAATGGCCATTAAAACTCGTACGTACTCTGTCGTCGATGGCAAGCGGGAAATGACGATCGATGAGTTCAAAAGATGGTTATAGAAATTTGATGATGATAAGGACGGAAGGATTAGCAGAGACGAGCTTGCCGATGCTATACGAGTCTCCCACGGTGGATGGTTCACTGGGAGGAAGAGCAAGCGTATAATCGGATTGGTGGATGCCGATCGTAATGGCTTTATTGATGATAATGAGATCAAAAACCTTGCGGAATTTGCAGAAAAATACTTGAATGTGAAAATTTTGTATTTGTAAAGTGGTTGTTTGAATCGTATCTCTTTATTTATTCCTTTTTTTTTTGGGGGGTCTATCGAACAATGTTAACAATCAGAGTTTATCTAATATCAAACCTCGACATACACATTCATCTTATATTTATGATGTATGTACTTTAGAAAATCGGATTACAAGCTATCTCCTATGAACTAATAAATAATAATGAAGATTTATTTTGTATAAACAACAGTAAACTACATAGCCACCCAACTTTTATTAATTTTTATTTTGGGTACTGCAGTTAAAAAATTTACAAAAAGGGCACCGTGTTACAAATCATTTTCATTTTGATTACCCGCCGTTAATTTGGGGTTAGACAGTGTTATTGTACATTCACTTTAGTCACCCAACTTTAATAAATTTTCATTTTGCTCACCCGTTTTATAACAATCTAGGGTGTTATGAAATAGGTGTACCTTCCTCTATCTTCTTGGTATAAAGTTGTTGCTTAAGGTAGAGTCGGTTCATCAATGACTTCGTCATGCACTTGCTCTTTAATTGGAGTCACAAATAGGCACGGTGGTCTCTTCAGCTACCCCTTATAATACTTTACCACTTACACATAGTAGAATAACACTATGTGCTGTCTCTATTATCTCGTTCTTCTGTCCTTTCAAGAGTGTGTTTGATAATTTAAGCAACCATTGGTGAACCAACATTACTCGCATCTTGATGCATTATAGATTCAAGTTATTTTTGCCAATAAATTTTCTCAACTTTGTATTCTGTTGATAACACACTTGCAATTATATCAACATTTTAAATGACAACAGAAGTAACAAAAAATATCACGAGCACAATCGCTTTGCAAATACCATAAAAGCAATTGAAACGAAACTTTTACACCAATTTATTGAGAATGGATTAAAACAAATATATCAATATGACTATAAATGAATTTACTAAGAATAAATAAGACACACAACAGCAAATAATGTACAAAAAGAAACTAATACTTTAAAACTTGCATCCACAGACGGAAACGACAAAACATTTCACCCTAACAAAATGAATATTATAAGTATTTCAACCCTCAAAGCATAACCCTGAAAAGTCTACAACTCACATCCATAAACTATTACACAATCTTTTTGAACGCAGACTAATTAATTTTCTCATTCACTCTCTCTTAATGTGTTTCATGGCTAAGAATTAAAACCTATTTATAGTATTTTTCATGGCCTTAAATTCAATAGTGATTTAATATGGTTTGACAATTGAAACACCAAATATTTATTGCCACACCAATTTGGTGCCTACAAATCTTAGAATTTTTTAAAATTTTAAGGCTTTCAAGCCATATGTGACATAACCCATAGATTTGTTGGACAACATTTTTTTCATTTCAAATTACAGCTATATAAATCATTCCAATTAAAATCAATTATTATAAACACTAAATTGAATAATTAATTAAACACAACCTAACTAACATAACCAGAACAAATTTGAGATCCCACACATAGGAGTGAATGCAAGGGGCAAGCAATGATTTTGGTCATCTTAAAATGGTAAAATTTCTTTTAAATCCCTTAAAATTTAAAAAATAATAAATTAATATAATGTTGAAATTATCTTTTGACCCCAAAAATTTATAATATAATTTTAACCCCTAAATTTACCCACACATTGTAAAATATCAAGCTTAAACATTGCCATTGAATCAATACCTTATTTACTGGATATTATCTCTGAAGTATGACTACACTAACTAAGCTAAACCTTAATTCTTTGAACCATCTATTCGTGGTTGGCGGTTGGTGCAAACTAAGGTTTCCAATAAAATATATAGGGATCGTAAACATACTCATGATGAATTCTAACTTGACTCGGCTTGATAGGGTTAGATTTTTTTTTTTAAATCAAATTTTAGTGTTGGTTTAATTTTTCAATTTTTTAAATTGGGTCGAGGTTCAATTTTAAAAAAAAAAACGCCTCATCCTATTTTAAGATAATTACCAAAATACAGTTTTTATATATAATATTAATTTAAAATATATGATAACAAATTTATTTTAATATTTACTCCTACATAATTATATTTAAAAATTAATTAATAATATAAGATAATAAAATTTAAAAATTATTTATTCTATTTTAATAAAAATATAAAAAATTAAAAAAATGACATATTGAGTTGAATTGATTCAAAATTGAGTACCTTTAATTTTTCAGATCGAGTTTAGAATGAATAAATTAATATCTAATTTCGACTCGGTACCCCATGCCATCTCTAAATATATAGCCCACTACCATTAATCTAGTCTAAGCCATCAAAGGGTACCAATCTGTTAAATGCATTGGGTACAACTTTGGCTATATAAGGGGGCGGCTCAAATATCCCATTTTTTAATGACCCTTTACACCAAAGATTGTATTAACATAGTTGCCTAACTTAGTGGCCGACAACTCTACTCAAAATTTTCATATATTAATCACTTGTCGTCTGGTTCCTTGGATTTGAACATGCATCATATAGTTTTAGCACTTCTTTTATGGCCCTATTGCCTTTGTTTATGCTAACTTATGAAGGAACAAATGAATATTAGGCAACGTTTGCAAAAAAAGCTACCCATATATCTTTTTTTTTTCAATGCTTTTTAGGGTATTAACAATTGTGTTTAATTCTATCCAAAGAAAAAAAAAACAATTGTGTTTAAAACTTTGGTCAAATTTGGTTTTAGTCCCTCTGATATGTTGAACTTTAGATATTAGTCACTACACTTTAATTTGATGTAATTTGATCATTTACTTAACCTCCATCATAACAATATTCGTGTCTCAACATGATGAGTTGGCATGATCTTTTTAAGAAAAAAAACCATGCTAACATTTTAATAGATTATGCCAAACTAAAACATAGAGACTACTCGATTGAGTCTTAGCTTGATTAACGTAAGCATTGTTGCCAATGCAGGAGAATGTGAGTTCGAGTGCGCTGAAGCGTATTATCCTCATATTTATTAGTCGCGGATGGGCTATGGATAATTTTAAGTATTTTATCAAAAAGAGCAGATATAATCAGAATCTATAATGAAATTTTTTTTTAAAAAAAACATAGAAACTAAATTTTAAATTTAAGCATAATAGAAGTAACAAAACTAAAATTTGACCTAAACTTTTAAAGAGTCACGGCTTTTGCACGAAATACGCGTCCGCAGGTTTTAATTAGGCCGCTAAAGCCAATCCACTTCTATATTGTATTTGCAAAAGCAAAGTGGAATGGTATAAATATGAGAAGCCTTCAAACGTTTGTACATTGGGGAAGTTGGCTAGATAGCTAGCAAGCAATCAAATTACAGGGTGCGACCAAGGGTTTTCCGGGCTTCGATTATCGGAAATGGCCATTAAAACTCGTACGTACTCTGTCGTCGATGGCAAGCGGCAAATGACGATCGATGAGTTCAAAAGATGGTTAAAGAAATTTGATGATGATAAGGATGGAAGGATTAGCAGAGACGAGCTTGCCGATGCTATACGAGTCTCCCGCGGTGGATGGTTCACTGGGAGGAAGAGCAAGCGTATAATCGGATCAGTGGATGCCGATCGTAATGGCTTTATTGATGATAATGAGATCAAAAACCTTGCGGAATTTGCAGAAAAATACTTGAACATTAAAATCTTGTATTTGTAAAGTGATTATTTGAATCGTATCCCATTATTTATTCCTTTTTGGTTGATCAAACAATGTTAATAATCTGAGTTCTTTTCACAGAAGATAAATCCAATAGATTCAATCATGTTTAAAAGATTGCATTCATCTCAGTATGTACTTCAGAAAATTGGGTTGATTGGATTACAAATCTCCTATGAACTAATAATGAAATTTTATTTTGTAAGAGCAACAAATATATATATAAACAAAAATTAAAACTACCCTTTTCCCCATGAATGTATTCAACTTCACGAACTTAATAAGCAAAATTCAAATGGCTAAAAAATAAATCTTGCGTGAAAAGTTTATTCTACTCGATACAATGTCTAGAACTATTTATAACTCCTCTCCTACCCATAAATAAAAGGATAATGCACATCAGCGCACTCAAACTCATATTCTCCTGCACTGGCAACAATAATCATACCAATCGAGCGAAAACTCAATCGGTGATTAATACTTAGTTAATCTCAGGTAAGAAAAATTATTTAAGTGTTTAAGAGTAATTTAAGAAATTAAGGGAGGAAAAAACAATCTTAAAATGCTAATTTTTCAATTAAATGGACTTGAAAATTGAAAATTTGTCATTCTAGTATCTATACTTATATTAAGCTTCTAACTTAGTTCGTATCATATATCAATCGGGCACCAGTTCAATTGGAAAAATATTAAAATACCCTTTTACATTTCATATAAATCAATAACAACTCAACTATAGTAAGATTTGAACTTGTGTCATGATGAATTTTAAAATTTAAGTTTACCATTTCAACCAATTATTCGTTTAATTTTTATATAAATTTTAATAAATATATTTATTAGGTAATCTTTTTTACTCATATTGTGGGTGTGCCATAATTTAATTTTTATTTAAGACACACATTTTTTGATTAAAAAGAGGCTGCAATTTGGGGACAGAAGAAGGGTTTAAAATATCAGATTTTACAAATAAATATTGGGTGCAATAATAAAGCACATTGTATTATTAGGAAAAGAACTCAAGTTCAAACCTTAAAATGACATTGTTTGAAGAACAACTACAAATCCCGAAATATTATCTTTATAGATTGCAAAACAGATATCAAAAATATTTAATTCTACACCCGAAAAACTGCCACAAATTTATGAAATATCAATACCCCTACCAAAGCCATCAAGGGGTACACAGCTTTGGATCCTATAAGTGGCTCAAATATCCTTTCTTTAATGTCCTTTTTTTGGCTACCAATGCCAAAGGTTTCATATATTAATCACCACATATCGCCAGGTTCCATGGATTTGAACATGCATCAAACACTTTTAGTACTTTTTTATGGCTTTTATAGGTTTTGTTTATAACTAAGTAAAGAAGGAATAAAAGTATATTAGGCAAAGTTTGCAAAAAAAAAAGTTATTGATAAATCTATTTCATTAATGTTTCCTATGGTATAAACAATTTTGAGTCTAAAATTTTGGACAAATTATGGGTTTAGTCCTCTATTATGTTAATTAATTAACACCGTTAACTATCTCGGTTAAAATATTGTAGTAAATTTTTCTTTAAAACACCGCTTTTGTCATAAAAAATTTCATGTCAGCATGATGAGTTGGGAGGATTGCTTTTAAGAGAAAACACATGTTAATATTTTAATAGGAGTGTTAATTATTTCAACTAACTAGTGACATTATAAAAGTAGAATACTAAATTATGTTAAGTTAAAGCATAGAAATTAAATCCTAAATTTATGTATAGTATATGGACCAAAGCAATACAAAAGGGTAACGGTGTTACATGTTTCAATCAATTAGTGACATTGTAAAAGTAGAATGTCAAATTATATCAAATTAAAGCATAAAAACTAATTCCCAAATTTAAGTATAATAGAGGGATCAAAACTATAATTTACCCTTAAACTTTTAAAGACTTTTGCTTTTGCTTAAAATACGCTTTCGGCATGTTTAAATTAAGCTAAAGCCAATCAGTTTCTATATATTGTATTTGCGAAGGCACAAAACACAAGGGAATGGTATAAATATTAGAAACCTTCAAACGTTTGTACATTGGGGAAGTTAGCAAGCAAATTACAGTGTGACGAAGGGATTTTCCGGGCTTCTATTCATCGGAAATGGCCATTAAAACTCGTGCGTACTCCGTCGATGGCAAGCGGGAAATGACGATAGATGAGTTCAAAAGATGGTTAAAGAAATTCGATAATGATAAAGATGGCAGGATTAGCAGAGACGAGCTTGCCGATGCTAGACGAGTCTCCAATGGTGGATGGTTCACTAGGAGGAAGAGCAAGCGTATAATCAGATCGGTGGATGCCAATGGTAGTGGCTTCATTGATGATAATGAGATCAAAAACCTTGCGGAATTTGCAGAGAAACACTTGAATGTGAGAATTTTGCATTGGTAAAGCGTTCATTTGAATCGTATCCATTTACTTTATTCCATTTTTTTGTTAATCAATTGGAAAATTCTGAGTTCCTTTCATCAGTGTACACAAAGGGTAAATCCAATAGATTCATTCTTCTTTAAAAGATAACATTCATCTTAGTATGTACTTGAATGAATTGGGTTGATTGGGTTACAAGCAATCTCCTATGAACTAATAATGAAAGATTTATTTTGTATAAGCAACAAATATATATATATATAAACAATAATTAAAACTACCCTTTTCTCCCATGAATGTATACATACTGGAAATGTTTGTGGGATCACAAGAATTCACTATACAAATTATAAATCAAACTACAATGAAGCCAATATAAAGCTTCAGAGATTCTATAAAAATTTTCAAATAAATTATTTTCGACGACAACCGAGAGTTGACTGAATCTGCACCTTCGAGAGCAGGGTGAAAGTTCTTCAAGCAGTCATGATTGTTTATAACCTGTAATTCGCCACCATTATCGTGTTATAAACAGTTTATGGTAATAGCTGGTGGTATCTCGGGAAGTACAGGCAAAACCAACATCAAATTTTTATGCCTGGACAGCTTCGGAATGATCGAAGAAATCATCATCCATCTATCTTGCCGTCCAAATGCTAAAGCAACATACTTGAATGTGAAAATTGTTGGCACATAATTAAATTAACCTTGCACAAATAAATTATGAAAAGTTAGAAGAGTGAAGAGACTTGAATATGAAGAGTGAAAAGACTTAAATATGAATAGTGAAGAGACTTGAAGATGAAAAGTTAAGAGGCTTGAATATGACAGGATACACACATGCATGAACAGTCACAACTCCTAGCATATAGTGATATAGATGAATAGTCACTTACAACTCCTATATAAAGAGTTGTATGTGATGAAGAATAATTAAAAACTTGTGTGATTGAAATAAAAGCTTATTTGAAAGAATTTTTACATACAAAATTTATTTCTCTTCTCCATTATATTCTTTATCATTTTCTTTGTTTTATTGCTCCAAATATTAATCATTCAACTACAAATTGGTATCAGAGCCTTGTTCGATCGAAATGAACAATTCTATTCCTCTTTCTTCCGTTCCCCAATTAACCAAAGAAAATTATGGCAAATGGAGTATCCAAATGAAGGCTCTTCTTGGATCTCTAGAAGTTTGGGAGATTGTTGAAAAAGGTTACAATGAAGTTGAGGCTGAAGAGGAGGAATGATTAACACAAGTTCAGAAAGAGAGTTTAAGAAAATCAAGGAAGAAAAATCAACAAGCCTTATTTTGGATATATCAAGGAGTTCAATCATATGAAGCGGCTTGGGAAAAAATAGCTTGTGCCACAACGGCAAAACAAGCATGGGAGATTTTACAAAATTCTTTTAAAGGAGATGAAAAGGTGAAAAGAGTTCGGTTGCAAACTCTTCGAGAGGAGTTTGAAAGATTGCAAAAAATAGAGTCGGAATCAGTTTCTGATTACTGTTCACGAGTTTTGTCCATAGTCAACCAATTAAAAAGAAATGGTGAAACTATGGATGATAGTCGTGGTGTTGAAAAATCCTCCGTTCTTTGGATTCTAGATTTGATTACATTGTGGTAGCCATTGAAGAATCAAAGGACTTGAGTACCATGACTATTGATGAACTCACAGGTTCGTTGCAAGCCCATGAAGAAAGATTAAACAAGAAGAAGAAGGAAGTAGATCTAGATCAAGCACTTCAGTCAAAGTTGTCTCTAAATGAGAAGAAAGGAGAATTTAAAAATCAAAGAGGGAGAGATCGAGGAAGAGGAAGAAATTTTAGAGGAAGAGGCTCAAATGCTCGTCAAAGAGATGAAAATGCAAGCACGGAGAATGGATGGAAAGAAGCCAACCAAAGTCAGAATTTTAGAGGATCACAAAGAGGACGTGGACGTGGAAATCAAAGAGGAAGAGGTCGTGGCTATTTTGAATGTTATCATTGTCGCAAACCTGGTCATTTGGCAAGTGAATGTTGGTACAAGAAAGAAGAGAAAGATGAAGCTAATATAGTACAAAATAATCAAGAGCAAAAGCAAGAAACTTTGTTGCTCGTGTCTCATGGTGGAGAGATTGATGATGTCTGGTACATAGACAGTGGTGCTAGCAAGCATATGACAGGTAACAAAAATTTATTTTCGAAGTTCTTTGAATCTGATTGTGGAGAAGTAAAAGTAGGAGATGGCAAGGCTTACAAAGTTAGCGGTGTTGGTGAGTTGGAGTTCAAAACAAAGCAAGGAAGGGTAGAGAAAATGTCTGAAGTTTATTTTGTTCCTGGTCTTAAAAATAATCTGCTTAGCATTGGGCATCTTTTGAAGAAGGGGTATGATATTCATTTTCGTGACATGGCTTGCTATTTATCAAGGAAAAATCAGGTTGTTGCTAGAGTTGGAGTGGCATCAAATAATCTTTTCTCTCTCACCCTTCAAAATCAAAATATGTCTTGTTTTATTGGTGCTCATAAAGGAGTTTCAAAGTTATGGCATGATAGATATGGACATTTGAACTATGGAAATTTGGAGATGCTTTCAAGGAAGATGATGGTCAGAGGTTTACCAAAAATCAATCGGCTTGATGATATTTGTGAAACATGTCAACTTGGAAAGCAACACAAAATTATTTTTCCTTTTCAATCATCGTGGAAAGCAAGAAGACTATTGCAACTTATTCACTCAGATCTTTGTGGTCCAATGACAGTTTCATCTTTGGGAGGTAATCGTTACTTTATCTCTTTCATTGATGATTACTCAAGAAAGTTATGGGTGTACTGTGTAAAAGAAAATCGAGGCTTTTCAGAGATTCAAAGATTTCAAGGCGTATGGAGAACTTTATCGGGTGAAAATTAACACCTTACTGGACGGATCGTGGAGGTGAATATTTTCAAAAATTTGAGAAATATTGCGAGATAGTGGCATCCGACATGAAATGACAAATCCGCCATACACCTCAAAAAATGGTGTGTGTGAAAGAAAGAATAGAACAATTATGGAAATGGCTAGATGTCTTCTTAAGAAGAAGAGGTTATCAAGAAGATTTTGGGCTGAAGCTGTTTCCTGTACAGTTTATCTTATCAACAGATCACCGACAAGAAGCTTGGAGAATTGCACACCACACGAGGCATGGTATGGTACAAAGCCTAGTGTTCGTCATTTTAGAGTATTTAGGAGTGTTGCTTACTCTCATATTCCAGATACAATGAGAAGCAAGTTGGATGACAAGTCAGAGAAATGCATTTCATTGGTTATAGTGAAAGAAGTAAGGCATACAAGTTGTACAATCCGGTGACAAAGAAGATTGTGATAAGCCGAGATGTTCGGTTTGATGAAAATTCCATGTTTGAAGATATGGAAGTTGAAAAAGAAAATTTGCCAATTTTTCCTTTTGAACTTGGAGAAGAAGAAGAAGAGGCAGTAATTGAGAATGTTGAAGATGATGCTCAAGCAGAAAATCCTCCTGCTTCCCCAAGTTCTTCATCAAATTCTTCTTCATCTAGCCCGATTCGAAAAACGAGAAGCATCCAAGAGTTATATGATGTAACTGATGAAGTTGTGCAAAATGATGTTGTATTCTTTGCCTTCTTTGCAGGAGAAGATCCAATTTCTTTTGATGATGCATATCAAGAAGAAATATGGAGGAAAGCCATGAAAGAAGAGATTTGCTCAATTGAAGACAATGATACATGGGAGCTTACAGATTTGCCGCCGCATAAGAATTCAATTGGAGTCAAATGGGTGTACAAGAAAAAGATGAATCCGAATGGCTCTATCAACAAGTATAAGGCAAGGCTGGTTGCAAAAGGATACAAGCAAAAGGAAGGAGAAGATTTTACAGAGGTATTTGCTCCAGTTTCAAGACTTGAGACAGTCCGGTTACTTATTTCTCTTGCAGCCCAAAACAATTGGAAAATGTTCCAAATAGATGTAAAATCTGCGTTTTTGAATGGTGTTCTCAAAGAAGAAGTCTATGTTGATCAACCACCAAGGTTTGTCAAAAAAGGAGAAGAAGAAAAAGTTTACAAGTTGAAGAAATCTTTGTACGGGTTAAAGCAATCACCCTGAGCTTGGTACAGCCGCATCGATGCTTATTTTCAGAAGTGTGGATTCCAGAAATGTCCATATGAGCATACTCTCTACATCAAAGACAATTCTCAAGGAAGATTCATGGCTGTAAGTCTCTACGTTGATGATCTTATTTTCACAGGAAATGATGTGAAGATGTTGAAAGAATTTCAGCACTCAATGATGGCAGAATTTAAGATGACAGATTTAGGAGAACTTCATCATTTTCTTGGCATTGAAGTTCATCAATCTGAGAAAGGAATTTTTATTTCACAAGAGAGCTACGCAAAGGAAGTTCTAAAAAGGTTCAAGATGGAAAATGTGAATTCAGTCTCTACTCCATGCATTACAGGTCTAAAGTTATCTAAAGAGGGTGAAGGAAAGATAGTCAATTCCACCATATTCAGAAGTTTGGTTGGAAAGTTGATGTATCTGACTTCTACAAGGCCTGACATCGTGTATGCTGTTAGCTTGGTAAGTAGATTCATGGAGAAACCTTACTCCAATCACTGGGAGGCTGCCAAGAGAATATTGAGATATGTGAAGGGAACCATTGATTATGGAATTTTCTATAAAGCTAATACATTAGTTGATCTCATTGGTTATACAGATAGTGATTTAGCATGAAGCATTGATGATAGCAGAAGCACTTCTGGTTATGTTTTTCACCTTGGTAGTGGTGCAGATTCATGGAGCTCAAAGAAACAATCAGTTGTGGCGCTTTCGACTACAGAAGCTGAATATATCGCTGCATCTTATGCAGGATGTCAATTGATTTGGTTACGTGGAATTTTGGAAAGTCTTAAGCAGAAGCAAAGCAAGTCAACAATTTTGTTTTGTGACAATAGTTCTACTATTTCGGTCACAAAAGATCCAGTTCTTCATAGAAAGACAAAATACATTCGCATTCGATATCACTTCTTGAGGGAACTACTGAATAATGGTGATGTTCAAGTTGAATATTGCAAGACGGAAGATCAGATGGCTGATATCTTCACAAAGCCTCTAAGTGGACAAGTCTTCAAGAAAAATGTTGAAAGGTTGGGAGTTCAAAGCAAGTTTAATTTAAGGGAGGCATTGTTGGCACATAATTAAATTAACCTTGCACAAATAAATTATGAAAAGTTAGAAGAGTGAAGAGACTTGAATATGAAGAGTGAAAAGACTTGAATATGAATAGTGAAGAGACTTGAAGATGAAAAGTTAAGAGGCTTGAATATGAAAGGATACACACATGCATGAATAGTCACAACTCCTAGCATATAGTGATATAGATGAATAGTCACTTACAACTCCTATATAAATAGTTGTATGTGATGAAGAATAATTAAAAACTTGTGTGATTGAAATAAAAGCTTATTTGAAAGAATTTTTCCATACAAAATTTATTTCTCTTCTCCATTATATTCTTTATCATTTTCTTTGTTTTATTTCTCCAAATATTAATCATTCAACTACAAAAATTTTGTATTTGTAAAGTACTGCTTGAATCGTATCTCTTTATTTATTCTTCCTTTTTTTTGGTCTATCGAACAATGTTAACAATCAGAGTTTATCTAAAATCAAACCTCCGCATACACATTCATCTTATATTTATGATGTATGTACTTTAGAAAATTGGATTACAAGCAATCTCCTATGAACTAATAAATAATAATGAAGATATATTTTGTATAACAATGGTAAACTACATAGTTAGTCACCCAACTTTCATTAATTTTTATTTTGAGTACTGCAGATAAAAAATTTGCAAAAAGGGCACCGTATTACGAACCATTTCCGTTTTGATTACCTGCCGTTAATTTGGGGTTAGACAATGTTATTGTACATTCATTTTAGTCACCCAACTTTAGTAAGTTTTCATTTTGTTCACTCGTTTTATACTAATTTAGGGTGTTGTGAAATAGATGTACCTTCCTCTATCTTCTTGGTATAAAGTTGTTGCTTAAGGTAGAGTCGGTTCATCAATGACTTCTTCATGTACTTTCTCTTTAATTGGAGCCAGAAATAGGCGCGGTGGTCTCTTCAGCTACCCCTTGTAATACTTTATCACTTACACATAGTAGAATAACACTATGTGTTGTCTCTATTATCTCGTTCTTCTGTTCTTTCAAGAGTATGTTTGGTAATTTAAGCAATCATTGGTAAACCAGCATTACCCGCATCTTGATGCATTATAGATTGAAGTTATTTTTGCAAATGAATTTTCTCAACTTTGTATTAAGTTGATAACATACTTGCAAATTATATCAACGTTTCAAGTGACAACAGAAGCAACAAAAAATATCACGAGTACAACCGCTTTGCAAAATACAGTTTTTAATGTTAATTTAAAATATATGATAATAAATTGGTTTTAATATTTACTCCAACATAATTATATTTAAAAATAATTAATAGTATAAGATAATAAAAATTAAAAATTATTTAATAGTATAAGATAATAAAAATTAAAAATTATTTATTTGATACAAATATAAAAATTTTAAAAATTATATCATATTGAATCGAGTTGACTCGAAATTGAATATAATTTTAATTTTTTATCGAGTTTACGATGAATAAATTAATATATAATTTCGAAATGGAGTCCCCCATGCCATCTCTAAATATGTAGCCCACTACCATTAATCTATTCTAAGCCATCAAAGGGTGCCCATCTGTTAAATGCATTCGGTACAACATTTGCTATAAAACGGGGCGGCTCAAATATCCCATTTTTTAATGACCCTTTACACCAAAGATTGTATTAACATAATTGCCTAACTTAGTGGCCGACAACTCACTCAAGATTTTCATATATTAATCACTTGTCGTCTGGTTCCTTGGATTTGAACATGCATCATATAGTTTTAGCACTTGTTTTATGACCCTATTGCCTTTGTTTATGCTAACTTATGAAGGAACAAATGAATATTAGGCAACGTTTGCAAAAAAGCTACCCATATATCTATTTTTTTTTTCAATGCTTTTTAGGGTACCAACAATTGTCTTTAATTCTATCCAAAGAAAAAAAAAACAATTGTGTTTAAAACTTTGGTCAAATTTGGTTTTAGTCCCTCTGATATGTTCAACTTTGAGAATTAGTCAATACACTTTAATTTGATGTAATTTGATCATTTACTTAGCTTTCATCTTAAAAATATTCATGTCACAACATGATGAGTTGGCATGATCTTTTTAAGAAAAAAAAACCATGTTAACATTTTAATAGATTATACCAAACTAAAACATAGAGACTACTCGATTGAGTCTTAGTTCGATTGGCGTAAGTATTCTTATCAATGCAGGAGAACATAAGTTTGAGTGTGCTGAAACGCATTATCCTCCTATTTATGGTCGGGAAGGGGCTATAGGTAATTCTAGGTATTGTATCAAAAAGATCAGATATGATCAGAATCTATAATGAGATTATTTAAAATTAAAAAAAAAACATAGAGACTAAATCTTAAATTTAAGCATAATAGAAGGGACAAAACTAAAATTTGACCTAAACTTTTAAAGAGTAATGGCTTTTGCATGAAATACGCGTCCGCATGTTTTAATTAAGCTGCTAAAGCCAATCCACTTCTATATTGTATTTGCAAAAGCACAGTGGAATGGTATAAATATGAGAAGCCTTGAAACGTTTGTACATTGGGGAAGTTGGCTAGATAGCTAGCAAGCAATCAAATTACAGGGTGCGACCAAGGGTTTTCCGGGCTTCGATTATCGGGAATGGCCATTAAAACTCGTACGTACTCTGTCGTCGATGGCAAGCGGCAAATGACGATGGATGAGTTCAAAAGATGGTTAAAGAAATTTGATGATGATAAGGATGGAAGGATTAGCAGAGACGAGCTTGCCGATGCTATACGAGTCTCCCGCGGTGAATGGTTCACTGGGAGGAAGAGCAAACGTATAATCGGATCGGTGGATGCCGATCGTAATGGCTTTATTGATGATAATGAGATCAAAAACCTTGCGGAATTTGCAGAAAAATACTTGAACATTAAAATCTTGTATTTGTAAAGTGATTATTTGAATCGTATCCCTTTAGTTATTCCTTTTTGGTTGATCAAACAATGTTAATAATCTGAGTTCTTTTCACAGAAGATAAATCCAATAGATTCAATCATGTTTAAAAGATTGCATTCATCTCAGTATGTACTTCAGAAAATTGGGTTGATTGGATTACAAATCTCCTATGAACTAATAATGAAATTTTATTTTGTAAGAGCAACAAATATATATGATTTGTGAAATAGGAATTGTCTACATGATTTCCAACGAAATTAGAAAATAGGGAGATCGGAAAGAATTCAACAAAATGCTTTAAATGAAATGGAGTTCCTCGAGAATGAACTTAGGAAAGGTAGAGTAGAAATCAATATGATAAAAAATTCTGATTCTGATAAGGTCATCAAAACAAGATGATTCTTCCCCAACTGGATTCAATTTTTTATTTATTTTTTCTTACAACACGATAATTTTGATTATCAAATTTTTTGACTAAAGCATCAGTCTACGTTTGATAATTTTGAATCAATTGAAAGGGTAAGCTTATTTATTTCTGGTTCTAAAAGCAATAGTTCTAGTGGTCGACTCGCTTCTTTCAAACAATAACTAAACTACCCCTTTCTCCCATGAATGTGTTCAACTTCGTTAGCTTAATCTAGTTCTTTAATCACACAATGTCTAGAACTACCAATAATCCCTTCTCAACTATTAAATAAGAGAATAATACGCTTCAACACACTCGAACCCATATCCTCCTGGACTTGTAACAATGTCCATGCCAATCGAGCTAAGACTCCATCAATGACTAATACTTAGTTAACCTCAAGTAAGTAAAATTATTTAAGTGTTTAAGAGTAATTTAAGAAATTAAGGGAGGAAAAAACAACCTTAAAATGCTCATTTTTCAATTAAATGGACTTGAAAATCGAAAATTAGTCATTCTAGTATCTATACTTATATTAAGCTTCTAACTTAGTTGGTGTCATATATCAATCGGGCACCAATTCAATTGGAAAAATATTAAAATACCCTTTTATATATAAAGTAAGTTACATTATTAAGAGAGTGTTTTATTTTTTACATTTCATATAAAATCAATAACAACTCAACTATTGTAAGATTTGAACTTGTGTCACAATGAATTTTAAATATTTAAGTTTACCATTTCAACCAATTATTCATTTAATTTTTTATAAACTTTTAATAAATATATTTAATACCTAATCTTTTTTTACTTATATTGTGGGTGTGTCATAATCTAGTTTTCATTTAAAAAAATCATTTTTTTCGGTTAAAAAAGAGGGTGCAATTTGAGGACAGAAGAAGGGTTTAAAAATATCGAATTTTACAAATAAGTATTGGGTGCAATAATAAAGCACATTGTATTTCTAAGGAAAGAACTCAAGTTCAAACCTTCAAGATGACATTGTTAGAAGAATAACTATAAATCCCGATATAATATCTTTATAGATCGCAAAACAGACATGAAAAAAAACTTAATTCTACACCAAAAAAACTGGATTTTAAACTACTAATTTGTGAAATATCAATAGCACTATCAAAGCCATCAAGGGGTACACAGCTTTGGCTCCTATAAAGTGGCTCAAATATCCTTTCTTTAATGTCCTTTTTTTGGCTACCAATGCCAAAGGTTTCATATATTAATCACCACATATCGCCAGGTTCCATGGATTTGAACATGCATCAAACACTTTTAGTACTTTTTTATGGCTTTTATAGGTTTTGTTTATAATTAAGTAAAGAAGGAATAAAAGTATATTAGGCAAAGTTTGCAAAAAAAAAGCTATTGATAAATCTATTTCATTAATGTTTCCTATGGTATAAACAATTTTGAGTCTAAAAGTTTGGACAAATTATGGGTTTAGTCCCTCTATTATGTTAATTAGTTAACACTGTTAACTATCTCGGTTAAAATATTGTAGTAAATTTTTCTTTAAAACACCGTTTTTGTCATAAAAAAATTCCATGTCAGCATGATGAGTTGGGAGGATTGGTTTTAAGAGAAAACCCATGTCAATATTTTAACAGGAAAAGTTAGTGTTACTTTTTTCAACTAACCAGTGACATTATAAAAGTAGAATATTAAATTATGCTTAGTTAAAGCATAGAGAGATTAAATCCTAAATTTATGTATAGTATACAGACCAAAGCAATACAAAAGGTTAACGGTGTTACATGTTTCGATCAATTAGTGACATTGTAAAAGTAGAATGTCAAATCATATCAAATTAAAGCATAAAAACTAATTCCCAAATTTAAGTATAATAGAGGGATCAAAACTATAATTTAACCTTAAAGTTTTAAGGACTTTTGCTTTTGCTTAAAATACGCTTTCGGCATGTTTAAATTAAGCTAAAGCCAATCAGTTTCTATATATTGTATTTGCAAAGGCACAAAACACAAGGGAATGGTATAAATATTAGAAACCTTCAAAAGTTTGTACATTGGGGAAGTTAGCAAGCAAATTACAGTGTGACGAAGGGAATTTCCGGGCTTCTATTTATCAGAAATGGCCATTAAAACTCGTGCGTACTCCATGGATGGCAAGCGGGAAATGACGATAGATGAGTTCAAAAGATGGTTAAAGAAATTCGATGATGATAAAGATGGCAGGATTAGCAGAGACGAGCTTGCCAATGCTATACGAGTCTCCAATGGTGGATGGTTCACTAGGAGGAAGAGCAAGCGTCTAATCAGATCGGTGGATGCCAATGGTAGTGGCTTCATTGATGATAATGAGATCAAAAACCTTGCGGAATTTGCAGAGAAACACTTGAATGTGAGAATTTTGCATTGGTGAAGCGTTCATTTGAATCGTATCCATTTACTTTATTCCATTTTTTTGTTAATCAATGGGAAAATTCTGAGTTCCTTTCATCAGTGTACACAAAGGGTAAATCCAATAGATTCACTCTTCTTTAAAAGATAACATTATGTACTTGAAAGAATTGGGTTGATTGGGTTACAAGCAATCTCCTATGAACTAATAATGAAAGATTTATTTTGTATAAGCAACAAATATATATATAAACAATAATTAGAACTACCCTTTTCTCCCATGAATGTATACATACTGGAACTGTTTGTGGGATCACAATAATTCACTATACAAATTATAAATCAAACTACAATGAAGCCAATATAATGCTTCAGAGATTCTATAAAAAATTTCAAATAAATTATTTTCGACGACAACCGAAAGTTGACCAAATCTGCACCTTCGAGAGCGGGGTGAAAGTTCTTCAAGCAGTCATGATTATTTATAACCTGTAATTCGCCACCGTTATCATGTTATAAACAGTTTATGATAATAGCTGGTGGTATCTCGGGAAGTACAGGCAAAACCAACATCAAATTTTTATACCTGGACAGCTCCGGAATGATCGAAGAAATCATCATCCATCTATCTTGGCATCCAAATGCTAAAGCAACATACTTTAGCCAACAACTTCATATGTCGAATACAGGAGGTGGCAGTTTCCAGAAATTCCACGAATTGAAATCTTCCTGTAATCGATAGAAGTAAAGAACTTAAGCAACAACCCAGTACCAATAGTCATTGTGAGATAAAGGGAAAAGAAAACGTAGCAAAACCTGCTCGGAGCAGGTCGTCGGTGGAAACATGCCATGAACAAGGGCGTGAAGAGATGTATAAGATTTTGTGTCAACACGACGGTTCACGGCAACCTCACCCTACAATCACAAAACCATTAGAAGAGAAAGTTTGGGGTAAAAGTATCATGGAAGCTCTTGTATTAGAAGTCAAATTGCATTTTGGCTCCTATACTCAAAAAATGGGCAAATTAGTTCATGTACATTAGATCACAAAGCAAATTAGTCCTTTCATTAAAAACTCCATCCATTTTTTCTGTTAAAGACTTGTCCTTGTACGCCAACATGAGGAGCATGCGATATGCCACCTGTCACTGTCTGATTATTCTATTAGCCACGCCTTTTTAACAGTACAAAGGGATGAATTTTTAAAAGAAATAATCAATTTGCTCTTTGATCTAATTTACAGAGACTAATTTGCCCATTTTTTTAGTAGAAAGAGCAAAATACAATCTAATTCCTACCACAGGGGCTTCCATGGTACTTTTACCGAAAGTTTAGTGCAGAAACATTAGAAGTATACAGTCGCCTTTCTTTAAGCATGAAAGCGCTAATTAATTACCTTTGGGTTAATAATGAAGATTTTCCCTTTCGGGATTCCGACCTTAACGTAGCTGATTTCATCTGTGTCTCTATTCCCGAAACCAGCATAGAATGGATTGCAATCAGATGGAAACAATGCCTTAATCTCCTGTAAATCAAATATATATATAAAAATATATATATTAAAAAATTAAAATGTTCCGAATTTTGAACTCATGATGAGGAGCTCTTCCAATAACCGAGCAGAGAAACTAACCTCTAAGCAAGCAATCTTGAACTCATGAGGAGCTCTTCTAATAACTGAAAAATAAATAGGATGTTTCAGTTTAAATAATGTGGTTTGAGATATAGATATGTAATAAACTCTGGTATGCTTGAAGGGTTAAAATCATATGACCCAAACCAGAATAATAACATATTGAATATGAATATGAAGCCCATTTAACTTCATAGGAAGCTTAATTCCTACATGATAGCAGAAACAAAATAAAATAGGACAAGGTTTCATTGACTTTATTGCAGCTCAAAGTGTCATAACAACTAAACTTTTGATTCTTTTTTTCAGGTTATAATTGCAGGTCTCAGTCTCATGCATCAGTTTCTGAAGGTACAGCCATGGATTGTCGTGTTAGTTATTGCAGAAATGTCATAAATCTATTAAGTCACAGAAATGCAAGAGAGTTACCTTCTCGATATAGGGATGGAAAAAGTCCGTCAGGGGATATAACAATTGGCCCATCTGGTAATGCCTTACCATCCTATAGATAAAAAATCATGTTTGTCAAAAAGTTTCTCCTTTTTAAGAGCAATGGTGGTAAGTTAACACATAAGGACAACCGGAAACAAGAAATATTTGAATTTACGGTTCGATAAAAGAAAAGCATTAGACTAGCATAGATTACCTGCTTAAGGTTGACTAAAAATTGTCTGGTGATGTATGCCTGCGCTATTGCACGTGCACTAAGAAAAAGCAACTGATAACCATTTTCCTATAATATAGAAGAAGAATTTTGATCCGTTAATGATATTAACATTGTTATTCATATCCATGCATTAGAATCCATCTAAAATATAGAAATGCACTTCTTTCTACGGTATGAAATAAGACAATGGTTGCACATATGCAAGGGCCTCCACTAAGACAATATGCATATATAAATGTTGATACAATTCCTCCTACTACCCCTAACCCCCCCCCCCCGGGACCCTTAAATCGAAGGATAATACAAGCTTAAGTGCGCTTGAACATCAGCACTAAGACCATATACGGTTCACAAACCAAAAGGATGTTTCTTTTTTTGGTTGTGCAAGGACTAGCAAAACCATGAACTAAGAAATTAAAACGGAAAATGAAGACAACCAACCTTAATAGCTGAAAATAAATGCGCAACACCTGTTTGTGACCAATCTATCCCGACCAAAGGCATGAACTGGCCAAGAACATCTGATCTGTAACCATATATATACAATTAGGGAAGCAAGAAATGACCAAGAAAATCCTTAGCTGCTGCACTTAAGAACTTAGGAAAGAACCAGATTATAAAAGAAACCACTGTAAAAAAAATTCAAGAAGGAATTCAAGATTATATTAAGTCATTCATGAACTTGAGCCAAGATTAAGACTTGCAGACAAAACAAAATATCACTGAAAGTTATCCAAAAGTTTATGTTAAAGCTGCATGTAAGAATAAATAATGCCAGTAAGAATAAATTAAATGCCAGTAAATCTAAGAAACATCCTTACTTTGTAATTGTCCCGTCTACGTCTGAGATTACTACACGAGTGTTCCATTTCCACAAATAGATTCTGGCATCAACCTGTTTATTACATGCTTTTGAGTGAGCACATCCAGGACAACAAGTGATAAATCAGGAATGATCTTAACAACATAAAACTAAATAAGATTTCAGAAAGAATATGTAACTTCAAGTAAGGATTCAACAAAAAGGACCTGCTGCTTCCCTAGCATTGGGGTTGAAAACGTGAAGGTTATATGATTCATCCCATCCTTTAGATTCAACGAAGCCAACTGTTCAGAGGTTGGAGTGATTGCCCTGATCATTTTCTTCATCTGCTTGGATTTAAGCAAATTTTTATCATCGTCAATAGCAACAGTAACCTCTGCAGCAATCTCAGCATCCAAATCTCTGGTATCGGCTGAAGCCAGTTGCACAGCCTTTCTAGATCTTGATCTTTTCAAAGAAAAAGGCCAAAGCCTCCAGCTACCACTACGGGAAACATCTTTTGATGGATCCCCTTCAATGGATTTCTCCACTCTGTCAACTGGTATCATGCCTTTGGGTTCAAATATTTTTTCACTTCCAAACGCAACCATCCCTAAAATAATAGGTGCTGCTTCATCCCATGGAAAGTAACGACCACCAATTCGAACAACAAGTTTATCACTCTTCACAACAGGAGGACCTAAAGAGCTAATTTTTTTGCTATCCAGTTTTTCAGCATCAAACACTTCACATGCAGCTTCAGCCCCCATCCCTTCATATAGTAAGTGTTTGCAAAGAGATATCTCTGCATAAAGCACAATGGATGTCACTTTCCACAATTTATAGCCTAGAGAGCAGTTACACCAAAAAGACAATATTTCTTTTAATGTTTAACCAAAAATCATAACAAGTAGCAGGCATGTTGTACTTTAGCATGATAATTAATTTCTTGAGTGCTTTCTATTGTCCTTTTGGGACCAAGAAATCTATTTTAATATGGTACATAGTACCCATGTTCTCTTAACGATCAAAGAAAAGAAAAACAAAAGGATAATGAATTGCTCTTACCGACAGCAGGATTATAAAGAGTATTTTTCAGTTTCCCTGAAGTCTCGCTCTCATCACTACTAGACCTTCCATGTTCTGCATCCGACCTTTTACAGCTCATATCATCTTTCGTGCTTGATGTCCACTTCATGGTTCCAGAACTTGAGTCCATAGAATGGCTTACAGGACGATGGTTATTTGCATCAAACTTGGCATCAAGAGACCACATATTAGGAAGAGATTCCACCTGCAACCCATTATTCTCACCAGCTACTCTATGATTTCTAGAAATACTAATAGGATTAGATATAGTCCTTGACTTTCCTACAGAGTCTTCTAGATCATTTGAAGGATTCTCCTGAACAAAATTATCAGGATTTAAATATGACTTGTTATTAACATTACACAAACCATTTCCTTCATTTTCTATACAAGCTGAAGGATGGAGATCTTTATTTACAGAATCTGGCTCACAAAGTTTGAGTTCATCGAGGTCACTAAAAAGGAATTGTTCATCATCAGAACTCTCTGATGGTGGAATACATCTCTTGGGGTCACGATCATGATAAAAGTTTTGAGAATCATCAACGGACTCCAAAGAACAATGGACAACATCGTCAGTATTTTTCTCATCTTCAGCTTGATCACCCAAATCACTGATGGGGGAAGAGGTGTGAAAGCTATGTAACTTCATTTCTTCTAAACCAATTACAGGGTCAACACTAGCCATTTGAGAGCAGGATTCCGAGACTGTTATTTCCCCTTCAGAATCCAACTCCATGTCCTCTGTTTGCTTAAGAACCGTAACCTGAGTTTAACCATCTATTCCATCAGTTTCAGTAACAATTTTTAATTATCAATCAAGAGAATATTATTCAAAGAAAAAGCTTAGGTTCATATAATTTCAAATGTGGTTGCCTTCAAAAGAGCAATGCATCATTAAATAAGGTGCAAAATATACTTAAAATCAGATTTGTTTAAAATGTTTCGGCAACTATATGGAACATTTTGAATAAGCGTTTCACCTCTGGCACTAGCGCAGTCATTTTAACCAGTGTTTCAGCATGAACACGTAATTTCCCATTTCCTACATTGGAAAAGCTCATTATTTGATGAGTTTGTTCGCTTGAACCATCCGAAGTTATTACCGAGCTCTCTGACATTTTGGAGTAAACAACAGATTGAAGACTCTCTGGAACAACCTCCTTATTGGAATTCCCGGGGACTGGTAAAACAACATTCCTTTCATTACCATCGGGTTCTTCGCCAAACCGCTTGTCCGTAAATTCTTCAAAGTTAAGTTGACATTGTAGATCAGGACCACTCATGTCTAAGACAGCACCCATGTCGTTTTCATTGTGATCAGAATTTACAACACTTAGGTCATCAATACTTACTGAATTATTGACTATTACTTTGCTTTTATCTTCCATAAAACCTTCACCTAATGATGAGGTTTCATCAAGTTGTTGCTCCATGCCTAGATAAGACACTTGTATGCTAGATTCCTCGACAGAATACTCTACATTCTCAAGGCCGGAATGAGAACTGACCTTTTGCTCGTTGCAGCATTCAGTTTCCTCTAGTAATGTCTGGTGACCAACACCATTTTCCTCATGATGTACTGAAGACTGAAACTGGTTTTCTTCAACATTATTCTTTCCCTCCTCATCATGTACTGAAGATTGAAACTGGTTTTCTTCACGAGTAATCAGTGTATGCTCTTCGGAGCCTTTATCATCCAATGCATCATTCGTGGAAGGTAATCCAGAACCATTAGTATTTGATCTATTAGATATAAGATTAGTAGACCACTTCACCTCCAACAAGTCAGCAGCAATTTCAGCACGCTCCAATGGATCTAACCTCATTACATCAGCAGCACCTATAGCTTCCTGGTAACCATCCTCCTTCATCGACCTCCGTCCAAAAACAAGTCCAAATATCCGTGACCTCCGAGAAGTAGTCCTAGCCAAAATCTTCCCATTACTCACATCAACTTCACCCGCGGAATTAGACCTATCAGCATCATAGTTACAACTTTTAGACTTCATTGGCATTCTATTACCAGACATAGGCTCATCCGTATCATATCCAGAAGGAAAAGGAAATGGAACACCTTCAGATTCCCCTTCTTCACCATCTACTTCCCTTAAAAAATATGCTTCCCCTTTATGATCAAGAAACATATGGAAATTCGCTTCGATTCCATTAACACAGATACTAACAACCTTTTCCCTTGTCTTTAAAACCCCTTGAAATTTACCAAACCGAACATACCAAGGTGATGTTTTAAAGGTCCCATCAGGTTGTTCAACTACAATTATATCAACAGCACCACCAAAGGGATGAAATGGACCAGACACAGTATAAACACCACGAGATATATAGCTACCTAGTCTCCCCACAGCATACATCCTCTTCCCTTTGAAAATTCTAAAGACACACCCAGATCTTAAACAGTTGAAAATTCAACCATAATATAAAATCCCAATCCCAAAAGATTGCCTTTTTGTCAATTAGGATTCTTCAAATCTCACTCCGAAAAGTATAGAACTTACAATTCTGCAAATACCCAGATTATAAAACTCAAAATCAATACATAATTCAAGAACCCGATCAATAAAAAAAAATGCTTTTTTCTTAGCTAAAGAAAAAATAACGCACCAGTTAGAAAGTTACAAAACTGATGAACAAAACAATAGCGAGACAATAACGTATAAATTTGGGAATTGTTCAATGCTAAGTGAACTCCACAAAAATGAAACAATAAAAACATGAATCAAAGCAAACCAAACAAGATTAATAATAAAAAAAAACAGCTGAGAAACTCTGGGTTTTTTTCTATTTTATAGTATATTTCTCAGTTGTAAACTCAAAAAGAAAAAAGAAAAAAAGGGATTTGAATACTTGATTGAACCAATCAAAATAAAAATAAATAAATGGGGAAAAAAGAGGACAGTTGATGGAATTAAAGCATATTCGTTCTTTTGACCATTAGAATGTACCCAGAAAGAAACAATTATATCATTAAAAACCCAACAAATAACAATTTTTAGAAAAATATATATAACAAAAAATTAAAAAAAATGAAACGAACCTGGGAAAATTCAAAGCTTAGAGAGTGAGGCTTATGAGCAAAATAGAGAGAGATTTTGTATATTGGGTGTGTACCTCGGAAATGTCGAGACTCGAGTGAGTAGGAAAAAGAAGAGAAGAGATTACGTGTCAGCAGAAAATAGCCAAAGCCCATTTTGCTATTCTAAGTAAAGAGTCAAATTACGGTTTTGGTCCTTCTCTTATGCTCAATTTTTGTACTTAGTCTATATGCTTTCTTTTAAGGGTATACTACACCATTAGTCACTAAACTATGGGTAAGTTTTTGTTTTGGTCACTTAACTAAAAAAGTTATAATTTGATCATTGAACTATTTGAAAGTTCTCATTTAAGTCATTGTGCTGTTAAAATCAATGTTATATGGCTTTTTTTGTTCACACTGCCTGCACCAATTAAAAGCTCTCTTTCTCCTTTTCTTCTATAATTTATTTTTTTTCATGAAACAGCTTTAAATGCTAAGAATCTGTGAATCAAAATTCAAACAACTTTTTTCTTTAATCTCCAACACTGATCGTCAATTTAACTTAGATCTAATGTATGTTCTTCTACTCGTCAATGGGTACTAATTTACCATACCGATTGTCGAATCGTTGCTTGGAATTCGTCAACGGAACTTTTAAAAAAAAACTTAATAATCAAGTGACTTAATTAAAAAAATTTAAATAGTTTTGTGGTTTAAATGAAAATTTTTGAATAATTTAGTGACCAAATTATAATTTTTAATTAAGTGATCAAAACGAAAACTTGCATATTGTTTAGTGACTAATAATGTAGTTTACCCTTCTTTTAAGGGGAGAAGAATGGGTGATAGAGTATTCGAACCTTGTATGATGCCAACAAATAATAATTTTATATGACTTTGTTTATCAGTCTATATCCTTTAATCAAGCCTTCTTTTGATTTTATAATATTCAACCGTGTGCCAGTGTACAAATTACGAACACTGAGCAGAGAATTAGCACAAAATATTGAGATTTAAAAGCGGTTTTAACTGTGGTTGTGAGTGTGACAGGTCAATTATAATATTTGTAAGTGCACAATGGAACATTTAAAGCATTTCAACGGCCGAACCCAAAAGAGAACGGGTGTATGGAGAATGAACAATGATTAAACATGCAATTAAGAAGCCTAGATAGTTAATAGCTAAGTGTTATATTACAGCAATCCATAAAATGAAGTGAATTAATCTAAATTATATCTAAAAGGACTAAAACAACAATTTTACCTATTTTCAGCTTTGGTCGTTTTTTCTCCCTTTTGCAAATACAATCAAAACAAGAGTCATCATTTAAAAAAAAATTATACCCAAAAATTCATTTGTTGGTATTTATTTATTGTTATTAAATTTAAGTCTTTATTCAAACAATTTTTATTATTTATTAGGAAACGTAAGTGTGAAGACAGGCTGTACATTTCTGGCTTCTTGACATTGACATTGGCATTAATAAATTAATAAAATAAATTTAATAATATCATAAATAATTCTCTTATCCAAAAATAAAATTGAAACTCATCATTATGCATCAATTAATTAACAAATTAATTAAAAATTAACCTCTCAATTTGCATTACAATAAATTAAATTTATGTAATAAATTAAAAATTATTTTAAATTTTTAAAATTGTTAATTATATAATATTACATAAATTGTTCAAACGTTAAATTGGGTTTGTTTTATTAAATTAATTTGTTAGCAAATTTAATTAAATATATAAAAATGAGATTAAAAAACAAACAAAAGCGCCGACAAAAATGTTCTAAATAGGATAAATTAAGAATGATAATCTTCTTAAATGATTGGCAGAGAATAGAGACACTAAAACAGCAGGGAAGAGTGATTAAAATTGTTGGCTATTGCTGGCAAACCATTAATTATCCTTTTATAATTAATACCCCTTTTGTTTGATTTCACTCTTGGTATTGATTTGAAAAGAGTTGAGTTGTGGGGGGTTTGATTAATTTTTTTAAAATTTTGGGGTTTAATCAAAATTTTTAAGATATGAAGGGCTTAATGAGAATCTTTTTAAAAATTTGGCAATTTACTGAACAGTTTTAAATGAGTTGTGCTATTATTTCGAGAACATTAAGCCCAACAACGAACGTCGTATTACTTGGGAAACTCACATGGAGGACAGACAATTCATTGCCCAAACCCGCTCACTTTTCGGGCGAACCTTCGGGCCGAGCCTCAGGTCTACTTGCTAAAAGTATACGATTGTTTATTCTCTATTTTTACATTGTAAACAAGTTATCTTATTATTGTTTTAATGGGATTGTGATAGACCTTCTAGTTAGCAAGTTTTGAACATAAATCTACTTAAGGGAGAGACTTGTATAGATTTTTGTACTAAGAATTCTGAATCATTACGGGGTGTATGATGGGTTAGGGTCACTTGTTGTAATTGTTGAAGAGAGTGAATATTTTTCCTTGAGCTAGGCTCTGTAAACATAAAGAAAACGAACTACGTAAACAATTCATGTGTGCTCTTTGTATTATTGGTTTTCAAATTTGGTGCCAGAGAAGTGTCCACTTCTCTACTGTTCATTCCAAACACTTAGTTAAATCACTAGCAACAATTTAATAACTTCAGGTTTAATTAAAATTTTCAAATCTTTCAGAGAGCTTGATTACAATGTTCAAAAAAATTTGAGAGGACCTAGTTAAAAATTTTAATAATTTTAAAGGGCATAATGAAAAAAAATTCAAAATTTTTGGAAGGCCAAGGCCAACTTTAGTTCCGTCAATGGTTGATAAATAAAGATTATTCATCACCCATTCTTCTAAAATTTAAAATTTAATCTCTATACTTTAAAATTTCTTTTATTTGTATAGTATTATTAATAAGCTCAAAATAACAATTTCATTAATTTTTCTATCAAAGCCATGTATTTTTTAAGGAAATTTTTATTATTATTATTCAATCATATATTTAGAACAATGTGGAAATTTAATTAAGGCCCTTTTTCTTAAATAAAATCATCTTTTTAAGGATAACAGCTAACGATATTATCAAATTGGGCCTATTAATAATGTTATAAAGAAAAAAAACCATATCAAATTTGTAGGATTAAATCTTGAATTTTAGTAATAATACAGGGACTAAAACTAGAATTAAACCATATACCTCCAACTGTTCGTGCTAAAATGGAATTGAGCATGAACAACGGTTTGTGTTAGGCGGATCATTGTCTTGTTCTTAGATATTTCAGCTACTTGTCATGGTATCTTTTTAGACCACTAGACAAAGTTGTTGCTGCTCATTGCCAACTACTTACCGTCTCACGGAGTTAAAGTTTTAGGATGGATTTAGATGGGGTAAATGCACCGTCCATTCAAACTTACTTTAAATATATAATATTAAAAATTATTAAATTATAAAAATATTTTTTTATATTTTAAATATGAAAATATTTTTTAAAATTAAAATTTGTAAATGATTTGAAAGTGAAAGAAGAACATTGGGGCTTAGAGTACCCCCCCCCCCTTTAGGCCCCTCCTAGCAAGTTTGGTGAATTGCAAATACGCCAGCATGTGTGCATATTAGTGCTACCTATAATTTGTTGGCTTACAATCAGTGTATTTGATGTTTTGGTTTGTTTTTGTGTTATAATTATATTTTATAGTTTCTATATTTTGTGAAAGTTGTGGATTTAGTATTTATATTTTAATTTAGTCATTTTAGTTTCTGTATTTTTTTAAAATTTAGAATTTCAATTTTTACTAAATGCCCGCTGTTAAATTCTGTTATTTCCAAAATTGATGAGGCAAACAAATTATCTTTTTTTCAATACCATTGTAAGCTTGTTAGTTTCATATATCACTCGCTTGGAATTCAGTAAATGGATTAATGATTGTCATTTTTGTCAAGATTGAAAATTGAATATTCGAAAAGTATAGAGACTTAGAACGATCAATTTGAAGAATATTGACTAAACCTACAACAGTAAACATAATACAAAACTAGTAACTAAATTTACCCAAACGAATTTAACTGTTACTATTTCAGTTAGAACTAGGATTTCAAAATTCGAGAAAGTATAAAGACTAAAATCGACCAATTCGAAAAATACAAAAATTAAAATTAATCTAATTAAAATAGATGAATTAAATACATGAAGATATTATGTCTTTCTTTATTTTATAAGTGGTTAAAGATTTTGACATGTCTCTCAACAAGTTGTTGGTCTATTTGCAAAAGTTGACTTGTAAAGCTTCAAGTCCCAAGTATATATTAATTTCGCACATTCGATTGGTTTTGGATTAGGTTTATCTTAAATCGAGTAAATTTGAGTTTTAAAATCTATGGATAAATTTAGTTTAAATAATTTTCGAGTTTAGCTATTTGAGTCATTTTGAATTTAAATTGTTTCAGTATTTGGGTTAGCTTTATGTTCAAGTTAATTTGGATTTAACACTATTCGAGTAATTTTTTATATTTTTACTTTTGATAATTTCTTGTCAATTTATTTATTTTCTAAATGGTTAATCTAACAACTAGTTGGACTTCAACCATAGAGGCTTTTAATATAGTGTTAAAAATAATTTTCTAAGCTGTAAATCCCTAAATTTTGAAATGTACCATTTTTTTTTCATATTTATACATTCAACATTAAATAATATTTGGCCAAATAAGTTAAAAAGGACTTGGATTATTATCAAAATTAAAAAAAAATCCCCTAAGCTTTATAAGAAATGTTATTTTATACTATATTTTAATTATTATTTTTTTCATTTGCTATTTTAATCATCATCCAAGTAGGGGTGTAAACGAGACACTAATAATCGCAAGCTACTCAAGTTTGACTCGAAAAAATTCAAACTCAATTCAGTAATTATCGAGTAGAGCTTGAGCAGCTCAAGCTATCAATTGAGCCAAATTCAGGTTTAGTAATAATTGACTCGAACAGCTCATGAAATTATTAAATTACATTATTACCCTCAATTTATATCTTATTAAACATTAAGATTAATTATCATGTCGAGCTCGAACTTGAGTACCAAAATTAGTAATTGGCTTAATCAAGCTCAAAATCGAGTAATTCAATTATATCTCAAGCTAGGCTCGAGTCTAAAAAAATATCCGATTGAGTCCAAGTCAAGTATCGAATTTCAAATTTCGAGTAACTAAACAGTATTTGAACTCGACTCAACTAGATTACCCCTTAATTTCAAGTTGGAGAGCAATAAAGAAGAATATTGGTATTGGATGGATAAATAAGCGAAGCCCAAGCCCTCTAGTTCATAGCTAGTTGGGTCCATTTTAACTCCAAACTAGCTTGGGTCATTAAGAAAAAAAAAAAAGTATTCAAATTAAGAGTTTTGGATGATTTTTTTTATGAAAATTGTATTTTTAAAAATATATATTACATAAGAGATATTGATTTTTTTATTATATTTTCTTTTGAAAATTTATCAAATATGATGCCAAAGTCATAAAACGAAATTTATTTTATCAAAATAAATCTCAAAACTGAATCAAATCGAATCGATTTATCATAAAGAGTTCAAAAAATCCAAAAACGAACTAAACTAAATTGAGTTTAACTCAATAAAATTCAAAGAAAAGAAATATTGAATCAAATAGTATATTTAGATAAGATAGTTTATTCTAAGCCATTGCTTTTGATGTTAACATTATAAACCACAAATGGGAGAGCTTTGGATTGTTGTGGATTTTTTTTTTTGCAACTCAACTCTTTTATCTTTTTTCAAATATGTGGTTGATAGCTAATTGTATTATATATATATATATATATACTAATACTTAAGTTTTTATTAAGTTAGTGTCACGAGTCAATCGAGTATCAATTCATTGAAAAAGTACCCAAAACTCATTTATTTTACAAAGTAATAGATATTATTATGAGAGTAGTTTTATATATGATATGATTTAAATCAAAAACACCATAATCTTTAAAATATTAACTTTACGGTTTCAACATTTTTATATCAATTTATTATTTATCACACTGTAAGTGTGACATAATGTAATATATATAAGCACACAAGTCTTATATATGGTAAGGAATCACAATAAAGCCTTTTCCTTTTTTTTTTTTTTTTGGTTATAGTTCACTAACATTCATGCATTAACAATGCATCCAAATGTCGTACTAGAGAAGGTAGGTAAGGACTCCGACCCTTAAAATGAAAAATATATGTTTTAGTCTTTATAAAATTCAAAATTTATAAATCAATATATGATAAAGTTGCATTTTAGGCCCTACAATGATAAACTTATGATTTATTTTTCTAAAATTATAAAGTTTTAATCTTACAATGAAAAATATTACATTTTAGTTCTCATAAAAAATTTAATGTAATTTTGATCCTCCAAAAAATTTCTCGTTACACCAATGGATGCATCTAATATTATCCTATATATAAGTGTGTGTTGTGTCAATTGGCATCGAAAATATAGATTTGAGTGCACTAAAATACTTTTATCATTTTATTTAAAGGTTAAAGATGAATTATAAACATTTTTTCACATCAATAAAAATCTTCCATTAATTTTCTCATAACACTATTTTTTTTTAAAGATGATTGTAAATATGAGATATTAATGTTGGTCCAAATGAAATAGACAGATCATAATTATATATATCACAGAAATCTCAATGTCTCTTTCTCTTACCTTATGATTTCGTAACACTCTTTTGCTCTTTAATGTTTCATGTTCATTGAATTATGTGTATATATATATACATATATATAAATGCAGTTTCACGACAATATGGATCTTTGAATTTTGTTACAGTAATTAATTTCTCCTCGGTAAGAAACATTAGAGATTGTCCCAATTTTTTGGGGTCGTTTCTGTTTTGTTGTTGTTGAATTTTATATCTTCACCGTGGCACATCATGATTTTTTAGAGATGAATCACAGAATCAACCTAATCAATTCGATTTTAAATTTGTCGAATTTTATCAATTCGATATGATAATAAAAAGTTAATAAATTTAATCTATTCAATACGGATTCGAAATTAGCCTAAACAAAATATAAAACGAACTCGAAATAATTTAAACCTAAAATAACTCAAATTTAGATAGCTTAACCTGAAATAACGTCTGGCAAACTTAATAGATCCGATCCAAAATGACTCTAATCCGAAATGATTCAAAGCAATACATGCAACTATCATCTTTTATAAATAGAAATTCCATGGGTGAAAGTACCTTCTACATCCCTTTGTTTTAAAGATCGGATCAAATTAGTCTTTTTATTTAATTTTTATATTATTAAAAAGAATTAAATAAGATCAAAATGTAATGAAGTTAACATTTATGATCATATCTACTCTTTTTGAGATAATGCCTAGAACTATCCATAGCCCCTCCCTAACCCATAAATAGGAGGATAATGTGCTTCAGCACACTCAAACTCCTCCTGCATTGACTTATTTCAATTAAGTTAAAACTCAATTGACAATATTTTTTTTCTAAAATCATAATTTTTTTTTAAAAAAATTAACTTTTTCAAACAACGAATAACATTTTTTTAAAATAAAGAATATTAATATTTAATTTAATTTGATTCATTTTAATAATACAATATAATAGTAAATAAACTAATTTGATTAAGTCTTTGTAATAGAGGGGCCTATTAGGTTGTTTCACCAATTCCCATGTATAACTAATATGAAATTTCAGCCCTTAAATATTGGTTTCACTAATCTCAGCAATGCATTCATGGGAGCCGTAAGTTTATATTTTGGTCAATTAACTTTAAAAAGTAATAAAATAGTCATTAAATTATTAGAAAGTTTACTTTTAAATTATTGAACTGTTAAAATTGCTGTTATATGACATTCTCTGTTTGCACCGCTTGCACTAATTGAAAGCCATCATTACTCTTCTCTTCTACAGTTTAGTTTTTTTTTTATAAAATATTTTAAACGTCAAAAATCTACAAAGCAAAATCTAAACAACTTTCTTCTTCGATCTCCAACGTTGGCTGTCAGAACAACTTAGATCTAAAGTATGTTCTTCTACTTGTCAATAGGTAGTGATCCACCCAATGGCGGATCCTAAGACTAAGTTTTGGGGGCTAATAAAATTTCCAAAAATTAGGAGTTTAATGATTTTTTAAAAAAAATGGGCTAATTAAAATTTTAATATTTTTTGTGAAATTAATGAAAATTTTTAAATTTTTGAGGGGGGATTAATTAAAATTTAAAAAAATTAAGGGAAAAATCAAAATTTCCCAAAATTTTGGGCCCTTGTAACAGTTCGCCCTTGGATCTACCGTACCAATTGTCCAATTATCACTTGGAGCTCATTAACTAGACTTTAAAAAAAAAAAACTCAAACAACCCATCGACTTGAATAAAAATTTTCGAATAGTTCAATTACTTAAATGAAAACTATCAAATATTTTAATGATCATTTTATAACCTTTTTAAAATTTAGTGACCAAAACATAAATTTACTAATACTTTAATTATCTCGACCTTAATTTACCCTTAAAACAACAAAGAAAAAGCACATCCATAACTCATATATTTGAGTGTGTGGCTGTATCACCAGGCAGATACAAAATATTATATGACCATACAAAAGGAGAGAACTCAATCAATGGTTACCATCATTACAATCAACCATCCAACATACATTATTAATATCAATGCTTTGTTAATGGCACTGAAATGAAATTATTTGATATATTATAAGTTTTGATCATATATGTTCTTTTTTAACGTAATATTTAAAATTATCTATAACTCCTCCTCAACCTATAAATAAGAGAAAAATGTATTTCAGCATACTCGGATCCACGTCCTCCTGTATTGACAACAATACCCATATCAATCGAGTTAAGACTCAATCCACATTTGATATAATATTTAAGCTTCCTAACATTGGTTGATAAAAAGCATATATTGCACATTGTTGTTGTTGTACTTGATACTATCAAGTCAATAAATGTATGTCCCACATCTCTTCTCATAGATACTACCACTTCTTTTTATGGCACCTAAGACCAGCAATGGCTTTTGTTCCCTTTTCATTGGCTTTATTGATTATAAAGCCACACTGTTCTCGCTTTAGCTGCAGATACTAACATGGCCTTTTTACTATTGGTTTCACAACTAAACACTGTTTGATTCATGGGAAATGGTAAAGAATGACAGTTTTTAAGGAAAAAGGAGAAAATGGTAGCTTGGTGGTGAGGAGTTAGATTAGGGCTAAAGCTAGAAATCTGTTTTAGGGGTCAGAAATGATTAAAATTTTGGGGTTAAAGAGTCATTTTATTATTATATTAATTTGTATTTTCTTAAAATTAAAGAGATTAATAGATTATTTTTCATTTTAGGGACCAAGGCAACTTTCAGGTGGTGAATCAAGAAATTTTTTTAGTAAGAAACAGAATTGAATTATAAAAGTTTTAGAGGTCAAAATATAATTTTATCATTTATTAATTTATAATTTCATCATTTTTGAAGGGGCTAAATGCAAATTTTTATTTATTTTAAAAGTGTCTAAGTGTAATTTTACCATATATTAACCTAAACTTTCATTATTCATAAAGGAATTGAATTGCATAATTTTCATTTTTAGGGGGCCAAAACCCCTGCCAACCCCTTAAACTCGCATTTGGCACTGTTTGCCCCTCTCCCTCCGCCCTAGTGTTCATCCTTTTATTGAAAAAAAAAATCGATCCTTGACTTGATACTAAAATGAATCATTATGGGGTTTTAGCTTAAAAGTGTGTGCATCTTTTTTTGTTACAATTAATTAACGCTCACGATTTTATTCATAAAAAATATTTTATAAGACATAAACACTTGTGTATCTTAAGATCAACTTTAGTACAAAATTGATGCGGGATTCATAACTCCAATATCAGGCCCATTGTTCCATACAACACATTATTAGCACACTAAAGCTGACTCTCATACTAAATATCATGATTCACACAAAATATTACCCGTTTAACCTATTTGACCTTACAATTTTAGAGGTAATCCAAATACTTGACCAATTCTAATACACAATTTTAAGAAATAAAATTCAAGGTGAGTTTGAATGGGCGGTGTGTTTACCTGCGGTTAGTGTAAAAACAGCGGTGGCAGTGAGATTAGGCACTGTAGCGATACTGTAGCGTAAGACAAAAAGTAAACTAAACGCACCGCACCCAATCGCCCATCCAAACCCACCCTCAATCTTTAAGATTATGAAACATAATTGCATTGTAGTTTGTGCAAATATTAAAATATTAAATATACCCACTATATTATATGAAATGCAATCAACTTAGAGCAATTTTCACTTCCATTATTAAGTTAATGCCCTTAACATTATTGTCACCAGGACACAGTAAAAACAAAAAAAAAAGTTTAATTTTATTCTAAAACTAATTTCATAATTCTTAATTTTCTTTATACTTCTTTCTTATATACAAAAATATAACGATATAAGTACTATAAAGACTTATGTAGTAGGTATCAGTTGTATTTCACCTTTTTTATTTAAAAAATTGATAAATTAGTCTCTATAGATTAGATTAAAAATTAAATTAATCATTTTTGTTAAAAATTTCATCCATTTTTACCGTTAAAAACTTACGTGCGAATAGTGTACCTCATGCTGACATATAGGGACCAGCTTTTAACGGTAGAAATGGATAAACTTTTTTAATAAAAAGATCAATTTACTCTTTAATATAATGTATAGAAACTAATTTAACCATTTTTTGAACAAGTGATACAAAATGCAAAAACCCCAAATTTAGCTATAACCTAGCATTGAAGTCTATCTTCCCCCCTAATTGAATTCTTACAATGAGCAATAGCAGCTTGAATTGCAGCCTGCAACTCTTCCATAGTACTATCACTTGTTGAAACAAGAAGACCACTATTTGTAGGTGATGTCCTCATTGAAACAGGAGCTGATGAACATTGATGATCCCCACTTTTTCTATTCCTCAAAGTACTTAAATTCCCAGAAAATGAATAAGCTTGCCTATGGACATGATAAAGCTCATTATCTCTTTTCTTACCTTTAAAGAACAACAATGGCTTAACCATCTTTAAATACCTTTTCAACACATCACTTACATCAAATCTAATCTTTCTCTTATTGTTTTTCTCTTCGTGATCATCTTCAACAACCCTTTTCTGCTGCCGTTTGTTGAAACTGAACAAAGAGAAAGACTTGGATTTTTTTGACCTTGTTGATTCAGTATTGTTATTGCCACCATGGTTGGTACTCTTGTTATTGCTGTCACTTTTGCTGGTAGGCACAGGAAGGGTGGTGGTGAAGCTGTCTGTGGATGAGCGTGGAGAGATTGTAGAAAGGTGAGAAAGGAGATGAAGAGGGAGTAAATGTCCATGGAAGAATATATCATCAGCTGGTGTTAAATCAATGGCGATTGATGATGATGATGAAGAAGATGGTGGGGTTTTGGCTTTATCTGTATTAACATTCGTGTTGTTGTTCAAAGATATAGCGAAAGAGAATTCATGTGATGGAGACGAAGACGATGATGATGATACCGCCGCCGCCGCCGCTGCCGTTGATGGTTGTTGTTGCTGGTTATCTGTTGTTGATGATGAGCTTTCTTTGGTGTTTTGCTGGTGCTGTTGGTGGTGGGAAGTATCCATTGTTGCAAAATTTTTAAACTAAGAAAGCTCACAAAAAGATTAAAACAAAGATATCAGATTCTGTATCTGAATCTGAAATGAAAATTTTTTATTCTATTTTCTCAGCTTTAGTTTATGGAGGGGATGAGGATATTAGGAGCTAGTGGGAGAGACAGATTGTTAAAATGGAGTTGGGTTTACTGTGTCCTTGGTATAAAAATACAACATATGTTTTGGTTTATACATGTGAAAGGAGTTTTGGGTTTGGACTATTTTGATTAATTTATTTAAATTTTTTGGATTTTTAATTTTTTATTTAATTTTGACATTTAAAATTTAAGTATTCATCTTATATATGTGTACAATTTTTGGGTTTAAATCATTTTTGGTTGATATAGATTTATCAGTTAAATTAGTTAAAATTTTCGGATTGGGTTATTCCAACTTTTTATTTGATTTATTTATACAATTCATGCACTACTTGTAGAAGCAAATCATGTCTTTAGTCGTGTTTAATGCTTCTTTAATACAAAATACCACATATATTTGGTTTGTACATGTGAAACTAGTTTTGATTTTGAATCGATTTGGGTTTATCAGTTGAATTAGTCAAAATTTTCGGATTGAGTTATTTCGAGCTTTTTCATTTGATTTTGACATTTAAAATTTAAGTATTTTTTATATAGCACGACGTATAATAACTAACTTTCGTCTTTAATTGTATTTAATGTGTCTTTAGTGCAAAATATCATGTGAAACAAGTTTTAGGTTTAGATAATTTTTTGGTCATTTGAATTTATCGATATAATTCACATGTTATTGGTAAGAACAAATCATTGTCAATACATACGCTCTTACAATTTGAACCCAAACAATTTTTAAGGAAGATGGACACCCAATCAATGAATCACAATTTTTTTTAAATACGTATAATTTTAGATTCAAATTGTTTTCGAGATTAGTTGGAATAGGAATTGATATATTTTATTTTATTTAGATTGATTGCATTAAGCTTCAAGGGAGGGAAAGGGTGTGGTGGCTAATGGCTCACTAAAGAGATTGAGATGAGATGATACATTTAGCAGTATATGGATCAAAAAAGGTTGGTAGGTCCATTGTTAAATCCAATAGCTTTTATTTTATTTTTTATTTTTAAATTGTTGATGAAAATATTTTTTTTCTTTTTTTTAGATCACATACATCCAAATTTGCCCACAAACATGCAGATGATGGAATGGTTACTTTATTCCCTCAAATGTGACTTGCTGATTTCATTATGACTTTAGTCTTTTTTATTTTAATTTGATAGATTCAAATTAATATTATTATTTTTATTAATTACATAATTAATCAACGGCGAAGTCAGAAAATGTTTTGGGGCAGAATGAAGTCGTATATTTTTATGATAGTAAAGTGAAATTTCATCATTTTAATAGTCTATATCTTTATAATTTTAAAAGATTAGATAACTTTTTTCTCATTTTGAGCTCAAAGTGTAATTTTATCATTTACTAATTTAAATTTTTTAAATTATAAAAAACTAAAAGTGAAAATTTCCATCCCTTAGCTCTGCCCCTGTGATTAATGTGATACGGAAATCCAGTTAATTGTGATTAATATATACAAATAAAATGCTTAAAGCTTATTTTAAAAGGATTTATACAACATTATCACTTTAATAGCAATATATACGAGTAAATATACATCATCATCACTTTAATAGTAACAATTAATAATGTTAATAGTTTAAATTTATGTAGGAGGATGTGAGTTCGAGTGTATTCAAGCACATCATTTTCCTATTTATAAGTTGATATTATATCAAAAGATCGTATATAATCAAAATTTATAATGAAATTGTTCAAAAAATAATCTAAATTTTTAATAACATTATAAAATTAAATATTTATTTTCAACAGAGAAATTAAAACTATGAGTTACCAAACTAAACACTTTTTATCTTTTCACTCTTACAAGGAATAACCTAATCTGCTCTCTTTTTTTCATTTGACGTATTCGGTAGTTATATTAAAGGGTAAACTACTAAAATAGTCACTTTTGTTTGCCTTATGTTATATTTTAGTCACTTATGTTTGAAATGTTACGTTTTAGTCACTGAGTCGTTAATTGTCGACAATGGTGTAATGGTAAGTTGATGTGGCACGTTAACTCATCATTTCAAACGAAAATTTTAGGTTAAATTCTACAATTGGTCCCTATATTTTTTCAATTTCAACAATTTATAAATTTTCTTTTATGTTCTTCTAACTTTTTTTTTCCATTCTCTTATGCTTCTCCCTCTATTTTCCTCCATTCTTCATTTCTTTTAACATAGTTTTTCTATGTTTTCCATTTGTAACTAGTCCACAAGCTCGCCTCACTCGAAAAAATTAAATTGTTCAAAAAAATAAAACATAGAAAAACTACGTTGAAAGAAATGGAGAAGGGAGGAAAACAAAGGGAGAAGCATAAGAGAATGGAAAAGAAAGAAAGTTATAAAAACATAAAAGAAAAAAATTAAATTGCTCCAAACGAAAAAATATGGGGACTGATTGTATAAATTAACCTAAAATTTTTATTTGAAATGATGATTTAACATGCCACATCAGTTTACTGTTACACCGTTAACAGAAACTAACGGCTCAGTGACTAAAATGTTACAACGTGATAACATAAGTGACTAAAACGTAACATTTCAAACGTAAGTGACTAAAATGTAACCTGAGCCAAACAAAAGTGACTATTTTGATAGTTTACCCTATATTAAATTCTGATTAAAGTTAAAAGTCAAATCAAATTAGATTTTTAAACAAAAGACAAAATTCTTCCAAACTCTAAACTTGAAACTTTACTTAAAAGGAATCAAAATTTTTACTACTCAACTGCTTTCTACGATAAAAAAAAAAGAGTTATTTTTCAATGTGTTCAATCTTGACAGGAAAACAACGTCATTGAAAGAAAATGTCCCTAATCTTTTTCTTTTTTCATCGGAAGAAGTTGGGTTTTTTTCTTAAAAAAAAAAAATCTTTTAGTGGTCAGTAATTACATTAAACTTTAATTAAATTTAAAATCAAATTGAATCAAATCTCTTAAACCCGAAACTCTTTTACCAATCTATTGGAGTTTTTGTTTAACATACACACAAAGAGGTTGTTTTTCAACATGTTCCATCTTGACAAGGAAACAATGTGATTGAAGGAAAAGGTCCGAAGTTGCAACGACCCATAGTGTTAAAGGCACTTTTCTTTTTTAATGGCTTAAAAGTCCCTAGTCTACTTCCATGGTTCAACCAATTTGAAATATATACAACCTTTTTTCTTTTCTTTATTTTTTTTGCATTTTCTCAATCATAATTTTCTCTTTGAAATGGACCCGATTTGACACACCACCACTTTCAATATTTTAAGTTGGTTGGATTTTTTTTTATGATTATCAATTAATGGTTTGAATTTTCGTGACAGAAATGGATAATATTTTATTTTAAGAAAATAATTTAAGTAAAATTTGACTAAAAGTTTATGTTTTTGATTAATTAATTATTCGAAAGTTTTTATTTAAGTTATTGGATTGTTAATTTTTTTAACGAGTTTCAAGTGATGATTCGACAATAGTATGATGTGTCAGTATCCATCGGTGAGTAAAAAAACATATTTTAGATCCAAGTTGATCTAACGGCTAGTGCCGAAGATCAAAGAATAATTTTATTTATTTATTTTGGTTTGCAGATTCGTGATGTTAAAGTTGTTTCACGAAAAAAGACTTAACTGTAGAAAAGAATGGGGATGAGAGCTTCCGACTGATGCAAGCGGTGCGACCAGAGAGGCCATACATCAGTGATTTTAACAGTCCAATGACAATTTTGTAACTCAGAGGCAAAGCTAGAATTTTTTCTAAAAGGGTCAAGATTAAGTTATATATTTTTGTGAGAGATAAAATGGAATTTCATCATTGTATTGGCTTATATCTTTATGGTTTTCAAAAAAACTAAATTAAAATTCCAGCATTTAGGAGGGCCAAACAATAATTTTACCACATTAATTTAAGATTTTACAATTTGGGGGAGAGGAATAAAGCAACAATTTTTCGTTGCAGAGGGAGTCAATTTCCTACTATTCCCCTCCCGTCACTCTTATTGTAATTTTTTGAAGTTAGATGATTAAAATGTAAATTTATTACTAGTTTAATAACCTTAGGTGTAGTTTAATCTATGACTTGGTTATAGGTTTAAATGCAAATGATATTCATGGTTAGGATGGAGATGGACCAACCTCCCTACCATGTGGAAAATCAACGATTTTTTTTTCTTATTTCTTTGGGTCATAAGACCTAGTGTTTTATTATTAATTAAGTGCTTCTTTTGATGAGCGGTGCATTTATTTACAGTTAGTGTAAAAATAACAATGACAATGAAATTAGATACCATAACGATACTGTAATGTGAAATTAAAAAATATATATAAACGCATCACACTGAAAATAATCAACCATCTAAAAAGGCGTTACCATTACTTGCAACGAATGAGCTATTAAGGCTAGTTTAGAGCTATGAGCGTGTGGTAAGGAAGTTGCAAAATCAAGCATTGGTGCATAGGTTGGTTTTCATTCATTAGTCCATTTTTGAAGTAGGGATTGTAATACACTCTGTAGATTTGAAATATTTGTAGGTATTTTATTAGGAAAAACCTTAAAATTATTTATGAATTTTAGTTTAATGTGTAATTTTATACATGAACTTTGATTTTGATCCAATTTTCTTAAATTATTAACACAATTATTTATATAGTATAATTTTATATGCATATATTATAAACAAAAATAAATAAATTTATGTATTTATCTTTTAAAACTTATATAATTACACCAAATCAAAGTTCATGTATCAAATTGCACATTAAATCAAAGTTCATGCATAATTGAGATTTATCCCTATTTTATTTGGTTTTTGATAATGCTTTGGGAAACTGATTGGTGATTGAACCGGTTAAACCATCGATTTTCGATCTAAGGTAATTTAAAATAAATAAATTATTAAAAATTTAAAAAATACAAATAAAACCTATTCAACCAACCTGTACTGATCCACGAATCAACCGATTTTATACCTCTCACTAGACCAATACCCCAACCTATCCAATCTAGTTCAAACAATATTGTTTTTCAAGGATTTAGATAATATGAGGTTCAAATATTCAAATTACTATTCACAATAAATTTGAAGCACACGTGAATATTTACCTTCCGATACCCATCACACAAATCAGCTTTTACTTTTATGAATATGGATTTCTATATAAATTATTCGTATTTGCTTAATTTTTATAAATAACGAAATTAAATATTCAAATTTATTATCCAATAAATAATTTGGACTCAAATAATATAATGCAAATTCAAAGACTGAAATTATAAATATCAACCCTAATTAACAAAGAATATATAAACTAAAGATGGGTTTGGATGAACGGTGCATTTATCTGTGGTTAGTGTAAAAACAGCCGTAACGATGAAATTAAATACTGTAGCATGAGACAAAAAATAAACTAAACGCACCGCATTACCTCACTCATCCAAACCCATACTAAATAGGAGAAGAAAAAACATGTGAAGATAGGTATACAGTCTACACATGATCTTGTGACAATAAGTTTAAACCGTCTGATTAAAATAAAAAAGGTGGGGTTGATAAGAAAAAGATGGAAGCAAAAGAAAAGAGGCATTTGACAGTTTGGTGAGAGATGGTAGACCCACACACACGTGTATATAACAAAGTGGTCCTATTAGGGTTTACATTATAGCATTTAGGGTTCTGGGTTTTTGCACCATGGGGGGAATTTTGTTCATTTTAGTAGAGGTCAACATCTCAATCATGGAGGCATTATTTTTTTGGTGGACTGACTCATCTTCTCCACTCAAAAATCTAATAATTCTATTATTTTATTTCTATGTAAAAAGATAAGGTGATGAAGATGAAGAAACAAACAGGATATAAAACAAAGATTTCACGTTCAGAACCCATTTTAAGATCCTTTTTGGTAGGGAAGCTTTTTCTGCTTTCCCCTTTTTCTTCTTTTGTCGTTGGCCACTCAATATCTTATAGACAAACAGTCAACTAGGTCTAGGAGAGATGGAAATATTACAAAACATTCAACTTCAACAAAATTAAATGATAAAATGAGTAAAACTTTCCTAGTGTTCCATTTTTCCTTCCATGGTCGAAAACTATGTTGATCTTTTTATCACTCAATTCGACAACTTATAAATGTTTTTTATATGCTAAGTATTTTGTTTGGACTTTTTTTTTATTAATCTAATTATAGTTTTAATCTCTTTATTATGTAAAATAAAATAAAATTTAATCCCTTTAATTTGACAATCCATCTACTTCTAAAGTGTTATTAGTAGGTCCCCGACTCAATAACACCATTAGTATCCTGTAAAACAAAATTAAGTATTTGACAAACTATGTAAACCATGTTAAACATGATCCATGTTCAGAATTTGTGACTACTCCCAATAATGTTATCTTCACGATTTGAACCTACATTTTCTCTTTGAGATTGTGCAGTGTATCTTACCACAACACCTAACAATGGTTAGTTCCATGACCAAGATTATAACAATTAAAAAATTTTACATCATTATTTTATCGAGAACTAAAAGTATTATTGATTACGACCTACTAATAACATTATAAAAAGTAAAAGGCCAAAATATTCTTAATTAGAGGGATTAATTCTTATTTTTCAGCATAGTAAAAGAACCAAAACAAGAATTTGACCCCTTTTTTTTGTTTCTAATGCAATTAACGACGTTGTTTAATCAAAATCTTACTCTTAATCAGTTAGTTTATTCGATTTAAATAGATTATAATCAATTGATTAGTAATTTTATTTTCTAAAACCAAACTCTACCTAATGTTCATAAAAGTAAGGCAACTTGCCTTTCAAAAAGAACTTCAATGGTACAAGGAAGAGGGTGTGGAAAGCGAGTTCACATGTATGTCGACTAGAGTCCACATCCTCCAGTCAAGCCGTGTCTACTCGTCCCCACAGCAAAGCTGGTCCCAAATGTAATACATATCTATATTCTCACACACAAGGGGCAAGATCCAGCTACTAGGTTATATCATAAATGCATCAAGACAGTACAGGGATACATATTTACATCAACCAAGTATATATGTATATTTATGGCTAAACGATTAAAAATTAATAATGGAATGGCATTGCTTAAAAGAAATAATAATAATGGAATTTTGCAGAATTTTCTATACCAAAGATTTTTACGAAGGAATGAATAACCAATGATACATGAATAAATTTCATTCAGCATGCCCCCCTAACTTTTTCACAAATGAGTATTGAGTACTTATCAAATTCCCTATATTATAACATTACATTGAAGTCCACTGTCATTTAGTGTTAGATCTATGAATTTGGAGCGACTGGTATACGATGGGATGAATAGAGATGGAGAAAAGAATTACCTTCAAGGCATGCTTGTATCCACTGCCGAGTCTATGAAAACCTTCTAGCTATTTTTTAAATCATTTTTGTCTTCTTACTCCCAAAGCCGGAACTTGAGAGTATAGATTCAAATGGATGCTCGATGCCCACTGATAAGAAATTGAAGGAAGTTACTATTTTGAGAATGCACTATTTCCCCGTTTATGACCACCGCTGGAACAATTGATAGTGCCCACAAAACCCAACAGTATTTGGAAAGATCTAGCTAGTCACTATCACTACCATGTCTATCTGAAAAAAGGGGAAAAAAAGGATCAAGGATCTTTACTTTAGCAACATAAATTAGAAATGAAGAACAGATAGGAAGGGAGAGAGGTCTGTCATTACTTCCTGATGGTCTTTTTCCTTCCATGGCTTCTTTCTTCTCATTGCAACTAGAGCAAAGGAATGGACCGTCCCATGGACGTAACTTTACTGGATTAGATGTGCCAACATGAATAGAAATGCCCTCTCCGGGCTTCATCTCCAATTGACAGACTGCACACATGAACAGCTTAAACATGTTGCATAGTGGATATTTAGTGTCCAACCTGCATACAATAGAAGGGTCCTCATGAGATAAACTACCTCATCCTCTCGTCATTCATAGCATGCCATGCCCCATGGTACCGATGGACAAGAAAGTTAAAAATGGATTCGATGCTTTATCTGACAATCGATGATCAAATCTATATTTAAAATAATAATAATAATAACCTTTCCGAAAGCCAAGCAGATCCCTCCTCAAATAATTCCTCCACCACATCCGGTTCCATGTAATCTTTATCTTGAGAAGATGATCCAGAATTCTTCTTGCGAAACATGGCTTTTAACATACCTTTGACTGGCTTCTTTGGTGGTGGCAGAGCAGCTGGCTTCTCTTGTGGTAAGATATCAACAACAATGCAGGTTGTATCATCTCGAAGACCCTTTGGCTTTACAGCTTCCTGTTCATTAGATACCAAGGAATCAGAATACATGAAGAAATGCAAACTTATACCAACATATTGCTCCCAGCAGCAATAGTTAAAGAGCACAATGTAGACGAGAGAATATCAGGAGTATACTTTCACAATCTGGGCAGCCGCTGCATCTGGAGGCATTCCACGACAACAATCAAGAGCTTCTTCAGCTGTTAAAGCATCCCAAACACCATCACTAGAGATAATCATCCTACCACCCGCCGTAGACAACTGCAGAAAATAGGCTAGTTGGTAAAATAAAACAATTAATAACAATCAAGAAAATGTCTTCTAATTTTAGATAAAACACTAACTCGTTCAAACAGACCCTTTTAAAGAAAACTGATTAAGAAAGAAAATTCCAAATGCAAAAGCACTTCAACCTGCAAGTATAGGACACATGAGGATACGGATATGAAATTAATGGCTCTTCTATGGAGTTAATGATCACAAATTCAGAAATGTTACTGGTTTGGAAGTTCAAGGAACTCCATTACAACCAAGTACATATCCAATCTCTTAAAACAGTGGCATAAGGGAAAAAATTAACATGTTGTGAAGCAAGATGTATAGAACACAATATTTGGCGCCAATGGCAGACAATAATGGGAGCCTAGCTGCTGCCGCTGCCACCCCCCCCAAAAAATAAAGATTTTCTAAATCCCCTAGCATGGATATGTTTTCATATTAAATACACTTAAATGGACCCTCCAACATTATTATTTAAGTTTTATCTTAACGATAAGAAAAAAAATTTTCACTTCCTAGTTTCTCACAATAACTTATCCTCTTATATATTTCAATCTTTTAAATATCTTTGTGATTGTTTTCAATGTTCCAGCTTAATCATTTGAGTTACCACTTACCAACAGCCTTTACAAAGCCAATTTTTTGTTAAGAAGCTTTTTTTCAAATATATATACATATATTCTTGCCTTCATATGAATATCTTAAAAGTTCTGTTTTTTCTCAAAATTCAGGTGTTCTTTTGATGTCTCTGTTTAGTGCAAGATAAATCAGCTTATCTTAACCGCTTATGAAAAACTTTTCTTTTACAAAACTTAAAACTAGATACTTTTGCTTATTGAGATTTTATAATGAAGACTAAATTGATAACAGATTTGAAATTTATGAATCACTAAAACTAATGCATTTCATGAGATTTTTATTTTTTAAATGGTATATTGTTTGCATATATCTTTCATATTATACAATTTTGAAGAAATAACTGAAACAAAAATAGAAAAATATATAATTTTAGTTGGTCCTTTCAAATAAAATATTGATATCCAATGCTATTAAGTGCACAAGTTAAATCAAGATATCAGGACAGGCAAACTAAAAGATATAAATTACATTATGCAAGTAGATTATGAAAGAGTACGACAAACCTTTACTTGCTTTACGTATGGAACAGGAACAATGAACTCCCCAACATCCATATCACCAATGGATCGTGAAAGACACAAGCCTCCAGGCCAACATCTCAAAGGACCAATCTGTAAAATAACTTTACCATTAGATCACCAGCTTCAATCCACACAAATGATCAAATAGAGTTTTCTCCCATACTGAATATATTGAAATTCTCGACAAAGAATCAACTTATCATTGTTTACAAACATATCAGTATCATCTTTCATATTTCTGCAACAAAACAAGATAGGTACAAAAATGTTGTTTCTAAGTACAATTGTTACAGCTAAAATTAGTAAGGTCTACAAAGGGGTCCTCTAATCCACAAAATTATCAAATAAGTTTAATGTCTTTTTGGTGCATTTGTCAAAAGTGTCACACATGCCTGAAACTAGCATCTGGATTGTGTTTTCTAAGTATTGTGGTTGCACATCCATTCACATTAATGTATCATTGCGTTTTGCTGATGGAAAGAAAAGGCTAACATTCTAGATAAAATTTGTTAAAGCACACAAAAGCATTAAGATGCACAACCGTAGGGGAAGTGGAAATACCTCTGCACCACCACCAGCATTTAACCGACCAACCTCACCCCCACTTGCAGTGATTCGATGCCTCCTAAGAAGATGAAAACAGAAAGTAAGGCCTCAATATTTTGGGGAAAGTTTTAAGATACAGCAAAGACTATGCCAAAGACTTACTCCTCTTCATTGCATTCAAGCCTATGATCAGCGGACAAGTGATATATTCCACCTTCAGCTGATTCAAATATACAGCAGGAATCACCAACAGATGCCACTGTTACAACCCATCCTTCTAATATCACAAAGGTTACAGTAGTTCCTGACGTTTTTGCTGGAAAGAAAACCATAGCATGTCTATCAAATACTAAACATGAGAGAGTGAACTCAAGAAGTTATTACCGAAAACTTTAAAAATTAAAAGCAAAATAAAAAGCTAATAATAATATGTCCAATCCTCTTTATTGCAATCCCTGTCCAATGAATGGAAGAATCTCCGTGCTTATGTACACGAACTTTTATGGTCAAGTAAAATTATCATAAAAAGTATGGTATAATAATTATTGATGAAACAGCCTGGTGTAACTGTTGGTAGAGCTTGTGAATTATCAAGCTGGACAGTGATCGGTGGTGCCAACTTAACTATATGTAGACCAATGTCATGTTGACATATCCAGACTATCAGTTAACTATTGACCAAATAGTCAAAAACCAAAGATCAGAATAATAAGATCATGTGAATATTAGACAAGCTGATCTATAGATAAATATCTGCTAATCTGCTATCCCTTTTTGTTGTATAAGGGAAAGCACTACAGCTCCATGATAGCATCACAACCAAACAGTGACCCCACTAACACCTGAGTAACCACAGGTGGCACAAATCAACTATCACAAAACAATATCTACCAACTTCCGAAAAGCAACTCTTCCTACATATCAGAACGTTTTCTCCATGGATATTCACAATGATAAATTAGTAAAATTCCATATCTATATGGACATAAAACAGTTAGTTGAGTAAGAAAGGATACTACCTAAGTCTACATTGATATGAGCATAAGTACTACAATAGAGGAGTGCATGAACAACATGCATAAACAGTAGCAACCACTCCCAAAGAAAGTGCATAACTGTATAGACAAATATTCCTTTTTATCCAAAGGTTATCCTATAAAACATATACTATACACAGATGTATTGACATAAAAATAAAATAATTCTTACCTCTCTGTTGAAAATCTTTATCTGTTTTAACAAAACCTGCAACCAAAGCTCTCGGAAGGGCAGCAACCCATTCATCTCTATTAAGATCTGCCGGAATGGCACTTAGAACATTGTTAAGAAGATTCTCTTTCGTGTAAATAGCAGCTGCAGATCCATTGTGTCCGTCAAAGAGCTGCCAAAATATATATTTTTTTAAATAACGTTTAGCAATACCAGCCTATAAAAGTTTATAAATCTTTATATTCCAGTGCTGCAAATTACATGCTTTTAAGATTAGCGTTGATTTAGGTAGTATGAGAGACCCAAAATTCATACCCCAAAAACCGAGAATGTGGTGAAACCATCTCCTAGCGCTCTTTGGCATTCGGTTTTAAGCAACGTAAAATCTTCACCTTTCTTGCTGTGACTTGCTAGCCCGTGTACAATCTCCGGGTCTTCGATCTTTTCGCTAGCTAATTCACGTTTCAATAAAACCGACAGCGGTACCGTTTGATGCTCACCTCTCGTAGACATTGTTTCTTAATTTTCCAAATCCAAAAAAAACCACGTCAACGGCTAAAATTCACCTCAAAAACAATGCCTCTTAACCCTCCATGGATTACACTCAAAGATCCTAAAAGATGCACACGATGCAGGCTTTTCAATAATCAAATCGCGAAATAACCGAAATTAAGATTTGAATCCATCAACAATAATCTGAAACAATTACAATTAAACAACAATGGCTAGGGCAAAAAACATCGAGATCTTCCACAAAAAAATCCGATTTACATAAAAATCTGAACGAGTCGATCAGATTCTTGATCGAAAACCGGAATCAATGTAGACATTAAAAAATTACAAAAAAAATCCTCTGAATCTGTTAACCATAATAGAAAAGAAAAACAAAACGAATCTTAGATATGGATATGAAAAACAAAACAAAATTGAATAATCCAAACGAAAAGAGAAACGGAAAATTACAAAGAAATCGATTGATTTGCAAATGGAGGAGGAGATTACGACGCCGAGGAATTGAATTAATCTCTACGATCGAGAGAAATGCAGATCGTGGCGCCCTGCAAATAAACAATTTTTATTTTGTTGATCGATAAAAAAAAAAAAAACTCTTTCTGTGAGAGAGAGGATAAATGAGAAACATAAAGGGGAAAATTTTTAAATAAATAAATAACAAATTCCCTTTTTTTTACAACGCCCTTTTTTTGCCTTTTTATAATATCTGACGTGGCAAAAACGGCGGGATTTTGCTTGACTCGGCTGCACGAACCAGAAATAGCCGTTCGTTTTCAAGCCGATGTATGTATTTGACCTTTGGGTCCCACCATTGGGTGTGTATTGACCGTTGGATTAAGGTTGATTTAGAATCTAAAGATCATAATCAAACGTATTTTCAGTACTATGGCCCACAATGAGAAATATTCGTGGGCCACACCTTTACTCTCTTTTTTACATAAAGGTCTAATTTTGTTTTATGTCCTCTATTGTGCAGAAATTTAGGATTTAATCCCTCTGGTTTTAACTTTGTATAATTTGGTCAATATAAAGCAATCCCTGTACTATTCATGTATATAGTTATGGTTATGTGAAAATTCAATCAGTCCTTTTTAGATGCCAAATTAAATGTTTAATGTCACTTTTATTTAGTGGAATCAATTAACAATGTTATCAATTTGGACCTACTAATAACATTGTAAAAATAAAAGATTGTTGAGGAGTCAAACTCACAACATCCTCGGTGTTGTGTTCTTAGGGTGTCTATGCTCAATTTTTGTATCAAACTTTTGTTCCCTCATCCTTGAAGAGGGCATGAGAGTGTCCTTTTGGCCGATAGAGAGTGGTTCACACAAATTAACAACAATGTACAAATGAGCTACAAGAGATGTTCATTCTATCATAAAGAAGTTTGTGAAATTTGTATGCATTTGAAGAAACTGCAGAGGGGGAGAGCCTCACCTACTATGGAAACATCTTACCCATAAATGGCCTATGTGCCATACAGGTCATGGGTTCAAACCCCCGTCATGCATAAACTGTTCAATGAGGTGCTCGTACTTGATGGTTTGTTCAAGCATTTACTACACTTCATAATTTTCTTTTATAGTAAAGTCAGAATCACTTGTGGATCTCAATATTACTTCTCAATTGTGTGAACAGTCACCAACAAGGGTTGGATCTAGTGATAAGGCACAATGCACTCTTAACGGGAGATGCAGGTTTGAACTTTGGAAACAATATTGTTGATAGGGACGGTTACAAACCCTGAACATGAAACGTGAAATGAATATGAAAAATATAAAAAAAATGTGTGAACCGTCCCCCATTGACCAAAAATGCATCCTCGTACCTAACAGCATAGTGTAAGAAGGATTATGTCTCAACAAGGATCAAATTGCTTCAAATTCGAGTAGAAGACTGAATATCAAAATTTAACATAAGCTAAGGATTAAAGTAAAATTTAAACCCTTTATAGAACGAAGCCGACCACTAGCGAATTGATTTTGATGTGTGTGTTTTTATTAAAAATATTTTGAGTATTAATTTAAGACATGGTTGGCGCCGGTTAAGCAAAACGACATGTAGGCGCACGATAGCGAAAACTAAGAAAGGACTAAGTCAAATTGTCAATTTCCACCCAGCTCCCTTACGAGACGAGGAAAGCGAAGCAAATCATGCAAAAAAGGAAAAACAAAATCAATCAATAATCAATAAATGTTTACTATTTTAAAAAGGGGTTAATATACAAATTGATACTTAAATTTTGAATTCAGTATTCAATTTGGTACATAAAATTTCCATCTTGAAATATTAGTTTAGTTTAAATGTTCAATTTAGTACTCAGACCTAATAGTATCATTGGCCTAATGATTGTTTAACATGTGCTCTAGTAAAAAAAAGATAAATATTTAATTAGGACTAATGGTGGAATTAAGCTAAGTCGAGTTTGAATACTGGAAAGTTCGAACTCATGAATGACTCTAGATTTGGAGCTGGAGCTCAATCAAAAATTAGTTTTTTAAACTCCAACTTGGCTCGAGCTCAAGCTTGATTGAGCTCGTTTGTCAAATTTCATACTGAAGCTCGAGCTCAAGTTCAGCTTGATAATTAACCTTAAGGTTAATAATATATTAAAAGTAATAACATAATTTAATAATATAAAAATATTTAAAATGTAAATGAAAAATGAAAAACTTGATAAGGCTCATCAGCCGTTCAAACTCAACTCGACCTACAACTCGAAATGTTTGAGCTTAATTCAATAATTACCTAATCAAGATTGAGTTTTTTTTAGTCGAACTCAAGTAGCTTGTAAGCACCAATGCCTCGTTTACACCCCTAATTAGGAAAAAGAACACTTAGGTACCAAATTGAGCTTAAACTCAAATATCAAAGTGAATATTAAAGCCAAATTTAGTTACCGAGTTAGAATAAAAAACCCCCTCATGTATCAAATTGAACATTGGAATCAAACTCAAATATTTAAATAGGAGAAAAAAAACTCAAGTATCAAATTGAAAAAGCTCAGGTATCAAAGTGAATTTTAAAGCTAAACTCAAGTACTAAATTGAACATGAAAACTAAACTCAAGTACCAATATATATATAATCCAAAAATTTTAGTCAAAAATATTTTTTTTTCGTCAGTTAATGTCACGTAGCTGTGAGATTAATATGGGCCCCATTGACCATGGGCCCACTTAATTTAAGCAACCAAAATTTCTCCGATTGCCAACCTAACCCTTTGACCTCCATCTGGACTCTGGAGCCCTCGGTCGACCGCGGAATTCTCGGAGCCAATTGCTCTCTCTATTTAACCATCTCCTCATCCTAACCAATCCCAGTCGCACTTTGAACCTTTACGTTGAGTTAATTTTGATTCGGGTCAATTTAAATTTAATAAATTTATATATCAATTTAGCACTTGAAATATATTAAGATTTCATCATTTCAAGTTTATATTGTATTGGATTCGGATCGTTCTGGTCTAAAGTTTTTATTTTTCGAGTTAAATCATTAGGAATTATTTTGGGTTTAGGTTAATTTGTCGAGTTGAAGTGAATCAATTTTTTAATTTGAGCCAAAATTGATAGGCTTACATGTTATTTATCAAATTTTACGTTGATTTTTCTTTTATATTTTTCAAAAGAATACTAAAATATAAAAAAAATAAGATTAATTGAGTCTTAGTTCGATTGGTATGGGTATTGTTGTCAATACAGGAGGATGTGGATTCGAGTGCGTTGAAATGCATTATCCTTCTATTTATAGATTGGGGAGGGGCACGGGTTGAGTATGTTTTTAATTTTATATCCAGTTTAAAATTCGAATATATTTATTATCCGTATTTAATTAAATTAATCATCAGTTATTTTGACTCCACTAAATATCCTTATTTAGTAAGTACAATTTTTTTTAGAAAAATCAATAGAGTCTTAACCTAATCGATATAGTTGTTATTGTAACAATAAAAATAACTTGGAATCAAATGCGTAATCAAGAATCATGTTTTTCCATCAAGGGTTATAGATAAATGTAGACATTATATAAAATTAAAATTTAAAAATAAAGAAAAATTCAAACCCATTATTTAAATAAATAAAATGAATTTAGATATCCATTATCCAAATTCAAACCCGTTACCTTTAAATGTAAAATGAAATCGAATAATAAATATAATAAGGATTAAAGTATTTAAAATATTTTATTTAATAATTATCTAAATCCGAAAAAAATAAATCAAATATCGAAATTGGCAAAAGAAGCAGGCGCGTGGAAGTGATTTATAAAGTCCGTTTTCTTGTTATTTAGCATTGTTAATGGATTATATATATATTGCAAGCTGGAAAAAGTGAATGAGTGAAGGGCCAGCTTTTCTGATTGTTTTTGCCTAATCAACGACACAGCTCACCACATCATATTCCATTGCCCCCCCTACCCCACAATAAAATTAAAAGGGATTTTGACTTTGTAGTTTAAGACTTTGACAATTATGTCATGTTTATCCATATTTTAAATTTATAAATGATAGAATTATGTCACTCGAATCTCGTTTAATCTGGTCTGAAAAGTTTGAGGTACAACTTGCTTGTTAATTTATAAAAGGGTTGTTTGACCTTAAAACAACGTATAGTTAAAAATCTCTTATATTGTTGTTTTTTAACATTAGTAAATTTATCCTCCTCTGTCTTGGGTTTTTTTCGATAAGGGTTTTTCACGTAAAATCCGTGTGTTCTTATTTTTTTCTTATTGTCATTATCCACGTATACTATGACAATAAATTATTATGATGAGAAAAAAATTGTAAAAGAAGAATTGATTTGAATCGTAGTGTTTAATTTCAGTTCAATCTTGTTTAGATTCAGTTATTATTTAAATGTATTTTAATTGGGTTTGATTTTTATCAGCAAGTTAAAAAACATAATTATACTGAACTAAATCGAATTCTATTAAAAAATTAAACTTAAGATGTTGAAGACTACAGATATTTTAGGTTCAAATTTTATTATGTGTATTTTTAAAACTTTACGTATAATATAAAATGACAAAATACCATCAAGGTAATGCTTGTTATTTAATAAAATGAACGGATTTTCAATAATTTCACAAGCAATATACTATTTAATAAAGTATATCAAATTTTTTGTTCGGATTAATACCAATGTGAGAAAAATATTACACTTTAGGTATCAATTTGGACAAAAAAAAGTTTTGATACAAAAATAGTAAAAGTTATATACTTCAAAAGATAAACCACATTTTAAGCCTTTCAAGTTTAAAAACGATAAGATGTAGACCATAAAATGCGATATGTGGTGTGATAATTATTCACCTTATCCTATAATCATATAGTCAAGGATTCGATCCTCGTTCATGAGAATAAAACATATTTCATGGTCACCATTTACTTCTTTGAAAAGCATTCACAATGAAAAGATTAATCCCTACTATTAACGGTAAATGAAATATATTGCAGGATATTGAGGATTAAATAAATATATAAATATATACTTTCCCAACCATATTGTTTGACATAACTTAAAAGACAACAATAATAGTAGTTCTATAGGACTTGTTTACTTGAAACATGGAATCCAATGTTATATTATATATATTTTATGTTCGAGAACTTTCATTATTCAATATCAATTAAATTTAAAATCGAGTTAAGTTGAATTTTTAAATAAATAATAAAACTCTTTTAATGCTATTTTCTTCATCTACAAAACTCAAACTCGAGATATTGTTTAAGAGATATCTGAATCCTAAATAAAATTGCAGGTCCAATTAGGGGTGTAAATAAGCCAAGCCGAGATTAAATACTATCAAGCTTGTCTTGAAATTCGAAGCTCAATACTCGACATGAGCTCGATCAAACATCTATTTTTAAGTTTGATTTTAGCTCGAGATATAATTGAACTACTTAAGCTCAATTAAGCTCAGTTACCATATTTTATACTCGGCTCAACTCCATAATTAAGCTTAGGGTTAAAAATATATACTAAAAATAATAACATATAATTTAATAATATAAAAATATAAAAAAATTGATAAGGCTCGCATTACGTTTAACCAAATCAAGTTGTTTTAACCGAAAACTCAAGTTACTCAAACTTAATTCGATAATTACCGAATTAAATTCGAACTTTTTTAAAATCAAACTCAAATAATTTATGTACACTAACATCCTATTTATACCCTAGTACTAATCACAGAAGACTAAACATTTGCATATTTTGCAAGTTACAAGGAAAAATGATGTCTTTATCAAGATTCCATTGCATTGGATATTTTGATTGCAATCATTACCTAACATAGCATTTGATAAAGCTTTAAGAAATTAAGAAATATCAATGGTTATCTAACTTTATAAGACACTCCCAACCAAAATGATAACCTAAAACTCACTCTTTTGGTATGCCTTTCAACATCCAAATTAGAAGTTTATATTTATCATTTTGATTAAAGCCCTTTTTTGTGCAATGATAGTAAAAATTGAATTGAATCAAGAACTGATTGATTCGGATTTAATCAAATGAATTGAATAATAAAATGAAAAATCAATTAAAATCAGTAATAAAAATTCAAATTTTTATTTTTATTCATTTTATTAGTTATTATTACAATTTTAATATTTTATTTGGTTGAACCATCCAGTTAAATAAAAGAAAAACTTAAAGAATGATAATAATAGTAAAAATAAAAATATCACCACTCTTTAGAAATAAGACTGAGCAAGAAAAATTAATAAAATGACAACCGATCCAAATTGAGGTATTTGGACGATTTATAAATTACAAGTTAAAAAGTTGTGGTCACTTTAAATTGAACAAAATTCTTTTTTTTTTTTGTAATTAATTACAATTTTATGATTAAAATATATAATTTAGTTTTAAAATAGTGAAAAACACTTTAAAACTTTGTATAAAAATTATTTTCAAAAATACTATGCGAGAGTTATTAATTATTTTATTTACTTAAAAATTTAACAAAATATTTACGGAAAAACTTCAAACTTTATAAAATAATGTTTAAAAAGCCATAAAATAAAATCTCTTGCTGTAAAATTAATTTCAAAATACGAAAAGCAAAAATAGTAATGAAAAAAATCAAGAATCAAACCAAACTAATTTATCATGGATAGTTTGAAAAATCTAAAAAATCCGATCGAACCAAACTTACCTATTTAGCAACATCAAAATTTAAGATGAAAGGAAGGCTCCCAAATATAGAAATAAAAATAAATTTAGCCCCTAACGTTTATTCATTTCGTCATTTTGGTTTTTAGGGGTCAGTTTGGCCCTCAACCTTTAAAATTTAGTCAAATTACTTGCTTTTGGACAAAAAAAACTTATTGAACTATTAAAATTTTAATGGTATTAACGTAACAACTCATGTGGCATTTTACGCATATTTCATTGCTAATATGGATAAATTTTAAAAAGTTTTTATGAAGTTTTTGAAATTTGATGATTTTAAAAATATTTTTTTAAATTTTTATGAATTATACGTGGACTGCCATACAAGTAGTCACATTAATGCCGTTAAAATTTTAACAATTCAATCAATTTTCCGCTTAAAAGCAAGCAATTTGACTAATTTTTAAAAGTTTAAGGCTAAAATGACAAAAAAAGACTAAAATAATAAAATAAGAAAATATTAGGAGCTAAATTTATCCAATACATTTTACTAAATTCGAACCAAAATCTATTAAATAAAAGTAATTACCCCTTTTCTCTTCTCTTTTTCCAATTTTTGTTTTCAAAGTCCATTTTTTTTAACAATAATTATGTACAATAGTTACAAGTGCTGGCCCCGTGTGAAAAGCCCCAAAGCCCAACCATTTTCCAAATTAAAGTTAAAAAGGCAAATAAATTAGGGATAAATCTCAAGATTATACATTAACTTTGATTCAATTTGTAATTTGGTACATAAACTTTAATTTGAAGCAATTGTACATATGAAACTTTGATTATGGTTCAAATATATACATGATACTTCAATTTTGATTCAATCATACACATTTAAAGAAATAAATACATCAATTTATTTTTATATGGGATAAATATAATTATTTATGTATGCAATATATAAACAAAAAATGATGTTACGTCAATAGTTCTGTTAATAATTTGTGAGAATTAGATCAAATCAAAATTTAATATATAAAATTGCACAAAATCAAAGTTTATGTATACAATTTCGCATTAAACCTAAATCTATATGTAGTTTTGAGATTTATCCCAAAAAATATGAATATGGATGGCACTTTCGGACGAACAGGACAATTTTTTACTCATCTTGATGTGATTAGATTTTTATAATTCTTTTAATTCGATTTTATTTAAAATTTTAATATTTGAATTCAATCTCGAAAACAAAATTCTCAAACTTCAATTTTATCTATCTTGAAGTATTATATATATTTTTATATTATAATTTTTTAAAAAATTTGTGATTTTTAAAATATAAAATACATAAAAATAGTTATAAAAGGTATTTTGGTAATTTTTTGGAGTAAGACAATGCCCAATGCCCATGCTAATTGAGTTAAGACGTATCATTTTTTTTGGTGAATTACAATAACAGGACAAAGCCCGAATAACAAATACGACTAGTGTGACTCTTAACTATCATATCGGAGTTTAATATCATTCCTACATTAATTATACCTAATTATTAGCAGTTGACCAGACATATATACGTGGCCAATCAGACACATGATTGAGCTTTCGTTGAAAATCAATATCATTGTTAGAAAAAAATCCGAAAATAAAACATGAAAAATATGAAGACTTGGTATAATTTTAGGTACATAATTTGTACTTTATAACCATTATTATCTAAATTTATATATAATTAACTCGATTAAGAATTTATAGATAAACCAAATTATAAAGAAATATTATATTAATAGTGTTTTTAATAGATCTAATTTATATATAAAATTTTAAATTATTTTAATTTATATGATTTGAAATTGAGTGAATTTTAAGATTAAACTTAAGTTGATAGGATTGAATTTTGGTTCGAGTGAAGATTAAAATGTTTAGATATCATATATATTTATATTTATATTTATAAAATTTTTTATTGAATTATTATATTAATGGGTTAACTTTTTTTTTTTAGTGATGATTAAACCTTGACATTATATTAATAAGTCAATGGGTCATTTCTGTTAAAAATTTTATTCACTTGTACTGTTAAAAATTAGTGTGGTTGACGGAATAATCAAATAGTGATATGTGGCGCACCACGTGTCCCCTATGCTGACGTATATAGACCAGTTTTAAGTAGCAAAAATGGATAGAATTTTCAACGGAAGGGCCAGTGCCCAGTATACTCTTTAATCTAATATACAATGATTAATTTATCCATTTTTTGTGTAAATGGGTAAAATGCAATCCGACCCCTAATACAATAGTTTCTATGATACTTTTACCACAATTTACTAATCTTTGACCTTACAATGAACTCATGTTCATATTTATAAAAATCTAAAATTAAAAATAAAAATACTAAATTTGAATAGTGTAAAAATAAAAGGGTTAAAGGTAAAACTAAACCTTATAAAAAATATGCTTAAACTTTATAGTTGGCAATTTACTTATTGAGGTAACATGAAAATCAAAGTTGTTAATAAAGTACATTAGAAATCGATCACACACGTATACGTGTAAAATCACAAATTCGAACATAAATGTATGTTTAAAAATAAAGTGTGAATAATAAAATTAAAATATGTAAAAATATTAAAATAAAGCTTTAACTTAGTGGTAAATTAAATATTGTATTAATGCAATTGGTTGGAGATCAAATTCCATAATATGCTTATTATTATTATTATTATTTAAATAAAAATTAAAATACCCTCAAATAATATAATTTATTTTAATTATGAAAAGATATTTTATAATTTTATAAGCGAGTTGATGACTTTGTAATTTTTCTAACTAAGATAGTGACCGGTTAAAATTAACATCAATTTAAAGAAAAACTTAAATAATAATATAAATACACAAATTTGTTTATAACATCATTAAACATGACTCACGAGGATGATTTATAGATGCATTAATTTTAAATTTTATTTAAAAAGTACATAAAAATATCGTTAAAATAATAATTATAATATTTCTTCATACTCGATCCACTCGCGAGTGTTTTATTGAACTGTAGATAATCACGTCTATTTAAAAAAATGTAGAAAAAGGATAAAGTGGGTAAAAAATTTTCTTTTTAAAAACCTAAAATTTGTTGATCAATCAACTGGAAACCCTCAACCAACACCGAATTAATCCCCACTTAAAAAAAAAAATAATTACCTTTCTTAGTTCTTTGTTATTAACCACAAAAACTGAAACCCTCAAACGCACGCAATCATAAAGCTGGAAATCAAGTTCACTGCTGTTAAGGGTCTTCCATTTTTCTGTGGTTTAAGGGAAGTTTGGTTGGTTGCAGGGATCTGGTAAAAGTTTCCTGTTTAATCGATCTGTTGGGGAGGTGTGGAAATTAGAAAAGGAAAGGGGAAAATAAAAAGGAGAAAGGGATATGGTGGGATGAGGGGAAAATGGCTAGAGAAAGTAGACCCAAGGCTTTGGGTTCCGGGCAGTGCTCGTATAAAAGAATAACACTGATTGTTTGCTTCGTTAACATTGTTATTGCTCTCTTTGTTCTTCGTTCTCTTTATTCTTCGCTCTACATTTATTCAAATAAAGATAATGGCAAGTTTTTAAATTTTATCAGCTTTGCGCAAATTTTTTTGGAGTTTTTGTAAGAAATTTTGTATTGTTTAGTGTTTTGAATATCTGGGTTTTTGTTCTTTTTTTTTTCTTTTTGTAGCTGTAAAGTATACACCAGATCAGATTAGGAAAATGGAAGAATCAGATAAGATTCGAAGAGCTAGTGAACCTATAGAGCTTGTTAAATTGGTATGCAAAAACACCCATATTTCCTCTTTCTTTTTTTTTTTGATAGTTCACATTTTGTTGGTGATAACACTTTTAATTATGAGATTACTATTTGACCTTTATATATAAAGGTTAAGCGAATAAAGCATGAATTATCGAGTGACGAATCGTTGGCCGAATTGCCACGGGCGGTTAAGCATAAGATAACTGATGAAATCTTACAGAGATTGAGAAGTTTAAGACCAAATGCCAGTATCAGTGACCAGCAAGGTTGGTGTCTTAGTTCCCTTTTTACTTTTTGATTGTTTTGTTTAATTGTATTTCAGTTTTAAAGTTATTGTATTTCTATATGTTCTTATTTAGTAAGTATATAGATTGAACATTTATGATTTATCCTATTCAGGAGTGTTAGGTTTAAGTTCAAAGATTGTATCTTTGTATCTGTTAATGAATGAATCAGAGTCTTAAACTGCATCTTATTAAGGAAACTTTTAGATGTGTGATTAGCTGGTTTAGCATGCAGGGTGAAGCCAGAAAATTACCTTTGCCCTGCTAGAGATGAGCCATAAATTTTTTTTTGGGGGGGGGGGGGAGTACAATTTTACCATTATATTAACTTGTAATTTCATAAATTTCTTAAACTGCCTGCCCTCCCTTATCTATGCCCCCGGCAGGAGAGAGAAATGCTATAATGACATTGCACTTTTTGAGTATGCAGAGTTGGTATTATCCCTCATTTGGTAAGTATTAGGTTTCTTGTGGTGTTATATTAAAGTTGTATTAGGTTTCTTGTGGTGTTATATTAAAGTTGCGCTGTTTTACCTATTACAGACTGATTAGTCCCCTCTTGTTTTAGTTGAAACATTACGACTGCTGGAAAATGAGCTTCCAATTGAATTCTGTTATAAATCCTGAAGAAATCCATTTTGAAACTTTATTTCCATCATACGTGATGCGTGTTTGTGATGTTTTCATAATTTGACTACCTTAAAAAGCTTTATAAAATTAGGGAAGTTCAATTCCTAACGCATGTAAGCTTTAGGATTCATGTTGTTTGATTTCCTTAGGCATTGTTATGCTTTCTCTTCCTTCCTTTCATCTTGCTAAGGTCTCTAATCTTATTGATTCAATATCATCCAATTGTCCTGAGGTGGAAATGCTTTATATTCAATTCATAGCAATTAACAGCATAGATCAGTTCTTTCATATTCATAATCTCCTCGAAGTTAGCTAGCCACTAAATCACAATTTGCAGAACTTTGTGGTTCATTTGACTGATCGCATTAAGATGAAATGCAACATTTTTTTATCAATGAAATCATATTATGCATTATGATTCTTGATTGAAGAAAGCTTTCGATTCATTGGTTAGGATATATTTCTGATAATAAATTTAAAGGAAAACCCCCCACTTTTTTTGTTGGTGTCCATTAATTTTTTATGAGAAATTATCCTCAAAGAATTTTGTGTAGTACTTGTAAGATATTAGTATATAATGGTCCTCTTATCATATCCTGCTTTTACATTTTGCTACCTTTTTTCCCATTTTTTCTTGTACCTTATTCCTTTATGAAATATATTGGGTCCGAATATATGATTAAATGATGTTCTATCACCTTTTTATCTCTTGTCATTGTAATCAGTCATGGACTTCTTAGAAATAGATATAATTATTACTTTTAGGTGTCTTTACATGGTCGCTTACACTGACTTGGATAGCAACTTGTACTTGTCCTTTTGTTTACTTTTCTCTTTGGTGTAGAAAGGACCGTGTTCTTACTTTTAGATGTTGGTTTTGACTTGTACCTCAATACATGCTCTCCTGCCGACTGTTTAGGAATGTAAAATAGGTAGAAAATTGCTTTAAGCCCAAGGGAATAGTCTTAATGAGGCCAAAGTATAATTTATGATGGGAAGTGCAAGTTTCACGGGTTTGACATTGCCCAAATCGAATGTTTATTGGTTTCATTTTTAGCTGGCAATGCTTTTCTGCTGGATGCTGATCAGCTCTAAGTCTAAAGATTTTTAGTTTTACGAGTTGACAGAAATGGAAGCTTGTATTGCTCTATGTGTTGCTCTTTCCATATCAACCGCAATTTGATTTTAACTAACACGGTTTGGTTAGAATTTTTTAGGCATTAGTTACTGTTTATCATACAAGAATTTTCTGTGTGTTAGAAGAGTTAAGTAATCAGCAATGGCATAGGTCCCATGTTTAGGGACGAACTAATCAGCTGTGGCTTTTTTCGGGTTTTTTTTTCATTATAATGTACTATTTTTGTTGATATCATTCTCGGGTTAACAGAAGCGGTTGAAACCTGGCGCAAGGAGAAACTAAAAGAAGCCAAAACGTTGGCCCTCGGAGGAGAGGGGTTGAATTCAACTCTTTTGCAAGAGGAAGCAGGTAACCTGTAATCTGGACACAGCATGTTTCGGTACTTTTTGTATGTTATTGAGATAAAAGCTTTAACCTTCTTCCTTTTTTACAGAATGTTAACTTTACCCGAACATACCATTTTGTAGGGATGTTAGTAAAAGCCTTGGAGTCCAATTGGGCTGCACTATCGGAAGAAATCGGCCTTTGGATACCCACTGAAGTCATTAATCAAGAACATGATGATAAACCTGAGGGTGTGGAAGATACAGGTAATTGTGCAAAATCGATATATTAACGATATCGAAAGAAAGCCTGTCACTAAGGTGTAACTCTTTTATACTGCAGAAGAGGTGGACCAAATTTTAGCTGGGAGGCCGCTTCCACCACAATGCCATGCTGAACTTCACACGGATTATGATGGTGCAGCCGTTAGATGGGGTCTTACCCACCACAAAGAAAGTGCAGCCGATTGCTGCCAAGCTTGTTTAGATCAAGCAAAAAATGCAAAGCCAGGTGAAAAGAAATGCAACATATGGGTTTATTGTCCGTTAGAGAACGGTTGCTATTCCCCAGATATATATCAACACAAACACATGGAATGCTGGCTGAAATTCGTAAGTCTCCTTTTGTATCCATTAAGTTAACGGTAAAAGTACCATAGAGGCTTCTGTATTAAGAGTTTGATTGCATTTTATTCAAAAAAATGGGCAAATTTGTCCCTATACATTAGATCAAAGAGTAAATTAGTCTCTTTTTTTTTGTTAAAATTTCATTTATTTGTACGGTTAAAACTGGCGTGCCTGATCAGTTTTTAACAGTAAAAATAGATTGAAATTTTTAGGAGGACCACTTGCTCTTTGTTGTAATGTATAGGGATTAATTTGCCATTTTTTCAGTAGAAGAGGCAAAATGCAATTTGACTCCGACTATAGGAGGCCTTCATGGTACTTTTACCATCAAGTTACACTTCTTTGCAACGTAAAAGCTAATCCGAATTTTAAACAAAAATTTTGCAGTCAGAGAAGCCAAGATTGAACTTTAAAAACCGATATTCCGAACAATATCGAGACAGACACCCAAAAGCACCTGTTATGGTTCCTTGGGTATCAGGTATTATTAGTGAATGACTGAATTTTTATCAACGGAGACACCGAGAACAGGCAGAGTCAATTCGAGACAACATAACAGACTCTAGTTCTATTGAAATCTTTTGATGATGGCCCCATTTATATCATAGACAAATAGACCTATGGTTGTTACAATATAATGTGTTGTCTTTTTGGAACATGGGGGAAAAAATGGAACCTTTTCACCTCCACTTTTGACATGGAAATTCTTTTTGTACCAGTAATGGTGTCTATCGGATGTGGCCTAATTTCCATCTCAAGCAGAATTTGATAGACTTTTATGAGATGAGAAAGAGACCCTGTTATCGTTCTTAGGTTGAGATTACAATTAAAAGAAATGGAAAAAAATGCCTGCAATGGCAATATGAATGTGAATGAATTCTTTAGACCTCTTAGTTTTTGTTTTGTTATTGTTTCCATGGTGTGAGTTTGCAGCATTATTTTAATTTGTGTTGAATCTGAGTAATTATTCTTTAAATTATGATACACTTATGCGGGCTAAAATTTTAGGGTAAATGGTTGCTCAAAGTAAGTTTTTCACTCACTTCAGTTCACGAGTAAAAATTAGATGAATGTTGATGACGGTTGTTCTTAGTTGATCATTTTAAAAAAAAAATAGTTTTCCTATGTCAGAAATCTTTAAAAGTTCAACTTAAGCATTTAGCTAAAATAATTATATAACAAATTTATAAAAAAAAAATCAAATATAGTTTTGATTGAAATGGTAAAGTTGAGAAAGTAAATGTGGTCGGTTGGTTGAATCTTATCTTACGGCTCAACATTTTAGTAGATAGCGTTTATCTCGTAGTATAATGCATAATCTTATTATTTTGTATTTTTTCTTTTATTATTTTAATTATCTTAATTTTTTTTCAAATAAGATTTAAGTTTGATTTAAAATAAAATTTATAATTATTATATTTACTCTAATGATTTATTTATTAGAAATTGAGATTAAAAAGAATTAAAGAATGAGATTTGTTTAAGAAAATAATAAAGATAATTTAATAAAATGTGCTTCTAAGTTATCTTATATTTGTCAATCAAATATCTCTAAATGTAATATATCACGCATTTCTTTTTGTAATCTTATTATAAAACGTAATTTTATATATTTTTGAACCAAATGAACCCTAAATATCATGTTTTGACAAGGGTAATAGCTAAGGGCAAGTAGTGGCCTTGGCCCTGGATTTTTTTTTTTTAGCTCTTTTAAAATTTATAAAATTATAAATTAATAATGGTGAAAATTTTACCTTTTAAGTACCTTAACCCCCAATTTATTATTCAATTTTGGTCCTTTAAACAATATTTTAGCCTTGCTTTTGAGTTTAAATTAGGTATTTGTTTTTAAAATTTATATAAAAGATAAAATCCACTCAAAATAATGTTGGGACGGGTAAACTAATAAAAAGGGACTAAATTTATAAGTTGAGTAAGATACAGGGACTAATTATAAAATTTAAAATAAGGGACTAAATTTATAAGTTGAGTAAAATAAAGATACTAATTATAAAGTTTGACCAGTAATTTCAAGATCGTTTTGAGGACCAAACCAACCGGTCTATCCCAGAAACAAAAAAAAAAAAAAACACAATCAAATCGGTTGTTGGAAACAAATCGATTCGTCGTCTTTTAATCATCACTTAAGTTCAAGTTTAGGAAGTTAGATCATTAGAACTTAAAAAAGGATATAATTGATTATTACAAACAATTGTTGGGAGAAAAAAAATTAAAGTAGAAAATTTTGCTTGCTTCAATAGAAATTTGCTCCAAATCTCGATTCTACGACAACATCGATAAACCCAATTCATTATCGGAGCAAAGAAGCTTTGTTTTTGAATCTTGAAGACGTTTATCATCATTTAAGGTTAGTGTTTTTATTATTTCTGTTTATGTTTTTTTTTTTGGAATTTTGATTCTAGTTTAAAAGTTGTTCATTTTGATCCTTTAATCATTAACATGTTCCATAACTTTTCTGGGTTTTGTTTTATAAATGTTAAAGGTTGTTAATTCAGTAATTTAGAGTTGATTAAATCGTTAAATTTTGGTTATAAATAGAGATTTTAGTAAAAAAAGAAGAAGAAATTTTAGTTCGAATGTTGATATTGTTAGTATTTTCTGTTAAAATTTAGTATAAACTGTGTACTGAGTTTATAATTGTTTGTGTATATGAAGTTGATATGATTGCATGAGCATATTGATGGCGAATTTTGACGGAAAATGGTGAATTTTGATGGAAAATACGGATTTTGACGGAAAATACTTAAAAACGAAGCAGATGGGTTCTGGGGAAGGGAACCCTCATTTCAGTGTTTTTGATGGAGTGAAGACTTTCTCATTAACACCCGAAGCTCTCATGGCCGATATCAACACTGCTATCACTAATCTCGAATACGCACGTGCCACGGCTTTCCTCGATTCCCCGTCTTCGTCATTGTCAAGAAACAAAAGCTGTGATTCATCCGAGTATGATGCTCAGATGGCTGATCAGGCTTATAAAGCCGGTTGTGCCGCATTAGCTGCTGGTAAGCTCGATGAAGCTTTTCATTCTTTGAATGTTTCGCTCTCTAAATGTCCGCCCGAGAAAGCCTCTGCTGTTGCTAAGCTTCAGTCTCTTATATCTCTTACTTCTCAACAACTCAACAAATCTCCTGTTTCGGACTAGCCCTGTGTTTGTAGGGTACTTTTTTCTAAATTCCATTATCACCGTTTCAATTGAATTTCAGTTAAAATTATTGCATTATGTTGCCTCTTTCATATGCTTTTGCTTTGTGTTTTGCTTCGATCCTCGGATATTCGTAAGAATCTTAGATTAATTACCACTTGGTTTTCAATTTTAAACCATGTTTTGATTAGTAGCTACGGAAAAAGGAAAGGTGCATCTCAAGAGAGATGTTCTAGCTAAATAGGTGACACTTAACTTTCACATCCTTTCGAAATTTGGGCTGTTGTGTTGATTCCGGTTTAAGTTCCGTCTAGGTTTGCTTATGCAGCATGTTTTCCTCCTGATTGGATTACTTTTACTATATTCTTAGTGAGGTTAGATGGTATCATAGTATGTTCGAGTCAAAGAACTATATACTATACAGTGTGCCAATACCGTACAAAAAATGGTAAATGCACCATGGAGGCCCTTGTACTAGGTGTTAGATTGCATTATGCCCTCTCTACTAAAAAAATGGGCAAATTAGTTCTTGTACGTTAGATCAAAGAGTAAACTGGTCCTTTTGTTAAAAATTCCATCCATTTCTACTGTTAAAAAGTGGTTTTTGTACATCAGCATGAGGTAAAGAGAGCAAAATGTAATCTAACTCCCGGTATAAGGGCTTCCATGGTACTTTTACCTACAAAAGACTATTTCAAATACTGGCAGTTTTTTAGACTTTTTGATACGACTTTCTGTCGTCCAAGGTGGTTTCTTTTACCATATTCTCGGTGAAGTTAGATAGCCTCATTGTTTCTTCGAGTCAAAAAACTGTAAACCATACATTGTGTCAATACCATTCAAAAGACCGCCTCGAGGTTTATTCGGGATTTGGATACTGGCGGTCGAGTTGAACTTTTTCAATACAACTTCTGTCATCCAAGGTGGTTACTTTTACAATATTCTCGGTGAAGTTAGATGGCCTCATCGTATGATCGAGTCAAAGAACTGTAAACTATACATTGCGTCAATACCATACAAAAGACTGTTTCGAGGTTTATTAGGGATTGCATACTAAATCATCGAGTATATCGAATTCTAACATTTGAACATTGTGTACAATTCATTCATGTTCTAGTTTTTTCTGTTTGGTTCTAAAATTAGGTGGGAAACCAGACAAAAAAGCTTGTCATTATTTGTTGCTTTTGCCTTTTTCCATTCATGAAGTTTGTCTGAGGTTGGAGATCACTTTTTCTTCTTTTCTGACAAATGCAAATGCTATTAGTTGGACTGTCCTATCATATTTCATGATATGGTTTAATTGATGATATCACATTTTCCCTTCTAGAAGTATAGTTTTACGGTTTAGGGTTGAATTTCTTAGGGTAAATAATGAGTGTTAGGAACATGAAGCATGTATGTTTATTTGCACCAAAACAGTTGCTCTAGTTGTTTGTTCTTCTGTTTTTTTCATACAATAATTGCCAAGCATGCATGCAAATATTTTACCTGATTTGCTGGTTGTCTATACCCCGGTTCGGGTAAAAGTATCATGGAGGCCCTTGTATTAGGAATCAGATTTCATTATGCTCCCTTTACTCAAAAAGGGGACAAATTAATCCTTGCATGTTAGATCAAAGAGTAAATCAGTCCGATCCATGTATGTCAGTATAAGGTATATGTGGCACGTTATGTGTACTGTTTAGTTATTTTGTCAGGAATGCCAGTTTTTAACCATAAAAATGGATGAAAATTTTTAACAGAAGAATTGATTTACTTTTTGATCTAACGTATAAAGACTAATTCAACTGTTTTTGAGTAAAGGGGTAAAATTCAAATTGACTCCTAATACTAGGGCCTTTATGGTATTTTTACCCGACTCGTTCTAAAAGAACTCAACTTTAGAGTTTTGTTATGTGTTCGAGGGAAGTTGATACTTGAAGGAGATGGATCAATGGAAACTATTGGTTCTTGGTTGAAAGATTTGATAGCTTAGATATTAAGTAATCAACGTATGATATATTCTGGTTTAAGTCTGATCATGTATGGATACCATTTGGATATTCCGATTATTAGTTCAATGTTTATCTTTATCCTTGCAGGCATGAAAGACCAGTTCCTCGAAAGAGGTGCCATTAAGAATTTCAAAAAGTCATAAATTTTAAAGTTGGAAGTTGGGTTAATAATTGGACTTGAATTTTAATATTTAAAAATTATAAAGAGTAGTTTTCTAAAAATAAAAGCAGAATGACTAAATTTCAAATTTTCAAGGAGTGCAAGAATTTGGGGTTAAAAGAAAAAATTGCATATAACAAGTTTTATATACCAATAAAAAACTTGGCTTGATTAAACTAGTTCACATGATTTGTACTTTTAAGCTCATGTTCAAACTCGTTTCATATATAAATTTTATGTTTAGGGTATATTTTTGAATTATATCAAGACTAAATTAGTAATTTAATATAAATATATTATAAATACAAAAGGTATGTTAAGCTCGTGAATTGCTCAAATTGAATATTTAAGTTATTCAAACTCGACTTGTATGTTAGCTCGAGTTCGACTTGACAATGACCCAATGGTATACTATTATACGAGCCAACTTGAACAGTTTAAAACTTGACTTGAAATTTACTATTTGAAAACTTTCTTAGAGTTTAATCGAATACACTATTATAAAAGCTAAAGCTCAGCTCGATTAACCTTGTTTACATGATTTACACCTGAGTTCGAGTTCAAACTCGTTTTCTATACAAAACTTTTAAAAAACATACTATAAAAAAAGCTAGACTAGATTTACCAATTGGTCAAAGTATTAAGGTACTCGAGCTTTAGCTTGCGCAATAACTCAAACTTGGCTCGATAAATGATCAAATCATATTCAAGTTTTCTTTCGAGTCAAACTTGAATAATTTGTAAGGGTGTAATCGAGACGAGCTGAGCTCGGATACTATCAAGCTCGAGCTCAACTTGAAACTCGAAACTTGGCTTGAACTCAATCAAACATCTATATTTAAACTTGAGCTTGACTCAAGATATAATCGAGCTATTCCAGCTCAATTAAACTCGTTTACCAATTTTTGTATTCGAGCTTGGTTCGATAATAAAATTTAAGGTTAATAATATACGAATTACTTGAAAAAAAAGATAGAATCCTTATTGTCCCAATACAATCCGTCATCGTTTGGTACCGAGTCTCAGTTTTCACCGTGACTTCAGCTTCAGGAAATTACTTGTAAGTAACTCCAAAGGAAACTATTTTATGGAAAAGGTGAAAACAAATTTATAAATTCACTTTGAAGGGTCTCAATAGGGAATTTATTTATTTATTTAATCCCAATTTATTTGTTGATAAGTCTTTAGCCTCCCTTTTTTTTTGTGTGTTTTAATTTAACTTAGTCTTTACCCCAAAGGATATAGAATCCCACTATTTTCAGTAAGCTGTAAAGCCATTATCAACACAAACATCAAAACAAATAAAGGAGCTATACCAAGTTGGTTAAATTCTAATTTTGATCTTTCAACTATGCTCGTTTTTGGAATTTAGCCCGTATACTTCTTTTATGATCTTCTTATACCTTAATTTGGTACCTTTGTTCTTACAATGTTATTAGTTAGTCCAAATACTTAATATTCTATACTATTTCCGATTAAATTTCGGTATGAAGAAGAGCTTTATAAAAATCATATTGACTTTTATAAAAGAAAAATACTGGATTAATCGAGTCTATTCAAGCAGTCACTAGTCAATTAAATGATATTCTTATAACAATTGGGGTTATAGATTTTCAGGTTCTGAATGAAGACATGGATCCTTTTTGTTTGTTAGAAGTGTTTTTTTTAAATTTACATCGGTGTTTTAACTGGAAGTCCTAATGATATTATAAAAGTAAAGGATCAAATTATATCATATTAAAACACAATGATTAACTCCTAAATTGAAGCATAATAGAGGATAAAAACCATAATTTGACCACCATATGTCTATAACAATCAGTGCTTTTATATTTAACTGGAATAGTTGATCGTGTTAACCATTTAAACTAAGAATCATGTCGAACTAAAGTATAGAAATTAAATCTCAAAATCAACATAATAGAGGGACCAAAACTATAATTTCACCATAAAAGTCTTATAATAATCATTGTTATATAAGAATATGTATGATATAAAGTCAGTAACTTAGAAATCAATTTGGCATTTCCAAACATGAGTGTCTTTTACCAAGAAGAGCACTCTCATCATTCTAAGAGATGCAAATTCATAGCTACACTTTTAAAGGAAGCATTTTCCCATTGCCATAGTTTCAATGGTCGGTTTTCGAGTTCGGGTCACGATGACGACGAACACTCAACGAGTGACATCGATGATGAGTCCGAGGTATCAACAATTTCCCACTCTTTCTATACGTACGAATGTTCATTTTGTTTCGATTCGTTTCTTTCTTTGTTTGTGATATGTTGTTTATAGGTAGTTGTTTCGGAAATCCGGACTCGAGCGATGGAAAAGATGAACAGAAAGACGAGTTCAATGACGGGAAGCTTTTCGTGGGTGTTATCTCCATCGACGGGAGAGATTTACATAAGCTCGAATCATTTTAAAAGAAGAGACAACGATAATGAAGATGATGAATTCTTTTCAGTAGGGAGTTGTTTCTCATTGTGTTCGAGTGGTGTTAGTAGGGAAGCGTTTATGTCGGCTAAATCAAATTTCTCACGTTGTTCGAGTTTAAAGAATGTTGATTTCCCAGAGATTTGGAAGTTTGATTCAGAAGATTTTCGAAGGCGATCGATCATTAGGGAGTTTTGTCATTGTGAAGGGTGGCCATTTGGGTTATGTAGGAAAGTTGTGTTGCTACCACCTTTGCCTAAATCACCCTCGGAATCTTGGTCTTGGCGTAAAGGGACTAGATTAGCCAAGACTCCATATATTTAAATATGTTGCAAGTTTCTATACTTTGATATAATTCTTTTACTTCAAAAAATCTTTTTATCTATAAAGAATTTTAGTCCAATCATTGACATCCATCAATGTCTTTAGTGTCAACAATTGGACTGAGAAAAATTATGATACTAAAATAAAGTACAAAGACAGATGATATATTAGTCACTTTTGTTTCAATTTCTTTTTTCTTTCATTTTGACAATAAAAGCCGAATATACATTTAATATGAATATTTTATATATTTGAAGAATTGCCCTATTACATTTATACTTGAGTATTTATATCCTAATAAGAAATATTATTAAGCCTCATTTGCAAATATATGGGGTAAGATAAGGTCAATAGTAGACCTATTTGAGGATAGAATTATCACTTAAACTCGAAGATTTACTCAAATTCGAGATAGTTGAAGTCAAAATATTAGATCTAAAAATTTGTTTAAATAAAAAATTAAACCTGTTTAAAACATAAGTTAAATCTAAGCTCAAACATTCAAACTTGAATTCAAACTAACTCAATTTGTTTTCTAAATTTATAATATACTATATTATATAATTTATAATAAAATAAATAAATCATTAGTAATTTATAATACTATGAAGTAAACATTAAATAAAATTGCTTACATATGAAAATTCAATAAATGAAAAAATAAAATATAAATAATATAATTTTTAGAAAAATAAAAGTCATATATGCATGGCCAAAATAAATGAGTTAATTAGTTACAAATATGAAATTTGAGCAAAATTTTAAACTTATATTTTAGATTAAATTGAGTTCAAGTAAGTATAAATGTGTTAATATCATACCTAAAGTTGACCTAAACCCAACAACCCTCAAGCTGGAGAAAAATTTTCCCATAAAATTTTCCATGCAAAATTTTCCCATAAAAAAATTTTCAGAAACATGATTTTACACTTTGATTTATTGTTTTGTTGACAACATAAGCCTTTTTATTTAGCTTTCCAAGCAAACTCCAAGGTTTTCTAGGAGAACAACACCAACTTGTCTCCTACTATTCATAAACATGATCTAAAACAGAACAAAAAAAAGAGTTCACATGAAATGTCTCAACAATTTAGTGCTAAGCTCTTTGTTCCACATAAGATCCAGAGAGTCCCGAGGTACCAAGAACGGTAATCTGCATCGAAAGCAACCGAAAAAAATATTAGACCGAATTACATTTTTCGTAATTGCATGATTCATACACCTAAAGTTTGCGTTAAACTGTTTCCGTGACCAGTGACATTGTCAAATATAAAAAAGGCAGCAAAGGAAAACAACGGGTGAATGCATATAAGTCTCGGCGGATGAAGATGGATTGGAAAACAGGTTAAAGTTTAGCCCGGGGTTCAGCTTGGTGTTCTGGAATACCGGACATTTAAGATGTTAACCATGGTCACAGAAGAACAAATAGCAATTAGCATGTACAAGCTGAGGCATCTTAACCTAAATTGTAATTCTCTTGTTTCGTATTAAAACACGAACTACGTGAAAATGATGTGAAGTGAATGAATAAACCGTGTTAAAACATGGTCGAGGTAGATCATGAAGTCGTGACTGAATTCATAGAAATGTTGCAAATAGTATATATAATCTGAGGCATTTTGGCACTTTAACCTAAGTCATAATTCTCTTGTTTCATATTAATACATGAACTACATGAAAAATGATAAGAAGTGCATGAATAAACGCTGATCATGCAGTCGTAACCGAATTCATAGATATGCTGTAAATAAGTTTATTACCTTTCCCCACTCAGAACCTAGGCCACTACATCTCATCTTTAGGTAGATCATCTTTGATCCCAACTCATTCTCTACCTTCTTTCGCAAGTAGGTTTCGTTAGGACCGAATGCATCCAAGTAAGTCGCGTATCGTTGGAACACTGTCTTAAGTGCAGCAGCAAACTCGCTTGATAAAGGTTTTACATTCTACGAAATAAAGGATTCGATTCATCAAATGCCAACAATCGGCAATAGAAAGAAAAGAAAAGGGAAAAACGAGGTCTTTATATATTATAGTAATACCTCTCCGCTCACTCCGATGCTGTCATCGAGTTCCATTTTCATGGTGATTAGAATACCACCAAACTCTTCAACAGCTTCAGCGGCACGGAAAACATTTCTCAAAGCTTCCTGACCGGCTTTGTCATCAGTATTTTTCGATAAGGCTTTCTTTGCATCTTGTACAACCGAATAGGGAAGCTCATCCCAACTTGCAGCCATTAAGTCCTTGAAAACATTCAGAATCTCAGTGTCGTTTATGTCAGGCAAATGAGCTGCATCTTCACTAAAATAGCGCATGCTTCCCGATCTCAACGCAAAGGACGACCTCCCACCTGCATATTTTCACTCGTGAATAAAAATGTGTTGGAACTTGATTCAAGTTGGTATTATTACAAGTTACAACATGCTACACAATCCACTAGAAGTTCGTATACATTTAATGCACTCTATTTACAAATCTATACACTGTCTATGTCTAAATTTAATTTCAACGCCTTTATCAAGGTAACAGCATTTAGTTCACTTTCATATATATAGTGTATCAAATACCAGCCCTTAATTGTAAGCAGGTACAAAATATAGTTTCATTAAAGTAGCTGCGTCCTAATATCATACACACAAGTACACATCAAAAACCCATAAATTAGCAGAAAACACTCACAACCTTAAGGGGATTCTAAAGAGGTTAAAAATCCAACCTTCAAGGAGTATAGTTCTGTTGACAGGATTTAGAATTGCTCCGGAAAAAGTCTGTGAAATGTCATCCATTGAGGAACGACAGACACCTCAACAGGTCCAGCATTGGGCTCAGAATGTATATGTTCGGTTTTATCCCTGGGTTTTGTCTCCCAAATCCGCTGAGAGCCTGAGTGCGTTCACAGAATGGTTGTGCTGAGAGCCTGCCGTGGTGGCGGTTCCCAGCTCCACCTAGCAAGAAAACTCAACATTTGCAAGTCCTACCAAGAGCAAATGTTGAGATTTACTTGATAAGTGAAAGTGCTCCCGCTCTCTTGGCAAACTAAGTCTGTGAACCCACTTGAACTTTCAATAGACTCGGGAGACAAAACCCAACAATAAAACTGAACATAGACATCCAAGGTCTAATACCGGACCTGTTAAGAGGTTCGTGGGCCCTCCTCCTCAGGTTCTTGGCACAATCAGCCTCTGAACTCACTCGGACTCTCAGTAGAGTCGGGAGATAAAACCCAGAAATAAAACCAAATATAGACTTAAGGAGTCGGTAGGCCCTCGGCAAATGATACTTCACAGACTTCTCCCCGAACAGTTAGAATCCCTCAACAAGTTCAAATCTCGCAGACGTAAAAAAATAGCTACAAATTTGAAATCCCAAGAAGAAAAAGTCAGCCACGAGCTATATTATTACTAAAACACTAAATCTAAGTCGATAAACTCAGCGATTCCCAATATAATCAGAAAAAGGAGAAAGATAAACTCAGCGATTTCCAATATAATTTAAAAAAACGAGAAATGGGTAATCAAAAAAGAATCCAAAAGAATAGAAAAAAGTACCAGAAGGGGTGTTTCTAGGCAGATTAGGGGCGATAGGCGATGAGATAGAGAAGAAACTCCGGGAAACCAAGTGGCGATTGTGGTTGACGGCGGCCGTGACGGCGATGGGGGTAAAACGGGAAGATCTGAAACGTGCTGCTCTATAAACGGATCTCAACGCCATCATCTTCTCCATTTTTTTTGAAGCTTTTTATTTTTTTAGTTTTTAATCAAATTGGCAGAGAGACGGTACAGAGAAAAGCAGAGTCAGCCGAGTATCGAAAGCGTTGTTTAATAAACGGGAAGCTTTGGCAAATCAATGTTTTTAACAATTTTGGGCTGGGCTTTAGTCTCTTCTTAATTAACAGTATTTAGAAAGGGTCAAGTCATTCATCATCTAATTTTAAAAACTTACAAAATAATTACACAAACTATTCAAAATTTTCATTTAATTCATTGATCTGTTAAAATTACAACTTAATGCCATTTTTATTCGCACCATATGCAAACTACATCAATCGAACACGGATCAAAATCCAGACAACTTTCTTCTCCGATTTTTAATAATGACCATCAGATCAATTTAAATCTAATGTGTATTTTTATATTATCGATGAGTATTGATCTATCATACAAATCGTTAAATCATCACTAGCAGCTCATTAGCTGGACTTTAAAATGGAAGACCTTAACAACTCACTAACTTATATGAAAACGAATAGTTCAATGAGGATTTCTGTACCAAAACATAGTCTTAATAACCATTTAATGATACTCAAAACTCCGTTCACTTGAGCAAAGCTTGATAATAACCTAATTATATTTGAATTTCTCCAGATCACGAATGTAACCCAAAAACATGCAGAACCACTATTGAAATCAAATTGGACTGGACAATCAAATCAATTAAACCAAAAATCATGAACTGGCTTTAAACTGACTTTTTGAGTGAACCATTTGAAACTAGTTAAACCAGACTAAAAAACTGTAGTTAATATTTTTCATTTTTTATTATAAATTTTTAATAATTTATTTAATTAAACCTAATCCGACTGATTGAGCTGAGCCACTGGTCTGGTTTTAAAAAACTTGAGCAATAACTGCAATATGAAGAATCTCAGAAAACTATCAGAAGGCAAGTAACAAAAGTTAAACATCTTCACAATCCCACTTACACATCAGAGGGGATAACAGAGAGATTAATGAGACAACATGATAGTCCCTTTCAAATTTCACAATACAATGGCAGTTTTTGACCAACAAGCTATGATAGTTCCTGAATATGAAAAAAGAGTATACAGGTGCTAAAAGAGTTTTAGAACACCACCGTGTCGAGCATAGTTCCCAATGTCTGAACTATGTTTGACGACATCAAGTTCGAGACATGTTCCTCTAAGTGCTTCTTGGCATCTTGTCGGCCGACATTTGCGATCGCCAGCTTCTCAGGAGGTAATTCATCTTCCTCCTGCACTGCCTTATTGTATTTTATAGCTAAATTCAGCATTTCCTGCACATATCAAAATAAACCAACAAAACATCATAACTTTATGGAAGATACCTCGCTTCCATGGGGGACATCAACATATATACACATATACATACAACAGCATAGCTTGGATGATAAAGTCTATTCAATCACCTGAACAGTCTGCTCATTAGTTTTGGAATGAGTATCGAAACGTCTAAGTGTCAGTCCATCTGTCCACTTCTTCTTGTGAAGATTCAACAGCATCTTTTCCTCGAGTTCATTCTTCCGGTAGTTAATGGCTATGGAGTAGTAATGTCTGTTTAGCCCATGTATTAATGCCTGACAAATGAAAATGGTGAGATGAATGAGATTTCACAAGTAAAAGAAGATACACTAAAACAGTAAGACGTATTCATTTGGCACTCACTTGAATAGATGGCTTATTAAGATGCCCGAGATTAGATGTTGTCTGACGTGGTTCTTGGCCAAGCATCATGGTTTGTGGGTTGATCAAGCGGAATGCATCGATCACCACTTTCCCTTTAACACTCTGAATTGGGTCCACCACCACTGCTACAGCCCTTTGGTTCAAAGCTTCAAAACTCTGCAAGCAATAAAAGATGTTAAATCCTGAGCATGAAAGACTTTGACACGTTTTTGATGTCTTCCCAATGATCAAAGCTTCAAAACCAGGAAAGGTGGAAAAAGAGAGAAGGAACGGGGCAGGAGAGATTGGAGAGTTTACAAAACTATGAATCACAATCAATACAATGCAGCGTCCAAAATGATTGCCTTAAAGGTATCAATTAAGGACAGTGTTATCAAAGCAATACCCATGCCCTCGAACCACCCCACCCCCTACCTACAGAAAAGAAAGAATTGAAACGTAGAGGAAAAAGAACCCTATAAGACAAATAATATCATGAAACTGAATATAAGAGCTAGATAAGTTGAATTTTTTGTTTCTTTCTAAGAAAAGAATGAAATGATCAATAGGCTGCATCAATGCCAACACTGATGGAAGATAAAAAAAGCTCATGATCTGACAAGAAAATCTTCTAAGCAACAGTAAAATAGTAAGTGTCCTAGCATGTGTCTAATGCAGCACTATGCAAAAAAGTTTGAACACAACCTGCTGTGTGTTTATGTCAACACCAGAAAGCCAGCAGCCAAATCCAGGATGTGAATGGTACCAACCCACCACCATCTCTGGTCTGCAAGACCAAGCAAAAGGATCAGCTCAATTGAGAGAAACAGGTAATCAAGGAGTACAAAACCATCAAATCTTGTTAAAAAAGTATTATTTCTTCAAAGCTCGAGTTATTTCCAGCAACAATTATAAGCTAATATGAAATAAACTCAAGAGTAGTTAATACCTTCCAGTTTGTTTGAGCATATCAAGCATATTTGTTTGGAAAACATGATCCACAGCTTCAACACTGACACCAGTACCACTCTGTGGCATTGCAAAGACATCCACAACACGTACGGTGTACTCATCGACAAACTCTCCCAACATCAAACCCATAACTTCCATGGGAACTCCAGCTCTTCCTATAAAATTTTCACATCAAGCAAAACTCAGAAACAGAATCACAACAACCATCAGGTATAGGTTATCCTAGACCTAACAATTGGACAGGTCAAATTGATTTTAGGTAGAGTCAATCTGGATCGAGTTAATTCAAGTTTTAAATTGTTCGGATCAGTTTCGAGTTCAGATCACTTCCGTATAAGGTTAATTCTGGTTCGGGTTGTTCATTTTTTATAGTCAAATAACACCAGGTCGGGTTTAGATTTAGGCTTTCACGTTTAGGTCAGGATTTAAAAGTCTAAATTATTCCTAAAATCGAAATTGAAACAGCTCACATGTCTCATAAGCAAGTAAATGAAAGGCAGATCAGAAAATCGAAGTTTTTATTCAATAAAGTAAACACTAAAACGCAAAAAGCAAAACAGTATAAGCCCATCGATTGTTTCTATCAATTTTCTCAACAAAAATATAATGCGGAGAAACCCTAATCACTTAAGCAAGTAAAATCAGCAGAAGAGAATAGGAAATATGTATATATAAATACACACACACATATACACACACCGGGAGAGAGAGAGGGGTACCGTGCTTGAGCATTTTGAGGAGGGCCAAAGAGGAGATGTAGACCTGCTCCGACGAATCGAGAGTCGGCGAATCCGGCGGCGGGTGACCCAACGCACCACCAGCGCCGGCGAACATCCTGTGCAATCGTTCCATACCGGACATCGTCGATCGGAGTTTTTGGGAACTTTTCTTTGGTAGCAAGACAAGTGAGAATTTCTCTGATTTTTTTCTGTCCCTTTCGGTTTGCAGCTCTCTGTAAATCCTTATGGGCTGTAAAGGCTAATATATATAGTACGGCTTGTTATGTCGATCCAGGTCCGGTCCAATTTAAGCAATAGATAGTGGACCTAAAATGGCCCAAAAATCAAATTGATGGGCTTATTTGAGCCCAGTAATCAGGGTACCAATGGAGGTTTTTTATTTGTATATATAAAATAATAATAAATTCGGGTCATTCTGATCAAATCGAATCCAAACCTGGTTTAACTTGATTTGATTCTAAAAATTCCATTCAGCTTAAATTCATTTCAAACTTAAAATTGACCCAAACCTGGAACAATCTAAATTAAAATGATATAAACACAAAATAATCTAAACTCGAACTAACCCAAACAAATAATCTAAAATGATTTAAACTAAAATTAATCATAACTTAAAATTATTCGAACCTGAAATGACTCAGAGACATTAAAACCAAATAACCCAAAATCAATATTACTCAAAACCCAAAACACTTCCAACCCAAATCAAATAAGTGAATAGATGTTGATATATGTTGGTAGCAATATCCTAAACTAAATCATGCATTATCCCACAATTATCCATTTCTTATAGAAAACACTATAATGGTCTATAAATAGATGGTATTGCAATGGGATTGTGTGATGCTTAGGGTGCATAATTCAATTTGTTTCTCAATATTTTTAAAATCGAATAAATTGGGCTTTTTTTAAAAAGCAGAGTAATTTAATTCTTTTTAATATTATAAGTGAGTACGACGTTAATGTCTTTTGTTAGTTGTACATACTTTTGATTGCTATAATAACTAATTTAGTCCTTAATGTTTACATGTTTTTGTCAATTTGATTGAATCTAAAAAAAATAAACAAATTTAGCCTCAACATTCACACATGTTGCATGTTAAATTTGTTAAATCAGAACCACATTGATAGAAAGTCTAAAATTTGAGAGTTGAATTTGTTATTATACCAATCAAGATTACGTACAATTGGCAGAAAATATTAACTTTGAGACTAATTGTCTTTAATTGCTCATCTTCGAAATTTTTTTAGATGGATCAACTTGCTCAATATCGAAATTGAGAGGGATTGGAGAGGTGTTTTTGCCTTTTTTTTTTCCTTCAACCTAAAAAGTGAGTGGGGAAGAGTTTAGTAGGAAATGTGAGATTTAGCCTAGTGAAATTCTTCTCTAGGCAAGGCCCTACAAGCGTGATTAAGTCCGAATTGCGTTAACAACTACTTTTATTTTAGATTTCTATTCTTTCTATGTATGCATGTTAGTATATCATTCGGTATACCCATATTTCTTGGTACACTTCACTACCAATATCACATTTTCACTAGGTTTGCATTATTTATTTATTTATTTCGAAGAGTTTAAAAGTATGATTACATGGATAAGTATAATACAAATCACATTTAATACATGCTCGGTTAGCTAGAATTCGAAGAGACCCAATACAACTACGTACGATGGATTGGAAACCAAAATAAATTCAAACAAACCCATACATGGTGGGACTCAAACTTAGAATAATCTAACGGAAAACCTACACATAACATAATTTCCAGTATATATATCTTTTTGGTATAATCACAAGTTCCTTAATTTGTTTTAGGATAAATCCCAAAACTATACATGAATTATAGTTTAATGTGCAATTGTATACATTAACTTTGATCGATTCTTGTGAATTATTAATACAATTATTGATATAACATCATTTTATGTTTATATATTACATACATGAATAATTATATTTATCCAATATAAAAATAAATTGATATATTTATTTCTTTGAATGTGCATGATTAAATCAAAATTAAAATTTCAAGTATACATTTGAACCACAATTAGGGTTTTACGTGTATAATTACACCAAATTAAAGTTTATGTATATGTACATTAAATTAAAGTTTATATATAATTTTGAAATTTATCCCTTTATTTTACTATCTAAGACTAGTCATATTCGAGTTAGAAGTAGAATTTAAGTAAAGCCGTTCTAAAATGGCAACTCCAACATTTAATTCCACGCGATAAAACTCAAATCGGATGCTTAAAACCCAAAAAATGTCAACTTTCCCAACACTATCATAGTATTAAAGATCGATATGTCACTATTTCCTCGAATATTCCTTAAACAACTTGATTTTTTCAATATATCGTAATTCAAATATATGATGGTTGTTAATAAATTACAGTTAAGGTTATTAAATTATTAATAAGTTTACGTTTTGGTCATTTAATTTTAAAAAGGTTATAAAATAGTTATTAAACTATTCAAAAGTTTTCGTTTAATTCACTAGGCTTTTAAAATCGCTGCTGTATAGCCTTCTCTGTTCGCATCGCTTGTACAAACTGAAAGCTCTCCTTACCTTTTTCTTCTACAGTTCTGTTTTTCTTTTCCATGAAATAACTTGAATGTCACAAATCTGCGAACTAAAATCTAAACAACTTTCTTTTCCTATCTCCGACATTGACCTTCAGATCGACTTGGATCTAATGTATGTTCTTCTACTCTTTGATGTGTATTGATCCACCACACTGATCGTCAAATCGTTACTTGGAGCTCGTTAGCAAGGCTTTCTTAGAAAAATAAACCTAACAACCCAATGACTTAAATAAAAACTTTTGAATAATTCAATGATCATTTTATAACTTTTTAAAATTGAATGACTAAAATGTAAATTTACTAATGATTTAATAACTTTAGGTTTAATTTATAGGGATAAAATCAAAAAATGAATGGGTATGGATTCTTAAAACCCATGACCAATTAACTCGTCAAAAGACTATAATTATTTGGAATAGGTTGGTAGCTACCATAATCATTAACCAAAGTTGACGAGTAGATACTAACATACATCAACAAAATTCCAAAGGGTCAAAATTTCAGCACCAAAAACTCTCAATATCAACCCCCATGCTGATAATAAAAATAACAAATTATTATTAAATAATTGACTTTTAATTCAACTTGCCTAATGGGGTATAAATTGACAATAGTGACGAAATTTCATAAAGTTAAATTTACGCTAATTAAGAGTGGGTTTGGATGGACAGTGCAATACGTTTTGTCTTTTTTTTTGTTTCACGTTATAATATCATTATAGCATCTAATTTCATCGTCATCACTGTGCACCACCTATTCAAACCCATACTAAGTATTTCACATTGATTCCTTAATATTATTAGAGTTTAGGGTTTATTTTAGATTCACAAACTTATTTTTAATATGTTTTTTTAAAAAAGACTTTATATTTATGGGTGTGAAGTTCTGTAATATAAATTGAATTGTATGTATAAATTTTACTGTCCAATCGTTTCTGGATAATGAATGGATTTTATTGTAAACTCGATAATCATAAATGTCGAGATATTACTAGTAATTTTTAGAATATTCTTACAAAATCTTTTATTTTATCGTTATGAAAAGAAAGTTGATGTAATGGAACAATAATTCAACTCTTGTGTGTCGAAGTATGTTGTAACTATTTTTAAAAAATATGATGTAACTATTTTTGAGTTATTTCAAATAGAAAAAATAATATCTATTAGTAATTTTTGTGTAATAAAAAGCTCTTATCTTTTATAAATTTGAATTTTTTTTTCCTTTTTTCGTGATTGGATGAATTTTGATATTGTTAGCAAAAGTTAAAGCTCTGAATTTTTAAGTACTTGAATTTGAGTCCCACCATATGTAATTGTCATATGTGGGTTTTCAATAGATGTGAGTCGGATTAGGTTTAGGTTAGGTTTATATATGATATTAATACACCTTATGTTTGCTTAAGCTTGGTCGGATCTAAAATATGAGCTTCAAATTTTGTCAAAGCTCATCTATATTTATAAATGGCTAACCCAATCTTGTTTTAGACCCGCCCATGTTATTATTATTATTATTTAATTCTTTTAAAAATAATATTAGTTTTAATTTAATATTTATTTATATTTGATTTTTTACCATCTATTAAAAATTTAAGCATAGATAACTTAACAATTTTTAACGTTTACATTATAGTATTAAATATTGAATTTTATTTGTTATAAATTACATAATACATAAAAATAAAATATATATATATATTACAAAGTAGAAAACGCAACGCGCCAAGCTAGGCTCGAACCTTGAATTTCGGAGCACAAACTTGGCTTATATTCTAAATGGGCTTGATTATTTACCCACACCTGTTTTTCAAGTCTCATACTTTTGTCCAAACCCTCTCATATTTCAAGCGAGCCTCGGGCTTGGATGGATATATAAACCATTGAACATGTCTACTCTCTAGTCTTATTAGACACATATTCCATGTGTAGATTGTGTTCGGTTATATTCCAGTTTGATTCTATTTTATAATTGACTGGATGGTTAAAAGTACCATGGAAGTCACTGTACTAGGAATTAGATTGCATTTTACTCTCTGTACTTAAAAAAATGGGCAAATTAGTTCCTGTATGTTAGATTAAAGAGCAAACTGATAATTTCTGTTAAAAATTTCATTAGCTGGCATGGCAGATGGACTAACTAGATAATTACACATGGCGTGTCACATGTACCTCATTCTAGCATACATGAACTAGTTTTTAACAATAGAATTGGATGAAATTTTAAATAGAATGATCAGTTTACTTTTTGATCTAATGTACAATGACTAATTTGCCCATTTTTAAAGTAGAGGAGACAAAATGCAATCTGATTTATAGTACAAAAACTTCCATAGTACTTTTACCTTAATCAGATATGTATTTACAGCTCATTGTAAACTCTAAACAAATAGATGAAATTAAATGGGACATATAGATTAAATTAGCACAATGAAATGTTATTGTTGTTGTTGAAATACATTCAATCCAAAGAAAATCAATAAAGTTCCAATAGCAATGAATTACAAAACATCATCCCATTTGGGATTTTTATTAAATCATGAAATTATTTGTGCTTACAACATATAAATATAGAGAAACCACTAAATTTTAACTTCATATTTATGTGCTTCAGCCTTCCCTTGGGGTGACCTAAGATGCCGGCGGTGTCTCTCTTGGGACAGTAGTTTCGCAAACCTACAATTAGAAACATCAAATTTTTTTCTAATTAAATACATTATGAAATTGGGTGGGAATTGAAAAATATGTTTTTGAAAAATCAAAATAAGAATTTTATTATTGTTTTAATTTATAATATTGTTGAGTATTTTTCTCTGTTTCTCTAAGATAATGGTGTTTGTATATTTATATGATCATATGGGTATTGTTCATTGATATGACATACTAGGTAAGTTTCATACATACAAGACATGTATCCTACTTTAGACCTAACATATGTTTATACGGTCTCATGCATGTGTAACTTTGCAGGAGAGCAAGCTTGATTTGCGAGTTCAGTTTGTGAGCACAATAGAATCTAGCTTAAACCCATTCAGATTTTTGGCTGGAATTATCCTAACAAATATATAGCAAAGTTTTCATTTTGAGGGTCGTGCCCTTGCGCTCCCCTTAATGTCGTGCCCTTGAATGAAATATGGCTTATGCAAAGTTTGTAGTGTTTAATTCCTCTCTCACTCTCTCTCTGTATATATATATATATATATATGCATGCATGTATGTATCTATTACCTTTTAAGGGCTTCTTCATTAGTTTCTTCTTTGAAAGGCTCAAAAATGCCGGTTTCCAAATTAACTCTAGAAACTTTCTTCTTCAATAGTCCCTCACCGATTTTCACCAGTTCATTCAAATTATTCTCTGTCGCTATGTCAACGGATGATACATCCCCAATTAATCCGTCATCCTACATACCATTCAACGATGTTAATAATCAGCAAATCAACACTCAATTACCAGAAAATTGTTGTCAAGGGTACACACAAACTTCAATTAAGAACGCTAGCAAGGGTGGGGTAGAAAAATTAGGGGGTAAATTGAATTATAAATTTTGGGAAAGGAAAAAATGCAATTTTACTATTATATTAACTTACTATTTTACAATTTTAGAAGGAGCAAACTATAATTTTACCATGGGCTCCCCCCTCAAGCAAAAACTTCATAATTTATTTATTTAGAATTATGTATTTATAAAGACACAAAATTATATCTATACTAGATTATAAACTCAAAAAATGTGTAAAAATAAATTAAATTTTGGCTAAAATGTTAAAATTAAAATCTAAAATTTTAATATTTTAGGTTGAAATTCAATATGTGCAACTTTTATTGACTTTATATAAACATATAAATAAATAAATAATTATCCTTGTAATATTATAATTTATTTTGTAAAAATAATAAATTTTAAGTTATTTTCCAATTGAGTTGGTATTTATTGATTTGTAACATCAACGCAATTAAGAGTTTTAAGTATATATAAACTCTGATTTTATACGATTTTTATAAATGATATTTTGATTTGATTTAATTTCCACAAATCGCTAACAACATTATCGAATTAGCATCATTTTAAGTTGATATATTGCGTATATAAAAATTATATTAATCCAATATAAAATATATATATATATATATGCATCCATTTCTTTAAATGTATACCATTGAATCAAAATTAGAGCTTTATATATATATATATATATAAACCACAATTTAAGTTTCACGTGTATAATTGTATCAAATTAAAATTCATGTATTAAATTGTAAATCGGACCAAAGTTCGTGTATAAATTTGATATTTATTTCAAAGAAAAAACTAACAAACATTTTCCTAGTAGGCAAATGCATGCATTGAATTACCTGGATACGAAGGTATTTATCTGAGTGAAGAGCTTCAAATACTACAGAAAGGTGAAGGTCCACCATGTCTCCACTAGCTTGAGTAAATACATCCACCAACGGTGTCGAACCACCGCTGGTTAGCCACCCTAATATACCCCATTTCGCCGACTGTTTAGCATTGTATCTCTTTTCGTCTTTTCTAGAGCCAGTCCCCAATGAAATAACCAGAAATTTCCCATAATCCATGGGTTTCGTTGGAAAAAAATCAGGGTTTCCCTTAATGATCTCCTTGCTCACTTCCCCCATTGCCACTAAAGTCTGAAAAATAAAAGGGGCTAAATCCAAAATATACATTTATACAAACATAAGTATAATTTGTAAAAACACCTCTCCAGTCTCTCTCAATTTCAATATAGAGAAAATTGATCTCTCTTGAAAAAATCGAAGCAGTTTAATTCTTGTCAATTTTAAAAGTGAGCAACTAAAAATAATTAACCGGTGTCAACATTTTCCACCAATTATACATAATTTTGATTGGTATGATAATGAATTTATCCCTTTAGATATTCTATCAATTTGATCATGATTTAACAAATTTAGCTTACAAGATCTATGTAAATGTTGAGGCTAAATTTGTTGAATCTTTTACAATCAAGACCAAATTGACAAAATATGTAAAAATCGAGGACTAAATTTATTATTATACCAATCATATATATGAACAATTGACGGAAAACATTAATGTTGCGATTAATTGTCCTTAATTGCTTACTTTCAAAACTGGCAGGGATTAAATTGCTCCGATTTTTTTGGGAGGGGCCAGAGAGGTATTTTTACCATTTCTTTTAGTAAGGACTAAATTGTAAAATTTCTAAAAGTAAAAGGTCATGACAGCATATTTGACCATGTAATTAAACAGATATCAATTTAGAAAATGCATACTGGGTTATTTGCAGCCACACCACCATCAATGAGGTTATATTCTCTCACGTCCCCATCGTCGGTTTGGATTTTAAAGTAATGGGCAGGGAGATATGTTGGTGCAGCTGAGGTTGCAATGCATATGTCTGAGAGCAAGGCATCCAAAGTAGGTTTTTTCTTCACCTGCATGTTGAAACACAACATAATAAGACAAATCATACATCTATCTATCTATCTATCTATCTATCTCTATATATGTTGTTGAGGGGAGGTTGCCTCCAAGAAATCTTCGAAGTATCTATCTATCTATCTATCTATATATATATATATATATATATATATATATATATATTGTTGAACCTTTTAATAGGTTGGTATTGTCTCAGGTCGAGTTAAGATTTTGTTTCCCAACTCTGTGGAGAGCCTGAATACATGAAGAAGCTGCTTGGGTCACGGGTTTATGAAACAGGAGCATTTCGTTGGGTCAGACCGTGTGTGATGCACAATCACTTACCCGATAAAATAGTGATTGTATTTGCCTATGATAAGGCAAACCCAAACCTATAAGATATAGGTCACTAGAAGGGAGACATGATACCACTTCATCTAGCAACTATCACGCAGAAAGATCTTGCACAGTCAACTTCAAATGTGACCTTGCCAAACGTTGCATAGCAATGCATGCGTGACCTTTACATTTCACAGGGCTATATAAGCCTTTGCCTATGGCTTAGTTAGGGGATTCCTTCTTTCTCTCAACACTAGAAATAAAAGCATTCTCCCCCATCTCTTATAAAAACACTTGTGATTCTTGGCCTCTGGGTGAACTGCCATCAACCACCAAACTCGTATTCTCCTATCAATATATATATGTGTATGTTTATATAAGAACCTGATAGCTTGAAAAAATGGCTGGCTGGAGATGCATGATATCAAATGTTGGGATAACAACGTTAGTTAATGTCTGGTGCAACCTTGTTTCTCCTAGCCTGTCTTTAACAACGTTATGTAAGAACTTGCCATCATATTTTGGTCCCGATAGAGCTTTGATAACTTTTGTTGTTCGAGAAAACAATGGACATCTGGTAATAAAACAAAAAACGTTACTTAATTTTACGTAATAATAACGTACTGTTGAATCATAATTTAGTCGGTAAAAATACTATAGAGATTTATATATTAGAAGTTAGATTATATTTTACGTTTTCTATTAAAAATAGACAAATTAGTCCTCTAAATAGATCAAAGAGTAAGCTGGCTTTTCTGTAAAAAAATTATCTATTTTACTGCTAAAACTAATATATATATATATATATATATATATCTACCTAAGGTACTTTGATTATTTCGTTAATCACGTCAATTTTAACAGTACAAATGAATAAAAAAATTTAACAAAAAAAATTAATTTACTCTTTTCTCTAATGTATAACTAATTTAATAATTTTTGAATAAAACAACAAAATGCAACCTAACTCAAAGATGATGTATTGTACCCTGGTTGAGGAAATATGTTAGGACAATTAGTTAGGTAAAAGTCTTTAATGTCTTTGGCAGCAAATAATGGTCGATTCTTTTCGTTCGGACAAGTTAGCATGGCTGTCACCAAGCCGCCGGTGCTGGTCCCTGCTATCACATCGAAGTAATCTGCTAGTCTTGCATCTTCACCGTCCAGTTCCTATGTAATCACACAAAACGTAAAATCTTTACTTAGTGATAAGCAAAAGGCCACGTATATGTACTTACGTAAATTTATGATAAAAGGACCTTTCGATTACGATCTGAACCTAAAACCTCGGTTCAATTAATAAAATTTGACTTAGTTATTAAAAATTAATAACTTCAACTTCATTAAATTAATTAATAACTTGAACTTGGTTAAATTTAAAATTTCTCCAAACCTAAATGACCAGAACAAGTAATTTTATATAACTTGAATAAGAAACTTGAAGTATTTTTTTTATTACTATTTCTACGTATGAAGTATTGTTGAGGGGCAACTCCTTCAGCCGATCGAAACCTCAATAGTGGTAAGATATTGTCTTTGTATCGAGATTTTGTCTCCCTGCTCGACTGAGAGTCATGTACGATTCACAAAGGGAAGCATCTCGGTTTAGGTTTTGTCTCCATCCAAGGCTCAAGCAGTACCATGTGAGCTATATGCCTTAAGTTGATAGTTCAAGTCTCCCCGCACGCAGGTGACCTACATAATGACGCCTCTCCTCTGAGCCTTACAAGTCGTATCTCCACCAATCAAAGTGCTCTCCCTTTGCGAATCATTAAAACCCGGAAACGAGGACATTTTAAAGACTTCTCTCGAAAAACTCCTCCCCACCCGAAACAAGTATAAAAAAAATTTTAAAAGGGGAGAAGGCCCTAGAGTCCTGACCAACCTCCATAGCTACGTCCCTAAACACGACCCTCCCAATTGATACGTACGAAATATAGTATATATATATACGCATGATTGTGTCATTGTGTGCATGAACATACATATTATAGAAACCAAATGTACGTACGTACCTGAAGTTGAGATTCTAAGAAACCAAGTATGGTTCCAGGGATGATCCCTCTGATTCCACCACCATCAATGCTAAGTATGGTGATTAAATCTCCATATGTAGGAGCTTGTAATTGTTCCTTTACACCCTCCATATCTATATATCTATATCTATCTATATATATAGGATCAAAATGGTATTGTGATAGTAGTTTTGTGCTATAAAGGGGAAGCTTGATAACCCTTAAAAGAGCTTTGATATTGGTCGAGCATATAATGATTTCTACTTGGGTATTTATAGCCACATATTGATCCAATCCATAATAGTACTATGTGTGGGAAAATTGTATCAAATTTGACCAAGCTTTCTACTTATCTTTTAATGGCATATTAATGGTAAGTTTGAAAGAAAATCTAAGACTGCATTAAGTTTGTAGCATTAACCAATTTAAAAATTACGTTTCCTTTAGGAGAATTGTTGGTTAGACCAAGTTTTTAGAGAATTGTAGGTACGAAAATGTTAGGTGATTCATTGAAGATTTATAACCTAACTGCTAAGCACTTTCATAAGTTCACGGGGGGTAGGGAAGGGGCAAATTTAGGAATTTTTTAGGGGTCGGAATTGAATTATAAATTTTTGAGATGTTAAAATGTAATTTTATCATTTATTAATTTATAATTTTATTATTTTTAAAAGGACTAAAATGATTTTATTCTATTTTTAGAGACTAAAATGTAAAATTTACTATTTATAAAAAACTGAAAGGTGAGTTTTCCATTTTGAGAGGACTTCGCCTGTGTCACGGAGTTATGAGCATCCCCTAGATTCGAAATATTCATTCTTTATGTGTGCCAATTTTTTTATATCATATCTAATATTAGAATGTCTAAGTACATTGTGACATATTTTGTGTTATTTTAAATAAAATATATATTTATTGTGTGTAACAAAAAATTTTATCATTTTTTTTCTTTTCGTGACTAGAGGTGTTCATGGACCGAATCGAGTTGGGCTTAGACATGATATTAACACACTCTATGTTTGCTCAAACTTGACTTGAAATATGGACCTAAAATTTTCCTATTTTAGGCCCGCTCAAATTATTTTTTAAGAAAAAATAAAAATTATTTATGTTATTTTTAATTTAATATTTAATATTTTTATATTTTTTAAATTTATTAAAATTTTATATATAGTCATGTCAGCATTTTTTTAATGTTTACATTATAGCAGGATTATATACTACTATGGATCTAATTTTTCTATATTATAATTTACGTAATATATAAAAATAACAAAATATTTTGCATTACAAAGTTTTTTTAGATAAAGTTTAAATTTAGTTGAACTCGAGCCTTAAATGTTCAAGTCCGAACTAGACTCATATTTTAAACGCGTCTAATTTTTTTTATCCAAACCATCCCAAATACGAATAGACCTTAACCTAACCCATAAACATATCTAGTCAGGCGCTCTAAACAAATGATGAAATATTATTATTGTACGCATACAATCCAAAGAAAATGAGTAGAGTTCCAACAGCAAGGAATTACAAGTTATTATCCCATTTTGGGATTTTTATTAAATCACAAAGTTATTTGTACTCTAAGGTACAAATATGTGGTGTTTTATTGGAAGTGCAATTGACTTCCAATATTTATGGGTGAAAACTACTAATTTTGTGTTTCAGCCTTCTCTTGAAGTGGTTTAGGATGTCGTTTCTGTCTCTCTTCGGACAGTAATTTTGCAAACCTACAAACATCAAATTTTCTCTAAATAGGAGATGAAGTAAAACTAAAAAATTATTGGGACCAAAATGTAAATTTATGGGGGGCAAATTCCTATATATTACCTTTTAAGGGCTATTTCGTTAGTCTCTTCAGTGACGGGCTTGAACTTGCCGGTTACCAAGTCAACCCTAGAAACTGGATCCCTCAACAGTTTCTCGCCGACTCTGACCAATTCATCCAAATTTTTCCTCGTGGCTATGTCCACAGATGATACATCCCCCTTTAATTCGTCATCCTACGTACAATTCAATGATGATAACAAGCAGTAGATTAGAACATTGTTACCCAGAACCGTCGTCTCTTTAATGATTTTCGAGCTGGTGCACAATTTCAATTAGGGAATGCTAGCAAGGGTGGGGTAGAAAATTTTTGGGTCCGAAATTAAATTTTAAACTTTAGAACGAAGAAATATAATTTTACGATTATATTAATTAACAATTTTAGAAATATAAAAAGGTAAAAATACTCTCCTAACAATATAATTTACTTTGTAAAAAGAAAGCCATTTAAGTCATTTTCCCATGGTTATTTGAATCGGCCTCAAATATATTGGACCGTGAACCAACTAGGATACTACTTGTCGGAAGAAAGGCCTTAGATATGGATGAGATGGGAACCTGTACGGATTGATTGGACTGGACTTAAAACAGATTGAACCAAATGTTTAATTTTTTTAAAAAATTAATTTTTTTAATGATTTATTAAATTGAATTAGACAGACTGATGAACCGATGGCTTGACCGATTCGAACTAGATAGTTAATATGTAGGTCCAACTGTTAATATTGTTAAATATTTTTGTTAAAGTCAAGTTAATTATAACATCATTTTAAAATTACACAACTATTCAGTGAGTAGTTTTTTATTTCAAAATGTCACAACAACAAATTTAACAAAAAAATTATCAATGTTAACAGTTTGACCTAAATTTTAAAATCTAAAAAGTAGAGAGATTAAATTTCTAGAAATACAAGAACAAGGATTAAATTTCCTAATTTTCAAAAAGTATAGGAATTATAGGCACATTTTAACCAAATTATTTTTCAAATTAAGTGCGAATGCATGCATTAAATTACCTGGATTCGAAGGTATTTATCTGAGTGGTCAAGAGCTTTAAATAAAACAGACAGGTGAAGGTCGACCATGTCTCCACTGGCTTGAGTAAAAACATTCACTAACGGCGTCGAACCACCGCTGGTTAACCACCCTAACATACCCCATTTGGCCGCCTGTTTAGCACTGTATTTCGTTGTGGTTTTTGCCTCAGAGCTAGAGCCAGTCCCCAACGAAATAACCAGAAATTTACTATAGTCTATGGCTTCATTACACGGCTTGGAATTATCGTTTTTGTTTTTTTGGGTACCCAAATCACCGTTTTTGTCAATAATATCCCTGCTCACTTCCCCCATAGCCAGTAAAGTCTGAAAAAAAAAATGCAAATTAAGGACAAAATTGTAAATTTGGTAAAATTACAAGGACATTACTGCATATTTGACTATATAATTGAATAAGTGTTATCATTTTGAGAATGCATACTGGGTTATTTGCAGCCACACCACCATCAATGAGGTTATATTCTCTTTCCTCTTCTTTGATGCATACTGGGTTATTTGCAGCCACACCACCATGAATGAGGTTATTTTCTCTTTCCTCTTTGTCGATGCATACTGGGTTATTTGCAGCCACACCACCATCAATGAGGTTATTTTCTCTTTTTTTCCTTTCGAAGACTATGGTTTTAAAGTAATGAGCAGGGAGGTATGTTGGTGCAGCTGAGGTTGCTATGCATATGTCTGAAAGTAAGGCATTCAAAGTAGGGTTTTTTTTCACCTGCATGTTCAAACACGACATGATAAGACAAACCATACATATATGTATATGTATATGTATATGTGGGAACCTGAAAGCTTGAAAAGATGACTGGCTGGAGAAGCTTGATATCAAATGTTGGGATAACAACATTAGTTAATGTCTCATTCAACCTTCTCCCTTCTAGTTTTTTTTTAATAATGTAATGTAAGAACTTGCCATCATATCTTGGTCCTGATAGAGCTTTGAGAACTTTTGTTGTTTGAGAAAACAATGGAAATCTAGTAATAAAAATAAAAATGTTACTTAATTTTATCTGATAAAATACTGTTAGAATCATTATTTGGGTGGTAAAATTAAGCATCATGGAGTCATTTTACTAGGAGTTAGATTGCATTTTACTCTTCTTACTCGAAAAAATAGGTAAGTTAGTCCTATATATTAGATCAAAGAGCAAACCGGTTTTTCTGTTAAAAAATTCATCCATTCTTACTGTTAAAAACTGATCTTATACATTAGCATAAGGTATACGTGGCGTGCCACGTTTTACTACCTAGCTATTCTGTTTGTCATACCAGTTTTTAACAATACAAATAGATAGAATTTTTAACAGAAAAAATTAATTTACTCTTTGATTTAACATACAAAGACTAATTTACTCTTTTTTAATAGAGTGAACAAAATACAATTTGATTTTTAGTTTTACTGCTAAAAAAGTGTGCTGTACCCTGGTTGAGGGAATATTTTAGGACAATTAGTTAAGTAAAAGTCTTTGATGTCTTTGGCAGCAAATAATGGTCGGTTCTTGTCGTTCGGACAAGTTAGCATGGCTGTCACCAAGCCACCGGTGCTGGTCCCTGCTATCACATCGAAGTAATCTGCTAGTCTTGCATCTTCACCGTCCAGTTTCTATGTAATAACACAAAACATAAAATCTGTACCTAGTGATAAGCAAAATTAGGTCAATGTACTTATGGTAGTCTATGTCAATTTGGTTTGTATATATTAGACCTTTCAACTCTAATTCGTTGTTATTGATTGGATATGATTATAAAAGGTTAATACCTTTATTGGGAGAGAAATTGTCTCTATTTTATAATGGTTTTAAAGTAACGATAAATTCATCAACAGATCAGCATGTTCTTAGTCAGAGTTTTGTCTTCAATTCAATAGAGAATTTGAATGCCTAAGATTGCCGGAAGAAATGACAAATTGATAGAACGGGAGCGTCTCATTGGGACCATGAATGGTGCACGGCTACCTACTAAAGGAAATGTGAGCATAGGGCTTATAGGTAATCTTGAGGAGCACATGATACTACTTTATAATCTAGCTCCTACTCTGTAAACCTGTCACCTCTTCGCAGAGTGGGGAGACAACCCTGACAATAGACAATACCACAACCAGTTGAGAGGTCCATTGACATTTTCTCAACAAACTTGAACGTGCCCAACTCGAATTCAAAATTGACTCAAACCCAAAATGACCAGAACAAATAACCTAAGATAACTTGACAAGTAACTAGAAGCGATCAAAAAATAAAATGATTTGAACTTGAAATAACCTGATCTGAAAATCCTAATGATCAAACTCAAATGACCTGGGTCCTAGTCAACTTCTCTAGCTCCCTAAACTTGACCCATATTAATAAGACTAAAATATAGCACATAGTATATGTATATATATATATATATATATAGACATGCTTGTGTGCATGCATGTATATTATAGTGACCGAGTGCACGTACGTACCTGAAGTTCAGATTCTAAGAAACCAAGTATAATTCCAGGGATGATCCCTCTTATTCCACCACCATCAATGCTATGTACGGTGGTTAAAGTTCTATATATAGGAGCTTGTAATTGTTCCTTTACACCCTCCATATATATATATAATCTAAATGGTGTTTGTGATTGAAAGGGAAGCTTGATAAAACCTTAAAGAGCTTTGATATTGGTCTAGTTTATATTAATTTCTACCACATTGATCCTATCCTTAATGGTACTATATGTGGAAAAATTGCATCAAATTTGACCAAACTTTATACTTTTCTTTTAATGGTACGTCAATGGACCACTTGAAAAAATAAAATATAAGTGTATTAAGTTTGTAGCATTAATCGAAGGGTTTTGTTTTGGTTTTACTTTTCTTTTTGGAGAACTGTTGGTTAGACCAAGTTCCCAGAGAATGGTAGATACGAAATTTAAGAGTTAGGTGGTCCATTGAAGATCTATAACCTAACTTCTAAGCACTTAGTTCCCAAGTACACCATATCTATCAAGACTCTACATTGTAATCGATCCTACATTCACTCGATTCCTGTCTAGAATAGCATGAATTTGACACTTAAATTATACATATCTTTTCACTTTGGTATGTAAATTTTTCTATCCTATTTTGGTACTTACATGATCATTTTCGTCCCATTTTACCTGAAAAATTATCGACTCCAATAAAAATGTGACACGTTTCACGTTCTAATTGACAACTTTTATTTTCTTGGGTCAATTGAGATGAAAATAATAATTCAAGTACCAAAGTGGACAAAAAAGCTTAGAAACCAAAATGAAAAAACAGATATAGTTCATGTATTGATATGGCCCTTAAAGTAGTTTTTTTTTAAAATTTGGTAATTAAACTTTTATTGTCCTACTTTTGTATTCGAATTATCCTTTTCTTCTTAGTTTACCCAAAAAAAAAAATACCGACATCCAATTAGAATGTGATGTCACGTTCTAATTGACAACTTGTATTTTTTTTGGGTAAATTGAGACGAAAGTAATAATTCGAGTACTAAAGTGAGACAAAAATAGTTTAGATACCAAAATGAAAAAAACGGCTATAGTTCAAAAGTGAAATCATGAATTAAACTTAAAAAAAAAACGTTTAAATGCATTCAAACTCATAATTTTTAAGTGGCTCCAGAAGAAGTGTGATTTGGTAATGGGGGGTAATTAATGACTGGTATTATGAAACATTCTCTACTTTCTAACATTCAATTATATGTTCTTGCAATCCAATTTTGTAAGATCTATTAGATCTAAATATTATGTAAATCAATTCCTTCAAATCATAAATAATTATTTTAAGATCTTTAGAATAATATGACTTTCATAAGCTTAAGAACGCGATAAATTGATTTCTCCCTCTTGATCTTTTTCCTTAATTATACAAACCCTAAGTGATGGAGGTTATAATCTTTAATGCATTTTTGCATGTGTAACCCTAATAGATAGAGGGAGGATCAATTTATAATGATCAACTTTTAATTCAGTACGTCTATCAAGTAACCAAATCATGAATGAACAGAATTTAATTTCTATTCAAAGTAAAACTCTTATTTCCTTTAAATTAAGCGACATTATTTTAGAATTTATTATATCACATAATTAGGATACAATATCTTGCCAATTTTTCCCTTTCCAGTTGAGCAGACAATTTGTATGTCCAAGTGGTGTGTAAAGCAGCTTTAGTGGACTGGGTTCATGCTCTTTCTATTGGATTATTTGGGGTTTGATTTGATTATTCAATGGCAAGGTTCCCTCTTTTAGAGGTACAATGAAGAAGAGATGATTGGTGGTTGTGGGTGTTACAATGTCAACATTTTGGCTTATGAGAAATGAAATAGTGTTTCATACCTATGATGCTGACGACAGATGTGAGGTACTCAAGAAGGAGAAACAATGGACCTCACGTAATAATTACAACTAAGGATAGGATGGATAATGTTTAGGAACCGGATTGATTTAAATAATTTGTTTGATTTAAAATGAATAAATTATTTAAAAAATTAAAGTTATAAACTTTTATTAAATAGTTATAATAAAATTTAATTTAACCGTTGATCCAATCTATCTATATTGATTTACAGCTCTTTTTAAACTGATATTTCGATCGATTTTCGATTCAACTAATTCGACCAATCAGTCTGGTCAAACTTTTAGAATCGTCTTGATTAAAGTTATCCATGAGTCAAGTAATCATTACGAACTTTGATCACTCTAAGTGTTAATCATTTTGAGTTATTTGTTTGAATCATTTTGAATTCATGTTGTTCAAAAAGGAGAAAAACAGAAAGTTTACTTATGAATTATAGATTATATTTAAAAATTTTAAAAATAATATTTATTTATTAGAAGTCTATTAAAACCTACTATAACTGATCTTAAAACTGACTAAACCGGATCAACTGAATACAACCAGTTAAGTCAGTTTTAACTAAAGGCGAATTTAAGAGGCAGGCAAGGGACTTAGCCCCCCACCCCGAAAAATATTCAATTTAGCCGTTTCTTGAATAATGGAATTTTAAATTAATATATAGTAAAATTACACTTTAATCCTTTCTATTTAATCCCATTAAAAATGATGAAATCATAAAATAATAAAAGATAAAATTATATCTTGATCTCAAAATTTTATAATTTAATTCCAGCCCAACTAAAAAAATTTCAAGAATCTCTATATACTCAGAAGAATCTTTAACCCGATTCTTACATTCAAATATGGGTCTGACACGAATATAAACACAGGTAATTCAAATAAAAAAATCGGAACAACGTAAATAAACCGTGACATGTCAATGATGATAGCCATTTAAACACCACCACTAACAACCCCTAATGCAATGAAACGACAATCTAAGTGATGTTAAAAGCACCAAGAATCAACTATTAATTGACCCATTACTTGATGCAAAATCCTGATTATCTGTTTGTTTAATAATAAATCGGTCAACAATCCTCACAGTATTCAGTGGATCTTGATGACTTACAGATGCACTCCACTTGCTAGGATGTTTTATCCGGTGGCTCCACTGCTGCGGCTGTTTCGCCTCTCCGTCCCAATCGGGATCTAGCTTCCATTCCCTTGGAACCTGCACGTCAAATGGATGAGTGTCCAAATGTATATATTCCAAGTGTGTGATCAATCAGTTCAACTTACAAACGAACTTAACCGACCTTTCAGAAATAAAAACCGATGGCCGAACTGACTTTAAAGAAAAACCGCAATAACAAAACTGACTTAACTCAATAGGTTCGATCTATTGACCGCCTTAACAGAAAAATAAGGAATATTAATGGATTTTGTTATTTTATATTTGGATTTGGGGAATATTATAATGGATCTAGGCTATGTTAGTGCAACTTAAGTGTGAGTATTGGATATGAGTATATATCCGGCACAGATATGATTAAGTTTTTCTAAGTTTTTTCCATGTATTTGAAAGATCCTTGTAAATCATATCTTCATATCCATGTATCAGACACGAGTACTTCAAGAAAACAAAAGAGTCCGAGCCACATAGGATTTGTGTTTGGGCAATATAAAGTCAGTTAACAAATACCCTAAACTAATCCAGAAACCGAAACCAAATTAACCAAATTGCCTGGATTCGGTCAGCTAACTTGGTTTTAACCAAATTCCATTTGAACTGCTAAAATCGTTGAGAGAAAACAGATAGTTGTGTTCTTAACATGCAGCTAAAGGAAAACGGCAATTTCAAATGTCGACGAGAAACCTAAAGAAAAAAGATAGTAACAAGTGAATAAATATTGGCTTCTTACCTTATCGATTGCAAGAGTGAAAACCTCGAGATCACCATCACAGTTAATGTGGAATCGTGTAAATGACTTGTAATTAGCAATTCTAAGAGAGGAGAATGCTTCATCAAAGTGTATATGAAGCCAGTTAATGCAAATATACAAGTAGCTTCCAAACACCAATGAAACCACGGGGGTTGAGAAAACCCAGAAGTAAAGGAAGACAGAAGCATAATATATAATAGCACCTCCTCGGGAAAGTGACTGTATTCCGTACTTGCAAATATTGCTCCGAGTGACAGCAATAACCTGGCAGGCAAATTCTTTCCATCAATATTGACAAGTGAAAAGTTGGTAAAAGTACCATGGAGGCCCCATGCTATTAGTCAAATTGCATTTTACCCCTTTACATGAATCTTTGTAAGTTTGATTAAAGAGCAAATTGGTCATTTCTATTAAAAATTTCATCCATTTCTATCAATAAAAACTGGTTTGGTTGACAAAATAACCAAAACAGCCGCATGTACCTTATTTTGACATACAAGTACCGGTTTTTAACCATAGAAATGGATGGATTTTTTAACAAAAGAATCAGTTTGCTCTTTCATCTAAACGTACAGGGACTAATTTGCCCATTTTTGCCCATTTTTTGAGTAGAGGGGGCAAAATGCAATCTAACTCTTAATACAAGGGCCTCATGGTACTTTTATCGTGAAAGTTATCACATTTCCCAAACAAGGAGAGGTTTCTTACCTCAGGAACATCAAATGCAGACATAAGATATTTGATACATGCTGGATAAAGGCCAAATGTCCATTGCTCTATACGCGCTCGAAGACCAGTAGGATCTGGAAAATGTTCAGTTTCCACCGATTGGTACCATTGGTACAAAGAGTGGTAACCTGAACACAGTAACCAATCGTCATTAACTTCAATTAAAAAGTCAGCATGAATACAGTCATCACGAAACTATCACGTATTAACAATCCTACGATAGCAGAACAGGTGATTAGAATGTAACTCACCAGAAGTAGCTAGCAGTTTATGCCGGATACATGTCTCCAGACCTAGTTCCAAGAGCAGCATGAGAATAACGGCTGAAGCTAGATGTGCAGAAACATGAAGAATTCCAATTATTGCACGTTTCTTGAGAGCCAACTTGGAAGGAACAAATGTGAATGCCAACATCAACAATAGCACCACACCAGCCAACGATACAAAAGAATGTTCCAGCATGTATACAAAAGAATTCCACACCGTGCCAAAGAAACTCCTAAGATGACCAGAAAATGAATCATCTTGCAATATGTGATCGAGCTGACACTAGAAAAAGAGGGAAACAGATTAGTCGGTAGAACATTACAATATTACATGAAACATTCTAAGAGAGAGAAGGGGATCACAGCCAATAATCAGGTCATTTTAGGTTCAATGAGAGTTAAAGTTAGAAAAACCGAGTCAAACAAAACGAACTTCAAAGGATTTAAAAGAAATATACCTGTGGAAATATAGAAAAAACCAATATGAAGTATATAATACCACCAATGAAATCAAACTGCCAGTTCATCTTACGGAACTTCAAGATATTTCCCAATGCAATCTGCATCAAGTTACAGTCCCAATTTGAGTGAGAACTTAGGGAACAAGACAAATGGATTCAAAGAAATAGAAAAGAAATGGAAAAGTACCCTGCTTGAATCATCAAAAGAAGGATAAGCAGCTTTGCACTCGTATGTTTTCCCATAAAATTGGCTAAAATTACTAAACACGTGAGTGGGGTGTAAAAATGCACCTCCGCACCCATTTACAAGAAGATGCTGCACATGAACTGGACCTTCTGAAGGAACACATGAATGACGCATATAATGATGCAGGTCACCAGCAATTCGAAGTTTACACCTTCCTTTTAAGTAATCACATATCAGGTGTGAGACATTCTCGCCCGAAACATTATTCCAGTACCAATCAAGAAGCCAGTGTGGTTCATGGGTCATAATGATCACAGAATCATTTTCACCAACCTGAAAGGAAAATGTAGGGTTCAACCAGCATAACGCATGAATCGCAGTATGCCTTATGCCTTAGGCATCAAAATCAAAATGCATCATACAGGACTCGGAAAGAAAACTAGAGTTATAGCAATGTGAAATCTTTGGAATGCATTAATGCATGACATTACTATGAAACCATAAAAGATAGATGAGTCTTCCATTAGGTTAAAATACACTCCCTCCTTCACTTAGGTGTACTTTAAGTAAAAGTACCATGGAAGCCCTTTTACTAGGAGTTGATTGCATTTTACTCCCTTTACTAAAAAAATGGGCAAATTAGACCTTATACATTAAATCAAAGAGCAAACTGATCTTTCTGTTAATAAGTCTTGACAATTTTTGTCGTTAAAAAATGATTCTTATACGTCAACATAAGGTACACGTGGCACTGTGATTATTCTATCAACCACGCCAGTTTTTAATAGTAAAGATGGATGAAATATTTAACTGAAAGGACCAATTTGCTCCTTGATCTAATGTAAAGGGACTAATTTGCCCAGTTTTTGAGTAGAGGGGGCAAAATGCAATCTAACTTCTACTACAAGGGCTTCCATAGTACTTCTACAGTGTATTTTCTCATAGCAAACATAACAGAAAGGGATAGATCTTAGAAGTAACGATACCTTGGTCTTTACTAATTCAGAAAAGAACTGGAACTGGTATACATCAATGTCGGCATGGAGTGATAAATCGAGACCAAATACCCACCATCTTTTTGGGAGCTGCAAAGCAAAGTAACTCTTCTTTTGTGGCATAAACCAGCCACCCAACCAGCTCTTGTGGCATATATACCTCATAAAAGTATTAAGTCCATCGAACCAATCTGTAAAGTCAGAAGTATAATTCCATTGCACTAAGTTGAATCTTTAGATAGCAATAATAATAGTGAACTTTTTTATTAACAAATACATGAAAACAAATTCTTTGAATTTTTCTTACATGAGAAAAATAGATCACTGAAGATAAATTTTGTGTTAAAAAGTACGACCTACCATGATTTCCAGGAATGATAAAACACTGGGGTCCATTGTATTCCTTGAGTTCAGAAACCCCTTCAGGTAATTCGGGCTTGTTTACAGCAATGTGATCAGGTTTGTACCAAGGTGGAGGCTGGAGAGCATATTGAAAAGGACAAAAGAGGCGCCTTTCATACGTAAACCTTGATGGATTAGGATACCTACAGGCAACCAGGTTATGAGCGATAACTAGTATTATGAGAGTACTTTATGACCAAATCATCAACCAAAAATTCAAACAGCTATGTTAAAGGTTCTAGCTTCACGAATAATAAACAATCAATATGAAAGTACTAACTTACGCAAGATCTCCTCCAATAAGTAGCAGGTCCCCGCGTGGCAGCGTAAGTAGAGAATCATCTTTAGTAAGCAGTATGGAAGGTTGAGCAAGTAGCCGAGCCACAGCATATGACGAGTTTCCACCATCACCGGTATCAGCCATGAAATCAAACCATAGATCCTCCCTTTCACTCAAATGATCATAAAAAAGATCATACTGTTGAGCTCCTTCATGGACCCTGCTCATTGAGGCCTGACAAAAGGCATAAAGGGGGATAGAAAGTCATTTGTTGATGGAATATTTATCAGGAGATTTATCCTTACAAAACAAAAAAGGAAAATATATAAATGCATAAATTATCAAATTTTAAAACTCCACCTGCATCATGCGCATGTCAAACCGGCCAACAAACACAGTTACTGATACTAAGAGGTCAAAAACAGTCTTGAACAAGTCAGCTGATGTTCTGCAAAGTTTGTGATAAGCATACTAAAGTTAAAAAGATTGAAACCTTTTCACTCCTACCACATGGTGAAGCAAAAGGTAAAAGACAAAGAAATATTAAATATTTACCCTGAATACCAAGGAACCATATCTAAGAAATCTGGTTTCATCTGATTCTTTTTCAGCTTCTCATATTCTTCAACAGACAAAGGGTGAGTAAGAGCCCACCTGAATTTGATGTAGAACAACAAAAATTTAAGATAAAGAGTAAAGATCAAGGCATGTAGAAACAAAGTGTACCTCAATGTTCACTGTCCAGTGCCACTGCTATGAAAATGAACCTCAATGCAAGAATACCTAGTAATCTAAACAGTGGATCTCATGCAAGATATATTACAATTTCATTCAAGAACATGCAACAAATACAAATGGTTCACACATTTTGGAACAAGCTAATATACTGCTACCCACCCTGTTGACCTTTCCACTACATAATTGGCAATGTAAAGGCCAATAAATGTAGCCCACAGTGAGTATATAGGAGAAATTTCATCTGAAGGACCGGAACATGAACCACTGCAAGCTATCTGCAAATAAAATATCAAGAGAAAAATATGTAAGGATTAAAAACAACAAAACACACCATAAGAATACCCATAGAGTGATACAGACAATATAAATCTTGTATTCAGTAAGAGCCATACCTCACCATAAATAACCCACTTCGATAAAAGTGGATAATCACTTGCAGAGCCAACTGGAGCAAACCAAGATGAGCAGACTTGGTCTTTCAACTCGTTCATACGAAGAAAATTTGCAAGCCATGTGTTTCTCTCACCTTTTTCCCAAAACCAAATAGAATTTTTTCTTACAGAAGGTTTCTGCTTTAACATTGCACGGTTGCCGCAATGACTATAAAATACACAGCAGGCTATACTAATAACCTACAAAGGGCAAGAGAAGAAAATACCTATAAGCAACAGCATCACACGAAAGGTAAAATCTGCTGTCTAAAGAAAAAAAACCATCATTTGCATCTTCAACACTTACAGCGCAATTCTGGACAACAGTCAAAATTTCTGGCCTCCTTCCAGCCACACGAGAAATAAGACCAAGATACCACAGACCAAAGAATATAATGTGGAAGACAAGGAGAAAGAGAATAGAAGAGAGATATATTGACAAAAACAAAGACAAATTCATCCTCATGTCCACTCCCATTGACTGAAAACTCGGAAGATGATACACGGCTGCAACTAAAATCCACGCTATGTACCTGTGAATTTAAGTTATATGAAGCCACAAATAAGCCATGGCTGCTCATTATCATCCAACTGAATATCAATTTGCAACATGATTAATGAAGGCATCAGATTAGAACACTCACCATCGACTGAAATTTGAATAACTTGGCTTGATAGTCTTCCCAATAAACGGAGACGAAAAGAAATAAAAGAATCCAAGTAAACAGCCATACATAGACCACCATTTGATATTATTATCCAACTTTTCTATCAAAGTATGCATGTTATCTGATGAGATAAAGAACAAACAACCCACAACTACTGCAATTATTGCATGACGTGAATGTTCATGCGGATAACGGTATTTATGCGTTAAAATCGTCCGAACCCTCTCCATTCTGGGTAACAATCCAGCTGAACGCTTATCAGAACCCATTTCTCAAGAACTATTTAGCTTAATTCAATGTCTCACAAATTGCACCCACATTTCCCCCACAAAGGAAGTTGAAAACCATGGACATGACCTGCTCCAGATTCCTGATAACAATACTGTATAAAGCCTTAAACTGGAAGGAAAAAAAAACATAAAATTTAGAGAATTTCTAAATTAGAATATGTAACAAAAACAGAAAAGACTACTAGATTTTAATAAGAAATTTTTAGTTTCCAAAGTAATAAACAATCTAACGATCCAACAAAATCAAATGAACCATTTCCATCAAGCTAAAATGTTCTATAAAAAGAAAAAAGGGGCTAACTAAACCAACACGCAAAAACCACATTGATTATAAAGTTAAAACTGTAATCTTCTACTTCAAAATCATTAATTAACGTAAACCCAAAATTAAAATTCTAGTTGCCTAACTATTTCCTACGTTCCTCTGCGATCAAAAATGCCACTAGGGTTTTTCGTTTTCGCTTCAAATTATATTAAAAATATTAATAATAATAATTCATTATTACAAAGCATTTAAATCATTCGATAACAATCAGAAACAAAAAAACAAAAAAAAAAACCAGAAAACAATCAAAGGGTCTTTGATCATTTGAAAATTTTAAAATAAAAAGTTCAATAGAGATAGGGAGGGTACCTGAAGAGAAAAAAGAAAGGATGCATGTAGAAGCAGTTGATAATGGCAATGGCATATTCTCTTTCACATCTCCAATTAGTTGGAGAGTTTTTAATTATTGTTATTAAAGAGGGAGTGATGTTGAAAATGAATTTCTTAAGTTCAGGATTTGTGAGGATTGTATTGAAAACCGTTTGATTTGGGGGCAGATTGCTTGAAGGTTAAAGAGAGTTGAGAATCCGACAAGTGGAAGACGAGCTACTGGTGCGAAATGTTTTTAGAACTCAACCCCTCTTCCAACTAGACCTGTCCATGGCGGCCCGGCCCGACGGCCCGCCCGAAATATCGGAGGTTTCGGGTAAAAATATAGGCCCAAAATATGAGCTCGGGCTCAACTTTTTTGGCTTGAGCCCGGCTCAGCCCGACCCGAATATAATAAATATTTTTATTTTTATTTTTATTTTTTATTTTTAACATACTTTAAAAATATTTTTTTTATTTTTTTATTTTTAAAATATTTTTTTGTGTTTATTAAAAATCGGGCCGGGCCGGGCCGGGCTTATTATTTTTTCCCGGGCCTGGCCTGGGCAAAGTTTTAGGCCCATATTTCGGGTCGGACCGAAATTTTTTCCAGGCCCGGCTGGACAGGTCTACTTCCAACCGGTAATATCATTCGTCCTATACATTCAATCACTTCATTTCAATTTTCGATTTAATTGATTTAATGTCATTCTCCTAAAAAATACTTAGGTTAATTTTTGATTTCACCAATCGATTTAATCCAATTTAAACAATATTCCTGTGGTGTATGTTGGTATTAAATTAGACTTTTTATTATATTTATAATTAATTTAATTATTTCTTATGTAAAAATAAATATTTTATATTAAAATTAAACTATTTTCACATAATTTTAGTAACAATATATTGACCAAATATGATAAATTATAGATATAAATCTCAAAATATTACTTGAACTTTAATTTAATATGCACGTGTATACATGAAACTCTAATTGTGGTTGAAATATATACTTGAAACTTTGATTTTAATTTAATTATACGCATTTAAAAAATAAATACAAATTGTTTATGTATGCAATATATAAACATAAAACGATGTTTTATCAATAATTGTGTTAATAATTTACAAGAATTGAATTAAATCAAAATTTTATATATAGTCGATTGAGTCTTAAGCTTGATCGGCATGTACATTATTGCAAAGGCAAGAGGACGTGAGTTCAGGTACGCTAAAGTGTATTACTCTTCTATTTATGGGCTGAAGAGGGATTATGAGTTAATTCCCAATATTCAACAATGAAAGGAAAAAGTAAAAGGTCAAAATTCGTTGTTAATCATTCTACTTTTATAGAAGTAGTCCCTATAATTTAAAAGTTAAGAATTAAATCCTCGTACTTTTCAATTTAAAATCTTAGTTCAATCATTAACATTGTTAGTATCTTTTGTTAACTTAATGTATTTATTTTTCTTCAATCATAAAGGTAACCTAATCAATATGCCAAATTGACAAATTTTGATAGAAAATACTAATGATGCTGCATGTTGGACTGAGGTTTTTAAAGCGAAAAAGTTAGAAGACTTAACTTTTAGCTTTTTAAATATAAGGATTAAATCTTAAAATTTGTCAAAGTATAGTACCCGACAATATATTTAACCAAAAAAAAAAAAAAGGCTAACTAGTTGAAGATAAGCATGCACAAGATGGGTCCATTGGTTCTCCATATGAGACTAATGGTCTACTCTTTTTGGGCCAAAGCTAATGAGTTCTGCTTTGAACAAAGCAGGCCCATGAACCGGTTGCAAGGAGCCCATGTGGTTTACATCCATTATCATTGATATTTAAATATTAAAGTATATGTCGATAACGTTATCAACAATTGTTAAGTGAAATGGTAAGGTATATTTTAATTTTAAGGAGAAAACGTTGTTTTGAACATTAAAAATAACATTAATGGTAAAGGCAGCCACAAATCTCAAATATGGATTGTAAAATGGACATGAAAAATATTTTTTTTAAAATGCCCCTATCAAACTCTTTGTGAGATTGATGTCATGCTCCAACCCTAGATTAGATTAGCCTTTTCTTCCCTAAATTTTTATTGACAGAAAAAAGAAAGATAACCGTGGCTTGGATTATTTTATTTTTGGCCCATGTCAGTTTAGTTAAGGCAAGTCAAGCTTGCTAGTCGGGTTTTTTTTTTTTAATGTTTATGTCATTTTATGTTTAGATCAATTTTGAGTCAAGTTATTTTCAAGTTAGAGTTGGACTAATTCAGATTGTTGAATTTGTGAGGAGCATATCCAAGGAGGGGAAAACCCTGGATAAAGTGGCTTTATTACAATTTCACCTCTTAGTATTGTTTTGTAATCCAATTTAATCTTTTTAGTATGAAATTTATAAGTTTACCCCAACCATTTATATTCTTATCTTACTCCCCTAAAATCAAAATTTCCTTTGTACGATAAAATCAAATTGGATCGAGCTCGGATTCGGAATAATCAAAGTCTATATCTAGCTACCACGTGATACGTAATGCATGGACGGTGTACATTCCAAGAACTTTTAAAGGTAGAGATTCAATGAAGCAAAATTGAACCCAAAAAAAAGGTCTACATGTTGCTTTTATACCAAAAAAAAAAAAGTCTCATTCATCTTAGCAAAAGCGTGAAGTTACCAACGCCACCATACATATACGATGTTTTTAAATATAAAGAAACAGTGGGGAACAGATAGTTGCATGGCAAAAAAACAGCACACTTCAAGATTTTTTAAACACAACATTGGACTATACTGAAACATGTCCTGTCATAATGGAATTCAATAGGGGACTTCCATTATAATCAACCAAGCTCCACAATGGTAGCTTCTTCTATAAATACCCATATTTCCCAAAGCATTAAGGCCATATCTCAACTTCTTTTATTTATTTTTCTGTATTCCATTGTTAGGTTTTTACAGTTACTGAATATTTCAGTTTCCATGGCTAAATAATTGCCCTTCTCTTTGTGTTGTTGTTTGCTTATGGAGTTTCATTTAATGAGGAAAGTTTTGAAAGCTGATCATTATGAAGCATTTGTTGCAGACAAGTTGGTACGGAGTATGGTACTGATGATTTCCGGCCCAAAACTCCCGGTCATAGCCCCGGCGCAGGTCATTCTACTGGACCAAACAGAGATGATCATAACAAGGTCTATCGCTTATCATATAAATTTATAGTTGATGCATAGATTGTCGGTATTAAATATAAACCTTTTATTATATATATGTCAGCGATGTACGATAATGTGATGTGTTATGTGTACTCTTCTTTAATACTTAGGGTGGGTCTGGATGGACGATTGGGTGCGGTGCGGTGCGTTTAGCTTACTTTTTGTCTCACGTTACAGTATCGCTACAGTATCTAATCTCATCGCCACCACTGTTTTTACACTAACCGCAAGTAAACGCACCGCCTATCCAAACTCACCTTTAATTTATTTGAATTAGTTTATTTGAATACAATGAATTTTTATGTTATAATTAATAAAAGTAAATTTAGTTTTATTTATATTTTCATGCCAATTTAAATATTACTAAGTTCAGGATTTTGATTGATGTCCTAAAACAGAACATGTTCTAATAACAGGCCAAGTTGTAATCGAGCCGGAAAAGAATTGTCAACTTGCACAACTCAAGGGGTTAATTTCACTTAAAATCCCTAAATTATGATTAAGATTTTAAATTAGTTCGAAAACTTCCAAATACTTTGATTAATTTTTCAAAGTATCGGTATTATATCAATTAAATTCTTTAGTCGAACTTTATAGTCAGCTTGGGTGTTAAAATGATAGTTTGGATTTTAGGTTGGAGAATAAAAAATATGAAAAAAAATTTAAATATGTGTATGTATCGCATTGAATGGAACTCACGTCAAGGTTTTCAGAATTAGATCAGTAGTTGGATTGGTTAGACCTCTGATTCTTGGCTCGACCGGCTCAATCGATTTGTGAGGTTCAATTAAATAAATTATTTAAAATATTAAAAAATAGAAACCCAATTCAACTGGATTGATTGCCTAATTTAACCAGTTCACGAGTTAAATGGATCCTACTCCTCATTCCAGATCGATAGTCTAACCAATTCTCAATCCAATTGACTGATTTCTTATATGATGGATCAATTTTCGATTTGACCAATCAGTTCGATTGTGAAAATAATGTCTGGCGTGCTAAAAGACAACTAATATCATAAATAATCAGAAGGATTATTTATTTTTCTTTAAAATATTAGATCCAATTGCTCATGCGGTAGTCACAAATATATCTATAATTAGATTAACATAAATTTAATTTTAGGAATTTAACTTTAAATCCAAACCAAACAAATAGAGGGATTAAATTATTAAAAATAAAAATGAAGACTAAATTTCAAATTGTAAATAGTTCACGGACTGAAACACAATTATACCTAAATGAAAAAGGTTAAAAGAATGCAGCTGGCGGCGGATTCAGGGTAGGAGATAGAGACCCACGTAAACAGTATCACGTGCATGTCACCACTACAACATGTCAAAATCCAACGGTTAATATTAAACTATATCTTCACTCATCTAACGATCAATTAATCTCCACGTTTCATGTTCCCCGTCACCCTTCGTTTAAGTCCTCTGCTTATAGTTTTAAGTGCTTTAGACATTAGACCCTAGCCGTACCTTTTTCCCCCCCCTGAAAATACTCAGATTTAGCTTTAAAAAAAAAGAACAGGAAATTTATTTCAAAAAAAGAAAAAGAAATTAGATTCAAATTCAATCTTTAATAAACATTCAAAGTCTTTTTTGAAAATTTAATTATCTATTTGTATTTTTTTAATTAATAGCAATAAGAAGGAGATAAGGATGCAGCAAAACGGTGGTTCGGATTCACAAACGGAACAGAATCAACGGCCTCAATAACAACAACCGCCGCCGCAACCGCATCCACAGTGGGTGGCTATGCAGTATCCTCCGTTGTTAATCATTCTACTTTTATAGAAGTAGTCCCTATAATTTAAAAGTTAAGAATTAAATCCTCGTACTTTTTTAATTTAAAAATCCTAGTTCAATCATTAACATTATTAGTATTTTTTGTTAACTTAATATATTTATTTTTCTTCAATCATAAATGTAACCTAATCAATATGCCAAATTGACAAATTTTGATGAAAAATACTAATGATGTTACATGTTGGACTGAGGTTTTTAAAGCGAAAAAGTTAAAAGACTTAACTTTTAGCTTTTTAAATATAAGGATTAAATTTTAAAATTTGTCAAAAGTATAGTACCCGACATTATATTTAACCAAAAAAAAGGCTAACTAGTTGAAGATAAGCATACGCAATATGGGTCCATTGGTCCTCCATATGAGCCTAATGGTCTACTTTTTTTGGGCCAAAGCTAATGAGCTCTGCTTTAAACAAAGCAGGCCCATGAACCGGTTGCAAGGAACCCATGTGGTTTTACATCCATTATCATATATAAATTTGATATTTAAATACTAAAGTATATTTCGCTATTAACAAATGTTAAGTGAAATGGTAAGGTATATTTCACTTTTAAAGAGAAAAAGTTGTTTTGAACATTAAAGATAACATTAATGGTAGAGACAGCCACGAATCTCAAACATGGATTGTAAAATGGACATGAAAAATATCTTTTAAAAATGCCCTTATCAAGCTTTAGCTTTGTTGGTACTATTGCTATACAAGTTCAGGCGTACTTAAGTGTGTTTTTCCCTCCGATTTAAGGGTTGAGGCTGATTGGGATTTGAGCGCATGTAAGTGTGTTTTTTCTCTGATTTAAAGGTTGAAGCCAATTGAGATTTAGCTCTGTTGGCACCATTGCTATTGCAATAGGGAGGTGGGCATGGGTTTGACCGCACGTAAGTGCGTATTTATTCTAATTCAAAGGTCGAGATAAGGTGTATAAAGAAAATATATGTGGATCAAACTTTAATTTTAATGACGTTGTTGCTATTGCATTAATGAAGAAGACGTGAATTAAGTGTGCTTTTCCTTAAGTCTCTATGATCGAAAATCACATCAAATAAACACTTTGAATTATAAATTGCAATCAAGTGGGCCTTTGGAATTATTTTTTTCATGGAAGTCCCTAATCATCTGTTAAATGTTTATGTGAATAAATTGTATTTATAACAGTAAAAAAATTAAAAAAAAAATCTTGCTTCACTGTTTTCCCAATTAATTTCAAACCCACATTCATTTTCCATGATGATCTTCTCCACTAAATTTTCCTATAAACCCCTTTTCCAAGTACACCATATCCATCAACTCCAATTCATAGATTCATAGATTCCTTTGACTTACCAAGATTATGAAAACATGTTCAATGGCTAGGATTTGACGGCTGGTTAAAGAGAAAAAAAGCTCAATTCTCCATCCCATGTTCATCACTAAGTAGTCACAACTAGACCCAATAATTCAGCGAATCTGATTGATTTTGGATTTGGATTAATTTGACTTCGAGTTGAGTTTCAGATTCGAACTGTTTTAATTTAAATTGTTTTGAGTTTGAGTTAGGTTAGAGATGAAAATGAATAATGCAGATTTAAATATTTGTGGATATTTGATTTGTTTTTTGGCAAATTTTAAATATTATAAATTTGAATAATATACAGATTTGAATATTTTAATTTCTATTTGTAATAAATTCAAAGTAGATATGAATATTAACCTTTAGTTATCCATTACCCAAATCTGATTTAATTCTGTGAATTCAAATATTGCGGATAATGAATTTGGATTCAGATATCCATATAAATTATCATATTTACTTTTTAAATGATTGTTTAAAAATATTTTATTAAATGCTGATATTTAGCGAGTTTGAATATTTGATGAAAATTTAATCAATTCTGATTTGGGTAGTGAAGGTTGGATTTAATGCAAATAATAAATGGATTTGGATGTTTAAGCAGATTGTGTATTCGAATTTTACAATAATGACATATATTCGTAGGGTTGTAAATGAATAGAACATTTGATGAACAACTTGATTTTTGTTCGTTTATGTTTATTTTATCAAGCTAAATAAATGAATATGAACAAGTTTTAAAGACTCGTTTATTAAATGAACTGAATGTGAACAAAGTTTATTAAGTTAATTTATGTTCATGAAAAACTCGTTTATTATTTATTTATTATATATTAATACAATTATTATTGTTTATGATATAATTATTAATACTTGTATTTGATTATTTTACATCTAGAAAATAATATATATGCTCATTTACTATAACCATTCATGAATATTGTTTATAAACATGTTTAATTATATGTTTATTATGTACATGTTCATTTAATGTTCACGAACATATTCGTTTAACTTAAATAAACAGACATCAACATACATAATTTGAAACAAGCGAACAAAAACATATATCAAACATACATAATTTGAAATTCTTAACGATCACGAATCAAACATGACAAGCTTAAAAAATAAATGAACGCGCATGAACCAAAGGTTTCGTTAGTTCAAACTGGGTTCATTTACAAGTCCTATATATCAAATTCACTATCATCTCTATTTTGAGTTAAGTCATTCAGCTTTGCTTGTCAAATTTTTTGAGTCAAGTCATCTCGGGTTTAAGTCATTTTAAGGTTACTTATTTGAGTAACTTCAAATTTGAGTTATTAAAGTTTTGAATCAATTTTGAATTTAAAATGAATAGGTTCAAGTTATCAAAATTTTATTATCAATGGGCTCAAGTCAAATTTTGTAAAAGCATCATGAAAGCCTTTATACTAAGAGTCAAATTGCATTTTGTCCCCTCTATTCAAAAAATGAGTAAACTAGTCCCTATACTTTAGATCATATAGCAAACTACTTATTTTTGTTAAAAAAAATTATCCATTTTTATTGTTAAAAAATGGTGCGACTGATAAAACAACCAGATAGTTATTCATGTCACGTATACCTTATACTGGCGTACAGGGGCCAATTTTTAAAAATTGAAATGAAAATTTTTTTTAATAGAATGACCACTTTGCTCTTCAATTTAACGTACATGGACTAATTTATCAATTTTTTAAATAAAAGAGACAAAATACAATCTAACCCCTAATACAAAGACCTCTATGATACTTTTATCGATCAAATTCAAATTAATTGAATCGAATTTTCAAAATGCAATGAACTAATGGGAACCCATTTCTCCATTATCAAAACCTAGCTTATTGGGAAAATAACAACTTCCTCAACTCGAGGAACCAACCATGCTTTAGCCATGCTTTAGACACCGGCCAGTACCTCTCCCCCATTCCCTTATAGTGGAAAGCTCATAGCACACTATACAAACATCATTAGCTTCATTTGACTTCAATATCTTTCATTATGGGTCCATTTGGATTTCTATGGGAGCACAATGGTTCATGCACGTCTTTTACTTTTAATGGTAACAGCTTTGAAATTGCATTGTGGTCTCCTATCGCTACTCGCAAGTGCTTTGTAAAATAATTGCATTTTGGGGCACTTTTATACAATATAGTCGATAAAAGTATCATTGAGGTCCTTATACTAAAAGTTGGATTGTATTTTACTTCTTTAACTTAAAAAATGGACAAACTAATCCTGATATATTCGATCAAATAGTAAATTAGTTATTTTGTTAAAAATTCTATCCAATTCTACTATTAAAAACTGATCTCTATATGTCAAAATGATGCATGTTGCATCTCATGCGTAATTGTTTGGTTATTCTGTTAACCATGCCAATTTTTAACAGAAAGAACTTGTTTGCTCTTTGATTTAACATAAAAAGATTAATTTATCCAATTTTCAAGTAAGACCCCTAATACAAGGGACTTCGAAATGCTTTTACCCACTATAGTCCTTTGAATTTTAGATGTAAATTTGGTTTTTGATGCTCTAGCTTGGCTACATACTTTGCTTCTATACTCTATTGACTACAATGAAAATTCTAGTTTTTTCTTGTTCATTAATTTTACTTATGCTTTTCGTTCCTCTACTTAATTTGATAATTATAATTTTAAAATAAGTATTTTAAGTTTTATTTTATATAGATTTTATTTTATCTGCACTGATGGTATCTTTCCTAAGATAGGCATCAACCTTGTACTTTGATGAGATACTCATAAGAGAATTCCACTCAATCTTTCTCTCTCAAAATCCTCCAATTCATCTTAAATTGATCTGAAAAATTAACTAAAATTCAAAATGATCTAAATTTAAATAACTTTGAATAAATAATTTGAAATGATCTAAACATGAACCGATCATAACTTGAAATATTCAAAATCTTATTGACCTAAATAAAAAAAACTTCAACCCCAAGTCTAAAATTAAATTGAATCAAAATGACAAAAAAAAAAACCCAAATTAGTCTGATTAATCATATTAACTTAACTCAACCCAAAACTAACACAACCCAAATCCAGAATAATCCAAGCTTGAATAACCCAAACAATAACCCGAAATAGTATGAACCTAAGTCGATCAAAACTTGAAATGATCTGAATTCCTATTGACTTGAACCAAAAAAATTCAAACTCAAATCATAATCCAAAATTGACCCGAACTAAAATCACACCAAAAAAGATTCTCCAAGCAGCCGTACCAACCACGCAAAATCCTCCTTAGATTCTTATCATGCCAATTGACACATATTGCACAAATATAGGCTGCACTAGCTTGTCACGCAACTAAGGTTAATAACATTAAAATAGTAACAAACAACAAGGACGAAAATGAAAATTATATAGCAGTAGAAAAAAATTAAAATACCACATGGTATTTCAACCATCAAATGTTGAGCTTGGTATCCTCCCAAGTCAGACAAGGTATGTGATGATTCTTTTTGAAATTTTAAGAATGGCAGAGAATTCATTTTATTCGAGTTTGGAAAGATTTTTGAGGGGCACAAGGAACATTGGAAGACAACTTGGTTTTCCACTTTATGTTCTTTGGGAACAAAAGGCAAACAGGTTGGTGCCATTTTTGATACTTGTTTTTGATATGTTTCCCTTTGCTGTATTTATGCTAGGGAATCTTTTGATGAGCCAAGTTAATGTTCATTTATTCTCTTCTTGATTTGGGTTAATGAATCGAATGCATATGTGTAATTCTTAATAGAAATGAAACAAGAATGGTGAATATGGGATTTTTGGAGGATTGAAATTAAATTATTAAATTTTATGAGAGTTAAAATGTAATTTCTTTTCATTGCAAACTTATAATTTTACAATATTAAGAAAGATTAAATCGTAATTTTATCATTTTAAGTGGGTTAAAATATAATTTTATCATGTATTGACTGATAAATTTCTAAATTTTACAGGGGTTATAGCCTGGGGCAAGCACAAAAGGGGGTAGGGAGTGGCCTTGGTCTTCCCAAAAATAATAGATTTGTCATTTAGTCCCTTAAAATTTATGAAATTATATTTTAATATAATGATAAAATTACACTCTGACCCTTAAAAATAATTTTTTGGCTTTACCCCTAGTAATAGCATAATTTGGAGGCCTTAACCCTCAAATACAGGTGGTTCATAATTTGAGTTTTACCAACAATCTCATTTGATGGGTAATTAATATGTATCGCTTTTAGCTCTTTATGAGATCGATGTCATGCTCCAACCCTAGATTAGGGTAGCCTTTTCTTCCCTAAATTTTTATTGACGGAAAAAGAAAAGATAACCATGGCTTGGATTATTTTATTTCGGGCCCATGTCAGTTTAGTTAAGGCAAGTCAAGCTTGCTAGTCGGGTTTTTTATTGTGTTCATGTCGTTTAGATCAATTTCGAGTCAAGTCATATCCAAAAAGGGAAAAACCCTGGATAAAGTGGCTTTATTGCAATTTCACCCCCTAATATTGTTTTGTAATCCAATTTAATCTTTTTAGTATGAAATTTATAAATTTACCTCAACAATTTATATTCTTATCTTACTCCCCTAAAATCAAAATTTCCTTTGTATTATAAAATCAAGTTGGATTGAGCTCGGATTCGGAATAATCAAAGTCTATATCTAGCTACCACGTGATATATAATGCATGAACGGTGTACATTCCAAGAACTTTTGAAGGTAGATATTCAATGAAGCAAAATTGAACCCAACAAAAAGTCTACATGTTGCTTTTATACCAAAAAAAAAAAAAAGGAGTCTCATTCATCTTAGCAAATGCGTGAAGTTACCACCTCCACCATACATAGACGATGTTTTCAAATATAAAGAAACAATGCATGGCAAAAAAACAGCACACTTCAAGATTTTTTCAACACAACATTGGACTATACTGAAACATGTCCTGTCGTAATGGAATCCAATAGGGGACATCCATTATAATCAACCAAGCTAAACAATGGTAGCTTCTGATAGTTCTATAAATACCCATTTCCCAAAGCATTAAGGCCATATCTCAACTTCTTTTATTTATTTTTCTATATTCCATTGTTAGGTTTTTACAGTGATTGAATATTTTAGTTTCCATGGCTAAAAACGATATCCTTTTTGTTGGTGCCCTTCTCTTTGTGTTGTTGTTTGCTTATGGAGTTTCATTTAGTGAGGAAAGGGTTTTGAAAGCTGATCATTATGAAGCATTTGTTGCAGACAATGTTGGTACGGAGTATGATACCGATGATTTCCGGCCGACAACTCCCGGTCATAGCCCCGGCGCCGGTCATTCTACTGGACCAAACAGCAATGATCATAACTAGGTCTATCGCTTATCATATAAATTTATAGTTGATGCATAGATTGTCGGTATTAAATATAAACCTTTTATTATATATATGTCGAAGATGTATGATAATGTGACGTGTCATATGTACTCGTATTTAATAATTAGATTATTTGAATACGACGAATTTTTATGTTATAGTTGATAACTAGGCTTGTAATGTATTAAGTATACCAAAAAAATGCATCTAATTTATTAGTTAATAAAAGTAAATTTGGTTTTATTTATATTTTTATGTCAATTTAAATATTACTAAGTTCAGGGTTTAGACCGAGACCTTAAATTTTTAAGATTTCAATTTTAGTCTTTATTGGTACTTTATTTTTTTTGTACAATTATTATTTATACCCATGATGTTTTTGGAAAAAGTAAACACTCAACTAATAGACCACAATTTGAGGTTTATTAGTACTTCATTTTTAACTATGTGGTATCATATGATTCATTGATAATGTAGGGTGTAGATAAAGGGGCAAGTATTGGCTTTGGCCCTCCCAAAAAATGGTAAATGTGCCTTTTAGTCCTTTTAAAATTTATGAAATTATAAATTAATATAATGGTAAAATTTCACTTTTTAACTCTTTAAAAGTTAGGATTCATCTCTTACCTTTAAAGTAATTTTCTGAATTTGAACTTAAATAAGGTATAAAATATAAAATGTTTCACAATCTTTTCATCGATTTGAGACATAATAATAATTATTATATGTTGGATTTTTTTAAAAAAAATATTAAATGTTTTTTATATAATAAAAAATTATTAAATGTTTAGCATGTATATGGATCCATGAATATGTGAGTAATTTTATTTCGGATTCGACAAATAGGCCCAAAGGTGTTATCATTGGGCTGCTAGCCTTCGTTGTGTTTTGATTCATGTCCTAAAACAGAACATGTTCTAATAACATGCCGAGCCGAGAAAGAATTGTCAACTTGCACAAATCAAGGGGTTAATTTCACTTAAAATCCCTAAATTATGACTAAGATTTTAAATTGGTTCGAAAACTTCCAAATACTTTGATTAATTTTTTAAAGTATCGGTATTATATCAATTAAATTCTTTAGTCGAACTTTATAGTCAACTTGGGTGTTAAAATGATAGTTTGGATTTTAGGTTGGACATTAAAAAATATGAATCAAAATTTAAATATGTATATATATAGCATTGAATGGATCTCACGTCAAGGTTTTCAGAATTGGATCGGTAGTTGAATTGGTTAGACCTCTGATTCTTGGCTCGACCGGCTCAATAGATTTGTCAGGTTCAATTAAATAAATTATTTAAAATATTAAAAAAATAGAAACCCAATTTAACTGGATTGATCACCTAGTTTAACCAGTTTATGAGTTAAATGGATCCTACTCCTCATTCCAGATCAATAGTCTAACCAATTCTCAATCCAATTGGCTGATTTTTTATATGATGGATCAATTTTTGATTTGACCAATCAGTCCGATTTTGAAAATAATGTCTGACGTGCTAAAAAACAACCAATCTCATAAATAATTAGAAGGATTATTTATTTTTCTTTAAAATATTAGATTCAATTGCTCATGCGGTAGTCACAAATTTATTTATAATTAGATTAACATATATTTAATTTTAGGAATTTAACTTTAAATCCAAACCAAACAAATAGAGGGATTAAATTATTAAAAATAAGAATGAAGACTAAATTTCAAATTTTAAATAGTTCACGGACTGAGACACAATTATACCTAAATTAAATCCTCAAAATCCTAAAAAGGAGAAAAAGGTTAAAAGAATGCAGCTGGCGGCGGATTCAGGGTAGGAGATAGAGACCCACATAAACAGTATCATGTGCATGTCACCACTACAACATGTCAAAATCCAACGGTTAATATTAAACTATATCTTCACCATCTAACGATCGATTAATCTCCACGTTTCATGTTCCCAGTCACCCTTCGCTTAAGTCATAGTTTTAAGTGCTTTAGAAATTAGACCCTAGCCGTACCTTTTTTTCCCCTGAAAATACTCAGATTTAGCTTTAAAAAAAAAGAACAGAAATTTATTTCAAAAAAAAAAAGAAAAGAAAAAAGAAAAAGAAATTAGATTCAAATTCAATCTTTAATAAACATTCAAAGTCTTTTTTGAAAATTTAATTATCTATTTGTATTTTTTTAATTAATAGCAATAAGAAAGAGATAAGGATGCAGCAAAACGGTGGTTCGGATTCACAAACGGAACAGAATCAACGGCCTCAACAACAACCGCCGCCGCAACCGCATCCACAGTGGGTGGCTATGCAGTATCCTCCGACTGCTGCGGCGGCTATGGTAATGCAGCATCAAATGATGCAACCGCAACACTTTGTTGCGCCGCCACCTCCTCCGCCTCAACACTACGTGCCTTATCATCATCAGTATCATCACCACGGTCACGCGCTGTCGCAGCAGCAGCAGCAAGGATCTGGTGGTGGCGGCGAGAATAAGACCGTTTGGGTTGGTGATTTGCATCATTGGATGGATGAGAACTATCTTCATAGCTGTTTCGCTTCTACTGGCGAGGTTGAAACTTGATACGAATTCCTCTTAATTATATTGATTTGTTTTTAAAAAAATTAGATGCTTAGTTTTAATTGAATGATTGGCTGTGAATATGTTTATATTTCATTAATTATTGAAATTATATTTGTTGTGGTTTCTGCAATTATGGCACTGTCAATCGATTGATATGCTTGTGTGACTAGTGTGTATGTAAATGCACGTGAGAATGCTATAAGAGCACTTATTTTGTACTATTTATGGAGATTATTCAAATTAAATGCATCTTCATTGACTACTATTGATGAAAATAGTAATCTTACGAGTATTGTTATAGGGTATTTGTAGCAAAAAGATGGGGTTGTGTATCTATGTCAGTGTTATTGGTCTTGGTATGTAGCTCGCGTGGTTGTATATATAGAATCAAATACTATGAATGGGATGAGTATGAACCAGTAAACTGGGTGTAGTCAATTATTGATTTTGCTATTTGAGGCATTTAAAGATAATACAACAAAAAGCTGATTAATTAACTAGAGCCTGAAACAAGTTTGGAATTTGACTTTCTTGGTTGAAGATATTGTTTGGAATGTTAAAAAGCTGTTTACAACATATATTATGAATGTTGAGGTTAAATTACATGTTAAATTCAAAATATCTTGACTTTTTGGCCTATGTTGATCTATGCAATATGTTCAGTACATTTGGCTTAAATGTAAGGTTCGCTTATTGTGATAGAGCCTTTGCTTAAATTTAAACCAAGTATGATTGATTTTAGAAGGCAGAGGCACAGGAAATATAGAAATCTGATTTAAGGGTTCTAGTTGCTTGTCTAATAATTGATATTTGGAATTTATTTGAGCAGATTGTGTCCATTAAGGTCATTCGCAATAAGCAAACTGGTTTATCAGAAGGATATGGATTTGTGGAATTTTTTTCACATGCAATGGCAGAGAAAGTTCTTCAAAATTATAGTGGCATGTTGATGCCTAATACAGAACAGCCATTCCGCCTGAATTGGGCTACTTTTAGCACAGGAGAGAAGCGCTCAGAAAATGGTCCTGATCTTTCTATTTTTGTAGGAGATTTAGCTGCAGATGTTACTGATAGCCTATTGCATGAAACTTTTGCTAGTAAATATCCTTCTGTTAAAGCTGCAAAAGTTGTAATTGATGCTAATACTGGTCGATCAAAGGGTTATGGTTTTGTGAGGTTTGGGGATGATACTGAAAGGTCCCAAGCCATGACTGAAATGAATGGTGCATATTGTTCAAGCAGGCCTATGCGTATTGGTGCTGCAACTCCCAGGAAGTCATCAGGGTATCAACAGCAATATTCTTCACAGGGTATTTGATTATTTAACGTGCTTTTTCTTTATTTGTTCTGTTTAAGCTTTAAAGGATTGGTACATCTTAAAATTTTAGTTAAGGAGCTACCTTTATTGCTACAAGTGCTTATCTTTTTACATTCTGTTTCTTGCTGCTTGCATTTCTTTGTTTTTTTTCCTTTGGGGATGCTTTGTAGTAGATGTAAAAAGTTTATCTCGAGTCTTGCCTCACCTTACCCTTTCATATTTGGTGCTGCTTCCCTTACTTTGACTTAAAATTTCAAACCTAGCAGATCAGTGATTCCTTCTGAGGCACTTTATGATTTATCTAAGCTGCCTTTCTTTTGGTTATTAGATTTTGTTGACATCAAATCTTAGCTTTTTGGGGCAATAAAATGCTACTTTTCTGTTTGTTTTAGTGTAACAAAGTTCTTACATATCCCGCTTTTCCCTTTCTGTTGGGCAACTTGGTTAAGTATGGGTTTGGATGGGCGGTGCGTTTACCTGCTGTTAGTGTAAAAACAGCGGTGGTGGTGAGATTAGATATTATAGTGATACTATAGCGTGAGACAAAAAGTAAGTTAAACGCACCGCACTGCACCACACCGCCCATCCAAACTCACACTAGCCTCTTTTGATGGGGTTTATGCCTTCCTAACATTTCTATTTGTAAGTACCTTTTTTCATGCAATATAAAATAGCATCGTCAGTGACCACAGCTGAATTTCAAGGGTCACGATTCCTGTTTTCTTTTATGAGCAATAAAATAGCATAGGAATTGTTAAAAGTTGATCAGCTATTTCGTATGTTGCTTTCAGTAAGGACTAGTTTGTTGTTGGTTTTGAAGAAATATAAAGGTTATTATACCGACTTGATTTTTTTTTAAATCGAAACCATCATAGATTTGTATTCTATGAGAGAAGCTAATTGGGTTATCTCAAATTTTGATAATGTGTGATTGACAAATTCCATTATTGTTTCATGACCGTAACATACTTTTAGTTGAATTGTGTCTAATAATGAATCTTTAACTTCTTTCATTCCTTTTTCTTTTCATTTTCTTTAATAGAAAAGTTGACTTTTGTGGCAATTTCATGATTGGCATTATAAAATAATGTGAGTGCTTGGATAATTGCCGACTCCAGATGCTTATTTACCTGGTTTTATAATTGCATCCTTGCAAACCTTTTGGTGTTCATTCTGGCCCCATCTATTTTCGACCACTGAAGGCAAATTTAACCGTTACAGTATAAAAGCCTTTAGGATTTTGCTTGATACATTCGCTTTCTTTTTTTTCTTGGAAGGTGGCTATGCATCAAATGGTTCTTCAACCCAATCTGATGGAGATTCTTCAAATACAACAGTAAGTTTTTAAGCTTCTTTTGGCTTGAACTCTCAGGAGGACCAAAATCTGTACCTCCTTTGGCTAATCAAAATTTATTACAGATCTTTGTTGGAGGGCTTGACCCTAATGTGACCGAGGAAGACCTCAGGCAACCTTTCTCTCAGTATGGTGAATTAGTCTCTGTTAAAATACCTGTTGGAAAAGGATGTGGGTTTGTACGATTTGCCAACAGGTGAAGTTTTGGCTATATTTTTTTGCTTTTGCCTATAGAAGACTACTATATTAAAGGTGTGATCTAGTTACTGTTGAGTCTCTAACAGGAACAATGCTGAGGAGGCATTACAGAAGTTGAATGAAACGAATATCGGCAAGCAAACAGTGCGTCTCTCTTGGGGTCGCAATCCAGCAAATAAACAGGTCTTTATTCTCTATCCAGTTCCCCTTTCACCGTTAAGAAAGGGTTAAAGTACCTAGGAGGTCCGAGTATTATAGGGACCAGATCAAATTAGTCTCTTTATTATTAAATAGATTAATGTAGTCTCTATACTATTAAAAAGAATCAAATAATTGCAAATTGCATCAAAGCTAACATTTATTGTTTAGAAAATATCTTGAAATTTTTTTTTCAATTGAAAACAATTGCAAATAGAAGATTTCATTTACAGAACCATAAAAACTTAAAATACTCTCTATTAAACAATAAATTATATTTTTTGAAACAGTAAATGTTAATTTTATTCCAGTTTGGTCTTATTTGATTCTTTTTAATAGTACAAATTGAGGGACCTCTCAAGTACATTTACCTTAAGAAAGCTATGGTGAATTATTCCTAACCTATTATTTTGTGATATTGCAGTTTAGGGCTGATTACAGTAACCAGTGGGGTGGAGCTTACTATGGAGGGCAGGTCTACGATGGTTACGGCTATGCTTTGCCACCACCAAATAGCTTAGGCATGTACGCGGCTGCAGCCACCGCATACGGGGCATATCCGATCTACGGCAGTCATCAGCAGCAGGTAAGCTAAAATAATAACAGCAGGAGAGATGTTATAGCTCTAAGACACTTGAACTAGAAAAAAAAAAAGAGGGGTAAAGGGGGACTGGCTTGTTAGTTGTTACTCCATAACTCTCTCTGGGTTGTGTAGAATTCTTACATAAATCCCTCCAAATATGGAGTGGAACTGAATTTTGACCCCTTTTTTTAAGTAGTTTTGTTTTTTTAGGGATTGGATTCATTATTTAATTTTATGTGTTCAGTTAAAAAGAGAAACTTGGTGATTGGGATATATGAATTGGCTGACGTGTGTGGTAGTGTGCTTGATGAATAATTTAAGTTATATTCATAAATAAGAATTTGTTCCTTTCATTTGCTTCTTGTTATTCATATTTTCACTCTAGTTGGAACTTGGAACACCATTTTTGGTAACTTGGATTGCATTTAAGCTATATTATGGTTATCTGAACTGGATTGGTTTGACCAGGAACTGGTTAGAATACCAGTCCGGAAAAAGGCTTTAGACTGGTAGAGCTCCGAATCGGTATGAACCAGTTGAATATTTTTAATATTTTTACGAATTTTTATGATTTATTTAATCAGATCTTCCAAATCGGTTAGATCAATTAAAGAATATATATTTTTATGTAAATTAGCATGTTAAAGAATGTGTTTTTACATTAGTATCAGCGTTTTCCTTTATTTCATTTTTATGTAGTATATTATATTTAATTTTGGGTGACATTACTTTGAATGTTTATTTCTTCTTCTTCTTCTTCTTCTTCTTGGTTTTTAATTTTTTTAAAAATTATTTAATAAAATTAGAATATTGATTCAGTGATGCTAATTAAATTTTTTAACTAGTAAATCAAAAATCAAATTGAATTAAACACATTTAAATTATAATGGAACCGATTTTAAAAAATCAAATTGAACTCAATTTTTTTTCTCTCCATTTCTTTTTTTCTCTCCAGATCAGACTGAAGATCTGAAGGTCGCGTGTTCGATCCACGCTCACCCCATTATAATTTTTGTTTTGCCAAACAAGTATTTAGATGATTAATTGGATAAGGTGCCAAACAAACAGCGCCCCTCTCTTCCTCCGCTGCCATGTTTCTTCTTCTCTGCAACTCCACACTTCATAGCTGACTCTCTTTCTCTGCTTCCGTGATCAGAGCTTCTTTGCCTTCGTTTTTTGTCGTCTTCTCAAGCCTATCAACCCATTGAGGGTCTGGTTTGAACTCGCACCTCTTACTATTTTTTTTTTAAATCCTTCCGATTTTGTCAACCTCTCTAAATTTATAGGTGATAGAAAAATCTAATCAGCTACGATCGATTATTAAAATCTAACAATATTATAATGTTAAATGAAAATTTGGCATTCAAGGTATCTACGGTGTGATCTGTATCAATCTAAATTGGAATCGAGTTAGTCTGTACAATAGTTTTTGTCAAGGTAGAAGGAAATTGAATTTAGCATACCATTGGAGAAGCTGCAAATAAGATTTATACCAGCAAAAATGGTTTTAACACATATATAGTGGATAGCTCAGTTGGCAGAGCATCAGATAAAAGATTTGAAGGTCGCGATCAATTTTTTTTCTCGTTAATATTGCTTTAAATATGCTATTTACGAGTCGAATTGATTTTGGATCTGCTTTGAGCTCTCAATATTCTCCTTGCTTGATATTCATATTTTCACACTAGTTGGCACACCATTTTGGTAACTTGGATTGCTTTTAAGCTTGTTGATGCAAAGATCAGACAAGCGGAAGTTATAGTAGGTCGATTTCCTTCGTTTAAGATGGCGCAGAGAGCCGATTGTCTTAGCGGTGAATAATGAAAGGAGCAAACTCTCTCGTGGAGAGTTACGGAGAAAGATGAAGCTTGCCAATTTCGTATGGACAAGGAGCTATAAGACCTCTTGTATACGAGTGAGGCGTTAATTGAGATACATTGTTTGCTCAATTTAAAATTAAAATATAAATACACTAATATTTTTAGTAAATGGGTGAAGAGTTGGCGAGAAGGACCAATTATTAAATTACACATGTTTAGTACGGTTGAAAGTGTATGGATATGCTAATTGAGCAATATTTAGTTTGGGTGTTTGCTTTGTAACTTTGTAATTTTATGTCATATTAGTTTTCTTATCTTGAATTTCAGAACTTTAATTTGGATTTGATTTTTTTCAAGATGAAAATATTGATGTGACCTAAAACTATTGGAAAATAGATACAAAGGACGTGACGTCACTGTTTCATACAATCCTTTCCCTTAGGTTAAGTATCTTAATAGGCTAGAAGCGGTTCTTCTATTAAATTTAGTGAACAGTTTCCTCTTAGGGTGTTTTCTGTATTTTTTTTGTTGAATTTAGTTAAGTGCATTAAGAGGCTAGAAACTGTTCTAATAAATTTAGTGAACTGTTTCTTCTCGGACTGTTTGCTTTATAACTTTGTTAAATTTAGCTAAATGTCTTAAGGTTAGAAGCAATTCTTGTATTAAACTTAGCTGTTCTTCTATTGCATTTTAGTTATATATTTGTTTTGGTTATGGTTATTTGAATTGGATCTGTTGGGATTTAAAATTGGTTAGGGTACGGGTTTGAAAAAAGGTTTTAGACTAGTAGATTTGTGAATTAGTATAGATTGATAGAAAATCGGTGGTTGAACCAATTTTAATATTTTTCAAATAATTTTACAAAACTTTTAATGAATTATTTTATTGAATTGTTCAGACCAACTAAATTAATGAACCGTGATCGATCAATTTATATTTAATCATGTTTAAAAATATATATTATCAGTTAAATTAACATGTTAACATTTCGTGTTACATAGGTTGGAATATGTTTTTACATTGGTAGTTGAGATTTAATTTTTATATTTTTGAATTTTAATATAATCATCCAACATCTAAGATTAAAAAAAAAAGTATAAAACGGATATTTAATTGATTAAATGCATAAGGCGCCAAACACATTTCAATGGCGCCGTTTTCTCCAATTCCTCCCGCCATGTTCTTCTTCCTTCTCTTCTAACCTGCAACTTCATACTTCAAAAAAGCTGATCTCTCTCCTTCCATGATCGGAGCTTCATTGCATTCATTTTCGTTATCTTCGCAAGTGATCCAGCATTGTTAACACTACAAATCTTGAAGTAGCCGCAAAAATGCTCATTCACGTTCTCTGGATTAAACTCTTAGGTACTCTCTTTGATTTCTTTTCTTTTTGTTTTTCATCTCTTTTAAATCATTCCAATTTTATCGATCTCTCTGTTGTGTGTTTGATCAAAGTTTACTGTATTTTCCATTTTTATTTTCTTTTACAATTTTACTGATGAGTTGAATCGATTTTCGATCGGTTTTGTATTTTTAATATATTTTCTCGATAACATTGCTTTAACTACGTCATTTTTAAATCGAATTGATTTTAGATCTTTGAATTTCCTTATGAGTTGAATTAATTTTAATTTTCAATCCTTTTCTTGATAATATTGCTTTAATTATGCTATTTACCAATCAAATTGATTTTGGATCTGCTTTAAATTTCTCTTGCTTTTACTATTTCACTTATAAGTTGAATTTATTTTGAATCGATTTAGATTTTTCAATTTTTTTTTCTCAATAATTTGATAAGGCGCCAAACACATTTCAATGGCGCCACTTTCTCCTGTTCCTCCATCATGTTCTTTTTCTCTGCAACTTCAGAAAAGCCGATCTCTTTCTCTCCTTCTATTACCGGAGCTTCTTTGCTTTCATTTTCGTTGTCTTCGCAAGTGATCTAGCATTGTTAACACTACAAATCTTGAAGTCGCCATCGTCTCCAAAGAACGAATCAAATCGCTCTAAGGTACTCTCTTTGATTTCTTCTAAAGCCTTCAATTTTTATCCATCTTTCTATTTTTTTTAGAAAAAGATAATGCATTAAGATTGCTTTAATGTTCTATCATATTGTTTTGTGTTATCAATGTCTCTACGTTGTGATTTTGGATCACTCTAATTACAATAGTTCTAGGGAGGTTGAATTTAGGAGAAAACCTTCAAATAAGATTTAAAGTAGTAAAATTGAACGGTAAGCATCTGCGGGGATAGCTCAGTTGGGAGAGCGTCAGACTGAAGATCTGAAGGTCACGTGTTCGATCCACGTTCACCGCAATTTTTATTTTTTGAATCGGGTTAATTGAGATCAGGGCAGGTCTAACGCTTGAGTATTCCTTTTTGGATTGAGTCAATTGGGGTCAGGGTAGGTTTAAGGCTTGAGTTTTTTATTTTTGGGGTTGGTTCATAGAATTAATTAAGGTTTTGACATTTTGAGTTTGAATCATTTAAGTTCAAGGCTTGGATTCTTTTTTATAATTTATTACGAATTTGTATCATTCTTTATTTTTAGTCAAGTGTTCGATCCAGTTCATTGCATTTTTTATTTTTTGGATTGTGTTAATTGAGATCAGGGCAGCTCTAAGACTTGAGTATTCTTTTCTGGATTGAGTCAATTGGGGTCACAATAGGTTTAAGGCTTGAATTTTTTTTTCGGTCGGTTCATAGGATTAATTAAAGTTTTTAAAATTTAAAGTTTTGACATTTTGTGTTTGAATCATTTAGGTTCAAGGGGTTTTTTTTATAATTTATTATGAGTTTGTATTATTCTTTATTTTTAGTCACTTTAGGATTTTTTTTTGTCCAACACATTAGGATTGAATCAATTCTGAGTTAAATTGGTTTTGTATTGAGTCAATTGGGATTTTAAAGCTCTTATGTTCTGAGTTTGAATTATCCGAGTTTAAGGTTAAATTTCTCTTTTTTGGAGTTAATATGTAGTTTACTTTTTGAATATTGTTAGTACTTAAATTTATATTTTGTCATCTAAATTGGTACTTTCAGACTAACATTGTTAGTTTGTGTTGACGTGACACGAATAATTAATTTAATGGTGATATGTGTCGATGTCTCAATATACTATGTAATGAGCATAAATTAAAATATATATATATTTAAAAGTAAATTAATTAATTAAAAGCATAAATTTTTTAGCTTTATTTTAATGTGAAAAAATTATATATATATTTAAAGGTTTTTTTGAAAATTTTGAAATTTATATATGTGGTATGTTAGTATAAACTAACGGTGTTAGTGTAGAATAGACTTGGTCATGAGTTAATTCACTCACTTTAGATTGAAGGCCCATCTGAAAAATTAGAGAGTTTAGATAAAAATACGAGACTCAAAAAATGAGCTTGAGTAAGTTTTGAGGCCAATTTTTTATATGGGCTGAGCCTTGGACAAGATTTTTTTTTGCTTGAGCACGACCTGGATATATTATATTATTAAAAAAAATTATCCAAAACTTAAAATAAAACTCACCCAACTAAATAACTCAACCCAAAATATAAAATTTTAAAAATTATATTTAATGTAATAAAATAATTATTATATTTATTTGTGTTTTTTAATATAATAAAATATTTATTATATTTATGGTAGTGTTTTTAATATAAATACTTTTCAATGTATTTTTCATATGTTAGAAAAAAATATTTTTAGTGCATTTAGTGTACTATATATATTTTAAATTTATTTTTAAATAAAATTGATCTAAAAAAATCAAATATGGACGGATTGAGTTGACACTGAGTTTACTTTTCTTAAATTGGATCAAGCCTATGCAAAAATATAAACTCATTTTTCGAGTCGAGACAAGCTTAGAAAATTGATCTACATACCTTGCATGGACGGACCCATGAGCAAATATATCAACCTATATAACCGAATACAAATTCAAATACTATTTAAATATTTTTAGAGAAGTTCGAACAGAAAACTAAATATTATCAATTTTTTTAGTTCATTACGAGTTAAATAACTTTTTTTGTCATTTTAAATTTGGATATTTGAAGTTGCTTTTTCGAATTTTTTAGTTTCTATCTAATTGTTCAATCTAGTTTAGGTTGAAGTAAATTTGGATTAAGTTGATAAATTCAGATTATGAAAATTTTGAGGTAAAATCAAATTATATTAGATTCAAATGGCGCTACTTTCTCCTCTTCCTCCGCCGCCATGTTTCTTCTTCCTCTTCATCTCTCCACACTTCATAGCCGATTCTCTTTCTCTGCTTCCATGATCGGAGCTTTCTTTGCCTTCGTCTCCGTTGCCTTAGCAAGTTTATCGACGTCATTGACTCTCTGGTTTGAACTTTCATCTCTTAGGTACTCTCTTCTTTGATTTTTTTTTTTTGTTTTTAAATTTCTTTTTAAATCCTTTCAATTTTTATCAACCTCCCTAAATTTCTAGGTGATAGGAAAAATTTAATCAGCTACGATCGACTGTAAAATCTAATAATATGATAATGTTGTTAAATGAAAATTAGTCTGTAGATAAATTGTAGTCAGGGCAGATGAAAATTTGAATTTAGCATCTCATTGGAGAAATTGCAAATAGGATTTAAATTTTCAAAAGCTGTAGCATTCATTTGTGTTGCTTCATTGAGTCAATTTGGGTTATAAATTTTTCCAGCTTTATTTTTTTTTTTGGATATCTTTATTGTTTTTATTGGTTTTCAGACTAAGGTAGATTTAAGGCTTTAGCTCTTTTTTTGGTTCATCGAGTCAATTGGGGTAATGGTATTTTTAAATTTTGTAGTTTTGAGGTTGAATCATTTAAATTCTAAAGCTGGTGTATTTTTGGATTTATTTGTAACTATTTTAAATTATTTTTTATTTCAGTCACTTTCTGTTTGGATCATTTTAAGTTAAATTGGTTTTGGATCGAGTTTTTAAAAATTTAAAATTTTAGTTTTTTGAGTTTGGATTATTCAAATTTGAGGTTTGGTTTTCTTTTTTATTTGAGTTTATATCATTTTAAGTTATTTATTCAAATTATTTTAGATTTAAATTGTTTAGAATTCAAGTGAATTTGAGTTTAGATAAATCTGAATTCAAGTTAAATAAATTCAAATTATAAATTTTTATAATAAAATCAGATTAAAATAAATTGATTTTAAATTAATCGAATTGAATTATGGATGTAGATTAAAATTTACTGTTATATTAACTATTTTAAATAATCCCACAATAAAAATAAAATATCAAGTTATATTAAATTAAAATACATAAATTTAAATTTAAATTTTAGCATCATAATGCATCAAAATATGAATTTCAGCAGTTGTTTAAAGAGAAAAACTGAACGGCTTCAGGTAGATTTTCTGTTAAAGCGGGAAAATATTTAATTGGTTAATTGGGCAGAAGGCGCCAATCGCATTTCAATGGCGCTACTTTCTCCTCTTCCTCCGCCGTGTTCTTCTTCTCCTCGACGGTAACTCCACACTTCACGGCCGATCTCTTTCTCTCCTTCCATGATAGGATCTCCTTCGCCCTCGTCTTATTCGATCTGTACATTTCAATGGCGCTACTTTCTCCTCTTCCTCCGCCGTGTTCTTCTTATCGGCGGCAACGCCACACTTCACGGCTGATCTCTTTCTCTCCTTCCATGATCGGATCTCCTTCGCCTTCGTCTTAGTCAATCTTCGCAAGTGATTCAACATGTCATTGACTTCAAATCCTAAACCAGTCGTCGTCACCGAATGAACGAAGGAAAAGATGCAAAAATGCTCATTGACAGTTCTGGTTTGAACTCCCATCGCTTTCCTTTTCTATTCTTTGATGGTAAAATCGTGTTATAAAATTGTGAAGGTATAAGTTAATACAATGATAAAATTTCATATATCTCAATTTCGAAAAATTTATAATTTAATTTCTGCCTCTTAATATGAAAAATTTTGACTTCGATCCTGAATATTAAGATTAATTATCGTATTGATGTGTTGTTTTATATAATTGATTTGTGATAATAATATTTATGATCTTGTTAAGTGAAAATCTGGCATCAATATTTTACAGTGTGATCTGTATCACTCATAAATTGAAGTCGAGTCCAGCTTTAGTCTGTAGAACACTTAGACCTGTATTAAGTGTTATAGCTAGGGCTTCGAATGGTAGACATTAGGGTATACATTGGAGGGAGTGAAGATAAAATATATTTGTTTAAGCACAGTTCTAGAAAGCATTGGCGGGGATAGCTCAGTTGGGAGAGCGTCAGACTGAAGATCTGAAGGTCGCGTGTTCGATCCACGCTCACCGCATTTTTATCTAATTTTGAAGATTATATTCTTTTAGCTAAGTTCAGGTTGGAGCTTTTTTAGGTTCAGATTATATTCTTTTAGTTAAGTTCAGGTTGGAGCCTTTTTAGGTTCAGATTACCTAGGTTTGAAGATTTTTCTAATTAAGTTCGGGTCAATTCAAGCTAATTATTTTGGGTTTGGTTGTTTGTTATCGGGCAAATATACATTTTTGTATTTGAACTTAATTTTAAACAAGTTTATTTTGTTCAAATTAGTACTTGAATTTTGACTTTTTGATCTAAATTAGCACATACATTAAATGATTTATTTGAACCATGAAGCCAAATTCATATACCTAATTAAACCAAAAAAAGTTTAACTACCAAATTAAACTTTGAGGTCAAGTCCTTAGTACTTAATTGAACCTTGAAGCCAAGTCCAAATATCGAAAAAGTATATTTACCGTTTGTTTTCTTAATTCAAAAACAACAATCTTCCCTCATTGATGATTTCAATGCAAAGATTAGATCTAACTTTGCTCTCATTAGAGTACAAAATGGGTGGTAAATAAAACAAGGAAAAAAGAAGAAGAAAGCAACCTGTTTCTTTTGGAAATCCTTTAATGTCTAGGATTAGATGTTATGAATCTAAAATGCTCATGTGAAGTGGAGTGAGTGGCAAACTAGTTATGGGTGTTGGTTCTTCTTAGGCAAAACCAAGAAAATAACAAGATACAAGCTAAAGCTAGCTTTGTAGTTGTTTTACTTGTGCCATGAAACTAAACTAGAAAATAAGATTGTTAAAATAAAGTTTAGGTATATTGATAAAATATAATAAAATGTGATTAACTAAAACATGTTTTAATAAATTAAATAGACATGCCAATCGAGTCTATTGTTGTCAATACAAGAGAACGTGGGTTCGAGTGCGTTGAAGCGAATTATCTTCCTATTTATGAGTTGGAGATGAGTTATGAGTAGTTCTAAATATTGTTTCAAAAAAAATAAGTTTGATAAAAAATAAATAACACGATAACAAACATTATACTAAAAATATTAAATTTTTTTGTACTTTAATTTGTTTACATTTTTACTTTTTGTTGACTTTTTAGTTTAATTTTAGTTTTTTTTCAAATACTTTAGTTTTGATATTTTTACACCTATTATAAAAATATTTATAAATCCATTAATTTTTATATATTGGTCTTCTGCAACGTATTGGACCTATCTCTAATATATTCGACTTATTATTAACAATAATTTTGACTAATTGGTTAATGTTAATTACTTAGTTTCAAAATGAATTAATCAATAACTAAAATTTTTAAAAACCTTCAATTGATCCCTAACTGAATTAGATTCGTTGACTAATCGATTAACTAAACTAATTCGGTTTGGTTGGTTAATTCTGTTAAAATTAAAAAATGCACGCCCCTAAATATACTCTAAAACACAATGCTAAAATACACCATTGTGGGTCATTAAGGGTTTTGGTTATTTCATATTTAGATAATTTCGAATTACTTGTTAGTTCATTTTGAATTTCGATTCATATTGTTTTAAATTTGAGTTAATTCACGTACGAGCCAATTTGAGTTCAATCTTTTGCCTATGACATTTTATGATCAAATTGATGGAATCAAGTTTGGATAAAACTGAAGACTTACGAATGTCTTTTGCAATGATGATATTTCTAGGGACAAAGTTGGGGTTGTGTAAAAGCAATCATACTTAAACTTTACTTTCAGCCCCAACCCAATGTGGCTTTTGGTTCATGCCACTTAATAAAAGATATATACCTTTTTTCACTTAGTTGTTTTTGCCCTTTTTTTTTATGAGGATATGGATTATTGTATCAACCCCCCATTGCCAATTTGCTTATCCAATTTTTCTATTTTGGCTTGACTCTCCTACTTGAAAACCTAAAAGACTCCAAAAACCCATGGGAATGGACTGATTTGTAGCTTCCATAGACAGTAGGACCACTTACCTTTGATGCCTATGCCTTTTTGATCTTTGATGTCTTCAATACTCAAGACATTGTTGATTATGATCTATTCCCTTTCACATTCACACTAATTCCTATATGCTTAATGTTTTGCTTGAAGTATTGGTTAACTTGAATCATCACTAATTTCTCATTTTAGTGTTTACATTCTATTATATCTCTTCCTTAATGTTGAAATTAATGATTGTTAAGCTCAAATGGTAATATATTCTAACAAGCACAAATATGAGATATGCTTAGTGGATGAGGTGCTCTCACTTGATACGGCTAGAGATGATAACAAGGCAATGTAGAGTTGTTTTTTTGCCCATCTTGACCTCTACAGATTTATCCTCAACATAACTAGACCCGACTAAAAATTAAATGTTAATTTACCCACCTCGAAAAATCAAAGATATACTTAGCTCTAACTTGATATACCATAGTTTTTAACTTTTTATTTTTTTATTAATAATAATATTTTTTAATGATACTATTAATTCTTTTATAGGTATAGTTATGTTAGAGAAATACTAATATAAATTTTATTATATATATTTTAAACTAATATTATATGTAAAGGGTGTTTTGGTAAATATCTTGGGGCGAGGTGGATTTTCTCTAAACCTGACCTGACCCTACTAATTGAAGAATTAGACCTAACCCAAAACCAATTTCCAAAAACAAAAAAAAAAATTTGACCCTATTAGATCGAGTTGGGTCAGAACCTGCGAAGTCTAGTTTTTTTTACCATCCCTAGATACAGCTTTTAGAGGCACAAATAATACTTCAAAAACTTCTCTATGAAAGAATTCTCAAGGTTAAAATGGAATATATATACCTTGAGAATACAATACCGTCTATATTATTGAATCCGTTGGTTCTCAAAACTTCACAAACTTCTTTTAAAAGAGTCGAAAATCCCTCAGGAAAACTAATTGATAAATCTCTGAATTTTCTAACATTCAATTTTACCACCTTGCTTCAAATTATTATGATAATATATATATATATATATATATATATATATAAGATGGCAGCTTTGGTGAAAGAAGTACAATGATTTTGAGGAGCATGACAAATGATGTTATTTCATTTCACAAGGAAAAGGTGCCCACATGTCCACATTGACTAAGCTTTAGAGCCCTATATAAGTTGTATATAGGCATATGTGTTGGTAGGGTATTATGGTCTTGGACCATCATTTCCTTTATTTCTTGACCTTGTTTGAAGCCCTTCTAATACAGGACCAGACCAATGGCAAAAATATTGATGGGGATGTACTGAATAGTCACGTTGTTGATTACACCTATCAATGATTCCCCTTGTCTCTCAATCTATTTACTTATATTTCTCTTTTGGGGGCTCAACCATGGACCTACCTTTTTAGACTTCCATTTCACGCGTTTTCCATAAATTGTTTGAGCTTTATATTACATCTATACATTCTTATCTTATCCCAAAAGTTTGATTTCACTAATACCGACTCAAATTTGATTCAATCTGATTTGGGTATAAAAATATTAATTACTTGAATCCATCTCATTCAAACTCGAAATTTATATGAACTTGAAATAATCAAAACACGAAAAAAAAATTTCATATTCGAATGAAATGAACCCAAAACCAACTTAATCCACCAATTGACATGTCTACTTTTTGGACTTCCATTTCACGCTTTTTTCATAACTTGTTTGAACTTTTTATTAGATCTATAAATTCTTACCTTATATGAACTTAAAATGATTAAAAACAAAAAAAATGAATCTCAAATTCGAATGAAATGAACCCGAAATGACCTAAGTTTAAAATTGACTCAAAAACCTCGAATTAATCTTATCCTAATTGATCGGACCCAAAACCAACTTGATCCACCAATTGACGTGTCTACTTTTTACCATAATGTTTCAATTAACTAAATATGTAAAGTTTTAATCTAATTGTGGTTTTAGGCCTTCTACTATGTTAAAATTTGAAATTTAATCTTTTTACTTTAATTTGACATAATTGAACTTCTCCACTTTTATTAATAGATGTAAAATTGTTGACATTGCTAATGGTTGTCATTAAAATGATAATGTAATCCTTTTATTGAAAACTCTCTTACAGTAAAGATAGTTTGGACAACTATTTTTACAAAAATAAAATAAAATCCACGTCATCACTTTAAAACAGAGTTAACAGCGTTATCAATTTAGACCTATTAATAACATTATGAAAGTTGACTTTGTATCCTAAAAACATTATAAAAGTAATATATATATATATATATATATATAATTAAAGTATAAGGATTAAATCTCAAAATTAGACCTAAAATTTTAATGGATGACCATCCGACTTTGTTAATCGAATCATTACAAACACTGATATATATATATATATATATATGGAAAGGAGAGGATGGTAAATTGGTAGGTCCCAATATGTTTGTTTATAATGAAAAAAGAAGTAATGTTTGGTAGCAACTTCATCCAATGATGCTAAAGAAGAAGCTGTTTCATCTTTTTCATGTTTCCACTATGGCCCCCATTGATCCAATTCCTTTGTCATTTACAACTTTGCTCCTAACAACAATTAACAATGGCATAATTAATTAATAATTAATGAAAAGATTTTTTTTAAAATTGTTTAATTAATAAGAGGATAAATCTATAAGTTGGTGGAGATTAATAATAATAATAATAATCAATAATTGTGATTTCTTTGAGATTGTTGAATTGATAATCTAATTTATTATCTTTGTTTTTATTGTTGTATTATGGAGATGTGATGTAAACCCCATTAGTTTAATCAAATATTGATAACATAATCAAGAATTTCAATTTTGATTAGATTTCATGAGATTGATATCTCATCATCTAAGAGATTGGTAAACTAGCTAATCAAGTTGGGCCAGACTAATATTCGATTTTAGAACATTTTAATGTGTTTAAATCGGGTTTAGTTTAATCTAATAACATCACAATCATCTATCTCTTCATTCTTGAAAAATTTTTCTTTAAATTATAAGGTTTTTTTTTAGCATTCATTGTTTTTTTAGAAACATCCTCACCGTTCACTTGATCGTCATCTTGGAGACCAAGGGCATAGATAAAGGACAAGTGTTGGCATTTTGCCCCTAAAGATGGCAAAATGATTTTCTGGCTTTGTCCCTGTTGAAGACACACCTTTTTCGTCACCCTTCCCCCTTTGCAAGGATCAGGTGGTTACCCTTGAGCGCTAGAATGAGGCATTGGCAATGGCTCTATCCCTCCAAAATTTATGTTTCAGTCCCTTAAAAAGTTATAAAATACATGATAAAATTCCATTTTAACCTTTTAAAATAATAAAATTTAATTAAATCCTTTTAGAAAATGAAAAATTATAAGCTAATATAACGGTAAATTTACATTTTAATTCTCACACAAATTTATAACTCAATTCTAATCTCAATCTAATGTTATTGAATAATTTTAATTAGACATATTTTTAAAAGCATGTAAGTATGAATGAGCCGTTTATTCAACCAGTTTAATCTAACATCTTTTAACACATGTATGGTTGGTAACTTATTAAGCACGTTACCACATTTTTACATTAATTATTAACTCAATATATATGGTTCAAAATGTACTACAATCTAATCATTATATGGTTCAACAAAATAGTTAATTTTACTGATTGACTTTTAGCTCGATTGATATAGATATTTTGTTAATATAAAATTATATGGGCTCGAGTGTGTTGAAATACATTATCCTCCTATTTATGAGTTGAGGAGGGCTATGGGTAATTCTAGATATTGTGTCAAAATGAGCAGAAATGATTATAACCTATAATAAGATTGTTCAAAAGAAACAAAATAATTATCTTCAAAGAAAAAATAGTTAATAAAAAAGTTTCTGCCAAACTATAGTTAATATTGGGTTATTTTCTAATGTCACATATATATATTATGTATAAAAAGTATTGATTAAATTTAGTGTTAGTAACAATTTATTTAAAAATTAAGAGAAATAACAAAGTTCCATAAAATAGGAAATTAACATTAATATTTTTTTGTAAAAATACATTTAAAATAATCATTTTAAAAATAATTTATTTTTATTGTTAAATTTAGAATATTAGAATATTTTATTAAAACTGAAATTACATTTATACTCATTTTAAATTACATTTCTTTAAATTAATTACATGAAATCAAAAATATTTAATAAATTAAAATCAATAAATATGCAAAATTAAATGCCACGTATGTTACATTAAGAACTAATTTAACCGTTACTGATTTTTAATTTTTATTAGACATTAAAATGTAATGAGAAAATTATATATATTTTTTGAATAATTTTATAACAAATTCTAATCATATCTGTTTTGTTTTTTGGGTACAATGTCTAGTCTCTCCCCAACCTATAAATAGGAGGATAGTGCGCTTCAGTGTACTTGAAACGACGTCTCTTACATTGACAACAATACCCATACTAATTAAGCTAAGACTCAGCCAACAAAACTATAATTTTATTTTAATTTCACTAATCATTTTCATAATCTATCATTCCATTTTATTATAACTTATTCCAAAATATTTTATAATTATTATTATTATATATATAAGTTGTCTGCTTTAATTGTCCAAACCCAATTGGCTTGTTCGTAGTAGGTCTATTATCAACCTCAGTAGTCAATTAACAATGATAAAATCATCTTCTCAAAGAATAAAAATAAAATTAATAATTTTATTATAATTATTATAATAAAAACCATTGGGAATCCATTATTTAAAAAATGTGAAGAATTGACTGAATTCCCAACAGCTAATAATGATAACAAATTAAATTAAATTAAATTAAAATGTATTAATTAATTATTTTAGTTTAATAGTCGCCATCACATGCTTATGGGTGGTGCGTCCATTTCATTTATGCATATCACAAAATAAAATTTTTTAAAAAAATCAAAGATATCTTGTAATAAAATTATGTCGAGTGAGTCCTAACTCAATTGACATTGATATTATTGTTATGCAAAAGGACGTGGGTTCGAGCGCGTTGAAACGTATTGTATTAATCATCCCAATGTTAATCATGAAACAAGAAAAATCTATAAAATAAAATATAAAAAAAAAGGTTTAGTTATGCATTTAATCCCTTTATTATCTTGAAAATTGAGATTTAATCCTTCTATTTTAATTTTTTTTTGGTTGAAATCAGGGTATCCACTTCTGGTAGCAATAACTAATTCCCTCGCCATAAGTGCTCTCCGAAAAAGTAAACAGCTGGCTACAAAATGTGTTTCATTTCATGAGCGGGATCAAATCAAACCTTTGACCATATGATTAAGGGATGGGGTGAGCAACTACTATGTCACACAATGACATAATTTGGTCACACTTTACCTTTTATAATTTTATTAATAGGTCCAAATTAATAACATTGTTAATTGTTTTTGTTAAAGTGATAATATGATTTTTTTTTTAATATTAAACATTCTATGACGTATAAATCTATTGTTTATTGAACACGGTTTGATTGGATTTCCACGTGACCCTAATTTTGTGACCAAATAAAAGTGTTATTAGTTTAATCTATTAATAACATTATTAAAAGCAAACAAATCAAATTATGCCAGGTTGAAATAGACGAATTAAACCATAAATTTTAGCAAAGTAGAGTGACTAAAACCATAATTAGACCGAATAAATCTAATTAGAGTCAATGCATAAGTTTTCTTAAAAGGAAATATATAGCTCAAATGGTATAGGTTTTATTCAAAAATAAAAATATATAGGTCAACTGTATTTCCTGAAGTATTGTGTTTTTTTTTTGGAAATTCTAAAATTTACCCAAAATACAATGTGTTACAATTCTAATAATTTATTGCATCAATATTATTAATGTTTTACATTAATAAAAACATATTATAAGTATTTTTTAAAAATGTTTAGTTGGCAAACATGTGATTTGTGCAGCTTTTTCCTACAAAATTCAATCCATAAATTACTTTCCAATTATTAAAAAAAACCAACATTCAATAACCCATCATTATATTCATTACCATATGTATATATATATATAATAACCCAACATGTGATTTTTTTACATTTAATGTCAAAGCTAACAGTTGATCTAATAGTAATTTGATGACTAAATTGAAAAAAGTTGAAGTTTAGATACCCAATTTAGAATTTAACCCATAATTTAAGAATCCCGTGTGAAATTTAGTCCTTGAATTTTGGTAACCTTTTTCCAACTTAGTCCCTCAGCTTTTTTGTTTATATTAACCTTGAAACTTGACATTTTTTTTCAAATTTTGATCCGATGACGTGGCTCTCTTATATTTTACCACATCATCACCTAAAATTAATAATTTTTATAAAAAAAATTAATTAATCACGTGGCATAATCTCAAAGTGTCATATAATTACATTGACCAAAATTGTGAAAGTTTCTAAATTTAGGAACCAAATTAAAAAAATATTGTTGAGTAATTTGTTCGTTGTGTCCCATTAGAGGGGACAATTGAATCCTTATATACATAGCTACTGTTCTTAGAATTGACGCTCTTAACAGACTCTATGCATGCTGGATACGTGTTCTGCTCTAGGCCGCATGCTGGACACTCCTTGGGCTCCTGCGAGCTCCCCTTGCGAACTCCTCTTGTCCTGTGCGAGCTAGGTCTGCAAGCTTCCTTGCAAACACCCTTTGCGAGCTTCATTCCGTAAGGCTTGCATGTATACGACCGGTAGGCCCTATCTGGGTCGCAGGTAGGCAACCCGAACTAGGGGTGTGCACAATTCGGGTAAAACCGAAAAAATTCGGTTAACCGACCGAATTCGGTTAATCGGTCGGTTAACCGAATTTTTTCGGTCGGGGGTCGGTTAATTTTTTTATGATTTTTCGGTTAACGGTTAATTCGGTTCGAAACCGGTCGGTTAACCGAAAATTTTCGGTTAACCGAAAAAATTAATAAATAAAATTATCTAACCTAGCTCAAACTCAATTACCCAACCCAATAAAACTAAAACTAAAGTTTACCCAATTACCCAATCCAATAAAACTAAAACTAAAAGACAACTCAATTTACTAAAGTCTAAAACCCAATTTACTTTAATAATTTATAAATTTTTTAAATTTTAAAAATAAAAAAATTCAGGTAATTCGGGTATTTTTCGGTAATTCGGTTAATTCTGTTAATTCGGTTAATTCGGGTAATTCGGGTAATTCGGGTAATTTTTAATCAAAAATAAAAAATACATAATTTTCGGTTAATTCGGTTAACCGACCTTATTAACCGAAAAAATTTCGGTTCGGTTAATTTTTTTAAAAAAAAAATTGGTTCGGTTAACGGTTAAAATTTTTGGAAGGTCGGTTAATTCGGTTATAGTAATTTCGGGTCGGTTAACCGAATGAACACCCCTAACCCGAACCTTACCTAGTTTTCGGGTTGCTGAACATAAATGCCTAACAAATATCAAATTCAGAGATCAAATGTTGCCTTATCCCAAAACTAAATAAAAGTTGACAAAGGGGGACCTTATAGGTAAAAAAGCCATAACCGAAGAATATATTATCATTATTTAGTATTTAACAGTTAAAGAAGTGAAAAAGAAAAAAATAAAATAAAAGACTCACGTTGATTCATGATGACACAGGCAAGTGAGTGTTTCTTCTTCATGGAGTTTATGTTCGGCTCTATCTTGTTTCCAAGATACCCCCCCCCCTCTTTTTAACTCTCTTTGCTTCAACTTTAAAATTCATACATAGGAACATTCTTTCCTTTGTTTCTTTTTAGAATTTGTTGTTTTTCATTTTGATTCTTCCATTGATGAAAGCTGTTTCATTTAGAACTTTTACTTGGTATTGAAACCCTTTTAAGTGGTCTGAATCTGTTGCTGAATTATTGAATGTGCTAAATTGTTGTCGTTTATATGAAGTTTTTCTGAATTTGGGTGCTTTCTTTTTATTGTTGCAGATAAGGTGTTTGAGTGTTGAAAAATATGAATACCAAAGCCAAGAAAGTTCCATTGAAGCATGAAAAAGTAAATTTTCAAGCATTTTAATCCAATGGTTAAACTGGGATTTTTGTGGAATTCCAAATTTTCCAGGAAAATGTGAATTTTCTAGGCTTAAACAAAGCTGACTGTTTGCTTTTTTGTCTCTTTGAAGGAGAAAGCAGATATGCAGGGGACCAAGTCAATGGTTACTACAAAGGCAATGAAAAACAAACGAGCTTCGATCAATGAGAGAAAAATGGCCCTTCAACAAGATGTATATACATTTTCTTATCTCATTTTCTCAGGAAAATTTACAACTAGGACTTGATTGTATTGAAAATTTGAAAGCTATTTCAATCTTTTTTTTTATCAGGTTGATAAATTGAAGAAGAAGCTTAGACAAGAAGAGAATATTCATAGAGCTTTAGAGAGAGCTTTTAATAGACCTTTGGGAGCTTTACCTCGTCTTCCTCCATATCTTCCTCCTTCAGTTAGTAAATTCACCATTGTTGCTTCCTTTAAAAACTTCACATATTGGTGACTGACATTGTTGATTCTGATTTTTGTAGACATTGGAGCTTTTGGCTGAAGTGGCAGTACTCGAAGAAGAGATCGTTCGGCTCGAAGAACAGGTGGTACACCTCCGACAAGACTTATATCAAGAAGCTGTTTATATATCATCGTCGAAAAGGAACATGGAAAGTTCAGTTGATTTGAATGAACCTTGCTTGGATAATCCTAAATATCAGCAACCGAAAACTTTAACTCGATGCACATCGATGGCAAGTTATTCACGATCCTTTTCGGGTTAGTTTTTTCGGGTTTTTTAACTTCTGATGAGTCACGCCAATGCCATTAGCAATAGCATATTTGATCATCCATTGTTATTTTCCAGATGATAAAAGAGGAAAAGAGAATCAGTCTTGGACTAATTCCACAAAGAGCAATAAGGGACCTCTTTTGAAGAGACCTTTGATCGATTCGAAGTCATCGGAGAAGCGTTTAGATCCTCAAAAGTTGCAGGTACGAAACCGGTTTCTTTTGATTCAAGTTATTGTAATTGCAGCTAGGTGTGGATGACTTATTTTACGCTTCCAGATAGAATGTAGAGTGAGAGACCAAAGCAACGCAGAAACACGAAATATAAGCATCCCCGATGAGAGAACGTCGGGAGACGATGGACCGAATAAAGTTTCGGAGGACCTTATAAGATGTTTATCCAGCATTTTCTTAAGAATGAACTCAATAAAGAAAACTTTTCCTTCATTATCAATGCTGGGGTCTCAAGAAACCGGATTTCGTGATCCTTACGGTATTTGTTCGGATTATGGAAGGAGAGATATTGGACCATATAAGCATTTAGTTTCGATCAGTGATGACTCGATCAATCTAAATCGAACATCGAATTCTTTATTTCTGTTGCATAGATTGAAGTAAGTCATATGTTGTTACATTTAGTTTCTTTGTTCATTTGATGTTTTTATAAACAATGTTGATGGTTTTTTGTGTTGTATTTCACAGACTCCTCCTTGCAAGATTGGCCTCATTGGACTTGCAGAACCTTAACCATCAAGAAAAGCTTGCATTTTGGATAAATATTTATAATTCTTGCATGATGAATGTATGTGAACCTTGATCATCATGATGGTACTTTTTATCTTTTAATGCATCTAGTTTATGCTATCATGTGGAATTCACTTATTTCTTGATGTTGATTTCAGGCATTCTTAGAACAAGGAGTACCAGAAAGTCCAGAAATGGTTGTGGAACTGATGAGAAAGGTAAGGATGTCCCAAAACCACATTATTTTGGGGTAAAATTACCATAAAGGCCCCTATACTAGAAATTGAATTGCATTTTGTCCATTCTACTCAAATAATAGGTAAATTAGTCCCTCTACATTAGATAACAGAAAAAAGTGATTCTTCTGTTAAAAGTTTCATCCATATTTACTACTAAAAACTATTCCCTTCACTATCTGGTTATTCTATCAGTGACGTCAATTTTTAACAGTACAAATTGATAAAAATTTTAACAAAAAAGACCAAATTACTTTTTAATTTAACGTACAGAAACTAATTATCTATTTTTTCAAAAAAAAAGCAAAATAGAATACTACTTCTCCTAAACAACAATTCAATTGCATGTTTTTATGTAACAGGCAACCATAAATGTTGGGGGACACCTGTTGAATGCAATAACTATAGAACATTTCATTCTCAGATTGCCTTACCACTCAAAATTTGTAAGTGGTACCTCATTCCAATTTGTTTTACAAACTTCAATAATTTTATCTTATTTCAGCTTGATAATTAAGTCTTCCATTATATTTTGTACTTGAATTATGATATAGGCTTTTCCAAAGGGTACCAAAAATGATGAAATGACAGCCAGGAGCATGTTCGGATTGGAATTATCTGAACCACTGGTGACATTTGCACTTGCATGTGGAAGCTGGTCCTCTCCTGCTGTAAGTTCGCCACTTTTGTATTGCAAAACACTTTCAGTGGTCCTTGATACTTTGATAGTTGATTCTATGTATCAATATCACCTAGTTTTAATGCCATTGCCATTGTTTCCTTCTTTCTTTATTTTGACTCCAAAGCACTTTACTGATGATAAAAGTATTATGGAAGCCTTTATATTAAGAGTTGATTACATTTTGTTCCCTCCACTTAAAAAATGGGCAAATTAGTCTCAATACATTAGATTAAAGAGCAAACGGATCCTTCCGTTAAAAATTTTCATTTATATGGTTAAAAACTAATCTTTATACGTTAGAATGAGATACGTGTGGGACACCACGTGTAATTGTGTGGTTATTCTATTAACCATGTCATTTTTTAACAGTAAAATGGATAAAATTTTTAATAGAAAGGATTAGTTTATTCTTTGATCTAACGTCAATGATTTATTTGCCATTCCTAAGTAGAGGGTGCAAAATGCATTTCGTCTCCTAATAAATGCCCCCATGATACTTTTACCATCTTTTAGTTGTGACATAATACCAATTTTTTCAATTCCATTGCATGAAGGTTCGAGTTTATACCTCTTCTCAAGTTGAAAACGAGTTGGAAGTGGCCAAGAGAGAGTACTTGCAGGCTGCAGTTGGGATTTCATCAACAAAGTTTGCAATCCCAAAGCTATTAGATTGGTACTTACTTGACTTTGCTAAGGACTTAGATTCATTGCTTGATTGGATTTGCCTTCAATTACCCAATGAACTAGGAAAAGAAGCAATTAAATATCTAGAAAGAGCTCAAGGAGAGTCTCTTGTAAAGTTTGTTCAAATTATACCTTATGAGTTCAACTTTAGGTACCTTTTATGCACATAAAATATATCATTTTGGCATTCACTTGGAACTTGTTGAAGGGTATCACCTCTTGTACAGTCTTAGATCAAATACCAAGTATAGAGTAATTGGAAAGTAGTTGTGAAAAGAATTTTCATCAGGGTTTTCTACATGTAATTAATAAATACTTCTATCTATGGATAATTATCTGGCACACGTGCGCGCATATATATATGTATATATATATTCAAGTTTTAAGTTGTATTCATTGAAAATGAGTTAAACTATCGAAGAAAAGTAGGTGTAAGCATTATCAGCATCATTAATTGTCTAGAATGTTTAGGGCTATCGAGCATTTATGTCTCTTTTGAAAGAAGAAACTGAACTGGAATTCTAGCATACATTAATGGTGAATGTATCCTAAGAGGTCCCTGTATTATAAGAACTTGATTAAAAAAAATCAAGTAAGATCAAATTGACATTTACAATAAAAAGAATCAATTTAGTCTTTTTATACAGTAAATGTTACTGAAATTTGAACTTATTTGATTTTTTCAATAATATAGAGACTAATCTAATCTAGTCCATAAAATGCAGGGACCTTCCAGATACTCTAACCCATTATTAAGCCTTTGCATTCAAGGAAAGCTACTGATACCCGATGCAGGTTACCCTTGTTGATATCCAAAAGCTATCCCTTATGGTCCATAAGAAGCAGGCAACCTAAAAACCCTTTTCTAGGCTAGACCATTATGATCTGTTTGGACAACCATTGAAGGTCAATACCAATTGAAGCTGATAATGACTTCCTTTATTTGGCAAAAGAGCAAATACCATATAGAAACTAATAGTAAAAGGGCTCAACAATCCACGTTTGATACATTAATTCATATTTGTAGCTTACATAAGGAGTAAAAGTAACATGGAAGCCTTTATACTAAAAATCAGATTGTATTTTGTCCTTTCTACTAAAAAAATGAGCAAATTAATCTCTAACATTAAATCAAAAAGCAAATCAATCCATTATGCTAAAATTTTTATTCATTTGTAATTTTAAAAACTGACACAACTAGAAGAATAACAAGATAATGACACGTAAAATACCACGTATACCTCTTGATGTATAGGGACAAGTTTTTAACAATAAAAATAAATAAAAATTTTAATAAAAAGACCAATTTACTCTTAATACAAGGGCTTCCATGATACTTTTACCCTTAGGCATTTTGGTGGGAATATGACAAAGCTAGCTTAGAGCTTTAATTATCATGGTTCAATAAAGTAGTGCTGTCCCAACTATTATGAGGCTGATGGGATCAAAGTTTTGTCTTGGGCTCAAAACAATTAAATGTCAAAATAAGGTGGCCCTGATTTATAAAGCCTATGTGGGGCAAAGAACATTCAAGCTTTTGCAAAGTGGGCATATAACTAAAGCTATTAAAGCAATGCAGCCTTTAGTTTTCTCATGGTGGTTCTGGTACATTTAATACTTTATCCATTCACCCATGTTACCTTCTGCTATGCTGTGACGAAAACGAAAATGTACTTAAAAGCCATTGCCATGAGGACCACTGTGGTGGCCCTAAATAATAAATGATCGTTTTGAGAACTTAGAGATATGAAAATGACCCTTCTTATTCATAGAAAAACGTTACGGTTATCAGGCTACTTTTTCGGGTTTACAGTGATGAAAAGTGTTTTAAGTGTTCTAAGTGCAGACTCTAGTAATCGAGCTACCTGAAAACTATAAAACAGTAATACGTTACAAGTAATTCGTATGTAAGTGAACTCCATGAACTAAAAGACTTATCTTGGTGCTCAGTCGAAGTTGTCTACTTTGATCGGTGTAATGGGATCGGCAACATTGAAGCGTCCAATCAACCGTGCAAAAAACACCATTTGTTGTTCTATCGTGAATTTAATGTTCTCAGCCTATTTAAGTACGGTATCACAAGGATCAATCATATTTCGGTATGATGAAAATTCAAAGTATATATTTAAGAGTGGGATGTATATATACCTTGCGGAAACCATGCTGTTCGCCTTCATACTCGACAAGAGCAACAGGCAAACCCTTTTCCTTCAATGCCTTGTAGATTTTACGAGCTTGATCCGGGGGTACAACCTGTGACACGTAAAGGTTATTCAAAATACTGAAGTCTGCTTGAATTGCAATAACAATTTTCGAAGACAAATTTCAAGTGACGAAGGGGTAAAAATACCATGGAGGCTCCCGACTAAGAGTCAGATGGCATTTTGCCCCCTCTACTCAAAAAATGGAAAAATAGTCCTTGTATATTAGATCAATGAGTAAACTGGTCCTTTCTACTAAAAATTTCATCCATTTGTACAATTAAAAACTGGCGTATGACAGAATAACCAGACAATGACCAGTTTTTAATAGTAGAAATGGATGAAATTTTATCGAAAGGGTCAGTTTTCTCTTTGATCTTACATAGAGAGACTAATTTGACTATTTTTTGAATAGAGGGCAAAATGCAATCCGATTTCTGGTATAGAGGCCTCCATGGTACTTCTACAAACTCAAGTCTTAACTAATAACCCCTTGATCTTCACTATTATGTACCAAAAAAGAGTTTTAGAAGAAAATTTATGTACCTTGTCTTCGAGTCCCTGAAAGAGAATGATGGGACAAGAAAATTTATCTACAAAATTGATGGGTGATCGATCGAAGAAAGCCTTATCATCTCCTGCAAATGGCAAGGGATATGATAAACAACTAAAAGGATAAGAATTTAAAATCAAACTAGTGATTGGTTCACTTTTTTCTACTTACCAACGAGTTTATCAAGATAATGGGATTCGAATTTATGTGTCTCGGCCTTCAACAAGTTTAAGTCAGCTACCTGTTCAAAAAAGAATTATACCATATAAAACTGTCGGTTTTCAGTTTCGTGCTTCTAAGATTCAAGATATATGCATACAGCGCCAAAATACAAAAGAGGAGGATATTTCGGTGGACTCGTAATTGAAAAAAATGAGAAATAAATTACCCCATAGAGGGAAGCTCCAGCCTTGAATGTATCTCTAAAAGCAAGAGCTGCTAAGGTTGTGTACCCACCGGCAGAGCCTCCTGTTATACAAAGTCGTTCCTTATCTGCCTTCCCATTCTCCAACTAGAGAAAAGAAACATGCATTATCATGACAGAGCAGTATTGTCTACGATACATCTCCATTCATTATAATTTTGGGAATAATTGAACAAATTACCAAAAATTTAGCACAGCTACAACAGTCATCAACATCAACAATTCCCCAACGGTCCAAAAGTCGTTCACGAAATTCTCTTCCGTAACCTACAAAATTGTGTCGTGTAGTCCAAACAAATCACCATACTTAATCAGATATAAACCAAAAATAAACGTGTCTGCATGTTAGGCAAGGAGAACAAACCTGTGCTTCCACCATAGTTAACATCCACAAATGCCCAACCTCGGCTAGTCCAGTACTGGATGCTTAGATTCAAAATTCCACGAGTTTCAGCAGTAGGTCCTCCTGCCATATATTTCATAACATATACATCACAATGAAATCAAATATGGAAAGAATTTAAGTAAAAGTATCATAGAGGCCCCTGTACTAGGAGTCAGATTGCATTTTGCCTATTCTACTCAAAAAATGGGCAAATTAGTCCCTGCACATTAGATCAAATTGCAAATTAGTCCTTTCTCTTAAAATTTTCATCTATTTATACTATTAAAAACTATTGTGCCTGGCGGAAAAACCAGACAGTGACACATGAAGTGCCACATGTATATTATACTAACATACAAAGATCAATTTTTAACATTAAAAATGGATGGAATTTTTAAAAGGATGACCAATTTGCTCTTTGATCTAACGTACAATGACTAATTTGCCCATTTTTTTGTAGAGTGAGTAAAATGCAATCTGACTCCTTTTACAAGGTCTTTTGTGGCACTTTTACCAAGGAATTTGCTAATGCACGGGGGACAACACTCATTAAGTGAAGGGGCATTTTAACCAGCTTTCAAGATAAGCAAATATCATACCGTGACTTTTCAACAGCAATGGTGGCTTTTCTTCCTGGCTAGCTTGATAAAGCGGATTAGTTGGCGGATAATAGTAAGCATAGGCATTTTGACCAGGAACCACTGTCGGAAATTCAATTAACTCCGGTTGACTGAAGTAAGACTCGTACTTTAAACAATCTGACGAAGACGACCAACAAATCTTGAAATCAACTACTTTACGACCATCTAGAGTCACCTTCAACGACAACAAAAGAATGTTAAGACCGTAATCGTAAGATCCCTACATGTAGAAGAAGAGGGCAACCTTACCTTAGCCACTGATGAAGGATGAACCGCAGAGGCTCCCTCGACATACAGATAATCATTCCATGAAGCCTGTAAATGAAAAAGCATATCTTTAAAAGAATGTCATTATAATTTCCTACCTACAAATAAATTTGGGTTTTGAAAGTACAATATTGTCTATATCCGTGAAAGGAATATCGAGCAGTGAAAATGAACCCTGAACATCATCCAAAATTCCAAGATACGACTTCCCATTCTGCCTGCGTTCAGACATTCAAGGTATCAATCAACAAAAAACTAGAAACATGTTCTTTTTTCTCTTTCCAACAAAGATCTTATTTGTATATCAAAGTATGTCGGATAGTAATTTTCTTGGAATTACCTATAAGTGCAAGCAATTAAGGTTTTTCCAGCCTCGTTCTTGACGAACTCGTAAGAATTCATCCCAAAAATCCATAATGGTCTTGCAAACTCAGCATTCAAAGGATAAAGTGGAAGCACCTCGTTCTTAGATTCAACCTGTTCCAATAGATGATAAAAGGCGATTAATTTTGATAGACACTCTTAAGGTCAGATAAATGCACAAACAAGGACTATAATGCAGAAAACCTCTACAAACCACCTTGGAGGGAGAAAAGAGAATGGGAAAAAATGGCATAATATCAAATCTAGCCCTTAATGCTTATATCTTTTCGTCAATTTGGCATTTTTTCTTTTTTCTTTTTTTGTGTATGTTAAATTAGGCCCTCAACCTTTTAAAAATAGTAAAATTTGACCATCAACCTTTTGAAAAAGAGTCGAATTGATTTTTTTTAATGGCAATACTGACTAAAATGTTAAATTTTTACACATAGCAGTCTGTGTGGCAATCTACGTGTACTTCATGTTAATATTTTTGAATTTTTAAGAACTTTTTATAATTCTTTTTCAATTTGATTTATTTTTTATGTTTATAATTTTAAAATTATTTGTTGACAGTGACATATAAGACAAATAGTGCCATGTCAGCACGAATTGCAAGTATATTGCCACACGAGTTGTCATGCCAACTTCATTAAAAATTTGATGTTTTAGTCAATATTTCTGTTAAAGAAAAGCAATTTGACACTTTCTTAAAAGGTTAATAATCAAATTTAGCTCAGAAAAAAAGGAATAAGGGTCAAATTAGTAGAAAATGAAAATTTTTAAAGCTAAATTTATCATTATGCCAAAAAATTAATGAAACTGATCTTATAATACTAATTAGAACTATTACAAGCAATCAACAAAAAGGAACTTACCCATTTATAGAGATTCCAAAATCCATTTTTTCTATCTGTAATGAAAAATAGTTCTCCTGCACAAATTCAAAAATATTTTAATATTTCACTGATAAATTATTAAACAACTGATACATGAACAGTCACTTACCTATAAGATAAGAAAATATCAAAAAGAGAGAAGAACATCGAATTAATTGGCTTAAACCAGGCAGAAATGACCGAATTTGGGGGGGCGGGGGGGAGGACGGACTTTCCCCAATAACACAGATGTTAAAGAACATACCATTTCATTCATGAAAACTCCAAAATATTTATGTAAGTATCATGAAAGCCTATATTTCATATTTAGAATTGTTCACAAAATAAGAAAATTATTACAGAATACCTGTAGGGGACCACTTCGGCTCAGTAGGAGACTCCACGATTTTAGGATCATAACCAGCTACACAAACACGTTTGTGTATGTCTCTGCATGACATAACAATCCATAGTTATCAATATATTTATACTACCAAAGATGAACAGATTCAACAATCAATAACATGATAAAAGTACCATGGAGGCCCTTGTAGTAGAAGTCAGATTGCATTTTGCTCCCTTTAATAAAAAAAGGGACAGAGCAAATTGATCCTATTAAAAATTTCATCCATTTTTACTGTTAAAAATTTGATTTTTGTACCTAGCATGACGTATACATGGCGTCACTATCAGTTTTTAACGGTACAAATAAATGAAATTTTTAACAAATGTACAAGGATTAATTTTCCCCCCTTTTTTAGTAGAGGGAGGCAAAATACAATCTGACTCCTACTACAGAGGCCTATAGTACTTTTACCTCTATAACAACTAAGCTTTCAATTTAAACAAGGAATGTTATACGAAACAAAATGAATTCCAAAGACAAGCTATGTGACCACTGAAAGAATTCAACTCACCCATTCTCGGAAATATAGCCAACCCAGAGCTCCGATTTATCCCATGGCATGTTAGGATGACTCCATTCAATCCATGCCATCCTTTCACCTTTCGAGTCCACTCGAGGGAAAGCATAGAAATCATTGCCACTCACTAATACATTTGGTTCTGAAAGTTAACAAAAGGAAATAAAATTCATTTCTTGTAAACATACGAAACAACAAACAATAACAGATAAAGTTAACATCATATGCAACATAATTTACAAAGAAGATAAGTTGCATTTCTAGAGAAATTAAGTACCTTGGATAGTCCCATCAAGCGGCACCGCTACAATTGTTGTGGTTGAATTTGTACTACTTACACGGCGATCTGTGATAGATAAGATTCAATTAATAAAAAGGGACAATTCAAAAACCCATTAACTCTAGAGAAAAGGAACATACAAAACAAAGTGACTAACCTTCCATTACGGTGATATAACGATTAAACCTTGAATCAAAAACCCCATCGGCATAACTTATAACTGGTCCTCCATAATCTGGAGTGATTGGAACTGGACAAGAACCTGCTCTGCCATCCATTGGAATCAGTTAATTAAAGCCAATAAAAGAGCTTAACTTTTAGGATAAACTAACTGATAGTCACCCAGTTCGAGGGTGTTACTATTTTGGTCACCGATTTTGATTGGTATAATAACAAATTTAGACCCTAACATTTTCAATTTGGTCCTAATTCTAAAAAGTCAACAAATTCAACACTCTAAACTTACAAATTCTATCAATTTAATCCTAATCCTAACTTTTTAAGGTGAAAACACAGTAAAAGTATGAACCTTTGGAACTGGTTGATTGCTTATACAATCTCTGATCTTTATAATTTGAGAAAATCACGGTATCCCCAGAAATCCTAAACGCTCCTCCTCCATACTCTTGAGCCAACGTCCGTACAGCAAACTCCGGTGGAGTAATATCAATCGGTTCGTCTCCAGCTTCCTTAACAAGAACCACCCGCCTTTTCCAAAAAAAAAAAAAAAAAGGCAAAACTCATAATCGATATCAAAATAGATATTATATAAGCGATTAAAAAACATTGAAATTACCCAGATTCAGAAGGTCGTGACTCAAGCCAAAAGAGGTGACCCTGAGGGTCAACGGCGGTGCCACCGAGCCGTTTAGATGAACCCGAAACGACGTCGGCTGTGATGGGTGATTTCCATGAACCGTACGGTGCTATTACTTTGCTGTTTTGAGAAGAAGACATTGTTTTGAAACTGCGGGGTGGATTATTTTTTTGAGTAGCGGTGGTGAAGATGATTCTTTTAGTGAAATAGCGAGAAATTATGAGAACGGTGGTGAATGGTGGTGGTGAATTAATGGTGGAAGTGGCTAAGCGAGTGAGGCTCGAAATAGCCATCGAAGAATTTGATAGTGGATCAGGTGTAAACAGGTGTATTTTAGGTAGGATTGAGTTCTTGTCATCGTGGAATCATCCAGACCGTTGGAATTTCGGAAATCAATGGCTTTTGATGTGTATATCTATAATATTTTAAATATATCAACAAAATTATGAAATACAAATATTAATATTAAAATAAATAAATTTATAAACAAGATTTTACAAATTTAATATTTAATTATATTTAAATATTGTATTTATATTCGTTATAATTAACATAAAATAATATTTTTTTATTTAAATTATCGAATATAATTAAAACACATTAATTTATCAGTTCAAATATTATAATAAAAATTTTCAAATCAGCATTTTTAACATATTCAACCTATAATATAATTTTACTTTAGATAATTAATGCAATGTAATATTATTCAAAATAATAACTAATTAATATTAATAATTTAATATTAATTAATTATCTAGATACTTAAAATTTTATTCAATAATAACTTTATTTTACATTAATAAAATTAGCACAATCTTTTTTAAAATAAAATTAGTACAGCTTCATCAAAAATTTTAATTAGTAATTGTAATTATAATTATAGTTAAATTTTTCGTATATTTTATGCTTAGATTCTATTCAAGTAATAACTCTATTTTAAAATCAAAATAATATTTTTATTTAATAATTTTAAATTAAATTATAATTATTTTAAATATATAATTCTCACAACTCCAACTATTAATAAATTATAATTAGTTTTTAACTTTTTATTTTTAAATGTGAATTTAGTAATATGATGAAAAATAAAAATATTCTCATTAGTTCAAAAATTATTTTTAGATACGTGCTTATATATATTAATGATATGTATGATGTATATAATATGAGTAATTTAAATAAAATCGTCCAAACCCGTTTTCAAGATTAAGTCTCAACGACTCTTGAAATAGGCACCATTGATTCGAGATTAAATCTCGATGACTCTTAAAGAAAATTCAAACAACCCTTGAATCGAAGCTCAAACTAAAGAGAATAATCAAATGAATTTTCTTTGTAAAAAAATCCATAAATTGTAACCTCTTTTTAAATTTACCAATGAATTTGATTCCAAATTTTTAATACTTTTCACTCAAAATACGTGCATACATATAATATTATAGATTATTATAGATTTAATTTTTATGTATTATAAATTATATAATACTTTTACTTAATAAATTCTAAAGATTCATTTTTTAAAACGAATTATTTCTTATAAAATATTTATTTTGACACTGTAAAATGATTAAATAAAACCCTTTTAATTAAGTTTAAATCATCATAATTTACCTCGATTTTCTCTACCTGCCCAGCTGGAAATATCATGGGCCCACTAAAACTCCAAAAACAAATCCTAAATGTCTGTGGGTCTGACACGTGTACGGTAGAGATGCAATCATAATATCAATCCCCGGTTAACATTGCTAGACTCCAATTTATTATTATCCTTTTTTTCGCTACCGCGTGCATCATACTCCCTAATTAAGCCATCCCCTTGGCCCTTTAAATTTAGCGGTACACCAATTTTATTAAAAAAATATTAAAAATACTGATTTAATTGGTTTATATTAATTTTTTGGATTGATACCTTGATAGACTCTCATTTCATTTGATTTGACCGGTCGATCCGGTCCAATTCAAACATTCTTAATAGACCTTTTTTAGTGCAATTGGATAAATACGGATAATCAGTTAACTAATAAGTGTTGAGTACAACATTAAAACATATTAAATTTTTAGAAAGAGAGCTCAAGTTGAAATCCCGTAAAAAATATTATTGACAACAGTAGCCACAAATCCTAAAAGGATTAGTCTTCATAAATTATAAAATAAACATAAAAAATCCAATTAATAGTTACACATTTTTGTTTGCTCAATTGTTCATTTTGTAAATTTTTAAAATTATGTCATTAATTATTGTAAGAATTATTCATTACAATTATTGAATTAAATAATTAATTCAGTAAATTAACTCACCTCACTTAATTTACATAAAGGAGACTCGAACTTGAATGTTGAAGTTTTGAAGTACTTAATAGTAAAACATTGTGATTATTCTCTTTTGTTATGCATATATAGCATATAATATATAGTTTTGGAAAGGTCTAATTATTCTTTTAGCCCTATTCTATTATGAAACTTGATATTTAATCTCTTTACTAAAATTTGACATATATAATTTAGTTCTATATTTTTATAATATTATTAATAGGTCCAATTAATAATATCATTGGTTATTTTGTTAAAGTGATGATGTCAAATATTTATCAAAACAACTTTTAGCCTTAAATAGACTTATAAATATATATTAGTTGAACATGATTGATTAAATTTTCACGTGACTCTAAGTAGATGTCAATTTAATGTAGGTGATTAAGCCCTAAATTTCAGTGTAGTGGAGGGACTAAAATCATAAATAAATATTCTAAATTTGATGGCAATGACGAAGGGAGTAAGACACGCGCTCCGTAGTGGAGAGTGAAACGAGAGAGTTGTTGGATAAAAAAAAAAGACCAAAAAGTCAAAGGGATTCAACTCGAATCATGTGAGATTCTTACAGGCTGGAAGTGGGGCCCGTCCTATGTGGAGACCTGTCCCTTTTTAGTATTTAACAGTGTTCCCTTCCTTTTTTATTTTTTTAAAAAATTTAATAATTGATTTTTTTTATTATTATATAATTAATTAATTAATTAAACTCAAAATAAATATTTTTAGGATTAACAAATTGAAATTGCTGTTTATTGTTATATAATTAATTAATTAAACTCAAAAGAAATATTTTTAGGTCAAACTACACTAGACCTGTCCATGGGCCGGGCCGGGCAGGATTTGGGTCGGGCCCAGAAAAAATTTTGGCCCGACTCTTAGGCCCTGGCCCGGCCTAGCCCGAAATATGGGCCTAAAATTTTGTCCAGGCTCGACCCGGCCCGGCCCGATTTTTAATAAACACAGAAAAATATTTTAAAAATAAAAAATAAAAAATATATTTTTAAAGTATTTTAAAAATAAAAATAAAAATAAAAATATATATTTATTATATTCGAGCCGGGCCGGGTCGGGCTCGGGCCAAAAAAGTTAAGCCCGAGCCCGGCCCTTTTTTAAACGAGCCTCATTTTTTTGCCCAAGCCCATATTTCGGGTCTATATTTTTACCCGAACCCTCCCATATTTCGGCGGGCCGCCCGGCCCATGGACAGGTCTAAACTACACCCACGATCACTAAATTTCACTAAATTATTAGTAAGTTTTCATTTTGGTTATTTAACTTCAAAAAGTTATAAAATGATTATTGAACTATTCAAAAGTTTTCATGTAAGTCAGTAGGTTGTTAAAATTATTGTTGTATGACATTATATATAGCACTGCATATACTAATCGAAAGCTCTCATTCCTCTTTTATTTTATAGTTTAGTGTTTCTTTTTTTTTTTCATAGAACAACTTTGAACGTTATGAATCTGCAAGCAAAATCCAAATAACTCTTTCTTTTTTATCTTCGCCACCGACTGTCAAATCTATTTGGATCTAAGATATGTTCTTCTACTCATTGATGGTCTTGATCTATCATATCGATCGTGGGCTCATCGCCTGGAGCTCACTAGGCAGAATTAAAAAAAAAAAAAAACTCCCCTTAATAGGCTAGTGCCTTAAATAAGATATTTCGAATAGTTCAGTGACTTAAATGAAAATTTTCAAGTAGTTCAATGACTATTTTGTTACTCTTTGAAATTGAGTGACAAAAATGTAAACTCACTAATAACTTAGTAACATCTGTTGTAGTTTACTCTAAACTTAAACGATTTATTTTTGAAATGTAAATTCATTAATTCATTCAATGAATAGAACCATACAATTCAGAGAAGAAAATGACAAATACTCGTCGTAGATGGTGAAAGACAAGCTCTATCAACACAACAAAAGTTTTAGCCTCAGCATCAATAGAACCTTATGACATGTTGACAGTTGCCTTTGTCACAACTCAAGTACAACATATTGAAGTGATTGCAAGTACTTAATGCAATAAGGAAATCAGCCCTGGATGTCCAAAGCGGCGAGCAAAAATTGACAAAAGAATCGAGCATTCATCAAACTAGAGAGAACGACAACAAAATCATCTCTAAAATCACTTGTAAAACTAAGATTACATGCGTAAGCAATACTAAAAAACGCGTTACAAGAGTAGATAAAAACTTCTAAAACTGAAGACTTATTAAACAATAGAAAAACAAACAAAAAAATATAAAACTTAAGACAACACGGGTTCAAACCAACATGTGAAATCATTTATTATTTTAAAATACTCTTAAAATATAAACATATTAAGAAGTTGACGAAGAGTCACGCACTTTTCAAGAAAGACTGTCATTTATCCATCACAACTTGTGAAGACAACAAATGTACTAACAAAATAAAGCTGCAAATTGAAAAGAGAGGAATCATGTGTAGTGAAAGAAAAGAAGGAAAAAAAATATTGATGGGAGAGGGAAAAGGCAGGCGATAGCCAACCCGAAAGCTGACACCGCCGCTAAGTAAAACAAAATATAAGAAATAAATGGCTTGGAGAAAAAAAAGAGAAAATAAACAAAATATTTTTAAAAACATTATACGGTAATAAAATCAGATATTTATGGCCAGTTGAATGAGAGCCGTTGATTTGAGTGACAATGGATTTAGACTTACAGCTGTAAATCTGCTGCGAGCAAAACTAAAGTAGTTGAAGAAGTAGGAGGGTGGGAGGCCCCACTTTCCGTTTAAAACGTTTTGTTATAATGTTGTGTTAAACAGCTCTGCCTTTCCTGTCGTCTACGAGATTTTTATTATTATTTTTTCATCCTTTGGTTTCCCTTTAATTCCAATAACACCCTTACTTTAAGTAAATTGAAAATTTTTAATTTTTTCACCCATTTCCCTTAATATTTGCTCCATACATTTTAAATTTTAAATTAACCGGTGGTAAGAAATTTAATACCTCTTAAGTTATGTCTCGAATTTAGAGTTTTGTGGTAAAAATATCATAGAGATCCCTATAGTAGGAGTTGGATTACATTTTGCCTCATTTATTCAAAAAATGAGCAAATTAGTTATCATAAGTCATCACTTAATAAGAGAGACGCACAGAATTTTTAATAAAGGGACCATCTCACTCTTTGATCTAATGTACAATGACTAATTTGCTCGTTTTTTAAGTAGAGGGGACAAAATACAATCTAACTCGTAATATAAGGGTCTTTATGATACTTTTACCGAATTTTATAGATAAAAAAATCATTGTAAGAGCTTGTCTCTCAAAATGGGGTTCGATTATCCCAACTTTAGGCTCAGTCGAAGCCGTTGAGGCTACCAAACATCGATAATCTCATACAAGGAAAAAAACCAAATTAACATTAACAATCCTTTGGCTAACTTCTTATCAATTTTTTTTCACAACAATGTCAAACATCTATAAAATTTTAAAACCATAATTTTTTCTTTCACCATGCTTTTAAATCACATTTTTTTTTTTCAATCTAAACTTTTCTTAGACCAGCATTTTTCACAACAATGTCTTTCATTTGGAGTTAGTGGACTCCTCAACAAGTTTGGTATTATTTTTGGAGGTGTTGTCTCCCAATTTTACCGAAAGCCTAAGTGCTTGAAAGGCAATCAAAGAGACGGCAAGTTCACATATCGAGAGTGTTATGTCGGGTACCTAAGAAAATGAATCATACGCAATATGTATAGACGTTGATCTTGAACCCATGCCTTATAGGATATAAAACACTTACAGGTAAAAATGTTATTACTTGAGCTATCTAACACAAAGTAATCTCCAGGGAAACAATAAAGGAACAATTGAGGTATAATCCTCATCAGAGTTCAATAAAACTATCGAATATCCAAATATATTAAAAGTATAGGGTAAATTACATTTAAGATCACTAAACTAATAGTAAGTCTACGTTTTGATCACTTAACTTCAAAAAGTTATAAAATAGTCATTGAGCTATTTAAAAGTTTTTATTTGAGTTAGGGGTGACATTAGAGGGGGTTAGTAGGGGCCCTGGCCACTCTAAAATGGGAAATTTTGATATTTGGCTTTCTATAATTTATAAAAATTTTAAGTTAGTATAGGTAAATTTGTACATTGGCCCCCTTAAATTGACAAAATTTTGATTTAGTCCTCTAAAAAATATAAACATATAGGCTATTAAAATGGAAAATTTGCATTTTAACTCTCATAAAAATATAAAATTTAATTCTGACCCCTCCAAAAAATAATTTCTAACTTTGCCCCTGAATTAAGTCATTAGGTTGTTAAAATCATTACTGTATGGCCTTATTTGTTCGCACTACCTACACCAACTGAAAGCTCTTCTTCCTCTCCTCTTTTACAATTCAATTTTTTTTAATGAAACAACTTTGAATGTCATCAATCTGTAAACCAAAATTTAAATAAATTTCTTCTTTGATCTTCGACACTAGCAGCCAGATTAACTTGGATCTAATATATGTTCTTCTACTCGTTGATGGGTACGAATCCACCATATCAATTGTTGAATTGTCACATGGAGTTTGCTAGCCAAACTTTTAAATGAACTTAACAATCTAATGGCTTAAATAAAAAAAAAACTTTTAAATAATTCAGTGGCTTAAATGAAAACTTTCGAATAGTTCAATCATCAAAACCTAAACTCATGATATATAAGGTTATTTTATGTCAAAATTCTCAACATTCCAAATGAGAGAAATTAAATTTTGGACCTAAATTGGTAAAATTAACAAATAAGGACAAAACAGAATGACAAGACAGATCTTTTACAAAACAAAATGAAAATGTCAACAAATAAAACCTAGGGCCAAAGGGTACTCATCATCTGCTAGACGTACCTTCCTTAGATCCCCCCGCCCCCCCCTTACAGAAAAAGAGCCATAACCCTATTTCCTGGAAGTACCCACTCGCTACTTGCCTTACTACATTCATGCACCCTTTCCTTTCAAAATCTCCATCTTTAACTTAAAAAACCCACTTCAAATTCCCCATAATCTTCATTACCAATTTTCATTAGCAATGAATGGGTGTTCATCATCAACATCATCATCCGATACATCCTCATCGGAGTCATCAAGGATCAAAGGTCCATGGAGTGCTGAAGAAGATCGGGTTTTAACTCGTCTTGTTGAACGATACGGTGCTCGGAACTGGTCATTGATAAGCCGATACATAAAGGGTCGCTCAGGGAAATCGTGTAGGTTACGGTGGTGTAATCAGCTCAGTCCTGATGTTGAACACCGTCCATTTACAAAAGCGGAGGATGAGACTATATTGGCTGCTCACGGTGTTTATGGTAATCGGTGGGCTACTATTGCTATGTTATTGCCGGGGAGGACGGATAATGCTGTGAAGAATCATTGGAACTCGACGTTGAAGAGGAGAGCAAGGGAGCAAAAAAAGGAACAGAAGGGATCTGTGGTGGTGGATGAGGAGGAGGTGTTGACGGCGTTGACTCTTTCGCCGCCGGGGAGTGGTGGGGGGTTGACGGTGGAGGGGAGGAGAGAAGAGGGAGTAACGGCAGAGTTTTGGGATGCGATGAAGGGTGTGATTGCCAGCGAAGTTAGAGAGTATATGAGCTCTACATTATCAAGTAACACATCGAAGCTTCATTGATGAAAAGAAAGGTGAATTTGCTTGATAGGTCCTTATGTTATAGGAATTCGATCAAATTAGTCCTTATACTATTAAATGAATTAATTTAGTCTTTGTACTTTTAAAATAATCAAATAATGTTAACTTGAAATATAGTTAACCTTTATTGTTTAACAAAGTTGATAATTATAAAGTTTTTTTCTGATTTTGTAAATTAAATCTTTTGTTTAGAATTGAATTTTAATTGAAAATAATAATTTTTAAGATATTTTTTATAACTTTGTTACAATTTGAACTTGTTTGATTCTTTTTAATAGTATAGGGACTAAATTAATTCATTTAATAATAAAAGACTAATTTAATCCAATCTCTATAATACAGGGGCCTTTCAATTACTTTGATAAAAAAGTTATTTATGTATTCTGTTGGGGTTTTAAATTTGTATTTGATGTTAATATGGTGGATTTTGTGTGTGTGTGTGTTTTTTACTTTAAAATTTTAAGATTTTTATGAAATAAATATGCTTTAGTTTAAAGGTATTTTTTATATAGTGTTTAGAATGGTCGATAATAGGAGAATAATACGTTTCAGCATACTCGAACCCACATCCTCCTATATTGATAATAATATTGATACTAATTGAGTTTAAGTAATTTTTATTTAGTTAATAATTGCTTTGAAATTTTGAAAAAGATTTGGGGGCAAAACAATGAGAATTTCTCCTTATTCGAGGTGACGACATATAAGTACGAAAGTAGGGTTCACGTGCATACAAGGTTGATTCATAATTTGGTCCTTACAATTATACTTTTAATTTTCATATTAATTTGTAAAAGATCAATTTTGATACTTTAAATATGACTTTTGACTAAAAAGGACTTTAAGGACCAATTTAAAATTTTGAGTATATTCCAAGTTCAATTTACAAACAAAATCATATATATAATTTACTTATGTTTTACTTCTTTGAAATAATATTAAAAAACTTTATAATTTAAAATTGACGATTGAGTCTAAGCTTAATTGACATTGGTATTATTGCTAGTGTAAGAGGACGTGGGTTCGAGTGCGTTGAAGCGCATTATCTCCTATTTAACGAAATTAATGTTCAAAAAAATAAGTACAAAATAAACATATTAAAAAGTATTGAACATCTTACAACCTTTTATATTTTGAAGTTTGAAATTTAATTTATGTAATTAAAAAGTTGAATAAATTTATAATTCAAAAAATTTAATTTAGTATTTTTTTTAGAATTTTTTTATCTTGAATTCATAATAATTTGTTTTTTTTTTTAAATTGCATGATTGTATGAATGTTGTTGAGGGACTCCTCAACGGTTTAGTATTGTTTTCAATAGAAGATTGCCTCTCGACTTTTTGGAGCGCTTGAGGTTACTTGAAAACCACCTTTCAAGGAATAAGGCACAGGTTTAAACTTTACTAAGTGCAAATGCCCACATTTCTTTGGAAGGGGACAAGGTGATCAAGCACCACGCACGGTTCAGTTTGACGAGATGCTCTCTCTCTCTCTATTGAATCCATCATCTTTTTAAGTAGCCTTAAGTACTCAGGTTCTCCATAAAGTCAGGAGACAAATCCTCACTAAAAACAATACCAATCCGGTAAGAGGTTTATCTGCTCTTGATAGGCGACAATCTGAGGACTTTTCCAAAAAGAGTCCGCCTTTTTCTCAACAAATGTAAAATTTCAATAGAAAACATGGATGATATTAACTATAAATCGGAAAGATAGAACGATTTATTTTTCCATCATCAAGTTGGGGGCCTAGGGTTGATACTTCGAGGGCTATGGTAAATCAAGTTGTTTTATTTTATTGTAAGAATTTTGTAGTGATCTTTGTTTCAAAAGACAAAACAAACTACTAGTGAAATTATTTTTCGAATTACAGCTTAATTTCAAATAAAAAAATTCAATTAATCAATCAAAGCAGTGACCCACATTAGAGCATTAACTTTTGGCATGCATGTTTAAAATGTTGTAATTTCGAGGAATTGAGATGATATTATAGATTTATTGGATGAAGAGATTTTTTTAAGAAAACTGGAATAAAACAACTGTGATAAATGTTTGTTTCGCTTCGTCTATTAGATTTTCAAGATTAATATTATACTCCTTAGAATACTCTTTGTATTTGTTTTATATTTGTAGTATGTATACCTGTTATATTGCTATAAAAATCATTTGCGGATTAGACATGTTCATGGGTCGATTAATTCACTTGTTCAACTTGATTTCAGCCTGAATAATAAAAAAATATTTTTTTAATTTAAATATAAAATATATAAAATGCCAATTAAAAATGTATACTTAATATTTTATTAATTTTTGACTAGTAAAACGAGTTTTGTGGAGCTTGAAAATTTTTTGGAACTGAGCCTCGGCATGGCCCATTAGAGGCCTTATCGAATAGCCTTTGCTTCATTGAAGGGACCAAGTAATCTTCACATGTGTGAGCACTTAGCTATCGGAGCTTAATAAAAAGGGGACTCAATGAATCTCGAGGAAATTTTTAGGAAGAATAACACTTGTCCCTTTATAACTTTTTAGCATCAACTCCCTAAAATAAGACTTTGGTATGACTAGTCACCTTGGATACCCCATGATTAGATTACTCATTGTTGATACAGTGTATGACAAAGAGGGAGTGCATAGGAGGTAGTGGTGATTGTTACGAAGGTCGATTCATCCAATCGGGGCGGAGAGTCGGAGGTTATAGAGAATGAAGGTGAAGAGAGTGCTAAGGTTGGGAGTTGAAGGTATGCAATAGAATATAGCCTTGGTCCTCTTCAAGAGTTGATCCTTTCTTCATTGTTACTAGAGGTATTTATATACGAAGGTCACGTGCAAGATGATGTTAATGTGTTGGACTAGTCATTTGGACATTATTACGGAGCGTGTGAGGGGGATGTCTTTAATGGGACGAGGATGTCTATGACAAGACAAATCTTATCATTCATTCAGACTTGATGGGATAAATTAGTTAAGCCCAAGTGATGTTTCGTGACCAACAACTTCATGTTTCCAATGAAAAGATTAGACCATCTTTTGTTTAGGTGGTCATCTCGGTAGGGTGAGAAGCAACCTCTCGGTTTGCTGGTGATAGGCTTATTGCTCAAGCATATTTTTTGCCTACTGTGTCCTAACGCTAGTGGGAGTATAACAATATTTCCCCATTTGAGTCAAGAGAAGGGTTATAAAGTGGCCTTTCTCGAGATGTTCTGATACGATAACTCTCTCTTTTTAGGTTGGTTCAAATGGTGGCTTTACTTTATGATAAAATGTTATATCTAAACGTTTGAGATTCTACCCTAAATGCACTCTGAGGATTGCATTTCTAAGGAGTTGTGATAATGATGAACAACAACATTTTGAGACAAGTGGTGAGTTGCCATTGGATGTTGATTATCCTTCGAAACGGTACATTCTCTGAGACAAGCCTATATATTCTAGGCTTTCTTCTTCAAAGTTGTTTTGCCTCCTTTTATGTTTAAAATTTTTGCAACTATTGTTGGCTATTTACTAGTCTTTGTTGGTTTTCTGGAATGATTTTCGCATTTTTTTAGTTTTTTCGTTTCATTTCAATTTGATTTAATTCACTTTGCGGTTCTTGTTCTTTCTTGTTATCAAATTTATTTTCAACATTTTGTTAACAATATGCTTAACAGATGGCTAGGGGAGACGAAAAATCTAGCAAAACTTAGGGAAGAGGTGGTGGTTGTATTGGCCGTGCTTCGTCAAAGAAGAGGCTAAAAGTAAAAAAACGGTTACAACGAAGCTTGATTGAGCTGCTACAATGAGGTTTGAAAGAGGTAGTGATGAGCCTGCTGTCAATCTCAATTATCAGTGTTCAACGACCTATCGAGAGATGAAGAACTTATTTTTATGTAGCAATTTACTTGCGAAGCATCATAAGTACAAATTTAGTATCCTAGAAGGGTCGCATCATGTTAGTGAAGTGTTCTGCCTAGACTCTACTAGCAGGAGGCTAGGATTCTACCTTTCGTTGTTCCTACTTGAAGTGGGTTTTACTGGCGGAAGGGTCCCCTCTGGGATTTCATTCGAGATGCTCTGTACAACTTCCACGTGGCACTAGGTTAATTGATGGGTTTCTCTTGGTGGCTACTTGTTGGTGTTTTTATCATGTCTCGTAAGAAAGGAATATATCCTTCTGACCGATTGTTTCGATATATGTTTTTCTTACGAGAGTTGAATGAGGACCAATTTGTTAGGCTATTCGAGTTCAGACGATCCTTTCTTCATCATTCCTGGAGGTATTTATAGGAAAAGGTCATGTGCAATATGATGTTAACGTGTTGGACTAGCCATTTGGCCATCATTATGCAGCGCGTAGAGGGGATGCTTTTGATGGGACAAAAATGTTTGTGACAAGACAGATTTTGTCATTCATTCTGACTTGATGGGATAAAGCAGTTGAGCCAATGTAATGTTTGGTGACCAACAACTTCATGTTCCCAATGAAGATTAGACCATCCATTACTCGAGTGGTCATCTTAAAAGGGTGAGCTTACAGGTGACCTCCCAGCTCACTGGTGGCAAGCTTACTACTCAGGCATCTTTTTTGCTTGCCACATTTCCTAACGCGAGTGGGGCTATAACACTCATCATTGTACTCTTTTAAACCTAGACGTTAATCTTTACTCGATGGGGCCTACAACAAACTCCAAACTTTTCACAAAACTCTCACCTCTCCATCAAAGAAAACAGAAGACCTAGCATGACTAAAACACTCTATTTAGAGTTTACCAAGTACCTACAAAATATCCTTAAGGGCTCATAGCACCTGTATAGTGTGTGGACTGTCGTAAATAATCAAACCACAGATATTGTACCAACTATTGACTTCGTCCATGGAAAAGAGTGAAGAACCATATCTCTACCCTTTAAGAATCATGTCTCCCAAAGCTCGAAACACATCTAGGTGAAATACTAGACAACTTTATTCCCCCATTAGAAGAACACAAGGTGTTGGGATGGCCAAAGTTATCTTGATTGTGACAAACCATACGACTCATGTTTTCCTTAATTATCTCATCAAAGATATGGGCATGATCCTTCAAAAGTTTTAGCTACCACTGAAAAGTAATCATAGGAATCACAAAAACCCCTCAGTGAAGGTTCCCCTTACACCTATTGTTTGACAATATTGGGGAATTGCAAGCTTAGAACGAACGCCTCCTAACACAATTATAACATTTTAATTAGAAATTTTAAACTTTTATGAGACATTATAACATTTTAACTATATAAAATATTTGATTTTTTTTTAATTTGATAAGATTTGATAATATGTATTTTATTTAATCTTGTATAATGTAAGAAATTATTTAATATTTTATGACGGGTTAGTAGGAGTTGAATTTTTCTTTTTCTCGACGTCAAATTCAAGTATTAAGCTTTTAAATACAATCGAGGTTTGGGGGAGCAAAAAATCATCTCATGCAACCCTGTTGCCATTGCTAGTTGTTCGGATTTAGGTTCAGACCAAAGCAAAATTTACTTGAAGTTGTGTCTATAATTTGTCAATTTTGGCCTGAACTCAAGAATTCAATTTGATCAATTAGAATCCAAATTTAAGTACCTAACCCAACTCAAAATTTATCACAAACAATTAACAACCCAAGTTCATTCAACTCATATTAAAATTAATCCAAATTCGAAATCATCCAAATGCCCAAAACAAGAACTCAAATTCAACAAAGAAGAAAACTAATAGAAATCTACTAAAAATGTATGGTTAAGATGGAAATATATATATATATATACTCATATGATTGCATTCAAAGAGGAAAAAGAAACTCAATTCCTTTTGTTTAACAAAAAACATACACCAATACTTCACCACTTATAAAGTACATTAATATAAAGCAAAAACAAAATGCATACTAAACATACAACAATTTTATTCCCAATGATAAAACCCTCAATTTATTATATATATTCAATCATGGTTGATATATCATCCTCTCCCCAATGATTGAAACATTCTAATAAAAGACACAATAATATCTATCCATATATATCACATGATATTCTTTTTTTAAAAACGTGGCCAAGGGACAATAACCATCTTCATCAACCCTTCTTTACAATCATTAGCTTCACCGGAAGCAAAATAGAAAACCCTCCATTGATTCAGCACAAATTCGAACCCATCACCTTTCACTTGTGTTGGATTAGCCAATAGCTTTGCTTTGCTGAAATCGCAGGTCGAGTAACTCCACAAGTTTGGCAGCAAGTAAACACTGTGTGGTGGGGTGCTGTTTTCGTATTTGAACACTGTGCGGCAGCAAGTAGACAAATGGTTAAATAAATAATGGTGTTTAGGGTGTATTTAACGTTGCTTTTGGAGTTTAAAAATAATTTAGAAAGCACTTAGCAAAAGCATTTTTTAAGTGCACCAACAATGCTAAATTAGCTCTAGTTTTGTATGAAGTACCTAAGGTGTCATGGAAGTAAAAAGGTGCAGTGTTGGCCGCCCATTCGGTGTAATTGTAGCCATAACGCCAGTTTTCAGAGCCTCCGACGATCACCGTCGCAGCTCGAGTGACAGTCAAAAGAGAAGCACCTAAAGCAACCAAGAGGATGATTTGTTGAGCATTGAAACCAATTGAAGCCATCTCTCAAGTTGTTTTGCTTGAAGGGAAATAAAAAATTTGCTAGGTAATTGAAATGATGACAATGGGAGAAGGAGTTAAAACCTTATATATATATATATATATATATATATATATATATATATATATATATAAGACATGCATGACAATGGGATCCTCATCTAGAATAATCAAATATATATATATTCTTTTCTCATTAGCTAAATTACCATAATATCACCTACATGAAACGGTCCAATAGAACATTGTGTAAAATTGTCATTGAAATGAGTTGAAGAACAGCATATTAGTCATAAAAATTGGGTGGAAATCCAATAGTTTGAAACAAAAATTGGGATATGATTAGGGGTTCCTTTAGGTCATCAAAATACAATTGTGGGTTAGTTAGATGAAATTTTTTTCAATGTTGAAGACTTAATTGTCAAATGATGGCATTTTCTCCTAACTTTCATTTATTTGGAGTTGGATGTTAACTAAATGCCTTTTAACTTTTATTTATTTATTTCTAAAGTCAAAAACCAAACTAATAAGACTTTAATCTATTTCAATTACAAGATTGATTAATGATCTTTGGTCTAATTTTTATTTTAGTCCTTTTACTACGTTCAAATTTGAGATTTAAGTCTGTTTAGAACTTTATTAGACATACTAATACAATTAACTATTGTCTTTAAAGTGATGAGTTGAAGTCATTTAAGAGTAAATGCTCTATTATGGAGGATTCGAATAAGGTTATGAAGTTATTTAAGTTATAACTTATCAAAATGTTTATTAGGTCATCGAAATTTATGGGCTTTTAGAATGGTTTCAGTATTGGGTCATTCTGGTGGATTAAACTAAACCCATTTTTCTCTACCATGTGTGCACAGGTCGAGGCATGAAACCTTATCCCCTTGGTTAAATGAAATAATAACACTTTTAGTCCCTTACCATTATTCATAATTCAATTTAAATTCTTTAAATCCCTCCAAAAAAATCATAATTTTATTTTATCCTCTCACTACTAAATTCCATGGAATCAATTAAAGTAAATTTCATCAAATTAAAGATTTGTTCGGTCTGGTAATGGAAGTTCTAGCTTGGGCTTAAAGGGTTGAACAACAAGAGCAAATCCTTAAGGCCTAAAAGAAAGGGCTTATCTCACACCAAAGAAATATACCCATGGAAGTCAATAAGACAACTCAGCCCAACAACATGAAGAAATCATTGTTGGCTTATGTTGTCCCCATAGCCTACGCCATTGTTGTCTTCCTCCTTGCGAATCTTTGGTGACAGAGTTCAGTTTTGGAACTGAAGTGTTCAGAGGGGTAACTGTCCTAAAACTCCCTTGTTTTTTTCTTCTTCATATTGGGTTAACAATTTTGGGTTTATTTCCTTATTTCTTATAATTGTGAAAATCAACTACAAATATGATCTTAAATGTAATGTATATTTGTTTTGAATCTAGGGTTCTTACTATATTGTGGAAAAAAAGGAGGATTTTGGAGGTTATAATTAGACAAGAAGATGAATTCTGGTTCTAAACAAGGTTTGTTTTGTCTAAAATGGCCTTGGGATGTTAATAAACAGTCTAAAAGTTCCAATCTTTGTACCTTTGAAGGTCCTTGGTTATTCAAATCTATACAAAATCTTGGTTCCTTTGTTCTAAATTCATTCAATTCAGTTTCGGGTTTAAGGTTTAGTAATTTAAACCCTACCCAAATAGCTTTTGGGGTTAGTCAAAATAAACCATTGAGTCCTGATGAACAAGGGGAAGCTGAACATAGGGCTTTTGCATCGGCATTGGCTAGTAGGAAATCGGCTACGGTGATCGAGTTTTACTCGCCAAAATGTAGTTTATGTAACTCCTTGCTTAAGTTTGTCATGGAAGTGGAGAATAGGAACTCGGATTGGTTGAACATTGTCTTGGCTGATGCCGAGAACGAGAAATGGTTGCCTGAGGTAACTTTTTTATCTCCCGGTTCTTTATTATATGTTCAAGATTGAAATACGAAATGCTATTGTTTTTGCCTATGATGTATATGCTTGACGTTTTTTGATGGAGATGGACTCAGATTACGGATATTGCTATAGGTTGTAATCGGTTGGTATTTAGGGGCAGTATTAGATCGTATTTCCTATCCATAGGTCAATCTCTTTTGTTCCTGTTCTGCTTCAATATCAGAATTTCTCGTGATAGTATTGTAGCACTCCTTTTCTTTCCTAGTTTTGGTGAATGAGGTTCGTTTCCCCCCGTTTTATATGGCTTTATTTGGACCTAAAAAGACCTCTTAAGTTCGATATTCAGCCCTTTGGCCGTTGCAGTGTTTGAGGTTCTCGGGATATTCTCAGTTTTCTATTTGAAGGAAGAGTGTTTAACAACACGATTTGAGTAGCAAAGTTCGAAGAGACCTCTTTGCATAACTTTCTTGTTATTGCACTTTTTCTTTCTTAAAATCATGTACTTAGTGAACCAAATATATACAGTTTTTATAACCCCTAGCTGCTGTTTCTTGTATGAAACAAAAAAAAAGTATAGTAGTAGAATTTTTTTCTTTATTAGATAGATAATGGAAACAACAACATTGCAGAGAGTGTTTATATTTTGGATTTCCAAATTTTAACCCAATTGCATTGAGCTTCTTCCAATCCCAGCAAAGAACCCTTCTTCTTCGGGTCCCAACTCGCAGACAAAGTCCCATAAGTAATCCTAAGCATTGATTCCCCAAAAGTAATAAACGTAGTCAAGAATGGCAGCCACAATGGCACATCCCACAAGTTTCGCTCTTTCGCTAGACCAAATAGGTGCAGTAAAGCCAGACCCGTGGCCATTGGAACTCCCACAGAGGCCAAAATCCTTGCTATCATCCTCTCAAACACTAGCTGGGGAGCTTCCTCGTCCTCATTGTTGTTGTTGTTTGAGCTTTTTTTGGCAGCGTTTTCTTTCATGGTAGACTGTGGTGTGCCGGAAAACCCTTCGGCGTTGGCCTGAAGTTTCCATGTTGATGAGGGTTGGTTTTATTTCTGGGTTTTGATGATTGTAGGAAGTATTGTTGGGGATATTGAATCGCATGAAGAAAGCTTTGGAAGGTATTGTAAGTTATATTAGTGACGTGCAGAATGAAGATAATATTTTTCTTTCAAAATTATATAGTAATCTTATATCAATGTAAAATTAATATGATTTTATATATTTGAATAATTTTTTTATGGCACAATATTTTATTAGATTATAATATTTTTATTCAAATATAATTAAATTGTATTAATACAAAATTTTAAATTTAAATCCAAAATATAAATATTTATATTTTAAAATATAAATATTATCTTCATTCTTCAACAAATCTAAAATGAAAATATCTCATACTAAAATTATTGGAGAAAGCACTGCCATTCAAAGTTTTGGATAAGATAATCAAGTTATAAGAACATTGAACATTGCTTGGTGGAAAGGAACCTGACAGAAACAATGAAGAGTACACTCTCACTAGAAACCCAGCACTTTTATCTTCCAAAGCTTTCTTCATGGGATTCAATATCGCCAACAATCCTCCCTACAATCATCAAAACCCAGAAACAAAACCAACCCTTGTCAACATGGAAACTTCAAGCCAATGCCAAAGGATTTTCCAGCACACCACAGGCTACCGTGAAAGAAAACACTGCCAAAAAAAGCTCAAATAACAACAACAAGAAGAACGAGGACGAGGAAATTCCCCAGGTAGTGTTTGAGAGGATGATAGCAAGGATTTTGGTATCTGTGGGAGTTCCAATGGCCACGGGTCTGGCTTTACTGCACCTATTTGGTGTAGCGAAAGAGCAAAACTTATGGGATGCGCCGTTGTGGCTGCCATTCTTGACTACATTAATTACTTTTGGGGCATCAACGCTTGGGATTGCTTATGGGACTTTGTCTGCGAGTTGGGACCCAAAGAAGAAGGGTTCTTTGCTGGGACTGGAAGAAGCTCAACGCAATTGGGTTGAAATGTGGAAAGAAGAAAATAATGGGCAGTGGTGATTGGTGCTTTGCTCATCACACATTAGATCAACATCAAGCCGATTGCCTCTAGTAGTAGTAGGTGTCATATTTACGGCTTTTAATGTACAACCCAATCTCTTTTCTTTTTGGTGCCTAAAAGGAAACACTCTCTGCAATGTTGTTGTTTTCATTATCTATCTAATAAAGAAAAAATTCTGCTACTATACTTTATGTTTCATACAATAAACAGCAGCTAGGGGTTGTAAAAACTGTATATATAAGTTCGGGTTGATTACTTACAGATATTTGTTTTCATATAGCTTCTCCATTACGACATCAAGTATGTTCCTTGCTTTGTGCTGTTGGACAAAAACGGATTGGCACTGGCAAAGACCGGTATCCCAAGTAGTCGACTCCATGTAATCGCAGGCCTCTCTCATCTTCTCAAGATAAAGCGTCCTACATCCGATGGGTAGCTCTTGCCCGCATCAATGAAAGTATTTTTAGTCTCGTATTTACAGTGCCTTAGTCCTTTACATGAAGAGTTAGAAACCAACATGTTAACTACTGTTATCCATGATGCAATTCTGACTACTGTCTTTATGTTCATAATCAATGTATGTTACAAAATTTTCCTACGTTGTCAGCCCGACATTTGAGAAGATAAGTAGGAATGAGGACATGCTGTTATTTGTGTACTGTATGATCTGTTTCGGTATTTGCTTAACCGAATATTCCGATGAACAAGATTCCCCTTTAACCGCGACTCATGCCATGTTCGGCACTAGGGACCTGCAGGGCTTCACTCTCGTTTTGATAGAGAAATACAGTGAACTTTTTACCTGGTGTATGTGAGTTCTTGGTTTTCATGATATTTGATGTTGGGGTAAAAGTATTACGGAGGTCCTTTTACTAAGAATTAGATTACATTTTATCCTTTTTACTAAAAGAAAAGACAAATTAGTCCTTATACGTTGATCAAAAAATAAACTGATTCTTCTGTTAAAAATTAGCCAATATTCGTTAGCATGAGGTACACATAATTATCTAGTTATTTTTTTAACTATACCAGTTTTTTACAATAAAAATAAATGAAATTTTTAGTGGAAATGGCTAGTTTGCTCTTGGATTAAACCTTATTAGAGGTTGGATTTGGGTTGATTTTGCTGGGTTTAATATATGGTTAGGGGAGGGTCTTGAACAAAATAAAATAAAGATTTGGCAAACATTTTCAAATGAAAAATAAAGTTCCATAACCTACAAACCATAATCATCTCCAATTGAGCTTGAAGCTCATAATAAAACTAGCAATGCCAACAATAAAAATGTTACAAAGTTGACAAAAATCTAGCAAAAAAAGGACATAAATTACAAGACAATAACAACCCATGTTTTAAGAATCAATGTCAAGTGGTGGGGTTCTGTGGAGATTGATCTTCTTGCTGTGGTGGCTGTCGTTGAATTGGTGGTGTTAAAACGGAGGTAGCTGGCGGTGGTGGTGGTGGCGGAGGAGGGTAAACCCTACCGTCGATGCAAGAAGAACACTTTGTTTCGATCCAAGTTTCAATGTCGAAATGACCCAAACCCATGATTTTCCGGCCGGTACATAGACGGCCGATCATGCCGGCGATAATGCCTAAGATTATGATAACTAAAAGTACACCTATAAGAGGAGGAAGGGAAGGATGGGTGGTGGTTTGAGAGTTGTGATATGGCTGCTGGTCAGGTACGGTCACCGTCGGCGGCGGCGGTGGTTGCTGGGTTACCGTCATTGACATTTTAGTGGTGATCCAGAACCGGAAAATGATTGATGGTGGTGCTTGTAATGCAGAAATGGAGAAGAAAGAGAGCAATGGAACAATGTGAAGAAAAACAAAGCGAAGAAAGGGAGATTCTTTATATAATTGTGAAGAACATACAAAAACAGTTGTAACTTTATCACTTAAAAAGAAGCTTAAATATCATGACTTTCTTAAGTCCTTTTTCATGGAATTTACATTTCTTTTCCGGAGTTTATTTCTTATTCGATAATCACATTAGATCTCGATTAAATCGAGATTCAAGTTAGATCAGACCCGTAAATAAGTTTTAGAATTATTTTCTCCTTTTGAATCCAAAACACAATGCTTTCAATGAGTGGTTGAGCTGATCAGATCACTGTTTCGTTAATTTTACTAATTTGAACGGTTTAATTAAATAAATTATTAAAATTTAAAAAATTAAAAATCATTTTTAAATTATTAGCTTAATAGATTTTTTTTAGCTAGATTCAATTGATTCATACTAATACCTCGATTGTTCAGGTCCATTTAAAATAAATATGTTAAGACATTACTTAAGGGGCATCGAGCTCCTTCCCACTTAACCTAATATAGGGATTGAATTGTCGGTGAAAATACTTGAGAGACTCCATTATATAGGGATTGAATTAAATTACCACATTTACTATTAAATAGTTTAATTTAGTCTCTTTTACCATTAAAGAAAATTAATTAAAGTCATTTTGGCGAAGTCAATATTTATTGTTTTAAAAAATGTTATTTACTATTTAATAGAGTTTACATCTTTAAAGCTATTATCGTGATGAAGTTAGAAAAATTTTTAGGGGATCGAAATTAAATTATAAATTTTACGATAGTAAAATGTAATTTTACCATATTAATAACATCTATCTTTATAATTTTTAAAGGATTAAATCAAAATTTTATCATTATTGAGGAGACAAAGTGTAGTTTTACACTTACTAATTTAAAATTTTAAAATTTTAAAAATTTAAAGGGCATAAAAAAATTTTCATTTTAGAGGGGTCAGGGCCCCTGCTACCCCCTAGTTTCCCCCAGCTATTATGATTCTGAAAATGAAATATTTTGTTTGGAGTTAAACTGTAAAAAAAAAAAAATTTAATATCATTTCTTAAACAATAATCGTTAAATTTAAATTTTATTTGATCCAATCTTTATAATAAAAGGACATACCAAATGCTTTTACACTAAAGTATTTCAAAATATAGTGATTAATTTGATTTAGCCCCTATAATAAAAAAAATCTACAAGTACTTTCACTATGAATTATGCCAAATTATAGTGATTAAACCTCAAATTTAAGTATAAAAGGACTAAAATCAGAAATTGACCCATTTGAAAAGATTGATGGCCAAGATTCAAATGAAAGATTTGAGTTAATGAAACATCATAGATCAGCTCTCTACTGAGTACTACTGCCTACTGGTGACCAATGGAAAAGATGGGTAGTTTCAGTAAAAGGACAAAGGAAAGGGCAAAATGTAATCAGAAAAAGGTAGTGGGGAATCTATGGGACTATGTCTAGGGTAAGGTTTAAGAAAAAAGAAGAAATTAAAAAAAAAAAAAAAGTGGAAAAGCCTTTTTCCTTGAGAAGCCATTTTCAATTTTTAAATCATTTCAAAGTTTTGGATTATTTTAAATTTAGATTATTTTGGGTTTGGATTATTTTAATTTTGTGTTTATCAAAAAATTTAAAATTGAGTTTTTTAGGGTTTAAATTATTTCAAACTTTTATCATTAGGGTTTGGCACTCAAGTTTAGGATTGTTTTATGGAATGGGAATGTTGGGACTTAATTTTGGTGGGATCTAATTTAAATTTTCAAACATTTTAAAAGTTTAATGAATTTTTAAAAAAATTTAAGGTCTAATTAAAATTTTTACGAGACTAATGAGAATTTGCAAAAAAATTAAGAGAACTTAATTAAAATTTTTTTTAAAAATATCAAGGGGCAAGGCCCCCATGGCCATCATTACCATTTACCCTTGGTTTTGAGTTACTTGTTCAAGCATTTTTCAAGTTCAATACATGAAAAAACTTTGCTCGGCGATCTAAAATACATGAAATTCACCACTGTCTGTGCTATATACGGATTAAATTACTCAATTTATAATAGATTTTATATTTTTACCACGTTTTCAAATGTGAAGCTACCATGTATCACCATTGTTATTGGTTGTCAGTGCCACCTCAATGTATTTTAACAGTGTTAATCAGATACTTAAAAAAAATACCAAATTAGCTTACGGTTTCTAAGTTTAGATACCAGTTAAGTTCAAAAAAAATTTAGGGACCTAACAGAAAATTTAACCAAGATATACAACCTTTGCAACACATCAAGGGACAATTAAGAAGAGGCTAAATTAGCATTGGTGCAGGCTATTTTCCAACATCTGAAAAAGGGGTTTATAGTGCATGCTAATACCTGGTCAGAAACCTGTAATAAATAAAGCCAAAGATATAACTGATTAGATGCTTTGTTTCAACCAATGAAAACATGGATTTAATCAGTATTTCTTTTATATTTCTCTATGTATCTACCTAAGTAAGTTCAGTAATTAATATTCTACATTTTATAGGCCTATTAAAGGGTAGATGCTAGCCACGAGTTTTAAAACTATTCCGTACCCAATGAAAGAATCGAATCTTCGACCATTGATTAAGGTAGGAGAGAATCTTATCATCTCATCTAACACTCATGGTTAGATTTAATGAGTAGTTTTTTTCCCTTCAAAGGTCCTGAAATTTGACTTAGCCAAACACCAATTTTTTGTAAAAGAGAAAAAGAAAACTTGGGTCTAATTGTAATTTTAGTCTTTTTTTTCTATGATGAGAATTGGGATTTGATCCTTTAATTTGACATATGTTAGTTTATCTATTTGTATATCAAAATTGATACATGACAACGTGGAATTTTTGTTACTATTAGTCGATTACATGGCCGACAACACATTGGAATTTTATATGTATGCGAAACGTCAAAGCGCACCCACTAATAACATTGTAAAAATAGAGGGTCCGAACCAAATCCGACCCTCAAACTATACCACTTTTCCTAACGTTAATTTTGTCTTATTTTATCCCAAAACACAATGGTAATCAGTAATTACCTAATGTCGACAAGCACTTTTTTGGATAAAATGAGACAAAACTGATAGTTTAGGTATTGCTTTTAACCCCATAAAAACTTGGTAAAATGACCTCTTTAGTCCCTTTCAATTTTGAAATTGAGCAAATTGGTTCCCTCAAAATTGAAGCAATTTAATCCCTGTCAATTTCGAAAGTGAGCAACTATAAGGAAAATTAATCACTGTGTTAATGCCATTCATCAATTGTACTTAATTCTAATTGACATAGTGACAAATTAGCCTTCGATGTTTACATATTTTGTTATTTTGGCTTTAATTCTAAAAAATCAACAAATCCAGCGTTAAAATTTACACATTTACACAAATGTTGTTGGATAAATTTGTTAAATTAGGTCAATTTGACAGAATACGTAAACTCTGAGGGCTAAATTTTTTATTATACCAATCAAAATCATGTACGGTTGGTTGCTCACTTTTGAAATTGACGAGATCAATTTGCTTTGATTTTTTTGAGATGGACCAATTTGCTCAATTTCGAACGAGAGGGATTGGAAATGCCTTTTTACCAAAAAAAACTTTAGTTTGGGAAAAGCAGTACAGTTGGGGGGGCAATTTTGTAGTTAACCCTCCAAATTATGTCAAACAAAAATAGGGGAGGATCAAGTCACAAAATTCATCATATTAAAAGGACTAAAACCAAATTAAACCAAAAACTTCAAAACCCATTTTTCTAAAAAGGCTATTGCAGATCATAAGTGGGGGACCTGAGTTTCACAGTTATGGTAGTTTAACCTAAAAAAAAACCCCAGTAATAATGGAGTCAAAGCATATATATATATATATATATATATATATATATACAATAATAAGTGCTGAATATTTATAACTTGTTTTTACCTCATTCATAAACATTTACACCAATGACCAAACCCTACTTCATAGTAATCCCCACCTCTCGTTCTCTTTAAAAACCAATCAATTTTCAAAACCTATTTGCAGAAAAATTCTTACCAATTTTCTGTTTTTTTAGCAAAACATTGAATGGTGTCTGGTCATAGGTTTGTGAATTAAAAATCTTTTAAGAATTGCAGATACCTTTTTGTAAATAAACGACAAAACTGCCCAATTTGCATCTTCAATATCATCTGTATATATATATATGCTGTAAGCGAAAATCACATGCACATGCATGTCAATGTATTTGGAATTTTTGTTGGTTGTTATGCATCTTAAATTCATCTTCAAGGGCAAAGTTGGTGATTTTAGTATTAGGGGGTCGAGATGAAATTGTAAATTTTTTGGAGGTTTAAAAAAAAGTTGGTGTTGAAAGGACTTTAATTAAATTATTGGTTTTTGAGAGGGACTAGAAATGAAAATTTCCATTTAATCAATAGGCTTTAAGTTTTATTATTAATTTTTTGGAAGAGGTAAAGATGCAACTGTTGTATTGAACTAAGGGGCCAAATGTTTCAATTGTTTGGAAATGATTGTTGGCATAATGATAAATTTAACCGTTAATGTTTACATATTTTGTCAATTTAGTACTTTTTAAGTTAAATTTGACTATTGACTTTTAAAAATCAAATCACTTTTTAATGAAAATGTTAAAAACATTATTTGTTTAGTGATATTGGCATGACAACCAACAAGATAATCTACATGTATTTCGTGTTAACATGGCGTAATAAATAATTTTAAAATAATAGAAATATTTTAAAAAAATATGAAGTATACCTAGATTATCAAGTGGGCTACCATATTTAAAAATTTTAACATTTCAGTTAATATTTTCATTGAAAACCAATAATCGACTATTTTAAAAAGTCAATAATCGTATTTGACTCTTTTAAAAGATTGAGGACTAAATCAACTAATATAAATAAATGCAGGTCTTAATTTATCATTATACCAAAACTCTTTTAAAGAGAGTAATGACAAGATCAGGTAAAAATATGTCACCAGTCTCTATATTAGGTAAAAACATAAATTGTTAAAGAAGTCCCCATATTATGCACATTTTTTATAATTCAACAACATTAAACTTTTTTCTTTTAAATGTGTAGAAAATGTCCTACCCATATAAAAATTGTTAAAATGTATATATCACATCATCAAATGTTAAAAAAGAAGATAACTTTAATGTGACAAGAAAGTAAAACTATCAAATTATAAATTACAAAGAGACTGAATCACCAAAATTATATTGTACAGGGGCCTTTTATAAAATTTGACCAATATTATTTGCTTAAAGAGTTCAGTAGGATAAATATAGCTTTAACCAGTTCCCTGTTTCCTTTTCTCAGCCAATTTTCATCTACATTCAGTACTCTACATACCTTGAAAAACCGACACGACATTCACCGGTGCCGACCACCGGTTTACAAGAACCGATTTAACCTGAGCCTCATGCATATGGAACACAAAATATGCCCTGTATTTTGCAGCTAATATAAAAACAATTTAGTGATAATGCTTTAGAGAAACCGGGTCGGAATATATTCATTTATTCTTAACGGATAGCTGTAGAATTCCTCGGTTCGAGCATCGCCTTTGCTGTGTTGGAATGGTTTCCACCACGGGATTCCTCTATCGTCCACCTGTCTTGCTTCTAATGTGTTATCGAGCACGGTCCCAACGATGGTGGCCACGGTTGCAGGCGATGAAAAGAAGGTGTTCAATATACTGTTAAACTGCATGTGTTGGGAAAATTAGAATCGAGTGAATATTGGACCAGTGAAACAAAGAAAAAAGCGGGAAGACTTACCCATCCAGCATTTGTTCTTACGGGTCCATGACCGTCACCGGTTGTGTTCATTACAAAGTATTGAGGAATCGATAACCCGAGGAATAGAGACACACCCAAAACATAGATGTTTCTCATGGAATTACTATTTGCAAACTGTATGAATGTGATCCCACAAGCAGCTGCATCAAGAGGGAAAAAACGGGGCACGGAATTCCCAATTAAAGAAAAAATGAAATATCGAGATACAATAAGTATCATTATTATCGAGTTACTTACCGACAATACCCAATAAAATGCAATATATGGCTGCAAATATCGGCAACGGGATAGAGGCGAAGAATGCGCCGAATTTCCCTGGAAGAGTGTATGGCGACACGATAAATATAATACAAAATTTTCAATACAACTAAAGAGAGAGTACTAGAACTAACCGAATATGGAGAAGAATATCATAAAACCGGTGGAAATCTGTACCACCCTTCTGCTTCCTATATGTGTAAGTCCGAGAAGGCCAACATTTTCACTGCAATATCATTTAGATAAGACGCGGAAATAAATTTTTTTAGGTATATTGTTGTCTATTGGTAACGGCATTTTACAGTTAATAATTATATAAAGAACGGATTTTTTTCCTTACACGGATGCGGTAGTACCAACGAGTGAACCAAAAAGTCCTTCGAGTAACATACCGATGCCCTACATTTACGAGCAAGATGAGTAAGTAATCTTCACTGATGAAAAAATAATATCATGCGATTCACGATAAGTTAAGAAAAAAATGACACGATAATCTAGGAAAAGACCTGTAAGCCAATACTTCTGCTGAGTACATGTGCCGGAGGGGCTGTGGCACCCGAAAGCCGAGCTGCTGCAAAAAAGGTTGCAGTTGACTGCATTGAAAGTCGAAGAAAGTTCAATTACCGACCAGTTTCTATACTAAAGCATCAATTGGATCAAGCGAAACTGAAACATTAAACTTAGAAAATAAAATCACAAAATAGATAGTGACTATACCTCGGCAGACGAAACGAGTGCAGCACCGATCATCCCGAACACATGGCTAGCTCTGAATATAGGTGTGCCCCATTGAAATGGGTACGGGATTTTAATCCTAGAAACAATGACATTAAATAAGGTGTTATAAAGAGGGTTTTTGCAAAACCGATTAGAACGCGATTAAGCAAGCAGAACAGCACGTTATGACCATACCAAGGAGCAGAAGACATTAGGTAAGATCGATCCGTGCGGCAACTCAGTTTAGTAGCAGTCTTAACGTTGTTGTAAGCACCAGACACGGTTAGGATAGCAGCAAAAGCCCACACAATTCCAATGCAAATAAGCAAGGCAAACCTCTCGAGTATTAGATGGGCTCTCGAGTGGACACGCTTCAGGTACTGCAGCAAACAAGTACAATAGTCAAATCAACGAAAAAGAATGTCGGCGCGAAACGATGTTATTCTCGGAGTAGCTTACGTGCCTGTTGAGAAATAATCAGTAGAATAAGCATAGGCAGGCCAATTTCCACGCAGTTACCAAGCTGTATCATACATTAATTGCATTATTTATATCAGCATATTATTGGTCCCAACCAAGCATTAAAGTGTCCAAAGAAAAATTACCAATGGGAAGCCTCGTGCAAAGAGACCGAGACCAACGAGACAAACAACCGGTACCATGACTATGGGAGTAAAGAACCTAGAGAGAATCATGTTCAAGTAAAAATGAGATGCGAGCAATAAATAATATAGGTCGTATGAATTTATACTCAAAACTAAATACACCATTACCTTGTTAGCTCGCCCCATGCCCTACTGTACCCGAGGATGATATTAACGAAGGAAGCAACGATTAGTGATCCCTGAATGGTTCTTATACCGCGAACAAACCGCTACAAGCAAGCAAACAAGCACCCGAGTCAGTCATTTATACGTTACTATTAGCAGAAGCGAATCTGAGGGGGGGAAGGCAGGCAGGGGAAAATGAAAAAATTTCAATTCAGTCCTCTTATAAATAGATAAAACTATAAATTAATATATAGTGAAATTGCACTTCGACCACCCCAAATGAAAAATTTTCAATTCAGTCCTCTTATAAATAAAGAAATTATAAACTAACATATAGTAAAATTGCACTTTAGCCCCCCTAAAAATGAAAAAATTCTGTTTAGTCCCTTCAAAATGATGAAATTATAAATTAATACGTAATGAACTTATATTTTGATCTATGTAAAATTATAATTAAATTTCAGCCCCTGCTAAAAAAATTCTGGAGTCGCCTTTGACTATTAGTTCAACTTATATATATCCTACTAAAGCGTATACATACATCATGCTCAGTTCCAAAGGCCTCATCGGTATAATCGTTGATGATAGACAACAACGGCAAGGTATAAGCAAATGATACACCCATCACTGTGGGAAGTCTCGAGCCAATAAGCGTTTGAAGTAACGTATTAATGCCTGACATAAACAGCAATACTTGAATAACCCGAGCTTTATCACCCTATTCATAACACAACGCGAGGATTTTAGAGGTTAAACATGCATCAATTCCATTTTTCAAGTATCGAAATTATACAGTTTTATATAACATACATGATTACCACCCATTCGAGGCACCATAGTACTTGCAATTAACACCGTTGTACCAAGATTCACAATGAAGTGTTGGAATGCCAATAAAAGTGCTTGAGCTGTTCAACAACAACCAAGAAAAAAGTGTCACACACACACATATACATATATATATATATATATATATACATGGTAAAAGTATCATGGAGGCCTTGTACGAAGAGTCAAATTGCATTTTACCCTCTTGACTCAAAAAATGAACAAATTAGTCCCTGTACATTAGATGAAAGAACAAACTGGTCTTATTTGTTAAAATTTTTTTCATTTCTACAGTTACACGCAGTCTGTTTATTCTGTCAGGCATGCCAATTTTTAACCGTAGAAATTATTGAAACTTTTAACAAAAAGACCAGTTTACAGGGACTAATTTGTTTATTTTTCCAGTGAAAGAGTTAAAATGCAATCTGACTCCGACTTCTGCCATACATACAGAAAAAAATTATTGATTCTTAAAGGGATCTATTTGATTCTGTAATTTCACCATCAAAGGACTAACATGCAAAAGATAAAAAAAAACTGGATATACCAAATAAAGAGCAAGCAACTTTAAGCATAAAATCTTAAAACTTTTTACAGAAAGGGAACTAACGCCAAGAAGGATTGGAGTGGATGCAGTATTGAAGTTGATGAAGTTGTTCAGCTGGAGTCCAAGTAGGTCCCCTTGAAAGAGCGAAATTAGGAGGAGGAGCAGCCGGCGGAGCAACCACTTGTGGCGGCGGTGGGTGGTGGTGCTGATGATTCTCCGTTTCACCCATTTTTTTAAACTTTTCTCAATTACTTTTCTCAGCTATTTGTAATCTTCTTTTTGTTCAGATTCCTAACAAATAAAAAATAAAGGTTTGAACTTTTAAAGTGTTCTTCCAAGTAACTTTTATATTCTTTTTCAGAACTGACAATAAATCACCGACGAAAAATAATAAATAAATAAGAACATAAATACATAGATTATGAATAAAGAAATTACCTTCTGTATAGCTTCGATGAATGGAAAATATTAAAGAACAAAAGAAAGTTCATTGAGCTCAAAATTATATTTTTATTAAAATAAAATCTTTTCTTTTTGGAGACAAATTAAAATGAAATCTTTTGAAATATATAGAGAGAAGAGAGAAGAGGATGAAATGAAGAAAAAGCTAAAAAAGTGAGTTTGGATTACGTTATGTTTATGATTTGTCGTATTTCGTAAAGAATATAATACTCATTTTTTAAAAGAATTTTGTGTAAATTTTAAATTCGTCCTGAATTTCATCTGTTTTCAAATATGAGTACAAATTTAATTAGATCTTTCCACTGGCGGAGCATGAAATTTTTTCAGGCGAATTAAATTGTATATTTTTACGATAGTAAAAATCTAATTTTATTATTTTAATAGCCAACATTTTATCATTTTTAAAAGGTTAAATCAAATTTTATTATTTTTGGAGGCTAAAGTGTCATTTCACTATTACTAATTTAAAATTTTATATATTATAAATGGCCTAAATTAAAATTTTACCATTTTAGGGTTACATACTAAACTCTGCCACTGGATCTTTCTATCAACTTGGGTGCTAAATTTTGTATGGGTTAATTTAGTATTTGGTATTTGAACTTGGTTTCGATGTTCAATTTGGTATTTACAATCAAATGAATATTTGACACGTATACTCTAATAGAAAAGCACAACAAAAAAATAAAGCTAGGGTACTAAATTGAACATTGAAGCTAATCTTGAGTACTTAAATGGGATAAAGAAAAGCTCAAGTACCAAATTTAAAAAACCTACATATCGAATGGAACATTGAAACCAAACCCAGATACCAAATAGTATATTAATTCATTTCATATGTATAACACATGAATAAAATTATAAACACGTGTGTATTTACTGTATGAACAACCTAAATATGATGTGTTTAGAAAATAGCTCTTCTAAATTGTCTAGACAATAATACACTCGTGTCTTCAATTTTATCTTTATATTTTAAATACGCTCGGCATAATCTGAACTAACATTTAATGCTTAAATTGAAAAAAGATCTACTTGATATGATATTGATACTTTGAGGATTTAATTAGAATGTTTTGAGTTTTAGAGAGATCAAATTAAAATTGAGACAATAGTTTGAGGATGTATAATGAAATTAACCTTTTTTGTGGAGGGTTTAAAATTAAATAATGTGGAAACCGGGAATGGGCAAAGCGCGTGGGGACTCTGTTTTTCAGTTTTTCTTGCAGTAGATTAGATGATGTTCGAGAATCTTACGATGTTGGCTTTTGTCGAATTTAGCTTTCAATTTCGTTGAAAATAACATTTATGCCATGCGGGCATTTGAAATTTCAGTTATTATTTCCTTAAAAATAAAATTATCTTATTTATCAATTTGGTCCTTTTTTTTTAAGATCACTTTAGTTAAATTATTTTATTTTAAATGAAAAAATAATTAAACTATTAAATTTTTAATAGCATTGGCGTGATAGCATGCATAGTGTATATGTGAATTATCATACGTGTTTGCTACAATAGTGTCTAATTAACTTTTACATCTAAAATTTAAAGGTTAATAGTCAAAGTGATAAAAATAATTAGGGTGAAAATAATAAAAGAAATAAGTGATAAGGGCTAAATTTACTATTAACCCTTTTCATTTTAAGAAAATAAGATAATTTTGAATCACAAAGTTAGATGAGATGACAAGAGTCTCTCCTACCTTAATCAGCAGTTGAGGGTTCAATTCTTGCCCTGAATATAGAGTAGCTTTAAAACACGTGGTTAGCGTCTACCTCTTTAATGAACCTATCGAATACAAAGGATTAATCATTATGCTCGCTCTAGTGAATAACTTAGATCACAATAATAATAATAATAATAATAATAATAATAATAATAATTTGGAAAAATAGAAATGGGATTGTTCATTGATAGCTATGTTGTCAGCCCATGGTTTTATGTGGATTGTAGTGAAACCTTTGAATATAATCCTTTTTTAAGGTTAGACTTAATTTGATTTGTATAAAAATCTTTAAATTATGATTCTTATTTTAAATTGATATTTAAATATTAAATTATTTTAATTATATCCTTAAATTATCGAGGCTATATCAATTATATTTTTCAATATAAAATCGTTCCTTTAATTATTAAATGACATATCGATCTTATGTTATGTAATTTAAAACGAAAATTTTAAAAAAATGAGTATTTTAGAAATGGGTATTTTGAAATTCTTAATTTTGAGATTTTCAAATTTGTTTAGATGTTTTATCATTCAATTTTTTCATTTAAATTTAGCTTCCTTTGAATTTACCCAATAAATTTTCTTTTGATTGCATTGTTGACTATATATTAGATAAGTTGAAAATAAAAAGACACTTAAAAGTTAAAAAGCACTTTTATAAAACCCTAACCTACCTAATGATGGTCCACTTATTTTTAACTTTGGGTTTATTCATATAATTAAGAGAGTAATTTTAAGGTGGATTTTTAAAGGTTAAATTCTACTGTTAGTCCCTGTATTTTACAAATTTTATAGATTTAATCTATATATTTTAATTTTTTATTTTTAGTCCCTATACTTTTTAAATTTTAAAATATCAATCTTCATCAGCGATAACTGCTAAATTCATTTAGTTATGATCTGCTATTTCTAAAATCTAACGCAACAAACATATTATCATGTATATGATTTTATATATAAAATCTATGTATTAAAATGATGGACATATTCATATGTTATATATACACAGTAGAATTATATATAGCAAAATTATGGTAATGAATAAATTATAAATACTTCTATAATATTAAATTGAAAAAGCATAGTAAAAAGGTCAGAATTTTTCTAAGACTAGAATTAAGTTACATATTTTTATGAGAGTTAAAATATAATTTTACCATTTTACTAATTCATATATTTATAATTTTGTAATAGGACTAAATTAACAATTTCCATCATTGAGAGATTAAAGTACAATTTTATCATATAGTAAGTTATAATTTTATAATTTTTAAAGAGTCAAAAATACAATTTCACATTTTAAGTTGCTAACCACTCAACGCCACCTCCGGGTTGTTCATGTGCTCGGTCAAGCTAAGTTCAAAGGAACCTGACTCAAAATACGATCCTCAATTTTTGTCCCGCTCTATTTCCATCCCTTAACTATTCAATTATTAAATAAAATGATTTTGTTTTTCATTTAAGCCATTATAATGGAATTATAGAACAATCCTAGAATGGTGTTAAGAGACAAAGCACCGACTAACAGATCAGATCACCTCCCCACTTATAACAGCTTTTAACTCTTTCAATAATTGCATGCATTTTCCCTTAAACTTTTTAGCCCTATGTAATATGAACACAAACACTAAGTTTAAGATTTATGGGGTCTCATCATCAACCTTATCAACTTTCTAATTTTCAACTCATTCATTCATCATTTACGTTTGTTTATAGAATTCGCTCGAATTTGATAAAATACATCATGTGAAAATGGAGATTCGGGTTTGAATTTTAGACATGGTATATATTATCGAGGGAAGCAACCACAAAACTCAAATTCGATTCGATTTAAAAAACTCGATAAAAAATTCAAATTTTGAATTACATAGTTTGAGTTATTCGGATCAACTCGAACAAAAAAAATCAAAATTTTCGGTTTAGCTAGAATATAAATTACACAATTCGAGTTATCCGAAAATCCGAATAAGAAGAAATAAAACTACGTTGTTTTGATAAATATTTACCTTTTCTGGAGTAAAAAGGTCAAAACCATAGAGTTAAAAGGCAAAACTATGTCGTTTTGATAAATATTTACCCATTAACCTTACTTATGTAATTAAATAATCAGTCCATGTAAATATAATATTGAGTATAAATAATCGATTTGTTAATTCAAAAAATTTTGAATTGAATTCAGTTGCTAAAATAGGATTCGTCAACTCGATTAACTCAAAAAATTTTAGTTGGAAAGAGGGCTTGAGTAAAAAAAATTGGGTTAGTTAAGTTTTGTTATTAGTTTTATATATGTGTAAAGTTGTAAATTTAATCTATATTATTTAATTTTATCATTTTTAGTAAGTACGGCAACATAGGATAAGTAAGGGCCTGAACCCTAAAATTGAAAATTTATGTTTTAATCTCTTTGAAAGTTATAAATTTATATGTTAATATGATAAAATTACATTTTATGGTTGAGACTGACAACCGTTAAACCCATTAACTAGTTTTTTTTTGTAAGTAATATGCAAGCATAATAAGTTGACATGACATTACAAAGTGCAAATATGGTCGGCGCATAAGATTTAAAAAAATTAACTTAATGAATTTAACTAGAATTAAGATCTAAAATTTTAAAAATATAAATATTAAAATTTAACCTAAAATTAAAAATATATATATATAATAGTTGACTCAGTAGTTGACTTTGAAAACTGCCCTCGTGTATTTTTTTAATAATTTAGATATATCATGTTTTATAAAAATAAATTATTTATAAATATAAAAGAATAATAATGATGTGTTTTTTTTAATTGATAAAAACTATACTAAAAATGATGCATAAAATAATTTCTCTAATAGATAGGTGGGAGATGCATGCGGCTAAACTGCAATTACACGTGAAATTTCCAGTTTTCCATGCGTATAAGCATGCCCTCACGACGGTGTGTGGTCAACAAGAAAATATCATCTTATTAAAATAATAAAAAAGTATAAATATTTATTTCGACAACTAATTTTATATAAAAAAATTAATTTTCGTTTTTTTTTTACTTTTAATTTGTGTTGTTTGTTCAATTATCTTAAAATAGACGAAAATTTTAATGTTTGTTAACTTTATTGATATGACATACGTACGTATTGCAATGTGAATGCCACATCAATAACTACTTAATTTTTAAAATTAAAATTCAAAAATTTATAAAATGTATAAATATATATTAGTATGTTAATTTTAAAATTTTAATTAATTGCTGACATGGTAGACACGTGGCTATCGAGCTAATTTTTATCATTTTAGGGTGATTTGACAAATAATGCAAGTTTAAAAATTAAATGAAATACTAAAATAATTTTTTTATAAAGTTAGAGGGTAAAAAAATCATTATGCCTAATAAAAATAGAATCATCTTCAGGATGTGAAGATGAAAATTGGAAATAATTTTATTTTCCAAAAAGAAAATTACGATTTTGAATGCGCATTTATACATGTAGGTTCTTAGTTATAATTTTACTTTGGTATTAGGTTTCAACATATATGGGTCATGTTGAAATATATTTTAATTATCAATTCACCTAATGATTTAATTTTAATTGTAACTACGAATTAACGAAGATTAGACAAGTTTTTCTATTTTTTCAAGTTATTTTGAGTAGATCAAATTTTCAAAATCAGGTTAAACTTAACAAATCCAAAATGTTATTCAATAATAATAAACATAAAATTAAATCTGAATGTTTCATCTAACACTTAAACTGAAAATGCAAAGAAAAAAAAGAAGAGAACACGAACCAGAATTATACCACACTTGAATGAATTGCATTGGGAAAATGAAAGTTTCAAACAATGGAACACGCAAAAGTATGAAACAACAAGTACCAACACCAATACATATGAATATTAGAAAAAGATAATTCAGATTCAAAAGATCTCAAAAGCATGGTTGTAATAAAAATTCAACAGCCTCCTTTTTCCACTTTCAACACCTCATTTGCTTGATTCCAAATGTTAGCCCTCAAAGTTCCTCCTTCTTCCAGCCATGAAATCTGATATAATCCACCTGCTTCATGTTTACACAATCCTTGTATCTTTCTTATCAACCAACCTTGAAAGATCTCTTCAATTCAACCATTTTCGCAAGGGCAGCCCCCACTTTCTAGCATGAAATAAGCAACAAAAAAAGGCTTTTTTCAGGAAACAGAGATGAACCCGGATTTTTTCTTCTCTTGATTCTGCCGAATCTGGCCTATTCCGTGTCTGATGGGTATTTGAAGATGCTCGACATGAGCCGAGTAAGTACCGAGTCTTTTTTAAGTTATCTCAGATGTCAAGAAACTGCTACAGCATCTTTCCCAACATGTGTATAATGTATGGTATCTGAAACTTTGGATGGAGGCCAATAGCGGAATACTGATCTCCCGATTATGTTATCGATGGGAAGCGGGCCCCTGTGGAAGAAGATAATTCAAAACATGACATTATAATCCTTCCCAACGCATTGCTGAAAATGGTTATTAGTGGTAAGAAATGTTAGGATTACCAATCATGGGAATCGAAACTTTTGTTACGATTATCTCCCAACACGAAAACGTAACCTTCTGGCACAACCTGCGGAAGCCAGCCACACACAAGAGACCATAAAACACTGTTTAACCAACGGCTTAACTCAAGGACTGTGTAACAAAACCATGACAAAGAACAAGAGAAACATATGGATATGAATAATTTGCGGAATATACAATCATAAGTGAGAAACTAACCAATGGTTCCATTTCGTAACCCAAAGGCTCTAGAACAAAATCTTCATCTTGTTCAATACCATTTATCAACAGTTTCCCATCACGAGCCTATTAGAAAATCATTAACAATCATGCATTTTGCAGATAAGGGATAAAGGGCAAAAAGTGAAATAAATGAAGAGGGACAAAGAGATCTTATATGTTAAAGAGAATGAATTTCAAAGATCTTAATAAAGAGCTTACTTCGACGCAGTCCCCGGCCTTTGCAACTATCCTTTTTATAAACACATCACCTGAACTGTACCCGATTTCCTACATATTGAAGTAAACACTGTCACCAATTATAATCTATAGAATGATGCAAGGGAAATGCAAAACCAATGGGTTAAGCATATAAACCGAACTGAACCAAACCAATTTGACCAAAATTTTCAGTTTAGTTGATTAAGGAGTTCGGTTTAAGTAGATTTAGTCAGTCAATTTTCACTTTTGAAACCTAAGCTAAACCGAAAGCCAGTACCTATATCCATCCTGACCTAAACAGTCTATTGGTTCAATCAATTTTAAGATGATAATAAGCAATTATAATCTATAAGATGATGCAAGGGAAGTGCAAAAGAAAAGGTTAAGCATATAAACCAAATTGAGCCAAACCAATTTGACCACAAATTTAGTCAGTAGATTAAACCAAAAGCCGATACCTATATCCATCCTGACTCATATAGCCTATCGGTTTTAAGATAATTATAGAATTACCGGGCGAATGCTCATTACTACAAGTTCTACAAATTATAAGGCAATGAATTTTCAGATTTTGAGACGTACCTGCAAAATGGGAGGTGCCGTGAATATGACAATATCTGAAACTTCAGGTTCTCTAAAGAAATATGAAACCTGTTCATAATTAAAAAAGAAACAAAATTAAGCATACAATCTTAAATTTTAGTGTTCTATAGAAGTGATTTTGGAGAAAAGGAGATACTTTCTCAGCCAAAATGCGGTCACCAACATCCAGTGTAGGGTACATAGAAGATGAAGGAATCGATCTTGGCTCAGCTAAAAATGATCGGAAAAGTATACTAACGGTGACGGCAGTGAAAGCTGCCTTGGCATCTTCGGATCGTGAATTGAACATCTTTGTAATCCAACTGGATTTAACAAAGGATTTGGGATCTAATTCCAAGGTTAAGCTTTGATTACCATCGTCGTTTGTTCCTCCTTTATCCACCTCGGTACTCTCCGGTCCGACCGGAGGGGATTCGTTACACTGCATCCATTTGGAACCTTGAAGGAAAGGGATAATTGAAGCGACTTTGAATGGTAAGATCCCCATACTGGTAGATGAGGAACAAGAGCTGTAAGCCGTTGACTTCATTAACGAGATCAAAGCAACGACGATTGGGTTATTGTAACCGTCTTTGAGGAATTCAGCAGCTAGGGTCGAACACATGGTCGACCGCGGGCGGCGGAGGTCGGCTGCGGCGGTGGCGTGGTAGGCACGAGGAGGGGATGGGTCGACGTCGGATTTTTGTTTGGGGGAAAGGAAACGAGACCGGAGCCAGCATTCGTGGACTGACCGGGAAGGGCAAGAACCGAGACGGGAACCGGCGGTGGAGGCTAAGTTTTGGGCAACGTAGCCCGAGAAACTGACGGTGAAACGGATAGCCATATTGATGAATTGGATAAAGTAGAACAATAAATGGTACAGATTGGGTTCGGAAACTAATGGGTTTGATTTTACAAACCCTAAAAGCAAATGAAAGCCATTTTCGAGGATGGAATCAGTGAAGGAGAGACGAGAACGGGGAATCGAGGAGTTTGGTTAGGCCAAGGGATGAGAAACGGAAGCCGTTTTTTGAAATTGGGTGCGTTCCCGGGCAAGCGGCTGGAGAGTGCGGCGTTTCGGCGTCGGCGGCGGCGGCGGCGACGAAGACGAGATTTAGGATGTTTGGGAGGGAAACTTCAATAACGTCAAAAACGAGAAAGGTTAGGGGTTTATAAGAGACGGCGGGTTCTTTTTACACTTCAATAGTGGACAGAGTTTTTTGCCATATTTACGAAATTGCCCAGTTTATCATTTTTAAAAAGGGATTTTTATTTTTGTCATCGGCCGGTGGTCGGACCGACCAAGTCACGCCACCAGCTTTCGGTTCCAACGTAAAAAAAACTCGATTTAATCATTTTTAGTTAAATTTAATCTGCCTATATTAGTCTACAAGTTAATTGATTCAACCTTTTTCTTTTGGACCGGCTCAATTCAAAAATCTTGCTCAGGTTGGTATTGTTTTTATAATAATGATGACGATGATGATACATATTAGCATGTTTGATTGTTGGTATTAATCTTATATAATTTTTTTCTACACTCACAAAGCGAGTGTCGTATAATTTAATTTTCTTATTGGAGAATTTTTTTAATTACGATAAATAAATTTCTTAATTTTTCTTAATTAATGTTTATAAAATTGAGGGGATTCAATGATAGGTAGAGTTTCAACTCTAAATTCGAATTCAACTTAGATTTAATACCATCAAAAGTTTGAGAGATATTTTTAAAGTTACTTATAAATCCTCAAATCAATTAAATCGAAAGGATATTACACGCTTAAGCGTGCTTGATCTCATGACCCTTTATATTGTTGTAACAATGATGGTGTCAATCGAATTAAAACTAAGTCAACTCATAAATAAGTTATTTGTCACTAAATCGGTAATTTATTTAGAATCAAGACCAATTAGTGGAATATGTAAATCTTGAGAACTAAATTTATTTAATTTTTAGATTCAAGACCAAATTGATAAAAGTATAAATATTGGGGATTAAATTTATCATTATACTAATAAAAATAAAATAAACTGATTAATCATATTTAGTTGCTTATTGATTAAATTGATAAAGATTATTTGTTTAAATGGACCAATTTACTTAATATCGGAAAATTAATGAAAGATTAAAAAATACAAAAATAAAGGATATGGTTGCTTTATGGTTTGATTGTGTAAAATTGTAGCAAGATGGAGGGTATTTTTGTATTTTCAATCTTTCTATTCCTTAGTTTGACTTTGAAAACTAATGGGCAATTTCGGGTTTTCCTTTTCCTCTTTTTCTCGGAATAACGCTAATGAGAAAGACGTGGCGGCTTCTTGCAAGATTCCTTCCTCAAAACAAATCTCATTTCTAATAGTAAACTATTGGGTAAATTTAAAAAATTACAAATTTATTATTAAATTATTTAAATTTTTTTATTTAAGTTACTTAATTATTAAAATCATTATCATTTAGCTTTCTCGATTCACACCATTTGTACCAGTCAAAAGTTATTATTTTCATTCTCTTCTATAGTTCAGTGTTTTTTTATGACATATATTTGAATGTCACGAATCTATGAACCAAAATCCAAGCAGCTATCTTCTTCGATATTCAACACTGACTGTCAGATCAACTTAGATTCAATGTATGTTATTCAACTTATTGTCACTTGAAGCTCGCTAGCTAGTCTTAAAAAATATATACGTAATAGCTCAATGCTTGAATAATTTTTTTTTTAATAATTCAGTGACCATTTTGTAACTTTCTAAAATTGAATGGTCAAAACGTAAATTTATCAATAACTTATTTACCTTGTAGTTTACCCAAAAATAACTAAAAACATAAAAGAAAAATACAAAAGAATTAAAATTTTATATTTTAAACATTAATTAGATTAAATACATATTTAGCCCTTGGAATATGCCATTCTTTATATATAAATACCTCAAAATAAAAACTCTCGATTAAATATTTGAAGTTTGAACATTACTTTTGGTCAAATGGCATGACAATAACTCGAGATGTTGAAGAGAAGAGACAGTGTATTGAGAAATTGGATGAAATTGAAAAGTATAGAAAAGAAAGGGGAGTGTTTGGATATATTATAAAAAAATTGTTTTAGCGAACACCCACTTTTTAGTGAGTGACGTAAGCGCATACATCAGCCATAAATAAGTTGACCACGTCTTAATAATTAAGGAATCATTTGTTTAAGTGTTGGTTTTTTTTGTCTTCCAAATTACAACAATTTTTAATTAATTATTTTATTGATTTGACTAAATATGAAAATAAGATGAGACCATTTTTTGCCCGACTCCGACTCCGACTCCGATCTAATTTAAAATTAAATATTAATTTATTCGTCTTGAACTCGACTCAAAAATCAAAACTATACTCGATTTTGATTTCAAGCCAACCTAATGTGTCACAATTCTTATTTTTAATTTTTTTTATCAAAATGGAATAATTAATTTTAATGATAATGGCCTTGGCTCCAACAAAATAAAATAAAATATATTTATTGATCCCTTTAATTTTTAGGGAATTATATACACTTTCACCTTCCAAAAAGAATTATTCATTTTTGCCCCTAAACAATTTTCTAGTTCCACCCTACTAATATTATATATAAAGGTATTTTGGTAATTATACTAGGCGTAGCAAGTTGAGTGATTTAAAAAAAAAAAGGTTAAACGACTTAGTTGGTCATTCAACTTTTAGGGCGCTTTTGTTTTGGTCACCCAAAATGGAATTCTTACAATTTCATCACTCAACTTTTAAGAAACTTTTATTTTAGTCATCCAACCGTTAAATCTTTAACGATAGTTAACTTGTACACACCAGATCATGTTCACATTTTCATTTTAGTCACCCAACTTCTAGGTTGCTTTCATTTTGGTCACCCAAAAAATATCTTCTTTTAATATTGATTGAGATAAAAAAACATTAAAAATTAAAATGAAAAGGTGGTAGGAACTAAAATAATGCTTTGAAAATTGCCAAACTGTAATTGTTTACTCATTTGCAGAAAGTTCTAAACTTCTTTTTTATTTAAATATTAAAATTTTAAATTTTAAAATATCAAAATCAATTAAATAAGTTATTGATAAATTTTTTTTATCTCTTGACAGTGTCAACCGATTTATTACCATAATATTGAAATTAATTTAATTAATTAATTTAGTCTCCTTCAGACCTGTCCATGGGTCGGGCAGCCCTGCCCGGCCCGACGGCCCGCCCGAAATATGGGAGGGTTCGGGTAAAAATATAGGCCCGAAATATGGGCTTGGGCAAAAAAATGAGGTCCGTTTAAAAAATGGGCCGGGCTCCGGCTCAACTTTTTTGGCTCGGGCCCGGCCCGGCCCGAATATAATAAATATATATTTTTATTTTTATTTTTTTATTTTTAAAATACTTTAAAAATATTTTTATTTTTATTTTTTATTTTTAAATTTTTTTTGTGTTTATTAAAAATCGGGCTGGGCTCGGGCTTACTCTTTTTTTCTCGGGCCGGGCCTGGGCAAAATTTCAGGCCCATATTTCGGCCCGGGCCAAAAAAATTTTCCGGGCCCGGCCCGGCCCATGGACAGGTCTAGTCTCCTTTGAAATCTTAAAATTTTATTTTGTGTTTCTAAATTAAAATCAACTCAAATAAATCATATTTAATAATTGTACATGAAACTCAAATTTTTAATGCAATATTTTAGTTACTACCGCTTTTTCACTTTAATTCTTAATTTTTTTTACCTCAATCAATACTTTAAAAAGTATATTTTTTAGGTGACTAAAATTAAAGTGACTTGGAAGTTGGGTGACCAAAATGAAAGTGTGAACATGATATGACATGTACAAGTTAACTACAGCTAGGGAGGGATTTAACGATTGAGTGACTAAAATGAAAACACCCTAAAAGTTGAGTAACAAATTTACAAAGATTTATCTTTTGTTACTTGAAATGAAAGCACCCTAAAAATTAGGTGACCAACTAGATAATTTACCCAGAAAATAACTTTATCAAATCATATCAAAATGCATCATATTTAAATCTTTAAGTGTGACTTAAACTTAAATACTCGAAATCTCAATCATTCCAAATACCATTAAAGGTTTATTGAAAATCATTTGTTGACTTCTTTTTAGCACATTTAAGCTTAAGCTTTAAGAGAGAAAAATTTAAGCTTAAGCTTTAAGAGAGAAAAATTTAACACAGATTGATTGTAGTTTATTGGTTTTATTATTGTTATCAATCTTATTATAGGTTTTAGTCACATTTATTCTCTTTTTTGACACAATAACTGGAACTACTAATAGTCTCTCCCCAACCTATAAATAATAAGATAATGGGCTTTAATACACTCGAACTTACATCCTCCTGCATTGACAACAATACCCATACCAATCGACTTTGTTGTTTGATGTTTTTAATACTATTAATTTAGTTAGAAATCCATGCTTGATGGATCACCTACCATTTTATTTCTTTAATGTCTTTTAACTACTAATAATTTAATACTAACATCAACTTTAAAAGCATTTATTATTCACCTATCAAGAAATATTAATAATACTATTAAACACTTCAATAGAATCTTTGACCAGCTTTTAGTAATTAAAAATATTTATATTTAGCTAAATAAAAATATATAAAATAATATTCAAAGTAAAACAATTTTTAAAATTAAATAAACAATGCTTTCATATTTAAACATTTTGATACCATATTTGATAATTGTAAATGCTTCACATGGTTGTATTGAAAAGGTAGAGGTGAAGTGAGAAATATTTTTGGGTAAATGTGTAATTTTATCTTATATTAATTTAAAAAATTAAAAAATTTAATTATTTAGAAATTAAATTTATTATCTTAGGGGGATGGGCTCTTACGAATCCCCTACTGCGAACCCCGAATTTAAATAAAAGTGACTTGATGTGATTAGCCTAGAAGGTTGATATTGAAATCATGTGATATCATACGATGAGATTGTAACCATTCGAAGGTTAATGAAATAAAATTATGTTATATATGATATTGTTTAAGTAAGCTTCATTTGACTAAATGAATCTAATTACTATATGAACTTTATATATTGCGAGGATGAATTATTGAATAGGTATAAACAATAGACAAACCTAAGGGCGAGGAAAATTTGATTCAATTTGAAAAATAGAAAAAAAAAATCAAATTGAGTTATTTGAGTAAACTCGAATAAGTAATTCGAGTTCGAGTCAAGTTAACTTTTACAATTTGAATAACAAATTGGTGTAAATACCCTTTTGGTCCCTGTCAATTTTGAAAATGAGCAAATTGGTCTCTCTTTCAACAAAATCTACAAAATAATTTTTAAAATTAAAAATATTTATAAAAATTTCAAAATTATATTTTTTAAAAAAAATCTAAAGAATATATAAAGAAAATTAAAACTTTAAAATTTTTCTAAAACAATAAATTTAGGAACCTAAATAAATAAATTAATGATTCAAGCTTACCATACTAAAGTCTTTTATTATTTTGCTTTGAATTTTTTTCCAATATATATGGTTTCAAATTTACATGCTCTAAATGGAATTAGTTATATTGCAACAAGAATTTAAATTGACATATTTAATTTTTAATTTAACTCGAATAAATTCACTCAATTTGACTGGACTTGAATTTTATTTCACTTGACTCGATTCGAAAAAAAATTCAAATCAAGTTAGGATGATAAAATATAACTCGTCAACTCGATTAACTTGAAATTTTTTTTCACTCAATTGGACTTGATTCAATCGAATACTCACCTACACAAATTCATATGTATTTTTAAGATAATGCGGGTCCATGAATAATCTATTTGACATATTGATATTATATATGAATAATTTTCATTTTTTTTTTCTCTCAAAATTAACAAGGAATATTCAATTTTACCAAGCATTGTCATAAGTTGAAAATGGATATAATTTATTTGACAATTCTAAAGAAATAGTATGGATTGGGATTTGACTTGGACAGTGTTAAAATGCAAAATGGATTTAAAGTACATAATAATGTCCAAAAATAATGTAGCAAAGTCAAATAGCAAGCATCTTTGAATATGTTTGCCATCCCATACCACTTTCATATAACAAAGTCAAATGCTACGGATTAATATTTTAAGCTATTCGAGTTTGAATTTTGTTACGATGTTAGTCATTTCTAATTTGATCTTTTTTTATTTTAATAGTTAAATTATACAATTTATTTATATGAATTCGCGCCATGATGCAGGCGAGTTCATACTCAAGGGCACGTGAATTACCCTTAATCACCTATAAAATTAACAATCCAAATTCACTTGATTTAAATTCGAAAATACTCAAAAATACTTGTGTGTTGGACTAATGATCAAGAAATTTACCGTCCCAAGTATGATCTGGATTCGAGTCGTACTAGTCGCGTTGTTGTTAGAGTTTTGTCATTCTCTTATAATCTACCCAAAAAAATATTTATATGGTATATGAAGTTATTTACTATGTGACAATTTTTTTAAAAAAATTGGATGATTGCTAATAAGGCTAATATGCGCATGCTTACCATAAAAACATAATTAAGCATGCTGTTTTACAATAATTAGTAGTGCTCTACTCTTAAGGATAAACAGAAAATTTGATTTTTATCCAAAAAAAAAAAGTGTTTTTAACAGTGGTCACGCGCGGTGATGTAATTATCAAAAGGGTAAGACATTTTTGGAGCAACGCCACGCGAGACGGTGGCACGTGGTTATGTCGGTAAAATCTGACAGCTTTGGTCTCGTATTCCCATTTTTTTTGTTTTTTCAAAGTTACCGTCGCACAAACATCGATGACTGTGCTCAGTAAATAGACCACTTTCCATTTCCTCACGCTCTCTTCGAGAACCATAAATGATTTTTTTAATGATGAAAGTAATAATTATTTTAAAGAAAATCGTTTTCGAGATTTAATTTTAACATAATTTGATTTATTAATTAATTTAAATAGTTAATATAATTAATTTTTAATTAAAATGTTACGTGATTATATATAATTTGTCATAACATAAACATTTTTCCCAATTGTTAATATGATTTAAGAAAAATAATTTTATGATTTAAAAAATAATTTTAAATATTTGGTTAACATATAAATTTACTGTCGCTCCAACGTAATTAATTGGTTTTTCAAATGATTTTGATAATTTAAACATATTAATAATATAATTTTAATTAATATATATTTTAAAGAATTTATATGTAAAAGTATGGTACAGATTACAAGTAATACATATCTGATCAACTAAAATTAAATTCAACTCAACATAAAATTACTTTGAACTAAAAATCGAAATATATCTAAATTTAAATTAAAAAAATTTAAATAGAACTACATGTAACGAGACTTAAAATTAGAATAATCTAAGAAAGAATACAAAATAACATATTACGCATGAAGGGATTCGGATTTGATATTCAAAATCCCAGGTATTGATTCGATAGACTACACCCGACTTAGGTCGGGCTTAAACAAAATTTTTTAAATTAATTTAAATAAAAAAAATTGAAATAAGACGTGGAAAATGAGTAGTAAATTAAGCAAAAGACAGGGATTTTGTTAGTTAAAACTGAAAATGATTTTAGGACAAGAGAATTTGTATCTTAGTCAAAACATACAGTGTCTTTTGCTTACAACTTGTGAACTTAAAAAGGGCTGCGACTGTGCTACCCCAAATAGACTTGGTCAAATTCTGTCATTAGACCCTGTATTTTGTATAAATTATAGATTTAATATCTATACTTTAATTTGATCATTTTCACTCCTATACTTTTAGAATTTGAAAATTTTAGTCCTAACCAAATGATAACTATTAAATTCATTAAGTTAAATTCTGTTATCGTTAAAATTTGATCGTCAAACATATTATCATAAGTATAATGCTAAGTCAGTTTGTTATTTTTACATATATTACTCATAAAAATCGTTAATAGATTTAAGGATCGCGTTTGCATTAAGACTAATATTTTCAAATTAAAAAAATATAGCCACTAAGAATAATCTAATTGGTGAATGTAGACTAAATCTATAACTTTACGCATAATATAGGACAGATAACATAATTTAACCAAACAAATTTAGTTGTTACCATTGAGTTACTAAAATTGATCAAATTAAAATACAGGTACTGAATCCACAAGTTTCACAAAATACAGGGTCTGATAGCAGAATTTGACCAATAGAATTTCACGCCTAGCCTAAGTTGCCTCAAAGTTTTAAGACAAAGTTACTTTCTTTTGTAACGCGCCCCGACATCGCGTGATTCTTCCCTGTCCCACCACAACCGTAATACGCGCGTACAAACACCATCGGAAGCTACAACATTTTCCCATAGGTCCCTATGCTTTTTACAATTTTATAATTTAGTTCATATATTTTTATTTTTAATAATTTAATTTTAAATTTCAATATTTAAGTTCAACTGTTAACTCTGTTAATTTTCTTTTTGTTAAATTAGTTGGTGACATTTTAAAATAATAAAAATACTCATTTAATAGCAATTCAACTAAAAAATATGTCGTAATAAACTTAAATTTAATAAAATAATTTTAATAATATTAATAATTAAATAAAATTTTGATATCTAAAAAGTTAAAAAAATTAAATTTCGAAAACCAAAAATTCATTAATTAAATTTTAAAATTACGAAAAATTGATTTAACCTTATTTAGTGAAAATAAATAAATATTTAATTATCATGTTACTTGCAGTCAACCCATCAGTCAACGTCATACACGCCAGCATCACCATATGATTCCATTTATCACCTACATTTTATACAAAAACTATATCACAACCGTTCATTATTCCATCATCGTCGATCAACGACCATGATGAAAAATATTTTATTCCTTTTTATTTTCGTTTTAGCCAATGTTATTTCACGTACTATAAAAACCCGACGAACAAAACACCACCTCCCCCACTTCACCTTCTCACTCACAGTCATGGAAGAGAGACCGGAAACGGAATTAATATCGATTCCGGCGACACCACGTGTATCTACGCCGGAGATACAAACGCCTTCGGGTCAAAGGTCACCGCGACCAGCTTCAAAAGAGACGAAATCATCGGCATGGACACCGACGTCGTTTATTTCACCAAGGTTTTTAAGTCCAATCGGAACGCCGATGAAAAGGGTTTTAATCAACATGAAAGGTTATTTAGAAGAAGTGGGTCACCTTACTAAGCTTAACCCGCAAGATGCTTGGCTTCCTATTACCGAATCTCGTAATGGGAATGCTCATTATGCTGCGTTTCATAATCTAAATGCCGGTGTTGGGTTTCAAGCTCTGGTTTTGCCTGTTGCTTTTGCGTTTTTGGGATGGTATCAATATCTTTAAACCCTTTTGCTTTAAGATTATATATACTGGCAATGGCAATGACAATGGCGATGTTATAGGATTTTTTCAGCTATGTTTCTTGCTTGTTTATCTCTATTTCTTGCATTAATATCTGTCACTCTTTTTCTGCTTTGGAATCTCTTGTATTTGACTAAATGTTTATGTGGGATTGTGGGGTGGTCGTAAATTATCCTTTATTATTATCTTTTCTATAGTTTATCATAGATTTGAATTGAAAGTAGCATTAACATAGAGGATAAGATCTAGTGGTCCAGTTTAGTGTTAAGTCACGTTGCATTTCAAAGTAGACAACACATGTTAATCGATATTGTTGGGAGAGGAATTGAGCACGGAAGATTAAAGAAAGGGTTAAATCACTTTCTTTTCTGTTCAAGTTAGTCCATGGACTTAGTAAAGGTTTAATTTTTTTGTTTTATCTAAGGTAGCCATTGAACTTAGCAATCGTTTCTCTAGTACAAGTTAATTCCTGAATTTGACAATTATTTTCGGTTTAACTTTTTTTATCCAACTTAACCCCTTGAAAACCCAAAAGTTCAAGCTTTAACGTATGAGCAATTGTCAATTTCAAGCCCTAATGTGGGAGCAAAAGCCAAGTTCAAGGACTAATTTGGATAAAAAAAAGTTTAAGCTCCAATGTGAGGACAATTACCTAATTTAGGTTCCAATATGATAATAATTACGGTTCAAGGATTAAGTTGTAGTAAAAAAAAAAATCAGGTCCTAAGTGAAAGTCTTTTTTAAATTTAGTCTCCAAATAGTGATTTAACGCTTAAAAAATCTATGGTTCACTTACTGTTTTCTGGTTCTTTTTGTGTGATTAAGAGCTGTGGGGTAGGGGCCTGCAAGGGGCTTCATTTTTTATTATTACTATTGGTGTTGCTTTTTCCTGGTTCATTATTATGATCCATGATGTTCCATTGCTCATGATTTTGTACACCATCATATCAGCTGATAAGCATTGTTGCAAAAAGATAAACTATGTTGTCCTGCCATTGTTGTGGGTTGGACTGAAATTAATTTTCATTGGATTCTTTTTCGAGGGAACAGAGATTCTTCCCTTCTCCAATATTTTACAGATATGTAATAATTGTAACAGCAACTTGATTTGTTTTGTTTGTATAGGAGTTGGGGTATATTGGCTTTAACCATAGCATATTGTTGGCAACTTTACACTTTATGGATTCTAGTTCAATTACATGAAGCTGTACCAGGAAAGAGGTACAATAGATATGTTGAGCTTGCACAAGCAGCTTTTGGTAAGAACATTAAGCTTAAAAAAACATGTCTTTAATGTTGTTATGTTACTCGGACACGGATGTAATGTGTAATGTTCTTTTTGTTGTAGGAGAAAGGTTAGGTGTTTGGCTTGCTTTATTCCCAACTGTTTATTTATCAGCAGGAACTGCAACAGCTTTGATTTTAATTGGAGGGGAAACTATGAAACTGTTCTTTCAAATCGTTTGCGGGCCACTTTGTACGTCGAATCCTTTAACGACAGTCGAGTGGTATTTGGTGTTCACTTCGTTGTGCATTGTCTTGTCTCAACTACCTAATCTTAATTCAATCGCGGGTCTTTCTTTAGTCGGAGCCGTGACGGCTATTACGTATTCGACTATGGTTTGGGTGCTTTCTGTTAGCCAAGAAAGGCCGCCGATGATCTCTTATGAACCTCTCTCGTTGCCATCTTCTGCCGCTGCTTTCTTCTCGGTAATGAATGCGCTTGGAATCGTAGCGTTTGCATTCCGTGGCCATAACTTAGTCTTAGAGATTCAGGTATATGCACAACGTGTCACTCGTTTTTTCTTTTTACCAATAGTTCTTTTGTGTTCAACATGTTTTCGATATCATTTCAGGCAACAATGCCATCGACGTTTAAACATCCGGCTCATGTTCCGATGTGGAGAGGAGCCAAGGTTGCTTATTTCTTCATTGCAATGTGCCTTTTCCCTGTTGCCATTGGAGGTTTTTGGGCTTACGGTAACCTTGTAAGTAACTAAATGGGACTTCTTTTTTTTTTTGTGATTCAACTAAAAAGTAGCAGCTTTTAAATTGGCATAATAGCAACTTTAACCCTCAATATTTATAAATTATGTCAATTTAGTCTTGAATCTACAAAAAAATTAACCATTTGGTCTTTTTTTTGTAGTTTTATTTTTCTTTGTAATATTGAGGGTTAGTTTTAAATGAATGAGAAAATAAATAAAATTAAGATCTTGGATTTTAGATTTTTCTATTTTTGTATATTTTCAATAAATTTTAGCTAATAAATTTGTTTTTAAAGAAAAGCAAAATTGTAAAAATAAAATAAATAGCACAATGTGTAAATGTTTAGGGTTAAAATTCTTTTAGAATCAAGACTAAATTGACACCATTTATAAACATTGAAGGTTAAAATTGCTATTATGCCAATTTTAAAAGCTATCATCATTAGCTCAATTTGTGGATGACCATTTTGTAACTTTTTATATTCGGGTGATAAAAAAAAATTTACTATTAGTTGAATGACTATTAGTATAGTTTATCTTTTTTTCGATACCTCGAGGTAACGCGATTCTCTATGTCGGTTCAGATGCCATCGGGAGGGATTTTAAACGCACTTTATGGATTCCACAGTCACGACATTCCAAGAGGTCTTCTCGCCCTAGCTTTCCTCCTTGTAGTATTCAATTGTCTAAGCAGTTTCCAAATATATTCAATGCCGGTTTTCGATAGCTTCGAAGCTGGATACACAAGTCGTACAAACCGCCCTTGTTCAATCTGGGTTCGGTCCGGTTTTCGAGTTTTCTACGGATTTGTCAACTTCTTCATAGGAGTAGCATTGCCTTTCCTTTCGAGTCTGGCCGGACTATTAGGAGGACTAACGCTCCCGGTTACGTTCGCGTACCCGTGTTTCATGTGGGTTCTAATAAAAAGACCGACTAAATATAGCTTCAATTGGTATTTCAATTGGATACTTGGTTGGCTTGGTATTGCTTTTAGCTTAGCTTTCTCCATTGGTGGTGTTTGGAGCATAGTGAATGATGGTCTTAAACTGAAATTCTTCAAACCTAATTAAAATGCAAGTCTTTTTGGATGTTTGCTTGTTTGTCAAGAAACATGTTTTGAATGTTTGGATGTTTGAAATTTATGTCGTCGAGGGTGTAATATTTTTCAAGTGTATTGAGTTGGGTTTATTTTATATATACAATATATGTATTCCTTTTTTCATTAAATCAGATAAATGTAGAATGTTGTATGGTTAAATGCAATGAGAAACTTAATCTCGTAAGTTAGATTAAAGAGTAAATATATTTATTTTTTGTTAAAAATTTTGTTTCTTTGTATAATTAAAACTGCGTAATTGATAAAATAATAAAATAATAAAATAATAAAATAAACCTAAATCCTAAAGTCCAAAATTTTTAGAAAAAAACAAAAACATCCTAGTTCCTAAACTGCCGCCGCCGTCAGCACGAAAGAGAAAGAAATAAAAATACTATAATTTTTAAATAGAGGTATATTTTTGTCTTTTTTGCATATTTATTTTAAATATAATACATATATACATATATACTCAAAAACAAGTTGTTTTTGTCTTCATTGTGATCGCCGAAGACCGAACCGAAGGGTTCCCTTTGTTTTTTTTTTAATTTTGAAGGGCTTTTTGGTTCTAAATCGGGGTTGAGGAAAAAATACAATAAAAAAAGCTTCTTTTTGAGCATTTTGGTGCTAAAGGGATCGTGTTTTAATTGTTTTCAAATTTTCAGTTCACAACACTAAGGCTTTAATTAATTAACTAGGTACCAATTTTGGGTGTCACGAGGGTGTTAATCCTTTTCTGTGCGTAATTAACTCCCGAACCCATTTATCTAATTTTTTAGATCGAAAAACATTATTTTAATAATCAAATTTCTTATCAAAACGATTAAATTACGAGGTGACCCGATCAGACCTCCTAAAAAAAATTGGTGGCGACTCCCATTTTCGTTTTTAAATAAAAAGTCGATTTCAAAAAAATGGTTTCGACAATGAATCTACTTGAAAAAGTTGCTTCAATGATTTAAGGCATGTTAAAGTTTTTCATAAACTTGATTTTCTAAAATTTGATCATAAATATTTTAAAGAGAGTCGAATTGTTATTTTTTATTGAAAATATAATTTAAAATTTTAAACACGATGAGTTCGTATAGTAATTCACGTGTATTTCATGTTTGTTTTTAATATTTTAATATTATTTATTAATATGGCATATAAGACAAATAATGTCATACCAACATAAAGTATATATAGATTGCCAAGCGGGGTTTCCATACCATCTTTAAAATTAATGTTTTAGTTAATATTTTCATTAAAAAATCGATTTGACTCTTTTGAAAGGTTAATGATCAAATTGAGAAAATTTAAGGATTAGATTGACAAAAGATATAAATATTAAGGGCTAAACTTATTATTATGCCTAAAATTTTTAGAAATTGTGAGTATGGATTATTTAGGTTTAGTGTCAGTTTTGGTTTTGGATTGTTCCAAGCTCAAATTATTTTGAGATTAGATCTTTTAAGTTCAAATCATTTTGATTTTGGGTTCGAGTCAATTTCAATTTAAATTTTTTTAGGTCAAAGTTATTTAGGTCTAAATCATTCGAGGTTTGGGTTATTCATACTTGCTAGTTGCATTATTTTGGGTTCAGATAATTTTAGATTTTTTTTCGTTCAAGTTTTTTTTATTTAAATTTGACATTCGAGTTCGTGTTATTTCAAATTACTTATTCAAATCAATTCGAGTTTAGATCATTTTGAATTTAATTATTTCAAATTAAAATCATTTTGAGTTTAGATTGCTTGATTATTAAAATTAAGTGGGTCAAGTTAGGGATTACAATGGATAATGCAAATTCAGATCTTTGTGGATATCCAACTTTTTTCTTTTTGCATATCGATGGTATTCAAATTAAGATATTATAATTACCATCTGCAACAAAATTCAAAGCGAATCCAGATATTAATTATCAAATATCAATTATTCAAATCCAATTATTATTTACTTAATTTTTTAAAATAAAATTTTAAAAAATATTTATATACTTGAATCGGTTAGACCATCAGTTCATCGGTCTGTTCGATTCAGATTATTCATTTAAATAAAAAAATATTTAAAAATATTAAAAGCCACTTCAATTAATTTTTTAGCCAGATTTAATACTGATTCGTAGCTCAATCGATCTAAAACATTTCTGTTAAACTCATTTTCAATCCGTCTAATTCAAATAACTATGCGTTAATCCCTCGACAATATGCAAAAATGCAAGCAAATTACCACTCAATAATTTAGTCTCCTAATCAAATAATTAGAACTAAAACATAGCCCAAAAAACTAAAATGAATGCATTATTTTTCCTGTAAATTTGATTTCAATTCTAGCATTGATTGCAACCCCATAATCCAATGATGATGCATCAAAGCAAACCTGTATAGACTTTCATATTTATTTGTATATATATAGCTCAAGATCTAATTGTTCCACTGCAATGTTCAAAGCCTGTAAGAGATCTAACATTCATAGTTTCTAGTTTCTTGGTTTCAAGACAGCAAGCAATGGATGCAGTTTCTGTGAGGTAAGACCGACAGTGTCGACTTTCTCCTCTTCGCCGTCTTTCAGTTGCCACTCGAATTCCTGCACCAATCTACCTATTGCACCACAAGCTAACAACATTGCTTGAAGTGAACCGGCACACGCCCTTTTCCCGGCTCCGAACGCCATTGTCTTTTGCAAATCCAATGGGTCGTATTTCTCGTCGAGGAACCTTTCCGGGTTCCATTCTTCGGGGTTTTCCCAATAGTTCTTGTCCATGTTACAACCATAGATGTTAACAGCAATCTGTTCAAAAAACGTATGTTAATAGCAAGGCCCGGGAACAAATTCACCGCGGTATGGCTGACTGGCGAGTTTAAAGAGGCAAAAAAGAAACTAACCTCACTTCCTGCTGGTATATGATGCCCTCCAATTTGTGTGTCTTCGTGCACGTATCGTAACGGAACTAACGGCGCCGGACTATGTTTCCGAAGAGTTTCATGAAAAACGGCGTCCAAGTATCGGATTTGTGAGAAGTTTTCTTCCTTAACCTTGTTGGAACCGCATACTTTTTGGAGTTCGTGATAAAGACGGTCCTATTTAAGATACGAGAAAATTTTGGAATCGGAGATTGAGCGGATTAGTATAAAGTAATGAAAAACGAACCTGTCGGATCGTATCTTTTGCAAGTTGATACATTGCCCATTCTGTTGTGACTAAAGTCGTATCCGCTGTTTCGATGATTGTCTCCCACAACAACATCGCTAATTGGTCCATTGTAAGTGTCTTTGCTTCGGATAACAAGTAATCGAGGTAACAATTCACTTCCTGGATCATAGTTGGTATTAGAGATTAAATCTCGAATATGAACATAGTAAAGGAAATCGAAATCGAAATTACCTCCCCTGCATCGATTCGTTTCATTTGGTCTTTGATCAAAGCATTCATTAATGCCATCCTTCGGAGATGTTTTCGTTGGATATTCAATTCGAAACTTTTGTTCGGAATCCATCTCAAGTATGGGAAGAAATCACGCCAATCTACATCGATAGCGCCTTCCATCATGTCCATGACCAAAACTTTATGCATCTCTTTCCTCGACAACGTACCGATCTCCTCAACGTAAATCGATTCCACATCTTTACCTAAAGCTTGTTTCATTGCTAATCCGAAAAGTTCGGACTCAAATACTTCCCTGAAGTTGATAGGTCTTATAGGGTCTTTCTTCAACGTATCGTGCAATTTGCTCGATATGTTCTCGATCATGGTTTCTCGGTGGTGACGGTGTCGTCTCTAAGGTAATACGGAAGAGTAAAAAAACAATAATGGCAATCGAAAACAAAAATGAAAACGATAAATTCGAGTAAACCTGAGCGTTTGAACCCAAAGTATTTGTTAGTAAACAACGTTTAGCGAGCTTGTGAAACTCGTCGTAGTCGCTTGTCGCGACCATACATTTATCGAATGTGAGGATCTTCAAGGCATTTGATAGCTTTCTTGTTGAAATGGATGAAAATCTGGTCACCATGGCCTGTAAGGGACGAATATCGGTAAATCAAATGATAACACGTAGTCGAGAATTTTAAAACCGAACTTTATTTATAATGATGAATAAAATTATAGACCCTTGATACATCGGACTCTGGAAAATTAGCCAATTTTGAGAATAAAAAAGTATTTTTCATTGACTTAAATGAGATAAAGGAGTCCGATTACATTTTGCTTTCTTTAACAGAAAGACCAGTCTGTTTTTTGATTTAATGTATGGGGATTAACTTATCGGTTTTTTTAGTAGAGAGGGTAAAATGTAACTTTTTAAAATCAATTGTGAAACTTTCTTTTTGGAATTTTTTTTGAATAATGCGTTTTTGGGCACTCAGACGCACAACCTCCTGCCTTGACAAGAATATCGATGCCAATCGAGCTAAACTCAATTAGATTGGAGTATTTTAATATCAAATCATTTTGGTTTTTATTTAATTAAGAGGAATTACATTCTGTCATAAAATGTATATCATAAAATTGCTGGTTTTAATTATTTTCAATTTTTTAATTTAATTCATTCAAATAAAAATTCAACTTGAACTCAATTTGAAAATTTTTAATTGACAAACTCGAATGATCCAATCCCAAATTGAACCCTACAAATGGCCGAACAATCCAAATCCGAAATTACTCAAATACGAAACTAAGATGAACTTTGGTCCAAATATTTAAAAAAAAATTAATCTGAATAAAAAATTAACAACTCTAACTTTAAAAATGATTTGAATAATTCAAACTCAAAATTATGTGAACTCGAATTAATTTAACACTAGTGTTAAAATGTTAAATTAGAATGAAAAGCACTAAATAATCCAAATCCAAACTTATAAATAATCAAACTTGAAATAATGAGCCCAAAGATTTAAAGCACTGTAAGGAAGAAGATAAAAGTGCGAACCTCTTTGGCCGTCTCTGGCGAATTGATGACGATAACGGTCGAAGCTCCAGTTCTGATAGAATAAACCGGTCCATGTGTCTCTGCCCATTTCGTAAACGTCTTGTGAGGCTTCTTCTCTTTCAACTGCAGCAAGTTTCCGATGATTGGCAGCCCTGGCACCTCTGCAACAACAACAAAACAACAATCCCAGCAATCAATTTTTTTTTAAAAAATTGAGGGTTCAATAATATATGTATAATGGTGTGTATGTATATATATACCAGGGACAGTTGGGAGGGTGTTGGATCCCATTTTTCGACCGAAAGGAAGGAACCTTTTAAGGAAATAGAAGAAGATGAAGAAAGGTACGGCGGCGACGGCGACGGAGTTCAGAGAAGGTAGCATAATAGTTAGTTTAAAGTACTGAGTATTGGTGAAACCAGTCGTGGTGGTGAAACTTTATAGAAATGGACAACTTCACAGGCTTTTTTTGCTTTTATTTTATTCATATGTATAATGGTGCTTTTATTTTTCCTTTTAAAGAAACGTGGTGTTAGATTGCATTTTGCTCGTTTTAATAAAAAATAAGTAAATTAATATATGTACTTTAAACGAAAGAATAGACTGATTATTTTTGTTAAAAAATTTATTCATTTCCATTGTTAAAATTTGACGGGTTGATAGAATAACTAAATAGTTACACATAGTATGCTATGTGCATCTCATGACATACATGAATCGATTTTAATAGTAAAAATGAATGAAGTTTTTAACGAAATATCAATTTGCTTTATAATCTAATGTATATAGACTAATTGGTTCACTTTTTAGTAGCGGAGTAAAATGCAATTCGACTCATATTATAAAGTTCTCCATAATAATCTTATTAATAGTTATATGGAATATACATGAAAGTTGGGAAAGATTAGGGTTAATTGCATCAGGCATCCTTAAATTTATGATTTGGGTTTTAAATTAATCTTGAAATTTTTAAAAATTAACTTTTCAAAGTATTAATTAAAATTTTCTATCGGTTTAATCATCGGCTCAAGCATTAAATGGTTCAAATCTATATATTTTAGGCAAAATTGATTTTCATAGATTGTATATAAAATCTAAAAGACAAAAATATTTTCATTATTATATTTATTACATTATAAAGGAATTAATCTTTTAGTCATTTCCGGCCGACATTAACTCGAAAGGGCTTAAATATAGTATTTTTTAACACCTTAGATCCAAATTGTACATATGATAAGTATAGACGTGTATAAAATTCGATTCATGTGTTTTTAAGTATGCTACATGTTATATTTGAGCTAACATTTAATACCTAAGTTGTATATTAAGTTTTAAAAGAGCATAATTGGTATGATATTGATAATTAAAGGACTCAATCGGAAAGTTTTCAAATTAGAGGCCAATTTGAATCTAAATTAGAAAACATATGGTGATTATGGCTAAGATATTAATGACATTAAAAACATTTCCTAATTTTGTTTGTGTCCCCTAAATAATTAATGAAATTTATCCAAATTAGTGTTTTACTATTTTGGGCAAATATAACTTATTTTGGTGTAAATAAATTAACTAATGGCATGAACCTAAATGAGCATGCTAAATGCTTCAAGTATGGACCCAATCGCATAAATAACAAAATGTCAGGGACTGAATCTGAAATTAGTCTGTTATTCATTATCCCAAATGCTCACCAACATTTTCTATATGGACGTGTCTCACCATGATGATACCCACAGACACTCTTTATATATTATATATATAAACATATGGTGACAAATTGGGTGCTGGGAAAATTTTGGAATCTTATATATGGTTAGATGCTTTATATATCTTAATCTAAGGGAATCTTCAAGTAATGTTAGATTTGAGATTAATCTAAAACGATCAACATCAAAATTTTTCAACAAATATACTTTTCCAAGTTTAATCTACTGCCATCTCGACTAATAGCTTGTTGGTCAAGTTACTTATTCATAATACGAGAAGATTCGGACAAAAATATAAAATTTAAAAATGAATTTGTAAATTTTATTTACAAAGCGATAAAAGCTTTAAAAATGTTAACTCCTTTAACACTACAAGAATTAAATTAATCCATTTAATAATAAAGAGACATTTTGATACATTCACTAATGAAAAATATAGTAATTAATGACAGAGAAGTATATAACAGGTATATAAATTAGGACTTAAAAGAGTAATAAACTATGTTGGATTAAATAAAAATTTAAAATAGAGAAAATCAGTTTAATCCGTTTAAATGGGTTTTTAGTCCGATTCAACTTGTTCATATAAGTATAGATTAATTATTCAATTATTTATTAAAAGTGGGCTTTTAAGTAATTTACTAATTGGGTTAGTGATGAGTTGACTAGCGGCACCAATATAACAATATAATATATATAAGTATAGATATTAAAATTTTACTTTTTTGACATAATGATAAATTTAGTATTTAATGTTTACTTCTTTTTCAATTTAACCATTATTCTTTCTTTGAAATAAATCTAGTCATCAACCTTTTAAAAAAGTCAAATTACTTTCTTTTAACGAAAATGTTGACTAAAATATTAATTTTTAATGATATTAACGTGGCAACCTACACGGAAGTCCATGTGTACTTCATACTAACATAACACTATTTGTCTTATACACTCACATCAACAAATAACTTAAAAAAGTTTATAAAATTAAAAAATATATATAAAGTACATGTGAACTGTCATGTGAGTTGTCATATGTAAAATTTTAATATTTTAGTTAGTATTTTCGTCAATTTGACTCTTTTTAAAAGGCTGATGGTCAAAATCGATTCTTTTTAAAATATGGAGGTAAAATTTAATTAAAAAAATAAAAACTAAATTAAAAAAATATAAATGTTAAGAGCTAAGTTTATCTTGACGCTTTTTTTATTTATGAAAACTTATTGGGTGATTGAACTGGATGAGGCCCAAGCACATAGGCTCAGGGCTTGTGGCCAAGGCATTCAATGGATTGGGTTTGGCTTGTTTGTTTATTTCCTTGAATGTAGCCCAAACAATTTGGATTCAGAGTCTAGAGACCTCAACTCGAAAATATGATATTATTTAAATTTATTCAACTCGAACCCACAATTAATTAAAAACAGTAATAATCTAAATTTAGAATAAACCTAATCCAAAATAATGGTCAAATAAGTTTTTCTTTTTATTAGTTTCTCGATATATAGTTTTTTTTTTATCTTCATTAACTCTAGGCTTAAACCCTAAACTTGCATAGAGCAAAATAAAATCCGACTATTGTCGTTTTAGGGATTTCAAATAATAACCAGCTAAAACATTAGAAGGTCCAAAGAAAATTTCAAACACGACATGGTTGGTGTCTTTTTGAATTTTCTTTTGGTACATTGGAAAGTTCACTTTTTGTCTTTTGGACCCTTTGATATTGGGAAATTTTCAGACCAGTTAACATTATTTTATACTTTTTTCGTTTCTACCATTTTTTTGGTTTTGTTTTCTTCTCTGTTTCTCATTGCAAGTTGTTGTTTTGTCTGAATCCTGGAACTTTGTTTCTTAAGAACACTGAGATTTGTAGGGTTTATTTATTTAAATAATGAAAATTAAAAATAAAGAAAAGAGACCCACTATCCCAAGCAACATGTCCCAATAATTTGTATATATATTCTGAAATAAACAAGATTTTGTAATTAAAATGGATCAAGAAGAAGAATCATATGATTATAATAATGATGTGCAGAAGATAAAGAGGGTTCCAACTATGATCAAAATTTGTCTCAATAATTGGTTTCTTCAACGCATCAATTATGTCTTCTTCCCTGTCTTTATTTCTTCCATTGTTTAATTATATCATATGTTTAATTGACAGACAAAATCAGAAGGGAAAATCATATTAAATTGAAGGGTTAAGTGTGGATTCAACCTTTATTCATTTCCCATCGTTTTTATTATAATAATTAAGAGGATGTGTCGATTGTGTATTAACTCGATTAGTGTTGATGTTATTGTTAGTGCAGAAGGGCGTTGATTTGAGTACGTTGAAATACATTATCCTCCTATTTAATGATTATGAGGAGCTATAGTTAGTTTTAAGCATTGTATTAAAAAGAATAAATATGATAAGAAAATGACCCATAGTTAGGTGACTTGTGATGTAGTTTACCCAAAAAATATTATGAAAATTGGGATATAGTTTAGGAACCAATTTACTTACAAAACTTGTTTAAAACACATGAATTAAATTTTAAATATGTTTGTATGGATCATATGAACAATTTAGATTTTTTTTTTGAATAATCTCATTATAGGTTCTGATCATATTAACTCTTTTTGACATAATGCCTAAAACTACTCATAGTCCCTCCCCAAACCATAAATAGGAAGATAATGCGCTTCAGCGCACTCAAACCGACATCCTCCTGCATTGATAACAATACTTATGCCAATTAAGCTAAGACTCAATCGACATTTAGATCTGATGTATTAAAAGAAGAAAAGAAATAAAAATCTTAAATTTTAATAGTATTTTTTTTAATATATCATATCCAATTTGTCCATATACTAATGTTTTGAAATTTTAAAATTAAACCCTACGACTCAATAGCTAATCTTTACGAGGTTTCTGGGAAATTTTTTTCTGGCCATTTTCTTGAAAGGTAATTGGAGCTGGTAAGATCATGATTTTGCAGAAGGAAATGGCCAAAAAAAAAAAAAAAACATAGCAATGTAAGTGTTGTAATAAAGAAAGAAATGGAAATGACAGCACCAACCAACATTTGCATGGCTGTCTGTCTCATCTCGATAATTAAAGAAAACAACTTTAAAGAGCCTCAGCATCATCCCCAATGGCATGGATATTGATGAACTTTATGCCCCAAAAGATTTAAAAAATTCATATATGAAATGGACATTACAGGGAAAGTGATTCAACTAAAACAAATTTTCAACCCCTCCATTGCTCATTTTCTTACAAATTTTAAACATATACACCTCTATCTAGCATTGGAAAAGTATAAATATAATACAAAGATTTGAATCTAACACAAAATTTTGATTTGATTTTGTTAGAGTTGTGACCCGAATCTCATCTTGATTCGGCCTGAAAATTTTGAAGTGCAACTCATTTGTTAAAGAAATAAAGTAGAGAGGCGAAATAGGGGATCTGTGAGTGTGAAGAACCGAGGGTCGAACGAACCATGCCGCACAAGTTGAATCCGTATAAGACTATACTTCTTCTATTAGACATTGATTATAACAGGGTTGTTTAACCCTTAAAATGTGTGTAGTCGAAAACCTCTCGTATTATGATTTTTCAACATCAGTGAATTTCTCCTCCTCTTCTCGTGATTTTCCCGATAGGAGTTTTCGTCGTAAAATCTGCATATTCTTTTTTTTTTTCTTATTGCTTTGCGATTATCTATTATCAATATATAGTATAACAGATTTATATGAATGTAAATTAGAGTTAACCCGTCTTTAAAATGGTAAAATTGCCTTATAACCCCTTGAAAAATTTAAAAATACACGTTAATATGATGGGAAATTTACACTTTACCTCCTCAAAACTTATGATTTATCTTTGATCTACTCATAGAGCAATTTATAACCATTTTAAGCCAAGTAATATTTTCGATTGGTCGGTTTCTTTTCTTCTTTTCCTCTTTTGGCTTGTTTCTTTGTTATTTTTTTTTCTTTTTTGTTTGTCTATATTCCTTTTGTTTGTACTTTAATATCATTATTCAAATACTTGTCTAAATACATTAAAGAGGATTGTATTGTTAGATAAATTCAAACTAGGAATTGTGTGATTGGGAGTTGAGATGAAATTAAAAGCTTTCTGGGGCCAAGCTAAAGTATTTGTAGTAAAATGACTTAATCGAAAACTTTTAACTTTTAAAAAGGTCAAAATGTAATTTTTTATTAAATAAATAGACTAAAGGGATTAAATTATACTAGATTATGGCACATCTTGTGATCTAGAAAAACATGTGAAAAATATATTTATAAAAAAATTGATGTAAAAGTCAATTTGAGTTTTGGTGATGATGGTTAGATTAAATCGTGTCTTAAATTCAAATCTCACAAAGTGCAAAAATTCTTTTAAATTTATTTTGAGTTTAAGTTAAAAAAAACCCCTTATTACCTTTTAAAAATGATTTATTTAATTATTTACCACCCGAGTTGGTGTTGGCTAAAATGTAATAAAAATTGTATTTATGGTTTTTAATTGTAATTACAAGACAAATGAAGATTGCATTAGAAAATAAAGATAAATGTAAAAGTACTATGGAGATCTTTATACTAAGAGTTAGATTGTATTTTGTCTCTTTTATTAAAAATTTGAGTAAATTGGTTCTGTACATTAGATCAAAAAGTAAATTAGTCTTTCATTAAAAAATTCTATCAATTTCTCTTTTAAAAAATAGTCGCTATACATCAAAATAAGGTATATGCGACACACCACGTGTAATTGTCTGATTATTTTATTAGTCATACTAATTTTTAACAGTAGAAATGGATGAAGTTTTTCACGAAAGGTCCAGATTTGCTTTTTAATTTAATGTATAGGGACTAATTTACATATTTTTTTATAAAAAGTCAAATATAATTTAATCCTTAATATAGGGACCTCTATAATAATTTTACCACAAAAGAAGACAAAAGAATCTAGATTTTGGAAATGATGATAAAACATTGAGAAAAATGAAAACATTAAAAGCCAAACAAACTTCAATGTTAAATGTTTGTTGGGGATTAACATAGATTTAGGGTTTAATTAATTACATTGAAAAAAAAAAGAGGACTGAAAATTTCGAGGTCATTAATAAAGATAAATCCTTTGACAAAGAGGAAAAGTAAAAGCTTAATACTTTAAAGTTGGAAACTTTAATGTGTGGGTTTCAAAATTTTTGTAGCTCAAAATTGTTGATTTGGCTCATTTCACCTTTCAAATCTAATGGGTAACTTTTGAAATTATGAAAATCAATGGTTAATTGATGAAAAATAAGACTTAATTATGAATTAAATCTCAAACTTTGTTAAAGTATATGGACTGATCACAAATCTCTACTATTATTAAATGTGTACTACAATTTTAAAAAATCTTTACACGAACAAGATTGAAATTAAAATGGCGAAAAACGTACGTCTATCTTTCAACTAATTCAATAAATTTTAATACCAAATAAAGAGAGAAATAGAATGGGTTTGTGTAAGAGAAGACACATCTTTTCTCTTATTCGATAATTGATTGAACAAGTTCAAGATTATCGATACATATTCAGAGTTCTTGACATAGCTTCATCTAATGGTTTCAAGTTGTTCATTTTTATTTTTTAATCACAACCGTAGGTTTAAAATAGATTGTATTATAATAAGATTCCGTATTAGACGAGATCATATTTTTTATATAATTTTTTTCCACAGGAGTGTCAACAGGGGCGAAATAGAGCATCGGCCTCCTAAAATAGAAAAATTTTCATTTAGGTCCTTTAAATTTTTTAAAAATTATAAAGATATAAGCTATTAAAATGATTAAATTTCATTTTTACTGTCGTAAAAATTACAATTTAATTTCGACCCTAAATAAAATATTCGATTTCTCCCGAGTGTCAAATCATCTTAATCTTAAGAAATGAAAGTAAATGAGATACCAATTAATAACTTAAAATTTATATTGTTATACTTATAAACCTTTAATCTCAAGTAAAGGATATTAAATGTTTAAACACGTTTAAATTTACATCATTCAAATTATTATAATAAAATAATATCAATCAAATTAAGATACAGTTAAATTTTATTATTTAATTCAATACCTACATTTATTAATAAATTCTTAAACTTTTAAATCATAAAAAATACGTATTTAAACACATTTAAACTCACGTTAATCATATATTATCTAACGGTTGAAATGTTTCATTTTCCATACAAAGAACCAAAGGTCAACGACAGAGGTTAGTCACGTGGTCTGAACTTTGAAGTTCTCGAAATCTAACACCTCCTTAAAACTTTTGATCATGTCCATTGTTTGGTCAATAGATGTTTATCCCCAAATTATCTCATCATCAAATATTCAATTATGATAAAATAAATTCAATTATACCTTTAAAATAAATATTATTGTCTTATAAATTTTTGGTAATTTTGTAATATTAATTTCATTATAAATTCTTATTATATCTGTTTTTTTATACAATATCTAGAACTAGACGTAATTACTCAAACTTACGTTCTCCTGCATTGACAACAATATCGATGTCAATCGAACTAAGACTCAATCAACTTTAATATATAATATATAGATAATTTTTCGTATAACGATAAGATATTAAATAAAAAAATCATAATTTAATGTGACAAAATGTGGAAAAGGAATTAAATGAATAGAGTGTATTTTCCAATATTCTTCCAAAAAAATTGGTTGGAATCCTAAGTGATAAAAATCACAGTTGGAACTCAAAATGACATTCCTACCCTTTTATTTATTTATAGAAATTGGCTATAAACATTATTAGTTAGGTAAAAATTGGAGGAATGGTGGGCCAAAGATTCAATCTAAATTCTAAATCATGTTTCCTAGTTTCCTTTAAAAGAATAATAACAGTAACAACAACTTTGAATTATTGCATGATGCATGATTGGATGGGGTACTTACATTACATGTCACATTCAAAAATATGTCATTCTTCAATGATTTAAACTTATTTTATTGGAGATTATCGAGTTAAGAAGTTCGAGTTTAAGTATTGTAGATTAAAAAAAAGACAGGAAGATTGTTTTACTGTTTGACTCGACTTTATTTTGAACATAATCAAAACATAATGAAGTTAAATGTAATATTTTAGGTGTGTTTAGTTTAAGAAATGTAAGATTACTTTTGGTAATATGATTTGAGAATATAAGATTACAATATAGAATATCATATATGTTACATTACGCTAGTTGGTTCGCTTGGTTGGAGTTTGGTATTTGGGAGACGGATGTAAGATTACTTATAATCATATTTTAGTAAATCGTCATTGTTATAGAATTCTTTTAACAAGTTTAATTATTTTAATATTTTTTAGTTTTAAACTAAATTTCTATAAAATTATGATGAATTATAATAAATTTTATTACAATTTTGTATATATTAATAAGAGAATATATGTTATTAAAATTTATTTATAAATCATTATGATAATAACTCATATAATAATTTATAATTATAATTAATATATTAAGAAATAAATATAATAATTATAATTTAAAATGACCTCTATTGTGTTTCATTTTTGAAAAAAAGGGGGGTTTTTTATTTTTAACAATATAAATACAAAATTAATTAAAATAATGAAATCAAATGATTAATTTATTCAAAATTTACTCGTAATATAAGATAATGGAGGTAAAAGTATCATAAAAACCCTTATATGTTAGATTAAAGGTAACAGCAGGGGCTGGTAGGGGATCCGTCGCCTCACGTTTGGAAATTTAAATTCTAGACTTTTAAAATTTATAAAATTTTAAATTAGTAAATGATAAAATTATACATTGGCTCCCAAAAATGATAATTTTGATTTAATCTTTTAAAAGCTATGAAGATATAATTTATTAAAATGATGAAATTGTATTTTAGCTCTCATAAAATTATACAACTTAATTTTGTCCTCCCCAAATTTTGTAGCTTCGTCATTGCCTTGAACTCAATATAAGCTACGCATGACACACTAAATATTATTATTTCAGTTTTTAATAATATGAAAATTTTAAGAGAAAAAATTTAATTTAATTTTTAGTCTACTCGTATAATAATTAATTTTTCGTTTTTTGAGTAGAATTATAAGAGGAAATGTTATAAGCAACCATGGCATCATTTCAACTCGAATCTTTTCTGTTTTTATCATTGATTTTTCCATATTTGTCAAAAAGATTTAAAACCAAGACTTTGACTAAAAAAACTAAGTAAAGAACAGTGTAAGGAGTTTTTTTTAATATTTTATTGAATGTGAGGGGCAAATATGGTACACAAAAAAAAGCAAGGTTGTAATAATAATGGTGGGCAAAGGAAGAAAGGTAGCAGCAAACAGCATTCAATGCAGACATGTTTGTATTAACTGCCATTAGTAAATGTAGGAATTGATTGGTCTCAAAGGATTCACCTTTTTCCTTTATAAAAATTTTTATTGAAAAAAGAAAAAACCCCATTTTCTTCCCATTCTTCTTCATTGTGTTTTCTCCTGTGATGTCTTCAAATCTGGGTTTTGTATCTTTGGGGGGGTTAAGTTGAATTTGAATTGAAAGTTAAGGGTTCTTATTCTAAAGATTAATTCTTTGATGAAAGCTAAAGCTTTTTTTTTTTTATTTGTTTAATTCTTATCTTTGCTTTTTATTCCTTTTGATCTTATTAAAGCTCTGAGTGTTCAACAATCTTTGTTTTTTTGAATGTTTTTAGGCAATAAAGTAAAGGGCTTTAAAAAAAAAAGTTAAAGCTTGAATCTTGAAAACCAAAAAACATAAACCCCATTTGAATGTTTGGTTCTTTGAATTAAACTGCCCAAGAAAAGTTTGGTTCTTGTGAAAAAAAAGAAGCAACCATTCATGCATTTTTCACTATGGAAACCAATATCTCATTGTGCAGCTTTAATAGCAGAGAAGAAGAAGAAGAAGAAGACCAAAAGAAGAAACAATGGTGGTGGTTCTAGTTTATCAGTCCTTCGTCAATTACAAGAAAATAAGCTTAAAGAAGCACTTGAAGAAGCATCTGAAGATGGGTCACTTTCAAAATCACAAAACATTGATTCATCATCATTAAATCAAGATGGTTCCAATGGACGGTCAAGATCATTAGCTAGACTTCGTGCTCAAAATGAGTTCTTGAATGCTACTTCTCTTGTTGCAGACCGTATTTTTTGTTCACAAGATTCAATTCCAAGCTTCAATGATGCTTTTTCAAAGTTCATTACAGTGTACCCTAAGTTTCAGGGTACTGAAAAAGTTGATCATTTGAGAATGGAAGAATATGGTCACTTGTCTGAATCTTCAGTTAAGGTATGTCTTGATTATTGTGGTTTTGGTTTGTTTTCTTATAACCAAACACAACTGAATTGGGATTCAACTATGTTTAATTTGTCTGAAGTGACTGCAAATTTGAGTAATCATGCTTTATATGGTGGTGCTGAGATTGGTACTATGGAACATGATATAAAGACTAGGATTTTGGAGCATTTGAACATACCTTGTAATGAATATGGTCTTGTTTTTACTGTTAGTAGAGGGTCTGCTTTTAAATTGTTGGCTGAAGTTTATCCTTTTCAGACAAATAAGAAACTTTTGACCATGTTTGATCATGAAAGTCAATCTGTAATTTGGATGGCTCAATGTGCTAAAGAGAAAGGTGCTAAGGTTTACAATGCTTGGTTTAAATGGCCTTCATTGAAGCTATGTTCTAGGGAGTTAAGGAAGCAAATTTCAAATAAGAAAAAGAGGAAGAAAGGGCATGCTAATGGTCTTTTCGTGTTTCCAGTTCAATCTAGAGTGACGGGTGCGAAGTATTCGTATCAATGGATGGCACTTGCTCAACAAAACCATTGGCATACGTTGCTTGATGCCGGTTCCTTAGGTCCTAAAGATATGGATTCGCTTGGTTTGTCGTTGTTTCGGCCAGACTTTATTATCACTTCGTTTTATAGGTTATTTGGTTATGATCCGACGGGTTTCGGTTGTCTTTTGATTAAGAAATCTGTGATGGCAAGCTTGCAGATACCGTATGGACATACCGGGTCTGGTATGGTGAAGATATTACCGGTTTATCCACAGTATTTGAGTGATTCTATTGACGGACTTGATGTTTTAGTTGGACTTGATGATGAAGGAGGTAAACATGAGGAAGAAGGGTTGCCGGAGAGGAATGGTGGGTCTCAAATGCCGGCTTTTTCAGGCGTTTTTACTTCGAATCAAGTTAGGGATGTGTTTGAAACTGAGATGGATCATGATAATAGCTCGGATAGAGACGGAGCAAGTACTATTTTCGAGGAAGCTGAGAATCTTTCGGTTGGTGATCTTATGAAAAGTCCGATTTTTAGTGAAGATGAATCGTTGGACAATTCGTATTGGATTGATTTGGGGCAGAGTCCGTTAGGGTCTGATAATTCTGATCAACTAACCAGATTGAAAACAGATTCGACCCTACTACCGTCGTGGATTTCCGGGAAGAGAAACAATAAGAGATTGTCTCCGATAATGACTTCGAAATTGTCTACGAGTCCGGTTTGTGATGACAGGAAAATAAACATGAGATCGCGGGGTGATACAGTGTTATCTTTTGATGCAGCTGTATTGTCCGTGTCACATGAGCCAGACCAAATTACGGAGATCCCTGAAGAACAGCCTGCTGAAATGGACCCTGCTTCAGGAGATGATGGGAAGCCTAAAGATTCTCAGTACGGGGAGATTGAAGAAGAATCTGGCATCAGCATTGAGTCGGAGCTAGTTAATTCTACCTTGAGTTCTAAGGTAAATGGATTCAAACCGAAGAATGGTATGTTCGAGAAGGAAAGTGCTATTAGGAGAGAGACTGAGGGTGAGTTTAGACTGTTGGGTGGGAGAGAAGGGAGCAGGTTCGCCAATGGTAGACTTTTCGGTTTTGATGATGACGACCAAGTGGCAAGCTTGGGTCGCAAGGTATCTTTTAGCATGGAAGACAGCAGGATTGAAATTCCTAGCCGGTTGGAGCCTGGTGAAGTTTCGTTGACTACCTTGCCTGACGATGAATCCGGTACCGATGAAGACTACGATTACGATGACCAAGAGTGCAGTAGAAAGGAACCTGAGATCATTTGCCGGCACCTCGACCACGTCAACATGTTGGGTCTAAACAAAACGACTCTTAGACTACGTTACCTGATCAACTGGCTTGTTACGTCTTTACTTCAACTTCGGTTACCTAGTTCAGATGAAAGCAAGGGAGTCCATCTCGTGCAAATATATGGCCCAAAGATCAAATATGAAAGAGGTGCAGCCGTAGCCTTCAACGTGCGTGACAGCAACGGAGGACGACTAATTGACCCGGAAATCGTTCAGCAGCTAGCTGAGAAGAGCGGTATTTCTCTTGGCATCGGTATACTCAGTCATGTACGAGTTGTGGACAACGTGAAGCAACAATGCAAGGAAATTGAGCTCGAAGATTCAGCCCTTTGTCAACCAATGGCTAATAATTGCCGAGACGGAAAAAGCTTATTCTTTCGAGTTAAAGTAATTACAGCATCACTCGGTTTCCTAACCAACTTTGAAGATGTTTACAAGACATGGGCTTTTGTGGCTAAGTTTCTTAATCCATCATTCATCGAAGAAAACGATTTATCCGCAATATCTGAAGGTTCAGGAACATGAGTCCAAGAGGATTTGCTCTCGTAAAACCGAGGTGTGTCTTTTGTTTTTCGCCTTTTTCGGGTGTTTTTAATCATGGGTTTTTTTAGTGTAATGTAGAGTTTGGTTTACAATTGGCATGTTAGCTGAAGAGTCAAGTAATTTGTAATGCAAAATAGAATTGAGAAAAAAAAAGAGGGATTTTCAAGACACAAAAATATAGTTTGATGATGAACTTGAAATTCATGCATATCTATGATCTTATTTTTTCATTATGGTGACCTTATTTTTGTATGATAGTTGTGTGGGATTGTGAGTTAGGTATGTGGGTTTTGTTGACTCATCACATGACTTAAATTAGCAAATGGTATATTTTGTCAACAAAATTTAGTATTTTCCAATCCTAGTCCTTGTTTTTTAATCCACCATTTTTGTCCCTTTTATGCTAAGTTCAATGATGTTTTATAGGTAAAAGGTAAAGTCACTGTCATATGCAAGAAATTTGACATTGGGTATAAGGAGAAGTCCTTTTTTCTGGGGGGTGGGGGTTTGGGTGTTTATATGTGCCATTGAACCTACAATAAGCTTTGCTTGAAATAATTTCAATGTATGATTCAAATTCAATTAAGTTTCTTTTCTTTTTACTGATTTTTTTGGTTGGTCCAAAACAATTGAAAGAAAATTAAATAGGTAAAAGTATCATAGAGGCCCTTGTACTAGGAGTTAGATTGCATTTTGTCTCATCTACTTAAAAAAACGATAAATTCATTCTTGTATATTAGATCAAAGAGCAAACTAGTCCTGTTAAAAATTTCGTTCATTTTTGTTGTTAAAAACTGATCATTGTACGTCAGCATGAGGTACACGTAGCATGCTATGTGTCGTAGTTTGATTAGCAAGTCAAATTTTAACAATACAAATGGATGAAATTTTAACAAAAAGGATCAATTCGCTTTTTAATCTAATGTTTAAGGACCAATTTACCGATTTTTTAAATAGAGGGGATAAAAAGCAATCCAACTCCTAATACATCGGATTTCATAGTACTTTTACTAATGGAATATGGCTTCCAATAATAACTAAGAATTGAGTTAATAAAATACTCGGGTCTCGGCCAGATGGGGTAGTCTTGTTTGTGGTGTGGGTTGGGAACTATTTTAATAATAAATCATTACAAATCAAAATAAAACTAAAAGAAAATCTATGCATTCACCCTCAAAATCAACTCAAGGAAACATTGATATTCCTTAAGATTTTAAATTCGTGTCTTGTGGATGAAGAAAACAATATTGGAAGAGTTTTATCTTCCGATAAGCATCTACTCTAAATAGGATCCAATATAATTACTGATTATAAAATTTTTTTAAAAAGAAAATGAAAAAAAAAATACTAATATTCATTTTTATACGTTCGGATTAAAAATAGTTATTTCTCATAAATTTTTATATGTTAGTTTTGAATTTAGATAATTTCAAATTTGATATTTAGGTTTAGGTTTTTCAAATTACTTTTCAGTTTATTTTGGTTTTGGGTTTAGTTATTTTCATGTTACAATCATTTTTTGTTTGGATAATTTCTAGGTCAAATATATGGGGACTCAAGTTGGAGAAGTTCATGTTAATTGATTTTGTAGTTAAATTGAGTTGAATCAAATTTAAATTTTAATTAATCGAATTGGATTTCTAGCGCTAAAAGTACTATGAAGGCCTTTATATTAAGGGTCAGATTGCATTTTGTCCTTCCACTAAAAAAATGAGTAAATTTTCATCCATTTCTTCTGTTAATAATTGATTTTTATATGTCAGCATAAAGTACACATGACACTTGTACTCTGGTTGTTCTATTAGTTACACCATTTTTGAATAGCAAAAATGGATATGATTTTTAACAGAAAATGCTGATTTATTCTTTAATTTAACCTAAAAGAACTAATTTATCTATTTTCTAAATAAAATGGACAACATGCAATCTACCTCCTACCAATTTCTAGCGTATTAGAATAAATTTGTTCCATTTAAAGGGCCCATCATATTCTCATCTCATGTTTTGGCAGCCAACCAAAATCCAACATATCCTATCCAAAATCACTCCCTACATACGCCACACTATCTTTTTCTTCCCTCTCCTCTATCTCCAGCATCCTACACGATCCAACTCACCAGAAAAGGTTATAGCTTTGTGAACATGGCAACAAGTACTTCGGCTGTTGTCGCTCCAACCACGGCCACCGCGTCGGTGGTGAATTACGGCAGCAAAGCTCGAAAAACAACACCCAAAGCGGTTTACATTGGTGGAATGAGTTGCTATGGTGGATTGAAAGCACATAACAACGTGGTTTCACTTGGGATGCCCGTGAGTACCGAGAAGTGGTTTGCTAATGTTGTTAGCAACTTGAAAGGGAATGGCGAAGGAAGAAAGGGTGGCGGTGGTTTATCGTCGACGTGCAATGAAGCGGCTGAGATATTCAAGATTGCGGCTATAATGAATGGACTCGTTTTGGTTGGGGTTGCAGTTGGGTTTGTTCTTTTGCGTATTGAAGCGTGGCTAGAGGAATCCGAGGAGTGAGCACAACCCCTTGTTTTTTCTTTCCTTTTAGGTCCTTGGTGTAATGTTGATGTGAATTTTTGTTGGTTTGTGTGATCAAAATGATTGCAAGTTTTCAGTAACTTGCAATGGAGCTAATCAATTTTGAAATAAATAAAATCAATTAATTATTATAAGTACTAAATTGAATAATAAAAAAATCTTTTCAAAGAGAATTTAGTACTGTACATTTCAATGTATTATATTGAGTTATTAAATTATGTATTAGACCCTATATTTTGATCAAGTTTGAATTTATTTGTATTTTAATTTAGTCATTTTCAATTCTTATATTTTAGAATTTTAAAATTAATCCTTATCAAATGACAACTATTAATTCATTAAGTTAAGCTTGTTATTTTCAAAATTTAACGTTAAACATATCAATCACATGTCAGCTTGTCATCTCCACCTATTAAAAACAAAAAATTCAATTAATAGATTCAATGACCATTGTTTACATTAAGACTAAAATTTCGAAATCTTATGTTCCAGAACATGGACTAAATCTCTAACTTTACACACAATACAAGATCAATGGTAAAATTTAACCAATCGTATTTGGTTAGAATTAAATTTTCAAAATTTTCAAACATTATAAAATGTTTCTGGCTTCGTCCCTGCATACTGGTACAATACCAACAACCCCATATATGTATGTAAAGAAGATCCAATCCATCTTACAAAACATGTAAATTTCCAAATTAATACCAACATTTTTGTGTGATGCAAAAGGTCATTGAAGAATGAGGTATAAAACAATAATGCTTCCAAATTCTACATCCAAAATCTTTTTTCTTTTTCTCTAATTTTTCTAGAGATACAAAATCTGAGTTTTTCTGCCATTGGCAAAAATCTTACAGATTGATGTTAAGATAGTTCCAACAGTACATCAAAGATGATTGAAAAATTGATGGGCAATAAAATCTCTTTCAAACATCAAGTGGAGGGTATAAACTTTGCTCCTCATGAAGAGGGCCTTTGGCATGCAGAAAACAATTGCCAACTAATGAAAGCCATACTCAAAGACGTGAACAGTTCGAAGCCTACCACCTTCGGGAAGTGCCATCCCAATCCTCGCCTTAGATAGCTGCCGAGATTTAGCCAACCAAAAAACGAAAAATTATCATCTAGTATTCATTGCAAAGGCGGCCATGTATAGAGAAAATGATGTCATGGAGAAAGTTAAAACAGACCTTGTAATGGATGGCATGGTAGCAACAATTCCGGCACATGCGTATATTATGGGAATCAAAGTCTTGGGCTTGTTTTTGCGAAGCCACATTAAAGATCCCAATGCAGCAAGAGATATACTTAACACCTGAATTGATAAAAGGATAGAGATAAATTCTAGCCGTTACATGGTCCTTTTTTTCTCATTTGTGAAAGCACTTAGAAACAAACTACTGATATAACATCGAGAATGCGGACAAGCTGGTCACAAAAGAAATGTTCCAATCATTGACGAAATATACATACCAAATTAGCATTTGCTTCCAAGCCTTGTAGAATGAAATCCCAAGTGAATTCTAGTCCTCTAGCTCCCACCCAAAGGGGTGCCAATCTATGTAGAACCGAATCAGCAAATGCCCATCCTATCAACATAAAAGAAAGAAGCCATAGTGCTCAAGAATTAAGAAAAGTGAAAAGAACCATATTCGCTAAGACACTTCATTCTTCTTGAAATACCCATGTTCGACATATGAATGTGGGATATAAGCTTAGAGGATGCTCCAAATACATAGAAAAACTTAGAAAATACGTTGGATAGATGCAAAACTTGGAAAAATCTAAGCACATCTGTATCTGATGCAACCCGTATTCAACACTCACACCTGAGTTCGAGTAAACAGAGCATTTCATTGCCACATTTTCAAATATAAGTTCATTCATCTACTAGTAAGACCAAATTTCAAAGATTCACATTATTTTCAAATATAAGTTCATTCATCTACTAGTAAGACCAAATTTCAAAGATTCACATTATTTTCAAGTAAGATGACCAAGTCAATCTCACTCACCAAGTCCAACAGCTTGAAATTTATGATTTTGAGAGATGTTCCTATGAGTCAACTGTGTTAAGGCAAAATAAAGGCCAGCAACATCTATAAAACCAATCACTGCCTTCAAAAGTTCCTGAAAATATGAAAACAATACAAATTGTGATAAGTTGAAATTCATAGATTGTTTCCAAAAATGACTCATAGTACTACTACATGGCACACGCTACATCCGTAACATACATCATGCAACTATAAATAAGAAAGAGGTACTAATTTTCAAAATATTTTCTAACTTTAGAATATGATTATCTTCAACTACATCACAAAAAAATAATCCGCCCAATATCTACGTTCTTCCATGTAAATTCCAATTTAAGAACTACAGAAACAGAAGTACCTGGTACGGATCGAAGCCGTCATTCTCAGAAACCTTCAAAAACGTTGCGAGACATACAAGCTGCCACCATATTAAAGCCAAAAGAAAAAAAAAATTAACAATCCAAATAGAGTGACGAGAAACACAAGAGTAAAGATTTTTAGCACGTACTCACCTTTACCAAAGCAGTTCCAAGATAAACAAGGGCAGCTTTAACAGAAGTACCAAGAGTATCATACTCCGATCTACATAAACATGATTTACTATTAAAGACACTGATTCATAAATTAACATCGCCATAATTATATTAGAAAGTAAAAAATTCCTTCAACATAATATTTTTCAGCATTTTAATCAAACTAATTAAACATTTCGCTCTAGATCTTAGTTCACTTTAGCAATTACTACTTAACAGTGGAATTTTTTCTAAAGAAACATTTTTTATCGAAACAGCTTCTGTTTTTCATTCAAATTTTGAATTGAACACCAGATCGGTATTAATTTATTATTAAATTACAAAAATTAAACGATATTAAAAAATGTTTTAATCGATTAACAAATCACAAAAATTACATGAAAATGAGGCAAAAAAAGAGAGGAAGAAGGGACATTACAAGGGAGTGGCGGAGTAGTAGATGGCGTGAGGACCGAAAGTGAGGATCGCACAGTTGAAGAAGTGAAACATCGTCATTTTTCTTCGTATTTTTTGGCCCCAATTTTCGATCTGAATCTGCGATGAGCAGATGGTTTTGTTTTGTTTGATTGTATCTGTTTAGGGCCTTCAATAAGCCCTGAAAATACCGATTTGTATATCATGGGCAATGGGCCTTTGGGACTACAAATTTTATGTGTGCTTTAACTTTTTCAGGTGAATTCATCTAAAGTCACTGAATTATTAGTATGTTTACATTTTGGTCACTCAACTTCAAAAAGTTACAAAATAGTCACTGAACTATTCAAAAGTTTTCAGTTAAGTCACTGGATTGTTAAGTCTGGCTGGCAAGCTCCAAGTGACGATTCGACAATCGGTACAATGGAACAGTTACCCATCAACAAGTAGTAAAACATATTACAAATCCAAGCCGATCTGATGATCGGTGTTGAAGATTGAAGAAGAAAGCTATTTGGATTTTGGCTCGCATATTTGTGATGTTCAAAGTTATTTCATGAAACAAAAAACTAAATTGTAGAAGAGGAGGTGAAGTTTACCCTTTCAATTGGTGTCAATAGTGAGAATGGAGAAGGCTATATAATGGCGATTTTAACAACTCGATGACTTAAAATAAAATTTTCGAATAACTTGGTGAACATTTTTGTAACTTTTTAAAATTGAATGACTAAAGCGTAAACTTACCAATAGTTTAATAACTTTAATATACATTACCTTAACTTTTTGCACCCATTGTGTTAGCTAAAAGTTATTTTCTAAAATTTACATGCATTAAATTACAAGTCTAATATATAATATGAAAAATTAGTTATTGGGCTCGTTCGGTAGATACTTTAATAAAAAAAAGAGATTACGTATCCTAAACTTTATTTTAGTTTTTAAAATAAGTTCTTTAATTAAATAAATTTTCACTCTTTAATTTAATAAATTTAAATGAATGAAGATTAACAATATCCACACGATTAAAATTTGAATTTTATCATACATAAATATTATATGTAGATTCTCTCAATTATTTTGGATTTAAGTATTATAATATGTGAGATATGTCCATATTAGATTTGTACGCGGATCAAATTGGGTTGGACTTATATTAATTTTCTTTGCCCAAACCAAACTCAGCCCACCAATATTTATTTTTTTACTTTATTAAATGATTTAATTAAAATAATATTAACACAAAATTTAACAAAATTATAATAAATCGAACTTAACATTCAATATAATCTAAACTAATATACTAAAATCAAACATAAAACTTAATATAATCTATCTAATGTTACATAATTGACTAAAATTATGTTTATTAGATTGAAAATTTAAGTTTTAAGATTAATGAGTTTTGGACTTTGGGTTGTGTACTTGAGTTTGGGTTTATTGACATCATATTTATAAATAGAGTTAATTTCATCAAACATTCTTAGATTATAACCATAATTTTATATTAGTTTTAAATTTTAAATTGTTTTAATTACATCCCTAAACTATTGATGTTATATCAATTAGGTCATTCTGTCACTAAAATCATTAATTTAATTGTTAAATGACATGACCGATATTATGTGACATGATTTAAAATGAAAAATTTAAGAAAAAATGAATACTGTAAAATTGATGTTCTAGAAATCTTTGTTTTAAGATTTTGAAGCATTTACGAAGCTTTATTGTTCATTTTTTTTCAATTTTACTTTATTTTTAGTTGTTACGTTTAAAAGTTACGTGATAACGTTCCATTTCTTTAAATTTCTCATTTGAAATTTAGCTATATAGGATTTGATATGTCATTTAACAGTTTTAATAACAAAAAGGACTTAATTGACGTAACATTGATAGTTTGGGATGTAATTAGAATATTTTGAAGTTTGGAGATGTTTAGTGCAATTAGCTCTTATACATATATAATATATATAATTATTACATCTCGGGCTGGGGCAAGCCTAATAATTATGCCCAAGGCTTGACCCAAATAAACATGGGTCTTAAAATTTACCCAATCCTATTTTTCGAGCCTCATATTTTTACTTAAAACCTTCCATATTTCAGGTAGGCCTTCAAATTTGGACAGATAACTTGACTCATGAACAAGTGTAGTCCAAATTTATTTTAGTCTAGATCTAGATATATTTCAATTTTCAGTCCGTTGTGCTTTTTATTAAGTTAATTTTATTTTAGTCGATTATACATGTATTATCATACAATCAATCAAACTATTGATCTAGAAGTAAAATACATTAAATTTAGAGATCAAATATGAATAACCCAATTCCCATTACATTATAAAAAATTTGAATGTACCAACATATAATATAACATCGTGAAACGTAAATCAAATCGGATTTGAGTTTTGAATACTGAAAATCAAACTCGATACATATTCTAAACATACCAATTTCTTTTTAACCACGGAAAGTCATTATTTGAATTTAATATTTTGGTCCAAAACATTTGAAATATCATGTGATTTCAACCATATATGCTTGTGCTTGATCACCCCCTTCTTCTTCCAAAGCTACATTTGGATTTAATCTGTTTAATTGGATTTTAGCAATTTATTTTCATATTTGATTTTTTCCTCCCAAAGCGACAAATATAAAACGATGAAATGAATGAAGTCCCAAATGAAAGCCTCAGTCGGCCGGCCGGTTGGCCTGATGTTTTAAAATGCCGCAATTGGCGGTCGGCAGCAGATCCCACTTACTAATAAAAGAAAAATTGATCATTCAAAATTCAACACTCTTTATTATTTACTATTTTTTTGTCATTTTCTGATGATTATTTCACAAAGGGAAATAATGTTGCATTAAGCAACAAAAATAAGTAGCATATGGAGTAGTTTTGTTTTGGTCAAATTCTTCATTTGGTCCTTCTTTTATACTTAAATTTGATATTTAGTATCTATATTTTACTTTGATATAATTTTACCTCTATTCTTAAAAACACCCTTTCAATAAATAAATAAAACTTCATTATGATGAGTTAGAAGATGTCCATGATGGCAACTATCTATCTATCCATCTATCTATCTATTTGTACTATTATTATGCCATTAACTGAGTTGCTGTCACGAGTTAATCGCACATCAACTCGGTTTTTTTTGCTAAAAAGAGAATTTTTTTACCCACTCAACTAGAAATCAACTTAGAAAATTATTTTTTTAATAAAAGAGTAACAAATATATGGGTATGTTTTTGGTTTTACATTAATATAAGATCTATAAAAAAAATGTTGAACCTAGAATAAGTTTAAAAATAACATGATGGGATTTTTTCCAAAGCTTCAATTTTGTCATTTCAATCAAAACTTCATTGGATTCTTACATAAATTTTACATGAGTTTTCATTTACATCGTGTATTGAGGAATGTGCTAAGTTGTTGAGTGGCACTCGGTAGTGTCAACTACATACCGCTATTGAGTTGGTTAAATACTTGCTTTATTTGATTTGGTAATTTAATAAAAAAAATCTTTGGACCTGTTTGTGTGTTGTTTTATTGGAGATATTTGGTCCATCTATGGAAAACCAATCCTTGGTATATGGAGATTGGATTTGATACATGTGAATCAAATCTACCCTTAGAATATGGAAGATCGATGAAGATTATGTAGCTTGATTGTACTTTGATTTTTGAGATTGTAATAACTATTTCCAAGGAGTTATGTTTGTATTCACATAGATTCTATGTTAGCAAGTTAAATATGATATATGCTTCAAGGCTTGTATAGGTTTTGTATGAGAGCTTATTGAGTGCATTCTAATTTGTTCATTAAGGAATTATTTTGTGAAAGAGTGCAAACTGTTAAGTATAAACAATGTTAAGTGTTTACTATCCAAGTTCTCAAGGGGAGGATTTGGAGGTAAGTGTTCTAGCATTTAAGTTCAAATGTGAAATCTCTATACTTGGAGGAGAGATGAGTGTGAATCACTTGTTGTATTCGTGATTAATGATAGTGGAATTACTCAAAAGGTGAGATCTTTATACATTTTGCTGTATTTACTAAAAAATTGATAAAGTAGTCCTTATACATCAAATCAAAGAGTAAAGTGATTCTTTTTGTTAAAAATTTCATCCATTTCTACTACTAAAAATTGGCATAGTTGATGGAAGAACCAGATAGTTACACGTGGCGTGCCAGGTGCACCTCATGTTGGCGTATATGGAACGATTTTTAACAATAGAAATGGATGAATTTTGTAGCAGAATAACCAATTTACTTTTTGATCTAACATACAAGGGGTAATTTGCTTGGTTTTTTAGTAGAGGAGGTAAAATGCAATCCAACTCCTAGTACAAGGGTTTCCATGGTACTTTTACTGGTATAATTGCTTTAGAGCCCCTTTAAAAATAGTGAGAATATAAGTTAGTAAGTTGGTAACATTTTATTTTGGCTCCCAAACATTTATAATTTACTTCTGGCTCTTGAAGAAAAAAAAGGGATTTGTCCAACTTGAACCAAAAGATGAAGCCAGAAATTTTTTAGGAAAAAATCTCAACTATATAACTTTTGATGGATCAAATTGTAATTTTATCATATTAATAATTTATAATTTTACAATTTTTAAAGGACTTATATTGAAATTTCACCATTTCTGAGGCTAAGGCACTTGCTTCCTTAGCACCATCCCTACTTGAATCCCTATCAATTTCAACCCCCTAAATTCAAACTAAAAATTACTCGAATAAAGATTGAAAAGGACTCCAAGTTAAAGTCAATAGAATCCAAAATAGAAAGGGTATTTTTAGTTCCACATTTGAAAGCTTGACTCAATTAATGTTGGGATGTTTTGATGGAATCTATTGTTGATTAGGTAGTAAATTAAATTAAATTAAAAATTATTCCCAATGTGAAAAAATTTTAATTTTTCTTTTGGCATCATATGGTTTGGTCAATACTGTATTTCGCTTTCTTGAAGTTATTAATAATCACCCTACCAACTTTGACGGACCAATTAGTAAGCTCACTATGATAGTAACATACCAATATCATAATTATTCAAATCTATTTATATATAAAATACATAAAAACACTAGGCTTAATATACCATTTGGTACTTAAACTTGACATTTTGTAATTTGGTTCCAAAACATTTTATTAATAATATTATATCATCTCATCACATTTCGGTCATAAATTGATTGTTTTTGCTACCTTATAAAAAAATAACATTGTTAGCATATTTGAGTATTTTGTAAAATGTTTGACAAGTTTAAATATCGATCAAACAAAGAAAAGATTAGGTATAAAATTAGGAAAAAGAGTCAAGTTTAGGTACCAAATTAGGAAAAATTGTCAAGTTCAGGTACCAAATGTTATATTAAGCCTAAAAAATATAAGGGTAAATTACACTCAAGGTCACTAAATTATTTAGTAAGTTTACATTTTGATCATTAAAATTTAAAAAAGTTACAAAATGATCACTAACTATTTGTATGTTTTCATTTAAATTACTAGATCCTATTAAGTCTTTTCTTTTAAGGTCGGGCAGCGAGCTTCAAGTGACGATCTGTCAATTGGTACGGTGGAACAATACTCATCAATGAATAGAAGAACATATCTCAAATCCAAGCTGATTTAATTGTTTGGATTTTTTATTTGTAGATTGGTGACATTCAAAGCCGTTTCATAAAAAAAATAAAATTGTAAAAGAGGATGGGAAGTTTACCCTTTCTATTAGTGCCAGAGGTGAGAACGAAGAAGGCCATAAGGTGATAATTTTAACAGCTCTATAATTTAAATGAAAATTGTTGAATAATTTAAAAATCATTTTGTAATTTTTTGAAGTTAAATAAGTAAATCATAAACTTTTTAATAATTCAATGAAGATGATGATGCAGGTTACCCAAAATATAATATAATATATAAGATTTTTCAAGTCTCAAGGTCTGAAATCGTTTTCAATTTTGAGCTCAACAGCTAAAAAGAATTATACTGTTAGGTGTTGTGTAGGGTTTGACTTAATTTATCTTTAGTAAATACAATTAATCTTAATTAACAATGTCGTAATTAATGTCTTGTTGTCATTTTCAAAACTCAATTTTCTTTTTTATGTTTACCTAGGAACTCTCCCCTTTTAAACCTAACCCTTTGACAAAGAAAAAAAAATTGCCTATGTCCATCTAATATTAATTTCCTTTGTCATTAAGTCTTAATTAATACAAAATGACGTAGATTTGAGTACGCTGAAGCACATTATCCCCCCATTTATGAGTTGGGGAGGGGTTATGAATAGTTATAGGTATTGTATAAAATAAAATAGATATAATCAGAAATTGTTCAAAAAAATATTATTATTTTTATAATATTAATAATAATTAACATTATTTTAATAATATTAATGATGTTTTTAAATGCTAGTTTTGACCAAGTTGTGTTTTCTACATAGTTTTACTCATTGATTAATTTACTATGGTTAACATCTTAATTATAGTTATAGTCCTTTTCTCATGCATTAATTATTGGTTGCATCGTATTGATTTTGGATCTAAGTATTTAAAGTTTGAGCATTGAATCATTTGAGTTTGACATTCAAATTTTTAAATTGGATTATTTTAGGTTAATTTTGAGTTACTTATTTAAGTTAATTTTGAGTTTAGATTAAAGCTAATTAAAAAATTTTTGAAGGAGTCGAGATAAAATTACAAAATTTTCGGAAGACCAAAGCTTAAAAAATTATTAAAAGGGTTTGAATTGAATTATTAACTTTATTGAGGGATTAAAATATAATTTTACCATTAATAAAAAGTTTAAATTGAATAAATAATTATTTAAAGGGCTAAAATTAAAATTATCTCAATTAACCAACGGACCAAGTGAGAAGATTTAGATATTTAACTATTAAGAGGGGTTAAAATTAAAATTATTTCATTTAACCAAAGGGGTAAGACTAGTGACTTCACTCCTGATTTTAGGTTCGTTCCAGTTTGTATTGAGCAAATTTGGATTATTAACACTTGTTATTGATAAAAGTACAATGGAAGTCTTTATACTAGGCTTTAAGTTATATTTTGTCCCATTTACTAAAAAAATTAGATCATTCTATTAAAAATTTCATCCATTTTTACTATTTAAAATTGATCGTTATATGTCAGCATAAGGTACATGTGGTACACCACATGTAATTGTTTGGCTACTTCGTAACCCACGTCAATTTTTTACCGTAGAAATAGATGAAATTTTCAACGGAAAAGATTACTTTAATATTTGATTTAATGTATAAAGACTAATATGCCCACTTTAAATAAAATAGACAAATACAATCTGACCTCTAGTGTAGGGATCTCGGTGATACTTAAAATTCAAATTGAGTATCAATTTTTTAAATTCAAATAAGATTAAATAATTCAAGTCTTTAGTGGTAAAAAAGACTTAAGTTCGAATAAACTTAAAGAAAATTATTAACCTTCAAAATCCGTAAAACAAATATAAAAAAATACATTGATGATAAAATAAACAAATATTGCAGATTGAGACAGAAGAAAATTCTACAGAAACCAACGGGAAGGATGTGGGATAGGGAGCCATCCGGATCCAGCTCCCGCCAGGGGTTTTATTTATGCATTCACAGTAATTCATGTGATGTAATGTCGTGGAGCACGTCAGCCTAAACGGCGTTGATTTCGGTGATTCCATCCTTTCTCTTTTGTCCACTTTCTTCCCCAAATTCTCTCTAATTAAACACTGTTGGAGAAGGTGGTGGTAGTGGCCATTATATATATATATATATATATGTACATGCAAATCTCAAAGCAACACATGCCCTATAAACTAACTCACCAATCACCATGTACAACCTAATATTCTTCCACCAGGAATATACACATCTTTTTCTTTTTAACCTTCAAGAATCAAGACAAAGTATGTATGAAACCAAAACTTACCCGTACATTACCATTCACACTTTCATTCAATCGTGATAGCAAGGTTGAGTTGTTATAATTTCGAGTCCCATTTTATGTAAAATTTGTGGGTTTTTTTTAATTACTTTACTATTTAGTTAGTTATTCAATTTAGTTGTTGAGCTAATTATTGAATGTATCATAATCGGGTAAAAGTATCATGAAAATCCCTGTACTGGGAGTCAGATTATATTTTGTTCTTCATCTATTTGTAGTGTTAAAAATTGACATGGCTGGTGAAATAACCAGATAGTGGCACATAGTGTGCCATATGTAACTCATGCTAACGTATAGGGACTGATTTCTAACATATAAGGACTGATTTGTTATTTTGTAAGTAAAGGAAACAAAATGTAATTTTACTCCTAACATAAAAACACGCATGATACTTTTACAAGATATAACTTAAAAAAAAAACCTTACTCGTACATTGTGTGAATATTAAGTTGACCTTTTAGTGTTATTGGTTAGAAAATCCTAAACATATAATTAGGTATAAAGCTAGGTCATTGAATATTGTTATTATTATTATTATTATTATTATTTGTGTTGTGGACAGGCATTTACCAGTAGATGACTTTAGTAATTAGCAAAAGTAATTAACATGTTTGTTCTTGCTTGTTAAGTGGACAAACATCACACCACTAAAATACATTTATATATATATATATATATATATATATATATATATATCATTTAAATTACAGCTATCAACTGAAGGAGGTGATCATCCATAAATAAAAATAAACACTATTACTAAATGAGTAGTTGTTTTCCTAGAAGAAAAAACACCCATAAAACACAAATGTTTTTAATCAGATTGATAGTTGAATCAATCAAATCAGTAATTTTTATTTAATTAGTTTAATCGTCGGTCTAATGATAATTAAATAAATAATAAAAGAATTATGAAAATGATTCAATCGTTAGTTTTTGTCCCGATATCTAATTTTTACTGGTTCAAAAGGTCAATTCAACCCTATATTTAAATAAATTTATTAGTTGATTATTCAAATAGCATTGTAAAACACAATAAGTTGTGTACATTATGTTCCAACTTCTATTTATTATTATTATTTTAAGTCACAAGTATAATTAAAGGTTGCAAGTACAAATATTACATATTCAAAACAATCGGATTGATGATCATAATAATATTTGGATCTAGACCAATAAATCTGGATATATAAAATTTGAACGGAGAACGCATAGTGTATATATATATAGCGAAGTTTAAACCCAAAATTTCAAAATTCTCAAAACCTTAACTTTACCATTAAACCAAGACTTTGTTGATAATGGGTTATTTAAAAAAAAGTGAGAGAGTAAAAGTATACCATGGAGGCCATTTTCTAGGAGTCGAATTACATTTTACTCCCTATACTCTAAAAATGGGCAAATTATTCCTTATACATTAGATCAAAGAGCAAATTAATCTTCATATTAAAAATATCACCCATTTCTATTGTTAAAAATAGTCATCATATATTAGAATTGGTTACACATAGCATGTCATGTATAACTTGACTATTTTGTTAGTTACGTCTGCTTTTAACAAGAGAAAAATAAATAAAATTTTAATGGAAATTATCAATTTACTTTTTAATTTAGTGTACAGAGATTAATTTGCTATTTTTTATGTAAAAGAAGTAAAATACAATCACATCTAATACAAAAAAAATTTCAAATTACTTCTACCAAAAAAATTATATCGAAAAACTACATGAAGTTATAGGAAATTGTTCTTATAAGACAAACACATGGAATATGGAATAAAACCCAAGCAATTGAGCCATAGAGAGACATGTTGACCGGATATTAATTAACCTCACTGCAAAAATGCAAACCCTATGAATTCATTAATCCAAAATATAAAAAAACCCTTACATCAAGACGAATAATAAAAGATGACAGGAGTTAAGTGAGATGGTGAGGGTCTCTTCTATATTAATTAGTGGTCGAGAGTTTGATCTTCACATTGGGTATGATATAGCTTTAAAACTCGTGGTTAACATCTACTTGTTAATGAGTTTACAGAATACGAAAAATTAATTGTCGGACTCGTTGTGATAGATAAAAATAAATAAATAAAAGGACAAATAAGAAAGGAATTTAATTACATTCTTAAATTTTAAATAAAACCCAACACAAGCAACCAAAGAAAAAGAAAAAAAGATTAATTTTTTCATTTCCCAAAGAATCTAGAGCGCATCAGCCGCTGACCCTGCATGGCTTCCAAAACTTTTATTATATATGATTTTAAGCATTTCAAACAAATCTACTTATTTATTTTTTTATAATGGTTAAAATATGTGATACATCTTGTACTTTTCACGAATTTAGAATTTATTCCTTATACTTTTACTTTTAGGAATTTAGTCCTTTTATTTTTTTTTATTTCAAAATTCAAATCCAATTGCTAACATTGTTAAATTTGTTGGTGTGACATTTTAAAATGAAAAATATATATTCACTTTGGGGCAGTGTAAGTATAAAATGACGTTGTAATAAACGTGAATTTAAGGAAATAATTTTAACAATATTAATAGTTAGGCCTCTATTTTGAAATTTAAAAATAGAAGAGCTAAATTCCTAAAAATAAATTTATAGGGACTAAATTTGAAAATCATGGATGAAATTCTTTAATTAAAAACAAATGGGATTATAGAATAAGGAAGGGAGGTCATTGGAGTTGGAGAACTGAGAATAAATTAAAGGGAAAGATCAGCATATAAAACGGGGGAATTGAAGAAATAAAAGAAGGGGTCAAACTACAGTTTTGATCCCTATATGATGTTTACATTTGATGTTTAGTCCTTGTAGTTTCATTTTAACTAATTTGATCACTTTAGTTTTATAATATCATTAATTAGTCCGAATAGTTGACTATTTTGATTAAAATGTATGAATTTTCGTGCCAAACACTATCTGCTTGTGGAGTATTTTTTTTATTGCACTGGAATTGCGTATAATAAGAGCCATATTTCAAGTTTTGGTCCCTTTTACTAAATTACAGAGAGTAAATCAAGATTTGAATATAGTAAAAGGGACCAAAACTTGAATTTGACCAAAAGAAGAGGTTAAGACCATAATAAGAGCCATGTTGACGCCGAGGAATATGTTTTATTTTTTAGGGAATATGAATTTATGATTGTGGATTTCCACGCGCGGGTGGGGCTCGACAGCATATTTAATTAATTAATTAATTAATGCAAAATTAAAAACAGGAATATTTGGACACGGAGAGGGAATATTGGGGCATCAGCCAAGATTACTCATTAGACAAACACTACCCCTTTTTATTTCAATCTTTAAGTTTCCCTTCACGTGCTCTCAACGCGCCTTCCATCTATCTTTTTATTTGGTTAATTCTAAAATTGGCCCTTAAACTATTTTGTTTTTTCTTTTCTCAGTTAGGTATTTAAAGTTTTTGTTATAATAAATGTCGATAGTGGCGGTAGAACGATCGCAAAACAATAAGAAAAAGGAAAAATAAGAACACACAGATTTTATGTGGAAACTCTTTCGGAAAAAAATCACGAGTAAAGGAAGAGAAATTCTTTAATGTTAAAAAACGAATGATACAAGAGGAATTTTAACTACATCTACTTAAGAGTTGAAAAATTCTGTTCTAATCAAAGTCAAATAGAAGAAGAATAGTTCTATGCAGATTCAACTTGTGCTGTATAACCCTCGGCCATTCACCCCCACTGTATTTATTTCTTTAACAAATGACGAGATTCGGGTCACACAATCTCTAACAGTTTTTTAGTCAAAAGCGGTATATAAATGATCAATTTTGTCTCATTTTACCCAAAAGTGTACAACATACATTACATTCTTATTGATTGGTATCGTGATTTGGGGTAAAATTGATGGTTTAGCTTAGGGTTGTAAATGAGACATTGGTGCTTACAAGTTATTTGAGTTTGACTTGAAAAAAAAAGACTCAAATTTGACTTAGTAATTATCGAGTTGAGCTTGAATCAAGTAGCTTGAGCTATCGGTCGAGCCAAATTCGAGCACTGTGATACTTAATTTGATTGGCTCATGAGCCTAATCGAGGTTTTCATTTTAACACGTTCTTACTCTTATCATATAGAAAGAGCTTAAGTATGAACAAGCTCGAGCATGAATACGAATGAGCTTACTTGAGTTTGAGTATGAAAATTGATAAATAAGTTTAATTGACCTCAAGCTAAGCTTGAGTTGAGCAATTGATGTTCGATTGAGTTTGAGTTGAGTATCCAGCCCCGAATTTTGAGTTGAGCTCGAGCTTGCTACTTTTGAAAAAAAAAACTTCAGATACCTAAGTGAAAAAAGTGATATAATTTGAGCGCCAATGTTGCATTTAAGCCATTTTTTTCATGTACAACCATATTTACATTTAAAATTTGTAAGGGTTTAATTATTTTTATCCAATAATATCCCCAATTTATTTTACTGAATTCAAAATTTAATTTTAAATTTTTTTAAAAAATAATATCAAATTTAATGACTCTGTGTGGAAAACTTTATATGGCCTACCATATAATTCAATGCATATAAGGTACTAAATTGTCAATAATGTACAAGTTATATCTCTCTTTTCCATTTCCTTTTTGGTTTTATTATGTACAAATTTTTCAGAAACCAATGCATTTTATACTACAATTTTATGTATTTTTCAATGTTCATTCCAAAATTAGTTAGAATAATCAGTACTATTTATGCTTTAATACTAGAAAATAATTATGTTTGGATATAAATATGAGGTTGATAAATGAGTCAAATCAAATAATGTAGCATTGACCATGGGGCACATCTTGATATTTTTGTTGGCATTATTCTTCAAACATTAATTTTGTGAAATATGTCCCAATAAATTGGAGTAGCCTAAACTCGAATTTAAATTTTAAACGATAAAATCGAAATGGTTTAATTGGTTAAATTTGTTTGGTAAATAAGATTAACCTGGATAAAAAAATGATTCGAACTTGAAATTGATAAAAAACTTGAAATGATTAAAAAAAATTAAAACTCAATTTGATATAATTTAGATTAACTCGATTTAATTATATGGTTTGAGCTTGTTGGTTAGAGGATTAAAGTGGAAATAAACTAAAGAAAATAGGGCCATAAGGCAATTAACAAATAGTTGCATGTGGATGTGGACTGGCAGCCCTGGTGTCACCGGACGTTCCGGCCAATCTGTCGACATTGCTCTTCTCTTAAATAGTTATAGTCCCACACTAGGCGACTTCTTCCCACGTGTACAGCTCAACGCTCATTGGGCAATTTGAGTTTTTGCCATACATGCCGAATCGATAGTTAGGGATAGCAATGGAATGGGGTGATCAAATATCAAATACAAAAAGGGCGTCAATGGTCGTGTTTGGTTCAAATATCCGAGAATTTGAATGTGTTTTTTTTTTTATCATTTTGAATATATTAAAGTACTAAATTCATAAATATAATTGAGAATGTAGCTCAATCCATAGACATGCTGCATTCGTATCTATCTATCATTATATTAAATTTCTGATTGAGTTAGTGTCACGAGTCAAGCGGAAACTAATGTAGGTGATAAATTACTATAATATCCTTTTAAATACAATAATAATTCAATCACAATAAGATTTGACCCGGCAATACGATGAATTTTAAACATTTAACTTTAACATTTTAACTAAAAATTTATTTGATCTTTAGATTATGGCATGCTCGCATGTGGGTAAAATTTTTTTTAATCAAAAGACGCTTTACGAAATTAAATGTATAAAATTCATTGTGTCATAACTCATGAGCTCAAATTTGATTGTGATTGAGTTTTTATTGATTTATAAAAAGGTGAAAATGGCAAAAATATTATCATAATAATATAACTTATTTTGTACATAAAGAGACCTCTTAGTAATTTTTAAACTAAATTAGTATCTGACTTGTGACACCAATTTAGCCAGGAGTTTAATCTAAGTATAAACAGAGACAAGGGCCCCCAAAGTTAAAAAAAAAAATTCTGTTTTAGACCCTTAAAATTTACAACTTCCCCCCTCGAAATAATAAAATTTCAATTTATTCCTTCTGAAACTGTAAAATATAAGTCAGCACAATGATGATATTGAATTTTAGCTCCCATCATCCTAAAAAAGAATTTCTGACTTCGCTCGCTCAATTATAATATATATTACATATTTTTTTCACCGCACCGTAGATGTGTCGTAAATATAATAAAGAAGGTTAAGTATGTTTTGGTATATATAGAAGGGGGATTAATTAATGATTATGGTTATGAGTTTGATTAATTAAGTTTGTGACTTTATAAAATATCAACATCATAGCAGCTTAAGCATAAACATCATGTGTTAGGCAGTAATAACCTTTTCAAAGAATAAATTAAGCCACGTGTGCATGGGAAAAATAAGACTAAATAAATGCAGCCATTATCATGTTTTTGATTTAATAATAAAAATGTATTGCAAATATTCCATTGAAAAGGAGAGATAAAAGGGTTTAATTTTCTTCTTGATCCTTCAAATTTTTGCATATTTAAAATTTTTAGTCCAATTATTTTAATCTTAGAATTGTAATCTTTACACTCTTTTGATTCATAATTGAAATCCAATTGATAACGCCGTAAAAGGACTTATGTTAACTTGGATTATGCGATATTTAAAAATAATTATTGACGTGACTAATATTACATGTGTGGAAGTCCTCTTATTATTTTTTATTTTAAAATCCTAATCCAATTATTAACATTATTAGTACATTTTCATTAAAGTTTATCAAATTGACATGTCGATTAAGCAACATTCATATGAGATGCAATAATTCTAGTCAACTGGCAAATCGTAACGAAAAATACTATTGCCGTTAATGATTGGATTAGAATTCTTAAATTGTAAAAGGAAGAAAATTTAATTTTATCTTTTAAGTACAATGCTTAAATCTCAATTTGAATATGATGTTTTAAGATCCAAAATTTGAATATAGATTGAAAATTCATCACCGTGTGAGCAAATTTTTCATTTTAAAATGTCACACAATTCAATTTAACAAAATTCATTTGACCGCGATTATCAATTAGATTTTAATTATTAAATCAAAACAACAAATTATCTAAATTGTGGAAATGCAAATTAGAAAAATTAAACTTTAAATGTCCAAAACGTACAAGGACTAAAAAACAATTAGGCCCCAAAAAGAAAGAGTAAAGAGAGTGACCAAAAATACATTTTCCCATTAAAAATTGAATATTGACCTCTATTTATTTTTTTCTGAATTCCAACCATCCCTCTGGCAATAGCATAAGTATAAAAACCACCATTATTATACATATATATATTGTATATATCTTTCTCCATTCAAAAGGGCTCTGATCTTTTTTCTCTGCATCCTTTAAATGCACAAGTTTCCCTTTTTTACTAACCTTTTCTCTTCAAAACTATCATCCCCATAAAAAATCAATCTCTCTTTTCCTGCAATCCTTTTTTTTTATCAGCCCTAGTGTAGATCCTAATAAAAAAGCCTATATTCTCTTGTATAACCAAGCACCACTCATGCAAACTAATCATAAGCCACTCATGATCTAATCAATCCACTTTTTCCCTTTTGTTTCTGGGTTTTTTTAGCCTTTCACAATGATGAGAACCACAGCTTTGCCTGATCTATCTTTGCAGATTAGCCCACCATCGGTTAAAGAAATGGCCGATGATGGGTTGTCGATGAAATCTATTTACAGTGATAGGAGTTCAACTGCAGATTCTGGGAGCAGTGGGAGTGATTTAAGCCAGGAAAATGGGTGCTTCAATAATCCTATAGAGCCTACTTTGAGCTTAGGGTTTGAAATGGTTCATCATCATCATCATCAGCATCATCATCATCAATATCAGCCACAAATCTATGGTCGTAATTTCAAGAGAAGTTCAAGAACGAATATCAATGGAGCCAAAAGAAGTATTAGAGCTCCTAGGATGAGATGGACTACAACACTTCATGCTCATTTTGTTCATGCAGTCCAGCTTCTTGGTGGCCATGAAAGTACTATACATTTACATATATATACTTCATATATACAATATATCTATTTTTGTTTTGTTTTCTTTTTCTTACATGTTTTCGGCAACTGAAACAGGAGCAACACCAAAATCTGTCTTAGAGTTGATGAATGTTAAGGATCTAACCCTAGCTCACGTGAAGAGTCACTTGCAGGTGGGCTTTAACTCTGCAATCCTTCAGTTTTTTGTATACAATGCCTGTTTTTGCCCATAAATCCCCGAGATATGCATTTAAATCCATATTTTCTTAATTATTGCAATAATTGAATAAAGAGTCAAATGATAATATTATATGAAAATTGTTATTTTTTATGATTTGAGAGTTGTTTTAGCACTTTTATCTTGTTCTAGTTTTGTATTTCTATATATGTTTCAATTGTAGTGAATAAGGGAGAAACAAAGGGAAAGGACAAAAGGGTATCTAAATGGTAATCTTAACAATGCAATTTCCTTTTGCACATTAGTCCTTGGCCAGGATGGCAAGCTTAAGGTTTTAAGATATTAAGCTTTCACCACCTATATAAACGTCGAGTTAATTTTTATTTCTGGTTTTTTCATGCAGATGTATAGAACAGTGAAGAGCACTGACAAAGGATCAGGTAATTGGAAAATTTTTCCACCATTTTTATATCTCTTCAATTATTTTCTTTTTGTCTTCCCCATAGACAATTATTACAGATCCATTTTTCATTTGGTACTATTAGACATAGCTTGAGCCTAAAAAAATCTAAAATATGAAATCTTTTTTTGCCAACATCACCATTTCAGGACAAATGCAAGCAGACATGAAATTGAATCAAAGGTCAGGGATTGTTGATTTGGATGGTAGACTAATATCACCACAACCGACACCACAAAGGACCCAAAGGTGAGGATCATATTAACTTAACGGGTAAATAAACACACACACATCCTTGGCCATGGAGAACTGTGTTTGGTCCAACATGTTGTCTGTTCATTGTTTATGGTGTGTAGATAAGGCTAAGTTTACATAGATTTTGATGAAGATGAGGTAATTAATTAAGCTTAGATGTGGAATTAATGCATTAATCCTCATAATCAAAGTCAAGGCTTTTTTGTTCAATTCTCAATGCCATTCTTTTGTTACATTTTACGAGAAGTACCCTAAACGATGAGTTTTGTATAATAATAACCATAATAATATAAGAAATATGGACTATAATTTTTACTAAATTAATTCTTTATAATATTTTATCTAAAATTTTAAGTGAAATAAAAATAATAAATTTTAATTAAGACATTATTTTAATAAAATGTTTAAAATTATATAAAAACATTCAAATCCTATATTTACTAAATGAAATTATATTTTTAAATTTTATTAAATATACGATTTGAGTTTCACCGATTAATATTATTATAAATAGTTTTTAAGTTTAATTTTTAAAATAAATATGATATGAATCTCAAATGTTTTTATAAGTATATAACGGCTAACTCTTAATAACATTCAAAATTTTAACGAACAAATGAGACTGTTATAAAGAGAGTCAATTCTGTATATAATCAAATGATAACAGAATGATATTTCATATTATTAAGTAGGGATTTCCTCGTTTTGTAGTGGTTCCTGGCTACCATCAATGGAGGTGAAGAATTTGAGCATATCAAGCAATGGGAACGGATTGACTTTACACCCAAATGATGCTAAGGTATGATTGCTTCATTGAAAGGAAAAAAATGGAACATTGTGTTAATAATGAATATTAATTTTGTGTGTTTTTCTTTCATAGGTGGATGGAGACAATAAAGTGCTTCATTTGTCAAATCCAGACATGTTGCTTAACCTAGAATTCACCCTTGGAAGGCCAAGCTTTGCTCATGAATCTTCAAATGACTTAACTCTTCTCAAGTGTTAAAAAAAAAAAACATGTTTTTAATAATAAAAACAAAAGAAAACCAGCAAATATATTGCTTTTTTTTTGTTGTTGTCGTCATTTTGGGGATGAAATATCTAACTTGTATGAATATGAACTAGCCTTGTTCCTGTTCTTTAAATTTTGTCATGCAATGAAAAGAAAAACAACACAAAAGGTGAAACCCCCTTTGTTTTTTTCTTATTCTTGTTTCCATGTATTATTTTATCATTACAATATCGAGAAATGGGACATAAATGTTAAGGTTTGAACCGTATCATTTATCTTTAACTAATATCTTCCTGAGTTTTAGTTTAGTTGACAATAATATTATCGCCGGTGTAGAAAAACGTAAATTAAAGCATGTTGAAGTGCATTTATTCTTTTATTTAAAAGTTGAGAAGAAATTATAGGCAATATTAAGCATTGTACCACCGTCAAAATATCAATGACATTATCTTTTAATTTTCTTTGGGTTTGTGGTTTAGATTTTTTTGGGCAGCTGATTTTGTGGGTTATGACCCATTATATGATGAATAAGTGTTTGAAGGTACAAAATTTGATAAAGAGACAGGTCCATGCTCCATGCAGAGGGGTCATTAAGAATTTTTGTAATAATAGCTCTATCACCATCCAATGTATTAATTAAAGTAACACATGCAAAAGTAAGTGTGATCATATTCATTTAGGACCCAATTTTTTTTTCCAGAATAGTCATGAATCATCATGATTAATTGTTTCTTAAATTTACTACCCTGGGCCAATATATGCAGAGAAGAAACTTAAAGGGACCACCAAGTTTGGCTGGTTGTTAGTTGTTTGAATTCAGACCGATTTAGGCTTTGTTTAGTATTATTGTTATTATAGTTTTTAGAGATAAATATAAAAATTATACATGTATTTCAATATAATGTGTAATTTTATGCACGAACTTTAATTTTATGCGATTTTATACATGCAATTTTAAATTGATTAAATTTTTACACATCACTAACGACGTTATTGAATTAGCACCAGCACACAAACAATTATATTAATCTAATATGAAAATAAATATTTTATTTATTTTTAAATGTACAATTGAATCAAAATCAAAGTTTCATGTATACATATGAACCACAGTTTAAGTTTCATGTGTATAATTATACTAAATCAAAGTTCATGTCTTAAATTACAGATTAAACTAAAGTTCATATATAAATTTGATATTCATCCCTAATTTTCAAGGTTGAAACTAGGTATTCTATCTAAAGCAATGCTAAATGAGTAAAACATTTTAATTTTTGTTGTTAAAATCGTGATTCGATTTCCTGAAATTTCAACCCCTTGCAGCACTTTTTCACTGATATGAGAAGCAATTAAAAGTTTTCAAAACTCTAATCTAAGCGTTAATTTCGCATAGACAACTTACCAGGATTTCTTTTTCGAATCAATAGTTGAATTTTCTCATCATTATCCATATGACAGTTATTAGTATTTATTAAATTTGTTTTTATTTAACGAAAGACTATTGAATCAAATCAAAATGGTTAAGAGGAGGAAAATTTCCGTTACTTTTCTAGAAAGATATGTGACTATGAAATAGAGATTAAATGAAACGAATTTGATCGGATGATAGGGTTGCAAAAACACTCATTTTTTCCATATTTTGAACCTTAGGTTTACAGAACAATATACAACTATTGAAACATGAAAGAATTGAAATAATAGATCAAAATGCTATATATGAATGGCATTTTGCCGGGAAATAAAAGAACATGCCAATCTAACTACAAATGTCACAGGCTGCAGTTTGTTCTAGCCCCATGACACAAGTAGGTGTCTTGCCCACTTGATTAAATCATTTTAATATAAATTTTTTAGTTTCACCTCATCTTTTTTAAAATTTTATCTCATACCCACTTTACACAATTCCTAGCTTAATACAGACAAACATACATGTCGGTGAGATGAGGCTGATTTGGTTGAGGTATCCTCTCAAGTATACTTGAGGGCTTAATTAACTTGTTCATGTCTTCAAATAAAAAGGCAAATCAAAGATCTTTTGAAACACAAAAGAAAGGATGGTTTCTTAAAATCAAAGGGATAATGATAATTTTAATATTGGTTAAAGTATCATGGAGGTTCTTGTCTTACGAGTTAGATTATATTTTTTTATATTTAAAAAATAGACAAATTGATAATTGTATATTAAATAAAAAAACAAATTAGTCTTGTTGTTAAGAACTTCGTCCATTTGTATTGTAAAAAACTGGTGTAACTTATGTAATAACTAGATAGTAACACCTGGTACTCCATTTATACCTGACATACAATGGCCAATTTTTAACAGAATAACCGGGATTGATTTGCCTATTTTGAGTAAAGGGGTAAAATATAATCTGACTCCTAATATGTACAAGAGTTTTTATAATACTTTTACCTGTTAATATTATAAATACATTACACTCTTAATCTTAAAAGAGAGAATTTAGATTCAATCCATGAAAATAACATTATTTAAAGAGATAATTATAAACCCGAAGCAAAGATAAAGAATATTACCTAAATACCTTGTACTATATGACAAGAGTGATAAATGGAGGAAACACGCTCAGACTATAAAAAAAGCAAAACCTACAAATTTTCCCCATTTGTTGGTTGTCGTGTAATTGCCCACGCCCTTTTTCTTCATCATCACTGCAATGAAGAAATTGAAAAGCTTCTGGTACTGTTTTTTCTTTCGATATAAGGTGAAGGGTCGCTTTCAATATTTTATTACCCTCCATGACTTTGTACAATTTGCATTTACAAAGGTTAAAAGAAAAAGGCCCGTTAGATCCAATTTCGATTCTGTGTTGAGTATCTATGGTGGGGACTGCAATGCTGAAAAATCAAACATTATTATGGGCCTATTCGACACTGTTTGAAAAATGGGGGGTCCAAAAGATAAAAAGAAATGGTGTTGGAAATTGGGAACTGGTCCTTGTTTTACGTCGACAATGATTGCATGGTTGTCTGTTGCGTGGAAACTGTGTGTAGAAGACAGCGTTACGTTTTTACAGACAAAAGCTATAAAAACCATGAATAATTTCATTCCAGTGGTGGTGGTTTGAGTCTTCTCATGCGTAGATCAAATCATTTATACAATTACTATCACACCTTATACTGATGTCTTTTCCTTGAATCCTATAGGTCCGTCAAGTCATTTACAGAATTACTATCACACCTTATACAGTATGTTAGGTTTCGATAAAGTACGGGAGATAAAATTTTCACTGATAAATGATATTTCAAAGTCTTCTCTTGCACAAATCGATCCCTCGACTAATTTAAAATCTAAACTATAATTTGATTAGCCTTGATTTTGGACTAAACGTTTTCTTCTAGCAGCTCACTACGAAATTTCTAGGCTGTTTTTATCATTACAATTATATCATTCCGTTGAAAACAAATGTTTAATTTGGACAAATTACTTTTGTAGCCAATGGTCCATTTCTTTCTTTGAAGCTTCTTTTCTTGACTTAATCTCTTCTGTTTTTTTATCCTTTTCATTTTTGTCTTAATCTCTTACTGTTTCCAGACAAATTGAAAAGCCAAATTGAAGTTAGTCTTGTTGTGGCATTCAAACTTCCGAGTCATTTCCCCCTGCCGCCAATATCTTAATGTAATGGATTGTTGATATGAACAAGTCTCTCTCTCTCTATAGATTGTTACTAAAGATATGAAGCCCAGATATGTTTTCCAGCCCAAGAGAAAAGAATCTTCATAAGTAGATAGTAATGGCGCAATGGGCAATTACTGGGTTTTCCATTAAGAACTGACAATAGTACTTGGCTAGGATAAGATGGTAGGGGCAACAAACGAATAGCACGAGCAACTCTGCCAACTAAGGATATCGGTCTTGACCAGTCATGAGCAAGGAGTGGCTAAGCGAGTGTGTTTGGTTAGGTAGAAAGAAATGAGAAATGAGAGGAGGGAGTAGAAAAGTGAAAAATGGAAAGAACATAAGTGTGCTTTGTGAAAAGGACAAGTGAGAAGAAAAAAAATACGAGAGATATTCATTTTTTATTATCATGAATAAAAACTAATTTTTCTAAAGCGGAATGACGAGAGGAGAAAAAAATAAGAGAGATCTGAATATTAGTTAAAAAATATGCATTTTTCAAATGTATTAATTTTATTTTTTAATTTTTTAACTCTACCAAGAAATAAATTTACTTTTTCTTTTCATTTTTTTCATCTTTTTTGCTAAGTACACGTATAGAAAAAAATATTTTCATCTTTCTATTTTTTTATCTTTTCAATTTCTTTTTCAGTCTACTAAGCAAAGTCTTAAGATCCTCTTTGGTCTCTTATTTGACTTAGGCATAGGGTAGGGTGCCACTGACACATAGGGAGTAAAATTCCTTAATGTTACTAACTTGTAGGCTAGGACTTAAATTCTTATTAAATAATTATTTTATGTGCTCCGAGTTAAAGTAAAACTCTTGCAATATTTCCTCTATAAATATTATATGGTACATTGTCGAAATTTACTGAAAGAAATTATTTGAGTTACTTTTCTTTAAGCTCAAATAAATTATATTTTTCTTGAGCTTTGTTTTTAAATTTGTGAGATTACAATTGCAATCATCTAAAGATTGTAATTCAAATTTATAAGTTGGTTTTCAGTCTTGAATCCCTACATATAGTGAAAGTTGGCATCCCTTGGAAAGTTCTGGGATTTCATCTTGTGTTCGGTTTTTTGAGTTAAAGCCCATCCTCAAAACATCTAAGGTTTCGAGAATAATAGAAATGATCATTTGATTGAAACCTTGAATGATTTAAACTCTAGTTTGAGTCTATTGACAAATTTGAGTACCTTCTTAGAAGCCCTTGCAATTTCATCATCTCCCCAACCTCGGGGCACAAATACTTAGTTTTATTAGATTTATTACTGTAGATATCACGATAAAAGTTGGTTTTAGTAAAATTTCTAAACACTTCTTCCAATAGGAGATTGCTAGTGCCAATTGCAATTGTCAGATGCAACGTTAGTTGCAACTTAAGAAATATCTAGCATGTTATTGTAACTTGACTTATTTGATTGACATGTTTTGATCAAAATTATCTAAACTTTTAATGAATGATTTATTGGAGGAGATATTCATATTGATTGCATTTCAAACAAGTCAATTTATATTTATTAATAGATAGCTTGTTTAGTTTAGAAATGCTTATTAATAGACGACTTGTTCACAGAAGAATTGGTTTGTAGTGCCAAATTGTAGATGTAAACTGTATTGTTTGTCAATTTACATCCAAGCTTTTTAAGGGAAAAAGACTTAGAGAGAGAATGATCTAGTTCAAAATATAAAAGTGAGGTTGAAACTTGATGATGGAGTTGAACTTAAATAATAGTTTGTGCTTGTTGATTTTATAGTGAATTTCTCGTGGTTAAATTCTATTATTTATCCCTGTAATTTGTAAAAGTTGTGAATTTAGTTCTTATACTTTAATTTGATTAGTTTTAATCTTTAAACTTTTCAAAATTTAAAACTTCATCCTCACCAAATCATAATTGTTAAATTCAATAAATTAAGTTATATGCTATTTTCAAAATCTGATGCGATAAACATATTATCATATGTGTAAGGCCATGTTAGCTTGTTATTTCCAAAGATTACTCATTGAAAATTCAGTTAATGGATGAACAATTGTCATTTGCATCAAGATTGAAATTTCAAAATTCAAAAAGTATAGAGACTTAGAATGATCCAATTGGAAAATATGAACTAAAGTTAGAACTGTACGCATAGTACAAGACTAGTAATTGAATTTTATCGAACAAATTTAATTCCTACTATTTGGGTAAAGACTAAAATTTCAAAATTCGAAAAACGCAAGAACTAAGATTGACCAATACAAAAAGTACAGAGACTAAAACTAATCAAATTAAAGTATAAGAGCTAAATCCACAACTTCCACAAAGTACAAAGATTAATAACAAAATTTAACCATTACTCTTCGAATAATGCCTAAGAAAATTTCAAATTATGTGAACAATTTATGATGTTCATCTCAATGAAGGAATATGTAGTCGGCAAAATCAACAAACCCCAATAATTATATTAAAAGAAGAAAAAAAAAAGCCTTCTTCCTATTACCAAGCACGTTGTACCGACTGTAACTTGAAACGGTGGGCGTTTCATATATCCTGAGAAAATCATCCGCAGTTTTCTCTTCAACTTGTTTACCAACCACTCTTCGTTCAAAAATGCTTGCTGTGGACTGTTTTAAAAGAAATTCAATGTCTATTTCTTTAGGTTGATTCAACTGCAAATAATAAAATATTACACTTTTACATTATTTTTAATGTAGGATATATTTATACTAATTTTATCAAAATTAATAGTTAATTAATATATCTATGTGCTCTTATCTTCTACTTTCTGTGTACAAGTTGATGACTTAAATTGTATATGGAATTGAATTATACATGGAGTATTAAAGGATTCGTGTTACATTAATTTTAGATGATTTTTCATACAATATTTAGAACTACTAGTAATCCTTTTAACTCTTAAATAGGAGAAGAAATGCGCTTCAACGTGTTTAAATTTACGTCTTCTCAAATTGACAACAATACCGCTGAACTAAGACTTAATTTAGATAATATATAATATTCTTAACGTATGAATCAAGTGTTTAAGATTTACTCATGCGGCATTGACTTAATATTTTATTTGTAACAAAAGACTTGACTTGTTTTGTTCAAAATTTAATACAAGGATAAATAGTGTTATTTAACCTTTCTCTTTCTTCTTCTTAAAACTGTGGGTTTTCATTTAAATAAAAATGAAACCATGGTTTTTGGTTTATTTTGTATACTAATTTAAGAATGACATTGAAGATTAAAACAAAATTCAAGCCACCATGTATGACCAATTGACTACCAATCAAGATGTCAAAGACACTTCACATAAACATAGTTCATTTAGTAATTTAACACTTGTGAAGGGATAGATGAATATGGAATTTATTATTTCATACATTTAGAGTTATAAGTTTATATATTGTTAGTGAATTATATTAAAATAATTAAATTTATTTTTAATCACATTATAGCATACTTATAACATGAGTATTTTATCATTATGAAATTGAGATCAGTGACATCAAATTCAATATATATTTTAATATAATTTATTGACACTGTATGGATTTATATAAGATTAACTAAGTTGAAAATATTTTTAATATTCCTACTATTAATTTCAACCTACATCATGCATGCATGCACACAAATATTCAATATCGGCACACGAAAAATTCATTCAACTTTGGCTAAGCAGCTTGAAATAAAATATAAAATAAAACCTATAATATTCTCCCAATTATATGTTGGTCTTGTTAGACCGACCAAACTATATATATACATGCAAAAACCCAAACTTTCCCATCACACACAAGTTCTCTATATACTTAACCAAATTAAACCTTTGCATAATGGAACTTTTCAATATCCCATATCTTAGTTACTATCTTGTGTTGATTGCCATCACAACATTGTTTTTCTACACTAAGCTCAAAAGATCCAATGGCAAAGCTGCACCGGAAGCAGGTGGTGCATGGCCAATTATCGGTCACCTCCCGTTGCTAGGGAAACCTGTGGCCGCTCATGTAACGTTGGGAGCCTTGGCTGATAAACTTGGACCGGCCTTCATGATCCGGTTAGGTGTTCATCCGGCCTTGGTGGTGAGTTCACGAGAAGTAGCTAAGGAAATATTCACCACCAACGACATGGCCGTTTCATCACGGTCCAAAATGGCAGCAGCGGAACACATGGGATACAATTATGCCATGTTTGGGTTCTCTCCTTATGGACAGTATTGGCGTGAAATGCGTAAGATAACAATGTTAGAGGTGTTATCGAACCATAGGATTGATCAGTTGAAAAAAGTTTTTGTATCCGAAATAGAAGGTTCGATAAAAGATCTATACAAGTTTTGGGTTAAGGAAAAGGATGGTGAATCGGGTTTAGCTGCCGTTGAGATGAAGAAACGGTTCTTGGACTTGACGTTGAACGTTATTCTTAGGACCGTTGCTGGGAAGAGGTATTCAGGTGTCGGTAAAGAAGAGCAACAAGTGGTGTCACGTTACCGTAAGGCCTTGAGGGATTTTTTTTACTTGTCGGGCATATTTGTGATAGGCGATGCCATTCCTTTCCTTCGAAAGTTTGATTTGGGGGGATACGAGAAATGGATGAAGAAAACAGCACAAGAGTTGGATGATATCGCCGAGGGATGGTTGAATGATCATAGGAGGGAAGGATATTGGGATGAAAGTAAAAAGGAGAAGGATTTCATGGATGTTATGAACTCTGTTCTTAAAGGTGCTGACCTTGCTGGTTACGATGCCGATACCATAAACAAAGCCACTTCTTTGGTACATTCTTTTCTCTCTTTTCTTTCCATTTTCGAATTTAATGTCAATCAAGACTTGAGTATTTAAATATTATTTGTTATGTATTTTTTGAAGCAAATGATTTTAGCTGGAAGTGACACGACAACAGTTACGTTAATCTGGGCACTTTCATTGTTGCTAAACAAACCTCATCTACTCAAAAAGGCTCAAGAGGAATTAGACATACATGTAAGCAAGGACAGGTTCGTGCAAGAATCAGACATAAGTAAATTAGTCTTCATCCAAGCCACAATTAAAGAGACATTGAGAATGTATCCTCCAGCACCATTATCAGCACCGCGTGAACTCAATGAAAGTTGTACCATTGGTGGCTTCGAAATCCCCAAAGGCACTCGGCTAATCATCAACCTACATAAGATCCAAAGAGACCCTAAAGTATGGTCTGAACCGTCAGAATTCATGCCAGAGAGGTTTCTTACGACATACAAAGATGTTGATGTTAGGGGTCAACATTTTGAACTGATGCCCTTTGGTAGTGGGAGGAGAAGTTGCCCTGGAACATCTTTTGCACTTCAAATGTTGCATTTGACGTTGTCGAATTTCTTACATGCATTCGAGTTTTCGACACCGGACAAAGGCTTGATTGACTTGACTGGCACTGTTGGCTTGACCGACATGAAATCTACACCGCTCGAAACAGTCATCTCACCACGCCTTACCCCTGAACTTTATATATACTAGGGAAGATAGATAAAATAAAGGGTGAATTAGGATTTTATACCTTTATTGTGTTTACTACGTTGATTTTTGTTATTTGTTAAACGCACCTTTTCCTTTTATTTCTCGCACACAATGTAACAATGTTTAATAAAATAAGATTTTATTTTCAAATCATATTTAATTTCCTTTTACATGGCTATCTCCTTCCATTCTCTGCCCCACCCTTGCCCCTTTACTAAAATCATGTTATTTCTTTTAAGTTGTAAATTTTTTATTATAAAAATGTGTTTTTCCTCTTAAATCGTGGCTAAAACTATAATTGATTTTTAATATTATATATTAATGGCAGAGATATAAAATTAATAGAAAATAAGTAACAATTATTATAATATATTTTTTTAATTCATAGAATAAAATAAAAATAAATATGGTCAAAGATTGAGTTAATCTAATAGTTAAGTACTCGCAAGTGATTCTTGAATTAATTTTTTTCATTGAACTCGTCCTAGACGTTATGGTCGAATCTTGAGGAATTACATGAACTTGTTTTGAACCCAAAATTTGAACTAGAAAATGTGAGTTTCGACAATATAAATTTTGGCAAATCTCTTACCAATTTTTAGAAAGATACTCGTTAAAGTGATTTGTTTTACAGAAAACACTTAATTGATTACTTAATCTTTGAAGTGGAAATTTCAGAGTTTTAGTTTTGAAAACTGAGATTTTAATTTGATAAATCATATAATTTTGCAGTTTACGATAAAAATAACAAAATCTGACAAAATAACCCAAACCGAAAAGTAAAATCCAAAACAGTTTTACAGCCCAAAAAGTCTAGGAATAGTTTAAAAACATTGTAAAAGTAGAATTTCGGTAATGACAATGTATCGCAAAGAAAAAAAAAGAGAAAAAAACTAAAGAATACACAGATTTTACGTGGAAACCCTTTCAAGAAAAAACCACAAGTAGAGGAGAAGATAATTCACCATGTCGAATTCGAATGATTACAAGAGGAGTAGACTATGTCTATTTATGGGCTTGTAAAATCATATTCTAATAGGAGTGTAGTAAGATTGAAACACCTTATTCTAATCAATATCAAATAGATGGTGTTTAATAAGGTTTAAAAAACCTTATTCTAAAATAAAATAAAAGAAGTGTAGTTCTATATGGATTTTACTTTTATTTTATTTTACTATTGTATTTTATTTAAATAAGGATTCGGGTCACTCAATTCTAATAGTCTCCATATTGACTCGAATTCTCGATAAACAAGTTCTTCATTGCGAACTCTTATGAAAAATTACTCACTCATAAAGAAATATTATGGAAACAAAAGTCAAGATGTGAGTGGCTTAAATTAGGGGATAGAAACACAAAATTTTTCTATAGTCACACAAAGTTTAGAAGGAAAATTAATCGCATTAACGCCCTATGTAGTATAAGTGGTGACTAGTTGTATGACCCAGATGAAATCCAGAAAGAGGCAATGAACTACTTTCAACAACTATACGGAGAAATGCCAAATAGGATGGAAGAGCTCCATTCCAATCGTTTTTCACAACTTGACCAAAGTGACATGGATTTTCTAGGCAAAGAGATTTCAAACGATGAAATCAAAACTGCACTTTACAATATGGCCCCACTTAAAGCTCCAGGAAGTGACGGATACCATGCAATTTCTTTTCCAGAATTAGTGGGATAGCATTGGGGAAACAATTTGTGAATGGGTTAAAGAAGTCTTCAATGGTAGACCCATCGATCAAGAATTAAATAATACGCTCATTGTGCTTATCTCTAAAGTAGCTCGGCCTGAAAAAAATTTACAGTTCTGTCCCATCAGCCTATGTTCAATATTATACAAATTAATAATGAAAATAATAGCCAATAGACTCAAGGTAGTTTTCCCCAAAATTATTGTTCAAGAACAAGTTGGGTTTATTGCCGGGCGAAACATCTCAGATAGTATTATCATTGCCCAAGAGGTAATTCACTCTATGAGAGAGAAGAGCAAAAAATAGATAGTTGTTAAAATTGATCTTGAAAAAGCATATGACAGGGTTTGGTGGGATTTCATAGATGCCTCTATTCAGGCAGCGGGAATTCTAGAATTCCTTCTGAAAGTAATCATGATAGCTATCTCAACATCTACTATGCATATATTGTTGAAAGAAGTTCCCACAGAAAAGTTCAGACCGACAAGAGGAGTACGAAAAAGGTGTCCCCTATCACCTTACTTATTTGTACCATGTATGGAATGGCTAGGACATACCATTAAAGCGGCTGAATCCTCTAGGGAACGGAGCCCCATCAGACTGACACAATAAGGACCTACCTTATCACACTTATTTTCTGCTGATGACTTGGTAATCTTTTCAAAAGCGGACATCAAACACTGCTTGGTGCAAAAACATTCTGGATTGCTTCTGTAGTTTTTAAGGACATCGTGTTAATGCTAGGAAAACAAATATTGTCTTCTCCAGAGGAGTTGACGAGATTTCAGGTAATAGATTGAGCGAGTTATTGGGTTTCCAACAGGTCTAAGATTTTGGTTCAAATTTAGGAGTGCCATTATTACACAAAAGATTCACCAATTCTACCCTAGGGCTTGTGATCAAGAAAGTCAGAGCTAAGTGAAATAACTGGCCTGCTAAACAATTATCTATGGCAGGCAGGTTCACCCTGGCATAATCAGTTCTTCTCTCTATTCCAAATTACTTCATGCAATCCATACAGATTCCAAAAGGGGTATGCTTAGAGATTGAGCGCTTGGCAAGACAATTCATCTGGGGGTCCAAATGGGAGAACAAAAAATGGCATTAGTGGATTAGGATTCTGTGTGTTAACCCCATATATGTGGTAGATGTTGAAAAAAAAGGCTGCTGCTAAAAAAAACAGAACAAAGGACTGCAGCGGAAGCAATGGGAATTTAGAGAAATTGATAACAGTAATACAAGACACGTTATTCCATGAAGAGTTTAAATACTGAAATAGCTAGCAACTTAGAGATATATTAGGACTCTAATAGAATCTTGATACATCTCCTAAATAAAAGGAACACTCTCGGAATTAAAAGCAGATTTACAACAGACTTTGATGACTCAACGTCTAAATTATTCAATCAAGAAATAATTTCTACATTACCCATTAACACTCCCCTTAAGGTAGAAACTCTCCAACACCCAACAATTCTCTCAAATAAATGAACTTCTTCGGTGGAAGTGGCTTTGTGAACAAATCAAGAACTTGTTCTTCAAAGGCAACAATGCTCCAACTTGATATCTCCCTTTGCAACCAGCTCTCTTATGAAATGATGACATGTTTCAATATGTCTTGTTCTCTTGTGATAAACAGGGTTTTTGTCATTGCAATTGTTGACCGATTATCACAATAGATGGTAGTTGCCTCCACTTGTGTTTGTTTTAAATCACCAAGAATTCTTCGTATCCAGACAACTTGACACGCAGCAGATAGTAATGACCATATATTCACCTCCGACGATGATAACGCATTCTTTGGTTGCTTCTTTGAGCTCCATGAAACAACTCAGTTACCCATAGTAAAAACGTAACGGTTGTACTCTTGCGATCTTCAATGCAACCACCCAAATCACTATCCGAAAAACCATACGTCTTTGATTGTTAGAGAATTTATACCATATTCCAAATGAGCTTGTCTCCTTCAAATAGCGCAAGATTCGCTTAGCGACTCCAAAGTGATGCTTGCTTGGACTCTGCATATATCTAGACAAGAGACTTGTTGCTTGCAAAATATCAGTCTACTATTTGTTAGATACAACAGACTCTAATCAAACTTGAAACAATTGACAATCAATTTTCTCTCCCCATCATCTAAACAAAATTTTGATTAGTGCACATTGGAGTACTCACGAGATTGCAGTCCTTCAAGTTGAACTTTTCAAGGAGATCATTCACATATTTTTCTTGAGACATAAAAATACCCTCTCGCACATTGTTTAATTTCAAGCCCCAAAAAGAAACTCATCAACCCCAAATCGGTCATTTCAAATTAAATCATCATCGACTTTTTAAACTCATTTAACAAAGCACTACTATTGCTAGTATAAATCAAATCATCAACATAAAGGCAAATAATGAGAATCTCAGAAGTACCTCTACTTTTCACATATAGATTTGGCTCACTGGGACTTCTTTGAAAACCATTTTAACCCAACAGCTTCTTTTCCATTTGGAAGATCTACTAATTCCCACGTATTGTTCCTTTCCAAGGCTTTCATTTCATCATCCATTGCATCTCGCCATTCCTTGGATTTGATTGCTTGTTCAAAGACAATTGGATCTTCAATTTGGGCGAATTGGCATTGTTCAGTGCTTGCATAAATTTCTATCAATGATCTCCATTTTCTAGGTGGTGATTCTGATAAAGAAGAGCTTGATGAAGTGGTATTTGGAATTACTGAAGGACTGCTTGGTGCTGATGAGCAAGAACTTCCATCTCCATTTTCTTGACTCGGATGAGTGTCAAGACATTCACCAACTTCAAGTAATGCTTCTGAACCTGCTTGTAATTCCTTCCAATTCCAAGAGCTTTTCTCATCAAAAACAACACCACGACTAATTAATAGCTTCTTAGATAAAGGATTATACAATCGATATCCTTTAGTTTCAGAACTATACCCAACAAAGATACATTTAGTGCTATTATCATCTAACTTTCCTCTCTTTTGAAATGGAATATGCCCAAATGCAATGCAACCAAAAATTCTCATATGAGTTACCTCAGGTTTCCACCCATGCCAAGCTTCAAATGGTGTTTTTTGTTCTAGAGCTGCTGTTGGAGATCGGTTGAGGATGTAAACTAGCATGTGAATTGCTTCCTTGAAACTTTTGGAAGATTTTTAGCTTTAAGTAAGCATTTTCCCATCTCAACAAGACTCCGATTCTTCCTCTCAGCGACTCCAAACTTATGATGGCAAGCAATCAGAATGGAGTGAATCTCTCACAGCCGTTGGTTCCAATTTTTCAAGGCAGCAACTATGGAGTTTGGAGCACTAAGATGAAGACTTTTTTTTTGTCCCAAGACCTATGGGACTTGGTGGAAAATGGATACGATGAAGATGAGACAGAGAGCCTGTTCGTTGCATGCTTTAGTGCTAAGAAGTGTTCTCCTGAGGTTTGGTACATAGATAGTGGTTGTAGCAATCATATGACAAGTGAATTAAGTCTCTTCAGCAACTTAGATAAGTCGGTAACTAGCCGAATAACGCTTGGTGATGGAACTGTTCGTGTAGCAAAGGGAAAAGGTACAGTAAAGATGAATTCCCTAGGTCTTAATTGCGTTCATAATGTTTTGTATGTTCCAGACTTAGATTCTAATTTGCTAAGTGTTGGGCAATTTATGGTGGATGGGTATTCACTTGTCTTTGAGGAATTCAATTGCTGCATTTTTAAGGATAAATCGAAAAAGCACCTGTTAGCGAGTGTTCCAATGGCAAAAAATAAGATTTTTCCTTATAATCTCGCAATTGATGAAAAGCTTGCATTGAAGGCAGAATCATTTGATGAAAATTGGTTGTGGCATCACAGATATGGGCACTTAAATTTTGGTAGTTTAAAACTCATGTCTGAAAAGAATTTAGTTGATGGTTTACCTCTAATAAAAAATGTTGGTGATGTGTGTGAGAGCTGTATATTTGGGAAACAACATCGAGATTCATTTCCAAAGGGCAAGGCAAGGAGAGCTTCCCAACTTGCTGAACTTATTCATGCTGATCTTTGCGGGCCGATGAGAACACTTTCTCTCAATAACAACAGGTACTTTTTAGTCTTTGTTGATGACTATAGTAGAATGACATGGGTGTACTTTGTCAAAGAAAAATCAGAGGCTCTTTCAGTTTTCAAGAAGTTTAAAGTAAGTATTGAGAAACAAAGTGGCCAGCCTATAAAGACCTTGCGGACAGATCGTGGTGGAGAATTTCTCTCTACTGAATTCAACAAATTCTGTGAAGAATCTGGCATTCAACGCCAGCTAACAGCAAGCTACACTCCTCAACAAAATTTTTGATTGGTGCACATTGGAGTACTCACGAGATTGCAGTCCTTCAAGTTGAACTTTTCAAGGAGATCATTCACATATTTTTCTTGAGACATAAAAATACCCTCTGCACATTGTTTAATTTCAAGCCCAGAAAGAAACTCATCAACCCCAAATCAGTCATTTCAAATTAAATCATCATCGACTTTTAAACTCATTCAACAAAGCACTACTATTGCTAGTATAAATCAAATCATCAACATAAAGGCAAATAATGAGAATCTCAGAAGTACCTCTACTTTTCACATATAGATTTGGCTCTGATACCAGATGTTGAAAAAAAAGACTGCTGCTAAAAAAAACAGAACAAAGGACTACAGCGGAAGCAATGGAAATTTAGAGAAATTGATAACAGTAATACAAGACACTTTATTCCATGAAGAGTTTAAATACTGAAATAGCTAGCAACTTAGAGATATATTAGGACTCTAATAGAATCTTGATACATCTCCTAAATAAAAGGAACACTACTGGAATTAAAAACAGACTTACAACAGACTTTGACTGACTCAACGTCTAAATTATTCAATCAGTAAATAATTTCTACATTACCCATTAACAGTAGATTGGGTCTTCGACACTTAGAAGACCAAAACGCTTCTTTTTTATTTAAATTAGGATTTAATATTGTCTCCAAAGACTTGACTCTTTGGGTGAAAGTTTTACGCACAAAGTATGGATTGAAAAAACTGATACCCGAGAGTATTATACAAAGGAATAGTTCAACTTTTTGGAAAGGGATCACAAAAATTTGGCCCTTATTGAAAGAAAACCCAAGTTGGTCAGTTGGGACAGGAACCGTTAACTGTTGGACGGATCCATGGGTGCCTAAAATACCACTCAAAGATTATCTACTACCCTTAGATGGACCACCTACAGATTGTCCCCTTAACAAAATGGTAACAACAGATGGCACATGGAACTTGGAAGCTTTTAGGGGAAAAATTTTAGAATATATTGTCAAGAAAATAGCAAACATTCCCCCTCCTCACCTACTTGCAGGCCATGACTGGATTTTTTGGGCACACACAACAAATGGAAAATTTTCGGTCCAAAGCGTGTATCAAATAATGAGGGAAAACACATGGGATATGCAAGATGATAGGTGGAAAACCATTTGGAAATATCAGGGGCTGCATCACGTTAGATTTTTCCTATGGCTAGCTTGTAAGAATATATTGTTTACTAACCTTGAACGAGTACGAAACGAGTACGAAGGAATATTGGGTAAAATTCATCATGCCTAGTCTGCCAACATGAAATAGAAGATATTCTGCATGTCCTTAGGGATTGCCCAGTAGCCAAAGAAATTTGGTGTTATTTTGTTCAAAGAGATCATCGAGCACAATTCTTCTTAGGAACTATATCCGAATGGATTAAGACAAATTTAAAGAATTCAGTATGGAACTTACAATACGGGGTTTCATGGCCAACTCTCTTCGGATTGCTTGCATGGCAGATATAGAAAAATAGAAATCTTTTTGTCTTCCAAGGTCTTTCTTAAAAATTTTTAGAAACTATTAAAATTTCAGTAAGTTGAACAATACATTATAGTTTAGCAGAGAGCTAGGGTCAAACTAGTGAGAGGAAATTGGATTATGTAAACAATTTAGAGAATTTTAGGAATATCAGGATAAATGTTTGAGTATTAGTTAGTTTTTGTAGGATTTTTCACCAAAAAAAAATCTTTTATTTAGGTTATTTTAAATATTTAGTTAGCCAGAGATAGTGGTGGCATATGTCTGTGGAATGTCAAGGAAAAGTGGTTTGCCCAAGTAATGTTAGTCAATCTAATGGTAAAGACATGAATGGCCCTTGCACGATACCTTAATCAGTCCAATTCAAGGAGGCGTAAAGGATCGCACTACATGTCAAATCAAGTCCAGCTCTTATTGACATTTTGATTGATCAGTGTTTTCAAAACAAGAAAAATGGAGAAAAAATTGATAATGGAATTGGATTGATGTATGATTTGGGGTGACGAGGGGAAAATGGTACTTTACTTTACATCAAGAAGATCACGATCTTTGTTCATCACAAACAAAATATAGACCATATATTTAGCTAATAATAAATTACAATTTCTTAAAACAACTATAAATCCGACTCCCTCGACTTAATTTTGATCGCAATGGATTCATTTCATTCAACCCCAACACCTTCAACCCTTGTGATAATTGCTTTTCCATTACTGCTAGTCTTTCTTTTCTTTTTTCTATGGATATCAAAATCTAACCCTACAAATATAAACAATGGGAAACTAGCACCAGAAGCGGGTGGAGCATGGCCTATTATTGGCCATCTCCGCGTCCTAAGAGGGCCACAACCACCTCACATAAGCTTGGGTAACATGGCCGAAAAATATGGAAGAATGTTCACTATCAAGTTGGGTGTGCATAGAGCTTTGGTGGTGAGTATTTAGGAGATTGCTAAAGAATGTTCACTATAAAGCATTTGCCACTCGTCCAAAGCTTACAGCTTGGGAAATTTTGGGTTATAACAATTCCATGATCGCCGCTGCGCCTTACGGGCCTTTCTGGCGTCAAGTGCGCAAGTTTGCCACTGTTGAGCTCCTTTCTAATCACCGGCTTGACTTGATGAAACATGTACGGAAATCTGCGATAAAGACATCCATGCAAGAGTTATATCAGCTATGGAACACGAAGAAAAGTAGTAAGAATGACAAAATATTGGTGGATATTAAGAGATAGTTCAAAGATGTTACTCTTAACATGATTCTGAGAGTTGTTGTAGGGAAGCGAATACCGAATTCATACGAAGGAGCTGAAACCCTGAAATGGAGGAAGTCATTGGACGACTTTTGTGAGCTAGGTAGGAAGTTTGTGTTATTGGATGCGCTGCCGTTTTTGAGATGGTTAGACATTGGTGGAGAGGAGAAGCTCATGAAGAAGATGGTAAAAGAATTAGACCAGGTTGTCGAGGGATGACTAGGAGAGCACAAGGAAAACAGAGCAGAAAATAAGGCGAATAGTGATGAAGATTTCATGGGAGTGATGTTGTCTATTCTACATGATGCGGAAGAGCATGATGCTGATACAATCAACAAAGGCACAAGTCTTGTACGTGCAAATCTCCTTACGGTAATCTTCATTAGAACTATGTTCAAATTACACTTTTAATGCCAGGAGGAAGTTATGATGTTGAATATTAAATGTTGGTTTCAGGCTCTTATCTTAGCTGCAGAAGATACCACATCAATCACACTAACATGGGCTTTGTCTTTGTTACTCTATAACCGTGATGCAATGAGGAAAGTACAACAGGAGCTAAACTTTCATATTGGTTAACATAGATTGTTAGTCACAGAATCAGACACCAAAAATTTAGTGTACCTTCAATCAATCATTAAAGAAACATTACATTTATACCCTGCTATTCCACTTTCGGGTATCCATAAAACCACTGAAGATTGTACCATTAATGGATTCCTTGTTTCAGCTGGCACTTGGCTTATTTTCAATCTTCAAAAAATTCATTGTGATCCACTTGGGAAAATTCTTTTAATTTTCGACCCAAAAGATTTATGACTACCCATAGAAACATTAATGTGAGGGGACAGAATTTTGAACTAATTCCATTTGGCAGTGGTAGAAGAATGTGCCTTGAAATTTCATTTGCACTCCAAATTTTAGAGCTTACGCTGGGTAATTTGCTGCATTGATTGGAGTTTGAAACTCCATCAAACGATCCAGTCGATATGTCTGAAGCATCCGGATTATTGAGTCCTAAAGCAACTCCATTAGAAGTTTATGTAACTCCTCGTAATCCTACGTTTACCAATTATTATAAGAATTAACTTTTTAGTATTATTACTATTTTTACCTTTTTGTGGATATCAAAATTGTTAGTATATTGCTTATTTATCGAACTATTATTATATACACGATAAAAAATAAATATTTGGGCTACTTGGTGCTGTTGGTGCAATTGATTTTGCTGATTTAATATTTTTATTTTATTATTTATTTTTGAATAAATAATTTTATTCAAAATATGCATTTCAATAGTTGTGTTGAAAGAATATCAACGTACTAAAGCATCTGAGAACTATGGTCAATTGGAACCTTACCCCTGTATTGGTGGATATCAACGTACTACTAAAGAATTAAGTTGGAGGTGTTTACTGGGCACTTTTAGGAAAATTTGATAGTGTTCATTTCATAAAGATACAATTTTAGCTAAATGATAAATTTAGAGTTGTTATGCCTCCACCACTTCTCGATCTACTCCTCACGGAAGCTCTGCCTATTACTCGAACATATCTTTTGGGAACACTTCTCTACTTAACAGTTATATTTGTTTATGTGAGCCCCACTCATTAATTGTCACTACTCATCTTTCCTATCGTGTTTAAACTAAAATGATTAAAAGCACTATCAATCCCCATCCTACCTAAACATATGGTCCATTGTTCTTGACTTGATAATAGAGACCTGACATGTAGTATCTCGAAATTGTAGCTAAGGGTTTAAAATATTTCAAATTTGATTAGAAAATAGCTCTCTCTCTCTCTCTCTCTCTCTCTCTCTCTCTCTCTCTCTCTTGATATACATGATCTATATGAATAGAACATAAAATTCAATAGTTAACTTATTAAGAGATTAATCGTATGAAAAATTATAAAAAGTATAATATCACTATAATTTTTTTGATAAATTATAAATAGCACGAATCAAACTCAAATCTCACCTGAGACGTTAAACACCCTTAACCATCAAACTAATACATAAAATTTAATATCATTGTAATTTTATACTAAAGTAAGTGTATCATTTTCCTGTATTTAATGATGATGATAATAGACAAGAATATTAATTTCGTGGAAAACAATAAGTGAACCAATTTCCTTTTTCATCTTTTCTTATTTGGAAATAAAAATGTGTTCCTCGAAGATTACCAGGCTGATTTTGTGAAAGTAGAAAATAACGTTCTGTTTGTTTTACGAAAAATGTATTCAATGTTGATTCATGGAAAATAGTTTGGTCAATAGAAAATGACTTATAAATCAACGGAAAATAAGTCATTTTTCCTGTAAAGTGATTTATCGTAAGTCATTTTTTCGGAAAAGAACTCCCTTATAGGTAATTTTACTTTCATATAAAAATTAACTTTTAGTCAATCTTAATATTATTATATTAATAAAAATTTTTATTTTTATTTTTAAAAATATTTTAAAAATATAATATTAATATAAAATATTATAATTTTATATGGACATGTAACACGCTGCATGATTCCTTGTTGAGACAAATACCTCTTTAACACTTGAAATTCGCCTCCCCCATCTATTCGTAAGGCCATAAGTTTGTACCCAAGGGCTCTTTCAGCTTGTTTATGAAAAAATGGAAAAACAGTGAGCACATCTGACTTTTTCTGCAGAAAATAAACCCAAGTGTATCTTGAATATGCATCTGTAAAGGCAACATAATAATGAAAACCATTAGAACCAACTGGAGCTGGCCTCCAAACATTAGCAACCACTAGTTGCAGTGGCATAGTATACTCAGCCAGTGACTAATGAAATGGTTGCTTATGTTCCTTTCCTAAGTGACAAGCAATACAGTGAGAAAAATCTTTATTTGCACCAAATGGTATATTACACTGACGTAGAGCCTTTTTAATGGTAGCATTACAAGGATGTCCTAACCTAGAATGCCAAATACTTAAAGGCACTATGAAATTAGCAGTAAAGCACTGAGCTGAGCCAGAAGACAACACTATCGAGGAAGAACCATTTAAGTGCAGTTTGTACAACCCATCTTGCACCGAGCCTCGAAGAAGAACCTTCTTAGTTTTCAGATTACGAACCTGACACTGTGTAGGAAGAAACTCAAATATCACTTGATTATCTTTTGTAAACTTGGACACAAATAGTAGATTTTTGGTTATACCAGGTACAAATAATAGCGATTTCATGAATAAAGGCTGTGATCGAGTAAGCAATGACGACTGACCAGTGGACATGATAGGAAGTACAGTACCATTACCAACATGCGCTTTACCTGGACCATTGTAGGACATACTTTCACCTAGTGAGGCAGTAGAATTTGTCAGATGATGTGTTGCACCTGAGTCAGGATACCACGCATTGTTCGCCACTGTTTCAGGAGTTGCAAGTTAAGCCTAAGCCTGTGGGGCTGCTGAAGGAGATGCATTGCCATGCTGTGAAGAATTATGAGCAAACAGATTAGTCCAGCTGGTAACCGGGGCAGGTGGAAAAAACCAACCTGATTGAGGACTTGAACTAGTAGAAGTTGCAACAGGCATATGTGACATCCATTGTGCAGTTGAAGAACCAGTTCCAAACATGCATAAATTTGCCTGTGGAGATATAGGAGGTCTGCAACCTATACTCTTGTATGAGGTATCAAATCGATAGTAACATCGATCAACAAGATGACCTGGTTTCCCACAGAGCTGACACTGAACACGAGATCCATACGAACGACCACGCCCTCGTCCTCGAGCAGTTGACGAGGGACGATACACTGGTGCAGAAACTCTATTAACAACAGAATTTGTAGATTGATGAGACACCAGATCAGTTGAACTAGGGGTCTCAAATATTGTAACATGCTGTCGTGCTTCAGCATCAAGAAGTATAGTAGTTACACCCTGAACATTGTAAGGCATCTGACTGGCAGTAATAATTGTAATAACTGACTCAATACTCAGGTGACAACCCATTAAGAATGGTAGTAACATGTTCATGCTCACTAATAACTTCTCCACAACTAGCAATATTATCACAATAACTCTTGATTTTCATTAAGAAATCTTTCATAGAAGGATCACCCTTACGCTGAGAGTGTAGAGCCCGTTTGTAAAACATCAATCGAGATGTGGTTTTACTGCCATACAAAGTAGCAATAGCATTCCAAATTTGAGCATTGGTATCCAGCCCAATGAGATGTGGTAGAACGACTGGACTCACCGAGGACAGAAGCCATGATGCCAGAACACTGTCTTGTTGTTTGAACCGAGTAAACTCAAGATTCTCCTGAGAGACTCCATTATCATCCGTAGTCTGTCAAGGAGGAGGTAAAGTGCGAGAGTCCTAAAAATGCTGAAGCTTATATGTCTTGATCGCCAAAAGAACTTGTTGACACCACAACAAGTAATTATTATCATCAAGCAGAATACTGATTTTCTTGGTAGAGAAGAACCAACAGTCAACAACTCTATCAGTAAAATTTGAAGTCATCACTGGTGTAGCAGACTGCACAGCAGGCGGACTGGAAGGTCAAGTCATGAAGAACACAAGAATTCAATAAACTATCCCTAGGAAAAAAAATTGAACATTTGATACCATGTTAAACTAAGATGAACATAGAACATTCAATGATCAAAACTTAATCAATACAAAAGCTGCTCATGCATTTATACATAGCAAGGCACGCTATTAATAGAAGCTAAGTCAACAGACTTAACAACGTAAACTAACAGCTAACTAATAGTTAACTAACTAATTAACTGTCTTATCAGTTACTCAAACATTTGCAACTCGTCCAACCCTTGCATGCACGGAGCTTATGGGTTACAACAGAGCCATGATTGGTTTTGCATCATATGGACCTTATTGGTGTCAAATGCGCAAGATTTCCACTATTGAGCTCCTCTCAACTCACTGTCTCAATTTGCTCAAACATGTAAGGGAATCTGTTAGGCATTGGCCTGTAATGCAACAAGTGACCAGCAGTAGCAGCTCATCTAGCATGCTAGCATTGAGATTGAACCAGAAGCAACTTAGTCATTTTGTTTTTTTTTGGTCCTTTTGTAACTTGATCAAGTTAGCTTGTAACTTGATATCAAAAGTTAGTAAAGTTTTTGATTTGAATTTGATGGACGTAATAGCTGACATTATCAGCTTTGCTTTTGTGTATTACATAAGTTAGAAATTAGTCAATTATAGTGGGAGCAGTTAAGTGTTTAGGCAACTGTCCAATTATCTTTGTAACCTTTATATATTTCAAATTTTGAATGAAAAAAAGATGTACTCCTTCAGTTACATTTTTGGCCATAATTTTTTATCTTGTTGTTAATGTTTTTGTTTTGCTGCTGCTGCTGCCAATGTTTCAACAGTTTAGTAATATCATCATTTTTGGCCATCAAGGAGTCCTCTTTTGCTTAATTCTACCATGCCATTCTCACTCATATGCCCTAGGCGCATATGCTAAAGTTTAGTAATATCATCATCTGACAAGAAGGAGGATGCGACAGCTGTATCACCAGTAACAATAGAACCCTGCAAAACATATAACTTGGCAGCCTTTCTCTGCCCTTTCATCACAATGAGGGAACCTTTAGAAATCTTCAAAACCCCACCTTCAGCTGTGTATTTTTACCCTTTTGAATTAAAAGTACTCAATGAAATTAAATTTCTCTTCAATTCTGGAACATGTCATACGTCACTAAGTGTTCTAACAACTCCATCAAACATCTTAACTTTAATTGTTCCAACACATGCTGTAATGACCCAAATTTGCCCGGCCCGATACAAATATTAGAACCCAAATAAATAAATAAAATAAACCAAATAAATGTCCAGTTTATTACAACCAAGCCCAAACCTGATTACAAAATCCAATAAGGCCCGAACTAAATTGTTAACCCAATACTTAACCCTCTAGGCCCAAATCACTCAGCCCAAATCCCAACCTAATTGTAGAAACCCTAGGCACTCAGCACGGGCACCGTAGCTTTCCCTCGGCCCCACGAGCCTCCACACGCTCCTGCCTCAGCCGCCTCCGAGCCGAGCCGCGCCACGTCCTCGTACGATACCTGTAAAACAACAGAGCAACAACGCAACAAACTACGCACAAAAACAGAAAATACACACGAAAGGCAGCAGAAAAAAAGGAGAGAAAAACAATAGCAGAGAGGATTTTATTTTCTTTCCCTTTTATTTTTTTTGTAATTCAGGCCATAAAGAGGCCATTCGAATATTGTAGGAGGGCATTCTGTATAAAAAAATATATCAGTACAAAGAAATAGAGAAAGTTTCAAAAAAAGGAAAAGAGATTGTTTAGGTGATCCTCCGATTTTCATCTTTTGATTCTTCATTTTCTATTTTCAGTTTCTTTTTTTTCTCTCTTACTTTAGAAACAAAAAACATGGAAAGGAGAGGGGGAAAAGAGACTCTTACCTTCGTAGTGCACCGTTGCAGCTCTCCCTGTTTCCTTTCAAATCTGAGATGGAAGAAAGGGGATTTGAGGAAGCAGCGCTGCGAAGAGAAGGGGGAAAGTATTAGGATCCTTTGGTAGCTGCTGATTTTAGGGTTAAAGTTTGTATTTATTGTGAGAAAAATGACGCCGTTTAAGGCCTATTCCAGTGGCCTTAAAATGGCGTCGTATTGGCCATATAACCCGCGTGTGTGACCCGACCCGGGGAGGATCCCCGCATTCTGACTTATGAGTTTATTTGCACTAGGAGTCCCTTTATGTTTTGTTTAATTTCGATCTAATTTCCTTGTTTCTTATTTAATCTGCACCACATATTTGTTTTTGTTTACACTTGGATCCCATTTTAAACGGTGCCGTTTTCTGGGTTTGGTTTTGATTATTTATTTTTCTGCGTTTAATTGCTAGTTTAGTCTCGCAATATTAGGTCAGATTTCAATTTAGTGCATGTTGGTCTTATTTTTCTTTTTATTTATTTTAATATTAGATTTTAAATATATTTAATCCTATTTTAACATATATATATAATAAATTTTAGTATTATTTTAACATTTAGCTTTTGATGGTTTTTAAATTTTACTATTATTATTGTTTAAAATAACAAGTTATTATTTTATATTATTGGTTATACTATTTTTATTCATCATGCAATAGTATTTTTTATTATACGTTTTAGGAAAATGTTAATATATTATTATTTGATTTATTATTTATTTATATACATTTTGACAATTTGATATAATTTACATGTATATTTTGATGTTTTATCTTTGTTTTTAAAAAAATTTATCCTTTTAATATATCATATATCAAATTTTTACATAATAATATTTTTATATACTATTCTTCATATACGCATAAATTATTAGTTATTTTAAAATATGTGTTAGTACTAGGATATTAGATATTACTAAGATTATGGATTTCAAGAGTTTTTAATATGTTTATGTATGTATTTTAAATCGATTTTACTTATATGTAATTCATTTTTCTTTAAAAAGAAAAGAATTTACTTATTTATGAAATTTATATATATGTATGTGTATGGTATATTTATATGGTTATGTTGTATACTATTTTGTGAAATTAATAAATGTATATTAGTTGTTACTTAATTCGTTTTAAAGTATTGTTCTATAATGCTATTATCATTTTTATGTCAAGTTTATTTTAAGTTCATGTATAATGTAGGTTTGTTGCCCTTATGTATGTTGCATTGTTTATTTGTATTTTATTGATTCTTTGTAACTCATCAGTATTGATTTTAGTTTGTAAATTAGCTTTTCCCGATGTACAATGTTATTTCGTTATCCATTCAAAAGATTACAAGTGTCAAAGTTATTTCATTCAAAAACTTTCAAAAATGCTTGAAGTTTGGAATCCTCGAGAGAATTGAGCCCTAACGTATTGAGTTCCAATTTCCCTCGTCGAATCTAAATAATTGAATTTTTTACATACAAATTTCCAATAAAAACCCATTATCGGGAATTCGACACGTTGTGTCCTAACACATTGGATATGACATGTTATTTTCTCGAGACGAGGATTTTAAAATAAAGGCAATGTTCGATATTTAGGAATTTTATGAAATCGAACCCTAACTTACTGGGTTTTGATTTTGTCATTTGACCCAAATAATCGGATATCCTTCTCAAAATGCATAGGTTTTAAAAATCAAAGAATAAGCTTAATTTCAAGGATTTGAAACGTTGCACTCTAACTTATTGAGTGTAATAATTTACTTCTTTAAAATAAATGAGCTTTATCTTTCAATTCATTTTATTCAAAATAAAAGGATCGTATTTTAAAATCTTTTCAAAATTTCGACATTAAGACATTAAACAATCGACTCGGTACCAATTTTGGGCGTTACGAGGGTGCTAACCCTTCCTTGTGTGTAACCGACTCCTGAACCTGTTTTCTCAAAATTCGCAGACCTAAAATTATTTTCAATGTGATCCGATCACACCACAATAAAAGATCGGTGACGACTCCCAATTTTCATTTTTAAGTGGACAACAAATTTTTTTTTGTTTTTCAAAAAAATGGTTTCGACACTTGCAATTCTACATGAAGCATTATTTCCCATCAAAATAACAATTTCAGACACTGTTTCGTAAGTTGTAAACCAATCCCGATGGGGACTCTTGTAGAAGGTGCAGCCCGAATAAAGGATCCACTCCTCGCTCACTTTAAAATTGTTGACAGAAGCGACTAGAAGCTCACCATCGCTGTAGTCTTCTACAACATCAGCCTTACCGAAATTTTCTGGTTGTTTTCCATTTTGATTCGCAGCCTCCCTTTTGATCTTGTTCTGTAGCTTATAGCACTCAGATTTAGCGTGCCCTTTATTCTTGTAGAAGTTACAAGTTTTACCTCTGTTTCAAGACTTCGATCTACCTTTAGATTTACCACGAGGATTCCGTTCCTGTGTCCTTCCATGATCATTATCAGTATTCCGATCTTGTCTCCCACGAACAATGAGACCCTCTCCTTGAGAGTCAGTTTTAACCGCAAGATGCTTCATCTTATCATACGAGGTTAAAGAATCATAAACCTCATCAACTATGAGAGACTCGCGGCTATATAAAATTGTATCTCTAAAGGTTGAATAAGACGGGGGCAACGAACAAAGTAGAATCAACCCTAGATCTTCCTTATCATACTGAACCTCCATGGCCTCTAAATTTGAGAGAATTTCTTTAAACACTGTCAAGTGTTCGTGCACAGACGCGCCTTCCTTCAAACAATGAGCATAAAGACGCTGCTTCATATGCAGCTTACTAGTTAGAGTTTTCGACATATATATTTGTTCCAACCTCTTCCATAATCTAGCGGCGGCCTTCTCCTTCATCACATCCTACAAAATTTCGTTAGACAAATGCAGATGTAACTGTGTTAGCGCCTTTCGATCCTTGCGCTTCTTCTCTTCCTCCGTCAATGTTGAAGGCATCTTTTCTACCCTAAGTAGGGCTTCTTCTAAGTCCATCTGTTCAAGAATTGCCTGCATCTTTATCTGCCACAATGCAAATCTGGTGTTGCGATCCAACAGCGGAATTTCATACTTCAAAGATGTCATTACCGTGATTGAGATGAACAACCCGAAAGCTCTGATACCAATTTGTAAAAATAGAATGTTGGTAATGACAATATATATCGCAGAGAAAATAGAAATAGAAAAAATAAAGAAACACAGATTTTACATTGAAATCCTGTCGGGAAAAAACCACGGGCAGAGGAGAAGAAAATTTACTACGTCGAATTTGAATTATTACAAGAGGAGTAGACTATGTCTATTTATAAGCTTGTAAAACCATATTCTAATAGGAGTGAAACACCTTATTCTAATCAATATCAAATAGATGGAGTTTAATAAGATTTTAAAAAACCTTATTCTAAAATAAAATAAAAGAAGTATAATTCTATAGGGATTTTACTTTTATTTTATTTTACCACAATATTTTATTTAAATAAAAATTCGGGTCACTTAATTCTAATTGTATTGGACAAATGGAAATTGAACATTTCCTCATCAAACTTTATAAGATACTAAGGTACTGTATGCTTATTCATACCACATTAATAATAGCAAAAATTCAACGATGGTTGAAAGATGAGTTAGATTACTTTTCTCTTTCTTTTCACGATTAAAATAATTGTTAACTCCGTGATCATGGCCATGGTTTCTTCTATTATTAAAATTACTATGTATTATTCTATTCACTTTTGCAATGGAGTCAAACAAGTGGATAACTTCTATAATTTTTATTAACCATTCATTATTTTGTACAACTACCAAAATGCATGAGATTTAACCAGAGTATTTTTAAAACCTTTTTCATGATACTATTATTGTAGGAATATATTAGATATTCTCTAATAGATTATAATCAACTATCCTTTGTCCACAAAATTTAATTAAAAACTCATCTTGAATATTACATAATTATATTCACTCAGAAATTTAAAATCTTGTAACCTTTAGTGCATCTAATTATAACAATCAACATCTTATGTTTACAAGAGCCAAAGCTGGTGTTTTTAAGACCAAGGTCTATATGGTTCTTGCACACGAGGAAGTTGATCCTGTGAATGTGCATGAGGCGATGAAGCATCCATCTTGGCAGGAAGCTGTGAAGGAGGAATTAGATGCCCTTCTCAAGAATGGTACTTGGTCTTCTAATTTGTTATTATTTGTATTCTAATTTAGAAGGGTAATTTTTCTAATTTGTTATTGTTTGTATTCTAGCTTAATAATTGAGTAATATTATATATTTAATTTGATGTATTTATTTATAAATAAATTATTGCAATATATAAAAACATAAAATATATATTCATAAATATAAAACAAATTCAATTAAACAATGAAAATATAAGAGAATCTTAAATGTATTAATTGGAAACAATTTTTATAAAATATTTTCAAGAAAATTACCAAATAACAGAAAATATTTTATGCCGATTTATTTAAACACCATAAAAAATTAAATTTTTAGAAAAATAAATCATTTTTCAAAAATCAATTTTTTTGAAAATCATTTTCAAGAAAATAAATGGAGCCCAAGATTGGAATTAGTATAACCTGTCGTCTTTCTTCACATCGCAGTACTTCGTTGATTTTCTTATATGGCGTCAAAATTCCAATATCAGTAACGTAAGTTAGTGAAAGGTCAATATACGATAATTACGTCAACACAACAATGCATATATATGCCTTGTCTGTATCTTAGATTGAAAGTAGAAATTTGGCGATGGATTATTCCCATTCACTCACAGCAACTTCAGCTGCTGCAATCATTGCTTTTCCACTACTATTTCTTTTCTCTTTTCTATTGATATCAAGAAGAAACACAAACTCGAAGAAAACAGCACCAGAAGCTGGTGGAGCATGGCCTATTATTGGTCATCTACGCCTCTTAGGAGGGTCACAACCACCTCACATAAGCTTGGCTAACATGGCTGACAAATATGGAAGAATCTTCAGTATCAAGTTGGGTGTCCATAGAGCTTTGGTGGTGAGCGATTGGGAGATTGCGAAAGAATGTCTCACCGTCAATGATAAAGCGTTTGCCTCTCGTCCAAAACTTGCAAGCTCGGAAATTTTGGGTAACAACAGAGCCATGTTAGGCTTTGCACCATATGGACCTTATTGGCGTCAAATACGCAAGGTTGCCACTATTGAGCTCCTCTCAAATCACCGACTCGAATTACTTAAACATGTAAGGGAATCCGAGGTGAAGACATCTCTGCAACAGTTGTACCAGCTGTGGAACAAGAAGAGAAGTGCTAACTCCGATAAAGTATTGGTGGAGATGAAGGGATGGTTCAAAGAAGTTACTCTGAACGTGATTATGAGGATGATTGTAGGGAAGCGAATTCCAAATTCCAGTGAAGGAGGTGAAAACTTGAAATGGAGGAAATCGATGGATGACTTCTTTGTACTAAGTGGAAAGTTCTTAATATCAGATGCTTTGCCGTTTCTAAGATTCCTGGACATAGGTGGAGACATCAAGTTCATGAAGAAGACAGCGAAAGAATTGGACCAAGTTCTGCAGGGATGGCTACGAGAGCACAAGCAGAAGAGAGCTGAAAATAAGGCAAACGGTGAGGAAGATTTCATGGGAGTGATGCTGTCTATTCTCAGTGAGGCGGAGGAACAACATGCTGATACAGTAAACAAAATCAATTGTCTAGTACGTGCATATCTCTTAACCAAATAGATTGTGATTAATGGCAATTTTTTTTGGTCAAGATTGCTATTAATAACATACATAAGTTGGAAATGCCATTATTTCATTGTTGATCTTTTCATGGTATTTGATGTAACAGGGACTTATCTTAGGCGCGGAGGATACCACATCCATCACATTGACATGGGCCTTATCTTTGCTACTCAATAATCGTGACAAATTGAGTAAAGTCCAACAAGAACTAGATGTCCACATTGGTAAGGATAGACTACTTCTGACCGAATCAGACACCAAAAACTTAGTGTACCTTCAATCCGTCATTAAAGAAACTCTACGCCTATATCCTCCTGCTCCGCTCTCTGTGATCCATGAAGCCATTGAAGACTGCACGGTTAATGGATACCATGTTTCAGCTGGCACTTGGCTTATTATGAATCTTCATAAGATTCATCATGATCCACTTATATGGGCAAACCCTTTTGAATTTCAACCTGAAAGATTTATAACTACCCACAAAGACATTGATGTGAGGGGACAGAATTTTGAACTAGTTCCATTTGGAAGTGGTAGAAGAATGTGCCCCGGAGTTTCATTTGCACTTCAAGTTTTACAGCTTACGTTGGCTAATGTGTTGCATTGGTTTGAGTTTGAAACCCCATCAGGCATAGCAGTCGATATGCATGAAGGACTTGGGATAACGAGTTCTAAAGCAACTCCATTAGAAGTTCATATAACTCCTCGCCTTCCTGCTTTTGTTTACAATTCCACTAACTCCATTAGAGCTTACCCTGGGTAATTTGCTGCATTGGTTCAAGTTTGAAACTCCATCAAACAATCCAATCGATATGTCTGAAGCAGTCAAATTAATGAGTCCTAAAGCAACTCCATTAGAAGTTTATATAACTCCTCACATTCCTACTTATGATTACCTATAATTATAATAAATAAATTGTTAGTATTATTACTATATATATCTTTTTGCTGATTTAATATATTTATTTACTTTGAATAAATAATTTTATTCAAAACATGCATTATCAATAATCGTGTTGAAAGAACATTTCAACATACTAAAGCATATGAGAACGAAAGTCGATTGGAACCTTACCCCTGTATTGGTGGATATCAATGTACTACTAAAGCATCAAGTTGGAGTTGTTTATTGGGCTCTTCTAAGAAAAAATCACAGAGCTCATTTCATAAAGATATAATTTTAGCTAAATCATAAATTTAGAGTTGTTATGCCTCCGCTGCTTGGATCTACACCTCAAGAAAGCTCCACCTATTACTCGGACATATCTTTCGGGAACATTCCTTGACCTAACAGTCATATTAATTTATGTGAGCTCTACTCATTAATCGTCACTACTCAACCTCACTATCGTGTTTCATCTAAAGTGATTGAAAGCACGCCCAATCGCCACCCTATCTAAATCTATGGTGACAAACCATTTGGCCCCTTATTCCTGACTTGCTAATAGAGACATGACATATTGCATCTCGAGATTGTAGCTAAGGGTTTAAAATCTCTCAAATCTAACTAGAAAAAGGGACTCTCTCTTTCTCTCTGCTCCTTTCATTCCTCCTTCAACAACCTAACCCGATATCAACACCATCTTCATTTGAACACCTCCTATGGTGGTTGTCTACCTTATACCCAACGGAGTGAATCGCCTAATTCCACTGTCATTTCTGTTTTATCAAATCCAAGCATTAACGATTGATAAAGTAAGTGTAGACTCACTCCTATTCTGATATTTCTCCAATACCAAACTCAAAACCAAATATAAGATGTTATCTAAACTCAACCATATCAACACGAAAACTACTACTATCATCCTTACAACTATTATGCTAAACGATATTCATGTCAACAAAGATATTATAAAGCCTACCCAAACTATTAAATTAGACAATTTGAATTAAAAGTTGATTTGAAATTAAATGCTTTTATCGTATGTGTCATTAAACGGAGCTTTCTACATTAGCATGTAACTTGTTAGATGGAGCTTTCTAGCAGGCAGGGGCTTGAGCTTGATCCCCACTTGGCTAAAGGGTATAGTACCCTTTTCAATCCCTTTGAAAATTAATTCTTAAATATTATTCTTAAAATTAGTCTACAAGTTTATCTTACTCGAAAAAAGATTAAATTGTTCAAAAAAATAAAAGTGTAAGGACTAGTTTTAACAAATGGTAAATATAGAAAAATTGCGTTAAAAGAAATGGAGAAGGGAGGAAAAGAGAGAGAGAAGCAAAAGAGAATGGAAAAAATAAGGAAAAAAAAGAAGAAAAAATAACATAAAAGAAAAAATGAAATTTCTCAAAATGAAAAAATATGGGGACCGATAATAGAAATTAACCTAAAATTTTTGTTTGTAATGATGATTTAATGTGCCACACCAGTTTACCATTTATATCATTAATGACAATCAACGACTCAATGACGATAACTTAAGTGACTAAAATGTAACCTAAAGTAAACAAAATGACTATTTTAGTTGTTTACCCATAATATTACTTATTTTAATTACGGAATGACATTCATATAATTTTCTAACCAAGTTAGTGACCGATTGACTCATACACCAACTTGATCCGGAGTTTAATAATAGTATAGATATACAACTGATGGAACTAATAAAGTGTGTATAATAAAATTAAAATATATACAAATATCAAAATAAAATTTTAGTTGAGTTGTAAATTAAATATTTTAAATAATGTAATTGGTGTGAGTTTGAATCCCATAATATCCATATTTTTATCTGTTTTTTACGTAAAAGATTAAAATACCCTCATAGTTTAATTAAAAATTAATGTCCAATTAATTCGTGACACCAACTCGACAAAAAATTAAAAGTAATATAGATTTAATTAATTATTATCAAAATTAACTCAATATAAAACAGTTAAAAATCAGAAAATATCCGAATTTATATTACAAAAATATGAATAGAAAAATCTAAGATAATTTCAAAAAAAAATCCCACACATGTACTTTAATATTTCCGAACACTGCCAAGCTTCAATAGGCTATGTATACTATTGTTTGTCAAAAGTAGAAAACGTGGGTGGATTTTGCGTGATCCTTTAAGATATGTACTTACTATTATATCAACATTTAGTTCAATTACGTGATTAATCTCTATATTATGAATTTAATTCTTGTATTTTAATTTATTTAATTTTCAATTTTAAAATTTTAGTTCTCATCAAACGATAATTATTACATTCATTAAGTTTTGCTATTTTCAAAATCGATCACGAAAATATATTACCATATATGTAATGCCATGTCTTATTATTTTCAAATCTTACCCACTAAAAATTCAGTTAATGGATTAATGACGGTCATTTACGTCAAGAATGAAATTTTAATTTTAAAAAGTACAGGGACTTAGAATGATCTAATTGGAGAATATTGACTAAATTTACAATCGCACACATAATACAAGACTAATAATTGAATTTAAACAAACGGATTTAACTACTGTTTATTGGGTTAAGACTAGAATTTTAAAATTTAAAAAGTTAAGAGACTAGAATTCACCAATTCAAAAGTATAATGATCAAAATTAATCAAATTAAAATGTATGGGTTAAATCTGTAACTTTTACAAAGTAGAGGGACTAATAACAAAATTTAACCTTAATTAAAGAAATTATTGTTCCTAGAGTGTGGGGGAATATATATGCAGGTCACAGTTTTCATTTTTAGGCACCAAAAATAAAAATTTACAACTTTGGCACTCCTAATTTACCTTTTCCCTCATCTCTGCTACTCACATTCCATTTCTTATCTTAATATTGAAGTGGGAATCTGGCGATGGATTATTTCTATTCACTCACAGCAACTTCAACGGTTGCAATCGTTGCTTTTCCACTAGTACTTTTCTCTTTTCTGTCGATCTAAGAAGAAACACAAACTCAAAGAAAACAGCACCAGAAGCAGTCGATATGAGTGAACTGTGAAGCACTTGGGATATCAAGTTCTAAAGCAACTTCATTAGAAGTTTATATAACCCCTCGTCTTTTTTTTTTTTTTATGATTCCATTAACTAATTGGTATTTTAATTTTATTATAAAATGAGTAGAATTCAATAAATTTCTAAGGTACTATACTCGTCATGGAATAATACCATATGCAACTTTTGGTATTTTAACTTTCTTGAAAAAAAAGTAGAATTCAATAAATATCAAATATTTCAAGGAAAAGTGGTTTGCCCAAGTAATGTTAGTCAATTTAATTGTAAAGACATGAATGTCCCTTGCACGATATGAAATCCATCAGTCCAATTCAAGGAGACGTAAAGTATCGCACTACATGTCAAATCAAGACCAGCTCTTAACAGCATTTTGATTGATTGTTTTCAGAACAAGAAAAATGGAGAGAATTGATAATGGAAATGGATTGATCATTGATGTATGGGTGGTGACGAGGGGGAAAAGGGTACTTCACTTTACATAAAAAAAGATCACGATCTTTGTTCATCACAAACAAAATATAGGCAATAGATTTAGCTAATAATAAATTACAATTTCTTAAAACAACTATAAATCCAACTCCCTCAACTTAATTAATCGCTATGGATTCATTTCATTCAACCCCAACACCTTCAACCCTTGTGATAATTGCTTTTCCATTACTGCTAGTCTTTCTTTTCTTTTTTCTATGGATATTAAAATCTAACCCTACAAATATAAATAATGGGAAACTAGCACCAAAAGCGGGTGGAGCATGACCTATTATTGGCCATCTCCGCCTCCTAAGAAGGCACAGCCACATCACATAATGTTTGGGTTTTGAAAACAAAACAAAGAGAAAAGAAGCAAAGAAATGTATGCAAAACAAATTTGAACAAGAAGAAACTGAAAAATGAATCTAATTATCATTTCAAAATTTCATTAAGTCAAAAACATATAGGTTACAAAGTTGTTACCTAATGTGTAACCGCTCCCACTAATTACTTGACTAAAGTAAAGCTAAAATTACACACAAAATGTAGCTGACATATCAGCTATTACATCACATTGGAAATCATTCAAATCATCAACTAATCTTACTAACTTTAAATACAAATTAGGTAAAAATTAAAGCTAGTTACATATATATGAACAAAATGTTGCTGCTGTACTAGTTGAGCTTCAATGCTTCTTTGCTGTTGCATTGTAGGCTAAAGTTCAACACTCCTCCTTAGACTGTATGCAACAAACACCAATACTTCTTCTTAAGTTCTCAAATCTTGTAGCACCAAGAGACTTAGTTAGTATATCAGCAAATTGATTCTCTGAGCTGCAATGAATCAAATTAACTTCATTTGATTGTTCAGCCTCTCTAACAAAATGAAATTTTATCTTAAAATGCTTGGTTTTGACATGAAATACTAGATTTTTGGCTATGGCAACAGCTGACTGATTGTTAACTCTAATATCAGTAGCTTCAACTTGATTTTCATTCAAATCACATAAAAGTTTCCTAAGCCAAATAGCTTGATTAACAGCTGCAGCAGCTGCAATGTACTCTGCTTCTTCTGCAGATTGAGCAATAATTTTTTGTTTTTTTGAACTCCAACAAAAGACCTTTGAGCCAAGAGTGAAGAAATAACTAGATGTTCTCTTCATGTCATCAATAGATCTTGCCCAAACACTATCAGAATACCCTATCAACTTGAGTTCTTTTGCATTCTCAAATTTCACTCCATAACTCAAAATCCCTTTCACATATCTAAGAACTCTTTTGCCTGTCTTAAAATGAACAACATCACAGCAATGCATGAATCTAGAAAAAAGACTAACGTCAAACATAATATCAGGCCTAGTAGCTGTCAAGTAAAGCAGACAACCTACAAGGCTTCTATACTTTTTCTCATCAACTCTTTCATGGTTGCCTTTGTTGGTTAGTTTCTCACCTTGAGCCACTGGTGTGCTAACTGTTTTACAATTTGACATACAAAATTTGTTTAAGATATTCAAGGCAAAGGTCCAGTGACTTATGAAGATGGCATGATCAATTTGAATCACTTCTATGACAAGAAAGTAAGTCATTTCACCCAAGTCAGTCATTTCAAAAACATCTTGCATCTGCACTTTGAACTCTTTAATCAACTCCCTCTTGCTTCCAGTTATCAACAAGTCATCTACATAGAGTGACACAATCAGTAGGGTTTCATTCTCTAACCTTATTGTATCTAACCTTGCAACAGGGGCAAAGGTTTCTTAGAAGTCAATGCCATATTGTTGGCTGTATCCCTTCACCACAAGTCTTGCCTTGTGTTTGTTTAGAAACCCATCAGCATTGTACTTGACCCTGAACACCCATTTCACACCAATAATTCTCTTCTCTTGACCAGATGTGTCCTCAATAACATAGGAGTTATTATTGAAAACAAGTGAATAGCCATTCTCTATTAACTGACTAACACTAAGCAAATTTTGGTCTATTACAAGTACAAAAAAGACATCTGAAATTATTTTGTTACCTGACTTTATGTTGATCACAACATTGCCTCTTCCTTTGGCCTCAATAAGGTTTCCATCTCCAATCCTAACTTTGGAAACAAAGATTTTGTCAAGATCTTTGAATAACCCTTCATCTGATGCCATGTGATGAGTGCATCCACTGTCTACTAACCAGTCTCTTTTGACTTTGCTTGAAGTTGCAAAATAGAATGTAGTGAAAACATGCTCCTCTCGAGCTTGAATGTCCTCAGCAGCCTGAGCTTGATTCTGTTGCTGAGTTTGTGCCCTTATTTTGTTCTTGTAAACTTTTTCAATGTGATCAAACTGCTTGCAGCTCTTACACTGAATATCAGGCTTGTACCAACAGTACCTCTCTAAATTGTGGACTTTTTGTAGTGAACGCATGGTGGAAATTTCTTCTTTCCTGCATCCCTCTTTGGTCTCTCCCTTTTGTCAACAGATGATTTCTTTCTTTTGTAGCTCAAACTTAAGCTTTCTTTGAATTTTGCTAGAAAAGCTCTTTTAAGATGCTCCTCCAGTTTGTTGGCCCTTCTTTGCTCTAATGTATACAGAGTATTTATCAACTTAGATAGTGAAATGGTTGATAAGTCTCTTAAGTCCTCCAGTGAGGAGATTTTTTACTCAAATTTTCAAGAAGTGTTGTAATGACCTTCTCAACAACTCTGCTCTCACTAAAATCATCTACAAGGAGCCTAATGTTATTGACTGTGGTCATTACCCTATCAGAGTACTGCTTGATTATTTTAGACTCTCTCATTTTCAAGTTCTCAAAGTCCCTCCTTAGGTTGATCAGCTGCTGACTGGTCTTGTCTGACCCCAAAACTCTTCCTTCAACTTCTTTTAGGCTTGCTTTGGAGTGTCACAAGCCATTATTCGAGTGAAGATCACATCAGATACACTATGTTGCAAGCATGCCATTACTTTGTGCTTCTTGGCACACTCTTCGCTATGCTGTCTAATTTGTGCAATAGTGGGATTGGGCCTCAATGCAGCTGGTTCTATGTCATTCTCAACCACGTTCCATAAGTCATGTGCTTGGAGGTAGGTTTTCATCTTCACTACCTAAATGTGGTAGTTCTCACCAGTAAAGACAGATGGTGGTGGTAGTGTAAAGCTCATGTTGCAGTAACAATAAAAACAATAGCTTCAGTTTCTTTTTCTTCAAGGTTCCTCACAAAACAACTACCAACAACAAAGGCCCTCAAAGATGACAGGCCTTGTATACCATTTGTTAGGGTTTTGACAGTAAAACAAAGAGAAAAGAAGCAAAAAATGTATGCAAAATAAATTTGAACAAGAAGAAACTGAAAAATGAATTTGATCATCATTTCAAATTTTCATTAAGTCAAAAACATATAGGTTACAAAGTTGTTACCTAATGTGTAACTGCTCCCACTAATTACTTGACTAAAGTAAAGCTAAAATTACACACAAAATGTAGCTGACATATCAACTATTACATCACATTAGAAATTATTCAAATCATCAACTAATCTTACTAACTTTAAATACAAATTACATAAAAACTAAATCTAGTTACATATGAACAAAATGTTACTGATGTATTGGTTGAGCTTCAATGCTTCTCTGTTGTTGCATTGCAGGCTAAAGTTTTAAAAATAAGCTTGGGTAACATGGCCGAAAAATATGGAAGAACGTTCACTATCAAGTTGGGTGTGCATAGAGCTTTGGTGGTGAGTAGTTGGGATATTGCTAAAGAATGTCTCACCATAAATGATAAATCATTTGCCACTTATCCAAAGCTTGCAGCTTAGGAAATTTTGGTTATAACAATTCCATGATCGCCGTTGTGTCGTACGGACCTTTCTGGCGTCAAGTACGCAAGTTTGCTACTGTTGTGCTCCTTTCTAATCACTGGCTTGACTTGATGTCTAGGATCACCCCGATTAAGTAACGAACAAGTAAAAATAGGAGAAAAAATTGAGAAGTTGAACACACAAATTTAATGTGGAAAAACCCCTCCAAAGAGGATAAAAAACCACGGGCAAAGATAATTTTACTATAATGGAAAAAGAGCGAAGAGTACAAAAGATGGAGATAAAAACTAAACCCCGAAAACCCGAAAACAAAGAACCCTCAAAACGTAAACGCAAAATTCTCTAAATGTGTTATGAGTTCTAACCTAATGGGTGTGTTTTTCTAAGATTGTAAAAGAGCATATTTATAGGCCAAATTAGTAAGTCAAATAAACTATACTGATAAATGCTAAATATATTATACTAATAAATACTAAATCTTCTAGAAAGAAAATATATTTTTGTTTAACTTGACTTGCAAGCAATCTCTTAGAATTTGGGTCATACAATTCTAACAATCTCCACTTTGACTTGAATTCTTTCAACGCCATCTTTGCCAAAACCCGCAACGGGCCTATCTTGAACTATGCAGGAAATTAACTGAGTTGAATTTATGCTTAGAAGCTGGAAGATTTTTAGCCTTCGACTTGTGCACTGCCAAATCAAAACTAACCCGGGTCTGATTTGCACAAATACAGTGCCCTAACTTTTCAAAACCTGCATCCAAAAGAGAACCTCTCTTCAACGAAATGGTCATACCTTTTTCCCTCCTATGACCAAGTTGCCTCCGCTCAAAACGAGTTGACTTTGACTCTGTAATGGACGAGGGACGTCCGATTTCACCGGTCACTGTAGAACCTTCCAGAATATAAAGATTGCTAGTTCTTTTACCTTATAACAAAACGGGAGGTCCACGAGATACTTTAATGTCGCTCAACTCGATGTTGATTCTACATCCTTTCAAGTCTAAAATACTCAAGGAGATGAGATTCTTTTGTAAATCAGGTACATACCTGACATCTAAGAGTGTCCTAATCGTTCCATAATGTATCCTAATTTTAACAGTACCAATACCGATTATCTTACTAGATGAATCAGTTCCCTTGTGCACAACTTCACCTTCAATTGAACAGTATGTGGAGAACCATTCTCTATTGGGACATATGTGGAAAGAACATCCTGAATTTAGGATCCACTCAGACGTAAGCTTGGAGTTATCACTCGTTGACGCTAACAAGAAATCATCACCACCTTTATCAACCAAATTAGCACCAACTGCATCTTTCTCGTTACTCTCAGCAGCTCTTTTATTTCGCAGTTTATAACAATCTGCTTTGACGTGACCTAACTTTTTACAATAGCGACACCTTTTGTCTCGTTTCTTTGATGCTACCAAAACGGAAGCTTGCCTATCTGCTTTGCTATTCAAACCAAACTCATTGTTGAGTTTGTCTCTACTCAACGAATGACCCTTCACATCTTCGAACGAGAGTTTGTCTATGCCATAAATTAGGGTCTCCCTGAAAGACTTGTATGAAGAGGGTAAATAGTACAATAATAGCATAGCTTGATCTTCATCATCAATATGAACCTTAACATTCTTTAAATCATTTAAAAGAGTAATGAATTGGCTGATGTGATCTCTAAGAAGCTCACATTCGTTCATGGGAAACGTAAATAGACATTGTTTCAACACTAAACGGTTAGCTAGAGACTTAGTCGCATAAAGAGTTTCTAACCTTTTCCACAAGGCGAATGAGGTCTTTTCCATCAATACCTTCTGCAATACTGTATTCGCGAGGTACAACTGGATTGCAGACAATGCCTTTTCATCAAGCTCTTCCCATTCTGTTTGATTTAGATTCTCAGGCTTTTTCCCTGTAACAACCTTTTTCAAGACATTTTAAACTAGAATTGCCATTATCCGAACTTCCCACAGATTGAAATTTGTCTCACCATCGAACTTCTTAATTTCAAACCTTGTTACTGCCATCTCTAAATGGGCTGATCTATGAAAATTAAACTATTTCTGATACCACTTGTTAGAATCATCCCGATTAAGCAACGAACAAGTAAAAATAGTAGAAGAAATTGAGAATTTGAACACACAAATTTAACGTGGAAAAACTCCTCCAAAGAGGATAAAAAACCATGAGTAAAGATAATTTTACTATAATGGCAAAAGAACGAAGAGTACAAAAGGTGAAGATAAAAACTAAATCCAGAAAATCCAAAAATAAAGAATCCACAAAACGTAAACACAAAATTCTCTAAACGTATCATGAGTTCTAATCTAATGGGTGTGTTTTTCTAAGATTGTAAAAGAGCCTATTTATAGGCTAAATTAGTAAGTCAAATAAACTATACTAATAAATGCTAAATATATTATACTAATAAATACTAAATCTTCTAGAAAGAAAATATTTTTTTGTTTAACTTGACTTGAACTTGACTTGCAAGCAATCTCTTAGAATTTGGGTCACACAATTCTAACATGATGAAACATGTACGGGAATATGAGATAAAGACATCTATGTAAGAGTTATATCAGCTATAGAACACAGAGAAAAGTAGTAAGAGTGAAAAAAATATTGGTGGATATGAAGAGAAGGTTCAAAGGTGTTACTCTTAACATGATTTTGAGAGTTATTTTAGGGAAGCGGATATCAAATTTATACGAAGGAAGTGAAACCCTAAAATGGAAGAAGTTAATGGACGACTCTTTTGAGCTAGGTGGAAAGTTTGTATTATCAGATGCACTGCCATTTTTGAGATGGTTAGACATTGGTGGAGAGGAGAAGCTCATGAAGAAGACGAGAAAAGAATTAGACTAGGTTGTCGAGGGATGGCTACGAGAGCACAAGGAAAAGAGAGCTGAAAATGATGTGAATAATGATGAAGATTTCATGGGAGTAATGTTGTCTATTCTACGTGATGCGGAAAAGCATGATTTTGATATAATCAACAAAGCCACAAGTCTTGTATATGTAAATCTCCTTACTGCAATCTTCATTAGAACTATGTTCAAGTTACACTTTTAATGCCATAAGGAAGTTATGATGTTGAATATTAATTGTTGGTTTCAGGCTCTTATCTTAGCGGCAAAAGATATCACATCAATCACACTAATGTGGGCTTTGTCTTTGTTACTTTATAATAGTGGTGCAACGAGAAAAGTACAACATGAGCTAAAACAATAGGAGCTAAACATTCATATTGGTAAACATAGATTGTTAGTCATAGAATCAGACACCAAAAACTTAGTCTACCTTCTATCAATCATTAAAGAAACATTACGCTTAGATCCTGCTATTCTACTTTCGGGTATCCATAAAGCCATTGAAGGTTGTACGATTAATCATTTTTTTTTTGTTTCAGCTGGAACTTAGCTTATTTTCAATCTTCAAAAGATTCATCGTGATCCACTTGTATGGGAAAACTCTTTGAATTTTCCACTCGAAAGATTTATGACTACCCATAGAAACATTGATGTGAGGGGACAAAATTTTGAACTAATTCCATTTGGTAGTGGTAAAAGAATATGCCCTGGAATTTCATTTGCACTCAAAGTTTTAGAGCTTATGCTAGGTAATTTGCTACATTGGTTCGAGTTTGGAACTCCATCAAACGATCTAGTCAATATGTCTAAAGCAGCCAGTTTGTCGAGTCCTACAGCAACTCTATTAGAAGTTCATATAACTCATCGTATTCCTACTTATGTTTACCAATAATTATAATAATTAATTTTTTAGAATTATTACTATTTATATATTTTTTGTGGATATCAAAATTGTTAGTATATTGATTATTTATCGAACTATTATTATATAAACAATCAAAAATAAATATTTGGGCTACTTGGTGTTATTGGTGCAATTGAATTTGCTCATTTAATATTTTTATTTAATTATTTTTTGAATAAATAATTTTATTCAAAATATGCATTTCAATAGTTATGTTGAAAAAATATCAACATACCAAAGCTTCTTAGAACGATTGTCAATTGAAACCTTATCCCTGTATTGGTGGATATCAACGTACTACTAAAGAATTAAGTTGGAGCTATTTACTAGGTACTTCTAAGAAAATTTGAAAGAGTTCATTTCATAAAGATACAATTTTAGTTAAATGATAAATTTAAAGTTGTTATGCATTCACCACTTCTCAATCTATTCCTCACGAAAGCTCTACCTATTAGTTGAACATATCTTTCGGGAACATTCCTCGACCTAATAATCATATTAATTTATGTGAATTCCACTCATTAATTGTCACTACTCATTCTAAGAAGATAGCGAAAGAATTGGACCAAGTTGTGCAGGGATGGTTACGAGAGCACAAACAGAAGAGAGTTGAAAATAAGGCAAATGGTGCGGAAGATTTCATGGGAGTAATGTTGTCTATTCTTAGTGATGATGAGGAACACCATGCTGATACAATCAACAAAGCCACGTGTCTCGTATGTGCCTCTCTTAACCATTTTGGTCAAGATTGCTATTACTAAAATACATAAGTTGGAAATGTTATTATTTTATTGTTGATCTTTTCATGGTATATGATCTAACATGACATTGTCTTATGCGCAGAGGATACTACATCGATCATATTGAAATGGACCTTATCTCTACTACCTAGTAATTGTGACAAATTGAGTAAAGTCCAACAAGAGCTAGATGTCCACATTGGTAAGGATAGACTACTAGTGACTGAATTAGACACAAAAAACTTAGTCTACCTTCAATCCATCATTAAGGAAACTTTATGTCTCTACCCTCCTATTCCGCTCCCCCTGATCCATGAAGCCATTGAAGACTGCACGGTTAATGGATACCATGTTTCAATTGGTACTTGGCTTATTATGAATCTTCATAAGATTCATCATGATCCACTTATATGGACAAACCCTTTTTAATTTCAACTTGAAAGATTTATGAATACCCACAAATACATTGATATAAGGGGACAGAATTTTGAACTTGTTCCATTTGGAAGTGGTAGAAGAATGTGCCCCAGAGTTTTATTTGCACTTCAGATTTTGTCATTTACACTAGCTAATGTGTTGCATTGGTTTGAGTTTAAGACTTCATCAAACAAAGCTGTCGATATGCGTAAAGCACATGGGATATCGAGTTCTAAAGCAACTTCATTAGAAGTTTATATAACCCATTGTCTTTTTTTTTTTATGATTCCATTAACTAATTGGCATTCTAATTTTATTATAAAAAGAGTAGAATTCAATAAATTTCTAAGGTTACTTGTCATGTAATAATACCATATGCAACTTTTGGTATAACAACCTAATTTTCAGTGGTGTCAGAAATAGTGATTCGAGATCACTAAATTCGACTAGTGAGTTTTAAAATTTAATGAATAAATACATATGAGTCAAGTGTGATTGTAGAAGAATTTTGATTAGTAAATTTTGTGATTTAAAAACAAATTAATAAGTAAATTTGGTCTAAAATGAGGTATCAAAACCTCGAACTCATAAACCGAGCCATAAATATTTTTAGAAATATTTATAGAGTGTCACTGAGTTGGTGTTAAAGTTTTGTTAGAAAATTCTAACGTTTGGATGGTCAATTAATTAAAAAGAACTAAATTGAAAATAGTGCAAAATGTGTTAAATTATGATTAAATAGCTTAAGTGACTAATAAGGAGGGATTTAAAAGGCAATTAAGCCCAAATTATATGGGCTGGATGGTTTGGGCAAGAAAATCAGCAAGAAAATAAGGAGAAACAAGGGAAAAATTAGAAATTTTGCAAATTAAACATATAAAACAAAGACAAAATTGAAAAATCTAGAGATTTCTTCATAATTCATCAGCAAAAATGCCATAGGAGGTCTGAATTAGTCTGTTTTCTCATATTTTTATACCATGTGAGTTCAATTCTTTCTTTTTCTTTGAAATTTTTTATGTTTTGTGACTTTACAACTAGGTCCAACTATTTAATTCATTAGTTTTTTATTCCATGGGTGATTTTGTAAGTTACCATGAATAAGTGCTGGAAGTTTATGATGAATTATAATATATTTTAAGCTTTAATTTCATTATATTTTGATTTTATTAAGTGATTTTAGTAGAAAATGATTTTAGGACCTAATTGTGAAAAAGCTAGGAATTGGGGTTTTGTATTGAAATTATGAACATCAAAGGCTGTATAATAGCCTAAAATTATTAGATAAAGTGTTATTTGAGGAAAATTTGTTCAATTGAAATGTTAATTGAGTAGAGACTAAATTGTAAAAATTATAAATTTTGGGGTAAAAGTGTAATTTCAAAATTAAAGGGCATAAATTGCGAAGTGAATTAGTATTGAATTATATGCTAATCAATGGAAAAATTTATATTATAGATCGAGAATCTGAAGATAAACAAGGAAAAGAAAAAGTCGTTGATTAGTCCTTAAAATATTACAACTCCTACAAATTGGCCTAGGTAAGTTCATACGGCTGAACTTTTATGATTAATTGTTAATGTGGTAATGACATAATATATTAATTCGTGTATTGTTGTTGAATTATGATTATTGTAAAAATGTGAAAATCAAATTGTAAGTTCAAATTAAGGGATACGCAGGATTGAGTATGTACGCTCAGTAACCAGTGATGAATTAACGAATAAGTCTGGTGGATCCATGGAAAAGTGTGGAATGTAGGTAAGTATTTCAGTAAAGTAAACCATATTGAGTTGTGAAACGTAGGTATGGTATTTCAGCTAAGAAAACCGTACTGAGTCGTGAAAAGTAGGTATGGTATTTCAGTGAAGAAAACCATACTGAGTTATAGCATTGTAAAAGATTCAAGCAAATCGTGGCACTGGGCAAACGATGTACTCAAATCCGTAAGGCGAACCTTAATTAGACAAGTATTTGTAAGTGCAATTGAAGCTAAATGTTGGAATATAAGTTGATATCTGATATTGAGCTCGATTGAGTAAATTCATTGTTTGAGATTGCGGTTGGCAGGAAATGTTGTATTATACTTGTATTATACTGGTAGTGAAATTTTGGTAAGATTTTATTATGAGCCTATGAACTTACTAAGCTTTCTGTAAGCTTACTTGTGTGTGTTTATTATTTCTTGTAGATTGACGTATATATATGTTCGGAGGATTGGATCTACATCAAGGATCACACTATCCAGATTTACTCCGGTAGATTTTGTAAAACAACTTTTTGATTTATATGGCATGTAAAGGGGTTGAAGTAATAAAGTAATAGTATGAATGATTAAGTATGCAAAGTAAATCTGAATGTGATGGTTGTGTTAGATATTGAAATATACATGTTTTAGCTTGAAATGGTTGATAGGTTGGACTTTATTAGTATATAAATGTGTTTTTGTGCAAGAGGATAGTATGAAGGTGAGAAAAGTGGACTTAAATGGTCCGATTTTGTGTGTTTGATTGTGTTTAAGTCCGATAATGCCTCGTACCCTGTTCCGGTATCGGAAACGGGTAAGGGGTGTTAAATTTGGTATTTTAACTTTCTTTAAAAAAAAAGGGTAAAGTTCAATAAATTTCAAATATTTCATTCTTCTGATTAAATTTTATCATTGTTTCATGGAAACTAATTCTTTTAAAGTTCGTGATAGCTATTCCAATAATATTCTCTCAAAAATTTAAACTTAAAATTTTCATTTGGAAGTGTATTATGTTTTATCAGGTTTTCATTTTTGGTCCTTTATTGCTGAGTTCAGTAGAGTATTGATTACTTTACTCTCAAATATTGATCGACCACAGTGCCCTTTTCAATTTCGGTCAATTAATTTGTGCAACATTCTAAATTATTGTGAGTCATATTAGATCGTTCTTGAATAATTGGATTTTTTGATCTAGTGTATCTTTACATTATGTAAAAATGGTAAATGCATAATAAAAACTTTTAATGAATGGTCAAAACAAACAAAAGAGAAGTATATTGCACGAACCGCAATATGCTATAAATGTATGTTTTGTGATGGCAACATAAGATTAATTTAATTTATTTGTATTATTGATGAGAGATATAATTATTGATGAGAAATATAACTATCTGTTATGCATTGTTTAGGCAATAAATAGGTTGCATTGTGGTACATATGTGGTATGCATTTTGATTGCTTTTGTAGGAGTGTTTATTGATATTTTACTTTGTATTTTTATACTTTTGTGGTACGGATTTTATTGGAGAATAATCATTGTTGGAAGTGAGGTTGTTTGAGGTGAATGATTGTAATATTAAGAGTATCTTGTTAGGACTGCAATTATCCATTGTATAATAGTAAGTTTGGACTTTAGCAATAGGGTTTTAAATCCATTTTTAAATAAAAACATTTACTGATTAAGGTTTTGCAGACTAGAATTGATAAATCCAAACTGTGTTAACAAACATCACGATTTGGGCGTTTGATTAATAATGGTAAAGAAAATTAATTAGTTATATGTTTGAAGACATTTGACTTCAGTTTGAGTTGATTAAAGTGTAGGTATCTTCTTGGAAGCGTATTATGAGTGGGACTCTTTCTAAACCTCATAACATCAACTTATGATATCAACTTGATCAGAAATTTAAATAATATAAATTTAATTAATTATAATCAAAATTAACTCAATAAAAACCAAGAAAATATCCGAAAAATCCAAGATAATTTCAAGAAAAATCCCACGCATGTGGATACGATGTTTTAAAGTCCCAAAACTGAAAATTTTGGGCACTGAAAATAAAAAATTTGCAACTTAGGCACTACTGTTACATACTTTTATCATTTTAGTCACTGTCATTATATTCTTTTACCATTTGAGCAACTCGCCTTTAATTTTCCATTAAATATATTCATTTTAGTCACCCAAATTTAGAAGCTTTTCATTTTGGTCACTCATTTTATCTTTTTAATTTCTTTTAATTTTTTATTTTTAAGGATCAATTTTAATTTTTTTTCAGTAAAGGAGAAAAACTGAAAATTTAGAGGAAAATTCAGGTTAGAATTTCCTTTATTTTTCTTTTTAGAATTAATTTCAGTTTTTTCCTCAATAAAATGGAAGGAAAAGCCTAAGATTTTATAGGAATTACCTAGGTTTTATAGAAAAAGATACTTTAGTTTTTACTGGAAAAACTAATTTATCTTTTTATTTTTTAGAATTAATTTTAGTTTTTTTTCCAATAAAAGGAAACACCTAGAGCTTTATAGGAAATTATTTGAGTTCTTATTAAAGTTGGGCGACTAAAAATGAGTATATTTAATGGAAAATTAATGGTGGGTGACTAAAATGATATAAAAGTATGTAACGACAGTACCTAAATTGCAAACTTTTAAATTTTGGTGCCCAAAATGAATACTTATAAAAGTTGAGTGACTAACTGAGTATATTTAATGGCAAATTAACAGTGGGTGACTAAAATGATAAAAAAGTATGTAACGATAGTGACTAAAATGATAAAAGTATATAACGACAGTACCTAAATTGTAAACTTTCAAATTTGGTGCCCAAAAAGAATACCTATAAAAGTGAGTGACCAACTGTGTGGTTTACCCTTTTCTTTATTTTGCATATCTATTTTATTGTCTTTATTTGGGATTTGTAATTGTTTTTTAATAATATTCGTCTTGAAGGTTTAAACTCGTGTTTTCTTTCTTAATAGTATAACGTATCTTACTACTACACCTAATACTTGTTAGTGGTGAAATGAAAAAGTAAATATGAAAATTATATATATTTTAAATCAATCCATCAAATATAAACTTTATTATAAGATAAACATAAAATGATTTATTTTAAATAATTTATTGTATACTAACAAAATTTACTTGTACCACATAATTTGCAATTTTAAACTTAAAAGCTTAAAAAAAACACAAACACACACCAAAAAAAAAAAAAAACAGAACACTTGTTTGAATGCAATTGGATGAAGAAGTTGACAATGTACGAGCTGCTATGACATGCACATTCCTTGTCCTATAACTCAAACTCCCTCATCTCTGCTACTCACTTTCCATTTCATATCTTAATCTTAAAGTGGGAATCTGGCGATGGATTATCTCCATTCCACTCACAGCAACTTCAACTGCTGCAATCATTGCTTTTCCACTACTTTTTCTTTTCTCTTTTCTATGGATCTCAAGAAGAAACACAAACTCGAAGAAAACAGCACCAGAAGCTGGTGGAGCATGGCCTATTATTGGTCATCTCCGCCTCTTAGGAGGATCACAACCACCTCACATAAGCTTGGCTAACATGGCTGACAAATATGGAAGAATCTTCAGTATCAAGTTGGGTGTGCATAGAGCTTTGGTGGTGAGCAATTGGGAGATTGCTAAAGAATGTCTCACCATAAATGATAAAGCATTCGCCTCTCGTCCAATGCTTGCATGCTCGGAAATTATGGGTTACAACGGTGCCATGATTGGCTTTGTGCCATATGGACCTTATTGGCGTCAAGTGCGTAAGATTGTCACTATTGAGCTCCTCTCAAATCACCGACTTGAATTGCTTAAACCTGTGATGGAATCCGAGATAAAGACATCTCTGCAACAGTTATACCAGCTGTGGAACAAGAAGAAAAGTACTAACTCCGATAAAGTATTGGTGGAGATGAAGGGCTGGTTCAAAGAAGTTACTCTGAATGTTATTATGAGGATGATTGTAGGGAAGCGACTTCCAAATTCCAGTGAAGGAGGTGAAAACTTGAAATGGAAGAAATATTTGGATGACTTCTTTGAACTGAGTGGAAAGTTCCTAATATCAGATGCGTTGCCGTTTTTAAGATGGTTGAACATAGGTGGAGACATGAAGTGCATGAAGAAGACAGCGAAAGAATTGGACCAAGTTGTGCAGGGATGGCTACGAGAGCACAAGCAGAAGAGAGCTGAAAATAAGGCAAATAGCGAGGAAGATTTCATGGGAGTGATGCTGTCTATTCTTAGTGATGCGGAGGAACTCCATGTTGATACAAGCAATAAAGCCATCAGTCTCGTACGTGCATCTCTCTTAACCAAACTGATTGCCATTAATATCATACAGAAGTTGGAAATGCTATTAATTCATTGTTGATTGCCATTAATAACATACAGAAGTTGGAAATGCTATTAATTCATTGTTGATCTTTTTATAGTATTTGGTCTAACAGGCTATCATCATAGCGGCGGAGGATACAACGTCAGTTACTCTGACATGGGCTTTGTCTCTGTTACTCAATAATCGTGACACATTAAGTAAGGTCCAACAAGAGCTAGATGTTAAGGTTGGTAAGGATAGGTTGGTAGTGACGGAATCAGACACCAAAAGCTTAGTGTACCTTCAATCCATTATTAAGGAAACGCTACGCTTATACCCTGCTCTTCCACTATCCCTGATCCATGAAGCCATTGAAGACTGCACAGTTAATGGATATCATGTTTCAGCTGGCACTTGGCTTATTATAAATCTTCATAAGATTCATCGTGATCCACTTGTATGGGCAAATCCCTCTAAATTTCAACCTGAAAGATTTATGACCACACATAAAGATGTTGATGTGAGGGGACAAAATCTTGAACTGATTCCATTTGGAAGTGGTAGAAGAATGTGTCCCGGACTTTCATTTGCACTTCAGAATTTGTCACTTATACTAGCTAATGTGTTACATTGGTTTGAGTTTGAGACCTCGTTCGATGAAGCCGTTGATATGCGTGAAGCACCTGGCCTGACGAGTTCTAAAGCAACTCCATTAGAAGTTCATATAACTCCTCGTAATCCTACTTATGTTTACCAATTATTATAAGAATTAACTTTTTAGTATTATTACTATTTATATCTTTTTTGTGGATATCAAAATGGTTAGTATATTGCTTATTTATCGAACTATTATTATATACACGATCAAAAATAAATATTTGGGCTACTTGGTGCTGTTGGTGCAATTGATTTTACTGATTTAATATTTTTATTTTATTTTTTATTTTTGAATAAATAATTTTATTCAAAACATGCATTTCACTAGTTGTGTTGAAAGAATATCAACGTACTAAAGCATATGAGAACGATGGTCAATTGGAACCTTACCCCTGTATTGGTGGATATCAAATTACTACTAAAGAATTAAGTTGGAGGTGTTTACTGGGCACTTCTAACAAAATTTGAGAGAGTTCATTTCATAAACATATAGTTTTAACTAAATGATAAATTTAGAGTTGTTATGCCTCTACCACTTCTCAATTTACTCCTCACGAAAGCTCCACTTATTATTCGAACATATCTTTCGGGAACACTTCTCTACTTAACAGTTATATTAGTTTATGTGAGCCTCACTTATTAATTGTCACTATTCATCTTTACTACCGTATTTCATCTAAAGTGATTAAAAGCACTATCAATCCCCATTCTACCTACACATATGGTGATAGACAATATGGCCCCCTTTTCTTGACTTGTTAATAGAGACGTGACATGTGTATCTCAAAATTGTAGCTAAGGGTTTAAAATATCTCAAAATTGACTAGAAAATGGCGCTCTCTCTCTCTCTCTTCCCCCCCTCTCCCTCCCTCTCTCTCTTAATATACATCATCTACATAAATAGAACATAAAATTCAACAGTTGACTTATTAAGATATTAATTGTATAAAAAAATTATAAAAGTATAATATCACTATAATTTTTTATAAATTATAAATAGCACGAGTCAAACCAAAATCTCACATAAGACATTAAACGCCCTTAACCATCATACCAATACATAAAGTTTAATATCATTATAATTTTATACTAATATAAGTGTATCATTTCCCTATATTTAATGATGATGATAATAGACAAGAATATTAATTTCGTGGAAAACAATAAGTGAACGAATTTCCTTTTTCATCTTCATTTTTTATTTGGAAATAAAAATGTGTTCCACGAAGATTACCAGGCTGGTTTTGTTAATGTAGAAAATAACGTTCTGTTTGTTTTACGAAAAATGTATTCAAAGTTTGATTCATGGAAAATAGTTTGATCAATAGAAAATGACTTATAAGTCAACTGAAAATAAGCCATTTTTCTTGTAAAATGACTTAGCGTAAGTCATTTTTTCGGAAAAGAACTCATTTATAGGTAATTTTACCTTCATATAAAAAATAACTTTTAGTCAAGCTTAATATTATTATATTAATAATAAATTTTATTTTTATTTTTAAAAATATTTAAAATAAATAAAATATTAATATAACATATTATAATTTTAATATTATTAAACATACATATTTAATTATCTATATCTAATCATATAATAAATTATTAATATAAATTATTATTTAATATATTAATTTTATTTTAATAATAAATTTTGAAAATAATAATTTTAAATAATTTCATATATTATTGAAAAATTCAATATTAATATTTTGATAACAAATATTTATTACAATTATAAATATATTAATAATAAATGTTTTGTAGTATAAAGTTTAAAATATGTCATAAGTCAATGTACTCTTTACAAATTCGAATTAGAAAGTTTAAATATTTAGCCCATCTACTCTTGATTTGAAAATCAAGTCCAATTGTTAACATTGCTTATTTTTTTGTTAATTTTGTCGATTTTAAATTTTCAAACAAAAATATTCACTTGGTAGTCATTTAACTAAAAATGAGGTTATAATTAACCTGAATTTAATAGAATATTTTAGTAGTAGTAACTGTTGAGCCTGAATTTAATATCTAAAAGTAAAACTAAATTTTCAAAAATAAAAGTAAATGGGCTAAATACTATAATTTTATAATATGATTCCACAAATCTATTATTTATGTTATTTTAGATATTTAGTTAGCGAGAGATGGTAGTGGATCGTCAAGGAAAAGTGGTTTGCAATATTTGTCTTTGGGTTAATTTAATTAATTGTCCCTAGAGTATTAATTAGATTTCAAATTAGTTCCTAAATTTTAAAATATTTTAATTGAATTCTTAAAATATTGGTATCGAACAAATCATATCATTACCTCAACTTAACCGCTAATTTAGATGTTGAATAATAGTTTGAATTTGACATAGAGCATATTCAAATTACGCAAACAAATTATAAACACATGTAAACTTATCACATAAACATGTTGGATATGAAAAATAAACGGTATAAAAGAATTTAGAAGTGTAATTTTTTAAGTTGTTATTGTTTGTATTCTAGCTTAATAATTGAGTAATATTATATATTTAATTTGATGTATTTATTTATAAATAAATTATTGCAATATATGAAAAAACATAAAATATATATTTATAGATATAAAATAAATTCAATTAAATAATGAAAATATAAAAGAATCTTAAATGTATTAATTGGAAACAATTTTTATGAAATATTTTCAGGAAAATTACCAAATAATCGAAAATATTTTATACTGATTTATTTGAACACCATAAAAAATTAAATTTTTTTATAAAAATAAATCTTTTTTCAAAAATCTTTTTTTTTTTGGAAATCATTTTCAAGAAAATAAATGGAGCCCAAGATTGGAATTAGTATAACCTGTCGTCTTTCTTCACATCGCAGTACTTCGTTGATTTTCTTATATGGCTTCAAAATTCCAATATCAGTAACGTAAGTTAGTGAAAGATCAATATACGATAATTACGCCAACAACACAACAATGCATATATATGCATTGTCTGTATCTTAGATTGAAAGTAGAAATTTGGCGATGGATTATTCCCATTCACTCACAGCAACTTCAGCTGTTGCAATCATTGCTTTTCCACTACTATTTCTTTTCTCTTTTCTATGGATCTCAAGAAGAAACACAAACTCGAAGAAAACAGCACCAGAAGCTGGTGGAGCATGGCCTATTATTGGTCATCTCCGCCTCTTAGGAGGATCACAACCACCTCACATAAGCTTGGCTAACATGGCTGACAAATATGGAAGAATCTTCAGTATCAAGTTGGGTGTGCATAGAGCTTTGGTGGTGAGCGATTGGGAGATTGCAAAAGAATGTCTCACCGTAAATGATAAAGAGTTTGCCTCTCGTCCAAAACTTGCAAGCTCGGAAATTTTGGGTAACAACAGAGCCATGTTAGGCTTTGCACCATATGGACCTTATTGGCGTCAAATACGCAAGGTTGCCGCTATTGAGCTCCTCTCAAATCACCGACTCGAATTACTTAAACATGTAAGGGAATCCGAGGTGAAGACATCTCTGCAACAGTTGTAACAGCTGTGGAACAAGAAGAGAAGTGCTAACTCCGATAAAGTATTGGTGGAGATGAGGGGATGGTTCAAAGAAGTTACTCTGAACGTGATTATGTGGATGATTGTAGGAAAGCGAATTCCAAATTCCAGTGAAGGAGGTGAAAACTTGAAATGGAGGAAATCGATGGATGACTTCTTTGTACTAAGTGGAAAGTTTTTAATATCAGATGCTTTGCCGTTTCTGAGATTCCTGGACATAGGTGGAGACATCAAGTTCATGAAGAAGACAGCGAAAGAATTGGACCAAGTTGTGCAGGGATGGCTACAAGAGCACAAGCAGAAGAGAGCTGAAAATAAGGCAAACGGTGAGGAAGATTTCATGGGAGTGATGCTGTCTATTCTCAGTGAGGCGGAGGAACACCATGCTGATACAATAAACAAAATCAATTGTCTAGTACGTGCATATCTCTTAACCAAATAGATTGTAATTAATGGCAATTTTTTTTGGTCAAGATTGCTATTAATAACATACATAAGTTGGAAATGCCATTATTTCATTGTTGATCTTTTCATGGTATTTGATGTAACAGGGACTTGTCTTAGGCGCGGAGGATACCACATCCATCACATTGATATGGGCCTATCTTTGCTACTCAATAATCGTGACAAATTGAGTAAAGTCCAACAAGAACTAGATGTCCACATTGGTAAGGATAGACTTCAGACACAAAAAACTTAGTGTACCTTCAATCCATCATTAAAGAAACTCTACGCCTATATCCTCCTGGTCCGCTCTCTGTGATCCATGAAGCCACTGAAGACTGCACGGTTAATGGATACCATGTTTCAGCTGGCACCTGGCTTATTATGAATCTTCATAAGATTCATCATGATCCACTTATATGGGTAAACCCTTTTGAATTTCAACCTGAAAGATTTATAACTACCCACAAAGACATTGATGTGAGGGGACAGAATTTTGAACTAGTTCCATTTGGAAGTGGTAGAAGAATGTGCCCCGGAGTTTCATTTGCACTTCAAGTTTTACAGCTTACGTTGGCTAATGTGTTGCATTGGTTTGAGTTTGAAACCCCATCAGGCATAGCAGTCGATATGCGTGAAGGACTTGGGATAAAGAGTTCTAAAGCAACTCCATTAGAAGTTCATATAACTCCTCGCCTTCCTGCTTTTGTTTACAATTCCACTAACTCCATTAGAGCTTACCCTGGGTAATTTGCTGCATTGGTTCGAGTTTGAAACTCCATCAAACAATCCAGTCGATATGTCTGAAGCAGTCAAATTAATGAGTCCTAAAGCAACTCCATTAGAAGTTTATATAACTCATCACATTCCTACTTATGTTTACCTATAATTATAATAAATAAATTTTTAGTATTATTACTATATAAATCTTTTTGCTGATTTAATATATTTATTTATTTTGAATAAATAATTTTATTCAAAACATGCATTATCAATAATTGTGTTGAAAGAACATTTCAACATACTAAAGCATATGAGAACGAAAGTAGATTGGAACTTACCCGTGTATTGGTGGATATCAATGTAATACTAAAGCATCAAGTTGTAGTTGTTTATTGGGCTCTTCTAAGAAAAATTCACAGAGTTCATTTCATAAAGATATAATTTTAGCTAAATCATAAATTTAGAGTTGTTATGCCTCCGCTCCTTGGATCTACTCCTCATGAAAGCTCCACCTATTACTCGGACATATCTTTCAGGAACAGTCCTTGACCTAACAGTCATATTAATTTATGTGAGCTCTACTCATTAATCTTCACTACTCAACCTCACTATCGTGTTTCATCTAAAGTGATTGAAAGCACGTCTAATCGCCACCCTACCTACCTAAACCTATGGTGACAAACCATTTGGCCCATTATTCCTGACTTGCTAATAGAGACGTGACATATGGCATCTCAAGATTGTAGTTAAGGGTTTAAAATTTCTCAAATCTGACTGGAAAAAGGGGCTCTCTCTCTTTCTCTCCGCTCCTTTCATTCCTCCTTCAACAACCTAACCCGATATCAACACCATCTTCGTCTGAACACCTCCTATGGTGGTTGTCCGCCTTGTACCCAACGAGGTGAACCGCCTAATTCCACTGTCATTTCCATCTTATCAAAACTAAGCATTAACAATTGATACAGTAAGTGTAGACTAACTCCTATCGTGATATTTCTCTAATATCAAACTCAAAACCAAATCTAAAATATTATCCAAACTCAACCAAATCAACACGAGAACTACTACTATCATCCTTACAACTATTATGCTAAACAATATTCGTGTCAACAAAGATATTATAAAGCCTACCCAAACTATTAAATTAGACAATTTGAATTAAAAGTTGATTTGAAATTAAATGCTTTTATCGTATGTGTCATTAAATGGAGCTTTCTACATTAGCATGTAACTTGTTAGATGGAGCTTTCTAGCAGGCAGGGGCTTGAGCTTGATCCCCACTTGGCTAAAGGGTATAGTTCCCTTTTCAATCCCTTTGAAAATTAATTCTTAAATATTATTCTTAAAATTAGTCCACAAGCTTATCTTACTCAAAAAAAATTAAATTGTTCAAAAAAAAATAAAAGTATAGGAATTAGTTTTAGCAAATAACATAGAAAAATTACGTTAAAAGAAATGGAGAAGGAAGGAAAATAGAGGGAGAAGCAAAAGAGAATGAAAAAAAAAAGATAAAAAAGATAAAATAGCATAAAAGAAAAAATGAAATTGCTAAAAATGAAAAAATACGGGGACCGATTATAGAAATTAACCTAAACTTTTTGTTTGTAATGATGATTTAATGTGCCACATCAGCTTATCGTTATATCGTTAATGACAATCAACGGCTCAGTGACTAAAATGTTACAGTGTGATAACTTAAGTTACTAAAATGTAACCTAAAGTGAAAAAAATGACTATTTTAGTGGTTTACCCATAATATTACTTATTTTAGTTACAGAATAACATTCCTATAATTTTCTAACCAAGTTAGTGACCTATTGACTTATACACCAACTCGATCCGGAGTTTAATAATAGTATAGATATACAATTGATAGAACTAATGGAGTGTGCATAATAAAATTAAAATATATACAAATATCAAAATAATATTTTAGTTGAGTGGTAAATTAAATGTTTTACGAATGCAATCGGTGTGAGTTTGAATCTCAAATACCCTCATAGTTTAATTAGGAATTGATGTCCAATTAACTCGTGACACCAACTCAACAAAACATTTAAAAATAATGTAGATTTAATTAATTATTATCAAAATTAAGTCAATATAAAATAGTTAAAAATCAGAAATATCCGAATTTAGATTAAAAAATATGAATAGAAAAATTATCCAAAACTTTAATATTTCCGAACATTGCCAAGCTTCAATTGGCTATGTATGCTGTTGTTTGTCAAAAGTAGAAAACGTGGGTGGATTTTGCGTGATCCTTTAAGATATGAAAGGGATTCAGCAATCTTACAATTATATCAACATTTAGTTAAATTACATGATTAATCTCTATATTATGAATTTAATTCTTGTATTTTAATTTATTTAATTTTCAACTTTAAAATTTTAGTTCTCATCAAACGATAATTATTACATTCATTAAGTTAAGTTTTGCTATTTTCAAAATCGATCGAAAAACATATTACCATATATATAATGCTATGTCTTATTATTTCCAAATATTACTCGCTAAAAATATATTCAGTTAATGGATTTATGACGGTCATTTACGTCAAGAATAAAATTTTAATTTTCAAAAAGTACAGGGACTTAGAATGATCTAATTGGAGAATATGGACTAAATTTACAATCATAAACATAATACAAGACTAATAATTGAATTTAAACAAACGGATTTAACTACTATTTATTAGGGTTAAGACTAGATTTTAAAATTTAAAAAGTTAAGAGACTAGAATTCACCAATTCAAAAGTATAATGATCAAAATTAATCAAATTAAAACGTATGGGTTAAATCTGTAACTTTTACAAAGTAGAGGGACTAATAACAAAATTTAACCTTAATTAAAGAAATTATTGTTCCTAGAGTGTGGGGGAATATACATATTTGGGTAGACAGCAGGTCACAGTTTTCATTTTTAGGCACCAAAAATAAAAAATTTACAACTTTGGCACTCCTAATTTATCCTTTTCATTTTGTTTTTTAGAATTAATTTTTAGAAATTAAATGACAAAAAAAAAAAAAAACAAGAACACTTGTTGATGAAGGTACTGTCTTGACATCCCCTAGCCCTTTAAATCCAACTCCCTCATCTCTGCTGCTCACATTCCATTTCTTATCTTAATATTGAAGTGGGAATCGGGCGATGGATTATTTCCATTCACTCACAGCAACTTCAACGGTTGCAATCGTTGCTTTTCCACTACTACTTCTTTTCTCTTTTCTGTCGATCTCAAGAAGAAACACAAACTCGAAGAAAACAGCACCAGAAGCTGTCGATATGTGTGAAGCACTTGGGATATCAAGTTCTAAAGCAACTTCATTAGAAGTTTATATAACCCCTTGTCTTCCTTTTTTTTTTTTTATGATTCCATTAACTAATTGGTATTTTAATTTTATTATAAAATGAGTAGAATTCAACAAATTTCTAAGGTACTATACTTGTCATGTAATAATACCATATGTAACTTTTGGTATTTTTTCTTTCCTGAAGAAAAAGTAGAATTCAATAAATTTCAAATATTTCAAGGAAAAGTGGTTTGCCCAAGTAATGTTAGTCAATCTAATGGTAAAGACATGAATGGCCCTTGCACGATATCAAATCCGCAAGGAGGCGTAAAGTATCGCACTACATGTCAAATCAAGTCCAGCTCTTAATGACATTTTGATTGATCAGTGTTTTCAAAACAAGAAAAATGGAGAGAAAATTGATAATGGAATTGGATTGATCATTGATGTATGATTTGGGGTGACGGTAAAAAGGCTACTTCACTTTACATAAAAAAGATCACGATCTTTATAAGATTTATCATGATCCACTTATATGGGCAAACTCTTTTAAATTTCAACCTGAAAGATTTATGACTACTCACAAAGACATTGATGTGAGGGGACAGAATTTTGAACTGATTCCATTTGGAAGTGGTAGAAGAATGTGCCCTGGAATTTCATTTGCACTTCAAATTTTGCTTTTTACACTAGCTAATGTATTTGCATTGGTTTGAGTTTGAGACTCCATCAAACGAAGCTGTCGATATGCGTGAAGCACTTGGGATAACGAATTCTAAAGCAACTCCATTAGAAGTTCATATAACTCCTCGCCTTCCTGCTTTTGTTTACAATTCCACTAACTCCATTAGAGCTTACCCTGGGTAATTTGCTGTATTAGTTCGAGTTTGAAACTCCATCAAACAATCCAGTCGATTTGTCTGAAGCAGTCAAATTAATGAGTCCTAAAGCAACTCCATTAGAAGTTTATATAACTCCTCACATTCCTACTTATGTTTACCTATAATTATAATAAATAAATTTTTAGTATTATTACTATATATATCTTTTTGCTGATTTAATATATTTATTTATTTTGAATAATAATTTTATTCAAAACATGCATTATCAGTAATTGTGTTGAAAGAACATTTCAACATACTAAAGCATATGAGAACGAAAGTCGATTGGAACCTTACCCCTGTATTGGTGGATATCAATGTACTACTAAAGCATCAAGTTGGAGTTGTTTATTGGGCTCTTCTAAGAAAAAATCACAGAGTTTATTTAATAAAGATATAATTTTAGCTAAATCATAAATTTAGAGTTGTTATGCCTCCGCCGCTTGGATCTACTCCTCACGAAAGCTCCACTTATTACTCATACATATCTTTCGGGAACATTCCTTGACCTAACAGTCATATTAATTTATGTGAGCTCTACTCATTAATCGTCACTACTCAACCTCACTATTGAGTTTCATCTAAAGTGATTGAAAGCACGTCCAATCGCCACCCTACCTAAACCTATGGTGACAAACCATTTGGCCCCTTATTCCTGACTTGCTAATAGAGACGTGACATATGGCATCTCGAGATTGTAGCTAAGGGTTTAAAATCTCTCAAATCTGACTGGAAAAAGGGACTCTCTCTTTCTCTCCGCTCCTTTCATTCCTCCTTCAACAACCTAACCCAATATCAACACCATCTTCGTCTGAACACCTCTTATAGTGGTTGTCCGCCTTGTACCCAACGAGGTGAACTGCCTAATTCCACTGTCATTTCTGTCTTATCAAATCCAAGCATTAACAATTGATACAGTAAGTGTAGACTCACTCCTATCGTGATATTTCTCTAATACCAAACTCAAAACCAAATCTAAAATGTTATCCAAACTCAACCAAATCAACATGAAAACTACTACTATCATCCTTACAACTATTATGCTAAACGATATTCGTGTCAACAAAGATATTATAAAGCCTACCCAAACTATTAAATTAGACAATTTGAATTAAAAGTTGATTTGAAATTAAATGCTTTTATCGTATGTGTCATTAAATGGAGCTTTCTACATTAGCATGTAACTTGTTAGATGGAGCTTTCTAGCAGGCAGGGGCTTGAGCTTGATCCCCACTTGGCTAAAGGGTATAATAGTTCCCTTTTCAATCCCTTTGAAAATTAATTCTTAAATATTATTCTTAAAATTAGTCTACAAGCTTATCTTACTCAAAAAAATTAAATTGTTCAAAAAAAATAAAAGTATAGGAATTAGTTTTAACAAATGGTAAACATAGAAAAATTAAGTTAAAAGAAATGGAGAAGGAAAGAAAATAGAGGGAGAAGAAAAAGAGAATGAAAAGAAAAAAGAAGAAAAAATAACATGAAAGAAAAAATGAAATTGCTCAAAATGAAAAAATATGGGGACCGATTACAGAAATTAACCTAAAATTTTTGTTTGTAATGATGATTTAATGTGCCACATCAGCTTACCATTATATCGTTAATGGCAATCAACGGCTCAGTGACTAAAATGTTACAGTGTGATAACTTAAGTGACTAAAATGTAACCTAAAGTAAACAAAAATGACTATTTTAGTAGTTTACCCATAATATTACTTATTTTAGTTACAGAATGACATTCCTATAATTTCCTAACCAAGTTAGTGACCGATTCACTCATACACCAACTCGATCCGGAGTTTAATAATAGTATAGGTATAAAACTGATGGAACTAATGGAGTGGTCATAATAAAATTAAAATATATACAAATATCAAAATAATATTTTAGCTGAGTGGTAAATTAAATGTTTTACTAATGCAATCGGTGTGAGTTTGAATCCCATTGTATCCATATTTTTATTGATTTTTTTACATAAAAAGATTAAAATACCTTCATAGTTTAATTAGGAATTGATGCCCAATTAACTCGTGACACCAACTCAACAAAACATTTAAAAATAATGTAGATTTAATTAATTATTATCAAAATTAAGTCAATATAAAATAGTTAAAAATCAGAAATATCCGAATTTAGATTAAAAAAATATGAATAGAAAATTTATCCAAAACTTTAATATTTCCGAACACTGCCAAGCTTCAATTGGCTATGTATACTGTTGTTTGTCAAAAGTAGAAAACGTGGGTGGATTTTGCGTGATCCTTTAAGATATGTACTTACAATTATATCAACATTTAGTTCAATTACGTGATTAATCTCTATATTATGAATTTAATTCTTGTATTTTAATTTATATATTTTTCAACTTTAGAATTTTAGTTCTCATCAAACGATAATTATTACCTTCATTAAGTTAAGTTTTGCTATTTTTAAAATCGATCGAAAAACATATTACCATATATATATAATGCTATGTCTTATTATTTCCAAATATTACTCACTAAAATATATTCAGTTAATGGATTTATGACGGTCATTTACGTCAAGAATAAAATTTTAATTTTCAAAAAGTACAGGACTTAGAATGATCTAATTGGAGAATATGGACTAAATTTACAATCGTAAACATAATACAAGACTAATAATTGAATTTAAACAAACGGATTTAACTACTATTTATTAGGGTTAAGACTAGATTTTAAAATTTAAAAAGTTAAGAGACTAGAATTCACCAATTCAAAAAGTATAATGATCAAAATTAATCAAATTAAAATGTATGGGTTAAATCTGTAACTTTTACAAAGTAGAGGGACTAATAACAAAATTTAACCTTAATTAAAGAAATTATTGTTCCTAGAGTGTGGGGGAATATACATATTTGGGTAGACAGCAGGTCACAGTTTTCATTTTTAGGCACCAAAAATAAAAAATTTACAACTTTGGGACTCCTAATTTATCTTTTTCATTTTGTTTTTTAGAATTAGTTTTTAGAAATTAAATGACAAAAAAAAAAAAAAACAAGAACACTTGTTAATGAAGGTGCTGTGTTGACATCCCCTAGCCCTTTAAATCCAACTCCCTCATCTCTGCTACTCACATTCCATTTCTTATTGTTTAAAGGTGGCAACAACAGCAGCTACATGTAAGAAACCATGCAACGTGAACGTTGCATGAAAAGAACCAAGAATGCAGCAGATGCATGCTAGTGTCCATGGTGTAATTCGACAGCAGCATGTTTTATTTTGTTGACTTTTGGTAGTTAATGCTGTAACCATTTTATGCTTTGGTCAGCTAAGATTAATTGTGTGCTTAGTTGATTTTGTAGTCTTTTTTAGGTTATCATTAGGTTGATGTAAACATTTTATGCAATATGCTATAAATGTATCTTTTTGAGAAGGCAACATAAGATTAATTTAATTTATTTGTATTATTGATGTGACATATAATTATTGATGAGACATATAACTATATGTGATGCTTTGTTTAGGCAATAAATAGGTTGCATTATAGTACATATGTGGTATGCATGTTGACACTATTTTTTTGATAAAACGGGGTTGATGTTGGTTCAAAAATAAAAATTAAAAACGGGAGTCGCCACTAATATTTTTTGATGAGGTGTGATCGGGTCACCTCGAAAAATGGTTATTTTTAATAAGCGATTTGATTTTATTAAAACAACGATTTTTGTCCATGAAATTCAGAAAAACTGGTCCAGGAGTCGGTTACGTACGAGGAAGGATTAGCACCCTCGTGAGGCCAAAAAATTGGTACCTAGTTAATTAATTAATGCCTTAATGTCAAAAATTGAAAACTTTGAAGAGATTTAAAATACGATCTTTTGTAAAAAAACTTATATAAATCAAATTACCCGTTAAGACCCTCTCATTTTGGAGAGAGAAAATGTCACACTCAATGAGTTAGGGCATGATATTTCACCTCCTCAAAAATGAGCTTGTCCTAAAAAACTCATGCAATAAAATTTAAAAGGATATTCAATTGTTTAAGTCAGATGAAGAAATCGTAGCCCAATACGTTAGGGCACAATTTTTCAAAATTCCAAACATTGAATATTGCCTTTATTTTTTAGAAAAATCCTCATCTCGAGAAAACAACATGTCATATCCAATGCGTTAGGACTCAACGTATCGAATTCCCGATAATGAACTTTTTATTTATGTGTTTTGATTAAAGAATATTCTCGATTATTTGGATTCAACGAGGAAAATTGGATCCCAATACGTTAGGGCTCAATCCTCTCGACGATCCCAAATACTGAATATTACGTTATCTTTATTTAAAACACATTTATTTTAGTTTTAGAAAGATATTCGGTTATTTAGATTCAACGCGAGAAAAATCGAAACCCAATAAGTTAAGGCACAACTTCTCGAATCTCAAAATACGTAGCTTTACTTATTTTAAAGTCATAATTTATGCATAGGGTAGAATTAATGTAACATAATTTCATGATAAAATGTAAAAATAAATCACGGTACTAATATACATGACAAAATATTAACGAATGCGATTATAGACAACAAATAATAATAGAAAAAATGAAAATAAAACAAGATAAATAATGAAAAAGTACAAATGAATCAATTATATAAGAAAAATATGTAGATAAACAAATGAAAAACTAAAAAAAATTGAAAATAAGCAAACAAATAAAAGACAAAGAAATATTAAATAAAACTAAAAAGATAAATATAATAACAGTAATAATGATAATAATAATAATAATAATAATAACAATAGTAGAAATCTTAAAGCTTAAAGATTATATAAAATAATATAAACAAATAAAATAAATATATTTATTATTTAGGTAAATAAATACATAACAAAAATAGCAAAAAAAAAAGGATTAAATTGAACTCTAAAACAAAATTCGGGGGAAAATTAGAAATAAATAAAAGAGAGAGGACCAAATTGAACGTGCAGATAACGAGGGACTAAATGGGCAATAATCCCCCACCCTCCAAAACGCACATTTCCATTGGGACCAAATTGTAAGCGCAACAAATTGTGGGGTAAAATTGAAAAAAATAAAAATACTTGATTAAAAAACATTAAAAAGTGGAAGGGCTGAATGCGCAAATAGACCCTTCCACAAAAACACGCGGATCCTCTTGCGGGTCGGGTCAGTGAGCGGGTTGAGCACGAAACGGCGTCGTTTTGGCGCTTGGGCTTGGCGCTCAAAACGACATCGTTTTGACCCTCTATAAAAGCTAAAATTTTCTAAAAAAAAATTTATTTTTCCCCTTTCCTTCAAAATTTTTTTTTAAAAATGCTCTCAATCCCTCTCTCCCTCTCTGGGCACTGGCCCAAAATCTGGCCATAGGCCACTGCTCTTACTGCCAGTTGCCGGCGACGGCTCCGCCGTACACGACGACCGAAAAGCCGAAAAATTTCTCCACCTCCTTGCCTCCCTGAGCACTCTGGCGATGGCAAAAGGTAAAAGAGCCTCTCCTTTTTCATTTTATTTAATATTTTGAAATAATAAAAAACATAAAAATAAAATAAAACGAAAACAAAAATAAAAAGGTCACATTTAGTTTTTTTTGAATCTTTTTTTGAATCTATTTTTTTTATTTCTAAAAAAAAATCCCCATTTACAGTGGCTTATCATGGCTTTTATAGCCGATTATAAGCTTTTTAATATTCTTGTCACTTGATTGCGAGCACAAGTGGGCAGGCGGTGGCGGCAGGTGGTGGCCTGCAATGCAGAGAGGGTCGAAGACCAAGGGTCAAAATACCCTAGGTGCGGCGCCTAGGGTTCTTTTGTTTTCTGCTAGGTTTTTTTATTATTTTTATTTTTTAGATTTGGGCCATTCGGGTTTTGGGCTTATGGTTTGCATTAGGACTGGTCTTGTAATTGGGCTCGGGTTTTAAATTTTGTTTAGGGTCTATTGATTGGGCTTCTAGGTTAGGTCTAGGTGGGTTGGTATTTGGGCTTGACAATTGTAATTGGGCTGTTTTTGTTTTGCTGGTATGGGCCCGGGCGAAATTGGCCTATAACAATGCATTTTGATTGCTTTTGTAGGAGTGTTTATTGATATAATTCTATTTTGTATTCTTACACTTTTGTGGTATGGATTTTATTGGAGAATAATCCTTGTTGTAAGTGAGGTTGCTTGAGGTGAATGACCGTAATATTAAGTGTATTTTGTTGGGACTGCAATTATCCATTGTATAATAGTTAGTTTGGACTTTAGTAATAGGGTTCTAAATCCATTTTTAAATAAAAACATTTACTGACTAATGTTCTGTAGACTAGAATTAATATATCCAAATTGCGTTAACAAACATCACGATTTGGGCGTTTGAATAGTGGTAAAGAAAATTAATTAGTTAAACGTTTGAAGACATTTGACTTCAGTTTGGGTTGATTGAAAGTGTAGGTATCTTCTTGGAAGAGTATTATCATTTGGACTCTTTCTAAACCTCATAACATCAACTTATGATATCAACTCGATCAGAAATTTAAATAATAATAAAAATTTGATTAATTATAATCAAAATTAACTCAATATAAAACCAAGAAAATATCTGAAAAAATCCAAGATAATTTCAAGAAAAATCCCACGCATGTGGATACGATGTTTTAAAGTCCCAAAACTGAAAATTTTGGGCACCGAAAATAAAAAATTTGCAACTTAGGCACTATTAATGTTACATAATTTTATCATTTTAGTCACTATCATTATATCCTTTTATCATTTTAGCAACTCGCCTTTAATTTTCCATTAAATATATTTATTTTAGTCACCCAAATTTAGAAAGTTTTTATTTTGGTCACTCATTTTATCTTTTAATTTCTTTTAATTTTTAATTTTTTTTCAGTAAAGGAGAAAAACTGAAAATTTAGAGGAAAATTTAGGTTAGAAATTCCTTTATTTTTTCTTTTTAGAATTAATTTCAGTTTTTTCTGAATAAAATGGAAGGAAAAGCCTATGATTTTATAGGGAATTACCTAGGTTTTTATAGAAAAATACTTTAGTTTTACTGAAAAACTAATTTATCTTTTAGAATTAATTTTAATTTTTTCAATAAAAGGAAACACCTAGAGTTTTGTAGGAAATTACTTGAGTTCTTATTAAAGTTGAGTGATTAAAAAGAGTATATTTAATGGAAAATTAATGGTGGGTGACTAAAATGATATAAAAGTATGTAACGATAGTGGCTAAAATGATAAAAGTATATAATAACAGTACCTAAATTGCAAACTTTTAAATTTTGGTGTCCAAAATGAATACTTATAAAAGTTAAGTGGCCAACTGAGTATATTTAATGACAAATTAACGATGGGTGACTAAAATGATAAAAAAAGTATGTAATGATAGTGACTAAAATGATAAAAGTATATAACGACAGTACCTAAATTGTAAACTTTTAAATTTGGTGCCCAAAATGAATACATATAAAAGTTGAGTGACCAACTGTGTGGTTTACCCTTTTCTTTATTTTGCATATCTATTTTATTGCCTTTATTTGGGATTTGTAATTGTTTTATTTAATAATATTCATCTTGAAGGTTTAAACTCGTGTTTTTTCCTTAATAGTATAACGTATCTTACCGCTACACCTAATACTTGTTAATGGTGAAATAAAAAATAGATATGAAAATTATATATATTTTAAATCAATCCATCAAATATGAACTTTATTATAAGATAAGCATAAAATTATTTATTTTAAATAATTTATTGTATACTCACAAAATTTACTTGTACCACATCATTTGCAATTTTAAACTTAAAAAGCTTAAAAAAACACATTCCTTGTCCTATAAATCAAACTCCCTCATCTCTGCTACTCACCTTCCATTTCATATCTTAATCTTAAAGTGGGAATCTGGCGATGGGTTAAATAAGTGGTCAATAATGATAGGCGATGCTGTGACAGTACTTTAACCCTATAAATCCAACTCCCTCATATAAATCTTCTATGAATTTCCTCGGTTTTCCACAACGAGACAAAATTCAAAGATTGAATATATATATATATTCTTATCTCTGCTACTCACTTCCCATTTCTTATCTTAAAGTGGGAATCTGGCGATGGATTATCTCCATTCACTCACAGCAACTTCAACTGTTGCAATCATTGCTTTTCCACTACTTTTTCTTTTCTCTTTGCTATGGATCTCAAGAAGAAACACAAACTCGAAGAAAACAGCACCAGAAGCTGGTGGAGCATGGCCTATTATTGGTCATCTCCGCCTCTTAGGAGGATCACAACCACCTCACATAAGCTTGGCTAACATGGCTGACAAATATGGAAGAATCTTCAGTATCAAGTTGGGTGTGCATAGAGCTTTGGTGGTGAGCAATTGGGAGATTGCTAAAGAATGTCTCACCATAAATGATAAAGCATTCGCCTCTCGTCCAAAGCTTGCATTCTCGGAAATTATGGGTTACAACGGTGCCATGACTGGCTTTGCGCCATATGGACCTTATTGGCGTCCAGTGCGTAAGATTGTCACTATTGAGCTCCTCTCAAATCACCGACTTGAATTGCTTAAACCTGTGAGGGATTCCGAGATAAAGACATCTCTGCAACATTTATACCAGCAGTGGAACAAGAAGAAAAGTACTAACTCCGATAAAGTATTGGTGGAGATGAAGGGATGGTTCAAAGAAGTTACTCTGAATGTTATTACGAGGATGATTGTAGGGAAGCGAATTCCAAATTCCAGTGAAGGAGGTGAAAACTTGAAATGGAAGAAATATATGGATGACTTCTTTGAACTGAGTGGAAAGTTCCTAATATCAGATGCGTTGCCGTTTTTGAGATGGTTGGACATAGGTGGAGATATGAAGTACATGAAAAAGACAGCGAAAGAATTGGACCAAGTTGTGGAGGGATGGCTACGAGAGCACAAGCAGAAGAGAGCTGAAAATAAGGCAAATAGTGAGGAAGATTTCATGGGAGTGATGCTGTCTATTCTCAGTGACGCGGAGGAACTCCATGCTGATACAATCAACAAAGCCACTTGTCTCGTACGTGCATCTCTCTTAACCAAACTGATTGCCATTAATAACATACAGAAGTTGGAAATGCTATTAATTCATTGTTGATTTCCATTAATAACATACAGAAGTTGGAAATGCTATTAATTCATTGTTGATCTTTTTATGGTATTTGATCTAATAGGGTATCATCTTGGCGGCGGAGGATACAACGTCAGTTACTCTGACATGGGCTTTGTCTCTGTTACTCAATAATCGTGACACATTAAGTAAGGTCCAACAAGAACTAGATGTTAAGGTTGGTAAGGATAGGTTGGTAGTGACGGAATCAGACACCAAAAGCTTAGTGTACCTTCAGTCCATTATTAAGGAAACGCTAAGCTTATACCCTGCTGGTCCACTATCCCTGATCCATGAAGCCATTGAAGACTGCACAGTTAATGGATATCATGTTTCAGCTGGCACTTGACTTATTACGAATCTTCATAAGATTCATCGTGATCCACTTATATGGGCAGATCCCTCTAAATTTCAACCTGAAAGATTTATGACCACACATAAAGATGTTGATGTGAGGGGACAAAATTTTGAACTGATTCCATTTGGAAGTGGTAGAAGAATGTGTCCCGGACTTTCATTTGCGCTTCAAAATTTGTCACTTATACTAGCTAATGTGTTACATTGGTTTGAGTTTGAGACCTCGTTAGATGAAGCCGTTGATATGCGTGAAGCACCTGGCCTGACGTGTTCTAAAGCAACTCCATTAGAAGTTTATGCAACTCCTCGCCTTCGTGCTTTTGTTTACAATTCCTCCAACTAATTGGTATTTTAATTTTACTATAAAAATGAGTAGATTTCAATAAATTTCTAAGGTATCATATGTCATGTATTTATACTATAGGCAATGTTTAGTATTTTAACTTTATTTTAAAAATAAGCAAAATTCATAAATTTCCAAGGCGTCGTACTTGCCATTTAATTATGTTATAGTTTAACGGGAATTAATCTTTTCGGAGTTCATGGTTGCTCCTAATAATATTGTCTGAAAGAGTCAAGCTTTAGTTCTCTTTTAAGAGTGCAATGTGCCTTACTATTACCCCTAGTACCAAGTTTTTTCAAACTAGGGCCCTTAATGTTGAGTTTAGTAGATTCTTGATTGCTTTACTCCCAAAGATTGATAGACCACAGTGTGTAAGATTTTTTTAGCGTAATATTATGGAGCCAATTTAAAGGGAATAAGAGCTTTACTTTATAATAGAAATTAAATCCTTTCGGTTCATTCAGTTACTTGATGGATGTATTGTATTAAATATTGATCATTATAAATTGTTTATCCCTCTACCTATTAGGGTTACACACACACAAAAGAACAAATAAAAGTTATAGTCTCCATCACTTAAGATTTGTGTAATTGAGGGACAAGATCAAGAGAAAGAAATCAATTTATCAAGTATTCATCTTCGTCAAACCCAATAACTAACTCAAATTCCAGATCAAGTAATTCATAGACTTGTGAAAACCATATTATTCTAAAGATCCTAAAATAATTGTTTATGCAACATTAGGGATTTTGTTGCATAATAAGATTTCCTTTTCAATTTTGGTCAATTAGTTTGTGCAATGATCTAAATTATTGTGAATCATATTAGACTATTTTTGAATCGTTGGATTTTTCAATCTAGTGTATACTGAGTAGAAGCAGTATATGTATAATAAGAACTTTGAATGAATAGATAAAACATTGAACGAGAAGTAGATTGCATCGAGTATTATCCGCATTAATTGTATTTTTCTGATAAGGCAAGAGATGACTTAGGATTAATTTAATTTCTTTAGATTATTATTTAGGTTGATTAATAAATTAAATAATTGAGTTAGAAGTGAAATTTTAAATTATGTAGTAATCTTAGTTTAATTCTATTCAAATAATTAAATACGTTTGCACATAAATTCTAATACGGTAAAGTTATCTTGATTTTAATGAAATTAGAATTGAGTTGTGTAAATTATTTAGTTAGAAATAATTAATTAAATTAATTTTTAATTAATAATGCTGAGTGTGGGGCAATTGATAGAGAAGGGATTCAAGGTGATGTTTGAGGAGGGAATGTATCTTATCCTTAACTCTAGTGGAAATGAATTGTTTAGGATCAAGATGCAGAAGAAGAGCTTCTCATTGAATCCACTCGAGGAGGAGCAAGTAGCATCCAAGTGTCAGGGAGTAATAACATAAAATCAAATGGACCTTTGTAACACCCCCTAACCCCAAACCGTCACCGGAACAGGATTATGGAGCATTACCAGGCATATCGGATAACTTATAACTAATTCATAAATATATAACATACATAGCATACTTTAATCATTTTCGTTTCATATTTGTATAAATTATGCCATTTTAGTTCCATTTCTTACTTATAACCAATTTAAACATTATTCTACAACCGTAATCACTACTCTTATACTTAAACTATACATCACCTAGGTACATGCCACATTATCAAAACAAATGTACTTCACTAAAATTTTCTTGATGGAGTCGGGATCTTTCTGGATGCTGAACTGAACCTTGAACTCTAATGACCTACGCACGGAAACAACCGTACGCTGAGTATGGGTATACTCGGTGGTATTACCATAATTCAAATTTAGAACATTAATCGATAAATTATATACATTTAATTTATATCTACAATTATTCATTAATTATCTCATACTTTAAATCAACTTGATCATTAATAACACTAAGCTATATTTCACTATCTCAATTTTCATTGGATTTTTCACATCTCATTCCAATAGTTCATTTCAATTCATGTACAATTCATTCCATGTAATTTATATTCAATATCAATTCTATTGCGATTTGTACTCACTAATATCATATAACAAAAAAAAAATTACTCTTAATCACATCATGAACTTTGGGTTCATATCTTCAAATCTCATAACTCGATTTCCAATTCACATATTAATTCACAATTTCACTTTATCATTTCTTTCCATAGCTCAATCACTCACACTTATTCAATTTTTCTCATTCCAATTGTTTACCCCAATTAACAAGACTCGGACCTTGTCGGATACACGGGTCCAACCAAACACACCAAAATGGCACCCAGTGCCTCATCGGATAGTTCTAAGCAATAAAGTGACACCCAGTATCTCATCGGCAGAGTCGAAGAAAGTGGGTACACAGTACCTCATCGAAACTATCCGAAGAAATATAGTGACACCTAGTGTCTCATCGACTCGAGGTCGAAGCATCCTTGAACACTTCCAATCCTATGGCATGCCAACTATATTCGACTCAGCCCGACTCGTTAATAGGGTTTCCGAATCACATTTCAATTCAATCACTTTCTCATACTTTCAATTCAAATCATTCCAATTTAATCACAATTTAATTCAATACATTTTTCACTTTCCAATCAGTAAACCATCAAATGCTCATACATATTCATACTTCATTTTAATTTCATTCAATTCACAATTTCTCATGGTCACAATTCAAATCAATTTTTCAATCCAATATGCATTTCAATACCACATTAATTCTTTTAATTCAAATCATATCACTAGTAGTTTTCCATTCAATTCACATACAATTAAATATCATTTAATTCCATATCGATATTCACCTTATTTTTATTTACTAAACATATTATTCAAAATTCAATAATTACTATTAATAAATTCAATACCAATACGTATTTTTCATTCAATTCAATCATGATACTTACCTCAATTTGCTTATCATGTATATTAATTTAAATTTTAACAATTAATAATTAAATTGAATTATGGTAATACTAACCGTAATTTTCTCGAATCACTCCTCATCTTTTTTTCTTTTCCTTTCTTGGTGATATCTCCGACACGATATTAGCTACGAAAAATTAAAATAATTTACAATCATCAATACAATATTAATTTTTCATCTAATACTTGAATTTCTATTTTACTTTCATCTCAATTTTGATTTAATCCTAACTAAATTCATTTATTTTTCCATCTCAATTCATACCTCATTTCTACTCAAATTTCAACTAAACTTAAACTTAACTATCTAATTTTTATCATAAATCCTTAATTTCGAGATTCTCTCAATTTAGCCCCTACTATTCAAAAATCATATTTTATTTTACAAATCAACCCTTTACTAACCTCTAACTTGAAATTCAATCAATCTAATCCCTAATTCATCAATTAATTCAACATGAACAACATCTAAAATTTACTAACTTTCAAAATTTCAACTTAAATCAAGTAGTATTTTGTTCTAGGATTCCAAAATATCAAAATTACAAGAAAATGGACTAATTTGACTTACCAAATTAAGCTTGGAACTTCAAAACCACAATTTTCCCTTTTCTTTCTTTCCTTCTTTCCTTCACTGTTTCGTTTTGAGCTTTCTGTTTCTTTCTTATTTCTTTTCTTTCTTTTGTTTATAATAATAATAATAAAATAATATAATAATATTTTAATCTAAAATATCTTATACTTAAATAATAAGTAAATTATACATATTATAACCACACAAATGTCACATTTTGGTTTATTTACTAATTTAATCCCTTTTATTTATTTATTTATTTCATAATTAAAATTTCACAATCAATTCAAATTTAGTCTTTTATCTGATTACTTTTAATTCACCCAGGAAAACCAACCCTAAAACAACGCCATTGGATCCTACTTTTGTCTACCAATCCAGCTATTGTTTGTTAGATTTTAGACCTATATTTAATGGATAATGATATGATTCATATATAATATTTTGGAAAATATCTTCGATATCTATTGATGTGGACTCAACTAATAAACTAATAAACGAATAAACAAAAGTCTACCAAAATCAATTCCAATACTTCCAAAATGACATCGTCAAAGATTTGTTTTGATTAAATTAATGAATGGAATCAATAAAATAAAGGCTTGTAGGACATTTTGTAGTGCCCGAAGCTTATTTTATCATTACGCATATAGTTAATAATAAGATTTAATTGCATTCCATTCATACTACATTAATAGCAAAATTAGATAGATTATTTCTCTTTCTTTTCACTATTATTCTGCTTTTAATGATTAAAATAATTGTTAACTCTATAATAATGATCGAATCTATGACTACGATCATGACCACGACCACGACTTCTTTTATTATTATAATTACTATAGAGTAATTTTCGGAATGGAGTTTCATTATTTTGCACGATCACCAATAATGCTTGTATGTTGAGAAAAAAAATAGCTAAGTGCTTAAAATAAAGCAAATAAAGATAAGAAATAAATAAAATTATCGTTTACTTAACTATACCGACCTGTCTTGCTTACTTAGGGTGGGTTGGGCGGTGTGTTTATCTGCGGTTAGTGTAAAAACAGCGGTGGCGGTGAGATTAGATACTTTAGCGATACTGTAGCATGAGATAAAAAGTAAACTAAACGCACCACACCGCACCCAATCGCCTATCCAAACCCACCCTTAGTTCATCACCTTTCTTTATTGCTACCAGTAATCAAACTCAGCTGCTTCAACTTATAAAATATAAGGTGAATCACAATAAGTGATGATGCTATTCCGTTTGATTGAATTAATTTCATTGATCGATATACTCAATTTTTATCCATGAGAGACACCTTATACTAGAAGACCAAAAATAAAAATAAAAAACGATATATCAGTTAAATACACTCTGTTTTCTACAAAATTTAAAGAGAGAATATATATATATTTAAAGATTAGAATTTGTTATCTTTTATCCATTAGTTAAATACAAAAGGGGATGCTATCCGTTGAATAAATGGTGAATGATGATACCCCTGCAGTGACATTAAATTAACCCTAGTAATCAAACTCTCTCATCTCTGCTATTGCATATAGATCTTAGATTAAAGTAAGAATCCAGAAATGGATTATTTTCATTCAGTCACAGCAACATCAACTGTTGCAATCATTGCTTTTCCACTACTGTTTCTTTTCTCTTTCCTATGGATCTCAAGAAGAAACACAAACTTGAAGAAAACAGCACCAGAAGCTGGTGGAGCATGGCCTATTATTGGCCATCTCCGCCTCTTAGGAGGGCCACAACCACCTCATATAAGCTTGGGTAACCTGGCAGACAAATATGGAGGAATCTTCGCCATCAGGTTGGGTGTAAATAGAGCTTTGGTGGTGAGCAATTGGGAGATTGCTAAAGAATGTCTCACCATAAACGATAAAGCGTTTGCCAGTCGCCCAAAGCTTGCAAGCTCAGAAATTTTGGGTTACAACTGTGCCATGATAGCCTTGGCACCGTATGGACCTTATTGGCGTCAAGTGCGCAAATTTGCCACTATTGAGCTCCTCTCAAATCACCGACTCGAATTGCTTAAACCTGTGCGGGAATCCGAGGTGAAGGCATCACTGCAACAATTATACCAGCTGTGGAACAAGAAGAAAAGTAGTAACTGTGGCAAAGTAATGGTGGAGATGAAGAGATGGTTCAGAGACGTTACTCTTAACGTGGTACTAAGGATTGTTGTAGGGAAGCGAATACCGAATTCATACGAAGGAGATGAAACCGTGAAATGGAAGAAGTCGTTGGACGACTTGTTTGAACTAAGTGGGAAGTTCTTAATATCAGATGCGTTGCCTTATCTGAGATGGTTGGACATAGGTGGAGATGAGAAGTCTATGAAGAAGGTAGCCAAAGAATTGGACCAAGTTGTGGAGGAATGGCTACGAGAGCACAAAGAAAAGAGAGCTGAAAATGAGGCAAACAGTGGGGAAGATTTCATGGGAGTGATGCTATCTATTCTTCGTGATGCAGAGGAGCACGATGCCGATACCATCAACAAAGCCGTCAGTCTCGTACGTGCATTTCTTAATCAAATCCTATATTTGTTTGATATTTATATTCATCATTCACCTGAATACCAATTTCAATCTGATATTAATAGTTTTACTGTAAATGATTTAATAGGGACTTACCTTAGCCGTGGAAGATACCACATCAATTACAATGACATGGGCTTTATCTTTATTACTCAATAATCGCGATGCATTGAAGAAGGTCAAACAAGAACTAGACATTCATGTTGGTAAAGATAGACTCTTAGTTACAGAATCAGATACTAAAAACTTAGTGTACCTCCAATCTGTCATTAAAGAAACACTACGCCTCTATCCTGCTGCTCCACTCGCTGTAATCCATGAAGCCATTGAAGATTGCTCAGTTCATGGATACGATATTTCAACTGGCACTTGGCTTATTCTTAATCTTCAAAAGATACAACGTGATCCACAAATATGGGAAGATCCTTTAAAATTTCAACCAGAAAGATTTATGACTACCCATAAAGATATTGATGTAAAGGGACATGACTTTGAACTTATTCCATTTAGCAGTGGAAGAAGAATGTGCCCTGGAGTTTCATTTGCGCTCAAGATTCTGGAACTTACATTAGCTAATTTATTGCACTGGTTCGAGATTGAAACTCTAACAAACGAAATAGTTGATATGCGTGAAGGTCCAGGAGTGACCAGCCCTAAAGCAACTCCATTGGAAGTTCAAATATCTCCTCGTCTTCCTACTTTTGTTTACCAATCCCGCAATTAATTTCTATTGTTTGTGTTAAGCCACATGTTTAAGCTGCTGCCACTCATCCATTTTTCTGTTTTTGTTTGAATAATTCTCTTTGATTTTAGGAGATAGTTACCAGATTTCTTGGCTTTTTTTAGATCTAATCTCTATTTTTAGTTATGGATACTAGTATATAAGTGTTGGAGTATTCAATAATAAAGTGTATTCAAGTCTTCCACTTTCATTCTAATCTAGAGCTTTCTTCTCCTCTCTTCAATATTTTTAGAAAAATTACCAACAAATTTAACGTGTAAACACTAACAGTTTGTTTGATTTTAGACGTATATTTAATAAATAATCTCCTCGTCTTCCTACTTTTATTTACCAATCCAGCAATTAACTACTATTGTTTGTTGGATTTTAGACATATGAAATATTATAAAATATCATCGATATCTATGGAATCAACTAATAAACTATAATATAATTTAAACAAAAGTTTAATCAAAATTGATTTACACACGAAATCAAAAATCAATATGAATACTTCCAAAATGACAAATTTACTTGTCATCACAGATTTGGTTTTGATTAAATTAATGAAATCTATTACTCTAGAGATCCATGTCGTGGGTCTGTTTTAATTGAACCATATGATCGGTTTTAGTGGAAAATGATGGAATCAATAAAATAAAATAAAGACTTGTTAATAATAAAATTTAATTGAAAACTTATCTTGAATATTACAGAATTATATTCACTCACAAATTTAGAATCTTGTAATCTTTAGTGCATCCGATTATAACAATCAACATCTTATATGGTTGTTGCACACGAGGAAATTGATCCTGTGAATGTGCATGAGGCGATGAAGCATCCATCTTGGCAGGAAGCTGTGAAGGAGGAATTAGATGCCCTTCTCAAGAATATTGGTTATAAATAGTTATTTAATATCAAAATGAACCCGGTGGTTCAATAGCTTGATATAAATCCAGGTTGGTGATAGAGCTATGATTATTATGAGACGTTTAGCCCAGTTGTGAGGTCTAATGCTATATGGACTGTTTTGGCTCTTGCGGTTGATCACAATTAGCCATTCAGACAACTAAAGATCAATAATGCATTTCTCAAAAGTACTTAGCAGTTGATATACTCAATTTTCAACCATGAGGGACAAAATAAATAGAGAATATATATATATATCTTTCCAACCTTAAACTAAAAGACAATATTTAACCCTATAAATCCAACTCCCTCATATAGATCTATGAATTTCCTAGGTCAATACACTGTTTTCCACAACGAGACACAAAATTCATAGAGAGAATTTATTACCTTTTGAACCATAAGTTAAACGTGAATAAATGGTGAATGATGATACCCCTGCGGCTGTGGTGACATTAAATTAACCCTATAAATCCAACTCTCATCTCCGCTATTGCATATAGATCTTAGATTAAAGTAAGAATCCAGAAATGGATTATTTTCATTCAGTCACAGCAACATCAACTGTTGCAATCATTGCTTTTCCACTACTGTTTCTTTTCTCTTTCCTATGGATCTCAAGAAGAAACACACACTTGAAGAAAACAGCACCAGAAGCTGGTGGAGCATGGCCTATTATTGGCCATCTCCGCATTTTAGGAGGGCCACAACCACCTCATATAAGCTTGGGCAACCTGGCCGATAAATATGGAAGAATCTTCACCATCAAGTTGGGTTTGCATAGAGCTTTGGTGGTGAGCAATTGGGAGATTGCTAAAGAATGCCTCACCATAAACGATAAAGCGTTCGCCACGCGTCCAAAGCTTACAAGCTCAGAACATTTTGGTTACAACTGTGCCATGATTGGCTTTGCACCATATGGACCTTATTGGCGTCAAGTGCGCAAGTTCTCCACTATTGAGCTCCTCTCAAATCACCGGCTCGAATTGCTTAAACATGTAAGGGAATTGGAGGTGAAGACATCCCTACAACAATTATACCAGCTGTGGAACAAGAAGAAAAGTAGTACCTGTGACAAAGTATTGGTGGACATGAAGAGATGGTTCAGAGATGTTACTCTAAACATAATACTAAGGATCGTTATAGGGAAGCGGATACCGAATTCATACGAAGGAGATGAAACCGTGAAATGGAAGAAGTCGTTAGACGACTTTTTTGAACTAAGTGGGAAGTTCTTAATATCAGATGCGTTGCCTTATCTGAGATGGTTGGACATAGGTGGAGACGAGAAGTCTATGAAGAAGGTAGCCAAAGATTTGGACCAAGTTGCGGAGGAATGGTTACGAGAGCACAAGGAAAAGAGAGCTGAAAATGGGGCAAATAGTGAGGAAGATTTCATGGGACTGCTACTATCTATTCTCAGTGATACAGAGGAGCACGACGCGGATACCATCAACAAAGCCATCAGTCTCGTACGTTCATTTCTTAACTGAATCTGGAAAAATAAGTGTTTGATATTTATATTCATTTTTCAAAGGAATTCCAATTTCAAACCGATATTAATGGTCTGATGGTAAATGATTTAACAGAATCTTATCTTAGCGGCGGAAGATACCTCGGCAATCACAATGACATGGGCTTTGTCTTTATTACTCAACAACCGTGATGCATTGAACAAAGTCAAACAAGAACTAGACATGCATGTTGGCAAGGATAGACTCCTAGTGACTGAATCAGACACCAAAAACTTAGTGTACCTTCAATCTGTGATTAAGGAAACACTACGCATATACCCTGCTGCTCCACTCAGTGTAATCCATGAAGCTATTGAAGACTGCTCGGTTAGTGGATATCATGTTTCAGCTGGTACTTGGCTTCTTCTCAATCTTCAAAAGATACAACGTGATCCACAAATATGGGAAGATCCTTCAGAATTTCGACCAGAAAGATTTATGACTACTCATAAAGACATTGATGTAAAAGGACATGACTTTGAACTGATTCCATTTAGTAGTGGTAGAAGAATGTGCCCTGGAATTTCGTTTGCGCTTAAGATTTTGGAACTTACATTAGCTAATGTGTTGCATTGGTTTGAGATTGAGACACTATCAGGAGAAGCAGTTGATATGCGAGAAGCTCCAGGATTGACGAGCCCTAAAGCAACTCCATTGGAAGTTAAAATAACTCCTCGCCTTCCTGCCTTTGTTTACCAAATGGCCAACTAATTGATATTGTTGGTTGGATTTTTTTTTACCAAAATAAACTAATGATTTCAAGTCTCAATGCCTGTTGATATTTCTCATTGAGCAATTATGTTCTCAAGTCTTAATCCAAGTGACCAGTTGAAGGATAACTTTTCTCATTGAACTTGTGTTTTCAAGGATACCCGTACAAATACTCTGAGTTCCAAAAGAAGAAAAGGGTTGCTAGCTACAAGATGTATCGTGTTGAAGGTAAGGTCAAAGGGTCATTGAGGTTGAGCTTTAGGTGGCTGAAAGATACGTTCACACAAGCTGTTTATGGGTGGTGGTGATTGTAGCAGTTTCTGGGCTCTTTTGTTTCTAGTTGCTCTTATAATTTGTCTTGCTTGTATCCAAGGTATGTGTGAAAAAGAAATTTCAATTTTAAAAGGAAGGTTTTTGATAAAATTCTTGATGTGGACTGACTTGATGTAAGTTTGGTTAATTCTGCTCTTACCTGAAAAAGATAAGTACATAGTAGGTGTGTACCTTATATTGCATGAGTTACAATTTTCATACGGATCAGTTTTTGAACCCTTTTCTACTAAGCATATAAAGGAGGTTTGATCCTCTAAATGGTGCTGCGTTTACAATTTAATGCTGATATTTATCAATTGCAAGAAAGTGAAGTACAAATCAATGGGAAGTTACTCAGTCATGTTTTTGTTTATGACATAGTGACCAACCACATCTTAACTAATAGCTGTTGACCTTGGCCTGCCATGCAACAGCAGAGAAGCATTGAAGCTCAACCAGTACAACAGCAACATTTTGTTCATGTGTAACTAGATTTAGTTCTTATGTAATTTGTATTTAAAGTTAGTAATATTAGTTACTGATTTGAATGATGTTCAAATGTGAAATGGCTGATAAGTCAGCTTTATTTTGTGTGTAATTTAAGCTATGTTAGTAAAGCAATTAGTGGGAGCAGTTATGTATTAGGAAACTGTCATGTAACTTATGTTTTTATCTTAATGAAAATCAATATGTAATCAATTTTTCAGTTTTCAATTTTGTTCAATTCTCTTAGTTAGATATTGAAAGAGTCTAGTTAATACCATTGAATCTGAGTTTAGTTCTAAAATCTTAAATTTGATTGAAAAACTTAAAAAAATTTCTTTCCAAAACTTTAAATTATACACTAAATTTTTTATAATAATCATGATGAAAAAAAATTTCTCAATTAACTTATGTATTATTTAAAAAATAAAAAATCATAATATCTTAGAATAACATCAATGATATTGATTGAGATCCAATATCACAAGATAGTTAATTAAATTAATCAGACTACAATATTCATCTCTAAACTAAATTAATGAAATCTATCTCTCAAGAGATCCATATGATCGGATATTTTTAATCACAAACAAATAAATGTTTTATCATTGAATAAAAATATATTTTGAATAGATAACCAATAGATTTATACATTGGATATTTTCTTGGACAATTCCGAAATTTGTATTATTTTATAGGTACGTATTAGAAGAATAAAGCATAATCCAACAGCTTATTTAGTGGAAAACAAAAGGAAACAAAAAAAAAAAGTAAAATAAAGGCTTGACATTTCTTCATTACCCCAAGCTTATTTTATCATTACACATTTATTTAATAAATAAATTTTAATTTTATTCCATTAAAAACTATAGACTTGTCTTTAAGTACATCTCTATTGTGTTTTAGTACGTCATTGCTATCGTGCTCAAGTTGGGTGTGCATAGAGCTTTGGTGGTGAGCAATTGGGAGATTGTGATAAGCAATAAAAGAAACATGTTTTTAATTCTATTTTTGATGCATTTTTAGATGATTTATTATGAAAATTAGTGAATTTGATGATCCTAATCCTTTTAATTTATGTTTCTATATTTAGGTGAGCATAGGGGCTGAAAGGAGTGAAAAATAAGCCAAAGTCGATCTAAAAGAGTTGTTTTCAGTATCCACACGACCTGAGCACTTCCACATAGGCTGGCCACACACCCGTGTGACTCACACGGGCTGGCCACATGCCCATGTGCCAGCCCATGTCGATTTTGCACCCTGTTTCCCAAACACGTGAAAAAACTCGATTTTTAGGCTTTCTGAGTATTAAAATCTATAAATAACAATTAGAAGAAGACCTAAGAGAGCACTCAGAGAAGAACGAAGAAAAGACTCGAAAAATGCCACCGGATTCAACTCAAAAGCGGATCTCCTTCAATAGTATTTAGCTGTCGATATATTCAGTTTTCAACCATGAGAGAGACAACATAAAAAGATAGAATATAAAACTTTCAAAACTTATATTAAAAGAAAAAAACAAAAAATAAAAAAGATGTTACGGCTGAATAAGAGGTCAATAATCGAGAGAACCATGATAATACCTAACCATATATATATATATATATATGTATATAATGAAGAGAGAACCATGATAATCTGTAACCATATATATAATGGAGAGAAAATCATATATTTAATGATAAAAAAGTTATTTTCGTTGAATGAGTAAACGGTGATGATTGTACCTAATTATATATATATATATATATATATATATATATATATATATATAAAGAGAGAACCATGATAGTATTTAACTATATATAATGGAGAGAGAACCATAAATTCAATTTCTCTATATGAATAATCATACCTAACCATTCATACATATGTATGTATTTAATGGAAAGAACCATGATAATACTTAATCATATAAATATATATAATTGAGAGAAAACCATAAATTAAAAAATAGAAAAAGACTTTCCTGTACGAATAGTCGATGATGAGGGTACCTAACCCTATAAATCCAACTCCCACATCTTATCTATTGCATGCAGATCATAGATTTAACCATTGAAGTAGCAATCTAGCAATGGATTATTTCCATTCAGTCACAGCAACTTCAACTGTTGCGATCATTGCTTTTCCACCACTGTTTCTTTTCTCTTTCCTATGGATCTCAAGACGAAACACAAACTTGAAGAAAACAGCACCAGAAGCTGGTGGAGCATGGCCTATTATTGGCCATATCCGCCTCCTAGGAGGGCCACAACCACCTCACATAACCTTGGCTAACATGGCTGTCAATTATGGAGGAATATTCATTATCAAGTTGGGTGTACAGAGAGCTTTGGTGTAGAGGCGAAGCTAGGGGGGTTGGCAGGGGCCTTGACCCCCTAAAATGAAAGCTTAGTATTTAGACCATTTAAAATTTTTTATAATTTTAAATTAGTAAAAATAAAATTACACTTTGGTCCCCTTAAAATTATAAAAATTCGATTAATCCTTTAAAAATTATAAAAAAAATTAATATTTCATTCAACCTTAAAAAATTGTTCTTACTTCGCCCTGCTTTGGTGATGAACAATTGAGAGATTGCAAAAGAATGTCTTTACCATAAACGATAAAACATTTGCAACTCGTCCAAACCTTGCATGCGCGGAGCTTATGGGTTACAACAGAGCCATGATTGGCTTTGCATCATATGGACTTTATTGGAGTCAAATGCGCAAGATTTCCACTATTGAGCTCCTCTCAATTTTTTTTCTTCATTCAAACTGATATGTTGTAAATACAATAAGAACAACATTCAAAAGAGCACACTAAAATTGATTTTACTTAAAACAAACACGCACTCATCACTAGTAGCTTATTCTAATTATGGATGCAGTCAGCACGCGCATTCTGCGGATATAGTCCGCATTTCTTCAATCCCGCCATATTGAGCACAGTTTCATGTGTCCGCAAATTTGTTCTCACTTAGACAGTCCGCCATGCTTGTATCATATATGAACTGTCTGCATAATGTCAGTTCACGAGACAATTCCTCAAATAACAATCCACAAATTAATTCGTATTTAGACTGTTTGCCATTTGTGCGAGCTGCTGGTTGACCATCTCTATCAAATGAAGTAATTGATATATGTGAAGGTATTGATATGTATGAAGGTCTAAAATTCACGAATCTTAAAATAACTCCATTAAAAGTCTTCCTACTTTTGTTGATGAATCCAATAATTAATTGCTACTGTTTGTTGGATTTTAGATTATATTTAATAAATAATTATATAAAAGATGTTGAAAAATCGAAACCCCATATTATAAAATAATAGATCCTTATTAAATAAATGAAATCTATTGCTCACGAGATCCACGAGGTGGCCCTGTTTTTAATTGGACCATATGATACCTGTTTAACTACGTTATCTAATTATTGTTCTATAAAAAAGGTATTGGACAAATGGAAAGTGAAAAAAGATTAATTTTTTTATATGACGAAGGATGATTGTGTTGGAAGAAAATTTGCAGATCCAAGAAAAAAAATTACTTGAGATGATAAGACAATTTGTAATAGTTTGCGGTCAATAGTATTTATTAAAGACAAAAAAAAAAAAAAAAAAATGCTATCGGTTGAATAAGTGGTCAATAATGATAGGCGATGCTGTGACATTACTTAACCCTATAAATCCAACTCCCTCATATAAATCTTCTATGAATTTCCTCGGTTTTCCACAACGAGACAAAATTCAAAGATTGAATATATATATATTCTTATCTCTGCTACTCACTTCCCATTTCTTATCTTAAAGTGGGAATCTGGCGATGGATTATTTCCATTCAGTCACAGCAATTCCAACTGTTGCAATCATTGCCTTTCCACTACTGTTTCTTTTCTCTTTCCTATGGATCTCAAGAAGAAACAAAAACTCGAAGAAAACAGCACCAGAAGCTGGTGGAGCATGGCCTATTATTGGTCATCTGCGCCTCTTAGGAGGGCCACAACCACCTCACATAAGCTTGGCTAACATGGCTGACAAATATGGAAGAATGTTCGCTATCAAGTTGGGTGTGCATAGAGCTTTGGTGGTGAGCGATTGGGAGATTGCTAAAGAATGTCTCACCACAAATGATAAAGCGTTTGCCTCTCGTCCAAAACTTGCAAGCTCGGAACTTTTGGCTTACAACAGAGCCATGTTTGGCTTTGCACCGTATGGACCTTATTGGCGTCATATGCGCAAGATAGCCACTATTGAGCTCCTCTCCAATCACCGACTCGAATTACTTAAACATGTAAGGGAATCCGAGGTGAAGACATCTCTGCAACAGTTGTACCAGCTGTGGAACAAGAAGAGAATTGCTAACTCTGATAAAGTATTGGTAGAGATGAAGGGATGGTTCAAAGAAGTTACTCTGAACGTGATTATGAGGATGATTGTAGGGAAGCGAATTCCAAATTCCAGCGAAGGAGTTGAACAGTTGAAATGGAAGAAGTCGATGGATGACTTCATTGTACTAAGTGGAAAGTTCTTAATATCAGATGCTTTGCCGTTTCTGAGATGGTTGGACATATGTGGAGACATGAAGTGCATGAAGAAGACAGGGAAAGAATTGGACCAAGTTGTGCAGGGATGGCTACGAGAGCACAAGCAGAAAAGAGCTGAAAATAAGGCAAATGGTGAGGAAGATTTCATGGGAGTGATGCTGTCTATTCTCAGTGATCGGGAGGAACACCATGCTGATACAATCAACAAAGCCACTTGTCTCGTACGTGCATATCTCTTAACCAAATAGATTGTTATTAATGACATATTTAAATTGTTTTTGGTCAAGATTGCTATTAATAACATACATAAGTTGGAAATGCTATTATTTCATTGTTGATCTTTTCATGGTATTTGATCTAACAGAGCCTTGTCTTAGCCGCGGAGGATAGCACATCAATCACATTGACATGGGTCTTATCTCTGCTACTCAATAATCGTGACAAATTGAGTAAAGTCCAACAAGAACTAAATGTTCACGTTGGTAAGGATAGATTACTTGTGACCGAATCAGACACAAAAAACTTAGTGTACCTTCAATCTATCATTAAGGAAACTCTACGCTTATACCCTCCTGCTCCACTCTCCGTGATCCATGAAGCCATGGAAGATTGCACGGTTAATGGATACCATGTTTCAGCTGGCACCTGGCTTATTATGAATCTTTATAAGATTCATCATGATCCACTTATATGGGCAAACCCTTTTGAATTTCAACCTGAAAGATTTATGACTACTCACAAAGACATTGATGTGAGAGGACAGAATTTTGAACTGATTCCATTTGGAAGTGGTAGAAGAATGTGCCCTGGAGTTTCATTTGCACTTCAAATTTTGCTTTTTACACTAGCTAATGTATTGCATTGGTTTGAGTTTGAGACTCCGTCAAACGAAGCTGTCGATATGAGTGAAGCACTTGGGTTAACGAATTCTAAAGCAACTCCATTAGAAGTTCATATAACTCCTCGCCTTCCTGTTTTTGTTTACGATACCACTAACTAATTGGTATTATAATTTTATTATAATAAAATGAGTAGAATTCAATAAATTTCGTACCATAATTGTCATGTAATTGTATCATATGCAAGGTTTTTTTATCCAATTAAATATGTGAACTTATCTTTAAAGTTTATTTAGTCTACTTAGATTCTTGAACTTGATTTCTTGATTCAAATTGATAACTGCAGTTGGTTTTATGATCCAAATTGGTACATATAGTAAATAATTTATTCGAACCAGTTTGAACTATGAAACAAAGTTCACGCTGAACCAAAAAGTCAATTGTTCAGGGCACCTAATTGGATAAAAAAAAGTTCAGGTACCAAATTGAACCTGAAAGTCTAGTTTAGGTACCAAAAAAAAAAACCTTAATTACTAATTTAAACCTTGAATTCAGGTACCAAAATATATATTTACCTTTTATTTTCAGATATCAATTAAAGATTGTTTCTCTAAAAAAATTCTAGAACCAAATACTTCAAAATGATAAAGACTGTACCTTTTCAAATATTTTATTTCTTCACACATTATTTCCTAGTACGTAGTACACATGCTAGAAGAATGTAAAATAAAATTAAGTGGATGAAAGTAAAATTAAATTAATAAAACTAAGAGGCTGTTAAATGTAATGTGAATAAGAAGTGATGCAATTCCGCTCGATTAAATATATATATAAAGGAGAGATAAGCTTTCCTTGAATGAATAGTGAATGAGCATACTATATAATAGTGAGAATCATAATTAAACGATAAAAGATAAAAGATACTTTTGTTGAATAAGTAAACAATGATGATATATACATAATAGAGAAAGAACCATGATAATACTTAACTATATATATAATGGTGAGAGAACTATAAATATTGTTACATTGAAGGTTCAGTGGATTTCATCTTTGGAAATGGTCTCTCCCGCTTTGAAGTTAGTAACGTAATCTCTGACCTGTATTAAGCAATTAATCTTATATACATATGTTGATTTGTGGGATGTGTTGATTTCAGGGATGTCACGCGCATGCAATAGCGACGTTAACAGGAGCCGGAACAGCACAAGTTGTCGAAATTTATAAATTCTTTGAAAGTTTTTAAAATTTTAATATGAATTTTACTCGCATCTTAAATTGTCTTAAAAAGTATTTTACTTTCGACTAGATTTGAAAGTGCTGGGAAAATTTGTGCCAACAAAAGTTTTGCATTTTACTGGCACTTGTGGCCAGCCCGCCGGAAAATTTTACTAGCACGAGCTTAGCCGGCGGTCAAATAAATGCCAGTAAAATTATTATAGGCCTTTTTCTTACTTTTACCGACGCTTATAAATACCAGTAAAAATGAGTTATTTTGTAATGACATGTTTTAACACGCTCAAGCACATGATCTTTTGCATTAATAAAAATATTAATGACAATTAAGTCAAGATTGAGTCAGCTCAATGAAATTAATTTTTAACCCCTAAAAAGTCAGCAAATTTGACTTTTTTCTCCTATTACCAAAACTTGTTTGAAACATGGGTTAAGATTGGCATATGGCACTTAAATAGTACATTTTGTTATCTATCTCTCTCAATAATGATATAAAAGGAAAAACCATTATCTATCTTATTTATTTTTGGGTAAATCTACATTTTGGTATCTAAACTTAGTTTCAAGTTTCAAATTAGTACCTAATGTTTTTTTTTTGTCCAATTAAATACGTGAATGTGTCTTTAAAGTTCAATTTGGTACTTAAAGTTTATTTTGGTCTAATTAGACACTTGAACTAGGTTTCTTGGTTCAAATTGGTATCTGCATTAAGTTTTATGGTCCAAATTAGTACATACAGTAAATAATTTATTTGAACCAGTTTGAACTACGAAACTAAATTCATGTACTAATTTGAACCAAAAAGTCAATTGCTCAAAAACCTAATTGGATAAAAGCCTAATTTAGGTGTCAAATTTCAATCTATTTATTGTTCTATAAAAATGGTATTGGACAAATGGAAATTGAACATTTCCTCATCAAACTTTATAAGATACTAAGGAACTGTATGCTTATTCATACCACATTAATAATATACAGCAAAAATTTAACGATTGTTGAAAGATGAGTTAGATTACTTTTCTCTTTCCTTTCACTATTAAAATAATCGTTAACTCCATGATAATAGTAATGATTACGTATGGTATGGTAACCCTGATCATGACCATGGTTTCTTCTCTTATTAAAATTACTATGTATTATTCTATTCACTTTTGCAATGGAGTCAAACCAGTGGATAACTTTTATAATTTTTATTTACCATTCATTATTTTGTACAACTACCAAAATGTATGAGATTTAACCACCGAGTATTTTTAAAATCTTTTTCATGATATTGTTACTGTAGGAATATATTACATCGATGCATGAAAAGTTAAAATAAAAATTCTAATATATTATTATCAACTATTTTTTCTCCACAAAAATTTAATTGAAAACTTATCTTGAATATTACATAATTATATTTACTCACAAATTTAGAATCTTATAATCTTTAGTGTATCCGATTATAACAATCAACATCTTATGTTTACAAGAGCCAAGGCTAGTGTTTTTAAAACCAAGGTCTATATGGTTGTTGCACACGAGGAAATTGATCTTGTGAATATGCATGAGGCGATGAAGCATCCATCTTGGCAGGAAGCTGTGAAGGAGGAATTAGATGCCCTTCTCAAGAATGGTACTTAGTCTCTGTAAGTTTTTCCCCTAAGAAGAAAGCCTATTAGTTGTAAATGGTTATTTAATATCAGAATGAACCCCGATGGATCAATAGCTTGATATAAATCCAGGTTGGTGACAAAAGTGATAGGCTATGATTAATATGAGACGTTTAGCCCAATTGTAAGGTCTAATACTATATGGACTGTTTTGGCTCTTGCGGTTGATCACAATTAGCCATTTTGACAACTAAAGATTAATATGTATTTCTCAATAATATTTAGCAGTCGATATACTCAGTTTTCAACGATGGGAGACAAAATGAAAAGAGAATATATATATATCTTTCTTTCCAACCTTATATTAAAAGACAAAAAAAAAATGCTATCGGTTGAAAGAGTGGTCAATAATGATAGGCGATGCTGTGACATTATTTAACCCTATAAATCCAACTCCCGCATATAGATCTATGAATTTCCTAGGTCAATACACTGTTTTCCACAACGAGACCCAAAATTCATAGAGAGAATTTATTACCTTCTGAACCATAAGTTAAAAGGCAAATAGGGATGCTATCGGTTGAATAAATGGTGAATGATGATACCCCTGCGCTGCGGTGACATTAAATTAACCCTATAAATCCAACTCTCTCATCTCTGCTATTGCGTATAGATCTTAGATTAAAGTAAGAATCCAGAAATGGATTATTTTCATTCAGTCACAGTAACATCAACTGTTGCAATCATTACTTTTCCACTACTGTTTCTTTTCTCTTTCCTATGGATCTCAAGAAGAAACACAAACTTGAAGAAAACAGCACCAGAAGCTGGTGGAGCATGGCCTATTATTGGTCATCTCCGCCTCTTAGGAGGGCCACAACCACCTCATATAAGCTTGGGTAACCTGGCAGACAAATATGGAGGAATCTTCACCATCAGGTTGGGTGTGCATAGAGCTTTGGTGGTGAGCAATTGGGAGATAGCTAAAGAATGTCTCACCATAAACGATAAAGCGTTTGCCACTCGTCCAAAGCTTGCAAGCTGGGAAATTTTGGGTTACAACTCTGCCATGATAGCCTTTGCACCGTATGGACCTTATTGGCGTCAAGTGCGCAAATTCGCCACTATTGAGCTCCTCTCAAATCACCGACTCGAATTGCTTAAACCTGTGCGGGAATCCGAGGTGAAGGCATCACTGCAACAATTATACCAGATGTGGAACAAGAAGAAAAGTAGTAACTGTGGCAAAGTAATTGTGGAGATGAAGAGATGGTTCAGAGATGTTACTCTTAACGTGATACTAAGGATTGTTGTAGGGAAGCGAATACCGAATTCATACGAAGGAGATGAAACCGTGAAATGGAAGAAGTCGTTGGACGACTTGTTTGAACTAACTGGAAAGTTCGTGGTATCGGATGCCTTACCGTATCTGAGATGGTCGGACTTTGGTGGCGACAAAAAGCTTATGAAGAAGGTAGCCAAAGAATTGGACCAAGTTGTGGAGGAATGGCTACGAGAGCACAAAGAAAAGAGAGCTGAAAATGAGGCAAACAGTGAGGAAGATTTCATGGGAGTGATGCTATCTATTCTTCGTGATGCAGAGGAGCACGATGCCGATACCATCAACAAAGCCGTCAGTCTCGTACGTACATTTCTTAATCAAATCCTATATTTGTTTGATATTTATATTCATCATTCGCCTGAATACCAATTTCAATCTGATATTAATAGTTTTACGGTAAATGATTTAATAGGCACTTATCTTAGCTGCGGAAGATACCACATCAATTACAATGACATGGGCTTTATCTTTATTACTCAATAATCGCGATGCATTGAACAAGGTCAAACAAGAATTAGACATTCATGTTGGTAAAGATAGACTCTTAGTTACAGAATCAGATACTAAAAACTTGGTGTACCTCCAATCTGTCATTAAAGAAACACTACGCCTCTATCCTGCTGCTCCACTCGCTGTAATCCATGAAGCCATTGAAGATTGCTCAGTTCATGGATACGATATTTCAACTGGCACTTGGCTTATTCTTAATCTTCAAAAGATACAACGTGATTCACAAATATGGGAAGATCCTTTAAAATTTCAACCAGAAAGATTTATGACTACCCATAAAGATATTGATGTAAAGGGACATGACTTTGAACTTATTCCATTTAGCAGTGGTAGAAGAATGTGCCCTGGAGTTTCATTTGCGCTCAAGATTCTGGAACTTACACTAGCTAATGTATTGCATTGGTTCGAGATTGAAACTCTAACAAACGAAATAGTTGATATGCGTGAAGGTCCAGGATTGACCAGCCCTAAAGCAACTCCATTGGAAGTTCAAATATCTCCTCGTCTTCCTAATTTTGTTTACCAATCCCACAATCAATTACTATTATTTGTTTGATTTTAGACCTATATTTAATAGATAATCGTCTTCCTACTTTTATTTACCAATCCAGCAATTAATTACTATTGTTTGTTGGATATTAGACATATGAAATATTATAAAATATCATAGATGTCTATGGAATCAACTAACAAACTATAATATAATTCAAACAAAAGTGATAAGTATGACTCCTATTTCAGTCAAATTTGAAAAATAATCTTCTAGTCAAACTCTATTTATTTGTTTCAATCAAACACTGATTAGTTTAGATTATTTTATTAATATTTGACATATGAATTTAGCCTATAAATAGGCTCTCTTACAACCTTAGAAAATACACCCATTAAATATTAGAACTCATAACACATTTAGAGAATTTTGTGTTTACCTTTTGAGAGTTCTTTATTTTTGGGTTTTTGGAGTTTAGTTTTTATCTCTATCTTTTGTACTCTTCGTTTCTTTTGCCACTATAGTAAAATTATCTTTGCCCGTAATTTTTTATCCACTTTGGAGGAGTTTTTACACATTAAATTTTTATGTTCAATTTCTCAATTTCTTTTGCTATTTTTTTACTTGTTCTTTGCTTAATCGGGTCGATCTCTAACAAGTGATATCAGAGCTAGTTCAATTTTTATAGATCAGCCCATTCAGATATGGCAGCAACAAAGTTTGAAATTGAGAAGTTCGGTGGTGAGACAAATTTCAATCTGTGGCAAGTTCGGATGATGACAATTCTAGTTCAATCCAGTTTGAAAAAGGTTGTTACCGGGAAAAAGCCTGCGAATCTAAATAAAATAGAATGGGAAGAGCTTGATGAAAAGATTTTGTCTGCAATCCAGTTGTGCCTCGCGAATATGGTATTGCAGGAGGTATTGATGGAGAAGACCTCATCTACCTTATGGAAAATGTTAGAAACTCTTTGTGCAACTAAGTCTCTGGCTAACCATTTAGTGTTAAAACAACATCTATTTACGTTTTGCATGAACGAAGGTGAGCTTCTTAGAGATCACATCAATCAATTCATTACTCTTTTAAATAATTTAAAGAACATTGAGGTTCATATTGATGATGAAGATCAAGCTATGCTATTATTTTGCTCTTTACCCCCTTCATACAAGTCTTTCAGAGAGAACCTGATTTATGGCAAAGACAAACTCTCGTTCGAAGATGTGAAGGGTTATTTGTTGAGTAAAAACAAACTCGACAATAAGCTTCATTTGGATAGCAAGCAGATAGGCAAGCTTCCGTTTTGATAGCATCAAAGAAACAAGACAAAAGGTGTCGCTATTGTAAAAAGTTAGGTCACGTCAAAGCAGATTGTTATAAACTGTGAAATAAAAGAGCTACTAAGAGCAATGAGGAAGATGTAGCTGATGCTAATTTGGCTATAACAGCCCGATTTCAACCCTAATCGGAATAGTGATTTCAGGACCACAAATTCGAGTCTGAAAAATATTTTAATATTATTTTTTGAGTTTATCATGTGTTAATTTGTTTGTGTGAAATTTTCGTGTTTTAATTTTTGTTTTTTTTTTGAGTGACCGATTAAAGAAAATGGCTTAATCGCGTAAAATAAAAATTTAAGGGTTAAATCTAAAAGTATCTAATTGTTGTTGTCTTTCTAAAGTAGGGGATTTATGATGCAATAAAACCAAAATATAGTTAGTGGGTGGTATTGGTCAAAATAACCTTGTATTATAAGGTTTAAAAATTTAGAAACAAAGGTTAAATAAGTATACTAATAATTATGACAATATATGTAACATTATATCAAATTAAACTCCATATTTCTCCATCTTTCTTAACCGAAACTAAACTAAAGAAAACAAAGAAACAAAGCTAGGTATTTGGCCATTGATTAGTTTGATTCAAGGTGAGTTCTAGCTCAGTTTTTGATGATTTTTATGTTTTTGAGATCGTTGCTTCGAATACTTCAAAACCCGTGTCTTAATTTTGTGAATTTTGATGCTTTTGAAATGTGCCATTGATTAATGTTTGATTATTATGATGTTAGTAAGTGAAATATGAAATATATGTGTTAGATTAATATGTTTTGTCTTTGAATTTTTGGTGAATTTGAGTAATTAGGGCTAAATTGTGAAAATAAAATTTGAAGGGACTAAAATGTGAAATAAATGTAATATGAGGACTTGTATGAAGACAAGGAACATTCGACCCTAGCATGGTGTGTGCAAATTTTGTGTATTTTGTATTTTATGCACTAGGGACTAAATTGTAAAAATTGTAAAATGTCAGGGGCAAAATGGTAATTTGCCATTTATGTGTTTTTGGACTAAATTGAATGCAATTATATTTAAATTAGTTTATTTTGAATACATTTAGATCAAGAACCAAAGAAATCAAAGTTGGATCGATGAAAAACCAAAGTCGTCGATTAATCGTCCTGTTTCGATTTTCATCGTCCGAGGTAAGTCTATTAGCAAATAAATTTCGTTAAATTAGAATGTATATGAATTTTATATGCTGAATTTAATTGTACGAATTTTTCCTACTAATAGTCGAATGTATGGATGCTTGCAAGTTTTGGGTACGAGTTCGATTTTACTAAGATACGATGTTTGAAAAGCTTAGAATGAATCTTAAAGAATAAGTAGGATCTCCTATATAAGAATTATGTGTAAGATCGACTTTATATCAGTGATATTCAGGCTCTGTGCCTAGCAGGCTTTATGCCGGTAAATTTTATCGGGCTTTATGCCTAGCAGGCTTTATGTTGGTGTATTAGATCAGGCTTTATGCCTAGCAGGCTTCGTGCCGATGTATCATATCTGGATTTGTGATTAGAAGGCTTTATGTCGATGTGGTATCGAATGGGATTAATAAGTTATAATGATAAGGTATGTGAAATTTAATTACCTATTTGATAATTAGGTAAGTAATTTGGTTGGTTATATAACAAAAATGATACACATTGCTATTATATGTATATGTGTTTATATAATAGGTATATTACGCCTTATGTTAATTATTGGTTTATGATTGGGAGCTTGTGTTTAAGCAAATGGCTATGACAAAAATGACTTGAGATTAATGAATGTATTAGTAATGTTTATATATGTGTATATTCGGCTTTGATAAATTGCTTATGAAATTATATGATTTTTATATATATATATTTGTTAAAGGCTTACTAAGCTAAGTTAGCTTACTTTGTATTTTATTTGTCATTGATTTATAGATTTTAGGGGTTGTTACGTGTTCGGGGATCGTTAGCGAAGTCAATCACACGTCGTCTACTTTCGGTATTTTTAAAAATTTTTATTTCGAACTTATGGCATGTATAGGCTAATATGTATTTTGGTCTGATTTTGGACATGTATATAATAAGCCATTCAAAAATGACTTGTTCATTTTGTAAATCTTGAAATTTATGCTTTTGCTTGATGGTTGTGTGTGGTTATGATTGGTTGATTAGGTTTTGGCATGTATATATATGTGTCTAGCAATGAATTAAATAAATGGTGTGTTTTGATTAAAGGTTAAATATGAGTAGTGCATATATTTAGCTAGTATTCGGCTAGGGTGTTTGACTAGTTAGGCTCGGTTTTAAATGACAAAGAATGTACATGATCTAAATGACATGGAAGTTAATTTGGATGATTGATATTTGAAAGTGTTAATTAGTTGTATATATATGAATTAGTGGTATGATAATTCACATGCGAATTAGATATGGGAATCATGTTTGCGGTTGAAGATAACATATTAGATATGTTAATTAGCTTGCAAATTAGATATTTATGATTTGGCATTTATATTCTAAAATGGTTAAAATTTAATCTAGTAAAATGCATATACAAATATAATGTTTAAAATGAAATGATATGGTAATTGAACATAGAAATGGTTTATGGTTTTAGGGTGTTATTTGTATGGTTTGATGATGTTAAAATATAATTGGTCATGAATAGAATTACTTAACATTTTATTAGTAAATGATTATTGAATTGTGAGATATGACTAAAGTATTTCAATAGGTGCATGTATAATGTTTATTAAATATTACGTGTGTTATTTAGATAATGGTATAAGTTGGAAAGATGTAATATGCGAAAATATTTAGTTTTATAAAATGGTATGATCATTGATTTGCTATGAAATGGATATAATCAAATAGGTGTCTCGATATATATATATATATATATGCTTGGTATATAAAATAAAATATGATTGATTATAAATTGAGTATTCGAATATCCTAGAAACGATGGTCACATGGCTTGAATTTTTGTAATTATCAATTATGTACAAGTTGGTTTTGATATTTGAAGGCTTGGCTTGAAAGTTTTGAATTAGCAAATGTAATTGAAATGGTTAGATATTGTATTATAGTTCGTTTATTAATTTTTTTTTACATTACTGTGCTAATGAATTGTGAAAAATGTCTTATTTGAACTGTGTTTTGTTTGGTGATGCCTCATAACCCTAGTCTAACGACGGACATAGGTTAGGGGTGTTACATTGGCCGATTAAAGCAGTGATGATTTCTTGTTAGTGTCAAAGAGCGATAACTCCAAGCTCACGTCCAACTGGATCCTAGATTCAGGATGTTCTTTCCACATGTCTCCCAATAGAGAACGGTTCTCCAAATATAGTTCGGATGAAGGTGGAGATGTGCGCATGGGAAACGATTCGTCTAGTAAGGTAATTGGCATTGGTACTATTAAAATTAGGACACACGATGGGGCGATTAGGACACTCTCTGATATCAGGCATGTACCTGATTTACAAAAGAATCTCATCTCCTCGAGTATTTTAGACTTGAAAGGATGCAGAATCAACATCAAGTCGAGCGGCATTAAAATATCTCATGGAGTCCTCGTTTTGTTAAAAGGTAAAAGAACTGGCAGTCTTTATATTCTGGAAGGTTCTACAAAGGATCGGTGAAACAGACGTCCTAAATCGATCTGAGTCGAAGTCAACTCGTTTGGAGCGGAGGCAACTTGGTCATAGGAGAGAAAAATGTATGACCGTTTCGTTGAAGAGAGGTTCTTTTTTGGATGCAGGTTTTGAAAAGTTAGGGCACTGTGTTCGTGAAAATCAGACCCGGGTTAGTTTTGATTTTGCAGTGTACAAGTCGAAGGCTAGAAGTCTTCCAGTTTCTAAGCACAGATTCGACTCAGTTAATTCCCATCATAGTTCAAGATAGGCTCGTGGCGAGCTTTGGTAAAGATGGCGTTGTAGAAATATGAGTCAAGGTGGAGATTTGTTAAGTATGACTCCTATTTCAGTTAAATTTGATAAATAATCTTCTAGTTAAAATCTGTTTATTTGTTTCAATCAAACACTGGTTAGTTTAGATTATTTTATTATTATTTGACATATGAATTTAGCCTATAAATAGGCTCTTTTACAACCTTAGAAACTATACCTATTAGATATTAGAACTCATAACAAATTTAGAGAATTTTGTGTTTATATTTTGAGGATTCTTTATTTTCGGGTTTTCTGGGTTTAGTTTTTATCTCCATCTTTTGTACTTTTCGTTTCTTTTGCCATTATAGTAAAATTATCTTTGCCGGTGGTTTTTTATCCTCTTTGGAGGAGTTTTTTCACGTTAAATTTGTGTGTTTAATTTCTTAATTTCTTCTACTATTTTTTTACTTGTTCATTACTTAATCAAGTCGATCTCTAACAAAAAATTTAATCAAAATTTATTTAAACACGAAATCAAAAATCAATTTGAATACTTCCAAAATGACAAATTTATCTTGCAATGTTATCAGCCACTTGTCATCACATATTTGGTTTTGATTAAATTAATGAAATCTACTACTCTAGAGATCCATATCGTAGGTCTTCTTTTAATTGAACCATATGATCGGTTTTAGTGGAAAATGATGGAATCAATAAAATAAAATAAAGGCTTGTATGACATTTTGTATTTTCGAAGCTTATTCTATTATTATGCATATAGTTAATAATAAAATTTAATTGCATTCCATTAAAAATAATGGATACCTCTTTAAGTAAATTATCTCAAAATTTCAATCTATTTATTGTTCTCTAAAATGGTATTGGACAAATGGAAATTGAACATTTCCTCATCAAACTTTATAAGATACTAAGGTACTGTATGCTTAATAATAGCAAAAATTTAACGATGGTTGAAAGATGAGTTAGATTACTTTTCTCTGTCTTTTCACAATTATTGGTCTTGATTAAAATAATTGTTAACTCCATGATAATAGTAATTATTACGTATGGTATCCGTGATCATGACCATGGTTTCTTCTATTATTAAAATTACTATGTATAATTCTCTTCACTTTTTCAATTGAGTAAAACAAAGTGGGACAACTTTCGTAATTTTTCATTAACCATTCATTATTTTGCATAACCTCCAAAATGTTTACAAGAGTTGGTGATTATAACAATCAACATCTTATGTTTACAAGAGTCAAGGCTAGTGTTTTTAAGACCAAGGTCTATATGGTTGTTGCACACGAGGAAGTTGATCCTGTGAATGTGCACGATGCGATGAAGCATCCATCTTGGCAGGATGCTGTGAAGGAGGAATTAGATGCCCTTCTCAAGAATGGTACTTGGTCTCAGTAAGTGTTTCCCCTAAGGAGAAAGCCTATTGGTTATAAATGGTTGTTCAATATCAAAAGGAGTGTAAGAAAGGCACTCTGTTAGTTCTCTGTTAGTTTATAAGAGAAATTAAGGTTGAGATCTTAACTAAATAAATTAAGATTAATTTTAGTAGCGCCGAAAAACGAATTGATTTTTAGCTAGGATAGCAATATACTTGATATCCTAATCAACTTAGTAGGTTTGATAATTGTGACTTCGCCCACCAACTTATCGAGCATAGGAATATATCTAGCAAGAGAAAAGAGATTTACTTAGCTAGATACTGAAAGAGTGTAGTTAATACCATTAAATCCTGAATTTAGTTACAAAATCTTAAATTTAATTGAAAAACTTAAAAAAAATTCTTCCGAAAACTTCAAATTATACACTAATTTCTTTTATGATATTCATGATGAAAAAATTTATTTTCTCAAATTAACTTATGTATCATTTTAAAAATAATTATATAAAAGATGTTGAAAATCGAAATCTCATATTATCAAATATCATCGTTAGCTATTGATATGAAATAAACTATAATATACCTGCTACCACCAAAATTGAAACTATTTCATTACCTTTATGATCTTCCATCGAGAATACTACACTAGCCATGTGGTTTTATTAAATAAATGAAATCTATTGCTCACCTGTTTAGCTACGTTATCTCGAAATTTCAATCTAATTATTGTTCTATAAAAAGGTATTGGACAAATGGAAAGTGAAAAAGATTAAGTTTTTTATATGACGAAGGATGATTGTGTTGGAAGACAATTTGCGAATCCAAGAAAAGAAATTTACTTGAGAAGATAAGACGATTTGTAATAGTTTCTTGAAAATAATGCGTTAAAATTATTATTTAAATATCTGACTGTTAGAAGCGTAAGTAGTTCTCTGTTAGTCTATTATACAAATTGTATGCAGTTACTAAATTGTTAGTAGTAATAACTCATACAACACTTATATAAATACATTTGATTGTATAGTTCGGAGAAGATAACAATAATCAATTCAATTTCTGAGAGTATTTTCAATCTTACTAAAGATATTAATAGGGATACTCTCAAGTGATAGGCTATGATTATTTTGAGACGTCTAATCCAGCTGTGAGGTCTAGTACTATATGAACTATTTTAGCTCTTGCGGTTAATCACAATTAACCATTCAGACAACTAAAGATCAATAATACATTTCTCAATAGTATTTATTAAGAGACAAAAACAAAAAAAAAAGATGCTATCGGTTGAATAACTGGTCAATAATGATAGGCGATGCTGTGACATTACTTAACCCTGTAAATCCAACTCCCTCATATAAATCTTCTATGAATTTCCTCGGCTAATGCACTCTGTTTTCCACAACGAGACAAAATTCAAAGATTGAATATATATATATTATATATATGTTCTTATCTCTGCTACTCACTTTCCATTTCTTATCTTAATCTTAAAGTGGGAATCTGGCGATGGATTATTTCCATTCAGTCACAGGAATTCCAACTGTTGCAATCATTGCCTTTCCACTACTGTTTCTTTTCTCTTTCCTATGGATCTCAAGAAGAAACACAAACTCGAAGAAAACAGCGCCAGAAGCTGGTGGAGCATGGCCTATTATTGGTCATCTGCGCCTCTTAGGAGGGCCACAACCACCTCAAATAAGCTTGGCTAACATGGCTGATAAATATGGAAAAATGTTCACTATCAAGTTGGGGGTGCATAGAGCTTTGGTGGTGAGCGATTGGGAGATTGTGTTGGATCGCCGGCACCCCTATGGCGCAGCGAAAAATAAAAATCCGGCGATCCTAACCAGGGATCCATGTGTGAGGAACGAATCAGGGTGAAAGAGGTTGCGAAATTACCTAATGTTTATTCAGAGTAGACAGCAACACCTCAACAACGAGTAGTCTGATCTGCTGTCGAACCAAACCGCAATCTATCGTGATTCCGGCCTCTACGTAATCCACCCAGTTGACTACGAACGGAAGGAATCCCCAAAACAGTTTTGAGAGTTATTTTTCTTTGACGGCTGCCAGACTCAAACAAAGAAAAACGGGATTATATATATCCTTTTGTTTTAGGGTTTTTTTTAAGAATTAAATAAATATAATAATATTTTAATCCGAAAATTATAATTACATTAATTATAATATAAGTTCGGTAAACCATATATTTATTTGAATTCTTATGCTAACCAAATTCATGTCCTCACTATAATGTACAACAACCTTGTACATAATGTGTTGAAATTTTATTACCGAATTAAATTAATTCTATAATTAATTTAATTCAAGCGACCCAAAAACAATACCAACTATGGTTTATTCCGTTCATTTCAACTATAGGGTGACCACAGAGGTTCTTGTAACGTTAGCAAGAACACTAGAACGATTCTAATGCTACGAACAATGAGTGGCATCTAGCAATGCATCATTGCTACCTAAGTCACAAGAGATCATGATTCGACATAACCTTTTTATGATTAACCGTTTATGCAATAATCCTTAAGTCCTTTATCTCTGGATTGGACACAAGTCATGGAATAGTCACACTTGCATTGTCCATTCCATGTTCCTTGATATCTTAAGCAGACTACGATATACAAATAAGTATGACATCTAATATCAACTTATTTGAGCATGGCCATGCATTTCTAGTCTCACTTAATCAAGTGGCCTAAGATATTACTCCCATTATGTAGGAGGGACTTATCCTATATCGACCAACTATATCCCTCTACATAGATTGTGGTATATCCAACATCAGTTTTTATAGAACAACCAGTTACGGTGTACGTTTGACTGTATCAAAATATACAACTCATGATGTTGGGATTATGATGATCTCAAGTCTGAGGATCATATAAATATTAATCATTATGAGTAATGTCGTGACAATTACATAATAATCCAAGAAACATACTCATAACGGGTCAGTCCAATATGTTGTTCTCTAACACACATATTCATGTAATGATTCTGACATTCCATATCAATGACAACTCTTTATCATCAATCAACTACACGTTAGTCTTAATGCATTATCGTTGTTCTATCCAACATAATACTTGACTAAGGAACTTTTAAGAATAATTATATTATTCTCAGGACATTATTATAAAACAGTTTATTTATATACACAGAAAAGAAACTGAAATAATAATGGTAACGCCTTATATTAATAAACATGATAAATCAAGTATGTTATTACAACCATCTCATGATTGATCTTTGGGCATACTCTAACAGATTGCTAAAGAATGTCTCACCACAAATGATAAAGCGTTTGCCTCTCGTCCAAAACTTGCAAGCTCGGAACTTTTGGGTTACAACAGAGCCATGTTTGGCTTTGCACCGTATGGACCTTATTGGCGTCATATACGCAAGATAGCCACTATTGAGCTCCTCTCCAATCACCGACTCAAATTACTTAAACATGTAAGGGAATCCGAGGTGAAGACATCTCTGCAACAGTTGTACCAGCTGTGGAACAAGAAGAGAAGTGCTAACTCCGATAAAGTATTTGTGGAGATGAAGGGATGGTTCAAAGAAGTTACTCTGAACGTGATAATGAGGATTATTGTAGGGAAGCGAATTCCAAATTCCAGCGAAGGAGTTGAACAGTTGAAATGGAAGAAGTCGATGGATGACTTCATTGTACTAAGTGGAAAGTTCTTAATATCAGATGCTTTGCCGTTTCTGAGATGGTTGGACATATGTGGAGACATAGTAGTTGAGGGTTCTTTTAAATAATGATATTCTCTATTAACTACTAATCGATCCATCAACTATTTACTCAATTTCTAAATGAAAAACACAATTTTCTAATAAAAACTCAAATTTTTATTGGAAACCTAACTTTGTAAAAATTCTTTATTAAAAATTTATAAAATTTATGATGCCAAAAAAATAATTTTTATGAGTTTTAAATAATTAATATGATTTTTAATAATTTTCTATGATGTTCAACATATCTATTTATAAACTCCTAACAGCTGTGCAGATAAAACATCTATCACCTGAGTTACGGCATAACGGAGCTAAACAAAAAAACAGAAACAGATATTGCAGCAACCCAAAAGCTGAAGATTAACCATGCACTTGTGTCACGGACTTAGAGTTTTCCCACGCGATCCGTGCGGCCTTAGGCAGTTTCTCTGCTTAAAACGCCTAAGTCAGCCTAACTTGTAACAAAAAAAGATTCAGCAGCAAAAACGCCCAAGTCAACTTCACTCGCAACAATAAAGGATTCAATAGAATTCCCTTAAGATTTTCACGAAGAACAGCAGAAGAACGAAGTAAGAACGAGCCTTGAAAGATGAACAAAAGCAAGAACACTTGAGAGAAAAGTTTGAGTGAATACTCTCAAAATTCTTATTAATAACTCAATGAATCTACAATGAGTAAAGAGGTCTCTATTTATAGTTGAGCCTCACAGTATTTCAATAGCTATAATTAAAAGCTGAATACAATTAGAACTCTAAGCTTACATAACCAGCTATATACAAATAGAACTCTAAGATTCCATAATTATATCTTCTAGAACACTTCCCATTTCTATCAGGCTGTTGAGATGGGCTTTTAATCTCTCCAATCACCGGGCCAGTTTGGTTGGGCCAGTTTGGTTGGGCTAAATGACCTCCCTCGAACACGATGGATCGCACCAGTTTGTCATGGTTGCGAGCACCGACGCGCAACCCATGACATTCTCCCCCACTTGTTCTAGCGACGCCCTCGTCGCATCCTCCTTATGGAACTGGTCAATCTTCCCTTGGAACTGCCACAATGCCTCAGCAGGTTCCCAACTTGCTTCGCTATCAGGAAGTCCCTTCCATCGAACTAAGTACTCATGCTGTGGTCGGTGGTACTTTCGTCTAATTACCCGATCTGCCTCAATGTTTTCTACTTCACGATCATACGAGACTTTTACCCCCATCGGTGCTCGTTCGGACTTGCCTCGATTCGGATCTTCTTGATCCTCATGAAACGGCTTAAGCATGCTTACATGGAAGACTGGGTGTACTTTAAGTTTTGGTGGCAACTCCAGCTTGTAGGCCACCTTGCCCACTCTCTTCACAATTTTAAACGGCCCTTCATACCTTCGCACAAGACCCTTGTGCAAACCAGTATATCGTAAAATCAAGTGTAGTTTAGCAAGGACTGAGTCACCCACTTGAAATTGTACATCCCTTCGGTTCTGATCGGCCCACTTCTTGCTACGCTTACTTGCCTTGTGTAAACAAGCTCTAGCCAAGTCATTCTTCTCTTGCCAATCTTTTGCGAATCTATAGGCTGCCGGTTTTGGTCCTGTGTAATGGGTCACAACGGCGTTAGGTGTGAGTGGCTGTTGACCCGTCACTATTTCAAATGGACTTTGATTCGTGGCCCCACTTCGCTGCAAGTTATATGAAAATTGGGCCACATCCAGCAACTTTGGCCAATCCCTTTGTGTGGCACTCACATAGTGCCGAAGATACGTCTCCAACAGTGCATTTACTCGTTCAGTTTGCCCATCGGTTTGTGGATGCATGCTCGTGGAGAAGTTCAAATCTGAGCCCATTGACTTGAACAACTCCGTCCAGAACCGACCAGTAAATCGACCATCTCGATCGCTGATAATAGATAGTGGCACTCCCCAATATTTCACCACGTGTCTAAGGAATAACCGAGCTGCTTCCTCAGTAGGGCACTCTTTGGTCGCCGGAATAAAAGTCGCATACTTTGAAAACCTGTCCACCACAACAAGAATACTAGCAAACCCGTCAGACTTAGGCAAACCAATAATAAAATCCATGGATAAACTCTCCCATGGCCTTTCTGGGACTGGCAGGGGTTGAAGCAAGCCGGCTGGAGTCTTTAACTCAACCTTGTCTTGTTGGCACACTAGACAAGTTTTCACATAGGTTTCCACATCAGCACCCATGTGAGGCCAATAATAGCGATCCTCCAAAAGGGCCAAAGTGCGATGCATCCCTGGATGGCCTGCCCATTTCGAGTCATGACATTCCTTCATGACTTCCTTACGGAGTTTCCCATAATGGGGCACATAGAGGCGGTGTCCATGAGTGTATACTAGCTCCCCATCAAGCCAAAATCTTCTTGTTTTTCCCTCCTTGGCAAGCTCAATCAAATTTTTGGCCGTAGGATTATGGGACAATCCCTCTCGAATGCGTTCCAACAAAGAGCCATCAGGTTGACTGATTGCTGCGAATTCCATCTTTCGACTAAGTGCATCAGCAACATTGTTGGCACTTCCTGGTTTATATTCCATTGTGAAATCAAACTCTGCTAGTAAAACCTGCCAACGAGCCTGCTTGGGAGACAACTTTTTCTGGGTTAGAAAGTAACTATTGGCAACATTGTCGGTAAGAACCACGAACCTGGAACCCAATAAATAATGTCTCCATGTGCGCAAGCAGTGTACTACCGCAGTCATCTCTTTCTCTTGGACCGTATATCTACGTTCCGTCTCGTTAAGCTTTCGACTCTCGAAAGCGATTGGGTGTCCATCTTGCATCATTACTCCCCCAATAGCATAATCTGATGCATCTGTACGTACCTCGTAAGGCTTCATAAAATCCGGCAAGACAAGTACGGGCTCCTTCGTCATTTCTTGCTTCAATTGGTTGAAGGCCTTCTCACATTCTGGATTCCAATCCCATACCTTCCCCTTCTTCAACATGTCCGTCAAGGGAGTGGTAATTTTGGAGTACCCTTCGACAAAGCGGCGATAGTAATTTGCCAATCCAAGGAAAGATCTCAACTCTGTTACCTTGGTTGGAGGCTCCCACTCTGAAATGGCTCGAATCTTATTTTTATCCATTCGGATCTTACCGCCTCCCACAATGTGGCCTAAGAATGACACCTCTTGTTGGGCAAATGAGCATTTCTCCTCCTTAACGAACAGCTCATTTTCCCTCAAAGTCTGGAACACCTCCCTCAAGTGTCTTACGTGCTCTTCAAGCGACTTGCTATAGACCACAATATCGTCAAGGTAAACAACCACAAAACGATCAAGAAAGGGTTGAAGTACCTTATTCATTAGGGTGCAGAATGTAGCTGGAGCATTCGTGAGTCCGAAAGGCATCACAAGGAACTCATACGAACCGTACCGTGTCACACAAGCTGTCTTTGGTTCGTCCCCCTCGACTATCCGAACTTGATGATACCCCGATCTCAAATCTAACTTGGTAAACCATCTTGCACTACCAAGCTGATCGAACAAATCTGCGATAAGAGGAATAGGATATCTATTCTTCACGGTGATCTTGTTTAGAGCTCGATAATCGATGCACATTCTCAAGGACCCATCGTGTTTCTTTTGGAACAACACTGGCGCACCATATGGGGATTTAGATGGTCTAATGAATCCCGCATCCAAAAGTTCCTTCAATTGTTTCCGCAACTCTTCTAATTCTGGCGGAGACATACGATAGGGGGCCCTTGCTGGCGGCACCACATTGGATACTAACTCGATTTTGTGGTCCACCTCCCTCTTGGGTGGCAAACTTTTTGGCAACTGAGCAGGCATTACATCTCGAAATGATTGTAGCAATTGTCCCACTTCTTTCGGGATCTCACTAACAGACTCAGCGGTCTCTTCGATCTTCAAGGTGGCTAAATATGAGACTTCATTTCTCCGTACACCTTTAGCAAACTGAATTGCTGATAGTGTTTTTCCCTCAAAGCTTCTCTTCCTTGTCACTTTCACCATGCATTGATGTTTCGCATCTGAAATCACCATGTAATTGCTCGAAGGGGCAATAAGAGCTTTAACCTGATCAAGGAAGCTTAGTCCCACCACAAAATCATAGTCATCAAGTGGTATTACCTTAATGGATACCTTCCCTGACCAATTGCCGAGCTGAAGATCCACTCCCTTTGCAACCCCCTTGATTGGAATACTTTCCGAGTTCACTGTTTTGATCCGACCCCCTTCATTATCTATCTTGAGGCCCAGTTTACAAGCAGCCTCCTCAGACATGAATAAATCAGAAGCGCCTGTGTCAACGAGCGCATTCAATTTTCTGCCGGCCACAATGATATCTACAAACATCAAACCATGGCTCATTCTATCTTCGACACCCCCTAGTATCGATCCAAGGTTGTTATCCTCCATATCGGACTCCCCCTTTGCTTCCATAGCCTTGAGAGCGACCTTCTTTGGACAGTCCTTGATCATATGTGGACCCTCACAGTGGAAACACCTTATAGGCCCACTCTTTCTCTTGTCCCAAGATTTCTTACCATCGCCGTTCCTAGTGGGCCTTTCTTTATCTCCCCCACTATTACCCTTTAATCTGGGCTTAGAAGAATTGGAATTGTCTTTCCTCCCACCAAATTCAGCAAGTGATTCTGCTACTGACATAGCCTTGGTGAGTTCTTGAACTCCTCGGCGCTGCAACTCTTGCTTCGCCCACGGTTTTAATCCGTCCATAAAGGAAAAGAATGCCTCTTTCTCCCCCATATCTGAGATTTGGAGCATAAGCTCGCTAAACTCCTGTACATACTCCCTCACAGTGCCTTGTTGCGCAAGCCGACGCAACCTTGCCCGAGCCTCATCCTCGGCATACTCTGGGTAAAACTGTGCTTTGAACTCACATCGAAACTCCTCCCATGTTTCAATTTCAGACCCACCACAACAAAGCAACATCAGATAAATACATCGCAGCAGTAGTTACCTTAGTGACATCCTCCGTGATGCCTTTGGCACAGAAGTATTGCTCGATTCCCCACAAAAAGTTGTCCACATCTCTTGCGGACCTTGTTCCCTTAAACTCTTTGGGCTTGGGAACATCAATATTGGGCTTAAAAGGCGGCCGCTAACCCACCATTGCCCAAGGCAACCTTGTAGATTGTGAGTTCACCCTTGAGCTCCGCAATCTCTCCCTTCAAGGCCACCACCATAGCCTCAATGGCATCATCTCTACCAGTCAACTGTTTCATATTGTCCGTCACATACTCTTTAAGCTGCTCCTGCATGGACTGCAGTCCATCATGGAGCCTATCATCAACATCTTCAACCCTCTCCTTGATATCCCCCATTGAACTCTCGAGAGTGACGACGCGATCCTCTAAAGCTGACAATATGTCCCTTGAGCGACTGGCTTTCCTAGCCCTCCCACGGGTCTCCATTCCCTCAACTTCTTTTGACATCTTTCAACGGTGGCTTCGAACCTTAGCTCGGATACCAACTGTCACGGACTTAGAGCTTTCCTACGCGATCCGTGCGGCCTTAGGCAGTTTCTCTGCTTAAAACGCCTAAGTCAGCCTAACTTGTAACAAAAAAAGATTCAGCAGCAAAAACGCCCAAGTCAACTTCACTCGCAACAATAAAGGATTCAATAGAATTCCCTTAAGATTTTCACGAAGAACAGCAGAAGAACGAAGTAAGAACGAGCCTTGAAAGATGAACAAAAGCAAGAACACTTGAGAGAAAAGTTTGAGTGAATACTCTCAAAATTCTTATTAATAACTCAATGAATCTACAATGAGCAAAGAGGTCTCTATTATAGTTGAGCCTCACAGTATATCAATAGCTATAATTAAAAGCTGAATACAATTAGAACTCTAAGCTTACATAACCAGCTATATACAAATAGAACTCTAAGATTCCATAATTATATCTTCTAGAACACTTCCCATTTCTATCAGGCTGTTGAGATGGGCTTTTAATCTCTCCAATCAACGGACCAGTTTGGTTGGGCTAAATGACCTCCCTCGAACACGATGGATCGCACCAGTTTGTCATGGTTGCGAGCACCGACGCGCAACCCATGACACTTGCATATCTTCTTTCTCTCCCTTTTCGTCAGCATTCTAGCTCTTCTCCCCCTATTTCCAAGAAGAGGTTTCCAAATTTCGAACCAAATCAGCAAGCCGAGCCTTGTGAGTATGCAAGCGTTGGATGTCAATGTTAATAGTATCACTTTCTTGCCACATGTTTTTGGTCGTAAATCATGAGAGTCAACCAAAATAAGTTATTTAAGTCCTCACGCATACACATATACTGATTTAACTTCACTTTTGCACCTAAAAACGAAAATTTAGGTTATTCATTAAGTAAAACACTTTGTTACTTTCTTAGTACACTCACAATTACAAGTTCCTTAATAAATAAATAAATATTATAACCCATAGTATAAAACCTATACAAGTCTTATAAATATCTCACAAATTAGGGGTTGGGAAATAGTCTCCTTTGTATTACTATTAATGACAAATGTGGCTCATTAGAACTTTTATTTTAAAAAACTATGAAATAAAAATTTAATAAACGTAAAAGAGTATACAACTTTCTATTGTAAGTTGTCTCATTAAAAACTTTTACCAAAAAAATTTAGTAAGACAAAGCTTTCATTAAAGGAAAAGAGTACATGATGTTTTGGACTCCCCTTATTCACAATATCACCGAATATCTTTAGGTCGGTACATTCCAGTTTTATATATGAACCTTTCAAATATTACAACCGATATGCCTTCGTAAACACATCTACTAACTTATTGCTAGAATTAAGGTAAATTTTATTTATTTCTTATTTTTTCAATTAATATTTAAATATTAATATTATCTGTTTATTGTAAACTCATTACCATTTATATAGTTTTATTTTACTTCTTAAGCATGTGTTCTACAAATTAAATAAAATCTAAATATTAAAGATTTATGTTGACATGTGAAAAAATAATTAGCTTATCAATATGAGAAGCTAATTTTGCTTAATGTTTCGTTGTAACAGCAATTAGAACAAAAAATAGGCAGCACAAATAATAAGAGAAGAAAAGAATTGACACAATCAACCTACCCCTTGTACAAAGAAGTAATTGCAGTCCCAATATTGACCTCAATTGTCACAAATCACTCACTCAAATACCTCACAATACAATCGACAAATCTCTTCAAATAATATCTAAAAGTGTCACAAAATAGCCATAAGAACGTAATAAAATTGACAACAAAGACACCCAAAAAACTGTTCTCAACATAAGAAAGAAACAAAGGCTAGTAATGAGAAAAACTCAAGAAAGTGAAAACCTCCCAGCTCTCTCTGTCGTTATTTACCAAGGGACAATCAAGCTTATTTGTAGGCATTTATAGCAGCAAGATAAACTCCTTTAAATCAGTAGATAAGTACTTGAAAAACTCTCTTGAATAATTATGATATTTATCCCTAAAAAATAGGTTTTTAATCATCAAGATATAATAAAACTTCAATGCTAATCAAATCATCTCAAGGAAGTAGATTGAGAGGCTTAATATCCAAGTCAACCCATATTTCTAATTTTGTCAAATATACCACATTCAAATGGATCGAATTCAACACAAACGAAATCTATTAAGACTCAATTCGATGGTCTAAGTAGAAAAACAATTTCATTATAATAAAACACGAAACAAGCAATGATTTTCTCAATATCTTAAAATTTAGGTTTCAAATCTAACCATTAACATTCTCTAAGGTAAATTTTGATTGTAATGAGAAAAAAATTAATGATTTATCAATTATCATCCTAAATGTGTGTGGAGCTTAACTTGGATGACATGAGTAGGTTGCAGAAATTAAAGTCAGGCTCAGACAAGTGTTTTTGTAATTTGGTAGTTGAATTAAAAATCAAATTTGAATTTCCAACTCCTCAAAATAAATTTTCTTATTCCACTACTGATATAATTCCACTGGTTAGGTAATGTGGCCGCATCCCCTGTTGAACGGATAGCACCCCTTTATCTGTCTTCTAATATATGGTTCAAAAGTGATTAATTCTATCTTGACCGAGGAAAACCTAGTATATTGAAATTTCATATATTTTTATAATTAAATTTAAATTTAAAAATATTTTTGTTATTTTATTAATCTTTTAATAATGAAATGAGGTTGTTTTTGGCTGATCGAGCCTAAGCGGAAAATAAGCTCGTACTACAAAAAATTTTGGAATGAAACTTCGTTTCAACCTATAAACCCATCAAATTCTGTATCATATTACACTAAATTACTATCCTTGGTCAATATACTAGGTTTTCCTCGGTCAAGATAGAATTAATCACTTTTGAACCATATATTAAAAGACAAATAAAGGGACGCCATCCGTTGAACAAAGGCTGCAGTGACATCACCTAACCAGGTGAATTCTGTAGTGACATTACACTTAAATAACACAGCTTCAAATTCTGTATCATATTTCCAAATTACGCAATGTGAATTCTGCCCCACTAAATTATAGTAGCATTTTAAGGGGAAATTTCAGAAAAATGCGTCCTTGAGAGAGCGTTTTGTCATGTCAGCACAAAACGCGTTGATGTGGACGCGCTTAGCTGACGTGGCAAAATCTTAAACCCTAAACTCATAAATCCTAAGCACTAAACATGCAAAAAACCCTAACACTAGAAAAATACGAGCTAAAATGCGTCCCTGAGGGAGCGTTATGCCACGTCAGCAAAGCGCGTCCATGTAAAAGCGTTTTGTGCTGACATGGCAAAACGCTCCCTCAGGGAAGCGTTTTTCTAGAATTTTCCCTTAAAACACTCTTACATGGACGCGTTTCAGTGTTTTCGGCTCATTCCAGTAAATAACAAAAAAAGTGATTCATTTCCATAAATAAAGCAGGAAATGAGCCTTTATTGGTAAAATGGTCATTTTACTAGTTTAGGAGGCCATGGCCCTGGGTTTCCATTAGGCTCCGCCACTGAATTATACAATTTTCAAAATTGATGAATTTAATATTTATATTTTAATTTTATAATTTTACTTTTTTAGTGATGCAGTTCCGCTCGATTAAAGTAATTTTCCTGGTCGATATACTCACGTTTCCACCATGAATGATAACAAAAAAAAAAAAGACGGAATATATATCCTTAACCCTATAAATACTACTCCCTCATCTCTGCTATTGCATACAGATCTTAGATTAAAGTAGGAATTCAGCAATGGATTATTTCCATTCAGTCACACCAACTTCAATTGTTGCAATCATTGCTTTTCCACTACTATTTCTTTTCTCTTTCCTATCCATCTCAAGAAGAAACACAAACTCGAAGAAAACAGCACCGGAAGCTGGTGGAGCATGGCCTATTATTGGCCATCTCCGCCTCTTAGGAGGGCCACAACCACCTCATATAAGCTTGGGTAACATGGCTGACCAATATGGAAGAATGCTCACTATCAAGTTGGGTGCGCGTAGAGCTTTGGTGGTGAGTAGTTGGGAGATTGCTAAAGACTGTCTCACCATACATGATAAAGCATTCGCCACTCGTCCAAAGGCAGTAGCCCAGGAACTCTTAAGTTACAACCACGCCATGATCGCCACTGCTCCTTATGGACCTTATTGGCGTCAAATGCGTAAGTTCGCCACTGTTGAGCTCCTCTCAAATCATCGCCTCAACTTGCTTAAACATGTAAGGGAATCCGAGGTGAAAACATCATTGCAACAGTTATATCAACTATGGAACAAGAAGAAAAGTAGTAACAGTGACAAAGTATTGGTGGAGATGAAGAGATGGTTCGGAGATGTTACTCTTAACGTGATACTAATGATTGTTGTAGGCAAACGAATACCGAATTCATACGAAGGTGTTGAAACCATGGAATGGAAGAAGTCGGTGGACGAATTCTTTGAACTATCTGGGAAGATCGTAGTGGCAGATGCATTGCCGTTTTTGAGATGGTTTGACATTGGCGGAGAAGAGAAGCGCATGAAGAAGGTATCCAAAGAATTGGACCAACTTGTTGAGGGATGGCTACGAGAACACAAGGAAAAGATAGCTGAAAATGAGGCAAATAGTGAGGAAGATTTCATGGGAGTGATGCTATCTAAGCTCCGTGATGATGTTGAGGAACATGATGCTAATACCGTCAACAAAGCCACCAGTCTCGTACGTGCATTTCTTAACCAAAATTTTCAATTATAATTCATATTTAATCTTTTTATTGCCTGCACATAATTGATGATTCCCTCTTTGTTGTCAATGTATTGTTTGATTTGGTTTCTTTATATCATCAGCAGTTTTCGTTAACTTTCTGCTCTCTTTAATGTTGTCTGTCTACTCTGAACCGATCACCAGTTTTGTTTCCTATAAAATATTGGACACTTGTTGCCTTGTTACATGATTTCTCTTGTGTTTTCAAATAGTTTAAGTGGGGTTCTTTGACAAATTTTAAGTTTATCGAATATAATTGTAGTTTGATAGATTTTCTATTTACTTAGATTAGATTTCAATCTTGAAATTGATATTTACTTTTTTTAGTTGGATTTTTATGACATATTTTAATTTGTTTTTTTTAATTATGTTAAAATTGGGTGATATGGATCAAATTTAGAGACGTGACACAAAAACCGCATCATTATCTAGCTGATGTATTTACCATGTGCAACAACCTATTAGTTCATATCATTTACTTTTAATAGAATTATTAAAAAATAGATAAAACGTGCGACAGAAATCAAAGAATTGATTTCAACATTTAAACTTAATTTAGATACCAAAATATATATACCGTAAAAAAAGTATAGTTCTTTCTTCTTTTAATAAAATTATTTTAGCTTTAAAGTCACTCAATATTGATCCTTTTATGATACATGATGTAACAGTCTCTTGTATTAGCTGCGGAAGATACCACATCGATTACAATGACATGGGCTTTAGCTTTATTGCTTAATAATCGAGATGCATTGAACAAGGTCCAACAAGAATTAGACATCCATGTTGGCAAGGACAAACTGTTAGTAACAGAATCAGACACTAAGAACTTAATGTACCTTCAGTCCATCATTAAGGAAACGCTACGTCTATATCCTCCTGCTCCACTCTCAGCGACCCATGAAGCTATTGAAGATTGTACAGTTGATGGATACGATGTTTCAGCTGGCACTTGGCTTATTTTCAATCTTCACAAGATTCATCGTGATCCCCACATATGGACAAACCCATCTGAGTTTCGACCAGAAAGATTTATGACCACCCACAGAGACTTTGATGTGAGAGGACAAAATTTTGAATTGATTCCATTTGGTAGTGGTAGAAGAATGTGCCCTGGAATTTCGTTTGCACTTCAGGTTTTACAGCTTACGTTGGCTAATGTGTTACATTGGTTTGAGTTTGAAACCCCATCAGGTGAAGCAGTCGATATGCATGAAGCACCAGGATTGACGAGTCCTAAAGCAACTCCATTAGAAGTTTATATATCTCCTCGCCTCCCTGCTTTTGTTTACACTTCCACTACCTAATTTGGTTGTATCCAAATTTCTACATCATATAATAATTACCCGTTATACAATAAAATATAATTATCATACAAAATTTTTTTTTGTATGTTTTGCATGAAAAATTATTTTATGGAGCCTTCTCATCACATATCTATGGTTCCTCCCAGTTAAAATAAAACACATTATCTTTGATTTGGAAGTTTAGTCCAAATATACATATGATGTGGAAAAAAAGATGATATATCGTATTTTAATTAAAAAGAACCATAGATAATGTGATAGGAATAGTCTATAAAATAATTTCAAATTTTGCAGTATGATGGTAATGTGTATGCGTGTTATGTTTTAATTGTTTTTTATCATCACATCATTTTTAATTAAAAAATGAATTAAAATGTTTGGCTGCTAAAGTTGTAACACCCCTAACCCATATCCGTTTGCTGGAACAGGGTTACAGAGCATTACTGGGGTTTGCAGATCAATCAGACAGAAATTTCAAACATTTCATTACATATCAATACTCATAATAAAACCAATCAAAATCATATATTTTGTCTCTTAAACGAGCCCTCAAGACCCGAAATTCATATTAGAAACAAGTCGGGACTAAATCGGAAACTCAGAAAATTTTTCAGAAATATTTAAAATTTTCAACACTGCAGGGGTCTCACGGTCGTGTGGCCAGGCCGTGTGACTCACACGGTCAGGAGACATACCCTTGTCTTAGGCCGTGTGAGCATTCGACATAGGGACACACTGTCGTGTCTCAACCTGTGTCCATACCCGTGTAACTCTCTAACTTGTGTCACACGGTCAAGTCACACGCCCGTGTGCTAGGCCGTGTGAGCATACTGACTTACATTCCTAAAAGATACAGGGGATACACAGCCGTATCTCTTGGCCCTGTGTCACACACGGCTGAGACACATGCCCGTGTCTTACCCTTGTGGATGAAAATAGGTCATTTTCTAAGCCACATTTCTCACCCAAATTGATACCAACCTAGCCTCAACAATTTACACATCAACAAGCCATGACAAGGCATTCAACACAAGCTAAAATCAAGTCTTAAACATGTATTTTTATCACATACAACCAATATACCCATAAGTACCTCTAATGACAATTTAAAAATATGTCCACTAATATCCAAACTTACCTATCTAATTTATCTAAGTTACCAAAGTTCACTACAACTCAATTACATACATGCATATATCACTTATAGTAACATCACAATCATACCTTAATTTTATATCAATATGTAAGTTGTTATATAAACAAAATATTATTCATAATATTTACATAAGCTAAATTTTGACCAAAATTGAACAAAAGCCTATACATGTCATATAAACCGTATTGAATTTTTCAAAAACTACCGAGATAAGCTAGATAGTGTGACTTGAGTGCTGATCCGATCATCCAACCTTTTGAAAATCTACAAAAACATTAAACAATATAAATAAGCTTAATGAAGCTTAGTAAGTTCGACGGGTTAAACATAAATCTTACCGAACCTACTATAAAAAGTCAAATAAATAAAATCATCCATGTCAACTCTCTGTCATTCACAACTTCAATTGATAAATACTTCCGTATTCAAAGCAATACAAAAATACATAATATGTCTTTCAAATTCATTAAATAAATCACTTTACCAAAATTTTCCATTCGAAGAACGACTTACGGATAAGAGTACATCGTCAACAGAAGCTCATAAAAGCTTATCCTCACGAATACGCAACAAAAGCTCGAAACCTGAATAGAAGCTCGTAAAAGCTTAACAGAAAGTAAAACACGAGAGTTCACAACAAATGCTAAACCCCGGTTTACTTGGAAAAAATGTCGTTGTCTCCTTCCAATACCATCATACACCAAAATACGAATGTATTCAAATCTCACGTTCCATTTAAATCAAATATCCAATTTAATATTATAATTCCAACAATGACTCGTTTCCAACAATAGAATAAATGCATAATATCGTTCATCAAATTTATACAAATATTAAATTTTAACCTACGAACTTACCTGGATTGAATTGTAGTAATTGTAGAAGTTTAGGGCTATTCATTATTTTTATTTTTCACGAATATCTACGGGATCTTGATCTAGAATATTAAATTACTCACTTATTAGCATATATTTCATTTCCAATTCACTTTACAATTAATACCCTTTTATTTTTAATTTACACAATTACCCAACTTTTACAATTTTTGCAATTTAATCCCTTAATTAGTAAATCTATCAATTTAACTAATTTTTCAATCAATAATTTATCCATATATTCTAGGCCTTCATACAGCCCTAATAAACCCAAAATTCACTATCAAACCCTAATATTTTAACCTTTTCACAATTTAATCTTAAAATCAATATTTAACAAAATCACTTTATAAAGTCACCACACAACAAAATCAAAGCTCTAAATCTATGTTATTCATCAAAAACATCTAATATTTATCAATGGAAACTTCCAATGTTTAACAAGTTATATTTAACAAGTTTCAATGTAGTTTAGTGGAGTTAGGTAAATGTTTAGGTGACATTTGCTTATTTTTTACCAGCTTGTGTCTGGTATATGTATTGGCATTAAGCCTTCTTTCAAGGTTAATGAAAATTCATCAGAATTCTTCATCTAATGCTCTCTTAATTCTTCGCATTCTTTAGTTCTTTAAGCCCGATTCTGTTTTTGTTTGCACAGCAAGTATCGAGCCTTCAAGCTCAAGAAATTGCTTGTTTCATTCATCTTTGTTCTTAGTTCCAACAGATGGCTACAAGAACACAGGGAAAAGATGGCTGAAAATGAGGCAAATAGTGAGGAAGATTTCATGGGAGTGATGCTATCTAAGTTCCGTTCAGTTGAGGAACATGATGCCAATACCATCAACAAAGCAACCAGTCTCGTATGTTCATTTCTTAACCAAAATTTTTAATTATAATTCATATTTAATCTTTCTATTGCCTGCACATAATTGATGATTCCCTCTTTGTTGTCAATGTTTGGTGCTCATTTCTATTTGTTTGATTTGGTTTCTTTATATCGTCAGCAGTTTTTCATGTAGTCTGTCTACTATGAACCGATCACCAGTTTTTCATTAGCTTTGATAAAAGATAAATTTTAACGGTTATTTTTATAAACTTCTAACAACTATTAAAATCATTAACTATTTACTTAAATTCTTAATGAAAACATAATTTTCTAACCAAATACTTAAAGTCTTATTGAAAATCCAAGTTTGTTGATAACTGTCAAAAGTAACATATTTTAATCTTGTTCTTAATGCTTTTTTAGGTGATTATTCGATGTAAATTGTGAATTTTATACTCCTAATCCTTTAAATTCATGTTTTTATGCTTAATAAAATATTTGGGAGCAAAAAGAGCAAAAATCGAAAAATCGGAACAAGCCATAGGAGCCACACGGGCGACCACACGGCCGTGTGATCCACATGGGCAACCACACGGCCATGTGATCCACACGATGACCACACGGCCATGTGGTAGGTCGTGTCGATTTCGCGAATTTGCACCCTAAATTGTGAGAAATCGCGTTTTTTAGATTTTTCGAGCATTCTAAGATGTATATATGATAAAAATAAGAAGAAAGGAGTGGGTTGTCATAGAATATTCAAGAAAACAACTTGAAAAATACTATTGAAGCTGATTCTAAAGCAGATTTCTGTCAAGATTGAAGATTCCTAGTTGATTTCTTAAGAGATTATCATGAGTTTCTTTATTTCTTTCGATTATACTGTCTCTTGGATGTTTTTATTTGCAAGCATAAACTAATTTTCTAAATACCTAGGGGAGATGAACCCTATGATGATTCTATATTTTGATTTTTATTTTAAGCAATAAATACTTAGATTTCTCAATTATGTGTGCTTAATTCTTGGTTTGGTATTTCTAGATTATTGATCCATGTTTGATGTGCTTAAATCAGAGGAGGAATAGACCCTGTTTAAAAGTAGATCTAGTGTAATTGAGTGGAGTTGCATGCAATCCTAGAAATAGGACGATATAAATCTACTAGATTAGAGTCAGTCTAATAGGAGAATCCATAGATCGAGTTAATGCGATAATAGGGTTTTAATTAGAAAAAAATTCCAATTAATCAACCTAGAGTCAGTTGCTCTTACTCTCGAAAGAGATATTAGCATAATTTAGGGATTTCTACAGATCCAGATACTAAATAAAGAAATTGTGTAATTTAAATTGATAGTAACAGATGAAATTTAGGTGAATTCTTTCCTGAGTATTGTTTCGCTTCTTGGTTTTTACTCGATTATTTTCGTATTTTATTCTTTATTGTCTTCGTTAGTTAATTAATTTAATTAATTTTAGTTTTTAATCACACTCGATTTATTCGGTTAAATAATAGAAAGACAATAATTACTAGTACTTTTAGTCTTCGTGAGAACGATATCTTTGCTCACCGTAACTATACTATTAATTGATATGTATATTTGTCGTAGTCAAATTTTTAGTTAGTTTCGTGAACCGATGACATGACACATTGACCAACACGTCATAAATTCACAATCTCTTTATATGATACATAACAAAATATCCTCTAAATAACTCTATATCTCACAAACAACAATATTCTCTAGCTACCATATCCATCAATTATTTATTCTTAAAAATTGTTAATTAAAATTTATAAAATTTAAAACGCCAAAATATTAATTTTATAATTTTTAAATAATGATATAATTTTAATAATGTTTTATGATTTTTCAACATATCTATTTATAAACTCCGAATAACTGTGCAGCTCCCCCCCTTTTTGGTGAGGGAGCTGAACAACAAAACAGAAACACATATTGCGGTAACCCAAAACCTGAAGATCAGAATGCACTTGCTATCTTCTTTTTCCCCCTTTTTGTCAGCATGCTCCCCACACACACCAAGAAGCAGTTTTCGAATTTCGAGCCAAATCAGCAAGTCGAGCCTTGCGAGTATGCAAGCGTGGAATGCCAATGTTAATAGTATCAGTTTCTTGCCACATGTTTTTGGTCCACATCTGGTAAATCATGGGAGTAAACCAAAACAAGTCTTAACATACATACATTAATTTAACAACCTCACCTTCATACCTAAAAATTTAAATCATTCATCGGTTGTATATCAAGTAAAACACTTTTTTACATTCTCAATTTACTCACACTTACGAGTTCCTTAATAAACGGATAAGTATTACAACTCTCGGAATAAAACCTATAGAAGTCTCAAACATATATACTAGTTTCAACTAACTAACATACTAGATCAATTACAATCAATCTCCTTACCTAAAAAGCAACTAAAATAGTAGATACAATATAATAATAAAGCCAATATACTAAGGAAATATTGGAGATAAGTCTTCAAAGTAGTCTCAATCCAATCTCCTTATTTCATGAGATCCGATTGTTTGATCCGATTTGATTTAATCATCAAGATAAATTGTTTCAAATGGATCGATCTTCAAAGACGGGTTATCATGTATTCAAAATATGAAAAAGAATTACAACCCAATGATTTTGTTTCAAAAGATTATCAATCATGGAATAAGACAAGTTATGTGACTTGCGTAAGGCTAAAAGCAATTGGCACTGTGTGAGTCACTGCTCACATAATTGCCTCAGCACAGACAAATCTGGCAATTTAGTACCACTTATGTACCTAAAATTGCTATTCGATTTAGAGCGTATGCGTGGAATGAGTTGGGGTATTAGCATACCTTTTCCAAGAGATATGTTGGGGAATCAATCATAAAATTAATAACTTCGGGAGTTGTCTAATTCTACTAAAGTCGTGTGCATCTTATCAAATGTCATTCATGAGACCTAACGTTCTACCATCACTTATATTCCCTCGATTAGATAAATCTGAAAATCTTTTCATATCACAATTACATTTTTAGAGTCTTTTAAAAAATCACTAATCGCCAATAATATTTTATTGCAATAAAAAAACTCCCTTTATAAGTATAATTAAAATTAATGAATGCATCATTGATTAATACTCAATGTATTCTCATTATTAAGCGAAAGACTCAGTGTCAAGCAAAGGAAACTAATAATGGAAGTAGGAAAGACCGGTCACCTAACTTAAATATATACATGTTTCTCCAAGTCAAACCAAAGCAACCACTTTTAGGCTTGGCTAGTATTAAATCATAATTGTTTCCAAAAATATTTCAATTTCTTATAAAAGAAAGATTTTCTTTTTTCTTTCCCGATTGGCGTTGAAGCCCTCATGCGTATGACATGAAATCCCACACGTTGATAGCCACTATAAATTCAACCGAATCCGACTAATATATCGGAATTACTCATTTATTTATTAATTAAGTTTTATTACTATGAATTAGAGGTGCTCATGGGTCGGGCGGCCCGACCCGGCCCGACGGCCCGTCCAAAATATGGGAGGGTTTGGATAAAAATATAGGCCCGAAATATGGGCTTGGGCAAAAAAATGAGGCCCGATTAAAAAATGGGCCGGGCCTCGGGCACCACTTTTTTGGCCCGGGCCCAGCCCGGCCCGAATATAATAAATATTTTTATTTTTTATTTTTTTAATTTTAAAATACTTTTTTTAAATTTTTTTAATTTTAAAATATTTTTAAAATATTTAAAATAAATTTTTGGTATTTATTTAAAAACGGGCGGGCCAGGGCAGTTCGAGCTTATGAATTTTTCCCGAGCCGGGTCGGGCCCGGGCCCTAAAATTTTTTTTTGGGCCCGACCCGAACCCGGCCCGGCCCATAAGCACCTCTACTATGAATAGAGTATATTCATAAGTACAATATACGTAGTAGTGTTCAAATTTTGATTAAAATTGAATTAATTGATTGAACCGGTTTAATTCGGTTAATCGGTCGGTTAATTAATCTAGTTTGGACGAAAGTTGATAACTTTTTAGAATTTTGATTAACGGTTAATTCGGTTCGAAATTGGATAATCAATCAAATTAATCGAACTTAATAAATAATTTTATATATTATATGTAATAGGTTATTACTAATTCCGTTAATTTGGATAATTCGGCCAAATGAACATTATCAATTTATTTATTGATATATTTTATACTTATTTAAAAAAATAAAACATATAAATTTTGGTTAATTCGGTTAACCGGCCGAATTAGTCGAAATATTTCGGTTCAATTAACGGTTAAAGGATTAAAAAATTCAGTCAATTCTTATTCGGTTTGGTTAACTGTTCGGTTCAATTAACAGTTTAAACACCCCTAAGTACAAGTATAAATATATGTCTAAATAATTACTACATAAAATTAGATCAACACAAATTACAGTGGATGAAGAAACGAAAAGAATCCAAACAAAGCACATGTATAGAACTAATAACCTACTCATAGCAATTACAAATGATGAGGCTCAAACTTAAATACTCAAAAATCCAAAACTTTCACTTTAACCCATAATACAAAGATTTTATTATTGAGAAAAAAAAAATTCACTAATCACATTTGAGTGCAGAGAAAGGCTATCCTTATTCTAAGAGACTCCAAAACTAGTTTTCATTATCATGTATAATTCAAATGCATAGTAAAAAATTTTTAAAATTAATTTTTTAATTTCATTTTAATAATGTGCCATTATCTGATTTATTAATAGTGCATAAAATTTTTCAACAAAAACATAAATTTTCTTGTGCAATCATAAAAAAATCAAATTTTAAATTTTACGTCTAATTAATATATAAAAATACTATACACAAACAGTAAATTAAATATTAAGGCAAAACCTATCGTGATTTCCACATAAAATTTCAAAATTGTTAAAATTTTCCCTTATGAAAAGTTTCTAAAATGGAAGTTTTTATTTAATTCACTTTATAATTTATAAAATTTTAAATTTTAATAAAAATTATATTTTAACCTCTAAAATAATAAAAATTAATTTAATAATTTAAAATTATAAAATATAAACTATTAAAATTATAAAATTATATATAATAAAATACACAATTTAATTTTCATCCCATTAATTAAGACAATGAAAGAAAACTATCAAGTCGGAAAAGTTAGCGGACCTAACTTGAAATAAATTTTATCTTTCTTCGCAACAAAAAATGTTCACAACAAAAACGTTGTCAGTGATTATATTTTTTATAAAATTTGAGATTTAAATTTACCTAAAAGTTAAAATTGTATTTTTATTTATTTAAAACTCAGTTCTATTATTAAAATTGTAATTTTATTGTTAAAATTTGTCAACTTGAATTTTTTATTAAATTACTCTTATATGACGTGGTATATGATTGATAGGAAATAAATATAATGAGTAGAAAATTTTGATAAAACTATTAAAAATGATATTGATTGAACTAGAATTTTTAAATTAAAAATACAATATTTTAAAATACAAAGACTAAATCTCAAATTCTAATAAAGAGTATTACCATATTTTAACCAATAAATTATAATAGATTGCCGAAAATATTACACTTCCTGAAGAAGGAAAGATCTCCATTGTACTTTAAAGCCAGTACACGTTAACAACCACTATAAATCCAACACCTTCATCTTCAATTGCCGGTACATCTCATCTTGTAGTAGCAATAGCTATGGACTCATTTCATTCATCCCCAGCAACTTCAACCATCGCAATAATTGCTTTTCCATTACTGTTACTCTTTCTTTTCTCTTTCCTATGGATATCAAAACATGCCCCAACAAACACAAACAAGAAGCAAACACCACCAGAAGCAGGTGGAGCATGGCCTATTATTGGCCATCTTCACCTCCTAGCAGGGCCACAACCACCTCACATAAGCTTGGCTAACATGGCTGACAAATATGGAAGAATGTTCACTATCAAGTTAGGTGTGCATAGAACTTTGGTGGTGAACAATTGGGAAATTGCTAAAGAATGTCTCACCATAAATGACAAAGCATTCGCCTCTCGTCCAAAGGTAGTAAACATGGAACTTTTGGGTTACAACAATGCCATGATTGTCTTTGCACCATATGGACCTTATTGGCGTCAAGTGCGCAAGTGTGCCACCATTGAGCTCCTCTCAACTCACCGACTCGATTTGTTTAAACATGTAAGGGAATCCGAGGTGAAAACATCACTGGAACAGTTGTACCAGATATGGAACAAGAAGAAAGGTACTAATTGTGACAAAGTATTGGTGGAGATGAAGAGATGGTTTAGGGATGTTACTCTTAACGTGAGTATGAGGATTATTGTGGGGAAGCGAATATCGAGTTCAAGTGAAGGTGGTGAAACCATGAAGTGTAAGGAATTATTGGAAGATTTCTTTGAAATGGCGGGCAAGTTTGTAATTTCGGATACGCTACCGTTCCTGAAATGGTTGAATGTCGGTGGATACGAGAAGTCGATGAAGAAGATAGCGAAAGAATTAGACCGCATTGTCGAGGGATGGCTACGAGAGCACAAGTGCAAGAGAGGTGAAGATGGGGCAAATAGTGAGGAAGATTTCATGGGAGTGATGCTACCTATTCTTCGTGATGCAGAGGAGCATGATGCTGATACCATCAACAAAGCCACCAGTCTCGTACGTTCGTTTCTCTTACCTTTATATAAAGGTTTATATTATTTTTTTAACAATTCCACTATAGGTTCTAATTCGTATTAACTCTTTGTGACACAAAAATTAGAATTACTCATACCCCTCTCCAACCCATAAATAGAAGCATAATACGCTTCAACGTATTCGAACCACATCCTCCTATATTGACAATAATACCCATACTAATCAAACTAATACTCAATCCACAAATTTCTGTTCTATTTTAAAATAATATAAAGTAGATTGTTTTGCCTTTTGACAATCTTTAAAGTTATTGAATATGATAAGTTATAATTAGTTTTTCTTCTATTAACACTTTTTATTGAATTTTTTTTTTATATTTAGTTGAAGATCTATGATAAGCTATTGAATATCTATGGTACATGAATAAATAGGCTCTTATTTTAGCGGCAGAAGATACAACATCGATTACAATGACATGGGCTTTATCTTTATTACTCAATAATCGTGATGCATTAAACAAGGTTCAACAAGAACTAGACATTCATGTTGGCAACAATAGATTGCTAGTGAAAGAATCGGATATCAAAAACTTAGTGTACCTTCAATCAGTCATTAAGGAAACTCTTCGCCTATACCCTGCTGCTCCGCTTTCTGTGATGCGTGAATCCATTGAAGATTGCACTGTTAATGGATATCATGTTTCAATCGGCACTTGGCTTATTATCAATCTTCAAAAGATTCATCGTGATCCATTCATCTAGGAAAACCCTTTTGAATTTCGTCCCGAAAGATTCATGACTACCCATAAAAACATTGATGTGAGGGGACATAATTTTGAACTAATTCCATTCGGTAGTGGTAGAAGAATGTGCCCTGGAGTTTCATTTGCACTTCAGATTATGCAACTTACATTAGCTAATTTGTTGCATTGGTTCGAGTTTGAGACCCCGTTGAATGAAGCAGTCGATATGCGTGAAGCAGCTGGAATGACGAGTCCTAAAGCAACTCCATTGGAAGTTCATATAACTCCTCGCCTACCTACTTTTGTTTATGACTCCAACAACTAATTGGATTGCTAAGTTTGACTTGTAATAATGAAAAAATAATATTATCTTATACTCTAATAAACTTCTAAAATTTAATTTTGTTATAAACATTCTCACACACTACCATTAAATCATCCCATCATATTCTAATGAACCCATCATGCCTCTACAGCAACCTTATATATAATCGTGAAAGCTCCCTCCCCTTTCTCTATAAAAGTTTTCTCCATATCACAAGAAGAAAGAGAGGCTTCATATGGTGCCAAAACGCTATCTAATCTCTCCCAAGAAATCTCAAAATTTATGAGATCCTCAAAAACCATCCTTCCTTGCGACTCACCGCACCCCTTATAGCCATAATAAGCTACCCAACTTTGCCATCTCAATGGAGGCGTGTTCAAGTACATTATTGCCAATGACAATCTAATTTTTGTTGTATCAAAAATTGTATTGGGCAATGAAAAGATTTAAAATTTTTAATTTGCTAAATGCCAATAATATCTAATTTCATAAATTCGAAAAGTGACGTTCATTTTGATAATTTCAAGCATTATATTGACATTTATAAAAAATATTTATAATATTTTCCCCATAGGTGTAAATCAAACATTGTATTTGAAAATTATTCTACTTTGATTTGAGAAAAATTGAATTGAATTTAATTATTTTTAATTGATCTTACATGAGCTATTGAATAAGAATAATTTGAATATCTTAATACTCAATTCAAACAATTGATAAAGCTTAATCGAGTTTTATATTTATAAATATATTTGTAATTTATTATTTTATCCAAAAAATTTTTTATGAAATAAGCTTAAATTTGAACTTGAATATATATATGCGCTTAACCAAACCAAGCTCAAATAGTTTGATTTTATTTTCAAATAAAGCATTCGTTTAAGTTTAAACCGAATTTCAAACAAAAATTTTGAATTAAACTCGAGTTTGTCGTTATTTGAACGATTTGATTGTAATCTTAAATCTCACTCCAGCCTGAAAAAAAAAAACCCTTTATATTTCGTAGACCTCAAATCACAAGGCCTATCAACTAGATGTGCTCTTGGGCTGAGTCGGGCCCAATCAAAAGTTTAGGTTCATTTGCTAGGATCAACCCGACCCAAAAAATGGGCCTAAAATTTTATCCAAATCTGACCCGGATAAAAATGTTAAAACCCGAGCCCGGCTTGGCCAGCCCCGTATTAATTTTTTATATAATTTTTTTAAAAAATATAATACATCAAAAATACTAAAAATATTAAAAATAAATGTTTTCCAACAAATTGAAAATAAATTTAAAAAATATGTATACTTAAATAACACTAAGATAGGTGCAACTTAACAAGCAAATTCCTCTAAAGTAGTAACAAAATTAACAATAAAACAAGAGTTATACAATAACAACAAAGTAGTAGCAACATAATAGTGAAATGATAGCAAAATAGTGAAAAAAAACAGGAAAAAAAAAACAGCAATAAAACAGTAAAAAATAGCAGATTTTTTTGCATATTCGGGTTAGGGTCGGATAAAAAAAATCTTACCCGAGGCTTAGCTTATTTTCTAAATAGACTTTATTTTTTACCCAAACTCATTTTCTAAAAATTCGACCCAACCCATGAGCACATAATAAGTTTAAACCTATTGGGCTATACACCCTTACTTTGCAAGCTATTTTTTTCAGCTAAAATTTCTTAGGTCAATTGTGATTATTAAATTAATTATTTTTATGAATTTTTCATGGCCTTATAATTTAAATTTTTTAAAAAGTAAAATTACACGTTAGTACATTAACAATCTTTTTAAAGGTATCAGTGCAATCACAACGAGAACCTTCAACCTTAGATTTTAATGTTTACTTTGGTATTTCAGTTTGTTTTTTCAATTTAATATCCCACTTAAGTACCTAAGTTTATTTTAATATTCAATTTGGTATCTAAATTTTTTTTCAATTAAGTACTTATATTTTTTACCAGAGCACATGTATCAAATATTCATTAAGTCACATTATGTCATTTGGTATGAGTACCAAATTGAACATCGAAACCAAACTTAAGCACCAAATTGAAACAAAAAACTCATATACCAATTAAAATTTGAAACTAAAATCAAATTACAAATGTTATATTAATCCTATTTTCCTTTTATATTCTCACTTTCTTTGTTTATCCTTCATTTCTACTCAATCAAACATTCCTTGAATTCAATGGTTACCCATTTTAGCATTTAGCAATATTTATAAGTAAAACAAACAACAACCCCAAACACTTTGAGAATCCAAACATCATACAATTTTCCTAGAAAATCCTCAATTACCAAGACAATTTGAAAATAACATTCAATTAAAGATCAAATTATAAATTTATCATTATACTAATTTGTAATATTTGAAATTTTGAAAGAATTACAGGGTAATTTTGCCATTGGGGGCTAAGGTCACCACTTGCCCTATTGTCTACGCCCATGTTTTTTATTTAAGGTAAAACAAAAGCCTCACATCGAATGATCTTCACATAATCACCGAAATTACAGCTAATAATCTGTAAGTTCCTTTCAGGTTAAGAGGGCAATGCAGCACTTTTAGTTTGGACAATGTTAACATATACATAATGTAGAAGAAGACTTGTTACCTTAAAATCCGCATTATTTAGCTCATCAATGGCTTTAGAGGCCAATTCTACACTTCTAAAGGTCACAAATGCAAATCCCTTGTTTTCAGTTGAATCTTTGCCTTTCATAATACGAACCTGTTGCCATAGAGTATGATGTGTAAGTCTTTATCTCAAGAAAAAAAAAACTAAATGTTCTTCACAAATAGCATAAAAAAGCACCTCAGTAACTACTCCAACAAGTGCCTTAGGCTTTGGCATCATATGAATCTATTTAAACAGGCTTGCAAGGTAATTCTGAAGAAGGCACAGAGGCAACAAGAATTTAAGGAAAGAAGTATACATATACTGAGGGGAGGAAAATGATAGCTACAAGGAGTTTCAGATAATGTATCTCAATTGAATCCGTGTCTCAAAGGTAGTTTCTAGGTTAAAAGATTTTCACCAAAGGAATAATTAAGCAGTATATTTCAAAAGAAAGGCGAAAGAAATTTCAGAAAGATAATTAAGAGGCTTCAGAAGTGGTGCAAGCTATCAAGGAATGAACTTGCTCAAATCAGAAAAAGAGTGACAGGACTGCCGTCCAAAAATAAAATATTGACATATTTAAGCTTAATCCAGCTTCAATAAAAATGTAGAGTAAAATGACAAAACAAAACCAAAATATATAAGCAGGCATGATTCATTCCGATATACAAAATAAAAAAAGAAGAGGTTAACATGTAAAGGAAAATCAAGCAACATGCTATGGGGTGCATCTATGTTAGGAAAGGCTGCTAATTTTGATTCTCTAGTGATTTTATTTCTTTCCTTAGTTAATGTCTTGTGCTTTTATTTCAGTAGTTTTATTGGTTTCTAGAATAAGTAGAATTTCTATAAAAAAAACCATGAAGAGATTTGGGTCTCTCTAGCAAGTCTCTCCTTTTTGATGAGCTAAACTCTCAACCCCAAACATACTGTCGTAAAACAACATTGACCATGGACCCAAAGTAATAAAAGTTCCGGAATAAAATACACCATTCCTCCACTCTGATTATAACTAAGACGCCATAGTCTATTCAAAAGGCCTATGACGGTTCATACTTATTCTCTACAATGTAATTCTGCCTTAACATAATAAAACTAGTATCAAAATGTTGCATTAAACAATATTTTAGGCTTCCGACACCCAATTTACGAATCATCTTCACATGGCCATAAGACAACCAGACAGCTCGTGGTCCATATTTCCATGTTTTGACCCACAAAATCAACACCTATTCATAACTCAACAAAAATAGAGTGGATGCCATTCAACAAGGTTACCAGGAAACAGACATGTAAGCGGTGCCTTTAATCACTGATTAAGGATTATCTTATAACTATTTTAGGATTTATCTATTTATTTATTACAGTACTCTTACTGAATTCAAGAAAAAAAAAGTGAATTTCTGAGCAAAATAGAAGAGGGAAAAATAAACAAAACTGAAATCTAAGAATCAGTTTCCAGTATGCTAATTAAGAACATAGCCCTACATACATTCTCTTATTTTATTGAAGGCTGGTACGACATTTTCACATTCTTCCAAGGCTTATTTTATTGGTATGCAAAAAGGTAATAATAAACTACATTAAATTAAAATAAATGCAGGCGTGTTTTGTGGATGACAATCTAATCATTGTTGTATAAAAAAATGTATTCGGCAATGAAAAATTTTAAATTTTTAATTTGCTAAATGCTAATAAATCTTTTTGAATAATTTTATTATAAGTTCGATCATATACTTTTTTTTCAGATAATGCCTAAAATTATACATAGTCCTCATTAATCCATAAATAGGAGGATCATAATGTACTTCAACGTATTTCAACCTACAATATAACTTTATTGTGTTTAACTTTATAACTTCGAAAGTGGCGTTCCTTTTGATAATTTTGAACATTATATTAACATTTATGAGTTTTTTTTATAATATTTGCCCCATATGTGTAAATCAAACATTTATATTCTTAAATTATTCTAATTTGATTTGAAAAAAATCAAATTTAATTTAATTATTTTTAATTGATCTTATAGCTTGAGTTATGGAAGAAAAATAATTTAAATATCTTAATACTCAATTTGAATAGTTAAGTTTAATCAATTTTTTATTAAATACATTTATAATTTATTATTTTGAAATGAACTCAAATAGTTCAATTTTATTTTAAATTGAAGCATTCAGTCAAGCTTAAACCGAATTTTAAATAACAAATTTTGAGTTAAACTCGAGTTTCTCACTATTTGAACTTGAGTCGATTCGATTGTAATCTTATTCCCACTTCAGCCTGAAAAAAAGAAATGAGCCCTTTATATTTCGTGGACCCCAAATCAGAAGGCCCATCAACCAATAAGTTTAAACCTATTGGGCTATACACCATTAATTTGCATACTATTTTTTAGCTAAAATTTCTCATGTCATTTGAACAGTGAAATTATGATTATTAAATAATATATGCAATTATTTTAATGTTTATTTTGATACTTAATTTTTTTAATTTGATATTTAAGGGTTTTTGTCCTATATTTAAATTCGTTTTAATATATAATTTGGTACCTAATTTTTTTAATTTAGTACTTATATTTTTTTACTAGAGTATGCGTGTTTAATATTTATTGAGCCATATGATATCATTTAGTATGAGTATCAAATTGAACATCAAAACTAAACTCAAGCACCAAATTTAAATAAAAAAAACTCTTATACCAAATTAAACATTGAAACTAAAATTAAATAATAAATGTTATATTAAAATCCGATTTTATTTTTATATTCTCACTTTCTTTGTTTATCCTTCTTTTCTACTAATCAAATATTCTTTAAAACCTTCCAAAATTGAATTTAAAAGTTACCCATTTTAGTAATATAAGTGAAACAAGCAACAACCCCAAACCCTTGAGAATCCAAACATCATAAAATTTTCCTAGAAAATCTTCAATTACAAAGGCAATTTGAAAACAGCACCCAAATAAGGGTGACTCATTCGTGAAACCATGGTGAGTACTTGATGTAACATCAACCTAAAATGGTCCTAATGGACCATTACCCAACTTCCTTACATATCATCATCATCATCATCAAAATCGTGGTCTTTCAAAATGGGATCGCATTAAAACCCCCCATTTTCATTTACTATCATCACATGGGTGACTTCTACTGTCACCTCTTCTTACACTTCACTGGTTGTTCTTACATAATAGGTCATCATCTCCTCGAGATCTCAGCCTTGAAATCATGCCCATGCATCAATCTTGATGTAGCTTCATTGAGTGGATCTAAAGATTTTGTCCCTTAAGGCTCAAGATGGCTTTATCCATGGATGATGGTCAATTGGTCACCCTACAATCAGGGGAAAACTTTAAGCTTTCTTAAATTGATCAGACAGGTATTTCTTGTCATTTTCATTTGTTTTTACTCCTTTTTGACCCCTAGTAGTTGTTTTGATTGAATTAATTTGAATACAAATTGAAATTTTGAAATTAGTAGTAAGTAGATTTGTTCATGGACTCGAAAAATGAGAGGGTTTAGATAAAAATATAAGTTTAAAAAATAGGTTTGGAAAAAAAATAAAACCTGTGTAGAAAAAATGGGTTGGGCCTTGGTTAACGCTTTTTGGCTTGGGTCCGGCTTGAATTAGCAAAAAGACAAAAGAAATTTGATATTTTCTTTTTGTTTTTTTGCTATTTTTTTTGTTGTTTTCTCACTGTTTTACTATCATTTCATTGTTATGTTACTACTATTTTATTGTTATTATTTGAATATTGTATAACTTTTATTTTATTATTATTTTAAAGGCATTTGCTTGTTAAGTTAAACCTATTTTAGTGTTATTTAAGTATAAATATTTTTTAATTTATTTTCAATTTGTTGGGAAACATTTACTTTAACATTTTAGTATTTTTTATTTATTATATTTTTAAATATTTTTATATGAAAAATAATGTAAAAAATTTAATTCAAGCAGGTCAAGCTTAGGTTTTAGTATTTTTATCCAGGTTGGGTTTGGGCAAAATTTTAGGCCTATTTTTTATGCCAGACTCGACCCATGGACAGGTTTAGTAGTGAGATATTATAAATTATGTGGGTACACTGAATGATACATCGATAAACAAATACAAAAAGAATAAAAGATTACGCACAAAAAGTGTAAATTGGGCTTAAAACTACGTCTACAAGGCCTTACCTAGAGAAAATTTCACTATACAATACCAGCAGTGATTTAAGCTGAATATATCTTAACCTTTGGATAATTGCAATCTCACATGAGTACACTTAGTATGAATTCTCCGTTCTTCGCCTTTCTTACCAGGGACAAAGCTAAAAAATTACTTTAAGAGGCTAGTGATGAATCATAAATCTTTTAAGAGCCAAAGTGTAAATTTACCATTATACTAACTTATAATTTTTAAATTTTTGAAAGAGCTACAATATAATTTTACCATGGGCTTAAGCCCTTACTTGCTCCTTGTCTTCTCCCATGTTTCCTTTGTAAAAACAAAGGTGAAAAAAATACAAATAGATAAAATATTGCTCACAAATGGATTGAATTGTGCACTCTAAGCTCATATTAATTCCCCAAATAATTATAGTTTCACCTAAGTACAATTAATATAAACTCTTCTCCACTCACTTTTCTTACCGAAAGTAAAAACAAATCACTTAAAAATGAAAAGTACTCGCAAATCAATTGAATTTGACAATAAAATATGCCAACATCAATTCCCACATATCATGATATATCGTAATCTTTGCACCAATATAAACTAAACTTAATTTTGACAATAATTCGTCTAACTTAATCAAGAGACGATTTAAACCCAAAATAATACATATCTAAAATGAATCCAACAAGTAATCCAAAATGATCTAAATTCGAACATTTAACTTGAATGACGAAACTTAACATGATTTAATACCTAAAACTTGAATAATTCATACCCAAAATAACTCAACATGATCAGAATACGAAATAATGTTTTAAAAATTAAAGATTTATCCAATCCAAAACTGATGAAATCTAAACCCGACCCTATCCACCCTTAGACTGAATTTGTAGAGAAAAACCCTCTCTGCATCATTGGTCTTTTTCACCCAAATCATTGAAAGGTGCGTTTCAATGTTTTGTTTTCTTATCCCCGAGCTAAAGCTAGAAATTAACAATTGTCTTTTTAATAATTTTTTATAAGTTTTTATTTTATCTGATTTTTTTGACATAACATTTAGAATTATCTATAGGTCTTTCCTAACTCATAAACAGGAAGATAATGTGCTTCAGCGCACTTAAATTCACGTCTTCCTACATTGACAATAATACCTATACTAATTGAACTAAAACTCAATCGAAAATTATTTTTACATGCAAGAATAATAATACTTGGTCTACAAAGCAACCATATTGGTTAACGTGATCCTAATTAAAAATAGATTAATTAACAATTTCTGTAGAAGAAAAAACTTAACTTTGAAGTTAAGAACAATTTTTGTTTATGTATTTGGTTTTTGGGTAAATTTCATCACTAATCACTAAATTATGGATCAATTCACATTTTGATTACTTAACTAAAAATTAGAATTTGATCACTACAGTTTTCAAAATTGAAGCACTTTTTAGTTGATATAATAATAATTTTAGTCTTTAATTTTTATGTTTTTTTGTCAATTTAACCTGATTAAATATAAAATGATAAAAATTAAAATTAAAATAAAATAAAATAAGGAAAATTATTTTAAACCTTTCAAATTTTCTCACTATATTATTTGTATAAATATATATACCCAATACCCATTTTTTTAAAAGGAAAAAAAGTAAAAACATTAAGCAAAATTACATTTCTATGTTTTTACCTCTTTTATTTCTTGACATAGTTTTTCATTATATTTCCTATTTTTAAATAATGTTGAGTTTTTTTATCATTTTATGTATAATCAAAGTCAAATGGACAGAAAAATAAAATTGAGATCTAAAATTATTATTATACCAACTAAAAAATACAAATTAACAATCCGGCTGACAAAAAAATAATATAAAAAACTTTAGTGACCAAATTGTAACTTATTTTAATTAAATGAACAAAATGAAAACTTACCTATAATTTAGAGACTAATGGTACAATTTACCCATGTTCTTTTGGGGGTCGATAACGACATGATCACAGTGTTAAAAAGTTTCAATCTTTGTCTATGGGACCCCAACATGCAAGCTCATAAACAGTCAACGAAAACCAAACCTGTCCCTCCCTGTCTTACCTTTCTTTATGAAAAACCAACCCCATCACAGCACTTGATCACATACACCCAAAAATCTCAAAACACCCCCTTTACTTTCTCTGTTTTCTTGCCCACCCCCAGAGCTAGAATTTGGCTTTAGTCCTTAATTTTTTTTTTTCATGGAGTTGAGCCTTAGGCAACGCTCCACCACTATCAGGTTAGAAAAAGTAGTGGTTGCTGTTAAAGCAGAAAGGGTCATCTCTAAAACTGCTTTAGCTTGGGCACTCACTCATGTTGTTCGTCCTGGTGATTGTGTTACCTTGCTTGCTATCTTCCCTAGTGAAAAAAAAGGTAAATTTTTTGCTTAATTTTCTTGTATGGGGTTGTTCAAGTCATGATTTTTTGTTGAATTTGTATTGAAAAGGTAAAAGATTTTGGAATTTCCCGATATTGACCGGTGATTGTGGTAGCAATATGAAGGAGGAGTTGCCGGAAAAAATTTGTCAGATCTCTGAATCATGTTCTCAGATGGTACTTCAGTTTCATAATCAAATTGAGGTAATTAAAGTTATCTAATTTCTCAGTTGAGTTTAGCTTTAATGGAGGTCTTTGGTCTATTTGTTTCTAAGATCTTTTCAGGCAAAAGTAATTGCATTTTGCTCCCTCTATTTAAAAAATTGGGTAAATTAATCTATGTCTATTAGATCAAATAGCCAACCATTCATCTGTTTAGTCCATTTAAAATTGATGAAATCATAAATTACTAAATGATAAAATTATATTTTGACTTTTCAAAAATTTATAATTCAATTCCTGCCCCAGCTAAAAGAAATTTTAAAATCGTCCCTTCTCATGTGGCACGCTACATGTAACTGTCTGATTATTCCATCAATCATATCAGTTTTTAACCGTAAAAATAAATAGAATTTTTAATAAAAAAGTTCAATTTACTATTTGATTAAATCTATATAGACTAATTTATTCATTTTTCATATAAACAATTTATCTCTTATGATACTTTTACCCAACTTTTCCCAAAGTAACATGCAAAGAATCTTTAGAAGATTCATGGAAACCTAACAGGACTTAAAGTTTAAGCTTTACTGTCAAATGGAAACAAAAATATATTAATGATTAGAGGGCTTATTTAGACTTTAGGGGGTGGTTGAATTTGAATGGCATTGCCATGTGCATGATGACCATTATTGCCAATCAACATTATTAAAGTTAGTTTTAATAAACTCCCCCATGAACATGAAGTGGGGTCCTTTAAAATTCTTTGCTTGTTTCATCCCTCTTTTTATGTTCATGAATGGTAGCTGAATTCTGCAATGATTCATTTATTTATAGGGACTAAATGCCAAACAAATAATGAGTTCTTTTAATTGCAGGTTACTGTGAGGATTAAAGTGGTGTCTTGTACAACTGGCAGTTCAGTGGTGGCTGAAGCAAACAACAATGGTGCCAATTGGGTCATACTGGACAAGTAATTTAACCATACAAAACAAAAAAAAAGTATTATTTCTTGTTTCTAAGCTATTAGTTTAATTGGTTTGGTCATAATTGTGGTTTATCCCCTTTGCATATCCATGCTTTATACTAGTTTATTATAGAATATGCTCCTATATTACTGATTATGTCTGTTATAATGCTACTTTTGATGTTATTCATATATAGAATGTTACTCTATGCTACCATTGTTAACCAATTCAAAGGAAAAACAAATGGGAATATGATCTGGTTGAATGCTTTGTGGTCTGTAATATGTCGGAATCGATTTTCCCTGGCTGAAACTCAGTATCTTGAACTTGTTGTCATTGTGTTTTGAATCAGAAAACTAAAGCAAGAGCTGAAACATTGCATGGACGAACTTCATTGCAACATTGTAGTAATGAAAGGTTCTCAAGCAAAAGTTCTTCGGCTTAATTTGCAATGCGCGAATGAACCTCGAACTCCTTATTACTCGGCTGCTTCTTCACCAGTTATGGATGTTGGAGATCACCTAGGACATAGGATGAAGCATTCTACTCCAGTTACTAGCCCTGAAGAACCGAGTACTTCCTATTCAAGAACAAGCCAAGAGAGATTGTTACCGAGTTCCGATTCAGCAACATCACTTTTCCTTGTCTATCAAGAAAACCCTCTTTTCGTGGATGATAAGAACGAGTTGGGTAACCAACTTACTGTTCTTGATTCAGTTGGAGAAAAGCTTATAAATCTATCAGCAAACTCGACGTCTTCTGTGAAAAATAATGACAAGAGTATATTTTGGATACCCCAAAATCACAATGACGAAAAGCCTCGCAAAACCCGAAGTGGTCGAAATATAGTCATCCCTCCTAGTTCGAGAACCTTGCTCGACAAGTTTGCTCAATATGATCAAGATGCAAAGGAAGGTAGACTTGTCAATACAGACTACATGGTTAACTCAGACATTAGAGATGCGGTTGCATTAGGTCGAGCATCCTCGGTACCTCCACCGTTATGCTCGTTTTGTCAACACAAAGCACCAGTCTTTGGCAAACCGCCAAGACGGTTTTCTTACGAGGAGCTAGAGGAAGCTACTGATGGATTTGCAGAAGTGAATTTCTTGGCAGAAGGTGGTTTCGGTGTTGTTTATAGAGGGATTTTACGAGACGGTCAAGTTGTAGCGGTGAAGTTGTTAAAATTTGTTGGTTGTCAAGCAGATATCGATTTCTGTAGGGAGGTACAGGTTTTGAGCTGCGCGCAACATAGGAATGTCGTGTTGCTAATTGGGTTCTGTATCGATGGTAACAAGAGAGTCTTGGTTTATGAGTACATCTGCAATGGATCCTTAGATTTCCATTTACACGGTATCCTTTTTTCTCGTTTCTATTTCTCTCGAGATCATGTTTTGTATTTCTCTCTTACGGTTTACATATCTGGTTGACAGGAAGCAACAGAGCCTCGTTAGATTGGCAATCAAGATTGCGAATAGCAATTGGAGCAGCACGAGGCTTACGATACCTACACGAAGATTGTAGAGTTGGTTGTATAGTACATAGAGATATGCGGCCTAAAAACATTCTCCTAACTCACGATTTCGAGCCTCAGGTACTTTCAATTTATTTTTGGACATTCCTGAAAGTGTTAGATTCTATGCGTATTCATTACGATAGACTCACGATTTTGAGCCTCAGGTTACTGATTTCGGCCTCGCTAGATGGCATTCCGATCAATGGACAGTTGGAAACGAAGAACGAACCGTTGGAACTTCAGGGTACTTTCTGTATTCGTTCTCTAATATTTACTCAACTTGTGAACATTTCTATCATTCTAAAGGGACCTCAAACAATGACTAAATCCAGGTACCTTGCCCCTGAATATTCAGATGGCAGAAGGATTACGCAAAAGGTCGATGTTTACGCATTCGGAGTAGTGTTATTAGAGTTACTAACAGGTCAAAGAATCAGTGACTTACAATATTACAAGGGCCGGAATTTCTTATCGGACTGGTTCCATCCTCTAGCTGCATTAGACTTGAATCAAATCATGACAAATATTTATCAATTGCTTGATCCATGTTTAGCCTCCGGCAGAGTCCGGGACTATACTCATCAACTCCAAGCCATGGCTCGAGCCGCTTTCTTGTGCCTAAGTCATGATCCGGAATCTCGACCCCCGATGTCAAAGGTACATACCTTGTCCTGCAAGTTTCTAATTCATTTCGTAATCCTTTTTCATAATCTTTGTTTGTCATTTGCAAATTTATTAGATACTTAGAATTCTTGAAGGAGGAGATACCAACGTTCCTTTGAGTTTAGACCTGAACTCGATCGGCAATCGAAGCGGCCATTTACGTGGATTGAAAACTCAAACACAACCCGAATCTACGAGGCGGCATTCTCGAAAACTTTCGCATTGACCGAATCGTTTCGAAAGACCGAAACCAATGCTTGTATAGTTTGAGAGTATCATCACATTGATTCCTTTTTCCCCTTTTCATGTAATTTCTTCTTCTTTTTTACAATCTACTACCATTATTTGCTTTTATTTGAAGAAACTGTAATATTGGGAATTTGCATACTTGTAATATGATTTCATTTGTTTGCTCAAATTTGTCCGTATATACCAAAGTATACACAAGTATTTTGTACTAAAAAAATAAAATTCTATAATAATAATCACTTTTATTGTTCTTGTTATTTAATTGTTTATTGACTGATTCAAGTTTTCAAAACTGAATCAGTGGTGGAACCGGTTAGATCATCGATTTTTGGTTTGATAAATCATTGAAAAATTCATTAAAAATAAAAAATATTAAAAAAATAAAGAAAATCGATTCAATCTGTCCATATTGATTTGTGGGTCAGTTGATCTAACCTCTCTAATTGAATTGGTACTCTAGCTAAGTTCTAATTTAACCAGTTCGATCCAGTTCAATAAGTCACTCAATTTGAATGATTTGTGAAAAAAGAACCAAAATAGACATTGTAAAGGCAACCTTTCCCAAGGGCAAAACCAAAAATTATTTTTAGGAGGTCAGAATTGAGTATATTTTTATGAGAGCTAAAATGTAATTTCATAATTATATTAACTTATAACTTTATAATTTTTAAAGGATTAAATTAAAAATTTATCATTTTAAGAGGACTAAAAATAATTTAATCATTTATTAATTTATAATTTTAAAAAATATTAAAACCTTGACCTTTCCTAGGAAGAACCAAAGGGTGAATGCTTTGCAAGGGCAAATATAAAGGAGAGCAAGCAGGGCGTTGCCCTCCAAAAATGAAACTTTTATAATTTAGTCCTTTTATAAATAATAAATTTATAAGTTTTTGCCCTTCAAAAATGAAAACAAATTACGTTTAGTCTCATTAAAAATGGTAAAATCACAAATTAATACATGATAAAATTATATTTTCACCTCTCAAAAGTTTACAATTCCATTCCAGCCCTTAAAAAAAATTCTAAATTCACCCCTGCTGGTATATATACATATATGTATGCATGCATCTCCATGATAATGGCTTAAAAAAAAAACAAAGCAAATTTTATTAAAAGAAAGCTTTATACATAAAAACTGTCTGCAATTTTCATGGTTACCCATATTTCATCAAAGTCCCCACAACATTCTTTTATTTACTATATAGTATATACCCCAAATTAAAACCCTCAAACTGATCCCATCCCAACACAACAACAACATAATAAAAAGCTACACCCATCCCTGTTCTTTCAAAAGAATCCAATCAGTTTTTGCATTTCAGTACCTCCCATTATTACTTGCAGACGAATAACTCCCATCAGAAACTGGTGATTCTTCATAGCTGGTAGTATTTGGTTGCATGGTCGACCCTATTTGAGCATATTCCGACACACTCCACACTTTCACCGACTTGTCCAAACTGCCACTATACAAAATCCATCGTTGTTCATTCGTCGAATTCGGGTCTTTTTCCGATGCCAAACACTTAACCGGTCCTGTATGTCCGGTTAGAACCGAAAGACATGTATGAATGTTACCATCCCTACGCCAAACACATATAGTTTTATCAGCTGAACCACTAAACACCAAATTCCCAGCTGCTTCAAGACAAAGAACAGCTAATTTATGTCCTTTAAGTACACCACCATGTGCTAATCCTTTCTCAAGTTCCCAAAAATTAACAAGGCCATCACTGGAACCACAATATAAAACCGAACCAGGTGCATCAATTGCTAATGCTGTAACAGCACATTCTTGTTGTAACAATGTTTGGTTCAAACTATGTTTTGTCCCTTTACGTTGTTGTTCCCTTTTCCATACTTTAACCGTCCCGTCCGCCGAACCGGTGAAAACCATCTCCCCGCCGGACCTCGATACTACTGAATTCACCGCGTCGTCGTGCGCGTTAACCGATTCGAGACATTTATAATCAGCAATCCTCCATACTTTAAATGTTCTATCCCATGAAGCTGAATAAAGAAGACCATGTTCTTCATTTAAACTCAAACATGACACAGCATCTGAATGCTTGATCCATAAAGATCTTTTGCGTTTCACTTCAATGTAATTACTTGGTTTAATTGAACTTTTGAGGATTTCTTTCAAAGATGGTAATGTACCAGCTCGTTTATGAACACCAGGGTTCTTAACAGATACTTTCCATACACGAATTTTACCATCTTGATGACCAGTAAAAATCTTTGCACCTGCTATAACAATGGTTTTAACCAATCCACTATTTGATTTAAAACCAGTAAATTCTTTAAGATTTTTCCATACACGTATGTTCTTACTATCAGAACCTGTATAAAGCAAATCATCTGAAGCAGCTAATGAATAAATATGACCTTCTTCACGTGTAAGTGACATGATGAGACTATTGGCCGGAACATTATCATTATCAAATGGCATAGACAATGATTTGTTGAAATGAGTAGTTTGGTTCCACGGCGACATCGTTAACGGCGAACCTTCCCCGCTCGATCGGTTCGGTTCCAAAGGTCCATTAGCCGACGCGCTGCTATGTCGGAGACATAAATCATCTTCGCTCACCGGAGATGTCATCGACATGTTGGGATCCGAATATATGGTTTTCCCAAACTTGGACTTCCGAATGCCATCTGCTTGATCATCGAACATTGTGCCTCCTATCACTCTCATTACCAAGACAAATTATCAAAAAGAAAATGAAGAAAGAAAAACAAAGAAAATAGCAAATTCAAGCTAACCCCAAACCCCAAATATCAAAAGCGTATATAGAAACGGATTGGATTTGCATTTGCAATTGAAATTGAAATGCATGGATTCATATATTTATATATAATGAGGATTGCAATTATAGAAGAAAGATAGGAAAGATACAGCATATTTGTGGCTATCAAAATTCGACAAGTGTTCGGATGAAAGAAATGGGTTCACAAAGACTGACAATGGGTCCAAGGAATCAGGGTGATTGGTAGTTTTATTAGTTTCAATTTGGGGAGTTGTTTTTGTTTATTTATTTATATTTGTATATATGAGTGGTTCGTTTAATATATCTAGTAAAAACAATTTTCAATGTTGGCATAAGCCAATATTGATTGATTTAGTTGGATCAACATTGATTAGTATTTTGACACTAATCAAAGCTTGAATTTACGTGGGGATTATAGTTTTCGGAATTTTGTATTTTTTATTTCGTTTAAAATATCGATATGTGTTTTTTTAATATCTGCTTTTAATATTTTACTATCTTCTTATAAGATACTTGTACAATGTAGAAAATATTTTCCCATTCAAGAAATAAGTTGAGAAAAGAAAATTAACTTTGGGGACAATGGGCAAATTAAGAAATTTTTTATGGAGGGATAGAATTAAATTATAAATATTTTAGAGGTTAAATATAATTTTATCATATATTAATTTATATTTTCATCATTTTTAAAGGAGTTAATATAAAAAATTATTTCATTTTGAGGTGTCAAAGTTTAATTTTACCATATATTTATTTATAATTTCAGACCAAATTATAGTTCTTCCATTATATTTGTCCTTGTTTGGCAAATGAGGTCTTGACACGATTGACAAAAATAAAGGCCTTAGGTCTTAAGTATCCAAGTTCGAAATTCACCATGCACAATTATATGTGTGTTACCATATGTGAATTTTAATTCAGCTAGTCAATTCTAGTCTAGATCATTATTCTGATTCTTAATCTATTTGTGTTGTAATTGTTTGATGCTACGCTTCTTAATCCATTTGTGCTATAATAGTTTAATTCTACGCTTTATAATTGCACAAACATGTATTTGTACTCCGATGTTATCTTTTTTTTAAAAGAAAAGCTTTGGATGGGGTATTCCTTTCCCATTATTTGAGATCTGATTTGCTCAATAAAGAAAAAAGGGTTTTATTATAAAATTGAGTTTTCGAGTTCTCCTTTATGCTATTGTTACGTGTGAATTTTAGTTTTATCAGTTATTTTTAGTTCAGATTATTTCAATTATTAATTTATTTGTCTCGATAATTATTTGATTTTCGTTTCTTAATCTATTTATGTTATACTTCATAATTAAGTGGGTGTTTTTTATTTGAGATATGATTTACTCAAACTTATATTAGAATATAAGGGTAAAGGAAAAGGGTTCATCATGTTTCCATTTCATAATATTTAATCATTTGAGTCCACTGAAAAATAATTGGAGCACTTCGTCCCTTTCATTTCCTTCTTTTGTGTATATATATGCCAATGGCATCAATTATTATACGTGAAAAAGTTAAATGTTTGAAGGTAAAAAAAAAAGACAACAATTATTCCATATTTCTATTTTTGGATAAACAATTCAAAGGCAAAATCAAAGTTCAAGCCTGTGTGGACTGCAGAGTTTAAAGTGGAGACAATGAAAATTAATGTAAAAAAAAAAAGCATAATAATAATTTTTTTATTTTGGTTTTAATTATTTTATTATTGTTTTGACCCTAAATCTAAAATTTAATTAAATTATTTTTTATAAAAACTGATTAAACTATTAAAATTTTCATAACAGTAATGTGATAGCCCATGTAATAATCATAGTGTGCTTGATAAAATTCAAAAATTCAAAAAATTCATCAAAAAACTTTAAAAGGAATATACAAGTTAGTAATGAAGTATATTGAGGAGGATCGACTATTTTAAGAGAAGTCTTTAAAGTGTCATCCGTTGGACAGCTAATACGGTCCCCGACAATCAGAGGTATTGTTCTGATACTTGGGTTTTATCTCCCAACTCCGCGGAGAGCCTCAAAGGTTCATAGAGTGAGAGCTCCTCGATTAGTGAAGAGAATACGTACTTGAAGGATGCGTAAATAATTAATCAATGAAGTTGCACGAGATGTGAATCGAACCACCAACAAAGGCTAATTATGCTTTGGTGGGTGGTTCGATCCACATTGTGTGCAGCTTCATCAATTAATTATTTACATGTCTTTTAAGTACGTACTATCTCCACCAATCGAGGTGCTCCACTACGTGAACCCTTGGGGCCCTCCGCGGAGTTGGGAGACAAAGCCCAGGTATCGGGACAATACTTACGACTGTTAGGGGCCATATCGACTACTCGATGGTCAACACTTCGGTGACTTCTCTAAAAGGAGTCAATCCCCCTCAACAAAGTTTATGTGGATAGTCACGCGGGCTATCACGTCGGTGCTATTAAAGTTTCAAGAGTTTAGTGAGCTTTTTCATCCAACAAAAAAAAAAACAATTTAACTAAATTTAAAAAGTAGAGGGCCAAAGTGATTCGAACAAAGAATTCCAGCTAAAGTGATAAAAGGGTAAATGTTTAAAACTAAACTTATCATTCTTCATAATTTTATTTGATTTAATACACATGGTCCCACTCTAAGATAAAAAATTAAATTTCAAAAATTATTTTTATTTAATTTTAGTATTTTTAAAATTTTAACATAATTATTCTACTTTTATAATTATTTTTTAATTTTAAAATTCCAATAATCTATTTTTCTAAATTAATTATTTATCCAAATAAAACAATTGATAAATTCTAAAGGGCTAGTATTTTAAAATTTTTAAAATTTTCACCTAAACACACTCTAAAAGAAAAATCAACTCTTCTACTCCACTATAGAATACTGGGTTTGCTAGCTCTTTGCTAAAATTTGATTGTTTAAATATAAGTAAATGCAAAGATAATTATCAACAAGTATTGGACGTAATATTAAGACACATTGCACCCCTAAATATATAATGCAACAATTATGAATCACGAACAAGTATTGTAAAACGAAGATCGAGAATCGCGAATATGAACCAAAAAACTAACACAAAGGATACCCAAAAAAAGGGTAAATTACACCATTAATCCCTAAATTATGGGTAAATTTTTATTTTGGTCACTTAATTAAAAAATTAAAATTTAATCACTGAATTACTTGAAAGTTTTCATTTAAGTCGTTGAACTATTCAAAAGTTTTTATTTAAATCACTGGGTAGTTAAGTTTTTTTTTTCAAAAAAGTTCTGCCAGCGAGCTTCATGTGATGATTCAACGATCAATATGGTAGATCAGTACACATCGAAGAATAGAAGAACATACATTATATCTAAGTTGATCTGACAATCAGTTTTGGAGATTGAAGAAAACAATTGTTTGAATTTTAATTCGCAGATTCGTGATGTCTAAAGTTGTTTCGTAAAAAAAAAACTAAATTATGGAAGAGAAGGGGGAAAGAGAGCTTTAGATTGGTGCAAGTAGTGCGAACAAAGAAAGCCATGTAACATCGATTTTAACAGCCCAGAGATTTAAATGAAAACTGTTGAATAGTTCAGTGATTAAATTGTAACTTTTTTAGTTAAATAACTAAAACGAGAACTTACTCATAATTTAATGACTAATGGTGTAATTTGACACAAAAAAATTGTTGATAATTTAGTAGAGGATGATGGAGTTCCAGCGTTTATATATGCTTGGTTATTGTATATTGTTAACCATGATGTAACAATAAGGTTTTTTTTTTTCTGTCTTTATGCTGGAACATGGTTGAAGTCTAACGGCAGCCATATTTGATTTTGATAAGGTAATATTGTATTAACGACACCCACACAAAAACAATGCGCTCATTTCACAAACAACATTGAAAGAAGGGTACATCCATTGCTTTGCCCCAACTGTTGGGGCACTGTGCATGCCACACCTTCACAAAAATCAAAGGTTATTTTGTATACAAATAACGAGTATCATTCAAATTCTTGAAAAAGAAGAATAAAAACAAGGGAATACAAGTTGTTATATTAATATTTTAGTAAGTAAAATACAAACCAAAGAGGGATTAAGTATGCAACATGTTTAGTTGTCAATTAGAGAACAAGTCATCTGTCACAAGTAGTTGTCAAGGATTAATTACTTCGTTAGAAGATACCTAAAGTAGCCAAAGTAGCGAGACCAACAAACTAGTACAAATTAGGCCAACAGGTTACCGAGACCAATCGAGCAGACAAGTAAACATCAACGAGCAACCCTCTTGGGTAACCAAATAGTGAATATAAGTATTGAAAATGCAGAATTCGTAGTGAAGTGGACCATGGGTACATCGAAGATTACATTGATAAGTGAACAATGAAAGAATAAAAAATTAACACAAAAAGTTGTTAACGCAATTCAGATTTAACTTATGTTTGTGGGGTATTGTTCAGAAAAAAAAAATTCACTACTAAATATCACAATACAAGCAATGATTGAAGCAAAATCTATCCCGCTCCATGGATTCTTTTACTTGTGATGTTTATATTGTGGCATGTCTAAATCTTGAATGGATAATGGAGTACGTATATGTAATTTGTATACTTTGATATAAATGGAAGCTTGAGTTCAAATAGATAAAAAATTGAAAGTTGATATTTTGAGTATATGACTTCTGCAGAATGTAATATCATTCCACAACAGTGAAACTCATAGCCCAATAAAGAGTAACTGATATCCTCTCATCAACATTACATTATAGATGAAAAGTAAAATTGGCCACGAGTCATTTTTCTTTATGATAAATGTTTTGATTACTATTTGATAGTAATTGATTTTTCATTAAGGAAGATTAATGGTTACAATGAGACAAAATAGGATCACATTGAGAGAGCAGTTTTATCTCCAATAGGTTAAGGATATCATATAAGGGTAATACACTTATAACAAGGTCATTAGACGAACACTTATTAATAAGCTTTTGTAATAATATATAATAAGGAGAGCTCAATCACGATACTTTAGTGGAATGACTTCATGACTAAATAATATTTTAATTAATAGGTGTAAAGCCAAAACATAATTACAAATTATTTGAGCTCTAATTATATATATATCCAATTGGTCCCTCCACTAGCTTAAGAATACATTTTCTTGCTAAGTACAAAAGATGACTTGAGAATTAATTTAAGTTTTTCAATTATTATCTAATTAATTAAAATTAAATAATTGAAGTTCAAAATGAAATTAAATTAATTAGTCATTGTGAATTTGTTGAATAAAGAAATTAAATATATTTCCTCATAGAATCTATTATGATAATGTTCCTATGACTTTAGCAAAATTAGAATTGGATTGAGAAAATTATTTAGTTGAGAAATTGCTAAATCCAATTAATGAAATTAATTGATTAAATAAATAACGTTTTGGGCAATAGAAAATAAATATTGGGTTGGATAAATTATAAGTCTTGAATAAAAGTTCATGAAGTGCATATAATTGGACCCAATAAACCAATACAAGAAAGGTCCAACATGGCATTGTAATATACGAGGCAACCCTATGGTATTATACAAGGGTGTCATCGCCCCTAGCTCTTCTACTTAGAGTAGAAGTGCTATTTTCTATTAAAATATTATTATTTAATGAGGCCTTATTCAAACAAAAACTCTTGTATTTTTCTTTATAAATAGAAACTACAGGTCAAAAAATTTACACTTCTCATACGTCATTATTCCATCAGAACATAGTAGTAATTTATTTCAAAGAATAAATTCTATTTTATGAGAAAAATGTATAGTTTTCGGTTATAGAGAGAACTGACTTTCCTACTGAAAGTTAATTAAAAGTTTTCATTTTGTGATTTTGTTCATGTTGCTCGAGCCCACACTCGAAACAAATCATGGTTCGAGGATAGCAGAGAAAGTCATTCAGTTGAAAGGCAGGATTGAGTATAATCTACCTTGCACAAAGCACATGTATATTTCAATTAAAATTAATTGTTATAAATAGCACAACAGGCTCAACTTTAAAAAATTTTAAAACTTCTATTGTATCTAAAATAATCATTTTTTAAACTGATTTTTTTAATAGTTATGTCACGAACTTTAGCATAAAATATAGAGATGGTCTCATTATTAAAAATCGTAATGATTCAAATCTGATGGTAAACATGTGGAGCTTTGATAGCTTGACCGTATAAGTTACTTCATGGGTGGCTTATAGAATAGTCCACAATTCATAAGACACATTTTGAATTCCTTGTACACTCTTTTGATAGCTTGACTGTATAAGTTCCTTCATGGGTGTCTTCTAGAATAGTACACACTTCATAAGACACATTTTGAATTCCTTATAAACTCTTGCTAGTCTACCCCATGAAAAATATCATACAATTCTTTTGAATTGAAATTCACTACTTTCAAGCTTTGGTTTAGGTACACCATCTGTTTAAAATTGATCTTCATGCTTTCTCATCAATGATATGATGAAAGCCAGCATCTGTACTTTCCACCAACATAATTAGATTCATCCAAGAGTGGTGAATGTATAATTAAATCGTCTTTTTTTATACTTTCAATTGCACAACCACCAAATTTAAGATTTCACAGATACTTTAAGTGTATAGCTCTGATATTAATTGAAAATATGGAATTGATTGTGGTGTTTGTAAAAAAAAAAAGTGTATATTGAATACAAAATGGCAAACCAATAAAAGACTGAACACAGTAAGTTGTTAATGTAATTTGAACTTAACCTATGTCTATGGGGCCTTACCCAAAGAAGAATTCTACTACTAAGTCTCACTATACAAGCAATGTTTGAAGCCTAACCTATCCTAACTCTTGGATAATTGCATCCTCACCCAAATACACTGGGTAGAAACTCTCTCCCACTCATCTTCCATACTGAAAATAGAAACAAATCACTCAAAAGTGAAAAATACAAGCTTATAATATGTTCCTTACAAAGTAATTGAATTATGCACACTAAACTCTCCCTAATCCCATGTCAAACTCTCTATTTTTAGAGCATCACATCCTCACCTCTAAATGGGTTAATTCTCAATTAAATTGATAAATGTTCATTGCTTCATATTATCACCAAATGGCACAATATATCATCAAATTAAATCACTCACCAAAATTAAATAGGTCTTCAAGTAGTATCCATTCGAAATTGCTTTATCTAGACCAACACTATGGGATATAATTATCTTTAAATAATACTTAGCCGAAATAACCATCACATTATCAATCAAACAAATCTTGATGAAGTATGTTTCTACCTTGTTGAATTCTAGTGCCTTGTACAAATAGAACAAATGTGTAGTGTCATTTTATATTATATTGAACAAGACATGGTAATGGGTTATGTTGATAACATGGTAAAACATTTGCTTACTATGAAATTAAATTCCCTACAAACATAAAAGGTAGATAAGAATGAGCATTTAATCGAATCGAGTGAAAAATTTTTTGAATTAATCGAGTACTTGACGAGTCTTATTTTATCATTCTAACTCAATTTGAAATTTTTTTCAAATAAAATCGAGTGAAATGAAATTCGAGTTCAGTCAAATAGAATCGAGTGAAATTGTTCGAGTTAGCTTAAAAAATTAAATATGTAAAATTAAAATCTTGTTACAATATAACTAATTACATGTTAGAGCATATAAATTTGAAATCATATATATTTTAAAACTTTTTCAAATCAAAATAATAAAAAATAAGATACTCTAATATGATAAACTTGAATCATTATTATTTTAGAAAAATTTAAATTTTAACTTTTTTATATATTCTTTAGAAATTTTTAAATTTTTATTTTTTAAAGAATATGAATTAACATTTTATAAATATTTTGAATTTTAAAAATTATTTTTAATTATTTTTGTATTTTTGTTGAGAGATAAATCAGTTTTTTCATTTTCAAAATTGACAAGAACCAAATGGGTATTTAACCAATCTGTTATTCGAATTGTAAAGTTCAACTCGACTCGAACTCAAAACTTGAAATACTTATTTGAGTTGACTCGAATAACTCGATTTGATTAACTAAATATTTAATTTTTTATTTTTTAAATCAAATCAAATTTTATTTATCTTTAAAATAATATATATGAAATATATTTGAAATAAATTTCAACCAATTCTGTTACAACTTTTGCCTAAAATGTTATAAAAGAAAAGCAAAAGGTGCAAAGCAATAAACAATGACGAAACAAGGAAAAACCCCACTCGCATTACGACAAGTGTTTTACAAATTCCAGCACCAACTGTTAAACCGCCACGTAGAATGGACAAAAGCATGATTGTTTGTCTGAATATCAATGTTCATGGTACCTTCACCTAGTCACCTGCTATCTGTCCACTGCCCTTTAACTACAGTTCAATATAGCCAATGGCTTAGGGACCAACCGCTAGGCCACTACTAGTTGGCCACATGTCCCCGGGGCACTACACAAAAGGTTGGGAAATGGTTCATTTTTAGACCCTGTGTACTAGGGTCGCTCCCGTGTCTAACACAACCCTATAGCCTACCATCCATGGAAACGAACGAAAGCCAGGAAATTTTTGAGTTTAAATGTAGTAATCAATCATGGTGGCACAATGGTTGTGACATTACGTCTTGTTTTGCAAATGGTGTTGGTTGTTTACTGTGATAGCTGGGACACTTGTCTATCAATCAACGAGGATGTTAGTGTCATTAGATCTCTACTATATATAAGTATTTTTATTTTTTTCGCTTTTTAAATTTTCAAATTTTACACCTCATAAAATAATAATTATTAAATTTGTTCAGTTAAGTTTTATTATTTTCAAATTTTAATATGACAAATATATTATCATATTTGTAATATTATGGCAGCTTGTTATTTTTACATATTTCTAACTAAAAATTCAGTTAATAGATTAACGATTATCATTTACGTCAAGATTGATATTTCAAAATTCGAAAAGTATAGACTTAGAAAGATCCAATTAAAGAATATAGACTAAATCTACAACTGTGCACATAGTACATGACTAGTAATTGAAGTTAACCGAACAAATATTTTTTAATATAATGTCCAGAACTGCCCATAACCCTTCCACGGTCCTTAACTAGGAGGATAAACGCACTTCAATGTACTCAAATCCGCATCCTCTAAATTGAGAATAATATCAATACTAACAAAATTAAGACTTGGTTTAACCAAACATAATAAGTGCTATTTTTTTGGGTTAGGACTAAAATTTTCAAATTTAACAAATATAAAAACTAAAATTGATCAAATTAGTCGAGGATCAATTATTTGAAATGAGTTCAAATTCTACTTGTAATTATATCAATTCCAAGATATAATGTGATCACAAAGACTAGATTTTATAACATTTTTGTCGAAATAGATTCATTGTTTTTCTCTTTATTTCCTTTTCTTGGCAAAACAGTGTGAGCATTGGACACGTGAATTCTTTGCTTTAAATTGATAAATGGTATTATCCCCAAGCTAAAGGAACAGAGAGTTTTTCCTTCTTATTTCTCAAAATTGGTAGAGGGCAAACATGTATTTATTTATGATCTCATCGATTTTTTAAAATGGTGTGAATTAGATCTATTCGTAGATACGGTAATTTTGTTCGGGTCGGGTTTAGTAAGGATTTATTTTATTCTGGGTCAACTTAACTCTATATAAAGGGAAAATATTTGGTACACCATCAGTTGAGTTTTTAAACACCACAATTATAGTTAGGAGGTTGACAAATATCGAATAGGGATAGAGTAAAATATTAAAAAACAAATATTTAGAAAAAGAGACACGTGGCACTTTTTTGAAGTTACTTGTGGAATAAAAAAGTACACAGTGTATCAAATACTCACCCTTATAAAAATATATAAATATTAAGGGTGATTATTTGATACACATCTTATGGAGTTTTTAGATTCCACAAGTATAAACCTAAGTTGTAGCTTGTCGAATGTTCATTATTGCACCAAAAAACATGATAAGTGTTTCATTTGTCTATATATTAAAATTTTAATTATTTTTACTATACTTATAGAACACCCATCACACCGTCAACTCATTTGTGAAGCTTTAAAAACCCTAAAATCACATATAGGATAATTTTCTAAGTATTAACATAAAATGTCATGTTATTTAATATTTTATTATTTTAAAATAGTAAAACAAATCATTTGAATGAATTAAGTCGAGCTCGAGCTTAAGTCCTTTTTAATCAAAGTATAATTCATTCCATGAATACCTCAAAGTGTGGAATTCCTATTAGTACTTATTGATAATACATCAAACACAAATCTATTAAATATTTTTCTATATAAATAACAATTTTCTTAACTAGATGCAAAGAATTAGGTTTTATGGGGCAAATTATAAATACGTGATTCCAATAAATTCTCATGTCTCACATTAATTTAGATGCTCTTGTTGATGTTGTTTTAATGAAAATGTACTTTTTGGACAAAGAGTGGATTTATATGATCATCCATTTAACAACATCATGTTGAATTGTTGATGTACTCCTTTTTATGATTCAGATGAACTTTAGCAAAATTGAAACTTTCAATTTCAATGGTGTAAATTAAGTACTAAAATTAGAACTTTGAAGTGATGGATAAATAGTAAATCCTCGAGTATTCAACACGTAAAAACTTAATTTAATAAATCATTATTGCCGCCCCAACACTACTGCTTTTGAGAAAGTTTATTGATTAACAAGAAAGTCCAAGCAAAAAAATATATAGAATAAAGAGATATAATTTGATTTTTTTTAAAAATGGACGTTAGATTAAAGAGTAAACTGGTCATTTCTACTAAAAATTCCATTCATTTCTTCTGTTAAAACCTAGCGTGGTTGACGAAATAACCAAATAGTTACACGTGAAGTGTTACGTGTACCTCATATTAACAAACAAAAACTAGTTTTTAACAGTAGAAATGGAAGGAATTTTTAACAAAATAACCAATTTGCTCTTTGATCTAACATTCAGGGACTAATTTGGCCATTTCTTGATTAGATGGGGCAAAATGCAATCTAGCTCCTAGTATAAGGACATCCATGGCACTTTTATTGTTTTACGGTTTATATTTAGAGTTTGTAGCTACCTCTTCCAACAATGTCATCTCAATGTTTGAACACGAATTCTTCTTTTAAAAATATAATGTATTATCACTGTACCCAGCATTTGTTAGCTTTAAGTTTTATTCTATGTTAACTCTTGAATTTTCCTAGTCATTTGTTGTGACTAATTAATTAGTTAGCTAAAATTGAATTATTCAATACTTGTGTTGTAATTTCAAAAAAAAATATCTCACTTTCACCCCTTGTTAAAGCAAATGAGTTTTGCCTTATTTATAGTAAACAAGAACAAAATTTGGGCATTGGTTTTTTCCGTTTAAAGTTGATGTGATAATTTATGGTGAAAAAGATATTTTACAAACCAATCAACTCACAAGACAAAAATTAAAAAATAAACATGCAATTAAGTTATATAATTTTATATCCACACATCTTTAAAGATGAATAGAGGTTGAATCGGATCAAATTTGAATTCAGTATGATTTTTTTTTACTCAGTTAATTGATTACAAGAAAAGGTGTTAAGATCACCCAACTCATACCAGTTCGAACAAGGAATCAAAAAGCAGCCAAACTATGCCAAAACAGGGCACAAACAATCAGAAAAACAGCAAACCCAAAATAGATTATCAATATGCTCTAAACAAGGTATTCCTCGACAAACCTGTTTTAGCCAAGGCTTTCGCCATTCCATTCCTACCTCGATTTGTGACTTCAATCTAAACCTCAGCCATTCGCCTTAAACTTCCTTCAATATTCGTGAACAAATTCCTAAACGACAATGGCCGAAGACAACTATATTTCAATCAATCCGAAACAGTAATTGAATCAAATTATATGATTAAAGGAACCTGCTCCTTCCGAATCAACTCTATAACCACCTTTGCAGCCTCTTTAATTGCCATTGGAACTGCCATTTCCAATCCCCCACTACACATCTACCAAAAAATAAAGTCGAAACCACCCCTTTATGATCCCCCAACACTCCTCCACAAGCCATTATCTCATTCATAACAACCCTTGCCACATTGAATTTTATCCTACCCCTGCCGCTATCTTATTCAATATGAAATGATTATATGATATTAACATAATTTATTTTTTCTCAAGTATAATACTAATAACAGGTCGAGTCAAGTATTGAATGTCAAATCAATCTTTCAAACTATTTAATTTTTTTTGTCCAAACTCATTTATAAAACTCAATATGGTTATCTAAATCATTTCTAATATGAGTTAAGATTCAGGTTGGTACAGATAATCCAATCATTAAACAAATCTATGAATAAATCAGTTTGAATATACCATCATTTGATTCTATACCTCAACCCCAAACCTAAATAATGATGTTCTTTTTATATATAATTAATGAAGATGGTATTATTCATATGAGATGACGCATGTTTCCATAAACTATATAAAAACTTAAAAAACAATCTTCAATATGTATGCTTAGTTATATTTATGGCTTTGTGCATTCACTTTTATCAGTTTCTCAGTATTCAATTAATTACGTTTCAAGTTGTTTTTCCACTTTACATTTCCATGTGCTTTCTCTTACGTATTGGCTGACGAAATGCAATGTTTTCATTTGAAAGTTAAGCCTTTTTGTAACTTTCCATTGCATAATTTTGGACAAAAGTAAAGCTAGCCTTAGTGTGGATTGGGCCAATTAGGGAAAAGCTCTAATTTTGAGTTTTTTTGGCATTCGTAGGGCCCAAATCCAGAAGTTATTTCATTTTATGGATTATGGATTGGGCCGGGTCGAAACCGAGACTTGATTTTTAAAAAAATTAAGATTGGGTCTAACCCGGTCCATCCAAAAAAATATGTTACTAATTAAAAAAATCAAACATATTATTTATATTTATAATTTTATAATTAATTTTTAATTTTTAATTTTTAATTTTTAATTTTTTTTTGAATTCACCAATCTAGCCCAACAACAAAAAAGCTTTGTCCTTGAGCCAGTCAAACCAAACTGGGCAGATCACCCTACCCATAGATAACTCTACTTTGGATCCATCAATTAAATGTGTGGGGTTGATTTTGAGTTGGGTTAATACGAGTCAGATTAATTCATTTATTAAAATCTTAGGATTATAATTTCATGTTGAAGTCGATGTTAGGTTTGAGTTGTTTCGATTTTGTGTCATTTCGTGTTCAAGGTGTTTCGGTTTACTAATCAGGTTTCTTTTTCCAGATGATTTCAATTTATGTTTGGGTTATTTTAAACTTTTTATTAATTCGATTTTAACATTTGAGTTCAAGTCACTTAAGTTAGTTGTTTTGATTATTTTAAATTTGGGCAGATCATTTGAATTTAAATCATTTTAGGTGTGGGTTGAACAAATTGGAGCTATTAATTTTTTATTAGAATTTTAATTTTAACTAATGAGATTTAATTTTTGAATTGGGATAGCCGATTGAGTCTTAGCTCAATTGATATGGGTATTGTTGTCAATGCAGGAGCACGTGGGTTCGAGTGCGTTGAAGCGCATTATCCTCCTATTTACGGGTTGGAGAGGAGCTATAAGTAATTAATCTAGATTATTGTCTTAAAAAGATATAATATGTTAAAACTTATAAAAAAATTATTAAAAAAATTGAAATTGGGATAGAGTTAGGCATGTCTGCTTATAACCTAAAACCACTTATTAGAATTTTGATAATCGACTACTAAAGATATTATAATCTTGATCAGCTGATACCCCGAAGAATCATAACCCTACTTATCGATAGATTGATGCTTATTTATTTTAGAATAATCGCATTTCATTGTTTGGAATCTGATTCTTTAGACATGAAAGTTTTATTGTTGATATTTATTCAAGTATTTTTTTATTAGTTTCATCGGTATTGGTATTATTGTCAGTGTAGGAGGATGTAAATTTGAGTGCGCTAAAGCGTATTATTCTCATATTTAAAGAAATAGAAAGAGCTATGAATAGTTTTAATAAAGAAAATCAAAATATATTCTTTCATATATGTTTGTAAACTATGTTTAATGTTTGTAATTATTCTTTCCAATCATTATCCAAAAGGTATAATGATTTATTTAGCTTTTCAATTCTATAAAATGATCATTTTAGTTTTTTATTTAATTTTTCATCTTTTAAGCTCTTAAACTTGAGTTTTTTTCAAATCACCTTAAATAAATGAAGAAGTTAACATTTTTAACTTTCTTAACGTTGCATACACGTGGATAACACATTGGTATTTAAGTAATTTTTAAAATTTTAAAAATTCAAATAACTATAAAAAATATTTTAAAATTAAAATTAAAATCATTAAAATTATTTAAAATTATAACATATCAGCAAAGGTACCAAAGATTAACTTTTTCTTCTATTTTGAAATAATTTGACGAAAATATAAATTCAATGATTGAAAGAAAAAAAATTAAATGAGGAAATAAAATAATTTTTAAAAACTGGAGGGAAAAGGTTATCATGCGTATCCAAGATGAAACTCATCTCAAAACCCAGATCTGACATAAAAACATCATAAATTACTATATTATTTTCAGCAACCGACCACCTCAGAATCTATGGATTCTGTGCCATCTCGAACCCACAAAACCGACCAAAATCATATAAAAATCCTCAAGAATCTTTCTTTCTACCCCTCTATAAATATCACCCTTGCCTTGTCCCCCCATTCACTTCTATAAACCGATAAGCATCATCTCTTTTATACTCTTTGTAATTTACTTCAAAAAAAATGCCACTCACTAAACCAGACAAGAACAACGTCATCATCAACATCAACGACGAGAGCAGCAACAATTGTGGTGAAGATAACCAAGATGAGCAAGAGCAGTTAGATGCCATCACTAGCCATCTTTACATAAAGCCAAGCCATTCGAAGCAAACATTGGATAAAGATATGGTTTTGAGAAGGATTCGTCACCGTAAACGTATGAATAATTTCAGGTCCGCATTTCAATCTTTCATTGGCTCTTCATCTTCTTCTTCATCATCGACGAAAATGACCGAGAATGGCAAAGGTTCTAGCAATGAACTAAAGTGGGTCGATGATGCTTTTGCAGCTCTTTGATTGTAATGTTATTATTTTTTGTATAGTTGTTGATGTTTTAGTGTACCGTTTAAGCACTCGTGTTACGTTGGTGTAGAATATGGGCCTTTAATACCCAATATGATAATGGGGTTTAAAAGCAAAGAATAGTTTCACTTTTTAAGCCTTTTAATTGTCTATGATAACATCATTAGATTCTCAACTTTATATGGGGCATTTGAATACTACATTTAACTCTATTGTTGTTGGAACTTTCGTGTTTGATTTGATTGTATAGTTTCTTTCTAAACTTCCTTTTAGTGTCAATATCATCGTTAGATAGATTCTTAAGCATAGAGTTGTTTAAGGTCCGTGTCAAGAGGGCATTAGGATTGATACTTTAAGATACCCTCTAATGCTTAGATCAATTAGAATAATTTTCTTTATGTGTCACTTATCTATATTCCATCGTTAAATAATTACGTGTCTAACAAAATTAATGACTCATTGTGAACTCTTGCATGTACATACCCAAGTGGCATGTCCAAATCATACAACCAATATATGTCCATGATTTATATCTTGTAATCGATTTGTATCCATTAGTCCAAATAACATGAATACGTGGCATCACATTTCCGGTATTTCATATTTGGAAGCAACATATTGGTCTCACATTATGTATTCACACCTCAAAATCTGATTTAACCAAAGATTATGATATCACACTAAGAGTACATCATGAACCCATTCATGATTTGATATAACCAAGCTTTGGACAGTTAATTATGACTAAGAGGTCCACAGAGGGTATATGGTATAAGTTTTGTTGGATGTGATCTAAATCAAATAAATTAACTCCACTCCTCGGTAAAAGGAAAAAGGGAAACAAATTAACCACTTGGTATTGATTTTGTCTGCATGGTAATTATGATTATTGAAATTTTTATAATTTTTGATTTTTAAAATTTATATATTAAATCCATTAAACTCTGTTATTTCTAAAATTTGACGTGACAAATATACTACCACTTGTACAATATCATAACAATTTTCTATTTTCATACATTACTCACAAAAATTCATTTAGTTTGTATCAAGATTGAAAATTTTAATCCAAAAGGATAAGAATTAAGAAGGATTCGATTGTAGAATATAAATTAAATCTATAACTTTACGCATTGTTTATAATTAATAGCAAAGTTTAACCAAATGGATTTAATTGTTGCCGTTTGAATCAGGACTAAAATTTTAAAATTTGGAAAGTAAAATTACTAAAAGTGATCAGTTCAAAGAATATAGAGATTAAAATTGATCAAATTAAAGTTTAAAAATAATAAATCTAGAACTTAACTAAAAGTAGAATGCGACATTTTTAGTGTTCTCCATCTTTATTTTACGATTTATATTCAAAATTTATAATTACTCTTATTAATAATATGATATTCAAAATTTAAATATACATTTTCACAATTACTCAATTCAACCATTATTTAATTTGAAAGGTGGAAATTCAACACGACTTGAAATGCATTATTTAGGTTGTGTTGAATTGACTCTGTTTCCCGCGGTTTTCACGCTTGTTGTCCTATGCAATCTTTTCTTGCCCTTTTTTTTTTTTTTTTTAATGTTGGCATTATTTCTATTGAGATCAATTAAAATAAGTTAAGGTTTAAAAAGAATTACCGAAAATTTTAGTAAAATTGATACATTTTTATTGATTATTTAACATTGAATAAACGAGTACGTATGAAAGAATATTTTCTTTGAAAAGTAATTTTATTCCGTCTGTTAAAATTTGAAGCAATTTTAAGATATTCTCGTATTCAGATTCAATACGTTCTTGGATGTAGTTAGAGACGGTTGAGAGTGACTTTATCTTTCCCCAAAGCCAATAATTTTAGACTTTTTTTAATTATGAGCTATTAAACTAATTAAGTCTTAGCTAAATTGGCATGAACATTATTGATAATTAATGTAGAAGGATATGAGTTCGAGCTACGACCCATTATTTTCCTTTAAATCCTAGTATTCCATCTCCTTATCCAAATTTATAATGATTAAAAGAAATAGCATTCAATGTTTTTCATTTTTTTATGTTTGATATGTCATGGTTAGAAATCACTTATTTAAACTTTTCAATGAAAATGTTCAAACTATCAATTAAAACATATATTCTTAATTTTGAAAGATTTTTTATCCTCTTATTACCCATACCCCAAATCCATATTTTTTTAATTATTACAACAACAAATAATATTAATTAAATTAAAATTCAATCAACAACTTTAAAATTTTTAATTAATTAAATAACAAAGATATGGTCGAAATTGAATATATAAAAAAGGAAAATGTTGAAATATACGATCACGAGATTGGTTTGCCGTGTATAATACTGTAAATTATGGGTCCAAACGTGTGATCAATTATCATGATCACGGGTTTCTTCATTTCTCCTTAAATATATACAAGTGGATGGTCCCCTATTGACTAATATTTGACAATGGTATGAACATATATATATGTATGTATTTGGCAATGGGGGACTTTATACATTATTTCAGTAATTTTGACTTTATACAACAGTATTTTTAATTAGGTGGTAAAAATATTGCAAAGGTTTTATACTATAATACGGATTGTATTTTGGTCTATTCCGAACTTTTTTTAGTTTAAAAATTAGTAAAAGTATCATGGAGGTTCTTTTATAAAGAGTTTGATTGCATTTTGTCCTCTTTATACAAAAATGGGCAAATATTCTATACACATTAGATCAAAGAGCAAACCAGTCATTTTCTGTTAAAAATTTAATCCATTCATGCTGTTAAAAACTAGTGTGACTGACGGAATAACCAGACAGTTACACTTGGTGTACCACGTGTACCTCATGCTGATGTACATGGACCAATTTTTAATAGTATAAATGGATGAAATTTATAACATAATGACCAGTTTGCGCTTTGATCTAATGTACAAGGACTATTTTGCTCATTTTTTAATAGAGGGGCAAAATGCAATATGACTCCTAGTACAAGGGCCTCCACAGTACATTTACCCTTATGAAAATTATTTTTCAAGACATTTTATAAATTTTATATTATTTTTATTGCATCCATGGTATTGGGTGAATGGGTATAATAGTTAAGTATATTATATTCGTAAAAGAGAACTTAAGTTTGAATTCTAAAATTGATATTTTTAAAAATAGTAATCACGAACCCAAAAAAATTTAATTCTCATATATCATAAAATAAACATTAAAGATATCTTAATTATATAAAAAAAACATATTCCAATGATTTTAGAACATTATTGAATAGGCACAATGGCAAACATGAGATGCTTTCCGGTACCAAGGTGTGAATCCAACACTAGTATTGCACTTTGTTTTCACTTTTTAAAAGTTTTAAAAAGTAACTATAATTGACCCCTTAAACCTCCTTAGTTTAACATGTAAGTATTTAACTTCTTTGTAGTTTCCTAAAAGTAAATTTCATATTAGTAACAAACAAAATGCAAAAGGTTTATTTACCAATTAGATCATGCATTGACCACTTTCAATTGTTATTTTTCAAGTCCTAACAAGTAATCTGAATGAAAAATTTACTATAGTAGGAGTCTCTGTACGTTAAATTAAACAGTAAATTAGTTATTTTTGTTAAAAAGATCATCTATTTGTATTGTTAAAAATCGGTGTTTATACCATGTGTACATCATGTTGACTTACATGGATCAAATTTTAACTGTAGAAATGGATGGAATTTTTAACGAAAGGACCAATTTGCTGCCTAACATAACATACATGAACTAATTTACCCATTTTTTAATAAAGAGAACAAAATACAATCTAACTCCTACTACAGGAGTTTCCATAGTATTTTTACCATAATCTTAATTACCAATATCTCATCAAATTAGGTAGTAATTTCCAAGGAAAGAAATTCCTTAGCAAGCATCTCTAGTCTCATCCATAGTTTCATGTCAAGTTAACTTTCAAATGATGCTTTGGACACTCATAATAAAGAAGGGAAAAAGAAGTCTTTTTCAATGTTTGGTTTAGAGCAATAAGACAAAGAGTAGTGTGAAAACAAAGAAAAGGAAAAGGGAATTTAGCATTTCTTTTCTCACTCTACTCAATAATGAGTCATATATTTCTTTTCCAGATTTTTTTTTTCATATAATTACTTAAAAAAAAAGTAATTTCCTTCCATTGGATAGGGCTTGGACCCTTATTATTAATTAATAAAATTATATTTTAATCCTTTCAAAAATTTGTAATTAGATATCAAACCCCATAATATAAAATTTCTAGCTATCTCCATTGCTTATATATATATTGAAACCCAAGATGGTAACTAGTGTTCCTTTTGCAATCAATTTAACTGTTGATCACACCAAATTTCAATCTCACAAGCTTCATATTGCTACTATTATTCAATAAAGTTCCTTTTTTTTTCTTTAATAAGTGCAATACACTTGAGAAACAAGAAACCCTTCAATGATCTCATCAACAAAACAATCCCAACCATGATTCACAAACAACCCAAAGAACCCAATTTTATTTTCATATCAATCCTTATACTTTCATTCCCCTTTATAATTCAATCCTCAAATTGCAACCGATCATGTGGTGGCAACCATGTTCCTTACCCATTTGGCTTCTCCCCTACCTGCCAAATCCCACTAAATTGCACCACCACCGCCCACCACCATCACCACCACCATATTGCCGGTTTCCCAATCCTAAACATAAACCAAAACCATATAAAAATCAGCATTGAAGCCACTTGTGATCGTCCACTTCAAGCTCTCCATCGTCTTTATAGCCAAAACTACGCCCCAACATCTCGTAACGCAATCTTATTACAAAATTGCTCCTTACCATCACCATGCATGATACCATCTACCATGGTTTACACTCATTTTGAGTCCCTTACTTGTTCTCCTAATAATAGTAACATTAGTTGCTATTCGGAAAAGAAAAGTAATGGTTTTCTTGATTATGATAAGGTGATTGGGACGAATTGTGGGTCGTTTTTGTCGTCGATATCGACGGAATCTTTTAATGAATCGGGTGTGTTGGAAGTACAAGTGGTGGAGCTAAGGTGGTGGATTGAAGGACAGTGCTCGGAGTTATGTTCTGAGAATGCTGTTTGTGATGAAATTGTTTCGCCGGTTAATCGACGGCCGGGATCGTATTGTAGGTGTCGAAATGGGTTTGTTGGTGATGGATATCGTGCCGGCGATGGTTGCCGGAAAGGTTAGTTCTTCTGTTTCACCGAATCTCTTTGGAAATTTTGCTTTTGTTGTTCATGTTATGTTTTTTCTTCGTATTGATGCTGCAAATGATTAATATAGTTAAAATTGTCATTCTATTTTTCAAAGGCAAAAATTATAAATTATAGTTTTGACTTTAAAAAATCGATTTAGGACTTAAAAGAAAGTTTTTTTTTTTTGAGTGAAAACTAAATTATAAATTTCGAACAGAGTTAAATTATAATTTTATTATTCTTAGAGTTAAAGTGCTCACTATAGGTTTTTACTATATTTGTTCTTTTTTGAGACAATGCCTAGAAGTATTCATAGCTCTCCGAACCTATAAATAGGAGGATAATGCACTTCAGCACACTTAAAATCACGTTCTCCTGCATTGACAACAATATTTATACCAATCGAGCTAATACTCAATCGGCTGATATTAGGAAATTTTATAATTTAAGGTTTGAATAATGAGTATATTTATTTGAATTTGAGAAATATTATAATGGATTTAAGTTTAGGAAATGTATTTTAAAATATATGGATTTAATATATAAATTCAGTTAGTTAGTCAATTTAACATATTTTAATTTATTAAAATTAAATTAACTGAATCAAGTTAATTAAATTGTACAAATTTAATTAATTAATTCAATTTTAATCGAAGTTTGTTTAGGCTATAATGATAAACCATAAGGAAATTTGCCTCTAGTAGGGCCCTTAAATGGAAATTTTAATTTTAGTTCTTTCCAATTTTATAAAATTTTAAGTTAATACATAGTAAAACTTGAGTTTAGCTCTCAAAATGATAATTTCTTCTAAAACTATAAAATTATATGTGGATACCATAGTGAAATTGTATGTATAAATTAATCTCGAGTCTCCTAGAAATTTTTTTTACTTGGTCTTGAGCTTTGTAATTATCCAATAAAAGCAACCTTCACTTTAACAAATTAAAGCTTGCAAAGCATTATTGACTTAGAAAGAAAACAATTAATGATAGTGGAGAATGTAAATTGCTTTGCGTGGCAGCAAAAATAATAGCATATGCCACACACTACGCTCTAAAAATGATACATAATACCCTGATTTTCAGGCCAAAAAGGTGGCTTAAACTTTGCTCAATTATGGGGACACTCATCATTTTTGTAAAGGCAAAAATGCTTTTCAATGTGTCAAACCCTTACCATTTAGCTCGGAAGGAACCAAATTTTCTTTCATCATTTAGCAAGTGGATGATCATTGAGGACCCCATTGTAATTTTTTTTACTAATTGCATCAAATTTGACTCCATTAGACCTTAATCTATAAACAACAATCAAATAAGTACATAAAATCCATATATGGTATTAGGTGGATAAAAGTATCATGGAGACTCTGTACTAGGAGTTAGATTGTATTTTGCCCCTTTTACTAAAAAGAAGAGCAAACTAATCCTTTTTGTTAAAAATTACATCCATTTCTACTATTAAAAACTAATGTGGTTGACAGAAAAATTAGGTAGTTAAATGTGGTGTGCCACGTGTTCCTCATTCTGACATACAAAGACCAGTTTTTAACAGTAGAAATGAATGGAATTTTTAACAAAAAGATAATTTTACTCTTTAATCTAATGTACAAGGACTAATATGCCAATTTTTTTAGTAAAAGGGCAAAATGCAATCTGACTCCTAACATAAGAGTCCATGGTACTTTTTACATATTAGGTGATGCTAGATAATGATTAAGCATTATAACCCCATAGTCTTTAACAATTTGATTTTGTGTTTGTTGATATGTAAAACTAAACAGCCTCTTCCAATTGTAACCCGGCGAGGTACGTTTCCGGTGAATGCGGAGGAACGGCTCGAGTCATTATGTTAATCGGAGGTAATGTTAATTTGATGTTGAACCTATTAATGCTAGTGATCATCACATCACTAATTGTTGGTGCTCATTTTTCATAGGCATTGCAGTTGGAGCTTCTTTAATGATTTGTGTAGTTCTCACATGTTGCTTCGCGCGCAAGAAATCGAGTTCGAGAACCAAACACAGCATGAAAAGACTGTTTTCCGATGCATCGGGCATCAATATTCCGATTTACACATACAAAGAAATAGAGAAAGCTACAAATGGTTTCTCAGAGAAACAAAGGCTTGGAACTGGAGCATTTGGGACAGTCTATGCAGGCAAACTACATACCAATTCATGGGTTGCTATTAAAAGGATCAAGCATAGAGACACCGATTGTATCGAGCAAGTCGTGAACGAGATCAAGCTAATATCATCCGTAAGTCACCCGAATCTAGTTCGTTTATTAGGTTGTTCCATGGAAAACGGTGAACAAATACTCGTTTACGAGTTCATGCCTAATGGAACATTATGCCAACATTTACAACGAGAACGAGGTGATGGACTTCCTTGGCCGGTTCGACTTACCATCGCTACAGAAACTGCACAAGCCATTGCTTATTTACACTCTGCTATAGACCCTCCTATATACCATAGAGACATCAAATCTAGCAACATACTTTTAGACTACAATTTCAAGTCCAAAGTAGCTGATTTCGGTCTTTCTAGGCTCGGAAAAACCGAGACATCCCACATTTCAACAGCTCCACAAGGAACACCGGGATACCTTGACCCTCAATACCATCAAAACTTCCATCTTTCCGATAAAAGCGATGTTTATAGCTTCGGGGTTGTTCTAATCGAGATCATAACAGCATTGAAAGTGATAGACTTCTCAAGACCACCAAATGAAGCTAACTTAGCATCCATTGCTACTGATAGAATCAGCAAGGGACGTTTAGATGAGATCATAGACCCATTTTTAAACCCCAACAGTAATGATCCATGGACATTATCATCAATCCACAAGGTTGCGGAGCTAGCCTTTAGATGTTTAGCATTTCATAGAGACATGAGACCTACAATGATGGATGTAGCAATGGAATTGGAACAAATTAAGCTAAGTAGATGGGTACTTGGAGAAGAAATCAATTATGAAGGTGCTTCATTAGAGGCGTCACCTTGTTCTTCTTCATCAAATCTAAGTGAGCAACCATTAAGCAAGGGAATTAATAAGAATGGTGGAGTTCAAAATAGAAATGGCTTGTTCATGCTTCAAATGAGTAATGTTGGGTTTATGAATTTAATGGAGAAAATGAAGGATCATTCACCAGTATCAGTGCAAGATCCATGGTTGAGTGAACAAAGCTCACCTTCTTCAAGCTACCTGTTGAATAATGTAACCCATTAACTAGAAAAGTCAAACCTTTCTTTTACACCATTTTTGTATGGGATGTTCAAAATATTTAAGTTCATGGATAACTTTTTTAATTTATAATATTATAAAATTATAATTTGTGTTTCTATATATATATATATATATGATAATTTGTTATATGTAAAATATTAGATATATGGGATAATGTTATGAAAGATAATTTTAGAGTTGATAGACAACTCTATTTTTTTTTAATATAAACATTTAATGTTTTTAGGAATGAAATTTTCATATTTTTGTTTCTAAGATCTATCATGCAATTTTAGAAAAGATTATTATGTTACGTATTATTTAAAGTTGACCAATTTAGAATTTATAAAATAATTTACTTTTTATAAAATGTGGGCCTTTTGTTGATGATAGATTGAATACACGGCGGAGAGTCGTCGAGAAAAGTGATTGGAAAAAAGGGTGAGGAGGAGGAGAGATACAGGGTTAGAGTGTAAGAGAAGAAAATAGATATCCTTCTATGTATGTGTTTTGGGCCTTATATAACATCAATTACTCGGCTCATAGGTCAGAGTCAAATAGTCAAGTGGTCTGACGGTATTATCTAGATAAATTAATGTTATGACGTGTTTTATGTCACTTTAGACGAACCAAAATTCCATCGATAGTCCATTATTACTGTTCGTAAACCTACCGATGAATCCAAACAAACAATTTTTTAGTTCGATGATGTTCAAACCTAAAAAAAATTCTTCCATTTAATCCCTCATTAAAAAAATGAATATTATACTAATATGATATTGGATATTTTAATACTCGTTAAATTAGGGAAAATTTGTTAACTTTGTTTTACATTAAGTCCATATCGATGAGTGAGTTTAGATGAGATGGCGGCGGCGACTTGAGATTTTTAATTTTATCTCTGTTTTTATCCGACTTGTCATTGTTCAAAACTTAAAATTCGTTTCGTATATAAAAAAATTTCTAGAAAAATATAACCCAAAAAGAATACTTTTCTTATTTATAAATTATATATATGTATCTTTTTACTTAAAAGGATTATAATTTATATAATTAAATTAAAAATCATATTTAAATTAATAATTTGAATAAAGAAAGATTCAATCAATCCAATATAAATTCAAGAGTTTCAAAACTAAAACGATTGTCAATTAGTAAGATTATTGTTTTCCAATCCAACAAGCTGATATGGTTTGAATTAAATAAATTATTAAAATTTATAAATATTAAAAATAAAGAAATTTTTCAACCACTTCAATCGATTTTTAACCTGATTAATTCAGTTTTGAGTGGTTCATGATTTAATTAGTTTAATCTCTCTCTCCGAATGAGTTTAGTTTAAACATCATTGATCAAATTTATATTGTTCGAGTTTAACCTAAATTAACTGATCTTACCGAATCGGAATAATAGTTTACAATGATGTTTGAATTGGATTAAACTGGGAACTGGTTGGGGTACCAGTCTAGAGAATGACTTTGAACCGATTAAATTGAGAATTGATATGGACCGACTAAAAAAATCAAATCATGTTTTTTTTTTAAATTTTAATATTTTTAATCAAACCGATCAAACTAGCGAACTGGTGACCTGATCAATTCCGCTCTAAAAATATCGATAATTTTATCTTTAAACAATTCAATCTTTAATAAATATTTTTAAGTGTTTTTAATACAATGTTTACTTTTAGCAATAAATTCTCATTAAAAGTTTAAATTAAAAAAATTACGTGTTGAAGCTAGAGGTGCTCATGGGCCGGGTAGGGCCGGGCCCGGAAAAAATTTCGGCCCGCGTCCTAGGCTCGGGCCCGGCCCGCCCCGAAATATGGGTATGAAATTTTGTCCAAGTCTGGCCTGGGAAAAATTCCTAAGCCCGAGCCCAGCCCGGCCCGGCCCATTTTTAATAAACACCAAAAATTTATTTTAAAAATAAAAAAATAAAAAAAAGTATTTTAAAATATTGAAAAATTAAAAAATTAAAAAAATATATTTATTATATTTGGGCCAGGCCGGGCCGGGCCCGGGCCAAAAAGTGGTGCCCGAGGCCCAGCCTATTTTCTAAACGAGCCTCTTTTTTTGCCCAAACCTATATTTCTGACTTATATTTTTACCCAAACCCTCCCATATTTCGGGCGAACCGTCGGGCCGGGCCGAGCCGCCTGACCATGAGCATCTCTTGAAGCATGTTTAAACCCATTTAATAAAGTATTCAGTTGTCCTCATTTTATTGGTAAAACCCATAAATGGTAGGTTAGGGTTGGTAAAAGTTTTATATACTCAAGTTGCATTTCAGTCTCCCTAAGAAAAATGAAAGGTCATTTGTTATAACGTGAAATTTTAAATTTTTTTAATTAAATGAAGTGGAAGTTGATGTTGATGTTGATGTTGATTAAAAAGTATTTTATATATTTTCCTTAAATCCATTATATATATTTATCCATTTACTCATTTATCTTTCTGATTAAAATCTTCTCTAAATTGTCGATTGAATATTAACTCGATTGGTATCGACATTATTACTAGTGCATGAGGACATAGATTCGAGTGTACTTCAGTACTCATTATCTTCCTATTTAATGATTGGGGAGGAACTATAGGTAGTTCTAGATATTGTATAAAAAAAACAGATATAATAAGAATTTATAATAAGATTTAAGAGGTCTTCAAAGTTTCAATTTGACTTGCCCGATTCAAATTTAAATTCATTTCTCTTTATATAAAAGAATTTTTAAAATAATTTTTTATTTGTAAATTATATAATTAAATTCAAAAGAATAGTATTTAAATTAATAAACAATAATTCGGATAAGTATGGGTCTAATTTTATTAGTCAACCGAGGAATGGTAGGTTTATAGTTTTCTTCTTCTTTTTATTTGAAAAAAAATTAATCTCTGTTGATTACAAAAAGCTAATGTGTTAAAAGAAATGTCTGCTTATTATGTGAAATTTTAATGAATTATTAATATTGTTTAAATCGAATTAGACTAGTTGAATCGGAAATCAGTTAAAGTATCAGTTTAAAGAGAGGGGTTAGACTGGTTGACTCACAAATCGTTCGGAATAGTTTAAACCGATTTTTTTATATTTTAAAATTTTATGAATTTTATTGATTCATTTAATATTGAATCATTTAATTAAACTGGACAAACCAGTAAAATAAAAAACTAATGATCTAATCAATTCAACCATCAATTCGATTCTAAAATTTTATAGTTTACTTATTTTTTTAAGTAAAAAAACTAAAACACAATTTAATTGTAACACCCCTTACCCGTATCCAACGCCGGAACGGGGTACGAGGCGTTACCAGACTTAAATTTCTTGAACATGTAAAACCGAGTCATAAAATTTTGTCATATTTAAAACTTTTCTAACACATGCATTTTTTCTCTTATATGGGCTTATAAAGCCCAAAACATCCTCTAGGATGGTTCGAGACTAAACCGAGATCTTTGGAAACTTTTGGGAAAATTTAGAAAATTTTTGTCAAAACAGGGATCATATTTTAAGCCATAAGAAATATGACATATATGACAAAACGACCAAGCCTACTATACAAGCCATAACCCAAAAATTAATGCATCTAGATATACCAAGTATTCCAATTGATAGTGTGAGCAAATCTCCAACATCCACCGATCCCCGAGCTAACTTGGCGATACTACAAGGCAAAGGAAAAGAGAAGGGAAGTAAGCATAAATGCTTAGTAAGTTCATATGCAAATAATAAGAAATTAATAAACTTGTGTGGACAAATCCTCACAATAATTTCTTAAGATGATATAATCATTATATCACATGCTTACACCTTATTACTAATGTTCACATTAATATGTCTATTTGAGTCACTATCACTAAATTATTTATTTCTCGAGCTACAGAGCTCCGAATGAAGAACCGTTAATTTTTCCTGAAACTAGACTCATATAATTTCTTACCATAGAAATTTCAAAATTTTTGGTCTAGCCAATTAATACAGTTTATTCATTAAATTTACCCCTATTTCGCTGTCCAACAGTTCTGACACTTCTTCACTACAAATCAATTTTCTCCTTGTACAAAATTCATATGATGTTCTCGTTTATTTCACTTGAAAATAAACTTATTAAGAATTTCAAGCATATGAATTATACTCCATAATTATTTTTTTATAATTTTTAATGATTTTTCAAATTTGGAACAGGGGATTCCGAAACTCATTCTAACCCTGTCTCACTAAAATTCAAATATCTCATAATTCACACTTCTTTTTCTTACTCTGTTTCTTTTATAGAAAAATAGACTCATTAAGCTTTAATTTCATATCTCACCCAGTCTTTAATTCAATTTACACCATTTTTGGTAATTTTTCAAATTTATACTAATGCTGCTGCCCACAACTGTTTTAATGTCAATTTCACTCATTCATTAATTCTTTGTGTTCACTTTCACTTATACACACTTACACCAAAGCATATTATATCTTAGCACATAACAATCAAGTGATCATAGACACATCTTACTCGTTTGCATCCTTGTCAATTATGCATCATAATCTGAGCACATTATTTATGAGTCTCGTATACATACCTGTGCCTAGTCATAATACTCATATATCCTACTCTTACTTATCTTGAGCATACTCCTTGAATTTCCTGTTGAACTACTTGTAATATTAGGGATGTTCGGGATATCTCATACACCTGGTAGGATGCTAATGCCATATCTGAAATATGGTCTTACATGGGATCACATGTCGGTGCCAATGCCATGTCCCAGACATGGTCTTACACTGGCACTCATCTCGAGCCGATGTCATGTCTCAAACATGGTATTACACTGACTCTCCTCTGTCTGTGCCGATGCCATGTCCCAGACATGGTCTTACACCAGCACTCATCGGTCTGTCCGATGCCATGTCCCAGACATGGTCTTACACTAGCACACTCACTGCCATGGTCCAACCATGGTCTTTTCCATCAATTCATCACGAGTTGTAGTACGAATGTACTTGACCCTGCATTTCTCACGATTAATTCTTCAATCTAATCTCGTACTTGCATAAAGTTATGATTAGATAACAAATATATATAAAATAATACATCATCTCAATCCAAATTTAATAATCGATCACTATAAACTAACCATATGAACTTACCTCAACGCGAATCGATCATTTTGATTGACATTTCCCTGTACTTGGTCCAAATCTCGATTTCTTTGATCTAAAATGTCACATTCATAATTCATTGGATCCGCACAATTTGTGCTAAATAATTTTTCGAAACTATAATGACGTTGCACAATTAGTGCTCTCTCTTATTTAACCAATTTGATCTTGGTATCGCACACTTAGTGCCCATTATTCGACATCGCCATTTTTTTCTCGCACACTTAGTGCCCGTTATTCCATACTCGCACACTTAGTGCTAAATATCGGTAAATCACATCCACGTCTATTTCTGTTACCCGAACTTACACACATTCGGCTACATATATATTTGCATGTTTTCATTTCAACATATATATAACTAATATTTATTTAGAATTTATATCGTCTATTTGCTAATAAACTTACCTCGGACAACGATAAACCGGAACAGAATAATTAATCGACGACTTTTGTTTTCCCCCGATCCAAGTCTGATTTCTTTAATTCTTGATCTAAACATATTCAAATTAAACTCATTCAAACATAATTTCATTCAATTCAGTCAAAAACGCATAAATAAGTAAATTTCACTTTTTCCCCTGACATTTCACATTTTTCACAGTTTAGTCCCTATTTCACAAAATACAAAATATTTCATATTTGACCACACTATAGCTTGGCCGAATATTCCTTAGACTCATATAAGTCCATACATGTCATTTATTTCACATATTTAACACCAATTTTATAACCTTTACAAAAAAAGGTCCTTTTAGGTGTTTTCATGGTAACACCTTTCACAAAAGTTGTTTATTTAACAACTAAGACTCATTTTCTTCCATAAAAATGCAGAAACCAACATAAAGGTTCACATGGCAAAACCCTAGACTTCCAACCATTTTGCAAAATAGTCCCCTCATTAGCTAGCTCAAGCTACAAGGGTTCCAAAAATACAAAAATTATCAAAGAATGATCATCAAAACACTTACTTGTAGGGAGAAAAGCTTGCTGAAATTTTTGAGCTCTCAAACCCCTCTTTTGCTGCTAATTTTCGGTGGTGAAGGTGGAGAAGAAAAGATGGTATCACTCTTTTCTTTATTTTATGATAAAAATCAATTTAGTCACCAAATTTTTACCTAACCAATTGACCAAATATTTTCTTTGTCCCTATGGCCAGCCACCACCCTAAACAAGGCCTAATTGCACATTAGGGACCTCCAATTAACATTCTATAGCTTTTAGACACGTTTAGCTTGTAAAATAGAACTTTCACACTTTATGCGATTTAGTCCTTTTTTTTCAAATTAAGCACACAAACAGTAAAATTAAATCACGAAATTTTCACACATATTAATTCACAAATTATAAATACAGAAAATAATATTTAAAAAAATTTTTGACTCGAATTTGTGGTTTCAAAATCACTATTCCGATTAAGATCGAAATTGGGTTGTTACATTAATATATAATACAAAAGTTTTATGATACTTTTACTTCTATTTCATACAAGTAGATAGAACTAAGATTCCAACTCTTCAAAATAAAATATTATAAATTAAATAACTTTAATTTCTTTCTCATCAAGTTAAATTTATTATATTTAAAGAGAGTTTGGAAGGTCAAAAATTCACCCACCAGCCTAGAAAGAAGATAAATCTTAAAATTATATATTGTATTATGATTTTGTGTAATTTTATATATGGAATTTTTATTTGATTCAATTTTACAAATCACTAAAACAATTATCAATATAACACTATTTTACATTTACATATTGCATATATAAATAATTATATTTATCTAATATGAAAAGAAAGTGATGCATTTATTCGTTAAATGTGTATAGTTGAATGAAAATTAAATTTTCATGTGGCAAAAAGTAAGGGAGGCAATCCCTTGGAAGGATGGATGGGTTCAATTAAATACAGACGATGCTGTCAAGATGGAAACCGAAGTCGCTGCTTCAAGAGGAGTTTTGCGAGATCATGTAGGAAAGTAGATTTTAGGCTTTAATAGGTGCTTGGGAAAGTGCTCAGTTTTTTTGCTGAACTATGAGGAACATTTGATGGTTTGAACATGCTACAGAGTTGGAATTATGAGAGAGTGTTGATTCAGACCAATATTGTGGAGGTTGTGAAGGCCATTCAAGACCTTTTCTTGTCATCCTCGAACTTTGTTTTAACTACGTGGATTCATTCACTCCTGAAGAAGGTTGGTCAATGGCTGCTATATAGCATATCTCTAGAGAAAGAAATAATGATGTTGATTACATAACAAAAATGGCTTTTGATAGAGAGGAGGGTTTGGTATTACTTGCAGCTCCCCATGGATCGATTTCATATGTTTTAAGTTAGTGTAACTTTTGTTTTCTTTACACCAAAAAAATTTTATGTATTCATTTGAACCAAAATTAAAATTTTATATGTATAGTTACATCGAATCAAAGTTCATGTATTAAATTAAATATTGAATCAAAATTCATATATAATTTTAAAATTTATCCGAAGAAATATATTATGTAATAATAAATCAAACCAACTTATGTTATAATATTGACTTTTAATAAATCTACGTTAGAAATGATTTGACATATTACAATAATATCATACGAACGATAAAAAGAAATTACAATAATATCTTAAATGTTAGCATTTGCATTAACAAGTTTTATCGTCTCTAAAAGCTTGCAGCTTTCAACGACGTTATAGTGACGGCCACCCCCACCGGTGCCGGTCCGACTTCGACTTCAAACGTATCGTAACGTCTGAAAAATTCCACCACAAAAAGCCTAGACACCAACATCACGAAATCTTTACCGGCACATTGTTTATCCGCCACCGTAGGATGCTCAGTCTCCGGTCCATTAGACCAAAGCACATACTTCAACAACTTCTCCTCGTCGACACCCATGAACCGGTCGGGTACAAACTCCTCGGCTCTGTCAAATATGTTCGGATCCTTCGTCGCAAACGGTTGGTATCCGAACAACATCTCCCCTTCTTTCACTTCGTATACGGCATGGTGACTTCCAATCAAAAGATCTTTCTTCGCCTTTCCGTATTGAAACTGAACTGGCGGGTCGATACGAAACGATTCATACACCACGGATTTCATCAATGGCATTTGTTCCATTGCGGACAAGCTTAGTTCTCCGCCGTTTGATTTAATGACCGACCTGATCTCTTTTGCTAATGAAAGGTGTAGGTTTTCTCCGGCTAAACCAATCCATTTAAGCATAATCGGGAAGAACACTTTAATACCGCCGAAAGAATTAAAGCACGTAGCGAATACAAGATTATGACAAGCTTCGTCACGTGAAATACCCATTTTTTCAGCTTCATCAAGAACTAAACCGGCCGATTCGTAGAAGAAATCGTATAATTTTTTGTAATCTTTTTTAACGAGAAAAGATGGTAATGGAAATGTATGGAGTAAAAGATCTTCTATATATTTGGGTACACCAAGGGTGAAAATCGGACCGAGTTGAAACAAAACCCATTTGTTAGCCAAACTTGGACCGTCACTTCCGAGTTTAGAATCAACTGGATTCGAGTCAAAGAAAGCCCGAGCTAAGAAATTAAAAGCAGCTTGTTCACTAGGTGTTTGGAAGCTACATTTACCTTTCTCCGCGAGTTCATATTCCACCGTTTTGAATAACTCGGTGTAACACGCTTTGAACTCCGGCAACACTCGGTCTCTACTTGATTTCAAGAGAAAAAAGAGAAGTTGTTTGAGTTTGGCATGTTTGGGTTCTGATGGGTCAAGATATGATAAAATTCGATACCCTCCGGTGAGGTAAGTTGAAGACATGTAAGTGCCAGTGAAAAGGTCTTTCTTTTCAACTTTCGATATGTCGAAAAGAATTGGAAAGCTCTTTCCGTCAAGTAAAGCGACAACTTTTGGGTTGGAAGAAATGAATGGACCTGGTGGCATGTTTGTTCGAAGTACAGTCGATTGGTATTTTTGGATTTTGAATTTGAAAAATTCGTCTCGACCTTGGTTGTAGAAATAATCAAGCCGGTCTTTGATTGCACCGATGAAAGGAAGTCCATAATCACCGGGAATTGACTTCAAAGGAAGCTCGGGTTTTTCAAGCTCGGAAACCGTCACTGACAGCCGACTGCGAACATTAGCACGTCGAGAAGATAATGTAGCACTAGAAGCCATTAGGAGGGTTTAATAGTGATAAAATTTCTTCAAAAGATAAATATAGCTTTGAAAAGATGGAATGGATTGCAAAAAAGAGAGCCATAAGTCTCTTTATTTATAGCACAATGGCATGGCCGGCCGACAACGATAAATAAACTATTCAGGCGCCAACGTTGTACAATGTCTTTGAGTTGAATTCTACATATGGGCTTTTGAAATTTATTCTCTATTTGCTGTCATTTTTATCTTCATTACAAACTTTTTGGTTAAATTTATTCTTTTAGTCCTTATACTTTTCAAATTTTAAAATTTTAGTCTTGATTTAAACAGTAGCAATTAAACCCATTTGGTTAAAGTCAACTACGAGTCTTGTACTCCGCGTAGAATTATAATTTTAATTCCATATTATGCAATTAGATCATTATAAGTTCTTATACTTTTCGAATTTGAACATTTTAATCTTGATGCAAATGTCAATCATTAATCCATTAATTGAATTTTAGTGAGTAATATGTGGAAATAACAAGCTGACATATCATTACACAAATGATAATATGTTTGCCGCATTTGGAAATAACATAACGCAATTGAATGAATGAATTTAATAGTTAACGATTGGTGAGGATTAAAATGACCAAATTAAAATACAAAGACTAAATCTATAACTTTTGCAAAATATAAGGACTAATAGATAATTTATCCAAACTTTTTATATAACAGCAAGTGCTCTCATACATTTTCATTAATTAATGTTTGGCACCTATTTATTTTGAGCTAAATATTAGCAGTACTATTAGCACAATCATGTTACGTAAGTCTTCTTTATTTATATATTATTTTAATGATGTCTTGTAGTACTTATCTTGACGACCAAAAGTATATATATATAGTAGATATAATGTCTAAAATTATTTACATCTCTCTTTGATTTTTAAATTTGAGGATAATGTACTTTAACATAATCGAACTTACATATTTTTGTATTAACAATAACACCATTATCAATCAAATTAAGACTCAATTAACGATCTTAATTATAATTTTAAGTAAAACATAAAGTAGATAAGCAACCCTTCACCTTGAAATATTTTATTTTCTTTATTTATGTTATTTCTTATTTGTTCAAAAATTTTCAGCATTCTTTGTTAATGTATGGGTTGTTCTTGGATCTTATTTTTATTGGTTAATTAGATAGTTAATTAGAGTTGAAATTATCCTGTTCAAACTTGATGGGTTGAAGAGTACAAAATTGGTTCAATTATATGAGAAAATATTTCCTTATACATGTATTAAAGGAAATTTCTTAATTTGCATACTTCTAATTATGTAAAATTTCCTTTTTCTATATTTGGAAATTTGAAACTTTTAAAAGAACAAATTTGCTAGGTTTACCTTTATTAATTTAAGACTCAATTGACTAATAAAATATCTTTCCAATTTCAAAAGCTTGCTACCAAAGCCAATAAAATCAACTCTGCAAAACCCCTTTAAATAAATACATAGCTCCCATTCTCTTCAACACTCTCACCACCATGCTTTAAATAAATGCATGCATGTCAGCAAAATATAATTTAAGGATGAGTTAAAACCCAATTTGGATTAAAATTCCAAGCCTTCCATTTCGTAATGATTATAAATTGAATAAGTTATTTGTTTGTGGTCCTTGCAAGAATTTGTAGTTATAATTGTTAAATACACCACTAAAGGTACAATGAACCCATGACAAAAAGTTAAACCATTAATAAAGGGCATCCAGTTGAATATTTCACACAATACATTTCATCAATTGAATCCCTCAAAAAATTAAGGATAAATTATATTAGTAGTCATCTAACTATTAGTAAATTTTGTTTGGCTATCCAATTATAAAAAGTTACAAAATGGTCACTCAATCATTCAATTTTTTTTGTCACTAGTTGACTATCGGTGATAGCTTTTAAAATTGGAATAATAGCAACATTAACCATTAGCATTTATAAATTATGCCAAATTAGTCTTGACTTTTTTAAAAAAAATTGACCCTCGATATTTACACATTGTGCAATTTGGTTTCTTTTTACCTTTTCCTTTTTGCATTTTGTGGGTTAATTTTAAAATAATAAAATTATTATCTTGGATTTTTGGTTTTATATTTTTTTTTGTATATTTTAAACCAAATTTAGTTGATAATTTTGATTTTTAGTTTTTTATGTAAAAGGTCATAAAGAAAGACAAAATTGCAAAAGGGCCAATTTGCAAAATGTGTAAATTTTGAAGCTTAAAGTTACTTTTATGTCAATTTTCAAAGTTACCACCATTAGCTAGCTGGTAACCAAAAAAGACAAAATTGAAAAATCGAGTTATCATTTTATAATTTTTTATAGTTGGATGACCAAAAAATTAATTTTACTAATAGCTAGGTGACTACTAGCGTAGCTTACCCAATATTCAAATTTGGGTCCTCTTTTTAAGAGTACAATATATATTACCATTACACCTAACTACTTGTTAATTTATATCGTAAAAGGAAATTAAATATTCTAAAGAGAATCTTAACATCACGGGGTTATACATCACTCTTAATTGGTTTTATCATAATAAGGAAACTAAATATCCTTAGAGAATCTTAACATGATGGGATTATGATCATAAAAAGGAAAGTAAATATTCTTAGAGAATCATGAGGTTATACATCACTCTTAATTGGTTTTATCGTAATTAATCTTTTACTTAGCGGGAGTTCAATATCACAACCACCTTTCTTGATTGAAGCAACCGATTAGGTATATTGAAAGCTAGAATGAAAGAACTTGAAGAGTTGTTGTTAATGGGATTATGTATATTGAAAGCTAGAGTGAGGGCTTTCGATTAATGATGAAAGAATTTGGAGAGGTGTTGTTAATGGATGGGCTAATGGACACATCTTCTTGTTGATTATAAGTCGGGTTAGGCCGATTATAATACTCTTCACTCAATCTGGTCGATGAATTCGAATTTTGAGATTCTGCAGCAATTATCAGAACATTCAAACAAGAGATAATGACATTTAATCCTATTTTTAATACACCAATTTATTCCAATTACATGCATATTTGAATGTGACAATATTATATGGAAGTCAATTTTAAAATTTTGGGTAAAAGGAAATAAAATTTAAAAAATTAGAGTGGACAAATTTTAATTTACCATATTTTATATATTTACATTAAGCACGAAATTGAAATTTTACATTCGCCCCTTTGACAAATTAATGGATCGGATGGATATCTTGATGCTTGAGAAATAAAAATTAATTAATATTTAATATTAAGTGATTTTTATTTTGATAAATATTTTTAATTTTAAATGAAAATATTTATTTTGATAAAGCAGTAGTAGTAGACGACATTGATTTTTATTTGTTAACCCAAAAAAAGCATGATTTATAAGTTGACATTGTTTGCCCGAAGTCCAAGTTTGACAGCCTCAAACCAAACAAAACCCACATGTCTTAATGTCTTACAAGTAACATAAGAATAATATAGAACTCAATCTGTACAAGTTTTCCAATTCTTCAATTTCTTGCACTAATTTTTAGTTGTTATAACAATATTCAACTCTTTTATTTATTTTGATTAATTTCCTATTTGGTATTTGAGGTTTATTTTACTGTTTAATTTGATACATATATTTTTTTTAATTTAGTAGTTGAGTTTAGTTTCAATGTTCAATTTGGTATCCAGCTCAAACAAAATCACGTAGTTCAATGAATGTTTGACACGTGTGCTCTAGTAATAAAAAGCACAAACACTTAATTAAGATAAAAGAAAATTTGTGTACTAAATTGAATATTGAAGTCGAACTTAGATATTTAATTGGGACAAAAAAGTTCAAGTATCAACATAAAAATAAAAAACTTAGGTACTAAATTGAATATTGAAACCAAACTTAAGTACCAAATAATATCTTAAATTTTATTTTTATTATTGTGATAATTCTTAATTATAGATATATATTTTGGTAGTTAAAATTATTTTTATGATTTTCAATTTTAGTTTTTTTAAATTTTATTTAATTTTAGATTTGGCCAATTGTTTCAACTTAACTCACCCCAAATTTAAATTAAACACAAATAATAATTTAAAATATATAAAATTATATATACCAAAGTCGATTGAATCGTTTAATCCCGTTTTGGATTTTATTTACAAATAATCGATTAATTTAACCATTTTAACTTAACTTTATATCGATTTAGTAAAATTTATTGAATTAACTAAAATCGAAGAAAATTGAATGTCTCAAGTCAAATTACACCAGTTTTTTTTAACCATTATGTGTTAGTAAAAAAATAGTTTTAATATGTAATATTTTAATAGTTAAATATCCATGATCTTATGGCCAAAAACTAGTTGTTTAATTGTACACCTTAATGGGTAGAAGTAGTTCGATAATCATCTATGTTTAGGGGAATTTATTTAGAAAGTTAATGCATTATTTTTAATTTCGTACAACGAAGGATTTAAATCCGACCATTCGTCGATGTGACGACCTCACACTTGCATTGAATATTTAAATCACTCTCCTCTAATTTTTTTCTCTAAAAACTTAATTTATAAAATTAAGTTACTCGTTAACTTATACAAGTCTCTCATATATAAATATTGTTGCAGTTGCCGAAATACAAATTATTTATAATATTAATCCCACTAAAGTAGCCAATAACAAGACTATCTATCAACATTCTAATGAAGTCTAGAGTAATTTAGAGACCTCTAAGATTTTCCATTAAACCAGTGGTGCCAAAAAATTGAATTACTAGAAAAAATAAAATTGAATAGTTGAGTTATAATTTTGTAACTTTTGTGACAAAAATTTACTAATAATTAGATGACTACTAGTGTAGTTTACCCAAAATTTTAAAATTGAAAAAATATATATAGAAACTTAAAATAATCAAATCAAATTAAATGAATATATTAACTAATAGTAAAATTTAACCAATTTTATTCAAATAATACAAGAATTTGCTACATATTTTAATTATCGAAACAAAGATGTCTATAGTCAAGAGTAATAATTAATCTTTTCACTGTGATTGTTTTTCGAAATTATAAATAACTGATCACGAAATATGGTGCAAATTCAACACTCGATAATACATTATTTATTCAAGAAAAAACATGACACATTTGACAAAGCCCTTGCATTGACGAAAATTACAGTGTACTTAAAAGCTTGTTTTATTTAACGACTTTATGGTAATGGCAGCCCCCAACGTCGATGTCCCAACTTCAATCTCAAACGTATCATAACGTCGGAAAAGTTCCACCACAAACAACCTAGAAATCAACACCACAAATTCCTTACCGGCACACTGTTTATTCTCCACCGTCGGATGCTCCGTTTCCGGTCCGTTCGACCAAAACACATGTTTCAACAATTTCTCCCCTTCAACACCCATAAACCTCTCCGGTACAAACTCTTCAGCTCTTTCAAATATTATCGGATCTTTGGTCGCAAACGGTTGGTACCCGAATAGCATCTCCCCTTTTTTCACTTCGAAAACGGCGTCGTGACTTTCAATCAACAAATCCACCTTTGCTTTTGCATATTGCGCCGGCACCGGTGGTTCAATACGGAAAGCTTCGTACACCACCGATTTCATCAACGGCATTTGTTCCATTGCACCCAAACTTAATTCTCCACCATTGGATTTGATCACCGACCTGATCTCTTTTGCTAATGAACGGTGTAGGTCCGGTCCGGCATTACCGATCCATTTCAACATGTTGGGGAAGAAGATTTTCATGCCGCCGAAGGTATTAAAGCACGTAGCGAATAAAAGATTATGACAAGCTTCTTCACGTGAAATGCCCATTTTTTCAGCTTCATCAAGAACCGAACCGGCCGATTCGTAGAAAAAATCGTATAATCTTTTGTAGTCTTTTTTCACAAGAAAAGATGGTAATGGAAACGTATGAATTAAAAGGTCTTCTATATATTTGGGTAAACCAAGGGAAAGAACCGGAGCAAGTTGAAATAATACCCATTTAGCGATCAAACTCGGACCGTCGGTTCCGAGTTTAGTATCAACCGGGTTTGAACCGAAATAAGCTCTACCTAAGAAATTAAATGCAGCTTGTTCATTAGGTTTCTCAAAACTACTTTGGCCTTTTTCATTGAGTTCATTTTCGACCGTTTTGAATAACTCAGTGTAACACGCTTCAAACTCAGGGAAAACTCGGTTACTACTCGATTTCAAGAGAAAAAAAAGTAGTTGTTTGAGCTTAGTGTGTGTGGGTTCCGACGGATCAAGATAGGATAAAATCCGATACCCGCCGGTGAGGTTGGTTGATGGCATGTAAGTACCAGTGAAAAGGTTTTTTTTTTCGACTTTTGATACGTCGAAAAGGATTGGAAAGCTCTTTCCGTCGAGTAAAGCAATAACTTTAGGGTTCGAAGCGATGAATGGACCTGGTGACATGTTGGTTCGGATTACTGTCGATTGGTATTTTTGAATTTTGGATTTGAAAAACTTGTCCCGACCTTGGTTGTAGAAATAATCGAGCCGGTCTTTGATTGGACCAATGAAAGGTAACCCATAATCACCTGGGATTTTCTTCACCGGAAGCTTGGTTTCTCCGGTTTCAGACGGGAGCATTGTATCGGAAACCGAGCTTGTAATTGGCTCAACAGTGGCATCACGTGAAGCCATTAGAAGGGTTTAAAGAATTACTGATTTCTTGAAAGAGAAGTATGGAATTAGCTAAAAGAAACAAATATGGCTTAGGAAAGGTGATGTGAATTGCAATTAGAGAGCCAAATCTAGTATGTACTTATAGTAGTGGCAGGGCCAAGCAATGACAAAAACATTGATCACTCGGGAAATGTGTGCATTATTTGGAGTTAAAATTATGATGGATTGTGAAATCTACATGGTAGATATATGATTATTAAAAGAATTTCAGCTAAATTACATCTAAAATCATTATATTATAAATAAATTTACGTTTTGGTCATTTAATTTTATAAAGTTATAAAATGATTATTGAAATATTAGAAAATTTTTACTTAAGTCACTAGATTGTTAAGGGTTTTTTTTTCTTCTAAAAGCCTAGCTAACAAACTCCAAGCGACGATTTGAAAATTAAAACGGTAGATTAGTACCCATCAATGAGTAGAAGAATGTACCTTAGATCTAGGTCGATTTTACAGTTAGTGCCGGTGATCGTAGAAGCAAGTTGTTTGGATTTTGGTTTTGTTGAGTGTTTTTGTTTGTCTGTCTCTAAAGGGTGTTAATTTCTCTATTTATATGATATGGTTTCCAGATGTGACGTCGTAGGTAGACCCCTATGCATGCCAACACGTACTCTATTCTAGGATTGACACATGTTCTCTACATACAAGTTTGCTTACATAATGGTGCGAACCCACCCCATACAAGTTCATGGGAGGATGCGAACTCATCAAGTGCGGACCCAATATGAGAACTATGCAGGCTACGGGTCAACCCCAGTCAGGTAATCAGGTAGGGTCGATAATGGCAAACACCATAACAGGTTTACAGATTTGTGACGTTCAAAGTTGTTTTATAAAAAAAAAATTGTAAAAGAGAAGGTTATTCACCATTTTGTTACTTTTTGAAGTTGAGAGACTAAAACTTAAATTTACTAATAATTTAGTGACTTTGGGTATAATTTACCCAAAAGTTATGATAAGCATTTGAAAATATTTTTCTATTTTAATAATAATACTAGTATATGACATATTTTACTGGTGTCTTGATTATCTTGATGAGGAAAAACAAAGGTCTTTTACACCACATGCACGTGTTAGTAGTTGTTCATATGTTTGAACTATACCGTGTTTAATTTATATGATACTCAAGTTTCTATTTATTTTTATTTATAGCTCTAAATGGTAATTTTAAAGAAAATTTTAAAAACCATTTAATTTACTCGACTTATTTTGCATCCAATTCAAACTTTTACCATTACGGAAATCATATTTGATTCAACCTTTTTTGAATTCCATCGTACCTACAATGTGTTTCTTACGGTAAATTTAAAAAATTTTAAGAGAGGTCGGAATTAAATTATAATTTTATCATATATTATTTTATAATTTCATAATTTTTGTAAGGCGCATAAAATAAATTATCATATACAAATACATGAAAAATAATGCAAATGCAATAAAGATTTTATTCGATCCACGAATCATAGCAACATCTTGGCCACCGTATTGGTTCCCATCTTCAATTATGGACTTTTTCTGCTAAAATTTCTTTTTTTTTTGGACGGACGAATTTTTAAAAGGATTATATTATGATTTGTCTTCTAATTATACTCATTTTTTTCATTTTAATATTAAATTTTAAATTTTAAATTATTCCTAAATTATTATTTTGTTATGATTTTAAATCGTCTCACTTAACGTTCATTCGTATAATATGTTAAAATTACAATTTGTTGCAATTTAGATGGATTCATTATTTGAATCGGTATTACTTATTCAAATAACATATTCAGATATCTAAATTTAGAGTTTTAATACGATTTGATTCAAATAATATGTAGATAATTTAAATTTATTGATTATAATATACTTAAATTTCGCTTTCTACAAGGTTTGAACTCGAATATTGAGAAATATTTAAATATTTTAGTATAATTTTAGTTGGACATTTAAGTATTTTCATTTCAACAATATACTAGATATTGAGCTCGACATTTATCGATGTTGAGTTTAGACTAGTTTAAGATATTTCAAATATTATTGCAATGCTAACCTTAATTTCTCATCATTATTTTGTTATTTTTAGATTTAAATTAGTTAAAATATTTACTTTCAAATTAGAAAAGGAAAGTAAATTTAAAAAGTAAATTGCAATAAATTTAATTTCAATGACAATTTAATATTTTAAAGTTCTTTTGTCCCAATTAAGTATATGTATTTTGCTACCAATATACATGTCAAATATTAATTAATTTATTTAATGTAAATAAAAATTAAATATTACACTCAAACTCAAATTAAATTTTAATATCATACGTAACTACGAAATGATATATTAGTATTATTTTTTTACATTAACAGCATCTCCATTAAACAAATTACCATCATATCTTACCTAAATCTTATCAATGAGGGACACATTTTCCCATGATTGATCAAATCGAGGCTTTTGTCTGTTCACTAATCATCTTGGACCCATTGGGGGGGGGGGCCCAAATCTTCAATTGTAGAGCAAAATTATAAATTTTATTTTCGGATGGACGTAATTTAAGGGGAAAAAATCCTTTACTTCAATTAACTATATTGATTTTTTTGTCAGTTGATTTTAATTTAGTTGACAATTACACCAATAATCTGCGGATAAATTAATTTTTGTATATAAGATTAAAGAGTAAATATATTTTTTATATTAAAATTTTTATCTATATTACCATTAAAAATTGATGTAATTGACAAAATAATCAAACAGTGACATATGTTGTGTCACGTATACCTCTTGTTAACATACAGAGGCCCGTTTTCAATAGTAAAATTGGATGAAATTTTAATAGAAGAACGAATTTACTCTTTGGTTTAACATACAATTATTAATTTACCCATCTTTTTAAAGGAAAACAAAATATAACAAGGACCTCCATAGGAATTTTACCACAACTACTTTCAAAGGATTTTATTTATTCCACCATCATTTTCAAAATGTGGGTAAATTACATTAAAAGAAATATTTATGTTAGTTTCTTTTACTGTGTTCTGTCATTGAACTTATCTACTGTGTTGGCATCTTATATTTAAATCTTTTAAAGGATTTTATTAATTTCACCATCATTTCCATAATGTGGTTAAATTACATAAAAGAAATATTTATGTCAATTTATTTTACCATTGAGATTATCAACTACTTTGCTGAGAGATATTATTATCTTTTGAATTTAGTAATTAAGGTTCTTTATCATGTAATTTAATATTTTTTTAATTTAGTTATTGAGTTTATATTTAGATGTGGTATTTTAATATTATGTCGCGTTATTATCTAAAATTAAAAATATATGTGTCGATTGAGTCTTAATTTGATTGGCATATGCATTGCAGAAGGACGTGGGTTCAAGTACACTAAAGCACATTATCCTCCTATTTATCGGTTGATAATGGGCTATAAGTAGTTTTAGATACAGTGTTAAAAAGAACAAATATGATCAGAACTTACAATGAGTTTATTAAAAATATATAATTTTAAAATATAATATTTTATTTTTATATGATGACGTGAAACAATTTTAGAATACCACATCATCACGCTTTAATAGAACACAAATTTACGGATTAATTTCAAAAATTTAAATGCTAAATTGAATTGAATTATTAAGTTTTAAAAAAATATGGAATAAAAAGGTGGTGGGGGTCTTTTTCTAGGACCATTTGGATGTCTATCTAAATACAAATCTGGCTGTATTGTGGTACCAAAAATGCCAGTGCTTACTCGTATTTTGTCTTTTATTATTATTATTATTACAAAACATGCTTTAAATTATTTCCTTTTTCAGAAATAATTGTTAAAATTCAGTGCATTATTTTATTATCCTATTATTTTTTTAATATATAAATCATAGAGAAAGTTTCATGAATTATATAGACTTTGATACTGCTGACAGAATTAAGGGTCTTGGTTTGGCTCTGGATATTTTCTAAATATTAAATCGATTCCACTTTATAATCCTTGATTTTAATTATAATTATGTATTATTTATAATAATAAAATCTCGATATTATTGGTAAAAATTAAAGTCTTGAACTTTGAAGGTTCGGGTTTGAATCTTTCCTTTAAGAATTGTGATGTGTGAGTCTTCTTTTCATTATATACGTATGTTTTGTGTGAGTTTTATCTGGTGCTTCAGCTGATGTACTTTGTATTAATAAGGAGCTCGATCCAAAATCATCATAAAAATAAGTGTTTTCACTCTTTGAAACCAAAATTTAGTTCAAAATTTTCAATTTGGTTTTTAAAAGATTATACATGAACTTTGATCTAACATGCAATATTATATATGAACTTTGATTTTGTGTAATTTTATACATAAAATTTTGATTTGATTCAATTTTCACGAATCACTAACAACGTTATCGAATTAACACTATTTTATGTTGATATATTGTATACATAAACATTTATACTAATCTACTATGAAAATAAATATATGTATTCATTTCTTGAAATATGTACAATTGAATCAAAATTAAAATTTTATGTATACATATAAATCGTAATTCAAGTTTCATATATATAATTATATATTAGACCAAAGTTCGTGTATATATTTGATATTTATAAAAAAAAAATAGATTTAAGACATGGACATGTTGTTAAGCTAATAATAAATAACCCAATTTCCCACATGTTATACATCCTAATGGGCTAAAACCCCAAAACCCACCTCGTGGGGGGGTTTAACCCCAAAACCCACCTTGTGGGGAGTTTAAGCAATGAACAAAAACAAACCATCTTCATCAACCAATTCCCCTAAAACCCTAAAAAAATGGAACTTCAATCCGTTTGCCATAGCTTTCATGCCCCAAAGTTCAAATTCCCCAATCATCGTCGCTTTCCCTTTCAATCTGTAAGTAAATTCTCTCCCAAATTTCCCCTTTTTGATTTTTTTTACCCTTAAATTAGTTTCATCAATGGCAGAAACTAACTCTTTTCTCCAATTTCCAGAATTTGAAGCCCCCTATCACCAACCCCACACTAAGAACTCGAAATCCCAGGCTTCAACATGTATCAAAATGTAATCTTTTTGAGTTTTTATTTCTGGGTTTTTACCTTTTTAGTGTTTCAACCATGTTAAATTTTTTTTAAAATTCAGGGTCTTGTACACGTGAAGTGAAAAAGATAGTGTGTGCTTCTGGTTCTAATTCAAACCCAATATCTGTTGGGGTTGAACCGTTTCGTGGTAAATCCGGTTCAGTTTCCTTCCATGGGTTAACTCATCAGCTTGTTGAAGAGAACAAATTAATGTCAGCTCCATTCCAAGAAGAAAAAGGATCTTTACTTTGGGTATTAGCACCTGTTGCATTGATTTGTTCATTGATTGTTCCTCAATTTTTCTTTAGCAATGCAATTGAAGCTTTCTTCAAGGATGAGACACTCATAGGTACTTTATAATTCAACTTAAAATACTTTTTTTTTTTGCTTGCTTTAATGTAGCTGGTTTTTTGAATTCGGCATCTGTGCGTTCTGTTCATGTTTTTGCCTATAGTTGTTAGTGAAAAAAGGAAGGTTGAGATGAAAACATGTCATTGCTATAGCTTTTAAGTTTTTGTTTGAGCTCCACATTGAGATAAACCATAAATGTTATCCTGTCGTAGGATCTTTACTTGGATTGATACGGTGTTTCATTGATGTAATTGCATTGCTTGATTTCAAGTTTCAACCCTTTGTCTCCCTTGTTAGTAGTAACTTCCGTAGATGTTTTGGCCTATAAGTGTTAGAGAGGGGGTCAATGCAAAACATGCCATTGCCATCACGGGATCGTTACTTGGCTCGATACAGTGTTTCATGGATTTAATTAGGTTGCATGATTTCAAGTTTCAACCCTTTTTTCCCCTTCTTGTTTTACGCGGTAGTAGTATCTTCCGTAGACATTTTGGCCTATAAGTATTAGAGAAAAAAGGGGTTTAATACAAAACACGCCATTGCTATTAGCTTAAAAAAAGGGGGTAATTCAGTGTGTGTTGTTTGAATAAGAACTGATTTCGTTGTATTGCATGATTATGTCTTTGCAGAAATTGTCTCATCGTTTTCCTTTGAAGTGATGTTCTATATCGGTCTTGGGATGTTCCTACTTGTGACTGATCATGTTCAAAGACCATATTTACAATTCAGCGCCAAGAGATGGGGTCTCATTACCGGACTCAAGGGGTACCTAGCATCAGCATTCTTGTCAATGGGTTTCAAGGTTATTGCTCCCCTCATTGCCGTCTACGTAACTTGGCCGGTGCTCGGCTTCCCAACATTGGTTGCAGTGGCTCCTTTCCTAGCAGGCTGTGCCGCTCAATTTGCATTTGAGATGGCTCTCGAAAAACGACAGTCATCTTGTTGGCCCCTCGTTCCTATTATTTTCGAGGTATTTGGTTTTTCACTGGATTCACTCATTCAAATTCATTCTAAAAGATCAAATAAGATGATCGATGACTTTCTAATCAATATTGCAGGTGTATAGATTGTATCAGTTGACAAGAGCTACTCAATTCATTCAACACTTTTTGTTGTTGATGAAAGATTCACCGAGAACCCCAGAGATGTTCGAGAGAGGTGGTGCACTGATTGGAATGATCGGAACTTTCCAAGCCCTTGCCGTGGTTTGCCTTTGGTCGTTGATGACATTTCTCCTAAGGCTTTTTCCTTCTAGACCTGTTGCAGAGAACTATTGATATTTGTAAGTTTGGTTTTACATTATCCATGGTTCTTTGTTGGTTATAAATCTTCAAATTATGCTCCATGCATATCCATGAAACTTGAAGTACATAACCGAGAAATTTTGGGGTCATCCTCGAAAATGGGGATACCATTAGTAACGGTAGCCTTTCATTTCTTTTTCTTTTTTCATAAACGAAAGAGTATTTCTTAAATATTCGATTTAGTCCTCTCAAGACTAAAGATGATATAATATGTTCTTGAAATGCTTTTGCTTTGAACATAATGAACTACTCTAGTTCTTCAAGGGCCTTTATTGTAGTACTTATTCTTTTTAGGGGCGTGTGGTTGCGAAGATTACTTTGAGCCGATAATCTTAGTGCTAAGATTCCGGAATATAGTACTCTCAATATTAAGTAATATTATATTCCGATAATCCTATTATCTCGTTTTTTTTTTCTATAAAAAATTTATTGTAATTTTATAGATGTTTTTGTTGTGTATTTCAAAGAATTTTAATTTCAAAGTAGAATATGCCTCCATATGTTTCGGACAATTAAGTCAAATGATGCTTTGGTATAATTCTAAATGAATTTGGAATCAAAATCATTGAAAATGTAACATAAAAATAAATATGTCAAAATTTTACAATTAATTTTAAACATGCTAAAACAATAACACAAATATACTCTTCTTTTGTTCTTTTTCTTCCCTATTTTCACTCTTTTCTTTTACTTCTTTCTTCATAACATATCATGAAACCTAAATGTTTAGGGATAGCAATGAATAATACGAATATTTAGATTAATACAAATAAAATCGACACAAAACCGACTCTCTTTTTTCATAAACGAAATTGGCTTTTTTAGGTAAAACTACTATGGAGGTTCTTATACGGAGTCAGAATGTATTTTATCCCTTTCTACTAAAAAATGGGTATATTAGTTTCTGTATGTTAGATCAAAGTGTAAATTAGTCATTCTATTAAAAGTTTCATCAATTTCTACTATTAAAATTGGTCTTTGTATATCAACATGAGTTACACGTTAGGTGTCATTGTCTTGTTATTCTATCAATCATGTTAATTTTTATCAATAAAATGAATAAAATTTTAACAAAAAATTAATTTACTCTTTAATTTAACATATATAGACTAATTTACTCAATTTTTAAAGTTAAAAGGACATTAAAAAATAAATAATTTCCTTAAAAATCTTGGAAAAATCCTTTTAACATCACGACAGAATCTAAGATGTTTCGTATAAAACAGCTGTCTTGTTATTATTATTATTATTATTATTATTATTATAAACAAGAAATAAATATCTCTCTTTTTTTTATGTGAAATAAATAAATATCCTCTTCAAACAACGGTGGTAATTAATTCCCACGATTTTCATTACAGACAAAGTTGGAAGTAAATGGTCAAAACACCAATCACTAATCAACACGTGTTGCCGCCGATTATTTTCCGTCGACTTAACCTCCAATTTCCTCGGCAATGGTAAGCAGCCAGCCCTTTTGTTCTATGCATATGAAAAATAAAATAAATAAATAAAATACTCCGAAATTTAGGGGCTGACACGTGTTTGGCTCACAGTTAATCTGAGCCCACGGCAAGAGAAAATTGAAAATCGCCACGTGATGTAATATAGATTTCTTATGGTCAAAATTTGATTTTAGTCCTTCTACTTTATTTAAATTTGGAATTTAGTCTTTGTGCTTTAATTTTATATAATTTAACTTTTTTGCTTTTATAATATCATTAGTTAGTCCAAATAATTAATACAGTTAACTATTTTAGTTAAAATTTTGCTTCTTTCTTCGTTCTTTGTGTTGCTTTCCTTGATTGAGCAATATTACACTATGTTTGGTTGGGTGTATTGGATTAGCCAATACACCCCTAATCCGTGGGCCCCACTTAAGCCCCTCTTAAGCAGTTGTTTGGTTCAATGTATTGACTAATACACCCCTAATACGTTACGGCCCTAATCCCCAAAAATCTCTGTTTTCTAATCCCTGGCTCCTCCTCAGTTTACATCCGTTTTAGTTTCACACCCTAATTTGCCCTCTGTTTCCTGGGTTTGTCTCTCCTTTATCTCCTTCATTGCTTGCTTCGCCTTCGGCCAGTAACCCCAATTTCTTGCTTCGCCTTTATCTACTTTCTTTGTTTTCTGTAACATACTGAAGTTTCAACCCAGAAGCCCCAAATTCTTCTCCTTTCTTTCTTTGTTTTCAGTAACAGACCCAGAAGTTTGCACCTAAGTGTTTTCGTTTAGGGCATATTATCGGTCCGTATTTCATAAGATTTGAAGGAGGGACAATTTCCTTACTTGCCCCCTAGCTCTGGCTCTATATGCCAACCTCATTTTCGTTGCCATCCTAGCCATCCGTTTTGGGCGTATAATATATATAGCCAATTGGTTCAAATTCAATATCTTTCAATGCAATAGTTATATGACAAATTGATCTTTTATTATATAATTCTATCCTTGAGCGCTCGAGGTTTTAGTTATTTTAGAGTAGTTCTCTCATTTACTATGATTTAACTAATGAATGAACTCGTTTCATTGAAACCTTCATTGTGAAGAGCATTTGCTACTACAAAATAAACCAATTTTAAAATGGGATAATATGCTTGATAAGACAAGTTATGGTATCATAAGTGTTTCTTCATACAAACTTCTACGAATCTAATCTGTTATTCTTCATGTTTTACGAGCAAGTTCCCTTTTAACATGCCGACATTTCAATTAGAACAATTCACTGTATTAACTATCAAAACTAACTTATGAAATTATAAAAAATTAGATAATTAAAATATAGTAACTAAATCAGTAAAAGCATCATGGAGTCCCTTATACTAAGAGCAAGATTGCATTTTGCCCCTTTTACTAAAAAAATAGGCAAATTCATCCCTATACGTTAGATCAAAGAGCAAACTGATCATTCTGTAAAAATTCCATCCATTTTGCCTATTAAAAACTAATCCTTGTATGTCGCTAGCCACACTAGTTTCAACAATAAAAGCAGATGAAATTTTTAACAAAAATGACTAATTTGCTCATTTGTTGTGTAAAGGGAGTAAATTGTAATATGACTTCTTGTATAGAGGTTTTCATAGTACTTTTACTGAAGTAAACCCAAAATTAAGCATAGTAAAAGGACCAAAATAAAAATTTGACCCATTCCGTCCAACATCTTGATACACGCAATTCAAAACCCCCCTCTCCAAGAATAAAAGTGCAGAAAGGCTACCCTCCCCAAATACCGACAAATAGCAACTAATATACTACGAATCTTCTTGTTCAAATTACATGCTATATAAAATGAACAGAACCCACCACCACCATTCCCACACATAATACCTTCATCAAAAGCTAACAATGGCTACCGCCACCAATAGATTGTTCCGTACATCAAACAAGCCATTCGGTCATGTTTTCTCTTCTTCTTCATGGCCTTCATCGCCGGTGAAAACCATGAGGTACACAACAAGCAAGGGAAGAGTTGATAATAAGAAAATTTGTGGGAATAATGAGAGGAAACCGCCGGCGGTTTTCAAGTCTTCGGCGGGCACTACGACGGTGGAAACGGCAGCCGACATAAAGAGAGCTGATTGGGGGAGAGAGTTGACTTCTTTCATGGTGAAGGCTGTGAATGGCATGCGTGAGATGGTTATAAAGCCGGTGTTGAAACTAAGACCTTGGAGATTTCATGTTCAAATGGTCATTGAAAATGGTATCCTTAATTGTAGATTCTTCACCATGTTTGCTGTTGTGGGATCTTTGCTTGGATCTATATTGTGTTTCATGGAGGTAATAATTATTACATTACATGCTTTCAAGGTTTAAGGTCTCTTTGGGCCTAATTATACTTTTAGCCCCTTTACTATGTTGATAGTTTGATATGATTTGGATCTTTTACTTTTGGGTTAATATAATTTCGAGTCCTTGATCTTGATATTTAGGTCCATTTTGGCACATGTACTTTTTTTTTTGTCTACTTTAGCACCTAAACTTGGCAATTAGGTCTTCTTTAGTCCTTGATAAATGTAAATGTTTGATGATGTGGCACAATCTTAGAGTGCCACATCATTAATTTTTTATGGAATCCAAGTTCAATGACCAAAATGGACTTGGTTTTCAAGTTCAAATACTAAAGTAAATAAAAATATAAGTACCAAAGTGAACTTAATTACCAAGTTCAGGGGCTAAAGTTATATTAATCCTTTAATATTATAATAATATTAGTAGGTAGAAATCATTAATACCAATAGTTACTACTGTTAAGGAGATGATGTGAAGCTTTTTTTTTTTTGTAAATAACCTTAAGCATTTTTTAGACATCTATCATAGTTAGACTAGATTTTCACATGGCTCCGACTCACAATAGAAAAAAGATTCACGTCACCATTTTAACTACCACTATTTTTAATCTGGACCTGCTAATAATATTATAAGTAATTAATCTAAAAGGGTTAAATCCTCAACTTAAGTATAGCAGAAGGGCTAAATCCATAATTAGACCTACCCTAGTTTTTATGTAGAATGGTGTTTTCATTGTGAAAAATGACGATCAATTTTGCAGGGAAGCTTTCTCATTGTGGAGTCATATTTACAGTATTTCCATAGCTTATTATCAAAAAAGTTGGATCAAGAACATATCATCCACCTTCTAATCGAAGCCATCGGTATCTCTCTTTTACCAATAACATACATATATTGTCTCTCTCTATACATATATATATATTTCATTATTTATATACATTTTTGTTGAATTTTTTTGCAGATATGTTCTTGGTTGGAACCGCCATGCTTATTTTTGGGATGGGGCTTTACATCATGTTTGTGGGTTCCAAGACTTCGAAAGGAGGTGCTCCACTTCCAAGATCTAATTTGTTTGGTCTCTTCCATTGGAAGGTACTTTCTTCTATACGTTTTTCGGGTTAATTGCACCACGCCCCCAAATTATAGAACAAATTTAGTAATTCGTGTCAAACCCAAACGGACATTTAATACTAAAGTTGATTGCCTACATGTTACACAAATATCTAGCCCCTATATTAGAAATTAGATCGCACTTTGCCCTCTTTACTCAAAAAATATCAAATTAGTCCATATAAATCAGATCAAAGAGCAAATTGATACTTCTATTAAAAATTTTATCCATTTATATTGTTAAGAATTGATCCTTGTACGTTAGCATGAAATACACATGGCACACCACATGTCACCATCTGGTTATTTCATCATACACGCCAATTTTTAACTATAGGAATGGATAGAATTTTTAATACAAAGGACCAATCTATTTCTTGATCTAGCATCAAGGATTAATTCGTCCATGTTTTGAGTAAAAATGACAAAATACAATCTGACTCCTAATATAAGAACTTCCATAATACTTTTACTCACATCCCTCATAACTTATACAACCCTATACATGGTAAGCTATCATTATCCGAACCCCCTAGATACCCTCAAATGATCAAGGAAACTAACTATCTTTCCCAATTTTCACTCCCACCGGAGAACCTTATTTAGGATTTGACCACAGTTCGCGAACTTCTAGTAAAATTAAACATTTTTACATGATCTATTTTTTCAGACACTCCCAGCTTGGGTTGAAATGAAATCAATTTCACAAGCAAAGTCAAAAATTGGGCATGCCATCTTGATGATACTTCAAGTTGGAGTTTTGGAGAAATTCAAGGGCATACCAATTGTTACAAGCTTGGACCTTGCCTGCTTTGCTGCTTCAGTATTTGTTTCCTCAGCTTGTATATTCCTTCTGTCCAAGCTTTCAGTCGGCACCAGCATGGGAGATTAGATTGGCACCCCACGTATACTATATATACTGATCATACATTCACAGAAGAAAAAAAAATATACCTTTTATTCTTTTGATCATAATTCATTTATAAGTAATATATATATATATATAGAGAGAGAGAGAGAGAGAGAGATGGTTAGCCAACACCAACTTGTGGTTGATTTTTACCCCCTTCTATTAAAATCATGGGTAGGGGGCAATATGTGATTCATTGTAAAGGAATCTCTATTTAATAATCAATTTTATGGATTATATATTTCTTTGATTTTGATTCACTGTAGCATATATTTATTTTGATAAAGGTGTACGGGGTTGTCCCGATTTGAAGTTGAGACCTATTGTAAACAAGAACTTAAACAACACAAGTCATTTGTCATTACATCATTGGCTAGATGATATATACTACAACATATATAAGATTATATCATATTGTCTTGAAATGAGCTATGACGAAAGACATATATATATATATATATATATATATATTTGCACAGATAGAACTCAAGGATCCCAAGAAAATGACAATATTAATGTCAAAATAGTAAAAAGAATGGGAAAAAATAATCATAAAAATCAGATTAGATGTCAGTGAATTGCTGATCATACTGTACGAAGTATAGAATTTATCTCTCTTTTTTTGCTTTTTGATGGTTCCAACAGACTGCAGAGAACATTACTGACCTGCATATCCAGATCTCAGAGCAATTAGTAGTTATCTTGGTTAAATTTGAAATGAAATATAGAATTTGTCTAGCTCAAGTTTGCTAATGATATTCTACCAGTGATCAGCAAGGCTAAGAGAATAGCAAAAGCTAAAATCAATTTGTCAAAGGCTTGGCTTTGCGTATGTGGCCCATGCTATTAACAAGATCTTTGCGTGTGCAGACAGGGAATGTATTGATGTTCTTAACCACTTTCAACCGCCAGAGAACATATGGAAAGCTTAATTGATCCCTCGAAGTGAAACGAACAACCTCGTTAAACCATAGGCACATTAGCATATTTGTCAGAGTTGTATGCTCCCTCACAATGACAGAGGCTTCATTTAGAGCTGCATATGGAAAGAAACAAAAATATAGCAAAAGGAATATCATTTGCAGTCATCTAGACGGGATCCAAGCAATTATATTTCTTCACATAAGAAAAAGGTCATAATGGTCTAGTGGCTTCCTTCCAATTACTGGCCTCACTCACGTTTGAGGTCGGTCCATAGCTCATGCCACCATGCTCAACCAGGGTGCAGAGCCTTAGGCAAGACCCAATTTTATCAACCCTTGGAATGGAGCATGGATAAAAGTTAGATATGCATAACAAATTTGCAACCCTTGAACACCGAGAGTGGTGCTGGACTCAACAATGTCAACTAGAGTGGTGATTGAATAATGAAAGCTATACTGCGGTAAAAATAACATGGAAGCCCCCGTACTAGGAGTCAAATTGCATTTTGCCTCATTTTCTCAAAAAGGGGCAAATTAGCCCCTAACCGTTAGATCAAAGAGCTAATTGATCCTTTTTATTAAAAATTTAATCCATTTCTAATATTAAAAACTGGTATAGTAGACGGAATGACCAAACAGTTACATGAAGCACGCCACGTGTACCTCATGCTGACGTATAGAGACCAACTTTTAATAGTAAAAATGAATGAAATTTTTAACAGAAGAACCAGTTTACTTTTTTATCTAATGTACAAAGACTAATTTGCTTATTTTTTTAGTAAAAGGGGCAAAATGCAATTCGACTTCCAATACAAGGACTTCCATGGTACTTTTACCCTATATTACTTATGGACTGAAATTATGAAGGAATGCCAGTTGTGCATCATCACTCCACCATTGACATCTAATATACTAATGGTTACTTGATGTTGTATCTTTTACACAACTAAGAACGAGAAGACAGAAGAATACCTTTCCTTCCATTAAATCTCTTGTCTGCAGGAAGACCATCCTTACGATACTGAGTAATTTGCACCTCAACTTCTTCTGGTGTGGCTTTGTGTTTCCTGACAACAGCCTTTGCCTCGTCATAGACACTACTACGAGCTCCATGCTCTGAAATGGCAAGCACAGAATTCGTACGCAAAAGAAGTGCTTCTATCACACCTAAAGGATCCCTCCTGAATTGGGATTTTGAGTCTACCCATATAGAATACTTTGCATGAGGAAAGAGCCGATGCGGCAACATCTGATAGCCAAAAACTCGTTAATATGATTTTCATGAAAATTCTCAGCATATGTATAGATTAAAGATGCAAAGGATCAAAGTAAACAATGGTGAAGAAAACAGCCATTACATGATGTAGGCTGATCATACTTTCTCTAAGACCGTCTATGAAATTTGAGGTCAAAATTAATTTTAAACTACTGACTGCATGTATATATGAATATAATGATCTAAAGTTTCCAACAGAAGATATTGAAAAGTAAAAAAAATCTATTATTTCCCTGTTTATCTACACTATATATGAATCGTACCTTGGGAATTTTCCCATTCAACCTTTGGTCTACGAAAGGAAGGTTTTTCACAATCACAATACGCCATTTCCCTATAAATCGATCGTCACCAATCTTATTGCCCTGTAATTCTTGTGCCGCAAGTGTAATTTCATCCCAAAATGCAACATAGCAAACCTACCAACAAAGAGCACAAGTTAAGCAAAGATTCAAAATCTTGAACATCTAATCCCGAAAGTAAGTCTTCAGCATCATTTACGATCTCACCTTTTTAAGTGATGCCTCTGACATTCCTATAGGTTGATAAAGATCATCTCCACCACCAAACGCACAAGTAGAAACCGCAACTTTGCAACTTTGCATATAACTTTTGTCTTCATCAGATATTTTAAAACCACCATTTTCACTATAAAAACCACAATGTATAACGGCAGTCTCATTCACCTGACCAAACAATTTCCATACAGATATAAGCATAATCTAAACATTGGGAAATAGAAAAAAGGCCATATTTTTGCAAGTTTAACATCAAAACCTTAAAACTTTTCTCTCTCTCATCCATGGTTTGATGTCCGGTGAATAGATTAAATCGTGTGTCGTTAATACGCTGCCAAGAGTCGGTAGAATCCCCGGCACCGTATGGACTTCCTTGATCCGATAGGTACACTAGTCTTTTAACAAGATTACTACTTGATTCTTCAGTCAAAGGAAGCTCCACATGCTCAAGTTCCTCAGCTGGTAGAAGCTTCAAGCAACCTGATAGATTCCAAAAACATTGGCATTCATTCATTCATTGACCTACACACACACACACACACACATATCCTACTTTGGTAACAATTTTGGACACAAAAAATGAAAAGATTTCACATTTCATTATAAATAAAGCTGAAAAAAAGTGGGATATCAATTGATTGATATTCTACTCACGTTCTCTAACACCACCGACAACATGAGTGGTTGGATCTAACCGGTTCAAATTGCTTAGTTCCTTAACTTTACTTATCGGTTCTTTGTTACCCAACGAACCGGGTTTCTTCATTTCATTAACTCCCGAGTTGACAGCCAAACCGGGCTTTTTACCGATCCTGGTGGCCTCGAAAATCAGAAGGGCGGCGGCCGGGAGGAAAACGAGGAGTATCCAATACTTGACGAACCAACGAATGAGTAGCTGAGTGCACTCCGTCTGGCCACGCTGGTCGCCATGTTTCTTTCGTTTCCGTCGGACCCGAACCCGCATTCGACCCTGCTCATCGGGATCGTCATCTGAAACCGAGATTGAAATGCTGTTGTTGTTGAAGATTGAAGAGGACATTTGACGAGGAATGATGATTGAAAATTGAAAAGAAAATTTCAAGAGATTTGAATTAAATTGGGAATTGGGGTTTAGGGGGGTCTAAGGATTTTGAGATCAAAATCACTGGCGCTGAAAGTCAGGAACTTTAAAACTCTCTGAATCTATAATCAGCTGCTAACTTGTTTGTGTTCCTGAACACTCTTTATTATTGGGCTTTCTTGATTTAAATTGGGCTGTCAAAGTTTATTTAAGCTCAGGTTCAAGCCGTAATTTAACTATATGTATGGTAGATCAATATATCGATAAGTAAAAAATATATATTTTAAATTTTGGTTTGTAAGTCTCTGATATTCTAAAATTATTTTGTGAAAAAATAAAACAATAAAACAATAAAAAAATAAGAATAAGAACTTTTAATTGGTGTAAGTTGTACGAATAGAAAAGATCCACATGGAAAGTGGGTTAGGCAAAAAATATAAACCAGAAAAATGAGCTTAAAAAAATGGGCCTATAGACCAGGTCTTCGGTAAGGTTTTTTTGCCTAGATTTAACTCGAATTTGCAAAAAAAAAAATGCTGTTTTGCTGCTGTTATTTAAGTATAAAGATTTTTTTAAAAATTTATTTTTAATTTGTTGAGAAGCATTTATTTTAAGTTTTTAGTGTTTTTAATGTATTATATTTTTATATAAAAAATTAAAATATAAAAAATTAATACAAGCCAAGCCGGGTCCGAGTTTAGCATCTATAATCCGGATTGGATTTGGGTAAAAATTTAGACCGGATTTTTAGGTCGGACTGGATCCGAACTTATCAAATGAGCTTAGAATTTTGTTAGGTTCCGACCCGAATCAATCAGACCATAGAGAGATCAAATTTAAACAAAAACTTTTGCATAATTGAATGTAATTTTTTAAAAAATTTCTTCTATTTTCTTCTGCTCGCATTCAAAACTTATTTTCTTTAGTTATTTTTCACCCATCACCCATTATTTTTGGTAATTGTGAATGCATTTTGTATAACTAAATGTACATTCATGAAAATTAATTCTTGTTGTAACTCTCAAGTTGGAATCATATTTCTTTCCTTGAAACTTCTTGACACTTGGTCCTACACGCATATCCATTATTTTCAATGCTTTCTGCTTTCTTTCATTCTTTCCACATACTTTATTGCTTTAGTCAGAAGTTTGGTTCATATGCAATTATGCATACAAGCTCAAGTCGTCCAATCCATTGTTAACACTAACTGGAAACAGTGGCTTTTCTTTGTTTACTCGTTCAGGCTGATCCAAATTTATGTGAAATTGTTTCTTTCTTTGTCTTTGAATATCCATAGTTGGTTCCTTAGTTACCAATTGCTACTTTCCTGGTTGTGAAATTTTAAGAGAGAGAGGACATGGCAGAGGCATTTCTTTCACCCCTTGTCGATACCATGTTGGACAGCTTGAAGTCGTGGTCCTTGAAAGAACTGGAACTTCCTGGGAGCCTCAAAACAGAAGTTGCGAGTCTTGAAAGTACGCTTACTACAATCCAAGCTGTGCTCCAAGATGCAGAGGAGAAGCAATGGAAGAGTGAAGCTATCAAGAACTGGCTTGGGAAGCTCAAACTAGCAGCTTACGATCTGGAAGTTGTGCTTGAAGATTTCAACACCGAAGCTCTAAGTCGTAGCCTGCATACGGATGCAAGAAGCCAGGTAACCACCTTCTTTTCTTTGCGGAATCCGCTCTTGTTTCGCTTAGATATGGCACGTAAGTTTAAGAATGTAAGGGAGAAATTAGATGCCATTGCTGGGGAGAAATGTAAGTTTACTACATTGATTATGTTATTTTTATGAAAAAATATATGATATTTAATAAAAAATACTAATTATATCCATCATTAAATTAAATTTTTAATTTAAAAATAAAATTAATAACTTTTAAACTAGATTAAATCTCAAATTTTAATAAATTGAAAGAATTCACCCTATATTTTGAGTTAAAATCAACACAAGATAAGCTTTTATACAAGTTGTACTTTTTAATGTATATTCTTCTCTTTGCTGTTCATTCCATTGATAGATATTAATAAAATTTTACAAGATATTTATAAAATCCAAGATAATATTCAGAAGCAAATTTGAGGGTAAAGTAAGGACCTTGAAATTTACAATTCAATCCTTTTCATATATAAGTTTACCCATTTAACCCTTTAAAATAATAAAAATTATATTTAAAATTTTAAAATAATAAAATATGAAAAATATTTTAATTTGCTCTATCATTGAACTTATCAACTTAATATTAAATGTTGCACTTTGTTGGCAATTGCATTCACCATCTTATATCTTTTAAAGGATTTTATTAATTCTTGACACTTGGTCCTACACGCATATGCATTATTTTCAATGGTTCCCACTTCCATTCATTTTTTTCCACATACTTTATTGCCATAGTCAAAAGTTTGGTTCATATGCAAGTATGCATGCCAGCTCAAGTCAATCCAACCCATTGCTAACCCTAACTGGAACAGTAGCTTTCCTTTGTTTACTCTTTCGGGCTGATCCGAATTTATGTGAAATTGTTTCTTTCTTTGTCTTTGAATATCCATAGTTGGCTCCTTAGTTACCAATTGCTACTTTGCTGGTTGTGAAATTTTAAGAGAGATAGGACATGGCAGAGGTATTACTTTCACCCCTTGTCGGTACCATCTTGGACAGCTTGAGGTCGTGGTCCTTGAAAGAACTGGAACTTCCTGGGAGCCTCAAAACAGAAGTTGCGAATCTTGAAAGTACGCTTACAACAATCCAATCTGTGCTCCAAGATGCAGAGAAGCAATGGAAGAGTGAAGCTATCAAGAACTGGCTTGGGAAGCTCAAACAAGCAGCTTACGATCTGGAAGTTGTGGTCGAAGATTTCAACACCGAAGCTCTAAGTCGTAGCCTGCATACGGATGCAAGAAGCCAGGTAACCACCTTCTTTTCTTTGCGAAATCCGCTCTTGTTTCGCTTAGATATGGCACGTAAGTTTAAGAATGTAAGGGAGAAATTAGATGCCATTGCTGGAGAGAAAAGTAAGTTCCACTTGAGAGAGGGTGTGGGAGAAGCTGAAATTGAACGGAATGAGGATAGGCAAACCAGCTCCCTTGTGAAAGAATCGGAAGTACTTGGCAGAGCTGATGAGAAGGAAAAGATAGTTGGTATGTTACTTTGTAATGAGAGTCACCATGATGACCTCTCTGTTTATGCAATATGCGGAATGGGGGGTCTTGGTAAGACAACAATCGCTCAGTTGGTTTTCAATGACGAAAACGTGGCGAAAGTCTTCGATTTGAGAGGTTGGGTGTGTGTATCAGATGATTTTGATATAAAAAGGTTGACTAAAGCGATTGTGGAATCCTTTGGAGGGAACTCGTGTGGTATCCAAGAGCTAGATCCCCTGCAGCGGTGTTTAGCAGAGAAGCTTGTTGGGAAACGGTTTTTGCTTGTACTAGATGATGTGTGGAATGAGTACCATGACAAGTGGGATAGATTGAAACAAGCTCTACAGTGTGGACGGAAAGGAAGTACGGTGATTGTCACTACTCGACTCGAGAAAGTTGCTCTTATGATGGCTACAACTCCTTTCTATCGCTTGGGATGTTTGTCGGATGATGATTCTTGGTCTTTGTTCAAGCAAAGAGCCTTTGGGATGGGAATGAATGGAAGCAACGCGAACCTGGAAACCATTGGGAGGCGAATAGTGCAGAGATGTGGAGGGGTACCATTGGCAATTACGGCCATAGGGAGCATATTGCGTTTTAGAAGTCAAGAAAGTGAATGGTTACGTGTCAAAGATAGTGAGATATGGGATTTGGAAGATGAGGGAAGCAGAATCTTAGCTGCGTTGAGGCTAAGTTATGAACATCTTCCACCGTATATGAGACAATGTTTTTCATTTTGCTCGATATTTCCCAAAGATTCTGTCATGACAAAGGACGAGCTTATGGGACTATGGATGGCAAATGGATTTATTCCTTCTCGAGGAGCACTGGATTTGCATGATATGGGTTGTGAAATATTCTCTGAATTAACTTGGAGGTCTTTTTTCCAAGAAATCAAAGAGGATTTTGATGGAACTGTTACATGTAAAATGCATGATCTCCTCCATGATCTCGCAACATCGATTATGGGACAAGAGTGCTGTGTGATTGAGGCAAATTAGGGGTCACAGATTCCAAAAACTGCTCGTCACTTGTTTGTTTATAATAGCAGTCGATCGACAAACGATATGGACTACACCACATTTCAACCGCTGCAATCTTTGATCCTACATGGCCATGCCGTTAACGTCTCTAATCTTTCCCGTTACATCAGTAAACAAAAGTATCTCAAGGTGTTGGATTTTGGTTTTAATTTTAGCAATATTGCATTTAAAAGTTCGAAACACTTAAGGTATCTTTGCCTTCACAGTTTGCGTGTGAAAACTTTACCTGAATCAACAAGCTCGCTTCATAACTTGCAGACACTAAACCTCAGACATTGTTGCAATCTTCAAATGTTACCCAAAGGTACGAAGAACTTGAAAAATCTTAGGTACTTGGACATCAGGAATTGCCATGAACTAACTTCTATACCTGTTGCATTGGGACAACTGTCTTTTTTGCGCAAGCTTAGCATGTTCATTGTGGGAAAGGAAGATGGTTGCGGCATTGATGAGTTGAAGGGGTTGGCCCTAGAGGGGGAATTGAGCATCAAAGGACTTCACAACGTGAAGAGTTCAATGGAAGCTAAAAATGCAAATTTGATAAAGAAGCACAATTTAAGATCACTTAGCTTATCTTGGCGAGTAAGCAGCAACAAGAGCTCTCATCATCAAAATGATGAAGAGATTCTTAGTGCTCTCCAACCTCATTCAAACTTGAAGAAGTTACGTATAATTGATTACCAAGGTTTGATGTTTCCGTATTGGATGATGGATCTGCTTCTACCAAACCTTGTTGAAATCTCACTAGGATACTGTGAAAGATGCCATCAGCTACCACCTCTAGGGAAATTGCGCTTCCTTAAGGTCCTTAATATTTGTAGAATTAGTGCTCTGAAGTATATTGACGACACCTTCTATGGTGATATGGAAAGTTCTTTTCCATCACTCGAGGTTCTCAGCATACGTGAGGCGCTATGTTTGGAGGAATGGACAACAGTGAATGGTAGAGAACATTTTCCTCTCCTGAGTTCATTAACTGTCGATTGTTGTCCTAAATTGGTTAAACTGCCAATGATTCAATCTCTAAAACAGCTACAGATTGGAGAAACTAATGTTACTTTACTCGCACCTTTGATTATGAATGCCACTGTTCTTACCTCTCTCCAGATTAGTGGCTTCAACGAGTTACCAGATGGACTACTGCAAAATCAAAAGCAACTTGTTTCTTTTTGTAGTCTAAAGTCTTCATCCGATCTACTGGATAATCTATCCTGCCTTAAACAGCTGTATATTCAAGATTGCTCAATTGAAAGCTTGCCTGCAGGACTACAAAACCTCAGCTCTTTAAAAACTTTGTCTTTAAATTGTTGTGACAGCCTTGTATCCCTTCCGGTAAATGGATTGCAAGGCTTATCTTCCTTATCTTCACTACGGATTCAAAATTGTAAGACATTAGCCTCTTTATCTGAGGGTGTGGGATATCTGACTTCACTCCAAGACTTACTTATTAATGGATGTCCAGAGTTGACCTCATTGCCAAGGAGTATCCAACACCTCTCTTCTCTTCGATATCTGCAGATTAGGTGTTGTAGGGGTTTAATTTCTCTCCCAGATGAGATACAACACCTCACCTTGCTTTCATTATTGGAGATTTCGTATTGCTCTAATTTGATGTCATTGCCCCAAGGGGTACGTAACCTCAATGCTCTGGAAACACTAAGAATCAGAGGATGCCACCCACCTGAAAAGACGGTGTGAGAAAGTGAGAGGAGAGGATTGGCCCAACATAGCCCACATTCCGTTCATTGACATCTCTTAGGTGATTCTCTACTTTTGAATTTTAATTTTAAATAAGAAAATTCTTGATTTTAATCATATTCACGAATTATGTAAAAAGGATTTGACATTTACATTTTTGTGAATAAGGATCTCTGCATCTGCAGGATCATTTCATTCATATCTATTATTAATAGTTTTCATTTGATGAATTTATGATATGATTGTCTAAATACATTTTCAGGATTGGTGAGTGACAACTTTTGTTAAATTCGAGGATCTATTTTGCAATTTGAAGAAAAAAGACAACATTGCATTAAATTCGCAGACCAATTCTATCCCCCAATAAGAGCAGGTATGAATAAATAGATGGCAAATAATTTTAGTTTCTAACTTCTTATGCTCATCACACGTAACGTTGTTAAACTCTATTATGTGTATGTGCATAGGCATGTTATTGGTCGCTTCGATGATAAAGGTTGAGGTGCTGAGGCTTTGATGTGTCGAGTTTGAATCACACCATGTGTAGTTTTTTCTTTAGATTATTTTAGACTTAAGTATTATCATATTGAGTCATACTCAAATATATGTCCCAATTTTCGAATTATTTATTAGAACGTAAATAATCTTTTAATAAAATTATACGAAAAATTATAATGACATTTTTTATTTTATCACCCTTTTTAATATTATTAGACTTTTCGAATTCTTTTATGCACGGTAGGAAGTACGGTGATTGTCACTACTCGACTCGAGAAAGGCTCTTATGATGGCTACAACTCCTTTCTATCGCTTGGGATGTTTGTCGGATGATGATTCTTCGTCTTTGTTCAAGCGAAGAGCCTTTGGGATGGGAAAGAATGGAAGCAACGCGAACCTGGAAACCATTGGGAGGCGAATAGTGCAGAGATGTGGAGGGGTACCATTGGCAATTAAGGCCATAGGAAGCATATTGCGTTTTAGAAGTCAAGAAAGTGAATGGTTACGCGTCAAAGATAGTGAGATATGGGATTTGGAAGATGAGGGAAGCAGAATCATAGCTGTGTTGAGGCTAAGTCATGAACATCTTCAACCGTATATGAGACAATGTTTTTCATTTTGCTCGATATTTCCCAAAGATTCTGTCATGACAAAGGACAAGCTTTTAGCACTATGGATGGCAAATGGATTTATTCCTTCTCGAGGACCATTGGGTTTGCATGATATGGGTTGTGAAATATTCTCTGAATTAACTTGGAGGTCCTTTTTTCAAGAAATTGAAGAGGATGTTGATGGAACTGTTACATGTAAAATGCATGATCTCATCCATGATCTTGCAACATCGATTATGAGACAAGAGTGCTGTGTGATTGAGCCAAATGAGGTGTCACAAATTCCAAAAACTGCTCCTCACTTGTTTGTTTATAATTATAATATCAGTCCATCGACAAACATTATGGACTTAACCACATTGCAACCGCTGCAATCTTTGATCCTATGAGGCGATGGTTACTTTAACCACTCTAATCCTTCCCGTTTCATTAGTAAACAAAAGTATCTCAAGGTGTTGCATTTGGGTTTTTATATGAGCAATATCGAATTTAAAATTTCGAAACACTTGAGGTATCTGTACCTTCACAATTCTACTGTGAAAACTTTACCTGAATCAACAGGCTCTCTTCTTAACTTGCAGACACTAAGCCTCAAAGATTGTGGCAGTCTTAACATGTTATCCAAAGGTACGAAGAACTTGAAAAATCTTAGGTACTTGGACATCAGAGGTTGCCATACACTAACTTCTATGCCTGTTGCATTGGGACAATGTCTTTTTTGCGCAAGCTTAGCATATTCATGTTGGGAAAGAAAGATGGTTGCGGCATTGATGAGTTGAAAGAGTTGGCCCTAGAGGGGGAACTGGGCATCAAAGGACTAACCAACGTGAAGAGTGCGATGGAAGCTAAAAAGGCAAATTTGATAAAGAAGCGCAATTTAAGATCACTTAGCTTATCTTGGCAAGGAAATCGCAACGAGAACTCTCATCATCAAAATGATGAAGAGATTCTTTTGTGCTCTCCAACCTCATTCAACCTTGAAGAAGTTACGCATAATTGGTTACCAAGGTTTGATGTTTCCGTATTGGATGATGGATCTGCTTCTACCAAACCTTGTTGAAATCTCACTCGGAAACTGTGAAAGATGCCATCAGCTACCACCTCTAAGGAAATTGCGCTTCCTTAAGGTCCTTAATATTTGTAGAATTAGTGCTCTGAAGTATATTGACGACACCTTCTATGGTGATATGGAAAGTTCTTTTCCATCACTCGAGGTTCTCAGCATACGTGAGGCGCTATGTTTGGAGGAATGGACAACAGTGAATGGTAGAGAACATTTTCCTCTCCTGAGTTCATTAACTGTCGATTGTTGTCCTAAATTGGTTAAACTGCCAATGATTCAATCTCTAAAAGAGCTACATATTGGAGAAACTAATGTTACTTTACTCACATCTTTGATTATGAATGCCACTGTTCTTACCTCTCTCCGGATTAGCGACTTCAACGAGTTACCGGATGAACTACTAAAAAATCAAAAGCAACTTGATAGGTTGAATGTTTTTTGTTGTAGTCTAAAGTCTTCATCTGATCTGCTGGATAATCTATCCTGCCTTAAGCTTGCTCAATTGAAAGCTTGCCTGCAGGACTTCAAAACCTCAGCTCCTTAGAAACTTTGGATTTAAATTTTTGTGACAGCCTTGTATCCCTTCCGGTAAATGGATTGCAACGCTTATCTTCCTTGTGTTCACTGCGGGTTCAACATTGTAAGACATTAGCCTCTTTATCTGAGGGGATGCGATATCTGACTTCACTCCAAGACTTTACTTATTAATGAATGTCCAGAGTTAACCTCATTGCCAAGGAGTATCCAACACCTCTCTTCTCTTCGATATCTGCAGATTAGGTGTTGTAGGGGTTTAATTTCTCTCCCAGATGAGATGCAACACCCCTCCTTGCTTTCGGAATTGACCATAATAAATTGCTCTAATTTGATGTCATTGCCTCAAGGGGTTCATAACTTCACTACGCTACAAGCGCTAAGGATCTATGGATGCCCCCATCTGCAAAGACGATGTAAGAAAGTAAGGATCTATGGATTCTCTACTTTTGAATTTTAATTTTAAATAAGAATATTCTTAGTTTGAATCACATTCAAGAGTTATGTAAAAAGGATTTGAGCATTACATTTTTGTGAATAAGGATCTTTACATCTGCGGTATCCTTCATTCATATATGTTATTAATAGTTTTCATTTGATGAATCTGGGATATAATTATCTAAATACATTTTCAGGCAAAGAAACATTGGTGAGTGAAGAATTTTGTTAAATTCAATGATCTATTCTGCGATTTCAAAAAGAAAAAGAAACATTGCATTAAGTTTATAGACCAGTTCTATCCCCCATAAGAGTAGGTAAGAATAAATAGATGGCAAATAATTTTAGCGTCTAACTTCTTATGGTCATCACACATAACTTTGTTAAACTCTATTATGTATCTGTGCATAGGCATGTTGTTGGTGGCTTTGTTGGCAAAGGTTCAGCTGTTGGGGTTTTGATTTCCTTTTTAGATTGTTTTAGGCTTAAGTTTCATTACACGTGAATCTTAATTAATGGCCCTTTGGATGGTATTGTTTTGTCAATTACATTACACAAATTTCATGTAGGGAAACTATTTTAAATGCACTTAATGATGAAAATTTGACTCGAATAAATTTTTAACAAAAAAAATCAATATAGTTATTGATCTAACGTAATAAAGAGGACAAAATACAATCTAATTCATAATACATATGCCTCAACGGTACTTTTACCCTTTAATTAACAATAGACTGAGGATCAACATTCCTCACATGAAATGCAAGAGAAATGTTCATAAGCACAACCAATCAAGAACAAGATTTGCATTATTAAAAGGGGTTCTTCTACAATTTAGAAATTTTGTAAAAGAAATTCATCAGCAAATGTTACTGAGAAGAAAAGATTTTCTACAAACTAACCATGAAAGCAATGTATATATATCCCCGGTTTTCCATCCACTTAACGTTTGGAAAACTGTGGAGCTTTATGAGCCTTCTCGAGACCAACTTTCTTCCTCTCCACCACCCTTGAATCTCTGGTCAAAAGCCCTTCTTTCTTCAACGGGCTCTTATGATCGGCACTCACCTTCAGCAATGCAAGAGCAATGTCAAGTGTGATTGCTTGTGTCTGTCCCGAAACCCCACCTGTATGAGCTTTCACGAATACATCGTAACTCGTTTCATACCCCAACGTCACCAATGGAACTTTTATGTACTGCAACCATAATGGGTTCCCTTGAAGATGCCACCAAAAATTTCAAAGCATTATATCGCAATTGCTAATCATACTTCTAAGCTTGTCTTAGGGTCTTAATTTTTTTTCTTCTAAATTAGCCTAACACAAACATTTTATCAAACAAGAAAGGCAACTATTTTTCTTCCCAAAACTTGAACTTTACTATGTTGATTATGTTATTTTTATGAAATAAGATATGATATTTGATGAAAAATACTAATTGTATCCATCATTAAATTAAATTTTTAATTTGAAAAGTAAAATTAATAACTTTTAAACTAGATTAAATCTCAAATTTTAATAAATTGAAAGAATTGACCCTATATTTTGAGTTAAAATCAACACAAGATAAACTTTTATACAAGTTGTATTTTTAGTGTATATTCTTCTCTTTGCTGTTCATTCCATTGATAGATATTAATAAAATTTTACAAGATTTATTTATAAAATCCAAGATAATATTCAGAAGCAAATTTGAGGGTAAAGTAAGGACCTTGAAATTTACAATTCAATCCTTTTCATACATAAGTTTACCCATTTAACCCTTTAAAAATAATAAAAATTATATTTAAAATTTTAAAATAATAAAATATGAAAAATATTTTAATTTGCTCTATCACTGAACTTATCAACTTAATATTAAATGTTGTACTTTGTTGGCAATTGCATTCACCATCTTATATCTTTTAAAGGATTTTATTAATTCTTGACACTTGGTCCTACACGCATATGCATTATTTTCAATGGTTCCTACTTCCTTTCATTTTTTTCCACATACTTTATTGCCATAGTCAAAAGTTTGGTTCATATGCAATTATGCATGCAAGCTCAAGTCAATCCAACCCATTGCTAACCCTAACTGGAAACAGTAGCTTTTCTTTGTTTACTCGTTCAGGCTGATCCCAATTTATGTGAAATTGTTTCTTTCTTTGTCTTTGAATATCCATAGTTGCTTCCTTAGTTACCAATTGCTACTTTGCTGGTTGTGAAATTTTAAGAGAGATAGGACATGACAGAGGTATTACTTTCACCCCTTGTCGGTACCATCTTGGACAGCTTGAAGTCGTGGTCCTTGAAAGAACTGGAACTTCCTGGGAGCCTCAAAACAGAAGTTGCGAGTCTTGAAAGTACGCTTACTACAATCCAAGCTGTGCTCCAAGATGCAGAGGAGAAGCAATGGAAGAGTGAAGCTATCAAGAACTGGCTTGGGAAGCTCAAACAAGCAGCTTACGATCTGGAAGTCGTGCTCGAAGATTTCAACACCGAAGCTCAAAGTCGTAGCCTGCATACGGATGCAAGAAGCCAGGTAACTACCTTCTTTTCTTTGCGGAATCCGCTCTTGTTTCGCTTAGATATGGCACGTAAGTTTAAGAATGTAAGGGAGAAATTAGATGTCATTGCTGGGGAGAAAAGTAAGTTCCACTTGAGAGAGGGTGTGGGAGAAGCTGAAATTGAACGGAATGAGGATAGGCAAACCAGCTCCCTTGTGAAAGAATCGGAAGTACTTGGCAGAGCTGATGAGAAGGAAAAGATAGTTAGTATGTTACTTTGTAATGTGAGTCACCATGATGACCTCTCTGTTTATGCAATATGCGGAATGGGGGGTCTTGGTAAGACAACAATCGCTCAATTGGTTTTCAATGACGTAAATGTGGCGAAAGTCTTCGATTTGAGAGGTTGGGTGTGTGTATCTGATGATTTTGATATAAAATGGTTGACTAAAGCGATTGTGGAATCCTTTGTAGGGAACTCGTGTGGTATCCAAGAGCTAGATCCCCTGCAGCGTTGTTTAGCGGAGAAGCTTGTTGGGAAACGGTTTTTGCTCGTACTAGATGATGTGTGGAATGAGTACCATGACAAGTGGGATAGATTGAAACAAGCTCTACAGTGTGGACGGAAAGGAAGTACGGTGATTGTCACTACTCGACTCGAGAAAGTTGCTCTTATGATGGCTACAACTCCTTTCTATCGCTTGGGATGTTTGTCGGATGATGATTCTTGGTCTTTGTTCAAGCAAAGAGCCTTTGGAATGGGAATGAATGGAAGCAACGCAAACCTGGAAACCATTGGGAGGCAAATAGTGCAGAGATGTGGAGGGGTACCATTGGCAATTAAGGCCATAGGGAGCATATTGCGTTTTAGAAGTCAAGAAAGTGAATGGTTACGTGTGAAAGATAGTGAGATATGGGATTTGGAAGATGAGGGAAGCAGAATCTTAGCTGTGCTGAGGCTAAGTTATGAACATCTTCCACCGTATATGAGACAATGTTTTTCATTTTGCTCGATATTTCCCAAAGATTTTGTCATGAAAAAGAACGAGCTTATAGGACTATGGATGGCAAATGGATTTATACCTTCTCGAGGAGCATTGGATTTGCATGATATGGGTTGTGAAATATTCTCTGAATTAACTTGGAGGTCCTTTTTTCAAGAAATCAAAGAGGATGTTGATGGAACTGTTACATGTAAAATGCATGATCTCATCCATGATCTCGCAACATCGATTATGGGACAAGAGTGCTGTGTGATTGAGGGAAATGAGGGGTCACAGATTCCAAAAACTGCTCGTCACTTGTTTGTTTATAATAGCAGTCCATCGACAAACGTTATGGACTTAACCAAATTGCAACCGCTGCAATCTTTGATCCAACGTGGCTGTCGCTTTAACCTCTCTAATCGTTCCGGTTTCTTCTGCAAACAAAAGTATCTCAAGGTGTTGGATATGGATTTTAATAGTACCAATATTGCATTTAAAAGTTCCAAACACTTGAGGTATCTTTGCCTTCACGGTGCTCATGTGAAAACTTTACCTGAATCAACAAGCTCCCTTCATAACTTGCAGACACTAAACCTAGGAGATTGTTACAATCTTCAAATGTTACCCAAAGGTACGAAGAACTTGAAAAATCTTAGGTACTTGGACATCAGAAATTGCGATGCACTAACTTCTATGCCTGTTGCATTGGGACAACTGTCTTTTTTGCGCAAGCTTAGCATGTTCATTGTGGGAAAGGAAGATGGTTGCGGCATTGATGAGTTGAAGGGGTTGGCCCTAGAGGGGGAATTGAGCATCAAAGGACTTCACAACGTGAAGAGTTTGATGGAAGCTAAAAATGCAAATTTGATAAAGAAGCACAATTTAAGATCACTTAGCTTATCTTGGCGAGTAAGCAGCAACGCGAGCTCTCATTATCAAAATGATGAAGAGATTCTTAGTGCTCTCCAACCTCATTCAAACTTGAAGAAGTTATGCATAATTGGTTACCAAGGTTTGATGTTTCCGTATTGGATGATGGATGTGCTTCTACCAAACCTCGTTGAAATCGCACTAGAAAACTGTGAAAGATGCCATCAGCTACCACCTCTAGGGAAATTGCGCTTCCTTAAGGTCCTTAATATTTGTAAAATTAGTGCTCTTAAGTATATTGACGACACCTTCTATGGTGATATGGAAAGTTCTTTTCCATCACTCGAGGTTCTCAGCATACATATGGCGCCATGTTTGATGGAATGGACAACAGTGATGGTAGAGAACATTTTCCTCTCCTGAGTTCATTAACTGTCGATTGTTGTCCTAAATTGGTTAAACTACCAATGATTCAATCTCTAAAAGAGCTACATATTGTTGAAACTAATGTTACTTCACTCACATCTTTGATTATGAATGCCACTGTTCTTACCTCTCTCGGGATTAGCAACTTCAATGAGTTACCGGATGAACTACTAAAAAATCAAAAGCAACTTGATAGGTTGAATGTTTTTTATTGTAGTCTAAAGTCTTCATCTGATCTGCTGGATAATCTATCCTGCCTTAAATATTTGGGTATTCAAGCTTGCTCAATTGAAAGCTTGCCTGCAGGACTTCAAAACCTCAGCTCTTTAGAAACTTTGGATTTAAATTTTTGTGACAGCCTTGTATCCCTTCCGGTAAATGGATTGCAAGGCTTATCTTCCTTGTGTTCACTGCGGGTTCAACATTGTAAGACATTAGCCTCTGTATCTGAGGGTGTGGGATATCTGACTTCACTCCAACACTTAGTTATTAATGAATGTCCAGAGTTGACCTCATTGCCAAGGAGTATCCAACACATCTCTTCTCTTCAATCTCTGCGTATTTGGAATTGTAGAGGTTTAATTTCTCTCCCAGATGAGATACAACACCTCAACTTGCTTTCATTATTGGAGATAAAGAGTTGCTCTAATTTGATGTCATTGCCCCAAGGGGTACGTAACCTCAATGCTCTGGAAACACTAAGAATCAGCGGATGCCCCCACCTGAAAAGACGGTGTAAGAAAGTGAGAGGAGAGGATTGGCCCAACATAGCCCACATTCCGTCCATTGAAATCTCTAACTAGGTGATTCTCTACTTTTGAATTTTAATTTTAAATAAGAATATTCTTAATTTTAATCATATTCAAGAATTATGTAAAAAGGATTTGACATTTACATTTTTGTGAATAAGGATCTCTGCATCTGCAGGATCATTTCATTCATATCTATTAGTAATAGTTTTCATTTGATGAATTTGTGATATGATTGTCTTAATACATTTTCAGGGTTGATGAGTGACCACTTTTGTTAAATTCGAGGATCTATTTTGCAATTTGAAGAAAAAAGACAACATTGCATTAAATTCGCAGACCAATTCTGTCCCCCAGTAAGAGCAGGTATGAATAAATAGATGGCAAATAATTTTAGTTTCTAACTTCTTATCCTCATCACACGTAACTTTGTTAAACTCTATTATGTATATGTGCATAGGCATGTTATTGGTCGCTTCGTTGATAAAGGTTGAGGTGCCGAGGCTTTGATGCTCGAGTTTGAATTACACCATGTGTAGTTTTTTCTTTAGATTATTTTAGACTTAGGTATTATCATATTGAGTCATACTCAAATATATGTCCCAATTTTCGAATTATTTATTGGAACGTAAATAATCTTTTAATAAATTTATACGAAAAATTATAATGACATTTTTTATTTTATTATTTTATCACCCTTTTTAATATTATTAGACTTTTCGAATTCTTTTACGCACGGTAGGAAGTACGGTGATTGTCACTACTCGACTCGAGAAAGTTGCTCTTATGATGGCTACAACTCCTTTCTATCGCTTGGGATGTTTGTCGGATGATGATTCTTGGTCTTTGTTAAAGCAAACAGCCTTTGGGATGGGAATGAATGGAAGCAACGCGAACCTGGAAACCATTGGGAGGCAATCAGTGCAGAGATGTGGAGTGGTACCGTTGGCAGTTAAGGCCATAGGAAGCATATTGCGTTTTAGAAGTCAAGAAAGTGAATGGTTACGTGTCAAAGATAGTGAGATATGGGATTTGGAAGATGAGGGAAGCAGAATCAGAGCTGTGTTGAGGCTAAGTCATGAACATCTTCCACCGTATATGAGAATGTTTTTCATTTTGCTCGATATTTCCCAAAGATTCTGTCATGACAAAGGACAAGCTTTTAGCACTATGGATGGCAAATGGATTTATTCCTTCTCGAGGAGCATTGGATTTGCATGATATGGGTTGTGAAATATTCTCTGAATTAACTTGGAGGTCCATTTTTCAAGAAATTGAAGAGGATGTTGATGGAACTGTTGCATGTAAAATGCATGATCTCATCCATGATCTTGCAACATCGATTATGAGACAAGAGTGCTGTGTGATTGAGCCAAATGAGGTGTCACAAATTCCAAAAACTGCTCCTCACTTGTTTGTTTATCATTATAATATCAGTCCATCGACAAACATTATGGACTTAACCACATTGCAGCAGCTGCAATCTTTAATCCTATGCGGCGATGATTACTTTAACCGCTCTAATCCTTCCCGTTTCATCAGTAAACAAAAGTATCTCAAGGTGTTGCATTTGGGTTTTTATATAGCAATATTGAATTTAAAATTTCGAAACACTTGAGGTATCTGTACCTTCACAATTCTACTGTGAAAACTTTACCTGAATCAACAAGCTCTCTTCATAACTTGCAGACACTAAGCCTCAAAGATTGTGGCAGTCTTAAAATGTTACCCAAAGGTACGAAGAACTTGAAAAATCTTAGGTACTTGGACATCAGAGGTTGCCATACACTAACTTCTATGCCTGTTGCATTGGGACAATGTCTTTTTTGCGCAAGCTTAGCATATTCATGTTGGGAAAGAAAGATGGTTGCGGCATTGATGAGTTGAAAGAGTTGGCCCTAGAGGGGGAACTGAGCATCAAAGGACTAACCAACGTGAAGAGTGCGATGGCAGCTAAGAAGGCAAATTTGATAAAGAAGCACAATTTAAGATCACTTAGCTTATCTTGGCGAGGAAATCGCAACGAGAACCCTCATCATCAAAATGATGAAGAGATTCTTTGTGCTCTCCAACCTCGTTCAACCTTGAAGAAGTTGCGCATAATTGGTTACCAAGGTTTGATGTTTCCATATTGGATGATGGATCTGCTTCTACCAAACCTTGTCGAAATCACACTACTACCCTGTGAAAGATGCCATCAACTACCACCTCTATGGAAATTGCGCTTCCTTAAGGTCCTTACTATTTGTAGAATGGGTGCTCTGAAGTATATTGACAACAATTTCTATGGTGATATGGAAAGTTCTTTTCCATCACTCGAGGTTCTCAGCACATATGAGGCGCCATTTTTGGAGGAATGGACAACAGTGAATGGTAGAGAACATTTTCCTCTCCTGAGTTCATTAACTATCGAATCTTGTCCTAAGTTGGTTAAACTGCCAATGATTCAATCTCTAAAACAGCTATATATTAGAGGAACTAATGTTACTTTACTCACACCCTTGATTATGAATGCCACTGTTCTTACCCCTCTCCAGATTAGCGACTTCAATGAATTACCGAATAGACTACTAAAAAATCAAAAGCAACTTGATTGGTTGTATGTTCTTTGTTGTAGTCTAAAGTCTTTATCCGATCTGCTGGATAAATCTATCCTCCCTTAAATACTTGGATATTGATGGTTGCTCAATAGAAAGCTTGCCTGCAGGGCTACAAAACCTCAGCTCTTTAGAAACTTTGCGTTTAGATCAGTGTCACAGCCTTGTATCCCTTCCGGTAAATGGATTGCAAGGCTTATCTTCCTTGTGTTCACTGAAGATTGGAGATTGTCAGACATTAGCCTCTTTATCTGAGGGGGTGTGATATCTGACTGCACTCCGAGACTTGCGAATTAAGGACTGTCCAGAGTTAACCTCATTGCCAATCTGTGCATAAGCATGTTGTTGGTGGCTTCATTGGTATTGGGATTTTGATGTGCGAAGTTTATGCGTGGTTTTGTATTGATATTAATTTTATTTGGTCGGACATGTATTATTTGTAATTTGTATTATAGTTCTATGTATTTTACTTTTATTATTTAATCCATATATTTTCTCAAGTTTAATAATTTAGTCATTATCATGATAAAAATTTCATATTTTTTCATAACTTCACTTTTACAATACTTTATGCATATTTCATCATCTCGTAACACATTCATTAAATTTTTATCATAGTTTCCTTATTCACATATTAGATTGTTTCATACTTAAAATTTTGTACATTTTCAATTTAGTCCCTATTGCCATGTAATTTATTTTTCACCATATACGTTACTTTAATAAAATAATTCATTATAATATTTTTTTCACATAACAAATTTTCATACAGATCTCGTCAGTATTTCAATTATAAATTTCACGAAGTTTATAATTTATTTCTTAACATCATAAAGATTTATTATTTACCATAATTTTATCTTAATATCACTCTGTAATCAATTCACTGCTTATCATAAATTTCAAATGTATTTTTTCATATTGAAAATAATTTTATAAAATATTTTTAAAAATCTGTCAAACAACAAAAAATACTTTACTTAGATTTATTTAAATACCAAAATATTAACTTTTTCAAAAAATAATTCACATAAAAATTAGCTTATACTATTTCTGAAATTCACTTCTAGGACCCTTTGGATGGTATTCTTTTGTCAATTGCATTACACAAAGTCCATGTAGTGGAAGCTATAAATGAACTTAATGATAAAAATTTGACTCGAGCTTATAGCTTTTAACAATCGAAATGAATAAAATTTTTAACAAGAAAAAAAAATAAATTTCCTCTTTGATCTAATATAGTAAAAAGAACCAAATGCAACTTAACCTCATAGTATAGATACCTCGATAGTACATTGACCCTTAAGTAACAATGGACTAAGGATCAACATTCCTCACATGAAATGCAAGAGAAATATTCATAAGCACAACCAATCAAGAACATGATGTACATTATCAAAAGGGGTACTTCTTCAATTTAGAATTTTGTAAAAAAAATTCATCAGCAAATGTTACCGAGAAGAAAAGATTTTCTACAAAACCAACCATGAAAGCAATGTATATATATATCCCCAGTTTTCCATCCACTTAACGTTTGGAAAACTGTGGAGCTTTACGAGCCTTCTTGAGACCAACTTTCTTCCTCTCCACCACCCTTGAATCTCTGGTCAAAAGTCCTTCTTTCTTCAACGGACTCCTATGATCGGCACTCACCTTCAGCAATGCACGAGCAATGCCGAGTGAGATTGCCTGTGCCTGTCCCGAAAGCCCACCTCCGTGAGCTTTCACGAATACATCATAACTCGTTTCATACCCCAATGTCAACAATGGAACTTTTATGTACTGCAACCATAATGGGTTCCCTTGAAGATACTCCTGAACCAAACAATTCAAAGCATTATACGGCAATTGCTAATCATACTTCTTAGCTTGTCTTTTGGTCTTATTTGTTTTCTTCTCAAACTTGAATTAGCCTAACAAACAGATTATCAAACAACTGAAAGGCAACTATTTTTCTTCCCAAAACTTGAATTGTCCTATTAGCCTAACACAAACATAAGCATAAATATCAAAGCTAGACATGAAATTTGATTCAATGCGTAATGTCATTCATCAAAATTTAATTTGATTCAATTTTTATAAATCACTAACAACATTATCAAATTAACACTACTTTAAGATGATATATTGCATACAAATATTTATATTAATCCGATACGAAAATAAATGTATTCATTTCTTTAAATGTAAATAATTGAATCAAAATTAAAGTTTCATGTGTATATAAACCACAACTAAGTTTAATGTGTATAATTACACCAAATCAAAATTGTGTATCAAATTACATATTAGACCACACTTCACAAATATATTCTCAAACATCTGAAAGACAACTAATTTGTCTTTGCTTCATTAATTTTTCTTCTAAAACTTGAATTAGTCTAACACAAACATATTATCAAACATCTGAAAGGCAACTTATTTGACTTTGGGTCACTAATATTTCTTCTACAAGTCGATTTGGCCCAACACAAACATTTTATCAAACATCTTAAAGACAGCTAATTTAACTGTTACACATACATCCTGAAACTGAATAGTTCAATTTTTTACCTTAGCGTCACGGTAATTGATAATGAACTTCCCAGTTCCTTCCTGAAGAACCACACGAGCAATGGCACATTTCCTTCGTCCCGTCCCTATAATAGTCTGAGCAGCAAACCCACCAGGGAGCCTAGACTTAACGAGCTTCTTGAGGTTCTCAACCGGTTCAGTCTCAACCGGAGCAGCCACCGTAGCGGAAATTGAAAGGGAACGAGTGGATTTAGAGGACAGGGAAATGGGCAAGGTTTTCGGTGGTTGGGGAATTGAGATACTGCTTGGATTCCGGGAAATCTGAGAGGAAAATGAAAGGGAAGAAAGGGATGACGTTAAGGAAGAGATTGAAAGAGCCATTTTTTTATTTTGTGAGAGGGAAAATATGGATTTGTGATTAGCTAAAAACAGTGGCCTTTCTGTGATGGTGTTAAAGAGAGTAGCAGAGTTCAGCTGTGAGACTGGGAGAGGATAACGTACAAGGAATAGACGATAATGTCCTACGCATTTTACTTACTAAAACGTCATCGTATTATCTTGCACTTCCAAAGTCTTTTAGATTATCTCCTACATGTGCTCGTACCCGAATAGCTTAAATATGATATCAATACATTTTATAATTTTATATTTATAGATGATTAATCAAAATTCATTTTAATCTCATTTATATATATTTTTTAATTTTTTGAAAAATATTTATACTATTTTTAATATTGTGTTATAAATTATATAATATATTAAAAATTATATAATGTATTAAAATAACAATATATTACAAAATTAGAAAACAGAATAGGTCAGTCAGCGCTCAAGTTTGAGCCTAGCCCATATATTATAAATTATAATTTTTTATAGAATCAAAACTAAACTAACACAACGAATAAAGGCTGAGGGTTAAAGTTGTTATTATGTCAACTTCAAAAGGCGCTACATCATATTTTCATTAGCTATTTACCAGCTAGTGATTAAAAAAATAAAATTAAATAATTAAGTGATCATTTTGTAATTTTTCATATTTGAGTGATAAAAAAACACTTACCAATTGAGTAACTATTAATGTAATTTACCCTTTTATTTAATATACATCGAACTCGTTATCACTTAACCCGTGAAACTAAAAATACTTAAGATGTAAGTTTAGTCTATACGTCGCACCTAGTAAGCCTCCATCTTTATCAATAGTAGAACCTTGGTACGATATTGCAAGTTAGATAAACTTACAAGCAAACCAAATGGATCATATACTTATTTTTGTCAATGCTTTCTATGGTTCAAACAAAAAGAAAAATTATGGTTCTCATTGATGGTTTCAACTTTCAAACAATGTAGAGACTTCCAATTTCAATATATATAACATAAATATATTTGAATTTTTTCATTAAAAATTTCATATATGTAAAAGCATGAATAAAATATCATAAATAAGTAAAAATATCATGGAAGTCTCTGTTCTACACTAAGAGTCAGATTGTATTTTACCCACTTTATTAAAAAAATTAGACAAATTAGTCATTGTATGTTAGATCAAAAAGCAAACGGGTTTACGTTAAAAATTCCATCCATATCTACTGTTAAAATTTGATGTAACTGATGAAAGAACTGAACATATACAAGTGACTTATGTTAATAAATAGGGATCGATTTTTAACAATTGAAATAAATAGAATTTTTAACAGAAAGATGATTTAACGTAAATAAATTGGTTTACCTATTCTATGAAACAAAATGCAATTCGAATCTTACTTACCACATAAATACTTCAAACAAAATCCTGAATCCCCGTCGACATTTTCTAGTTTAGCTCATCATTGCTCATAATACCATTAAATATGTTGTTCAATGGATGCATATCCTTGCAAGGGTTTGCTTGTTGGAAATGGCTAAACATTGTCGTTTTCAACTTTTGTTATATAACCTTTAATATTGTCAAATTTCCCAAACCTAACTCGTAGACCAAAAAAGACAGTACAATCATAGTTTTCGAATAAGATTTTATCATTTAACAGAAGATTTCAAATTATTTGACTTTTATTATTGGGTTAATATATCGTTTAGTACTTGATTTTAATTTCAATATTCAATTTGGTATTTAAGTTTTTTTTATCCAATTTAGTACTTAAGTGTGACATCAATATTAGATTTGATATCGAAACTAAATAACATCATATATGGCTTAACGAATGTTTGATATGTGTTATAGGAAAAAAACAAAACAAAAGCACTGTTAAGGAGGGTTGGTCTCTAGGCCAGTATCGAATCATTAATGAAAGTATTGTTCTCATAGTGTCTATGCTAAATTTTAGCCTTGAGTTTTTGTTTTCCAACTCTGAAGAGAGTCCAAAAGGGTTCACGGAGTTTAACAGGAACACCTAGTCCACCAAAGAAATGTTTAGTATTTGGCATTAATGAGGTTCGAACCCATACCTTTAAAGGGTCTTTGTGGTAAAAGCACTACCACTAAAGTGTCTTCTCTCGAAAGAGAGCCAACCACCCTTAAAAAAAAATCTAAGTACTAAATTGAACATGAAAGTTAAACTCAAGTATTTAACTAGAACAAAAAAGATAAGTAATAAAGTGAAAATTGTGACCAAATTCAAGTACCAATTGGTATATTAACCCATAATTTTCTTTCAAAATCTTCACCGCCAAAGGCAAAAACGAAAAAAATCTTTCGTATTTATATTAAAACCACACCTCTTGCTCGTAAGGTTAATCAATCAAGAAGCTAAAAAGCTATGGGAAATTACAACACAATACAAGGTGGTAAAGGGTACGTGAAAAGATCAAAGAGGAAGAAACTAGCCATTGATGATTCTCTCAACAAACAAGTTCCAACCCATGATGGAATAAAGTCTGTAATGGCTGATAATCTCTGCAATTTCTCCACAAATTCCGACCTTTGCATTTGCATGGTCACTTGGAACATGAATGGACGGGTTTGAATCAAATCCAAGTTCTTGTAATAAGCTTAATCAAATCATTCATCATCTTGCAGTATAATAACATATATATATATATTAAGGTCTCGTATGAAGATCTGGTGGAGCTGTTTGGGAACAACCGTGGGTTCGATTTACTTGTGGTTGGCTTGCAAGAAGTGCCTAGCAAGGACCTTGCAAGATTATTGCAGGATGCTCTAGTTGATACTCACGAGTAGGTTTCTCTATCTTGTGTTCTTTATTGTGCTAAGACTTCCATTTAATCTCTCTATATACATGTATGTATATGAATATCAGATTGTTGGGGGTGGCAACTATGCAGTCTCTGCAACTATATGTGTTTGGAACGAAGAATTCATACATGTTCGTCGAAGGTAAATTAAGATAATTTTTTTGACATAATGATAAATTTAGTCCTCAATGTTTACATTTTTTATCAATTTGATCTTTATTCATTAATTTTCATGGTAGTTGGTTTGTGGTGATTGATTAAGAGATAAATTTATCATTATACTTTTTTTAAGCTTAGATGGGGTGATTGATTTTTGGTGTTCTTTTGTGGGGGCAATTACAAAATGTAGAAATGAAGGTGGATAAGCATGGTGTAGGAGGGTGTGGAGGAATGAGGAGAAGAAAGAAAGGGGCAGTGGCAATCAGTATCAATTACAAAGGACTCAAGTTGGTGTTTATCACTTGTCATCTCTCTGGTAAGCGCCGTTTTGTTTCAATTATCAGCATCATTATAAGGCATCCTTAACCAAACAAATTTGAGTTCATATCATTAATGGGATTTAAAGCTCCATTTAGTGCCCCCCACAAATAAACCAGAGCTATTATTACCACCCTCATATCAATTGGATGGTTTGGATTAGTTGTGGCTGAATCAATTTGAGTCGAATTAACTTGGAATTTAAAATTTTTGGATAATTTCATATTCAGGTTATTTTGTGTTCGAGGCATGTAAAATTTAGATTATTTTGGGTTCAGATCATTTAAGTTTGTTAGGCAAGTCATTTTGGGCATGTTTATTCAATTTTGACACTTAAGTTTGAACCATTGCAAGCTACTTATTCGGAACATTTTGGGTTTGGGTCATTTTAAATTTAGACTATTTTGGGTTCAAATCATTTCATGTTTGAGTTGGATCAGATTTGAATATAGATGAATCTATTCAAGTTTTAAAATTCCAAGTCCTAATTGGACAAATTGAATTAGTTATGGGTTGAGTCAATTTGAATCAAATCAATTTAAGTTTTTAAATTTTATGATCATTTTGGATTTTGGTCATTTTAAGTTCGAGTCATTTTGAGTTTGAGTTGTTTTAAGCTTTGGATTATTCGAGTTTGTTAGACGAGTCATTTTGGGTTTTTATTATTATTTAGGTTTGACACTTGAATTCAGATCATTTCGGATTCAGATTATTTTAGGTTGGAGTCATTTAGAGTATAGATAAATTTAAATATTTTGGATTTGAATAATTTTGGATTCAAGAAATTTCGAAAATCGAAGTTATTAACTTTTTATTATCAAAGCTAATTGGATCACATTTGGATAGAAATTATTCGAATAGTGAGAATTGATAGGTGTAATTATTATATATCAATTAAGATTTTCGTTCATTCAAAAAGCCCCTTAATTTGATTCATAATTTGGTCCTTAAACAGCTCATGCTCGGAACGTAGAAGAGAGAAATTCACAGTGCCGGCACATATCGCACTCTCTGTTTTCCAAGTACTGCAACAACCCTTACACCACCCCCGCACACATCACCGTATGGTTGGGCGACCTCAATTACAGGCTCCAAGGCATCAACACCCACCCCGCCCGGAACTTAATACACAGAAACCTTCACAAAGTCGGTCCAGCTTTCCTTCTTTTTTTTTTTTTTCTTAAATCTTATTGAGGGATTTCTGACTGATTAGGGAGAACTATTTGAAGTGTTGTTCGCATAAAATCGATAAATCCCTCAATCTGAGATTTTGTCTCTTGACACTATTGAGAGTTACATAGGAGTCACGGAGTGAGAGTGCTTCGTCGGATTAGGTCCTGTGAGGTTCACAATCACCTACCACGGAAATGGTGTCATTAGTAAGGTTTGAACCCAAGCCCTAAATGGCATCAATGGACATGTGTGCTATCAACGATACTTCACAGACTTCTCTACCGAGCTTTCACTAGTTTTCAACTTTTCAGCAATCATTTGCCTAATTTGCATCAACTTTGCTTTGTTGCTGTTTTCAGCTGCTGAGAAGCAAAGATCAGCTCCTTCAAGAGGCTGAAAGTGGGCAGATTTTCAATGGATATTGTGAGGGAAAACTCGCCTTCAAACCAACTTACAAATACAATATAGGCAGCAGCAATTATGATACAAGTTACAAGGTGATATATAAACTACAATCCTCTTTTTATTTGTTATACTAAATTAGGGTTCAATTTTTAAATTATTTTTAGGTTCAAATGATTTTGGGCTTAGAGCCATCCCGAGATGTTAGCTTATCGTTTAAATATCAATTTGGATCTACAGTAGAACATATTTAAAATATATAGACAAAATTTTAAACATGTGCACATATTGCATGGATAGCTTAGATCTAACATGTTAGAAAACAAACAATATTATTAAAACTTATGAAGGCTATTTTTTATTGATTAACATATCACGTTCAAGTTGTCCATGCAATAGATTCACACGTGCTTAACATTTGATCCACATATTTTAAATATGCTCCACGTTAAATCCGAGCTAGTATTTAGCCACCCCTTGGTTAAATTGGGAAACTTCTTTTAAGCTCCTCCAAAAAATTAAAACATTCAATCTAAACCTTTTTAACCTTTTAGTTAAAAATTTGTAATTTTGACCTCTATGAATGATTAATAATTTAATTTAAGCCTTTAGAACAAAAATTTAGCTCCCAAAAAAATAATTTATCTCGGTTTTCCCTAAACAAAACTTTTAGATTCACCCTGATAGAAGGTACTAATTTATATAATATTATGCCTTAATGACTCAATTAAAAAATTTTAAGAGTTTCGATACTAATTTAAAATTTGAAACATAATTTAGAGAAGTATTGTATAGTTAATCTGATCTTTAAACTATGGATTCTCTCTTTACATTTATTTATTTTATTACATTTTATAGGTTCGAGTTCCAGCATGGACAGATCGAATCTTGTTCAAGATCGAAGATCCAAATAAAATTACAGCAAATTTACATTGTTACGAGTCGGTTGATGACATTTATAGTTCGGACCATAAGCCAGTAAGGGCCCACCTTTGTCTCAAAGTCCACAAATAGCATGTGATCAAAGTCCTTGACCAAAATATATCCCTCAACCTTTTGAAATTAATTGTAAAACACACAATTACCATTGCATAATTAATTTAGTCAAAAATCAAATGTGTAGTTAACTTCCAAGCTAGAATTTTTACCCCTATGAACAATATAAATATGTAAAAAGAATGCCATGGTAATTACAGTTTTTGTCCCTCATATTTTTTGTTTACGTGATTAGGTCCTTATTCATAGCTTTTGGTATGTCCAATTAGGTTTTTGCCTTTAAATTGTTTATTTATTTTGAAATTAAATTTAGACCAAAAAGAAGTCGAATGTGACCATTAATATTTTAAAAAGAGTCGGATTATTTTTTTTTCTAACGAAATACTGACAAAAACATTAAGTTTTGAAACATGGCAATTCAAGTGTAGTTACAAGCTCTCTCTTTTTTTTTTTTTTGAATTTTTATAAACTTTTTTAAGTTTGAGATTTTTAATTTTTTAATATTATTACAATTATTTATGGACATAGCATATAAGACAAATAGTTGTCATATCAGCATGAAACACACGTGGATTGTCATACAAGTTTTCACGACAACATCGTTAAATTTTATTATTTTAGTCGAGATTTTCATTAAAAAAGGTGATTTGACTCTTTTTGTAAGGCTAATGACAAAATTTAAATAAAGAAAATAAAGATTAAATTGATAAAATATATAAATATTAAGAGTTAAATTTATCATTATGCCTAATTTTTATAATAAACTTTCCCCCATAGAATATCCAATTTGTGTGCTATATTGCAATTCAAAGCTTTGACATCACCAACCCTCAAATTTCTTGCCTAAATCAGGGGTCTGCAAACGACTTTATGACTCAATTGCTTAAATATCAATACATTCAAACGAGTTCCTTCTTATTGGGGCTTTTTTTCTCTTTACTTTTTTGACATTATTCTGTATTTGAAGTACTATTTTCTTTCCCATGACTAGGATTTTTTTCAATTATAAAAACAAAAATTCAAAAACATGGAACGACTTCTTCTTTCATTACTCGGACACAAATAGAAAATTATCGTGGATTGTTAAAATCGTTGTTATATGGCTTTCTTTATTCGTACCCTTTGCACCAATCGAAAGCTCTCCTACCCTTTCTCTTCTACAATTTAGTTTTTTTTTTTATCATGAAACAACTTTGAACATTACGAAACTACAAACTAAAATCCAAACAGCTTTCTTCTCCGATCTCTCTAACACTAATCATTAGATCGACTTGTCGATGGGTATTAAACCACCGTACTAATAGTCGAATAGCCGCTTAGAGCTCACTAGCCTGACTTTAAAAAAAAAAAGTTAATAGTCTAGTCGCTTAAAGAAAAACTTTTGAATATTTTAATTATTTAAATAAAAATTTTTGATATCCCTTAAATAGAAAGATAATATATACTCAAACGTGCTCGAATTTCACATCCTCTTGATTGTTGCAACAACAATGATATCCATTGAGTTAAGAATCAATCTATATTTCTTGTTGATAGTTGGTCGTATAGATGTATTTTTTTTTTCATAAAGAAAATTTATACGATAAACAATCGAAATCAACACAAATTATTTATCGCTAGCCGAAGAAGGGAAATGAGTTGCCCCAACGATGATTTTCAAACACAAAATCAACACAAATCTTTTATCCCAGCTTATGCAACTCTACTTTACACTTACTATTTCATTTCTATTTGCTTCAACACCTTTCATCATATGTTGAAATTCATTGAAATCAAGCACTCCATTACCATCAAGATCAAACACCCCAATCATGGCCTTACACTCTTCATATGATCTCACATCCCCTAATCTACCAAGCATTTGTTGCAACCCCACCGGAGTTATGCACCCACACCCTTTGTCCCCTTCGTACATCTCGAACGCCCCCTTAATATCATCGCCATCGTCACCTCCTTCCATCAACTCTACGAAGTCCTCAAACCCCAACAGTTCATCTCCGTCGTTATCGAAATCTTTAATGACCCTTCGTACCACGTTGCTTGACACGTTGTCTCCTATAGAAGCAAAGTAAGCACTGAGTTCCTCACTCGAAATTTTCCCATCCCCGTCGTGGTCGAAACGATGGAAAACTTGTCGAAGCTCTTCTTTTTTAGTTGTTTTATTTAGTGGCGGTAGAGGGACAGCCGGCGGTGACAACGGTAACGAGGTTGAGGACTTGGATTTTGAGAGAAAGGGAGGGAAATTTAAGCTTAAACCCTTGTTGGAAAACCATTTGGTAGGCTTTGAAATTGTAGGAATTCCCATGAAAACCATGTTCATTAAGGTAATTCACTTGAGCCAACTTATATATATATATAGAGAGAGAGAGAGAGAGCTGCTAAGAAGGAATTCTTTTGGTCTAGTTTTCACATTGCTATGCAAAGACTTGTTATTGCTATGCAAAGACTTGTTTAAGTGATTTCACTTTCATGTTATTTTATTTTTGGATTATTCGTTCTAATAATTTTAGGTTTTTTATTCAATTTATTTTGAGTTTCGATCCTTTTAAATTTAAGTCGTTTTTTAGTTCAAGTCAATTAGGATTTCAATTAAACGGGTTCGAATCAATTATACTTGGATTTTATTTGAGTTTTTTAGGTTAGTCATTTTATGTTTGGATCAATTAGAGTTTTGGTTATTTAGGGTTATCAATTTGAGTCATTTTATATTCAAGTTATTTTACTAATTGCAGTGGGTTGGGTATTTTATTTTTTAATTATCTAAATTTGAAACTATAAATCCGCCTAAAAATTTGAATCTATTTATTTTCCACAAATTATCCGAGTATTACTATTCATCAAATCTCGAATCCAAACAAAAAAAAAACATTTCAAAATTCCAATCATTCTTTTTTAGACATATATATATATAACTAAATCTATAATCGTTGTAACCAATAGATTCAGATATCCAAATCTAAATCCGCATCCATTATTTGAATAAGCAATACGAATCTAAATAATGGATATTTATGATATCTATCTGTATTTGTTTCAAATCATTATGAATGGTAATTTTAAAATTTGAATTCACGATATTCAAGTCCGAAAATAAAAACCCGAATTAATATATGATATAATAAAGAAAAAGGAATTATTTGGTGAAAAACTTAGCCTAGTTTTTCACATTACTATGCAAATAAATTAACGTGTAAGCATATTAGAAGGGCGATTCATTCATAGGAAGTTTCGTGATTGGGAAAATTAACTAAAAGAAATTGATACGTAGCTTCTTCGCATATAGAAGAGGGACCCAATTATATGACTTTTGGACTAATTTACATTTTTACATATAATAATAATAATGGTGAATATCAATCAATGACTTTCAACACTAATGTCATATATAGGATTGTTGACTCAGGATGGGATGGATTGGGAAGTGCGGTACGGTACGATACAGTATTTTTTTTATTGTCATTGTTATTTTTACAGTATTTAATTTTATTATCATCATTATTTTTACACTAACCGTAAAAGTAAATGCACAGTTTATCCAATCTCACCCTTAGAGATGGTAATTAGGTGGGGCAGGGTGATTTTTTTGTTCCGACTCAAAACTAAATATTAATTTACTCATTTCAAACCCAATTCAGTAAATCAAAGTTGTACCTAATTTCAATCCGATTGAATCGAAAATGCCACAATTTTAATTTTTTTATATTTTTATTAATAGAATAATGATTTTTAACTTTTTATTATTTCTAATTTAATTAGATACCTATGATAGTGGGACTTGACAGATACCTTCACGCAATGGTATTGAAATGAGAAAGGAAATTCACACAATGGTGCCGAAAGCAAAGACAAAAGCTAAGGGGCAGGCAAGGGCCTTAGTCCTTCTTGGTCAAATGGAAAAATATCATTACTAGTTTCATTTTAAATCCCTTAATTAGCCTCTCCTTAAAAATAATTATATAATCTAAATCCTTTTAAAATTAAATATTTTAACTTTAACCCCCTCAAAATTTTAAAATTTTATCTCGGCCCCTCTAAACTAATTAATAATTTACTGGTAATAATAAAGGAGAATATTTGACCCCGCATGCTTGGACTTTTATCCCTAATCACAGCCATACCTTTTCAAAGTCATGCCACGTGGCATTTAGTGAAGCCCCGATGATCTTCACGTTCCCATCTCCTTAATATAAAAACCCACCGACACTCCTTATTAATTTTATTTAATTTTTTAATTATAGAGAGACTTAATATCTACTTTTATTTTTTTTAATTTATTTTTAAAATCGATATAATACTTAAAACCATTGCAATTTTTAATAGGAAGATAAATGTATTTCAAGATGCTTGGATACACGTCATCTTACATTGACAATAATATCAATACTAACCGAATTAAGACTCAATCGATAATACTTACTTTTAAATTATATTATATTAATTATTATATAAAGGCATGAAATGATGTTTGATTTGATGCAAAAATATCTTCATCTTTAAGTATTTAATAATTTAATTTTATTAAAATTTAAAATAAATTACATTAAAAAATAAGAGATTTTAAATTAACATATCTTTCTTTCATTCAAAATTATTTAAAATAATATAAAATATTATATTAATAATATTAAAATTAAAAATAGTCATCTAAAATTAATTTTGTTTTATCCAAAATTATATTCCGTACATATATTTACTAATTTACTACACAATATTCTAATATAAATTCAAGTACTTATAAAATTTAGCAATAAAAATTCAGTACTTAATTTTTCAACGTTTAAATTTTCAATTTATCAAACACATCCTTAGTCCTAAATTTGATGATTTTTTTCACCTTGGTCCTTGTACTCTTTTTTAATCCCTATTGATTTTGGAACTTGGCAGCTTTTCTCAATTTAATATATAAACTTGAATTTCGTTTCAGGTATAATGACATGACACGCCTAAAGTGTGCTACATTATCACCTAATTGTTTAAAGAAAATTGTGTATATTTTGCAATGATTTTTTATATTTGATATTTATTTTAAATTTTCAAGTGATAGTGTACAACATTCTCAAGTGTCGTATTACCATACCCTAATAAAATTTAAGTTCACGGATCAAATTAAGAAAAGTTGTCAAGTTTCGGATCAAATAGATTGAGCCTTAATATAGTTGGCACTGTTATTATTGTAACAATTAAGAGAATGTGGGTTCGAGTATATTTAAACACGTTATTTCTTAATTTTAAGAGTTGTGGAGTTACTAAATTACGAAATTAGAAAGTAGAAAGACTAAATTCCGAACAAATTTAAATTTGTGAAAATTACAAAAAAATCTATTGGGGATTTAATTTTATTCAACAAGGATCCATGAAAATTACAGCTCACCCAAAAAAACCCAGCTCTTTTGCTATACAGATTTTGATTCCAAATATTGTACATACAATAGATGAAACATTATATAATATGCACTGTATATTTTACAAGAAACAACTTAAATCTCCGGGCCGGAGCTCCTACACCGTTTCTCGCCGATTCTTTCACTTTCTCAGCAGCAAAACAAGTGTTTCCCATCAAGAATCCAATACAAATGGAGTTTGCAAAAGATCATAAGGCGCCCATAAAGCATCCAAAGGACAAGGCCTATTAGCATCAAGCCTTGCCCATGGCTTCCCTTTACCACTCCAATGTAAAAGACTAACCGGACCAGGATGTAAATTCCGACATAAACCTCGGAAATTGTCTCCGCCGAGGCCATGTTGGTTCCACCGATGATCGACCGGCACTATGTTCCCGGCAAAAACCAATAAAAATGGTGGCAATGAACCTAATTCATAGATCCTCATCTGCTTTTGAATTTCCATCCATTCTTCGATTTTCGTTGTGTAATCTCCGTTTCTCCATCGATCGAGGTCCATTACCATTACACCGGTGTTAAAATAACATGGTTTACGGTTCGCGAACGTTAAATATAATGAAGGGTTCGACCAGAATGTCGTGGTGAAGTAAGAAGTGAAGTTTGCATTGCAATATTGTGGTGCGGCTAACACCGAGTTGTCTCCGAGTGGTGTAGCGGCGAGTTTAGCTATGTCGTCGACAAGGATTAAGTCCGAGTCGAGGTACACGACTCGGGTGACACATAAAGGGAGAAGGTTAGCTAAGTAGCTTCGAGCGTAATTCAAAGGACAGTCTAAAGCCGAACGAATGGACGTAGAGATAAGGCGTGAAACGGAGGCGTCGTCGAAAGGGTAGATTTGAAAGTTTAGGTAAGGGAAGGAGGCAGAGATGGTTGCATGTAGGAACGACACGTTCGTTGCAGCGGAGGTGACAAAGTGGAAGACAATGTTCTGAGGGCAAGAGGAGTGTTGAAGGACCGAAAGGGTCACGGCCATCGAGCCACGAATGTAAGCCGAGTCAAGGGTGACCGCCACATGAACAGCTTGGTCCGAGCAGAAAATGGAAGATTCACCATTCGGGTCGTCTTCGATATTAGTTATTGAAGGGCAATCCGGAGAATTATAGAATTGCGGGGCTTCCTTGAGTTGTAGCGTTACAGTGGCGGCAGTAACGGTGGCGATAACGGCAGCAATGGCGAACACATTGAAGGATAACACATGGAGGAAATGTAAGAGTTGTGGTTTAGGCATTGGGAAAATTTTGGGTTGTTGAATTCACTTTCATTCTCTATATATATACATATATACATGAATTATCATCATTTTAAACATGCAAAAGGGTCCACATATTGGTCCTATATCCTTTTCCCTCAATTCTCAATGAAGTTATTCTCCTCCATTTCACTCCAGGAGGAAATATGCATGCATTTCCTTGAAGAATAGAGTTTCCCAAAGGTAAAATTTGGGATCAAGTAAACAAATTTTAACGAGTTTGATGTCTTTTTCAAGTTTTATGTACGAATAAAATAACATTAGAAGAACTTTTATTTTCGTTTAAGAATATGATTTAATTAAACTATAGATTTAATCGAAGCTAATTTGATTATCCAGCGTGAACCATCGTTTTTTTATAAACAAATCCATCACATTTTGTTCATTGTTTATTATATTGTTAAAATTAAGCATAGAGTTATATAAGGTTAAAATATGTAATAAGTCCGTATACTTTTTAAAAGTTTAAAATTTAATCTCTGTATTTTTATTTTTAGGAATTTAGTCTATTTATTTTCAGCTTTCAAAATTCAATTTTAACTATTGACAATGATAATCTTTCTTTTTTCAATTTATTGGCACGACATTTTGAAATAAAAAAATACTCACTTGGTAACCATGTAATTAAAAAATGACATTGTAATTAACTTAAATTTAGCAAATGAATTTTAATAATGAAACTTGGATTTTAGAATATGAAAATAAAGTGATTAAATTCTTGGAAACAAAAATACAATGACCAAATTTTAAATTTTCGAATTGTATAAAGTCTTATAACATATTTTAACCTTTATATAATTGTGATTTGTCAATTATGAACTTTTATTTGTGATTTTCATTGTCAGTTCAATACAATTAGGTCACAATTTCATAATATCAAATCATTAATTCTCTTATTAAGAAATTAACCCTTGGAGTATGTTGGACGATCACCGTCCCGGAAAAGCATGGTGGAGCGACCAGCAAAACAATCTTGCTTTGTCCCCAAGGCTCCTCTCCTTAAAAATATAAAAAGTAGACAACTAACTTGGTTATAAATAAAATTCTTGCAAGTTCATCACTCAACTTTTAAAATATTTTTATTTTAGTCATCCAACCGTTAAATCTTTAATAGTAATTAATTATACACACCACATCATGTTCACACTTTCATTTTGATCAGCCTAAAAATTCGGTAACCAACTAGGTAATCTACCCTCAAAAAATTTGATATTTGGTTCTTGGCAACTCATTAATCTTTTAGACTTATATCACGATTTGGTCCCTGAATTAGACCTTTTCTTATTGTTGCCTAAAACTGAGCCAAGGGCAGACAACGAACTTAGCCCCTTGGCTCAATGGTATAATTATGATTATAGTTACTCCAGAACAATTGCAATTTTGACCCTTTTCAAAATTTTAAAAATTAATTTAAGCCATTTTAATACAACCTTTTTAGCTTTGCTCTCCCCCTCCCTTATTTATTTAGACATAACTCCTGGTTTTGCCCTTGCTTCTACCCACATTATCAACCAACACCACAAGGCGGCATAGACACATCCTTGCGCTTCACCCACTCCATGCCTCGAAGTGCGTGACCTTGAATTCCCCATGGTCCCCAAGCGTATGAGATGCCGAGTCTCGCCTCTCAAAGGCAAAACGAACAGCCCTGAGACATATCACGCCAAGGAATTACAATTAAGAAGGGCATGTCTGCTGTCACCACCATGTACAACTGTACAAGGTCCGTGCAACAGACGCAGCTCATTCGTCGTAAAAATACGAAACGACCGACGACCCACTCAATAGTAGCAATACATGGAACAAGCAGGGAAAGACAAAGATCTCTAAGAGGTACAATGTCAACAACCTACTCAACAGGCACTCATTTACCAATTATGAGAATTTTATACGGATACAAGATTTACCATAAAACACCATATAGCAGTTACTCTATAATTTCGACTTTTTTACCGTGTCGATATTTTACTACAATTGATTATGATAGAATCCATTATAAATCGTAACCATACCAGTGCTACTTCGGGGTTACATAGAAAGTGGCACCAAGCTATGATTATATTAATAGAAGGTCAGAATATGCTCTAAATCTATGTACTCTTCATGCATTCGGAATTTAATCCCTTTAATTTGCGGATTTAAATATGCAAGTTCAATCATTAACACTATTTAAATTCTTTTGTTGAGTTCAGGTTCATTAAAACATTTTTTCAGTTACATGGCCAGCATGTGAGTATTTATTTTATTTCAAAATGCTTAAACGATGCTAGCAATTGGACATGAAGTTTAAGATTTGAAAAGCAGAGACACAAAAATCCTGGAAATAAAAAAATATAGGGACTAAATTCCAAATTTATGAAGTATAAAGACTTATAGGGTATTTTAACCTTAATAGAAACATAACCTAAAGTATAAAGACTTATTGGGTATTTTAACCTTAATAGAAACATAACCTAAAAATTTAATGACCCTACAACTAAGCCATCCAAGCAATTTCACAAATAACCTTCAGCCAGAAATTTTTTAGAAGGGAAAATGAAATTACCTGACAAGGGGACAGAACTTTCAATCTGCACGTTCACTAGGCCCCCCATGCACCAACTCTAGGCCGAGCCAGCCATGTGCTTAAAAGCTTAGTCCGACAAAGTACAAACCATATGGGGCACAACGAACAATAAGATTTTGAAACTGGTGGATCAAAAACACCCAAGGAAGCTGATCAAATAGAGCCATTATAGTACACAACATGCCATAAAAGAATACAAGAATTCAAGCCTACAAGTATGTTGGAACAAAATAAAAGTTGATGTCAGCATCTGTCAATCCAGGACACTAAAAACATGTGATGGCTGTCTGGAAGGAGCTTCAAGACAAAAACAATATATACAGCACAATCATTTGATCATAGCCAACTTAGAACAAAACTGTATCAAGCATGTCTTTTCACATGATAGCCGAGAACGCACAAAAGGAGGTGGTTGGCTCTTCGAAATGGCAGGGTTCTAAGTTCTAACCGGCAAGTGACGACAGGGAAAATGCATGCAACACCATCAATTGATGCTAACTACTGATTCTAAATTCAATAATTCTTAGGGACAGCTTTGTTCAAAACACAAGCGGAAAAAAGGAGCAAGCCAAGCCAACATGTTAGCACAATGAACATTAGCTTTCAACAAAATACAAGACAACATGAAGACTAACCATAATGGGGATTAGTGATGCCATATAGCTAGGAACCAGTTTAACGTACATCATTAAGGGAAAAACTCAAAAGAAAACTACCCTTCATTACAAATTTAATCATTAAAAAGTAAACAAATAATAAGCGGGAATCAACAACTAAAGTTGCACTCTCAATGGAACAAACAAAACCAGCAATAAATGCCATACTATGTTATGTTCCCTAGATATGGATCGAGTCACCGGACGATTTACAACTAAGTCATGTTGAGAAGAGGGATTATCCCCCTTGTTTCTTGAGCGACCTATCCAGTATAAAGTTCAACTCGTCGAAGGGAGTTACCTTAGTACTCGTTAGTGAAAGATCCAAATATCATAGGTTAAGTATAAATTCTGCTTATTTCATTAATAAGAAAATAACTCTCTTAAATATAGATTAACAGCTTTGAAACTAGTAAAATATGATAAATAAGGAAGACTCCTAATTCATGGGGATACTGATAATATATTGGGATTCTCCTTATTCAATAAACATTCTGTTTATGCTATTTTTTGCTTATTGATTTACTTCTTGTGCCTGCCATAAGTGCTGCTGACAAAAGTGTCCCTAACATACTATCTTCCTACTACTTGTATACAATCCATAATTAGAACTAGAAGTCAGAAGAGCAACCTGGGCTGCAAAAACTCCATTCTGTAGTCTGGACCATCTGTTGACAATAATCAGTAAAAGAAAAGAGACAAACAGATTAACACACATGCGAACAGTTCTGGACAGAAATAAACAGAATTGGGGGTATTTAACTATTGCTGCATAAATAAAATATGTTGTTCGTAAAGACTCAAATGAGAGGAGCAAGTATAGTGAAAACAAAACTTTCAGCATGTTTACGGCAAATGCATATACTAAAGCAGAGAAAAACAAGTCTACCTACACTCCCACTAGTTAAGCCTCTTATGGACGTAGAACTAACCTGTAATCATGAAACTTAAAAGGCAGATATAAAATCTATTCAAATTGCAAAAGGAAGGTGTGTACAGTTTAGTGAACTAAAGGATATTGCAGCTCGTAGAACACAATGATGCATTTCCACGTATAGATGGCAACCATCAAATTAACAAAAATAATATATAAACAATTCCTCAAATCACCAAAAAATAAAAATAAAAAGCATTCTTAGATTTACACATGACATCAAATCGACACTCTAACATGATTAGCAATTTAAGCTGTGATTGTGGATTCGGTTTATTGATAGATCATTGCAAAGATAACACAAACAATGATAAACAGAAACAGCATCTTCAGATAATGGTCCTGCTGGCCTTGTGCAGTACGCTGACGATGATGGTGGTGGTGATGGTGGTGATGATATCCATGAGCATGACCACCATGATATAAATTTGAAAACCCATACGGAAACCCAGCAGCATGACCAAACATAGCCGCATCAGGAAATCCATGCACTTGAAGGTTAAACAAAGATGGAATAAGACCACCAAAGGCTGCAGACAGTGTGAAATTCCCGAACCTAGCCGTAGCCATTGGCGCAAAACCTCCCAACCCTCCCATGAATCCAAAACCATTTTGGGGAAATTGATTTGGTTCCGGTGGAGGAGCCGTCTCAGGTCTCTGTCCAGCTGGACGATTTGGAATATTAACACCCGGGATAGACTTAGACCTAGGATCAGTAGATGATTTCCCCCTTCCATACAAAGGAACCAATTGTTCTTCCTCGATAAGGGCCTTACAAATTGGACATTCACGAGAACGGGAATGAATATGAAGCCATTTGTACAAGCAAGGCCAGCAGAAAAGATGCCCGCATAAAGTAACGATAGGATCTTGAGCTAATTCAAAGCAGATATTGCACTCAAAGTTACCAGCATCACCATTACCATTGTTACTAGAGCAAGATGGATTTTGGGGCGAATGGCTCGCTGATTCCCCAAACTCACTTGCCATTACTTAAAGACTTCCAAAACCCAGGTTCCTATAAAAATCAAACCAGAATTAAAATAAGCAATCCACTAAATATAAATTTCAACAGAAAATTTTAATTCAATATAAGAATTAAAAAGAACTACATATTCTTTCCTAAATATTGGCTGAATTTATGTAAAGATCAAAGCCTCTACAATTAATTTAATTTGGGGGCAAATGGCTAGTTGATTCCCCAAGCTCACTTGCTATAAACATCAATTTCACCGGAAATTTTTAATTCAATGTAAGAAAAATAAATAAATTAAAAAATCCCTAAAAATTGACGGATTCATGTAAAGATCAAAGCTTCCACAGTTAATTTGATTTTGAGAAACTAAATAACCTCAAATTCAAAAACTGCCAGATATCATATACAAGAAAACATCATCACTAATTCCAAGAAAAATCATTCATAACGATTAAACAAAGAGAAAATTTCACTATCGTAGATCGGGATTCAATTGTAACATAATCAAATAAAAAAATTAAGAAAAAAATACTAAGAAAAAGAAATAAAATACTAGAAAATTTAAAAAACAGAGATAAATTGGAATTTACCAATCGATAAAGCAATCGCCCAAGAAAGTGAAAATCAACGAAGATACAGAGGTGCCTTAAAGAAACTACGGATTTTTTTTCCTTAATTTTTCTTTTGACCCTTCACGGTTCCATTATTTTCCTTACTCCATTTCTTACGTTTGGGTTGGGTGAAGGTTAAATTCTACTATTAGTCCCTGTACTTTACATAAATTGTGGATTTAGATTTTATATTTTAATTTAGTTAATTTTAGTCTTTGTTGTTTTTTAAATTTAAAATTCAGCCCATACTCAAATAGTAGCATGGGACCTTGGCCCTCAAAAATGAAAAATCATTTTTTTAAAAGTTTATATAAGATTAAATAACACTTTGCCCCTCCAAAATAAAAAGATTTTAATTTAGTCCCTTCAAAAATGATGAAATCATGAGTTAATACATGATAAATTTACAATATGATCTCTCAAAAAAATTACAATTCAATTTTAGCCCTTAAAAAGTTTCTAGATCCACCCATGGTCAGGGGCGGAGCCAGAGAATTTTTTTAGGGGGCCGAAATGAAATTTTAATTTTTAATAGTCTATATCTTTATAATTTTTAAATGATTAAATCAAATTTTTATTATTTTAGGGGGACAAAGTATAATTTTATCTTTATTAATTTAAAATTTTAAAGGGTCTAAATAGTAATTTTTCATTTTAGGGGGTCGGGCCCTGCCACCCCATAGATTCACCTCTACCCATGGACTTGTATTATGCATACATTTGTAGATTTAGTTCATGTTTATTCTCTAATTGAATCATTATTTGTCCTTATAATTTTTTCAATTTTGAAATTTTAATCTTAATGCAAACAACTACTGATTAAATTCATTAATCGACTTTTCATTAATATCTAAAATAATAAGCCAACATGGCATTACATATGTGATAATATGTTTACAGTTTTCTATTTTAAAATAGCATAACTTAATGAACTTAATAGTTACCATTTTGTTAGAATTAAAATTTTAAATTTTGAAAAAATACAGGGACTAAATATAATCAAATTAATATGTAAGGATTAAATCCACAAATTATACATAGTACAGGGATAATATCAAAATTTAACCGTGGGGGGAAATCAACCGACTCTTCGTCCGTTGATAGTGGAAAACGGGTACTTGTCCACGTGTCGCTGACCTAGTGGTTTATGTATCTAAAACTCGTTTAATGAGATGGCGAGTGTTATTAAATCAGTGGGAACCCGCGTGGGAATCATGTGAATGCCTAAAACGGTCCCGCCTTAATTCAACAGCTATCCCGTTGACTTTTCGTTAAATTAGCGAGTAAGAAAATGGAGTCGTTGCCTTGTAATAATGGGCCCAATTTGTTTGACGTTCAAAGCCCATTTTTGCTTATTAAAAAAATCACTAAGGTTTGTCAATTTTTCAAAATAGTCCAAATTAGACCGACGGCTAAATCAAGGGAATTACCCTATTGATGCAATATTGATATTTCAAGGACTACCATATTTACTAGAAAAATGGTAAATTTTACAATTACTTACACAACTATTAGTGTGCTTTTGCATTGGTCACCAAATTAGAAAAAAATTTATTTTCGTCACTAATGTTATCATTTGTTTCTGATTTGGTCACCCTCCGTTAAATCATTAATAAAAATGATGACATCGCCTTTTTAATTAGTATAATTCTAGAAAATTTTAAATAATAAATAAATTGATAATTTAGGTATCACATTAGACACTTTATGAAAGTAAAGGTATCAAATAACCCTCCAATTGATAGTTCAAATACCACATTGGACATTTCCAAAGCATAAGTACCACATTAAACATTTTATAAAAATACAAGTACCAAATGTGACATTATCCCTAATAGTTTGCAATGTTCGTACGAGGTAGAATGCGTCTAAAATGGCAGCTTGAATATAATATTAATTATTGCCAAAGAGAGTTTCTAGAAAGTTTAATTAAGAAAAAAATAATTACAATTATAATTTTTGAACCATTCAATGTTGAACCCACTACTAAATTCTAAGTCAAGTGATATTGTCGGTCAAAATATTATTAATTATAATAATAATTCAGAAATTCGGATTTAATCAATTTCAAACTTAAATTTCTCTCAAGTTAATTTATTCAATTCAAATTGACCTGAAGTTGAGCGATTTAAAATAATCCGAACTCATAATGTTTTACATTGAAAAAGTTAAAATGAGTTAGACTCGAATGTAAAATTTGACTCAACCCAAAACGATAAAAAAAATTAAAATTCATGTTGAGGGATTTTTTACTCATTCGAGATAAGTATTATAAATGTGGGTTAGCATTGTTCCTGGCGAGAATATTGTCTCCCAATACCCAAGGTTTTCAAAAACGGGTCAGTAGTCGAATCGGTTAGGTCATCAGTTCGTCGATTCGAATAGTTTGTCTGGCTCGATTAAATAAATTATTAAAATTTCCTAAAAAATTTTAAAATTTCGGTTCAATTGATTCAACCGCCCAGTTTAACCAATTTTTTACCGGTTCAACCAGACTATCCTAGTTCTAGGACAACTAGTTCAATGCCCTTCTCTAGATAAGTACCTCGATTGGTTCTTAATTGGACTAGCCAGTCTCATCTGGTTCGGTTCAAACAATCTTGCCAATATCATGAGATCTTGAGTGCTTGAAAAGGTAGTAGGTTCAACAAAGCGAGAGCACCACCTATATTTTCAAGCACCCTACAAAGTTTCTCTAAAAAAAAATCCTTAAAAAATTCAAATTAATCTAATACAAGTTGATCTGTCCTAAAACCAATCCAACTCGTTGAATCGGCTTAAATTTCATTGTATAATGCCCCAATCGATTCTCAATCAAATTCAAACAACCCTACCAATATCGCGAGAGCACGACCTGCATCTTCAAACACCCAACAAAACTTCTCGCAAGAAATAAAAAAATCCCTTAAAAATTCAAATTAATTCGAACTAAAACCAAATCAACTCATATAATTAACTAACTTATCCTTTTTATGTATATCATTATTGTACAACAAATTACTAATTTTTAATTATGTTATAACAAAATATTATAAATAAAGTAAATAAAAAAATAAAAAGACCTGAAAATTGCTTCTTTTTTATTTATGGGACAAACCAATATTTAGTTAGTAAAATAAAGTCAATGTAAACTCAATCCTAGGTAATCTTTTCTTTGTTTCGTCGTTAGAGGAAAATTAATTAATTAATTAAAATATAAATTAAAAAAAAACAAATTAAACTGGCAAAAAAAAAAAACTCCCAAAATCTTCAACCCAGTATCTCTCTTTAATTGGTACAAATATCCCTGCGCCGCCCTTCAAAATTTCCTTCGTCGTTTACTTAAATTTCTTGGCAACCAAACAGAACCGAGTCAATCAAAATTCTATATTTTTGAAATTTTTTGGGGATTTTTTTGAATTTTTTTTCCGATCATGATGCAAAGCCTGAAATACTGGTTAGCAGAGCATCCATCAATCGTGAATTTCCGGTGGAGTCACACCCAATCATTTGGTTCAACGTGGTCATTCCTTTTCGCCGCCATCGCCGTTTACATCGTCGCCGTCATAACCCTCCACAGTTTCCTTTCCCTTATCCTCTCCAAAAGCCGACGTATCCCTCTCGGGCCAATCCCAGCCATCCATAGCCTCTCTGTTTCATTAATCTCCGCTGTCATTTTCGTCGGAATCCTTTACTCCGCCGCCGCTGAGATCCGCGACACACGCTGGTTCTGGCGCCGTACAAAAACAATCTCCACACCATTTCAATGGTTCCTTTGTTTCCCACTCGGTACTCGTCCTTCCGGCCGTGTATTCTTCTGGTCATACGTCTTTTATCTCTCCCGCTTCCTCCACCTCTTCCGTACATTCTTCACCATTCTCCGTCACCGGAAATTAACCTTCTTCCACTTATTCAACCAATCAATCCTCTTATGGATGTCCTTTTTATGGCTCGAATTCTCTCAATCATTCCAAGTCCTCGCCATTCTCTTAGCCACTCTCCTATACTCCGTCGTATACGGCTACCGTTTTTGGACGGCGATCGGTCTTCCGAGCGCCTGTTTCCCTTTCGTCGTCAATTGTCAAGTCGTCCTTTTAGCCTGTAACCTAATCTCCCATTTTGGTGTCATTTTCCTCCATTTTCTCAAAGGTGGATGTAACGGCATGGGAGCTTGGGGATTCAACTCCGTTCTAAACGGCGTCATTTTAATACTGTTCCTTAATTTCTACGTCAAAATGCATTTGAGAAAGAAGAACGTTGAAGACATTGATGGAAACAGCAATTCTTCATCATCATCATCATCTTCTTCTTCTTCTTCAGCTCATGGATGTTCCAGGTCTGATATAAAATTTGAATGACTTTTAGTAAAATTACAAATTAAACCCACCTTTTTTTAATGATTTTTGTTATATAAATCATTTAGTTTTAGGGAGATTAACAAGCAAAAAGTTCTCTATCTTTTTCTTTTTTTTTTTTTTTTGCGTTTTCTTGCTTTTTCTGAAAAAGAATTTGTAAGTGTATACAGTATACACTAGAAAATTGTTTATAAACGAATTAATAAGAATTAGGAGAATTAATTATATTTGTGTTTCATATATTTTTGTTGACATTACTGTGTTATTATATTTGTGTTTTCATTGATTTTCTGTCTCTTTTCATTTCTTGTGGATGAATCACAAATTTTATATTTTTGAAGGATTAAATAGATATTTATTTTTTATTTTTTAGGTAAAAGTATAATTTTCTCTTGTACTAATTTATAATTCGATCATTTATAAATATTTATAAATACAATTTTTCAATTTTGAGGGCCAATGCTCTTGCCTGACCCTTACATCCGCCCCTAGCTCGATGTTTTAGATATGCTTCATGTTTGTATAAAGAAGAAAGATTATCATTAACATTATTTTATTGTAAATTGTATGTTCTTATTTATAATTTGATTTACGTGTTTTAAATATTTTTCTTATCGAAGCTAAATAAGTATTTAGCTTGTACAAACTAATGGTTAGATTGTGTTTTAAAATATGTTCCATATTATATTTAAACTAGTATTTAGCTCGTATAAACTAATGACTAGATTGATCGAAAAACTCCAATTTTGAAATTAATTTAAACTAATGGTATACTGTATTTTGAAATTTATTTTAAATGAATTAATAAGAATTGGTATTTAGCTCGTACAAACTAATGGTTAGACTGTGTTTTAAAATATGCTTCATTTCATATCTAATCTTACATTTAACTCGTCTAAATTAATGGTTAGATTTATGTGTTTTAGATATGTTTTTTTATCTATTTTAAACTGATATTTAACTCAGTATAAATTAATGGTTAAATCATATTTTAAAATATGTTTCATATCGTATCTAAACTACCATTTAGCTCGTATAAACTAATTGGTAGATTGATAGAAGAATCTTGTTTTTAGATTAATTTAAAATTTAAGTCATAACTTCACTAGTTTATTTCAATATATTATATTTGATTCTTTGTTCGATTCAGATGTTGCCAATCAAATATTTATAATATTCGAACCCTTAAATCGAAGATAATACATGTTTAAACATATTCGATTTTATACCATTTAGATTATTACAACACCAATCGTCTAAATAATTATATCAAGAATTTCAATTAGATCAATCGTCTAAATAAAATTTTCATTTAGTTCCTCCGATCTTTTCAACTTAACTAATTTAAAATAATCAACCCGATCAATTTTTATAATATCTTGACCTAATTAATTCGACTTATTAAAAATATATATTTAAAATAAATATATTATAAAACATATATAAAATAATTAAAATGTAAATATATTTAATCGGCTTACATATTATATATAAATATATTTAAAATAGTTTAAAAATATTAAACATAGTTCAATTATAAATTTTAATGACCGATAATCAATCGATATAATCAAATAAACCAACCCTAAAATCAATTTAATCACTAAAACCAACTTATGCTCTCCCCTACTACTAAGTAGGATCAAAACCAACAAATGTTGAAAGCAATAGTAAGGAACATTACATTTCCAATGGAAGATATAAGTTTTAACTTATATATGACATTGTTAGAAGGGACAATCACGAACCTCAAAACATTAACCATAAATCAGATAGGGGTGAGCAAAACTTGATTTGACTCGAAAAAATCGGAAATAAAAAATCAAATTTCGAGTTATTCAGTTTTTTCGAGTAAACTCAAATAAGTAATTCGAGTTCGAGTCGAGTTAAATTTTACAATTCGAATAACTCAAATAACATATTGGTGTAAATACATTTATAAAAATTAAAATTAAAATTTATATTTTAAAAAATCAAAAAAGCTAAAGAATATATAAAAAATTAAAATTTAAAATTTAAAAATTAAAAATAATAATTCTTAGGACCTAAATAAGTAAATTAATTATTCAAATTTATCATACTAAAACATTTTTTCCTCTTATTCTACTTTGAAAGAGTCTTCAAAAATATATAGTTTCAAATTTATGTGCTATGATATATAATTAATTATATTGTAACGATATTTTAATATGACATATTTAATTTTTTTAATTTAACTTAAACAATTCTATTCGATTTAACTCAATTCGATTCGAAAAAATATCAAATCGAAATTGGATGATAAAATAAGACTTGCCAACTTGATTAATCTAAAAAATTTTCACAAACATTCACCCCAAAAATCATAAAGTGTCAACCTAGTGAGCTTGTCTTCAACTCTTCATGCTTAGAGAGTTGTCCCTGAAATCTTAAAAAATATATCTCATTATAAGCTCTTATCATATTTATTATTTTTAACATAATATCTAGAACTACTCATAACCTCTCCCCAACTCATAAATAAGAGGATAATGCGTTTCATCGCACTCGAACTCACGTCTTCCTATTTTAATAATAATACTCATACCAATCGAATTAAGATTTAATCAGTAATATATTTTTTTAATGTATTTATCTAGAAGCAAATTGATTTTTTTAACCCAACTAAAATTCCTTGATTACCGGTGTTTGCCGGTCAAAATTAGCAATGGTGAATATAGTAAATAGTAGTACAAAGAAAAGTGTTTGAATATAGGGTTTGGAAAAGACTGGTAGCTACCCAACTTATATTCTCTGGAATCTGGATTCAAAAAATCTAATGTCCACGTAAAAAGTGCTTTAATGGTTCGAGTCTAATCATACACTTCATGGGTCATTTTTGCCTTATCATGTATTTAATTAGATTTTTCAGTTCTATGAACTTGTCGTTTTCTTATGTCGTGGAACGAATCGATTAATCATGCTTGTGGATCTGTTCATAATTGGTCACCCATTTTTCTAACAACGAAATCATTTTGTAAATTAATTTAGGTTTTCGGTAAAATTAGGAGATAATTTTAAGTGTTTGATAGGTTAAACTTGTGCAGTAGATGATGAGACTTAAATTCATATATTTACAGTTCTTTTAGAAGAAGTCAAAATATTTTAAAAGGACTAAACAAAAATTTTTCATTTTTTGAAAGGGTCCGAGGGATTAAATTGAATATTTTGATGTGAATTTAACGTAGAAGAAAACTTTACCCAATGCTTCAAACTAAATCTTTTAAGTAGACAAATGATTACAACTTTTGAGTAATTGAGTCATCAAATTTAGTCAAAGATTTACACAACTTTTTCTAAGGTACATGTTAAAATTCATGTATTTTGGGTATGATCTGTCGTAATTTGACATGTTAAATTAGACTTCTCATTATACTTTACGAGCTTTTCTCCGAACAATTTATATATTTTTGTCATGTTTTTATTTAATTTTCGTTTTTGGTTTTAATAAATGAAATGTCGTGTTTTTACTACTTTTGAGACCCGAAATGGCCAAATGTCTCATCAAGGACCTAATGGTTGATTGAGTGTCGTAGGGAGTTATCGGAAGCCCGACTGTGAGGAAAACCTCGCCTAGAAGGAGGGTATTGTGACATCAAAGCCTGAAAATCGTGATACCCTAACAATATTGAATTGAAGAGGATCGAGACACTTCAATATATTATAATTAAAGTTTAATCTCTCAACTTACCCAATATAAAAAGTTTATGATTAGATCAAAAGGTTCTTCGTAATTATACATTATTATATAACTATTATATGATTATTGACGATATTACACTGTCGTATAACTATTATAAAGATAATTATTTGATACACTGATAATAATATTTTTCGAAAAATATGCTTTTAAACACAAATTATTTTTTTCCAAAACATATTGCCACAAATGTTTTTCATGTTCCATTTAAGACGTCGATCTTATACAGATAGCCAACCTTGACTCATTGCTTTTTCTTTTCCATTCAACAACAATTTTTCAAAACAAATGTGCCAATTAAAATTTAAAGAAACTTATTTATTTTACGTGGAGTTACGGATTAATCTGTGTGTCAATTTAATTAGGAAATGACTAATATACTCAATATTGAGCACTTTATTTATAAACAGCAACTGAGTTACTCAGTATCAATCTTAATATTGGTCAATTTTATACTGAATCGGTATTATGGATTAACCCGTGTGCCAACTTAATTAGGAAATGACTAATATACATTTTCATTAGAATTTTTATATGTAGACTTGAACCTAAATCGCATTATATGTAGACTTTTATTTCATCTAGATCTTATAAATATATATATATATATATATAAAAGACAAAAATAACATTTATTACTTTATAAAAATAATGGGTTTTTGATAATTTCACAATTGAGTTAAGATACAGTTAATAGGTGACACTAACTTAGTCAAACTTTTAAACAATAATATATATATGATACATCAATTAAATTTTAGCTCAATCGACATCCTTGTTGCAACAACAATGAAAAGTTGAGTTTGAGAGCATTTAAACGTGTTTTCCCCTCTGATTTACGAGTAGGGGATTTGTTGATGGTTTAGGCATTGTATAAATATATGCATGGGTAAATTACACCCAAAGCCACTAAACCATTAGTAAGTTAATGTTTTGATCACTCAACTGCAAAATTTTACAAAATTGTCACTAAATTATTTGAAAAGTTTATGTTTTAAGTCATTGGGCTGTTAGTTCTTTTTTTTCAATGACCAATACAGTGGTTTAATACCCATTTAGATTTTAATTCGCAGATTCATAACATTCAAAGCTATATCACGAAAAAAATTGAACTATAAAATTGAAGAGAAATGAGAGCTTTCGATTAGTGCAGGTAATGCAAACACAGAAGGCCATACAACAACGATTTTAACAACCCAATGGCTTAAATGGAAATTTTCGAATAGTTCAATGACCATCTTGTAACTTTTAGAAGTTAAATAACTAAAAATAAATTTACTAATAATTTAATGACCTCGAGTGCAATTTGTCCTATAAAATGAAATGGGCTTTAAATGAAGTAGGGCAGGAAGGACATATTTAATTTGCATGGGCTTAATAAATAAGATTTTAAGAATAAGGAAAGCAGTCCACATCGGATCACAAATTATAAACGTTTTTTTTCTTTTTTCCAAGGAGAATGTTTGCGGCTTTAGTAAGCATCTTATCATTTTTCAATAATGGAAGCCCACCAACTTAGATAAATTTAGGTTTATTTCTCTTTAACACCCTCTAATATGTTGAAAGTTGAGATTCAATCCCTCTATGTAGCCGACACAATGCATAAGGGTGAGTCGGTTTAGACCGGCTTAACCGATAGCTTTTGATTAAGTCGGATGTGGTCGTTAATTCGGTTTTATATGCAATTAAAATTTATTAAACTGGTTACGAGTGTTTTTATAATTGAACTAGCTAACTTAATTGATTTATAATGTATGTATTTTTTTAAAATTTTAAAATATATTTATAATATACAATAAATGTATATAATATATAAATTTTTAACCGAAACCCAAATCAATTTCTATTTGTGTTTTATTTCCCATACTTGAATGGGCTTAATCGATCAAACGACCAACCAATGTTAAGTCGGTTTGATTAGGTTGACTAAGATGTAAGCCGATGGTTAAGTTGGTTAAAGTATAGGATTGATCATTAAATTAAATTTTCAATTTTTTAAAACTAAATCGATCAACTGCTCTCCCGTAATTTAGTTATTCTACTTTTATAATGTTATTAATAGGTCCAAATTAATAACACTTTTAGTTGCTACAGTTAAACTGTATGATGTGAATTTCTTTTACCATTATTCAATCACATAGTAAGATTTAAAAATCGATCAGCCATGTTCAACCAATAATAAATTTACCACTTTACTACTTGAGATTAAATTGTGTCAAATTAAAATAAATGATTAAATATTAAAATTTAACATAGTCGAGGGACTAAAATAATAATTAAGCCACAAATTGAATGTGTTCCAATCTGGCAAACTTCTTCCACTAAAAATAGAACCAATAGAAGCCTTAAAAAAGTCAATGACTCTTCCATTCGTCCGCCTTTCAAAAGATTTGTAGTCATTTTCTCCAAAAAAAAAAAAAAAAATCTGCATATTCATAAATCCCATCTTTGATTGACTTTAAAGAAAAGAAATCGAAATCCAATCAATTATCTTCTTCTTCTTCTTCTTTTTTATTCCATTATCAATACAAGAAACACTCCTTCGTTTATCGTCTCGTTTCTTCATTTTCAATTACACAAGGTACTATTGAATTAATGCGATTTTTTTAATTCCTTTTTCGTTGTTCTCAATTTCCCATGTTTTATTTTGAATCCAGTTATTGGATGAGAATTTTATTTTTGGTTATGTTTTAATCTTGGGTCGTTCTTTGCCTGTGTTGATTTCTCCAATTCTTGGAATTTTCTTTGTTTTTTATTTTTATTTTATGAAAATGGACTAGTTTGTAATAAATACACTTAATGTATTAAAAGAACATGATAATTAATGTACCAAGTCAGGGTGTAAATGCTGTAGATTCTCTATATATGTAGTTATGTCAATTGATGATTACTTGACCATAGTTGGTTTTTCAATAATTAGCCTTAGAATTGATAGAATACGAGTTTTATTGCATCTAAATACTTTGAATACTGTATATGTATGTATGTATGTATGTATGTATGTATGTATGTATGTATGTCAATCAATTATTAGTTGACCCATAGTTGGTTTCTTTATATATGCCTTAGAATTGATAGAATATGAGATTTCTTGCATCTAAATGCTGTAAATACTATATATGTGTATGTATGCATGTGTAGTATATGTATATTGCAATTATGTTAATGAATGACTAGTTGACCCATAGTTGGTTTTTATGATTTGCCTTAGAACTGACAGAATATGAGTTCTCTCGCATATAAATGCTGTAAATACTATATGTATGGATGTAGATATGTAGATATGTAGATATGTATGCATGTATATGTATATGTATATTGCAGCTATGTCAATGAATGGTTAGTTGACCCATAGTTGGTTTTCTATAATTTGCCTTAGAATTGATAGAATACGAGTTTTCTTGTATCTAAATGCTGTAAATACTATTTATATGTATGTATGTATATATATATGATTGTACATGTATATTGCAGTTATGTCACTGAATGATTAATTGACCCATAGATGCTTATTTATTATTTGCCTCAGAATTAATAGAATTTGAGTTTTATTGCATCTAAATGCTGCAAATACAATCTGTATGTATGTATGTTGCTGTTATGCCAATGAATGACAAGTTGACCCTAGTTGCTGATTTATGATTTGCCTTAGAATTGATAAAATATGAGGTTTCTTGCATCTACATGCTGTAAATACTAGACGTATATGTATACACTGCAGTTATGTCAATGAATAATTAGTTGTCCCATAGTTGCTTATGTATGATTTGCCTTTCAATTGATAGAATATGAGATTGCTTGCACCTAAATGCTGTAAATACTACATATATATGTATGTTTACATGCATGCATGCATGCATGTATGTATGTATGTTGCAGTTATGTCAATGAATGATTAGTTGACCCATTGTTGCTTATTTATAATTTGCCATAGAATTGATGGAATATGAGGGTTCTTGCATATAATGCCAATGACTTTGAGTACAAACCCAGGTTTTAAAGTTCCAATTTCATTGTAGATCTCCTTTTCTTTCAATGACTGCTCCTGACACTATTGCTGGTGAAAATCTTTTGCATATAAAATATATATATATATATTCAAGAATTTGGTTTTTCGTTTCCTTTTCTTGTCAGTCCTTTATGGTATTTGAGTAATACACTTTGTCTTTCTGGTTGTAACCATGGAAGCGCTATTAGCTGTACCGAGCTGTAACTCTTGTGCAGCATTGACTCATTCCTTTGAGGATGTGAGTTACCTCGATTCTGCTCTTCGATGGGCTAAAACTCTTCATTTTTCTTGAAATAATCGTATTCTGCACTCATATCAGGCGTATGAATAAAGCGATATAACCTCCAAGGTTCCTCAAAATATTTGGAAAGATCTAACATTACCCCTGTTTCACACATACCCGTATTTGACACTCTGAATCGAGTAGTATAAGTGATTGGTTGATGGTTTTCTTATTGTTTAGAATTATTATGGATACGAAATTCACTTGCTATTTGTTCATTTTTTTCTCTTAAAACTCTAGGGACATTAAGTGACTCTCGAGACCATTACTGCAGGCAGCTGAGACGGGGTTGAATTCTTTGAACAGCTGCCCGAAACAAAGATATGGAAGTATGCAGACCTTTGAAAACAGATGATAAATTAAAGCACCGCCCTTTGAATCCATATCGGTTTTTTAGGGGTATGATATGTTTAGTGGTGTTCCTCTCTACCGCCTTTATGTTGTTAGCGTATTTAGGACCCGGGGCTGTCCTATTGCGATATCTCAGCATACACTACTCTAGAAAAGCAACATCCTTCTTCTTTGGCCTATGGCTATCCATGTGGCCTTTTCTTTTCGAAAAAGTAAATGGCACCAAAGTGGTTTTCTCTGGGGACGATGTTCCTCGTAAGGAACGTATTCTAATCATCGTTAATCACAGAACCGAAGTTGATTGGATGTATCTATGGGATCTCGCGATGCGAAAAGGCTGCTTGGGCTACATCAAGTATATCCTTAAAAGCAGCTTGATGAAACTACCTGTTCTTGGTTGGGGATTTCATGTCTTGGAGTTCATTTCGGTAGATAGGAAGTGGGAAACGGATGAAACTATCCTCCATCAAATGCTTTCGACTTTTAAGAATCCTCGAGATCCTTTATGGCTTGCTCTTTTCCCCGAAGGAACCGATTTTACGTAAACTTTCTCAGTACATTCCTTTTTTAATTTCTTAGGTTCCAAGTTTGCAAATACTTGCCTGAAGAACATTGCTTGCATCTTACATCGGTTCATGTATATGATTCTTGAAACGAATTCTTTACGACAAGTACTAACATTTCGTTTTGTCATTTGTTGCAGTGAAGAAAAATGCGAGAAGAGTAAAAAATTTGCAGCTGAAGTCGGATTGCCGGTGTTGACAAATGTGCTGCTACCGAAAACAAGGGGTTTCTGCCTTTGCTTAGAAACACTTAGGGGCTCTTTTGATGCAGGTTAGTATGTTGTATGATTAATGGGTTAAATTACTGGCAGTCCCTGTACTATAGGCTTTAAGCTATGTTATTCTGAACTTGTTTTTTGCCGGGCGTAGTTAAATATCTGACACGGGTATAGTTAGACTTTTCTAAGTTTTTTCATGTATTTAGAGATCCTTGGAGGTTATATCCTTATATCCATGTGTCAGAAACGGGTACTTCTGAAGAGTTCGAGCAATATAGTGCTTAGGAGCAAATTAGTCCCTGTACTATAGACTTTAGGCTATGTTACTCGGATTCGTTTTTTTCGGGCATAGTTATATATCTGACATGGAGTTTTTTTCCTGTGTTTAGAGATCCTTGGAGGTCATGTCCTTTTATCTGTGTTGGATACGAGTACTTCAAGAAAAATGAAGAACTCGAGCAACATAAAGCTTCTTAGCAAATTAGTCCTTGTACATTTAATTTTGAAGCAAATTATTCCTTATATCATGTTTTAGAGTGACTTCAAAAGAAAAGCGAACAATTTAGTTCTTATCATGTTCTAAAAATACCGAATTTCGGATTTTTTTTCCACATCACTTTAAAACTCAAGTAAACATTTTTGGCCTTTGTTTGTACATAATATATCTTGATATACCCTTGATTGATTTGCAGTTTACGATTTGACTATCGCATACAAGCGCCAATGCCCCTTCTTCCTCGACAATGTATTTGGCGTCGATCCATCGGAGGTTCACATCCACATACAACGTATCCCCATCAACAACATCCCAACCTCCAATGCCGAGGCTTCTGCGTGGTTAACCAATAGGTTCAAAGTGAAAGACGAATTGCTCTCGGATTTCAAATCTCAAGGCCAATTCCCGGATCAAAAATCCGAAGAACAACTCTCTACATTGCAATCCTTGCTAAATTTTACAGTGATCATTGCCTTAACAACCATATTCACTTACCTAACATTTTCTTACAAGCTGTGTATGGCATATGTAAGCTTAGCTTGTCTATATCTTGCTTACATTACTCATTGTAAAATTTTCCCTATGCCTCTTGAAATTTTGCCTTTTGTTAAGGGAAAAAAAGATGATTAATTTTTTGGGGGGATTATTACTAGACATTTTTAATTGCAAGTTACAATAAAAAAGAAAAAAAAATTGCCTTCGAAGTTTGAATATAAATTCATTGCCTTGAATTTTTGTTTTGGTTTAGTTGTTTTTGGTCTAATTTTAGTATTAGTCCTTGTATTATATGTAAATTGTGGATTTAGTTCTTATACTCTTATTTGGTTAATTTTAATTCTTTATATTTTTCTAATTTTAAAATTTCAATCCTACTTAAACAATAGTAGTTAAATATGTTGAGTTAAATTTTGCTATTAATAGATATACTGTGAATTTAATTTGTTTTCTCTAATTTTTATATTTTTCAAATTTGAAATTTAAGTCTTGACTTAAACCGTAATCTTTGAAAGTAACATGTTGATATTTTTTAATCCAATTCCATTTTGTGAACCGATATTCTAACGGTTCCGATCCAACTAGTAGTAAAACCAACATAACAAAAATTAAAAAATATAAATTATATTTACTAAAATGATATTCGTGAAATTTTTGAATATTTATCCAACACAAAATAATAAAACGAAAAGACAAGGAACAATGTAAAATGGCTACAAATATCTACTAACACATGTTTTCAAGAGACAAAATTTATAAAAACAACCTCGTCCATCTTAAACCATACAAACATGAACAAGGGATATATATATATATATATATATATATATATATATATATATGAGATAAAAGCATGAACAAATATACAGAAAAATATGGGAATTTTTTTTTTTAAATTTCCTTTCAAAGGCCTTCGGCCATACATGGATCATTGGCTCAACAGAGCATTTTTTTTTTCCTTTCTTTTTGGTGCTTTCTAATACATTTTTCAATTTTCTCTACATGAAATCAAGCCCTATTTTTCTAATTGAATTTGGGGCCGAACACAATGAAATTCTATGCCTAGGGCACATACCATTAAGTGCCACTTTTCCTACACTGAAAAACCCTAAAAAAAGGGGTAGCTTTGGATATGCTAAAACTGCTTATATTTTACAGACAATCCTTTCAAACCAGTATTTCTTGAAAAGAAACTAGTTCGAAACCGATTATACCATGAAACCTTGGTCTCGCCGAAGCCGGTACATTGGCCGTCACCTTCCTCTTCGCTACTAAAGAGAGTTTGGTCCGAGCAATCTAGTGATGCTCCGCATGCTAAATTATATGATTGACATGCCGAATGGCATACACGTAGTCTGTTGTCCCAATCGTTATCGCATTTTTGGATCGAGATCTGGTTAAGGAAAATGAATAAGAGATGAGAACCTGAAACTGAAATGGAGATAAGATAACAATGGTAAAGGTATCATGGAGGCCTCTGTATTAAAAGTCAGATTGCATTTTGCCACCTCTATTAAAAAAATGGGCATATTAGTCCTTATATGTTAGAGCAAATTGATTTTTTTCTGTTAAAAATTTCATCCATTTCCACTATTAAAAATTAGAGCCAGTTTTTAACAGTGAAAATGGATGAAATTTTTAACAGAAAGATTAATTTGCTCTTTGATTTAACGTATATGAGCTAATTTGTCAATTTTTTGAGTAGATGAAACAAAATGCAATCTGACTTCTAGTATAAGAGACTCCATGGTACAACTAGTGAAAAAAACAAATGCTTGGAAATAGAAGAGCTAGGGGGTGAGCTACATTACCCAGCAGGCCAGTCGCTTGGCAGCTGCATCGCAGTAGCTGCTCCCAAAGACATTATTAAACAACTTTCGAGCACCGCTAGGGAATAAACGGTGGTAATTAGGCATGACAACGACTTCTTCTAGCTGTTGTAATATACTTGCCTCGCTTGGGGCGCAATGTTGCCCGGATAACTCCCTCTCTAATACATCTTTGCATACCGAAAGACTCGAGAGAAGAGTCGAGCTGTTCTGGCACGTGTAGCCTGCGTAGTCAGAGCAGCGGAACTCACAAACTCCATTGTCACAGACACCACCATGGAGACTGCATTGTTCATCGCAAACAGCTGGTATATAATTCCAAAGTAAAATGGTAAGAATGCGGAAACATGAAGGGGAAATATGGCATTATTTAACTGCATTTATCCCAACATTTTTTATAATGAAATGAAAATCTCGAGAGGTGTCTATGAGTGTCTTAAGCATATTGAAACAGCACTCGAAGCTTCATTTTGTTTTTCTTGAAAGAGGAGGAAATAATAGAAAGAACAGATCTCATATATGCATGCTTAACTATGCGGGAAAAGATGCTTCAAAAGGAGTCGGTGCAAAGAAACTAGCAGAAAAATGGCGAGTATCTATAGTCAAGACAAGTAAACATATTACCCGTGGAGCAATCAATGCCCGTACGACTGTTTTCACATTCGCATACCCCATTTGGCAGGCACTTTCCACGCTCATTACAATTGCTGGGGCAAGACCCTGAATATTATATAACACGAAGACCAGAAAAATAACATCAGTTTATTTAAAAGAATTAGCTTGGAAGAGATTGAACATACCGTGTTTTATCTTATACATAACCAAATAATAAAACCAATAAGGATCGTAGAGCTCACTTTTACTGCAATCATGACCATGAAACCCCAGAAAGCAATGACATTTTCCGTTGACACAGTCACCGTTAAAGTTACAAGAATTTGGACATTGCCCGGACATGGAAACAGTGCCAGTGCTACAGAGTTCGTGGTAAGCAGGACAAATCAGTTCACCTACAGATAGAAACATCAAACAAAATTATTAGTCTATATATATTAGATCCTACTGACTAAAAAGTTGGGTCATCGAATTTACCATTAAAACCAGGGAACTGAACCGGTCCACCAGATTTAGGACACACTTTCCAAATACCATCCACAGCAACCTAAAAGAACAATTTATTAACGCCAACCTTAACTTTTACTGTTAGAAATCGAAGTCTTTGCTTCACAAGCACCAATACTTACCTCTAATGAGTTATTTACACATCTGTGCTGGTAACAACCGTTTCCTTGGGTCACGGAGCCCCGCACAAAACCAGTACGCACTAATGATGAAGCCATGCACCTACATAATCACGAAAAGAATACTCATCAACCATTGTCTCAAAAGTTCTAACTATATCAAAGATAAAACGGAAAAGTTTAAATGGAGCCCCCACTTAAGATTTTTCGGGGTTAAAACTCACCTGGAGTTACTCCCTCTCACTTCACCTAACATTCTATCTGGGGCCCTTGCACTATTAGAATCGGTACAAGATCCATCAGAATAAGCCACAAAGTAAGTGCAATAATCAGCCAACGAAGATTGACCACCTGCAAAAGTCGATAACAAAGTTCAAGGACTCACGAGGACAAGTTGCATGCAGAAAAACCGAAAATACACCTATTTTTCAATCCCTGTAGATAAGGAATCCAAGTTGAAAACAAAGAACATACCCTTGTTAGCTTGAGGAAAATATCGAGCCCATTGAGGTAGGTCACCACTATAATTTACAATAGGGCAGTAACCCTCAGCTTCCCGGTTATATGTACAGCCAGATAAATTGGTTGTATTGCAATGATACGCTCCCTTCCAGAGATTGCAAGGAGAAGTAACGAAATCTGTTCCTTGGTTACGACCCCAGTCGAGACGATCCGCCATGCTATAGTTAGCTTGATACCATCCACTATCCTCCAACAACGCCAGAGTCATTTTTGAAACTACCGATCTTGTATCCACTGATCCTGTCATTATCTCATTCATCAAAAGCCTTTTTTCCCAATGAGATCCTGCAGCCAAGTCATCACTCGAAACATTAAGGACCAAACTACTACGGACCAATGCCTTGATAGACAAGGGAGTGGCAACAATAACAGAGACAGAATCAAATACCTGATGTGCCACGTCCTCCCCCATCTTCTAGCTCTAAGCCAGTAAAATTTTCCGAGAATGCCTGTCAATTTAACTATCATCAACTATTTGTTCAATCTTTTTCATTGTGTTTTTATCAATAATCTAAAGCCATGAAACTCCGGTCAACAAAGAAGTTAACAATACCCCATAGTGATGTCGTGAATGCATGACAACACGTGGAAGCACTACACGAGTTACCATCCTACCAAGCTTTTCATCCATGGTTTGTACAGTAACCTGCAAACGCACAAAGAGATAACCATGTGATAGTGAGGCTCTAAAACTTTTCATAAAATACAGAGATAACTAATTTGTACACATACAAATTACAAAATACTAAGTGTGTTATGGAAGTCCGATTTCAAAGGCAATGAACGAGTTCACAGTACATTCCATGCAATTACCTGACTTCGCCTCCGTTTTCTCTCATCCCTAAAATGAGCAAAAGCATGCGGGTCAAAGCCAAGAACATGCATAACCTGGATTAAAACAACCATGGTGTTTAGGACACACAATTTCCTTCTATACTCTTCCAAATTCATAAAATTAACACCATCAAACCTCGTGGATAAGTGTAGCTGAAAGTAAAGTCTCTGCTTCGGCTGTTAAATGTCGAGGAGCTACATTCACATGACCTACAAAACAGAAGTACACCATTGCTTTTGATTTTAGATTTCTACTGCACAAAACAGCAACATATGAAGGGCCAACAAGAAATTACCAGCAATTGCACGGCCCCATTGGTCACGCTCACATGCTACCGCCCATGCTAAAGTGTTGCCAGTGGTAGGTCTCGTAGTAACAAGAAGGACCAAGTCTGCACCGGCAACACCATCTGCAGGGAAAGATAACAGTAACAAAAGAATGAACCCGATAGGAAAATGCTCATGGAGGCCAATATCATGTAAAAGTACCATAGAGGTCCTTGTAATGGAAGTCAAATTGCATTTTGCTCCCTCTACTAAAAAATGGGCAAATTAGTCACTATACATTAAATCCAAGAGCAAACTAGTCCTCCTGTTGAAAATTTCATCCATTTCCACTATTAAGAACTGGTCCTGTATGTCAGAATGAACGTGTAACTGTCTGGTTATTGGATGAATTTTTTAACAGAAATGACCAGTTTGATCTTTGATCTAACATATAGGAACTAATTTGCCCATTTTTTTAGTATAAAGGGAAAAATACAATCTAACTCCTAGTACAGAGTCCTCCATGATACTTTTAACTTAATATCAAGTTATGAAACTGCAAACAGATACCTTCAACATATTCACGAGGAAGCTGTACGCCCCCGTCTTGTCCACACGCAGAATATCCACTCAATCTCAAGTTCCCTCTCACAGGCTCTACAGCCAAGGCTCTCTTGAACCAGTCAGCTGTCTGCCCTAGAGCCTTCATTAAATTTCTTTCGAAAGTTAGCTTCAGCCCAACCCTAACACAAAAAAGCAAATTCATTTATAGAATGTATTAACTCAAACCTTGCGAAGGCGTCGACGTTTGTCCTCCCCAGATATATCATCCAAAGTACAATTATACCAACAATCACCATAGATTGGAGGATCACCATGAGGATTACATGAGGGCGTGCCAGTTGGAGAACTCAAAGGCGGCTCCCCAAGCTGGTAAACAACAAAAAACCCGAAATTAGACCCACAATCATAACCATAACTACAATGCTAAAGACATCACAAAGGACACAATAACACCGACCTTCACAATGTCACCAACTCCTCGACAATCTCTATCCTGCGAGTGACCAACAGCATCGTAATTTAAAAATATTCTTATCGGTTGTTTAACATCCTTTGAATGCTTCAGCAACTCAGGAATCCCAAGCAAAGACCTTCCTTTGTGATGTCCAATACCAGGGTGCTCATAAACTTGGGGGGTAACCGAATAAACCTTTCGACCCGGTCGCCTCCTCTCTTCAACTATCTGGTCATGAATACATGAATGTGAAACAATGTTTTCACTACTTCCTCGTCCTCGGCTTTCCCATTGCAGATCGTTTCGCTCCCGAAGCTTACAGGTAGCAGCTTCGAACCATAACAAAATCAATAAAATCTGCAGTACAGATTAAAATAAAGCTCAAACAAGAAACCACATAAACTAAAACCAAAAAGGCAAAAGTAAAAAGAAAACTATATGCAACAATGGATCTAATAAAAACCAAACTAAAAGTAGCAAATCCTTTGATTAAATTTTTGCAAATCATGGCCTTCACCCCCTAAAAAGTTTCAAATTCAAATAATTCAAAAGCAATAATTTTCAAATTTCTAAATACTAATTCGACTAAAAGTCCAAAACGAAAACCCTTAATGAACAGCTTCCAAAAAGGAAAGAAATCCCCCCCCCCAAAAAAAAGGTTACAAAAAGAAAAAAAAAATCAATAAATATAAATAGAACTATAAAGAACCCCCCAATGAATCACATCTTTAAATGAAGAAAATTAAAAAAAAAAAACAGCAAATTTCTAATTTTCTCAGTAACCCAAGAATTCCACAACTTGTTTTAATTTTTACAATTAAAAACCCAAAAATCATGCTAGCCATTTTTATACAATTTACAGTGAAATCGAAGCTTTACCTGCAATAAAACAGCAGCAAATCGAAGCTTCAAATCAAATCTGGTTATGGTTCTTAAACCAAACCGGATTATAACCTCCATGAACCGTTCAAAAAGTAAAGCATTAAACTCTCATAATAATAATTCCCATCAAATCTCCGTCGATTCTCCAATCGGTTCTAAAACCCAGAAAAACAGCTCTTTGCTCCACATTTCTCTCCCAAAATTGAAAGCCCAAAATGATTTTTTTTTTAAATTCCAAAATTTGCAGAGCTTCTTTCGATTTGAAGAAGCCCAAGCAAATATATATAGGGGAAAATATAATTGTTCTTTCTAAATAGAGAATTGGGTTTTTTTTTTCTTCAAACAGTAAATTAATTAACACTGCTAAAAAGGACGAAATTTTCTAAAGCTTTTTCCTTTATCTTTTTTTCTGGGTTTTCTCAAAGAAAGAGATGAGAAACAGTGACAGTGAACAAAACTGAAAGAGGGATTAAATGGGTATACAGAGGAGATTATAGCAAATAATAATAATAATAATAATAAACAACATAAAATCCAAAGACTGGTGGGGTGGGTAAAACTATATATATATATAATATTTAAATATATATATGTATTATATATTGCTTACTTTTTCTCCTACAGGAGAAGGTGATAATCGAGATAAAAATGGTTTAATTCTACTATTAGTCCCTGTTCTTTTAATATTTATTGAAATGTAGTTTTATACTTAAATTTTGGTTTAATGCTTAATTTGGTATATGAGTTTGATACATTTTTCTAATGTGGTACCTATGTTATTTTTTGATCCTATATTGTACTGAGGCGAAGCTAGAAATTTCTTTTAAGGGGCCAAAATTAAATTATAATTTTTACAATAGTAAAAATATAATTTTATCATTTTAATAGTTTATATCTTTATAATTTTTAAAAGATTAAATTATTTTTTTTCATTTTAAGGGGGGCGGAGACCTGCCAGCCCCCTAGCTACGCCCTTGGTATGGTACTTGTATTTAACAATAATTATACATTTTGGTACCTGAAGGTAACAATGATAACTTTTTAGTGTTAAATTTAGGTTTTAGAGTTGATTTGATAAAAATTATAATTAATTAATAATATTAGCAATTAACTTTTATCGAATTAACACTAAAAACAAAATTAAGTCACATTCAGTTATTCAATTAACAAACCATGAAAAATCCAAACTTAATCATATCAACAATTAACTTTCATCAAATCGACCCTAAAACCCAAATTTAATATTAAAAAATTAGCATCGTTACCTTTGGGTACCAAAATATATAACTTTTGTCAAACATAAGAACCATATTAGACCAAAAATAGCACAAACAGCACATTGAAAAAAATGTCAAACTCGAGTACCAAATAATATATTAAACCTTAATTTTTGATAATTTAGTCTCTTAATTTCTTTGATTTGAAAATTAAATCCCATTAATAAATTATTTAGTTATATCTATATCGTACTATATTATAAATTAATGCAAAATAAATAAATAAATTTTATTGACATAAATTTTAGATTTAGGTGAATCCTAAAAGAATCTTCCTCCTCTGATCTGTATTGATGATCACTTACAATTGGAATATATAATAATTAATTCCATAATTTTTACATATCCAATTTATTTAATTCAACTTTAATTTATATAACCTGAATTTATGTGAATCACGTACAATTTGTAGTTTTCTTTTAGATCCCTATTCAACATTTAATTTTTTTAAGGTCCTTATCCTATATATTTAATTTATATAAGAATATGTTATGTGTCCATTTTTTTGCATTTTAAATTTCGTCAAAATTAATAAATTTTGACGTGACATATGATTCACGGAAATTAAATATATCAAATTGATAAATTTTGACAGATATTAGATGTTTATAATTGGATTAAAATTTTAAATAAAAAATACCTTTTTAACTTTTAAATAAAATTTTTAAATTAGATGTGCATGATCTGAATAAGGCATTTTATAGAAAAAGCTCCTTCTAATTATATATCTAAACTATCGAGGTTATATATTAATCAACACTAAAATTATTAAATTAATCGCTAAACGACGCGTCAAATCTCGATGACATAATTTAAAAAGAAATTTTAAATAAAAGTAGAATGTTGTCACGTAACTTTTGAAAATCTTATATAAAACCTTTGAAATTCTCAAAACCAAATTATTTACAATACTTATTTTTAAAAAAATTATTTTAAATTATGTCACATAATGTTTGACATGTTATTTAACGGATAAGTTAATGATTTTAATAATGAAGGACTAGTGGTGAAGCTAGAAAATTTTTAGGAAGTCGAAATTAAATTGTAATTTTTACGATAGTAAAATGCAATTTCACCATTTTAATAGCTTATATATTTATGATTTTTAAAATATTAAATCAAATTTTATCATTTTCTAGCTTAAAAGATTAAATTATAATTTAGGGGGCCAAAGTGCAATTTTACTTTTATCAACTTAAATTTTTTAAAAATTAAAAGGTCTACACCCTAAGAAAGACTCGATTTATACAACGTTGATACTTTGAGGATGTACTTAAAATGGTTTGAAGTTTAATGACCAATTTAAAGCGAAAAACATAGTTTGGAGATATCGAATACAATTAATTCTTTGTTTTAATTATTTATTAATTCGAAAGATGAGTTTTAGCAAATTAAAGATATATATATATATATATATATGTATTTTATGGAATTTTTTGGTACATATATTTTATGAATAATAATTCATCAATGTCATTTTTAAAATTAAAATAATAATTTAGCTATATTCCATTATTCCTCAGTGTATAAGTTCAAACATAAAGAAATAATCAAAATATTATTTAATAAAAGAGCAAAATTAATAACGATAAAATTACACTTTAATCCATCAAAAATTTTACTTTTTATAATAATAGCTTTTTATATTAATAAATGATAAAAAGTTAAATTGAAAATTATTAATTTGTATTGAATTTCATAAGACGATTCGATCGAAATTAATGTCAGTGGACCCTACTGTAACCAACGGCTGCGGTGTCACTTATTCATAGGACACTTTGGTCCCACGATGGAAGTCAAATTTAACATAATTTTTTTATTAAATATGTAATTCGATACACAAAATTTGGTTAATTTGATGTAATTATATGAAAGGAATTTAAATTGTGATATATATTTATTTATTTTATATTGAATAAATATAATTATTTATATATGTAACGTGTAAATGTAAAAATGTGTTATATCGAAAGTTATTTTAGTGATTTATGACATATGATTTATTATGTCTTTTTGATATAAGTCTCGGATCAATTTTAAACAATCATTACCCTTTTCCCTTATAATATATATGATTAAAATATGCTCAAAGGCATTGTACTCTTTACTTTTCATATTTCAAAATTTAGAATTCAATTGTTAACATCGTTAAAATTTTCATGTTGAATTCGTTGGGTTGACATTTTGTAATAAATAACACTTACTCGGTAACTATGTAACCAAAAAAAAATGATGTTGTAATGAACATGAATTTAACATAATAAATTTAAGGTTAAAATATGCCATAAGTCCCTATACTCATCTAAAATTTGGAATTTAATCCCTCTACTTTTCAGATTTCAAAGTTCAGTTCAACTGTTAGCACTGCTAACTTTTTTATTAAATTCCAATTAATTACAACATTGATTTTTAATTACATGGTTACCAAGTGAGTATTTTTTTTATTATTTCAAAATGTCACACCAACAAATTTAACTGCCTTAACAGTTGGACCTGGATTCTGAAATTCGAAACATAAATGAACTAAATTCTAAATCTTCAAAAGGTACAGGAAATTATGGTATATTTTAACCTAAATTGAATGGTGTCAGCAATTGGACTTAAATTTTCTTAATCCGAAAAAGTAGATGGACAAAATTCTTCAAAGGACTAAATTTTAAATAAACAAAAAGTAGAGGGGCTTAAAGCATATTTTAAGCCATATATAAGATTGGGCAAAAATGGGTTGTAAATGAGGGAGGATTTGGGATAACTTGAAGGAGTGAAATTGAACATTAAAGAAAGAAGGAATGATTAATTAAGTAGGAAGCGAAAGCAATGCAAACATTTTAGGTTTCATTTGGTTTTCAACAATGAAAAAGGCAACTTTTTATGTCACATGAAATTGAAACAAAATTGATTTTAAGAGGTTTTGTTTGGACATTACGTGAACTACAATTTTGGTTTCAACAACGATTCCTATTTTTGTTTGTCAAAAAGGTAACCCCCCAACAAAATCTCAATCAAGAAAAAGACTAAAGATCCAAGAATCTCTCTCCCCAAAGATGTATTAAACTAAGACATATATATATATATATATACCCAGTTCAGATTGGTAGTCGAATTGATTAAGATACCGATTTAACGGTCTGATCGATTCGACTAAATAATTATTAAAAAATAAAAAGACCCAATTTAACTAGTTCAAAGCCATTCTCTGGATCAATATCTCGGTTAGTTTGATCCGATTCAAACATCATTGATATATAGTGGGTTGGTTTTGGATCATTTTGGTTCGAAGTATGGGTAAAGTGGTAAATGTGGGAATTTGTTTAAAAAGGGTGGAATTGAATTATAATTTTTTTTGTGAGGTCAATGTGTAATTTTATTTTGTATTACTTATAATTTCATGTTTTTTAAGGGACTAAATCTTTTTTATTTTTTGGATGTTAAAATGTAATTTTATCAAACATTAATTTTTAAAAATTTCATTTACTAGGGGTTTAAAAGGTAATTTTTCCATTTCGAGGTGCTAAGACCCTTGCTTGCTCCCTTTAAATTCGCCTCTAGTTCAAATCAAATTCGGGTTTGGGTAATGTTAGATTTAAGTTGTTTTAGATTTGAGTCAATTGGGTTTCAAGGGCAGGTTTTTTTTTTCAAGTCTAGGTATTAGGGTTCGTATCATTTTGGGTTCTGGTCACTTTAGGTTTGAGTCATTTTTCACGTAACTTGTTCGGATCATGTTAATTTCAAGTTCAAATCATTCCAGATTTGAGTCAATTTCTAATTCGAGTAGAACGAATTTCAATTTTTATTTTTTATTAGTAAATTATATCATCGAACTTCTTTTATTGTTATCACTGAACAAATTACTTATGCCATCTTTCGTTAAGTATTTGCAGTCAATAGCCTAGCGGTGAAGGAAGTAAAAATTTTAAGTACCAAAATTTAAATTATAAAATTTCAAAGAGGCCAATAAATAATTTTATCATTAAATTAGTTTATATTTTAAAAATTTTTCATAAGAGGCCATATATGTCAACTTTTTATAAGAATTACTAGCACAAATGACTTAATTGATAATAATAATAATAATAATAATAATAATAATAATAATAATAATAATTTAAAGACATGAAAGTTGATGCTAAATTAAAAGACCTAAAATGTAAATTTTCCTTTTATATATTAAAAATTATATTTTTAATTATATCCAAATATCTATCAAATAAAGATATTAAAAGTTAAATATTTGGATGACACAATAATATGATAATCAATGAAAAAAAAGTTGGTTAGATTTCGGTGTTTCCCCTAACCAATTGTTAAAAAAAAATTCAAATTAAAAAAAAAAGTTATTAGTTTAGAGTTTGTTACAACATAAAAAAACAATCGAGAAATTATGTTATGAACCCTTCCCATCACTTTAATAACATTTAGGCAATATTTTCCATGTCCATAAGACATAATTTTGGTAATTTTTTTACTCGAAACCCAAAATCTTAAATCTCGAACCGAAATTATGAACTCGAACCCCAAATCCTGAACTTATTCAAGGTTCAGGGTAAAAAAATTATCAATATTATGTGTTAATGGCATACAAAAAAAGTACTGAAATGTCATTAAATAATTAGAAACGGATCATGAATGATGTGATGAAAAATATCCATAAAATATTTCTAAAAACAATCATATCATTGTCTTTCTAATGTGTTTGCTCACCAACTTTTGTTAGAATACAGTTCATCCACCTTATCAACAAAAAATAAATTTAATTAAGCTTTTAAATTTTGTTTATTTGGTGATTTACCTAACTATAACTTTAAGAAATTGCCCAATTTTATTATTATTTCAGTCTCATTAAAAAACCCTAATTTGAAAAACAAATTTTAATTAAATGATTGAGTAACAAACTAATAAAAAATAACACTAAAATCTGTAGATAGAAACCCATGTCTAAAAACTATTTGAATATGCAAACTTCACAGACAGTTTTGAACTGGGGACGAAATTGTAATTAAAAAACTTAATTGGGCAATATCCATAACATGGACAATTAATTAATGGAAAATGTAAAATTTATGGAAAAATTATATTGGAATTAACTATTTATTAATTAATTAAAAATCTAGACTTAAATTCAACCGACCCATTTTTATTAGGTTAAATATATACTAAGTCCATGTACTCTTTACAAATTTAGAATTTAATCCTAGTTTTGATTTCAAAATTCAAGTCCAAGAGTTAATATTGTTTTTTTTTGTTAAATTTGTTGGTGTGATATTTTGAAATAAAAAAATACTCATTTGGCAGCTATGTAACTAAAAAATGGCATTGTAATGAACACGAAATTAACAAAATAATTTCAACATTGTTAACAATTGGACTCGAATTTAAAATCTGAAAAGTAGAGGACTCAATTCTAAATTTACAAAACACATAGACTTGTGGTGTATTTTAATATTTTTATTATAAAAAGTTATGTTAAATTCGTTTTTTTAGTTTATAACTTCAATTAATACATATTTAAATCAATTATAATCATAATCAAATATTACAGAGCGCAACTGAACAAATATATTAAATATAGCCAAAGCCAAATTAAAATAAATTTTGGAAAGGACCCGGACATGGTGAGAATGTTTATGTTGGAATGTATATGGAGATAGCTCTCACTTGGTTTACGCAAAGTGGGAGTCAAACATAGGACATTAAAGCCTCGGGGCCTCAGTCATCGCCAACAGTGCCAATGCCTTACTGATAACTTGAATTCAAATTAACCAAAACTCAAATTGACATGAATGAGAAGTGACCCAACCCCAACGATTTTGAAATTTTGAAGCACGAATTGACATAATTCATATAAACCTAACTTAAAAACCAACCTGACTTGTATAAAAAACAAATGAGCAATTTGATCCATATCAATTTCGAAAGTTAGCAGGAAAGTTTTTTCCAACAATTTGTCGTACTTTTAATTATATAATAACAAATTTAGCTTTCGACATTTACACATTCTATCAATTTGATCACGATTCTAAAAATTATTATTTAAATTTTGATTAGTATAACAAAAAAATTTTAAAAATTCAATCTTTTAAATTTTGTTTATTTGGTCATCAACCTAACTTTAACTCCAAGAAACTGTCCAATTGTTTATTTCATTAAAAAAACCCAATTTTGAAAAATAATTGTTGATTAAATGATTGAGCTACAAACTTACAAACAAAACGACACTGAAATTTATAGATAAAACCCATATGTAAAAAATTATTGAATATGCAAACTTCACAGGCAGTTTTGAACTGGGGACGATTGACCTTTATTGGCTTTTAATTATTGAGTATATTAGAGATTGTCTGATCTAAATTTTGTTATTTGTTGAATAAATAAATACAGTAATAAAATAAGGGGGTCTGTGAAGGCGAGAGGTCAATGACCATACTTCTACTATTTGACTTTGATTAGAACAGAGTTTTTCAACCCTTAAATAGATGTAGTCGAAACTCCTCTTGTATTATTTATTTTTCAACATTAGTGGATTTCTTTTCCATTGCTTTACAATCGTTTTACCGTCATTATCTACGTTTATTATAACAAAGTAATTCAAAAATTGAATCCAAATTCAATCCAATCTAATTTAAATTATACAAAATTAACATTTTAAGTTTTTAACTCGAAATTAAATTAATCGAAACCTAAATTGATACGAATTAAAATAATTTAAATTCAAAATATTTTTAATAAACTGATTAAAATCTCAAAATCACTTAATAAAAAATTTTAAAATCTTTCAAACTCAAAATCAATCCAAATCAAATGAATCTAAAATTAATCCTATTAATTCGTCCAATTAAGTGGGATTTTTTTCATATTAAAAGAGAAAAGTTGTTCTTTATTTAGCTTTAGAAAATGGAATATATCCGAATTTTTTTAGGTATAATGATAAATTTAATTTTTAATATTTATATTTTTGTTATTTTGATATTATTTTTAATTATTTTGACTTTCAATCTTTAAAATTAATTAAATTGTTTTCTTTTATTGGGGGTGGGGGAGGAGAAGGCTAACTAGACCTTTAAAATTTTAACAACACTGATATGGTAGTCCGCTTGTCAATTTACGTGCACTTCATAAATTTTAAGTATATATATAATTATTGAAAATTTTAAAAATTTGTAATTAAAAAAATCCACGTTAATAATGAGGTACGCGTGGACTATCATGTGAGTGTTGTTAAAATTTTAACAAACAATTTGATTGAATTTTAAAGGTTGAGAGTCGTGATAAAAAAAAACCCAAAGTGAAAAAATAAATAAATACTAAGTGCTAAATTTAACATTATTCCTTTTTATATAACGAGAGGATTACCCAAAACTTAAAATCATAAACTAATATTAATTAAAATAATAATAATAATAATAATAAAATCATCATCAAGAATGAAGTACACGTGAATTACCACATGAGCATCATATAAGTATTATTAAAACTTTAACATTTCATTACGCTATTCTATCCAAAAAAAAAGACCAAAATTTAAAGGTTGAAAGTCACGGTTAAAAATAAAAGAGCTAAAGTGACCAAATAAATAAATATTAAGGGTTAAATTTATCATTATACATTTTATATTAAAAATTAAATTAAAAATTTAAATACAAATATTTTATTAATGTAATCATGATTCCTTAAACCTTTTCTTTTTCTTCTTCTATTACCTTAAGAACACCAAACAAGTTGAATTATAATATGGAATAGGTAAGGGGGGAACATGTTTGTTAAAGGTCAAAACATAAAAGTCAACATCTTTCGGTGTTGCCAAATAATATAGCTTCTTTTAAATGATATTTTATTGGGGGCATTTCAATTTTGACTTTCTACCTACTAACTATCTATACCTGTCTTCAATAAATAGACGAGAGGACTTGAACCCACGTCCTCTTACATTAACAACAATACTCATATCAATTGAGCTAAAACTTAATCGGCTTTAATTTTAATAACCCGACAATTATATTTTATGTTCTATTCATATATATTAGGTAAGTCCAATTTTAAGCGTGTACTTTATTATTACACTAAAATTCTTTTAATTTATGAACTTTATAAAAATTTTTGAAAATTTTGAAATATGGATAAGCTGCCACGTGAGTTGTCACACATCAACAGGAAAGGCGGGAGAGGGCTCAATTTAAAAAATTACTTTTTTACTCTTTAAAAATGTATAATATTATATATTAATAAAAGTAAAATTGTACTTTGGCACCCCAAAATGATAAGGTCTTAATTTAGTCATTTAAAAATTTATAATGATATTAGCTAATACAATGGTGAAATTGTATTTTAACCTTATCAAAATTTATCACTTAATTTCGATCCCCCAACAAAACTTTTTGGCTTTTGCCCCTGCTCAGCAGTGCCATTAAAATGCTAACGATTCAGTCAACTTTTTTATCTTAAAAAAAAACAATTGGACTAGATTTTAAATGTAGAGGGTTAAAATGATTAAAAAATTCAAGGCTAAATTTATCATTATGATTTTTTTTTCTGTATGATTGATATTTTAACAATTTGACAACTGCATTTTCATGTTCTGTTCACACATATCATGCATGTCAAGTTAAATGTCAAACTGATTGTTTTACGTAAAATAACTTTTCAATCATTAAATATCAATGATATAATAGATGTATCAGATTGATTTGAAAATTTACATGCATGACAAGAACAATTATGTCGACAAATTCAACATGTGAAAAACTAAAATAGTTTTGCATAAATGTATCGCTCCCTTAAGTTAATATTTAATGCATCCAGAGTGAATAAATTTATACCTTGTGAATCAGATGCTGACACGATGTGCAAAAATTTAAAAACATTTTTTTTATTTTACTTTAATATAGTATCACCAATCCAATCACAATCAATAAAATTATACAATTTTTTTTGATCGATTATAAAAGGAAGGTAAAGTCTAAACAGTAACGCGACTAGAGTAACTCAAGCTCAAATCACATTTGGGGCAATGAACATCCTAACTATCGAGCTAACACGGGTTAAATAAAATTATACGTTGAGAATTCATAAATATAAACCTTATATTGAAAAATAAAAGTTTACTATGCTTTTGGTGCAAATTAAATATGATTAATATGATCATATGTCATAATCCATCAACCCCATGCTTTATTAACACAGGCAAATCAGGCCTAAAAGCATTGAAATCAAGACCTTTCTGGTATTGATTAAAGTGAGAATATTGTTTTTTAAATAACAATAAATTTAATCCCTAATATTTATACATTTGTTATTTTCGCCCCAATTCCTTTTTTATTACTTTAGCCTTCAAATTTCAAATTTCAGTCAAATTGTCATTCTTTTCAATGTAAAATCGAACTACTAAAATTTTAATGGCACTAACGTGGCAATCTATATGACAATTTACGTGAATTTTTGATGACATGGATTTTGTGATTTTTTTAATTTTTTTTAAATATTGTAGCCATTTTAAATTTTTATGAAATATATGTGAATTGCCACGCAAGTGCCATGTCAGCGCCGTTAAAATTTTAATGGTTCAGTCAACTCTTACATCTAAAAAAAGGAATTTGACTAAATTCTGAAGGTCGACAAAAGTGACAAAAGTTAAAGGCTAAATTTATTATTATGTTTTTTTTAAGACTTTTTGGTATTTAATAGGACCACACTGAATCATTCGACTAAATTCAGAGTCGAGGCAAGTTAGACCACAATGATAGGCAAGACAGAGCCTAAGGAACACCCAAAGCTTTAGAAAATTTTAAAATTTTAATTAGACCCCTCAAAATTTTTAGAAATTCTAATTGAGCCTTTCAAAAGGTTTAAATTTTAATTAGATCCTCCAAAATTTTTTAAAATTTTCATTAAAATTTTCAATTTTTTTTTTTACATTTTAATTAAACCCTTAATATTTTTGAACCCATCCCAAAGTTAATGGCACGATTCGCCACCAAGCCATAGTTCCACTAAATTCAAAATTGAGTTGGGTCAAACCCCTAAGCATTAAGCAAAACCCTCTCAACATTATTTTCTCTACTCATTGAACTCAAACTCGAAATCTTGCTTAAAAAAAAATATAGTACTCCTTACTTCACTCACTACGCAAGAGATCACATTAAGCCAATGTAAAAATCTGTTTTCAAACTTCCCTATTGAAATTCTATTCAAATGGGTTTCTTTGATTACTATGGGTAGCACTTGCAATTTGTCATTTCCTTTAAAATGTTTGGTGTGCCTTAAAAAAGTTGTATCATGCCAAAAAAGTTCCCCAGATTTGAGCCATTTTTATGCTCTTCTTTTTCCTTTTTTTAAGTTTCTCTTTGATAATGTGCTTTTTTTCTTTGTACTTTTTAGCTTTGAATGTGTTAGGTTACCTATCACCATTTGAGATTTGCCTATGGATCTTTTTGGCTAACAAGTGAAATAGCAAAGCCAATGGTCTAAAGATAGCTTCATAATTGGTTCATAGGATCCATATTTAGAATTCCAAAATTCAAATTTCTAACAAGGATTAAAGTGAGACCAAATTAGATTAGAAAATTCAAAGTATAAGGACCAATAGTAGAATTTGACCTTTTATTAATTATATATTCAAATCCTGTTGTTGGTCTTTGACTCTTTGTATCTACGTAAGTTGTGAATTTAGTCTCTGTATTTTAATTTGGTCAATCAATCAATGTACTTTTCGAGTTATGAAATTTCAGTCTTAACTCAAACGGTAATTGTTAAATCTGTTTGGTTAAATTTTGCTATTAGTTTGACAATATGCATACACTTGTATATTTAGTCAATGTTCTCCAATTGGATTTTCAGATTTCAGATTTCAGATTTTCAATATCGACACAAATAACAACCATTGAATCAATTAATAGGTTTTTTCTAGTAAGCTGATATGACATTACACACACAATTGGAAATACTATAAAGCAATTGTTATAATAAACGTCGATAGTGACAGTAGAATGACCGCAAAGCAATAAGAAAGAAAGATAAGAACACACATATTTTACGTGAAAAATCCTTATTGAGAAAAACTACTAGCAGAGGAGGAGAAATTCACTATGTTGAAAAACACACTATACAAGAGAAGTTCGACTACATCTATTTAAGGGTTAAACAACCCTGTTATAATCAATGTCTAGTCCTATACGGATTCTCAATCCTTCGCCGCCGCAGATCCTCCTATTTTGCCGTTCTATTTTATTTATTTGACAATGACGGGATTTGGGTCACACAATTTTAGCAGCAACTTAATGAATCTAATAACAATCATTTGGTCAGGACTAAAATATTAAAATTCAAAAAGTATATAAACTAAAAATGACTAAAATTAAGTATAGAGACTAAATCCAGACTTTACGTAAAGTATAGGAACTAATCAAAGAATTTAACCTATATATTATTAATACGAGGAAAAATATTTTGAGGGGATTGAACCTTTAGAAATAGATAATGGTGGATGGGGCACCACAGCCACAATGCTACAAGCCAAACTTAAACAGAAAAAAAGCTGCATGAATTTATTTAAAAGCAAGATAGGGCCATCCAATAAATTCAACATGGTGCTGTACCTGATTGTTTCCTATTTACTTTTTGGGTCCATAAAATTTTATAAATCATGAAAATTAATCCTTTCAGGGTTCGTTACCATTCCTTCTAATAATATTATCTCCATAATCTAAATTCAAGTGTTTTTCCCTTAAAATGCAATGTACCTCGTTACTGTACTCGTACTTATTTAACGGTGAGTTTGGATGGACGGTGCGTTTACCTGCTGTTAGTGTAAAAATAGCGGTGGCGGTGAGATTAGATACTGTAACGATACTATAGCGTAAGACAAAAAAGTAAGCTGAACGCACCGCACCCAATCGCCCATCCAAACCCACCCTAAGTTTTATATATATATATATTCCCCACCAAACCCAAATAAAAAGGAAAATAAAAGGGTTAAAACATGTCACAAATTCTTGTACTCGTTGTAAATTTGGAATTCATCTTTGTACTTTTATTTTTAAGAATTTAGTTCCTCTAATTTTCATATTTCAAAATTCAAGTCGAACTGTTAACACTGCTAAAATTATTTTCTTAAATATAAGTTCATTACAAGGTTATTTATTTTAGTTACATTGTTACCAAATGAGTTTTTTTTTCTTTTAATTTCAGAAGGTCATACGAACCACATTAACAAAAAACAACTTAACATTGCTAACACTTGGACTTGAATTTTAGAATTTGAAAAATATAAAGATTAAATTACAAATTTGTGAAGAGAATAGGTGTAACAGTGCATTTTTCAGTAGTGTCGGAAGCAGTGGTTTCGGGGCCACCAGTTTCGTTAAGAAATTTTAATATTTTGATGGTTAATTAATTAAAAAGAACCAAATTAAAAAAAATGTATTTCCGGGACTCTATTTCTATAAATAATAAATATTTACGAAGTTAGTTGTGTAGTTAATTAGGTTTCGGTTAAGTGAATTTACTTGAATTAAAAGTAAATTAGGTATAAGGATTAAATTGCATATAAGGTGAAAGTTAAATTATAAAATAGAAAAAACTAAAAGACTAAAAAATTTATGCCATTGTTTCTTTATGAGGCGGCGTAAGATAGATTTTTTTGTGAAATCATTATAAAACTTTTAAGTTAATATATATACTTAAGTATTAAGTATATATATATATATATATAATAAACAAAATAATAATATAATAATGTATAATAAAACAAATAAAGAATAAATAAAAAGAAAGAAACGAAACAGAAAGAAAAAGAAAGAAAGAAAGAAAAGAAAAGGAAAGAAAGGAAGGAGAAAGCCACGGTTTTAGGGGCTTCAATTGTTCAAAGTTCAATTGGTTAGTCAATTTAGTCTATTTTTCTTGTAATATTTATGTTTTTAGAATTTCGGTGTTAAATACTACCTGACCCATGTCAAAATTTTAGAAATTATTGAGTTTTTAAATGTTGTTAATGTTGAATAATTTTAGTATTAGGGATTAAATTGATAGATTTTAAGCTATAAATGAAAAGGGATTAAATTGTAGAACAAAATGTAAATTTTGAGTAATAGGGACTAAATTGTGAAAATTTAAAAATATAGGGATTTAAGTGAAATTAGAGAGTTAAATCTAGTTTAAAGGTGAAATTGAATGAAAATGTAGAATTAATTGTGAAGAAATAAAATTAGTCTCGATTTAGGGACTAAATTGGAATTTAGAAAAATGTTGAGTAAAGATTGAAATATGCAATATGAAATTGAATTGTATTGTATTGATGAATTTTAATTGTTTTAATTCCGTAGCTAACGTCGTACTGAATCCTCGACTAAAAAGGGGAAAGATAAAGTCGACGAGGAATAGCTCAGAATTTCTGGTTTGTATTTCTATAATCCGAATTTAGTTGTTAATTGTTATAATTCAATTTAATGTATATGGTAAGTGTTGAGGTAAAAATTATTGTGTTTTGCAATTGAAATGGATTGATTTAGTATGTGATGAATTTATTGAATTTATATTGATTAAATTGGTATATATATTGAATATATTGATTATTTGAATTGAAATGAATATTGGTTGTATTTAAAAAGTGAATTGAAACATTATTAACTGTATCGAGCTGAATCGGACATAGATGGCATGCATAGGATTGGAAGAGTTCAGGAATTTCTTTGACTTCGAGTCGATGAGACACTGGGTGTTAATTTACTACTTCGAATTAATTCGATGAGACACTAGGTGCCCATTTACTTCGGTTTAACCGATAAGACACTGGGTGTCAAATTATTACTTTGAATTATCCGATGAGGCATTGGGTGCCAAACTGGTGTGTTTTGGTTGGATCCATATATCCGTCCGAGTCTGAGTCGTGTTAATAGGGGTAAATGAATAATAAAGTTTTATAATTGATATTGAAATGGTATGGTATGAGAAATGGAAGTGAAATAGTGAATTGAAAATAGAATGTGAAATATGTTGCAAATATATGGAATATATGAGTTATATACTCATGAAATGACTATGGAATGGATATTGCAATTGTATAATGAATTATGAAATAAATTGTGAAAAGCTATTTATATAGCAAGTATAAGAATTGTATAATGGATACTACTGAGTTTATACTCAGCGTATGGTTTTGCTTCCTGTGCGCAGCTTAGGTACTTAACTTTTGATCGCTGATTCAACATCCAACAACGATCCCGAACTCAAATGTGGTGATGTTTATCCTTTATGTCGGCATGTACCTAGGGTGTTTAAATAATAGTTATTTTGTGGTTTGATTGTAAATGAGGTTATAAGTTTAATTTTAGTTGATTTTATACATATAAATATGTGTTTGTTTTTGAAGCCATATTATGGCACGATAAATTGAACTAAATCTAGATAGGTGCATGTGAATTTAATTCTATGTTTAAGTGCTCATGAACTAGGCAAGTTGATTTGGATTTGGTATGTTTATAATTTGGATTAAAATGACGCTTTGATGACTTGTTTTGATGATATGAAATGTTTGAAATTTCTGTCTGTTTGATCTGTAAACTTCAGTAATACTCCGTAACCCGATTCCGGCGAGGGATACGGGTTGGGGGTGTTACAACAAGGACTTATAGTATATTTTAACCTAATAAAATCACAAACATTTATGAAACCTCACCATTTTTGTATTTGGTTGCAAGTGGGTTTAGACCTTAGGAAAGCGCCCCTAATTATTTACAAAGGAGCAGCACCACATTGGCTAGTCAACTTAAGAGGGATACAGGTGGGTCTAACCTAACCTGGATGCTGCCATATATTTCTAGTTTTAGCCCACATAGAAAAAGGGTGGTCCCAAATTGTGATGGGATGACGATTCTCACTTTTGAGATAGCTTTTTACATATTTGTTTCATTTTTTCTTGCAATTTTTGACAACCCCAAGTGTCATTTTTCATGTCTTTTCAGTTTGAGCCAAAATTGAATTATAATTTTATGTAAATTACATTTAAGGTTATTAAATTATTAGAAAGTCTACGTTTTAGTCACTCAACTTCAAAAAGTTACAATATGATCACTAAACTATTCGAAAGTTTTCATTTAGGTCATTGAACTATTTGAAAGTTTTTGTTTTAAGTCATTGGACTGTTAAGTTTTTTTTTTAAAGTCAAACTAGTGAGCTCCAAACAGTGATTCGATGACTGATACGATGGATCAATACTCATCGATGAATAGAAGAGCATACCTTTGATCCAAGTCGATCTTAGTTTGTAGATTCATGACGTTCAAAGCTATTTCATGAAAAAAAAAACTGAATTGTAGAAGAGAAGGGGAAGTAGAGCTTTCAATTGGTGTAAGCAGTGCAAATAAGGAAGGTCATACAATAGTGATTTTAACAACTTGGTGACTTAAAAGCAATCTTTCGAATAGTTTAGTGACAATTTTGTAACTTTTTGAGTTTGAGTGACCAAAATGTTTACTAATAATTTAGTGACCTTTGGTGTAATTTACCCTACAATTTTTAAGGAGGCTAGATGCAAATTTATCATGGCATTAACTTATAACTTTATGATTTCTAGAAGGACTAAACCACGATTTTTTTTACCATTTTGGAAGGCCAAGGACCTGCACAGATATCTCCTATTGTTTAAAAATGTCATTTATTGTTTAACAGGTTTAATATTTTAAAAGTTTTTATAGTTTTGCAAATAAAATCTTTTATTTGAAATTGAACGGGAAATGAAAAAAAAAATTTAAGTCATTTTTAAATAGTAAATGTTAACTTTATTACAATTTGGTCATATTTTATTCTTTTTTATAGTATAAGGCTAAATTGATCCATTTAATAATAGATGGACCGATTTGATTAGTCCGGACTACAATCCCTTCTTAACCAGCTTTGGAGAATAAACCCAGTCCCGTGAAAGACTTAATCAAACATATTTCACTAGTATGGGACCATGAACTGTTCCAATTTCTTTTCTCACCATGCCGATACTAGTACGTACCAATATCAAGACAAAAACTATATGTCCACTAAAATAGTACTTATTATCTTGATAGAAAGCCCTCTTGTAATACTTCTTTGACGCTCTAGTCGGTTTTTAATGAATAAATGAAATTTGAGATCAATTTAAAATCTAAGCAATAATTCAAGGATTAATAGTGAATTTAACCATTTCCTTTAATTACATGAATATCAAAATTAAATTAGTGTAATTGCATCCTTTCAAACTTTGCGTGGCCAATATCCTATTTTACCAAATAAAGCCGATTCATACAACCTACAAATTTAAAAGAGTTTAATGCTGTATTTTTTTGGTCCACTAGGCTCATAACTTAGCCTTTTTCATCCCTAGCAAGAAATTCAAAAGCTCACTAAATTATTAATCAGTTTACATTTTTGTCACTTTACTTCAAAAAGTTACAAAATGGTCATCGAACTATTTGAAAGTTTTTATTTAAATCATTGAATTATTTAAAAGTTTTTTTATTTAAGTCATTGGGTTGTTAAGTTTTTCTTTTTTTAACTTCGGCTATCGAGTTCCAAGCAACAATTCGACAATCAGTACCCACCAACGAGTAAAAGAACATACCTTAGATACAAGTCAATCTGACAATCAATGTTGGAGATTAGAGAAGAATGATGTTTGGATTTTGATTTACAAATTTGTGACGTTCAAAACTATTTCATGAAAAAAAACTAAACTATAGAAGAGAAGGAGGAGAGCTTTCAATTAGTGCAGGCGGTCTGAAAAAAGAAGGCCATACAACAATGATTTTAACAATCTAATGACTTAAATGAAAACTTTCGAATAATTTAGTGACAGTTTTGTAACTTTTTAAATTAAGTGACTAAAACGTAAACTTATTAATAGTTTAGTAACCTTGGGTACAATTTACCCAAAAATTCAAATACATTTCATATAAAAAAGGGTAACTCAAAAACACAAAATCAAATAATCTACTTATGGAAATTATTTGTACACGTCTAGTAACCTTTTAAACTCCACAAATAATATCGAGAGTTACACGTATTTTATAGGGGTACAATAAAATATTTAAACTATATATTTAAGAAATAAAAGACAAATATCAATTTTATAAAACTACTCGTAAAATAAAAATACACTACCAATATATTAAATACTCCATCTTCTAGTTATAATTGGGGACAATGTTTTAAACCCAGAAACCAAATGGGTATTTCTTACAAAACAAGATAAAAGAAAACACAACAAGAAGCTCTTTGCCGACATTATTACAGCAAAGTTACATTTTTGTGTTGTTATAAATGTAAATTTTTATTTTTGGCTATATAAGACATAGGCAAATTGGATTCCAGGTCCTACTTCATTATATTGTAATGTGGAAATTCTCACATTACAAGAGAACATGGATGCCATCTAGCTGCCATTAGATTAGAATAATCTAATCAAGTGGTCAAATCATCCAATGGTTATAAATGGCTGTTGAAATGATGTTAATAAAACAAAATTATTAGGTTACAAGAATCCAAATAAATTTATTTTATGCGTAATTAAGAGATATTAAATAATTTAGCCTGTTTCACATCTGTTCCTTTCCTTTTATATTGGTGAAAATTTTGGTCTCTATCAATAATGTTAAAAATATATAATTATTAATATTTTTAAAATCGGTACCGGTTGAACATTTGTTAGGTTAAATGAGATCTTAAATTCAAGTCTCGACTCGAGAATAGAAAAAATAATATTGAAAAGTTTTAATCGAAATCTACTATAACTATCGGACACTGAAAACTCTCAAATAAGAGTTGGTTGCACCAAGCATCCCTAAACTATGACCCATATTTTAAATCGGTCTTTAAACTTCAAAATATTCTAGTTATATTCCTAAACTATTGATGTTATATCAAACAAGGTATTTCGTTATTAAAACTATTAATTTAACTGCTAAAAAGAAAATATGATTTGATGTATCGTTTAACAGATAAATTAACAATTTTAATAATGAAAAACGTAATTGATATAACTAAGATATAGAGATGTAATTAAAATAATTTAAAATAGGAGATAACCCTCAAATAATTATATTGATAAAATAATTTTGCTTTCAAGGTTGAAAATGTCGTGACAAGTGGCTGAAAAATCCACTTTGAGAAATAATTAAAATCAATAAAAAGCATGCAAATGGAGGAATTATTTTGATGTTTTGTTCTAATACTCCACTAATAAAGTTTACTAAATTTAGGAATTTTGTTGGGCAAATTAGTGGGATAATATTTGCTTTTGGATTTTTTTTGTTATATATATATATATATATATATATATATATATATGCATACAAATGAAAGTGGAGTGGGTATTAGATTTGCTCCCAGAACCTTTAATAACAAAATTTATGATTATACCCAATTTCGGATTTAACCCAATTCATTCAAGCAATTATATTTAAAAATAATTGAAAATCTAGTCGATAAAGTCTTGACTAAAATAATAAATTCGAGGTTATGGGAATTTCAAGATTTTAGTTTGAGTCTTATCCTTATAAATATGAGAATTATCCTCTAAATTTAGTTAGTTAATTTGAATTTAAGTAATTGTTGAATTAGTTATTTAGTTCAGTATTTTTGGTGTTAGTTTTGATTATAATTATTGATATAATTGTAAAAAAAAACTTGAAAATTTGAATAAATCAAGTTAACTTAAACTAGATTGGACGATCATATTAATTGGATCGGGAACCAGTCGAGGTTTCAGTCTGAAGAGGGCCTTTGAACCCTCTCTCCACTATATTTAATGAAATAATGAGCCCAATTATTTTGAACTAATTCTCATTATGATCCTAAATCCAAATACATATTTTGGACCAAAATAATTGGGCTATACAGCCCAGTGAAGTGATGCATTTAAGTTTTTTATGTTAAAATATGCTCTAAGCCCATTACTATTTGCATATTTAGAATTTAGTCCCTCTACTTTTAAGATTTAAAAATTCAAGTCCAATTGTTAACATCGTTAAAATTCTTATGTTAAATTGAGGTTCATTACAGTGTTTTTTTGGTATATGGCTACTAAGTGTGTATTTTTTTTTCATTTCAAAATGTTACAATAGTGAATTTAACAAAAGAATTACAATAACGTTCACAACTGGACTCGAATTTTGAAATACGAAAAGTACATAAACTCGGAGCAAATTTTTTTTAGTTAAAAAACACAATAATTTATGAACATCTTTAAAAGTGTTTGATGGATTAAAACAAAAGCAAAACAAGCTAAAAAAAAACAGACCAAATTTGTGTAAATATGGGGTAATGCTTTCAATTTTCAGTTGGGGCAATGGGTCTTCAGGTTGTTGTGTGGGCACATTGTGAATTTATAGCAGTTCAAGCTTAAGGGAATATACTAAGGATGGTAAAACCCGAACCGTTTCGTGCTTTTGTATTAATTGAATCTAAATGATGAGGACTTTTTTTTAAATGGATCTGCGTGACAAAGTGGGACAATTGTAATAAAATTACTATTTTATCCCTTAAAATATTCGGAAAATTTTTCAGATTACACATGAATTTCAATTTAATGTGTAATTTGATGCATATATTTTGATTTAGTGTAATTAGACACATGAAACTTTGGTTCAGTTGTATACATTTAAATAAATCAACAAATCAAACTAATTTTATGTTGAATAAATATAATTATTTGTGTATGCAGATATCAATATAAAATGATGCTATATCAATAATTATATTAATAATTTACGAGAATCGGATCAAATAAAAATTACATGTATAAAATAGCAAAAATCATAGTTCATATGTAGTTTTGAGATTTGTCTCTAAAATAGTTTATTTATAATAAGGATATGTTTGATAAACTATTGAATTTTTTATTTCATTGAAAATGAAATTTTTCGATGTTAATATTTTAAATGTAATCGATAATCATAATTTTTTTACTTAATATAAGATTTTAACAAAAAATTATAAAATAAGTAAGTAGATAATCACTTATTACTTAATATAAAGTCGAACAAAAATGAACAAGACAACCGAGTTCAACTCAGATAAAAAGTAAATTGGCACATGGGGCATGGGACCATTTAATTATTTTAAATTAAGGTTAGTACAGTTAGTAATGTTAGTAGTTTCCTTTTGTTTACAAATAGGGAAAAGTAGGCAAATTATCACCCACACAACCATCCAACAAATGCACAAATTCACCCATCTTCATTACAATGTCTGAATTTTCTTGCCCTTAAATGTACTGTTGGTGGTGGTGGGGACACTCAACTCTCAAACTTCATAACTTTGCTTCAAGTTTTTTCAATTTGGTCCTTGAATTTGGATTCCATTGATAACATGAGATTATATCACATCATCGCCTTTTTCTTCTAAAATAAAATTATATAGAATCTAAAGAATACAAAGTAATTATAAAGAAAATTTTAAAATGGGGCACAATACCAGAGTATCACGCTATAATACCTTAATAAAATTCAAATTCAGGGACTAAATTAAAAAGAACCGTCAAATTCTATAACTAATGTGGATCAAAATGGAAAAAAAAGATACCAAACCCTTTTTCTTCTTCTTAATTTTGGTTCTAAAAAACATCATCAACCACTATGTTATCTTAGTAAATTTTTAAGGGATTAGTAAAAATGGATAAGAGCATGGATGGTAAAATAATTTGAACTCGATGGGTTCCAATTCGACCTGATTTGATAACGATAGATTTCATTTTGGTTCGGGTTTTAATCAAACCTACACAGCATTATCTCGAAATATTTACCAAAATATCTTATATTAACTTATAATTAGTTTTAAAACAAAATCGAGTTTGAAATCAAATCAAAACGAAAAATATACAAATTAAATTAAGTCCTAATCAAATAAAAAACCATCCAATCCCATCCCATTGCCATCTCTAGATAATAGCTACATATTGAGTGCTTTTATTAGACTTTTAGAAAAGGCTATAAAAAATTATTGTATTAGTAGCTGTAATGAACCAAAAGGAATCTATACTTGAGGGCTATGGATGATACAATCCTAATTGCATTGAATTTTCTTTATTTAAAAAAATCATTAGCTAAATAATTATAATTAAAATTAAATTAAAATTTTAATTTATCTGCAATTCAGATTTTGATATTTATATATTTTTAAAAAAAATTTAAAGTTTTTTTATTTAATTAAATATTTATATATATTATTATTTTAGGCTAATAATGACGTCTCCATTGCTACGAGAGCGAGGGCTTGAAAAAAATTCGTATTAAGGTAATTTTATTCACTTTGATGGTATGGCTATCAATATATTGGTTTGAATTCTCTTTTACTCGGTAAAAGTATTATGGAAGTCTTATGTTCAGAATCAAATTGTTTTTTACCCTCTTTACTTAAAAAAATGAACAAATTCGTCCTTATACATTAAATCAAAGAGGAAATAAAGCTTTTCTTGTTAAAATTTTCATCTATTTTACTTTTAAAATTGGTGTGGAAAAATAACCGATAATTACACGTGCATCTCATGTTGACATATATAAACCGATTTTAAACAATAAAAATAGATGGAACTTTTAACAAAATGGCATACTTGCTTCTAAATCTAATTTAAAGGACTAATTTACTTATTTTATATAATAAAAAGGACAAAATGTAATTCAACTCTTATCTATTGTTGGATCTTCTTGTGTTGCTCGAACTATTAGGGTCTTTGTTTTGTATCAAGCTTGTTAGATGCTTTGTTTATATCGAGTTTTGATTACTTTTACTCATAACCCTCTAAAGTTTTATCAAAAGGGAGAAAAATTAAGAAAAGAGAAAGGCAGGGCCCCAAGTTGATATTGATATCTTAACTACTTGAAAATTTTACGTTTTGATCAATTAACTTTAAACACTTCTCGAATAGTTAAGTGATTTAAACGAAAACTTTCGAATAATTCACTAATCATTTTATTAACTTTTTAAAGTTGAGTGACCAAAATGTAAAGTTATTAATAGTTTGATGACCCCTAAGTGTAATTGACCCAAATTAATCCGATTCAAATTAACCCTATCCAAAACCAACCCGACCCTCTGGCCAAGTGTATATAATATATGTATATATATGATATATAAGAAGTAGACAAAGGAATAATAAATAAGAATATATACAATTCAAGAAATCCACTTCCCCAAGTCAGAGATACATTCAAGCAAAAGCTTTTAGAAAAGAAGCCACAAAGGGGACTTCTTTAGAGGGTCTCTGTAAAACAGGTTTTGGATTATATCTACATTAAACTATTCTACCAAAATGGAACTGAACCTCTCTATTAACTCGAACTCGAATACTAAACCTACTTAATTAAGAACGAGAAGGATAAACAATCTGCGAATACATATGTTACAGATATCATTAACGAATGTACCGAGGGGGGGAAGAGGATATTACGATACTGAGTATCTGTTAGCATTGGATCGTCTGAGGTTCATTTGCAAACGGTCTTCAATCTCTTTGCAGCCTGAACAAATCCCACAATCACCTGCAGCTCATCCATTTGCTATACCGAGAAAAAGTAATTCTTTGTTAGGTAATCCAACATTGTCCCGAAAACCGTTAAATCCCAAAATACAATTCAGTTACCTGTGACATGAAATGCCTTTGAACAATATCGACTAGTTGTTCTTTCGACGGATTGGGAATGGCATCCACCTAGAAAATAGCAAAGAGAAAGGATTCATTATACACGAGCTAAAAGGCGGTACCAGTAAAACCAAGGACAGACGGACTTACAAGATTGAAGTGTCGCCAATATCTCCATAAAGCAGCCATCTCTAGTTTGCTGAGGTCAACTTTCTATAGGCAAATATATATATAACTAACATATTTTGGCAAAACCGATAAAAAGCAAAAAACCGAGTTTTATAAATTATATATACCGTGGACCCCTGGGGTGTCGAAACAGAACTCTTAGACTGTGAGTCACAGGAAAGAGACCTGCTCGTAGTTTTGTGAGAAGACCCCGTCGATTTATGCGACTTATGTCTCAACCTATGGGACTTTTGAGTGTCATCCGATGCTGGAAATCGAGAGAGAGAGCAAAAAAATAGGTAAGAATGGCGGGACCAATAAAAAAAGATAAAGAAATGAGACAATGGAGCTTTTTGAAAAAATAGTGAAAGTTAAAGGTGAAAGACACAATGGATCCTATGCACCAACCTCAACTACTTTTCACTAGAGAATATTATCATCCAAAAATCACAATATCAAAAGCATTTTTAAGTGCTAAAATACTGGTAATCTTATATCACAACCTTAAGCATCATTAGGCGTAGCATAATGCTCGAAAAAGAACATAGAAACAAGCAAATTTAGACTCAAACGACAAAAGGGCATAAAGAGAGGCAAAAAAAGGGCTCACCCAAGTCTGATCCGTTCCACTGCATGTTCCCGAACTCAAGGTCGTCATCTTCTTCGTTACCGGTGGGAGCTTCGATTACGCTGAGGGCGTTTCGTTGTAGCTTTACTTCAATGCCATTTGTAAGAACCTGGGATTTTATTAATTAGATAAACAAATATCACTAATCACTATAAGCTATAAAGTAAAATGATTAATATACTAATATGGTCCAATTAACAAATCAATTAAACACCAACATTGGGAAACTACCAAACCAAAATAAGATAGAAAATTGTATGATTATGATAGAAAATTTGGGGCAGATTTTCTTGAAAACTAAGCTAACGAAGGTCAAGTTTAGAAATGATTGCAAGCTAGGTTGCTCGGACTCTTCATTTTCTTTAAGTTTTCGAATGGACCAGATACATTCAGCACTTACACTCAGTAATATGGATTGCAAGTTTGAATGGTTGAAGATAAGCAAATACACACCACACACACACACATATACAGCTCTTGGGAGATTGATATCCAAGCAGAACCAAGATCAGAATTAAGAACATAAAATATGGGGTTCTTAAGCATTTACCAAATCAATTCCAACAAGATCTCAATAATACCCTAAACATGCAATTGAAAAAAAAAAGTAATGTCAACATGAAAATAAATTCCTAAAAATTTAAATTTTTTTTCTCAAAAAAAAGATGAAATAGAAATGCTTTGAAGAAGATTAAAAAATAAAGAAAACCCCCCCAAAAAATTTAAGATTCATTGTACAAATGCAATGATAACATCATACATTAGCTATAAACACTTCAAAAACACCAGATCCATTGATACACACTTACATGCAATCAAAACCCCAAATCCAAAACCTCAAAATTTAAGCAAATTTAGATAATAAAAAAGCTAAATTTGCAATTTTATTCAAAACAAATCTTATACAACAGGACATGCAAAATTCAAATTCAAATTTGAATTCACATTATAAACCAAAAGAAAAAACACCCAAAATCCCCCCATTTCCATAAAAATTTCAAAAAAGAATTTACCAGCCAATGCCATCCACCAAGTCCAACAGCTTTCTTAACCACACCTTGAAGACCAACAAGAACCGATTTGGTACGGTTATTCCCAGTGACAACCACTTTAGTGTGACGTGGCAACACCGATAGCTCTTCTTCACTACTATCTCCATAGCTCTGTTGTAACTGAGTGAAACCACCGCCATTGACGACGGAACTCTCCATTGCTTCCATCATAATTTTCTCCAACTCAGTGAGTCAAATCAAGCGTGTTTTATGGGTCGAAATTACATTGGTGGATACGTATAAAGTATTTTCGTAAGCAAAAACTGAGAGAAATTAAGGGAATATATTGGAATTTTGTTGTGTGTGTAAGAAAGAAAAAAAACTGTCTTTTTGAGGGAGAAAAAAAAGTGTTTTTTTCCTTAGTGAGAGAAAAAAAAACCAAATATGTGAGAGAGGATGTGAACATTGGTATTTGATTATTGGTTGGTTTCATTTTTTTGGCTATTGATCCCGACGACATGAAATTGACCAATAAAAGAACGACACGTACTCGTTTAGTATTTTCGTTTGCTTAATCAAGGAAACGAATGGGAGATAAATGAAACTCATCCCTCTAATTTATAAAAATTAAGAAATTAATCTATTCATTTTAATTTGTTAGAATTTGATCCACAATTGGTCGTATATCTGTATTTTCTGAATTATTCGAATATGCAAATCAGCTTTGAAATTTGATTTCATTAACTATTCGAGTATTTTTATCCAAATATGAATTCGAATTAAATAATATTATCCATCAGATATTGAATTTGCAAAACCGATGCCAAATTTTCTAATTATTTCTTGGATCCCCAAATATGCAAAAATTCTTTTATTTATATAAAATAAAAATTATAAGGTGGATTTAGATATTTGAATTTTCATTCATTATTTTAATAATAAAATTCCTTATTTAATTGCATATAAATTGCTTATTTCTACTAAATTTATGCATAAGATATGAGGATCAAATTTTAATAAATTAAAATAAAGGATTTCATTTCTTAATTTTGTAAACTAGAAGGATGAAATACAAAATTAGCCCGAGATAAAGGATGCCGGTTTGTTTGCAGCAGGTTTCCAATACCACAAGCGGTTTTCTTTTTGATTAGATAGCGGTTTTGTCCTTTAAGGGGGTTCACTGTTTGACTTGCTGTAAAAGATCGGAGTTTGTGGGATTCTTGAAACGACGTTATTGCCCCTATTTTCACATTTCAAACATTTGCTTTCTTTAGTTAAATTGGTTATCAGTCCCTATACTATACATAAGTTTCGAATTTAGTCCTTACACTTTAATTTGGTTATTTTTAATTTTTGTACTTTTCGAATTTTAAAATTTCAGTCTCAAACAAATAATAATTGTTAAATTATTAAATTCTAATATTTCTAAAATCCGATGCCACAAACATTTTATCACATGTTAATGTTATGTTAGTTTGTTATTTTCATATATTGCTCATAAAAAAAAGAGTCAAATAATGGATTTAAAAGGCTGTTATTTGCGTCAAAATTGAAATTTCGAAATTTAAAATGATCCAATTAGAGAACATAGGCTAAATCTATAACTTTATACAGAGTACATAAATAATAGCAAAATTTAACCAAATAGATTTAACTGCTAACGTTTCGGTCGGAGACGAAGGTAGAAAAAATTAGGAGAGTCATAATTGATTTATAAACTCTTGAAGGATCAAAAGGTAATTTTATCATTACACTACTTTATAATTGGTTAAAATATGCCTTAGGTCCTTATGCTATTTGCAAATTTAGAACTTAGTCCATATACTTTTGTTTTTAAGAATCTAATCCTCTATTTTTCAGATTTCAAAATTCAAGTCCAATTATTAACACTGTTAATTTTTTTATTAAATTTGTTAGGTGTCACATTTTGGAATAAAAAAAGATACTCAATTGGTAGCAATAAAATTAAAAAATGACATTGTGATGAACTTGAATTTAATAAAATAATTTTAACAGTTTTAACAATTAGACCTGAATTTTAAAATTTGAACAGTTTTAACAGTTTTTTTTTTGGTGAATTAGAGGAGGGTGAAACCTTAACAACAACGTGACTAGCACAACTCGAGCCTTGGACAATAAACACCCTAACCATCGGCCCAACACAACGGTTTCATTTTATATTATTCAAGTGAAAGCCCTTTTTTATCATTCTTTCGTTTTCTTAGTGTTCAAACAAAATGTTAATTAATGCATTAAAGCACATTTAATGAAAAATGTGAATAATTTTGTAGAAATTAAAGAAGCTAGCAATAGCATGAAACATTATTAAAGTAAAACAATGACAGATTGTATTATTGCTTGATTTAAAATATTTTAATTATAATTTTATTGATTAAAATATGCTTCAAACCCCTGCATTATTGGTATATTTGAAATTTAGCATCACTGTTTTTATTTTAATCAATTTAATCCTTTTTATTTTTAGAGTTAAAATACAAATCAAATTATTATTTTCGTTATCAAATTATTCATGTTTTTAAATGAGTTATTATTATTTTAAAATATTACACTTGTGAATTTAATGAAATAATTTTGATGACGTAAACAATTGAATTTGATTTTTTTTCTTTGGTGAATTACAAGAATAAGGTAAAGCCCGGATCAACAAATGCGATTAGCGTGACTCGAATCCAGACCACACCTGGAACGGTGAACACCCTGACCATTAGGCCATCACATGGGGTTCAATTGAATTTGAATTTTGAAATGTGGAAAGTAGAATAACTAAATCTCTGGAAATAAAATAAAGGCATGATGACAAATTAAGCTCCTAACGTTTACATTTTTGTCAATTTTGCCATTATTCTTTTTTTGAGCTAAAATCGATCATCAACCTTTTAAAAAGAGTCAAAGTTGACCATAAACATTTTAAAAAGAATCGAGTTGTTGTTTTTTAAAGAGAATACTGACTAAAATGTTAAACTTTTAAAATGAAAGCTCGTATGGCAGTTCACGTGTACTTTATACTCTGTTTTTTTAATTTCATGAACTTTTTATATATTTTTTAATTTTATAACTTTTAAATTATTTGTTGCCAGGCAGGTAAGGGCCTGCCCCTACCCCAAAATGGTAAAATATTATTTTAATCCCTTTAAGTTTTTGAAGTTATAAACTATTTTAATGGTAAAAATATACTTTTGCCTCCAAAGATGAAAAAAAACTAATTTTATCCCTTTAAAATTCTAAAATAAATGTATATATAGAGATAAAATTGCATTTTGAACCCTTTGAAATTTTATAATTTAATTTTGGCCTCCCAAAGGTAAGCTTTTGGCTTTGTCCTATTGACGTAGCATATAGGACAAATAGTGTCATATTAACATGAAGTGTCGTGCAGGTTGTCATGCCAATATTGTTAAAAAAAAGTAATGTTTTTAGTCAACATTTTCATTAAAAAAAGTAAATTGACTCTTTTTGGAAGGTTGAAGGCCAAATTTAGCTTTAAAAAAAGAATGGGAGTCAAATTGACAAAATATGTAAACATTAAAGGCTAAATTTATTATTATGCCTAAAATAAAAGGACTAAACTTTAAATGTACAAAAAAAAGAGACTTAAAAGCAAAATTCGACCAATTTTATTCATGTCGGTTCGTTCGGTAATTTGACTATACAGGAAACGACAAGAGAGAAACGTAACGGAAAACGGGAGTTCACAATGGAGGCCGGTCCCACTTCCCGTGGAAGGCGCTACCTGCCGTCAGCGTTTGTCTTTGTTGGGGGAATAATAATGATGTGATTAATCATTTTTAGGGTCAAATTCATTATATAGCCCCAAAGCATCATTCAAATTCTAAATTGATCTCAAAACTTAAAAAATATTTTAATTAAGTTTTTAAAGTATTAATATCGTATCAATCAAGTCTTTTTTAGTGGTTAAAATATTTCATCAATCCTTGTACTCTTCTCAAATTTCAAATTTAGTCCCTTTACTTTTTAGATTTCAATATTCAAGTCCCATTGTTGACACCTTTAAAATTTTTCATTAAATTTATTGGTGTGACGTTTTGAAATTTAAAAAAATCACTTTGGTAGCCATGTAACTAAAAAATAATAATGTTGTAATGAACTTGAATTTGACAAAATAATTTTAACAGTATTAACAATTTGATCTAAATTTTAAAATCTGGAAAGTAAATGGACTAAATTACTATAGATAGAAGCACGTGAACTAAATAACCCAAATTTAGGATCCATACATGATATGGTTTAAGTCCGGATAATTCTAAATAGAACCCATGTATGATTTTCACAAGGTGGGAGTCGAATATAGGCCATTAAAGTCTCATGGTCTCGACATTACCAATACCACCAGGGCATCATTGGTTGTGTGTTTTAAGTATGCTCGACATTAGATTTGAGTTAATATTTAACGCCTAAATGAATAATATAATATCCAATTAAAATGTTTTGAAATTTGTAATCAATTTAAAATATGAGTCATAATTGGAGGACATTCATTGCAATTAATCCAAAGTTTCAATATATTAAGATATTTGTATTATATGTATGTTATTTTTATTAAAAAATGCTAGTTTAAATAACCCTTTCTTCTTTCACTTTATTTTCCCGCCACAATGGGTGGATCACATCCGTCCATTCAAGATGAGACGTGGGACTCTAGCTACCGTCAATCCATTTTCGCCTATGATTTTTTTATCATTATAATATTGAACTTTGTTTAATGGTGTTAGTCATATATTTAAGAAAAGTATTAAATTGGATTATGATTTTCAAGTTTAGGTATCAATCGGGTCAAAATGAAAGTTTAGGTACCGAGTAAGTACAAATTATTAAGTTTAGATATCTCCGTATATATTAATTCCGAAAAAATTTTGTGTTTGAACACCGGAGATGACATATTTAAAAATTGCAACTCGTGTTTACTTAGTATATGGACAAATTTATATATGACATTTTAAAAATAGACTGGGTTGTTAATATTTTAGGTAATTTTAAAAATCCATTTACAATCTAATTACGTGTGTTTATATTTGAACTAACATTTAACACCCGAGCTAGTGACTAAATTGACGAAAAAAACATAATTGATATTATATTGATACTTTGAAGATTCAATTATAATATTGTTGGTAAGGCCTTAGCATTGATAGTTAAGGTTTAAACACCCATGTTTGAGTCCCATCATGTGCAAATGCCATGTATGAACTTTGTTGGTAAAAAACCTCTTTAGTCCCTTTCGATTTCGATATTAAGCAAATTAGTCTCTCTCAAAAAAAATGAGAGCTATTTAATCCATATCAATCTCGAAAGTGAGCAAATAAAGACAATTAATCATGACATTAATGTTTTTCCTCAACTGTAAATATTTTTTAATGGTATAATAACAAATTTAGCCATTGATGTTTATATGTTTTGTGTCAATGTTGACAGAATGCGTAAATGTTGCAGGTTAAATTTATTAAATCAAGACCAAATTGACAGAATGTATCAACTTTAAGGGCCAAATTTATTATTTTACCAATAAAAAAACATGTACAATTGACGAAAAAACATTAATCTTGCGATTAATTGTCTTTAATTGCTTACTTTTGAAATTGATAGAGAGTAAATTTGATTTTACATTTTTAATATCTGGTCCAAGGGGACGTCTTGCGAAATTAACCCATTATTATTATATGCCCTCGAGCATTTATGAGAGCCGTTGATTAATTGGATAAGAAGTTGATTGTATGGATTTGATCCGACAGTGATTATTATAAGCATGGGAGCACCGAATCGTTCAAATAAGTGAAGAATAAAAAAAATTAATTAATTAATTAAAGGGTAAACTACAAAAATAGTCACTTTTGTTTGTCTGATATTACATTTTAGTCACGTATGTTTGAAATGTTATATTTTAATCACTTACGCTATTGTTTTGTTACAAAGTGGTCACTCTACCGTTAAGCTCCACCTTCCTAACGGCAGTCCTACGTGGCAGTCCAAATTAAATTTATTTAATTAAAAACCTATTTTCATCCTAACAACTGGATATTCAAGTTAACATTTAAAATCCATTTGAACTGCCACATAGGACTGCCGTTAGGGAGGTAACGGAGTTCAACGGTAGAATGACCACTTCGTAGCAAAACGATAATGTAAGTGACTAAAACGTAACATTTCAAATATAAATGATTATTTTTATAGTTTACCCTAAATTAAATTAAATTAATAGTGACCTAATAATAATGGAGTTTAATCAAACAAAAGCGAAAGGCTTTTTTATTTTGGCGGGAGAGATTAGCAGTGGCATAATCTTTTAGACTAAACACAAATTTAGTAGTACAATGGCATCGTTATGTGCGGACAAAGGAATTTTTTTTTTTTTTTGTGTTCATTTTTTGCGACGGTATACTTTCATCGTTAGAGGTTGATACGTTGTGAATATCAATGGTATGTTATCGTTGTCATTGTTGTTGTTGTTTTTGTATGTGTAAAAAAAATGTTCATTTCTGAAAAGCAGGTAGAAAATATATGAGTTTTCATCAAGATTATTTGAATTGAATTGGACCGGAATATCGATTTGAAGAAGGGCACGGAATTGATTAATTTGAAAATTGGTATGAACTGGACAAAAACCGATTGAACCAGGCGATTGAATCAGATGTCTAATATTTTTATTTTATAGTTTTTAATAATTTATTTAATCGAAACATATGAACCAATTAGACTGACGAACTAGTGGCTTAACCAGTTCAACCATCAATCTAATTTTGAAAATATTAATTTTCATGAAGCATAAGTAACAAAAAAAAAATGCAAGAAACGACTGACAATGATCATTAGGACTCTAATAGTTATCAAATTTATCAAAAAAAAACTTTTTTTTTCTCTTCTCTTTTCAAACCCTAAGTCTCCTTCAACCAATGGTGTGACCGACCTCGTGCCGGTTGTTGATGATCTTTGTCCGCTCTCCTTTCTATTTTTGTCATCTTCTCTTTTCTTTCTTCCATATTATAAAACACATATTAATAGTTCATGTATCATATTGGACGTTTTCAAAGTACATATATCACATTGGACAATTTACAAAAATACAAGTACCATAATAAAACAAAGAGTTAATTTAATCAAACACCCAAACTATTAGCCTTATTCTAAATTAATCCCTAAAGTTCAAATCAATCTAATTACATCCCCAAACTATTGAGGTTATATCAATTAGGTCCTTCCATTACTAAAGCGCTAATTTAATCGTTAAATGACATGTCAAATCTTATTTATCATAATTTAAAATGAAAATTGTAAAAAAAAAGAGTATTGCAAAAATGAATGTTTTAAAAATATCGTGTTGAGGTTTTCAAATTTTTACTAAAGCTTTATCATTCACTCTTTTTTTTCCAATTTTACTTTATTTTTCTTTTTACTTTTAAAAGTTATCGACAACATTCTATTTTTAATTTTTCATTTTAAATTGAGCTATATAATATTTGACATGTCATTTAACAGTTAAATCAACTGTTTTAACGAAGAAATAACCTGATTGATATAACATTCATAATTTGGGGATTCAAATAGAACATTTTAAAGTTTAAGAACCAATTTAAAATGACGGTCATAGTTTGGGGATGTCTGTTGGAATTAACTCCAAAGCACATGTTGATAGTCTATGTACCACATTGAACATTTTATAAAAGTATAGGTATCAAAAGTGAGATTATCTCATGTATAATATGAACGAATGTGGAGAGCAAAGCAAAATGTGAAATGGAAGCAAAAGAGCAAATGACAAGGCGTGATAGGAAAAGCAGACAGGACATTGGGGCTCCACACTGTGTAACTACTACAACACCACTCTGCCCACTAACCCAGATTATTTTCATTCAATGTTTGTGGATCATCTCTTTGTTTTATGCTTTACTCGGATTTTTTTTTATGCAATTAAGCCATTACATTACAATAATAAAAAGAAAAGAGGTCTAAAATATAGAGATCGAATCTTAAATTTTATGAGCATCAACTTGAAATCTATACAAATTTATTATTGAGTCAGTGTCATGATCGACCTTGAATTAGAGTTAATTTTTATATAGGTTGGGATGGTTTCCGGTTAAGTTAATTTGGATCACGTCAATTTGGGTTATAAATTTTTTGAATCATTTTAATTCAGATCAACTTGGGGTTGAGTTATTACATGTTTAGGTCATTTGAGTTATTTATTGGGTTAAATTATTATTCTTTTTTTATTGTTATCTAAGTCAGGTCTTAAACTTGTCAATTATTCTCACGTTTGGGTTTGAACTAGGCGTCCGTTCCTACATTAAGGCTTACACTTTTTTTTGTCTAAGTTAGTACCTGAACTTGACAATTGTTTCTACATTAGGCCCTAAACTTTAGGATTCTGAAGGAAATATCAAAGACTAATTTGAAAAAAAAATTCAAGCCTCGATGTAGAAACAATTGCCAAGTTCAGACTCTAATGTAAGAATAGTTACTAAGTTCATTTAGTCGAATCATTTCAAGTTGTTCATGAAATTCAGGATTTTGAAGGAAATATGAAAGATTAATTTAGAAAATAATTCAAGCCTCAATGTGAAAACAATTACGAAGTTCCAGGCCCGAATTTGATAAAAAAAATTCAAACCCCAATAACAAAATAATTTCTAAATTCATTTATTTGTATTTTTTCATTATTTTAAATTTGAATAGTTTAAGGTTTGAAATTGGTGGAACTAAAGTCGCAAATTAAGTCAAAATTGAGAGAGATAAATGGGAATATGTGTTTGATATTTGTTGAGATTTAGAGGTACAAAATTGAGAAGAAATTTGGCAGATGGACCTAACATGGAAGTGGATTGAGGGAGCATTTAGTTTTAAAGGAAAAATAGAGAAGGAATAAATAAAATTTGGGCAGACATGTGGTCGTTGTAGGTAAAATGAGCTTCACTAGTATTTTCTTGTCGGTAGGCTGTTGTTTATTTAGGGTAAGCTTTGAAAACACAATAGCTAGCTTTAGTAGGTTGCAAAGATTTTCTTTTTAATTAAAGCGGTTGTTGGGTATTGAGGGTTTTTTTTTTTTTTTAAATTATTCCAATATATATATATTTATTAATTTGATATTTATTTTGTTTTAATTAAATTTGATCTTAATTTTTTAAACAAAATATTAACTGAGCTATTCTTTTAATGATGTTATATGTCACGTCAATAAATATTTTAAAATTATAGAAATATTTAAAAATAAAATAAAAATTAAAAAGTTTAAATAAAACAGCATGAAGTACACATAGATTGTCATGTTTGAAAATTTAATGTTTTAATTAGTATTTTGTTAAAAACAACGATTAGACTTTTTTGGAAAGTTTGATGGTCAAATTTAGCTAAAAAAAAAGAAGAAGAATAAAAGCTAAATTGACAAAAGATGTAAATATTGAGGGTTATATTTATCATTATGCCTTTTTAAATTATAAGGTTATGACACATTTATAAATTGGAAGAAAAAAATTATGTAACAAATTTATAAAAAGATTAATATAAAATTAAATGTGATTTTTGTTGAGTTTAAATATTACCATCTTCTTCGTGAGTATGTATTATTATAGACATATTAAAATATAAAAAGATAAATATTTTCAAACTAATATTTTATATTACTATAAGGTATAACTTTTAATCCATAAAATGAAAGATATTACGCATTTAAGTGTGTTTGAACCTGTATCGTTTAGATCATTACAATAGTCAATGAGGTATTGGCTCAATTGTCAAAGACAAAAGCCAAAAGTCTTTAGTACCTAAGTTCAAAACTTGCCATGCACAATTTTATAGGTAGATTTTTGAGTCCAATCATGTGCGGTTATCGTGTGTGAATTTCAACATCAACGAATGTTGATTATGAGGTGGATTATATGATTATTAGGTAAAATTAAATTTTAACTCAAATCGATTTTAAATTTAAGTTATTTTAAGTTCAATATATTCAAATTTGAAGTTTAGGTTTTTCAAGTTAAACCATTATGAATTGAAATTATTTTGAATTTTGATCACTTAAAATTCAAGTCATTTTGTGTTCAAATTGTTTTGAGTTTAAATTAAATGAATTCGAGTTATTTTTTTATTAGATCAACTGGCTGAATGGTACTAAGGGTGGGTTTGGATGGGCGATTGGGTGCGGTGCGTTTAGTTTACTTTTTGTCTCACGCTACAGTGTCTAGTCTCACCGCCACCGCTGTTTTTACACTAACCGCAAGTAAACGCACCGCCCATCCAAACTCACCGTAAGTGTTTATTCTGAAATTCACTTTAGGGGTTCAAATTACAGGGGCAGTCCGATTTGTGATGTATGAGTTAACAGTAATTCACTCCAACTAGGTTTATGAGAGTTAATTGTAAATATATAAAATCTAGTGGTTTCTAGAAAATGTAATAAGAAAATTGAAGATGGGGACCAATGCTAAGTTTCATTCATTTTTGTTTAGGCCCTGATTTTGAATAAGGCTGTAATACATAACAGTAAAAATCTACACACTGAATATGATAATAGTGTAATAATTCGCTTAGCTTGTTAAGAGCTAGGTGAGAGTTATAATTTAATCTACACTTGTGATACTCATAATTTAAATATCTTACAAAAAAATCACATACCTCTGAGATCTAAAATGGCATAAAGCATAAGTACTTCTTTCGAAGCTCTTTCATTCTACTAGATTTCGGTTTAACAGATGATGATGATGATGGACCTTCATCCCTTTGGTTCCCCATAGCATGCTTTGAGATCTCATTGTTATTAGCTGAATTAGGTACAGAGCTAGTGGTTTTTAACAATTCATTACTAGACGAATCGTTGCCTTCAATACTAACAACAGATCCTGCAAGAAACCAATAACGCATACACAAGTTAACTGACCCAACTTCAAATGTTCTGAAAAAGCAACTCGAAATTACTTGAACAAATAACTCGAAATGATTCAAAGCTTGAAGTGACTAAAAACCCGAAATGATCTCGACTTGTAATGACAACAATCTGTAATTTTTTATAACTCAAATTGATGGTAACATCTAAGATGAGATCTTATTATAGTGAGATCTTGTGAAATCCTTTTTAAATCAACGACTGTGGTTATAAGACAAAACTAAAAAAACTATAGCCGTTTAATCAAGTCCCGTCAAAAAAATTGAAAATTGTTAGCAAAAGTTGTTTTTCTTTGGAAATCAACGTTGAAACCTGTTGAATTTGTTAGAAGATAAACTCACATTTCTCAATCTCAATGCAAATTGTACGTGGCATGATCAACACTGGATTGATTTTTTTTTTCTATATTTTTATTTTAACCGTTGATTTAAAAGGATTCTACAGTATCAGAGGCGAGGATAGTGCAAGGAGTTGCCTTGCCTCCCCAAGATAAATTTGTTATAGAAGCCCTTTAAATTTTGTCAAATTATAAGTTTGTATAATGAAAAAATTATACTTTGACCTCCAAAAGTTTATTATTTATTTTTGGCCCTCTAAAGCAATTTTCTGGCTTCGCCCTATGGGATCTTTAAATAAATACCACCCAAATCAATAGAAGATTAACTGACCGAAAATAAAATTTAAGGGTCTATTTATTAGTCTTAACTTGACAATTTAAAGGTCTCTATACGATCATACAAAATAAAATTTGAAGGACCTAAAGAAATAATTCCTTTTATACCATCAAAACCTTCGCCCTCCCCTTGTAGTTTTCATGCATGGCTATATCATGATACCATATCTCACCAGTAACGGCATATAATAGGACATAAAATGACATGCTAGGAGTAGTAAATATTGTCTACGGAACTAAACTACGAATATGGTTGTCAAGTAATGAAATAAGTCAGAAAAGTTGACATACCTAAAGCAGCCGGAACCAAAACCACCTCGTCCAACCTGTTGGATGCAGAGACATTAAGCTTTTTACCCATGTCATTCTGTTCCAAAACTAGGTCTTGATCTAGATCTTGTAAGAAAGCCATTGAGTCGAAACATTCATCTGACGACATGCTTGGAGCGCTTGAATTACCGGAACTCGAAGAAGATACATGGTTGACGAGATCGTTCATTTCCAGAAAGTCACCACGTGAAAAAGAATCAATATAAGCATCTGTGAAACAATCCATTCCAACATCATTTTCATCTTGATGCTCTGGAACGGGAATTGTCCCTGCAATAGCCAATCCTTCTTTCTCATCATGCTTGTTCACCTACAAGTAATGGCTACACCTCAAATAGACAAACAGAACAGCAACAGAACTTAATTATTCAAAGATGTTGATGAGATGCATTTAGTTGTCTAGTGGTATCTAATCGATCTTAGATGACATCCTAAGACTCAAACTATTCGATTTTTAGTTTCTGAAAGTAATTCGGTCCAGTTTTTTTAACCTTAAGACAAAAATTTACATTGTAATCAACCACGGTTGAACTTCAGCCAGACTATGAACAATTCACAACTTAAGAAGCTATAAATAATTCATGTCTTAGGGGCACCTTCATGATGTTTTTGGTGATTTTGATATATTCGACGTTAAAGCAAAATGTCCAAATTGATAGTTTGGTGGAATAAGCCTTCAACTTGAAAGACTTATGTAAACTGACCAAAGAAAAGTAAGTGTGCAGACGATGAGATACCTGATGGTTGCTCGAGGAACCTATTCCCGTACCGCAGTTAGCCTCCAGAATAGGAGGTTGTGGTAAATGATTTTCAGTGCCAATACGAGCACTAGACACTTTCTCCTGCATTTCGTCACTCGGAACAAGAAAAACTCTACACATAGAGATGGTTTCCTGCATATTATCCAACCAGACCGGCTAATGACTGGCAGGTTGAGTTGATAACTGAAATAGAACAAATGTATTAAACTGTAAGCTTGTAGGACATTCTGTTTTAGTAAAGTACCTTGTTTGCATTTTCGTCGCACAATCTCTTTTGAGTTGCGCTGAAAACTTGCATCACCCAGTTACTATTACGTTCATGAGAGACTTGACCCTTGTAGTACGCAAGAGTGGTTCTCCAACCGATAATATCAGAGTTTGAGAAGACTTCACGGGCCTCCTCCTTGACCTTCCAGAGGCCATGTTCCATATCAGTGTTATCATTTGAGCTAGTCAAAAACCACATATCATCTGCATACAGTAATTAAGTAAGATCAGAGATTGATCTTCTTGCATCATAGTTGGCATGAATGAGGATATGTTTAATGCATAGCACATATATTGAACATACATCTATCTTCAAGTGGCAGACAAAGTGATAGTCCACTGATGGCATAATAGAAACAAAACCTTATCATTTTCCGAAAGAGACATTAATTGAAACAAAGAGTCAGAAAGAGAAATGCTTATTTGTTCCTAATGATGCAATTTGTTAGATTATAGCAAATTTATTGGTAAGTTATGGCAAAAACAATGGTCCTTACCTGGTAAGTATTCGGGCTCGAAGCTGTAAGGATTTACTTCGATAACATTGCACGGTAGAGGAGAGCCACTAGTCAATTTGTTGAGACCGATAAAGAGCTCTTCATTAGTGCTGGTGATAGCAATACACGCAGATAGGGAAGCTGCTGAAGCGTTCATGGTGATCTGATTCTGATTTCAGACGAAAAAAAAAAAACACATCACCAAGGAGTTTATAGCCTATGGGGTGCAACTATAAAAAGGAAGGCCTTTGAAGCTAGTGGATATCAAAGCTTGTACTACTAATCAACAAATAACAATACATTAAACTGAAAATTCGCAAAAAGGACTAGTAGATGATAAATTATATGCACATATAAAATCATGTAGAATCCTTCAAGGCTATCCATTTTGTTGATTGATAATGAACATCTCTGAATAGACCAAGACCAAGCAACCAATTAAATTATTTTTTCTTTTAACTCCAAGGGCGCAATGGAACACCAAAATTTATCCAGATAATATTGACACAGAAAAGGATAAAATCGGACTAATTATTTTAAGGCAAAACTTTTAGATTTAATCAATATATCTTAATCATGGGGAGCTTCTTTCTTCCCCCGTTTGATATATTCTGATTCAGATAGAATTATTTCTCAAAAATAATGAGGGGAAAGTTTTTTTCAGCATAAACACAATCAAACAATTGCACATATATAACTCTTTTTTAAGGAGGGGAACCAAGGACATATGCTTACCTCACTGTATGAAGGAGTTAAGCGGCTGGATGCCTGCGTTCAATCAGCTAAAAGAAAAATCAAAGGAACAAAATTGATCAGCTGCAAGCTATGATTGATTACTTTGTTTGGTTTTTCAATAGAGTGAAGGGGGAGAGGGGAGAAAAAAAAAAGATCAGTATATTTTAGCTTTCGAGTTCCATAATTCAGCGACTTTGGTTGATTTAACGTACACTACTGAAAAAAAGAACACCCAGAAAATATTGAAAAGAAAAGTCTTCCACTTTCTTTTCTTTTCCTTTCTTTTCTTTTCCATCCTTTTCTGACCAACCAAACAGAGCTAACTGGTTTTTATAATTTCAGCTGATTTTACACGTACAAATTATATATTCAGTTGAAACACTGATCACCGATCAATAATGAACAAAGGAGAAGAAAATTGGAAAATCCTTATACCAACTTCTAAGACGAGCAACAGGAAGAGAGAGTTGAGAGCCGGCCTGCCTTGCTTTGTTTCCTTTAATCACCCACTCTCTTCTAATAGTACTACTATCCAACGACGTTAAATCCTTCAATTTTTATAAGCAAAAACCTGAATAAACCCCTAGTTAAGCATTAAGCAACAACATGCCAGCACGTGGGAAGTTCTTGTTGGATGAAACTAACCATGGGTTATCCTAGTTGGCTTGCTTTGATTTTACTTGTGTCTGTTTTCCGAAGGGAAAAAAGAATTGACAACATTATTTCGCCCAGAAAGTGAGATTGAGAGTCATTAAAGTTTTTACAAAAGACCAAGTCCTTTGTCTTGAAAACGAGAGGTTGATTAATTCTAGAATAGTCCACTAGATTCTAGCTCTACTTAAAAAGGTTAAATTTTATGTTTTGTGAATTTGATTGGATTAAGTTTTCGACAACCTGCTGTAAATCATATGTACGTGTATCAATCGCTCAGCCCACGAAAGATTCTTCGCCCCATATGAAGACAATTATTATTATTGATAAATAAATAAGAATTATTATTATGATAACAATAAAGTACATCTTTAATTAAAAAAAACCAATAAAGTACATCTTTACGTCTTTTACCACATCTAAATAAATAATTTTTTTATAATGAATAAATAATTATTTTTAATTCACATCAAGAAAAATACTTAATTTTAATTTATAGTTAGATAAACTTAGAATATAAATTAATTTTTGAATTTTTCTTTTGTTTTATGGTATATATTTAAACATGCATTTTATTTTTTAAAATGTAATATATTTTATAATTACACTTAATACTTATTTTTATCAAATTCTATTCTTCAAATCTCAAATTTTAATTTAATTGTTTTATGTAATCATTTTTAAATAATATTGATTATTATGCTTGAAACTCAACTTAAATTTTATAACCCCAATAGAATAAAAAAATTATGCCTTTGTTTAAATGTATTGAATTTTATGATTAAGACTTAAGAGTTCAATCATAAAACGTACCTCATAAGGCATCCAAATGAAAAGTATTTCTTTTATTGTTTGGGATCGCTATAATTATATAGTAAGATCTTTTCTAAATTTAATTAAATAGTAAGATCTTATTTCTTTTCACATGCATATTTGGACCGACAAGTTTAGTATACTATAAGTGGTTGGAATGTTACAATATAGTCAACGTTGGAGGAAACAGGCATGTATTTTATTTTATTTTAAAATATAAATGAAAAAAACCTGATTTTTAAAATCAAAATTAAAAAGCTCCGAGGTCAAAGAGTGTAATAGTAAACGGGTTTTGGTGCCATATGCATTAGGAAGGATTTCCGGATTCTGATTTGGTTAAGGACATCCAACCCACAACCAACGCCAACAACATCAAGAATAATAAAAGTTTTTATGACGACAGAGAAATTTTTACTAATTATATAAAATATTAAAAATAAATTATACATTAATTCTGGTCTAATATTATACATTAATTTTAGTCTAATATGTAATTGTATACATGAAACTTTGATTTGATTTAATTCCCTCAAATTATTAACACAATTATTTATATAGCATAATTTTATGTTTATATTTTAGATACACATATATTTATATTTATCTAATATAAAAATAAATTGATGTATTTTTTAAATGTATATGATTGAATCAAAATAAAATTTATGTGTATAATTGCATATTGAAACCAACTTTACGTATAATTTTGAGATTTTTCCTAAAATTTAAGCTTATCAATTTCTAAATGTTTATAAAATCGATCCTCAAACTATATCATTTTTCATTTACGTACCTAAATTTTTTTAATCAAAAGTGGTATTTAAGTTGTTAATTTCATTTAATTTTACTCAAAAGTGTATGGCATCCAATAAGAGCATGTAACAGCTCACATGTCACGTTTTTATTAGTTGGTATCATATATATATAGTTAAAATAGAGATAAATCTCAAAACTGTATATGGACTTTGATTCAATGTGTATTTTAATACATGTACTTTAATTTGTTGTAATTATACAAATGAAAGTTGGTTGCAATTCAAATATATACAAAAAAAACTTTAATTTTGGTTCAATTATACATATTTAAAGGAATAAATACATCAATATATTTTCATATTAAATATATATAATTTTTGGTTTTGCTATATGTATACTTAAAATGATGTTGTATCGATAATTATATTAGTAATTCGTGAAAATTAAATTAAAATAAAATTTTATGTATAAAATTATACGAAATCAAAGTTCATATATAGTATTACACAACGAACTAAAGTTCATATGTCATTTTTAGATTTATCACAGTAAAATAAGTTCAAATTAATAGTTTAGATATTAGATACCAGTTTTTTTTTTAAATGTTAGGTACTTAAGTAAGAAAAATAATATCTTTGAGGACCAATTTTGTATTTAAGCCAATTCGAAATAACAACCGTCCTTTGCGCGAGGGCAGACGCCAACCAAGGAGAGTTGCGGTGTCACCGTAACCAAAATTAACTGTTTTGAAAGAGAGGATCCAAACAGGAAAAAAAAAATTGAAAAAAAAAAAAAACTAAAGCTGGTTTCGTCAACAACGAAATTCGAAAACGAAAACAAAGAGCAAAACAGAGTTGAATTTCAAGAGCTTAATTAAATATTATTACCTTGAAGAAAAGCTAGCTTTTTCCAGCGTTCAATCCGTTTGGCAAAAATCGAAAAAAATCGAAAATCAAGTTAAAAGGAAAGCACAAATCTCGTCTTGTTTCCAAGAAAAGCATGAAACGATAAATCAAACATAACAAGCTCAAAGAAGAACAGATTACAAAACTATTTCTAATCCAAGATCATGGCGGATTAGCTTAAATTAATTTGCATGACCGAAAAAGAAAACCTTAAACACAGGTAAACGAGATAACAATTTGCTCACATTTTCCGATCAGTCATTCACTTAAAAAAAAAAAAACTAAAGCTGGTTTCGTCAAAGACGAACACAAAGAGAAAAATGCATGAAACGATAAATCAAACATAACAGGCTCAAAGAAGAACAGAAAGCTATTTCTAATCTAAGAACATGAAGGATTAGTTTAAATTTATTTGCATCACCGGAAAAAAAAAGGGCAAAAACAAAGCTAAACGAAACAACAAATTCTTCACGTTTCTTATAATCCGATCAGTAATTTACTTGGGAAAAAAAACTAAAGCTGGATTCGTCAATAACGAACTTCAAAAACGAAAACAAAGAAAAGAAGAATCACAGAGCAGAATTTGAAGAGCTTAATTAAGCATTATCTTGAAGAAATGCATGAAAGGATAAATAAAACATAACAGACTCAAAGAAGAACAGAGAACTAATTCTAATCTAAGATCATGACGGATTAGCTTAAATTTATTTGCATCACCCAAAAAAAAACTCCAAAAAAAAAGGTAAATGAAACAACAATTTGCTCACGTTTTTCATCATCGATCCGTCATTTACTTGAAAAAAAAAGAAAGAAGAATCACAATATGTTTACGAATCAAAATAGTGTGTTCAACAAATTAAAGCAAGATTTATAATCAGATGAAATAAACAAAAAGAAGAAGAAGAGGGAATCTCTAACCTTGAAACGACAGGAGAAAGAAGAGACTTACTCAGCTTCATCTACGACATGAGGAAACAGCGGAGCTTTGGGAGTTATTTATAGACGAGGGGCTCTGCTTTTAACTGTACATTAACCATGGTTACTAGTTACCTCGCCCACAGTTAACAAGGATGATCGTTATCATTTTTATATAAAAGGAAAAATTAAGCGGGAGATATGACGTGGCTGTCCGTTATTGGCTCTGCTCGTGCGAGCATCAAGTTGAAGAAGAGGAATTTTCACCCAAAAAAAGGGACATAGCAACATTTAGTCCCTAAATTTGATAATAATTTTAAATTGGTCCCTAAACTTTTTTTCCACATTAGTCTTGAAACTTGGAAAATTTTCTCAGTTTAGTACTTGAACTTGAATTTAATTACGGTATGATAATGTGGCATTCTGATATTGCATTACATCATTACTTGAAAATGATTAAAATTTTATATAAAATCTAATACCAAAAATATTAAAAAGAAAATTTATTTTTATTTTTAAAATTTCAAGGAATAATGTGGCACAATTTCAAAGTGCCTCTAAAACTTTCTAAAATTTCCCAATTTGATCATGAACATAGATTCTTTTAAGTTATGATGATATAATATTTTGAGATTGTATCACGTAATTACTTGATAATTTTAAAAGTTTTATATAAAATCTAAAAATACATAAAAATTAAAAAATATTTAAAAAAATTAAGTGATGATATGGCACAATGTCAAAGCTCCACATCATAAACCCTTAACAAAATTTAAGTTCAAAATTTAAATTGAGAAATTAGCTAATGTGGACTAAAAAGATTCAATGACTAATGTGAGAAAACTATCAATTTCAAGGAGTGAATGATACTTTATCCCAACAAATTCCAATAGCTTATCTGGGGGCCGTCAATTTCCTGGAAGCTTCCTTCTTCGTTAAGTGTCTTTTGACTTCGTCAACCTCCAATTTTACCTGATTGAGCTGACTTTAACGAGCACGAGTACCTCTAAATTATGCCAAGTAACTAAACTATTAATAAATTTATATTTTAGTCACTCAACTTTAAAAAAAATAAAATAATTATTGAATTATTTAAAAGTACTAATTTAAGTTCACAAGGCTATTAAAATCGTTATTTTATGGTCTTCTATGTTCGCACCATCTGCATCAATTGAAAACTCTCATTTTCTTTCTCTTTTTACAGTTCAATGTTTTTTTTATGAAACAACTTTGAACGTCATGAATTTGTGACCCAAAATCTAAACAGGTTTCTTCTTGGATATTTGACACTAATCGTCAAATCAACTTAGATCTAATGTATGTTCTTTTACTCATTGATGGGTACTGATTCATCTTACCAAGCATTACCAAGCATCAAATTATTGCTTGGAGCTCATCAGTCGAACTTTTTATAAAAAAATTAATAGTTCAGTGACTTAAATAAAAATTTTAAATAGTTCAGTGAGTTATAACTGAAAACTTTCAAATAGTTCAGTGACCATAATATAATTTTTTGAACTTGAATGATCAAAACATAAATTTACTAATAATTTAGTGACCTTAGGTGTAATTTACCCTAAAGTAATTTAGATTTCGAAATTTGGTTAGGTACACAATTTTGTTTTAATTAAAGGAAAAACAAAGTTTTTATTTTTAATTTTAGGACTAAATATCAAAATTATACATGAATTTTGGTTTAACGTATAAATTTATACACAAATTTTAATTGTGAACAATTTTATACATGAAATTTTGATTTGATTCAATCCTCATAAATTATTAATATAATTATTGATATAGTAACATTTTATGTTTATATATTGCATATACTGAATAATTATATTTATCCAATATAAAAATAAATTAATATATTTATTTTTAAAATGAGTATTATTGAATCAAAATTAAAGTTTCACGTATAAATTTTAGTCACAATCAAAATTTCTCATATATAATTATATTAAATGAAAGTTCATGTATCAATTTGTATATTGAATCAAAATTTATGTATAATTTTAATTTTACCCTTTAATTTTAAAATTAAGACATAATCATTGCACGAATTTGTAATCTTTTGGAATATACGGTCTCTAATCATTAATCAATATACCAACTATATGATTACTCGAGATTCTATAACGAAAATACCAATCAACATATTCGGGTACAAGTTATTGTTTTTACTATTAAATAGAGTTAAATCAATCATTTTTATTGATAAAAGTATCGTGAAAATATTTATATTAAAAGTCGAATTATATTTTATTTTTTTATTTAAAAAATAGATAAATTAGTTATTGTACGTTTGACTAAATAGCAAATTGATCATTCTATTAAAAATTTTATTCATTTTACAGCTAAAAATCGGTCCCTAAATGTCCGCATAAAGTGCACATGATACATCACGTGTAATTGTTTGGTTATTTTGTCGATCAAGACAATTTTTAACAGTGAAATGAATGAATTTTTAATAGGAATAACCAATTTATTTCTTCTTTTTTTTAGTATAGAAGGTAAAATACAATTTATTTCTTCTTTTTTTTAGTATAGAAGGTAAAATGCAATCTGATTCATAATACAAGAGACTTCTTGATACTTTTACCCGTTCTTTCATTGACATTGATATGTATTAGAGGTATTCATTGGTCTAGTTAATTCGGTTTAAATATGACATTAAAACATTTCATACTTGTCTAAACTTGGTTTAGTTAAAAATATGGGTTTGAACATACTCATATTATTTTTATAATCTTGTTGAAAATTATTTATATTATTTCTAACTTAATATTTAATAATTTATATATTTTTCATTTATTAAAATTTTAAATATAAAAAATATGTCATTGAGATTAAATTATAACTTTCCTTTTTCTTTCTCAATTCCCACGCTACTTTCCCTTTCTTTCAATTTTTCCATTCACGGTAAAATCATAAAATATATATATTTTATTTTACACCTAATGGTTTTACGTATGTAGGGCCTTTATTCTTTTATGTTATAAATTAAATAATATATAAAATAACCTAAAGTTTATCTGAACTTATTTTTTTAATGTTTTTGTCCAAATCTTTTTAAATTATGTACGAACAATCATACTCGTGAATAGGTCTAGTATGTACCTTCACCGATGTGTTTTGATGTATTATTTCGGTATCAATATTTTTATTTTCACATACATAATTAATGTATCTTTTTTAAATGTTCAAGATAGAAAAAAGTTAAATTTAAAATATCAAAATTTTGTACCGATTGATAGGGGAGAGCAATTTTCGGTTTTAACTTAAGACGTCTACGCATTCAAATTTTCGATTTCGTTTTAGTTGGGTAGGACGAGTTGACCAGTTTTGACTTCGGTTAATTCGGTTCATTATCAAATTTTGAATCTCAAAACTGAACTAGCTGGAAAAATTGACTTCTTTTATATTATTTTAAAATTATTTTAAATAGTTTTTTATTTTATAAAATATAATAGATATACAACCATATAAACTTAACCTAATAACCATAAACCAAAGATCGAGTAAATCGAAAAAAACTGACAGAACTAATAACCATAAACCAAAGATCAAGTAAATCGAAAAAACTGACAGAACCAATTGAATCAAAATTGCTTTAGTTTGGTTGGTTTTCTCAATTAAAGTCATTCAAGTTGATTTTTTCATATTAAAGTTGGTTTTAAAAATGACACAATTGACCAATTAAACTGATTGCTCTCCCCGACCAATCGTATGGGCAGTTACAAGTTGGTATATGCCAGAATGAGAGAAACACATCGGAATCTTGACAAAAACGGAGCTTAGATTAATTGATATCGATTGAGGACTAAAACAATATATACCAACTAGTAAGGATGGTAGTAATACAATATTAGCTACCATTATCAAATGTTAAAATTACCATGAAAGCCCCCTATACTGGGAGTCAAATTACAATTTGTCCATTTTCTTAGAAAATGGGTAAATTAGTCCCTATACGTTAGATCAAAAAATAATTTGGTCATTTTCTATTAAAATTTTCATTCATCTCTACTGTTAAAACTTGGCGCAACTGACAAAATAACCAAATAGTTAAATATGACGTGCCATTTGTACCTCATGCTAACATATAAAGACTAATTTTTAATAGTAAAAATGGATAAAATCTTTAACAAAGTGATCAATTTATTTTTTAATTTAATGTACATTGACTAATTTATGTATTTTTAAATAAAAGAGTAAAATACAATCCGAGCATAAAACCTTTTATGTATTTAGGGTATGACTAGGCCGACAAATGGCGAACCAGCCAATTATTCAGGTCCAGCCCAATCTCAACTAACCACCCACAATGAACTACTCCAGTGAGTCGACGAGCAAGCAGCAAAACAACGGCGCCTAGGCATATAGCTGACTTGACTCAGTTGAGAGCTCTGAAAATGGAGATCGAATCGAAACCAAGTGACGAGCTATCCAGATTCTTAGATTCCGGCATTTATGAACTACCGAATTCCAATGCCGTCTTCATCGACCCGGTTCGAATACTTAACCGATCCTACACTCGTTTTCGCGTATCTCCTTCATCCTATTATTCCCGTTTCTTTGAATCCAAACACTCCGCTCAAGAACCTAATCTCCCCTCCAATTCTAAGAAGCGAAAACGAAAACCGAAGAAACAACCTCATTCACTCAATGAAAAAGAACAAGCCGCAGATAAGCGTCACCAGGTAAAATTTTAAAAAAATTGTTTTTAATTTCTTTTTGCTGTTCGGTTAATTTGTTTTATGTTCGGTTTAGGAGGTGAGGCCTTTATTGTTAAAGGCGCATGAATCTTTACTCGTATCAGCTGATTTTCCAGCGATTATGAGCAAAATAAGGAGTGATTTTTGTTCCTCAACGGAGCTAAGCGGTGGTGATGAAGAGCATTCTTTCGTTGAGCTTGGAAGAGTTTGGCAAGCTCCTTTGTATGATATAACTCTTGATTTTAAGTTTAGTAGACTGAAAAGCGAGACTGATAATGGAGGTTTGTTTAAAAGTCCTTGTTCACTGGTTTAGTGATTAACGTTTTGTATTTTTTATGATTTTTTTTGTTATTAGTTTCATATCTGTTTCAGAAAATGGAATCAATGAACGGAGAGTGCTTCCAGTTTTTAATAATTTAGTGGTTAACGACACGCCGGAAGAAGTGGAGGCTGAATTTCTGAACAGGCGTTATGTATTACCCAGCATGAGTTGTTTCTACATGGTGTGTTGATTTTCTTTCTTAAAATGCTTAAGAGGAAGATATTTGAAACTTAGAATTCACGAGAATGGTTTAACTGTTATATCGTTTTGATTCTGTTGAAAGTAGATTTTATACTCCAAATTGTCTCAGATTCTTTCTTATAATGTCTGATATGTTCTTATATGTTGTGTCCTTGATCATGTTGAAGTCGGATTTGGGGCAGATTCGCAACATAATACCCGGTAAATATTGCACATCAAGTCCATTCTCTTTAGGCTGCAACTTTATATATATATATATACATGTATCATATTGCTATAATTCATGTTGAGAGATTCCAACATGTTATCTGGTTCTGTGTTTATATTTTATTCTATGTGATATCATGCGTCATTATTGGGTAAAAGTACCACAGAGGCCTTTGTATTAGGAGTCAGATTGCATTTTGCCTCTACTAAGAAAAAGGCAAGTTAGTCTTTGTACGTTAGATCAAAGAGCAAAATGATATTTTTGTTAAAAATTTCATCCATTTCTGCTGTTAAAATTGGTCCTTGTACATAAGCATGATGTACATATGGCACACCTTACGTCACTGTCTAGTTATTCCATCGACCATGCTAATTTTTAGTAGTACAAATGGATGCAATTTTTAACACGAAGGACTAATTTGCTCTTTGGTCTAATGTACAAGGACTAATTTGCTCATTTTTTGAGTAGAGAGGGCAAAATACAACTTGACTCCTAGTACAGGGGCCTCTATGGTACTTTACCCTTACATTTGCTAAGTTTTTCTTTTGCTGCTCTAAGAACCAGTGACACATATAATTAAGATGAACATCGACTTCCTTTTTTTGTGCTTATGCAGCTGAATCTGATAGTGGTTTCAACCTTATGGTTATTGATCCTCCATGGGAAAACGGAAGTGCTCGTCAGAAATCAGTGTATGTAATCACATATTTCAATGTATCAAACACATCACTACTGCTTTTGACAGTTTATACCTTCCTGATCATATTTTTGTGAGTTTCTTCTTGTCAATATATTTTCACCTGTGTTTTTATTTCCCGATTGCTTCAGGTACCCAACATTACCAAACCGGTATTTCTTATCCCTTCCCATTAAGCAACTTACACACAGAGGGGGTGCACTTGTGGCCTTATGGGTGACAAATAGAGAGAAGTTGCGTTCCTTCATTGAGAAAGAGCTATTCCCTGCATGGGGAGTTAGATATGTGTCTACTATTTACTGGTTGAAGGTGACTCTCTCACCTTTTTTGTCTTCGTGTGTGTTTTGCACGAAGTTGAAACAATGCTGATTTGCAAATTATCATTTAGATTGGGTTTTGCTTGAGATTTTCAGGTGAAAGGAGACGGTTCATTGATCAGTGATCTTGACCTCTTTCATCATCGGCCATATGAATGTCTTCTCCTGGGATACTGTCAAGGAAAAGTAATAAACATAAGCTATGCATTATACATGCTTTTAATTGCTGGTTGCTCTTGACTAGATTATTTTTGTTGCTTACACTGTGGAACTTTTGCAGGAAATGGATTCAAATTGCCATTCAGTATTTAGGTCGATAAAAGATGAACATATTATCATAAGCATTCCTGGAGGTTACTCTAGGAAACCCCCAATTGGAGGTATTATTTTATTGATGGACTACTTAAATAGTTCCCATAATATATGGTTGCAAGCATTTTTACTCTTACACCATGCCATGGGAGATTTTCTTGACCAAAAATGAACTATTTTCTTAATATTTTCTTGGTAAAAAATATCTTTTCTGGCCCTCTCAATATTGATATTGAGCAAATTGGTCCCTCTAAAAAAAAGTGGAGCAATTTAATCTCTGTCAATTTCTAAACTGAGCAACTAAAGACTAACCATTGCGTTAATTGTATATAATTTCGACTGGTATAATATCAAATGTACCCCTCAAAGTTTACACATTCTTTCAATTTGGTTTTGATTTAGCAAATTTAGCCCACAAAATTTGTGTAAATTTGCAAATGTTGAGACTAAATTTGTTGAAACTTTTAGAACCAAGACTAAATTGACAAAATATGTAAACATCAAGGGCTAAATTTGTTATCATATCAATCAAAATTATGTACAATTGATGGAACACTATGATTAATTGTCCTTAATTGCTCACTTTCAAAATTGATAGGGATTAAATTGCTTCGAATTTTTTGAGAGGGACTAATTTGCTCGATATTGAAATTGAGAGGGACTGAAGAGGTCTTTTACCTATTTTCTTCTTTCGTATATATCATCTGAGAAGGAGTTAATTCATTTTTTTATGCTTATGAAGTAAATGCCTCTGTTATTGTGATAACCAACTTTTACATGGCAACTCAGTGCTTGAATTTTAACTCATATTAACTCTTTTCTTTCTTTCCCTTTATAGAATTACTGTTGGACCACGTTCCTGGAGTTAAACCTGCTCGATGTATTGAACTCTTTGCTAGAGAAATGTTAGGTGGGTGGGTTTCTTGGGGAAATGAACCTCTTCACTTTCAGGACTCGAGATATTTTGAGACAGTGAATACATAGATTTTCCAGGGGAATGCCATCTTGTTGGAATCTACATACTAAGGTCACCTGGCATATAGATTGCTTGGTTCTAATGTCAAATCCCAAAGCACACTATTCTAGCTTGGATGGCTGTTATTAACAGGTTGGCAGATACAATGAGCAAATGGAGCCTTTCAATTGAAGACAAAAGCTGTATATTACTATATTGTGCAACCAAGAAGCAGAAACTGGAACTCATATGTTTCTTTTAGTTGTCATTAGAGAACTTTGAATATTTTTATATCCAGATTTCGGAGGCATGTTAGCGATTGGGACACTGAATTTAATTGGGCCTTGTAAAAGGTTGAGGGGCACATAGTGATTGCTCTCCTCTCCAGTTTGCTTTGAGTTGGACTGCTTCGATTTACTATGTTAGGCAAGAAAGGAACAGCAGATTCCTTGGGCTTCTGTATCTAGTACACAAAATTTTAAAGAATAGCCGGTGATATTCCAGGATGGTTACACGGAATTTGAAGCATTGCCGATGATCCTGTAAGTCATGCTCTGTGTATATTTGCTTAGTTAAATTCACTTCTGTTTTATGACATTTTGTGGTTTATTTGTAAGTTGCAGAATTGTCTTCACAATGGCAAGGTTACACCCTGATTCTCGATTCTATAATTTGGCTTATCCGAAAAAACTAGAAAAGTTCGTATGATATATATTTTTTGCAACATCACGTGATGGTTGTTTATACCGAAAGAAAGAGACATAATGTGGCTGAAAGTAAAGCTGATGCAATGTTAGTCTCATCTATCTAATATAGATTACAATAACATTTAATCAATCTTTTACATCTAACTTATTGAGAAGTTGATAAGTAGCTACTACTCTCTGTACATCTCTTTTAGTTTTGAAAGGTCTCGGATGGAAAACAGGGATAGTATCTTCTCGATTAGGGGATGTAATTGAGTCGAGCTGAGTGTAAATACTGTCAAGCTCAAGCTTGAAATTCGGAGTTTGATACTCAGCTCAAGCTCAATTGAACTTTAAATTTGAGCTTGGCTCGAGATATAATCAAGCTACTTGAGCTCAAGTTCGGTTCAATAATTAAGCTTAGGGTTAATAATATATATTAAGGGTGATAATGTAAATTAATAATATAAAAATATGAAAAGCTTGATAAGGCTCGCGAGTATTCAAGTCGAGTATTACTATGCTCAAATTCAGCTCGATTGATAGCTCGAGCTTGGCTCGGCTATTATTGAATCGAGCTTGAAGTTTTTTCAAGTGAACTCGAGTAGCTTGTGAGTTCCATTCTCTCATTTAGACCCCTATTCTCAATGCATTTAGTACAAACTTTGCCTTGAAGTTGTCCCCTTTGTCTAATCTTCCTAGTTCTTGTTCTAACCACCGCAACTTTTATTATTTTAGGAAGGTTGTGCTTCTTTCTAACGTTGTGTGCATCTTTTGGATCACAGGTAGCTAAATCAGCTCCTTTAGGTGGTAGACCCAGTATCCATTTTGCATCTTCGAGTCTCTTGTGAATTTATGGCCATGGACATTGAGATTTCGTCCTTCTACGTTTATGTGACGCAATTAGGTAAGACAAAACTCTCGATAGGAGTACGAGAAAATATCAAGAAGATAGTGAGATTTTATTCCCGGACTCATTTGGTTTTGCAGTTCTTGTTTTTCTTCAGTGGGAAAGAACATTCCAAGCTTGTTTGATATCGTCCTTTGTCTGCAAGGTGAGCATTCCGACAGTTTAGTTGTTAGTTTGGGCATTTCAGATTTAAAGTAGATTATATTTAAAATATATGGATTAATTATAGGATGAAATTGACCTTGAAATAATACTTTTGATTTTGTCTCAACCTACCTGATATATTTTCTTTTTCTACAAATCTAAGCCAAATATATATTATGAAATTTAAAAAATAATAAAAATATATATAAAAAGTATTTTTAAAATTAGATAATATGTTATATATTATTAAAAATTATGTTTTAGAATGTATATAAATAGTTAAAATTTAAGAAGAATATTTTAGCAGAATGAACATGATGAATTTTATCTATACTTGACCCAAAAATTTTAATTTAAAATCACCATCTTAAATTTTGTATGTTCAATAATTAGTCTATTGCTTACAAGCTAACCAACACAAATTTAATTGAAAATTAATTAAAATATCTTTGTTTTGTTTTAAAAGTAACGAATATTATTATGATGTTGTTTTGTTTTTTTAATTATAACTTTATATAAAATTTGTAAAAATAATTAAAATTCAAAATAAATTCACAAATGATAATATGTGAACTTAAGACATCAAATTTCTTAAATCATCAATTTTACTATTTCAATCAAAATTATTTGATTTTTACGTAATTTTTTATAAATATATTTTTAATCATTTTAACATATTGTGAGTGTATTAGAATTTAGTATTATTTTCTTTTTATCAAATTGTTTGCATTTTTACTAATTATTAAAATTAAAAAAATCATTACTTAAATATTATTTTGTATTCTTTATTTTTCCGGGGCATAAGGGGTGTATCACAACACTAGTTTTAATTATTTGGTTGACTTTTATAATGATTTTTGTAATTAATTGATACGATAGATTAACTTTTAATAATATTTTATCACTTTGAAAACTTTCGTAATATTTTGATAACTTCGACTTATTATCCTTAATATGATTTACTATTTGATAAATATGATAATTTTTTGGAAAATTAAAATAAAATGCTGTGAAATGGAAGCCGAATTAGTTACGGCTCCAAGCCGGGTCTTATTCGGACAAATGGGCCAGCTCATTAAAAGTACGTGGCGTAATGTCGACGGTTTTAGAACTGGGATTATCCAATAAAAATTTAATACGTAAAAGAACAAATCCTATAAACTGGTCTCAACGTATTACTTGATAGCTGCATCTTAAAACTCGGTTCGAACCGGGTTTAATCATTCATATATTTAATTTAATGGTAAAAGTATCATAAAGCTCCTGTAATACGAGTTAGATTATATTTTGCACTATTTGCCCAAAAAATGAGTAAATTAATCCTTATACATTAGAGCAATGTGAAAATTAGTTCTTCTATTAAAATTGATCTTTGTACATCATACTTGATATACATGTGGCACATTACATCATAGATAAAATTTTTAACAAAAGCGACTAATTCATTCTTTGATATAATGTATAGGAACTAATTTACCTATTTTAAATAGAGAGATAAAATACAATTTAACTCTTAATATTTAATTTAATCGATTTAGTTAAAGTTAATTATATAAAGTTAGAGTCCACTACTTAGCGAATTTTAACATATACATTATTTTTAATTTTATAATATATGAAAATTTAATCACAATCCAAATGACTTTTATTTGTGCTTTATTTCTAACACTTTGAGAAACAATAGAAAAAAATGGGTTTGGGTTAAATGGTAATATTAATCAAAACTTCATTTTTATTTTTAATCGGACCAGCCATTTCTTTAATTTTCAATTCACTAGATTTGGTCAAAGTTGATTATGATGATTAATTTAATTTTATAAGCAATGAAAATAGGTCAACTTCTAGTTATGAGTGTTATTTGAATGGGAGAGAAGCAAAATTTTAATTTAACTAATTTAAGGGATAAGGTAATATTTTCAACTTGGTCCCTGAATATTTGACAAATTGTTTTAGAGTTGGTTCATGTGATTGTCACGGGCCACCCACAAACGAAGCCATTGCCTAATGTCGCACTATTTGCTAGGTTAAAGTCTAACCTCAGTGGCATTAAACAATATCAAAGTGCCATGTCGTCATATAGCCAAAATTGAGAAAAAATTGTCAATTTACAATGCCAATTTAGGGAAAAAAAATATTTAGGTCTAAATTGAAAAAAATTACCAAGTTCTTGCTTTATCCATTAATTCAATTGGTAAATTCCAAATAAGGTCCCTAAATTATTAATAATTTCACATTTTGATCATTTAATTTAAAAAGTTATAAAATGATTATTGAATTATTTAAAAGTTTTGATTTAAATCGTTGAACTATTCGTAAATTTTTATTTAAATCATTGGGTTGATAAGTTTTTTTTAAAAAAAAGTACGATTGGTGTATTAGTACTCGTGAAAGAACATACCTTTGATTAATGTTGATCTGACAGTTAATGTTAGAGATCAAAAAAAAAAGTTGTTTGAATTTTGATTCGTACATTCATGATGTTTAAAGTTATTTTATGAAAAGAATTTAAGTTGTAGAAGTGAAGGGAAAGAAGAGGTTTTAATTGGTATAGACGATGCAAATAGAGAATGATATACACTGATGATTTTAGCAACGTAATGACTTAAATGAAAATTTTTTAACAGTTCAATAACTATTTCATAACTTTTTAAAATTAAATGACCAAAACTTAAACTTACTAATAGTTTACTTAGCTTCGATGTAATTTACCCTAATCGAACTGATGAACCGGCTCATTGTCTAGTCTCACCAACCCAAGATGGGGAACCTTCATGAACTCGAATTCTTTCATATTTTTATATTGAGAAAAAAAAATGCATTATTTTGTGGGCATTTGATTCGCCATTTCCCGCAGTCATAAACCTTGGTTTAGGATAGAATATAGCGAAAATTTAGTGTTTGGAAAAAAAAAAAAAAAACAGAATCCATGGCTATTTCCTCAGATCCAAATAAACCTCTCCTTTCCATTCATAAACTCTCTTTTAATCCACTTCACTTCCCTAGTCAAATCCAAATTCTAAATCCAACCCATTGATTATCTCTTCAAATAGTCAAAACCCAAATTTCCTTGCACAAAATTTGATCCGAATTTGTACCTTTTTTTTTTTGAAAGCAGCATGGAATCCGAACTCAAGGACTTGAATTCGAAACCGGCGAAGATTCAACAACCCGATCCGACCCATGACGATACTTCCTCCAAAGACGACCGCCCCTTACTCAAACCCGACTCCTCATCCACCGCCGCCGCCAACATCCACGAGCTCGAGAAGAAATTCGCTGCTTACGTTCGTAACGACGTGTACGGTACCATGGGACGTGGAGAGCTCCCATTGAAGGAGAAAATCATGCTTGGGATCTCCCTCGTTACGTTGCTTCCCCTTCGAATCGTTTTTGGGATGTCCCTTGTGGTTGTATATTATATGATTTGTAGAATTTGTACTATGTTCTCTGCCCCGAACCAGGAGGAGGAAGAAGAGGGTTATGCTCACTTGGGTGGGTGGCGGCGGGCCGTGATTGTCCGGTCGGGCCGGTTTCTCTCTAGGTCTTTGCTATTTGTGGTAGGATTTTATTGGATTACTGAAACTCATAAAGATTCAGCTAATACCAAAGAGAACTCAAAAACTGAGGTAATACCAAGTTCAATTTGATAGCTTTAAGGAGGATTTAAATGCAAAAAACTTCAAATTTTTAATGATTTTTTGTGTGATTTTTTATAGGGTACCCATCAATTAGAAGAGCAAGAAAAACCTGGGGCAATTGTATCTAATCATGTTTCATATTTAGATATCTTATATCATATGTCCTCTTCTTTTCCAAGCTTTGTTGCTAAGGTTTGTTTAACTTATCAGTCATTCTTTTATAGTTTTGATTATGTTATAAAAAGTTAAAATTTAAATTTTGCTGCTTTAAACTGATTTGTTTCTGGTTTATTTGTTTGTTTGTTTTTCAATTGGAACCCTTGGATTTTATTTCTGAAGAGATCTGTGGCTAAAATTCCTCTAGTTGGTCTCATCAGGTGAGTTTGTGATTCGGTTGTAGTCGTTTTTTTCATTATCGAATTTGCTGAGGGGTTGGAGACCCTCTCAATATGTCAGGTATTATATTCTCGTGGTGTCTAGGTACCACTTGAGCTACTTTTGGCTTTCGGCATGGTCATGTGAACTTGCTAAGCTCTCGGCGTGACCATGTGAGTCACCCCGTTCAGCAAAATCTTAGGGCTAAAACCGAGCAGAGACACCTCGAGAATACAATACCTTAGGTGAATGTACCTGGCAGATCTCTCTATTATAGGGATTGGATCAAATTAGTCCCATACTATTAAAAAGAATCAAATAAATTCAAATTTCAACAGATAATATTTAATGTTTTAAAAATGTCATTTGCTATTAACAAAGTTAATATTTTGAAAGTTTTTTTATGGATTTACAAATGGAATCTTTTGTTTGGAGTTGAACTGCAAATGGAAAAAAAAAAAATTTCATGTCATTTCTTAACAATAAATGTTAACTCTGTTACAATTTAGCCTTATTTGATTATTTTAATAATATAGAGATTAAATTGATGCATTTAGTAGTAGGGGACTAATTTGATCCCCTCCTTATTTGATCATTTTTAATAGTATAGAGATTAAATGTTAACTCTGTTACAATTTAGTCTTTTATGGTTATTATCCGAATACATGTCTTTGTTTCGGAAAGAGTTGCATTCTTGCAAATTTTTTTTTTGACGGTTACCTATTTATTTGGTTCTGTTAGAATTGTGAATGATATTTTGGCTTGTTTGTTACAGTAAATGCCTTGGTTGTGTCTACGTCCAGCGAGAATCAAAATCCTCAGACTTCAAAGGTGTTGCAGGTAGAACAAATATCAACCTTGAAACGTGCTCTTCGTCACATACTATTGATCTAAAGTACAATGCATAAACGGTATTTCTTTCAGGTGTTGTGACTGACAGAGTTCGTGAAGCTCATCGTAATGGATCTGCTCCAATGATGTTGCTCTTTCCAGGTTAACTGTCGTTTTGATCTGCTATGTACATTTGTATGTATGTACGTATTTATGTATGACCGTAGCTGATATTTCCTAGTTGTTTGATTTGTATTTCTTTTGACAACAGAAGGAACTACAACCAATGGGGATTACCTTCTCTCGTTCAAGACCGGTGCGTTTTTGGCCGGAGCACCTGTGGTGCCTGTTATATTAAGGTATCCATACCAACGATTTAGTCCAGCCTGGGATTCAATAACAGGGGTGAGTATTTCTCGAGCAAATTCAATATAGATTTTATAAATTTTGATAATAAATCTATTGGTCTAATTGTGAATTTCATCCCTCTATTTTACTAAAATAGAGCAAAATTTATTTGTTCCTTTGATTAAGTAGCTATGTAATACATTGAAATTGTTATTAAGATGGAAGATTACAGGGACAATATATAGCATGATTTATTTCTTCATGCAAGAAAACAATGAAATCATAATAACTTTACCAGTTTTTTCCATGCTGCTGCTAATGTTCTGTATTGTTCTCCGTAGGTGCGTCATGTTGTTTTTCTTCTATGCCAATTCGTAAATCACATGGAAGTGATGCACTTACCGACCTACTACCCCTCACAGCAAGAGAAGGACGATCCGAAACTATATGCCAATAATGTCCGAAGATTGATGGCAACTGAGGTATGCATATATCGAACCGTCTTATCGGATCATCAAATATTTAGTCATATTGATTGATTGTTGGCGCTCTTAGATACTTCTCTTACCATCACTCTGCACAGTTACCATTAAAGCTAAACTGACCCTTGAGAAAATATCTATCTTAACCAACTAATGATGGATGTAAGCCCGTTGAACCACATTTGATATTTCTTGTGCCGTGTAGTCACCGATATGCAGTAAAATGACCATAAAATCTTATGGTAACATGGCACACAATTAGTCGAATCGTCATTCATGTTGATGCCAGTCTTTAACTCTCAGTTTAATTTTGTGGTTGCAGGGTAATTTGATAATGTCTGATATAGGACTGGCCGAGAAGCGAATATATCATGCTGCTCTCAATGGTAATAATCGCCTGCCTAGTGTTTTGCATCAGAAAGACGATTGATAATTTCTTGGCCTTGCTCCCAAACAAATATCGAGTCTCAGTTAAGTTCCTTAGTTTACACCGGTATTTTCCATGAACGCACTGACTAAACCGTAGGGTTTGTTTCTCGTCGCCATTTGCTGTTATATTGTAAACTTTATTCTTGGTACTTGTTGCCATTAGATAAAGATTATAAATACAGATTCAAATTTCCTTAAAAGAACTGAAATGCTACTCTTTTACATTTTTGTCTTAATATGCACGTATCTATGTGCATGTGTGTGTATATATGTATGTATGCATGCATGCCACTTTTTTACATTTTTTTCTTAATATGTATGCATGCATGCCATTCTTTTTACATTTGTCTTAATATGTATGCATGTATGCATGCATGCATCTCTTTAAATCATGTCTTTGAACTTTGATGTCTATTCATTTTCAGCTGCTATAGATCCAGGGAGTTAATTATGGTCAGTAGAGGAAGCTATAGTGTTTCGTCATTTAATCGCCTTTGCAGTCGAGGAGCTGAGATTTTTATAAGTCAATGGGGGCTTTCATCGGTTTGAATCATCTGTCAACTGTGTTATTCTGGTCTTTGGGCGTTATATCCACAACATATAACATTACATGTATGATTTTCAGGTAGGTATGATGCTACGAGATCAATGTATCAGAAACGTTTGTATCATTATTAACATTGTCCTGCCAATACCATATTAGAGAAATCCATTCATTGCTTAACACTTTTGTTGATTCTATGGCTCAGCAAGTTTCCGACCACCAATTCGAGCCGATACATATCGTCCTTCCCCTTTTATCTTTCACTCGAATCAACGAATTAAATCAATTACATTGTCTTAGAGACTAAAAGAACACTTTGAAACAAGATTTTAACACCACATTAGTGTTACATACATGAGAACATACATCCCACAATTAAGACGACAAACACCGAAAGAAAATCTCTAATTGCAGATGAATGTTAAAACCCGATTGGTTGTCTTACCTTTTCAACATGACACATTGTTCGATTTCTTCGAATCCCAAGGTGGAAAGCAGCCTCTTAAGGGTGATTGTAGGAGTAACGAGGACTTTTGCCGCATGGAAACCGAAGATAGGCAACTAAATGCGCATCTCAGCCTCCTTTTCTCACTATCGAAAGGTTGATAATTCGGATCGTGCCGCACGACTGAAGTCTTAAGGGCTTCGGGAAGAATGCAACTGCACATTGAACCTATTCTTGCAAGCCGATTTACCCATTTCGGAATGTGTTTCCCTGTCAACCTGTGACAAATATCCTTACAGAAATGGTTGCAGTTCTTGACGATCAAGTGATACGTATCTCCATGATACCTTGTCGAATTACGCTCCATGAATTCCCGTACTTTGATAGGATCCAACGATGTTGTCCCAATGAATATTGATTTTCGGAACTGGAAACCCGGGCACTGTCGTGGTTCGACCTCGAAAACACCACTTGTTGGGTAGTCATGAGCTCCAAATGCATACTCCACACCGTGAACTGTACAAGAATCCGGTTTGGATATCAGAGAAAGCTAAACCAGCTTGCATTGGACGGAAACGAGATAAGGACAGAAACAAAGCTTACCTTCCACACCGGAATGAAAGATACCGAGGCCTGCCCAATAAAAGTAGCCATTCATAGGGGTTAAGTCATAGACGTTGAGATACACTGGTGCACAGCCCGGATTGAAATTAGTTGGTTTCACCTTTTGGAAAAAACAACGAGATGCTGATTTGTTTTTCAAAATACGTGGCACCACCAGTTTCCATCTCTTCTTTTTCTCGAAATCCATATATTCTTCAGAGACAAAACCAGACTCCGATTAATGCTTATACAACCTGGAGTAAATTACCCGATATTAGCTATCTAATTCGAAGTAAAACTATCTCATAATCATCACAGAAACAAAACAAGACGACAATGGGTACCAAAAACATAGCAACCGATTATAGCAACCACAATCATTCCGTGTTGGCATTTGAACACGTTCATCGTCCTCGTAATGAAGATTGCAACAAATACCATCTTCGAAAAAGTATTTTTTTCACCTAAGACAACTCATTGAGTGAAGGCACCATAACAATACAATGGAGGTCTCAAACTCTCAGCCTTAAAAAAAAAAGTTGCATATGAAATCCCTCATTCAACAACAAATATCAAGGATCGGAACGGTTTGAAACACCGAAAAAAAACTCATTGCCTAAGGGTTTATTTATCCTCTCAAGAGTTCGAAGGGATGGATTTTGCTGGTAAAAGTACCATGGAGGTCTTTATACTAGGAGTTCGGATTGCATTTCGCTCCCTCTACTCAAAAAATGGGCAAATTTATCATTTTATGTTAAATCAAAGAGTAAATTGATCCTTTTGTTAAAAATTACATCCATTTCTTCGGTTAAAAATTGGTTTATGTACGTCGGCATGAGGTACGCATGATACACCACTTGTCACTGTTTGATTATTCTGTTAGTCATGCCAGTTTTTAACAGTAAAACTGGATGAAAATTTTAACAAGAAGGACCAGTTTGCTCTTTGATCTAACATACAATAATTAATTTGTCCATTTTTTAAGTAGAGGGACCAAAATATAATCTGACACTTAATATAGGATCTCCATGGGATTTTTACCGATTTTGCTCTACAAGGAAGGAATTTAACAAGTCATATGATATAAAAAAAAAAGATTAATTTCACTAGTCTTCCATAATGGTTAGCAACTATCTTTAATTCTTTATCATCAATTTATTAAATTAATTTTACAAAATATATTTATACAAATTTAAAAGATAATGAACACCAACAACCCTAAATTCCAATCATTTAAGTAGTCAAAACCAAACTAAAATATATATAAAAATGGTTAAAACATGCCTATAGTCCCTGTACTTTTCAAAAATTAGAAATTTAGTCCTTGTGCTTGTATTTTTAGGTTCAGATTTCAAAATTCAGTTTCACATGGCTACCAAGTGAGTAGTTAAAAAAAAATTAACAATTGTTAAATTTGAATTTTAAAATCTGAGAAGTAAAGATGTTAAATTCCAAATTTTAGAAAAGACAGGGATTATAGGCACATTTTAACCTAATAAAATCCACCATACTAACACACAGATAAAGATAATGGAGATTAAGGGGGGAAAAAAGAAAGAACAAAGAAACCCAATAAAGCATGATCCATAATCTAAACAAAATGGCAACTCTTTTTTTTTTTCTGTAGCAGTAAATTTAACTATCAAGTCCTACATTCTACAAATTCATTTAACAAAACACTAATCTTTTCAACATAATAATTAAAAAGAATCAATTGCATATAAAGAAGGAATTTCACTTCAGATCTACTAAAATGTTGAGAAAAAAGAAATTAAATTAAACAAAAATATTAACAGTGTTACTAGATCAAACAGATTTAAACCCAGAATTTTAATCAATAATCCCATAAAGAAAAATGCATCTTTTTTTAAAGGAAAAGAAAAAGAATGGGAAATGAGAGAGGAAGAGAGCTTACAGATTTAGAGAAGAAAAAAAGGCCATTAAGCAGTGACCCAATGAAGAGAAAACTCGCCATTAAAGAATCGAAGCGAGCTTGCATTGAACAGAAGGCTTCAATATTTTTTTAGGGTGAAAAAATCAAAAGAAGAAGAAAGATTGTTCACAAAAAGACGAAATGTTAAGCTTGGAGAGCATATATTCAAAACTGGAAGCTTTTTTTTAAGCATTATTAAGAAGTAGACGAAGGGGCCAAAGCCAGATATATTATTTCTTTCTTCTTTCTTTTTAAATTTTTCTGTGTTTATTTCTTTCTCTTTTCTTTTCTATTTTAGGGTAAATTCAATCTAAGGTCACTAAATTATTAGTAAATTTATATTTTAGTCATTTAACTTTAAAATGTTACAAAATAGACACTGACCTATTTGAAAATTTTTATTTAAGTCCCTAAACTATTCAAAAGTTTTTACCTAAGTTATTGGGTTTTAAGTATTTTTTTTAAGAAAAAGTCCGACTAATGGATTTCAGGCAATGACTTGATGATCAATAAGGTGGGTCGATACCCATTGACAAGTAGAAGAACATACATTAGATTCAAGTTGGTTTGATGATCACTGTTAAAGATTGGAGAAAAAAGATGTTTAAATTTTGGTTCACAGATTCGTGGCGTTCAAAGTTGTTTCTTGAAAAAAAAATTAAACTATAAAAGAGAAGGGAAAAGAGAGCTTTCGATTTGCGTAAATGGTACGAGCAAAGAAAGCCATACAACAGTGATTTTAACAACCTAGTGACTTTAATGAAAACTTTTGAATAGTTTAGTGACCATTTTGTAACTTTTTTAAATTGAGTAACCAAAACATAAAGTTACTAATAGTTTAGTAACCTTAGACGTAATTTACCCTTTATTCTATTTATTAGTTTACTTCTTTTATTATTATTTGCTTAAAATACAATTCCAGTTTTAGAATTGGACTGACGATCAAATTGGTTAAGTAATTGATTCTCGCTTCCATCATTTGATTACCCATTCAAAATTAATTAATTAAATTATTAAAAGTAGTAAAAATTAAAAAAATATATATATATATAAATTGGTTCAAATATAAGCTCAATTGGTTTAATTCTACTAGATTGATCAAGTATAACCATTCTTATTTTATTATCACTTTATTTTGTTTTCTTGAGTTCAAATGATTGATGGTAATAAATTGGCATAATATTATAATGCCAATTGCTAACCTTTTTCCTTTATATATATATATATATATATATATCCATTGTAAAGGGACAATAGATATAGTAGTGGGGAAGAGACCCTCTTTTCATAGCAAGGACATATGTGAAACGACAAGTTTGTCCTAGTCAAAACGCATCAAAGCTACCAAGAGTAGGCTGAGTTAGAGGTGATGGATGTAGGGGCGAAGCTAAGAATTCAGTATTGAGGGAGATGAAATAAAATTTTAAAATTCAGAGGGGTGAAAACAAAAATTTCATCCTAAAAAAAAGTTTTAAATTGAATATTTAATAATTAAGAGGGACTAAAATTATTATTAGTTCACTTAAGTAGAGCCATCAAGGCCCCTGCTTACCATTAGTTATGCCCTTAAATGGACATTAATTATATCCGTTCTCTTTACTAAGATTTTTCAATTTTTAATATTATGAAATTATGTCGATTGAGTCTTAGTTCGATTGATATTGATATTATTGTCAGTGCAAGAGGACATGGGCTCAAGTGGCTGAAGCGCATTATCTTCCTATTTAAGGGGTGGGGAGAGGCTATGGTTAGTTCTACACATTATGTCGAAAAGAGCAGGTAAAATAAGAACCTATAATGAGGCGAGATGGAATTAAGCAAGCATTTACCAAAGTCAGAACTTTTATTAATTTTATTAATTTTTAAGCTAAATTTGGCTCTCAATCTTTTAAAAAGAGTCGAATTTGATCATCAACCTTTCAAAAAAAGTCGAACTGCTATTTTTTAACAAAAATATTGACTAAAATGTTAAATTTTTAAACATGACAGCCTACATCTCAATCCACGTATACTTCATGCTTTTTCTTTTAAAGAACATTGAGTTATTTTGTTATGTTTTATTTGAATATTTTTATAACTGTTAAATTATTTGTTGATATGACATATAAGATAAATAAAATCATGTCAACATGAAGCACCATGGCTTGTCACACAAATTGTCACGCAAAAATTACTGAAAAATTAATATTTTAATCAACATTTTCATTAAAAAAAGATAATTTAATTCTTTTAAACTAAAAAATTTAATTGTCAAATTAAACTAAAAACTAAATTTATAAAAGAAAAAAAAAGTAAAAACAAGAAGTTTTTTTGGGGGACAAAGAAGGAGACAGAGAGGTAAAACAAGATGAAGAAATTCACCTTTATAGTCTTTTAAGACTACCCCATTATTGTTCAAACTAAGCCAGCCTTTGTTATTGAATCATGTGGACTGTGGCACATGCCCCTCTAATCATTACTTCTATTTGAATTTCAAAAATAAATTCCTACCAAAACCCTAATTTGAAAAAGGAATTTCCAATAATTTTGAAATTGATTGGGATTATATTACGAGAACCTAGTTTGATTCATAGAAAGTAAGATTATCGGAAGAGGTGAATTTTAAATTTTTGGGTAAAATAAAAATATAAAAATTTGAAGGATTACATTTTTTTTTAAATTTTTTTGGAGGCTAAAGTGTGATTTTATCGTATATAATCATACATTTTGGAATTATATTGTTATGTTTAGATGAAGATTAAAACTTGAGAAAAAAAGTAAGGCTAAACTTGGGATTTGAATATTAGAGTTCGAGCTTTGCCGGTATTTAAAATTGTTTTTCGGAATTAATATTTTTGTTTAAATTCTCCTACATTTGAACTTCGACGAGTAGTAGTTTGACCCTTAAATAGGTTTAGTTATAATAAATAAAATAAAATATGCTCTAAGTCATTGTGCTCTTCATTTATTTGGAATTTAGTCCTCCTATTTTTATTTTTAATAATTTAGTCCTCGATTTTTTTTAGATTTAGAAATGCAAAGTCTAATTGTTAACATTGATAAAATTCTTTTGTTAAATTATTGTCTACTATGTCATTTTGTTGATTATATGATTACTAAGTGAGTTTTTTTTAATTTTAAAATGATCCACCAATGAATTTAAGAATAAATTTAATAATATTAATAATTAAACTTAAATTTTAAATTAAAAAGAAATAAAAACTTAATTTCAAATTTACGAAAAATATAAAAACTTGAAAGATATTTTAACATAAAAAGTAATATATACACTAATTACCTCAAAAGTAGATTTTCTCCCCACTAATTATCTCTACTTTTGCCTAATTTAAAAGTAACATTAAACAACTTGGTGGAAAAACTTTGGACTTTGTAAAAAAAAAAAAAGGCAAATTCAATCTTTAGGTTAAATTTTATTATTAGTTCCTATACTTTGTGAAAGTTGTAATTTTAGTCTCTATATTTTAATTTGATCAATTTTAGTCTTTGTACTTTTGAATTAGTTGATTTTAGTCCTATCTAAATAGAAACGATTAAATCCTTTTGGTTAAATTCAATTATTAGTCTTATACTATACATACAGTTATAGATTTAATCCATTAGATAATTCTAAGTTCCTATATTTTTTGAATTTTGAAATTTCGACCTTGGCACAAATGACAGTTGTTAATCAATTAATTGGATTTTTAGTGAGTAATATGTGAAAATAACAAGCTGGCATTGTATTACACATGTGCAGGGGCGAATTTAGAGGGGTGAGCAGGGGCCTTGGCCCCCTCAAATGGAAAATTGTCTTTTAGTCGCCTAATAAATTACAAAATTAAAAGTTATTATGTGGTAAAATTATACTTTGACCCCCAAAATGAAAAGATTTCTATTTAGTACTTTCAAAAGTGATGAAATCATAAGTTAATACAAGATAAAATTGCACTTTAACCTCACAAAAATATAATTCAATTCCTCCCCCTTAAAAAAAATTTCTGAATTCGTCCCTACACATATGATAATATGTTTGACACATCAGAATTCGAAAATAGCAAAACTTAACTCAATGAATTTACAATCATCATTCGGTGAAAATAGATTTTAAAATTTGAAAAATACAGAACTAAAATGATCAAATTAAAATACAAGGATTAAATCCATAATTTTCGCAAAATACAAAGACTAATATTAGAATTTGAAGTAATCTTTATTAGGGTTTTTATATATATTCCAAACATAGTTGTGGGACAAGAATTCAAGTATATTTAAGTTAGAAAATCTACACTTAAAGTAAAACAATCTATAAAGAATAAAAAATTATGTCTTTAACCCCAATATTGAGCACCTAATTTTGCATCCTTTTGTCGGCAGATGGAACGTCGCACAAGTGAAAAATCACATTAAACCAATTGAGTTGGAATGAGCCCATGCATCCTGAGATTCCAAAGAGGGTAAAATCACATAATTGTATTGCGTTAAATCCGAAAACCGATCTAAGTCATATTCAATTCGATTTTGTCATAAAAAAAATAACAGTTTAAATTCAAAAATGATTTGAACTTGAAATAATTCGAATTTAAAATTAATCGGAATAAGTAAATCTCATATAGTTTAATTTGAATATCAAACTTGAATGACAAGTCTCGAGTTGATCAAAACTTAAAATGACATTACCCAAATTTCACATAATCTGAACTTTAAAAGATACAAACTTGAACTAATCCAAAAATTTTAAAATCCATATCTAAATTTTTAATTTTATCTCAATTTATTCTTAAAACTATGTTAACCAATAAGAATAAACATGACACATGACATATTCTTGTACACTTTTTTAACTAAAATAAAATGAAACTGATAATTTAGAGACAATTTCTCAATAAAAAAACACTTTAAGAATCAATATGGAAATGAGATATAATTTAGGGGAAAAAACAAGGGCTGGCCTAAGAAGAGCCAACAATTGGCAAGTCTAAATGCCATTGCCCTAATAGGAAGACATGTTGGTCAGCAACATTGTATGAAATTTCAACTTGTCTTAGCTTGGACATTGTTTGTAGTACAATAATTGATCATATTAGACAAATTTGGTAGGCCAGCAACTGCACCATAGCCAAATTCCAAAGCTTTACTTCTCTTGACACAAATTTAATTCAGAATTTAAAATTTCAATCCGATAATAAAAATAATAATTTTAATCTAAAACAGTTCAAACTCAAAATGATTAAAATTTGAAATGATCTAAATAAAAAATTCAAAATGACCTAAACTTGATATTATACGACGTGAAAAAAACTTAATTTTTAAACTTAAATGATTCTCTGAAACAAACCGAACTTTAAAACTTCCAAACTCAAAGTAACCCAAAAATTATAAAATCTCAAATTGATCATACACTGATAAATCTAATCCAAACCTAATTCGACTCGTCCATTTGACAGTTGTATCAATACGTGGATAAATATTTGAATAGGAAATCATAATATTACCTGTAGAAAATCAAAGACAATTTGTGCAATGTATTTTTGATCTGAGGCAGCACCTTTTTGTTGTAGTTTATCTGGATGTAGACACAATAAAGCTTTTTGATATGATCTTTTCACTGCAGGTCCTTCAATTATGTCCATGAGAGGCACTGGCTTCCAACCACTGTTAGGCCAAAGAACCTGTGTGTTTGCAATGCAACCATTGTTAGTCTTTCAAAGGCAAAAGGCAAGTTCTTTAGATTTGCCTCAAATTTAGAATATGATCAATACCGGAAATGTTCAAGATCTTGAACGATTCGAATAAATAAAACTCAAAATAACTTGAAATTACCTAAACTCAAGATGATTTAAAAAAAAAAAAATCCTAGAAGCAAACTTGAATGACCTAGACCCAAAACTAATCGAACCTTAAATAGCACAAATCTGAAACAACTTGAATTTGAAATGATCCAGATCTAAAACTTGTCTAAACTCAAAATGACTTGAACCCAAAATGGCTCGAAAATTTTAAAATTTTAATTTTAACTGGCCTAAATTGACCTGTTATAAAACCAACCTGACCCGCCTAATTGACAAAACTTGTGTTCCCTTAAGAATGACTGTCCTTTATCAGCTATATTATTAGGTATTTCTTTTAATTTGCTTCATACGGTATGTAACATTCCTTTGGGACAGTATTTTTACTTGTATTCAAAAATCTAATCCGATTAATCTGAATATGATCTAATTTCATTTGACTGTAAAAGTCAATAATCCTATCCGATCAATCAAAACTTGAAATAACTGAAACTCAAAATGGTCTAAAACATGTAACCTAAAATGTCTTAAAAGTACAACTTACTATGACTTGACCCTAACCCCAAAATAAAACCTGAACTCAAAATAACCTAAAAATTTTATAATCCAAATTAAACTTGATCCAATCTATAACCGATCCGACACGGCCAATTGAGCTAATAATAACTGGAGTTGGATCCATTGCTACTTACATATTGCAAGGTTGACAACAGTGAACGGATGTTTCCTTGTTTTCCATTTGACCATTGCTGTATTTTAGCATCAATGGCCTGCATTAAATAATGTAAGAGGCTGAAAAATGTGAAGCAAAATGGGAGTTATTTTTTATATAATTATTATAAGGAATAATGTGATTTTTTTCCCTTGAATTTAACAATTAGATCCATTTTAGTATCTGTATTTTTTTTTATCCTTGAACTTGATAACTAGATCCATTTTGGTCCCTAAACTTGGATTCTGTTAAAATTTGATGATGTGATCGATGTTATTGGAACATGATCAGACGGATCGAGAATTGATTGATATAACATTCCGAATAAAGGAGATGAACCACTTGACTCGAAAACTGCTTGAAATTGGTAAAAATTAAAAACGGGACAAAAATCGATAGTTGAACAAGTTGAATCGGTTTAATAAAAAATTTTAATTTTAATTTTTAAAATTTTAAAGTTGAATAAGGAACCGATGGTGTGATCTATTCAACCACCAATTAGATTATTAAAACACTGAATGTAACACTCTGGGGTTGTGCTACATCATTAAACTTTTATATTTTTTATGTTTAGGGACCAAAATAGACCTAGTTGTCAAGTTCAAATGCCATAATGGACCAAAAAAGAGTACATGTATCAAAGTGGAACTAATTATCAAATTCAGGGGCCAAAAATTATGTTATCCTTAATTATAAAAGCATTTTACATTACCTTGATTTCTTCCGGATCAATACCAAAATCTGGGAAAATTTTCTCTTCTGGTGTTTGGTCTTCAATCTGTTCTTAAACCAAAATATGCATCTCATTAGGGTTAAACCAAAATCATAATATAAAAAAGAAAACCTACATGCTTTAATGGCTAATTAGATTCATCAATTCAACAGGTCGAATAGGTTTTAAGTGTTGCATCAATCCGGGGTGATTTCAAGTTTGGATTAATCGGGGTACAAATTAATTTGAATTCAGATTGAACAAGTTTGAGTTGTTAATTTTTTAAGATTAAATCAAGTTGGATCGAAACTATATTCAAGTTAAGTGGGGTCAAACATAAAAAAAAGAAGAAAATAAATAACAAATTTTTATATTAATTTTATTTTAATATGCAATTTAATATATAAACTTTGTAATTATACATATAAAATTTGAATTGTGGTTCATATGAATACATGAAACTTTGATTTTGATTCAATTGTACACATTTAAAGAAATAGATACATATGTTTATTTTCATACCGGATTAATATAGTAATTTGTGTATGTAATATATCGATATAAAATTGTGTTAATTTGATAATATTGTTAGTAATTACTGAAAATTGAATCAAATCAAAATTTTATGTATAAAATCGCACAAAATCAAAGTTCATATATGACATTACACATTATGTCAACATTCATATACGATATTGCATATTAAATTAAAATTCTTATATAATTTATATATATATATATATATATATATATATATATATATATATATATATCTCACTCATTAACTCAACTATTGCTATGGAAATGGATAGGTGACGTACCAAAAAGTTGTCCTCGGATGATTTTGCAGGATCTTCGATTACAGTGTTGAAGCCATTAGAAACTGATGCCAATAAAGTAAGTAGATAATTAAATTCTAAAATTGATAATCAAATCAGTTTAACCACTAATTTTTAATTTAATTAATTGGTTTGGCTCGATTTTGACAATCATCCTTTTAATAATAATAAAAAAGTAATTGAGAGATATTTAGTGCAAATAATCACCTAACTATGGAATGTTACAAAATGGTCGGCCAACTGTTTAAATTTGTATTTTTTTGGTCACTAGCTGGCTAATGTAAAAATGGAGACACCCAAAAATTAACGATAGTTGGGTGACCAAAAAAGACAAAATTAATGACTTGAGTGATCATTTTGTAACTTTTATAGTTGGGTCATTACTAATGTAAAATTACCCATTCTTATTAATAGTATAAGAACTAAATTGTTTCATTTACTTGTAAGACTAACTTGATTTGGTCGCTATAATAGAGGGATCTGCCAACCAAATTCACCTTTCCTAAACCAACATGCATAAAGTAGTAGAAGAATAAGATAAACTGACCATGATCTATTAATGAACCATTGTTGTTCTTTTGTGCTTCACCTTCACTCATATGATCTGCAATGGCAACTTGGGAAAATGGTTTCTTCTCTTGCAGTGTAGGCATACGAAATTTCACTTCATTTTCATTCATTTGAAGATGATTTGGTCCATTCTCTGGCTTTGGTGAAGCATCTTGGTTGAAAATTTTGATGAATTCTGTGACCTTTCCTCTAACTTTGCTTTTCCCATTATCCCATGAGTTCCTAGGTGAACCTTTTGCTCTTGTTGTAATGGCTTCTATATTGTTGGAATTGGCCCTTTTTGTAGTGTTTGGTTCCTTGATGTTTCCATCATCTAGAATTTCATGTAATTTCTTGTTCTTCTCATCTGCATGATGTACTAAAATAATATGAAAAATCAATTCTAATCCGAATTTGAATTCAAACGCGATTTTACCTAATTTAATTATAAAATATTAAAACTTAAATTAAATGGTCAAAACCGAAATAATCTAAATCCGAATAAGTTGAACTAATGTATTACTTAAACAAATGACCTTTTACTCTTGTAGTGGCTTCCATATTGGTGGAATTAGCACTTCTTGTAGTATTTAGTTTCTTGATGTTTTCATCATATGGAATATCATGAAATTTCTTGACCATCTCATCATTACCTACAAGAAAACAATATGAAAATCAATTCTGACCAAAATTCAAAAATCAGTTTAATTAATTTAAATTTAAATTCAATTTAACCCAGTTTCATCATAAAAAAGTATCAACTTGAAGATATCAATTAAGGGTGGAACGTTGCTGGAGCTAGAAGGCTCCCCCATTTTTAAAATTAAGTTTTAAAAATTTTTAATTAAGCATTTTAAAAAGTTAAACCCAAAATTTTTTATTAAGACTCTAAAATTTTCAAAATTTCAATTAGACCTCTTGAAGTTTTGAAAATTTTAAGTAGTCCCCAAAACATAATAACATGTTCCGTTGTTATTGACCAACCCAGTACAGAAATGATTGGAACCCAAAATAATCAACTTAAGACGACTAAAACCTACAATGACCCAAACCCGAATGAATTGAACTTAAGTATAAGACAAGAATAAAAATAAAATAATTTAAATTAATAAATCAAAATGACCTAAACTCAAATATCAAATCCAAAATACTCAAAACTACCTTTTACTATTGTTATATTGGCTTCCATATTGATGTTTTCAACATCTAGAATTTCATATAACTTCTTTGAACTCTTCCTAGAAATGTCTTTTGTTCCATCATATCTATTCATCTCATCATTGCCTGCACAATGTAGAATAAAAACAGTATAAGAAATAGCACATAAGCACCAAAATGCATCATATGGGTATAATTAGGGATTTCAATTTTAATTTAAACTTGAAAATTCAATTTAATTAATTTAAATTCGAATTTGTTTCAATTAAGTTTAATAAAAAATTTAAATAATTCAATTCGTTAAAACCAACATAGAAATTATTTAAATCTATCATAATCCAAAATAAAATGACATGAACTAAAAAAGAAGAAAATCACTAACTATGGAATGTTACAAAATGGTCGCCAACTGTTTAAATTTGTATTTTTTGGTCACTAGTGGCTAATGTAAAAATGGAGACACCCAAAATTAACGATAGTTGGGTGACCAAAAAGACAAAATTAATGACTTGAGTGATCATTTTGTAACTTTTATAGTTGGGTCATTACTAATGTAAAATTACCCATTCTTATTAATAGTATAAGAACTAAATTGTTTCATTTACTTGTAAGACTAACTTGATTTGGTCGCTATAATAGAGGGATCTGCCAACCAAATTCACCTTTCCTAAACCAACATGCATAAAGTAGTAGAAGAATAAGATAAACTGACCATGATCTATTAATGAACCATTGTTGTTCTTTTGTGCTTCACCTTCACTCATATGATCTGCAATGGCAACTTGGGAAAATGGTTTCTTCTCTTGCAGTGTAGGCATACGAAATTTCACTTCATTTTCATTCATTTGAAGATGATTTGGTCCATTCTCTGGCTTTGGTGAAGCATCTTGGTTGAAAATTTTGATGAATTCTGTGACCTTTCCTCTAACTTTGCTTTTCCCATTATCCCATGAGTTCCTAGGTGAACCTTTTGCTCTTGTTGTAATGGCTTCTATATTGTTGGAATTGGCCCTTTTTGTAGTGTTTGGTTCCTTGATGTTTCCATCATCTAGAATTTCATGTAATTTCTTGTTCTTCTCATCTGCATGATGTACTAAAATAATATGAAAATCAATTCTAATCCGAATTTGAATTCAAACGCGATTTTACCTAATTTAATTATAAAATATTAAAAACTTAAATTAAATGGTCAAAACCCGAAATAATCTAAATCCGAATAAGTTGAACTAATGTATTACTTAAACAAATGACCTTTTACTCTTGTAGTGGCTTCCATATTGGTGGAATTAGCACTTCTTGTAGTATTTAGTTTCTTGATGTTTTCATCATATGGAATATCATGAAATTTCTTGACCATCTCATCATTACCTACAAGAAAACAATATGAAAATCAATTCTGACCAAAATTCAAAAATCAGTTTAATTAATTTAAATTTAAATTCAATTTAACCCAGTTTCATCATAAAAAGTATCAACTTGAAGATATCAATTAAGGGTGGAACGTTGCTGGAGCTAGAAGGCTCCCCATTTTTTAAAATTAAGTTTTAAAAATTTTTAATTAAGCATTTTAAAAAGTTAAACCCAAAATTTTTATTAAGACTCTAAAATTTTCAAAATTTCAATTAGACCTCTTGAAGTTTTGAAAATTTTAAGTAATCCCAAAACATAATAACATGTTCCGTTGTTATTGACCAACCCAAGATCTGAAATGATTGGAACCCAAAATAATCAACTTAAGGCGACTAAAACCTACAATGACCCAAACCGAATGAATTGAACTTAAGTATAAGACAAGAATAAAAATAAAATAATTTAAATTAATAAATCAAAATGACCTAAACTCAAATATCAAATCCAAAATACTCAAAACTACCTTTTACTATTGTTATATTGGCTTCCATATTGATGTTTTCAACATCTAGAATTTCATATAACTTCTTTGAACTCTTCCTAGAAATGTCTTTTGTTCCATCATATCTATTCATCTCATCATTGCCTGCACAATGTAGAATAAAAACAGTATAAGAAATAGCACATAAGCACCAAAATGCATCATATGGGTATAATTAGGGATTTCAATTTTAATTTAAACTTGAAAATTCAATTTAATTAATTTAAATTCAATTTGTTTCAATTAAGTTTAATAAAAAATTTAAATAATTGAATTCGTTAAAACCAACATAGAAATTATTTAAATCTATCATAATCCAAAATAAAATGACATGAACTAAAAAAGAAGAAGAAAGTCTATAATTCTAACTATCCCAACCCAAAATATTAAAATAAGAGTAAATTATACTAAAGATCACTAAATTATTAATAAGTTTATGTTTTGGTTACTTAGTTTTAAAAAATTACAAAATAGTCACTAAATTATTTGAAAATTTTCATTTAAGTCATTGAACTATTTGAAAATTTTTATTTAAGCCACTGGACTGTTAATTTTTTTTAAAAGTCCGACTAACAAGTTCTAAGTGATGATACGATGATCGGTATGGTGGGTCAGTACCGATCAACGAGTAGAAGAATATATCTTAGATCCAAGTCGATTTGAAGACCAATGTAGGAGATCGAAGAAAAAAACTGTTTAGATTTTGATTCGTAGATTCATGATATTCAAAATTATTTCATTAAAAAAATTGAACTGTAGAAAGAAGGGGAATAAGAACTTTCAATCGGTACAGGCAGTGCGAACAGAGAAGCATATGCAACAATGCTTTTAACAATCCAATGACTTAAATAAAAACTTTCAAATAATTTAATGATTATTTTATAATTTTTTTAAAATTTAGTGACCAAAATATAAATTTACTAATAATTTAGTAACATTTGGTGTAGTTTACCATTAAACAAATAAAATTGAAATAATTTGAATGAGTTAATCATAATGTCAAATCCAAACTTAAAAAACTTAAGATAAACTTAAATGATCCGAACCCAAAATACTCAAAAGAATTTAAGCTCAAATTGACCCAACCCAAATTCATCCGTACCTTGTTGGTCTTCATGTAAAAGCAATTCCAGAGTTTTAAGCTGAGGCCGAGAAAGGGATCGATCATCTTCCTTAATAGATCGAACTCTTTCTCCGTCTCCATTTCTCGAATCGATTCTAAAAGATTTAGCATTCACGGACGTTCTATCACCGGAGACGAACCAATTATCCGATCTGCTATCGCATGTCACCCATCCCTTAAGACTTGAGCATCTCTGCAATTTGTCGCCATTGTTGGAGATCTTAGAACCATTTGAATCTTCGATTGAATTGCTTTTTGTTTCATGATCGTGCCTGGTAGCGTAATAGCTTAAGCTATTTGAAGCTTTAACCTTGTTTTGTGGAGAGGCAGATGTTGGGAGGTCAATTCCTTTGTTCAAAAGGCTGGGGAAAATCAAAATGGCAGCAAAAAAAGTAAGCCATTGGAGTAAATAGAGCACGAGCTTCATGTCAAAATTTGTTGAAAAATCGTAAAAGGTTAAATTTGGTTTTGGTCACTCTAATATGGTCATATTTATAATTTAATCCTTGTAATTTTTTTTAAAAAGGTTAAAATATGTCATAAATCCCTGTACGCTTTCAAATTTTGGAATTTAGTTCATATACTTTCATTTCTAAGAATTTAGTCCCTCTACTTTTCAAATTTTAATTTTGGCCTTGGTCAAATGGTACAATTGCTATTTTAAGCCCTCTAAAATATAAAACATTAAATTTAAATATTTTTAACACAATATTTTTAGCTTTAGCCTCTGGTAATAAGCAATGAAGTAGCAAAAGGTTCGGCTATGGAAAATCATAATTTTTTAATTTCTATTCTAAAAATCATCTAAACACTATGGTTGGAGTCGATGTTCGATTTTTTGATTTTTTTTCTCCACCCTAAGCATGGGCAACATTAGAAGGGACAAGCAGGACCTGACCCTAAAATAAATAATTTACATTTTAACTCCACTAAAATTTAAAAATTTATAAATTAATACATAATAAAATTACATTTTAACCTTTTTAAAATGATAAAATTATGATTTAATCTTTTTTAAAAATCATAAAGTTTTAAGCTTACAATAAAAAAATTACATTTTAACTCTCATAAAAAATTTAATATAATTTCAACCCTCAACAAAAATTTCCTGGCTTCTAAGGGTGAATTTAGGGGGCAGGCAAGGACCTTGGTCTCCAAATGAAAGTCATTCAATTTAGTCCCTTTATGAACGATGAAAATGTAAGTTAATATATGGTGAAATTTAAAAAATTTTAAAATTTTAAAATTTACTAAAAAAATTTTGTATTCGCCCCTGCTAGCTTCGCAATATAACATAATGAAAGCCGAAAAAGGAAAAGGTGAGAACCGAACCTGAATCGACTGGGCAACGAAGTAGCAAAAGGCTCCGCCATGGATGGTGGTGCAAAAGGATCCTTCATTTCATATTTCCTCGGCGAAGAACTCAAACACCGATCATTATTCCCACCAAAAATATCATTAAAGAAATCAGCATTCGAGTGCCTCCGCTGGTTCATCCCTTCTTCACCGCCGAACACTGGTTTTTCACTTGAACCGGACAACCATGGATTCTTCGACGATGCAGAAAAAGATATTTCATCACTTGAACCGAATGAAGATGATGATGAAGATGATGAATCCCTGTTTTCACTAAAACGGCGTCGTGTCTCGTGCATCGACGATCTCCTCTTCGGCGGACCGCCGAAGACGTCATTAAAGTCTATATCTGAGCTTAAAGCGACACCGTTTTGTTCTTTATGTGAAAATCCTTGCATCTTCAAATGCTTTACGAACTGTCAAATTTTGCAGAGGAAAACTGATGAAACGAATGAAAATTGTTTTATAAGGACCAAAAAAGGGAAAAGGTTTAAATATGCTTTAGTATTTGTACTTTTCAGACTTTTGAAATTTAGTCCTTTGGCTTGTATAATTTGAAAATTGAAGTTCGATTAATAACACTAGATTATGGTATGCAATGGATGTAAATGAGACATTGGTGGTCGCAAATTATTTGAGTTCGACTCGGAGAATACTCAAATTTAATTCAGTAATTATTAACCTAAGTTTGAGCTTGAATAACTAGAGCTATTGATCAAACCGGTTCCAAGCATAGTAATACTTGGCTTGTGAGTCTTATTGATATTTTTATTTTTAATATATATTTTGAATATTTTATATTATTAAATTCAGTTTTTGCCCTTAATATATATTATTAACCTTAAGCTTATCGAGCTAAGCTTAAGCTTGAGCTTCGATATGTACGAGCTTTAATCGAGCTTGAGCTTAGCTTGAGCTAGAGTACGAAAATTAATAAACAACCTTAATTGAGATCGATCTCAAGTACCTCGATTATATCTCAAGTCGAGTTCTAGCTTAAAAATAGATATTCGATTGAGCTTGAACTAAGTATGGAGCTCCAAATTTCAAATAGAATTCAAGCTTAAGCTTGCCAATATTCAAGCTTGGTTCAGCTCGATTTCACCCCTATATTGGCACACCCATGATGTAATATATTTATAAAAAAATCGATAAAAAAACAAATGAAACTTTGATTCAAATAACCCTAGGATCGTTGAGATATTAAAGAACATAATGTTTTCGGTAATTTCTCAACAGAGTTATTGGTAATTTTCCAATTGAATTGAAACCAGGTGACATAAACTCAGTCAAGCACTTAAAAGAACAGTATAGATACATTCAAATCAATAATGTTATTAATTAATTTTCAAACCAGGCAAATAGAATGGATTAAATTTCAAAAGTCCAAAAAGTAAAGGGATTGAGGCCAAATTAGACCCAAAAAAGACAGTTGGGGGGGGGGGGGTTGTTACCTGTTTGTCCAAAGATTTGAAGCCACAAAGGCTTTAAAGTGATTTTGTCAGTTTGTTTATGGATAAGAGTAGAAAAATGCCAAAAATTGAAGGGTTTATTTGTTATTAAGTGGAGACCATTCTAATAAAATCTCATGGCAGCCATTAGTTCATGAATTTTTGTGGTACGATGTTTTGTCTCACTTCGTTTTCTGCAAATCTGTGTTATATATCCATAGCCTGTTATTATGATTTTCCTTTTCTAGTCCTCGAATCTGTTTTTTTCCTCTTCAAGAAGGAATATAATGGTGACTTAACATTAAAGCTTATCCAATTAGGGGCCCAATCTTTTTTTAATTGGTTTAGTTTATTTTTATATATAATCCTCTAACTGTTTTAATTGACCTAATTAGGGTGAACCCAAATTTTTTAAGAGATCAAAATGATTTATAAATGTTTAAAATGTAAAATATAGATTTTATTATGTATTAATTTATTGTTTTCGGAAGGACTAAATAAAATAATTTTCTATACCAAAAGAAAAAGAATGTTTTTCATTTTTAGAGGCGCCAAAGCATATTTCTCTCCTATATTAATTTATAATTTGATCATTTATTGAAGGTTAGAATTGCAATTTTTCAATTTTGGGTCCCTTGTATCCGCCCCTGAACCTAACCAAATCGAAAGAAAACAGGAAAGAAAAATCGATTAACCGATTTAATTGATCAAACAAAATAAATTAAAAATAAGATTATTAAATAAATTAATTTAATCTGTTCGATTATAAAACCCAAAATTCATTTTTAGATTACATTCGAGAGAAAAGGGTAGACGTGTAATCAAGTTGAATCAAACTCAAATAGGGACAACGTCAAGCTCTATTCAATTAGAAATTTGAACACAATCGAACATAAATTTCTAAGCTTGAACTCGACTCGAGACTTAATTAATCTACCCAAGTTCGATTAGTAAGTGCAAATATATTTCATAATATAAAAATATATTAAAATGAAAAATTCAATAAGACTAATGAGCCATCTGAACAAAGTATCATAGTGCTCGAATTCAACTTGATTGATAGCTCGAGTTTAAACTTAACTCGATAATTACTGAGTCCAAATTAAGTTTTAGTCAATTTATTTGGTTCTTGATATATAAAAAACCGAAACGACCGAATGAATACCGAAACAAACAGAGTCTTGAGGAAAAAAAAAAACTAAACAGGCAATACAATATGCAGACAAGACAATGCAGCAAACAAATTATAATGAAAAAAAAAAAAAAACAACCAAAACCTTAGTATGCATAATATAGCACAAGTGTACTAATTAAACTGCTTGTAAAGTTTGACAAAAAAAGTTACAGCAAGTAATACAAAGCTTTAAGTTAAAAAGAAAGTGAGTAAAGAAAGATATTCAGACACTCTTCTCGTAAGATAATATCAGAATTACATACCCATAATCATGTAGCTTTTGGAACGAGCGAGAACCGGAGAGTCAATCCATCATCCATAGGTCGAGATGAGATCCTTGATGGCGTTGTTGCTATCTCACTCAGAGCCATCTGGGTATGGATCCAATGCATCTTGCTTGCCGTTAACGAAGAATTCTACCACTGCTTTCATTCTTCGAAGCTTATCTGGGTGGTAATTTACATGAACAATTACGGGTTTTAACTTCTTGAGTTTAGCATCTTTCCTTACTGTTTTAAATAGGACCTTGCTGTTCATGAACATGTAGAAATCCATGGTTCTCTTAGCGGCGTGTAGTCCCTCGTAGCCTGGATGTGATGGGAAAAAGAGTTCCTCATTAAAAACGGCTTGGTCCCATGAGTTTAGTTGTTTAGCTAGCCGATCAGCTACACGGTCCAAAAGCTCGATTGAAGGGATTGTAGGTCTTATAAAGAAGAAACCAGAGTTGTATACCCATATTCTCATTGTATGAGCATAACGTGCCCAACCCATCGCAGGTTCATCGAAGACATCGTTATATCCATAAGCAGTCATATTGTTGTGACCATCAGTCATGGACTCTACGTCAGAATCCCGGTAAAGATGGTTGAATGGGTTTTGTAAGTATATTATATCAACATCCGAAAGAAGGACGCTGTAACCCAGTTGCAAAAACTCCCTTAAAATCCGGAACTTCAATCCAGAGACAGCATGATTGCCTCCTGATCTCCCAACGGCATCAATACCCGCATCTGGATCCCTCTTGTACACCGGGACATTATTCGATTTGCAGAACTCTTCAATGTGGTCATCTAAAGCTATAACTAGGTAATTAGGTATACCGACTCTCTTGATGCTAGAAAACCAAACCTCCAACATCTCTTTCACATTCGAATTGGCGAGTGCAACTATAAGCTCTTTCCGAACAGCTACTTTCTCCAAGATCTTAGCCAACCTTGGGTTCACGGAATCGTCGGGAACAACAGCCGGGTTAGTTCGTAAAGCTTTGACAGTACCGAAAGGTCCAGCTTTATGCTGCTCACCCAACACCAAAAACTGCTTCTGAGCTTGATCTTTTCCTTGTTCGGCCAGTTGCAGCCTTTCCGTCAAATCCCTGACTTGCTTCTTTAATTCGGAGTTCTTCTCTGATAGGGATACGATTTCAGACTTCAGCATCTTACTCCGCTCTGAGGATTCACATGACGAAGAACCAATCTAAAAAATAGCCAGGACAAAGAAAAAAGGCAAAACCATACCCCCATCAAATAATTAATAAAAAGGAAAAAAACATGACTAAATTTTCAATGTTCGGACATCCCATTAAGAATGAGGGGGTTAAGGTGTGTTCAAGGATCAAACCGGGACCTGATGTCAACCAAGATTCCATTCAACAGAAGTATTTTCCATTACAACACGGGCTCGGTTGACACAAATGCATACTATAAACTTATATCTCAAAGCTAGTAATTCGCATTAGACATTTTTATGTAACAAAAGGTTGGCCAAACTAAGCTCAATCAAGACAAAAATATCAAACAAAAAAAACCAAGGCTAAAGCCTAAAGGATATTAGGCTTACCATAACCAATGGAAATGTAAGACATCAACTATGTTCCAAGACTTTATCACTACCATTACATAGTTTTAGTTTGTCCTAAGCTATGATGCTCGAACTCTTCATTTTTCTTGAAGTATCTGTGCCTGACACTCATGTCCAACACTGCAATACAGAGATACAACCTCTAAACTCGTGTCCGACACTACTATTATCAGACAACTACACCCAAATCCGAGTAATACAGGTGCTAAGTAAATTTCCAAATAAGAAAACATGATTTTATCACTACCATTACCTAGTTTTGGTTCGTGCTAAGCTATGATGCTCGGACTCTTCATTTTTCTTGAAGTATCTGTGTCTGACCCTCATGTCCGACACACAAATACAGAGATACAACCTCTAAACTCATATCAGACACTACCAGTATTGGACAACTACACCCAAATCGGAGCAACATAGGTGCTAAGTAAAATTCCAACTAAGAGATCAAGATTTTATCACTGCCATTACCTAGTTTTAGTTCATGCTAAGCTATGATGCTCAGACTCTTCATTTTACTTGTAGTACCTATGTTCGACATACGGATATAGAGATATGACCTCTAAACTCGTGTCCGACACTACTGTATTGGACACCTATACCCAAGTCCGATCAACATAGATGCTAAGTAAAATTCCTACTAAGAGATCAAGTTAATTCAAATCATTTGGTTTTCATTGAAAACCCAGATCTTAAAATTAAATCCTTTTTCCCACTCTAGAACGAGTCAACACAGTTAAGAACACTCATTGATCCGAAAGTCAACTCAGCCCCATTCATACACTATCTCATTAATCATCTAAACATCAAACATTAATCGATAAAATTCCAAGAAAATGAACAATTTAAAACGGAATTTAAAAGGGAGGGTTTATAAAAAAAAACCTGGAAATTCGTTTTCCCGATTCGACGATTTTGAACTGAGGCGGCGGGATTGAAGAGGCCGTAAGGGAAAAGGAAAGCAATGACACAGCCGAGGAGAACGCCGATCACAATGGCTACGACGATTCGGGATCCACGAAACGACGCCGCTTTGTCCCTACGACCAACCGCCATTGGTCCCAATACTGAAACAGAACGGCGAAAACAGAGAGATGAAGAAGAAAAATGGGTCTTTGCTTAAAATCTACAGCAAAGTTGACGAATTTAAGCTACTATTTTTCTGGGTTTTATTTTTAATTTTTTTGGGGATTTATTTAATTTTTATTCAGAGAGATACACAAATAAGCTTAGTCGTTGCTGAGAAGTTGAATTTTTTTTTTAAATATATATATTTTTTGGTTTTTTAGCAGAGAACATTGAGGAGGTTAGATTTGGTGCTTTCGCGACCACTGTAAAAGATGGAATTTGGATCCTTGATCTTTGATAAAACTTAAAATTGTTAGGTACAAGGAAATGATCGGACGGCTACAAATGATTCGTTGACTTTGGTACTGTATTAGCGTGCTGAGTGGGATTGGATTATCTTAGATCCAAAATTTCCAAATAAACAAATTGGCTAAAATATTAATACGATATTTAAAAATTAATATTAATTTATTATTTACAATTTGGATTATTTTACCTTTAACCAAAATTCTAATCTGATGCCTGAATTTTGCTCTAACATTGTTGATATAATACTACATTATTGGCAGATTGAGTCTTAGTTCAATCGGCATAAGTATTATTGTTAATGTAGGACGTGATTTGAGTACGTTGAAACACATTATCCTCCTATTAATGGGTTGAGAAGGGATGATAGATACTTCTAAACATTATGTCTAAAAGAGCAAACATCCAAATCTATAATGAGATTATTAAAAAAAATACAATATTAAAAATTAAGTTTATATATAAATAAATTTTATAATTAAATTTAAATAAAATATTTTTATTATTTGGATCATATCAGTCCAAAATGAATAAAAGTTTAGCCAAGCTTGACTTAGTACAAACAAGTCACTTACCCAGTCAACAAGTTTATTTATAAAAAATATTAGTTAAAATATGTATTAAATTTAGAATTTAATTTGTATACTTTTATTTTTAGTAATTTAATTACTCTATTTTTAAAATTTTAAAAAATTATTTTATTAAATTAAAGTTCATTGTAACATTATTTTTGCAATCGCATCGCTACTAAATGAGTTTTTTTAATTTCAAAATGTCACATCAATAAATTTAACGAAAAATTTTAATTTTGTTAATAATTAGATCTGAATTTTGAATTCTAAAAAGTAGCAAGATTAAATTCATAAAAATAAAAATATAATGACCAAATTTCAAATTTGAAAAGAGTAGAGACCGATGGAATATTTTAACCAAAGATATTAGAGCTTAATTTAAATAAAATTGTAAAATTCAAAAGCTTGTTTATTAGTTTATTCTAACAAATTATCAGCTTATCTTTATTTTAGTCATGTTTTATTAGTAAATTGAACCCTAAATTATACTTTAATTTTCAGATTGCTTCATAAATTTTTTTAGTAAGAAGTAGCCCTAAACTATCAATTTATCTCAATTTACCTCAAAACTGATATCAACCAATAACAACATAACACATGGCATATTTTTATTGGACGTCATGGTTTTGTTCCAAAATAAATATGATAAAATTGATAGTTAAGGATCATTTCTTACCAAAAGAAACGTTAAGGATTAATTTAAAATTATAGTATAGTTTAAGGGCTAATTTACGAATAAAACCATGATAATAATAATTGCAAGTTAGGCCGATGCCTATTGCTAGATAGGACTTATTTTATGACATTAATAAAGCAATAAAGAAACAAAGACTTACGACAGTTTTGTTTTGTCTTGTTTTCTTTGACAAAAAAATTGCATTTAATAATATTTACAGTAATGGTTGTGATTTGAACATGGAGAGCATCATCTCGCTTACTAACATTTATGAAAATTTTATATGAATTTTATTTAAAATTTCAATCATATTCGTATCTATAGATACTCCTATTTGATATTCGTATTTAAATTTAAGTAACATAAGTTCGAGATAAACTATTTGCAAATTTATGTTGCGAACTTGAATTTAACTTGGTTCATGTAAACATTTTCGGATAGAAGTGTGTAAGATATCAATTAAACCGAATTTATTAAATTGGTTATTAATTATGAATATCTAAATTGATAAATCGATTAAACATTAAATTCAACTCAATATATTTATCTAACCAATATTCAAAAAGTTGAAATAAAAAAAAAACTCAATTATACATATGTAGACGTGTCTATGGGTTAGGCCGAACACTAACAAAACTTTTAGGCCTACTTGATAGGTTCAGGTCCGACCCAAAATATGGGCTTAAAATTTTGTTCAAGCTTAACCCGGATAAAAATGTTGAAACCTGAGTCTACTGCCCACCATTATTAAAAATTTTATATTTTTTATATAAAAATTTATAAAAAAATATAATACATAAAAAAACTAAAAACATTAAGATAAATATTTCCCAACAAATTGAAATTAAATTAAATTAAATTAAATTAGTTATACTTAAATAACACTAAGATGGATACAACTTAACAAGCAATTGTCTCTACAATAATAGCAAAATTAACAATAAAACAAAAGTTATACAATATCCAAATAATAACAATAAAATAGTACCAACATAATAGCGAAACAGTGGGAAAATAGCAGTCCATTTTCTAAATGGATTAAAAAAATTTATCCGAGACTTGACCCGTTTTTTAAACAGGCCTTATATTTTTGCTAAAACCCATTTTTTTAACTTATATTTTTCTCAAACCCTCTCACTTTTTAAATCGGTCCTACTCATAAATAAATCTATACATATGTGAGCCAACCAAAATATAAAATAAATCAGCCCAATTAAATTACTCAAATATAAAATAACTCCAACCACATAATTAATTAATTAATTAATTATAAAAAATAGTGAAATATAAAATAACCCAATTAATTAATTTCGGTAAATAACCTAACCCAATTAAATTGCCCAACTATAAAACAAGCCTACCCTACCCAATAGAACCCAACCCAACCCAACCCAACCCATCTTAGTTAATTAATTAATTAATTTTATAAATAAATTTAAAAAAAAAAATATCATTCAACTCATTTTGGTTAATTCAATTTTATTAGTTTAGTTAGTTCATTAGATTCTTGATATATAAAAACCGAATTAACTAAAGATATATTCTTACCTCTTAAAAAAGATTCAATAAATTCAAGATTCAAAATCTAAACATCTTCCTCTATTTCAGTATTATAGAAAAATTTCTTGATTACACTGTAAATTTTATCAGGCTGATAATATATACATATATAAAAATGTATATACCTGCCGTGATTCATTAGTGTAATTCACATCTATATAAGCATGGACATTATGTTTGTTACGCTTGGCAAAGTTAAAGTCTTGACTCGTGGCACAAACATGATCTAAGGAGAACTAACAAAGGAGCTAAGGAGTGGAGGAGAACTAACAAAGGAGCTAAGGGGTGGAGGATCGGGTATATTAACCGTCCCTTCTAGCATCAAGATAACCCTTTTCATCGACGGTCGAGACGATGCTTCATCTTGGGTGCACCATAATCCGACCTTAACCATCTTCTCCAATTTACTCTTCTCCACAAATTCATTTTGCACCAGCTTCTCCACTTCATTAGCCTTGAAACAATCATTCACCCAGAATGCAAGAACTTGTTCGTTTTCCGGAACATCCGCTTTCACACTCCTTCTACAACAAATGATCTCGAACAGCATGATTCCGAAGCTATAAACATCGGCTTTCACGGTTATTGGTAAGTTTCGAAGCCACTCTGGGGCAACGTATCCCCTCGTCCCTCGGATTTCGGTGTATGTCCTAGATTGGTTAGGCATCAATAGCTTGGCTACTCCAAAATCTGCAATTTTCGCGTACCCTTTGTCGTCCATTAGGATGTTTTCGGGTTTGATATCGCAATGGATAATCCGAGTCTCGCATTCTTCATGCAAGTAACAAAGTCCTCTCGCTATACTCAATACTACTTCGACTCTTCCTTCCCAATTTACCTTTAATCTCGATTTGAAAAGAAAATCTGCAAGAGAACCGTTTTTCATGTACTCGTAAACCAGAAGCCTATTAGTCCCGTCGTAGCAATAACCGAGCAATCGAACGAGGTTCTTGTGATGTGTTTTCCCGATGGCTTTCATTTCATTCAGGAAATCTCTTTCACCTTCGGCCACCACTTTTTCCAGTCTCTTGACGGCTACTGTTCTTTCGCCATCGAATATCACCCCTTTGAAAACCGTCCCGTAAGCTCCTTTACCGATCACGTCCACAAAATTGTTGGTTGCATCTTTAAGCTCCTCGAAGGAAAATGATTTCAAGGCAACATCTTCAGCAACTCGATTGTTTACCAAACGCAAAACACGCTTGTATTTTCGAACATGAGCACGATGCTTTCGAACGCCGATCGTTGCTACAACTAGAAACCCAAGCGTCAAGCATGCCATGGCAACACTAATGATTAACATATCCATTCTTAGCTTCCTTTTCCTTTTCCTTGTCCCAACACCAGCAAGTTCTCCACCAATCTTTAAAAATGCAGTAACTTGACCACTTAATACTCTTTTCCCAAACCTAAACGGCAACTTCATCATTTTACACGACTCGTTCTCTAAGACAGCGGCTTCGCAACTACAATCTCGATAACACTCGACCCTACAACTGTTCTTTGTCATCGACGAGAGACTCAAATACGCATCATCTTTCCAAGACACATCATTCACCTCAAGAAAATCAAAAGTTTGGTCATTTCTTGTGTCACAAGCAACTAAACTATAGTTCTTTCGGCAACCCAATTCCTGTCGCTTCTCGTTGATAAAATTGAAATGAGGAGGACATCGACAAATGGGTTCCCCATCCATCATAACACAATAACTATTCTCACCGCACAAGCCCAAAGGATTACATCTATCATTAGAGGATGACCATTCGGTGTACCAATCATCAAATCGGTTAGAACTATGTGAGTACAATCGAAATATACCATCCGTATCGATTGTTGCACGATACACGGACTTACCCGAGGCATTAACGTAGTTCTTATTAATACTTTTGATGTTGAACCCGGTATCATTTAACAAATATAGGTGACCATTACCATCAAGATTCAAGCTCACACCATATCCAGCATTAAATGTGTTAGTAGCCCAATAAGCAGCACCAAGTTCCACTGCTTCAACAGGGAATTGAACCAAATCCCCATCACTTTGCATAAGAATTAGAAATTTTCCGTTACCATGATCCGACTCGGCAACACTCGAAACGAGCTTACCGGTCACCGCTACACGTTGTCCTGGTAAAATGGTATCGGTCGGGAAATCAAAACTCTTCCATACGATCCCACCACTCGAATTCAACAAAACAAAGTTACCCGAATCGAGCATCGAGGCCGAAGTTGCTAACCGTGACACGTTATCACTGCTAGTATCGGCAATGAGTACGTCTTGACCTTGCTTTTGTCGAACAATAAGGGTACCTTCGGTGGTTAAAACCAATGTGACATCGCTAGGGAACGGCGAGGCATCTCGGTTAGCCGTCCATACAATTGTTTTCTGCTGGATGTTTTCGAACCATATGCCTACGGAGTAGCCGTTTTTGTATCGGTAGAAACCGAAAGCGAACTGGCCGGACGGCGATAGCAAATATGAATTATTAATGGGTGAAAGAGAAGAACCTGGTTTGATAATAGAGCTTGTTGATTGAGCATTTGTTGCATTAAATACAAAATTCAAAAGAAGAAGAAGAACAAGATACGCCATTAAAGTGGAAGATAGAGCTTGTGCTTTTTTTTTTTTGCAGTGCTTGTAAGGAAAAACAGTAAATGCGATCCCTTGTCAATAGTGCATTAGGAGGATTAGTCTAAATTATCGATTTAGTCCTTGTACTTAAACTTTTTTTAGATGAGATAAATATTAAAATCATACATGAATTTTGATGCAATGTACAATTTGATACATGAACATTATTTTTTGTGATTTTATACATGAAAATTTAATTTGATTAATTTTCACGAACCACTAATAACATTATCGAATTAGCATAATTTTATGTTAATATATTACATACACAAATAATTATATTAATCCAAAATGAAAATAATTATATATATTCATTTTTAAAACGTATACAATTGAATCAAAATCAAAGTTTCATATATATATAAACCACAATTCAAGTTTCATGTGTATAAATGCACTAAATAAATACTCATGTATTAAATTACATATTGGATCAAAGTTCGTGTATAAATTTGATATTTAACCCTTGTTTTTACCTTCACTTTTTTTATTTTGAAATTCTAGTCTTGGCCAAACAATAATCGTTATATTTTACTATTTTTAAAATATTATGCGCCAATTATATTAGTATATGTGCAACGTTATGCCTGATTGTTATTTTCACGTAATATTCATACACACACAAAAAAAGCCACATTTTTAGTTATTGAATTTAGTGACGGTTGTTTTTAACCATGACTGGAATTTCAACCCACTGTTTATGCATAGAACAAGACTAATAGCAGAATTTTTACCTAGTCGATGTAAAGGCTATAATTTAAGTTAGGACTGAAATTTTAAAATACGAAAAATATAAAGACTAAAATTAATAAAAAAATAAAATAAGGATTAAATCCATAATTTACAAGGACTAATAATAGAATTTGAACTTTCAAAGTCTTTTTAAGTCGTTACAAAATACACGCCTTGAGTTCACGATTAAGGACTTTTCTACCGTCTTTTTCTTTGGTTGACCAACGGTACTAATTTGTTGTCAATTAACCTACTGCCCTTTTTTCAAGTCTTCGGTTCTTATAGACAAGTATATTTGAATAGCATCGATATTATTTTCAGTATAAAAAGATATAGGTTCGAGTCTTCCTATTTAAGAGTTGAAAAGGGGTTATAAGTAATTTTAGAATTGTATAAAAAAATCAGATATAATAAAAATCTATAACGAGATTTAAATTTAAAAAAAAAAAGATGTTTGATTAAGATGTAACGAAGGAAGTTATTAGATTGGTTGATTTGAGGATCGATATGGATCAGTTAAATCAAATAAAAAATTGATTGAATTGGGTGGTTGAATCGGATATTTATTTTTAATATTTTTATTATTTATTTAATCGAATTGAGTGGACAGTAAACTAGTGGATTGAACAATTTGACCACCGATCGAAAGAAATTTATTAGACTGGTTGAATTGGGAACCAGTACGGATTAGTAATACCAAGCAAAAAACCAATTGAACTGGTTGAATGGATTTATTTTGTTTTATCTTTAATGATTTATTTAATCGAATTGATTGGACCAACGAACTAGTAGCCTAAGCAATTGATCACCGGTCCGGAAAAAAGTTATTAGACTGGTTGACCTGGGAATAGGTACAAATTGGTTGAGCTAGGCAAAACACAGGTTGAATAGGAATTTTTATTTTTATTTTAAATTTTTCAATAATTTATTTAATCAAACCATACAAACCAATAAAATTAATAACTAGACCAATTTGATCGTTGATCCGATTCTGAAAATTTTGGTCATAAGTTCAAACTCGAGACAGCCTTTTTTTTCCCTCTCCTTTTTTTCTTCTCTTAATTGTAGTGTAAAGCAACGTTTGGCTGACTTATGCTGTGCATCCATTGATGTTTGTATCGCATTGGCGTTCTAAAAAAGCCATTATAGTAACAATGTAGTTCTCCATACTAATCGTTAAGGTTTTCTTATCTTGATCAGTGGTCAAATTAGATTAATAATTTAAAAATATATGAACAATTTAACTTTTAAAACACAAGATTTTTATTAAAAAAGCAATTATCACTATTTGAAATTGTGTTGTTGTGTCCGAGGAAGGATAGCTATACTGATTCGGTATACTCTAAAAATACATTTGGTACAATATTAACAATCTCACAAAGATTGAATTTCGATGAATTCCCGTTTACTGATCCCATCTTTTACAGAATCGATCCCCTACAAGAATATGTGGAGCTCGGCATGTCTGGAAACACAGAAGAACGTTCTTTTGCTGATATTGTTACCAATATTCAATATTGGTTCATTCATAGTATTACTATACACTAATGATCTTTTTAACTAAGTGTGATCGGATATCTATAAAAATCATTTTTTTAAAATATTTTTTTTAAAAATTTTAAAAATAATATTTTTAACCAATTTCCGATCTAACCAACCGAATCGATTCAATTCCAACCACACAACATATACATTAAAAATAATCATAGGCAGATATGTATGTTCAAAACACCAAATATATACATTAGTCAAAGCACAAATATCCCACTAATTAAGTTCATTATATATACATATTAATCCCAAAAGTATGCATGGAAGTCATTTTTTATCCATGTTTCATGCTTTGAGAACCTTTACATGCCACACGATCAAGATTTTCGAAATCGAATTTGTAATCAGATCAGTTAAACTATTAATTTACAGTAGAGATGAAGCTAGAAAATTTTTTTTAGAAGAGTCGAAATTAAATTGTATATTTTTATGAAAGTTAAAATGTAATTTTTTTTTTCATTTTAATAGTCCATATGTTTATAATTCTAAAGGATTAAATCAAAATTTTGTCATTTTGGGTGTCAAAGTGTAACTTTACCTATACTAACTTAAAATTTTATAAATTGTAAAGGGTCAAAAGTCAAAATTTCCCATTTTGGGGGGCAAGGCCCTTGCCAACCCCCCGACGCCGCCCCTGGTTCATGATTCAATTAATTAGATTAATCTAATTGAACAAATTAATACTAAACTTGAATTCAGCTCGATTGATACCTCAAGCTAAACTCGATAATTGCCGAATTCAATTCGAATTTTTTCAAATTGAACTCAAATAATTTACGAATACCGGTATCTCATTTACACCCGAACAAAAATACACAAAAACAGCCTAAATGAATTGACATTCAGACAGCAAACAAATGCACAAAGAGTCAGGCTATTGGTAAGCATAAACAAATTAGATTCCAAGAAAAAGAAATGCAAACAAATGGAATTTTAAGTGCATGGTCAAATAATTACCAATTGACTTGTTTTATTATATTTTAATTTAATTTGTTCTCCGAACAAAAAATATTACGATATTTTATACAAATATAAAATTATTTACACTGTTTTTAACAATTAGATCCAAATTGTTCATATAAATACACGTATTTATAATTTGATCCACATGTTTAAAATTATGATTCATGTTGGATCTAAATGGGATCTGACATAGGGGTGAAATCAAGCAGTGAGCTTGACTCGAAATTCAGAGCTCGATACATGCCTCAAGCTCGATCGAACATCTATTTCTAAGCTCGAGCTCTATTCAAGATAAAACCGAGCTACTCAAGCTCGATTAAGCTTGTTTGCCAATATTTGTTCTTAAGTTCAAGCTTGACTCAATAATTATGTTTGGATTTGGGTTAATAATATATATTAAAGGCAATAACGTAATTTAACAATTGCGATAGGTTAAAGATTTAATTAGAATATTTCGAAGATCAATGATTAATTTAAAATATGCTTAGAATTATTTATAATCTCTTCCTCACCCATAAATAGGAAAATAATAGCATTCAACTCAGTTTGGTTAATTCAATTATATTAGTTTAGTTGGTTCATTAGATTCTTTATATATAAAAACCGAATTAACTGAAGATATATTCTTATCTCTTAAGAAGGATTAAATAAATTCAAGATTCAAAATCTAAACATCTTCCTCTGTTCTAATATTATAGAAAAATTTATTGATTACACTGTAAATTTCATCAGGCTGATAATATATACATATATAAATATGTATATACCTGCTGTGATTCATCAGTGTAATTCACAACTATATAAGCATGGACACTATGGTTTTTACGCTTGGCAAAGTTAAAAGTCTTAACTTGTGCCACAAACATGATCTAAGGAGAACTAACAAAGGAGCTAAGGGGTGGAGGATCGGGTATATTAACCGTCCCTTCTAGCATCAAGATAACCCTTTTCATCGACGGTCGAGACGATGCTTCATCTTGGGTGCACCATAATCCGACCTTAACCATCTTCTCCAATTTACTCTTCTCCACAAATTCATTTTGCACCAGCTTCTCCACTTCATTAGCCTTGAAACAATCATGTGCCCAGTATGCAAGAACTTGTTCGTTTTCCGGAACATCCGTTTCCATACTCCTTCTACAACAAATGATCTCGAACAGCATTATTCCGAAGCTATAAACATTGGCTTTCACGGTTATTGGTAAGTTTCGATGCCACTCTGGGGCAACGTATCCCCTCGTCCCTCGGATTTCGGTGTATGTCCTAGATTGGTTAGGCATCAATAGCTTGGCTAATCCGAATTCTGCAATTTTCGCGTACCCTTCGTCGTCCATTAGGATGTTTTCGGGTTTGATATCGCAATGGATAATCCGAGTCTCGCATTCTTCATGCAAGTAACAAATTCCTCTCGCTATACTCAATACTATTTCGACTCTTACTTCCCAATTTACCTTTAATCTCGATTTGAAAAGAAAATCTGCAAGAGAACCGTTTTTCATGTACTCGTAAACCAGAAGCCTATTAGTCCCGTCGTAGCAATAACCGAGCAATCGAACGAGGTTCTTGTGATGTGTTTTCCCGATGGCTTTCATTTCATTCAGGAAATCTCTTTCACCTTCGGCCACCACTTTTTCCAGTCTCTTGACGGCTACTGTTCTTTCGCCATCGAATATCACCCCTTTGAAAACCGTCCCGTAAGCTCCTTTACCGATCACGTCCACAAAATTGTTGGTTGCATCTTTAAGTTCCTCGAGGGAAAATGATTTCAAGGAAACATCTTCAGCAACTCGATTGTTTACCAAACGCAAATCACGCTTGTATTTTCGAACATAAGCACGATACTTTCGAACGCCGATCGTTGCTACAGCTAGAAACCCAAGCGTCAAGCATGCCATGGCAATACTAATGATTAACATATCCATTCTTAGCTTCCTTTTCCTTTTCCTTGTCCCAACACCAGCAAGTTCTCCTCCAATCTTTAAAAATGTAGTAACTTGACCACTTAATACTCTCCTCCCAAACCGTAACGGCAACTTCATCATTTTACACAACTCGTTCTCGAAGACAGCGGCTTCGCAACTACAATCTCGATAACACTCGTCCCTACAACTGTTCTTTGTCTTCAACGAAAGACTCAAATACGCATCATTTTTCCAAGACACATCGTTCACCTCAAGAAAATCAAAAGTTTGGTCATTTCTTGTGTCACAAGCAACTAAACTATAGTTCTTTCGGCAACCCAATTCCTGTCGCTTCTCGTTGATAAAATCGAAATGAAGAGGACATTGACAAACGGGTTCCCCACCCATCATAACACAATAACTATTCTCACCGCACAAACCGAAAGGATCACATCTATAATTAGAGGATGACCATTCGGTGTACCAATCATCAAATTGGTTAGAACTATGTGAGTACAATCGAAATATACCATCCGTATCGATTGTTGCACGATACACGGACTTACCCGAGGCATTAACGTAGTTCGTATTAATACTTTTGATGTTGAAACCGGTATCATTTAACAAATATAGGTGACCGTCACCATCAAGATTCAAGCTCACACCATATCCAGCAGTAAATGTATCAGTAGCCCAATAAGCAGCACCAAGCTGTTCCATGCTCCAACAGGGTATTGAACCAAATTCCCATCCCTTTGCATAAGAATTAGAAATTTTCCGCTACTATGATCCGACTCGGCAACACTCGAAACGAGCTTACCGGTCACCGCTAGACGTTGTCCTGGTAAAATGGTATCGGTCGGGAAATCAAAACTCTTCCATACGATCCCACCACTCGAATTCAACAAAACAAAGTTACCCGAATCGAGCATCGAGGCCGAAGTTGCTAACCGTGACACGTTATCACTACTAGCATCGGCAATGAGTACGTCTTGACCTTGCTTTGGTCGAACAATAAGGGTACCTTCGGTGGTTAAAACCAATGTGACATTGCTAGGGAACGGCAAGGCATCTCGGTTAGCCGTCCATACAATTGTTTTCTGCTGGATGTTTTCGAACCATATGCCTACGGAGTAGCCGTTTTTGTATCGGTAGAAACCGAAAGCGAACTGGCCGGACGGCGATAGCAAATATGAATTATTGATGGGTGAAAGAGAAGAACCTGGTTTGATAATAGAGCTTGTTGATTGAGCATTTGTTGCATTAAATACAAAATTTAAAAGAAGAAGGAGAACAAGAAACGCCATTAAAGTGGAAGATAAAGCTTGTGTTTTTCTTTTTCTTTTTTTCTTTTTGCAGTGCTTGTAAGGAAAAAAAGTAGATGCGATCCCTTGTCGATAGTGCATTAGGAGGATTAGTCTAAATTATCGATTTAGTCCTTGTACTTAAACTTTTTTTTAGATGAGATAAATATTAAAATCATACATGAATTTTGATGCAATGTACAATTTGATACATGAACATTATTTTTATGTGATTTTATACATGAAAATTTAATTTCATTAATTTTCACGAACCACTAATAACATTATCGAATTAGCATCATTTTATGTTAATATATTACATACACAAATCATTATATTAATCCAATATAAAAATAATTATATGTATTCATTTTTTAAAATGTATACAATTGAATCAAAATCAAAGTTTCATATATATAAACCACAATTCAAGTTTCATGTGTATAAATGCACTAAATCAATACTCATGTATTAAATTAAATATTGGGTGTATAAATTTAATATTTAACCCTTGCTTTTACCTTCACTTTTTTAATTTTAAAATTCTAGTCTTGGCCAAACAATAATCGTTATATTTTACTGTTTTTAAAATATTATGCGCCAATTATATTATTATATGTGCAACGTTATGCCTGATTGTTATTTTCACGTAATATTCACACACACAAAAAAAGCCACATTTTTAGTTATTGGATTTAGTGACGGCTGTTTTTAACCATGATTGAAATTTTAATCCACCGCTTATGCATAGAGCAAGACTAATAGCAGAATTTTTACCTAGTCGATGTAAAGGCTGCAATTTAAGTCAGGACTGAAATTTTAAAATATGAAAAATATAAGGACTAAAATTGATAAAAAAATAAAAGAAGGATTAATCCATAATTTACAAGGACTAGTAATAGAATTTGAACTTTCTAAGTCTTTTTAAGTCGTTAAAATTCTTGGTCTAAGAAGAGAAAAGTATATAAAAGATTTAACAAAGTACACGCCTTGAGTTTCACGATTAAGGACTTTTCTACCGTCTTTTTCTTTGGTTGACTGTACTATTACTAGTCCTTTTTTCTAGTCTTCGGTTCTTATAGATAAGTATATTTGAATAGCTCAATTTGTATCAATATTATTTACAGTATAAAAAGATATAGATTCGAGTCTTCCTATTTAAGAGTTGAAAAAGGGCTATAGGTAATTTTAGAATTGTATAAAAAAACATATATAATAAAAACCTATAACAAGATTTAAATTTAAAAACAAAAATGATGTTTGATTAAGATGTAACGAAGGAAGTTATTAGACCAATTTGATCAATTTGATCCGATTCTGAAAACTTTGGTCATAAGTTTATGTAACACCCCCTACCCGTATTCATCGTCGGAATAGGGTACGAGGCATTACCGGAGTTTACCGAATTAATTTCTCGTTATTATGAGTTAATTACTATTCATTTACTCAAACATGTAATGACGTCCTTTAGATGGTTCTCCAAAGCCCAAAACATACTTTGGGACCAAACCAGAATTTAATCAAAACCATAGGGAATTTTTTGCAAAATCCCAAATTTTTTTTATATGAACTCAATATAATCCTTTTATAAATATCCAACATTCCCTGCAAATTTTTAAAACTGAGACCAATCCAAACCAACCAATCCATTTCAATCAATTTGATACCAAATCATATTTCTATTATAATTATACCATTTAGCATATTCATCACTCTTTATGTAACACCCCTTACCCGAGACCGTTGTCGGAATCGAGCACGAAGCGTTACCTAACTTAACTTACTAAATTGGAGCATAAAAATTTTCTTTTAAAATTAATTCACTCACGTTCAATCAATATATCCCTAAAAAGGATCATCGAGACCCTAAAACATGCAATGAAAACTGTTCGGGTCCAAACAGGGAACATTAAAAATTTTCCAAATACTTAAACAAATTAAAAATAATTTATTTCACTGTTCACAATAAAACTGTTCAACTGCGCAGTAGTCACTAAATTAATTATAACTCGAGTTAAAAAAATTGAAATTTAAATCCGTAAATTTTCCCTAAAACTAGACTCATATGTCTTACTATCATAAAATTTTCAGAATTTTTGGGTTGGCCAATTAATACAGTTTATTAGTTAAATCTCCCATATTTCACTGTTCAACAGTTCTGATCTCTCGTCACTAAAAATTAATTATCTCATTGTACAGATTTTATATGGTGCTTCCGCTTGTTTCTACTGAAAATAGACGCACTTAGGAATCAGGAAATATAAATTATAACTCATAATTCTTTCTGTACAATTTTTAATAATTTTCCAAAGTTAGGCAAGGGGATTACAAAATCATTCTGACCTTATCTCACTAAAATTCAAATATCTCATAATATAAAATTCATTTGCCTATACCGTTTCTTTCATATGAAAATAGACTCGATAAACTTTAATTCCATACCTAATTCACTCTCTAATTCCATTTCTAATATCCTCATGAATTTTTGAAAATCACATCACTACTCCTGTCCAAGAAAAAAAACTATTCCATTGCAAATTTTTTACTCTTTCATAATTTCTTTGTATTAACTAGCATTTAGGCATACATAACACTAAACATATTCTTAATTAGCCATCTCAATAGCTAATCATTATGAAATAACTTTAGTTCCCTATTTCAACCTTTTTGAAACACAATCCAAACAATTAACCATGTTATTTAATCAAGCATGAAACCATACATATCAAAATAAACAAGCCATTTTTGCATGGCTCATTATATATATATACATCATTCAAAATATATTTCAAAAAGTAGTATAGACTATACATGTCATTTATTTCACATATTTAACACCTATTTTATAACCTTTACAAAAAGGTCCTTTTAGGTGTTTTCATGATAACACCTTTCACAAAAGTTGTTTATTTAACAACTAAGACTCATTTTTTTCCATAAAAATGCAGCAACCAACATAAAGGCTCACATGGCAAAACCCTAGACTTCCAACCATTTTGCAAAATAGTCCCCTCATTAGCTAGCTCAAGCTACAAGGGTTCCCAAAAGTACAAAAATTATCAAAGAATGGTCATCAGAACACTTACTTGTAAGGAGAAAAGCTTGCCGAAATTTTTGGCTCTCAAACCCCTATTTTGCTGCTAATTTTCGGTGGTGAAGGTGGAGAAGAAAAGATGATATCATTCTTTTCTTTATTTTATGATAAAAATTAATTTAGTCACCAAATTTTTACCTAACCAATTGACCAAATCTTTTCTTTGTCCCTATGGCCGGCCACCACCCTAAACAAGGCTTAGTTGCACATTAGGGACCTCCAATTAATATTTTATAGCTTTTAGACACCTTTAGCTTGTAAAATAGAACTTTTACACTTTATGCGATTTAGTCCTTTTATCAAATTAAGCACACAAACAGTAAAATTAAATCACGAAATTTTTAGAAATATTAATTCACGAATTATAGACACAGAAAATAATATTTAAAAATTTTTCTGACTCGGATTTGTGGTTTCAAAACCACTATTCCGAATAGGATCGAAATCGAGCTGTTACACTTTACTTTAATACATATTCATTAAACAAGTTTTGGCATTTATATAATCATCAAACTATATACATGCAATATAAATCAAAAAAGAAATTTACAAAAGCTACTGGAGATAATCTGGATAGTGTGATCCTCAGTGTTGATCCGATCCTCCGTATATTTTCACGTCAATCTACAAGTGACATTGAATACACTCAAGTAAGCTTATAGAAACTTAGTAAGTTCGTAGGCATAAAACATAAATCTTACCAAACATTCATACACTTATACATTATACACTATTACTAAGTTTACCTCTCAACCATAAACACTAGTGAGTCCCTTGGTATAAACTCACTACTACTTATCCATTTACTATAATTCTTTTAGGCCCATTTGTCACTTACCATCATTAATCAAATTAGGGAATGGTTACGAAAAATTGAGTACTTCACTTCCACTTTGCCATAGTATAACTATGGCCTTGCGTATGATCACTTATCACTTTCCGAAGCCATAGCCCTGCCACAGTCTTACACGGATCACACTTATCACTTGTCACTTGTCACTGATCAAATAAGTGTAGCTAAAGTTACCACTTATCACTTGTCACTTGTTACTGATCAGAAGTACTCAAATCCGACATTCCGCTCAATTTGATCATTTATTCGGTTTTAGCATTGTTATTTTATTCTCAATTCATCAACAAATATATCTCATCATACATTATATAATTCATAAAATTAACATTTAATCATTAAATTTCAGCCATATGAACTTACCTGGGTCGATTTGCAAAATTTGTGAAAGTTTAAGGACTAATCAGCTACTTTTTCTTTTCCTCGACTTGCTTCGGGTTCTCGATCTATCATTACAAAATCATTCACTTATCAGTATTGACTTCACATTCACTCTATTTCACATCCTTAATGTTTATAACCCGCTTATAAGTAATATTATCTATAATTTCACTATTTACTTATGTATATTCAATGTTGTCCATCCATGTCATAGTCACTAAATTTTTTTTTATCTTGAGCTACAGAACTCCAAATTAGGATCCGCCTAATTTTCCCTGAAACTAGACTCACATATCTTCTTACCATAAAATTTTCAGAATTTTTGGTTTATCCAATAAGTACAGTTTATTCTTTAAAATCACCTTTGTTCTGTTGTCTGACAGTTCTGACCCTTCTTCACTAAAAATGAATTATCTCCTCGTATGAGATTCGGATGATATTTCCGTTTTTCTCTCGAAAATAGTCTCATTCATTATTTTAAATATATAAATTTAAGCCCCTAATTATTTTTATTCAAGACTACTGCTGTTGTCCAAAACTGTTTTAGTGCAAAATGTTGATTTCCATTTTGCCCCAAATTTCATAGTTCATACAAATTAGTCATTGCTCAATTAACCCCTCAATTAAGCTAATTTTTCACAATTAGTACTTTACCTAGACATTATAAGTTATTTCACAACTATTGAAATTTAGAATTTTCATATAAAACCCTAACTTCAAAATCTTTTACTATTAGGTCCCAAACATTCACTTTCTATTCAATTCTTTCAAAAAATCGGCATATAAACAATTTAAATCTCTAATTTCATCCTAAATCATCATATACTTCCAGCACATATTCATATTAACTTTTAATTTCTTTCATAGAATCAAAAACTAATGAATTCAACAAGTGGGCCAAGTTGTAAAAGTAACAAAAACACAAAAATTTCAAGAAATAATCAAGAATTGAACTTACTTGCAATAAAAATATGAAAAACCAGCTTAAAGAAACCCTTCTATGGTGTTTTTGCTGATGAGAATGCAGAAAAATAAAGAGAAATCTAGATAATGCCACTTTGATCCTAGCTTTATTAAGTAAATTTTGCAATATTCCAATTTTGCCCATAATTCTCCTTATTTTCTTGTTGATTTCATGCCTTTGCCGTCCAGCCCAAATAGACCTTGGGTCTATTTTCCTTTTAAGCCCTCTTTCTTTTATCATTTAAGCTATTTAATCATTTCCCATAATTTTTCATTTGTTACAATTTACTCCTTTTTGTTCAATTAATTATCGGAACTTTAAAATTTCTAGATGAAACTTTAATACTAACTTTTTAACACTCCATAAATATTTATAAAAATATTTATGGCTCGGTTTAAAATCTTCGAGGTCTCGATACCTAGTTTTTTATTCTAATTATTTTAATATTTATTTCTAGTGCACTATTCACTATTTCAAAAATTTTCCTAACTTCACATTTAACTTATATTCACTAAATTAATAATATTTTCTACTCATTTGCCGGATTTAGTGATCTCAAATCATCATTCTGACACCCTAAAAATTCTGGCCATTACAGTTCAAACTCGAGACAACCTTTTTTTTCCCTCTCCTTTTTTTCTTCTCTTAATTGTAGTGTAAAGCAAAATTTGGATGACTTATGATCCATTGATGTTTGTATCGCATTGGCGTTCTAAAAAAGCCATTATAGTAACAATGTAGTTCCCCATACTAATCGTTAAGGTTTTTTTAACTTGATCAGTGGTCAAATTAGATTAATAATTTAAAAATATATGAAAATTTTTAACTTTTAAAACACAAGATTTTTGGTACTATACTGATTCGATATACTCTAAAAATACATTTGGTACAATATTAACGATCTCATAAAAATTGAATTTCGATGAATTCCCATTTACTGATCCCATCTTTTATAGAATTGATCCCCTACAAGAATACGTGGAGCTCGGCATGTCTGGAAACACAGAAGAACTTTCTTTTGCTAATATTATTACCAATATTCAATATTAGTTCGTTCATAGTATTACTATACACTAATGATCTTTTTAACTAAGTGTGATCGGATATCTATAAAAATTATTTTTTAAAAATATTTTTTTTAAAAAAATTTAAAAATGATATTTTAACCAATTTCCGATCTAACCAACCAAATCGATTCAATTCCAACCACAAAACATATACATTAAAAATAATCATAGGCAGATATGTATGTTCAAAACACCAAATATATACACTAGTCAAAGCACAAATATCCCACTAATTAAGTTCATTATATATACATATTAATCCCAAAAGTAAAGGATTAAATCAAAATTTTGTCATTTTGGGCGTCAAAGTGTAATTTTACCTATACTAACTTAAAATTTTATAAATTGTAAAGGGTCAAAAGTCAAAATTTCCCATTTTAGGGGGGCAAGGCCCCTGCCAACCCCCCGGCGTCGCCCCTGGTTCATGATTCAATTAATTTGATTAATCTAATTGAACAAATTATTACTAAACTTGAAATCTCGATTGATACCTCAAGCTAAACTCGATAATTACCGAATTGAATTCAAATTCTTTTCAAATTGAACTCAAAAAATTTACGAATACCAGTATCTCATTTACACCCGAACAAAAATACACAAAAACAGCCTAAACGAATTGGCATTCAGACAGCAAACAAATGCACAAAGAGTCAGGCTACTGGTAAGCATAAACAAATCAGATTCCAAGAAAAAGAACTGCAAACAAATGGAATTTTAAGTGCATGGTCAAATAATTACCAATTGACTTGTTTTATTATATTTTAATTTAATTTGTTATCCGAACAAAAAATATTACGATATTTTATACAAATATAAAATTATTTACACTGTTTTTAACAATTAGATCCAAATTGTTCATATAAATACACGTATTTATAATTTAATCCACATGTTTAAAATTATAATTCATATTGAATCTAAAATGGGATCTGACATAGGGGTGAAATCAAGCAGTGAGCTTGACTCGAAATTTAGAGCTCGATACTTGCCTCTAGCTCGATCAAACATCTATTTCTAAGCTCGAGCTCTATTCAAGATAAAACCGAGCTACTCAAGCTCGATTAAGCTTGTTTGCCAATTTTTGTTCTTAAGTTCAAGCTTGACTCAATAATTATGTTTGGATTTGGGTTAATAATATATATTAAAGGCAATAACGTAATTAAACAATAGCGATAGTTTAAAGATTTAATTAGAATATTTCGAAGATCAATGATTAATTTAAAATATGCTTAGAATTATTTATAATATCTTCCTCACCCATAAATAGGAAGATAATATCATTCAACTCAGTTTGGTTAATTCAATTTTATTAGTTTAGTTAGTTCATTAGATTCTTGATATATAAAACCGAATTAACTGAAGATATATTCTTACCTCTTAAGAAGGATTCAATAAATTCAAGATTCAAAATCTAAACATCTTCCTCTGTTCTAATATTATAGAAAAATTTATTGATTACACTGTAAATTTCATCAGGCTGATAATATATACATATATAAATATGTATATACCTGCTGTGATTCATTAGTGTAATTCACAACTATATAAGCATGGATACTATGGTTTTTACGCTTGGCAAAGTTAAAGTCTTAACTTGTGACACAAACATGATCTAAGGAGAACTAACAAAGGAGCTAAGGAGTGGAGGATCGGGTATATTAACCGTCCCTTCTAGCATCAAGATAACCTTTTTCATCGACGGTCGACACGATACTTCATCTTGGGTGCACCATAATCCGACCTTAACCATCTTCTCCAATTTACTCTTCTCCACAAATTCATTTTGCACCAGCTTCTCCACTTCATTAGCCTTGAAACAATCATGTGCCCAGTATGCAAGAACTTGTTCGTTTTCCGGAACATCCGCTTCCACACTCCTTCTACAACAAATGATCTCGAACAGCATTATTCCGAAGCTATAAACATCGGCTTTCACGGTTATTGGTAAGTTTCGATGCCACTCTGGGGCAACGTATCCCCTCGTCCCTCGGATTTCAGTGTATGTCCTAGATTGGTTAGGCATCAATAGCTTGGCTAATCCAAAATCTGCAATTTTCGCGTACCCTTTGTCGTCCATTAGGATGTTTTCGGGTTTGATATCGCAATGGATAATCTGAGTCTCGCATTCTTCATGCAAGTAACAAAGTCCTCTCGCTATACTCAATACTACTTCGACTCTTCCTTCCCAATTTACCTTTAATCTCGATTTGAAAAGAAAATCTGCAAGAGAACCGTTTTTCATGTACTCGTAAACCAGAAGCCTATTAGTCCCGTCGTAGCAATAACCGAGCAATCGAACGAGGTTCTTGTGATGTGTTTTCCCGATGGCTTTCATTTCATTCAGGAAATCTCTTTCACCTTCGGCCACCACTTTTTCCAGTCTCTTGACGGCTACTGTTCTTTCGCCATCGAATATCACCCCTTTGAAAACCGTCCCGTAAGCTCCTTTACCGATCACGTCCACAAAATTGTTGGTTGCATCTTTAAGCTCCTCGAAGGAAAATGATTTCAAGGCAACATCTTCAGCAACTCGATTGTTTACCAAACGCAAAACACGCTTGTATTTTCGAACATGAGCACGATGCTTTCGAACGCCGATCGTTGCTACAACTAGAAACCCAAGCGTCAAGCATGCCATGGCAACACTAATGATTAACATATCCATTCTTAGCTTCCTTTTCCTTTTCCTTGTCTCAACACCAGCAAGTTCTCCTCCAATCTTTAAAAATGTGGTAACTTGACCACTTAATCCTCTCCTCCCAAACCGTAACGGCAACTTCATCATTTTGCACAACTCGTTCTTGAAGACAGCGGCTTCGCAACTACAATCTCGATAACACTCGTCCCTACAACTGTTCTTTGTCTTCGACGAGAGACTCAAATACGCATCATCTTTCCAAGACACATCGTTCACCTCAAGAAAATCAAAAGTTTGGTCATTTCTTGTGTCACAAGCAACTAAACTATAGTTCTTTCGGCAACCCAATTCCTGTCGCTTCTCGTTGATAAAATCGAAATGAAGAGGACATTGACAAACGGGTTCCTCATCCATCATAACACAATAACTATTCTCACCGCACAAGCCCAAAGGATTACATCTATCATTAGAGGATGACCATTCGGTGTACCAATCATCAAATCGGTTAGAACTATGTGAGTACAATCGAAATATACCATCCGTATCGATTGTTGCACGATACACGGACTTACCTGAGGCATTAACATAGTTCGTATTAATACTTTTGATGTTGAACCCGGTATCATTTAACAAATATAGGTGACCATTACCATCAAGATTCAAGTTCACACCATTTCCAGCATTAAATGTTTCAGTATCCCAATAACCAGCACCAAGTTCCACTGCTCCAACAGGGTATTGAACCAAATTCCCATCAGTTTGCATAAGAATTAGAAATTTTCCGCTACCATGATCCGACACGGCAACACTCGAAACGAGCTTACCGGTCACCGCTAGACGTTGTCCTGGTAAAATGGTATCGGTCGGGAAATCAAAACTCTTCCATACGATGCCACCACTCGAATTCAACAAAACAAAGTTACCCGAATCGAGCATCGAGGCCGAAGTTGCTAACCGTGACACGTCATCACTACTAGTATCGGCAATGAGTACGTCTTGACCTTGCTTTGGTCGAACAATAAGGGTACCTTCGGTGGTTAAAACCAATGTGACATCGCTAGGGTACGGCGAGGCATCTCGGTTAGCCGTCCATACAATTGTTTTCTGCTGGATGTTTTCGAACCATATGCCTACGGAGTAGCCGTTTTTGTATCGGTAGAAACCGAAAGCGAACTGGCCGGACGGCGATAGCAAATATGGATTATTAATGGGTGAAAGAGAAGAACCTGGTTTGATAATAGAGCTTGTTGATTGAGCATTTGTTGCATTAAGTACAAAATTTAAAAGAAGAAGAAGAACAAGAAACGCCATTAAAGTGGAAGATAAAGCTTGTTTTTCTTTTTCTTTCCTTTTTTTTTTTTTTTCTGTGCTTGTAAGGAAAAAATGTAAATGCGATCCCTTGTCAATAGTGCATTAGGAGGATTAGTCTAAATTATCGGTTTAGTCCTTGTACTTAAACTTTTTTAGATGAGATAAATATTAAAATCATACATGAATTTTGATGCAATGTACAATTTGATGCATGAACATTATTTTTATGTGATTATATACATGAAAATTTAATTTGATTAACTTTCACGAACCACTAATAACATTATCGAATTAGCATCATTTTATGTTAATATATTACATACACAAATAATTATATTAATCCAATATAAAATAATTGTTTGTATTCATTTTTAAAATGTATACAATTAAATCAAAATCAAAGTTTACAATTGAATCAAAATTAAAGTTTCATATATATATATATATATATATAAACCACAATTCAAGTTTCATACGTATAAATGCACTAAATCAATACTCATGTATTAAATTACATATTGGATCAAAGTTCGTGTATAAATTTGATATTTAACCCTTGTTTTTACCTTCACTTTTTAATTTTAAAATTCTAGTCTTGGCCAAACAATAATCGTTATATTTTACTGTTTTTAAAATATTATGCACCAATTATATTATTATATGTGCAACGTTATGCCTGATTGTTATTTTCACGTAATATTCACACACACAAAAAAGCCACATTTTTAGTTATTGGATTTAGTGACGGTTGTTTTTAACCATTACTGGAATTTCAATCCACCGTTTATGCATAGAACAAGACTAATAGTAGAATTTTTACCTAGTCGATGTAAAGGCTGCAATTTAAGTCAGGACTGAAATTTTAAAATACGAAAAATATAAGGACTAAAATTGATAAAAAAATAAAATAAGGATTAAATCCATAATTTACTAGGACTAATAATAGAATTTGAACTTTCAAAGTCTTTTTAAGTCGTTAAAATTCCTGGTCTAAGAAGAGAAAAGCATATAAAAGATTGAACAAAGTACACGCCTTGAGTTTCACGATTAAGGACTTTTCTACGGTCTTTTTCTTTGGTTGACTGTACTAAGTTAACGGAAAACCAACGTTACTAATTTATTGTCAATTAACCTACTGCCCTTTTTTCAAGTCTTCGGTTCTTATAGAAAAGTATATTTGAATAGCACAATTTGCATCGATATTATTTTCAGTATAAAAAGATATAAGTTCGAGTCTTCCTATTTAAGAGTTGAAAAGGGACTATAGGTAATTTTAGAATTGTATAAAAAAAGCAGATATAATAAAAACATATAACGAGATTTAAATTTAAAAACAAAAATGATGTTTGATTAAGATGTAACGAATGAAGTTATTAGATTGGTTGATTTGAGGATCGATATGGATCAGTTAAATCGAATAAAAAATTGATTGAATTGGGTGGTTGAATCGGATATTTATTTTTAATGTATTTTATTATTTATTTAATCGAATTGAGTGGAACAGTAAACTAGTGGACTGAACAATTTGACCACCGATCAAAAGAAATTTATTAGACTGATTGAATTGGGAACCAGTACAGATCAGTAATACCAGGCAAAAAACCAATTGAACTGGTTGAATGGATTTATTTTGTTTTATCTTTAATGATTTATTTAATTGAATTGATTGGACCAACGAATTGGTAGCCTAAGCAATTGATCACCGGTCCGAAAAAAAGTTATTAGACTAGTTGACATGGGAATGGGTACAAATTGGTTGAACTAGGCAAAACACAGGTTGAATAGGAATTTTTATTTTTATTTTAAACTTTTCAATAATTTATTTAATCAAACTATACAAATCAATGAAATTAATAACTAGACCAATTTGATCGTTGATCTGATTCTGAAAACTTTGGTCATAAGTTCATGTAACACCCCCTACCCGTATTCATCGTCGGAATAGGGTACGAGGCATTACCGGATTTTACTAAATTAATTTTCTGTTATTACGAGTTAATTACTATTCATTTACTAAAACATGTCATGACGTCCTTTAGATGGGTCTCCAAAGCTCAAAACATACTTCGGGACCAAACCGGGATTTAATCGAAACCATAGGAAATTTTTCGCAAAATCTCAAATTTCTTTTTTATATGAACTCAAGATAATCCCTTTATAAATATCCAACATTCCCTGCAACTTTTTAAAACCGAGACTAATCCAAACCAACCAATCCATTTCAATCAATTTGATATCAAATCATACTTCTATTATAATTATACCATTTAGCATATTCATCACTCTTTATTTTAATACATATTCATTAAACAAGTTTTGGCATTTATATAATCATCAAACTATATACATGCCATATAAATCAAAAAGGAAATTTACAAAAGCTACCGGAGATAATCTGAATAGTGTGATCCTCAGTGTTGATCGGATCCTCCGTATATTTTCACGTCAATCTACAAGTGACATCGAATACACTCAAGTAAGCTTATAGAAACTTAGTAAGTTCATAGGCATAAAACATAAATCTTACCAAACATTCATACACTTATACATTATACACCATTACTAAATTTACCTGTCAACCACAATCACTGGTGAGTCCCCTAGTATAAACTCACTACTACTTATCCATTTACTATAATTTTTTTGGGTCCATTTGTCACTTACCATCCTTAATCAAATTAAGAAACGATTACAGAAAATTGAGTACTTCACTTCCACTTTGCCATAGTATAACTATGGTCTTGCGTATGATCACTTATCACTTTCCGAAGCCATAGCCCTGCCACGGTCTTACACGGGTCACACTTATCACTTGTCACTTGTCACTGATCAGATCTTGTCACTGGTTACTGATCAGAAGTACTCAAATTCGACGTTCCGCTCAATTTGATCATTTATTCAGTTTTCTCATTGTTATTTTATTCTCAATTCATCAACAAATATATCTCATCATACATTATATAATTCATGAAATTAACATTTAACCATTAAATTTCAGCCATATGAACTTACCCGAGTCGATTTGCAGAATTTGTGAAAGTTCAGGGACTAATCAGCTACTTTTTCTTTTCCTCGACTTGCTTCGGGTTCTTGATCTATCATTGTAAAATCATTCACTTATCAGTATTGACTTCACCTTCACTCTATTTCACATCCTTAATGTTTATAACCCGCTTATAAGCAACATTATCTATAATTTCACTATTTACTTATGTATATTCAATGTTGTCCATCCGTGTCATAGTTACTAAATTATTTTTATCTTTAGCTACAGAACTCCAAATTAGGATCCGCTAATTTTCCATGAAACTAGACTCACATATCTTCTTACCATAAAAGTTTTAGAATTTTTTGTTTAGCCAATAAGTACAGTTTATTCTTTAAAGTCACCTCTGTTCTGCTGTCTGACAGTTCTGACCCTTCTTCATTAAAAATTAATTATCTCCTCGTACGGGATTCGGATGATGTTCATGTTTGTTTCTCTTGAAAATAGACTCATTCAGAATTTTAAATATATAAATTTAAGCCCCTAATAATTTTTTATTCAATTTTTTATGATTTTCCAAATTCAGAATAGGGGAACCTGAAATCATTCTGACATTGTCTCACAAAATTTATTATATCTCATGATTTACAATTCCATTGCTTACACCGTTTCTTCTATAATAAACTAGACTTAATAAGCTTTAATTTCATATTTTATTGATCCTCTAATTCGATTCCCACAATTTTTGGTGATCTTTCAAAGTTGGACTAATGCTGTTGTCCAAAACTATTTTAGTGCAAAATGTTGATTTCCATTTTGCCCCAAATTTCACAGTTCATACAATTCAGTCCTTGTTTAATTAACCCCTCAATTAAGCTAATTTTTCACAATTAGTACTTTAGCTAGACATTATAATTTATTTCACAACTATTGAAATTCAGAATTTCCACATAAAACTCTAACTTCAAACTCTTTTACTATTAGGTCCCAAACATTCACTTTCTATTCAATTCTTTCAATAAAATCGGCATATAAACAATTTAAAGCTCTAATTTCATCCTAAATCATCATATACTTCCAGCACATATTCATATCAACTTTCAATTTCTTTCATAGAATCAAAAACTAATGAATTCAACAAGTGGGCCTAGTTGTAAAAGTCACAAAAACACAAAAATTTCAAGAAATAATCAAGAATTGAACTTACTTGTAGTAAATATATGAAGAACCAGCTTAAGAAAACCCTTCGATGGTGTTTTTGCTGATGAGAATGCATAAAAATAAAGAGAAATCTAGATAATTCCACTTTGATCCTAGCTTTATTAAGTAAATTTTGCAATATTCCAATTTTTCCATTAATTCTCCTTATTTTCTTGCTGATTTCATGCATTTGCCGTCCAGCCCAAATAGACCTTGGGTCTATTTCCCTTTTAAGCCCTCTTTCTTTTATCATTTAAGCTATTTAATCATTTCTCATAATTTTTCATTTGTTACAATTTAGTCCTTTTTGTTCAATTAATTATCGGAACTTTAAAATTTCTTGACGAAACTTTAATACTAAATTTTTAACACTCCATAAATATTTATAAAAATATTTATGGCTTGGTTTAAAATCTTTGAGGTCTCGATACCTCGTTTTTTATTCTAATTATTTTAATATTTATTTCTAGTGCACTATTCACTATTTCAAAAATTTTCCTAACTTCACATTTAACTTATATTCACTAAATTAATAATATTTTCTACTCATTTGTCGGATTTAGTGATCTCAAATCACCATTCCGACACCCCTAAAAATTCAGGCCATTACAGTTCAAACTCGAGACAACTTTTTTTTCCCTCTCCTTTTTTTCTTCTCTTAATTGTAGTGTAAAGCAACGTTTGGATGACTTATGCCGTGTATCCATTGATGTTTGTATCGCATTGGCATTCTAAAAAAGCCATTATAGTAACAATGTAGTTCCCCATACTAATCGTTAAGGTTTTTTTAACTTGATCAGTGGTCAAATTAGATTAATAATTTAAAAATATATAAAAAAATTTAACTTTTAAAACACAAGATTTTTGGTACTATACTGATTCAATATGCTCTAAAAATATATTTGGTACAATATTAACGATCTCATAAAAATTGAATTTCGAAGAATTCCCGTTTACTGATCCCATCTTTTACAGAATCGATCCCCTACAAGAATATGTGGAGCTCGGCATGTCTGGAAACACAGAAGAACGTTCTTTTGCTAATATTATTACCAATATTCAATATTGGTTCATTCATAGTATTACTATACACTAATGATCTTTTTAACTAAGTGTTTAAAAAATTTTAAAAATGATATTTTTAACCAATTTCCGATCTAACCAACCGAATCGATTCAATTCCAACCACACAACATATACATTAAAAATAATCATAGGCAGATATGTATGTTCAAAACACCAAATATATACATTAGTCAAAGCACAAATATCCCACTAATTAAGTTCATTATATCTATACATATTAATCCCAAAAGTAAAGGATCAAATCAAAATTTTGTCATTTTGGGGGTCAAAGTGTAATTTTACCTATACCAACTTAAAATTTTATAAATTGTAAAGGGTCAAAAGTCAAAATTTCCCATTTTAGGGGGGCAAGGTCCCCGCCAACCCCCCGGCGTCGCTCCTGGTTCATGATTCAATTAATTTGATTAATTTAATTGAACAAATTATTACTAAACTTGAATTTGGCTCGATTGATGCATCAAGCTAAACTCGATAATTACCGAATTGAATTCAAACTCTTTTCAGATTGAACTCAAATAATTTATGAATATCAGTATCTCATTTATACCCGAACAAAAATACACAAAAACAGCCTAAATGAATTGACATTCAGACAGCAAACAAATGCACTAAGAGTCAGGCTACTGGTAAGCATAAACAAATTAGATTCCAAGAAAAAGAAATGCAAACAAATGGAGTTTTAAGTGCATGGTCCAATAATTACCAATTTACTTGTTTTATTATATTTTAATTTAATTTGTTATCCGAACAAAAAATATTACGATATTTTGTACAAATATAAAATTATTTACACTGTTTTTAACAGTTAGATCCAAATTGTTCATATAAATATGCGTATTTATAATTTGATCCACATGTTTAAAATTATGATTCATGTTAGATATAAATGGGATCTAACATAGGGGTGCAATCATGCAGTGAGCTTGACTCGAAATTCAGAGCTCGATACATGTCTCAAGCTTGATCGAACATATATTTCTAAGCTCGAGCTCTATTCAAGATAAAACCGAGCTACTCAATCTCGATTAAGCTTGTTTGCCAATTTTTATATTTAAGCTCGAGCTTGACTCAATAATTATGTTTGGATTTGGGTTAATAATATATATTAAAGGCAATAACGTAATTTAACAATATCGATAGTTTAAGGATTTAATTAGAATGTTTCGAAGATCAATGATTAATTTAAAATATACTTAGAATTATTCATAATCTCTTCTTAACCCATAAATAGGAAGATAATGACTTTCAACACACTCGAACTCAAATCTTTCTACATTAACAACAATACTCATGTCAATCGAACTAAGACTCAAATGATAACTTTATTAATATTTTATTTTTATATTAATATAAAAAAAGTATGATAAAGAACAAAAAATATATTAAAATTAATTTAAAATATCAAAATTTTGTAGAATGCATATTAATACAAACCGATATTGAAACTGTACGGATCTCCGAAATTTTTTAAAAATTAAAATTGTACCTCTAAAGCAACGATGAGCTATTGGGTGCACCATACGACGTCGTAGCAGCTGGTTCACCATTGAAGCCTCCTCCAAATTGAGTGAACAAAGCAGATAATCCATTTGAAGTTCCACCGCGGCCTCCGCCTCCGCCTCCGCAAATGCCAAGCCCTAGAAGATCAAGCGTCGACGTAGGCTTGTGTCCCGTAGAGGGTGTTGTCGATGATGATGATGGTACTGCAAAGCTTAGACCACGAAGTAGTGAAGGGCTCGATGTCGCCGCCGCACCCATTTGGGCTGCCTTCTGTAGCAACGCGGTGGCGGACATGGCTGGTTGAAGTGACGGTGCAGTGAAGATGGAGGAGGAGCTATTGTTGGAGAGGTAGAGAGGGGAGGAAAGAGAAAGAGATGTGGTCTCTAAGGGTGGTGTTGATGCAAATATGGTAACTAAAACGTCGCCGTTTGAAGCAGAGATGCTGGTGGTTGGCGGTGGTGGATCTGGTGGTGAAAGTCCCATTGGAATTTCAAGCATTTCTGTATAAGCATATATGGAGTGGAATAAGTGAACAAAAGTAAAATTCTGATTTTGGTCCCTTTACTATGCTGAAATTATGAATTTAATCTTTGTATTTTAATTACGCAAATCTGATCCTCTTCCTTTTATAAAATTATTGGTTAGTCCATATTGTTAACACCGTTAATTATCTTCGGCGACTCAATAAAATGCTAATGTTAAAAAAACAAGTGTTAATATACTACTTGGTGCCTGATTTTGATTTCAATGTTTAATTTGATACTAGGTCTTTTTGTCTTAGAAAAATACTTAAGTTTGGTTTCATTGTTCAATTTGGTACTTGAGCTTTTCTTTTTTGTCCCAATTATCTATGTTTCTTACTAGAACACGTGTCAAATATTCATCAAGCCACATGATATCGTTTGGTCTAGGTACTAGATTGAACATTGAAGCCAAACTTAAGTACCAAATTAAAACAAACTTAAGTACCAAATTGAATAGTAAAACTAAACTCAAATACCAAATGATATATTAACCCAATCTGTTATCTCAATTTCGATGTATGCGTTAGTAGAAACCCTGCATGTAATGATTAAAGTACGCATATAAAATAAGATAACAAAAATTTGACCTGAACTCTGAGTTGACAATCCCGGCGAAACCATAGTCGTAGTCGACTGTGTTAACGGCGGCGGTGAAAAAGTCGCCGCTTGAGCCCTGGCGTTTTCCTCAGCCAACGCATCACAAAATGCTCTATGCGTATAGAAACTATCCCTCCTACAACAAACACCACCACCACCACCACCACCACCACCATCATCATCATAAGTTCGTACAACTCAATTATGAAATGAAAATAACGCATCGATACCTCGAAAAAACAGTGCCACAATTGCATTTATATTCTTTGGTGCCACAACTCTTTAAATGGGCCGTCCAATCGGACTTAACGGCGTACGTTTTAGAGCACCGCTCGCACCTCCATTTCTTCTCGCAGTGCTTTCTGCAATAGTGTTTCTTTATGCCGGTAAGATCGCCCAAGGCGCGAGCCGCGTTATGGTGTACGCAGCTCGTTTCTGGGCAAACGTAGACCCGTTTCTTTCGTGTTTCGTTGCCGTCGGTTCTTTGCCGGAGCTTCCACGGTAAGTTATGTCCACGGCGGTGGAGTTGAAGGTTTTGGTCACGTTGAAAGCCTTTGTTGCAAATCTCGCAAATGAAACGGTTGGTGGCTAGTAAGGATTTTGGTGATAGTGATATTACCTCAGCTTCAGGATCTAAAATAATTCAAAAATTCAAAAAGATGATTCAAAGAAAGAAGATATATGGAAATTTAAACATCGGGTGTTTTTGTTTATTTAATTTCACCTGGCATTCCAGGGAGATTTCTTTTCTTCTTCGATTGTACACCATCTGTCTGTTGAAATGCTTCAATGAGAGAAACCGCCATTGATGACGAATTTTCAAACTTTGCCATGTTTTTCTATACTCAAAATGGCCAATAAAAAACAACCCAGAATTTCTTTTAAGCTTAAAGAAATGAAAACCCAGTTTCTCGTGGGTTTCAAAACAACAGTTCACCGCAAATGTTGGCTTGGATTTTCAAGTTTTTCAACGGTATGATTGTTAAATTTCACTTTCCACTAGGAAAATGATAGACACTAGAAAAATAATGATTTAATGAAGGTAATTGAATGAAAGTTCATGATTTTCAACTAAGGGAAGAGCACGAGGAGAGTCTCAAATGGCGGCTCCATAGGTGTCAGTAATTACAGAGAGGCGTTGAAGTAAAAGAGAAGCAAATTATTACTTAAAAAGGAAAGTCGTTGAAGTGGCGCCAGATTTTACAATAACTGTTTAATTATGATTTTAGTCCCGGCATTCTATTTTTTTTACTTTATTTTGTTCTTTTGATTTTATAATGTTATTAGCAGATCCATATCGATGATATTGTTAGTTGATAACGTTAAAGTGATGACATAAAACTTTTTTAAACAATTTTAATTACTCGATTGACAAGTAAATTTATTATTAGTCGAATCGGATTAACTAAATTTTCAGAGAATTTTTGTTAAAGGGGTAAAAATAAAACTAAATTTTTTTTGGAAGGACAAAAGCATAAATCTTGTATTAAGTTACGGACGAAGGCAAAGGGCTACGAAATGTCCTTAGCCCCTTATAAATGGAAGATTTGTAATTTAACCCCTTAAAAATTTATGAAATGATATATTAGTATAATGATAAAATTACACTTTAACTTTCTCAATAACATGAGATTTGTTATGATACTTACTATTATTGATCCGTTATCCGATTGGGTCCTGACCCAAACTCTACACAGTTTTCCCTTTGAGTTCACATACGCTTCTATGAGACCACATGATGTAGCTTCGCACCATTATATAGGTGAACCCACATCGTATAATTCTATGAGACCACACGATGTAGGTTCGCACCATCATAAAGGCGAACCAACGTTGTATTAACATGTGATAAGCCTAGATTAGGGTATGTCTCGACATGCATGGTAACCTAACTATGATGTCACATTTATGAACAGTAACCGTATTATAAAATACATAGTTTAACCCATCTGAAGATGACAAACTCTAAAACACTCAGCAAAATCCAATATTTAAATCTAGATAATCCAATCTCTCCTCCTCTAACTAAATAGAAAATAGACCTATTAATAACAGTATAAGAATAAAGGGATTGAATTATGCAAAATTAAATAATAGGATTAAATATCAAATCCTAGCATAGTAGTCGGACTAAAATAAGAATTAGACCAACGCTAAACTCAGCTATGCTTCAACGTGGGGGGTTTCCCAAATCTGACCGCCACGTGTCAACTTTTCCTGCTTTCTAAATTTATCTGGAGAAATCGCGACTTGACGGTGGTTGTCGTTTAGTTAAATTCCCCCTGCATAATAGTTTGTGATCCTTCTTTGGGTTTCGTCCCAAAAGTCAATTAGACCCCTTTAAAAATCAAATTTTCAACGTACTTGATGGCTGACATTTTGGACTTTTCTGACACAATCCCACATGTGTTTTGATCAACTATGCAATCAAATATTATTATAGTAAAACCGATGGTTCATTACTTAAAAAAAATATTTTTGATTCTAAAAGTAGTTTTAAAAGAAGAGTTATTTAGAACAAGTTATTTTTGGCTGAAATTTTTAATTTTTTCTCTCTCAAAAGTATTTTTAATGTTTAATTACTTTTTACCCTCTAATAACATAATACTTTTTTTTCTTGGTGCTTAATTATAAATGTATTGAAATCATTAATTAAAAATAAAAATATTTTTAAAATACTAATTACAAATATTTAATGATTATATTTAAATATTTAAAATATAGTTTATATATTCTAATTAAATTTTATAAATAATTAATATTTATTGCTTAAAATTATTTAAAATTTATATTTCATATATTAAAATATTAACAAGTTATAATAATTTTTTATATTCTTACTAAAATATAATAATATTAACTAATTTAAATATTATTTAAATGCATATTTGTTACTTGATAATAATATGTCTAAAATAGATATTTTATTTCTCAAAAGTACTTTTTGACAGCAATGCTAAACACTCAAATTTTAAACTAAACTTTTCAAAAGTACTTTTTCACAGTACTTTTTAAAAGCAATGAAGAACTGACCCTAAGTTTGTAGACTTTTATTATTATAATTTAATTTCTCGTTTTGCAGAAAATAAAAAATATATATAAATAAAAACTTGATATCACATATTGAGTCTTAACTCAGTTAGCATCACCATTGTTACCAATATAAAAAGACGTGAGTTCAAATATGATAAAACATATTATTTTCCTATTTAAAAAAATAAATATAATAAGAACGTATAAATATACTTTTTACCATTCTATTGATACCTAGACGAGTTAGCAACAGACATGATCATGTCACCTGATTTAAAATAAGGTGGAGGGTCAATGAGAAACGTGGCCAAATTTGTAGAGAAGTTTTGATCTTATCAAGGAGAAGTCAGACTTTCTCTTAAGAAAAAGCTTTAAAGTGTAGCCTGTTAAAAATCGATGAATTTCTTCTACATGTCAATACGCAATTTTATCCCCATATTTTATCTTCCACTAATATCATATAAACTCACAAAACCAAAATCCTCGATACAACGAATAAATAAAAGTAAACCTATTTTATAGTGTGATATAAAAGGCAAAAAGGGCACCCGGTTTTTGCAAAATGACGAGGGATTTATGTAATAGCCCGATTTTAGGCTTAGTCGGAACAGTGGTTTCGGGACCACAAATCCGACGAAAAAAAAAAATGTAATGGCTTGAATTTTCAGAGGTGTCGGAACGGTGATTTGAGATCACTAAATTCGAAAAATGGGTAGAAAATATTATTAATTTAGTAAGTATAAGTTAAATATGAAGTTAGGAAAATTTTTGAAATAGTGAATAGTGCACTAGAAATAAATATTAAAATAATTAGAATCGAAATGAGGTATCAAGACCTCGGGGATTTTAAACTGAGCCATAAATATTTTTATAAATATTTATGGAGTGTTAAAAAGTTAGTATTAAAGTTTCGTTAAGAAATTTTAAAGTTCTGATAATTAATTGAACAAAAAGGACTAAATTGTAACAAATGCAAAATTTTGGGAAATGATTAAATAGCTTAAATGATAAAAGGAAGAGGGCTTAAAAGACAAATAGACCCAAGGTCTATTTGGGCTGGACGGCAGAGGCATGAAATCAGCAAGAAAGTAAGGAGAATTAAGGGCAAAATTGGAAAATTGCAAAATTTGCTTAATAAAGTTAGGACCCAAGTGGAATTATCTAGATTTCTCTTCATTTTTCTGAATTCTCATCAGCTAAAACACCATGGAAGGGCTTCTTCAAGCTGGTTCTTTATATTTTTATTACAAGTAAGTTCAATTCTTGACTATTTCTTGAAATTTTGTATTTTTATGACTTTTACAACTAGGCCCACTTGTTAAATTAATTAGTTTTTGATTTTATGAAAGAAGTTGAAAGTTGATATGAATATGTGCTGGAAGTATATGATGATTTAGCATGAAATTAGAGCTTTAAATTGTTCATATGCTGATTTTATTGAAAGAATTGAATAGAAAGTGAATGTTTGGGACCTAATAGTAAAAGAGTTTGAAGATAGAGTTATATGTGGAAATTCTGAATTTCAATAGTTGTGTAACAACTTATAATGTCTAGTAAAGTACTAATTGAGAAAATTAGATTAATTGAGGGTTAATTGAGAAAGGACCGAATTGTATAAACTGTGAAATTTGGGGCAAAATGGAAATCAACATTTTGCACTAAAGCAGTTTTGGACAGCAGCAGTAGTGTAACTTTGAAAAATCACCAAAATTGTAGAGATTGAATTAGAGGATGAATAAAATATGAAACTAAAGCTTATTGAGTCTAGTTTCTTATAAAAGAAATGATGTAAGCAATGGAATTGTAAATCATGAGATATAATAGATTTTGTGAGACAAGGTCAGAATGAATTCAGGTTCCCTGTTCTGACTTTGGAAAATCATTAAAAATTGTAAAAAAATGATTATGAGTTATAGTTTATATGGTTAGAATCCTTAACGAGTCTATTTTTAGAAGAAACAAGCTAAAACATCATCCGAATTCTGTACAATGAGATAATTAATTTTTAGTGAAGAGTGGTCGGAACTGTCAGACAGCGAAACAGGGGAAACTTTAAAGAATAAACTGTACTATTTGGCTGAACCAAAAATTATGAAAATTTTATGGTATGAAGATATGTGAGTCTAGTTTCAGGGAAAATTATCGGATCTTAATTTGGAGCTCTGTAGCTCCGGATAAAAATAATTTAGTGACTCTGACTCGGATAAACAGCTTTGAATATACATGTTAGTGAATATTGAAATTATGGTTAATGTTGTTTAAGTGTGTTATACACATTAAGGATGTGGAATGGAGAGGAGGAGGAGGAAAATTGGGAAATATATGAATGATTCGTGTATAAATGGTCATATGTTTGATTATAACTCATAAACGATGAAATATGAATGATGCTTATTTTTGTGCATTATTGGTCATGGTTTAAGCTCATGTGTGAAAATAAAGTTTCATAGTATGTGTGTATGGTATATTCAGTATATGATTTGGCATGAAATAATACCATGAATGGTTTATGAATTAACACATGTTGGTAAGCCTGATATATGAATAAATGATCAAATTGAGCGGAACGCCGGATTTGAGTACTTCTGATCAAGTGACAAAGTGATAAGTGGTAGCTTTAGCTACACTTATCTGATCAAGTGACAAGTGGAAAGTGATAAGTAATAGCTTCGGCTATACTTATCTGATCAAGAGACAAAGTGATAAGTGATAGCTTCGGCTATACTTATCTGATCAAGTGACAAAGTGATAAGTGGTAGCTTTAGCTACACTTATCTGATCAAGAGACAAAGTGATAAGTGGCTACACTTATCTGATCAAGAAACAAAGTGATAAGTGGCTACACTTATCTGATCAAGAAACAAAGTGATAGGTGGCTACACTTATCTGATCAGGGACAAGTGATAAGTGATCATACGTAAGACCATAGTTATACTATGGCAAAGTGAAAGTGAAGTACTCAATTTTCCGTGACCGTTCCCTAATTTGATTAAGGATGGTAAGTGACAAATGGGCCCGAAAGAATTAAAGTAAATGGATAAGTGGCGATGTATTTATATCGAGACGATGTTGTTATTCAAACTAAAGTGATATTTTCATTGCTAAATTGAGAATTTCATAAATGTGTTATTGAATGGTATAATCAATAAACATTGAGTTAAATGGTAAATACGTATTAGTTTTGAATTTGATGTCATTGAATTGTACGTGAATTAAATGGAAATTTCTAGTGATATGATTTAAATTATGAGCATGAGAAATTGCGAATTGAATGAAATGGAAATGAAGCATTAAATTGCATGAGTATGTATCGGGTCTCGCAGGCCCTAATTATTATGATTATAATATTTTGAGCATATATTGTGAAAAGTTATAGAAACATGTTAATTATTTTGAAAGTTTTAATTTTGATGAAATTTTATAACTCGGTTAAATACGTTTACAAGTGTATGTGTTTTGGTAATGCCTCGTACCCTATTCCGGTGTTGGATACGGTTAAGGGGTGTTACAATTTAAATTTCAACATGCATTATGTGTTTAAGGCAAACACGTGTGTAAATTTAATTTTAGTCCCTAATGTTTATTCATTTTATCATTGTAACCTTTATTTTTTCTTTTTTTTCATTTTAGCCTTCAACTTTTAAAATTTAATCAAATTATTTCTTTTTTTGACAGAAAAATTGATTGAACTATTAAAATTTTAATGACATTGACATAGTAACTCACGTGATAATTTATACTATTAACATGATTACATTTTCGAAAAGGTTTTATAAACTTTTTTAAAATTTGTTTATTTTTAAATATTTTTATTTTTGAATTATCGTAGATTGTTATATTAATAACCTCATTAAAATTTTAATATTTTAATATTAATATTTTTATTTTTGAATTATACAAAATTTAAATTAAATTTATTATTAGTATTATTATTGGTTTGATATGTCGACTTTTTACTGAAAGCCGCATTGTCTATAATTTACTAGTTAATTTATTTTTAATTAATTATTTTTATAGTTTTAATCGAAATCAATTATTATCAAATTTAAACTAAATATTAATATTAAATGCATTAGTAAAGCACATTGTATTCTTATAATGAGGATGTAAATTTGAATTTTAAAGAGTAATGACAGATCTTAGGACTAAGTTTTAAAGGCCTAATTAAAATTTCCAAAAATTTTACGAGTTTAACGTGAATTTTAAAAAAAACTGGGGATTAATATTAATTTTTTTAAAAAATTGTGAGATTAATGACAATTTCAAAAACAAAATTAATTAAAATTTTCAAAATTAATGGGTTAATTAAATTTTTTAAAAAATTCAAGAGAGAAATGCAAGAATCCAAAATTGAGGGCAAACCAAGAGAACATTCTTAAAAGAAATAACTACAGATCTCAAATATCCACCATAAAATACAAAAAATACCAAAAATATGGAACTAAATAATGACTCACTTTCTTAAAAATTTTAGAAAGACCTCACATTTTATAATTTTCAACTTTACCATAAAATAAAGAGTTGATTGACATTATTTAATTTGTTAAAAGTAATACAGATATATTATCTTTAAAGAGGTAAAAATACTATAAATACTCCTGTACTAGAAGTTAAATTGCATTTTACCTCATTTACTCATAAAATGACAAATTGATCTCTGTACGTTAAATCAAAGAGCAAATTGATATTTTCTGTTAAAAAATTCATCCATTTTGACTGTTAAAAACTGATGGAATAATCAAACAATTACACATAACATATATACTTTATTCTGATGCACAGGGGCTAGCTTTTAACTACAGAAATGAATAAATTTCTAACAGAATGATCAGTTTACTCTTTGATCTAACTTATAGAGACTAATTTACCTGGTTTTCTAATAGAGTGAGCAAAATAAAATTTGACTCCTACTATAAAGACCTCTATAATATTTGACCTTTTAAATATAAATATTCATAAAAAAGTTTTCTTTTTGTTATTATTATTATGGTAAAGAAGTGGGGGCAATGTAATTTTAGTCATAATCCACAAATTATCGAGGATAATGATGTATTAGGACTTTTAAAGTGGCATGCATGTGCAATCCAAAGCAAAGTATGATTACAATATGATACATTTCAAAAGAGGTTTCTAGTTGGGATTATTGCAAAACTCCAAGATAAATTCTATTTTTAGTCCCTGTATTATGCATAAATTGTAGACTTAGTTTTTATAATTTAATTATTTATAGTACCTTTACTTTTCGAATTTTAAAATTTCGGTCATAACCAGACCAAACGGTAATTGTTAAATTCATTAAGGCATACTATTTTCAAAATTTGATTACCAAACATATTATCACAAGTGTAATGTTATGTCGACTCACTATTACTCATGAGCGCGCTAATAATTGAGTGGCTAATTGCTAATAATTGAGTGACTAATTGTATATTCCCAAAACCATCCAATCACCACAATTCGAGTCAATTTTTAGTTACTCGATTTTATTTTCTTAGCCCTATTGGCTACAACTACAAAATTAACCATATGCATGTTCGGGTACATGTCGGACACATCCGACACTCAGAAGCCAAAACTGAGTAAAAAATGTAACAATGAAAGTCCTTGTTACGAACAGTTTTGTAACCCTATTATTTCTTTCTTTTCATTGATAATTTTTCGATGAGAAAGGAAAATCGACAAGAACACGGGTTCATGGAAAGATTACCTTTGGCACTGAATCGACAATGGATTCGAATTAATGGCTGTAAACCTATACAGTGCACTTGGCCGGATCCTTCTTGGATTGTAAAAGCATGTCAACAAACTCTGCAATAGAACAACGAGCTCGTGTTTATAAGCAACCACAGCTTCCAACATATATATGAATTATGAGACCACAACATATGACATCAAGAAAAAGAAACGGGAAAATCCCAAGATTGATTTAAGAGTCAATCAGATTCACAAGCAGAAGGCACAGGCCTTGAGTTTGCGAATTACCTTGATTCCGGTATTTGAGTCCAAGTCACGAGTGTCGGTATAAAATGAGTGTCAATATAAAGGTAGCCCTACAAGCAGTTAAAACGTAGAATGGATGGTTCCAGCCATTCTCCTATGTCTCTCTCAAAAAGCGAATGGAGTGGTCTTTGGAGTTGTATACTGGGACCTATACAGCCATAAAAGGCAAGAAATTTCCGTATCAATACTCGTAGAAGTATTTGAGCGTGTACAGTATAATCAAAGGGAAACGGTTATCGACTATGAAGCACTAAACAGAGCAATAAAAAGCCATCTTCAAATACAACACATAATAGGCAATGCAAAGACTATCCGGGTTAACCGAGTTAAAGAAAGCATGTGCTCGTACCCATAAGAACGCTCTGCTTTACGAAAACAGCCACTGAAATTACAGTAACACAAATGCCCTTTCGAGTTTCAATAGTGAAGTACAACCTCATTTGATCCATTTGCTCCTAACTGCTGATCAGGGTCATGTATAAGAAGCCTGCAAGAAAAAATGCATTGGTAATGAATAAGTTGGTACGAATAAACTTTTCCCTTAATAAAATACAAGCTAAAAACATATCTTAAGATTCAAATCCGAAAACTGACCTGTTAAACACTTATGAATAGCCGCATGAACTGATCCGAGCTTCCAAAAATCAAATTAAAAGAATTATAAAACCTACTAAAACAAAATCAAAGAATCATCAAGGACAAAATGGTTTTCAAAAGTCTCCTTCAAAAAGGATCGAGCTTAAAATTCTTTCATTTATTATTGTTTTAAGTTATAAAAAAAACTAAAATTACAACATGGCAGGTTCAAATGGCTTCATAATATCTTTATGAACAGCCAAAAGAATCTAAAAGAACCCTTCCTTTTGTAAGAGTTTTAACTTTTGTCATCCGTGGCTTGGGGGTTCACGAATAAACTCTCTCTTCGTTTAGAAAAGCCGGTTGGTTCAAGGGTTGAACCCCTATAATTTAGTTCCGGAGCAGCTCGATAATTTGGATCAACGGGAGCAGGTCTAGAGATTGGATCAGCAGAATTCGGCCTGAAAGAAGTGGTAGTAGCTCCACTTGGATACCGAGAAGGAGATGCATAGCGTCGACCTCGAAGACCGCTGCTTCTTAAGTCAACCATATCGGAACTTCGTGAAGAAGAATCTATAAATGGCCTCTCACCAGTGTTAGATCCTAATGGGGCACTATTTGTAGCTGATGAGGAGCTAAAAGGATCATCGGTTCCCCATGAAGTGAATGCCTCTTTCTTCTTTGCAAAGAATTGCCATGCCCCGAATAAGAAAAGTATGAAAAACAACACCGGGCTGGTCCATAGCATTGTATTAGATTCCCCTTTAAGAACCGGAAGGTTAGACCGATACATCCCCACATACTCGCCTCCAAGTCCAAGAACAATTAGTGATTCACGATCACTGGCTATTACGGGCATCACTTGTACTCTCTCTTTATTTGTATCCATCACTTGGTAAGTTAAAAACGATGACTTGATCTCATCCAAAGAGGCAGAAAAAAGAAGCCGTGGCACACCGGCTCGAACGTAATGCGGGGTAGAAACGTTAAACACAAAAACCTTTTCAGTATTGACAATAATCAAGTATCCTTTAATAGCTTGAAATGCAAGAGGCTCGTTTATTTCCAATTTTTTCTTGGACCTAACCCGGCACTTAAAGTTCATAATATCACCCAACAACAGAACATGAATCAAATCACCATCGGATGTAAAACCGTAAGCTTTAGACCGTTCTGTTGCATCAAAAACATAATTCCGAGCAAGAGAATGATTCAACCCTTCACATTCTGATTCCTTAATTCTCATATTCCGTAAATCCAATGACCCAGCACCTGTCTCTGTTAAAAACAAAAGCCTTTGCTTTAAGAACACAAGTGGCCTACTTCTTGGCATGGCGGAACCATAAAGCGTTCCTTCTTCTCTAAAAACTTGGATTTTCCCACTAAGATCGGTACACAAAATATACCTCATTCTCCCAACATGATGAACTTCCAATGTAGTTATCGGTAACCGGTTTCCTTCCACAAATTTACCAACCGTTTCCATTACAAGTGAACTCAACTCTTCTCCATTCAATCTCTCATAAACCTTATGCATCAAAATCGCACCATTTCGATGCCCCGTAACAACAAAACTCTCATTCTTATAAACAGACATATATGAAACCATCGCTACAACCGGCGATTCACATTCGGTATAAAACTCGACAACAACATCCCCATTCCTTAAAAACACATAAACCCTTCCTCTTTCATCTCCAACACCAACATACTTACTAAATCCCTCATAATCACGAAACGGCAAGATGTTAATACACGTCACGGCGGACCCTAATTTCAAAGCCGACATAAACCGAAACCTCTCAGACCAAAACGGACTGTATTTCGTAACCGAAACACCCTTCTTTTTTTCCTCATCTCCTTGATTTTTCATCCTACCATCATATTTTATTAAACTAATTTCATCTTTAATTCCAACCCCATCATCAATTTTTGAAGATTCCTTTAAAACCTTCGTTTCTAATCTAGAAACTACTTCACTAAGATTCTTCACCAATTCTTCAAGTTTGTGCAATAAAACTTCATGGGGATCATTAAATTCGTGCTTAGAGTTTGCTAAAACAGTGGGAAAAGGTGTAGAAATGAAAATGAAATGACAAATGAGGAAGAAGAAAAGAAAGAACCTGGATTTGTGGGGATTTGCCATTGGAAAGGAACAAAATATTGATTGAAGGTAGTGTTGATTCAATGATTCTAGATAAACCCAGATCTTAAGTGTGTGTGTTTTTGGATATAATGATAATTTTATTGTTAAATTTGATGTGGGGAAACTGTTAGTAAGCAACTTTTTGACTTGGGTTTTTTAATGGTTTTAGACATTATGAGACAGTTTGTAGGGCTGTGTAAAATTCGGGTAAAATCGAAAATATTCGGTTAATTCATCGAATTTGGTTAATTGGTTGGTTAATCGATTAATTTTTTTTAATTTTTCAGTTAACCGAATTTTTTTGGTTTAACCGAAAAAATTAATAAATAAAATTATAATATATAAATAGGTCTACTATTCACTTAAGCCCAATCTAAATCCAAGTATCCAACCCAACCTAATTACCCAACTCAACCTAATCATAAAAATCATAAATAATTTAATAAATAAAATAAAATTCTAAAACTAAAACTAAAGTCTAAAAGTCTAAACAAATAATTTAATAAATAAAAATAAAATTCAAAGACTTATGTAATATTTTTAATTATGTAGTGATTCAATTCAGTTAATTTGGGTAATTCGGTTTATTTTAACCAAAAATAAAAAACATATAATTTTGATTAATTCATTTAATCGACAAAATTAACCAAAAATTTCAGTTCGGTTAATTTTTTAAAAATTTTCAATTTAATTAACAGTTAAAAATTTTAAAAAGCTAATTAATTCGATTAATATTATTTCGGTCTGAACACCCTCTAGAAGTTAAGGCAAGGAATTTGGAGATAAAAGATCACGGTTTTTTGGTAATAAAAAATCTTTTGAGGATTTTGAAAAAAAAAACAATCTTTTGATGATAATGATTCAGTCAGATCAACTTAGTTGTTATTTTCCTGTGATCCAATCGGATCATGCCATGCAGATTAAAGAAACTGTAGTACTATTTTTTGACCTTGACTTTATCCGTTTATTTATGATTTTAGTGATGTAATAAATCAATTGAATTGAGTAAACATAAAATAAAATAGTGTTTGAACTGAATTTAAGGTCTTATTATTGTTTATTGTTATTTTTATTTTTTCTTATTTTATTTATTTATTTTATTCCATTCTTTAATGGCTTAGTTAGCTATTTAAGAGTGATTTTGGATTCACTATACTCATGAGCAGTAAAATCATTTACTTCACAGTTATAGTAACTAATTTTATCATTACCGTTATTTTTAATCTAACCGAAAATAAACGTATCGTTATCTAAAAATACCCTAAGTATGTTGGATACAAAGGATTGATCCACTAAGACAGGACAAAAAATTGAGGGCAAGACGAAATTGTCAATATTGCATTGATAGATACCTCGTTTTCTATTTCGTTTTACCATTTTAAATTTATTAATATTTTTTAAAATATATATATAATATATAAATTTACAAATATCAAATGAATGATATTAAATAAATTTTAAATATAAAATATGCATACACAAACTATTTTACATGAACCAGTCAATACATAATGCCTTAGCCAATGCAAACGAACTGGACAGAACAAGCCGATGCAATCGATACAGACCAAAAACTTAACTGAGACAGAAAAGAGAGTTAATTACACCAGTATATTATTGAAACTGTGTGCACTTTCGGTTAGAATTGGTGCAAAACCAATTACATTGGGGCAAGTGTTACAACTCGGGGCCATTAAAGTGATGACATGGATTTATTATTATTCAATCATGTCCAACCAATAATTAATTTACATGTTAATGCTATTACGAAAAAACAATGTTGTAATTTTATTAACAACTATCAATTCTATCAATTTGAAGTTTGAACCTATTAATAATATTATAATATATAAAAATAGACCAAATTATATCAAACAACATAGTAGAGGGACTAAAACCATAATTCTGATATTCATAATTTAACGAATGGATAGTGCAGCTGGTATGGTACAACCAACAACAGAGCTATCATTAGCCCATTACAGATGGTAATTTTTAGGAGCAAAACTATGTAATGGACCTATGTGGGAGAAGCAGCTAACAAGACCCTGTTTTTATCCAAATGTAAAGTAACCGAAATAACAAATCAAATTTCCAAATCCCAACTACTCTCAGCAATAATTTTAGGGTTCTTAGACTCTTCAGCCAGGTTCATGTATGCTGAAATCTGGAAAAAAATGAAAAATGATTCATGGTTAGAAATCATCTCTGGCAAGGGATAAATACCTTAGGTCATGCTGTTACATGACTAACTATTAAGTAAACACTGCAGAAGATTTTGGAATTAAGTTTTGGTCTGTGGGGGAGGGGGTAATTAAAATTTTCAAAAATTCTAGAGGCTTAATGAAAATTTCCAAAAACATTTGGGGCTTAATTAAAATTTTTGGAGCTTAATAAAAATTTTCAAATAGCAACAACAATTGCAATTAGACTTGTCCATGCAGCCACTCTTAAAATGTGATATCTAATATGTTTAAGGTTAAAATATCAGCAACACCAGCAAGTAGACTACTTGATTCTAACTTGAACTCGAAAATCCGACCCGATCAATCCAAACACAAATCAAACCAACCAGATTTGACCATATAAAGTCAACAATCTGAACCAAACTGACCAGTTCCAAAACAAACTTAAACTTGAAATGACTCGAACAAATAACTCTTATGCACCGACTCCATAATGTTCTGGACCGAAAAATATGAATTTACTCGATCCAAAACTAATCCGACAAACCAATTGACAGTTCTACCTGTAAGCTTGAGATCCCTATATGGATGTAGCCTCCCTTTAACCAAAAAACCTCAGCAGTCATCATGTCAACAAATTGTATTGAGTCACCCAAAGTCAAAACTTAATTTCTAACCTACATACGATAATTAAATGTAATAGAAATGCAAAAAGGGGGAGAGAGAGAGAGATGCATGGTATCCCAGCATTTTTCATGAGATTCAGTGCCTTAAAAGCAACATGACCTAAATTCATTTTTGGTATTGTTATTTACTTGGTTGAAACTAATAAGCAACACTGGCATTTTTTTTCATTCCCCAAATTCTGGACCACTAGTTACAAACCTTGCCATAAACAAATTCAAAAAACAAGCAAATACCCATAGACACCATAAGCAAAATGATCAAAGCAATCCACAGCCTTGTTTGCTTCACATGCTTTTCTCAACATTTCAAGCAAACAATCCAGTAGTGAGTTAAATGAGTAGTTGACCACATTCTACCTCTCTTCAAACAACAGAAGACAGAATCAAGAAAACAATGGAGTCTCTAGGGATTTCGGAATATAAAGAAACAGCATTTATCTACTAATGTTTTTCCTTGGCACCACACTAAGCAGCCATGTTTAGAAAAACACCATTTTTGCTGAAAAATGTCTTCTCAAACCCCAAATTCACATTTCTTATGATTAATATTACTTCAGTTTTCACTCTTGCACTCAATTTCTTCAACAACCCATCCTCATTAGACTCCTCAATCTGGTTTGAATTCAGGCCTTTTCGGGTTTGGGACATTCAGGTTTTATGGTCAGGTCATTTCGGATCATTATCACTTCAAGTCAGATTATTTTGGGTTACTAGTTCAGTCATTTCAAGTTTGTGTCATTCCCAATTCTGGTTGAACCTGATCGGTTTGTTGAACTTTTAGGATTAAACCAGATTGAATTGGATTTAAACTCATATTGATCGGATCAGATGTCCGGGATAGGGCATAATTAGCAGGTCTAATCCTCAAAACTCATTTCCTCAAACCACATCAGTCACTGTGAAACTCTTCTAAGTTCTCTAATCTACACTAACACTATACCATGCAATGGAAAGTAAACAAAAAACCAATACCAAAAAAAAAAAAAAAACCTTGAAAGTCCCATTGAACTTGGAATTTCTCGACCATTCCAAAGCCAAATCGCTGTTCGAAGTCTGATACGTTGCCTTAAAAACGTCGTCGTATACCCTCCTCGAAATCGCGAAATCCCACGCCATTTTCCCCCAATCATAGCATTGCTCGAAGGTGGTATCCCCACCGTGCACGTAACTGTACTTCAACTTACAGTTCCTAGTACCAAGCACGTAATTAGCCGACACCGTGTTAGCCGAATCGAACATAAACGCCCCCTCCACTGCCGTCCGGTTATCCCCTCTGCTGTGACTGTAAGTGAGCTTCAACGGCATCTCCGCAACCCTAACTGTGTTCATAAACTGAAACCGAAAATCCTAACCCAAGAAAAAAACGTAATTAGCAAGTCAAGTGATTCTTTGAAGGTGTAGTCAAAGGGAAAACTGCTGTTTAAGATTAAGCAAGCTTGCCTTTTTGGGGACGTCATAGTCGACGATGAAAAAACCGGGTTTTTCAACGGCTAAAGTCAAGCCGTTGAGGCTAGGACCGTCGACGAAAGTGGCGTCACTCATGGAAGCGCGTAGCTTAACATCGCCGGCGTTGACGACCAATGTAGCGCCGGCGGTGTTCTTTTCATTGGCGTACCTTCCTTTCAAAGACGCTTTCATTTTTTTGTTCTTTAAGGTAACAAGGAACTGTGAGGCACTGAAGGAGAAGGTGAAAATGTCGAGGGCTTCTCGTTTTGTAATTGTTACAGCTTTAAGGCTCTGGTTTTCAATGTAATTTTAAATTTATTTAGGGCTAATTCCATTCAAAATTTTAAATTATTTAAAGCGAATTATCTAATGCAAGCTAGTTGGCTAGTTTAAAATTTGAGATGGATCGAATAAATGGAAATTAGGCTCCGAAATAGACTAAAATAAATATATATAGGAAACTTATCAAAATAGTCATTTTATTTTTCTCAGGTTACATTTTAGTCATTTATGTTTGAAATGTTACATTTTGATTACTTACGTTAACTTGTTGTAACATTTTAATCATTGAGCCGTTAATTACCGTTAATGGTGTAATATTAAACAGACATGACATTTTAAATCATCATTTCAAATAAAAATTTAAGTTAAATTATACAATTGGTGCCCTTTTTTTCAAATTGAATTTTAGTAGTCTACGAGCACAAAAATGTCTTGCTTATACTTATACATATACAAAGGTTAGGTTTCTCACCCAAACTCAGAAACCTATATAATATTTTAAAATTTTGGATAAAAATATTAAACTTAAAAATGAATTAAAAAATTAGTTTTATTTAGAATATAGATCGATATCAATATTCAAGACCTAGTTCATTTTCGGATATGTCAAAATTTCCTCCTTTCTTTCTTTATTTATGTAATTAGTATCACATAATAATTACAATATATAAGGATAATATAATTTTTGGTCCCTGAACTTGATAATTATGTTTACATTGGTACCTGTACTTTGTATTATCCACTTTGGTCCTTAAACTTGCAACTAGATCCATTTTGGTTTATGTACTTAGATTTTGTTAAAAATTGATGGTGTGAAATTGATTGGTATAATGGTCTGAGCAAAGGGGTTGAACCGATTAACTCAAAAACTGTTTGAAATTGGTAAAAATTGAAAACCAGGACAAAAATATTCAGTTGAATTAGTTTAATATATATATTATATTTTTAATTAATTAATTAATTAATTATTATTAGTCTGGCTATCGAACTAGTTAAACTAGTCGAATAGTTAAACTAGTCGAATCGAGAACCGGTATTCTGACTTATTCAATCACCTATCCAGTTATTAAAAGACTAAATGTGACACATCTTAAAAATTATATAATTTTTTAAAAATTTCAAGTGATGATGTGACATAATCTCAGATTGCCACATTATCAAACTTTTAGATTTTTCATGTTGAAGTACCAAATTGGACCCAATTGTCAAGTTAAAGTGCTAAAGTGCACAAAAAAATGTATAGGTAACCAAAGTGAACCTAATTAACAAGTTCAGGGGCAAAAATTATATTATCCCAAGTATATAATATTACACGCGCCTCGTAACCACGCGCACTCTTTTTTCCGCTAATTTTTTTTCACTAAAAGAGACCCAATTCAAGGCTTTTACCGCTCATACATTTTCCCGCCACAAACAATTTGGCGGGAGATCATAACTCCCCCCCTCCCCCCAAATTCTTTAACCAGCCAGCCCCTAAATCCCTAACATTTGTTACTCACTCCATCTATAACGAAGCTGCAATTCAACGAGCTCCTCTCCCCCTTCTCGTTTTCTCCCCTTAGGAAAAAGAAGTCTTCAATCTCAGGTGAGTGTATGCACGTTTTTTTTTCTACAACAAGTTTCAGTTGTTTTTGAGTGTCTAGATTTGAAAAATATTAGGTAGATCTGGAGCTTTCGGATATTATATTTTGTTAATTTTTTTATTTGTTTTCTTTACACATTTGTTTTGAAACGTTCTAGATCTGATTCAGCATTGGAATATCAATATCAGTGGTCCAGGACTGTAAGCTGTAACTTAATTAGGTTACCGGTTGTAGTTCTTCCTATAGTGTTTCCGTTTTGCAGACATTGCATTTGAAAAAGGTAAAGCGTTGTTGTTGTTGTTTTGATACTATTAGCTCACGCATCGCTTAGTTCCATGAATTTTGCGTTCTTGCCAATGGAATCGCAGTTTTTCTCTTTGGAATGTCGATTTTTTTTCGAAATTAACGACAGCATAGATCTGGAACTTTCAGATCTTACCCCTTTTTTTTGTAATTTTTTAATTTTGTTCTTGACGTATCTGTTTTCAGACATTCTAAATCGGTTCCAGCATTGGTAAATTTTATATCAGTGAGCCAAGAGAGTAATCATTTAGTGTTCTCTTTTTAACAAATAATTTGCATTTGAAAAGGGTAACGCGGTTGTTTTTGTATTATTAGCTCACTCATCGTTTAATCCCATGAATTTGCGGTCTTACAGATGGAATTAACAGTTCTCCATTGCAACTGCACGTTTTTGTTTTTCTTTGGATCTTCGATGTTTTCAAAATTAAAGCTAGCATCGTGCTTATATACATGTTATGTTTTGTTTTGTCTGTGGTGACATTGTTCTGCTTGAACATTGTATTCTAAGGTTACCTTAGCTTTCGAAAGTTGTTTGAGAGGGTTCATTGAAAGTAAACCATTTCATACACAAATTTGACTTTTTAGTGCCAATTTTCAGTTTATTGCCATTAATTTGCCTTTTATTTTTCTAGTCGGGGTAAGATTGGAGAAAGGGGATTTCAATTTCATCTAGAAAAAGTTAGACTTGCAATTTTAATCCTTGCTGATGCTTGGCTAGTTATTTTGAAATTAGTGCTTTGGTTAATCACAAGTAAGTTTATTAAAAAATGAAAATTCTGTGTTGCAGGCAAGCATTCAAGCCTAAATTTGAATGATAGAGGCTAGAGTCAGAAACAGCAACAATACTATCTGATGGAGTTAAGGAGCTTGACCCATTTTCACTTTATCAATGCCATTAAAGGTGGTTCTGTGGCAAAGTTCATGAATGTGGATTTTCGTGGACGACCAGCACTCAAATTTAAGGAAATCAAGGAAGTATACAATTTAAGAGACACCGAAAATCATGATCAAGTTCCAACAGTTCATCTACGTGATGATTTAGAGAGCTCGCCAACCGAATGTAATGGGGTTGAGGTAGAGACCACAGCCTTCTCTTTGGTGAGAGGAGTAAAAATCAAAAGCGAACCTGAAGATTGTGATTTGAATTGGAGTAACAATGGTGATGAAAGAATTGGCGACTTGCATGATCTTAGCTTTGTCAATATGACGTTGAGACAGCTTAAGAAGAGCTGTAAATCAAAGAAAAGAAAATGCTCGAACTTTGTTGGTTTAAATAAAGAAACCATGAAAACTTGCTCTAGTGTGGAACATGAGTTGCCGAACTTTTTGCCCGAGGATGATGGATATGATCTTGAAGAGCCTCTTATTAGTTTGAAATCCAAACTATCCAAGAATATGAAGAAGAGGAAGAGAAAGTCTTCAGGGAAGAGCGTCTCTGTTTCATCTCCAAATGGGGTTTCGCTTGCACCTGTCAAAGTTGAGGTTCCTGAGCCATGTTACTCAAAATGTGGAACCATGTTCGGTGTTACATCTGTTCCAAGGTTTAGTCACAGTAAGCAAGTGGATTCTACTGTTACTGTATCTAATGATGTTCCTGAAACTGCTAATGTATATAGTTCAGAGACTAAGGTGCCTTATCCTACAAAAGAACCTCAATACGATTCGCTTAATGAAGTGTCCTATGAATACAGGGGAAATTTAGAGTCAGAATATGATGTGGGGATTTCTAATTGGGATATTGTAAAGGTAGACAGTCCAGAAACAGTAAGTTATGAGTACTCTGACCTGTCAGAATTTAGAAAGGATGATTATATTTCCCGTCCTCTTTCTTATGATGTCCCCGTAGAATTAATGTCTCCAACAAAGGATTATAATGGTTATAGTTTGATTCGAGTTCCAGAGATAGCCATTCCTTGTGGTCTAGGAGGAGGTAGTACATTGTTTCCCGTAGAAGAACCTGTACGCAGTGTTTCGAATGGGGTGTCTTGTGAATATATTGATGTTATTCCTCAATCTGGTGCCAGTTCTTCCGGTTGGGAGATTGTTAAGGTAGACAGTCCAGAAATTATCAGTTACCAATGTTCAGGCTCGCAAGTATTTGGACAAGAAAGTTATACGGTCTATGCTTTACCTAATGATATTTCCCCAGAGTCAATGCCTCCAACCAAGGGTTGTTCTCCTGATTTGGATGATAGCTCTATAAATAATTCTGCTGACCACCAGACGGCTTGTCAAACCAGCAGTAATGACAGAACTGAAGTACCTGAGACAGACAATGATGATAGCCTCCAATGCTTGGAAAATATCAATGAAGGTAGTACATGCTCCCATGAGAGCAGAACTGCACATGGTTGGCCTTTAAACAGTGCCATCAGTCCTTCCAGCGACGATGGGTTGCATCGGAGTTCGTCATGCCTGAATCTCACAAGACATTCAGTCCCTGTCTTTGGCGCTTCTTCTTCAGCAGGGAAGCAATCCCAGTTGCCTGCCTCCATGGCAACTAATGACGATGCTTCGGATAAGCCTATGACATCACCAGGAGGTCCAGATTATGATCAAAGGAATCAGCAACATCATCCGGAAAGGCTTCTTTCATATAGAAAGGTGTGCAAAACGTGTGTTTAAGTAACTCTACCATATTCTGTTGAAGCTTTTTTTTTCTAACTAAATGCTTTGACTTTCAGGCCATTTCTCCAACCTCCCAAGAACGGCTTTGTCGGGCTATGGAGTTAACTGGGTTGGATGAAGATGAGCGTCAACGTAAGTACGCAAAAATTTGTTACTAGATTGGGATCTTGACTTTTATGCACTGTCTTTTAAAGTGGTTTTCAAAATATTGAAACTCCTAATATTAATTGATTGCTTCATCATAATTTATTGAACAAATAAGTGGTAGCCATATATATATATATATATCAGAAATATATATATTTTATTCTGATACAATATTAGGGTTGGGGGTAGGGTCATATGGTTTGAACTTGTGTCGAACTAGTGTCTGACAAGAGTTGAGTTTTAATCATGTCTTCATACAAGTCAAGATAGCCATATGTTTTTATAGTCAACACTGAGTTAGGAAATTTGGGTTAATATTTGATGGACTAATAATGTATGATTTCAATATTTGGAAATCAGGGTTAATTTTATTTTTCTGATGATGTGTTATCATCAAGTTTATTGATTGTGCATAGAACAATACACAGTCAATTAATCAAATATAAATCCTATTATTTATTTTCATTAATGGTTTATTCAATTAACTTGTAAGCATTTGGAGCAAAAGAAGTAAACAGTGGCCAATGTGAAAAAAAAGAAAGAGTTCATAATATGTCCAATTAATTGTTTCCATATAGTTTATTTTTATTCGCAAACATCTAATATCTCTTGCCTCTAAAATTACAGAAGATCTCAGAACTCACGAAACTTTTAAATTTAAGTATTTCATGATCTGCATAATTGGATTTTTTTTCCCATTCAAACTAGGTTTGTCCTTATTGCATTCCATATCTGCTTGATATTGATTGGTTTTTATGATAATATCAGAATGTAGAGGGAAATTATACTTTGGGAAGCAGACCAATCATAGGATGTTAAAAGCTCATGGCCTTGACCAGTTAGGGAGAGATGGAGCCACTATCAAGCCAAAACCATTTATGAGAAGTGCAAAACAAGATAAGAAAGGATCCCCCCCTAAGGGCATTCTCAAGGTTCATCCATCTCGTACGGCACCACATGTTAGCAGTGCATGCACCACTCTCCAACGTTGTTCGCAAAGTGCCATTGCATTCACGCAGAGACAAATGCGCGATATTGAATCTTTAGCAACTAAACTCACAACTGAGTTGAAGTCCATGAAAGATATTGTGCTGGGGCAATTGCAGCCTGAGTTGGATACCACTGCAGCCACAGAAAATGCTGATGAGGTGTGTTGATGCACAACCTTGGTTATTTAATGAACACATAATGACCTATACATATATTACCTTTAAAAGTTTAAGTCTGATATTCTTTATACAATTCCAACTACTACCTATAAGGTCCTTGAGCTTTTAAATCGGAAGATAATATGTATTTAAGCACATTTGAACTTACATTCTCTTACATGTTGCAACAACGATGTTAATTAAGTTAAAGTTTAATTGGTATTCATATATTTGGTTAGATGCATGATGTTTACATATCTAACTTCGTTTTACGCTATGACAGGTCAGGATAGCTGTTGAAAGTGCAACAAAAGCTGAAGAAACTGTAAGAAAATGGCTTTCAATGATGGCAAGAGATTGCAACCGTTTCTGTAAAATTATGGTATATTTCTCTTTTCTTCGTGATAGAAAGAAACCCGAATTGTTGGTTGAACTAGTTGGATTTCCGGTTCGAACATGTATAAAATTTTAATTTTAATTTTAATTTATTTTTGAAAACAAAACTAATAGAAAATTGGAAATCGGAAATCATGTTTAATCAGTTCAATCACTGGTTCAGTTTTGAAAACCTTAAGCAATGCTAGGTATAGCTTACTAGTTTTGCTGATTCCTTCAATGGTTGGATACTTGAATTTTGTAGAAACTAACCGAGGATTCCGACACTGCTGCTTCCGAACGTGTAATCCAAAAAGAAAGGAAGATCACCTTTGCTGATGAGGCCGGTGGAAAGCTTTGCCATATCAAGGTTTTTAAGGATGATATGGACAGCAGCAACACAGCTTCTTTACTACAATGTGGCACTGTAGAAACAGAGATATCTGGTTGAATTTGATTTTAGGGCATCTCTTACGTTTTTGCAGTGACCCCTTGTGTTGTTACATACCAAGTTGATTCAACCAGAATATGCGGCAAATAAAGACACCACGCCATTGACTCCATTGAGGTTAGTTTTTATTGCATATATATATATGCATGAGTTGAGGGGTACTTAAATTTATGAGATGTTCTGCTGCTATTTGTTTGTTTTGTTCATATTTGGATGAATGTAATAATGTTTAATTATGTTGAATGGAATCATTAGTGAAATGATCAATTAATTTGGATTTCGATCTTCAGAAAACTCTTTATCCTTTACTCTTATTGGAAAAAATATATTATTTATACATGCATGGTAGGTTATTAATATACTAAGGTGATATTGGTTTGGTTGGATATTTTGGATTTTTAAAATTATTATTATAATTCGGTTCAAGTTTGATTTTCAGTTTTTTTATATTAATTTTTGGTTTTAGGTTTTTTTTTAAGAAAAAAAGTAGCAAATTATAGAACAGTAATTACATCAACATTGTCTTATAAATTATTCAGGAAATATCAATTTGTTGAGGAGAAGCAAACTCATGAAGACCCAATTGGTAGTCAAACATCATACCAACCAAGGGATTAGCCGCTTTGTTAGATTCTCCGTAAATATGCTCGATACAAATCACCCAGGCTCGAGCGCAAAATTCTTTTATTCTACATATTAGTTTCAAAATAACACAAATATTATTTAACAAAAATTTTTCATAATAAGATTTATTTTGATAAAATGAAATTTATTTTATAAATTTAATATTGTTTAACAAAATTTCAAGATATTTTTATAAATATTTTTAAAAATTAAATTATTTTTATTATTTTAAATATAAAATATTTATTTTATATCTTAAAAGTTAAATTTTCATTCAAACGGATCTAAATCAAACTTTTTTCTTAAAATCTTGAAATTGTGTTACTCTCAATGTAATGGCACTTAAAAGAAGAACGCTTATCAAACATGATATGCTCTATCAGATAGCAAACAATATTTGAATAATTTGATTACATCTTTTATCCTAATTCAAATGATAATCCACTAATTATTGCGTCTCGAATTATAACAAAAGAAATTAAGTGTCATTAAATTTAAAAATACAAAAGCTAAGGGTTAATTACATCTAATGTCCTCAAGCAATGGTTTAAATTTTAAGTTGGTCCCTAAGTTTCAAAAACTTAATTGAGTTATCAAAGCATTAATATTGTATTATAGTATTTTTGTCCGCTTAGCCATTAGTTTAAACTGTATTTCTTAACTAAAATTTCATGTGGGACGTATTTAAAATATATTGACCATTTTTAACATGTGTACTCATTACATGAATATTGCTTCAATTTTAATCACATCATATTCAAGCATATACATATAAAATTCATTCAACAAAAAGCTAGTACAAAGATCGGTCAAAGCTTGAACAAATAAAAATTAAAGATAGTTTTTATAGTAAAAATTATAAAATGGTTACTCGGTTATTCAATTTCGTCTTTTCTAGTAAAAATAGAATCTTGAAAAATTCAAGATAGTTGAGTGATAAAAAGATGAAATTGAATAGTTGAATGATCATTTTATAACTTTTCTTAATTAGGTGATCAAAAAAGAAAATTACTAATAATCAAGTAGAGGTGCTCATGGGCCGGGCCATGCCGGGTTCGGGTCGGGCCCATAAAAAATTTTGGCCCGTGTCCTAGGCCTGAGCCCGGCCCAGCCCAAAATATGTGCCTAAAATTTTATCCAGGCCCGACCCGGGAAAAAATTCATAAGCCCGAGCCCGGTCTTGCCCGGCCCATTTTTAAATAAACACCAAAAAAATTTAAAAAAATAAAAAAATATTTTAAAAATAAAAAAAATAAAAAAAGTATTTTAAAATAAAAAATAAAAATATTTATTATATTTGGGCCGGGTCGGGCTGGCCCGGGCCAAAAAAGTGTTGCCCGAGGCCTGACCCGTTTTCTAAACGGGCTTCATTTTTTTGTCCAAACTTATATTTTTACCCGAACCCTCTCATATTTCAGCCGGGCCGCCCGGCTTATGAGCACATCTATAATCAAGTGACTGATTTATAATTTTTCATAGTGAGATAAAAAAAATAAAGAAAACATAGTTATTTCGTTTAGGAAGCCCAAATAAAAAGCCCAATAAAACCCTAATTCGTAAATTTTCTTTTATAAAAACCCACTACCTCCTCTCCTATTTATCAAATTGCCGCCTCCAAAGAATTTTCCCACTTCTCTGCTCATAGCTTTCCCTTCTTTGAATTCCTGATTCAATAGAATTTTCGTAAGCAAAATATAGTTTTTTCCTCTTTAAGGCGTTGCATCTGTTTATCCTCTTCTCTTCTCAGCAAAAATATCAAATGATTTTGCTAAGGAAGATATACAACAGATGCAGATAATGAAAAAAAAGGGGTAAGCTTACCAGCCCATTGCATTCTATTTCTTTGCCTTGGTGTCAAATGGACTTACCTACAAATTTTCCTCTCTTTTTTTTTGTTTATTTTTATAAATTGTTAGGGTTTTTTGTGGGGTTTATTGAATGGAAAGGGATGGATACTTAACTTATTCTACACTCTGATTAAACGGTGTATATTCAAATTTTCGCTTATATATACTCCGATGCCATTTTTTGTTTATTTTTCTTCTTTTTGAATTGATTGTGGGAATTTGGAAGTGAAGGCAAATGATGTTAAAATTTATTGCTTATATATACTGAAACATTAAATGTAGATTAATGAACTCCGCTTATTATCTGATGCCTTTACTTTTAATCATTTTTTTTTCAATTTTTGGCTTGTTTTTTGAATTGATTGTGTAATTCCCCCTTTTTTGTTTCAAATTTTTCTAAATTCTTTTAGGGTTTTTATTTTTGGAGTTTATTGGGTGGCAAGGGATGAATGTTATCTTATCCTACACTCTGATTAAACCGTGTAGATTCAAAATTTTCGCTTATTGATATTCTGATGCCATTTTTTGTTTTAGTTTTTCTAAAAAACAAATTGAAACCCTAATTTTTTGAACTGATTATGATTTTAAGGGCACTTGTTTTCAATGAAGAGAAGAAGCAGACGTGTGGTTTGAATCTGATGCCATTGATGTCTGTATTTTTCCCTATTTGTGAATTTTCTCTGATTTTTAATTAAATTTTTAAACCTTTTTCTACTTTATTTTACTAATAACATCATAATTTCAATATTACGTATTTATCTTAAGAAATAAAACAGGATGAAAATCGATGTTCGTGCAAACGCAGCACCCATCATTGGTGCAATGAGTGGCACTTTCCACACGAGATTTCTGATTTTATTCTCTTCAAATTTTAGTATGTTTTTAAGGCTAACCTAACTGATTATGTCGAAAAAAAAGTTTGGAAGAGCTTGGAAGTGCATCCGGCTGGACAAGTTTTCATGCTGATATGTTTGGAAAACTCGCCTAGCTGGATGCCTTTTCAAGCTCTTTCTCCGAAACTGTTCATTTCTAAAAAAAATGGCCTATTTTTAATCTAACATTATTAAATAATTGAGTGTTGCTATAAATTGTTTTGAAGTAAATAATTAATTGATTTATTTACATTTTAGATTTTGTTTTTCAGATGAGTTTTGGAAATTTATGATTTTTTTTTCTAGAGTGAGTGTTTCCCCTCCTCAACCCCAACATGAATCTTGATGAATTTGTTTATGATCCTACTCTGGTAATATTGTCATCTTTCTTGTGAGCTTGTTTGTCGTATCTATATCAACTATCAATTGAAAAAACTTCTGAGCGCGACAACATTTTCCGTTGAGGGTTCGAGATCAACCTCCCCTTAACAGTAATATTTTAAATTATGATATAAATGTCAAGTGAGTACAATTGTATTAAAATTGAATTACATAGTTTGTAATTTAATTGCAATTTAATAGAGTGTAATGTGATTGCAAAACATTAAGGGTCTAAAAATCAAACAAAATTTTTTTCTCCTAGAAGAATAGACCAAAATTTTAGGTTAAAATATGATATTAGTTTTGCATTTTTATAGAATTTGAGATTTAATTATTCTACTTAGAAAGTTAAAATTTTATTTGTTTAATCTTTCTAATTTTATGTCTTAATCTAGTTGGTTGAGATTTAGTGCGATTAGTATTGATATTTTATTAATAAAGAAGGATTTGGGTTTAACTAGTATTGATGTTGTTATCGGTGTAGTTTTATTTAAAGGTCGGAAAACGATTATGGATAGTTTTTATGAATTATATCAAAAAAAGCGGATATGATAAAAAATTTAGGTAAATATTGAAAAATTCTTAATCTAATCATTAATGACATTGATAGTTTTTGTTAATCATGTGTTGCATCACATAAAAGTAACTTAATTAATATGTTGAGTTGATAAATTTTGATAGAAAATATTTATAATTATAATGATTAAATTGGGAATTTTAAATGGAAAAATAAGAGGAATTAATTTTTAACATTTTAAACAAAAAGACTAAATCTGTAATTCTGTTAAACTACAGTGACTAAAAGCATATTTTAACAAAGAAATTTATTGTACTTAATCTTGTAGTTAGCAACGTCACAAACACAAAAGTCAACTGCAAGGAACGCGGTAGTCTAAGCGTTGTACTTATAGGACCCACACCCAAAAACAAGCATTGTGTCGGTAGATTCTAAAGAGTCAAATTTTGATTTTAGTCCTTGTATAATATTTAATTTATGTATTTAGTCCATACAGTTTAATTTGACATAATTTTATTATTTTAATAATTATTAATGTATGCTTTAGGTGATATTGTGGTAATTGAAATGTTCCTTTATTGATTTATTATCGTTTAAAAAGATTGAGCTCAAACTTATGATTTGGATTTCTTTAAAAATAAATTTTCTCTATGGGTAGTTTTGATGGTGGGAGTCTTTGTTGGGGGATGTTATCTAAACTGAATTGGTTCAGTAATAGAAGAGGGTATCCATGCATAGAAAAGTTTTGAATTGGTTGAGTTGGGAGCTAGTATGGGTCAGTTGAATATTTTTTAATTTATTAGTTATTTATTTAATTAAATCATCTAAACTACTGGTGGTTTGATTAATTCAATTTATGCGTGTATTTCCCTTGTAAGGAGCTCAACAGCACGCGTTTTTAAGGAGAGATCAACGTTGCACAATGGCCCGTTGCTCTCCTCAATGAACGGGTTTTTCGAGGTGGTTCGAGATAGTGTGAGAGACAACATTGTTTTGAGGATCGTAGTTTACTTTTATCCCTTTATTTTTTGTCTATCATTTTTCATTTGTTTTAAATCCTAAACTCTAATCGCTATACGAAACTTATAAATAATAGTAATACTACCAAATTACATCAAATTAAAATAAATAAATAAACTAAATTTAAAAAATTAAATACAACACAGGGACCAAAAACATAAATTAACCTTTTTAAGCTAAAACCAGCTATCCACCCATTATTATGACCCCTCACCTACTTTCTCCTCCCTTTCCTCCCCCCCGCGTCCCTCTCTCTCCTCTCTCTCTCTCTCTATATCTAATAACACTTAAAATTCACTATAAAAAAACCAAAGAGCTTTCAATTTCATAATTCATGGTGTTTTGTGGGTTTTTTTGAGAGCTAAATAAAATGAATCAGAATTCACCCACATCGTTCTCAATATCAATCCATCATTCCCAACAACAAGCAACGGCGTTAGCTCCTTTAAAAAAATATAGCTCTTCGACTTCTGCTATAGCTGGTTTCTTTGGTAAAAATGGGTACAAATTCTGGGTTTTGACTGCAATCATCTTACTTGCTTTTTGGTCCATGTTTACTGGTTCTGTTTCTCTTAAATGGTCTTCGGGGAATCTCACTAGTTTCTCCTACGACTTTGATTTCTCCATTCGTGAAGACCTTGATGTTCTTGTAAGTAATCGAATCTTTTCTCAAATTTTTCCTTTGGATTTTTGTTTCGGTTTTGCTTGGATTTGTGGGTAGAATTGTGAATTTGAGGCCGGCTGGGTCACGTAAGCTTTTGAGTTAATTTCGGGTCATTACGAGTTCGGATCGAGTTTTACCGGGTCTGTTTCTCCGAAATGGTGCTATGGAAATCTCAGTAATTTCTCTTATGATTCTAGTTTCTCTATGTGGGCGAAGGTAGAATATTGTTAAGGGAGTAAAAATTGAATAATAATTTCTCTGAAATCTTGCTTTATTCCGACCCTCAACACGTTCAGTATTGTTTTTCGAGAGAAGTTTTCTCTTCGAATTCGAGTACTTGAAGAAGTATCTTGAGACGATGAGTTTATAGAGTAGAAAAGACGAATCATGCCCTATAGCAGCATTAATGCTTAAAGTCGAATTGTCCATGGCGGGGGCAGCGTTTCGATCCAAAGTTGTCTGAAAAGTGAAGGAATTTAAGTAAAAATATTGGCTCGAAAAATGGCTTGTTTAAAAAGTAAGGCTTGCATTTTAAATATGCCGGACTCCGGGTAAGCTTTTTTGATTCAGTCCCGACTCAATTCAAATTTGTAAAAGATAAAATTTGTTACTGATTTTTCATTGATTTGTTATTATTTTATTGTTATTGTTTGAATATTATATAATTTTTATTTTATTATTAATTTTATTACTAATATAAAAATATTTACTCGCTAAGTTGTACAATTTTAGTATTGTTCAAGTATATATATATATTTTAAAATTTGCATTTATTGAAAACTTTTAGTGGATTTGATTCTATTATATTTTTAATTTTTTATATAAAAAATATAAAAGATTTTAATATGGCCTGATCAGGTGAGTTTTAACATTTTTATCTAAACTAATTTTGGTAAAATTTTAGCATTATTTTTTGGGTTGGGCCTAAGAAACTCGTCTATATTTTTTTAGTTGGTTTGTTTTGAACTCAACCTGGCTTATGGGTAATTCTACCCATAAGTGAACTAAAAAGTTATTTTACGGTCGGAAACGAGTAAAAAACAATTAAAACTCAATATGTAATTTTATCGTTTTATTATTTTACAATTTTATAAAAGCTAAAACAATTATATAAATATTTTTTTATTTTTTGGGGTCGAGACCATTGCTTGCTCTCTCCCTCCTTTGGCTTTGAGTGTCGTACACTCTCGTTTTGTAGATCCACCGTCTCTTTAAGTATTCGGGTACTTAATGGAGCCAAAATCTACCACTGGATACAATATTGGACATGTTGAGAGCTTGACTCCGTCCGATCCTGAATAAGATTAATTATATTTTCGAGGTCGGGTCAAAATTAATCCTACCCTTCTTTTATTTTGGTTTAATAGGAATTGGAGGAAAGAGAGAAGGTAGTGAGGAAGATGTGGGATGTTTATACACATAGCACAAGCATTCGTTTGCCTAGATTTTGGCTTGATGCTTTTGAAGCTGCTTATGAGAATTTATCAAGTGATGTTAATGGAGTTCGCGATAATGCCATATCTGAAATTGCTAAATTATCTATGCAGTCCCTAAATCTTGTTCCCCCCTCGGTTCAATCAAAGGTCAGTCTTGTCTTTTTTCGGTTTAATGTATCATTTGATATTTAAGTTTTAACGTTTTCTTTTCGAGGTTAAAATATGGCATAAGTCTCAATATTTTTCACAAATTTAGAATTTAATTCTTATACTTTTATTTCTTAGAATTTAATCTCTTTATTTTTAATATTTTAAAATTTAAGTTCAATCGTTAAATTTGTTAGGTGTGACATTTTGAAAGGAAAAAAAGATTTTGCAATGAACCTAATTTTAACAAAAACAAAATAATTTTAATACTATTAACAGTTGTACTTGAATTTTAAATTTTAAAAGCACATCAACTTACTACACATTTTAATCTTTTTTTCTAATACGATACTTCTATTTTTTAATTCAATGTGATAGCTATATTTGGTAAAATAATTTTTATGATTTTGTTAAATAGAATAAATTTGTTTACTTGTGTTCAATTTTTAAAATGAATATTTTCGAGTTTTAGGGTGTATTTGATGAAAGTTGATTGTTAAATTTATTAAAATTAACCCTAAAATCTAAATTAAAAATAAAAATATATAAAATATATAAATTTTATCAAATAATATAAATAAGATTAATTATAATTAAATGCATTAAAGTTTCTCATATATTTGTCGGTGATGTTATAATTTACAGATTAGCAGCAGTCAAGGGAGAAAAAAGACTAATAAAGAAGCTTATAAAAAGAAAGAGAAGGTTATTTCCAATGGGAATTTGCAGTCCTAAATTTTGGCCTTGCAATTACCAGAAAAAAAAAAGTGTAATAGTGGAAGCTCTGAGGCTTATAAATGAAGTTTAACTGTAAAAATAAAATAAAAATGGATGCATTTGTTGTAAGTTCCAATGTATTTTTTTTTATGTATGTTTTATAGTTTTACGAAGATTAATCATTTTGAGGTTCGTAATTGACTTTTTGATCAATGTTATATTTAGAATTCGAATTTGAATCATTTATTTTAAGAATTCGATGCATTTTATCGTCGGATCAAACATTTGTTGATATTTTTTATTTTGTTTTTGAACCTAATGGAGGAACAAAAATGGTTTTTGCATGTGTATATTATATATAGCAATGTTCAGAGATCGGTTAAAACTGAATTAATTGACCTAATTTAATTAATCGGTCGGTGATCGAATTTAGTTTAATTGGAAGTCGGTTAATAATTTTTTGAAATTTTGGTTATCGGGTAATCCGGTTTGAAATCTGGTAATTAATCGAAATAAATAATATATATTATATATAATACAGATTTGTTTGTTAACTTTCAAGACTTATGTAGTTGTTTTAGTATTTTATTTGTTGTTTTCACCTCCATTTAAAGTTTTTGAACTATTAAAAAATGAATATTAGCAATGTGTTTTTTATATATTTTATATTTATTTTAACGAAAAGACAAAGTCATATAACTTTTGGTTAATTTAGTTAACATCTTGAATTAATCGAAATATTTCGTTCGTTAATGTATTTGAAAAAATTCAGTTCGGATATTAACCGAACCAACCATTTGAACACCCAGATTATATATTTATATGTAATATTTTATGATATCTTGAATTTTTTAGGTAATTTAATTTTATGGACAACACTCTTCATACGTTTAAATTTTGGTCCGTTTGTTTCATATATCAATATTTTAGTTTTTTTAATTTAACTATTGAAATCTAATTGATAATTGCGTAAAAAATTCTTTAAATTTGATTAAAAAATTATTAAAGAGGCTATTTTAAAATGTTGATTTTACTTTATTCCTTAAAAATATTATTGAAGAATTTTATAAGTGGAACAATAATGTAAAATATATAATAATAATAATAATAATAATAATAATAATAATAATAATAATAATAATAATAATAATAATAATAATGTAATTAATTTAATGCGTAAAAAGCATGAAAAAATCAAGGTATTAAAATGATTAACAATTTACCAAAGTTGTAGGTCTTTTTTAAGCCTGCATATTTCTTTTATTAGAAATAATGATATCAAGTTATTTTTCAAAAGAAAATATTTATTAAAATAGAAAAATAGTAAAATACAAATTTGTGAGAAAAGAAATAAGTAGTTTTTAATTGGTTAAAATTTTCTATTTTTCTTTTTATTGTATGGAAATTGTAAATTTAATCTTCATACTTTAATTTAATTAATTTTAGTCGTCAGTATTTTTTGAATTTTAAAATTTCAGTCCTCACCAAATTATTAATTTTATTAAGTTAAGTTCTGCTATTTCCATAATCTAGTGCTGCAAATTCGTTATCATATGTGTAATGTCATGTTAGCTTATTATTTTCACATATTATTCATTACAAATCTAGTTAATAGATTAACGACTGTTATTTACACTAAGACTAAAATTTCAAATTTTGAAAGTACAGGGACTTAGAATGACCTAGTTGGAGAATATGGACGAAATATACAATTGTATGCACAGTACAGGACTAATAATTGATTTAACCAAATGAAATTAATTGCTTTCGTTTGGGTCAATACTAAAATTTCAAAATTCAAAAAGTACAGTAACTAAAAATAACCATTGCGCCAATGTATAGGGACTAAATTCAATTAAATTAAAGTGCACAGACTAAATTCATAACTCACAAATTACAGTGACTAATAGCAGAATTCAACCTTTTGAATTAGAAGGGCCACTTCTTCAAAGAGGTTTTTTTTTTTTTTTTACTTAAATGGCATAAAAGAACAATGAGTCAAGGACTTATATTAAGAGTTATATTGTATTTTGCTTCCTCAACTAAAAATAATAATCAAATTAGCCCCTATAAGTTAGATCAAAGAGTAATTTGGTCATTCAATCAACAATTCCATCCATTTTTATTATTAGAAACTAGTCCCTGCACGTCAGCATAAGGTACACGTAGCATGCCATGTGTAGTTATCTAGTTATTTTGTCAATCACGCCAATTTTTAACAGTAGAAATAGATGAAAGTTTTAACAAAAAAAATCAAATTGCTTTTTAATCAAATGTCTAGGGACTAATTTATCATTTTTTTTAAAGTAAAAAAGAGTAAAATGTAATTCGCTCTTAGTAAATACGCCTCTATAATTCTTTGAACGTTACATCATCGTGGTGTTATTTTATTTTGCCTTTTTATATTCCTATAATTAAAAAAATCACACATAATAGATTTAAATGTTAAATGTCTATTTTAGTATTTAAACCAAACATTAATTTATGTTTTACATGTACTTTTAATGAATATATTTATTATTACATAATAAATATGTCACAAAATGATAGGCTAAATGACAATATTGTCTAGGGATTTTTAGTGGTGCATCTTGCAATTAAGTTTTGAATGGCTTAGTTAAAATTTTTAGAAACTTTAAGGGTTTCAGTGAGAATTTTCAAAAAAGTTGGTAGGTTTAATTAAAACTTTCAAAAATTTAGAGGTTTTCTGAAAATCTACAAAAAATAAAAATAAAATTGAAGAGTCTAATTGAAATATTTAAAAATTTTCAAAAATTTTAGGGAGACCTAATTAAAAATTTCAGAAAAATTTAAGGATATAACTAAAATTTTCAAAAACTTTGGGGACCAAGGCCCCTAAGTCTTAATGAGGATCCCCCTCTGGGTTTTTATATTCAGGTCCAAAAAATATTTTTGGGCCTCGCACAAAAGAGTAACAATTCTGGCTTTTTGCCGCGCGAAAATGCAACGAAAATTCAAAAAAAGAATAAAAAAAAAAGAGAAGAGAAGTTTGAATTTACGAGGGATTTCGGATAAAAAATTAAAAAATAAACAGTAGTTCTCGCAATTCAAGTGCAATATTCGGTGTTTCTTCGAAATTTTACGTTAAATCTTTGAAATTCAGCGCAGATTACGGGTGCGGATAATCGATCTTCCATTTCATTTTCGTCTAGATCAAGATCTGGTAAGCTTGACCATTATTCTATTACGATCCTTCTGTTTTGGAAATGATCTGAAATTTTGTTAGGTTTTTAAGGTTATGCATTTAGCTTTGTGATGAAATTTGCATATATAAATAAATAAAACAGTGCTTTCAAGGGAGGGAGAGATGAAGTAATCGTTAATTATATGCAAAACAATTGAAAACTGGAAATATGCAAATAAGGATCACATTTTTAGGTAGTTTTCAGGGAAAGAAATAGCTATCAATTTTTTTTCTCAGTGATACAAATAGAAACATCAAAACCAGGCAATTATGATTTTATATATATTGGTAATGATCTGAAATTTTGTTAGGTTATTAAGGTTACGCATTCAGTTTTGTGATAAAATTTGCCTTTAAATGTATATAGAACTAGATAAAACAGTACTTTCAAGGGAGGGAGAGATGGAGTAATCATTATTTATATGCAAAACAATTGGAAACTGGAAATATGCAAATAAGAATCACAGATTTAGGTACTTTACAGGGAAAGAAATAGCTATCGAAAATTTTTTCTTAGTGATACAAACAGAAACATCAAAACCAGGCAATTATGCTTAATTTGTTTTTTTTTTTTTTTTTTTTGGTTTTACAATTAAACTGTGACAGTTATGCTTGTGAAAAGTTCTCTGGTAATCTCATCTAGGAGTCCATTAAGCACATACTTCTCAACATCTTTGATAACATCATCTTTCTCAAGAAACCCAAACATGGCGTTATTCCAACCCAAGTCCCACATACAATTCAGATCTGGTTCCTTGTTGTTGACATCAGCCTCAAGCATTTTGGGTTGGTAGTCTTCAAAGGGAGAATCTTCTCTCCCGTCCTTTCCATATAACTTCAACTTATCAAAGTCCTTGCACATTTGTTTGACCAACTCATCCAAGGATTTTGCTTTGTTTGAAGTGATGGGTACCTTTAGAAATGGGTGAACACTTAGTTCCTGCCTTCTTCCTTTCCTTTTCATTACTTCGTAGCCACAGTCTAAAACGAGCTTGCTGTCTTGGTCGATGTGATGGTCGTAGCTGTTTGAATGAAGAATGCTGATAGGAATGTTGAGTTTGAAAAGCGCCTCTGCTGTGTTCATAAATAGTTGGCTTTTCAGAAGTATCTGCTTGAGGTGATTTTCACTTTCTGTTAGTGGCTCTGGCTTCTTTGCCATAGAAGTTCTTTGTTTCTGTGGCTGTGGGATGCAAGAATTTTCTGTGCTCTCTTCACGAGTTCCTAAAAAGCAATGAACTTTAGCAGATAAGTTTCTTCCTCTTCCAAAACCACCCCTCCAGAAACAATAAAAAGGAAAACATCTGATACTGCTATTACCATGCCGTAATTGATAGAATGATTAGAAGAATTGAGGTTTCCTTAAGAGGGTGGTATCTTATGCATGTAGTCGACTATTTTCGGTTAGTTTCCATATAGTGAAGTGGGAAATTATGCATGTTTGTTTTTATGTGCATTCACTTTTTCTGAAGTAGTAGTTGTTAGAAGTTGGTGTAAGCTCATCTTTTTAGACACTTCAGTTAAATGAAAAAAATGAGAAAAAAAAAAAAAACCATTCATGAATTGTAATTTGAAAATTTGAGAAAAGATCTGCAAAATTGTACTTACCTTGAAGTGGATCAGATACACTATCTTTAACCTCATGTTCATCGTCTCTGCCAAAACCAGGTTCTTGATTTTGCTGTTCTTTTGTAAATGTTGGCACTGTATTCTGACACTGCATAAGATCGAAACAGTTATTTGGGCTTTGACTAATATAGTTGGTTAATGAGTACAGTTATGGCGATCTTACGCTATGTTTTGTAGCTAAAACTTGTTCTTCATTTTGACCTTGGCATTCATCTTCTAAACGACTCTGCAAAATTGAATCTTTTTGTGCTTCTGTCTGCAGTTCTTGTGCTACGCGTGATGATTTTGGGCTTGCTACTGACACGTTGGGTCTAATGATCTGTGTTTCTGCTTCTTCGAACCTGCTGGCTTCATGATCTGCTTCTCTTGAGATAGCAGGTTTCTCCTGCCTTGTCTGTTTCCTCTCTTGCAAATTGGAACTTTGATTCTTCATTGTCCTCGGCATGTTATAAACATTTGCACTCTTTTTGGTCTTTGCTTCGTCAATATTTCGAGGGACCTCGAGTTTATGCCCTTTTGCTCTTCTCCCATTTATTGTTGTTTGAACTTGAACAGGTTTCTCATCCACAGCAAACGGGATGCGAGCTTTTGCTGATTCAGATTCTACATCTCCTCGAGTTGAATGCTGACTGGAGTTTCTGCTTAATGAATCTTTAATTTTGAAATTTAAGTTTCTTGAACTCCTCTCACCGGCTGGATTTTCTTGGTGCCTACCATTCACCAATCCATTGAGTTGTGTTGCATCAGTATGTTCGGTGGAGCCTTTCCTACTAGTTGCTGCTTGGTTCAGTTGCAGCTGCTTCTTTTGCAAATCGGTTGCACCAGACATTGGTTTGGAGATATTGCTAGATACCGATTCAGGTCTCTTTTGTTTCTTCTCCTGCAATTTCTGTTTTTGTTGTTCTCTTTCTTCCGGTTGACGCTTTTTCTCTTGAGGCTCAGATTTCTGGAGCATGTGCACCTGTTGAAATCCATGATTATTTTGAAGCTTTTGTTGATTGCCTAAACGAAGCTTGTTAGCAGAACTATTTTCCCCATGAAGCATGCTTTCACCGTACTCTGGCTTTTCTAGCAATGTAAGTGTAGATTCTGATCTTTTATGCATATATGGTATCATCTGTTGCATCTCATCCTTGAAAACTGGTTCCTTGATTTCACTTCTTTCAGTGTACTTCTGCTCCCTGTGCTTTATGCTATCATGGTTTCTCTCCTGAATTTCTTTTCTACTTCCAGAATTATGATTTAGTTGGGCAGAGTCACTTTGTCGTTTGTCTACGTTAATCATGCCTTTTCTCAAGCTTATCACTGGTTTTACATCTTCCAAGTCCTTTCGAGGTGGTAACTTGTCATGAACATCAACCCTTGTGCTACCATTTCTAGTAGCCAACGTCTTTCCTGCTTGTGATGTAACTGTATCCTGAACCAGTGGAATCTTGCTGGGTAGTGTTGCCTTCTGTTTTGCTGGTGGGAGAACTGAGGTTGTGGAATCTTTTTCCCTTTGTTCAGCCTTCTTGGTACTCCCCTTCGCAGGTTTCTTTGTAGTTGTCCCTTCTAATTTTTGATTTCCAGACTCCTTTTTTGTACTGACCTTTGAATCTACATTTCCTGGAAGTTCTTCAATCCCCATTAGTCTTGCGATTACATTTGGAATTCTGGACTTTTCTTGTTTGGACTGCGATGAACTTGAGTGATTTTGTTCTGAGAATACACTAAGAGTTTTAACATCAGTACCACAGCTAACTGATCGCTTGTGAGAACGTAAATTTGAGGCACCTAAACCTTTCTTCTCATGTTTGGAATTAGGAACATCTGTAGAGTAGGTAAGAGCTGCCAGCCTCAGCTTAAGTTCTGTCTTTGCAACTTCTTGAATGTCATTATACTTTCTTGAGGGTCTATCAAAAGAAAATCTTGGTCTACTCAATTGCTTCTGGTCAGCTATTGTGATGGTGTTCTCATCATCATCTTCATCCTCCTCTAGCAATGTTAACCGACTTTTTCTCTGTGGTGTTATCAAGTAATCCGAAGCTTCCTGCATGTCGACAAGCAACTTTAGAGACTCTTGCAAATCCATTGCTCCTTTCAACAGCTCCTGTCCAATTTCTATCGAGTATCTGTCAAAGTTGAGACCATTAGAGCAGGCCCGGAGGATCTGATTTAACTTTTGTGCACCCCTTGATATTTCTTCAATGTGTATATGAGACAGAGTAGGGAGTTGGCTACTTGAAGGCTGATGCCTACTTACTACTCTGTTTCCTCTTTCCATCTTCCCATAGTCCATCTGTCTCCTACCAATGTTTTGTAGAAAACTGAATATTGAACTGTTTCTGGAAGACTCCGTTCTTATCTTTCCTCCATTTTCGAGTGCAAAAGTCAGGGCCATTGACAGATCTCCCATTTGTTCCGCCTTATGGCCTCCACCAAAAGGAACAATCTGATTTGATGTCTGCCCAGTGGTGACTGATTTCTTGCCTCCGCTAGGCCTGTTTTGTGTGCTTCCAGCTCTAAAACCACTCTGGAGGAGCCAAACATTTAACTAAATGAAAATTTACTATCTAATTAATCTTCTTGTATGAACTGACTATGCTTTATCAATGGAAACTTACAGCTTTGACTGCCTTTGGTTCCCTTGATGATTTATAGGTTGACTTGGAGTAAGCATATGCATCTGCTCAAACACGCAACAAAAGGAACAGAGTAAATTATGCATTTGAGTTACCTAACACAGGGATCAAACACACCACCAACCTGGTAAACTCTCCTTTATGTCATACTATGCAATAAAAAGTTCTCTCATTTTTAAGTTTTACTTTAGGTGCAATGGTTCCAAATCATAATTGGAGACAATTAGTCTGGAAGAGGTAGCTAAGTGGAGCAATTATGCTGCACAACGTATACCAGACAAAGCTAGATTCCCTTAAAAAAGAAAAGATCAAACGATTCTACACCCTCTAAACTTCTTTGGTCAAAGTCCCCAACAGCTAAGAATTGGTTTTTTTCAGGTAAAAGGGCCAGCTATATCAGAGTAATTATATTGGAGTTAGAATCAATAACTGCTTTCAAACTAGGATATACATTTGAATAATTGAATGCATGTGCATGACTTCTGTGAGTGTTCAGACAGTAAGTCATGCCTCCTGTTTTTTCTAACATCTAGAAGACGTTGAATACAGGGTTTTTTGACTTATGTTTTGGAAGGATGTTGGACTTCTTTGGTTCATGACCAAACCATGCTTGTTTTTAGCAGATATTTCAGGAAAATACTCACCTGCAACCATTGCATTTGAACCCTTTGTGTTTTGAGAGGCAGCCATCCGCTCCTTTCGCAACCGAAGATCATCTAACAGCTTCTGAGCAAAATCTGATCTCTTAGCCATGTTTGGTAAACAAGGTAACCCTTCAACACTGTCTGAGATGGAATCTCTTTTACATTTGTGTTTTGCTCATTACCTTTTTACAGATAAGAGGTAGGAACATGAATGTTTTTGTTTTTGTGTTTTTTTCTCTCTTTTAGTTGGGAGAGTTCTTTCAAAGTTGGGTAAGTTGGGAAGTCCAGTCTCTTAGCAATGAAAATGGAGTTTGAAAATTTATCTTAGATAGGTTGACGTGAAAGTTAGCTCTCTTTCTCTCTCTAGAGTGGTCTCTGTAAGCATTTCCTGACTTTGATTCTAATCCAAGCATTGGAAGAAAAAAAAAGTTCCCTTTCAAAGGGCTTCCATCCCAAGCCTTCTTTACCAATTACCAGCATCTTCTCCCTTTTTTCATTAGTCACCTGAAAACCTTTGCATCAAAAACTAATGTTCAATAGGCAGCATTTGCCCTTAGGGGCATATCCCTAAACACTGGTTTTGGACCATTTGGTGGAGTAACTTAGAATTCTAAAGAAAAAAAGGAAACAAGGTCTCTATCCCTCTTATTCTTTCACCGTCTTTAAGGTTTTTTTGGGTCACCAAAATACAAAAATTGTGAACTCAACATTTAAGCCATCCATTTGGTTTGTGTGATATTCTTATAGTTGAAAGTAACAGAATAAAATTAAAGATAGTTAGCAATGGCAGGCTTTTGAAAGGTGATCTGAGAAGCATTAAGTGAGACCCTTTTGGGAGAGAGATGAGAGCTTTAAACTGACCCCACCATTACAAAAGAAACCAAAATTGGGTGGAGAAGGGGTGTCAAGTAATAAATCTTTGGTGATGAAATGAAATAACTCCTCCTTTTTGTTTTCATTTTCTTTTAATTACTTAAATAAGGATGATTCCATAGTTAAAATTTAGAAAATTACAAAAAAAGCCTCAAAATTTCAAAAACTATATATTCTAGAAAAATTTTGATAATTTTAAAAATAATTTTTGTACAACACCCAAAAATATATAAATATTTCTAAAAATCAAAATAATATATAAAAATTCAAAAAAATGAAAAAGATTAACTCAAAATTGAAAATTCTAAAAAAAATTGAAGAGTTAAGAAATTAGGAGTATAATTAAACCTTCTTTATGTTACTCAAATTTTAAATTGAATATCATGTGTGAGTATTTAACACGAATATATATATTTTAAATTTTTATATATTTAATGAAATTCAGATACTTGTGCTTTACTGATATTTGAATGTGATTAGTGAAAATCGAGCTAACATTAAATATTTCTCAACAAAACATCAAATTAATGATGTGTGGATGGAAGTACCTTATACCTTTTTTCTACTTTTTGGTCTTTATCTTGAGCTAACTACTGGATAGGAATGTGGCACCATTTGATTTTGGTAAACAAATAAAATAACAAAAAAAAAAAAGATACCAGAAGGAATTTCTGTTTTATGTTGTCTACAACAAGAAATGGCTTCTTATGGAATTTAGAACTATTAGCACATAAGGGCATAAATTAGGATAGGCTGTACCACCAAATCAAATTGAAAGGTAGCTATACGTATTAGTCTCTTTTCGCAAGATAAAAGTTAGGAATTATGTGATGGGATTGAAATACAATTTAAAAAAATTGAAGAGGCTCAAGCTAAAAATTTTGTATTGAAATGACTTAAATTATACCTTTTAATTTTAAAAAGGATTAAAATTATAATTTTTCTATTTAAAACAAGTTAAAAAGGATTAAATTAAACTATTTACATTTAGAAAGTACTATAATAGTAATTAATCCGTTAGCCAAGGGTACCTACCCTTTTGCTATGCCATCTTTTGATTATCATTTTAAAATTATTGATATTTTAAAATATTCAATAAATTTTAAATATAAAATATTTATCAATTATATAAAATTTATGAACAAAAATTCAAAATAACTCATGCATTAATCAACACGATTATTTAATACATTAAATAACATGATTATTCCATATATGTTAATTTACATTTTTTCCACTTTACTTATGCTTCATTTAATACACATTTTTTTTATTGTTACGATTGGATTTGGGCAAAAGTACCTTATGTAGTTTATTATTGGGTTGGTGTACACTAACTAATGTGATTGAAATTAGTGCGAAATTGAATACCTTGTCATTAAATTCTTCTTTAAAATTTTACAACTACCTTTAGTATTTTACAACTACCTTTTAGTGTTTAGCTTCAAATTATAATTTTGAAACTTTGTTAGCAATATGCATTGGAGGCGAGGGTAGAAAGAAAATTTAGAGGTAGAATGAAATTCTAAAATTTGAAAGGTAAAAAACATAATTTTATTTATATTAATTTATAATTTTATAAATTTTAGAGGGATTTAACATAACTTCACCTTTCTTTTACTCCCCAATGCATTTTCATTGTGCCCATTGCAATTTTCAGGCAAAATACTAAAAAAAGCCAAATTTTTTAAATTTATCTAAATGGGCTGGTATTTTATTATTTACCGGAATGGGCCCCTTTCCCCTAAATCGCGTCCATATTAGCACGAAGTCAGGGGATGTGTCAGCAAATCGCGTTCACGTCAGGGCGCTATGCTGACGTGGACACGATTTGCTGACGTGGAGCGTCCATGAGGACGCGATTTAGACCGCACGTGAATAGTGCAACGGTCAAAAATTTGACCGTTCCCTTCCCCCAAACGGTCAAAAAATTTAAACCCTATAAATATCCCCCTCCTATTTTTTTTCACAACCAAATCCTCTCTCAAATTTCCTCTCAAATTTATATTTAATCTCAATTAGCTCTCAATTTTCTTCCAAATTTCTCTCAAATTTATATTTAATCTCAATTAGCTCTCAATTTCCTTTTAAATTTCTCTTAAATCCCTATTTTTAAATAATTTAAAAAAATTTGATTTTTTTTAAACTGAAAAAAATTTCTCTCAATTTCTTTTTAAATTTCTCTAAATTGTTTGCCTCTCTAAATTGTTTCTGCTGTGACTTATGCATTCTGAGAACATTTTTTGCCTCATTTATAGCCTCAGCCCAAACATGCTACTGTAGCAAAAGCGCGTCCACGTTGGCGCAATTTCACAAATTCTTCTCATAAAGCATTCTGCTAGAAGTGATTTTATACTATTTGCTTAGAAACGTCAACTCGAAATTATTTCTTTCAGGACCAACTGTAGCAAAAGCGTGTCCACGAGGGCGCGATTTCAGAAATTCTTCTCAAATAGCATCCTGCTTGAAGCGTTTTTTTATACTACTTGCTCAGAAACGTCAACTCGAAATAATTTTTCAGGACCTACTATAGCAAAAGCGCGTCCACGTGGGCGCGATTTCACAAATTCTTCTCATAAAACATCCTGGTAGAAGCGATTTTATACTATTTGCTCAGAAACGTCAACTCGAAATTATTTTCTAGGACCTACTGTAGCAAAAGCGCGTACATGCGGGCGCGACTGCAAAAATCCTTCTGATAATCATCCTGCTTTGATTTTATCTTAAAAACCTATAAACACGAAACGTAATCCAATTTTGAATAAATTTTAATTAATTTAATTACGAAACCCTAAACTCTAATCCCTTATTTGTTTACTTTTCTCTCCAAAACCTGAAAAATTCGGAAAACCCTAAAAATCCTAACGTGGAAAAGATGGCGAAATCACGTCCCCAGGGGCGGGTCACGTTTCAGCAAATCGCGTCCACGTCAGCGCACTTTGCCCACTTGGACACATATCGCGTTTTGAAGGCCGCGGTTTGTTGCCACGTCAGTAAAGCGCGCTGACGTGGACATGATTTGCTGACACATCCCCTGACTTCGCGCTGACGTGGACGCGATTTAGGGGAAAGGGGCTCATTCCGGTAAATAATAAAAAACTGGGCCCATTTCGATAAATTTAAAAAAAATTGACTTTTTTTTGATAAATTGCCCGCAATTTTCATTGGTTATGATAAAGTAGTGATTAGGGTGCAAAATAGAGTGACTAGGAAGACACCCTAGTGGACTGTTGAGTCCAGCTGTTTGGAACTTGGAGGAGGAAATGAGTATGCAATGTTTAGGGATGATTTCGGTTTGGTTGAAATCGGAAATTTTAAACTTTTTTATGATAATTTACTTCGGTTCAATTTTTTATTATTATTAAGGTTAAATTTTTATACGTGGTTTTTAAATATTATTTAATAAAATTTTAAAGTCTTTCATAAATATTTATTTAAAATTAATTTTAAATAAATAAAAAATAATCAGTAATCTTTATATAATATTTTTGACAAATATTTTTTATATAGTGCTTTAAAATTGTTTTCATCGTTTCAAATATAAATATTTATTTTTACATTATGAAAAATTAAAATTAAATAAAAATAGTATTCGGTTTACGTAACCATAGTTTTCAACTTATATTTTAAATCCAGACATCACAAATTCGAATGGATTTTCAGTTGATTTTTTCTTCTCAGCTCTTGCACTTTTTGGTGTAGACTAGGCTGGTAACTCCAATACTCTGGGCCCTATTTATTACTCAAAGAGCTTTGGGGATATATTTACTGAAGGAATTAGAACCCATACCTGTTAACCTGATGTGGATCCATAAGCTCAAAAATTGAGGTTTGTGGACTGATGGATCCCTTTAACTCTCTTAATAGTTAAACTATTTTTAGGGATCCGAACCGAACCCATCGGGCTCAATTCATGTGCATAATATAGAGTTATTTTCTTTAGGTAGTCATAGCTATTTGCAAGCAATAGGGGATTTTGGGATTAAACTTTGGAAGAAATAACTAAAATTTTCAAAATATTTAGAAGTTTAATGTTTAAAAATATATAATTAAAATTTTTATGAGAATTTCGAATAAAAATAAAAAATTAATTTTTTAAAAATAGAAAGGCATAGGGTAAGGCTTCTAGGCCTTTATTACTGTCCACCTTTGCTTGCAAGTGTAATTTGATATATTCAAATTTGCCAACAATTTTTTGTGTTTAGAATATTATATTTTGTAGTATGAGAGTTTGAGTTCAATCCTAATAATCCTATTCTTATTCTTAATTATTAAATTTAAAAAATCAAACTCGAAACTTCTCAGGTAGAAATGCATTTTTAAAATAGATAATAGATCTTTTAGAAACCTATGGGTAAGGCTGAGTAAGAGATATAAAAAATAGACATGAATCAGGGTGTTTCGATAATTTGTCGAATACAAGTTGAAAATTTGTTGTCACTCAAATTGAGTTGAATTCTATTTTTATTTAATTCACAATTAATTTAATTTTTATGATGTAACAATAAATGTTTTTAAACATTTTTCAAAAAATACCATTGAAGAGCTTTTTATTTACTTGAAATTTATTTTTTAGAAGTATTTATAAAAAGACTTTAAAATTTAATAAAATAATGTTTAAAATTATAAAACAAAACTTATTTTATCAAAATAAATTTAAATTCAAAATTAATATGAAAAATTAAGAATTAAATCTAATCGAACCAAATTATCATGCATAGTTCAAAAATTACCCAACTCACTTCTACATATGGATTAAGAGAACAATCCCAAATTAGTGTAATGCCTAATTTTGGCCATTATACAATAGATAAAAATTGGTACTTTGATAAATTTTTGGTCAATTTGATACTTATACTTTCATTCCGTACCTCACCAGATTTCATAATTTTTATTTTTTTTTGTATAATTACAAGTTTCAAAAATATGATTTCAGAAAATGAATTATGAAAATTTCATTTTCTCAGACAAATTTGATTTATTATAACTTGGCATAGACTGCTTATTGTCAAGTTAGCTTTCTCTTTTAACGAAAAATTGATGAGTTAATAATGTGGTGGTGAAATGAACCAATCAAAAATTCTCGAAGTATTAAGCAATTGTTTATTATACAAGGGCAAAATTATGTATTAAGTCATACAAAATTGTATATTATGACTTGGAAAGTAAGGTCATTATATCAATAATATTCAATGTTAGTTTAATTTAGATTAGATCGAAACCAATCGAGAATCGATTGGAATAGAAATAGTTAAATTTATAAATTAAAAATTATTTAAAATCAGTTGAGTTAAATTAAAATTTTAATTAAATTATTTTTTATTTTTAAATTTTATAAATTTTTAATATTTTGTTTATTTAAACTCGGTCAAATAATCGTGGTAATGTTTTGTACATCAATAATTATGAAATTTGCAGCAGATTCCATTGCTAATATCATGTGCCATGGACGGCTTGCTGTGTTACATAAATTGTATATTCATATTTAATATAAGAATGGAATCTGATGCCTTTTACCTCAGCAGCATCAACCCATTCTTATCCTCACACAAATTGCAACTCCTTTTTGGCCCTTTTTTCCCCCACGATTTTTAAATTCTCCTTTCGACGTGTCCACCTTGTTTTAAACTGTAGTGTCCTGTGGCTGGCGCCGGGTCTCATTTCCTATTTGTTCTTTCTTTTTTTATTTTCTTTCCCTTTTGTCCACTATAAAATACAATGGTTGACTTTGTTTCCATCTAAATGCTAACACTTTTTTTTAAATAAAAAGTTTTGATATAGTTTAGACTTTAAAACAAAAATTTTGAACATGATGTTTAGAACGTGTGGTAATATAAAAATACGTGAGTTATACTTAAATAATATAAAAAAATAAAATTTTAATAATGTAATATTTGGTAAAATGAGGTAATGATTTTAAGGATTTTTTCACACGAAACGTGTTTAGATTTTTACTGTTATTATAAAATAATGGTTAAATCCTTATTTTAATACTTTTGTTGTGCTGAGATTTGATTTTATATCTTAATTTGATATAATTTGGTCCTACTTTTATGATAATATTAGTTATAGATTAGATGAATTTTGTATTTAGCATTAGGAGATTTTTTCAGAAAATTTTATAAAATTATATAAAATAAAAAAATTAGAAAAATCAAGTAGAATAACAAAGTATGATGTTATCATATTTTAATAAAATCCAAATTTCAGAATTAATATGAAAAAAGAAATCAAGAGATTTAAAATAGGAAAGTTGTAGAGGTTAAAAGTAACTGTTACCTCTTTAAAAAAAATATTTAAATGAAAGGTAAGATTTCACTATTTAATGCACTTGCGACAAAATTGGAAAGAACCAATAAACTTCTCCAATATATATGTGAGAAAGAGATTTACTTACCCAGTCTGCCCATGTTAAATTCTGTTGTCTACTCTCTGTCTGAAATCTGAAAATGAAGAGTTTTTCTTCACCATAAAATTATAGGTTCTGCTTCCTGCAAATCTGTCATAAAATTGACAGCAATAACATTTGGCCTTAACACCTGTCCGAAAAATCTAAACCCATAAAACATCAACCAAGTCTCCTTTACCACGAATACCGTGCACCTTTTGCTACTCTTTTTTAAGAAATATCTCTGGACCAAAAAACCATAAAAAGCCATACCTACTCACTTACTGGTTTTGGCATGTTGAAGAATTCCATGCTACTTTCGTGATAAAAAAAAATCAACATCAAGTGATCAAACCCTTTTTCTTGTCTTTTAAGCTTAATAGTGTCTTTGCTCTGTTTCTTTTCTCAGGCAAGACTCAAGGAAGGTCTGTTCTTGTTTTACTTCAAGGCTGCAGCTTTAGTTTCTTTTTTTTTTTTCTTTTTTTCATCTCCACTCTACCCTTTTTGTTTCTTTATCATATTTACATGTTGAGTGGTTTTTACTGAATTATTTACAGCCTAGTTCTAGAGATCTTTTTTATGAATGCAGAAGCTTTTCTTGGTATTTTATGGTTTACCCGAGCTTAATTCTTTGAATACCCTGTCTGTTTTTTGATCATATTTACATGTTGGATGATTTTTACCGAATCTTTTACAGCCTAGTTCTAGAGATTTTTTCATGAATGCAGAAGCTTTTCCTGGTATTTTATGGTTTACCCGAGCTTAATTCTCTGTATTTTCATAAAAATTAAAGCTTAATTCTTTGAATACCCTTTTTTTGTAGTTTGTTTTATCATATTTACATGTCGAATGACTTTTTACTGAATTTTTACAGCCTAAGTTCTATAGATTTTTCTTTTTTATGAATGCAGAAGCTTTTTCCTGGTATTTTATGGTTTACCCAGCTTAATTCTATGTATTTTCGTTAAAAATAAAGCTTAATTCTTAGAATACCCTTTTATTTTATCATATTTTCATGTTGAATGACTTTTACTGAATTTTTAAAGCCTAGTTCTAGAGATTTTTTTTTATGAATGCAGAAGCTTTTTCCTGGTATTTTATGGTTTACTCTAGTTTTAATTCTGTCTTTTTCATCAACAGGAAAAATGCTCTTTCATTATGTTAAATTATTTTAGTTGAATCCAAACTATACTTTGGTCAAACTAGTGGTGCCACGATCTATAGAGTAAGGTTCACTGATTCAGGACCGCCCTAAGTATTTTATTATTACTTTCCCATGTTCAAGGTAGCAGGCATTATTTTTCTCCCTTAATAATGGCATCGTTGAATAAAGAATCTTATTCCTTTTTTTAAGTAGTTAGAAGGTTTTAGCCGTTGTTGAATCATGCCTTTTCCATTGATTTAACTTGTAAAATTGTGTGATCTAGTTTTACTGTTACTGTGAAAATTAATGCTTGTAAATCTAATGCTGAATATGATGCAATAAATGAAACCAGGTTGGCTCTTTTTCTGGTCGTTTATACAAAGTTTAATGTCCTAAGATTTCGTCTGTGTTCCATAGGTATATCTTTTTTCTCCCTGAATTTTTCCCCATGTATCATGTCAAGTTCCATAGACTTTCATTAGCTGCTTGACTTTGAAGAATCTTTTCCATTATTAAAGTTTGCTTTTTGTTGTTTGGATTGTATATTGATGATAAAAGTATCGTAGAAGCCCTTGTACTAGGAGTCGGAGTCAAATTGTATTTTGTTCTCTCTACTCAAAAAATAGTTAAATTAGTCTTTATACTTTAAATTAAAGAGTAAATTGGCCTTCTTTTAAAATTTACATGTATTTCTATTGTTAAAAATTAGTCTTTGTATGTCAACACAAGGTATATGTGGCATATCATGTGTTACTGTTTGGTTATTCTGTCAGCCATGCCAGTTTTTAACAATATAAATGGATGAAATTTTTAACAGAAAAAACTCATTTGCTCTTTGATCTAATTTGTATGGACTAATTTGCCAATTTTTTTAGTAGAGAGGTAAAATACAATTTAACACATAATACAAAGACGATCATTATATTTTTACCTACCCCTAAATTTCCTGATCTAAATCATATTTGTTCCTCTACTTTGTTGCTTTATTGGATGTGATTTTGTGTCTATTTGTTTATTGTCTGGTTGAGGGGAGGTTAACTCCATATGAAGAAGTCTCCAAAAGTGTGGTCTGCCTAAAGCACTCATTCTGTGAACCTCGGCTTGATTCGAGTACTATACCTATCCCTTGAGGGGTCTGTTACTCTGGATAGACAACACTTTACAAATTTCTCTGGAAAGAGTCATCTCCTCTCAACTTGTCTGGTTTTCTTTGAGATTGTTTAATTCTTAATAATTAGTTCCAATTTAGTGTTATGCAATGTTTTGCAGGTTGCACTAGGTTTTTGCTAGATTTCTAGCTTCAGTCACAATGTTTAGTAGATGGAGCCATTCTCATCATAACCAACAGAATGATTCATTGCAGCATGAATCTAAGGTAATAAGGTTTTTACTGCAAGTGAATTTGTTTAACTATGGCAGAACCTCTGTTTTTGTCTACAAATCTCCATTTGCTGCCTTAAATAAACTTTAAAATGTTCTAATTAGTTCTTGGAGTATTAGTATTGTATTAATAAGGTCCTTCTGTTAGTCTCTCCATTAGCTAGCTAGGGCATCAAATGCCAGCTTTGGGGTGAAACATATTTTCTGTTGTCTTGGTTGATATTTGCTTTTACTTACAAGCAGGTTAAGGAGCTTAGAGCCGCACTCAGACCACTATCCGACCGCGGTTTGAAATATTGCACCGATGCCTGCTTGAGGAGATACTTGGAGGCACGAAACTGGAATGTCGACAAATCGAAGAAAATGCTGGAAGAGACACTCAAATGGAGATCAACCTATAAGCCTGAGGAAATACGTTGGGTAACATATTGTTCTTCCTTTGAATGTTAAGTAAAAAGAGAATTAAATCATAAATGGTGGTGATTAATTTCTTTATTTATTTATTTTGTTGCCAGCATGAAATTGCAGTAGAAGGCGAGACTGGAAAAGTATACCGAGCAAATTTTCACGACCGAGACGGTAGGACTGTTCTTATATTGCGACCGGGAAAACAGGTAATAAACTTCAGTTAAATCGAAAACCGAAATCCTTTTTCGAGTTATCCGTAACTAACATGTCCCGATACGTTGCAGAACACTACATCCTTAGACAATCAGCTCCGTCATTTGGTGTATATGATTGAGAATGCTATATTAAACCTTCCAGAGGGTCAAGAACAGATGGTATGGTTGATAGATTTCACCGGCTGGAGCTTGAGCACGAGTGTTCCGATCAAGTCCGCTCGCGACACCATTAACGTGTTACAAAACCACTATCCCGAAAGGTTGGCGATGGCGGTTCTATACAATCCGCCAAGAATTTTCGAAGCATTTTGGAAGGTATGAAATTCTAATGCATTGTAAAACAACATTTCTGAATTCTTGAGTGTTGAATGTCACTTAAATGGAGATAACATCAGTGCATTTACACCAGCATTATCACTTGTTATGGTCAATTGGGCAACTTGGGTTTTTTTAGTAGGTTTTAAATTTTCGGGTTCGGTTAGTTTAAGGTTTAGGCTTGACACTCGAGTTCAAATTATTTTAAATTAAGTCTTATTTTAAATATTTGGAGTATTTTTTAATTGGTCAAAATGCCATAAGTTCTTGTATTATTAAAAAAATTAGAATTTTATTCCGGTATTTTTATTTTCAGAATTTAGTCGCTTTACATTTTAAATTTTAAAAATTGGGTTCAACTTTTAATAATTTTTTTATTGTTAAATTCAAGTTTATTAAGTCATATTTTTAATTACATGACCATTAAGTGATTTTTTTATTTCAAAATCTCAAACTAACAAATTTAAAAAATAATAATAACAATGTCAATGTTAACAGTTAAATCTAAATTATGAAATCTAAAAATAAAGAGTCTAATTCTGAACATAAAAGTATAGTAAGTAAATTCCAAATTTTTAAAAAGCACATATACTTATGGCATATTCTAATTTTAGTTTAGTTTGGATTTTCGAATTTGATTAATCGGACTTTGCTTTCATTTTTCTACAGATTGTTAAATATTTCCTCGATGCCAAAACCTTCCAAAAGGTGAAATTTGTGTACCCTAAAAACAAAGAAAGTGTGGAGCTAATGAGATCCTATTTTGACGAAGAAAATCTCCCAACTGATTTTGGAGGAAAAGCCATATTGGAATATAACCATGAAGAATTCTCAAAGCAAATGGTCCAAGATGATATTAAATCCGCCACATTGTGGGGATTTGACAATAAACTTCAATCTACCGGTACGGATCAGTCTGGACCCGAGATAACACCCGAGCCAATCTGTCTCGCACCGGCAGCTAGTTGATCTAACCGCCCTTGGCTTATTATGTAACAAATATATATAGCCTTTTAAGGGACATGAGGTATAAATTTTCAGCTTTGGTTTTTACTCCAAAAAATCATTATTTGGTGGGTTAAAATATGTTACAAATTTTGTACTTTTCGTAAATTTAAAATTTAATTTTTTTTGTACTTTTATTTCTATAAATTTAGTTCTTTATTTTAAGATTTCAAAATTCGAATACGATCGTTAACATTGTTAAAATTATTTTGTTAAATTTAAAATCATTACAATGTCATTTTTTAGTTATGTTATTACCAGGTGAGTTTTTTATTATTTCAAAATATTATACCAATAAATTTATTAGAAAAATAAACAATGTTAGCAACTGGACCCGAATTTTGAAATTTATAAAGTAGAGGGACTAAATTCCTAAAAATAAAAATATAAAAATTAAATTTTATATTTATAAAAAAGTACATAAACTTATGACATATTTTAACTCATTTTTATGTCATTTCCCCTTTTTATGGTAAAAGAGAATAAGTTGCTTAGTCAAAAGAACATAACTACTGATGATTGAAGCAAGGGGGTGGGGGGGTTGATAGAATGCATGTTTATAGCTCACATGGAAAGTAGTAACAAACATGAGATTGTGATCTCATTTTTTTTCATCAAGTTTTCTAATTTAGATTTATTGAACGTGGGATGTTATAAGAATTACTTGAAACAAGTTTCGATTTTAAAATGAAATTATTATGAGTTATGATTAAGTTAGAAGAGTTATAAGTCGTTTCGGAATATTTTTTATTTATTTATAAAAGTAGGTTCAAACTTTAATTTTTAGAAAACACGAGTTCTTAATTTTTGATTCTCAACTTGAGGATGTTATATTTTAGATTTATTGAATGTCACGATTTAAAGATGATTATATGAATGGTTAGAATTAAGTTTGGGTTTTGAGATGAGATTCTTATGATAGAAATATTTTTTAAAAATTAAATCACATGAAACTAAAAGTATAAGGACAAAAACGATAATTTCACCAAAACATTGTGAAAAAAGAAGGGTAAACTACATTAGTAGTCATCCAACTATGAAAAGTTACACAAACTAGTCACTCAGCTATTGAATTGTCTTTTTTGGTCATCCATTCGCTATGTAAAAAAGAAAAACCCCAAAATCCAAGATTGTTAGGTGACCAAAAAAATTGAATAGTTGAGTGACCATTTTGTAACTTTTCATGGTTGGTGACTAAAAAAGGAAAAAAAACCATAGCTGGGTGACCATGTTGTAACTACTCATAGTTGAGTGACCAAAAAAGAAAAAAATCATAGTTGGGTGACTATCAGTGTAGTTTACCCAAAACAAATTCTTTATAAAAAAAAAAAAAAAGATCACCATTTTTGAAAGGTCCACTCTCGCGCTTCTTTACTTGCGCAAAAACATAGCTGCTTTTCTTCTTCGTTGTTCGTTAATCATTTGGGTACATCGCCAAAGAATTTCAACTCCAGAGCCACAGATCCTGTTCTTCTTTTTGCTGATATTTTAGATTCTCCAGGTGACCCCATTTTCTTTATTACTTTCTATTTTAATCTTGTTCTTGTTCAAATCATAATCGTTGCGTAACATGAAAATTTTCGATGTGGGTTTTGATTTTCAAGTCAATAATTTACAGCTTTTGACTTATTTTCTTGTGTTGGGGGGGGGGGGAATTGGATTTTGTGGGGTTATTATTTAAGTTCCGATTTTAATGGTTGGGTTGAAATAGAAAGAAGAAAGAAGATTTTGAAAGTTTGATTATTTTTTGTAATATTTATTTTGATCCTTTTGTCATTGAATAGTGAGAAAAATGGTTTAGATTTTAATAAAAATATCAATCTAATTGTTTCCATATACCAATTAATAAGATTTTTTTTATGGATTCAACAATAGGGGGGATAGTGTTTTTTTTTTTTAGTTCTTGGTTGCACCATATGTTACTCGGACTCGGCTGTGACTGTCCCGACACGAGTATGATTAGATTTTCTTATGTTTTTCCGTATATTTGAGGATCTTTAGTGGTCATGTTTATGCATTGGTGTATCGGACACTAATGTCGGACATAAAAAGAATGAAGCCAACAATGGGGGCAGATAGTTTTTCTTTCTAATTCTTATCATAGGTTACTCAGGCTCGGGCTTGAGTGTCCTCAACCTCAACATTGGGGTTCTTTGGAGGTCATGTATCGATATCCGTGTATCGGACACTAATGTCAGGGGTGCTTCAAAAAGAATGAAGCCAACAATGGGAGTAGATAGTTTTTCTTGTAAGTTCTTGGTTACACCGGCATTGTCATAGGTTTACCTAGACTCGGGTTTGAGAGTCCCCGACACGAGTATGATTAGATGTTTTAAAACCATATATTAAGGGATCTTTGGGGGTCATGTCTCCATATCCGTGTATCAAACACTGATGTGGGACAGGGGTACTTCAAGAAGAATGAAGCCAACAATTGGGGTAGATGGTTTTCATTTTAGTTCTTCGTTGCACCGGCATTGTTCATATGTTACTCGACTCAGGTGTGAATATCCCCGACGTGGGTATGATTAGACTTTGTCAAGTTTTTCCATATATTAAGGGATCTTTGAAGGTCGTGTCTCCATATCCATGTACCAAGCACTAATGTCAGACGGGTACTTCAAAAAGAATGAAGAATCTGAGCATCATATATTGTAAACACATATAGATTGATTCATTTGTAGGTATACATTTTTTCATTGAAATTGAAAGAGTTTTTCTAAGAATGTGGATGGTACTTTTTTGGTATAGGTTATGGCACACCCTGAGCCTCAATATGTGCAAAGGGGAAAGGTACCAATGGATCCTCCTCAGAGAAAGCCCCGGATTCTACTTGGTGCTTGCGGATGTGTAGCTGCTGTACAATTTGCAAGTATTTGTCATTGTTTCTGTGAATGGGCAGAAGTAAAAGCCGTTGCGACACCAGCCTCTTTACATTTCATCGATATAGAATCACTTCCTGACAATGTAGACCTTTACACCGACAGGCATGAATGGTCCTGTTGGGAAAAACTAGGTGACAATGTGCTTCACATCGAACTTTATCGATGGGCTGATCTTATGGTCATTGCCCCGTTATCCGCAAACACACTTGCTAAGGTAACGTGATTTGCCCATTTTTTCGATATAATCCCCTTCCTGCATTACCTGTTCATATGCATTTTATGTAGCAGATTGCTGGTGGAATATGTGACAACTTGTTAACATGTATTGTACGAGCTTGGGACTACAGCAAACCAATGTTTATCGCTCCAGGTATGAACACTTTCACATGGAGAAACCCTTTCACGGAAAAACATCTAATGTTGGTCGATGAACTTGGAGTTTCTTTCATCCCCGGCGATGATGCAATGGCAGAACCTACTGAAATCCATTCAACCGTAAGACTATACTTGGAGTCTCGGCCTCTACCAGATTGAAAAGCCGGTCGGTCGATTTTCCAACCTGAATAACAATACTACAATTTTTGTGTGTTGTAAACCATTGATTCTGTGCATTGAGTGCACCTTTTGTTAGCCATTTTTACCATTGATTACTGTACATTTATACCTCCATTTTTTGAGCTTTGCATATCATGAAGAATGGTACTTGAAACATTATTGCTCTTACAAGCTGATGATATTGAGGAGTTAAAGAAACAGTAGCACATTGCTAAAAGCTAAATTTCATGATTTTTTTTATGTGATTGATGTAAATGCTGTGTTGAGTTTGGGGATGAAATTGAAAGGTATTTAAATATGGAGAAAACTAGAAAAATTATCTGTTGTCTCTATATGGTAATTACTAGAAATTAGAGACTTTCAAATGGTTTAGTAATCATTTTGTAATTTTTAAAGTTAAATAACCAAAACATAAATTTACTAATAGTTTAATAATTTAAGTGTAATAAACCCTTCATTTATCAAACAGTAAACACAGATTAGTTTTTGGGCTTAAACTTAAGTAGCAAAGATATATATAATATATATACACACCATTACTTCCGTTTGATATTGATACGTAGCGATACAAATGTGTTTTAGTGTACTATTTTGAGTTAATGATTTTTTAAATATCTTTTATATATTATATATACACACGAATATATTTCAATTACATATAAATATATATATATATGGAAGTCCAATGTTTCTAGATTACTGTAAACCTAATTTTTTTCTTGCGACTCGCATACTTTTAAATGGAGTAAATCATTATTAATTCGCACACAATATCATCTTGACTCAAACCCATGAAGTGAGTTTTAAGGTAAACACCTAGTGCCGCTACGTCAAGGGTTGAGGTTTTGTAAATCTAAATTTTCAATTGTTAAGATTCAGCTAAACTTTGATCAACGAAAACAACCCATAAAAAAATACACAAAATCATAATGGAGGGAGAGAGAAAAATGGCACCAATGACTTGAGTTGAGTAGTTTATTGGTGGATTTTGGCTGTGGAGGCCAACAAATCCCAAAATAATTATTTTTCATGAACTATAAAACAAACATGAAACACACATTAATTGTACCAAATACATGTTAAATCTCAATATTGCCTTGTCTTTTAGTTATGCCATTTATCTTACATTCTCCAAGTCATTTCATAAGATTTGGATTAGAATCAAATTTAATAGGGAATTCTCTCCAATGTTTTTAGAATCAAACCAGTAGTTGAATTGGTTAAGTCACAAATTCATCGGTCCAATTGATTCAATTAAAAAATGGGTTAGTCCATGTTAAATTAAAAAATAGATTGATCCTGTTAAAAATTTCATTTATTTCTACCGTTAAAAACCAGTCCCAATATATCAACACAACATGATTGTCTAATTTTTCTGTCAGCCATGTCAATTTTTATTAGTACAAATGGATAAAATTTTTAACAAAAAAGAACTAATTTGCTCTTTAATCTAAACAAAGATTAATTTACATATTTGTTACTAGGAACAAAATACAATATGACTCCTAATATAGATAGAGACCTTCATGGTACTTTTACCCCTCCCTTATATATATATATATATTTCTTCATTATCTTCATCGCATTTTATTCAAAGTATATCAGTTTGTTGTGAAGATTGCTATGAAATAAATGAAACTAATGATTTCAAAGCATATTTTAGGCAAAACAACCAGGATCCATCTTTAATTCTATATAGGATGAGGTCCATATATGAGTTTTTCGACAAGTACCGGTTCTCTATAAAAGCATGCATCTTACCGGCAATTCCGACCTAAAACTAAGTAGGGTCAGTCATTGATTCTTACCAAGTAACGGAATATTAACATATTTTTCTTTGTCCGTATTTGACTATCACATCATATCGGGAAAAGGGTTGCGGCAGGTGAACCTGTATTTGAAGTACTGGTGGACACCGAAAGGGTTGGTGTAGGACCTGGAGCGGCCAAGGGTGACGAAGATGCAGGGGTTGGGATGCTAGCATTTTCGTAAGGTGCATGCATGTTGATCTTTATCCTGCATTGCCATGAATTGCTAATGTCATTATTTCGACGTCTACGATAGTCCACTACGGTACTTAACTATAGTCCACTACTTGCATTTGCGTGGGACACGAACACGATGTTGGTCTGTTTAAAGATCAATCCGTGTTGAACTATACTTTTCAATAAAAGTAAAAGAAACAGTTAAAGTACCATAAAGGCACTTATAGCAAAAGTCTGATTGCATTGTGCCCCAATATAATTAAAAAACTGGACAAATTAGTCCTATGTTAGATGAAAGAACAAATTGGTCTTGTTTGTTAAAAATTATATCCCCTTGTATGGTTAGAAACTAGCGTAGCTGACAGAATTACCAAATAGTGACACATGATATGTCACGTGTAACTCATGCTAACGTATGAGGACTAGTGGCTTTAACATTAAAAATAGATTTTTTTTTAACACAAGGCTTAATTTGCTCCTTAATATAATAATATATAGGGACTAATTTATCTATTTTTTAAGTAGAGAGATCAAAAAGCAATCCGACTCCTAATATAAAGACCTCTATGGTAATTTTACCTACAAGATACAATACCAAATGAACATGGAGAAACGGTGAAAATTTTACCTGTTGTGGATATTAACATACTCATCCGTCTCATCTAATATCTCCTCCTGTCATAAGCAAGCATAGCGAAAGAAATTAGCACGTAAATACTATAAACCATACCGCTAGTCTTTCAGGCCACTAAGAGAGGATATGATATGTATTATTTACTTGAAGAAGTTCTTCGATAACATCCTCCATGGTAATAACACCGACTACCTCTTCATTTGATGGGAATTCAGGAATAGGAAAATTTTCTATGTCCAATATGCAATACGAACAACCTCTGTGTCGCTTCTTAAAGGCAGGAGTAGCTGGTGGGCTCTTCTTTGTCAGCTGACCTCCGTCATTGTTAGCCACAGGTGTATGAACATCTTGCGAGTCCAAATTAAGCCCCGATTTCTGGGCACTTACACCAATCTTACGATCATCTGGAAATGAAGACAGGTTATATTACTACAGAAAGACCACATTAGGCAACTTAATTCCGTAAGGAATCAATCATGACAAACACTTACATGCTCACCTTTTCTTGACATCTCGGGTTCGCCTCTTCGCTTCTTACAGCTATCCTTAAACTCGAGATGTTCTTTGCTCTTATTAAGATCCTTATATACCACGGCGATATGGCTGTGACCTTTTTGGAATTCATTAAGAATATCATATAGTGGCATGTCAACTGATACCCTGTAGGGTGAATAAGAAGCAAAGAAGAATGTGTTAAGCTCAGTCCTCGCAGTAGGGGAAACAGGAAAGCAAAATAAACTGACTGAATTTTAAGCCGATTTTGGATAACCCCAAAGAGGACATATATCCATTGCTAACTAAAAAAGTTTACAGTATGGCAAAAATGAGGAGATTCTATACCGGGGGATTTTTCTTATGATTATTTTTCTCAACGGAACCGGACCTTCTGAATCAATTGTTAAAAGATTTTTAACCTGCATGTTTCAAGCCAGACCAAGGAGATGAATCTATAATTAAAGATAGAAAAACAGAAAAAGGAATTAAAGTAAAGCCATGCCGCAGATGATAATATACAATGAAAAGTTATAAAATGGTCACCCAACTATTCAACTTCTTCTTTGTTAGTCACTCAACTTTTCGAATTTTTCTTTTTTCGATCACCAGCCATTAAATTACTAACAAAAATAACTTGACAGCTTTTAAAATTGACATGATAGCAACTTTAACCCTCAACATTTATACATTATTCAATTTAGTCTTGATTCCGAAAAAATTAACCCTCAACAGTTACACATTGTATAATTTGATTTTTTTTCAGTTTTACTTTTATTTGCGACATTGAGGGTTAATTTTAAAAGAATGAGAAAAAAATCATAATTATTATTTTGGATTTTGGGTGTTTCCATTTTGGCTATATTTCCGATCAAATTTAGTTGATAGATTTGTTTTCTTTTAGCTTTTTAGTTGAAAGGGTCACAAAGAAAAAAAGGACCAATTTACACAATGTATAAACATTAGGAGTTAAATTTTTTAGAAAGCCTAAATAAACACAATGTATAAATGTTACGGCTAAAGTTGCTATTAGCCCATTTTTAAAAGCTGCCACATCATCTTCCCATCAGTCATTTATGACCAGAAAAGATAAAATCAAACAGTTGAGAGACTTTTCATAATTGACACTATAAGAAACAATAAGCTTATGCAGAGAAAGGACCTTACCAGAACAAGCCCGATTATATTTTGCGGGTTTCCATAATAAACTGGAACTCTGCTATGACCCATTGTCATTACTTTATTCAACGTTTCCCTGAAATACAACGATAAAGAGACCAGAAAAAAACATGAGAAAACATACGAGTAGTAAAATCCTACGGTTGCAACACACTAGAATCCACAAACCCACAAATCAAGACTTGTATCCAGATCAAGAGAAAATGCATTCGATATCGGCGTCATAGCAACTTTAGCAGTCTTTTCAGTCATTTCAAGTGCCCCGGCAATGATAGTTGTCTCATCATGAGTTAGATCCCCACCTTTCCCAGCCTAAAAAAAGCATAATATGTGCTGACAGATAAAGAAAATCTAAGGAATGCATGAAACCATTAAGCGTAAGCCGCAATGTCAAACACGAATGTGACAAGGTCCTAAACTTTGAAATTTAAAACCTTCCAAGTTGAATCCGATACCTCATTGCCATGAAAATCCACGAATGTCTTTAGTTCTGCTCTTCGTAGGAGGGCAGCATGTCCCTTACCCAACATCCAGTCCAAAACCTGAAAGTACACGGCATTTATAAACTAAACATAATATGTAAAACCAATTTCAACTATGTCTAAGAACAGCTTTTAGGCAGTACTTGGTTGTCTGGTACGGAAAAAGACCATTATTCAAGACGAAATAACAGAGGATTCATATAGCACGGTACCTTGCTGATTGGATAAGAAATCGGTAAGAAAAGAAAAAGAAGAACGCGGACAAAAGGTGCCATTGCCGCTCCAACTTTCAAGCCATAACGGGTGCATACGGCTTGTGGCAATATCTGCAGTTAGATGAACAAACATGGGGAGAGTTCTAGTGTGAGTTACTTAAAATTACTGAATTCCTAATAATGTAAATTAATGAAATTCTTGCAAAACTACTGAATCTCTTACAAAATACTATTGAGCTCGTAAGAAACTCATTTTAAGGTGCATTTTGTAGAATTTTCCACAAACATGTATTGAAAACAATACTGCAAATTCCTCGAAAAGACAGCTAGTTCAATATGTTAACAACCAAGCTCTCCAAGCATGAAGATAATACTAGAATTACTAAAATTACGGAATTTGTTCTAATAGTGTAATGTTTCCATTAAATTACGAAATTTCTTACAAAATACTATTGACTCGTAAGAAACTCATTTTAAGGTGCATTTTGTAGAATTTTCCACAAACATGTATTGAAAACAAAACTGCAAATTCCTCGAAAAGACAGCTAGTTCAATATGTTAACAACCAACCTCTCCAAGCATGAAGATAATACTAGAATTACTAAAATTACCGAATTTGTTCTAATAGTGTAATGTTTCCTTTAAATTACTAAATTTCTTACAAAATTATTGAATCTCTTATAACCAGATAATACTGAATCTCTTACAAAATTCTCTTGAGCTCGTAAGAAACTCATTTTAAGGGGCTTTTTTCTAGAATTTTCAACAAACATGTATTAAAAACAATATTGCAAATTCCTTGAAATGATGGCTAAGTTCAACATGTTAACAACAAACCTCTCCAAACATGAGGATCAGAGTGACTGATACCAAAATTGCAGCCCATGGAGGCACAAGCTTGTCCAAAAAAATGGGAAGAGCCTACATGGAAGGAAAGGAGTTAAGCTAACAACCAATAACATTGAAGAAAGAAAATGATAACAACGGTTTCATGTAGTAATAACCTCCATTGCCAAAGAGTTTCCAATCAATAGAGTACATAGCAGAAGGTGCTGGTTTTTCACCACAGGAAATATCTTTGCTGCCAGAAAAGAAACCAAAACAAAAAAACTCTTTATTGCTAAAAGCTTTGTTACCATAAATCGAATCTCTCTAGTGATTCTCAAATTGGTAGCAATGTTTTGAAATAGGGAACACTAATGATCCAAACTAAGGTTCCCACTAACCTATAGTTTATTACAAAGTTATTGAGTAAAACAAATAATTCACAAACTTCAGAATTTATATATTTAGAATTGTGTATTTATATAAACACAAAAACAATACATATAAGTTCAAAAAACCGGTTTAGGTTTCAATAAACCTTATTTCGTTTCTACTAAACAAATCAGAGAAGACTACCCGTAATGAATTACATTTTCATGGAAGTAGAGAATTCTGTTCTAATTCTAGTTCTAGTTTATCGTACCGGACCGATCTGAGTTCCACAAAATTTACAAACTTAAGAATTTATATATGTAGAACTATGTACTTATATAAACACAAAAACAATACATATAAGTTCAAAAAAACAGTTTACATTCCAATAAATCGTATTTCATTCCTACTAAACAAATCAAAGACATTTTATAGAAGTAGCAAATTGCGTTCTAGTTCTAGTTTCTAGAAACCAGAGCGATCCAAGTTCCAGATAACATAAAGATCAGCTCAAATAATCACTAAAACCTCGAGTTGACTCAGCATCAAGCTCTCCATGAAACTAATTATTGCTCTCTTTTTTACTATGAATAATCAAAAGCAAATAGCAAAAGAAACAACCAATGCAGAGTTCAGCAACCAGCCTCTCTCCCCTTTCTACATCCACTACACCGTGCAATCAGCCTAACATACGGTAAAAGAGTGAACGAGACTCGGTTCAAAAACCAAATCAGAGCTCAGCAACCAGCCTAACATACTAGGTAATAAGGCGAAGAGACTCAGTGATTCAACTCAGTTCAACTCTTCAAACATAAATGATATATACTTGAAACCAACTACTAACACAATGAAAAAACAAGGAAATTACAATCAATGATTCATCTAAAAAGAAGAGGTTTTAGAAACAAAGGATACCAGCATGGATACGATCTTGAGGACGGCCAGACATGATGAGGACTTCAAGGTCTACAAGACCCAGAGACATGAGACCCAGTGTTAGACCAGCCATTAACCCAGCAAAACACACTAACCCCACTATGATCAACAAATACAATGAGAATTCAGCACCACAACAAGGCACATCAGAAGCCATTTTCACACCCCGAACTCTGGTTTTTGAGCAGCAAAAAAACAGGATTTTTGGGATTTAGAGAATTTTGATCGGATAACAGAGAAAACAAATGAAATCAGTTCAAGAGTTGGGATTTTGTTTTTGGGGGGGAGGGGGTGATTTTTTAAGAGTTTACTGCTTTGGGGAACCTGAAAAAATGGATGAAAATAGAAAAATAGTTTCAGTACGCGACCAGCACTTACATATATACAGCTTACCTACAGCCTGGCCACTACTTGAATGCGTATCTCTGCAACTTCCATTTTTGTTTTCACATTAAATATATAAAAGAAATCTTTGTCTTTTATTTTGGTTAAATTATTGTTTTAATCCCTGTACCATTTTAATTTGAGGATTTAGTCTTTGTATATTGATTTGATGTAATTTGATTTTTCTATTATAAAAAACCGAACCAGAAATTGAACCGATGAGACGACCATCTTAAAAAAAAACACAGGTTGATAATAATTGTAAAAAGTCATAATGTCAAATTTAACTTTTAACATTTATATTTTTTTCGATTTAGCATTTTTCTTTTTAATTAAATTTTATTATTAATCTTTTAAAAGAGTCAAATCATTTTTTGAGGTAATTAATCAGCATGATAGCCTAAGTATATTTCTTATTGATATGACATTATTTGTCTTATACACTATATCAATAAATTAATTAAAATTTATAAAAATTAAAATTTATAAAATTAAAATAATTATTATAATTTTATAAAATTTTTAAAAAATAGCATGGAGCATATATGAATTACTATGGGTTGAAATATTTCAAAATTTAATATTTTAATTAGTATTTTTATTAGAAAAGTTAATTTATTTTTTAAAATGTTAATGTTAGGTCCTTTTTAATAAATTTACAACCACCGAAAGAAAAGGATGGGATATAATAAATGATCAAATAAAGATATTTTTATGTCGTTGACCATTTTCAAACTATTTAATTTTTTAAAATTTATTTTAGTTATTTTTAATTTTTATATTGTCTCCTAATTTTAAAATTTTAATTTTCATTAAAACAATAATTATTAATTTTATTAAATAATATTATATTATTTCCAAATTTTAACGTTGAAAATATATTATAACATTTGTATTGCGACCATGCCTTGGACATGTAGTTGTTAATGTACATGTTTATGTGGGGGTGTGAGTGTGACCAATATTTTTTAATTTGCATAAAGTTGAAGTGGTCCCAACCAGCTTTGGACTTTTAGCGACCATGCCTTGCCTATTGGTACTATTGGCAAGGTACCATTGGCAAAAGGATAAGCCTTATGCTACTGCCACGTAGGTGAGTTCGATGATTTGAAATTTGTTAAATTGATTATCGAATATATTCTTTTTTTAGAAACTAATCTCTCATTTTTTAGAGTTAAAATTGGTTAAATTAATTAAAAGGTAAACTCATGTTTCTCAATATAAATTCTATGCGTCAGGATCCATGGTGGAATGATGTTTCTTTTTGGCATAAAGATAAATTTAATTTCTAACGTTTGTTCATTTTGTCATATTGATTCTTATTTTTTTGGGTGGTCATTTTGGCCCTTAACCTTTAAATTTTAGTCAAATTAATTGTTTTTTACAAAAAAAAATTATTGAAATGTTAAAATTTTAATAGCATTGATGTGGTCACTGGTATGGCAGTCCACGTATAATTCATAAAAAAATTTTAAAAAAATTACCTATGTTAGCAATAAAATCTATGTAAAATATCACGTGAGCTATCACATCAATATAATTAAAATTTTAACAATTTAGTCATTTTTTTGTAAAAGAAATAACTTGATTAAATTTTAAAGGTCGAGGCCAAAATGACCGCCAAAAAATAATAATGACTAAAATGACAAAATGAGTAAATATCAAGGACTAAATTTATCATTATGTCCTTCCTTTTGTCCTTTTTTGTATTTTAATTGTTGATTTAAAAGAGTCTTACAGTATCCCCGTATAATGAGATCTTTAAATAGGTCACATCTCTTAAACTATATAAAATATTTTGAATTTTTTACGTTTAATTTAATTTTCAATTTATTACATTTTACCAAATAAGTCAAAATTAAATGGTAAACTTAACATTGTCATTAACTTGTTCACATTGATGCCACATGATAACTCGTATATATTTATTGTTAACGTGACATTATTTTTGTTTTATATACATGTATTTATTTTGTTTTATAGACGTTGTCATGTGACATTCATGTCAACAAGTTAACAACTTTAACTTTTATATGTATTGATTTCATTATAGGTTCTTATTATATCTATTCTTTTTATGCAATATTTAGAACTACCCATAACCCTTTTTAACCCTTAAATAGGATAATAATGCGCTTTAGAACACTCGAACCAACATTCTCCTACATTGACAATAATACTAATATCAATTGAATTAACATTCAATTAACAAAAAAACTACATATTTAAATAAAATAAATCCGAACATGAATTATTTATATAATATAAAAGTGAAACCTAAGGCATCAAAATACCAAAAAAATGTAGGAATATTTGCTTTTAATGGGTTTAAAAAAGCAACCTATAAATGTACAACTTTGATGGGAGGACTCTACAATAGTTGTAGGGTGGCAGCCAAGTTGAGTAGCAATTATAAAGAAATAGCCTAGCCTAGCCTTATCTAGCTCTTTTTTCTTTTTTCCAAAATATATTTGAATTTTTACATAAATTTTAATTTTTATAATTTATAGTTTTTAATAAGGTTAAATCATTATTAAGGACTTGAATTTAGCAACTATTTTATAGGAGTTTAAATATTTTTGGACTAAGTTAAGTTTTAAACTTGACAATTGTTATTACATTTGAGTTTGGACTTTTCTTTTTGTAATAGGGTTAGATCATGAATTTGATAATTGTTCCCATGTTGGGGCTTCAACCTTTTTTATCCAAGTTTATCCCTAATATTTCATTGAAAACTTTAACGTTTAGGCCACAATGTGGGAACAATTGTCAAATTCAAGCTTTAATACGAGAACAATTGCTAAAAGGGACTAACTTGAAAAAAAAAATACAGCTTCAATGTAAAAATAGTTGCCTAGCTCAGGTCCCAATATGGAAATAATTATCAAGTTCAGAACCTAACTTGAAATTTTAAACCGGGAATATTACCAAGTTCAAACATTAAATAGTTATTTAATAAAATTTTAGTAACTTCTTTGATTTTAATTTTTTTATTTATTATAATTTTATTTTTAAAAATTTTAAATTTAACTCAAAATATCATATCATCATATATCGAATAAAATACTGATAATCTTAACCTTATTTAATTTTTTAACATTGAAAGAGAAAAAAAAAAGCTAATGTGAGAAAAACCTTCAAAAGTTAGAAGTGAATTTTACAATTCTGTCAAAAATATCATGTAGGTCTCCACTAATCATCCGTATTGAATTCAATTCATTTCAACTTTAGGTGAAATTCATGATTGGATTTGTAACACCCCTTACCCGTATTCGACACCGGAATAGGGTACGAGGCATTACCAGAATACATACACTTATAAACATGTTAAACCGAGTTATAAAATTTAATTCAAATTTAAACTCTTCAAATTTTTAACATGTTTTTATAAATCTTCACGTTATAACTTCAAAATACTATATTTGTAACAAATAGGGCTTCTGAGACCCAATACATACTCATGCAATTCAATACTTTATTTCCATTTCATTTAATTCACGATTCTCATGTTCACGATTCAATTCAAATTCTCAATCCAATATACATTTCAATAGCACAATAATTCATTTAATTCAAATCATATCATTTGCAATTTCCATTTAATTCACGTACAGTTCAATTTCATTAAGTTCAATACTAATACATATTTATTATTTAACTTAACGTCCCATTTTTGCATCATTTTACACTTCAAGCATGAACTTAGTATTTCATTTCCTTTCCACTCCCGTTTCCTATGCATATCACACAAGATATAAACATTACACTCAACCATAGTCGCAAGCTAGTCTTTTTTTTTTAAGACTAACCACATGATAAAACATTTTAATAAAGATTACAAACTTTAAATCTTACCACCCTTTTTTTATCACAAGCATATTTCCATATAGGCATTTACCATCTCAATGCATAATTTTATAAATTTAATGTGGCGTAACCCAGCCACAATTGGCCAAAACCTAAGCATACACACCAAATATGCTAGCCAGATAAACATATAGTATAAGCATTATAAGCATAGATAAGCACCACATTTATTTATGTATCAAACTTACCAACATGAGTTAATTCATAAATCATTTCGACATTGCTACATACCAAATCATATACCAAGTATACCACATACGCATACTATAAAACTTTATTTTCTCACAAGAACTTTAACCATAACTAATAATGCACAATTATAAACATCATTTCTTTTCAATTGTTTATCGATTATAATCGAGCATATGACCAATTATACACAAATCATTCATATGTTCTTTCAATTTTCCTCCTCCTCCTCTCCATTCTACATCTTTAGTACATAACACTATTAGAAATAACATTTTTATAGTTTCACTATTCACTTATATGTATACTTAAAATTATCTCTCCGAGTCAGAGTCACTAAATTATTTTTACCTGGAGCTACAGAGCTCCAAATTAAAAACTGTTAATTTTCCCCAAAACTAGATTCACATATCTTATTACCATAAAATTTTCAGAATTTTTGGTCTTTCCAAATAGTACAGTTTATTCTTTAAAGTTTCTCCTGTTTCACTACTTGACAGTTCTGGCCTCTTTTCACTAAAAATTAATTATCTCATTTTACAGAATTCAGATATTGCTTCCGTTTATTTCTCTTGAAAATAGATTCAGTGAGGATTCTAAACATATAAACTTTATCCCATAATTATTTTTTTAAAATTTTTGACAATTTTCCAAAGTCAGAACAGGGGATTCCAAACTTATTCTGACTCTATCTAACTAAACTTCAAATATCTCAAAATATATAACTCTTTTGCTTGCTATGTTTCTTTTATGTGAAAATAGACTCATTCAGCTTCAATTTCATATATTATTCAGCCTCTAATTCAATTTCCACCATTTTTGGTGATTTTTCAAAGTCACACAACTGTTGCTTTCTAAACTATTTTGTTACTAAATGTACTATTTTATAATTTCACTTTTTCACTTTCAATCACAATTCAATTCAAAATCCACTTTTCAATTTCTAAGTCGATATTCAATTCAATTCCATACCAATATTCATTATTTAATTACACTTAGTTAATTTTTCGATGAACACTTCAAAATAATAACAGATACTCGGTGGATTCAGCACATAGCAACCACCTTATTAATCAATGATGTCCGGTGGAATCAGCACATAGCAACCACCTTATTAATCAATGATGTCCAGTTCACATAGTAGCCTGCACATAGTACTACACACGTGATCGAAACTATCCGGTACGCATAGTAGCTGCACATAGTACTACACATGCGACCTATCATTTCGGTACACGTAGTAGCCTACACATAGTACTACACACGTGACCATCACTTTCACTTTTACATAGTGGCCTACACACAGTATGTGCCACACATGTGATCATTTCTGTCACTTCATTCGTATCCCTTCTTATTCCAAAGGTTCATTCGAGAATTTTTTTACTTTTTCTCACTTTTCTTTTTATCGATCAATTTCAATTTATTGTCTTTCTTGATTTATAACAATACATTTAACTTAAATAACATTCACACTATTCATTCCAGTCCAAAAATATACTTGAAAAAATTACATTTTTGCCCTAAAGTTTCACAAAATTACGATTTTTCCCCTAGGCTCGTAAAATAATTTTTATTCAATTTCCTTGCATTTTAAGCTTAGCCGAACCATTTTATGGCAGTTTCCATTCACAATTATCACTTATTCACACAATTATGACACATTTTATAACTTTTACAAATTAATACTTTTAGACATTTTTATCGGAAATTACTTAGTACAAATCGTTTATCATATTCCAAACATTCATATGCTTCCATAGAACATCAAAATACATGCATATTCTCCATGGGTAAATTTTTAAACATCAACTCTAGCTCAAATAAATGGTAGAAATACGTAAATCATATTACGATAATCTAAAAAACGTAAAAATCGTTAAAAACGGGGCAAGGATGGACTTACTATTGAGCTTGGAGGCTTGAAAACCCTAACCATGGCTTCCCCCTCGCTAAATTCGGCCTTATGGAGAAGATGGGAAAAAATTGGATTTTAATTTTGTTTTTAATTCAGTTAAATAACTAAATGACCAAAATGCCCTTAATGAAAAACCTTGGACACATGTCTAACCATGCCCATTTTTGTCCACAAACTTAACCAATGGTCTAATTACCATATAAAGACCTCCAATTTAAAATTTCATAACAATTGGACACCTCTAACATATAGAACTCAACTTTTGCACTTTTTACAATTTAGTCAAGACTAAATTAAGTGCCCAAACGTCAAAATTTTCGAACAAAATTTTTATGAAATCGTAGACCATAAAAATATAATGAAAATAATTTTTTTCCTCGTCAAAGTTGTGGTCCAGAAACCACTATTCCGACTAGCCCAAAATTCGGGCTGTTACAGGATTATTTTAGATTATTTCACTTTTAGGTTATTTAGGTTATTTTAGGTTCGAATCATTCGGGTTTGGGTTTCGTAATTCAAGTCATCATGGTTTAAATAAATTTGAGTGATGATTACTTCAAGTATTTGTTCAAATTTGACTAACTTTTGAGTTTGGATCAAATTGAATTTAAATCAATTTGAGTTGATCGAACAATTGTTTATGACCAAATCATATTTTAAACTTACATCATAATTGACAAACCTATATCGACCTTATAATATTTGAGCTTATCGACCATATGTGTAACACCCCTAACCCATATCCGCCGCCAGAATAGGTTACGAAGCATTATTAAAAATTTACAGATCAAATATAGACATTTCATATCACTTCACATTCATATAAGAAATCAATTCTATATTAATCATATTGTCCATTATATGAGCCCTCGAGGCCCAAAACATACATTAAAAACAAGTCGGGACTAAATTAGAAACTCAGAGAATTTTTCGTAATCTCAAAATTTTCCCAAAGTGCAAGACACTCACACTCGTGTGGTTAGGGCATGTGGCTCACACGGCCAAGTAACAATCCCGTCTCTTAGGCCATGTGACATTTGAAGTAGGGCATACGGTCGTGTCCCAGCCCATGTCCATGTCCGTGTAACTATCTGACTTGGGTCACACGGCCAAGTCACACACCCGTGTACTAGGTCGTGTGAACATATTAATTTTCATTAATTATGTGCAGGGGTCACATGGCCAAGCCACACACCCATGTGCCAGGCCGCGTGATCAATTCTGAGTATTCTGTTTTGAAATTTTTAAGCTGTAGGGGACACACGGCCATAACACACGACCATGTGCCCGTGTCTTTGCCCGTGTGGACAAAATAAGGCCATTCTCACCCAATTTCACCTTCCACGTACATAAACACTTAAACACATTCACCAACCATTTCAAGACATTTAAAACAAGCCAAACCAAGTCTTATGCATGACGTATCATTATATATATTCATTTATTCAAACTTACTTAATTGACCAAATTCGCATATATGCATATTTTATCAAATATGCTATCTTAATCCATTCATCCATATGATTACCATCATTTAACTATTTCAAACTCACACATCAAACATGTTAAGGCAATATATATACATATCAACATATACCAAACACAAGTTATACCAATGGCTAGTTACAACCAAAACATTTATATGTCAACATTGGATAAGTTAAACTATACATGCCATTATAACCAAAAAGATTTATTTCATATTTGTACCGAAATGGGCTGGTGGATAGTGTGAGTGATCTCCGCCAAGCTTCCAACCCAACGAGCCTCCGATTACTATAGGACAGAGAAAATACAACTAAGTAAGCATTTAATGCTTAGTAAGGTTGTATAACGAGAAATAAACTTACCATCCATTTACATATAAAATAAGCATATAAACACATTCCAAACAACTTGGCCCAAAGCCTAAGCACATAAACTCATCAAACATGCTAGCTATTTATTTCATGTACTTATCAATAACAAGAATAAGCTCATCAATATCAAGTTCCATGTAATTCATATTTATACGGATAATGATTCATTTTGATTTTATATGTTCTCATGTCAGAATTCCATCCGTTGAATTATTTGAAATCTCGATGGATACATGGGTAGTACACACGGAGTGTACACTACTGTAAATCCGTCAATTCATATTCGGGAGTGCTCTTACGAGCACATAAATAGAAAACTCTCTATCAAGCCATATAACAGGAAGCTCATGTGAGCCATGCAACGGGAAGCTTATAAGAGCCTTAATCAAGAAGCTCATGTAAGCCAATAACGGGTAACTCCGAAGAGCCATTAACGGGAAGCTCCGGATAGCTATATATCGAGAAGTTTAAGCGAGCCATATCGGGAAGCTCCGGAGAGCCATTAATTAGGAAACTCATAAAGAGCATTTAATCGAAAAACTCACGAAGAGCCATATATCAGGACACTCATAAGAGTTGTGGTGTGTCTACAACACATGTATAATCACAACCAATCAGGATGCTCCAAAGAGCTATTATCGAGAAGCTCGCACGAACCATATAACGGGAAGCTTGAGAGGGCTTATAAAGGGATGCTCTTTCGAGCTATGGTATGTCCGCAACCTATGTAAGACCACTACCAATTCGGGAACCCTATGTCCAATCGAATTTCATTCATTCAAATGGGACTTAATATTTGTCGGCTATTTACGGATATATGATCAAATTCTATATACATGGACATTACACAATTCACATGCATATCATTCAATTGAAGCATATAATTACACAATTAAGCTACATGAACTTACCTTGACAAGTGTTCGTGAATTATAATATACTAATCCGATACTTTTTCTTTTTCTCGATCCAATTCTGAATTTAATCTATCCGGATCTATACGAGTAAATTTAACTCAATTTAATACAATTTCATACTCAATTCAATCCAATTCACATCTTATGAAAAATTACCATTTTACCCCTATACTTTTATTTAATGACGATTTCTTCCCTAGGCTCGAAAAATAAAATTCATGCAATTTAATCCTTATTCCAAGCCTAGCCGATTTTTACATATAACAATAACAGTCCATGAATTTTACAACTTTTCAATTTAGTGCCTAAATCATTATTTCATCCAAATTTCCTTAACAAAGGTTGTTTATTTATCAACAACCTTTCATTTTCTACCATGAAACTTCATAATTCAACTATATTCATCCATGACAAAACTTCAATACTTTGATAACTTTGTAAATTAATCACCGAAATAGCTAAATTAAGCTTTTACAATCTCAGAAACATAAAAATTACTAAAAATGGGACAAAGAAACATACCTAATTAAGCAAAATAAGTTGGCTTGAGCTCAAGTTCTCATAGCTAGGGTTTCCATGTTTTTAATTTGGGAAAGATGATGATAAATGATGATATATTAGATTTTTATTACTTATCATCTTTAATTATTTCATCTTTCCAATTTCATCCTTTTCTTTATTTAGTTTTCCATGGATGAATCATCATACTTATCTACTAATTTCTCTTAATGGTCTATTTCCATATAAGGACATCTAATTTTGAATTCCATAGCTATTTGATACTTATAGCTACTAGAACTCAACTTTTGCATTTTATGCAATTTGATCATTTTATCAATTAAACATGTAATCGGTAAAATTTTCTTAATGAAATTTTTATACAATATTCCTATCATAATTCAGACCATAAAATAATATTAAAATAATTTTCTTTTCGGACTCGAATTTGTGGTCCCGAAACCACTGTTCCGATTTAACTGAAAACGGGCTATTACAATATGGTATGTGTGAGAATTGAATCAATAGGGCATGTTTTGATTTAATTATGATTTTCATCATTATACAATATTTAATTTGAAGATTTAGTCTTTATACTTTCTACTATTATTAATGTTACTGTTTTAGTCCAAACTATTACCACTACGTTATTTGGCCGATGTGAATTTTAAAAAAAATATGAATCTAAGTCAACTCTAACTCAAACCCAAGAATCAATTCGAAACTAGATTCGATCGAACTTGCTTAAACCATATAAAGTCAACTCAAATTCGTTCAACCAAACTAATATTTGCTTGAACGATTAAAACTTGAAACAAACCAAACCAAAAATGATCTTAACCCGAAATAACTTTAACAAGTAACCTGAAATGACCCGAATCATAATGGTTCGACACAAAAAATTGAACCCCAAACTCGTACATTCAGAAACAAAAGCAATTCGAACCCAAAACTACCAAAATTTGAAATTGACCCAAACTAGTGTTTGTTGTTTCAATAAAAACCGTGTCAAGCAATAGTTAAAATCGAAAGCACGCCAAGTAGCTCAAGCAAAAGGACAAAAGAAAAGTGTATCGAAAATTAATATTTTAATGATACAACCATCATATTTCACATTCCATTCATATAAATCATCACATTCCATTCATATAAATCATGCATGACAAAATTGATATAAATATAAATATCCTAACTATTTGTTTTACATAAAAGCTGTGAATAATTTAATAAACATTGATATATATATATATATATATATATATAGTATTTTAAATCAATATGATTGAGATATCAAACCGATTTGAAAACTTACATGCATAATAAGTTCGTATATATAGTTCGATCAAATTAGTCTCTTTACTGTTAAATGAATTAATTTAGTCTTTATACTATTAAAAATCAATAAAGTAAAATTATAATAAAATTAATATTTATTATTTTAAAATGACATGATTTTTTTGATTTATTATCATAGTCCCTTGTAACTCTTAAATAGGGAGATAATGCGCTTTAGTGCACTCGAACCTATATTCTCTTGCACTGATAACAATATTGACATCAATCGAGTTGAGACTTAATCAATTACTTACCTTTATTTTTGTTGTTATATAATCATTTTATATATTATAAATGTATCAAATATAAATTCAAATTAGGGAATTCTCTTTTGTGCCTAATTTGTTCTTAAAGTGCCTTTATGTAACCTCATGAATCACGATTGATTTTTAAAAATTATATAGAAAGGAATTTATTCAAATTCTCTTTATACATTATCTCTTCTAGAATGTTGGATCACGTTGATTAAAATTATACAATTAAAATAAAAATAAATTATCATAATAAATTATATACAATTATCACATGCATATTTGTTTGTTTAATCATCACCATATAATAATCACATTATGGACCATATATGCCAAAATGTAATACAATTACACATGGTGGTGGATCAAAATCCACAATAACATATATACTATTATTTAAATATATTTTGTAATAATCTTATTATAAGTTTCGGTCATACCAGATCTTTTTAACACAATACTTAGAACTACCTATAATCCCTCCTCAAACCATAAATAAGAGGATAATGCGCTTCAGCACACTCGAACTCCCGTCCTCTTTCATTAACAATTATGTCTATGTCAATCGAGCTAAAACTCAATCGACATTTAAATAGTTTATTAAGTTAATGTCATCTATTAATTAGGTTTAGGTTTCAGCTCAGTTGAGAAATTATCGAAAACCCATTCTTTTTATAAGATAACAAACATATGGGTATTTTTGTCATTTTGTATTTTATGGGAAGTCTAAAAAATTACACTTAATGATATTTGAATTTTACCATTTTAAACAATGTTGTTTGAATAATCTTATTATAAGTTATAATTATATCTGCTCTTTTTGACACAATGCTTAAAACTATCTATAACCTCTTCCCAACCCATAAATAAAATGATAATGTACTTTAATGCACTTCAACCCATGTCCTTTTGCATTGACAATAATACCCATACCAATCATATTAAGACTCAATTGACACTGAAAATATTAATTTTCAATAAATTTTAAAATTTCAATAAATTATCAAATACCGCCTAAACCTTTTATTTGGCAGGTCATTCTCGTACTTTACGTAAATATTTCATACAATTTTTATTTTTATTTTATAATATGATATTTAGATTTTTTTTTCTCTTCAATTATTATTTATTTAAAATTTTCTGGTGAAGAAAAATATATACATTGAATTGATGCATTATATGCTAAATTGTGTATATATGTCGTTATTTAATTGATCAAATAGACCTTTTCTTTTTTAAGATATATGAAAATAGGTCGATTTTGGAGAGAATGTGTGAAAGCGTGTCCAACTGGACGAACTTCTGCTGTCATGTCAGGAAAACATGCCCAGCTAGAAGTGTTTTCTGAAAATTCTAAAGAAAATGTATCTAGCTAAGCACGCTTTCTCTAACATGTCAGCAAAAGCTTGTCTAGCTGGACAAGTTTCTCTATCAACTGTGCAAAAAGTGCACTCAACTGAACACACTTTTCATACTTTCTTTTCAAAATTGATCTGTTTCCCTAAATCTTAAAAAAATCTATTTAACCAATTTTAAGAAATAACTACATACATCATATATATATATATATGTGTGTGTGTGTGTAATGTATATTATCTAAAAATAGTGGAGAGGATTTGATCAACATTGCAACTCAAATGGGAAAAAATAATTATTTATGTTATCACTTATCACCATAAGCAAAGCAAAGCCAGAAAAATAAATAAATAAATAAATAAATAAATAAAACTTTTCAAATAAAAACAAATGATATTGCACAACTCTTTTCATGATCCACCAACAAATAATGCCTCCTGTACTTAAAACATTCACTATAAATTATAGGGTATATTTCGTAATTGGTTATCCAAATTTTATAAGTTTTATTTTAAATATTGGAAATAAATCTATTTCGTTTTAGGCAATTTCTGTTAACAACTATTTTGATTTTGGTCACTTGTTGATAATTCGATATTCATTTTAGTTATTTAATTTCTGTAAAATTTTATTTTGAACACTCTTTTTATTTTTTTATTTTTAGAATTAATCTTAGTTTTTCAAATAAAAGATAAAAGCATGGGGTTTTACACGGAATTACCTCAGCTTTTATAGAGAAATACTTGAGTTTTTATAGGAAAACCATTTTATATTATTAATTTCCTTTATTTTTAGAATTAATTTTAGTTTTTTCTAGTAAAATGAAAAATCTTGGATTTTACAAGGAATTATCTAGGTTTTTATAAAAAAATATCATTTTATCATTTTAATTTATTATTTTTAAGATAATTTTAGTGTTTTTAGTAAAATGAAAACACCTGAGTTTTAGGAATTGAGTTAAAGTGAAAACTTAAGTTTCATCTGCATAGTTAAATAACTCAATTCCCGTAAAAAACTTTTTAAAAATAAAATTAATTCTAAAAGGAGAATTAGTGACCAAAATGAAAATTTATAAAAGTTGGACAATTAAAATAAGTATAAAATAACATTTTCTAACCCCAAATTAATCGTGGGTGACTAAAATGAAAAAGATTAATTATGGCAAAGACTAAAATGCAGTTTTTATTTTCAGTACTCAAAATGAAACTTGTGAAAGTTAGGTGACTAATTATGGAATTTACTTATACACTCAACTTCAAGTTTAAAACTTTACCTCAAATTATGTACATAAATATTAAAATATTATTTTATAAATAAGCGAGTTTAAGCTCAACTCGAGAATGATTGAATCAAATTTGATTATTCTCAAATCAAACCTGTATATTTTGTATAATGTTCTCATTCACACCCTACCAAATCTAACTTGAAAATGTCAAATTTTATAAAAGATCCTTGTACTATGCTTTTTTTGTGGATTTAGTCCCTCTATTCTAGAGGTGATCATGGGCCAGGCTGGGCCGGATTCGGGTCGGACCCAGGAAAAGTTTTGGCCCGCATCCTAGGCTCGGGTCCGACCCGGCCCGAAATATGGGCCTAAAATTTTATCTAGGCCCGGCTCGAGAAAAAATTCCTAAGCCCGAACCCGGCCCATTTTTTAATAAACACCAAAAATTTATTTTAAAAATAAAAAAATAAAAAAGTATTTTAAAAATATTTTAAAATTAAAAAAATAAAAAATAAATATTTATTATATATTCGGGCCAGGCCGGCCCTGGGCAAAAAAAGTGGTGCTCGAGGCCCAGCCCGTTTTCTAAACGGGCCTCGTTTTTTTGCCTAAACTCATATTTCGAGCCTATATTTTTACCCCAACTCTCTCATATTTCAGGCAGTCCGTCAGGCCTCTATTCTAATTTGATCATTTATAATGTTTTGCTTTTTAGAAACTTGTATGTTTTACACTAAAGTAAACTTTTTTTCACAAATACCATCAAATAATTTGATATGATTTATTAGCTTTACATGTGATGATGCGGCATATTCACGTTAGCATTTTTTAGGGTAAATTATAATAGATGTTACTCAACTATGGATTTTTTATTTTTTGATCACCTAATTATGAAAAGTTATAAAACGATCATCTAATTATTTAATTGTCTTTTTTTGGTCACCAGCTGACTAACATAAAAACGGAAACATAAAAAAATTCAAGATAGTTGGTGACCAAAAAAGACAAAATTTAATAGTTGAGTGACCATTTTACAACTTTTCATAGTTGGGCCACAAAAAAAGAAATTTATTGATAGTTGGGTGACCATTTTGTAACTTTTCATAATTGGGTGTCCAAAAAGAAAAAAAAAACTATAATTGGGTGACTACAAATATAGTTTACCCTAAACTATTTCACGGAAAAATGTTGAACTACTGAAAATATACATTTTTAAAAGTAAAAGGACTATAAATAATCAAATAAAAAAACATAGTTCAGGGACCTCTATAAAATTTGACCAAGAAAACAGTCCACAAATAATACACCACAGAATCCCGTAATCCTCGTGGTGAAATAAAAAGACGACAAAAGATTGTACAAGTGTTTTCATCATCCTCTTAACAAGTATGATGCCACGTGTCACTTCATTTTCGCTGTTCTATTTTAGGTTTAATTTTGCTTTTAGTACTCCAATTATGTTGAAGTTTGATATTTAGTCATTTTCCTTTAATTTGATATATATAATTTTTTGTTTTATAGTGTTATTAATAAGCCTAAATTGGCCGCCAAATTGGTTATTAAGATAATTTTTTTGTAAATGAGATCTAAGGGCTTTTACCCTAAATTTTTAGAAATTCTCATTAGATTATTTTAGTTTTTACTATATTATTTTTAATTTAATATTTAATAATTTTATATATCTTTTAATCTATTAAAACTTTATATATAGACACCTTAATATTTTTAATGTTTATATTTTATATATTACTATAAATTTAAAATTTATGTGTTATAAAATTAACAATATACAAATATAATATAATATGTTATAAACTTAGAGGACGTCCCGAGCTGAGCTCGGACTTTGAATGTTTAAGCTCAAATTCAATTCCTATTCTAAATGGGTTTAATTTTGTTGCTCAAATTTATTTTTTGAACCTAATATTTTTTTATCTAAATCCTCTTAAATTTCTAGACCTTTGAGCTTTAGTAGATAACTCAACTTATGAGTAGGTCTAACCGCTACTATTAGCATTATAAAAGGAGAAATTAAATCGGGTCAACTACACTAGTAATCATCTAATTATTAATAAATTTTTTTTAGCCACCCAACTATTCAATTTTGTATTTTTTGTCACTAGTGAGTTAATGTAAAAATGAAAACACCCAAAACTTCAAGATAGTTGGGTGACCAAAAAAGACAAAACCAAATAGTCAAGTGATCATTTTGTAACTTCTCATAATCGGGTGACAAAAAAATAAATTTACTAATAGTTGAGTAGTAGCTTACCCAAAATAAATCTCAAATTTTAACATATTATAAGGACTAAAACTAAAATTATACCTATTTCATTTTCATTTTCTTTTTCCCAGTATAGAGCGAGAAATTTCAGATCAGAAAGAATTGAATTCCCTCCCTTTTGTTCTCTTCCACGTTTTTCCCAATTAACCAAACAAATGGATAATTAATTCATTATCTAGTTTCGATTCCGATTCCAATTTCATATATGGGAATAATAATATTCCCCTTTTCTTTCCTTTTAAATTAATTTTCCTTTCCCCCAAACAGAGAACAATTTAATTCAATTTAATTGTTAACTCGTCTTTTCACCTTCCATTCTTCCTCGTGTCGTTGTTTATCTACAAATCTAATCACCAACTTGTATTCCCACATTCCCAATAAATTTTTGTGTTCGTCATCAGAATCAGATTCTCTTTTTCTTTTTTTCTTTTTTTGTCTTTTCAGTTTAGCACTTAATTTCTCAACAATGCCTATTTAATTCCACCACAATGAGAATTCCCAAGAAGAACGTTGCCTTTTGCTTATCCCTCTTCTCCCCTAAATTTCCCGCTCCTTTTTCTTCCCGTATACTTCGATTCTCCACTGGATTTCCCGCCAAAATTAGACCTATCCACACTGCAGGTTACACTACTTAGCTCATCTTTTAGTATGTGTTGTGGCATTTATCCTTTTCATTTTTTGGATTGTTTTTTGTTTGGTTTGTTGTGGTTGAGATTAAGGGAAATTGTTTTCGTTTTTGGTGTTTTAAGTGTAAAATTGGAGGGAATAATAGAGTTTGAAAGTTAATTTAGTTGGAAAATTGGATTAGTTTTGATTGAGGAATTGGAATTTTTAGGTGTTACTTGGCGCATATGTTGGAAGATTCTTAGGCTTGGAACTTAAACGTGGGTGCGCTGTTTGATCTTTTGATTTGACTTCTGAGGTAAGATGTCAAGGTTTTCTTTCTTGCCTGTTTGTCTCTAGGAAATTGTACAGTTTTTAGATTTTAAAAAGATTTTTTTTTTGTAATTTCTTCACGGTTTTAATTGAGTAATATTGTGTTGATAATGCAAAGGTATTGTCCTTTTTGGGTGCCGCTGAAGCGAATAATACCTTTGTGTTATCAGCATAATGAGGCACTCAGGTTCATACTAATTTGATTGTATGAGTCATCTCGCTGGTTTGTATATCTAATACTTGAATTCTCATATGAATCTATCGAAAATGTTAAGATGATTGCTGTGAATATGTTGCTGGTTTAATTAACCAGGCTTCTAGTGGCTTTTGGGTAATATTCATTCTTTGGGGACATGATGATTGTTGTTGGCATGAGTTACATGTTAATGGATTTGGGAATTGGATTGAATCTTTTTTTTACCATTAGTGCTAACCTCCTTTTCTCCATGCTAATATATTCAGGGTTTAATCAATCGAACTCTCACTACTCAAAGGACGATAGTGCTGGGACCATTTTAGGTGATAAAGCTTCACAATCTCATCTTATGGCCAACAGCAACGGTGTTGAGGGACTGCATGTATGGTCATCTCCTGAAGGAGGATGTAAAATTGATATAGGAAAGCAAATTTTCTGCAACAGGTCACTGAATATGAAGAATATTCTTGCTGTTGGCTTTGATATGGATTATACCTTAGCACAATATAAACCTGAGACTTTTGAGTCCCTTGCGTATGAAGGCACAATCAGAAAATTGGTGTATGATTTGGGCTATCCTCCAGAGGTTTGTTAAGCTTAAGCGTTTTTACATCCAACTGAGAAATAATGTTGATTTTGAGTGATATGTGGAGGCATGCTGATAGGGATAAAATTTCATGCAGTTACTAGAGTGGACTTTTGATCCGAAGTACATGGTTAGAGGCTTGGTTCTAGACAAAAAGAGAGGAAATATCTTAAAGGTTGACACATTTATTTTCTGCTACAGTTATCTCTAGCCAGCTTGAATTAATAGTTGTCTGTTGCTCTCTGTCGTCTACTGTGCTTGACTATGTTTGTTTCTTGTGATGGTTGTCATTTTAACAGATGGATCGACATAAGTATGTTAAAGTAGCATACCATGGGTTCAGAGAGTTGTCAAAGGAAGATAAAGTTGGAACCTATGGGAATACGCTCATTCGGGATTCTTTTGATGAGCCAGATTATGCCCTCATTGATACACTCTTTTCACTAGCTGAAGCTTACTTGTTTGCTCAACTTGTTGACTATAAGGACAATAATCCTGGAAAAGTTCCTGAGGGTGCTGAGTAAGAAATTTAACTACTGCTTCAAGAATTTTATAACTATTTAAATTTCTGTGTTACTGCTTTTTTCTACTCTTCTAGAAAAATTCAAATAATGTTTGAAAAGTTGCCATCAGTGTAACAGGTAGTTACCACATGCTAGTAGTAGTTTTTAACGAGATATATTAGGTTAGAAAGCAGTACACGTTTGTAATTTTTATTTGATTCTACTATATAATTGCCAAACAGTAATATAAAAAAAAATGCTACATGGTTTGACACTCAATTATAACATAAAGTGAGAACTGTTAGATACTTAAATCCTGATTCCTTTTATCAGGTTTTGTATATTGAGCAATCCCTACTATAAATGATGCTTTCAGTTACTCCCACATGTACAAAGATGTTCGTGCTGCTGTTGATTTGTGCCACAGGGATGGAACCTTAAAGCAGATGGTTGCAAAGGATCCTAAAAGGTAATTAAACAGTGACATTGGTTTTATAATTTTAAGTTACAACTAAGACTAAGATTGGTTGTCAATCTCTATTTAAATTCAAGGGAACTGGCAAAACGGGGCAGATTTTTATTTGTTAGGACATTTTCTGATAATGCATTTTGAGATTTTTTTATTATTTAGTTTTCCATTTCATTGTCAGGTATATCAATGAAGATACCTCTATAGTACCAATGTTCAAAATGCTAAGGGCTTCTGGCCGTTCTACATTCTTGGTGACAAATAGGTATATATCTCTTGCTGATTTCATATCTTCATTGTTTAGGCATGAAAAGTAGTAAGGGATTCAATGCAAATTTCTTGTCCTTTTTTTTTTTTGAAGAGATTTTGCCTAATGTTGGAAGATTTTGGCACACATGCTATAGATGGTTTTGGTTTTGTACTTAGTGATTCTTGAGTTTTTTGCTTTTTAATTGAAAGTATGTACAAGTGCTTCTTTGTATTACCATATCCGACTTCCATTTTCTAAGGCTGTTTAGAATGATAAGTTAACAATTGACATCTCTTGCAGTTTATGGGACTACACAAATATTGTAATGAACTTTCTCTGTGCATCTCATACGTTGGATGGTAGTCTCAGTTGCAATTTTGATTGGCTCCAATATTTTGATGTTGTCGTTACTGGCAGGTTTAGTTTCCTCCTAGTTCATCATAATACTAGTAATAGTTTCTCTTTTCTTTTTATTAATATCTACAACACATGTTATCTGCTTTCATCCTTTGATTTCTGACATTGAAGATGAAAGTATCCTTACAGTGCAAAACCTGGATTCTTTCATGAAGAGAACCGTGCAAATATTTTTAAGGTTGAACCTGAGTCTGGAATGCTTCTCAATACTGACAATGGAACTCCTATGCCCCAGGTTGGTTGAAATATACTATCGTAATTCTGGATTCAATCAGTAGTATGACTATGTCATATGGTAATTTGGTGATTTGAACATATTTTTTGATAAAAGGTGGGAAGTACATCGCCGGAAGTTCTATTGAAGGGATTAAACAAGAGTTGCCGAGTCTTCCAGGTATTTTGGATACTATCTAGTACTGGATATTGACAGATTGTTCTTTGTTCATATCAAAGGTATTATTAGATATTATGAGATTACGACTAAAATTTATTTCAACTTTTCAGGGTGGCAATGTTGCTCATCTTCATAAGTTGCTTTCTATAGAGTCAAGTTCACAGGTGATTCTTTGTTTGATCTGGTGAATCATAAAAGAGTTGTGGTCTTCATATGTTGTCTTTTCATGTAATCTTTCACTTGTTAAATTCCATAGTAGATTCTCTAACATAGTTTGGTCCCTGAGTCCAACTTGGAGGTCCTTGTTTCATTGTTTTTCTTTCATTATCTATTAGTTCCTTGCTTCTTTTAGGTGCTTTATGTTGGTGACCATATCTATGGAGATATTTTGCGGAGCAAGAAGGTTCTTGGTATGAATTATATTTATTCTTCATCCCCTCCTTTTTCCTTGTTTTCTGTAGCATTTAAATTGTTCATTATTGTTTATTTTAATCTCGTGAGATTGACCTTTGAAGTTTGGTATCTAAATGGGACAATTAGTACTTCTAGTCTATGGAATATAATTAGATTTTGTAGTATGCACTCCTCAATTAATTTTCTGTATGTTTGTCATCATTATTTTCATTGACTGTTATGTTATTTTCATTGCTGTTAAGATGAGCAAATATTGTGCTTTTAATTTTGTAATTTACCTTTGATTAGGATGGAGAACAATGCTTGTTGTTCCAGAGCTTGAGAGGGAGGTCAAATTGCTTTGGGAATTAAGAGATATGCGAAAGGTGGGTTTTACATGTTTTTTATATGATGTTAAATTGAGTTGGTTGCAATGGTCTTTCAATCTTATATTATTTGGATAATATGGTGTAAATTTTTATAATTCATCAAGAAGAATCTGTTGTAATAACAATTAATTCCATAGCTTGAATGATTTTCTAGTAATGAACATTTTGCTTGCTGCTTTTCTTTTGATGCATATTTGTTACCACTGGTATTTTATTTCCCTTGCGATTAATACTGACGCTTTCATGCAGCAACTAAGGTTGTTGAGGGACGAGCGTGATCTTGTCGAAGATCAAATTCATCATTTGAAATGGTCTCTTAAGTAAGTGCCTATTCTATCATTCAAAAGTATGTTATTAATACTCGGTTTTTGTTGTTGTTAAGAGTTGCATTCCTATTGTTCAGATTTGAAAGTTTTCGTGATGATGAAAAACAGAAAATGATTTCTGCTTTGGGTGAACTGGAGGTTAGGCTATATAAGTCATCGATCTATTTTATGTAGCGCCTGATGAAATATCGATTTAAAGGTTTCTCAGATTTTTTTGTTCAATGTCTTCCTTAAAACAGTCTCAAAGGGATCAAGCACGACTTGCTCATCAACAAGCTCAACGGGAGTGTCATCAAAAGGTGGAGGAACTTCCTTTTTCTATTCGCTTAATAGTATGAGCAATGGTAAAAATACCATGAAGGCTCTTGAACTAGTTGTCAGATTGCTGTTTGCCTTATTTATTAAAAAGAATGGGTAAATTAGTCCCTATACATTGGATTAAAGAGCAAACTAGTCTTTTTTGTTAAAAAATTCATTCATTTTTACTGTTAAAAACTGATGTGGCTGACGAAATAACTAAATAGATACATGTCTGACATATAGAGATTTGTTTTTAATAGTAAAAATGAATGGAATTTTTAACAGATGGACAAGTTTGCTCTTTAATCTAAGGATTAATTTGCCTATTTTTTTAAAAGGGGCAAAATGCAATCGGACGTTTAGTACCAGGGGCTCTGATATTTTACCCATGATCAACCTTGAATCCAGGCACTAACAATGCTTATTTTATCTTTTCACATAATAGTTCCATAAGATCTGGGGACAACTCATGAAGACTGGCTATCAAAATTCTCGCTTTGCCCATCAGGTATGACTAAACCGAACCATCCATCATCCTTCTTATAAGAGTTTGATCACGACCCATCAGCTGACTGGATTCACGACCCATCAGCTGACTGGATACTCTCATTTCGCACCTTCGGGTGGCAAAGCCTTGAGAGACCGGTTGGTCATCCAAAGAGGACAATAACTACTTATGTGCATGATACAGTGGGTCGTAACAGAGTTATAGGACTTTGTAGAAAACTGTGTAGAACGTTTTATTCGTTATTTACTGAAGTTGTTCAATTTTTTTTGCACGATGCAGGTCGAAAGATTTGCTTGTCTATACACTAGCCAAGTCTCCAACTTAAGCTTGTATTCCCCGGATAAGTATTATAGACCAAGTGAAGATTTCATGCCCCATGAATTTCATATTCTTCCCCTTTGAAAAAAAAAAAGCAAAACCCCAAAAAACCCATATTTGGAGGCTTAAAAACATAGCCTCAACATCTTCATTTTATGTTCTTGTCCATGCAATCATGGCTTTCTTTACTGTATTTAATTTACTCATTTAAATTCTCACTTGATTGAAAAAGATACATATATGCTTTTGTACTTTTTGTCTTGATCCTTGATTTTGCACCCTATTATATGTTCAGATATGCAAGAGAATTTGTCAATTAATTTTGATTCTCTGTTTTTCCTTTTGGTTTGGAACAATTAGATTCAATGTGTAATTTGATACATAAATTTTAATTGTGGTTTAGATATATATGTGAAACATTAGTTTTGATTTCATTATACATGTTATAAATATGATTATTTGTGGTATGTAATATATAAATTTAAAATGATGTCATATTAATAATTGTGTTAATCATTTGACAATTGAATAAAATCAAAGTTTCATATATAAAATTGTATATTAGAACAAAGTTTAATTAATATTTTGTTTATGTATGATTTTGAGATTTATCACTTTTTGGTTTAGTGGTATTGTCTAACGTGGGAGGTGAGCAAAATCGGTTATCAATTATGTTATAGTTAATTGGTTATTAATTATAAATTTTCATAATTTAATTTATCAAATTTATCAACTTTTGATATATATTTTCTTAAATTGAAAAAAAAGTTTTATAACCAAAACAAGTAATGTTATAATCGGTTCGGACGGGTTGGTTTAATAAAAACAAACAGATACAAATTGGTAAAAATTTGCTATGTCAAAAGTGATTTTAACTCTTTATTAAATGTTAATGGTCAAATTTTGCTAAAAAAAATAAGGGTAATTTATAAAATGTAAACATTGAAGACTGAATTTATCATTATGCCAAAAATAAAAATTAGGACAAAACTTTCAGTTCAACCCATTTATATTTAAACAACAATTGTACCCAAAATTAATGCTCTAATTGATTTGATCATTTGTCCAATTTTTACAACATTGATCAAACTTTAAACAAATTGCTACAAGTTATTGTACATAGAAGGAAAAAAATTGAGTTCAACTTGTTTAATTAATCGAATTGACTGATGTTAAATCGATTAAAACTCAAGTCTGTCGATTAATTGATTCAACTATGAGATTGACCAATCGAGTTTGAATTTCAGATTTTTTTAATCAAACCAGTTAAATCGAACGCTCTCCCCTAATTTAATATTGTGTTGTGGTAGTACTTATAATGCAACAAAAAGTACTAACGCAACTTTACACTCTATATAGAAAGTGACAAATTCACTGAAAAAATGCTGCTTGTAATGAGAAATTTGACTACAAAACAAGCTTTGAAATATCCAAAAATTCTCTATCACTCGATAGTTCCCCAATCTTGTCGTCATGGCCAGCTTAGGCTGCTTTGGTTAGGCCTAGTCGGAGCCTATAAGGTTTCCTCGTAACACAGCTATCAAACCCGAAGGTTGAACCGGCACTAACAATCTTTGATACAAATAGCAAACACTCGATCGGCTAGTTCTCATCTAACCTCTCCGTGTCCTGTATGTCGATTGGCTCAGGGAAAATTTCATTCGAAGACCTTTTATTTGAAGACGAGTGATCGATATTCCCACTACTATGAGAACCTACTCTACTTGCTTGCCTTATACCACTAAAACCTTCTCGGTTTTGTTGACCCGAAATGTTGGTGTTCTCAGACGAGCTTTGTCTCCAACTACCAAAGAATGCTGTGTTCCATGACCGTCTCGATGAAGTCGTTCTTAGCTTCATGGAGCTAAAACTCTCTTCTCGTACAACTTTCAACGGGTTTTCCAATGCTCGAAGTATATGTTTCATTGAAGGCCTTTTTGATGGTTTTGGATTAAGGCATGATCTTGCTATAATTGCCATTGCCCATACTTCTTCTAATAGATCTTCATCTACTATCAATGATGGGTCCATGATTTTTGTCACCATTTCTTTATCATATATGCTGATGCATGGTAAGGTTTGCTCGAGCCATTCCGTCGTAGATGTATCTTCCACTTTACTGATCCCAAGTTTCCCCGTTATAAGCTCGAGTAATACTTTTCCGAAACAATACACATCGTAGGCGCAAGTAGCTGAAGTAGAACCTGTCCGTTCCGAAAGAAACATAAGAATATGTTGAAAAAAGCCTATGAAATGATGTATTGTTTTATATTTCGGAATCTCTGACCCCAAAACCAAGGGCGAAGACAAAAAAAATTTCTTGGGGGGAGGAGCCCGAATTGAATTATAGAATTTTTTTAGCGGTCAAAATGTAATTTTATCATATATTAATTTATAATTCCATAATTTTTTAAGGGACTAGACATAATTTTTTCAAGTTCTGGAGGGTCAAAGTGCAATTTTATTATAAACTAATTTGTAATTTTATTATTTTAAAGGGATTAAAAATGAAATTTTTTATTTTTAGGGGGCCAAGTCCCCTGCCAACTCCCCTGGCGTCGCCTGTGCCCGGAACTATGGTTTTTATGGATAACTCATAGTTCCCCATGCAAATCGTATCATTTTCAACAAAGAGGATAAAAGTACTATGGAGGCTATTGTAATAGGAGTTGGATTGCACTTTGCCCCTTCTACTCAAAAAATGAGTAAATTAGTTCTTGTATGTTAGATGAAAGAACAAACTAATCATTTTGTCAAAAATTCTATCCATTTCTAATGTTAAAAACTGGTTCATGTATGTTAGAATGAGGTACATGTGGTGTGCCACAAGTAATTGTCTAGTTATTCTGTTAGCCATGCCAGTTTTTAACAATAGAAATAGATGAATTTTTTAACAGAAATAACCAATTGGCTCTTTCATCTAATGTACAAGGACTAATTTACCTATTTTTTAAGTAAAAGGGCCAAAATGCAATCTGACTCTTAGTAAAAGGATATTCACGGTACTTTTACTCAACAAAGAGTATACGCACGCCCGCATAAACTAAATGGTAATGTATACATAAATAAATATATTAAGAACCGTGAAATAGAATTTTAGGTACCTGAACCTGAGGGGCCTGGCTCGGAGGTCCTGCATATCACAAAGAGAAATTTATTAAATCTCTGAACAAAATATACAATACCGGAGATCAAATCCTGACAACTTTGATGATTGTATGCATATTGTTTTACATTTACGAGGCCGCATTGAGATTGGATGTTAATGAATAATAGAAACACACGTGTCGAGCTATTTCATCACTCCATTTAAAAGTTTATAACTCTTATCCATTACTTAACTGAGTCGGATTACGAGTATGGCTAACCTCGTGCATGTCTAGGTTTCCTTGGATATCAAGTTTTGAAAGTACCGATACTGTAAAACATGTATTGGAAACAACCCGGCAAATGCAAACGTAGCACAAACAGTCAAAAACAACATACTCGTCAAGAGCCAGGCAACTCACTGGGCCTGCAAACCACTAACGGTTCGATTATATCATTCAACCTTACATATGAACCTCGAGCCAATCCGGTATTAACTCCAATGTATTGGCTTGAATAAGGCCCGGCTTACAATATGCATAGCAATACGGTACCAAGTGCTTTCGTTATAAGATAAAAAGACTGGTGAAAACAATAGGGTGCCGGAACTGCATACCGAAAGATGCAAAACTGGGTATAGTCGAAACTAAAAGGCTAGAATATAAGAAGAGAATGCAAAACCGAGTATAGTCGGTTGTTTCAAAACTACTAATACTAACTCGAAAAAAAGGTGAAATAGAGTAACTTGTATGATACTTACCCCGGCTTCCGAAGCAACCTCGTGAGCACCTTTTGGTGTGTATCCCCTTCTTGGGAATGAACTTCACTCAAGCTTCCAAGTCTCACTTCAAATTTATCATCAAGAAGGATACTGCTTGCTTGAATATCCCTTTAACCAAAAAAGTAAATACAGAATTAATGATTGATACTATAATGAAAAGGGAATTGTGAAGCTCGTGAAAGTAATAAAATTTACCTGTGAACCAGGGGAGGGTTACATTCATGGTGTAAGTAGCATAGGCCTTCGGCAGCTCCGGTAGCTACTTTCAACCTCGTAATCCAATCCAAGGACTTTAAACTATCGTCATCCGAGTTGATAGCCCTGTAAAACGAATTAGCCAAATCTCCATTCGGCATATACTTATAGACCAACAGCTTATCAGTTTCATGCTCCAAGCAGTGCCCCAAGAGCGGGATGAATCTCGTATGAGAAAGCTTTCTGAATAATTCCAATTCCGTGGTATATGATTCTTTCTTGAAAGAGCTCGAATTGACCTTTTTGATGACCACAGGGATACCACCTTCTAAGATGCCACGGAATAAGTCACCTGAGTGACCATGCTTGATAAGATTCGTGTCACTAAAATTACCGGTTGCTCGGAGCAATTGCTCGCATGTGAATGGATCTCCGGAACCGGATACATTTGTAGGATCTTTAGGAAGTTGAGGGGCGCTATCACTTTCCCGAACAGGCCCTATATCGGTACTCCGTCTTTGATTCATAAGCCCCGTATTATACCGTCTCAAGAGCAGCACTAGCACCAATACCAAAACTAAAATGAAGCCAAGTCCACCAAGTACTCCGGCGAAGATAAATATCCATCTTCGGCTCCCAGAACTAGATTTTGCAGCAGTTGATGGTGGTGCCCCAGAATTATCAAAATGTAGCCCTCTTTCGTTATAAAAGATCCTACAATCATCCAAACTCCTCTGGTTTGGTCGATAAAAGCAATTCATGTTAACACTAGCATTCCTTTCACCATCATTAACTATGCCTTGCAAATAGTTACCCGATACATCAATGAATTTGAACATCCCGAGCGAAAAATCCAAAGTTCCGTAAAACTGATTGTTTGACAAATTAAACACGGCACCCGGAGCAACACTATGGTTAGAACTAGGAGCTGGTAAATGACCCGAAAAGTTGTTATTCGATACATCGAAGAATGTCAAATTAGGCATTGACCAAAAACTACCATTAACATTACCATCAAGCTTGTTCCCACTCAAATCCACAACTTGTAACTCAACAAGATTCGAAAACAAATCAACCGGTAAACGACCGTCGAGCTCGTTGTTTTCGATTATCATCTTTTGTAAGCTTTTCAACATGGTGAATTCAACAGGTAATGATCCATACAATGAATTTTTACTAAGATCAAGTTCAAGTAACTTAGAAAGGTTACTAAATTGAACAGGGATTGAACCAGAGAGGTTATTATCAGAGACATTTAAGACTTTAAGAGCTTTTAATGAAGATAAACTAAGTGGAATTGACCCAGATAAGTAATTTGAACTAAGTTGAAGCTTTTCAATGTTTATAAGTGACCCAAAGCTTGATGGAATCGACCCAGTAAGTGAATTAATCGAAAGATCAAGTGATTTTAAGTTCTTCAATTCACCCAATACGGAAGGGATTGAACCAGCAAGGTTATTGTTACTAAGATATAAAGAACTGAGTCGGAACGAGTTACCGAGTGAACTAGGGATTGAACCAGAGATATTACATGATCGGAGATCAAGTACTTCGAGATGAACCAACCGGTTTCCGAACAAATCAGGGATTGAACCGGGAAGATGGAACCCGGAAGCGTTGAAAGAGATTAAACGGGTCAAATTCACCAATGAATCGACGTTGAACCGGGGATACAACCGTCCGATTCTGGTTCTTCTTAAACCGGAAACGGTGATGTTCGTAACGGTGCCGTTTTGACATCGGATACCGGTCCAGGTGGTGCAAGGGTCGGTTTTGATCGGCCAGTCTTTGCCTCGGAGACCCAACGATGAACGGAGGTCGAGTAATGCTCGCCGTTCGGTTTGTGAGTTTATTGTAACTCGCTGAGTTAACACGGAATGAGTCAAGAACGAGATTAGAGCTAAAAATAAGATTGGTAACACATTTCTTTGAGCTCCCATTGATGTAAATTAAATCCTCATGAAGCTCTGTGTCATCTTCTTCAATTAAAAAAATAAAAACAAAAAAAAATTAGTTCCTTATCTTGTTCATTACCATTAAATTATCCAATAAAAGTAAAGAAATGGGAAATTTTTTGTTTCTTCGTAAAATTCATACCTTCGATCACGAACTTGAATTCTGCCAAAAAAAAAAATTAACCAACGAAAAATAGCTAAAAAAGGGTAATCTTCAAGATTAAGCTAAGCTAACTAAAATGGCTAAAAAAGGGTTGTTGTTTGTTTCCCGAGAAATTTTTTTAAAAAGAAGAATAAAAGAATGATGGTACGAGCTTTGAAGAGAATAGGGGGTCATAAGCCATTAATGAGTTTCAACAAAAAAAAAAGTTTCATTTCACTATCCACCGAAGCTATTTAATGAAAAAAAAAAATGGTCTTCCAATGAACTGTAGAAAAGATTCTTTAACACCCTTTTCACTTAATTATACTCCTAATTTACTTAAAACTCAGCAAAAAAAAAAAAAAAAAAAGCAAAGCAATGGGGTTTTTAGCTTCAATGGTGGATGGATTTTTATGATTTTTGTTTCCATTGACTTGGAAAAACTGGGAAAAAAAAGGTGCTTTGATTTTAGTCGTGAATGGCCGCTGAGGTAAACAACAAAATTTGTGATTATGATTTGTGAAAAAGAAAAAACAATGAAATGCTTTCGTTTCATATCATTGCGGCTTGTAGTCAATCAAATTGTAAAAGCTTGGGAAATGATATGAGGTTGAGTAGTGAAGTGTTTTGGTTCATTTCTGTTTTTGGTCCCTCTATTATTATCAAATTTGGATTTTTTTTATTCTTCAATTCAATGTAAATTTATCCTCTAAAGACAACAAAACTATTCTTTAAGCTATACTGTTTTTCTCACTTAACTACTTAATTTTTTTTGGTCAAGAGTGGTATCTAAATTGTAAACTTTATTTCGTTTTACTCAGAAAAGTGTATGAAGTTTAGTAACATGTCACGTTCTTATTGGCTGATATCATGTCGTGGCATAAAATGAGACAAAATTGATAGTTTAAGTACCACTTTTAATAAAAAAATATAAATACATAAATGAAAAAATGATATAGTTTGAGAGCCAATTTTACATTTAAACCGTTTTATAATGTCATTAATAGTTAACTACTCCAATTAAAATGTTAGGGTGGATATCTTTTCTTAAAATACACCAAAAATTTGAGAGCGTAATCATGCAAATTTAAAGTATAAAGATGAAATCTTCGATTTGAGAATACAAGGGAAGTGATAAAGTTTTGGTCAAATTAATATTTTAGTCCCTCAACTTTACTTAATCTTTGCTTTTATAATGTGATTAGTTTATTTAAATAATTTCCAATGATGACATAAATTTTTACGGAAAAAGAACCCTTTCAATGCAAAAACGTTTACGTCAGCATAATGAACTAGAACGTGCAGGAGAAAAAAATCAACTTTGGGATTTTAAGCAGAATAGTTATTTAGTGTTTAATTATTTTGGAGATGGACTTCGTAAATACATTATAAAATTAAATTGTATCAAATTAAAGAATAGAGATTAAATTTATAATTTAAATATAATAGAGGGACTAAAATCATAATTTGACCTAAAGTCTTCTTTTCTTTAAGTATTTCATTTTAATTTTCTCGGAAAAAGAATTATCAATGGAGTTGCTTTCTTTTGGCCCACTCTCTCTGTTCCCATACCAAGTTGTCAGTTTGGATTTGTAACTATATGTTAAAATATGTTATTAGTACTCTTTGTAATTATTGTATTTTTATTTTTAAGAAGGCTTAATTTATGATTTAGTCCTTGAAGTATGCTTATCTATTTTGGTACTTAAATTTGTTGTCTCAATTTGGTACTTAAAGTATCAATTTCTTTTATTTTAGGTCCATTTATTTATCAGATGTTAAAAATTGTTAAACAACTTTGGCCAATAAAAAGCACCACATGGCATGTTTTGGCCAATGAAAATACCACATTGCAATTAGATTTATTTAAAATAAATATATTAAATTTAAATTTAAAATAGAAAATTATAATATTAAAATATTAAAATTGTAATATTATAAATTTTAAAAATTCAAAATAATATATAAAAATTGAAAATGTTATAAAATTTAAAAAGTATTTAAATTTCAAGTAATTGCAAAAAAAAACTTGAAATTTAAATAGCTTTTTAGAATTTTAGAATTATATATTTTATATATTTTAAAACTTTTTAATTTTTTTGTAATCATATTATTAATTTCAACTACTTTTTTCAATTATCATATTTTTCTAAGTTTTATTTTTATATTTTTATAATTTATATTTTTTCTAGATTATATATAATTTTCTGAATTTTATATATTTATTTCCATTTTATATTTTTAATGTGTATATACATTTGATAAAATAAAATATTTATTTTTTACATATCTATGCCACGTGGTGCTTTGTGATTAGCTATAATAATTTTTTTAACACCTGTAAAAAAATGGACTAAAAAATATAACGGAGACATACTTTAGGTACAAAATTAAAAATTTGTGTGTACTTTAGGTACCAAATTGGGACAAAAAAAGTTTAGGTACCAAAGTGGGAAAATGGGTATATTTTAGGGGCCAAATCATGAATTAAGAATTCTAATAATTTAATCCTCTATTTTTCATATTTTAAATTTTAGGTAACATTATTAAAAATTTTATCTTAAATTTGTTAGTATGAATTTCATCTTAAATTTGTTTGTTTGATACTTTGAAATTAAAAAAAATCACTTAGTAGCCATTTAACTAAAAATGTCACATGTCATAATTTGATTAATTCGAGATTTTTTAAGAAATTAAAAGTTGATACCTAAAGTGGTAACGGAACAAAACTTTAGGTACCTATTTTGGCCAAAAAACTTTAGGTACCTAAATTAGAAAAGTTGGATAGTTTGAGTACCTATTTTTCATTTAAGCCTTAATTTAAGGATTAAATTGAAAGATTTTGAAGCTTATAGACTAATTTAAAATTGGCTTATAATTTTGGGATGCATATTCAATTAACCCATCTTTATAAACTTAAATTCGTATTACTTAAACGAAGCAAATTTGGAATTTTATAATACATGGAACAATTTGTAAAGATGAAGCAACTATTAGGAGTCAACGATCAAGTTTTTATGGTCAAAGGTCTAATCCAAAGTACTTTTCAATACAATAAAAATAATAAATTATTATTATTATTATTATTATTATTATTATTATTATTATTATTTATGGTGGATTTTTAAATTTTACAATCTGGATTAAGAGATTTTGGCGTGTCGTATTTATTTTAAAAAATTTAGGTATATCAAATAATATTTTATTTAGTAAACATAATTATTTCATATCATAAAAATTAAAATTAAAATTATTAAAATTTATTTATAATGATGTGAAATCTATAATTATATATCACCTAATTAAAAATGTACTTAAATAAATTAAAAAGTACTATAGAGGTCTGTGTATTAGGAGTCGGATTGTATTTTGTTCCCTTTACTCAAAAAAAATGGATAAATTAGTTTCAATACATTAGATGAAAGAGTAAAATGATCATTTTCTATTAAAAAAGTAATTCATTTCTACAGTCAAAATCCGCATGATTGACAAGACAACTAGATAGTTACACATGGCATGTCATGCGTGTATATCTCATGTTGACGTACATTGACTAATTTTAAACAGAAGGATAAGTTTATTGTTCGATATAACATATAATTACTGAATTATTTATTTTTTAAGTAGATAGAACAAAATACAATCTGACTTTCGGTACAATGACATACTTTTACCTCTAAAAATTTGTATTAGATATTTTTCATGAATTATAAATCATTAACCTAAAAAAACAAATAAGATAGTCGTTGACGTGGCATTTCAACGCGGATTTCCACGTGGACCCCTTATCCAAACGCGTTTTATTATTATTTTTCCTTACTTTATCTTAAAAAACGACAATATATTAGCTCACGTGTAACATCAAACATCATTTCTTTCCGTAGCCAATTATTATTGTTTAGTCAATAATATTATTTAAATATATTTTATTAATTTAATTTTAAACCGTTCACATGGGAATAATAAACACCTATATCCATTTTTTTATGGAATTTAGATAGGAAAGCAAAAGATCTGAATCATGTTTTATGACATGATTTTCATAAATATAATTATTTATTATTTTTATATTATAATCATGTTCAATGTATGTATATGTATAATAGTTAAAATTAGGGATTGAATCGAGTAAGAAAATTTAAATTAGTTGAGTTGAAGGATTTTTTATCTTGAATTAATTTGAAATTTTTTGAAATAAGTCGAGTAAAATAAAATAAGAGTTGAGTCAAATAAATTTTTGAGTTAAATAGATTAAATTTGGTTCGGTTTTAATTGAAAAATCGATTCAGTTCAATTTAGTATGTTATAAGATAAGCCAAATTAAAAAAAAAAAGAGACTCAAACTGGATCAAAATAAAAATAGATGAAAGTATTTGCTAAGTTTCTCTATTATAATATTTAGATTAAATCAATCTTTCTACTATTAAATGAATCAATTTAGTCCCAACACTTTTGAAAAGAATCAAATAAAGTCAAATTGTATCGAATTAACATTTACTGTTTAAAAGAATGACATAAAATTTATTTATTTTCCAATTAATGTTCAACTAAAAACAAAATATTTTATTTATAGAACCATGATGTTAAATCTGTTAAACAATTAATGATATTTTTAAATAACGAATGTTAATTCTATTAAAACTTGAGTTTATTTGATTATTTTAATAATACAGAGATTAATTTAATTTATTTAATAATAGAATGATTAATTTGATCCAATTCTTATAATAGAAGGACCTTCCAAGGAATTTCACCAGTACAATAATTAAGAGAATATAAAAAAAAAGGAAGGAAAACGATGAAAATGAAAGCAATGAAAATTACGTGTCTAAAATTGCCATATAAAGAAGGAAAAAGAAAGGCTACGTGTCCAATTATTCCACGTCAAGGGCCCCACCAATTCGATAAAGAATGAAAGAGACAAAGCATTATTGAAATCAGCAACGTTATACGTGTCATTATTTGGTTGGCTGACAAGATTTATTAGTAGCCGCCACGAAAGTGTGAGCATGTGTTTTTTGACTTGGTCTTTGCCAAACATTTCCGACAAAAAGATAATTTTTTTAAATAAAAAAAGTTGAAAACTGTTAGAAAAGAACACAATAATAAAGTAATAATAATACTGCCGAGGTGAAAGTGTGATGAATACCGCTATTAAAAATTAGATTACATTTTATCCTCTCTATTTTAAAAATAAATAAATTAGTTTTTATATATTAGATAAAAAAGTAAATTGATTTTTCTGTTAATAATTTCATCAATTGCTATTGTTAAAAATTAGTCATATACCTCAACATGTGGTAGATCATGTATCATTATATGGTTATTTAATCACGTCAGTTTTTAATAGTACAAATAAATAATTTTTAATGAAATGACCAATTTAATTTCTGGTTTAAAGTGTATGGACTAATTTACCCATTTTTTGAGTAGAGAGATAAAATGCGATTTGACTTCTAGTACAAGGGTCTTTGTGGTACTTTTATCGTGTAATTATGAAGTTGATCGTTTTATATTAAAACATTTAAAAAGTTAGTTAGTTTATTTTAAATTTGTTATATTAGTTTGTTTATTTTAAATTTGTTATAATTTAATCCTTCTACTTTATAAAACTGAAAAGTTAATTTAGTTGTTGATAAACGCATAAGCTTAAACCATTGGATTTGGTAATTTATTGTATGTAAATTACAAAATTGTTGTTGCTCTTTTATAATTAATTGCATATAAATGATTGAACTATTGATTTTTCATTTGATGGTTTAATGAAAAGGTCTAACAATGTTATTTAATTAGACTAATTTCTTAGTTTTTGTAAAGTTTGAGATCAAATTCTGACAAACTAAAGTAGAAGGACTAATTTCTTAATATTCATAAAGTGGAGGGATGGAGTTCACAATTGAACAATAATATTTAAAAAAAAATCTTAAATCTATTTATCGTGGAAAGAAAAGGTACCTTATCTTTACAAAGTTTGCTTTAGCTAAATAAAACCGAAGTATTTTCTTCGGTTTAAATTTGATTTTAGTCCTCTTATTATGTTAAAATTTGAAAATTAATCCTCTATCATAATTTTTCATGCTTTGAGTCCTCTTATTGTGTTATGCATAGGTTTTGAATTAGACCTGTCCATGGGCCGGGCGGCCCGGCCCGGCCCGATGGCCCGCCCGAAATATGGGAGGGTTCGGGTAAAAATATAGGCCCGAAATATGGGCTTGGGAAAAAAAGCGAGGCCGTTTAAAAATGGGCAGGCCTCAAATACCACTTTTTTTTGGCCGTGCTGCCCGCCCGAATATAATAAATATATATTTTTTATTTTATTTTTAAATTTTAAAATACTTTTAAAATACTTTTAAAATATTTTTATTTTTATTATTTTTAAAATAATTTTTTAATGTTTATTAAAAAATGGGCCGGGCCGGGCCTGGGCAAGATTCCAGGCCCATATTTCAGGCCGGGTCGGGCTCGGGCCTAGGAGGCGGGTCAAAAAATTTTCCGGACCCGGCCCGAACCCGGCCTGGCCCATGGACAGGTCTAGTTTGAATTGATAATATCGTTAACCATTATGTTATTTAGCTTTTATAATATTATTTGTAGGTCATGTAAGTTGAATGCTTAAGGGCTAAGGCTATTTTAAAATTTAATGTCATCAGTTCAACAACAACAACTATTGATGTTATTAATTTGGACTTGCTAATAACATTATATATAAAAGTAGAAGGACCAAATTCGTTAAGTTAAAAAAAGACTAAATCAATATTATTGAAGATTAAACATAATTGTGCATATTTACAATGATAACCCCACGATTAGACAATACTATAATCGCTTTCATTTCAATTCGATACAATTTTATTAAAATATATATATATTTCAAAGAGAAATAACTAAATTTTACAGGTGGTTGAGAGGCCAACTGGTTGGTGGATTTCAAAATGACAATTGGTTTGACTAAAATTTTGCAGGTAGAAGCCTGAGCAGATCTAGAAAGTCTGAAATTGACTTGGAACCAAGGATTCATGCAAGTTGAGTTAGAAAGTGATAATGCAATGTTGATTGAATTCATTTGGAATGGTTGGGCATCAGTGAGTAATGTTGATGAAATAAGATGCATTCATGATTGGTGTTTGAAACCTTGAGAAATTAAGTTTAGACATATTCAGAGGGATGTCAATAAAGTTGCAAACTGTATTGCTAAGGCAAGATGGTAACGTGATGGACCAATTAATTATTCTTGACAATCCCCCAAGTTATGCAAGAGACTTTTTGGAAGAAGATTTTTGATGGTTTTTGTTGGCCACAAATAGAATTCTATAGTTCCTAATGTTTCCTTAGAATTGTTCTAATTTTACTATTTACCAAAAAAAAAAGTTAGAAACTTTATAATAATACTAAAAGATAAATATTACGATTCTTGATATATTGATTTTGATTTGATGAAATTTTATATATAAAAATAATATATTTATCAAATATAAAAATAAATTTACTTTTCATAATATAAAATTCAATTAAAATCAAAATATTAATAACTACATTAAATTAAAATTCACTATTACATTATATATTTAATCAAAACCAGAGAGAAATAGGCTGAATATTGTTTGGAATTTTGGGCTGTGGCCTAAATTTGTAGGTTGGACTTGTTTGTGAACTTAGGATAAAACTAAATGAGAAACTGGGCCCTTCTGAAAATCACCTAGTCCAACTTCACCCAATGTTTTGGGTCTAATTGATCTAAATAAAATTAATTCGAGTTTTAAAATTTTGGGAATTTGAGTTAATCTTGGGTTTGAGTTATTTCGAATTTGGTTGATTTTGGATTAGGTCCTTTTAGGTATGAGTAGTATTAGATTAAGTTATTTGGGGTTTGAGGCTTGGGTTTTTGGATTGGATTATTTCAAGTCGTGGACATTTCAGGTTTGAGTCATTTACAATTACTTGCTTAGATCATTTTGTGTTCGAGTGAATTTAGGTGTGTGTTAATTTAGATTTGGGTTGTTGATTTTTTTTCCTGATCTAATCAAGTTGAATGGAACCAATGTATCTTTCATGTCCATTTTACAATCCATAAAGACTGGGGGGTGTAATCAAGTCAAGCCGAATCTGAATACTGCTAAACTTGAGCTCGAGATCAACTCAAATTTGGAGCTAGATACTCGCTTGAGCTTGATCAAGCACTTGTTTTTAAGTTCGAGTTTGACTCGAGATATAATCGAACTACTTGAGCTCGAACTTGATTAAGCTTGTTTACCAATTTTGTAATCAAGCTTGAGCTCGAGCTTGGTAATTAAGCTTAGGGTTAATAATATATATTAAGGGCAATAACATAATTTAAATATATAAAAATGTGAAAAGCTCAATAAGGCTTGTGAACTGTTGAAGTCAAGTATTACTAAGCTCGAATTTGTCTCAACCGATAGCTCGAGCTCGAGCTTGACTTGACTCGATAATTATCGAATCGAGTTCGATTTTTTTGAGTCAAACTTGAGTAGTTTGTAACAACCCGATAGTCACGGGTGTTGGAAAAATGTATTTTCGAGACTTTGTTTTCGTAAATTAGACTCATAAATATTTATTAGAAATATTTTTGAAGTTATGTGTGTGGTTAATTAGATTTTTGTTAGGTGAATTTGCATGAATTAAGAGCAATTAGGTAAAAGGACTAATTGTATAATGGTAAAAGTTGAATTATAGATTTAAAAAAACTAAAAGGACTAAAGAGGAAATTATGCCATTTTTCTTAAATGAGGCGGCATAAGTGTATATTATTATAAAATTACAAAAATATCTATATTATAATATTATATAATATTAAATCTTAATGTTTAAGTATATGTATTATATTAAATAAATAAAAGAAATAGAAAAGAAAAAGAAACAGAAAAAGCCAAACGAATTAGAAAAGAAAGAAAGAAAGAAAAACAAAAGGGAGAAAGGAGAAAGACGGAGGGGTTTTAAAGTTTCAAGCTCAATTGATTAGTCAATTTAGTCCCTTTTTCTTGTAATTTTTTTATGTTTTTAGAATTTCGGTATTAAGTACTACCCGACTCATGTCAAAATTTTAGAAATTATTAAGTTTTTAAGTATTGTCTATGTTGAATAATTTTAGTATTAGGGATTAAATTGATAAATTTTAAGTTAGAAATGAAAAAGGATTGAATTGTAGAATAAATTGTAAATTTTGAGTAATAGAGACTAAATTGTAAAAAAATTGAAATTTAGGGATTTAAGTGAAATTACGAAGTTAAATTTAGTTTAAAATAGAATTTGAATGAAAATATAGAATTAAATGTGAAAAAAATAGTCTCGGTTTAGGGATTAAATTGAAATTTAGACAAATATGGAATAAAAATTGAAATATTAATTATGAGATTGAATTGTGTTGTATTGATGATTTTTTTAATTGTTTTAATTTCATAGCTAACATCGTACTGGAATCCTTGACTAAAAAGAGGAAAGATAAAGTCGACGAGGAATAGCTCGGAATTTCTGGTTTGTATTTCTATAATCCGAATTTAGTTGTTAATTGTTATAATTCAATTTAATGTTTATGGTAAGTGTTGAAGTGAGAATTATTGTGTTTTGCAATTGAAATGGATTGATTTAGTATGTGATGACTTTATTAAATTTATATTGATTGAATTGATATATATTATTAAATATATTGATTATTTGAATTGAAATGAATATTGGTTGTATTTGAAAAGTGAATTGGAACCCTATTAACTGTATCGAGTTGAGTCGGATATAGATGGTAAGCCATAGGATTGGAAGAGTTCAGGGTTTTCTTCGACTTTGAGTCGATGAGACACTGGGTTTCAAAATTATTACTTTGGATATATTCGATGAGGCACTGGTTGTCAATTTACTTCAATTTAGCCGATGAGACACTGTGTGTCAATTTATTACTTCGAATTATCCAATAAGGCACTGGGTGCCAAACTGGTGTGTTTGGTTGGATCCGTGTATCCGTTCGAATCCGAGTCATGTTAATAGGGGTAAGTGAATAATAAAGTTCTATAATTGATATTGAAATGACATGGTATGAAAAATGGAAGTGATATAGTGAACTGAAAATATAATGTGAAATATGTTGCAAATATATGGAATATATGAGTTATATACTCATGAAATGAATATGGAAAGGATAATGCAATTGTATAAAGAAATGTGAAATAAATTGTGAAAATCTATTTATATGGCAAGCATGTGAATTGAGATAGTTGTGAAACAAATGAAATACGATATGATTGTTGTAATAAATAAATATTAATATGTGTTTATATTTCAATCGTATATTTGTAATTTCTTATCTTTAAATATTCGGATTATAGAAATACCACTGAGTTTTTACTCAGCGTACGGTTTTGTTTTCCGTGCGCAGGTTAGGTACTTAATTTTGATCACCGATTCAGCATCCAACAACGGTTCCGAACTCAAACGTGGTGATGTTTATCCTTTTGAAATGTGTCGGCTTGTACCTAGGATGTCTAATTAATAGTTATTTTGTGAAATGATTGTAAATAAGATTATAAGTTAATATTGGTTGGTTGTATACATAAAAATATGTGTTTAAGTTAAGGTCATATTATGGCATGTTTAAGTTAATGTTTACATGAACATGAAATAGGCAAAATAGATTGAATTTGGCATGTTTACAAATTAGACTTGAATGATACGTTGATGATATGATTTGATGATATAATTGTGGTACCAAAGAGGGTACATTGGTTAGGCACCGAGAATGTATGAGTTTGATTGGTTTTGACTTGAATATTATATAATATAAAATGTTTGAAATTATGTCTGTTCGATCGATAATGCTCTGAAGCCCTATTTTGGTGACAGATGTGGGTTAAGGGTATTACAAGTTTGCGAGCATCAATGTTTTATTTACACCCCTATAGAGACTAATATTTTCGAGTATTCATGGCTGCCACTCCCAACAACATCATCTTCAAAATCTGGATTTAACTTTTTTTTTTAAAGTATAATGCATCTTACCACTACTTTTAAAACACGAGATTAATAGAAAAGCAGAGCTAATGATAAAAGCAAGATAGTCTCCATTGATGTGAAGATTCTCCACATTTTTATACAGCCTGGAAAAATTTGCCAATTGATGTGATTTTAAGAATCTTCATTTGCTTGGCCAAAGTGGGATTCACCAAAATGGATTCCTTTTCTACATTTTTTTTTCTTTCTTTCTTTTTTGACCTATTCACTTCAATCTTTATTGGTAGGTCTTTTGAGGTGTTTTTTGGGTTAATATACTACCTATTTCGGTGACGGATGTGGGTTAGGGGTGTTATAAGTTTGCGAGTATCAGTGTCTTATTTACACTCCTAATAGAGACTAATATTTTTGGGTATTCATGGCTGCTTCTTCCAATAACATCATCTTCAAGGTCTGAATTTAATTTTTTTTAAAAGTATAATGTATCTTACTACTACTTTTAAAACACAAAATTAATAGAAAAGCAGTGCTAAAGGCAAGATAGTCTCCATTGATGTGAAGATTCTCCACCTTTTTATACAGCCTGGAAGAATTTGCTAATTGATGTGATCTTAAGAACTTCATTTGCTTGGCAAAAGTGGGATTCACCAAAAATGGATTCCTTTTCTACATTTTTTTTCTTTCTTTTTTTTTGACCTATTCACTTCAATCTTTATTGGGTGGTCTTTTGAGGTGTTTTTTTTGGGTCAATATACTATTTAGTACTTGAATTTAGTTTCAATGTTCAATTTGGTATTTATTTATTTTTTAATTAGGGACTTGAGTTTTTCCAAGTGTTAATCTATTTTTTAAGGCCTGAACTTGGTAATGATTCTCACATTAGGGCCTAAACTTTTTTTTGTCCAAGTTAATCCCTAAACTTGACAATTGTTCCCACATTAAAGTCTAAACTACGTAATTGTTCCCACATTAGGGCTTGAATTATTTGTAGTCCATGTTAGTCCTTGAACTAGACAATTGTTTTCATATTGGGTGAATAAACTATTTTTTGTCCAACTTTTTTTCAAGGAAATATCAAGGGCTAACTTGGACAAAAAAGTTCAAGCCCAAATGTAGAAACAATTACTAAATTCAGGGACTAACTTGAACAAAGAAAACGTTTAGGCCCCAATGTGGTAACACTTGTCAAGTTCAAGTCTCAAATAGTTATTAAATCTTTTTTCAATTTGGTACTTGAGTTTTCTTTTGTTCGAGTTAAGTAGTTGAGTTTGACTTAAATGTTCAATTAACACTTGAGCTTATTTTTGTCCCAATTAAGTACCGTTTTTTTTATTACAACACATATTGAACATTAAAACTAAACTCAGGTATCAAATGGTATATTAACCCTTTTCCCTCTATCTAACAGGTTTTCATCAACAATTCTTTGAGTTACCTGGTTCTCAGAGACTATGAATTCTAATTCAAATCTCAAAATTCAATTCTATTTAGTCATAGAAAGGCTGCAATTCGGACCATAAATGACCAAAACAAAAAATAACCTGAATCCGAAATGATTTGAATTTAAGTGTCAAACTCGATCAACAACCTTTGAATTTCCTTATACAGTTTGCTTAAATTTCCTCAAATATTTCCCCAAAAGCTTATTGTTTGCTTGTTGGATGCATCATTTTAGGTCCCCCACAATGGAGAATTATCCTTTGAGGAAAAAAAAAGGTTATGCAGATAGCATCCTAACATTGGAATATTTTTTTAGCCGGGACAATTGACCACATCTTGCAATTTTAGATGTTAACATGAGCATAAGGTTAGAAAATGAATAAAATAGTTATTTTTTTTGTAACTATTGAAAAAAAAAATTAATTTTATGAGGTGGACCATGGGCTTAATTAAATTAATTTAAAATTTATCGTAAAATTAATAATTTTTTCAATAGTTATAGAAAATCATTCGCTCGTTTCTTTTTAGGCTTTCGCTCTATGGCCGTCCGTCTCCACTTTATTGTGAAGATGAAATGGATACGATAAGGATTCCAAAAGATATAGGGATTTGTCAACAAACAATGATCACCATTGCATGGAAGAAGATAAGCCAACTTCGATTACATAGAAAAGGCTCTCTCCATCTGGTCCTAATTTAAAATTTGGGTGTTGCAACTTTATGAATTATCATTAAAAATTCCCTCAAAGCTAGTGATGGGAGGAAAATGGTATCAATAGTGACCACTTTATTGTGATAATGACATGGGTACGATAAGGATAAAAAGAAGAAGAAGAAAAGATAGAATGTTGTGTGATTGGGGTGAGTAAGAACAAGTTTGAAATTAAATTAAACAGTTAATTATACTAAAATAATTTAATTTTATAAGAGATTAAAATAAATTCAGTCAGTAAATTATAATTTATGAATTTTCATAATCGAATCCATCAAATTAATCAATTTCTACTAATCAACTTTACCCACAATGCTTAAAAAATTACCATGCAAGAAATGAGTGAATGCATGCAAACATCATAAGCTTGCAAATAGAAAATAACATATATATAGTGAAAATGTAATATGAATATATATTTTTGTCGTGATTGAAAATTTAAGTGTTGAAAAATTATATATTAATTTTTATTGTTAAATTTTATAAGTGTTGAAATTGTATTAATTAGTACTGAATCTAATTGTGTTGTTTGATAAAAATAAATACAGATTTTAAATTATTATTTATTTTAATTTTAATCTTATTAATATAATATTTTATATTATTTTAGATAGATGTTTTAAAAAAGGGATAATTTATTTTAATTTTTAATAAAATAAAATAAAATAAATATTGTTTACAATAACTGATAAGTTTCTACGCATCTACTTATTTACTCAACATATTTTTGTTGAAAAGTTTGTATTGGGTAAAAATTAAAATGACTATCAAACACATTTAAAATAGTAAATGTTGCAAATTTTCAATGGTTTATCAAGCACACTCTAACTTAAAATGTCTAGCTGAATTGATGTTACGAGTTAGCATTTATAGGGCTACTTTTATTTTTTAATATATTCTTATATCTATAAAAGTCAATCTAAACCCAAAATAAATCCAAAATTTCAAGTTTGTCATTTTAAGTTAAAATTTCATCTGCTCTTATATAATTTCTTTTATAAACATATATTTTTTTAGCGCTTTTCATGTTTATTTTACGGTCTATTTTAAGACTGTCCCTTCCAATAACGTCATCTTCAATATTTAAATGTTCTCCCTTGAGAGTATAATACGCCTTTACCATTATACTCGGTACTTGTTGATTTTATAAATATGGGTGTGCGATCTAATATATATTCTTAAAGTGGAGTAGATGATAAAGAATCTAATGACCAACATGATAGGTGCTTGAAATGAATCCTCTTTCTGGATATTCCCCCAAAAGTTGGTAACGCTATGGTTAACCACACATTCTGTTCCCTTGCTTATTTCTTTACTTGAGGTGAACAGAAGTTAACATTTTTGATCCCATTGATTGATATTCAAATTACTTTTAAGTATGTCTGTCTATTATAAATATTGGATTAAATTAGTCATTTTACCATTAAATGGATTAATTTAATCTTTATACTATTAAAAAAATCACATAAGACTAAATTTTAATAAAATTAACATTTACTGTTATCAGTGTGTGGAGCTATATGTTATGAAAGTGCATCCAAGAACGTAAGTGTTTTCAACTTCCATATAAACACAAGATAAAAGTAAATGAGGAAAATTTTATTATCGCTTGCTTTATTGTCATCCTTAATTTATATTTTTAAATAATTAATTATTAAAATTTGTATAAATATAAAATACAATGAAATATTTGAATCTAACGACTATTAGAAGAGATGGGGTAATTTGCCATCCCAGGACAAAGGATGAAATTTTTAATAGGTTTTTTTTTAACACTACAAATATATGAAATTTTTAATAGGAATGATCGATTTGCTCTTTGATTTGACATATAGGGACTTATTTGACCATTTTTTAGTAGATGAGGAAACATACAATATAACTCTTAGTACAAAGGCCTCAATGATACTTTTACTGTTATTTTGCCATCCTAGATAAAAAAAAAACCAATAAAAGAGATTCACATCGCCACTTCAATGGTTGCAACTAACAATGTTATCAACTTGGATATGATTTTAACATTAGGGATAAATCTCAAAATTATACATGGACTTTGGTTTAATGTGCAAATTCATACATGAACTTTGATTTTGTGCAATTTTATACATGAAATTTTGATTTGATCCAATGCTCACAAATTGTTAACACAATTATTGATGTAGCAACATTTTATGTTTATATATTGCATACTATGTTTATATATTGCATACACAAATATTTATATTTATCCAATATAAAGGTAAATTGAAGTATTTATTTCTTTAAATATGTATGATTGAATCAAAATTAAGGTTTCATGTATACATTTGAACCACAATTAAAGTTTATGTGTATAATTGTACCAAATCAAAGATCAAGTATCAAATTGTATATTATCAAAGTTCATGTATAATTATGAGATTTGTCCCTTAATACTATATATATAAAGTAGATGAAATCAAATTAAATCTCAAATTTCAGTATATTTTGAGGGGCTAAAACTAGAATTAATCCATTTTCTCTCCCTTTCTCTCCACTATATAAGTGCCACCAACATTCTATTTTGGACATACAAAATCATCTCTAAAAATTTCATCCCCTTTTCTATTTTTTCTCTCTTAAACTTTTGAGAGTCAGCAAAAATGGGTTCAAGTTCGACCTGGACACCAAAGCAAAACAAGTTGTTCGAAAATGCTTTGGTAATTTACAACAAGGAAAGTCCGGACCGGTGGCAGAACCTGGCCAACGCTGTCGGGGGCAAAACCGTGGAGGAAGTGAAGATGCATTACTACAATCTTGTTGAAGACATCAAGCAGATTGAGTCTGGCAATGTGCCTTTACCCCCTTATGGTAAGAAACCAGGAGGAGGTAGCAAAGGATATAATTGCATGGATAGCGTACAAAGGTAGGGTTGGTAAAATACGAACCATTTTACGATTTTTTTAAAATAGTAGATGGAAATAATTAATGAAATGGGATAGTTATGGTAAATGCTTTTTTTTTTGTTATTATTTATGTTTTGTTACTCAATTTTTAAAATTGTTATTTTGCTTTTTATAATATTTTAAGTATTATTTTGATTGAATTCGATATCATTAGTCAATTGAATAACAACTTAATCGATAAAGAAATATATAAAAATTCAAATATTAAAATAGAATCTACGTGGTTATAAAGCCATTTATATATTATTATCATTTTAAAAATAAAAATAAATATATATATTAATTTTTACGAACTTTGTGGTAGACCTGATCATGGGTTGGATCACTTGCCTAAGCCTAAAGGCTTATTTGAAAAGTGAGAGGGTTTTAGCAAAAATATAGGCTCGAAAAATGATATTGGACAAAAAATAAGGCTCATTTTCTAAACTCAAATCACATCTCGATACTTTTTTTTTATATTTTTAATTTGTTGGGAAACATTTATTTCTATATTTTTAGTGTAGTTGATGTATTATATTTACAAATTTGTTTTTACATAAAAATAATCTCAAAATTATTATGGTCGACTCGGGTTTAGCATTTTTAATATGAGCGGACTTGAGAAAATTTTATAAATATTAAAACCATATATACTGAAAATTTTACTCTATGGTGTAATAACACATTTTTCTAGTATGTATATAAATATTAAAACCAGATATTCATAATGCATATTATGCATAATTCAATAAATCATATATACTGAAATCATATCCATGAATAAATTATTAATATATATTAATATTAAACTGAAAAATCATTAGCGAAAGAAGTTGGGTGAAACTAAATCAAAGTGTACCAACTATAAATATAAGCATCCATCAATGTTGATCAAAATCATATCAATGGTGGATCCGATCAGATCATTAAAGTTGAACCATTAAATAAAAATTTATAAAAATTATAAATTAATTCAACTATCGATTTTTTATCAATTCATAATAATTTACTTTATATTTAATTATAAACTATTAATTTTTATTCAATCGATGATTTGAACCGTTCCTAATATCATTGCTATTTATCAACATGAATATTCTCAACATCCATATAAATATGGTAATCTTGTCCACGTTCTACTCCATTGGTAACCCTAACATAAAATAATGCTTTTTAGGAATCCATATATATATATATCTCATTTACAAGCTGAGAAAATGATATAGATATATATATATTTATGTATATATGTTTCTCTTGCAGGATGAGGAATCTGAGGCTTCGCTGAAGTTGTACCTTCATGTACTTCTTTTCCATATACGTGCTTCAGGGTTTCACTAAAGACAATATTTTCATAGACACAATATAAGTATAAATATATATCCAATTAATTATAATTTAAGATTAAATCAATGAAAAGTATAATAGGTGAAGAATCGAAAATAAAAGAATATACACGTGTTGGGATTAAAGACCCACACATCATAATTACGAATGGTGAACTCAAAGTTAGGTAACAAAAGATCCAGAGCCTCCATCATAATCAACAATGTCAATGCCCCATTAGTATATATACTATGTTAAATGCATCGGTTTCATAGCATTGATACATGACGGAAAGTTCCTTGTATACCGTTGTATTTTATCTTTATGAATATATATATATGGAGGAATTTACTTGTACTAGTATAAAATTAAAATAATTTTACATGCTTCGTAATTTTTGTACGAATAATATTTTAACAATCGATCGTTATATTTCAATTGTATTCATGTATGTTAGGTTTTGTATAAAATAATTTTTTAACATTTTGTTTTACCTAAAAAATTAATCGTTCAATATATATTAATATAAATAATATGACAGAGTTATCGGATTAATTCAAAAATTTATGTGCATGAAAAATACATTTATATTAATAAATCAACAATTGGATTGTTAAATTATAGTTTTCAAAAATTACGAAAGTACGTAAAAGTACATTATTTTTATATTGATGTAAAAGTGGATATACTATAATCTATTTCCTAATTGAGTTTGGTACCTCAAATTAACTCGACGTCAATTTGGCCATAAAATGCTTAAAAGACTAATGGGTATATATCTATTTGAGAATTTTATATGATTATGTATACATTAATTAATCACCATAGATTTCGTCTCTTAATATGTACTCTTATATATAACTAGATTATGACACATTCATGATGTGAGTGATAAAAAATTTGACATAAAATTAAATATGACTTTGGTTGATATGATGAAGTCGAGATAGTAAAAATTAGGGATATATATCAAAACTACGTATGAACTTTGATGTAATGTGCAATATCATACATTAATCTTGATTTTGTGCAATTTTATATATATAATTTTAATTTGATTACATTTTCACAAGTGACTAACGAAATTATCAAATTAGTACTATTTTACATTGATATACATACACAAACAATTGTATTAATCGATATGAAAATAAATGTATATATTCATTTATTTAGATGTGTACAAATGAATCAAAATCAAAGTTTCGTGTATACATATTGACCATGATTCAAGTTTCATCAGTATAATTGCATCAAATTGCACATTGGACTAAAGTTCATGTATTAATTTGATATTTATCTCTAAAATTATAATGTTTTGGGTTCAAATCCCATCATCTGCATGTATTTTTAAAAAAATTTAAGCATTAAATATAAAAAGATAAAAATTTCTTCAAATAATATTTGTTGTTTTCTATAAATAACGTGTTTTTGATAATTTCATATACGAATTGGGACTCGATTGATGTGTAGCACTAATTCAATTAAACTCTTAAAAAATAGTATCGATAATAAATGAGTAACAACATATATATATATATATATATTTGTAATTTTGATACAATAACTATGTACAAATTTAGATATTATAACTACCCCTTTCCCACAAGCATCCCCTCGGAGTAGGGTTGAAGATTCGGAGGTGGTTCCTTAAGGCATGTCATCCCCACAAGTACATCATGTGCCAAGTTGGTTAAATAGTCATCGCATTTGTTTTCTTCACCGTAAAGTGTGATGAATTTTCACTGTCTATTCTTCATTAATCAAATCTAAGCAATCTTCATAAACTTGTCACGAGATACTATCAGAGCTACGAACCTTGTTGCAACAAAATTTGTCTGAGGGCCACGTTGGGTTCAGTGGAACAAACCTCCTGCTGGTACTGTTATTAAATACTGATGGAGCAATTCGGTGTAGCTCTCGAATGGCTTCAGGGGGGTCTCTTGCGAAATGAAAATGGAGATTGGATGGGAGGTTTTATGCTGAATATAGGGGTGACTGCTCGTGCCGAATTTTGGGGAGTTCGAGAGGGTCTGTTCTTTTAGATAATTTAATATTTGAATATGATGTTTTTTTTTTTGAGTTAATGAAAATATTTGTCACTATACTTTAGGTGAAAATTGAAATTCGTCACCATATTTTGTATTAATTGATATTTACTATTATACTTTTGAACTAAAGATAAATTTATCACTACACTTTAACTATATATTAAATTTTACATTTTATTTTTATTCTATTGAATTTTGGTACTAATGTTTGGTTTTTCTTGAAATTTTGCTATTCAATTTCAATTTAAAATTTGAAGACAAAATTAAATTAAAAATATTTTAAATATTTTATTTTAATAGCTAAGAAAATAAATTAAGTAACATAACATAACAATCATTTAAAAAAACTTTTTTTAAATTCAAGTGTTTCTTGCACTAAAATTCTAAGGCAATTTATTAATATCCTATAAATTAATTTATTATCAAAAATCAAAATAAAATATTTTAAATAATATTTTCCTCATAAATTTTGTTAATAATCAAAATCAATATTGAGAGGTAAAATTTAATTAAACAAATCAAATTTAGTGGTAAAATTGTATAAAATTCAAAGGTTAATGACAAAATGCAATCACATAATAGTTGAATGGAAAATTTACCCATATTCTCAAAGCTTAAGGGCAAAAATAAATTAAAATAAAATAAAAGAACAAATTTCAAAATTCACCTATGGTGACAAATTTACAATTTCACCTATTTTTTTCCCTTTCAAAAAAGCTTATCAAATAATTAGTGACCATTTTGTAGTGTTTTGAAGTTTAATGACCAAAACATAAACTTACTAATAATTTAGTAACATTGAATGTAATTTACTCATTAAATTTTTATCTTTTAACATTTCAACCCAAACATTATCCAAATCTTTCAATGATAATGAGACCTATTTTTCCATATTAAATCAAAATTCAAAAATTAAATCCAAATCCATCTTTAGACAAAAAGAGTCTACCTTTATCACTCATTACATTAAATTCCCAAAACATTTTTACCCCAAAGCTTCAATAGTGTACAGATTCGTCATATCGAACTATAGTTCTCACTTTACTAAGGTGCAATGTGCTAAAAGAAAGTAAATGAATTGATCACTCAAGTAACCAGACAATACATATAGGAATATATATTTGCAAACAGAACTGTTTTTTTTTTCATCTATATTGTAAAACAATGGGAAATTTGCAGGACCAGGGCTTCTTATATGCAAAAAATATGGAACAAGGAAAAGGATTGGTTTCATCTGAAAGACCATTGGATTTCTTCAAGTGTTCTCCCCTTTGTCTCAGGGACCCAGAGTGTCACAAATACAATGGTGAAAGCACTCACCACCATGTAAATTGTAAAGGTTCCTGTTGAAGATGAATGTAGGTTGAGTTAGCTGGGAAAAGCCAAAACAATAAATAAAATGCCTCAGGTTGGTTTTGAGTTGAGTTAATCTGAATGGAGTCAATTTGGGTTTCGATCATTTTTAGTTTTGGTTATTTGAGATTCTGATCATTTCAGGTTTGGGTCATTTTGAGATTGGTTTGAGCTAGATTGGGTTATAGGTTTTATAGTCAAATTGGGTTGAGACGAACTATGTTTTTGGATTCGGGTTAGAATTGAAAGGTTGGGGGTGCATGTGTGAGTGAGAGAAGAGAGAGATGTACCTCCACTGCTCCAATCCAAAAGCAAATTGGCAGTCATTGTAACCACCCAAGCAAAGAACCAGTTGGAAAGTGTTGCTATGCTTCCAGCTAGACCCTTGATGTTTATTGGAAGAATCTGCAATGCAGTATAAATGATTGAAAATGATTTTTTTACTATATTCAGCAAATTTCAACGAAAGAGCAATTATAAGCAGTCATGTGATTGAAATTGGATCCAAGTAATTAAATAAATCAGCTAACATCTTTACTGTGTTGGTAAGGTTGAAGTTTGGGAAACTTGATGGTTTGATTCTAGCCATGTACACTTGCTATATGAGGGTTTTTTAGTAGTTTATTCTGGGTTTAAATTCTACTATGGGTAGGTCATGTCTAGATGATGTTTAAAGCTTTGTAATAATGCCTTGACCATACCAATTAAGTCTTAACTTAATTGGCATCGGCATTGTTGTCAGTGTAGGAGCACGTGGGTCTGAATGCATTCAAAGGTGTTTTATTCTCCTATTTAAGGGTTAAGGAGGGATTATGGATGATTTTAGGCATTGCACCAAAAATAATGCCTTGACTATGTTGGTAAGGTTAAGGTTTTAGGAATTTGATGGTTTAAGTTCGAGTCTCGTTATGTGCACTTGTCATGTAAGAGTTCTCTTACAGTTTATTCTAGGTTTAAGTCCCACTATGTGTGGGCCATGTCTAAATGATGTTTATAGCTCTTTCCAATAATACCTTGACCATGTTGGTAAGGTTGAGGTTCTAGGAACTTGACGTCTTAGATTCAAGTCTAGTCATGTGAGGGTTCTGCGTAGTTTATTCTGGGTTTAAATCCCACTATGTATAAGCCATGTCTAGATGATGTTTAAAGCTTTACGGCGATCAAAGATGATGTCTAATAATGTAAAATGTTGATACCTCTGACATTATAACCCAAGGAATGGCACCCATTCCAAGAGAGAAGGTAACCACCATGGCCTGAAAGAAAGAACTAAGTTAAAACAATTGCCATTCTAGCAATAAACATAGTATCAGAAACAAGAAAAGTAAACATACCACAACTCCAACTACTGACAAGATTCCCATAATGCTATAGACACTAGAGTCACTAGATACAACATCCTGGATCAATTGCCAAAATTCAAAAAATGTTTATTATTTAGGTAAAATACTGAAAAAAAATGAAGTATAAACTTTAATATAATTGAATTGGTAAAAGTATCATGGAAGCCCCTACTTTAGGAGTCAGATTGCATTTTGCCCCTTTTACTCAAAAAATGAGTAAATTGGTCCTTGTACGTTAAATAAAAAAGCAAATAGGTCCTTTTTGTTAAAAATAACTAGATAGTGACACGTTGTGTGCCACATGAACCTCATGGTTATGTACAGGGACCAAATTTTATAGTAGAAATGGATGGAAATTTTAACAGAAGGATCAATTTGCTCTTTGATCTAACCTCCAGGGACTAATTTGCTCATTTTTTGAGTAGAGAGGGCAAAATACAAATTGACTCCTAATATAGGGGCCTTCATGGCACTTTTACCTAATTGAATCATATGTATATATATCATTGGTTTACCTTTAGAAAGAATGATACTGCTACAACTAGGAGGCTGAGAGTCATTCCAAAAGAGGAGACCTGAAAGTAAATTTGCAAACAATGATCTCTTTTTTGGTGTTGGGTCCTAACTCCGCTTTAGGCACGTTTTCGGCCCTAACCAAAATAGGTCAGGGGTGTGTCGGAATGGTCAGTAGAGTAGAGTGAACTTACTATAAGCAGAAGCCGGCGGCCAGCTTTGTCCACCAACCATGTAGTTACGGCAGTAGCAATGACCTAAGTGTGCATAACTTCTGGTAAGTTGTCGTTGTGAACCAATGAGAAGAAAAAAGCTGTGGCATTTATTCGAGCTATACCTGAATGGCACCAACTCCAAAGGTGGCTGCATTGCTTGATTTAACTCCTGCTCAAGTCACAGTTAAATCGACTCGTTAAGCCTTTGAAATTCGAACTTGAACGTTAAACTAATAAATATTGCTTAACATAACATAAGCATCAGCAAACTTTGGATATGAGCTTACCAGCAGCTTCAAAAATTGTACTGGAATAGAATAGAACACCATTAATGCCACTAAGCTGTTGCAGCATAAGTAATCCAATTCCAACCTGAAAGATCCAAATGAAACCAATTAGATTCCTCTTTATCAGGCTATCAAGACCTAGGACAATTGAGATGAGTGGAAAGTTAAAAGAATAAAGCTTGTAATTTGCAAGTAAAATTTACCATCAATGGAAACCAATATCTCCTTTCTTTGAGATCTGCAAACCGAATCGTAGTTCTTCTAGTGGTTGATGCTACAGATCTCTGTCAAGTTAATAAGCGACTTAAGTTTTGAACAAAGAACTTGCAAACATGCAAGTGGCAGACCATGTTGGAAGGTTCGCAATTGAAGAAAAAGCTGTTAAACTGCGGTAAAAGTACCATGGAGGCCCTTGTAGTAGAAGTCAAATTGCGTTTTACCCCCTTTACTCAAAAAATGAGAAAATTAGTCCCTGTATGTTAGATTAAAGAGCAAATTGGTCATTTTTTAAAAAAGATTCACCCATTTCTATTTGGTGTAACTAAATAACCAATCAGTTACACGTGATGTGCCACATGTAGTTCGTGTTGACATACAAAGACTAGTTTTTAACGGTAGAAATGGATGAAATTGTTTATAGAAGGACCAATTTACTCTTTGATCTAACATATAGGGACTAATTTGCTCATTTTTTTAGTAGAGGGGGCAAAGTGCAATTTGACTCCTAGTACAAGGGCTTCCATGGTACTTTTACCGTTAAATTGATTATTATTACCTTGATTTCATTCACTTCAATAGAAATATCAGCATCAAAACCCCTGAGAACTTGCAAAGAAGTTTCAAAATCTTCTGTCATACCCATTTTTGCCTAGAATTAGGAAAGGAAATGTAAATCAGGTGATCATATAACTATCTGTGCAAGAATGCTCGAGTTATGACCTCATTCTTGAGCTTACCAGCCATCGAGGAGATTCTGGAATGAAAAATAGACCAGGTATCAAAATTGTACAAGGAAGTATTCCTGCCAAAGGACAACATTAGTGTCCAAATATGAATCTATCTCATAGATTTTACTGGTAAATTCTTTATACATCACTCGGTGACGTGGAGGAGAAAGTTGATCATTGCAACAAAAGAAGTGGATAGCCAAGTTATATTAAAATGAAGCAATATGAGACCATTTTCTGAATTTGAAATCCATTTAGATAGAAAATGAAATAAATGATCAAATTCAATTATGACTTTAAAAAAATGATTACCTAAAACTGCAAGTATCCTCCACTCAACAAAAAGTCCAAGTAGATAGGCCAGCATTATTCCGAGAGTGACAGATAGCTAAACATTACAACATTGCATATTTTGAGTAACCTAATAGGTGATCAAAGCCTTCTACAAAGTATTCATTAACAATGCTAATGGTAAACAGAGCCAAGGCCAACCTGATTCACTGAACCCAAGCTGCCCCTCAAATTCTGAGGTGCTATCTCAGCTATATATACAGGCACCTATACATAATAAACACAATTCATACACTTTAAACCCTTTTGAACAAAAATTCCATCTTAATAACCGAACATTTTTCCACGTTACCGTATAAGAGATTATTCCGACACCAAAACCTTCCAACAACCTTCCCATGTAAAGAAAAGATGAATCCTGCAAAATGCAATCAAGTTATTTTATACCAATGTTGCTATATCAAGCTTGGGTGATATTAACTTTATCATCAGAACTCACTCTTGCAAAAGATATAGCAAGCCATCCAATTATATTAGGAATTGCAGCAATCATTAAAGACTGCAATGAACATAAAAAACTATACTTAGTAATCCAAATCTAAAACAGAAAACAATGCTTTGAAGGGTAAATGTACCATGGAGGCCATTATACTAGGACTTGGATAGCATTTTGCTCCCTTTACACAAAAAATTGGCAAATTAATCTCTAGACGTTAGATCAAAGAGTAAATTGGTCCTTTTGTTAAAATTTTCATCAATTTCTACTACTAAAAACTGGTCCTGTATGTCAAAATGAAGTACAATGGCATGCCACATGTCATTGTTCGGTTATTCTATTAGTCATGCCGGTTTTTAACTGTAGGAATGAATGAAAATTTTAACAGAATTGACCAAATTGCTCTTTGATTTAATGTACAAAGACTAATTTAACCATTTTTTAGTAGAGAGAGCAAAATGCAATCAGACACATGTGCTTCCATGGTATTTTTACCCGCATTGAAGTTATATTACTCAGAAACGGGAATGCATCTAACACGGATACTTCAACAAAAATGAAGAGTCCGAGCAGCATAGCTTTGAAGGAAAACCAGTGATTTGATTACCCCTTTTCGTCCAATACATTCGGCTATCTGACCACTGGCTATTGCTCCAACCATGGCACCCACATTTGATAAAGAACCAAAAAGAGAAAACTATCCCACAAATAGAACTTATTAGCAAGATTTAAATAAAAGGGGGGGGGGGAGGATAAAAAAGGATAAAAATTACCTCTGAGACTGTTAGTCCAAGATCCTCGATGATTGCGGATTGTGTAGGAGAAGAGTAACCAGACTAAAAAAACAAATGAAACCCAATTTAGAACTTCATTCAAATGGTACCAAACACAAAGCTAAATAAGAAAAAAAAAAAAAAGAAGAGAGAGAGTAAAACTTACAGTGAAACCAAATTGGATAGGACCCAAAGCAACAATCAAAACACAAGCTACAACAGAGATGGATTTATCACGAAGAGCTTGAGAGGATCCTAACATACTAGACCCCATCCTAGAACCCATACGATACCAGCTTCCAGTATGTAGAAATGGCTTCCTTAGATCCCCTCTTCCATCTTCAGCATCATCCCTGAAGCTCATCTTCCTCTTCTCTATACCAACAGTGACTTAGACAACAAAACAAACACTTGGTGATCACCCAGACACAAAAATCAAGGACCCCTTCTGCTAGTTCTTTTAGGCTCTTGATGTTATGAGCTGGAAAATGTAAATAAATAAATGGGGTGCTACTTGTGAATTATATAATATATGAAAAATATTTGGGAAATTTGAGAAAATGGGATTGGAATTTAATGAATCAAACGTGAATATTGTGTGTTTATCTATAATATAAAAGCTCACTTGCTCAGCTGTAATGGAAGACAACCGTTAGTTCCAGCTCAAAAATTACCATTAAAGGTCCTTTTCAAGTTCTTTAACTGATGGTACTTCTTTCTTCTTCGATTTTAAGGTGTCGACCTATTGGTATAGAATCGAGCTCAGCAACCACTCATAGTTTTGATAAATTATATTTTTTAACTAATTATGAAAATGATATTTAGGTTCTAATGATTGAAAAGTGTACGAAGTTACAACTAAGAATTTGTTAAATGAAAATTATTGTAAAAGAAAATGAAGTTAATTAGTTAAATTTTGCTATTAGTTTTGTTACCAAAGTTGCGAGAAATGAAAATTATGGTGAAAAAAAGAGGAAGCTAATTAGTTAAATTATGCTACTTTAATCCTTTCTAGTTTTGTAGTTTTCAAAATTGGTTAATTTTAGTTTTGGTAAATTACATTAATAGTTACTTAATTATGTTTTCTTTCATTTTTGGTTATTCAATTATGAAAATTTACAAAATGGTCACTTAATTATTTAATTTTGTCTTTTTTGTCACCCAACTATCTTGGATTTTTGGATATTTCCATTTATACGTTATCTAGTTGGTGAACAAGAAAGACAAAATTTAATAGTTGGGTGACCATTTTGTAACTTTTCATAGTTGAGTGATCAAAAAAGAAAAAAGAATCATAGTTGGGTACTTTTCAAGTTTTGAAATTTTAATTACGATCCAAATATTAGCAGTTAAATTCGTTTATTTAAATTCATGTAGTAGTCCTGTACTATGTGTATAGTTGTAAATTTAGTCTAGATTCTCCAATTATATCATTCTAAGTCCTTATACTTTTCAAATTCAAATTTCTTTATTAACTTAAATGACATTGTTAATTAACAAGTAGATATGTCATTACACATATGATAATATGTTTGTTGCATCAAATTTTGAAAATAGCAAAACTTAATGAATTTAACAATTATCATTTGGTGATGACAAAATTTTTAAATTCGAGAAGTACAAGGACTAAAATGATCAAATTAAAGTACATGAACTAAATCCACAACTTTCATAAAGTAAAAGGACTAATAGCATAATCTAACCTTGCTAATCTCTTTAGAAACTTGATAATTATGGTTTTAATTCCTTTACCACGTTGACTTTTATTAATATTTTGAGGTTTCGTAATTACTCTTCCCAATAATATTATATTCAATGTTATATTGGTTAATTATTTTGCTTTAATTCAATATAATTCAGTAATTTACTTTTATAATATTATTAATAATTTCCAAATTTATAATACGATTAGTTGATTCCGTTAAAATGGAACTTAACTTTAGGTCTAAATATGGTTTTAGTCCCTTTAATATGCGAACTTTGAGATTTAATCTCTCTACCTTAATTTGGTATAATTTAATCTATCAATTTTATAATGTTATCAGTATATTCAAATTGTTAATATCGTTAGTTGTAGTGATAAAGTGACTACGTGTATTTTTAAAAGGACAACATTAAACATGTTAAACTTGATTAATTAAAATTTCACGTGATTTTAATTGTGTGACGAACAACAACAAAATAAATTTTCATGTCATCACATTAGAGCTATTAATAACATAAAAGGGACCAAATTATAGTAACTTAAAGAAAAAAGTTAAATCCTAAACTTTAATAGAATGGAGAGACTAAAATTATAATAAACCTTAAATTAGTTAGATTCTAATATATACATCCACGTGATAATATGTTAGGTGCCATGGGACTATAAATTAAATTGGTTAATTCTCTCTACTTTTTTGAAATTTAGTGATTTTATTTTTATCTGAAGAATTTTTTTTTCCTTTTTCAGATTTAAAATGTAAGTTCAACAACCCCGTGTGTTGGCTTAACCATTAGGGTGTTCACCGCTCTAGATGTGACCTGAATTCGAGTCGCGCTAGTTGTATTATTGTTAGGGCTTTGCCCTCCTATTGTAATTCACCAAAAAAAAATATCAGACCAATTATCAATACTGTTAATATCTTTTATTAAATTCAAGTTTATTATAATCATAACGTCTTTGTTACGTAACTATAGAATGATTATATTTTTATTTTAAAATATTAATGATTTAACTTAAATTTTAAATTAAAATTTTTAAACAATAAATTTCAAATGTAAAAACTATAAAAACTTAAAAGCATATTTTAATCAAATAAATTTATAAATTTATTGACCAACATTTTCAATTATCTCGTGGCAATAAAAATACCCAACAATGCAAATCCTACCAACCAAATCAAAATAAATAAATAAATAAATAATTTATTTATTTCTTTTGGAACAATTTGAAATGGTATCCCTTGTTGTTCCATTTTGGAATTCCAACTACCGGTCATTGAATTTTGTTTTATTTAAATAGAAATAATTTTATTTTTATTGAGTAAAAATAAATATTTTATATTTAAAATAATGAAAAACGTAAAATTTATATAAAAATTATTTTTGAAAAAAAATATATATATAAGTCATTTTCATTGAAAAACAAATTTTGAAATTTATCAAATAATATTTAAAACTATAAATAAAATAAATTTTATCAAAATAAGTAAAATAAATCAAAATCTAAAATTAATATCGAATTAGATTATCATAAATAGTTGAAAAAACTCAAAAATTATTTTTTTCTCCTATATAATTAAAAGAAAAAAAAATAGCTTCAAGAAGAGAAACAAACTAAAAGGGGGAGAGTCAATGATAGTCCTACTTTTGTTGTTAAGCACGTGCTCGCCAAATCGTCATCAGTATTTGGAATTATTGAAATTATATATATGTGTATATATATATATTAAAGATTTAATTGCACTGAAATTCCTAAATTTTAAATTAGTCTATTTATATCTTCAAACTATTGAGACTATATCAATCGGGTTCTTCAATTCTTGAAATCTGTTAATTTAACTATTAAATGGCACGTAAAATCTTGTACGATATAACTTAAAATGAAAATTTTAAAGAAAAGTAAAATGTTGTTGCATGGCTTTTAAAATTAAAAATTAAAAATAAAGTAAAACGAAGAAAAAGAGAGAGTGAACGATAATTTCTATAAAAGTTTTGAAAACCTCAAAATCAAGATTTTTACAACATACATTTTTCTTTAAAATTTTCATTTTAAATTATATCACATAAGATATAATGTCTCATTTAACAGTTAAATTAATGATTTTAGTAACAAAAGATATTGTTTATTTAACATTGATAGTTTGAGGATGTAATTAGATTGTTTTAATGCTTGAACACCAGTTTGGGGATGTTTGGTGCAATTAACTCTTTTGGAAACAAAAAATTTAAAGCTATATGGATTGAGTGGTAATGAATTTGATATTCATTTTGTGGATAGTGAAAACAATGTTGAGAGACTATTGCTCCTTATTTAAGAGTTTGATCGGATTCAACTTCAATTTTAGTTAGGACCATGTAACTACAAGATATCGGATATCCAAACTAAATAAATATATATTTAAAAAGAAATATAAATACAAGAGTTCGATTAAGCATAAGTTAAGAGTTTAAAAAGAAAATATCCTTGGGTCGGGTTAGGCTGGGTTTATGTCGAGCCTATGTATGACATTAGTACACTTTATATTTGGTTAAACCTAGTTTGACCTGAGATATGAGCCTAAAATTTTATCCAAAACAGTCCATATTTGTAAATGACTAACTTATAACCGTTTTAGGCTTGCCCATATTATTTTTTAAAAATATATTAATTTTAATTTAATATTTAATATTTTAGATGGTTTTTCTTTTATTAAAATTTTAATTTCAGACAAGTTAACATATTTTTTAATGTTTAAATAGTATTGTATTATAAAATATGATGATTTTTAAATGGACCTAATCCAAGCTTGAAGGCTTACTAAAAAAATGAGAGGATTTAGACAAAAGTACGAGGCTTAAAATATGGGCTTAGGTAAATTATTAAGTCTACTTAAAATATGAGTCAGGCTTAGACTTTAACTTTCAAGATTGTCTAAATTTTAGACAAGCTTGCTTACAATATGTAATATCAAGATTAGGCTCTTTTAAAATCATCGTTTAACTAAGTTTTGAATTCTCATATTCATTAAGGCTTACTTGCACACCAAGATTCCTTATTCAAGATCCAATTCTTTTGAGTTTACCTCGAGTTGAGTGTTTGGGGGCTTGATTTGATCCAGGACTTCCACATCATTAGGGTTCAAATAATTTTGCGTTTAAGTTATTTCGAGTTTAGATTCATATTAAGCATTTTTTGAGGTTTTTTTCGAGTAGTCATTCAAAATTCATAGGTATAAGTCTTTGTACATAGTGGGATTAAAACCCAAGCGCTTTAGCTTTTGCCAATATTGTCAGAACTTCATTAATGATTCTCATTGTAATTGTTGATATAGCTAGTTGTAACGTCAAAAAAATGAATTTAAATAATGGATATATGAAAGTTAAGGGTAAATTTAGAGGGCCCTCAAATGGAAAAATTGTATTTTAGTGAATAATTTAATTAATTAATTATAAATATATGATTATTGTTGATACAAAGACGAAGTAGTGATGCTTTGTGATAGTTCACTCGGAAAGCAAAGAGCTATAGAAAAATTAAGATATTGAAATGTGAGTACTCATAGAGGATTGAGAAAAAAAAAAAAAGGGGAGGGGATAAGAGAGTTGAGAATATCAAAGGAGAGAGTGTATTGGCCTTCTATCTTGATGATTATAAACTTTTAAGGGGTTGTATCTAATCATTCCTAAGGTGTCATGTGTCACCTATGTATTAGTTTTAGACTTCCTATATTTTAGCCAACTTATTGATACCTTGTCACCGTAGATATAGACTGTCTTGTCAAGGGAATATATATATGTGACATGTGAGATTGTGAGTGGCATATATGATGTACCTCATCCATTTTAGGCATGTAGTCCCAATGGTATAGAGTTACGAGGTCTTGGGCTCGCAAAAGTGTTTAGTTCACAAGGTGATTCTTCTTAGTCAAGGGCGTTAACCTATGAAGTCTCAAGGATGCAAAGTGAGCTCACGAGATATAAGTATAACAATTATAATGACATTTTTTATTCCTAAAGAAACTTACATAGCGTCAGGTATTACACTTTACCTCTATCAACCATTAAAAAAATCAAACAATGTTTGTATGTATGTATGTACATACGTGCGTATTTATTACGTATGTATGTATGTATGTATGTATGTATGTATGTATGTATGTATGTATGTATGTATGTATGTATGTATGTATGTATGTATGTATGTATGTATGTATGTATGTATGTATGTATGTATGTATGTATGTATGTATTTCTTTCAAATACTATTACACTGAAGGCTTTTTCTATTGAAAAACCAATGTATCTTCCATATCTGCTTCATGGTCTATGAAGACTAATCCTTTTAGGATTCATAGTTGCCTTTCTCAAAAACATTATTTCCAGGGCTTGAACACAAATTCTCTCCTTAAAATTGCAGTGTGTTTTACCCCTGCATCCAGCACTTATTGATAATAGTTTGGTTTATATTAATCCCATCTTAACCAAATACAATGGGTGCAAAGGCAGGTCCTGGTGCCATAGCCGGAGTCGAAGCCAAATTGTTTGCCTCTTTCTTTGAGTCATTGGAAGGCATTAGCCCAATGCCCCTAAAGTAGAAACAAAAATCAATTATGATATAATAAATATGAGTAAGGAATTATATATTTTTTCATATACATAATATTTCAAGGGCGAAGTTAGGGGTAGACAAAAGTCTTGATCCTTTGGTTAAATGAAAAAAATTATAATTTCATCATTATTAAAAAAATGATAATTTAAGTCATTTTAACTCAATTTTTTCCTTTTATTTCAAAATTTTGTCTCGATCCTTGACATAGAATTTTTTGCTTCACTCTTAAATATATGTTCATGTGTCGAACAATCAATCCACTTTGGCAGGTTCAACCTTGCTTAGGTCAAGCATGGACAATATTTTTTTTTAATATTGTGCTAGCTTGACTTGAACTCAAATTAAAGAATAATAATTTTGTATTTAAATTTTATTTATTTAATATTTTGTAATATATGAAAAGTAAAAACGGCATCAAGTCGAGTCAATTTCAAGTTTAAACATAGAATTTTTTTCAGAATCAAGCCCAATGTTATAAGAGGTTGAATCGGTTAGATATTTAGTTCTTGGTTCAACCATTTTAAAAATAAAAATCAATATATTAAAAATTCAAAAATATTAAAATTAAAAATCAAATATAAACATTGAAAAAATCTAAAATTTTCATTAAAAATAATTTTTATGGTTCTAGCTATTTTTTCCTATTGAGTTTTAGCTTAATTAAAAAAATCAAATATAAACATAGAAAAAAATCTAAAATTTTCATTAAAAATAAACATAATTAAAAAAGGATTTTTTATGGTTCTAGCTATTTTTTCCTATTGAGTTTTAACTTAATTGGCATGGGCATTGTTGCCAATGCAGAGGGACGTGGGTTTGAGTGCGCTGAAGTGTATTATCCTCCTATTTATAGGTTGGGTAGGAGCTATGCTTAATTCTAAACATTGTCTTAAATAGAGCAAGCAAATATAATAAGAACCTATAATGAGATTATTCAAAAAAAATCTAGTTTTTTTTTAATTATTTGTCACCGATTGAATTGACTAAACCTTCCATTCTCTATTCTATCTGTAACCCAACTCGACCCTACTCGTGAATAGATTTAATATAGTCTTTACCTGAGCCTGTCTGTGATCCAACCAGTCCATGATGACTTCTTCGGATTATCGGCAGACGGGCCCGGGGTGGCATTAGGGGAAAATGTATCAACCCATGACTCAGCATTCTCTTTCATGATATTGGCAGCATCTGTTCCGGAGGTCGATAAGGTGTCGGCCGCACCTTTGACTTCTGTAGTAACCTTGTTTATATCAGGGGAAAACATCTGGAACAACGACCCTTTGGCACTCTCAGCTTCATCTTCTGCAGAGCTTAACACACTTCCGGCGAAGCCATCGAATTGGGTGAATTCTCCTTGAGTTGAAAGGACAAGACCCAAAAAGAATACCACAACCAAAGCAAGCTTCGCCATGGTTTTTGAAAAAAGCTTGAAAAAGAAACAAGAAGAAATGTTGAATGGAAGAGTCTCGGTTCAAATGGATGAAAATCAAGCCAACTTTATAGGTTTTTTTAGGAGGAGGCATTTGTGGCGAGTTCAATGGGCCATTTTTCACTAATTTTTGCTTTCAAATGGCCATACACGACTAAGTCGTTGATAACTTCTATCTCAAGTAATTTTTGTGTTATTAACTTTATCTTGGAACTCTTACAAATAATATTATACTAAATTTAGGCATTAATGTCAATTATTCTTACACAAAACTTAGAACATCGAGTTATCTATTTAAGCTCGGAGATTCTTTAAAGGTAATTTGGATAAAAAAATAGTATATTTGGATACAATAATGGGTCAAACCTAAAGCACTAACTCTGGGTTTGGGTCACTATTTTCATAATCGAATTGGACCGATTAGTCGAACCAAAAGCTGACCAGAGTATTGATCCAAAATAAAGGGTTGGACCAATTGATCAGGCAATCGGTATGGATTGATTAAACTAGGCAATAAAATCGGTCGAACCAACTTTTTCTATTTTGTAAATATATTTTTAATTTTTATGATTTTATTATTTAATTAATTGAACCAAACAAACCAATCAGATTGAGAATCGGTGGTTTAACTGATTTGACCATTAATTCAGATCTAAAAACCTTGATTTGAGTTTTTAGATTTGAGTTTTCTATAAGAAAAAGATCCATTTTAAATGGAAGCTTCAAATTTCACACATTATTCCAAAGATGTTTGGACCGACAGTGATGTTAGAACCAGACCAAATTGAACAATTAAATAATTAAATTGAAAATTGGTGATTTGATCGGTTGTATATATCGAATATAAAGCAAAGTACCATTATCACAGGGGAAGGGAGGGGGGGGGGAGGCAATGCCCTAGCCCCCAAAATGTTAAAATTTCAATTAAGTTCTTTTGAAAACCATAAAAATATAAACAAATATAAGGTGAAATTGCTTTTTTTTGTTGTTGCCCAATATATTCATTGGAGTGAGCCCAATCACTAACCCTTTGTGTCCATTAGACCCATTAAGGGAGTAGATACTAGTCATGAGTTTTCAAGCTACTCAATATCTAGGGTAAAAATGCATTTTAACTCTTATAAAAATATATAATTTAATCGTCAATTTATTTTAACAGTTAACATGGTCAATAACAGAAACCATTAATGGAGGGACTTAATTGATTATTTTAATTAACAAGAGAGGCTTAATTAAATGTGAATTTAATATAATGGTTAAATTGATTTTTTTTTTTTACATTTTTAAGGGTTTTTTTTTTATATGTAAGCCTAAACCAAAATGTTAAAATTGCTAGTTTTTTCCATGTGATGACTGGATAATTAAGGGTGTTCACCGTCCAAATGTGGCATGGGCTTGATTCGCACTAGTCGTATTTGTTGTTCAAGTTTTGCCCTGTTATTGTAATTCACCCAAAAAAATTTACGGTTGTTTTTCATAGATTTGTTTTACATTTAATAGTAAACATAGTTAATTTATATTAATTCAATATAATTTTTCATGTTGCTATAAGTGTTATTGAAACAAAATTGGACCTAGATCAATTACATTAGAAATCAATTGATTTGTTAGTCCAAACGAAGAGGTTGAATAAATCTTTAACGAATTGCTTGGAATAAATGAAAATCAGAAATTGAGAAAAAAAATGACAATTGAATTGGTTGAATATTTTTTATTATATAATTTTCATGATTTTCAATTCTTTCTTTATTTATTTTTGTACCAACAGCCAAACCAAGAACCATCTGACCTGTTTAACCACTTATCCGATTTTTAGCTATAAGAAAAGGTCAAATTCTACTATTAGACATTATACTTTGGGTAAGTTATGGATTTAGTATTTGTACTTTAATTTGATCAATTTTAGTTCTATTCTTTTCAAAATTTGAAATTTTAGTCTGACCAAATGGTAACAATTAAATCTATTTGGTTAAAGTATGCTATTAATTTTATTATGCTTAAAGTTATAGATTTAGTCTATGTTCTTGATTGGATTATTCTTAGTCGCTATATTTTTTGAATTTGAAATTCATGTCATAATGCAAATGATTATCAGTAAATCTATATACTGAATTTTTGTGAGGAATATATGAAAATAACTAGGTGACATAGCATTACATATTCGACAATATGTTGTACACATTAAAATTTGAAAATAACATAACATAATGAGTTTAAAAGTTATCATTTGGCTACTAGAATTTTCAAATTCTAAAAGTACCAAGGATTGAAAATGACCAAATTAAAGTACAAGCACTAAATCCAAAATTTACACAAAGCATGATAAAAGTACGATGGGACCCTTGCACCAAGAGTCAGGTTGCATTTTGCCTCCCTCTAATAAAGAAATGAGTAAATTAGTCCCTATAAGTTAGACTAGAAAACAAATTTGTTATTTATATTAACAATTTCATCCATTTGTATTGTTAAAAACTGATGTGACTGACAAAATAATCAAGCAATGACACATGGCATGCCATATGTATCTCATGTTGATGTACGAATGTCAGTTTTAACAGTAAAAATGGATGAAAATTAGTTTACTCATTCTTTAAGTAGAAGGGATAAAATCTAATCCAACTCCTAATACAGGGGCCTCTATAGTACTTTTAGCCACAAAGTACATGGTCTAATTGCGGAATTTGACCTATGAAAACTATTTTTTTAATAATTAATTTATATGAGATGCTTTTAATAAAAAAACCCTAATAATCTTTCCCCTTTCTTATCAGTCCCTCCACTAAACCCTTAAAATCTTAGCCGTCCATTTCAACACTTAACTTTCAGGGCAACCTATGCCTATACCCTTTTTTCTCGGCTAGTTTTCCGTTCTTATTTTCCCGAGAACCAAACAGAGTGGCTCTTCTCGCTTAATCGCTTGCTTCATTTCATCACTGATCGTTTATCTCTCAGGTAATTGCACTGGTATTTTGCTTGATCGTTTCTAAGTTTTTGAGGAATTCGGCATAGGGTTTTTGGTTTCAATTGCTGATTAAATATGAATTTGAAGCATCTAATTTTTAGGAAATCAATCAATCATATATCAAAATTAAGTCCAAAACCAGCTTCTACAATATCAGCCGCAATATCTACTTCCCTCCATCCAATAAGTGGTGTTCAAAGCTCTGCGTATATTAAAAACCCTAAACCCATTTCCCCTTTTATTAGATGTATTCACTTAACCAGAGAAACTAAGCTAAGTTATGCTAGTGTTGAAGCAAATGTTGTGTCCAGTGATTCTGAGGATGAGGATGATGGGACTACGAAAGAGTTCTTATCTCGATTCGTTTGGATAATGAGAGGGAAGTTATCCGAAGTGTATACGGATTGTGATAAGGAGACGATTAATGGGATGCTTTTAGTTATCGTGGAGAAGGTTGTGGAAGAGATGGAGAAAGGCGGTATTCAGCGGATGGTTGGTTTGAAAGTGGCGATGCCATCGCAAGATTTTAGCGAAGATTTATGGAAGACTGTATGGGAAGCGAGTAATATGGTGTTGGAGGATATGGAGAAGGCGAGGAAGAAGGAGAGAATGAAGCAGTTTTTGCAAGCTGAAGAAGTGAAAGAAATGTGTAGGTTCGCTGGTGAAGTTGGGATTCGTGGGGATTTGTTGAGGGAGCTACGGTTTAAATGGGCGAAAGAGAAGATGGAGGAGAATGATTTTTACGAGAGTTTGCAACGTTTTAGGTCCGGAAAGCAAGAGAAAGGTCGGAATGTCTTGAAGGAACAAGCTGTTGCAGCAGAGGATACACCTGCGGTTGCTTCTCTTCCAAAAAGAAAGGGAAAGATTAAGTATAAGATCTATGGACTGGATTTATCGGATCCTAAGTGGGCTGCAGTGGCTGATAAAATCCATGAGAAAGAGGAAATGCTTTGGCCTCTGGAACCAAAGCCAATATCTGGGAAGTGCAAATTGGTCATGGATAAAATCCTTTCTTTGAAAAAGGAAGATGATCCTTCACAGCTTTTGGCTGAATGGATACAACTTTTGCAACCTACTCGTGTTGACTGGATCACTTTGCTTGATAAATTGGAACAACAAAATCCCGGCATACACTTAAAGGTATAATTTTTCTCCTCATGATGTCACAATAACTTGCACTATACTTTCCTGCTATTGCTTGATTTAAATCCCATGTTATTGATTATCAGTATCGAGTTTTCTTGTCTTGTTTATGTACGTGTGTTTTTCATCCTGTATTATTTCTTCCAAGGTCATGAAAGTATGCTTTTCATTTATAGTTGTATGTTATCGTTCAAACACTCTAGGAGTTGTTTATCCTGTTATTATTTGATTTACATCCCATATTATTGATTATTAGTATTGGGTTTTTCTTGTTCTAGGTAAGATGGTGATATAGTATATCATATATATATGTATGTATGTGCATGTGTTTCATCCCGTTTATTTCTTCCGAGGTCATGAAAGTATGCTTTTCATCTATAGTTATATGATATCATTCAAACACTCTAGGAGTTGTTTATCCTGTTATTACTTGATTTACATCCCATATTATTGATTATCAGTATGGTGATATATTATATCATATATATGTATGTGCATGTTTTCATCTTGTTTTATTTCTTCCTGAGGTCATGAAATATGCTTTTCATTTATAGTTATACGTTATTGTTCAAACACTCTAGGAGTTGTTTATCTGCTATATTTAATTGGATGCATGATTCTCTTCTTGTCCTATTTGAATAACACATGTAAGTACAAGTATTTGCGTTGTAAAATTTGTTACACCTGAGCTACAGGTTCTGAACTTGCTATTATGATTTTGAATGTTTATAGGTTATGGAACTGGTTTTGGGTGAAGAGTCTTTCCAAACAAACGTTCGTGACTATACCAAACTGATCGATGCCTATGCTAAAGAGGATCGTGTAGAAGACGTTGAGAGGATCCTTAGGAAGATGGTTGAAAATGGTATAATGCCTGATAGTTTAACTATCACGGTTCTTGTTCACATGTATAGCAAGGTAGGGAACGTTGCCCGTGCTAATGATGCATTTGAAAGCTTGAGGAACTATGGCTTCCAACCGGACACGAAGGTCTACAACTCAGTGATGATGGCATATATCAATGCTGGTGAACCTCGACAGGGCGAGCAATTACTAAGAGAGATGGAAACAAGAGACATCAAACCCTCGGAAGAGATTTACATGGCATTGCTTCGGTCTTATTCTCGTAGAGGTGATGCTGTTGGAGCTGGACGAATTGCGAACAGCATGCAATTTGCAGGATTTCAACACAATTTGGAGTATTTTGCATTGCTCGTGGAGGCATACGGGCAAGCCGGTGACTATGATCAAGCCAGGAGCAATTTTGACAACATGATAAAACTCGGACATAAACCGGATGACAAGTGTACCGCTAACATGATTGCTGCTTATGAGAAGAAGAATTTGTTAGATAAGGCCTTAAATCTTCTAATGGAGCTAGAGAAGGACGGTTTTGAACCCGGCATAGAAACATATACCGTTCTTGTGGATTGGTTGGGTAGATTGCAGCTGGTTGACGAAACCGAAAAGTTACTAGACAAGATTGCGCAACTAGGCGAAGTTCCTCCTTTAAAGGTTCACGTAAGCCTCTGTGATATGTACTCGAGGGCTAAATCCGAGAAAAAAGCTCTACAAGCTGTTGGAGTTTTGGAAGCTAGGAAAGATGAACTAGGTCCCTGTGAGTTTGAGAGAATTATAACTGCACTTTGTGCAGGTGGATTCGTGCAAGATGCTCAAAGGATACTTCAATTGATGGAAGCTAAGGGCTTTGCTGCATCGGAACAAGTGAAATTCTCCCTATCGGCATCTCAGGTTTTCAGCCAGAAAAGACCCAAGACATAACCTACTCGTTTAAAACCTGGTATGCTGCTATGATGTTTTTTTTTTAATTGTCAACCTAATTTTCTTTCGAGACCTTGAACATGGTTTTCATTTTTGATTATTGGTTGAACCATTGCAATGTTCATTTCAAGCATAAATTAGTTTTCTTATTATTAACATCCGAAATTTCATACAGTAGAAGAATCAAATTATGTCAATTATATGCAATTTTCGGTTTTATTGAACTACAATTGCATTGCAATGAAATGAAAGAAGACGTCTATATTGTAGAAATGTATTTGTTCTAGTAGTATTCCCCTTTAATGAAGTCATTGAGTCGTTTCAATTCACCATTTTGTTGTTCCACCACAGCTCGTACAACGTCTACTATTGAAACCATGCCGACAATTCTCCCGTCTATCACCGGAACATGTCGTATGTGATTGTCTGAGGGATCGTTATCAAGGATGGTTGATGTTATAAAATTCAAAGGGAAAAACTATGAGTTTTGAGATTCTTAAAACACTCTGGCAATGAATAAACTAAGTTTACCTGTCATGAGTTGCATTGCTTGAAGAATGCTTGTATCAGATTTCATTGTGATTAATTTGTTCTGTTTCATAAAGGACAGGTTTTAATGGTAGCAAGAACATAAATATATAAAAGGGAGTAATATGCCCTTTGGTACTTGGTTTTTTTTTTCTAATTTGATACATAAGTTCAGCTTTAATGTTTAATTTAATATCCAGATCAAATGTTTGATATGTATGCTGTACTAAAAAAAACATAAGTACTTAATTGGGATTGAAAAAAAGTTTAGGTATCAAATTGAACATTAAAAGTAAAAAAATCAAGTGCCAAAGCAAACATTGAATCTATACTCTAGTATGAAATTGGGAAAGAAGTTTAGATATTAAATTAAATGTTGAAATTAAATTCTGGTATCAAAAAATGTTTGGATAGCGAGAAAATACCTCATCTGTCATGATTTCCCCCACTCTTGTGTATTTTGGTGATCTCCCTTGCCCAATGATCTTTCTCAAGTAGTCTAAGGGGGGGAAAAAAGGCTAAAAGGTTAGAAAATTTTATTTATAAACTCCTTGTGATGATTGAAACTTGCATGTTTATTGATTACTCGTGAATAAATATTGGATCATTAACAACATAATTGGTCAATGGTCAAGAGTAGACAGAGAGAACCGAGAGCCTTGTGTAAGGATTGAGATAATGTTATAAAGTTTTGAGAGAGACTCCAAAGCTAAAATTTATAGGTCTTAAAAATAAATAACTAATTTTTAGGAAGGGTGAATAACCGGTTTTCCATGTGCTCAAAGGGCTCAAATTAAATTATTAATATTTGAAAGGGAATAAAAATAAAATTTTCTCTAGAGGTTTACCTCTAGTTTCATCCTTAAATAAACTTATCAATTATAATCCGAATATAAAAACTCAATTCACATAACTCGAATCTAGATTAAAAAAAGAAGAAGCATACAACTCAATCATGAATTGATTCAAACCCCAAATTGACTTAAATTTAAAATAGCCTAAAAATGACCTAACTCAAAAAAAATTGAAGCGACACACACAAATGATCCAAATCCAAAATGACTTGTACTCAAAATAACTAGAAACTGAGATGACCTGAACCAAAATGAACAAAAAAAAATTTTAAAACTCAAATTCACCCGAACTGAAGACCCATCCATTCCATCTAATTGACAGGTTTAGTCTAAAATCTAGATAGTGAGCAAAAAAATATAAATGTTACATATTTCTTTTACCTCTTTCTGTGATGATCCCTGCAACATGTAGTTGATCTCCTGGTTTTAACACCACCAATGACCCAATGTTATGTTGTGCCATCTGCAAAATTTCCCTTGTGTCATTTTAATAACAAATATTCTCCAGACCAAACCAGACCAGACAATCACAGTAAAATTGTTGTATGATACTTGCATTCTTCATGGCATCATCGACATTGTCGTTGACCCGACACCAAAGCCAAGACCCGACGTTTTCTTTGCCTTTACTGATCAATACATCTGCTACTGTAATGTTTTCTAATCCCTTTTCCTCTGTTTCCACGGAACCGGTACGCGAGAACATGTTTTTCCGGTTATGTCCTCCCGAATTTCTTAGAATTGCTAGCTTGATTCTTTCCTGCCAGCAAGATCTTAGTCCTTGGATCAATCCTTGCATTATGTTGGCACTGTAAATCAAAGATCAGATACAAATGTATGTGTCTATATATATATACATTTTTAGAAGTGTATGTATAGGTTTTACATTATAATGCAGAGTTGCATATACCTTAGAAAAGCAGCTCCTTGGACAATTGACAAGGAAGCAAACTAGAATATTGTTTTGATCCACTTGTCTTAAAATTTATATTTAGAGAAAGGGAATACATTACTTGATTAACAAGACAAAGTAAAAGGAAAACTTTTGGTCTGCTATTATTCATTTTGTCTTTTTGAGAAGATTCCTTTCCTTGCCTCCCATAACCAGAAAGCTAACAATTGTTTCCATGGATTAGAGAGATGGAATAAAGTATCAAAACCAAAATATAGTATGAATCTCTTGGCTTTGTTTACACTAAGTTATAATTAGGGTTAATATAATTTTTGGCTCTTGAACTTGGCAATTAAATTCACTTGGTATTTGTACTTTTTTTTGTCCATTTTGGTAAGTGAATTTAGCAACTAGGTCCATTTTGGTCATTGAGCTTGGAAAAATGTAAAAGTTCAATGATGCGGCACCTAAAAGAAGTGGACTTAACACGATCTCAGAGAGTCATATAATCAAACTTTAAAATTTTTCCAAGTTCAGGATAAAAAAGGACTTAGTTGTAAGTTCAGGTACCAAAGTGGACTAATAAAAAGTACAAGTATCAAAGTGAACCTAATTATCAAGTTCATGGGAAAAAGTTGCATTAATCCTTATAATTATTAGGTCAAATCATGGTTTTAATCCTTCTACTGCGCTGAAATTTGAGATTTAATCCTTTTAATTTGACATAATTTGGACCCTCCACTGTTATAATGTTATAACATTGTTAAAAGTTGCCATTAAAATGATGATGAGGATTTTGTTGTTAATAAATTTCTTATGGTAAAGATAGGTCAGATAACTTTCTTATGGTAAAAATCCACGTCACTACTATTAACAATGCTATCATTTTGGACCTATTAATAACATTATAATAGTAGAGGGGCCAAATTACGTCATTGAAAGGGTTAAATCTCAAATTTCAGCATAGTATAAGGACTGAAACCATAATTAGACCCACATGACTCACGTGGGTGGAACTTGTAAGTATGGTTTATGCATTTAAGAAAAGAATAACAGAGACATGGAATGTAAGTAACTATGAAGGCAACAATGAGAAAACACTAGATGCTATCCCTACTATACAAGACAAGATAAAAAAGCTTACCTTAAGAATCCAGAATATTGCGTGAAATGATTTGTCCTTTTGGAGAAGCAAGAAGAAAGCCATGTTCCAAAGGCATCATCAGACTTTGAACCTATATATGCATACCAGACATCAGATGTCAGTTATATCATTGGCAAACACCGCCCATCTCGATTTTCAATCGTTGTTTTCTTGTCTTCTTTTTTCTGTTTTCTCGTTGTCATATATGGCAGAACGGAGGCAACTTTTTCGTTTCCGACTCCCGTGGCTGTCAGCTGCAGCCACTCCACGTCCTACAGCTCAAAGTGAAGTCCCTTCCCAACCAAGCACTACGACATCTATCCAACAGCCACCATTTCGGCCTCCAGGGATCGCACCAGTACAGACTGCTCCTACGCAGGCTCGAGTGCCAGGGCAAAAGACAGAACCCCAGCCAGATGCAACATCACGTCCAGCTACTTCACGGCCAACATCAACGCCTCGACATAAAATCAGAGGTTCTTCAGTTCCACCATCAGCATCTCGTAGAGTAACAGACAAGCAAGGGATGTCTCGGCCAGTATCAGCATCTCATGGAACAGTTCAAACTCAGGCTACCTCTCAAACGTGGTCACCAGCAAGGGCTATCTCTGTGCCCCCATCTCCATCTCGCATGGTTTCTCAGCCTCAATCAATAGCGCAGGCAGTCTCCAAGCAACAATCTTCATCCCGTTTGGCCTCTCAGCAAACATCTCCACAACCCTCTTCTCCATCACTTCGAGACGTGTCTGCACCAAAAGATTCTCCAACAGCTATACAAGAAAGGTCCCAACCTCCAAGTTCTACTCAACCCCCACCATCTGCCTCTCATCAACAGACTCAACCATTTGGTGTTGCAGAAATTGCACCAATTACTGGCACAACTATGGAAACACCTTCAGCACCACTAAAGCCAAAGGAAAGAGTGGAAAGGAAGAAGGTTCAAGAAGAACACGGGAAAGCAACAGCAAAGGGTTCAACTCATGAAGAGCCAGAGCAGGGAACAACTACAAAACTCCTTGCTGCAGCAACAGATGCTGGGACAAAAACCAAAGAGCAGTTAATGGCTGCTCTGGAAACAGGAAAACGACACCAGCAGAAGCAAGATGATATGGAAATAAAGAAGACATTGAAAACCTCAAGCAATGATGAAAAACAAATCAAAACCGTGAGTTCAGCATATCCAAGAAACTGGAGCATACCAAATAAAGCTCATGAAAAGCATGTCTCTTCAAATTGGGAACAAGTTCCCCTCCAGAACGAGATCCGAGAAGATGTTTGTAAGTTTGTTCATAAGCTCACCACAGAGCAACTGGAGCTACCTACAGATGAAAAATCAATCAGTGTCGTAACACTAGCCGGAGAAAATAGAGGGGCATCTTTTCACTTAGGTTCAGAATCAAGCAAAAAGGAGGGATTAGTTCATATTCACCGGGGTTATAAGATCAACCCGGATGACAGCCCTGATGCTACCACTGATGGAGAAGAAAGCTCCAGGGGAAGGAAGCCTAAGGATTCAGTAACCAAAGAAAATCCAGCATCAACAGCATATGCCAATAATAACATACAAAGCATTAATAATTCAATTGTGTGTGAAAGTTCTGTGAATGCAAGAAATCCAGGTGTTTATCTGGAACTTATACACAATTTAGCAGAATCAACCAAGTCTAAAGCAAAGGAAGAGCATACCGAGCCAGGCAAGACTAGATTTAATATCACACCAGCAGAGAAGCGTACATATGAACCTACGGTACGAAGAAGATGCCTCAGAGGGCTTTTTGCAGAATCAAGTGACTCGGACCCTGGTAATCCTGAAAAGCCTCGACGACACGGTTGTCGCTTCAACTGTGGGGGAAAGAACAAACAAAAGGAGATGGAGGATCTCTGACCATATAAATCGCAACTTTGTAAGAATTACCTGCCAGTTTTCAGACAGCATATGCAAACAAGATATAGAGAATGATAACTATACATTGATAATAATGATGCCATATTGTCCACAGCCAAGCTCCAGATCCATAACCTTTTGTAATTTCATGATATATTGTTATGTAAAGCAAAATGCATTTTGTACTGCAATCTGCAAGTAAATACCAAGAGGGAGAAAATTTCCTCAGATATTTTTCATGACAGTAAATGTAAAAGCTGCAGCATGTGATAAAACTATGTGGTAATAGGGGGAGTCTGGTAAGTGCCTTTCAAATATATATATAGATACTAAACTTAGCATTACAGAAGCATGTAGATTGCAGAGTAATGAAGGCAGTTGCCAGTGAAATGGCTAGCCTAACGTACATCCAAGGAGAATATTTACAAATTACAACCAAAATATAATGAAAACTAGCATAATCATGCCAGTAGAGGGAACAAGAGAATTGTTATTCACATACTGGTTTTGTATCAAAGCTGCTTAAGCAGATTGCAAATGCTTGGAAGGCAGAGAGTGGATAACAATAATCCATGGTGAAAATGTCCTTGCCAATCTTCCCAAATTGCAGAATCACGTTTTCTTGTTCAGTTATTGTAACATTTTCACTAGGCTCCACAGCAGCCACCAACTGGAAATTCTTTACGGAAGCCACTGTAACTCGTCCTTTAAAATTTAAGCACCAACACTGCAACTGCTCATGCCATCTAGGAGCTTTATTTTTCAAGACTAAGGGTACATTTTGCATTGATCTCGAAGTGGACCCAACTTGTGGCCTTCTTCCTGCTGAATCTAACAAGGGAGAAGAATGCTCATCAAGGCAATTTGTAAATGCTGTAGGCGTAGGAGCAGTTCCTCCTTCAATGGCGGAGACGGGGATCGAGTTCATGATACACTGCATTCTCCTTGGACCTCTAGTGCGAAGAATATTGAGCTCATAAGATATTTTGGCAGTGTTATAGTTACTCGTAGTTACCCTTGGAGCCACCTTCCCTGGATGAGTTTTTCGACACGATTCGCAACTGGAGCAAACCGTAGAATCTCTTGAAGGTTGACTGTCGAAAATGTTGAACTTGGTCCCCAGGAAATTAGACCTGTTAAAGCTCCACACTTAAATTCCACAAAAGAAGGAACCAACCAATCCTTAAGAAAGTAACAGTTCAACATATCTAAAAGCTTACCTGAGTTTTCCAACATACTTGTTGCTTGATCTAGAGAAATCATCCCCAACTAAAGATATAACAAAATCAGTACCAGTGGCCCTTCTGACCCTTTTTGCTGCTAGTAACAGTTTACTCAACTCACCTGACAAAGCTTTAAATTCATAACATACTAATAAATATCAGTTATATGAACATAATACTAAGCTGAAACACAGTTTTAAGAATTGTTGAGGTAAGCCAACTCTTTTAGGAGAAGTCTTCTAAGTGTCATCCGTCAAGCAGCCGATTAGACCCTCAACAATGTCAAGGTAGCTCAAGTGGTACCGTACTTGCAAGTATGTGGATTATAAGCTTTAGGTTGATGGATCGAGTCCCCCAAACGTAGGTGATTTCCATAATTATTGTTATGCGCTATACCAACATCTCTCCTCTGAGCATTGCAAGTCGTATCTACACCGAGGTGCTCTCCCTCCATGACTGTACACAGGACAATACCTTGACATTGTTGGGGTTCAACCCACTGCTTAGTGGACAACACTCAAGACTTCTCCCTAAGGAGTCTCCCCCTCAACAAGAATCAGAACACACATTTTCACCCAAAAAAATAGAAAAATTACCAGGACTGAGTCCCATATACAATCGAAATGTTGAAGTTGCTCTCTCCCTTCTAATAAAGCATTGAATCGGCGTATCCCTTGGTCCAGGCTTTAAAAAAACAGACATCCGATTTTTTCAATCATAAATAGCAAAAAAAAAAAAAGAGGTAAAAATATATCAAATTTTACCTGCTTTAAAGATATTGGGAAAGTTAAGAAGCCACAAAGCTCAGGTGTTTTAACAATGTCTTTAGTAATTTCCCTCCATGAACGGCAAACTGAAGCACAAGTAACCACATCTCTCCTTCCAGGCCAACATTGTTCCCTTTGTTCTACTCTTTGAATTATATCTAAGAGTAATTCCGGAGGCAAATTTGCCCATTGCCGTTGTTCGATTTGTACAGTTAAAGAACCAGGTGAGCCAGGTGAAGAAGAGGAAGAAGCTTCTGGAGTAATATGAGCTTGACCTCGACGAAGCCTATGTCTCTTCCTTGAACTTTTATTTGATATATTCCCAATCTCCCATACAAAGCTTGTAAATGACATTTTCAAAGCTAAATTGAAATAATAGGGTTCTAAATTGTCAAAAAAAGAAAGAAAAGAGAGAAACCTTTGATACAGAAACAAAAAATTCTTCGAAAAAATGGGAAAAATATATCAAAATTTACAAAACGGAGAGACAAATTCATCGGAGAACTCGAAACGACGAGATTGAAAATGAGATGTAACACAATTTACAATCACATGAAAGAGAGAATCTCAATCTAATAATTTTACTGTTTTTTGAAACGATTAGACCAGTGGTTTGGTTGTTCGTTGTTTTCTTTTATTCTTTTCTCTAGCTCCGCCTCTCTCCATCTTCGCCGTCTCCGTCGTTACCGCTGCCGTAAGTTGCTCTGCGATTGTGAGGATTACCACACAATGAAGGTTCTGCTTTTTTGCTTTTCTCTTTCAGGTTCTCTTTGATTATAATTTAAACAAAACCGGGTTTTTTGTTTTATTGTTAATTTTCCGTTAATTTTAATTGGCGGGCTTTTTATGTGTTGGTTAACTGTTTGAAATATATATATATTATTAAATGTTTAAAATATAATTTATATTAATACTTATATATTTTATAATTAAATTTAAAATTATTTTTATTATTTAATATTAATTCACCAAAAGTGTTAGTTTTTTTAAACTAATCTCAATATCAGTCAGATTAATAATAAGTTAATGTTTTGATCATTCAACTTTAAAATGTTATAAAATTGTCATTAAATTATTTAAAAGTTTTCATTTAAATCATGAAACTATTAAAACCACAACCGCATGACATTTTATGTTTACATCGTCTGCATCAATCAAAAGCACCCATTCTCTCTCTCTTCTACAATTCAATTATTTTCATGAAACAACTTTAGACATCATGAATCTGCGAACCAAAATTTATACAGTTTTTTTCTTTAATCTCCGACACTAAACGTTAGATCGACTTAGATCTAAGGCATGTTCTTTTACTTGTCGATGGGTATTGATCCACCGTATCTATCGTCAATTCATCGTTTGGAGCTCATTAGTCAAACATTTAAAAAAAAAACTTAACAACTCAGTGACTTAAATAAAGACTTTCCAATAATTTAGTGATCATTTTGCACATACCAATCAAACCCTTGAATAGGAAAATAATGTGTTTAAATAATATAGTCTTCTTATACTAACAACAATGCATATGCCAATCGAACTAAGACTCAATCAATGATCCATTTATAAAACTAAAAAGCTTATACAAATAATTATTTTATATACATAAGATAAGCATTTACCTTAATTAATATGTTTCCAAAAGGAACTCTAATGTATAGGAAAATGATTTTGTCATGCATGCTTTGAATTATTGCAAGGAATGCCATCATTTTTTTTTTCACTTTTATATAGTTAACAATATATTTAATTTATTAAATAATTTGATGCTAATCTTATTTAATCTATCGAATAGGTATTCCCTTTTCGGTCGAAAACAATTATATAATTTTTATGCATTTTTGCGGGTTGAGTTGATTCCCTGTCCAATCGATTTAAGTTAATTAATTTGAGTTCCGAGATTTTCATGTCATCTTTGTTCAAATCATTTTACGATTTAAATCATTTTGGATCTGGGTCATTCTAGTATGTTCGTTAAGTTCTTATGTCAAGTCATTTCATGTTTTATCATTTAAGTTAAAAATCTAGATTCGAATCATTTCGGGTTCAAGTCTTGTACTTCATACTAGACGTTGGAATTTAATTCATGTCATCCTAAATTTGAATCATTTTAAGTTTAAAGCATATTTGAGATTGGATTAAATGAATTGAAATTGTTAGTTTTTTATTTATTTATTTTATGATGAGATGGAATAAATCATGTAGGGATTAATGTGAGGATCCCAACATTAGGGTCCACTCACCAACCGGCGAAACCTAGAGGAGACCCTTGAACTGACAGCCGAAAACTGCTGGTAGTGCTTTAAAATAGTAGTATTATTATTTTAATATGAATTTATGGGCTTAATAAAATGAATTCATAAAGTTAGGGGGGCGGGGGGCAAGAAAAGGATTTCAAAAGTTTAATGTGGGGTTTAGATTGTGGTGAATGCTAGCTACAAACTGGATTCTGCATATAATTTTATGGAATATGAAACTCAGAGTGCTCTTCCATGGCCACCAAAATATTTCCCACCTGAATTATCATCGAGTTGTTACTTTTTTTTTATATTAGAAATTAGATTGTATTTTGTTTATTTTATTTAAAAAATTGGTAAATTAATCTTTGTACATTAAATCAAAGAATCTTTCTGTTAAAAATTTCATCCAGTTAAAAATTGGTCCATGTACGTCAATACAAGTTACATGTGGCACGCCAAGTGTAACTGTTTGATTATTCCGTTAATCACGTCAGTTTTTAACGGTAGAAATAGAAGAAATTTGTAATAGAAAGGACATGTTTACTCTTTGATTTAACGTATATGGACTAATTTACTCATTTTTTAGTAAAAAAAATGTAATCCGATTCTCAGTATAATAACTTTCATAATACTTTTATCTAGTTTGAATGAATTTGAGCTAGTCACTATGGGCACATGCCTTTAAAATTTTCAAAAAAAATTGTGAGGATTAAGGAGCATTATTTTTTAATTGAAAAGTTTTAATTGACAACTTTTCAAGGACTTGATGAAAATTTTTTAAATTGGGGAATTGAGGGCACAAGGCTCCCACTAACTCCTATTACGTTAGGTTTAGATTAGGTTAATTCAAATTTGGTCGAATCAAATTTTAAAATTTTATGATCTTTTGAGGTTAAAAGGTCGTATCTTTCAAGTCTAAATTATTTGAACTTAAGAGTTAGGTTTTCTGGTCGAATCAGAATTCAATGAGTTTGAACTATTGATTCTTTTATGATCAAATCAGGATAAGTTGAATTTTCGTTTAAATTAATCGAATCGAGTGTTCAAGTTTGGGTCCGGACAAATTCTAGCTAATTAAAGTGCTAACTTCTGTGCCTATCTGTTTGTATTGTAAAATAAGGAAAAAAGGAAAAGGAAACTGATTGCTTTAGTTGTGAACTTTCTAGTATTGGGATATAAGAACATATAAATGCAGACAAGCTTTACAATGAGGTCAAGTAGAAGCAAAGCAAAGCAAAAATTAAAAAAAAAAGGGTTAAATTACACACTTAGTCATTCAATTGTTAACAAGTTTTTATTTTCGTCACTCAACTCTAATATTTTTCGATTTACTAACATTATCGGCATTTGATAATTTGGTTATTTCTTTGTTAAATCATTAACATAATGATGACTTATCCTTATTTATTGGCATACTAACAAAGTTAGCTACCCAATGTTTACAAATTCTATCAATTTGATCCAATTCTAAAAATCAATAAATTTAAGCCTCAATTTTACATATCTTATCAATTTAGCCCGATTCTAAAACAATCATAAAATATATTTATATTTTCAATAAAAATATTTAAAATTTTTAAAAATGGCATGAAGTGAAATATGGAGCCCCTTTTTTACCCCCATCATGCAGGATGTGTATGGTATTGCCATTTTGGTTGAATTATTAAGCAAAAGGTAATGTGACTTTTTTTTTATTTATATAATAATCATTTTAGTTTTTTAATGTTTATAAATTTATTAATTTAATCTTAATTCTAACAAAATTAATAAATTTAACTCTCAACTTTATAAAATTGTTAATTTAGTCCCTATTTTAAAAAAATTCAAAAAAAAAAGTTAGTATTTTAAAAAATATATCATGAAGTGAGATGTGGAGCCCCTTTTTTCATGCAAGAAGTGTATGGCATTACCATTTTGGATGAAAATAAATAATCTTTTTTTGCAAGTTGGAAGTTTGCCAAACAAGTAGGGATGCCCACAAGGACATAAACTTGATAAGACTTAGATAAGATTTGGGTGTTAGGGGCAACTATTAGTCTCCCATTGCAAATAAAAATGCAAATTAATGATGAAATTTTTTGGTATGTCAACCAAATTATAGTCCCTATTTTACCTAATGTGTTTTGATTACAAAAGTCACCTACTTTTATTTTCAAAATTAGTATTTGTGTCAACTTCATGAGCATAAATTAGTATTTTCTTCTTTAAATGTTCATCGTCTTCTCAAAGTTAAAGCATAGCTCTTCAAACTCAAACTCATGAATTCTTCGTATAGGAGTCCATTTTCCGAAAGTCATTAAAGTCTTAATTTTTATATTTTCTTTAATGTTTATTTATTTTGCCATTAAAGTCTTAATTTTTTTTGGGATCACTTTGGTCCTTAGCTTTCAAAGTTTAGTCAAAATTCTTTGTTTTGGATGGAAAAGTTGATTGCACCATTAAAATTTTAATAGCATTGACGTGGCTATTGTGTGGCAAACTACATGAATTTTAATCTTGACATAGATATTTTTTTTTTAAATTTGTTAATTAAGAGTAAAATATTATAGGCTAAATAGAGTGAATGCAAAGGGCCAAGTAGGTGCACTCCCCCTAAAAATGGAAAATTACATTTCAACCCCTTAAAATAATTAAATTATAAATTTATAATGGTAAAATTGCACTTTGACGCCTCAAAATGAAAAAAAAAACTATGTTTAATCTTTTTTTAAAATGATGAAATCATAAACTAATATATGATAAAATTATATTTTGACTCTCAAAAATTTATAATTCAATTTCAACCCTTTTAAAAAAATTTCTAAATTTGCCCCTAGAGTTAAATTTATCATTATATTTTTCTCGTAATGGTACCAAGAGTTGTGTGGTTATAAAACCTTAAGAGAATCTGTGCGGTATTCAAAGAGAATAATACCGATCCGTATTTGTGTTGTCGATGTGGAGAAATTTCACGAAGGTCATTGTTTTGGCTTTCCTTTGATGGTGATTAAAGAACAAAAGAGAGAAAAAAAAAAAAGAGAGCAAAATATACATACATACATATAGAATATTGTAACATATGGTTGGTACTATTTTGTTGTTGCTTCAATAGCTTGTAGTGAGGCTAAATAATATAAAATGGGGGAATTGGTACTGTTTTAAGACAAAGTGGGTGAAACAGAAAAAGGCAGAAAGTTTATGATACAAGAAAGAACCAAATTAAAACAAAGTGAGGAGTTGCTTGTATTCTACCCCTATGGATAATCAATAATGTAGATAGGGACTGTTTAATTAAATATTTCCATTACTTTTTCTTTTTTATCCCTTTAAAACCTTTTTGTTGCGATTAAGGCTAAAGTCTAGACTTGTTTAAGGATCGGGAAATTTAATTTTTTTTAAGTTTAGTTTGGGTTTATATTTTTCAACCTTGGCCCGTTTTATTATTCAGAAATAATATAAATATAAAAAATAATTTTGGTTAGAATATGTCGTATGTTCTTCTTTCAAAATTTGGAATTTAATTCTTTTACTTCTATTTTCAAGAATTTAATCCTCTAATTTTTAATTTTCAAAATTCAAGACTAATTGCTAACACTTAACATTTGTTGTTAAATTTTTATTCTTGCATTTTGAAATTTAAAAAAAAGAGTTAATAGCCATGTAACTAAAAAATAACTTTGTAATGAACCTAAATTTAACAAAATAATTTTAACAAGATTAACAATAATACTTGAATTTTAAAATCTAAAAAGTAAGGGATCGAATTTTTAAATATAAAAGTATAAAAACTAAATTTTAAATTTAAGAAGAATAGAAATAAGAACCGATCACATATTTTTACTATTTTCTAAACAGTTCAACATTTAAGTTTAAACTTAATTTCTTTTAAACTTAAATCTTGACCCAACGCATAAACACTATATCCGAGCTTTTCAAATAAAATAAAGTTTACTATCTAAAACATTTTTATGTTATTGGGCCTGCAACATATCAGGGTCTACTATCATTTGGTCTTCAAGGTTCTAAATGGGAGACTAATTCCCTTCTATAGGCTCAATTAAGAATTTATATAGGGTAAAATAAGTAGGAGTGACTCAATTATAAAATGATCATTTAACTATTAGTAAATTTCTTTTTTTGTTACTCAACCATAATAAGTTACAAAATGATCAATCATTATTCAATTTTATCTTTTTTGGTCACCAGGCTAATATAAAAATGAAAACACTAAAACATCCAATGAAGTTGGTTGACCAGAAAAGATAAAATTGAATAGTCGAATGACTATTTTATAACTTTTCATAATGGGTGGCCAAAAAAGAAATTTACTAATAGTTAGATGACCATTTTGTAACTTTTCATAGTTGGATGACTAGAACAGGGGAAAAAAACATAGTTGAGTGACTACTAATGTTGTTAACTCTTTTATATACTGCAAAAGAAAAAAAATAATGACTAGGTAATTTTAAGGGATAAAATAACATTTAATCTCTTAACTTATAATTTTTCCATTTTGGTCTTGAATTCTTTTGTTCGTATTAGTCTCAAAACTTGATAGTTCTTTTAAATTTACCCAATTTAATATTTAAATCTAAATTATATTAAGTTATGATGATGTTTGTGTCACATTATCACCTAAATTTTAAAAATAAATTAAAGATCAAATTAACAAAAATTACCAAATTTAAAGAGTAAAGGTTGCATTATCAAGATATGGTCAAATAAAACACCCAACAGGATGCACTATCCTTACTATTAAAAACAATGCCATCATATTATTATAAACTTGGCCATTTTATTCGAGTTGAATAAATTAGAGTTAAAATTTGATTTAAACTTATTTAGAATAAGAAAATTAAAAAGTTTAACCTAAATTAACACAAATTCGAACAGATTCAAATTTGAAATTGATTTAAGCTTGAATTGACTCAAAACTTAAAGTAAGTACAACTCGAAATGGTTAAATTTTATAATGACTCGTACTGAAAAAATTAAACATTAAACTTGAAATGATCCAAACTCGCAACGACCCAGTTGAAAATCACATTCCTTAAACCTAGAGTTATCAAAATCTACAATGATTTAAACCCAAACCTAAAATGTCCCGAGCTCAAAACCAAAATGAACTAAATCTAAAATTGACCTAAAGTAAATTATTCTAAAATTTTAAATTCTAAATTCACCGATCCAAATTCATCTTACCCGACCAATTGATTGGTGTGCATCAAATACATAAATAATCACTTTATTGACGCAATAACTAATAAACTAGCTTCAACCTCAAGTTATGACATCTTCATATACTCCATGAAATCTAGGTTTGAATTATCATTGTAAAAAGAAAAGACACTAATAAACTAGCCTTAATTATATGCTATGGAACAGAAGACAAACCTTGCACTTGCAGCTATTTTAGTTCAACCATTTATCACCTCGGGCTCCAACAAGAAGATTCCTGGTTGTTCAAAGCCCATGGCCTAGATGGTCTCTGATTAACAACATAATATTATATAACATGCATTCATATGCACACATGTGTATATATATATAAAACTTGATTGGAATCATTAGTTAGAACTAATAAATCATCTGTTAGCTTCCTCAACTAACCTTATTCTTCCAAACTTAGACAATTCACACTAGGACAAAAATCAAGCTCGGCATCCCCCTAAATATGAAGCTGTCAATGTCAAACATATCATCTTTTTCAAAAGAAAAGAAAAAAACCAGCAATCATACAGTATGTTTTTCAATATCATAAAATAAATTGTGTCATTTTCAAGAGACAACAAGCCAAAGTCTAAAATTTGTGAACTAGTCGAAAGTCTAACATAACAAATCATTCAATAAACTCAAGGTTTTGTTTTTCATTAACCTACTCTACCCAGTAATTTTGTGTTTTTGGTATAGAGAGTCAATATATCTGAAAATATTTGCTTTCTCTGATTATTTTTTACAATAATTACGTAACAAATTTAAACCGGTAAAAGTACCATGAAGTTCCTAGTAGTCAGATTGCATTTTGTCTTTTTTATTTAAAAAAATAAACAAATTAGTCCATATATACGTTAAATTAAAGAGCAAACTGCTCTCTTTTGCTAAAAATTTTATCCATTTTTACTCTTAAAAACTGGCATGACTGACAGAATAACTAGACAGTTACACGTGGCACGCCACATGTACCTCATTCTAGTGTATAGGAATCAGTTTTTAACAATAGAAATGGATGGAATTTTTCATAGAAGAACCAATTTGTACTTTAATCTAACCTACATAGATTAATTTGTCCATTTTTTTAGTAAAAGGAGCAAAAGTGCAATTTAACTTCTAATACAAGGGCCTCCATGCTACTTTTACCACTTAAACCTAATGACGGTGGAATTGAAACATACAGTTTCTTTGAAGGGTTATCATTGAATTTAGCTGACACTGATCAGCAACCCCATTGCTTTTTGAAAGACTTTGCTGGCTAAGCTTTCAAGTTCTTGAAACCAGCTCCAGTTATGGTGTTCGGTTGTTGTGGATGTTGTTGCTGCCTCCATTTGAGGTGAAGATATGCTTGCATTGCTTACTTGTTCCACTCCATATCCAATCATTCTCCTATCTTTTATTCCCACATTTTTCTGACCTGCAAAAGGCAAAGGAAAGCAAAAACAATTCAAACATAACATTCAGACATGAAATACTAAAAGAAGTGAAGATTTTTTAAGCTCTTACCATTCATTTCCAACAAGGGTTTGGAAGATTCTGACCAGAGAACAAGGGTTGGGGTGATTATTGTAAGAAATGCCCAAAAGAAGAATATCACAACAAAGGTTCTATCACCCATTTTTCTTTTCCTACGGAATATTGTTGGAGAGATTTAATGTAAGGTTTTTTTAGAGAGGGCTAGCTAGGGGAAGTGACAGACACAAAAAAACCTTCAACAATTAGCTGGCCATGTTTAATGAACAATGCTATTATAAAACTTAATACTCAAATTGTAATATTCTTTTCCTTAAGTAATCAAAGTCAAATACAAACAAAAAAAGAAAAAGAAAAAAGAAACTCATGGGGATTACTGTGGCTCAGTTGTTGGAGAGGTGTTCTCTAAGACGTGTGTGTAATGATTAGGCATCCATCTGGCATTGTATATATCATCATCCCTCAAAGTCAATTTTCTTGAAGAATTTCCCCTGCACTCAGTTTATACAACCACCATTAAAATACCATATAATTCACAAGTTAAAATAATTTTTAAAAGCCTCAAATAGTGTTATCAAATCTTGAAAAGATTCCCAAGAAGCTCTCCTTGATGACTGCTTGACAACTACCCTTTTCTTCATACCATCCACAAAAACCAACATCAGGTCAACAAACAACAATGCAAGCAAAATAAGTTTTTGAGCAATGAGTATTCTTATTAGCTAAAAACATGGGGGAAAAGGGCCTAAAACCTAAAGCAATGAAAAGAAAATATATATTGACTAATAGTCTGATACATGGGAAGAAGCTTTAGAGAAAGAAGATTAACCAATTTTGATGTGGAACATAGTTGATCATTCGAAATAAAAACCCGGAATTCCCAACATAAATACATACATACGGTTAACGACTCTTCCTTCTAAAGATAACCTTGTTATGCCTACACCTCACAAGATCACCTCACAACCCGCCAGCCACGCGGAGTGTTCCACGAGCTAAGATCTCCTGCAAGAACAAAATCCTGCTGACGAGGGCCAATGAACTCTCTACCTCGCAAACCCACAGCACGGGGAACACACATCTGGCAAAGGTGACATATACGTACATCGTTATTTACCCGCTGTCCTAACAAGACAACTTATACTTGGGAGGAAATTTGTCAATAATTTGACTGAGCTCCGTGAATATGGAACCAATAAGAGACCGACATGTGGCACCGCAAGAAAGAGCAGCGAGACCCCTTATAAGATCCCCCTAGCGGCAAGGCTTCCTGATCTGTTTCTCTCTCTTATCACTATTCTCATTCCTCAACGACCTTTCTTCTTCTTTGAGCACTCATAATACGTCCTACGACTCTCTACCCACCCATTGAATGAATCTTCTACAACCACCATCATCACAGCCTTGTATCATCAACAAACTTTAATGATGCAATGAAAAGAATATATATTGACTAATAGTCTAATACATAGGAAGAAGTTATAGAGAAAGAAGAATAACCAATTTTGATGTCGATCATTCGAAATCAAAAACTCGGAATTCCCGACATACATACATGTGATTAACAACTCTTCCTTCTAAAATTCTAAAACAATGAAAATTGGAACTTAGAAAAGGTTGCAACTTTCTGGATTTTTTTCCAGAAAAGGATGTAAACAACCCCTTCAATCCGTCACTAAACCTGCGCCAGTGGGAGAGGTCTTCTTCCCTGTATACCTCTGTTGAAACCCAAAAGGTAAAAAAGTTAAATGTTATATGAGGTGTTCCAATGATACAAGTTTTACCACAAGGAAGATCTAAGCTATGACCTGTTTCCCAATGCTGAATGGAACATATTTATACTTGATCATATGCATTATTTGACGCTTCATCGTGAGAACAAAGAGAGCAATCCAATAGAAGAGTAATATGGGCCAAAAGACAGGAACATCAAATATTGAAAAGAAAGTCATCAAGAAGCCTATGCAAAAAGCTTTTGTTATTGAGTACCTGAAACCATAATACCAAATAAAAGCAAGTCATTTTTGATCCAGTATAGTTGGCAGTGTTGTAAAGGGCGCATGGCACTCTAGGCACTACAATTCTCATAGTGACTCATGCTCAAGGCACACACACAAAAAAAGGTGCTAGCATGAATGATGTGAAGCATAATATGTATACTTGTGAGATCTTGTATGTGTCTATAAATAAAAGATATGTAATAAACTCTAGATTTGTTCTAGTTTATCAACAAAACATGCAAATTCTTTATTGGTCAATATGTGCATGATTTTGTTATGGTCCATGTATGTTTTTGAATACTCAAATACTGAGAATTATAGAATTTAATAATATCTGAAAGTGAAAAATAAAAGAAATTAAAGATAACTTTGTTATGCCTACCCCTCATGAGGTCACCTCACAATCCGCCAACCTCGCAGGTTGTTTTGTGAGCTAAGGTCGCTTGCGATAACAAATTCATACACCGTATTTTACCCATTGTCCTCAGGAGGAAGTGATATCAATAGGTCGGCTAAACTTCAAGAATACAAAATCAACATGAAACCAACACATGGCGCCTCAAGAAGAAACATAAGCACCTTTTATAAGATGGCCAAGGCTTTGAGATCTCTCTCTCCGGCCTCTCTCTTCTATCTTTATTTTCATCCCTCAACCACCTTTCTTCCTCTTTGAACACTCATAATATGTCCTATGGCTCTCTACCCACCAAATGAACAGTCTACAACTACCATCATCTCAGCCTAGTATCAACAAACTTCAATAAAGCAATCAATTTCTTTTCCTAGCACCTTATAAATCACTAAGACAGTGCTTATTATCCTAATTTGCTATTCATAGAGTAAATATTTCCATAAATTCTTACCGATTTCAGCATTTCAAGTTCCAGTCATTAAATGCAAAAAATTCATGAAATTTATTGATCATAACAATAAAAAAAGTTAAAAGTAATTCCCAAATCGAAAAACGGGTTTTAAATTTAAATTTACCAAAACTTAAACTCTGGAAGTCGGCGAATGAAAGGTCTGAATTCATCAGAACCTTTAGTCGGCAACGAAGCACCATCCAAATGCTCAAGTTCAGGATCAACCTTAGGCGATAAAAAACCAATCAATAGATTCAAGATATAAATCCCAATGCCATAAGACACGATATAAAAGCCTTGCAATAAGTAAACGCGAAGGACGTAAACGGCCGCAATGGCGAGACTTCCAAGCCATCTTTCCATCAGGTGTGGCGTTGAGCGATCCAAAAAGTACTGAAACGTCCGTGAGAAATCGCTCTTCCACTTCGCTATCGGCGCTACCACCGCGGCAACTTCGTCACCGGATCCGTCCATTAAAAAAAATAATTTTATTTTTTAAACACCTCCCTAAAAACAAAAACAACAATCAAATATGGATGATGAATTTAGAAATTATTTTATATAAATAAATTTTAATTAAAAATTTAAACAAATTTTTTATTTGCGGGTTGCCTTTGATTGAAGATGAAGATTTTAATGCCGAATTTCACGAAAATAGTAAGAAAATTTGAAAACAATAGAAAGGACAAATTTGCACGTAGTTTACAGTTATTTCGCCCGTGTCTAATGCATCCAAACGCACCTTCATGACGACGTTTTGTTCATAAAGCTAAATTGGGCCTTCTCTTTTATGTGCTTTCATCTCTCAACTTGGTAAATATAAAATTGAAGATACTTTGAAATTAATTTTATATAATTTTTTATGTGATGATGTTATACAATCTCAAATATCATATTCAGTTTTCTAATAATCGGATTGGTGGTTGAACAAGTTAGACCACCGATTCTTGATTCAATCAATTCAATTGGTTCGACTGTCAGACCAATAATAATTAATTAATTTCTTATAAAAATCTAAAATTATTAAATTGAACCAATTTATTCAATGTTGATTTTTATCCCGATTTTTTTATTTTTATCAATTTTAAGTATTTCTGAGTGAATTGGTTCAGCTCATCTGTTCAGATCGTTATATCAATCAATCATCGACCCATCGTTCCAATAATATTGGTCACATTATCAAATCTTGCCAGTATTCAAGTATATGAACCAATATAAATTTAGTTGCCAAATTTAAAGACCAAAGTAAAAAAAAATGTATAAATAACAAAATAAACCTAATTAACAATTTCGGAGGTCAATAATTATATTATCCCATTCTAATATATTTTAAAATTTGATTACTACTATCCTAATCCAAATTAATTATTTATTTATTGAATATTTAACTCTACAAAGAAATTACTTAAAAATTCTAAAAATAGTAAAACGACTGATGAATTTAAATGTCAAAATTTGAGTTTGTTAATGAATATCCTAATCAAAATGCATTATTCGCAATGATCAATATTTGAATCTGCAAATATAAATCGAATACTTACAAATATTCAAATTCTCATTATCCATGATCATCTTAAGACAGTATATGTGCTTTGTGTATTTATTACATTATTTTTGTGGTTATTAAACATCTCACATAGGTGATGTGTTTTTGTATATTACTAAAGGGATTTTGATGGTAAAAATAGTCAAATTGCATTTTGTCTCCTCCACTCAAAAAATTGACAAATAATCGTTATACATTATATCAAAAAAAAAACAAATTGATCTTTTTTATTAAATATTTCATTCATTTCTACTATTAAAAACTATCATAATTAATAGAATAATCATATAGTAACATGTGGTCTGCCAAGTGTACCTCGTCCTGCCGTACATGGACTAATCTTTAACAATAGATTTGAATGAAATTTTTAATAGAATGATCAACTATTTGACCTAACGTACATGGACTAATTTACCTATCTTTTTAAAAAAAATGGACAAAATACAATCTGACTCCTAATGCAAGTGTCTAGGAGGTTTGCAAAGTGTGTTGCCCTCCAAACCATGTCCAATGTTGGGTTCAGAGTGTTTATGTTTGGTTTTATCCCCAAGTTTTATCTCCTGATTCCGCCTAAAACCCGAACGGGTTCACAGAGTGACTCTGTCAGCAATCCAAATGCACATTGACATTGGTCTTTCCAAGAGAATTGCACCAAATTTCATAATTCAAGAGGCAGTAACACTTAAATAAGTCAAAAACATCAATGACCACTATCTTGAGTATAAATGTAAATGTAGTTTCAAGTTTCAGCTCAGGCTAGCAAGGAAATATCCAACACAATAATGTCTATATAGTGACTAACCCGAATTTCCAAGCAAATTGTTGAAAAAAACTCATCTAGAAGGACCGGGAAGCAGGTTTTTTCATCCTCAAATATCCATAGGGGCCACGCCTTCGCCAGCAGCAGCACCCTGTTCAGGTTCGGGCTCGGCTGAAGCCTCCTGTCCTGCCTCAGTATCAGGTTCAGCAGCAGGACCTTCTTGCTCTGCCACAATTTCGAAGGCATCAATCATTTGTTGTACGGTTCCTTGATCCAAGATATGGAATGGCTCCCCGACCCCTACCACGGCAACCGTACATACCAAGCTTTTTAAGGTTTCTCCTTGCAGGGTCTCCCTTATTGCCATAAGAGCATCCTTGACCAGATCATCCCGTGATGCGTCTCTAAAGCTCTCAAACCTGCGTTCCAAGTACGTTTTTGCAGCTTGCGAGCGTGATCCGATGGCAAAAGCTTGGTACTCAAAGTAGTTTCCACTTGGGCAGTTATAGTAGAGATGAGCCCCGGATTCATCCAAGCCAGCCACCAACAAACCAACACCATAAGGTCGTTTCCAAGAACGTTGGGTGCAGACCTGCCACCGAAAACAGAAGCATTTTTCCATCTCAATTGCACAAACAAATAACATGGTTTGGCTTTCGAGAAATCCAATAGGTTCGGTGTTCCACGAGAAAAAAAAAAGAGAGTTTCTAACTGGGTTAACAAATTAAACACCGCAAAACAAAAAGCTTGCTAGATAACGATACAAATGAAGATATACAAATTATATTAGACCTTCAAGTATGTAATAGAATCAAGAATCTACTCCTATTACATTCGAGAAATATACAGAACTTTGAGCAGCAAACAGAATAAGCAGAGAACAGTGAGGAAAAGAAACAAAAGAGAAACTTTGAAAGCTTCAACAAACCAACTATCGAAGCGGCATAAGGCAAAAAGAGATCATACAACAAACTTATCCGTACTAACTATAACCAACCTCAAATACTTAACATCATTTAATGCACAGTAGCACCAACAATCTTCACCTCTTACATCAACAAAAGTACATGGTACATATTAGGTTTATCACAAGTTATCTTAAAAACACTACTTGATCAGATAACACCCGCACAGTTAAACATAAGCACACAGATGACCGTCAATTAACAGTCAATGGAAGGCACTCATAACAACATTCTTTTAATTTCTCTAACCTGATTTTATACCAAAAAGCTTTTGCCCTAATCGCTTGATGCCATGGTACATTCAACCTCTTATCCTCAACATCCAAGTATTGCTAACTCAATAATGGAATATACAAACCATAAGATCGAAATTCCCTCTGCTATAACCACTTTCCATTTGCTATTATGTATTGGACATTCGGTTATCATTTTACATTGTTAATCATAGTAAAAATACCATAGAGGCCCTTGTACTAAAAGTTGGATTGCATTTTGGCCCTCTACTTAAAAAATGGACAAATTAATCCCTCTACGCTAAATCAAAAAGTAAACTGATCCTTGCTAAAAATTATGTCAGCATGATGTCAAGTGTATTATTTGCTTATTCCACCAACTAGGTCAGTTTTTAACAGTAAAGGAAAAATAGGCTCTTTGAACTAACAAACAAGGACTAATTTGCCTATTTTTTGAGTAGAGGGGCAAAATACTATCCAACTCCTCGGAGAGGCGCCTCCATGGTACTATTAGGTGTTAATCATCAACCATTTCAACAATAATGCAATTGGATAGTCTTATTTACTTAAAATTTCCACATTACTTGATCTTTTCAATCTTTTTCTACATAATATAGTCCTCTATGTAAAGTAATTTTCAATTTAGAACAGTAATCTAGCTAAGTCAATAACTATTTTTGAGCTTCAATTACTTTAAAATTTCATGCTTGTGAAGACTTTTCAGCAGAGACCCAATTGAGGTTCAAACTCTAAAAAAAGAAAAATTTTCAATTCTATAAAAAGAACCCTAAATCAACATCACCAAATGATTCAATTGAGACAAAATTGAAACAGACCTGGGCTTTATCGGCGAGTTGAACAACGAGTCGGCCCACGGGAAGCGGCGACTCGTACGTGAAGCTATAGTTGATACACTCGTTCCGCATATACCGAGAAAGGACGCGTCCGTCGGCGGTGAGACCGGCGATGGCGACACCGATATGGTCGTCGACTTTGAAGATCTTCTTCTGGTGAGAAGACAACTCGGAATTAGCCTTGTTAACGCAACCCAAAACAACATGGGTCTTAGATCGGAGTCCGATCGCCGCCGAGCCTTGTTTCACGGCCTCCATCGCGTACTCCACTTGGAACAACCGGCCCGCCGGGCTCCATGTAGTGACGTCGGTATCGTATTGGTTCCTGAACATTATCTATTTGATTCTACAAAAGAAAAAAAAAACTTGATTTTTCCCCTTGTTTCTTCTTCTCTGGACTCTAATTTAAGAGGGTTTTTTTCTTCTTTTCTTCTTCTTCAAGACAAAGAGAGAGAAAACACCCATAGTAAAAGGGTTAAATTTTGTTTATAGTACTTTTACTTTTACAAAATTTTGATATTTAGTCCTCAAATTTCAAGATCAATTGTTAACACTTTTTTTTAATTGGATGGTGTTACATTTTGAAATAATAAAATACTCACTTGGTAGCATTGTAATTAAAAACTGATATTGTAATAAACATAAATTTAATAAAATAATTTTAATATCGTTAATCGTTGGACTTGAATTTTGAAATTTAAAAAGTAGAGGACTAAGCTGCTAGAAATAAAAATATATACACTATATTCAAAATTCATAAAAATTAAAAGGACTTGTGGAATATTTAACCAAATACTAATGACGTTAATTATTGCACTGAAAATTTTAAATTGGAAAAGTAAAATTAAGTATAGGACTTTAAATTTTGACAAAGTATAGGGACTAACATCATATTTTAACCTAAAGACAATATTGGGCCTTTTCATGGTTTGAGTCTGCCCCAGTACATAGGTTGGGTCACTGATAAGGCTTCTTGACATTGAGTAAATGGGCTATTAGCCTGATTTTGGATTGCACTCTAAGGAATTGACCCAAATGAATCTTTAATATTTGGGCCTGGTTAATTTGAATCAGGTGAATTTAAACTTAGGGTGAGTTTGGATGGGCGGTGCGTTTACCTGTGGTTAGTGTAAAAACAGCGGTGGCGGTGAGATTAGATACTGTAGTGATACTGTAGCGTGAGACAAAAAGTAAGCTAAACGCACTGCACCGCACTCAATCGCCGATCCAAACCCACCCTTATAATTGTTGGATCATTTGGGTTTGGGACAATTTTTGGTTGATTTAATTTCAAGTTTGAATTATTTGAGGTTTGAGTCCTTTTGACTACCAACTATTTAGAGTTTTGATTATTTTGAATTTGAGCTTGTACTTGATGCACTAATGCTAGCATTTTTAGACTCTTCAACTTGTTAATTGGACGGGTCGGGTTGGTTTTGGGTCATTTTGAATTCGGGCCAGATTTGAGTTTGAGTTGTTTTAAACTTGGGTCATTTTGCTTTCTAATCATTTGGGATTTGAGCCAGTATTCTTCACGCCTCTTGCACTAATAAAAAGCTCAAATTTTTTTTTCTTCTAAAGTTTAATATTTTTTCATGAAACAGTTTTGAATGTTATGAATTCACAAACCAAAACCCAAACAAGTTTCTTCTCTGATCTTTGACACTAACCATCAGACCAGATTGGATCTAAGGTATCTTCTTTTACTCGTCAATGGGTACTGATCCACAGTATCAATTATTAAATCGTCACTTGAAGCTCACTAACCAAACTTAAAAAAGAAAAGGAATTTACAGCCTAATAACTTAAATGAAAACTTTTGAATATTTCAGTTTACATTTTATAACTTTTTAAAATCAAGTAATCAAAATATAAACTTACTAATAATTTAATCATATTCAATATAATTTACCTTAAAAAATACAACAATTCAATTATAATGGATAAATAATGTAGTATTTGAAGCCTAAAGGCTTAAAAGGCCAAAATGGATGAGCTGAGCTGTTAGTCACAGAATTAAGAGAAATGGGTAGATCAGACCAAAAGCACAAAAGAAAGCAAAGCAGAAATCTGCTTTTTTATGCTTTGGATTCTGATTTCTTTTATGATATATTATTGATACTGGCAGAGAGATTCACTTTGTGTTAGATTTAGGTCAAAAGGGCTTTCATCACTTTCATAAAAAATAATCTCATTCAATCATGATTTATAAATTATATAGTTTTATCGAGTCGAGATATAAAAATTCGATGTATCTTAAGTAAGATTTTGGATTTTAATTTTATAGATGAAAGAAGTAAATTGTGAAATCTTTACTTTGCTTTTAATGGTTTGATTCGGTTTGATTTTAAATTTTATCAAAACCCAACGTAATTACGAGTAATGAAAAATGGTTCAAATATATTATAAGCCTCCGTACATAGATTTTAAAATTCAAGTTAAATTGTCAACACCGTTAATTTTTTATTACAACATCAGTTTTTCAATTATATAACTATTAAGTGATTTTTTTAAAATTTCAAAATGTCATACACACTAAAATCCTGAAAATAAAAGTATAAAGATTAGATTATAAAATTTTAAAGAATATAAGTACTTAATAGCATATATATATATATATATATTGTGGATAAAGTGCTTCACCTTCTTAGATTCTAGAAAAGGAAAAACAGCCTGTTTAGATCCATTATAGTGTTTGCTTTTTGCTAAGATTTTTGTTAGTATAATAATTATTACATCTTTGGATAATACATAATATACTGATAATTATGCAAGCTTTCCACATCACCATCATTTATAATAATGCTCTATTAGATGTATTTCTAAAGATTTATGTTAGTAATGATTATTACATCTTTTACTTTTAAAAATAAACTACTATTGCTGATGAGAAATTATGGTATGAAACTGTGATTTTACGTGATTTCTATCCCTTTTCAATAGCGAAATGATAAATTAGATTTTTTTCTCTTAATTTTTAACTTTTTCTTCATCAAAAAATTCAAATCCAACTAAAAATACTAAAAATCAGGAAGAAAAACCTGATTTGTCAATTTTTTATTGGAAATGGATAAAAATGATGTGGAATAATAGTTTCATACAATCCCTTCTCTATTGCTGATTGAGTTTTAGCACGGTTAGTATCGGTATTGTTGTTAGTGTAGGAGGATGTGAGTTCGAGCGCGTTAAAGCATATTATCATCCTATTTAAAAGTTGGGGAGGAGTTATGAATAATTCATTTTAGTGATGCTTGTATTTATAGAGTTAATTTGGTAATTTTAGGCATAACAAGAAAAGATAAGGATAAAAAAAATGGATTAAGTCTCTAGAAATACATTTAATTCATAATTAATTTTATTCTTTATAATATAAAAATTAATATTCTATATTTAAAATAGAGAAAATAACTCAAAAATTATGATGTTATATAAAAGTTATTGGTTATTTTTATTTACTCGAAACTTAGAAATTTTAACAAATAATATAAAAATTATGCAACAAAATTCATTTTATCAAAATAAATTTAAAAAAACCCAAAATAATATAAAAGGATTAAAAATAAAATGAACTGAATTAACATTTACAATTCTAAAAATTCAAAAAAATCAAATCGAACTTAATTGAACTGAACTCAACTCGATGATGACATAATGTTTAAAATATATCGAGGCTTTACTAAATAAGATTAAAATTCATAAATATAAAACTCATTTTATCAAAATAACTTTTAATAACACAAAAACACAAATTTAGGATATTTAAGATAGTGTATAAGATGCAAGTAGTGAAAGGAAAAAGAGATAAGAAGCATCATCATATGGGTGGGTGATTGGCCAATTTTCAAATGCCAAAATGATGTTAAATAGTGAAAAGCTATTCATAATTTGGGTCTTTAAGTTACTAAGGTGAGGTCCCTTTCCTTCCTATTTCAAACATTCAAACCAAAGTATTAGCCTTTGAAATTTTTAACTTGTAAAGTGGGGACATTTGTTGAGGGGTCATCAACTATATAATCTTCTTGGAAATGATAACTATACTTTTAATAGGATTCATAGTCTTATTGTTGGCAATAATTTCACATCTTGGGAGATAAAATCAATCAATGTGGAAGTTGGGATCATTTTATCATTACAAAAAGATGAAACTATGATTTTATTGTTTATGTTTGAAATTTGTATAATTTGGTGAATTGATAACAGATTAAAGTATTCAAGAGATTCTTGTATCATAGGATCAGATCAAATTAATTCCTTTGTTATTAAATGGATCAATTCAGTCACTATTAAAAATAATCAAATAAGTCTAAACTGTGATGAGTTAACATTTACGGTATAAAAATGTCTTGAAAATTACTTTTTCAATTGTAGTTTAATTCTAAACAAAAGGCTTTGTTTTCAAACCTGTAAAAACTTTAAAAATATTAACTTTGTTAAACTATAAATGATGTAATTTAAATAGTAAATGTTAATTCTATTTTAATTTGACCTTTATTTAATTATTTTTAATAGTACGGGATTAAATTGTTCGATTTAATAGTAAAGAGACTAATGTGATCAAATCCCTATAATAGAGGGATATATCAGATACATTCACCATTGGTAATATGATTATGTTGATGTAGTTGATTGTTATTCAATCATGCAATAAATTCAATCAATATTATTTAAATAATAAATGTATATACCAATCAATATCGATTGGATGGACCGAGAATCAATTGGGGTATTGGTCCAATTAGAAGGGTTAAATTAATTGAACGGATTTTCTATATTTTTAATGATTTACTTAATCAAACCAGATAAACTGGTTGAATCGATTGAACTGGTGGTTTGATCGATTCGATCACCAATATGGTTCTGAAAACCTTGATTCAATTGAATGTTTATGCTCGTTTTTAAGAAAAATATCCACGTTGTTAATTTAAATGCAATAACTAATAATGTTATCAATTTGAACCTACTAATAACATTGTAAAATAAAGGGATCAAATTATGTTAAATTAAAATAAAGAATTTAAATTACAAATATCTATTATTGAAGTGGTATGGCACATTGCGCTTTCAAATAGAGAGATGAGATTAAAACCACAAGACGACATTGTTAGAAGGACAACAATGTACCGCGTAAGAATTAATTTTCATAGGCCATTAAACAAAACTTTATATTAGTTTTAAAAATAAAAATTTCAACAATATAAAGGATTAACACCACAATTATTATTACATCTTTTACTTTTTAAAAATAAACTACTATTGCTGATGAGAAATTATGGTATGAAACTGTGATTTTACGTGATTTCTATCCCTTTTCAATAGCGAAATGATAAATTAGATTTTTTCTCTTAATTTTTAACTTTTCTTCATCAAAATTCAAATCCAACTAAAATACTAAAAATCGGAAGAAAAACCGATTTGTCAATTTTTATTGGAAATGGATAAAATGATGTGGAATAATAGTTTCATACAATCCCTTCTCTATTCTGATTGAGTTTTACACGGTTAGTATCGGTATTGTTGTTAGTGTAGGAGGATGTGAGTTCGAGCGTTAAAGCATATTATCATCCTATTTAAAAGTTGGGAGGAGTTATGAATAATTCATTTTAGTGATGCTTGTATTTATAGAGTTAATTTGGTAATTTTAGGCATAACAAGAAAAGATAAGGATAAAAAAATGGATTAAGTCTCTAGAAATACATTTAATTCATAATTAATTTTATTCTTTATAATATAAAAATTAATATTCTATATTTAAAATAGAGAAAATAACTCAAAAAATTATGATGTTATATAAAAGTTATTGGTTATTTTTATTTACTCGAAACTTAGAAATTTTAACAAATAATATAAAAATTATGCAACAAAATTCATTTTATCAAAATAAATTTAAAAAAAACCCAAAATAATATAAAAGGATTAAAAATAAAATGAACTGAATTAACATTTACAATTCTAAAAATTCAAAAAAATCAAATCGAACTTAATTGAACTGAACTCAACTCGATGATGACATAATGTTTAAAATATATCGAGGCTTTACTAAATAAGATTAAAATTCATAAATATAAAACTCATTTTATCAAAATAACTTTTAATAACACAAAAACACAAATTTAGGATATTTAAGATAGTGTATAAGATGCAAGTAGTGAAAGGAAAAAGAGATAAGAAGCATCATCATATGGGTGGGTGATTGGCCAATTTTCAAATGCCAAAATGATGTTAAATAGTGAAAAGCTATTCATAATTTGGGTCTTTAAGTTACTAAGGTGAGGTCCCTTTCCTTCCTATTTCAAACATTCAAACCAAAGTATTAGCCTTTGAAATTTTTAACTTGTAAAGTGGGGACATTTGTTGAGGGGTCATCAACTATATAATCTTCTTGGAAATGATAACTATACTTTTAATAGGATTCATAGTCTTATTGTTGGCAATAATTTCACATCTTGGGAGATAAAATCAATCAATGTGGAAGTTGGGATCATTTTATCATTACAAAAAGATGAAACTATGATTTTATTGTTTATGTTTGAAATTTGTATAATTTGGTGAATTGATAATGATTAAAGTATTCAAGAGATTCTTGTATCATAGGATCAGATCAAATTAATTCCTTTGTTATTAAATGGATCAATTCAGTCACTATTAAAAATAATCAAATAAGTCTAAACTGTGAATGAGTTAACATTTACGGTATAAAAATGTCTTGAAAATTACTTTTTCAATTGTAGTTTAATTCTAAACAAAAGGCTTTGTTTTCAAACCTGTAAAAACTTTAAAAATATTAACTTTGTTAAACTATAAATGATGTAATTTAAATAGTAAATGTTAATTCTATTTTAATTTGACCTTTATTTAATTATTTTTAATAGTACGGGATTAAATTGTTCGATTTAATAGTAAAGAGACTAATGTGATCAAATCCCTATAATAGAGGGATATATCAGATACATTCACCATTGGTAATATGATTATGTTGATGTAGTTGATTGTTATTCAATCATGCAATAAATTCAATCAATATTATTTAAATAATAAATGTATATACCAATCAATATCGATTGGATGGACCGAGAATCAATTGGGGTATTGGTCCAATTAGAAGGGTTAAATTAATTGAACGGATTTTCTATATTTTAATGATTTACTTAATCAAACCAGATAAACTGGTTGAATCGATTGAACGGTGGTTTGATCGATTCGATCACCAATATGGTTCGAAAACCTTGATTCAATTGAATGTTTATGCTCGTTTTAAGAAAAATATCCACGTTGTTAATTTAAATGCAATAACTAATAATGTTATCAATTTGAACCTACTAATAACATTGTAAAATAAAGGGATCAAATTATGTTAAATTAAAATAAAGAATTTAAATTACAAATATCTATTATTGAAGTGGTATGGCACATTGCGTTTCAAATAGAGATGAGATTAAAACTCAAGACGACATTGTTAGAAGGGACAACAATGTACGCGTAAGAATTAATTTTCATAGGCCATTAAACAAAACTTTATATTAGTTTTAAAAATAAAAATTTCAACAATATAAAGGATTAACACCACAATTAATTAAAGGTAAAAAGATGTTATAAATCCTTGTACTCTTCTTAATTTTGGATTTTAATCCATGTACTTTTATTTGTAAGAATTTAGTCTCTCTACTTTTCAAAATTCAAAATTCAAGTCTAATTGTTAACATCATTAAAATTATATTGTTAAATTAGGTTCATTACAATGTTACATTTTTAGTTATATTTCTACCAAGTGAGTTTTTTTTAATTTCAAAATTTCACGCCAACAAATTTGACAAAAATAATTATAGTGTTACTAATTTGGACTTAAATTTTAAAATTTAAAAAAATATAAAAACTAAATTCTTAAAAATAAAAGTACACAAATTAAATTTAAAATTTATGAAAAGTATGAAAATGGATAACATATTTTAACATTAATTAAACTCTTGTAAAATGTAATTACAAGAGAGATATTGAATCACCAAAAATTCATGACAAAAGTTGTCCAAAAATAAAAATCACCAACAAGTAAGCTTGGAGATGGCAAAAACACATAATCATGGTGCTTGTGGGGCATGATTACAATTGTTAATGGGTCGAGTTACTTATTTAGGTCTAAAGGTCTGTTCAAATTTGAGAGGGTCTGTCAAAAATATTAAATTTGAAAAGGGTTAAAGTAAGAAAATTAAATTGCTTAAAATATAGGTTGGGCTCGGTTTTAACATTCAATGCCTAAGTCCTAACCGCTTTTAAGTTATAATGTTTTATATCATGCTATTTTTATATATTATGTATTTTATAACATGTAAAAAATAAATAAATATTAAGTATATAATACTATTCTAATGTAAACATTAAAATAATATTAAGATGACTATATAAAAATTCAATAAATAAAAAAGATATATAATGGTTAATTATTAAATAAAATAAAATAAAAATTTTAAAATAAAAATAATATAGGTGAGCCTAAAATGGGTTTAAGTTAGTCTTTAGGCGTAGTATGTTAGATTGGTTGGGCTTGGACAAGTATAAAGTATGTTAATATCATGTTTAAACAAAACTTAAACCCAAATTCTACCCTACCCATGAACACCTCTAGGCACAACGTAAAGGGACTCTTTCTTTTTAAACAATGTTTTCGAATAAGATCAATTATATTGGTCAGTCATGGATTATCGTTAGACCAGTTTGATTAAAAATTATTAAAATTTTCATATAAAAAAATGAGAAGCAACCAATTTTTAATTAATTCGTGATTCAACTTATCCAATATTATTTTTCAAACTCGCATCCTAACTAATTTTCAATTTAATATATTTGGAGTGATATATGCTAATTTTTAATATTATCATAAATTTTAAATATTCATTGTTGGTGAAATAAACAATTGGCATGTATAAAATTGTTTTTAACTTATATATTTATACATGTTAAAATAAATAAATTTTATAACAATGACTATAAAATGTGCTTTTAAGTAACCTTATATTCTACCAAACAAGATAATATATCATACCTAGTAATGCGTTAAGATAATAATAAATTTCGATAATCCTATTATCAAAAGTAATATTACATTTCATGAACCAAATGTCCCTAAATGTTATATTGAAAATGAAGTAAAAACTTCACAAGTAGGTCTAAGTTGCTATCTGTTAGAAACATTAACGATGGGTTTAACAAGCTTTTATAATAGTTAATGTGTTTCGTTGTGTTGATAATTTTGACTTGTATCTTTTAAAGATTATGATTAAATATTGTATTAGGCAACAAAAACATGATAATCACAAACTCAAACTTTTTTAAGGCCAATCATTCATTCATAATTTGAAGTATTATTAATTATAAGATCGTGAATAGAGGAGAGTAAGCAAACCCAAATATAAGAATATCCTCACCCTTTAAATCCACATGGATAAGATAGTCGTAATTTTATTACCGAATAAACTACATAAGAAAAAGCTAACGAATCAAATAAAACATCCGAGACACAAAAATAAAAACAGAGATTTGATTTGGCAAATTAAGTATCCCAATCTTTAAGATACTTGGAAACAAAAAGACAATTCATTTACACTTCAACTTGCAAGGCACAAAGTTCTCATAGTAAAATAAAAGAAAAATGCTCGCCAATATATCAAGTAATGACCCGATCAAAACTCCAACAAAGAAAGATCCAAAGTGTTGGATCGATAATGTCACCACATCACACAAAGAACCGCTCCCATCACTTCATTTTGAGGGTTATGAAACTGTCTCTTCGACCATAACTTGAGAGTGTAAACTTGAGGTGTCTTTAAACTCTAGAAGGAACCTTACTTATTAACCCCAAACAAGGGAAATAGAGTGAAATGACAATTTGCATTGTTTTCAAAATTTGGATTGGGCCAGTCGTGTACTAATTTGGAATAAGGGTTAGATTGGTTGATCCGCAAATTGATACAAATTAGTTGAATTGGGTTAAAAAATCAGTTTAACTCAAAGTTTTGAATCGGATGGTAGTCAAATTGGTCGAGCCATTGGTTTGTCGATCTAACAAATATATCTAGTTTGATTAAATAAATTATTAAAATTCATAAAAATAAAATATATTAAAAATCTAGTTCTATCGATCTTTTGTCGGTTCAACTGGTTTGTACCGGTTTTCGAGTCAAGCGATTTAATGCCATTCCCGGACTAGTACCTAATTAGTTCTCGGTCCAATTTTTAAGAAAAATATCCACGTTGTTAATTTAAATGCAATAACTAATAATGTTATCAATTTGAACCTACTAATAACATTGTAAAATAAAGGGATCAAATTATGTTAAATTAAAATAAAGAATTTAAATTACAAATATCTATTATTGAAGTGGTATGGCACATTGCAGTTTCAAATAGAGAGATGAGATTAAAACCCTGAAGACGACATTGTTAGAAGGGACAACAATGTACCGCGTAAGAATTAATTTTCATAGGCCATTAAACAAAACTTTATATTAGTTTTAAAAAATAAAAAATTTCAACAATATAAAGGATTAACACCACAATTAATTAAAGGTAAAAAGATGTTATAAATCCTTGTACTCTTCTTAATTTTGGATTTTAATCCATGTACTTTTATTTGTAAGAATTTAGTCTCTACTTTTCAAAATTCAAAATTCAAGTCTAATTGTTAACATCATTAAAATTATATTGTTAAATTAGGTTCATTACAATGTTACATTTTTAGTTATATTTCTACCAAGTGAGTTTTTTTTAATTTCAAAATTTCACGCCAACAAATTTGACAAAAATAATTATAGTGTTACTAATTTGGACTTAAATTTTAAAATTTAAAAAATATAAAAACTAAATTCTTAAAAATAAAAGTACACAAATTAAATTTAAAATTTATGAAAAGTATGAAAATGGATAACATATTTTAACATTAATTAAACTCTTGTAAAATGTAATTACAAGAGAGATATTGAATCACCAAAATTCATGACAAAAGTTGTCCAAAAATAAAAATCACCAACAAGTAAGCTTGGAGATGGCAAAAACACATAATCATGGTGCTTGTGGGGCATGATTACAATTGTTAATGGGTCGAGTTACTTATTTAGGTCTAAAGGTCTGTTCAAATTTGAGAGGGTCTGTGCAAAAATATTAAATTTGAAAAAGGGTTAAAGTAAGAAAATTAAATTCGTTTAAAATATAGGTTGGGCTCGGTTTTAACATTCAATGCCTAAGTCCTAACCGTTTTTAAGTTATAATGTTTTATATCATGCTATTTTTATATATTATGTATTTTATAACATGTAAAAAAATAAATAAATATTAAGTATATAATACTATTCTAATGTAAACATTAAAATAATATTAAGATGACTATATAAAAAATTCAATAAATAAAAAAAGATATATAATGGTTAATTATTAAATAAAATAAAATAAAAAATTTTAAAAATAAAAATAATATAGGTGAGCCTAAAATGGGTTTAAGTTAGTCTTTAGGCAGCCGTATGTTAGATTGGGTTGGGCTTGGACAAGTATAAAGTATGTTAATATCATGTTTAAACAAAACTTAAACCCAGCCCTACCCTACCCATGAACACCTCTAGGCACAACGTAAAGGGACTCTTTCTTTTTTAAACAATGTTTTCAGAATAAGATCAATTATATTGGTCAGGTCATGGATTCGTCGGTTAGACCAGTTTGATTAAAAAATTATTAAAATTTTCATATAAAAAAAATGAGAAGCAACCAATTTTTTAATTAATTCGTGATTCAACTTATCCAATATTATTTTTCAAACTCGCATCCTAACTAATTTTCAATTTAATATATTTGGAGTGATATATGCTAATTTTTAATATTATCATAAATTTTTAAATATTCATTGTTGGTGAAATAAACAATTGGCATGTATAAAATTGTTTTTAACTTATATATTTATACATGTTAAAAATAAATAAATTTTATAACAATGACTATAAAATGTGCTTTTAAGTAACCTTATATTCTACCAAACAAGATAATATATCATACCTAGTAATGCGTTAAGATAATAATAAATTTCGATAATCCTATTATCAAAAGTAATATTACATTTCATGAACCAAATGTCCCTAAATGTTATATTGAAAATGAAGTAAAAACTTCACAAGTAGGTCTAAGTTGCTATCTGTTAGAAACATTAACGATGGGTTTAACAAGCTTTTATAATAGTTAATGTGTTTCGTTGTGTTGATAATTTTGACTTGTATCTTTTAAAGATTATGATTAAATATTGTATTAGGCAACAAAAACATGATAATCACAAACTCGAAACTTTTTTTAAGGCCAATCATTCATTCATAATTTGAAGTATTATTAATTATAAGATCGTGAATAGAGGGAGAGTAAGCAAACCCAAATATAAGAATATCCTCACCCTTTAAATCCACATGGATAAGATAGTCTGTAATTTTATTACCCGAATAAACTACATAAGAAAAAGCTAACGAATCAAATAAAACATCCGAGACACAAAAATAAAAACAGAGATTTGATTTGGCAAATTAAGTATCCCAATCTTTAAGATACTTGGAAACAAAAAGACAATTCATTTACACTTCAACTTGCAAGGCACAAAGTTCTCATAGTAAAATAAAAGAAAAATGCTCGCCAATATATCAAGTAATGACCCGATCAAAACTCCAACAAAGAAAGATCCAAAGTGTTGGATCGATAATGTCACCACATCACACAAAGAACCGCTCCCATCACTTCATTTTGAGGGTTATGAAACTGTCTCTTCGACCATAACTTGAGAGTGTAAACTTGAGGTGTCTTTAAACTCTAGAAGGAACCTTACTTATTAACCCCCAAACAAGGGGAAATAGAGTGAAATGACAATTTGCATTGTTTTCAAAATTTGGATTGGGCCAGTCGGTGTACTAATTTGGAATAAGGGGTTAGATTGGTTGATCCGCAAATTGATACAAATTAGTTGAATTGGGTTAAAAAAATCAGTTTAACTCAAAGTTTTCAGAATCGGACTGGTAGTCAAATTGGTCAGGCCATTGGTTTGTCGATCTAACAAATATATCTAGTTTGATTAAATAAATTATTAAAAATTCATAAAAATAAAATATATTAAAAATCTAGTTCTATCGATCTTTTGTCGGTTCAACTGGTTTGTACCGGTTTTCGAGTCAAGCGATTTAATGCCATTCCCTGGACTAGTACCCTAATTAGTTCTCGGTCCAATTGATTCGATCAACTGATCCAATTTAAATAGCCTTAGTTGAATTGACGATTGAACCATTTAAATCAATTTTCTTATCTTTATTTATAAATTTTAATAATTTATTCAATCAAAAAGAAAACCAATAAATCAAAAATTGATAGCTTAATTAATTCGATTACCGATTTGGACCTTAACAACTTAGCCTTCAACCACTCTCAAAACAAAATCCGAAAATAAAAGATAAAAGAATGATTAAAAACCATATATAAAGATACAATTAAATAAAAAATTATTTGAAACATTATCGATGAAATTAAAAAACTGGAGAGAATATTAAATGCAAATATTTGAAGAAAAAAGAAAAAATAGGAGCAATAACGTGACCTCAAACTACCCTTTCATTGACCACGGCGTCGGCGTGGAATGGTTGGTTGGTGACAGGTTGGAGCCTGGGAAGACGACATTCTAGTTCTCGTAAAACGACAACTTATTAAAAAGAAAAGCTGCTCACTTGATCATCGAGAAATGTGATCCCCCAATTACCCCCTTTCTCCACCGGCTTTTCCCGGTCACTTCCTTTTCATCTTTCCCTCCATTCGCCCCTTTTTTTTCCTTTTTATTTTTTATTTAATAATTTCTTAAATTTAATTTACAGTTGAAATATCCGATAACTCTCTCTATTCTTCAAAAATTTAGAATTTAGTTCTTATATTTTTATTTTCAAAGATTTAATCTTTTTTACTTTTTAGATTTCTAAATTTAGATCCAATCAAATTTTCAGAAGCGAACTGGTCCGGCTATCGATTTATCGGTCCAATTGATCTAATTGATTCAATTAAATAAATCATAAAAGTAAAAATGTTAAAATTTTGGTTCAACTGCTTGGTTTTACTTGTTTGTACCGATTCTTAAGTCAATCGATTCAATATCCTTATTTGGATCAATACTCGATGGGTCTAATTGGTTCAATTAAATAAATTATTAAAACAAGTTTATTGCCCGTTTTAACAAGTTTGTATCAATTCTCAAGTTAACTAATTTAATGTCCTTCAGATTAATACCTCGGTCAATTCTGTGTCCAACCAATCTAATCAACTGGTGCAGTTCAGTTCAAACAACATTGGGTCCAACTATTAACACTATTATCATTTTTAAATTAATGGTAATTATGATACTATTTTTTAATTACATTATTATTATCAAGTAACTCTTTTATTTTAAAATGTTGCAGAAAAAAATTAGAGTTAATTGTACCAATTATCCCCAAAGCTATGACCCTCATTCTAAATTAGTCCCTAAACTTCAAATCATTTTATTTACATCCCTAAATTATCGAGGTTATATCAATTAGGTACTTTTGTTACTAAAATCATTAATTTAAATGATAAATGACACGCCAAATATTATGTAACATAGTTTAAAATGAAATTTTAAAAATGAATATTATAAAATAGATATTTTAAAAATATTAGTTTTAAGGTTTCCAAAATTTGTATTGTTCGCTTTTTTTTTCCAGATTTACTTTAATTTTAGTTTTTGTACTTTTAAAAGTTATGCGACAAAGTTTTATTTCTTCAAATTTTTTATTTTAAATTTAGCTATGTTATATTTGACGTCTAATTTAATGGTTAAATTAACAATTTTAATAACGAAAGGACCTAATTGACATAACATTGATAGTTTGGAGATGTAATTAAAACTAAAGCTGGCAAATAGGCTCGAGCCCGAAAGCTTACCTATGCTGATTTGAGCCCATAACAATTTAAGTTTGAGAAAGCTCAAGCTTGTAATAGATTCAAACTCGAGAAAAATCCAAGCCTGAGCCTGACAAAGCCCAAGTCCATAAGAATCAGAGAAAATCGAAACTGTGTTCTTATCTTATAAAAGTAAAATGAATTATTACATTAAAAAATTAAAAAAAATTATAACTTACAAAAATTCAAAATTATTTGAACCCATCAAAGTCTGCTGGCTCGGATCTAAGCTCGAATTTGAAAAAATTGAGCCCAAAAAATTCTGAGTTTGAAAGAGCTTGAGCTTGAGAACATCGTAGTTTGAAAAATTTCGAGCCCAAAAAATCAGAGTCCAAGCTAATTTGGACCTAAAAAAAATCTGAATATGAAGAAAGCCCAATCCGAGCCAGCCCGTTTGCCTCTGTAATTAGAACGTTTTGGAGTTTAGGACCAATTTAAAATGAAAGTAATAGTTTGGGGTTTCCTGGTGCTATTAACGAAAAAATTTAACGGTTGGACCTGATTTTAAAAATCTGAAAAGTAAAAAGATTAAATTCTTGGAAATAAAAGTATAAGGACTAAATTCTTAATTTTCAAAAAATACAGGGAGTTATGACAAATTTTAACCTTCACCGTACACTGACAAATATACCCCACATTTACTAATGTATTATTTTTTCTGTTCAATTTCTCGTTTCAAATAATTTTTATTTTTCATTTTCTCGTATCCTCACAGAGTCTTCTTCTTCTCTTCGTGTCTTGTACACTGCAGTGAAACAGAGGGAAAAAAATCCTCTGAAAAACAAACCCTAAAGATCTCTTTTTTATTTTTATTTTTGTTATTTCAATGGAGTACCAAAGAGCTTCGGCTGCTACATCTTTCAGTAAGAAACTTAGTAACGGCCATAGTTTCAATGGTAAAAGCTTGTACGACGGCGTTTTCGGTGGTCAAACCAAAGTTGGATCGGCCGTTGAAGATTACGCCGAGATATTCGGCGGTGGTTCCGGTTCTTCGATTCCGTTCCTCGATGTCCCTGAACTGAACCAGAGGAAGTTCTCCGTCGAGGTTTCTAGCTCGAAGCTTGATTATTCCAACATTTTTGGTGGTTTTGGGGATGTGGATTTTGCTGTTTCTCATGAAGAATTCGTCGCTAAACCAACTAGAGATAAAAAGTAAGTTCATTTTATTTATTTTTCTTTTTGATCTTCTATTTAGTTACTAAAATATGTAAATATGGTGTTAGGGAGTGTTTGGATGTTGAAATATGTTTGTGTTTTCATGTATAGGTAAAACCTTGATCTTTAAGAGCTTGTTTGGTTTGAGAATAGTTGTGTTGAACCTTTGATCTTTGCATTTAATGTTGAATGCTAAATTCATTAGAAAGTGGTAGCGCTAAATTTAACACGTTAAATATTGTGATTTTTTTTCTCTTTATATATATGAGGAAAGATCTAGCATAAATTAGATTAATTTTGTAGGAGACCAGCTAAGACGAAATCGCATTCGGAAGGGTCGTTTTCGTATCCTTCAAGTAATCGAGTTGTGTCAAACGATGAGGCTTCCCATGGATCAAGTAATGGTGTGAAGCAGTTCAAAATGTCGTATAATAAAAGTAGCCTCGGAAGCAAAAATGGGACGAATGGAACAATACATGTAGCTGTTCCTGGTTTCACTTGTGTTGTTGATGAAAACATAGCTCCGCCGAGGGAGGACCCGGTTTCTTCTGCTGTAAATGAGCCTTATGGCACTGAAAAGTTAGGTGGGGGGAAAGGGGATGATGGTGTACATTGTGAGAAACCAGCGTCTGATGTTCAAGCTTGTGGTGTTGGTAAAGAGACCTTGAAAGGTGTGGATCAGTTCCATAGCGAGCCTAAAAGTAATGGGTCTGATTGTAACGATGTTCTATTTGGGACCTATGATTTTGGCCATGGAACACCTCCTTCAAAAGTGAAGCGAGCTTCAAGCATGTCATATAACAATGGTGTTAACAATCGTGATTCTTTGAAGTTTGGGGTTCCGAGGAGTCAATCTTTGGATTGTGATATGGGTGTTTCTTCTCCCCCTTACTTTGATGATGAATTGGATGTGAATTCAGTTGCTGCTACTTCTGCAGCAGCAGTGAAGAAAGCAATAGAGGAGGCTCAAGCTAGGTTAAAAGTTGCAAAAGAAATAATGGAAAGAAGAAAAGGTTATATGGGACGGGTCAAACCCCGATCTAATGGTAGTTCGACTAGTGAGGAGAGAAAGAAGAGTAAAGATACTGTCAAACAAAATAATTTCAGGGAAGATAAAGCTCAGGAGACTAGTGAAAAGATAGTAGCTTCTCAGCAAACTTCTGATGGAGTAAAAATGCAAAATGTGATCAAAGTTCACCAAGTGGCTGCTGAATTAGAAGACGAGAAGAGAGGTTTCGTTGCAAGAGAAGCTGCTGGAGAAACATGTGCAAAGGATTTCATATCTCTGCAGGCTGATTGTAGACAAGATGAAGTGGAGAAAAGGGAAGCCGCAAAAGACGGAGAAAGGGAAAAGGATGTAACCCAGGATCTGAATGAACATGAGGGAGAAGAGAAGACAACCTTCGACAAACCAGAAGAATATAACGAGGAACCAGAAGTTGTTGAGGAAGCTACTGAGCTGAAGAAGAAAATAGATGAATTGAGAGAGTTTTTTGATAACGAGGAATGTCTGCATGAATCAGTGCCTGATGTAGAGTTTCATGATACGAAAGAAGATGAAACTGAACTAAGATTTGGTGAACAGTGGGAGGAAACTGAAGAGAACGTGTGCAATGAACTAGAACCATGTGAAAGGAAATCAGAAGATCCAGAGCAACCAATAGAAGATGAGAAAAAGGTTGAAATGGAAGAAGTAAAGGATACTGACGATTTGGAGAGATTAACAGTTGCTAAGGAAGGGTTGGATATGGAGGAGAAACATCAGCATAAGATTGAACAGGAAGAAAATGTTTCCGAGAAGGAAAAGAATGAGATGCTGTTAGAAGATGTTTCTGTACAGGAAAAATTTGAGGAGATATCTGAAGAAGCTTTTGAGATATCAGAACTGAAGGAGGAAGTTAGTGCGGCTTGTAGACCAGAAGAAAACAATGAAGAGGAAGATGCTTGTGATAGAGAAGACAATGAGCAAATGTCTGACAAAATGAAGGAACCGGTAATAATTGATCCTAGAGATGATGCTTTTGATCATGAGGAAGAAATGAGGAAACTTGAAGAAAATGGTGATTCGTTGGGCAATGAGGAATTTATGGAGGCTGAAGAGAATGTAGAATTGCTTGAAGATGCTTATCAGATGGAAGCAGCGGATGAGGGACAGATGATGGCTTCTGAGAGTGTGGGAACTGAAGAGGTGCAAAACCAGACCAATCAAGAAGCAGATGAGATGACTGAAGCAAGGGAAGATGCTCTAGACTGCTATTGGGAAGACCTTAAAGTAGCTGATAATGCATCCAATAGCAATGAAATTAACTATCTAGGTGAAACTCTGGAGCCCTCTATTAGTGAAGACAGCTGTGAAACGACTCCAGAGTTCCTTTGTAATGAAGAAAATGAAGGGATTGTGGAAGGATGCAAAGCTTATAGTGAGTGTAAAGAAACTGAAATAAATTCAGAAGCAGACGAAATGGCTACTAACTTGGAAGAAAACCTGGAATTTGATAAGTCTGACTTGGCTGAAAGCAACTTGAAACCTGATGAGATTAAGTGGCAAGCAGAAAATACAGCAGATGCATCTAATTTCGAAAGAAGCAGTATAGATGTTGATCCAGCTGACGTAACATTTGAGAAAGATCACTATGAGCAGCATTCCGAGAAGTCTGAAAAAACCTTCACCATGGAGAAGCATGTTGAAGAACTGGCTTGTAAATCAGAAGATGTAAGGGAGGCTGTCGTTTGTTTGAAACAGGAAGAGAACAAGTATAGCTTTGAACACACTGATGAGGTAAGATTCGTTGATTCCCAGTTACATTGCGAGTTTGGCGATAAAAATGAAGCCACACAAATAGGTCATGAGATTGAAGCAGGCCAAAGTACAGAATACGAAGAGGAAAATTCTCCTAAAACCCTGATGAAGGAAGAGAGGGAAACCGAAAATGCTTCCGAGGAAGAAGTTAAGCTAGTTAGGGAAGAACAAAAAAGAGTAGATGAAGCAAAAGAGAGAGAAAGGAAAAAGGAAAAGGTAAAAGAAAAAGAAAAGGAGAGAATAGCTGTTGAAAGAGCTATTCGTGAAGCTCGTGAAAGGGCCTTTGCTGAAGCCCGGGAGAGGGCTGCTGCTGGAAGAACGAATATAGAAGCACAGCGTAAGGTAAAGGCTGAAACAACCCAAGGAGAGTCAGTCAAGCATTCTGCTGATACCAATGATAAGACATTTATGGAAGCGAAACTTAAAGCTGAGCGTGCTGCAGTAGAGAGAGCAACTGCAGAGGCCCGGCAGCGTGCCTTGGAGAAAGCTTTGTCCGAAAAGGCTTCCCTTGGAGCCAGGAACCAGGCTGAAAAGTTCTCTGATTCAAAGCACAGCTACCAATCTTATGTGAGTGTCTTCTTTTGTCATCCATTTTTCCTCTTTGCTGAAATGGCACAAAAGGGCAAAGAAATGATTACTGGAATATTTTGCAGGATTCCCGATACAAAGGCTCATGTCCTCCTGCAACTTCCAGATATCCTAATTCTTCAAACCAGAGTGGTATGTGGTAAACTGGTATTTAAAGATATCCTGCATGGACTTGGCAAAACAGAAACGGCACTTTTTTTTCTGTGATGATTAAATTACTTGTTTGGGCAAAAGAAAGGAAAACCCTTAAATTCTGAATCATCTTTATTTGCTTCATGAAGCTTCAAAATATTCTGAGGAGTCAGATGGAGCTGTTGGTGAATCAGCTCAAAGATGTAAAGCTAGGTTGGAAAGGCATCAAAGGACAGCAGAACGAGCGGTATGCCTTCTACTATCTTTGTCGCTTATCCGGTACGGATTTTGCGACTAGTATTGAGAATCTCACTTTCTTTTGTTTCCAGGCCAAAGCACTTGCAGAGAAGAACGAGCGTGATCTTCTTGCTCAGAAAGAACAAGCTGAAAGAAATGTAACTTATACATTCAAATGAAACAATAAATCTTTTCACAATGAGGCCGGTTTCTGTTCTTGTCTAACAATTTTGGATCGTAATTTATATTGCAGAGGTTAGCAGAAACTCTGGATGCTGAAGTCAAAAGGTGGTTAAGTGGGAAGCAAGGAAATTTACGTGCACTCTTATCGACATTACAATATGTATGTAACAGCTTTTCTATTTTTGTTCATAAATACATCATACAATGGTAGGATTAAATCTTTTGACATTTACACTGTGGCCTGTGGCCATGGGGTTGGAGATATTTGGCTATATACTACTTAGGACGCCCTAGTTTAACTGAATTTTTGCATTGCTGGCAGATCCTTGGCCCTGATAGCGGTTGGCAGCCAATATCGCTTACGGATATTCTAGGCACTGCAGCTGTAAAGAAAGCATATAGAAAAGCTACACTGTGTGTTCATCCTGATAAGTTGCAGCAACGAGGTGCTAACATACAACAAAAGTACATTTGCGAGAAAGTTTTTGATCTTCTCAAGGTTTGTTGCTTTCCTTCTTTAACCAAAGCTTTCATTGATTTATTCTTATTTATTTCTTATATTGAGCTAGGGAAACAAGACAACAAAAGGTTAAATTATAGGATTTGTCCTTGTCCTTATAATTTGACATAATTTGATTCTACTACTATGCCTTAGTCCATATCACTAACATGGTTAAAGGAACTGTTAGTTGGTGTAATTTAGAAAAACCTCAGAAACCTAAAATTCCCTATATCTTTTCAATAGTGAAATTTTGATTATAAATATTTTTGACTAATTTTTCATTTAAAAGAAAATTTCCAGCCCAACATAATGATTTGGACTTTTTATGAAAAAGTTCTATATCGGTTTCACTGAATTTTTAATGGTGTTAGTGATTTGTACTAAAGTATAACATTAAGCATGGTAGGGATAAAACTAGGTGAAAGTACCTTCCAAGTCCCTCTATTATAGGGACTAGATCAAATTAGTCCCTCTACCATTAAATGTATCAATTTAATTACTATACTATAAAAATAATCAAATAGGGTTTCAAAATATTATTTTTTCATTTGCAATTCAACTCTAGAACCATAAAAAGCATTCAAAATATTTACTCTGTTAACAATAAATGCCATTTTTAAACTATAAAATTTGGATTTATTTGGTTTTTAAATAGTAGAAGGACTAAATTAACCTATTATTAAACAGGACTAATTTGATTTGGTCCTTGTAATAAAGGGATCTGCCAAATACATTTATCTATAAAACTATGTAAGGTTAAAGTAGATAGACTAAATCCGACCAAAATCATAGTTTAACCTACAATAAAAGAAAACAGAAATTGAGTTGTTACATTCCTAGTTCATCTGAAGTTTCTAATTTTATGTGTATGTATGCTATTATATATGTGAAATGTACAGGAGGCTTGGAACCGATTTAGTGCAGAAGAAAGGTAGAGATTGGGTTTCCATGGAGGGTGCTGCCATATATATTAGTTAATGTTTTAGTGCCCTATTGAAATGGAAAAGAAAAAAAAGGCTTCAATGTACATCATTTGAAAATTGGATTATATTATATATCATTTTCACATGAACTCTAATATATTTTTGAATTTAAAAGCTTCAATGCCTTTTACACAATAAAAGTCGAAAAAGTTTTGAATTTTGAGTTAATTGAATTGGGTTATTTGAGTTACTCGAATAATTTGAGTTCGAGTTGAGTTGAATTTTACAATTCAAATAATTTGAATAATTTGAATAATAAATTTGTGTAAATATTCCTTTTGTTCTTGTCAATTTTAAAATGAGCAAATTGATCTCTCACAATAAAAATACAAAAAATTGAAATAATTTTCAAAAATTCAAAATGATTTTTAAAATTCAAAATATTTATAAAAAATTATTTTTTAAATTATAAAAGTTTTAATTTTTAAAAAATATATAAAGAAAATTAAAATTTTAATTTTTTTAAAATAATAATTTTGGAACTTAAATAAGTTAATTAATTATTATGTTTATCATACTAAAGTATTTTTTATTTTGTTTTGAAAATATTTTCAAATATATATTGTTTCAAATTTATATACTCGATATGAAATTAGTTATATGATGACAATATTTTAATTTGACATATTTAATTTTTAATTTAACTCAAATAATTTTACTTGATTTGACTCGAGTTTTATTTCATTCAAATTTTTTTTTTAAATCGAGCGGAGATGATAAAATTAGAGGTGCTCATAGGCTGGGTTGGGCTCAACTAAAAATTCAGGACCATTTACTAGGCCCGGGCTCGGCCTGAAAAATGAGCTTAAAATTTTGCCCAAGCCCGACCCGGATAAAAGTGATAAAACCTGGGTTTGACCCGATTTGCCAGAATTAATTTTTATATTATTTTTATATAATTTTTAAATATATATAATACATCAAAAATACTAAAAACATCAAAATAAATATTTCCCAACAAATTTACAAATTTAAAATAAAATTTAAAAAATATATAAACTTAAATAACACTAAGATAAATGCAACTTAACAAGCAAATGTTCTAAAATAATAACAAAATTAACAAATGTCTTTAAAATAATAATAAAATTAACAATAAAATAAGTTTTATATAATATCCAAACAATAACAACAAACTAGTAGCAACATAATAGTAAAATGTAGCAAAATATGGAGAAAACAACAAGAAAGTAACATTCAAAAACAAAAACAAAAAAAGAGCAGATTCAGGCCGGGTCGGGGCTAGGCCACAAATGCCTTACCCGAGGCCTGGCCCATTTTTTAAATGTGTCTTATTTTTTTTCCCAAACCCATTTTTCGGGCTTATATTTTTGCCAAACCCTCCCACATTTTGGGCGGGCCTTCAGGCCGGGCCAGGTGGCCCGACCCATGATTAGGTCTAGATAAAATAGGTCTTGTCAACTTGATTAACTCAAAAATTTTTCTTTCAATTTGACTCGAAAGCTTTTGTATTAGAAGATGAATTGCATTTTGCTCCTAAAAAATGGGAAATTAACCTTTGTATAGATCTTTTAAAATATCTTTTTCCATTTTTACTGTTAAATTTGATTTTGTACATTATAACATTTTTTTGAAAATTTTTTCACGAGCGAGAAGCGTTGGATTCTCTTTCGGATAGGTCCTGAAAGGAGAAGGAAAGCTGGAATGCCACCAGACGTCTATTATTGAATTCACCCGATTTGATAACACCCATTTTTGGAATGTCTAGTGCCAAAGTCACGGAATTGGTAAGTCGCCAATCCCTAAAACGGGCTATGTAATGTACTTTATCTGCTTGGTTACCGGGGGGCATTTTACCAGAGGTTTATATTGTATCAATCTACCCTTGTGTGCGTGATTCCTGTTGAAGCATATACTCGGGGTGGGTGTAGGGCGAGTGATTTCAAAGCGGACTGCCCATTCATTAGATAGAGAAGATCACCAAGATCTCGTGATCCGCTACCGAACTTATTCCAATTCAATAAGCATTCTCAATATTATGCCTTGAAGAGGACTCGAACCTCCACGCTCTTTAGCACGAGATTTTGAGTCTCATGTGTTTACCATTTCACCATCAAGGCATCTTGAAAGTGAATCATATTCCACGAGCAATTACAACCCAAAAAGTAATAAGTACTTGGGCATGGACTTGGAAACCTGCTATTTGCCAATAGAAATGTTGGCCTACTTCCACATTAGAGATATCGTATAACCCGTTTAGTGCGTTGATAAAACATGATATACCATTCATATTGTTCTCTGACAGAAATATAACTTTACTTAAAAAAAAAAAAGGAATTAGTTTGATTTAATCTTCACTTGCCTACTCAAATTCTATATTTTTGACACTGACGAACTAATCACACAATAAGTCCTCATTTAAAAAAAAAAATTTAATTAGACCTTTCAAAATTCAATGGTAAGTTTTGTTGTGTTGTCGGTGCATAAAAATATATTTACCAATTATATATAAAATTATAATCATGCAACCTAATTCTTAGAAACAAACCCTAGAAAATCCAAAGAACATATAAATTTTTTTCTTTGATAACGACTAAAAGGGTGAGATCCAAACGAAAATCTTTATTTTAATTCAAAAAAAAGACGCCAAAGCCCTTAACATGACAATGGTGATACATCCATGATATAGATAGATATTGTTCTAACATTTAACACTGGTTGGTGTCTCAATAGAAGCAATGGTATCACGATTTATTGCATTCTCAATCTTTGTTGGAGGTGCAATTAACCCTTTTTCATGACATGTCTCCACAGCTCCGACAAACATGTCTTCCAAGCTGTACTTAAATTGAAACCCTAAATCCAACAGCTTCTTGGAATTGAAGACCACATTTCCCAAGTTTTCATCTGCATCTTTGAACCTGATCATGTAACAAAAACATTCATATAAGCAATTAGACAAGCTACCTATTAGGGTTATAATTGGGTGGGTTGTTTAAATCGGGTTTTAAATTTTTTGGATAGTTTTAAGTTACGGTCGATTTGAGATTTGATTTATTTTGATTTGACATTCGAGTTCGAGTTATTTTGAGTCTGGACCATTCTAGTTTAAGTTATTATTAGGAGTGAAATGAAGAGAGCTAGAGTGGGACCTCTCAAAAATTTAGAAAATTATCAGTAAGTTCTTCAAAATTTTTGAAAATTTTACTTAAGACTCGAAAAATTTCTAAAAATTTTAATCAAGCTTTACAAAATTTTGAAAATAAAAAATTAATTAGTCCCTTAATTTTTTTTGAAAAGTCTCATTAAAACTCAAAAGTTTTTAAAATTTTAATAAGACCCACAAAGTTTTGAAAATTTCACTGACTCCCAAAATTTCTAAAAGTTCCAATTAAGCTCTACAAAAGTTTCAAAAATTTTGATTAAATTCTCTAAAATTTTAAAAATTCTCATTAATTTTCTCAATTTAAAAAAAAATTTAGCCAGACCCTTAGTTTTTTTGAAAAATGTCATTAAACCCCCCATTTTTTAAAATGTAATAAACCTTAAAGTTTTTGAAACTTTTAATTAAGCCCTCAAAACTTAATGCCACATTCCACCACTGTCATTATGATTTGATAATATCTGGTTTGGGTTGTGGAGTTTTTATTATTGAATCAAGTTGCTTCGGATTTGAACTTTGATTAATCGTATCAAGTTTTTGAGTTTGGATTAGAACTTGGCTATTCCAAAAAAGCAACGAAAATTAAGAACTTGATTTAAAAAAATGGGCTTACTCAGTAGGAATATTGTAGTCTGGGTATTTTTCTCTTAGCATTTTGGCAAGCTCAACAATGGTGGCCTCATGGGAGGAGCAAATGTATCTGCCTTCAGCTTTAGGGTTTTCAAACAAGAATATGTGAGACATGCAGAGATCATCCAAGTGCACAAACTGCCCTTGCCTAATGATACCATAATGAGCTTCATTCCCTGCATTATTACATAAAATCATGCAAAAATCAATATATATATATTATATCGCCGGAACTTTTTTCTTAGGGTCGAGGTCGAGTTATATATTTTTATGAGAGTTAAAATGTAATTTCATCATAGTATTTAGAAGGACTAGATTAAAATTTAATCATTTTTGAGGAGGCCAAACTATAAGTTTACCATTTATTTACTTAAAATTTTATAAATTTTCAAGAGCTAAAAGCATAAATTTTTATTTTAAGAGTACCAAGGTCCTTGCCTCCCCCTTCCTTTGTCCTTGTATATATCCTTAAAGAATAGGGATTGACTGTCCGTAGGAGTAGGGAGCTAGAGGTATTCATGGACTAAGTGGTCCACTTAGACCAACTAAATTTTGTAAGTTCTCATTAAACCTTCGAAGTTTTTAAGTTTTAATTAGACCAACTAAGTTTTTTTAAAAAAAATTATTAAATCCCTAAAAAACCTTTTTAAAAATTATTAATTAAACCCCTCAAAACTTAATGTTTAAGATCTACTTACCAGTAAGGGGTGAAAGGCCAGTAATTAGACTAGGTGGCATTGAAGGCATAAGAAATGGACCAATGACAAGAGTTGGAATTATAGTGATGAGATCCAAGTTATTCTCCTTTGCAAACTTCCAGGCAGCTTGCTCAGCCAATGTCTTGGAGACAAAATACATCTACAAACCATAAAAGAAAATGAATTTCAGTTTAAAAAAAACCAATTTTAATTAAACAAAATTCGTATCTGTAGGGGCGAAGTCAGAAATGTAATATAGAAAGAGTCGAGATAGTAAAATAAAAATTGTTGAGATTAATAAATTCATTAATCGGAATTTCATCTATAAATACGATTCGGGTTTTAAAATATGACCTTTAATTAATTATAATTTTAGAATGATTAAATACAATTTTACCTTATAGTATTTAAAGAAAATTAAAAGAATAAGGGTCCCAAACACATAAATAATCCTTTTTTATTATGGATGCTTAACTTGAAAATTTGAAGTACCAAACAAAAAACAGTTTTTTTGTTTATTAATAAATGCTGAGACCTGCAAAATAGTTAGAAATTTATTTGGGGGTTACTGCCTGCCAACCACCTTTTCTTTCCCAAAAAATGATCGAACTGACAAGATTAGTGAACCCATCGTTTTATCAATCCGATCGGTTTGATTAAAAAATATAACAAATAAAAATTCGGTTCAACTGTTGGTTCAATCGATTTTTAATCAGTTCGATTGATCCATATCAGTTCACGATTCAACCGGTCGAATCCGGTTCTAACATTTTAAACATTTTATTATCGATGTACCGAATAATAATTATTTAAAAAAGAAAAAGAGAGAAACTAACCCATCCAGTCATTTTCTTGGCATAGACAAATTCCAAATCACTCCAATTACTTTCATCATAAACAGTTCCTTGGTGTTCTTCAACATTGACAGTTCCAGCTGATGATGTGAAAATCAATTTTTTTACTGTCTTTGCTTTGATGCATGCTTTCATTATATCCAATACTCCATTTATTGTTGGCTTTATCACTTCATTCTGCCAAAAAAAGAGAAAAAATCAACTCAGCAGTAAAAAAGTAAAAAAAAAAATTCTAGCAAAATAGGGTTGCTATTTGCAGACACACCCCTTTTTACAATATAATGTTTTGATCACCAAAGGGCCAAAAAAGTTACCCATTTTTAGACTTATCATAATGGTTTCCATCCATTAGTTACTATCATATATAACATATGGTAATATATAAAAATTAGTAATAGAGATTTGCTTATAATGATGTAATATTTTAACGATTCAGTTGTTGAATTTATTGATATAATTGTGCTTGTCAAGCATGCAAATTTTGAAACTAATCTAATATATCTATCATATAGATCTAAAATACTATATATTTTTACATAAAATAAATAATTAAAATTTTTAAATAATATCAAATTTGACATGTATGATTCATACGAATGAAATATTAAACATGACGATTGAATTGTTAAAATATTAATTGTACAAATAGATTGTTATATATTATATATTGTATAAAGTATTTTAAATGAAAATATATATTATTTAAAAATGCTTTATATAATATATATTATATACAACAGACATGCAAATACATCAGTGTAAAAGGAAAACCAACCTCAGGGTCCTTGGACTCAAAATCCATTGGAGTGGCAACATGGAAGACACCACAACAGCCATTAATGGCTGCATCAAAGCTTCCTTCTTCAGATAAATCAGCTTTCCACAATGTCAAATGGGTGTTGGCTTTTGGTAGATCAAGCAAGTGCTTTACCTTCTTTTGATTATCTATTTATATGGGAAAAAATTAGTTTCACTGTATTTACAGTTAGTTTAACATTACTTAAAAAAAAACACATATATATTATAAAAGTAAATATCTTTAAAAGCCAAAAGCATTATTTTTTTAAGGTTTAAAGTTTAGCTTGTAGAAACCATTATTATTATTTTATCGAAGTTAAGAGTATCAACTGGAGATCGAACTCCTGACCATATTGAAACCATGATTTTAATAACAAAAACGGATCATTATTTTTACTATGGAAATGGCTTGCTGTGACCTCAAAAACTACGCCAACATATCTAGAGAAACGTGTATCGAAAATAAAAAGGGAAACGAACCGGGATCACGGACGGTGGCGCGGACAGTGTAACCGTGTTCGAGTAGCCTCATGACCAGCCATGAACCAATGAACCCAGAGGCACCAGTAACACAAACAACTTGAGATTCAGATCCCATCGTTGTCTAGAAGATTTGATAAAAATTGGAGAGTTTTTTCAGTTTTGGAGCTCAAAAACAAAGTACTGTTTTATCTTGTGTGATAAAAGTGTGTCGGAAACATGTATATAAAGAGATTTGGGGGGTGAGTGGGTATCTGCCTGTAATAAAAAGGGGACCTTCAAAGTCAATGATTCAGTTCTAGTTTTTGGTGATGTTTTTTTCTTTCTTATCTAACAACCAACTCCCAACAATTTGGTTAAACGCACGTGGTCAACTTACCGATATTCACGTGCTTGGTTGGTAGGTCACGCCGTAACGGGGGTAGCTTTGTGTTGTCTTTGATAGGGATGTGTATTCGATTAAATTAAGTTGAATTAAATAAAAAAAATTTCGAATCGAGTCGAGTTAAATTAATAAATATTATTATTTATACTCAATGTTCTGTTTATATAGACTGATTACGAAGTACAAGCTTTTAGATTAATTTTGAGTAAAGGAAAAAGGGAGAGTGTGGCAGTTCGGGAAGGAAAGTAAGAATAATGGGTAAACATTTATCAAAACAACGTAGTTTTACCTTTTAACTTGATAGTTTTGAATTTTAACTTTAAAAAATATAAACATTTATCAAAACAACGTAGTTTTGCCTTCTTTTTTTATTTGGATTTTCGGATAACTCGAATTAGAGGTGAGCGTTTGATTGAATCGAGTGAAACTGTTTGAGTTAAATTAGAAAAAAATAATAATGTTAAATTAAAATCTTTTACAATATAACTATTTCCATGTTAGAACACAAATTTAAAAAATATATATTAGAAACTTTTTAAAGAAAAATAAAAAAATATTTTAGTATGATAAACTTGAATCATTAATCACATATTTAGATTCCAAAATTATTATTTTATTAAATTTTATATATTTTTAGATTTTTAAAATTTATAATTTTTTAAAAATATAAAATTTAGAAGTTCTATAAATATTTAGAATTTTAAAATTATTTTCAAAATGTGAAAATTACTTTGATTTTTTTGTTAAGAGAGATCAATTTGCTCATTTTCAAAATTGACAAGGACCAAAACAGTATTTATACTAATCTGTTATTCAAATTATTCGAGTTATTCGAAATGTAAAAATTTAACTCGACTCGAACTCAAAATCCAAAATTTCTTATTCGAGTTGACTCGAATAATTCAAATAACTCAATTTGATTAACTTGAAATTTGAATTTTTTTTGATTTTTTTGAATTGAATTGAATTTTGCTCACACCAACTCTTTGATATACACTTTCTTGAGGTACTAAGTTGATAGACTTATTGATGATGACTTACCTTCGTAGGTTGTTTGGGAATAGAGGGCGGTGGCCCTCCAAAATTGGTAAAATTGCTTTATAACCCCTTCAAAATTTAAAATTACAAATTAATATAATGTTAAATTTGCTAAAGTTTAACGTAAGCGGAATGGCAACTGAGGAAGCTACGGGCTATGGAGGAATAACCATGTGAAGCCATTAATATAACGTAAGAGACGGGGAATGAACTGTAAGAGCTTTATTCTCGGGACCATGTGATGCCATTGATGCAGATTCAGCTGAATTAGGAGCAATGATTACAGCGTTGGATGTAATAATTGAGATAGGGTGAAGGGGATTTGATTTGATTATTGTTGAAATAGGGTCACTGGTGACGTATAACTGGTTATTGCACAAAGACAAGAGACCTTGGTTGCAACAAACTACATTCGCAGATATGGAAAGGAGACTAGCCTATGTGGGTGAGGTAACATTTTCAAAAGCAGAGCAGCATGGCAATGACATGGCAGAAACATTAGCGACAACAGGTATTAATCGCAGGGTTATGTTCAAGGCGTGGTGGTGAATGTTAGATTGGTGATTGGAATGCCTGGTTTTCATGTTATAATAGCTTGTTTGACAATTATATTGTTTAACTAGAACAACTGTTCTATTACTTTTAAACAGAATAGATTGAATGAAGAAAAAAAAAATTGCAAGTTGTCACTCAAAAGATATGATTAATCTCTAACCTCTATTAAAACAATTTTTTGGCTTTGCTCTTGATGGGTATATTTTAGTGTTTGGGTTGTCATGTATGAGGATTGGATATACGCCGATAGATATCCTATATTCATGTCAAGTAGGTGGTACCAATAATTCGGGTTTGTAAGTGTTTCAGTTCTTAAAATAATTCTCCTTAATTAAAGGTGTTGACTCGTGAGCTATAGGTATAATAAATATAAACTCAAGTTATTAGAAAAGTAGACACCGTAAAACAGAAATAGACAATAATATTTAATACTTGTTAAGTAAATATACCATTGATTATACCTTAATTAGGCTTGCATTTGATGCATGTCACATAGATAACTAATTAAACTTAGTAATATATCAATAATGCATTAAACATAAAACATATATATCTATATTTACCTATAGTCTGACTAATTTAATGAGGGCAAGTTAACCATCTAAAGGAAATCGCATGTTGAACCTTACATTCTATTTTTCGATTCAATAAATGGAAAACTAATTAGATTCTTCTTTTTTCTAAGATTTCAGTGCTATCACTATCTTTCTTTGAATGTTTGGTAATAAATATAGGCAGGCAGCCACTCTTTGTAGACCATAGTATTTGGTCTACTAAATAACTATAATTTGAAGGGTGGAAACTATAGTAAACCCCTAAATCAAATACTATTTAAATATTTCACTATTTCTTCAACAAATATTCAAAACCCATTAAACTTGATAGTAAGAAAGTTGGTTGGTAGGTTTTTTACGGTTATATATATGATTTATTTATAGAAAGTTGAGGTGGTGGATGTTCAAGATCTAACTCGAGAGTACTATTAATTGAAAAAGGTAACGATTTGTTTTTGTTGAATTTGTCGAGTTCGTCGTTATTACAAGAAATATAACAACACTGTTGTAGGAACTTTTGAATATCAAGGTTAATGAACCTTCAATGAAAATAAAAATCTTAACGTTTGAGATGTTTCCGAAGCTCGCTGGAAAAAAGCTGTCGAATTAGATGTTACAACATAAAATTCATCATGTACAAGTTTAGTCACTTGATCGCCAAACATTCCTAACACAAGATTTGCCATAAAATTCATCTCCCCATAGCATTCAGTTCCATTCACCATTCAATCTAGCTAGAAATTCTAAATTCGACAAAGATTTGCCAAACAAATCTTTTTCACCACCAACACCAATTCAACAATATTACTCCTCCGACTAAGTTGTTTAGAGGGGATGGGACCGAATTTTACATCATCAACATAAGGGTTGTAGTTCGTGAAACAATATGGATCTTTTTCACGAAATCTAGATGAAGTATGTCTGATATTAGATATATCTTCAATATAATCTATGTGAGTTGTAACTTCATGTTTCACTCGTGCATTGATATTCAAAACTATTGAAAAATATAGAAAGGATGAGGAGTACCTGCGAGAGTTCTCACTCCCTGGCTAACTGCGACAGTTGAGATTGTTTCCATATTTGGGTTATTGACAATTTATTGAATAGGATATTTGGACTGAACTAATATTGTGGAAAGTATCTAGCCCACCAATGAATATTATATCACTTGAGGAAACTTGTTGGAGATTGGATTGGATCATACTTATCAAATCCCTTGGATCGAGGATATTAGATTGAATTGGAACATTGATATATTAGTTGCCGACAATCCTTGTTTACCTTATTTGTTATTATTACATTGTATTCAACCAGTTTACCTGCTGTTTAATAGAGATTATAATAGATCTTCATTAGATCTCAAAAAATTCTATATAATTGAAACACTTGTAAAGGTTATTGTACTGAGATATATAGCAATTAATCTGTTCAAGTGAAGAAGTTTATTTTTACGAGTGCGTTGCGATAGTAAAACCTATTATAGTTTTACTTACTAAGTTTATTGGGATGAATTTAGTGCTGAGAGTATCAATTTTAAAAATAATTTTATTGATAACAATATTCTATTTTTAAGTTCGGAATGGATATACCTAATTATCCCACTAAGGATGTTCGTTACGAGCCCCAGATGGTAATGGCTCTCGACATCCCCTCTGATGTAGGGCTATCGATGATAGCAATTTGTTTGCTTTTAGCAACTCATCTTTTACTAACCATTTTAGTTAGTTCTACCCTTTTGGGTTATTAATTAATATTTTACTTTAGCCGACCAAAAAGAAAAAGCTTTACTAATTTAATCAGGGGAAAAGGCTATACTAATTTAATGAGGGACAAGTTAAACCATTTAAAAGAAATCACGTCGACTCTATAGTTTTACCAATAAAAAATGCTTTAATGAAACTAAAAAGCAACCTTTAGATTCTATTTTTTATTCAATAAAAAATTTAAATTTTCGTGATTGGCTCAGTGATAAAGAATGTTGATCCCTAAAATTCATCTGGGTTCAAATCTCCAAAGAACAAATTGAACACCTTTATTCGGTTAGCTTTTGTTTAAAGTAACGAGATAATATTATAAAATTTAGGTCAAAATAAAAAAATTTATGTTAAAATTCTTAAATTAAATTATTAATTTTTCAAAAGGTAAAATTATAATTTTGGTTTAATTAAAAATTAAAAAGAACTAAATGTTAGTCAAATGCCATTTAATTATGTTACTATATTTCCAACCAACTGAAAATCCATTGACCTTGATAGTATGAAAGTTGGGTAGTCTTACCCAATTTTTTTAAATATAAAAAAGTAGGCAGTGGAGGTCTAAATTCAAATCGATTTGACAGTCAGTGTCGAAGATTGAAAAAGAAAGCTGTTTGGACTTTGGTTTACAGGTTCGTGACGTTCAAAGTTGTTTCATGAAAAAACGAAAATGTAGAAAAGAAGAGGGATGAGAGCTTTCAATTGTTGTAAGTGGTGCGAATAGAGAATGTCATACGGCAACGATTTTAACAACCCGATAACTTAAATGAAAACTTTCGAATAGATCAATAACCATTTTGTAACTTTTAAAAATTTAGTAACCAAAAATAAACTTACTAATAATTTAATGACCTTAGATGTAATTTACCTTTTAAATTATTGGAGTCGTAAGACCAACATACTTATGTACAATTTCCACCAAACTTATTCATTGTATGTGTAATGCCCTGAATAATTTATTTCTGTTTCTGTAAATCTTAACACAAAAATGAGTGTCTGCTTTAATGGCTAAATGTTTTGGGTGTGTGTGTGAGGTCTTGGTTTCAAGTCCCACTTTTGGCAAATTCTGTTATTTTTAATCTTAGCCTTATCCTTGTTGGGTAGGCTTATGTCTTATTGTTTGTGAATCCATATTAGAATAAGCTTGTTGGTTCGAGTGGTAAGGAGTTAACTTGTTGGAGGTCTTGTGTTCTAATCCTTGTGCGAGCGTGGATGTTAATTTTTGTCTCGGTTGTCTGAGAGAGTTTGGATGGGTTGTTTTTCTCTCTCTTCCCAATTTTCCTCTGACGTTAGTTTCTTTAATTTTCTGTCGTTGTCTTTTCCCTTTCTGACATTCTTCCCATTCTCTGTAAATCTTTGCTTTGTTCTTCTTCGATTCTGTTCGTGAACCTGTCGTCCAATTGTGCTATTAGAATTTTCGGGTTCTTTATTCGTCTTGGTAAGTAGAACTTCGTTTGTCGTTAACGTTTGATTTTTGAGATGTTAGCGATGTTAAATGGTAGCCATTATTTGGTGATTAATCGATGAAATCTGTGATTAGGTGAAGGTTGGGAGGCGAAAAATTACATTTCAACGACTTAGTACGCGTTAGCGGGTGTTTATCGTCGGCGGTGAGTTCTTCAAGAACTTTGGGCATTGTTGAATTTCTATTGTGAATTTGTATTTTGGTTGCTAAATCGGTGTTTGGGGTACTAGTTTTTAGGTTTAGAAAGGCTCGGGATTACTTTCGCATCGAAACTGTACCAGGTGTGTACCCTAAACATGTAAAATTGAGGTTTGGCAAAAGTTGAAAAAAGGGTCTGTCGACACTACACGGGCGTGTCCCTGACGTGTGGCTGGCCGTGTGCAAGACACGGCCATGTGATAGCGAATGTGTGGCCGTGTGGGCCTCATGGGCTTGGGCATGTGGGCCCACACGGGCAAGCTATATGGGTATGTGGGCTCAAAATTCTGAAATTTTCCTTAGGGTCACACGGGTCATTCCGATTGCCTGTGGGCCTATCGTAGGGTCAGTAGGGCAAGCTATACGAGTGCGTTGCGATAGTAAAACCTATTATAGTTTTACTTACTAAGTTCATTGAGATGAATTTAGTGCTGAGAATATTAATTTTCAAGATAATTTTATTGATAACAATATTCCATTTTTAAGTTCGGAATGGATATACCTAATTATCCCACTAAGGCTGCTCGTTACGAGCCCCAGATAGTAATGGCTCTCGACATCCCCTCTGATGTAGGGCTATCGATGCTAGCAATTTGTTTGCTTTTAGCAACTCATCTTTTACTAACCATTTTAGTTAGTTCTACCCTTTTGGGTTATTAATTAATCTTTTACTTTAGCCGACCAAAAAGAAAAAGCTTTACTAATTTAATCAGGGGAAAAAGCTATACTAATTTAACGAGGGACAAGTTAAACCATTTAAAAGAAATCACGCCGACTCTATAGTTTTACCAATTAAAAATGCTTTAATGAAACTAAAAAGCAACCTTTAGATTCTATTTTTTATTCAATAAAAAATTTAAATTTTCGTGATTGGCTCAGTGATAAAGGATGTTGACCCCTAAAATTCATCTGGGTTCAAATCTCCAAAGAACAAATCGAACACCTTTATTTGGTTAGCTTTTGTTTAAAGTAACGAGATAATATTATAAAATTTGGGGTCAAAATAAAAAAAAGTTATGTTAGAAATTCTTAAATTAAATTATTAATTTTTCAAAAAGGTAAAAATTATAATTTTTTTATTTAATTAAAAATTAAAAAGAACTAAATGTTAGTCAAATACCATTTATGTTACTATATTTCCACCAAACTGAAAATCCATTGACCTTGATAGTATGAAAGTTCAATAGTCATACCCAATTTTTTTAAATATAAAAAAGTAGGCAGTGGAGGTCTAATATCAAATAAGAGATCAGTGTTAATTAAATATTTGAATGTAACTCTGATGGGTGTCGAGTCCACCAATATAAACCTACGCCTAATTTGCAATTTAAGCAGTATAGGGAGTAGGGTCGATCCCTCAGATACTGGATTTACTGCAAATTGTTGCTCTCTTGACCAGATTTATGTCGGGGCAGTTGTCGTGCCCAAGATATTAGGGGGGAGGATAAAATCGAAAACCTGGAACCTGAAATAAACAAATAAAACGCATAAAAAGTAAAAGTTGAAAATGAAATAATAAAAGCAGTTAAATAAATTTGAAGAAAAATTAATTAGAATAAGCTCAGCTTTAGGCACGGGTTTTCCTCGTCTTTGAACCGATCCTTGAAATTAGATGAACTCCTCTTTTCCAATAAGCTAGTTATAGCTACCAAGGACGCCTCGGACACCAACTCTTCCTTGTGTAAATTAGTTATGGAACGTCCAATAACTAACCCATACCGATCGAACAACCACGAAACGTTCGTGATTTAGAACTCTGACAGCCTTGCGTTCTAGAAGAGCATAGCTCGAACCAATGTCCTCAACCGCGTGGGACATTTAAATCTGGTTACTACTTCCCTTGACAGAACCAAACATCTATCTCCACTTGGCACGCCAATGTGTTCACAGAAAACCGATTAGAAATGTTCCTTTCGGAATTCCAACTGTACGTCTAACCACACTAACTCAAACGACGTCTTTTTTGACTTAGTGTTGATCTAACTTTATGAGCTGACAAAATCATACTCTTAATCCGGAGAAATAATAAGTACTGAAATTTAGGAGTTAATTTGCTCGGGTTCGTAACTCACGGGTTTTGACGAGGCTAACTTCGACCTAAAGCTGAAAATGGATTTAGTTAACTAGGGTTTGGGACATGATGGTATTGGGCATAATCGGATAAGGTAAAAATGGGTGGAAAGGATGGGTGGCGTAATTAAGTATGAGGCTGGAATTTTGGTGGTGTATTAAAGTAGGGTGGCTACTGGAAATAAAAAGAAAGTTTGAAAAAGAAGTTGTAAATGGTAAGTGGTAACAAGCTGGAAATTTACGAATTGAAAGTAAATGAAACTAAAGACAATAAATTCGTGAATAGAAAGGAGAGAATGTATTGAAAGATGAAAGCTTGATATTTCAATTGATTCATTAAAATGAACAATGTAGCCTCTATTTATACTAGTGGCCTTGCTAAATTAAGAGCCAACTAGTATAGAAAATCAAGGAAAAATATTACATGATATAAAAAATATCCCAAAATAATCTCCCACTAAGTCAACAATTTCAGCCAATTATTCTTGGAAAAATTCTGCTTTGGCCCTCCTTCTTTGCTTCTTTCTTCAATCTAGCTCAATTGTTTCATTTTTCTTCTATTTAGTCCCAAATTGCATCCCTGCACAAAATTCAACAAAAACATGGAAAAATTAGTGGTGCACTCTCATAAATTAACCAATTTAATTACATAAAATATGTAATTTTGGCAGTTAATCAAACTCTCTTTATTATTTTACTCGTAATTTTATTGAAAATAATTTTCTATCTTTGAAAAGTTGAAAAATACATAAAGATGTTAGATGTGGATCCCAACTTACAAATACTAGGAAGCTTAACTCGAGATGAAACTTGGTTCTGTGATAGTGTTGGACACAGAATGCATCTATATGGCTATGAATAAAATTCGGATTAATGTACATTTGGATGAGCTGTGAAATTAGTACCTATAAGATTACGGTGAAATTAATCATTGTAGCGATAGTATTTGATATTATACTAGTGAGATTAAAATCAATTGTGAGGTATGTATATTTGAATTCAATTATAGTGATGATAATGAAGTGAATTTTAGTGAGAAGGGAAAATGATTATTGTTGATACAATGTTCTACAAGGGGAAAGTACAACAGTTGCTGAGAAGGTAAGTTCACCTAGTCGAGACGGAGAGCTGGAAGTTATGAAGAACGGAGGTGGAGAGAGTTTGAAGACTGAGGGTTGGAGAAGTATAGAGAGAGAGTAGGCTTAGTATCCTTGAAAAGTCAATCCTTTTTTCATAGTTTTTGGGGGGTATTTATAGGCAAGAGTCTCAAGTAATATGATGTTAACGTGTTGGACTTGTCATCTAGCCATTATTACGGAGTGCGGGGGAGGAATGTCTTCGATAAGATGAGGATGTCTGTGATAGGACAGACCCTGTGATTCATTTTGACTATGATGGGATAAAGTAGTTGTCTGAACGACAGTTGTCTTATTTGGGAATGAACCACAGTTATCTGAATGGAATCACCTATATATGAAATCATATTCCCAATAAAGACCAGGCCATTCGTTTTCTGAGTGGTAGTCTTCTTGGAAGGATGATTTCGTAGGTGATTTCCTAGCTTGTTGGTGGCAAGTTTATTGTTCAGATGTCCTCTAGACTTGCCATGTGTCCTAACATGGGTGGAAGTATAACAATCATTAAGGACATTATTTTAAAATTTATAAATATAGGTTAGAAGTGATAGTTTATTTAATATTTATGAAATTAATAAATGTGATAAGTATTTGTATATATTTTTGTAAAATAATCCTTTTACTGGAGTGACTTTAATCTCACCAATATATAGAGTGCATGAGGGAAGACACGGATTGAGATTGTTCGAGGTATCCCCGTTAGGGGGAATGATTTAGTTTATGTAGTTAATCTACTTATTTTTCCTTGTCGCCAAAAAAAAAAATCTAGTTAAATCAAAAGGTTAAATACGATTCAATCACTCAACTGCAAGTCATCGTGGTAATCCAAATAACGCATAATATCATTTAAAAGGAACATACTTTTTTTTATTCCATGGTATCCAATGAAAACCTTAATTATGATTTTAGTCCTTTTATGATCTTGAAACTTTAAGATTTTTAGATTAAAAAATATAATAACCAATTAATCTGATTTTATAGCTGATTCAAGTCCATTATAATGTTATTTTTGTTATATGTTTATTGAGTATTTTTTTAATTCTAAAATGTCATACCGGAAATTTAATAGAATTTTAACTATGTTAACAACTAGACTCAAGTTTTTAAATCTAAAGAGCAGATTGACTAAATTTCTCAAAATAAAAGTATGTGAACTAAATTTTAAATTTACTTAAAAATATAGGAACTTGAAACATATTTTAACCTTTAAATTTTTACTTTGTAATTTAACTCCAAAGCATAATTAACCAAACGTAAAACATGATAGGAAACCATTAGTATTATTACCAATGAGTGTAGGAAAACAATATTATTGGGGTCCTAAGATCAACATACTAAAACACAATTCCCACCAATCTTATTGATTGTATCCTTTTCTTTCTTTGAAAATAGGGTAAACTACATTCAATGTCACTAAACTATTACTAAGTTCATGTTTTGGTTAGTCAACTTCAAAAAGCTATAAAATAGTCACTGAACTATTCAAAAGTTTTTATTTATGTCACTGGGCTGTTAAGTTCATTTTAAAAAAAATTATCTAGCGAGGTCCAAGAGACGATTCGACGATCGGTGATCGGTATAGTGGATCAGTACTCATCAATGAGTAGAATAACATACCTTAAATTCAAATCAATTTGACAGTCAGTGTCGAAGACCGGAAAAGAAAGATGTTTGGACTTTGGTTTACAGGTTCGTGACGTTCAAAGTTGTTTCATGAAAAAACTAAAATGTAGAAAAGAAGAGAGATGAGAGCTTTCAATTGGTGTAAGTGGTGCGAATAGAGAATGTCATACGACAACGATTTTAACAACCCGATAACTTAAATGAAAACTTTCGAATAGATCAATAACCATTTTGTAACTTTTTAAAATTTAGTAACCAAACATAAACTTACTAATAATTTAATGACCTTAAATGTAATTTACCCTTTAAATTATTGGAGTCGTAAGACCAACATACTTATGTACAATTTCCACCAAACTTATTCATTGTATGTGTAATGCCCTGAATAATTTATTTCTGTTTCTGTAAGTCTTGACACAAAAATGAGTGTCTGCTTTAATGGCTAAATGTTTTGGGTGTGTGTGTGAGGTCTTGGTTTCAAGTCCCATTTTTGGCAAATTCTATTATTTTTAATCTTAGCCTTATCCCTGCTGGGTAGGCTTATGTCTTATTGTTTGTAAACTCATATTAGAATGAGCTTGTTGGTTCGAGTGGTAAGGAGTTAACTTATTGGAGGTCTTGTGTTCAAATTCTTGTGCGAGCGTGGTTGTTAATTTTTGTCTCGGTTGTCTGAGAGAGTTTGGATGGGTTTGGAAGCCTGTGTAAGTGAATGAGAGACTGGGTTAGTAGGAGATTATGCCTAAAATTGGGGATTGTAAGATTTTATTTGATTTAATTTTTATTATTTTTCTCTCTCTTCCCAATTTTCCTCTGACGTTAGTTTCTTCAATTTTCTGACGTTGTCTTTTCCCTTTCTGACATTCTTCCCATTCTCTGTAAATCTTTGCTTTGTTCTTCTTCGATTCTGTTCGTGAACCTGTCGTCCAATCATGCTATTAGAATTGTCGGGTTCTTTATTCGTCTTGGTAAGTAGAACTTCGTTTGTCGTTCACATTTGATTTTTGAGATGTTAGCGATGTTAAATGGTAGCCATTATTTGGTGATTAATAGATAAATCTGTGATTAGGTGAAGGTTGTAAGGCGAAAAATTACATTTCAACGACTTAGTACGCGTTAGCGGGTGTTTATCGTCGGCAGTGAGTTCTTGGGCATTGTTGAATTTCTATCGTGAATTTGTATTTTGGTTGCTAAATTGGTGTTTGGGGTACTAGTTTTTAGGTTTAGAAAGGCTCAGGATTGCTTTCGCATCAAAACTGTACCAGGTGTGTACCCTAAACATGTAAAATTGAGGTTTGGCAAAAGTTGAAAAAATGGTCTGTCGACACTACACGAACGTGTCCCTGACGTGTGGCTGGCTGTGTGCAAGACACGGCCGTGTGATAGTGATGTGTGGCCGTGTGGGCCTCATGGGCTTGGGCATGTGGGCCCACACGGGCAAGCTATACGGGTATGTGTGCCCAAAATTCTGAAATTTTCCTTAGGGTCGCACGGGTCATTCTGATCGTCTGTGGGCCTATCGTAGGGTCAGTAAGGGATAATCAAACGCTTTTTCCTATGATATGATATTCTGATAGTCTGATCTGAGTAGGAAACTGATATCTATGTTTGACTGTACTGTTTAAGTATGTATGTTATCTGTATACGAGCATATTAAGCATGTTAAATCTATTATTTCTGAATCTGTATTCTGTATCAGTGTTTAGGATGAGATTTGTATGTGTGGAAGAAGTGATCTGTACACAACCTTTCGCCTATATTCTAGAAGCTTGACTGCATATTATCTGTTATGTGTCACATATTATATGGGTGAGTGTTTTTAACCCCACATGGTGTGATAAGATGGATGAAGATGGTGTGTAGAGGACGGGGGTAGGATTTTGTATATTTGACTGGATTATTTGATTCTGATATTTGTATCTTCTAAGAACTTAGGTCCGAATTTGTATTTGATCTACATAAAAGAATACTGTGTACATTTGTATGTCTATCTCTATTGGGTTACACACTGGGTTTATGAAAACTCACATTGTTTGTCTGTTTTGGTCAAGCAACCTTTGGACATAGGCGGGTCGGTGCGACGGAGGCTCAGTGGTGACCACTAGCTGAAAAACTGTTTTTAATATTACTACTTATATTTCTGAAATTTGTGATAGTTTTGTAATTTTTAGACTCTCCGGACTTTTAGACTGTTTCTTTGAATTTTGTTTTGGTTGCATTTATGTTTTTCTATAACTGCGACGTTTTCAAAAAAACACGATTTACGTAGACAAAGGTTTTTCTGAAAATACAAACTGGATTTTCAAAATATAACGATTTCTAAAACTTCCGCTGCAAATTATGTTTTGGCAAATGAATTAACCAAATAACGTTTTCAGTAAGAGTTATATAAAAGAATATGTCTGATAAAACTTGGATTTTTTATCGAACAACTATACAAAGTTTTATCGAAGTATCATTGATCTCAAAACCCTTTTTCGTAACACTCCCTAATTGGGTCGTAACGTCTAAGTCGGGTTTGGGGTGTTACAGTATGCTTTCCATTAATTTAACTTGAGTACAATTTCCACCAAACTTATTCATTGTTTGCTTTCCATTCTTTTAAATTATTGGGATCCTAAGATCAACATACTAAAATACAATTTCCACCAAACTTATTCATCACATCATTTTCTTTCTTTTAAATTAGGATATAATACAATTAATGTCACTAAATTATTGTTAAGTATACATTTTGGTCACTCAATTTTAAAAAGTTATAAAATGGTCACTAAACTATTCGGAAGAATTATTTAAGTCACTGGGCTATTAAGTTTATTTTTTTAAAAAAAAATCTGACTACTGAGGTCGAAGCGACAATTAAACAATCGGTATAGTGGATCAGTACCCATCGATGAGTAGAAGAACATACCTTAGATTTAAATCGATATGACTGTCAGTGTAAGAGATTGGAGAAGAAAGTTGTTTGGTTCGCAGATCCATGACATTCAAAGTTGTTTAATGAAAAACCAAACTATAGAAGAGAAGGAGGAAAGCTTTCAATTGGTGCAGGTGGTGCTAACAAATAATGCCATACGACAATAATTTTAACATCCCAATAACTTATATGAAAACTTTCGAATATTTCATAACTATTTATAATTTTTTGAAATTTAGTGACTAAAACATAAATTTATTAATAATTTAATAATGTTAGATATAGTTTGGTTCCTACTAATTGATGGTATCCTTTTCATTCTTTTAAATTTTTCCTAGAGTACAATTTCCGCCAAACTTATTGGTCATCTTGGTTCTCATGATTGAAGTACTTGAAGGCTAGTTGTTTGTCTTTTTGCCTCTATGTTCTTTCATTACAGCAAAAATAGTTGAAAATTAGTACAAAAGTGTTTCATTAAGAGAGAAAGTGACCCTCCACGGTGGGGTTTTTCCATCTCAAAATAATCAAATGGGTTTTTGGTTTTACTCTTAACCTTATTCTCACCTATATCGTTGTGCAAGCATTGTATTTATGTTAACTCTCACTTTAATGATTTATCCTTCCAACACATTCGTAGAAACGCTAATAAGATATCTTGTATGCTTGCGATGATAATTTTATTTTATGTGGATTACGTTGAGTAAACCTATGTCCTTGAAAACTCGTATTGTTGAAACTAAGGGAGAAGATGGCAATAGGAACATGTGTATCGGGTAAGCATCGGCTTGGGATTTAGTTTAGTCCGCTTCATGTTTCTTTCATTTTCCTTACTAATAATATTTCGATTTTTTCCTAAAAAATATTTTTTTTCTCAATTTTTATAATTTGAAAATATTTTTAAACATTTCTAATAAAAAAAAAACATAAATGCCACATCGCACAATCGTGGAGTAACACATTGCAAAAGCAAATAAAAACCCCATATGTTAATGATGAACGCTGGTAAATATTAAAACTTAATAGTCAACTTTAGTCAAATGGTTTAATTGGTACATTTTCATGGGGATGCCAAAACTAATAAGTTGCTTGAACAATTGATGTTGCATCATGCAAAAAGGTATAAATGATGTTTATGTTTTGGATGAAATTGAGGTTTAATTTTTAAAAGATTATGATTGAGTTCAATTCCGATCTAATTAAATCTATCCAAATAACTCATTTACTATTTAAATTTAATTTAAATAGCAAAATGAATAGAATCACATCAAATTGGGGTTAAAAAATATAAATCCGAACTTAACCCAGAGCAGCTATGCTTGGCCATCAACAGCTCTTACCACGACAAAGGAAAAAGAAATTGTCAAATTCTTTCTTTTTGATCTAATTTAGTTTTAATATTTTTATTATATTGAAATTTTGAGTTTAATCGCTCTAGTTTAATTGAGCATACTTTATTTGAAATTTCATGTGGCATTGAATATGTGATTCAACGATAGTAAAAAAGTTCCGGCTTGTCTCTTCAATAACATCAACTAACTAATGATCACTACACCAAAACAGGCTTTTAGCGGCATTTTTAGCAGCGGTTGGATAACAAACGCCGCTAAAGATAGATCATTAGCGGCGCTTCATGGAAAATGCCGCTGAAAATAAACATTAGCGGCGTTTCCAGAAAAGCGCCGCAAAATACCTAAGCCCAACGACGCCGTTTTTGGAGCTTTCGGGGATTTAGTGGCGTTTCTATGTAAGTGCCGCTAATGCTCAGGGATTTAGCGGCGTTTTTGGGAAAGTGCCACAAAAATACCTAAGGCCAACGACGCCGTTTTCTGAGCCATCGGGGATTTAGTGGCGTTTCTAGGTAAGCGCCGCTAATGCTTAGGGATTTAGCGGCGTTTTTGGGAAAGCGCCGCAAAAATACCTAAGACCAACGACGCCGTTTTCTGAGCTGTCGGGGATTTAGTGGCGTTTCTATGTAAGCGCCGCTAATGCTTAGGGCTTTAGCGGCGTTTTTGGGAAAGCGCCGCAAAAATACCTAAGACCAACGACGCCGCTTTTACGAAATATCAGATTTAGCGGCGTTTTTAGAAAAGCGCCGCTAATGCTCAGGGATTTAGCGGCGTTTTTGGGAAAGCGCCGCAAAAATACCTAAGACCAACGACGCCGTTTTCTGAGCTGTCGGGGATTTAGCGGCGTTTTTAGGAAAGCGCCGCTAATGCTCAAGGATTTAAAATAATTTAAAATATTTGTTAAAAATGGAAAAATTAAAATACTATTATTTAAAAGGATACATTACTGATTTTTTTAGTTTATATATTAAATAATTTCTTATATAATCGTAAAGGAGATAGTATTAATTTTAAATATTGAATTAATTACAGTATATGGTTTAGAGTTTAAGGAGTAGGTCGGGGTATGGATTTAGGGTTTGGGATTTAATGTTTAGGGGGATTTAGGGGTTAAGGGTTATGCTTTAGGGGTTAGGGGATTTAGGGGTAAGAGGTTAGGGGGTTATAGATTTGGGGTTTAAGGTTTCAACGATTATGTTAGAGTTTAAGTTTAGATTAATTAGTTTTATTAATTTTTATATTAAATATGTTCTTATATATTTCTAAAATATATAATATATAGTTTAAATTTATTTATTTATCAATAAAATTAAATATTATAAATTTCAAACTTTATACAAAAAAATAAATATTATAAAGATAATATTACAAAAAGTTTTTACTATTAATTATTGTTTAATCAATTATAACTATTTTATGATTATTAAATATTTAGGGATTATTTTGGATGGCCGTGCTATTTTAAGGATTGGGGGGTATGGATTTAAGGTTTGGGATATAAGGGTTAGGGGTTTAGGGGTTACCAGTTACGTGTTAAGGGTTAGTGGTTTAGAATTTAAAGTTTAGGGTTTCAGGGTAGAATAAGGGTTTTAGGTTAGTTTAGATTAATTTCTTTAAATAATATTTTAAAAAATCAATTTAAAGTACCAATTGATATATTTAAATATTATTTTAAATAGAATTCATAAATAAGTTAAAAAAATATATTGATATATTTTATATGGATGGATATATTTAGGACCAAATACATAAGAAATGAAATAAAAAAAACAAAAAATGACAAAAAAATCTAAAATTTACAAAACGGCGCCGTTTTTGAATGAATAGTTAAACTTTTAGTGGCGTTTTAACTGTTAAATGCCGCAACTGTGGGAAGCAGTAGTGGCGTTTGTTCAAGAAACGCCGCAAAAGTGTCTTTAAAATTTGAGTAAACGACGCCGTTTGTCTACACGATTTTTAACTTATAAAAAGTTTAGTATTAATTACTTGAAACGTCACCGTTTGGCTTGTTGTACGTTAAGTAGTAGTGGCGTTTTCGTGATAGTGCCGGAAATTTTGGAATCAATAGCGGCGTGTTTTCAGTAAACGCCGCAAAAGGGTATTAAAACAATGTCTAAACGGAGCCGTTTCTATATTCGAATTTTAACTTAGCATTTTCTCTATATTAATTCAACGGCGCCGTTTCTGTTAATTTCTAGTGGCGTTTTCGCGGGAAACACCGCAAAAGTGACTTAAAATATTAGCTAAACGACGACGTTTAGCTTAAGCAAATTATTTTTTAATGGTGTTTTTTATAGAAAATGCCAGAAATATGCATTAAAGCTTTATTAAACGGCGCCGTTTTAGATTAGAACTTCAATTTTTAGTGGCGTTTTTTGGAAACGCTGCAAATATACAAGCAATAATGGCGTTTTTCTAAGAAACGCCGCAATGGTGTCTTAAAATTTTGGCTAAACGACGCCGTTTCTGTTCATCGTGTTTTAACTTATCATTTTCTCTATAAGGCAGAACACAAAAAGAAACAGAAGCAGAGGACAAAATGAAAGGGATAAAAACGAAAGAGAAAATACAAAGGAAAAAAGGGAGAGGAGAACTCATAAATCATCAGAAACGAAGCAACAGTTGAGTCAATCTTGACAGGATACTATCAAAGTTGCGGAATTTGTGGTTAAAAGGTAAGCTTTTTTCTTTCAAAACACTGTATCTTGATTTAGGGTTTGGGTTCAGTGTAATTTGGGAATTTGGGGTTTAGAGTCCAAGTTCAATCACCAAGCTTGTACCAGTTTGTTTGGGAATTTGGGGAATTTGGGAATTTTTGCGTGTCTAGGGTTTGGGAAGAAGTACCGATCTTCTGTGTTTGCTTTCTAGTTTGTTCTTCTCATTGTTGAAGAGTTAAAAATAACACTTGTTCTTATGTTCAAGTTTTGTTCCCCAGAAGTAACACTGCATTTGCCCAACTGTTAAAGAAAGGAGAACTCAAAATTGTGGATTAACCATTTGTTACTGCCTTATTGATTAGCTCGTATTTAGGTAAGTTTGCTGATATTATTTTAATCAAAATGTCCTTACTTTTATTCCTTCTGATTTCAGAGTTGAATTTATTTAGTTATTACTAAAAAGGGGTAAACAACTGAACTAAAACTACAAAAGTTTACTCTTCGACAATCTCTAATTTTAGTTGACTTCACTGTGAATTTCCTCAAATAAGCATCACGCTTTTGCTTTAAGTGTTATTTAAACTTTTAACTTGGTAAAAACATTTGAATGGCTTGGAAATTTTGTGCATTTTAAAATCTCTTTAAGAAAAACTTATTGGGTGAATGGACAAAGCCTAATTTATTCATATATTGTTGAGGCTTTGGAGTAATTTAGTATAAAAGCGCATCTCTGTAAACGCTTTAGTGCTCTTCCTTCTTTATATATTTTAAATTTTTCTCAAGTTGCAGTAAAATTGTTGAAAGTAATTTTCTTAGAACGTAATCGATTTCCCAAACTCTGTAATTAGCTCAGTAGTTGGTAAACAATGTTAAACTATGTTACACGATTTCTTCATTCTCCGATTGTTCCTAAAGTATCCATCCGATGCTATATCTGGATTCCTACACATATTCAAACATTGATATAGAACACATGAAGAACAAAAGTTCCTTTCACACCGAAGTTCCTACATGTCTATTCTGCTTTGTTCAATGAGTTTGTTAGTTCTCTGCTTTGTTTGTTTCTTACACTAGATTTGGATCTTGTATATACATTGTAAAATGGGCTGCCTGATTTAATGTAATGTTAAATACATGACTTACTAAAATTACAAGATATATTACATTACTTACATTACTTACTAAAATATATTACATTACTTAAATATATTACTTACTAAAATTTATAACTTACATTACTTAAATATATTACATTACTTAAATAAAATTAGCTTTTATTGTTTTATTTAATTATAAATATATTATTAATTTATTTAACGTAAGGCGTAAAATAAATTTATTATTAATATTCGCTTATTCGTCATTTCAGTCTTAATTTTATTTTTATCATTTCTTTCTATATTCAAACTTAATTAAATTATTTTTATTTTGCAAAAATACTTATATTAAAAATTTAATGATATTGATAACATTTCATATAATGTATACTTTATTACCGTTGTAGATATTTGTTTTTATGAATATTTTTAAATTTGTTGAAATTTTAAAATTTTTGTTATTTTTCTGATTTTTATGCAATAAATATGAATTATTACGTGAGTTGTCACTTTAATGTCATTAAATTTTTAAGAGTTTATCTAACCGCTTTATCTAAAAATTATAATTTAATTGAATGTTAAAAGTTGAAAGTGAAAATGATCGAAAAATCAAATTAGTGTTGAAATGATAAAAAGTAGTAAATATTAAAGGGGAGTGATCCACTTACATCCTCGATTACATAACTTAATTAATTAATTAATATTATACATAAATTACATAACTTAATTAATTAATATTATACATAACTTACATAACTTACATTTTTTAATTATTCATAAATTACATAACTTACATTAAAATGTTTGGCAAAATTACATTAGTATTATACATAACTTACATAACTTAATTAATTAATATTATACATAACTTACATAACTTACAACTTACATAAGTTACATTAATATTATACATAAATTACATAACTTAATTAATTAATATTATACATAACTTACATAACTTACAACTTACATAACTTACATTTTTTAATTATTCATAAATTACATAACTTACATTAATATTATACATAAATTACATAACTTAATTAATTAATATTATGCATAACTTACATAACTTACAACTTACATAACTTACAACTTACATAACTTACATTTTTTAATTATTCATAAATTACATAACTTACTTAATTTTCATAATAAATAACTTACATAACTTACATAATACATAACTTATATGACTTACAAAACTTACATAGCATAATTTTCATAATAAATAACTTACATAATACATAACTTACATAGCTTAATTATACTTATTCCTAAATCCTAAACCCGTGCAATTTATTGTCAAGATTAGGCTTCAAGAAATAAGAAATGGACCGGTCTTGGATGAATTTGTCAAGGGTAAGCGACGGTTATCGAAATGGAGTACAAACTTTTCTAAATTTTGCATTTCAATATGCAAGCAAGAGAACATGATTCTTTGCCCGTGTAAGAAGTGTGTCAACATAAACTGGCATTATCGTGAAGTTGTATACGAGCATCTAATTGTTGATGGGTTTGTTCGGGGTTATAAACAATGGTTTTTTCATGGAGAATGCCCGCCTAGTACTTCCTCTTCAAGGATGGATGTATCTTATGATAGTACTACTTACCATCAGTTTGTTAGAGGGGATGACATGGAAGAGATGTTGCGGGAAGCATTTAATATTCACAGTCATGGTTTACAGTCGTTCCCACCCGACTTTGTTCCATCTGATGATTGTAATCTCGGTGGAAATGCTTTTACCGAATCCGGAAGAAGTGTACATCATGAAGAGCCGAATGGAGAAGCGGCAAAGTTCTACGCGCTACTTAATGACATGAACGAAAAACTGTATGAGAGATCAAAATTCTCAAAATTGTCTTTATGTATTCGTCTTTTTCAGTTAAAATGTTTGGGAGGATGGACCGGGAACTCATTGACAATGCTGTTAGAGTTTTTGAGAGAAATGTTTCCGTTGGCAAAAATCCCTCAATCATGCAAAGATATGAAGAAAATGATAAAAGATTTAGGTCTTGGGTACACCAAAATTCATAGTTGCCCGAATGACTGCATGTTGTATTGGGGCGATCGGAGAAACCAACAGTGCTGTCATATATGCGGCCAATTACGTTGGATTAATAGAAACACAGAAGATGGGAGCGGCGATGAAAATGTTGCACACCGAAGACAAAAGCCGGTCAAGATTTTGTGATATTTTTCGCTGATACCAAGGCTTTAAAGGCTTTTCATGTTGTCGAAGACAGCGGAGTCTATGACGTGGCACCATGATGGACGAACCGATGATGGGAAGATGAGGCATCCAGCAGATTCTTTAGCTTGGAAATCATTTGACAATAAATTTCTAAACTTTGCAAGCGATCCTAGGAGTGTGAGGCTTGGGTTAGCATCTGATGGATTTAATCCTTTCAAGATCATGAGTACTGCGTACAATACTTGGCTAGTTGTGCTTGTTCCTTACAATCTGCCTCCGTGGATTTGCATGAAGCAATCTTCCCTTATTTTATCTATGATTATCCCTGGGGAGAAAGGGCTTGGGAATGATATCGACATTTATTTACAGCCACTTATTGAAGAGTTAAAACAATTATGGGCTGGTGTCGAGACATACGATATGCTGAGAAAAGAGAACTTTAATTTACGTGCAGCTTTGATGTGGACCATTAATGACTTTCCCGCTTATGCCAATTTATCCGGTTGGAGTACCAAGGGTCGTTACGTGTGTCCTTGTTGTGCTGCACAAACATGTTCGCAATGGTTGTACAATGGGAAGAAGTTCTCTTACATGAGGCATCGTCGGTGGTTACCGAAAAATCATAGATTTAGATTTCAGAGTTCTGTATTTGACGGCACTAAAGAGTTTAGAGAAGCTCTTTCGCAGACCAGTGGCTCTGAAATCTTGTTCATGTTGGAAGATATGAATTTCATTTATGGGAAGATGAACCAACCGCCAAACATACAAAGAAACAGAAGATCAAATGATGAAGCTGATGATGACTCTAACGAAGAGAACGATCCTAATGAGGCGAACTTGTGGAAAAAAAAGAAGTATTTTTTTCAGTTTCCTTATTGGGAGCATCACCTTTTACGACACAATCTTGATGTTATGCACATTGAGAAAAATGTCTGCGAGAACATTGTGGGTACAATTTTGAATGTTGACGGAAAATCAAAAGACAATCTTCAGAGTCAACTTGATTTAGTCTAAATGGGAATTTGACCTGATCTTCATCCCAATCTACTTCCGAATGGGAAATATCAGTTGCCGCCTTCTATTTTCTCAATGTCCAAGACGGAGAAAGAACTATTTTGCATGGTGCTGAAGGATATAAAGGTTCCAGATGCGTATGCATCAAATATATCTCGATGTGTTAGTGTTAAAGATCGAAGATTATATTCGCTGAAATCACATGACTATCACATCTTAATGCAAGATTTACTTCCAGCTGTTTCACGATGTTGTATGTCTAAGAAGTCGACGCCTTGTATAATTGAACTATCTAATATAATGAAAGCCATTTGTGGCAAAGTTTTGGATGTTCAAGAACTTCAGAAGGTACAGGATCGAGCCGTTTTGACTTTATGCAACATGGAGAAAATCTTCCCACCTTCCTTCTTCACCATTATGGTTCACTTGATAATCCATCTCCCGCACGAAGCAATTCTTGGCGGACCCGTTTTGTATCGATGGATGTATCCCATAGAAAGGTGTTAATTAAAATTTTTAAAATTTTCCTTCATTCACCTCTATGCCTTTAGTTATAACTTTTGATAATGTTGTATTTTGTGTTTAGGTTCCTATCCAAATTAAAGTCTTACTGCCGTAATGTTTATATCCGTAAGGATCGATTGTCAAGGCTACTTAAGCGAGGAATGTATGACCTTCTGCTCAAGATATTTGGAAGATGTTGAAACAAGGTTGAACAGACCAAATAGGAATGCTGGACTCGCGGACCATAACTTAGCCGATACTTATTTGTTCCAAAGTTTTGGAGAACCAATCGACAAAGTTGAAATTGCAGAATTAGATCATTTATCGTGGGTACAAGCACATAGATATGTTCTGTTTCACCACGAATCATTGGAACCTTTACAGAAGTAAGTTCTACAAATTTGATAAATATTTATCAAACTAATAATTGTTTATCTTCTAACAAAGTGAACATTTTTTAACACGTTGAGTACAAACAAATATTGAGATCTCGTCAGCTCTCAAGAACACAACATCGAGATATCAATAAGTTGTTTACGAATCTTTTATGAATGGTTAAGCCAAACGGTATGCGCTTGGAGCTTCCGCTACAAACAATAATGTTTTTCATAACATTTTAATTACTCGGTTTACTTTCCATTCAATAGGTTTGGAGTGGGAAGAACGTAGACGACGAAGTTAAATAGCTCTCCCAAGGTCCAAATCAAGTGGTTAAAAGATATAGTGCGTTCCTCATCAACGGATTCAGATTTCATACAAAATATCGCGAGAGGTTGAGGAGAACGCAAAATTGTGGAATAGTTGTTAATTCTGCAATTACAAGTTATGCTAGTGCTAGGGACAATAATCCTGTCGAGTGAAATGTGGAATATTTCGGACATCTTACTGACATAATTGAGTTGGATTACTACGGCAAATGGAAAGTTGTCTTATTTCGAGGTGATTGGGCCGATGTTAATACAGCTCGTGGAATCAAGCAAGATCAATTTGGTTTTACAATGGTGAACTTTGACCGATTGATTCACACAGGACAACAACTGATAGATGAGCCGTATGTATTCTCATCTCAAGTAAAACAAGTTTTTTACTCAAAAGATCCAACTGATGAGGGTTGGTACGTTGTACTCCGTAACATCCCTAGAGACTTGTTTGACATGGGCAGTGGAAGTAGAGATAACATCGACGACAGATCAGAAACTTTGCCATTTCCTGGACAAAACTTAAAGATAATATCCCTAGTACTAGTGCACAATTTCAATGGGTTCGTCAGGATACGGATGAAGATATTTACGAATAATGATGTAGTAAGATTTTACGATTGTTTAATTATATGTAACTTATATTAGTATTAAATATTGCTCTTATTATATATTTCAACTATTTTATATGTGTTGTTATTGTTGTAATTAGTTATTAAGTTTAATTACATTTTATGTGTATTGCAGATAAAATGTCTAGAAGAAAAATTATAAGGGAAAGCATTGTTCAAAATGATCCAAACTCGACAGAAACAAATAGTACTGAACAACAGACAGCAATTGGATCTTCGAATGTTCCAATTACACCTGAGGATCCTACGAAAGTTTAAAGTAATTTTACATTTAATTTACATGCGTGTTGACTTATAATTGATTTATTTTTCAAATTCTTATATTATAATATACCATTTGTAGCTGAAAATGGTGGGACGCGCAGAGGTCGAGGACGTACGCTACTTAGAGAGTTATACGAGTTAGATCGACTCGAGCGTGTCAAGGTATGCAGAAACAATTTTGGTCAGCCTGTTGGATCAGAAGCTAGACTTTTAGCAGGATACATGGGCATTTTAACACGAAATGCGAATATGTTGCCTATCAACTACGAGTCATGGCGTCAAATGCCCGATAGCAACAAAAACCAAGCCCTTGATAATATTAAGGTAACAAAATGTTAATGTCATCTGTAATGCTTGGGAAATAGTTTCATTTATATTTACTTTATTAACTTGTGTTTTTGCAAAGAGGTTTGCTTTAGAGGTCTCGATGCTTATGTAAAGAAGGCATTGGGAAAAGATGGAGAGACAATAAAAGTACTTTGAAGAAAAATTATTATAAGACAAAACAACCCTCGATGAGAAATTGCAAAATGTCCCACGGTATGTTGAGGTACCAATGGGAAGATGCGGTTAGATTTTGGCATTCTCGTAAAGGCGAGGTACGACGTACTTCCAAACTATTGTAATTATTTTGGTTTATAGTATTTACTATTTACGTACTAAAAATTTTATAACGTAGGATCATGAACGAGTTGGAAAAAATGTAAGAAGAACAAAAATTCACTCACACCGCCGTCGAGAAGTTTTGCATGTGTAACTGAGGCGGAGGTATTTTTAATTTTTTAATATTCTCAAATATGTATAAATTTCTATTAAATAATATTTTTACTACTATATTGTAGGAACGGTCGTCCGGTCAAAAAGTTGGATGCCATCAACTTTTTGAAATTACACATAAGAAGAAAGATGGATCTGCTATGACTCCTGAAGCTGGTGAAATTATGGTACGTTTACTTAATACAATTTGATTTGTTTTAGTTATTTATAGTGTTTATTTTCTAATGGTTTAATTCATTGCTTGTAATGCGACTATTGTTATATTGCATTTGTTTTTTTTAATATATATTGCATTCCTAACTATGTGATTTATTTATTAGGAAGAACTAAAGGAAAAAAAGACGGAGTACGAAGCGATTGCTTCTAGTGATAGTTCTGTTCATCTTGAAGACATTGATAACCGGATTATTACTGAAGTTTTGGGTCCTAAAAAGTATGGTCGGGTTCAATTTCAAGGATTTTTTATCAGCCCAACCCAATATTTTGGATCCAGCTCGCACCAATACATGGCTTCGGGGAGTCAATCTCAAGCTGAAGTTCAGAGGTTAAAAGACCAGATGGCTCAGATGCAAGCGACCACATTTGAGGTTCAAAGGAAATATGAAGAACTTCAGCAACAACTTAAAGCAGAGGCGGCAGCGAGGGAAGCAGAGGCTACAGCGAGAGAAGTAGAGGCCGCAGTGAGAGAAGCAGCGAGAGAAGCAGCGATAGAAGCAGAGGTTCAAAAGAAATATGAAGAACTACAGCTACGACTTCAAAATGATGCGGCATCGAGAGAAGCAGAGCAGAGCAAAAAGTACGACGAACTTCAACAGCAGCTTCAGATTATGATGAAGATGTTTCAGCAGTTGCAACTTCCGCCGTCATAGTGTATATTGCATAAATATTTTTATCATTTTAACTTTTAACGTTTTTGTAAAGAAAAGTATGAATTCACTTTTATTTATATCAATTAATATTATTTTAGTCATTTAATTTGAAATATTATATAAATTTATTGTTTTGGTTAGTTTAGATCTGGTTGCTTTTGATTTGTTGTTGCGGAGGTGAAAAAAAGAAAATTTTATTTTAAAAAAATCCCAAAATTAGTGGCGTTTTTTAAAAAAGCGCCGCTAAAAGTCATATCAAATAGTGGCGTTTGTGAAATAAGCGCAGCTAAAGAACACTACTTTTAGCGGCGTTTTTGACCACGTGCCGCTAAAGAACATGTTCTTTAGCGGCGTTTTCTTCTGTAAGCGCCGCAAAAGTTAGCGACGTTGTCATTAGCGGCATTTTTTGTGGCTCTTCTTCAAGCGCCGCAAATGCCTTTAGTGGCGTTAAAAAGCGCTGCTAAAGGCCTAAAAAAATGCCGCTAAAAACCTGTTCTGGTGTAGTGGATGTTATTAATATAGTTAATAATATTATAAATTTAAAACTTATGTTGAATTAAAATAGTGGAATATATATTATTATAAAAGATAAAATAGATAAGATCAATGTTGTCCTAAGCGGAGCTATCAGTCGGATCAGTTGGATTGGGAACCGGTTAAGAAGATTAGTTTGATTAGAGATATAAAATTAGTTGCTCAACAAATCGATTGAATCGAACTGAAAATGTAGTTGAACAATTTCTTTATAATTTTTAATAATTTATTTACTTTTTGTCTGGACCGATCGAATTCAGAATTGATAATTTGACCAATTAATTATTAATCTTATTCCAAAAATATTGGCTAGAATAAATATAAAATGAAGAAAGAAAACGAGTAGGCCGAGAAACTTCCTTTGATAAATATTTCAAACTTGTTTGAATAGAGAACAACAAACAAAAAAGATTTCCTTGGTATTTTGGCAATACATGGAGAAGAATTTGACATTTTCTTCTCAGCCAGTGTAAAAGTATTATTAGAACTCAAAGGGTTAAAAACTGACCACAAGGTTACCTAAAATGAGATAACATAAGCTTTTATACACCCTAAAATGCTCAAAACAAAATCAATTGTGAGCACACACTAGTGAATATGCTTCAATAAAACTTTCCACATCCCATCAACCCAACACATCACATGGTTCCTTCAACTCAAATCCAAACCAGCTTGCAAACAATTATTTGACTTGACAACTATTTTAGTTTGTTCCATGAATTTGGACAACTTTTTTTTAGTTTGGTACATAAATTTGGACTCGTTAACGTGTGATGATATAATACTTTAATATTGTTGTATATTAATGCTTAAATTTTTAAATATATATAATATAAAAATACAAAAATAAATAAATTTCAACAAATTAAGTGATGATGTGCACAATATTTGTAACATCTCAATTTTTTTGTTTTAAATCTGTAGAACTATGTTAGGTAATAAGTTTAGCTCAATGGGTAAAACCTTTCTTTCTTCCCTTGAGAACCCGAGTTTGATTCCCCTTATTTATATAATTTTAGATTATTGAATTTTTGCTCGGAATCCCTAGGGTGCCGTTGTAACGATCCGGAAATCAGTAGAGTCGAAAACGGTGGTTTCGAAATTCTGTTTTAGGATGATAGAGTCAGTGAATATTATTTATTAATATTTACGAGGGTATTACAGAATTATACTGAAGTTTGGTCTAATAATTTCGGTTATTTTGAAAGTTAGACAAGGTGCAAGTGTATAAGTTCTAAAGTTAGTGGTTTTGGGAAACTAAGTTATCGGGACCTCGTTTTCGTAAATCAAAATCGTAAATATTTTTATTAAATATTTACAGATTTATATTAGAATTGGTTTGAATATCAGTCGAATAATTTTATCGAATGAATGTTTTATTAAGGTACAGAGAATAAATCATAAAAGTGGTAAAAAATTAATGGTAAAAGAATATTTAATTAGATCTAGCATATGGGACTTAGAAGGCAATTATCCCACTACTACACTAATAGTGGACGGTGACTTAAGTTTTAATTGAAGAAAAGGGAGAAAGGAGAACGTTCGGTCCTTAGAAATTTTAATTCAATTCCAAAATCGGTTAGTGTTTTTTTTTGTAATTTTTATGTTTTCGAAATTTCGGGAACTTAAGCTGGCTGACCTATATAGTATTTTTCAGTATTGTTAAAGACTGAAAATGTTACCATTGTTAAATAGTTGAAGTTTAAGGGACCAATTTGATAGATTTTAAGTTTAGTATTGAAAAGGACTAATTGTTGAATGTTAACATTATATCTTAATGGAATCAAGTTGAGAGATTAGATTGAAAAAGCTGCCAAATTCTAAGATTCAAGTGAACAAAAAAAAGTTTCAAGTACCATGGTGAAAAAATTGCCAAGTAAATCTAAAAAATAACAAAAATTTAAAAGAAAATTTTAATTTTTAAAAAGAATTTAAGTGGTAATGTAGAAGAATATCAATATATCATATCATCATGGTATCTTAATGAAATCAAAGATCAAAATTTAGAGTTTAAATTAAAAGAAAAATTGTCAAAGAAATTTACCCAATTCAAGGTCTACAAAGGAAACATATGTAATATTTAAAAGTAGATTTACTATTTTAGAAAACGATTGGATCCCAGGTTAAATTGATGGTGTTGAAATTAATAATTTAATCAATTCGGTCAATAATTGAATTCTCATAACTTTCAAACATAAATCAACTTTTAGGGATAAAATCCATGATTTTACATTTGTTTAATCACCAACTTGGAAAAGGGTTTCCACATGTTGGCTTACATGAAAATAGTCTAAAGTAAAGCCTTTGATATTAATTGGCCTAAACCCACCTGTCTCCATATTATAGCAGCTCAAATGTCCCAATCCTTTGATAAATCCATGCAGTAAAATCTCTTTCTTATTAGCTTTAATCCCCACTGGACGAGTAGTATCAATAGGTTCTGATCTATGAACAATGGTTCCAAGCTTCACCCAAAGCCCTCCGTTGCTTTTGAAGATCCAAATATCAACTCTTTTCTTATCTTCAAAGTCCATATCCACCATGCATAGTTCCCCTTTCAATTCCACTAAGTAAAGCTTGTACTTGTCCTTGTTTAAAGCACTTTGTGGTAAAGAAATGGTTTCAAAGGTTTCTTTCCCAATATCAAATGAAACAATGGAGGATGAAATTGAAAACCAATAAAAAACCCCATTAGCAAACACTGGTGGTTGATGGTGTTGAAAACCAAAACAAGGTGAGTAAGTGTACCATATTTTGTTCCAAGAACCATTCACCATTGTGAATATTTCAATCTTATGAGGGTCGAAAAATTTAATCACTTTATATGTACCATTGATTCCATCAAACCCAAATCCACATGATTGAAACCTTTGAAGATCATCATCAATATTTGGCAAATTGACGATGGTTTTAGTGGTGGGGTTACATACATGAACGCTACCATGAAGACCATAAAAGCAAATTAAACCATTACAAGATGGTAAGATATGGTAAGTGTCGAAACTTACAGGAATTGAGTATTCAATCATTGCATGCTCGTTGTCTTTGATGGTGAAGAAGTGAATCTTGGATGTATTGTTGAGATTTTGGTGCTCTATGCATGAAAGGATTAAGCAAAGATCACCATGAACAACACTATGGTTCTTGAAATGGGCATTGATGAAGTGTGGATCTTTGATGAAAGAGCAATAAAGCTTGTTTAAGGACTTGAATCTGGCTAGAGATTTCACTGGTAGTTTACTGAGGATGTTGTAGATTATAGGGCTTGGAATGAAAGCCATTGCTGATAGCTAGCAAGGGTTTGTCCTTTAATTTATTTATTGGTGTTAGGTGCATCAGTGCATGGATATCATTATGCCAGATCTCGAAGTTAGTGATAGACAGGCATCGCTCAAATTTTTAAAAGTTCATTTAAACCAATGGATAATATTAAATGTAAGATTATTATAAAATTATTAAAAAAAAAGAAACTAACTAAATCTAAGTTCTAAACACAAAAAAATTCATAAAGTCAACTTATTGGCAACCATCCATACCTTGAAAAGTCAAAGATATGGGTGTTAGGATGATGACACCGGAAATCAGAAAATTTAAGGCACCGAAAGTTGGTTGAAATTTGGCATGGGATAATTGCAATTTTGGTCTCTAGTTGTATAGGGACTTTGCAAGTTGATCCTTGAACCTCAACTATAAATAGGCCTAACTATTTTTCATTTTCAATATCCCACATTTGTCATTCTCTACTTAAGGCATTGTTCTCTCTCCTTATTTGTAAATTTTCACTTGTATTTTGGAGTGAAATATATTTGGTAGTGCCCGAGGACGTAGGCAAAATTTCCTGAACCTCGTTAAAATTCTAGTGTTCTTTATTGTTTATTTTGCATATTTTGTGAGTGTGATTTTAGTGATTTATTGTACTATTAAATTACGATAGAGGGATATTCTGGCTAGGAAAGACCTGGTACTTAAGTAATCCTCGTGATCCACCTCTCTTTCCTGAGAATTGAACTTGGAGTGATTTTTCAGTACAATAATTTCTCTTTTACATGCTTCCACGCAACACAACTATATTATTAGTATTAGATCAATAGTAATTTACAGAAGTGAAGTCTTCTAATCAATAGGGATATATATTTATCACTGAAAGAAAATCTCATTTTGCAATTCTCGTCAATAGTTGGAAGATAAAATATAATTTCTTTCACAATAATAAAAGTTACCTAAGTGTTTTTTGATGCCATGAGAATGCAATATCTAAAACATAAGATGAACATAAACTCAAGACGCATCGAAATCACACCAGCAGCAATTTTAATCTATATTCAAGAAATGCAATATTATACGACAATCAATTATAATTTCTTCACGGATTTGTATTAATATTCTCTAAAATTATAAAGTAATCAAGATATCAATAATCTCATACAAAATCAATATCCCAAAAGCATTCCGTTGATGAAAACTTAATCTTACATGAAAATCCTAATCTATCACAAGTAAAGTCACAATCTTAATTTTTTAGAGATCAATCAATAAAGCTTGAAAAGAAAAGAAACGAAAAATTGTTACCAAATTAGGGAAACCTATTTAAAAGTATTGAAAGATTGATAATCTATATATTGTAAAAGTTATGAAGAGAGAGTGAGAGAATAAGAAAATTTTGAGGAAAAAGAATATGAATGTTGAATGAAAATAAAAATTATTAGTGGTTGTTTTTATATATTTTTTGGGATCAACAACTCAATTTACTACTAAAGTAATTTTTTCTTAATTTTTTTTGGGGTCAATTGACCCACAATCTCACATGTGGCTCCTCCAAGGTTTAGTGTAGCACCCCGATACTCGATCCGGTTGCAGGATCCAAATTACAGGGTGCCACATTCGATGTCGGAGGAACTACGATTAATTACATTCAATTTACCATTAAATATTCAATTACGAGTATTATAATCACATAATGCAATACACAATTATTTCTGGGTCTTATACGAGCTTACGAAAGCTCTAATGCTAATTCAAAGTTGAGTTAAATCCAAATTAAGATAAACCTATTGATTCGGGTTTTCGCTTATTTTTTAATTCTCTCATAACGAATGGTTTTCCTTTAAAAATTATAAAACGACTAGTTACTTATCCATGTATCGTGAAACTTGTTGCACACTTTTTGACAACAATTTAGCAAATTTTATAAAAGGAATAAAAGCACAATCTACCATATTATAAATTATAAAAGGAGTATAAAAGACAAAAAAATTCATCAGCAACTTATTAAACAAATTTAGAAAAATAAAAAAGTACAACGAATATCAACTACCAAGTCCATAGCAGTTTTCTTTTTCTGTACTAGGGGTTGTAAACTTTCCATTAAAGCTTTGAATTTAGAAATGGAAATGGAACAAGACCAATATAAGGAGAAAACAAAAAATTCAACATGTAACAGTCTTATCTCATTCTTTAAATTCATACTTAAAAGTGGGTTTGAATGGACAGTGAAGTGTGGTGTACTTTTTTTACTTTTTATTTCATATTACATTATTGCTACAATTTTTAATATCACTGTCATAATTGTTTTTACACTAATTGCAAATAAATGCACCGTCCATTCAAATCCAGCCTTAATGTAGAAGTATAACAATGAGCCTTTTACTCTCAGTGATGATCATTAAGCTAAATTTCGAAAATATAATATTTAGTCATATGATCGACAACCTCATTATGAATTCTTGGAATACGATAACTCCTTACTTTCCAACGCAACCTCATAAGTGTTATCTCATACTTTAAGTTCATACTTTATGGAGAAGTGTAACAGTGTATTTTCTACTCTAAGTGATAATCATTAAGTTAAATTTCGAAAATATATGAGCTCCCATCATTTTCAGCTTTGGCATCTCAATCATTCTGCATATACTTTTATAGAAATAAATTTGTTAAATTAAAGAAATATATTAAATAATTTATTAAAATTTGTTATTAGTAATGCAACTCAATATTATTAAATAAATTTTCTACTTTATAATCCAAAATTTGAGTTGCTTTCATCGAACACAACAAATAATGCAGCTTTAATGAGCAACAATAATTGTCAACTTATATCTTCAAAGGCAAGTACTGTAAAAACGTATGATATACAAATAAATTATATTGAACAATATATCTTTAAATAATATATTTTATGATCTATAATATAAGAAATTTTGTCATAATTATCATAATTTTTAAAAAAATTGAATTTGAGTCTCACCTTGTCCCTTAAGACTTGGAAAGTGTAATTAGGGTGCTTCAATTCCACCCAGTTTAGTAGAATTCATCAATTACAATGGTTATCTAAACATGCCATAATTGTGTAATTACAAACAATTATATTTAAATCTAACTATTAGGCGACTTTCCAAGCACTACGTAGATTTTAAGAGGGTTCATGAGATTTTCTTCAAATTGGAGGAGATAAAGTGAGCATTCTTTAAACCATGGGAGGTAAGGGCATTTTACATTAAACATGAAGTAGTAAGTGTCTTTTAAAAACAAATAGCAAGTTGTCAAAATCAAGGTTTTCATAACTAATTGGTGATTGATTAAATAAATAATTAAAAAATTCATAAAAATTAAAAATAGAGAAAATTAATTCAACAAATTTTTAGTCAATTTAGTTGATACAACCGATTTGCAAATTAATAATCAATCTAATTCCTGTAATCGGACCAATACTCTAATCAATTTTAGATCCAATTGATGGACGGATTCCATCCTTAGTGAAATAGAGGATAGATAGATACTATCCATGATAATAAGGTGTTTATTAGAAGTTTTTTTTTCCTTTTGCTTTCTCACTATATCTAATTAAGTAATTTATCTTTTATAGGAGTTATTATCTTTGAGGTGAGATATTAGGACTTGGTAGAGTAGAAAAGAAATTTGAAGGATGCAAAATTAAAAAAATAGAAAAATAAAAGGACGGGAAATATAATTTTTATTTTCATAAATGTGGACGATTGTAAAACTAGCAGAGGGAAGAAGATGCATAAGAATGGCTTACTTACAAAAACGCCATTTCTATTTATAGATGTTTTTTTTTCCATCTAACAATCACGTGGTCTACTAATTCTCACCAGGTTGGTAACCACTAAAGACTTTTTTGGGTAAATTTTATCCAAGATCACTAAACTATTAGTAAATTTATGTTTTGGTCATTTAACGTTAAAAAGTTACAAAATGGGCATTGAACTATTCAAAAGTTTTCATTTGTATCACCTGCACCAATTGAAAGCTCTCTTTTTTCTTCTCTTCCACAACTCAATTTTTTCATGAAACATACTTTGAATTTCACGAAACTACGAACCAAAATCTAAACAATTTTATTTTCTGTTCTCCGACATTGACTGTCAAATCGGCTTGGATCTAAGGCATATTCTTCTAATCGTCGATGGGTGCATATCCACCCTATTGATCATTGAATCATCACTTGGAATTCGCTAGCCGAACTTTAAAAAAAAACTATAATAGTTTAGTGACTTGAATAAAAACTTCTGAATAGTTCAGTGACTTAAATGAAAACTTTCGAATAGTTCAGTAACTATTTTGTAACTTTTTGAAGTTGAGTGATCAGAACGTAAACTTACTATTAATTTAGTGACCTTGGGTGTAATTTACCCATTTTTTCTAGGATCAAGTATCTTTCATGTTCGTTTTAAGATCTAATATAACATAGTCCTTTCAAGATTTGTGGTTGCATCTTTCTACACTATCGTCTCCAAGATTCAAACTTGAGTTCTCTTTTTTGAGAGTGTAATGTGTTTTATCATTACACACAACACTTGTTGGTTAATTGCACTAGACATCCTCAAACATTAGAACATTCTAATTGAGTCTTCAACATATCGATATTGTATCAATAAGGTCTTTCCATCAACCTAACTACCGTTAGCTTACGAGTTAAAAATTTGCTCAAATATAATACATGCATATTTAAAACATATAGATCAAATTGTAATTACGTTTAAACCTAGTGCATAGATATTTTGGATCTTACAGTTGATAATGTAAAATTTTAAAAGCACTCTTATGCATTTGATTGACAATTTTTAAAGAACACCCATAATCATTCAATTGGCATAAAATTCTTTTTTTTTTTAAAAAAATCCATATCAACACTTTATTAGAATATCGATATTAATAATTTGGACTAACTAATAACCTTATAGAATGTGAAATTATTAAATTTAAGCACAAACCACTACAAAATCGCAATTAAATTTCCTTTGTAAAATTCGCAGAGGAAATTGTACTTTACATGTACAAAGCATTACTGCTATATATTTTTCACTGCAAAAATAGCCGAGCAAAACCTAGCAAACTAGGGCTCTAAGCTTTCCGATGATGTGCTCGATCGAATATGACAACCTCTGAAACCACTTGAAATCAACTTGAAATTTCATATTACGGATCCATCTTTAATTGTTGCATTCTTCATTATCACTGTAATTCCGGACCTAATGTAAAAGCCTTGTTCTGGTCTCTCAGCTTCTTCAACACCCTGAATGACCAAAGTCAATGAAAATTATTTGAAAAAATATATATAATTATACTAAACATTCATGAAAGGAAAGAAATACTTACATCACTATTTGATATGATCACATTTTTTCCTATCTTGGCATTCTTGTCTATTATGCAATTCCTTCCAAAACACACAACTTGCAACAATAAGGAAATATTTTTCAAAACAATAATTTTCTCAATAGGATTTATCGATTGTAACATTTGGTTTTTCAATCTAAATCTTACTTTATCTTGGTATTTTGTCCGACACCGATCGGAACCTTTCCTTCTTTCAGGAGAGACATTATTTCCATCTCCGTTTGGTAGAAGTCTGCTCCCATCATCATGGTATCCTACAAAGAAAGGAACATAAAAGATAAATAAATGTGGTATTGGAATTTGCAGAGCTTTTAGAAGTTGTGGATCACCTCAAGCTCAACACCGGACTCCAAACGCGACCGCACCCCAACTACAGAGCGTTTTACACTACAGTTCCGCAAGAAACAACCGTGTGAAATTATGGCATTAACAATCTGCAACAATCATTTGCCGTGAGATAAGACGACCAGATTTATTAATCAAGATATAAACAAAAGGCTTGAAGTAAATACCCTGCATTGATCAATTTTGCTAGGAGGCAAGAATCTCGGAGATGTATAAAAAGGTGTCTTTGGATCATAAAATTCGAACTTTGGTGGCTGCGCAGAGCATACAAAGAGAACAATTTTCAGGGAACGAATATCATATCCCTTACCTAATAACATAATAATGCAAACAATTCACATATCTATATGCAAACCTGATCTGTGAGGGCTAAATTAGCATCAAAGAAAGACTTTATTGTCCCAATGTCTTCCCAATAATCATTGAATAAATATGCCTGCAAACGAGTCCTTTTTAGCATTTGATTACTAGTGAAAATTCCAAAGAGAAAACTATAGGTAAAAGTCCTTGTAAAAGTTATCTTACCTGTACGTTATGTTCCTTTACCGCGGATGGAATAATCTCCGAGCCAAAGTCATTGCATGACGGATAGCTTTGTGTCAGAAGCTTTAACAAGATATCCTTTTTGAACACATACACACCCATTGATGCAATGTAAGAATATTTTGCAGCATCTTCCGCTGATAGCCCTAATATCGAGGTATCAACTTGCTGCCATACAAATGTGAAACAAGCCATAGTATATGTAAATACATACACAATTATGTTAATGGGATTAAGAAATGATGGAGTAGTAAAAGCATGTACCATAGCGTTAAGATCCTTGCCCTTCGGTTTCTCAGCAAATTGAATAATCCGTCCAGTTACATCTATCTTCATCAATCCGAAATCCGAAGCACGGCTGCACAAAACTCGATATTAATAACTATTATAGCCACTATACTCATCATAACAAAATAACATGGATTAAGTACCTATTATCCATTGGTAGACATGATACTGTGATATCAGCATTTGAATCAATATGCTTCTGCAAGCACAATAACTGTAGATTAGCCATAATGATTTTCTGAGCTACACCACGGATCCTAGAAATTGAACTAGTTACCTGCACAAAATCCATATAATCTGCGCGGTAAAGATGATCACCAGACAATATCAGTACATGCTGGACATCCTTAACTTTGGCATCCTGTTAGAAAATAAAATCATAGCCGGTGAACATCGAATGACTTCAGCTTGAATAAAACTTTAGTAACTAACCTCAAAGACCCAAATGAATTGCCTCACGGCATCAGCCGTTCCTTGAAACCATTTCTTCCCTGCTTCTCCTGATGTTTGAGTGGCAGCAAGAACCTGTTACAGAGCCAATATAGCTTCATCAAAAGCTTCACAAAAATAAGCTATAATGTTAAATTAAAATTGGCTTACCTCCATAAATCCATCTCCAAAATTTACACCATTACCAAAATTGTATGTCCTAGCCAAGTGACGATTGAGTGAAAAAGAATTAAATTGAGTTAAAATAAAGATCTTTTTTATGCCACTGTTGATACAATTGCTCATTGGAACATCGATCAGCCTGTAACAACCACCAATAGGAACCTGCAAACCAATAAAAAACCATCAAAACCTCTAAATCTAATCATTGGGATTCTAATTTTATTCATAAAAGAGTAAAAAAAATTGAATTCCTTACGGCTGGCTTGGCTCTCATGCTTGTAAGAGGAAACAAGCGAGTGCCAGCACCACCACCCAATACGATAGAAGCCACTTCCTTTGGATCTGCTTGTGGACTCTCAAACATCTAGGAACTTAAAATTCAAATACTTAGTGATGATCAAAATACCCACATTGAAAATAATAATAATAATTTTAACAGAAAAATCAAACTCTTACCGTAGGATCATCATTTTCATTGGTTGGGGTTTGAACACAGTGAACAACACCACACTTTGCTTTTCTAACATCATTTTCAATTCTCAAACTCCTCCATAAAACTCTTCCATAATCCCTACTTTTAATAGACCAACTGATTCTCTCACCCAAAAAAACAGAACCACCGTAACTACGACCTTTGATAAGGTTATAGGGATTGGCATTGGCGTTGAGTGATATGAAGTGAGAAGCCATTGCTGAAGAAATTTTAATCAATAAAACAAAAATAACCAGAGGATTATCTCAAGATACTAAAAAGAAAAAAAAAAAAAGAAAAAGAAAACTATTTTTCTTTAATATAGATAAAAAGATATTAAAAAGCTGTAGACTGTGTCTTAGTCAACAAAATACTAAATTCGAAACACCCAGATCCGAGAATATCTCAAAACCTTGAAACCTAAATAAATAAATTTGTTGAAATAAGAATAGTGGTGAAGCATCTAAATTTGTTCAATTTTCATTTTTATAATAGTGCTGCTTTCTAAATTATGATAAGTATTTGAATTTGTAGAGTTTTAAATTAGTCTTTATACAGGTTAGAATATTGTATTAAATATCATAATTATATCAAGTAGGTTCTTTTGTGAGTTTATTCGTCAATTTAGGTGTCATATGCTAACTTGAACATGATGTGAAACATGTTTAAAGCTCGCAATATATACTTACTATGTGAAGAGCTTGGATCTAAATTGTCAAAAAAAAATGTTCCATGTTAAATCTGAGTTGACATTTAATGTTTGTATTGATAGGTAAGTTGAGTTGGCAATATTTATAGGTAAGTTGATGAAAGGAACTACTTGATACCACTTTACTCAAGTCTTACACTAATGTATACCTCTAAGTATAACCTTCAAACCATTCAAGAGAGTTACTTAACAAGCCTTTAGCTCTAAACAAGCACACCAAAAAGAGCACACTAAATAACACAAGAGAGTTGAGAGAATGCCGGAAGTGTTATTAAACTTAAGCTAGCTTATGTTACAATGAGAGAGGATTGAAACCTTTATATAGGCCGAGTCCCTTTGATCCAATGGTTTGAGATTGAATACAATGAACAGTTAAGATCATTTATCTATGGACAATCTATACAAATTTATACAAGTATTTATACAAGGGTTCCATTCCTTCCTCGGACTTTCAGATTTCTAGAGCTTTTAAGGTGTTCTCACATATTCTAGATCATTTCGAGACATTCAAAGAACTCTTGTACTCATTATTCTCGCATATGCACCATTCTTGCTCCTGCTACACTTGAGGAGGCCCTCTTAAGCCCTTGTTGGTCGTTGTCTACACTCTTAGTCGCCTCTATCCCCATCTGGGGCCTTTGCCAACATTAAGAGGGCTTTGTTTCATCGGTTGGCTGACTTGTTCATGGGCAAACCATGACATGATACATAGGTTCATCATATGTATAAATTAAAACATGCTAAATCATTTTCTAAGTCTTTAAAAATTATTTTATAATTTATATATAAATTTTATGAATAATATGAGTATTATTTCAAAATTAAAAAAGTTAAAACTTATAAATGATATATTCAGCGAAATGTAAAATGAATAGTGTAATTTTAAAATAATTAATGTAAGTTCATTGTTAAGATATATTTTTTTCAAATTTTAAATTTGATAGTATAAATTTTAGATAAGTAAAAGATAAATTTCAAATTTGATATATAGTTTTTTAATTTTAAAATAAAACTTTAATATATTAAAATATTTAAAGGTTAAGTAAGCAGATGAGATTTTCAAACAAAGTTCAAATATATTTAAGTATTAAAATTATAGATAATACCAAGAATTGTATCAACTTATAAATTCTTCTAACTAAGAGATTATTTAATGTTTCAGATAAAGATATAGCAAAAATCCAAAATCCTGAGTCCTATCCTACATAATTAGAAATGTACTAAATTGAATAAATTATAAACTTGAGACTATTTCAGGCATTAGATCAAGCTGAAAGCGATGTGAGTAACAGATCGGTGGTCAGGAGCCATAGTAAGAGACACAGATGGGTTGATAGATGCCATGTGGCTGTCACCTTCTTAGAATCTATGTCTGTGTCAAATCAAGAAAGATATATTTTGATGGTGGCCAACAAAAATTTTAATTGTAAACATTGGATTTTATGATCAAATAGTAAACTAGGTGACAAGGAAATGAACCATTCCTCAAGATGAAGTAGGTATAAAGAATGTTATAACAATTGAATTGATTAGATTGTTAATTTTTTATTTAATTATCATAAATTAATTTTTTTAATTATAAAAGTGAATAAACATAAATAACTTATAATACTAAGAGAAATATTTATTTTATAAATTATAATAACAAGATTAAATGTTTAAGTTGTTATGATAAACGTCGATAATGGCGGTAGAACAATCGCAAAGTAAGTAATAAGAAAAGAAAAATAAAAAACACAGATTCTACATTAATACTCTTTTGGAAAAAAAACACATGGGTAGAGAAGAAGAATTCTACTAATGTTAAAAAATGAATGATACAAGAGGAGTTTTGACTAAGGGTTAAAAAAGCTTGTTCTAATCAAAATCAAATAGTAGAAGTATAGTTTTATACAGACTCAACTTGTTTGCCCCCCGCAACCCAGCCTACGACCCTCAATCTCTCGCCCCTACGAACCTCTTTATTTTGCCACTGTATTTATTTTCTCAATAAGTGACGGGATTCTGGTCACACAAATTCTAACATAAGCAACTTTAAATTTGATTCAAATGATTTTCTAATTGATTTTTATTTGGTTTAATCGATTTTATATTTGTTCACTCCTCTAATTTTATAGTGGATTAATAGCATAACTTTGATTGACTCCATATATATATACACTTTATTTTGTCAACTTTTAATTTTCATACTTTATGAAAATTACAAAATTAGTTTAATTGGGTAAAATTGTTAATATTATTGTAAAATTATTGTCTTGAAAATCAATAATTCAGTAATTTATTTACAAAAATATTAATAAAAAATTATAATTAACATAAAATAGTAAAAACCAAAAATTTAAATTAATATATTTACTAATAATTAGATTAATTTTTCAATTTTTTGAGAGTTGTAATGTGAACTAAGGAGCATGCTATGCTTTAGGAAGGGCCAATGGCATCATGTATTTGTCAATTGTCACCTGTTGTTGAATTTAGAGCTATGATATTGAGAGGGAATGTTGGGATATTGACATTATTGTGAAAGAAATTGATGAGAGCATCATAACACTTTGCCCCACTCTTTGTGTTTAATCAAAAAGAAATAATATTTAATTAAATGTTATTAAATATTTTTTAATATTATGTGAAATTAAGTTTGAGGTTCTTGAAATTCTGTGCCATTGCCCCTCACTGCGCAAAGGACATACAAACCTGATCAATTTGTCCAAAAGCAATAATTAATTTTGAATTAAAAAGAAGAAGGAAATATCAACATGATAATCTTATTCAAATTTTAACTTCTAAAATATTAAAAATAAAGAGGCTAATGGGATTGCTGATAGGGTGAAATTAGAAAATATTTTAAGCAAAATTAAAGTGTAATTTTATTATGTATGAATTTATAATTTCATCATATTTAAAATGATTAATATTTTTTTTTCATTTTTGAGAAAGCTAAAATATAATTTTATTATATATTAATTTTTAATTTTTAAATATTAAGGGACTAAAAAGCCAATTTTCTACTTTTTAGAGCCAAAGCACTTGCCTTCCCTCAAACAAAATCTCTACCTTCACCCATACAACCAGGTCAAGAAGTTTAGGCAACTGCTAGAGATTATGGAGAATCCAATGCTTAAGGGTGAGAATCCAATGCTTATGGAGAATCCAACTTAGATTCTTCAGGGGGGTCATTGAGAACATAGTATCTTATTGTCCGCATTTTTGCACGAGTTGCCAAGGAATTTACCACACCATTTATCTTACGACACACATGTTTAATGTGAAAAATTCATCTCCACTTCAACATACGTTGTATTGCACGGATCACTGCATCTGATGAAGGCTCCTGGTCTTCTTGCCAATAAGATTAATAGTTGTCAAGCTGTCTGTCTCAAGAATCAAATTTTTAATCCCTAGTGACCATACAATATTTAGACCATCATAAGCTCCCCATCCATTACTTTTATGTTCATTTTTATCCAATACAATTTTAATTACCATTTAAAAGTAAGATTTTGACCATTCATAAACTTTACACATTTAAATGATGATGATTAGTGTATTAGAAAACAATGGGTGAAAATGTCTTGGTCAGGATCCAAACCCATTTTACCCACAAAATGAAAGTTGGTCGGTAAAAGTGACCAGAAATAGATTCTATGACAATAAAAGTATCTACCATATTCATTTATTAAATGGATCAGTTTAATTTTATACTATTAAAAAATTAAATAATATTAAATTTTAACGGAATTAACAATTATAACAAAATCACTTGTCAAGAACAATTTTTCATATTAAAAAGCTGTGAAAGTAATCCTAGTAACAAATAACCTTTGGTAATGGAAAAACTAACAATAATATGATTGTATTAATGTTATTTCTAATCTTAAATCCTCTTCTCTTTTGAACCTTGGGCTATTGAGCATGGTACTAGGTTCACTGCTTAATTTAGTTTCACTTTCATCCCTCTAAAAATTAATTTAATCCTTATCAATAATTTCAAATTAATAACCCTATTAATTATTGCAGATAGTAAAAATATAATTTCACTATTTTAATATCTATATCTTTATAATTTTTAAAGGATTAAATCAAATTTTTATTATTTTTAAGGGTCAAAGTATAATTTTACTTTTATTAATTTAAAATTTTATAAATTTTAAAAGGACATAAATAAAAATTTTCCATTTTAAAAGCAACCTGGTGCCTACCAGCACCTGGCTACCCTTGGTGGCACCTGTTAGCTTGAAATGCCACTTGTTTAGCTTGGATATTTTCTTTCCACTTGTACATATAATTTCGTTTTCTTGCTAGATTATACAAATATTAGAATCCTTCAAAATAAATTAAAAAAGGAAGTGTAAAAGGTTATTAGGCGTTTCTTAATCAAACAGATATCTTATTAATCATTTTCCTTGTTCTTTCCCTTATGATTTATGAAGGTTCGAGAAAGAATTGAGGTCTAGAGTTACTTATGGTTAATTTTATCAGGCATTCTCAAACTTTGATTTAGATTATAAATTGGTCCTTAGACTTCAAACATTCTAATTGAGTCTTTAAATATATATATATATATTGTATCAAATAGGTTTTATGTTAGCTTTGTCATTAGCTTGGGGTTAAACACATTCAAAAACATGTGTGTAGTTACTGTATGAACAACTTAGATTTATGTATTAGAAGAAAGAAATAATCCAAGTTGTACATGTTGTAGATACACGTATATTTATGATTCGATCTAGATGTTTTGAAGATGTTACACATTATATTAGAATTGACATTTAATGCCTAAATTAATTGACAGGCTGGTAGTATGGTTTGATTACTATAGTACTGATATTTTGAGGATTCAATTAGAACATTTTGAAGTCTAAGAACCAATTTAGAATCTGGGTGATAATTTGGCAACCTTTGGTGCAATTGACCCTTTAGATTGTCATTGAAATCAAAACTTATTATTATATTTTATCCTCATCAAAACACCATCTTTCATTGATTTTCTTGACCATTGACCTTAGTGACAAATCTTCTAACTTAACTTCCAAGTTTTTCATATAAATACAACTCGTACTTTTGACCAAATAAGGCATCCAAAATCCAATTTTGTTCGATTTTAGCTAGAGAAAAAGAAATTTTTAAATTTTGGGTTTTTTTCTTTTTAGAAATATATGGAAGAACACTCATACAACAATAATAATGTTCCTTCGCGTGGGATGATGTTGGCTTTGGCATTTTTGTTTTGGTTATTCATCCATGTAGATATTGCTAAAGCTCTTTCAAACGAGCAATTGCCTATTTTCATCTTCATCACCTTCATCATCTTTGCTCTTTGCTTTCTCTCTAGCCACACACGGCTCAAATCGCCTTACGTTGTCGACGATGACGATGTTAGATCTTATCAAGATGACTTGCCCATCGACGATGTTGAATCTGTTCCTTCACTTTCTGAGGAGGAAATGGAACGTTGTTGCAATTCGGAGGAGATCATAGTGGACAAGCATGTCATCCTAGTGGAGGATGATGTTGGGGATATGGATGCATTTAGTTCGAACAATTCCGACGAAGATTGGGAGCATGATTATCCGTCAAATATTGACCCAAATTTTAATTGGCAATTCGTTTGACTATTGTATAATTCTATAGATTGAAGATTTCTTTGTGGTGTAGGAATTTTAGAATGATGAGAAATATGTAATCTCTAAAGGATTAGAAATAGTTTGATATGAGATCGGATTAATTGAAATTAAAAATAGCATTTCATGTAGAGGATAGGAATTGAATTTTGTTTTGAGTATTGAGTTTAGTGTTATAAATGTTTTTTGAATATTTTCATCACGAATTTAAGCATTCGTGATCAAATTAAATTAATAATTAAATTTATAAATATATATTTAGCACAGTTTTTATTTTATTTTATTTTATAAGATTCAATATATCTTTGATTTAAATTTTATTCATTAACATAAAATAAAATATTGGCTTAATGGTATTATAAGCACTCAAATTTTTTCAAAAAAATCAATTAAGATTCTTCGAACTTTTTGCACCAAATTGAGCCCTTGAATTAACAACATTAATCAAATAAGCCCTTTGATTGATGTTGATCGTTAGTATTTAATAACAACGCTGATGTGGCTGTTAAATGATGCCATGTCAGCAAAAAATAAAATAAAAATAAAAATTCTAAAATAAGTACATAATGAAACTGGATAAACACTTGTCCAGGTACATTTGAATATGGACACTCTTTTGTTTAGATACATTTTGGAATTTTAAAAAATTTTAAAATTTATAAAATTTATTAGAAATTAATTAAATTCATAACATGTTATAAAATTTATAAAAAAATTTAATATTTTAAATCACAAAATGCTATAAAAATTTATTTTTATATTTTATATTTATAAAATGGGGCTAGAAATTAATGAGCCTAAAATCAAGTTAAAACATAAAAGGATCTTATCAATCCAAAACAAAAAACAAAATTGAAATTAGAAAGCCCAAATGAAAATCCATAACAAATGGGTTTATCCAACATTAAAGACCCAAATGTAGATGCTGAGTAAATGGTCTTGAATCAAACACTTAGCTCAAAATCCAATTTAGTTCAATTAAAGAAATTTCTTTGGTGATTAAAACGATTTTACATAAACAAAATAACTTATGTTGGATGAAATTCGATGCCTATATTAGATTTGGAGACGGATTCGGGTGTTCTCGAGATGAAGGTAAATTGTGGGAGGCACCAGAGCTTCTACTTCAAGATGTTTTCTGAATGCTTTAGTCAATGACGAGATTTGGTAATCGAGAAAGAAAGTAATATGAGCAAATACAAAGGTAGAAAATTGCTTTGGAGGCAAGAGATGAATTATAAAATTTTGGGGTCAAAGTGTAATTTTATCATTATACTAATATGTAATTTTATAAAAACTTAAGAGGTTAAATGAAAAATCTACCATTTTTGGGAGGCCAATGTCACTACCTGCCCCCTTTGCCTTCATCCCTGAATATGGGGTTGAAGATAATAGAAGACATGAGAAGAAAATCACAGAAAGATGATCCTATAAGGGATAATACCTCTTGTCCTTGTGAAGTAACACTCGAGATTCAGACCTAGTGAATCGGGTCGGGTTCAGGGCATTACAATATGATTTTAATAAGGTGCGGATTGAGTCTCAACTCGGTTAGCATTGACATTGTTGCCAGTGCAAGAGGACATGGGTTCAAGCACGTTAAAGCGTGTTTATCCTCCTATTTAAGGGTTGAGAAGGGGTTATGGGCAGCTATAGGCATTGTATAAAATTTATTTTAATAAAGTTAAAATATGCCATAATTCCCTATACTCTTCAAAAACTTGAAATTTAGTCCCTCTACTTTTCAATTTCTAAATTTCAAATTTCAAGTTCAACAGTTATCATCGTTAATTTTTTTGTTAGGTTCAGTTAATTACAAAATTATTTTTAATTACATGGCTACCAAGTGAATAATATTTTTTTTCAAGATGCCACACCAATAAATTTAACAATATTAATAGTTAGACCAAAATTTTGAAATCTGAAAAGTGAAATACAATGACTAAATTTCAAAATTTCTAAAAAGTATAGGAACTTATGAATATTTTAGCCTTCTAATAAGTGAAAATATAAAAAAAATCGATAAATTGAAAATAATACGGAGGACCTTACGATGCATTTGGATTAAGTATTTAGAAATATAAACTTGGATCAGATTTAAACAAATATAAAATAAGACATAATCTAACCATGAAAACCTCCAGGTGGCACCTGTTGAGCTCCAATATCTTCAGTCCACGTGTACATATGTGATCGTTTTCTTGCAAGATTATACAATGACTCGAATCCTTCAATATTTATTTTCATAAATAAATTAAAAGTCAAACAAACAAACGATGGCAAAACGTTATTCTGTAACATTATTAATATCTGATTATTAGGTGTTTCTTAATCAGACAAATATCTTATTAACCTCTTGCCTTGTTCTCTCCCTTACCAGAAAGAACTAAAACGTTAGCCTCTATCCAGAGTTATTTAGGGTTAATTTTATCAAGCATGATTTAGATTATAAATTGGTCCTCCAACTTTAAATATTTTAATTGAATTTTTAAATATAAATATCGTCTCAAATAGGTCTTTATGTTAGCTTTCTCATTAGCTTGGGGTCAAACACATTCAAAAACACCTGTCTAGTTACTTAGATTTATGTGTTAGAAGAAAGAAATAATCCTCCCAAAATTTAGTGACCTTGTTTGCTTTTTTCAGACTCAAATCCAAGTTGTACATGTTTTGAATATGTTATATATTAGAATTGACATTTAATGCCTAAATTAATGGATAATATTGATACTTTGAGCATTTAATTAAAACATGTTGAAGCCTAAGAATCAATTTAGAATCTGGTGAAAATTTGGGGACCTTTGGTGCAATTGACCCTTTAGATTGTCATAAGCTGGTAAGAAAGCATCATATTTCTGGCCAACTTTTATCGAGCTTCTTGACCATTGACCTTAGTTAAAGATCGAGCAACAGAATTCAACAAAAAAGAGAAAGATCTAGTAATCTTACTTCCGACCATATAAATAGCTTGCATACTATTCACCAAAATAAGGCATCCAAAATCGAATTTTGGTGGATCTCAGTTAGTGAAAAAGAAATTTTTAAATTTTGTTTTTTTGTTTTTAGAAAAATATGGAAGAACACTCATTCAACGCTCCTCCGCAGGGGATAATGTTTGTTTTGTCATTTTTGTTTTGGTTCTTCATCCATGTAGATTCTGCTAAAGCTCTTTCAAACAAGCTACTGCCTATTTTCATCTTCATCATCTTCATCATCTTTGCTCTTTGCTTTCTATCTAGCCACACACCGCTCAGATCGCCTTACGTTGTCCGCGATGACAATGTTCGATCTTATCGAGGCGACTTCCCCGTCAACGATGTTGAATCTTATCTCGCCGACTTCCCCGTCGACGTCGACGATGTTGAATCTGTTCCTTCACTTTCTGAGGAGGAAATGGAAAGTCGTAATTCGGAGGAGATCATAATAGACAAGCATATCATCCTAGTGGAGGATGATATTGGGGATATGGATGCATTTAGTTGGAACAACTCCGACGATGATTGGGAGCAAATTTATCCGTCAAATATTGACCCAAATTTTAATTGGCAATTTTTATGACATTGTATAATTCTATAGATTGAATATTTCTTTGTGGTGTGGCTATTTTAGAATTAAAAATGGTTTGATATGTGTCGATTGAGTTTTAGTTTGATTGGCACGTATATTTTTATCAATACAAGAATACGTGGATTCAAGTGCTTTAAAACGTGTTATCTCCCTATTTATGGGTTAGGGAGAAGCTATAGCTAATTCTAAGCATTATGTCAAAAGGAGCAGATATAATCAGAATCTATAATGAAATTGATACGAATTGATGGAAAAAATAGCATTTCATGTTTTTGAGTATTGAGTTTAGTAAGTGTTGTTTTGAGTATTTTCATCATGAATTTAAGCAATAGAGACCAAATCAAATTAATAAAAACATATTTAATATTTTAGTACATTTTTTTAATTTGATAAGATTCATATCTTTGACTTAATATTTTATTCATTCACATAAAATAAAACATTGGTTTAATGATGTTATAAGCTCTCAAAATTTTTCAAAGAAATCAATTAAGACTCTTTGAATTTTTTGCACCCAATTAAGCCCCTGAGCTAACAAAACTAGACTGATGTTGATCATTAAGATTTAATAACAATGTTGGCGTGGCTGTTAAAAGATGTCATGTTAGCATTGTTTTTGTTGATGTGGCAATACCACATTAGCAAAAAATAAAAATAAAAAATTTAAAATAAGTACATAATGAATCTGGATAAAAAAAAGCTGTTCGGATTCATTTGAATATGGACATTCATTTGTCCAGATGCATTCTGGAATTATAAAAATTTATTAAAATTTATAATTTATAATTAAAATTATAAAATTTTATAAAAAATAATTTTCTATATCTTAAATCAGAAAATTTTATAATTTTTATAATTTTATATATTTTTTATTCATGTGAATAATGGGGCTAGAAATTAATGAGCCTAAAATCAAGTTAAAACATAAAAAAGATCTTATCCAATCCAAAACAAAAATAAAATTGAAATTAAAAAGCCCAAATGAAAATCCATAACAAATGGGTTTATCCAACATTAAAGACCCAAATGTAGATGCTAAGTAAATGGTCTTGAATCAAACACTTAGCTCAAAATCCAATTTAGTTCAATTAAAGAAATTTCTTTGGTGATTAAAACGATTTTACATAAACAAAATAATCTACGTTGCATGAAATTCGATGCCTATATTAGATTTGGAGACGGATTCGGGTGTTCTCGAGATGAAGGTAAATTGTGGGGGGCACCAGAGCTTCTACTTCAAGATGTTTTCTGAATGCTTTAGTCAATGACGAGATTTGGTGATCGAGAAAGAAAGTAATATGAGCAAAGACAAAGGTAGAAAATTGCTTTGGAGGCAAGAGATGAATTATAATTTTTGGGGGGTTAAAAGTAAAATTTTATCATTATATTAATATGTAATTTTATAAAAATTTAAGGGGTTAAATGAAAAATCTATCATTTTTGGGAGCCAATGTCACTATCTGCCCTCTTTTGCCTTTATCCCTAAATATGAGGCTGAAGATAATAAAAGATATGAGAAGAAATCACAGAAAGATGATCTTGTAAAGGATAATCCTCTTGTCCTTGTGCTTGGTCCCAAAGCTTGCTTCTTATTGGTTGTTGGTCTAAAGAGTGATCTCGTTTTATATTAAGTTCATTTTGTCTTGTTTAACAATTAATTAATATATGGGTTAACATAACTTTTAGTCCCTGAACTTGACAATTAAGTCTATTTTGGTATACGTACTATTTTTTGTTCCACTTTGGCACATGAACTTGGCAAGTAGGTCAATTTACATTTTGAGATTGTGCCACATCATCAGATCTTGATGGAATCTAAGTTCAGGAACCAAAATGGACCTAGTTGTCAAGTTTAGGTACCAAAGAGAACAAAAAAAAATACATAAATATTAAAGTAGACACAAATGTCCCCTCTCTAACTCATAAATAGGAGGATAATGCGTTTTAGCGCACTCAACCCACGTCCTCCTACATTAGCAACAATGTATATGCCAATTGAACTATAACTCAATCGACTTAATTGTTTTTTTTTTCTCATTTTAACCTTGCTTTTATTTTACTCTTCATACAAAAATGAAAAAACAAAACATCATCATGTAAGAACCATGTTCAAAATTTAATCGGGATAAAATAACATCTAATCTCTAAATTTGATAATTTTTAACTTTTTTCTTAATTTCTTTTGTTTAGATTAGTCCTTAAATTTTAATTACATCTAACATATTAAATGATGTAGTAAAATTATCACGTGTTATCTATTTATTGATTTGACATCACGGCATTAATGGTTTTAAATGCAAATATCATTTTAATAAATGGAATTAAAGTTCAGATACTAAAATCAATATTTTAAAAGTAAAATATCTCATTAAAATATTTGTTAAAGTACATGAATTAAATTTAACATTTTAAGTAATTAATTATTTATTTATAGCCCTTCAATAGTGAATACTTAATTTATATTGGTATTAACCTCCACACTTATTAGATTTAAAATTTCTAATTGAAATAGTGTCACGAATTAATTAAATTTCATATCAATTTAAAATAAATAAAAGATCCTTTTTTTATAAAAATAACAAATATTAATTTAAATGTGTTTTTATCGTTTTATATTTTTTTATATAAAATTTATAAAATGTTTACACATAATTGAATTTAAACTTAAAACACTATTAATTTTATCATTTCAACTAATACTTTATTTGATTTTTATATAATTTTTTATTTACATTACGGATGTATCATAATCCAATATTATTCTATGTTACTAATACGTGACACTTGCACAGGACAACCACTCCTTAACCTTGAAAACAATGCCCATTTCTCAATACTTGAATCCAAATTAATTACCTTCCACCTGAAAACCAAAACAAAATATAATTAATTAAATTAAGAGATTGGAGGTTCAACTCTTAATTCAATCCATCAATTCCATCACTTAAAAGTAACAAGAATTATTAAAATTATATTTTAAAATGATAAAAATAAAAGAAAACATGAAAAACATTCCAAAAATTTATTAAAAATAAAGAAGTACTCGAATTTTATTATTTTTGTACCCAATTTTCTACTAGTTCAAAACCAAAGTTTTAGAATTAGACCGGCTGTCCATCTTAGAGCATCGATTTCTGATTCAATCGGTTTGTTCAATTGAATTGAATAAATTGTTAAAAATAAAAAAAGAAAAAGAAAAATAGAAAAACTAATTTGACCAGCAGGTTTAATTGGTTCGCGGCTCAACCGATCCAACCCTTTATTTTGAATCGATACTCTAATTAATTATCGATCCAACCAGTGCAACCAATCTGATTATGAAAACAATATTCAAAACAGTTAAAATTATTTTGATTATATGTCATCGTTTAGACTTTATCTAATCCTAAATACTTAACAACATTTTTTTTGGACTTTAGGTTTATTTATTATATAACCCAATGAATTATTATAAATAAATAATGAAAACTTGCTTGTATGTGGTTAGTAGACGGTGGAGAAAGACGAGCATCATAGCTTTGGCCATGTTGATTCCCAAGCAGGTCCTTGCTCCCATTCCAAATGCTAAGAAGCTGTATGGCTTACAAAAATGTTCATCCTATGTGGTGCAAAAAAAAAACACACATACACACACTTTCATCATTCTTCCACGATTTTATAAATCAAATTGGTTTTTTTTTTTTTAACATAAGCAAGGATACTTACATCAAACCTTGAAGGATTGAAGTTGTTGGGTTCATTGTAGAGCATTGGATCAAGGTGTATTGATCTAGCATCAATGTTCACATTCCACCCTTTCTTTATCTTGTATCCTATTGGCAAAACAATAAAAAAAAAAACATTACGTAGGTTTGTGAATTTTGATTCAAGTCCAATTTAATTCAATTTGATCATATAAAAATTTAATAATTTGATCAAGCTTAATCTAAATTCGAAAATGATTCAAACTCAAGTATTAAATCTCAAATGAAAAACCCAAAATGATCTGAACTTGAAAAACTTGACTAAGAAACTCGAATGACTAAATGACCCTAATTAGAATTGAGTTGAACTTGAAATAACTTAAACTTGAATTCGGGACAAAGCCAAAAAAAAATTCATAGGAACATAACTTAATTCTAAATTTTGGAGTGCAAAATGCAACTTTATCATTTTATTTACTTAAAGTTTTACAATTTCTAAAGGGATAAACCACAATCTTCCACAAATTAAATTATAAATTTTAAGAGGAAAATATAAATTTACCATTGTACTAACATTAAATTTTATAATTTTTAGAGGATTAAACTATAAATTTATCATGAGAAAAGAGGATAAGAATCCTTGCCTCCACCTCTAAAATTCAAGAGTAACTGAATCTAAAACCTTTCAAACCCAAAATGATATGAAAATTATAAATTTTGAATTAATCCAATTGAAATTCAACTTACCCGATTCACATATCTTTATCACCTAATATGAGAAAAAAAAACATTAAATTTCATCTTGGTGGTAGAAATCAAACCTTCAATCTCACAATCTTCGAGTACAAGTCTTGGGAACCATGGTACGACAGATGCCATTCTCAGTGACTCTTTAATCACCTGTTCATGACCTTTCACTTCATTAATATGTTAAGCCATTCCTTGAAGTTTAGAAAATTTAAAACCTTGAAGAAATTTAAAAAAAAATGCACCATTTCCATTTTGCTTACCTTAGAAGCATAGGGCATTTCATTAAGATCGTCCAAAGTAAGAAATGACTTTTTTGAAGTTTTTTCTGCAAGTTGACGTTGCTCAGCCTGCTCTAGTCATTAAAAACCAAAAAGTAGAATAAGTTACTTAAATCTAACTGAAATTATTACGTAGGATGGAGTTAATATACCATTTGATACTTGAGTTCGGTTTCAATGTTCAATGTATGCTTTAGTAGAAAAACATAAGTATTTAATTGGGACAAAAGAAAATTTCAGGTACCAAATTGAACATAAAAGTCAAACTCAGATACTTGTATGGAACAAAGAAAAACTCAAGTATTAATTAAACAAAAACACTCAGGTATCGAATTGAACATTAAAGCCAAACTCAGATACCAAATTGAACATTGAAGCAAACTCAAGAATAAAATTGAACGACAAACTCAATTACCAAATAATATATTATTTAAATCACTTAAATCTAACTGAAATCGTCAACTGCCATAAATTTGGTTTGAGTTAATATATCATTTGGTACTTAAATTTGGCTTAAATGTTCAATTTGATAGACCTTTTTTTGTCCCAATTAGGTATCTAAGTTTGACTTCTATATTCTATTTGGCATCATGTGGTACAATAAATATTTGAGTACTCTAGTATAAAAAATATAGGTACGTAATTGAGACAAAAGAAAAACTCAATACCACAAATTGACCATTGAAGCCAAACTCAATTACTTATATGGAACAAAGAAAAACTCAAGTATCAATTAAGAAAACAGATGTACCGAATTAAACATTGAAACTAAACTAGAGTACCAAATAGTATATTAACCCATTTGGGTTTTTCTACTTGCCTTGATTGCCTCAAGGGCCTCTTCATTTTCCCCTAGATACTTGACCATCCATGTGAGTGCACTTGCTGTTGTATCTTGGCCTGAAATTTGATAAACAAATGCTAATTGAAGATTATGAATGATGAACATTGTAATGAAAGCAAAAAAAAAAGGGGGGGGGGGTTCACCTGCAATAATCATGGTCAATATATTATCTTGAATCTCTGCATCTGTTAGTCTATGCATTCCATCAAAACTAGAATTGTCATCCTTTGCCAATAGACATTGAAGGAAATCTTTGGAATTAGGGTCTAAACCCGTTCTTCTTCTACTAATGATCTTCTCCAATGTGCTCATGATTCTTTTTCTAGCCTGGTTTTGTAATTGGAATTTCAAAGCTTTAGTGCTAAATTATGGGATTCAAGGGGTCAATGTAAGAAAAAGGAAATCTCAAAGGGTTCTTTTTTAAATTATTATTCTGATTACCTGAAGGCCTTTGTAGAATCCTGTCCAAGGAAACCTCAAAGGGAATGCAAGCATCGCTTTACAAACTTGACTTACATCTTCTTGCAATAACTCTAGCTCTACTCCACTTTCCAAACTTAGCAACATTTTGCACACTGCCTTGAATGTTATCTGCACCCAATTCAATTTCCAATCTATCAAATAATAATCTCTAAATATTTTTGATGTTATGTTAATTTCTTTTAGAAATACTGTATTCTTTAGTCTTGAAATTAAAGAATACTAAAGTATTATAGGCGATAACACATTTTTCAATCACACATCACAAAGCATGTGTTGAGAGTCTTTTATAACTGAGCTACTCTCTCACGCAAGGTACCTATATAGCAAGGTCTAGTCTATAAACCTCTCATCCATCCTATCTTCATTATTGTACTTGGCTTGCCTAAGCACTTATCTCGCTATTGCTCGACCCTCAGGGCTCTCATCATCATTATGCGAACCTCTCCCTTTACTAATCGTACTAAAATTTACTTTAACATTGTTTATTAACATAATACCCCAATATTTGCTACTTGTTGTTGGGGCTTAACATTGTAAAAGGCCACAAAGCATTCAAGAGAAATAAAATTTGTTATACTTACACTTGGCAAGTTCACCTCATGTCCTAATCACTTTATTAGCTAACGTCATAGATAAGAATCACCTTGCAAGCTAAGACAACCTACAAGCCCAAGACCCTGCGAACTCAAAACTCTATGAGCCCAAGTCCTCGAGAAATTACTGTCACTTGTACATCACATATATTTGTTGGTTTGACATTACAACTATACCTACAATAATAGGACATCAATAGGTCAATTGAGTTGTAGAAATTATGGAATTAATATGAGAATGACAGGTGGTGTCTAGGAATGACTAGAGACACCCTTTTTAAGGCCAACAGACTTCAGAATAAGACAACTCTCTTCCATCACACACTCTCAGCTATCTCTCTCTCTCTCTTCTTGAATTCTAATTTCTTAGGAGACTCAAATCTCAATCATCTTTAATTACCTATAACTCTCCGCCTAATAGATGAACCGTCATGAACCACAACAAATATCGACCAAATTAAAAGAGCAACCCATCATGACAAATCATGTATACATCTAAATCTTGATCCAAGAAAAGGATGTTTCATTGGCAAACCTTTAAAGCTTCATCAAGTACTATGATAGTGCCACCATGTTCCCACTCATTAAGGGCATCAACAACGAGTTGGTCGAACTGTTTAACCAACAACGATATGGAATTCGAGGAGAACAAGTTGATTAGCCTCGCACGAAGTAGCTTATGATGGTGGGGCGAAGCACAAAGCAAGCTTTGATTCCCCACTAGCTCAGCAATTGACTTTATGTAGCTCTTTGTGAATCGACCCAGCTCATTGTTTAGTATTGTTTTGGCTGATTCGGTGCTCTTTACAAACACATGCGTCTCGCCAAATATGTTGGTTTTGAAGCAATTCCCGTATCTGTTTTAGAAAATGACTCTTTCAGCAAAATTTGATAGTGAACCCCATTGAAAACAACAACACATTCATTTGCAAATTATATTCTTTTTATCAACTCGATTGGACGCTTTGGACATTTGGGTTATTGAAAAAAATGTGCGAAACCCCCGAAGTCGATGCTTATTCCCCAAAGAAGTGTGGGTCTTAAAAACAAGGTTTTTTTAGACTTTTTCACGAAACCTGTGGTTTGGAAACATAGTTGAGGAATCTCAAACAATTTAGTTTAGTATAAGTGGGAAGCCACAAAATTTTTATGGGGTACGAATTTAGTTATATTATGAGTTAAAATGTAATTTTATAATTTCAATAACTCATATCTTTATAATTTTAAATGATTAAATTAAAATTGTATCATCTTGGAGGAGTTAAAATATGATTTTACTATTTATTAAATTAAAATACTGTAAAATTTAAAGGATTTAATAAAAAATAATGGTTGTTCAATTTAGTATCCGAGTTTGACTTTAATGTTCAATTTGGTGTTTGACCTTAGCTTCAATGTTCAATTTGATATCTAGACCAATTGATACCATGTGACCTAATAAATATTTGATATTTGTGCTCTAGTAAAAAAGTAAAGGTACTTAATTAGGAAAATAAATGTCGGTACTAAATTTAACATTAAAATTAAACTCGGTATATAATTGGGACAAAAAATTTTAGGCATTAAATTGAAAAAAACTCAAGTACCAAAATAAACATTGAAAATAAACTTAAATACTTAATTATTGAAGATAAACTGAAAGTTCCAAAATTATTGAAACTAAATTTAAGTATCAAATAGGATATTAACCCTTTGAAAACAAAGGCACCATAATCGTACATACCTTTCACTTCGTACACGTACGAAGTCATAAAAACCTTTCTCACCATTAATGGCAGCCATAAACTGGATAGTTTCCCCGATAAACGGCAACCCTAGACTCCCCGGAGGAATATTACTGGTCCCGGCATATTCCCCGTTAAGCTGCCGCAGCACCATCTTCTTCCACAGCTCGCTCGCAACAAAAACAAAGGCACCAACACCCAAAATTGCGTATAAACAAAGGCCATAAGGACCTACTTTCAGCAAAACCTCAAACATTTTTGTTCCTTTTTTCTACTATACTCTCATTTGAGAGGGGATGATATTGATCATCAACAACTTCAAGATTTCATTATATGCTTATCTGAAAAGCCTTTGAAAATTTCATATTGAATCATTGAATGGGAAAAAAGCACGTTTACGGTTTAAAAAGAATGACATGTTGGTGTATTGGCCTACAATGATTTTGCCTATGGTGCTTGAAATCATTGGTTTTCCTCTATTTTCAATGCTGAGTGCACTTCGAGTGGATGTTAGTACACTCTAGAGTAGTGGCACTAGGAAGTTTCTGATCCGGTTGGGTTTAGACCGTGTTAATATACAACCAATGGCAGATTTTGGGAATAAATTTAGGTGGTTTAATAAAAAATTTTAAAATTTTTAGGAGTTTAATGAGATTATTTTTAAAAGGAATTAGGGTTTAATTAAAACTTTTAAAAGTTTTGTGAGATTAATGAGAATTTTAAATAATTTAAAAGAGCTTAATTTTTTAAAAGACATAATGAAAATTTTCAAAAGTTTAGGATAAGGGCTAATTAAAATTTTCACAAGGGAGAAATGAAATTTTCCAAAAATGTTGGCCCTTGGCCACCATTAATTTAAGAAAAATATTTCTTAAAAAAGGAAAAGAAATATTATATTTAGTAACTTTATATTTTTTATTCCAAAAAAGTTTGAATTTTTTAAAATTTATCCATATTTATAACTGATTGGTTAAAATTTATTTAGGCCAATTTATATTAATTTAATAAAAATACATTAATTTTTATTCAATATTTATTAATTTTGTTTCTTTAATTAAATTTTCATGCCATAAACAACCGCACATATTTTTAATATCTAGTTTTTATATGATATTATATATATATATATATATATATAAAAGAAATTTAACATATTTTGAAATTGAACCCTCTAGGTACTTGATTCTTGAAGCCTAAGCTTTGAGCTTAATAAACCGTCTTAAAATTTAAATGGATTTTCAGAATGAATAATCGCTATGTTTTAAAATCGGATCGATGGTCAAATCGTTCAGATCATTGGTTTTTGGTTCGATTGTCAGTCTAATAATAATTATATTTAAAATATTTAAAAAATTATAAACCGATTCAATTGTCAATTTTTATCTCGATTTTTTTTTGAACGGTTTGTTTGAAAGTCGATTCAATTCTTTTATCTAGATCAGTATGCCAATTGATTCAATTGATCAATTCAATTCAATTCCAACAACGTAAACAACAAAAAAAACACAAAAAAAGAAAAAAAAACATAACACTCCTAAAGAAAATTATTGAAATTCAGCCATCAATTAACTGAATTATACGAAGCCAACATGAATCGTGATGGGACATTGAGAATATGTGTATCAAAATACAATCCCATTACAATGGCTGGTTTCTACTGTGATGGAACTTATTGCGATTTCCAATTTGATTATGGTTTTACCACTTTTTAGTGAGGGCCATCACCAAATTGATGTACTTGGTTCTAGACTTGGACAAGTGAGTCCCAACAATGTCTCCATATCTAATGAACAAATCATCCATGACATCAGGTTCGACTCCGAAGTGAGATTCAAGCATCGATTCAACAACAGCTCGGATGGCTTTGGCCACTCGTCGTCCGACCGATAGCTTCCCATGAGGGGTATGGATATCGGTCACAGCACCGCCATCCCAATCGATTTCAAAAGCTTCAAGGCGATCAATGGTGAAGGACCCTTCTTTTTGTATCTCATCTTTTATTTCCTCAGCGCATGGAGCATAGTATGGGGCATTGAAAGAATCAAGTTTTTCCTCTTCAATTCGACCCTAGAAAAAGTTCAATAAGATATATTAGTCATATAGATATATGGAAAAAGTTCAATAAATTAATTAGTTATATATATATATATATATATTATGATTTGTTCCTTAAATTATACTAATTTTCTTATTTTAGTATCTAATTTTTTAAATCTCATATTGATATTTAAACTATCACTTACGCATGACGCACCATGTGATGTTCCTTTACACAATAATTGGTGACTTGATATCCATTATAACAAAATTCAAAATTCAAAATTCAAAAGAAAATATAAAATATCTAATATATATAGAAATTCAATATATGTATAAAGGATAAAATTTATTAAATTAATAAATCAATTTTTATATTATATTATATCAAAATAACAAAATTAAATATATAATAAAACGTATAAATTCAAAATTAAAAAATTTAATATATCAATAATATAAAATAAAATAAATCATATAAAATATTTTTTCTCAGAAAAATTATATAAAATATAAAAAAAATTCTAACAATAATTCACGCTTTTAATGTTGATTAGCACCAGTTAATATTAGTCAACAATTGATCAACAGTCTATGGTCATGTCACCGATGACATAAAGAAATGCAGGCACGTGACGTTGAATGTGTCACGTATGGTGTGTTAATAATTTGGAATTAAAACTAAGTAGCAAAATAGAGTAAAATTCAAAGGCAAATTTGATATAACGAATAGTTAAATCAACCTAGAAAGCTCAGTCCATATATATACTTCCACCTTTTACTGATTTAGACCATTCAAGAATTTTATTCTTCTCTAATTCTTGAGGTGATTCTTTTCATAAGTGATAAAAAGAAAATTCCAAAATTTTGGTAAAGTTTGAGACTTTTAATTCCTTTTTAATTTAAGAATTTTAGTTTAAGTTTAAAATTGTGAATACTTCATCTCAAAATTTGTCAACATGGCATGGTAACATATAATTGGCGAAAATAAAAATGTTAAGTTGAATTTTTTATAGAAATTAATAAATCAACAGTAAATAGGACGTGGATACGAGCATGTTTTTCCTCTGAATTAAATTTTATTTTTTAATTATAAGGATTAAATCTTAAATTTTGTTAAAGTAAAAAGATTAACAACATATTTTAATATTTTTGTTCTCTTTTGCGGCAAAAAGTATTGTAGCATGAAGTGAACTCGGTTACGAGTTGTTTCACGATTTAATTGTCCCGATTGTCTAAATAGGTAAAAAATAAAAATCAAAGGTTGTGGAATTTTAAATGAGAATAAAATGGACAAATTTTAAGCCTTAAAGTTCACATGCAAAATCGATTCTCGTCTTGTATTTAGGCCCTTCAAGTTTGGCCCAATCTCGCGACCTTTTAATCGAGTCACATGACGTGACCAATATCACGTCATAGAACTCACATTGTGAGTATGAAATAATCTAGTTGTAAATTTATGAGACTAAACAAAAGCATAATTGAAAAATATAAACTCAAAGTCTAACCTAAAACAGACCAGGTCAATCGAGCCGAGCATGCCACCCTAGCGATGAACACCACTATCAGGGGCAAAGTCAGAAAAAAAATTTTAGGGGGGTCGAAATTATGTTGTAATTTTTACAATAGTAAAAATACAATTTCACTATTTTAATAGCTTATATCTTTATAATTTTTAAAAGATTAAATCAAATTTTTATCATTTTTAAGGGGTTAAAATGTAATTTTCTCTTTACTAATTTAAACTTTTAAAAATTTTGATGAGGAGTATAAATGAAATTTTTTTCATTTTACGTTACGCAGCTGACCACTACATGCATGTAATTAAATCAAAACATTGAAAAGAAAAAAAGCAATATATATACCTCTCTAGCCAAGCTCATGATTGCTTGGGCCAACAGCTCCCATTGGTAGCAGCTATTTTCGGTGGTGGGATCGGTGGAGCTCCGGCCCATGAAAGAAAGGACCATGCGGCCGCCGGCAACCAGTTCCCGGGAACGTGACTTTATAAACAGTGAAAAGTCATTTCGGAACTGCAGCAAGTAAGCATCCACCACACTCTGTGGGCTGCTCTTTGAAATATACAGCTTTCCCTTATTCAATCGTTTAAGAGCATTGCTCTCCAACCCGGCCGGAACCTGTAATATTCAACGAGTAAATATCTTTCATGTTCGTTTTCCAGTTTTGAGTAAAATTTAAATTCGGGTTAAGTATTATAAGCACTAACCTGTGAGAGCCAATGAAGACTAGAAGAAGAATGCACGAAATGCAAGCTGTTAATAGGGAACAATCTACCATAGAAAGACCCCGGGGCACCCAATATGAAACAAGACTCGAACTCGAGACCTTTCTCTTCCTTAAGTCTATCGTAGAATGCTGGTAACGACATGAATATGTTGTTGAAATCATTGCTATAAAGATCATTCAAGAATACCCTGAACTCCGATACCAACCGCCGACCGAGAAGACGATTCGCAGCTTCCACCGTGTCCATGATCTCGGAGATTACTGATAAAGAGTTTGGTCCCGATGAGCAACCTAAGTCCGCAATTCCCATGCTTTCTATCACATTGTTGCATAACATTTCTAGCACTGCTTCTTTCATGATTGGTTTACCAACAGATATGATTTTGCTCTTGAAAAACCATGAAAATTTTGAAAGAAGAAAATTTTATGAACAGTAGAACAGACATAAATAATGCATTGGTTTCGAAAAAAGAAATCCAAATATTAAAAGAAAAAAAAACCTGAACAGTGGAGTTCTTTGCATAGCTAGTGTCACCATTGCCTTTGTTCATGTGAAGTACTTGCATTGTTAGCAACTTAATTGCTTTTGCCTCACTACTTTCGTTTGTTCTATTTTCAAGGCAAATGAAGAGCACCCTTTATATAGAATGGCAAATATTGAAAAGAAATAAAGTTATGAATATGATAGGTCAAGTCTGGTAGGTCCATTTGTTGGAATATTAATAAAAATTTCAAAAGATTTCATGATTTCTTTTTATATATTTTTTTTCAATTTGATAAGAAAAATTGAATATATTGTGAATGCATGAGTTTCATGCAAACGAAAATAAGATATTTTAGAATTTATGAATAAATATTGATAAATAAATGTAGAGAATATCAATAAATTTATTTAAGTATAATTCTTATAATTATTATATTTTCTTGATTTTTGAGTTTGGAGTTTAGTTTAGATTTTAGGAGTTTCGAGTTTTTTTAGATACAATTATTAGTAATTATTTATAACTCTTTCATTATTGTTTTTAACCATAAGGTTCGGAGTTCGATCCAGGCCATAAGAATGGAGCACATTTCATTGTCAGTCTTTTACCTGTTTGCGAAGCACCCGCGATGAAGGGATTAGTCACTGCTACCGACAATAGACACCTTAATTTCGACCAAAAAAACATTCAATCTTTGTGTTATACCAAATTCAACATGTGAATATCTAGAAAATATCAACCAAAAAACTAATCATGTAATCTTTTGAAGTTTATATTAAGACGAGTGAATGTTTGATGCACTATTAATGCATGAGTCGTATGCACCATCAATGAATAATAATATAACACCTCTTCGATGGTGAAATTAAAAAGAAAAAATAGTGGAGGATTTATAAATAACACTATTAGTTGTTGTCCTTGAAGTTATGACATAAATTTTTAAAAAAAACTTAAACATTCATTTATCATATAATTTTATTATTAATTGATCATGATTAAAAAGTTATGGATGTGGTAGGTCCATTTGTTGGAATATTAATAAAAATTTCAGAAGATTTCATGATTTCTTTTATATATTTTCTTCAATTTGATAAGAAAAATTGAACATTGAATATATTGTCCATGCATGACTGTCATGCAAACGAGAATAAAAAATTGAGAATTTATGAACAAAATATCTATAAATTTATTTAAGTATAATTAATTATATTTTTATTTTTAAGTTTGGAGTTAATGATTTAGATTTTAGGAGTTTCGAGTTTTTTTTAGATATAGTTTTTAGTCTTTATTCATAACTCCTTCACTATTTCTTTTAACCAACAGGTTGGGAGTTCGATCTCACCCATGAGAATGGAGCACATTTCATGGTTAGTCTTTTACCTTTTTGGAGAGCACCTTCGACAAAAAAAAAAAAAAAAACCAATCTTTGTGTTATACCAAATTCAACATGTGAATATCTAGAAAATATCAACCAAAAAATTAATCATGTAATCTTTTGAAGTTTGTATTAATACGAGTGAATGTTTAATGCAATATCAGTGCATGAATCGCATGCACCATCAATGAACAACAATATGATACATCATCGCTAATGAAATTAAATAATAATAATGGAGCTGGACTTGTAAATAACATTGTCAGTCATCCTTAAAGTTATGACAGAATTTTTGGATTAACATGCTTTAACTATGCAACTGAATAACGACATTATACTAAGATCTTTGCCTACCTCTTATATTCGCCTCTGGAGTTAGTTGTTTTTTTCTTTAAAAGCACATGTAGAAAAAGCATGGGTGAATTTATCCTCATGTTTTGAAAGCTTTAGTAACAATGGGGGACCGAATCCATAGATGAAGTAAACATAAAAATTGGGAACCTAATCAAAAAGGCATATGCTAAGAAAATTAGATCAAAATATTCTTCAATTAATATCAACACATTTATTTCAAACATTGCATGCCCTTTGCTTGTTGGAACCAATTTGCAGCTGGGAAGAAGGATAATTATTTAATTCGTATATGAGTTTTACATTTTTTTTAATCTAAGGCTAGATGATATAAATTTAAAATAATTCAATTTTGAAGATATTAAGGGTCTGTTTGATTGACGGAATTGATTTTCCGGAAAATCGTTTCCAACTTTTCCAGCGTTTGATTGGCGGAAAACATTTTCCATTTGGAAAATGAACTCCAAAACAAGGGAAAATGGGTTACATTTTAGGGAAAATGTCTTACCTTTTCAATTTCCGTAAGACATTTTCCGTGCTCTCCTCTCTATCGCCTCCTTCATTCCTTCCTTCATTTCCGTGAAAATCGCTCATTTATCGATTTTCCAAGAACTTGTTTTTTAATTATTCAATACTTGTTTTTAACACAATTACAAATAATTTATTTGATATTAGTTTTTTCAATTTATAACGATTAATATTGTAGCTTAATAATTGAGTATTATTATAAATAAATCATTGCAATATATGTAAAAATAATTTAAAATATAAAAATTTATTAATATATATTAATATATGTAAAACAACTTTTCCGAAAAATATTTTTAAAAATCTGCAAGCAATGAAAATATTTTACATGATTCAATCAAACACCGAAAATATTTTCCAAGAAATTATTTTATAGAAAAGTAAAATATTTTCCGAAATCATTTTACGGAAAATATCTTACTGGCAATCAAACAGACCCTAAAATTTGCTTATAAATCCAGCTTTAACTTGAAATTGAGCTAAAATTTAATTTTAAAAATATTTTGTAAAAATATAATAAAAGTAATATCTACATGCAAATTTGAATTTTCTATTGAACTTCTAGGTAAGAAAAAGAATTACAGGCAGAAGGGAAAGGTCCTCTCACATGTAATTAAAATTTCTCTGCATTGTTCACTTTTCGAAGCAATTTAATGTGCAGGCAGAAGGGACTGGTCCCCTCACATGTAATTAAAATTTCTCTGCATTGTTCACTTTCCAAAGCAATTTAATGTGCAGTACTTTTAAAACTATGGTAATTTGTTATTTCAAATTTCAAGTTTATAAATGGATGCACTTTTCCAATGATTGAAATGATTGGGCAATAGAAAGCATGACAGACGTTAGATTATTAGTTTATATTTGAAGGTTGGTCTCAAATTTAGGAAGATTTAAGTAGGAATATAAAATTTGAAAAAGAATTTTGGAAAAAGAATTAAGTTCATTTAAAATATGGGTTGAGGTCGGGTTTGAATATTCAAAATCTGAACTCGACCCGTTTTTTAGTTTATAATATTTTATATTATGTTATTTTAATATATTATGTAATTTAGAACACACTAAAAAAATAAACCTATACTAAATATATAATATTACTCTTATGCAAAAATTAAATAATGTTAATATGGCTATATAAAAATTTTCAATAAATAAAAAATTATAAAATTATTAGATATTAAAATAATATAATATAAATATTTTTTTCAAAAATTAAAAAAATAATACAGGCGGACTTAAAATGATTTTGGGTTAGTCTTTTGCAAATATGGGAGGGTTTTGATAAAATTTTAAGCTCAAATTTCAGGTCGGACGGGGTTTGAGTAAACATAGAGTATGTTAATATCATGCTTAGGCTCAGCCCAAATTCCACTCAACCCGACCCATAAGCACCTCTAAATATAATAAATGTGTATCAAATAAAAGATTATGTCAAACTTATTCTAATATAAATTATTGTTGTATATAATATAGATATATGGTATATACATATTTGCAACAATCTCATAATGCATATTACATAAAAGAAAGAAAGAAAGAAAGAAGATAAAGACATAAACTAAGTATGAGATGATGATCAATTTGAATTGTGAAAGACAAATCATCAAGTTGGTTCAAGGATATTACCATTGATACCTAAGGGATAAATTTTGAGATTAAAAATCTTTCTTTTCAAACCAAATAATGGTGTTGTTTGAATCGGAGTCGGAAATGTTGTATCCTTTCAAAGAGGTATATAGGTACAATAAGGTTATTTGAATCGCATTGGATCAGGCATTAGAATATCGATACGAAGAAGAGCATTGAATTTGACAAAAAATCAGTTGGACCGGATTTTTAGTGATTTATTTAATCGAATGGAACGAATCAATTAGATTAGTAAATTGATGACTTGATCAGTTCGACCACTGATCTGATCTTGAAAACCTTGAGGTACCTATTGATACTTTATATATAGACACTAATAATTAGAATTGAGAGATGACTTGAGTTCTTCAATTCTGAGTGAAATATTCTATACAGAATCATTATTTCATTTTCGAGTGTTTTCAACTAAATTTATTTCAGTTTAAAAACAATTCAAAAGTGCAGTACGAATTGTTTTGTTTGAACAAATACATTGTATTCGAGAATAATATTTCTTGATTATTTTGCATAAAAATAAGAAATATTTACTTTTAAAAGAATTTTTTCGAAACAATTTGTTTGTATAATTTATAAATTTTTTATTTTGGATCCAAGCAAATTTTGTCATACAACCATGTAACCATTTATATGCATACATAATTTTTTCATAAAACTTTATTGAACTACATGTGTTTGACCAAAGATTTATATTCAAATCTTTAATTTACATTAATTTCAATTTTGATCTCTCGACAATTCTACCATTTATATATATAAATTTTTCATTAAAAAATGTAAAAAAAAAAAGTGAATGGATTATCAGAATCTAGTTGTAGGTAAGTTTGTCCATAGGTCCAATTCGAAGGCCGTTCGAAAAATGGGAGGGTTTTGGTAAAAATATGAGCTCGAAAAATAGGCTTGGGAAAAAAAAAACAAGACTTATCTAAAAAATAGGTCGGGCCTTGGGTAAGGCTTTTTTGGCCCGAGCTTGGTCCAGCCTGGCCTAAATTTGCCAAAAGAAAAAATTGTTGTTTTCTTGTTGTTTTTTATTGTTTTGCTGCTATTTTCCTATTATTTTCTCACTATTTTGCTACCATTTCACTACTATCTTGCTACTATTTTATTGTTATTGTTTGGATATTGTATCACTTTTTTTTTATTAATTTTGTTACTATTTTAGAGGCATTTGCTTGTTAAGTTGCACCTATCTTAGTATTATTTAAATATACATATTTTTTTAATTTGCAGGGAAACATTTATTTTATTACTTTTAGTATTTTTGATGTATTATATTTTTTAAATATATATATATATATATATAAAATTTAATACAGGCGAGTCAAGTTCGGATTTTATCATTTTTATCTAGGTCAAAATTGAACAAAATTTTAAACTCATTTTTCTGGGCTAGCCTAGGCCCGAGCCTAATAAACGGATCTAAGATTTTGATTGGGTCGGGTTCCCATGGACAGGATTTAAGCTTTTGAAATGTTTTAAGCTATTCTTCTCCAAATTGTGCAATAACTTTTCCATGAGTAATTCTAATCAATTAGGACCATTAATTTTAATTTAGGAAAATATTCTTGCTTGAGTCATGCGAAGAAAAAAGAGAAAAAAAATCCCAAAATTCGTTTAATTTCCGTTTCCTATCCAATAACATCATCTAATATCTATTTTAGATCTTTTTTAATATTAATAGGTGACACATTTATTACTCTCTTGAATACTAACTCAAATAGCATAAATGCTATTGACAAACTCTTAAAATCTATGGGCTCGACAATACATAGAGGTGTGATTCACCATCCATCAATAATTAAGGAAGAAATCTCCAAAGAATCTTTCGAGTTCTTTTTGTCAAAATATGTTGTTAGTGTTTGTATTTTGATAAATTTTGAAATTTAATTTCTATATTTTAAAAGTTAAAAAGAACTGAACTTTTTCGATTTAAAAATTCTAGTACAATCATCAAAGCGGTTAGCGTTTATATTATGTCAATTATATGTCAAATAATATGAGAGCAACCTAATCAAGATGGTAGGTTAGAAAATTTTGGCAAAAATACTATCTGTCTTAATAGTTGAACTAAGATTTTGTAATCGAAAAGAGAATTTAATTTTCAAAATTTTAAGTTTATAGACTAAATCTCAAAATCTAATAAAATATAAGGACTTCCGACATATTTTAACCATTCTTTACTTCCTTTTATGCTCAAGTGATGAGGATAAAAGGGTTGATAAGGTGTCTCTCCTTCATCTTTGACTATTTAGTAGAAAAGAAAAGCAAACAAAAGGCATTCATAAAGTGAAAAATAAGAATCTTTAAAAGTTTGATTACAAAATTTCATCCATTATTTTGAAACTTATTTATGAACATGTATAATTTATGGGTAAGAAATATATTCTCGTTTATTGAGGATGACGTATTTTGTATATTATCAACAATATTTAATTGAACCCAGATAGATCATTAAATTGGAGGAAATTGGAATTTAGAATTTCATTATGGACTAGATTGGAATGGAAATGAAGTATGAGAGATTAAATGTAAAATTAGACCTTTGTTTTAATATTATGTAGGAGGACTTTTGGGTTAATAAACCATGAGAAATGGGAAATCACATATTAAATTTAAACTTAATTTTATGAATGAATTGTGGTGAAGAGGTAAAATGGACATCATATTAGAATTTGTGATTAATGGAAATTAGATTAAAGTGAGGTTTAATTCTAACCATTAAATTGCCATTAACTTTGTTAGAAGTAATATTAGCCACTAATTTAGGTTAGTGGAATAACATGGAGAAAGCAATATGAAAATGAAGGGAAGAATAAGGAACTTTCTCACTCTCATGCATATAGCTGGTTCAAGTGGAGTAAAAGGTGTCAAAAACATGGAATGGTGGCAATAGGTTAGATTGACATGTAGTCCACAATGTATGTATGAGAACGATGGTGTAAGGGGGAAGTACTAATAAACCATTTTATGCATTTACGTTCACATGATAGAGAGAGGATAGAGTGACAACAAGCATTTTTAAATACTCTTCTTTTACCGTTTGACCAAGAGGAAATTGTACAAAAAAACTTGTCATCCCATCCTTTCCTTGTATCAATCTATTAGGTTTTCATGACACCATAGAGAGACCTCACCACCTAGGTCACTGAAAGATTATTACTCATCAAAGGAAGTGTTGATTTGAAGGAGAATGTGAAGGAGAAGCTAGGTTTTAAAGTTGAGGTGTTAAAGTGGTGAAGGGTGAGAAAGTATGGTTAAGTTGCATTCATGTTTAAAGATATGTATTAGAATTATATTACATGTTATCTACTTTACGAATTGTGATTGATTTGTGTTATTATATGTGTTTTGTGAAGATAAAGTGTGTTAGAATTGCGTGACTCAAATTCCTCTTAAAATAAAATACAAGTGGCAAGATAGGGGATCTGCGAGCTGCACAAGTAGAACTCGTATAGAAGTTTACTTCCTCTATTTGATATTTTATTAGAATAAGGTACTTTAACCTTACTGCATTACTTCTATTAAACTTTTATTAGAATATGGTTTTACAAACCTATAAATAGACATAGTCTATACTCTTCTTGTATGATTCGAATTCAACATAGTGAATTTTCTTCTCCTCTGCCTGTGGTTTTTTCCCAAAAGAGTTTCTATGTAAAATTTTGTGTGTTCTATTTTCTCTCTTTCTTTGCGATTCATTGTCATTATCGACGTTCAACTTTCACAAAGTGATTGAGGGATGTGGTGGAACCAAGGGTAAAGAGAAGGTCCTTTGTTGAAAAGAGGAGAAGAATTTAATTTCATTTTGATAAGCTTGGAGTATTATAAGTGCTCATTGAATTCCAACTTACCATAATGTTATTGTGATTGAACTATTGTGAATGTGTCTAATAGTTAAAATAATAGCCTTGTAATGTTAAGTTGGTAAAAGACTTGAAACATAGTTAATAAATTGAATATGCATGAATAATGCTATGGTTAGTAATATGATGAGAACAAGACAATTAGATAACAAAATGGTCGAATGATGAGATTAACATGATTAAAAATATTAATTAAAGGGTTTGATTGATTATTTCTAAAGTTATAGGAAACATAAATGTATATTTAACACGTTAGATTGTTTTTCACGTCAAAGATTAGATTCGAGAAAATTATAGTCGACTTTGAATCAATCGAGTCATATCTGAAACAATGTATATATGCATTTAATATTATTTTGATTATCTTCATATAGTGTATATATTTGGCATCTACCTAAGCTTATTTTATATCTTAAAGACCTTGGTATGTATATGCTAAAAAGTATCACATGTAATGTTATGATTTGTGTATGGTTGGTGGTGTTTAATTTAGTATAATGCCTTGGAGTGTTTCAAAATGTTATGGTATGGAATTAGGCTTGTTTGTTTTGAACGGGATTTTGGATTGCCTTACACCTAAATATCGATACCTGTCTCAAGGGTATTGGTATCTTTGAAGTCAATATCTAAATTAAGTTTTGAGAGGGGTATTGTGTCGATACCTACCCTTTTTGTATGGATACTTCTATCTTAAGGTATCGATATCTCAACCTAAATTGATGATGTTGATGCTTATTGATGGAGTATATTGTGAAATGATGCATAAATGTTTAGATTTAATTACTTATATTAAGATTTGGATTTTTAAAAGCCGAAAGAACATTAGAACAGCTACAGGGTGCCTTTAGACATTAATTGTAGCATCGCTTATTTGAAATCATCGACGATCAAAGCAAGGGGTGTTATAAAAAGGATTAAATCCTAAATCTTAGCATAATAGAGAAATTAAAACGTGAATTAAACCTTCAAAATATACTACTTATATATGCTTATAATTAAACCTAAGGGGTAGTTTTCAACAAACACACCGAAACTATCATTTAAATTTTAAATCAGTCCCTAAACTTCAAAATATTATGATTGAGTTTTCGAAGTATCAATATTTATTAACCAAGTTCTTTCATCAGCTTACTTGTCAATTTAGATCTAACGTGAACCATATTTAATACACTTAAATCAAATTGTGACAACACACGCACCATTACATGGATAGCTTGGATCTAACAAATTGAAAAATAAAATTTAGAAGGATTTTTTTAACATGTTATATCGAAGTTGTCCATGTAATAAGTACAAACCTGTTAATAATCCAAGTCATACTTAAATTAACATTTAATGCCCAAATTGATTAAGCTGGCCGAAGGACTTGACTGATACAATATTAATATTTCGAGTATTCAGTTAAAATATTTTAAAATTAAAGAATCAATAGAATAAACACTATTAAATTATAATCTTACACTGGAATGGAAATCCTAAAATTAATAAAAAACCTATTTGAGCTGTGCAGCCAAAAAGAATTTTCAATTTCAATTTCAATTTTGTTTTACAGTCAACTAAAAGCTGAGCTAATACTGATTACAGTCCCGCCATTTTCCATTAAAAGAAAATTAAAATTAAAAACTAAAGCCGTCCTGTCAATTTTTTTTCTCTAATTAGTAATTTTCAAGACGAAGATGATGATGATGATGATGATAAGCTACAACGCTTTGTTTTCACTTATTAACTCATTCTCGATTTTATCGATTTTTTACAGCTTTTAATTTACTCTACATTGTAGAAATTTCCCGATCAGGTATTTGATTCGTTTCAAATTTTTTTTTTGAATTTTTAGCTATTGTGTTTTTGTTGATTAGTTTATGAATCGCAGCCGTCGTAGATTAAAATGGAGATGGTGATTTTAGACAAAGAGGATGCGGTTGATTGGGTTTATAGAGGTGAAGGAGCTGCTAATCTTGTTCTCGCTTACACTGGATCATCTCCCTCATTTGTAAGTAATTTTGAATTTTATTCAAAAAATTTAACATTGGAAATGTTAGTATCATGTTTGCTTATTTTATTTTATTTTTGGTTTGGGATTTTGTTGATATAATGATGAAAAAAGATTGGGAAAGTGATGAGAATACAAAAGTCACAACGGAAGGGGAAAAGTAGAGTGAACGAAAATGAAGTTCTAACAGCGCATGAACGGCTTCTTTGGCGAGAATATAAGGAGCTAATGGTGTGGCCAAACAGAGAGATTGTACAGCAACTTTATGTCAAGCATGTAATGAGCCCATTGTTAGGACCACAACATGTCGATGCCGGGGTATTGTCAAATAGATATATGTACTGCTTATCGTAATTCTGATTTCAGTTTTTATGAGCTTTTTATAATTTGCATATTGATTGATACTTAATGTGTTTGGTTCTGAGCTTGGCAGATGCGTGTTCGTGTAACTAAGGAATTCCTCTTGTCAGTTGAGAAGAATGTGACTTGTCGTCGGCCTGCTTGTCGAATTGATTCATCACAGGTTGATGTGAATCGTGATTCTGTTCTGATCATATCAGACCATTCAGTCTTTATGAATGGTAAATTTCAATCTTTTCCTTATAAATTTTGATGCTTTGTCTCATGTTTTTAGAAATGTTAAGGGAGGATATATTTTTTCTCACTCTTACAGACAGTGGAAAATAGGACTTCTTAATCTTGTTCAGCTAAGTTTAGTTATTTGGGTTTATAACTACCTTCCAATCTAGAATGCTGGTGCCAAAATATTTTCCTTATAGAGTTCTATGGCAAGGAAAGGACTAGGAAGTAGCTCTCTATATGTTTTCTATATGGAATTTTGTACATCTAAAATTACTTTGACCAAAGTACCAGATGAAGATTCCTTTTTCTTAATGTGATTTTTTAACTAGATTGGTAAATGGTAACTTGTACCTGCGCAATGTGTTTATGTGCGAAAATCCAACAGTTTGAGAAGAGCTTATAGACATGTATGTGGTCTTCCTCAATTTCATTTTCCTAGAACTTAGCTCTGATGTCAAATGCAAGTACTTGAATATAACCAAATATGAAATTGGGTCCCATTAAAAAATAATATTTAAGTTATGCAATATGGCAAAGCCTCCATTAGGATTTCATATCATTGCACTTTCTTTATTTCAGGTCCTGTTAAAGGTGGACCATGTATAACAGTTGAGATAAAGGTGGATACCTTTTTATGTCTTTTTTCCCTCAATATCTGTGTTATCAACTACGTTTGTGTCTGTTATGCATTTTCATTCGCTCTACTAAAGTTTTACTTTCCATTTGTTTCGGTGAAGTAGCCCAAATGTGGATTTCTCCCAATTTCAAGATTCATAGCTGAAGAAAATGCTGTTAAAAGAACTCTAAGTCGATTTAAAATGCACCAAGAACTGAAGTTGCATAATCAAGAGGTAACTTTTGTTTCTTTATATTTTATCGTTTAGTTAGTTATTTAATTATTAATTTGTGTGTGTGGTAAGTCACTATTATGTCCACATGCAAGAGAAGAGTGTCTATTCTGGCCCCTTTCTTCCCCTGATAGCTAATATGGTCACTTTTTGTTAATATTTATGTTTATTCTCACTTCCTTAATATTTCTGACATTTCAAAAATATTTACAGATATCAGAATATAGTGAATATAATCCACTGGATTTGTTCTCTGGATCCCTAGACAGGATATGTAAAGCTATTGAAGCTCTATATGCCACCCCTCAGAATAATTTCCGTGTATTTCTGAATGGCTCTATCGTATTCGGGGGCTTGGGTGGTGGTGCAGGCAGTACTACTGTTCTGGTCGGTGAGGCCTTTGAAGATTCACTCAAGGATGTCATTAAGGCAGATGATGGCATGTGCAAAACTAGCTTTATACAGCTTGTTGCTGAGACAGTTTACAGTTCGGGAGTATTAGATCAACTTCTTGAAGTTCAGAAGCTCGATGCTTATGACATTGAAGGGGCAATTCATGCATATTATAACATAATTTCTCAACCTTGTATGGTTTGTAGAGAACTGAGTAAAGACAAATTATCAAACCGTCATACTTCTTTGCACTCCATTCCTTTGGAAGAAAGCTTGAAGATTGTGAAGGATTATTTGATATCTGCTACTGTAAAGGACTGTAGTTTGATGATTAGTTTTAGACCAATGGTTGATGGAGATGTGCTATCTGAATCTTCTCACAGTACTGTATATCTAGGATCAACTAAGCAAGTTTTTGAGTACAAGGTAGACTTTCTTGCCATTCTCAGTTGCATCTTCTGTCCATTATTAAAGCTAAAATATTTTATTTAGTATTTTCATGGCATTTGAAAAGGAATCTCTTGAAATGCTTTTTTTGATACGCTTTGGTCTTCTTGTTCAAAACCGTTTGAGGTTCTAAAGTCAAAACCGTTTTATGGTTTGCAAATATATTTTTGCTGTGGATTTAGTAATTTGCTCAATCTTTGTAACAAATCCAGAGAAAACATCATATAGCTCTCTGTTTTAATATAGTAAGGAAATTGTTTTGGGCTGAAATTGAAGTCCTTTATGACAAGGTTTGCTACTTTCTTCTCGTGTTACTGTATATCTTATCTAAGTTGCAAATTTCTAGGTGTATTTCATTGATCTGGATTTGAAACCTTTGAAGAAAATGGAGGACTATTACAAGTTAGATAAGAAGATTGTCAACTGTTATTGTCAGATGGCAAAAACTGAGCATAAAAGGTGATAAAGCTGCTAGAAGGGACACATATGAAGAAGTATTGACATAAAAGATGTGCTTTAAAAGACATTTTCTTTTCCTGAAGATTTGTACTGGTAAGTGCAATTATTTCTTATATGTTTCGTAGAAGTAAAGTTGTAGGAGTGAATATCAGAATTACTTATCTTTGGGCTCAAGTTCTTCCTTCACCTCATTTTGCAACTCTTGGATTTCCCTTTGAGAAACTAATTTATTGCTGTATATTTTGCTTAGAGATTTATGCTTGTTTATTTTATTATTATTATTTTCTTTCTTCTTATGTGGAAATGAAATGGTCCTCTACTTTCACAGCAGTTGCGTATTGATTTATGGTCAGATTTGCCTATGAGAGGGGCTACTTGGTTGGAATGCTTGTCCAATTTGTTGTATAACGCCCAGCATAACATGGACTTTCTTGAAATCAGATATGCTATGCATAACTCTGAAATTTGCTATCCAGTTTGTCTTACTCTTACCATAGGATAGTTGATAATTTACCAGAAATGTTACTCCTATACTTTGGTCTTTCTAGTCTATAAATAATTTATCATTTTTTATAGAACTACACTATTTTTCAACCCTTGAAGGAAAATTCGTTTTTTACTGGGGTTTTGCTAAACCAGTTTGCCATTGAACTTTTCCTGTTTATATCGCTTCTGTTTTCAGTTTTGCTAGTATCATGTAGAAAGATGATTATTCATGCTTGAAAGAGTTAATGCATTTGCACTCAAAACATTATGTAGTTGTAATGCTTACAATACATGCATGTCATCTGGTTTCAGGAGTGTGGGTTCATTCCATGACCAGCGGGAGCTTCACAAGAGAGAAAAAGAGAAAATGATAAGACTGCAAGGGTTTGGGCTAACAGGGAAAATGATGTATCAACTATCAACCACTTACTGCCATTATATCATGAGCCCGCGCAGCCAATTAATTCATACAGCTGGATATTGAAATTACTGTTTTTAGTGGAAGCTTTGATGGTATTTTATGGTGGTGAAAATTGAAGTTATTAGCAGACTTTCTTAAATGCACTCTTCCTTTGAAGCTTATCAAAGCAGAATTTTTTTTGTGAAAGTCTAATTGTGAATGTTCTTTTTCCTTCTTAAACCTGATCAATTAATGTAATGCTTGCATGTGAAATAATTAGCATAATAAACTTCTTATAGAAAACAGCTTGAGTTATGATTGGAACAGACACTAAAAGCATGCCTAACAGGTGTCTGATTTTTGGTTTACATTAATGTGCATTTTCATTTTTCATCATGTTTCTTTTCTGTAGAAGCTCTGCTGTCCTTTTGTTTTTGACTGATATCTTCTGTGCGTGGTTAGCATGGTCCATGGTCTCCTCGGCCATAAGCCTGTAACTTAAAATGCATTTGATTTGAAGATATGACCTCTTCATGAAAAGCTTTACCATGTTTTGGGATATGTGTGAAATCAACATGGTAGATTGTTTAACTCTTGATTTGATGTTTATGCTTACTGAAATTATTCACCTCTGGGTAGTCTGTATTGGAATTTTGTAGACCTTTTGTCCAGACAGAAATGGAGATGCCAGGTCTAGAAAGCTTGGACGGTTGAGCGAGGTCCATTGTCGTCCTAGAGTTCTATGTCTGCAATTTCACACATATTTCTGGCTTGCCAGGTATTTCTTCAATGCTTCAATGTTATTTTTATTTGTTATAGTTCGGTTGATTCCACACTTATGAGAAAGATATTTCAATTCTTGGGAGATCATTTCTTAGCTTTATCTGCTCTTATTGATTCGAGTAAATTCGTATACTACCTAACTTGGCATTGTGGGTAACAACCACATGTTTTTTATTTCTGCTAATGTTTGAGTAGGATAAACTGGGTAAAAGTATCATGGAGGCTCTTGTACCAGGAGTCAGATTGTATTTTGCCTCCTTTACTCAAAAAATGAGCAAATTAGTCATTGTACATTAGATCAAAGAGTAAACCGGTCCTTTTTGTTAAAAATTTCATCCATTTCTACTGCTAAAAATTGGCATGGTTGATAAAATAATGAAACAGTTATTTTGATGTACAGGATCTTATTTTTAACAATAAAAATGGATGGATTTTTTAACAGAAGGACCATTGTGCTCTGTAATCTAATGTATAGGGACTAATTTGCCCATTTTTCAAGTAAAGGTGGCAAAATGCAATTTGACTCCTAGTACAAGGGCCTCCATGATGCATTTTCTGGATAAATTACTCCTAATTCAGGGACCTAGATTCATTAGCTTAGAAACATAAAACTTTTGCATTAGTTGCCAAATGTCCATCTCTACCAAAGCCTATTATACTCGAGAATCAGCTTTGTTTTGCGATTGTTGTGAAGTCTTGCTTGTATGTAAATGTATATTTTAAAGTTGAAGGTTGAGTGAAAAGGACCTAAATGAATGGTTTAAGTCTTAAGTTTTGTCCATTCAACTCCGAACCACCACCGAGTTTATATACTAACTCATTCTAACATAGTCTCCTTAAGAGGAGGAATAAACGTGGATAACCATAGAGAACCTTGTTAAGTTGTACTTAACAGCCCGAGTAATGCCAATGAGGCCTTGGCTTGTTGGTTAAGGCGGAGACGAGTCCTTGAGTACCTAGGTTCAAGTCCCATCAAGCACAATTGTGATGTGTGGGTCTTCGTCCCACCATGTGCATATGCCATGAGTGAGTTTGTCTACGAGTTTGATTCTACATTAATAGTTCGTCGGACATTATATCTATACAACTTGTATTGTACTTGTAAATGTGAAAAAAACGGAGACCCTGACTCCTTGAGTACCTAGGTTTGAGTTCCATCATGCACAATTGCGATGTGTGGATCTTCGTCCCACCATATGTGTATGCCATGTGAGGGTTTAGTCCAGTTTTTTGTCTGTTATACTTTGTATTGATTTGATTCTATATTATAGTTGGTCGGATATATATTTATACAACTTGTATTGTACTTGTGAAATCTAATGTATTTGTAACAGTGAGAAAACAAAAAAACTTGAGTAATAGAGCTACTACATCCAAACTTCAGACAGCATGCATGATTCGTAAGGACGAGCAGAATCAATCATGGACCGGCAAGATGTTACGATTTTGAACTCGGAAAAGACATGCTAGAGATGTTTTGGTATGTTATGGAGGATGATGATCTTTATAAATCTCACATATTCCAGATGTATTACTTCTTGTACGTTTAAAAGAAGCTCCATTTCTTTTTAGTAGCTGATAAGCATATATGGCTTGTTCTTAGTATTATCTTAAACTGCCAATGTTTTTGACAAATTTGAGTACGTTTTAAGGTTACTTCTTTTATGGAAGGAAAATGAATGTCAGTTGATATGAATGATCTTTCTTTGGAATAACAAATTGATAATTCTAAATTTTTTGAATATTTTCAGTTGAGTGAATTTTGAAAGTTTTTAATATGGATCAGTTTAATTTGAGTCTTAAAAATTAGGGTAATTTTAGTTAGAACTAATTTGAGTTTAAATAATTTCAATTTCAGAGTTTTCTAGGTTAGGTCATTGCAAATTTGAATCATTTCGAGTTCAATCGCCTTAATTTCAAAACATTTTAATTGATCTGCTAGCATGTCCTTATATTAAGAGTTAGATTATATTTTGTTAAAAAATAATCAAATTAATCTGTCCTTATATTAAAAGTTAAATTTTATTCTCTTTATTAAAAAATAAATTAATATCTATACATTAAATCAGAAAGTAAAATTTTATCCATTTTTAGTATTAAAAACAGCATTATAAATTGATAAGCATAAACCAACGAGCTTAATCTAGCATATTACATCCCATTTTTCGTAAATGTATGTATCTACACATATATTTACATACTTCCCCCCTTACATATTTGGTAGAAGATAAACATATATATAACCGAACTGATTGCTTCGCTACCGTATGTTGCCACTGCCCAGCTGAGTTTATCGGCTTCCAACAATAATTCCTATTTACAATCGGAGTCGCCAATGGAACGACTGAGACATCAATAAGAACTCGTCAATGGTCTATTGACTGGAGCCGGAGACTGATATATGAAACACAATTAGACCTTAAAGGATTCAACCTAATTTGGGTTTATTAACACCACCTGTCACGTATATTTCTTCAAGTTCCTTTGAGCTCGAAACTGACCTAGCTTGTCTCTCAAGTCGGCTGTCGGAGAGTATCACAATGATATATGTTAAAAGACGCAAGCTACAATTGAATAGATAAGGGAGAATGAGTGAGAGGATGTTACCGGCATCCTTGTAGCGTTCCTGATTGATAGCCTTGTTTAAGTTACAGACAATGTTGAACTCCTCTGTGTCGAGGCAATGCTGACCGCTTGGCCTGGAAACGTAAATTAAAGCAAGTTACATTCTAACTGTTTGGAAACTGCAAGTGTAAGCGTGTTCTATTATCTTGATAAAAGAGCAAAAGCAATCTAACTGATCAAGTTCGGCGAATAATAAGCCGTCTGAAGCTGGGGACTGTGTTGACAACTTCCCTGGTTCGATTACGCGCATACCGTCACTGTATGCCAAGTACTTGTTAACTTGTATAGGTACCTGCATAACACAAGCATTTGGTAAGAAAGAAAAAAGAAAAGGAATGGTAAAAGTACCATAGAAGCTCTTGTACTAGAAGTTAAATTGCATTTTCCCCCCTTTTAAAAATGAGCAAATTAATCCCTATATATTTAGATCAAAGAGCAAATTAGTCCTTTCTGTTAAAAATTCATCTATTTGTACTGTTAAAAACTGTTGTGCTCGATGGAATAACCAGACAATGTACGTCAGCATGACATATAGGGACTAATTTTTAACAGAAAAACCAGTTTGCTCTTTGTTCTAACATATAGGGACTAATTTACCCATTTTTTGACTAGAGAGGGCAAAACACAATCCGACTCCTACTACAGGGGCCTCCATGACTCTTTTACCAAAAAGGAACTATACTAGAAAATAACACGTAACGAGTACCTTGCACCTCACGGCAATGTTGATGGCATCAGAAGGCCTAAGGTCAAAACAGACAGACTCTGTCTCATCACCAACCTGTGAGAACATCATCCAACATGAGTTGATGAAGACTATACAAGAATATCCCCAAGTTAAATGTCCCACGAATGTGCTAATAGTAGAACCGGAAGTTCAACATTGAAGTACATGTATACCTTGGTCAGATAAAGCTGTGCAAAATAGGCCTCGTGTACTCTTTTAGTAACTCGAACAAGCTTTACCTGCAAAAACCCGACATAAACATCATGAATTCACAATCAGATCTCGAATGAATGAAGATAAGTCCGAATATGGTGGCAGAAATGAACTGTACCGTGTAGCCCATCTTGTCAATCATGTTCTTCACTACTTGATACATAGTAGGTCTAGCCTGGAAATGATAGTCAAAACATATGCTATGATTCATATTCAATACAAAACCGATTCCAATCCTAACTCAATGGGAGAGAAAGCAATAACATACGATTTGGACATTACGTAATGCTGCCATGAGCAACGCACTCGGCATCTCCACTGAAATTGAAATCAAACGTCAACAATAAAAGCTAATAAACAGAGCCAAGAGATAGAAGGATCAAGTAAAATGATCACATACAAACAATGATCGGGAGAAGAAGACCGGTCCCATCTTCCATCTTCAGAACGATAGCAGGATGCGGTGCATAATCCGGGAGATGACCACCTTGAGGATTGTTATGGACACATCTTAAATGCTTACCATCCCTCATTTTGATCATAAATCCATCAGCTCCACTCCTCACCTCAACTACATATGAAACAAACATACATATCATATCATATCAACAATTATCCACATACAAAAAACCGATTCTATATCTGAATTCATACAACAACATATCAACTATTCTCTACATATAAAACCCGAACCTATATCGAATTCAAAGATAGCAACGACAACAACATATCAACAATTCTCAACATATAAAACCCGAGTCCATATCGAATTCAATACGACAATAACATCAAATACGAAGTAATTCATTAGCTTAAAAACCACATACCAGCTTCAACCACACTAGAATTAACATAATCTTCATTGTTCTCATTGAAATTCTCAGCCATACTGCCATTCCCATCGGAAGATGAACTAAAAATACACTGCACCGTGGTGTTAAACCTCCTCCGCCGTTTCAGGTGACCGGAAATGCCACGTGGCTTACCTTTTCCGTCAACTATCCCTCTATATCCCCATATATCACTTCGATGCAATCTAGTCCTCGGAAAAGGCCCATTAAACGGCAGCGTATAAACCCCAACTTGCTTGCTATCAACGGCGGGGCAAATCACCGGTCCTTGCAAACAAACCATCTTTCTTTTTGGTCCCTCTTTTAGAACCTACCCCACAATTTGAAACAAATAAAAATATCATATATCGGATATTTTTTGTGTAAAGATAATATCTTTAAAGGGAAAAATAAAAACCCATCAAAGATCAACACTCAATTACAATAATTAAAGCATAAATTATTTTTTTAAATGAAAAAATTATAGATAAAAATCAAGACTCTAAGTGTTAGTATAGAGATGAAATGATCAAAAGGGTCGATTTTGATCAGCGATCAGAGCAAAGTTTTTAGAGAATTACGAATCTTTGGAAGTTGAAGGAAAGCTTGTGTTATGAAAGAAGCCTTTTTTGATGATCAAAATCAAAGAAAAAGAAACGAAGGGAAAAAAGGAAGGAAAATAAAAGAGAAAATCTTGAAAAACGGAAAGTAAGTAAATAAACCGACAAGTTAAGGATCAGACGAAGGAACGAGAGATAGACAGAAGATAAGAGATTCTTTTCATAGAGGCTTGAGATTTTTTATTTCTATGTTAGTCCCTGAATCTCGTGATTGTTCCCATATCGAGGTTTAATTTTTTTTTCATTCATGTTAGTCCTTAAACTTGGCAATTGTTCCCATATTTAGGGGCGAATCTAGAAATTTTTTAGTGAGGGCCGGAATAAAATTATAAATTTTTGAGACGTAAAAATATAATTTTATCATTTATTAATTTATGATTTCAGTATTTTTAAAAGGATTAAATATTAATTTTTTTTATTTTTAGGAGTCAAAGTTCAATTTTACCATATATTAACTTAAAATTTCATTATTTAAGATGGGATTAAATTGAATAATTTTCATTTTCGGGGGGCAAGGCCTCTGCTTGTCCCGCTTAAATTCATCTCAACCCATATTGAGATTTGAATTTTATTTATCCAAGTATAGGGATTAACTTGAACAAAAAAAAATTTAAGTCCCAATGTGAACAATTACCTACTTCATGTCTTAATATGAGAATAATTGTCAAGTTCAGAGAATAACTTGGATAAAAAAAAGTTTAAGTCCCAATTTAGGAACTATCGCTAAGTTCAACCAAAAATGGATTAACCCTATATTATTATATAGATATAGCTACTATAATCCAATAAAGTTTTGGATTCAAGTTTATATCTATATATATATATATATAATAGAGCTTTTCTTTTTATAAGATTATGGTTTATCTTGACTTTAGATTTAATCGAGATTCAATATTATTATTGAATATTAAAGTTTAAAAATATATATTAATATTTTATTATACTAATATATACTTTTTTAATTAAATATGAGGCATTTTAATATTCGAGGCTTGATTTAAAAATTAAAATCCAATTACTTTCACATATTCAAAATTTATCATTAATTGGACTTTAATTTTTAAATCAAATAAGATAGAGGGACAAAATTCCTAAAGTTAAAAGTTACACAGTTCATCCATTATGTGGTCGAGGTTCTATTCTTGCTCATGAGAATGGAGTACATCTCATGGTCAGCCATTTAGCTCTTCGAGAAATACCTGCTACGAAAGAATTAATTACTACTACCGATAGTGGATACTCATGATTACGATAAAAATGTAGAGTTAAATTTTAAAAATTCAAAAAATATAGGGTTTGAGAGTAAAATTAAACCATTAAAGAAGTATAAAGAAAATTTTTAGCTTACGTGATTGGAGGACTTGAGTTAGGGTCTCAGTTATTGCATCACTAAAATTGGGACCAAAATTTAACTTTTTGACTTTTAGATGGCAAATTGCTTCATCATGAATAGTGTTGTCGCTATTTATATTTTTTTTCTAAGCACTATTTATTTATATTTACTTATTTTAGAAGAAAACTTGTGCATATACATATAGTAAAACTCAAATTTAAGATTTTAAAATTAGTGTTATAAAATCTAAATCAATGGTCAAATCGATCAAATTATTATTTTCAATTTAATCGGCTTGACTGTTGATCTAACAATAATTAAATAAACAATTAGTTGACGACTCAATTAATATATTAATAAAATACTAAAAATTATAAATTGGTTTAAAGGATTCAACAATCAAATTTTTGTCCTCGACTTTTATCAATTCTAAGTAATTCACTTAAAAGTCAATTTAATTTCTTCGTTTGAACTAATATTTTAATTGATTTTCTATCTAACCAACCGATCCAATCTGATTGCTTGAGTAAAGTTGACTTCAAAATATCAGTATTAAAATGGTAGTGGAGATATAGAGTTGGGTAATATAAGCTTCAAAATAGTTAGATATTTTCTCTAAACATGCTTTGTCAACCTTTCAAGCTGGTCCATAGGTTCAGCAATAATTTAGCTTTTGGTTGCGATCAATGAAAAAATGAATCTCATAATTTCGGCATGAATGTGATTAAACATTTTTTTTTCTCAGGATTCAGTAATTATATTAGATTTTTTAAAATTAAATTCGAGTTTGGTTGAATATTTAAATAGTGATAAAAATTTTAATATTATTTTCTTTATCTATAAGATTTAAACTCGAGATCTTATTTTTAAAAAAAAGATGAAGCTTTAACTTAACAAGTGTTGATCAAAAGAAAAAAATATTTTTAAAATAAAATAATATATTAAATATCACTTGATTAACACCCAAAAAGTGCAAAAATATTTTCCTCTAATATTTTGTTAATGAACATGATTTACATAAAAAAAGCAAAAATATCTAGTAATATTTTGCTGTGTAAAATTTTTCAAATAAAATTAAAGGAAAATTTAAAGGATTTTTTAGACTAAATTACTTTTCCCTCCCTTAAATTAGAAGAAAAACATGCTTAAGTGTATTTAAATCTACATTCATTTAGTAATTGCAATAACAACGGTGACAATTGAAGTAAGGCATAGTCGGCAAAAATTTAGAAAACTTATGATATAACTCCATGTGGGAAAAATTATATAATAAATATATTTATAAAAATTAATATACAAATTAAAGAGGTTTTGGTTCAAATTGTAAAGCTAATATATTAAAAATTATGGTGTTTTAGAATCAAATTTCATCATATGCATTTTTTAGATTTTATAAAAAATATAAAACGATAAAAATACTATCTAGATTTTACATAAAATATAAAATGACAAAATACTCTCATAATAATATTTATTATTTATAAAATAAATAAATTTTTAATTTTTAATTAAATTGAGACTCGATTGATTGAAACCTTTCAATCATTTATACATGATGGAACTTAAATTTGAGCATTAGGACTAACACAATCAATGCTTCAATTATGATCTATACTATATTCTAAAGACCCAAATTAAATAAAAATAAAAATAAAAATAAAAATTTTACGTTATATATATATATATATGAGAGATACACTTATATTAATGTAATACTTAATTGGTTTTACACTGTTTCATAACTTTTTTACGGCTAACAATATAACAATCTAACCGTCATATTTTATACGCCATTTATGTAGATCATGCACGTCAAGTTTGATATAAATTAAAATTATAACTATTCATTTTATGTAAAAAAATTCCATTCGTTAAATATATATTAATATAAATAATATTTTAGATTGATACGATAGAAATATTGGACTGATTCAAAATTTTACATGTATGACAAATATAAGTATATTGATAAATTTAACTCTTGAATTGTTAAAATATTAATCATATAAAAATCACGAAATAGTGTAAAACCCATTAAATTTTATACCAATATAAGCGAATCATTCTCCATATATATATATTCTTATTATTTTCAAAAAAAAATTAAAAGCATATATGAAACAAGTGAGATGTAGGAAACTTGGATTTGGTATTTGGTAAAATAGATACTTTTGGTATACAATATATAGGAGATCCATTTGAAATTGATCCTGCAACTATAAAATTAAAACTGTTCCTAATCATGCTTTCTCAAACATGCATTACTTGATCTAATCATTATAAAAGTTATAAAGTCAAAAAATGTCCACCCAAAGGAATCCTCAATCAATTAAACCACCATTTTCAATTTTATCTTTTGTCGTGATTTGTATTATTTTAATTATATGTCATCAATTAAATTGACAGGAATCCATCAACCAATTCACTTTGATTTTGACAATATTATTTTTAAATGATTTTATTGTTCATAAAAATTAAGTTTTACAAAAGAGAAACATATGATGATAAATTAAGCTTATGATAAATTAAGCTTAGTGTTTTTTTATTTCCTTTGAATTATAATAATAGGGTAAATTTTGAATAATAAATATGACTAATCTTGCTCAAATCAAGACTATATCCGAGATGGTGAACATCATTTAAAAAAATATTTTGTTATTTATTATATAATATTATATAAATTGTACAAAAATATAATATCTATAAAGTAATTTTTTACTTTTTAAAATAATATAATATTATATAAATTGTACAAAAAGAATTAGATAATATTAATATCAACCCTAGCCGTCTTATTTCCAACCGATAACGATGCCGGCGGTCGAAAATATCTTAGATTTCAGATGAGCGCCACGTGTATACTATTTTTCTCAGACAAACTGGATAAGGCAACTCATCATACTTGCAAAAAAGAAAATATCTAATTGTAGCCTTTGCTTCAAAATATCCCACAATTCATATATTGTCACAAATCATTGCATTGTATACTAAAATAAATTTTATTTTATTATAATTATATAAGATTCGAGTTATCTGTCTAAATTTAAAGTTCGACCATTTATTTGAGAGAATTATAATTTAGATACATATTTTATATTTGAAAAATGAGCTCGAATCTCAACTATCAATAACCTATCTCAACTCTTGAATAGGAGGATAAACGCGCTTCAACATACTCGAATCCACGTCCTCTTAGACTATCTAAAATACTAATGTTAATCGAATTAAGACTTAATTGGTGATTTTAATAAAATTTAAAAATAGCATATATGATGCCACCAACTTTCTTCTAATTATAATTATTTTTTGGATCTAATTATAATCTTAACACAATATACAATGGATTCCTTATGAGTTGTTTTAATCAATATAAAAATATTATTTTTCTAGTTTTTAATGTATTCTATTGAAACGTATTTTTAATTTAATAATTGAATAATTTCTTAAAAATTAGATAACGAAATTGAAAGAATTTTATTTTGGGTGACAAAATAAAACACCCTAAAAATTAATTGACTAACTAAATAGTTTACCTTTTCAATTTTATTTAATAGATATCAATTTTTTGTCCGTGTAAATTTTATAGCTTTTACATTTTAATTTTGTTCATGATTATTAGGACTTTCTTTCTTTTATATTTGATAGGATGTTTCTTGTAGATTTTTGCAAGTATTGGACCAAAAACATTGTTGGGTCCTAAAACACACCTTAACCCCAACTCCCAAAACAGCCCAAATCACAAAAAACAACGTAGATATTAGATGTGACTGGACTACATCACAAGTTAGATTGAGAATCTGATAGAATGTCGATTCATACTAAGATATTTAAGAATTGGTATAGATCGATTGAATCGAGTTAAAAATCGATTAAATTAAATTTTTATTTTTATTTTTAAATAAATTTAATGAGTTATTTAATCGAGTTTTTTTTAGGAATGTATGGAGTGATGAGTTTTTTATTTTGTTTTTCGGCTGTGGAAGGGAGTTTGGAGGTGTAATTATAATATGGGATTGGGGTGGTTTTCATGTAGGTAATTATCCCATCTTTAAGAGACGCGGTGTTGTGGATGGTAAGTGGTTAGGTGACTTTAATACAGTAAGAAACTAGAGTGAAAGGAGTAGTGGCGTGGGGTTGGTGAATGGATCAAGGGTGTTCAATATCTTCATCGAGGAATGAATGCTGGTGGAGTTCTTCTGAAGGGAATGAAGTTCACTAGGTTGGGCCAAACATTGAGAGGAGTAGAAGGGATTGGTTTTTACTGGTAGTATAATGGCTGGTTCGTGTCAAGGTCTTTATTTAGTAAGGGTGAATATGGTGCTGTGGGAAGTTTTCAAGTTCCCTGAATCGGTTTGGGGTCAAAATATACAGAGGTCCTGATTACAAGAAGACGAATCCAAATCTGCATTTTTTCATAAAACATGTATTTTGTTTGAGGGACATTGAGAAATGGAAAAAAGTGGCTTGTGCTCTGTTATTTGTATTGATTGTGGCTACAAGACCGGATATGGCTGAGTTAATAGCCAATATAACAGATTTGGCGCTGATTAGTGGTATGGTTAGCAGGTGAAAGTCTCGCTACTTAATTAATCTAGTTTGTGTGTTGCTTTAAAGTGGTAGACGGAAAGAAATGATAAACCGTGGATATTGCGGAATCCTTAGTTGATGTTCCGGCAAAAGCAGGATAAAGAGTCCTTTGTTTTCTTAAAGTCCGGAGGTGATTATTGTTTGCTGCCTATATTAGTTTTTGTTTGAATGGATGTTGATTGTTTCAAGTTGAGTGTTTTTCAGAGTGAAAGATTATTCTAGGAGTTTTTGTAACCCTTCGGTCTTTGAGAGAGGTTGGTATTTTCCAACGTCTTTCTTTCTTTGTTTTTTATATCAACTGAGAAAAAAATAATTAATCGAACCGGTCGGACCGGAGAACCGACAACTTGATTGGTTCAACTACTAATGTAGTTCTAAAAACCTTTCAAAAAATGAAAAATTAAGAAGGATAAAAAAATCTACTTGTAAAAATAGTGAGATTGATTTTGATGAGATTAAAAATAGTAGTGAAGGTGAAATTAATTATCATAGCAATGAAATTAAACACCATACATGAGAGATTAAAATCATTAATTTGCTATGTATTTAGATTCAAATACAACTACAAGAAAAATGTGAGAATAAAATTTACTATTAAAGATAATCACATATGAGACAAATAATAATTAGAAAACAAAGATTAATATTGTCAAATGAATGGCCTAGTCAATCTATTCGGTGTTGGAAAAAAATGGACATTACATATATAATAAGAATAATTACATGTTATTTTTTATTATTATAAAATGTTAGTCCAAATTAAAAGTAATCTAATTTGATTTTATATAACTAATTTCTGATTGATGGGGGGCTGATTAGAAATTAAGGTTAATGTGTAAAATTTTTATATTAGGGTTATGATCCCCAAATTACACATACGTAACTTTTTTGACATCTCATCTTTAGAAAAGAGAGAGCCACCTCCTCTAATCTGGACTATCGAAATCATAAGATTCTGATATTTCAAGAAATAAATGGATTCAGGTATACTTCGGTATATAATTTTTGTTCTTAACGATCTCACAATCTTAATTTACAATTTTAAATTTTATATTAGAGTTTTACTGTCCTAGCATTCAATTCACAAAATTCACTACTATGTTGTTATACAAACATGAGTTTGAATTGAAATTTATCTTGAAAGATGTGTGCTATTGTTTCAATGATTTAAACAGTTAAAATGTTTTTCAAAGTAAAACCTATATAACTTTAAAACCTAAAATTAAAAAAATTTACAAGAATTAATATTGTTAATTGATTGAGCATGGTCCATCTTGGGGATCTTGTAATTATAATAAGATTTGACCAAAATTTTCCATTTAAAATTAAAGTAGATTTAAAATTAAGGTAGATTTGTTGGTTGAGTCTTAAGTTGGTTGATATTGACATTGTTATCAGTATAGGAAGTACGTTGAAACTCATTTTTTCTCTTATTTAAAGATTGAGAAAGAAATATCGATAACTTTAAACATTGTATAAAGAAAAAAAAAAAGGGTAAGCTTTTATGAATTATCCCTCCTAGCTAGTAAAGTCGGCATATGGGCTTGCAAAAATAAATTAGTATTTTATCATCTATCCCAAGGTTTTAATGTCTCTTAATTGTTCGTTAAAATCCTCTACTAAAGTTGGGCGGTGGCCAAAAGCTACCACTGCTGCCGCCTCCGCCGTTGTCGATGGTCAAATAAGACATGCATGACAATGGTACTAGACATAGACCTCGGCTTTTAAGATCTTGCCTTGTTTCTTCTTCGTTTCCCATCTCCATCATTGAACCCTATAAACATGATCATTACAAACATTTTCAAGGTAAGAAAATAAGTTATTCCAAAAGGCTATTTTCCTTTGGCAATTAGATTGATTTTTTTTTCTCTTACCCCATGTTTGGATCTAGATGTTCTATTACGAGATGACTTCATATATGGAACACTTAATGTCTGCAAAAAGAAAAATTATTTTTCAATATAATACCAAATTCCTTACCATGTAAATCACTGAAATTCTTACAAAATTACTTACAATCGAATAATATTGAATCTCTTACCAAATTCTCTTGAGTTCATGGAAAGTTAATTTTAATGATTTTTTCTTTTCATTTTATGTTGTTCCAAAAGATAAAAAGAAAACAATAAAACTAGAGAATATGAGAACCCAAAGAAACAAAATTTCCATGTGGTTAAAGCTAATAGCTATACTGCTCCTACATTACAACTCTTATGGGATTGTTGTTTAAACAACCAATGGTGAAAAGACTTGGTATATATGCTAACACAAAATATAGGGTTAATTATTACACTCTACTTGGATTTTAAATTGTCCAAATTTTAAAACATTCTAATTAAATCCTCAAAATATTAAAATATCGTATAACCAAAGTCTATTTATCATCCAATCACTGACTTAAACATTAAATGTCAACTCGAATATGATGTTGAGCAAATTTTAAACTCGTGGATCAAATTTTAACACATATAATTGCATAGGCATCTTGGATCTAATGCGTTAGAAAATAGCAATCATTTTTTTCTTTAAAAAACACGTTAGATACGAATTTTTCCATATATACATATTTTAAATTTGATTCACGTGTTTTAAACACATCCACGTCATATTCGAGTTAGAATTTAACTCTCAAGCTACAAACTAGGAGAACAAAAAGACTTTATTGATACAATGTTGATATATTTATTTTTGGTATAACCAAAAGTATCTTCAGTCCATTTTATGGTTTATGAAAACTAATCTTTTAAGGTTTATGATTACCTCTCCTAATAATATTGTTTTAGGATACAAACCTAAATTCTCTTCTTAGAAGTGTATTGTATCTTAACTCTATACCCAACATTTATTGATTACAATATTGACATTCAAGACTCAAATAATTTTTTAAAACTTGGAATCAATTTATAACCCTTTAGATAAAACATCTAATAAATGAACCCTAGGAAAAACCCTATTTTGTTTGCTATACTAGAGTTATTAGGGCTAAAACTTTAAAATATACTATTCAGTCATTGAAATATTAATATTGCATCATCAAGTCTTTTGTCAGTCTAATCACTAGCTTAGGTGTTAAATATCAACTCAAATATAATCTCAAACATTGAGTATATTTAAAACATATGAGGATCAAATTTTAACACATATGTACCTATCGCATAGGAATCTTAAAAAATAGTCCTAATAAATTTCAATGATACTATCTTTTTCCTTTAAAAACATTTTAGATATAAGTTGTCATACATGATTAGGTACAAATATATTTAAAATTGAATTCATCGATTTTGATATATCCGAACTAGAACTTAAATCCCAAGTTAATGACTAAATAACAAAATGACTTGATTGATTCAATATTGATAATTATTTGAGGATTTTGGGTATAATTAACCCTATATATAAATCATCTAATAAAAGAACCCTAGGGAGAAACCCTAATTTTGTTTGCTAGAGTAATTAGGGTTTAATTTGAAGAATCAATTAGTTGAGGCTAGCTTAGCGTTGCACCCATAACAGTCCAATGGGGGCATGGGTCTCTTTTTGAGGTAATATTTTAATAAATATGTCATAGAATATTTATTATTAAAAAATATATATGAAAGATTCAAGGAGAATGTTTGGGAAAATGGGAGTACCTCAACTTGATTCTGAAGGAATTTGATGTATCCAATAGCCTCCATTAGTACGGACGCTGTATCTGTCTGTTATAAATTTCCCACACCACAATTTTAACATAATAGAAGGACTAAAACTATAATTAGACCTTAATTAGTAATTAATCTTTTAAGCACCCAAAAATTTTTACCTTGCCAAAGGGAGCAACCAAATGTTGGAGAGCTGCAATTCTATCTCCCAATTTCTCTTTCCTAACCTGATTTGATGCAAAAAAGCAAATGATTATCCAATAAATTTATGAAATTATACGTTAATATAATGATAAAATTACACTTTTTAACTCTTTAAAAATTTATAATTCATATCTGACCCTCATAATCAATTTTCTGGCTTCCATTATGCATGGTCTCACCTTAAAGGGAGGACATGCGCGTGACTCCAAACGAGATTTCTTGGTTGCTGTTGATGCCTTTGCTTCCTTTAATATATTGCCTGATCTTTTTGCCTCTAGTGTTTCAGTGTTGAAGGAAGATGATATCTTTGAAATCCAAAGAGTAAAAAAAAAAAAAACCATGAAAAAGCAATTTCAATAAAGAACAACAATAATAATAAAAAAATGGTCTTCAACTTTATCAAAAGTATTTGATTAAATCATATGCCCATGCTTATCATTATATCTGTAATCAAGATTTGTTCAACTATACCTACAAAAAAAATTGCATGAAGTGAGTGCCTAAGAGCAAGAGCACTTACATTACTAGGGCTATTATTACAAGCTAGCCTTTGATTAGACAACTGAAATTGTTGGTGAGAATGACCAAAAGAAGCAAGATTATGATGATGATCCTCTGAAGCATAATGCTTAAAGCTACTGTTTTTGGTAAGTCTTGAAGGGCTTAAGAGATCAAAGGCTTCCATGGAACTAGCTTGGTTCAAGTTTGAAATGTTTATACTAGGGTATATATGGCTGAAACTCCCTTTAGTAGGTAAAGGAGGTAAATTATGGGTATTGGGGTAAAATTCAGAGCTTTGTGATAACATTGGGAAACTAGAAGATACTGTTTTGAGCATTAGTTTGTGCTGAGACGGGTTGTTGAAGGTTCCTTCATTGTTAGTCCATGGTTGCAACAGAGCTCCATTATGATTGAACTCACTGGTATTACTGTAAAAAAAAAGGGTTAATTAAGAAGCTTAATTAAAAAGAAATAAATGGAGGGGGAAGACTTACAAAGTATTAGTAGGGGGCCAAGAATGGGGACTGCTTGAAACTCCATAGCAAGGTAAAGAAGATGAAGAAGACCCAACGAGAAGCTGATTATAATGGTGAAGCTGATGTTGATGATGGACATTTTCAGATTCCATGATTAAAGGCTTGAAATCCCAAGGTTGAGTGGTTAAAAGAAAATATACTCAAACAAAAGAGCTTTGTTGAATTCTCAGCTATAATCAAAGGAACACACTTGAGGTGACACCCACATATTTGGTTTTCTTCAAAAGAACAATGAATAATCCATTCTCCTTACCCTTTATCACTATCTCTCTCTAACTTTAATTATTTGATTTTTTTTTTCAGGCTAACTAACTCTTTTTGCAGCTATGACTGAAAGCTTTTATTGCAGTACTACTCGCTGCAATTACAAAGCAGGAAGATGATTAATACTTCCTCTACACTGCCTTTGATCCCAAGACTTTTAAAGACCCTCTTATGTGTGTGTTTATATATATATATATATATATATATGTATATGTATATAGCTTCTATTCTTAACTATTTATAAATCAGCAATAGACTCAGGGCAAAATTCCATAATTTTTGTTTGGAGGGGTCGGAATTAAGTTGTATATTTTTACAATATCAAAAAGTAATTTTACCATTTCAATAGTTAATATCTTTATAATTTTTAAAGGATTAAATCAACTTTTTTTTTTCATTTTTGAGGGTCAAAGTATAATTTAACATATATTAATTTAAATTTTATAAATTATAAATGGCTAAAAGTTAAATTTTTATTTTAGGGATGTCGGCCCTACTAGCCTATGCCTGGACTCTAAAATGTTTCTATGTATAGAGTTAATCAATGACAAAATCAGAAATTTTATTTAGAGGTGTCGAGATAAAGTTTTAAAATTGTGGCGCTGAAATTAAAAATATATATTCTAAAAGAGCTTAGATTATATAATTAATTTTTAAGAGAGGTCAAAATTACCAAATTTTCCATTTGTTCAAATGATTAAAGTGAACCATTAATACTTGAGAAGGATTATTAATAATATTTTCCCTTTTGACCAAGGGGCCAAGGCCTTGCCCTCTTGGTTTCGTCTCTAGGCTAATTACATCATACTAAATTTTAAATTAGTCTATAAATTTGAAAATTATTTTATTAGATCTTAAAAGTATCAATATCAAATTAATTAGAATTATATGTAAATCTAGTCATTTGTTTAAGATGTTAAATATTAGCTCGGACTTAATGCGAACGATATAAAAATATATGGATCAAATTTTAAACATGTACATATTAAATTTAACATATTAAAAATAAAAGAAATACTCATTCTAAATTTAAATGACACCATTTTTATTTTTCTAAATATATTAGAATCAAATTGTCTATATTGTAAGCATATATATATATTTAAAATTTGGTGTATATATTTTAAATAAACTTCAAATTAGATTCCAACTATCATTTAATACTCAAATCCAAATTGATATTAGATTAATTAAGAAATAATTTAAAATCTCATAACCTCTTATGGAATTAACCTTATATTATAGATTATGATGGAGACACTTTTAACTCATATCTTGTGCTTCTTTTCGTTGGGATTGATCACCTAAAAATATAATTAAATATTAAACATCAAGTTATGGTTTGAACTTTGGTTGCCCCGATGTTGGTGGTGGGTTTTAACATTTTTTTTTCTCACTACCATTAATTCATGGTGTTTTTTTGTGGTTCAAATCCAATTTGATCAGCAATCCCTTCGTAGTGCCTTCTCTCCTAATGAAAGCTGTCTTTTTTATAATTTAATTATACATCGATATGGGAGATATGGGCTATATTGTATTATATATACATATTGATATATTTAAATTAATTAAAATTATTTCATGGAGTTTAAACGCTTTATAAATAGGGTTAAATAAGGTATACATACTTCTGTAGTAAAATAATAAAAATTTTAAGGGTGAGTTTGGATGGGTGGTGAGATGGTGAGATGCAATGTGGTGCATTTAGCTTACTTTTTATCTCACACTATAATATCATTACAGTATCTAATCTCACTGCCACTGTTATTTTTACACTAACTGCAGGTAAACCACCCTTAAATGTTTAAAAAAATGATATGTGGCAGTATTTGAATCATATTTATAGAGTTAAAATTTTTCACTCGTAATATATCATTCATATTTATGATATATACATATTGATATATTTGTTATTCAAATATTGAGGTTTGGCGTTATGATTATTTACCTTGTCCCTTAATCATATGGTTCAAGGTTCAATCCCCACTTATAGGGATATGCCACATTTTATGGCCAACTATTTATCTCTTCGGATAGCACTTACAGTGAGAGGATTAATCATTGCTATCGATAATAAATACCTTGATTTCTACCCAAAAAATTATTATGCTCACAGTTGTATTTTTGGAATTTGGAATTTAATTTCTTTATTTCTAATTTCAAGAATTTAATCCTTCTATTTATTTATTTAAAAATTAAAATACAATTGATAATATTTTAACTAATTTCTTTTAAATTTAAATGTGTATTCAATTTGACTTTAATTTTAAACAAAAACATTGAATATTCAAATTTAATGAAATCCATTCACGATATTATCAATTGGGCTTTAATTTTAAAATAAATAAATAGATAGGTTAAATTTTTAAAATTCAAAAGTACAAAAACTAACTTACACCAATAATTGTCTAATTATTTCCAAAAATAATGACATTCACTCCAAAAAAAATTTGTTTCCATAGATTACAAGCTTACACATACAAATATGGATTTGAGTTTTTAGCTCTTTTTTGTTTGAGAATAAGCTTTTAGTTCATTTTAATCATCTCTTTTTTCTTCCCATACATAGGCGAGGTTGGCAAACAAAAACAATCCCGATAACCCTAGATTCCGAACAATTTAAACCCCTATGTGATACACAATATTTATGCTATAACCTCCTTTTTCCACACCATTCCAATTTTTCTATTTCAGCTGTCTTTTAACTCATTTGAATCCCCTCCTCTTCTCTCTCTTTATTGTACATGTATTCATTAAATTAATTACTTAACAATGGACACTATCTTATGATTCTACGGCACCAATATGTATGTATGTATATATATATACGTGGACTTGTATTATTTTTTATATGTATGGTAAAAGTGTTAGAAATTATAAGTAATCATCCATGAGGTTTTGGTTGAATAGCAAAATTAAGACTATAAGTAATGCGATAATTGGTGACCAAACACTGCCTTTAATAGTGTGATAATTGTATTCATCTTTTTTCTTTAATAAAAGACTTTTGTTGTTGAGGAAGGAAAATTAAGATGTTGAAAATTTCGAGGTCTCATGCTTGAATCACACTATATGCAAATTCATGGGTTCTCTCTAATTTTATTTTGTTTAATTAATTAGTTTGGATTTAGTTAGCTGCTAAGTTGGTTATATATTTTGTTCAATACATGTAATAATTGATTCTATTGGAACGATTGTAACTTCAAAAAATAAACTATAAGCAATCTTGTTTATTTAGTATTTAAATGTTGGTGTAAATCACAATGTGTGGCGTGATGGTTGTTCATATCGTCCCTTAATCATGTGGTTGAGGCTTCGATCCCTACTCATGCAAATATAATATATTTCATAGCCAACTGTTTACTTTTTCAAAGAGCACCAACGGCGAGAGGATTAACCACTGTTGTTTATGGTGGATAACTTTATTTCGGCAAAAAAATAAATAAATGTTGATGTATATGTATAATGGGAGAGAATGTGTGATGAGACAAAGAGTATGGGCATTACCTTATTGACCTAAGCTTCACTTTGCTTTCCTCTCTCTTTTTTTTTATTTTTATTTTTTTGCTTTATCTTTTTTCCTTTTTAACTCTCTCTTGGAGCACGCCCACCCCATCTTGCACCTTTATTTATTTATCCCTACTTTCTTTGATAAAACAAAACCCTTTCTTTTAGGGCTTCCTTTTCTTTCTTTTCTTTTGTGATACTTTTTAGCTTTTGCTTACTTCATAGTTTCACTATCTTCCAAGAATTATTTCATAAAAGCTGCTTCTCGTTTTCATCGTGAATCTTTTTTTTAAAAGGTGGTCACTTAGTTAATAATTAAACCTTTAATTACCTTGAGTTAATATAGGTCAACATTATTGAGAATAAATTGAGCATGGGTGACCATTGTTGTGCCCATAGAGATATTTATAGCTTTAGAATTTTATTTTATTTTTTGAAAGGATGAATCATACACAGATGTCTCTTTCCGTAAGTGAGAATAAAACAGAAATCAAAAGAAAAAATAGATATAGTAAAGGAGTTAAAAATGAACTCTCATTCCTTTTTAAGTCCCCATGGGTAATACAAGCTTTCCTCATTGCTATATTTGTGCTCCAAACTTTCCATATTTATAATTAGAACTCTTGGATTGTTTTCTTCTATCTGGCTGTTTAGGTTGATTTTAAGTTGGGATAATATAAGTCCAATTATTTCAAGATTTAACATATTCTGGTTAGTTGAGTTTATATTATTTCGAATTTGAGTTGCTTTGAATATGGGATTGTTTCGATTTTAGGTCATTTCAAGCTTGAAATATTTTAAGTTCATGTCATCTAGGTTTGTTAGTCGAGTTTTTCGAGTAGAGTGGATCATTTTGAATTCAAATTAGTTTGGATTAAGTAATTTTTTATTCAAATCATTTTTGAGTCTGGGTTGAACAGCTATTGGTCATTGGAGAAAATTTTGAATTGGGTGGCTAAGAGATAATTAGAAAATTTTGAAGTGTCAAAGCTAAAAATTGTGTTAAAATAACATAAATTGAATTATTAATTTGAGGAGCCAAAAGGGCAATTTTTCTTAGTTAAAAGAGACTAAATTGAATTAGGCTAAACATGGGCTTTACCATTTAACTAATGGAACCAAAGGCTAAAATTTTTGGGTTAAAATGGCTTAAGTTGAATTATAATTTTTGGGAGGGGATTAGATACTTATATTTGGTTACTAACTGTCCAATCAATAGTAGTTTTGGGGAATATTATTCCTTGCATGAACACCTTTGAGAACAATTTCTTTTGGGAATAACTTTTTGATAATAATCTTGGAAGGTAGGCAAGATTCTTAGGTTATTCCACTTTGAAGATGTCTTGGAAAACATGGCTTGGAGGCTTATATACGGAAACTGTTAAGAATTTCTTCTTAAGCGTATTTTTTAGGGAAGCTAAAATTTTCAACTTCTGAAAGAAAATGCTTTTGCTTCAATTTTTGACTTGAAAGAATCACTTTTTCTCTCAAAAAGTAACTTATTTAGGAATACTTTTATTTCAAAATTCATTTTGTCCCAAAATTCACTCTTAAAAGTATTCTTAAATTTGCACTTATTTCTTTAATCAAAATGTAGACTTCAATGTCGATTTTATAGGTTCTTAAATTTCATGCGCAAATTTTATAGGCCTCCAATGAACGAGCATCATCAAGATTATCATTTTTTTCTCCTAGCTAGTTGATTAAACATTGAATACATCCTTGACAAGATTCTTTAATCAACCAATAAGGAAAATTGGTCTCAACCATGCATTCATCAATAAATAAATAAGAAATTTATCTCAAATTTCTTTTTAATGACAAAATTTTAAACTGAAATTACAAACTTGTACTGTTGTAATTTGAACTATGAACTAGTGAGTTAAGTGGAATACTTTTTGCTGTTTAATCTCGGTTGTGGAGTAGTCGCAGTACATTATATAATGCATTAATGATTGTATGTACTTTCATGATTGTTAAAATCTACATTCATTCATGCATTAATGAATATTTATATATTATGTATATTCATACATGAGTAGTAAATGTTTAGAGCCCCTAGGTCCTATGGGATGGGAAAAGGAGCTCACACAATTCATACCATTTAAGTTACTAAAGTTTTCTTTCTTCTTTGTTTTAGTTTAAAGTCTTTTTTTTTGTTTAATCATTCTTTTTATAAATTATAAAAGGAGTGCAATGGGACTAGCGTTATTTGAATTTAGATCACAATTGATGCGATGAATACTTTGACCATCAAGCTAACACACGAAGTTCTATAATTTACAACTCTTTAATTGTGCAGAAAAATTTAATTGACATCTTTACAAGTTATGTAACTTTTTAGATAGTATTGAAATCTCGAGGAATAATTGAATTGAAATTTATACATCAATAGACAACAATTTCACCTCAAAATTTCTAAGTTTCAACTCGATCCTCAATAAGTAAATTTATTATTTACAAGTATACTTTGTTTCAACAAATTGTCTTTAATAAAATTAATTTATTCAACAAAGTTTTACAAATATTCTTTTCTCTCTTATATGTATTTCATAACATATTTATCAATTTCAAATTTATATTTAAGAGGTAACTGTTAGATATTTAATATTTTTAATAATACTATATTCTCCATTGCATCCTTATTTTGGATATAAACCTTGTACTCTTTGATATATTTAAGATTTAAATTAAACTTTCTAAAGACCCTACAAGAAAAGAATTGACTAGCAAATACAAAGAAATCATTTAGAATCACTTTCAACAATTAAACATTATTGAAACTTTTTTAGTCAAAAAACTTTCACAAAGCCCTTGAAAGTGTGTAAAGTTTTTGAAAGATTTAAAGGAGTGTCTTAAGAAGAAGACAAAGGTATTATAAAAGCAGAATATATGCTTTTTCTCAAGCTTAGACCGCCATCAAAAATCAAACACAAGGGGCCATTGACCATTGCCTTTACATTCTGTCACCTCATCTTAACCCTATCTATTTCAAATATTTTTCATATTTTTTTTTCTTCCTCTTTTAATCTATTTAAAACTTTTTTTAAAAAATTGTTCAATTAATGCAAGATAATAGATAACCCAATGATTCAAACACTTTAATTTGCTTACACATATTTGAGTTTCTATATTGGACCAGACCACTTTGATTAAAGTTTTATGTTTTGGTTTCTCTCAATATGATGCAATCCTTCATGGATCATGTCATGTCCTCCACACATCAAAAGGAGAAAAAAGAACACAAGATCTAGAAATAAAAAGGTTTTGTTTTTAATGCATTATTTTCATTAAATTCAAGAATAAAGTGTATAAAATAAAAATAAATATATATACTATTATTTTTAATCATAAAATGTTAACTCAAATTTAGTAATCAAATAAAGTAGGTTGAATATGTTTACGTAGCTAATTTCTAATTAAAGGTGTTCATGGGTTGGACGGCCTGCCTGGTCCGATCTATTTTACTATTTAGAATTAATACAAATATATAAACAATGTTAAATTAATTTTTATATATTTATAATTAAATTTTAAAAAAAGTATTTCTTTATTTTTAACACTAAAACGTGCCATTTGAAAATGTTTGGGCGGGACGAGTTCAAGCCTAGAATTTTTTTTTCTAGAACTAGACTTTTCCCGGCCTATTAACTCCTCTATTTCTAATTGATGACAAACTAATTAGAAATTAAGTTAAATGTGCAAAAGTTACTCATTAAGATCATGGTCCTGAACTATTCAAATACACTAGGATCGCTCTTGAGGTATCCTAGGATTATCACAAAGAGCCTATATAAAAAATGTATTAAAGAAAGTGGGCATGCAAGTTTGTAAACTAAATAACACTCTTGTTTCTAAAGGATACAAATTCAATCTTGATCAATGACTCAAAAATGATTTTGAGATCAAGAAAATGCAAAAGAATCCAATGCAACAATAGTGGGGAGTTTGATGTATGCTCAAGTTTATGTATTTAGATATTGCATACATTGTTGGGATGTTAGATAAATACTTGCATAATTCAAGTATGGCCATAGATATACTTGCATAATTTGGGTATGGACAATTGGAAGTAGTCAAACAATTCATACGGTATCTTTAGAAGATAAACCATTACATCCTCACATATTAAAGGTTTATAAGTTAAAGGTCGTTGAGTATACAAACTCCTATTTAGTTGGAATATGGCTGCAAAAATTTATCACTAGGCTACGAATTGCGGATAGAATAGAAAGACCAAATGAGTTATTTTATGAAAACAAACCTGTTGTATTTTATTCCAATATCAATAGGTGCCCATCAAAGTCAAAACATATAGACATTAAATCCCTTGTTAATAAAGAAAAAGTTCAAAGTAGTTAGGTTCCTATAAAGCATATTGGGACATTCTCCAAGATTGTAAATCCATTTGTTAAAGACCATCACCCAATATCTTACATGAGCACACTACTCATATAGATGTAATGTCATTTGATGATTTTAGCTATGGTGAGAGTTTATAATTTTAAATACTTATGTTATAGACATATTTTTTTAGTTATTTCAGTTTACTGATATTTTAAGGATGTGTTCTACAAAAATTAATTTTATTTTAATTCAATCACACTTTGATTTTAGTATGGTTTGATCTCACTAAGGTTTAAAGTGGACTAGTTGAAAATAGACATGTTTAGATCATATTGCATATAATTTTCATGCTACACCTTGATTTGTGCAATTTGGTCATGTTAATAGACATGATCAAGAATGGATTCATGAATGATTTAGAAGCCGTCTTGATTCTATGTTAACATAGTTGATAGATGAGACCGTTCAAAATACCTTTTAAATATGAAAGTAAAGTTTTAAGCTCATAAGATTATATTGTGATGTGTAATTATAAGGTGATAAGTATGTGTATGTATGTGATTGAAGTGGGAATTTGTTAGATTTTCTTTGCATATCTCCTCTAATTATTAAACAGATTTTGAAATGTAACCACTGAATTTTGTCCGAGACGAATTTCGTGTTTTTAAAAAAATTGCATTTTGACCCCTAAACTTCCCAAAATTATATTTTGACCCTTTAACTTTCCTCATATTACACTTTGACCCCTAAACTTTCTCAAAATTACACTTCAGCCCTAGAAGTTTTGTTGCAATTGCAGTTTGGTCCTTCTGGCAGCCATCAGCGTGATTTACGCAACTGCCCTCCGCGATTTCCGGCCTCCGGCCTAGGGCATGGCCGCCCTCTCCCCTAGCCACCTGCTACCTGCAAAAAGAAGAAAAAAACCAACTATAAAAGGGGTTTAAACCCCAAAAATCGAGAGACCCACGAATCAAAAAAAAAAAGAGAAAAGTTTCAAGAAAAAGGGAGTTTCAGCAGCAAAAAGAAAGAGGAAGGAAGAGGAAAGAAAAGAAGAGAGGAGAGGAGTGACCGAGGAGACGGCGGTGGCGCAAGCGGCGGCGTGAAGGTGCAAGCTAGGGTTTTTGAGGAAGAAGAAAGAAAAGAAAAAAAAAAGAAAAAATATTTTTCTTTCTTTAATTTTAAAAGATATTATTATACTTGTTTAGTTGCAATTTTAAATTTAAGTAATTTTAATAAATAAGGCAACGAACCGATTTAACATTAAGCCGTTGATTTCATCGCTATGTTGGGTGAATATCATCGATTCGTGTTAAATATGAGACGCCCTTTTAAAAAAAATCAAAAATTCAAAATTCTCGGGTTTTAAAATAAAATGTTTATTTTTGTGGTTATTTGTAAATTATCAAAATTTTATTTCTAAAATGTATATAATATAATAATTTGTAATTTATCAAGATTCTCGTTTTTTAAAAGAAAATCGGATCACGACTAAATATTAAAGTGAACTCGTATTTTTGAAAATTAAGACAACGCGCGCTTAACGAGATACCAATTTTGGGTGTCGCGAGGGTGCTAATACTTTCCTCGCTCGTAACCGACTCCCGAACTCTAATTTTCTCTGGATTTTAACGTAGACCTAAAATTACCTCTTTTTTTTAGAAAAGTTTAAAAATAAATGTTTATTCTAAAAAGAGAATTTTGTAGGTGTTCGATCACACCTAAAGAAAAAAAATCGGTGGCGACTCCCTTTTTTTTAAATAAAATCGAGACTCTGTTTTTTTTATTTTTCAATAATCGCCTCAACTAGCGACCGTGCAAAAATTTTTAGGTCGCTACAGCTGGCGGCTCCATCGGAGACTTTTGAGAGTCGAGTTTGATGTTAAACGCGTGTTGTCAAAATTTTTAAAATTCTTTGTTCAAATTAATTTTTAATCGTGATCCCTGAATTTATTTTTGAAAAGTCATGCATCTACATTCGATTTTAAATTAATATTTTTCTAGCTTGTTTTTTTTTCATCTCTAAGTTTTATGATTTTTCAATTTGTTTTTTAGCAAAAAAAAAAAAGGTTTGTGAGTTTCTCCCCACACACCATGCACTTGCATCCTTGCATAACATGAGCTCTCCACCCGGGCTCTGTCCGTTTAAGTGGAAGTAAACATTACGCCTTCGTGAGTTAACTCGTCCCTCCGCACAGGCTAGTGAAATACTTCCGGATTACATATAACTTATGCTTTCGTAAGTTAACTTGTCTCTCCGCATAGGCATAAGTAAATGTAATCCTTCGAATTGAGCTCGCGAGCCCATGACGGGCGATAACCTAGGCTCCGTACTTACCTTAGTAGGTGACAGTATGGACAATTCGAGTACCTTTCTAGAACCAAAACTACATATAGTGAACTGTACGAGCCACCCGATTAGAGCCATGACGAACCTCTGTCCGTTGGATAGTTACCAAATAAGTACATGGGAGAAACGCCTCTTACCTTGTATTTTTTTTTCATTTACATCTTTTGCAAGGGAATCGAGCTTGTTTAATAAAAATGGATCGGGTATATTATCATGTGGGGTAAGTTTATTTTATAAAGCATGATGGGGTAAAAACAAAACAAAAAAAAGTAGGTTAGTTTCTCCAAAAATGCATGATTAATTAGCTTAATATATTAAATTTATCATTTTTTTCTTTTTCTCTCTGTTTATATTTGTCGTGATTGCTAACTAAGTTTATTTGTCTTCATTTCATTTGTCATCATGCATCATAGGCATCCCATTAGGAAGGTGTTGATTAGAGATTGGTTGCCAAAAATGGGTTTCTGATGGAGGAGTCAATTACACAAGTAATCGAGAAAAATACCGTAGTTCGAGACTGGTCTTTGAGAACCCAAAAAGTAAAAGGGGACAGTTTAAAGGAAGGATACATCTCTGATCTTCTCGAGCATGTGACTTTGAATGCTCGTCAGAACAATCTCGAAGACTTAACGAGGATTTGGAAATAGTGGGACCCAGATACCAGAGTTTTCTTCACTGAAAAGTATGGGGATATAGCTCACTTGATAGCAATCAATGTGAACGAGCAGTTGATTCAAGCCATGGTTCGATTTTGGGACCCAGCCTATCAATGTTTCACTTTCAATCAGGAAGACATGACTCCGACCATAGAAGAGTATGTCGCCCTGCTTCGCATTGACAATGTGCAACTCAACAAGATATATGTGAAGAAGCTTAAATCAATGACCTTCAAGAAAAAGATAATGAAGCTGACGGTGATGGCTGATACATGGGCTGAGAAACAGATAAAAAAGAAGAATGAAGTCAGTTATGTTTCGTAGTTCTCTCTTCAGGAGTTAGTTCAGAATCATCCCGATATTTCGAAGAGAATGGATCTGTTTGCCTTGGCCGTTTATGGACTGATCATCTTTCCAAAGGTTCTTGGGCATATTGAAGTGGCGGTAGTGGATTTCTTCGAAAATTTGAGGCATGGAATCAATCCCGTCCCAACCATCTTGGCCGAGACTTTTAGATCTCTAAATAATTGTAGGAAGAAAGGGGAAGGACGTTTTATCAGATGCGCTCAGTTACTTAATGTTTGGATTTTTAGTTACTTTTGGAAAGTGAAGCGCACACCTTTCCATATGTTTTCAAAAACATTCGCTCCTTTAGAAGCACACCTTAAAAAAGATTGGCCAAAGGATGTTACTAAACAGCATTGGGTCTCGATTTTTCAGAACCTTCGTGCTAAAGATGTAACTTGGAGAGCACCTTGGATTCGTCCTTATATTTTGTTATACAAGTGTGGAAACCTAGACTGGGTGCCTTTGCTAGGATTTTAGGGAGAAGTTGGATATGCTCCATTAATGGTTCAAAGATAGTTCGTTTCGTGACAATTTGTACCAATTACTGATGGATTGGCACATTCAGAGTTTGCCTTTACGGGTGAGGGTTACATGAAAAGGGTTCGAGATACTACTAATTCTTGGAATAAAATATACCTAATGGAATTGGCTCTCTATGTTGATACTCTCACGGTAGATTATGATATATGGAGGCAACGACGAGTGAAGAGTCAACTGACCCCGCTGATTGATGATGCTTGCTGGAATCCATTCTCAGAGGAAATGCCTTCCGAACTGGAAATAGCACGACAGGAATTTGACCATGAAAAAGCCAAACTGTTACGAGATATTAGTTCTCTTCAAGAGGAGAACTACCAGCTAAAGATTGATGTTGAAATTAAAAAATCCATAGCCGAGAAAGTCCAAAAAGAAGTTGAGGTCATGAGAAAAGATTTAAGAGACCTTCATTTGGAAAATAAGAAATTAAGAGGCACTATAAGGAATAGTGGATTGGGCAAATCATCAGTAAAATAGAAGGAATAACTAAGCAATATTAAAGGTGGGATGGAATTCTGGAAAGCAAAAGCGAAGGAGGAGGAGGAATGAGCTGGAAGTGCTACGATAGAGTTAAAGAAAAAGAATGCTGAATACGAAGCTGTGTTTGCAGAATTAACGGCTAGTCAGTCTGAGCATCAGGAGCTAAAATGGAAAATCCAAAGTCTAGAAAGTACACTACAAACTCATCAGCAGTATTAGGATGACCTCTTTAGAGCTCTAGAAGATAAGAATGATTAACATGACAGTGACATTCGTACTTACAAAAGAGCACTCCAAGAAACGGATATGCATCTCGGTGGCTTGATCAATGAAATTCACAAGGCGGTTTTGTAAATCGTGCAATTATTAGATGAAGCCGAAGCTCTCAGCTGCCAATTCCCTCCGAGCCAAAGATCAAGTATGTCAGAGTTCCTAGAACGAGTGAAGAAACAAGGCGATATGGCTAGGAAGTTTATGTAACTATTAAATCTGAAATGGCAAAACATTTTGTAATAGACTCCTTTGATTAATGAAATGCCTAAGCATGTGACTATCTTGAAATCAATACCAAATTCTTGCATATTTATTCATGACTAACATTCATTTGTCATTTATTCATTCATCCATTCATTGCATGTACATATCACTATAATCATTCACTGAGGCTAAAACAGTATAATCCACAGTTGCGACATAAGTTTGGAATCACGTCATCCTTACAGGACACGTCTAAGAACTAGAACTATGGATGCTGAACTTAATGAAATAATCGAAAGGATGGACAGGATTCAAAGAGAGTTGCAAGAACAATTGGCCAAGTCACAACAAGAGGCAAGAGATATGATGGTGAGATCTCGTGAAGAATCACTTGAGCAAAGAGATCAATGGCCAAAATGATGGAAATGATGACAGCTTTGGTCAAAGGAAAGGGACCTATGCAGAGCCCCGAATCGTAGAGCCTCAGTCAAGAGCTAATTAAGATCCACCTTATCTCCCGAGATTCACTCTACCTCATGTCCACGTAATGCAAAGAGGATATCCCCAAAGGGAACCTACAGTCCTAGAACAACATCTTGCACCATCTGATCACATAGGGCAAGGGATGTTAGTATCGAATCCCAGAGCTAATCCTACAGATCCAATCGTTCTAGATCTGAACGATCCGGTAGAAATAGCAAGGTTGAAGGTTGATGATCATGATACTCAAGATAGGTATAGAATCCTGGAAGAAAGGCTCAAGACAATAGAAGGTGCTGAAGTCTTCTCTACATTGAGAGCCAAAGAGCTCAGTTTGGTACTCGATCTGGTCCTACCCCCGAAATTCAAGGTGCCAGAGTTTGAAAAATATGATGGAACGAGATGTCCAAAGACACATCTTATCATGTTTTGTCAAAAGATGACTGGCTACGTGAATGAGGATAAATTACTGATACACTGTTTTCAGGACAGTTTGGTTGGATCGGCTCTTCGGTGGTATAATCAGCTTAGTAGAGAAAAAATTTGATCATGGAAGGACTTAGCATCGGCGTTTTGCGAGCAATACAAGCATGTATCAGATATGGTACTCGATCAACTAACCTTGCAGATGATGGAAAAAAGCCAACAGAGACTTTTAAACAATATGCGCAAAGATGGAGGGATGTTTCAGCTCAAATGGAACCCCCGTTGACTAAAACGAAGATAACAGTCCTCTTCATCAATACTCTGAAGGTGTCGTTTTATGATAAGTTAGTAGGAAGCGCCACGAAAGACTTTGCAGACATTGTAATATCTGGGGAGCTTTAGAGAAGCCATTGAAAGCGGGAGGATGGAAGGCCCTGAAAGTTCAAAAAGAGGAGTACCCGCGAGGAAAAAGGAGGCAGAAACCCATATGGTTGGAAATGCAAGCCACCATACTTCCAACCCTTACTCATCCTAACCACGACCTCATTACCGCTCGCCTTCAAACTTATACTTTCCTCCTCAAGGTCCTTACTATCCAACACCTTCACCTTATCCTGTATATGCCATGAATAATCAAATACCGTTCGTCATGTTTCCACCAAACACCATGCCCACACAAAGCAAACCCAAAAATAACCAAAGACCAGCAAAACTCAGTTCTGAAAAACCTCAGTTCACCCCAATTCCTGTGCTATACGAAGAATTATACCCGAAACTGTTGGAGAAATAATTGATATCCCCACATTACATGGCACCCCTGAAGCCCCTACATCCGAAATGATATGATCCATGCTGAAAATCAAGGGCATTCTACAGAAAATTATCTTGCTTTCAAAAGGAGAGTTCAAGACCTTGTTGATGCGGGCATTCTGCGTTTTGATGGTGTTAGTAATATGGCTGGAAATCTTCTTCCTAACCATACTGATGAAAATGCAAATGCGGTAACAAATGAAGACGAGAGGCGAGCCAAAAGTTATGTTGCTAAAGTAAAGACGCCTTTGCGAAAGGTATGGGAGATGATGGTTAAAAAGGGTTTGCTCTGTCCTCAAAACAAAATTGTCAAAGAAGAAAACATAATAGGTCCAAGTTTTTGCCACTTTCATGGCACTGGTGAGCATGACATCCAATCTTATAAGGGATTCCGAAAACTACTTCAAGACATGATGGATAACAAGGAGGTTAAGATTGTTGATAGAATAGAGGAGGCCGATGAAGGAGAAATATGCGTCTGTGATGATCAACCATCAGCTATCCCTTATAGTGCCGATCGACCTTTGGTGATTTATTATGAAGCGAAGAAGGAAGAAGTCAAACCAAATGTGATAATTGAGGTGCCATCTCCTTTCCTTTACAAGGACAGTAAGGCAATATTATGGAGATATGATGTCAATATTGTTGTACCCGAAGGTGAAAAGTCAAAGGCTACGGCTAGAAGGGTTAGTGGGGTGGGACACTTTACCCGTAGTAGTAAATGTTATTTTCCCGAAATGGTTGAACCAAATAAGAAAGCCATTGACTCGAATCAGAAAGGAAAAGCACCGTTGTAAGAGGATGAGATCGATGTTGAAATACCATCTGAACAGGAAGTTAAGAGATCTGTGAATGAGGAAGAAGCGCATGAATTCTTGAAGTTCATCAAGCACAGTGAATATAGTGTTATGGAGTAATTAAACAAGCAGCCAGTGCGAATCTCGGTATTATCTCTACTGTTGATCTCAGAGCCACATCGAAATGCTTTGCTGAAAGTGTTAAACCAAATTTATGTGGCAAGCAATATATCTGTAGAAAAGCTTGATAGGTGGATAAATAATCTGAATGCAGATAATTTAATCTCTTTCAGTGATGATGAGATATCGCCAAATAGTAGGGGCTCTGTTAAAGCACTGCACATTACAACCAGTTGCAAGGGTTACATATGTACTCATCGATAACGGGTCCGCACTAAATGTCATGCCTTTGGTCACACATTCCAGGATGCCAGTTGATATTTCTTATCTAAGGCCTTGTCATTCCACAGTAAGGGCATTTTATGGGACACGACGACACGTTATGAGAAAGATTCAAATTCTTCTAGAGGTGGGCCCGTATGTATATGATATCGGATTTCAAGTCATGGACATCACGCCTTCATACAATTTCATTTTAGGGAGGCCTTGGATTCATTCTGTTGAGACAATTCCTTCATCTCACCATCAAAAAATGAAGTTTATCATGAATAATCGTTTGATTACTGTCGCTGGTGAGAAAGACATTGTCGCATCTATTTCTGCTGATACACCATACATTGAAGTAAGCAAGGATGCCGAGGAATGTTCCTTTCGTTCCTTCACATTCATCACTTAAGGAAACAAGGTTCCCACATCCAAGTTGTCAAAGAATACCAATATGGGAATTAAGTTAACTGTGGGAAAAAGAGCTCGAGTGAGGAAAGGTTTGGGAAAATATCAGTAAGGGATAGTTAGATCATTGAAATCGATACACCACAAGTCTCGATGCGGTCTGGGGTTCGAGCCAGATGTACGTCAAAAAAGAAACTAATTACAGAAAAATCGAGAAAGAAGAATCGCAAGAGCCTTAGGTCAAGAATTTGAATAGGAGCCAATAGCGTATCCTCCTTTATCAAAAACATTTATATCGGCAGAGGTGACGTACCCAGGGCAAGACAATTCGCAAATCACATTATTGATTGAAAAGAGTTTCTAGAATATCAGTATAAATGTAGTTGACAGCGAGGGTGATACAATTGAGGATGTTTCAATGATACACCCATGTCCTACAGAATATGCTTTGAACAATTGGACTGTTGTGGACTTCTTGTAGTTTCTAAGTCCTCTCAAGAGTAATGTCCAATGTTACTTCTCCATTTATTTTGCGTGCCCCTAAATAGTAGGATTCCTTTTGTAAGAGCTTATGTTTGCTCTTTATCATTTCAATGAACATTAATGAATATGCATTTTGCCATGATCTTTTCATTTCCATCAGTTTCATAATTACCCTCTCGCTTCATATCCTTTCTCTCCGTGTATTTCATATCATTTCATAACATTGTGTGTGTTGATTCCAATACTTTGATGCTCCTCTATAGTTTTCTTTCCCGTTCACCTTTCAGGTGCTCAGTTATTCATGGCATGAACAATCTCGTTACAAGTCTTAAAATTGATTTCAAGAAAGCTATTTGTTTAGGACAATTCGAAGCTGAAGAAAGTGCTGAAGATTGTGTCACGTCTCCTAACTTATTGAGAATGGTAGAACAAGAAGAGAACAGATTCTACCCTATCAAGAACCTGTTGAGACAGTGAACTTGAAAAATGAAGAAAAGAAACAAGAAGTAAAGATTGGAACTTTCATTTCAGAAAACACCAAACAGAATTTGATCGTCTTGCTCCGTGAGTACAAAGATGTATTTGTCTTGTCTTATTAGGACATGCCAGGGTTGGATGAGGATGTGGTGGTCCACAGGCACCAATTGAAACTAGAATGCAAACCCGTTCAGTAAAAGTTAAGAAGGATGGGACTTGAAATGCTGTTAAAGATAAAAGAAGAAGTCAAGAAACAAATTGATTCTGGCTTCCTACAAGTCTCTAAATATCCAGAATGGGTAGCTAATATAGTCCTGATACTGAAGAAAGACGGTAAGGTACGAATGTGCATTGATTATCGTGATCTTAATCGAGTAAGCCCTAAAGATAATTTTCATTTGCCACACATTGATACGTTGGTAAGTAACACGGTAAAACATTTATTATTTTCTTTCATGGATGGTTTCTCGTGTTACAATCAGATAAAGATGGCCCCGAAGATATGGAGAAAACCACATTCGTGACAATGTGGGGAACGTTTTGTTACAAAGTAATGCCATTCGGATTGAAGAATGCTGGGGCAACATATCAGAGAGCCATTGTGATGTTGTTCCATGACATGATGCACAAAGAAATAGAAGTCTATGTCGATGATATGATTGTCAAATCTCGGGGAGAAGAAAAGCATGTTGGGAACCTCAGGAAGCTGTTCAAAAGATTAAGAAAGTTCCAGTTGAAGCTTAACCCAGCCAAATGTACGTTTGGGGCTACCTCGGGAGAACTACTAGGTTTTATTGTCAGCGAGAGGGGTATTGAGGTTGATCTAGATAAGATAAAGGCCATACAAGAACTGCCACCTCCGCGTACGCAAAAAGAAGTCAGAGGATTTTTAGGAATGTTGAATTACATTGCTCAATTCATTCCTCAACTTACCAACCAGTGTGATCCAATTTTTTGACTCCTTCGAAAGCATAATCCGGTAGAATGGAATGAGGAGTGCCAAATGGCCTTCGATAAGATAAAACAGTGTCTGTCTAATCCTCCGATGCTGGTACCGTCGATCCTTGGAAAACCCTTAATATTGTATCTGACCGTGTTTGAAAACTCAATGGGTTGCGTACTGGGGCAGCATGATGAATCAGGGAAAAGAGAAAAAGCGATTTACTACCTCAGCAAAAAGTTCACAGAATATAAGGCAAAGTACCTGTTAATTGAAAAAATTTTGTTGTGCATTGGTTTGGGTAGTTTGAAGGATCAGACAATACATGTTGTATCATACAACATGGTTAATTTCAAAGCTAGATCCATTAAAGTACTTGATGGAATCACTCGCACTCTCAGGGAGAATGGCACGATGGCAGATCCTATTGTCTGAATATGACATTGTGTATGTAAGCCAAAAGTCGATAAAAGGAAGCGCGATAGCTGACTTCTTGGCAAGTCCAGCAATGGAGGAATATAAGCCGCTGAGATTTGATTTTCCAGATGAAGAATTGATGTGCATTTCCAAAGGTGAATCATCAAAAGATCAATCATGGAAGATGAGTTTTAATGGGGCATTGAATGCATTGGGGCACGAGATAGGAGCAGTCTTAGTGTTACCAGATGGAAACCATTACCCGTTCACTGCTAGATTGAATTTCTTCTGTACTAATAACATAGCAGAATATCAAGCTTGCATCATGGGACTTCGACAGATATTGAACGGAAAATAGAAATCTTAGAGATGTATGGGGACTTAGCGTTAGTGATTTATCAAATTCGCGGAGATTGGGAAGTGAAAGATTCAAAATTAGTCAATTATCGCGATCTCGTGGCGGAATTGGTCAAAGAATTCAAAGAAATGACTTTTCATTACTTTCTACGAGAAGAAAACCAGTTGGCTGACGCCCTGGCCACATTGGCTTCAATGTTCAAAGCAAACAGAGAAACTGAAATAATGCCTCTTCAAATAAGCATATATGAGGTCCCCGCACATTGTTTTAACATTGAGAAGGAGTCAGATGGACGACCGTGGTTTCATGACATCTTGGAATATATTAAGAATCAAAGGTATCCCGAGCAAGTAAACGAGAATGACAAAAAACAATCAGAAGAATGGCGGCTGGTTTTATTCTTGACGGGGATATACTATACAAAAGAGGAAATGATCTAATGCTCTTGAGATGCGTGGACAATGTTGAAGCCAAAAGAATACTTGAAGATGTCCACGAAGGAATTTGTGGAACGCATGCCAATGGGTTTACTATGGCTAGGCAAATTATGAGACTTGGTTATTTTTGGCTGACAATGGAAAGAGATTGCATTAGCTACGCACGAAAGTGCCACAAGTGTCAAATTTATGGTGATAAAATTCATGCAGCTCCTTCGACCCTTCATGTCATGACTTCTCCATGGCCTTTTTCTATGTGGGGCATGGATGTTATAGGGCCAATTTCCCCGAAGGCTTCCCATGGGCATCGATTTATTTTTGTGGTTATAGATTACTTTCCAAAATGGGTAGAAGCCGCTTCATTTGCTAATGTGACAAAGACCGCGGTCTGCAGGTTCTTAAAAAAGGAGATCATATGTCGATATGGTTTGCCTGAGAGAATCATTTCAGATAATGTTTTGAATCTGGACAACAAAATGATGAAAGAAATATGTAAGCAATTCCGGATAAAGCATCATAATTCCTCACCTTATCCCCCGAAAATGAACGGAGCTATTGAGGCGGCCAACAAAAACATTAAGAGGATTATCAGGAAGATGACAGAGAAATAAAAAGATTGGCACGAAAAACTACCATTCGCTTTTTATGCATACCGCACCTCTGTACGGACATCTACGGGAGCAACTCTTTTCTCCCTGGTCTACAGGATGGAAGTCGTTTTGCCTATTGAAGTTGAGATCCCATCCCTGCGAGTCTTGATGGATTCAAAACTAGAAGAATCAGAATGGGTTCGAGCTCGATATGACCAGCTAAACCTTATTGAAAGAAAATGCTTGAAGGCAATTTGTCACGGACAAATGTACCAAAAGAGAATGATCACGGCCATGATAAAAAGGTGCGGCCAAGAGAATTCCGCGAAGGGGAACTTGTACTAAGAAAAATCCTCCCGATACAAAAAGACTTGCGAGAAAAATAGTTACCAAATTGGGAATGGCCATACGTTGTAAAAAAGGCATTCTCGGGAGGGGCTTTGATTCTCACTGAAATGGATGGGAAAGAATTACCTAATCCAGTGAACTCAGATCTGTGAAGAAATATTATGCCTAAAAAAAGAGAAAAAAATCAAGATGAAAACCCGAAAAGGGCGTCTTGATAAACAAAAAGGATTAGGATGAAAACCTGAAAGGGCGTCCTAATGAAGCAGGTTCAAACTTAAGGAGCAAGACGACTTGAACGGGGAGTCGAATGGCGGGATTACAATAATTGAAGCATTCTCAGAAGCTCGAAATCTTCTACACAGGAAGCCATGCTCGAAAAGATCCATGCTCGAAAGCTTTTCGATAATTTCTTTTTTTTTACACACTTTAAATTTAATTCGTGTATTTTGATGACATTTTTAAATATTTTTCTTTCTTTAATTTTAAAAGATATTATTATACTTATTTAGTTGCAATTTTAAATTTAAGTAATTTTAATAAATAAGGCAACGAATCGATTTAACATTAAGCCGTTGATTTCATCGCTATGTTAGTTGAATATCATCGGTTCGTGTTAAATACGAGACGCCCTTTTAAAAAAATCAAAAATTCAAAATTCTCGGGTTTTAAATAAAATGTTTATTTTTGTGGTTATTTGTAAATTATCAAAATTTTATTTCTAAAATGTATATAATATAATAATTTGTAATTTATCAAGATTCTCGTTTTTTGAAAGAAAATCGGATCACGACTAAATATTAAAGTGAACTCGTATTTTTAAAAATTAATACAACGTGCGCCTAACGAGATACCAATTTTGGGCGTCGCGAGGGTACTAATACCTTCCTTGCGCATAACCGACTCCCGAACTCTAATTTTCTCTGGATTTTAACGTAGACCTAAAATTACCTCTTTTTTTTAGAAAAGTTTAAAACTAAAATTTTCTTCTAAAAAGAGAATTTTGTAGGTGTCCGATCACACCTAAAGAAAAAAAATCGGTGGCGACTCCCTTTTTTTAAAATAAAATCGAGACTCTGTTTTTTTTAATTTTCAATAATTGTCGAGACCGTGCAAAAAAATTTAGGTCGCTACATGAAAAATGATTTTAAGACATTTCTAATACATTATTGTTTTTCTTTTTTAAAATGTCATTGGTAAACGATAGAAAAAGGAAAAAGAAGAGTTTGAATAAGTGTACGAAAAGCTGAGGAAAACACAATACCAACAAAAACTAAAGGCTTAATAATGGGCATGGCTTGGTTGTATTATATATATATAGATGATCAAAAGTTAGACGTATCCTCAAATGTGATGAAAGGAAATAAAGGCCGAAAAGGGCTTGTAGGATGCATGGCAAAACAAAGTAAGTTGTCAATTAACACACATATATATAGGTTAACTAGGGAGAATATTAAATTAGTCATTCTATTATTAAATAAATTAATTTAATCTTTATATTTGTAAAAAGAATTAAATAAGTTTAAATTGTAACATAATTAACATTTATTATATAAAAAACCTTAAAATTATTTTTTTCAACTGCAGTTTAATTCCAAACAGAAAATTTCATTTACAAACCATAAAAATTTTAAAAGTATTAAAATTATATAACAATAAATGATATTTTTAAAGAGTAAATCTTAACTCTAGTTGACTTTATTTGATTCTTTTAAACAATACAAGATTAAATTAATCTGTTAAATGGTAAAAAAACTAATTTAATCATATCCCTATAATTAAAAAAAACATGTCATATACATTTACCCTCTCTCACTATTCACACACAAAATATATTTTTCAAAAGCAAAGATGATCCATTTTAATCAAATGACCATCAAACACAATTCAATAAACCGAAATTATATTGGTATAAAACCTATAATTTATTATAATATATATATATATATATATATATATATATTTATAGGGGTGAAGTTACAAAAATTGAATTATAATTTTTTTAATAGAACAAATATGTTTGAGATAATAGAACATATGAAGAAGCTTTGAGGGCAATAAAGAGAGTTCAAACAATAAGGATGGGAAATGTAACTCTGAACAGTCATAATTCGCTCATCTTCCAAGTGGTGTACGGAGATGGAGCTAATTCCCAAAAGGGATATTGAGCAGCTAGATTGTTGTTGCATAAGTTGGGTTAAGAGAAACATACAGGATAATACTGTTAAGATTTGTGTTTGTAAATTCGGAAATGGTAATGAATGATACATTGATGGAAGAAATATGAAAAAAATTAAATACATGAAAATGTTAATACAATTTGGATATAATTTACGTTTTCGAAGCTTTGTCTAAAAAGTTTCACTACTAAATTTCATGATAAAAAATAATTTAAACTCAATCTAATCTAACCGTTAAATAATTATAGTCTTACTCAAGTATAAATAATATGAGCTCTTCCCAGGTAAAAATAATCATTCCAATTTAAAGTAGAAAAAAATCATTCAAAGGTGAAATAAAAACATAAAAAGATATTCCTCAAAAATCAACTTTATTGTACACTCTAAGCTCTTTAACCCAAATAATTTTCCATTTCCCCAAAGATGCTGTAATTTTACAGAATAAATTTAGAGAACCCAAAATCAGAACTCGTACCATCATCCTTCCACAATCATATAAGCAAAATTTTTCTTGACACTAAAAAATCAAAGGACCTCCTGATTAACCTTACACCAAACGCCCCTAAATAATTACACTAAAATATTTTTATTTATCTCAAATATTGTGTATCTGATTTAAGGATTATCATATTTTTTTTGGTCGGAAATTGCGTCTAGCACAATCTATCCATTGATGTGGTATAAGATGTGCCGACATTGGTTTCCACACTCATGATACATTGTAGCTTGTGCACTAACAATGTCCTTAGTGCAAAGATTTCGTCGTTAGCTACTTGTAATTTTGAAGTTAATTGTATAAAAATTTTCCCTTTTAACAGTTTTTATATATAAAATAAAGTGAATAAACAAATATTAGTTTACTGATTATCTAAAATTTAATTAACATTAAGTTGTATTATTGGTTGGATTGTAATGCGAGAAGAAAATTTGTATTAGTAAATAATCTAAATGGTTTGTAGCCTATGGGGTCAGATTGAACAAATAACTCATGTTAAGATTATTCTATCATTTATAAATCCAATTTGGGAGATCACTTGTATTGGCTATTGAAGCATAATTAACTCCCAATAATAAAGGCAAACATGTGATTATTTAAATTGACAATGCATCGGACATTACCCAGGTTAAATTAGTCCTAGATTCATTTATGGACTAATTTACTTGTGATGTTTATAGTATGACTTACTTAAATCCTAAGTAATGAATTGAAAGTTGATATGTTTGGTGCTTGACTTATGCATAATATGGCTTTAAATACAATAATTGAATTATAACTCGATAAAAAGTAAGTGATATCCTATCATTGACATTGCATTGTTTTTAAAAAGGAAACATGGCCATGAGTCATTTGTCTAGGACAAATAATCATTTTTCACCATGGAAAATAACCATGAGATAAAAGTGAACAAATTTAACATTAAGGAATCATGGATATCCAAAAAAGGTAACACATATGACAAGTTCAATAGACTATCAATAGACTAAAGCTTGAAATAAGTTGTCTTGTAATGATATAATTAAATAAGAATGCACATATATTCTAATATATTAATGGCATCATGATTTTGTCAAAATTAAAATTGGATTATATAAATTATTTGATTAGAATTAATTAATTTTATTAATAATTAATTTTGAAATTTATATAATTAATTATATACTTAAATATTCGAGCTCAGTTTTTTTATTTAAATAAAATAGAGGATGGCTCAAAAAAATGAGTCAGGGTAGATCAAATTGGGCAATGGGATGGTGGCATGGGAGACTTTCTCCCTAAGTAAGCCATTGGCTATCCCCTTATGAGTCCTAATTGTATCATGTCATCTCGGATTTAATTAATTTAGATATATGATTGAGAATAACTTTTTTTTTCATAAATTATCTTATATATATATATATATATATATATATATATACATATACTTGTTGAAATTCATTAGTTCCCATATACGAACGGAAAACTCTGCAAAAAAAAATAATATATATATATACATATACTTGTTGAAATTCATTAGTTCCCATATACGAACGGAAAACTCTGCAAAAAAAAATTCTCAGCCAAAAGAAAATTTCTATTAAAACCCAAAATAGGAGACTAACCGAAAGGTTATTAGAACTAAGGTTATACAAAAGCCAACACCCTGAAATCTCAACTACACAGCGGCGAAGTACAATCACACACCTTACACAACTAATGAAAAGGCCACATTCAAACCAAGAAAACACTCTAATTTTTCCTCTTGACAACCCAAAGCTAGAAGTTTAAGCAACCCTCCTCGAGGAAGTTTCCATTTTATCCTATGTTTGGCTTTTCACATTAGAGTTTACTTTTTAAGCAATTGTGAGTACGAAAATAGAGGAGAAGATCAATTAGTTGAAAATTTAAAGAGTTTAAATTTTGATATCTTCTCAAAGGATCTGACGACTTAAGCTTTGACACACAGGTAATTATTCAATTAAATTTATTACTTTAAATATCATAAAAAATCATTTTAGAAAATTTAAAATTTCGCTACACTATCTCTAGCATATTGGCTAAAGGTTTCAAAGGTTTCCAATTCAAAGTTTGCCTAATGGGAGGATTGATTGTACAAATAAACTGTGAATTAGAACAATTCAGACTATAAATTAACTAATAGATTAAACCCTCACATATAACAACAGTGGTTCCAAGATTTATACATTTAGTTGTACGATAAATCTCAAATATAAATACTTAAAATTCAAAAATTTCAGTTTTACCAATTGTGCGAAGTACTCATTGGCTCAACCATAAAATTAAAGGGGGGAACTGCTCATTCATTGAACTTATTTGCATGAAAGATAGAGATAATCATGGGTGGCCCGTTACTTGATAGAGTGGAAACCTCATCATTGATGCAATGAGTCCAAGAAGTGGGCTAAGAACTTATTCTGGTTAAATCTACTTTTGACCTTTCTTTTTGGGGCAGTAAAGCCCATTCCTCCTTTGGGCAAATCCCACTTCCACTTTGAATGCATAACAACAATAATCATGATGATAACTCTGGGTGGTGAAGGATTATTCATCCATATGATTTATGTAGGTTCAAAGTCTTTAGACAGTAAATAGTATGTCTTTATTTGAGTAGTTTCTCTAGATTGTATAATATTAGAAAATTAAAAATATATTATAATTTGATAATTGGAGGTGGGGATGAAGATACTTGCAATTAAATGCGTTATAAGCTATAACCTAATGCTCTTGCTATCAAATTAAAAATTTATTGTGTTAATTATTTTTATTTTAGATTCAAATCTATTATTTTATTTTTAAATGATATTCAAAGGGTTTATATGCATCTTAGGTGACAACTCAATTGAAATTTACATTAAATCTACTCGAAAACTTAAATATATATTATTAATTATTTATTTTATTTGTGACCCATAAAAGTTATAGGTGCACGTGATGACTAGAGGTCAACTTGAAATTTAAAGTTTAAAAATTAATTTTGTTAAATCTCATATGATGGTCTGGTGTTCATTATTTCAAGTGTGGATTGGATTTGAGTTATATCTAATTTACTTTGAAAAAGAATTGTATTGTTGTTAAATGTTGTATTTAAAAGAATTTATCTATATGTTGACTCACAAATAATTTAATATTTATCATAAATTTATTTTTTATAATTTTAAATAAATATTTAACTGATTAAGTATTAATTCAATTTAATTGGCACAAGAGTAAATTTAAGAGCCAAGGAAATGGCCTTGACCTCATTCCTTCAAACACACTTTAAGTTATTTGTTGAAACACTAGTAAAATTGCAATTTTACCTCAAAAATTTACATATTAACCTCGTCCCTTAACACAAAATTTTTGGATTTGTTCTCGGTTAAAAATAATATTATTGTGCAGATTTAAGAGAATTAAAACACATAATGTCTTCTTCGAAGTTTGAAACATTAACTCAAATAATAATCTATATTAATAACCAAAATATTTGGTTAAATTTAATGTTATGAGATACAAATTAATGAAAGAATTATAATTAATAGGTCAAATATTAAAATAATAATTTATTTTATAAAATACATTTTCTAAAATTCTCCACTTTAAAGAATACCCAACTATGAACCATCATCAGACCTACCTTTCTTTTTCTTTTCTTTTCTCGAAATCATAAAATTTACTTACTTTTATAAACCTGCCCATATATACCACTTTTCCTTTCAAAAACATATATTTCACCATTTGTTGAATTTGATATATATATATTTTTAACATAGTACTTATGATTTTTTTCTATTGTGGTACATATATTTAGTAAAAGTTTATATATTTTAATTTTGAAAATATTGATATTAATTTTTATTGTCTAATTCGTGTTTTAGAATTAATTTGATGAAAATTAATAATTTCCTAATAATATTAAGAATGATCTTCTTTGTATTGTTCTTTGTGTTATCCCAATGACTAGTTTTTATGTTGCAAGGCAAGGGGTTTTCGATTATGTTGGTTTTTCTGTTTGAATTTCTCCTTGATTTGAAGGTGGCCGCGGATGAAAGGTATTCATGGGTCAAGTTCAGATCGGGCCTAGATAAAGGATTTTTAGATATTGTCTCTACACAAGTTCGGCCCGATCCAAAATATGGGTTTAAATTTTTGTCCAATCCAATTCAGTCCAATTAAAATATGGGTTTCAGATGGGCGTTTAGGTTCGGGTGGGTAGCTCGACCCAACTCTACCACCAACTCTCAAGAATTTGCGCTGCTTATCTTGGAGGTGAAGTTTATTAATTATTTAATTATTTATTTTCATATCGGATTAATATAATTATTTGTGTATGTAATATATCAACGTAAATAGTGTTAATTCGATAATGTTGTTAGTGATTTGTGAAAATTAAATCAAATTAAAATTTTATGTATAAAATGACACAAAGTTAAAGTTCATGAATGACATTTACACATTAAATTGAGATTCATGTATTATTTTGATATTTATCCTTAATATAATTATATTTTATTTTTAAAAGTTATATATATTTATATAATATTGTATATACACGTTGAGATATGTAACATTTATTTTTAAATTATAAAATTTAGGGTAATATAGTTCTCAAGCTCATGAGCTATATTGAGATCGCATACCAAAGATGTAGGGTCTACTATAATTTTTATGATCACTACCGACATAACTCCCCTTAATTAAGGCTATAACCATTAATCATTAAACCTTAATCCCAATATTTTAAACCCTAAATTTAATGAGATTTCGCCACTTGTATTTAGAAAGAAAAAAATCCAACTCAGTTAGGGTTGGCAAGTCTTGACTCAATTAATTTTTTGACATAACGACAAATTTGACCTTTTTTTTATTTGTCTTTAGTACATTTTTCATAAAGGAGGTTGAGTGTTGTAAAGTGTTTAGGGTTGTGGAAAGGTCAAAGATCCTTTCTTCATCATCTTGGAAGGTATTTATACGGGAAAGATTTTTGATTAGTAGCGGCATGTCACCGACAGGATAGGTGGTGGTCTACTCGTGTGGTCGGCCAAGTGGCAAGTCGATTGTCCTCATCCATGTTACTATTATGACATTCCCTTAACTAAGATAGTATGAGGTTGTTATGTCTAGCGGTCCCTTGGTTATTACCTTCTTGCTAAAAGTGGATGGCTTGATGGCTAGTCACTCAGCGACAAGTATTCAAACATCTTACCGTTAACTTTTGACTCTAATTTTTACCAAGATAATTTTAATAAAAAATTTAATTTGCCTCGTAAATTTAAAATTATCTTTTTTGTCATTTTAAATTAGAGCATTCTCTCCCTTTTCAAACTAAATTTTTAAAAATAGACTGTAATGGGCCTATTTTGCCCAGGCCCAAGACAAATAAAATTCAAAAAAATATAAATTAAAAGTTCAAATTACAGTCGAAATTACAAAACAAAACAACAAGCCCAAGACCAATGTGGCCCAAAATAACCAAAAAAACCCTAGCCCACAACACATAAACAAAATTTTCAAAACAAAAAAAACCCTAGTTCCAGCCGCGCAGCCGCTTCACGTGCCGCGTCAGCATGCCCACCGCCCGAAGTCTGCCTCCCTTGCACCAAAATGGCAAAAAGTTGGAGTCTCTGCCTTTGTTGACCTCGCGAACCTACAAAAGAGTTCAAAAAGAAGACAGACACAAAGGTAGCAAGAACAGTAGCAAACAGAGAAAGAAAAAACAAAAAAACATGTATTACTTGGCTATAAAAGCCAAACCCAATGTATCCTTGTTCAGGGAGAAATACACACACAAAACAAAAAAGCAAAGATTTTGAAATAGATTCAAATATCAAAAGGTGTTGTATTTTTCTTTTTTTGAAATAAATAGTAAAAACTTTACCTGTCGATTAGTCTCCCCTCGTCGTTGAACACTGCCGACGTCTGAATACCTCGAAACCCATATGGGTTCTGATGAGGGTTCAAAAGGTGACGAGGGCTGTTTTTTTCTCGTGTATTATTTTCTTTTTCGAATTCTAAACCAAAAATCAAATTTAAAAGTTTTTAAAAAAGGGTGAGGACTGAAAAGGGCTAAAAAGGCCTATTTTTGTGCAGCTCCGGCCACAGCAGAGGCGCCAAAACGACGTTGTTTTAACATTAACCTGAAAACCGACCCGAGAGCGGCCAAGATCCACGTGTTTTCACGTCTAATGGGTTATTTGCGGACCTGGTCCTTCCGCCTTTTATTTACTTTTCAATCTAGTCTTATCTATTTTTATATATTTCCACATTTTACACTATAACTTCATTTCTGTTTTATTTTAGCCCACCTAAGAAACGGCATGCATAAAGAATTAGGAATAATTTCATGTTTACCCCCTAGTTCTTTTCGCATGTGTCATTTCAACCATTTATTCTATTTATTTAATTACCCTTTTTAAAATTTATCCCTTTAATTTCATCCTAATTTTGATTTAATTTCAACCTTTTCCACATATTTTATTTATTTACTTGTCATTTTTCTTTACCCTTTTTACACTTAAAAATATAAATTATTCACACTCTTTTACTTGAGTATTTTTATTATTAAATTATTATTTTTTATTATTCCCATTATTTTATTATTTTATTTATTTTATACTTTCATGTCACGTTTATTTATATTTATTATCATGCATTTCCTATGTTACTTTATTTTAAGATCATCTTATTTATTTTATTAATACCATGATATGATCGTTAATCTTATTGATGTTATTATTACAATTATATTTGTAATGTTATAGTATTTCTCTACTTGTTTGTTCTAACATTCTACCCATATAGCTATTATATATTATTCCGTTTACCACTATACTACACATTAAATTTAGATATATTCGTTTATTGGTGTGTCGTATCCAAATATAAATACATATTATTTTAAACATTACATTTGTTCTTGTTTAGAAAAGGAATTAAAAAAAGGGGCAATATTCCGTATTTAGATATTCGAGAAGTCATGCCCTAACTTACGGGGTTCGACTTTCTTGTTGAATCTAGATGACCGAACATCATTTTAAAATACATGACGTTTAATGAAAAATAAAATAAAAGGCAAGCTCATTTTCAAGGATTCGAGATGTCGTATCCTAACTTACAGGATAATAGAACCTTTTACATACGTTTTGATTTATTCAACTGATTTTAATTAAAAATAACATTATGTAAAGAAGGATCGTATTCTAAATTCTCTTCAATTTTTTAATTCACGACACTAAGACTTTAATTAGTCAACTAGGTACCAATTTTGGGCGTTACGAGGGTGCTAATCCTTCCTCGTGCGTAACCGACTCCTGAACCCGTTTCTTGAATTTTGTAAACAAAAATTTTTTGTTTTAGTAAATCAAACCATTTATTACAGCGATTAATTTACGAGGTGACCCGATCACACCTCATAAAAAAGGATTGGTGACGACTTCCATCTTCGTTTTCAAAATAAAGTCAATTTCAAAAAAAAAAAGTTGGACATAGACAATTCACTAATTAAAATAATCATCTCTAATGTCAAAATATAGCATCAAATCCCTTGATGAAGATGCTAGTCTAAGTAGAATAAGTCTAATATGTTTGAAGGACAACTTTAAGAGGGACCCGGGGGGAGAGAGCTTAGCAATGATCTAATTAAATGATAAATAGGAACCTCTCATGTGGGCCTATAAAAGTATAGTGTGTATGCTAAGGGTCTATCACTAGTGCGCGTTAGAAATTGTTCTTTTAAAGGTAACACACGTATGCAAGTGTTAATCAATTAAATAGTTTAATTGTAATCTAACATTAAAAACAATTTAGTATCCTACCGATGGAGTCTTAATTCAATTGGCATCTGCATTATTGTCAATGTAAGAGAATGTGGAGTTGAATGTGATGAAACGCATTATCCTCCTATTTAAGGATAGGTAAAGACTATAAATAATTTTAAATATTGTATAAAAAATTATATTGTGTTTAAACAATTTTACTTTTAACTTTTTATTTTAAGTAGTTTTATCAAATTTATTTTAATTTTGATCTTCATGGTTACACATTGAATAATTTTCCAAGTGTGCAAGTTAAAAAGTGTAAATTGAAGAATTTTCACATCATAATTTAATAAAAACATTTCACTTTAAACAAATATCAATTAAAAATGAGAGTAATATTATACTTACAATCAAAATGCTTACATGTCAATCATAGAATGTGTCACTTGTCGCAATATACATGGGAAAGCATCCAAAAATGTGTATACCTTGTATATAGACCTATGGGCCGGGCTATCCACTCAAGCCAGAAGACCCACCAACATTTAGAAGGGTTGAGCAAAAATAGTAGACTCGAAAATGGGCTTGGACAGAAAAATTAGGCCCATTTAAAATATAGGTCAGACTCGGGTTTGAACATTCAAAGCCCAAGCCCAACCTGACTCGTTTTTAAGTTAGTAATTTTTATATACTATGTATTGTATAACACATAAAAATTAAATCTCTAGTAGTATATACTACTATAATATAAACATTAAAAATTGTTAAGATGACTATATATAAAAGTATAATAAATAAAAAATAATTCAATATTAAATTATAAATAATATGAAAATATTTAAAAAATAAAAATAATATGGGCGTGCCTAAAACGGGCGCAAGTTAGCTATTTACAAATATGAACAGGTTTTGGTAAAATTTTAGGCTCATATTTCAGGCCGAGCTTGGGCAAGTATAAAATGTGTTAATATTATGCATAGGTCCAATCTGACCTGACCCATAAAAACCTCTACTTGTAGATAATATACTTGTTTGCATACCTTGTATTGTATGAATTGATTGTATTTATTAATTAAAATATATTAAATTATTTTTATACTAAATTATATTTATTTTTATAAATTGTATATAAAATACAATAAAAGATGCAACTTAAAAAAAAATCAACCACTATTACAACATGGCTAATGCATTGAAGATATCAATCAGAAAAGAAATTAAAACAATTTTATCTTAATTCAATTGGTATGAGTATTGTTGCCAAAGTAGGAGGATGTGGGTTTGAGTGCACTGAAGCACATTATTCTCCTATTTATGGGTTGGGGAGGGACTATGGATAATTCTAGACACTATGTAAAAAATATCTGATGAGATGTAGACTATTATTAAAATTAAATTACTAATATATGAACCAATTAATGGTGACACTTGGGAAGAGGAGAACTATTTTAAAACTAAAAATTACCTTAAATGTTTTAATTTGTTAGTTTAGATATGATTAGATGTGGGGTTTATTAATTATATCTATAGATATAAAATAATTAATTAAACAAAGTATAATGTATAATGTATATTGTCTAGTGCTATAGACTTAATTAATGGAACTTTGAAAACTTTTTCATATCATATCATATCCTTTTATCACCAAACTTAGGGCATTATCATGGTAGGCCATTTGGAGGCATTTCCTTAATTACTTTTTGCTTCTTTAATGTATTAATTTATTTTGCATTGGTTTTTCCTTTCATAGTTTTAATATGTACCACATATTTCTCAATCTTGATATTACTTCCCACAATTTTGGGTCGATTTTAATTATACTAATAAATATTAAGTTCGGTGGTAATGTAATATACATTCTTTAAAAAATTTCAATTGAATTTTATTACTAATATAAAAAGACGTAAATTTGAATACGCTAAAATTCATTATCAATTTTTATATCTACTTTAGAAAAGCAAATTGAAGTGACAACACGTGCAAATATTTTGGCACTCGGTTTCATATGATAATATATAAAATTATAGGATAAAAAGTTTTAACAATGTAAGAAGAGTTGACACGACTCTCTTTCTCTCAGTCTTAAAAATAAATAAATGTTGAAATTAATGCTTAAATTTTAAATTGGTTTCTACATTTTAAAATGTTTTAATCTATTAATTTAAAAATTAAATATTAATTTAGATATGAAATAGAACATATTTAAAATACATGGAATAGATTGTAAATACGTATATATTTATTACATTGACACTTTGAATTTAGTATGTTACAATGCCATTAAAATTAGGATCGCTATTTAAAAGGAAAGTCAGATCCAAGCTGTTTACGTATCTTTACAATTTGATTAATGTGTTTTAAATTTGTTTCACTTAACTTTTAACGCCCAAACTAATAGCTAGATGAACGAAAGGATCTGATTGATGCAATATTGATCTTTTAAAATTTAGGGATCAACTTAAAATTTAAATCATAATTTGAGGATGTCAGGTGAAATTAGCCTATTGTATTAAATGACTTGCGTTTTTTAAGCTCTTATTGAGATCTTACTCCAATTCAAACTTAGATATGTCGATAAACTATTGAAAATTTTCATTTCATCAAGATTTAATATTTTAAATGTGTTTGATAATCATTTTAATTTTTACTTAACTTAAAATTTTCAACAAAAAGTGTTGAATAAGATAAATAGGTAAGCTAATTACTTATCACTTAATGAAGAAAACATCAAGTTTGTTTTACTTTTTTAAAAATTGAAACAATTTATCTTTTCTTAAAAAAATAAGATATTAAAATTATTATATTTATCTTTCATCCAAAATTATTTAAAATAATATAAAATATTATATTAATAAGATTAAATTTTAAAATTTTAAAATCAATATTTAATTTTATAAAAAATATAATCATATTTATTTACTAATTTATTAAACAATTTTCTAATATAAATTCAACACTCATACAATTTAGTAGTAAAAATTCAATACTTAAATTTGACAACATCTTTTCATACTAGCACGATTTTCTTTATTTTTAAAAATATAATAAGAAGTACATGAGTATATTTAATTTTTTATTTTATTTTAAAAGTTATAAAAAATTCAAATAACGTAATCATAAACTAAATATGTGAAGAGAAAGAGCAAAATTTGTGAGTGCCATTTTCCACTATCTTATCATCAAGTTTTAAATAGAAAAAAAGGAAAAGAGAAGAATATAACTAGCACTTGCATTTTGGCTGGGGATTGGGGCTTTTCCCCATTGTGTATACCCACCCACTTTGTCAATTAAATGGAAGCTAGATAAAAGAAGTGCCTTTTGTTTTTACAATAAATAAAAATATTAAATTTTTATAAATAGGGTTTAAAAGGTAACACATGTCCCATTAAGATATTGTAAAAAAATAAATATTTTTTTGAACGTTTTACTATTACAAATACAATATATTCGTAAATATAGTATAAATACAGATACACATATGATCAATTACAACGTAATAAAACATAGCAGACGAAGGACTGAACAAAACCCACACATAATGAAATTGGAGACCCAATATCATAATTGCACATGGTAGGACTCGAACCTAAATTTTTTTAGGGGGTGAGATTAAGTTATATATTTTTTATGAGAGTTAAAATACAATTTCACCCTTGTATTGGTTTATATTTATGGTTTCCAAAATGATTAAATCAATATTTTAACATTTTGAGGGGCCAAACTGTAATTTTGTCATATTAACTTAAAACTTTATGAATTTTAAGGACTAAAATAATAATTTCTCACTTTAGGGAGCTAGGTCCCTGTTAAAATAATAATTTTACCTTAAAACTTATAAAATTAAAATACTTCAATATCAATTGTTAGAAATTTTAGGATAAGAATCACTAACCCTAACAATAATTATTGCCTAATTAATGTTCAACTTTAGCCTCTTTAATTTGGCAAATCATAAGCAAGTCCATCTTTTGTGAAAATCATTACAATAACCAACCCGTCTTTATTGCCTTTTCTCTTATGACAAAAATGAGATAGAAACATTGTACATCAATTATTAACTCAAATTTCAATAATCATTACATTTTTTCGCTTTTTTTCACAAATACAAATATTATTGAAAGAGATAATTACGAACATGAACATGAAATATATATATAATATTTTTAAGATACTCAAAATATTTATATTTAAGTATTTTATTTAGTAGATATCACTCTTAATCGGATCACCAATTCACTCAATTATAAAATTACAAAATACCTCTTATTTTAAATAAAAAATTAAAAATTCAAATATCGAATACATATTCATTAATATTAATTTTTAAATCGTTCATTATTAAATAAATTTTATGGTAAAAATTTCATTAAACACCGACCTTTAAAAATTCTGGTATATTTGTCACTTAGTTGGGACACAACGACTTACTTTTTTTCAGCAATGAATTCGACGTATTTTGACAGTTTTGGCCTAAATATTTAATGACAATCAATAAGGTTTTATATAATACGACCCCCTTTTTCTCTCCCACACATATCTTTTTCATTGAAATATTCACTTATTTGCCCAATGAGGTATGGAGTTTTCTTTTATATAAATTATTTATGAAATTTTATCATGTGTGAATTTTACTTAAAATTGGTTCGATTAATAAAAAATGTTATCACGTCTTAATAGTTATGATATAAATGGGTTAATTCCAACAAAGATCCCAAAAATATTATCCAATTCTAGGTTGAACTTTAAATTTTGAAACACTCTAATTGAATCCTCGAATTATTTATATTGTATCAAACATGTTTTTACATTGGCCCAACCATCACTTTAGGCATTAAATGCTAGTCCAAGTATGACGTGAGTCCAATTATAAAGATATATGCATTGGCTGTAACAAGTTAAAAAAAATTATAAAAACAAACAATGTCATTAAATTCAAGAGGATATTTTGTTTCTCTCGCACGCCAAATACAAGCCATTCATATAGTAGGTACACACGTATTTGTAATTTTGACCAACGCGTTTTAAATATACACCACGTCATATAAAAGTAACAAGATTTAAATAATTAGAAGTATATGATATAACACCAACTCGATTTATTATTATTTTACAAAATATATAGAGAAAAGAAAAAACAGTCAGATATTCACTTTCAGATATACTTAAATTACAGTAAAATTTTGTGTGGAGGGTTAAAATGATAAAAAAAAGAAAAAAGTTTGAAGTAGCATATTCAAATAAAACCATTTTGCTCTCCATTTTCTTCTTCATCCAAACCATCCATCATGTAATACTCGAATTTTTCAACTACACATTCAGGTACGGAAACTTGAACTTTTACTGCATCAAAATTACCCACCACCGGTAAAAACAAACAGTAAATATCACTTGTTAAAGGACCCATATGTAATGGCTTACCTTGTCCAAAATCCAAATCTTCTAACCCCAATTTAGCCCATTGAGAAATTACCAAGCTTGAACAAGTATCTGTTTTGACATTTTTGTCCTCCAGTAAATCAATCATTGACCGTACATGCCCATCGGTTAAACTTGATTTAGCTTGTTGGATTAACTTTATACCATGGTGTAAGTTCGAAGTAACTAAATCTTTTACCGCGGTTTCCGTACAAGCCAAGACAAATCCGTTCCCGTAATACCCTTGAGGTATTTCTGGGATTAACTTTTTCCTAACGTTGACGGAAAACAAGAGCTTGACTTTAAATGTGGTCGACAAATCCAAGGAACGAACCCATGACCGCCACGTGTGCGAGGCTAATGCCTCGAAGGTGGTGCATTTCAATGATGGGATGCACCGCCTTTTAAGGCGGAGGATATGAGCGGAGGTGAAGGTGAAGGAGGTTGGAACTAGTGCTTGTGATTGTAAATATTGGTTGATGTCCACGTGGATGTTGTTGTCTTTGAAGGTAGTTTTGGTATATCCTAGGTGAGTGTGGGTAACTTGTGGTGGATCTCGGGGTTTCAACACGTGGCGAGAGTGGAAGGGTAAAATGCGTAAATCGAGTGTTGGTTTGGTGATCACGTGCGCCCACGCGTGTAAGAACTGAGATGTGCCTATGCCGTCACATATGCAATGATTTATCGCGGTGCAGAGGATCATACCCCCACAACGGAGATTCGTTACCTGCACCATAAATAAATAAAATTTGAAATTAAGGTTTTTCTTGGTCAAATTGTGTCTTAGTCCCTATACTATATTACAATTTATAATTTATTTCATATACTTCAATTCATCATAATATCATCCTCTTACTTTTAATTGATTGCTTAAGATTTTTTTTAAAACCATGCTTCAGCACTTTAAAACTGTGTTAATAACTTCGACAAATTAATAAAATTAAAAATATAATATCAAATTAAAATATAAAGTTAGGGATAAAACAACATTTAATCCCTGAATTTGATAACTTTTTCCAACTTAACCCCTTAAACTTTTTAGTCTACATTAGTCCTAAAACTTGGTTTTTTTTTTTTAGTTTTGATTCATAATATGATGACATGATACTCTAATATCGTGCCACATCATCAAATTAGGAATAAAACAACATTTAGGCCCTAAACTTAACAACTTTTTCCAATTTAACCTTTAAACTTTTTTTCAGTCCACATTAATCTCAAAACTTGACAATTTTTTAGGTGATGACATGGCACAATATTAAAGTGCCATATCATCACAAGAACCAAATTTCAAAATTAATGTGAAACAAAATAAAGTTCAAAAAGAAATACCAAACTTAAAAAAGTTATCAAGTTCAGGGACTAAACATTGTAATATCCCTGAAAAGTAAATCTTAAGCTTTATCATAGTAAAGTGACCAAAACAACAATTTTACCTTTATGTTTTCAGTAAAGTATTACTCGTACGGATATTTAACGATACCTGAACAACAAGAGGAGGGATCTCAATGAACGAGTGAGCTTCAACTCTATATAGTAATTTCCTCCAAGAGCTGTTTGGTTTCCGAGAAATTTGGAGAAACTCTTCACAACTAATATCCATAAAGCCTTCTGCAAACACAGCACCTTCACCATTACAATCAACGACGAGCTTATCATCATCACCAGCGCCGCCGCAAGGTCTTAACCTTCCGGCCAAAGGGTAATAATCAGCCAGAACCTTAGAAAGTGAATATTTCAAGATATCTATAGCAACAGCTTTTTCAAAAAGGTAAAGGTATTTAATGGAGAATCTAAGGAACTTTTGATCATCTAAGTTGGAAAGATACAAAGAATGGTTTGGGGTTGAAGTGTTTGGGGTGATTAAGGTTGGTTTGTTTTGGTAATAGAAACAATCTGGGAGTTCTTCAGATCTTAACATGTCTTGTTCTTTTTTTGAAGGTGTAAGAAAGAAAATTTTGATTGAAAGACAAAGGATTGAAAGAGAGATAAAAGGGAGGGGAAAGAACAGTGGGGTAGGGTAAGATCTATGGGTGGATATGGTGATTGTACGATCAGATTCCTTTGAGACAGTGGAGGACGGTGGGGGGGGGGGGGAGAGAGGTTATGGAAGTGAGTTTATATTAAGTCCATGACTTTTTTCAAAATTATTTTTATATTTCGTTTTGATCGCCACTTCTTAATTAAGCACTTTTATTCAGACATTGACAATGCCAAAACTGGTTGGTTCTTTTTTTTTTTTTTTTGTGGATGGTGGCGTGGGTGGAAGATTCTTGATTTACTGACACGAAGTTTAGCTTTGGGCTAATGGTGTGTGTGTGTTTTGCTTTGGTCTTGTAATGATTTTGGCAAATATAATGGACTATGTACAAATCTCTTACATAAAACCAAAACCAATCTACTCCAACTAGAGACCAAAAGCTAACGAATGCTCTTGTTGTTAGTTCAAATTTTGATTTATTATAATATGATTTGATTATAAAAAATCAATAAATCGAATTGGAATGACATGAATAAGTAACTAACAGTGACCTGCAATTGAAATAATCCAAACACGTAATGAGATTTAAGAAAACTTAGGTCTCAAATTTGAATTATCTAAATCAAAACGATTCAAATTTAAAATAATCTAAATATGTAATCAAAAACAAATTGAAATAATAAGAACTTGAAATAATTTGAATCCATAACGAGTTGGCTAAAAAATGAACAAGGGTTAGTATACCGTTTCAAATGATCCGAATGATTCGAACCCAGAACAGCTTCAAACCGTTTTTTTATTTAGTCAATGGTTAATATACGGTTTTGATACATAAGTTTGGCTTCGATGTTCAGTTTGATACCCAACTAAATAGTATCATGTAGCCTAATGAACAATGGCAAATCTAGAAATTCTTTTAGGAGGGGCATGAATTCAATTACAAATATATTAGAGGTCAAAATATAATTTTAACATGTATTAGTTTATTATTTCATCATTTTTGGAAAGGAGTGAACATAATTTTTTTCATTGGGGGAGTGCAATTTTACTATATAAATTTGTAATTTAATGGGAGGAGGGCAGCCAAGGCCTTTGCTTGCCCCCTTTGTATTCTCTCCTGCTAATGAATACTTGACACGTGTGCTCTAGTAAAAAATTACATAGGTACTTAATTGGGACAGAAAAAGTTTAAGTACCAAATTAAACATTAAAGTTAAACTTAGGTATTTAATTGGGTAAAAAATACTCAAGTATTAAATTGAAAAAATTTAGGCACTAAAATGAATATTAAAAATAAACTCGAATACAAAATTAAACATTAAAACTAAACTCAAGTACTAAATAATATATTAACAGTTTAATTAAACTCAAGATAATTAAGGGCTATTTTCATGGTTGCCCTTCAAAAACCTTGGCATCGGTCTCATGTTAGCTATTTGCCTATTAGGTGGCGCACGTTTAAATTTTAAATGGAAGGCATAAGTGGTCCATGTTATTGCCTATTTTAAAGGACAAAAAACAGAGTATATGCCACAATAAAGAACAAAAAGAGAGTGGAAAAAAAATCCAAATTAAGGAAATTGACGAAACGTTATTTGAAGAAATGGGAATTTGGTATTTCAGACAATGGATTGCACTTCGTTTCCTGTTTGGGTGTTGGGGAACTTATATTATCAGTTTGCCAGAGTGGCCTTATCATGGTTTCATGTGCTGTCTTACTTTGTGTAATGAAAATTTTGATTATGTTTTTGTAAGAAAATGAGTTGTAGATACCCCGTAATATATGTATGTATGCATCTAACATAAAGCGTGCTTGCTCTATATTTTAATTATGTGGTTGAGGATTTGATTCTTACTTATAAAAATGGAATATATTTTGTAGCCAACCGTTTATCTCTTTGAAGAACACCCATAGCAAGGGGATTAGTCATTGCTATTGGTGATGGATACCCTAATTTCAATCAAATATATAATATATGTATGGATGAATCATATAGATTATTTCTTTTAGAAGAAAAACTAGACAAGGTTAATATAATTGACATGCAAGATGAAGTTAAGAATTTTATTTAGGGGAAATTGAAATAAAATTATAAAAATCTGGAGGGATTAAGGCTAAAAGTTTTGTGATAAAAAAGCTTTAAATTGCAATTTGTTAGAGGGATCAAAAATACAAAAAAAAACCATTTATTTAGGTGCTAAAAGGTTTAATTTAAATGATTTATGTTTTAGGAGGGGTTAAATAAAGATTTTTCAATTTTATTAAAGGGACAAGGCCACTATCTACTTCTAGCTTCGACATTGTTGACATGGTAAATTTTCATACAAACATGAAAATTAACATAGCAAAATGACGGTTTCTGCCATGGTAATAATTTGAGATTGATTTGGAGGGACTTAGGTTAAAAAAGCTTAAATTGCAATAAATTTTTAGAGGGTCAAAATAATAGTTTTTTCATTTATTCAAAAGCTAAAAAAAATGTAATTTGAATCATTTATGTTTTAGGAAGAGTTAAAAAGACTTAAGTTCAGCATAGCAAAATGATGGTTTTTGCCATGGTAAAAACTTTGACATTGATTTGGAGGTTGACACATACTATAATTTTGAATGAATGACAAGTTAATTTTTGACATGTTTCGAGGAAGCAAAACAAGGTTGCGGATTGTATAGCAAAAATGTCAAATGGAGATTTGAATATGAAATGTTATTCTATTGAGCCACCTGAGGGCATTCGAACTTTATTGAAGAATGATATTTAACAGTTTAGAATAAGGTCAGACTCTCAGTAGAGTCATGTATTTAGAAGGTTTACTTCTATTTCTTTTAACAAAAAAAAAAGAAGGATTTTTTTAAACAAAGTTAAAATATGTCATAAGTATCTATATTTGTCACAAATTTGAAATTTAGTTTTTCTACTTTTTAGATTTCAAAATTTAGCTTCAACTATTAATACTATTAAATTTATCGGTGTTACATTTTGAAATAAAAAAATTCACTTGGTAACCATGCAACTATAAATTTACATCGCAATAAACCTGAATTTAACAAAATAACTTTAATATTGTTAACAGTTGAACCTAAATTTTAAAATCTAAAAGTTAGAAGGACACCATTCTAAATTTTCGAAGAATACAAATATTTTTATGGCATATTTTAACCTTTAAACAAATATGCTTTGGAATACAAATCCCATCACTTTTTAGGCAAATTAATTTGTTCTAACAAATTGGACTGTTAAGGTTCAATTACCAAAAAGATTCAACAAGTTGACACATTTGAACACTAATTGTGCTACTTTCTTTTAGCTAAAGCTTTTTGGTTTTTGATTTCCAATTTCAACCAAGTTTAGTTGATTGAAATAATGGAATGCGATTCCTGTTGTCGACACAAGTAGTCAAAATTTGGCATCATCATATTGCAATATCCAATTAAAATAAGCAAACTTTTATGTACAAAGAAATTTAAAAATACTAATTTACAGTTATTCAAATCTTAATTTATAATCAAGAGCGTAGTTAGAATTAATTCCTCATAAAATTATTATTCAATTTTCCCTCACTAAAACAATTTCCTAGCTTAACTCTTACATTTGGGTCTCGTTAAATCATTGCCAACTAACATACCATAAACATGATTGTGAACTCATGGGTTTTTGGGAGTGCTGCTAGGCCAAGAGTTAGGATTCTAGTTCGTATATTACGCCAATTTCAACCATGTTGACATAATTTAACAATATTAGCTATTCAAACTAACTAATAATATTATAAAAGTAAAGGATTAAATTATGTCAATCAAATTTGGCTATAATAGAGGGATCAAAACTAGAATTTAGCCAAAATCTCAGGTGGAATCCACTTTCGGTAGGGAACTTCGTTCACCATTCCATGGAAAGCAAAAGAATCAGACCTCTCGATTTTCCCTTTTTTAACTCTAATTTGACATTGGGGTCAAAAGAGAATAAGTTCTAAAGTATATGCTATATGATCCATGGAGATTTTATATACAAGATAAAAATCATGCGCATCGATTTAATCAATAATCAAAATTTATAATTGCTAATCGATCTTATTTAATAATTAAATAATTTATGAAATTGAATTAACCATCATAATTGATTCCATCAAATCAACTATAAACTATTGATTAATTTAATTAAATTGATTTCAACCGAATCTTCCTCCCAGTAAATATCACTTTTATGTTGGAGACAAGGCAATCTCCAAACCCAATATTCCTCTCCCTGGCTGCGATGCCGATTCCCAAAACCCAAATGCATAGGGTGAAGTGAATGGAGACCAAATCCAACCTATACATTGCTTAAGCCTATGATCAAAGTCAATTTAGTTGGGCGGACTGGAATAGATTTGTGATCATAAATGAGGAGATGCTTCTTGAAGTTTAAGTTAAGAGTGAATCCTACCACAAGTAACGTGACAAATGATTTATGCTTAGGAGTTTTAGTTCACAGTTCACACCAGTTTCGAATTCAGTTGATGTTAAGTAAAGTTTAATCATATGATTATACATATCAATCCTCTTAATTACAATAAAATATCATATAAATAGACATGAATCTTTATCAATTACACTGAGATTCATGTGTGGACCTCTCAATAAAAAAATATATTCTCCAATCACATTCTGTAGCACGTGTTTAGGGCCTTCCATTATTCTATCTTAAATTCTCTCGCATGAAATACTTGTATGGCTAATAAAAAAAATGCAAAAAAAAAAGTCATAATAATGTCTTGGTTCAAAACCTATTAAGCATATGTATTTTTTATTTTTATATAAAAAATATAAAAAGATAAAAACACTTTTAAAGTAATCTAATCTACTTTAAAAAGTAATAGAATTTTAATTATTATTCAGTTGAATTAGTGTTAAGTTATCTCGGCATCGTTGTGTTAACCTCCATTGTCCCGTCATACTAAAACATTATCTCAATAGGGAAAAAAAAGGGTTTCATTATTAGCCGTTGAAATCTAACCTACTAAAGCTGTTCAATGGTCACTAATTTTGATGATTCATTTAGAGGCATTACATTAGACAGTCCAAATTGATGATTCTAATTCACTCACTCTCTCTCCACAAGACAATCTAATATATTGGGTTGGACCAGGAATTCAATGTCATCATCGGCCATGGTTGCCATTTTCATTTCTCATTGGTCTAGAATCTAAAGCCCACTATGTTCTCAATGACAAAGACTACACTTTTTTATATAATGAGACCCAACAACAAAACGGAAGGGGAGGGCGGAGTGATCATTGGCAAGGGGTCAAACTTTCCATCCAACAGACTTTGAGTAAATCACGAAGTCGGAAATTATTTTTGAAATGTAATTTTATTATTATATTAATATAAATTTTTTATAAAATTTAAAGAATTTAATTAAAAAATTATTATTTAGAGGGTCAAAGTACAATTTGACCATTTACTAATTTATAATTTTATAAAATATAAAAAGACCAATATGATATTTTCTCACTTTAGTCGGGGATTCTAGCTCCTGCCAGCCCTCTTTTGGTGCCACCTCTGATTCAAGTTATTCGAGTTGGTGAGTTCAATTTTTCATCCTAACTTAATTTGAATTTTTTTTAATCGAGTAGAGTGAAATGAAATTTGAATCGAGTTGAATAAATTTATCTTAGTTAAATTAAAAGAAAAATAAACAAGTTAAATATAAATCTTGTTGACAATACAATTAAATTTCCAATTAGAACACATTAATTCGAGACTATATATATAGGGGCAAATTTGAAGGGAGTAGGCAGGGCCTTCCCCCCCCCCCAAATGATTTTTTTCAATTTAGTCCTCTTATAAATAAATAAATTATAAATTAGTATATAGTAAAAATACTCTTTGATCCCCTAAAATGAAAAATTTTCAATTTAGTCCTCTTATAAACAAAGAAATTATAAATTAATATATAGTAAAAATTACACTTTAGCCCCGTAAAAATAAAATATTTTTATAGTCTCTTCAAAACTGATGAAATTATAAATTAATACATAATAAACTTATATTTTGATCTATGAAAAAATATAATTAAATTCTAATCTTTGCTAAAAAAAATTTAGATTCATCCTTGCATATATATTTGAAGTAAAATAAGAGAAAAAAATATTTAGCAAGATAAATTGGCACGTCTGGTTTCAGAAAACATTTTCTATGTTTATTTTCAAACCACCTCTATATTTGTTTCAACTATTTAAAATTTCAACATAGATTTGGATAAAAGTTAAATCCCTAAAGAGGGAAATGGGTCCACTTTTGATTTGGTAGTGTCTCTCTTTTCCCACCCCGCATGCTGTTGACGTTGAATAAAGAGTTTATTTGTGAAGTCGAGCCTAGATTTGATTTTAAAAATTTTAAGCTTGAGTTCAGCCACTCAAATGATAAAAAATGTTAAATCCAATTCCGACTCAAAGCAGGCGAAGTCAAATCCGCAAGGTGAATTTGCTCGACTCACCCACACATGTGGCAAAATTCAGCTTTGTATTGTGTTGGCAAGTGCTAACCCTTCGACTTGGTTCCCCTTTTAACCCAACTACTCTTCTTTTTTCCTTTTACTTGAGGGGTCACATCCTATGAAGTATGTCCTAAAAAGACTGATATATATAGGCTTTGGCTTTAACTGTTAAAAAGCTTCGAAAGTACTTCCAATGTCACTTGGTTAAGTAGGTAATATTGTAAAATTAATATGGAGGTTTTTGCATTAAAAAGTTAGATTATAATTTGTCTTTTTTATTTAAGAAATGAGTAAATTTATTTTTATACTTAAATTAAAGAGTAAATTTATTATTTTAGTTAAAATTTTCATTTATTTTTATTGTTAAAAATTGGCATAACTGACAAAATAACTAGACAGTTTCACATGGCGTGTCACATGTACCTCATGACGACGAATAAGGACCAGTCTTTAATAATAAAATTGGATAAAATTTTTAATAAAATAACTAGTTTGCTCTTTGATCTAATGTATAATGATTAATTTGATCAATTTTTTAAAAGAACAGGCAAAATACAATCCGACTTCTAATAAAAGGGCCTTATGATACCTTACTAGTAATGTTCTATCACTTTGATTATTGAATGTAAAATTGATTTAACTCAATTTAATTATATAAAACAAAGTTAAAGAACTCAAGTTTATCCAACTCAAATTTTAAAATGACCTAAACTAGTATCATAAAAATTTTAAATAATTCAAGTTGAAAACAATCTAAACACAAAAATCGAAATGATTTGAATAAGTAACTTAAAATGGCCAAAACAGAAGACTCCACTGAATAACTCAACTGAAAATCAAAATGACTTGAATATGAAAACCAACCCAAATTCTAACATAACCCAAACTAGAAATAACTAAATAAAAGAGTCTAAATCTGGAATGACCCTAAACTTATAATGATTTACAATTAATATAATTCGAACAAGTAACTCGAAATGACCTACAAAATGACTTGACAAAAAACCTGATTGACAAATCAAAATAACTCAAATCTAAAAATTAACCTAAACTTTAAATGATACGAATTCAAAATAATTCAATCCTAAAATAATCTAAAATTTTAAAATGCAAATTTACCCAACTTCCACCTTTGTGCTTGAAGAATTACGTTTTCTAGCTTTATCTACCACTTGTAAGAAATCAAATAAGCAGGTAAGATCGGATCACTAAAAAGGAACCGATCAGCTGATTGATTAATGATTTTCCATTGCATATAAACCTTCTTTATAAGACCCTTATTGTTTCTTAGTGAGTGTACTATTATTCTTCTTCTTATTAAAATAATGATGAAAGAATCTTTTTCACTATTTTTAATTACTGCATATATAATATTGGAATCTTATTCAATTGTTTTCTTATATATTCATCTTCATTCCAATTTCTAAAATTAAATAATTATCACAAAATTAATTAAGAGTATTATAGTAGCATCTATTTAAAGATCTTATTATAGTAAAATCCTGTGGGGTCCTTTTAAATCACCGTTGATCATGCCATGTAGGAGTTGCACTGAAAAATATGACTTTACTTTTTAACCAATTCAACCTGTTTCAATACTAAAGAATGAGAGACTGATTTCGAGAGAAAAACAACATATTTAGCAACCGATTTAACATGTTATAAGCCACCAACACAATTTTTTAGTTTCTGATGTGGCTTGATCAAATAGCTACAATCTCTTTATTTCTGTCTTTTAATCAAAACCATTTATTTAAAAAGAATCTCATGGGATCCTACTATAAAAATATCTCACATTAGACGTTATCATGTACATTTACTATAAATAAAATGTTCTAATTTCATTGATTAACTATTAGCTTAAACATTAAATAGCAGTTTAAGTATGATGTAAAACATATTTAAAGCAAAACGTAAACAAGTATCTACCATGCATAAATAGAAAAAGAAGAAGAAATATTTGGTTTACATTGTGTTTCTTTAACACGATCCAAACTGTAAATACAATAAATATATTTATTATTTAAAATTTGATTCATATATTTTAAATATGGTTATTAAGGGTTTTAAATAACAGCTACTATACTATTGTGAGACTGAACCAAAATTTTCTGCAAGATCTATGGGAATTTTCTTGGAAAAGAAAATTATTAAAGACTTAAAGTTCATGGATTCTTTGTCAGCTTCTGGGCATTCTTTTTGATAAAAAAAAGTACAGTTCACATGCATGCATGATTTTCTGATTTAAAAAACAACAGTTTGCTTTAGACAATTAAGGTTTAGAATACTTTTATATTCCCATTACTTTCATTGAAAGGTTGAATGTAGGTCAAATTCAGTAAAATTTTCCACATATATATACACACACTTTTGGGCTTTTATATATTCATTAGATAGAATATTAATCAAGCATACTTTGAATGTAATTCTCCTTATGGAACTTTTCAAATTAAAACTAAGAAAGGACAACCGGAATTTTGGGTTCCATTCCCACAATTTCCAGCTACTTTAATTTCTTATAGTTTAATTACATGATTTTCTCTAAGAAATTAAATTATTAATTTATGATTAGAACTCTAATCTAAATTTATTTAAAGGTGCCATTGTATCTTTATTTTGACAAGCCAATTAGCAAGGGTTTTCTTTGAAGACGACAAGATGTAGTCGCATATTAATTTTGGTGAGACTTTCATGGTAACTATAAACAGAATTTTGTTCCCAAGTTAGAACTTTGCTTTCGAGGTTTGGGATAGTACATTTAGTACTTTTAGGTTTATTTTCTCTATATTGTACTATCATTTGATTAATTATTTAGTGAAAAGTCGATACCTCCTTTGTCCGTGGTTTTTTTCTCTTTGAGATACGAGTCAATGTGGAGATTTGTAGGGTGTGCCTCATAATTATCAGATGTTTTACAAATACTTAGGAAGATGTTTGAGGATTTGTCGAAGAAGAGGTAAAATAGAGGCAACGTTACGACGTGAAGACAAGTGATGTTGCGACGAAACCCCAAACGAACGTGGCGGTGACATCATGATAAGCATGCATGGGACGTCACGACGATTTCTCCAAGTTATATAGTCGCGTTTTAGACTTCAAGCAAGACTGCTTCTCCTAGTTGCACTCTGATTATTCCAAGGATATTTTAGAATGATTAGAACTCGAATCTAAGCATATTTAAAGGAGCCATTGTATCATGTTTTGAGGGCGACAAGATGTAGTCACATGTGAGTTTTGGTGAGAGTTTTGTGGTAATTATGGAGAGTATTTTATACCTTTTTTTGAGCGCCCTATGAGATTTAGGATTTTATTTACCGGTTTGCTCTTTGAGATTTTGAGCTTTGTATTTAGGGTTTAGGGTAATATACGTTTAGTACATGTAGATTTATTTCTTCATATTATGCTCTCGTTTGTTTACTCATTAGTGAAAAGCTGGAAGCCTCCTTTGCACGTAGTTTTTTCCTCTTTGAGGGTTTTTCATGTAAAATATTTGTGTTCTTTCTTCTTCATTTTTATTATCTTGTTGTTTATTCGGGTCAGTCCCCAATAATAATGTTTGATACTTTCTCATGATAAAATTCTAATAATGTAATTGTTGGGACTGTGATTGCGAGGAATGTAATATTACATTGTTTGGTATTCATAAGAAAATACTAATTAAAATCCGAAGAAAGTTGTATTTATAAGTTTGGTTCATTAAACACTTTACTAGAAATGATATAATAAATTTTGAAAATACTGCCATTGAATAAAATGTAAAAACATTTTTATGATATATATTATTAACAAAACTTAATTTATTATTAGCAAACATTAATTTAATCTATTTAATTTAAAATGATATTACTTTATATGTTTTAAATAAAATAAATTAATACATTTATCTCACAATTAATATATGATTAATTTAAACTATTTAAAATGTATTTAAATTAAAATTTAATTTCATCGTATTTAAAATAAATTTAAAATTAAATAAATTTTATAATTTTGTGCTGAAAAATATTTTTATGCAATATTTTAATCAATGGGTCAAAATTGTATCCGTCCCTGATTTAATCTACTTCCCTTTTTTCCCCTCCTACTGGAATATTTTGAAAATTAAAAGTAATTTCACCTAGAAAAAGTAATCGTAATGTTTTCCTTGGTATTTTCGAGATTTTGTCTTATTTCCCCTTTTCACGATTTCTAAAGATTATGTCCACTTTGTATTATTTGGAGATCCTGTTTCGAACACAATTTTCTTTTATGCAATATTTAAAATGGTTTCCTTTTCGACAATATAATGTGTTTAGATATGTACAATTGAAATGAAAATTAAAGTTTCTCGTATACATATGAACCACAATTCAAATTTCATGTGTATAATTACACCAAATCAAAGTTAATGTATCAAATTACACATTAGATCAAAGTTCATATATAAATTTGATATTTATTCTAATCTGAAATATTTACCAGAACTTTGAGATACCTTACCTCAACTAGTAAACTCCAATGATCCGAACTTGAAATGACCCAAATCTAATTAATCTGATCTAAAATTGATTCGATTGTTTTAAAACTAGAATTAATCCTATCCCATTAGCAAGTTGAATTATATGTAATTAACTTTTGCATATTCTATTGCAGGGAATTTGGAGAATTTGCATTTGAATTATGAAGTCTTTAGAATCAAGTTGAAGGGAGAAAGAAGCCCTACCTTGTCAGCTGGTAGGCGAAAAGGAAAATCTGATTGGGACCAAACCCTTGGATTAAATGCTTTAGGTTAAAATATGATTAAGTCATTGTACTTTTTGTATATTTAGAATTTAGTCCCTTTATCTTATTACAAGGTATTTAATCCCATTACCTTTTTGGATTTAAAATTGCAAGTCCAATTATTAACACCATTAAAATTCTTTTATTAAATTTAAGTTCATTACAATGTCAATTTCTTTGTTACATGATTATCAAGTGAATTTTTTTTTATTTCAATATTTCAAACTAGAAAATTTAACAGAAGAAGTTAATCAGGGGCAAAGCTCCCCGAAAATAGAAAAATTGTGCCTATCCCCTTTAAAATCTAAAAAATTATAGGTTGATACATAGTAAGATTGTATTTTGACCCCCTAAAATGATAAAATTATGGTTTAATCATGCTAGAACTGTAAAGTTATAAGCTTATAATGGAAGAATTACTTTTTGACTCATAAAAGTTTATAGTTTAATTTCAACTCCTACAGAAAAATTTCCCAACTTCACTCCAGAGTTCAACGATGTTAACAATTGGGCATAAATTTTGAAACCTAACAAGTAAATAAATTAAAATTTTAAAAATAAATATAGAAAAATTAAATTTCAAATATACAAAAACTCGTACCATATTTTAACCAATGCTTTATTACCCAAAGCAATAGGAGAAAAGACATGAGAAAATAATCAAAAGTCATGGGAAAATAAAAATTGAACACTTTTGCAAAAGCTGAAAATAGACTACTGTCTCTTGACCCTACAAAAACTGACCATTCTTTATTATATTGTTTGAAATTACGTGAGGAATTTATTAAATTAATAAAAATTTCATATCTTTCATATTTCTCGAGAGCAGAATTTTGTTGCAAATTGGTTAGCTAAATATAGTATTCGTAATAATTTCATGGTGACTGTTTTGATTCAATCAATGGCTGAAATTAGCTAAATGAGGTAGGTGTGATTCTAAGTGGGAAATAAAATTAAATAGAAGAGTTTATAAAATAAATTTTCCTAAGAAATGGAAATTTCTCAATCTAAGCATAAATTACGAATATTGAGACTTGAAAAGCTAATAATTGTATTACATGAACCAATAAATGTTTACATTTTAAAAAAGAGAGTTTAAGCTTAAACATTAAAGATGACATTATTGAAAAGAATAATTATGAAGCGGACGTACCCTAATTATTATTTCCCTTTTGCAAATGGACTCAAAAACTAAATAATTGTTTTTGACTTTTGGTGTACAAAATTTGTGTCCTTGCAAACTGTTTTCACTTTGCCACCTAATTTTGGCTGATTTAAAGGAGATGTTCTATTTCGACAAGAATTTTCTATATATCTTCAATATTGTGTATATATATACACTTTCAATAGGAAAACATGATTTTTACGAGATACATATAGTTTCGAGATCTTTATCTGTAAAAATTCAAAATTTTTAATTTGGAGTTGATCTCCAATTGAATCTTTCAATGATTATAAGAGAAGATCTACAAAAGTAAGAAAATAAATTTTGTTCTCTCTCTACTTGTGCTTTGTGGGAAATTTGAGAAACTAGAAATGAGGTTATTTTTAACATACAAATCCTTGAATTGATAAAAGGCTAATGATTATCCTATTAAATTTGAGTATTATTATTCGAATTAATTAAATTATTTATCGGATATATGAATTCATTAAATATTCACATATAGTAAAATTAATTTTTTAATAATAAAATAGACAATAAATTTGAATATTCGAACTCATTATCCATAAAAATAAAACAGTTTTGACTAATAGATATTATCCACAAAATTAAAAGAATTTGAATAATACATATAGACTAATATCCCTTATTCCTTTTGAATTCACCACGAAAAGTAATTAAAATATCCAAATATCAAAATGAATCAAATATTTACAAATATTTAAACCCACACCTCCATTTCCGAAACATTTGAAGACACAAGTGGAACAATAGCCTAAGCAACTTGGGGCTCTCTCAAGTAACATCAAATTTATCAATTAGTAACACCCAACAAACATATCAGCTTTTGAAAGCTACTCCTACCTCTCCACCAAGCATTTATGTTACAAATAAAGAGAAAGAACCTTTCAAAGACCGACCAAAAGCTCTTCCTTAAAGCCCAAACCATCCCCTTGGAGCACTTCTTAACCATAAATTCTTTGTTAGCTTTTTTTGCAATTTTATTTTTGGGTTGCATGGATCATTCCACCTTGTATTATACGTATGTGGGGAGAATATTTAATGTAGTGTATGAGTTTGATACATCATCAATGAATAATAATAACACATTCTAAATGAGTAAAACAAAAAATAAGGGAAAACTTATATATACAAATAAATACTGATAACATCATTTAAACATAATTGAATAATAATTAATTGTAAATAGATACTAAACTCTTAAACTTTACACTCTAAAACTGAGACCTTAAATCTTAAACTCAATACCCTAAACCTTAAACTTGAGATCATGAATCTTAAATCTTAAACTCAAGAATTATTTTTGTACTGAAATTAGGATATTCACTATTGGTGTTAATGACTAATCCCCTTACTATAAATGCTCTTCGAAGAAGTAAACAGTTAACCACGAAATATATTCCATTATTATGAGTAAAGATTTAACTCTCAACCACATGATTATGGAACGAGATGAGCAACTACTACACTACACCTCTTGATTTAAATTTGGGAGTTACTAATACATGGTTTCATTATATTCGGGGGGACCGCTTGCATTTGTCACCCATAAATAAAATTACCATGAACAAATTGTGTATATTTACACGAAGTAAACACTTACAACACTTTACTCTTCCAAAGGCAATAATTGAGGCAGATGTGATATTTTTAGCAACCCATTACTTTTTTTAAATCTTGGAAGCATTTCTTTCAATAATTAATAATACTATATAGCTATTTAGCTATCTAATGTATAGTCCTTTTGTTATTGCAAATTAATATTCCCCAAATATGCATGGTGACTTTTGTTTTATGTTACATTTCAAGTTTGATTTTCTCCACCTTTCTATTGCAATCAATGATATAAAGTGCTAGCAACTTGTTTGAAATCTAGGGGCGGTTGTAAAGGCTCAAGTTGTGCCTTCCACTTTATTAGTACTGTAAAAATTTTATTGGACAATTCAATTAAATCGATTCGTATAATATTTTAATAAATAACTTAAAATAAAATAAAAAAATCGAAATTTGAAAACTAAGGTTAAAAAATATCATTCGAATCAGTTTTTCATATGTTTTGGGTTTTATTTGTTGTATTTCCTTTTTTTTTTTTTAATTTTGAACCATGGTGACTAGTTGACTCATTCAATAATGAATATTTTTGTTAGAGTTATTATTTATTGGATTTTTTTTTGTAACAAGAAATAACTAGAAAGCAAATGCAAAGACACCAAATTAATTAGAAGTAACAATCATAGAATCAAGATCAATTTTGAGAAGCTCCTGTAATAAGATTGGGGCCTCATCATAATTCCTGCTTCCCGATTTAGCCATCAAATTAGTTACTCTATTATGTTCCCTAGGGATAATTGAAAACGAACCCTCTAATTTCGGCAAAAAAGTTGACTAATCAAACGTAACTCCGATAACATAGTACCCGCACCACCAGCTAAGATAGTTTTCACATCTAAAGTATTATCACACTCCAATTCCAATTGCCTAAAATCAAATGCCCATGCTAAATTGAGGCCTTCTAATATAGCTCTTACCTCAATTTTGAAAATTGAATCCTTCCCAATCCGCATAGCAAAACTACACATCCAATTGGCATCATGGTCTCTAACACTCCTCCAGTCGCAACAGTATTATTACTTTTTGACAATGCACCATCAGTGTTCAATTAATTGGATAGTTTAAACTTTTAATTTTATCGTTATAAAATGATTTTTTTATGTTACTAATTATAAAAAAAAGTATAAATTCTATTATGGGAATAACAAAGATGGATGATGGTAAAAATAAGATTGATTTTCCCTTCATTGATGTCTTTTTCTCTTTGCTTTATTTTGATGAAATGTCAATTTTAGCTTCTCACTTTTCTTATTTTCAAAGTGAAGAATATTTATATAAATATATACTTTTCAGGTCACAAGTTATAACAAAACAAAGTTAGGTCCTCACTCTATATCAAAAATATATACATATTGCTATTCTAGCATGTCAATGTTAATTTTTCATCTACAAAATTACTGTTTATAGACTTTATTCAACCAACTTCACAAAAGGTCCAAATATTCGACCTAACTTTCTCTTGAAAATCCACAATGTCACATTCATAATTACTATAGCATACCTTACAACATTAATTTTCTTTTGGGTCAAATTCTGCTACTAGTCCCTATACTCCACGTTAAGTTGTAGATTTAATCATTATACTTTAATTTAGTCAATTTTAGTCATTATACTTTGTCAATCAATTAATTTAGTTCCTGTATTTTTCGAATTTCGATATTTCAGCTTTGATGTAAACGTAAACGACAATCATTAAATCGATTAACTAACATTTTTATGAGTAATACGCAAAAAATAACATGCTGACATGCCATTACACTTGTAATATAATGCATACCCCATTATATTCTAAAAATAACAAAACATAATAAATTCAATAATTACCGTTTCGTTGAACTCAGTTTTTAAAATTTAAAATATATATATATATAGATGTTAAATATGTACAATAAATAGCAAAATTTAACTAGATTATCTCCACTTATTTCTTATTTCCTTGGATTAAATATATATATTTTTTGTTGCCATATTGTGGGATTGGGCGATGAACATGTTCCTTCAAGTTTCAATGTTGTCGGCGAAACAAAAAAATCACGTGCATTCTACAAATCCTCCGTTGAAGTGGGGTTCAGAATAAAATCGATAAAATTTCCAACATTTGATTTGAATAGTAGTATTTGGTTCGGTTTTAATCTGGTTATTAATTAAATATATTTGATTCGGTTTGATTTTTTATTCATATATTAAAAAATTGTAATTATTTAAATCAAATCGGATTTTTTTAAATTGATTTAAATTAAACAGTTATTACCCTAGTTGAAGTAATTTAGAAAAAACGTATATTTTGTTAATCTATAAATTTAATATTTTGCCTTTTACTAAAACAATTAAAATAATAATTTCTATTACATTTTCGATTTAAATATTTAGATCTGATCATTAAAACATTAGTATATTTTGTTGAAATTCACCAACATAACATATGATTAGGCTGCTATTGTATGACAATTGATGAAAAATAAACATGTTTGAATCGAAAATTTTAATCTCTTTGCGTTTTTGGAAGAGATAAAATAAACATTGATGTTCTATTTTTGTAATAAAGCAAAAGCAAAAGCTTAACTCAATTATGGTAACACAAAGGGAAAAGTTGGAGATCAACTAGGAAACTGGTTTTACTTTTAGGTAATAATGAATGGAATATGCTAAAGTATATGTTTAAACATTTGTAGTGTTGAAATTTTAAAATCTAGAGTTTTTAAAGTTGAGTATTATTTTATGTAAATTTTGTATATGTTTTGTCTCTTTTTATACTAGTTTAATCTCGTTTAGTTTGGGTCATGTTCAAGGCCACTTTTATAATCTGTTGTTAATTGTTGCCAATAAATTGAGGTAAAAATATCATGAAAGACATCAAACATGAAGGCCCTAGTATTAAGAGTTGGATTGCATTTTCTCTATTTACTCAAAAAATGGGCAAATTAGTTCATATACGTTAGATCAAAGAGCAAAAATGGTTCTTCTATTAAAATTTCCATCCATTTCTACTATTAAAAACTGATCCTTGTACATTAGAATGAGCTATAATGGCATACCACGTGTAGTTGTTGATAAGATTCTTCAACCACCTTGATCTTGTTGTTGGGATTCTTCCTTTTCTTTAGTAATATTATCAGCTTTATTATCCATCATTTAAAGTTCAAATATATTATTGTTAAATAGTTTGTTATTCCTCTACGTATATATAGGTTGGTATTGTTTAACAAGAGTGATATGAATAAAAACCTTCTTCTCTTAATTACTTTCAGTTTCTCTCTTTCTATATGGTATCAGTTACCTATCTCAAACGAGGTTAAGTTTCGATTCCAATGGCAATTGACAACTCCATTTCCAACCCTTTTGACTCTAACAATCCCCTCACCATAGTCACAATCTAGAACTCTATCAAACTCAACTCCACCAATTATCTTTCCTAGAAAACCCAAATTGAATCCATCCTCATAGGCTATGACCTCTTCAAATTCATTGATAGCACACATCCTTGTCCACCAAAAACTATCACTACCGATAACACAACCTCCACTAATCCGGCATATCAAACATGGCTACTATAAGACAAACTCTTGTTTGGTGCATTAGTTGGCACCATCTCCTAAAACCTTATACCTCTAGTCTTACGGTGCACAACCTCAGCTGAAACTTGGACGGTCCTTGCCAATACTTATGCTCGTCCATCTCATGGCCATATCAAACAAATCAAAGATAATCTCAAAAACATTTCCAAAGGCTCTCAAACTATCACCGACTCTATGCAAGCTATTAAAATCAAAGCCGGTGAGCTTGCTACTGTTGGTAAACCGTTAGATGCAGAGAATCTTATTGAAAAAGTCCTAGAAGGGCTTGATAACACCTTCCAACTAGTTATCGATGCTGTCAATAGTCGAGATACTGCCATCACCTTTGATGAGTTGCATGAGAAGCTGATCAACAGAGAGCTCGCCTTACACAACTCCTCCTCAAGTGTATCAGTCACCGCCTACTCAATTCACACTCAACGCTCTAACTAGTGGTTTCACCGATCTCCTACGCCCTCTGCATCTTAATAGTACGATAAACCTATGCGTCCTTTTTTGGGCAAATGTCAATGGTACCGAACTCAGGGGCATGTTGTCACTCAGTGCTCTCTCTTTCCCCAGCAGTTCCCGAATGTAGTCGCACCTCCACATCAGGCCAACTCATCGACATCTCGTACGCCTCCACCATGGTAACCTCAAGCTCATGTAGCTACCTCCAATTCCTTATGCTCTGATCCTTGGCTATTAGACAGTGGTGCAACACACTATATCACAATTGATCTCCAAAATCTATCTGTTCACAATCCCTACACTGGCTCGGATGAAGTAATGATTAGTGATGGCTCTAGTGTTCCTATTGCTCACTCTGGTTCTATCACTCTTCCCACTTACTTTCACTCATTTACTCTATCTAATGTCCTCTATGCTCCTAATATGAAATGCAATTTAATTTTTATGTCTCAATTTTGCAAATCGAACAATGCTTCTATTGAATTCTTACCTTCTTCTTTTCTTGTCAAGGATCTAAAGATTGGGGCAATTCTTTTCCAATGTCAATGTAAACATGGTGTCTATGAGTGGCCCTTAAACTCCACCCTGTTACTTGTTTTCTTTATACTAAAGACAACACCTCCTGTCTGGCATCACCAACTTGGTCACCCATCTCTCTCGATATTTAAGTAGATGATTTCCTTTTTTCATTTAGATGTTAACACATCTTCTCTGTCAGATACATATTGTAATGTCTGTCACTCTAATAAAAGTCACAAACTTCCTTTCTCCGCTTCCACCTTATCATCTTTATCCCCTCTTGAATTAGTTTTTACTGATGTATAGACCTCTCCAATACACTCTGTTGAAAACTTTAAATATTATATAATCTGTGTCGATCACTTCACCAAGTAAATATGGTTGTATCCTTTAAGGTGCAAGTCTAAGGCTCATGATACTTTCACCCGTTTCAAAGTCGTTGTCAAAAAGTTCTTCAACACTGAAATTAAAACAATTTATTCAAACAATGGCGGTAAATACCAAGCCTTATTTTCGTTTTTCAACATCAATAGAATTTCCCATCTTACATCTCCTCACACCTCTGAGCATAATGCCTTTGCTGAGCGTTGACATCAACACATAGTAGAAACTGGTCTCTCCCTTCTTTCCCATGCCTCAATGCCTCTATCCTATTGGTCATATGCCATTTCCACAACCATTTATCTTATAAACCGTATGCATACGCCTACCCTTCACAATGAATCCCCATACTTCTAACTTTTCGGCACTCTTCCTAACTATAGCAAACTCTGAAGCTTTGGTTGCCTTTGTTATCCCTGACTACGTCCCTATGCCTCTCACAAACTTGAACCCAGATCGACCCCTTGTCTCTTTGTTGGTTACTCGTCTACTCAAAGTGCCTATCTCTGCCTTGATACGTTTTTCCATCACCTATATACTTCTCTTCTTATTCGTTTTATTGAAACCGTCTTTCCTTTTACACAAATTGTTCTTACTCTCCCGAAAGCTACTCTCGTTACTATTTTTGAATGGTGCATCTTGTTTATACCAATCATTACTTCATCCACCTCAACACCTACCACTACACCCATCTCTAATGCTCCATCTCATTCTACCACTTCATTTGATCCAAACTTTCAGCCGTCTTCTCCGACTATTCTAGACCAAACCGTCTTACCAAACACTACACCTACTCAACCTGAATTACCAACCCTCATCACCTCCACTCAACCTGAATTACCAACCACCACCACTATACCCTCTCCCAGTATTATTACTCGTTCCAAACACAATATATACAAACCCATTCAAAAACTCAACCTTCATACAAAACTCCACCACCCTACCCGTGAACCAACCACAGTTACTTAAGCCTTAAAAGACCCCCAATGGAAGCGTGCCATGTCCGATGAATTTGATGCTCTTCTTCGCAATGGAACATGAGAGCTTGTCCTATTGTACCCCACTCAAAATTTAGCATGCTTTAAATGGATATTCCACACTAAATATCATTCTGATGGCTCCCTTGACAGGTACAAAGCCCGTCCAGTCGCAAGAAGCTTCCATCAACCCTCGGGCGTCGATTTTACTGAAACTTTTAGTCTCGTTGTTAAACCAACCACATTGTGCCTAGTACTTAGCCTTGTTGTTAGTCATGGTTGGGCCCTTCATCAGCTTGATTTCAATAATGCCTTCCTCCAAGGCACTCTTTTAGAGGATGTGTTTGTGACTCAGCCTCCAGGGTTCATCAACCGCGATAATCCTAATCATGTGTGTCGGCTTCGAAAAGCTATCTATGGGCTTAAACAGGCCCCGTGTGCTTGGTATCATGAATTACGATCATTCTTGCTATCTTTTGGATTTATCAACTCCATTGTCGATGCCTCGTTATTTATCTTTCGTGGCCGCAATCCTGTAATTTATCTTATTGTCTATGTTGATGATCTCATCGTTATCGGCAATACCTCTTCAGCTATATCTCAGTTTCTTCAGCACCTATTAGCTCAGTTCTCATTGAAGAATCTTGGTCACTTGCATTATTTTATTGGTGTCGAGGTCATTCCCCATGCTGATGGTTTATTTCTTAGTCAGCACAAATGCATTGCTGACCTTCTTCACAGAGCTTAGATGGCTGAAGTTAAATCGGTTTCAACCCTTATGTCCTCCTCGGTGTCTCTTACATTACATTCTGGTTCCCCATTAGCAGATGCAACTGCCTATCGCACTATTGTTGGCAGTCTTCAGTATCTCTCATTAACACGACTCGATATCTTGCATGCTATTAATAAGTTGTCGCAGTTCATGCATCAACCCAAGACTGACCATTAGACTGCCGTCAAACGACTATTACGTTATCTCTGTGGTACCTTAGATCATGGCCTCTCTATCTATCGTCATTCGTCTCTTGCCCTTCATGCTTTCTCTTATGTTGATTGGGCTAGTGACAAAGATGGTTTTACCTCTACAAATTCTTATATTATCTATCTTGGCCGCAATCCCGTGTCTTGGAGCTTGAAGAAACAGGAAACGATTGCTTGGTCTTCTATCAAAGCTAAGTATCGTTCCGTGGCTGATACAACTACTGAGTTACGCTAGTTGTGCTCCCTTCTGTATGAACTTGGTGTCATCATACCACAACAGCCAGTGATATATTGCGACAATGTTGGAGCCAGTCATCTCTGTGCTAATCCAGTATTTCATTCGCGCATGAAGCATGTTGCGATAGACTACCACTTTATTCGTGAACAAGTACAAAGCGGTTGTCTTCGTGTGTCTCATATTTCCACTGCCGACCAGCTTGCTAATGCTCTCACAAAACTGTTACCTCACCGATAGTTTGTTAACATTGTCAAAAGGATTAGCCTCGTCTCAACGTCGTCCATCTTGCGGGGGCATGATAAGATTCTTCAACCACCTTAATCTTGTTGTTGGGATTCTTCCTTTTCTTTAGTAATATTATCAGCTTTATTATCCATCATTTAAAGTTTAAATATATTATTGTTAAATAGTTTGTTATTCCTCTATGTATATATAGGTTGGTATCCTTTCTATAGATGTTTGATTATTTTGTCAATCACGCGAGATTTGAACAGTAGAATTGGATGAACTTTTTAAACAAAAAAGTAGTATGTTCTTTAATCTAACATAAAAAGATAAGTTTGTTCATTTTTTGAGTAAATGAGACAAAATGCAATCTGACTCATAATACATGCGCCTCTATGATGCTTGTACCAAAAATTGATGATACGAAATTTCTTTAACATGGTTTTAAGTATTTGATTGCCCTATAAATTTAATATCAAGTGAATATGATTGACTAGGTTTTCTTTTCACGCCACCTATAAATTTAATATCATTTTTTAACAACAATAACTAACACTAATAACATAATAAAAATTGATAATATATCAAATAATAATCTATAATTAAATCTAGTGTTTTCAAATTCTTTAAAGCAATTGGTATCCTAATTAAAGTCAAAGCCTAGATGGGTTACTTTGAGGTTCAATCCATGCTTTAGCACCATTCTTGGAGCTGCACTAATGCACATGGAGATGCTTTTTGTTTTTGAAAAGTTTAATGGAAAAAAAATAGTTTGGTCAGATTATATATAAAGAATTAATTATTAAATTGTGATGGTGTTTTGAGTATGAAATAAAGATTTTATGCTTTATTACAAGGGAAGAAGAATGAACCAATTTTTTATTTGTTTGTTCTGATTTAAACTTGTAAATTCGATTAGAAATTAATTTGATTAAATTGAATTTAAATTTAACTTAATTGGATTTATTATAAAGGTAAATAATTTAAATTTATTAAACTCAAATTTAAATTGATCTAAATTCAAAAACTAACTCAAGTACAGAATGACTCGAATAAATAATTTAAAACCACATATCTATAATAATTTGATTAGAAAAATACGAACCTTAAATCCAAACAATCTGAACACGAGTTGCATCCCAAAAGAAGATGAACTTAAAATACATCCAAAACAAAAATGAATCAAAAATCCTAAAATTTAAACTAACCTAACCAAAGCTATTTATACATATAAGTGCTTGTAAAAACTTGAAATAACACCGCCATCCCTAAGATTCCTTTTAGTTTCAAAGCAACTGTCAGTGGTCAGAAAAGCAACAGTGCCAGACTTAAACGGTTAATTGTGGTACTGGCGGTGAAAATGAGGACTTCAAGCATTTTCACACATTATATTCAGATTCTTCAATAATTAATTTCACTAACTTAATTATAAATAAATAAATAAATTCAAATTTATTTCCATTTAAATCTTACGGTATTTAGATTTTATCTATATTTATTCTAATTTAAATTTAAATTCTAATTATCAATATAATCATTACTTTATAATGTCGATTTTAGTTATTCAGATACCATTAATTATATATATTTTTATATTTCATTTTCGATTTTATTGTTTATGTTTAGGGTATGAAGTTGTTCCTTCCAACAATGTAATCGCTAACCTCTTAAAAGAATATTATACAAATATCTATATAAACTTTTACCTAATTTTATGTTGTAGGTGAATAATTACATGATTATAATAAACAAAATGATTGAGAAATATTTTGTAATTCTAGCCTTTAAGAGTTTCGGATAATTCTAATTTTGATTTTTAATTAAGGTTAAAATTATTTTCTTTTTCATTTTGATTTGACATTCGAAAAGAGATGAAATATAATTAAGTTATATCTTTTTATCAAAGGTTGAATCGATCGTCATTAGAAAAATCAGGATACATTCTAGGAAAATAAAACTTCTATCAAAGAGAAGCAAATAAAAACTTTCATAAAATTATCATAGAATCAAGAATGATACATGCTAAATCATGAATTAGTAAGTACAAGTAATCTCTAAAAAAACTCAACTGTTTGAACTTTTTATTTTTGAAACCAAAATATTCACGGAATCCCATGAATAGGAGCTGAAATCATTTCAAAAATTTTTAAATTTATTTGTATTTTGAGTCATTTTAAATTTGAATTATTTCCAGAAATCTTCTAGGTTAAATGTAAGAACTTTTGAGTGAAAATTTTCATTCACATAAAAATGATGTATGTTCAGCCGCAATAAATATAAAAAAGAAACCTTGGGGGTCCAAACAATGAATAAATTAAATAATAAAGAGGAACCTGAAATAAGTAATGATTAAAATAATTTGTAGGGTGTGTATAATGGGTACCAGCTGGAAGAACTGGACGTATATGAGAAATTCGTCTCCACCCCACACCACACCCCCAATCATCTCTCTCATCACCAAATAGATTCCATTACCACTCTATTTCACTTCTTCAAAATTTCATTTCATTTTTCTTCTATAAATTCTCTTCTCATTTCTCTCATAAACCTCTTCCCCTTTCATTCAAAAATCACTCTCTTCTCTTCCTCTGTGTTATTTGAAGTCTTATGTGTTATGAAAATTTTCATGTTTGAGACTCATGTCTCCGGTTGTTAGTGAAATCCTCCGTTCTGGGTTTATGATAAATTCTTCACTTAGACGAAGGACTCATCTTGTTCAATCTTTCTCTGTTGTTTTTCTTTACTGGTTTTATGTTTTCTCATAAATAAATTGTCCTATTTTACCATATATACATATATATATATATTAAGTAGTTATTTAGCTTACAATTTAGTCTCTTTTTTTTTCTTTTTTAATGGCTTCTTCTAGTGGAAACTCCATGTCCAATTCAGGATCCGAAGAGGATTTGCACAATCAAAGGAAACGGAAAAGGATGGAATCCAACCGAGAATCAGCGAGGCGGTCTAGGATGAGGAAACAAAAGCACTTGGACGAGTTAATGGCACAAGTGACTCAGTTGGTTAAAGATAATAATCAAATCTTAACCACCATCAACTTCACCACTCAACACTACATCAACATGGAAGCTGAGAACTCGGTTTTGAGAGCTCAGATGATGGAACTGAGTCAAAGACTGGAGTCACTCAATGAAATCCTCAATTATCTTAATAGTGGTACCAATAGCAACAACAGCAACGATGGGTTTGAAACGAGTGAGGGATTTGAAACAACAAGTGATGAAAGCTTCACCACCATTATCAGCAACCACAACAACAATCCTTTTGTTATTATGAACCAACCCATTATGGCATCAAGTGATATGATGATGTTTCAATACTAAATTTTATTGAAAAATATTGGGTGAAAATGTATATTTGCAATGATTTGTTGGTGTTGAGATGTTGTTTTTATTGTCTTCTGTTTTGTGTTGGTGGTGTTCATTGAAATTTGTAGTAAAAATGTTTTGGTGGTGCCAAGCAAATGAGATGATGATGTACAAGACGACTGTAAGTGAATTTGACATCTAGTAATTAAAAATGTCAAATTATAATTTTAGTCTATTTATTATATTGAAATTAAGAATTTAATTTTTCTGACAACACCTAACCATGCTTTTAACTTTTTTTTATGAATGCATTTCACAAGTTAAGGGTGGCAAGAGTTTTAGTTTCATTGCTTAAATACAAAATTTCCTTTTAACACTTTCCCAAGTATAAATTATTCAAATTAAGTTTTTCTTAACTTTTAATAAATAGAAAATTTCTATTTCGGTCCTTCTACAAATATAAATAATGTAATTTAAGCTTTTAACTAAACAATTTTAACCTTGACCTCTCCAATTTTCATTAATTTTATCTCAGTTCTTCTTAAATAATTTTTTAAAAAAGAATCAAATAAAGTCAAATTTCAACAGAGTAAATATGTCTTGTTTAAAATTTTATTTTAATAATAGAGTTAACTTTCTTCTAATTTGATTCATTCAATAATAAAGAGACGTTAATTTTTATGGACATACGAATAACATTATAAAATATGGTATGCATGTATGTGGTGTCCCTTACCATATAATTAATTTTATTTCACTTGTTTGTTGTCTTCTTCTTCCTTGGAAAGGGTCATTATTTATGATGGTTTTTTGTTCTTTATGGATGCCTCTCTCTATCTCTCTATGTTTTTTGTGTGAAGAAAAGTGGCAAATAATTGCTAATGCCAAAAAATAATTAAAAGGGGAAAAGGTCGTCCTTTATTTAAGACAATTGTTGCTTGTTCAGCAAATCCATTTTATTCCAACAGGCAACATTGAAAATCTTGGTTTGAAAAATTGAATCAGGAATTAAATTGGTTATGGGTTTTTAATAGAATCTTTAAAAATATTTATAATTTTTTTTAATTTTTAAATAGGAGGATAATACACTTTAATACATTCGAACTTACATTCTCTTATATTAATAACAATATCGACACCTTTTTATAATCATATTGTATAATTGAATTACTTAGAGTTCTATTAGATAAAACGTTTAAAGCTGCTTTTCTATTGGAGGCATCGTGGCCCCATAAATAAAATTGATCTTTTAATTCCTTTAATAATTTCTAATTTTAAGTTTGACCCTTTCAAAATTTGAAAGTTTTAAACTTAATCCCTTGAAATATTGTAAAATTTAATGTTAATACAATAAAAAATTATATTGTAACTCTAAAAGTTTTATAATTCAAATCTAAGGGAAAAAATTAGCTTCGTCCCTACTTTAATTGATTTTGTCAAACCATAATTTCAACAGCAAAAATTGAAATATTTTACCTATTTAATAAATTCTAAAAAGATTAATCTACGTAAAAGTTACTTTGAATATTCCACCAAAAATACAACTTTTGACTGAGCATTTTGGAACGCTGTTTCCACCTAGGGACAAATTGAAGAGGTGTTAGGGTGAGTTTGGATAAGCGGTACGTTTATCTGCGGTTAGTGTAAAAACAAAGGTGGCGGTGAGATTAGATATTGTAGCGATACTGTAGCGTGAGACAAAAGATAAGCTAAACGCACCGCACCGCACCCAATCGTCCATCCAAATCCACCCTTAACCTCCAACAAATAGAAAAAGTTGTATACAGTACTGATTAAGTTATAAATTAATATATAGTCAAGCTATACTTTTGCTTCAAAAATGAATTTTTTTTATTAAATTTTCTATCAAAAACAATAAAATTATAAATTGACACATGTTTTCACCTTTCTCAAAATCATAGATATTATTCATAAAAATCTCACATACAATAAACCTACTTAATGAGATTGAATGCATGGCAATCATTAGTGTGATTATTTAGTAAGATATTTATTCTCAAAACTTTTTGAATTCATTACCAACCTCTTATTTTTAAGCAAATGTTTTTAAAACCAAATTTTCATTCACATAAATTCTTTTATTTATTATTTTAAAATATATTGTAGAACGTGACACTTTTAATCGTCTTGCTTTGCCACTAAACATTATCAATATCAAGATAAGATATTAGAAAAATTATAAATAACTAAATAAAATTAAATCTCCCAACTTGAGTGCCACTAATTTCTTGTTTGTTGATTCTTGTGCCACATTATGGAAACACCCATAGTTTTTTTTTTTTTTCTTGGTAAAGGTTCAATGTACAATGTTTAATTCAAAGTTTCAAAATTTTTCTTATGACTTTAATTCATTAAAATTATCTAAATGCTTTAGGTATTTTCAAGTTGGAATAACTTAAATTAAAATTGATGTATTTTATATTAAAACTAATACTCTAATTAACAAGGTTATATATAGAGACAAATTGTTATGACAATTTAATTTATTAGTATAAAATTAATTGAACCATAAAATGGTAGATGATCGGTTCAATTATTGATCCGATTATTAAAACATTAGATGTTACAAGTCAATGTGATATCAATTCAATTGAGAAATAATTCATTTTTTCTACAAAATAATAAATATTATAAGAAGATATCTTTGTCTTTTATATAAAGTATATAAAACCAATTTATACACGGAATAAATCTAGAAACGATATTCACACATGATTGAGATATGGACCTAAAACACCATAATCTTTGAAGTCTCATATTTATCATTTTAATCAAAGTTTCATTTGTATTTTACATTTTTTATGAATATAACTTTTATATATTTTTCACAAAATTTTATTTTATATAAATCATTGTAATTTTTGTAAATTTGGAATTTACTCCATATACTTTTCAGATTTCAAAATTCATATCCAACTATTAACACTATTAAAATTATTTTGTTAAATTCAAATTCATTACAAAGTCATTTTTTAGTTGCATTACGCCAAGTGAGTAGTTTTTTTAAATGTCACATCAATTAATTTACCAATAAAAATTTAACAACGTTAACAATTGGATCTGAATTTTAAATTTTAAAAAGTAGAGAATTAAATTCTTGAAAATAAAAGTATAGGGATTAAATTTTAAATTATAATTTGATTAAGGATATAAGCAAAGATTAAGCATATAAAAGCCATTTAATGGCTTAAAGGTGACCCTTTAGTACAGAGATATGGGCTGTCATGTTCCCCTTTGATTATTATAGTTTAATTGAGATGCCATCCTACTTATCATTACTCAAACTTAATTGGCGGTGCTTAAGTTTTTAATATTCATTTTACACTTAATCATGTCTCCATTTCTCTTTAAGCTTTTTAACTTTTTTTTATAATAACAAATTTAGCCAGTCATATTTTCTCCTTTTGTCACTTTGGTCCCAATTTTTATTTTTTATCATTTTGACCCACAACCTTTTAAATTTAGTCAAGTTGTTGTTTTTTTGGATTGAAAAGCTATTTGAACTATTAAAATTTTTATGATGCTGATGTGGTAACTCACGTGATAGTTCATGTGTACTTCATTACTAGTGTGGATAATTTTTTAGAAAAAATTATGAACTTTTCTTTATTTCTTTTAGAAATATGTGTGAATTGTCATGTAGATTGTCAAGTCAGTGTCGAAGAAAATTTAAGAGTCTAGTCAATTTTTTGTCAAAAAACATCAGTTTAAATCTACTAAAACCATAATTTGACCAAAATATTAACTAATTTGAATCTTGATTAATCCAAACCCACGTTAACCAAAACCCCAAATAAACTTAGTAAAAACACCATGAAGGCCCTTATATTAGGAGTCAGATGGTATTTTGCCTCATCTATTAAAAAAATAGGCAATCAAATAAAAAAAAAGATCCTTTTGTTAAAAATTTCATCCATTTATCCCTATATGTCAGCTTGAGGGGCACATGGCATACCATGTGTAATTGTCTAGTTATTTCGTCAACCATGCGAGTTTTAACAGTAGAAATAGATAAAAATTTTAATAGAAAGAATCAATTTGCTCTTTGGTCTAACGTACATTGATTAATTTGTCCATTTTTTAGTAAAAAGAGAAAATTGCAATCTAACTTTTACTACAAAAACCTCCATAATATTTTTACCGAACAAACCCCATTGCAATCCCTTTCAAATTGCTTTGTTGTGCATGATTGCATTTGCATGCTTAGTTTAATAACCAAAGAAATAATGAAAGCATGAAGCTTTAATAAAAAAAAAGGGGATCCATTTGAAGAAAATAGTGTCATTTTCCTTTTGCTTAATGGAAGAGATAATAGTTTTAAATAGCTTTCATGTGTTTATTTGAATTATATATTTTTCATAACGCAAGCAAAGACATAAGCAATTTATATTTATTTTACTTTTTTCTATGGTGGAAAGTCTTTCCATAGTAGAAGAAGAAGACATCTTTGTTGGAATCACTAAACTTTTCCCACCATCATTCATTTACCTTAATTTAGATTCATTGCTTCAAATTAATATACTCTTATCACGAACTTGTATTGTTGGTTAAAGTAAAGGCTTTAGGTTCTTGAGCACCACCATGTGTAATTGCAATGTCTATGTCTCTTAAGTTCATATTATGCGTATATCATGTATGGATTTTGTCTAGATTCTTTTCGGTTCTTTGTCTGTTATGATTTGTAATGATTTAATTCTACGTTGTAGTTACTCGAACATATACTTATACTTATATTGTACTCGTGAATGTATTCTATTCGTAATACCAACACTAAAAAAACTCATTCTTCATCCATTATGCTTTGTAGTGGTTTAATTTTGCATTATAATTTGTAATTATATCGTACTTGTGAATATATTTTATTTGTAGTAATAGTACTTTTTTTGTAGTTCTAAAAAATCGAGTCATTTCAATTAAGTTGTTAAATTAGAAAAAATATTAAATTCAAAGACTTTATTGGGGGATTTCGGTAGAATGGAAAATAGGAAGAAAGGCACACAAAGACAAAATATGATGTAAGATTAAATGACATCCCCACCTAAAACATTAAATAAATCCAAATAATTGTGTTAAAAACAATTAAAATTCATCCAAAAGTTTTTTAGGTTACAATTGCATCATCTCAAATCACCACTTTGATGAGTGGGTTTCCGACAAACATCAAAGTAAGATCTGTTTTCTTTTTCTTTTTTATTTTATTTAAGGAAATTATATCAAGAATCATTCAATTATTAGTAATTTTTGTTATCGTGAACAATTAAAATAACTTGATAGTTTCTAAACTTAGTATGATAGCAACATTAACCTTCAATATCTATACATCGTATCCATTTAGTGTTGACTCTAAAAAATTAACTCTTAGCATTTACAGATTGTGTAATTTAACCCTTTTGTAATTTCGTTTTTCTTTTTTACATTGAAAAGTTAATTTTAAAAGAATGAGAAGATAAAATTATTATCTTAAATCTTTTGGTGTTTCCAATTTTGTTATATTTTCAAGCAAATTTAGTTGGTAAAAGTGTAACAAAAAAAATAAAATCAAATTACACAATGGGTAAATGTTATAGGTTAAAGTTGTTATTTTACCAATTTTGAAAGCTGTCATGTCATCTTTCCGTTAGTTGGTGACCAAATAAGACAAAATCGAATAATTGGATGACCGTTTTGTAACTTTTCACAATTGGGTAAAAAAAAAAAAGAACTTATAAACAGTTGGGTGGTTTACCCTTTTTTTTAATGGAACATGGAACTAAAGCTTATACATGTTTGTCATAGACCCTACCATAAAAGGAAAGGCCTCATATTATATTAAAGGAGAACAATAGCTCGATTCGGTTTAAAAAAATCGAAAAACCGACTTAACTGAACCAACATTGGACTAATCCTACACCATGGAGCCATTAGATTGCAAGCAAATAGACGAAACAAAACGATTCGGACATTAAAAATAGCAACATCGGAAGCAAAATCGTCAATAACGGTAACGTTAATCAGAAAAGGATCATTGTTATCGGAAAGGGTAATCAGGATAACACTAATAATAACTAAAGCCGGAACAGCCTTAGCACGATTGTCATTGGAAAAATGAGAAAGATGTTCAACTTAAAACATACGTTGCATAATGCAAATTTAGAACAGTTTCTACCGTATGTTTTCGATTATTAATCATATGGAATTTGGATATACGCAGCATCACATACAAAAGGAATGTCAGCGTACATACCGGCAAGTGCACATCTTATGCACTCCAAAATGGTGAAGAGGTAAGCAAATGCCACAGCTGTCCAAAAATGCATCCCGAACTTACCCCAATATATTGCAAGTGGCATCCACCGGCTCACGGTCCCTATTACCTGCAAAGCAATTTCCAATAACATGCCCATCACGACATGAAATCGGAAAAAATGGGGCCATTCTTTTCTTCTCACTATCCCTAGATATGCAACAAAGAAATATGCCATTAAGAACCAGCTCGGTAAACTTCCAATGGCTCCGAGAAATGGATAGGTCAAAAACTCAAAGTCTTCTAAAAATGGGTGTAAATGATATGCTGTTTCTGCATACATCCACGTCTCGTGAAGAGGCATTAAATAAGGAAGGCACGCTAAAGTCCTCCACCACCATTTGGGTTTCTTAGTCATTGGTGGAAAACGAAAACTGTACGGAACATCCTTTGAAGCTCGAGGCACCAAATTAGATCCACGACGCCTAGGTAATGATGGTAAAGCTTGTGATAGACCACCTAGATCCCCACTCAACAACGGAGATGATGCAGCAGAAAGGCGCAAGAAAGGCACATCTACGAGATTGGATAGTTTGTACAAAAGAAAAATAAGAAAAATTGTTCGGAATTGAGGCGCTCATCAATGCAAGACCACAGAATGGAAAAACCAAAAAAAAATGCAAGCCATTGCATATACCTCCAGATTCACTGCTGCTTCGAAATAGAGCTGTGGTAGCCAAATGATGAGAGCATGCAAAACTAGAGCTACACGGCACAGGCTTACGAAGCCTTGAACTCACTGAAATAGACCTCGACGGAAAGGTAAAGCCATTCAGAATCATGGCAACACTACCTGTTGAAGAGACAATGTTAGAGATTTTTTATCGGCTAGGTAGAGCAAAAACGGAGAAAATGTTAAAACAGAACAAGATCAACTATCAAATCCCACTCATTCAAATGATCTAAAACATAAAGTCGTGAAAACACACCACACTATACCAAATCTATAATTTCGTATAGGAGGATGTATCTTTGTACTAATCGAGGAATATCGAACCCCAAATCGTTACTTGCACATGAAAAATTTTTAGTAAAGATTACCATAAAAAATCCTCCGCAACAATCACAGTAAACTCCTAGTACCAATACAAGCATTAGTGTTTCTGGTTCAACATTGTTCACATTTTTTATCATTGGTTCGTAAACATATGAGGAACATGCTTACTCAAACATAACACTAATTTAAAACATATTACAAAACAAATCAAAAGAAAAAACATAACACTAATTTATAATTCAATCCCAGCAACAAAGTAAATATAATACTAAAAAAAGAGAAATCTTTCACATAATTAAGCAATTGAAATGAATGTTTTACACTTAAAAGCTTTCAACCCAACAATTAAAAGAAAAATCCAAATAAAATTCTCAAATTTAAAACTTAATAACCATCTTTTGAACCCATTGCTAAGCTCATTTGATAAAGAAACAAAACCCCCCCCAAAAAAATCAATGAAAAATTTTGCTTAACTGGGTAGAATTACAGGAAAAGAAGTTACCTTGAATTGAAAAAAGCAACGAAACAAAGCAGCTTGAAATGCTATAGCTAAATGGGTAGTGTTTTATGACTGCCTGCTATGGATTTTCGTCATCGTAAATTCTATCTTGTTTTTCCTGAGAAAGAAAGGGCCAACTTTTTTAGCTTTACTTGTGGCTAGGGATGGGAAAAAACATGGGCATCGGTTTTGACCCGATCCGACTCAACAGGGTCCAGGTTTCAGGTCCAATTGGGTCTAGTTTTTCAAATACTCAGATCGGGTTTGGGGAAAACCCGTCTCGCTCGTCTAGATATTATTATCAAAATATCTCTTTATATAAACATTTGTTTTAGTATAATTATACTTAGAAAACAATTAATAATATTATTAAAAGATAATTAAAAATAAAAAATATTATTATATTTTGATTAAAATATTTAAAAATTTTAATATTTATAACATATAGGATCAGAGCGATTGGAGTCAAGGTGAATTTGGGACAAGTAAATTGATATTTAATTTCGAGCCGGATTTGGTTGTGTTAGGGGTCTATTGAAGCGGGCAAAAAACTACCCCTACCTTGTTGGCATCTCTATTTACGGGTCACAGAATCTGATGTAAAAATTAATAAAAAAAGGATGTCAAAACTTTCTGTTAGTCCTTGTACCACGCTTAAATTGTGAATTTAGTCAGTACAATCTAATCTAATCACTTTTAGTCTATGCATTTTTCGAATTTTTAATTTTTAATTTTGATACAAGCGGTAGCAGTAAACTCCGTTAAGTCAAATTCTACCATTAGTCTCGTACTATGCATAAGTTGTAAATTTAGTCTCCATTCTTCAATTTTATTGATATGAGATTGATTTTGTCAAAGAAGTTTGTGCAGTGTCATTCACTAGGAGCTCGCGGACCCTTTAACGGGTTGTATTATCTCTAGTGGGGGTTTTGTTTATTGACTTTATTGAGAATTCGAATACCTGAAAATGCTCTATAGTCAAACCATGTTGCTGCTCTATGAACGCATCTTTAGGCAAAATCTTTATTGAAGATAATATCGAACATCAATTTTAGACATACAACATTTTATAATTTTTTCTCGAAAGAATATAGATAATTTTAATTGCAACATGTTTAAGGCATCATATAATATTTAATTTTGATTTTATTGTTAAGAGAGAATAACATTTTACTTGCATTTTAAGAAACAAAACTTATTTTTTAAGTCATAATACATAAAAGGGAAGATTTTAGGTTCACTTTCTTTTTGTACTTTAAAAGGCAAGAATGATGGCAACAAAATTAGTTGCACTTTATTTTTGGTATGACCTTATTAGAATCATTTACATATATCGAATTTTGATTAAATTTAAAGTCGAATCTTTAAATGAAAAAAATTCTATTAATTTTTCATTCATGAGATTAAAACTCGAATGTATTAATCACGTAAACATGGAAACATCACAAATTATTATGCATTTAAAATATTAAAATTGAAAAATATTATAAAATGAATATATATGTTTATTTTATATTTTATTAAAAGGGTAAATTATTGTTATGTTACACATTGCATATAATTTTTCCTTTGACCAAATAATATATACATAATTTTCACCTTTAAAAACTGGGAATTAGACAGAATCCCATGATTCATGCCTTCTTGAATTGCACATAAATATTCAATCACCAACCCAAAAAATAATAATTTAAAAATATAAAGAAAGATCAGCTAATTCCACTAAACGTCCCTAGATTGTTGCAGATATTCTAAATTGGACAATGAACTTTAAAATACTCTAATTAAGTCCATATCAATCAAATTCTTCAAATATGACACGAAAAACTTTTGTGATAACAACTTGAATCTCACACGTCGAAAGAAAATACAACATCAATAAAATCGAAGAGGACTCTTTCTTTTTATTTTAACCTCTCAAATCAGATTTGTCCATACGATAAGTAAAAAATGTATTCACAATTTGATGGTAAAAGTAAAATGGAGGCATTTATACTATGAGTCGAATTGCATTTTGCTCCCTCTACTAAAAAATAGGTAAATTAGTCCCTGTACATTGAATTAAAGAGCAAAATGGTTATTCAGAATGAGGTTGCATGTGAACTGACAGGTTATTCAGTTAACCACGCCAATTTTCAACAGTAAAAATGAAAGAAATCTTTAACAAAAAGGACCAGTGTGCTCTTTTGAGTAAAAGGGGCAAGCTGCCTCTTCATGATAACGTCTAACATTTAATGTCTAAGCTGAAAGAAGCTATTTGATATTCAAAACATAGGTTTTGAAGTTTAGAGATTAAGTTAAAATGTAGAGCATAATGGAGGATGTAATTGCAATTAATCCAGAAAAAAAATATATATTGAAGAAAAAGAGAGTTCGTTAGGCAAAAGCCGGTAAGCGTATAGAAGCATAGGCGTGGTAATAACGTGTGTGTTTGTCACTCTCACCAACTGCAAAGTACAGCTAACATTTTTAGTCTCTCTCTCACTTATTTTTTTTTTATTTTATTGCTTGTTTTTTTTAGTTTATTAATTATTTTAAAACAACCATATCCGGTAGCTTTAGATGTTTCCTACCCTTTTTTTTTTAAAAAAAAATTAATCCTAAAATTGGTCTAATTTTACTTTTAGTCCCTATATTCTCTATACATTTTGAATTAATCCTTTTATTTAATCCTCTATTTTCTTTTGAATTTAGCAATTGAAGTCAAATTGATAACTATTACAGAACTTCAGCTAAATTAATTTATGCGATAGTTTTAAAATATAAAAGTTACTCACATGACACGTTTTTGAAACTCAAATAAGCAAATAAAAATGTTGAATAGCTTAAAGGTTTTTTATTTTGAATCTGGATTGTATGGTATTTCGACATTAAGTTAGGGAAACAAAGTGAAAATCAATATTTTTATTTATTTATCGAGTAATTTTTAAAATAAAAATAAAAATAAAAAATCATATAATAGAATTGAACGGAGGTTATTTGATAGTAAAGTTGTCCATAGGTCGGGTGACCTATCCGGCTCAATCTGTCTGATTTAACTTGGGTTGGGGTTGGATAAAGAGTTTTGCCCATGAACAGACACAAATTTAAATATATACAAATACTAATAGAAAAAAGGTTAGTATTTGGTACACCAACAAAAGCAGTTTTAAAAAATTTTCATATGTCTCTTTTTAAAAATATATATGTTTAATATTTTACTATATCTCTACATAACACTTGTCAACCCGTGATCTTATTTATAAAGTTTAAAAACTTCACTGGCACTATGCCAAATATTATTCCATATAAAAATATATATATTTTTTTAAAAACCGAGTCTCGACTAGACCCAACCCATGTATCAAATAAACTTCAATTATTAAATCAAAAGAGTAACATTTTAAAATTAAAATTAAAAGGATTAAATTCTAAACATGCAAAAAGTATAAACACTAAGAGCAGGATTAAACCCCTAAAAAAAGTCGCCATTTTTATGCGTTAAAAGAAGGTTTAAGGGCGGGTAATAGGTCTACCAACTGGTAGTTAGCATTTGAACTCTGTTAACTTAAGCAATGAAAAAAAAAAACAACACCCACCCTTTTGTTTTTGGTCCTCCATTTTTGCTTAAAACCAACACCCAAAAAAAGAAAATAATAAAAGACCCTTCTTTATTGCCTCTTGTGTTTTTTGGTCCCTATTTTTTTTTGTTTATTACACGTGGGATATTCTTTGTAAGAAGATTTGACAAATTAAGCAACTGTTGTTGTTTGGTTTCTCAAATATTCTTCATCATCATCGTTTCTTAAAATTAAAATATTACAGTTGTTGTCATCAATTATTATTATTATTTGTTTATTTATTTATTTTGGGTATAGAATTATTTTAATAATAAATTAATAATATTTTCTTTTGGGTTGGTGTCAATGTTCCGATGATAAGGAAGAAGGGAGAGAGCTGGTTTACGTTTATGATTATATTTCTTGGGATTGTTTTTTTTTATTTGTCTCCTTGTTTTCAAGCTTCTTCCTTTTTTCCAGGTATTTTCACTTTTAATCCTTCTTTGTTCTGAATCTTTAGTTTTTAAGAAGCTTTGATGATTGATTTTAATGAAAAAAAGATGATAACTTTGAAAGCTTTTTAAGCTTTTTACGGTTCATTTGGTTGTTCTGGCTATTTGAGTAACAGTGGGTACTTAGTGATGATGATTGATGGAGGATGAAACTGAATAGAAGTTTAAAATAAGAAGCAAAAAAGTTGTAAACTTTGTACTTTTTTTCTTCTTTTTTCCCCTTATGGAATCTGGGTTTTCAATTATGGTTCTTCTGGGTATTTGAGTAACAGTGGGTACTTAGTGATGATGGTGATGAGGGATGAAATTGGAAAAAAAAAAGAGCAAAAAAGTTGTACACTTTGTACTATTTTTCCCTTTTAAAATCTGGGTTTTCACTGCTCTTTAATTATGTGTTTTCCTTTCTGTTTTCCATGATTATCTGCTTGTTTTTAGGCTTTGCTTATGCTTCTTTTTGCTTGTTTCTTTGTTTTATTGATTTTGTTTCGGCATTATTTGGTTCATGTTCGGATTTTGTGTTTATCGATAGAATTAGAGAACTTTGAAATAGCTTTGATATATATATATATATATTATTATGCAGCAATCATTTTGATTTGTCGGGGAAACTGGTGATGCTTTAATGGCTACTTATTATCCAAGTTTTACCAATCGGAGAGATGATTTATCGATCCAGGACGAAAAACCAGTACCTTACCGAGCTTCTTCAATGGGGGAATTCACAGAGATCTTGTCTGGTACTTCATTGATTCCGCCTTGTAGTGACTCGTTACAATCGGTGAACGGGCGGTTAAACATTACAATGAGCGCGGTGAATTGTCAATCTCAGGGACTATCTCTTAGTCTTGGATCGGAGATACCACCAGATGTTTCTTTGCCTTCGTTGCCGTGTCAATACCAGGCTTATTCTGATATATATCAGTTTCAACCGGGTTTTACGAGTACTATTTCGAACTCGAAATATCTCAAGGTGGTTCAAGAGTTGCTTAACGAAGTGATTAATGTACAGCAAGCTTTGAGACAATCCGATTTCGATAAAAACGTGAGCTCTCAACTGAAATCATCTGAGTCTAACGAGTCGGTAAATAACCTTTCCAAGATATCACCTACGGAACGACAAGAATTGCAGAACAAGAAGACAAAGCTCTTGTCCATGCTCGATGAGGTGAGCCTTTAATAGTGTTTTCGATGTTAATTGAACTTTGCTTGTCTCGCAAGATTGTTAATGATTTTGTTTTTGTTATATAGGTTGATAGACGATACAGGCAATATTACCATCAGATGAAAATCTTGGTGTCGTCTTTCGACTCGGTAGCTGGTTGTGGGGCGGCTAAACCATACACTTCACTTGCCCTGCAAACAATTTCCCGACATTTCCGTTGTTTACGTGATGCAATCAGCAACCAAATTCAATTGACACAAAGAAGTCTTGGAGAGCACGATAATTCATCGAACAATCAAGGATCGGTAATACCGCGACTACGTTATGTCGATCATCAGCTTAGACAACAACGAGCTCTTCAACAATTCGGTGTGATGCGAAACGCTTGGAGGCCTCAACGAGGACTTCCTGAAAGCTCTGTTTCTGTCCTGCGCGCTTGGCTTTTCGAGCATTTTCTCCATCCGTACGTGCTCGGATCGTTATTTTCATGTTAATACTGAGACTTTCTGTTTTGTTAACCTTTCCGATTTTGGTTTTTTGGCTAGGTATCCAAAGGATTCAGAGAAAATAATGCTTGCAAAACAGACAGGTCTGACCCGAAACCAGGTATGGAGACGAAAAATGCAATTATCTGACCCGTAAATCATTAGTAGCTAACAGTTTGTGTGGATCAGGTTGCAAACTGGTTCATTAATGCTCGGGTGCGTCTTTGGAAACCAATGATCGAAGAGATGTACAAAGAAGAGTTTGGTGAAATGGACTCAAACTTCAAATCTTCTTTGGAAAATGCAGCCAAAGCAACTGGTGAGAATTCTTCGGCATCCGAGGATAGAGGCGAAGAGTTGCACGAGAATATTACATCCAAAGTTGCTTGTGCTGATAATATCCAACCAGGACAAGTTCTATACCCGAAACCAGATCATATCCCCGATGTAGAACCGAACAGGCCAACCGCAAGATCAATGTACCAAAACATTGCTAACCCTTATCCCAACACCGTAATCCCATCCAACCAACATGGTCACGGTACCCTTATGACCGGTGATACCGTGTATGACTTAACGGAATTGAACGGTTTTGCGGTTGGCAATCAAGTTTCACTTGCACTCGGTTTACGGAATCATGAAAACAAAGTATTTACCATGTCCGGATCAACTAACCACAAGGTGGATTCATCGGTAGGACCGGAGACGGTGGATTTCCGTTTCATGGAACCAGGAAATCAACAAGACAGGTTTGGAAATCCTCATATATTGCATGATTTTGTAGTCTGATGAACTTCTGCCTCGAGCGAGCTTTCCGGGTGGGGGACACACGATACGATGACAAACCGAAGCATTGTCATGTGTTTCATTTTCGATCGAAGCATTGTCATGATAGAATATAGATATGGGTATATGATATACTCATCTGTAACATACAAATATATTGTTGTAGCAGGTATATATATACATATATTGTAAAGATATGGTAAGAAAAAAAATTGATACATATAGCTTCTGTATGAATAAAGATTCTTTGTATAAGTGTATTCTCATTTGTGATATTGATGTATGCTATATTTGGAAATACATATGATTAGAAAGTAAACTGAATTTCGGAAAATAGATAAATTTAACATTTAATGTTTACATCTTTTGTCAATTTGGTCTTTAATCCTTTTTAAAAAAGTAAGTTTAATTATAACAAAGAGTCGAGTTGTTTTTTAATAGAAATATTGTCTAAAATATTAACATGTCTGGTTGGGGAAATAGGAATGCATTCCCCCAATTCAATGGGCCCACCACCAAACCAACGTTTGGTTGGCTGTAATTGTATTACAGCCTGATTCCATTCAGCCCCTATTACGTGAGAAGGCTGTAATAGCCATTCATTACCCACATATCTGTTTGGCTATTCCGTCTCTTTTCCCATTATGAGAGAAGACTCTTTTTTTCCCATTTTCCAATCTCTGCCCTCCTTCATCTTCTCCTTCACTTTCTTGCCATTTTTCAGATCTTCTCCTTCATCTTCTCCCACAGATCTACAACTTTCTCTCCTTCTGTTCTCATATTTCAGGTAATTTATTTTTTCCTTCTTTGATATTTCCTTCATTTTATCAGTTTTGACAGTTTTTCTTTTCTTCATTTTATCAGTTTTGAAATTTTTAACTATTTGCTTAAAAACCATTTATTGGGTTTCGTTGTTTTTTTTCTAATAATAAAATTCCGCGGCGTGCAAATTAATTTCCAGTCTCAAAATTTCTATGAATAGCTTTTTTGTTTTTCTGGTTTTTGGAGGCCTGAAATTTTCCGCTCCGTCGTAGTTTCTTTCTCTTCAAGGTAAGTATCGTTTCAATCTCCATAGCCTTTCGATTTATGTTCATTTCAATTCTCCACTTGGAATCTTTTTTTTTTTTGTTTGAAAATTTTTCTCAAAAAGCAAATCGTGTTAATTCGGCTATTGATTCTCATTGTCGAAACCCATTTTTTATTTTGGAAAATCGGGGATCGGCTTTTAAAATGGGAGTCACCACCGATCTTTTATTGAGGTGAGATCGGATCACCTTGAAAATAATTTTAGGTCTGCGAATTTTTAGAAAACAGGTTCGGGAGTCGGTTACGCACGAGGAAGGGTTAGCACCCTCGTGACGCCCAAAATTAGTACCAAATTAATTGTTTAATGTCTTAGAGTGGAAATCTTGAAGAGATTTTAAAAATACAATCCTTTTAAATAAAAAATTTGAATGAAACGAATCGGAGGATGAAACTCATTTATTTCAAGGAAATAGATTGTCACACTCAATAAGTTAGAGTGTAACATTTTAAATTCGCGAAATTAAGTTTATCTCTTGATTTTTTTTAAACCTATGCATTTTGAGAAGGATATCTGATTATTTGAGTCAATCGAGAAATCAAAACTCAGTAAGTTAAGGTTCAATTTCTTAAAATTTCTAAACACCAAATATTGCCTTTATTTATTTGTTAGAAAAATCCACGTCTCGAGAAAGCAATACGTCATATCCAATGCGTTAGGACACTACGTATCGATTTCTCGAGAATGAGCTTTTTATTTTGGAATTTTTATGTTCAAATTGAAAAAGGGGTATTCGGTTATTTAAATTCAACAAGGAGAATTGAAGCCCAGTAAGTTAGGGCACAATCCTCTCGAGAATTTTGGATACTGCGTATTTTGTAGGTTTATGTGCAAAACGATTTCGATGTTTTTCCAAACAAATGTAATGCGATTGAATGGTAGTGCATAATTCAAAATGATAATTCGTAAATTACGATACATGCTAGTGTACGATAAATCATCAAATAATATGAACAAGCAATGAATAAATTTAAACAAGAATGACAACGATAACCTCGGTCATACAACATTCAAAAATTAAATGAATTATCAATCTATTTTAAGAGATAAAAATAACAAGGAAGAAAGAATAATACATATTGATTTTTAAAAATATATATGTGAAATGGAAGGTTTAATATAAAGAATAATATACATATAATGATGAATATAGAGGTTGAAATACAAAAATATAATAAAATAGGGTTTCAAGATATAAATTATATATACGTATATGTACGATAAAAATGGTCTAATATAAATTGTATATCTATATATATATATATAATAGTATTGCACAAAATATTATAAATCTTTAAAACGCAAAGGCATATAAAAGGGTTAAAAAAGTATTATAAAATAAGATCACAAAATACACATATATATATATATATATATCATACTAGATTAACATAGAAAAATTATAAAATGATACATGATAAAAGCATTACAAAATAATACATAATAAAATAAAATAATGTAAAGTAAAAGTAAATAAATAGATATAAACCAACACGATAACAATACCTATATTAATAATAGTAATAATAACAATAATAATAATAATAATAATAATAATAATAATAATAATAGCATTATAAATTAAAAGAAGACAAGGACAATTTAAAAAATAAAACAAAATCTCAAGGACGTCTTTGAACTAAGTGTGAAGGCAACCAAATCGAGAACCATTGCACATCAGAGGGACCATTGCTGCAATTTAGACACACAAAACCAGGCCTTCAAACCCAATCAATGAAAACGATGCCGTTCAAACATGGATCTAATTGCAATTGGAACTAAATATGAGGTAACAATTAAAAAACGAATAAAAATCGAATTAAAATGAAAGCAAATGCAAAGGGGCTCGTTGCGCAATAATCCCATCAGACCCAAAGCGCGCGGATCCTTCCCTCGGGTCGGGTCACCGCGCGGGTTGCTGGGGTTAATCGACAAATACGGCGCGTTTTAGGGCCACTGAAACGGGCCCTAAACGGTGCCGTTTTCCGCACTATAAAAGACCCCTCCTAACCCTAAAACCAGTCTATCGACACACAGACACCAACCTCCACCCCTCTGCGCCGCTTTAGCAACGAAAGCCCCCCTCGCCTATTCAACCTTGGCCTGAACGGAGGGGGATTCGGCGACGCACCAAACCAGGTAATGTTCCTGAACTCTTCTCCCTTCTTTTTCTTTATTTTATATCTATGCTTATGTATATGATTAATAACGAAACAAAAAGAAAGAAAAACAATCGAAAAAGAATGGAAAAGAGGAAAAAGAAAACCTTTTTTCTTTGTATTGATCGTGTGTAAAAAAAGGAGGCCCTTTTTACAGATTTCGTTGGCTCTTTTTATAGCCGAATAAAAAAAACAGAAATACAATGTTTTTCTTTGTCTCTGCTGTGTTGTTTGCTCTGTTTGCAGGTACGTTCGTACGGTGACGTGGCGCGGCGCGTACGGAGGCTTGCGTGATGGTGGTGCATGTGAGGCTCGTGTGTGAGGGCAGTGGCTGCTGTGTGCATGAAGAGCGGCGGCGATGGCTTGCTGCAAGTTGCTAGGGTTTCTGCAATCGGGTTGGGGATTTGGGCTATAATGGGTTTGTAATTTGGGCCATGCTTAGGTTTGAATTTGGGCTTCTGTTAATTGGACTGTTTAATAAACTTTGGTATTTGATTTTTTTTATCTATTGGGCCGGGCAATATTGGGCCATTACACTCATCATTATGGTTCAGGCTACTAGTTCATTAACAGAAAAAGCATAATATATATTTCCATATTTCCTTTTATTTGGCTTTGCAATTGCATGTAAATCTGTTGTTGAAGTTTTCAATTGGAAATGGTTTTTGTATTTTTTTGAATGATCTGTTTATATTGTGCTCTGGATTTAATAAAAAAAAAGAAGAAAAAATTACCCAATTTACGTTTGTTGAAGTTAGCTTTGAAAACAGTATTATAAAGCATGAAGTTTAGATTGTGATCTGTTTATATTGTGCTCTGAGTTATTCCCCTTATCATTATACCTATTGGATGTTATTACAACAGTTTTAGTGCACTGTCACTGCTCAAACAGACTATCGAAGGAGCCTTACATTACAACATTACATTATTGCACTGTCCCAGCATCTTGTGGTCAATTTAACTTTTACTTGTTTTATAAGAAAGAGTCATTTAGCAGCTCAATAACTAATCTTCTTGGCTGATCATAGCAGCCAGTTTCTTCTCAACTCACTCCCTAATTTGTGTATATCTAATATACTTGGAACAAGAGATGAGTTTGGTAGTTGTTGTTGGTTTATAAGGACAAGGAAATAATTTGGACTTTCATAACATGTTAGTATAAATTACAAAAAGAAAAGAAGATTACATTATGAGACAAATGTACTAAGATTATGGCACATGGAACATATATCTATGCTTGTGGGAACATCCTATCCTAGTCCCTTGTGCATTTATGCTAATGCTAGCAGTAATGTAAGAGTTTTTCGGGGGAAATTCAACTCTTGGGTAAACTTGAGATTTGAGTGCAATAAATAAAAACGAATATTTTATCAATTATTTTAGGCTAAATGCATAACTGTTTTGTATGTCAATTACCAATCATTTTGCTTTGCCTGCAAAGTTGAACATAGTCAAACATTCATTTGAAAAGTTGTGTTGCGAACTATACCTTCTTATGTTGCTTAAAATTCCTAATGAAATTGAGGTACACTTCTTCTAATTTATATTACATGCAGTGCATCTTTGAAGACTTATGCTCATGATGATATATCAGTGGGATCTTGGATGATGGGTGTCCAGGCAATTTATATAGATGATAATCGTCTTTGCTGCAGTAGCATTAGACAAGGTGAAATTGCCTCCATGCTATATTCTTGTTCAAACTTTTTTACAGCTTTTACAATGCAATTTTGAAAAATAAAGAGACATTCATTAGGTAGCTATTATAAGCATACATTTCTGCCCTTTTTTAAAGTGAAAAATGGGTTATGATTTTATTTATCAAGAATACATTTTAAGGTGCATGGTTCTACTAATTTAACAGTGCAGCTTATTTTGATGATCAGTATTTTGTACCGTCTAATTTTCAGATAAGGTGTGTTCTGTGGCTTGAAAGAACATGGCTAACTCTGTTCATCAGTTTAAAGACAGCTATTTTGTGGGTTGTCTGTCAGTATTGCACTGAGAGCGGTTTTAGTGTCTAATATTGCTTTTCGCCACATCATGCAAATATTTTTTCTGGATACAGCAGCAGTTAGATGTAGATATCTATATAGCATTCCTTTTAGAGGATGAACCACAGATTAATCTGCATTTGGCGACTACTGGTTGGTTGGACAGAGGATTTTGTTTGATTAGTTTTATCAAGTTCAGTAGCCATTTTCATCTGTTGCTTAGATGTAATATTTGTTCACATTGAATATAACAGTACGGTAATGTCAAAAGGTCAATTAAAAACCTGGATTTTGCATTTATTTTGTTTTTGCTTTACTATGGAAATTGCAAAAAAAAAAAAAAAAATGGCAACTATGATTCATGAGATTATGTTATGATTTTATTAATTCATATTTTAATAAAAATTACATGAAGGTATCAACAAGAAGCGGAAAAATATCAGAAGATTTATTGTTTACCATTAAAAATCATAGTTGTGTTGATGATATTTTGGTAACTTTTTATGTTTGTAATATTTGGATGATGTAATGACAATATGACATGATAGAATTTCATTAAAATGTAACTTTTTGATGTTGTAAAATTTTATAACATATGGATTATGACATCTAAACTAATGAAATCATGTAACTTTTTGTTAATTTATCAATATTATGTTTGGATGTGAAATATTGTTTCATTAATGATATTTTAGCATATTAAATATGTATTACAGTTTAAAAATAATAAAGTAGATTATATATTATTTTTATAGTATTATATCTTATGATTTTAGTAAATTCATATAATAATTATATTAAGAATTTTATTAAATTATATTTAATAATAATTATGTTAAAATATGGTTAAATTATTTATTATTTTTATTAAAATATTTTAATAATAATCTTATTAAAATTTAATAACAATAACAATAATCATCTACCTAAAAAATTCTCGCTAAGGGTATTCTAGTCATTTTAGTTTTTTTCCTTATACTATTACAACATCATTCCATTCAACCAAACACAAGAATACCATTACAGTTCTATTCTATTCCATTCAACCAAACAATTGAATTACTATTACAGCTCTATTCCATTACACCTCTATTCAATGCCCTAAGTTTTTTAAAATGACAGCTTGTATGGTAGTTCAAGTGTACTTCATACTAATTTTTTGAATTTTTATGAATTATTTATATTTATATTTTATTTTTTGAATATTTTTTATAAAATTTAAGTTATTTGTTGATGTGACATATAAGACAAATAATGTTATATCAGCATGAAATACACATAAACTATCACATGGTTGTCACGCTAATATCATTAAAAAAATAATATTTTAGTTAGCATTTCTGTTAAAAAAATTTGACTTTCTTTTGAAAGGTTGAGGTCAAATTTAGTTAAAAGAATAATAGTCAAATTGGCAAAAAAAATATAAACGTTCAGGGCTAAATTTATTATTATGCCAAAATTAATTTGTACAAAGCTCCGACGCAAATTAATGAATGTTTCAACTCGTGTAATCATGTCAGGTTTTATTTGTCCTTTTTTATATTGGTGTGCAAAAAAATTATAAGCAAAAAAATGTAAAAAATACAATAAAGTCAAAATGATTGTCTGCGTTTTATATTAACAAGAACAGTCTACTAAACACTAGGTAGAATATAACAAAAATATCATCTAAAGCAACCAAAATACAAAGATGCTCACTAAGTTGGGGAGTAGTTTTATAAACCCCTTTAATGGAGATCCTTTATTTTTTAGTTCTTTGTATATTTGTTGTGACTAGCTATCGGACTACTTATTATTTATTATGCGTGCTGCAGGGGTGGAGTCAGAAATTTTTTTAGGGGAGGTCAAAATTAAATTGTAATTTTTATGATAGTAAAAATAGAATTTCACTATTTTAATAGTATATCTCTTTATAGTTTTTAAATGATTAAATCAAATTTTTATCATTTTTAAGGAGAGACAAAGTGCAATTTTACCTTTACTAATTTAAGATTTTAAAAATTTTAAAAGATCTAAATGAAAATTTTCCACTTAACCCTTAATTACGCCCCTAATGTGCTGATTTCACTATAAAAATAATGTATATTGCTAATTAACACAATTAATCTTATCATCTTTGATCTAATTTAAAAAATATAATTAATCCAAACCTAAATTCGATTCAGTTTAATTTCTCAGTCATTCCGAAACTACCCACAATTGACAGGTTGACATGAATGTTGCTAATGTACTCAATGCCATGCAGCTAAGATTAATGCATGAATTAGACAATGCAGGCTTTAAAGTTTAACCTATGGAGTAGTGAGAGAACGTTTGTGGGGTGACAACTTAAAGAATGATGTCGAAGGAAGTGGCAATCATTTCACAAAACCATCCAAGAGGACCACCCAAAACATCAGCATCTGTCTTTTATAATTGCAGGTTTCAAATGATCCCAGTGAATGCAAGTAAACCCTTTTAATAACTATAATTTCAGGATTTGAATTATTTGTTTGAAAAAAAATGTTCCCAAATTATTTGTTGGTCCAAAAGATTAACCATCGCACCTAAAATTAATCTCATTGTTGAAAACCCTATTATATCTCTATATTAAGAGTTAGATTATATTTTTACTAAAAAATAAATAAATTAATTCTTGTACGTTTAAAAATTTAATCCATTTGTAGAGATACGTGGCATGCCACATATACTCTAATATATAAGACCAATTGTTAACAAAAGAACTAATTTTGTCCTTAATCTAACATACATTAACTAATTTATCTATTTTTTAAAAAAGAGGTATCTCGTACTATTTTCACCCCGTCCCTTTTCTCTGACAGCAAAAGAATTCCATTTATACATATATATATATATATATATATATATATATATATATATATATATTTTCCTGCAAGTCCTTGAAAGATTGCGTGATTTTCACTGTCATTTCAACATCCCAATGCATGACTTACAACAGCAAAAAAAAAAAAAAAGCTGAAAACTTGATGCCTTATGGTTGTTGTTTTATAATCAGGGATGAAGTTTGGGGGACCACTCTTTTCCCCCATTGTCATCTTCTTCACTTCTTCTCAGCCAATACATACATACATACATACATACATACATATTTCTCATTTCAGTTCTGTCACATGGGGTAGTCGACTCAGTGAGTCATTGTCATCTGATACTGTAATAAAAGTGTTCATCATTTTTCTTTTTTTCCTCACAGGCTAGTGTTCTTGATTTTCTCTTAACAATGGAGTCCCGGCAGACTCCGGATCGAACTAGTCGTATGTTACACCATTTTGATGCTTATAACACTGAGATTAGCCACACAAGACACCTGTTGGACCTTCTCGGAGCACCTAACGACTCGAACCGTCGCCACAGAACTCAAACTCTCTCGTTATCACTCGGCTCTTGCATGCTCGGTTCATCGTTTCCTGGGGCAGAAGATACAGGTGATGACTACCCTTTCATAGGCCATCCAACTACGTATGTTATAGGGAACTCGAGGTACCTAATACCAGCTCAATCCCTCTTAAACGAACTCGTCAATGTCGGATTCAAAAATATCGACGAAACACCAAAGCTTTCCTCCGAATTCTTCAGAAGCAAGATAGTACCATCGCCCGATAAACACGAACTTCACATCACACTTACGAAGCTAATTGGATTACTTGAGGAGGTAACAACTAAACCAATTACCAACTTACCATGATTTTCTTTTTATTCAAACACGATTCTAACATCGATTATCGGTTCATTTACAGGTCGAAACACAATACGAGAAATATAACAACCGAATGGAACAAGTGGTTTCGTTATTCGAATCGATTGTTGGTGTAGGAGCAGCAAGGTGTTACACTGCTTTGACATTGCAAGCCATGTGTAGACATTTTGGCAAGCTTAGAGATACCATCTTGACTCGAATAAATTGCATTAGAACGAAGGTTCGGCACGATTTTAGGCATAGTAACACATTGTGTGTTCAAAGACAAGTATGGAGACCTGTTAGAGGATTGCCTCAAACCTCTGTTGCAATACTTCGGTCTTGGCTATTCCAGCACTTCCTTCACCCGTAAGTGGACTTTTGTTTGCTCAATCAATTCATTTTTCCATCCCGATTTTGATCCGAATTCGAAAACTTGATTAGATTAAGCTTGATCTAACTCGATTTGGCTGTGAAGGATTAAATTATTGCTTTGGTCTCTCTAGTATGCTCAAATTTGAGATTTAATTTTATAGTTTGGTTTCGGGCAAAATATTATGGAAGCCTTTGTACTAAGAGTCAATTGCATTTTGCCTCATTTACTCAAAAAACGGCAAATTAGTCCCTGTATGTTAGATTAAAGAGCAAATTAATCATTTCTATTAAAAATTTCACCCATTTAATTTCAACTATTAAAAGCTGACGTACAATGACCAATTTTTAACAGTAAAAATAGATGAAATTTTTAACAGAATGATCATTTTACTCATTAATCTAATATATAGGGACTAATTTGTCTATTTTTTAGTAGAAGGAGCAAAATGCAATTCGACTCCTAGTACAAAGACCTCCATAATACTTTTATCTATAATTTTGGCATAAATTTCTCTTTCTATTTTGATAACACTTTTAGTTAGCCTGACTATTAAAACACCGAGCTAGATTTTTCTTAAAACTATCCCTTTCAACTTAAAAAAAAAAATCATGATAGTATTGTGAGTTGAAAAAAGTCATTGTTACCTATTTGAATCGATTTAATTAATATCAAATTTGAGCATAGTAGACGACAACCATAAAATTCAAGGGGGTAGGAAGTCATCTGCAAAGATAAAGCCAGGGAGTAGACAGGGGCCTTGACCCCCTGTCAAATGGAAAAAAATAATTAATAGTCCCCCTTAAGTATTGAATTTTCATTCTAAGCTTTTTAGTCATTCAAATAAATAGAAAAATTATAATTTTAGCCCCTTCTAAAAATTTAAAAATAATTTAATCTTTTTAGAATAAAATTTTTATCGTTGGCCCTCAAAATTTTAAAGCAGGGTAGTTAGTAGCACACTAGTGGATTTATCATTTTTCTACTAGAACTGATATATATATATATATATATATATGTTCTGGCATACTGTTCGGATTTATAATTTTTAAAAATATTTAGTATAGGTATATTTTAATATTTAAAAATATTAAATATAAAATATTTATCAATTATACAAAATAGTCATTTAATGTTTTCACTGGTGTGAAAAAGGATCTTTTTGATGTTTTGTTTTAGCACTAGAATGATGCTCATCGTCCGGAATGGTTGAAACTGGTGCAGAACTGACCACCATGTTTTAAAGTTGTATCTTGGCTCCCCATTGACAAAATTTCTGGTTTTGTCCATGGTGATTTAGGCCTTTCAAATGGTAAATTTGCTTACTAAATTCATTAAAAAAATATAAATTTATAAATTAATATAATAAAATTACTTTTTTGACAGAACTTATAAATTATAACCTTGAAAGTATAATTAGACTGACTATAAAACAATCTAAACTGTTCAACCCAAATCGATTTGAACTTGATTTAACCTAAATGAAAATGACTCGAATAAATAATCAAAATTAATCCAAACCCGTAATGAAACTATCGAAAAGTTCAAGCCTCAAACTCCAAAATAACCTGAAAATATCCTAAACCTCAAATAACTTGATCAAGATTAATCATTACCTAAACCAATTTTGTTGTTTGGTGTTTTAACAGGTATCCAACAGACTCTGTGAAGCTAATGTTGTCATCACAAACAGGGTTGACCAAGAACCAAGTATTAATTCTTTTATAATCTTATTTGAACTTTACCCACAAATTTATCAATTTGTTTAAGCTTCAATTGATGTTGTTGTTAATTTCAGGTATCGAATTGGTTTATAAATGCTCGAGTTCGGCTATGGAAACCAATGATTGAAGAAATATACAAAGAGGAGTTTGCAGATTCTCCACAACACGTCTCTCATGATCTTATTGAGGGTTGATTCAAGCAGTGGGAAAAAAATTCTGATCTTTCTCATGATATGATTTGAGACTTGGTTTTTGTTGAGGAATCGACTCTTTCGAGAGTATTTTTGAAGTGTCGTGTGTCGGGTATTCAGCCAATCCCTAAACAATCAAAAGTATTATTCCTTGATGTGGGGTTTTGTCTCCTTACTGTGCCGAGAGTCAATATTCCATGAGCAGCTGTCTAGTGGGCCTGATTCACAGAGTTAAAGCATCTCAGTTGGTAGACTTGCAAGACTCAAGGTCTAAAGGAGAGGTGTTAGTATAGGACGTATAATAATTAAAATTCAGTTGGGTGTACGGAGAGTTGAACCACCAATTTGAGGCATATAAGCCACTTACCTGCAATTGTGATACCATTTGAGTTAAGTGTCTTCTAGGCCTTAGGTTGGTGTTTGAGTCCTCGTGTATGCAAGTGAGCTTTAATTATTACACATCTTGCTAACATATCTTCTTTAAGTTTTGTAAGTACACAAATCAATGCACTCCCAACTTTGCGTACTTAACTAAATCCAAATATTTAACGAATTCAAATATCTAACGAATAATTTAATTAAGTACTAGCTTACGACACTATTAGTGTAATAATATAACTTAAATAATACTTGGTTGACTTGTGAGAACTCAATTAAGGGTTTATTATATGAATAAATAATAATGATTCAAATAGTAATACTCAATTCAATATAATTTCGATTCAAAACATATTTGGGAATTCAGTTTTCATAAAAAAAAAGCATAATGATAAATAAATCCATTAACATTTACAATTTTGTCAATTTGAACCTTATTCTTTTTTTAAGCTAAATTTGACCCCGACCTTTTAAAAAGAATTAAATTTGGCCATCAACCTTTAAAAAAATCGGGTTGTTGTTTTTTTAATGAAATATTGACTAAAATGTTAATTTTTAAACATTGTAACCTTGCATGACAATCCAAGTATACTTCATGCTTCTATTTTAATGTTTTAAAATTTTAATTTTTTTTTCTTTTTTTAATACTTTTATAAATTTTAAATTATTTGTTGACTATGACATATAAGACAAATAATGCCATGTTAGTATGAAGTACACGTGGACTGTTATGAAAGTTGCCACACCACCACTAAAAGATTAATGTTTTAGTCAAATTTTTCATTAAAAGAAAAAACAAATTAACTACTTTTGAGAGGTTAATAGTCAAATGTAGCTAAAAAAGGAATAATGATCAAATTGATAAAAATGTAAAAGTTAAGGGTTAAATTTGTTATTATGTGTAAAAAAATTACAAAAGTAGAGCAAATGGGCTTGTTCAAGGGCCATATTGGGCTTTTAGGCCTAGTATTCAAATGCAAACTATTATTTGAATGGGCATTCGTTAAACTCAAAATTCTCGGAGGGATAAATCCTTGTACTCCCTACTCAGTTAAGTGATAATGCTGCTCCGACGACTGCCTTCCACCGCTGTTTCCCTCGCAACCGCCGCTCTATCCCGGCGTTCCACTTCTTACTTGTTATCTTCTCAGCGGCGCCTTCAATCCTTCAATTCAATCTCCTTTTACCCTACACTTAGCTTCCGTTCCTTTTGCTCGACCTCCGAAATATCACCGGAATTTACCGACTTAATCACAGATCAGTCCTCCAAACGCGTAAAAATTTCACTCCTTTTCACTTATTATTTTAATATTGCTTTTAAAATTTATTTGGATTGATGTTTAATTCAGTTTTGGTTTCTTATAGGGACCTCTCAAACCTGGACTGTATCTCGTCGGAACACCTATTGGAAACCTTGAAGATATAACTTTACGGTAACTTATTTCTATTCTTTTGGTTTATTTTTATTATATATCTATGTATATACCTGTGAATCTTGACCTGATGTAGGGGCGTAAATGAGATACATTGTGCTTGCAAGCTCGAGTTTGACTAAAAAAATCTTAAACTTGATTAGATAATTATCGAGCTGAGCTCAAGTTTGAGCTATCAATACAGCCGAATTCAAACTTAGTAATACTTCACTCGAACTGTTTGCGAGTTATTGAGCTTAATTATTGAGCCAAGCTTGAGGTTGAATATGTACGAGCTTCTTGAATATAAAAATTAGTAAATGAGCTTAACCGGGCTCGAGACAGCTCGATTATATCTTGAGCTGAACTCAAGCTTAAAAATAAATGTTCGATCAAGCTTGAGCCGAGAATAGAGCTCCGAATTTCTAGTCAAGCTCCCTAGTATTTGGGATCAGCTCAGCTCAAGTACAATCTCTAACTTGAAATCAAAGACCGGAGCCAATCAATCTGAACTCAAACCCGAACCTGTCTAACACGAAGTCAAATGATTTGAACAAGTAACTCAAAAATACTAGAGCTTGAACTGAGCAAAACTTAAAATGATTCGAAGTTGTTGTTATCTGAACCAAAAATTTGAACCGGCCATAATCTAAAATGGCTCAAACTTAAAATTGATACAAAGACTTAAAAATTTTAAAACTCCAATCAATCTGAGCCAGATTGATCCATCCAAAATCAACTTGACCCATCAAATCGATTGGCCTATAACTATCATGTTATTGGTGATTTCATCAATGCAGTGCTCTACGGGTGTTGAAATCAGCTGATGTCATACTATCGGAGGACACGCGGCATTCTGGGAAGTTACTTCACTATTACAACATCAAAACACCTCTTGTAAGTGAGATCGAGCCAATTTTTTCCTTGATCAGTTTGGTACCTTTTGTTATGTCTTTCAACAATTCTGATTGTGTGGGTTTTAGAATTTCAGCTAAGCTATCACAAATATAATGAATCTCAAAGAGAACACACAGTTTTAAAGAGGTTAAAGCAAGGGGAGATTGTAGCCTTAATCAGTGATGCTGGAATGCCTGGCATTAGCGATCCTGGTACGGAACTGGTTAGTTTTTGCATCCCTATTGGCTGAATTCTATAGAAAGCTTGGTCTTTGATTAAGAATGCAACTATTGATGTTTGGTATCGTGGTTTAGGCAAAGATATGTGTGGCTGAAAACATCCCTGTGATTCCAATTCCTGGACCATCTGCCTTCTTAACTGCTCTTTCTGCCTCTGGCTTGTCCACTGATGAATTCACATTTGGTAGCTCATTTGTAAATTATTGTGGTTGAACATGCTTCTTCTGCAAATTCTTGTAAAGTTAAGACTCTTATATGTCATATAATGTTGCAGTTGGATTTCTTCCGAAGCATGCTGGTTCACGGAAGGAGAGGTTGATTGCTTCTGCAAGTGAAACAACAACGCAAATCTTCTATGTTCCTCCTCACAAGCTTGGCCAGTTTCTCGAAGAAAGTTCCCTGATTTTTGGTGACTCAAGGTAAACAATATGTCTTCATTACTTCATGAACTATGATCAATTTAATATCAAATGGTGAGAATCATAGGAAAGGGATGAACATGCAAGTCAGTCTAGGTGAAGGGATTCAGTACAAAATATGGAATGTTAGTTTTATCGTGGCCGAGAAATCCTCTTTTTTGGGTGGATCTTTGTTTTTGGATGCCTACGAATCTGTTTATCTTCATCCCTCAAAAACATATATAGGAAGTCTTCAGAGGGGAAAGAACACATGATGGCCCCAATTATGTAAAGCTTGTTAGTTAACTTGCTGTAATTTTGAGGTAACCTATTATCAGATTAATAGCTGAAACCTCTAATATCAAATAGGAATCTGTATCAGCGGTTCCCTAGGCAGTCGGGTTACAGGGTGAAGAAATCTGGTTTATTTTCATCTTTTAAGTGCATGAGCCTCTGCTTGCGGGGTTGAAATTATGTGCTTTTTCCTTGCTTCAGTTAGCTTTCTGTCTTTTGATACTTCTATGAAATCTTAGTTGTATTTGTCAAATCTTAGGGCTTACAGTGACAGTTTATTTGACCTCGTTACAGACAATGTGTCATAGCTCGGGAACTAACAAAAATTCACGAAGAGGTTGGTCTGTATTTATTTTTCTCATTATGCATTTGTATGCTACTTCGTATTTTTACCTACCATGTGTATGATAACATAGCTTCTTTTTTTTCTTTTCGTCATTTCAATAACTAAATTATCAATGTTCATAACTTCTATAAGTAATATCATGTTCTGTTTTCATGCTTCTGATAAAAAAAACCAGTAGCAAAGACCAATGCCTTGAATGATTTGTTCTAAATCTATTAGCCAGTTTGACCTCGTTTTACTTTGTGGAATTTTCTTTATGTGATCATTTAGTAACGACAATGATTAATTCCGGCAGTTCTGGCGGGGCACTCTAGGGACAGCAAAGGAAGCCTTCTCAACTCGCCAGCCAAAGGGAGAAATTACCCTCTTGATTGAGGGCAATTCAAATTCCAGCGTGGAAACTCCGTCAGAGAGTCAGTTAGAAAATGACCTGAGAGAATTGATCTCCAATGGCCATAGTCTTTCTTCGGTATGCTTCATTTCACCATCTTCACATTTTATCAAATTTATACCTTGCATCCATCGGTTGTATATGATAAAAATAATTGAAGATGATGTACATTTCAGGCAGTCAAATTGGTGGCCGAAGGAACATCGATGAAAAAGAAAACAATATATTCACTCGCCTTGAGAAAATTCGTGAAGAAAACCAAAGCAGACGATTCAGATTAATATCAAGCATGCTTGTGACAGTATATCCTCGCTGCTTCTAACTCATACCGGTAAGATTAAAATTGTAAGAGTTTGATACCTCGAATGTACGAAAGTTAAGAACAAAACTTACCCCTTTTGACATCTTGCTTTAACAGGGGATATCCAATGCTAGGTTATTCTCCCATTCACCCTCATTTTCGAAAACAAAGTAGTTTACAACCCTTGTAATTTACATGTCGAGGTGCATGCTAGTTTACATGGGCATGCCATATCAATGTTAAAGCAGTAATTCATAGATTTAGTACTATTAGTTTGCCCAAGTTTAATTGGCATGTCACTGATTTCATCTCTGGAATTTACCATTTCACTTATGGTAATTGCCATTTCTTGTTTCTATTTTCATGTCATAATGGTACTTAAGGCATTATATTTATATATTTTTTCTCGCGATTTGTTATTATATCTTATTTGAAATTATCATTGAAATTGTTAGGTGGATCCCCAAAAGTTTTCACCAATTGCTTAGGTTTATGCATGCTACCAGCTCAAATATACATGTACTTTTACCTTCTAGTAAAAGTATCATAGAGGTTTCTGTACTGAGAGGTGGATTGTATTTTATCCTTTTTATTAAAAAAATGGACAAATTAATTTTTATATTTTAGATCAAAGAGTAAACTCGTTCTTTTATTAAAATTTTACCTATTTCTGCTGTTAAAAATTGATTCTTGTACGTCAGCATGAGCTACACGTGGCATCTCACATGTCACTGTCTGGTTATTTTGTTAGCTACGCTAGTTTTTAACAATGTAAAAGGATGAAAATTTTAATTTACTCTTTGATGTAATGTATAGAGATTAATTTGTCTGTTTTTTTATTGTGGGGGAACTATGACCATGTCACAATGTAACATTTCTTTTTTGTTGAGTATAAGACAACCTACTGTAGCCAAGCTCAAGCTGGGGAAGTAGGCAAGCAGCTAGCGGCCTTGGCCTCTTTGAATAAATAGGTAAATTTTTTTAGCCCCTCAAATTTTAAATTTTTATGGCATTTGGTTAAAAAGGAAATTACAATTTTATTCCCTTCAAAATTAATAATTGATTTTGGTATCTTTTAACCCAAAATTTTTAGATTTGGCCCAATTTCATTTTGGCCCTTCCTATACAAAACTTTTGGCTTCCCTTTAATCTAATAACATTTTTAGTTAATATACTAACAAAGCCTTTAAACAGCTATTAGACTATATTTTAATTAAATAAGCCTCTAACTTATGATAAGCACTTTGACAAAATTCTAATAGACATTAACAACTCAAAGAAGGAAGTGAATAAAGCTCTAGTTTCACTTATTTAAGTCCAAGTTTCGAGTTTTGATATTAACATCTCCTCGTTTAAATGGTAAAGTAAGCCTTACATATCATTATATTCAATGAAAGCACCTGTTGATGATAATTTTGGCATTATTAACTTATGGAGGAATTTAGGTTAGAGTTAAATTGCATTTGATCTATTTTACTAAAAATAGACAAATTAATTTTTGCACATTAAATCAAAGAGTAATTTTATCTTTTTTGTTAAAATTGGCCCTATACAATTGAATAAGGACTAATTTACTCTTTTATCTTATATATAAAAGTTAATTTATCCATTTTTATGTAGAAAAACAAAATATAATTTGAGACTTTGATGATACTTGTCACTGAAAGGACAGTTAATGAAGAAAAAATGGTTCAACAAAACATTATAATCTTACATTATTGTTGGCAATCTTAAATTCTTGTCGGTAGTATAAGTTAAACCGATCCCAACTAAATGTCTCTTTCAAGTCATGTCTTATTTATTACCGGTGCTTGGAAAGTATTTTTGTTTTTAGTTCCAATTTTTTTTCCCTGCGATGTTTCCAACAGGAAAATCATGGGATAACACAAAACAAAGATTCTTGCAGATCTTACTACTCTTTAGTCTGCATCATCTGTAAAACCATTAGAAACTGCATCTTTTTTTACAGCTGATTTTAGTTTTGTGAATATAACAAACAGCATTTAAAAGGCTTATCTTCTTTAGAAAATTGATTTGATTGGATGAGATGTAATGTGATTAATAAATATTTTACTTTGTTTATGCCATATTGTATTTACATAAAGAACTAGTGGTATTTTCCTAAGTCAGTACGTTAAAAATCTATAGATTCTCTAGCTTTTTGTTTAATTGGTATTGGTATGTCCATCACCATCATATTGGAAGAGGAAAGGAAGGTGGGAGTGAAAATGTTTTGGCCCGAGGCCAAAATGTGTCTCGGGTCGAATTTCATTTTCATTCGTTGAAACCGATCCCATTTACTGCCGTAATGCTCTTTCCACTCCGATTGTGTTTTGTAATGAGGTAAATATTGCTTCACCTTCATCCCATCCTCATCACAAAATTTGAGAATCTGACGGTTCTGATTTGTCAGGTACTCCAAACTCTGCGTCTCCTCACCATTATCCAACGCCGATCTCAAAAACGCCACTAGGTAAAACACATCCTCATCCGGTGTCACCACCGAGCTCTTATCATCCCATCTATACCACATCACAAAAAACAACACTACATCAACTTAACATTCAGCATATTTCAAAATTGATTTAAAATGACTCCACCCAGCTTAGTGGTTATAATAGGTATGTTTGTGGAACAATTTTAGTGACAAGACAAGGATAGTTACCATCATGGGACCTTAAGACATGATCTCCTGACAGACCAGAATCTTCCCACTTGGATGATCATTACCAGTCAACAAAAAGAGCTAAAAGGGTGTGTTTTTATCACAATCCTAGCTGGCCTTTTTTCATCACTAAAAAACATTCAAATCCCTTGGCTTTGGGTATAGGAGCATTTGCATGTTGCTCCCAACATAGCAGGTCATGTCCTTGTGCCAGGACCACCAATTAATGGTCTAATTGCAGTTTTAGTCCCTTCCACTATTCTAAAATTTGACGTGCTTTTAGTAGGTCCAAATTGATAGCACTATTAGTTGACGTGAAATTTTATTACTAACCAAAGGTGTTATTTTAATTGAACTTACTAATAGTAGAGGAATCAAATTAAGAATTGAATTCTAAATTCCAACACAATAGGGGGGACTAAAACCAAATTAAACCTTCTATTGAAAGCGAAAACTCAATGCCAACGTAAAATTAACCTACGGTTGCCGACATGGACAATACCTTTTTTGTCCTTAAATGCAAATATGCATTTTTTTCCTTACATGGCATAGAGGTACCAAAAATAAAAAAACCCTCGCTTGAAAGCTCGAAAACAATGGAAATTTTATTGCCGACACTCTAATTAGCAAATATCATGCATGTATGATGATGTCATTATATAATTTCATAGACATCATTCATTACATGTTATATTATATCGATATAATTAACTAAGTTTATCCATTAGTGAAACATGTAAAAATCATGTTATAAATATATAAAAAGGTGACACCAACATCTTTCATGATGTGCATATGGTGGCTATAAGGGGCCATGATGGAAAATGATGTTAAATATTTGCATGTTTCATGCATGGGAATGCTTTTAGTGTGTAATAAAAACGATATCATTTGCCACTCAAGATAAAACTCAACGATAAAAGTATCATAAAATAAAACTCAACGATAAAAGTATCATAAAAATTTTTGTACTAAGAGTCAAATTGCATTTTGTAATTTTTATTAAAAAAATAAACAAATTAATCCTTATATGTTAGATTAAAGAGTAAACTAATCATTTCTATTAAAATTTCATCTATTTTACGGTTAAAAATGGTGTGACTGATAGAACAACCAAATAGATATACATGGCGTACACATATATCTCATTATAATGTATAGTGATCAGTTTTAAGAGTAAAATAGATAAAATTTTTAACAGAATGACCAATTTATTCTTTAATCTAATGTATAAGGATTAATTTATTATTTTTTTAAATAAAAAACGTAAAATATAATTTCACTCCTAATATAAACACCTTCATAATACTTTTTAAGTGGATTGAAGAATTACACGGTCTCGATTTAAGAAACTTACTTGTTTTTGTTCATTGGGTAGATTAGAATAGGCCCACTAGTTTTATTTCCCAAAATGCCCTTGAAGACCCCTCGATCAAAATCGGCAATCTTTGACTTAGGGACAAAAAGGTTCAACCATGGATGTGGAACCTCCCACATACCCTTAGACCGGAGCTTTAACTCGGCTTTGTGAACCCGGTCTAAGAAATCCACATATGGTAAATCAGTTGTGAATACTGATGTGGGTATAAAATTTAATTTCTTCAACAAAGCCTCAATTTCCTGCATTTAAAATAATAAAAAAGATATTTTAGTTGTAGGAGAATAATGTGGTAAGTGGTCCCTAAATGTTATAAATTAAAGGTTAAAATATTACTTAATTCTTTATACTTTTCAAAAATTTCAAATTTAGACTCTATACTTTTCAGATATCAAGATTAAAGTCTAACTGTTAATATTATTAAATTTATCGGAGTGGTATTTTGAAATAAGAAAAACTCGATAGTCATGTAATTAAAAAAATGACATTGTAATAAATTTAAAATTTAATATAAAAATTAACAATATTAAAAATTTATGACATATTTTAACCTAAATTAAAATCATATTATGCTAACAATGTATTAAATATTAACCCTACCTGATCGATGGTCTCGGCCGTAGATTCGTGGTAGTTTTTGGTAATTTCCAAGCAATACAAAACGCCGCCATTGTTGTTGGAGCCAAGGGATGAAATTTTGACAGGGTTTCGAGGTGAAAAAAAGGACGATCTCCAATTATTGATGAGACCTTCGTCTACAATAACGAAACCTTCGACATAGTCGAATTTTTGGTTACCATGTAATGATATTAGATACTCTTGGTCCTTGGTAAAAGCTGAAAAATTGGAATATAGGACCCTTATCCACCTCACCTACAAATATTGTAAATACAATTAAAAAAATGGTGTTTGGATAGCAGTAGCATGTGTTTGAAAAAAAGGTAAAAAAGCATGTTTTATATGATCTTATTTCATGTAGGATTATGATTAGGTTCAATCTCAAAAGCTTATTTTTTATCGGATGGAGCTTTAATCACTGTTACAACAAGTCTCGGCAAACCCCATTTTCAAACAAGTGAAAAAGGTACTTTGTAATCTTATTTCATACAGTCCCATGATTCTATAGGAAATTGTAAAAGTTTGGGGTTTCAATTAGGTTTAACCCCAAACCCCATTTTTTTTATGGAATTTAAACTCGTGTTATCGTTATAGAGAAGGATAAATCTAGGCAACCCCATTTTAAACCAAGTTCATATAAATAATGATAATATATATATAAAGAGATTATGGACAATATTATATACCCTTTGTGGAGCTGGTTCAAGAGAAATTCTAGCTCTTGTGATAATCCCAAATTGTCCTAAACCACCAAGAACAGCATGAAACAACTCCGGGTTTTGTTCCTTTGAGCATGTCATAAGCTCACCTTTCCCTGTTTCACCACAAATACATACACACGGGTGAAAACATGCTCGAACTCATGCAATAGTACCAACTGAGCTATGAACAAGAAACAAGGGATAAAGGGCATGCAAAGTTAAAAGAGCTGATGAACCAACCTGTAACAACGTCAAGCTCATGGACATTGCTAATTTGTGGACCATGATGAAAAGCTTGGCCACTAATACCAGCATTTGACAAAGTCCCACCAACGGAAAGGTACAAGTAATCGGTCCATGATTTAGGTGCCAATCCATACGCAAGGCAACTCTTCAACACATCAATCCAAAGCTCCCCACCCCACACATCCACATACATATCATCACCCCACACTCTCGGCTTACCACCGGACCCAACCCCACTCATCTGAACCACCACCCCGGTTCCAGTCTGTGCTTGCCCGTTGATCGAATGCCCGTGTCCCCTAGCCGACACAGTAAACCCGTGACTCGACTCGTACGCTGCTTTAACGAACTGAGCCACGTCTTTAGCCGAAGAAGGACGTAAGACCGCAAGCGGTTCAACTTTAGTCATCAACCCAAAATCCGCAGAAGCTGACTCAACGTCGAAGGGGTCGACGGTGAGACCTAAACGGAGAAGCTCCGTGGGTTCAAGGGTTAATCCCACTGTAACAATTAATCTACAAATGGCAAAGGTTAAAAGAAGCTTTGTAGCCATTATCCCAAAAATGAAACAATGCTTCCTCTTGTTTGGTTTGTGTGAATATATATATAGAGAAAGTGAAAAAAAAGGAACAAAATCTTTTGGTGGCAGTGTTAACGTAAGATAGTATAACACTTTAAAGATTTTATTTATTCTTTTTCTTCCCAACAATCAATACAACATGCAAAAGCACAGATTCTTTGTTCTTTTTCACGTTGGGAAATGGGTTTAAAATTAGTGGGTTGAAACCAAAACAATGGATTTTCAAAGCTGGTGTTGTTGGTAATGGTGGTGTTGCTCTTTTTGGTGTCATACAGGTTCTAAATTTATAGGTCAAAAGGGTGGCCATGAGGGGGGTAGGAGAGTCACGTGCGAGGAGAGGAGGAGGCACGTGTGAGAGAGGGAGGAGGAAACCACCGTTCTCCTCCCTGTCCTGCAATTTACATACGGTGGTGGGGTCATGTTTTGGATACGGAGGATCTATATAGGGTCCCAGGCTGCGGATGGATTCACGTGGGTGCTGCTACCCAGCTCGGCTGCCTTACCCTGTGCTCTTTCATCTAATTACAAACTCTCGAAGTTAATTTGGGTTTTAAAATTTTTATTCATTTATGTTTGTATTGTTTTTCAAGTTAATTCATTTTTAAATATTTATTGAGTTAATTCATGTTTATATTACTTTCGATTTGGATTATTTAGAGTTTGGATTAAGTTTAAGTTATTTTAGGTTTGTCAATTTGATTTTTGGGTCAAATCATCTTAAGTTTAAATTATTTTGTGTTCGAGTCATTTTAAATCCAGATTATTTATCTTTACAATTAAATCAAATTGAGTCGAATTAATCACCTGAATTTTTAATATAAGTTCTACTATTACTCATACATCTCAAATCCTTAAATCCAAGAATAATACGCGTTTAAACTTGTTGGAATTCATGTTATGATTATTGTAACAACAATCGTATCAACCGAGTTAAGATTAAATCAACAATTGATTGAATTTTGAAATTAAACTAAATATCAATTACCCAATCTTGATATAGTTTCATGATCTCTATAATCTACATATTGCATACAATAATCCAAATCAACCACTTATTTGTATTTTTTGGTTTCTACTCAATTTAATTATGTACCATTTTATTTATAAAAAATACGAATTTAGTAATCAAATCTGCCAAATTTCCAAATGGATATTTCATTCTTGAGTGGTCACTATTAATCATTAATTTCCATATTATTGGAAATTTAATATGGGCCACTCGTAAATTTAATGTACTTTTCGAGGAAAATTCAATTCGAAGTTGACTCCATGGACCATTCTTTGATTTTAAAAGTATCTAAACAACCACACACTTCTTACAACTCCAAACAAGTAAATAAACATCAAAGTAATTAATCCTAGTATTTTTTTTTGAAATTTTAATATTTGATATTGACATTAAATTTTGACTAAATTTAAAATAAAATAAATTAAATCCGATTTCTTTAAAATTTTAAAATTATTTACAAATATATAGATACGTAGAATATAAGTAGATATGCACAAATTTTCATGAAATCTACGTTGTTGTTGGTGCTGTTGTTTCTCTGCAGCTGCAGCGAATATGGGGTCAGTTTCATAAGATTTGGAAGAAATAAGAGCATATATGCCTTAAAATTCACGTCTAAATTTACCTATTTTTATATAGTTTTTTACGTTGAATTTCGATTAAATATAAAGTTAAGTTAAATCAAATTTTCGAATTGTTTTCTTTATCCACAATACTGAGATTTTACACTAAAATACTATGAAGGTTTATGTATTAAATGTTAGATTACATTCTACTTTCTTTATTCAAAAATGAACAAATTAATCTTGGTACATTAGATTAAAAAGTTTATTCATTTCTACCATTAAAAAACATACACGGTGATAAAATAATTAAATAATATATGCGGCATATTACGTGTACTTCATCTTGACATATTAACAAAATAATCAAATTACTCATTGATCGACATATTAAGACTCATTTATTCATTTTTTTAGAAAAAATGATCAAATATAATCTAATTTTTAATATAATGAACTTCTTGATCCTTATAACAAAATTTTAGTTAAAAATATTAAATTTATCTAAGATGAGTAAATTATATATATATATATATATATATATATATATATATACTTTTGCATGGAGGGAACATGTGGGGATTACAATGTCGTCGAAAGCAACCTAAATGCAATTAAGTCATTGACGTAAACGTGTTCACTTTTGATTGCCAAATTTATCTTTGTGTTTTTCTAAATATTCCATTGAATGTGAACTGTTGAACTCGAAAGTCGAAATGAAGTGTTATTTTCTTGGATGATTCGTTACGATTGCCAATTGGGTGTCCTACGTTTTGGATTTTGAACCAATCTTCACTAGACGTGTTCTTTCGGTCAAATCAATGTTTTACATGAGGGAAAAATATTATACCATTGTGTTTCTAGACCACCGGTAAAGTTCGTTTTGGATTTCATCAATTTAGACCCAGTTAATTTATGATTTAAAAGTTTTGAATTATTTCGACATTTTGGGTTTGAATTTGGTAATTTTAGATTATTGGTTCGGGTTATTTAGGGTTTGGAAAATTTTTAAGTTGAGTTAAGCAATAGTAGTGGAATGTAGTATTAAGTTTTGGGGGCCTAATTAAATTTTTTTAAAATTTAAGAGTTCTAATTAATTTTTTAAAAAATTGGGGTATAATGTGAATTTTAAAAAAAAGGAAATCTAATTATTATTATTTTAATTAGAGAAAATTAATTTGATTTTTGAAAATTTTGTAGAGGGTTTAATCAAAATTTTGTAGAGCTTAATTAGAAACTTTTTAAAAAAATTTACTAGGACTAAGTAAAATTTTCAAAAAATTTGAAGGGTTTTATGACAATTTTCCAAAATTTTGAAGTCTCCTCTGGCTCCTTTTTCGTTCAGCCTCTGTTAGGCAGGTTAAGTTGTTGACATTTCATGATAAATTTAAAATGGATTTGTTTCAAATTCTGTTTAATCAATTGGGGTTTCGGGTCAAATGGTTTTAAGTTCGGGTTAGTTTTATGTTTACCAATTAATTTTTCAATTTGAGTCATTTTGGATTACTTATTCGAATCATATTCAAATTTTTGTCTCCTATAACATGACAAAAATTTCTCACATTTCCAAATATCAAAACATTAACCAAAACCCATGTCACTATGGTCAAGGAAAGAAAATTTCTTGGTTTTGTTTTTTGTTTTTTCACTTCACATGAAATGATGTTTCACAGTGATTCTTGTCCTAAAGACATGGCAATACATGGCTCATTGTCAAACCATATGACACATCCATGACCCATGTCTCATATCCTTGCGTCAATCCTAACTGTATTCTCTTTATTTATTTATTTTTTTCGTGCTTTTCATTCCATAAACAAAACACAATTGAAACAAAAACCAAGATTTCATGTAGACAAGTTGCTCTTGTTTTAACATATTGGACATTAGAACATCAAATTAGTTGTTGTTTATTAAGACAATACCACTTGCAATTAATATAATATCATCATAGGAAAAAAGTCTTTGTAAAAAAAAAGTAAATTAATTAGCCACATGAAATTTGAATAAAAAAGTAAAGTTAAAGGGTTCAAAACTCAAAATCTTCCATGAAAGATTTTCGCCATATACTTTATAATATGAAAGAAGATTCTATAAATATATATATATATATATTGTTATAAGACAAAAGGAGTTGTTGTCATGTCCTTTTTTTCAAGTGGGCAGCAGTCTCAACTAAAATTTTTGGTTTTCTTTATCTTATTTCCTTAAAAGAGGAGACTGTAGCTATTCCACATATCTCAATGTTGCTATATCATCCTTTCTTGCGTATATACAAAAATGATTCTGTTTTCCAAATAGAAAAAAAAAAAAAAAAAAGAGTCCCCCATGATATAACCATGTTGTTGCCTTGGAGGTAAATAAATAAATAAACAAACAAACCCATTAAATAAACAAAGAAATCAACTCTGGGTTTCCAAGTGTGCATTAAATCCAACATCTTTTTAGGTACAATTCCTCCAAATTTACATTTGTTTTTTTTTTTTTATGTTTGGAATAGTGCCGTGCAATAGTTCATCACCATTTACCACACACTTTATGAAGTTGAATTTGAATTAAACTTGGGTTATTTTGTTTTAGGTTGTTGAGTTCTATCTTGGATTTGAGTTAGTTATTTTAAGTTTTAGGATCACTTTGATTAATCGGATAGGGTTTTATATTTTAGTCAATTTAAGTTTGGATCATTTTAAGTTATTTGTTTATTAAGTCGCAACTGCATCACATTAAGTCACGTTGCTGATTTAAAGAGAAGACTTACGGTATTTGACTTGAGTGACGATCCACCAATCAGAGGTCCCCTTCCTTAAAAACCTCTCGAAAGTGAATGGGGCTAGAACAATTATCCCAACAACCAACTTCCTCTTTTCTCTCAACTCGACTCTCCTCGTCCTTTTGCTATCCATTAGATCTCGTGTAGCTTGCAATCTTTCGGTGAGCTATTTCCCAAACCTACTCCATCCTTTTGTCATCAACAGGCTACTTCAGTTGAGGATCAATTTCAAGTTTTAATTATTGACTTTTTATAATCAAAATTAATTGAAATTTCATATCATAATCCACATATGTAGTCAAACACCAAGAAAATTCATCCTGACAATGGGAACAATGGATGACACATCACAATCCGTTCATATTCATTGTAAATAGCTGATATATATATATATATGCATGGATGTGCCGAAACCTTACTCCAACTCCAAAAAAGTTTTGGTTTTTGTGAACTCATGTCAATTGCTCAATCCAAATTGTGATCCACCCTTTGTTATTATATTTTAGTATTCCCTATTCTCCATTATTGACATATTGAAAATTCAATTCAATAAATATACATTTATATATACACACAAAAGTGGTTAGGCATTGCCAAACTTGATTAACTATACGATTAATTAATTCCTTTTAAAGCTTGCATGACCAGGACTCTTCTGGCTTTCATGCATTAAATAATATGTTCCTTTCGCATCTCGTTGGTTTAATCTTATAATATATACACATTGTTATTATATCATCATAATAAATTATTTATCTTGGGTTTGGAATGCAAAACCAACCAACAGTGTTGCCTTAGATTTATCAGTTTCATGTGTGTGAATAAGGGCTCTCTTCTTCTAACAAAGAATATATATATATATATGATATGCTAATCATTTATACATAGATGTGCTCAACCACATTTATTTATGTGTTGGTGTTGTTGATGCAAATTATTTTTTAAATTAAATATTTTTCATGTTTATTTTATGATTTATGAATATTAATCTTTTTATATCATCTTCAGAGTTGAAACCCAAATTTCTCTCTAGGTGTGCAATGTACCCAACACTTGCAGGTAGATACAAGCTTTTTATTATTATTAAGGTATCTAGATTAATTCTTTTAAGGTTCGCGGATGCTCCTCCTAATAGCGTCGTCTTTAGAGTTCAAATCAAATTCTCTCTCTAAATGTATAATATATTTTATCATTACACTCAATACTTATCGATAAGTAAAAACTACAAGTGGCGAATAATTCTTTGGGCATTTCAAACAAGTGGCAAATTAAATTTGCAATGCATGAACAAGTTGACTGTTGAATCAACATACCCTTATATATATATATATAGTTGTAGTACAAGTTTTTGGTACATGAAATGGCCCACCAATGAACTGGAAAAAGGGTGTATTTTGGGGGAATTTTTTCTTTTTGCTGATGGCTTGCAACATTAACTGCAATTTTTGTTAGTTCTTCTAGCAGCCAGCACGTGCAATTAATGTTTTTTTTTCTGTATGATTTATTTTTTTATTTTGTATTAATATTATCATTTTTCTCTGGTTGGTAACCGTTCAAAAGAAAAAAGAGAACCCATATTTTTTGTGACAAAAACATGAACATAATTATTATGCATGCCAATCTATGCAATAATGTCGACCTGTGAGAGAAATATATATTCCATTAAAAAAGGATCTTTCAAGTATAATCTATAGCTATCAATTTGGTGGGTTCCCTCTTTACGGCCTCCTTGCTAGATTTTCGATTCTCTTATTTTAATTTCAATTTGATAAATAAAATAATACCATTGCCTTGTTTTAGTATTTATTCTTTTTATAGAAAATATGTTGTCCATGTGTAATTTTACGTGTGGATATAGGTGTAATTGTAGTTTCAGTCCTCCTGGATTTTGGAATTTAATATTTCTGCTTTCATAATTATTGGAGAACAATGAACAAAAGCAAATATGCACCAAAGACGTTTTACGTAGTTTGATGAACAACCTCAATGTGTAAGGCATTGCTCGTAATAGAATGGTATTATCAATTTGGACTACAAAAATAAATCACTAAACTATGTTGAATTAAACTAGAAATATTAAATTTACCACTACTAATTACAAATAAATAAATCTTAGATGAGGAATTAAGGAATCATTTGCCATAATAGACACGTCTCACCCAACAATAATGATTAATAAGGCAAATGTTAGGGCGATTTCCATAATGACTTGATATAACTTTTCAAAAAACACCCCGGAACTTCGGCTTCTCTGGTCGGTTACTTTTTCTTGTTCTTGGACAATATCATTTCCACGAAGTTTCAATGCATTTGCTTGTTCTCTATTTTAACCATCATATTAATGCAAAATACCCCCCAAAAGAAAGTTATCTTTTGTATCTCTCTACACTCTCTTTAATTGATTGTCTTTTAGTATCTGATAACATCATCATCCATCTCTATTGTCTTTGTAAAAGTAAACCTAAAACTTATTTTGAAAGGTGCAATGCAGTGGGCGAATGAATATTATTAATTGGACCTACACCACTGTCACTTCACAAGACAAAGGTGTGGAATTAAGAAGCAAACAAATCAACTTTATCTTCTTCTTTTTTGTGTGTGTTTAAATGAATATTTTTTTATGAGAGAATCATCCTCTTTTACTTGCCTCTAAATTATTCCTTAGATTAGATTCTTTCACCTTTTTATTCAGTTTATAAGGTAGGGTTAGCCCCAAGTTTCAAGTTTCTGTATATATAAATAGCATACTACACTTATTGACTGTATATCACTTAAGGGATTAGGGGGATCCATAGTAGCCTTTAGAAAAAGGAGGGAACAGTAGCATGGAATATTATGAGGGAAAAAGTTAGAAAATCTTGCTTTTCTTCTATTTACAGCTCAAAATCCAATTGTTTTCATTATCATTATTACTATATATATAGCCTCATCCCGTAGATGCTGCTTTAGGCTGAAGGTTTCGTTTAAATAATAGTTTTTTTTAATTATTATTATTATTATTATTATTATTATTATTATGGAGAGTGAACTCCTATAGTTGGCTTGATAACTAAGGGATGTTAACTCTTAGAATTCACCCGGGTTTAAACCTTAGAGGGAGTAAATGGTAGGGCTTTATTTAAGTAGTTTTTTTTGGAAGTAGTGCTTGTGTATGTGTGTGTGGTGTGGGTATGTCATACCCCTATCATGTGTATGTGAGTACTAATCCTTTAATTGTATAGAACTAAAAAAAGTTATTATAATTGAGAGTAGGGATGAACTTCCTAGGGATTGAACTCGAGTTCTAATATCACAACATTGGATATAATGTTATAAGTAGGTCCAAATTGATAACATCATTAGTTACCTACTATTTAAGTGATGATATGAAAACTTTTTTTAAATCAACCTCAAGCATTTGTATGATATGTAAAAACTTTTATTGGCTGAACATGATTGACAGAATTTCCATGTGACCTTTACTAAGTGATCAAATAACAGTAAAAAGGGTTCGCATCATCACTTTAGTGGTAGCAACTAACAATGTTACTATTTTGAACATACTAATAACATTATAAATTAGAGGGATCAAATTATGCCAAAGTTAAGTAAAGATATTAAATCTCAAATTTTAGCATACTGGATGGACTAAAAATCATAATTAGATCATATTTATCCAAATGAGGATAATTTTTTAGGTCAAATTCAACTATTAGCCTCTGTACTAGGGGTAAGTTGTAGATTTAGTCTAATTTGGTTAATATTAATGTAGAAATATAACTTTGGTAATGACAATATATCGCAAAGAAAATAAAATAAAAATAAAAATAAAGAACACACAAATTTTACGTGGAAACTCTTTCGGGAAAAAACCACGGACAAAGAAGAAGAAAATTCACTATGTCGAATTCGAATGATTACAAGAGGAGTAGATTATGTCTATTTATAGGCTTGTAAAACCATATTCTAATAGGAGTGAAACACCTTATTCTAATCAATATCAAATAGATGGAGTTTAATAAGGTTTAAAAAACCTTATTCTTAAATAAAATAAAGAAGTATAATTCTATAGGGATTTTACTTTTATTTTATTTTACCACAGTATTTTATTTAAATAAGGATTCAGGTCACTTAATTCTAACAATCTCCACCTTGACACGAATTCTTAATGAACAAGTTCTCCACCTCTTCCATAAAACCCCTTAAGGGTTTATCTTCAACAATGAACACCAACCAAGTTTAAGCAATGCTCAAACTTGGTTATAGGAAGTGACTTAGTCATCATATCTGTAGGATTTTCATGAGTACTAATTTTGCTCACAACAATATCACCACGAGCAATAATATCACGAACAAAATGATACCGAACATCAATATTTTTTGTTCTCTCATGAAACATTTGATCTTTTGTAAGGAAGGTGGCACTTTGACTATCACAAAATACTGTATTGATTTGACGGTTCGTTGAGTTTACTAAAGAGTCCCTTCAACCAAATAGCTTCTTTACAAGCCTCAGTAATCGCCATGTACTCAGCTTCAGTGGTAGACAAAGCGACTGTAGTTTCCAAAGTGGCTTTCCAACTGATTGCACAACCTCCGATTGTAAAGACATAACCTGTGAGAGATCTTCTTCTATCGAGGTCTCCAGTAAAATCAGCATCAACATATCCAATGACTCCATCTCTAGTTCTTCCAAACTGTAAGCAAACGTCAATAGTACATCGTAAGCATCTTAAAACCCACTAAACTACTTTCCAATGTTCTTTACCGGGATTCGTCATGTACCTGCTAACTGCACTAACTGCATATGACAAATCTGGACGTGAACAAACCATGACATACATGAGAGATCCCATTACACTAGAGTATAGAATATGTGACATGTACTCAATCTCATCATCTGATTGTGGAGACAAAGCCGATGAAAGTCTGAAATGGGCTGCTAAAAAAGTACTAACAGGCTTAACATTCTGCATGTTGAATCTGCAAAGAACTTTCTCAATGGACCCCTTTTGACTTAGGTACAATTTAATTACTTGCTTTTCTATCTTTGAGAATCTCCATACCAAGTATCTTCTTTGCTGGTCTCAAATCTTTTATCTCAAATTCTTCACTTAGTTGGGCTTTGACCTTTCTTATCTCTCATTTATCTTTCGCTGCTATCAACATGTTATCAACATAAAGGAGTAGATACACAAAAGAACCATCACTATTTTTCTTAAAGTAAACACAACTGTCAAAGTTACTTCTTTTAAAATTATGAGAAGTCATAAAGGAATCAAACCTCTTATACCACTGTCTTGGTGACTGTTTCAAACCATAAAAGGACTTTTTCAGCAAGCAAACATAGTCCTCTTTTTTTAAGACTGTAAAACCTTCTAGTTGTTGCATGTAAATATCCTCTTCAAGTTCTTCATGCAAAAATACAGTTTTTACATCTAACTGCTCAAGCTTCAAATCATGCATGACCACAATACCAAGCAAAGCTCGAATCGAACTATGCTTCACAACTGGAAAGAACACATCTGTGAAGTCCACTCTTGGAATTTGACTGTAACCCTTTGCAACAAGCTTTTCTTTATATCTGGGTTCTTCAACTCTTTGAGTCCCCTCTTTCTTCTTAAATACCCATTTACAACGAACAACCTTTTTTGTGTAGTGATTTCATCTTCTCTTGCATAGCAAACATCCACTTTTCTGAGTCTTCACAACTAACCGCCTCAGAATAATTAGATGGCTCTTAGTTTGCATCTATATCATCAGCCACATTTAAAGCATAAGAAACTAGATCAGCCTCAGCATACTTCTTTGGAGGTTTAATTTCTCTTCTAGTTCTGTTTTTGGCGATAGAGTATTGTAGTGAATAAGCAACTCTATTTTTAAATTTTGTACTGGCTTCAGTAATCGACACTATTGTAGATTCTGTATTAATCTGATGCTCCACATGCTTTTATTTTTCTTTATTGGAAGAGTCTTTAAGAGATAAGTTAGGTAGCATAGCAATTCATCAAAAACAACATCTCTGCTAATCACAACTTTTCTATTTTCAGGACACCATAACTTATACCCTTTTACACCAGCTTTATAACCAAGAAAAACACATTTAATGGATCTCGGTTCCAATTTTCCGTTATCAACATGAGCATACGCAGGACAACAAAAAATTTTTAAATCAGAATAGTCAGCAGGAACCAAACCATACCTCTTATGAAGTCTTTTTCTCAATGGCAACGGATGGAGATCGGTTGATTAAAAAGCATGCAGTAGAGGCTGCTTCGGCCCAAAATGACTTTGGTAAGTTAGCATTTGATGACATATATCGAACCTTCTCCATGATCATTCTGTTCATTCGTTCGACAACGCCGTTTTACTGTGGAGTATGACGAACTGTCAAGTATCTCACGATCCTTTCTAACTTGCACAGTTTATTAAATTTATCAGAACAGAACTCTAAGCCATTGTCTGTATGGAGGTATTTTATTTGCTTTCCCGTCTATTTTTCAATCATGGTTTTCCAAGAGTTAAATGCGAAAAACACATCGCTTTTCTGCTTCAAGAAGAACGCCCACACTTTTCTAGAAAAATCATCAATAAAAGTTAGCATATAATTCGCTCCACCTCTCGAAGGTACTCTGGATGACCCCCACAGGTCAGAATGAATATACTCTAACGTTCCTTTCGTGTTATGGATTCCTTTGGTGAATCGAACTCTCTTTTGCTTCCCAAAAACGCAGTGCTCACAGAACTTCAGTTTGAAAATTCCTTGCTCATCAAGAAGTCTTCTTTTGTTCAATTCTTCCATGCCATTCTCACTCATATGCCCTAGGCGCATATGCCAAAGTTTAGTAATATCATCATCTGACAAGGAAGAGGATGAGACAGCTACATCATTAGTAATAGTAGAACCCTGGAAAACATATAACTTGACAGTATTTCTTTGCCTTTTCATCACAATGAGGGAACCTTTGGAAATCTTCAAAACCCCACTATCAACTGTGTATTTGTACCCTTTTGAATCAAGAGTACTCAACGAAATTAATTTTCTCTTTAAATTTGGAACATGGCGTACGTCACTAAGTGTTTTGACAACTCCATCAAACATCTTAACTCTAATTGTTCCAACACCTGCAATTCTACATGAAGTATTATTTCCCATCAAAATAATACATTCAGACACTATTTCGTAAGTCATAAACCAATCCCAATTGGGACTCATGTAGAAGGTGCAACTCGAATCAATGATCCACTCCTCGCTCACTTTAGAATTGTTGACAGAAGCGACTAGAAGTTCACCATCGCTGTAGTCTTCTACAACATCAGCTTTATCAGAATTTTCTAATTGTTTTCTATTTTGATTCGCAACCTCTCTTTTGATCTTGTTCTGTAGCTTATCACACTCAGATTTAATGTGCCCTATCTTCTTGCAGAAGTTACAAGTTTTACCTCTGTTTGAAGAATTTGATCTACCCTTATATTTACTGCGAGGATTACGTTCTTATGTCCTTCCATGATCATCATCAGCATTCTAATCTTGTCTCCCACGAACAATAAGACCCTCTCCCTGAGAGTTGATTTTAACCACAAGATGTTTTATCTTATCATACGAGGTTAAAGAATCATAAACCTCATCAACTGTGAGAGACTCGCGGCTATATAAATTGTATCTCTAAAGGTTGAATAAGACGGGGGCAAGGAACAAAGTAGAATCAACCCTAGATCGTCCTTATTATATTGAACCTCCATGGCCTCCAAATTTGAGAGAATTTCTTTGAACACTGTTAAGTGTTCGTGCACAGATGCACCTTCCTCCAAACTATGAGCATAAAGACGATGCTTCATATGCAGCTTGCTAGTTAGAGTTTTCGACATACATATTTGTTCCAACCTCTTCCATAATCCAGCGGCGGTTTTCTCCTTCATCACATCCTGCAAAATTTCGTTAGACAAATACAGATATAACTGTGTTAACGCCTTTCGATCCTTGCGCTTATTCTCTTCCTTCGTCAATGTTGAAGGCATCTTATCTACCTCTAACAGGGCTTCCTCTAAGTCCATTTGTGCAGGAACTGTCTGCATCTTTATCTGCCACAACGTGAATCTGGTGTTGCGATAAACAACCCGGAAGCTCTGATGCCAATTTGTAGAAATATAAATTTAGTAATAACAATATATCGCAAAGAAATAAAATAGAAATAAAAATAAAGAACACATAGATTTTACGTGAAAGCTCTTTCGGGAAAAAACCACGTGCAGAAGAGAAGAAAATTCACTATGTCGAATTCGAATGATTACAAGAGGAGTAGATTATGTCTATTTATAGGCTTGTAAAACCTTAATCTAATAGGAGTGAAACACCTTATTCTAATCAATATCAAATAGATGGAGTTTAACAAGGTTTAAAAAACCTTATTCTAAAATAAAATAAAAGAAGTATAGTTCTACAAGCATTTTACTTTTATTTTATTTTACCACAGTATTTTATTTAAATAAGGGTTCGGGTTACTTAATTCTAACAATTAATCATTGTATTTTTGAATCTAAACAAGAGTGGTTAAATTTGTTAGGTCAAATATGCTATTAGTCATGTACTATGCGTAAGTTATGGATTTAATTCATGTTTTCCAATTTGATCCTTTTAGTTATTGTACTTTTCAAATTTCAAAATTTTTAGCTCGATTTAAATAATAGTCAATAAATCTATTAACTAAAAGGATGTAGCTTTCGTGAATATTATGTGGAAACAATGGTGACATGACATTGCATATGTGATAATATATTTATTACATAAAATTTTGGAGAAATTACATAATTTAACTTAATGAATATAACCACTACCATTTGAGTTAAAACTGATATTTCAAAAATAAAAAAGGTATAAGATTAAAAATAACTAAAATAGAGTAAACAAACTAAATCTACAACTTACATATAAGGTAGGGACTAACAACAAAATTTAATTTTTTTTTCATTTTACTATTTCCATCTTAAGGAAAATCGTTGACGTATAATAATATATCAAGTTCAAATCTTGAAATCGACATTGTTGAAATCGACATTATTGAGAGGACTTTACTTGAATACCATCCTTGGCCCAAATAAAACTAAGTTCGGACCATAAAACAAACGAAGACACTATGATTATATTTTGACAAAAAAAGCTAATATTTTGTATAAAATCTTAATAAAATCATGTGAATCCTAAATGGATTTTGTTTGTTTGTGTTAAAAAGGTAATCCATAGCCAACAATTACAGTTAAATCATGCCATTAATCTCATAAACATCATACTTAAACCCTTACAACTACACCATTTCAACATTATGCATAAAGACAAAAACCATAGCATTATCCATATATACGGAAGACATCAAATAGACAGCACAAGTAAAACCTAATAAAATGTCAAAAGAAATTTCATGTAATATTAGGTAAAAGTTGTAACATAAGCCAAAAACAAAACAATGGGCAATGACTAGCTTAGCAATAGCATATGTAAACATCCTTAGAGGGACCAACAACTTAATTTTGCCATGCCCCCTGCTCTTATTTCGTACTGCGCATGCTTATTGCAATAGCGACCCACAATAACTATTTTCAGTAAAATTTTTCTGTTGGAAGTGATAAGGATGAAAGATGCATAAACAACTGACATATGGTGCTTCTGTATGTGTATATGTATGTATGGATGAGCAAATACATGTATATATATGTATGCATGCAGGGGCGTGATTAAGGCCGTGTAGGCAGTGATTTTGGCCTTTAAAATGAAAAAAATTATTAGATTATTTTTTTGAATTTTGTAATATTATAAATAAATACAATGAAAAATTCACATTTTAGCACCCAACAAAATTTTCTACCTTTGCCATATATGTATGTATGACTTATTAATTATCGGAAAATAAACATTTTTTATAGAAATTGGCTTCCTTCAAAAAAAAAAAACCCTCTTGTAACTAACTTGATTAATTTAAAAAAAATAAAAACTTAAACTCTATGTAATGGTCTAATGGTTAAGGATTGTAATGGTCTAATGGTTAAGGATGTTCACTGCCTCAAGTGTGGCTTAGGTTTGAATCGCATTAGTTGTGTTGGTTGTTCGGGCTTTGCCCTTGAATTATTGTAATTCACCAAAAAAAAAACGCAAACTTATTATATTATTAATAATTTTTATTTTAATTAAAAAATATATTATAATTTATAAATATTAAGTAATAAATGTTTGATACATTGGCAGTATGTTTTTTTTATTCCACAAGCAAGCTTAAAAACTTACCATTATAAGACACTTGTTAACTTTTTTACCTTGCTTGTGGAATTTAAAAACTTCACTGACAGTGTACCAAATATTATTTATTAAAATATTAAAATATTAAAAATATATAAATTCATATTTATTTAAATCCTATTTAGTTTCATTTATCCATTTCTAACCCAGTATGTATGAATTATTCTATTACAATTTTGTGTGAGAAAATGGTTGTAAATCATTTACAATTTATTTGGATTATAACATGATATAGAAAGGCATTCATTGTGGATTTATCGAGTAGCTAGATCTTGTGTGACATATGAATCTGATGTGGTATGCATACCAAAATTTTGGCATATACTTTGATCACTATCCTCAAAACGAGTATATAATTATAGTAGGCCTAGTTTAAATACATATAATCATTCAAGTTGAAGATTTATCATTATCATTAATGTCTGATTAAATCTTGATTCATTTAGTATGGTTGTTGTTACAACAATTAGGAAAGCATAGGTAACAGTGAAGCCAAGAATTTTATTTGGGAGACCTGAGATAAATTTATAAAATTTTGAGGGTTCAAAATGTAAAATGTTCATTTATTCAAAAGTTAAAAAACTCAAATTGAATAATATATATTTTGAAGGGCTAAAGAGAACATTTTCCATTTAATCAAGGGTGCTAAGGTCTTTATTTGCCCCTTGATTTTGTTATTAGACGTGAGTATTATCTTCGATTTAAGAGTTTGAAAAATTATGAGTAGTTTAAAATTATATAAAAATATTTATCATTCATATAGCACGTACATAAACCCATATTTTTAGGAAATCTTAAGAGATTTCAAGTCACCTTTAAAAATGGTTTTAGTTATAGGGTTTAGATTATATTTCTAAAAAGAAAAATATAATTAATGCAAATAAAAGTATTATAGAAATCTTTGTATTTGAGTTAAATTGTATTTTGATCTCTACTAAAAATGAGCAAATTAATCTTTGTAAGTTAGATCAAAGAGCAAACGGATTCTTCTGTTAAAAATTTCATCCATTTGTATTATAAAAATTGGCGTGGCTAACAAAATAAATATATCTCATGTTGATGTATATAGACAATTTTTTTACAATAGAAATGGATGAAATATTTAGCAAAAGGGCTCCAGGGCATAGCTAAGGGGTGGCAGGGGCCACAACCCCTTAAATGGAAAATTTTCCATCTAGGCCCTTTAAAATTTTTAAAATTTTAAATTAGCAAAGGTAAAATTACACTTTGGCCCCCCTAAAAATGATAAAAATTTGATTTAATCCGTTTAAAATTATAAGATATACTATTAAAATGGTTATTATCGTAAAAATTACAATTTAATTTCGGCCCCTCCTATTCGCCTCTGAAGAACTCGTTTGTTCTTTGATATAATATATATGAATTAATCTATCCACTTTTTAAGTAAAATAAACTAAAATACAACCCGACTATATATCTTCTATTATACTTTTATGAGGTTGAAAAGAAAATTCTGAAATAATAATAAATAATTCTTGATTGGTATCTATAGACACCTGTTAACTAAACCCTTATCCTTAAAATTTATTGAATAGAAAAATCATATTCGCAAACATTAAAGGAAGATGATGCTAACATTCTACGATTTTTTGCCTTTGTCTATATACCAAACTCATTTATAGTTGGCATTAATTGTTTCTTTCTAAAGCCTCCAGATTCATGCATATCTTCTTCTTTCTTTCTTTTTTTTCAATTTTCTCCTTTTAGTTTTTATTGAAAAAATAAATGTTGTGAAGCAGGTTATATGGCTACAAATTGCTCGTATTGGTTGACATTTGTTCCCTACTAAGACATGTCCTTAACATATCTATGGAGAAAGACGAAAGAAACCCAAAACCATACTCAAAATTTGAAGTGTTTGAATGTGGTGTGCTAGATCCTGCATGGAAAGAAAAAGAGTTAAATTTGATTTTAGTACTTCTACTATGCTCAAGTTTGTGATTTAGTTATTGTGCTCTAAATTGACAGAATTTTGTCTAGTTAGTGCGGGGTGAAGTCAAAAAAACTATTTTGAGGGAACGGAAATGAATAAAATATTTAAAAGATTAAAATATAATTTTACCATTATAAATTATATAATGAATTTTGCATTTTTAAGGGTGCCAAGACCATTGCTTGCCCCTTCTCTTCGCCTTTGAATTATAATGTCAATGTACGGTGTTGTCACTTGAATTGACTAAAGACGTCGTAATAATAAATTAATAATTTTAAATTAAAATATAAACATTAAATCTTAAATTTAAAAATAATAAGTTTAAAACCAAAAATTGACCTAAAAATGGGTATTTCAAAGGAATAAAATCTAACACAAAATCTTGGTCCATTATTAAGGGGACGATATGGTTGCCACATCATTATCTAGAGAAAGATGGGGACCCTCCTATTTTCATCGTTTTCATGGTTTTTTAATTTGACCCCCTTAGCTACTATTCCTTAGAAACACCATGGAATAAGGCGCCCACCTCTAATTATTTCACTTATATATAGGTCTACCGAATCTCAATTATGGTTTCAAGTGAGTTTTCTATTATCCATTTCGTTATTGTTAATTATGCTTTTGGCAAATTGCAATCCCCAACACCAACATCATTGTCACTTCATTAATTTCTTTACTTAATTATTAGCTAGATTTTGTGGCAAATTTTGTGTCCATTTTCCGGCTTTCTCATGGTCTACATTCAAACATGGTTGTGATTAAATCTAAAATTTCGCTCCAATATATGAAGGTTTAGATAAAAGTGTAAGGTCCGAAAAATAGAGTCAAATTTAGGTTTAACATTTAAGATTCAGTTAGTTCATTTTTGTATTTTTATAATATATTATTTTGTTTTATTTTTATATTATATATTTTATATCACATAAAATTAAATATATAAAATGTAAATATTAAAAACATGTTGAGCTGTTTATGTTTAAAATTTTAATAAAAGAAGAATGTATAAAATTATTAAATATTAATTTAAAAATAATATAAGCAGTATTAAAATGGGTTTGGATTAGCCATTTATAAATATGGGTGGACTTGGATAAATTTGAGGATCATAATTCAAACTAAATTTGAACAAATATAAAATATGTTAATATCATATATTGACTCGACTCGACTCATAAACATATGCTTTCCAACTCCACATTGAAGTTTCTTATTCTCATCTTTCCCACTTCAATTGTCATGTCATCATTTTTCTACTTTAGTTGACACGTCATTACTATATGACTATCAAGGGCTTCAACCAAAAATTTAATCTCAATGACTCGATTGCAATTCATAACTTAAAGTGTTTAATTGAGTGTGATTCATTTTCAATATTTTACGAGTTCCTTTTTAATATTTAATCCAAATTTCATCACATCACCAGATAGATTAAAATATGATGCATCATGTCAAGATTTATTTGGAGTAATAATTAAAATTCTTGTTTGACACCTAAATCACATACGAATTTAAATCTTATCATTTTCCCTAAAAGTAAGACCCATCATTTGGTTTATAAAATTATCAAAAAAAAAAAAACCTCAAAAGAATAAATTTTGGGTAAACTACAAAAATAATCACTTTTTTTTGCCTTAGATTATATTTTAGTTACTTATGTTTGAAATGTTACGTTTAGGTCACTTACATTATTGTTTTGTTACAAAGTGGTCACTCTATCGTTAAACTCCGTTATCTCTTTAATGGCAGTTCTACGTGGTAGTCCAAATGGGTTTAAAATGCAAACTTGGATGTCTAGTTGCTGGGATAAAAATAGGTTTTTAATTAAATAAGTTTAATTTAGACTGTTACGTAGGACATCCAAGTTGGCATTTAATACCCATTTAGACTGCCACCACCGATAGGGAGGTAACGGAACTTAATGGTAGAGTGACCACTTCGTAACAGAGCAATAACGTAAGTGACTAAAACGTAACATTTCAAACATAAGTGACTAAAATGTCATTTAAAGCAAACAAAAATGACTATTTTTATAGTTTACCCATAAATTTTTTATCCATTAAATCCCCAAGATTCCATAACTTGTCTTCTTTAATAGCTAAGGAAAAGATGAGCCCATTAACAACCAAGATCAAAGTCTTTCAATATTTTTCCTTATGTGAAGTCATTTGTTTGTGTACATATATTACTATCTAGACATGAATAAAAAATACTAATGTCTCTTGCTTTTGCCCAAAGCACACACACAAAAAGACAGCTAATCTTCCTCAATCTTTGCCTTCTTACATCACCTTATTAATTACATAATTAGTTTTTAATTACCTATTAATTGTTCTTTCGTCTCAGACTTCATGGTCTTGTTGTCATAAGTATCTTGTTTATTGTGTCAAACCTTAGGAGTACAAATTTTTTTAACGATATTTTTTCATTCACAAAATTCGAAATTGAAACCTTACATAAAGAATATATATTAAATTCCTTATTACTCGATTTGAGAGACATTAGTTTAGAATTTAGTCATGAATGTAGTCCTCTGCCTTTCAAATTTAAAATTTTAGATTCAATTGTTAATGCTATTAAATTTGTTGGTATAACATTTTAAAATTAAAAATAAAATACTCACTTGATAATTGATATAATAAACATGAATTTAACAAAATAACTTTAATAATCAGTTGGATTTGAATTTTAAAATCTAAAAATAGAGAAATTAAATTCTTAATTTACAAATAGTACATAGACTTATGATACATTTTAACCAATTAATTAATTATAGTTAATTTAAGAAGCCGTGCAAGGAAATGTAATATGCAATTTAAAGAACAAAATTTTAATATGTGATTTGTAAATAAAATATTAATATGTGTACTAAATAAAACCAAATTGGATTACAAAATGGGTTGAATCATATATCCTATCATACCACTACAAATTTTCTCACCGGTCCCAATAGAAATTGCATCATGCCTTTGCTTATGCCAATAATATGATTAGAAATAAATTCGAAAGGACTGATTAGATTATATGTGGTTTAAGAAGATTAATTATGTTTGTCAATGTTTATAAGAGTATATCATATGCAAATTATGTTATTTTGTCCATATAAATCCGAGACATTAGCCTTTCAAATCAATAATTAATTAATTGAGTACTTGAGGTTTTTGAATATGAATCCAAGAATGTTGTCAGCAAAAACACAAATCAATTGATGATAAAACCAGCTGGGTTGAAGGTGGATCACATGGAAGATGATAGAAGCTAGAAATTCGGTTTTGGGATCAAAATAAAATTTTAAAAGTTTTATGGTTGAAAGTAAATTTTTTATTTAAAATAGAGCTTAAATTCAATATTTTATAATTACGAGGGATCAAAGTTATTATTACTCCATTTAATTACGGGGCTAAGCCCCTCACTCCCTTTTAGCTAAGCTCCTGATTCATTAAATTAAAATATGGTTTTTAAGTTCATGCATTTTTTATTTTAAGAAATTTAGTTATTCTACTCTTCAGATTTAAAAATATAAGTTCTATTCTTAACACCTCTAAAATTCTTCTTTTAAATTCTATTCATTACAATGTTATTTTTTTGTTACACGGCTACCAAGTAAACATATTCATGAGCTGAGTTACTCGCCCAAGCTAAAGGGCCGCCTGAAATTTGTTAGAGTTTGGACAAAAGTATTTATCTTGAAAAAGAATTAAGTCCATTTAAAATATGGGTCGAGCTCGAAGTTTGAACCTTGAAAACTTGAGCCCGACCCGCCCTATTTTTAAGTTAATAATGCTTTTTTTTTATATATTATGTGATTTATAACACATAAAGAATATTAATATAACGGATTAACTATACATGTACGTTAATTTGATTCTATTCTTCTGTACCCAAGATTGATGCTATTTCATTTCGAGGGTAACTTCTAGATTTGTATTTGATTCATCATATCCTTCTATGCTGTCACAAAATCAGTGGACTTGAATTATTAGGCATATATATAGCAGTTAATGTATTTGATTGGTTCCGGGTTGGGTTAATTCAAGTATTAAAATTGTTGTTTCGAGGTTTTTTTTAGGGAGTTTTATGCTCAACATTCTAAGTTGCTTATTTGGGTCCTTATGAATTTGATTCCATGTTAGGTTGAATAATGATAATTTTCAGATCGAATCAAATTCCATCTAATCTAATTTTTGTTGAATTGATAATTCGAAGCTCACACCCCAATTTGATTCACTAGTTCATAGACTTATTTTAATGTTTATATTTTTATAATTTTGAAAGTTACCTTAAGAGTTCCCTTAAGTATTAATTGAGCTTCGGGGATGCTCGAGTTTGACGTGTAGCCCAACAGGCCTATACCCATAGTTGCAGTTTTTCAGAAGGTCTAATCATGGTTTTGATCCTTTTATTATGCTCAAATTTAGGATATAGTCTATATACTTTAATTTGATATAATTGGGTCTTTCTATTTTTATAATGTCATTAGTTAATCCAACTAATCAATATGATCAATTATTTCGGTTAAAATGTTGACGATTTTTTTTTCTTTTAAAACCTATTTGAAATTAGAGATAAAGTAATATTTAGTCCCCGAATTTGACAATTTTTTCAAACTTGATCCCTAAACTTTTTTTGCTCCATGTTAGTCTTGGAACTTGATAAAAAATTAATTTGGTCTTTGAACTTGGATTACTTTTAAGAGTGATAATGTGGTACTTTGAGATTATGTCACGTCATCACATGAAAATTAAAAAATTATATAAAATCTAAAAATAAAAAAACATTTAAAAAATTCTAAGTAAATTATAATATTTTTAATTAAAAAAGATGATGATTGGCACAATCTCAAAGTGCCACATCATCATACTTAAAAAATCCAAATTCATGGACCAAATTGGGAAAAGCTCCTAAGTTTAAGGGCTAAATGTAAATTTATCCCTTTAAAGTATGTTGACATGGATTATTTTTTGTGCTGAAAGAGTTTCTTAAAAAACTGATATAAATCAATATTTTAATCGAAGAACCTCAAGTTGCTGTCATTGGTCGAGTATTCACCTTCCTCAAGAATTGTTTGGGTTCGAATCGTAGGAACGTGGCCTATTGTGTTTGCAGTGATTTGCTATTACCGGTGGTGTGTGAGTTGTACCAAAATTTAGTAGTGTGAACTATTTGAGCTAACTAATAATATTAGAAAAATATAATGTTTAAATCATGTCAAATTAAATACAAAGACTAGCCGACTAAGGCTTAGCTTGGTTGGCATTGGTATTGTTGCCAGAATAGGAGGATCTGAGTTCAAGCACGTTGAAACACTTTTATCCTTTTATTTAAGGGTTGGAGATAGATTATAAGTAGTTGTAGGCATTATATAAAAATTATTACAAATATTAAATCCCACCTAAGCAAAAACAACAATAATCCATGGTCATTTGCCTACCAATATTATCTTAACCAGTGTACCAAAAAACACCCATATAGATTACAATTCAACTGAAAAATTTGAAGAGAGACCTCTTAGTTGTTCTTTGATTTCCTAGCCAATGCTGCATATGAACTCCAATGGCATCCAAATAAGAGCTGCTCCTCCCATGGAACCCCACTACCTTTCCCTCTGTTATGGTTGAAGTGAAATACGTCCCTTTCTCCTCACCAAATGGACCATACTTGCCTCTGCTGGTGTTAAACGTTAATGACTTTACAACTTTGAGCTGCTCGTCATTGTTAATGGTGCCATAATAGCCGGATATGCAATTCAGTACCTCGTGCGGATCATCCAATTTCACCTGCAAAAAATCAAGGTTTTGGTCTGTTAAAAAATACCAGCTTAGTAGACCTGCCAGCTGAGTTGTTTGGGTTATTTCGAGCTCAAATTGTTTCGGATCCAGGTCATTTTAAGTTAGGGCAATTTAAGTTTGGAGTCAATCTGGTTCGGGTCATTTGAATTATTTTCTTTTTATTATTTCAAGTTCAAGTCATTTGGGTTTGAAGCTCGAGTTTTTCTCCATAAGTCATTATGGATTTAGATTATTTTGGGTTCTGATCACTTTAAGTATAGGCCATTTTGAGTTATTTGTTCGTGTTTGTATAGTTTCAAATTTAGATTATTTCGCGTTCAGGTTAGGTTCAAGCTTAGGTTAATTTGAGTTTAAAATTCGAATTGTTTCTAGTTTAAACCATTTTGAGTTCGGGTTAATCTGGTTTGGATAATTTTGGGTCTGTTATTCAAGTTTATCAGTTGAAGTTTTTAGGTTGGGTTTTTTTCTGTTACTTGCACATGTCATTTCGGGTTCATGTCATTTTGGGTTTGTATCATTTCAAGCTCAAATCATTTCATGTTTGGATTATTCTAAAGTTCTGGTCATTTTTCATGTTTGGGTTAGACAAGTTCGGATTGTATATTTTTTATGACCAAATCAGACTAGGTTGAGAGTGAATTAAAGTTTAATTACCCGATTTGTGGTAGTTCCATCATGACCTCCATGTTTCACAGACCAAACTGATTGTCCATTCCGATCATACTCAACCTGAATTGAGCAAATAGCATCAGATTTCGTTATATAAATTTGTTTAATCCCAGAATATACTCCATCATCCCATGGTCGTCCTCCATCTCCTCCCCAAGGTCCAGGTCCACACGGTGCTGGTTCTTTCACCACACTACAAGCAACCTAAAAATATTCAATCCAAATCATATACATCAGTAAGTACATAATTTTACGCTCTATCAGTGAATCTGGTAACAACATATCAATGAAAACAAAATACCTCTTCAATCGGTCCTCGCTTGGCTAGCACTAGTTTGTTCGACCACGGAGAATTATCAATCTCGGCTATAGTCCTTTCACCTTGGATGATTGCTCGGGACAAAGGTGGCTTTGGTGGTGGTACTTTAGTTTCCATGACGTGCACGCCAAAAGCATCCAAGAATAAACCCTCTTTGCCATGGAATCCAACAATCTTGCCTTCATTGATTTTGTTGGAGAAAGAAGGTCCTTGTTCATCTCCATATGGTCCATGCTTTCCTTTGTTGGTGTAGAATGTAAGTGACTTGATCACATTAGGCCCTATGTACATTAATGGTCCGAACGTTCCCGTTACGTGCGTCAAAATTTCTGACGGATAATCAAACATTATCTGTGGATAATGGAACCGTTAAATATTTATCCAAATTTTGATGGATAATTAGTTTGTATTCTAGTATAACCGTATTGGTTGAAGATCAATTAGTGATTAAGCATAGGCTTTGAAAACATAGAATAGGTATTAACTTTTAGAGTTTGACTTAAATATAAAATTGGTCCTCAAATTATACTTTTTCCACTTCGGTACCTAAAGTTTTTTAAAATCAAAAGTAGTACCTAAACTATCAATTTTGTCTCATTTTATTTCAAAATACGATACCAACCAATAAGAACGTGATGATTACACATTCTTATTGAATATCAGATTTTTGAGTAAATTAAGACGGATTTAATACTTTATGTACCACTTTTGAAAAAAAAAAGCCTTTAAATGCCTAAATGAGAAAAGCAATATAATTTAGGTGCCAGTTTTTTAGTTAAGCATTAAAACCATGAGAAATGTGTAATCTATGGGAGAAGTGTTTTATAGAGAGGAACAAAAGAGTTTACTAAAACACTGGGTTGACAGGTATCTAGGTAATTAATGTTTTGAATATTGGATTGATGATTGAATTAGTCAAACCATCAATTCTCGGTTCAATTGGTTCAACAATCAGCCTAAAACAATTAAAAAAAATTATAAACCAAATCATGTGTTTAAATTGCCAATTTTTTGTCTTGACTACCGATTTTTTACCAATCCTGAGCCATACACTCAAAGGCTGATTCAATTTTGTTGTCTAGATTAATGATATATCGACTGGTCTAGTTCGATTCCAACAACACTATAAACAGTAGGAAACCAAAAAAAATAAATTTGAAAACGTCAAGGAGCACGGAAATTAAATTTATTTCGGGGCTCGAGTTTACCGGTATTTTGAATTCATTGTAATTTTCATTTCTGAATATTGATTTGAATTCTACAAGAGAAGCTAGACTCACCCTTTCAGTTTTGAAACCTCCGGTGCCTCCATGTTTGCTTCCCCAATGTGCTTGTCCATTGCGGTCATAGCAAACCTTTATTGATACAATTCCAACATTGCGTGATAAAGTAATTTGCCTTACACCGGTATAGGTTCCATCATCAAATTTGGTTCCACCATTGCCACCCCATGGTCCATAAGCTATCACTCCTTCCGGTACGTTCGATGGCAGCTTCTCAGGTGTCTGAAATGAAACCTTAAACATGCAAGAAAGAAGAAGAAATTGTATCTTGCCTATAATATAAACGGGATATCAAAAGTAGAGTTTAGACCCGTTAATTGAATAGGTCGGGTTGGTTTCTATTTGAGTCAATCTAGATCGATCAATTTGAGTTTTATAATTCTAGGTTTATTTCGAGTTTTCATCATTTTGAATTCGTGTCCGTTTTAAATTCAAATCATTAGGATTTACCAGTTTTCGAGTTTAGGTTTTACATTTTTATTGTTCATATAGCACAAAAGGAAAATCAAAAGTAGATTTTAATTGGTTTTAAATCGGGTCAATTTGAATAGTACAATCATTTAAAGTTTGGATTATTTCGAATTTGTGTCAATTTTGATTCCAAATCATTCAAGTTTGCCATTCGAATTTTTCAAATCTAGTCTTTTTAGGTTTTATACTTGGGTTAAAATCATTTCAGGTCACCTGTTCAAGTGAGTTTGGGTTCAAGTCAATTGAGTTTGGGTTATTTTGAATTCAAACCATATTGAGTCTGTTTGAATTAGGTAGGTTTAGATTGAATCATATTTGTCAATCATGTTACTAGGTTCGATCCTTGTGTTTGTAAATTCTTTCCCCTTCCCTCAATGTAATGTAATTGTTCATTTGTATAATAATAAAAAAAATTGAATCGTATTTGGATTCAAATTTAGCAAGTCAAGTTTTAGGGTTTAGACCAATCTTCTTTCTTTTTTTATCTTATCATTTTGGGTTTGACACTTGAAATCGGTAATTTCAAATGTTCAAGTCAATTTGACTTTAGGTTAACTTGCGTTAGAATCATTCTAGATTCTAGTTATTCAAGTTTTTCAAGTCTAGTCATTCAAGTTTGGCACTAGGGTTTGAGTCATTTTAGATCACTTGATCAAATCATTTTGAACTCAAACTAAATCGAATTTGAATTATTTCTAATTTAGGTCATTTTGAGTTCAAATTATTTCTAATTTGAATTAAACAAGTTCAAATTGAATCATATTCAAATCTAAATTAACCAAGTCGAGTTTTAATTCTTACCTTGCCTTTGGTTTCTCCATCACTAGATTCTTCAGTACAACTCCTAGAGCCTCGCCTAGATAGCTCCCTTGGCAATGAATTCCCTATCAAATCCCTTTGTCTAACAGCTAAAACAATATCATAGCTTTCTCCAACACTTCCTTGTATCACTGAAAACCCATCTCTCTCACCTCCATTACCAGCAAAACTTTGTGCATGAACAATAGTCTTCGAATGATTCATTTTCAACATAGGCATTGAATAAACCCCAATTGCATCCAAATACCAACCAGACTTGCCATGGAACCCAACAATCTTCCCCCTATTCATTGAAAAACATGTCCCTTGTTCAACACCATAGGGTCCATAAGCTTTCCTATTGCTTTGCAAAGTGAGTGACCTAACCATAATAGGTCCCCTTTCATTAAGGTTACCGTAGTATCCATGGATTGATGTAAGAAACTCATTTGGGTAATCAAGTTTTACCTAAAACAAATTCAAAAATCACAAAAATAAGTATAGGGTTTATAAGGTCAAATTTTGCTATTAGACCTTGTAATTTTTGAATTTTGAAAGTTTTGGTCCTGATGACCAAACGGTTGCAGTTAAATTCTTATATTGGTCTTGTATCATGTATAGTTGTAGATTTAGTCCATATTCTACAACTAGATCATTATTAGTCACTATATTTTTCAAATTTTTAATCTTAATGCAAACAACCGTCAATAAATCTATTAACTGTTTTTTTTTAGTAACATATGGGAATAGCAAGTTGACAAAGCATTACATATGCGAAAATACGTTTGATGCATCAAATTTTGAAAAAAAAAAACTTAACTTATAAATTTAATAGTTACTATTTGGTCAGGACTAAAATTTTAAAATTCTAAAAATTCAGTGACCAAAAATGACCAAATTAAAATTAAGGGACTAAATCCATAACTTGCACATACTACAGGCGCTAATAATAGAATTTAATTCAAAAGGCTAACCTTATCCATCTTAGACCCTCCATCACCTCCATGCTTTCTTGACCAAATAGAGTTCCCTTCATTATCGTATTCGATTTGGATCGAGTCAATTCCAAGTCCATGAACTATCACCAATTGTTTTATGGTGAAGTTCACTCCATCGTCCCAGTATAATCCACCTTGGCCTCCCCATGGACCGTAGGATACCGGTTTTTGATAGCCGTCAAGATTCTAGCAACATGATCATGTAGGAGAATTAAATTAAAGCTGAAAATCAATAGAATTGTAAAACAAATTGTAAAAGGAAATTCATGGTTACCATTAATTCTTCGAGCAAGGAGCAAAAACAGGTGTATTTGAGCGACAAAAATGGGTGTTTTTTGAGTTGAAATATTAATGAAACAGAAATGTAGTTTTCAAATTGTGATGAAGAAGAAGCTTATTCTGTGTTCCACTTTGTAGGGAATCAATGCAAAGAGAAGTGAAGGGAATCCAATTTGATTTGAATTGTATATGGCTTTCATATGGAACAAAATGTAGTTTCCAAACGATCTAGCTGTAGATGACAAATACCCTTTCATATATTCCACTTGCTGAGGCCCAATTTTGTTAAATTCAATCTAAAATATTTTTGCAATCCAATTACATTTCCCCTGTTGGGCTCATACTATGGCACTTCAAGGTTCAAGCATTAAATTAAAGGCAACTAAACAATATTGGAAACATAGTTAACATGTGAGACAAATCGATTGGCCAAAACTCCATGCTTTGTTCGAATATCAATTAGGACATCAGTTTAGGGTAGTTAAAGTGTGTTTCAGTTTGCTAGTATTTATGACTTAACAATAAATGATTATATGAAAAATGTTATTTTTATTATTTGGTCGAATTTGAAGAGAGAAAAAGTACTTCTAAATGGCTTGTAACCTTATCTTTATCGGATTTTTTTTTGTTGGTGTTGGAAGGCATGAATTCGAAATTTAAAAGAGGAAATTTTTATGAATAAAGTCAACTTGAATTTATAGCTAATTTATCTGGTTTTTTTATTTGGGGTTGCAATTATTTAATGTTGTAACTTGTAAAGGTAGATTAGGTTTTAGTCAATAAGTGATCTAGACCAATTATTGAATAAAATCATTCAATAAGTAAAGTTTCAGATAGTAATATTATTATTCGAACTATATTAACAAATATTGTATGTCAATTTATCTCTTTAATATCTTACTCTCTTTTCGAATTTATTAGTTTTACTCCCATATTCTAACCTATGTTGCATCATCAATTAGGACAACAAATTAGAACATTCAGCAAATCGAAAGTTTTTTCAAAATATTTTAATATTCAACTCGAGAAGCTCGTAAATCTAATCAAACTTTAAATATTTTAATATTAGATGATTACTTTATTTTAATACCCACTTAAAACTTAAAATTGTCATTTAATTTTTTAAGAAATTAGGCCAATTGAAACTAATTCAGTTGACACTAATATTATTGTAGGAGATAGCAAATTCAAGTGGACTTAATCGTGCAATATAATTATTATGTGAGTGCAAATTTTAAAATAATTTTAAACCTAAACTCGTATATATAAATTGAATAAATAAGTTTAATTTAATCAAATTGAAATAGCTCAAATTTCTTAAAGTAAAGCTTGAATTTTTACAATATCATTTGATAAAATTCTAGCCGAATTTAAAGCAATCATTTTTTATAATTTAAACTTAATTCGACTCGATAAAATTTTTAACTAACCTAAGGCCCTAAAAGAGGAAAATCCCTAATAATGGAGTAAGGGGGGGGGGGGGGCTAAGTCTATAAGACTACACCTTTACTTCACGTGATCCAAAAATCGTGTTAAGCTGTTAGTTTCAAAAGTGAACAAATTTTGTCGAATATGTTGCTTTCACCGACGTAAACGGGACGGAGATGTAGCAGCACACTATTACTTGCCTTAAAATTGACAAACAAACGGGGCATCAACGGTGCCCCTTTTCCCAATCATTACATTCACTAAATAGGAAAACCGCGGATCCCATGTAGGGATAATAATTTAGATTGATTTAATTTTTGTAGTTAAATTTATGGTTCATTATAAATTCAGAACAAATGTAAATTTTTATTTGAATATCAAATTTGGGTGTTATAAATTTGTATCAGCATTACAGATTTAGATTATGATATTCGATAAATTTATAAATTAATTTTTTTAATATTCGAATATATATATCTGACTCGCTATCATTCCTACTACCGACACCACTCTTCCTCTCTCAACTCCCTTTTTCTTTCGTCATTATTATCGCATTGCATGATTGACTGAAATTTTCAAATAAACAAACTTGGGTTAACGTCGTCAACTTCAATATATTTTCCACGTATCGTTTCTAGACAACTTTTCATAGTGATAATAATCATTATGAGAATAATGGAGATTGTGGTTAAGCCTCATCCATCACAATCATGATTTATATATTAGTTCCTAATAAATTTGTCTGAAATTTTAATTTTAAAATTATCACATTATTTTGTTTAGATCAACTTTAAATTTATGTTGTTTTACTATTTGATTGTTTCCAGCTTCAATAAAATTTTTATTTAAATGATTATCCGAATATTTCAGACCGTTAACCGAAATTGAATTCAAACAGATTAATTGACTCAAATGTTGATTATGTCAAGGTGAGATGAATGTGGTGATCTGGGTTCATAAATATAATTAGATTAAAAGCAAAAGCAAAAGAAAATAAGAGGACCCTTGCATGCAAAATAATGGGGAAAAAGTCAATCATGCAATTCTTTTAACAAAAATAATCATGCAAAAGAAAATTCCACTATATAACTTTAAATTTTATTTAATTTTTTAACCTAATAAAATCCTTATACAAATCACTAAAATCAACATAAAGAAGTCCCAATAATACAAGGGAGTTTACTTTAAAAGTGCTCCACACATTTTAACAATCATCCATTGTCATAGGATTATGTTTACTTCCCAACTTTATTTAAGGCTGGCCTTAATGCATATGCTTACTTATGTTTTATGTAATTTATTAAAAGTTCGGATTATTAGTTTAAGTCTAAATTTTCTTCGATATTCAAGAGAGTTTGAATAATATTAGATTCAGAAAATAAATTTTGGTAGAATTTTTAGATCCATTTAAAATATTAATCGAGTTTGAGTTTAACTCAATATTTAATTATATAATGTTTTGTTTTGTTTTTATATTATATAATTTATATCATTTAAAAATTAAATCTATAATTTAGTTCAATTGGCATCGGTATTATTGTCAATGTAGGAAGATGTGGATTCGAGTGTGCAAACATATTATTTTTTATTTAAAGGTTAAGGAGTGACTATTTATTACAAATATTTTATGTGAAATTTAAGTTGAAGGTATACAATGTGCAAAATAATAAAGAAAATGCTAGTTTCAAGGTATACTATTGAACCTTGAAGTGCAAAGTTATAGTAATAATATATACAAAATTTGTCTTATTTATTAGTCCTATTAGTATACATCACAACGATGAATTCTCGTGATTCTTCGCTTCAAATTCTAAAAATTCAGTCTTTAGGATAATATTAAAATATAACATATAAACTTTAGAGTAACATGCAATTAAATTTGGTAAAATTTTTCTATATACATAAATTATGAATTTATTTTATGTAATTTAATTGGTTCAATTTTAGTGATTATTCTTTTAATTTGGTTACAAAATTAAAATTTTGGTCTTTGACTCAGACGGTAGCATTTAAATTTGTTTAGTTAAAGTTGTAATTTAATACCATGCGTAAAATTGTAGATTTAGTTCATACTTTTCAATTTGATTATTTTTAATCCATATATTTTTGGATCTTAAAATTTTAATCTTGACGTAATCGATAGTCATTAAATTTATGAACTAGCTTTTTAGTAATCGACATTGCATTACACGTGTAATATTATATTTATCACTTGATTTTGAAAATAGTATAACTAGATTTAATGAATCTAACAATCGCTCTTTTGGCTATGATTGAAAATTTAAAGTTCAAAAAGTGTTGTAGACTAAAAATACCTAATAAAAGTATAGGAACTAAATACACAACTTATACATAGCACATAAATTAATAGTAAAACTTAACCATCAAATTTTTCTTCACTTATTTGTATAGAGTGCAATACTACTAAGGTTTCAAGTTTGATTTCAGATGAAAAATAATATTGAAAGAAATTTTAAGTAAAAGTGTTATGGAATTCTTTATATTAGGCATCAAGTTGTATTTCGTCTCTAATTTACTAAAATAAGTAAATTAATCTTTGTACGCAAAGAATAAATCGATCTTTTTATTAAAATTTCATCTAATTCTATTGTTAAAACTAGTGTAGCTAATGAAATAATCAAATAGTTACATATGACGTGTCACTTATACCTCATGTTGACCGTACATGAACAAACTTTTAACAATAGAAATAGATGAAATTTTAAAAGACCATTTTGCTATTTAATCTAATATATAGAGACTATTTTACTATTTTTTAACAAAAGAACAAAATACAATCTAACTCTTAATATACTTACGATACTTTTATTGAATTTTTATCATTTAAGAATTTGATCTAACTTGATTTCAGATATAATGGGATTCAATGTAGCTACCGGATACCGAAATTTCAGAAAAAAAAAGGGTTATAATCATGTATTGATTAAAATTTTTTTTTAGATAATTTACTTCCATTAAAGCTACCTGTGTCACTTATCAGTGTATAGTACCATTTTCTTCTCTGGCTGAAAAAGCATAAGACACACACTGTCATAACATTTCACAAAACATGATCCAACTACACAATGCTAGATTGTTAATCACAGAGTAGCATCATTTTTTCACCAAAAATTCAAGCTTTCTTTTTTTCTTTTTCTTCAAAATTGAAGTGAAAATGGAAACTATCTCAGTTCCCAAATTCATATTTTTCTTCATCACAGCCATGTTTATGAGCTTCAATCTGATCCACTGCACCATTACCTATGACAAGAAATCTATTGTCATCAATGGACAAAGAAGAATCCTCATCTCTGGTTCCATTCATTATCCAAGAAGCACCCCTGATGTGATTCTCTTTTCAATTTCATCCCTATTCTTTCTTTTTTCCATTTCCCCCCTCAAAAACAATACTGATTTCTGGGTTTTTTTTTCGTGAATGTAGATGTGGGAAAGTCTTATCAAAAAGGCTAAAAATGGTGGCTTGGATGTTATAGACACATATGTTTTTTGGAATGGCCATGAACCTTCACCAGGCAATGTAAAAAACTTGTCTTTAGATCTCAAAAAACTATGCCTTTTATTTTTTTGATTTTTACTCCACTTCCCCCCCCCCCATTGTACAGTATAATTTCGAGGGCAGATATGATTTAGTACGGTTCATCAAGACAGTGCAAAAAATGGGTTTATATGTTCATCTTCGAATTGGTCCCTATGTTTGTGCAGAGTGGAATTTCGGGTACTTACTATTTTTAACCTTTTTTTAAGCATTTTTTAAGGTACATGCATGTTTGATTATGATTAAAGATTGTTTTTTTTTTTAATACAGAGGATTTCCAGTTTGGTTAAAGTATGTTCCGGGTATTAGCTTTAGAACTGACAATGAGCCCTTCAAGGTAAAGATTAAACTTTTTTTTAGATTTGAAGAAGAAAGGGATCAAATTGGAAAAATAAGTTAATAGCTTTTTTAATAAAATTCTATTTTTTTTCTTCCTTGCAGAGAGCAATGCAAGGATTTACAGAGAAAATTGTCCAAATGATGAAGAATGAAAAGCTTTTTGCTTCACACGGTGGCCCCATTATCCTTTCTCAGGTTTGAAACTAAGATGCCTTACTGTGTTGACTCATGTATATTATACGTAGATTGAGAATGAGTCCTAGGTTAGATTGCATTTTGCCCCTTTTACTAAAACAAATGGACAAATTAGTCCCTTTAGGTTAGATTAAAGAGCAAACTAGTCCTTCAGCTAAAAATTCCATTAATTTCTACTGTTAGAACTAGTCTTTCTGTTAAAAAATTTATTAATTTCTACGATTAAAAACTGGTCCTGTACGTCAGCATGAAGTATATGTGACACAACACGTATCACTGTTTGGTTATTTCATCAATCAAGACAGTTTTTAAGAATATAGATGGATGAAACTTTTAACAAAAAGGCCAGTTTGGCCTTTGATCTAATATACAAGGACTAATTTGCACAGTTTTTAGGAGAGGGAACAAAGTGCAATCTGACTCTTACTACAGTGGCCTCTGTGCTACTTTTATCAATGCCTTACTATGTTGACTCATATATGTATATGTATATGTATTTATGTATTGTAGATTGAGAATGAATATGGTCCTGAGAGTAAGGCACTAGGAGCAGCTGGTCATGGATATGTTAATTGGGCTGCAAAAATGGCAGTCGGATTAGATACCGGAGTTCCATGGGTAATGTGCAAGGAAGATGATGCACCAGACCCTGTGGTAAGCTGTCTTGTGCTCTCTCATTCCTGGATTTTCCATTTTTTGGCTGATGAATTTATCTTGAATGCAGATAAATACGTGTAATGGCTTTTACTGCGATGCGTTCTCTCCGAACAAACCTTACAAGCCTATGTTGTGGACCGAGGCTTGGAGCGGTTGGTGAGTACTTTCTTTTCGATGGATGTAATGTTAAGCCTGTTTGTTTAACCGATGTTTCTACTCTTGATAATGAGAAGGTTTACTGAATTTGGCGGCCCAATTCACCGTCGCCCAGTTCAAGACTTAGCATTTGCAGTTGCTCGTTTCATACAAAAGGGCGGCGCGTTTATTAACTATTATATGGTTAGTTAACATATTCATTTCGGTTTACGATTGAAAATGAGTCATACTCCTTACGGGTTATGCTCTATTTGCTTTGGATAGTACCATGGAGGAACCAACTTTGGACGGACAGCTGGTGGACCGTTTATTACGACCAGTTATGACTATGATGCTCCGATTGATGAATACGGTGAGAAACTGAGTTCATTTGGTTGCTGTGTTCTCATAGATCCTTTTTACTTACAAGTTCGAGTTGTTTAGGATTAATCCGGCAGCCTAAATACGGTCATCTAAAGGAGCTTCATAAGGCTATTAAGCTATGCGAACATGCTTTAGTTTCCTCGGATCCTACAGTTACTTCATTGGGAACCTTTCAACAAGTATGCCATCTCTTGTCATCCATAGGTGATACAGAATTCGGTGTTAATTAAAACTTTACACTCGTAATGTTAATTATGTTTGTCTTTCAGGCTCATGTATTTTCTTCAAAAGGAAGTTGTGCAGCTTTTCTCTCGAATTATGATATGAAATCCGCTGCTAGTGTGATTTTCAATAATCGGCATTACAAGTTGCCTTCTTGGTCTATTAGTATCCTTCCTGATTGTAGAAACGCGGTGTTTAATACTGCAAAAGTAAGTGAATCCTAAGGCCTTTTGTCATTATATCTGATGATTTTCGTATTGAAGTACTTATATAATTATCGTATGCACGTCAAGGTCAGGGTTAAAACTTCGCATACCAAAATGTCGCCGACAAATTCGAAGATGTTCTCGTGGGAGACCTACGATGAAGACATTTCTTCTCTAGGGGAAAGTTCAAGAATTACGGCTCGGGGACTCTTGGAGCAGATGAATGTTACCAGAGATACAAGCGACTACCTTTGGTACACCACGAGGTGCGGAACTGCATTTTATATGCTCGAATTCTTTTTTTGTTTTTCATAATTTTAGAAATAACAACTCAATTAAATCTCGTATACACTTTCATTCCAGCATTGACATTAGTCCATCGGAATCGTTTCTACAAGGAGGAAAAAAGCCAACACTCAATGTAGATTCAGCTGGCCATGCCCTTCATGTCTTCATCAACGGACAGTTCTCGGGTATATTTGTTGATTTACTCAGTGACTGAAATTTCCATATATGTTTTCTAAGTCATATGATTAAAATCACAGGGTCAGCATTCGGGACTAGGAAAGACCGAGGATTCACATTTACGGGGCCGGTGAACCTACATGCTGGAGCAAATCATATCGCACTTGTCAGCGTAGCTGTTGGATTACCGGTTAGTTGCTATTTTACCGTATTTAACTCGATGCATATTCAACCATCTGATACAAATTTATGGTCGTGTTGTAGAATGTTGGACTGCATTTCGAGACATGGAAAACGGGAATCGTAGGTGTTTACTTGAATGGCCTTGACAAAGGAAAGAAAGATTTGTCGTCACATAAATGGTCGTACCAGGTTTGATTACTACTTGCTGTAACATGCAACGTCTACAAATTTTCAGGTTCCGATAATGCTTTATAAAAACCATACTCTCAAACAGGTTGGTTTAAAAGGAGAAGCAATGCATTTGGCCTCACCGGAAGAAGTCTCATCCGTTGAATGGATCCAAGGTTCACTGGCCACTCAGAGTCGCCAGTCAATGACCTGGTACAAGGTAGAAAAATTGAAGGGACCCGAGATTGGGATTATTTAGATGGTGTGTCCCGACTTAACTATTAGCTTCGATATTGTTGCAGGCATATTTCGATGCACCAACAGGTAACGAACCGTTGGCTTTGGATATGCGGAGTATGGGAAAAGGCCAAGTATGGATCAACGGGCAAAGCGTAGGAAGATATTGGATGGCGTATGGGAATGGTGAGTGCGGTAAGTGTAGTTACTCGGGGACGTACCGGCCTACAAAGTGCCAGAGTGGTTGCGGCCATCCAACACAAAGATGGTAAACTCTCGAGAAATTACTTGGCTCCCTAGGAACTTGAATTTCTGCAACTCTAATCTCGGTATGTGATTCGAACATTTTTAGGTACCATGTTCCGAGATCGTGGCTAAAACCGAAACAGAATTTGTTGGTGGTGTTTGAAGAACTCGGCGGAGATGCATCGAAGATTTCGCTTGTGAGGAGATCGGTTTTAAATAGACACCATCATAATAAGTGATAAAAAGGTATGAAAGTAGAAAATGTTGCAGTTTCATTGTCTAAATGCGCCATTTGTTTTTAGAAGAGATGTTATTAAACAATGTTTTTAGAGTGCATGTTTTGAAGAAATGAATCATTCTTGCTTTATCAATTCTGATTCGAATTTGAAAATCCCAACCCGAAATTTGTATTAAACAAAATTAAAAATGACCAATTGGGGTTTGAATCAATTCAAAATCATCCCAACTATTCCATATGGCACGTCACGTATTATTGTTCGATTATTTCATCATCAGCGTTAATTTTTAACATGAAAATTTTAACAGAAAAGATTATTTTTCTTTTCGATCTAATGCAATATGATTCCTAATTAAGGGCCTTCATGATTTTTACCTCGAATTATACATTTATGATGTAAAATATATTTATAAAAAGTTATATTAAAATTAAATGAGGGGTTGATTAAAGTAATAAAATTCGGTTTTAAAATTTGATATCTTAAGTTTAAATCTTTACGAGTTTAATCATTTAAATTGACTTTTATACATTTTATAAAAATGATAAAAGAAATTGTAATCGCCAATAATAATATTTGTTATTTTATAAAATATAATTTTATTATTATTTCTATACTAAGGTGATGTCTAATTAAATCATGACCCCAATTCAGTTAAATACTTAAATATGATATTAAATTATGGCACGATAATGTGAATAAACAAAATTTATGTAAAATTATATTTATAAAAATAATGTTTAATTGAAAACAAAAATAAGAAGCAAATTTGATTAAAAATTAAAAATACTATTATAATAATATTTATTATTTAATAGAGTTGTCTAATGGCTAACCTAATTTTATTTTAAGCTATTCCAATCTGAATCAAATTCAATTTAAATAATTAAAAATATTTTTAAATTTAAATTAATTATATTTAAAACTATAAACAATAAAATGGACGAATGAAATAGATCGAATCAACCCAAAAACAGGTGTAAACTTAATTTTTTTGACCCATGGGGGAATCCTTTCTATTTATTACTTTATTGCCTACACTTGTTGACAATCAAAATATTTGGGATGGCTAGGAAGAATTTAGATTGTTAGGAAGAATTATAAAAACAAGACATGACATTAAAGCATTTTTCATGTAGTTTGGCATGACAAATTCTTTTCATTTTACTTTGATTACTTATAGAAATGTTCTCTTAATTTTGACATTATAGTTTGGTATCTTAATTTTACATTCAATAGGCCAGTTTGGCAGTTTTGCATTTTGGCATGATAATCAAAGTCTATATAAGACCTATATCAAGCAATGTAAAACAATCATTAACAAATCAAATCAAATATATACATAATGGGGGAGAAATCATGGGTGTTGATGTTCTGGTTGCTGTTGTTGATCATTGTTAGTCCCTCACGTCAAGCTGTTACAGCACTCGCCTCGGTTGGATTTGGGATGTTACCATATTGCCTATACTTGTTGACAATCAAAATATTTGGGATGGTTAGGAAGAATTTAGATTGTTAGAAAGAATTCTAAAAATAGGACAAGACATTAAAGCATTTTCCATGTAGTTTAGCATGATAAATCCTTTTCATTTTACTTTGATTACTTATAGAAATTTTCTCTTAATTTTGCATTTAATCAAATTTTGGCATGATAGTTTGGCATCTTAATTTTACATTCAATAGGACAATTTGACAGTTTTACATTTTGGCATGACAATCAAAGTCTATATAAAAATTTACAATTTACAATACTCTGTAAAAGTTGTGGTACTTAAATTTTGTTGACCCAACTCGACTCGACTTGATTCGTCTCACATAAATACACGTGACAAAGATATATCTGGATCAGGGAAGTGAGTTCCACGTAGGAATCCTTTCTATTTATTACTTTATTATTTTGTTTTCACTTAGGCAATACATCAAACTGTTTCTGGTCATTTTCTTCAATGGCTTCCCCTCAATTAATCCCTTCACATTCATCGTTCAATCATCGAGCTTCGATAAACCCTAATTCCTCCAATCCCTCTCTTTCAAGCCCCAATTTAAAACCCATTTCAAAGCCATCTTCGCTCCTTCAACGGCGCAAATTCCAAAGGGTCACCTCTCTCCGTTGCTCGGCTTCTTCTTTCCCGGAGAAACACCGCATGAACTCGGCCAAATCAGACGACGTCGTTGAGCTTCCTCTATTTCCTCTCCCTTTAGTTCTCTTCCCCGGTGCTGTTCTCCCTCTCCAGATCTTTGAGTTCCGTTACCGCATCATGATGCACACCCTGCTCCACACCGATCTCCGGTTTGGCGTTATCTATTCCGACGCCGAAACCGGAATCTCCGGCGTCGGTTGCGTCGGAGAGATTGTCAGACACGAGCGTCTCGCCGACGATCGGTTCTTTCTTATATGTAAAGGACAGGAACGGTTCCGTATAACCGACCTCGTCCGTACGAAACCGTACATAGTCGCAGAAGTCGACTGGCTTGAAGACCGGCCCTCCGTTGACGATGAAGATTTGGAAGGGTTGGCGAATGAAGTGGAGAGTTGTATGAAAGACGTGATACGGTTATCGAATCGGCTTAATGGTAAACTGGAAAAGGAAGTAAAGGATTTGAGGAAGAACCATTTTCCGACGCCGTTTTCGTTTTTCGTAGGGAGTACATTTGAAGGGGCACCGAGAGAACAACAAGCTTTGCTTGAGCTGGAATGTACGGCCGCCAGGCTAAAAAGGGAGAAGGAAACTTTAAGGAACACTCTTAATTACTTGTCCGCAGCATCGGCTTTGAAAGATGTGTTTCCCTCTTCAAGACGATGGGTTTAAGTAAATTTAACCAAAATTTGTTGAAATTTTGGTGAATATATATAGATGTTTTGATGAGCAATTTGATATGCATGAAGGTGGAAAATTTTGATATTTATGTTTGTATGTATGCTTGTTCTTTTACAACTAGTCATTAGAATCTTGAATGATATGGTTAATTTGCACTTAAGCTTATTGGAGATGTTTTGTTCTTGATGTTACTGCAAATTTGATTGTGTTCTTAAGCTTGGAGTGAATTAATGGCATGCTTGAGGACGTGCTTTAGTTTTTTTGTAGTGGGTAGTAGCTAGTTTTTCGAGCAGAATCTTGGAATGGGTTTTCCTATTTAATCATTTCTCCTTCATGTGCTCGTTATTTTACTACTAGTCATTACAATCTTGAATGAATTATTGATGTTGATATGGCCAGTTTGCGCATAAGCTAGCTGTTTGGAGTTGTTTTATTCTTATTGTTACTGCGAATTTGATTGTGTTCTTAAGCTTGGAGTGAATTGATGGGATGCTGGATGTCCTTTAGTTTCCTTGAAGTGGGTACTAGCTAGTTTTTTTAGTAGAATTTTGGATAGGGCTTTCCTATTTAATCATTTGTCCTTCATGTGCTTATTATTGTACTACTAGTCATTAGAATCTAGAATGAATTACTGATGTTAACATGGTTAGTTTGCACGTAAGCTAGCTTTTTGGAGATGTTTTATTATTATCCTATGTTTGATGGGAGTATTATTTTTACACATGTTTTAATATATGGGTTAGCAATAAACTAACTCAATTGATAATATTTAACCACTTCTGTAACTTATTTTAGCAAAGAGAAGGAATATTTTCCGCTTACTTTGAAGAGGTCTTAGTTTTACTTATCTTTCTAGTTTCAAACTTAAATTTGTACTAACTATTCTTTATTTTCATGTCTAACTATTGTAGTACATAGGTAATAAATAAGCTTTTCCCTCATGTTATTACACTAGTTTAACTAGGCATTAATGTTACTACAAATTTGATTCTATTCTTAAGCTTGGAGTGAATTGATTGCATGCTTGATGTGCTTTAATTTCCTTGAAGTGGGTACTAGATAGTTTTTCGAGTAAAATTTTGGAAAGGGCTTTTCCTATTTAATCATTTTTCCTTCATGTGCTTGTTATTTTACTATAGTCATGAGAATCTTGATGCTTATTGATGTTAACATCGTTAGGTTGCACATAAGCTAGCTTGGAGAGGATTTCCTTGAAGCGGGTACTAGCCAGTGAACTGTTATTATAGGGGGCAAATGGAGACTTTGTTAGTGTGTTCTAAGCTGATACATTGCAGCATTACCGGTAAAAGTACCACAGAGGCTCTTGTATCAGGATTCAGATTGTATTTCTCCCCTTCTACTCAAAAAAATGGGCAAAATAGTCTTTGTAGTTAGATCAAAGAGTATACTGGTCCTTCTGCTAAAAATCTCATCCATTTCTACCGTTCAAAATTGGTCCTTATACATCAAAATGAGGTACACGTGACACGTCACATGTGACTATTTGGTTTTCTGTCAGTCAAGCTAGTTTTTAACAATAAAAATGGATGAAATTTAAAAAAGAAAAACAGATTACTTTTTGATTTAACGGACGAGGATTAATTTGCCCATGTTTTTAATAAATGGAGCAAAATGCAAACTGACTCTTAGTACAGGGATCTACATGGTACTTTTACCCAGCATAAGCCGTGGTAAGAAAGCTACAAATTTTTTTACTTAACTCAGCTTGTTATTTTAGCATTAGTCATTAGAGTCTTGAATGAAATATTGATGTTAACATGGTTAGTTTGCACATAAGCTGGCTTTTTAGAGATGTTTTATTGTTAATGTTACTGCAAATTTGATTGTGTTCTTAAGCTTGGAGTGGATTGTCGTTTGATGTGCTTGTGTACTAGCTAGTTTTTAGTGTAGAACTTTGGCAAGAGCTTTACTATTTAATCATTTTTTTACGTCAATTCCTCCAAGTTGACTGCTATTACATATGGAAAATGGAGACTTGTTAGTGTGCTATTAGCTGATTAATTGCAGCATTACACGTTGTAAGAAAGCTGTTTTCATCAATGGACAAAGGTGACTTTAGAGTTCTTATCTTTGGCTCCATTTATTGTCCCATAAGCATTCCTAAGATGGAATTTCAGGTTTGGAGTATATTTTATCTAAAAAAACAAATTAGATTTAATAAATTTATCACTCAGATCATTTTGAATAAAAAATTCGGATACTTTTAATTTGAACCTAAATTCATTTGAACCATCATCAAAACAACTTTAAATAACTTAAATATGAAGTTATAAAAATTGAAAACTTAAATATGAAGTTATAAAAATTGAAAAGGACAATATAATTTTTAGCTCTTAAACGGATTAGGATCATTTTAGTATTTGAAAATTTTTAATCTATTTAGATACATGAATTTGATAATTAAATGATTTTGAAAATCGACAATGCTTAAACTAGGAACATGTAAAGGTAACAATCATGAATACTCAATCGAATACTTTGGTCATCGTGTGCCCCAACGGAACATCAAACTTGGTTTTGTAGGACGGGTTGATGCCATTTTCATTGAAAAGAGGAAAAACCGAAAGAAATTCTGGGTAATTACGGTTCTTAAAACTCGAAGTTTGCAATCGGAGCAATGGAGATAACTAAACACTAGGTTAAAGCTATCTGGTTTTAATCACATTGATCAATATGATGCTACAAATGATTTCCCATAAGGATTCCAATATCTATTATGAAACCATAAAGAATCAGCTTCAACAGCGTATCCGTCTTGATTACGATGCCAACCGAAATAAGCATGTGTCCGGTTCTTGATATCGAATATACCATGACCGAAACTCGTCTCCCTATAAGCTGAGAAGTTTGGCTGTGGTTCCACCATGCTGTTTTAAACCAAGGAATGCTCATTAGTTATGTTCCAAGACGATCTCAGATGATATATCAACAAAATCCAAATATAATAATCATTACCCTAAAGCCGGTCCGTCATGATTTCCACCGTCTCCGATTGTTATGTAAACCGGTGCAAACAGGTCATGAACAGGAGTACACTTTCCATTCAATATATTGTATGCAATGTTGGATATCCGCTTCTGCAATGTGAGTTTACAAGTTAATATCCATCATAACTTTTGCTTTTGCAAATTTGGGTCTTGTACTTACAGATCGTTCATAGGCATGAACGTGACCGGAAAACACAACGTCAACTTTGTACTTTACAAACCATGACTCGTATACGACTCTCATGGTTTCACCTTCCATGTAATGATGCGAATTACTGTTATAAATCGGGCAATGCACAAGAACAATCAACCATGGTGTCTCACTTCTATTCACCTTTGGTAACTCTTTCTTTAGCCATTTGTATTGAGGAGTCGATTTTCCTATTAAAATCAAAGTTATATATATATCAGTAGGGTAAAACACGATAAAAGTATTATACAGGTCCCTAAGAATCATATTGCATTTTTGTCTCTACTAAAAAAATGGGTAAATTAGTCCCTATATGTCAGCATGAAGTACACTTGGCGTGTTCGGTTATTCCGTCAGCCAAGTTAGTTTTTAATAATAAAAATAGATGAAATTTTTAATAGAAAAGACTAATTTGCTCTTTGATTAACACACGACGACTAATTTACACATTTTTTGAGTAGAGGGAATAAAATGCAATCTTACTTCTAATACAATAACACATACATTCATAGGTCAAGTTTTAGCCTTACCATATGCCGAATAAGAAGACAAGACAATGATATAAGCTGAAGCTCTCTTGATTGAATACCATAACGGGGACGTACTACGTGATGATTCATACGGTACGTAGTATCGATGTGTATACGGTTTAAACGGCGTAGTTTCTTCCTGCAATACAACGATGGCTGTTAGACCATTAGGAAAATTGTATGTAAACAAGTTAGTGTTTGAATGGCTTACAATTTCCGGAGCGAAATCGAGTTCGTGATTCCCGGCAGTCCAAATCCAAGGTTGATACGCAGCGTTCCTCTCGACGAATCGTCCCCATGTATCCCACCGGGAATTATCGTGGAACGGATAATCGTTTGAGTATGATAGATCCCCTACATACAACACTGTTTGCCCTTTTTTCGGATTCGATTCGTAATGCGTGAGTGTAACATTTGAATCATGTGTTTGACCAAGATCCCCTGTTTTCAAAAACCAAACCAAACATAAAATGAAGCATAATGAAACAAGACAAGAACCAGCATTGTAATAATCAAAATACCTATTAGACCAAATGTATAAGGAACATCAGGACCAGTTCTTGGTGGTGTTACAAACCAGAATTGTCTAATGGAATCCCCTCTTCCAATCTCATACATGTATTTGGTATTATACTGCAATTGTTTAAAAAAAAAAAACCAGATAAAAATATAGGGTTGTACTAAGATTTAGATTGTATTTTGTCCCTTCTACTTAAAAAAAATGGATAGTTTAGCTTATATATTTAAATCAAAGAACAAATTGATTCTTTTGTTAAAATTTTATTCATTTTCACCGTAAAAATTGGCGTGGTTAACAACATAACCGGATGCCACATGTATTTCTTGTTGATATACATGGACCAATTTTTATAATAGAAATGTATAGAATTTTTAATAAAATGACTAATTTATTGTTTGATCTATTTTTGAGTAAAAGGAAAATACAATCCAACTCTTAATTCAATGCCTGTATAGTATTTTTACCCAATTTTGGCCTATAATGAAACAAAAATCAAAGAAAATTATACCTCTAAGTTGTTGATGGTGCAGTGATGAATATAACCAGAGGTGTAATTGAAGAACTTGTATCTCACAAAAATCCCTTCAGCTTTGTACTTATGGTTACTATTTTCAGACCAATAGTAAACCATGTTGGAACCAGGTTCATCAGGGGTTATCCATGAGATGATCACTCCACTACCATCCATATCCCCTTGTGTAATATGCACCTATAGAAAAAAAAAACAGACATGTAACATCTGAAAAAAGAACAAAGATTTGGGATTTTGAAGAAGAAACCAAACATACCTGTTGGGGTGCATTGTAACCAGAAGGAACCTGGAAAACATCACTGTCTAGGGGCATATCAGGTGAATACTTTTTTCTTACAAAGTTACCAGTTATTCCACCATTACAGATACCAAATGAACACAACATGAAACATAGGAAATAAAGAACAAAAGTGTCTGAAGCTGTAAGAAGGGCCATTTCCTCTTCAACCTACTACCGAATGGAACAGATACGCTATGTAAGAAGAAAGAAGTGTTTGGTAAAGTGATTGGTTTCCTTTTAGTATGTGTCTTTTTTCTTTTTTTTATAGATAGTGGATTCAATTGAAAGGATATGAAAAGTGTGTGGAGAAACTGTAGGAAAGCCAACCACGTGTCTATGACTGAACTCCAAAACTCGAGAAAGCGTGGCTTTTGTCCTAATTTGTGTTTGTTTCTGATATGGCAGTTTTTCGCTATGATGACCTACCAAACGCACAAAACATGACTTTTTTTTTCGATTTAAAATACTATCGATGTTGGTTTTACTATTTATAAAAGTTTTTAACAATCACCGATTTTAATTTTGGATAAATTATATCATTAGTTATTAAATTATGAATAAATTTTAATTTTGGTTATTTAATTAAAAAGTTATAAAATTATCAAACTTTTTATTTAACTCATTGGCTATTTAAAAGTTTTTATTTAAGTCACTAGATTGTTAAGTTTTTTATTTTATTTTATAGAAGTTCTGGCAACGAGCTCTAAGCAATGATTCGATGATCAGTACGGTAGATCAGTACCCATTGACGAGTAGAAGAACATACCTTATATCCAAGTTGATCTGATGGTTAATGTCTGAGATCGGAGAAAAAAACTGTTTGAATTTTGATTTATAAATTCGTGACATCCAAAGTTGTTCCATAAAAAAAATAATTGTAGAAAAGAAAGGGAAAAAAAACTTTAGATTGGTGCAGGCAGTGCGAACAGAGAAAGCCATATGTCATCAATTTTAATAGCCCAGTGACTTAAATAAAACCTGTTAAATAGTTTAGTGACCAAATTATAACTTTTTGTAATTAAGTGACTATAATAAAAACTTACCCATACTTTAATAGGTAATGATGTAATTACCCTTTAACTTTAACGTTTATATATATATTAATTGTAATGATGGGAATTTAAAATAATATGCATTGTAATGATGGGAATGTTGACGTCTTTTAGTGGGGGAGGTAAGTTTTGAATTTGGTGAAATTTTTAAATAAAATTATTTTGTAGATACTAACGATTTTGTTAATATTTTTTTCATAGTTGAATCCTCGATTTAATTAAATAAATTATTAAAATAGAAAATATTTTTAAAACCAAAGAAGCAATTTCAACATTAGTTTATCCTTACAGTGTTGCACCCAAAGAAGCAACTTCAATATATTTCTATGATTACATCTCGTCCTTTAAGCTCATTCAAATGTTTGAAGAGATTCAATCAATTCGTTTATCTTTATAGTGTTGATGTTGTTAAACTTTTTAATGAAAATCACTTTGACGGAGAATCTTTTTGAGAAATCTCGAGACTTTACAAACTAGCTTTGCATTAGAATGCCTATTGTCTAAGGGGAAAAATTGGTTAGAAATGACCCACAACTTAGCATAAAAATTTAAAATTGTTTCTTTTTTTTATTAGTCTCAAATTTTCAAACATGTTCTTAACGTCTAGAGCTTGGACTACTTAACCATAGTGGTGCCTTCGTGTGTTGTTTTGAGAATTTTCCGAGCTTTATAAGAAGAAACACACTTGGAGATGCTCATGAATGAGGATCTATTCCATTAAAGATAGCATTCAAAACTTTTGATTTGTAATTGACTACTTTATCTTCATTCACTCTCCATGTCAAGTTGAAGGGAGCCGGTAGGCCCCTAAAATTGGAAATTCTGTTTTAGATCCCCAAAATCTATGAATTTATAAGTTGATATTGGTAGAATTATAGTTTCACCTCAAAAATAATAAAATTTGTTTTAGTCCTAAAAATTATAAAATTATAAGCTAATACAACAGTGAAATTATGTTTTTCTTTGTATTCTCCATGTCTGGTTTTACAGTCCATGTTTGGGATTCATGACTACACCTCTTAACAATGTTGACTTCAACGTTTGAACCTATATATCCCTTTGAGAATGCAAGTACCTTACCACTGCACCCAACATAATCCCCCTGGAAAAGAATTGTTGGCATCACCCTGTCTCCAAGTGGTTTAAGGTTTGATGGTTTGAACTCTATTAGTTTCTTTAGTAGGTGGTTCCTAACCTGATAAAATGACTTCCAATCCTTGTCATTTATCGACTGTATAAAAGTTGTCATAGGTGCCTTCTAATAAGCATAATTTGAACTATCAAGCATAAGTGGCTAAGAAATCAAGCTTCTTTTCATGTCTCAGTAAATTAACAAGATCTTCACTAAATTGTTTTAATGTCTAACTTTGATACGAGTTAAAAGTGTTGAGTTGTTGGTTCGATTGTTTTGAGCTCAACCTCACACTCATTGCAGCCTCACTCCTCTATAATTATAAAGTTAAACTCTCTTGTTAGGCCCTTCCCCAATGAAAGTTTAGTTACAAATTGATAAAATAGTTTATTTACAACCTCAATTTATTAGAAATTTTAGAAAAGTTGTTAGGGTTGGGCAATAAATTTTAAAAAAGCTGTAACATGGATTTGATTGTTATTTCTAAAGTAATAAATCTGATCAAATAATTACTTGTGTATCGAGTCTCAAGAAGATAATTTAAGTCCTAAGTCCCAAAATGCCTCGAGGGGATAGTCTAAGTTGTAAAAGGCCTAAAAAAGAGTCGAAATATGACGTCTTTAAGCTTTCAACCAATTGATTTTTTCTATTATTCTCAAACTTTCGATTGCCTAGAAAGTGGGCTCCAACTTAAATAACCAAACACAGGACAAGAATAAGACTCCCTTGAAAGAACCTTGCACAAACCTATAGTGAACCCAAACCATAATTTTTAACTTCTAAATGATTGCAATTATAATTGCTTCTAATCTAAAATTCCAACTCAACAAAAAAATATAATTTATTTGAATAAAAAATTACTCAAATATTAAAACAACTAAATTTCTACCATGAAAACACTTAATGGTTGATACTAGATAATTTCAGCTAACACTTCGTATTTATTTAGGAAAATATATATGAGTTTAAGTCTCATATGAAATTTTTAATCAATTAAATCGAAAGAGTTTTAGTTCAAGTAGGAGTCTTAAAGGAAGACCAAGGAAGGTGGTCCTTAAGCCACAACATCCATGGGCCGTTTAGGCCAATCGAGTTCACAAAAATAAGATTGATATTTTAATAATAGAAATATATAAAATTTTTAATAGAATGATCAATTAATTCTTTGATCTAATATATAAAAACTAATTAATCTATTTTTCGAATAAAAAACAACAACATATGCTTCAATCTTTAATACAATAATCTGTATAATACTTTTACCATACATCCTAACCAAATATTAAAGTAATGACCATCAATGATCATAATTCTTACTTGCTTTTTATAGCCTGTTTCGATTTTTTCCTCACATATCTCTTCATAGCATTCTAACACTTCCTCATTTAAACAAAAGATTTTAAAATATAAAATAATAAAAAGTTGCAATTAAAAAAAGTTAAACTATGAAACAAATTGTGTTGTTTTTACAGCTGTTGATCATGATGTGATTTGATTCCATGACAGATTCTTAATTTAGATCTTTTATGAGGATGAATTGACTCTCGTCAAGTGTTCATACCGAAAGTTATTAGAAAATTAAAAATAAAAACCAAAGGGATGTTCGGTGCTGACAAAAGCTACAGCATTTCAATCAGATTGCCTTATCTTGTCTACTTCACTTTTCCTTTTTATCTCTTCAGAATTTGTAATTAATGACAATGAAAGAGAAAACAAAATAGAAGGATAATGTAAGGGATTTCCATCCATATCTTGGCAAATCATGATACCCACAAACAAAATATCATGAAAAAGAAGAACCCAATGTCACATTTAATAAACTCTACAACCCAATACCCCAAAGATGTGGTCTCAATGTTGTCCCAAGTGAACCTTGATTTTCAATAAATTTGCTGGCAAAGGTAGAGCCAGGGTGTTAATATTGACATTCTTTCCTCATCCTCCACGACTATTTCAAGTAAAATTTTGGGTTTTTTAGAAATAAAAAATGGTTTATAGAGATTAAACTTTTTTAATTTATACTTATTTTTTAATTTAAAATTTAAATGTGGTTTTTAAAAAAAAAATACAATATGTTTTATTACTCCAAACCACAATTGTTGGTCCCTTTATCAGTTGATTATTATTATTATTATTTAATTCAATATAATTCAATTACTCTATAATTTATTGATCTAAATATTTGACATTAAAAATATCTTTTTTTAGCATGAAATAAATCATGTCAACCTAATAGGTTGAAACTGTTTTTATTAAATTCCCAATAGTTCTTGTGGAAGTGTTGTCCAAACATCTGGAATCAGCTTCCATACCGTCTTTGTATGTACATGACAACTAAAAGCAATTTGAGTTATTCACTTGTATTGCATATTCTAAGTTTGAGTTGATTAAAAAATTAAATAATTTAAACGGTAATTATTTATTTTGAAATTTAGTTGATCTTAACGCAGTTAGTATCGATATTATTATTAGTGTAGAAATATATAGATTGAGCGAACTGAAATCTATTTCTCCTCATTTTAAGAGTTAAAGAAAGATTATAGATAATTCTAAACTTTATATAAAAAATTGAAATTTAAAAAATTTAATCAATTTTTACGATTCAAATTAGATATTTTTTCATCGTTTGAAGTTATAATAGTTTCAACATAATAAATCATCAAACACAAATATTTATATAAAATGAAACTCGGGTCATACATACCATTAAACCATGTGGTCATTTGCTTCTAATTATATAGTTAAACCACAAAGAAAATAATGTGAAAGGTGTTTGATACTCGTTGGGTTAGACTTCAGAGAAGTCTTGCACATAGGGTTTGATGGTTGAGATACCCAAGAAAGAATGCCAAGAGACCCAAATTAGCACCATTTGGTCCCTCTTTGTATCTGCTCGTATTGTGGAACATTAAGGTCATTTTTGTCATTTTTATTTAAAGAATAGGCAAACTAGTCCCTATATGTTAGGTCAAAGAGTAAATTGGCCATTTCTCTTAAAAATTTCATCCCTCCATATGGTTAAAATTTGGCATGGTTGACAAACTAACCAAACAGTGACACGTGGCATGCCACGTATACCTCTTGTTGGTGTACATGAGCCAATTTTTAATAGTAAAAATAGATTTATATTGTGTCATGCAATGATTAAATATGAATTTAGTGCATTAATAAGATCAAAGAAAAATAAATAGAATAAAATTAAAGAAATTAAATTGATATTTTGGGCGTGATTTAAGGAGTTGAAAATTAAGATAAGCAATATATTTAAAGGTAAATTACATCAATTGCCTCTAAACTTTGATTAAAATTATAATTCAGTTACCTAACTTTCAAAATTACATAATTATCATTAAAATTATGGAATATTTCATTTTGGTCACTCATTCTTAACTTCCTCTAAAAGGATGACGTGGCACGTAAATTTAAAGAGTTAATAACCAATTTAGTTAATAATTTTAAAAATATCAAGTCGATATTTTAGTTATAGTTCAGGGATAAATTAGTTATTAACCCTTTAAATTAATGTGCTATGTCATCCTCTTAATGGGAGGTAGCAGATGAGTGGCCAAAATGTAACATTTCGATAATTTTAGTGACAATTATGTAACTTTAGAAAATTGTGTGACTTAAATGTAATTTTAATCAAAGTTTAGAGACAATTGATATAGTTTACCCTATATTTAAATATAATATTAAGGGAAATAATAAATTTAGATATGATATTTTTCTCCAAACGTGAAATTTAAATATTTTGGATTAAATTGAACGTGATTCTTGATATTAATTAATAGGTATATATATACTGATCTATAAGGAAATTGTATGTGTTTGTCTAATTTTTCTCTTTGTATTGAAATTTAAACATTAATTTCTCCATTAAAAAACATTAATTGCAATAAAATTAATTAATTTCCATTTTATAAGGAAATTAATTAATTAATTTATACTTTCATGGCCAAGGTATTCAACTTAGTGATAATATAATAAGACGTTTTAAGAAGGGTTTGTAATATGTCTAATTATAATATCTGCTCAATTGTTCAAATATGACTAAAAATTCCAAAATCCATAATAATTATATGCTTAATAATTGCTTCAAAATAATTAGGGAAGATGGTTTAGGTTTTTAAAGAATACTTGTTTAAGGCTAATTAAATCTTAGTTCGATTTTCAATGTAGGATGACGTGGGTTCGAGTCGCTGAAGTGCATTATTCTCCTTTTCAAGGATTGAGGAAGGGCTATGAGTAATTTTAAGTATTGTATCAAAAAAAACAGATTTATGATAAGAAGATAAAGACAATTGAAATAAAGAGAGTCTTTTAGAAATGAGCTCTCTCTATATAAAATAGAGATTTATTGCAATAATATAAATATATAAAATATTTAGATTAAAGGAGGAGGAGCTAAAGGATCATGCTTAGTGTTGGCACCAGTTTCTTCATAATCTATGGTTTCGATTAGCATCCTTTCTTCATTGAATCCATGTCCAAACATTTCTTCAGCTTCATTTGATTTGTTCACATCCTGCAAAATATAATCATATATACAACCTTAATCTAATTATTAAATATATATATATATATATGTATATTAAGAAGCAAATTTATAAAGATAATTAATCAATCTTTCTCTTTTTCTTTTCTAAAAAGTTGGCAATTGTTTTAGAAGACAACAATATTCAACATTGTCAGCTGAGGTGAAGCCACCAATTCATTATAGGAGGGTTAAAATAAAATTTTAAAAGTTTGAGAGATCAAAACAAAAAATTTTGTTAAAAAAAAGAGAGGCTTAAACCGAATACCACACAACTAAGGTGGCCAAAGCCACTACTTGCCCTTCTAACTACGCCCTTAATTGTTAGTATTGACGCTCATTCAAAAGTATCTCTTTTATTTTAAAATTAAGAATCTATCAAAGGAGTTTATTTTTCTCCCCTAAAAATATATCGTTATGTTATTCTACTTTTGGAGTTTAAAAATTTCATCGATAAAATACCAGGTAATATTATATGTACGCAAAAAAAAATTTAAAAGATAGAGAAACAACCTGAGGAAGTAAATTTTGGAGGGAAGAGGGGAGTAATTCCTCATTTAACTTGAGGTTTCCTATATAAAATATATAAATATATATCAAAGAAATTTGGTATAAATTAATCAACCAAATTCTTAAAAAAATAAACTTAAAACAGTAGAATATTTCCCTTACTTGTTGTAGGAACAGCAACACAAAATATCAAAAAACAACATAAACCCAAAAAAAGTAGCATGAATCTAATATTAGAACTTTTGTTCTCCATGCTAATCATTAACAGCAACCTTAGAACAACGAGAAAGGAAAAAAGAAAATGGGGAATGGCAAAGGATAGCATTTAGTACTTTATATAGAGAGTATTGCTTTTACATTAATATCAAATTAAATCAATTATATCCTCTTTAAGGTTTATTTGAATGATACTTGTTTGATATGTAATTTGTATTTAATGTAGATTCTTAATTTTATTAACATTAACATCTATACAAAAATCTATTTAATTCTTCTACTATATTTACTTAAAAATAAATAACTCCATTACCATTCATATTACAACTATTTCAATATTGGTAACTTTATGAAGACAAAGTGTATAAAAGGATTATTAGTTTTTTCATACAAAATATTACACATTTTATTGTTATGTTAAACTGAAAAAATAAACTAATTACACATAAAAACTTTGAACGAGGCTATTTCTTGCTTTAATGACCGGAGTGATTGCTAGAACCTACTTTGGGATCTCTTCAAGCTTGGCGGTGAGCTATTGCTTTGATGTAAATGTAAGTCTATTAGTGATTGAATGTGTTTTCTTTTGGAATGATGTAATGTTAAACTTTTGAACGTTATTCAGTTTATTTTTTACAACATAACAGATCGAATGAAGCCAAAAAAAAGAAGAAGCCATTTTGACTAAACAATCAGCAATATTATTAGACTCCTTGGGCATGTACTTGCATGCCCCAAACTCCAATATTGGATAAACGATGATAAATTCTTCTAATAAGAGTGGAGTTCGAATCATTGAAGGAAGTAGCTTGAATGGTCTTAATCGCCTCCAAACAATCTGTTTGAATCATCACCTTAGCAAATTGATTATCTCGGATAAGAGTCAAACCATCAAAGATGCCCCACAATTCAATATCGAACACAGAACATTCACCCAATAAACTGTTATATCCCATGATCCGCTCGCCTTTTCGATTTAGTAATACTCCTCCAGCTGTAGCAATTCCATAGCCTACATGTATTGCACCATCTGTACATAAACTAAACCAATTATCTAGGACTCTAACCTCAATAGACCAAAGCAAATTTTCTTGGAGAAGAGGCCAAACCTTAGAAAAGGCCCTCCAAAGGAAAGAACAATGTCCCCGAGAAATATTCCATACTAAAATCTAAGAACACAAACCCAGAGAGCATCCGTTTCAGAAAGTAAATTATACCCCAACTTCTTTAAAGTAAACAGCATTTTCAAGATATTATAAATGTTAATTATTAGTTTTATTTTTTAAAGTCAGACTCCTAACAATATTTTAAAACAACTATTTAGAGTAGATAATGAATGTATGAAACATTGACTTCATAAATTCATTTTAAAAATTCTAAATTTTCAATTATTTTAATGAATATCAACAATTAATTTAAATTTATTTTGAACATTCATTAATTTATATTTATTATAATACAAATTATCTTAATTCTACAAACCTACTATAATTATATTCATTATCTTACTATATTCTAATATTTATTTCATTAAATCTCATATATATCATTACAAATATAAATAACAAATGCTATGAATTATATAATGTTTAAATAAAACTTGCCAAACATATGCATGTTACCAATTTATCTACCTTCTTTTATTTCAATGGAAAGTTTAATTAGAAATAAAAATCTTATTCCATTATTTACTTCGTAAAACATATAATATTTAATCAGTAATAATATCTTAACTAATCAGAATGTTGGGTTAATAACCCATAATTGTGTTTGAAATGACATTTTATTAATTATTTAATATTAATTAACTTGTAAACGTTTATATTAAAAATTAGATTACATTTTGTTCTCTCAATTTCGTTAAATAAAAAAGAATTTTTATTTTAAAATTTACATTAATATTTTAATTGAAATTATCAAATTATTTGAACTAGTGAAATAATATGAATATTAATTTTAAAATTTGAGTATAATAAAAGGACTAAAATTAAATTTTAACTCATATGACATGTCAGATTGCTTTGTAGGTATATTCCAACTAAAAGCAAGCACGGGTGTTACTTCTTTGTACCTAATATTGGATCAATGATACATGGTTTTAAAATTGGATACGTGATCAGTTGAATTTAATCGATTTAATTTTGATTCAATTTTAAATAAAAATATTATAAAATTATATTCGATCAGGTTTTTACTTCAATTCCATCAATTATTTTTCATTATTTCAGGTTGGTGTTAATTCTCAATTCAACACGTCTGTTTGGTCTGATTTCAACAATTATGGTGTTGGATACAATAGCAAATCAATATACATTCCTCAAATCAGTTTATCATATTAAATTGTCTTTTTTTTATAGAGTTTTTAAATATATATGACTCAAATTTTACCTGCTCTAACTTGGAACTTAGTCAAATTGCCAACAAGATTTCATCTTGACTTGTTTACTTTTTAAAATTTAATTCGAACTGATTTATTCGACTTAAATTTCATTTCACTCGATTTGATTTGAACAAAATTTGAGTTAAGATGATAAAATAAGACTTATCAACTCGAATAACTTAAAATTTTTCACTTGATTCAATCAAACGCTCACCCTTAATTTTCAATTTCAAGACCTCAACATTATCATTAAACAAATGTTTCATTTGGTCCTAATCATATAATTAACCCCGAAGAAAATAATGTGAAAGGTGTTTGATACCCAAGAAGGAAGGCCTAGAGACCCAAATTAATATCTGCTCGAATTGGACCATGCAATCTAATGGCCCATGCTTTTTTTTTCTAAGGAGTGGTTCTGCCCAAGCTGTTCTGCTTCCATGTGTCATTGGCCGAGACTTTTATGGGCGGATCGTGAAACGTGCACGGTCTCCGTCGAAACTTTACTTTTTGTGAATAATTTCACTATATATGTAAATTAAATATATGATTATTTACAAACTATTGGTTGAGATGGTAATAAATTTTGAGAGTACAAATTTGAATATTGAAAAATATATTTGTAGGATGAATTTATCTTTTAGTTCTTTGACTTGATATGGAACAAACTCAAGTCTATTGTTTATAATTATTAAAAATTCAAAACTACGACAAGAATTTTCTTTTGTGGGGTTGGTGGGTTAAAACATGACTATTATTATAATTATTAGAATTAAAAAGCTAAACAAATAAAAGTATACGAAAAGAAAAAATGTATTTTGATGGTTAATAAAAATGATGTGGAATTCTGAAATTGTATGGTATTGGGAGTATGGTTAATTCATGGAAGATGAAGAACTATATTGGGTAGTAACTCGTTAAGGGTATGTCCTTATATCTTTTTAAATTGGTTTGGAATGTTTATGTGCAATCCATCTGGTGCAAAAGAGATGGTAGATTATTTGGCGGATTTGTAACTTCTGTGGATCATCTGTTAGCAAAAATTTGGGAAGTAGTCTGTTGTCGTCTTACTGGAAAGCTTACTAATTCTTTGGATTGTTATAATAGGCAACTTCGTTTGAACTGGAATTTGTTGAACTGATTTTTGTTGTTCTTTGATTCTTTGGTTTGTTGTACAAAATATTGTTGTTCTTCATTCTTTGTATCAGTTTTACTGCTTATTGGATAAAATACAAATACTTATCCAAAAAAGTGATGTATATATTAATAAATATTGGGTGTATTGCAAGTAAAAGTATTATATAAAGGATCATGTGTTACGAGTTAGATTGCATTTTACCTCATTTACTAAAAAAATTGACAAATTAGTCCCTATACATTAGACCAAAAAGCAAACTAGTCATTTTTGTTAAAAATCTCATCCATTTCTACTGTTAAAAACTGGTGTGATTAACAAAATAACAAGGCAGTCACACGTGATGTGCCTCATTTTGACGTACAAGGACTAATTTACCTATTTTTTTAGTAGAAGGGTAAACTGCTGTTGAAACCGCTTTTTTGAGTTTGAAAAATGGGGATCGACTTTGAAAATAAAATGGGAGTCACCACCGATCTTTTATTAAGGTGTGATCGGTTCACCATTAAAAATAAATTTTAGGTCTGCGAGATTTGAGAAAATAGGTCCGGGAGTCGGTTACGCACGAGGAAGGGTTAGCACCCTCGTAACGCCCAAAATTGGTACCGAATCGATTGTTTAATGTCTTAGTGTCGAAACTTTGAAAAGATTTTAAAATACGATCCTTTGAAAAGATTTTAAAATACGATCCTTTGAAAAGAAAATTTGAGTAAAATGAATTGGACGATGAGATTCACTTATTTCAAAGAAATAAATCGTCACACTCAATAAGTTAGAGTGCAACATTTTAAATCCTCAAAATTAAATTTATCTCTTGACTTTTAAAACCTATGCATTTTGAGAAGGATATCCGATTATTTGGGTCAAACGGCAAATTAAAACCCAATAAGTTAGGGTTTAATTTCCCGAAATTCTTAAACATCAAATATTGCCTTTATTTTAAAATCGAGATAACAAAATGTCATATCCAGTAAGTTAGGATCCGACATCTTGAAATCTCAAAAATTTTATTTTGAAATTGTGTGGTTTTAACAAAATAAGTACTTGGCCATCTAAATTCATGAAAAAGAATTGAAACCAGTAAGTTAGGGCACAATCCAATTGAAAACGATGAACACCAAGCCTTTCTTTCGAAGATTATGAAATAGCATGATTGTAGTGCTTTAATAAAATACAATTTTTACAAATGAAACCCGATTGAATAGCAATACATAATGTAAAAGATACAATTCATAATCTAGATACATATTAAGGAAAAATAAACAAAGAATAAATTCAAACAAAAATGGCTACAACAATTTTTATCATATTATGTAAATATCAATCCTAATTGTCAAATATCAAATGAATTAAATACAACAACATTTATTAATAACAACATTTTAAGTTGAAACATTTACACATGAACTCAAAATGGACTTGAAACAAAAGAATAACATTATGGAATAATAATATGTAAAATAAATTTGAAACAAGCAATACATTTATTAATTTACCTCGAATAACACATATAAAATAACCATGTAAAAGTTTTAATACATATATGATTTAAAAAAAGTAATCACCTAGATAGGTTTTGAAAGAAGTAAATTATATATAACTAAAATTGACTTAAAGTACATATCTAGATATAAAAATACTTGAAATTTATAATCATAATAATATCAAACATAAAAATAATAATATATATTTTTAAAATAATTTAATAGCACATAGTAGCATTCAAAACATTATATCAAAAGAAAATTAAGTTATAACACAAAATGAGTTACTAAAATATGTTCAAGTATGTCAAATTATTATAAAAAACATTTTTACATATAGATAATGAAACATATAATGATATAAAATAAAAGGATAAATTTTAAAACAATGTTAATAAACTCTAAACATGTTAATAATAATTTTAAATAACGATGTGTTGTACCTTAAAATTATAATAAAAATATTTGAAAATAATGTTAATCCTAATATTTAAAATTTATTAAAATAATCATATTAAAAAATACTAAGTTAATTTTACATTATGTTATATATAAAAACTAAATTTGAATGAAATTTACTTTAATATATTCACTATAAGAGCCAATAATATTTATGAAATTTAACAAAACATTATGACTAATGAGAAATAAAAATAAAATAAAAAATGATTAAATCGAAATTACAGCACTTAGAAGACTAAATTTGCAATCAATCGAAAGCATAAGGACTAATACAACAATTAAACGCAAAAATTCAAGAATTCAAATTCAAGTAATGAAAACGTCGCCGTTTAACAATGAACCAAATTGAAACCAGAGTAAACTATATAGTATGAATCGAAAAACTGCAGAAAATCAAATTAGAACAAAACAAAACAAAGGAGGACTGATTGCGCAAATAGACCATCGAGTAAAAATGTGTGGATCCTCCCCGGTTCGGGTCACACACGCGGGTCGGGCTCTTAGAACGCTGCTGTTTCAAAGCCATTACATTGGCTCTATCCGGCGACGTTTCAAAACCGAGCTTTAGAGGCCTAAACCTAAAGAGCTCATCACTTCCAAAACCTAAAGGGAGACCATTAGTCCCTGCGCCGCTTGATATTCAGCACCCTTGAACAGTCCCCGATCCTAGCCCGTACTCCGATGACGACGGAGAGAGCCAAGATCGCACTGCCAGGTACGAGTTCTAACTTCCCCCTCTTTTCTTTTATTTGCTCTATATATATGCTTATATGAGGTTAATAACAAACGAAAAAAAAAAAGAAAAACCATCGGAGAAGAAAACAGAATGGAAGGAAAAGAAAACCTTTTCTTTTTTGTATTGATTTTCTGCGTATTTGATACAATATGCGTGTGTGTCCCTTACAGATTCTGAAAAACGGCTTTATATAGCCGAAAATAAAAATGAAAAAGAAAATAAAAAAATCTAAAATTTTCTTTTTTACAACTGCTATTTTTGTTTTCTTTTGGTGCTGCGTTGTTCGCTTTTTTGTTTGTTGCAGCGTTTGGGAGCAAAGGGGCGGGCGGATCTGAAGGGTACGGAGGCGCACGTGAGAGCAGCGGCCTGGCACGCGCGGACGAGAGGAGCTGCTGCGGCGCTGGGGTTTGCCCTAGGGTTTCAGCTTCTGATTTTGCATCGTTAGGCCAGTAATTGGTTATTGGGCTAGATTTTGTAATTTGGGTTGCTAGGGTGTATTGGGTTAGTGATCTGGGCCAAATTTTGTAGTCTGGACTTTACTAATTGGACTTTGAATTTATATTTGGAATTTATTTTTATTTATACGGGCCCGGGCTAAAATTGGGCCTTACAACTGCAATCTGACTCTTAGTACAAGGGCCTCCATGATACTTTTACCATACATGGCACTTTTAGGGAGAGAACTCAATTTGATTCTTGGAGACAACATATTGTTAAGAGGGATAGCCATAAAACTCGAAAATATTAATGTTTATGAACCATAAAACGAACCGAAAAAATTAATACTTTAAATTTAAACAAATGGTGTGAATATTTTTTTGATTTATAAAATCAATTACATAGTTATTCTTGTAAATATATAAGAATATATGTACATATATAATATATTTATCTAGCTATATATATTTTTCTTATATGCAATTTTTTGATACAATGCATAGAACTACCTATAATCCCTCCCTAATCCTTAAATAGGAGAATAATACATTTCAGCACATTCAAATTCACGACCTCCTGCATTAATAATAATACCAATATCAATAAAACTAAAACTCAATTATGCGTGAAATGAAACTCCCAAAAAAGTTAAAAACTATCTAGGATTTGCAGTTAATTAGGGCAATGCATTGAGACAAAAACTTTGTGTAGACAAAAGAAAGAGTAATTAATTAATTGGAAGACAAGAAAGATAAGTAAAAGTTTTAAGAGAAACAAAATGATGCATATGCCATTCACATCATTAAAGCATATTTTGATTGCTGAAGAAAAAGAAAAGGGGATTATTGCTTTTGAAAAAGATTTTACTAATTAATGTGATAATTAAAAAATTCCCTAATGATGTCAATCTCTTTAATATTAATTAAAGCATTAATCTTGGGATCCCTTCACCTAGCTTTTGCTTTTAACTCTATTTTCAGTACATAATTTAATAGGTGGGGGATGAAGGATTTGAACCAAGACACTTCTAATTAAGTCAATCTTCTTAAAAGGTTCTTTGGTTCCTTAATTTTGGCAATTTTTTGCTTATCTCCACAAAATAAATAATATATATCTTTTATATTTCTCTGACATCTTTTTGGTTTAAAATTTTATAGTTGAAACCCAATGCACCTATTTTGCTTTTCCCCTTGGTTGTTTCTAAAAGCTTTATGGGTCATATCACTTACCTATACTATATAATATAATTTAATATGAAATGATACCGTATTATATAATATATGTTTGTCACTTCTCATTGCATGTCATTTCTTTGGCTCCCTTCCAACATAATATATAAATTTAGTTACCTTCCAAAATGTAGGGTTTGGTGGTATGCTGTCGGTCTCTAATTTATCTTTATTATGAGCTTTCATATATTTGCAAACAGCTTGTTTGGTGTGATGGGAATTTGTTTAACTTTGGGTGAAGTAATGTCTGCTAATTGAATTTGATAATTTTTTAAATTTAATTTTATTGATATATTGGATTAACGAATGTGGAGATGAAGGGAGAGGATGAAGAACTAGAGAAGAAAAGGATTCAAAAAGAGGTCTGGATTGTCCTTCTCTAAGAGGGTCTTTAAAATTGTATTTTAGGGAGTTTTCAAGTTTTAGGAAATTTGCTAAGTTTTAGGATTAATGTGGATTAAAAAAAAGTTTAGAGACTAAGGGCATAGACGGGACAGGCTCCCACAATGGTAAAATTGTCTTGTAACTTTTTTAAAATTTTAAAAATTATAAGTTAATATAAGGATAAATTGCACCCAAAAAGTTATGATTCATTTTTTATTTTTTAAAACAATATTTTGACTTTGTCCCTCTTAGAAACTAAGTTGAGAAAACCTATCAAATTGAAGGACTAAATGTTGATTTATCATTTTAATTAAAAAAAGATTTCATATTATAAAGTTCGTGGGTCCATTTGCATACATGCATGATGATGATTTTGAGCAATTTAACTTGATAGTTTGCATTATCTTTTTATCTTTAAAACAAACCATAAGACTAACATATAAAAAAGCATATGGAGAATTTCAGGCCCCCCATAAGCCATCATACACAGCTGTGACAGTGATCATCATCATCTTTCAAAAACCCTCTCTGCTACTCAGAGAACAGCCATTGACGACTAAATTAAAAAGAAAGAAGAAAAAGAAAAGAAATTAAAAAAAAAATCATACACACACAAACTTTCTGATATAGGGTAGTGCTTGGTTTTTTTTCCCATTTGTTTCTTTTTTTTTTCTTTCATTTTTTGCAGCAAAGCAGAATGGTTGAAAGTTTAGGAATTTTCTTTAGGGGTCAAACATTTTCCGTTGAAGGTGGCAAAAGTGGCTGAGTAAGGGATGTTTTGATATGGCTCGATGCTCTGCTGTTGCCGTGCTCCGCCGTTGACGACTGAATTGCGGCTTTTTCTTGAGCTGCGAATTTTCTTTCTTCGCTTTTACCCCATAGCACTAAATATAATCCCGTTATGATCAGCACTGCCCCTATGATACTGTAATATATAGTGTTTTACCACAAGGAAAATAGTGTTAAATGGATGAAAGATAATCAAAACAAGCAATCAAATTGTAAATACGAGTCTATATATTATATGGTTGGTTTTAAATATGTTAAATTTAAGTTAGCGATGTGATCGGTATAGATGTTTTAAATTAACGACTAGGTTGTAAGGACGTAGTCAAGGGCCTCAACTTTTCTTGATTAAATAGTATAATTATAATTTTAGTATCTCCTAAATGTATATTGTTCAATTTAATCTCTTTTAGTTTTTATTTAAATGGAATAATTGTAATTTTCGTTTTTTTCAAAACTTAAAAAAAAATCAATTTAAGCCATTTTAATACAATTTTTTTAAATTTTAGACACCCGAATTTTTTTAGTTTTATCTCAGTCTCCCATCACTTGATTCCTAACTTCGCCCTTGCTAGGTTGATGGGAGGACTTAATTTTAAATGTGTGATCAAATTTTAAATAGTACCTATTGTAAAGATAATTTGGATCCAACGCATTAAAAAGATAAATACCAATACTTTTTAATACATTAGATCTAAGTTGCCTATTTATCCACATGCTTCACATTATATTCAAGTTAGCAGTTAACTATTAAGTTGATAAATAGGTTGACCGAAAGATCTAACTGATGTGATATTGATACTTTGAAGACTTAAAAAGCACTGTCATAATTGGGGGATGTATAGTGCAATTAACCCATTATTAATTGTTGAAGAAGGAGAAACAAAAGGACCCACTTACCCTCCCAAATAGAACTCTTCACCTAAAGCAACGGAAGACATAATAGCAACAACAAGAGTCTGAACAGGTTGATAAACAGCAACGAAGACAGGGCCACCTCTGTCAATGCACCATATTTGTACAGCAAATGCAATCCCCGATGCCACCACTCCCTGCACATTTCATTTCCACACCAAAAAAATTTTGGGTCTTAAAATACTATGCACATAAAAGATAGCTTTAGGCATTCCTTTTGGTATGCATGTACATTAAAGTAATTAATATGCACAAAGATTCACACTCTACAAAAGAAAAGCAAAAGCCAATGTGTGCCAAGAATTTCAACAAAGATTATTTATCTCTTCCCCATGTGCCTAAAATGTTTATTTTAGTACCATTTGGCCAATTTCCCAAGTAGCTGATGGTATTTGATAACTATCTTTGATGTTAAAAAATATATTTAGGTGTTAGAAACATTTATTGGTCGGGTGTTTATTTATTTAAGAATTATTTGGTTATAATCTGTATGTAGTATGTGCAGTGTAGAACTTGAAGATTTTGTTAAAAGAGTGTGAATTGTATACATAAAAGATAGGGTAAGAGTATAATGGAGGCCCAGTGAGTTGGATTGCATATTTTGCCTTCTCTACTTAAAAAATGGGTAAATTAGTTCATATATGTTAGATCAAAAAATAAATTGATCATTTTGTTAAAAATTCCATCCATTCCTGTTGTTAAAAAATGGTTCATGTACGTCAATATGAGGTATATGTGGCATGCCATTTGTCATTGCCAGGTTATTCCATTAGCCACACTAGTTTTTAACAATACAAATGAATAAAATTTTTAATAGAAAAGACTTATATGCTCTTTGATCTAACGTATAAAAACTAATTTATCCCTATTTTAAATAGAATGGGTAAAATGTAATCTGACTCTTAATATAAGGACTTTATGATAGTTTTACCTAGAAATATATATTTAGGTGCTCAAAAGAATCTAAGTCGTGACATAGTAAGTAACTGTTAGGACCCGAAAACATTGTTGGAAAAGAGGTTGCAGGACCAATAAACTGGACACTTGGCATAGGCCTCCGAAATAACTTAAACGTTAGATTAATAATCTAAACGTGTCCCGAAACACAAATTCCCATTAAGAAAAGAAGAAAATTGCATAAATGGTTTCTACTAACCGCATAGAGAATAGTGAAGAGTTCACCACCAGAGTGAAAAACCCAAGCTTGAGCATCCCTTTCAAAAACCGCAGCAATAACAAGGAACTGAATGAGACCAAAGAAACATGTATAGGACGTAACCGAGAGTCTAGCCGGGTACTTCTTCAGCACCGGTGCTTGTAACACTAGCCAACCAGACCAAGACAAGCAATGACCGATCAAAAACAAACAACCAAGTGTCCAATTCTTTCCATTTGCGTCACCCAAAGAAACAAACATAGGTGGTGTGGGTCTATTTAATGATGGTCTTGGACTGTATATGGTTGGACCTTGGTATAATGTTATCACTGATGCACCAGCCACGCATAAGGCTGTTCCTATTACCTTTGATATCCCATCTTTTCGATCAAGCCTCACTTTTTCTATCCTAAGCAAAGCAGCCATTAGAAAAGTAATGGCGGGGACTGAGTTTTGTATTGCAGATGCAAAGGTTGGTGATGTGTTATCCAAACCAAGCAAATAGAAACCTTGATTTGCTGTTATCCTGAAAAATAAAAATAGGGTTAGCTTTTTATGTTTTTTTTTTCCCATTGTTCTTTACATTTTAAGTGTGTTTAAAGCATACCCGACAAGAGCTAAGAGGAAGAACTGTAAAAGAAAATTTAGTGTAATGGCTGGTCGGTCCTTCCTGTGGAACAAAGAAGAATCAAGTTAGGGTTTTAATTTAAAAAGCATATCATGCTTGTAGGTAAAAGTATTTGCTCTATATTAAGTGAAATTCCATTTTTCCCCTTTATTTAAAATTAGATAAATTAATCTAGATATGTTAGATCAAAGAGCAAATTAATCGTTTTTATTAAAAATTTCATCTATTTCTACTATTAAAAGATAGCATGATTAATAAAATAATACCAAATGTACCTTATTTTGGCAAACATGAACTAATTTTTAACCATAAAAATGGGTAAAATTTTTAACAGAAAGATCAGTTTGCTCTTTAGCCTAACGTATAAAAAATAATTTATCTAATTTTTAAATAAAAAGGACAAAATACAATCAAACTCTTAATATAAGAGTTTCATGATACTTTTACCTATGCTTGTAATATATATATGTATATTTGTATTTACTTTTCGAGGAAATATGCAAATGGGAGGAGGAGAAGGAAAGCAATGATGTTTCTATAGACTGGGAAGACGAGTTTGCTAACGCCCATGTTAAGGGCAGCTCGAGAAACCACATGGAACCCTGCATAGCCGAACTGCAAGGCCAACATGGCCATATGCAGCTGGAGTCTTTCTGGAACCGAGCACCACATCCTCTTAGAGACGGCTGAACCACCTGCATCAGCCATTGAAGCAAAGGTCTTGAACTAAAAGGAAAAAAAAAACTTGGGATTTTTACGAGAGAGATTAAAGGGAAGTTGAGGATGGGGAGCTAGGGAACGAGGTGCTGGTATATATATAAATACATTTGAAGAGTGGGAGAGAGAAAAGAGATTTGGTCTAATTTTGTTTTTGGTCACTCTACTTATAATTTGAATCCTTTAAGTTTTATAATAGTGTTGGTAGGTTTAAATTAATAACATTGTTACTTGCTACTATTTACATAATGATGAAGATTTCCTTCTAAAATAGTATTAAGTAATTTGCTGACATGCATACATATTATTTGTTGAAACACAGTTACTTAGATTTTCAGGTGATCCTATTTGTATAATTTTGTCAGTAACAACTAATAGTATTATCAATTTAGACTACCATAATATGTAAGAATGATAGCAAGTCAAATATCTACATTTTTTGCTTTATCTGAATCTGAATTTGTAAATTTACCTAAAATCTGAATCCGTTTATTATTAATAAATTATCTTAGTATTAATATTAAAATTCGAATTTGAATTAAATACTATTATCAGTCAAATACCCGAATCTACAAAAAAAAAAAAACAATTTCAAAATTTCCAGAACAAGTCTTTGAATATTGAGGTATGCAAAAATCCAAATTCAAATCCTTTAAAATCCTTTATATTTGCAATATCAAAAATCAAAAGGTGGATTCCTACATGCCATTTTACAATCCATGACGATTAATCATTTCGAGATTTATGGTTGTTCTCTCTACAACATCATCTCCAGGGTTCAAACCTAAGTTTTTCTCTGATAATGCAATGTGTCTTACTATTATGTCAACACTTGTTATTTGATCCTCTACTTTAGCTTGACATAATTTATCATTTACTTTTACAATGTTATTAGTAATTCCAAATTGATAAGAATATTATTTGCAACTGATTAAATGGTGATACAAAATTTTCTTTTAAAACAATATTAAGCATTCGATTCACATGTAAATTTATTATTTGTTGAAAATGATTAATTGAATTTTCACATAACTCTAAGTGTATGATCAAATAATAGTTAAAAATATCTACTTCATAACATTATTGTATTAGATAACATTGTTATCGATCTGAATCTAGGAAAAATATTATAAAAATAGAGAGCTTAAATTATGCCAAATTAAAGTAAAGGGATTAAACCTCTAATTTCAAAATATTAGAAGGACTAAAACTAGAATTAGACCAAGAGATTTTAAAGGTGGAGGGTGCGACCCACAATGGACCTAAAAAGACGTTATGTCAACTGGTGATTGCCCTTCAAATGTTTTTGGGTTGTCTCCCACATTCTTTTCCCTATTCCACCCTCTCTTCATTAGCTGACATGACATTAATTGAAAAAAAAATAAAGAAAAAGAATGATTATTTACTATACACTATTATCTTAAGAGGTTTCTGTTTTGGCTCCATGCCATTAATGATGATAATTGAAGGTGAGTGAGCCGCCATTGATAAATAACACGCACGAGGGGTGAATGATGGGTACACACCCCATGCGTCTTCATGCTCCATGAACCCCCCTCACCATTCTTTGTAATAAAATATTAATCAACCCATGTGTAGAAGAATTCGGCAATTGGCCGTAAACTTCTTTTTCAACTATTTGGATCTTGAACTTTAAATATAGTTAAACTCAGACTATAAAACGAGTTGAATCACTTGTAATTATACTTCAAAAGAAAATATTCCAACATTTATCACCTGTATATAATCTCCAAGAGATCACAATTTCTTACTACCAATCCCTACCATTTAATAATCAAGGTTAAATTATGGTTTTGGCCCTCTTATTATGTTAAAATTTGATATTTAGTTTCTATAGTTTTTGGGGTTCAGCCTAGTTTCTGTAGTTTAACTTGATATAATTTGATTTTTTTACTTTTATAATGTTATTTGTTAATCATTTAAAACCCATATTTTTTTTGAAAATATCTTTTCTAGCTCATTATGCTAACATGAATCATTTCTTATTAGAAAAGATGTTTTAAGAAAAAATTATATCAATATTTAAACCGAAATAGTTAATGTTGTTAATTATTTAGATTAATTAATGACATTATACAAGTAGATACCAAATAATGTCAAATTAAGGTATAGAAATTAAATCCCAATTTTGAGCTTAGTAGAGGGCAAAATCATAATTTGATAAATAATTAACATAACACAATGTTGTGGAAAAGATCTATTGATCTATATTCTTATTTTTGTGTTTGACTAAGTTATTTCATCCATCCATCCATCAGGTTTCTCATTCCTTTTACAAAGTGAGTGTATTTATGTATTTTTTATATTTTTGGGTAAACTACACTCAAGGTCATTGAACTATTAGTAAGTTTGTGTTTTAGTCATTCAAGTTTAATAAGTTACAAAATGGTCTGAACTATTTAAAATTTTCATTTAAGTCACTAGGCTGTTAAAATAACTATTGAATGGCCTTCTTTATTCGCATTGCCTGCACTAATTAAAAGCTCTTCTTCCCCTTCTTTTCTACAGTTCAGTTTTTTTCACAGCTTTGAACATCATGAATATGAGAACCAAAATCCAAAAAAATTGCTTCTCCAACCTCCAACATTGATCATCAAATCGGCTTGGATCCAAGGTATGTTCTTCTACTTGTTGATGGATACTAATTCGTCATTCCATACCGTTCGTCGAATCGTTGCTTGGAGCTTGCTAGCAAATCTTCTTTTTTTTAAATAGTAGTCTAGTGACTTAAATAAAAAATTTCAAATAGTTCAGTGACCATTTTACAACTTTTTGAAGTTCAATGACCAAAATGTAAACTTACTAATCTTAGTGACCTTTGATATAATTTATTATATATTTTTATATAAAATCTAAAAAACATACACATACTATAGATTTTGAACTTCCCACAACATAATTTTCTATAATCTCAACTTTACCATTTTAACTAAAGTATTATTTTTTTTATCAATTTTTAATAAATATATTTATTATATATTTTTTCACCCGTATTATAGATATACTTATTTAATACAATCTAATTGTGTGTTTCTTTAATTTGTTCATAGAATAATCAAAGCAATCTGATTTTCATTTGAAAGCCAAATAATTAACCCAACAACAAAGTTGTCAAACAATTCAAGATAATTAGCTCTAAGGCTTTTTTCCAAATGAGATTAGGGTCCACTAGGTGCTTGCAAAAGAGAAGTTAAAAAAGAGAAAACATTTTTTTTAATCTAGAGCAAGTAGAGGACCGTGGTGTATATATTTATATATATATATATATATATATATATATATATAAGTAGGTGCCATTGCCAACATGAGGAATCCAACTTTTCAACAATTTGTAACTTTTCTTTTCTCTTTCTGTTTTGTAAATAATTTTAAAAAAACCATATGTACTAAAGAAATGATCAAAAGTTGTTTTAGTGTAGAGCAGGTTAATTACCATAATTAATTGAATTAAAGGGTCTTTAAACATAGAAGATGTTGAACCTAATGAAGTGTTTCCACTAAAAAGTTCCCACTCCCAAAGTATGCTCAATGCTGGGCTTTGTTTATGATCTCACCTACTTTGCTTTAAGGGACATGTTGACCCCTGCCAATTGAGACCACCATCATTCTAAATTTCAAAAAAGGAGGCTTGCCTTGCCCCTGCAAATATAGAATTTAAGTTAATTAGATTAGGTATCCCTAAATTATTCGTTAAATTTTGAATTGATCATAAATTTCAAAATGTTTTAATTGAATGTTTTTTTTCAGTCAGGTGCTTCTATCAGTCTAATCTTTAGTTTTGGTATTAAATATTAGCTTAGATCTAGTGTTGTTCCTTTTTTTAAACAGGTATGAATTTGATTGCTAAGGTAATTTCATAAATGGTCCATAAACTTAATGTCAAAGCCGACGATTAAACTAACAGAAGGATGGAATAGTACTTTAGATTTCAGTAGTCAATTGGAACTTTTTTTTTTGTCTAAATTTAACCTCGAAGCTGATTACTAAACTAATGTAAAGGTTTGATTGGTATCATATTTTAGTTTTGAGGATTCAATTGGAATATTTGTGAAGTTTAAGAATCAATTTAGAATTTAGCTCATAGTTTGAGGGACTAGTGTTGCAATTTATCCTTGATTTTTCTAACGTCTTATCTTGAGATTTGAGTCTTGTGAATAGAGAAAATAATGTTAGGAAAGTTTTGTCCCTCTATTTAGGGGTTTAACATAGCTCAATTCCGAATCTGGTCGAGTCCAATTTAATCAGCAAATACCAAAAGTGTTTATGACCTCAAAACAAACGATTTGAGTCTGACTTGACATGCATGAACCGATCAGATACTAATCTAACCATTTAGGGGTTTGACATAGCTTAATTCCAAAATTAGTTGAGTCTAATTTGACTACCAAATACTAAAGATTCTCTTAAAAAGAAACGATTTAAATCTAATTCAACCTACAAAAACCGATTAGATACCAATTAAATCATTTAAAAGCATAACATAATTCAATTCTAAATTTAATCAAACCTAATTTAACTATCAAATACCGAAAAATCTCAAACTCTAATCTAACCAATAGAGTTGTGATTTTTTTTTATAAGAGATAGGGATAAAGATTATTTAAGTAGATGATTGACAGCTAGCTAAAATAGATTTTATTTCCTCGGGAGAATCTTCAATGCCAGACTCTGGTTGAGGTCTGAGTCGATTCGTTTGACTTAATATCACCCTCTCTTTTTTTTTCTTTAATAAAGCATAGTACTAATTTCATTGATGACAAATACAATGGCCATATATAATTAGTTTATTTGATATTATAAAGTTTAATTTTTAAAAAGGAAAGTCCATAAAACATGGGATCTCTTTTCAGCCTACGGAGCACGAAGATGGAATATCCCAATATTTCAAGATTAATGGTAGGGCATATGAAAAATGAAAGTGTACATTTATATAGTGGACTTCTATTTAATCTATTATTATGCCTATAAATAGAATAAAAGAGAATATTATACATATCAAACAATGTTTAAGGAATTTTTTCCCTTGGGAGTATTAGTTGGTTTATTTTAAATAGAAATGTTTTAGTTAAATTTGATGAGCTTTGATAGTGACACAATCATAACATGTGCACTAAGGATAGTTTGATTCATTGGCTAATATGATGTATATATATATATTATTTTAGTGTAATTATATAAAACAAAACTTTAATTTTAATTTTAATTATATATTTTTAAATAAATAACTACATTCATTTATTTTCCTATTGGATAACATATTTATTTGGATTACAAAATGTTGCTACGTTGACATTTAGTGGTTTGTGAAAATTAAATCAAATCGAAATTTTATGTATGCTATTACACTAAATTAAAGTTCATATAGTACATTGTACATCATCACTTTAATAACAACAAATAATAGGACTATCAATTTAGACCTACTAATAATATTATAAAAATAGAGGGTCAAATTATATTAAATTAAATTGAACCATTAAATCTTAAGTTTTAGTATAGGAGGACTAAAACCATAGTTATACATATTCTTTTATCTAACAAGTTTTACATGAAATAAATCGGATTGAAAGTAGTAAAAATTATCATCCAAATCAATTAGATAATCCACCAAATCAATGAGATTTGATTTTTGAGAAGAAAAATCTATATAAAATATAATTGATTTAAACCCCAAATCAAAAGCCAAAATCTTTGGATTAAGCATACTTAAGTAATAAATTTATAAAAAGAATAACATAAAAATCAAATATAATTTTGGTTTAAATAGCAAAGTTAAGTGAGTGAATGTCATAGTGTTTTGGTTTCTGTTGGGTCTTTGATTTGCTTGTTCCATGGTCTGTTTGAATGAGAACGAATTTTTTGTGGGATGTTAGGATCTCATGGACGGTTATTGTTTTCGATCTTCAAAGTAGTGACATGTTTAACAAAATAATAGTTGGTGTTCGGTTAAAACTCTTTAATTCTTTAATTGATCATATTGAAAAGTTTAAAGTGTAGAAAATGTTTATCCTTATTATTACCTATTGAGAGAGTTTTGGAGCTGTTGGAAGATTAGCATATGAAGGATTTTATGTGATAAATATTCAAGATTATTAATTGGATAATTTTAGCCTTCAAATAAGTATTTCAAGCTTATCAAAACACTGATTGCTAATCACGTTGGAGAGCCTATTTTGGCCGACATTCTTCTTTAGTTGTGTGGGGTGTGTTTAGACACTCCCTATTTAGGGATTTGTTATAGAGAGAAATTATATAAAATGAGGTATAGAGGGAGAGTGATTTATACAACTGGAGTTGATATTGGGGTTGTAATTATTCTTTGTGTAAAAGTAGACTAGGCTTGAGCCAATAGGTGATCCAGACAATTGGAGAATAAAATCATTCTTTGAGAAAAACTATGCAGATGTAAGATTGAGGAATCTGAACTGCGTGAACAAATATTGTATGTCAATTCTCTCTTTGACTCACTTGCACTTTGAATTTGTTTTGCAAACTCTCTTAATTTTGTCCAAATTTTATAGGACGAGACTGCTTTTTTTAAATGGCTATAAATCAAGTTTTGTTGTTTTACCCGTAGTACATACATCAATAGTGGAACAAAATACAAAACAAAGATCCTTTCAATTTTAAATCCTATCATATGTATGTAAATTTTATATAACAAATAAAAAGATAAAAATACCTTAAAATAATATTTATTGTTTTATAAAAATAATAGAATATTTTATTATAATTTCACAATTAAGTGAGATTTAGTTTTCATTAAAAGTTTGTAAAACTTTTGATTTATTTGTCCAAAAATATTTGCTGATAATGGATCAATGCAAGCATGCAACATCTCGTTAATTAATACAAATTATTAGTTATAATAATGTTTGCTATGACTTTGAAATTTGGTCATGACCTTTTCTTTTCTTTTTTTGAAATTTCAAAATTAGTGAACTTTATTGGGTGACATATACTTAATTGCAGTTAAATTTCATGATTAACAAAGAATATGATATATATTGGGGGGGTCTGAAATCATTCTTTTTCACACCATGTAACAATGATGTCCAGCACTTTGAAGACAACGTGAAATTACATTGTTTTTTGTTTCCCATGGTAATGTGTCTCATCACTAATCTGCATGGAATGTTAAGCCCGAAATTTCGTTTTTAAGGATTAAAATTAAATTAAATTTAATTTTTAAAAAGATTAAAGTGTTTTATATTATAATTTTATAAAATTTAGAGGAGTTTAAGTATAATTGTATTGTTTTTGAAGGCTAAAATCACCGCCTATCCCGGTGTCTATTATTTTGTGATCAACCCCCAAATTTTATTCAGCTTTTTCATTAAATAAATATTTTACTATATTTTGGCTTTTTTTTAAATATGATTAAACATTTCATTTTATGAAACATAAAGATTAATTTTTTCAAAGTTTCTGGTTATTCCCTACAACAATGTCATCTTCAGGGTTCGAATTAAAGTTTTCTCCCCAAGAATGTAATATATCTTACTACTGCACTTAACGGTTGTTGGTATTTTGACTTATTAAGTTACATTCGAAAGTATAAGATTCTTTTTCTCTAGATTGGTTAGATCTAATTAAGGTTTTCGGAAGTAATCTAAATTTGAATTTGATTCAACTTAACTTGATAATAAAAGGTCAAGAATCTAAAACTGTTTAACTCGAACCAAAAAATAACTTGAATTCAAAACAACCTGAACTCAAAATGACTCAAACCCAAAATAATCTAAACAAGTAATCCAAAATGACTCAAACTCGAGCGTTAGACCCAAATGAAAAAGAAATAAAATTACTCATACAAAAAATGATCGACCTATAAACTTGACTAATAATCATCCAAACCCAAAATGACTCTAACTTAAAATCACTCTAAAATTTAAAATTTTAAAAGACTTAAACCTACCACTCGATTGAAAGGTGCCTGTTTTTAGCTCATTAAGTGACCCAGGGCCACTAAATTGACAACAGTGAAATGCAACATTAACGTAGGATATCAATCAGCAATCATCAATAGACCTATTGACGAAAAAACCAATCTAGCAAGGAGCTGAAAAGTATGGGAAAGCTAATCTCCCTGTAAAAACAAAGATCAATTGCAGTAAAAGCTACTATAGAGTTGAATCAAGCCATATCTCATTTGGCTTGGAGCTAGTCATTGTGATGCTATGAAACAGACGCCTAGCTAGGTCAAGTGGTGATCCTTTATGCACGGCACTTGGTTTGTGGCTTAGCCTTCATCATATGAATCATTTAATCATATTCAAGTTTGGGAATATTTGTTGAACTGAATTTCACAAACAAACTTCCAAAGACATAATAAGTTAAAGAGGATTTTCAATAGGTGTATCTCTAGGGGATCATCAAAGCTTGGAAGTTTGTAGTAAACCTTACTTACAAAAGTAGCAAACATTTTTTTCCCTTCACTTTTTCTTTTTGGACCCTCTTTGTTTTTGGATATCGAAAACAACAATAATGCCAATGTATCCCCCAAAGATGTCATAGCTTTGATGAAATTGAGAGATTTTATTTTATTTTATTGGGTAAATTGCACTTAACGTCACTCAAATTATTAGTAAGTTTATATTTTCGTCATTCAATTTTAAAAATTACAAAATGATCACTAAACTATTTGAAAATTTTCATTTAAGTCATTGAACTATTCGAAAGTTTTTATTTAAATCACTAGGTTGTAAAGTTGTTTTTTTTTTAAATCTCGGCTAGCAAGTTCCAAGCGATGATTCGACGATCGATACGGTGGATCAATACCCATCAACAAGTAGAAGAACATATCTTAAATCTAAGTTGATCTGACGGTCAGTGTCGGAGATCAGAGAAGAAAGTTGTTTGGATTTTGACCTACATATTTGCGATGTTCAAAGCTATTTCATGAAAAATTTGATCTATAAAAGAAAATGATGAGAACTTTTGATTGGTACAGATGGTGCAAATAGAAAAAGTCATATATCAACAATTTTAACAACCTAATAACTTAAATAACTTTCAAATAATTCAATGATCATTTTGTAAATTTTTAAAATCAAATGACCAAAACATAAATTTACTAATAATTTAGTGATTTTTTTAAGTGCATGTCACCTTTTTTTTTTTTTAGATTTAATTAGAACTAAAAACTTAACTCTATCCCTTTGGAAAAATCTCCTTAGCTATATATGGGTTGGCTCCTTTTGGGTTTTGCACTCGTTATAGGATAAACCACTACTACTAGTGATGCTTTTTATTGCTTTTGCTTGGCGCTTTTAGTACATAAAGTGATTCCACCCACCCGCACTCACACTCAGATTAAAAATGTTCATGACTCAAATTTGGTCATGGCTTGATTTTATTTGACTCGACTTCCCACGTAGACATTTTAATCTAATATCTATAAATCAGTCTAATCCTAAAATAGTTTAATGAATCTGTTTTAAAGTAAAAATTATCTTGTCCTAACACGATTTAGGGTAAATTTAGATCATGCAAATCATCCGACTCAATTCATGAACATATTTATCATCGATGAGTTATGATATATAAATTTGTGTCAAAGTAAAACTTATCTTGTCTTAATATGATTTAAATCATATTTATTGGAACATGCAAGTATGGAGTATATTTGGTAAAACTATAAACTATCTTGTTGTTTTACATGGTTTTGTTGAAGGCAATCAACATGATTAGATGGGTTCATGTAATTTTACAAATTACGTAATACTATGTAGTGTAATTATTAAAGGGAGATCAATCCCTATTCCCATTCATTACCATTTAGGCATCGATCCATGATTGAAAGGGATGTTCCCTTGACCAGTTCAAATACAATCATATATCGAATAGTCATTAATTGAGGTGCCAATTTCTTTTACCATTAATCAAACACAAAATCTAGTACTAATAGATCGAATTTAATGAATTAATTGAATTTTAATTGTTCCATCATCATGTGATAAGATAAAATTTCAGTTTAAAACCTTAATTTATTCTTTCATCTTCTCCATTAGTAGCTTATCTTGATTTATTCTTGACATAATTTTGATATGTTCCACTATTAATAAGATGGCATTTTAAGCAAGAAAGATTTTCCATCTTACACATGATCTCCCCAATAATGAATTAATTCAACCTTTATCTCTGTTTAGAAGCTTACATTCTGTAACATGTTGTTCTTGAATAATTGAAGTTGTATAAGGATAAAGGTTCGTGCTTGCAATTTGAAATCCACCTTCAAAGATTTACAAATAAACGATCTTTCTCCAATTAAGTATTGCGCCATAGCTGCTCTTCTATAAGAATTCCATCAAAACTTTTAGCAATACACAAGTAAATATACTAGACCAATCTTTTATTAACCACTTCCAATTATTCCAAGATTGTCTCAATGTCCTTCGCAATGGGCTTATTATTCTTCTCGATGCTTCTTGATTATCAAATGCTTCCACGAAATAGTCATAAAGCTCATTCAATTGATGAATGACACCCATTGAGTTGGGCTCCACTTCCTTGAAGATAACTTCATTTCTAGACTTCCAAATCACCCACAGAACGCAAGAAAGTAACGTGTAGAAACTTTTTACCTCTTCAGCATTGATATCCTTCATTTGAAGCCATTGGAAAATCCAATCCAAGAGTGAATGCATGATCAATAATCGAAATTGTCAACAACACGAGAGTAGTGGTTAATTTTGTTAACACTTCAATGATCAAGGTTCAAACTGTTGATGTAATTTTCCCTCCCAAATCATAACTGGGTAAAAAAAATTTTAAAAATTAATTTTATTAATTAATCAATTAAGTCAAATAACTTAATTAAATTTTAATTAGATCAAACACACCCTAACGATATGCTATTCCCTTCTTTTTTACTGAAAAATCTTCCTTGATGATTACACATTAAGTCATCAAATTGGACTAACTTGCTATTGGAAGTAATATTCTTTTAATAAAGGAGATGATAAAATCTATATGTCAATATCACTTTAGTTACAATTAACTTCTAAAGATATACTATTCTCAAAAATAAATATATACTAATATTATAAAAAAATTATAATTACATCAATTTCAATAAAATTAATCATTATATGTATTAAATTGAAAAATTAATTCAATTCTAATTAATTAACAGTACTTAAACATAATAAAATTGATGAAAAACTCACACATTAACGCATTATGAGACTCGAACTTTAGATTTTAAAGCTCACACGATTTCAACATAATCATTAAATCATTTTAACAATATAATCACTATATTTAGGTTTCTTTAATTCTCTACCACTCGTTAACAAATTGTCTAGAGATTTAGTGAACAAATATCAATCGGTCACTCTCAAATGTCCAAAATTGTTTGCCATTATTGCAACCATTTTATTAGCAATCACTCTCATCCAACAAACATATCTCTCTTCATATTTAGAATCAATTTTGACACGCACCATGCCAGCTTCTACCTTCCCCTGATATATATACATAACAATGCAACTTTCAAGGCTGTTATCGATGGCTTTGAAGGGTCTTATCTACAATTCTTCTTGTTCCCCTGTTTTAGGCAATAATGGAAGCTGATTTCATGATTATGGGGCATGAGAAAATTGAAAAACAAAACTTGATTCCTTTCGGAAGTTGGACCCCCAATGCCGAAGGAATCAAATATGTTCGAGATAGACTTGCCAAGTTGTGAGCAGAGGCGTTTGTGAGCTGAGTTCATGATTTGTCAAGTCAAGTTTGGGTTACGCCGGATTTAATTTTTATCGAGCTTATGTATGAGATTAGTACATTTTATATATGCCCAAACTCAGCTTGTCCAAAATACAAGTTCAAAATTTTGCTTTAATCTGTCTATATTTATAAATGACTAATTCAAGTCCATTTTAGACTGATCCATGTTTTTTAAAAATATATATTAATTTTAATTTAATATTTAATATTTAATCTTTAGATTGTTTTTCTTTTATTAAAATTATAAATTTAGACAAGTTTAACATTTTTTAATATTTATATGGTATCTACCGTTTGAGTCTTAACTTGACTGGCATGGGTATTGTTGCCAATGCAGGAGGACGTGGGTTCGAGTGTGCTAAAACGCATTATCCTCCTATTTATAGGTTGGGGAGGGGCTATGGGTAGTTCTAGGCATTGTGTCAAAAAGAGTAGATACTATCGTAACCTATAATAAAATTGTTCATATATATATATATATATATATATATATATATATATATATATATATGTATCTTGAGCCTTGAATGTTGAAGTCTAAACTTGGCGGTGCACTTGCATGAGAATTTACATCTTACATAATGCAACATCACAAAACACTAATTCACTAAACGTAAATCATGATAATATTATTGGTCTTATAAACAAGTTTATAAGTTAAAGCAAACAATTGACACAAATACGCTATTGTCTGAATGGGCATGGATGAATACCTCATTATATAAAGGTATTTTTCGATCCAAGAAGATATATATATATATATATATATATATATATATAGATATATATATTGTAATAGCTCAAATTTGCCCGGCCCAAATCAGAAATAAATAAACAATAAATATAAAACCAAAATTAAACGTCCAAAATAGTCCTTTTACACTGGGCTCAATAAGGCCCAAACTAAACACAACCCACTACCCAAAATCAAACCCGAATTACCCAATACATCCCAGCCCAATAACCAAAGCCCTAAACCTAAACCCAGCAAACCGATTCAGCCCAAAAAGCCCAATATCATAATGCACTGTGGCAACCCTAGCAGCCTCCGCGCACACCAGTTAGCCTCTATATGTGCCACGCCGCAACCACCCAGGGCCTTCGTCCCCATGTGCCGAGCCTCTGCCAGCGTGCGCACCTTCGCACATGCGCCACCACTGCTCGTTTTGCCTCCGTACACGCCACGTTGGCCTCTGCCCTCGTACCTGCAAAATACACACGAAAACACGCAGAGAAGGATAGCAGAATAGGGACAACAGAATGGATTTTGGGGGGAGCGTTTTCTTTTATTTTTTCTTTTTATTTCATTTTGTAAGGCGGGCCATAAAAGGCCATGCGAATGCTGTAAACGGGGATTTGTTTTGACAATACAAAAAGCAAAAAAAAACACAGTGTATACAAAAAGTATTCAGGGAGAAATCGAAAAGAAAGTTTTTGGAAAGGTGATCCCTTTTTTCTTAGTGATATTCTCGGTTACTTTTGATATTCGTTTTTTTTTTATTATTGTAAGAAGAGGGTAAGAGAGAAAAGGAGAGGAGATACTTACCTCGGAGGTGGGAGCGCCGCATCTCGACTCACTCCGCCGCAATTGGAGTCTGGGTTGGATGAACAGGGTGCTGGAGCGGCGCGACTCAAGAACGAGAGGAGATTTTTTTAGTTTTTTTTTATCTTGGTTTAAGTGGGGAGATGAGAAACGACGCTGTATTGCCTGATTCAGTGGCTCTTAAACTGCGCCGTTTTGGGCTGCAACCCGATGACCCGACCTAGACGCGGTTAGATCCGCGCGTTCTGGCATAGGGAGGGGTATTTGCGCGACCAGCCCTTCCCCTTTTCTGGTGTTTCTGAATCAAGTCCCTTCTTCTTTTCTGATTTGGCCCCAATATTCTGCTTTCGTTCCATTTTGGCCTGGCTTGCAACACTGCGTTTTGGGGAAGCGGGATATTTCCCAATCGGCCCCCCATGTAATACGCGTGTTGCAGCGTAGTCCCCCACTTTTCTTTAATTCCAGTCGCTCCCTGTCAATTTGGTTTGGTTTGAGATTTAATCCCTCTTGTTGCTTAGTTTTTTATTTAGGAAATTTATTGTTTTTTTATACCGTACTTGTTCTTATTATTGTATGATTATTTTTTCTCTATATGTTCGTATTTTATATAGGATTAACCTTATATTTTTTATAGAAAGTTGATTTATAATAATAATATTTTACATCCTTATATATTATGTATATGTAATATGTTTTTTTTACTATATGCATATATATGTATAATAATCTCAAATAATAGTGTTACGTAGGGAAGCATTCTTCCTTTTAAATTTGTTGTTTTATTTCAACTATTATAGATTATTAGTAAGTACATACTATTATTTTACTAAGTTTTATTTACATAGAATAGATTAGAATGTAGATATTAATTCCAAGCTATTCACTTTTATCTTACTTTTTATTTCTGTGTGTTTTAAGATCTTTCATTAAAATTTGTTCAAACCCTTTTTACTCCTTTACTAATTGTAGTACATATTTGCATTGTTTATTGTTATCACTGTTTTTTTTCTTTACTTTTTATTGTATTGTTTTTGCTTGTTTTTATTGATTATGAGTTTATGGGTTGCTTAAATTTTTTATGGATGTTTATATAATATGATTTAAATCAATCTTTGTATTGGCCTACTATTCGTTTAAATTTAAGTTTGAATTATTAGAAGTATCATTATTTAATCATGTTCCGTTTGTAAAAGTTGTATTTTATTAAGGTCATGATCGTTTTATTTTATAAACTTTAAAAAGGCTTGGCGTTCGTAGATTCACGGGAGAATTAGGCCCTAACTTACTGGGCTTCAATTCTTCTCAATGAATTTAGACGATCAAGCGTCCATTTTTTTAAAATCACAATTAAAATTCTTAAGGTTTCAAAATGTTTGATCCTAACTTACTGGATACAACATTTTGTTCTCTCGTTTTAAATAAAAGCAATGTCGGTTGTTTAAGAATTTCGAGAGATCAAACCCTAACTTACTGGGTTCGAATTTCTCGATTGGCTTAAATAATCAAATCTCCTTTTTAAATCACATGATTTTCTAAAAAGGAACAAATTTAATTTCAAAGATCGAATTGTTGCACCCTAACTCACTGAGTGTAGCAATTTATTTCTTCAAAATGAGTCGGTCTTATTATTCAATTTGGTTTACTCAAATTTAAACTTCAAAGATCGTATTTTAAAATCTTTTCAAATTCTCGACACTGAGACATTAAATAATCAATTCGGTACCAATTTTGGGCGTTACGAGGGTGCTAACCCTTCCTCGTGCGTAACCGACTCCCGGACCTATTTTCTCAAATCTCGCAAACCTAAAATTTATTTTTAATGGTGAACCGATCACACCTTAATAAAAGATGGGTGGCGACTCCCATTTTATTTTAAAATCGATCTCCATTTTATTTTAATTTTATTTTATATATATATATATATATATATATATATATATATATATATATATATATAGGACAGTGCCACAGCTTCTTCCAATATTCCTAATGAAGCCATCTTTGACACTTTGGGTTAATATATCAATCTCTTTCAATGGGGTTATAGGTTTCCCACTTCAACCACTTTTAGCAATCCACGTTCATAGGAGTGACAGTCTCCATTACCATTTTCTCTTTAAGTTGCACTAAGTGTGAAAGTAAAGGGGACAATGGGGGCACCCCCCCAAAATGACCACATCAAATGCCAAATATTGTCCAATTTAAAGGATCAAGTTGATCAAGCATAGCCAAAGCTCAATGGTTCAATATATTTATTTGAGAAGATGGTAATGGAATCTTTTCAAAGGTGACAAAGAAGATACCTAGTTGGTCATTGTCAAGATACTCATCATATTTGGGGTTGGCGTGGGTCTAACAAAGAAGAATTCAGTGGGCGACATAGCTGTGGCCATTGGCTCTCTAGAAAGGGCTCAATTTCTAGGCATGATGTTGTATTCAAAACCCACTCGATGTTTTCTTGGCATTTTCGGTTACCATATAGATTAGGACTTCGAGAGGGCATGATTAGTCTTATCACATGCAGTGAACGAACTTAGCTATTACGATTGTTAAAAACACGACATGGTACATTTAACGATGTTAATGTAATATGATGGACAACAAAAGATTATGTCAAGTGGCATTAATGCTATTGAAGACATTTGGAAATTGTATAAGTTCAAGCACCCGCGAAGCAAGGAAATTGAAGACAAAAGACAAAAGAATAATTTTTTTAAGGGTATTAACTTGTGATTTCTTAAAAATTAAAAGAGAATATATAAAGAATTTTTGGTTTGGTGGGGGAAGACTATTGCCAACCCCTCCCTCCGCCCCTAGGCTTAAGAGATGATTGTTACGATGGAGATAGTTAAAAATGTGGTTCTAATATTCCTACAAAAAAATAATTATTTCCATCGTTAAAGGAGACAGATAAGCCTTGGCGGCCCCCTTAGCAAAAGGGTATAATAATCCTTTTAGTCTCTTTGAAATTTAATTATTCAATTTAATTCCTTTTAACTCTTTATTTACATGAAAAAAAAAATTGTATTTTTGGCCTCTCCTAAACATCAATAATTCAATTAAAACAAGAGTAGTTCATGGGCTAGGTCGGGTTGGGTTTATATGAACAACAGTAACACCATACGTAGTCACCTAAGTTCGGTCAAGTTCAAAATATGAAATTCAAATTTTGCTCAAACCCACTCATATTTGAAATGGCTAACCCAAGTTCGTTTATTCCCACCCATGTTATTTTTTACTTTTCAAAAATATAATTGTTTTATTTAAGGTTAAATTCTAAGAACAGTTCTTGTACTTATCGGGTTGTACAAATTGAGTCCCTCTACTTTTATTTGCTCAAAATTGGTTCATCTACTTTCGAATTACTCCTTTTCAGTCTTTCTGTTAACTTTTTCTGGCAACTCTGTTAAAAATTAGGTATAGTCACAAATTTAACCCCTCAACCTTTACCCTTTTTGTCAATTTGCCCGCTACTTTCTTTTTTTGCATTAATTGTAAAAAAAATTATAAAATTTTCCCAAACATTTGAACAAATTAAAGATAGAAAAAGAACCAAAACTTACTATTTATCACTACTACTAAAGATTTGAACTCGTAATTTTATTCAACAATAAGTACAATGTATATTTGTAAAAATCATGATGAATCTAAGCTTAGTGAATGATGTTGTGACTAATTATCTAAATGACTTTGATGTATCCAAGAGAAATAGTAAATATATTTGCAAATAGCAAACTAGCTAAAGACTTGCCTCATTCAGTATTGAGGACTTCATCTCTCCTCTATAAGATTCTAAATACTAAAATCTACTCTCTTGATTACCAATAAATTTTATTCGCTAAAACCTTATACCAATTATGAATATTTACTTCATTAATTCCTTTTAAAATTTGTAAAATTACATGTTAATATGATGGTAAATTTACCGTTAAGCTTTAGGGACCAATTTGCAAAATTTAGGGACTTCTCTGTAAAAATAAGTTTAACTAACAATCTATTTATATAATAACTAGAAAAATAAGCCTATAAGGCCTAAATCTATTGCCCATTATGATATTGAGTTTTGTTAATCCTTTTAATGACCCAAACTATATGGGCCCTATAAGGCTAGCAAATGATTATTCATTATTTTCTTAGTAGTCCATTTTTCTATAATATTGTTTTGTTGATAAAATATTGAATTTCCTTAGGAGAGAATTTTTTATAATGTTTCATAGGAAGAAATTTTATTTTGCTAAACATGTTTTAGAGATTTTAAATTACATTATGTTCATAAAATGAATTCTTGTTTAATGTAAAAAAAAACATATTTTAATTTCATTGGTGATATTATAGTGAACAAATAAATACTGAATTTCGTTATCTATTCGAGTTCAAGCAACTAGAGCTATTGAGTTAGTTGATCGAATATTTAATATTTGGGTTTGAGCAACTTATTAGTTTAATCGAACATTTTATGTATAAATATATTAATATTTTGATATTAAATTACTTCATTGTATCTGAAATGAGTTCAAATTTGAGTTTATGTATATAAATCATGTAAACCAGCTCGAAAACTAAATTAGAAAAAAAACAAGGCATATTTGCTTATTTTTAGGCTATTGCTTGGTGGTAAAGATGAATCTAAGAATAAAATTTTGAGTATGGCGACAATTTGAACTATGGATTCAAATATTCAATTTGTTTTTCTCTATACAAATTTAGAAAAGATTTGTATTTGGATTTTAAAATTACTAGTCATTGCAAATTCAAATAGATGTGGATAAATACATCATATATCTATTATATGAATCCACATTACTTATTTGAATAACAAAGGTGGATTCAAAATTTGAATCTGCCTTATAACTCATTATTTTATGTATATATAAAATGTAGTTTAGCCAATTTGAATTTAGATTTTGTGAATTTGGATATCCAAAAAATGATTGGAAATTCTAAAATGGGATAAATTTGATTTTGTACAATGTCATATATGAAATTTTGATTTTATTCCGTTTTACAAATCACTAAAAACAATATTGAATTAGCGTCATTTTATGTTGATATATCGAATACACAAATAATTATATTAATCCAATATAAAAATAAATGTATGTGTTCATTTCTTTAAATGTGAACAATTGAATAAAATCAAAGTTTCATATGTACATATAAACCACAATTCAAGTTTTATGCGTATAATAATTGCAATGATCAAAGTTCAAATATCAAATTACACATTGGATCAAAGTTTGTGTATAAATTTGAAATTTATCTCTTTTAAAAAATTTACATATTCAAATATTTTATGGATAATAGTATTTGATTCAAACTCAAATATGCATAGTAATGCTAGAATCATTTGTGGGTAATAAATAAGTTAAGATTTTTATATAGATTTATCGATTCAAATTCAAATAATTTCAATTTAGGTCTTGAACTTGGTAGTTTTTTTCACATTAGAACCTGAACTTTTTTTTGTCCAAATTAGGCTTTGAAATAATTGTTCTCACGTTAAGGTTTGAATTTCTTTTAGGCCAATTTAGGCCTTGAACTTGACAATTATTCCTACATTAGGGTTTGAAATTTTTTTATCTAAGTAAAGCCCTAAACTTGACAATTATTTTCAAATCGAGACTTAAACTTTTTTTTTTCAAGTTAATTCTTGAAAACCCTAAAATTCAAGCCCTAATATGAAAAGACAGTTGTCAAGTTCAAACTCAATATAAAAATAATTACCTTATTCAATCCTCAAATAATAATTTAATCCAATTCAAGCGATAAAGATATCTGACTCGCTAACATTCCGTAACCTATATGCCAATATCAAAATGGTCACGCCATTGTTTCAGCAGTTTTGACTTTGGGTGTAGGGCAGGCTGCAGTGCATGCAATGTGGTTAGCTTTACATGCAATCAGAAAAGCAGGCCTGGCCATCTTTTTTTCGGCATGGAAAATCCCAACCATTTTGCCTTCTTCATGAAAAATAAACAAAACTGAGTTTTTGGACCACAAATCAGCCACAACGCCAATAAACCAAAAGATACTAGCAGTAGATTTTCGCATGCCAATGGCGAAGACGATATGTCATATGCCAAAACCCTTAGTTCGCCACCCTATTTTTGTCTACTGTCGGAAACCCTAGATGCTATTGTTTGGACACTACTGCCCTTTTTCCTTTTTCGGGTTAATTCCATTAGACATCACCAACTTATTACTTCGATTCTAAATTAGTCTTAGATGTCAAAAACGTTCTAATTGAGTCGTCAAAGTTATGGGTGATTTCGGTTCAGCCTGGTCCGGTTTTTAAATTTTTTGAACCGTCCATGATAATTCGATTTGATTTGGTTATGTTTGTTTTTCTATATTAATTTTGAGTTTTAGGATTTTTTTTTTAAAAAAAACTTATTTTTGACAAAAATGAGCTATGTTTTTATAATTTTTAGATATTATTTGTTATTGTTTCAAAATCCTTTTGATAAATATTTCTATAAAAATTTAATTTTTCAAATAAATAAAAAATTTCAATAACTCTTACATAGTTTTTTTTAAATAATTTTATGTAGAATTTTGAAGTGATTTTTATTTAAATAGAAAATATTTACTTTTACATTATATAAATTAAATAAAAATAGAATTCAATTCGATTTGAATAATTGTTTTTTTAACTTATATTTTATAAATTGTTCAAACACTTCGGTTCTGGCCGATTTTTGATTTCTCAGTTTTTTCTTGCTCAACCCTCTTCAAAATATTAGTTTTGTATCAGTCAAATCATTTCATTAGCCTAGCCATTAAATGCTAGTTTGGTTCTGACATGAACCATATTGTAAAACATGTGTGCACCTACCATATAAACAACTTGGATCTAACATGTTAAAAAATTAAACAATATTACTAAAACTCATGAGTGCAATGCCTGTCTTAACACATCTGATTCAATAGTTAAACATACATTTTAAACATGCTCAGCAGTAAAAGCTTAAGCTAATAGTGAGACCATCGGAAAATACTTGATCAATATTTATACTTTAAAAATTCAATAAATACTTTAAATTAAGAATCGAATCTAATCATATTTCAAGGATGTCAGTGGAATTTACCCTTCCTCATCACACGATAAGGATGAATAGGGACCAAAGGTCCAAAACCCATCTTTTATACTTGCAGTTTTGGATTCAATAATTAAGGAAGTTTCCATAACAAAATATAGCAGCAACTGTGGCAATTGAGGATCAGTGAGTATCCCAAAAACACTATGTTTAGCTTTGGTCAGCTAATGGGCCTTTTTCGTTTTACTCAAATTATACAGCTATATGCCTATATATATATATCTCCAGTATCACAAAACATGTTGACAATAGCAAACACAATATTTTCTTTTCTGATTTGGTATTTGAGTGTACATGAGTTCCTTTTCTTCCACTTTAGCATCTGTGTTTGGATCTAATATTCATTTTAGTACTTAAGCTTTTTCAGTTTGATATTTAAGGGTTTTTTTAATTAAGTACCTTAGTTTAGCTTCAATATTTTACTTAATATTTCAGTTTTTCCCTAAATAAGTACTTATATTTTTTCTCTAAAGCACCTATGTCAAATATTCATTAGACTATATAATAATGTTTAGTCTGAGTATGAAATCAAACACTAAAATCAAATTTAAATACCAATTAAATATTAAAATTAAACTCATTATAACTTAGATGATAATCATTAATCGATTAATGGGTCTTGCCTCTAATTTAAGCCAACTAATAAAAGACATTAAAACATACGTTCAAATCAAAATCAAATATTACATAGTATAATAAATTTTAAAAGAAAAACTTATGTATAGTAAAATTTAAAGTAAAAGGATATTTAAATACAATCAACATAGAGTTAGAAATTGATATATAAGTACTTCAAGAACCTTTGTGAACAGATAATATTTTGATTTTTGTGACTTAGTGGGGGCAATGGAAGTCTTATCAATGAAAAATTAGGTACCATATTCTCCTAATGCATCTAATTTAGGGTAATGAGAGTCGTTCCAAGTGTCAATGTGCAATGGAAGCATGCGGGCAGCCCACGTGAATGTCAATTCACTATCGGGTCAATGTTAAAAAAAGTATTCCATATCCCACCAAATATTAATCACTGCATATCAATTTAATTTCCTCTTCATATCCATTCATAATATTTTAGAAAAATATCAATTTATAGTAGGTTTTAATTTAAGTTTTGGGATTTTATTTTTTTTCGAACATGTTTTTAAAGTGTCATTTAATTAGAGAGGATGAATTCTTTAATGAATCGATATTATTATTAAGTAGAGTTTCAAATTATGATTTTGTGAAAAATTTAAGTTTTTAAGATGACGGGTTCAATAAAATAAGATCGTCTCATTGAGACAAACCGTGTGTAGAGCATATCTATCTATCAAAGAAGTGTAAGCATTTGTGCTATATAGGGTTGGAGCTCATACCCTATAGAATATAAGACATTGTGGACAATAATTACTATTGAAATTAATATTAATTCATTGAGGGTCAATCCATTAAGAGTAAATGATAGTTTTTCGAAAAGTAAAAATTCTTCAATAATTACTATTGAAATCTTGATTAATTGATTGATAATAAGTAGTTATAAATATGCGGAATTTTCTATTTTTATTTGCCAATGAATTAAATTGATAAAATTATCATAAATTAATTCTAGGCTACATAATCAATTAAGTATGGCAGCTTTATAGCTAGGGAAATGGCCTTGGGATCTAAAATTAACTAATAATAAATATTTCGTGTCACTAAGGTTACGTTAGGTGGGGGGCACTACGCCCTCTAAGTTAATTTTATTTTTTCTTTTGAAAGGTCGACTTTTCATACAATGCCTTTCTCTTTAATTGAATTTTGCTAATAAATGAGGTTAGTAAGATAATTAATACAATATTTTATAACAATAATATTGGGTTATCAAAAATATAATATTGTACTAAATTTAATAATGAGAAAGGATTGTATGAAACTGTAATTTCATGTCATCCTTTTCCCTTTTTCAATAGGAAAATGACAAATCAGATGTTTCTTCTTGATTTTTAGTAGTTTTAGTTGGATTTGAATTTTTTTAAGAAGAAAAAGCTGAAAATCAGGAGAAAATTCTTTTGTCATTCTCCTATTAGAAAGGGATAGGGATGACATAGAATCACAGTTTCATACAATCTCTCCTCATTTAATAATAGACATTTTATTTATAATTTTGTACCAAAAAGAATTATTTATATTTTTCAAGATGAAAATATATATTATTAAATATAGTAATCTTAAAACGACACTTGTTTGCAAAATCATGTATTAATTTACTCTTTATGTTATTATTTGAAACTTGAAGTATGCAATTATCTTATATATATAGCATTAGTTTATTATTTTTAAGAGATTATAAATACTCTTCTTAGAGCAAAGAAATTATAAATACAAAATTATAGGTATATGGTTATAGTTAGAATCAATTATTATAATTTATGATGAAATTAAAATTAATATAGATAGAACTCATGTATACAATATGCATATATCAAGTATGGAAAGTAATTTTATATTGGGATGAAAATATCTAATCTATAGCATTTGGATGATTTTTGAAATATAAGTTGAAAAATCGCAATTATTCGAATGGAAGTTAATTTTATTTTTATTAATTTATAATTATTTAAATTAATTTTAATTTTTATGATGCAAAATAGTGAACATATCTTAAAATTTTATATAATAATTATTTTCAAAATACTACATAAGAGTTTTAATTATTTTATTTACTTGAAATTAATCATTTTAAAAACATTTTATAAGCCAAAATCCATTAAATAAAGCTTTTTTTTCAAAATAAGTCCAAAATTTAAAACACAAAATTTGTATAGAAAATGAAAAACTAACCTAATTATTATAAATAGTTTGAAATTTTCAAAAACTCGACCAAATCAAACCATACTCACCTCAGCTTTTATTATGTTTAATTTTTCCAAGGAAAAAGCAAAAACAATGGAGGAATAAATCTTAGTAAATTATGTTTTGATAATAAGAAACAATATTTTAATTTAGCTCAATTATTTTTGGCATTACAATAATTTCTTGTAGTAATCTAGCATTCAAAGATTTCAATAATGACCTAATTATAACAGGGAGCACTATGAAAATAAAAGAGTAATTACCCACGCCTAATACTATTCTAAATTCTTCCATTGAAATAATCATTTATAAGTTCAAAAACAAAGTAATTAGGTGGTGAAAATTCCAGCAAAATAGGTAAAAAAAAAATTGTCAATTTTTTGGCCAAATTTTAGCTTAATGACAAACAGACCTAGTGAGGTAAATTGCAATCCTATCTTTCATGCTAATGGAAATGATTCAACAGCCACACTTTTATTTTCATTTTACTATCAAATATTATTATTCGGTAAATAATTAATGCACAGTTGGTCAATATATACATCTTATACATCATTCGTAGATAATAAGATGATACTTCATCACTCATGAAATAAAAATAATACATCACTTAGAAATAAATATTAATAACTTTATTTAAATATAAATATGAAACCCGAAATTCGATATAAAGCCTAAATTCTAAACTGTAAACTCTAAACCAGATAAAATTATAATAATTACAATTAATATTTACTTATACTTAAATAAAGTTATTGTTTATTTATAAGTCCTCCATTATTTGTGTTATTATTTACTAATGGTACATGAAATTGATACATTAATCGTACATAAATAATAATAATAATTACTTATTCTAGTTAACATGGTTTTCCCAATTACTTGGGAGTTAAATTTTTAGGCTTTTTTTTATTTTCTTTTTCTTGTCACATAAGGAATTGGTAGATGGAACTACACTAAAGAAAATTGGTAAAATGGATATGTAATCTTGGGAAAAGGATTAGCGTTGGCATGGAGATCCCAATCTCAAACCTATTGATTATCGAGGCATTGCTCGAGCTGCTATATATGTACCAATTGGAGGACAAATTGGAACGATTTTCTCAGGAACCTCCCTTAGACGATTAACAATCGACGAAAAAAATTAACTATTTAATTAAAATCAATTAACTATTGCTAATGAACTTCATATGTGATTAATTCATATTTAACAAATTTCAATATTTATAATCATTCCCCTATTATCTTTAGCAATGTGACCTCTTTTTTTTTTATTTTTTTTATTTTTGAGAAAAATGCACAAGGAGATGATGCTTCTAGGTCAAGTAGGCTATAAATGCATTAATTCCTCAATAATATTTTCTTATCTTCTTCTATAAAACTCCACGAATCTTTTATTACTTTGTTTTGTTTTCCCTGCGATCCAATTATTATTATTATTATTATTAGATTTAAGCATCAACACTGAGGACAATGCTAGCTATTATTCATTTCATGACCATAAACAATCATCCTGTTCTGACCCTTCCATAATCCCTCCGAGAAATAACAAACATTTATGTTTATTTTATGGGTTAAGAAATTTATTTTTTCGAATTTGTAATTACCTCTTCTAATAATATTATTTTTGAGTTCGAACCTAAATTCTCTTCTTGTATGACTACTACGTTCAACATTGAAAATGAAATTAATTTAGTTCTTTTTCAAATAATGACTCATCATCTAAATTATTAGTGCATCAAATATAAATCTTACATATATATATATATATATATATATTTTAATTTTTATCTGAAAATCTTTTGTATCTAGTAATTACATTAGAAATTGACTAAATCAGGTCAGATTCTAAACGAGGAGCAAAGCTAGGGTATCGGATGAATCTAGAAGGCTAGCAAAACAGAAGCATCTCTATAGATATCCATTTAACACCTTGCGTACCTTAGCCTACTATCATTAGTCTCAAACTAAAAATAAACATAAATCACATGCATATATATAATTTGCAATGGAGGGTCACACCCATGCACGTCCTAAAAATGCTAAATATTTGTGAATATATATGCATCAATACATATACATTCTCAAAAACTATATATTTAATGCAATGTATAATCCTATGCCTAAAACCTAATGTTTCTTTTCTCGTCCCATTTTCTTTGCTACCAAACAGATTCAAGAAAGCAAACACATTCACATGTTGCACAAAGTACACTCAAATCAAAAAAACATAATATATATATATATATATATATATATATTTATGTAAAGTCATTGAAAATCTGAATTTAAATTTAAAAAAAAAAAAAAAAACATCCCCCATTATCATATGGATTCTATTCTCATTTAAATTATGAGCTTTCTAAGTTTTGGTAGATGATAACATATTTCGAAGAGACAAATGCTCGTTAAAATCAAGACCTTGGATGTGGGAAGAATTGCGTACCGGCAATAAAAGCATTGATCGGAGCTGGGTAGACCGAAGGATCGAGCATGTTCGTGCCTATGTTACTTGAAGTAGCCACGGCTGTCGTCGTCATATCGGCCATGAGATTAAGTTGCTGTTGTTGTTGAGAGTTTTCTCTGCTGCCACCGCCGCCACCGGTGTAACGAGATTCAGGTCCTTGGTCATAGAGTATACCTTTAAACACATGTCCGGCAATGTTCACCGCCGTTTGATAAGCGAATTCTTCATCAACATCGTCCATAGCACTTACTTTCACGCACCGGAACACTGCTTGTGAGCTCACTTCCGGTGGGAATTGCCCCAGTTCCAACCCTAATATATATATAAAGAAAAAGCAAACCTTAATAAATAAATAAGTAAAACAGGAACCCGAATATTATGGAAATTCTTAGTCAGTTTTACCATCAAATAGTGGCTGAAATAATGGAATTTAAAATTTAAAAAAAAAAACAGGTGGGGATGTGAGCTTTTGTCTACAAAAATATCACCATTTTAGACCATTCTCAAGGTTTCTTTTTTACCTGAAGTGGTAGCTGTGGTGGTGGGTGATAAACGAGTACAAGCAAGTGAAGGAACAGCTGTTACAACACCACCACCTTGATTCTCTTTCTGTCTTTTAGGGATCTCACCACGAAACTGTTGTTGTTCTTGTAAAGTTGCAAGTTGTTGTTGTCGTTCACGTCTTTTAGCAGCAGGAACCCAAGTACTTTTAACATGTGTTTGACACTGAAACCCTCGGCTTTTACAACAAGTTCTACACCTTAAATGTAAACAATCTTTCTTAGCTTGGTTACCACAATCTTGACAATTTATTCCTCCTTGTCTTAACCTTGAAGATGATGATTCATCGGATAAATTAAACCCACCAGCGATAGTTCTTCGACTAGGACCCGTCCCAAACGGGTAGGTACTGCTGCTCACCACGTTTGCTTGCTGCGGTTGCTGATAATAGTACTGCGGCCATATCTCGAACCCTCTGTTGTTACTGTTGTAGATCTCTTCGTTTCTATATAAATGTAAGCTTTCTTCTTTATCTTCTTGTTTGTTTCCAGTTAAATAGAAGAAACCAGCCATTTGTTGGATACGAAATCTATCAATTTGGACCCAAAATCCATAGCAAAACACACTATCAAATACCCCTTTCAAACCCACCCAAGATCAACTAGTGGGTTTTTATGGGGGGGTTTAAACAACAACTGTTGGGGTTTTGGTTTTGACCTGATCTTTCTTTGTTTTGTTTCTGGTTCTGTCTGAAAACTCTGAATTAGTAGAAATTTAAGTACAAAGGATCTGTTTTTTTTTTTTTTTTGTTCTTCTAGGATGTTTTTTGAGGTTAAAAATATTATTTTTCTTTTAGGGTAGAAATAAAATAAAGAAAAACAAGGAGGGTTTTTTTTTTTGGCTTTCTCTATCACTTCAATTTACCCACCAATAATGGCACGGAATTTAAGCCACTGCAACGCCGCCATGAGAACTGCCCTCCGCCCTCTGCTACACCCTTACCTCATTTATGACCAAAACCAGCTCCCTATCTCTCTCCTCCTAAATTATAACCAAATATATATATATGATTTTGATTTTAATCTCTCTTAATCTATTTATACTATATTTAATCATTTTAATTAATATTAGAAAATTTTAAGTTTTAGTCATTTAATAAATGGTCACTAAATTATTCAAATGTTTTCATTTAAGTCACTAAACTATTCAAAAAATTTATTTAAATCATTGGACTATTAAGTATTTTTTTTAAAAAAAAAAGACAAGCTAGCAAGTTGCAAACAACGATTTGTCGATCTGACTAGTGGATCAGTACCTATCAACGAATAGAATAACATATCTTAGATCCAAGTCGATCTAATGGTCAGTGTTGGAAATTAGAGAAGAAAAATGTTTAAATTTTGATTCTCATATTCATGGCATTTCAAAGTTGTTTCATGAAAAAAAAATCAAACTATAGAAAAGAAGAGAAAGGAGAGCTTTCAATTGGTACATGTGGTGCAAATAGATAAGGCTATACAACAATGATTTTAACATCTCAATAACTTAAATGAAAACTTTCAAATAGTTCAATGACCATTTTTTTAACTTTTTGAAGTTGAGTGACCAAAACGTAAACTTACTAATAGCTCAGTGACCTTAAGTGTAATTTACCCTTAATATTATTATGATGAGCATTTATATCATTTTCAAATAAAAGAATTAAAATTACAGATCCTCAAATTGAACATGTGTTTAATATTATTAAAATACAAATTTGTTACCACTCCACTTATATTTATTATTGAATAAATTTTAAAAGAAAATATTTTTAACATATAATATTTTCTTTCACTCACATCATGGGTGTAATAAAATCTAGTTTTAATAACATCATCAACATTGTCGATTAAGCCTTAGTTCAATTGATACTATTGTTATTGCAATAGTTAAGTTAGTTGTTGTTGCAATAAACAAGTGGATATAGGTTTGAGCGTGTTTATGTGCGTATTATCTTCTGATTTAAGAGTTTGGAAGAGATTATGGGTAATAATAAAAATTGTATACCGAAAAAAAAACTATCTACGAAAAGAATCCATGTTACCATTTTAAAGCGATAGTTAATCGCATTATAAATTTGGAGCTACTAATAATATTAGTTCTAATTATTAATTTTATTATCTCTCTCGGTACGAAAATTAAAACGTTAAATCTTTTACTTTAATTTGTTAAAATTTATATTTACGAAAAATTTAAAAGTTAGCCTAATTGTTAACAATGCACATGAGCGATAACTATTAATTTTGTTAATTTTTGTATATAAATAATTGAATTGTTAATTTTAGGTCAAAATTTAACGGTGATGTTTAATATTGTTACTCAATTGAATTAATTTTTTTAGATTTTGTAATTTGAGAATCGAATTCCGAACAAGTTAGAACTAGATCAATATTGTTATAAAAATTGAAAAACTTAAATTGAAGAAGAATTATATCTGAAATTTAAGAGGGACTAAAAATGAAATTAGACCATAAATTTTGTGGAGGGATAAACATGTAAGAACATGAATCTGTTCAGTGGGCAGTTCTCTACAGTTTCTCTTCCAGTTTCAATGAATCTACTCAAATAAAGGTTTGAATCTCCGCCGTTGAACTTTCATCTTATGCTTCAGGTTTATCCACGTGGCACGTCATCAATTATTCGTCCTTTTACCGGAAAACCCGCCTGTACTTTTCTGACTTTTCCTGTAATTAAGATTTGATTTTTCCTTTTACTATTTTTTAATTGATACTCATACACAGATTATGAATCATTTAATTATTACAATATATTTCAACATATTACTTTTATTAAATTAAAAAAATCATTAAATATATATATAACTTTATTGAAAAAGGGTAAATACGCCCAAAATCACTAAATTATTAGTAAGTTTTTATTATTTAATCTTAAAAAGTTACAAAATGGTCACTACACTGTTAAGTTTTTTTCTTTTTGTTTTTTAAATCTAACTAACAAGCTTCAAGCAATGATTCAATGATCGATACAGTGGATTAGTACCCATAAACAAGTAGAAGAACATACCTAATACCTTAGAGCCAAGTTAATCTAACGGTTAATGTCGGAGAATAAATTTGTTTGGATTTTGATTCGTAAATTCGTGATGTTCAAAGTTATTTCATAAAAAAAAAACTAAATTGTAGAAAAGAATAGGAAGGAGAGCTTACGATATATTGGTGCGAGCAGTGAGAATAGAGAAGGCCATACAACAACGATTTTAACAACCCAATAACTCAAATGAAAACTTTTGAGTAGTTCTATGACCATTTTATAACTTTTTGAAGTTGAGTGACCAAAACGTAAACTTACTAATAATTTAGTAACATTGGGTATAGTTTACCCTAAAAATTATAAAGAAATTATAAAATTTTTAAAAGAATTCAAGCGATGGTGTGATGAAATTTTGGAATTCCATACCATTACACCTTAACAAAATCTAAGTTCAAAGTTCAAATTGAGAAAGAAAAAAAAGTTACCAAGCTTTGAGATTAATGTTGACAAAAAAAGTTAAGGAGCAAAGGGGAAAAGATTAACAAGTCCAGGGACTAAATGTTAAATTATCCCATAAACAATAAATCATTTTGGTGACTATTTTTATTTTCTCCCACGTGTCTCCTGAGGGAATTTGTTTTCCTTCGTCATCCTCTTTGTTCTTAATTATTCCAAGAAGTTTCTTCATGGCAATCACATTTTTCACAACGAATTTTGATTCTAAATCTTTGAATCAATAATGCCAAGTTATATTAGAAGTCATTTCACAATGAATTTTGCTTCTAAATCTTTGAATCAATGATGTCAATTTAGAATACAAGTCATTTCACAAATTTAATTTCCATATTTTAATTATTTTTGTTAATTAATCTTTTAATTTTGTATTCTTAATCATAATTTTATTGTCCATATTTAGAGATCGTAGTTGTTCCTTCTAACAATATCATTTTTAAGATTTTGGCCTACATTATTCTTTAAAAACGCAATATGCCTTACCATTTATACAATACTTGTTAGTAATATTTCACTACTTTTAATAGAGTAAAATAAGTAATTTGGATTGGTCCATTCGAGCATAAGACAAGTAAAAACTATTTGGCCAATTTTTTTTTGACCATTTATTAATTCATTGAATGACTGGAACCATACAATTCAGAGGAAAAAATAACAACACTCGTACACTCGTTGTTGCAGATGGTGAATGACAAGCTCCATTAACACAACAAAGACTTTAGCCTCAACATCAATAGAACATTATGACACGCTGCAATTGGCTTTGTCACAACTCAAGCATGACATTTCTGAAGTGATTGCAAGCACTTAATACGGTACGAAAATCGACCCCGGGTGGTCCAAAGCGGCGAGCAAAAATCGACAAAAGAATCAAGCATTCGCCAAACTAGAGAGGACAACAACAAAATCATCCCTAAAATCACTTGCAAAAGGAAGATTACATGCATAAGCAATACTAAAAAACGTGCTACAAGAACAGACTAAAAGTTAATTATTATTAAATCAACAATCAATTAAACTAAAAATCAATAATCTAAACAATTCAAAATCCAGTTATTAAAACATTGCTTTCAATATCATTAATTCACATTACTTTAGGGGAAAACAATTACGTGTGATAATTTTGGAAGAGTCAAAGTGTAAATTTTACTATTATATTAATTTGTAACTTCATATATTTTGAAGGGCTAAATAGTATATTTACCATTTTGGGCTTATCTCCGCCCCAATTCTCGTCTTTAGTTCTTATATTTATTTATTTTATTGGAATTGTTGTAATTTTTTAAAATATGGGTTAGTTGAATATATTCTATTTTGTTTGTTTTATAGTTTAAATTTAAATGGAAAATTATTCGCACACTGTAAATAAATTTTCTAGACCCGTGAGTAGGGTTATAAGGATAACACATGTCCTATTTAGGATATATTAAAAATAAAAATTAATAATGAAAAAGGGCATGTAGCAGTATTTGAACTCTATTTACGGAATTAAAATATTAAATAATTAATAATATGTGACGGTTCCTTAATCCCGCTTGTGAAGTAAAAAATTATATTGTTAGTGGATGAAATAATTACCTATTAAAAATTGATAAATAAAGTAGAGATAACTTATCGTGTTTTATTTTAACTCCATTATCAATGTACTTGATAATAATCTATAATAATGATGTAATTTTAATTTTTTTAAGAAAACTTTTGCCCTTTGGGATAATTTTGGTATAAAATCAAAATTATGACCCACATTTTAAATTGATCTTCAAACTTTAAAATATTCTAATTACATTTTAAACTATCGATGTTATATAAATCAGGTCCTTCAATTATTAAAACCGTTAATTTAACCATTAAATCATGATATGACAAATCGTACATGACATAATTTAATATAAAAATTTTGAAGAAAAAAACATTATTCCATAACTTTTAAAAGCATAAAGTGAAATCGATAAAAGAGAGAGTGAGCGGTAAAGCTTTTGTAAAAAACCTTCAAAAATCTAAAAATTAATTTTTTTACAATATTCATTTTTCTTTAAATTTTTCATTTTAAAGAAAATATTAATATTAATATTATCAAACAATCACGTGGAAACCGCGTGAAATTAGCGGCCACTAATTATTGGATTTTAAACTAATTAAGTATATTATATTAATATTAATATGAATGATTAAGAAAAAAGGTACGGACGGCGGCTTTTGTCCCCCAATCGTACACCATAGCCGCTTCACTAAACAGGCTTTTCCCATGCCTAATCAAACCTTTTTTCTTTTTTTTTTCTATATAATTAAGTTAAAATAATAATTTCTAATAGCATTTGACAAAAATTTAACATCCTAAAATGTTTCCTATTTTTCTAATATTTAAGGCTTAAAATAGATGTGTTTATAGTTGGGGTTATTTGTCTAAATTCAAAGCTTCATGCAATATTTGAAAATGTATGGATGATAATATCAAATGAACTTAGATAATAATAAAAATCTTCTTATTTAAGTAGGTTTAATTATACTTGTAGTCACTCAAATATTTGTAAGTTTTTCTTTGTTATTCAACTCAAAAGTTACAAAATAGTCACCTAACTATTCAAAATTTTCTTCTTTGGTCACCAATTATTAAATGTCTAACGGAAAGATGACTTGTCGTTTTTGAATTTGGCATAATAATAACTTTAACCTCAACATTTATACATTGTGTTAATTTAGTATTGATTCTAAAGAAATTAACCTTTAATGTTTACACATTATGTAATTTGGTCATTTTTTTGTAATTCCTTCACCTAAAAACAAAAAAATCTATCAACTAAATTTGATTGAAAATATGCCAAAATCCAAGATAATAATTTTCATATTTTCTCATTTTCTTAAAACCAAACCCTTAATGTCACAAAAAACGTAAATCAGAAAAAAGAAAAAGAGACCAAATTACACAGTGTGTAAATGTTGAGAGTTAATTTGTTTTGAATTAAGACTAAATTGAAAAATGTATAAATATTGAGGTTAAAGTTACTATTATACCAATTTTAAAAGTTGTCAAGTTATCTTTTTGTTAGTAATTTAATTGTAGATGACTGAAAAAGAAAATTTTGAATTATTGCATGACCAAAAAAGAAAAGGTTGAATAGTTGAGTGGTTATTCTGTAACTTTTCATAATTGAGTGGCAAAAAAGGAAGAAGAAGAAATTTCCTAATAATTAGGTGATTACTAATGTAGTTTACCATTTAAAATATAAGTCAAATTCAAGCTCCAATATTTAAAACCCGACCATAAGTCAGTTTTGCCCATTTTCAAGTTCATAATACTAGTGTGTTTCAAAGACCACAAGGAGCATATCCGTTTACTAACCGTCACTTAACTATTTTATTTTTAATTAGTGATGATATAAAATTTTAATATTTATATCTTAATTAATTTAAATTAATTAGAGAAAATAATTATGACACGTATATAATATCATCATTTTCATCATGGTAATTTTGATTTTGACCCATAATAATTTTAGCTTGACACCTATCGCTTTATGATTGATCCGTAATTCTTTTCGTTTACAATATATAATTTTAAGACTTATCCGTTAAAATATTAATTAATATATTTTAAGTTGATTGTAATTAGGGGCCCGAGACAATGATTAATCCCATTTTTTTTTCTTATTTGACTCTACTTTTTTTTTTGTTAGCTTCTTGTCTTCACTTTCTAATACTTGATTAGATAGTTAATTATTTGATTATATAAGTATGAAACATGGAGCTCCTAACTTTGACGAAAAATATTGGGGGCTGATCTCTTTGGTCATTTTTAAACCCTAAATTGCTTTTTTTTTTTTTTGGACAACAATGAAAAGAAATACTACAAAACAGCCCCTCTTCGAGGTACGATGAAAGCTACCTTCTTTTGTATTTTATTTTATTCTCTTCAACTAAATGAGTTTTTTTTTTCTTACAAAACAACCCCATGTTCTTTTCTCTTTTTTTTTTCTTTATATGTTGTTGATTTTCAGTCCTCATTTTTAAAAATATTTAATTATGATGGTAAAAATATCATAGAGGTCATTATATTGTAGAGGTGATCATGGGTTGGGCTACTCGGCCCGGCCCGACCTGACGGCCCGCTCGAAAAATGGGAGGGTTTGGGTAAAAATATAGGCCCAAAATATGGGTTTGGGCAAAAAAAAGGCCCGTTTAGAAAACGGTTCGGGCCTTGAGTAAAACTTTTTTCGCCCAAGCCTGGCCCGAATTGTATATTAAATATATATATTTAATATGGGCTGGGCCGGCTCGGGCTCGGGCTTAGCAATTTTCTTTCGGGCTAAGCTTGGATAAATTTTTAGGCCCATATTTCGAGACGGGCCCAGGCCTCGAAAACGGGCCTAAAATTTTTGTCTGGGCCCGGCCCATGATCACCTCTATTATATTGGTAATCAGATTGTTATTTGTCTCTTTTGCCCAAAAATGAGCAAATTAGTCATTGATGTTAGAGTAAAAAGTAAATCACGGTCATGTGGCATGTCATATGTCACAGTTTAACTATTCTATCAACCATGCGTATGAAATTTTTAACAGAAAAGGCCAAATTTTCCTTTTGATCTAACATATAGAGTTTAATTTACCCGATTTTTTAGTAGAAAGGACAAAATACAATCCGACTCCTAGTATAAAGGCCTCCATAATACGTTTACCGTAATTTAAACAAAATAATTAGTAGTATTGAAAACAAAATGTAATCCTGAATTTGAACATAATAGACAGACCAAACAATAATTTAACTATACAAATTTATAACTAATTCAGAATCTAGTTTTGGAGTAATGGTGTAATTAGAAAATAATTAGGCTAGTTTTTGTTGCATGGTTCATACTTAAAAAAGTTTTGGGACTTCAACCCACAAAATTTTTAGTTACACCTAATTAATTATATTGGTAATTTTAATCTTAATCAACCAACATAACATTAATTTAGATATTTAAAATCTCCGTATTCAATGACAAAGCTAGAGGGGTTGGCAGCTACCTTAACTCCAAAAATGATAAAATTATATAAAAACCCTTTTAAAAATTATAAAATTACAAATGAATATAATAGTAATTTATAATTTACTTTCAACCCTTCTGACTTGGCTCCTGCCGGTACCTAAACTTTTGCCGATGCTGATCGGCAGGTGGTATAAAGTAAGGTTTGAATAGGATTAAAGTTAGGTTTAGGTTTTAATTAAACTCATTGTCAAAAGGTTGTTTGGGACCTCATCGAGCCATTAAAAGAGCAACTTATTAATCTTGCAAGTTGGACTAATTTAGGTTTTTCCTTTTTGACAATAGTTGTTTAATGTCATATTAGGGAAGTTTATATTAGGTCATTTTCAAATTGAGTTATCATTATGACGTGTCACTTCTTACCATTATTTTGTTTTTTTTCTTCTCTCTTTTCCTTTTTTTAATCACATCAAATATGTGGTTATGATTAACAAAGGGAAAGGCTATGTAAATTGTCTACAATAATTGTTATGTTTTTATTATACTCGAATAAGTATTTATTTTCAAATAAAAAATTTATTCTTTTATTTACTATTATGGGTTAACTTCACCCTATATTAAACCATGGTTTAAATTCTAAATTAGTTTTTTAAAGCATCAATATTGTATCAATCCTGTCCTTCTATCTTAATAAGCATTAGCTTGAGCGTCGAATGTTAGCTCAGATTTGGTGTGGGGAATCTTTAAAATGCATGAATCAAATTTAAGACAATATGTACCTATTGCCTAGACATTTTAGATCTTACCTTTTAAAAAAGGAAAAAGAAATAGCCCCCACACTCTCTTTATAACGTGTCATATCTAAATGATCTGTTCATATACATATTAAAATTTGATCCACATATTCGAATTAGTTTTTAATGCTCAAACTAACGTTAGGCTAATAAAAAGGGCTTGATTGATAGAACTTGGGTCATAGTTTGAGATATCTGATGAAATTAACTCTTTATTTATGTATACTTTATGTTAAATTCAAGTTGTTATTTAATGTCTAAACTAATATTAGACTGATAAAAGATTTAATTAATATAATATTGACACTTTAAGAACCCCATCAAGATATTTTGAAAAGTTGAGTCGTATTTTAAAAATATCTAGTGTAATTGACATTTACCCTAAGATAACAAATATTCTAGAGGGATTAAAGTGGATAATATAGCATCTAAATTTGAGTAGTAGATTGATGATCAACAATGCTCAATAGGCATTTCCTAGTAAATTAATTAACTTCACATCATATAAATAAGTACATAAATTCAATTTTCATTTTTTATAACATATTATCATTTTACACACCAGATTAAATATAAATAATGAAATCATCCCAAAATAGATATAACGTAAGGGATAAGTCGCATACTAAAAAGTGGAATGGTACTTCATTTATTATTCAATTATTTTTTATAAAATATTATAAAGTAAATTTACTCTTGTATAGTTGTATCTTCTTTTAGCCTTTTACCGACATCCTGTTTCTTAAATTTCTTGTTCTCCTTTATTTTTTCTTCTGTTCTTATTTATTTCTTTTTACCAAATTTATGGAATGAAAAATTCAAAAGAAACAAGAGCTGGAGTCAAGTAAAAGTATATCATCTTAGAAATCGGATTCTAAATAAAATTTGTCGTTGTACGTTAAATTAAAGAGTAAAATGATTCCACCATTAAAGCTGGCGTGATTGGCAAAATAACTAGACAACTATACGTTGTGTACCATATATACCTAATACAATAATACTTTTACCACTAAAATTATTAGAGTATAAAGTAGTTTTTTCAAATTGAATTTAGATTAATAAATTATCAAATCATTTCAAGTTTAGATTTATTTTTTATTGGATTGATTTTGGTTTTTGGGTTTGAATTTTTTTTTAAATGATATGTGGGAGTCTCCATAATTCTGTTCCATTTCCTTTTTACTCTCCATCGGCGCTTGCCTTTATTTATTTATTTGACATTATTATTACATTTTAAGTAATGGTAGATCCGGTAGTCATCATCAAAGCTATGTCAAATTCTAACTTCGACTAAAAACTTCAGTTTGAAATTTTTCATTCTCTTTGTAAGGTGTGGAAATTTGATGTGTGCATATAGAGATATTGAAATAATAAAATGCAAGAAGTTGTTTAATTTATATTTGTAAGATTTTACTTCACTAAGAATTCTATTATTAAATTCGTAGTACAGATAATGAGTTAAACATAATTCGTAGTTGAAAGAAGGGGTAGACTTCTTTCTTTAACATTTGGACTAAGTTTGAATCTTGGATTCATCATTATTGGAGGGCTTTACTAGAATACCATCGTGACCCAAATAGGATTCAGCCATAAAATGAATAAGCACACATGATTATACCAAAACAAAACAAATTTTTCTATTGAAGAAAATTTATCTAATTACTTAAAATCACATCAATAATTATTTCCACATAAAACGTCACGTCAACATAATAATGGTGGAGTCCGTCGCTATTCATGGTCACTTCAGCATGGTAAAAGTCGAAGATAATTTTCATTGGTCAATGAGTTTAACTGATAAAAATTTCAAGTTTGAGGACTCAATCAGGTATGTTTTTCTCAAAAAATACCTACCGCTCATATATCACATGTATTCATGATCCTGACATGACAGTTTATCAATAGATCAATTGAGTTTCAAGGAGTAAAAAAACTAATACATAGTCGACATATGGTATCTCGGAAATGACCAAATACATCAAGGTCCACAAACAGCAAAACAGGACAACTCTCTCCTCTTATAATCTCAGCTATCTCCCTTCTTCTTCTCAAACTCAAAAGTTTTTAGAAAACTTAAATTCTAATTATCGTTACTCACAGCTCTTCACCTACCTTATATGAACAAGAATAAATATACTAATTTGACCGATAATAGAACACAATTAATTGTGGTAATTTTGGGTATGTCATTATCATAGTAATTAAATGTTCTTACAGTAATATCAATTCCAACTTTTTTTCTTTTCTTTTCCTTTCATGGGCGGTGGGAGCTGACTGACTAATCATCTCAATGGGACAAAGCTAAAAAGTTGAGCTCAGCCAAAGACTATAATTATTTGTAGTTTTCTACCTGCTCCTTTTGAAAGAGAAAATCAAAATAAAATATAAAATTGGAAACACAAAAGTGTATTTCATCAAAGCCAAATTTTTTGTTGTACAAAAGACCAAACCGTTTGACCTAAGGAAGACCTATCTCTATTATCAAATACATAACAACTGTAATTTCACTGTATTTCTATGGGATTTTGAACATTTTCTTGACCCAAAATCTTTTAAAAGAGAAAAATGGTTAGAATATTAGTATGGAAACGAAACATGAAAACTTCTACTATTATTAATATGTTATGTCTTAGTCCCAATCACTAGCCAATTAAAATTTTAGTTATTCACCTTATGTGAATTTAAGAAAAAAACCCTTAACCCGATTTGAATTCTTTTTAATTTTATGTCACGTAGTAAGTTCGACTAAAAGCATAATATTAACATCAGTGAAGAAGTTAAATTATATTAAATTAAAGTATCGAAACTAAATTTCAAAGTTGAGATCAATATAAACACAAAAGTTCAATTTTAACCCCAAACAAATCCTAAAGTTTAAAACAGCGCCTTGAATCACATCAATAAGGAAAGTCAGGAAATTATTTTATGGGAGTCAAAAATGAATATTTTTTTTTGAAAAGTCCAAAAATGCAATTTTATTATTATATTAACTTGTGATTTTTTAAAAATCAAAAGAATTATATAACACCCCCTCCCTTCGCCCCTACATGTAAATTATATGATTTGCGAACTTGATTTTTGTTCTATAACTAAGGTACCTTCTATGTCTATTTTATGGTACATGAAAATTAATCTTTTCGAGGTTCATAGCTATCCCTTATAACAGTTTCATCTCCAAGGTTTGAACTTAAGTTCTTTTCATGGGAATGCAATGCATCTTATCACTACACCCAATATTTGTTGGTCGTGAGTTTGATTCATTTTTTTTTACATATAATTACATGTATTCTCACTTATTTTAAAGTTTAAGATTAATTTTGTTAGAATCAAAGTTAATATTCAAATAAAATCTTCCTAACAATAATAACTCTAAAATCTGAACTCACAAGCATATTTTAGTTTCCAATGAAGATTCAAAAAAGGTGGGGGAATACGTGAAACAAGCTGCATAATAAAAACCACTGAAAAACTTTCTCCGATCATCTTAACATATTCATTGTTTGAACCTCACACATGTAGGGGTCCTCTCAGATATAGAGAAAGGTGTCTGTCTCTCCTTCAGTTAGAATAAATCAGAGCTGAGCCCTACCCTATATATGCATATATATAGCCCTAACAAAAGCCGCCCAAGCTCAACCAAAAAGGATGGCCGGAGGAGACACTTGGTCCAATTTAGGTGAAGATTTTTAAAGTGCAATGGGTGGGGATGTAATATAGATTTATAGCCTTTATCAATAGCACCTACTCTCAACTTAAATTTCTTATTACATCCTCGATTAAACTTGAGTGATCAGTATGATGAATCAGTACTCATCGATAAAAAAAAGAAAGCTTTTATATCTAAATTGATCTGATGGTCAATGTTAGATATTAGGAAAGAAACTAAATTGTAGAAAAGAAGGGGAATGAGAATGAATGCTTTCGATTGGTGCAGGCGATGTGAATATAGGAGGCCATACAACAATGATTTAATCAGCTCAGTAACTTAAATGAAAACTTTCAAATAGTTTAGTAACAATTTTGTAACCTTTTGAAGTTGAGTGAACACAACATAAATTTACTAATAGTTTATTGATCATGAGTGTAATTTACCCAAAAGAAACCATATCATTTGAGGCCTTCAAATCTTGATCACTCATGCTTGAGTCTCATTTTTTTAAATCATGTGTGCGAGTTATCTTAAGTTAAATGAATTATTCAGTTCAGTACTTATAATAATTTATTCTAACAGTAACCATTAATATAGTTGTAACTTGTAAATTTAAAATTTAAAAAAAACCCAACTTAACATGCTTAGGGTCATATTTGCATTATAAGATTCATTTTTAAAAAGAAAGCATATGGTTTTGTCCACAAAATTTTTTAAAATTTGTCTTTAGTGAGACTCTAAAATTAAGTCATGTATGAATTTAAGTTAATATTTAATAAGATTAACATAAGCGACTTAATTTATTAATAATTGAAGTTTATTGATTTAATTTAATATATTTTAGAAGTGATTAAGGCTTTAATCGATAAAGGGATGGAAGATTCATGTGTCACAATGTTTAGAAGGGTCCAAAGAACTATGCAATCTAAAGGGCACCGGTGAATCCGGCATGTGGCAAAGGTAAAAAATTTAGCTTATGTCTAGTTTAGAAATCAAGTCTACAAATTTTTTATGTACCTTGGAGTGAGGTCTTGGAGTTTTTTCATCAAGATATAGCTAGTGAAATTCCTTCTCAATTGATGTAATTTTTTTTTCACTAAATACATATATACTTATCCGAAAAAGAACATATTATAATATTGTCTATTGATAATTTAAAATGTAGTTTCACAAAAGACGTACAATTCTATCATTTTGGGCCGTAGGGGAGACTTGGTAAACTTCAGATTAATATGCCATGGTCCCCCACTTCGGCCTTTGTAAACAAAGAGAAAGAGAGACATGGGGGATGAGGGATAGGGTTAGAGTGGACCCACTGGGCTTTTTGCATGTGATGGACATGATTGAGATGATTTATCCATAGGGGTGCATTAGGTTTTCTCCCTTTTTAAGAAGATAATTTTGATACATCAACTTAAAAATTTTCAAGACTTCACAAATAGAATTAGGAAGGAGAAATAAATGCCTTTAAACTTGTTAAGGGTTAGTTGATTTTGCCAAATAAAGTCGATGAAGTGTTTTTTATTAAGAGTTAATAAATTCTTTTACATATTTAATATTGCCCTCGATTTAAATTTTATTTTTACAAATTCACAAAGTGAAAATCCTTTAACGAATGCCTAACAAAACAAACCAAATTTGATTGCACATGATGGATTCAAACCCTATGCTCTAAAAATTATAAAACTTTTATAGGTGATAATGCTACCATTTGACATGCTCAACTTCTCCTCAATAAGGGTGTAGTAAAAAAAATATTATTTTAACTTCGCTTATATCATTAAAAATTTACAAAATATTCAATGTTTTATTTCTGGATTTTGTTGGTAAAAGTATCATGGAAATTTCTATATTAGGAGTTAGATTACATTTGATTTCTTTTACTCAAAAAAATAAATAAATTAGTCTCTATACGATAGATCAAAAGAAAATAACTATTGTCAAAATTTTCATCCATTTCTCTGGTTAAAAATTAACATGACTGACGAAATAATCAATTATTTACACGTGTTGTATCATATGTACTCATGTTGACGTATGGTAACTACTTTTTAACAATAAAAATGAATGAATTTTTAACCGAAAAAAAAAACTAATTTACAAGTAGTGATTTTACACAATATAATTGTCTCGAAAGAACTAACTTTTTTTTTTCACACAAACCTAAAAGCCCTCTTTAGCTATTAACAAGGGATCCTCATAAAAGAAAAGAGGAACAACAAAAATTTCCGTATTTCTCCCGAAACACTCAAATTATTCCTTTTTTTTTTTTTTCATTTTCCATTTTTTGAAAAGGTTGATACTACTACCATGATTCCTTTAAAGCAACACTCAAATTATTGTAGGGTAATTGGGGCTCATAAACTTATCTCGAGTTGGTTAGGTTTGATCAGAATTTAATAGTTTTTTTAGAAGTAACATAAATTTTTCGATTAATTATTAAAATGATTCAACTTAAAAATTATGTACGTAAATGACCCATTTTTTCTGGTGCACATCGGTGTCGCCATTCCCACCACCTCGTCATCACTGAGCAATCATTAGCTTTTTAGAAAATAATTTTTTGGGTGTCGTCAGATAAATTGATGGTACTGGATTGGAGTGTGATTATGTAAAACGTTCAGGGACTTGATGAAGTAATTTCCTTTTTGAGTAAACTTAAGAAAAAGTTTTAGGGATATATTTGGGTAATTTAAATAAAAATTTTATATATTTTTTAAGTTTATTTAAAAAAAAAACAAGAAGAGTTTATTTTTGTTATTCTTATATTTTTATGTGTTATTTAAATTTAATTTAAAAAGGGACAAATTTAACATACAAGTAGACCAAAAATTTGAAAAGCATTTAATTTGGTGTCACCATACCATCAGGTGACACCCTTTTTTCAGCCAATCTAAAAAGGGTAATTACTTCATCAGGTTCCTGAATGTTTTAGATAATTACACTTCAGTCTAATATTGCCACCAATTTATCTGGCGACACCCAAAAAATATATATTTAAATCTAATGATTGCTCAATGATGACAGAGTGGTGCTGCCAATGAGAATGGCGGCACCGGTGTGCACGGTATGAAACGGGTCATTTTCATATAAGATTTTACGTCTAGGTCATTTTTTTAATTAATCAATTTTTTGGATCAATTTAAAAAAATGAATTTAAATGAAATAATTTTAAAATATTATTATTTGATTTTAGTTATAAAAACATAAAATTATATTTAATTTTTTTTATTAAAAAGTGAAACGAATTATTTAGACAAAGGAAATAGGTAAATAGGCGGGTTCAAGTTGGAGTCCGAAATTTGTTCCCAATAGAAGTTTTGGGCATGTTTGGGCAAAATCAAGTTTAAAATGGAAGAACTTTGAAGAAATTGGGCCTTTAGCGATAGGTCCAATGTTGCCTAATGGAATCTAGCTACGAGTTATATTTGCAGAAATAAAGTCTTGTAAATTTGATATTTTGATCATTTATAATTATATAAATTTTAATACACTTAAAAGATTCGTTGGTACTTATTTTGTTTTTAATAATATTTATAGTATAATCCTCCAATATTTAAAACTATTAGGCCCTTCAAGTGGTATAATTATATAAATTTTATTGGGTTGGTAGCTGATATAATAATATTATTATGCCATTCAATTTAGCCCTTTCGAGCAAATAATTATGGAAGATTATAAAATTCATCAAGAAAATATTAATTAAAGAATATATAATTGCCACTATGAGCCATTTCTTTCAAACCGGTAAGCTTCTCCATGCATTCAACTTAACTATTGTGGTACTTGTCCCAATGAGAATAACAAACTATAGACCAATTCGTCTTGCTCCGTGGTTAACAAATGTATTACCAAGGTAATTGCCAATAGATTGCAAAACTTACTGCTTTTTGCACATAAGTGACAGCCAGTGTTCCTTTACAAGAAGGTAGGAGCATCATAGATAATGTGCTACTATCACAAGAGATAGTGAAGGAAAGCTTTTGATTCTATCAATTGAGATTTTCTATTAGACACCTTACACGCCATGGTGCTTCTTACACCTAAACCAAAATTAAATTAAATTTACAGTATATCAGGTATGGTTAAGCAACAGCTGATATGGAAGGTTATTTGATGGAAATAACCCATGCACTTATGAATGATGAACCTTTTTTCTTGGATGTTGATATAAAAGATGTGATTGATCATAAGTCTTTCTTTGATGGTTTGAGTTCACTTTTGGCAAGTTCACCAAATAACAGTTATCAAGATCAGATGACCGAAACAATAACAATTGAAACTCAAGATTCAGGCCCTGGAGAATCATATGAAGTTGCGGGGTCTTGCAATTTGGATGAGCCTTGCACTTTAAACAGTGAAGACCGAGAAATTCCATGCAATGAAGATGTTATCTTCTCCAAACAGCTACAAAACAATGGCAGTTTCCTTAACTGGACATGAAAAACCCGACAATATCCTTTATTTGCACACGTAAAAGATCGTGAGGATTTGCCGTGTGTAGCGGCTGTAGCCCCCTGAAGGTGATAGTTTTGTATCCAATGGTTCATCCAATAGCCACAACAGTTTGCCACAGGTGAATCCTTCTCCAATTAAACAAGAAGTGGATGCTTTACGCACGATTGTTGATCATCCACCACCAGAAGCAGAAGAGTTACTTATTGAAAGTGATGAAGATGTTCCTTATTTCTCAGATGTCGAGGCAATGGTATTGGTATGCCATCAACTATTACTGATCATGTCACTTTAATTATTGTCATCATTATTTGATCCTAATTTTATTCATGTGTTTTTTAACAGATCCCTGATATGGACTTGGATCCAGATGACCAAGATTTATGTGACTGGGAAAGTAATATAAATTCACATAAATTCGATCTTTGCTTTAATCTCAAATGTTGACTTGTAGATGAAGAATCCAATATTTCCTTCTCTCCGTGCAGTCGCTAGATATCAGCACGAAGATAGTAAAAGAGCAACTATAAGGAGAGAGCAGGGTCCCAATTCTTACATGCAAAGGGCCATTGCATCCAATGGAGCCTTTGCTATTTTATACGACCGTCATTCCAATCATTATTATATTAAGAAGCATCAGGTATTCTATCCTTGTACCAATTACCATTCTCATTAATGCTGCCTTTTCCAATATGAATGCTATTTTCTAAACACTGCCATGTTATAATGCGGAAATGTATATGAAACGGGTATGATTAGTCTTTTCTAAGTTTTTTCATGTATTTGGATGATATTTGGAGCTTATATACCTATATCCGTGTGCCGAACATAGGTACTTCATTAAAAATGAACAGTCTGAGCAAATATGAGATATTATAGGGTAAAACTATTATGGAGGTTCCTATATTAGAAGTCAAATTGTATTTTTTTCTCTTTACTCAAAATATGGGCAAATTAATCTTTGTATGTCAGATCAAAGAGGAAATTGGACATTTTTGTTAAAAATTTCATCTAAATCTATTGTTAAAAACTGACATGACTTAATTCACATATACTTTATGGTGACGTATAAGAACCAATTTTTAATAGTAGAAATGGATGAAATTTTTAACAAAAAGACCAGTTTGCTCTTAAAGCTAATGTACATGAACTAATTTACTTATTTTTAAATAAAAGAGACAAAATGTAATCCAACTCCTAATATAAAAGCATTGTAATTTTGCATATTATAATTTTGATGGATTAAATTTTCTTTAATACTTTAAGCTTTTTGATTGTGTAGATTTTACTTGGTAGAACAAAAGAAAATTTCATTGTTGACATTGACTTAGGAAGACAAGGATGTGCTAACAATGTGTCAAGGCAGCACGTAAGATTTGCCATGTCTTATATATATATATATATATATATATATATATATATATATATGCATATAGTAAAATTACCATAGAGACTCTTATATTAGGAGTCAGATTATATTTTGTTCTTTTTATTTAAAAAATGGGTAAATTAATTTATGTACCTTAGATTAAAGAACAAACGGGGCTTTTTGTTAAAAATTTCATTTATTTCCACATTTAAAAACTGGTTTTTGTATGTCAGGTACAAATGGCACGTCATCTATTACCGTCTGATTATTCCATTAGTCACGTTAATTTTTAATAGTATAATATGAATGAAATTTTTAAAAGAAAAGATCAATTTACTCTTATAGTAACGTACAAAGACTAATTTACACATTTTTTTTAGAAGAGAGAGCAAAATACAATCTGACTCCTAATACAAGAATTTTCGTGATACTTATGTGTGTATGTACATATGCATGTATAGTCAAGTCATTATTCCTATAAATAGCTATATATCATTTGAATGTTTTGCCTATTAACATGTAATAGGCAATAATCAACATGGAAGAAGATGGATCTTTCCATCTTAAAAACCTCGGCAAATGTTCGATATCGATAAACAGTGAAGTAGCTCCTGGGCATAGCCCAAGTCTAAATTCTGGATGTTTGATTCAGGTACTATTTTCATCTTCCTTTCGTAAATATATGCGGTAACATGTATCGAACATTGTGACATGCATATTTTGATGCTGCAGACCTTTTTTTTTCGAGTTCGTCAACAATTGTTGAGCTGTTAACGATGATTTTGCAGATAAGGGGAATCTCGTTGATCTTCGAGACCAACCAGACGTGTGAAGCAGTATTTGAATAGCGTGGCTGAAAAAAGGGTAAGCTTGTGAGCCCTTTGTTAAAGCTCTGTGCTTTATGAACAAAGAGGATTTACAATGACTAGAGTACAATTAATTAAATTAGAAATGATCTGAAGTCAAAATATAACTGTTATACTACCTCCATGAGTCCCCTACACGTGTCCCTAAAAGGTGAACTTCATGCTATACACGTGTCCTCGTTAGATGAACTTCACACTAAGCGAATCTCAAGCATCGAGCAGTGAAGTGACAAACTCATAGAACCTTGAGCTCATTGATCACCTAAAATGTCACCTTACCGCTACTAAAAAGAGACAGATTGTGACTCTACCATAAGTAACCTCAAGATTTGTCTCCCATATATAAACCCACTCACAAGATCATTGAGTCATCCAAACATTTAGAACCTTCTTCCCCAATGATTCTCACTCTAAACTCTCTTCACCACCCCCATGTACTAAGACTCTGCACCCTAAACCAAGATGAACCGTCGTCATCTCCATCATTTCAACCTCCTAATTGATTCTACTTATCAACAAAATAAAAAAACTTTAAAACTCAAATTAACCGGAATAAAATTAATTGTATTCATATTGACCCTAACCAGAACCAATCCCCTAAGTGTGAGACCCTACAAGATCTTACCATGTTCAAATCACAAATCGTAAACTCAGGCGTGCACATGACATGAGATTCACCAAAATAATATATTTAGTATATACTGATACACTCAGTATCAACCGTTACTTTCGAATCTTGAAGAAGATTGTTCATACAATATAATATTTACACATATATACATATATATACACACAGACAATAGCCGTACGGTACAATCAAAACCTCTCCATTTTTCCCAGTTTCCCTTCTTCAACCTCAGATCCAAAAAAAGATGTTTAAACCTATTGTTTTCATGTTCATATTCACAAAGCTGTTCTTTTCTGCAAATTCCAAAACACATCCAGCTGATATAAAAGCACTCAATGCTCTCAAAAATGGCGTCGACCCTCGTTCCATTACACCCGGATCTTGTTTAAGTTCATGGGATTTCACCATAGACCCATGTGATAACATCTTCACCGATCATTTCACTTGCGGACTCAGGTGTGACAGAGTCATTTCAGGTTTGGTCCGAGTCACTGAAATCACCATTGATCCTGTTGGTTACTCTGGTTCACTCACTTCAGTTCCATGGGACCATCTTCGTTATTTGAACACGTTGGATATATCAGATAATTCGTTTTCCGGGTTGGTTCCGAACGAGTTCTCGAATTTAACTCGTTTGCGTCGACTCGGTTTGTCTGGCAACTCATTCGCCGGCGAAATACCTTCCGTTCTTGGCTCACTTCATCAGCTTGAAGAACTTTACTTAGATAACAATCGTCTCCATGGAGCTATTCCTTCAAGTTTCAACAACTTAACAAAGCTGAAACGACTCGAGATCCAACGGAATTGCATCTCCGGCGAGTTTCCCGATTTGGGTTCACTTAAAAATCTTTACTTTATCGATGTAAGTGATAATAATATCTCCGGTGGAGTTCCGTCGACGTTGCCATTATCGCTTGTTGAGCTTTCGATGAGGAACAATAAATTAAATGGAAATATTCCCCATGACATCGATAAGGTCAGGTTCTTACAAGTCTTGGATCTCAGTCACAACATGTTTGCCGGCACCGTACCGTCAGTTTTGTTCCGGCATCCGTCCTTGGAACAACTCACGCTTTCTTACAACGAGTTCTCGTCATTACAAGTACCGGCGGTCGACATAACTTTAAACAGCAACTTGATAGCTCTCGATTTAAGCTACAATAAGCTTCGAGGTTTGTTGCCGACTTTCATGGCGTCGATGCCGAAGCTGACGGCTTTGTCTTTGGAACGTAATGAGTTCACGGGGATGATACCGGCTCAGTACGCCGTGAAAGCTGCTGTTGCCGGGAATGACAATACGTCGTCTTTCGAGAGGCTGTTGCTCGGTGGGAATTACTTGGTCGGACCGATTCCGGGGCCGTTGTTGGGTCTTAAACCGGGTTCTGCTGACGTCAGCCTGGCAGATAATTGCTTGTATCGGTGCCCTGATGCCTTCTTCTTCTGCCGCGGCAGGGATCAGAAATCGGCGGTGGATTGTAAGAGCTTCGGTCCTACAATTCCTTAAGAGATCGACTAACATTTGTATTATAGTTGGCAATTGGCATTGTTCTTCTTATCAATGGTTTACAATAGAAATTTTAGAAACACAGTTTTGTACTTTAGTATGCTGATTTACATTTTTTTCATGCTAATTATATTCAACTTAGTTAACCAAATTTAAATCAGAGTTGAATCCAACTTCTAAATCAAATTAAAGCATAGAACATAGGATCCATCACTAGAAACCACATTAATAAAAAAAAAAAAAACTAGTCATCAATCCTGAGTATAGATGATATAATGAAAATGAAGCACATATACTGGACACAAATGAACTTTTTTAGCTTACCTCGTCAGTCACAAGTGTTAGACCTTTTCTTGCAAGATTCACATGCACATGGATCTCACGTTATCTATCTCTATCCATTGTCGCTCACCTAAATTCGATCATGATGGGACATATTAAAATCCCAAATTAAGAGAAGTTCACTTACACTTATAAATACTTCGCTCTAGCCTAGAGGAATAGGTTCCTTCCTTTTCTTCTCATTTGGCTCCTTTCACCTAAAATACCTAGATCAAAGACACCACACCACCCAGCTCACAGCCCTCTGCATGCCACCCTTGAATCGTCACTCAAGCCTTCTCCTCCTTTTTATTCTCAATAAATTCTTCTTGTTTTTATTTTCTAGAATTTAACCCAAAAAATAACATTATAAACAACTCGAATTCAACAAAAGAATTTTAAAATCATTATTAATTAAAATTACAATTTTAAAATCCAAAATTAAAATGACTAAATTCATTTAGATAAAAATAGAAAATTAAAGGTGATTTGAAGCGTATTGGTAGAAGTATCATAAAGACCATTGTATTAGAAATATATTTACATTTTGTCCGCTTTATTTAAAAATGATAAATTAATTTATATAGGTAAGAATAAAGAGCAAATAGGTAATTTTATTAAAAATTTTATCAATTTATACCATTAAAATTTGGTCAAATACATCAGAAAAATATACACATTACATGTCACATGTAACTTTCTGATTATTTTGTCATACACTTCATATTTCAACAATAAAATAAATGAAATTCTTTAGTAATTTATTTATTTTTACAAAATGCAATACGAGTTGTGGAGTAAAAGGCCATGGGAATTGCGCTGTTTTCAAGATTGGGTATGCATTTTGAGGTCTCAACCATTGCTTTGGGAAGTTGAAAAGCAATAACTCAGCTTATTATTGCAGAAATTTGCGGTAATATTATAGTATTTCCACCATGTGGCTTTTGATGCTTTTGCTCGAAAAGTACAAATGGGGTAGATATCTATAAATACTTTTTTACAATATTTAAATTCTATTATTTTAAAATTTCAATAGGTTTATTTATTGATATTAAATTTGAGTTTTTAAAACAATAAAAAATGGGGAAATAGCGCAATCAAATAATTATATATGGAAATAGCACGAAAATATTGATTGGGGTATGACGTGTATGATAAATCTTAAACTTATATATATATATATATGTGAATGTTGATTTAATGTGTAATTTATATATGAATTATAACTTGGTAAAATTATATATAAGAAATTTTAATTGTAATTCAAATGTGTATATATATATAAACTTGAGTTTTAGTCAACTATACATATTTATATTAGATAAATATAATTATATGTATATGCAATATGTATACATGTGAAATAGTTTTATATTGATAATAATGTTATTGATTTGTGAAAATTGAATAAAAATCATGTATAAAATTGTAAAAAATTTATATACATCATTGCACATTTGACCAAAGTTAATGTATAGTTTTTTAGTAAAAGACCTCTTTGACCCTTCTCAATTTTGATATTGAGAAAATTGGTCACTCTAAAAAATTTAGAGCAATTCATCCATGTTAATTTTGAAAGTAAGTAACTAAGGACAATTAATCATAATGATAATATTTTTCGTCAATTGTACATATTTTTATTGGTATAATAACAATTCTAGCCTTCAAAGTTTACACATTATGTCAATTTGGTATTGATTTAATAAATTCACCTCAAAACATTTACACGTTCTATTAGTTTGGTCTTGATTTAACAAATTTAGCCCGCAATATCTATACATATCATGTCTCAATTTAATTTGGCCTAAAAGCCTCACACAATCATCAATAAAATTTACCATATATTTATACCTCATAAGCATAGACCTATAATCACAAGGTCATCACAAGATCATTCTCATAAATATGACTTACTCATTTACATTCTTGCCAAATGTTCAATATACATCGAGTTCATTACTCATGAATTTTTCGTACATACCTGTATCCTTTCAACATGATCATACCTTGTCTTTTCTTTAACATAATCTTTGGATTACCCGTTGAACCACTTGGAATACTAAGGATACTCGGGAAAACTCGTACATAATGTATCGTACAAATGTCATGTCCTAGACATGGTCTTACATGGAAATCTCATATCGATGCCCATAGCCCAGCTATGGTCTTACACGAAGTCTCACATCGATCTCATATCCCAGATATGGTCTTATACGAAATCTCAAATCAATGTCGATGTCATATCCCAGATATGGTCTTATACGAGATCTCAAAACGATGCCGATGTCATATCCTAGACATGGTCTTATACGAGATCTCAAATCGATGCCGATGCCATATTCCAGACATGGTCTTATACAGGATCTCAAATCGATGCCGATGTCATATCTCAAATATAGTCTTATACGGGATCTTAAATCAATTTGGCAATATATATACATATACAAATCAATTCGGCAATATATATATATATCTACATATAAATCAATTCGGCAATATATAAAACATATACATTTGAATTCAAAAACATTTATTTACTTATGAACTTACCTCGTACGTAAACGAACAGACCGGATCAACTACTCGTCAACTTTCGATTTCCCCCGATCTAAATCCGATTTCTTTCTTTCCTGATCTATATGAATTCAAATTTAACTCATTTAATCACCTACTCATTCAATTTCATCCAAAAATACCTATTTGGACATTTTTACACTTTAACCCCTAAAGTTTCATATTTATTAAATTTAGTCCCTATTTCACAAATATACAAAATTCACACAATTCAATATAACCCAAGCTTAGCCGAATTACTATAGTGCCCCTAGCAGCCCAAAACTTTCATTTATTTCACATTTCAACCACTCAATTTTCATATTTCACAATTTAATCCTTATTTGACATTTTTGTCAAAAATCACTTTACAAAACATATTAATCTATCAACAATTATTCATTTTCCATCATCAACATTCAAAAACATCAATCTATCATCAATGGAAACTCACAAATTCATCCACCAATTCAAAAATTAGGGTATGGGTAACTAGAACACGAAGCAACGATCTCAAAAACATAAAAATTATAAAAAAAACTGGACAAATGATACTCGCATGCAAGCAAAATGGGGTTGGCCTAAAGTTCAAGCTTCCATGGCTTCTTTCTCTTTCAATTTTCGGTTGAATAATGGTTAAAGATGATAACTTTGCCTTTTTGTTTTATTTGTTTTGTCATTTTAACCAATTTACATAATTAACCTTTATAAACATTATTTATTACACAAAATGCCAAACCATCATATTCCACTATCTCTTTAATGGGCTAATTACCAAATAAGGACTTCCACACTAAATTTCTATAGCTATTTAATACCTTTAGCTAATAGAATACAACTCTTATGCTTTATACGATTTAGTCCTTTTTACCAAATTAAGCATTCAAATATTAAAATTTCTTTACGAAACTTTCACACATATATAATCACATGCTGTAAATACCAAAAATAATATTAAAATAATTTTTTGACCTTGGATTTGTGGTTCTGAAACCACTGTTTCGATTTAACTAAAATCGGGCTGTTACAGTCTACACAGTCTATCAACATTTTCACAGAATATATAAACATTAACGTCTAAATTTTTTATTATACAAATCAAAATTATGTACAATTGACGAAAAATATTAATATTGTCATTAATTTTCTTAAGTATTCACTTTTAAAATTTACATAAGTTAAATTATTTCAATTTTTTTTAAAAGAGACCAATTTACAATGGAAGAAGTGCTTTTATCGGAATTTTAAATTACTCGTTAGTGGGACTATTCTATGCATTTAATTTCCTTTTAAGATTCTTTTGTATGGTGATTAATGTTTGCATTTACCGGTTCAATTTAGAGGTGATCATGGGTTGGGCTACCCGGCTTAGCCCGACGGCCCGTCCAAAAAATGAGAGGGTTCGGGTAAAAATATAGGCCCGAAATATGAGTTTAGGCAAAAAAAATAAGGCCCGTTTAGAAAACGGGTCGGGCCTCGAGTAAAACTTTTTTGGTTTGGGCCCGGCCCGACCCGAATTATATATTAAATATTTTTTATTTTTAATCATATATATTTATATATATTTAATATGGGCCGGGTCGGACCAAGCCTAGGCCTAGAAATCAGGCTAAAAATTTTATTTGGGCCGGACCCGACCCGGCCCATGATCACCTCTAATCCAATTCCATGGTAATGTTTTTATTAAGGCAAACATTGCCAAAACGTAGTGTTCATTGGTTGATTGGTAATTAATTATTCATTCATAATTTTTCATTAGCTCTTAAATAATAGGAAAAATATGCTTATGCGTGTCAAAATTATATTCTTATTGTTACAATAACAACGATATTAATTAAATTAGAATTTAATTTAATAAATTTAGTAAGAAGTCCATGCTTAAAATGCAAGGTAAATAATTTAATAGTTAAAACATATGAGTAGTCCATAAATGATTGGGTATGGTTTTCATTACTCAACTTTGGATTCTTTCTCCTCAAATAAAAAACAGATAAATTAAAAAGCACTAAAATACCACTACTAATGGTAAGACACATTTATGAAAGAAAAGAAATCAATCTTATAAAATTAATGAGAAATAAAACTTAAGAAGGGTCTTTAATGCAATGTGCCAGCAATAAGAGCAATGCACATGAAAGTTGTACATTGGAAAGAGTTATTTGTTTTTATGCAATTCAATCTACCATCGATCCATTTAAATTACCACACAGATATAATTTATTAATTTAATTGTGACTTTGAGAACGAGGGGAACACTTCTACCCAAATTAATGGATCAAATATTGGGGTTACATGCGAAAAAGCTACTAATGGTTGTATGCGCGATTTTAGGTTGGAGTTTTGTAAATGGAATCAACAATATTAAGAGAATTAATTTATTAAGAGTTAGATTTGGCTCAAACTTTAAATTTAATTGAAATACTTTAAATATTGACTATGATATGTGCGAAAAATATAGGGCTGGTAGTAACCTTGGCCCCCTAAAATGGAAATTTATCTATATAATTCCTTTAACGCTTATGAAGTCACAAGCTAATATAATGATAAAAATACACTTTGATTCTTTCTAAATTTTATTATTCATTTGTGCCTCTAAAATAGTTTTCCGACTTCACCTTGGACTCTGAGTTGTGTTATTTACTACTATATAAAGCTTTTGATTGAATTGGTGTCATTTATCAACCGAATCTCAACTCAATTGTAAAATCACCAAAAGTTTATTCCTTTTACAAAGCAACACATATTATGTTGAGGGAATTTATGTCTTTTTATATTTTAATAAATCTAAAAAAATACATATACATAACGAGAATTATAAGATTTAAACCCAAGACATCACAATATTCGCTATCTCAAATTCATCATTTAAACCAAAACTATATATAATTTTTGTAATTTTTTTTTAAATTTATTAAATAAAATTTCCCATGGTTTAATAGTTATTAAGCAAGTCTAAAACAACTATGTGAAATGTCAAAGCTTGCTAGGGTATTGGTAGACCAATTCACATGAGAAATGCAAATGTATCAGCAGTTTTCTCGCTTGGCAGGGACTGAGTTTTTGGCAATGTTTACCCTTTGCCTCAAGTAATAAAACCATTACCATGGATAGCCTTAAATGCAATAATTAATCACCATACAAGAGAATCTTAAAATGGAAGATTAAATGCATAGAACTGCCACACTAATGAGTCATTAAAAATTTTGAATGGGTTAACCCGTGTTGACTTGATGATTAAGGTGTTCACCGTCTCAAATGTGGTCTGAATTCGAGTCACGCTAATTACGTTGCTATTAAAAATTTACCCTCTCCTTATAATTCATCAAAATTTTTTTAAATGGGTTAATTATTGAACTGTCAGAATATTTTATTGTAACATATTTAATTATATCAGTTTTGAGTTTGATTTATGCATAATTTTTAGTGTTTACCTTTTATAAAAAAAAGGGGTAAATTACACTCAAGATCACTCTAAAATAGAGTTTGTCTATTTTGGTTATTCTAATTTTTTTCCTTAATTTAGTCACTCTAATTAAGATAATTTTTCGAACTAGTTACTACTGTTAAAATTTCTGTTAATCCACTTACGAATTACTAATGTGACACTTTAGTCAATTGAATTGAATGATGACACGTAACATCATTTAACTTTTAATTAAAGTTTGATAACCTCTCTATAATTATTTTAAAACGTACTTCTTTTTTTCTTTCTCTTCTCTTTTGTACCTTCAAAAATGGAGAAACATATTATTAGTCTCGCATTTGCAAACAAACTCTCAAATGTTGATTTCACTATTAAAGCAGACGACAATAGGCAAATGGATTCTTAAAAATAAGGTTCTTGATGTGACAAATATATTGATATTCTCCTCTCTCTTTTTCTCCTTATTTTCTTGGCAACCAAACAGAAAAAAGCCATTTAATCAAAGAATCCAAACTGTAAATGCATTGAAAAGTAAACGTCGAAACTTAAAATCCACAAAATTGATTCACATGAGATATTTTAAAATTAAAATTATCAATTAAATAGAAAATACGTAATTCTAGATATGATCTTCAAACCTGATCGCTTTTTTTCTTCGATAAATATATATAAAGGTATGACAAAGATCAAAATAAAGAATAATGAAATATATATATATATATATATATATATATAAATATGCCACATATCTAGTGTAGGGCGTAGGTACAAAAAGAAGAGAAAAAATGGTATTTTGGAATAGCTACAGAGAGGTCTCCAAGCTTTAGTCAAAAGTAAAAAAAAAAAAAAGGTGTTACATGCCGTTATTTAATTGGCTAAAGTGTCACGTCGACAATCAGTTACTGGATTAACGGAATTTTTAATGGCAGTGACTAGTTCAAACAATTATCTTAACTAGAGTGATTACATTGAGAAAAAAAATTAAAGTTACCAGAATAGAATAAATTCTATTTTAAAATGACGCTGGTGTAGTTTACCAAAAAAGAAGGGATTAGGAAACACTTTTTTTAAGTGTTCGATAAATTTTAGGGATAATATCAAATTTATACATTAACTTTGGCCCAATGTGCAATTTGATACATAAACTTTGTTTTGGTGCAATTATACACATGAAACTTGAATTGTGGTTCATATGTATATATGAAACTTTGATTTTGATTCAATTGTACACATTTAAAGAATTGAATATATACGCTTATTTTCATATTGGGTTAATGTAATTGCTTGTACATGCAAAATATCAACATAAAATGGTGTTAATTCAATAATATTGTTAGTGATTCGTGAAAACCGAATCAAATCAAAATTTCATGTATAAAATCATAAAAATTAAAGTTCCTGTATGATATTTCAATTTTATTGAATCAAAATTCTTTTATAGTTTTAATATTTATCCCTAAATTTTAAAGTTGAGTTATTTAAATTTTAAAGTTATTGAAAAGGAAAAGTCGATAATGACCAACTTGTTACTTAAGGTTCAAAACATTGAATAAATTATTTATTTAGAGCGTTAAAAAATCGGTTTTAAATTTGGGTGTAATTATTTGTAATTATATATATGTGATATGCTCGGTAACTATTATAATAATGTTTGCATAAAATTAAATATAATTAGAGTACCTCAATTACGCTCAAATTTTTATAGGATTGAGAATTGGAGAAATATGCAAGTAATTAGTGGAGATAACTTTCAATTTTTTTTGTAAACTTTTATTCTTTCTTTTTTAGATATAAGTACACTCTACGAAACAAACAGGTTTATTAAATTAACATTGCTTATATTTACGAGGCAATGATTTTTTTTAAAGGGGAGAAGGGTGAGAAGGGATAAAATTCGAATACATGTAGATCAATGATCATGGAAGTTAGTGACCATACTTAACGCTCAACTTAAATAAGTCTTAGTTGTCAAAATATACGAGAAAATGTTTGGTATATTGTCACTGGAGTTTTTAAACTCCAGGATCAAGAGGTTGATAAGTGTCTTATAAAGATATTATAGTAAATCATTAAATATATATATATATATTTATAAAAAGAGACGGATGCTTTGTAACACTACTTGTGAAATTAAAAAATACACTACCAGCGTACTAAAGATTCAACTATAATATATTAGTACAATATTCATCAGTAATGAAGTCTGACTGCATAATGTTAATGCTATATATATCTGATAATTGGGCCATCATATTGGCCAGCAAGGAGTTCTTTTGTTTCTTCAAATTCAACTTTAGTTTTTAGCCCAACATTTACAGTGTCTAGAGTATAGATTAAAGTTGGATTGGATATTTGAGCTCTATTATAGACCTGCTCATACTTCGGGTCACTCATTTAGGTTCGAAGATTTGCTTAAAAAATAGATTTTGGGTAAAATTTAATATCTGCTTTTTATATGGGCCAAGGCTTGGGTAAAATTTTTGAACCATTTTAACTCAAATTTTTGAACTTTGGCCACTCAATTTTTTAAAATTTATTTTGACCCTCAACGTAAAATTCTTTGCTTGATCCATAACTAAAATTTGACCTAAACCAAAATAATAATACTAAAGGGTAAACTACAGCCAAAATCATTAAATTATTAGTAAGTTTACGTTTTAGTTATTTAACTTCAAAAGGTTACAAAATGGTCATTGAACTATTCGAAAGTTTTCATTTAATTCACTGGGTTGTTAAAACCACTTATGTATAGCCTTCTTTGGTCATACCGCCTGCACCAAACAAAAGCTCTCCTTCCCCTTCTCTTCTACAATTTAGTTTTTTTTTTCATAAAACAACTTTGTGGGTCATGAATCTACAAACCAAAATCTAAACAACTTTCTTCTCTGATATCCGATATTGACCATCAAATCGACTTGGATCTAAGATACATTATTCTACTCGTCAATAGTATTGATCAACTACATCATTGCTTGAAACTCACTAGTTAGGCTTTTTGTTAAAAAAATTAACAACCCAATGATTTAAATAAAAAATTTCAAATAATTCAGTGACTTAAATGAAAATTTTCGAATAGTTCAATAACTATTTTGTAATTTTTTGAAGTTAAGTATCTCCAACGTAAACTTACTGATAATTTGATGACCTTAAATGTAATTTACCCTAAAAGAAATTCTGAACCATATTAATCCAATTCAAAACCAACTCCATCTGCCCTATACCCTTTGAAAGCCTCTAATAAAAAAATATGTCAACCCCTATCCCACACTATGAAACCATTTCAAATAGTGGATCAACATCCCTCGAAAATTGTCATCTTCAAGCATTTGCTTGAAGGAAAGAGGTAGTTGACTAAATCATATCATTCTCATATATATACGTGCTTTTAAAGTTTAGAATTTACGATTTAGAATACATATAACATTCTTTTCCAAATCTTTTTTCAGTCACAATCATCATTTATGGTTAAACTTTTTTGAAGGTTGTGTGAGTGGTCCAACACTTCACCATCATCATCAAAAAGTGGGTTTGGCTTAGATCTGGCGTGGGATCTCTACTCACTGTGCCAACTTAAAACACCCTCAAGCTTAGCTTCATCGATGCAATAAAAGCTTACCTAACCCATATTTACACACTTCTGGCTTAGAGATTTGGACTTTTCCAAAGCTTTATTGTGATTCTACATTAGATGCAACAAGAATGTTGGCAATGTCTTTTAAAGATGTAATTTAGACATTTTAGCTGCTCAATTATTTAATTCAGTCTTTGTTTTCTTTAAGTTTTTTCACTGTCGCAGAGTGTGATATTAAGTTTTGAGGGGATTTGATGAAATTTTTTAAAAAAATGGAGTTTAATGAAAATTATTTAATTTGGGGCTCGTGGTTAAACTTCTCAATAATGTCAATTTTAAAGTTTGAATTTTAATCCTCTCCGTGAAAACGTAATATACCTACCATCATTGCTCCCGATTGTTATTGATTCTTAAAATTAATGTTGATTATGTATATAGAAGAATTGAGAAATTTAATTATATTTCTATTGAAAAAAGGAACGATTGCACTTAAAGATGTTAAATTTACGAGACATAATGATAAATTTAGCCTCAAATATTTAATCTTTTGCTAGTTTGATCCTAATTTTTTATCACTTTGATCCTCAACCTTCAAAATATAAGTCGGTTTTTTTAAATGAAAATTTTGATTGGACTATGAAACTTTTAATGGCATTAACACGAAACTTATATAGCAATCCATATTTTCTTCATAAAATTAAAATAATAATAATAAAATTATTCATGCCAATAATAAAGTACATATAAAATATCACACGGACTGCTAAGTCAGTACTATTAAAATTTTAACAGCCCATCCAAAACAAAGCAATTTGTTTAAAATTTGAAAGCTGAAAACCAAAGTGAATTCAAAAAATTAGGACTAAATTAACAAAATAAGTAAATATTATGGACTAAACTTGCTATTTTGCTAATTTATAACCAAAAAAGCTCTTGGAAGACACAAATGGGTGTGTAGTGGGGAACCCCATTATCGGTAGAAAACCCATCATTTATGGGGGGCAAATGGGTAGTAAATCCCTTATCTAACGCATCCTATGTATTAGTATGTTCATTATTAACCTTGAAACAAATAATTGAGGATCACACACCTGTGAGTCTTTACTGCTACCAAAGATCCTTTGTTCCCCATACATATGCACACTCCTATCCCATTATTTTATTTAACTAATTTTTAGAATATTCTTCCTTTTTTTAGTATAATCATGAGTGTTTTCATTCATTTTACGATCTGAGATTAGTCCTCTTCGAACTGAAAATGATATTTAAGTAAAACCTTTCCAACAATGATGATTCCAAAACTCGAACTTGACCCAAATATGCTTAGATAAATATCTTATAAGACTGATTATTTTGGGGTCTCTCGACGAACACTTTTACTTCATCTACCAACAAGTGGTTGAGTGTAATGATAAGACACATTACACGATCCTAAAAAGAGAATATATGTTCAAACCTGAGATGATATTATTGAGAGGAATAAATATAAACTTTGAACATGAATCATAAAATAAACATATAAAAAAATTACTTCATCTAATAATACTTTAAAGAATAATATATAATTGAAAAGAATATATAATATTTTTTAAACAAAGAATAATAAAATTTAAAAAGAAAATTTAGCTTCATCCCTACATATAAAAATGAGTTATAGAAAAAATTTAAACCAATAAAATACCATATAACTTATACCATTACAAAAATCATGCATAATTATTTATGTTGAATTGTCAAGCTCATAATTATTTATTGATATACATATATATTGCATGTTATCCTACATGCTACAACTCAACCCTTATATCCTTAATACTAAAACTTGTTTAAGCTTTTGATAAATATGACTTTAAAATTTGAGCATGTTTGAGGCATGGCATCATCAACCCCCATATACCTTATTTTTGAAAGTTTTGTACCTATCCTCCCTCTACCTATAGCAAAATTAATTTAAGAAATATAGTATAATTTCAGAATCTCCAACATTCAATCTAAATAGTAGTTTTGGATATTGAATTTGAGATTGATGTTAGAAGTAGACAATGATTTTTGGTGATAAAAACATTAAGAGTTTAATTGTGTTTTGTCTCTTCGATTTAAAAAATGAATAAATTAATTTTTATATATTAGATTAAAGAGTAAATTGATTGTTCTGTTAAAAATATTTTACAACTAAAAATGGGTCTTTGTAAGTCAAAATGTGACACGTGTGGTACGTCACGTGTCATTATTTAGTTATTCTGCCAGTCATATCAAATTTTAATAGTGGAAATGAATAATTTTTTTATAAAAATAACTAAATTGCTCTTTAATTTAATGTACATATATTATTTTATCCATTTTAATACAGGAAACAAAATGTAATTTAAAATATTTTTATAACGATTTTGGTCTTTCAAAATAATAAAATTAATGAGAATGTGAAAAGTTGAAACCATTTCCAATAATGGAGGCACGTGGGAGGTTTGCTTATTTATCCCTTTTTCAAAGAGAGAGGTAGAGAAAATATCTTCTCTAATGTAAATAAATGGTTAGATTTTATTTTATTTTTCGTAAATTATAGATTTAATTTTTATACTTTAATTTGATCATTTTAATTTATGTATTTTTTTCAATTTTGAAATTTTAGTTCGATTAAGTGTTGATTATTAAATTCATTAAGTTCCATTATTTTCAAAATCTTATGCAAAGAAATATATTATCATAAGTGTAATGTCGTATCGACTTGTTATTTCTACATACTACTTATTGAAAAGTCAATTAATGGATTTAGTTATCGCTTTGTGTCGAATTCAAAAATATAAAGACTAAGAATGATTATATTAAAAACATAGGCTAAATTTACAATTTTATGCATAGTACACAACTAATTGCAGGATTTTACCAAATGAATTTAATTGTTGCAATTTGAGTCATCGCTAAAATTTTAAAACTAAAAAGATATTCTGACTAAACTTATAATTTATGCAAAGTAATAAAAGATATTCTTGATGAATACTCCAATATTTACCCTTTAAAGTCATAATAATAATAATAATAATAATAATAATAATAATAATTTCTAACTGATATATTTTATATATTAAAATAAAAAATAAATTATCGATTGTTATTATATTTAATATACAAACAATATAATTGTGTATTGATTAAAAAAATTGCAAAGAGCAACTACTCGCTGGAGTGGAGTGGCAGCCCATTAGCTGACAATTTCTTCATGAGGAGGCCAACTGATCACATGAACAATCCAGACTCTTCTTTCGTCTATTTTCTGCAATCAAAATTATTTTTTTTAGTATTCTTAATAATATTATCTTTAAATAAAAGTAAGTTTAGAAAAAATTTAAGAGGATGAAAATTGAATTATGAATTTTTTAAAAGTTCAAATATGGTTTCATCCAACATTTTTAAAAGGACTAAACAATTTTTTTCATTTTTTAAAGGTTCATAAATTTATAATTTAATAATTTATAAGGGAGTAAAACTGCAATTATCTATTTTTAGGAGGCTAGAGCATCCTTTATATTTGCCCCTGCCTCAAATTGGAGCTCGAATTTTCTCTAAGAATATAATGTAGTGTAAGATTTGATGAGAATTCATAGTAATTTTTTACCATTAGAAATAGATTTATTTTATCTTGGACCATTAGAGTTGTTAATTTTATTTGAATTTGAAAATTCAATGAGATTAATTTAAATTCAAATTGATTTAATTATAAAACTCAACTATCCGAATTCATTTAAACTTGCATATACATACACTAAACTCGAAATTGCCATGATTCAAAATTATTTGTACTCAAAATGATACGATGAAATAATTTAAAATGATCTAATCTAATTTCACCCTAAATTGAAATGAAAAATAAATTTAAAATTAGAATGAACCATATCCAAAATATTAGGATTGAAATGGCGAATGATCATTAAACAGATTTTAAGAAAAGCGAATTTTTCTCCCCACATTTTGACGGGTCTAATGAAAGAATTTCCGCTTAGAACCTGTGTTGTTCCCTATTAAAATTGCTGATGAGATCCCATAAGATAATCATTACATACTGTCTAATTCTATTGCTGCAGTCTTTTTTAGTAAAGGAAAAACGAAAAAATCAACTCCATTCGTTGAATTGAACGGACTGTTATTCATACATTATGGAATTTAGGCAATTAAGTTCGTCTATCAAGTTAATCATTAGTTTGGGTGTTAAATGTCAACTCAGATTTAGTGTTGAGCATGCGTGAATTAAATTATAAGTACACACATATCCACCATATGGATAGTTTAACTACGACATGAAAAAAGAAAAGAAAAAGCCTTTATAAAGTTTGTTGACATTGTTAGTTCTTTTTAACACATTTATTCCAAGATGTATATATAATAAGTATACAAGTGTTTACAATTTAATCCATGCATTTTAGATGTGCTCCATGTTAGTTCTAAATTAGCATGGGTTGAACTTATAATGCCACAAATTATTGGTTTAACCGGTTTGACCGTCAACCTAACCATAATCAAATAAACAAATAAAAATTTTTAAAAAAAAAAAATTATAAACTAGTTCAACTATCAATTTTTTGTTCCAATTTTTTTTTTAAAGGTTCTTAGCAAGTTGTTCGAAGGTAAGTGTAATCTCTTTGTCTAGACCAATCTAACCAATCGGTTCTTAGTGCAACTGGCCAATCTAGTCTAGTTCCAACAATATTGCATTTAACTCCTAAATTAACGACTAGACTGACGGAAGAACCAAATTGATACTAATCTTTTGATGATTCAATTAAAACGTTTGAAGTTTAGAGACAAATTTAAAATTGCATAAATTACACCCAAGATCACTAAACTATCAGTAAGTTAACGTTTTAGTTATTGAACTTTAAAACGTTAAAACATGGTCAATGAACTACTTGTAAGTTTTCATTAAGTCTCTAGGCTGTTAAAATCGTTGTTGTATGGTATTCTCTGTTCATACCGCTTGCATTAATCAAAAGCTCTCATTCATCTTTTTTTTTTACAGTTCAGTTTTTTTTCATGAAATAACTTTAAATGCCACGAATTTACGAACTAAAATCCTAATAGTTTTTTTCTCCTAATCTCTGACACTAACTGTCAAATCGCATTGGATCTAAGGTATGTTCTTCTACTCGTCGATAAGTACTAATCCACCATATCGATCATTGAATTGTCGTTTGGAGCTCACTAGTTGGACATTTTATTAAAAACAAATAGTTCAATGACTTATATGAAAACTTTCAAATAATTTAATGACCATTGTGTAACTTTTTGAAGTTCGATGACCAAAAAATAAACTTACTAATCGTCTAGTGACCTTAGGTATAGTTACCCTTTAAAATTTGAGTTTCGGAGACCTTTAATGCAATTAACCCAAAAATTAAAAAAACAAAACGAAAATCACCATTCAAGATGAAGGCAAACCTACCCATATTTCCGTGTCTCTCTCAATCCGAACATCGAACCCCAATTCCCAAATACCCCCCCCCCCCAAACCAACTATATCAAAGTCACCCCATTTTTAAGTACTCTCTGAATATGTAACCTTATAACCCCCTCTTGTATCAGCACCCCAAAAAAATGAAGATTCAGTGCGACGTGTGTTACAAAGAGGAGGCCACTGTCTTCTGCACCGCCGACGAAGCCGCCCTTTGTGACGCCTGTGACCATCGTGTCCACCATGCCAACAAGCTTGCTTCTAAACACCAACGTTTTACCCTTCTCCATCCTTGTTCTTCTTCTAAACAAGTCCCTCTTTGTGATATCTGTCAGGTGATTTTTAAACAATTTCATCACTGTCTTGAAAATTTCGTGTTAGAATTTAATGTTTCTATTGTTGGGTTTTTTTTTAGGAGAAACGAGCTTTCTTGTTTTGTCAACAAGACAGGGCGATCTTATGTAGGGATTGCGATGTCCCTATTCACTCAGCTAATGAACATACACAAAGACATAACAGGTTCCTTCTTACAGGTGTTAAACTTTCATCAAGATCAGCTACTTATAATACAACATCATCATCATCCAACGGTGGTGATTCAGTCCCTGAATTCAAAGTTAACAACCCCATCTCCTCCATTTCACCACCAGATTTCAATCCATCGTCAAATGAAGTTGATGGTTCAACAAGTAGTATATCTGAGTACTTAATTGAGATGCTCCCTGGTTGGCATGTTGAAGATTTACTTGATTCATCTCCATCTCTATCTCCCATTGGTTTCTGTAAGGTTTGCATTCATTCTCCACCGTTTGATCTTTTTGATTGATTTATTTTTATTGGGATCTGAACAATGGGTTTATTTTCTTTGGTGTAAACTACACCACAAAGTGATTAATTTTTATTCAGTTAAATTTTTGGTGATTTAATTTTAAAAGTTATAAAATAATTATTAAAAAATTAAAAAAAGAATTTTATGTTACTGGGTTGTCAATAATTTGACTAACAAGCTACAAGCGATGATTTAACGATTTGTCCGGTAAATTAACATTTATCGATGAGTAAAAGAATATATCTTAAATTTAAGTTGATCTGATAGCAATGTCGAGATTAAAGAAGAAAGTTGTTTATATTTTAATTCATAAAGTCATTACGTTGAAAATTATTTTATAAAAAAACAAATTGTAAAAGAAAAAAGGAAGGGGAGCTTCCGATTGATACAAGTGGTGAAATAGAAAAGGTTATATAGTAGCAATTTTAACAATTCAGCATGATTTAGCTGAAATATTTTGAATAATTTAATAATTATTTTGTAACTTTTTGAAATTAAGTTATCGAAACGTAACTTATTGATAGTTTATGACTTGGGTTACTTTACTATTTTTCTTTCGTTCTTTTTGATAGAATGATGATGGAATGTTGCCATTTTCTGATCCTTCACAATCTCTTTATCATCTTCCTCAAATGGAAGGACCAATTGGGTTAAAAGAAACAACCATGAAAGGTAACAAGAGATGGACAAATGATGCTTTTACAGTCCCACAAATCAATCCTCCTCCTACCGTTGTAACTAAGAGATCTAGGCCTTTTTAAAAGGAACTTCAAGTTCTTATTTTTGCTTGTAATTTTCCTTGCTTTGATGTTTTTCATTTTGTATTCTTCTCACTACTTTGTAAATATCAATGAAAAAAATTCTCCTTTTGTTTTGTTTTTGCTTAATCTTAGTTGATGATTTATCATTGTCTGAAAAACTGTTGAAGTGCCAACAGGACAATCAAAGGAACAATCAATCAAAAGCCCTTTTGGTCGGGAGAGACTAACCTTTGTAAGAGGGTACAACAAAAGAAGAGGAAAGGTGACCATGATTGTGATCAAGATAAAGAAAGGAGGGGTATACAAAAAGGGATGGTCTGGTTTTTTGTCTTGAACCAAATTGCAGGGTCATGGTGGGTACAAGCATACCCCCTAAAGACTAAAAAAATGGATTAGAAGTCGCTGTATTAGAAGTTATATTACATTTGTCTCTTTATTAATTTCTACAACTAAGAATTGGCCTGGCTGACTCAATAACTAAACAATTACACGTAGCGTGCCATGTGTGCCTTATGCTTACGTATAGGAACCAACTTTTAACAAAAAAATGGATAGAGTTTTAACAAATGACCATTTTTTTATCTAACTTATAGAAACTAATTTGTCATTTTTTTTAGTAAAAACGGTAAAATGCAATTTAACTCTTAGTATAAGTACCTTTATGATGCTTTTACCTTGTTTTTGTTATTAATATTAATCAACTTGAAATCTTTTAATAGATGAATTAAACGAAACTTTTATGATTAACCTATGAATATATAGGTTAAAATATGCTATAAGTCTTTATACGCCTCACAAATTTGGAATTTAGTCAATGTGCTTTTATTTTTAGGAATTTAATCGTTTTGCTTTTCATATTTGAAAATTTAGGTCCAACTATTAACACTGTTAAATTTACTTTGTTAAATTTATCTTGTAATTTGGTCTTTTTGCAATTTTACTTTTTTTGGTGACCTTTTACCTAAAAAGCTAAAAAATCAATTATATTTGATTGAAAATTTCCAAAAACTGGAAACACCCAAAATCCACTATAATAATTTTTATCTTTTCTCATTCTTTTAAAATTAATCCTCAATATCACAAAACAAAAGTAAAATATCAAATTTCACAATGTGTTGATATTGAGGGTTAAAAACTACCACCGGTAGCCTGTTAATGACTAAAAAGATAAAATTAAAAAATTAAATAACCATTTTATAATTTTTCATAATTTAGTGACTAAAAAAATAATAATAATTAAGTGACCATTAATATAATTTACCGTTTCTTATATCAATTCGATGTTATATGTGCTTTGCTTTTCATGGCACAACGTTTATGTCCATCTTTACATTAATTATAGTCCTCTTGATTCCATCGTTTTGAACGTGCTAGTAAAACGACAAAAGTTGTTGTTGTTGGTCAATATCGGGCCAAAAGGTTTCATCTTTGTGCCGACCACCCACATCATAACCTACCTTAGCTAATTTAAAGCAGATCCCTGTCATATGTGCCACCATCTCTGCTCTGCACATACCCCAGCAGGCTGTATAGTTAGGTCTAACGATGGATTGGGCCAAAGCTAGTTTTGGACTTATTGAGGACCATTACACTTCTATTTTCTGTGGATTACAACTTTTATTGAAGGACTAAATTATGAATGGGTTAAATCATTATTTAGGACTGAATTTGACAACAATTCTTAATTGGGGCTTGAATTTTTTTTTTCAAATTAGCCATTGAATACGATAATTGTTCTCACATTAGAGCTTGAACTCCTTTTTTGTCCAAGTTAATATTTGAACTTGGTAATTGTTCTTATATTGGGACCTGAACTTAGCAATTGTTCTCACATTGAGGTCTGAACTTGGCAATTATTCCTTCATTGAGGCCTAAACTTTAGGGTTTTAAGGGAATATCAAGGACTAACTTGGAAAAAATTAGGCTCCAATATGATAACAGTTGCTAATTTCAAGGCCTAACTTATACCAAAAAAATAGTTCAAGCCCCAATGTAGGAGCAATTGGCAAGTTTAGAGTCTAACTTAAGAGCAAAAATAAATTCAGACCTCAATATAAGAATAATTGTCAAGTTTAAGTCCAAAAAATAATTTAACCCATTACAAATTTAAGAGGAAATTATTTTCTTTTGTTTTAATTTTAGAACTCTTTCATCCATTCATAATTTCTTATTATCTAATAGATTTTATGAAAATCACAATGTGACACCAATTCAATCAGTAAAGTAATAATATAAATATACTATTTTATTATTATTTGATATCTATATTGGACATATGTATTAAAAAAAATAGCATTCAATGATGTGAAAAACTTAAGTGTTAATGCATTATTTGAGATTTGAACTTAGTAATTGTTCCTACATTAAGATTTAAACTATTGTTTTACCTAAATTAGCCTATGAATTTAGCAGTTGTTCCTACGTTCCTGCGTTGAGTCCTAATGCAGGAATAATTGTCTAATTAATGCCCTATTGTAAGAACAATTGCCAAATTCAAAGATTGACTTAAACAAAACAAAAAAAAATTCAAATCCTAATGCAGAAACAATTATGAATTTGGGGCTCCAAACATTTTTGAAAAGTTTGAACTTGTGATTCAAGTTCTATCAACACAAATTCCAACATTTAAGTGCGTATATATTCAAGATAAAGGTAAGGCAATCCATATTAAACGTTGCATACACATAGAAAAAACCTTTTATCACATATACGACATTGATTATTATGCAATTTGTGGAAGACAGTAGACGTATAAAGAATTACAATAATACATCTGTATATATGAAGGAGAAATATGATGCAGAAACCTGAAAATTAAGCAGCATGGGGAACTGGAGATGCATATGCACCACCTGATCTAGGTGTAGGGTTCCAAACACCATAATCCTCAACAAAATAATTAGGTTTTTCATATTCCTCTACACCTGCTTTCCCTTGCAACTCCTTGTTTTTGATCTCATTGAAGGAAATAGATGTTGCTGATGAAGATGGTGACAATGGCGATGATTCATCAGTTGCTATTATGGTGATCATCGATGTCATTATAATAACCATCATTGTCACAATAAAGATATGCATCACTGACCTCTCACTTAACCTAGACATGCTTATCTTATGTCTTGCTTTGGCCCTTATGAATTGCAACCTTTGATTTCATCTAATAAGAGTTCAATATCCTTTTTAAAATGTATGTCATATTTTTCATTTCAATGGTAATGTGTATATACATGTATAGGGTTAAATCACTTTTTAGGGTCGAAATTTGACAAATTTTCCCATATTAGGGTCTGAGCTTTTTTTGTTTAAAGGCCCTTAACTTGATAATTGTTTTCACATTGGGGATTAAACTTTTTTTTATTTAAGTTAGGCCTTGAACTTGACAATTATTCCTATATTGGGGCTTGAAATTTTTTTGTCCAAGTTAGTCCTTGAAAGACCTAGAGTTTAGACTCCAACTTGAGAACAATTGCCAAGTTTTTCCCCCAATATTGGAACAAATGCCAAGTTCAGAGTGGATAAAAAAAAAGTTCACGCCTAATGTGAGAACAATTGCCTAGTTCAAGCCTTAATGTAGGAACAATTATCAAGTTTAGGGTCTAACTTAGATCATAAAAAAGTTCAAGCCCTAATGTAGAAAAAGTTGTCAAGTGTAGGTCCTAAATATTAATTTAACCCGTATGTATATAATTTGTGGAAGTTAAGAGTTTGTATCGTGTCAGCCTCAGAGGAAACAATAGCAATGCTCGAGTTATATTGATTTTCCCTCTTATCATGCCCAATAGATGATTGTAGTCATCGTTTTTGCATGTGCTAAATATTGCAAGTTAATATTTTGTTAGGTAAAAACACTTGATGTCTCAATTTTGATATCGAGTAAATTGATCTATTAAAAAATTAGAGCAATTTAATTTCCATCAATTTTAAAATTGAAAATTTGAGGACAATTAATCATGACATTAATATTTTCTCTCAATTGTATATAATTGCGATTGGTATAATAATAAATTTATCCCTTGGTGTTTATATATTCTACGTCAACGTTGACCTCATGTATAAATGTTGCTCGCTAAATTTGTTAAATCAATATCAAATTGATAGAATGAGTAAACTTTTAGGGCTAAATTTGTTATTATACCATTAAAATGTGTACAATTGACGACAAACATCTATGCTGTAATTAATTGTTCTTAGTTGCTAACTTTCAAATTGATAAGGATTAAATTGTTTTGATTTTTTTAAAGGAACCAATTTATTCAATATTGAAATTGAGAGGAACTAAAGAATTTTCTTTTACCATTTTGTCATAACTTTTATATGCCATTGTTAATTATAATTTTAAAAATAAAATAAATTTAGTTATAAATTTTTTATGACATGTCATTAACTTATCATTTTTAGTTATTAATTAGTGTTTTTGCACCAAAAATCAGCGCTTTAAGATTGTAGAGATAACCTTGGAAAGTTGATAAGATTATTATTGTTCAATAGTAAGGATATCTTGAAGAGCATAACTTCTAGATCCAAATTCAAACATTGTTAAGGAGTCCGCTTCTTCACATTTTTTTTGAAACACACAAATGCTTACCCTTTTGGTTGAACAAACAATGCCGTGCAAGTAGCTCTCTAGTTATCAAAATGTTTGGTGAGTGTAACTTCCGAGTAATCTCCACCATGTCCACCATCTTTGTATCTTCTCTCTCTCCCCCCATTATTCACTAACGTGTTTACATAATTTCCCTCGTTTCCACTACTTATTACTTTCAGTATGTTCACTCCTACTTATTTTGTAATCCCCTTTCATTGTAACTTAAACATTCTTAAATTTTCTCTATAACTTTCTCTTTACAATAACTATAAACCATTACAACTTTCATCATCCTTAATCATCCAAAGTTGTACTTGATTTTCAAGGTCTACTCTAATCTTTACAGCTTTGACAAACAATATTCATTGGAAGAGAATATTACTATGTCTAAATTCACTCAAAACTTAATATTCCATTGCCAATACTCAAAGTCAAGTTTCTTCCTCCCAAGCATGTGTAGGTTGTCTTTAAATTTGTTTTGATTTAAAATATCTTTCTATGTTTGAACTTATGTAAATATATTTCAATTATCGATTCAATTGCTGATTGCAATCATCACAACCCTTAAAAAGCTCTATCAAATTTATAATCCAACAATTATCTTCTCAATAAAGACTCAAGTTTTTGAGTTCAAATTATGATCTATAATAGCCAAGTCATAAGGTGAACATTTTTTTTTGGACAACATTCACTTTTTTTTTTGTCATGATTTACTTAATGTATCACATACTAACTCCATTAATGTTGATATGGGACAACTTAAGTTACCTTTTAATGATTTTGTAGTTGTTATTAGCAAATTCAGCTAGTTGCTACTGTTAAATTAATCAATCACGCACTTAGGTTTTTGTAGAAATCACATTGATTACATTTAATAAAGAATAAATTTAAATTTACGATTAAGAACATTTAAAATATATATTTTTATTTTAATAACAAAAATTAGTAGTGTCATCAATGTGAACTCACTAATGTTATTATAAAAATAGAGACATCATTAAAATATCAAAATTTAAAATAATAGAAGAAAATCACAATTAAACCAATAAAAATAACAGGTTAAAATATGTTCTAAGTCCAATACTCTTTTTACATTTGAAATTTAGTCCTACTTTTTTTCAAGGAATTTAGTCCTCTACCTTTTGAATTTAAAATGTAAGCCCAATTGTTAATCGTTAAATTCAAGATCATAAGAACGCTATTTTTTGTTACATGGTTACTAAATTTTAATTTCAAAATGTTACAACAACAAACCTGAATAGAATAAACTTTAAAATTTAAAAAGTAAATGGATTAAATTCTTGAAAATAAAAGTAGAATTTTCAAATGTACAAAGAGTACAGGGACCTAAAACATATTTTAACAAAAAAATAAAAGGTAAAAACACTTCTTTGGTCCTTCTCAATTTCGATATCGAGCAAACTGGTCACTCTAAAAAAACTTGAAGCAATTAAATATCTATCAATTTCAAGAGTGAGCAAATAAGGACAATTAACCACCACGTCAATGTTTTCCATCAATAGCATGTAATTTTGATTGGTATAATAATAAATTTACCCTCACTTGTGGGCTAAATTTGGTAAATCGGAACAAAACTGACAGAATGTGTAAATGTTGCAAATTAAATTTGTTAAATCAAGTCCAATTGACAAAATACATAGAGTTGGAGAGCTAAATTTATTATTATGCCAATGAAAAATATGTATAGTTGACAAAAAACATTAACGGTTGTAATTAATTATCCTTAGTTACTTATTTTTGAAATTAAAAGAGATTAAATTGCTCTAATTTTTTTAGAGAGACCAATTTACTCAATATCAAAATTAATAGAGAGTATTGAGGTTTTTTTCAATGATGTTTGAACTGGGTCGACTAGATAGACCAAGAATCGGCTAGGATACTCGTCTTGGCTGGAGATAGTATTGAACTAGTTGGATCATGAACTAGTATACACCAATTGAATCAACTTAAAAAACAGTTAAATCAAATTTTAAAAAGAAAATATTAAAGTTTTAATATTTTTTTTATCGAATCAGTGATTTAACCAATTCGACCATTATTCCGGTTCTAAAAATAACGGTTCCTTTTACCTAAATAAAACTACGGATTAGATCGACAATGAGATAAAAATGGGATGATGGCGACAGTGTTCAAAACAAAGACTATGCGGGTCAAAAAGGTAATTTCGCCAATGTTCCTATTTTAGTTAAGAGTTTAGCGGTTATATTTGAAAGGTCGGTACGGTTCCAAGTCAGAAAGAGAGGCCGAAGCGAAGAAACCAACGGCCATTGCAAATTTGCCTTGGCATTTGCCATTGCCGCCTTCTTCTTCTTCTTCAACTCTCTTTCTCTTCTTCTTCGTAACGCACTGTTAGAGTCACATAGAGATAAAGTTTAGTTAATTTTGTTTCTTTTTTTCGCTTTTGATTCATCCATTTTTAGCGGTTTCTCGCTACGTTTGTTTTCTTGGATCATTTTTACTCACTACAAATGTTTTCTTCTTTTTAATTGAAGTCTCATTCTCTTTTCAGTTTTTTTCATTTTTCTGAATTGAAAGCTCGAAGCGCTTCGTTTGAATTGAAGCTCGAAGGTGAGAGGATCTGTTTGATTATGTTTGAATTTTTGAAATGGTTTCTCGTTTAGCATTAATGTAGATGTATAGTTCTTACGTTTTGATTTGGAAATTGGAAGCATCAATGGAGAACATGTAAGTAATTGAAATTTTGACTTGAGATTTCATGCTTCTGGAATGCAGCCCCGCGAAAAAGAAGGCTTCGAAGCAGAGGAAACAACGCGATTTCTTGTTCTAAGGTGATTTCTATTTTCATTTTTTCAGTTTGATGAATTGAAAGTTCGAAGCGCTTCGTTTGAATTGAAGCTTGAAGTTGAGAGGATTTGTTTGAATTGCATTGATTTCTTCGTTTTATTTATTTATTTTATATTTGAACTTTTGATATTGTTTCTCGTTCGGCATTAATGTAGATGTATAATTTATACGTTTTGATTTGGAAATTGGTAGGACCAATGGAATATACAAGTATTTGAAAATTTGACTCGAGATTTCATGTTTCTGAAGTGCAGCCCCGAGAAAAATAAGGCTTCGAAGCAGAGGAAACGATGCGATTTCTGGTTCTAAGATGATTTCTCTTTGCTTTTGTATGCTTGAATAGAAGCTAGAAGGCCCGAAAAAGAAGGCTTCGAAGCAGAGGAAACGACGCGATTTCTGGTTCTAAGGTGATTTCTCTTTGCTTTTGTATGCTTGAATAGAAGCTAGAAGGTGTGAGGATTGTTTGAATCGCATTAATTTTGTTTCGAATTTTTGAAATTGTTTCTCATTTCGAATTAACGTAAATGTATAATTCTTACGTAGATCAATGGAACATACAAGTATTTGAAATTTGACTCGAGATTTCATGTTTTGAAGTACAGCAAAGGCTTAGAAGAAGAGGAAACAACGCGAATTCTGGTTCTGGGGTGATTTCTCCTCGCTTTTTGTTGCTTGAATTGAAGAAGCTCCAAGGTAAGAGGATTGTTTAAATCGCATTAATTTCTTTTTTGATGTTCGAATTTTGAAATTGTTTCTCATTTAACATTAATTCTTACGTTTTCTCTTTTTTTTTTTTTTAATTTGGTAGGTTGAATGGAACATACAAGTATTTGTAATTCGTCTCGAGATTCCATTTTTTAAACTACAGCGAAAAAGGCTTCGAGGATACAGTGCGTTTGAAGGATCTTTTTAGGCAGGTTTAGATGGCATTGAAAATTTGATTATATTTTTGTGAAAAAGAACAAAAAAAAAAGGGTTAGGATAAGAGAGAAACTGGGAACAATGATTGAAGATTCAGAATTTCAAGGGCCAGGAGAGAAAATTTTCGTTTCTGTTAGAATAAGGCCATTGAACGATAAAGAGAGAAAATCTGATTGGGAATGCATTAACAATGACACCATTATTTTCAAGAATAGCTTGCCTGAACGCTCTATGTTCCCTGCCGCTTACACATTTGGTACGCATTTCCCCTGTTTTTTTATCCATTTTGTTAACATAGTAAACATAATTTGCTTGTCTTTTCATTGTGAAACAATATTTGGAATTGAGATTGTCTTCTAATCATGGTAATCTTCTCAATTTTATTGTGAATAGACAGAGTATATGACTGTGACTGCCCTACGAAACAAGTATATGATGAAGGAGCTAAACACATTGCACTTTCAGTACTAAATGGCATCAATTGTAAGTAATCTTTGTTTCTATTTCATGGTATGTATAACTATTTAATAAAATGGATGTTTTTAGTGATGGGTTTTTTCTTTTTTTTACCTTCAGCAAGCATATTTGCATATGGGCAAACAAGTAGTGGAAAGACATATACAATGAGGGGAATCACTGAATATGCAGTAGCAGATATATATGATTACATTGAAAAGGTAAAATGATAAACTTTGGGATCACTTTTTTTCTTACTATAATGTAGGAAAATAACATTTTTGTTCTGATCAATATCTTAGCATAAAGAAAGAGAATTTGTGGTGAAATTCTCTGCCATGGAGATTTATAATGAAGCTGTGAGAGATCTCCTTAGCTTGGATAGTACCCCACTCAGACTCCTAGATGATCCAGAGGTCAAATTTCTTTTTCCCTTCTTTAACCTTTCCGGTCGCCTTTCCGCATGAGCATTACCTTACCAATACTGATACCGTTTTTTTCCATTCACAGAGGGGAACCGTTGTGGAGAGACTAGCCGAGGAGACTCTAAGAGACAAGGACCATCTTGAGGAGCTCCTTTCTATATGTGAAGGTGAAGTGTTTCTAAAACACCATTGATCTTGTCTCATTTTCTTTTGTTTCACTGGATGGCATTTTTATATGCATTTTGGCATACATGTTTGCACAGCTCAAAGGCAGATAGGAGAGACCGCTTTGAACGAAACTAGCTCGAGATCGCATCAGATTTTACGGCTGGTAGGCATCCTGTACTTGACTATAAACCTTCTTTATCAATGTTGTGCTAGCCTTACAGCTACATTTAATGATGTTATTTGCAGACGATTGAAAGCTCAGCTCGTGAATATGCCGGAGCCGAAAATTCAAGCATTCTTTCAGCTTCCGTGGTATAATACAATTACCTTCTTAAAACACTAAGGCAGTTGTGTTGTAAGTTGAATAAGTAATGAAATTTAACTTGGGGTTTCTTATACAGAACTTTGTTGATTTAGCTGGAAGTGAGCGTGCCTCTCAGACCTTATCTGCTGGTACAAGATTGAAAGAAGGCTGCCACATAAATCGGAGTTTATTAACTCTCGGAACTGTGATTCGCAAACTAAGGTTGAACAGCTTTCTTTTTTTCTTCAATTTTGGCATCTTTAACTCATATACACAGCATAATATTGTTTATGACCATTTTACAAGGCACTATATTTTGCAGCAAGGGAAGAAATAGCCATGTACCTTACAGAGACTCTAAGCTAACACGCATACTCCAGAATGCCTTAGGAGGCAATGCCAGAACAGCCATCATTTGCACTATGAGTCCCGACCGCAGTCATGTCGAGCAATCGAGAAACACTCTCTCATTTGCGAGTTGTGCTAAAGAGGTAACAACTAATGCACAGGTCAATTTAGTTATGTCAGATAAGGCATTAGTAAAGCAATTGCAAAGAGAATTGGCTAAACTGGAGAATGAAATGAAGAGCTTGGGATCAGCTCCAGTCAAACGTGATACTGCTAGCTTGCTAAGAGAAAAAGAGCTACTCATTGAGCAGGTGATTGCAGGAACTTGTATGTTCAACGCAGGAAAATAAGAACATGTCATAACATACACGATTTACACATGTTAAACCTTGCTTTTTCTCTGTTTGAGAATCTACAGATGGCCAAAGAGATTGAAGAATTGACTCGACAACGTGATCTAGCTCAATCTCGAGTTGAGAATTTGCTTCTGTCGGTTAGAGAAGTTCAAATGCTAAAGAGTGGAGAATATTCATCGAATTCGTCAGAAGTGACCAATGTTCCATGTACGGTTGATTACAGCAATCATAAGGATATTGTTACACCTAGTGTGCCTATAACCAACAACAACAACCAATATGATGGGCATCCAGAGAACTCTGAAGAGGAATGTCATCTCGATGGCATCACTACGAAGTTCGTTGAGCCTGATCCAAGCAAGGGTTGGGACAAGGTTGCTCAAAAAATAGATGAAAAGTTCGAAGATAACTGCAAGGAAGTTCGATGCATTGAATTCGAAGATTCGAGTATTGAGATGAATGAAAAAGAAAAAGTTGCCTCTTTGAATCCTGAGAACAATGAAGGGAAACCAACCGTTGAAACCAATGAGTTATGGACCGATCATGTGGAAGATAGAAAACCGGCCACGAAGGATGCTGTTATCAAGGAAATCGAAGCTGATAATTTATCAGCTGATCCTGAGGAAGAGCAAGGAAAAGTATCCCTAACCGAGACAGAACCGAGTATCGAAAAGCAGGAAGGTGATGACTTGTCCAGTAATCCAAAGGAAAATGTAGAAGATTTACGATCAAGTCATGTTAATAAAGATGAAACTTGTGAGGCATTGAAACAAAAAGTACAGGAACTACAAAAGACCATTAAGTTCCTTGTTAGGTATCACATTATGGGGGATTCACCTGCTTTATTAGATGCAGCTAGCTCCGCTAGTAGCATGAGTAGGAGCAGAAGCTGTAAGGCGATCGTCACGACAATGCCATCTTCACCTAGGTTCGAGAAATCACAACAGAATGAAACCGTACCCACTTTCACAGAAGCTGAAAAGGACTTCATCGAAAGAGCTAAAACCCTTTCTCAAAAGCTTTCTAACTCGAAAGACGATAACAGAAATGCAAAGATGTCTAGATGTAACTCTCAAGCTTCTATTACTAGTGGTTCCACTGAAGAACAAAGTGTAAAAGATATTGATGTGGAAGAAACCTGTAGTGAAGTCAATTTTCCTCCTCGACCATGGAAATCATTTGCTAGTGGTTCCAAGAGAAGAACTTCCTTCTCCATTGATTTTTCCGAAGGTGGTAGTGACACAAAAACATGTCAAGAAAAGCAAATTGATAAGAATTTGGTGATGAATATTTCCTTCCTTTTCTCCATTTTTTTCTACTTCAAAATGAATACATGCTGCAATGCTTTGTTGTTTAGCTACTAACATATGTTTGATGGTAGGTACCTGAAACCAAGACTGAGAACTCACAGGAAACTAACCATTCTACGAAACTGCACTCGAGTTGGCCTGAAGAATTCGAGAATCTGCAGAGAACGATAATCGAGCTTTGGGATAAATGCAACGTACCATTAATCCACAGAACCTATTTCATCTTGCTTTTCAAAGGTGATCCTTCTGATTCTGTGTATATGGAGGTAGAGCTCAGAAGATTGTCTTTTTTGAAGAACTCAATGTCTTCATTGGGAAGAAATGGTTGGAAAGATAGTCCAATTGACACAGCTGCTTCAAGGTAAAATTTCTAAGATTCTCTTACATACAAGTAGTGTAATGCACATTTATCTCTACTTAAACCAAAAACTCTAACTCAAAAAATTCAATTGAATTAATTCCTACTCAAATTCTATTTAGTTTAGTTGAATCATAAATTATGATTTAAGATTCCCTTAATTGAACATAACCCCGCACATTTGGCCATATTTATCATACACTTGTTCGAACTTAAAAATTCATCCTAATCAACACGAACTCAAATTTATCTAATTTTAAAAAGTCAACTTGACATTTATAATTTACGATTCTCTTAGTTGAACATAACAATGCACATTTAGCCTTATTTAAACTTGTCAAACTCTTGTATGAATCTGAAATTCGTCTTTATTAACTCAAATTCAAATTCGATCGACTTGATTTAATTGAATTCAATGATTTGAATCAGTCAGCTCAAATTCAAATTAATTCAAACTTAACCAAAAAGTGTTAGCTGCAATTATAATGTATATTGCACTCCAAAAATAAAACCGTGTCAAACCTTGAAAACAACATTGTTAAAACAGATAACTAAACTTCATAACTTAGACCATAAAATGGACATAAAATATATTAAAATAATATCTAAGCTCAAAATAATTTAAACAAATATCTTAAATAACTCAAATTCAAAATAAAGAGAACCTATAATTACCTAACTAAAAATAATAACATCAAATTCCAACCGAAAACAACTTTAACTTAGAACAAACCATACCCAATTCATATGTCTAGATTATGCACTAGGGGCCAAGGGAGGGGTGCTGCAGGGTCCGGGGCACCCTAATGAGAAATTGCTTCTTTAAACCCTTAAATTTATAAAATATTAAGTTATGATAAAATTATAGTTTTCTCTCCTAAAAATGCTAGAATTTTAATTTAGTCCTTTTGAAAACCATAAAGATATAAGTCAATATAGGGTAAAATTACATTTTAGCTCTCGTAAAAGTATATAATTAATTTCAATTCCTAAAAAAATTCTGACTTGAAATATGGAAACAACCTTTTAGACCTGATTGAATATAAAGTAATTGGTTTAATGGTGACAGTGCAAAGGATTTGATGCGTGAGAGAAGAATGTTATACAAGCAAATACAGAAGAAGTTCTCGAAAAAACAGAGAGAGGAACTATACAAGAAGTGGGGAATTGGGTTGAACACAAAGCAGAGGAGCTCACAGTTAGCCCGCCGTTTATGGACAAACACACAAGACATGGGACATGTGAAGGAAAGTGCAGCTCTGGTAGCCAAGTTATTGGGTCTTGTGGAACCAAGTCAAGCACCCAAGGAAGTAGTTGGACTCAGTATCTTGCCCCGATCCGTAACCCGAAGATCCAGCAGCTGGAAAAATGTCATTCCTCCTCTGTTATAGAAGAAGGTAGAGAGCAGCACAACATATTACGGATAAAACTTTAGCTCCGGTCACCTGCAGGCTTAACGAGACCTTGCTCATGGGCGGATTGTGACACATACACTATATAGATTGATATATATATATATACTTTGCAGGGTGGTGGTGAAATGAAATCATCTCAATTTCTAAATTGGGAGCTGCACATTGACCAGACTTTTTAGTAATAGATTCAATTTGTTGTATTTTATTTTTTACTATAAATTCTTATTGTTGTATTTTATGTGTGAATTGCCAAAGAATGTAATAATGGAATGGAGTTTTTATTTGATTAATCACAACATGCTTAATTCTATTGAGGTAATTTTAAAATCTTGAGATAGTTGAATTTACTTAATAAATTAGTGTTGATGTTGAGTTAGAACAGAGGTACGTGACGTTTGATCATGTACCAAAAAATTATCAACCATATCCTATTGGCAGGGTTTGAATCTTAAAATAGAAATCAGTGTGGGGAAGAGATATTATAATCTATGCCAATGTGACGCTTCCATTTTATAAATTCAATTGTTGTGAAAAATCTATTATAATTTAATTCATTAAGATATACGATTTTTACTAATAAAATTTAATATTAAATAATCTCATAAATTCTTTTTTTTTCATATAAAGACCGGTGCTTTAATCAAAATTTCTTTTGAAAATTTCTACAAGTGATTGCTAAGACTTATTTAAAATCGTAGTTAAATTTCTTTTGGTACTTAAATTATCTTTTTTATATTGTAATGAATAAAATAATAAATTTGGATAGTGAATTAAACATTATATAAATCAAGAGTTGGTGAATATTATTATATGATTATATTGATTCTCCATCACTGTGTCATTTCGGTCATCTATTAATTTTGATCCGAATTCAAAATTTTACTTTGATTAATCTAAACCTATATCCAACTCTATATGATTCATTAACTTGAACTTTTCAAACTTGAACATAAATAAAACGTAATTAAAAATCATTGAACTAAAAACTACATGAATCCGAGTGTTAAACACAAATGATAATAATCTTACTAAAGCAACGAATGATTTAAATCCGAGTAGTTGATGAATAAGCAACGCTAATAGTTGACAAAAAGAGCCGAAGAGAGAATCATTAAAATTAATTGTGATGCATCTCTGGGATAATCCCATGGCAGGTATTGTGATGGTGTGCCGTGATTCAAATGGTGCCATAGTTGATGCCTGAGATTTTATTCGAAATTTTCTCAATCCAGGTCATTTTCTTTCCTGTTCTTTTATCAGTAGAAATGAAAATAAACTAATTGATAGGATAGCCATTTATACTAGGAGATGAAACTACCCACCTAACTGGGTGGTCTACTGATTGGAAATGTTTTCCACTAAGTTTTCTCCTATGTTTTATCTCGGATTTTCAATCAATTTGCTGATTGACTAGTTAAAATGACTTCCGATAAAGAGACATGTTTGTAAGTTTTTTAAATAAAATAAAAGAATTATTGTTTTTAGATTCATGCTCTTCAAATTGTGGAATTAGTGTTCCAAAAAAGGGTTGAGTTAGAGGTTTTGACTTTTGATATGGTGGCGACTTTTGGAGTAGTTATCTAAGATATTCTCACTTAGGGATTTACTTGATTTATTTGCTAGTTATGAAGATGGTTCGATTCTTTGGTGGGATATACTGTATCCTGGGGTTCCTCTAACTTCTGTGAAGTTCCATTCAGAGCCAGGTGTGCCACCCAGAATATGGGAGACTCCTCATGTATTAGGCTTCATCTTATTCTTCCTTCACTAATTTCTTTTTCTTCATAAAATATGTTTTATTCTTATTCTCTACACAGTTCTAAGTTTATGCATTGATGGATCATGCAATGGAGGTATCTCCGGGGCAGCAGATGACAAGATTGTACTTTACAATTTAGATTATCCCACGGTAATTCTCGTTGAAACCCCCCTATGAACTGGTTGCTAACAAGATATATCGCAACCCCTCTAGCAGCCTTCTTTTAGTTATGACCAATGCATTTTTGTTCAAAATCGTTAGCCAAATTGATCCTATGGTGTTTATTTACGATTATTTGCATTTGAATGCTTTTGCGGATCCAGTAATGTCAAAGAGTGACATTGGATGAACCATAGTGCTAGCTTTGCGAGCATGTTTTTTCGCATTAATCTTAGTCTCCATCATGATAGAGGCAAACAAAAAGTGGATTCCTTTGAATCCTTTAATACGATAAAAGGGCCGGTAGAGTCCTTTGCTTAACCATAGTTCTGGCTTCACAGAGCATAAAGCATAAATCACGCTATTTTCTCTTATGCGTCTTATCATGTTATTCTTCATGTAGGGTTCTTGCGTTGTTAAGAAAGAAATTAGTCTGGAAAGGCCAGGCATATCGAGCACTGCAACTCGGCCTGATTCTAAAATTGCTGCAACTGCTGGCTGGGACCATAGGTTTGTATCCACCTTGCATCCTCTTTTTAAATTCCTGAATCATCTATATTTCGGATGCTCTTCAGGCGTTCATCCTCAAAGTGAATCTCGATTACTCGATTTAATTTGCAATTTTAGTTGCTCTAGGGGAAACCATGTAGTTCGATCTCAGATTATCTGCAAAGGGTTGCTATTAACTTGCTTTTTTAACTTCACTCATGGCTGCAGAGTTCGAATATACAATTATCGCAAAGGAAATCCTCTGGCAATTCTGAAATATCACCACGCTAGGGTATGATGAAAGATTTACGAGGCTAAAATTCGGACATTTTATTTGTTCTTTTAATCCATCTGCTGTGACCTCATTCAATGTGTTCATGATCTGACGGGCTATAACTCCCGTATTTATAACTCCGCATGTATCATGCTATTCTTCACTCGCATTAATTATTCCATGTTATTGTATCATGTTGTACTAAAGTCGAAAATGAAATTATCTACCCTTGCTGTGTAACTCTGTGTCGTATTCGACCAACCGCAAGCTAATGGCCTCCACATCGGAAGACACGACTGTTGCACTATGGGAATTATATCCTCCTCAAACTTGAAACTGAACTGGATGATATATATATGTATCAATATGTTCATATTGTTTTATGCCGTCTCAGGCAGGTGCAGGTGTCACGGTATGCTTGTGAGCAAGCCATCCAAAGGTGTCTAGGCCTGTGACACAGGGTCTTGGTATGTTAAAGAGAAGTTACTGCAATAATTGAACTTGGTGTCGAACCAACCAATCGGTCAGCTAATGTATGGGGTCGATTGATTATACTGGTTTTTTTATAACCGAGCTAGTCAAACTGATCGGATGTTTTCTCCTGTTGTAGAGCAGTTTTTTTCCCCTCTTAAATCAAGTTTTAGAGCAAATCAGGTTGGATTTTTCATTAAGGTTTTCTTGAGTTCGCTAGCAAACTCAAACCAATGGTTTAACAATTAGTACGATGAATTGACATCCATTAACGAGTAGAAAAATAGATTTAGATACAAACCAATTCAACGGTTTTATATTTTAATAAAATAGATAATGCTTTTGTCTGGCTTGATTTAATGTAATCAAACTGTTTTTATTTCTCTTCACTAAAAAAATACTCGGACTATCTTAAAAGCCAAAAATAATCTAAACTCAAAATGATTCGAGATTAAAATATTACTGAAATATATAAAAGAAAAAGGTGGTTTAAGAAAAAAAACAAATTCTAAAAATGGGCCCTCAGGCCGAGCCACGTTTGGAAGAAAGGTGGGCACCTTTGAAGCAAAGAAGTGGGTCATCTCCCAACGGAAAGCCCTCGGAAAAAGCATATGGGTAGTCACACATTTTTCATCCCAATTTATCCCATAATTCGGTTGGGTTCGATTTTTTTTAAAATATGATAATTTAATTTTTTACATTATTTTATAAATTTTCAAAATCTTGTACATTAATTTTGTGTTTTAATTTTTGAAAAAGAAATGTATAAAAATTTTAAGGTATTTTTATTATTTTAAAATGTTTAATTTTATAAAAAATTATAAATTAAAAAGATAGAGTTGGGCTCAATTCAAATTATCACAATTTCTTTCACAACACAGGCCAATAATGCAGTCTGCCATTATTGAATATATGTACTTTTTTTTGAGAAATAATATATACATATATTTAATTTGTGTCTTTGTGTTTGCTATTTTTTACAAATATAGGTCAAATTTTAGAAACATTTGTGTTTATTATATGCATAACTTGAATCTAACGTGTTAAGAAAATTATTTTTTAATATGTCAAATCTAAACTATTCTTACGGTCAGTACATATTTATACTCCATATTAGATTTGAGTTAATATTTAACTTCTAAATTAATTACTAAAAGCGGAATAACTTGATTGACACTTTAAGAACACGATTAAAACATTTTTGAAGTTCGGAAATCAACTTAAGTTAGCTAATTATTAATTAAAGGGTAAACTATAAAAATAGTCACTTTTGTTTGTCTCGGATTATATTTTAGTCATTTATATTTGAAATATTACATTTTAGCCACTTACGTTATGGTTTTGTTACGAAGTGGTCACTCTATCGTTAAACTCCGTTACCTCCCTAACGGCAGTCTTACGTGGCAGTCCAAATGGGTTTTAAATGCCAACTTGGATGTCCTACGTGACAGCCCAATTTATATTTATTTAATTAAAAACATATTTTCATCCCAACAAATTAGACATCTAAGTTGGCATTTAAAACCGATTTAGACCGCCACGTAGGACTGCCGTTAGGGAGGTAACGGAGTTTAACGATAGAGTGACCACTTCGTAACAAAACGATAACGTAAGTGATTAAAACGTATGACTATTTTTTTTAATTTACCCTTAATTAAATGGTTCTTTTTGATAAATTAACAATGAATGAAGGAAGCATCTTATCTTAAAACATGCATTAATAATATTCTTTATGATAATGATTGGCTGCGTGTTTTCTGCATTGTCAAACTTTGATTTTTGCAGATTTTAAGACCCAGGGACCTGAAAACAGGGACCAAAAGCAAATTAATTTTAAAACAAATCAATTTTGTTGTGTGGAGGGATGAGGAGTTTGATTTTTTAATTAGTTTGGGATTTCAATGAAAATAATAATAATATTGAAAGAGTTTATTTTCTATATGAAGTATTACTCCAATTCGACTTTATATTTAATTGAGATCATTATATCTTTCAGATATTGAAAATCACCGATAAAAAATATTTGAAAATATAAATCTAGCACGTTTCAATGTTCGTGTAGTAGTTTTTGTTTCATACCTATATTCAATTTGATATTTTAGTTTTATGTACCATAATCGAGAACAATTTTATTATGATAAATTGGTAGTTACCCAACTATTGGTAATTTTTTGATTTTTAACTATAAAAATTATAAAATGGTCACTCAACTATTTGATTTTGATTTTTTTGTCACCAATTGTTAAATGATTGATGACAATGATAACTTTGAAATTGATATAATAGCAACTTTAACCATCAACATTTATACATTGTGTGATTTGGTCTTCTTTGCGCTTTATTTTCTTTGTAACCCTTTTACCTAAAAAGCTAAAAAACAATTTTATCGGCTAAATTTTATCAAAATATACTAAAATGAAAACACCCCAAAATTCAAGATAATAATTCTTAGTTTTTCTCATTCTTTTACCATTTTTAAAATTAACCTCAACGTCACAAAAGAAAAAAACAAGATTGCAAAAATACCAAATTATACAATGTGTAAATATTAAGGGTTAAATTTTGTTTAGAACTAAGACTCAATTGACACAATATATAAATGTTAAGGGTCAAAGTTATTATTATACCAACTTAAAAAGTTGCCCAGTTAATTTTTATTAATAATTTAACGATCGGTGACCAAAAAAAGAAATAGTTAAATAGTTAAGTGATCATATTGTAATATTTCATAATTAAGTGATTCAAAATAAAATTTATAAATAATTTACTCTTTTATTATTCATTTATTTCTAATATTATACCTTAATCCAAACCTTCAAATGCAGTACAATATGGACTAAAATCAACTTTTGACTTTTTTTCTTCTAAGTATATAATTTATGTTTATAGCAATTAAAAGTGTTTTAAATGCTAAAAGAAGCCCTTTTCATTTTGCCTCCTCTTTTAGGAATATAAAGAATTAGAAATTAGTGCCTTTAAAGAAAAGTCTATAATTAAATTGAAGCGATGGATTGAACTAGTTAAATCGAGAATAAATCGAAATATTAATTTAAAGTGAATGGTTAGATTGATTGATTTATGAATTGCTTGAATCGGTTAAATCGATTATTTTTATTTTTAAGTTTTTATGCTTTTATTTAATTAAATCAACCAACCAATCAAATTAAAAACGATAATTTGATTTGTTTAACCATTGGTGCGATTTTGGGTGCTTTAATTTTTTACTGTAGGTAATTAATAATAAAAAATAAAATTAAATAATAATTAAATGGATGTAAGCAGTGGGTTTTAAAAAAGTGTGGAAAAATGGAAAATAAATAAAAAGAAAGAAGTCACCTTTGTTGTGCAACGTATGGCGTCGTTTCCATCAAGTTCCAATCTTTACAGTCACTGAGTGGTAGCACACGCTCCCTCTGTACTTCCACCATTCCCACCTTTCTAAAGCTCTCCCACTTCCCCATAATCCCATACCCAAACTCTGTTTCTTTTTCTTTTTTGTTTCTCTATGGAAATAACGGCTAATGCAATCATCTTCTTCTTCCTTACCCTCTTCACCTTCAACCTCGTCATCCCATTTTGTTCCGCTCAGCATCACAGCACCGTCACTTTATCAGAGATCCAAGCCCTGACGTCATTCAAACGGAGCGTTTTCAGTGACCCTTTCGGCGTTCTCGATGGTTGGGATGAGTCCACGCCGTCGGCTCCCTGTGACTGGCGAGGTGTTGTTTGTTACAACCGCCGTGTCTTCGAGCTACGCTTACCTCGACTTCAACTCGGTGGTCGACTTACTGATCGGTTATGCGAGTTACGTGAGCTAAGGAAACTCAGTCTTCATTCTAACAACTTTAACGGCTCTATCCCCGACGCGCTCTCTCAGTGCACTCTTTTACGCGCCGTTTACTTCCAGTACAACTCGTTCACCGGTAACCTCCCCGCTTCTGTTTTTAACCTCACGAATTTACAAATCCTTAATGTGGCTCATAATTATCTCTCCGGTAAGATCGCCGCCGTTATTCAACCGTCTCTCCGCTACGTCGATTTATCTTCAAACGATTTCTCCGGTGAAATGCCGTCGAATTTCTCGGCTGATTCTCAACTACGACTCATCAACTTCTCATACAACCGCTTTTCCGGTGAAGTTCCGGCGAGTATTGGTAACTTCCAACATTTACAATACCTCTGGCTCGACTCGAATCAGTTGTACGGAACTTTACCGTCGGCTATAGCGAACTGTTATTCGTTGATACATTTAAGCGTTGAAGACAATATGCTTAAAGGGCTACTTCCGGGAAGCATCGTCGCCGTTCCGAATCTTCAAGTGCTTGCTCTATCTCGTAACGGACTTTCCGGTCCGGTACCGGAAACCGTTTTCTGTAAACCGTCGGGGAATAAAACGGTGTCGTTGAAGATCGTGGAGCTTGGATTCAATGAGTTCACTGGAGTCATTAAGCCACGAAATAATGGAAGTTGCTTTGCGGCGCCGGCTATGGAGGTTTTGGACCTTCACGAGAATCACATCCATGGCGGTTTTCCATCTTGGTTGACCAGTTTGACCACGTTAAAAATATTAGATATTTCTGGAAACTTCTTCACCGGTTCATTACCGGTCGAAATTGGCAACCTTTTAAACTTACAAGAGCTTAGAGTAGCCAACAACTCGCTAAGCGGTTCAGTTCCGAGTCAACTCCTACAATGCCGTTCGTTAAAGGTCGTTGATTTTGAAGGAAACCGGTTCTCCGGCAACTTACCGGTCTTTTTAACCCAAATAAAGACGTTAAAAAGCCTATCTTTGGCCGGAAATTTGTTCTCAGGTTCAATTCCTGTCGGGTTTGGTAACATTTCAGGACTCGGAACGTTGAACTTGAGTGGAAATAACTTGACCGGAACTGTACCGGAAGATATACTCCGGTTGGGTAATTTATCCATTTTAAACCTTAGTCACAACAAATTTTCTGGCCAAATTCCGAATGGGGTTTCCGATTTATCAAGCTTGGTGGTTTTAAACTTAAGTGCTTGTGGATTTTCCGGGAAAATTCCTGGGAATATTGGGTCTTTAATGAAATTAACATCCCTTGATTTAAGTAAGCAGCAACTTTCCGGTGAATTACCTATTGAGCTTTTCGGGTTACCAAATTTGCAGATCGTTGCTTTAAACGAAAACAAATTATCCGGTGATATCCCCGAAGGTTTTAGCAGCTTGGTTGGTTTGCAATACTTGAATCTCAGCTGTAATGTGTTCACAGGTCAAATTCCAGAAACTTTTGGATTTCTTCATTCATTAATGGTGCTTTCACTGTCGTATAATCGAATTTCCGGTTTGGTCCCGTCGGAGCTTGGTAATTGTTCTCAGCTTCAAGTGATTCAGCTTCGTTCGAATCGATTGATCGGCAATGTAACGGCGGATTTCTCTCGGTTGTCTCGTTTAAAAGAGCTTGATTTGGGTTCTAACAAGTTAAATGGTGAAATCCCAGAAGAAATATCCAATTGTTCTTTGATGATTACTTTACTTTTAGATGGAAATCGTCTTACAGGTAACATACCAGATTCATTTTCAAACATGTCTAATTTGAAGTACTTGAATTTATCTAGAAATAATCTTGAAGGTGAGATTCCAAGTGGATTAGGTTCTTTATTCAATGATAGTTCTATATTTTCAATGAATGAAAATTTATGTGGTAAGCCATTGAATAATGGCTGTAAAAATGTGAGAAAAAAGAAACAGAGGAAGCTGATTTTGTTGATTGCTATGGTCGTTGGTGGTATTGGGCTATTTGTCATGTTTTGTTGCGGTTACATTTACAGTCTTCTACGGTGGTGGAAGAGGTGGATGACCGGAGAGAAGAAGCGGAGTACGGGTAGTGCTAGTTCGGGAGCAGATCGAAGTCGTGGAAGTGGTGAAAATGGTGGTCCGAAACTAGTTATGTTCAATAACAAGATAACATTAGCGGAAACGTTAGAAGCGACGAGGCAATTCGATGAGGAAAATGTGTTGAGTAGGGGACGATACGGACTTGTTTTCAAGGCTACGTTTCAAGACGGGATGGTGTTATCGATCCGTCGTCTTGTTGATGGAACGATCGATGAAGCTAATTTTAAAAAGGAAGCTGAAATGTTAGGTAAGGTAAAGCATCGGAACATAACGGTTCTCCGAGGATACTATGCCGGACCGCCTGATTTACGACTCCTTGTTTATGACTACATGCCTAATGGAAACTTAGCTACACTCCTCCAAGAAGCATCTCACCAAGATGGACATATGTTGAATTGGCCAATGCTTCATCTTATTGCCCTCGGCATCGCTCGTGGCCTATCGTTTTTGCACTCGTTGTCGATACTTCACGGTGACATTAAGCCGCAAAACGTCCTCTTTGACGCCGATTTCGAAGCTCATTTATCCGAGTTTGGACTCGAGAAACTCATAATGGCAACCCCAACGGAAGCTTCAACATCATCAACCGCGGTTGGTTCTTTAGGCTACGTAGCACCGGAAGCAGCTCTAACGGGACGACCATCTAAAGAAGCCGATGTTTATAGCTTTGGGATCGTATTGCTCGAAATACTCACGGGAAGAAAACCAGTGATGTTTAGCCAAGATGAAGAAGATATTGTGAAATGGGTGAAAAAACAATTGGAAAAAGGACAAATCTCAGAGTTGCTGGAGCCAGGGTTGCTGGAGTTGGACCCTGAATCAAGTGAGTGGGAAGAGTTCTTGTTAGGCGTTAAAGTTGGACTCCTTTGTACTGCACCTGAACCACTTGATAGACCAGCCATGGCTGATATTGTTTTTATGTTGGAAGGGTGTAGGGTTGGAGCAGAAGTTCCATCTTCAGCTGATCCGACCTCTCTACACTCACCAGCTTGAAATTTTTATTTTTAGCTTTTTAACAATAGAATGACTTGGCTAAAAAAAGTCATTCTTCATCATTGTGTTGTATTAAATTGGAGAATTTCTGGTTAGATTAGTTGAATTTCCCTTTTTTTTCAATTTTCGTGAATTACAAGAAAATAAAGTTTTAAAAATAACAAGACTAGTGTAACTTAAATTTGGACCATATTTAAGACAATAAATACCTGGACCCGGATCATCAAATGTAATTTAAAGTTACAAATTTTAATCGATTTATTTGAAAATAATGTGTTTATTTTGTCGATTGAATACACATTTTTAATATAAGTTGGCAATTAAGTAAAGGTGACGAAACGGCGCCGTTTGAGGACCCAGCAGGTAACCTCCCGCCAAAAGTATATAACGTCTAACCTGAAAAGGCCACGTGGCAAGGCAAAGAAAAAAGAAAAAGGGATGGGAGAGGAGAGGAGAAAGTAGCCGTTAAATGAGTTATTGGGAAAAGGCGAAGTTGGCGTCAGGACAGAATAAGTTGCCTGAAATTGTCGGAATTTTGACGTTTTTCAGACAAAATTATTTCGCTCAAAATAGTTTTAGATTTTTAATGCCACGTCGGATTCTTATTGTTCTGTTTGACTGGCACGTGGGCAACTTCTGATGACGTATTGGGTCCCACCGGAACAGTGTAAATTGTACTGTAATGACGGGAACAGGGTTTTTTACCCAAATAGGATAGAAAAAAAAAAATACTGAAATAGGATGTCAGAAAAAAAATTACCAAAATAGGTTACTTTTTCATTGGAGTCTATTTGGTAGGCGCCAATGAATAAAATAATAATAAAATTTTTTTATAAAATATAATTTTATATTTTTTAATATTTTTTGAAAAAATACGGTCAAAATACGGGTCGGTCGGGTGGCGCCTCTCAAGTAGGCGCCAATGAAGGAGCCTGATGGAGAGCGCCAATGGTAATGTATTTTTTAATAAATAATTTTGTTTATAATTTAAAAGGTTTATAGTTTGTGAATTTTTAGGATATATTTTAGAAAATATTGTGAATTTTTTATTAATTATTAATTATTAATTATAAATTATCTATATTTAGTGTTTATAGTTTAGATTAGAATTTTGTATGAATATTTTAAATTTTTGTATGAATATTATAATTTTTTATAAATATTGTAATGTTGTATGAATATTGTAATTATTTTATAATTAAATTTGTATTTATAGTTTTGGATTAGTAATTTTTGTATGAATATTGTAATTTTGTATGAATATTATAAATTTTTGTATGAATATTGTAATATTATAGTTTTGTATGAATATTGCAATTTTTTGTATGAATATTGTAATTTTGTAATTTTGTATGAATATTATTTTTTTGAATGAATATTGTAATATTATAATTTTGTATGAATATTGTAATTTTGTAATTTTGTATGAATATTGTAATTTTTTGTATGAATATTGTAATATTGTAATTTTGTATGAATATTATAATTTTTTATGAATATTGTAATGTTGTATGAATATTGTAATATTATAATTTTGTATGAATATTGCAATTTTTTGTATGAATATTGTAATATTGTAATTTTGTATGAATATTATAATGTGGGATATATTGTAATATTGTAATTTTTGTATGAATATTGTAATTATTTTATAATTAATTTGTTAGTAATTTGGGAAAAATTCACAATATTTTGTTCACCATTGGCGCCTCCCAAATAGGCACCACCATTGGCGCCTCCTAAATAGGCACCACCATTGGCGCCTTCCAGATATGCGCCAATACTATGTATTATACGGGTTATATACTAACCCGGAAAAGTATAAATTATATTTTAATCAAAAAAAATATTATTATTTTATTCATTGACGCCTACCAAATAGACTCCAATGAAAAAGTAACCTATTTTGGTAAATTTTTTTTCTGACATACTATTTCAATAAATTTTCTTTTTCTATCCTAATTAGGTAAAAAACCCGACGGGAACAATTGTGTAATAGACTTACAGGTTGGGAGTTCGAGAGTTATGGTACCAAACTAACCCCACCATTCAAATCCCTCATCACTTCTAACACTTTCCCTTCTTCTAACCTTACCTTAGTAGTCATTCTCAAAATTTTAATCCACTCAAGTTGTTCGAATCATTTAAGTTTTACCTCAACTTCATATTATTTCGAGTTGTTTATTTGAGTTTAAATTTTTATACGTTAGATTAAAAAATTTTATGTTTCTTACTCGGTGTTATTTAGGTATATACTTAATTTTGACTTTTGAGCATAAGCATCTCTTCGAAAAATTAGAGTTGTTGGATTCTTTATTCATTTTATATTAATTACTTGAGCTGAAAAAAAAAACTCGTAAAAACTTTGAGAAAATACGAAAGTCCCTTACGAGACTTTTGAGGTTTATCCCATTATGTGTATAAGTTACTAAGCCTTCGATATATTTCTCTTATTTTGGCTAGCTTGCTCATTAATCTGAACTATTTATATTTATTTGCATCTAGGCTCATAAAAAAAGTATCAACATATCATTTTCGAGTTCAAGTTTAAATTTGATAGTTTAAATTGCAGTAAAAGTATCGTGGAAGCTTTTGTATTAAGAGTCAAATTGCATATTGTCTTTTTTTACTCAAAAAATGAGTAAATTAATTCTTATACATTAAACCATCAATTTTACTGTTAAAAACTAAATTGGTTGATAGAATGTGTACCTCATTTTAATAATAAAATTGGATGAAAATTTTAACAGCTTTTTAATATAATGTACAAATAATAAAATTTGATTCTCATTCTAAGAATAAAACCTTTCATAATATTTTTACCTGTTTGTTTTAACAATCTAATTAGATTAATTTGAAATTTAAATTAATAAGATTTTTCAATAATTGAAATTTAAAAATGATTAATTCATGAATTTAACCACTAAAATTTTAAAATAAAAACATACAAAACTAAAAATAATCAAACCAAAAGTACAAATACATAAATTTATAGCAGAAGTTGACCAAAATAAAATTACCAAGAGAGTGAAAATGGGTGTTGTAAATAAGATAGTAGGTCCCCTTCAATCAAGTCCCAAGAACTCAATCAATAATACAAGAAGGATAAGCTATTAACTAGCATGTGCAGTGTGTAGCCTGCTGTACTCTGCACCTCTGTGACTTACTTTTTACTCACTTTTTTAATTTTTACTTGTTCTCTTGGTTGAATTGTCACTGTCAAAAGGTGGCCCTATAACATATCATGTACACACTTTTTTACCTTTTACCCACTACCCAACATTCAATGTGATAATAAAGTTAGAAAAGGCAATGGCAGTTGTATTTACCCAATGAGGCTTCTCTAACAATGAAACCGTTTTGATTATGTGTTATATATAATCAGATTTGTGGTAATACTCAGGATTCTTAAATTGGGAACAAAATTTTGATTAAGGGATATCGAATTTCTTATTAAATGAAATACGAGTTCATAAACAGTGTAGCCCCAAGGGCTGAAAGAGGTTTTTGTCAACAGGCTTTCGGTTTCAGCCATGACAGCATGGGATAGATCAAAGCCCGAGTGGGCGTCAGCCATTAGTTTGAACATGGTTCCCCTTAATACGTCGATCCTTCCTTGCTGTTGTTTGAAGATTGGAACCGAAACTTGTGACAAAAGCATGAAGGGTCGCCAAAACAACTCAAGTAGCATACCAAAAGCCGAAAGGGGTACTAACACAATCAACCCCAACAATGAGAAGCCATTGACAGCACAGGGACGAAGGCATAGGGGTCAGCAATCAGTGGACTTGGGCTTCCCCAGATAGTAGATTTGTCATTTAATTCTTTTAAATTTTTATGAAATTACGTATTAATATAAATTGACCTCCCAATAATTTATAATTAATTTTTAACTCCCTAAAGTAATATTCTGGCTTCATCCCAAAACAGCACTTAGCCACCAGCCCCTTCAAGACCATACCAAAAGCATATACAACCAAAGAAAAACATAAAAAGCATAAAAAGCATATACAGAGAGTGGTGCCCGGCAAGAAGAAGCCAACGACCAGCATAGAGAGGCTTCTCAATGTTCGAACCACCACCCCCTTTCACATTGTCGGAGGAGTCAACTATGGCGGAGTCACCACAAAACAGTAACCCAACACCATAGTGGAGCCCCAAGTTATTTCTTAAAAATCTAAGTCGACTAGTTTAAAAGCTCAAGTTAGACAAGTAATCGAATTGAAATGAACCGATTAAGAATTAAGTAGATAAACAACTTTACCAACCAAGATTTAATATACAATCCAAACTCCAGCATCTAAGAAACAATGAAAAGATAACACCAGCAAATGAAGAACTAATGCAAGCACCAAGTCTACAAGGTTCCAAATTGGATCCCCAAGTACATAATTTAATAAAAACAAAACTACAATTTTTATTGGACCATCTAATTTATATATCTCTAATCTATAATCATCAGCCCCTTTGAATTTTTTCAATCTGCAGAAAATCTCAAAGGCTGTAGACAAATACTTTTATGAGCAAAACTTATATTATATACTTCTAACCAGCAAAACAAAATAATATATGGAACAAATTCTTTCGGTAAACCACGGCCAGTGATATGAGAGTCACACTGAGTAATTAGGCCTTCTCTATCACTCGGCTCGTGACTGACCAGCTCTGGATGAGAGAATAATGCCGACGATCAAGCCATATAGTGCCAATGCCTCGGCAAAGATAAGAATGAGGATCATCCCAACAAAAAGCTTTGGCTGTTGTGCGTTAGCTCTGCAAAATCCAATTTTAAATAATAAGACGAGTTTCAAAGTATGGTAGTAGTAACAATTAACAAACAACAATATGAATAGTAGCATACAAACCCGACGGTGATATAGCACTGGTTTAAGGGATATGAAACAATAATAAATTTTAAAATAAATTCATCTTTCCTTCTCCAAAAAAAATCCAATTACACAATATGATAGGAGTTTCGAAGTTAATACAGATTGCAAAAGTAAAGCAACGATAGTAGTAATGAATATCGACTTAAAGAAAATGACTATTAGCATGCAAACCCGACAGTGATATAGCACTAGTTTAAGGGATAGAAAGCAATAATAATTCTTAAACTACACATTGCTCCTTCTCAAACAATCATAATTCACGAGTACCCTAACAGCATTTCAATTTGTGCATTAGCTCTACAAAATCCAATTACACGATAGGACGAGTTTCAAAGTTATACTATTTGCAACAGTAAAGCAACAAATCATCAACAACGGTCATAACGAATATCATCTTAAACAAAATGAATTATAGCACTTGTTTAACAGATAGATAAGATAAAAATTCTTATAATACGTTCATCTTTCCTTCTCGAACAATCATAATTCATAAGTACCCTAACAGCAACTCAATGTGCATTAGCTCTTCAAAACCCAATTACACGATAAGATAGGAGTTTCAAAATGATATCGATTACAAAAGTAAAGCAACGATAGTGGTAATGAATATAAACTTAAACGAAATGACTATTAGCATACAAACCCAAGAGTGATATAGTACTAGTTTAAGGGATAGAAAACAATAATAATTCTTAAAATACATTCATCTTTTAGTCCTAAACAAATAGTAATTCTTAAGTACCCTAACAGCAACTCAATTTGTGCATTAGCTCTACAAAATCCAATTCCATGATAAGATGAGTTTCAAAGTTATACTATTTGCAACAATAAAGCAACAAATAATCAACAACGGTCATAATGAATATCATCTTAAACAAATGAAATATAGCACCAGTTTAAGGTATTACAAAACAAAAGTATAGATTAGTTTAAGGGATATGAAACAAAATGAAATATAGCACTAGTTTAACGAATATCATCATCAACAACAGTCATAAAGATTAGTTTCAAAGTAACACTACTTGCAAAAATAAGCAACAAATCCTCAATACCAGAACTAATGAATATCAACTTAAACAAAATGAAAAATAACATATAGCACTAGCTTAAGGGATATATAACGAGAATAATGATTAAATTACGCTTCATTTTTCTTTCTCAACAATCATAAGGACCATTACAGCATCTCAATTTCTGCATTAGCTTTACAAATTACACAATAAGACAAGAGTTCAAGAGTGATAATACTTGCAAAAATAATGCAAAATAAAAAATAAAAAAATCATCAACAACGGTACTAATCAATTCAACTTAAACAAAACGAAAAATAAGGATCAAATTATGGGTTTGGTCCCTCTACTCAAATATCAGATTTAGCACATGTACTTTATTTCACATAATTTGGTCTCTTTACTTTTATAATGCCATTATTTAGTCCAAATAATTAAATTGCTGACACATGAAAGAAATAGTGTCAAAATGATGAATTAGAAAAGGGCTTTTTGAGAAAAAACCTAGTCAATATTTTAATTGAAAATAGTTACTGTTTTTAATTTTGACTAACTAATTATAAAAATAGAGGGATCAAGGTATGCCAAAATTAACCAACAAGGATAAATCCCAAATTTGAGCATGGTAGATGCACCAAAACCATAATTTGACCAAAAAAAATAACACAGCACTAGTTTTAAGGGGATAAATTCAGTTCAAGGCCTAAACCAGACCCCACTTCAATTTCTCCAAAGCTGCATCTAAGCAAAAACCAATTAATTTGCAGGGTTAACAAAGGTAATATAAATAGAAAAAGCTCTACTTGTGATCATCCATGGTAAATAAATTTTTTGAGTAACTAATGACGTTATAAAAATAGAGGTATCAAGTTATGCCAAAATTAACATACAAGGACTAAATCACAACTTTGAGAATGGTAGAGAGACCAAAACCATAATTTGAACCCCCCCCTCTCCCTAAAAAAAACATATAGCACTAATTTAAGGGGATAAATTGAGTTCAAGGCCTAAACCAGACCCTACTTCAATTTAGGGGGTTAACGAAGGTAATATAAATACAAAAAAGCTCAACTTATGATCATCCACACAAAAACATCAAGGCCCTAGATATAATAATACCAACATTCTACATAAAAATAATGCAACAAAACTGATACGACCATAAACCATAAACCAACTAAAACATAAACTGAATCATTTAATCAAAGATTCAAAAAAAGCAAGTACCTAACACCAGCATCACCTACAATTCCAATAGCCATACCAGCAGAAAGACCAGCAAGTCCACAAGCTAAACCAGAAGATAAATGAGCATACCCATCGAAAAGGTAATACGATTTAGCCTTTGGGTTAATCCCAGTACTGATTATAACAGCGATGATTAAACCATAAATACCCAGCACACCAGCCATTACCACCGGGACGATCGATTTCATCACCAGCTCCGGTCTCATTACACCCATTGATGCTACACCAACACCACTTTTCGCTGTACCATAAGCTGCTCCCATACCTGTGAAACATTGGATCAAAACCCAAACTCCCAAAATCATAGAAAGGTCATTTGATTATTCTTTTTTTTTTTTTTTGCTTACAAGAGAAAACGAGGGCAGCAGCAGCACCCAAGAAGCCGAAGAAAGGAGCAGTTTCATCGCCGCTGAATGTTGAAGCCATCTTCTTTTTGGTCCTTTGAAGAGAGTAATGAGTTGGATCTGAAAATGTTAAGCTTTTTTTTTTTTTTGTACAAATTCTAATCCGGAGAGAGCTATAATTGAAGGTGGAAAATAAAAAAAAAAAATTGTAGCGAAACAAGGACAACCTCAAATCACTGAAATAAGTGGAGAGATCATAGAGCATTTCCTTTAACAAGGCTCATTTTTCTATTGGGCTGAACTCATCTCTATTTGGGTAACTTTATAACATTTAAGTCCCTGGACTTGGTAATATTTTTCAATTTTGGTTCATAAACTTTTTTGTCAACATTAGTCTCAAATTTTGACAGATTTTTCTAATTTAGTCCCTAAATTTGGATTATGTTAAAGTGTGATAATATGTGACACTGAAGTTATGCCAAATCAATTTTAAAATACTTTTTGTATTTTTAAATTTTATATAATTTTTTAAAATTACAAAAAAGAAAAAATATAACACCAAAATAATATCACAAATTGAAAATGATACAAAAGAATTACTTGAGTTAAAAGTATCATGAAGGCTCTTATACTAGAAGTCAGTTTGCATTTTACCCCATATATTAAAAAAAGAGCAAATTAGTCCTTCTTTATTAGATGAAAGAGTAAATTGGTTCTTTTGTTAAAAATTGATTCTTATACGTTATCATAAAGTACATGTGGCACACCACGTGTCACTTTTGGTTATTTTGTCATCCATACTAGTTTTTAATAACAGAATTTGATGAAATTTTTAACAAAAGGATCAATTTGCTAGTTGATCTAACATACAAGGACTAATTTATTCATTCTTTGAATAGAGGAGATAAAATGCAATCTAAGACCTGATATAAGGACTTATATGATATTTTTATTATCAAAATCTATATAAAATAAAACACTAAGTAAGACATAATGTAAACATGATAAAAAAACACAAATTATTCTCTAAATCGAATCATTATCTTAAACCATGTAAAACATGATAGTCACAAGAAAAATTAATATTCTATCGAGCTCGAATTAAGAGTCAAATTGCAAATTTGCTATTATTCGGACTTGGCTCAGCTCATTTCCACCCTAGTTTGGGGGACCAAAGAAAAGTACTAAAATGCTAAAATGGTTATAGTTTGAGATAAATTGAGTATTAATCCCTTTATTTTTTTACTGAAATAAATTGTATAGCAGTACAATTGGTCCTCCACTAAAACACTCGAAACTCAAGCAAGCAAATGAGCTCTAAGAGCAAAAGACCACCGCCTGGCCCGGTGGCTGTGCTGCGAGGCCACCGTGCTTCCGTCGCCGATGCTTGTTTCCATCCTTCGAGACCCATTTTATTCACTGGGTAAATCCCAAAATTCACTTCTTTAAGTTCATTTTTTTATTCATCAACACACACAAAAAAAAATGGGGACTATTCTTTTTTTTTTTTTTTCAGTTCATCAGATGGTGAGTTACGGATTTGGGATACAATTCAGCATCGGACGGTATCATCTTCATGGTTTGTTGTTATTACTTCTTTGTTTTATCGACAAAATCGATTTTTTTTTCTTTTGCTGGGTCGATTAATTTGACTGTTGCTGTTTCTTTATAGGGCGCATAGTGCTGCTCATGGGATTATAGCTGTTGCTTGTAGTTCTTTGTTGGAGACCAATAAAATTATCAGGTGTTTTTCTTTTCTTTTTTTAAGGGTTTCCGGGATTATAAGCTAAATGGGTCTTTTTTTTTAATGCTTTCTTTGATATGTGTAGTCAGGGTAGGGATGGAACTGTTAAGTGTTGGGATATAGAAGAAGGAGGTCTCTCAAGGTAATGAATTTGCTTTATAATTGTTCTTTCATTGAAAATGGTACCAAGGTTTGTGGACTATTAAAAAATTAAAAGCACATGGAAGCCTTTGTATTAGGAATTGGATTGCATTTTGCTCTTTATGCGAAAAGAATATGCAAATTAGTCCTTTTATGTTAGATCAAATAGGAAATTGATCCTTTCTGTTAAAAACTAGTGTGTCTGAAGGAATAACTAGACAATGACACGTTGCATGCCACATGCACCTCGCTTTGACGTAAAGAGATCAATTTTTAATAGTAGAAATAGATGAAAGTCTTAACAAAAGGATCAATTTGCTCTTAATCTAATGGACATTGTTTAACTTACCCATTTTTTGAGTAGAGGGGGCAAAATGCAATCTAACTCCTAGTATAGGGGATTCTATGGTACTTTTATAGAAAAACACGGTTCACCGACCATTTATTGATAAAAGGCCTAAATTTTAATGCTATTCGATGAATTTTATCCATGATGTTATTTAAGGATTTCTGCATGTATTCTCTAACAATGGCAACAATAATTTAGAGACTAAATGACCAAAGTCTTTTTAAAGTTTATCATGTTTTGTTAGTTTGTAAATAATTGTTGACAGTTGAAAATATAGAGAATGGAATCAATCTGTTGTTCTGTTGGTGTTGTAAGTGATTAAATTTCCCTATCTATTATATTATTTCAAGTAGAAGTTCTCCTTCTAGCTGCTGCCCCACACACCTTTTGTCAAATTTGAGGCACTATTTTGTTATTAAGTTTTCAATTTTTTTTTGGTTAACCGAGCTTTGCGGTGCATGCAAAGTATCTGACAGAAATCCTTCACGATTCATCATTTTGATTCTGATGCGATCCACCAGTAATATCTGTTTATGAGTTGGAATTTCACCTTGCTACTATTTTGGTTCTTGACAGGACACCTTCACTTACAATCAGGACAAATTCTTACCATTTTTGCAAGCTTTCTTTAGTGAAGAAACCTGTTGCTAATTCAAAGCAAGGGGATGGAACTATTGATATAGAACTTTCCAATGATAGTAGAGGAGAGATAGCAAAAAATCAAGAAGAGGGTTCCAACTCCTTTGAAGGTTAGTCTATGAGGTTCAGGCTGCTTGTAGACATAAATGTTGTAACAAGATAGTCCTTTCTCTATAGTTTTAGATTCTCGATGAGTTTCTAGTTTCAGAAATAGACTCAAGCGACAACTTTTTATCAACTAATACTTAATCAGGACTGAGCTTATATGACAATGAACGTGCTCTCTTAGAACGTAGAAAACAAATGTTAGAAACTTCATATGTGGATATGGAAATGGGGAATGGAATGGTTGTAGTAATATTTCTCTTATTGTTGTTCAAACAATCCTACTTGCAATTCTGAAGCAGCCACTTCTTCTACTACAGCATATTCTGGGATAATTCTTTTGGTTTTCTTTGTTAAAGGTATAGCAAGTTTGGTTCTAGAGACACCTTTGTATGTTCTAGACCGTCCTACATTTGAAGTATTGTCCAGGCCTAGTAGTTTTTAAGTGGCGAAATCCTACACTATATTTCTCTTGCCGCTGCTCTTTTCATTATGTTTTCCAGCATACTTGCATCTTGAATCCTTGATTGCTTGTTAATTTTGCTAAAAAATCATTGGCATGTCCTACTAGATCATCTGCAAGGTGGATTAATAGAAGAAACATCTGTTGAAGGACTTAAGTATGTGGCTATGGCAGGCGAACAATCTTCTGAGGTCAACATGCTTCCTTTGAATTTATTTTTCTATTCAATTTACTCTTGTTTTCTTTCTGCTTATTTGGGGTATCCTATTACTGATTGGTTACCATATCTTTATATGTTAAGATTGAGCTTTGGGATCTCAATACAGGTGAAAGGTCTGTACGGCTACCTCAAGACAACTTTGTTGGTTCTATTAAGCAGAGAGGTTGATTTCTGATACATTACTTTTGGCTCCAGACGTTGTAATTTTTGCATTGATAAATTAGCTCTAGGATACCAAACATTTGGCTAAATTTTCACTGTCTTGATTGAAATTTCTTGTGATGGAATTGGTTCTGGTTGTTTTTCTTGGGATAAGGCGACATTTAGTCCTTGAACTTGGCAACCTTTCCCAGTTTTAATCCATGTGATGATGTGGCACTCTGAAGTTGTGCCATGTCACTGCATGAGCCAATACTGGGAAAGTTTGTTAATTTCCAGGGCCAATGTGGACCAAAAAAATGTTTAGGGGCTAAGCTGAGAAAAGTTGCCAAGGGCAGGGACTAAATGTTGCTTTATCCCTTTTCTATTTAGTCACATATTGGTGTATCTGTATTTGATAACAATGGTCTATGGGAAGTTATGTGTTTTTCAATGTCCTTTTTTATCGGTACCATTGTGCTTGTTGTTGATCCTTGAGGTGTTTAAAATTAAAACTATAACTGGTTTTTTGGCAGGAATGTGCATGGCAGTTCAATCATTTTTGCTACCCGGAACAGAGGGCTTTCTTAATGTCTTGGCAGGGTAGGTGTCTCCTGCTATTTCCATCTGTTGCCCTGGAGTTGTTTCCAGCAATTTCCGTGTTTCTCTTCTCTGATCATTCTCAAAAAATAAAATAAAAGAATTATTGTTTTTAGATTCATGCTCTTCAAATTGTGGAATTAGTGTTCCAAAAAAGGGTTGAGTTAGAGGTTTTGACTTTTGATATGGTGCCGACTTTTGGAATAGTTATCTAAGATATTCTCACTTAGGGATTTACTTGATTTATTTGCTAGTTATGAAGATGGTTCAATTCTTTGGTGGGATATCCGGTACCCTGGGGTTCCTCTAACTTCTGTGAAGTTCCATTCAGAGCCAGGTGTGCCACCCAGAATATGGGAGACTCCTCATGTATTAGGCTTCATCTTATTCTTCCTTCACTAATTTCTTTTTCTTCATAAAATATGTTTTATTCTTATTCTCTACACAGTTCTAAGTTTATGCATTGATGGATCATGCAATGGAGGTATCTCCGGGGCAGCAGATGACAAGATTGTACTTTACAATTTAGATTATCCCACGGTAATTCTCGTTGAAACCCCCCTATGAACTGGTTGCTAACAAGATATATCGCAACCCCTCTAGCAGCCTTCTTTTAGTTATGACCAATGCATTTTTGTTCAAAATCGTTAGCCAAATTGATCCTATGGTGTTTATTTACGATTATTTGCATTTGAATGCTTTTGCGGAACCAGTAATGTCAAAGAGTGACATTGGATGAACCATAGTACTAGCTTTGCGAGCATGTTTTTTCGCATTAATCTTAGTCTCCATCATGATAGAGGCAAACAAAAAGTGGATTCCTTTGAATCCTTTAATACGATAAAAGGGCCGGTAGAGTCCTTTGCTTAACCATAGTTCTGGCTTCACAGAGCATAAAGCATAAATCACGCTATTTTCTCTTATGCGTCTTATCATGTTATTCTTCATGTAGGGTTCTTGCTTTGTTAAGAAAGAAATTAGTCTGGAAAGGCCAGGCATATCGAGCACTGCAATTCGGCCTGATTCTAAAATTGCTGCAACTGCTGGCTGGGACCATAGGTTTGTATCCACCTTGCATCCTCTTTTTAAATTCCTGAATCATCTATATTTCAGATGCTCTTCAGGCGTTCATCCTCAAAGTGAATCTCGATTACTCGATTTAATTTGCAATTTTAGTTGCTCTAGCGGAAACCATGTAGTTCAATCTCAGATTATCTGCAAGGGTTGCTATTAAGTTGCTTTTTTAACTTCACTCATGGCTGCAGAGTTCGAATATACAATTATCGCAAAGGAAATCCTCTGGCAATTCTGAAATATCACCACGCTACGGTATGATGAAAGATTTACGAGGCTAAAATTCGGACATTTTATTTGTTCTTTTAATCCATCTGCTGTGACCTCATTCAATGTGTTCATGATCTGACGGGCTATAACTCCCGTATTTATAACTCCGCATGTATCATGCTATTCTTCACTCGCATTAATTATTCCATGTTATTGTATCATGTTGTACTAAAGTCGAAAATGAAATTATCTACCCTTGCAGTGTAACTCTGTGTCGTATTCGACCAACTGCAAGCTAATGGCCTCCACATCGGAAGACACGACTGTTGCACTATGGGAATTATATCCTCCTCAAACTTGAAACTGAACTGGATGATATATATATATATATATCAATATGTTCATATTGTTTTGTGCCGTCTCAGGCAGGTGCAGGTGTCACGGTATGCTTGTGAGCAAAGCCATCCAAAGGTGTCTAGGCCTGTGACACAGGGTCTTGGTATGTTAAAGAGAAGTTACTGCGATAATTGAACTTGGTGTTGAACCAACCAATGTTAAGTTAATTCCGTTAGGTTGATTAAGATTTAAGTCGGTCAGCTAATGTATGGGATCGATTGATTATACTGGTTTTTCTATAACCGAGCTAGTCGAACTGATCGGATGTTTTCTCCTGTTGTAGAGCAGTTTTTTTTCCCTCTTAAATCAAGTTTTAGAGCAAATCCGGTTGGATTTTTCATTAAGGTTTTCTTAAGTTTGCTAGCAAACTCAAACTAATGATTTAACAATTAGTACGATGAATTGACATCCATTAATGAGTAGAAAAACAGATTTAGATACAAATCAATTCAATCGATAGTATTGGAGATTGAAAAAGAAAATTGTAGAAGAGAGTGAAGAAAGCTTTTGGGTAATGTAAATAACAGACAGCAGCATATTAAAATTAAATTGGGGACGCCCAATCCAGGCTCACCTTCAGTGGGTCTCGGCTGGCGGAAAATTGATTAAAAAGGATAATAAATAATAAAATGGAACGTTAGATTTGCACTTGCAGTCATAGGAACCCTTCTGATTCCTCGTAAAGCAAAAAAAGAAAAACCCTAAGGACAACCACTCTCATTTTCAAAGTTCAAAACTTGAAAAAAAAGAAAAGAGAAACAAAATCTAATCAATTACACTCTTTCTCTCTCCATAATTCATTTCCCCTTTTATTAAATTTAATTAGAAAAAGGTATCCCTATTCTTGGGAACCCTCGACAAGCAATCAAATCCCCTTTTTTTCCTCCTTGAAAAAAACACCATAAATTCACTTCTCAATTCCTTTGAATTAGGGTTCCGTTTTCACCTTCTTGCTTAAACCCCCAATCGCCCCTAATCCCCCGCTTAATACCCGTTGTTCCCACTTTCCCGCCAACTTTGACCTTTCTTTAGGGCCGTTGATTTCTTCCCTTTTTTCGAATTCGAACCGTTAGATTAGATCTGCTCTCACTCGGTCAAAGCTTTGACTTTGTATTGCCCGGGAATGTCGGGGACTGAAATGGAGAAGAAGGTGGAGGAGGAAGAGAAGAAAGGAGGAGAGCTGTTGTTTTGTGGTTCCACGTGTTGGGATGTCATTGGTCGGCGTAAAGGTGCTGTTGAAGGCAACTTGGTCTCACCTACTCGCCTCCGTCCTTTAGTCGGTGTTGACATCCGGTTCGTTGCCTCCGGTTGCTGTGAGTTCAATTTTTTTTTCATTTTGCTTTTTTTTTTTTATCTTACACTTGCTCATTTAATTTAAATTTAAAACTTTTTTTTTAAAAAGCATAGCATTCCCTTTTTATTGTAGTATCGTGTCATTGTGTTGCATTGGATGTTGAAGGGCGGTGCTACACTTGGGGTCGCAATGAGGTATGGAAAGCTCAGTTTTTTTATTTTTTATTTTTAGGAAAAACCTATATTTGTGGATAATGTTGCTTTAATTTGGTTAATATTTGTTGATAGAGCTTTCGCTTTTTATGTATAGAAAGGGCAACTGGGTCACGGAGATACAATCCAGCGTGATAGGCCAACTATAGTTTCTGAACTCTCGAAGTAAGCACTTATTTTATCTTGTTCTTAACATTAGTCCACTATGTTCCTTTTTTTTTTTAATTATATTGTATCTTTGTTGAAGGTATAAGATAATCAAAGCGGGATCGGGAAGGAACCATACCGTCGTAGTTACGGAAGATGGTAATTCCTTGGCCTTTGGCTGGAATAAGCATGGACAGCTTGGTTCAGGTTCTACACGAAATGGTAGGTTTCGATGATTTTGATTATTTCTAGTACTATTACTCTAGGTATTTAGTTTTCTTGGTTTACTATTGGTTCTCGTAGAATGCCATGTATGCCTGCTTCAGCATTCGTCTCTGAACTTCTGCTTTATTTATGTGCTGGTTTATCCTTTTTTTTTGTAGAAATTGAGTCATCTCCCGTCCGTTGTCTTGTTTCTCAAGTTACACATACTGCCTGTGGAGCAGACTTCACTGTGTGGTTGTCATCGGTTGAAGGAAGTTCTATATTGTATGGTTTGTGGTCTGTTAGTGTTGTTTCTTCGCTTGCATGCCTGTTTTTGTACTTCATTACTGATTTGCATGCTTGTTTTTTGGTTTGCAGAACAGCAGGGCTTCCACAGTATGGTCAGCTTGGCCATGGAACGGACAATGAGGTATGTAGGAGAAGCAATTTGTCTTTCTGGCATGTTTACCCAGACTCTTGTTGAATTTATACTTTGGATGAAAATTCTTGAGTAATTGTAGTCAAGGGTCCCGTCTGATAATGCTTTTAGATAATATTTTAATGTTACATGTTTTGAATCTATCTATGGCCTTTTGTAACTGATATATTTATATTGACTTCCTTTTTCCATGAATGTTTATGTGATACTTATTTTCTTTCTTACAGTACAATTCTAAGGATAGCTCAGTGAAGCTTGTTTATGAACCCCAACCACGCCCTAGAGCTATAGCTACTCTTTCTGGGGAAACCATTGTAAAAGTTGCATGTGGGACAAACCATACAGGTTCATGATATGCTTCTCTATTTGATGTTTACTGCTCTTTCATTGAGTGTTACCCCCTCTAACCCTTCCTCCCCTCTTCATCTTTTACTTAAACATGATCCTCATTTTTTATCTTTATTTTTGCATCCAGTTGCTGTCGATAAGAATGGCTATGTTTACACGTAAGTTCACTGTTGATTATTGCGGAAAGGTTTGTTATTTCCCTTTTATTATCCTTGTCCATGAACAATTAACATTTTTTGTGTGAATATCTAGGTGGGGCTTTGGCGGCTATGGAAGGTTTGTAGCAAGATTCACGCTACTTTTGGCTTCTCATCACTCCAGTATTTGATGTGTTTCTACAAGGCTTAAATCCTTTATTCCTACTTGTTTGTTTTTCCTCTTTTAAACCATGCATGTAATTCCTTCATCACTGATATACAGGCTTGGGCACAGAGAACAGAAGGATGAGTGGGCTCCTCGCCGTGTTGATGTATTCCAAAAACACAATGTTCTTCCTCCTAATGCGGTTGTTTCAGCTGGTTCTGTAAATTCAGCATGTACTGCAGGTATTGTTTGTTCTGTAGTTTGTGGCTCAAAGTTAATAGAATGGTAGCTAAAACTCTATTATGAAGGGTGAAATGATAGTTGAAAAGAAAGATGAAAGGGTGGTCGCTGTTTTTAGATTTCAAGGTGAGTAAAGTTTGGTAGAACTAGTGGAATCACAATAACCCCATAGGTATGCATGAATACCCAGGTAGACCACCTTGGGTTTGAAGGAATCAGGCTAGTCTCATGGAAACTCCTTGATCTATGTAAAATTAATTAGGTTTATAAGGTGTGCAATTACTCAAAATTGCAACTCTGCCCCTGAACTGCTGCAACCCTCTTAAGATTTTAAGAAATGCTTTCCGTACTTCTTGGTAGTTGTTTTACAGTCACCGTTCAGTTTCATTATTGTGTTTTGCTTGTTGTCCAGGTGGTGGGCAGTTGTATATGTGGGGAAAAATAAAGAATGCTGGTGATGACTGGATGTATCCTAAACCACTCATGGATTTAAGGTTTGACTGTGCCATGATGATTGGTTGATTTTGCTTATGGTTTCAGTATCAGCATTGTTCTGTCTCGGTTACTGCTCTTTTCATGATCATCAAGCTTTGCATGAAGTTTTATTAATATAATCTACTGTTTAACTTAGCTTGGAAGCTTCTGTTCTCTTGTTGCATTTCATTTTATGCTTTTTAAGCATGCTGCATCGCCTTGGTTTGTTATTTCCAAGAGAATGGAAGAAATCATTAATTTGATGTTATTGACATCTTTTGACTGTTCTATTGTTTTTCTGTTTATTTTGCTTATATGCTTTATGTGAAGTTTTATGATATTTTTAGGGGGTTGGAGTACTAAACTTCACGCTCTAGTTTTTGTGGACATGTCTAAGACACGTTTAATTACCCCCTTTTTCCCAGTGGCTGGAACTTACGTTGTATGGATTCAGGCAATATGCACCATTTTGTTGGTGCAGATGCCTCTTGCATAAGTTGGGGCCAAGCTCAGTACGGAGAGTTGGGATATGGTCCCATGGGACAGAAGTACGTGTCTGATAGTTGTTACCTATCATAACAGCATTATAAGTCCTTCCAATGATATATTTACTTCATAGTGTGGTCTTCTTTTTAGGTCTTCAGCAGTTCCGAAAAAAGTAGACATTTTGGAGGGCATGCATGTTATCAGGTGGATATAACTTGCAGTAAATTCATGCACCAATAGTAATACTTTGAATTATCTCTGGACAAGAATGTATTCACAAGTTCTGTTTATCTTTGTATAGTGTTGCATGTGGTATGGGCCACTCGATGGTCATTGTTGATAGAGAAAATGTCGGCGACCGTCTTGATCAGGTAAATTCATAATTTTCTAAAAGCTTTTCACTTATCCTTTTATTAGAGATCATGCTCTTTTTTCGGCCCTGTATGGTTTTAGTGTCGGTCTTGGAATTTCTCTACTTTTCGCCTCTTCCCTCTGCTTCAAATTTATAAACTTCATTAGATTATTGGGTATTTTGAGTTCTTGATGATGACTACTAGTAGCTCATCTCACTGAACCTTCAATTTCAAGTTTGAACCATGGAGAGGTTTTAGATTTTTTGTTGCTCACTGCTGACGGCATCAATCTGGTTTCAATGTGACGCACTAGCTGCTGATTTTATTAAGTGTTAGAGATATTGAAATACAAAGGCTAATGTTTAATGTTTTGCGCAGCTGGATGTTTATGACGGCAAAGCTACTGCTGAAGGTATGTGTCTCGGTCTCTTCTCTTCTCTTCTCGTCTCTTCTCTTCTCTTCTCTTCACATTTTTCAGCTGTTACATTACAAACTAACACGGACACAACTACTCTTACTGCAGGGACTGAGGTACCTGATGCCAATGCTACGTTTCCCAAGCAAACTAACAAAAGGGGTGCCAAGAATACTTCCGATTCTTTGAAGAACTCGAAGAGGAAGAAGTCAAAAGATTCATCTGATTCAGAGGATGAAGAAGAGAACAGTGATGTTGAGAGTGACAGCAGTGGAGAATACATAAATGGTAAGGCTCCTGGCAAAGGCCGAGGTAAGGGTGCTAAGAAATCCACTTCAGGTGGAAAAGGTACTGGACGAGGTCGTCCTTCTACAAACAAAACTCCGCAGTCCTCTGGAGGAAAAACAGGTAAGAGAGGACGACCAAGGAAGTCGCAAGTGTGATATATTCCTGGTCAGTATGGGAAAATTTTGTTCTCTCATTGTAGAGAAGTGTACTTTTTTCTTGCATACATTGACACCCTGTATTTGGAGTTTTTAACAAGACTTGTTTTTCATTTTGTTCCTTTCATCCCAACTATGATACTTGATGAAACAAACATGAAGTAGCACTTCAATTGTTTTCTTTTACTATGAACTTGCACCAGACTATGTCCATTGGTTTTAGGTTGGTCAATCTAAATCAAGTTAATTTGGATTTAAAATTTTATGATTCTTTCGAGTTTGAATCATTTCAGGTTTGGATTGCCCGGGTTCAGGCCATTTGGGTTTTTTGGGTTGGGGCATTTCAAGATTTGTTATTGGTGCTTGGCATTCGAGTTTAAATCTTTTGGGGTTATTTGTTCGGGTCATTTTCAATTTAAGTCATTTTGAATTTGGGTTTGGTGGGTTTAAGGTTGTTGGCTTGCTGGGTTGTTTGTGAATAATGTTCCTATTTGGGAGAGATATTTGCGGGTTTAGTTTGATATAAGTTGGTCTCTATATTTTTATTATATATTAGTATGTTCAAATTGATAACATGTAAAAATATTGTAGAGGCCCATCAATTTAGTAGGTGTTATATTGCATATCGTCTTTTCTATTAAAAATATAGGTAAAAAATAGGAAAATTAATTTTATATATTAAATCAAAAGGTAAATTTTTTATTAAAATTTCGTTCATTTTACTATAAAAATTGCTATAATTGATAGAATGATCAATTGACTTTTTAGTTTTACATAAATTTTGAATATGGTAGGCAAATGCAATCCAATTCTTTGTATAATTGTCTCATGATATTTTTCCCACAATTAGTTATTGTTGTTCAAGTGATAGTGTGAAGTTTATTTTTTATTATTATTCTATCACATAAGGCCGTAGAAATTCAATTTATCATGTTTAATCAATAATAAATTTATATGTCAACCAAGGACAAAATTGTTGGTTTTAAAAAATCCATATTATCACTTTAAGGAGAGAATTAACAATGTTATCAATTTAGATCTATTGATAACATTATAAAAATAAAAGAAAATAATGTCAAATAAAGGTAGAGAAATTAATTTTCAAGTTTTAGTATAGTAGAAGGACTCAAACCACAATTAACTGATATTTGTTTAGTTGTTTGGCAATGTGGTCCTAGGTTCTTAGCACAACCAATGATTTGGGATTGGATTTTTGTTAGTATAAATAATGATGGGATGCAAAGAAACATTCCAATTGAAAACATAGAAGACAAAGACAAATCTAAAAAGTGCAAATGCAAAGCATCTAAATATAAGAATATACACTTTTACAGCTTGGTTTAGGAAAAGAAAAGTTAAATTTTTTTAAAAAATTTAATAAATTAATTCATATACGTTAAATCAAAAAGTAAATTTATCATTTTTTTTAAAAATTTCATCCATTTGTACGTGTCACGTATACCTTTAGAAAAATCAGTTTGCTCTTTAATCTAACGTATAAAGATTAATTTATTTATTTATTTAATAAAAAATAAAATATAATCTAACTCTTAAAGACCTCCACAATACTTTTACCATGTACATAAAATAGCATATATTTCTTGGTGGGGTTCCCACTTCTCCACTTTGACTATCGTTGGGCAATGGGATCCCACATCGGTAAGCATTCATCTAATTTCTCTGTTAATTCTAAATTTAATTAATTTGGATTCAAATATTTTGAACCATATTCGATACCATCATTTTCGTGAGAAAATGATGATTAGTTTCAAGCATGTATGTCACCCACGTCCCCACCTAATCTACTTATTTGGTCTAATTGCAATTTCAACCCCTTTATTATATTACAATCTGGAATTTAATTTCGTTGTTTTAATTTGACAAATTTTATCTTTCACACATCTGGACATGTATTATGTTCATATTTGCAATTATAATTGTATAGAAAACAACAAAAAAAAAAAACCCGAAAAACTTGGGATGAAGTTGGAAGATTAAATTAAATTACGATAAGAAGACCTTTTTGATCTTTCTTAATTTTGATATTGAATAAATTTGTCATTCTCATAAAAACAGATCAATTTTAACTCTGTCAATCTTGAAAGTAAGCAACTACGGACAATGGTGGAGCCAAAGGGCAAATAGGTAGAGCTTTAAATTAATAATGGTAAAATTACACTTTGACCCTCAAAAATTATAAAAATTTGATTTAATCATTTAAAAATCATAAAGATATAGACCATTAAAATAATGAAATTGTATTTTTAGTATCGTAAAAATATACAACTTAATTCCGACCCCCTAAAAAAACTTTCTGCTTTCGCCCTTGAATTAATGTTTTTCGTCAATGTACACTTTTTATGAGTATAATAACAAATTTGGCCTTTAAAGTTTACACATTCTATCAAATTGTTATTGATTTAAAAATTTACACATTCTGTCAAATTAGTCATAATTTAACAAATTTAGCTCAGAGAATTTACACATTTTGTCAAAATTAATACAAAATATATAAACATCAAAGGTTAATTTTATTATTATACCAATCAAATTATTTAAAATTGACGAAAAACATTAACTCCGTGAATAATTATCATTAATTTCACATCTTTGAAATTAACAAAGATTAAACTACTCCAATTTTTCAAAAGGAACCGATTTACTCAAATATCATAATTAAGAGGGATGGAAGAGGTGTTTTTACCATTAAAAATTTTCAAATTTTGATTTTTCTTTTTTGTCTATAATTGGCGGATTCCAACGTTCATAAGTAGCTAGATTTAAGGAGTGAGTTTGAAGTCCGTGTTGTGTTTTTTCTTTCTCTTTTGTTCTTTCTTTGTTTTACAATTTCCAACAAAAATATTATCTCTCGTGTCTTGTCTCTCAGTCTGTTATAGTAAAAGCTAGAGGCACCAAAAAAAAAACCATGGGAAGATCCATTTCCTGTTTCAAAATCATCACTTGCGGCACTGATTCAGCTGATAAAAACGACGACGTTATCGATGTTCCTCAGGTATATGTGTTATCCTTTTAGCCTTTACGGCGGCTGTTCGTTGGATTTAAGATTTCATGTTTTTTTTTTTTTTGTAATTGATGTTTTTAGTTGCTTTAATTGAAGTTTTCAGAGGAATCGATGCTTTAGAACTTGACATCTTTCATTATTTTGAGATCCGATTGCTTCCACAGTTTATGAATTGAAATTGTTTATTTTCAGCTTCAGTTTCCAAATCTAGCAAGTTTTTTAAGGTCAAATTGTATAGAATGTCTCTGTACTATGTGATTTTTATGGATTTAGTCCCTATAATATAATTTGATCATTTCTCGGCTATTTCGTTGAATAGTTTGACATTTTTTTGTACAGTTGAGTGAATATCATACGTTTATGTCTTGTTGGATTTAGGATTGAAAATACATATTCTGGAAAGTAGAGGGACTAGAAATTTAATCAAATTATATTAGAGGGACTAAATCTGTCTAAACCGCATAGTATAGGGACCTTCTATAGAATTTGACTGGTTTTAACTTTGGTTCTAAGTTCTACTGTAGTTTTCAGACATGGAAAATCTTAATGTGATATAAATTCGAGATTTTTTAGTTCATTCGGATGTTATTGATCGGAAATGGCCGACAATCTTTGAATTTGGAAACTTAACAGTGTAGAATCTGTTAACCATGTTTTGTCTCATAGACAAAAGAATATTCCAACTTGGTGCCTACAAGCCGAATGAATTTGTCTCCCTTTAAGCTGAATTATACGCTGTTCAAATTTTATTGCAGGACAAGAGATCGAGTGACAAAAAGGGATGGAGTTTCCGGAAGAGATCTGAACGGCATCGGGTGCTTAGCAACACTGTGGTACAAGAAGCTTCTACTGGACTGGAGGAAAGTCCTGAAACTGCTAGTTATGTTCAACAGTCTGATGTCTCCGTTGCTCCTGAGAAAACCTCCACCGTTCAGTACACCGAAGAGAAACTTCAGTCAGTGGCACCTAAAGATTACGTTGAAGAAAAATCTCAATTATCAACCCAAGAGGATTTGAAAGTGCCCGAACCTGTTGTTGCTGCCACGAATGAGGCTAAAGATGATTCTAACGTGGATGAATCCGTTGTTGTAGTCGTCCAGACTGCTATTAGAGGGTTCTTGGTGATAATTCCATTCGTAAATCGAATTTAGACTTTACTACTTGGTGGTTTTCATAGTTTTAATCTTACGGCTTTTCATTTGCAGGCACGCAAAGAGCTAGGAAAGCTTAAGAACTTAGTAAAGTTGCAAGCTGCTTTACGGGGGCACTTGGTTCGAAGGCATGCTGTGGGGACCTTACGGTGCATTCAAGCCATTGTCAAAATGCAAATGCTAGTCCGTGCCCGTCATGCTCGTTTGTCTCAAGAAGGTTCCTATTCCGAAAAGAATGCTGCTTCTACTTCCATAGAGAAGTTGCTTAGCAATAGGTTTGCTCGTCAGGTATGTGAACATGGCTTCATGTTCATTTTAACTGTTTTCTAACAGCTGTGTCTCAAACATGTCTACCCGAACATTACTTTGAATTTGCTTCGATTGTAGCTGCTGGATTCAATGCCTAAGACCAAACCTATCCGCATCAATTGTGATCCATCAAAACCGAGTCCGGGTTGGAGCTGGCTGGAGAGGTGGATGTCCACGTCATCATCTGAAAAGACATCAATGGCAGAGTTACCTAACGAACAACCTCGTGACTCTCCACTCGATGCTACAGTTCCATCTAAAGCTATTTCTGAGTCGAACGATGTAAACAAGACATTGGTTTCATCAGAGAGTGAAGAGAATCTAATCACATATGTTGCTGCCGACTCTAAGTCCAAGGCTTGCCTGCCCACTTCTTCAGTAACAGGTGATTTGGAGCGAACTCAGATTGACAACATGAGTACATCCGACCTGAAAGAGACCTCGCTGGATCAAACAATTGAAACAGAGGCTCATTGTCTTGATGTTGGAGTTGAATCTTTGGATGCCGTGTTGTCCGGGGCAGATACAATAAGCAGGTCAAAGGAGCCAAGCATCACAGAAAATCCAGTCCTACATGATCGGAAGGGTCAACACGATGGCTCGGAATGTGGCACCGAACTTTCTGTCACTTCCACCCTCGATTCACCCGATAGATATGAAGTTGGAACCGTAGAATATGAGAATGGAGTCAAAGTTTCCGAACAAGAAAATTGTAGTTCTAACGGTGCCAAGGATTTGGATGTCAAAGAAAATGCTACAATTGCAATCCTGGTGCCTGGTTCTTCTCTATCCATTGCTAACCAGCCCAATAAACTTGATGACACTAAAGGTGAACTGGCGAATTTAGTTGCTGTTGACTCCCCTCGAGTAGAACATGAACCATGCAGATTATCCCCAGAAGCCTCTCCTAGGAGCCATATGACGGTTCCGGAATCCCAAGGAACGCCCTCTAGTCAAGTATCTATAAAAAGTAAAAAGAAGAAAACTGAAAAGAGTGGTCAAAAGCGCAAGTCTTTTTCTACTGCTAAGGGTTCTCCAACTGCGGATCGTAATAGTGGTGCAAAAAGTAGTACGGAACAACCATCCAAAGATCAAAGAAGCGGGAAGAGACACAATTCTTTTGGTTCAACAAAACCTGATAACATCGATGAGGAACCAAGAGATAGTAACAGTAGCAATTCTCTTCCCCGTTTCATGCAAGCCACGGAATCTGCAAGAGCTAAAGTTAATGCTAATAACTCACCGAGATCAAGTCCCGACGTGCAAAATGGAGATCTTTATATCAAAAAGAGACATTCCTTACCCGGTGCTAATGGGAAGCAGCATTCTCCAAGAATCCAACCATCGTCGGGTGCAAAAGGAAATGGTATGGTTCGAAACTTTACTGTTGTATAGTTAACCGATATACCATCATGACATTTTCAATTAGGATAGAACGGATCCAGCCTTTTTTGGTTTCAGTTCTGGTGGTGTTGATAGAATTTCTTTTCCTTTTCAGATAGAAAATGGCAAAGGTGAAGGCTTTTATGCGAAGCAACCTTATTAACATGTTATCATGGTAATCGACATTTCGGATCACAAACCGGTGCAGATTGTTGGTCTTTACTATCTAGTTTTATATATATACACACACATATATATACATATTATCATGTAAAACTTTCTGCATGGATGGTATGCTTGTATGTTTGGTTCAACAGTGTATTGTGTGATATTATGCTTTCCTGCACCATGTTTTTGGAATGTCTTTTATGAGTATTGGTCATAAAGTCTTTATTATAATAACGTTCATGCAGTAAGTATATTTGTATTCACAATTTGATTTATATACTTCAAATAAGATTTTAGCTGGCATTTAACTTAAGCTAATGTGTAGATTGACAAAAGACTTCATTGATACAATATTAATATTTTGAAGATTTAATCAAAAGGTTTTGAAATTTAGAGATTGATTTAGAATTTAGGTTCAAACTTGAGGACTTGGGTGAAATTAACCTCACAAGAAAAGAAACAAATTTCTTTTAAAGATTAAATGATATTATTTATCACAATTCCATTTATTATTTTCAAAAAAAGAAATATGTTTAAAGGATTTATTTTTCAAAATTGAAAAATAAGATTAAAATGATTTTTTAATAATTTATTTAGTTAAAACATTTTGACCAGTTGAATTGACTATTAGTGGCGGTGAGTTTGAATGGGTGATGTGGTGTATTTACCCGTGGTTAGTGTAAAAATAGTGATGGTAGTGAAATTAAAAACTGTTAACAGTAATGTAGGATAAGAGGAAAAGTAAATTAAATATACCGCATCGTATCCAATGACTCATTAAAACCCACCGTTAACCTACACAACTATTGATTGGATTTTAAAAATAGCAAAATTGAAAACAGAAAGTAGAAAAAGTGTAGTCAATATATATATCTCTCAGTGTCAAATGTCAAATCTTCAACCCCAAAACACAATTGATTTACAGTACCTTCGCATTTGCATTTGCAAATCCAAACAACGCATCGCTTCACCTCCACGCGTCAATACCTGCATGTGCCAGCGCCCTCCATTCAACAGCATCACATAACCCTACGGAGAGGGGGCGGAGGGGCCTGGAATATCTTTTAATTAGGGTTTTCCCAATGGAGGGTTTTAATCTATCGAACCCTAAATTCGATTCTTTTGGGGGATCGAACTCTAACATTTGTTTTTGCCGAGAATTGAATATGACAAAGAACCATTTCTGAGGGGCTTTAAAAAAAAACTTACCTTAATATCTATCTATCTATCTATATATATATATTCCATTCGTAAATATGCGAGGCGTACGCAAATCCAAAAGAGTTACTTGGGCACCGGATCTTAGCCTCTTTCAGGTAAAAAGTTGCATTTATACTTTCGAAATCCCTAGATTTTGAGCTCCGTTTCAAGCTGAGATAGAAAAAAAAATTTTAAAGTGGAAAATTTTAAGTTGAATGTACCAAAACATTGGAAAATGAATCTATGTTTTTAATTTTTTTAAAATTTTATTCTGTTACACTGTGTTTCGAATTGCATTTGATGTGCAGTTTATCTTGATGGCATTGTTATATGAAATCTTTTGAAGGTGTTCATTTGTAATTTAGTTTTTACTTTTATGGAACTGTTTTCACTGTACCAAAGAGTGTTCTTCTTTGTGTCACCCTAAGATCATCAACTGAAAGCTGAACTGATTTGAAACGAACGCGATAATGTATGCATCCAACATCGATGTAGGTATAGTGGTATTCAAGTTTTAATATCCTCGGCGGAGCGAAAGTCAGGGCAGAGCATGCCAATGACGGAGCTGTGGTGGATTTGGGAGGGACTAAACCTTGTTTAGTAACTAATACTAGCTTTGATGGTGCAGAATCGTAACAGTATTAGGTGACGAATACCGTGATAAGCATCTGAAATTCACCTTGATAATTTTATTAGTCTCAGCTGATTCTTAGAAGTCAGAGTTTGTAATAACTCTTAAGAGAAAATGATATATAATTGAGCCTTTTGCAACTCTGTTTTAATTGAGCAATGCTTTTCGACAGATAAGGCTGTTTTTATCAGAGGAATCACCTTCACAAGTCGGGTCGGGTGCTCAAGATCACCTCCAAGCAAAAACCTTTTCGGTATCCCATTTATATGGGGCAGCCGTGGATGACTTTCTGCCTCCTGGCTTTGAAGGAGCTTCTTCAACAAATCATTTGCAGATTAACTTGTCGGAAGTCCCCGTCATTAGTTGGAGGTTTCCTCTGAGAGTAAGATTTTCTTTCTGGTCATTTCCATTTTAGTTTAAAGGTCGTACGCAGCACCACAAGGCTCTTGCTATCAGCACGTCTAGTCAATGTTATATTTCAACTTTTAGCTTCATTTATAACTATTGTTCTTGGCATTGCTGTGAAAGATGAATTTGTGTTGTCACAGTTCGTATTGGACGTGGATTGGCAAGTAGTTGCTGGAGAGGAAAGTAAAGAGGTCGAGATTCAAAATCAGAGAGAAGTGAGAGTGCTCGAAGCTGTTTATCCGCGCCCATCTGCAATTCCCTCAAAGTCTGATTCTCTTCATGTTTCTAAAAGCTGATTCTCTTTACATTTTACTTTTCAATGAACCTAAAATCTTCTTATCGTTCTGCAGCCCTTCCACTTACGAAGAAGACTGTAACTATGATGAACAGCAAACTCCTCAAATACCTGTCACTCCTATCGAAGACGAGGATGCAGCAATTGGAACACCGTTGGGCGTCTTAGCACCATTCCGTGCCCCCATTAGTTCACAAGCTGGTTTACCAGCTGCTGCATCTGCTGCCTTTCCAACGATTGACCACAACAACGAACGTGGGAACATGATTGATCCTAACTTGCTCGTCAAAATTCTCAGCAACCCGACATTGATAGAGAAATTAGTTACTGATTACAGGCCTCCTTTTGACCTGCCACCACCTGTGAACGTTTCCGGTCCATCTTCCACCCCATCCTCCGCTGCTACTTCTGATGGTTCGTTTTATGCTTGGTCAAATGGGGTCGGAGTAGCACCCTCAAATAAACAAGGTCCTATTCCTGCTGTCGGAGTTCCGCAGAAGAAAGATGAAAACTATTACAAGAACTTAATTCAGCAGCATGGAGGAGAAAGACCAGGAACGACACAGAGTTTCGATAGCCGATACAATCACCAGCTAAAACCGAACCTAGAAGTAACTAGTAACCCCAAATCGAGAGATTCGAAGACAAGGATAATGAAGCCGTGTTTGTACTTCAACACTGCCAGAGGATGCAGGAATGGAGTCAATTGTGCTTTCCAACATGATACATTGTCCCAGAATAACGTTTCGGATGCTCCGAATGCTAAGAGAATGAAAATGGATAGAGAGATAAGCAGTTAGGTAATATTATATATATATATATATATTTATATGTATTAATAAGCTTACCTTTTATTTCTAAGCTTAGCCTTATTACCTTTTATTGTGTTTTTTTCTTAAAAATGGTATTTAAATTTTTAATTTTATTTTATTAAGAAAAATGATGTCCTGTAAGAACGCTATCTGTAATGTTCTTATTGCCTGATATCATGTTTTGAGGTAAAATGAGATGAATTGATAGTCTAGATGGGGCCTACTCTGATGTTACCACGTGTACGGACGATTTAAATAGGAGCCGTTGATCTAGCTTTAAATGTTTGGAACCGTGACAAGTCAAAACTCTTTCCTCTTTCGAATAACCCCAACCGACAAACTTTTGCGTACTTCTTAAGTGAATTTAAGCTCTTTGTTTCTCTAAAGTAATTAATTTAATTAATCACACACTTAAAGTATATAACTTTGGGTTAATGTAACTTTTAGTCCTAAATTTGGCAATTTTATCCACTTTGGTATTTGTATTTTTTTTATTACATGAACTTGACAATTCATTTTGGTTTTCAAACTTAGATTCCATTAAAATTTGATGAATTTTACATTTGCGAATCTTAGGAATTAAAATGGGTTTAACTGTCAAATTTAGACGGTAAAATGGATAAAAAAAGGTAGAGGTGCCAAAGAGGACTAGTTTAACCAAAAAAAATAGTTGGAGTTAATAAAATGAAATTGAATTTTGAAAAATCTACAAAGTAGATAAATTAAGTCCGTGAAAATAAAAGTAAAGAAACTAAATTCTAAAAACGTAAAAAATACGGGACTTTGAGTTAATTTAACCCAAAAGAATAAGAAAATATCAACTTGCTCCACTTCACAAATCTAAATCTCAAAAAAGCACCAATTTTTATTCTCTTTCTTTCTAATTTCACTCTCTAACAAAGCCAAAACCAAACATGGGTTCTGTTTCACTGAAACTTGGAGATGGAACAGCAAGATCCAAGCGTTCAACACTCTGTTCATCTGCTGTCAACATTCTCATGCTTTTTTCTGTTCTCGCCACCAATCTTTTCGCTTTATACGCGTTCACTTACTCACCAAAACACCACACAATCACCCCATTTCACCACAAGAACATCACTTTAATCTCCCAACATGTCTCTTTAATCATAAAACAAATCGATTCATCTCAAAAAAAGCTTGCTCGAATTGAAAACCAACTCCTTGGTTACCAAACACTTAATGTTTCAAGACCCAACCTTGCAAATGAACTCAAATTGTTCTTACAACACCACCAGCTTCCATTAGGGAAAGATTCAATCAAGGACAGGGATAACTGAAATGGTGGCTTCAGTAGGACATTCATGTGAGAAATCAGCTGGTTTGTTGTCTCAATACATGACATACAAGGTTTCTGGTCCTTGTCCTGATGATTGGAGTCTTGCACAGAAGCTAATTTTAAGAGGGTGTGAACCATTACCAAGAAGAAGATGCTTTGCCAAGACTGTTTCAAAGGTAGGCCTTTCAACTTGGTCTGGCTTTGGTTGTAAGAACATCAACTGTTTGAATAAAAAACCGAATGGTTTTGCCTTTGATAGACAAAAATATGTTAAAGCTACAAGCAAGAATGATTTCCTTATTGATGATGTGTTAGCTATGGGGAATAATGGGATTAGAATAGGTTTTGATATTGGAACAGGGTCTAAAACAGGCACTTTTGCTGCTTTAATGGCTGAAAAAAATGTGACAATAATCACCAATACACTCAATGTTGATGCACTAGATAGTGATTTCATTGCTGCAAGAGGTGTTTTCCCTTTGTTTTTGAGTTTGGACCATAGGTTTCCTTTCTATGACAATGTGTTTGATTTGGTCCATGTTACAAGTGGTTTAGATGTTGGAACCAAACCAGAGAAACTGGAGTTCTTGATGTTTGATGCAGACAGGATCTTGAGAGTTGGTGGGTTGTTTTGGTTAGACAATATTCATTGTGGTGATGACGAAAAAAAGAGGACTTTGACTCGTTTGATAGAAAAGTTTGGGTATAAGAAGCTGAAATGGGTTGTGGGACAGAAAATGGATGGTGCTGTTGGGTCTGGAAAACATGAACTTTATCTTTCTGCTGTTTTACAAAAGCCAGTGAGAATCTAATAGAGGTAAGAATATATATATATACATACACATACACATACAGAATTTTTGGGGTTTTTTGTTTTTTGGTCTTAAATATATGAAAATTATTCTATAAATTGGAATAAAATGGCTGAAATTGTTGCCTTTTATGTAATCTAAAGCCTTTTTTTTTTTGGTGCCCTTTACTTTCCTAGTTTTGTATTTTAGTTTGATGATGGTTATTTGAACAAAGAAGAATTAGGAAATGAGAGTTTCATACTTCATAGTATATTCTAGAAGTTGGTTTTTGAGATTTGGTGCTTTCATTTTTCTTACTTGAATTTTGGCTTTTTTTGAATGTTATTTAGAGTTTTTGATTCTAAATTGAACTCGAAAACTCGATCCAATCAACTTGAGTTAGTCAAACTGAAATTAACTCTAACTTCAAACAACTACAACTTGAGATATTTTGGGATGATTGGATTGACTTAATCCCTAGAAGTGATTGGAGATGAAAAGTTAAAAAAAGATAAACTACATCAATTATCCCTAACTTTTGATTAAAATTATATTTTAATTACTTAACTTTTAAAAGTTATATAATTGTGGCTAATGTTATCAAAACGTTATAATTTTGTCACTTATTCATTAACTGCTTTTAAGAGGGTGACGTGAAACATTAATTTAAAGGGTTAATAATTAATTTAGCCCTTGAATTATAATTAAAATATCAATTTGATACTTTTAATTTTTTTAATAATAATTCTAAAAAATTTAAAGGGAATAGCCACCCAAGTTTTAACGTGTTCCTATTTTGGTAACTAAATTTTTTATTTGTTAATTTAGTCACCCCGTTAGATTAATTGTCAATTTTAGTCACTCCACCATTAAAATGCATTGGTCACGAAATGAAATGTTGACATAGCAATCTTTTGATTGGTATAATAACAAATTTAGCTCTTAACACTTTCACGTTTTGTGAGTTTATTCCTAATTCTAAAAATTCAACAAATTTAACTCTCAATATTTATATATTTTGTCAATTTAGTCCAAATTCAAAATTTTTATGATTTAAAAAACTTGAAAATATATAAAATTTATTATAAAATGACATAAAAATGTAAAGTATTAAATATATATCAATTACATAGAGGCTTAAATATGAATTTGATTGAGGAACCAAATCAATATTTCTTGAAATTTAATAAAAAATTTTAGGGATTCAGCAAAATTTAACTCTTAATTTCTCTTGAATTTTTTAAATCATTGTTTCTTTTTCTTTTTCTTTTTAAACCCCACAAGCTAGACGAGTCATTTGAATTAATTCTTTGATTCAATCACAACCAAATTCAACTAGCACCATAATCAATTAGTTGGTTGAAGGATTCAAATCAGAAAGCCTTTACTTATAGAAATATCTCTGGCTCCATTTCGGTGGCAAAGTGCAGAGGCTTTGAGGGATTCAAATGCATAAGGCTAAGTGATACTCCATTGATAAGTTTTTTCTCATTAAAAGAAAACGCAAAATTGAGATTGGGTGTGCCTATATAAAAAAAAATTAAACTTTGAGTGCGGGTTTAATGGTGAATGCTCGATGACGAAGTGATAATATAGCTTGGGTCTGGTAAAGTTAAGTATGAATTTGGTATGTTATTTTAGATTGTGAGGTTTGGGCGGGAGTATAAGAACAATGAGAAATTTGATGATGAACAAGGCAGGAGATGAAGGGATGAATGTTGTTTTATAAAGCTTCTCTCTTTTGTTTGTTTGACCAGAACATCTTGTACTAGGAAAGAAAATTTTGAATTTTTTTCTTGTAATTTTTTAATCAAGATGCTATGCAGTTGCATAACTTTTAAAAGTTGGGTGATTGAAATATAATTTTAATTAATATTTAAGGACAATTAATATAGTTTACCCTTTTATATTTATATATATATGACAACACAAAATTATCCACATTTTGGTTTAGGAAATTAATGTTTTCAGCTTTAAAAGGTTACTTTGTAATCCTAACCATTCTCTAGCTTTTGACAATGTATCATCACATGCACTATTTAATCCAACTTCGTCCAACTTTTCCACAATCATTATTTTTAAAAATATAACTCATATATGAATGGTTATATTTAAAAAGTAAAATCTATTTAATTTTAAAATTTTGAAAATTTTTATTGTCAATCCTTACCACTGTATCAACAATTAAATAGATTAATTTAATCTATGTGTTATTGAATAGAATCAAACTGGTCCAACTTTACAGAGTTTAACATTTTTAACGCTTATATAGTTCGCAAAAGAAATTTTTATTTGGAATCGAATTACAAATGAAAAAACCCATGTCATTTTTAAAATTTATATGATTCCACAAAAGAAATTTTTTGTTAAAATCTAACCTTATTTAATTCTTTTCAATGCATAGAACTGGTCGGGAAATACCGTAAAACAAAGAGTATTTACCTATTAATTTTCGATGAAAATTATCGAGAATGAATATACCAAGTGATAAATTTTGATTTGATAATTTTGAACTTTACCATGAGCAATCTTATTGAATCATAACAAGTTAACAATGCGAGTCTATTCAATTTGAATTTGAAACCCATCCAAACTTAAAATATTTGAATCCAATTTAATTTGAATCTTAAGTTGATATAAACTTGAAACAACTTGAACGTGAAATGATTTAAATTCAGAATGAACTGAACAAATAATAATCAATTGAAAAATCCTATTTGACTTGAATCTAAAATGTGTCAAATTTGAAACAATTAGGATCTAAAATAATCCGAACAAATAACTAGAATAGACACAACCAAAATAATTGAAATATGAACAATCCGAAACTGAAAAGACTCAAATCTAAAATGATTTAATCTCAAAATATTGAGATACAAAACTAGCTCAACCCAAGAGCGGTATAGATGCAGCCATACAGGCTCATTAATATGAATAATTTTTCTTTAACTTCAAAGATGGAAAAGATTTTAAGCTATTTTCACGAATCATATGAAACGTAAACATGGTATTAGTCAAATATATTCATATTAATGAGCCATGGGTCAGCATCCAAAATGACAGAGTCAAGAGAAAGCTGTAACTAAAGCCTGCAAACATACGATATTGGTCTCTCTACTTCAATGGGGGATCCGACATTGCTTTTCTCGAAACTATTTTTTTTTTAAATTGACTTTTATTTTTTTTATAAAAAATTGGAAGTGGCCACCAATCTTTTTTATGAGGTGTGATCGGATTACCTCGTAATTTAATCGTTTTAATAAGCGGTTTGATTTACTAAAACAACGATTTTGGTCTACAAAATTCAATAAACGGGTTCGGGAGTCGGTTACGTACGAGGAAAGATTAGCACCCTCGTAATGTCCAAAATTGGTACCTAATTGATTAATTAATGTCTTAATGTCAAAATTTTAAAATTTGAAGAGCTTTTAAAAATACGATCCTTTATCAAAACATTACTTGACTAAATTAATTTTCACGAAAAGGGGCTTATTTCAAGTTACTCGAGAAAAAAGATCACGTCCCGTAAGTTAGAACACAATGCATTAAATCCTCAAAAACGAGAATAACACCAAAAAATTTATTTTTTAAAATATATTTGATTATCTCGGTTTTAAAAAGAAGCCATATTCCATAAGTTACGAACACAACTTTTCTTATTCCAAAATAATGAATATTTGCCTCAACTTTTCTTAGTCCGCCGTCCACGGTTGCCGAAAAAACCTAAAAACCCTCTTTCACTTGTTTTCAACGCGGAACTCCGATTTTGGAGTAAAAAATGCCAAAGCTAAAGCCGAAACCTTAGAAAAGAAATGAAAACCTCTCGGTTTTCCCTCCCTTGGAGACGGAGGCCTCGCCTACAAGGGCGGAAGACCGAGCGTCAGGTGAGGTTTCTTTTTCTTTTCTTTTCTTTTATTCTATCTTCTTTTACAAGTAAAAAAATATTAAAAAATTAAAAATAAAAATCATAAAAGAATCACCTTTCGATTATATTCAATCTCTGTTTTTTTGTATTCAATTTTCGTGTGTAAAATACATAGAATTTGTGGCTTTTATAGTCGAATCATTACGCTGTTTATCTATTGTTTTTTGCTGTTTGTTTCTGTTTCTTGTTCTGTCCTCCTCTTTTCTTTTGCAGGTGACGCTCGGTCTACGCATGATGGAGACTCTGGCTTTCGCCATTTTGGTGCAACGCAGCAGACACGTGTCAGGCCTTGGGTGCCGAGCGCACTACAGAGGCACGAGGAGGGAGGGGGTGCAGCGCGCATAGAAACCCTAGGGTTTCTGAAAGCACTTAAGTTTTTGCCCACTGGGCCTCTCTTGTATTTGGGTTTGAATTTTTTTAGTTTTGGGCTGTAACTTGTAAATTGGCTTGTAATATTTGGACTTTGGACTATTATTATTATTATTATTATTATTATTATTATTATTATTATTATTTTGTTTGGTTTTTTGGTTGGGCCTGGGCAAAATTGGGCATTTATAGCTTTGCTTAAAGCTTAAAAACACACCTCCGAGGTATATATATAATCATCTTTGATCCTAAATAAATTTTGAGCTGCACCACTCTAGGGCAAAGGACCAGCCAGCTCGGACACACATTGTTAATGGAGTACACCTATGCGATGCACTTCGTATTTGAATAAAAATCTAAAGGGTTAATATAATTTTTACATTGAACTTGACAATTAAATTCATTTTAGCCCCTAAAGTTGGCAAGCAAGTCCAATTAGCACCTTTGCACTTCAGATTAACGTAAAATTCTAAAGGGTTAATGCAATTTTTATTCCCTTACAATAAAGCCGTGTTGGTATCTAAACTTAGCAACCAAGTCGAATTTGGTCCCTAAAATTAGCAAATGTAAAAGTTCGATGACATGGTACTGTGAGATTACACCATGTCATCACCCACTTTCAGAGTGTCACATCGTTAAATTTTGATGTAATCCAAGCTCAAGGACTAAAATGGACTTAGTTGCCAAGTTTAAGTGTCAAAGTGGGCAAAAAATGGATAGGTACCAAAGTAGACCTAATTGTCAAATTTAGGGACTAAAAGTAATATTAACCCAAATCTATTTCGTAGGCTGATTGAGAAAGAAGTGGAGGACATCTGTATTGTGTTTGGTCAATCATTTTAATGGTGGATTTCAGATTTTGAGGGTTGAAAAAAACCCAAAGTACATTCCCTTTGGCACACCATTGTACTACTTGTATGATTGGCACTGCAGCAGCTGGATTACATATTTTGGGCGGCTCCAAAGATAACAAATACTGATATCCAGACAGATCCTTCCTTTAGTGGTTGAAAAAAAATTGAAAAATATTATAGGGTTTATTCCATCAACTGGCCCCCAAACTTTAAAATGTTTTAATTGAGTCCTTAATGTATTTGTGTCATATTAATAAGCTACTTTTGTTGTAGCTTAGTCATTAACTCAGGCTTTAAATTTTAACTCAAAATACAATATGGATCGCATATTTAAAACACATGAATCAAATTATAAGCAAAGGCAAAGCTAGAAAATTGTTTTAAAGGGGGTACCATTGAATTATAAATTTGGGGCGGGTAGGGGTGAGTACTGGGTAGGGAGATAAAGTGCAGTTTTATCATTTTACTAACTTGTACTTTTACAAATTTTGAAAGGATTAAATGATAATTTCACCTTTTGGTGAGAGCGAAGGCCCTTATTTGCCCCTTTGCCTTGCTCTCGATTGTAAATGCACGTGTACTACAATATGGATGGTTTGAATCTAACATGTTAAAAATTTGGACTCCTAATTTTTAACATCACTTTACTTTTTTCAACACATCAGATCCAAATTATTTATGCGATAAGTACACACGTATTTGTAATTTAACCCACATGTTTTAAGTACACATCAAATCCGAACTTGCATTTAACGCCTAAACTGGCAACCAGACTAATGAAAAGATCTAATTGATACAATATTATTATTTTAAAGACTCAATTAAAACGTCTTAAGGTTTCGAGATGGATTTTAAAATCTAGACAATAGTTTGGGACCATTATATGCATTTAACCCGATATTTTTATATTCTAACCATCTATGATTTAACCACTATATATCATCATTCAGGTATGGGGTTTCTTTCAGTATAACTAACCCATATTTTTATATATATTTCGTTTGGGACCCCAGTTTTGTAGTCCAATAAAAAAATTGAACCAAAAATAGAGTTCCAGTTTTAGGTTTGGTAAATGATTCTCAATTTCCATCAAACACCCATGTGATCAGTGTTTTATTTAAACCAGAAAAATACAGAAAAGAAAAAAAAAAGATTAAGACAATGTTTCCCCGTATAATACGGTATTGTAACATGCTTTTAATTGTGTATTAGTGTCTGATTAATGAGTTTAATTAGAACACTACAAAGCATATATGTAAATCACTGTCCGAATATGACAGGGAAAGTGCTGTTAGAATAACATTCAAATCTTTGTTTGGTTTAGTTACCTCTTTATGCATTTCTGACATATCTTTTCTATGTCACAATCTCTGCATGTTGAGAACGGATTTTGGAAGATCTTTGATAGATGTGAGCATGATATATTCTATGGTGAACAACTAATTTGCCTTCAACTTCTAAGTGTGGTACAACGTGCCATTAAGTTTAGGGGATTTACTTTAAAAAAAAAATTTAAAAGTTAAAAGGGATAATTTTGTAAAAACACAAGGTGCTATTATATTATCTTATCTTCGCTCAATCAAAAAATAAAAATCTTACATTTAATTGAATAAAAAATTCAATATTACCAACAATGCATTATTAAGTAATCTAAATAAACCTAAAATGAGATATGCCTAAAAGAATATAAGAGGAGATGAACAAGAAGCAAAGAGCATTAAGGCTAAACCTATATTGATATCATAATCTAAAGGCATATTATCCCAATCATTCTCAATCATTTGCTATATGGAATCATTAAGTAAAGAGTATATTGTGGAAAATTATTAGCACTTTCATGTAATTTGATCCCTAACATCCCACCACCCACCCTAAATTGTTGTTAGTCATAATATACTATAGACATCATTTTGTTCCCTAATCACGTCTAAGGGTCACTAAATCCATCATCATAATGGAGTATTAGTTGTTAGTTAACTTCCATTTGCAATCATCATTTTTTTCTTTAAGAAAAAAAAAATTAAAAGAGAAGATAGTTATAAGAAATTCTAAGAGGACAGCTAGTGAGCACTATATATATATATAACACTCAAAGCTTATCTTAAAAATCTAATTTCAAGGTCAGCTTCCACAAATTTGGGTGTTTTCCTTTTAGTCATAACATTTTATTATACTAGACTTTCTCCATGTATGACTCGAATATTAAAATGCTTTCTGACCTTTAAAATATTTTAATTTTTAAAGTTTTAGTATCGTATTAATCAAGTTTACTATTAATTTATTCATTGATTTAAGAATTGAATTCAGTTTGGATTCAAAATCGAGCTTATTTGGATCAAAATTGAAAGACCTATGCATTAATTGTATGGATAGTTTAGTAGGGTAGCATCTAAATTGTACAATGTCAATTGCAACTTGAGTAATAACTGTAGTATGATAAATTTTACCTTATATGAATTGACATATTTTTAATAAAGTTGTTTGGACCTTTAATTGTTGAATCTTGAAGAGTGATCATATGAACGAGAATCAAGAAATTAGATTAAAGACTTTCAAAACAAATCATGCTCCTTTAAATAGAAGATCGGTTTTTAAAGAGAGTTTAATACTAAGAAGATCTCTGTCATTATGGAGATAAGTAAAGATAATTTGAAGATCTTTTTAGATAACCATTTTAGTGGAACGAGTGTTTGAAATTGATTGTAATTTAACAAGCTTTATTAATGTTTATATATGCACAACTTGTTTGGTAAATTGTATGCACCAAGAGAGCACTTTATTTGCTCATAGAGGAACTGTTTCATAAGCATAGAACTTTGTAAGTAAACTAAACTGAGTTAATCAAAGGAGTTTACTAGATTGAATATGTTGGATCAACTCTCTAGGCAAAGTTATGTAGATATAGAAAGTTTTCATGAACAAATTTTTAGTTTCCATCTCTATTTTTTCTATACAATAATCAGTTTATTCAATTGCAGCTCAACATGTATTTAGATATAAATATCTAATAGGCAAAAGTCAATGAACTTTCAGTATAAAACTTGATATAGTATTTTAAATATGTTTCACGTTAGATACAATTTAATATTTAATTCTCAAGCTGATGGCTAAACTCGTCAAGAACTTAATTAATATAACATGAGACTTTGAGAACTCAATTAAATCATTTTAAATATTAAAGACTAATTTAAAATTTGGACCATGAGTTGTGGACCCTTGAAGTATTTACCCTATCCACTAGTATATAATTTTGGGTTTTGATAAATCAATTTAAGGAAAGAAGAAAATCAAATTCTCCTATTAGTTTAGGTACTACAAAAAAATCACATTATTTTAGTTAATAGATTTAATGAGTATTGTTTAAGTCAGTACGGATATCTTGGGAAACATCGAGCCAAAGAATAAAAATAAATGATTCAAGCTCACAAAAAAGGAGAAAGTAAATGTGGGGGTTTTGCTTGGTTGGATTTGGCTGGCTTTGATACCAAAATAGTTTCATTATCTTTTCCTCTCTCGTGTCATACACTATAGAATCTATGGCACTTTAAGGCAATGAAAATTATTTTTAGAATCGAAGATTCTCCTCTCCATTCACCGTCCAAATTTTTATTCCGTCGCAAAAGCTGGAAACAAATAATCATAGTTTTTAGAGCGTGTGTGTGTGACATAACAAAGGCAGCAACAGTTTATGGTTTTCTTTTGGATTAAAAATTGGATTAAATAATTATTATATTTTAAAATAGAATATAGATTTCAACTTTTGAAATGAAATTGATTAAAAGGGTAGTCGTGAACTTTGAATATAGAAAATATTTTAAAAGCAATTAAACTAAATGTAAGTTGATAATGATATTTGGTAAAAGTTTTATGGAGGAAGTTTTATATTAAGAATCGGATTATATTTTACTTTTTTATTTAAAAACGAATAAATTGATCCATGTACGTTAGATCAAAGAGTAAATTAATCTTTTCTATTAAAATTTTATTCATTATTCTTGTTAAAATCGAACGTCGATGAAATAATCAAATAATTACACGTAATATTTGTATCTCATGTCGACACATAAAAATTAACTTTTAAACGTTGAAATAAATAAAAAAATTAATTTATTCTTTAATATAATTTATAAAAATTAATCTATTTACTTTTTGAATAATTAACTCTTAATATAAAAAATTATCACTTTTAACTGTAAAAAAGAGGAATGTGGCAGATTGTACGTGATAGTGCAACTCCTATCTGTACTGTCTGGTTCTTTCGGTTGCACGTTTTACGACTTTCTATGCAAAAAATGTGGAGCACGTAATGATGTCGTTTCCACCGTGCACGTACGGCTCATCACCATTTCTGCCAATCGAGTGCCTAGCTAAACCATATGAAGTAATATATTCCTTATCTCGGCACCTAGACATCTAAATTTTTTTTTTGAAAGGTGGGATAATTTGAGCTTGATTAATTTGGTTTTTGGGTTAGAGTTTTGGATTGCTTCAAATTTATATTAATCTTGGGTTTGGATGGTTGAATTTTACTTTTAAATTGAATTGGGTAAAATTAATTGACTCAAATTTTTAGTTTTGAATCAGAACTTTTCTTACATCATTTTAAGGATTTTACGAATTTTATTAGGTTGAATCATGTTGAAATTAAGTTAAAGATTTTTTTGGATGTTTTTATTCTAATGGGTTTCCTTAATTGAAGGAATATTATTTTTAAAAGAAGTTTCTTGTTATAAGATCTATGTTATTTTGATTTTATATTAAAAATCTATCCAAGCTAATTTCAAATTTGAAGTTCACATTGATTGAAGATTTGACAAGCCAATAAATGTCTATTTAAATAAAAGCTTGCTGTTGTAATAAGTACAATATTGAAAGCACTTATTCTTTGTAAGGAGCTTATATTAGTACAAAAGCATAATAAAGAAAATGTTCTTTCATATTCAATTTGTAACTAAGTTTCTAGGCAAAAGTCTCAGTGGAGAGAGTTAATGTATAGGAGTGAGATTGCAGTTTAATAAGTGAGTTAAGTAATTAATTTCTGAGTAAAGCTTCCAAGAAAAAGTCTTAATACGAAAGCATTTTACGTATTGCAGATTGAAAATGGATTACTCTTTAGGTAAGGCCTCGCAGATGTAAAAAAAATTTTGAACGAGTAATCAATTTTTGTGTCCATACCTAATTTACTCTACGCTAGTTGCAACATATAGGCTAATTCAACAAAGTCTCATATTTATTAATTAATGTCGAAGGTTGAAGCCAAAAAAATTTATTGGGGGATCAAAATTAAGTTGTATATTTTTACGATAGTAAAAATATAATTTCACCGTTTCAATAGCTTATATCTTTATAATTTTTAAAGGATTAAGTGCAATTTTATCATTTTGAGGGTCAAAGTGTAATTTTATCATTACTAATTTAAATGTTTTATAAATTATGAAGGAGCCTAAAAGGAAATTCCCATTTTAAGGGGCTTGGGGCCCTTGCCAGCCCCTGGCTCACTCCTGTTGATGTCCATCTGATCCCATTTTTAATAAAATTCCAACTAGAAGCATACAAGTACTGTAATAAGCCTCCCTGTGGGTATCCGATAACCACGTAAGGGTATAATTGGTGATTTGACAGCAAAAGCAATAAGAAATCCAATATAGAATATTATTTCCAATCTGATAGGATATGATTGATTAGCTAATATTTCAAAATTTAATGTTGATTCATTAGAACTATATAAATCGAGACACAGAACTCCTACCAATTGAAAAATGGAACCCTAGCAAAGTAGAAAATAAATTTTGTAGTCATGTACAAACATTTCTTTTCCCCCTCCCACATGTATAGAAGTAGATAAAAGAGAACTAACTCGAACTTCCACATGATGAAAAAAAGTAAAAGGTCTCGAGAATAAAATGACCCTATTTAATCATTGTACATTACTAGCATCAAGAAATAAAATAATCACGAATCTTGAGAAACTGACCAAGTTGCCAAAATCGCTAAACATTTTTGTATAAAGAGAAATTTTGAATTCTATTATATATACTTCAAAATGCTAAATGCTACTAATAAAAAGATTATAGTAAAGTGCCGATGCTTGTTGAGTTGAGTAATAACGAGTTCAATATCCTTGAAATAAGGTCTTAAATTCTAATATGTAGATAGAGAATACAACACCCGGAGAGCTTCGCCAAATTTAGAATTTTGAGTTGGCTAGATATCAAATTTAATTGGAGCCCAATTTAACTAACGAATACCAATAAATCTTTTTTAAAAAACAATCTAGTGAAATGCACTTATACTATAACGTTGAAGTCGAAGATTATTATTTTTTGATTATTTTCAAAAAATTTCATAATTTTTTCTTTTGTGTTTTTTTAGATTAAATTTTTTTCATTGAACCGCATATGTTGACTTGATGGTTAGAGTATTCATCGCTTTGGGTGTGATCTGGGTACGAGTCGCGCTAATCGCGTTGCTATTAAGACTTTGACCTCTTCTTGAAATTCACCCAAAAAAAAACCCTTTTCTTATTTGTTAATTAAAAGAACTATTTCATGTATGTAATAGGCCCAATTTGCCCGGGTCCAAAAGCACAAATAAGAACCAAATAAATAAAAATATAAAAGTCTCGTCCAAAATTACAAAAAAAAAACTCATCAGACCCAAAATACAAACCAAACCCAAATACATAGGCCCAAATCGTTTTAACCCACTAGCCTAGCCCAATATCCCCAGCCCATTAAGCCTAAACCCTAGCTTTGAATCGACTAGCCCAACTACACCAAGCGACTAGGCGAGCCTCCACAAAGAACCACTGGGCATTCCTCGGCCTCATCTTGCCTGCAGAAATAATAACGTCCCAGCTAGCCTTCGTACGACACCTGCAAAGGACAAACAAACGCAACAAACACAAAGAAGGGCCAGCAACAGCAAAATACACGAGGACAACAGAGAAAAATAGCAGAAATATAAAAACAAAAAAAAAGAGAGAATGTCGGGAATTTTTCTGTTTTTATTTCCGGCTATATAAAGCCATTTTAGATTTTTGTAAAGGGATTCTCTTTTACATGGATATTGAATAAAAAAAATACGCATTCAGAGCAAAAATAAAAATAAAAAAGGTGATTTTGGGTTCATTTTTTTGCGATTCTTTTTACCTTTCTTTTTTTTTTTTCGCGTTCATCAATCGTTTTAGAGGAGAAATATAGAAGAAGAAGAGAGAAAAGGAGAGGAGATACTTACCTCGGAGGTGGGAGCACCGCATCTCAGCTCACTCCGCCGCAATCGGAGTTTGGGCTGGATGAACAGGGTGCTGGAGCGGCACGACTCAGGAACAAGAGGAGATTTTTTTAGTTTTTTTTATCTTTTTCTTTTCTTTTCTGATTAAGGTAATAGGGTTAATGTTGGTTTAAGTGGGGAGATGAGAAACGACGTCGTATTGCCTAATTTAGTGGCTCTTAAACGGCGCCGTTTTAGGCCGCGACTCGATGACCCGACCCAGACGCGGTTAGATCCGCGTGTTCTGGCGTAGGGAGGGGTAATTACGCGCCGAGTCCTTCTTGTTTTGCGCTGTATTTCAATTTAATACCCTTTTTTATTTTTATTTCCTTTTTAAATTTAATCTTTTATTTTATTTTTGTTTTGATTTGATCAGCAACGAAGTGCTACGTTTTGGGAGGATAGGGAATATTTCCCAATTAGTCCCCCATATTATTCGCGCACTGCATTTTTGTCCTTCAATTTTATTTATTTTCGCTTTTTTCTTTCTGATTTTGTTTTAAAAGCAATTTAATCCTTATTAGCTTGATTTAATTTGCTTTTTTTAAAACTCATTTAAGTATTTATATTTCATTATTTTTTTGATATATTTAATTTTTAAATCTAACTTTATTTTTATATTTGTGCTTAATATTGTTTTAAATCCTTTATGAATGTTGTTTAAATTTATCACATATTATTATTTTAAATTTATCATAATTATTTTAAGTTTTCATGTATCATTCTTCAAATTTATTATGTATTATTCTATATATTTTATGTAAATTTAATATTATTTATATACCATTTATGATATATTATTAATCCCATATTATTCTATTTTTACTTATTCTCATATATATAATTATTTTCTTTTAAAAACCCTACTTCATATTTCACTTGTTTCAACCTTTTTATATATTATTATGTATGTATATTATTTGGTATATTATATATTTTTTCTTATGTATTTGCTTTAAATCCGTTTCGTTATTACATTTTTTATAGAGTATTTCTTTTATTTTCCTTTAAATCTATTGCAAACTCGTATATATACATTATTATGACGAAATTTTATGCATATAATTTATTGTACATTGATAATTTTGAATCTTCTCCTTGCATGTTTTTTTATTTTACTTTAAAACTTATTATACTTTGTTTGTATTGATTTGCTTGATATTCCTTATAATTCAGTTGCTTTTAATGTTAGTATTTGTAATATGTGATGTGAGATAATTGCTTACGTGTATTATATTGTTTGCTCATATCTATTGATTCTTTGTCGTTCATTCGCGTGCATCTTAATTCACGAATACCATTTCGCGTTCTACATTATTATTTCATCGTTTTATTCGTTCAAAAGACTATGTTTAATATCATTTAAGTATCAAAACCAATTTATTCAAAAATCTTCAAAACACTCGAAGTTTGGAATCCTCGAGAGAATTGAGCCCTAATGTATTGGGTTCCAATTTTCCTCGTCGAATCTAAATAATCAATTTTTTTTAACATACAAATTTCAAATAAAAACTCATTCTCGGGAATTCGACACGTTGTGTCCTAACGCATTGGATATGACATGTTGTTTTCTCGAGGCGAGGATTTTTCTAATAAATGAAAATTAAGGCAATATTTGATATTTAGGAGTTTTGTGAAATCGAGTCCTAACTTACTGGGTTTTGATTTTTTCATTTGACCCGAATAATCAAATATCCTTCTCAAATGCATGGGTTTTAAAAGTTAAAGGATAAACTTAATTTTAAAGATTAAAAATGTCGCGCCCTAACTCACTGGGTGTGACTTTTTATTTCTTTGAAATAAGAGTGTTTTATTATTCAATTTATTCAAGTTAAAAGGATCGTATTTTAAAATCTTTCCAAATTTTGACATTAAGACATTAAACAATCAATTCGGTACAAATTTTGGGCGTCACGAGGGTGCCAACCCTTCCTCGTGCGTAACCGACTCCCGAACCTATTTTCTCAAAATTCAGAGACCTAAAATTATTTTCAAGGTGATCCGATCACACCTCAATAAAAGATCGGTGGCGACTCTCCATTTTCCTTTTTTAAAGTCGATCCCCGTTTTTCAAATCAGAAAATGGTTTCGACAATTAATATATCTCATAAAAAATGAATCTTAATGAAAATGACCTTGGGAATGTTAGTGGGTACTAATTACTGAATTAGCAAAAAGAACATTAGTATTAAAAACTTGGGTTTATAATAATCTATAGAACGGTCCATTTCAAGGTGATGAACTTCAATAATTAAAGTAATTATTATCAAAAATTAATTAAAGTAAATTAAACAAAACTATAGTATCATTAATTTATTAAAGTTTATTGTTGACAAAAGGTTGGCGCCATGCATATATGAAAATTTAATTAATTTTTATTTTCTGCAAACGAGGAATTGCTGTTTTGATAGTGATAGGAGAAGAGTGAAGACGTGGATCAAAGATTAATTAGTTTATATTTTTTCAAAATTAATTAATGGCTGTTTGGATACTCAATTGGGAAAAATAATAATTAAATTGCTCCATTTAACTTTTATTTTCTTTATTAAGTTTGCATGCAGACTAATTGGTATAGTGTAAACTTAATTTCATACTAACATAAATAGAAATAGGGTTAATAAAAATTATTAAGTTCACTTTAATATCTGTAGCTTCTTTGGTTTACTTTAGTACCTAGACTTGTTAAATAGGTCCACTTTGATTGCTAAACTTGGCAAATGTAAAAATTTGATTATGTAGTACTTTGAGATTGTGTCACATCATACACTAGCAAACCTTTACATTTGCCAAATTCAGTGACCAAAATAGACCTAATTGTCAAGTTGAGGTACCAAAGTGGACCAAAAAAACAATACAAGTACCAAATTAGACCTAATTGTCTAATCAAAGGCAAACTCTAAGATTGTGCCGCGTCATACATGATCAAAATTTTACATGCCAAGTCCATGGACCAAATGGATCTAGTTGTCAAGTTCAAGTACCCAAGTAGACAAAAAAAATAGTACAGGTATCAAATTGGACCTAATTGTTAAATTTGGGGACTAAAAGTTATATTAACCCTTGCATATATGAACTGTTGAGATTATTGATTACATTCTAATTTTGTCAGAAAATAAGAAAAATTTGGTTCTGACACATCTCAATAAAGAAGCAGCATAGTTGCTTCTGTTAAGTGTGTATGTATATAAGTGTGTGTCTATATATATATATATATATATTATGAGTTGTTATACTATAGTACCACTACCAATCTGCCACCAAACAAAGAACTTTTCATTAATGCTTCAATGCTTCCAAAATTAGTTCACAGATTCTTCTGATTTCAAGTAAATTGATTTGTACGATTCAATGGGTTGATTTTTTTTAAAAAAAAATTTCCCCTTAGCTCCAACTGGTCACAGCTATTCATTATTGTGTTAATCGAGGTCTGAAATCAGAGAATTTTTTGAGGGTTGAAATGAAATTATAAAATTTGAGGGGTTAAAGTTTAAAAAATGATTAAAAAGGACTAGATTTAATTACGGAGGGGCCAAAATGAAAATTTTCTATTAACCAAAGAGCTAAAAAGCTTAAATAATCAATTGTTAAAAGGGTGTAAAATTGAAATACTTTCATAACCTTGCCATAAATGAAATTTTCTTTTAGAATAACTAGAGCTTCTTAATTTGTATTAAAATTTATAAATTGATTTAATTTGATTAATTAGGTGTGACATTTTGTTGTTTGTGAACGACAACTCCACGTAAGAAGTTTGTAGCAATGACAAAAAGAGTGTAGTATTAGTACAAATTTTGTCCTAAGAGTATATGTATAGATAGATAGCATTGCCAAGACACCCCTCACGTTTGCATTATCATCTTTGTTAATTTCCCTATTATCTAACGGGGAAAAAAATAAAGAATCTAAACTAATATATATTCCCTATTATCTTCCCATATTTGTTGTCCTAATTGAAACAAAACAAGTAAGCGAAAATAGAGAACATGTTATGTGATCTATATGCATATATATGATATAGAGAAGATATTATTACAACTTTATGTTTTGACAATCCGTTTGGTTCTCTTGTTTTTTTTTGGGTATGGTCTTTGGTTAAAGAACCAAAGCATTTTGTGAATACAAACGAAATAAATGATATGTGATCCTTAAATCCTAGCAAGTGGGGTTTTTCAGTGTGCAAAAACTATGACATTGGGGGGGATGCACCCTACCCTCCCCATAACTTCACATGAATCCATGAATCCAACGACCCCATCTTCACCATTCTAAAGCTATCTGGTTGGGAGTAGAGGCAAGGTATGCGAATTGGTTTTGTTATCGGGAGCTTTCTACGTTCAATCCGAGGTGATTTTCTTCTATGGAATGACTTAGGCTGAGGGTTTCGTTTTGGCTTTCAAATTTGCTAGAGACCGAAGTTAAATTGTAAATTTTTGAGAGAGTTTAAAAAATAATTTTATTATTGTATTACTGTAAAATGATTGATATTTGATAGAAGGGGAAGTTAATCGGTGTTTAAAACCAAAGGTGAAAGAGTGATTAAGTAGGAGGGGGTGTTTTGGCAGTTTGTTTGGAGGAAATAAAGAAAAGGAAAGATGGGGTATCCCAGCACATGGGGGCATTGGCCAGATATGGAGAATACAAAATCGTTTGCTTTAGAAGAGAGCTGGATTTTATATATATATATTAATGTTTTAGCAAACAAAAGCATCTCCAATTGACTCAACCACTTACAAAAAGCCAGTACCTTTTTTTCGACATTTTTTTGCATGTGGTGGCTTTATTTTAATCTTAATATATACATTACTCCGAGATGATTTGATAAAGTTGGATTGAATCTTGGCTCAATTGGCATAATTATTATTGTCAATGCAAGAGGACGAGGGTTCAAGTGTACTAGAGCGCATTATCCTCTTATTTGTGAGTTGAGGAAGGGTTATGGGTTGTTCTAGGCATTATCTTAAAAAGAGCAAATATTATCAGAACCTAAATTTTATTTAGCAGAGTCAAGATAAAATTATAGAATTCCAATTTGTGGCTTATTGAAAAGGTGTTCACTTTCCTTAAAAATAATTTGGGTTCGAATTATCATTGTAACAAAAATATATATAAATATTACAAAAAATGCAAATGTTCGATCTTTATTCAAAAGGTCTAATATAAATTATTGTCACGTATATCCTTATAACTCGAACTCGTAACATGAGTTATCAAACGTTAATTACATGTCATTCAATCCACATTGAAGAGAGTTTAGGGCATAAAATTACTTTTTGTTTACTTATAATTATATTTCTTTTTTAGGCATGATTAAAATCCAACCAAAACAATAAAGTTGATTGCAAGGACGACGCAAGGAGGGCAGGCAGGGGCTTGCCCCCTCCTTCACTGGCAATTTTATTATTAAAATTTAATAACACTTTTATGTTAGTAACTTGATTTAGGGTTTACTTGAGAACCGCTCATAGTGGCTTAATTGCACAAAGATTAATGTGGCGCTCATGGTTTAACGTTTTAAATTCTGGACCTCAGTCAATAATATTTTTTAAACTTGAAAATTCCTTACTTACAAGTTAATCAAATTTGTTCAAAACTCTTATCAATCAGTCAAAGCTTGATTTACCGTTTGATTTGCAGAAGCCCACATGGTACTGGGCAGAAAATGTGGTAATTGGGTTTTTTTTATTATATTTCACTGTCAGATCTAGTTAAAAGGAAAGAGTAAAACAAATACTGTGAAACCCTAATTTATTGGTTTTTAATACATGCAATTTGAAATACATTTAAATAAACATGGATCTACTTGGGAGATGAGACATAATTGCTTGACACATTCTTAGTTAACCATGCTTTTATCAATGTAATAAATTCTAAAAGTTATAATTATAAAAATTCAGTTCATGATTTTTGGGTACTAGTTTAATTAATCGGACCGTCGATTCTCTCTTCAACCAATCGATCCAGTCTTGACAATCATGGTTCATTCAATTACTACTTTTTAACAATCAATATATGTTTAACATCATGTTTTTCTTTGTTATTCATTATTCATAATTATTACATTACAGAAAACTCAATTCAATGAACTCAAATTTAAATTTGATTTATCGTAAAAGATGATCAACCTAATCTTGCTCAATCTAAACTAATAAATAATTCAAATCAGAAATTATCCAAATCCAAAATCAACTAAACAAAACTTATCTTAACATGAGCCAATAAACTCAAAATGGCTGGAATTTGAAATAATTTATGATGAGTTTGGATGGGCGATTGGGTACGGTGCGGTGCATTTAGCTTACTTTTTATCTCACTATAGTATCTAATCTCGCTGACACCGCTATTTTTACACTGACCGTAGATAAATACACCGCCATCCAAACCCACCCTTACACTCGAAAAAAATTCAAAAACATGATTTAAACATTATTCAATTTACCCCCTTTTTTTTTGTCACATTTATTTAATCATATTAATTATTCATTGTATAATCCATACAGTTTGCCGAAAGACATTTGGGACTTTTTAATCGTAATTTTCTCAAACTTTATGGGTACTTTCGTACCCTTTCTTCTATAAAACCATATTCTCTCCTAGTTTCTTAAATTCCTATCTAAAGATCCATTTTTTTCTCGATTCTCAAAGCAAAGCCAAAAAAAAACAAAGCTTTTTTTTTGTGTGGGTGTTTTAGTCTTACCGGAAAAAAAATGTCGTCGTCGGCGGGACTTGGAAAATGCAGCAAGATCCGCCACATTGTGAGGCTCCGACAAATGCTGCGGCAGTGGAGGAACAAGGCTCGCATGTCGGCCAGTCGTATCCCGTCTGATGTTCCGGCGGGACATGTGGCGGTCACAGTGGGGACTAGTTGCCGGAGGTTCGTCGTCAGGGCGACGCACTTGAACCACCCCGTGTTTAGGAAACTCCTCATCCAAGCCGAAGAAGAGTACGGATTCACTAACCAAGGCCCATTGGCGATCCCCTGCGACGAGACGGTATTCGAGGAAGTGATCCGGTTCATTTCTCGGTCGGAGTCGGGTCACTCCGCCGCCGCTAAGTTCGTCAACATCGAGGGTAACTGTCACGTCGGAATGTGGAGTAATAAGCTCGATTTGTGGACCGAATCTCGACCGTTACTCAATGGGTTGGCTGAAAAAACAATTTGGTAAATAAAAAAATACAGTGGAAAGTGAAAAAAGAAGGAAACTTTGATTCTTACCCGACCGAGTTAGCTCAAGTCAAGTGAGTAATCAACGAGTTGGCCGAGTTGAGGAGGTTCATACTTAATACTAATTCATGGGTTTTACTTACCACTGTAAAAAAAAAAAGGTAAGTTGGTTGGTTATTTTACTTCTTTTTTTTTCCATAATTGAGGGAGGAGGGGTAAAAGTTAAAACGTGTTGAGTCAATGGAGATGGCTGAAAAGGTGGGTGAGTGATCCGCCGAGTCGTCCCGAGTTCGGATGCAGACTTTGACACGCGTGAAATTCACTGCTGTAAATTCCGTGATTGAGGAGGGAAAAAAATTGTAGAGATTATATTATATAATATATTTTCCAATCAATGATATTTAATTATTTTCCATTATTGGACCGTTCATCCATTTTATTTGGCAAATTTTAACAATATAATGTAATCGAGAATTACAAAGTACATGATGGTAGCGGTTTTGGGAGTTATGATGGTACCCCACCCACCCACGTGAAACACTGTCACTTTCATCCTTTTTTTTTATGTTCATATAAATTTCAATGTATTTTATATAATTAATATATTTATTTTTTGAGTAAATATTATATAAATATGCAACTTGGATAGAAATCTATCAATCATGAATCGGTCATGTCATTTTTGGTTGACGAATGAAAAAAATATAGGGACCAATTGTAGAATTTAAGCTAAAATTTTCGTTTGAAATGATAATTTAATGTGCCACATTAACTTGCTATTAAACCGTTCAGTGACTAAAATATTACAACACAATAATATAAGTGACTAAAACGTAACATTTCAAACATAAGTGACTATTTTGGTAGTTTACCCTAATAATATTTATTACTATATGAGTGAAAGAAATAAAAATTATGATTATTGATAAGATAATTAAAATGTAAATAATTTCATTAATTTTATCATATTAAATTCAATCGGACATTTTATTTATAATATATATGTAAATCGATAATCATTTAATATATCAAGAATCGAATCTTTTAATCACACAACCGAGATTGAGAAATTGTCATATATTTTTTTCAAAATTTCAATTAAAAATATATGATTGGTTTTAACCTAATTTGTGAAAAAATTTGGATGCATATATATCAATTAATTATTTTTCAATAATTGAGGAGATGCAACTAACTGTGCGGTGAAATTAAGTTAAATCTTTTTCACTTAACCGACAGTTCTTCGGTGGTAATTAAGTTAGGTAAATTGTTAATCAAAAGCAACAATTTTTTTCTTCCAAGTACAAGTTATAAAGTTAAGGATTACGATTTTATTTTATTTTATTCCGATTAAGAAATCGTTAAACATCTTTGGGTGAACTGATAAAATTATATTACGTTGTCGAAAAGAGAATTTACGTTCAAATTTTAGAGACATCTACGAGCTTTGAAATACTTGATATAAAAATATTTTAATTTTTATTTATTTGAATTGAGTCTAAAATCTCACACCAAATAATTCACTGTAGATTGATAATTCTGCTGGTAGCCAACAACTTGAAAGTTTATTGATCAACCAATAATAATGGGCAAGGCAATGATGAACACTGTTCTAATTTAGTTGGCCCCCCCACAGGATTTAGACTAAAAAGAATTAAAAATGCAAATATTGATTGGAATTAATCAAAATATTCCAATTTCAAAGCTGGCCATTGTTTTCTATACGTATAATCAGTGGCTTAGGCTGTTACATACCATGTTAAAACACAAAAGCCATGTTCACATTGGTATTATCTGGGTTCTCGTTTGCCCTTTAACCTGATTTTGTGTCAGCTTATAATGGCGGAGGCTGAACCCACCACATTGCTGTGATTGAATGTTAGCCAGCCATTTGGTCAAAATTGTCCCGAAAAGTCACAAATGGACTAATTTCATCCAACGTCGTATCTTAAAATGCTTCTTAATTTTTAAGAAATTATCATATCCTTTCATTAATTCATATGTTTATTCACATGTTAAATGCTAAGTTGAAAATTTAAATTATGAATTGTCTGTAGGAGTAATGGCCCTCTTGACTAAAGGGTAATTTTCTTTTAAGCCCCTCACAAAATTTCAAACAATCAACTTAATTTGTTTTAGCCTTTAATTAAATCAAAAATTTTATATTTTCGAACTTTCTGCAAAAATTAAAGATTCCATTTTAAGCCCCTAAATAAATTCCTAGTTTCATCCCTACCGATGTGTTCAAAGAACAACAAACAATGCCATTAAAATTTAGGTATACCATTTTATTTAACGTATCACATCTAAATTGTTCATGCAGTAGGCGTCACAACAATTTTTAATTTAGTATTTAATGTCTAAATTGACAATAAAACCGATGGAATAACTTGATTAATATGGTATTAACACTTTTAAAGCGAAAATAAAAATCAATTTAAGGTTTAATTAGGCAGAAGTTGTCTTGCTTAAAAATCTTGCTCCATATAAACCCCCAGAGTATAAAAGTACAATCTTTGGTGAAAATGACAAAGATTAGAACTTTAAAAACATGCGAAGATTTTGACTTTGTGTTGTTTTTGCCAAAAAAGAAATATGGATGTCTTAATCATTGTTGTTTATGAAGGACCCAATAATTCAAAAGGAATCATGTAGGAATTGTAGGATTAGGGTAGGAATATAACAAAGGAAGTATAAGAACCAGAGGTAGTGGAGCATTGTCACTTTCTTGGGGATGGGATGAAAGTTTTGATCTTCAAAATTTCCAAAGATGGGGTCTTTTCACAGTGGGATCAAAATTTGGATAAAGATTGGGTTTTTATGGTTAAGTCAAATTTCTGTTTTTTAGGACGGTTTGGTTTTGATTGATTGATTTTATAAGTCAGCCATCACGAAAACACACACACAAAAAAAAGGCTACAAACCTATAATTCTCCATCTCAATGATTGTCTGAATTTGGAAAATATATATTACTATTTCAAATTTAAATTCCATTTAATGTGATTTGATTATAAAAATTAATAATTTGAAAATATTTTAAATTTAAAATAATTCGAGATAAAAATAATTCGAGATTGACATGATTTGAACCTATGATCTAAAATGATTTAAACTCGAGATATTTTGAATTAACTTGAAATGATTTAAAAACAACAATCTAAATTTGAAATGACTCAAAAATTTTAAAATTTAAATTGACCTAACCCAAATTGATTCGATTCATCCAATTGAAAAGTCTATCTATCAATCTATTTGTATAGTCCTACACACAAATTTTGTTTTAGTGTGAAATGTCACAAAATTTTAATTTGGTGCAATGGTATATATATTGATTTAGTTTTTACAAATGATTAATATTATTATCTATGTTACTTACTGCATGCGTAAATAATTATGGTTACCCAATGTGAAAATAAGTTGACGTATTTATTATTTTCAAAGATGTATAATTGAACAAAAAAAATTAATATTTTATGTGTATAGTTGCATAAACGAGCACTGGTTAAACTCCTTGTTGACACCCCAAAGACCAAGGTTCAGTCTTTGTTATTATCATCCTCCTCTCTCAACTTATAATACATACCATGCATCAAATTACGCATTTAATCAAAATTTATGTATAATTTTAATATTTATAGCTAAATAGAATGGGTCTGCAATTCTGTTCATGAAGCCCAAAATATAGCTTCTGTCTCTAATTGAGTTTTAATCTTAAATCAAATCGATTAGACAATTATGAGAGGAAGCCCACAATCTAGCAATGGGCAAAACAGAAGAGGACCGAGTCCTGGATTTGGGTCAATATGCACAACTTATATCTAGGTCCTTCATAATTTTTAATGGTTCACCCTGACCCAAAACCTAACCAAGTTGGAAAACTCAAATATATATATATATATATATATTTAAAGAAGTTATTAATAAAATCACAATCATAACTATAATCATAATTAATCATTTTAGACTTAGATCAGAATAAATCTAAATAGAGATCATATCTGATGAGACTTAAACCTGAATAAATCTAGAGAGAATTCAAACATGTTTTATAGCAAGCGAGACTTGAATATGATATTCAACGTAAACAAATATTAGTATTTAGTCAAGGCGTTCATGGTCTCATGTATGACATTAACCCAATACATGGTTGTCTAAGCCCAAGCTAGCTCTAAATATGAATTCTAAAATTTGCCCAATCACACTTATAATTGTAAATGATCAAATTAAATCTGTTTAGACCTGTTCATATTGTTTTTTTAATTTTTCAATAAAAAATGTGTCACTTCTATTTAACCTTTATTAATTTTATGTATATTTCTTTTTTTTTAATTTTTTTAATTTTCACATGAAATTAATTACATAAGAAAACATATTATAAAATTGAAAAATCAAGCTGAGCTTCATCCTTGGATATGGAAGCCTAAGCATTATTTATAATTTAAACATATTTATTTTTTTTTTTTGGCTTATTGGTAAAATAAGCCTTTAAATTAAAAGAAAATCAATTATTCTTCAAATTTTTTACATCGATTGAGCCCTTGAAATAACAAAATTGATTAAAAGATTCTTTGATTAACGTTGATCGTTGTGAGCGTTAATAGATGTCATGTCAACACTGATTATATTTAATAAGTTGAAGGAGTTTTAACCACATTAAACTTTTCCAAATATCAATCCAACCTTCAAACCCGAGTAATTCAACCTCGAAGAGATGCACAAAAATATCAATCACAACTGCCGGTTGTTGAAAAGAAGCAGCTTAAGATAAAGATCTTGAACCTGATATTCTGCTTTGTCATTACTCTAGCAATCAAAACCTCAATCACTATTTTGTGGGACGTTGGACAAACCCAGCACCAAATTCTCTAGCTGTTCCATAATATCATATATATAAAAACTCATCCATGGCATGCAAAAGGACTTAAATAAAATTATTGGAAAGTTGGTAAACCAAATCCGTAAATTAAATAGGGTTAATACTTGAGTTCGATTTTTTTAATGTGGTATCTGTATTTTCTATGGTTCAATATTTTAGTATTTGTATTTGACAAAAGTTACACATTTGGTACTTGAAAGTAATGGATATTATAAATTCATAATTAGTGCAATTAACTTTCGTTAAAACAACTCTAAAATCTGAATTAAATCACATTTATGGGATTGTATTTGAAAAATTAAAAAAATCATAATTAACACTAATTTTATTCTATCAACAAAATCACAAAAATTCAAACTTAATAATATTAATAATTAACTTTTATCAAATACAAATATTATATTAGACCAAAAACAACATAAATATCACATTAAAAAAAGTGTTAAACTCGAACAATAATAGAAATGGGGTAGTGATACTGTGATAGAGTGGAGCGAGACAAACTCAAAAGGGGAAGCATGTGAATGGTGAACCAACCAAAATGAAATGTGCACCTAAAAGTGTCCTATAAGATTTGTATGCCTGGCCTTTGCATGACAGGGTCCACTGACTTATAAGGGCATGCATGTTGAGGACATTGGGAATGGGACGAGCTTTGGGTTCTTTTCTGCAATCTGTAGTTCTGGTAATAAAAGACAGTAAATTAGAATGGACCACCTTTTGTTTCATGTACCTATTTGTTATTGGTTAGGTTCTTTTGCAAAAGGGGATCCACAAATTTTTTTAATAGGCCGAGATTAAGTTATACATTGTTACGAGAACTATTGTATTGACAAACATCTTTACAGTTTTTAAAAAGACTAAATCAAAAGTTTATCATTTCTAAAAGAGTCAAATTATAATTTTATCATGTATTTATTTAAAATTTTATAAACATAAAAGGGATTAAAGCTGAAATTTTCCATTTTATGGGAGAGTAAGGGACTTGTATACGCCTTTGCCTTCGCCCTTAGTTCTTTTGTTACCTTCTACAATACAAATTATTTTTCAGTTTGGGTATTTGACCAATAAAAATAATTGGCGGTGGGGCATAATATGGACCAAGATGTTGCTGTAGTCCATGAGGTGGGTGGGAAATTGATAATGTGGCCCAATTAGTTTTGGCTAACAATTCTAGGAGTAAATCTTAGGATTGTTTGAGCTATTTTCGCAGTTAATTTATAATTTAAGAAAAGATTTGTAGTTTAAAGTTGTTTTTTATCACATCGGGTTATCGTTGAATAAGAAGACATCTTATAATACACATTGTACTTAAAGCTGAAATTTTTATCATCGGCTACTCTTATTTCAATTTTTTTGTTATTTTACATTCTTTTAGTCTGATCATTTGATTGAACATCAAATGTCGACTCAAATACGACATGGAACATATTTAAAATATATGAATTAAATTATAAAACGTATGTACCTACTGTATGAACAATTTAGATCTGATATGTCACAAAAAGATAAATAGCCTCCTAAAATTTAATAAGCATTGTCTTAATTTTTTTAATACATTGGACCCAAGTTGTCCATACAATAGATACATACGTATTTACAATTTAATCCATATAACTAAACTAACAAAAGTATGCTGTTGATATTGAGATTTTAAAGATTTTAAAATCTAAATAATAGATTCCAACATTTTGATGGCAAAATCTTGACCTTCCCAGCTCTATAGGTCAGTGAAAACCCTCATCACCTTATGACCAAACACAGCTTCAACACTGTTTCATAGTACTGTTTTGAGACCATATGCATAGGTTAATGTAAAAATATTTGTACAGTAAAACAAGGTCAAGAATCTTTAGAAATGTCCTATGGCAGCTGCAATCTCTGTCTGTTACATTACCCATAACAAAGGATATTGAGTCACCTCGACAACCAAATCTCCAAAGTATGGAAACATATTTATAATAATGGATTCTACTTTTTCTTCCAACAATTTTTTGGGTTTGAGATTTGTCCATTTTCGACTCTTATTTAAATTTGGAATCGAGAGTAGTATTTTCATCATCTATAATATCTCAACTCAAGACATTGTTTAAGAGCAAGGACCTTGACCCCTTGACTGAATGAGAAAATTTTCATTTAATCTCTCTAAATGTATACTCTTTAAAAAAATTGATATTAATTTTCAGGAATTTAATCCTTATACTTTTCAGTTTTCAAAACTCAAGTCCAACTGTTAACACTGTTAAATTTTTATTGTAAAATTTAAGTTCATTACAACTCTTTTTTTAATTGCATGGCTACCAAGTGGGATTTTTTTATTTCAAAATATCACACTAATATATTTAACCAACAAAAATTTAATTGTGTTAACAATTGGATCTAAAATTTGAAATTTAAAAAGTAAAGAGATTAAGTTCATACAAATAAAATAAAAGTATAGGGACTAAATTTTAAATTTTGAAAAGTATAGAAACTTATTACATATTTTAACTAAACTAAAATATTCAATTTAAGATTTTAGCCTTTGGTCAAATGGAAAAATCACATTTTTAGCTTTTAACATATATATATATATATATATATATATATATATTTAGCTTCCACCCTTTAAAATGTTATAATTTTATAAAATTTTTAATATTTGTTCCAACATAAAAAATAAAATAAAAAACCCAAATTTTATAGCTTCAACATTTGCCAGCTTCATTGTATTCCTTGAATTGTCCTTTAGCAAGGATTAGATTATTTTTTTAATAATGATATATGATGATGATAATGATGTTTGAATGTCAATATTTCACTTTTAGCATTTTTGTAGCTAAAGTAAAGTGGTGTTTGAAAGCATGATTATGATGTTAATATATAGGCACTACCCAACCATGCATTTTTATCTTAATATCTTTGTTTGTTTGTCAATGTCAAATTGGTTCAACTTTTAACACATTCAAATCAATCAAATTTAAGGTGGAAATCATATTTAATTAAATGTAAGCTTACATTTAAAATTTACTCAATCTCACTCCTCATTTTATTTCATAAATTGATATTAGACAATTGAAATTAAAAAAGGTTAAATAAAATAGAGGAGGAATAATTATATGAAATTTAATTTATCAATTTCATTTTTCATACACAAGAATTTAATGGGGTTAGGAATGGAAGGAAAATAGAGAAAAGGGAAAAGAAAATATAAATATATAATGAGCCCCGTATGTTGTGTATTGGTCTGAGGGTTAAGGTGTTCACCACCACAGGTTTTTATCAATTAATTTCTTGTTAGTTTTAAGTAAAATGAGTTAATGCAATTAAAAATGAGAGTAAAATGAGCAAAAATATCAGAATACCAAAGAAACATAAGATTATCCAAATGTGGTAATCGACCCTTAAAAATATGGTTCAAATACGAAAATCCGACATAAATCTCAATATTACATTTCTAAAACTAATAATGAAACGACACCTATAACTTGGCTATATAGTTTGAAATGATAGTGATAAGTGAATAGGTACATAGTTGAAAGTAATCTCATTTTCACCACTAGGTTGTTTTCGAGAATTCACTTACAAACAATGCCATTGATGATTTGTTTCTACTCAAAACACTATGTGTGAAAAATCCTAAAAGAAAAAGGGTCACCACATTGCCCTTAGTTAGACAAGGGCCCCTTATTTGAGCCCCATAAACACCAACTAACCCAATGTTTTTTTTAATCAATTTGGTAGTAGAATTGATCAAATCATTAATTTTTAATTCGACTAATTCATATAAAATAAATTATTAAAATTCATACAAATATTATGAAATTTTAAAATTAGGTTCACCTATTTCATATCGATTAATGAGTCAATCAATTTTTTGCCTCTCCAGATCAATATTCTAACTAGCTCTCAATCCAATTAGTTGACTTGATCCAGTTGAAACAACATTACAGTAGCCAGGGGCGAATTTGAAAGGGAGCACCCCAAATAGAAGTTTGCTATTTAAGTCCCTATAAAATCATGTTTTAATTTCTCAAATATTTATTATTCAATTCTAACCCCTGTAAAAAATTTCTAGATTTACCTCTAATAGTAGCCCCGAGCTAATGATAAAGCTATATATATATATATATATATATACTAGCTTGAACTCAACAATCGTTCTCATATTGATATCTGAATTTTTTTAGTCCAAGTTAGCCCTTGAACTTGGTAATTATTGCCACATTGGGGCCTAAACCTTGTTTTGGTAAAAAAAAACTTCAAGATTGGACAAAAAAATGTTCAAGTCTTAATATGAGAACAATTGTCAAGTTCAGAGATTCACTCAAATAAATAAAACTCAAAACCCAATATGAGATCACTTATCAACTTCAAACCCAAAATAATGCATCAGCCTATATATGTATTACTATGTGATTCAATAGCATACAACTAAGTAAAAGCAATTAACAGCATAGTAAATTATCATGGTATCAATAGGTGGTTGGAAGAAAGAGGAGTGGACTTCATCCTCATATAATTTGACGGAATTCAAATACTAGAGTTAACCTTATTGAGACGGTTTTATTTGAATATCACTCAAGCTCGAACATGATTAGTCTAATGTCATAAACAAGTGAAGACTAGAGGAAAAGGGAGGACAAATAGGGGCTTTGGCCTCCCTAAAATGAAAAATTGACGTCTTAGTCCTCCCAAAATTTATAAAATTTTAACTTAACATATAGTAAAAGTATAATTTACCCCAAAAAAATATTAAAATTTTGATTTAACCCTTTTAAAAATTATCCAAATATAAACTAATGCGACGATGAAATTACATTTTAACTTTCAATAAAATATATAACTTATTCTCTAACCTAAAAAATTTATGGATTCCCCAATGGTTAAAAAACAAACCTTAATTATTATGGTAACAATAGAATGAGACAAATGTAGTAACAGTTAAAAAGGAAGCAAAGATAATAATAATGATGAGGATGATGATGATGATTCTCTAGTAATACAGTGAAAGAAGCATGACCAAAAAGAGAGGAAAAGAAAAAAAAGGGAAAAAGAGCAGTGGTGGTGACTTGTAGAAATACCGATGGGGAGATGTGGATCGAATCCGAAGAGAAAACCTTTTACTTTTGTGCACTGCCACTGCTACTGAGAAAAATAAGAATAAGAGAGTATGGGGGAGGAAGGTGGGCTATAGCTGTCATCTTTGTGCCAAAGACTTTTTGAGTACCCAACCCTAGTGGTATGATTGCTGTTCCATTTATTTTTTGTTAATTTATTACAACTCCACTTTTTAAAATTCTTTCGTACAAAGAAAGCAAAGGGTAGAAAATTCCCATCATGCAAAAAAAAAAAAAAAATCCTTTTATTATATTCAAATTGTGATTTAGTCCTTTTACTTTTTTGAAGTTGCATGGTTGAAGTACAATTGAATAAGTAACTCAACAATCAACTAATTCAAAACATGCTAACTAGATGACTAACAAATCAGAATAAATATTAGAGAAAGCTTCGATATTTATATAATGTGAGACTCGAACATAGAACCTCAAAATTCTCACCGCTTCAACCTTACTACTGAGTCAAGATTTCATTGATAGTATGATATAATTGAAACTTTTATTTTTATTTTCATTAGTTAATCCAAACAGTTAACACACTTAAGTGCTTCAATTAAAATGATGACATAGATTTAAAAAAACACTAATTTGAACTCATTATGCTGACATGGTTTTTTTTGTAAGTATGTCGGAAAAGGTGTTTTAATAAAAAATCTGAATTAACATTTTAACCAAATAGTTATCAATGTTAAACTTTTGGATTAATTAATGACATTATAAAAGTAAAATGATCAAATAATATCAAATTAAAGTATAAAGAATAAATCTATAATTCAAACATAATATAGGGATCAAAATCAGAATTTAACCAAATAATAATATTGTCTTACTATACTTACTAGTTGTAGTGGTGTATTTCTATTATCTATAGCTTTGGCAATCATTCTCCTCCACTATCCTCTTTCCTTTGGGTGCTAAAAGAAAAAAGAGAGAGCCTAAAATCACTAGTTCATTATCCATCCTCTCCTCTTTTCATCATTGTCAAATACTTTCCCTAATAGATTTAATAAAATCAAGCACTAAAATAAATAATTATTTCAATCCTAAATAATTAGAAAATCTTATATATTTACATAAAACAAGATTCAAAATAAAATATCCTTTGCACACTTTTTAATAAAATAAATCACTATCATACATATTACAAATAAGTAATTTCTACGTCTCAAATCCATGACGTGAATTGTGACATGAACATCCACGAAGAACGAGTTATTTTATAAATTTAATTATCTTAGTTTTAATTTCATTTCGTTAAAAGAAGACCCAAATACGTTTAATTAGTAATTGAGGATAGAAGTTGATAGAAAGTAGAATAAATTTAAGTTGGCGTAAACACATTCGCACGCCTTTTCACATGACATGTTTTAGAGATAGTTGCATGTGCAGTTGCAATTAAAAGAAGATATGCAAATCAACCCGATAATGTTCTTATTCCACACTCTACGACGTTCTTTTTTAGTCTTTTTACATTAATGTTAATTTCTATAGGCCACAGTACTTGTTAATTAGCTGAGATTGATCCAACTTTTTGCCTCCTACAGTTGGAAAAGGTAGTGATTTTAGGTTTTAAATTTGCGATTAAATATATGAGTTTTTGAGTTCTACCATGAACTCTTGTCATGTATAAGTTTTAGTTCGATTAATCAATTTTTAATTTAGATTTAATCTTTTGTTTTAATCCTTAATTAGTCTATTTCCGATATATGTATTGAGAACTGTATAAAGTCAAGTCTCAAAATAAAATAATGATAAAAGAGAGGTTGGTAAGATGTAGAATTAGTGAGATTAAATCTCACTATTATCAAGAAAGAAAATATTACTAAAATGAAGAGAGAAAAGACGGACTCTTTGGATTACGCAACCTAATTAGTGGGTAATCAATTTCCTAATGGCAATGTTTTGTATATGATTACATGATAAAATTAAGATTAAATGAAGAAAACTACATCTAATCTCACACATTAATTTGATTAATAAATATCATAATATGACAAAGACAGCTTATATCATATTAATCTTATTATTTGCTAAACTGGACAGTTTGATGTTCAATTCGTTGTCAGGTATATAACATGCATGATTAGTGTCACTTAATACAATTTCAGTTGCAAAGATTATATAGTACTAATTATGTTTTTTTATCAAAATGTCAAAGCCTTGTGTGATGTAAAATTAATTTCAAAAATCTGATCAAATGAAAACGACTTTAGGTCTAATTGGTGTGTGACAGACAATTATCCGAGCATGACAGCATCTGTTTTGTATTCAGCTGTTTCGTGAATTTAAGTTACAAGGTTCATGGGGGTGGGAGGTTTGATTTGCCTCGATTTCTTGTTCAAAAATTAAAATTAACATATTTTTAACTTTTAATTAATGAAATGGATTATTTGGATCGATCGTGTTCAGACTCGAAATTTTTTTGGAACTGAGTTCCGGTCTGACTCAACGTAGTTCATGAACACCTCTAATTCAACTTGTTGACTAGCAATTTTCTATAACTATTGAAATTCAAAGTTTTGATCTCATTGATGGGATAACCATAAAAACTATACATGAGCTTTGAACCAATGTTCAACACCATACATAAACTTTGATTTTGCGTGGTTTTATACATGAAATTTTAATTTGAATCAAATTTCAAAAATCACTAATAATGTTATCAAATTAGCATCATTTTACATTAATATATTATATACACAAACAATTACGTTAATCCAATATGAAAATAAATGTAAATATTTATTTCTTTAAATGTGTACAATTGAATCAAAATCAATGTATCAAACTCCACATTGAACGATGTTATATACAGATTTGACATTTATCCCTTCAATTAATTTAAAGCATTTTTAACTTTACCTTATTCGACTACTCTAGACTAAAAAATGACCCAAAATCAAAATAATGTGATTGAAAAGAACTCTATAAAATATAACCGAAACTTGAAATAATTCAAAATGATTTAAACCCCGACATAATCGAATTTAAAAAACTCAAATAACATAAATCTTAAATAATTCAAATAAAAAATTGACTCGAACAAACTCAACTCCGATCAATTAAATTGTGGCAGTAGAGTAGATGGCGTGTACTGCATTCTGTATTTTAACTTTTTTTTCTTAACTTTAGAGTTGAGATGACACGACTCAGTACTTTTTTTAACTCACTCCACATTGATGTGAGCATTGTTTTCACAAATGGTACCACCAAACATTTACTTTTAAGCCTATGGAGGTCAAATTTGTTCAATTAAAAACAAAGTACAGTTCCATATGACCCTTCTTCTTTGTTATACATTAACATTGTTTTCCTTTTTCTTTTCTTGTGTTTTTTTTTGTTAATTTATTGCGTTTAATGTTTTTATTCGAGTTTTGTTTGTTTATAGTGATATTTGAATACGGCCGGATCATATTGGTTAAATTGAGAATTGATCAACCTATTAGTTTGGTTATAGAAATTAAATCCGTCTCTGAACGAATCGTTCAGAGCTTGTAAAAAGTTAAAAGTTGAGGAAAAAAATTAAGTTGTTGTTATTTAATTTTATAAAATTTTAATTATTATTGAATCAACAATTGAATCAATTAAATCGAGAATTGATAATCTAACTGGTTCAACCTTCTATATGATTATTGAAAAATTAATTAGAGGAGCAACTGAGATTATCAACATCCCATTGGCTAATATGCTTCAACTCTATACAAACATTAATGTTGGTAGTGAAACAAAACTGTCGGTCGTAGGTCATCAAATATTTACTGTTTATTTCAAAAGAAGAAATGAAAAGTTAACTTAGCAAAAATGTCATGTCAAAAGTACTTGCATTCATCTTTTCAATCAACTCATTTGAAACCACAAAACTTATGGCACCTTCCACCCAATGTGGGGACTCAAAGCATTGAACCAATCCTGATCCCAATTTATGAAAGCTTTCTACACACAAATAAATTTGACAAACAAGTGGGGAACTTTACTCACCATTCTTCGTACGCCAACTTCAAACCCTAAAGACAAATACAAAAATGGATCACTTGAACTGAAAATTGATAGTTGATTTAATTTTATCGGTGATATAATGAGAAAATAAGTAAATTTATTGTAAATTGATAAAAAGACAAAAACTCAATTTTTAAAAATAAAACTCTAAATGCATGAATCATATTACAACCTAATATATTATATTTTTAAATAAAAATAAAATAAATAAGCAAAAAAAAAACCCAAAATAGTGAAGAAAAAAACAGATTTAATTTTGTCGTGATAGAGAAGATGAAGGCTTTTTCTCTCTGCCGACGCTGTCCGTGGCGTTACTGTAATTAAGGCTTGGTTTGGCTTAAGCACCCCTAGGCTCGAATGTAAACGTGGCTCCTTTCCGTTGCCACGTGTAACCCTCAACCTGTTTTTTCTCATCCTGGACCCCACGTGATAAAAAATGAGATTATAACAACACAGAAACGTGTGGACAGTGGGGACCACGTGTCTGTTCTATGACACACTATCTTTTTATCTTTCTCTTTTAAACTGCCCCTCAGTTCCCTCGGATGCCGCATCCACTATTACGGATCTCACCTTTCTAACGCGCTTCCATTTGTGTTCATCGTCCACTCGCGCTATTATTAGGTCTCGCATTTCGACGGTACCAATTTGTGGATTTATTATTACCCCGCATGCTTGGTTTTCATATCAACTTTTAATTTCGATATTATATCAATCAAGTTTTTTTTATCGTGAATTGAGAAACACGTAAATATCCATTGCATGTAGATTGGAGCTTTGAATTTTAATTCTAAACTTCTAAATTATCTTTGAATTTATAAAATTTATAAAATTATTTTATTTTCTTAAGTTCTTATTTGAAGTATGTATACACATTTTCTACAAACAGATTCACATGTTGAATATGTTTTACGTCAGATCTGAGTTATCATATAAATTTAATTATTTGATATGATATTAATATATTCATAATTTGATAACTTAAATATATATGTGAAATATAAGTGATTAGTTGTTGTGGTTGAGAGTGGTGAATAGCTAATTTTAATTAGAGTGGTTGGATGTAGCTGGTGCACTTGAAAAATAGTTCAAACTTCAAACATTGAAGTCTTATCAATTTAAATAAGATTTTGTTAAACAAAAACATACTTAAAATAACAATTAGGTAAGGGATTAATATATTCCTAAACCCTAAAGCTTTATTCTATTATTCATCTCTAAGTTAGTTTGCTTTTGCCTATCAATTTAACTGGGAATGGGTACGTAAATTATAAGAGAGAGTGACTTATGCACCGTGTCTTCAACGCGCCTTAAATTCCATATTCACGCGCCTCTGGAATCACCATGACACGCGGTTGCTACACCTCCTATGCAAAAATTAATAATGGTTCAGTCCTTCTATTATGTTAAAATTTGCGATTTCATCATTTTACTTGACATTAATGTTATTAGCAACTTCAGATTGATAACACAATTAATTATTGATGTTAAAATGGTGATGTGAATTTTTTATCGTTATTCGATCATACATTATATGTTAATCCAATGCTTAAAGTTGTTTTTTTTAAATTATACCATTACCATAATGTTATCAATTAAAGGTATTGTCTATTTGGACTTATTTACAGTAATATAAAAGTAAAAAAAATCAAAGTATATCAAATTAAAATAAAAAATTAAATCTTATGTTTTAGATAATAGAAGGATTAGAATCACAAATGGACTGAATAATAATTTCTGCAGTGTTATTAAATATTGCGGTAGTGAGTTTTATCACGAGTAAATAATATTTTCTGGGTTTATGTTATATGTTGATTATATTTAAATTTATTTTAATTTAAGTTTAAGTATCTTTTATTTTTAATTATTTATTTGCAGTTTGTATTGTAGGTAAAGGGATTAGGTGTTAGATTGTATTTTGTCTTTTCTATCGAAAAATAGAGAATTAGTTCTTGTACATTATATCAAAGATCAAATTAGTCATTCTATTAAAAATTCATCAATTTCTATTATTAAACACCGATCCCTATACATTAGAATAAGATAAACTGTCTGATTATTCTATCAATCACACTGGTTTCAAATAGTATAAATTGATTAAATTTTTAATAAAATTACCAATTTACTTTATAATTTAACACAAAAAAATTAATTTATTGAAGAAACAAAATACAATCTATTACAAAAGCAGTCACGTTACTTGTAATTATACTTGTACAGGTAAATTCCTTAAAAGAATCTATTGTGAGAAACAATCGTAGCCGTCAAATGGAAGATCGGAGGGATATGAAATTCCCGCGGTGGTTGGAATTGAGAAATGGTAAAAAAAAGGCAAGCAACGATGTTGTGGTGGGCAGTAAGCAGTGTTAACAGGTACCTGCTAATGGTCTGAAAAAAAAGACTGTCAGAAACCAAACAGGTTTTTGACTTTTATTATTGACTTTCTTTTTGGAGGTTAGCAACCTAGGAAATGTAGGTTTCACAGTTAAAACTGTTCACCCTGTAGCCATGTCATTTGCCAGTCTCCACTACATTTACGTTCCATGCATTAATAGAATTTTTTCCCAAAAAAAGAAAAAAATTATCATTCATGATTTTTCGGTTAAATTATGTTATTAATTTTGTACAATACATAAATTTACATATTTAGTCCATATTTTTAATTAAATTATTTTCCATCTTTATATTTTTCAAATTACAAAACTTCAATTTTGAAATAAGTATGTAGAAATAGATAATTAACTTACAACATACAAATGATAATATGTTTTTTTAATAGATTTTGGAAGTCTTTTACGTATATGGACTAAAAATGAAGTACAAGGAATAAAAAGGTATTGATAACATAAATTAACCCTTTTTTTCCTTCAATGTGAAATTTTTTTCCTTCAAAGAGCATATAACCCCTCCCTAACCTTTAAATAAGAAGATAAACGAGTTTCAACGCTCTCAAATACACCTCCCTCTATACTATAGCAACAATACCAATGTTAATTGAACTAAGACTCAATCGACTTCAACATGAATATCTCAACAATACCAAAATTGACTTGTATTTTGGACGTTTGTCTAATCCAAAACATGCAAATAAGATGATTATATATATATATATACAATCTTCTTCGTTGGTTCGCTATTATTATTATTATTATTATTATTGTTATTGTTATTTGTGTGATTTAATTTGTTTGAATATTTTGAATATAATAAAATTTGATACAATGTATGTCATATTCGAATTTATATTTAACCCTAAGCGAATTACTAGATCGATGAAAAGACTGAGTTGATATGAACCTCACACTTTAAGTTTCAATTTTTTTGTCTAATTAGTATCTATTTTTTTTGTGTTCAAATTGAAAGGGAACATAATTAAATTATAAATTTTGTGAGGTGAAAAGGTAATTTTACTAATATAAATTTATAATTTTTCAAGGGATCTTACAAAACAAATTTTCCAAGTTGAGGGACCAAAGCCCCAACTTGCCCCTTTCCTTTCGCCCTTTCATATAACAAGAAAAAATGTGATTGTAATCAACTTCAATTTTAGAGAACAAGTTTAATAATAATAATGACAATCCGACATATAATTTTAAATTTGTACTTGAAATAAATATAAAGGACTAAATTATAAATATAAGAAATGTAGCATATTTTTAACATAAAAAAATAATAATAAATAAAAAAACTCACGTAGCATACGAAATTGTAGCATATTAAAAGGTGATTTGGCTTAGAACTTTTGCCAAGCACTTGCCTTCTCTTTTTTAAAGTCCACCATATTTTTACAGCTTACCCACTTCTCCTCCTCCTTTTCTCCACCGCCATCAGCCATTGCCACCACCGCCACCACCACTTGTTTCTCCTTTCTCAAACAACACCCGCCATTAACATTAACTAAGAACAGAATACACCACAAATTTGGGTCTTAATCTTTTGAATCTCAGACAGTTTCCTCTTTACAACCAAGCATTTAAAATCCCTTTACAAAGCTGCATTTTTGAAGGTTAGCCCAAGCTTATGCAATAAAAAGATTCTGTTTTTGTTTCCATTTCTGCACTTTGTTTCGGTTTTTGGTGTCTGGTTTTTTTAAGATTGTTGTTTCTCATCTGTTTTGTCGGTGATGTTTTTTCTTTTGGTTTTTGCTTTTACATTTCCAATCTAAATCTTTGTGTTTTCTCGTGATTAGATTTTATTTTATTTTTTGCATTTGAAGTGGAGAGGCCATTGATGAACTTGGTTTCCTTTAAAATGTGATCTCATCTAATTACACTAACAATCTTTCTAGCTTTCTGGGTTTTCTGTTTGGTTACTGAGAAAATGTATGATGAAAAGAAATGAAAATTTTCGATTTTCCTCAGAGCTGTATTAGTACTTGACTTGGTCAACGTGAATTCTAAAAAAAAAGAATTGTCCTTTCAATTCTTGGTGACAGTAAATAATAGACAATTAATAATTTAGTGTCATGCAATAAAAAAAAAAGTTATCTAATCTGATGATTAGTTGTCATCTAGCTGTTTCATATCTCTATACGACAGCTTCCTGTTCTTAATTAATATTTTTTCTTGCCTTAATTATTGTCATTAATGTGTTAATCTTATTATATTGTCTTTTATGAGCTAGACAATAGAAGGAGATTTAAGTGATGGACCGTCATTGGCCTTGGAAGAAAAAATCATCTGATAAAGCTCATAAAGCCGCCGCCGCTGCCGCCACCACTACGGTGGATGCTGCCGCTAACGTTGCGGCTCCAGCTGCAGCTCAAGGCAATGAGGTACAATTTTATGGATTTTTAATTCATCATAGTTCATTATATAATAGATGGAGTGTTGAGCTATGTTCATTTGATAGGATGTGCCGAAAAAACCGAAGTACGTTCAAATCTCGGTGGAATCGTATTCACATCTCACTGCTTTGGAGGATCGAGTGAAATTGTATGATGAACGAGTTAGGTCATTGGAGGAGGAGATTAAGGACTTGAACGAAAAGCTCGATGCGGCGAATTCGGAGATTTCTACCAAGGAAGACATGGTGAAACAACATGCTAAAGTAGCCGAAGAAGCCGTCTCAGGTTAGTATATGCTCGTACGATTGATGTCGTAATGGTGTTCCAGTTTTAATCTTTGTTGTTGGTTTTGGTGTAGGTTGGGAAAAAGCCGAAGCAGAGGCATTGGCATTGAAGAATCACCTTGAATCTGTTACACTTTCGAAGCTCACTGCCGAAGATCGGGCATCGCACTTAGACGGTGCGCTCAAGGAGTGCATGCGGCAAATCCGGAATCTGAAGGAAGAACATGAGCAGAAGGTGCAAGACGTGGTGGCGAGCAAAAACAAGCAATGTGAAAAGATTAAACTCGAGTTTGAAGCTAGGATTTCTAATTTAGACCAAGAGCTCCTTAAGTTCGAAGCCGACAATGCCGCGATTACGAGGTCTTTGCAAGAACGTTCTAACATGCTGGTTAAGATTAGCGAAGAGAAATCACGAGCTGAGGCTGAGATCGAGCTTCTAAAGGGTAATATTGAATCGTGCGAAAGGGAAATCAATACCTTGAAGTATGAAATCCATGTAGTTTCGAAAGAGCTCGAAATTCGTAACGAAGAAAAGAACATGAGTATGAGGTCTGCACAAGTGGCTAACAAGCAGCATATGGAGGATGTTAAAAAGATAGCAAAGCTCGAAGCAGAATGCCAAAGATTACGTGGTCTTGTGCGGAAAAAGTTGCCCGGTCCGGCTGCACTCGCTCAAATGAAGCTAGAGGTCGAGAGTTTAGGACGGGATTACGGAGATACACGATTAAAGAGGTCTCCTGTTCGGCCTTCTACTCCACACTTGCCGGCCGTGAGTGAATTTTCACTCGACAATGTGCAGAAATTCCAAAAAGAGAATGAGTTTCTCACAGTACGTTTATTGGCAATGGAAGAAGAAACGAAGATGTTGAAAGAAGCGTTAGCAAAACGTAATAGTGAGCTACAAGCTTCAAGGAGTCTGTGTGCTAAGACGTCGAGCAAGCTTCAGAGTTTAGAAGCACACCTTTCCCGAAGTCCCTCAAAAGCAGAAGTTTACTCGAGTCAAAATGCTAGTACTCCGCCGAGTGGTACTTCCGTATCCGAAGACGGTAATGATGATGACAGAAGCTGCGCCGAATCATGGGCGACAGCTTTAGTTTCCGAGCTCTCTCAATTCAAAAAGGAAAAGGGTACCGATACGCCGAACAAAAACGAAAATTCAAAGCACTTGGACCTTATGGACGACTTTCTCGAGATGGAGAAGTTGGCTTGTTCTTCAAATGATTCAACTACAAACGGTGCAATCAACATTTCAGGTTGTACCAACGATAAGGTATCTGAAACCGTTAATGGTGATGCTTCTGGAGAGATTACTTGCAAGGAACCCGATGTAGATGAATTGCCAGCTATGAAGCTTCGAGCAAAGCTCTCTATGGTGCTTGAATCGATATCTAAGGATGCAGATGTGCAGAAAATTTTGGAGGACATCAAATGTGCTATGCAGGACTCAGAGAATGGTGTCTTGGAGCAATTGCACGATTCTGATGTCACATGCAGTGATCAAGCTTGTCCCGGAGATGCTAGCTTAACCGCAGAGAAGGAAATTGCTATGTCTGCAGGTGATAAGTTGACTTCGGAAAATGTGCAAACCTTAAGTCGAGATTTAGCTGCTGCGGTTTTGCAGATTCATGACTTTGTACTGCCCCTAGGAGACGAAGCCAGGGCAGTTGATGATATATCTTTCGATGGCAATGGATTAAGCCATAAAATTGGCGAGTTCTCCGTCACCTACAACAAGGTTTTATGCGGCAACGTAAGTTTGGATGATTTTGTTCTTGATCTTTCTTCTGTTTTAGTCAGAGCTAGTGAATTAAGATTCAATGTGCTTGGCTACAAGGGTAATGAAGTTGAAATAAATAGTCCGGATTGCATAGACAAGGTCGCTTTACCGGAGAATAAGGTGACACAAAACGGTTCATTGGGAGGAATATATGAAAATGGATGTGCCCACATTTCAAGTCCGACTTCTAATCCTGAGGTTCCTGATGACGGAAACTTGGTCTCGGACTTTGAATCAAAACAATTGAGCAAATTCTCGTTGGAAGAGTTCGAGGAACTGAAGTTGGAGAAAGAAAGCTTGGCGATGGATCTTTCTCGATGTACCGAAAACCTGGAGATAACCAAGTCTAAATTACACGAAACCGAATTGCTTCTAACAGAAGCTAAATCTCAATTGGCTTCTGCTCAGAAATCAAACAGCTTGGCTGAGACACAGCTTAAGTGCATGGCAGAGTCGTATAGATCACTCGAAAAGCATGCAGAGGAGTTAGCGACTGAGCTGAACATTTTCCGGGTAAAAACCGAAACTTTTGAAAATGAGCTTCAAGATGAAAAGAAAGGTCATCATGATGCTTTAGCTAGATGTAAAGAACTTGAAGAGCATTTGCAAAGGTAAAGCATCGAACTCTTTTCGTTACAATGTTGTGTCACCATCGTATTTACGTATAATTATCATTAACATAAATGATTTCGTGATTTTCAGCAAGGAAATCTGCTCGGTTTGTTCTTCAGCAGCCAATATTGACCGCACGAGCAAGCAGGTACGCCAATATTTCATCTTGTATTGCTTCTTCAACAAGTTATTGTGTAGCCTAGTTTGTTTCAAGTGAATGGTCGAAGCAACATAATTGCTTCTTGAGTAAGCCAATCATCGGTACCATGTAATCTCTAGTTTAAGCACCGCCCGATTTAGTATCGTTTCTGTTGAACACAGGAGAAAGAATTAGCAGCTGCGGCAGAGAAATTAGCAGAATGTCAAGAAACCATATTCCTTCTCGGCAAGCAATTAAAAGCTTTCCGCCCTCAAACCGAAACGAAGGGATCGCCGTACAACGAGAGGATACCAGGTTTCCATGAGGATGAAACCGTTACCAGCAGCATTAACTTGCATGATCTAAACCAGGCAGAGATAGAAACAGCTGGTTCGGGGAATGCAAGCAGATCGTGTGCAGAATCACCCATGGAGTCATCATTTAACACCCCATGCAGCCCTTCAGATACTGAAGCAAACCTTTTGAGATCACCAATCAACTCGAACAACTCAAATCACAGGTCTACCATGTCAAGCTCCGAGTCTTCCTCGTCTACACCGACACCGGAGAAACAATCTCGAGGCTTTAGTAGATTCTTTTCCTCCAAAGCGAAGAACGGGCATTAATCCGGCAAGTCGATAGGTGCATAATAGTATTTTGTTGGACTTTGAATGTGAATTTGTAAGTAATGACTGTATATGGTTTTCGTGTGACATCTATGGTTTTAAAGCTGGTTAATATATTTTGAATATTATTTTATGCGACCTAAAAGCAATGGACTGAAAATCCGACACTAAATTCCAATAATGCTGGATTAAATCTTAATACCATAGGGTGGCTAAAACCCCAATTAGACCAGATTAAAAAGGGTTTTTAAAGGCTATTTGTTAGTGGGTTTAATGGTCTAATTTCTAAACCCAAAATTACTTGAATCATCTAGAGATTAGACCGTGGCTTCCCAAAATTACTATATAAAAAGGAGTCCATATTTGACATAACAACCAGCATAAGAATCTACATGTATTTAATTACTCAATTTGCAGTCTCTTCAAATTAAAGGTGAATACATTGATGAAGAAGCACCTCTAGCACCGTTGAGATTTGCGATGAAGAAAAAATCAGACATAGTTGAGGAGAAGCCAAAGGCGGAGTAGGACAAGAAGGAAGAAGAGGATAAACCTAGATAAGAAACACCCAATGAAGACTAGAATAATCAAACCCACCATTGATTGAGGCTAGTAAGCCCCAAGATTCACTTCGTACTTCCATTTTATGATTTAGTGATTCATAGAATCAAATTCCGAATATTTTTAAATTAGAAATACGTAATTGAGTAATTATTCTTATAGTTCATTCCAAAAGTAATTTATAATATAAATTTTTTTACCAATTGGTACATATGAATACACACCAATACAGACATTAACTAAACCAATCTAACCACATTAAAACTACAAAAAAAACACATTAAACTTTTAATGAAGACAAAACATAAAAACATGGTTATAGATAAAAACAAATTTCGACCCACCATTGTAAGGATGAAGAATTGGAGAAGCAACTACATATTGATGGCTTGCAAATTGCAGTACACATTTAAGTAGTCAAAGGCTGCTTTCCCCCTGTTCTATAATTGACGGAAAAAACACGCTCGTGGGGACTTGTCTTATCGATTGGATAATTGGACGGATTCTGAATTTTATATTTTAAAAATTAACTTTTTTTTTAAAATAAAAACAATATACTAATTAAATTAAATTTTAAAATCAAATTTTTGAATGAGGGAATCAAATGACACGCTGTTTGAAAGACCCTTTCCATTTCTACTGAAAACATGAATGTGGATGTCTTGTCTGTTTTATCAATCTTTGAGCTGTTCAGTAGTTATTTCAATCTAGTCCCCCATCTTTTCATCCCATCCCATCCCATCCCATGACTTTATATGTGCTTCCATTTCTACGTTACACGTATCAAGGTTTTGTTTTATAAGTAGAGTCAATTAAATTATAGTTCTTCGATTTTGAAATTTTCTCGTTGTACATGTAAAATTTTGATTTTTTATTTGGTGAATTATAACAACAAGATAAAGTTTAAATAGATTATCATATGAGATTTAATTTTGACATTGAATGCTAATTTGGATGTTGTATTAACGCATGCGAACTTAATATAGGAACAATACCAACTCCAGTGTCCATTTAATACCAAAATTCATAACAAATTGATAAAAGGATCTAATTGAAACTTTACTTTAATTTGATAGTTTAAGTAGAACGTTTAAAAATTTAAGAACACACATTTAATAAAATCAATAAAATTCAACAACAAACGTGATGAATCTGAAAACAAAATTTATTTATGTTAGGGTGGCTCTTTTGAGAAAAACCTTCAGAGGATTGTCCGTTGGACAATAGAAAATTTCCCCAACAATCGAAAGTATTAAGGTTTTGCTCCTAATTTTCGTAAAGAATCATGCACGGTTAATGAAGAGAGCATATTGGTTGGTGGAAAAACAACCAGCAAGAACTCATGGAAGAAGTCTTAATGTTGTGTATAATATTAATTACAAAAAGTACTCGTGGGGACTCAAACCACCGATCTTGCAACCATAATTAAGAGTATATAATATGTTAACGTAAAATAATATTATATCGATGTTAGTGATTTATGAAAAGTGAACCAAATCAACATCTATTGTATAAAATTATACGAAATCAAAATTCATATATAATATTACATATTAAACCAAAATTTATATGTAATTTCAGACATTATCCTTACAAGATATTTAGAAAAATATTCCATAACTACATATTTGAGTTATTTCATTAAAATAAGAAACACCGACTAATTGTTGAACACCAACATGTCCTTATGCCCTACAACTAAGCCAACCTCCCAACATAAAGGGACTTTCCTTGTCTTAAAATATTTAAAAATACACTCTAGTTCAGATCAAATCATCGAAAGGAAGTAAGTTATCTTAACATTATTTTCTTTGTTCACAAAATTTAAATCAGAGACTTGAATTCTAATAACTTTTGATTTTTAGAAATACATGAAAGTCATACAATATTAGCGCTAGTTAAGAAAAAGCTGGCAGAACATTATAGCGAGCTTTATTTGTTGGTTACTTGCATATTTTTGAGGATTTTGAGTAAGTAAATCACAAGATTATAATTGTAGCAATGATAGTTTTCAAGAGTCGTAATGTAATAAATCTATCTTATGTTTTAAAAAAGTTGAAAGTGAAGGGAGAACTCTTTTGAAGACATTTAATGTGATCATATTTCCTTATACCAAAGGCTATTTTTGTTTGGAGGCGTTGATTCATATGATTATACTTTAGTAAGCCATTAAATATCTATTTAAGTGAATGTTTGTGAGATTGATAGAGCACTTATTTTAATTTTGCGAGGAATTTATTTTTGTGCAAATTTGTTGTAAGCAAGATATTATTGTTGTTCTATTTACATCTAAGCTTTTTGATCCTCTTTAAAGTATAGGATGAGATGAAGCTTATATCCTACTGGTCGTAGTGGATTAACTATTTGGGACGTAGGAAGTTTTTAAACTCTTTCGGTGCCAATTTTTATTTTACTTACAGTAGTTACTTAGTCCAATTGCAACAAGGGACGAATGCAAAGGAGGCAGGCAAGGGCCCTAGCGTCTCGTAAAAATAAAAGAATTGCATTTCAATCCCTTTAAAAATCATTAAATTATTATAAATTTATATATAGTGAAATTACACATTGGTCCTCCAAAATGAAAAAAAAAAATTTGTTTAGGCCTTAAAAAAGTTATATTCCAACTTCTCAAAAATTTATAATTTAATTCTGACCCATTCTAAAAAAATTTCTAGATTTGTCTCCCGTTGCAACTGAACGAATATCTTGTAGGCAAAAATCAATCAACTTTCAACCTACATTGGCATAAAGAAGATGACTAATTTGGAAATTAAAAGTTTGCGTATTGGAAAAGATCTCAATATGTTACTTCAATTTGGTCCACAACTTCTAGAATAGTATTAAAAAATTTCTATATTTTTACTATTTTCTTTGAAATCTCTTTTCATTTCTTTTTCTAGTTGCCTTTAGTGAACAAAACTTTGGCTTAGAAATGGATTTTGATTTGATAGTAAATCAGATTGGTAATGAAAGTTTAGTTTCAACCATGAAAATTAATCTCTTGGCTGCACCCTAGAAACGAAATGAATGAAAAATCAAGGTTTTGATATATACACAAGCTTGTGAGGTGATATATTTATATATCAGGTTTTTCTATCAGTTTAGTCATTAGTTTGAGCATTCAATGTCACATCAAATCTAATGTGAGATGTATTTCAAATGTGTTAATCAAATTGTAAACACATTTGCATCTATTAATCCATGCGGTAGATATACATGTAACAACCTAGTTTTCAGTGGTGTCGAAAACAGTGGTTCGAGACCACCAAATCCGATGAGTAAGCTCGTAAATTTTATTATTTAGTGTTTGCGAGTTAAATGTGATTTTAGAAAGATTTTTGAATTAGTAATTTGTGTTTTGTAAAGATTTATTAGGTTAAGTGGTTTAGAAAACGAGGTATCGAGACCTCAATTTTATAAACCGAGCCATAAATATTTTTATAAATATTTACGGAGTGTCATAAAGGTAGTATTAAAGTATCGTTTGAAAATTTTTAACATTTTGATAGTTAATTAATTAAAAAAGACTAAATTGAAAAAGGGTACAAAACTTGTGAATTAAAAGAAATAGTGATTAAATGACCTAATAAATAAATAAAGGAGGACTTAAGGAGCAAATGTGCCAAAAATAAAAGGGTGGGTCAGCAGGTAAGTGTGAAATAATAAAATAATAGAAATGGATGGTGAAATTGTAATTTGTATGAAATTAAACTTACAAATTGAAATTAAAAGAGAAATATTGACAATTCTTCATCAATCTTTAGCCAAAAACGCCGTAGGAGAGTCCCCTTAAGCTTGTTTTTCATATTTTTACTTCAAATCAAGAGCCCGTAGATACTCGTGAAAAAGAGAAATTAGTAGAATAGTCCCTGAACTTCTACAAATCTTACAATTTAACCCAGGTAAGTTCGTATGGTTAAACTTTAATATTTCTATTAAATTGATGAATGGTATTATGTATCTTGTATATTGTTGAAAATGGAATTATTGTTAAGATATAAATTTGAAGTGAATATCCGAGTTAAACGGAACGCGGGATTTGAGTACAATCATTGTGTGGCGCAAGATAGTAAAGGAGGAATTGGCAATAAATCACCCAAGTAAACCAAGGTTCAGCATTTGTTGTGAAATTTCGTGTTTACTTTTCGTTTAGCTCTCACAAGCTTCTGTTCAACTCATATGAGTTTTCGTTCAACTCTTTTGAGCCTCTGTTTAACCCTTATAGGTTTCCGTTTAGCTCTTATGAGCTTCCGTTCAACCCTTATGGGTTTCTGTTTAGCACTTATTGTAACGACCCAAAATCTGTGGGCACCTGAAAAGTACATTATCGGGCCTCCGTCTTAGTAAACTGAGTCATAAATAATTATTAGAAATATTTACGAGACTAGTGGTGTGTTTAATTAGATTTAGATAGGTGAATTTAGCTTAATTAGGAGTAATTAGCATAAAGGATTAAATTGCAATAGAAGTGAAAGTTTAATTATAGATTGAAAGAAAATAATAGGGACTAAAATGGCAATTAAGCCATTTAGCATAGTTGAGGCGGCATAAAGGAATAGAATTTTATTTGTCTAAATATATAATTAATGATATTAAAATATAATTTATATTATATGAATATATGATAATTAAATTATAATGATATTATGTTATTAAATAAATTAAAATATGTTGATTGTATGGATATGATAAAATACATGTGTAATATGTGAATATATATATATATACACATTTGTATTAAATTTTTTATTTGCTTAAAATTTAAGTCAAAAGATATTTATAATATTAATTAATATTATTATCATGATATTGTATTTGTGCCAAATGAATGATGATTAAATAATATATGTGTAAAAGATAAATATATATACAATTGTAATGTTTTAATTGTATATTAAATAGATATTTATTATTTTAAAGATATTTAGTAGGTAAATAATTAATATTATTATTATTATTATTATTATTATTATTACATATTGTGAAATGTTAAAATAGTGATAATAAACATGTGTAAAATACATAAAAATACACTTGTAATATATTTGTATATTTTCTTAAACAATAAGCAAAAGATATTGGTTAGTTATTAATATATTATAAAATAAATAAATAAATAAAGACAAGTGTATGGTGATGATTTAATACAAGTGTATTAATAAAATACATACATTTGTAATACTTATAATTAATTAACTAAACATAAAGTAAAATAAAACAAGGCAAAAGAAAAGAAAGAAAGAAACAGAATAGAAGGAGACGAAACAGAGAAGAAACAGGGAGAAAGAAAGAAAGGAAAATTAGGGTTTAAGGTTTTAAAGCTTTAAAGGTAAGTTTAATCAAGTCCCTTTTCTTTTAATTTAGATGTTTTAGAAGTTTTAAAACAAAGTTTTGTTGAAAATAAGTTGAGGTTTTAGAAGTTTATAGGTTTTTAAGCATGGTTCATGTCGAATAAATTGTTAAAGTAGGGATTTATTTGAAAGAAATTTTGATTGGAATTGAATAAAGGATTGAATTGTAAACTAAGATATAAGTTTTGAATTCTAGGATTAAATTGAAATAAATTCGAAATTATGAAAATATGATAAAAATTAGATAGTTAAATGTGAGTTTGGCAAGAAATTGAGTAGCAAGAATGTATGAATTGAGGAAGAAAAATAGATAGGTTTAGTTAAGATTAAATTGGATTTAAAGTAAAAGTTAGATAAAAATTTCAGCAATTTAATTGTGTTGTGCTAATGATTGTGAAATTATTTTAATTGTTGACCTAATAAATAAATAAATGAGGACTTAAGGAGCAAATGTGCCAAAAACAAAAGGGTGGGGCGGCAGAAATAATAAAATAATTGAAATGGATGGTAAAATTGTAATTTGTATGAAATTAAACTTACAAATGGAAATTAAAAGAGAAATCTAGACAATTCTTCCCCTTAAGCTTGTTTTTCATATTTTTACTTCAAATCAAGAGCCCGTAGATACTCGTGAAAAAGAGAAATTAGTAGAATAGTCCCTGAACTTCTACAAATCTTACAATTTAACCCAGGTAAGTTCGTATGGTTAAACTTTAATATTTCTATTAAATTGATGAATGGTATTATGTATCTTGTATATTGTTGAAAATGGAATTATTGTTAAGATATAAATTTGAAGTGAATATCCGAGTTAAACGGAACGCGGGATTTGAGTACAATCGTTGTGTGGCGCAAGACAGTAAAGGAGGAATTGGCGATAAATTACCCAAGTAAACCGAGGTTCAGCATTTGTTGCGAAATTTCGTGTTTACTTTTTGTTTAGCTCTCACGAGCTTCTGTTCAACTCATATGAGTTTCCGTTCAACTCTTTTGAGCCTCTGTTTAACCCTTATGGGTTTCCGTTTAGCTCTTATGAGCTTCTGTTCAACCCTTATGAGTTTCTGTTTAGCACTTATGTTCTTCTGTTCAGCCTTCGGACTTTTAAAAACGAAGTAATCAGATCCGTAACCGTCCTCCGATTTGGCAAGTGACTTATGTAATTGAAATTGGGAGACTTATTGTTATTATTGGTATTGGTCTGAAATAAGCATATTCATCGATTAAAGTTATGGTTGACAGGGAATTACATTGAATGAATTTTTTTTATTGATGGGTTATAGTAGGTTCAGCAAGATTTATGTTTAACCTATCGAACTTACTAAGCTTCATTAAGTTTACTTGTGTTGTTTAATGTCATTGTAGATTAACGTGACGTCGGGAGATCGGATCAACACATCAAGTCACACTATCCAACTTGTTCCGGTAGTTTTTGCAACGTATATTATAATTTATATGGCACGTATAGGGTTGGTATGGATTTGATTAAAGCTTGGTTTGTGTAAATGTTAGGAGTGAAGTTTTGTCTAAATATTCAAATATGTTGGTTTGGAAAAGAAGTAAACTAAAATGTAGATGTGAATTATATATGCATGTATGTATATAACTAGTAGTAAATTTTAATAAATGAATGAGATGGATTAAATAGGTAAGTTTAAGTATTTGAGTACATGTGATGTTGTGTTATGCTTAAAACATGATTTTGACTTGTTTTGATTGCTTGTTTGGGATGTATTGATGTATCAAAATGTTGTGTATAGGTTGATATCAAAATGGGAGAGAAATGTGGTCTTAAAATGGCCTATTTTCGTCCATACGGGCAGAGACACGGGCGTGTGTCTCAGCCGTGTGTGACACACGGCCTAGCACATGGGCGTGTGGTCTGGCCGTGTGTCCCCTGTATCTTTAAAATTGAGAAACAGAATGCCCAGGTTTTTGCACACGGCCTAACACACGGGCATGTGGCTTGGCCATGTGATCCCTGCACATTAATTTCACAAATAAATATGCTCACGTGGCCTAACACACAGGCGTGTGGCTTGGCTGTGTTACCAAATTCAGAGAGTTACACAGGTATGGAAATGGGCTGGGACATGGCCGTGTGCCTCACATCGAATGCCCACACTGCCTAAGACACGGGTGTGTCTGCTCACACGGCCTGGCCACACGGGCGTGTGTCCCCCGCACTTAAAGAAAATTTTGAAATTTTGTAAAAAATTCCCTAAGTTTTTGGTTTAGTCTTGATTCATTTCTAACGTGTATTTTGGGTCTCGATGGCTCATATAAGGGACAATATGAGTGATTATGATTAACTTCTGGTATGTATGTTACATGATATGAAATATTTGTATTTGATCAGAAAAGTCCGGTAATGTTCCGTAACCCTGTTCTGGCAATGGATAAGTGCTAGGGGTGTTATAATACGCATGTTTATAATTTGATTTGAGTGTTTTAAATATGATCCACGTCAAATTCAAACCGACATTTAATGCCTGAGTTGTCGATTAGGCTGATGGAAATACCTAATTGATAAATATTGAGATTCTGTTGACTCAATTAAACGTTTTAAAATCTAAGGATAAAATTTGAATCTAGACAATAATTTGAGGACATTTGATGGAATTAATCCTTGTATATGAGAAGGTTGGTTTACTTTCCCATGATTAAAGCAGGGATTAGCTCATCTTGTTAACCAAGATTTATTATATTTAAACCGCATACCACTTGATTTGATGCAATCACATGGAGTTATAGTGATTATACTCCAAAAACCCTTTTTCTTCTATTTTTTAATTTAACCAACTGGATTTGAATTTTTGGTTATATGTTATCATATTTCATTTCATTTTTTTAAAACTGATAATCACAAGTAAATTTAGAGTCATTTCAATGGACGACATTTGACAATTAATTAATTAGGACCATAGAGTCATTGGCCAAAAGCATTCACCCTATCACCTTATACCCTATTGTAAGATGGAGCTACATGACTTATGTGCTAGTGATATATGCATGCATGATAATGATTTGTCCTTGATTGTGCTGTGTACATTGTACCAATATATAAGAAATTTATCCTTGATTTGAATGATTTTAGACGTGTATGGAAGATCCCAATTACATAAACATTACTTTTAGGAAGAACTAAAGGGCTAAAGGAGACAACAACATGAAAAATAGCTAAACCCGATTGGAAAAGTCATAACTTCTTTCACATAGAGTATATTACACTGCATGTGATTTAATCCTTCTATAAATTTACACAATTTAATTTCTATATTTTTATAATGTTTTAGTAGATCCAAGTTGATAAAACGGGTTAATTATTTCTTTATATTTTATTTTAATATTTTACAATTAAAATATTAATACTAGCATATACAGAAGGACATACCACATCACACGCTAATATGTAATGTCATATATGAAATTTTGCTTGATTAGTATTCTAAGAAATCTTAATTATACATAAGCTTTGATTCAATATGTAATGTCATATATGAACTTTGATTTTGTATAATTTTATACATAAAATTTTGATTTGATTCAATTTTCACAAATCATTGACATTATTATCGGGTTGGCACTATAGACAAACAATTGTATTAATCCATATGAAAATAAATAAATATGTTCATTTATTCAAATGTGTATAATTGAATCAAAATCAAAATCTCGTGTATACATGCGAACCGTAATTGAAGTTTCATAGAGTAAAATTGCATTGTAGATTAGAGTAGATTGAGTTCATGTATAGACAAATCAAAGTCGTATGGCTTGAGTGAATCAAACGGAAAATGTTCTTTAAAAGAGTACAACAAAACAGCCTGCCGTTGAGGTGAGGTAGGTTTAAGGTGTAATGCCTATAGATTAATATATGTGAACCAAAATTTGTAATGTGATCAGTTGATGATTGGATGACAAGATAGAAAACACCAAATCTTTTTTGTCTTATTTGTGTTATTATTATTATGGTTTTCGTGTAGCTAGGGCTACGTATGAAAAGTCGAAGCTAAGGAGCCGTCAGCCATGTTTTTTTCGACTGTTTAACCCTTGAAATTTCTGCCATGGTCAAACATTACTACAAAAATTTCCCAAGAAAAATGTCGTCTCGACTAAGTTTTTTTCTTTCTTTTTTATGTTATTTTATTGTTTTTTAATGGAAGATTTGGAGGAATCCAATGAGTAGAAACCAGCCAATTGCCATCTAATTCTAAAGCTTATTCTGGCTAAATTTTAACAACCCTGAATTCACATGCATGGCAATTTTAGGTTAAATTCCAATTTTAATCCCTTTGCTATGTTTAACATTGATATTTAATATTTAGTATAATTATTTGCATTGCTAAAATAAATAATTAACACCCTAAACTATCCATTAAAATACTAAGACATTTTAAAAGTAATTAAATTAAATTACAACAATTTAAAATATCGTAATTAAATTTTAAATAATAAGAGTTGCCCGAGAATCAATTTCAAGATCCAAGACTTAAACTTAAATCGTTTATCAATCCGAAATAGTTCAATCTGTTGTTAAAACCCATTAATAAAATAACTCACTTATTATCATTCATAGTATACGTAAAATTTTTAATTAAATTAGTATCATGAATCAACCGAACATCAACTCAGATAAAAATTTACACGCAATAAGACTTAAAAAAACAAAAGCTCTTTTACTTTTTATGTCTTTTTCAGTAAACGAGATTACTAAACTCGAAAAAAAGAGGGTAATGTAATGTATAAAATAGATCACGGCAGCCTAGTCCCTGAGCAAATTAAAGATATATTAAATTATATACATCGACCAACTACACTATTTATTTTTATTCAATGGTCCCATCTAACTATTGATTTTAACAAATAAATCCCAAAAGGGTTAAAAATAAAACCTACTCATCATCAATTTCTTTAACTTTTAAATTTAAGTATTAATGTTTGATTGTGTTCCTATTTTGATCATTTGCCGTTAATTTGGTAACAGTTTAATTGATATAATAGTACATTTAGTCCTCAATACTTATATATTTTATCAATTTGATTTTAAACTTCTTAACTAAAGCTTTCAATTACAAAAAAAAGACTTTCCATATCTATAAATTTATGAAACTCAAAAAGAAAAAAAACTTTTCCCATAAAGCAAATGTATTCTTTAATAATCCATTTCGATTACACTCAAGTGGAAAAGATTGAGGATAATCGCAAGGTATTAGTTCCTTTGTTGGATTTTCTGATTTATACATCTGAATGCAGGCTAGCTTTTTACTTGAATAAATTGAATGGGAATTTAGGTCTTAAAGTTTTGTTTATTATGTTAGGTTCGTGTTGCTGAATATAACAATGTGTGTGGGCAATTTGTTTTAATAGCTAATTTGTTTCTGCCTATTTTTACTTTGGTTGTTCGAGATCTATTTAGACTTGTGAGGTCAGAGTATATCATATGTAACATATGCAAAGTGCTTCACTTGTTGATATTTCTTGGAATTTTACTTATCTATACTACTATATACAAAAAGAATGTGCATTTCTAAGTCCTCTATTGTTTTTTTTAATTTATATAATCATGGTTAAGATTTAATCTTTTTATGTCTTTTTTTGTTATTGGTTATTAATGAGTTTTTATTTTTTAAAATCAAAATGTCAAATCTCGCACCAACGAGTTTAACAGAAGAATTATAATAATGTTAATAACAGGATTTGAGTTTTAAGATTTAAAAAGTACGAATAACTAAATTCCTAAAAAAACGAAAACTAAATTCTAAATGAATGCAATATATATATAGGAACTTGGGGTATATTTTAACCTTAAAATATTTATTCTAGAATTTGACATCAAGAACTAATTAATCCAACATAAAGTGTGGGCCAAGAACCATTCTAGAGTTAGATTAAATGATGGACAGCAAACAAAAGAATACAATGCAATGGAGATAGGCACGGGCGAAGCCGGCAAATTGTTTTTGGGGCTAAAAATAAATATTTTTTTGGGTGAGGTCAAATCATAATTTTACTATTGTACTAATGTGTGATTTTTAAAAAAAAATTAAAGAGACTATTATAAGCAATTTTCCATTTTTTAGGCTGCTAAGGCCACTGCTCCTTGCCCTCGACTTAAGGTTAAGACTACTTCAAGTTCTGGTTCTTTTGGGTAGAGTTGTTAATTTTTTCATTCAGGTTTTATACTTAAAGTTTGAGTTATTTTAATGATTAAATCAAGTGCCAATTTGGTTATTATAAAAAAAATATTAATATCGTAATTAATTATCTTTAATTATTATTTTTAAAATTGAAATTGAGGTAACTCTGTAATACTGTTGTATATCTACAACACCCACTTGACTTTACTGAAGGCCATTGCTAGTCGTGATCTGATCATCATCATCATCACCATATCTACTACTAGATTTTTTTTGTTTGTGGTTCCCACCACATGGCAGTCCTTTGATGGATGCGGATGGATCAACGTGCATGGCGGTTTCGACTTCTTTTTTGTTTTAGTCTGAATGAATGAATGAAATTTTGATGAAATCAAGTGAAAAAAAATATAAATTTATGGTTTTAGTCATTCTATCATGTCGAAATTTGACATTTAATCCTTCTATTTTAAATATTTATAATTCAATTTGATTTCACTAATGACATCCGAAAAGTAAAGAGATCAAATTATGTCGAATTAAAAGTACAATGCTTAAATCTCAAATTCCAACATAATAAAATAAAAAAGGACTAAAATCAGAATTGAACCAAAAATTGGTATAAAACATAAAAATATTTTCACGGACTCCAATGTTTAGATGCTGCATATGTTGAGGAAAAGAGCTGAAACTTTCAAAGGATTGGAAGTTGGAAATGACCAATTGAAATTGGAAAACAGCTTTTTTCAGCCTTTTTGGCTACAAATGTACAAACATAAGAGAAATAAAAGAACAACTATTATCTGGTGTTTCAACCATAGTTGCAATGTCAGACAAGGTTTGGTAATAAAATATAAAATAAAATGGTTACAACAAACCAAAGTTACCATTGTTTTTAACCCCATTTCCCACCTTATTCGTAAGTTTTTGTTTGATAATTATTAACTTTCATCTCTGCCAGAAACATTCCAATGAGCTGTTTAGTTTGATCATTTTTTGGATTAATATATTATTTGGCATCTGACTTTAATTTGATGCTTGAATTTGAGTTTAATGTTCAATTTGATACTTCGGGTTTTGTTTTTTAGTTATGTGTCTGAATTTAACTTCAATATTCAATTTTGTACATAAGCTTTTTTGTATTCCAATTAAGCATCTAGAGCATAGATGTTAAATCTTTGTTGAGCCACATGATGCCATTTGATCTTAGCACTAAATTAGATATTAAAGTCAAACTCAAATAACGAAAGGGACAAAGTTTGAAGAGGTCGAAGTACAATTTTACTATTATACTATTATATAATTTTATAAAATTTAAGAGGCTAAATGACAAATTTACCATTTTAAGGGGACCAAGGCCACTACTTGCGCCCCTTTACCTTCGCCCTGGTACTAGAATGAAACAAAAGAAACTCATATACCAAATTGAATATTTAAACTAAAGTCAAGTACCAAATTATATATTAACCCATTTCTTTTAAATCGTTGATATTAGGTTCTCTCAAAGGGTACATTAGTAGTTGATGTTACAACCCACACCTCAATGAGGAAAATTTTCAATCTTTCTCAAGATTTACAAAATCTAAAAAATAAAAACAAAAACCCAGATACTTTAAATAACATTCATGGGTTTTCGGGTCAGAGTTACATAAAACAACTCAACCAAAAAAAAAAAAAAGGGGTAACCAGAGAAGCAAATGGAGCAGCTTCATCTTCATTTTCATTAAAAACCCTAACCATTTAAAAATCATCTGAGCATGGATGTTAGGGACTGGAACACAACTTCTTCACAAGGAATAGTGAGACCCATATCATGATCAAACCCGAATTCTTCTTCAGCTTGATGGAGCAACTTCTGGAATTCGGGTCGGGTCAAGAAAGAGATAGGGACAATGTATCTACTCCTGTTTTGACCAACATACACAACGAAATGACCTTTTGGGACATCCAATGGCAGCCCTCCTTGTTGTTGTTGATCATCGTAGCTTTGTTGTTTCTTACCCAAACTTGAACATCTCTTGAGGATTTGTTTGATAACAGCTGTTTGAGGCAATCTGTTTGGTTTCTTGTCGATAGCCATGATGTTTTTTTTTCTTTTGGGGAGATTTGAAAGGGAAAAAGAGAGAGAAGGAAAGTGAAGAGCTTTTAGAGAGTTGGTGTGTGAAAGAGTGAAGGGGGGTTAAAAGGGGTATATATGGATGAAATTGTAAGAGAAAACATAGCCATGTGGGGGATTAAAGGACTTGACTTTTGGGGTGTGTAGTTTTTCTTTTAGGGCCTAGCTTGTGAGTTCACAGTACATGTTTGAAAGGGCAAACCCCCTATTGGGATTATAGTTATACACCCCCTTTGTTGCCTTCCCTAAAGACATTATGGCCCCCTCTTTCTCTATTAGACCCTAGGGACTTGTTTTTGGTTGTGTTTGGAAACTTGGGTCTAATTCAGGCTTCATTTTAACACAAGTCTTTTGTCATTGCATCACTAACTCAATGGATAACTGGTCTATTTTAATCGACATAATTTGATAATATTAGGATAACACCTCCTTTGGCTTTGCTCCTCCCAAACAACATCATGGTCCCTCTTTCTCTTTTATACCTTACTTAAAATTAATTAGATTATTTAATAATTAAAAAAATATATTCTACATTCTATTCTTAAATTTTAAACATTTCAGTCAACTTTTAAAAGTAAATTTTTATAGAATAATATAATAGTAAAATAAAATTGAAGTAATTGAAAATATTACTCATTAAGTGATGAGTAGCTCTTATCTATTTATCATATTCTGCACTTTTCTTTTATAAAAAAATTTGTTTTATTTTGATTATCATAAAAATTAATTCAACGAAAGTATTAATATTAATATTCAATGAATTTAATTTTTCAACAATTTATCAAATAAAGCCTTAGTCACTTGAAAATCCAACAAATACAATCAATCCTCTCTATAACCGTTTATTTGTTTATTAAAATCTTGGATGCTATAACTAATTAAGTCTTAGCTCAATTTGCATGAGCATTATTGTCAATACAATAATACGTGGGTTCAAGTACATTGAAGCATATTTTCCTCCTATTTATGTCAAATTTTAGCATGGTAGTCTAAAACCTCAATTAGCTTAAAATTTTACTTATCTATACTAATTATAATGTTCGGTTGATGTAGTTAATACTATCCCTTTTATAAAGTAATAAAATATTATTTCGACTGTATTTTATTTTATTTATATTTTATATAAAATCTAAAAACTTAACTATTTTAACTAAAGTTTTATTAGTTAAACTTAACTAAAGTTTTTACATTAATATTTTATAGATATATTTATTACATAATTTTTTTCGCACGTGATGAATCTAATGTAATATAGTTTAATGTTCAACCAAATCACTAGTTATTCCCACTATGGCTAGTGATGTAGTTAATTGTAGTACATGAGAAATATAGGCCGGCCTCTTAATCTCCCTATGTTCCCTATTCATTGCATTTGCATTTAAACTCTGTTGGATTACATGTCCTTTGCCTTGGAGAAAAATAGGATGTTTGGAACCAACCATTTTTGTTGACATTAGGTGCTATATCGCTACACCAATCTAACACAAAAGTCCTTTTTTTTTTAATTATGAAAATATATGAAAAAAAATATCTTTAGAACATTAGTTTAAATTTTTTTTAAAAATAATACCAAATTGTAATTATTGCGATAATGAAGTTGCAAAGATTCTCAGAATAACGTTTGATTTGCACTTCGAAAGTCCAAATAGTCACCAATGGTGGAATTTGGTGTAAAAAATTACCTTGAGATTCCCAAATAGTCATTAATGATGGCAATTTGGTGTTTTTTTTAAATAATCTCATTATAGATTCTGATCATATCTGTTTTTTTGATATAATGCCTATAATTACCAATAGTTCATTTCCAGCTTATAAATAAAAGGATATTGGCGCACTTGAACACACGTCCTCCTGCAAAGATAACAATGCCCATGCCAATCGAATTTTAATACATGTACTTTTATTTTTAGGAATTTAGTCTTTTTTTAATTATTAATAAAATTTAGATCCAATTATTAATGCTGTTAAAATTATTTTGTTAAATTCAAGTAATTAGAATGTCATTTTTTAGTTACATTGCTACCGAGTATTTTTTTAATTTCAAAATAACACATCAACAAATTTAAAAAAATAATAGTGTTAACAATTAGACTTGAATTTTAAAACATGAAAAGTAGAAAACTAGATTATTGGAAATAAAAGTATAGGGGCTAAATTCTAAATTTGACATTATTTTATAAATATTTTCAAACACATATTTTTAAATAAATAATTTAATTTTTTTTATAATATTTGGTTAAAAAAAGCCTAACACAACACAACCTGTTTTTGCTTTATTGCCATTACTTAAAGTGAAAATTTTCCTCCTTGGGAAGCTATTTCTTTTCTTATAGTTTCAAAGTTGAAATGATTCGGTTTTGTCCTCTATTTTTCGTATAACATGACACACACATTTTCCATTGAAATATCCCATTCCTCAAAGCTAATTTTCCATTTTATATTGTAATTTGTAATTATTTAAAAATTATAATAAAAGGTAAAATTATCATCGAACCCTTGTATTAGAAGTTAAGTTACATTTTCCCCTCTCTTAAAAAAAATGGATAAATTAATTCCTGTACGTTAGATTAAATAGTAAACTAGTCATTTTGTTAACAATTTCATCCATTTCTATTATTAAAAACTAGTTCATGTAAGTTAGTATGAGGTGCACGTGGCATTCCAAATGTAATTGTCTAATTATTCCGTCAACCACACCGTTTTTAATAGTAAAAATAAATTACCTTTTTTTATAGAAATGACTAATTTATTCTTTGATCTAATATATAGTAACTAATTTGTCTATTTTTTAAAGTAAATGGAACAAAATACTTGTACATAGGATAAGGTCATTCATAGTTAATCTTTGTATATGTATATGTATATGTATTGCATGCATATGTTTATGTATGTACTGAAAGTGTACCAGCAGGAGCAGGTGTTAGGTATTGGGGGTTCTTAAATTTAGAGCTTGGGATTCTGAGAATCGATTGGCAGATACGAAAATATAGCAGTGATTCACATGCATGTGCGTACGTGCTTCCTTTTCTGTTTCTTTTTCTAGCCTTTTTATGGCTTAGATGCTATTGCTGTTTGCATGCTTCGTTTTTACTTTCAACTATCGTTCCCAGCTTTTATCTCCGATTTTTCTCCTCTACTGCTAAACAAGAAAAATTATATCTGACCAAATTAGAATACAAAAGGTACTCTATTACTTGCACATAATACAGGTGGTATCAGTAACTATTGATGTCCACCAAATGATCATATTTTAATGTTTTTCGAGCTAATGAGTGCTCAACCAATTGAATTTACTCGAGAAATTCATGCAATTATCGAACTTATGGCAGCCACATGGATGGCACAGGCTGCAGCTATCATCTACACTTTAAAGTGAAGTTGTTGCTTCGTAGTCCTTTGTGGACAGAGCTAGAAAATGACTCTTCAACGTACCTTTTTTTTAAAAAATCACTTTCACAGCTATCAAATAGATTAGTGGGTACAAGAAGAACAAGCTAGCTGAGGTAAAATTATTAAATCTGTAAAGTTTAATCAATAATAACAATAATAAAGATATAGAGTTAAAATAGAATAGCCCCCCAATCCTCATTGATACTTAAACATGATATTGGTATATTTTATATTCAAGTTCAACAATATTAGTAGCCACCTAATTATAAAAAGTATAAAATAGTTACTCAATTATTTAAATTTGTATTTTTTGGTCTTCAATTGATTAACGGTGGCAACTTTAACCCTCAACATTTACACATTGTGCAATTTGGTCCTTTTTTGCAAATTTTTTTTTGTGTGACATTAGGGGTTAATTTTAAAAGAAAAATAAAAGATGAAAATTATTATATTAGATTTTTGGGTGTTTCTATTTTTGTATATTTTCAATCAAATTTAGTTGATAAATTTATTTTTTTAACTTTTTAGGTGAAAGGGTCACAAAGAAAAGAAAAATTACAAAAAAAGATCAAATTACACAACGTGTAAATGTGGAGGGTTTGATTTTTTAGAATCAAGACTAAATTGAGACAATGTATAAAAGTTGAGGGTTAAAGTTGCTATCATACTAATTTTAAAAACTGCCACTGTTAGCTGGGAAAGACAAAATTAAACATTGGACGACTATTTTATAAATTTTCATAGTTAGGTGACCAAAAAAGAATTTTACTAAGCATAATTGGGTGATTACTAGTGTAGTTTACCCTTGTATTTATTGGAAGGTTGTTGAAATTGGAACAGACTAGTACACGGTCCAAAATAAAATAAAATAAAAATGTTTAATTTGAGAATTGGTATGGATTAGTTGAATCAGCTTTATAATTTTTATAAATTTTTTAAATAATTAATTTTATTTGAATCAAATGACCAATTAAATCGAATGAACTAAAAATCGATAACATGACTATTTCGATCACCAATTTAATTCTAAAAACATTGTTTATTGTGGTCCTTATGATCCAAGTGACAACTTCTCTCTCTTTAGCTTTGCCTCCCATGTTCTATGGTCTAGAACTAATAGTTGAAATCAACTAAACGAAGGCTGCTTTCTTTTCCCTTTAGGTTCCATTTAAAAAAAAAAAAAAAAACTACTAGAACTTGTTGGGGGTTACTTCATATCTAACCTGAAAATTTTGATTGGAAAATATCGAAGTTAAAATCGATTTAATCATATTTGATCATTGTTTGTATATTTTTGGATGGATCAAGCTTAAAAGAAGTTTTTTAAGGAAGATGGAATGAGCTTAAATGTTGAAGGTAAGTTAAGGACACTGAAATTTATGTTTCGGGACATTAAGTCAGTATATGTGTTTGGTAGTAGAGAAAAGTACGTCATAGGTTACAATTATCTTTAGTTTCAAGTTGGGTCAAGAGAGTTCTAGATTTTTACCATTTTATCATTGTATAATACAACAATCATAAAATGTCAATAATCAAAATATGTGTATTTCAAATTAAAAAATGGTTGGAACTTGAAAAAATCAAAAGAAATTATTCAAAATGACATAAACTCAAGTCTTGAATTTAAAACGAAACAAGCCAAAAAATCCAACCAGCAAATCCAAATGAATCGGACCCCGAATAACACGGATCCTAAACTATCATAATTCTAAAATTAGTCTAAATTCGAAAATGATTTAAAAATTAAAAAACCCATATCACCAAAACAAAAAATGTTAGTAGTACAACACGCCTGGACGAAAAAATTGAAGGACTTGAACAATGGCCAATAAATTTCACATAGACCAAGAAAACCATGTTCTATGATTGAATTGTGATTTGGCAAAAAAAAATTTGAAAACGACATGCAAAAATACGAAGGTGGGTCCAAATATAATCACCAAAAAGCAGCAGTAATATTTTATATTCCTAACTTTGAAACAATATTGTTAAACGAAACAATTACAATCTTCCAAAACATTAAGTTTTATAAATCATAAAATAAACATAAAAAAAAGTTATTTCAACATAAATTAAGAAAAGGTAGGCACATGAATGTCATGTTTCCTTTGCCCACTAAGACAAATTAGTAAGGTCCGGTCTGATCAATTGTTGGAAGAATTATTGGACTGCCTCCATTTCAAGGATCTGCATGCTCTTGTGGTTTTATTGATTTTCGAAATGTCGTGAAAAATATATTTAGAGTCGGGAAAAAAATGAAATTATAAACTTTTATGAGAGAAAAAAAAATCTAATTTTTTAAAAATAAAGGCAATTGAGGGTCGGGTAGGGTTGTCCTCGTGTTAAACTTTTTTTTATTACATTTTTTAATTAAAAAAATAAATCTAAATCTAAAATAAATTTTAACGAAAAATATTAACAGGTTGCATGGTTAAACTATAGTTTTTTTAAATCGAAAAAGATGTTTTAAGTGCATAAATGAAATTTTAAATTCTGGCAGGAACTATTGGCATAATCTGACTTTTATTAGTCATGAAAGACAAGAAAATGAAGTCTCGACCTGACCATTTGGGCCATGTCATTAAAAACGAATGAAGAAATTGTTTTTGCCATTCAATTTAGGCCCTTTTGATATTTATAATTTTTATCTCTTCTTCTAGATAAAAGATTTCTGATTTCTCCTTTGGTCCTCAGGTGCACCTCCACGAATTTAAACTAATAGCTTCACACACAAAGCTGTGCACTCACCCAAATGAATATCGATTGATATCCAAATAGAGCAGTTATAGATATGACCTAACGGGTTAGGTCGGGTCATGACAGACATAATCCTAATAAGGTTGAGTTGACAAAACACGATCAACCAGCAAACTATGCATAGATAGCCCATATTTACGTAACCAAAAGATGGTGGTAGCTTAGGGAGAAAAACATATGTGTATATATATACTTATCAAAATTTAATAAATTAGACAACAACAAAAATTGAAAGGCATAAACCTTTTCAAAAATCCAATCTTAGATTGTCAATTGACATCAAATATTGAGTTCGATTCCTGAACAATCTTGTTTCTAAAAGACAATCTTAAAATGAAATGAAAAAGCCGACTGCTTGACTAGATATATATATATATACACACACATACACTCGTAGAAAATACACTCATGGATATTTCAAATATTGTGACAATTTAACAAAGCTACATGTAACAAAAGAAGTTGAAGTCATAACCCTTTCAAAAAAACCCAATATTAGATTGTCAATCGAGCTTGTGATTGACATAAAGTATTGGTTAGATTTCGAAAAACCCAATCTTCAGTTGTGAGTCAAGCTTGTATTGATATTAAGTATTATGTTTGATTTCTACACAATATTATTTCTAAAAGATAATCTTAAAAGGAAATGAAAATGTTACCTGCTCGACCATATATATATATATATATATATATATACACTCATGAAAATTTCAGATGTTATGGCCACACGAAACTAAAAGAAAAAATTGAAGGCATAAACTTTTCGAAAAATACAGTCTTTTTTATTTTCAATCTAGCTTGTATTGACATCAAATATTGGGTTCTATCTCTAAACAGTCTCATTTCTAAAAGAAAATCTTAAAAAAAAAAAAAAAAGTTGCTTGCTCGACTAGATACATACACACATGCACTCATGAAAATTTCAAATGTTGTGACAATTTAACAAAGGCGCGTAAAACAAAAGAAATTGAAAGCATAAACTATTCAAATTAAAAACCCAATTGTAGAGTGTCAATTGAACTTGTGATTGACATTATATATTGGATTTGATCTCCGAGCAATCTCATTTCTGAAAGATAGTCTTAAAATAAAATGAAAAAGTTGTCTGCTCAACCTGATATCCATATTCATATACAGTCATAAAAATTCAAACGTTGTGATAATTTAACAAAGCCACATGAAACAAAAGAATTGTTTTGAAAAACCCAGTATCAGTTTATCAATCGAGTTTATGATTGACATCAAGTATTGAATCCAATATTTGAACAGCATCATTTCTAAAAGACAATCTTAAATCGATATGAAAATAAAGAGAGGGGAACTGGTCCCATTTTGACAGCTAAAAAATTGAATCCGAAACCGTGACGGACTTACGGAAGTACCATAGAACGGAGAAAGGGAAGCACATGTAGTGTGTAAGGAGGAGGGGACAATAAATGCCATGCTTTGGGACGATGGTGGACTACACAACTGTATGTCTTGTTTCCTACTTATGGAAGCAACATTTTTGTATTGGAAAGGGTCCAAAGCCAGCTGGTGTTGATGATTTGTTTTGCATTGGGGGGGTCCTGGGTTGGAAAAACCTTGAAATTTGACATTTTTGTAGATGAAAATTGTGATTGTATAACCTAAATTTATAACCCCCTCCCCCCCCCCCGGCCCCCCCAACCAATAGGCCATATAGCTACTTGAGAAATAAATGTTTATGAAGGTTTTTGGAAATCGTGACAGAACGTGTCTGTTTGATTATTATGTCAGTCATGCTAGTTTTTAACAGTAGAAATGAATGAAAATTTTAACAGAAATGACAAATTTGCTCTTTAATCGAATGTATAGGGAACAATTTGTTCATTTTTTAGTAGAGGGGACAAAATGCAATTTAACACTTGATACGAGGATCTTCATGATACTTTTACCTAAAATTACACATTTGACTCCCAAAATTTTATCATTCATTTCTAAGTCCTGAAACAATTTTTTAGTTTCACCTCTAATCGTACCCAAAAGGCTAAAACATCAATCCAGGTCTTCTTTAATCCAACTTTCCACCCTCAATTGTACATTAAGGACCCCGTATAAAGACTTGATGACCAGGAGATTGGGTTAGCACATTAAAGACCCCGTATAGGCCTAATATTAGTTCAAGTTGGACAATAAAACAACATTCAAATCCAAAAAAAAAAAAAAAAAACCCAAAGCAATTAGAACAAAAACTGTAATATAAAACTAAACTTTGAAGGAAAAACAAAGTATGGGTACAACTGCATAATATAGTAAAAGAAAAACATGTGTAACATATGTTACTAACTATGGCTAATTTTCATTTAAGGATTTAACTGGGGAAGATGTATTGACCAAACTTGAAAGGAGACCAACAAGGACAGCACTGTTATATGTGGTTGGTTCTGTTTGCATTGAGTTGTTCCTAGAATCAATGAATGATTCATTTTTGAAAGGTCCCCCTACAAGAGCTCCTATTGCTACATTAGGGTTAGGTTTCTTTGAACTAAGCCATTTGAACCCTTCAGAGCAACCAGTGGTTGCATCAACTGGGATCGAAGCTCCTCTGTGATGTACAAATTCTGGGTATTTACCACCATACCCCACTAGGTAGCTTATGTCCATGGGGTTATCACCCAACACATAATCAGCCTGCACCAGAAAGTGTTATTACAAACAGTGACTAAATCAGAAATTTGATTTAGGAAAGAGTGAGAGATGAATCATAATTTTTGGAAGGTTAAAAAGCGTAATTTTATCATTATATTAATATATAATTTCATAAAATTTTAAGGGGTTAATTGGCAAATCTACCCTTTTTTGCCTTGGCCCCTGATTACAAAACCATTAAATCTAATCAAAATTATACATGCAGTAAGTAAACACATGTTTAAAATTTGATCCATGTGTTTATATATATATATATATGTATGTATACTTCAAATCAAATTCAAGCTAGCATTTAACGCTTAAGTTGACACTAAATTGATAAAAGAGATTTGTTTGATATGATACTGATACTTTAAGGGTTTAATTAGAACATTTTAAAGTTTGAAAATTAATTTAAAATTGGCATAATGATAAATTTATCCCTCAATATTTATATTTTTGTTAATTTGACCCGGATTTTTGTTTTTCAAGCTAATTTTGGTTATTAACCTTTCAAAAGAAAGTCAAATCTCTCTTCTTCTTTTTAATGTAAATGATGACTAAAACTCTAATTTTTTAACGATGTTAGTGTAGCAATCCACATGGCAGTCCATATGTACTTAATGATGATATGACACTATTTGTCTTATATATAACATTGAAAATAATTTAAAAAATATAAAAAAAATTAAAAATTAAAAAAAATAACATGGAATACACACGAATTGCCATGCAAGCTGTCATCTTTAAAAAAAAATTAACATTTTAGTCAGTATTTTCATTTTAAATACAACAACTCAACTCTTTTTGAATGATTGATGGTCAAATTTGATTCTTTTTAAAAAGTTGATGGCCGAATTCAGTCAAATTGACAAACGATATAAACATTGAGAGCTTAATTTATCATTATACATTTAAACTTTAAATCAAAGTCAGAGGATGTTTGGTTTTATGCAACATATTTATCATACAACATGAATGGCATACCTGTGATTGTGCAAACTTTCTAAGATCAGATGGTTCAAATGAATCATCACCACAACTTAGTATTTCATTGTCTGATGCACGCATGTAATCACTGTAAAGAACAGCTAAAAATGCAGACCCAACAGGATGTTGTAGAGAATCCCATTTAGTGATCCATATAAGACCACCTGCATCAATATTATTATTGCAATGAAGTAATGGTAATAAGGTTCTTAAGACACTTTAGCTTTGAAGAAAGACTTTACTTTTTGTTCTGCTGGCTGTGGCAGAAGGGGAATCTGGTAGAAGAGCACACATTAGTTCGTCAGCAGATTTCTTATAATCATCAATTCCAGAATTCCCTTTGGCACCTTTGTCACCAAAAAAGCTTAACCTGGAAAGTAAAACCTGCATGAATGTAGCATAATTAGCAAAAAACAAGAACAGATCAATAGTTTTTTGTGGTTTATAACGAAAATGAAAATGAAGCATATGCAAGCCAAGATATCCAATTTGAACAAAGAGGCCAGTTATCTTACGATAGGTGTACAATGAACTTGTTAGTCAGGACTTAGAGAATGCGAAGCTGCCACTATGAGCAGAGGCGAAGGTAGGAATTATGTGATGGGGTTGAGATAAAACTAAAAAAAATTGGAGGGCTGAAGCTAAAAATTTGTATTAAAATGACTTCAATTGTACTTTTTAACTTTGAAAGGGGTAAAAATTATAATTTTTTATTTAAAACAACTTAAAAAGGATTAAATTGAACTATTTAAGATTAGAAGGTACTAAAATAGCAATTAATCCATTCATCTAGGGGGTCCAAGGCCTCTTATTCCCTTTTGGCTACGCCCTCCATTCAAATTGATGGGACAATCATCTCCTATCACCTGCATACCTTACAATATCATATCGTTCACTTTTCTAGGTCTTTTAAAGAGATAAGTGAACTAATCAAATGTTGTCATGTGTACCATAAATATGTTCCTATATAAACCCATCTCGCCCCTACGAGAGGCAGAGACAATCGACACCTTTCTAACCTCCCTCAACCATTGCACAAGAACACCTAACACCCAAACCAGACAGCTCTCCGTCCGCACGGGTGAACCCCTCTTACATTCACTACCTTCCATTCCTCCAGGCTCTTTGTATCAACAATGCTACTTCTTTTTTTCTCAAACACTCACTATATGTGCATAAACATTGAGAACATGGGCATTTTTTCTAATGCGTGTGTTTATCAAAACCATGTTTAGACTATAACAACAATGCTAAACTAGCTTTATGTTTATGTACACGAAGGTTGACTAGAGAACCTCACCTGGGCTCCAGCAAGTTTATTATCCCAGCTAAACCATGTTGGACCATCCACTTTGGCGTATTTATCAGCATTTTCCTCAGTTACGTATCGAAGATATGTTGTGTCACCTGTTGCATGGTAAAGCCAACTTGCAGCCCATAAGAGTTCATCTCCATATCCTGTTGAATTATAATATGTTGCAACTTCAGGGTGACTCTTAGTGTAAGACCCTTTATACTTGTCTGCAAAAGTGAAAAGTTGCTTGGCGTGCTTAAGAAGGGTGCTCGAATACGTCGAATCTGTTTTCTTAAACACAAGAGATGCCGAAGCCAGAGCCGCAGCTGTTTCAGCCGCGACATCTGACCCTGGTTTACTTGAGTTCACCAGTTTGAGAGGCCTCTTCGTTGTCATTTTCTCAGGCTTTTCCCAACACTTGTGATCTTCTTTAGGGTCACCTACCTGCCTCAATGTTGTAACCAGTCATGTATATGTATACATTAAATCCAAAAGGAATATATATATATATATATATACACCACGCTAATAGTAATCTAATTATTAGTAAATTTCTTTGTAATCACCCAATTATAAAAAGTTATAAAATGTTGACTCCACTATTTAATTGCTTTTTTATCACCTGTTGACTAAGGGTGATAGCTTTTAAAATTGACATAATAACAACATTAACAATTAACATTTATAAGTTATGTCGATTTAGTTTTAAATCTAAAAAATTAAACCCTTAATATTTACACATTGTGCAATTTGTTTTCTTTTAGGGTTGTTTTTCTTTGGGTGTTTCCTTTCTTTTTGTATATTTTCAATCAAATTTAGCTGATAATTTTTTTAGCTTTTTAAATGAAATCACAAAGAAAAGTAAAATTGTAAAAAGAAAAAAGAAGAAGCAAATTACATAATGTGTAAATGTTGAGAGTTGGATTTTCAGATCAAGACTAAATTGACATAATATATAATTGTTTATGGTTAAAGTTACTATTATGCCAATGTGTAAAGTTGTCATCGTTAGCAAGCTGGTGACAAAAAAGAAAAAATTGAATAGTTGAACAGTTAGTTTGTAATTTTTCATAGTTAAGTGACCAAAAAAAAATTTACAAATAATAGGATGACTACTAATGGAATTTATTATAAAAAAAAAGAGTAGATAGGTAAAAGTACCACGGAGGCTCTTATATTATGAGTTAGATTGCATTTTCCCCTTTTACTCAAAAAATAGACAAATTAATCATTGTACGTTAGATAAAAAAACAAGTTGGTCTTTTCTGTTAAAAATTGTTATTTATTTCTACTGTTAAAAATCGGCTTCGCTGACAGTAACCAGACAATTACACATGGCATGATGTATCTCATGCTAATGTATAGGGACTAGTTTTTAACCGTAAAAATGGATGAATGTTTTAACAGAATGACCAATTTGTTATTTGATCTGATATATAATGATTAATTTACTTATTTTTTAAGTAGAGAGAATAAAATGTAATCTAATTTTTAGTACAAAAGCTTTTATGGTACTTTTACGAGATAGATAGAGCTAAAAAAGAGAATGATGACCTGGATGTAGAGCACATTTTGAGAAGGATGAGCATTTAGAAGGAAATCGGTGATCCACGCGAGAGAATTTTCAGCAGGTTCCCTTTGATTAATATGCTCCATATGCTCACCATATTCAAGGATAGCCCATGATAATACAGTGGCAGTAAATGCCATTGGGAAACCAAATTTAATGTTATCACCAGCATCATACATCCCCATGGAAAGATCCAACTTTGCTTCACTCCCATCCTTAAGCCCTGAATTTCCTCTCCATGGTATCTTATCATCCACTAGCTTACCGGCTACCATCAACAAACCAACCAAACCTCAAAATTAATATATAATAACAATATTTTATGCCAAAAGAATTTAGAACAATATCATATCATTCAATCTGTATATTTATATGATATGGGTACTGTTCATTGACATGATATGCTAGATAGGTTTCATGCATATAGACACGTATTTTACTCTAGACTCAACACGTGTTTATACGGTCTTATGCATGTGTAACATCGCAGGAGAGCAAGCTTGTCCTGTGAGCTCATTAGGATTTAGCTCAAACCCATTCAAGCTTTGTGCCGGTGATGGTAATTATCCTAACAAGTGTATACATGCTCAAATTTAGGATTTAAGACTTCAATTCCTTCTCCATCATATCATATTATTCATTAGCTTACCAGTAATCCAAGACCTATAAATTTAACATATAATATTTTATATCAAAAGGCCATCGAATTAAAGCATTGGGAAATTTGCTAATAATGTTGTATCATTACTATGAAAATTTGTTTCATACACTATTAATGAAGTTTAAAACTTTACAAACAAAGTTAAATAAGTGATACATACACTTTTAGGACGTAGTAAATTAATAAAAAAATTTTAACCTATGTCAATATTCAAACCTTGCATGGAGTATAATAGCATTAATTAGTTCATATAATTAATACAAAAAATATCATTGATTTTTTTTCTTAAAGTCACCCATTTCAGCTCGTCATAACATCAAATAAAAGTATAGGGCTACCTCCTAAAATTGAAATTATGATCCGAAGTAAGTAAACAAAGTAAGAATTACATTTTTGGACGTCAAAGAATTGCATGGCGATTTTGAGAGCATCACTATACTTATCCTCAAGGGAAGAGGTGGATGATGAGTTTTTATCAAGGATTTTCTTCTTCACTACATAAAAGATTCCTCCGGCTATCCCACCCAATATTACTATCGCCACAATGCACCATAAACATCTTCTCGACTTTCGTTGTTTCACCACTCCTTTCGCCATTTTCACACACACAAAAAGTGAATGAAACCAAAGATCTATATCGACATTGTTAATATTGGGTTTGCTAGAGAAACAAAGGCGAATGTGTTTTCCAAGAGGGAGAAATATGGTTAAAAACAGAAAGGGGGGATTAGTTAAAAGGAAGCTATTTAAGGAAACGAGTAAGCTGGATCTGGTGAAGAATCAGCAAATGAGACTGGTCCTCATTAAATTCGAGATTTAATCTCTATGGTTTTATGCATTATAACATTAGTTGTTGTCGTTAAAATGATAAGTTAGATTTTTTTTTTCTTATTATCATTTGTCACTCGAAAATTTGATCAACCATATTCAACTAATAATAAATTTGTATGTTAATTGAAATGGTGAGCAGAAATCAATTATAATTTACTTAGTTGACCCATTCGATTAAATCAAGGTTGGTTTAGGTGGTTTTATTGGTTATGGTCACGATCAAATTAATCAACAGTCAGTTATAAATTACTTAATATATATTAAGCCTGTTAATTCTAAATCAGTCAGTTAATTTGGTTAATATTAAATATTGTCAGTTAATTAGGAAAAAAAAACAGTGCCCATCCTTAGAAAATTTTCTTGTCATAACTTTAATAACTATCATCAATTTGGATCAGATCAAATTATGCCAATTTGAAGTAGATGCATTAAATCAGAAATTGTGACATTAGACTATAATGTCTTCCTCATATGAAACTTCATGGTCAGTATAGTAGGATTAATTGCATCAAGCACCCTCAAATTATAGCTTAAAATCAAATTTAAACTTCAAAACATTTCAACAGAGTCCTCAAAGCATTAATATCATATTAATTAAATCCTTATAGCAAACTCAAAACTAACATAAAACATATCTAAAATATGCAAATCTAATTGTAGATACATGTGCGAAATAGTCTTTCTAAATTCTATTATCACAGTCGGGTTTTTTAATACATTAGTTCTAAGTTAGTTCTACTATCCATTTCTTTTAAAGATAGTGCCATATATGAATTGATAATATATAATATGTTATCCATAAAAAAAGGAGAAAATGACTGATGTGGTCTGGCAAGATTCGCCAAGGAAAACGGAACCAATATTTAGTGGGTCCAAGTGTCCAAAGAGCAAAAGGTTAGGCGTAGAATGCCATTGGTCAATGACTAGTATCACACCGTTATTTGATCTCTTAATTTCATTCCTAATCCCCTTTTTTAATTCATTCTTTAACCAACTCCAGCCCACTAAATATTTCTAGAAGTATAAAGCAACAAAAAGTGAGATACGCAAACGGTTAACTAAATTATAATCAATCTAATTAAATCGACTTAATAAATGCCAATTCGATTTAATTGATAATCGACCAACATAACCAAATAAACCAACCTAACTAAACCAATAACCAAATAAATCGATCTCGCAATTAATTTAACCACCTACACCGAAACCAACTTATGCTCTACCCTAAAGTAACCGAATTTGAGGTTAGATTCAATTGGTCCCCCAAGGATCCCAAATATTCAGGAGTATGCTATATCCCATGTTAGAAAAAATAAATAAAGCAACGAATGAAACCAAAACTAGAAGAGAATTTTACACAAACATCAACAATGATTCAATGCCATTATACACCTACTAATTGGAGTGCTAATTCTGTGAAATAAAAGGGGCGGGGGGAAATGAAACCATTATTTTTAACGGGTTGTGGATCGGGTTTTCCTTATCCTACCACGCGCGATTCCAATGCTTTCTTCCATCAGAGTCTCTTTTGGAGGAAGGTCTGTGCTTCCATTTCCTGCAGAAAGTGGCACTGATTCAATTTGTGTTGCTTCTGCATCAATTTCTGCAGGCTGGTTGGTACTTTCCGATGCAGTATCTGCTTTTTGGCTATTCGAGGATGCTGATGGGGTAGCTGGTTTAGACACCTGCGAAGGCGCCTTTGAAGGTCCCACCTGCCGAGGCACCTTTGAAGGTCCCACCTGTGAAGGCACCTTCGAAGGTCCCACCTCTTCAGCCACTTCCTTTTGGTGTTGAGTTGAAGACGTGCTAGATGTCGGAGAAGGTGGTTCTTCGTCCTCCGGTTGTGCTGGTTGTGCTTTATTAGATGGTTGACGGTTAGGCATGCCAGATGGTTGACGGGCCCTGGGACCTTGAGCCTGCGGATTCTGAAGTTATGGAGAAAAGAGAAATAAACTTCAAGTATCACCAAACTGAAACCATTTCTACGGCAACCAATTTCAAGTATCACCAATAAGAGTTTGTTGTCAACATGCACAAAAACGAGGTAATAGCAGCACAACTACAATTGATTTTGGTTCAATAACTACCTGAGCAGGGCGAGGTCTGGGGGTTGACTGTGAAGCAACATACTGCAGGATGTCAAAAATTCTTGTCTGACCATAGCTTGCTGCTCTTTGCCAGTAAAGAACAGCCATATCTCCAGCTCTAGTCCTTAGTTCTAACAAATTACGGTCAATTTCATTTTCATGCTTTGCAACATATGGTCTGAAGAAGGAGTCATACACATAAGTAGTTCCCTGGAATAAATTAAAACAGAGGATCAATTAAAACAAACATCAACATGTGTATGGACTATTACAAGTTCTTATTTCTTCAAAAGTAATATATACCTACCCTCGTTTTAGGATACCACAGATATATAAAGAATACCAACTTAGCTTCACTGTACATTGGAACCCTTCAAAAACCAAAATTGGAGAACAGTGAGAAAATAAAAAAGAGAAACGGAAACATCATTATATTTTATAATTCCCTACCATGATATAAATGCATCACCAATTCTCTCACAAACTGTTAAAACAGCCACCAGTATCCTGAAACAAGAAAAAGGAGAGGATGAAAGAAAAGTTGCAAAATAAATAATATTGACACAATCTTAAACCCCAAAAAATATACATGCAATTCAAGACTTACCAGTACTGGCACCAAAAGCGCAGCTGCTCAACCTCGGGCCTATTTAATTCAACAGTCTTGTAACACTCGTAGGCTGGGTACGCATAGCCAAAAACCATCCTGCCAAATATTTAAATCCCAAAAAGATCAAATTCAAATAAAAGAACAATTTAAACTCAAATGAGGAAGGGAATCAGTTGTAAGGTTTAAAACGTACACAAGTCCTCTGCTGAGAAAGGATCCAATCATTTTGTCTTACTTCCTGAAGTTAAAATAAGTAAAAAAATCAGCATTGTAAACTCCACAAAACAAGAACAGTCTACAGACTATAGTCAATTAAGCAAGAAGTATACAAGACTCTCTAAGTAAATAATAAAGATGTAAATTAGAGCAGAATATCAGGCTCAGGGACAACAACTAAACTAGAGCAGTAATCGCAATTATTTTAGTGGAGCGATGATTTCTAATAAGAAATGTAATTTTTCAATTAGTAGTATTTAGTCCTATCTCCAAAACTCTTCAAAAGAGAAATTGTCACCTAACATTTCCCCTCTTCTTACTTCTTCCCTTAATGAACTACAAAAGAAGAGGTATTATTTCAGGTCTCTCAATCCAAATATGCTTCAAAAATTAGTCAAACAAGCCTAATTAAGTTAGAACTTTTCTTGGTCCCATAAATTCAAAATGGGGAAAACGATACCAAAAGGATGTAAAATATTAACCTCCATTTTAGGACTTAAGGATAAAGATCCTCTTAACTGCTTACGAAAACGCTCTTAAATTTAGTTGAGCAAAGATTTTTCATAACTAAAAGTCAGAACAACAAAAGAACATCTTGCACTATCCATTTTTCCTCAGTTTTCTGAGCAACCAAACAAGGGAGAATGAGAAACACAATGTTACAAGTTTAAAAACACAAAAATTCATCAAATCGTAATAAGATACAAATCATGCACTATACGCAACTGAACATGACATCGAGAAACAGTGAAAAACGAAGAAATTGTCAAAAGAGAAACGCGAACATTATCAGCTTCAGTAATTAACAAATTGAAGAAATCAGACAGATGAAACCTAGAAAATGAGAATAAAAACGGATAAAGAACTAAATCATTCCAAGAAAATGTCGTTATCAACAATGTAAATGCCAAATGAAATCTTGATTGCAGTGGTTGTTGAATCAATCACTAAAAGAAAAGGAAAATGGTAAAAGATAGACAGATTAATACCTTTTAGAGATAATTTTCAATAAGACGAAGCTAACAAAAAGCAGAGAGAGCTCTACTAAAAATCAGAAATGAGTGTCAAATCCAAATCACGGAAGCGATAGAGTAGATAAAGTTAAATACTGAGAAGATTGCCGGCGAACAGTCGTTACGATGTCGTCGGCAGTCGGCGGCGTCGGTAAGAATGAGCGAGACTTTTGGGCGAAAAAAATCAAAAAATGAAAAAGGAAGATAACATCACACAGTCTCTTTTTTTTGTGACGTTTACTTTTCAAATTCCCCTACACCCGGATTTGTTTTAGGTTTTTAATCCGGTTTTTAAATTGCGAAATTTACACGTGAAAAAAAGGAATTTTCCTTTTTTTTGCCCTTTATTTTTTACTAATCACCGTTTGATTAAAAAAACAATCAAAGAAAGAAAATCAACGGCTCATGTCCTTCTAGGATTTACAATGGTTAGACAAGTGGATTTCCTATTATATCCTTAGAAGAAATGGTAATATTGTGAATAGGATAGGGTTCAAAAAGGGGGGGAAAAAAAAAGAAAAAAGAAAGGAGATTTATGGCCGATTAATGGGTCAAGTTATCGTTATGGAATTTTATGGTTAATTGCTTCAAACGTTCTGAAATTTTTGTTCAAATTTTAAATTGGTCCATAACTTCAAAACATTTATACTATATATTAAGAGTTTCATTAAATTTGTGTTACCCATCAATTAGGTCCCAACTTAATGGTGAAATTATCAAAGAAAAAATATTAATTTGAGAGTATTTTGTCTTTTTATATTTCTATGTAAAAATTAGAAAAATACATACATATTTGAAATTTGAACCCAAAACACCATAACATTCACTCCCTCGACTTTTTTATTTCAATCAAAGCCATATTTTATTTTTATAATTTTTTAATAAATTTATCACATAATTGTTTTCAACTACATCACGATATCAGTATTATTTCAATCTTGCCACCAAATGTCAATTCAACATTTAAAAAATATAACACACTTAAAACACGTGGATCAAACAGTAAATACATGTGTACCTACCGCTTAGATAATTTATATCTGACGTATTAAAAAGGGACAGTGTTAATTTAATATGACTCTTTTACCACGTAAGATCAAATTTGTCAATGTGTTTTAAATATGCTTAATGTTACATTAGAGTTGATATTTAACACTCGAGTTGATGATTGGATTGATGGATGGATATAATTGTTTAAATTTTGTAGTTTAGGACTAATTTAGACTTGAAACCATGGTTTAAAAGCATCTAATGCAATTAACTCTTTTCTGTTTTACCTTAGAATACTAGCATGGGTAAAGGACAATGCATGGCATGCTAAGACAAAATTGAAGCGTCCCATCGGGGGTCCATCCTAATGATCGCCGGTATTGGAAAGTAATAAGGCACACATAATTTAATAATTATGTGTTTTAACCCAAATAATAATGACCTACAAAACCATTGCATTAAACCTAGCTACCACCCTTTTAGTATTATTTAAAAAATTTTAATGGGAATTTATCACATTGAAGGCTAAAGTGTAAATTTTTTATTATATTAACTAATAATTTTAAAATTTTTAAAGGAGTATAAAACAATTTTACCATTGGAAGGTTGAATTTTTTAAACGAAGATAAAGCTTTCTTAAAATTAAACTTAAACCCGAAATCTTATTAAGAATTTATCTATATCTTATCACTCTACAGAATAATTAAGGTAGAAAATTGAGTTATTATTTATGTTATGAAATTTTATGATATGCTTCCACAATAATTCATTTACTTTAGGAATCAAGATTTTAATCTCAATAAATATATTTAAACTTTATCCTTCGATCAAGTATGGTATTTAGAATTTCGGCTTATAAAAAAGAAAAAAAAACTTTATCCTTCAATCAAGTATGGTATTTAGAATTTCCATCTATTAAAAAAAAGTATGGTATATAGATTATCATGACTTGGAAATGATTATATACATATTAGATTACAGCATATTCGTGATGTAGGTAAAAAAATACCATTAATATTATATTAATTGTTTTATAAAAATATTGGATTTTAATTTTACAACCGAATTGAGATATGATTAAATAATAGTGTAAATTGAATGAGCTGAGTTGTCTTGTATTTGGTCAGCTTGAATTGAGTCAATTTGAGTTTAAAAATAATTTTGAGTTTAGTGTTATTTTAGGTTTGAGGTCAAGATTATTCTAGTTGGATCATTATAGATTCGGACCATTTAAAATTTAGCTCATTTCGAATTATTTTTCTAGCGTTTTCGGGAATTATTTTAGGTTAAATCAAATTGGATCAAATAAAAGTTTTGAATTGATCAAATCATATTTTAAAACTCGAGTAAGAGTCAACGGGTCTATTGATGCATCCATTCCATTCCTCTCAACCAATCCCATGGCCATGGTGGTGTAAATTAGAAGCAAACTAAAAAGGGATGGGGCAAGAACTGAAAAAGGAAGAAAAGTCACTAAACAAATGTTAATCAATGATAGATGAGGGCAAAAGGGAAGCCATGTGGTGGGGAAGGTATTCTTCTTCTTTTCCCCCCTCCTAAAGCCTTGGATTCTACGTTTCTCAATTGATGTAGTAAGATGAGTGGCATGCCTGTAAGACAAAAACCAGAACAAGCCAAGCGCGATGAACATGGGGATACTATGGTAACAAGGGTCGGTCCATGGGGATCAGGGGACAAATGGGTCTCTCCATAGACTTAATTCAACAGTGTGACCTCATTATGCTTTGTTTGGTGGGCTGTCACTCTCAATCTCTAACACACCCACTTCTCTCCTGGATACAATTTTGCACACTGTAGCCATAAGTGGCATCCCATTTTATAAGTGTGATTTAGAGATGATGAGATGTTAAATTTCTTGATTTTAATCATTGCCATTCAACGCCACAAGCCACCATCAAATAACCAAAAATTCTAGAGCATTAAGTATACATGTATTGATTAGTATTTTCGTAGTGCATTTTGCCATCCTATGATTTCGGTGTTCTTTTTCATCAAATGGAACATTATATTAAGAGTCGGATTGTATTATACTTTATTTACTCAAAAAGTAAGTAAATTAGTCTATATAGATTAAATTAAAGGGTGAATTAATTTTTTATTAAAAATTTCATCTATTTTTACTATTAAAAAGTTGTCATTTGACGTCAACATGGAGTACATGTAACAGTCACACATCACATGCCACTGTTTAGTTAGTTTGTTAGTCATACCGGTTTTTAACAATATAAATGAATGAAATTTTTAACAGAAAGAACTATTTTACTCTTTGACCTAATATAAAAGGGACTAATATGCTCATTTTTTAGTAGAAGAGTAAAATGCAATCTGACACCTAGTAAAGATAAGGAACAGTACGAAATATAATCATTCCACCAGCATTATCGTGTTAAAAGTACCATAGAGGTCCCTATACTAGAAGTCAGATTACATTTTGCCCCCTTTACTAAAAAAATTTTCATCTATTTCTTCCCTTAAAAGTTGACTTAATAGATAAAAATAACTAGATAATTATATGTAGTGTGTTACGTGTACATTTTGCTAACGTATAAAGATAAATTTGTAACGATAAAAATAAATAAAATTTTTAATAGAATGTCAGTTTTACTCTATAATCTATCGTATACGTATAATCTACATATTTTTTTAATATAAAAAATAAAATACAATATAACTAAAATAATTAATAGGACAAGATGGGTTGATTTCAGCGCCACTGGAGCAGGTCATTATTGGAATTCGGGAACACAAAGACATACCCGTTACATGCATTTTATTTTTTTTAGTAACTTTATGCTCATTCGTTTTCAACAATTATATTATCATTTGAATGTTCTAAAATACACTTTATAGTTTTTTTTTAAAATTTAATATAATGAAAAATCATAAATAAAGTTATCAATTACTTTTATAATAATCTTAAAAATCGTAAACGTGCTTATAAAACATCATTAGGAAAATGGGAGGTCGAGTATACTGAAATGCATTATCCTCTTATTTATGGGTTAGAAAGAGATTATGAATGATTCTAAATATTTTATCAAACAGCTAACTCGGTTAACTATTTCAATAAAAATATCAATTTATTACACTAACATAAATTTTATTGTACATTGAAAAATGAAACTATGAAAATTTCAGGCGGGAGAAAGTTTGGGTTCTCAAAACCCAAAACTAATCCAAAGAGGCTTCTATAGCCCAAGTCCATAAAAAGGAACAGGCAACATAAAGACCGCCACGTGGAGCATACGAAATCCTGCAACTGTCTAGTGGCTGACATTGAAATCGAGATGCCAATCACACAAAATAAAAAACATAATCCTAAAATCCGCCATTGTTTGGCGCTTCATTTTCACGCACAAAAAAAGGAGAAAGAAAGAAAATGTCGATGACCCCTTCGCTCTCTCGTCTTCACTCTCCGTTCCTTTGCTGTCCACTCAAACACTCAACTCCGTCATTATCCATCAAATGTGGAAGGAGCTACCGGTCGCCGGCATCTTATCCTTGCATCAGAGCCGTTGATCTTGATCAGAACACAGTTCTTCCTCTACCCCCTTTTCAATTGCTACAATTTTTATATAATTTCTATACTTACTAAAATGGAAAAAGCTGTTTTCAGATAGTAGCAGTGTCGGTTGGGCTTGTCAGCGTTGCGGTTGGGATTGGCATTCCCATCTTCTACGAAACTCAAATCGATAACGCTGTAAGTCGAAATTTTTTCCCTTTAATTTGAACTAGGATTTCAATAATGTAGCAACTTTATAGAATTTAAGACTGAAAACTCAAAATTGGGGTCAATTTATTTTGCAGGCAAGCCGAGAAAATACCCAACCATGCTTCCCTTGCAATGGCTCCGGTGCCCGTAAGCAATCCTTTCCCTAGTATAACAATGATTTGTGGTTTATTCACAAGAGATATATATTTGGGGTAATTTACATTATACGTCATTGAACGTATCATTAATGTTCATCATGTTATATTATCAATTTCTTTTTATTGTTAACAAATTAGATCAGTTATGCTAACTTCGGTGAATAGTTTTAATGTAAATATTTTCCCTAGCATGACTTGTTTTCTAAAAAAAATCAAGAGCCGATTTTTCTATGAGAAATATTTGACAAAGTTGGCATTGGCATAGGTAACTTAATTTATTATTAGTGGATGTTCAATGGTGTAATTTAAGGAAATTAAAAGTTTAGGATTTACATAAAACTTAATGTTAAATTATGTTACAAAAAATGTAAATAACCCCAACAGTTTGTAAGTAACGAAATTTAAAAGAAATTATAGGTTTTGATGCTTGATGAACATAGGAATGTAGGGATGGACGATCGATTTAGATATCCAAATCCGAACTCGTTATCTGCAAAAGTAAAGTGGATCTTGATAATTGATATCTTAAGGTTAATATCCGGATCCATTCTATATCAAACATATGTAAATATCTAAATCCACACTATCTATTGAGATCCTTGCATGAATGCAACTTGCTAATGCTTTGTTCCTTGGTCTAGTTGCAAGAATCACATATATAATGAAAGGAGAGCGTTTTTGTTCATTGAGCAATTCAAAGTGTTTGTGAATGATGCAGAGAGGTGTAGATTTTGCATGGGAAGTGGAACGATTACCGTAGAGCTCGGTGGCGACGAAAAAGAAGTCTCGAAATGTGTTAATTGCGAAGGAATCGGTTCCTTAACATGCACTACTTGCCAAGGTAGTGGGATTCAGCCTCGGTATCTTGATCGCAGGTACGTACATTCTGTCACTTAACTAGGTAATAGGGAGCATAGTAATATGATAATAACTCGATATTTGACTCTATTCATGTAATCACCGTACAAGAAACGTTCTAGAGCCAAGCTTCATTTACGATTCTATGGTTTGTTTTTTAACAGGGAATTTAAAGATGATGACTGAAAGTCCTACAAGAAGCAATGGGCAAAGATTTTTGGACTGAGTGATTTTGGAAAAAGGAACCTTAAATTGTGAAATCCCTTTTTTTCTTTTCTTTTTTTTTTCCCCTTTTTTTCCTGTTCTGTATTTAGTTTTCCCCATCTATTTTTCTGTCAAATTTTCTACTTTCTAATGTACACTACAGGAACAAACTTGTTAATTTGAGGAAGGGATGTATTTGTTCTCTCAATGAAGAAATTGTTCATAAAATCATTATAATTTTTTTTCTTTGACTGTTTATTAATATTAATCATTTCGGGTTTATAGTTATTCCTCCGAACAATGTTATTTTTAAGGTTCGAATCTAAGGTTTCTTCTTAAAAATACAATATATTTTATCATTACATCTAACAACACTTGTTGGTCGTAATGATTTTTTAACATCTCGATATTGCTTGTGGTGCTAGATGACTAAGTGAAGCATATAGGCATGATACAACATGCAACAATATAAAAGCAACTAAGTATACCAGGAGGTTCAAAGAGACAGTAATGCGGTATGCAGTTTTAAGCAACTAAGTGCCCTAAAAGAAGATTTATAAATGAAATTTTGCCTATTAGGCTATATGGGTTAAGGTTTTTTGTGCGATCCAACGCAAAAAAAGGTCCAATTTTTTAGTTTACTTTGGTTTTCAACATTTTATGCCATCCTAAAACTCCAACTCTAGCTACCTAAAAGGGTCTCTTTGATGATGCCATAGCCCAGACCATCAATATTATCCTTTCTTTTAGGTTGGGGCTACCAAATATCGACCATTATGCTCAACCGTGGGTAATTGAGAAATTAGTGCTTCCAACTTATTCAAGTTTAAATAAAAAATTAATTTCGATTCAGTAATTATTGAGTTAGCTTAAGCTATTTCTTGAGTTAAATTCGTATGTCGTAATGCTTGATTGGAATAGTTCACAAGTTTAATCGAGCTTTTCATTTTAATATCATCTTATGAAATTGTATTTTTCCTCTCATTATGTATAGAAAGAATTCAAGTACGGACGAGTTTGAGCCTAAATACAAACGAACTTAATCAAGCTCGACTTTGATCTTGAGTATGAAAATTGATAAATAAATTTAATCAAGTCTCGAGCTTCAAAATTTTGTTTGATTGAGCTCAAATTGAGTATCAAACCTTGAATTTCTAGTTGAATTCAACCAAAATTCTATTGGAATTTTATATAATTTTTTAATAAATATATTTTAAAATAACATGTTTACACACATTATGAATGTGTTGCCATAATTTAATTTAATTTATTGTGGTTTGTTACATGTGAACTAAGGAGATAATTATGAAAGCCCAACAGCATAGAGGGGGAAAAAGACCTAATATCTTCATATTGTTAATTGTTAATGAAACCTAACGGGAAAATGTGGTAAACCACATGATTGTTCCACTTTTGTTTTAGTTTAAGTACGAGACATAATTATGTTTGTCTTAACAAATCATTATCCTAAGCCTCCACTTGTAATGATTCTCGTCTCATCTCTTCATCATGTTTCACTCTTTCAATTAAAAAAATGGGGTTTCTTTAGTGATTGGGTCATGTAACGTAGGTGAGCTAAACTGTGAAATTTTAGCTTTGTTTTAGGACCACAAATTTCTTTGCCTCAAATATCTCACTAACAGATTTAGTTGTTTTGCTTTATAGGCACTTGCCTATTCAATCATTGATCCATAGCTTTGTTGCCAGAAAAACATTCCACAATTAAGGATGAACAAAATTAACTATCAAACGAAACTTGTTTAGGTTTATTGAGGGAGTTCAATTTTTTTAGAGAAGTTTTTAAAGTGTTATTTATTTAAAGTCAATGAATCCCTCAATAGGTTGGGATTGTCCTCAAGTTGAGTTAAGATGTTGTCGCTCGACTCTACAAAGGACCTGAGTGCTTGAGGCAATAGGTTCAACAGAGTAGTAGCACCTCTTTGAATCGAGCCATGTGTGGTGCACGGCCACTTATCAAGGCTGGGACAAATCCAGAAAATTTGGGGGTGAATTATAAATTTATGAGAGATCAAAATATAATTTTATGATTTCACCATTTTTGAAGGGAGTAAACAATTTGTTTACTTATAATTTTGTCATATATTAACTTATTTAACCATTTATGAGAGAGGTTGAATTACAATTTTTCCATTTGGAGGGTCAAGGCCCTTACTTGTCTCCATAGTTTTGCTTCTGACCAAAGGAAATGAACTTATGCACTTGGTAGAGTTTGAACCATGTCCATTAAATGGCAATGATGAACATGTATGCTACCACTTGACTAGTAACCCGTAAATTTCGAATACATGACATTTTGGATTTAAAACAAAAAAATTCAATCTCCTCTCAACCAAATTAATGACAAATTTGAACTACTTAGACAAATGATAAAAAGACAATAAAAGTGAATGATCACAGTAGCAAACACAATATTTTTTTGGTACGAGCTTGATTCCTTCTATACACCCTGCAAAATGTTGATTGTTCTAAGGGTTTTATTTTATGGGGACAATGAGGGTCATTCATCATTCATCACCACTTGTAATCCCTTTGCCTTTTAAACTTTGCCAAGTCCATCATGCATGAATTTGGCTTACACGGCAGACAATCAATCTACACTTTTATGAGAAAATTGTAGATAAGCAATATTAATTTAACACAATATCCCTTTTGGGAAAAGAAAAAAAGATTACAAGATTTATGATCATTCTTTTCCTTATTTCTTAATTCCATCGAATATTCTCAAATTATAATTTTAAATTTTAAATTGATTCTCAAACTTTCAAACATGTTAAATACTCAAAGTATATCAGTCTCAATCAGGTTTTTCTATCATCCCATATGACGTGGAACATATTTAAGGCATGTAAAGTTGCATTGTGAATATGTGTGTGCGCGCCATAATAACTGCTTGAATCTGACATGTTAAGAATAGATAGCCCTCTTAAATTTTAATGACGTGGTATGTTTTTTTAACATGCATATTAGACCCAAGTTATATAACGTTGATCCACATGTTTTAAATATGTTCTATGTTAGATCCAAATTGATATTTAACATCTAAGCGAAGGCTAAACTAATAATGGAATGAATGATTGATTAATTCAATAATAATACATGCTTTAAGGATTTAATTAGAATGTCTTGAAGTTTAAATATCAACTTAGAATGCAAACACTAATTTAAAGACATTTGATGCAATTAACACTAATATATATATTTCAATCGTTTTATTTTGCTTAAAATTATTACTGATAAAGGTTAATATTCAACACAAATGTCATATGAGATCTAAATTTGTCATTCGAAAAATATGAATAAACTTGTTGAGGGATTTTCAACTCCTTTGAGAGAAGTCTATGAGATGAAGCCCTCAACAAATATAGTATTATCTGTGGTTGGGGGTTTTGTTTCAAAACTCTACCAAGAGCTTGAGCGCCTAAGGAGGTAGCAAGTCATGAGCGTTGAGCATAGTTGACTTAAACCCGTGCCCTATAGCATATAAGGCACTTGAAATTAGGAAATTGTATAAGACACAAGACCCTTACTCAGAACAATACCAAACTATTAAGAAATTTACTAACTCCGAATAAATTACACTTCGCAAACTTCATTTTAAAGAATCGAAAATCTCAACTTATAAAAAAAAAATATCCTCTCCAAATTTGTGGAAAATCTTTACAAATCAAAAGTTGATATATTAGAAACTTTTGCGTTATTTTTTCTTGGAATACTACTTGCAGTTGAAGATACTCAATCAAAGACATGGAATAAACAGACGACATTTTGCTATAAAAAGTGAAAGCCCCATTGCAAATGATTTGGCCACATGGTCTTCGCCAACCATTCCCTTTTCCCCCCTTTCTCAATAAGCACATTGAGCTTTCAAAAATAGAATAAACTCCCCCCTTTATATATATACACCATTAAAGGACATACATGACATGATAGCAAGTCACACTTCCCATAAGGCATCTGTCAAAGCAAAAAACAAAGGGTTATCACCAATCACCATTATGAGCTTTGTTATACAAGTGAAGGACAGTGAAGACCGAGTTAACTCAGTCTCCTCCCCCAAGTTAAATTTCTCGGCGATGAAGCTGTTTAATCGTTTCCGTAAGGTTCTTATGCGGCTGGTGTTTTCAGGCAAGTCAAATATGGGCGGCGGCGGTGCCTGTAAGGAAAAGAACTGTGAGAGGTTCGAGCCACCGAAGACTTCATGTAGCTCTTATTATTCTTCACATTCGCATTACAGTGAAGCCATTGCGGATTGTATTGAGTTCTTTAATAAGTCAGCAGCACAAGAAGGGATTTCGGATGGTCGGAGATCTGATGTTTTGGTTTAATCTTTCGATGTTTTCATGCTGTTCTTCTTTATTATAAGTTTTCTTGTCTTCTTTTTTAAAGTTTTTTTTTTTTGTTTATTACATACATACATAGAAAGAGACTTGGAAAGTCTGTTATCTGTTTGTACATTGAGAATAAATCTCCATATGCAAATGTTTTTCCTTTTTCCTTTTTTCGATCAGGTTTATTAAGGATTCCAATGGTCCGGGGACTTCCATTCTCGAACTAACTCGATTTTAAATTCGATTTATTTTGATTTGATTCCAAAATGTACTTATCTGATCTGAATTTAAATTGATTCAAACTCAACACAATTCGAATTTGAACGGACTTAAATAAATAATTTGAAATGATTTAACCATTACTATATAATTTGAAATTTGAGTATAGCCTAGGGATTAAAACTGAAATTTGACAATTTTACTATATAATGCAAAAAAAAGGGGAGGTTGATTCCACATGTCAACCAAGAAAGGTCCAATATAGTTATATAAATAAGATAAAAGTTTGAATCACTCCTTGGACCCAAACTTAATAACATCATTAGACTAGTAAAGCATCAAACAGGGGTTGCTCATGTTTTTTTCATTACCAAGGGTTGGTGTCTGTCTCCACCTAACTAAAATAACTGGTCCCAAACACAAAATTGAGGTTGGACCATTGAAGCTTTGATAGCGGCAAAAAGCCAGATATGTGATAGCCCTCCCTGTCCCTGGAATTGGGCACATGCCCTAATCATTCAAATCGACGGCTTGAGATATATGATGAACACTTATGATCAATAGACCAAAGGCCGAGAATTTGTAGCTCGATGTTGTATTTACCGCATAATAAAATTAAAAGACAAATAAAGTACAAAAAAAAGTAAAATAATACTATAAACTTTATTACATAACTCTCTTATAAAACATCCACATCCTGATTATAGCTTACCCTGATACAACTTAGAAGTGTACATAAAAAAGGAATATAGAACTTCACAAAAAGGGAAAAAGGAAAAAGATTCAGTTGATAATTATTGTTGGAACTTGCAACTGAAAGTACTATAATTGTTGAAATTATGAAGCCATTTCAAGGACTTGATGCAATTTCTGGGTTTCCTTTTTTCCTGGAAAATATCCCTCCAATCAATGGAATCAATGGTTTCTTCTTTTTTCTTAACGAAGGGTGTCTCTCTAATTTCTCCACACCTTGTGGGACCATAACTTGAGCCAAGGACGGCGGATTCGCGAACGTCACGTATCGTTTCTTTTGAAGCTCCGGTCCTCGCTCGTTCGACATCCGTGTTTTCTCGACTTCGAATTTAGTCGAGTCCGGTACAATCTTGACGTCTTCGATCTCAAACTCCATCATTAGTTTCTCGGTTTCTCGATCCTTCATCTTTTGTAGTTCTCGCTTCGTTCTTTCGAGCTCTTCTTTGAGAGAAGTGAGATGATTCGCCATTGCTGTACTCTCTTCCCGAGCCCTTTCGAGGTTATTTTTCGTTTCCTCAAGCTCGGCTGCCACGGTTCCGAGCTTGGAATTAACATTTCCACTTGCTTCACCACGCATCTGTCAGCAAACTAGTTAATTTAATTTAGATGGCAACAGCAACAGATATCTTACAAACAAATATCTTAGCCTACAAGGTACTTGCTTCCTTGATGGATAATTTTCCTCTTTAAAAGTATAAATTATTAACGAAATTCTTAGATATCTTCAACAAGAGTCAGAGATTGATTCCTTAAATAAAGGTTAAATAGATTAATATACCAAACTAATTTTTATGTCTAACACCTTTATTCCATCACATGAAAAGGCCAGAAAACTGTAGGGAGTAGCAGAGCTTAAACAAAACACTTGCATTTAGCCACAAGCAAGAACATATGAACAATTACTCCAATTCAAAAACTAAACTCCACTTAATTTAATCATGAAAAATAACAATTTAAAACTATCCGAATTTAAATGAACTCAAATTAGAAATTACACAAACCCAAAATGACTTATAATGCAATGTTTTTGAAGTCGGACATATGGTTGAAACAATCAAGTCATCAAGTTCTTAACTCGACTAGCTCCAAAAATATAAAACATTTTGAAAAAATAAGCAAAGGGGAAAAAATTAGAAAAAAGATCAGATTTTCTAAAAAAATAACAATAATGATATAAACATCAACACCAATTTAGGTTAATTTTTTTTAATCAATTATAAGTATTTGGGTGGATTGAGTGACTTCTTTTTACTAGTTTGAGCCATTGATTGAGGATAAAAGGATAAAAAGCTGGTTCATAGTTCGCGGATTAAAAGGATAAAAGGATAAAACTCGTAATAACTCAAACCGGAAACAACACAACCTCCTATAGGTGGAGTTAAACACAAAGTATATCTATCTCAGCATGGCTACCTGCCAATACCTTAACCAAAGAAAAATGTTTACCTCCTTGAGCTTGGTGGCATAAACTTCACCGGCCAAAACTTTCTCACCGAACAAGGCAACAGCTTCTTTAACCGACCTGAATGGTGCCCTAGTATCTATCTCGGCCCTTTTAATCATCATAACTCCACCTTGATCACCTTCCATTATATATATATATATGAAAGTTGGCAAAACAGTGATGAAAGGAACCCTTTTTCAAGTTGGATTATATTGAAGGATGGGAAAGGGGAAATGGGGAGGTTGGTTTCAAGTTGATATGAGGGGGCAATGGGGAAACAGGGTGGGAAGGGAGCTTCGTTTCTTCGCGTCCACTTCACTGGTATTCTATTTTTATATTTTGGCATTGAAGGTGACGCTGGTGGGCTTTTTGTGGTCTTCTGAAATTTCGGCTGGTCGTCCACCGAGAGGGACTTTTTAACTATAAACCCAACTTACAAAAGGGCCCAATACCTCATTTTGAGCGCCCTTCTTTTGATTTTTTTAAGATAATCTCTTTCTTTAGATCCTTTTGGTTAGACGTAAAATTCAATTACCCAATTTTGTAAAAGTGGAAGGGATTGATGGTTTAAATTGAATTTTTAACTTTTAGGGAGGGTCAAATTGTATTTTTTTATTGAAATGACCTAAAATTAAAATTAACCAAAATCCAGTACTATTCAAAAAATTTAAAGCTGGAATTAGTCCAATCTAATATTGATTCAAGCAGCTGAATTAATTGGTTTATGTAAAATTAATGATTTTATAATTTCGTGTACAATTAATTAGTATTAACTTTGCTGTGAATCATAAGTGAAGTTTTCATTTCACGTTTTGTTTTAAAAGAGATGTTACCACAATTATAAAACAAGTTTTGGTCATTAATTATAAAATCATTAGTCCTAATCTGAATATGGAATAAAATAAAAAAACTTCATACCTTTTCTTTAATTACCAAAAGCAAACCCTTTCTTAATTTTTGGTACACTTTAGTTTATTAATTCGTGGTCTTAAGTTAAAAGACAAAAATCTTATTAAGAATATTATGACGTGTCGAGGAGTCAATCAATTCCGTATAGATAACAATTGAAAGGGTTTTCTTGAAAGAGTTTGCTTCTCTTCAGTAAAAAGATGTGTATAAATGCCCATATTTGGTAGGTGTCTATGTATCAGACACAATTTATCTCGATATGATACTCTTACTCTGTTGAATCTACTTCCTCAAGCACTCGGATTCTCTTTAAAGTCGAGAAACAAAACCTAGACTAAAAACAATATCAACTTATTAAAGAATCTACCAACTTTAAACGAATAATATTTAAAAAACTTCAAAAATTAGATAGGGTGATTAAACTTACTCAATAGAAGACAATCCCATTAACATGAAAGAGCCATTTCTACATGAAATTCAATCACTATCTGGCAGTACAAGAGATGAGAGAGAAACACAAGAAAGTGGACAAATAGAAAAACATCCTGAAATTAGGATGGAGCGAACACCAACAAAGCATAGATGCAATGTCAACATCGACTTGTCCGCCCCAAACCCCCCAAACCCCCTTTTTCTTTCTATTTAAAACAAAGCCTAACTATCCACCTGGGAGGTAAAGGTACCGTTAGGTTGTTCGTTTTACTTCTTGCTCAAATTCTACTTTTAGTCCCTCTGTTATACTAAACATAAGATTTCATCCCTCAACTTTTATTCTAGACATCACTTTTAGCCCTCAAAGCTCTAACTGAATAACACCGTTAATCATTATCATTAATAAAACCCTCCAAATTAAACTCAAAAAGCTTCATGCATCCAAAGACCAAACTGTGCAAGCTTTCCCATCAATGAATTTAAGTGGGAGCCAACACTTCCTTCTTCATTCTCAACCTCACAATATATATAAAAAAGGAAAAAGGACAAAACTTTTTTGGGAATACAAAGGAAAATAACTTTTACTGTACTTTTTCTTTCTCCTGTTATTTCGAGCTGAATCGTTAACCGCAATGTCGGTCACTGCAACACCGTCAGCCATTGGATCGTTCCGTACCAGGCGTTCCACGAACGGGGTATCTCGGTTCAAGATGTCCGTCCGATCTGGCTCCGTTTCAATGGCTGCGGCTCCCATGTTAACCAAGCTACAGCAAGACTGCGCCACTCCTTTGCCGGTCCTTCGCAACGTGGCCGCCTCCATGTCTGATGATATCCGTGCAGGCCTTGCCGTTGATGGCGGCAGCGATCTCAAGATGATCCTCAGCTACGTCGATAGTTTGCCTACTGGGTACGTAAAAAAGAGTTTGAAACTTTGGTTTTATTTAAGCTTAAAAAATGGAGATTTATGTTGTTGTTTTGAAATAGGGATGAAAAAGGATTGTTTTACGCTTTGGATCTGGGAGGAACAAATTTTCGTGTTTTGAGGGTTGAATTAGGTGGGAAGGATAAGCGTGTGATCGCCATTGAATCCGACCAAGTTTCAATCCCACAAGAACTCATGTCTGCTACATCTGAGGTTTGCTGCTATTGTTTTTGTTCTGTTTCTTTAAGAACATGAATTGAATCTCTTGTAATAAATGTTTATGATGTTGTAGGAGCTGTTTGATTTTATTGCTTCAGCTTTGGCAAATTTTGCTCATAAAGATGGAAACTTTCCTGGAAAAAAAGGTGAAATTGGGTTCACTTTTTCATTCCCAGTGAAGCAAACATCCATTGATTCTGGGATTTTGATTAAGTGGACCAAAGGTTTTGCTGTCTCTGGAACGGTTTGTATTATCAATTTTGTGTTTTTTGGGGCTTACATTATGTTGTTTGTTGATGATGTGTTGTTCTTTGTTGAATGATCCTCGAGGAAGATGAGATAAACCAGGATTTTCTTTGACTCTGGTAAGAAAATCGTGAGCTAAGGGTCTTCCTTCATTACAGAACATATGCTCCGGCATTGTCTAGCTCACGTTTGTCTTATAAGAGCCTAAGTACATCCTGAGCCCGTCACACCTTCCTCAAAGATAAGTACATTGCCTTTGACGTTCATTGCCGTGTTTAAAATCTGTATGCAGGCTGGAAAAGATGTCGTTGCTTGTCTGAATGAAGCTATGGATCGGAAAGGGATAGATATGAGAGTGTCTGCCTTGGTATGTGTTTAAAATTCTTTGTATTATCAATGTCGGAAGCTGTTTCTAATTTGATTTAGGGTTCGTAGGTGAATGATACGGTAGCTACTTTGGCCGGAGCTCGATATTGGGATGATGATGTTATGGTTTCTGTTATTTTGGGTACCGGAACAAATGCTTGCTATGTGGAACGGATGGATTGCATTCCTAAATTGCGAGGCGAGTTTTCCCCTTCCGGAAAAACAGTGAGTGAAACTCGTCTCTTGTATGTTCTTATTTGAGAATCTTAGTTGCTTTCGAGTCTTATGGATATTTCGATTGTTTACAGATTGTGAACCTTGAGTGGGGAGCATTCTCAAAAGGCCTTCCTTTAACAGTGTTCGATAGAGATATGGATGCTGCTAGTATCAATCCCGGAGAGCAGGCAAACTCGAGTTTTAATGTCATGTTATTGTTCTATTTTTAACCTATTCCGATGTGTGAACTATTGTTTGTATGTTGTAGATATTTGAGAAGACAATCTCTGGAATGTACCTCGGTGAAATTGCACGAAGAGCTCTGCTGCATATGGCTGAAGAAGGTTCTCTGTTTGGGAAATCCATGCCAGAAAAACTGTCTATGCCTTTTGTACTCGGGTAATTCAAAACTTCATCTCGGTTTCTTGCTGTGCAATTCACTTCAATTAGGTTTTAAATTCATTGTGTTTGGCTAAACTTTAAAGTCCATATCTTTTCCGAAACCCTACAATACCGAATTGTTGTAGAACCCCGGATTTATCTACAATGCAGCAAGACGGCACAGAAGATCTGCACACCGTTGGATCAGTCCTATACAACGTAGCCGGGGTAAAACTTTTTCATCATTACTCTACCCTCTTGAACTTCAGTTTCTATGTAAACAAATCCTGTATATTTCAATCATATGACGAAACATCTTCTCTGATGTTGCAAAACAGGTCGAGTCCAACCTAAGTTCAAGGAAGATTGTTCTAGAGGTATGCGACACAGTCGTGAAGCGAGCTGCACGATTAGCTGGTGCGGGGATAGTGGGGATTCTTCAAAAGATAGAGAAAGATACAAAAGATGCCATCTTCGGAAAACGAACGGTTGTGGCAATGGACGGAGGCTTGTATGAGCGGTACCCTCAGTATAGAAGGTACTTAAAAGAGGCCGTAGCCGAGCTTCTTGGACCGGAAACATCCCAAAACATTGTGATAGAGCACTCCAAGGACGGATCCGGGATTGGGGCTGCTCTCTTGGCCGCTACAAACTCCAAGTGTGGTCAAAATCTTTAGGTAAATCAATCTCATAGTTTCCGAAAGGGAAATTATTGCTTTTGTATTTTACCTCCTTCTAGAAAAAAAAAAGAAACTGGGGAGTAATTGCAATTTTGTTAGAATAGAGTGTAAAACTATATGCAAGTCAGATTTTAAATCCAGATTGTAATCATTTGTATTGTGTATTAGTAAAGCCAATAATTGTGGAATCAATGAATTTATTCTATCTCTATCACCTTTCACCATTTTTGTTATTTTACAATTCTAATTTTAGTTTAGTTAGCATCGTTACTCTTGTTACTTGCAGAAGGATATGCGTTGGGATTATATGTAGTTGTAGGCATTGTATAAAAAAAAATACGATAATCTATAATGAGATGAAGATGAAAACAATTTTACAGGAGGGTTAATTTCTTTCAAGTGTACATTCAACGATAATATTTTGGTCACTTTAGATTTTCGTCGATAAATGATCATATGAATAATGTTAATAAATATATCATCGTTCTTAAAGTTTGATGGCAAAAACATAATTTAAGTGATTAAACATGAAATTTACCATATATTGTTTGAATTATCTAGCAGGTTGATCAAACATGCCATAAGTAACTAGTCATGTTAATTCTTATCCGAACTCAAGAATCCGACTTGATTAATTATAATTCTAACTTGATCTAGTTAGATTCTATCATAAAATGTCAACACTTGAACTTAAAATGATAAATCTAAAATAATTTGAGTACGAAATAACTTATACTTTAAAGTCATATATGAAAGAAAATTATCGAAATGACTCAAATTCAAAAATACAATAAATAAACCTGGAATCTAAAATGACTTAAAAAGTTAACCTATCCTAAAATAGTCGGAATCGAAAATTATCCGAATAAAAGAAAAATTAAAATCCAAGTGATGTAGAAGTAATTCAACAGATCAACGGTTAAGAAACGCCATCACACGAGTCTACCCGTGTGTGTTAGTACACGCTAGTGTCTTCTTGTCATCTTGTAAACTTTCAAATCCTTCTGAGTATTCAGCCATCTGTGAAAAGAGACTCTGAAAATTATAACTTTTTGGTACCTAAAGGCTCGATTTTTTTCTATTTTTGCCAATTAAACCCTAAAATTCTTTGGTTCCGACAATGGTACGAACTTAATCTTTACTCATTTTACTTCCTCGAAGGTGACAATTTTCTTTATTGGCAGTAGAAAATCCGGGAATATTTTTGATCGTTTTTGTTGTGTTTTATAATGGCAGATCCGATTCGTTTTGTTGCAAAACAGGCAAGGCAAGACTCGTTTAGCCAAATACTATGTTCCCCTCGAAGATTCTGAGAAACACAAGGTCGAATACGAGGTATTGCATTTTCCCTTGACCTTTTAATTTTGGGTAATTTTCTTAGTTAGGGTTCTTGAGTATCTTGATTATGCATTTACAGGTTCATCGATTGGTGGTTAATAGAGATCCAAAATTTACCAATTTCGTTGAGGTAGGTAATTTCCCATTTCTCCTTAAAAAATTTGTAAATAATTTTTGTTCTTTTTTCGATTTCCTTGGAAAATTTTAGGAGTAATAAAGGTTTTTATTTCTTTATTTCTTTAATTAATCTTGATTTTAGAGAGAAACCCAGAAGAAATTAATAAGAACATTAATACAAATGCTGTGGGCAAAAGATCTAGACCATTAAGCATGCTCTTGCTGAATGTTTGATTGATTGTATGCATATATATATATATATATATATATATATATATATATATATTTGTTGCAGTTTCGTACGCATAAGGTAATTTACAGGCGGTATGCCGGATTGTTCTTCTCCTTGTGTGTTGACATAACCGATAACGAGTTGGCATACTTGGAATGCATCCATTTATTTGTGGAGATATTGGATCATTTCTTCAGCAATGTTTGTGAGCTTGACTTGGTTTTCAATTTTCACAAGGTATGTAACTAATCCAATAGTTATTGTTGACTTTTTGGGTGATCGTTACTTGCTGGATCGAAATTTACTTCGTGATTCATATGAAGCTGCCACTTTCAATTTGCTTTTTCTTTTTGCAGTCTCTTTCTTGTGCATGTGAAAGCTAGTTTTGCTTTGTTGTCTGCTTTTATTTGTTCGTTCATGGGAATAATCATGCGTTATCTTGTTTATTGAGCATGTCCACCAAGTTAACAATTAATGACTGTTGATATGAATTTGAGCTTATTATCAATGTTAGTGTGTGAACTAATGTGGATTGTTGAATCATCTGCCATGAAATTTACGGTTTCCCTTGAAATTCTTGAAGGTCTATCTGATACTCGATGAATTCATTCTTGCTGGAGAGCTTCAAGAAACAAGCAAAAAGGTGCACATTTAACTATTATCATGCCGATGGTTCTACAGTTACCATTCTCCTTTTCCAGTCATCTACTTCTCTATTATCATCATCATGGAACTTTCATGGTTTTTGTGCACATATTATACCACAACGACCAGTCGTGTACTCTTTGAAAACAATAGCAGTGAGATGGGTGGAAGCCCCTGTACTAGGAGTTAGAATGCATTTTGCCCCCTCTGCTAAATACATAAACAAATTAGTCCATGTATGTTAGATTAAAGGGCAAAGTGATCCTTTCTGTTAAAATTTTCATCCATTTCTACTGTTAAAAATTGGTGTAGCTAAGAAAATAACCAAACAGTTACACATGAAGTGTCACTTGTACCTCATGTTGACGTACAAAAACTAACAATAAGAATGGATGGAATTTTTAACAGCAGGACCAGTTTTCTCTTTGATCCATCGTACAATGATCAATTAGCCCATTTTGTTAGTAGGAAGGGGGGCAAAAGGCTATCTAGCTCCTTGCATAAGAGCCTCCATGGTACTTTTACCCAGTAAGATGTATTTTACGCAAATAAGGACGGGATGCTAATGCTTGATGGTTTCGAAACTATAGCACTGAAAGTTCGTGTTGTTGCATTTTTGCAGGCTATAATAGAGAGAATGGGAGAGCTGGAGAAGCTAGAGTAAAGATGATTCTGCATGAAACAGAGATTAGTGCAATTTGTGTTGAATTTTCTCCATTTGTTGCTTTTCTTTTTCTGTGTGTGATATTATTAATTTGTGTGCAATTTGAAAACTGAATACATGGTGTCCCTTTACTCCTGTTTTCCTTTGCTACAATATTGACTACCAAAAATAGAGCTGTGGGACAGTTTTTTTAAGGATTGTTGATATATATTTGAAGTTAAAAGTATTATCGATGTTAAATATTTATTTATTTATATATATATATGTTTAAAATAATGTTCTTTTAATTCTCCATAGAATGATCTTATAACTTGGTGTCACTTTATGTGCTGAATAATAAGAGAAATCACTCTTTATATTTCAATTAATTTAATTCTAGTGTTTTTGTTAGCAAGTTTATGAATTGATTAAAAAAATCAAAATATAAATAACTTCTACGATAAACAGTAAAAAGTATTATGGAGATTCTTATACTAAGAGTTAGATTGTATTTTGTCGTAATTTAGTTTCGATCAAATGTAACTAACAAAATAACTAAACAATGACATGTAGCGTGTCTAGTATATTTTATGCTGATGTATAGAAATTAATTTTAACCGAAATACATTAAATTTTTAATAAAATAATCAATTTGCTTTTTAATCTAATATATAGACAAATTTTAAAGCATATATAAAATTAATGAAGGGATAAAATATAATCGACTCCTAATACTAGAGCTTTCATGATATTTTTACACGACTTATGTTTAGTTGGTGCTTATTTTTCGTTACATATGAAAGAGTTCCCATTTTTATTTTAGAACGGGATAAAATAATATTTAGTTCTCGATTTCAGTAATTTTCTCAATTTGATTTTTAATTTTTTTCACAATAAATTGAGTTTGACATTTTTTAAAAATTTTGGCTTATATTATGATGTGGTATTATAAGAGTGTATCATGTCACCTATTTTTTATTATTATAAAAAGTATAATTTGTAAATGATGTTGCACAATTTTAAAATATCATATCATTACATAGGTTAACCTTGAAAAAATTATCAAATTCATAAACTAGTATAGATCGAAAATGTATTCGAGAATGAAATTCAAAATGTATTAATTAGTGAATTACTACATATTGTGTAAAGCTCCAAACTTAAGAATCTTCACTATTATTAAAGCGAAAGAAAGTAACTACAACCATACATATGATTTTACATTGCAATCAATATCTAATTTATTTTCAAAAATCTTATCATATAAGTTTACTTTTTAGAGTCGAAATTAAGCCAAGGGGATCATATCTAAGGGCATTTACGTTTGCCGCCATGGGTGGTCATGTCACGGTAGCACGGGCACACATCATAGTTACCGGAGGTGCCCGGCGGCACGCAATTGCATCGGTCGCAGCATGTCCCGCAAGCTCTCTTACAAAGGTTCGGCCTCGACGATAACTTGCACCTCTCCTTACAAGCTTCGTCACAATCTAAACCATAATTAAGCAAACAAATAGTACTTAGCAACATTTTATTTAAAAACAAAGTGAAATGAACTCGTTTATAATTACAATTCATGTACCTATTTTGTCGTCGGTGAAAGACTGTTCCACCATGTTGGTGATCACCTGGAAAAAAAAAAAAACATGAACATGAACATGAGCCAAAAATCTTACATGTTGTATACGAGAAAAAAAGAACAAAACATTGGTTAGAAATGGGGATTTTTACCATTGGATCAGACGACGACTCAACAAAGCCAAGTAACAGCAAAAGAGAAATAAGAAGGGTAGCCAAAAGAGTATTGGAGATGGCCATTGTTGCTTGGGTTTTTTAAAACTAAATTGATGAACAGGGCATGACATGGTATGGTATTTATAGCAAGCTGGGAGGGGTAATGATAGATAGGTGTAATGGATTGTAACCAAAGGTAAAGTAGGTTGATGTTTGAAAGTAAAGCTACCAGAGTCATCACAAAATTGGTTTGTGTCTTTAGAGATCGCAGTGGGGCAGAGCAGGTCGGTGTGTTTTTTCGGTCTGATTTTTATGTGCCTTTACTAAACATTTACAAACGGGTTTAAAAAAGAGATTTTTCACCAACTTCAATTTAATTCGTAGTAAAATTTAAGTGGATATTAACATGTTTAGAATAGAGTATATGACGACTAATAAAATATTACTTGAAAATAAAATAAAAATATAATTTAAAACTTGAAATATGAATTTGAATAAAAAAAACCTTTTTGAATAATTTCTTGAGCCCTTATTTGAGTAATTTCATAAAGATTTGGCCATTATATGATAATTGTGAAAGATTTAACTCATATGTGAGCAATTCTTAAAAGATTGTGCCTCAATTTGAACATTTATCTTAGATGTGTTCATGAGTCGGGCTGGGTCCATACAATATATCTAAACTAATTTTTTAAGCTCGGTTTGAAAATGTGTTTACTTTTTTACCCAAGTCTGACCCAATTTAAGAGAGGTAAACTTGGGTCAGACTCGGCCCGTCCATATTAGATATTTTTAGATTAATTTTTTTATTTAAAATAATTTTTTTTTAAAAATATAATGCACTAAAAACGTTAAAACAAAAGTTTTCTAACACATTAAAAACATGTTAAAAAAAATATTTATATTAAAAAATACTACCATAAATATAATAAATGTTTTAGCATATTAAATATAATTTTAAAATTTTATATTTTGGATTGAGTTATTTAGTTAGGTAAGTTTTTTTTTTTAAATTTGGGTAATGAATTTGATTGTTATTGGGTTAGTGATTTAATTTTATATTTGGTACTGCTAGTGGAATTTTTAGACTCCACAAGCTAGTTCAGAGGTTGATAAGTGTCTTATTGGGATATAGTAAATTATTAAAAAAATGTTTAAAAAAGAGATATTTGTCAATTTTTAAAGTTACTTGTGAAATAAAAAAAGTATACTGTTAATGAACCAAATACTCACCCTATATAATTATTTATTTAATATATATAATTACTATAATTATTTTTATATAATAATATGTTCAAGTTGAGCTGAACACTAATTTTTCCATGACCGGTTCATATAGAAAATGGATTTTAAATTATACCCAAACCCATTTTCCGACTTTACATTTTATCTTAACCCTCTTATTTATTGATGAGGTTAAATAAATAAAAGAGATAAACATTAATCTCATTTGCAGAATGAAAAGAAAATCCACTGCCATTATTCTTGTTATTTTCCAATAAATAAATGAATGAAAGAGATTGAAGAAGTATTATTCAAGGTTTTCTTTTTGGAATGGGCAAAATATCTTTCATATTTGATGAATGTTTATGAGGATTAATTTTTTTTTATTTCTTTTGATGATGTTATTTTTAAGGTTAAAATTTAATTTTTCTTCCTAAAAACATAATGTGTCTTACCACTACACCAAACACTTGTTAATTGTATCTGATCACGGTTTATGAGGACTAATTTTTTCGGGACTCATGACTACTCGCTTGGATAATGTTATCTCCAAAGTTCGAATTTAAGTTATCTTCTTAAAAATATAATGCATCTTACTACTACACGTAATATTTGCTAATTGAAGTATGATTCGTAAGAAAAAGTAGATAACTTTTATTTCTGAATATGAAGTAACCATGCATGTTTTTCATCTTTAACATTTATTTAAAAAGTTCCAATGACGCGTTCCCCTATCGATGTCATGCATTCAAAATATTATATGCTTTACGAACCAAATTAATAGCATCTAGGACCACCATTTTGATCAACTTTGTTCAATTCAAGAATCTCAATAGGCTGTTCGGTAGGTTGGATTTATATATATATATATATATATATATATATATAAGTTGGGTTGGATATAGATTTTTTTTTTGTTTGAATATATAGATTTCATTAAATTAAAGGAATGGGTACACTGTAAAACACGTAAGAAACATAAAAACACAAAGGGTTACAAATTAAAGGCTAGGCCACAAGAGCTTGGAGCCTATACAATGAACCCATGCTTACCTTCAAGAACCTCAAACCACTGAACATTGTCGAGGACAATGAACTTTTCTTTCACTGCATCCTTGAGGGAAAGCCAATTTAGTTGAAGCTTGTATTGGTGGAAGGTTCCTGACTGACTAATGTCATGGCCATTCCGAAGCATTTGATCAGCAGAAGGTCGTGAGAACCCCGCTAACATACGCAAGAATATGGTCTTGCCAGAGTCATTATTACTCCCTTTCAGCACAAGTGCTCCACCATTATGAACCGACCCATTCACGTGCCGCAAGATTTGTTGTGCATTTCTCATGCAAGACACATCGTTGAGAAGAATTCTAGGTAGTGTAGGCTTCCTCATAGACATTAATTGAAGTTTAACAATAGTTATCTAAAATTGAGTTTTTATTGAAGAGAACTTAATATATTAAGATTGATGAACTAGTAAAATATTTAGACATGTGAGACCGAAAAGATATTCTATTGAGTAGACTTGTATCAAGCTATGAGACAGAAAAGTTATCAGCTTGCCTAGGTGAGACCGAAATGGTATCTTAGATGGTAATACTTAGTGAAGATGAGACCAAAAGGGTATTCCTAAATGAGGGTGGTAAGTACTTAAATTAAGGGTAATTATTGGCTTAGTTAATAATTAGGTGACTCAATTGATTCTAGGCTAATTAGCTCATGTTGTCAAAACTAAGAATAGGAAAATCCGATAACTTAACTTAGGGTTAGTGTAACACCCTAGGCAAATCTCACATCGGCAAAGCACAAGAAAGATTTGGGCTACATAAAGCGGTAGCAACATTAAAGCGTATGGGCACTCCCAATAACAAAGACGTGAGGGTCATGTGCGTCCAAAGTGGATAATATCTTACCGAGCTGGGTGTTGGCTATGACACTTTGACTTTTTTAAGGCCAGTTTTTTTTTTGACTTGGATCGTAATAAGCTAAAATAAGGAGAGATTAAAAGTAAAAGAAAATGCTTAAATTATAACTAAAATGGAGTAAAATTGTTATTCTATCACTATCACTTAGCTAAAGGGGTGAAAGGCATTGCCTGCCCGTAGCTACGCCGGTGGAGAAGAAAATAGGAAAAATATGTGGGAGAAAGTAGGCAACGACCACCAACAATGACACAACTTTAAGATTTTCTTTATCTTTTTTAAGAGAGGAGTTGAATTAATGTTTGAATATATATGGATACAAGGTTTAGGCTTAGGGTAGATATTAAATGAAAATTTTAAATTTTTCTGGTGTAAAATAAATAGATAAAATAATCGCTCTCTATAAACAGCTGCATACTTTCATTTCCTTCGAAAATGATATCATCAGTTTCAAAATTCTCTTCTCTAAGAATATACTTAAATCGCATTCTTTAATCAATTAATTAAATGGAATTCAATATAATTATGCCTTTGTCGCATATAATATAAATTAAATCCCTATGCTTTTACAACTCATACATTAAAACCTATTCAATATCGCATTATTTAAGTCATTAATTTTTTTTTATCAAGTGCTTCTCGTTGGATGCAGTTTATTTCCATCTATAACAAAGGTGATGATGAGATATCCGGTAGATATCATTTGCCGATGAGACCATGTAAATGAAAATAAAGAAAATCTCGATTATTTGTTTTTTATATATTCAAACTCAAAATAAGAAATCATACATCATATAATATCGCTAAAAAAAACAAGTGATTAAGTCAAATGAGTCGTGCTTTTTTTTTTTTTAACTAAACCATGCATACGTTTATTAATTTCATAACAACATCAAAAGAGAAAGATCCGTTCCGATTGTCGATTAACACTCAAGGGCACTTGCGTCGGCCACCGTGGGTGGTCAAGCTAGCATAGCAAGGACACATTTCTTGGTTACCGGCTGTCCCCGGTGGAACACAGTTGCAGCGTGCGCAACATGTCCCGCATGCCCTCTTGCATAGGTGTGGCCTCGATGATAATCGGCACCTCGCCGCACAAGCCCCGCCGCAGTCTGAAAAACAAAAAGAAAGCCAAACACAAAATCAACATGTTTAGAAAGTGTCTTAATGCCCTCTTAGCTTCCTACAACATTAATTTTCTCGACAATTACCAATTTTCGCAGGGGGGGCAGTTCCCTTGCGCTTGCTGGCACTTGTCACCAGTTGATCAGCAGCAACAAGTTGGAGAAGGAGAAGAGAGATGAGAAGTGAAGCAATGAAAGCCTTAAAGACGGCCATAAGTAAGACAAGAAAATAATAGAGAAACCGTGTTTGGTTCTTGTGCGTCTTTAGTGTTCTTGTGTGGAACATAAGTGAAGTATTTCACGTATATATAGCCCCCAAAAAGTTGAGTGGACAGAGCAAAGAAAAGAATAATTAATGGTTGTAGTAAACTGGTGAAATAGGATAAGCTGTAAGCTAAGGAGAAATAAAAAAAGAAATGTGAAAATGGTGAGCTTGTTGGGAAATATCTGGTGGAGGAACAACCCCACTGGAACCATCTGGAATAATAAAGTACCCATTTCTTTCTCACATTTATATTCCGACCCTTTTATATATTATCAATAAATCAAATAATTACGTATTATTAAAAAGATAAAACATTATTTTATTTAATAATAATTATAAAATTATATATGATCAATATATCAAATATTAACCTAATTTTATATTTTTAATTTTTATTTATTACCATATTTTTCCTGTGGGGTTAATAAATTAGACAAAAAAAACTTGGGATTTTTGTCATGATATCTATCAGTCTGGGGTTTGAAAAACAGGGACATAGGCATAGCCCACCACTTTGGTTTTTTTACTATTCTTTAAAATGTTTATTTTGGGTTTTTTACAAAATTATTATAAAAAAATAAAAAATAACCAAAATATTATAACTTTTTTTATTTACCAAAATATTATAATTTTTTTATTTACTAAAATATACTTAAAAAACAAAAAACAGAAAAAAAACATGACACAGTCAGATCAGGCCAATCACATTGCCGGCACCAAAGGTGCCAAAGAGATTGGGGGCACCAATGGTGCCAAAGAGATTGGCGGCACGAATGGTGCTAAAGGACTAAAATGTAACTTTCTATAATTTTAAGGACTTGATATGTAAATTTATCATTTTAAATTTTAAAAGTGAATTGCTGCTGTGCGCACTAAAATTGAAATGTGGCTAATTGCCTTTTAAGCCCTCCTTATTTATTTATTTTTATTCTCTTTTAACTCACTTTTTATTTAATAAATAAGCCCTCAACCTATTTTTGTAGTTAAATAAGCTCTTAATCTATACTTTTACTCATAAAAGCCCTTTATTTTATTATTAAAGTAAATATATTTTACCTAAAGTAAAGCTATTTAAAAAGTATAAACTAATTCGCATTTTATGTATTATTTTAGTAATTTGATGAGAATAGTTTATTTAAAAATTTACTAAATTTGATGAGAATAGTTTATAATTATAATTTATTTTTTCTATTTGGGTTACATTTATGGGTGATCAGTTTTATTATTACTTCTAGTTTTCAATAAGGCATGCCTGTATTTCTATTAATTTTTTAATTAAATCTAATATTAGTTAAGTGATAATTAAGATACTTAGAATTCTAGTTAAGTAATAACTCTATTTTAATTTAATAAACTATTCTTATTTAATAAACTATTCTTATTTAATAACTCTATTTTAATTTAATAAACTATTCTCATTTAATAACTCTATTTTAATTTAATAAACTATTCTCTATTCTCTATTCTCATTTAATAACTCTATTTTAATTTAATAAACTATTCTCATTTAATAACTCTATTTTAATTTAATAAACTATTCTCATTTAATAACTCTATTTTAATTTAAAAAATTAAGTAAACTATTTTAATTTAATTTTTTAAATTAAAATAGAGTTATTAAATGAGAGAATTCTAATTAAGTAATAACTCTATTTTAATTTAATAAACTATTCTCTATTCTCTATTCTCATTTAATAACTCTATTTTAATTTAATAAACTATTCTCATTTAATAACTCTATTTTAATTTAATAAACTATTCTCATTTAATAACTCTATTTTAATTTAAAAAATTTATAGTTTATTAAATTAAAATAGAGTTATTAAATAAGAATAGTTTATTAAATTAAAATAGAGTTATTAAATGAGAATAGTTTATTAAATTAAAATAGAGTTATTAAATGAGAATAAAGAATAGAGAATAGAGAATAGTTCCCATAAATTTGCATGTTAGGTCCTTAAAACTGCAAAAAGTTACATTTTAATCCTTTGGCACCATTTGTGCCGCCAATCTCTTTGGCATCATTGGTGTCGCGGATCTCATTGCCACCTTTGCTGCCTCCCATGTGATTGGCCTGATCAGGCTGTATATGTTTTTTTTTGTTTTTTTTATTTTTTTGTATATTTTGATAAATAAAAAAATTATAATATTTTAATTATTTTTTATTTTTTTATAATAATTTTGTAAAAAAACCCTGTTTATTTTAGTCCTTGAAATATATAAGTACAAAATCTCTAAATTATTTCAAAGTTTCTGTTTTATTTGCTTTGGGAATAATATTGTTCTGGAGATGACAAATCCGTACTATATGAACTTGAGATCAATGGTCATGTCTTAGACAAGACATGAGAGTGTCTTGTCAACACAAAACAAAAAAATTCAAATTACGACAAAACCTTTATACTATACTCTAAATTACATTTTAGCTTTCTTACAGAAAATGGGTAAATAAACTCCAACTGTTTATTAAAATTTGACGTTTATGTATAAGGTGTAATAATAAAATTAGTTTTAAATTTTATATGTTTATTTAATTTGATCCCTATTTTTATTTAAAGTAAATTAAAACTTTTTGAAACTAAAGGGTCAAAAACTTTAGCAATAAATTTTTTAAAAAATTTTAATTAAACTATTTTAAAATTATAAACAATATTAAAAAAAATTAAATTTATAAAATCTTATATTTTAAAACTTAAACAAAGGAATAATTCAACCACCTCCATCCATGGCCAGCTAATAGTAGGCCGGTGCATGCAAATTCAATGGCATCCATGTCAGATTATTGGGTAGTTTTCTTTTTCCTTTTCATTAATTAATTAAATTTTCTCATTTTTCTTATGTTTTAAATCATAAACAACATTTTCTATTAGTCAAAGGTATTCATTTTATATTCACATTATGAGATCGAATAATAAAATTATTTATTAACATTATGTACGATATTTATCTCTTTCAGTAATACGTAATTTGTATAAAAAAATTGTGTTCTAAATTATTGTTGTAATGATGAAGACTTGTATTAAATTTTAAATTCATAATTGTCCAGAATTTGACTCTTTACATGTAAGAAATCACAAGTGTACTCGTCCATTTTACGATTTGAATGTATTCCTCTTCGAGCCAGGAGTGATATATCCACATAAATATTAATAAGCGATAATAAGGTTTAATAATTCCTAAATATATAAAATCTAAATTCTAAACAATAAAATATACCAAATTTTGTAAAAGAGAGAAATTTTCATACACACAAGTCTATTTATATAGCACTATGATGAAAATTAGGCATAAACATAAATTTAGTCCCTAACATTTATTCATTTGTCATTTTAGTCTTTATTATTTTTTCAAGGTCATTTTGACCCTCAACCTTTAAATTTTAGTTAAATTACTTGCTTTTGGATGAAAAATTTGACTGAACTGTTAAAATTTTACAACATTGATGTGGCCTCTAACGTGGTAGTCCACGTATAATTCATATAAATTCAAAATATATATATTTAAAAATCAACAAATTTTTAAAAAGTTCATACAAACTTTTAGAAAATTTATCCATGTTAGTCGTGAATTATACGTAAAATGCCACATGAGCTGCCACATCAGTGTCATTAAAATGTTGACAGTTCAGTCAGTTTTCCGTGAAAAAGCAAACAATTTGACTAAATTTTAAAGGTTGAGGACCAAAATAACCAAAATGGCCAAATAAATAAATGTTAGGGACTAAATTGATCTTTATACCTAAAAACTAAGAAACAAACTATTCTAAATAAATTAAATTCATTGATTTTAAGTGTTTGAAAATACCAAAATATTCATTGATATATATCCTTAGTAAATCAAATAATAGCTCATTAAAAGTATTTTAAAAATAAATTTAAATGCTTTTATTTAAAATGAAGTATCAAAATTTGGACCTTAGTTAGATGAGATAATATTTTGGTCCCTCCATTAATTAATTGTTTAATATAAGCCATTTTAACATTAACTCTGTTTAGCTTTGGCTCCTTTTTTTTTTTTAATTATCTCGACTCTCCGTCAAAGTAATACTACTTACGAAGTCCCTTTATTATAGGAATTGATCAAATTAGTCTCTCTACTATTAAATTGATCAATTTAATCTTTAATTATTAAAAAGATCAAATAAGGCCAAATTCAAACAAAATTAGCATTTAGTGTTTAAAAATGACAATAGCAGTTAACATTGTTAAAAATTGACATTATTTATTACTTTTTAATAGTATAAGGACGATATTAATTTAACCCGGTCTTTATAATAGAAAAATCTCCCAAATGCATTCATATAAATATATATATTATATGTTCATACTAGGTTTAAAGAATTTGAGGGACTAGAACTCCATGTGATGGTTTGATGGTTAACGGTGTTTATTGTCCTAAATATAATCTGAGTTCGAGTTGCGCTAGTCACATTTATTGTTCGGGCTTTTTGCCCATCATTATAATTCAAGTAATAAAAAAAAAAAAAGGGAATAAGGCTGCTAGCTCCCACTACTATTTCCCCATTGATAATAAAAGCAGATAATTTGGGCAAAAGTGAAAACAATGGATCCTCTGACGTCTGTTTCATGATTTGTATATTTATATGATTTCATATTATCATTCGGCCTCCTATATTTGGATGCCTTCTTCAATATTTTTCGTCACATCGATGCAACCAAATTTGAAATTGGAACTCAAAAGGGACTACCTTACAATTCTATATCATATGAGTGACACTGCTACATTTGGAGGCATCTAGAAATTATGGAAACTAATTAATGAAATTGAAAAAAAACTCGGTTATATCAAAATTCAAAATTTAGTCCCTCTACTTTTATAATGTTTTTTATTATACCGAAATTGGTAACACTATTGGTTGTGATGATGTTATTAAGCTTGTAAGAATTAGTAAAAGGGAAAGGTTCGCGTGCATGAGAATTGGAGTCGAAGTTTAATGTAGGGCAAATGAATGGATCTTCATATAGTAGAGGGACTAAAATCAAAATTAGGCCAATTTGAGCACTTGATGATGCAAAAATAAAATGCAATCAATTGGGACAGCTGTATCAAAGTCTCCCTTTCCACAACAGCTGTAAGTGGCTGATACTTATCCATCGAATTTCAATTTCAGCAGTTCTGGAAGTATGTTTCGAAAATGAATTTTAGTGACCCTTTTTAGGGCATATAGAGTTGTGCTCAACTCAATGCCCAATTATGCCTTTGTTTTAGCTGTATTAAAGATGGTGTTATACCTTTTGAGCATTTTAGTGCACTGCTTAACTACTATCAGCATTCAGCAGCTAATGATTTCGATTCCCCACTAACCCTAATATATTTTGATATTTTAAAAAGTTAAAATTTAGCCCAAATATGAATTATTATATTAAGACAATGAAGCTAGATGCATTGGTTCCCACAATATGTGTTCATCTTGTGGGCTAATGAGGTAAAGGGTCCACAAGATACAAAGTTTTAGGTTTTTAATTGATATAATTTGGTTATCGCGAAGTATCTAATGAGACATAAGGTATAAATATGATAATATATATATATAAGTTAATATTTGTACCTATTTTACTTATAAACCATAATCAAAATATCTAATTCTGTAAAATAAAAATCTAAGTCCCTATAAATATTGAAAATCAGCGAGGCAGGCTGGCACCTATAGGAAGTTGAAAACCTCATTCGTAGTTTATCCAGCCAGATCATATATGAAGTAAATGGATAAAGGGAACTATTACTAACTGTAGGGGAGGGGAGGGTAGGGCCATTTGGACACACACACGCACGAATGAAAATCATTGTCTCTGTCATGGTTGGACTAACATCGGGAACTGTGAACCTAGAACCAAACCAAAAGTCAAGTTTGGTACAAAAGAAAACAAAGGGTCTATAAAGATAAGAATATGTCACAGCTGGCTGCCTACTCCCCCAATCATTAAAACTTAATGCCTCACAGCTTGCAAAGGATGATCCCTATTCCATTCCACCTTTCTTTTATAAGGAAAACAAGAACTGCGAATGAAATATATTGTTTTGTATTAATTTAATTTTATAATTATTCGAATATATATTTATATTTGAAACTGCAAGTATCCCTTCTGGAGTTTGGTATTAATAAGTCGAATAAATGTTAAGCATTTTGTACCCAACTCCGATTCCCAAGTTGGTGGTTAACTGAAATGGTCCTTTTTCTGGACTCTACATGAATAGCTCTCTTATGTCCTTTCCAAGCTCAAGGGAGGAGTTTCGTTTTAACATGCAATGACACAATAACTCTCGCCAAATATCTTTATCCGATGGTTGAACCAAATAAATCTAATATTATAAACTTGGAGAACGATTAAAGCTATAATGACGGATACTATGGTGTTTTGACGGATATTATTTATCGTTCCTCTGCTTAGCAAAGCCCTTTGCTCTTGGTGCTACGACGTCGATGACTCTCTGGTGTTTCACATGATCTAATCTTCGATGGACTTTAGTGTCATCACACCAGTTCCTCCTGGTAGCTGTTGTTGCTGATCTTCTAAGTTTGTTTTCGACCTTGGCTCCTACTCTATTGGTGTTCTTGCTTGTTTTGTGGCAACCTCGGTGTCTTTTTTGTGCTTCACAATGTCATGACCTCCGTCGGAGGGGTGCATGCCATTGGGTCAATTGCAGTGACCTCTCGTCATGATGCCAATGCTCTCTCCCTCTTCCTCCTTGCTTGGCGACTCTGGAAACGTTTGTTGGGATTTTGGGCTTAGTCCTTGGGCTTTTGTTTGTTGTATCTCTCTGGGCTTTAAATATTTCTCAGTTTTAAAAGAAAAATGTTTTATGTTATTAGTTATTTGTATTTATCTATTTTTATTTTTATTTTGTAATGGTTAAATTGATTGAATCAAAAATCATTATGATTTGATCAGTTTGACAACCGACATAGCTCTTACAACATTAAACCTGATGATACTATATAGTTTATTTTGGTGAAATATTCAAATGAACTACGTATATGAACAAATATAATTCATCCTTAACTTTATTGATTCCTCGTAATCATTGCCTTAGTTGCCGCCACAAGAGAATGAAAGTACACTAGCCATCCTTATTTTGCTACCTTCAAAGTTTACACCACACCGGAGGGGAGTCGCACGACGAGTTGTCCGCCGAGGATACTGTTAAATTGAAGGAAAATAAAAGCTTTTAACGACGAATTTATCAATTGAAGGCATGTTGTAAAATTCATGCACAATACTCACTTTTTAACATAGTAGTAGCAAAAATCTGCCAAAATGGAAGTCTGAACAATCTCGGAAAGCAGGACGAAACAAGGCCATAATCCGTATCCCAGAGCCGTCAATAAGCGCCCTCGAGTGTCGAATACCTAGGCAAAAGAACGTGCGCTCATTTAGATCCAACATTCAAGTCAATCAATCAAGAAACATTGTTCAGCCTATATGCAAGTCCATTCTACCTGGATAATCCAATGTGCACAACTAAAGAACCTCGCAACACCCAACGCAAACACGTAATGTGCGGTAAACGGTTCGATGATCTGAAACGGAGACACAAAAAGGAAAGGTGATTATGTTCAAACAAGTGTCGGTTTTGAGAGCGACGAGCGCTTATCGCTTGTTGCCTTACCTGAATGTTCTGCATGAGCCGCAACTGAGGCAGAACCGAAATAGCTTCGAGGTAAACACAGAAAGCCCAGCAAATCCTATTGAATAAAAGATGACTTGTTGTTGGATGAATAAACAACGACAAAACCGCACAAGGTATGACCTGTAAGGAAATAAACTGAGCGCGTTTAAGCGACGGAAAATGGATCGAAATACATAAAGGTTAAAACAAAACACAATGCAGCAGGAACAAAGAGGTTAGATACGAAGACAGACCACATACTGGATTCCTAAATTGTCTTTGTCGTGCGTGTACGTTGACCTTAGTTTAAAACGGATCATGTAAATGATCCAAAGGGTTGTCCCTAACGTAGCTGTATCAAGTAGTGTATGTATGTCGTATTCCATTACAAAACTGCAGTATAATCGAACGGCTAAAAATATAGCTGTTAGTTCCTGTGATTTAAGGGAAAGTCCTGCAAAGAGAAGTGAAATTAAGACGCATGCAAAGGTAGTAGTTGATGTTCAATGAATTATCAACAAAATAAATACACATGTATATATAGTTTTGCTAAAAACAACATGGATACAATTTTTATACCTCTTGCAACTAAGTAAAAAGATGTTTTTAATTTCTTAATTTTGAGCAAATTAATTTTTATGAACAAGGTAGCAACCAATTAATTATAGTATCCTACGTTTTATTTGTATAATAACAAATTTAACCCTCAACGTTTACGAATTTTGTTGCTTTGGTCGTGATTTTAAAAAAATTCAACAAACTTGGCCCTCGTTGGATATCAACAAATTTAGAATAAAGATCAAATTAGCAAAATGTGTAAACGTTAATTGCTAAATTTATTGAATTTTGTAGAATTTGAACCAAATTGACAAAATGTGTTGACATTAATGGCAATTATATCAATCAAAAGTAAGATAAATTGACGGAAAATGTGAACACCATGATTAATTGTCCTTAATTACTCAATTTCAACACTGAAAAGAATCAATTTACTCAATTGTCAAATTAAGAAAGACTATAGAAACTTTTTTTATCTTGCAAAATGATTTTATTTAAAATTTTAAAACCCAATCCAAAAAAAATTCCTACTGTGGTAAACTCCTTGTGTTGTGGTGCTACGACTTTGATCTAACTTGACATCAACTTGAACCACAAATTTTTAATTGAAAGTTTACTCACTTGTCTTGAATCAATTTTCAAAATAAAAATAAAAATTAACGGTAATAATTATAGTGAGAATTTTAAAATGAGAACTAAAATGATTTTAGCCATTAGATCAAAATAAATAGTTCTAAGCCTTAAATTTTGTATTTATCTTACCTTATTAAAATACAAGCAATAACCTTCTTTTTTCTTTTCACCATGTAATTAAAGTATTACGGTTTAAGTTTCTTTTTTTTGAGAAAAAATTGGAATGGAAAGTAAGATATTAGAGTTATTAAGATTAATCAATTATTTATTTTTATTGATTGAAAAAATTTAGAAGCTTTAATGGATAAAATCATTACTATAGTTGCGACCAAGATCTACTCCTATGGATCGAAACCTTACGGATTGGGGTTATTCTACCGTAAATGAAATAAACATACTAAATATCACGACTAATGGATAATATCTGATCCTCGATTACCAGCCAAGAAACATACAACCAAGATTAAGGTCAAAGATTCTATTTTTTCTGACAGCAAGAGGCATTTATAGCAACAAAATATCACTAACTATGCATGAACATTCAAAAGATCATCAATCAAAGAAACCCAATCTATCCAGCTCAACTATGATCAAAACAAATCGAATTAAAAGAAAAAAAAAAAGGATGTACCAGCACAAGCTTTCTCTTTGGTAAGCTTGTAAATAAGGACAAAAGTACCCAAAGCATGAACAGTCTCAGCAGCAACAAAAAGATTGTTGTGATCTTCCACCACCATTCTCAAGAACAAAAGAGCTGCCATCCCTGAGATGGTCACTAAAAACGCTTTCATCTTCGGTGGTTGTCGTCGGATCCATGTGGTGAAGGCGAAGATTGGGTTCTTGGTTGCCTTACCCTTCATTGTCTCACACACGAACTGGTTTTGTTAGAGGAATTTTTGGGAGTAGTTTCAAGTTAGAAGAGTGTCAAAAAGGTTAAACAAACTGTTTTAGTGGCGGAAACCGGAGAGGCACGCGGGTTTAGACCAACACTTAATGGAGGGTGGTTGAACTGTTTTTGGTTGTGGTTCGAGATGTTGACATTAAAGAGGATGAGGTTTTGTTAGCTCACTGTATTCCGGACAAGTCGGCGGACCAATTAAATTCTGTCTGAAAAATGTTTGGCATGTCTTCTAAATTCTATTATTAATTTGTAAAAGAAAATTATAATTCCATGTAGCCTTGGATTTGCCCATGGTGTTTTAAATCGGGGGAAGATGGAGGTCAAAATGTTAATAAATCTTAATCATCAACTTGAATCGATTAAAACATCCAAATATACAGAAACCGAGGAAGCTATACTTGTAAGCCCAATCCTTCACATAGAACATAACCCAAGTAAGCCCAAAACGAAGCGTTTCTGGTAGTATACACACTACACCAAGACAAGATGAGCCTATTTGAATCTTTGTGGTTCTTGTATTATATTGCCAATTAATTACATAAGTATTGTTGTGTTCTTTTTTTTACCACTTATCATTTAGTTTAGAAGGGATAATTAATTATTAATGCATTAGCATTTTGTGGTTGTCATATCAGCCCCGCCATCTTTTTTATTCTTTTGCCGATAAACATGGTAGAGGCATCAATTTCTCTAGGGCTGAAAATGTGGAATAAAGTACTGCTTATTGGTGGGTTGAGTGAAATAAAAATAAAATTCCATTTAATTGATTCAATAATTTTAATTATGAAAATCAATAATCGAATCGATTTAATCCAACAGAGATGATTTATAGAGATTATTCAGCTTCCAATATCATCCAAGTGGTGGGTGGGGGGGGGGGGTATAGCAATAAACAAAAAGCTGTTTCACAGATAAACAGACCTCCAAATATTAGGAGACCACATAGAATGAAAGTAAGACTGGTAAGAGACCATGACCAAAAGCACAACCACCACCATAATCATACCCCAAGGCAAGTCCCAAGTCCTACGTACCAAGTCCCTCTTCGTCCTCACGTAAGGAACCACCAACCTTTCACACTTACTCAAAAACTGAGCGGCGAAAATCAACATGACCGGCAAGAACAGAAGGAACAGCTTCAAGTTAAACACCGTATGGTGGACCTCTCTCTTCAAGTTGATGTAAGAAGAAACCATGAGGAGGACACATATGATGCCGAATATTGAAAGGAGAGGCAAAGGTGGTGCTGAAATGGAGGTTATTGCTTGTTCCGTCCATCCTTTCTTCCAACCAGGACCTTTGTCCTTGAACAGCCAACCCATCTCTATGTTTCAGGCTTATTTGCCCCATTTATGTATGTATGCGTGTATATATATATAGAGGATTAAAGCATGAAAAAAGTTAGCTTCTTTTGCTTTGGTATAAATTCTAAGGTTTTAGATTCTTTTGCCTTTACCCACCTTTCTTTTCTACTCATTCCCACTATGATACAAAATGAAAAATCGAGAAATTCTTCTGATTATTATTAAGCAATGGTTTCTCTTCAATTTCGAAAATGAGTAATTAAAGATAATTAATCACAACTTTAACATTTTTGTTATTTGTACATATTTTTATTGATATAATAATAAATTTAGCTCTCAATGTTTATGCATTTTGTCAATTTGATCCTGATTTAACAGTTTTAGCTTGCAACATTTACTTATTTTGTAGACATTTATGTAGAATATATAAAATGGATAGCAAAATTTGTTATTATATCAATCAAAATCATGTACAATTGATGCAATATATGAAAATTGTGATTAATTGTCCTGAGTTGTTTAGTTTTGAAATTGAAAAAATTAAATTGCTCAATTTTTTTAGAGGGACCAAATTAGCTCAATATCGAAATTGAGAGAGACTAGAAAAGTGTTTTTACCTTTCTTTTTATTTAATTTATAAATAAAAATAAATATTTTATATTTAAAATAGTAAAAATTACTTAAAACAATATATAACTAATTATTTTTAAAATACTATAAAGGAGTTATTGGTTATTTTTATTGACTTAAAAATTAATATTTTAGAAGAATCTAAAAAATTTAAAATTTACTGAAATAATATACAAAAGTCATAAAATTGTTATTTTGTCAAAATAAGTTCTAAAGTCCTAAACTCAGAACTTAAAATTAATATGAAAATTTTAAATTATCATAAAGAATTTGAAAAATCTAAAAAATCCGATCAAACAGAACTAAACTCAATTAAAAGATTAAAGACTAATTTGGATGTAAAAAATAGAAAATTTTATTTAAATAAAATGAAAAGAATTTTTATAATATAGGGTAAATCATATTGATAGTCACCCGATTATCATTATATTTCTTCTTTGGTCACTCAATTATGAAAAATTATAAAATGACTAACTAATTATTCAATTATTTTTAATCACCCGTCGTTAAATGGCTAATGGAAAGATGATTGGGCAACTTTTAATGTGATATAATAACAAGTGTAGCCCTCAACTTTTGCACATTGTGTCAATTTTGTCTGAATTTTAAAAATTTTAGCTCTTAATGTTTACACATTACCTAATTTTATCCCTTTTACATGAAAAATATAATTTAATACACAATGCGTAAATTAGAAATTTAAAAAGAATATTTATTATTAAACTAGACAATCCTCAAATACATTGTTTATCTTGTACTTAAAATGACTAAGAACTTGATATCTCTCGGTGATAATTAATTCATTTTTTGTTAGCTTGAGTTGATCCATTGATGAAGCAAATCAAAATTTAATTTTTCTTTTATAAAATTGTTAGACTTACAATTTAGTTGAATTAATGAAGTGAACATATTTTACTTTTAAGAATTTGTTTATTTTTCATTGAATCAAACAGGAGACAACATAAAAATATTGCAAGGAACAGTAAAATTACAAAAAGATCAAAATACATCATGTGTAAATGTTAAAGATTCATTTTTTAGAGTTAAACCAAAATTAGCTAAACATATAAAATATTGAGGACTAAAATTATTATTATACCATGTAAATGAAACTGACTCAAAGCTTGTATACACACATAAAATTGGTGTCAATAACTCACTTCTTTCCACTTCCATGCTTATAATTTGGGTTTTACAGTCCATCAAAATTAGATTCCTTCACACCCAAAAACCAAAGCTAAACACATTCTCACCAAAAAAGAAAATCTTGCATTGAATAAATCACACTAAAAAAGCATTTATTGGAAACATTTAATACCAAATCAAATATATTCTCCTCTCATTATCAACTTCCCTCTAATTTACAATTTTCCATTCTGTCTACCTTAATGCCGCCTTAGAGACCAAAAAAATGTCATGTTAATGGGCACCCAGCTTTGTAAAGCGATTTGAAATTCTTTGCTCTGCAAATTTGCTTCCTTTTAAACCTTGCTTCTGCTGCTGCTCTGCTTTTGTTTACTATGTCTAGATCGATGAATGCTTCCTCTGCTGAAACGTTGAGGTCTGGGATACTGTTTGATGATGGCAACAATGAGATCATTTGAACCATCTGATCCATCATCAACGGTTGGTGGTGAACCCTGCTGGGAATTCCTTGTTGTTGATGATGTTGACCAACAGTCATTTGGGTTGATTGTATCCCAAGATTCAAGCTTTTATGTGTTTCTGGTGTGAGAAGGCTCTGATTTAACTGTTAAAACCCAAAAAGAAAATAATTAAAAAAAGTGATGAACTAACACGACCCCACTTTATCAAAAAGTAAATCAATTAAAAACCTTTAGTTTCTTGGATTTCAACTCCAAATTCTCAGCTATCTGTCGGTCAAGCAATTGCCTCTTAATCTCTATATCCTGTTTGAATTCCCAGTAATCAAAGATTTTCGTAAACCATTGAATTGAAGAACCAAGTAAAAAAGATGAAGATAATGCGGTGACATTCAAGAAAATGAGTTAAAGAAAAAAAACTCACCTTTTTAAGTAATTCATTGCGATGGGTAAAATCCTCCACCATCTCTAAAAATTGTTCTTTTTTCTGTTTTATTAAGAAAACAAAAACCCCAGAACGGACATGTATCAGAAAACAGAGCAGACGTGTAAAGACAATGAACTCAAAAAAAGAAAAAAAAATTCAAGGTGATGATGACCCAAAGCGAAGATAAAACGACGTGCCCTTTTGAGACTATTAACCGAAGAAACTTTTTTCTTGGGAGGAAGAGGCAGAGGCAGAGGCTTCTCATCTGCTTCACTGGGACAAAAAGACAGGGGTGTATCAGGGCTTGAAGATAAGACCTTTTCGACGGGTCCCACGACGGTGGAAGAAGGAAGAGGCTGTTTCGACGGCGGCGGAGACGATGTGCAAACAGATCTCTTCCTCCGGCAGCCCCAAGTACAAGAAAAGCGAGGAGGGCGTAACATGAGACGGGGAAGCTCCAACATGATATTGGCAACCTCAATATCTTCCATGGCGAAAACACTGTCAAAGCTCTGTTTCATTGTTAACCCCAAAATTCCTCAATTTTCATCTGATACTTAAAAGAACAAGAAAAGGGGGGAAAAACAGAATTGAAAGAATTGAAAAACAGAGAGCAAAAGATAGAGAGAGAGAGAGAGAGAGAGAGAGAGAGAGAGAGAGAGAGAGAGTTGCTTGGAAAGAGGGTCTGGCTCGCTCTCAGCATATAAAGGACTTGCCATGGGTTATTGACACGTGTCAGACAAAAAGGGGATTGAGAATGGTTTTAGGGTTTATGGCCTTATTTGATGGGCTTTTATTAAGTCTACTGTTGGTTGACTCATACGCGCGAGTTTAATAGAGGTTTTTTGTTCCTTTGGTTAATTTAGTTAAAGGAGTATTGGGAGACTTAAGATTAGAAACTAGTCCACGCTCCTTCAATGTGCGTGATTCTCAAACGCCCCATTATTGGTATGTTTGGATACTGGGTGGGCACATTTTTGTTTCTATGATTTATGACTTATTATTTCCATGCCATTTAATCGCTCTATTTTATGGGAAGTACACATGAGGTATTGGTTGATTTCCCACAAAGCTCATTTGGATGTAAAATTACTTATTTGAACAAAATGAGAAAAATTCAAGAGTTTATGCTTACTTCAAATGTAAAAAGACTCTCGAAAATTTTTTTTTTTGTCGATTTGCATTCATTGTTAGAAATGGTAATCAAACTGCACCTACAATGGCATCGGAAGGGGTGCTTATGCAAGAGGAGGCTTTCTAGGTAGGAGCGATCAATCATCGATGTATGGACTTGCCTTGATGATCAGGTGTGCATGCGAAGTTTTTGAAAAATCATCTTTAAATTGCTTTCCACGTTTCTTTTCTGGTTATCTCCAACATTTTGTGATGTTTGCTAGGGAGATTGGTGCTGATTAAGCTCAAGTTTTGCTGAAGGGAAGGGATGGTCGGTTCATTCCTCTACAAAATTCTTTTATGTTCTTGAATGTTATTTTATTTTTCAATCTTTTCAGGTTTTGCTACCAATGACATTAAATCTGTTTTGTACCTCTCTCTTTTTTTCAATAAATTGAGTCAACTATTATTATTTAAAAAATCAATCTTTTTAAGTCATTGTTTATAAATGGGTAATAGAAAGATGACGTGACATTTTCTAAAATTGATAATAAAAAATTAGTTTTAATGTTTACGTTACTTAATTTTATCCTATTTTTACATGAATATATAATTTAACACGCAATATGTAAATTAGAAATAAAAGTTCACCCAAAAAAAGTATTAAAAAAAAGCTTGTTTATTATTAAACCGGACAATCCTAGAATATATTATTTTTCCCTTATACATCGAATGACTAGAAACTTATATCTCTTCATGATAATTAAATTTTTTTTTTTGTTAGCTTGAGTTGATTGTCATTGACGAAGCAAATCAAACCTTATAATTGGGTTGAATTAAAGAAGTGAGTTTTTATTCAAGAAATCGAATTAACTATTTTTCAAAATTTAGGTCATTTTGGTTTTTAACCCAACATAGGGACAATGTTAAAACGGGCCACAAAGAAAAACAAAGTTGTAGAAAGGATCAAATTACACAATGTATAAATATTACGAGTTTAATTTTTTAGAATCACTACTGAATTATGAATATTGGGGGTCAAACTTATTATTATGTCAATTTTAAAAAGCTACCACATCAACTTTTCATTAGTCATTTAAAGGTCGGTAATCAGAAAAGAAAAAGTGCAATGGTGAAACAATCATTTTTGTAACATTTTATAGTTAGGTGACTAAAAGAAAAATTTCTAATAGTTGGGTGATTACCATTGGAATTTACCCTTTAATATATTAATTAAAATTGAATAAAATAAGATGTCTACCAACTAAAGTAATTTTTGCAACGACATTTGGCAGCTTATATGAGTGTTGTGTGATGACAGAGCAACAGTTATTCGTTAATAATAACCACAAAAACGACCATATTTAAGTTCTTTTCCTTAAATATCTAAATTAGGTTAAATTTAATATTATTTAAATTTTATTTTCACATAAATAAACATCAAACATCCTAAACTACGTCTCAAATTTTAAGTCATTCTAGTTATATCTTCAAATTATAATATTATATTATTAAAATTATTATATTGTTAAAATTATTAATTTAACTGTTAAATTAGATGTCATATCTCATGTGACATAATTGAAATGAAAATTTAAAATAAACATTTTAAAAATAGATATTGTAAAAGTCTTAATTTTGAGGTTTTCAAGCTTTTATAAAAGTTATCGCTACTTTTCTTTTCCCTAGTTTTATTTTATTTTTAGTTTTAGAAATTTTTCTTTAATTTTTTGAAAAATTAACTATTAAATTAATAATTTTAATAATAATAGTAATAATTTAAAGATATAATTAAAATAGATTAGAATTTATGGTAGCGGAAATTGACTCTAGAAGTCAATCTATGGTAAACTCAAAAAAGCCCATTAAGTGGCAAAAGGAAATAGGGCCATAAACCCTAAAACCATCATCAACACCCTCTTCTTTTATGACACGTGTCATTAACCCAAGGCCCTCGCCATGGATTCCTTTATGTGCCGAGAGCGAGAGAGACCCTCTTTCCAAGCAACTCAATCTCTTCATCTCTCTCTCTTTTATCTTTTGCTCTCTGTTTTCCAATTCGTTCAATTAAGACCGCCTTTCAATTCAAATCCCCACTTTCTTGTTCTTTTTAAGTATCAGAGCAAAATTAAGGAACTTGGGGTTAACAATGACACAGAGCTTTGACAGTCTTTTCACCATGGAAGATACTGAGGTCGCCAATATCCTGTTAGAGCTTCCCCGTCTCATATTACGCCCTCCTCGCTCTTCTTGTACTTGGGGCTGCCGGAGGAAGAGATCTGTTTTCACATCTTCGCCGCCGCTGCTTCCTTCTTCGGCAGTCGTGGGACCCGTCGAAAATGTCGTATCTTCAAGCCCTGATACACCCCTGTCTTTTTGTCCCAGTGAAGCAGATGAGAAGCCTCTGCCTCTGCCTCCCAAGAAAAAAGCTTCTTCGGTTGATATTCTTAAAAGGGTACGTTGTTTTATCTTCGTTTATGGTCATCATCACTTTCAATTAATTTTCTTTCTTTTTAGAGTTCATTGTCTTTACACGTGTGCTCTGTTTACTGATCCATCTCCGTTCTGGGTTTTTTGTTTTCTTAATAAAACAGAAAAAAGAACAACTTCTAGAGATGGTGGAAGATTTTACCCATCGCAATGAATTACTCAAAAGGGTGAGTTTATTTATTTTTTTACTCGTTTTCTTGAATATCACCGCATTATCTTCATCTTTTTTACCTGTTCTTCGATTCAATATTTTACTAAAATCCTTGATTTCTCGGAATTCAAACAGGATATAGAGATTAAAAGGAAATTGCTTGATCAACAACTAGCTGAGAATTTGGAGTTGAAATCCAAGAAACAAAAGGTTTTTAATTAATTAAATTATTTCTGTTTGCTTTCTTTGATGAAGTGGGGTCGTGTTGTTTTTCAAGTTTATCACATTTTTTTTAAAATTATTTTCTTTTTGGTTTTAACAGTTAAATCAGCGTGTACTCACACCAGAATCAACCCAAATTAGTGTTGGTCAACATCAACAAGGAATTCCCAGCAGGGTTCATCAGCAACCGTTGACGATGGATCAGATGGTTGAAATGATGTCAATGTTACCATCATCAAAGGGTATCCCAGACCTCAACGTTTCGGCAGAAGAAGCATTCATGGATGTGGACATAGTAAGCAAAAGCAGAGCAGCAGCAGCAAGGTTTAAAAGGAAGCAAATTTGCAGAGCAAAGAATTTGAAAGGTGTTTAGAAAGCTGGGTGCCCTTTAACATGAGTTTTGTGTCGGATTTTTATCCTCTTTTTTTACGGCGGCATTAACGTAGGGTGTATGGAAAATTATAAATTAGAAGGAAAGTGATATGGAGAAGAGAAATTATTTGATTTGGTATTGATATTCTTAATAAATGCTTTTTGAGTATCTTTGAATGATTGATTCTGGTTTACTTGGTGAGCAAGTATTTAGCTTTGGTTTTAGGGCGTCTTTATTTGGCTAAAAAACTTGCACCTGCTCAATTTATGACATAAAATATGGATAGTATGTTCTTCTTGAAGTAGCAATTTGACAAGAATGTAATTAGGCGAGATGCTTGTACCACCCAGTCCCCAAACGTACCAATAACTGCAGGTGTGGGCGTTTCACAATCACGCACATGGAAAGGGCGTGGACTAGTTTCTAAACTTAACTCTCCTAATACTCCTTTAACTAAACTAATTATAGGAACTAAAAACCCATATTAAACTCGCGCGTACAAACCCATCATATAAATCCATAAACCCTAAAATCATTCTAATCCTCTTCATTGTCTGAAACGTGTCAATAACCCATTGCTCTCGCCATGGGTTCCTTTATATGCTGAGGGAGAGCCAGGCTCTCTTTCCAACCAACTCAATCTCTCCCTCTATCTTTTGCTCTCTGTTTTTCAATTCAGTCCCTTTTCTTGTCTTTTAAGCATCAGAGGAAAATTGAGGAATTTTGGGGTTAAAAATGAAACAGAGCTTTGACAGTCAATTCACCATGGAAGATATTGAGGTTGCCAATATCATGTTGGAGCTTCCCCGTCTCATATTACGCCCTCCTCGCTTTTCTTGTACTTGGGGCTGCCGGAGGAAGAGATCCGTTTCCACATCTTCTCCGCCGCCGTCGCAACAGCCGCTTTCTTCTTCCGCCATCGTGGGACCCACCGAAAAGGTCTTATCCTCTAGCCCTGACACCCCTCTATCCTTTTGTCCCAGTGAACCAGATGAGAAGCCTCAGCCTCAGCCTCCCAAGAAGAAAACTTCGGTTAACACTCTCAAAAGGGTACGTCGTATTATCTTCGTTTTGGGTTATCACCACTTTGAATAAATTTTCTTTCTTTTTTCGAGTTCATTGTCTTTACACGTGTACTCTGTTCACTGATCCATGTCCATTCTGGGTTTTCTTTTTCCTTGTTAATAAAGCAGAAAAAAGAACAAATTTTAGAGATGGTGGAGGATTTTACCCATCGCAATGAATTGCTTAAAAAGGTGAGTTACATTAATAAGTTGTCATTTTCTTGAATATTTCACTAAAATCTTTGATTACTGTGAATTCAAACAGGATATTGAGATTAAGAGGCAATTGCTTGATCAACAAATAGCTGAGAATTTGGAATTGAAATCGAAGAAACAAAAGGTTTTAAATTTATTTCTGTTTGCTTTTTTTATAAAGTGGGGTGGTATTGTTTTTCAAGTTTATCACATTTTTTAAATATTTTCCTCTTGGTTTCAACAGTTAAATCAGAGTCTTCTCACACCAGTAACAAATAAAAGGTTGGATCTTGGGGTACAATCAGCCCAAGTTAGTATTGGTCAATACCATCATTATCAACAGCAAGGAATTCCCAGCAGGGTTCATCACCAAACGTTGATGATGGATCGGATGGTTGAAATGATCTCAATGTTGCCATCATCAAACGGTATCCCAGATCTCAACGTTGCCGCAGAGGAAGCATTCATCGATCTAGACCCGGTAACAAGGGGCAGAGCAGCAGCAGAAGCAAGGTTTAAAAGGAGGCAAATTTGCAGAGCAAAGAATTACAATGCCATTTACAAAGCTGGGTGCCCTTTAACGTGACTTTTGTTATTTTTATCCTTTTTTGCTCTCTGTTTTTATTTACAGAATGGAAAATTGTAAATTAGAGGGAGATTGAGAATATATTTGATTTGGTATTAAATGTTTATAATAAATGCTTTTTCAGTATCTTTGAATGATTGATTCAATAGAAGATTTTGCTTTGGTTTTTGGGTGTGAAAGAATCTAAAGTGAGATTCAAGGAACCTAAGATTTGCTATAAAAAATCTACAGCACACGCCATGGTTAACCGCGAGAGTTTCTTGGGTGATTGGAACTTGAGAAATTTGGTCTAATCCTGGTTTTGATCCTTTAAAATTTTCAAAAACCAAAATTGTGAGGATGGAAGTGGGTTCTTGACACCCAACAAGCACAAGGTTGCTGACTTTGAGACAGTTTGATGGTCCTCCACCTATGCTTTAAGTAGTAAAACAAAATGGATGGTTGGCAACTAGGAACCACTTATATGGAATTCATTTTTACTGTGTGCCTGTTGGCTGCAATGCACGATAAGAAAGACTACTCCCCACTTCCAAGTAATTTTCTTATGCATCTCAAATAAAATTCATCTTTATACATCATTTCGAGGTGCATGTAGAATGTTATGCGTAACTATCTGATTATTCAATCAATCATCTAAGTTTTCAACAATAGAAATTGATGAAATTTTTAACAAAAAAGACCAATTTTCTTTTTAAGTTAGGGTACAGAGATTAATTTACTTATTTTTAAAATAATGGAGTAAAATACAATCTAATTTATAATATAAGACCTTATATGATATCCCAATTTAGATAATAACACATACATTTAATTTTTTGGTAAATTCGTTTAAAATTTAAGGATGTTAAAATTTGAACCACCTACTAAATGTTTAATCGATTCACTTCGAATGGGAAGGTTTTTCTTTTTTCTTCTTGAATAATCGAGGTGGGATGGGGCAATTATTTTTGTTTGAAAGGCAAATATTGGAGCAGTTTTTGGAATATGCTTGCCTCGTCCTGCTCCATATTTTAAAATTTTTATTATACATTAAATGAAAAGTGGGGTCATAAAAATTTATATTTGACTTCAATTAAAACTTAAAAATTTTAAATTTATATCTAATTCGGTTATATATTAATCATTTTCCATTAAGCAAGTTTTAATGAAAAAAAATCTCAAAGTTAATATGATGAATAAATATCTAACATGTATTTACATAAAAAAGATATTAAACAATACAAAATAAAAGAGATGAAAAAAAAATTATAATAATTGCTAGCTCAAATGTAGTTATTTATAAATGTCGTATATGTTATAGAACATGAATGTGCATGATCTTCCTTATCAAGCACCCGACAAGACGCTCTTATTTTGTGAACCTATCGAACTCTATTTAGAGTTAGAGACAGAACCCTTTATTGTAGTCCTAATATATGTTTGGATATATTCTCTTTAATTTTCCTAAATAAGAGGATAAACGCATTTTAGCACGCTCGAATCCACATTCTCTTAGAGCTAAAATTTAATCAATTGACAGCATATTTAAATATATTCCGATTATTAATTTGACCGTGTTTTATAATGATCAATTATGATTGTAATTACAATTATGACTCCGGATGCAACTTCCAGAAACAAAAAAAAGTATATTAATTGAAGGTTTAACATATAAATATCTTCTTAAAAAGATATACTATAATAATAATTGTATGGGCATTGGAGTAGGAGTAGCGTAGAACCTCTAAACTCTCTAATTGGGTTTTTAAAGAGCGTGAATGAAGGAAAGGATAAAGCTTATCAGTCGAAATAAGAATCCCAATGGGATTCAAGGTTTTTGTGTTTTGGTTAAGTTTCCAGCAAGCGTAGGGAACCCCTTTTCTTGTAATATATAAACTTTGAGACAGAGCACAATGAGATAGTAATATTTTGATTCTATGGAGAGGGGAACATTCTAGGTATGAGAAGCTCGCCCATTAACTGCGAGCGATGTCTGCACCTCATACTTCCATGACTCTGATGCATATACCTTTTTGTTTCTACTTTTATTTTATTCATCCCGTTCCCTGCCTGCTTTATTTCCTTATAAGTTTTAAACACACTTTTTGAGTTGCCGCAAAACATTAATTTTAAGAAAAAATTTGTCAATTAAATATGATAGTTATCCACATTCAAATTATCATTAGATTAGCATTTAATATTTTATTTTAATGCATCTAATTAGATTATTATATTAAAATACTAGTTAGAATTGAAAAATTACAGTCGTTAGTAAAATCGAAATTATCGTTGCTTTTAGTTTAAAAGATGAAAATCTTCTATCATTCCTATACTTAAGTACAACTTCTTAACATTTTATAAACAAAATGATGAAAATATAGAATTAATATATTTTAAACTTAGTTAAACAACAATGTCTTTAATCATGGAAGACCTTATTAGCAGAGGTTATTAAGTAAAACCGATAATACTTATGTTGAATATAGTCTGGAAAGAGCAAACAGCATAATCCTGAACCTGGGAAATACAGAGTTAAACAAAAACACACCAATAGCCACACAGTATTACATAAGCATGTAAAAGTCGCAAATATGTAATAATAATTGCCCAAATATTTTAAGACTCGTAGTTCTCTTCCACACCTTCCTCCCCCTCGTACTCGCCCTCTTCCTCGACCGTGGCGTCCTGGTATTGCTGATATTCAGCCACCAAGTCGTTCATGTTACTTTCCGCTTCGGTGAATTCCATCTCATCCATCCCTTCACCAGTATACCAATGCAAAAAGGCCTTGCGACGGAACATCGCTGTGAATTGCTCACTTACCCTCCTAAACATCTCTTGGATCGATGTCGAGTTCCCGACGAATGTCGACGACATCTTCAAACCCTTTGGTGGGATATCACAGACACTGGACTTCACATTGTTGGGAATCCACTCCACGAAGTATGATGAATTCTTGTTTTGGACATTGATCATTTGTTCATCAACTTCTTTCGTGCTCATTTTGCCTCGGAACATAGCTGAGGCTGTCAAGTAACGGCCGTGACGAGGATCGGCAGCGCACATCATGTTCTTGGCATCCCACATTTGTTGTGTCAGCTCTGGGACGGTGAGGGAAATGTAATGCTGGGAACCACGGGATGTGAGCGGTGCGAATCCAACCATAAAGAAGTGAAGACGTGGGAATGGGATCAGATTTACGGCTAACTTTCGGAGGTCGGAGTTCAGCTGTCCAGGGAACCTCAAGCAGCATGTTACACCACTCATTGTTGCAGAAATCAAATGGTTCAAATCTCCAACTGAAAAATTATTAGTGTTGGTGTTAATTTCAGAATCTAAATTGTTTCACATTATAGTGAAAATGAACAATCTATCACTCACAGCTAGGAGTAGTAAGCTTTAGAGTCCGGAAACAAATATCATAAAGTGCCTCATTGTCAAGAACCATGCATTCATCAGCATTCTCTACCAGCTGATGCACGGATAGGGTGGCATTGTATGGCTCCACAACTGTGTCAGAGACTTTAGGTGAAGGGAAAACAGAGAATGTCATCATCATCCTATCTGGATATTCCTCTCGAATTTTCGATATTAGGAGAGTTCCCATGCCTGAGCCTGTACCTCCTCCAAGTGAATGGCATACCTGGAAGCCTGGTCAAGAAATAACATAAACAAGTGAGCTTCATTAACCAATTCAAAATGACAATGGCATATCTATTTTGGGCTCCCTTAAAGTTACTCGATTCAATAATCCACCATCACCATTTTAATGATCTGTAGCTTCTTAATTGGCTGCAAGGGTTTTTTTAACAAATGTACGGGCCAACACTGATTACGAAAATAAAGTTTAAACACCTGATTCGACAAAAAAGTAATTTAAGTATTTAACTCAAACAAAGAACATAGTTTTAAAGTCCGCCTTAAAAATTCACCATTGTCATTGTCTATGACACATTGTTATTACATTATTACAGCAACAACAGAACAAATGATCACAATATTAGTCCATTTCAGCTAGATCAGGATCCAGAGATATGGTCATTTATTATAATTTAACATGTCATTGTTATTATAATGTACTTCAAAAATATGCATAAACAAGATCTGATACTAATGCCAATTTCTATAATGTACTGTGTCATTGTTATTACTATAAAACAGATTAAACATCCACATGGTTGGTGTATTTATGCTCATTAGTTATGATTCTCCAGTCTCATTTAGATTTTTTTTTACATTTTTCTTCAAAATTCAGGTATTAAAATGTGAAGAACCCATGATAACAATAATGTAAAGACAATAATTATATGGTGATGAGCTGGTATGGGTCGCCAAGGGTCCAACAAATGCATAGAGAAGTTTATCAATTTCCATGAGATCTAACCTTAATGTTAAATTTTACAAAGAAACAAAACAATAGTTAAAAAATATTTGATCCAATAAAGGAGAAAACGACATCCAGCTGGTCAATCACAATCAAGATAAAGACACATGTACTCCTTTGCCTCCAAATTGGACAAAAAGCAGCTCAGACTCTATACTTATTTTCACAGTGAATTATGATCAACCATAAATTCAAGATATTACTACTCTCTACAGTTTCATGGATGGATAAAATAAGATACTTTATCCTCGATATGGCCAACGCCAAAGAAAAAGAAATCAACAGGAAAGCAGATATATATCGTTATCATGAAATGAAAGTTATATCGTAATACAGCTGAGTAGTATGATCAAATAATTGCCTGCTAGTTTGGTTTTAATTAAACAAGAAACAAAAATAATAATCATCTATTAAATTATTAATCTTCTACTTCAACGACAACATTAATGATCAATAATCTGCTAAATTCGAGTATATATTTACTTATTCATCCATTGCTCTATCTGTATTCCGTATATTGATTTTTGCCCGAGGATATCAAATTCTAAACAGAAACGTAGAAAAATAAACATTGATGTGAAGAAAAAATAAGTAGAGTAAGTGTGTTGGAATGGATGAGGAAAATACTATGATCAGAATCACATGAACCAAAATCAACGCGGAAATTTAGCTAAATGAAAGTATCTAAGAGAAACATGAAAAAAGGCAGAGGAATCGCATGTAGTATATAGTAGTATATACCTTGCAAGCAATCACAATTCTCAGCCTCCTTACGAACAACATCAAGAACAGAATCAATCAACTCAGCTCCTTCGGTATAATGACCTTTAGCCCAGTTGTTACCGGCACCGGATTGTCCAAACACGAAATTATCGGGCCTAAAGATCTGTCCATAGGGACCGGATCTGATACTATCCATAGTACCAGGTTCAAGGTCCATGAGAACAGCACGAGGAACGTACCTTCCACCAGAAGCCTCATTGTAATACACATTGATCCGTTCCAATTGTAGATCAGAGGACGACGATTCATCTCCAGTGTAACTTCCGGTGGGATCGACGCCGTGCTCGTCGCAAATCACTTCCCAAAACTTGGAACCGATTTGGTTCCCGCATTGGCCACCTTGAACGTGAAGGATTTCTCTCATGGTTTGGATTGGGAGAGGAATGGAAGGGGATATGTGGAGGGGAAGGGAATGGGAAGGGAAAATGGTAATAATTATAGAGCGGGATGGATGGATATATATTTTTGAAGGGATTGTGTCTGTTTGTATTTTGGCTGTCGTGTGATACACGAGGAAAGTGGAGGGTGTGGGTTCGTTTAAAGTTTAAAACGGAAAGGGAGTTTGTTGGGTGAAAAACGGTAAGGGCGCGCCATTTTAAGATTTTTGGGTTTTAATTAGAAGTTAGAACGTGTCTTTCGGAATTTCCATTATCATTCTCTTATTACCTTTCCCTTCTCCCGTGTGTTAGATAATTAAGGTGCGGTTCTTCCTCTTTCAATTTGTTAATGTCTTTATTAGTGCGAGTTTAATAATTAATCTTTTTATATTTTGTAAGTTCAGTGATTATTTTATATTTTTTAAAGTTAAAGGATCAAAACGTAAATCTTCTTATAGTTTAGTGATCAAAGAGTAAATGAATTAGGTTTGGGTTCGTATTTATGTTTATTTGATTAGAACTATCACATTAATTATTCATAAGGTTCATAAAAGCAATTAAGGTATACTCTATGTACGTTTTACATCTTTTCAAAATTTGTTAATATCCTTTGCAAAGAGTAAAAATTAAATAATTTAATATTAGTTACAAACTAATATAAAAAATTATAAGCAAAGAAATCAAAATAAACTTAATTCTCAATGTAATACTATTGTTAAGGAGGAATCGGCTCTCTTATTGGGAGAAGTCTTTGAAGTGTTGTTCTTGAAGTAGTTAATCTGAACTTTGAACAATGGTTGTATTGTACCCAGAATTACTATGCTTGATTTTAATATTGAGATTTTGTCTTTTGACTCTGAAGAGAGTCCAAAGGGGTTCATGGTGGCCTTGGTGGGATTTAAACTGAATCCCTTTAAGAACACTACCACTTGGCGAATGGTAGACCCTAAGCACTTCCGATAAATTCCAAAAACCCTTTTAGGCTCTCATCAGAGTCGAGAGATAAAACTTTAGAGCAAAAACCAAGTATAGACACATCAAATACAATACCTCCATGTTTGAAGTCTAAATCAACTGTTTATTAAAAAAATTTTGAATAAGAAAACGGATTCCATCAACAACTATAGACTATAAACTATATTCTATTTTTTTTTTCCTATTTATCACTCAAAGGAGAGGCTTATAATTTAATAGTACTATAATGTGCTGTTTCATGGGAGCCACATTAAGGGATGGCTGCTAAATCAGGTAGTTGTCCACTGTTATATATATAGAAAATTGCACAGCACATATTGATTTTATCTTACGCTAATTTTTATGGAACTTGGAATATTTCCGTCCCTACGCATTTAATGAGTCGTCGAGGCCATGGACTGATTAGATGCACTACATACAACCACTATTTTCTAATATATATATATATATATGATTCCATTCAAACATGGACCAACGTAACCGAGTCAAGTTACGAACATGACAGATACCGTGCATTATGAGACTCATAATTCAACTTTTTCTCTGCGTCGATTTCGGGTTTTTGTTAAACATATATACATGTTGAGTATAATATCCATTAAGATAAATATTTAGCTCGAAGAATAATCTTTTATGTATAGTGAATTTATGAATCTACTGTATCATAAATAAATAATACTATTAGCATAATTGACTGTCTATAATATTGTTAAATGAAACTAGAAAACCAGTTGAATGGGACATGAAGGAGAAAGACTTTTTCAAATATAGGAAGACTTTTTCTCTAAAGTATATCGGAAGGAGAAAGACACTAAAAAAAACCCAGTAAACACGTTGCCAAATTAGCATTGAATGCTTCCATACCAAAATTTTCAAACCAGTAATAGAGAACTGCCAAATCAAACAATCCTGCGTTGTATTTCTGTATAAAAAGGTTGCTAAGAATTGGTGTTGGAGGCATCAAAGCACTTCTAAAGTTCTAGTAAATTTTTTTATTGGCCTTGAAAGTATAGCAATGGCGAATGCCAAATCTTGTTGCACCATCATACATTCAACTATGCTTCTGCTTTTCGGGTTGCTAATGGCTACCTTCAAAATCACAGGTGCCGAAGTGGGTGTTTGTTATGGAATGATGGCAAAAAACTTGCCACCCGAAGCTGAAGTTATCGCCCTTTTCCAACAAAAAGGCATCCAACGAATGCGGCTCTACGCTCCCAATCACGCTGCTCTGCAAGCCCTTGGAGGTACCAACATCAAGCTGCTGTTAGATGTTCCAAATCCGAGCCTTGAGTACGTTGCTGCTAGTCAAGCCAATGCTAATCAATGGGTTCAAGACAACATCAAGAAATACAGCACAGTTAGTTTTCGATACATCGCTGTCGGAAATGAAGTAAAGCCTTCGGATTCGTTTGCTCAGTTCCTTTTTCCGGCTATGCAAAATATTCATAATGCAATTTCCGGAGCTGGCCTAGGGCACCAGATCAAAGTTTCTACAGCTACCTTTTTTGCTGCTCTTCAAGAGTCTTACCCTCCATCCAACGGCAATTTACATCCTGAATATCAGCAACTTCTTGGTCAAGTCATAACTTTCTTGAGGGACAGTCAAGCTCCATTACTTGTTAACACATATCCCTACTTTAGCCACATTGGAGACCCCGAACATGTTCCTCTTGACTATGCTCTCTTTACAGCTCCGTCTGTCGTAGTGACCGATGGTTCGTTGCAGTACCAGAACCTTTTCGACGCGATGCTGGACTCGTTTTACTCCGCCTTAGAGAAGGCCGGTGGGGGATCGTTGGACATTGTTGTGTCGGAAACCGGTTGGCCATCGGATGGTGGAGACACCACGAGTGTCGATAATGCAATGACTTATAACAGGAAATTGGTTCAACATTGAATCAAGGCCAGGGGACTCCGAAGAAACCCGGAAAAGCAATAGAAGCTTACCTGTTTGCCATGTTCGATGAGAATGAAAAAGAACCGGCATATGAGAAACATTGGGGGTTCTTTTTCCCAAATAAACAGGAGAAATACTCAATTAGTTTCCATTAAACCGGTACAGCAATTTCTCTCAGTCCCGGGTATTGATTTGTAAACCATTGTCATCGCCTCTAAAGAAGACAGCCTAGAGGCAAATAAATGTAATCTGTACATTGTAATTTTATAAAATTGGTTGCCTTTTGCGATTTTTTTTCAAGCGAAATAAAACGGTTTCCGCTATTATGTTTACGAGTGATGTTTTATAAAAGATTTCTTTTTGGTAGGAAAGGAACAAATTTTATTGAACTACTAGTTTAAAGTTCAATACATGACATGTTGGTAGCTACTTCCCATATTATGGGCTAAAGTATATGCACATTTGTTCTTTTTGTGAAAAATTTGAAGATAATAGTAAGTTAGAATTTGAAGAGGCTTTCATAAAATGAATTATAGACGTAGCATGAACTTCAATCTCACGGTTTCTATATTAAGGTCTTGAGGTAATACTAGGTCATCTCTGAGTACTCAAAGTTTAACTTTTACACTAATTACATTAGGGATGTGACAAAAAGAGCCAATCACCCAATGACCCTAACGATGTGGATAATCATCTTACTTTATTCAGATAACCATCGGAATTCAATTTGACCATGCAACTGGAACAATGTCAGGAAGATTGAAATTATTTGAAAAGACTAAAGGATCACGACACAGCCAAATTTCTCATAAGGCGAAAGGAAAAACAATGAACCAAGGAATTGAAGGATGTTGGACTCACTTTTTTGAGGTGACATTACCTTGAATCCATTCTTCCCAATTACTCGGTTGAGGAGACCTAAACCAACAATGAAAATAAATAGAATTCTACAATTCCTGGACAATATACATTCCCGAAACAGATGGATAATTGATTCTTATTCATTAGAGCAAAAAGGACAAAGATCTATTAAGTTCATACCACGACGATCATAAAGGTTTAGGTGGGAAGAGCTTTCCACCCACATTTCCAGAGGAAAAAAATTTAATGTTGGAGGAAGGTGAGCTTTCCCTATCAAATTCTAGAGATTTAAATTGCTAGAAGAGGGGGTGCCAAGAGAGGGAGCATTGCCTGCTAGGATGAAGGAGTAGGTACTTGACAGGGTAAAGGATCTAGATTTCGAAGGACCCCAGCAAACAAAATCCTAGCCAGGCTAGAAGACGATACAAGGATGCTTAAGAACACATCAATCACATATTTTGGAAGTTGGTAAGAAATTGAATGATGCTCACTAAAAGACCAACTATTGCGAACTTGTTCAAGAGACCGAACTCCTTCAAAAATGTTAGAGGGCCTTGTACTAGCTAGCGGAGAGGGTTTCTTCCCAATCAATTGTCACTCCAACATTTCACAGAACTGTCATCGTTAATAACCCCTCTTATTCCTGACTCAAGAATATGACTAATCTTCCTCAAAGAAGACCAAATCAAGTATGTATTCTTTAACAGATGCAGTTGTCTACTAATACCGAGGATGGATTGGTTGCATCAAAGAATCGTTAGAACAAGCTTTTATACCAAACTAGGCTATGTCCCATGTTCCTAGAAAAAAGCCATGAATTCTATATTGGCTTTGTACTGAAATTGGTCATGGGAACAAGTCTTTCACACTACTGTTAAACTATATGAGGTGCTTTTTGTAGGCATAATCGTGAAACAAATGAGTGAAGTATTAATTCGGTTACATGAAAAATTAAGATTATACAAGTAGAGGTGCTTATGGGCCGGGCCTAAATTTTTTTGGCCTGCATCTTAGGCCTAGGTCTGACCCAAATATGGGCCTAAAATTTTGTCCAGGTCCGGCCCGAAAAAAAGTTTTAAGTCCGAGTCCGGTCCAGTCCGGCCCGACCTATTTTTTAATAAACACCAAAAATTTATTTTAAAAATAAAAAATTAAAAAAAGCATTTTAAATTTTAAAAAATATATTTATTATATTCGGGCACGGCCAGGCCGGGCCCGAGTAAAAAAAGTGGTGTCTCGTTTTTTTGCCCAAACCCATATTTCAGGCCTATATTTTTACCCGAACCCTCTCATATTTCGAGCGGGCCGTCGGGCCGGGCAGTCTAGCACCTCTATACACAAGTCATCATAATATTTTTTAGAGCAAGTTGAATTTAATAAATTAATTGAATCGTACACTATTTACAAACCTAAAATCCGGAAAAAAAGGTTATGGTTTTATTTTTTGGAGGTAGAAATTTTGGTTTTATTAAACTTGAGGTTTTCGGTCCATTCACATTTAATGGGTCGTCGAAGCCAGTTTTCTAACATTTTTAAAAAAGTCTTGGATTCAAACATGGCTCGATGAGTGGCCGAAAAGAAACCATGTAATTGGAAGAGTCTAATAAGTGTAGTTACGAAAATGAGATAATGAGACTCAATTTTTCCATGCGTCATGAAGGACTCAAGACTTTTCTATGAAGTAAAGGAAGGGGCAGCGCGCTAGTAAACGAAGGACCTGCCAACGCAGACAATCCTGAGCTGTAATTTCTGTATAAAAGGGTGCTGAGAATTGGTGTTAGAGGCATCACAGCACTTCCACAATAGTAAAATCTTTTATTAGCCAATGGCCAATGCCATCATGCATTCAACTATGCTTCTTCTGCTTTCGGGGTTGCTATTGGCTATCTTCAAAACCACAGGTCTCTCTTTCATTCTTTACACTATCTTTTGTGTTTCTTTATGAATTATATGTTTCTATATACAGACCCAAAGCCAGAAAATATTTTTCTTTTGAGGAGGCAAAATTCAATTTTATCATTTAATAATTCCTTTAGGTACAAAGCATCTCCAACATTTTTCATATGTCCATTACTTACTAATACTTGTTTGTAATTATTATGCGGTTTGTAGGTATAAATTTATGAGAAGATATTGTATAAAATTGTGATTTTATGTCATTTTTATTCTTTTTCAATAGGCCGATGATGACAAATCAGATTTTTCTTCCTGATTCTCAGTTTTTTCCTCCTAAAAAAAATCAAATCCAACTAAAAATGCTAAAAATGAGGAGTAAAAATCTGATTTGTCATTCTCCTATTAGATAGAGATAAGTATAACGTAGAATCACATTTTCATACAATCCTTTCTTATAAATCTATATTATTTCAATAAATCAAGTTATATATCATACATCATATATATATATATATATAAAGAGCTATAATTTTTTAAAAAATTAGCATGGTTCGCCAATCCTTTGCATTTGGTTTGTTATCAAATAATTGAGTAAAAATTTAGGATTAAAATATGTTTGAAATATTTGTATTCTTTGTAACTTTGAAGTTTAGTTTTTGTATTTTTATTTTTAGAATTTAGTTTCTCTATTATTCAAATCTAAAAATTTAGGTCTAATTGGTAGTTCATTTGAATTTTTTTAAAACAAAATCCAACTTTTATTAAATTAAATGACAAATGATTAGGTTAGGTAGAAATTGTTTAAATAAAATTATGATTATGGTCTCACTACTATATTTAAATTTTGGATTTAGTATCGATATTTTAATTTGATATAATTTAATTCTTGTATTCTTATAATATCATTAGTTGGTCCAAACAACTGTCACCCTTAATTATTTCAATTAACATGATCAGTCGATTTTTTTCCTTAAAAATACTTATTCAACTTTCGTTCTAAAAAGATTTTTTGTGTTAGAAAAGTACTTTTTTAAATAAAAACTCATGTTAGCATTTTAACTAGAACAATTAAAGATGTTCTTAATTTGGACTAGCTAATGTCATCGTAAAAGTAGATGCCCAAATTATTTCAATTTAAAATATAAATATTAAATCCAAAATATGAATATAGTTAAAACTATAGTTTGACTATTATTTTATATGCGTATATATAATTGTTTTTAAAAACACATTTTAACACAAAAATCTACCTCGAAATAGTTGAGGATGATAACCATTTAGGCTAATTAATGTTATCATAAAAGTAGATAATCAAATTATGTCAAATTAAAATATAAAATTTAAATCTCAAATGAGATCATATTGGAGGGATTAGAATTAAAAATTTACCATTATCAAATTAAACTCCTAACCCTAAACTATAAGTCGACTGAACCACAAGTTTGAGTTGAAGTGTTCATTTAAAAACAGTCTTGGTTTGGATCCTTAAATAAATAAATAAAAACCCTAAACCAGAAGCCATTTAAAGGGTAAGACGATTTTAAAATTAAGGCATTGTGGAATTAATGTGATGCAGGTGCTGAAGTTGGTGTTTGTTATGGAATGAGGGCAAATAACTTGCCACCAGCAGCAGAAGTTATCGACCTTTTCAAACAAAAGGGCATCAAACGAATGCGGCTCTATGATCCGAACCCAGATGCTCTGCAAGCCCTCGGCGGTACCAACATTGAGCTGCTGTTAGATCTTCCGAGTGCAAACCTTGAATCCGTTGCTGCGAGTCAAGCCAATGCTGATCAATGGGTTGAAGACAACATCAAGAAATACAACACTGTTAATTTCCGATACATCGCTGTCGGGAATGAAGTAAAGCCTACAGATTCATTTGCTCAATCCCTTTTTCCGGCAATGCAGAACATTCGTACCGCAATAGTTAATGCAGGCCTAGGGGATCAGATCAAAGTTTCCACCGCTACGTTTTTCGATGCTATTGATAAATCATCTTTCTTCCCTCCATCGAAGGGCAGTTTAGATCCTGAATATCAGAAACTTCTTGGCCAAGTCATAACTTTCTTGAGGGACAATCAAGCTCCATTGCTTGTTAACACGTATCCCTACTTTAGCCACATCGGAGACCCCGAACATGTTCCTCTTGACTATGCTCTCTTTACGGCACCGTCTGCTGTTGTGCAGGATGGTTCGTTGCAGTACCAGTACCTTTTCGACGCGATGCTGGACACCTTTTACTCTGCCCTGGAGAAAGCCGGTGGGGGATCACTGGACATTGTTGTTTCGGAAACTGGTTGGCCATCAGACGGTGGACAGGCCACGAGTGTCGATAACGCAATGACTTACAACACGAAATTGGTTCAACATGTGAACCAGGGTAAGGGGACTCCGAAGAAACCCGAAAAAGCTATAGTAGCTTACCTGTTTGCGATGTTTGATGAGAATGAAAAAGAACCGGCATTTGAGAAACATTGGGGGTTGTTTTTCCCAAATAAACAGGAGAAATACTCCATTAGTTTCAATTAAAACCGGTAAAGCCATTTCTCTCAGTCTCGGGTATACTAAAGTTTACCATTGTCATCGCCTCTAAAGAAGGCAGCATAGGCCATATATAGAGGCAAATAAACGTGGATGTCTACTGTAATTTTATATAATTGGATGCGTTCTGCTCACTTCTAAGTTAAATAAAATGGTTTCGGCTATTATATATCCGACTACTTTCTGAATTAAATTTTAATAGTTTAGACATCACATTATACATCTTTAAAGTATAGGTAACACATTAAATATTTTATAAAAGTACAGGTGAAAATGTAATTTGACATTATTTTCTTTTCATAAATTTTATATTTTTTAAAAATATATTTACCATCACTATTATTACTATTAGTCAACAAACATGCGGCAAGTATTTCTTATCTTAAAAAAATATCTTCCATTCAAACATGGACCGACCTAAAGACTCTAATAAAATGCCATTATTCGACTCGTGACTCAACATTTTCAACGCGTCCATAACGGAGTCATATTATTAATTACGGGTATAATAATAAATTTAATTTTAAATATTTATATTTTTATCAATTTAATCCTTTTATTTAAATTTAATCATTATTATTTTAAAAAAAATTCAAAATTTAACATTTTAATCTATATTTCTATTAAAAATTAATTCGACTCTTTTTAAATTTGACTATTTTCAAAAGATTAAGAGTTAAATTTAATTAAAAATAATGATTAAATTAATAAAAGATATAAATATTAAGAGCTAAATTTGACATTATCCCTAATGACACTAGAAAATGGTTAACTAAAAACGAAGTTTGAGTAGAGAATTAATGAGTTATATCAAAGTCTTCCATTGATATTAATTTCGTATTCAATATATATATAAATAAATAAGAAAAGGAGATGATGAACCAAAGACTTTTCAGTGGAGTACTATACGAGTGGGCATGGCACTCAAAAACTGCCAATAAACAAATGGCAAAGTTAGGCTTGAATTAATGGTGATAAGAGTTTTAATTCATGTACCTTAATTTTCATAGGAATACTAGACCTGCCAGCGAACACCATCCTGGGCTGTAATTTCTGTATAAAAAAGGGCGGTGAGAGTTGGTGTTAGAGGCATCACAGCACTTCCAGAATAATAAAATCTTTTATCAGCCAATGGCCAATGCCATCATGCATTCAACTATGCTTCTTCTGCTTTCTGGGTTGCTGTTGGCTATCTTCAAAACCGCAGGTCTCCCTTTCGTTCTTTACACTCTTTATGTTTCTTAGTGAATCATTTATACAGACCCATAACTAGAAACTATTTTTGGAGGTAAAATAAAATTATAAATTTTGGGAGAATATTTCGTTTTTCTAAAAACATCAACATCTGTCATATGTGTATTTTTTTGGCGTAACTGACATATTTTCTATATTCGTCTTTTTCGGTATTTATAAATGTTGGAGTTTTCCTTCTATATCCGACTTATGGTTTATAAAGGTTAATATTTTTGTTGTTTGTAATTATTTCTTTTAACAATGTAACTTCAAATATTCGAATTGAATAGGGTGAAGTTAGATGTTTGAAGCGAATTCAATTATAATTTTTATAAGAATAAAATATAATTTCATCATTTTAATAGCTCATATTTTTATAATTTTTAAAAATTAAATTAAAATTTTATAATTTGAAAGGTTTCAGTGTAGGGCATGGATTCATGTATATATTTCAACCATAATCAAATTTTCATTTATATAATTGCATCAAATGAAAGTTTATATATAATTTTAAATTTTATGAAATTAGATTAATTTGGGGAAACTTTTAAAAATCACTAATCACCAGACAACAAGACAAATATTTTTATGAATTTTAAAAATTGAAAATCTGTATTTTTTTTTATATCTCACGCACCATTGGTAGGAGTAAATCGTTGTCCCCTAAACTCCTAGCAGATACTTTCTGTAATCGATATTGTGACTTTGTGAGTATGGAGTGAACCACGAGCAAAGTGATAAAAGATTTACGTTAAAATATTCTATTGAACTCAGTTTTGAGTTTTTAGAGTCCAATCCGAAAAGCTATTCAAAGTGTAAAATGTTTGATTTTAAAATTAAGGCATTGTGGAACTAATGTCATGCAGATGCCCAAGTTGGTGTTTGTTATGGAATGATGGGAAATAACTTGCCGCCACCATCCGAAGTAATCGATATTTACAGAAGAAAAGGCATCCAACAATCGCGACTCTACGCTCCCAACGAAGCTGCCCTACTATCCCTCGCAGGTACCAACATCAAGCTGCTATTAGATGTTTCGAATCCTAGACTCGAATTCCTTGCAGCTAGTCAAGCCAATGCTGATCGATGGGTTCAAGATAACGTCAGGCGATTCAGCAACGTTAATTTTCGATACATCGCTGTCGGGAACGAAGTAAAGCCATGGGATCCATTTGCTCGGTTCCTTTTCCCAGCAATGCAGAACGTTCATAAAGCAATAGTTAACGCAGGCTTAGGGAACCGAATCAAAGTTTCTACGGCTACGTTTTTCGGTGCTATGGAAGTATCTTTCCCTCCGTCTCAAGGCAAACTTCGTGGCGATTACCAACAACTTCTCGGTCCAGTCATAAACTTCTTGAGGAACAACAGAGCTCCATTACTTGTTAATATATATCCCTACTTTAGCCACATGGAAAATCCAAGAGATGTTCGTCTAGACTATGCTCTCTTTACGGCACCATCTGTCGTTGTGACAGATGGTCCATATCGGTACCAGAACCTTTTCGACGCGATGTTGGATGCATTTTACGCTGCCTTGGAGAGGGCTGGTGGGGGAAGTTTGGACATTGTTGTTTCGGAAAGTGGGTGGCCGTCGGCCGGTGGAACGGCTACCAGTGTTAATAATGCGAGGACTTACAATACGAATTTGGTTCGACATGTGAATCAGCGCAAGGGGACTCCGAGGAAACCTGGAAAAGCAATAGAAGTTTACTTGTTTGCGATGTTTGATGAGAATAATAAAGAACCGGCATATGAGAAACATTGGGGGCTGTTTTTCCCAAACAAACAGGAGAAATACCCAATTAGTTTCAATTAAAAGGGGTAAGGCCATTTTCTTATGAAAGCCAAGGTAGAGGCAATAAATGTGGTCTGATTATTGTAATTCCAGAGCTCAGCTCTTTGCGAGTGAAATAAAATGGGTTTCTCATAGTTATAAAAATACCATAATAATATATAGGATGATAGTTTAAGTATCAGGTTAGACATTTTATGAAAATATAAGTATTAAATAATACATAAATTTATAGTTCAAGTATCACATTGGATATTTTTAAAGTACTAGCACTAAATTAAACCTTTTATTTTTTTTATAAACCGTATATTTAAAAAAAATACATTTACAAATACTATTATAATTGATTGATTCATAATTTATGTGTGTAAAAAAGACTTTGGTATTAATATATATATAGTAATTTTAGTAAACTGAAGGATTTCCATCCGACTTACTTAGGGTAAGTTTGGATGGGCGGTGCGTTTGTCTATGGTTAGTGTAAAAACAGTGATGGCGAGGAGATTAAATACTATAGCGATATTGTAGTGTGAAACAAAAAGTAAGCTAAACGCACCGCACTGCACCCAATCGTCTATCCAAACCCCAAACTCACCCTTATTCAATGGGTCTTTGAAGATAAAGACTGATATAATAAAAATATGCCCTTCAGCTACATGCGACAAGTATTTCTTATGTCTTCCATTCAAACATGGACCAACGTAACTACAAGCCTCTAATAAGTTTACTTACCAATCACTCATTTTTCTCTCAGCGTCCATCACGGAGTAATATTATTAATAATAAAAAAGAAATGGAGATGATGACCCAAAGACTTTTCTTTGAAGTATAGGAGGGGGCAGGGCACTCGCAAACTGCCAGTAAACAAATTGCAAAGTTAGGCTTCAATTAATGGTGGTAAGAGTTTTAATTTATGTACCCTAATTTTCCAGGAAGTAACCACAGACAATAATTTTTGTATAAAAGGGTGGTGAGAGTTGGCGTTAGAGGCATCGCAGCACTTCCAGAATAGTAAAATCTTTTATTAGCCAATGGCCAATGCCATCATGCATTCAACTATGCTGCTTCTTCTTTGTGCGTTGCTAATGGCTATCTTCAAAACCACAGGTCTCTTTTGTGTTTCTTTATGAATTATTTATACCTCTATATACAGACGTAAAACTAAAAAATATTTTTGGGATAAAATAAAATTATAAATTTTTGAGAGAATATTTTATTTTTAAAAAATCAACATTGGTTTCATCTTTTTGTCGGTAATTATGATTGCTTAACTCCTCATTTCTATATTTGTTTTATGGTTTATAAAGATTAATTTTTGCTCTTTATTATTGCCTATCCTAATAATGTCATCTCAAATATTTGAATTCAAATAGGGTGATGCTAAAATTTCTTCTAGCGAAATTAAATTATATTTTTAAGAGTTAAGATGTAATTTCATCATTTTATTTTCAAGAGATAAATTTCAAAGTTATAGATAAATTTTATTTTGATTTAATATAATTTTACAAATTATTAATTAATATAGCATCATTTTATGTTTATATATTGCATATAGAAATTATTATATTTATCCAATATAGAAATTATTTAATGTATTTATTTCTTGAAAGGTATATAATTTAATCAAAATAAAAGTCTTATGTATATGCAAGGGCTAAGTCGAATAATTTTTTATGAAATTTTAATTTTTATAGTATATATTTGTATAATTTTAAAGGATTAAATCAAATTTTTATAATTTTAGGGGTCAAAGTAAAATTTTACCTTTACTAATTTAAAATTTTAAAAAATTAAAAGGCCTAAATGATAATTTTGTGTATATGTTTGAATTACAATTAAAGTTTTATGTGTATAATTGGACCAAATCAAAGTTTATATATAATTTTAAAATTTATGAAATTAGATTAATTTAACGAAACTTTTAATAATCAGTAATCATTAATAATTAAAGTTTCATGTGTACACAAATAAAGTAATAAAACACAAATCCTCAGTTTTGAATTTCATCTCCAATTTCCGAAGCTATTCAAAGGGTAAAACATTTGATTTTAAAATTAAGGCATTGTGGAATTAACATCATGCAGATGCCCAAGTTGGAGTTTGTTATGGAATGATGGGAAATAACTTGCCACCAGCTGCCGAAGTAATCGACATTTACAAAAGTAAAGGCATCCAACAAACTCTATGCTCCCGATAAAACTGCCCTACGAGCCCTCGGAGGTACCAAGTACCAACATCAAGCTGCTATTAGATGTTTCGAATCCGAGACTCGAATACCTTGCAGCTAGTCAAGCCAATGCTGATCGATGGGTTCAAGATAACATCAGGCGATACAGCACTGTTAATTTTCGATACGTCGCTACTATTGGGAACGAAGTAAAGCCACAGGATCCATTTGCTCGGTTCCTTTTCCCAGCAATGCAGAACGTTCATAAAGCAATAGTTAAAGCAGGCTTAGGGAACCAAATCAAAGTTTCTACGGCTACGTTTTTCGGTGCTATGGAGGTATCTTACCCTCCGTCGCAAGGCAAACTTCGTGGCGATTACCAACAACTTCTCGGTCGAGTCATAACCTTCTTGAGGAACAACGGAGCTCCATTACTTGTTAATGCACATATCCCTACTTTAGCCACATGGAAAATCCAAGAGATGTTGACTATGCTCTCTTTACGGCACCGTCTGTCGTTGTGACAGATGGTCCATATCTGTACCAGAACCTTTTCGACGCGATGTTGGATGCATTTTACGCTGCCTTGGAGAGGGCTGGTGGGGGAAGTTTGGACATTGTTGTTTCGGAAAGTGGGTGGCCATCGGCCGGTGGAACGGATACAAGTGTTAATAATGCGAAGACTTATAAAACGAATTTGGTTCGACATGTGAATCAGCGCAAGGGGACTCCGAGGAAGCCTAAGTTTACTTGTTTGCGATGTTTGATGAGAAGAATAAAGAACCGGCATATGAGAAACATTGGGGGCTGTTTTTCCCAAGCAAACAGGAGAAATACCCAATTAGTTTCAATTAAAAGGGGTAAGGTCAGTTTTGAAGAAAGCCAAGGTAGAGGCAAATCTGATTAGTGTAATTCCATAGCTCGGCTCTTTGCAAGTGACATAAAATGGGTTTCTCTAATATATTTATAAAAGATAAATGGCCTTTCTACTTATCCAGATTACAAGTATTTCTATGACAAAGATAGTAACATACTTTGCACTTTAAGGGATGCTTTTATATAAAATCAAGCATTTCCTTTGGAGCACACATGTTAGTAACGAGTTTAATATTTAATTTTTTTATCACACCCTAATCCACAATTAAGTTTCTTATTAGCAGTAAACTTGCATGCTATCCAAGACAGAAGTTGAAATCGCCATATCATAATTCCATCTGCTTCCCATAATATGCATTAACATGTCTGCAAAAAGGCTTTATTTTTCTTCCATTTTACACATTAAGAAATACACACCATCCCTAAATGCACCATTTTCGCTATATTATATCAAAATACAGAACTAGTAAAGTTGTATTGAATTGGTTATGCCTACTACACTCAACTGAAAGGCTGAAACCAAACTTCAATTGATGTGGCCATATCTTTTACCTATTCAAAATAGTTGTTTATTATGTACGGTTGAATTTGTTACATTATGACTTGTGTTTTTTAAGGTCAATTTATGATTCTAGTCCTTCTACTATATTTAAATTTTAAATTTAGTTTTTATACCGTAGTTTAGCATGGGATTAATACATTATATTGTACTTCAGTTTAGTTTCAATATTCAATTTGGTACTTAAGTTTAGCTTCGATGATTAGCTTTGATACCAAAGCTTTTTTGTCTCGATTAAGTACTTGTGTTTTTGTATTAGAACACACTTGTCAAACATTCATTAGGCCACATGATGTCATTTGGTTGGATACCAAATTAAATATTCAAACCAACTCAAGTACCTAATGGTATATTAACCTTTTAACACGATTCAATCTCTCTACTTTTATAATGTCATTAATTAATCGAAATAGTGAACATTATTAACTATTCTGATTAAAATGTTGACACAAATTTTTTTAGAAACACCTATTTCAATTCATTTTGTTTGCATAAATTTTCCAATGTTGGAAAGTGTATTTTAGGAAACCCACTTCAACATTTTGACAAAAAAATAGTGAACTTATTCGACTAATTAATGAAATTATAAAAAAATAGACCAATTACACTATGTTAACTTAAAATACATTGACAAAATACCAATTTTAAGCATATACTAGAAGGACCAAAATCATAATTTGACCATATTCCTACCAACTCCTTACTTATCCTCTGTTTATTACATTCCTAGTACATCCAACTGCTCCATTTTCAATTTTAATGGTCCTTACGGTTTTCATTCTCTATATAAACCATCCTAGTCGTGTAGCATCAAAATCCATAACAGCTTAATCTTTTTTTCACAATGATGGAAATATTCAAAACCCCAAATCCCTGTCTCCTTTTATGTCTTGTGGTACTCTGTTTCACTATCCCAATCGCATTAACCAAGGCAGAAGCAACTACAACCAGCCTCCCTGAAAACGAAGCGAACAATGCTGAACCTGTGAGCAACAATGCTCCATTTGCTAAACCTGTTGGGAACAACGGGAAACAATCCCAACTGGGTTATCAACAGCAGAAAGACCCAAACTATCCACAAGAAGGCATTAACCAGCCACTATCGTCAGGGTTGAACCAGCCGTATTCGGCTACGAACCAGCCTTACTCTGCCGGGTTTAATCAGCCGTTTTCTAGTATCAGTCAGCCATTTGGGGGCACCAACCAAAGGGGCTCAATGGAAAACGTTGCTTTCGAAAATGGGGTTAAAAAGGAGAAGACTGGGATTCCAAGTGTTGCCTTGGTTTGTCTATTTACATTGATGGTTTGCTTTGGGTTTTAGTAACCCATTGCTGAGTCATGAACTATGAATCAAATAGTTAAGCAGACGTTCATGCTATGTAATCTACGTACTCGTTTATTTGTAATCCCTAGTTTTATCTAATGAAAAGCTTATGTTAATGAAAATTTTAAACTAGATTAAAAATTTGGGTGTTTTCCTTCAAGATTGGGATCAGGTGGTGACAAGGGGAGTGCCCAAGTGTCGTAACCAGGCGTTGGGGCGGACACTCTTCCCGCATGCCTTGCGAGTAATGACCACTCATCATATCCCGTTAACTGCCTGAAGGATCATGATTTTTCCAGTAGACGCGTATCTAATTTATATACAAAACGTCAGCTCCTTGCTTGTCTCGTTAGTCAGTGTGGGATTTAGAGGAAAGTTTTAAGCTAGCTTAGGCTTTTATGTTATAAAAGTTTTAACCGCGTAAATTAAGAGAGAATTTTTATTTTTATTTTAACCCAAAAAAAAATTGGTACTAATAAAATTAAAAATATGACTCCTAATAAAATTATGCGCATTAATAATATATTAGTCCAATTTAATAATACGATATATGTAATTTTATCTACTTATATTAATATTTTTTGTGATCGAAAAATATTTATATGAATAATTAATAATAAATATTAGTAATTTAGTTAAATATTTATTAAGTCAAAATGTATTCGAAATTATCTCTAATGAATACAATTTTCAAGTTATTTAAATGATATTAATAAAACAACATATAATTATATTCTTAAAATTAATAAATATGTCCTAAAATTAAAATACAACTATTATTGTATAAAAATAACTTTTTCGACTTGAATTATGTAAGGGTGTGTTTGGAAATATTTTTAAATTCGCGATAATCTTAATTTCTAAAATTCAGGAAAAACAAAAATAAGGTAAATGCTCAATTTTACTAAATATTATGATTATTTAAGTTTACTTTTACCTGAATAATATTAAGATACTATTTAATGTTTATACTTAGACTCGTTTGTTTCAATTGAAAATGACTTTCGAACAATGATTTACGGAAAATGATTTATTTTTTAGAAAAGTTAATATTTTCTAGTGTTTGTATGAATCATGTAAAATATTTTCATTGTTTGGTCAATTTCTTAAAAATATATCATAAAAGTCGTTTTCAATAAAACAAACATACATTTGAGATTTTCTTATTTTTCATTGTTTAATTGAATTTATTTTTATCTATAATTTTATATTTTACATTGTTTTTGCATATATTAAAAATATTGTATTAAATTCAGTTCATTACAACGTCATTTTTAATTACATGACTAACAAGTGAGGATTTTTTTAAATGTGACATCAACAAAATTGACAAAAAATTTAACGATGTCAACAATTGGACTTGATTTTAAATTTGAAAAGTAAATGGACAAAATTTTTGAAAATAAAAGTACAAAGACTAAATTGTAAATCGATGAAGTATACATAGACTTATGGCATATTCTAACCTTTATACTACAAAACATTTATTAATATATTTATAATTGTAATAAATATTTATTATTAAAATATTAATATTGAATATTTTAATAATAATATGTGAATAATTTATTTAAAATTATTATTTTTAAAATTTATTATTAAAATAAAATTGAATATTAAATAATTTATTAAAATAATAAATTATATTTATTATTTAATAATTTATTATATGACTAAATATAAAGAATTAAATATGTATGTTTAATAATATTGAAAAATATAATATTTTAGTAATTTTAAATATTTTAAAATAAAAATAAAAATTATTATCAATATAATAATATTAAGCTTGATTTAAATTAATTTTTATATAAAAATAAAATTATCTATAGAGGTACTTTTTTCCGGAAAATGACTTACCCTTTTGACAGGAAAAAGGGTTTATTTTATGTTGACCTGTAAGTCATTTTCCGTTAACCAAACTATTTTCTGTGAAACAAACATAAGAAAATGTAGAAAATATTTTTTCATAAAACTTTTTACATGTAAACAAACGGGCCCTTAATTATAATTGTTTTTAGAATAAAGAGCAACTTTCATTAAACCAAAAGAATTGGAGGCTAACTAACCTGAAGTAGAAGGCTCACCCCATACACCCAATCTTAAGTCCCTTCTTCCCATTGCTCGTTACAGTCCTTTAACAAAATATTTGAGTTACATTCAAGACATGTATCTAAGATACTATTTAATATTTATACTTGGTTGCAATTATTAAACTTTATTTGTACTAAATTAATATTTAGATATTACCTTATATTAGTTTACCAAATTTATCATTAGTTTATAACAAAAATATGGATATTGGGCTCATTTCATTAGGCCGGCCTGGGTCGTCTTTGTTTTCAGGCACTTAGCAAATCCACAAAATTCTGGGCTAAAAGACTGAAATTCCTATGGTTGGGTTCATTATAGTCTTCTACAAATTACTGGGCCTGAGTTTCAGTAAAAATCTACAAATTTTTGGGCTTTATTCAGCGACAGTCGTTTCCCAATGTTGTAAACTGCAATCAGTGTGCTGATACTCCATTACTTAATTGCCAGTTTAAAATGTTGAATTTAAACACATTAGGCAAATGCATCAATAAAATGGTTAAAGTTTTCCTTTATTCACATTGTTGGAATAATAGCAATACCATGATGACATCTCATTTGGGTGCGTAGTAATATGAATTTCATCATTTCAACAAATCCCATGCTGTTTAAAAATCTTATTGGTCACATTAATAACCTTGTTTCATGCTTCTACTCTTGAAACTCTTTTGAATATTTTGTAATTTTGTTTCAACATAGTCGGCGAATAAAACCCACTTTTTTTTTGTTATAAAGTTCACATGTATTAATATGGTAAGGATGAATGTATCATAACCTCGTGTTGGTCCACGCGTGAACCAGCTGTTTCGATATCAAATAACGAAAATGATGGGTGCTTTTGTATTACACACACTTATATTTTTGGTCTAAAATCTAAATATTTAGTGAGTGATTTATGGTATATAACTAACATCGAATAACAATTACAAAAAAAGCATTTTGCTGTTTAAATGTGAGTGGTCTTAAAGTTTAAGCCATTAGGGTTTTCAACCAAATAGCAAGAGGTGTATCATTTAGATTCTACCGCTGTAACTATCGTTTAATTTTAAGTATGTTTCACTTGTACTGCAACATTAAGAAAAATTTTCGGATCAATCAACGGCCCTACCCGCCATGAACCAAGGATTTTGGGAGAAGGACATGCGGGGTTGAAAATTCATGATGCATGCATGGATAAGATTACTTTGGCGATATTAGTGATGTCGGTATTTAACCAAAAAACAAAAAACAAGATGGACCCAATCATGTTGATGCCTTTTTCTGGGTAGGGAGATAAACTCCAAAAGCAATCATCGGTCAAAATGCTAACATCATCTCATGGATTTGCTTTCAGAGATATCAACACAGTATGCTGTTTTTGGGCGTTTATGTTCAATTTTAGTTCTGAGATTTGTTCAATTTGTGGGTAAGTTTGAGTTTGGACTGTATGGAAGAGTTAAGTTGAGTTTCTATACTGAGTTGCAATAAGACAATCATGTTCCTCTCGAGTCTCGACCTACCAATTGAGTTTAACTATGATCTTTTATCGCATCTGACAGGGAACCATCGTACCAGGTTTGGTTATGGTCTCAAATAAACCAAATTGAAATGTGAAGAATCTGGACGAGAGAAAAAACAAACAAACAAAAAAAAAGGTTATCATATCATAGAGTGTAGGAAAATTAATTGAATGTAACTTTAAAATGGGAATTTGAAGAGTGTTAAGTGACAACAAATACTTTTGACAAAAACATTATCGTTTGAAACAAAGGAATGTCAGTCTTTGACGGCAGCATGCATATAATCACTAGAAGTCTTCTGAATTTTCTTCATATTATTGCTTAACATAATAATCTCCCAATTGGCTGTCCCGGGTTAATTTTAAATGAGGCTAATTGTGAAATCAATACATTTGGAATTTAAAAAATTTAAATTATTATGATTTATGTAAATTTTGATTTGGATTGTTTTAAATTTTGGGTTTGAGTTGTTTTGATCTTGGATCATTCAAGATTGAGGTTGGAGGTATTGCAGACCATGTCTTCACGAGTTTGGTCACTTCAAGCTTGGGTTATTTCAAGTTACTCCTTCAATTATTTTAGGTTCAGGTCGTTTTGATTTGAATCAAATTTGAGTTCATATCAGTTTGGGATTAGATTAATTTAGATTGAAGTAATACAAATTTGATTTGACTTTTTGTTATCAAGATGAGTTAAATCAAAATTTGAGTGCTTCAAATTGATTTCTAAACTTAATAATCTACATTTTAATATTTTCAATCAAGTTAGATTGGGTATTGATAAACTTGAGTTTTAATATTTTCAAAATATTTTGATTTGGGTTGTTCTAGATTTAGATTGGTTTTAGCTTGAGTTGTTCAGGGTTTTGATGGTTTAATAATCTACATTTTAATATTTTCAATCAAGTTAGATTGGGTATTGATAAACAGCTTGGTGTTGAACGGTCTTAGGCTGAGTGTAATCCTATAGCAATCCCCGTAAGCGAGAACGACCCACTGCCAATAACATTAAAAAACACACACACAATAAGCTCGGGGTCACCATGATCCCTCTATCGGTCTTCCAAGCTGTCGTGCTAAGGTTGCCAACTGCAAATTTTAGCATAAAAATCTGGTCGTTTAAGGCGGTCGGTGGCTGCGCGACACATATTATATTCTACGCAAAACTTGTTTACCATCTTTCACCATACATATATTTTTTAAATTAAGGTAAATGGTGGTAGTTATATGTTAGTTCTATCCTTAAAAAGTAGTTGTTTTCAGGTGAGACCAATTTTGCTTTATAAGAAACTGACCTGGAGTCAATGGTCCGTTCAACTATTAAATAGGTTTTTTTTTTATTTCCTTCCCTTTTAGAACTATATATATATACTATGGTTATTTCTATGATGGGGGCAATGGATTAGATTAATATAATTTAAGGAACCACTCAATTTTAAAAAATGAGTAAAAAACAAGGCAGAGATTTTATGTTTATTGAGAAAAGTGGAAAACAAAAAACGTGCATTCAAGGATAAAGCTAACCAAAGATGACTCTTTCATCACTTTCTTGCTTATTTGCTACAACTATACTAAAATGTCATTTTAGTGGAGGGACCAAGTGAGCCAGCCGCAGTTGACTTGGTTTGCTGCATCATCATCAATGCATAAAACATGATAATTTGATATTATTGTATACTTTTTCTCATTCTTAATTTGTATTCTTGAATTGTTTTTATGTTAATTTTATTTATGAAGAATATCATTTAATGATCTTTATTATGGATCACTTGTATAATCTACTAACACAAGTTGCAGTCTTGCACTTGCAAGAATTACAAAAAGGTCAAATTTTGACTCTAATTCATGGTCATGGGACATGCAACATGCATAAACTATGAAAACTTGGGGGAGAAAGTGAGGTTGGCATAATAAATGGCAAGTATAAATATCGATATAAATAGAAGGTACCCCAATGATCAGGAATGCCGATTGCCATCTTTATTACAGGTTGGTTATTGCAGATTTCATTGTGTTGATTAGTTAACAAATTTATGACTGACCAATTGGATGTGGTACCCTTTCACCTTAGTTTTTACTTCTTCTAGCTAATATCATTAATTCCCACCATCTCATGCATTTATTCATCCAATGCTACTAGAGAGTCTAATTTTCTTTAAAAGGCGGCTAATATGATAAAATAATGAAGATCCATTGGATCTCACTTACAAACATCCCATCGCATCGCATCGCATGAAACCAATAAAATGAAATCTATGGCCGATGATAATCAATTTAAACGACGCGACGCTAGCTCACCAAAATTTTGACCGCACCCTCATGTTTCTTGCAGATTTTACCATATTACGCAATTTTTCTTGCCAGCAAGAATCGTTGCTAACATCTTTTATTAATTTAATTAATTAAAAATAAAATAATCATTTGATATTATTATTTGATTAATCTTTAATAAATACCACTGATAAATCTTAACATTTTTAATAAATAATCATTGGACTAAATTTGAATATTAGAATCATTATTATTGAGAGGACTTAATCGAAATACTATCTTCTTCTCAAACAAAATTAGGCTCAAATCGTAAAATAAACAAGGGCACCATAGTTATATATATACCTTCTAATTGTGATTCAAATTTATACATGGAACTTTGTTTTGATTTAATTGTACACAATAAAATAAATATATTAATTTATTTTTATATTAGATAAATATAATTATTTATTATTAATATATACTATATATGAAATAAAATAATGTTATATCCACAATAATATTGATTTGTAAAATTTAAATAAAATAAAATTTTATATATAAAATATTCATATATCATACTTGTAAATAAAATAATTTTTAATTTTAATTTGAAAAAGGCTTTAATTTTTAATTTTATTTCTATTTATCCTCAAATTTTCACATTTAAAAAAGGGAAAGAAATAAATTTTTAATTAAACACCGACGCCACTCATCTCAAAATCCGGTATGGTAGACACACTACCAAGTTCTAGTAGACCCACATATTCATTCGTCCTGTCTGACTCTATAAATACCGTTCTCTATCTACCATTGCAGAATCTCAAACACTCTCCCAACCCCCATTTCTAAAGAAGAAGAAGAAGAAGCAGAAGCAGTTTTGCCCATTCCCCAACTTCCTCTTCTTCTTGCAAATTTTTAAGCTTTAATGGCCCAATCTACATTTGTTGCTGCTGTCTGCGTTCTTATTCTTTCGCATTCGTTCATATCAGTAGTGAAAGCCACAACCTTTACAATAGTAAACGAATGCAATTATGTCGTATGGCCTGGGATTCTATCAAACGCAGGTGTTCCAACGCTTCCCACCACTGGTTTCGCTCTCCAAAGCGGCGAAACCAAAGCCATTACTGCACCGGCATCATGGGGTGGTCGGTTCTGGGGTAGAACCCATTGCTCCGAGGATTCCACCGGGAAATTTTCCTGCCTTACCGGTGATTGTGGCTCCGGGAAGGTGGAATGTTCTGGAAACGGCGCTGCTCCGCCGGCGAGTTTAGCTGAGTTCACATTGGACGGTGCTGGCGGCCTCGATTTTTTCGATGTGAGTTTGGTCGACGGTTACAACATCCCTATGTTGGTTGTTCCACAGGGTGGCACGGGACAAAACTGTACCAACACCGGCTGCGTGGTTGACCTTAATGGCTCTTGCCCTTCCGAGCTGAAGGTGATGAGCTCCGACGGCACAGCTGGCGTCGCTTGCAAGAGCGCTTGCGAAGCTTTCGGCGACCCTCAGTACTGTTGCAGCGGCGCGTATGGTACACCCGATACTTGCAAACCGTCTTCGTACTCGGAGGTGTTTAAGACAGCTTGCCCACGCGCATACAGCTATGCCTATGATGATAAAACCAGTACCTTCACATGCGCCAACGCTGATTATACAATTACTTTCTGTCCTTCGCCTAACACTAGGTAAATTTGCTCCAAAACCCCCTTCAACTTTCTTTTTTTAACATTTAAGGTTAAAGGGATAAAGCAAAATTTAGTCCCTAAACTTGACAACTTTTCCTAACTTTGTCCATAAACAAATTTTTTTGTCCACATTAGTCTTTAACAAAATTTCCCACCTTAGTCTTAAAATTTGGTAACTTTTCCCAATTTTGGTCCATGTGATTGTGGTACTCTACTACTACATCATCACACAAAAAATCATATAATTTTAGGTGGTTGCGGGGATCAAAATTAATGATAATTGTTAAGTTCAGAGATTAATATAAATAAAAAAGAAGTTTAGGGACAAAATTAGAAAAAAATCAAGTTTAGGGACTTAATGATAACTTATCCCAACGTGAAAGGGCAATTTTGTCATGAAATGAACGTTGGCATCGAAGGGTGGTCTATCACTTACCGCGCAGCTTTTTCACGTTTGGTCTGCAAAAAAAAGGGATCTAATTTACTATCTTATGTCGGCTCTGCCACAGCTACCCGTTGAGTTACAGTAATTGGTTCTTTTTATGGATCAATGTATTGAGAGAGTGCACGCTCATCGAAGTAATTATTGTACTGTTGATAACGGGCAGTTTAGGGCAATAAAATAAATGCTTAACAATCTCTAGAAAAGACGTTATGTTCTGCTATGGACCATACTTTACTGGCACGTTACGTTATGCTATTGTCGTTTTCGGAGTCATTTTTTTTGTTTTAACGGTTAATTTTGGTACGTAAAATTTGCAGCCAAAAATCATCGCAAGAGCAACAAAACACGGAAACGACAACACCACCTCTTATCAACACCACGATGGTGTATGAAGGGGCATTGGACCAAAGTGTAGCATCACCCTCTTCCTGCACCCACGTGCTCGTAAACCTGGGCATCATTATGGCAATTTGGTGGTCGTGGCAACTCTTCTAACTCCTTTCACTAACTTCTTCTGTAGGGGGCCTTAAGCCGGCCCGGCCGGGTTCGGGCATTAGACTTACGAAAGTACTTTAAGATACAAGCAGAATATATAGAGATATAGAGTAAAGCCCCAGGCTAACTTTGTCCCCTTCAAGCACGGACATTGTTACGGTGTTAGGCGTAGGAGATTCTTTTTTAGGTTTAGTATTTATTGTAGGAGGGGAATGGGATTCATCTAATTGTTGGTTTCAGGAACTTATCAATAATAATATTTATTACCAGCTTTTGGCTTTATCCATTTTATATATTGTATTTATTTGAGAGAAAAATGAAATTATTTGAGATTAAACTCAAACTCTTACACCAATAACATGATGCTATAGTTATTTGAGCTTGTTTTGTCATTAAAAGAATGATAGATGAGTAATGGAATGGATAATGTATAAATAAAATGAGAGATATCTTATTATATTGCTGTTAAAAGGCGTGCATAGTAATGCTCTTTAATTAAGTGATGGATTATTTTATTTTATTTATGTCGGTATAGGATGCTGCTATACATTACTATTTTATATAGAGAGCTGAATTTTGTAAATTGGGATCGAAATTGTCAAGGCTATTGGACGGCACAAGTTGCTATAGTTGGGTTGCTCTTTCTTGAGGGAAAAAGAATGGTGGTGGTTGGTGGTGGCGGATAGAGCCCAGGAGTGTTGGTTCAAACTTCAAATAAGAAGAGTTGAAACTTTTAACTTATGTTTCATAAATTAACGTTTAAGCCATATGGTACAACAAAATTTTCAATTACATCCAAATACATGTGTTAGAGGCTTATAACCTTTTCTTTTATATAAATATTTTATAACTAATTTGAAAAAGATCGAAACATTGAAAACTCTCTTTGAAACCTTTAAATCTCACTTAATGTAAAAATAAACTCTAGTTGAATATTATACATCAAGCATCAATTTATTTCTTTCCGTCCAAGCAATAAACCATAAGCATATTGCATTCACATTTAATCCAACAATAATTAAATCGAACTTTAAGTTGGAATGTCCATTCGCATATATAATTGCAATATTGAGACAAGCCAACCTTCTTCCACACCATTTTCTCTTCATAAATTAAAGACCACCTCATTGAATTTTTTTTATTTTAAATATTATCTCAGAATTTCAATCATAAAAGCAACAATAATGAAAAGCCCTTTTCATACATATTAACAAGCAATCCCGTTTTAATTAGACCAAAATATAATATTTAAAAATTACTACTCTCGAGTGAGAAAAGCAAAATTAGCGAGCCGCCAAGCCATTCCAAGAGCAAAGGGTAGTACACCGAGTATGAATTATTTACCGAGGGAGGCTGCAATTTCTAATATTTATAAATTATTGATCTCGAGTGGGATTTTAGCTCTTTATTATTATATGCACGTTTCAAACAGACAAACAAAAGTGGCCTAATTTTATAACTAGTTGAAATTACGTTCCACTCTTATAAATAAATTTTTGGATTAATTCCATCGTATGTCCGTGAGATAGGGTTTAGATTTTAAAATATGTGGATCAAATAGTAAAATATGCATAAATTGTTGTTAAAGCGCCAACGTGTTTACAATTTGAATAGAATGTTTTATATATATGCTAATTGATGCTTAATACTTAAACTAACAGCTAGATTGATAGAGAGATATGGTTAATATAATATTGATATTTAATTTGAGGATTTAATTAGAAAATTCCAAAGTTGAAATTAAAGAAATGGGTGGTGCGGCGACATACAACATGTTGGCAGTCAAAGGGAACCCTATGTTTTGCGTTGAAGATGAGAGAAAACAATGGATCCTTTGTTTTGTTTTGTCAAACTCAAGATTCTCGTGTGCTTCTTATGGATAAGGTTACTTTTAGACTTTTGAATTAAAAGCTTCGGCCTTTTTTTGACTATGCAAGGCGGCTATACTGTTGGAAATGGCTAAATTATCGACAATTGCAATTTGGCAGGTCAATTTCTTTGGACTAGAAACTGGACTGGGTTATCACATCATTCTATTTATTGTATTTTGGACTGGGTTATCACATGTGCAAAACTCATCCTTCGACTAGTAATGAGCCATTTGTGTCTAATCTTTACTATGAATTTTAACTTTTAATTAAGCTATAATCCCTAGAGGAATTAATATATATTTTATCATCAAATTATTTTACATGTCTACTTTATATTTCTTAAGGATTATGTTCTTCGGGATTTATGACATTTCAAGAGTTTAAACATTAATATTTCTTATTACTGTACTCAACATTTGTTGATAATTATATATTCTGTAAAGTAAAAAAATTCATAGGCAGGATTCGAATGGTATTATAGATATATATGTCATGTAAGTTGTGCTTGTTAATTTTTATTATTTGATGTCATGTCGAAATAAAGTTTAAGTTAGGACTTTTAGGTACTTAATCTGTCTAGGCATCTAGTCAGCTTCTTCTTTATAGCGTGAATGAAGACCATGCATCTAAGTAAGAGCTTTTTGAGCAAATCCCCCCTAAAATCAAAGGCATCCACATCATATTGCTGTCCCTTCAAATATCCTCTTCAACTACCCTTAAAAAGAAATCTGTATTAAACTCAAAAGGCAATGTAGTCAAAAACTGTTTAGGTTCCTTTAATCTGGTATTTTCTTGTCCTATATATAGAACATGACATACCATCAACAAGGTGGCATGGACCCATTAACCCCATGCCATCCAAGGTATTTTATTTGAACATAATGTAAAATTGAGAAATAAAGGGGGCAAAAAAATAAATGTCTGTGTCTCTGCTTTAGAAGGTCTTCAAAAGCTTATTAAGAATTATCCAAATGGGGTACTTTACACGACGGATATATAACATGTGAGAGGACAAGTCCCTGAGATGTTGAAAACATGAAAAGACTGTCATGCTATGAGTGTTGAGACTTCAACAGTAATTTCTTTGACTGCAGAAGCTTAGCTAATTAAGGAAGTAAACTAAATTGAATTATGTTATGGAAGTTTCTGCTGGTTTATATGGCGCACGTGTAAATAAGTTTGGGTGCAGATACTTTTGAACATGCAACGTAGACATCTCACTATTGCATGTTTCTTTTTTACGTTTATACTTAAGATGATAATGATCTTAGTTATAAATATTAAATTTCCATTTTTTTATGTCAAACCCTTTTTTTCATGCTTATCGCGAAGCTGACCCAACAATAGGTTAATATGCATACATTTACATGGAGCCCAATATATTAACAAAGGACGGATGCCTGTAAATTAGAAGCCGTACAACAGACAAGGCCTGTCCAGTTGTTACTAAACTTACCATGTTTGTACCAGATCATTAGTAGAAGAACAATGAGAGTAGAAGCCTTGGATCTTATAATATGAAAAAAAGAAAGTATAATCTGAGGTATGATGCTAGGTTTTCATTCATTTTCATTGTACTCGAACCTTTTTCATCCTTACATCTTTATTCCATTGTTATTTAGATTCTTAATTAACTTAAGCATCGGAGAATATCAAATCTGTGAGTGAAATTTAATTAAATGTAACAATAATAGGTTTCTCTTTTCTTTTCTTTTTTCTCTTTAATATTAATTCATGATTTATGCTGAGAATGAAAAGACAGTGAGCAAAAGTGAAATGGTATTGAGTATGTTAGCAGGCGAGCCACAAAGGCTACAAGGCATGCAGCGGCAATGCTTGAGACGCGGAATTGGATCGAAATAATTACGAGCCAAATGATGATCACATATGAGGTCCCACGGTCAAACGGCTGCCACCGGTAACACCTACACCTTGACGCGGATCATCCTCTCTTTTGCTAGTCAATAAACAGAATGGGTTCCAACTTTTCTTTTCTCTGCCTTGTAATATATGGCATGCTTCATTTATAGATTGTAGTGAACCAAATCATGGTGCTAATTCCATATAACATCATCTTTCATTTCCATTTACAATTCAAGAGTGATGGCGTTTTAAGTGTAACACAATTTTTTCCATTGGTTTTTGCAAGATTTGACCCACTTTGTTTAACAAATTAATTATTATCCCTAGTGTGAATTTATATAAATAGATGAATCCATCAGTTTCTGTACAGGAATCTGATTCCTTTGAAAATTGATTAGAGCTTTACCCAAAACTGATAGCAACATATCCACCATATTCATAATTAAGGCTTCAAAGCTTATCCACATTTTAATTTACCTTTTATATATATGTCTGATTAATTATAGATGGGTACAAAATACAGTAAATAACAGAACCGAAAATAATTGAATAGAACAGGAAAGAATAGGGACAGAACATGTTGGTTAGGTGAATAAGTTGAAGCAGGTGATGTTTTGGGCAGTTTCATCAAACAGATAGCTTAATGAATTATATAAAATATATGGTTGGCACTAAATCTTAATCAAGGACTAGTATGCCAAGGAAATTATGGAAGATGATATGAGCTTATATAATATAAAAATAAAATAAATATTAATTAAATGGAATTTGAGGGGTCTTCTTAAAAATATATATAAGCTCACTCTAAAAGATAGTTAATTTACTTTATTTTCATCATTTTAAATTTTTAATTTAGTTATTTTAATTTAAATTGATTATTCAAACTAGTGACTCTTTTCTATTAATAAATTACCGCGACATGGTAATTGTATTAACTTTAACTAAAACTTAAAAACCACACTATAATTAACCCAAAATACTTTTTTCCTCTGTGGAAAAATATATGGAAAAAGTAAACATATATATAACTCTCCCTCACCCACCGGATGCCCAAAGCTCAAGTCAGAGCTTATCCTCTGACAGGCGGTACAATGATGGGTGAAGGTCCAGGCGAGCGTAACGAATTATGGAAGTATTAAACATAAAATTTGGAGCTGTTGCCAACATTTTCATTCCAAAATCCTGCTATAACAAAACCACTTGTAGTGGTAATTGATATAAATTAGGTGTTGAAGGCCCATAATGGAACACCACAGGACACATGTCTAGCTTTTGGAACTCCAAGGAAATGAGGCATAAATGCATTAAACAGAAATTCCAGATTAAAGCAAAAGAATGGTTTGTTTTTTTCCATTTTGGTAGTTGCTTATGTTGTCGCTTGGACAAGGTTTATGCATGATTAGCATGTCGATACATATGTGTGAACTTATTACATTATATCCACAAGCCTCTCAATGGCCTAAAAAGATGACGGAAAATACCTTGACCCAATCACTGCTGCTGGAATTTGAAAAGATAAACCTAAAACGACATTTGGGTTGGTGTAGTAAAATTACGTTGTCTTTTTTCTTGCTTGTAAATTACCAACTACCAAGTAGATTTTGCTCCAACCTTTGGGATAAACAAACAAATTAAATCATTTCTTTTGACGACTCCTGTTTATCATCACTCTTCCACCCCTTAAACTAACCTTTTTCTTCTTCTACATGTTCATCATCACTCCACCAATGCACCCTTCTTTTTCTTCCGACAAATTCAAATATATTTAGTTCATTTACCTGCGAAATTTCACTGCAGATATGGATCTGTTCTTCTCCACTTGTTTATTTAGTCTTCTCTCCATGTTACAAGGTAACATTTCACTTTTCAGCTTGATTTATATTTTGTACATTAACATAACATTGCCTGCCATTTTTGCAGGGATTTCGGGGACTACATTTACAGTAGTGAATAAATGTGATCATACAGTTTGGCCTGGCATTCTCGGCAACTCGCAGTTAGATACCACCGGGTTCGAGCTACTAACAGGCGGGTCACGATCCATCCAGGCACCGCCTAGTTGGTCTGGTAGATTTTGGGGCAGAACCGGATGCATATCGGACCAGAATACGGGTCAACTCACCTGCCAAACTGCTGACTGTGGCTCCACCCAAATGGAATGCAATGGCAAAGGTGCGACCCCACCGGTCACCTTAGCTGAGTTCACGATCGGGTCGGGTACCCAGGATTTCTACGACGTTAGCATAGTGGATGGATATAATTTGCCGATGTTAGTGGAGCCGAGCAGTGGTTCAGGCACGTGCTTGTCGACGGGGTGTGTTAATGATTTGAACCGGCAGTGCCCGGATAAGTTAAGGGCTCAGTCGGGTCAGGCTTGTAAAAGTGCCTGTGAGGCTTTTGGGAAGCCTGAGTATTGCTGCAGCGGCGCGTATGCTTCACCGGACGCGTGCAAGCCGTCTTCTTATTCGGAGATGTTTAAAGCGGCTTGTCCGAAATCGTATAGCTATGCATACGATGATGCTACGAGTACGTTTACGTGTACAGCTTCTGATTATACGATTACATTCTGTCCTTCATCCACAAGGTAAGCATTAAGGATAGAATTATTAATAATATTCCAATATTTTAATTCACAATACATCTCTAAACTATAAGCTAAATTCTAAATTAGTCCATAATTTTTAAAAAATTTCAATTAAATCTACGGTTTCAAACAATTAGGTCTATTTGTTAACTCAACAGTCAATTTTGATGGTAAATGTTAGCTTAGAGCATTTCTAATCATATGGCTACACTAACAGAAAGATCCAAATTTGAATGAACCAAAGATTGATATATTCGCGTCTTGAAAAAAAAGGTTAACTATTTAGGGCTTGTATTTGGAAATAACTCACACATTGGGGTTCGAACTAGGTAATTTTTTCCATTTTAAGGCTTGAACCTTGTTTTTGTCCAAGTTAACTCTTGAACTTGACAATTATTCCTACATCGAGACTTGAAATTTAATATTTTCAAAAAAATATCAAGAACTAACTTAAATAAAAAAAAATACAAGCTTTTATATGAGAATAATTATCAAGTTCGGAAACTAACTTGAATAATAGAAATTTAGAACTTAGAAAAAAAAATGTAAATTCCAATGTGGCGACAATCATGAAATTCAGGGCCTAACTTTCCTTGTATGAAAAAAAAAATGCTAAAATGAAACAGCTTGGTTCCACTTTGTATCAAAATAAAATCTCCTTTTAAACCATTGCTGTAGTTTCTGAAAGGTTACATAAATATCTCGCTTCAATATTAACAGTTTTGGTGTTGTAATTTCTATTTGTACAGTAAAAAATCAGCAAGCAATACAGCCCCAGCAGCAGCAACAACAAAAGGGACGACAAGCCCCATATATGGATCAATTACAGGGTCAGGAGAGGTCCCAGCAGACGTCAATATTAGCTCATGGTTTCCTTATTTTCTTACAGGACAGTCTTCCAGGACTGTTTCTTCCTCAGTTTCCCACAACACACTGTTGGCGTCAGCCATTTCCTTTCTCTTCCTCTCATCTCTTGATTTTAGTCATACTTATAACTTTCTCCAAACGTAAAAGCGTAATGTGGAAATTAATTTGCTTAATGAACATTATACTACTGTTGAAGTCCAATTTATTTTTCCAGAGACCATGTGTATAGGAAGCAAAAGGGTTAATTCAATCAAACCTCTCTGAACTATCGCATTTAAATTGATTACAATATTTTAAAATGTTTTAATTGAGAATTAGTATCATATCATCATGTCTTTTCATTAGTCTAGCCGTTAATTTAGATACTAAATAAAAATTCAAATCTAACATATACTATTTTTAAAGCATACTGAATTAAATTGTAAACACGTGTGCTTATGATTAGACTTGACCTATTAAAAAACGTAAAATTTAAAATGATTATTAATTTTTGACAAGTCATATTCAATCTATTTATGAGATAGGTACAAATATTCTTATAATTTAATTCATATGCTTTAAATATACTTCATGCTAGATTCGAGCAGATATCTAACACCCAAACTATTTTAAAATTTAAATTGCATGAGAATGCGGGGTTGGAAGAGAGTTGTACTCCAAAAGCAACAAATGAGAAGAAGTGTAGTCATTACTTTTAATTGATTAAGAAAGCATTTGAAGCAAAAGAAAGTGTCTACTTTACTGGGAATCTGAGCAAACACTGAAAAGGAAAAATACCACTTTGCTGGAATTGCAAGCTTGGTGGTTTGATGATTTAATTTAAGCTTGCAATGGAGTTGTATATGGTGTTAAACATTAAAAAAAGCTGCCTTTAAGATTCCTTCTTCAGTGGGGTTGAGACGGTGGATGATGATAAATTGGCAACTTCAGATTCTCATCTACGAAGGGACTGTTGCTCTCTACACTTTCTTTCCAATTTTCTAGTGTGGTCCGAAGCCAAAACCTTCCCTATTTTAGCACAAGCGACAGAGACTATGGTTAAGCCGCAAACGAGAAACTGCTTTCTAAGGCCAATAATGTAGCAGCATTTTGTGGCTTTTTAACAAAGATTCTTCAGTTTGGGCTCGTGTTTCAATCACTGCGTTCCACGAAATAAGCAGTGTCTCAAAGAATGAAATTGTAGTAAGGCCGCAAAAGTTGCAAGAGCCGACAATTCGGGGCATTTTTCAAGTAAAACGGTTTCCCTTCATCCACTGAAATTGCATAACAATACAAGATATAATCTTAAGCAATGGAAGTTGACCATGTTGACAGATGATAAGATCGAAACAACCATATATCAATACGCGAAAATCTTAAGAGCACTGCGGTGCATTAAAAGAGCAAAAATTGCAGACAGATTAATTTCACAGTCGACTATGGTTTACATATATTCTACTAACTAATGTTTCCCTTTATCCAAGTTTCAGACTTGAAAATGCATGTTACAGTTCCTTCGGCTTGTCATCAGAGGGTAAAACTAACTCAAAAGGCATGTCCCCGAGGTTTCAGGCAATCTACAACTCATCTTTGACTGCACTGTCTTTTGTCTCCGACTCTGTCTCGGTTTCTTCTACATCATCATCATCCTCAATTGTTGCATCGGGACTGATATTTAGGCTAGATTTCACTGAGCTGTAGATGCGTGAAGCAAAATCCTTGGGTTCGGGTAGATTGAAACCACTCTCCATTAGAGCCGTCTGGTAAATAAGCTGAGCTGTTTGCTTCACACCCTCATCCTGTAAGATCCACCAAATGATTTCATCAAATTAAGCAAAACTGAATACCGACTCATCAAACATGCATGTTACTGTTTACATATACAGATAGGTACCTCAGAGTCCTTGGCAACTCTCTCACGAAGCTCCTTGATGATTGGGTGTCTTGGGTTAATCTCTAGGATCCTCTTGCCGCGCATGTAAGCTTGCTTGCTAGAATCAGACAGGGTTTGAGATTGCATGATTCTCTCCATATTAGCACTCCATCCGTATTTTGATGTAACGACCACACAGGGAGTGTTGTCCAAACGGTTGCTTATCTTCACTTCATCAACATTATCACTAGCAAGTGCATTCTTCCACCATTTGGTTAGTTCCTTAAATGACTCCTTGAGTTCTTTGTTCTTTTCTTTCCCGATTTTCAGGCCCTCCTTGGATACATTTTGGAACTGCTTTCCCTCATAATCCATAAGGTATTGCATCAGGTACTCATCAACAGGATCAGTGAAGAAAATAACCTGGAAACAACGTAGGTCATTAGAACCCAAGCGCAGATAGAAAAAGAGATACAAATTAAGTAAAAGGGAAGATGAGAAAAGTTGGTTCGGAATGCTTTAGCAGTTACCTCGTAATTTTTCTTCTTAAGCCTCTCCAAGAATGGAGATTTTTCTAATTGTTCCTTGCTGGTTCCTGTAATGTAGAATATATCTTTCTGTCCGGATTTCATCCTTGAGATGTACTGATCAAGTGATGTCAATTTACCATCCGACTTGGTGCTGCAAGGCAATTCATACACTATTACTCATTAGTTACTAGCAGAAAAGTGATTATCATGTGCAAAGAATGCTTCTGTTTGGACTCGATTAAAAGGAAAAACAAATCAAGGCCAAATACTTGTTTTTAAGTTTCAGGATCCAAACCAATCCAAATAATGCTGTTTGGTCTTACACACAACTGAAATTTGACGCTTTTAAACCAATCAAATTAATCAGTTCAGTTCGGGTTCTTGATTTTACCCATACAATGCTCATGCCTAAATACCATATACAAAGTTAAATACCTCTCAAATCGAAGGAGTTTTGCCAAGCGATTTCTATTGGTTGCATCCTCAATGATACCGAGTTTAATGGATTTTCCAAATTCATTCCAGAACTTGGTGTATTGTCCCTTTTTCTCGTCATCATCACCAGATGTTTCCACTTCTGCATACCCATCATATTCAGTATCAATATTCACCCAGAAATAACTAGGAATAGAATAGTTTCATTGTCAAAGGCTAGTGGTAGGCAAAGTCTAGGCGGTGAAGTATTAGCAAATTAAATTTAATTCTATAAGGAATCAATATACAATACCTTTCTCATCTTTTCCACTCGACTCATCAGGATCCTCCTCGGCAATTTTACGAATCATATCAAGGGCTTTCCTGATGAGTTTTTTCTTGATTGTTTTCAAACTGCTGTGGGCTTGCAGCATCTCTCTTGACACATTGAGAGGCAGAGTATCAGAATCAACAAGACCCTGCTCAACAGGTAAACAATAAGAAACAACTCAGAAAACTCATTAGTGAAGATTCAAGTCAACTAAAATAACTTGGAATGTCTTCTATTACCTTCAAGAAGCTAAGATACTTCGGCAAAAGCTCATCAAATTCTTCAGAGATAAAAACTCGTCGAACATACAACTTCAAGTTGGCTTTATTGGTGTTATAGTAACTCTCATATAGATCCTGAGGAGCCTTAGGAGGCACAAACAAAACGGCCTTGAACTCGACATCACCTTCAGCAGTGAAGTGGCTCCAGGCCAAGGGCTTCTCATCACTAAAGTCCTGCAGAGAAGCAGAAATATGCATCGATAAATGATAGAAACTTCTCTATAATGCTTTCGGTACTATGGAGCTAGAAAATATATGGAAAATTACCTTTGCTAGAGAGTGATAGAATTTCGTGTATTCTTCATCTGTCACCTCCTTTGGACTGCGCAACCATATGGCTTTAACATCATTCAGAAGTTCCCATTTATAAGTAGTTTCCTTCACCTTCTTTGTCTTTGATTTCTTTTCAGCATCATCATCCTCACTTTTCTCGGCATCTTCATCTTCTCCTTCCTCGGAAGAGCTGCTATCGGCTGTTTGTGGAAATAAAAGAGAAGGAAACCAAAAACTATAATCAGTTAATCACAACATGCCTACTCTTACAGCATTAAGGAAAAAGACAAGTTTTAAATAAACACTAACAGGCTAGCTAATACATACAGGTTTCCTCCTCATCACTTGGCTCATCTTCATCTGCAGGTACCTCAACATCAACCTCTTTGCTTGCCCAGATATAGATGGGGAAGTTGATGAACTCAGAATATTTCTTCACCAACTCCTGCAGATGAGAAACACAGCATGCTTTGTTAGCATATCTTCAAAAGGCCAAGTTTAAGTAAATACATCAAATTACAAGTTCATGGAAATAACAATTCAAAGGATGGTAACATAATAGAAAATATTTCACAAATGAAAATCAGCATACGCAAAGAATAGGCTATGTAAACAAGAAAAGTTCAAGTTGCTAACCTTCAATTTGCTTTCCTCCAAATACTCCTGAGCTTCATCCCTAAGATGCAATCTAATCTCAGTCCCACGTCCAAGTGGTTCATTCCAAGTATCCTCGGAAATTGCAAATGCCCCATCCGCCTTTGATTCCCATACATACCTGAAGAGAAAAACATATTAATCAAATAATTATTCAACAATCGGTCAAACATTACCATAAGAACTACATTGAAGCTAGAAGACTCACTGTTTGTCATCATTGTGTTTACTAATGACTTCGACATAGTCAGCTACAAGATATACGGAGTAGAACCCAACTCCAAACTGCCCAATCAGATTAAGGTCTCCACTGGATTGCATTTTCTCAACGAATGCTGCACAAAAAAGATAATAACAATAACTTCAGTTTATGTAATCTATACTTAATCAAATATAACTCTACTTCTGCAATATCAAATATAAAGATTTAGTTACCAGAAGTTCCAGATTTCGCAATTGTTCCCAAGTTCTTGATTAGATCTTCTTTTGTCATTCCTATACCTCTGTCGCGAAGGGAAAGAATCTTCTTCTCTTTGTCCAACTTAATCTGCAATTTCATTGCATTTTTAAGGCTCAGCAACGACATTATACACCAGGATCATTCTAATTAAACGGTAACCGGAGTTCTCTGTAATTAAATTTCAATAAGATAAAGTTTTAGTTTGAAGAACTGACCTGGATATCCAGCTTGGAAGTGTCGCCTTCACCCAAAACTTCTTTGTCTGTGAGTGAAAGGAACCTAATCTTGTCCAGTGCCTTAAATTAAAACAAAAACAATGATTCAACATCGAGTTCGAAACAATTACTGAAAACAATTCAAAGAAGGAAAAACATAAAACTTACATCAGAAGCATTGGAGATCAACTCCCTCAGGAAAATATCCTTGTTGCTATAAAGAGAATTGATAATGATATCCATAAGCCGAGACACTTCAGCTTGGAACTCAAACTTCTCCGCATTATTGCGAAGCGATCTCGAAGAGATGGATTCCGATTCCCTAGTAAGAACATTCGGATTCAAAATTCAAGTAAACAAAAAGAACAAAGTAATGAAAAGTATATTCCAAAACAAAAATTATGCTACCTTTTAACTACATCAGAATCAGTTTGTAAGCCATGAGGCACAGCGCCGATCTTTTCCTCGACTTTAGGAGGATCTACAGCTCCTTCCTCGGCATTTGCTTGTACTTTTCTCCCTGAAACAAGTGTAGATCCGGATTCAGCATTTCACAAGCCAGAAAAATAAAAAGAAAAAGGATAAGCAGCGTAAGCTTACCATGATCTGAGAGGAGACTGAGAAGGCAAAGAAGAACCAAAGCGGAAGGGATCGCCCACTTCCTCATAGTTTGCTCAGGCCACCTTTGTTTGTTTTTTTTTTTTTTGAAATCTAGTAGCTTTGCCTTCAGTGCAGGATTGAGAGTTCTTATATAAGCGGGGGTTTTAGCGATGTTTTTTGCGATGGAAAAGAGTTGTTGGCGCCAGCGTGGAGGATCTAACGGCTCATGATTTAGTTTGTTGACACGTGGCATGATTTTATTGGTTTAGATTTGTTTCTTTGACGTGGCCGTGTGTTATGGGCAGGCAGGCCCCATATCAGACGACTTCAACTCTTTAGTCAACTTGACCTGATGATCATCAAATGATCGAACGACTCGGCTTTGCTGTAAACGTTGCTTAATATGCTTGGAGGTGTATGAATCCCGGTTTCTAGATTGTTCTTTATTACTATCCTTGCCTTACAGTTCTGTGTATTTTCCTTCTCTTTTCCATGTAGATCTATCTCTTCTCTTCTGTAAATCAATTTATACATTAAATAAATGTATCCTTTTATTAAAGAAAATAGCTAAATTAGTTTTTATATAATGGGTTAAAAAGTAAATTGATTTACTGGTGAAGTGAAAAACTTTTAGAGGTCGAAAGTAAATTGTAATTTTATGATAGTAAAAATATAATTTTACAATTTTAATATTATATCTTTTAATTTTTAAAGAATTAAATCAAAATTTTATCATTTATAGGAGGGCCATAGTGTAATTTTATTTTTATTAATTTAATTTTTAAAAGATTTAAATGATTTTATTTATGTTAGGGGTCGAGGCCATTGCCAACCTTTTAGCTATCCCTATTTCTATTAAAAATTCATCCAATTGTAATATTAAAAACTAAGATGGATGGGAGAATATCCATACAATGTCATATGACATGTTACATATAACTCGTAGTGAGGTATAGAGACCAATTTTAGTAGTAAAATAGATAATTCTTAAATCTAATATATAGTAACTAATTTAATTTTTAAGATAAAATAGTAAAATATAATTTGACTTTAGCATAGGATGTCCTGAGCTATTATCGGAAATATTTGTTTCTATGATATTTCACTTAAATAAAAATTATTACATCCTAAAAACTATCAATAGGTATGTATCTATGTATTTATAATTTAAATTTGTCTGAATTGAATTTATTGATCCTGCAATAAATACAATCGCACTGACAAGGTAAAAAACTTGATTAAAAATAAGATTCGCTTTAGCTTTTATAATTACAATGTTTTAATTTGTGAATTTTGACCAACCGAACCAAATTAAATAACACTTACAGAATAAGGCATCATGGAATTAGAACAGTTGGCCTCCGTGAAAATCCATTAATCAGATGTGAGAAATTACTTGATTCTGTATTTTCAACACAGATTTTAAATGTGGACAGAAAAACAAAAGAAAGCATGCAATTATCCAAATATTGACCGCCATGACCATTCATGCATTTGGATGAGTGATGCAAGAGAGGTAATAAAAGCTCTCAAAAGATAACAAAGCACAATACAATCAAGTTTTTTCTTCCTCTATCACTGGAATGAGGACAAACTTTTGCTATTTGAGTTTTAGTGCATGATACATAGGTACCAATAGGCATGATATAGACAGAACTTGCGCTACCATGATCGTAGTGTTCAAGGAGGTCGTGAGAAGTTGGGTGAGAAAGGACATTATGTCAGACAACTACAGACTATCGAAGTCTAGTATCACTAAAACCCCCATTAGCCAGGGAAAGTGTTAGAAGTTCTTGGGACTGAAAAGACTGCCTTGTATGATGTACTAGAAATCAAAGCGGATCTCCAAATGTAAACCAAAGATCATTAATGAAACTCCTCATGCACTAGGCATCCCTAGAACAGTGCTCTTACATGTAGAACCGCAGGTTCTTTTACTTCTAAAACAGACTATCGTCATCAAAATTAAAAAGAAGCCACCATAATATACCTTCCAAACAAGCTAATCATGCAAACCAGTATATACTGTCAACAAAAACACATTCCACAGACAAAATCGATGAGACTTCTCAACACTCGAAATGAAAGAACTACGTAAAATTTCTTTTTATCCTAGTTTCAGACTTGAAAATGCATGTTACAGTTCAATCGGGAATGTCTTCAGAGGGTAAAACAAACTCAAAGAGTATATATCCTCGAGGTTTCAGGAAATCTACAACTCATCTTTGACTGCACTGTCTTTTGTCTCCGACTCTGTCTCGGTTTCTTCTACATCATCATCATCCTCAATTGTTGCATCGGGACTGATATTTAGGCTAGATTTCACTGAGCTGTAGATGCGTGAAGCAAAATCCTTGGGATCGGGTAGATTGAAACCACTCTCCATTAGAGCCGTCTGGTAAATAAGCTGAGCTGTTTGCTTCACACCCTCATCCTGTAAGATCCACCAAATGATTTCATCAAATTAAGCAAAACTGAATACCGACTCATCAAACATGCATGTTACTGTTTACATATACAGATAGGTACCTCAGAGTCCTTGGCAACTCTCTCACGAAGCTCCTTGATGATTGGGTGTCTTGGGTTAATCTCTAGGATCCTCTTGCCGCGCATGTAAGCTTGCTTGCTAGAATCAGACAGGGTTTGAGATTGCATGATTCTCTCCATATTAGCACTCCATCCGTATTTTGATGTAACGACCACACAGGGAGTGTTGTCCAAACGGTTGCTTATCTTCACTTCATCAACATTATCACTAGCAAGTGCATTCTTCCACCATTTAGTTAGTTCCTTAAATGACTCCTTGAGTTCTTTGTTCTTTTCTTTCCCGATTTTCAGGCCCTCCTTGGATACATTTTGGAACTGCTTTCCCTCATAATCCATAAGGTATTGCATCAGGTACTCATCAACAGGATCAGTGAAGAAAATAACCTGGAAACAACAAAGGTCATTAGAACCCAAGCGCAGATACAAAACGAGAAATAAATTAAGTAAAAGGGAAGATGAGAAAAGTTGGTTCTGAATGCTTTAGCAGTTACCTCGTAATTTTTCTTCTTAAGCCTCTCCAAGAATGGAGATTTTTCTAGTTGTTCCTTGCTGGTTCCTGTAATGTAGAATATATCTTTCTGTCCGGATTTCATCCTTGAGATGTACTGATCAAGTGATGTCAATTTACCATCCGACTTGGTGCTGCAAGGCAATTCATACACTATTACTCATTAGTTACTAGCAGAAAAGTGATTATCATGTGCAAAGAATGCTTCTGTTTGGACTCGATTAAAAGGAAAAACAAATCAAGGCCAAATACTTGTTTTTAAGTTTCAGGATCCAAACCAATCCAAATAATGCTGTTTAGTTCTACACACAACTGAAATTTGACGCTTTTAAACCAATCAAATTAATCAGTTCAGTTCGGTTTCTTGATTTTACCCATACAATGCTCATGCCTAAATACCATATACAAAGTTAAAAACCTCTCAAATCGAAGGAGTTTTGCCAAGCGATTTCTATTGGTTGCATCCTCAATGATACCGAGTTTAATGGATTTTCCAAATTCATTCCAGAACTTGGTGTATTGTCCCTTTTTCTCGTCATCATCACCAGATGTTTCCACTTCTGCATACCCATCATATTCAGTATCAATATTCACCCAGAAATAACTAGGAATAGAATAGTTTCATTGTCAAAGGCTAGTGGTAGGCAAAGTCTAGGCGGTGAAATGTTAGCAAATTAAATTTAATTCTATAAGGAATCAATATACAACACCTTTCTCATCTTTTCCACTCGACTCATCAGGATCCTCCTCGGCAATTTTACGAATCATATCAAGGGCTTTCCTGATGAGTTTTTTCTTGATTGTTTTCAAACTGCTGTGGGCTTGCAGCATCTCTCTTGACACATTGAGAGGCAGAGTATCAGAATCAACAAGACCCTGCCCAACAGGTAAACAATAAGAAACAACTCAGAAAACTCATTAGTGAAGATTCAAGTCAACTAAAATAACTTGGAATGTCTTCTATTACCTTCAAGAAGCTAAGATACTTTGGCAAAAGCTCATCAAATTCTTCAGAGATAAAAACTCGTCGAACATACAACTTCAAGTTGGCTTTATTGGTGTTATAGTAACTCTCATATAGATCCTGAGGAGCCTTAGGAGGCACAAACAAAACGGCCTTGAATTCGACATCACCTTCAGCGGTGAAGTGGCTCCAGGCCAAGGGCTTCTCATCACTAAAGTCCTGCAGAGAAGCAGAAATATGCATCTATAAATGATAGAAACTTCTCTATAATGCTTTCGGTAGTATGGAGCTAGAAAATATATGGAAAATTACCTTTGCTAGAGAGTGATAGAATTTCGTGTATTCTTCATCTGTCACCTCCTTTGGACTGCGCAACCATATGGCTTTAACATCATTCAGAAGTTCCCATTCATAAGTAGTTTCCTTCACCTTCTTTGTCTTTGATTTCTTTTCAGCATCATCATCCTCACTTTTCTCGGCATCTTCATCTTCTCCTTCCTCGGAAGAGCTGCTATCGGCTGTTTGTGGAAATAAAAGAGAAGAAACCAAAAACTATAATCAGTTAATCACAACATGCCTACTCTTACAGCATTCAGGAAAAAGACAAGTTTTAAATAAACACTAACAGGCTAGCTAATACATACAGGTTTCCTCCTCATCACTTGACTCATCTTCATCTGCAGGTACCTCAACATCAACCGCTTTGCTTGCCCAGATATAGATGGGGAAGTTGATGAACTCAGAATATTTCTTCACCAACTCCTGCAGATGAGAAACACAGCATGCTTTGTTAGCATATCTTCAAAAGGCCAAGTTTAAGTAAATACATCAAATTACAAGTTCATGGAAATAACAATTCAAAGGATGGTAACATAATAGAAAATATTTCACAAATGAAAATCAGCATACGCAAAGAATAGGCTATGTAAACAAGAAAAGTTCAAGTTGCTAACCTTCAATTTGCTTTCCTCCAAATACTCCTGAGCTTCATCCCTAAGATGCAATCTAATCTCAGTCCCACGTCCAAGTGGTTCATTCCAAGTATCCTCGGAAATTGCAAATGCCCCATCCGCCTTTGATTCCCATACATACCTGATGAGCAAAACATATTAATCAAATAATAATTCAACAATCGGTCAAACATTACCATAAGAACTACATTGAAGCTAGAAGACTCACTGTTTGTCATCATTGTGTTTACTAATGACTTCGACATAGTCAGCTACAAGATATACGGAGTAGAACCCAACTCCAAACTGCCCAATCAGATTAAGGTCTCCACTGGATTGCATTTTCTCAACGAATGCTGCACAAAAAAGATAATAACAATAACTTCAGTTTATGTAATCTATACTTAATCAAACACAACTCTACTTCTCCAATATCAAATATAAAGATTTAGTTACCAGAAGTTCCAGATTTCGCAATTGTTCCCAAGTTCTTGATTAGATCTTCTTTTGTCATTCCTATACCTCTGTCGCGAAGGGAAAGAATCTTCTTCTCTTTGTCCAACTTAATCTGCAATTTCATTGCATTTTTAAGGCTCAGCAACGACATTATACACCAGGCTCATTCTAATTAAACGGTAACCGGAGTTCTCTGTAATTAAATTTCAATAAGATAAAGTTTTAGTTTGAAGAACTGACCTGGATATCCAGCTTGGAAGTGTCGCCTTCACCCAAAACTTCTTTGTCTGTGAGTGAAAGGAACCTAATCTTGTCCAGTGCCTTAAATTAAAACAAAAACAATGATTCAACATCGAGTTCGAAACAATTACTGAAAACAATTCAAAGAAGGAAAAACATAAAACTTACATCAGAAGCATTGGAGATCAACTCCCTCAGGAAAATATCCTTGTTGCTATAAAGAGAATTGATAATGATATCCATAAGCCGAGACACTTCAGCTTGGAACTCAAACTTCTCCGCATTATTGCGAAGCGATCTCGAAGAGATGGATTCCGATTCCCTAGTAAGAACATTCGGATTCAAAATTCAAGTAAACAAAAAGAACAAAGTAATGAAAAGTATATTCCAAAACAAAAATTATGCTACCTTTTAACTACATCAGAATCAGTTTGTAAGCCATGAGGCACAGCGCCGATCTTTTCCTCGACTTTAGGAGGATCTACAGCTCCTTCCTCGGCATTTACTTGTACTTTTCTCCCTGAAACAAGTGTAGATCCGGATTCAGCATTTCACAAGCCAGAAAAATAAAAAGGAAAAGGATAAGCAGCGTAAGCTTACCATGATCTGAGAGGAGACTGAGAAGGCAAAGAAGAACCAAAGCGGAAGGGATCGCCCACTTCCTCATAGTTTGCTCAGGCTACCTTTGTTTGTTTGTTTTTTCTTTTTTTTTGAAATCTAGTAGCTTTGCCTTCAGTGCAGGCTTGAGAGGTCTTATATAAGCGGGGGTTTTAGCGGTGTTTTTGAGATGGGAAAGATAGTGTTAATTGGTTATTGGCGCCAGCGTGGAGAATCTAACGGCTCATGATTTTTTTGTTAGGACGTGGCGGGAGTTTATTGGTTCCAATTTGGTTCTTCGACGTGGAGAGAAGGCCGTGCGTTTTGGGCACGCAGTCCCCATATCAAACGACTTGAACTCTTGAGTCAACTTGATCTGATGATCATCAAACAAAGGAATCATCAAACAAACGAACAACTTGGGTTTCTTGTAAACGTGGCGTATTATGATTGGAAGTGTATAAATTACGATTTCTAGATGGTTCTTATCGACTATTCTTGCCTTAAAAGTTCTGCGTGGTTTCCTGGTCTTCCCCATTTTGATGTTTGGGATCAATAAAAAAGTATTTGTCTCTTTGGTATTTCACTTCAATTAAAAATATTAATTGAACCCCGTTCTCAAACTATAAATACGTGTTTATGTATTTGTAACTTGATTAAATTAGAATTTGATTTATACATTAAGTTCAAATTAATCTTGAATAGAATCGTGCTTATAATTTGATTAATATAATTTTTTTTATGAATGACAAATTCATTAATCTAAGAATGTAATTAAAACTATTAGAAAAAAAACAAACACTGTGCAGTAACTGTTAATACAATATTAATATAAAGTAAATTAGAACATTTTTTTACTAATACAATATTAATATACAGTCAATTAGAAAATGATAATTTGAGGACATTAAGTATAATTAAGCCTTTTAAAAACTAAGATCATTCACGTATAAACTGTTGTTGCCAAAAGGAGAGAAAATGGTAGTGTTTAGTTTTCTGGACCTTTGTGTTGCATCATGGAAAATATGTTACAACTACAATGAACCTAGCCTTGTGTGGTTGCAATGGCCTTCAATGGAACAGAAAAAAGAAAACAAGACGGTAAGGTAAAACTAGAACAATTAAAACCTATTTTCCTTCCCTTCAGCAATCAATCTTATGAATTACATTACATTCCTGATTCCCTATTTAACTCAGTTCAAACTCCCCTCCTACGAAGCCAATGGGTTCTTTGATTTTCCAGGTATCCTTGCAAAGCAAGCATCAATTAGCTTGGACATAACTCATCCCAAGAGAAGGGGCAGCATAAATATGACCTTGCTAGTTCCATGGAAATTGCTGCTCTCTGTAGTTGATTTGCTTTTGGCTGGCTCCCAACGACTATCTGGTTCCTTCCCTTTTTGCACCAACTCCGGAACTAGAGGAGGGTTGAGTATTCACACTCAAATGCTCGACAGGCATGAAAGGCTGCCTTAAACTCATGAAATCTCTATTTCCTCCCTCAATTGCTAAACCAGAATTTAAATCGAAATTTGGTCGTGAGGGGACCAAACCATTTAAACCAACATTTGGGTTGTTCGTGCCCATAATGAACTGTGGTTGAGTGTATGCTGGAGGAACGGCATATGTAGAGCCCATTGTTTGAGGCACAACAGTTGCTCTTGAATCTCTTGAATCAACCATATACGGGATTGAACCACTAGCCCCATAAATGGCAGAAGAGAAGGAAATAGTTGGTGCCATAGCCACTCCATTATAACTGAATGCAGGAGAATGTGAATATGGCATATTGGGACTTAACCCCAGAAAACCTCCTGTCCTTGTGATGTTTGCATCTCTTGCAGGCTCAAAGGCCTTGCCATGTAGCAAGGATACAACCTGAGGAATGGAATCCTTCCTATTGACTTCCACTCTTGTTCCCATCAGAGAAATAACAGGATCATTTGGTTTAGGCCCTCCACCATATGCATTAACATTTTGGGAACATATACCATGATAAGGCCTTTGTTCTGAGGCATCATTGTGACTGTATGGTCTGTCATTCAAGTCAATGTTCCTCATAGAAGGTTGCATTGATGATGATGACAGAGCAGGTGATGGGTTATGGTGCCCATTCATGTTGTACAAGAACCGTCCCTCTACTTTTGAGTCTAATGATGAAGCATCAACATCATCGTTGATACAGTTTAAATCCAGTTTAAGTCTCTTGGATTTTCTTGGACTCACTTCAAGTGAAGACTCTATGGAATTGAGGCTTGACAAGGCTGTAACCTGTTTGCCTGACATTAGTTCAGCACCTTTTTCATCACCAGCTTCAGCAACATTAAGATCAAAATCAATGCAATCCATCCTCTGTTTTGTGCTACTGCTTGTTCCCCCAAGAGAGAGAGTTTTTTCACCATCAGAATTTCGACAAGCTGATGCTGGGCGAAAAGCACTTGTGGCGGCAGATCCTTTCCATCCGAGAGCCCCCTCAAACTGTAGAGGAGCTACAGGAAAGCCAAGAGCAGCTGCTGCCCTTGAAGCAGAAACCACTGAAACGGGGGTGGAGATGGAATTGACTGTTTGTTCTACATCATCAGAACAGATTTCCTGGTTCAGGTCAAACTCACATAGGCATTTAGTGTTAGGTTCAGGTTCTTGAGCCACAGTCACCTGAGAGGACTCCATGTGATGCAAACCATTTTCCTTTTCATTGTCTGCATTATCTGAACTAACCATGCACCCCTCCCCCTCATTATATGCTTCAGTAGATTGATTGTGTCCAGTAGACACCCCACTTGGTATAACCTGAGCAGGTAGGTCTTGCTTTGCATTTAAGGAGTCTGGGGTACTAGGTTGCTCAATTCCACCTCCTGAAATCTTCTCTGAAGAGCTGCATGAAGCCTCTCTGTCATCTACTACTTCTCGTTCCACTTCTTGAGCAACTTGTCGGGCAACTTCCAGAGCATCAACTATGCCATACTCAAGCTCCATATCAGACATTCTCCTATTGATCACATCAGGACTAACATAATTGGCACCACGCCTCGAATCCTCCATGCCATAATTCTCCTTACCTTCATCTGCTGCTCCAGTGAGTTCCGTCCTGGAAAAGATAGTGTCCAGATTCCCAGGCTTTCTATATTTAAACTCATTTTCAGAGGAGCTCCACTTGCCCAAATGAGGCTCACTACCTTTGCCTGTGGTCTTGAACTGCTGTGAACCATTGCCCAAATGATTCATAACTCCACTATCATCCATTGCCTTCTTTGGCTCAGACACAGGGGCCTTATCATCACCAATAGCAACAAATTTTAGGACATCACTTTTATTGGCTTCAGACTCATTTTGCAAATTTGGTTCTGCTATAGCCTCCTGAGCACTTCGAACAAGAACACCAGAAGACACTAGAACATGTTCTGAAGTACTAGAGGAAGAAACTGTCATATCCAACTTCTGGTTTTCATCAATTGGTAACCCATTCAACTTCTGAGCATCTGAAACTTCAACATGTTCTTGCTTTGATTCTGGCAAACTGCAGACCTCAACAGAAGCAGTTTCTTCCACAGTAGTTGCCAGTGGCTCTTCCTTCATAGATGACTTCTCTTGAATGGGATTAGGCATGAAAGAGGAAGCCATATGACTTTGAGATCTGTTTTCCAGGTTTGCGTGATCTGAGTTTATGTTAGACTCGAGCTGATCATTAGTACTTTCAATGTGAAAATCTTTATCACTTTCTGACTGAACACCATCTAGGTTTGAAGGAAGGTTCTCAACTTTTGCAGCATCTGTTCCATCAATTTCTTCATGGGCATTTGCTCCAGAAGGACCACCTCTGACAGAAGATTCTGGCCCGCTGTTTTCTATAGTAACTTTTGCACTGTCTGAAATCCCGTAGTCATGTCCACCAGTATCAATATCACCATCGGCAACCTTATCCTGTTTCAAGTTGTCAAAGAGCAATCTAGCTCCGTCCTGAACTCGAGGGCTATTGTGGCCAAGAAGATTCTTCACTGTAATCCGGATCTCAGAAGAAATAGACCTCTCATTATTTCTATGCAACTTTTCAAGAGCTCGTAAGAGTGCAGTAATTGATTCTTCCACAAAATTGCCACTAGACTCATTACCGCAATCTTGAGCATCCTTAAGCCATCCATCAAGGAAACAGAGTCCATCTAGTTGAACAAAAAGATCGAGACAATCCTTATTCTCAGTCGCAGCAATTGTACTTGCAACAGCAGTCCACTGCCTGGTCACATCACTAACATTCTTTCCAACAACATCTTTCTCTTTCTTCATTACAGTTAGTAGCTCCTCAACTCGAGAAGGGGATGTCAGCCCGTCTTTCATCTCAGTCAATGTAAAAAAATCTTCCAGCGTCATGGTGCTTCAGTTGCAAAACCACCAAGTACAGAAGACATTATAACCTGATAAAAATTTTTGTGCCATCTAAAACAGGAGTAAAGCTTCAAGGCGAAGTCCAAGAACAAACCTGTTAAATGACATGACGTTAATTCTGCATCTCCAAATTTCTAACTAAAATGCAACATCTTGCAAACAAATTAGTGGTATCAAAAGCCACTACATGTTCAAACATCAACCCGAGTAGCATAGCTATGAATAATACAGAATTTAATTAGAAACACATCCATATATATAGCTACATTTCTTGAAAAAGAACATTTTAGTTATGTGATACTGCATCCATTCTTCCATAAAAGTAGGGGCGATATCGATTTCTTTTGGAAAAAAATTGCAGTTACCACACAGGATTAAATTTTTTCAGAAACTAAACCGAAACCAAATGGAATCCCACCGGTTCGAATCAGTTCAGTTCATCGGTTTTTAAATTTTTTCTAAAAGTATCTTTAATATAGTATTTTAAAGATGTCTTCACTAATTTAAATATAAAATATTTATTTTTATATCATAAAAGATTTAAAAATTATTATAAATTAAATAAAAATAGAATTCGCTTTAGTTAGGATAATTACAGTTCTTTAATTAGAGAACTGTGAATGAACCGACCAAATTAAATATAACTGAACCAAACACTACGGTCTGAATCAGTTTTCGGTGTTTTTTCTTTTGGTTTTTGCTTAGCCTGACATACAAGCAAGAAATAATATGACAGCATGAAGCTCTTTACAATAAAAAAAAACAATAGAAAGCATGTAATTATTGACCATTCATGCATTTGGATGAGTGATACAAGAGAGGTAATAAAAGCTCTCCAAAGATAACAAAATACAATGAACCTTTTTCATCCTCTATCACTGCAATAAGGACAAGTCTTTGCTTTTCAATTTTAGTGCATGATATAGACAGCACTTGCACTAACATGATCAGAGTGTTCAAGGAGGTCACAGAAAGGTGGTTGAGAGAGGACATTACGTTAGACAACTCCCGGAAAAATCTAGTGGAGCCTAGTACCACTAAAGCCCCCCATTAGCCAGGGAAAGTGTTAGAACTTCGGACTTCAACTAAAAAGATTTGAAGTTCATGGGATGGAAAAGACTGCCTTGTATGATGCAGTCAAAAGCAAAGTGGATCTCCAAATGTGTACCAAAGAATTTTCAATGATGAAACTTCTAATGCACTAGGCATCCCTAGAACAGTGCTCTCACATGTAGAACCTCAAATTCTTTTACTTCTAAAACAGATTATCATCACCAAAATTAAAAAGAAAGAAGCTAAAGTCACCATAATATACCTTCCAAACAAGCTAATCGTGCAAACCAGTATATACTGTCAAGAAAAACACATTCCAAAGACAAAATCGATGAGACTTCTCAACACTCGAATTGAAAGAACTACCTAATATCTACCACAATAGAATTTGAATCCTAAAACAGAATCACGCCAAAACCAAAATAACATACAAGAACCTATTCATAAATTGCAGGCAAAATAAACCAAAAACTGAAAGATAGTTCCTCCAGTTTCCTCTAAAACTATAACCAGGCAAAGCGAGAGCAATTACTATAAACAAAAAAAAATCTAAACCCTAAAAGTCAAAACCAGTAGAAACAGCAAGACAAAACCCTAGCTTTACTGCTCAATATCATAGGAGTGCTTTGAATTTAAACGAAATCTATTTTAATTAAAATTATATTAACGTAGAATTACTAGCTGATTGTATTAATAATGTTAATCCTCAATACATAACTAAAATGATAATAAACCAAAAGGAATTAAAACAAAATGCAAGAAATCGAGAAAGCGACACACGTAGTTCATTCACCTTCATCAGAAAAGGAGTTTCAAAAAGAGGAAAGATGAAACCCTAGCTCCAAAGCTCAGCTCCGATAGGTAGATGACACCAAACTTTTTTCTCTCTAAAGAGAAAAATTTTCTCTCTTTCTGTTTTAAGCCTTTGAGCTTTTCCCTCTCTTTGCAGATTAGGGGGTGTTTTTTTTCTTGTTTAGGTTAAAATTTTGTACTTTTATCTCTCTCTTCACAAAACCCTTTGCTTTGTCCTCAGCGAAGCTTTTTTTTGGAAACAGATTGAGACAGCGAGAGCTAGAGAAAGAGAAAGAGAGCAACGTTTCTTTTCTCGTAATTTTCTGGGTTTTGCTAACTTTGATTTTTTTTTTTTTTTTTACTTTGTCAATTTTCTTGTCGGTTTTAGTTTTTGTTTCGCGGTTAGGGGATGGCAAAGGCACGTGCAGGGCGTGCTTGATAATCAGGAATAGGTAAAAATCCATAACAGGTCCCTGTATTTTAAAGACAAGATTAAATTCATCCTTTTGATATTAAATACATCGTTTTAATCCCTTTACTATTAAAAAAATAATCCTTCCAAAAAATCAAATAAATTTAAAATTTATTATTTTAAAGAGTCATTTAGGACATTAATATTTTAAAGATTTTATAATTTTACAAATAAAATCTTTCGAAATTGAATTGCAAATAAAAAATTTATGTTATTTTCTAAACAATAAATATTAAATTAGTTAAAATTTGACTTTGGTATACTGATCAAATTGATTGATTTAGAGCTAAATACTTAAGTCCCTGTTTTTAAGAGTTGATCACATAAAGACTAGATCTCAAACTTTTAAAATATAATACAAAATAAGTAAATGTTCACGTTTTAATATATAATACATGATAGTTGAATTAAATATTACTTGAAAAGAAAAGAAAAAAATTTAAACATAATTTGAAGTATGATACACATTATTTAAAAACCCTTATTTGAGCACTCTTGAAAAGATTCGGCCCTTGTTTGTTTGACCATTTTAAAAGGTTTAGCCTTTAGATTTAGCCATTATATAACCATTTTGAAAATAGTTTATACATGAACGACCCCAAAAGGAAGCATTGAGCCTTCATTTAATAATAAAAGGACTAATTTGATTCATTTCTTAGAAAATAGTTGACTTAAAAGTTACTTTTACAATAATAATAAAAGGTAAACTACACTCAATATTACTAAACTATTAGTAAGTTTACATTTTGGTCATTTAAGTTCAAAAAGTAATAAAATAATCACTAAATTATTCGAAAGTTTCATTGAAATCACTGAATTATTCAAAAGTTTTTATTTAAGTTATTGAGTTATTAATTTTTTTTTTAAATTCAGCTATTGAACTCCAAACGACGATTCGACGATCGATGTGATAAATCAATACCTATTGATGAGTAAAACATTCCTTAGATCTTAATTGATTTGATGATCAATGTTGAAGATTAGAGAAAAATTTATTTATATTTTAATCCGTATATTCGTGATGTTTAAAGCTATTTCAAGAAAAAAAATATTAAACTATAAAAGAAAATGAAAATGAAAGCTTTCAATTGGCACAAGCATTGTACACAATGAAAGCCATACAATAAGCGTTGGTTTAAGTAAAAAATTTTGAAAAATTCAATAGCCATTTTATAACCTTTTGAAATTGGTGACCAAAACAAAACTTAGTACCCTTGGCTGTAATTTACCCTTAAAAAATGCTATATAAAAAATGTTTTTAAATTTTAGTTTTTTACGAAAATAAATAAAATATAGGAAAAAACAACAATTCGGGAATTGCCGTTAAAAGTATGGGATTGATATGAGGAATGATGAATTTTCCTCATTTGTTTGTCCTACAACTATTTTTCTAAAGATGATATAGCATCTGCAGCTGCTGCTGCATAGTGGGTCAATACTTGTCTAAAAACAACACATGATATTGGGGTTGACAGACACTTGACAAGATTGGTCAAAAGTGGGAAAAGGATAAGAACCCAAAAGATTTGAGGTAATAACCCTACAACTGTGTGTTGAAATGAGCATTGAGTGCTGCTTACGTGCTGTCATTCATCCCCCCACTCACTGGGTCCTCACTTTTACAACCCCTTCTTATAATCTAAACAACAAAATGTACTACTAACCATTTCATTCCCAATGAAAAACTAGAATGATAACACAACTTGACCACATACTATTGATCTTTTTTTTATATATAATAATGAAAAAGGAACATCAGCTTTTGTGGTGCCATTAGCTATGCATATAATCTTAGTAGGCCACTAAATTTTATTGGTGCAGACCATTAAGCAACTCAAAACCAACCATCTATACAAGGAAAGCAAGCTTTACATAAAAACAAGGGAAAAGGGATCTGTCTATGCTAGAGAATGAAGATAATTTTGGTGCCGGACACTTCCTGATCATGAAGAAAAACTCAACACATGTAGCTTTTTTTTATTATAAATATTTTATAAAAATCGTTAGACCAGAAGCAACAGCAGGAGAAAAGGATACGCGATAAATTGGAACTTGCAAAACAAACTAATTAAAATAAGCCCCCAATCAAGCCAGATAGCTAGTATACATGGAAATTTGATTCTCGAGTAGTACTACTCTTTCAACGTCCAAAACCAACCTCTCATCTCTCAAGTCCAGGTCAGGTAAATAAGTACCAAGCTATTCTATTTCTATGAACCATAGCATTACAGATCCCTATATCAAAATTGCCTAAGGGATTTAATAGCAAAACTTACCAACGTATTCTACACATCTCCAATAGAACAAAATTTTGTTTAATGACGTGATATTTCCAATATAAGATAAGGTCATCTCTTAACCTTCATGGCTTCATCTGCTCTTCTTGGCGATCCCTTGCAGCTTTAGAAAGTTGATGAGAGAGACTCAATTTTCGGTATCCCTTGCTTTACACTTCGGGCATACAAGGAATACAGTCTGCCCTTCATCTGCTGATCTCATCTGTATAGGAAAAGAGAAAGAGACATAGAGAAAATAATATAAGTTAAATGAGGAGGGATTGATTATTCATAAAAAAGAAACTTGTTTTTATCGAGATGTTGTTTTACTTGTCGGGTAGTGTACTCAAGCTCTGCGTTTCCACAGGATTTACAAGTCTGCTTGATCAACTGCACATGATAATTAATACTCAAAATGGTGAGCAGCAGATTTAAGGATTGTCTCTATCTTTAACTTAATAAAAGTAATTACCGCAGCTGATTCTTTTGTCGTCATCTCTTCCGCAGCATGTGAGATGCCAAGGTCTCTCCGGATATCCTGCAAAATGTAAAGCAAATGGAGTAAAATAATGCAGCATCAAGAACACGAAAAGAGGTGAGAGGGCAGAGCAAGAATACAGCCATCAGCATGCAAGTTCAACATTCTTTACATATATGTATGAGTGTTGTGACTTCTACTAAGAATTATACGAAAGAACAATAGGAAAAACCAACCAACATGACCAACTTATTGCGTGCTTTCTTGTATACTACAGTCTATAGCCAATTGGGACATCTCAATATATGAAGGATTAGCAGCAGAATCGCTCTTTATTTAGAACAGGGTGCCCGCTCATATAAACAAAGAAAACAATATCTCAGTTCATTTGTAATCTCTCACTCTCTATGATATCAAAACCAACATAACCAACATATGCAATCATCATATAACTAGTAGCTTGCACAAATAGAAGGTAACAAAGGTCAAGGCGAACCTCAACAGTGAGTGTGTAGCCGATTTCTCGTCCCACAATACCTAATAGATAAGGATAACAACTTTAGTAAAGCAGCTAATGAATAAGATAAACAAAAACGATAGTACTAAATAAAGTGGATACCTTTAGCACTAGTTTTAGATCTACACAAAGAGCATTCAGCAATCTTAGGTGAAACCAAAGACAGCATCGTACCACACAAGTTACAGAACATGAAGTCTCGTGCTTGAGAATACGCCATGAATCTTTCCTTTAAAGAACTATTGAAATGGGAATTTTATAAGATCCACAAGAAACTGAAACTAGTAAACTTTTTTTTTTTTTTGTGTGTGTGTGTGTGAGAGAGAGAGTGAATTATAGCATTAAACTAGGAAAAATTGAACCAATAAAGCTACAAAAAATAGTTCTCTGAGAAATTACTACAAACACTAATCACCTAATTGAAGATTTCCTCTTTTTTACTGAAAATGTTGTTTGATAATAGCATAAAATTCATGATATACGAAAAGAAGAAAAACCCCAAAAATTTAATAATTGAAACATATGAAGTTAGAGCAGCTACCTCAATAGAAAGAAACAATCTCTTATTTGTATTTATTTTTAAGGATTCAGCTCCCGCCAATAAATAACAAACCCTTGTTTCTGGTAAGAGTTTCAGAAAATTATTGTTATATGTAAAACCCTAGAAGAAGCGGGAAGGAGAAGATGAGTTAGCGCTTAGTTTTAGCGTCAATGCAAGCCCATAATTTTAACTTTTTAACAATTTGGGCCCAAGCTCACCAATAAACTGTGTTTTATTTAAGCAAAGTTTTTAAATTCAAGTTTCAATTAAATAGTAGAACCGATCAAATTCAAGGTAGAAAGAATGTGTTGAATTTTATTATAATTTAATTTAATGGCCGAAAGAGAAATCTAGCTTAACATAATGTTCAAAAGGATAATGACATAGAACATATCTTTATAGGCCTTGTAAGAACTTTTGGTAGACCTGTAGTGAAAACCAAATTTTGTAGTAACTAAATATTAAAAATACTATACTATGGACAACTAAAAATGTATAAATTAATTCTTGTAAATTAGATCAAAGAGTATTACAAGAGTCTCCATGTTACTTTTACCTTTATAATTCTGTTGTATTTATTAAGATATAATCCAAAGAAAGAGGCAATGTCAACCATCACATTACTAAATTGACTTTTTTTGGGTTAATTGTACCAGACTGCAGAAATTATGGTACAATTGCTAAATTGATCGTAATTTTTTAAAATATTCTAATTAAATATTCAAAGCATCAGTATAATATGAATCAAACCCTTTGGTTAATTTTGACATCAGCTTCCAAATCTAGCAGTGGTTCTATCATCACATGGCCAAGTGGACCTTACTCCTTTTTAACTCTCTCACCGCCATGGTCGATAGGGCCCCGAGAAGTAAATGCCTCCAATTGGCATACTGCATTGTTTGAAAAAAAAAAAAAAACAAGGGTCCACATTAAAAAGAAAAGATGGTCTTTAAGGGAATGATCGTGGATCATGAAACAACTAAACCGGCTTGGGGTTTCTTGGTTTAATTGAATGGAAAATGACTGCAATTTGACTGATGCTTTGTGTGTATCATTAAGAAGCAGCACTGATTAATACTTCAATTGCAGAGTTAATATGGCCGAGTTGTTGGTTGGCCAACTATGTTAACTTTACATTTAAGGAAACCGGGAAAGCACTTGCCTAGCCAGCCTCTCATCAACATTCAACACCAGCACAAGAACTTCATGATGCAATCCCCTTTTTGCTGCTGCGTTTCCTTTCATCATCTCTCTTAGTCACTGCCAAAACATTTCTGGGTGTTTTTTCACTGTAAAAATGGAAGAAATAGAGCTGAGTCACCACCAGGAATCGGTTCCGAAACCGGAGCAATCGTCGGATTTGACAAGAAGGAAACCTGTTTCATTCCTCCGTCTTTTTTCAGCTGCTGATAAATTAGATTGTGCCTTGATGGTTTTTGGGAGTTTAGGGGCGTGCATACATGGGGCTGCTCTTCCAGTGTTCTTTGTTATGTTTGGTCGCATGATAGATTCTTTAGGGCATTTGTCTTCGGATCCTCACAAGCTGTCTGCTCAGGTTTCTGAGGTACTTCTCCATGACTGCTTATTGGTTTAAACTTTAAGAGTAAATGTAAGTCAATACATGGTTTTGCTTAATGCTCGACACTTCTTTTATCCCCTTTGCAGCATGCTATTTACTTGGTCTACCTTGGCCTCGTCGTTTTCGCATCGGCATGGATAGGTGTGTTTCATGTTTCCTATCCTGAAAAATTCCTACCAGTGCTTCAGTTTGCCTACTGCTAATAACACCCTTGTTGATTTCTATATCTTTCAGGTGTTGCATTCTGGATGCAAACCGGGGAGAGACAGACGGCTCGTTTGCGACTGAAATACCTTCAGTCGGTCTTAAGAAAAGATATAAGCTTCTTTGACACTGAAGCTAGAGCTTCTAACATAATTTTTCATATCTCAAGTGATGCAATCCTTGTCCAGGATGCCATAGGTGACAAGGTATTTTTACTAAAAACGGGAACATAAAGATTAGCATAATGTTCAAAACTTTGGTATATGATATTTCCTTAATACTAAATATTTCTCTGATGTATCTTGGTGCAGACAGGCCATGCTTTCCGTTACCTTTCTCAATTTATCGTTGGTTTCGCCATTGGGTTTACATCTGTATGGCAGCTTACACTACTCACCTTAGCTGTAGTTCCACTGATAGCCATTGCAGGCGGAGCTTATACTATAATTATGTCAACTCTATCCGAAAAAGGCGAGGCTGCTTATTCCGAAGCTGGGAAGATTGCCGAAGAGGTAAATTGCATACACCTTATATATGAAACACACAATTCCAAGGTTCAAGAAACACCATGCTCTTTTAGTTTTGGAATGATATTGCTCTATGGGGTAGATTTTTCTTTCCTTTTGGTACAGGTTATTTCGCAGATTCGTACAGTATACGCATTTGTAGGAGAGGAAAGAGCAGTTAAAGCATACTCTAGTTCACTTAAAAATGCTCTTAAAATGGGGAAGAGAAGTGGACTTGCAAAGGGGGTAGGTGTTGGATTTACATATGGTCTGCTGTTCTGTGCATGGGCCTTTCTTCTTTGGTATGCCGGCATACTCGTCAGACACAGTAAAACAAACGGAGGGAAAGCGTTTACAACGATTATCAATGTCATTTTCAGTGGATTGTAAGTATAATCTGCATATGGTTAACAACTTTTCAGGGAGTTTATCTCTCGTTAATTGAATTTTATGATAAAAAAACAGCTGTTTTGCTTTTGTAGTGCTTTAGGCCAAGCAGCACCAAACCTTGCTGCCATTGCTAAAGGCCGGGCAGCTGCTGCCAATATCTTCAGCATGATAGATACTGACTCAAAGCCTTCAGGACAGACAGATGGTGAAACTATTTTGCCAGAAGTAGTTGGAAAAATCGAGTTCCGTGAGGTCTGTTTTGCTTATCCGTCTCGGCCTGGCACGGTGTTTGAGAAATTAAGTTTCTCAATAGATGCTGGGAAGACGTTTGCAGTTGTTGGTCCTAGTGGTTCAGGAAAGAGTACCATCATTTCCATGGTTCAACGTTTCTATGATCCCACTTCAGGTAAGTTAGAGACTGAGTTACAGTATAGTTTTACTTTCTCTTGGCTGATACACCGGCATTTCACCAGGTTCTATATTATTGGATGGATATGATCTTAAGAATCTGCAGCTAAAATGGTTGAGAGAACAAATGGGATTGGTCGGTCAAGAACCAGCACTGTTCGACACGACAATAGCCGATAACATCCTACTTGGTAAAGAAGATGCAGATATGGAGCAAGTTATATTAGCTGCCAAAGCTGCTAATGCACATTCTTTCATTGAAGAACTACCTAATAGTTATAATACACAGGTATCTTCTCCTTAGTATCCAACTTCATTCTTTATTTCTACTGATCTGTGGACGATCCTCGAAACTGATGCTTTGAAATGTTGTTGAATATAGGTTGGAGAAGGAGGAACTCAGCTTTCTGGAGGTCAAAAACAAAGAATTGCTATAGCAAGAGCAGTGCTGAGGAACCCCAAGATACTGCTTCTTGACGAGGCTACAAGTGCTCTTGATGCAGAATCTGAACTCATAGTTCAACAGGCACTAGATAAGATAGTGTCAAGTCGATCAACGATCATCGTGGCGCATCGATTATCCACTATTCGAGATGTTGACACTATCATCGTTTTGAAGAATGGACAGGTTGTTGAGAGTGGGAGCCACATGGATTTGATGTCTAAGAAAGGAGAATATGCGGCTTTGGTTAGCTTGCAAATATCAGAAAACACTGAAATTTCGAGCTCTATATGTCATTCCGATGTTTCCGAAAGTTCTAGCTTTCGACAACCTCAAGACAGTCAAAATCTGGGGCAGGATTCGAGACCAATTACAGCAATAGAATTGGAGCAAAGTTGTCAAAACTCATCTCAGCAAAGTTCTGCTTCTAATCCATCAATATGGGAACTACTTAAATTAAATGCACCGGAATGGCCATATGCGCTACTTGGCTCGGTTGGTGCAATTCTGGCCGGCATGGAAGCTCCGCTATTTGCCTTCGGAATCACGCATGTCTTGACTGCATTTTACTCTCCTGATGATATTCAAATCAAGGAAGAGGTTAAAAGAGTGGCTCTTATATTTGTTGGTCTGGCTATTCTTACCATTCCTATATATATGTTGCAACACTACTTCTATACCTTAATGGGGGAGAACCTTACGGCTCGTGTCCGTTTATCGATGTTCTCAGGTACTTCCATACTTTTCATTGATGGAACATTCATCACATTGCAAATCCTCTGAACTACGAAATTTTATTCCGACTTTGCACTGTAAACTAACGTACATTTCACTTCATATCTAGCTATCCTTTCCAATGAGGTTGGTTGGTTTGATTTGGATGAGAACAATACTGGCTCATTGACAGCAGCTTTAGCTGCAGATGCAACCCTCGTGCGAAGTGCTTTAGCTGATCGGCTATCCACAATCGTGCAGAACGTAGCACTTACCGTGACAGCATTTGTAATAGCATTTGCTTTAAGTTGGCGTATCGCATCTGTTATCATTGCCTCCTTTCCTTTACTCATAGGTGCATCCATAACTGAGGTAAGGCTTAGAAACCACTTGCTTTGGTTATGTCAGCAATGAATGACACTGCAGGCCTTCAATTCCAATTCTTTTATTCGTTTTTCTTTCGAAATTGCAGCAACTGTTTCTTAAGGGGTTCGGAGGGAATTACAGCCATACGTACTCTAGAGCAACTGCTGTGGCACGTGAAGCAATTGTTAACATTCGTACTGTGGCTGCATTTGGTGTTGAAGACCGGATTTCGATCAAGTTTGCCTCTGAATTAAACCAACCGAAAAAGCAAGCATGCTTACGAGGTCATATATCGGGTTTTGGATACGGCGTATCACAGCTCTTTGCATTCTGTTCCTACGCACTTGGCCTTTGGTATGCATCGGTGCTAATCAAGCAAAACAAATCTAACTTCGGAGATGTCATGAAGTCCTTCATGGTTTTGATAATCACAGCACTGGCAGTAGCAGAAACACTAGCTCTCACACCAGATCTCGTTAAAGGGTCGCAAGCACTCGGGTCCGTTTTCGGTATTCTTCATAGGAAAACATCAATAGAGCCAAATGATTCCACATCAAACGTAGTAACCGAGATCAAAGGTGACATAGAGTTCAGAAATGTTAGTTTCAAGTACCCAATGAGACCTGATGTAACCATTTTTGACAAGTTAAACCTGAAAACTTCAGCTGGAAAAAGTCTAGCCGTAGTTGGACAAAGCGGGTCAGGGAAAAGCACAGTGATTGCATTAATTATGCGGTTTTACGACCCCGTTTCCGGGGCAGTTGTGATCGATGGCTACAATATTAAGGCACTAAACTTAAGGTCTCTAAGGTTAAGAATGAGTTTAGTCCAGCAAGAGCCTGCACTGTTCTCAACCACAATATACGAAAACATCAAGTATGGCAAAGAGGATGCATCAGAGATTGAGATAATGAAAGCAGCAAGAGCAGCTCATGCTCATCGATTCATTAGCCGAATGCCTGAAGGGTACCAAACCCACGTCGGCAATCGAGGTGTCCAGTTATCGGGTGGCCAAAAGCAGAGAGTGGCAATTGCTAGAGCAATACTAAGGAACCCTTCCATTCTTCTCCTAGATGAAGCCACAAGTGCATTGGACTCGGAATCTGAGAAACTAGTTCAAGAAGCTCTGGATAATCTCATGGAAGGTCGTACCACAATCATCGTAGCGCATCGGTTATCGACTATACGTAATTCGGACAGCATTGCGGTGTTGGAACAAGGGAAGGTACTTGAAATTGGCAGCCATGAACAACTGACGAAGAAACCAGGCAGTGTTTATAAACAGTTGGTCAGTTTACAACAGTAAAGGAACATCCATGATAAAAAAAACAAGTTTAGCATTAAAACCACAAGCAAATTATATTACTCAATGTTGAAACTGCATAAAGATGAACTTTTTTCTTAAATGTTTCTCTTTAAAACATGATTATAGTAACACCATTTCTTGATAATAAGGAATTGCTAATGCAACAGATCAAAAGCGTTTGTTTACTGTTGTTGATCGAAAATTTTGAATTTATTACCCACAAATTCAGTGATTCAAAATTTAAACACAAAAGCGGACTACATTGATTTGAAATTAAAAGCAAGTAGAGAGGAATGGTGGCTCCTTTGATTTCAAATTAAGGAATCTTAACTTTTGTGGGGGACTGTGACTCTTTAGCCTTTCGGCCTTGCATTTGCTTTTTTGAACTACCGCTTTATTCAAATTTAAATAATCTTATTTTTCTAAAAACATCTCATGAACCCCTATACTTTTTATAAATTTAAAATTTAGTCTCTGTGTGTTTTTTTTAGAAATTTAGTTTTTCTATCTTTCAGATTTTAAAATTCATGTCCAACTTTAATACTGTTAAAATTATTTTGTTAAATTCAGATTCATTATAATATCATCTTTTTAGTTACACTATTATCAAGTGAGTATTTTTATTATTATTTCAAAGCATCACAACAACAAATTTAATAATATTTGAAATATAAAAATAAATACTAAATTCAAAAAAATAGTATTTAATGCATTTGTTTTAACAGCTTATAACCATGCATTAGAATTTTCTTGACTTCAAATTATCGCATTTAATACGACAACCTTACTGTAGATAGAATATTAATTAATATAAATAAATATGTGAAAACTGAAAACCATAGATTTTGTTTTACGTAAAAGAGCAAATGAAAGGATATGATGACATCTTGGGAATAATTATCTTATCATGCTAACAAGTACAATTAGATTAACTTCAGCAAATAAAAATGGTTAGGTAATAGATTTTGTACTTTTATATTTTGTTAATTCCACCAATAGTCCTCAAACTATTGGCTAGATTTTAAATTGATTTTAAACTTTAAAAGGATTTAATCAAATAAAATATTATATTATATTAAGCAGGCCATTCCGTCAACCTTGTTGATAGTTTAGATATTAAATATTAGTTTCAACCTAACATAAAACGTATTTAAAATATGTAACTCAATTTGCTTGACCCGTTTCTATTTAACATATTAAAAAATAAGATAAATTATACCTAATATCATTAAACTATTAGTAAGTTTACGTTTTAGTCACTCAAATTTAAAAAGTTATAAAATGATCAGTGAACTATTCGAAAATTTTTATTTAAGTCAACGAAATATTCAAAAGTTTTTATTTAAGTCGCTAAGCTGTTAAGTTTATTTTTAAAGTCCGGCTAGCAAGCTCCAAGCGGTGATTCGAAAATTGATATGGTAGATCGTACCTGAGTAACAGAACATACCTTACATCTAAATTGATCTGACAATTAGTGTTGAAGTTTGTAGATTCATCACTTCATGAAAAAATTGAATTTTAGAAGAAAAGGGGAATGGAAGCTTTCGACTGGTAATATGAACAGAATAAGCCAACGACTTTAACAACTCAAAGATGTAAATGAAATTTTTTAATAGTTCAATGACTATTTTGTAACCTTTTAAAATTAAATAACCAAAATATAAACTTAATAATAGTTTAATAATATTTTGTGTAGTTTTCCATAATTTTTAAAAATCATAATCTAGTGTATAAATAATGGATGTTATTATGGGGTAATGATGATAAAGGAGTTTGTATGGAGGGGTAAGCTGTCGAGAGTTTGTTATAGGTCAGCTTTCACTTCAACTGCACATGTGATCCGTGATTTTTTTTTCCTTCTTCTCTGTTCTCTTTCTTTTCCCTCATTTTTCCCGGTTCTTCGCTTTTTCCTTTCTCTTCACTCACTGCCACTTTCCTGTCAATCTTCCCCCTTTAGGGTTTGCTTCGCGAAGAAAAATGATGATCTCATTCTTCCTTCAACAAACAACTTTAGCGTGAAGCAAATCTGACCAAGAAAATCCCCAGATTGTTAGTGAAAAACCAAAAAGAAAAAAGAATTTCAAGATTTGTAGAAGAAAAGGAGAAAAAGACTCGAGCTATAGGAACGATTGGGTATATTAGTGCGGCGGCGAAGGAAAATGAGCGCCTCCAGATTCATAAAGTGTGTTACTGTCGGCGATGGTGCTGTCGGCAAAACTTGCTTGCTTATTTCCTACACCAGCAACACTTTCCCTACGGTAAGCCTCTTTTTCGCCCTCTTTTTATTTTTATTTTTCGAAATTATCTGATCTTTCTTGCATGATCGTATGTGTTATTAGCATTTTCTTGTTTTCTTGTGTAATTTGAGAGAAAATTTGGTTGAAATTGTCGATGTTCGAGTGAGCTTCAGTTACTTGAAAATTTGTTTCATTGTTATTGAAACCAAGAATGGGGCTTTATGCTCTCTGTTAGTGGTTAGGTTGTCTTGGACACTGATTTTCTTCATTATTAACAGTTTGTGTTTAAATGGTAACAGGATTATGTCCCTACTGTTTTCGACAATTTCAGTGCAAATGTTGTTGTGGATGGCAGCACTGTCAACTTAGGTTTATGGGATACTGCTGGTAAATTTTGAAATAGCTTCTTCAATTTCTCTTGTTTTAGTAAGCCTTTTATTTCTTTCTTGTTTTTTGGTTTGAAATCATTACCATGGAACAGGTCAAGAGGATTACAATAGATTGAGACCATTAAGCTATCGTGGGGCCGATGTCTTTATTCTTGCATTTTCCCTCATCAGCAAGGCTAGTTACGAAAATGTTACAAAGAAGGTTTAACCATTGGATATCTTCTCTTTTGAGATAATGGTTTTGTCAGTATAAGATGTCTCCAACGCAATATGCATTCTGATTCATGTGTTTTTTCTTGCTATTGATTTCAGTGGATTCCTGAATTAAAGCATTATGCACCTGGTGTTCCGATAGTTCTTGTTGGAACTAAGCTTGGTAAGATTCTTACTCCCTGTGTCTTGGTGTTGTTGTATATGTTTGAAGTGTTTGTGGAATCCTTTCCATTTTCTTAAATGTTGTCATGTTTTCAACTCTTTCCTGCTGCAGATCTCCGGGATGATCAGCAATTCTTTGTAGACCATCCTGGTGCAGTGCTCATTTCTACAGCTCAGGTAAATGTCAACATCATGTTATCAATTCCATTTTTGTTCTTTTCAATAATAATATATTTCACGAATTTTGGTCTTGCTTTGCATCTTTGTGAAGGGTGAAGAATTAAGGAAACAGGTAGGGTCTTCTGCCTACATCGAGTGTAGTTCAAAAACACAGCAGGTTCGTAGAATTCATGTACTTTGGCAAAAATATATTGCTGAGGTCGATTTTGTCTAAATGGGGTCTTGTGTGTTGGCTTGACTTCAGAATGTGAAGGCAGTTTTTGATTCAGCTATTAAGGTAGTGCTTCAGCCTCCGAAGAAAAGCAAGAAGAAAAAGGCACATGGTGGTTGCTCAATATTGTGATGGGTGGAAGATTCAAGTCCGACAAAGATGGATCAACCTGCCAGCTTCTTGCTGCTTGTATCCCTGTCGATGTCACCTTTTAAAATTGTAGGAAGCAGCAAGCCATCATTGTATAGTGTCTACTGACATTCTGGGGGTTTCTGTGAAAGATTCAAGTGGTTTGTTTCTGTGTTTTTACTTATTATCAATCAATCTATAGTTGATGACAAGCATTCCTTCCCTATTAACATGCACATGCCTTTTCTGCTTTTCATGTTTAAGCTTCACGCATGCATTAACATTTATGCAATGTGTATGTATTGTTTGATGCCACCGATCAATCGTGGAACTTAATTCAAATGATGTCATATTGTTATTATTGAACCGTATGTGGTCATATCCTATAATCATTGCCCCTTTTTATCACCCATACTATTAGATGCCCCTTAGGCCTTAACCCAAGGTGGGGAAGAAGTCGTTGTTAGTGTGATAGTTTACTGACTGACCGCGAAGAAAGTTGTAGGATCACGCCATTTGGCACACTCTGAAACAAGTAGATGATAAGTGGAATTTGGTAAGCAGCTGCATGAATCATGATGCAACAACAACCGCAGCTCGCTTCAAAGTCTTCCACCAAGTATTGTCTTTTTCTTTGGTTCTTCTAATCACAAGTGTCCACCCATCTGCCCCTTTTTCCAGGTTAATTTCTTCATTTTTGTTTTGGGCGCAACTAAAATTAAAGAAAGAAAGGCAGCCAGTAAATGTTCACAATTACCACATATCTTCCGACTCCAATTATTTAAATAGTCTTCCCTTCTTTTCTTTTTCCTTTTCGTCATCTTTACTCAATGTTCCTTTTGGATTGGTAATGGTATCATGAATGCTTTAGTATTAAATTAATTACCTTTATTTGGGTAAGGCATGTCATTTTTTTTAAAGATATGCTTGCTTCATCCTTTTTATGCAAAAAAGCAAATTTTGTCAAATATATACCGTAAACAAATCGAAAAGAAAAGAAAAAGTGTGGTTTTGGTATGCCATTAATATATTGTAAACGCAAAGAATTGTAATTTGCAAACGAAAAATACAAGAGTTGGAAAAACCCGTACGCTCGAAAGCACCGTGAGCCACCGAACCCCTCACCATTCAAGTTGGACGTTTTGAAAAAGTTAATAAATAAAAAAAGAGTCTAAATCCATTTAATTAAGAAGAAAGTTAAGACAAAAGTGTCATATATTAATGAATGAATGCATCGTGAGAGTGAGACCACTTCAACTTCGAGGAAAAAGGTAATTTGCTCAAACGTGGCCAATTCACGACCTCCATGAGGATGACCTATTCCCCTCCTATCCTATGTGTTTCCGCGTGATATATTGAAAATGTTGCCCATTTCATTTATTAATCATCAAACATATAATGCATACGCTTCGAAATAAAGGGATTTACCACACCAAAACCAACGTTATACATACAACAATACAATATCTAAAACTAAATTGTAAAAACGTGGCGTTACGTTATTGGAAGAAAATATAAAATCGGCGGGTGTAGGACAAGTACTTCAACACCATCCTCTCAATACCCTTTTTTATATTAATTGAAAGCCCGAGCCCGACATTCCCGAGACGACTCATTTAACTCGTTAGAAAGATCCTCTCCACTAGGAACTAGTTATAGTCTTCTCTCTTCCACCAGATTCTTTTTGGATCATGGCGATATCGGATGTGGTGGTTGGGAATTTGCTGATCATATACGTGGCGGTTATAGCGGGGATAAAGGCGTACGGTTTAGTGTGTGGGAGGAATTTCGGTGGTTGGTTTGTGTTGATGGCGTCGACTACGGTGGTGGGTCTGATCTTGGTCGGGGCTTTGACGTGGGACGTCAGTCGTAAAGCCACGCAAGCAATTTCCGGTGAGGATCAAGATGCTGGTTCCCTTCAAGTTCACGAGATGTGTAAAGGTGGTATTTGCTGGCACGGCGTGGCTGTCCGGTTCCCTGCTTCTCAACTCCGGTTCAGCCTCCCTCAACAAATTCCATACGGTTCTTTGTAAAAAGAAGAAGAAAACTTTGGGAATTTCAGGTTTAAAGCTGTAAGATATAAGATTAGCTTTGGGTTTGGGTTTGGGTTTGGCCGAAAACAAAACCCCATGAGGTCTTTTCCTTTTCTCCTTAATTTTGATTGAGAGGAATAAAAGAGCGTGTATAAGGTTATATATATAGAAGAAATGAAAATGAAGATGCTTTAATTTGTGAATAAATAATTGTCCATGGGTTTTGGTTTACCAACCAAATGAAGCTTGTTTTCGTTTGTTTCCAAGTGGTTTTACTTAGTTTAATTGTTTAGTTTTGGTAACAATGGTTGTCTACCGACAAGCAGAACAGCATATTTGATATTAAGGAGGAAGTACAGAAGAGGATTGTTGCTATTGCAGTGGAAGTTAACGTGTCGGTAGTAGTATGTATGTGTGTCGGAAACTATACATAGAGTTCAGGAAAACAAGGAATAAGAAGAGTACTGACTCATTGTTATGTTCTTACAAATCTAAACAGTTGGGTTTGTTTTAGGTAGAGAATAATCTTGAGTTAGACTCTGTTTGTAGGTTTGTCACTTTGTCTGTTTAGAGCAAAGTCTTATTTGTCCGTACTACTTGTTGGCTTTCCTGGGTTTTTTTAGCAGTACTTGAGAATGAGTTTGCCAAAATATAATGGTGAAAATTTTACAAGCTGCCTGCCTGCAATTTGTGGACTCAAGAGCAATCAATCCCCTTAATCTGCAATTCAGCAAGTGATGTAAATGATGAGACATAATACTAAATGTTGCCTTCATTCCCACCCAACCATAAACAAAAGTGTCACTTTAATATTAAATCCTAGACTGAAAACCAATTTGGATGAGGTTTTAAAAAACCTAGCCTTAGCCATAAAGCAATTAAAAGAAATTGTAAGCATTTATTGTGAATTTAAAAATGGGTTGATTTTTGTATATGACATCATTGAGAATGATTTTAGAAAATATTTAATTATGTTTATTTCATAAAAATGATTTGTTTAATTAAATTAATGAAAAATAAATTATTTTTCTTGTAAAACAATTTACTTTTTTGAAAAGTACGAAAGAACTCTTTCTGGATGATTTTATTAATTGATTTAATTGCGAAGAAGTGATATTATTGCCAAATTGATGACCTACACCTACAATTCTCAAGACACTTGCTCAAAGGAATTATGGAACTTCTGAAATTTACATGAAATTATTCTAAATTGTTATATAAACATTTTGTATGTAAACAAACATATGTAAATTTGTTCTTATAACAAGTATATAATAATCTATTTCAAGTTTATGTTTCAAGACATGGATTTTTATACCTTCAGACAAGTCATAAATTATTTTGGAATTTTTAGATTAAAAGTTATCATGTCTTGAGACACTACATGTTGTGCCTTGAGACAAAGTTCTCCGTGTCTCGAGATTAGGTCTGGAGACTAGCCCTCCCCTATTTTCTTATTTTTGTTTCGATGCTTGAATGTCTTGAGGTAAGGGGTTTCTGTCTCGAGACTTGAAGCATAACAAAATTAATTTAGCTTCGATGTTCTTCTATTCGAGACAAATGTCACTTGTCTCAAGACCTAAGAACAATTGTAACACCCCTAACCCATATTTGTCATCGGAACAGGGTTACAATGTATTACAAACGAAATAATAAATCATTCAAATCATACATTAGTACAAACATAATCAAATTGCTTGAACCTTAAGAAACTCAAATACTAACCAAAATACAAAATCAAAATGACATTAATCAGGTCAAAATCACATCAAAACCAACCTAATATGTGCCTAACCAATGTACCCTCATTTGTACCACAATTATATACAATTTAATCTCAAAATACACATTAATTCAATTCATCAACTCATTCAAGCAATACCAAATCAAAATACCTAACAAAGTTACCACAACCATAACAAATCAAATATGTGTAAGCCGCACATACTAGCATAACAACTATACCTCATTCTCATACCCTTTGCAAATTGGTTATTTGCACAAAATATCATTCATAACATTTACATAAGCCAAACATTAACCAAAATGGCACAAGAGCCTATACATGCCATATAATTCAAATTTAACGTTTCAAAAACTACCGAGATAAACTGGATAGTGTGACTTGAGTGCCGATCCGATCGTCCAACCTTTTGAAAATCTACAATGACATTAAACAACACAAGTAAGCTTAATGAAGCTTAGTAAGTTCGACGAGATAAACAAAAATCTTACCGAACTAACTATAATAAATCAAGTAATAAAAATCATCCATGACAACTCCCTTTCATTCACAACTTCAATCGATAAATACATCCGTATTCAAATCAATACAAAAATAAATAACAATATGTCTTTCAAATTCATTAAATAAATCACCTTACAGAGATTTTTCCATTCGAAGAACGACTTACGGATAAGAGTACATCGTCAACAGAAACTCATAAGAACTGGTTCTCTCGAATACGCCAACAGAAGCTCGTAAGAGCTTATCCACCCAATTAACTTATCTAAACATGTTCAAACATTACCAAATTATAACCTTCAATATTATTACTAGTCCAACCAATATGCACATTCAAACTCACAAAATGAAGCATGATTAACTAGTAATTAAAAGGTAAAATTCAACCAATATAGCATTATAGGTCACTTACCAAAAGTGCTCAAAATAACTTAGGTAATAAGCCAACCAACCTAGGTACATGTCATATGACCTCAAAACATATAAATACATACAGAATAAGATCATATTGGCTTCCAAGCTGAGCTTGAGAGTTGGATGCTTGACCACAAAATTTTTTTAACCTTATTCGAGACTTGGACACGGAAACTCCATACGCTGATTAATGGTTACTCAGTGGTGTTAACATAACTCGAATTCAATATAAACTTAACAAAATACAAGTAACATGAGTAACAGAATAATTCTAGCTAACTGATCTACCGTAATTTGATACGTCAAATTAAGCTCTTCAATACACTTGAGGAGCTTATTCTCAAACAATTTAAGAATCTTTTATATGTTTTTGTCGATTTTTAGTTCTAAACAATAACAAACGTTTTTGTTTAATTTTATACCCCTTTGAGACCCAAATTAGCGAAATGACGTTATGGGACCTAACAATATAATTGAATTGGTGTAAAAGGTCCATAATAGTCCGAACTTAAAAAAAATCATTTTTGTAACTAATTTGTTTTTTCGATAAATTTTTGTTTAGTCTTTTGTTTGGATGTAAAATTAAATATTAAAGTCAAACTTAAATATCAAATTGATATAAAAATGCTTACATACCAAATTGAACATTAAAGGTAAATATAGGTACTAAATGATATATTACCTTTTAAAAATAATAAATTGTATTTTAATATAAAAATGTTTTGGACTTTTAGTCTTATTGAAAAAGGGAGCCCATATTGCAACCTCATATCATAGATTATGGTCAGCCCAAGCCCTAATCCCCCAAAGAGATATTGCAATTTGCAGTCTGCATGAAACATTTTGTCGTTTGGAACCAACACATATACATAAATGCAAAGCTTGGTAGTGCAATTATGCAATAATGTGGTGTTACAGTTACATACACTTTTTACTTTTTACCTGTAACTAGTAAGATATTTTTTTGAGAAACTGCTAGTGAAAGAATTAATGGAAAATGCTATTATTCAGCCTTTTCCAATGACCAAACTGTCAAAATTTCTCCAATCTCTTACCCTCTTCTCCGCTCCTCTATAACGTTCTGACTCTTTCACGTCCCAATTGAGTGACTTGCTGTCACAAAATCTGCATGTCTACGTCGTCGTTTACCGCCACCTTTCTTCTCTCTCTCATTAATGCTTTCTTTTTGGGTTTTGAAAGACAGAGAAAGAGAGAGAGACCCCTAAGCATTCACTGAGTCTCTTTGTCCCTCTTCCTTAAGCACGTCTTCACCAAAAACAGTATATATATATTAAAGCTTTTGTCGGTTTTCCTGCCTTACTTAAAACCCATCCACGGATTTCTCATTCATAATGGGCATGGCTTTATTTTCATTCTGATATAAATATATGGAGAAAGCCTTAGCTTTTTAGCTTTCAAACCAAACCCCATTTTTTTTGCTTCCCTTCTCTGCTTCGTTGTTTGAATTTTTACACTAAGTTATTATTATGGTTGTTCAATCACAGTTGTATCCTGAAAACTTGGGTTTACTACCTTGGCCCATGTGCGCCCTTCAGGATTGGATGCCACCAATCCCTGCACCACCTCAGCCTGTTTTTTGTTTCAGTCTTCAACAACCTTCTCAAAATACGCTTCCTTTTCATATACAACAAAACGCTCACAACTTGGCTTCTACTTCTTCTCCATCGTCGTCTTCGTTGTCAATGTGTGATAATTTTGTCTCAATGACACTTTCTCAAGCTTTAGATGCTCAACTTGAGGTGCAAAGGCAGGAACTTGATTGCATTCTTCATTTTCAGGCAAGGGTTCTTTCTTTTAATGTTCTTTTTTTTATATCAGAAATTGATCACTTTCACTCAAAGTTCCTTGTTTCTTTTGGTGGGGAAAAACACAGAATGAGAGGCTAAAATCTGTATTACGAGAGCAAAGGAGGCGACAGCTAGGCACGCTACTAAAGACCATGGAATGGAAGGCTTTATATTTGATGAAGCGAAAAGAAGAAGACTTGGCACGAGCAACAAAGAAAACAATGGAGCTCGAAGCTTGCTTGAAGAAAGCCGAAATGGAGAGCGAGTGGTGGGAAAGGCTTGCCAAAGCAAATGAAGCAATGGTTATGGGTTTAAGCAACACAATGGAACAGGTCAAAGAGGAGCTAATCAGGGTCAGCAATAAAAATACAGCCGAAGATACCGAGTCCCATTGCTGCGGCTCATGCGATCAAAGAGATGATCAACAAGGAGAAAAGAAGAGCAAAAAGGTTGCTTGCAAACACTGCAGGTTTAGGAGCTCGTGCGTTCTGTTCCTACCTTGCAGACACCTTTGCTCGTGCATCTCTTGTGAAGCTTTCCTTGATTCTTGTCCTGTCTGTAAATCTGTAAAGGAGGCTAGCATGAACGTATTTTGGGTTTAACAAGAAAGCTTTTCGGGGTCTAGGTTCAACAGATTTCCTATTATTACTTTGTCTCTGTTGTTTGTCTACTCTAAATGATGATAGTATCGGTTCGGTGAAGAATCTTTTTCAACTCTTACCTTTTCTGGATTAATTACCATTCCCACATTTAGATTGCAGTATTGCACCTTCAAGAAGAATCATAAAAATATTGTTTTTTGATTTCTTTAATGAGGTTCTTTTCTTCACGGGAAATGCCAGCTCGATTCAGCGGTAAGCAGTGTACTGTTTTTGTTTCAAACTGCAGAAAAGATTTGATAAAACATTTATCGAGGGGAACTTTCCACCGCCACTACTCTTTGCTCTTTGCTTTTATCCATTGAAATGAAAGAAACACCCTTTACTTGTTACTGTAGTAGTGGAGGAATAATCCAGGTTTTACTTATAACCCGTCCAAATACTATGTAACTGATCAAAAAGGGTCAAATTTGTTTTGTTTTAATATACCCTTTCTTTAGTCACTGTGTTTGATGAAAGTTGGGCTGAATGTATTCAATGGTCCCAACTCAGCAACGCTGAAGGGTGATTGAGTGGGGCCTAAAATACGAGGGAAAAAACCGTTTGCAAGCTGAGAAGTGAGAATGGGGAGATTCGATCTCAGCAGTATCCTAATTCCTAACTCAGTTTTCTTTTCAAGGTGTTGCCAAAATCTATTTTGGCAGCTCTATTTATCTTTTTTATTAATGGTACTACTACGGACTGGACCAACTTTTTCGTAGGCGTAGAGTTGTAGGTGGAGGGCTAGGATGGACTTTGGCAATGACGTGTGGATTCCACTGACCAGCCGCCTTTGACGACATCTGCGGGTTGTTGTAACTTGGGAAAACAAGCTACCCACTTGTTAAACTCATTGGTGAATTGGCCCAACTCAGCCGCTTGTTTCTTTGAAAGTGTCGGATCCATTTAAGTGTACTAGGTGGGCTTAAACTAAACTACTGTATCCAGAAAGCTGAGTACTATTAGTGGCAGTGGCCCTTAATACGGTTTTGAAATCTAAAAACGCTGGTGCTTTGAACGTCATTCATGGGTTGGGTTATTTACCCAATTTGAAGATTTATCCGAAACTTAAAGAAAGTTTAAGTAAAAAAGTAGACTAAAAAAATAGACTTGAATAAAAAAATTGAGTTTGTTTAAAATATAGGTTGAGCTCACGCTTAAACATTTAATGCCTAAGTCTAGTTCAATCTAGGGGTGTGTATTCGGTTAACCGACCCGAAATAGCTATAACTGAATTAACCGACTTTCCAAAATTTTTAACCATTAACCGAACCGAATTTTTAAAAAAAAATTTAACTAAACCGAATTTTTTTCGATTAATTAGGTTGGTTACCCGAATTAACCGAAAATTGTATGCTTTTTATTTTTGGTTAAAAATTAACCGAATTAACCGAATTATCTGAATTGAATCACTACATAATTAAAAACATTACATAAGTCTTTGAATCACTACATAATTAAAAACATTACATAAGTCTTGAAATTAACACATAATTGAAATGTAAGTCTTTAATATTCTCCATTTATATCCATTTCTTCTCTCCAAAAAATCTCCATTTGCATTAAACTTAAAAAAAAGAAAACATGTGTAATTGGGTAGAGACTTAGAGTTGGACTTTAGTTTTATTTTTATTGGGTTTGTAATTTGGTAGACTTTAGTTTTAGTTTTATTGGGTTGGGTAATTGGGTAGACTTTAGTTTTAGTTTTATTGGGTTGGGTTGGTAATTGGGTTGGGTAATTAGGTTGGGTAATTAGGTTGGGTTGGATAATTTTATTTATTAATTTTTCGGTTAAACTGAAAAAATTCAGTTAACCGACCGGTTTCGAACCGAATTAACTGTTAACCGAAAAATCATAAAAAAATTAACCGACCCCCTACCGAAAAAATTCGGTTAACCGACTGAATTCGGTTAACCAGTCGGTTAACCGAATTTTTTCGGTTTTACCCGAATTATGCACACCCCTAGTTCGATCCGACCCATTTTCTATGTTTATAATATAATATATTAAATAATATATATTATATTTTATAACACATAAAAGCTAAATCTATAACAATAATAGTATTATAATGTAAATCTTAAAGAAAAATATTAAGATAACTATCTATTACTATTTAATAAATGAAAAAAATTAAATTAAAATAATATAATTTTAAAAAGATTCAAAAAATAATATGAGTGAGCTTAAAATAGATTTGGGTTAGCCATTAACAAATATAAGCGATTTAAGTAAAATTTTAGGCCCATATAACGAGTTAGGCGATTTATACAAGAATAAAATATATTAATATTATGCTTAAATCTGGTCTGATCTATAGACATCTCTATCATTAATAAATTAATTAATTTTATATATTTCGGATCAGATCCTTATTTTATATTTGTTTTACAATTAATTAAACTAATCCTCTCGAAATCTATTACTACCTTCCTTAATAATGTCATCTTTAAAGTTAGAATTTTCACTTGAAGCACGAAGATGATCCGATAGGCTAATAAAGGAAGTTTGCTGTCTTACACTTGCACACATGCAAGTGTAATCCATTGTGTAACAATGACAACTACCAACTTTTTATTTTTGGTTTTCAAGCTTGTTTTGTAGTAAGCTACAAGTTCCCAGCTCAGGTTCTAAGACCATTAAATGTAGGGTTTACCACCATCCTTGTTAGTGCCCATTAACTATGGTAAAGCATATAACATTGTTCCGTTTCTAAAGCTATTCATTATTTTCTATTCATTTCTAATATTCAACATTCAAAAGTATAGCAACTGCTTATAGTAGTAAATTACAAGGATGATGATTTTACAGTCTATATGCACACACGAAAATTAAGACAATGAAGAGACATTTGGTGTTACGTTAGTCAACATGCTTTAATTGATTGATAAAAGAAGCTTGGGACGTGTGTTGGTACACCATGGTTCGGCCAATAATATCACCATTAATAAATAGAAAAATTCACCAAATAGCTTCATAACCGATTCCATAAATATAAATGGATGCATACATAGGTGTATAAAAATTATTGGCCATATTTAAAAGGTTGATGCCATCAAGCATGATTAGCATTTATGGGTATCTTTGAATAGAAGAAAAGAATGGGTCATGGATGATTTCAGAAACTACTGGGTTGATATTGCTACCAAGTATATACATGAAAAGTTCCCTTCTGAAATGAGATTAATCGCGATTATTAATGCAAGAAGTTGATAAGTAAGGTGGATAGGGTGGTGGACTGTTAGATATATTATCCATTTAATGAAGCAAGAGGAAATTATGAGGCTTTGGTTGAGTCCAAACAACTTTCTGCAAATTATGTACATGTTTCTCTTATTATCTTTGTTTACTTCATAAAAGATAATCAATGCAGTGTAGACGTGTAATGGAAGGTGTCAAATATCATGTCGTTTTTGTGGCTTTCAATATCAGTACAATTATTGCTGCAACTACTTTTATGCTTTATTAAATGCTTCGTTGCTTTACAATCACATTTATAATTGTGATTGGCAGTAAGCGATTATGGTAGGTTTCTTTTTTATACTGAAAAATAATGGGTAAACTACACCCATGGTCACTTTTGTTTACCTTAGGTTACGTTTTAGTCATTTATGTTTGAAATATTACGTTTTAGTCATTTACGTTATCATGTTGTAACATTTTAGTCACTGAGCCATTAATCGTCGTTAATGGTGTAACGGTAAGCTGATGTGGCACGTTAAATCATCATTTCAAACAAAATTTTAGGTTAAATTATACAATTGATCTCCATATTTTTTTCGTTTTAAGTAATTTAATTTTTTTTCTTTTATGTTCTTTAAACTTTCCTCTTTTTTTCCATTCTCTTTTGTTTCTCCCTCTGTTTTCATACATTTCCCATTTCTTTTAACATATTAGGAAGTCGAATTGGCAATGAAAAAAGAAGTAGGAAGTTGACTGTCATCATTTGTCTATAACCAAAACCCATAAACCCATACCATGCTTCTTTCTTCACTACCAATTCGACTTCCTGGTATGTTAAAAGAAATAAAGAAGGTAGAAAAACAGAGGAAGAAGCAGAAGAGAATGGAAAAGAAAAAAGAAAAAAAGAAAGAAAGAAAGTTAAAAGAACATAAAAGAATTAAATTGCTCAAAACGAATAATTATGGGGACCAATTGTATAAGTTAACCTAAAGTTTTTGTTTGAAATGATGATTTAACGTGCCACGTCAGCTTACCATTACACCATTAATGACAATTAACGGCTCAGTGACTACAATGTTACAACACGATAACGTAAGTGACTAAAACGTAACATTTCAAACATAAGTGACTGAAATGTAACCTAAGGTAAACAAAAGTGACCATGTGTATAGTTTACCCAAAAATAATTGATTGAGCCAAATATAGTATAATGTTGATTTCATTAGGTTTTAGGGTACTTTAATTTTTGCATACGAGGTGGTTAATGGGTATTATTATTTACTTAGTTGCCTGTCATCCGAACATATATATTATATGTGGATGGTATTGGTGGTAATGCCAAGAACATGTGCAAGCCAAATTCATTAAATCTGATTCTGTGACTTAATCTTTGGAAACCAGCATGACTTCTATTTTCTATTAATTAATTGAAGTTCTGAGTTGGGAGGGTTCAGCGTAGTAATGTTGTATCAGTGTGAATACCCGTCACTTTAGGCATAATTGTAAAATTCACCCTTTATGTTTCTGGATTTTTTCACTTTGGCCCTTAACTTTTTTTTCTGATTCTCTTCCCCAACGTTGCAAAAATTTTCAAAAAAAGGCCAAAGTTAGCGGAAACTATTAGTCAACTAACGGTCAACAATTTTGTCTGACGTGGCATGGCACCTCGTCGATTACCACGTGGTGGCATGAAACTCTTAATGGCTAGGACACATGGTGATTCGAATCAATATGTTGAAAGAGAATAGAAAGGTGGACCATTTAGTAGCTTTTTCGACTTTTCATTGGTTGTATCTGATTTATTTTTCCTCCAATTTCCTGTATAAATCGATTCTTAGAAAACCAGATTAAATTAAACTTGTTTTTTTTTTAATTTATTGTATTTTCAATTTCTTACTTTAACCCACAGCCACCGCTATCACTGCATGTCGGACCAACGGCTGCATAAAAGGAATGAGAATGAGAAAAAAAAAATTTAACGGCTTCAGTAAAAAACCTAGAAACATTAGGGGTGAATTTTGCAATTATGCCTAATTTATATATCTTATAGGAGCTTATACTTATACTAAAAAATAATGATATTTAGCTTATAATGTTAATCTCTTTTGTCATTTTGGCCTTAATTTTTTTCTTTTATTACTTTGGATCTCAACTTTCAAAATTAGTCAAATTGTTTTTGTTGAACAAAAATTTTGACAAACTTTATAAGTTTTAATGGCAACTTGCATGATAGTTCACATATATTTCAGTGTCGGTATTGATAATTTTTTAAAATATATGAACTTTTTATTAATTTTATGTATATATATTTGAAATTTCATCAGTACATGCAAATTGTTATGTAATTACCATTAAATAGTAGGCATAATGTTAAATTTAACCCTCAATGCTACATCTTTTGTAATTTAGCCTTTCTTTTTGAGCTGAATTTAATCATTAACTTTTCAAAATAATCAATTTGTTTTATTAACAAAAAGATGACTAAAACATTAATTTTAACAATGTCATGTTTAAAATTAACATTCTAGTCAGTATTTTAGTAAAAAAATAAGTCCACTCTTTTGAAAGTTTTAGAGCCAAATTTAGCTAAAAAAGAATAAAGATCAAATTGACAAAAGATGTAAATATTGAGAGCTAATTTTAACATTATACCTAAAAATCATAATAGTTAAGTCAATTTTTCTATAAAAATTATATAATTTAACTAAAATTTGAATGTTGAGAGTGAAAGTCACAATTAAAAATTTAATGCAAAATTAACAAAAGAAAATCAACATTATAGGCTAAATATATTGCCTATTTATAAATATTGATACAAAGAGAGAATACCAATCTAGTCCCAATTGGGAAAAAATGTAATATTGAATGCTTTAGATAGAATCAATCTATAATCTATTGGTATAATGATAAATTTAGTCTCCAATGTTTATATTTTTTGTCAATTTGACCTCATTTTTTTAGTTAAATTTGACTAAAACATTAATTTTAATGTTGTTGATGTGGCAACTCACATGACAGTCCATATGCACATCATGTTATCATAACATCATTTGTTTTATATGTTACATCAACAAATAATTTTAAAAAATCAAAGTTAAATTTAAAAAAATAAAAAGTTCATAGATTAAAAAATTTAGCGTGGAGTACACGTGAATTGTCATGCAGTGTCATGTTTAAAAATTTAAACATTTTAGTTAGTATTCTTATTATAAAAACATCATTTCGACTTTTTTCAAAAGTTAATGGTCAAATTTGACTCTTTTAAAAGGTTGAGGTCAAATTTAGATTAAAAAAGAATAAAGACCAAATTAATAAAAATGTAAACGTTAAGAGCTAAATTTAATATTATTCCTAATCTATCAATCCATAATCAATAAGAAAACCATAACTTTCAGCTAATAGCTAGAGTGTATATAAAATTATATTAAAGTACAGGAAAATATTTGGTGGGTGGAGTTTTAAAATTCTAAAATAGGGTCAGAGACTTGATAAGTGTTATATAAGGGTATAGTAAAATATTAAAATATATATTTAAAAAATTATACATGTCAATTTTTACTTTTACTTGTAAAATAAATAAAAAATACATTGTGAGTGTGTCAAACATTCACAATTAAAATAGTGTTAAAAGTTATATCTTCCTATTTTTAAATTTAATAAAATTGTTCATATATAAATCTTCCTAAAGAAATTAACTCCCATATAAAACAGCACAAATATATATATATATATATATATATATATATATATATATATATAAATGTTGAATTTCCTGTCTTTTTGTCTGCCTTCGATTGTAAAATCTAAAGGTGAACTTTTCAAAACAATGATTACTTATAGACCTATGGTCATGTTAACGATAAACCAATAGCTGAATTTTGGTTGCAAGTTGTGCCGGTCATTTCTTGAGCACATTGGGACATCTCTAGACTTCAATTCCTGTGTCCACGTATCATCGACATTCTCAAATTCCACTTATGTCAGATTAGGTTCCGTAAGAAATTTATGTGGACTTTAGGGAGAGCCGACGTTGCATGTGGTTGTAACACAAAGGAATTGTAGAATTTAGAAATGTTAAAATTCTCGTAAAAATACATAATTTAATTTTAGTTTCAAAAATTATTCTTTAGTTTTGCCCGATATTGAGAAAGTGGTGGTGTTAGAATTCGCTTGCTTCATTTACGAGATGCATACTGTGGTCTGCATAGTTGGTCCCAACTAGATAGACACAACTTTCTCTTTTAAGTCATTTTAAATTCACCAGAAATCATGAATGATCCTGTCAATTTTCTCCGTTATGTGTATTGGTGGCTTGACACACAGGGAGTAGAGGGGAATATACTAGAGTGGATCATATTAATGTTAGCCAACTTCCTTGAGATAGGAGTTGGATTTACATTCAGTTAGTCTATTCTGCATTATTTCAAATGTCTCTCATATGATACTTTAAATAATTTCTCAATTGATTTACTTGTTGAACTCCTAAAATTCACAACAGTCATCCGTTTTTTCTAATCATGGCCCAACTTATTAAAATATATTTGCAATTTGGCTGAATTAATAACCAAACTTAATATCACACAATATCTGAAGATAATCTTTTTGAGCCTCCAACATATTTGAATGTTAACTTAGAAGAAAATGTAGCTATTGCCAAAAAAATAGAAATCAAAATGCAATTAGGGTTTACTCTAATTCCACGGATTCCCCAAATTTAGTATAAATAATAAATTAATTGGCATATGTTAGCTACACTCATTTCCCTTCATTGGATGAGAACTAAAGAAGGTCTCCTTTTAGTAAAAAAAAAAACAATAGTGAAACTAACATCCAAAAGTTTAGAGGTAGAAAAGAAGGAAAAAGAACGAAAAAGAGCTTTCAAATTTCATTGGTGTTTGCGTTCGTATCTCACGGGGATCTTAACCATATTGGCCTTGAGAGGCGTTGTAATTAAGGGCAGTTAGTAGTTGTGGACGGTGACCTTTGTTTTGTCCTCTAGAGCCCTTAATTTTGCATTTAAAAAAAATATAAATTAAAAGAGAAAAAGGGTTTCAACATGACACTTGACTCGATTGAGCCTTGATTTAAAAAAAAAAACGGATAACAAAGTTCATTATAGTGCAGCTTAGGTACGTTAGACAAAATTATATATATTTATGATTCACCAAGGAAGTCCATCATATAATATTTTCCTAATATATATGCATCATTAGTCATTGGAGGGTTTCATGAAGACTAAAACCTATGCATAAATAAATTAATTAATTGCATGAATTTGAAGAATAAAATCAAGATAAAAAAACTACATCACAATTAACATGCAGGCATAATATAAAAGTAGGGTTGACAAGTTTTTATAATAAAATATTGCATCATAAATGACTTATGTTTATAATATACTCAATCTTACTGTATAAATCAATAGATATATGTAATTAACTTTTTTAACACATGATTTTCTTCAGTTTTGGAGTTAATTTAGTCTGAAAGTAAAACTTGTGGAACAGTATTTTTTCCAAACACAAAATTCCAACTTGAAAATTATTTGAGAGATATCAAATTCTTTATTGTTTTAATCTACTTACTAAAAAGAATTTCCAACCTTCTTCAATAACTGCTAGCTAGCTAAGATCCTTTTTTTTTTCTTTTTTTTCTTTTTTGTTTCATGTGAGCATTTAATCACATCATGTCATTTGCATGTATAAATAAGCAGAAACATGATTGGGGGAAATACAAAACAATTCCTTTTTGGATTTCTTCCCTTTTCATTCTTCCATAAACAAAAATTTCTGAAAGAAATCAAGAAAAGGAAAGCATATTATATAATGGAAACGATTGTCTTTCCTTTTTCCTCAAAGTTTTTGTTGGCTAAATATCTTTTGGTATTTGCTCTCTTCATCTCCGCAAAAGCGTTGATTAAGCTATCTATAAATGAAACCATCCCCGCTGTAATTGTGTTCGGGGATTCCATTGTTGACGCCGGTAACAACAACGATCTCAACACTGTTATTAGGTGCGATTTCCTCCCTTACGGCCAAGATTTTGCCGGGGGTGTTCCCACCGGAAGGTTTTGCAATGGCAAAGTCCCTTCCGATTTAATAGGTATAAATATAATCTCATTATAATCTCGCTTTTTTTTTTTTTACATGATATAGTACTTATATGATCTCCTTGCTTCATCGTCTTGTTTCTAAAGGGCTAATTTCAATAAATGTCCCCCAAACTATAACACATTTTAAATTGATCTTTAAACTTCAAACATTTTAAGTCCTTAAAATATTAGTATTGTATTAATCAAACTCTTCCGTCAACGTCCTAGTGTGGTGCAATTAACCCTATTTATAAGCTTCCTTTAGTTGCTTTTTATCTAAGAGAAAATCGACCGGGAAATTGAAATATATGTGGTGTTAGGTAATTAACAGTTGAGTGGGCAAAACAAAGAAAAAGAACACTAGTTGTCATACATAAAAACAACTGCGACATAATCCTTATAACAGCAAAAAAGTCACCATTTGCAGTTATGGACTCGATTATAGGAAAAGCTAGCTAGCTAGAAATGTATCTAAAATCACCTCAATTTGATTAACTCATATTGCAGCTGAAGAATTGGGAATTAAAGATATAGTGCCAGCATATTTGGATCCTAAATTGAAACCCCAAGATCTCTTAACTGGAGTAACCTTTGCTTCTGGTGGCACTGGATATGATCCTTTGACTCCCAAACTAGCGGTACATTTACAATTTCTTCTTTATTTTATTTGTTTATGTCCAAAATCTGGTTTTAGTTACTTTACTATGCTCAAATATGAGATTTACTCTTTTTAATTTGTCATAACTTAATCTCTTTACTTTTGTTTAGTTCAAATAATTAATACCATTAATTACTTTAGTTAAAATGTTATGTTGAATTTTTCCTTAAAATGTACCTTCCAACTCATCATGATAATATGAATTTTTTTGAAGGTGTGTTTTTTTAAAAAAAAATTCATGTCAACATTTTAACTAGATTAACTATGTCATATTATAAAAGTAAAGGATCACATTATGCTAAATCAAAGCACATGAACTAAATCTTAAATTTTGTAGGGATCAAAATTATAATTCCAACTTTGTTTAATATTTTTATTTTTCACGTTGTAATTACTTTTTTTCCCAAATTCTCAGTCAGTAATATCGTTGGGAGAGCAGTTAAACTACTTCAAAGAATACATAGGGAAGTTGAAAGCCATTGCTGGAGAAGAGAAAACAAATTTCATCTTAGCAAAGAGTATGTTCCTTGTCGTAGCCGGTAGCGATGACATTGCCAATACATACTTTGTTCTCCGTGCCAGGCAATTGCAGTACGATGTTCCTGCTTATACTGACTTAATGGTTAACTCCGCTGCTGAGTTTGTCAAGGTAATCAATTAATGGTTAAATTCAGATTTTAGTGGCTGTACGTGCCATTAGTTAGCCTAAATGAGGTATAGCTGACACTGCCAACTATTTTGGATATTTAGTTAAAATGCTTTCATGAAATTTTTTCCTTAAAAACATAATAACATTTTATTTTTGTGTTGAAACGGTTGGTTTTAAGAATAAAATTTATATTAGTATTTTAATCAAAATAATTACCGGTGTTAACAATTTTGATCTGAATAATAAATTTGTAAAAGAAGAAAATAAAATTATATCAAATTAAAAAACAAAGACTAAATTCCAAATATGAGTATCGCAAAACTAGAATTTGAGCTTAGTAATAATTTTCCTTTTTCAACACAATTTAATGAATTTGATTGGAATTTAATTAAAGGAACTATATGGTTTGGGAGCAAGGAAAATTGGGGTATTTAGCACACCACCAATCGGATGTGTGCCATCACAAAGAACTTTGGGTGGAGGAATTGAAAGGGAATGTGCTGAAGATTACAACGTAGCAGCTATATTGTTCAACAAGAAGCTATCTTCCGTGTTGAATTCCTTTAAGACAAGCATGCCTGATGGCAGATTTGTGTACATAGATGTCTACAACCCTCTGCTTGGTCTCATCCAAAACCCTCAAAAAAATGGTACTCGAAAACAATTCATATTTCTTTGAATTTTTCTTCAAATTCAAAACAATGAAAAATGATGATTTTGGTTGTAACCTGTTGGTGTTTTCTTTTCCAGGCTTTGAGGTTGTAGACAATGGGTGCTGTGGAACAGGAAACATAGAGGTGGCAATCTTGTGTAATAAGCTCAGTCCATCGACATGTACGGATGTGTCTAAGTATATTTTTTGGGATAGTTATCATCCAACGGAGAAGGCTTACAGGGCATTGGTTACGCCAATCCTTCAGAATATAATTGGCGATTTCTTTTGATGAATGTTTTGTGTTTCTCATTTTTTATCCCCATAAATGGTTTTGTGTTTCTCATTTTTTTATCCCCATAAATGGTTGCTCTTTAATTAAGTATTTGTGACCATATGTATTGTGCATCTTTATTCAAGTCAAATTAATTGTGTAATAATTATTCTATATATTGATAAAATGTCAATTTATATTTTTATTTATTCCGTTTTTGCAATGTTCATATTTGTGTTTTTTTATAATTATCTTTATTTCCTTAATTATTAGAACCTCGTGAGCTTTTGGTAAATGGTATCTTATACAATTAGGAGATAGTTTTTCAAAGTTAATTTTCTAGCTTTTGGTTGAAATGGTAAAATTAAGATGTTTTGGGTTCAAATCTTATGATTTGATTTTCATTATGTGTATTTGACATAAATACACTCAGAAAATAATATTTATTACTTTTTTTAAAAAATAAGCTTTTGATAATTTTATAACTAAGTTTCAACTTAATAAATACTTTATAATAATATAATACATGGATAAAGTTCAAAACTACACATAAACTTTGATTTTATCAAAATTTATACATAAAAAGTAGATTTAATTCACATTTCACACGCCTCTAACATATTATTAATATTGTTATATCCCTCCGTCTAGGGGATACGTGTCAGCCTAAAAAAGCATTGTTGACTCTATATTGACCACCCCTCCGGCCACCTCAATTGTATTAAAAGTGAAAATCAAAACAGGTAATTATTTCATTTAATATATAAATTTAAACTTAAAGGCACTCGTTACCAAAACTCATAAATGCTTCTTTTACGTAATAAATAATACATCATTTAATTCATTAACATATTTTAGTGCCAACAAAATACTTTAGGTAAATAAAATATGTTTCCAAATGCTCTCCAATATTAATGATGCGGATGATATGTAACTATCGATACTGGTTTTGGTTGAATCTCACAATCTAATTAATCTGGTAGCTACCGGAAATAACAAAAAAGCAAAGAGACATATACATCAACCATGCCAGCTTGCTTCGTCATATATCTATATAAAATTGAATCGATTATGACAAGCATCCGTTAATGTTTCTCCAATCAACGCTATGGATCATAATTGAATGGTCACGCCTTTATTTTTAAAGTATATAGTATACTGATTATGATGTACGTTGTCACACCCAATCCAATTCTCCAACAGTTAGGGCATTTAAGACGTATATGAACATGCACGCATACATGGAACAGTGATTAATAAATAATGTGTGAGATTAAGGTTTCAAATTGAATGTACAATCTCATCATATTGAACTCAACCACGGGGCTCTCTAAATAAAGCGTGTTGGATGCGACACTGGTAACCCATGGTATATTATTTTTTGGCCAAAATCCACGGTCTAGTATTAGACGTAAATGAACATGCATCTTCCGCAAGTCTGTTGATTGAAGTTTTGTTTTTCTTATTTGGTTTTTAAGGTATAATTATGATTTTAATCCCACTTTTTCTACTTTTATAATGCTTACTGTTGTTGAAGTGATGACAATCTTAACTAAGGAATTTGTTGATATGTAAATACATTATTAGTTGAACTTTATTAGCTAAATTTTCATACATTAATCTTAATTGTGTGTGTTCAAATACCAATATTATCACTCCAATGACAAAAACAATCAGTGTTATCAATTTGGGTTTACTGATAATATTATAAATGTAAAGGACTAATTTATACCAAACTAGGGAGAATCCCAAATTTCAGCATTGTAGAGGGGCTAAAACTAGTATTAGACCGAGTTTTAATAGCTTTATGGTATTGGTATTCGTAATCGATAATCAAAGCTAATATGAAGGGTTCCTATTTAAACTTGGAATGCGTTTGCCTCTTGGTTTGGCATCTATGTAAAGGAGAAAGAAATACAAATCACTAGGATTTGTTTTATGTGAAAATGCCTTGTGCTTTTTCTTATTCAGACATTGTGCCTGCAACAGCTTTATGTTTAATTCTTGTTTTGTTTAGCACAAGAGATGCTGGTGGAGTTTGTCTTGCCTCAAATAAAATAACATTTCCAGCTCTTTTTGCATTTGGAGATTCAATAGTAGATACGGGTAACAACAACAAGCGCTTTACAATAGCAAAAGCTAATATCCCACCCTATGGACGAGACTTTCCCGGTGGAGCTGCAACTGGAAGATTTGGAAATGGAATGGTGTTCTCTGATTTATTGGGTACTAAAGTTTTACCATTCATTTGTATCAGTCTATGATCCTTAAAAAAATTCAAGGTTAGGTCCCTTTTTAATTCATATTGTTGTCCATGATTGCCTGCCTCCAACAGCTGAAGGTCTGAGAATAAAACCTCTATTGCCTGCATATCTTCACCCGGTTCTTCAAGGTGAAGATCTAGAAACAGGCGTAAGCTTTGCTTCAGGTGGTTCAGGATTCGACGAATTTACAGTGAAATTACAGGTTCCTTGTAATTTCTCTATGCATGCATGCATGATATTCAATTAATTAATTGTGCTTGTCTCTTTTGGTATGCAATCAGAATGCTTTATCAATTAAGGATCAGCTGAATCTCTTCAAAGAATGCGTTAGAAAGCTTGAAGGAGGCATCGGACAGGAGAAAGCTAATGCCACCATTTCCAAGAGCTTGTTTCTGGTATCACAGGGCAACAATGACATTGCCATCACTTATTTCTTATTCCATTTTCTACATGACATTGATGCATACACAACACAACTGGTTAACTCAGCTTCATCTTTTATTAAGGTAAAAATATTGGTTATGCTGTATTTTTTTCAATTAAAAAAATAAATAAATTAAAATTAATTAAATCTCCCTTGGTGGTTTAAGGATATGTATGAACTAGGAGCAAGGAAGTTTGCATTTCTAAGCCTTATACCATTGGGATACTTGCCACTTTCGAGAACATTTGGTGGAGGATTTCAAAGAAACTCTGTAGATTGGCTCACCCAAGCAGCAGTGAAGTTCAATTCTAAGCTGGAACATGAACTGAACCATCTTAACAGTAACCTTCCTGGAACTAGGATACTCTATATTGATATCTATAACCCTCTGGTTGATCTCATTCAAAATCATAAAAAATATGGTAAGACTTGGTATAAACTTTAAAAGAAGCTAATATAATATTGGTGGTAATTTAATTTTTGCATGCAGGTTTTGAAGATTCTAGCCATGGTTGCTGTGGGACGGGGTTGATAGAGCTAAATTATGGGTGCAATGAATTATTGAGTTCCTTTACATGTTCCAATTCATCGAGTCATGTATTTTGGGACGCGGGGCATCCCTCGGAAAGAGCATATAGGATGATAATCTCACAAGTCGTGCACAACATGTCGCACCAGCTTTTGGATATTTAAATTCAAAGGGTTTCCTCATATTTTTAACCTAGCAACTAACTTCATCACAATTCAAGCAGGTGGAATATAAAATAGGGTTGGAAACTTTTCTATAATAACACATTTGTAGATAAAATATTGAAATGTGATGAAAGCTCTTTATTTCTCACTTTTATCCAGTTTTACCCCATAAAAGTTGCACTTAATTTATTTTTTATGAATAATTATTCCTTTAATTCCGTATTTGGGATTTTATCCAGGTCAAATTAATTGTGTAATTTCCATTTTGTATAAAACATAATTGACAAAACCCCATTTTATATTTTATTTTTAAAATTTAAAATTATTTGCTGAGACAAAATAGTGCGTCAATTATAAAAAACACACAATCCCGTACAATTATATTAGAATTTATCCAATTTGACGAAAGATTAATTAAATTTTTTTTAAAAAGGGCCAAACTGAAAATTCGTAAAAATCAAAGATACATTTGTGATTATGCATAATTTTTAAAGGAAGTAAATGGAAAAATAAATTGATAAGACACCTCTCTAGTCCCTCTCAATTTTAATATTGAGTAAATTGGTCACTTTAAAAAGTTAGAATAAATTAATCTCTCTCAATTTTAAAATAAGCAACTATGGACAATTAATTATAACATTAATTTTTCAGTCAATTGTCATAATTTTGATCGGTATAATAAATGAAGCCCTTGATGTATAAAATTATCTTAAAGAAAATGTATAAAATTTTAAAAATTTAAAAGATTCAAAAGAATATTTATAAAAAAACTTTAGTTTCAAATAAAAATATGTAATTTTGAGGCTTGAATTTATTATTATATCAATTTAAATAATATAAAATCGATGAAAAATATTAATTTCATGATTAATTATAAATTAAATAACTTTAAATTTTTTTATAAAGGATCAATTTGCTTGATAACGAAAGAGGTTTTTTACCAAATAATTTAAAGGACCGAAAATCTGCCAGTAAAAAATGTAAAGTGACAACTTTTAAACGAATAAAAGAAAGCGAAGAGACTAAATCCAAATTTGGTATGGTATCGCCAATCCTCTACTTTCCCGCATTTTCTTTTTCCCTCTTTAGATTAGGATTCTGAAACCCTCCAATTTGGATACATCGTCATGGCTTCTACGGGTCGGAAAATCATACTAAAGAGCTCAGACGGCGAGAACTTCGAGGTGGACGAGGCGGTGGCTCTCGAATCACAAACGATTAAGCACATGATCGAGGACGATTGCGCCGATAACGGCATCCCTCTACCCAACGTCACCAGCAAGATCCTCTCTAAGGTAATCGAGTATTGCAAGAAACACGTCGAAGCATCGAAATCTGAGGATCGTTCAGCCTCCCTCGATGATGACCTTAAAGCTTGGGATGCTGATTTCGTCAAGGTCGATCAAGCCACCCTTTTCGATCTCATACTGGTAAAGCCCTCCCTTTCCACGACTTGAATATCAGCATACTGGTAAAGCCCACCCTTCTGGGATTCGTAGCTTTAATTTAATGTATAATTGAATATTCTATTCTTTGTTGAAGGCTGCTAATTACTTGAACATCAAGGGCTTGTTGGACCTAACGTGTCAAACTGTGGCAGACATGATAAAGGGAAAAACGCCTGAGGAAATCCGCAAGACATTTAACATTAAGAATGATTTTACTCCGGAGGAAGAGGAAGAGGTTCGTCGCGAGAATCAATGGGCGTTTGAGTGAAAGCTCTTAATTGAACTGAACATGGTTTAATATTTGTGTTTTTGTTTTCATTTTACTTTTGAATGTCCTTGAGAACTTGGGATTGTTATTTCCGTCCTCTTTTTTACTTGTTTTAACTGTTATTTCTCCTCGGATGTGTTAATAAATGTTGTTTATTTGGTTAAAATTGTCGTCTGTTTTTGGTGCAATTTTGCATACATTGATGTGGAACATGTAGGAAACCATAGAAGATTATGCTAAAACCAGGGTGAAAGGAGAATCGAATCATATTTATTGCAGTGGAATGGTCTACTTGTGCATCCTGCTGTCTTCTTTATAGATGTTCTACACATTTGCTCGAATGCTTATTATGGATATAGCACCTAGTTATCACGTTTACTGCTTACAGCAAATGGACTTCTGACTTTGTATTTTCCATTGGACCATGCTATGGATCCAAATACATCTTCCTTTAGCGGATTTGCAGCTGAGAAACTCACTTCGTAAGATGACTTGTCACCATTTTTAGTGAATTGCAGTTTGTTTGGCACCACTTTAACATCTAGGTTTGCAGGTGAATCAATAGTTACAGTATAAACTGAGTTACCATCTCCGGCAACATTTGTAAGAGTTCTGTTCACTTTCCTGCCCGCTTTTTCGTTGAAATTGGTAATTGCTATCGACGGATAATTGATGTTGGATATAAGATCAATGCTTGACTCCTTAGGGCAAGTAAAGCCGTCTGGGATAGCGTTGGCGATAGTTTTTATTGTAGTTATATTATAACCATGGTGGCAGAGAAAATTCAAGTAGTCAATGGCAGTAGTCTCGTAAACAAGGCCTGGTTGCAATGGTCCTGTCGGGCTTACTTCTCCTGCCCCAAAATCGTAAGGTGTAGCTGCTACACCTTTCTCTGTCGTAATTGGGGCTTTCAGATTATTTATCTGATTTGCTGTAATTCGGTTGGAAGCAGTCATGGATTAGTGGAACAAAACTACAGACTTTACCATGTAAATGCAAGTGTTTATTTGATTGTCTAGTTCCTCACCTGTTGTCATAATGGCTGACCTGATTGCAGAGGGACTCCATGTTGGGTTTTTTGATTTGACTGTGGCAGCAATACCGGAAACATGGGGACATGCCATAGAGGTTCCTGAGATCAAATTATACAGTGGTGGGTCTTTACCCTCTGGAGCCTCAGCTGTGTCGTTCCCCATCCATGCTGCGAGAATATTAACTCCAGGTGCTGCTATATCGGGCTGCAAGACATTCAATCTTATAGCTTCATCATTATCAGTGTATGAAGAAACAAGGTATGTAAAGTTGGACCGGTAGAGGGTTTACCTTGAGAATGTTCTTGGGGATGGTTGAAGGTCCTCTAGACGAGAAATATGCTATGATAGGTGCTGGTGTGTACTTTGTGGGTGATGTAGTACGCAAGATTGTGGCAACTGGGTTTCTACAAATCTCAAAAAGGATAAAAATTAAGGCCAAGGGTACTTTCTAGCATGAAGTAACTGTGATTCTTGAGATCAATTTGAGTTTGGGTAGCTGAATGTATTACTTTGTTGAGTTGATGTAGGAAAGAACCTTGGCGCCATCCTCTGAACTGATCACCGTCATGGGAAATGTACCAAATGAGGAAGCCATCCCTTTCGAGTCATAATCAATCAGGACTACGCCAATACCTCCAAGCTGCTTCACTTCATCCATATGCTCATTCGCATATGTCTTGTCTAAATTCTCACAAACTACAATCTTTCCCTTTACAAGTTCTTGGTCCAAGGAATTTGTGTTGCAGTTCCTAGAACAACACAAGTGATTGGATTAACCATTCATTTCATTTGGGGAGTATGTTAATAAAATTCCCTTTAATTTACTCAACTATTCGGCACCTTGAATCATTTACGTCTGCGTCTTTTTTCTTGGCTGATTTTCCATATACAATTGGATACACCGGAGACTTCTGAATGTTGGCGAAATTAATGCCTTCACCCTGTATATCAGTTAAAGAAGAGAAATGATGAAAGCTGCCAACTAAAAACAGAACATGGGGACAAAGAAGAAGATCATTACCTTAATTACTGTGTTGTCGCCAAGTACGACATCAGACTCAAAGGCTCGGTCAATTGTGCTAGCAGCAACCGTCACAATCCAAGGTGCAGAATTCACAACTGTTCCGGGGTCAGGTCCATCGTTTCCTGCAGAGCAAACCACGGTGATTCCGTGTTGCACTGCATGGAATGCTCCAAGGGCAATGGGATCATCTGTAATTTGTGGTTTAAAGAAGGATGGTGCTCCAAGAGACAGTGACAACACATCAACCCCATCGGCTATTGCATCATCAAATGCTGCCAATATGCTGGATCCACGGCATCCATTGTTGGGGGAACATACTCTGTACATAGCTATTCTTGACCCCGGGGATCCACCCTTGGCAGTCCCTTCTGCTAGTCCGTAGTAAGATACACCCTGGACTTCGCTTCCCGCTGCTGTTGACGCTACATGGGTACCGTGTCCAACCATATCCCTAGGTGACTGGTACTTTATTACCGAAGTTTCGTCATCCTCATATGATCTTGCCCCAATTATCTTTCTGTTCTCAAATAAACGATAAGGTCTTGATTAGGTCAATAAAATTGTAATTATAGTTTAATTAATTATATGCCTTGGGCTAAGAGGTTACTTGTTGCAGTTGGAGGTGTTGAAATCCTGTGCTTTAGCGCATGTGCCATTCCATCGTGATGGAATTGGACCCATGGCCTTGTCGTTAAAACTCTCCGACTCGGGCCAAATTCCTGTCATTGTATTTCGAGTTAGTGCTCACGTAACTTGAAAGAAAAAATAAAAAGAAATTTGGCTTGCGAATTGCGTGATAAACATCTTACAAACAACATAACAACCAAACAAAATATTATAAAAAGAAAAAGAGAGAGAACCAATGTGATGGAACTCTATAAAATGGTGAACAAATTTCACCTGTATCTAGGATGCCAATGATGGCACCAGAATCATTAGATGTTGAGTTTGAGTTCGAGTTAGGGTTTGAGTCAATCACCACCGAAGTTTGATAGTTCAAGAAATCCCATGAGCGAGTGGTATGCAGTTCGAGCACAGGGTCGGGGAAGACTGAAACAACTCCAGCTCTCTGGGCAATTGAATGAGCCTCTTCTGCAGATAGACGTGCTGCAAACCCAGAGAAACCATTTTTGTAGCTACGAACCAGGGCATTTTTGTTCCTGAAAGCATGAAAAATTTAAACTTTCCAACGTCAAACCAATTCAAATATAAAGAAAGCTAGAATTTAGAGCGAGAGCTATGTATTCACCGTTTTAACAAGGAGCTCAAAAGTTGAGCATGATCATGCCTTAATGAACCCTTAGTCTTAGGGGCTGCCCCCATATACACAATATAGACACCATCCTTCTCTGCAACAGTTTCTGTAAACAATGAGACAAAGATGAAAAAGGACGTCAAACCGAAAATAAAGTTAACGAGGGGCTTCATTGGTTCAACTCAGAGACTGCCTCGAATGGCAACTCAAAACTCTAGGATATAAATACTACTAAGATGGTGGTCTGAAGGAAGCGTGTGTGCGCACTGCAAAATCATTAAAGCTTTTAATATCCACCCAAAGTGCGTTTTTGCTAATCTAATGCGCCACGCCGGCTGATATGGTGGTGGTATGGTGGTGAGAAGTGGTGATGATAGGCTGAGAGCAAAGACAGCTCAACAGTTCGGGGAATTAAAAATATTATCAGCATCTATAGCTCAAAATAGCTCCATTCTAATTCAGAGACGCTAGACTGAAAAAACACAAATTTGTGGGGAAAGCAATCGTGCTCTTGGGAATATTATCTCAGTCTCGGTGCTTTTTCCACAAATATAATACATAAATATATCTGTAAAACTGAACGTGGTCTTTATTTGGAAACGATACATATTTGCTCGATTTCTGCTGTGGGTACCCTTTGCTATGCCGATCCATTTTTACTTACTAGAATAAATAAAATTTGAACCCAATTATTCTCAACCAAACATGTATTCACTTCTAATTGTCTATCCTCGATTGAGAAAAAAGCAGACAATAAACATGGAGCTTACGAAAAGTTCAAAATACCTAATGAATAAACACTAAATCCGAGCCTCAAAACAAACCCTATAATAGAATAGGCTTTATCCCCTTATATCTTTTGAAATTCTAAAATTTAAGACTTACCTATATATATAAATCCTATTAGTTGATATTATTTCCTAAGAATTTTCAAGTATTAATCACCGAGTAATGTCAAGTAATATAATTGTATTAGAATGTGGATTAATATGGTCACTCAAATAGGAAGTCCTTGAAGGGTGGCATGGCACAGATTTTTTTATGGTTAATTAGTGCTCGAGAATCAAAGAGTAGTGGATTCTGACAGTAAATACATTTCGGGGGCACGCTTTCATGCAAGTGTCGTAATTCTTCTTCGTATTTATTAAAAGATTTTGGCGTCAAAAATGTGTACATTTGGTCGTATAAGCTATTGGGGATCGAAGAAGGAATCCTTCCTATATGTTGTTGTAAGTAAAGCTTATCTCCTATCCAAAGTGCGCCACTGCTGCTAGTCTGCCCACCACTTGTAAACTCTATAATACATGATTGAGCATTAACAAAGTTAAATCTATCAGGATAGATAGCAATTATCTAATACTTTTCTCACGAGTCTCTCACAATTTGCTGACGCAATGGGGGAACTATCTGTATCTGATAGCTGAACTGTTAGTGAACTATGATGCTCTAATTTGAAGAACACCCCTATTAGTTTCAGATTTTAAACTGAACGAACCCCAAAGGAAGCTAATGGAAATAAATAATCCAGTGATGATGAGTGAATATTATTTACTAAACAAAGGGAAAGACTACATTTAAGCTCAAAATGCCATTATTTTTGTCTTCAGTTTAATTGGTTTCTCCTCATGTTATATGTTACGTTACGTGAATGTAATTTTGAGGTTCAGATACTGTTTTGTTGAGCAATCAAAGGAATGGACAGCTCTGAAATAACAACACTTGAAACATTTGATATGCTTCACTTAAACAACGAAACCTTTAGTCCCTATTTAGCCTAGAAAATTTGAGAGTTTTGTGGAGAAGATGAATCAGCCAAACACAAGAATGAAGGGAGGGAGAGCCTTTGGACACGTGAAACGCCAAAATACAGCAATGAAACCCGACTCGAGGCTGTCTCCTTTTCTGCTTTGCTATGTATATCATTGGGATGGCTTTAGCATCAAACCCATACAATAGTCAAATGCCCACGTTTTTGCCTTTAATTTTGCATGGCGATGTGATAGTATTATATTTCGGATTATATTTTGCCCTCTTTATTAAAAAATAGATAAATTAATTTATATAAATTAGATTAAATAGTAAATTTATCATTTTGTTAAAAATTTTATCCATTCATATTATTAAAAATTAGTCTTTGTATATCAAAATGAGGTGCACGTGACAATCATATGTAATTGTCTGGCTATTCTGTTAGCAATATCTATTTTTAACCGTAGAATTGGATGAAATTTTTAACACTGTAAGAATCATTTCACTTTTTGGTCTAATACACACAAACTAATTTATTTAATTTTTAAGTAAACAAGACAAAATACAATCAAATCTTAGTATAATGGCCTCCATAATACTTTTACTAAATGTCTTTGACGCTAATAATTTACCTATATAATAATTCAAAATAAAAAGAAAGAGATATTATCATTTTATAAAAAAAAGAATTATGCTTTTAATCTTTCAAATTTAAATACCGTGACAACCATAGTGAGAACTTTTAAAATAACCTTAACGATTAAATCAAAATAAATGGTTCTAAATTTTAAATTTTAAAATTTTCTTACCTTATTAAATTAAAACAAGTAACACCTAAATCCCCCCCCTTTTTTTTTGATAATATTTACTTTCAGATTTAATTTTTTTTTAAAAAGAATTGGGGTATTCGGTATTTTTTTTTGTTGATCGAAAAAATTGGTGAAAGTGGAAAATTTCCACCATTGATTTCAAGTACTTACTTAAAAATCTTCGTTGAGATTCAACCTTACTTTATCCATTCAGTTTAAAGCCATATAGTTTCGTTGGGATCATATCATCACCTCCTTTGTTAAACACTATAATTTTAATTTCCACTTCCTTACTGAAGAAAAATAATTTGGCCATGGATTCATAAAACCCAAAGAACAAAACACAACACTGCTTTCTTTTTAATCATTAAATCACATGATACACAAATACAAATCCCTCCTAGCTGTCCTTTTCGACTGCATGCAAACTTATTTTTTCTTTTTTGATGATAGCTTTAAAAAGATAAATAGAGTCCAATTCAAATGGCTTCAAAATCACCTGACCACTCTGCAGTCTAGCCTGATCTCTTGTCCACCGCTGAGGCTACTCATTTTGATCATTGAGGTAACAAAAGCCTTCTCAAAAGCCTCTTGGGAACTAGCAAATTTTGAAACCAATGCTTTGGTTTTTGGGGTGGTGAGTAAAGCTTGATCCGAAGAGAAGATACTTTTCCCTTGAAGAAGCAGCTTGTAGTATGCGTTGTCAAATACCAAGTTGGAAGAATCCAGCGGTGACCCTGCATTTTTCGCCTTGTTGTGTGCCGGACACACGCTCCTTAACTTGGCCGCAAACGACGGCTGCATAGTCGGGTCGACGTCAACGGTGGCATTGAACTTGTGGATTCTGTTTTGGAATGAAGAGCAGTGGGAGAACCCCAGTGTGTGACCACCTACATGCATAAGATGGTAAGTGCTGCAACATTAATAGCAACTTTAAAGATATAGGTAGAGAGACTTACCTGAGAGAGCAACTAGATCTTCAATAGTGAGACCTCTTTGAGCAAAGTTCTGTTGTAGCTGGGATATATTGAAAGTGGGAGCTGGTAACTGCCTAGTCTCAGTTGCCAAGGAAATTCTTCCATCTTTCCTTCCTTTGGGCACATCCCATTTCGGACCGCCAGACTACATATATAATATAACAGATGACAGCCAAAGCATGAATTACATAAGTGGTGATTGACCACTACTAATGTTGATGTGACTAACCAGAAAAACTGCATCCCTGGCAGCCAAGGCCAAGATATCAGCACAAGAAACGACGCCAGGACACGAAGTTTCCAAAGCTTTCTTTGCCTCGTCGATCACATAAAATGCGTGCAATGAAATGTTAGGCGGTCCATCTTTCTCTGCCTTGTTTTTTCCTTTGGAGTTCAGCAACACAGAAGCATCGCAGCCCTTATAATTTTAGAACAAAAGCATTAGTTAAATTATATCTGAACAAACAGCTAGTGTTCTAGTGTTATTTGTGCACGTATGTGTAAGAGAAACCAATAAAAAGAAAATGGACAGCATTTGTTTTAACAAATACTAGCACTAGTGTAAATTTATACTCTGATGAAGCAATCATGAAAGTGCATTCGAAGTAGCGCGGCTGGAACAGTTTTGTCATTTGACATTGCTTTCTTGACTGCACTTGCGACAATGGACTCGAGATGAGGACATGTGTGGTCATAGTAGTTTGAGCTAAGTGCTCTGACAGGAGATGGAACCGGAAACATAACGAGAAAGACGAAAGCAAGTGCAACTACGACTGCCATAATTGAAACAATTGTAGAATTCACAAATAATTTGCAGATTAACTGACTAGCTATGCACGTTTGATACGAAAAACAGTATGTGCTATTTAAAACAAGGCAAAAGAGACTATAAATTGGAGTTGTTACTATTGATAATGGTTGTTAGCATATTTGGTGATCAAGAACCCTTGTTTAGTGGAGTAGTCAAGAAGCATAACCTGATTGTGGTTGGCCTTAATAAAATAAAATATCAACTTTGAATTTTAATCAGGCTTTTGCATGTTGACCTCCACAGTACATAATAATGTAATAATTCTTCAAATGATTTAAGAAGAGAATTAAGTAAGCACGCATTCCCCCAAAAAGTTAAACCAGTGATTAGGAACCATCAATGACAATAACAGAACTGATTTTCAAAGTAAAACGAGCTAATTAAGTATTGTCAAAAGATATGGGGAGTGAAAGAACTAGCAGCACCAATAGTTTCTTTGATGAGGGATGATTAAGACTTAAGCAAAGCATTCTTTTTTTTTGTTTAAAAAAAAAGAAAGAAAAAAAAGTATGTTGACCCTACAGAGCTTAAGAAAGGGAAAGGTTTGGTAGATGGGGTCGAACCAATAATGCAATCCTTGTTTTAACGCAAGCTTTGGTCAAGATTCAAGAGTTTTAAGCTTTATCAAACTGTTTAAGTGTCAATGTCAAACAGCCTAGCATTTAGCCAATAACAGAACTTACCAAATTTTAACCCTTTAAGCAACTCACAAGTTGCGTATAGTTTAGTTCAATTGCCCCTTTCATTTACTGCTTTGGGAACCACAGTTGCATGGAATTTGATCAACGTGGGAAAAAGATTCTGTGGATCAAAGTAATCTAATATGAAATTGATGTCAGGATAATGATGCCAAAAGGAGGAACAGATCTGCCAATGGCGTTGAGTTAATAGTTTAATGGCATTTTCTGCTATAGCCTTAATCCAAAGAACAAAGCATCCATTCATGGGACAAAACAGGGTTTAAACTTGTTGGATTAAATGACAAAAGGATTGCCGGTTGATTTATTACATTTATGAGAAATGGTAGAACTATAAAGTAGCAACTCCTATTGCAAACATATAAAATTTGTGATGACAAAATTTACATCTTCTGAAGCTGCAATGTTTTTCTTGCACTTCTTATTGACAATTTATTATGATCATGAAATAATTTCAAACATCGACTTGTATCAAAAACAAAGATTTCACTTCCATCTAAACAACAAGTTCTCCAGAAAAACAAGTAGCCTGATATTATTGACCATGTGATGTATCGATAAATACCATGTATGGCGGGCAGCTTTTTTGAAAAATAATGTAGCACGCCTCTGCCGGGAACTAAAGCTTTTAGTGAGCTTAGAATTGTACTTTGCTAGAGAAAGTCTGGCCAAACCCCCAACTTGCAGGCACAATATCAGGGAACAGTCGGGTAACACCATCGGTAGTGGTGACCTTGAACGACAACGATTGACGGTTGAGGTAGGCATTGGATTGCCAGTTAGCTCCCCAGTTTCTTGACATTGACATCCACCCAGTTTTAGAGCCTTTAACGGATACGGATTGGATGGATCCTGCCCCACCTACATTGCTAATCAAAACAAGCTCAAAGTAGTCTCTACCGTTGATAGTGAACCTGACTCCACCATGTTTCTTACATGGAACCCTGTATCATAACATTAATAACGCTTCCATAAGTTAGATGTAGTAGCAGTATCAATATTTTGAAAGTTGAGGGAAGAAAATGTGATGGGGTCCATGGGGATGGTACTTACCTTTGGAACAAAACAGGCACAATGCCACCTCTGTAAATACCAATCTTTTCCCAGGCAGGCTGAGCCATATCAAAGTGCTGGAGAGGAGGGTTGCACCAACCTCCGGCATTGTTGGGAAGAGCAAAGTTAGGAGGGCAAAAGTTTGTGGCTGTGATGGTGACGGATGTTCCTTTTATGCACCATTTAGGGTCAGCTAGGTAATCACACACGATCTTGTAGCATTGTCCACATGAAGCTCCATCATTGAACAAGGCTGTGCTTAAAGCAGCAGTCCTGGTTCCATACCCAGCTGAATACAAGTTCCCATATCCACAAGCTCCCCCTATAGTCAACAAATTCATTCAAATGTTAAACACCAATGAAAATTTGAAAATAAAAAAAGTAACGGAGTGGAAGGGAAATGGTTAGTTACTAACCCATAGTTCCTGAGGCATCACTGCCTCCATAAAATGTAGCATGTGCTTTGGTCCACCCAGAAGCCGTGAAGGCACTTACATCAGTAGCCAGATAGCATAATCCAAGCAAAATTGGTAATGCAAAAATGGATTTTGCCATTTCTCGGTAGGGTAAAAGATAACAAATGCTGGAGAAGTACTGGGAATGAATGTATTTACACTTGTTGGCATTTCAAAGTAGAAGAATGGGGGGGGGGGGGTTTAAATAAGGGGCTAAACTCTGCTATGCTAATGCAACAACCTCATATGTGATCCCTGCAAGTAGGAGAAGAAAAATGGAAAACCAAATCAATTTGAAGCAATATAAAAATATATATATATTGAATTATGGCTGCAAAGACTGGAGAGTTCTGAGACTCATTCAATAATTCCCACGTTCTTTCTACACTCACATGCTCTCTCCCAACAGGAAGAGCCGTGAATGGATGAAAAACAATAAAGACCAATTGTTGTTATTTGATAATTGTTGCAATTGGAAGATAATAAGATACTAAAATACAAAAAGACACCTCCATGTGTTCCGCTGTGTGTGATACAATATGTGTACTAGACCAAGCAATATGTACAAAGTTCACATGGCCATTCATTTGACCCATATGAAACCGACTGCATTATTAAATCTTTTTGCAAGTCTTTGCACATGATTCATTTTGACATTACAATGGCGGTGCTGAGCTGTTAATCAAGTTTTAACTCCCTGTTATCTTCAAGTTTATCCAGAAAAAACCATTAATTACAGACTAGAGAATGTCAAACACAATGGTGTTTCAGTTGTTAAAGTTAAAACAGTTAGAGACAAAGCAATGCTGCAATAGGCAAAGACATTTCAAGTTAGAAGTAAATGTATTATATATATATATATAATTCTAGTATAAATTGGACTTGGAATTTGATGATATTGATATTAGCACCGTCAGACAAAGCGGCGTTATGCTTCTAGACTCAGCAATCTGGTGAGACTTCACGGTTAAAAAGCAAATTACTCTCTATTGGCAATATATAAAAGTTATTCTCACGACTATCTCCGCAATCAAAGCTACTTGATATATATAACATAGTTTATTTTACTGAAAAAGGAAACAAGGGCCTCTGAATGACAGCTTATAGAGGGGCGGGAAAACCGTGCTTTGTGAATGGTTGAGGTGAAGTACCGCTTAGTACGTCTTGGTATAATTAATTTTAGTTTACTTAGGAGTACATTTGATTGGAATGGAAATCAGTTTTATGGAGATATTACATTAATAATACAAAAAAAAAAACAAAATTAATTACCAAAATAGGGTCCGTCATGTTGTCAAGCGACACCTCTATATGACGACATCCAAAATTTATTAAAAAAATATGAGTAATTTCAACAAATACAGGAGAAATATTGGTGTCGCTTAATTAAATGGCAACACTAGTTTAAAATTTGAAAAAAAAAATTAGTGCAATATAGTAAGTGAGGAGCTGCCATGATCGATTGGCAGCACTAACCTAATACCCATGTCGTCGACATGACCAAGCGATCATGATAGCCCCTCTCGCAATACACCTTTTATATATTTTTAATTTCTCCCCAAGTCAATATTTATATATCGTCCTCTCCCTTCCTCCCATGCCTATTTTTAGTAGAAGCAACGATAACAAAAAATTTTTCACAAGTTGGAGTTTTGGGATCTTGTTATACTATTAAGGGTAAAAAAAATTTGTTTGTAATAATTTATATATTATATGTTTATATTTTATTTTTAATGTTTAGGTTTAGGGTTTAAAATCATATTATATGTTTATAATTTATTTGTTGTAGTTTTCGGCAGCTTGTGAAACTGTTTCTATTGTGTATGTTTGAAGTTTTTGGTTTTTTTATTTATTTAAATTTTTATGTTTGTAATTTATATATTAGTTACGTTTTTATATTTATTTGTGTAGAATATAAATTTTCAGTTGCAAACATTCGAGGTAAGTAATTTGTTTTTGTGCAAGAAAACCGCTTTTAAATTAGATCTTTTCCAACACATTTGTCTTAGTTGATTTATTAGTTTGTTTAGTAGACATCAACCCCGATACATGCACGCTCACATTTAATCAACATGTTAGTTCCTTCTTGGGCCCGAATCGGCCTAACAATTTATAAAACAATACTAAAAGCTTGTTTTATTAAATTTAAATTCAAAAATAATTACTTTTAAAAATGAAATAGAAAGATATAACATCACTTGAACACAAGCTCATTAAGTATTAAAAGGATCTTAATTTGCCACAGACAAACCAGACATCACCTTGATATTTTTGAAAATGTTACCTTTTATCCCTTCTATTAACATTGATGTTTCATTAGAGTTTTCATAAGTTTGTTTATAACCCTGATTTGAGCAATAATATATTGTAATTAAGTTTTGAACCTAATTGCTTGTATAAATTATTTATTAGATAAGTAAAAGAAATCATAATAGCTGCGACAATAAATATAACATCTTCAGCGACAGAATCGAGTGTTACATGCCTCCTAACACAATTGGACAAAGAAAAGTGATAATTGATCTTAAAATTTCAAGTTAGAACTGAATAAAGTGAAGGCCCAACACATTAAACCCAACTCAACTCTCAAGCTATTTTATCAATCCATTTCGGTAAGCGGTTTCAATGGATATAGGGGTAAAGGTTTGGGTTTAAGGTAAACTAAACTGGCACAAACCTAATTCTTTATTTACTTTACTATCCAAGCCTTTGGCAGCCATTACAGAACATCAAGCATAAACGTGCATTATTATTATTATTATTATTACAGGGTTCACTGAGATGCATCAAGCAAATAGGACTTGAATGGAAAAGCTAAAATCCTCATAAAGAGTGCGGCAAATCGTCTCCCTTTCTGCTCTGTGCCAGAAGCAATGGATCAATGAAGCTTCTCCATTGCTTATAATCAATTGCGGAGCCGGAATCAGGCACCGCAAATCCGTTGATGTAGAAAGTTGGTGTTCCAAACACCCCTCTTGAAGCACTATACTGCATGTCACAAGACATTACAATGTTAATGACAAGAATAAAGCTTATTAGTCCATGAAATACGAGACACATTACAAGGTGAAAGTGAAACCACCTATACCTTGAAAGAAATTCTTGTTTTAAGATCAGTCTTCCGGTCATTGAAACCTGATTCAATTGCAGAATAATAGGAGTTCCCGACTGTTTCTGCTGCAAGCTTTATGATTTCATCCACAACAGCATCTCTAGACTTGTTGCTTGTTTGGGCATTGTAAAACCTCCCCTGTTAGTTAATTGGTACCCAACAAATTCAGTACCCAATACTCCAAACATGATAAATATATATGTTATAACACAAGCAATTCAATGTGGCTGATTGATAGTCATATGGACACTGCAGAATCCTCCTAAATGGTTGAGCTTAAAACAAATTTTGTATTTTCATTTGAACAACAATAGAAGTAGATAAAACATGTTATATCATGAATACAGCTGCTTTCCATTTATTCAAAAGAGGAAATACAGTACTGTCAATAGAATATCTGAACCTGATATTCGAAGAAAGACTCCAACAATCGGAAAGTGGCAGAAGGGTTGAGCAGGTTTACAATGTGCAAGGCCCGGGAAGTAGAGAATGCATAGTCGTGGTAACTGCAATTTTACAATGCCAAACCTATTGAAAGTCAAAGCCTTACAAACAAAACATAAATATTCATTAAATCAAATCCTGATCAAAGTTGTCATAAAGGGATGATTTAAATTAAAACTAATCCATTTGTTAAAAGACAGCACTTTTACAGGAATAACAATTCAAGCAAAAGATCAGAATGTTCAAAGTTTAAATATTAGGACATAATCTACAAGTGTTCGTCTCAATTGTCTTCTAAAGAATTGACCTTGATATTCAAGCACAAAAAAAATGATTATATTATAATAGATTAAACCATCCACAGTAACAAAACCAAGGAAAAATAGATTAAATCCGAAAAGATGGCCACAAAAATTCACAGGAAGTTAACAAAAAGAAAATATATCAGGAACAGGAGGAGACTAACGGCAGCGGGAGGAGGTGAGCTATGAGCGAAACGCGAGAACCATAGTGATGAATAGCTTGCTTGAGAGGAGGCCATGCGTCTCTGCTATCGGGACAGACCGGATCGAAGAAAGTCTCGATCATAATCGTGTCCGAGTCAACTCGGTGGTTGGTGTACAAGAACCCATCGTACTTCGCCGGCGGCAAAGACTGAGCTTTGACGGTCCGTTGACAGACAATAGTTAAGATAATGGTGAAGAAAAAAGAGGATACTAAATAAGTTGTTCCTTTTTCCGTCCCCATTCTTTTCTCTCGTGTTTCTGTTCTCTAATGGCCTTTGCTTTTAATATTCATTTTCGAGTGGCATTGCTTTAGCAGTAATAGCCGCTAAATTTTGAGCCACAAAAATAAAAGGGATAATATAATGTTTGGCCCCTAAACTTGACAACTATGTTTACTTTGATATTTGTACATTTTTATTGAACTTGACAACTATATCCATTTTGATTACCATAAAACCGGTTGAATCGAGAATCAGTAATCTAATTGGTTCAACTATTGGTCCGGTATTATAACACTTTAGGTGACACTCTAAGATTATACTATGTCATCACTTAAAAATTAATTTTAATTTTAATTTTAAAGTGATGATATAACACAATCTCAAAGTGACAAATCATCAAACTTTTATATGCTACACATTTAAGGACCAAAATGAATTTTGTTACCAATTTAAGTACTAAAGTACAAGTACTAAAGTAGACTTAATTGTTAAATTTAAAACCAAAATTATATTTATCCCAAAAATATAGCTGATAAAAAGAAAATAGATAATTACATATTTTGCCCGTGTAATCAAATGTTTAAAATTGGAAATATAAATATTTGCCACTTTTAATATTTAATTATTATAATAGTGAAATAAAATATTTTTTGAAAATAAAAAACCAGTTGACCTGAATCAAGATAGAGCATTGGAGTCGAAGTTTAGCCATTTATTTACTCAAAATTTGAAGATGTTTAATTTTTTCTTAGTACGTTTCAAAACTTATATAATTATGGATTAAATTTTTTTCTCTGATTTAAATTCCTGTTAAATAAAATATAACTGGCAATATAGGGGATCTATGAGGGTGAAGGTTGAGGATCGCAACCCATCATAGATCCCCAATAAGCAAAATATTGGATTGGGGTCGCAATCGACCCCTGCAGTACGGTATAGGTTGCACAAGTAAGATCCGCATAGAAGTTTACTTCCTCTATTTGATGTTGATTAGAATAAGATGTTTTAATATTACTTCATTACTTCTATTTGACTTTTATTTGAATAAAGTTTTTAAATCTATAAATAGATGTAATCGTCTCTTCTGTTGTATCATTCGAATTTGATATAGTGAATTGAATTTGACATAGTGAATTTTCTTTTCCTCTTCTCGTGATTTTTTCCTGAAAAGATTTCTACATAAATTTTTGTTTGTGTATTCTATTTTTCTTTTTTGCGATACATTGCTATTATCAATGTTCTAATTTTACATTTTATATAATAGATATAACTATTCATAATTCAATCTCAACTCTTTTTTTTAATTTGGGATTGATTTTTTATCATATGTGCTATTTTTGATACAATACCTAGTATTATTTATACTCCTTCCTAACCTTTAAAAAGAGGATAATGCACTTTATTATACTTAAACTTACGTTCTCTTATATTGACAATAATGTCAATACTAATCGAATTAAGGCTCAATCGACCAATCTCAACTCTTAAATAGAAAGTTTCATCGTGCTCAATTCATATATTTCTATATTAATAATGAGAGTGATATCAATCAAACTAAAACTTAATTAATAATATTTTTATACACTTAAATAATAGCATTTTATACTTTCAACAGAGTAATTATAGATAATGAGAATACTATTAGACTATCAGTCATTGTTTTGAAGGTTATATATGCTTAAAAGTTGGCTTAATTGAAAAATTAATTTAAAATTTGTTAATTCTTCTTTTGTTTTATGCAATGTAAAAATAAATTAATCTAAATCCATATATATATATATATAATGACTTAAAATGGGCTTTACTTCAGTGTCAACGTAATGAAGCTTTAGCCTTTAGCGTTAAGCTGCCCCTTGTCCCCACGTCAACATTGACATAGCAAATCAACTGCCACTGACACGGAAGGTTGCGTGACTCCGACAAGAGCTTATGGTTCAAATTTTGGGTGGCAACGAGTCAAAACACTATGACAAGGCAAGCTCTGCCATTTTTGGAAAATCTGAACACTCCAATTCTTCATTGCCTGTACTCAGCCATAGCATCTCTGTCACAAACTCGTCAAGCTCACGCTTATATACTGAAAACTGGACTTCTTGCTGATACCCATCTTTCTACAAGACTCATCTCACGATTTGCTAATCACCATTCCTTTGTCGAAGCAGATCTCGTCCTTCGCTCCATATCTGACCCATCTATCTCTTCCTTTTCTACTCTCATTTATGCTCTCAACAAGTCCAATCTTTTCACCCAATCGCTCAACGTTTTCTCCCGAATGCTTTCTCATGGTGTTTTGCTGGATACTCACGTGCTATCAAATGTTGTCAAGGCTTGCGGCAAATTATCCGCCTTGAAGTTCGGAAGAGAAATTCATTGCATCGTTTGTAAATATGGGTTTGATTCAGATTCCGTTGTTCAAGCTTCTTTGGTGCACTTGTATTTAAAAAGTGATCGAATCCGGGATGCTCGGAATGTGTTCGAGAGATTACCTGAAGGAGATGTGGTTACTTATGGTGCTTTGCTTTCAGCTTACGCTCGCAAGGGTTGCGTTAACGAGGTAAAGGAAATCTTTTCTGGGATGCAAAGTTATGGTTTGGAGCCCAATGTAGTTTCATGGAATGGTATGATTACAGGATTCAACCAGAGCGGGAACTATGTTGAAGCTGTTGTCATGTTTCAGGAAATGCATTCGAAAGGGTTTCAGCCTGATCATATTACAATTTCAAGCGTTCTTTCTGCTGTGGGTGATATGGAGAGGTTTAATATAGGGATTCAGGTTCTCTGTTATGTGATCAAACTAGGTCTTTTGCATTGCAAGTTTGTTATTAGCGCACTTATAGATATGTTCGGAAAATGTGCTTGTGCAGGAGATTTGATGAAAGCATTTGAAGAGACGAATGAGGAGCTTATGGATGTAGGTGCTCGCAATGCTTTATTAACTGCACTGTCTCGAAATGATCTTGTTGATGTAGCTATGGAGGTATTTGAGCGATTTAGAGTGCGTGGGAGGGAACTGAATGTTGTATCCTGGACATCAATGATTGCTGGATGCTCACAAAATGGGAAGGATATTGAGGCATTGGAGCTTTTCAGAGAGATGCAGAGTGCAGGGGTGAAGCCAAACTCTGTAACAATACCTTGCTTGCTACCAGCTTGTGGAAATATTGCAGCATTGGTACATGGAAAAGCAGCTCATGGTTTTGCCCTTAGAACAGGAATCACTGCTGATGTTCATGTTGGCAGTGCATTAGTTGATATGTACGCTAAGTGTGGAAGAATCCATTTGTCTCGACTTTGTTTTGATAGGATACCAAACAAAAACTCAGTCTGTTGGAATGCAATTATGGGTGGTTATGCAATGCATGGTAAGGCTAATGAAGCTATTGATATTTTTCATTTGATGCAACATAAAGGGCACAAGCCTGATTTTATCAGCTTTAGTTGTGTATTATCTGCTTGCAGTCAGGGTGGCCTAACAGAACAAGGTTGGCGATTTTTTAATAGCATGTATGAAGACTATGGAATTGAAGCAAAAATGGAGCACTATTCCTGCATGGTAAACCTTCTAGGTCGTTCTGGAAAGCTAGAAGAAGCATATACCATGATCAAGCAAATGCCATTTGAACCACATGCCTGTGTTTGGGGAGCTTTGCTTAGTTCTTGTAGGCTTCACAATAACATTCGTCTAGGCGAGATTGCTGCAAGGAATCTCTTTGAATTAGAACCAAATAATCCTGGTAATTACATCCTTCTTTCCAATATATATGCGTCTAAGGCCATGTGGGACGAAGTAGATGCCGTGAGAGATGTCATGAGGAGTAGGGGCATGAAGAAGAACCCCGGTTGCAGTTGGATTGAGATCAAGAACCAAGTGCACATACTTCTTGCTGGAGATAAATCAAATCCACAAATGACTGAGATCATTGAGAAGTTACATAAATTGAGCTTGGAGATGAAGAAAGCAGGTTACCTGCCAAATACTAACTTGGTGTTGCAAGATGTGAACGAGCAGGACAAGGAGCAGATCTTATGTGGACATAGTGAGAAGTTAGCAGTAGCCTTAGGGCTTCTGAATACTCCTCCGGGCTCTCCACTGCAGATAATAAAAAATCTCAGAATCTGTGGTGATTGTCATGCCGTTATAAAATTTATATCTGGCTTTGAAGGAAGAGAAATATATGTCAGAGACACAAATCGCTTTCATCATTTTAAAGATGGAGTTTGTTCCTGTGGGGATTTTTGGTGAACAATTTTATGACTAAGATTTAGCATGTAAGTCGTCTTCATCTTTACTCTTGAAAAGAATGAAGCAAATTACCTACAAAATGTATTAAATATGCCAAAAAACCCAGTTGACTAAACCGAACTTTGACTCAAAAAGGAAGATAAGCAATTAAGCGTCTCATTTTAGTTTCTTTTGAAATATAAAAATGTCATGATGGATAGATTGACTCAAAAGTTGATGATTCTTTTGTACTCTTTGCAGGTGCTTTGTTATTCTTTTAGTTCTTGTTGGTGCTTAAAGAAAAGGTATTAGTCATCCATAGCAGATTACTATAAGCCTGTCCTTATTTGTGCAGACCTCAGTCTCCCGTGCTCTTCCTCTGATGCTCAAAGAAAAGGGATCAAAACATCAGAGCTTTTGTTGAAGCGTGCTTCACCTTGACTAGCTTCAATTCAGTTATCATTTATCAGGCAGCTTGTAGCTTCCCTGGTACTGGTTTTGATACTTTGTACTGCGGCACTGTTAGGCCTGCAAGTAACTTTCACATTGAAGCCTAAAGAGATATTTGGAGCTTCAGTGCCCCTTCAATGCCCTCCCATGAGCGCAGACCTTATTAACTTTGAGAAGTGATTTTCGGAAGATTGGATCTGATTATAAGCTAGCTTTGATGTGAATGTTTGCTTGCTCTATACTCAAAAGTTATTGCAGCAAAATACTTTAATTGATGTTGAATTATTAATTTTAATTTGATTCTTGATCATTAACCAATAAGGGATGGTTGCCTCTCAAGTACTTTTAAGTGCTAAAAATAAAGTGGTTACAGCTTTGATGGAGGGGTTCTCGCTACTGCTGCACGGCTATATCTTCCCTTGAAAATTTGTCATTTCTTAAGTTGCAAGTACTTACCATCTTTTGAATGCTCGCTAATTTGCAGGTTTGGGATTTGTTTGGTTAAAATCAGAGAATGATCTATTTCTGGTTAATGCTGAATCCGGATAGTGATCAAGAAAAGCTTAAAGCATGCTTTATTGGTTCTAACTTATTCATATTTGCTATGATGACTGGAATCATTACAAAAGGTAATCCTTTAAAACGGATAAAGCCCCTTTATTATGTACCTACTAGTGGATACAGTTGCTTTGTTGTTTTGATACTTGAAATATACCTTATATATTCACAACTGAACTTGTTTGAAGTGACAAAAGTGCTATGCCATATTGATAAAATGTCAAAATGTAGATGTTTAAACATATCTTTGCATGGGACCAGATCTAATCAAATAATAAAAAGCGAATTATACCCTGTTTATATCCTTTTGCGCACGTAGCTTCGTTAAGATTAGGACACCTCTTGTTTCAAGATCCACCTTTATAATTTTAAGATAGATCAATATTTAAATGCTCCTGTTTGTTTTGAAGTTGTAACAGTATGTCTGAAATGTTGATGTTCATCAGACTGGAAATATGTGTTTCAGGAGAAGCCTTTCTCTCATCTCAATCTGGTAGCCAGCCACCTGTTGGGTATGGAGTATGGGGCCCACAACTCAATGATTAGTTAACATTTGTTATGTTTTTCCACGTACGTTCAAGTGGTAAGTACCACGGCGGCTCAAGCAAAGCAAAACTCATTTCACATGAAAAATCAGCAGTAGCTGTCGTAAACCCTTTGCATCACGTAAGAGAGACCTCTAACAATAATGTAGCAAACTCAGAAACCAAAACCAAAACCTTCTTCTTATCATTGGGTTTAGATCCAAATGATTTATGAAAACAAACATCAGAGTCAATTTATTTGGTTGTGTTATTTTCATAGATGCAATGATTTGTTTGGAAAGTTGTACCCAAGTTTATCCTTTCCAATTGAATTTAATAACCGAGTTAGGTGGCAGGAGACCCCAATTCAATGAAGGGTCCCTCCCACACTCCACAAATCTAAAGCAACATTATACATTAGCACTAGAAAATATTATTTATATATTTATGTGTGTATGATTGAGTTTAATGGGCCAAACCAAATCTCTCTACCAATCATTTTTCTCTCTTCGTTTTTACACAATTCTCAGTAGCTGCCATACTCCACTATCCACTCTTTAATTTTTTTCTTAGCTCATCTTTTAACTAATAAAAGTATAGGACACATTTCTCACCCCTCACCGTGCACTAAAAACGCAAAGGAAAATTACAAATAAAAGCATTAGCCGAAAATTCGTCAGTGCCGTTTTGATGCCTTTTGCTTGTCTGCCACGATACGCGTCATCTCTCTTCTCTATAACTAAAACGCTAAAAATTCCATTTATTTCCCTTCCCAATATAGCCGTTACCACCCTCTCTATCTCTCACTCAAAGCCCCTCCCCTTTGCCTTCCCTGGCTAGGAAACTCAACACTTCCCCCCACAAAACCAGCTGACTATTATGCGCCATGGCGCGCACTATACCCCTCCTCCTCTCCTCTCTCCTTCTCCACCACCCGCCATAAACTCCACGGCCACCGGCGGCAACCAGCACCCAATGCTGGTTTCTGTTTTATTAGCCCTATTTCTCCCATGCGCTGGCATGAGTGCTGTTTTCATTGTTTATATCTGTCTTTTATGGTACGCCACGAATCACCGGTCGGATAATTCAGGGTCGTCATCGGTTAAGCAGGCTGGTGAGAAAGGGTTGTCCGTTTCGGAGCTTGAGAAGCTGCCCAAAGTTACCGGGAAGGATCTTGTGTTGGGGACTGAGTGTGCGGTTTGTCTCGATGAGATAGAGGCAGAGCAATCGGCTAGAATGGTTCCCGGTTGTAATCACGGCTTTCATTTACAATGTGCTGATACTTGGCTTTCAAAGAACTCGATCTGTCCTGTTTGTAGGGCCAAGCTTGAGCCTAAGTTGTTCGATCCACCTGGTGATGATAACCCTTGCTAAAGCTTTGAACTTTCCTTTAAAAAATTAGAAAAAAGGGTCTAGTTTTTAGGAGTAAAAAATTCAGTGTTGTTGGTGTTTGTATGAAATGAAGTTTTCCTAGGAAGAGTTGAAGAAAAATGTTGATCAAGTTAAATTTCAGTTTCATGTATGTATGGATTTTCTTTTCTCTCTTTATTCATATTTTGTTAGTTAAATTAATTCAGATTGATATTAATGTAGACAGAATCGTCCGTACTTGATGAAGAACTTGCTTTTCATATTTGGGGTCTGTTTTTTAATGAAAAAGTTGAAAAGAAGATGAGATGATTCAAGGGAAAAGCAAGAAACTTTTGACAGAATAATAAAAAAAGTAGACACATGAACTGGCGTTGGTGCCTTATCAGCAGCAACTACTCCTACCATTTGCGTCAAAAACTATAGCTAAAGGAACCATTTGATTTAGATACCTTTTTGTTATAATGCTTTATCAAGTTCTAAGTTGGTTAAATCACTCATTCTAAAACTTGCAAGCCAAGGGAAGCATTTAGCACTATGCAGGGCAGTGGCTATGCCACACAAGGGAACAAATCGCTTTTACTGATTCAGAATTGTCATATGGAATATATATTAAATTCCAAATGGGTCCCAACCCCCCAGTGTATTGTGCATGAAGAATGAGTGGTGGCAGGTTGGTGATACATCGAGTATTGCAATGGCAGGGCCAGGGCAGCTCGCCGACTGCTAAATACTAGCACTTTTCTTACTGTCTCTTTTTAGATACCCCATTTAAGCCCACAGTTTTTGGGTTTTGTGTCTCTTTTCTTTTTCTTCTTTTTTCTAATTAAGTGAATAAATGCAGCATTTCAACTTGATTACTTGAATAAATTATCTGAATTAATTAGGCAAATTTAATTGCCACTTGACCCGACTGCCACGAGTCTGCCTTTACTTGTATAGTATTATCTTGGCCAGCATTCCAGCAGTAAGTTTTGTAAGATTGTAGTAGTTTGCATTTTTGGAACTTATAAAATATTGTTATTAAATTAAAGTAGTTATTAAGTCATTGATTAAAAAGTAAAATGAAATTTTTTAATTTACATTTTTTAAATTTACTTGCTAATAATTAAAATAACAGGCTTTGAAATTTAGAACGACTTTGGTTAAAATTAAAGTTTCAGACCGAATTGAAAAAATTCAATTAATCGGTGACTCATGATTAATAATTTAGCCAGTTATGAAAAGATTTTACGAAAATTTCTCAATAATGAAAGACCCCATGTGATTTTAGACTTCAATACTTTGTTGTTTTACTCGTAGCTTTTAGTCATACTCATAGCTTATTTATTACTAGTTATCAGATATCAATATAAAATCTAAATCATATAATTTGGCAACATCTCACGGTTTCAGCAGTAAATTTGGTAAGATTGTAGTAGTTTGCATTTTGTGGTACATATTTAATATTATTAAACCAAAAGTGGTTATTAAGTCATGGATTGTTTTGCTCTGAAAGTTAAATAAGAAGGTGCTATCATCAATCAATCAATTAATTAATTAAAAGTACGAGTTTCCTAATAAAACTTGTTGGATATATATCATGTTATTAGGTGAGATTTGGAAATAAAAATTCCAATACTCGTGTGCATTTTGTTTGATATGGTAGAATAGAAAAGAAGGGGTCATATCATATTTCTTGAGACTTGTAGGATGATTTAGAATGGGTAGAGAGGCATACAAATACATTGACATGTTTAGTTTACTTGTCAATTTTTTTACATGAACTTTTGTCATTGTATGAACTTGAAATGAATGATCGATTTCAACATTATTTATGGATCGGATGCTTTCTCATATTTTTTGAACAAAATAACGTATAAACTTTCATACTTGACGTGGCTTAGAATGAAAACATGTTTATATTGGGAATCTGATGTTAATGGCCACACTCATAGCCCAACCTCTTTTCAAATCTTAGCCTCTCATTTATGGAAATGAACATTGTAGCAAGCTGTGTTAACTATTTGCCCGAGAGAGACAGGGGTGTCCCGCCGTGGGCTTCTTAACATTTGAGCTAAATTGATGAATTATATGCATTATGCTCTTTTTACGGTCAAACTATTTTCACCTAGGCAGATTGGTAAATATCAAGGTTGTTATACCCCTACCATTGTTTAGACATGTGCCAGGACAAAAAGTAGCCTAAAAGACGCCCTTGGACGACCCTCAATCTAGTATCATAGGTAGTGATCACTTGTACTCCTCACATTACCCATTTTTGGCCACTTGCTAAGGTTGTCCATGGGGACTATTCGTTCTGCCTCAACAAAGGGAATCTCAAAGCAATACCACACAATACTATGCTCAATGATAATTGACGTATAATGGACATGACACAACTTGACAAGAGGACCTCCCCTTATACATACCCCAGCATACGAAGAGCAAATGATCTTTTTCCTCCTTAAATGTTCTACTCGATACCTAAACTCTCACGACCTCCTCCTTTACATATTCCTAAGTTCTCCTACCTCTCTAATTTCCCCCTTTTTACTCCCTTCTTCTAGCTCTCCCCACTGGCCTCCAAACGACCATCACATTCTGTTGGAAAAAATGCAGTTTGAAAATGATTTTCTTGCATAGCGGAAAATAAAAATTTTGGAAATCGACCCAGTTTGTGATATTTATAGCAATTAACCCTAGACCAAAACCATATATGTGTTTCGGATAGACAGATCTTTGTCATTCTCGACTTTTAACCAAAGATCTTCTCCGTTATTCTCGTACCAAAAACTGCTCGTACATTTTCGTTGCGCAGATTGCAACCTTCAAATGTAGCAACCAATATTGCTCGCACATTTTTGCGGTGCAGATCGACAAACAAGCATAGTCGTGACAATATAGCTCGCATAATTATATAGATCTTGACGCTATTAAGCACAAGCACTCAACACTTGATAATGTTCTATAAGTTAACATATTTGAATTCTTCAAAATTCCTATTATAGGTGTATCTTTTTCAAATTAAATTCGATCACAGTAGTAGTTCAACGTTGTCAAATAATAAATTGACAGAAAATAAAATAAACCCACAATGAGTGATTCAAAATTAGAGCTCTATCAATCTAACAAAATTCAATTCAAATTACAAACCAAAACACATCAAATACAAGTCAACATATATAAAGCTAGTTGTTTTGGTCTACACCATCCATGTCAACTTCAATGTCTTCTTCTTCGTTGCCCCCACCCTCAACTGCCTCTTCAATGCGAACAATGCATGCCTCAGCAAGTTCATCAGATAGGAAAAGTCTCTCTAACTTTTTCCAATGTTCTGAAAACTCTTCTCTTTCCGCTCCAAAAGGGGAAAAAAATGTTGAAACCTAACTTGGCATCAGTAAGGTAACTTAGAGCATTGAAGTCTACGCATTGAACATTGGAAGGCCCGACAATAACCTGGGCATGCAACAAGATGTTTAATTCAACTTCAGTAAATAATCTTGAAGATTCTTTATCGTCTCTACTTGGTAGCTCTATAATGCTTCGCTCTAGTTCTTCTCTAGATCTACTATTTCAACGTGCAAAAGCCGTGTTGCAACATAGGTCAGTGTCACGACATAGCAGGAAGTGTTTCGCGACATAGTAGGCAGTTTCGTTCCAATTCTTCTTTTTGCTTCTTTTTTTGGTGTTGCGACATCAGTGTCTTGGTGTCGCGACCTAGGCATCAGTTTTGGCTAGCATGTGCATATTTAGCTCCCAATTTGACCTACATAATCCCATAACCTTATTTAGATATTTTAAATGTAATAAAAACTGCTAAAAAACATAAATCACTATTTCAAGCATAAAAACATAAATATGTACTACGATGATTTGATTTAACTATTATACAAGCTAAAGTTATGTGTAAAAAGTGATGTAAATAATAGTGTAATTTGTGGCAGTCATTCCCCAACCTCTTCCTTACCCGTATGTATTTATAATGGTTGATACAAAGATTTGACGACCAATTGCAAATGATGGATTCAGACCCTTCTCAATGGCTGAAATAGACCAACCCTAGGGAGCTCCCTCGAGTAAAAGCTTTTAACTGATAAATATGCTGAAAGATGGATAACAGCAAAGGTTCACCCCGAAGGCAGCAATCAACAAAGTAGGCAACCAAAATCCACCACGAGAAACCAACCAGTTGTCCTGGGGTGATCCTATACTCTTGAAGAACAATACAAAAGCAAAGGTGAAGAAGAAGGTGGAATTTTGCCTCCAATACGTGCAAGGGCAAGAGGAAACCTCCCTCTATATATGTCACTCAATCTCCTTGTGCCCTGGACATTCGAAAAATCAAAGGCGAAGTTTGGCAACTAAAAACCCCGAACCGTGAGATGACAAACCATCTTGTCCTGTTTTGTCGAGCACAAGTAGGCGTTTGCTTCCATAGGTACGCAGGCCTCATAACGCTCCTGACGGTTACCATCCTTATCCATAAATTCAGACCCATGAGCCTGGTTACCACGACCAGTACGCCACCGCCCCTTCCACCCAAACCTATTCTGACTCTAACCATGATAAACAATCATGCTTAAAATAATCGAAACGACAGTAGAAAATTCGAGGGCTTTTACCTATAAACAACGAGTTCCTTCTTGCTGACAGCTCCTTTGAAAGATAAGTGTAAGATAGGGCTAAGCAGAAGTTATTTAAGGAATAAATTTTTTTCAGAACGGTTCATTTCCTTAAGAAATAAGCCCGAATCATTTTTTACAACTGTACCTCATTATCGTACGGAAAAATGTACGCAACAAGTTTTACACCAAAACGTACGTAGTAAGCCTCATTCACATGCTTCACTCACGTAAGCCTGTCTCAGAAGAGTCACTTTATAACTCTTCTTCAACAAGGCAGGGGGACAAATTGTTATAGGGCACGCCACTATCCAACTGGAGATCCATGTCTGACCCGACCCCCTTTACTTTACACCTCCTCTCTTAAGGGATCGCCTAAATAGCCATATCCTTCTCAGCTCACCACTCAGCTCGCCCTCTCCCTGTTCGCCTGCATTCAGCTCACCAACTTAGTTTTTTGGGGATTATCACTCAAGACATCTGTCACCCCTAGGGGGTAACATGTGACCATGCTTGACACTTAGTTGTCTCTAGTACGTCAAGGAACTGCACCTTATAAATATGAAGAATGGACTCTAAGAAAAAGAAAGAGAGAAAAAGATACTCAACACAAACCCAAACCAATTTTTCCAATTTTTTTAATCATGAAGCATATGATATTCTAAAATGAAGTTTTTTTTATTTATCTTCATTTATTTAACGAGTCTATTACTCTATTCTTGTTATTTCATTTGCAGGTGCTAGTTGATTCCTTTATCTGTAAGACAGTTGGACTCTACTTCTCAGCTCAATGGTGCTTTCTATGTTCTAATTAAGTTCACTTCCAAGCTGATATCCATCTACCAGAAAATAAAGCAAATTACTTTGGAAGAAAAAGGTAGTGAGGATTTTGAAGTAGCTTTTGTGTCAAATGATCGTGATCATCAATGTTCATTTGACTCCTGCTTTGGTACCATGCAATGGCTAGCGCTACCCTTTGAAGACCCCACTATTAAAAGTCTTGCAAAGTACCTCGATGTGCAAGCCTTTCCTTATTTGATAATTATAGGGCGTGATGGCAAAACTGTAACCAAGAAAGCTAGAAGTCTTTTAAATCTTTACAAGGAAAACGCATACCCTTTCACAGATGCCAAAATGGAGTTGCTAGAGAAAGAAATGGAGGAGGCAGCTAAAAATTTACCAAAATCCGAGTACCATGCGGATCATCGCCATGAGCTTAGTTTGGTATCTGACTGAAGGCACTGGAGGAGGGCCCTTTATATGCTGTGACTGTGATGAGCGGGGTCTGGCTGGGCTTACCCAATGTCTGGAATGCGGGTACGAGGTGCACCCCAGGTGCATGAGAGCCGTGGAGCCTGCCTTTGCAGGCTCATTTGAAAGCAAGTGATCATCAGCTGGGGCTTACCGCTATATGTTTCTAGTTGAGGTAGCTTTGATTAATCTTAGTTTGATCAGGATGATAAGACTTCCTGTTTGTTCATTTGCTTTTCCCTTCATTGATGGTTTATAAATGCTATGTAGGTTTGGACTTGGAATATTATTGTAGGTAGCTGAAGCCATGAATATGACATTTGACAGTAACAAGAAAGCGTGTATAGCATTCTATTAAGGTGATGTTTATGTTGTTTTTCCCCTTCCTTCTCCAGCCAAACTGATTGCCATCCAACTGCAGCAACTTAAGTTACATTTTAGCTTCAAGCGTTTGAAATATTCCTAGGTTTTGGATATATATCCTTTGGCTATGACAATGTCTAAAGTCTAGTAAGCACCATGTTTTCCTCATGGCACTGGCTGCTGGTTGGTAGTTTCCAATGTCGTTTGAAATATTCTTTTTTGTCAACTTTGTGGCGGAGGCTCCTTTTACATGGAATTTTCCACATGGGTTTGCACTGGCTGCTGGTTAGCGCTTTCCAGTGTCGTTTGAATCAACATTGACAGAGTCTCCCTTATTAACGTGGAAATTAGTTACGAATGACTTGGTTGATGAGATTGGGAACACTTGGTTGATGAGATTGGGAACCCAAACCAAGCAAGTGGTTCGAAGTTTATAATGCATGCATGCTTCCTCTATTTGTAAACTATATAAAAAGGGAAGACACGAGCCGGAAAAAATAGGGATTTCCCTAGTACATACAAAATAAATAAATAAATTACATTTCAATTAGAAGCTAGTGTTAATGTTTATGCACGCAAGGTTTGGTCTTAGTATTATATCTCGTTTAGTCGAGCTTGTACTACGTGAATATATACGTTGTTGACGAGAAAAACGCGTCCAGACCTTCTACAAAGGCAGAATTTAATTGTCCGTTAAACATTTCTCCTGCACAAAGGGCAAGATTTATGCCCAACTAGCCACTTTTTGATGCACGATATATGAAACATATGGTGACAATGTGGCAAGCTATGAACTATTTCCCCATGCATGAAGTCCTGGAAATTTGAAACCATAAACAAGAAATAAGAAAGCATGATCAAAGGAAGCTATTTGGAGTATATAGAAATGAAGGAGAGAGTAGAAACGTAAAAAATTGATAAACCTGAAGGCATATGGAACAAGAGATTGGGTTCCTGGATGAATCCCATACGTTTTCTTCTGTGATTATGATGGTTGGAATGTTTCTTATTGACTCCTTTGACACCCCTCCACTCCTTGGGACTCCGTTGAATGCAGAGTCAAATGCGTTTATCTAATCAAAATTCAAACCCAATTTCAAGCATTAATTAAAATAAAAACCCTTTTGCTGTTTTCCCTACTAATTTTTTTTATATTTTAAGCTGCCATTTTCATATCATCGGAGTCTGTTGTGCCTATTCAATGTCATCGGATTTAAACTGCACGACTCGTTCATGGGGACCAATTTTTCAACTTTAATCAGGGTTCACAACCAGAAAGGAAATATGGAAAAGTTATGCGTGAAGAATCTCAGAGAGTGGGTGCGTTTCGGGCGGACCAATTGTGTAGTGCATGGGAGAGCAACAAAGAGAAAAAAGAAAGAATGATGAAAGTGATTGGCACATTGTAGATAGATGAAGAAGACAATAATGTCATACCGGTTGGAAGAAATAACTGGTTGCCATATCATCGGAGCTGCAAACTATGAGTGAAAATTCGAACAACTTGATGGAGAAAAAGCTGCCTCTTATGGCCCCAACCGTCGCTCCATGAAGCCAACCGGTCTTGGTTTTGGCCCCAACAAAAGCTCCAACCATGGCTCCTAAAGTTGCTCCAACTGCAGATAAATGCCAGATTCTGATTAGTTTTGGCATTCAACTGAAACTGACACCATGGTTTTCTCGCAAAGATGATAAATTGGTGTCAATATGTTGTAGGATCAAAGTGAAAAGATTTTATTTATTTGATTTTTTTCTTGTGTTCAAAAGGAAAGGAGCAAAATCCTAGAAATGTAAAACAAATGGGTCAAGGAAGAAATTAACTAACCCACTGAAAATATACAGATGAAGATAGCATGGAACAATTTAGAAATGACTAGTGAAGCTGCTGAGCAACACAATTCCCTTGCCTCTTCAGCTGGAAAACATGGCATGATAAAAGGACAAGGGCAGATTGGTTGCTCCATTGGGAGAAGAATATTCAGAAATTCAGGAATTTTTAAAGGTTAGTTAAGGAAATTAAAAAGGATTGTGGAAAAGAAAGTGGCGGCTGAATCACAGAACACAGACCAAGGATTGCTAGTTGTTGGGAAATAAAATAAACAGTGAGAACATAACAAGAGTCCCTTTTATAAAGGGTCAGACATTTTATTCTCAAATTCTTCCATATGAAAGCCGCCCCCGCACGTGTTAAGCATACTGGATTAATTAAAAACGCCAATTGCATCCACAACCATATTAAAATATGCAGCACATATAACGTGTCAATGCCTATCAAACTTGAGTTGAGACCAAGACCAAGTCACATTTTGGGCAGAAGGTAGTCAATAGTCAGGAACCTATGATAATCTTAAGAGATTGGCAAGCAGTCATACTAGTGCTGACCCAAAGTTGGCATTCGGGATCTCGGATGATTGGTCAGCCGCCATTGGCATTGGACAAGGTCTTTCTTTGGGCTGCTTGGACAGCAATGCATAATCAAGGTTAAATTCTGCCATTAGTCCCTGTGCTTTATAAAAGTGCTGTATTTAGTCTCTATACTTTAATTTGATCAAATTTAGTCCCTGTACTTTTCAAATTGATCAAATTTAATCCCTATACTTTTCAAGTTTTAAAATTTTAGTCTTGACTCGAATCATAGCAGTTAAACCCATTCGGTTATATTCAATTACTAGGCATGTACCACACATATTGTTGTAGAGTCCATATTCTCCAATTGAATCATTCCAAATCCCTATACTTTTCAAATTTTGAATTATAATCTTAACACAAATGACAATCATTAAACTATTAACTAAATTTTAATGACTAATACATGAAAATAACAAGCTAACATCGCATTAAACATATGATAATATGCTTGCGTGATCATATTTTGAAAATAATATAACTTAATGAATTTAATAGTTATTATTTGGTAATGATTGAAATTTTAAAATTTAAAAAGTATAACAACTAAAAAGGTGCAAAACTAAACTCACAACTTTCATAAAGTACAATGACTAATAGCATGGTATGTATACTTTATCCCTCCCTCTACCCCTCTACTTATTTCCCCCTCTCAAGCAAAGCACAACAGAGTTGTTAGTGGAAACAAAAAGGTAAGCCATGTGGAATGATACTCGAGACAATCCCAGAGGCAAAAGCAAAGCACCTAACATAATAAAGCAGCAGTAAGTGTAACCTAAACTATTCTTCTAATATTATAATAATAATATTCTCCCCTGCACTGCACCAATATCATAACGATCCAATCAAACCAAAACCGAACTTGTCCACAGGCCTAAACTTGAAAACAGCACAACAGCCATCTATGGGACTCTGCCAATCTCTGGGATTCTGCTTGAGAAGATCTCACTCTCATGAAATCCCAATCTCTTCCTCATCTGAGTCTTCTCCTCGTCCATCTCATCCATTCCCCAAAACCACCCCGCAACACTTTAGCCCTTCTTCTTCTAAAGCTACTTCATCATCCGGTATTGGAACCATTTTGCTCAAACCATATGTTGATGTCACCACCATTTATGATCTTGACAAAGAGTTGGGCAGAGGTCAGTTTGGCATCACTTATCTTTGCACCGAAAAGGCAACAGGACGAAAATATGCCTGCAAATCTATTTCAAGGCGTAAACTAAGCACTGACAGGGACATAGAGGATGTTAGACGAGAGATTTCGATAATGCAGCACCTAACAGGGCAACAAAATATTGTGGAATTCAAAGGTGCTTATGAAGATAGGCAGAATGTGCATTTGGTGATGGAACTGTGTTCAGGTGGCGAGCTTTTTGATCGGATAATAGCTAAAGGGAGTTATTCAGAACGTCAAGCGGCTTCTATTTGTCGACAGGTTGTGAATGTGGTGAATGCCTGTCATTTTATGGGGGTTATGCATAGGGACTTGAAACCTGAAAACTTCTTGCTGGTTAGCAAGGATGAGATTTCTCCAATAAAAGCCACAGATTTTGGACTCTCTGTCTTCATTGAGGAAGGTAATTAGCTCTATTTCCGTTGCTTCCCTTTGATATTACCATATATGCTTTTGCTTCACTCCCTCAATCAGGCTTGCTTCTGTCATTAAACTTGGTGTTGTTAGACATGATCATACCTTGATCAATAACCCCAAATTATATTGTGAGTTTTTTTTTTCCATTTCGATTATACTCTAGGGAGATGGATAAATTTGACTGAAGTGTTATTCAGTATAAGAACTTAAAAGCAATAAATAATACCATGAATTAGACTGGAAGCGGACTCTGCACGTTATTCTTGCTAGATGTAATCATTGGTCAATAAAACAAGTAAACGAAGAAAGCGACCGGTCAACCAAGTCATTGATACTTTTTGTAAGTAGCAAGTGTAAGAAAAACGACGGAACCATAAAAGAAAAAGCTAATATGTAAGGATCACGTGGTAGGTTCATGGCTAATCCTATTATATGCATCATAATATTACCTCTTTGATCATTCAATTCCAAATCTATTGATGCATTTCTTTCGCAAGTAATCATGAATCTCAACTGAGCACTTGAAGTTAATGTAACATTTCAGGCAGAACGTATAAGGACCTTGTTGGAAGTGCATACTATGTTGCACCAGAGGTGTTAAACCGGAAATATGGCAAGGAGATAGATGTGTGGAGTGCTGGTGTCATTTTATACATTCTTCTTAGTGGAGTGCCTCCATTTTGGGGTGGTATGTACGTGGAAACTTATTTTATTTTTCGTATACGTTCTTTTGGTTGTGATACCTCTTCAACTGTTGGTGAATAATTTTGTTGCAGAGACTGAGAAAGAAATCTTTAAAGCGGTTTTAGAAGGTAATCTTGACTTGAAAAGCTTGCCATGGCCATCTATATCTGAAGGTGCAAAGGACCTCATCAGAAAGATGCTAGCAAAGGATCCTAAGAAACGGATCACTGCTGCTCAAGCTCTAGGTAAAAACATTAAGCTTCTGTAGGCAAAGCCCTTCAAGATAATGAAAAAAGGGAAGAGTTGGATTGACAGCATTGAAGATTGGTTCATCTTACTGAAGAACACAATTGTTAGATATGCGCCACTAATGTTTACATTTTGTGAAAATGAACCAGAACATCCATGGCTGAAGGAGGGTGGTGATGCTTCTGACAAACCTATTGATAGTGCTGTCCTTAGCAGGTTGAAGCAGTTCAGAGTAATGAACAAGCTCAAAAAACTAGCGTTGAAGGTATGGCCTACACCTCTAGTTTTTCAATCTTGTGAAACTTGCACAATACCATATTCGTTGCGTTTGTGATATCATTCTATGATAAATTTACTCGACCATAAAAGCACAAATTTCTTTTTCTCTGTTTTATGTTCCCACAAGCTGATATTTATGTCTTTGAATATGGTTTGTGGAAGGTGATAGCAGAAAGCCTATCAACGGAAGAAGAGATCAAGGGCTTGCAACAGATGTTCAAAAACATCGACACTGACGGAAGTGGTACAATAACACTAGGAGAACTCAGGGATGGATTAGCTCGCTTGGGATCTAAGTTAACTGAAACTGAAATAAAGCAGCTTATGGATGCTGTAAGATTTTATCCAATTATATAATCCCTTCCTTCCACCATCCAAATTCTGTTATTTATATATAATAGTAATCATTTCCATAATAATGAAACAAGCTGCAACTTCTGAATGCCTAAACCTCATTCTGTCAGGCTGATGTTGACAATAGTGGAACCATTGATTACATTGAATTCATAACTGCTACAATGCATCGACATAGGCTTGAGAGGGAAGAAAATATAGTCAAGGCTTTTCAGTTCTTTGACAAGGATAACAGTGGGTTAGTATATTGAACTATTGCTTTTTTCAGTTTTGAACATTATATTACTTGATTGATTGACTTTGCCTATTATTCTTCTTTTCATTCAGGTTTATTACAAGAGATGAACTAAGACAAGCTATGACGCAGTACGGAATGGGAGATGAGGCTACAATCGATGAAGTCATTGAGGATGTTGATACTGATAAGGTTTTTCGTTTGCTTCTTTTACTTCAAACAATTTGTTGGTTTTTATGCTTGACATGATTTGTTGGATAGGATGGGAGGATCAACTACGAGGAATTTGTAGCCATGATGAAAAGGGGAACTCATGATGGGGATGGCAATTGGCAAAGACAGATGAACAGCTAAGGTCTTTCTTTAGTTGGCAATGGCTGCTCCATTTGTTGCAAACTTTATTTCGATCTTCAATACTCCTCATCTGTTGTTGTGATGCTGAAGCTAAACAATTCAGTTCGTTTATTTGGATTGGATTGGATAACAATCTTTATTATAATTGGATTGATTTCTGGCGTTTAAGTGCTGATATTTAATGGATTTGATTGACTGAACGTGTCGTTGATTAACTTGCATTTGCCAATTTGGCACCAAATTATAAACTTCTATGTTCCTTTGCATTGCCTCCATAACATTTGTTCCCCCCCTTCAATTCAATGTTCAATCGACGCCAACATACAAAGGAACACTGCAGTAAAATCGAACTTTGATTTCCTTTTCTTTTTCCTCTGAAATTTCTCATCAACCAACTTCTGGATATGCGGGAATTACAATCGAACAAGGCTAACGCATAAGTTGATGCATTATAAGACCAAAACACAAAATTTAGCTTACAAACAATATTTGTTCTTCCTTGAAAGGATAATCAAATTCAAAATCAGAGAAAGTTAAGAAATGAATCAATCATCACCGACCATCTCCCCGCTCCTTCTGAATCTGATGCCTTTGCTTTTCGGCTAGCTTCTCCAATGCAGATTCAACCGCATCACGCCCACCGATAAGCAATCGGGTCACAACTTCCGGATCCTTCTCGAAGCGAGCTTCCTCGAACTCCTTCCTCGCGTTCTCTCTCAATATGTCCCTCCACTGAACGCCCCGAGAATCGGGCCACATGAAGAATCGGGTGGCTCGAAGGATGTCGCGGTAGAGACCCAGCGCCTCTCCTCGTGTGCTGGTGAGACGCTGTCTGTTCAGCGATTCTTCTTCCTCATCATCTAGGGATTTCTCCTTCTTCACTAGGTGTCTGTTAAGAAGCTCTTCCACGGTGTCCGGACCACTGTGTAGAAAACGCTGGAGGGAGACAACGTTGTTTCCACAAACAGTTGTTAAACTTGGGCATCTTTGTAGGTAGGCGATCATCCTTTTTACTTTATTTCTCTCACAAGCTTATTTTCCGTGCTGTTTGACAAAAACATAAATGGTGGAGCTCAACACAAGACAATAAGCAAACGGTTGATAACAGGGTCGGTGTTTTTGTTTCAGGCCCAAAATAATACTAAGCTTTGATCCATATATCATTTTAAGCATTAGGACTTAAACCAACCATATTAAGGGATAATAACAAATTTAACCCTCAACCTTTATACATTTGTTCATTTTAATGTTTATTATTTCATTTGGAGAAAATTAGCTTTCTAACCTCTAATTGTTGACATGTTACTCTTTTATCTTATATCATATTAGTTTAATTTTTTCAAAATTTAAAAAACTCGTTAATTTTATAAAAATATTAGATAAATTTTTCCAAATTTCTAAAGAAAATTCTGACAATACAAAACCATTTGTTAAAAAATCCAAAATTATGAGATGATCTCTTCAAAATTAAAAAAACCCTAAAACTTAAAAATTAACTTAATTGTGCAAGTAGTATTAGAACATATTAACGATTTTTATGGTTTTATTTTTCACATTTTAATAAAAATACATTACAATTATAAGAAACATATTTTTAATATTGAGAATTTTTAAAATAATTTTGAACTTCATTTTTTAAATTTCTTTTAAAATACACATTGTTGTCCATGCAAGCTACAACTTTGACATCTAATGTAATTTTTAATAGAGTGCTTAAATTGTAATGAAATTTGTCTAATTTTACTTAAAATAAAAGTTGAGATTCACTTATTTCTAACTCCCCTAAATGTTGCATCTAGTTACTATTTGTGGAACCTCATCAGAATAACGACACAAAATTTGTCTATTGTTCACGTAACTACTAACAATTTTTTATGAACTTCACTTGGAGTGAGGGACACTCCATTTCTTCATTCCAATATTACGATCGGCTCTCCATTGAGCCGTGTTCACCTTTGATCGGCTCTCCATTGAGCCATGTTCACCTTTGCCCTCATCTTTCTTTTTGCTACTTTAATTTGTTTTTTCAATGAATATTGGGTATTAAATGATACATAAATACAGAAGAGATTGTTAACAAAAAAATCATGGTTTCAGCAACTCGAAAGGCATGGTGCGAGCTGACTGCGCCTGTCTTGAGTTCCGTGCCGTTGATCCTCTTTACGGGAAGGTTTATGAAGTTATTGAGGTTTATTATTAACAGCGATTGTTTTGCTCTTATTATAAGAGTCAATATCCGATCCCTGGATTTGCCTTTGTATGGCTAAATCGTCGGCCAATGGGGTTACTCACAGTCTTGCCCATTAATGGCTAGATAATAATTGTTCTTTTGCTTTAAAAAAATCATTGTTTGAAGTAAATGTGAGATGAGAGAAAATAGTAGCTTTAGTTCCAACTTCTAACTGCAGAACTCTATGCGCTAAATTGCTAATAGCAAGCACCTAGAGCATTTCCTCGTTTAGGCCTCTGCCCATCACAAAGTTTCAGGTATTGTGTAATTTTTGAAGGTCTCACATTCCCATATCTTGCCTTTCCTTTAACACCTTCATTTTCCGAAAACAACCATCTAGATATTTTACCATTTCTAACCTTTCACATCCTATTACAAACCTTATTATCACAACCATTCAAGCATAAATAGATGCTCATGCTATGCTATAGTCCATGAATATTATTATCAAAGAAATCCATTTTAGATAAAATTACACAATGTAATTACAATCTATAAGGTCTCACAAAAGCAATAATAGTTTGCTGAGATTTATATCTATAAAAACATCTTAAACAGCACATAAAAACATCATGCATTCAACAGAAGACCACAACATTTTATATGCAGATATTTCACAACTAAGCAAACCAAAGGAAGCACTTGCATTCTACTCAAGCTATCGTATTAGCATGGAGTAGGTGTAACCCAAAGTGGTGTAGGCCAACCCATTCTAAAGAAAGAATTTCGAGGATAACACGGCAATGGCTCAATGCTCCCATCCCATAACTTGTAGATACCAATATCATGTTCCCCCAAAGAACCATCATAGTTACTTTCAGAGTAATCATCTGTGAAATATATGCAATTCCCCATGCAGCCTGTAAAATCCGAAGCTGACAACGATAAAGAAGAATTTTCACCTATAAAAACCATCTTATCATACAAACTTTTCACTCTTTCCCAATGCGGTCCACTCCAAACAAGCCTAGAAACCTCGAAGCGCTTAGTCCTATAGACCAAATAGGACTGATGAGGTTCGAAACTGAATTCAAGATCAAGGTGACGGGTAATGAGTAACAGTTCATCTCCAGAATTGATCAAATATTGCATATCACCGTCCAATTGTGTCCGCGTTTGGACAATCGAAACCTTGGGCGAATCATCGTGAACATCACAAATTGCAATTCCTCCGTGTTTGTCGACAGCATAAAATAATCCCTCACAATATATAACATCCTCGGAATAGGATTGTGCACCTGGGATAAAGCGCCAAGAGTCATCGCCGTTTTTGCAGTAAACTAGCTCACCGGTTTGATTAAGAATCGCTATTGCCACGAAACGAAGCTCCTTGGAAGGATTGACAGAAAGCACAATTTTTTTAATGGAGTCTCGCATTTGGCGCAAATTACGAGTGTAAAGGTCACCAGACGGGGAGCGGAGGGAATATTCCTTGCCGACGTGGGAGTAATTAAAGCTGTGGACGTTGGGGAAAGAGGAGAGAGAAGGGAGGTGGAGCTTGGCGCGGGAGAGGGGGTTTAGGAGGAGAATGGAAGGGGATTCATCGAGGACAACGAGCCAGCCGTGGGAAGAGCCGCAGTGGCGCTTATTAGGGTTGGAGGATTCGGGGAGGGAGAGGAACCGGAGTTTGTTGGTAGAAAGGTCGTAGAAGGCGCGGTGGGATTGGTAGGACTGGGAAGGAGGGAGCATGAGCCAGGGGAGCTGGGGAGGGAGATGGGACGGGGTTTTAGGGGTTGAGGATCGCCAGCCGCGGCACACCGCCCGAAAACTGAGGTAATCGGAGTAGAGTTTTAGGTTTTCTGAGATGGATACCAAGAGTTCTGGAGGCAGTTTGGTCCAGTCAACGCCCATCTTGTCCGATGGATATAACTGAAAACAAATTCTGCTAATAATGCTATTAATGGGTGGCCGGGAATACGATCTCCTCTTGGATAAGGAATTTTATTTTTGCCCGTTTTAGCAAACGTCAAAAGCTCGCCTTGGGCTAGCCGGGCCATGAAAGCTCTCGATGAACCAATTGATTTAGAGCCTAGATATTGGCCCAGGCCTCTACTTAATGCTTAAGCTAGCTTACTCCAATCATAACCGTTAACTGTCGTTTCTTGGTGGGAGCACATCTCAGCCATCCAAATATTATATATTTTCAAACACATAGCGATTTCTTAACATTCTAGAAAGCTTTTTTCTTCGTGCCAAATTCGGAGTATTTTCCTTTTCCTTTCTCCTTAAAGCGTAATCTCATTCCAATTCCACGGTGTTCGCGATCGGATTGCGACCTCAGTTTTTCTTGCCATCCTCTTTCTCTTCAATTCTAGTAAGTCTCTTTCCTGTTAAATTTCTTTTCTACGTTGCCGCATTAATTGCAAACTTGTTACTCGTCAACCTATTTTTAAGGAAAGAATTAGCTTTCTATACTATTACTCACAGTCTTGCCCTTTGTGTCTATTATAAGGAAAGAATTAGCTTTCTATACTATTACTTGCAGGGTTTTTCAGTGCTTCATTTTCCACGATCCAGCCTCAAATTTGGGCCGCAACCACTTGACTCCATATGGATAACTTGAACAACGTAGTCTTCCTCCAATTCTTGCTCTGTTAGATTTCAAGATGGCATTCTTTTCCCCTTTTAGTTAGTTATTCTAGTTTAACTTAAGGCTATTGTATATCCTTTCCTCTGATGTCACGTTATATTGAACTGCAGACTGTTGAGGAAAGCACTGATCTTGGTATGCTGTTATCTTCCTTTGCGTATGTGTTGCTTTTTCTTTAATTTATCTGGTTGTCCTGCCCTGAAATGATTGTTTGGACTTTGAAGTTCCAGGATATGGATACTTAGAGCTCGAATTCATTAGGTTTCTTTATTTTTGTTTATTGTATATAAGAGAGCAAAACTAATAATAAACTGAAGGTATCCAATACTATAATAAAATTTGCTTCTTCGGTTTGTTATGCTTCTTGACTTTGATAAGAGACAATTTAAGGAAAGCAATTTCAACTAAATTTAACAAAGTATGCTCAACCTTTTAAAGGTATATCAGTTAGGGACTATGAGGGTTTATCTACTACAATCATATCATTGGTGGATATCTTAAAATGTGTTCATTCTTACAAAGGGGTTGTAAAGGGGAACAGTTAGAAGAGAAAATTGATTCTAATTGTGCTTTGGGATTTAATTTTAGGTGCTGTGTTGCGGAAGGGAAAGGAAATCCTTTTACAGGTAAATTTATATTGTTGATCATTTTCTCTTACAGGAATTTGGAGACTTTGTTATTGACAATGTTGCTCGTATACTAAATGAACCGATCTCTTTATGTATCTGGAACAGGTTGTCTCGGTAGTATGTGAAATAGAAGAATAAAATTCTTCATAGTGAACTCAGGTTTGACGGCTAAAGCTATTTTAAAAGTTGCTTAAATTTTTCGACAGGGTTTTAACTGGGAGTCCCATAAATATGACTGGTGGGAAAACTTAGAAAAGAAAGTTCCTGACATTGCAAAATCTGGGTTTACATCTGTATGGTTGCCACCAGCAATTAATTCTTTTTCACCGGATGGTTAGAGAGAAATTTTCTTCAAAGCATGAGCTAGTTTCTTAGCAGATAAGTGCATGCCTCACCATGATGTATATATTTGCATCTGTTTTCCTCGTCTTATTACAGGGTACCTTCCCCAGAACCTATATTTACTCAGTTCTTCATATGGCTCTGAGCAGCAATTGAAAGCTTTACTCCAAAAACTGAGTGAGTACAAAGTTAGAGCAATGGCGGACATAGTAATCAATCATCGTATTGGAACTACTCAAGGACATGGAGGACTGTATAACCGTTATGATGGAATTCCACTAGCATGGGATGAGCATGCTGTCACATCTTGCACTGGTGGATTAGTAAGGATATTCATAGCAGTCATTCTTTGATGTTTTATATTACATGGCCTTAAATGATATTTCCTTATGCAATGTGGATATAGACTGTACCGTAAGGTAGTTTCTAACCTTCATATATGTTCAGGGTAATCAAAGCACTGGAGACAACTTCCATGGGGTTCCGAATATTGATCATAGCCAACATTTTGTTCGGAAGGACATCATAGGGTGGCTGCAGTGGTTACTTTGTGTTGGTTTTCAAGATTTTCGCTTTGATTTTGCAAGGGGGTAATAACAATACTTTTCTTGTACATTATTGTTTTCTCTAAATGATCTGCTTTCCATCTCATTGTGCATGTTGCTATAATGTTTGCTTCAGTTATTCAGCAAAATATGTCAAAGAATACATTGAAGCAGCAAAGCCTATATTTTCTGTTGGGGAGTATTGGGATTCTTGCAACTACAGTGGATCTGTATTAGAATACAACCAAGGTAATGTGCTTAATCTGTTTTTCGTGCTTGTGATCGATCATTCATAAAAGAATCTAGCTTCTTTTTCATTGATACAGAGATCAATATGTTTATGAGCTGACTGGTTAAGTATTCTATCATGTCCATGTTTTTACAATATATTTACAACCTCTACTGTAGATAGCCATAGACAGAGGATCATTAATTGGATTGATGCCACGGGGCAGCTTTCAAGTGCATTTGACTTCACAACCAAGGGGATTCTTCAGGTATAGTCCAGAAATTATTCTACCACTTACCAAGAGAATGGGAATGGCATTTTTGTCTAGTGTAGCACCATATTCTGATTATCATAATTCCAGCGTCTTAAAAAGGCACTCTTTCATCTTTGCTTAGATTTCTTCTTGACCTTCTCCCCTGTTAAAGACCTGCCACTATGTAATGTTACTTTTTGATTCCATATGAAATGGGATTTTTTTTCTTTCAATTTCTTTTGATATTTACTTGGTTGTAACAATGCAGGAAGCTGTGAAGGGGCAGTTCTGGCGCTTGCGTGACCCTCAAGGGAAGCCTCCAGGTGTAATGGGGTGGTGGCCTTCTAGGGCTGTCACATTTATCGATAACCATGACACAGGCTCAACCCAGGTACTAGAGAAATTCTTAATTTATCGCAACTGTTGACTTTGATGGCTGTGAAGGTCACATAGGAGCAAGTAGTAATTCCTGCTTATGACTTGCAGCTTTTGTATACTGATACTCTTGGGTCTTTATTTTGGGATCCCACTTTTTCGTGTTTGCTTTTGGCAGGGCTGTACTACAGTCTATTTCAAATGCCATTAAATGAAGTCCTTCCAATTTAAAATCACCCAAGTAACAGAAACCATGTATATTCTCTTGATATGCTTTTGTCTAAATAGATTGGAAGTTGTTAGAAACTTAGTATTAAAGGGACATTTTGATTTGCCTTTTAAGTATAAAGAGTTGAGGGTCACTCCTAGGAGCGGTAAACCTGAATTGTATTGTAGGATGTATTCCGCTGAACATTTTTAGTAAGATGCATTTGCCCAATTCTATAAATTTGTTTGCAATTCATCTGGAATCTACTGACCCTGCCAATTGTTTAATTCTTGCAGGCTCATTGGCCTTTCCCCTCGAATCATATTATGGAGGTACGAGATGCTATTGGTTGCAGATTTACAACAGCTCTAGATAACTTGCATCAAAGTTTTCTATCAAAGGGCTCCAGATGACTTTTTTTTAAAATTTATTCCATTAACCTTTTCAAAGTTTTATGAGTATTAATTTTATTACAAAAAGTAATGTTTCAAGTCTCATTCTTTGCCCTGAAAGCTGTTGAAAACATGTGTTTCTTGGTGTGGTATTTGTTTTGAGTTATTATGGTTCCATGTTTTCCTGCAGGGTTATGCATATATACTTACACATCCAGGAACGCCCACAGTGTTCTATGATCACTTTTATGATGGGGATGATTCCGGGCACGAACAAATTGTTAAATTGGTATGCTACGTAACCATTTCCATGTACGTACGTATGTACGTGTTAGTTTGGTTTTCCAAGAAAATAAGGCTTCTGAATCTTGTGTCCAGATGGAGATACGCAGGAGTGGAGAAATTCACAGCCGGTCGTCTGTCAGGATTCTAGAGGCCAAAGACAACCTCTATTCCGCAGTTATTGGAGACAAAATATGCATAAAGATTGGGGATGGTTCATGGTCTCCTTCAGACAGAGAGTGGACACTAGCAACGAGCGGACAAAGATACGCAATTTGGCAAAAAAAGCAATGATTTATGTACCTTCTTAATAATAAACAAGGCAAATGATATTTTATTTATATTATAATATGTACTTGATACTTTTAAGTGTTAAATATTAACTATTAAAAATATTTGTAAATATTATTTTAATAACAATTGTATTATGATTATAAAAATAATTAGTAAGTTATATAATGCATTTAAAAAGTAGCAAGATATTAATTAATCATATAAACAATAATTACTTCTAATTTAAGGTTAAATTTGTTAACATTTGTTTATTCTTAACCTATATTATTTTATGTAAGTAATAATATTATTTGTTCATTCCATTCAATCAATTAAACAACATAATATTTTATTACCTCTCAATTACTACATTAACCATAATTATTTCGTTCTTGCTCTATTTTATTAGAATGAACCACACATATAGTAAGATTCATGGATTTTGTGCAAGCCCACGAATTGAAATTTAAATGGTCGAAGCTAAATGTAAAGATATGTTTGATCATCACGGAGTAATTGTATAAAAAAATATTGTAATGACTAAGGTAGTATAACAATCTCTTGTAATTACAATTCCTTAGCTTAGTGTAGGGCACAAAAACATTAAAAGTATAAACATCACGGAGTAATTGCAAAAAAAAAAGTAGTGACTAAGGACGTATAACAAATCTCTTGTAATTACAATTCCTTATTTCCTAGGATTTTTTTTTCTTTAAGAAAATATAACTACTTACATTAGTACACAACAGATGAATTCATCCCCCTTTTTCTACAATCATAATCAACATATACAGAATGCATTTCTTTATTATGTTGAACATCTAACAAGTTATTGTACGCACATCCCAGCTTGAAGCTCCAATAAGAGACTTCCCATGGCCATAGGATGCACAACAGATTATAAGACAAAGCCATTTTATTTTGATATTTGAAATTTTATTACCCAGGAATAACAATAAAACCTGTTACCAGGATAAGAACTACAAGAGGCAGTAACCAAGAGAAGACGTAGGAAACAATCATAAGCCGAACATCCTTTTCAAGCCCATTTTCAGCCAGGATTGATGCCTACAGGATCACTAGAAATTCAAGTGATACCTATGAGTCTAAAACCTCCACAATGGAGTTAACCAATTCAACTACGTGTGAATCTTACATGTGCTTAGACAATTGTTCAACATAAGCAACCATGAGAGAGCAGTTCCTCGATGACACAGAACAATGCAGTTGCAGTTGCTCAGTAGATCAAACAGATACTTCTCTATGATCCTAGGTTCATTTGAAGTGCTTTATTGACATTAAGAAATGAAAATGTTCCCAAACCTCATAATTTTCAACTATGGCAACTTTAAATGCATTACTCCTTGCTTATAATTGGGAGCAAAACATGGCATATTACAGAAACAAAATTAAATTTCATGTGCCACAACTATATAACTCTTCAATTCAACTTAATGGATAAACAATAGATATTAACGCGCTGCAATATACACAAACCATAATATCATTTCTATTTAGCTCAATGAATAAACACTTCAAATTAAAGTGCTAAACTCGATTACAAACAAGGAGACCAGCTGAAACACCAATCAACAGAAATTTAATCAAAATTCTTTTCTCAGATAAACCCAACCAGAAACATAAACATAAGGAAAGCAAAGAGCATTTCGCAAATTCAAGAACGATTACTTTCTTTGAAATGATTCAGGAAAATTCTAAATATATATTATTACGCAAAGAGCAAAAGTGCAAAATTTAAAAACCTAAAATTTCAGTGCATTCTCTTGACGTAAGGTGGAGATACTAAAGATATGATATTTTCAAGGAAAATACTAGACAGTGGGATTAGAAGAGTTTAATTATCGTCACCAAAGAGCAGGCGGAGCCGTGAGGCAAAGCGTCCAGAGGGCTCGAGAGAGGCCTCGTGGAGGAGGCCACGTTTTATGTTGCTCATCCGATCATTAAGAGATTGTTGCTCTTGCTTGAGAGCTGCTGTATCCTCCTGGAGGTCGTGGATGCGGTACTTCTGGCCCAAAGATCGGACGCTCAAAAGCAAAATCCCGGTCATCGCGAAGAACTGAATGAAGTTGTGTTTGTATTTCACTGCGTTTTTCATAAATCCAAGCGGCTTCCTTGCATTTTGGGCGGTGGAGGACGACTCTGGTGGTGCCGACGAAGCCATGGCTGTAGCCGATGCTGAAGCAATAAATCGATCCAAATCTCTGCAGGGAAATGTGGCACTCGACTCTTACAGTAAATAGCGTTACAAAACGGGAATTTAACCAACGTTGTCTATGATCTTTATACTTACACATCTTATTCCTATAGCCATATAGGCTATGTATGTACGCCCTATCAGCTTTGGGCCACTTACCATCTGTGATTCCTATGGGGCCTCGATGACTTTTGCTCTTTTCCGGAGTAAAACTAAAATGCGGCCCTGTTCTTGCACATCAATGATTGTAATGGGCTTTCTTTATTGGAATATTGTAACAGTTCAACAATATAAAATATATTTTTAGGTTTTTTTTTTTCAAAATATGGTATTTTATTTATTTGGAGTATACTTCATGGATGCTGATATTCGTTTGGTGTTAATTTCAACGGATTCACGCCACTTGATTTTTGAAACATTTGAAGATTAAGTACATAGATTGTGTCATTTTTAGTGTCATTTTTAGTGATCCAAGAGAATCAGTACTTAACAAACTTCAACACTAATGAGTATTAAATTATATTATTTAATAACATTAAAATTTATCTTTAATTTTAATTTTATAAATATAAGATTTTATATTATTTTGAATAGTTTTGAGAAAAATAATATAATAATTAGATTATAATGTATTAATTAAAATTTAATAATTATTATCAAAGGCATTTAAAATAAAATGCAAATTTTCAATAAGTTATTATATACACAGAGATGAAAATTGAAAAATGACGCTTAAAATAATTATAAAATTTCATAATTACAAGTAATTAATTGAGTTTTGTTTTGAGAAAGTAATTAATTGAGTTGCATAACAATATTACATGTAGAAACGATGAAGGGTATGACATTAGAACAAGCTAGCTGCACGCACCCATTAGTTACAGTAGTTACAATCAAATTAATCAATTAATTGAATTAAAGAAAAAAAAAAGGCAGTTTGAGTTGCATCGCATCCATCTCTAATCTAGGAGGTAGTTGTTGTGGCCTAAAGCTTGTCGAGTATTAAAATTCCTTGCTTAAAATCGAGTTCCTATATGAGGCCCCTGTTGTGTTTCACATCATGATCATGGTCCAGTTAGAAGGTCAACATTATCGTTGTTATTGTTGTTGCTTTGGGTCCGATTAGGCTGCGCTTCAACGGTGACATCCTGATGATCGGAATCACCATCATGTCTTCCAGTATTGTCAGAGGAATCACCCCCCGGTATTTTTGAACGAGGAGGGGCTTCAGCTTTCTTCTGGGCAGCCTTCTTATGCCACTGCTTTAGGGCTTTGGAAGTTTGTTCATCAAAGATTGACCTCTTCATGGTTGATCCCATCTGAAAATTAATCATGCACAAGCAGCGAGTCAGTAGTTAGGACTGGCTGGTTGTTGTTATGGATGGCTAATTAGTCCATATATCCACAACTTGTCTTGGAGCTCCAGTCTACTACTATGGATTGGAGGGTTTACCTGAGTAACAAGCGCATAGAGTGGAAGTGTGATGTAGCTGCAAATGAACTGGACTACTACCCTGTCAAACATTCACCATCGATCATCATGTGCAAGTGCAACAATATACACATATGATATGGAGAAAGTGCCTGCCAAAACCCTTTCATAACCCAATCCTATGAATCAACCCACCCAATGTTTATTTTCAGAGACAAGCAAGACTTACCCAAGACAAACTCTTATAGTAATAAGTGTAAAATCCTGATGAAAGCATGACCTTAGGCCGAACTCGTACTGCATTAGGTGGAATCATTAATTAGAAACATTCTACTTCTTCTAGTCATTATTGAAATATGAAGAAGGTAAAGAGAACAAAAACATTACCCATATCCAAAAGAAATATGTGATCTCGAATGCATTCTGGAGATGAAACATATAGTAAAGAATGTCAGAATATAAACATTGATAATTAATATTCAACGGTGGAGAAAACCATCATGATATGATAGTTTGTTCTTGTTTGGATGAAGAGGGCCGTAAAATACCTGAAACAACACAAAGTGGATAAGATGAAGGACTAACGGAGGCCAAGCAAACCAAAAATGCTGGTCAGAGACTTGCACGAGAGGCATCCCTTGTATAACAGCGTGTTTTTCTACTATTTCAAGTGCCATTCGTGCTATAATAGCTTGAAGCTTGGTTCCAACTGCTAAAGTTACCTTTTAAAAAAGGTTGAATGGTTAATCATTTACATATAACATAGAACATAAATCAGATAATCATATGGGAATTGAGTTTTCCTGGACAATATCTTACCACTAAAGGAATCATGGATATGAAAGACATAACATACCAGCCTGAAAGAATAAAACAAGAATATATGTGTATATATATTAGAATAAGAGGAATAACACAAATAACTAGGGGAAAAAGACAAGGTAATAGAAAGGAATTAACCATGGACATCCATAAGGAGAAAGATGACTGCTGAAGCCCACAATGCCGGACTGCAGGCACCACGGGTATTATTAGTAGAAGATCCAGAATTGCTAATTGAACAAAAATCCCCCAAAAAAAAAAAAAACTCACGTAATTCCGACGACCACCTTGAAGTCATCCTCTAATGATTTTTTGATATATTTTTGAAAGTCAAACTTACTTCCAGGTGTTAAATGAACCTGAAGGAAATAATTGAGTTACTGTAATTGCTACTGCAGATGACGGAAATAAATAACAGAAGATGTTCCAGAGAGGAAACTCACACTGACGAATCCGTGACGCATTGTACAATAATCGGCCTTGCGAACAGACCTGAAGAATTGTCGCCACATGCATACCTGAAAAAAGTTCTTTCATTCCTTTGAATAAGTGTAGTTACAGCCAGAAAGCTTGGCTTTAATCTAGTCTCAAGTTCGTACATAATAAGTAACCTCTCATCCTTGGCCGTGGGAAGAATCATTTTGATAGTAATAAAGGAGTGGTATTGGCACCAGATTATTAGAAAACCAAAATACAATTACTACTGCTTTGACACTCAATATTATACTTTATCAAATAAATAATTATATAATAATGTTGAAGATAATTTAGAATTTTATTCTATTCATGAAGAAATTTCACTCCAATAATTTTACTGACAGCAGCATTTTTTTATTTAAAAAAAAATGAAGAGTTGAAAACATATATTAATCCTTACAAAATAAAAGGAGAATTTTGTTTTTGTCCAAGCTCCTCTGGTGTGGTCTCTTACAAATGATGTCTCATGAGTGAGCCTAAATCTTGAAGGATCTGAATTAGCAAGCAAGTAGCCAAATTAGTGAGCATGTGAAGAAATTAAAACTGCAACTTAATCATTAAGAAACTGGTGATTAAGCGATGTTATACTGTTGAGTTCAGTAACACTATTGACACACTCCCGCTCCCACTCCTTCCAGCCTCGTGTCTGCAATGCATATGGTAAGAGATTCATGAACACACGTATACTCCATCTATCATAAATGAATGGGGTTAAGAAACTGAAGGATATACAGCCACCTTTAATCTTCCCAGCATCATTGTCGTGGCACCATATGCCACATGAAAAACTGCCAAAAAGAAGATGAAAATGTGCAACTGATGTAATCCATGCACAGATATAAGTGGCACGTGCCCCTACAATAATAACATCATTTATAACTGCTTTGGTCACGAAGTCCTTTTTGTTATTTTGTTGTATTTTAGTTGATGTTGAGAAATGAAATTCCAAGAAAATGTATATAATTTGTGATCATCCAACAATAATGCATAGGTCTTATAAGTAAGCATTAAATATCATTCAAGATGTAAATACTTACAAGCTTGCACGCTGGACCGCCACCATCACCTCCTAAAAATCTACGCACATCATCGTCATCGTCATCATCATATGAAAACAGTCTCCGATGATGTCCACCACCGCTTTCTTGATGATCGTGATGGGAATGGCGATGTTTTCTGGGGCAAAATAACATTGTATCCGCAAGCCTCTCTGGAATACAGATTTTGGAGATATAGCTCTGCCCGAATGTCAGAAGCAGAGAAATAAATCCCAAAACCATAAGTTCTGCAACCAAAGAAAAATTTATAAAACAACTAGTATATTTATCATGGACGAGAATATTAATAATAACGCTGTAGCAGAAGCTGCCATGTAGAAATCAATTGTGAGTTTTGAGAAGAAATGTTGTAAAAATATGTCGATCAGGGTGATTTTACCGCCTTTAACTTTTTGAAGAGCCTCATATAAAGCCTCCTTTTTTTTATGTTCAAATAGCTGCAATAATGAAATCTCATATGATATACAACCTTTTCTAATTAAAGAAAAAAAGAACTGTATGAATAAAACAAAAGCAAAGAAAAGGAGAAAAATGAGATTATATACCTCCCCAACTGAATGAAGAACCTTTTCCAGAGCTATTGAAATCATAATGATGACAGCCACAACAAGAGCCACAGCCCAGGTGGGCGTCTGATCAAGCTCTCTCGCACCGGGGCTTGCTCCTCCCGCCATTAATATATATTATTTTTTATTATAATTTTAAAATTATTTATTAATGATTCAAAAATGAATAATACGATGATTCATTTATAAATAAATCAATTCAAATGAAAAGAAAAAGAAAAGAAAAGAAAAATTAAAAAAAAAGTTAATCAAACATGCATGCATATATTCAGCAGCTTTATCGTAAACTAAAGGCCAAATTAAGTTTCATCCTAAAATCAAGAAATTATAAATTGACTTTGACATGGAGACTTGAATGCGGTCTGCGACTAAGGTGGTTAATTAATTAATGAGGATTCATTCGTTTTTTGGTAGCACCAACGATATTGACATTGACAAGTGGCGGTTGGTCATCCAACGATTTTCCAAATACCGAGATGACATTTACTACCAACCCAAATTTGAAATTTCCTCATATGGCACGGCCCCTCTAACCTCTCTCTACACTCCTAATCTTCACCCTATTAACGCCTTGCATCTCGGAATTTTCTTACTATTTATCACCTACACCATCTTCTCTCCTCATCCTCACATTCACACTTTAAAACAAAAAATTAACTTCATTTTAATTTAAGATTAATTCTTAGTTTTAAGATTAATTTAATCTTAAATTAAAATGAAGTTAATTTTATCTTATATGTATAAATTAAAATATATTAAAAGTGTTTTATAATTTTATATAAATTTAATTTTATAATTGATTTCATAAACAAATTTAAATGATTTTAATTATTTTATATATTTTTAATTCAATGTTTTATTTGATAAAATAATATCTTAAATTATTATATGTATATGATATATACAATTTCTAGATTATACACAGATGATAACAATTTTTTTAAAAAAATTGGTTTAACTTTTTTAGAAATTCAAAAGCCTAAAATTTTCTGAGCTTATTGATTTTATTATACGTAATACTTCCAATAACTGTTCTGACTCATGGTTTATTACTAATATATAAATGTTTTCTGATGGGTTGATGCCTGCAGTTTGAGTGGGCCAGGCAGCATCCTCAAGAATCCGTGGCCGTGAGGCAAGCAGCTGCAACTTTTAAATCCTTCTCTGGTGTCACCAATAAGATCAAACTTGCATATATGATGCTCACCCTCCCTGTCTGGCAGAGGTATATACTTGCCTTTTATCCCTGATAAATCCTGTTTGGTTAACCAATGTGTTATATTGTTGTTTGATCAGCTTGAACATCGCCGTAAACTACTTCTCAACCAAATACACAAATCATTCTGCTAGTTGCCCAAGCATGCCAGAGCAGATGAAAGTTAAAGTTTGCACAATGAACGAGCTCCCCTGCTATACTTAACCAGATGAGTTTGAGTACAAAGATGATTGTGATCACTTGGATGAATATGACCAAGTCAGTGATACATGTGAAACTGTTCCAGAAACTGTTCCAGAAACTGTTCCAAATGAAGTGGTTATTGTTTCAGCAGATAATTTGCATAGCATTATTCATGAGGCTTGTCATAAACAATCTGAACACATTGAAGAATATGGGCGAAGAAAACCAGGGGAGTCATCCAATCTTGGAGTAGGTAATGTAGAGTCACTAGTTTTCATTGATCCCCCTACTAGCAAGGTAACCTCAATTGCTAAAGGCCTCACCATGGTAATTGCTGCTGAATGTGCAGATATGAGCATTGCTGGGAGGGAGTCTTTGAGGGGCATGCGGTTTACATATGCTGTGGAAGCTGATGAAGATCTACAACCATGGGTAAAAGAGAAACTATCGACTCCTGACGAGGAATATGAAAAGCTAGGGGACACTTGCACTTTTGGAGTATATCACAGGCAGCCATTTGATGTCATTTGTTCACCAGTACGGACATCTTCCTCAGTTGTTACTAACCTTTCTAACGAACAGACAGCTGAAGGAACCAATATAAGCATTATTGACAAGGAATTTCGGATTCAGAAGCAATTTTCAGCTTTTGTAGCAGCCAATGGACCCCATCTCCCAGCTATAGAATCAGGCCATGCACCAAGAAAAGAAGATTTTCCAAGTTCTTTCTTGAAATTAAAGATCTCACTGAAAGGCTAACAGCAAACAGGGCCTTCACAAACAAATTATGGAATGCTGGCAAGTTTGAGCTCCAGGTTCTGCCTAATCGGGATAATGCTGGCAAGTTTGAGCTCCAGGTTCTGCCTAATCGGGATAATGTTTCTGGTTGGCAGAATATAGAGGCCTGTAAGGTTTTTTCCTCTTTTCTCAGACTAGTGGGATAGTATTAGACCACCTGTCTGTCCTTGTCTTCATACAACAGTATGCATTTACTACCATATCATTTTTAACATAAATCAGAAGGAACATGCACATATATATTATTAATTATTGGATAGGTGGAGTATTCACTGTGTTTATTGATTGTTCTATCAACGGTATTAATCTGAGTTATGCTTGCATTTGTAACTATTGTTATTACTCTTAGAAGAAAAGAAGTCTATTATTATTGCATAGGGTGTAACTTAAATTTTCTTTTGACATCATCACAATGTCCTGTTCCTAAGAAGATTGGCATAATCTAATCGGTAAACTTTCCTTTTCAGTTTAACACGGAGGGGTATCTTCTAAGGCTTCCTCTTCCAGAATGTTGGGTGGTAAGAAAAAAATACTGTGCTTGTTTCGCCACCATCTATTTATTTGTATAGTTGAGCCAAGTTACCTCCGTTCATACATACCCTGATTATTCTTTTTCTGAATGCTACAGAGAATTTACTTGAGTACTGTTGTTCATTTTTCAGGTCTCAAAACTCCATATGCTTATTGATGCTGTCACTGAGAGTTATAACAAATATGACTGAATGTACGGATTAAAGTAGGATAAAAACAAGGCACGGAACTTAAAAACAACACTACTTTTGTAGTAGTCAGAGTTTCATGGAGAGGATTCCTGAATATGTTTGCTATGGCATTTTGTTTATTATATGTCAACTTTAGTGGGGGCACTTACCCAGAGAACTTCATAAAATTAACTTTAGGGAGAAGCTCAAACTGTTGTTTTTTTTAAAATCAATTGGGAAAGTTTATGTGCTATAAAGCATTTGGAAAAGTTTGGCACACTTCAATTTGGTGTATCATGAGAACTAGCTGTTGTTCATGTTCAACATTGCTACTAAAGTTAATTGATAGTTCACTGCTTACTCGCGTTAGTCTTCTTAGGATGTGTCAACTGATGGCCTTTTCTTCTCCAACAAGCTTCATATTCTCCTATGCTTGTTGATGCCTGCAATTGCTTACAAGCCTCTTACAATCTATAATATGTGTTCACTGCAGTTCATAGAGAAAGCTCCCAAGGATGCTGTCCGTGGGGTTCAGGAAAAAGCAGCAGAAGCAGAACAGAAGATTAATTTGACCAAAAACCGATTGGCTTTCCTGAAATCAACTGTTATGCTTTCGCAATAGGCTCCATATTGGTCATATTTTCAGTCTTAGCAAAGCTACACGTCCTGTTGGGATGATCTGCACTGTTAACTCATTTATGTCACTATAAACTCCATTTCAACTGTTCTGCACATTCAACCTTTAGAGGACTTTGTAATTTTCTGTTGTTAGAAGCATATTATACCCAAAGTTCCGCACTGATAACGTGACCCCAGAACACAACTGGCTTGGTCAGATAAGAAGGATACAGCAATCCATAAATTGAGTGGAATTGAAATGCCATAATTATGTTTTCATTGCTTAATCGAAGTTACAAAAAATATTAAACCTTGCTCATTGTTCTTCATTGTATCTTTATTCAGGTATTGATTTCATTGGTTTTCTTGTTTTGGGTTCCAATCTTCCATAGATTTAAGTAGCATTTCTTTTATCAAATATTATTGGCGTGGGAGAATGGAAGATGATAGGTTTTTATTATTCAGTGTTAGCCTTGTATATTTGCGAGATTTTATCTCTCTAACGTGTGGCGTCTGTTATGCCTCGGTTTGAAGCGTGACATGAATACTCGTGGATTATTTTACTTTTCCTATACTAACATGTTTAGGAATTTGAATGAAATTGTGTAATAAAATGTGAATTAGGATTAAGTGAATGAATGTGTGGAGGTTTCCATGGCCTTTTAGATTTGGCATGTTTTTTTGGGTAGCAAAAATGGTCATGATGAGAATGGAATTTACAACAATTGTTCCATTTGAGCAGAAAACTTTTCCTCTTTGTTTTTAGTTGAGATATATTTCTTTTTGCTAATATGTTTGGTGGGTTTTTGTCAAGGTTGGTTACTGAATCATTATGGAACTTGGGGAAGGGTTTTTAGGTTTGATTAGTTAAATTTTGTTTAATTTTTTAAAAAAGTGAAATTTTTATTTTTAATAAAAATATTAGTTAAAATATTAAAATTTTAAACATTAAAACAATACTCACAATTTACATGTATTTGATATTTTTTAAAATTTTAATGAATTATATATTTTTTAATTTTGTAAATATTTTAATATATTCAAGTAATAGTTAAAAATATTTTCTTTTACAAAGCAAATTATTTTATTATGATGATATTTATATATATAAAATCAATTAAAAAATAAATAATAAGATTTTTAAAAGAATGACAAATCTCAGGCTTTATAAATCCTTTGTCTTCGCTTGTTCATCTCTGTGCTATCCCATACAGGTATATTTTGACTTAGGTATATCCTATTCTCTGTATATCTCGGTTCGGCTTTTTATGTTTTTGATCATCATTCTTTGGATTTTTCTGTTTTGTCCTAAAGATTCTTAATGAAAAAGTAGATTTGTAATACACTATATTTTGAGTAGTGTTTTCTTATTCCCTCAAAAATATAATGCATTGAAATATGGAGAATTTTCTATTTCTAATAATATCTGAATAACTTTTTAGTAGTTGCTTTTTTTTTTGTCTGGATAATATTTAGATTTGTTCCGAACTTTCTTATTGCCCACAATAGGATGATATTTTTCGGAAATTAATTAACCATTCGTATAAACTGGTCAGGTTTTTTTTTATATTTTTAATTTTTGAGTTATGTGTTTTTCTCTGTTGTATTTTTGTTGTTTCGCGTCACGGTTCTTACATTATATTTTGTGCTTTGCTGAATATTGTTGGGCTGGGGTTATTGGGCTTTCGTTTTAGTGTTTAATTCTGTGTACCGCTTCGGTTTTGGGTTAATGGGATATTGGGCTTAGAAGAAATGGCCCTTATTTACAGAGCCCATTCACAAGAGAGTTGTAAGTAAACATATTTGGTTGAAGGCCCCTTCCACACATTTCATGAAGAAGCTCATTGGTTGTATCTACCTCCCCACATTTACAAAGGCCATCAGCAAGTGCAGTATAAGTCACAACATTTGGTATAAGCCCCATTTGCACCATCAGATTATAGAGGGAGAAGGCCTTTTTCATTTCACCTGCCTTGCAATAACCATCAATAAGTGCTGTGTATGTAAATTCATCGGGTTCCAACCCTCTTCCAAGTATTTCTTGAAAGACATTACAAGTTTCTGTCATCTTTCCAGTTCGACATAACCCACAGATTATAGAGGTATAAGTTAATAAATCAGGGATAATTTTTCAACCCTGCATCTCATTTAACAACTTGTACGCAAAAGCAATATTCCATAGCTTACAGAAACCATCTATGAGAGTTGTGTATACCACACTATCAGAGAGTATTCCCTGGTTCAACATCTCTCTCAAAGCCTCCTTTGCTTGAACTACCTTACCAATCTCGCACAGTAGATATATTACGCTGCTATAGCCTATAGGTATAATGGTTGGGCTTTAATGCTTTACTTTGCATTTCGTCAATTATCCTTAACGCCATTTGCAACCTCCCCATATGACAATATCCATCAATTATGGTGCTGTATGTTACAACATCAGGAATACAGCCCCTCAACTCCAATTGCAAGAGTAAACGGTGGGCTTCTTTTATTTTCCCTAATTTACAGAGGGAGTGAATGATAATGTTGTATGACGCTGTGTTCCAACAACTGCCAACATCAGGAAGTTCAAAGAAAACTTTTACAGCTCTCCAAAAGCCACCAAGATGGTCTCTTAATTTGCTAAGATATATGTTTAAAGAATCAACAGAGATAATCAATCCATAATTCAAAATTTTGTCAAAGAGCTTCTTCCCTTCATCAAGCAACCCGAGTTCAACAAGAACTTGAAAAAAAACATCAAACACTTTAGGATCTGAACCCCAATCCTTGTAAGTGTAAATTAAACGTTCAAGGATGTAACTGAATGATAGACCAATATCCAAATCAGGTTTTGACCAAAAGTCATGAATAAGTTGATGAGCCATTTTTAAATCTTTAGAAGCTGCGTCAATTTGGATAACAATGCAACGGGCTTTGAGTGTTGGGTCTCTATGCAAGCATGCCCACTCAAAGAAATCCAAAACAAGTGTATATTCACCCTTAATGTTCATCAGAACCCAAATCAAATAATTAGATCTAAATTTGGACTCATAAGGCTTCAGAACACGACAGGGGCTCAGAACGGCGTAATTTTATTGCATTTGAGATTTGATGCACAAGTTCTGAGTCCTTGACGGTAGGTTTCTTTGGGGAATAATCGGGAAAAAGCCTGGTATTGGCAGAGTGCGACAAGTGGAGTATTGAGCTTAAATATCTTTTGAAGAAAGGTGGACCAGATTTGGAGGCAAAACTTTAGGGATAACAATGAGATAAGAGCTGGAAACAATGGCTCAGAGAAGAGACAACAAACCTGATCATCTTTGCAGGAAAGCTTATCACGAGAAATGTTCAAGAAGACAGCAATTCCTCTCCATGAAGAAGGAACACAATGAAGGAACTTTCTCATCCTACCATCATAAGGAGAATACAAACTATCATGGAAAAAGCTGCATATATTAGGATAATAATAAATAGCCGTTAGCATGGTAGCAAATCAGTGAAATCACATTTTCAACATCACTCAATCATTACTAAATGCCGAGGGATATGAAATGCCCACTAATATCATCATTAAGCAACACATTAAATTGATATCCACAAATTTATAATTCTTTTCTCATTTGAGCTAAACTTTGTAGATAAACCACATGTCATTTTGGAAGTGAAGTCAATAGTTAAACAATGAAGGTAATCAATTTAATAAAAATGTTGGTTCACCTCTCTGACTTGTGCAATCAATAAACATTGCTAATGAATTTGAAATTAATGAAAAAAGAACATATAAATCAAATGCTATTCAACCATTGAAATCTGAAAGACCTTGTTTTCTCTTTTCTGCAAAACATATTTCTCCCAGTAAAAACTGCTATAGGGAAGCAAAGAATTATTTAGCTAATGATGCCTTTATTCCATATGGTGATAGAAGTCACAAAGATCAACACCTCAAGCAAGCCTTGTGCAAAACGTAAATGCTCATACATCAAGGTTTCAACATAACCTTTTTCAATGGCCTTTTCCTGATGATGGAGAAAACGCTTATATTAGTTAACTGCTGAAATCTCATATTCAGTTCTACTACTGGAAGCTTACAAAGAGCCTATTCAATCACCTTTAAAATGTCAAGCTAAATAAACATATCATCAATTCCTACTGTTTGTGAAGGAAAAGAATTTCAAACCAAGTACTAATGAAAGCAGCTCGATATGAATAGTATGATGATTACTTTGTAGTTTAGTTTCAATTTATATTTACGGAAAATTCAGTTTTGATACTTTGTTTTTGTAAATTGATGTCGTAAATATTATTATTAAATATTTAATAACAATCTCTTCAGCTCAATAAAATATTATTTATATTCTGCTACGTGTGCAATCAATAAACATTTCTAATGAATTTGAAATTAATGAAAAAAGAACATATAAATCAAATGCTATTCAAACATTGAAATCTGAAAGACCTTGTTTTCTCCTTTCTGCAAAACATATTTCTCCCAGTAAAAACTGCTATAGGGAAGCAAAGAATTATTTAGCTAATGATGCCTTTATTCCATATGGTGATAGAAGTCACAAAGATCAACACCTCAAGCAAGCCTTGTGCAAAACGTAAATGCTCATGCATCAAGGTTTCAACAGAACCTTTTTCAATGGCCTTTTCCTGATGATGGAGAAAACGCTTATATTAGTTAACTGCTGAAATCCCATATTCAGTTCTACTACTGGAAGCTTACAAAGAGCCTATTCAATCACCTCTATAATGTCAAGCTAAATAAACATATCATCAATTCCTACTGTTTGTGAAGAAAAAGAATTTCAAACCAAAAACTAATGAAAGCAGCTCGATATGAATAGTATGATGATTACTTTGTAGTTTAGTTTTAATTTATATTTACGGAAAATTCAGTATTGATACTTTGTTTTTGTAAATTGATGTCGTAAATATTATTATTAAATATTTAATAACAATCTCTTCAGCTCAATTCATTAATGGGTATTTTTTTTTTGTTTACTTCGTTCTTCGAGCTCCCGAATTCAACCCGGTCGGGAAAATGGATTTCTATAAAGTTTAATTTTTTCTTGAAAGATCTGTTAAGTTTATTTAACACTCTTTCAAGACACAAGCACAACCAATCCATGGTCCAGATCTGATCTGAAATCTGAATACATCGGTAAGTAGGTAGTATATCAAAGTTCTACTCTGCTTGTATTTTGTAAAGAATATGCATGCATTTTTCAAGCAATGACGTAATTTAGGCTTATTTTTGTGTGTGTTTAGGTTAGAACTGATGGGATCCGGTGGGAGCAAGGGTTCTTGCAGGGGAGGAGCTTCCTCGTCGAGTGGTGGGAGGAAGGGAAGATCTATTGGAAAGAATAGAGTTTTCCAATCCTCTCGCCTGGGAGCGCCTTCTGGATCTGCTGACTCCCACTTTGACCGTCAGGTCTTTCCCCATTCTCTTGTCTCATATTTTCCCCTCTTTCTTCTTCCTCTTCCTTGAAAAAGAAGTTCGCTTCTTCAGGTGGTTGTTGTTGATCACCATAATAAAGACTACGGCTCTAATTTCACCAACCAGAACAGGAGAGAACGGGAATCTGAGTCGGATCAAGTGAAAAGAGAATGTTCCAGAAAGGTTAAAGCTGAATCGGCATCTGATTATGAAATGCCACTGCCATGCATATCTTCCAATGGTGTAGATATAGATGCCTCGAGAAGTGGTAGCAGCTCTGGCAGAGCCACCACAGCAGTGCGTCACTCTCCTTCTCGCTGCCTCTCTGGCTTTAGCTTCTTTTCGGGTAACATTAGCTTCGCAGAGCTAATAGTTTGGGTTCGTCTAGGGCATATCCTGTTTCTCCTCCAAGCCTTACAATATTGAACCGTGATGACAACTTCGAGACACTTGAACATCGACAACTTTCCCCAAATTCTTCTTCTATAAACTTATATTCTCCCTTAACCTTCAATGATTCAGACACAGATAGAGATGAAATTGGTGGGTCAAGTTCAAATGGTCGTAACCAAGACGATTCTCTGATCAAACATGGTGAATACTGGGCTCAACATGATGAACTACATGGTGCTTGTTTTAATGCCTCAGAAGTGACCACTGGAAAAACTAATGATAATACAAATGATGGCATAGTTGAGATTTCCGATGATGGAAGGTTGGATAAGATGGAATTTTTATCTAACATCTAGGAACATGTTGAATCTGATGACTTTATGGAACGTGTGTGTCAAGGTTTAGATTCTCGACCCTCTTCCCTTGATGGAAATCAGGCCATGTTAATTCAGCTCCCATCTCATATTCTACCATTAAACCATGATCCCTTGATCTTACCAGCTGGGAGAGTCGGTGATCATGTTGATAATGATCACCATGGAGTTCGACCATTAAACCATGATCCCTTGATCTCATCAGCTAGGAGAGTTGGTGATCATGTTGATAGCGATCACCATGGACTTTGTGTACTAGAAAACATGGAGGATTCTCAGAAAGTGTAATGTTTTCACCAGCTCAGAATCCCTTATGAACAATTTGCTGACAGGGTTGACCAACTACCCAAATCCCAAGATGGCTCAAAAGGGGAGAGGCAAGTTTCACATTACTTTCTTAGCTGTGGGATTTATTGAATTCAGGAATAGAGAGACATTCCCAGATGAGACTGAAGCCTGTAAACACAGCAACTGTAGAAGATCCAGATGTTTGAAACTGTAAGTTCACATGCGAGACAGAACATTTCACTTGAGTAATATGTTACTCGGACTTGGTTTAAGCATATACTCGAGATCGGTATGTTTCATTTTCTTTTAAGTTTTCTTCATGTATTTAGAAGATGTTTGGAACATCATACCCTGAATGTTCAGAGGGTGCTCAAAAATAGTGAAGATGTTTAGAACATCTGTTGAGTTTTGTTGTTTGTTGTGATTGGCAGTTATTGTGAGTGCTTTGCAGCAGGGATTTACTGCAAGGATTATTGTGCATGTGATAACTGTTTGAACAAGCCAGATTATGAGGATATTGTTCTTGATATTCGACTTCAAATTGAATTGCTTAACCCTCTCGCATTTGCTCCACTTATTGTTAACCCACCTAATGATTCCCCTAATGTTACTGTAATTATAAATTCTATAATCCTACACTTTTTTCCCTTTAAATTTGTGTAATTTCATAAGTGTTTGACAAGATGAACACACCATCAGCCAAGCACAAAAGTGGATGCAAATGCAAGAGGTCAAAATGCCTAAAATAGTAGTGCGAGTGCTATTGGGTATGTTTTAACTTTTTAGCTCCATGTTACTGATGTTGCTCCCAATTTCCTTTTTTATTTTTAAGAACTTGTATTCAAGATCCATGTGTAATATACACCTGGACATAGATATGTTATATGAATCTCCAAGTATATAAAAAAAACTCTTTAAATTATTGAACCAATCAGTGTTAGATTGCAAATCCTTTTCAAGTTTGAAAGATCAACATAAGCTTTTGATTGTTTGTTGAGTAAATTCATTTATGGTTTTTGTTGGGTATTTTTTTTATTGTTGCTTTTGATTGTTTGTAGGCCTGGTAGGAGGCGGAAAAATCTGGTTTTCTATTGCCATAGACTCGGTAATCCTCTCTATCCTGTTTGCTAATGTTTGATTGAATGAAACTTGAACTTTTTTTTAACTAGTAAAATTTTAATGTACAGAAAAAAAAAGTAGTGAATTATAGACAAAATCCAAGTAAGCATACTTGCGTTGTATGATTAGTATTTCTTTCAAATATTGTTGGATATCTAGCTAGGAGTTGTCTCTAGCTTGGAATGGAGTTCAATCAAGAAGTTTGGAGCTTAATATGTTTTTGTTTAATATGCTATTCTAATATCCGCAAGAACATGAAATTTTGTCTAGAAATTTTGTTAAACATGTCTTCTTATTTCTTAAGAAGGTGCAAGGAAGTTTCCTCTAATAACAACAAAGTACCAGAAAATATTATGACTGATAGGTAGAACTTGTATGGTCAAGGGCACAAGGCGCATTCTAGGTGCTAAAATTCTTTTATTTCCTGAGGTGCAGGGGCAAAAAATTAAAAAAAAGAGCTTGCCTAAATGCAGTAAGGCAAAAGATATATGTGTCTATCCATTTATATACCAAGGTTAATAAATATAGTTATGATAATAAACTCTAAATTGTGATCCAGCTTATCTACAAAATGTGCAAATTTTTTTTTTCATTAATAGACCAAGCTGCACGATTTCCTTATGATCCCATGTTGTTCTTGCCTGTTGTTGGATATTCAAATATTATGCACATTAATTCAAAAAAAAAAAAAGAAACCTAATAGAACTTGAAGTAGTTGGGTTTTTGTTTTGCACCTATCGCCTTACATTAAAGTGTATCTAGATGCACCAGGTGTGCATGTGTGATCGAATGTACTTTTCCCTAAAGGGTCTAGGGTGCTTTTATAATTTGGCTCTAAGATGCAATTGCTAGGCATACACCTTGACATTGAAGGTTGCAATGTCTTGGTTGATGCTCATTACTATGTTCTAAATTGTAGTGAATTTTGAGTTGCCACTTATGGAGATAGGATGGCCCAGAGCTTAAAAAATAGTAAAGCCTATGTTCATTTATTTCTGCATGCTTGTTATTAAGTTGATCTTGCATGGTTTTTTTATTATAGTACAAAAATGTCTAATCACTGAATGCAATTTGGATTGAACTAGACTTGAAAGTTGTAATTAGGAAGATTGATTAACTTTTCTACTTGAGAGGATTCCCCTTAGCTCAATTGCTACCTTTACTGGACTTTAAGTCTTTAATAATGATAAATTTAAATTTAAATATGGAAATTCTTGTTAGAAAAGGGTTAAGAAATTAACCGCCCTCCTCTACACTGGGTTAAATAGAAGAGATTTTTGTAACTTTAGAAACCTACTATTATGAAATTAGTTTTCAGTCCAGTTTATGCTGAACGCATGCTATTAGAATTTCCACCTCCAATTTTCTACCTTAAATGGTTTTCTTCTTTTTCTGATTGTATTGCATTCTTCTATTTCTAACAGGTAGATGAAATGTTGTATAGATTGTAAGAGACTCATTTCAGGTATCAATCTCTGTTTTAGTTTCAGATCCATGCTTCTTTACTTGTATTTCAGTGGGTTTTTCTTAGGGTTTTTGGTTTTCAGCTTTAGATATTGCTGTTTCATTCCGTCTTTCAAATCTATAGATGTGGATCTTGTTCTTCTTTTTTGTTTGTTTATCATCTTAGCCCTGAATTTATTTTCATTCTTATTCTGATTCAAGGATATCTCCCTCATATCCCGTACCAGGATAGGCTGTTCCAAGATTATCCCCATCATATCCCGTCCGGTTCAGCAGTTTTGGTGGCCGGTTCAGATTTTTAACTTGTTTGGACCGGGTTACCTGACGTAGTTAATGGGATATCCCGGCTTGGGATATTCCATTCTACGGATATCCCGGCTTGGGATATCCCATTTTAGGGATATTCCGGCTGGGGGTCTAGGGGCTTGGGGCTTGGGTTTAGGGTTGGGCTGGTGTTTTTGGGCTTTTGTTTCAGTGTTTTGGGCTTTGGATCTCTTAGGTTTTGGATTACTGGGTTTTGGACTACATCGAATAGTGATTTCAGGGACCGAAATATATACCCAAAATTTATTAGCCTTGTAAATAATTAAAAAAGAATTGAGGATGAGGTTTCTTTTTAATTGAAATGGGCTTTTTTATAATAAATCCAACTAGCCAACTCTTGGCCGTTGATGACTTTAATCCAACAAACTAAATGGACCGTCTGAATGAGGGGAAGAAAATAAGGAAGCCAGCCACTAAGAAATGAAGCTTCTCTCTCCTTTGTTATAGGATTTATGAATAACCTCAATTCCGGCAATAAAACTCCACCGTTTCTTTCTATCTTCGTTTGTTGGGTTTTGGCTCAGATCGACTCCCGGGTATGAATTTTTGCCTTTGTTTCACAGTTGGACTCCTTATTTTTCTTCTCCTAAAGATTCTTCTCATTTGAATCTTTGGAATTACGGGTCGATCATTTGAATCTTTGCCATTGTCTGTTTTGGAGTGTACTGTGTTAAGTTGTCTGGGTTTGGGGTGTTGTTGGCTCAGGTTTGTAGTCTTTGGTCTGACCAAAGTAAAGTCTCTTCTTTCCTTTCCCTTTTATCTCACTTAAGATAATGCTTTAAACTTTTTCGCCTGCCTTTCTTTCTAATGTGACAGTCCACATAGCCTAATGGTCTCGTGTATAAAAAACTGCTTTCTAGTCTGATGTGCTGCAAAAGAAAAATCTCTGATTGGCTGGATTATAAGTACTGTGAAACCAGTATCCCAATTGTTAAGTCAACCATCAGTAAATCGGCGCATATGAATGACTTTAATTAAATAATTCCCTGTGAAACTCTACAATAATTAGTTTAATCGATCTGTCCTTGGGATATGTAGTACTCTTCCTGTCCATATATAACTGTTTTTAGTTAGTATCTTCCTTGCCCTGTTTTTAGTTACAGTGTTTGTGTTTGTGAGATAGAAACTAACAAATTGAGCCCACTTTCCTTTTTAAGCCATTGGTTAATGACTTCGGTTTATATCGTATTAGTTTGCATGAATTTGATTCTTTGAATAACCTTCGTGTGGTGTCTTGGGTTTAATTCAAAATTTTCCGAATTATTAATGGTTGATGTGGAAATTTGATTAGGACAATGTGAAAAAGTTATGCTCTAATTTTCTGAACTGTCAAGATATAGGTATGTTAGGGGAAGCCTACTCTCTGTTTACTGGTAAGTTTAATCTTGAGTGTTATATGAGGTTGATATCTTTAATCTACAGTTTATATATTTTTAAGGTCAGGGAATAGCTGTTTCCAATTACTTGAACACTTGGCTGTTTTCATTTAATCTACAGTTAATATATATTTAAGGCCACTTTCCTTATACAATTGTTGTTTGATTTTCTTTTTTAAAGGAAAAATGCAGTTTGCATGGCGTTGTTGTGTGTTTTCAAATAGAATAGAAAGTAAGAGACTTTGGGATCAATTAACATCAATTTTAACTAGAAAAACATGGTCATATTTGGAGTGAAAATTCTTGCATTTTATCTGGTGCTAAGGTGGTGCATTTTTGTCTTTGGTTTTCTTTTCACACTGTTAGGTGCTTTCACTCATCCGTAAGGATCGGGGTAGGTTTTCTTTAAAATAGTTGACTGGAGGTCATCGATGAACTTAGTTGGAACTGTTTGTGTGCTGGTGCTTATATGATTTGGAATTGGATTTTGATTGAAATATTCGGGTAATATCTAAATGCATGGCCTGGATGGAATTGGGGATGCAATTTAACTGAAAATGTTGTTTTATATTACAAAGTAGTTACAAGTGTTTATGAAGAATGCAGTATATTTGCCTTTTTTTATCTTACGATGAGAGTTTTCTTTCAAAGTTTCATATTTGAATCGTAATACTGATTTATTTTTCAAAAAATCCAAATTACTCATCTTTCGCTTTGGTATTGTTAATTATGTAGAGAACGAAGGTTTCTCTTTTGTGGACGTCGGCCATTCATATCAACCCAAGGTATCTCTCTACAATCTCATGGTTTTGTTTTCAGTAACATTGATGCGTTTGTTTTATTTGATTGTTGTTTTCTAAATTGTCAAAATTAAAGTAAATTTTCTTTGGATCGAATTTAATTTTCATTGGGCCTGTGTGCCCATTGGTTTTTTGCGACTTGTGATAGTTGTCCTGTTTTTTTTGGGCTGTTATAATGGTCATGGTTTTCGGGTTTCTGTTTAGTTCCTGTGGCTTGTGGTACTGAGCATGTTTTACCTTCGGATTTGTTTGTAAAGGTAAGGCCGTCTCTGTCTGCTAGCAATTTGCATTGTGTGTTGCCTGCCTTTCTTTTTCTTTTCAAAGTCTCTGTTACCGTTTTAATCTCTTTTATGGAAAAATTTTAAGGACATTGTTGGATATTTCTTTTTAATTTCCATTTTCTCATCCATTTCTTATGCTTGTTGCTAAACCGTTGTTCAATTTACTTGGTTGGGTTACAAGTATGATGTTCTTATATATACCCTATGGTAATTATTTGTTTTGAACAGGACTTTGCAACTGTTGTTTTCTGACAGATAGGTTTGGACATGTCTTTGATTCAATTTCGTCTTACCCTGTCTTTCTCTACCAGCAGTATGGCGGATTTGCCCTCCTTTTCAACTGAAGAATTTTATTGGCTAGCATCATTCTTTTGGGGGCATCATCACCTGCAAACTAGTAAGTAGTCAAATATGCTTTTGCTTTCATCAATGACATTTTTGGTGGATTGGAATTTTTTTTCAGCTCTTTCATCTTCGTAGATTTCGGTCAAATTCAATGGCTTTTATTAATCTTCTTTTTCATTTCCATCTTTTATAAATTCAATACACTCTAATCTTGGCACTCGGTAAACCATCCTCAGCCTTATCTAGTTCGTGTTACTTCAAATTTTTTCCTAAATCTTGTTGATTAGCTCCATAGGTAGCTTTTCTTTTATGGGAATGGTAATAGTTATGGTTGTATAAAATTGCTTAGAATCATATTCGGCCAGTTTCTACCATTTATTTTTATCCAGAATTTAGGAATCGGCTTTGAAATTGGCAATTAGGAAAAAGAGAATGGCTTGTACCTTAAAACAGAGAGTAAGAATAGGTTGGTTGAGAAAAAAAATGGTTTGGCACCAACAATGATGCAACTAAATTGTGCTGACGCTCATGAAAGACCTGCCTTCCCGAGATTCTAACCTCAAATGAAGCATAAAAGGGTTTGGGAAACTTAGGAAAAGACAGCTCCACACTGACGACTAAAAGACCCTGGTATGGTTCCACTTTTGGACCTGTATCTTTGAATTTTGGGTCAAAGTTATCCATATTTACATTTGCTGTCCATGCCCAAGTTGGAGTAGTTTATTAGGTTTGTTCTAAGTTGCCAACGCATATTGAAAAGTTTTATGAGGTTAGATGCTAATATGTTTTTAGTTTTCAAATGAAAAGGTTACTAGTCGATTTATCTCTTATTTTATGATGGCTCGTATGTGCAGACAATTGGTTTGGAAGTGCAGAATGGATATGGTTTAATAGAAACATCACCTTGCGTTGCTGGTCGACAACCTTATTATAATGTAAGACAGCTGTAGGTCTTTCTATTATAATATTCAACTGAAACTGTTCTCTTTCTTCCAGGCTACCCCTGATAGAACATGTGATTTCTCCTAAGCAATGTGAATAAATTCTTAAAAAGAGAACTAATAGTTATATATCCGTTATCTCTGTTGCTCCTGCTCTTATTTTTTCTTGTAGTACACGCGTCTGACGCTTAGACAGACTTGGATACAGGGATATGTCCCTACAAAAACATTCCAATGCATGGAAAAGCTTAAAAAAATTGAACTCACGTACATTGGATACATATCCATATATAAGGCTCGCACCTGACTCCAAGTAACTAGCTAGAAATCTACTTTCAGGAGTTTTGCAGAAATCACCTCGAATAACCAAGCTTTTGAAGCTTTCAAGTTAATAATCCGTTAAACAAATGAATGGAGGGCTTTAAACAAAGCCAACAATTGTTTCGGGCTGACATATTTATTTTAAATATATAATACAGAACGCACTCAGATAAATGTAATATATTATAAAGTTGATTTTGTTTTGCCTTTCTACATTTATTTTCAGTGAGTTTTTGTCAGGTATTTATTTTTATTTCTTGCTCAGCAGAATATTGTTGGGGCTGGGGGTGGTTGGGCATAGCTTGAATTCGGTGCAGATTTTTTTTTAATTGTCCTGTTGTGTTTGGCCTGAAGAATATCCGTGTCATATCCCGGCTCGGAATAAGCTATTCCAAGGATATCCCCTTCAAATTTCGTCCCGGTTCAAAATTTTAACTGCCTGGTTCTGTTATTTTGGTGCCCGGTTCAGATTTTTTATGCGTCTGGGCCGGGATACCTGTCGCACTTATCCCAGGCGGGGATATCCCATTCTAGGTATATCCCGGCTTGGGATATCCCTCCGAAGGAATATCCCGGCGTAGGTGTATATCCCGTTATTGGGATATCCTGGCGTTGGTTTAGGGGTTTTTTTCTGTTTTTTTTTTGAAGTTAAGTACCGTACTGGGCTATTTTTAAAATACAAAAACACATAAAACAGGCTCAAAGAAAAACAAAAGCCTGGAAAATAGGCCCAATTTTATTTAGGTAAGCACATCATGATAGTAATATTTAAGAAATGATTGTACCTTAACGATATTTTTGAACATATCCATTAACAAAAAGTAATAATAATAGTGCCCACCCTACTTTGAATTCCCACTTTGTTGTTTTTATTTATGTAAAAAAGAATTAATCTGTGAACTATTTTCATTTTGATAGTCAAGAGTCGTAGCTTTTTGCAAGAAAAAATTATTGAATCAGCTTCACTTTTATTTAGAGGGGTAGGGTAATCGGTTTCGTAATTTTTAGGGGCGGGAATATTCCAGTGCTACCAACTGTACATTTTCATCTTTGGAAGGCAGAGCATCGAACTACATTGATCTGTTTTATGTACGTCGAGTAGGCCCGTTCGCTCTAAGCAGTGGATTTTTTATCTAATTATACAATCGACGGTCCATTAGCTTTATATATATTTAATAGATAATAAAACCTGAACTTACTAACATTGTTAAAAAACTAATAGTTAAAAAACCGAAATCCCTGAAAAAACACACTGAAAATATTAGTAAAAGATATGCATATATCTGAAACTAAAAACAGAGATAAAGAGGAAAGAGACAGTTTAATTATATTCATACCTAAAATCAATCTTCGATGATGTAGGGTTTCAAAAATTAAAAAAAGAAAAGAGAAACAGCAAAAAAACAAAAAACGGAATTTGGTTACCCAAAGCTAAAAATTTGAGGAAAAAATTGAAAGGGTACATATAGAGAGAGAGAGACGGCGAATGAATGGGAGAGCCATAGATTGAAGAAAACACAGAAAGGAGGCTGAGAGAAGAAAAAACAAGAGAGAAGGAAAAATATTTGTAAAGAAGGGAAAAAGAGTAGGCTAATAAAGGAGAAAAGAACGTTAGAAATAAAGGAAAAATAGGAGAGAATATGGGAATAAGCTGGTCATTACGCCACACGCCCAGTACAATTTCAGAATTTTTGCTTCTCATTTAGATAACTGACTTTTTTTACCGTTAATTAGATTTGGTGCATGAGTTTTAAAAATTCTGTCAGTGTTATCATTTTCTCATCGGTTGCCTGCCAAATATATAAAAATCATAGAAATTTTAGAAACAGTAAAAAATAAATGTGAATGCCCAAATACTCGCAAGCCCCAGATCCAAAACCAAAGCCACCAAAAGTATTCAGCGAAGTAGAAACTTCAAAAAAATGATCCCTAAAACAAAACCAACAATCTTAAACACCGGCAAACAACCAATCAACTAATAATGAACATATGCGAGGCAATAAACTAACAAAAATAACAAGACCTAGATACGAAAATAAAACCCATTAAAAATAAGAGTAAACAGTGACAAAAAAACATAGAAGCAAAAACTTAAATTTAAAAAACGGAACCAGGCACTAATAATTCCAAACCGGGCTATCACGATTCAGAGATATCCTCAGAATAGGTTATCCGGAGTTGAGTTATGATGGGTATATCCCTTTAGCGGAATAAGAACGAAAATTAACACCAGTAAACTTAAAAAATCTGAACCAGATTCAAAATATTTTACTAAGAAAAAAATAAAACGAATAGAAACAGCGATTTCTAAACCAAAAAATAAACCAAGAAATACAAGTACAAAAGCATAGTTCTTAAATTAAAAACAGAGAACGGAAAAGACAATGTGGAAGCAAAGATTCATACCTTATGAAGCAAGGGATTCCAAAAATCCCAAAAACAGAAACGGTACAGTGTCTTTGCATTCCTTTGGGCGTCGGTTACAAAAAAGGTCAAAAACATACGAGGAAAAATTTGAAATGGGACGGCCGGAATAAAGGAGAGAGTAAAGGGAAAGAAATGTTAGAAAAAGGAAAATGAGAAGAGAATAAACTATGAAAAAATCCAATAGGACTAGACCAAAAAGAACACGATCCCGATCCAAAAACCACGAAACCATCCCATCTAAACAAACCACCCCAAAACAGAAACGAAAAGGCAAAAAAACAAATGATAAGCAAAAAACCACATAGTAGTCGATAAACTGACTAAAGAACAACTTACCAACATCAATAGATTTGAAAGGATGAACCAAAACAGTTGTTCATAACGCTGAGAACCAAAAACTCAAACAAAAGCAGACTGGAAAACAAGGAAAGACGCATAGATCTGAAAATTAAAATAGAGATGAAAAGGTAGAGACATACTTATTCTAAAGATGAAAACCAAAAAACCAACAGAAAAAAAAAGAAGAAGAAGAGAGGCATAGATCTGAAATTAAAAAAAATACATGAAAAGGCAAATACACTGTTAAAGTAAATGTACCTGTAATGACACTCCCACGAAGCAGAGGAAGAGACCAAAAGAGAATCCGCGAAGTACGAGAAGGGAGGAAGAGAGAATAATGAAAACAAAAAAGAAAGAAGGAATGGATGGACTGAAGCATGATTTGAGTATTTAAAATTTGGGAAGGAAGTGAGATGTGAAAAGGCGGAAGAAAACGGGCAGCAGGGCCGTCACTGCCCAAAATATATACCCAAAATTTATTAGCATTATAAATTATTAAAAAAGAATTAAGGATGAGGTTTCTTTTTAATTGAAATGGGCTTTTTTATAATAAATCCAACAAGCCAACTCTAGGCCATTGATGACTTTAATCCAACAAACCAAATGGACCGTCTGAATGAGGGGAAGAAAATAAGGAAGCCAGCCACTAAGAAATGAAGCTTCTCTCTCCTTTGTTATAGGGTTTATGAATAACCTCGATTTCAATCTCTCTCCTCCTGATATATCTCCGGCAATAAAACTCCACCGTTTCTTTCTATCTTCGTTTGTTGGGTTTTGGCTCAAGTCGACTCCCGGGTAAGAATTTGTGCCTTTGTTTCACAGTTCGACTCCTTATTTCTCTTTTCCTAAAGATTCTTCTCATTTGAATCTTTGCCATTATCGTTTTTACACAACTTTTGGTTTGGAATTACAGGTCGATCATTTGAATCTTTGCCATTATCTGTTTTGGAGTGTGGTGTGTTAAACTGTGTCGGTTTGGGGTGTTGTTGGTTCAGGTTTGTAGTCTTTCGTCTGACCAAAGTAAAGTCTCTTCTTTCCTTTCCCTTTTATCTCACTTAAGATCATGCTTTAAACTTTTTCGCCTGCCTTTCTTTCTAATGTGACAGTCCAGATAGTCTAATGGTCTCGTGTATAAAAAACTGCTTTCTAGTCTGATGTGCTGCAAAAGAAAAAGCTCGGATTGGCTGGATTATAAATACTGTGAAACCAGTATCCCAATTGTTAAGTCAACCATCAGTAAATCGGCGCATATGAATGACTTTAATTAAATAATTCCCTGTGAAACTCTACAATAATTAGTTTAATCGATCTGTCCTTGGGATATGTAGTACTCTTCCTGTCCATATATAACTGTTTTTAGTTAGTATCTTTCTTGCCCTGTTTTTAGTTAAGTGTTTGTCTTTGTGACATAGAAACTAACAAATTGAGCCCACTTTCCTTTTTAAGCCATTGGTTAATGACTTCGGTTTATATCGTATTAGTTTGCATGAATTTGATTCTTTGAATAACCTTCTTGTGGTGTCTTGGGTTTAATTCAAAATTTTCCGAATTATTAATGGTTGATGTGGAAATTTGATTAGGACAATGTGAAAAAGTTATGCTCTAATTTTCTGAACTGTCAAGATATAGGTATGCTAGGGGAAGCCTACTCTCTGTTTACTGGTAAGTTTAATCTTGAGTGTTATATGAGGTTGATATCTTTAATCTACAGTTTATATATATTTAAGGTCAGGGAATAACTGTTTCCAATTACTGGAACACTTGGCTGTTTTCATTTAATCTACAGTTAATATATATTTAAGGCCACTTTCCTTATACAAGTGTTGTTTGATTTTCTTTTTTAAAGGAAAAATACAGTTTGTATGGCGTTGTTGTGTGATTTCAAATAGAATAGAAAGTAAGAGACTTTGGGATCAATTAACATCAATTTTAACTAGAAGAACATGGTCATATTTGGAGTGAAAATTCTTGCATTTTATCTGGTGCTAAGGTGGTGCATATTAGTCTTTGGTTTTCTTTTCACACTGCCAGGTGCTTTCACTCATCAGTAAGGATCGGGGTAGGTTTTCTTTAAAATAGTTGAAAGGAGGTCATCGATGAACTTAGTTGGAACTGTTTGTGTGCTGGTGCTTATATGATTTGGAATTAGGGATGCAATTTAACTGAAAATGTTGTTTTATATTACAAAGTAGTTACAAGTGTTTATTGTGTTGCATTAGAAGATGTTAACTAGGTGTTGTTTTCTTTCTTATGAAGAACGCAGTATATTAGCCTTTTTTGATCTTATGATGAGAGTTTTCTTTCAAAGTTTCATATTTGAATCATATTACTGTTTTATTTTTCAAAAAATCCAAATTACTCATCTCTCTACAATCTCATGGTTTTGTTTGCAGTAACATTGATGCGTTTGTTTTATTTGATTGTTGTTTTCTAAATGTCAAAATTAAAGTAAATTTTCTTTGGATCGAATTTAATTTTTACTGGGCCTATGTGGCCATTGGTTTTTTGCGACTTGTGGTAGTTGTCATGTTTTTTTGGGCTGTTATGATGGTCATGGTTTTCGGGTTTCTGTTTAGTTCCTGGGGCTTGTGATACTGAGCATGTTTTCATAGTTTATTCTCTCCTCATTTTCCTTTTTTTCTAACATTTCTTTCCCTTTTATTCTCTCCTTTATTATGTCTGTCTCATTTCGAATTTTACCTCTTATATTTTTAGGCCCGAAAGAATTCAAAGACACTATATTGTGATTCTCTCTGCCATTTCTGTTTTTGGGATTTTTGGACTCCCTTGCTTAATCAGGTATGAATCTTTTCTCCAACATTGTCTTTTCCGTTCTCCCTTTTAAGAACCATGCTTTTTTTTCTTGTATTTCAGTGGGTTTTTCTTAGGGTTTTTGGTTTTCAGCTTTAGAAATCTCTGTTTCGTTTCGTCTTTCAGATCTATAGATGTCGGTCTTGTTCTTCATTTTTGTTTGTTTATCGTATACTCTCTGTTTAATATTATAGCTTTTGTGTTATTTTCTATTTCTTTTAAATCTTTGCTTAGCAGAATACTAATTGCCTAAACAAAAAGCATCTGTATGTAAATTGTTTACTGCATCCGTGTTGGAATGCTGGTTCTGAATAAATTTTTTTCTTTTCAATTTTCTGTTTAGGGCTTACAGGATTTAAAGATTGTCTTATTCCAATCCACGAATATCCTTATCATATCCCGTCTCGGAATAAGCTATTCCAGGATATCCCCATCATATCCCGTCCCGGTTCAGAATTTCCCCCGTCCGGGTCAGTTGTTTTAGTGTCCGGTTCAGATTTTTTATGCTTCTGGACCGGAGTACTTGTCACACTTATTCCATGTAGGGATATCCCATTCCGCGGATATCCCGGTTTGGGATATCCCGGGTTTGGGATATCCCGGGTTTGGAATATCCCGGTTTGGGATATCCCGAAAACGGATATCCCGGCGCGGGTATATCCCATTCAAGGGATATCCCGGCGTTGGTTTAAGGTTTTTTTTGAAGAAAAATACTGGGCTATTATTAAAATACAAAAACATGAACCATCAGGACTAAAAGACAGACCCAAAACGAAATAGGCCCAAAGCAAAACAAAAGCTTGGAAAAACAGGCCTAATTTTATCTGGGTCTAAATACTATTTAAGAAAAGATTGAATATAACTTTTCCAAAGTCCGATATTTTTTAAAAATAAAATAAAATTCAAACCTTTTTTAAAATAAATAATATAAAAACTCATTCTTCCTTATCTTTCTCACGTTCGGTTCTCCCTTTATTCTCTCCCCCTTTTCCCCTTTCTTCTACTAATTTTCTTTTTCTCTCTTCCTCCTTTATTGTCCTTTCTAACAAACCGCTGCCGCTGCCTCTACACACTTTCCAGCGTCTTACCTCCGATCAGGCCAGCTTCCTTCCCATCATTCGAAATTTAAATCCTCAAATATATCTATCCAATCCATTGCTTCTCATTTCTTCGGCGATTCTTGTTGGAATGTTCCTTTTATTTTTCTTTGTTCAGCATTTCTAGTATTTCTGTTCTGGGTTTTATTGATTATTTTCTATCATCCTCTAGACTGCCAAAAGCGGAGGTGCAAGTTTGCCAACGCATATTGAAAAGTTTTATGAGGTTAGATGCTAATATGTTTTTAGTTTTCAAATGGAAAGGTTACTAGTCGATTTATCTCTTATTTTACGATGGCTCGTATGTGCAGACAATTGGTCTGGAAGTGCAGAATGGATATGGTTTAATAGAAACATCACCTTGCGTTGCTGGTCGACAACCTTATTATAATGTAAGACAGCTGTAGATCTTTCTATTATAATATTCAACTGAAACTATTCTCTTTCTTCCATGCTACCCCTGATAGAACATGTGATTTCTCCTAAGCAATGTGAATAAATTCTTAAAAAGACAACTAATAGTTATATATCCGTTATCTCTGTTGCTGCTCTTATTTTTTCTTGTAGTACAAGCGTCTGATGCTTAGACAGACTTGGATACAGGGATATGTCCCTACAAAAACATTCCAATGTATGGAAAAGCTTAAAAAAATTGAACACACGTACATTGGATACATATCCGTATATAAGGCTCGCACCTGACTCCAAGTAACTAGTTAGAAATCTACTTTTTTAAATACAGGATATTGGGGAAAAATGTATTTGAGATCAATTGAAAAGTAAACATGTTATGCTGGTACTATCTTTTCTTGCTAAGTTCCTTAATTGGATCAAAGGAAAGGATCTATGTATGTGCTTTGGTATTAAAGTGAGTTGAAGAGAGTTTTCGTAAGCAGTTAATAAAATGTAAAGAAAAAAAATAAAACATAAATGGGGATTTTTGTTTTCAGGTTTACAATTCACTGTTTTGCTCTGTGTTTGAAATCTATCGATATGGGTCTGTCTGTTTCTTTTTGGTTGCTTTTTCGGAGACTGATTTCAGGTATGAATCTTTACTTGGGTTTGCGTTTTCATTTCTTTGCCTTTGTCTTTGTTTTTGTCTTTTGCCTTTTCATTTCTATTTTATGGTTTTTGGTTTTCAGGTTTAGACATCACTGTTTCGTTTCGTGTTCCAAATCTATTGATCTCGATCTGTTTGTTCTTTTTGTCGGTTTCCTGTGTACTTTTTCGAGGTACAAATCCTAAGTTTTCTCCTCTGTTTCTGTTTTTTATGATTTATGCAATCCCCCTAACTATGTTTTTTTTATGGGAACATCTCTGTTTTTTAGTTTTTGATACATGCTTTTCACTTGAATTTATTTGAGTTTTTTTTTCCTTCTCTTTGCCAAATCCGAGTAAGGTTATCAAGCTTGAGTTCAACTTGACAATGACTGAATTGATTTGAGTTTTACTTGTAGCCGAATCCAAGTGACTTATGGGCACATGTATCTGGTTTTTACCCCTAGTATTGATGTTCATTTTTTAGATACGAGAGTTACACATTTTAATTTTAGATAAATTCTAGATGGTTTAGCCATGCATGATTAGTTGATTAAAGATTTTACTTACTCCGATGAATCAAAATAACTTTCTTTTGTGATAAATGTTCTCTTTCTCATTCTGTATGTTGGATTGATCTTCATGTTTAAATTATCCAAATTAAATGCTAATTCTACTGCTATGACAGATCTCTGTTTAAACTTATTGTGAAGGGAAACTATTTGATTCTAAATGCTGCTTTTAAAATATTTTTGGATTACCTTGCAGTGGAATTCAAAAGCGGATATCTTCAAGCCCCAATGCTATTAAATTAATAGTATTTTCATTCATAAGTATCAGCTTGGCATACACGGAGTTGAAGAGAATTTATGAGGTGATGGCAATTTTTGTGAAACTAAAGTTGAATTCTGCAGATTCCTTGTTAATGCTTTATGTTGTTATGCACTCTCCCATGGCTTAAATTCATTCTTTAATGCCCTAAAACTTGAGATAAATGGGGATTTTAGATGCCAGTTTAACGTGATACCCATATTTCTTTTATGGATATAATGCCTAAAGTTCAACTAAGACCACATACTTCATTTCTAGTGAAATTGTTTAAGCAATTGTGCCTTTGTATAAATTGTTAAAATTCTGTTAAATGTACATTCAAGGTTAAACATGGTTCTTCTTATCAGGGAATTCGTTTGACAATAGGGTTATGCTGATAATGCTTTCTGCAGAATATGGTGACTAGTCTAGCAGCCTGTGGAATTGACCAAACTGAATAAAGCAAATTAAAGGATATCCCTATCATATCCCGTCCCGGTTCAATATTTTTGGTGCCCGGTTCAGCTGTTTTGGTATCCAGTTCAAATTTTTTACGTGTGTGGACCGGGATACCTGTTGTACTTATTCCAATAAGGGATATCCCATTCCAAGGATATCCGGTTGGGGGATATCCTATTAAAGGATACCCGGCTTTGGTATATCCCATTCAACAATTTCCAAAATGTATTCTTTTGAAAATAAATAATAATAAAAAAGTCTATTCCAGAATGTAAATTTAAATAAAAGGTTAAAAAAAATATAAAAACGTAATATATACATGAACAGATAATAAATGAAAAAAAGATAATTTTTTGGTTTAATATTATTTTTCAATAGAAAATGCAATAAATGAAACTTTAAGTTGCTAGATATATAATAAATGAAAATATATTTCATATTTATTTATTTTTTCTAATGTTTCTTTTACTTCTCTGTCTATTAATTGGGAATGAAAACCTTTTTCATATTTATTTCTCATTTATTATCTCCTATTCCCCTCCCCCCCTTTTCCCTAATGTCTCTTTACATTCTTTGCCTTAAATTTCCCCCCAAAAAAATTAGTAATTTGAATAAGGTATTAATTACCATAAATGTTACCGTTGACACATGGGGAATTAGGAAATCTATTCGTTTTGGGCAGTGACGGGTAGGAGAAAGCTACCCGTTTTCCTCAGACTTTTCATATCCCGCTTCCTTCCCATTATCTCTCTCTCGGTCTCATTTCAATATTTCCTCTCATTCTTTTTCGTGGGAGCGAGAAACCCAAAGATTTTGTCTGCCGTTTTTTTTTGGTGATATTGAAATCCCCTGTTATCGCTCTGTGTTTGAAATCTTTCAATGTCGGTCTGTCTGTTTCTTTTTGGTTGTTTTATTGATATCTTCCTGTATATGCATACAGCGATTCAAATCAAGAACGAACGGTTCAATCAGAGCGAGTTTCGGGTTTGGTGAGCGTTAAACCCGCCGTCGCATCGGCTCCCAAAGTGTAGAAAATCGCCATCAATCGTGTAAGTGTAGAAAACCTTTTCTTGTTTTTGGGCCTGAGTCACGCTTAGGTTTCGGCTTATCATTTATATTTTTGTCATTATAGTTCCTTTTCCAAATAACATGACACTAGTTTCATTCTGTTTCTTTCCGTGTTTCAAATCTATGGAACTCATTCTGTTTGTTCTTTTTGTTTGTTTCCTGTGTTCTTTCGTGAGATAGATACCTAATTTGTCTCCTCCTGTAGATGCATATTGCAATGCAAACCAAGAACGAACGGTTCAATCAGAGCGAGTTTCGGGTTTGGTGAGCGTCAAATGCGCCGTCGCTTCGACTCCTAGAGTCTGGAAAATCGTCGTCAATCTTGTAAGTGTAGAAAATCTTTTCTTGTTTTTGCCTAGCAGAATAATTTTTGTAATATCCGCTGAGCAGAATACTATTCCTCTCTGTTTTTAGTTGATATATTCTTCTTTTCTTGTTTTTGCTTAGCAGAGTAATTTTGGGGTTTGGTGTTTTTGAGCCTGAATCACGATTAGATTTTGGCTTTTCATTTATATTTTTGTCATTATAGTTACTTTTCCAATTAACATGACACTAGTTCCATTGCTCCCAAGACTGAAGAAAATATCTATATTAAGATTTTTGTAATATTCGCTGAGCAGAATAATTTTCCTCTCTGTTTTTAGTTAATATATTCTTCTTTTCTTGTTTTTGCTTAGTAGAATAATTTTGTGGTTTGGTTTTTTTGGGCCCAAATCACGCTTAGATTTCGGCTTATCATTTATATTTTTGTCATTATAGTTCATTTTCCAAATAACATTACACTAGTTCCTTTGCTCTCAGAATTCAGGATAGTATCTTTATAATATTTTTGTAATTTCTGCTTAGCAGAATACTATTCCTCTCTGTTTTTAGTTGACATGTGCTTCTTTTTGCTAATATGTTCAGTGGTTTTTATTAAGATTGGTTAATGAATCGTTATGGGCCTCGGGGAAGTGTTTCCGGGATTCATTAGTTAAAATTTGTTCAATTTTTTTAAAAAATGAAATTTTTATTTTTAATAAAAATATTAGTTAAAATTTTAAACATTTCAACACTTTTTAAATTTTAATGAATTATAAATATTTTGAATTTTTAAAATAATTTTAATTTATTTGACAAAAAAATTTAACACTGATTTAAAATTTAAAATAGATACATTAAATAGCTTCCAACGTCTCTCTAAATTCTTGATGAGAGACACTTCTTTCTCCTCTAAATTGTGTCTCCTCTGTTTCCCTTTATTCTTACTTTTACCTTTTTTATTATTATTTTTTTATTTTCTCGTCCTCCCTTTCTTTACTTCGCAGATTCTATTGGGGTCTCTTTCAATTTTTTTTCCTGACCTCTCTTTTTTAACTTTTGTGTAAACGCATGCTGAAATAAAGTACTTGCTACAACAGCATATTGAAATCCCCTTCTTCATCGAATTGTGATTTCAGGTATGATTTTCAGTTCTACTAACTTTCCTTTTTCATGTCTTTTTAAGTTTCAGACCTATTCGTATCTTTTATTTCTGCGGGTATTGTGGTTGTTATCTCTGTTTTAGTTTTCAGATTTATGCTGCTTCTTTTTTTTTTTTAGTGTTTTTGTTATATGTTTCGATGTTCAGCCTTATGAAACACATCTTATATTTGTCATTTTAAATCTTTCGATGTCGTCATTTTTTTGATAGTTTATTGTCTGTCATGTGTTTTATTTTTTTTCGATTGTTTATTTCCCTTTGTTTTGAAGGACATTTTCTTGCAAATCCTTGAATAACCGAATCCTATTTATGAGATTTTATAGCGAAGATATGTCTCTAATACGTATCTACCATAAAACCCTAAATGATTAACACAAAATAAATGGAATCGTTTTCATGTTTCTTTTTATTTTTTTGTCTCCTTATTTTCTCTTTTTGAACAAGTAAAAACATTATATTTCAATAGTTTTCCTTTTTTTATAGAAATTCGAACTACCAATCGAGAAGTTTGGTGCTTAATATGATTTTGTTTAATATGCTATTCTAATATGCGCAAGAACACGAAATTTTGTCTAGAAATTTTGTTAAACATGTCTATTTATTTCTTAAGAAGGTGCAAGGAAGTTTCTTCCAATAACAACAAATTAGTACCAGAAAATATTATGACTGATAGGTAGAATTTGTATGGTCAAGGGCAGAAGGCGCATTCTAGGTGCTAAAATTCTTTTATTTCCTTAGGTGCGAGGGGCAAAAAATTTAACAAAAGAGCTTCCCTAAGTGCAGTAAGGCATCAGATATCTGTGTCAATCTATTTATATACCAAGGTTAATATATATAGATATGATAATAAACTCTAAATTGTGATCCAGCTTTATCTATAAAACGTTCAAATTTTTTTTTATATTAATAGACCAATCTGCATGATTTCGTTATGATCCCATGTCTTTCTTGCCTGTTGTTGGATATTCAAATATTATGCACCTTAATTAGAAGGAAAAAGAAAATAGAACTAGGCATATGAAGCGTGGGAAGGGGGCGTATATGATTTCAAAGGGCCCTAACCTTCGGTATGCTTTCTTTTTCAGTTACTTCATATGGCATTAGTCTGCAATCAGGCATGTTTTGAGTCTTTTTTTCTGTTCTTTTATATGTAACAGATGTTACATATGCCTTTTGGAGTATGAAGAGGGAGATAGCATGCGGATATTGCCTTGTAACCATGAATTCCACAGAACTTGTATAGACAACTGGCTCAAGGAGGTTCACAGGTAGGATGGATGATTATTATTGCAATGTTTTTAAATTAACATTATGGTAAATATGTGATTAAGGGTGTGCTAGATAAAATAGAAGTGTCATTTCTTCCTCAGAAGTAGAACATGGGTTGTAGTAGTTAAATTAACACTGAATTTATTTTCATTCTTATTCTGCTCCAGGAATATCTCCGTCATATCCTGTACCGGGATAAGCTCCACCTCACAAGCCCTCTTATTCAGTTTCAAACACTACTTTTTCTGGTAAATAATATGGTGATATTTTGATGCTTTTCCTTCTTTGAGGTGCTAAAAGTATCTCCATTAATGATTCTATCTTGGATTTAAGAAACTCACCATATATGTTTGCATGTTTATGCCACTTTATAATTCAAAGAAAGTCTTAAAGTGGAGACAATAAAATACAGAAGTGGCCTTTAAAATGGCCCAAAACTGATTGAGCCCAATGACGAAGTAAACTTGGGTTGGATTTCTATGCTTCGCTGAACGGTTTCTCTCTTTACTTTTGTTTTTCTTTTTATTCTTATTTAGTTTCTATTTGTATTAAATGAAGTTTAGAATGGATTAATTGGATAGGTGAACTGCTCATCTGCTTCTTCATTAAATAATATTATGTTACCGTTGTGGGAGATTTCAAGAATCTTTATTTTTTGGGCAGTGACTGCTCCGCTGCCCATTTTCTTCAGCCTTTTCGCATCCCACTTCCTTCCCAAATTTTAAATACTCAAATCATGCCTCATTCCATCCGCTCCTTCTTTCTTTTTTGTTTTCATTATTCTTTCTTACTCCTTTCTCGTACTTCGCGGATTCTCTTTTGGTCTCTTTTCATTTTTTACCAAAGTTTCTTTCTATTAAAGCAAGATCCATTGTCATGAGCTTCTGGGCATTCTGCTTTTTCCCGGAAGCCAAACAGTAGACTTTTCGAAGATTTTGTTCTCTCAGCCTCTTTTCCTGTGTTTCTTCAATCTCTAGCTCTCATTCGTTCGCCGCATCTCTCTCTCTTTCAATATCCTTTCAATTTTTTCCTCGAAATTTTTATCTTCGGGTAACCGAATTTTCTTTTTCAGTTTTTTGTTTTTTTTTGGTGTTTCTGTTTTATTTTTTTTTGTAATTTTTGAATGTTTTTAGTTGCAGATATATGTTTATTTTCATTCTGGATTTTTCAGGGATTTCGTTTTTTTAAAAAGAATAGTTTTTTACCAATGTTAGTAAGCTTAGGTATTATTATCTATTAAATATATATAAAACTAATTGACCCAACGTACATAATAGTCCGCTGTTGTCTTTCAAAGATTAAATTTTCCTCTGTTGTACATTATATTTTGGGCTCAGTTGAATATTGTTGGGCTTTGTGTTATTGGGCTGTCGTTTTAGTGTTTAATTTACTGCTTTGGTTTTTGGTTAATGGGATATTAGACTTAAAATAGTTTGTTCTTTTTGCCGTGTAGTAGTGGGCTTTCTTTCTTTGAATTTAATGTTGATGGTTTTTTACTTATTTTTGGGATTATGGATTTGGTGTTTAGAATTTGCTGTTTTGCTATGTATTATTATTGATGTGGCCTGTGACATTGTTGTTTTATGCTGTTTATTTTATTCTCTATTTTCTAAATAAGAGGACCTAAACTAAAAAAGAAATGTCTAAAAAACTGACAGATACATCAAATAATAAATGAAAAGAAAACATTTCTTTTAATTATTCTTTTGCAGCAATTTACATAATGCATATATAAGTATTTCATTAGTTTTCCATTCTTAATTGAAATGCCTAGTAACATTTTGACAAGTGAACACATAATATTTTCGGAGGGAACAAGGCAATAATACTTAGAATATATTAAGCGCTCTTTGATATTTCATTTTATATATTATTCAGTTTGAGGGATAACCCGGGATATCCCAACCTGATTTAAGCTATTCCCGGTTATTCCTTTTAAATGCCGTCCCGGTTCGTTATCCTATAGCCGGTTTTAGATGGTTTAGACTCCGGTTCATCGTTTTTTCGAGTTTAGACCGGGTAATCTACCGTAGTTATTCCAGGTAGGGATATCCCATTCGAAGGATATCCCGGTTTAGATTTATCCAATTATGCGGTTATCCCGGATCAGGATTTATCCCATTCTTAGGATATCCCAACCTGGATTAAGCTATTCCCCGGTTATTCCTTTCAATTGCCGTCCCGGTTCGGTATCCTATAGCCGGTTTTAGATGGTTTAGACACCGGTTCATCGTTTTTTCGAGCTTAGACCGGGGAACCTACCGTAGTTATTCCAGGTAGGGATATCCCATTCGGAGGATATCCCGGTTTAGAGTTATCCTATTCTGCGGTTATCCCGGTTTGGATTTATCCCATTCTTCGGATATCCTAACTTGGATTAAGCTATTCCCTGTTTATTCCTTAGGGTTTAAGGTTTAGGGTTTAGGATTTAGGGGTTTTAAAGTTTAGGATTTTGGGTTTAGGGTTTTAGGGTTTTGGTGTTTGGGGTTTAGGGTTTAAGGTTTAGGGTTTAGGGGTTTGGGGTTTGAGGGTGGGGGGTTAGGTTTAAGGTTTAGGGTTTAGGGAGGTTTAGGGTTTAGGGTATATGGGTTTAGGGGTTTGGGGGCTCGGGGTTAGGGGTTTAGGGTTAGGGGTTGGGGGGGTGGGTTTAGGGTTTTGGGTTGGGTTTGGGGTTGGGGGTGGGGTTTAGGGTTTGGGGTTTGGGTTTGGGGTTGGGGTTTGGGTTTGGGGTTTGGGGTTTGGGGTTTGGGGTTTGGGTTTTGGGGTTTGGGGTTTGGGGTTTGGGGTTTGGGGTTTGGGGTTTGGGGTTTGGGGTTTGGGGTTGGGGGGGGTTTAGGGGTTGAGGGTTGAGGGTTGAGGGTTGAGGGTTTGG